>NC_137329.1:36961506-46236506 GCF_965287045.1 Carcharhinus amblyrhynchos | reverse complement strand
TCTCTCTCTCCCTCCCCCCCCTCTCTCTCTCCCTCCCCCCCTCTCTCTCTCCCTCCCCCCCCTCTCTCTCTCCCTCCCCCCCTCTCTCTCTCCCTCCCCCCCTCTCTCTCTCCCTCCCCCCCCCTCTCTCTCCCTCCCCCCCCTCTCTCTCTCCCTCCCCCCCCTCTCTCTCTCTCTCTCTCCCTCCCCCCCTCTCTCTCTCTCTCTCCCCCTCCCCCCCTCTCTCTCTCTCCCCCTGTCTTACACACACACACACACACACACACACACACACACACACACACACATCATCTCTCTTGTCTTTAAAGTTGTTGCATCCAGTTGCAAATTCTCTCATCTACTGATAGCTTTCTCCTCCTGAGCTAGTTGCATCTTTACTGAAACACCACTGATAGCAGCTACTTTAGTATTGGTTTTGAGTTGTTTTAGGTGAGCTGTTCATTAAATTATAGAGAACCTACATATTTGTATTGAGAAACTCAGATGGTGCAGAACACCACCAGCGCTGCTGATGCAGGACACTACCAAAGTTGGAAAGAATATGACAGACGATGAGGTAAGTTACAAAAGTGATTAGCTGTCAACATATTTTGGTTTTAAATATCTTTAGATTATAAGAAGAAAGGAAGATTAAGGAGTTTCACAATGTTGAACTCCAGGCAAAATTGAGAATTAATGCAATACGTTCTCATTTCAACATGATGTAACTGTAATAATATCAATAAATGGATCAAAACCATGCACCACACAGTGCAAGGTAGAAATGCTTGTGTTGTTTTTAAACGATTCTTTTAAAATCTGGGAAATCTTTTTGTGTAGTGACTTGATAGTTCACTGAGGTTTGTCCTGAGAGTTCGAATGTTTGAGATTATTTTGCAGCTAGTGATTCTATAGAAACTCTCGCTGTTAAGCAGGGCAGATTAAAGAAGATGGCATGCATTTCAGATGGAATTTTAAATTATGCTACTTTGCACAGAGACAATCCTAGGGAGGTGTGATGTACGTAGACTAGTAGATAAATCAGGAACTACTAAAGGAGGCGTGGTGGCACATTGGTTAGCACTGCTGCCTCACTGTGCCAGGGACTTGGGTTCAATTCCAGCTTCAGGTCACTGTATGGGGTTTGCACGTTCTCCCTATGTCTGTGTGGGTTTTCTCTGGGGCTTCCCGTTTCCTCCCACACCCCAAAGATGTGTGGGTTAGGTTGATTAGCCATGGTAGATTACCCCATACTGTCAGGGGGACTGGCAGGGTAAATATGTGGGGATACAGGGATCAGGCGTGGGTGGAATTGTATTCAGCGCATTGTTGATGTCGACTTGATGTGGCAAATAGGCCTCCTTCTGCACTGTAGATTCTATGATTCAGCCCATTGAGTCAACATTGGCCCTTTCAAAGAGCAATTCAGTTAGTTCCATCCCCCCCTCTTCTCTCTCCATATTTCTGCAACTTTTCTCCTTCGGGTATATTTCAAACTTCCTTTTGGAGGAAACTGTTGAATCTACATCCAGCACCCTAAGGAAGAGGAAATAAGTATTGAGAAGCAGAGGGGCCATTTTTCAGAAAGAGGGGAGGCAAAGGTTAAGAGGGGAGTTAGGAGACACTAACAATTAGAATGGATAAGGGAGAATGAGAAAAAGAAAGATGTATATTTATATAGCATCTTTTGTGGACCATGGTACATCAAAAATCACTTTTCAATTGATGAAATATTTTAAAGTGTTGTAATGTTGGAAACATCATGAAGTAAGCATGGATCCAGTTTTTAGGAATAAGGGAAGCCGAAAGTAAAGAAGTATTGTTTACATCTCATCCATCAGAATTCTTTTTATCCGTGACATTACTTGATTAACTTGTTGATCTTTCTTTTTATTCTAACTGTAAAGAAATATGAAATTTAACCTATCCTGATTTTAATAAGTTTTCATACTTTTTGAGCAAGATACAAGAACGTGATGGATGTCCACACAATCTCAATTTGACAGTATCATAATGAAAAGATAATTAACCTTGGTCATGCAGTTTTACATGTAGCATGAAGAAGGTGAAAACTGTGGTTCACAGGAAACTTAATTTGCTTTGAATGCGAGTTGCAGTGTTGGGAGAAAGCTTGAGTTGTAGCAGCTGCATTGGGGCTCTGTTGAGCATTGCAGATGTTGGTGATGCTCATGTTTTCTTGGTGTGAACGTGTTGAGAAGGTCAAGGGGATTTAGCTTGCTTAAAGTGGTAATCTTATTAGATGATACGTATGTGTTATGTTAAAAGCATTACTAAATCTATTTGCAAGTTGTTGAAAATATCTGTGGGAATTGCTAGAAATAGTTTTCCTGAGCTGCTTAATCATGTTCACCTTTCATCCCTATTTATGTCAGAATGTGCGGTGGAGGGATATGCGCAGGTACGTGTGGACAGATGGACTTCAAGCACTTTTTGTCTTCCAACGATTTGGTAAGTGAGCTGTTGGTAACTATTCTAATATTTCAAGATTGCCTATATTTTTAAGTAATTGTTTGTTATAGGTACTGATTTTTGCGGAGGTAAGAATCTTTCAATACTGGTCATACATGACCATTCTTCATGCACAAATCCAGACAATGACTTTCAATTAGACACTTAACAGCAGGTGTATTGAAATGGAATATGATCCTGTTCTAACAAAGTACATATACACACACCTTTTCAACATGGGACGTTGGCTAACAACCAGGATCAAGGAACCTGATCAAGAAAGCTGAGGCCCCATCCTGACACAGTGCCTGGTACACCTAAATTTGACATAATCTGCGGTTTAATTCTACAGTTCAATTCTATATCAGGTTCTTGGAAACAACTGAAGAGAGAAAAGAAAAAGACTGTGTGTGTGCACCAATGCATTGAGGCATGGAAGGGGTGAAGTACGGTTTTAATCCATCCCACATCCAATATGGGAGATATTCAACCCTACCTTTACTGTCAGGGGAGTGTTAAGAATCACAAGATGGAGCCAGATGGACCCACATAAGAATAAAGTGAAATTTCCAAAATCCCTAATGATTAGCTTATGAAATGCCTTTGGGGAATGGCGTGGGAAGTAGTGTTCGGGTTTTATTTTGGGACAGGGAATTATGTGGAGCAAACAAGTACAAAAATTAAAGCAAACTTTAATTTTGAAATTGTTCACACTACCTGATTCACGTCCACGATCAAAATGATGCCAACTGCGAGTAGTTGGTTTTTGGCTTCTGCATTAGATACCACTCCTAATGCATCTCTTGTTTGAAACTGAGAATGAAGAAGTTGTTATTATGTGGAGCAATGTAAGTGATAAACATGTGTCAACTGTCATTTACTAGTACTGCATGTGTTTTCAAAAATTGGTATGAAAAAATCTCCTCTATAATCTAAATAGCTTTGTAGGATTTCTTAGAATGTCGTACAAGAATTGATTCATCTTACCACTTCTGATTTGTCCTCCAGAGACATCCAACTCTTTCAATCTGGGTGCATATGCCAAAATCAGTGGGTGGGTCACATTGATTTATATAATAATACAAACATCTACATAAAAAGAGAACCCCTTCCCAATTCTAATTTACTCCCCCCCGTTCCAAGTTTCTTCTCTACCTTTGTTCTTTATCCTTCTCTCCTTCCTCTTGTTATCTGATCGCTTCTTCTGATTTATCCCCTCTCTTGGTTATCTCTTAGTTTTTTTTATTGACCCTACCTGTTTGTCTCAGTTCACTACTTCTCCATCCAACCTGCCCACATTACATATACTTGGAATATTTGATTTAAAATCTTTACTTGAAAAGATGTTTGCGTTAGGAAGAACGAAAATGCTTTAGCAGTTTACAGTTGTTGTGCTTGCAAGACTAGTAAGGACTTTTTAGAAATCTATTTGTTCATTGAATGTGGGTGTTCTTGGCCGGGCTTTTATTTATTGCCCGTCGCAGTTCCCTTGAGAAGGGGATGGTGAGCCACCTTCTTGAACCACTGCAGTCCATATGCTGAAGGAACACCTGCAGTGCTGCTAAGGAAGGATGTACCAGGATTTTGACTAGAAAGAATGGCAATATATTTCCCAAGTTAGGTTGGTGTAAGACTTGGAGGCATACTTACGGGTGGTGGTGTCCCCATACATCTGCTCTTGTCCTTCTAGATGGTAGAAGTTACAGGTTTGGAAAAGTGCTGTTGAAAACATCTTAGTTGCTACAGTGCATCATGTAGATGGCACTCACTGCTGCCACTGTGTCAGTGGTGGAGGGAGCGAATGTTTAAGTTGGTGGTTGGGGGTCCCAATAATACAAGCTGGTTTGTTCTGGATAGTATCATGTATTTTGTATATATTCCATTACACTCCTGGCTTGAGACTTGTAGATAGTAGTTGGGAGATGAGGTACACTTCTCCAAATTTCCAGTCTCAAACCTGCTGTTGTAGCCACAGTATTTATATTGCTAGTTCGGTTCAGTTTCTGGTCAATGGAAGCCCTCACGATATCGATAGTGTAGGATTCAGCGTTGCTAATGCCATTGAATGTCATAAGGAGATGGCAGTTTCTCTCTTGTTATGGTCGGACACTTTTGTGGCATGAATATTACTTGCTATTTAATCAGCCCAAGCCTGGATATTGTCCAAGTCTTGCTGCATTCAGTCAGTGGCTCAGTATCTGAGGAATCACAACTGGTGCTGAACATTGTGCATTTATTCATAAACAGCCCCACTTTTGACCTTATAGAATTATAGAGTCCCTACTGAGCAGGAGGTCATTTAGCCCATCAAGTCTGATTCCCTCCATTATGATGGAGGGAAAGTTATTGGTGTAACAGCTGAAGATGGTTCGACTGAGGACACTACCCTAAGGAACACCTGCTGTGATGTCGCAGGACTGAAATAATTGACCTTCAACAACTACATGTATTTTCCTTTGTGCTAGGTATGACTCCAAACAATGGAGAATTTCCCCCAATTCCCATTGACTTCAATTTTGTTAGGGTTCCTTGATGCTATACTTGGTTCATAGACCCATAGAGGTTTACAGCATGGAAACAGGCCCTTCAGCCCAACTTGTTCACGCTACCCCTTTTTTTAAACCATTAAGCTTGTCCCAATTGCCTGAGTTTGGCCCATATCCCTCTAAACCCATCTTACCCATGTAGCTGTCTAAACGCTTTTTAAAAGACAAAATTATACCAGCCTCTATCATATCTCTGGCAGCTTGTTCCAGACAATCACCAGTCTCTGTGTGAAAAAATTGGACCCTTTTGTATCTCTCCCCTTTCACCTTAAACCTATGCCCTCTAATCTTAGACTCCCCTACCTTTGGGAAAAGATATTGACCACCTAGTTGATTTATGCCCCTCATTATTTTATAGACCTCGACAAGCTCACTCCTCAGCCTCCTACGTTCCAGAGGAAAAAGTACCAGTCTATCCAGCCTCTCCATATAACTCAAACCATCAAGTCCTGGTAGCATCCTAGTAAATCTTTTCTGCACTCTTTCTAGTTTATCCTTTCTATAATAGGGTGACCAAAACTGTACACAGTATTCCAAGTGTGACCTTACCAACATCTTGTACAAAAGATGTCCCAACTCCTGTATTTGATGTTCTGACTGATGCAAACAAGCATACTGAATGCTGCTTTCTCCACTCTGTCTATCTGTGACTCCACTTTTAAGGAGCTATGAACCTGCACCCCTAGATCTTTGTTCTATAACTCCCCAACACCCTACCATTAACTGAGTAAGTCCTGCCTTGGTTCGATCTACCAAAATGCATCACCTCGCATTTATCTAAATGAAATCCATCTGCCATTCGTTGTCATTCAACTGGTCCAATTGATCAAGATCCCATGCAATCCTAGATAACCTTCATTGTCCACAATGCCACCAATTTCGGTGTAATCGGCAAACCTACTAACCATGCCTCCTAAATTCTCATCCAAATCACTTAATGTAAAGGACAAATAACAGTGGACCTAGCACCAATTTCTGAGGCACACTGCTGGTCACAGGCCTCCAGTTTGAAAAACAAACCTCTTCTATCATCCAACCAATTTTGTATCCATTTGGCCACCTCACCCTGGATCCTGTGAGATTTAATCTCATGCAACAACCTACTACGTGGTACCTTGTCAAAGGCCTTGCTAAAGTCCATGTAAACAAAATCAACTATCTTCAGTCGGTCAAATACTGGCTTGATGTTGAGGGCAATCACACTCACTTTACCTCCTGGTGTTCAGCTTTTTTGTTCATGTATGGACCAAAGTTGTAAGGAGGCCAGAAGCACAGAATTGTTATGGTACAGAAGGAAGCCATTTGGCCAATCATTTAGTGCCATTCCGTTGCCTTTTCCCTGTACCCTGCACATTGTTTCTATTCAGATAATCATCAAATGGCCTCTTGAATGCCTCGATTGAATCTGCTTTCAGCAGTTGGCCTATACACAGCAAATTCCCAAAAGGATATGATTAAGTTATGGTCAAAAATTTGAAATCCTTTCATAATACATTGTCACTAATGACACATGTACTTTGACAGATTGTATTACTTCCACTCTGTCTGCCTTGATATTTCTTTCCTCTACTCAAAAGTTTGACTCCTGCTTTGGTACAGCTTTTAAAGCGCCAAGCATCCTCCAGTACCTCATCATAGTAGTCTTGAGTCTGGACAGTGAGTATTTCAAATTCTTTGACTTTGGAGGACACCATTGCTGAACATGAATTTGGTCCTGCCCTTTGCACTTTGTAACAACAATCGGCATTGATTCAGCCTAAGCACTTCCATGCTAAGTGGAGAGTGTGTTGAGGCTATGTGCAGTAGCCTGATGAATTAACTTGGCGTGGATCAGGAACTGAACCTGGGGCTTCCTGGTATGTAAAACTGTGTTACACGTGGTCTGAGAAAAACTTTTGATTTATTTCTGCAGATTCCTTGAGCCTGTTACTGTAGAAAGTTTCAGATTATAATTCCAACAAGTAGTGACCTGAAACTTTGATTTTACCACCCTCTAGCTGCTGTTTTATATTATTACTTCTACAAAAGAACTATCCTCTGCCTTGGAGACCCTCGATTATATGAAGACTCAGAATGGCTTCGAAATGAATTCTTTCGTGTCCGAAAATAAAAGTGTGACAAATGCAGTGATGCATAACACTAAAAACTGTTACACTTTTTTTATCTGAATAAAACTATGCTTCTAAATTTGTATCAATTTTCTAGCTATATTTTTGAAAAAATATACTTTGGGAACTGCTGTACACTAAAGTGCATACTGTTTCTGAACTCGAGTAGTAAAAGTTGGAAACTCTAAGTACTTCGCCGCTAAATCATGCGGTTGCCATTAGTTTATGTCAAATGGGTATTAATTTTTCTGAAATCTCACCAAACGGACTGATTTTCTTTACAAAAGCAAAATACCGTGGACGTTGCAAATCTAAAACATCAGAAAATACTCAGGAGGTCTGGCAGCATCTCTGGAGACAGAAACAGACAATGTTTCAGATCACTGACTCAGAACTCAGTCAATTAAACTTTTTTAGTGTGCAAATTTTGTTGTCAGTTTTTTTCCCCTTTTGTACTACTTTTCCCTGAAGACACTTCCTCTTGCTGGGGTACAGTTCTGTGGTACTGGTATATGTGATTTTTTTTTCGAGAGATTTAGGTTACTGAATGTCAGCATTGTTTGGCTATTGATGGTATCATTGTACGTGTTATTTGTGTCTTCACCCTGAGGTTTTTACATTTACTTATTAGGGTAATTACTAATGACATCCCTTGATGCCCATACATTTACCTTTCAACAGCAGTTCCAAATAGTGATCAGGAGGAGAACATAGATCTTTCTATTTCCATAGACCAATGAAAGCAGTCTATAATGAATTAACTCAGTATAAATGGAGTTTATCCTGCAACTCAACTTGTCTAGCTTAATGCTGCACTGTGGTGAAGGTTGAGATGTTTGTCTTTTAATTAGTGTTTAAATGTATTAATACCCAGTAAGTGTTCAAAATGAATAGACACTAATTATGATCATTGTAAAGCTTCAATACTGCTCAAAGTTTCCCACTAAGTGTCAATGCTTTTGCTAATGGGTAACTGTACAGTATTGCTTGAGGGAAAGGGGAAATAATATAGTTACTTAACGCAACTCTTTTTAAAAAAAACTTCATTTGGGACATGATGAGTATATACCTATCAATTCTCCTGCATGATTTTTAAGTATTAGGAGGGCCATTTTTAAAGGAGTCTGGGAGGAAATAACACATGCATTTTGTAAGATATCTCAGAACAGCAGCCAATGGATGGGAGGCACAGTGCACACTATTGATTCAGTACTGGCTTAATGAGTTTTACTTTTGGACTGTTTCCACCAACAGTCTGACAAGAAAGGCGAGGTACCAAAGATCAATTTATGTGACAAAGAAGGCCAAGTCTCTGAATTAGCAGAGTAATCTGTATTGTTTTGAGTTTTTACTATTTTCATTGTATTTATGTACTTAAAATTTTTAAAAATATTTTTACTTTTTTAAAATCATGAAAGAAGTGATACTTGGATTTGCTCAAATATACAATTCCAATTCTGACTGCGTTTTATAATTGAAAAGGATATTTTGTAGTAATTGTATCCATATTTCTTACTTGCCATTCTATTAGAACACACGCATGGCTACTTTATGTAATCTGTCGGTGACTTTGCACTTTGAAAACTTTTCTAATAGATATTTTTTTCCAGAAAATGTGTGTAAGATGGTTGTTTTTCTGTTGCCTATGTAAAGGAAATGTTCAAAAGTTTTATGTGGTGTCAGTGTAGTGAATTTTCTGTTCAGCTTTTTATTTATCCTGTCCAATAAATGAGACATTGTTCTCTTGTTCGTATTTTGTCTCATTTCATTGGCAGATTTAATCATTACAGTTCGGGCTTTTTAAATAATGACAGAAGACCAAAGTACACTTCTTTCTCCAAGTGAGCTTCAATCTGAGAATGTATATTTTAGGTTACTTGACTGAGGATTTGTTGCCCTAGTGCTGCATACTGGAATCTGAAGTTTTCATTTGATATCTTATTTGGCAAGGAACCACTATCAAACATTAGATCTTAAACTAAAACAATTGCTTTAATTTATAATTAGATGATTTACAGAGGGAAATATATTAAGCAAATGCAAGTTACAGCAAAAGGATTTGGAAGTAGTCCACAAGGGACTTAATCCCATAACTTTGTCTGGTTCCATGGACCTGATGGCCTGCAAACTCAGGCTTTAAAGAAAATACCTGAAGAGACTGTGGATCAATTGTTTCATACTCTTACAAAATTCCCTATAATCTGGAATAATCCAAGAGGATTGAAGAACAGCAAGAAAGGAGGGAGACAAATTAGGAAACTATAGATCAATTAGTCAAATATCTATTATTAGGAAAAATTCTGCAAATCATTAGGAAGTAGTAGTAAGGAATTTAAAAAAATCATAGTACAAACAGTCAACATAGTCTCGTGGAAAGGGATTAATGATTCACAGATATATAGAATTTGAGGATGTTAGAAGTGGGTGGTTATAGGGGAATCAGTAGGTGCTGTGCATTTGGATTTCCAAAAGGAATTTTGATAAGGTGCCACAATTATTGCACAAAAATCTATAGTGTTGGGAGTACTATGTATACAGAAAGAGGATTGGCTAATTAATAGAATCCCTAGAGTGCCGAAAGAGGCCATTCGGCCCATTGAGTCTGCACTGGTTCTCTGATAGTATCTTAACTAGTCCCACCATCCTGCCATATCCCCATCACCCTACACATTTACCATGGCTAATTAATCTTGTCAAACTAAGAGGCAATTTACCAAAGCCAATCAACCTAACTGCACATCTTTGGACTGTGGCAGGAAACAACACCCAGAGGAAACCCATGCAGACATGGGGAGAATGTGCAAATTTCACACAATCACCCAAGACTGGAATTGAACCTGGATCCTTGGCACTGTCTGTGATGCAGCAGTGCTTTAACTAGAGTGCCAATACGGACAGAGAAAGGGGATCAGAGTTGGGTCCGAACTATTTACAATCTATATTATTGACTTGGATAAAGGGACAAGAATATATTGTAGCCAAATTTGGCGTTAAAGTTCAAAAAGCAAGTTGTTACGGACAGAGACTTGGCGTTTTAAATTTAGTTTTTAAATCTGTCTGTTTTTGTGATCCAGTTTATTAATCTTCAGAAAACTAGAGGTAGTTTATTTTCACATTCAAAATCAGGGCAACAGTATCTGCAAAATTCCACCTCAAACATGTGCACGCATAAAGGGAGGATAGGAAAGAGGAGTTTACAATATAAGAACCACAAATGAATAGTAGTTTACATAAATTCCAGAATCCAATGAGGCACTCTGTTACGTAAAACTTCAGGTTCTGCTGGCTGAAGACTGGGGTTTCAGCACTGCAAGATGAAGTAGGTACAAAACTTTCTGGAAGATAGTTTTCTAGGTACCAGCTGTTGTCCTGCTGGAGCATCTGCTTCTTGGTAGTTTCCAGCTGTATGTTAGAGCAGGCGGATTATTTCCCAAAGGCACGTAGGAATGGTGCCTAGAGTCAAGTGACCATCTCCACAATGACTTTAAAAAGGGATGTTTATCCAGTGTCTGGAATTGGCTTTGATTTCAGGGCTGATAATATCTCAGTTAAAATAAAAGTTTAAAGGTTATTTATTAGTCACAAGTAGGCTTACATTCACGCTGCAGTGAAGTTACTGTGAAAATCCGGCACCTGTTTGGGTACATTGAAGGAGAATTTATCATAGCCAAAGCACCTATTATTTGTTGAAAGAAATACCACCTGCCGTTAAGGTGTGGTATTTGGGAAATCATTGTCCATGCAGATCCAACTCTGCTTATCAGATGCAAACAACATCCCTGTGCTTCCCTTTTGAAGTGAATCTGGACAGTTGTAGATGTAATTTGAGTCTGTTAGCAGCTCTCTCGGCACACCAAGGTTGGGTGTGCAAGCCTCCTGGTATTTGTGATGATAGGGTTTGTACAATGAGGTAGGAGACTCCAGAAGCTGAGAAAATAATTATTTTGTTCTTGAAACTGGTGGTGGTGGTGGTTCACAGACAAAAAGCCAAGCCTATGATCGGGTAATTTGTAGCAGTCATTTTTTTTAGTTAAGGGGAAAAAGTCCAATTTTAAAAATAGCAGTAAGGATATGGTTCTTATGCCATTGGCTCCCAATATTGCAAAGGGATATAGATAGGATGAGAGAGTAGGCAGAAATTTAGCTGATGAATATATGGTGTGGCAAAATAAGATTTCCACTTTAAGAATAGAAAAGCAAAAGATTAGAGATGAGAATACTATAGTGCTAATAGATCTGAGTGTTCTTGTACATGAAACACAAAAAAAGCATGTAGGTATAAGTATTTAGGAAGGCAAATAAAATATTAGCCTTTGTTGCAAGTGAAATGGCATATAAAGAAGGGAAGTGTAGTTAAAACTATAAGGCACTGGTGAGACCACACCTGGAGTACTGCATATAATTTTGATCTTATGTAGTAGTATATTTGCAAAATATTCAGAAAAGTTAATTAGGTTGATTCCTGAGATGAAGGGGTTATCTTAGGTGTTGAGCAAATTGGGCCAATACTCATTAGAATTTAGAAGAATGCGGGGGTAATCTTATTAAAACATAAGATTCTGAGGGAGCTTGTCTTCTTAAGCAGTCTGACAAGATGAATGAGAACTTGCAGGCTCTACTGCATGCAGGGCAAGTGATGTTTGCAGGATTGGGTAGATTAGGGTTTCTGTTCTCTGTCGGACACTCTTGGAGTAACAGGATTACAGAGTACTGGGCTAATGGAAAGACTCTTGGTAGTGTGGAGGAGCAGAGAGATCTCGGCGTACATATGCATAGATCCCTGAAAGTTGGCACCCGGGTTGATAGGGTTGTTAAGAAGGCATATGGTGTGTTAGCTTTTATTGGTAGAGGGATTGAGTTTTGGAACCGTAAGATCATGTTGCAACTGTACAAAACTCTGGTGCGGCCGCATTTGGAGTATTGCGTACAGTTCTGGTCACTGCATTATAAGAAAGATGTGGAAGCATTGGAAAGGGTGCAGAGGAGATTTACCAGGATGTTGCCTAGTATGGTGGGAAGGTCTTATGAGGAAAGGCTGAGGGACTTGAGGTTGTTTTTGTTAGAGAGAAGGTTAAGAGGTGACTTGAGGCAAACAAGATGATCAGAGGATTAGATAGGGTGGACAGTGAAAGCCTTTTTCCTCGGATGGTGATGGCCAACACGAGGGGACATAGCTTTAAATTGAGGGGTGATAAATATAGGACGGATGTCAGAGGTAGGTTCTTTACTCAGAGGGTAGTAAGGGTGTGAAATGCCCTGCCTGTCATAATGGACTCGCCAACTTTAAGGGCATTCAAATGGTCATTGTATAGGCATATGGATAATATTGGAATAGTTTAGGTTAGAGGGTCATTAGATTGGTTCCACTGGTCGGCGCAACATCAAGGGCCTGTACTGTACTATAATGTTCTATGTTCTACTTTGCCTCCGTCGCTTGATTTGTTTGCTGTCTTCCTGAATTAACCTTTTCTATTTTGGCGAGTCAAAAGCCAGGAAGCCTCATGAGTCAACAGGGATGCCTAATCTCTTCAGGAATGCTTTGATGACATTCCTAAAGCATTTCCAAGGAGGCAGTTGCTTCAGAAGTCAGGTGTCAGGCATATGCATGGCAGAGTGGCACAGTGGCAACATGGTTAGCATTGTTGCCTCAGCGCCAGGAAACCAGATTCAATTCTGCCCTTGAGTGACTGATATTTTGGAGTTTGCACATTCTCTCCATGTCTCTGTGGGTTTCTTTCAGGTGCTCCAATTTTCTTCCACAGTTCAAAGATGGGCAGGTTAGTGGATTGGCCACACTAAATTCTCCCGTAGTGTCCCAAAATATGTAGATTAGTGGGGTAAATATGGTGAGGGCCTAGGTAAGATACTGTCAGAGTTGGTGCAGACTCAGTGGGCCAAATAGCCTCCTTCTGCACTGTAGGGATTATATATCCTGCCCAGCAGAGCTACTTTTGAATGATTAGCACCTCGATGCTGGACATGTTGTCTTGGGAGAGAATGCTGCTGTTGTATGGCCAGAGCGGTACTGGGGTAATGAGGAACAAAGTTGAGGGCATTCAAGTCAAAAACAGAGTTTTGGTTGAAAAGATCTTCAAAATGTTCTCTCTAGTCCTCTCTGTGCTTGATGAGTCTCCACCATGCTTTGTTCTCACTGGAAAGGGTTCTTGAGTGTTTGTACCCTAGGATATGTTGACAGTGCTAAAGAACCTTGCATGCGATTGGTGTCAGGAGGTCTGTCCCTATTGGGGTTGTCCAGGAGAGTCTGGGTGTTTCAGGCCAAAATTTAATTTTGATGAGTGGACTTTGCTTGGGTTTTGTTTTCACTCAGTGATCATTTTGCACTGACCACCAATGGCCTTGACATAACAGGGTCTCGTCCAACCAAGACAATGAAGGTCATGCTCTGCTATGGAATGTGCATGATTATGTGCTGCTGCATATCCCAACACCCCACTGCAAAGAGGGCCTGCTGCAACCCAGTTGTGTATATGTCATGTCCCACATCAGCAATAAACCGATCAAAGATACTTCAGCTATTACAAAAGAGCAGCAAGTTAGTGAATTTATGGTGTAACATATAGTCCAGAACAGAAATATCTTCTTGATGTCCAGGAGTCCAGTATTTTAAAGCCAAATTTGAAAGACAATTTATATCTAGATTTTTCCAGATCAAATTAAAACATTATCAAAGAGCAGTCTTACTTTTTTGCAATGTAGTCCAGTGCAGTACTAAATGCCTAATAACTTGAATCCAGAAATGAAAACTAAATTAATAAGGCTCTAAATACAATGTACAAAATGCTGTCACTATCAGCTTATATACACTTACTACATTGCTGCCTTATAAGAACATAAGAAATAGGAGCAGGAGTAAGCCATCTAGCCCTTCGAGCCTGCCCCGCCATTCAATAAGATCATGGCTGATATGTCGTGGCTCAGTTCCACATTCCCGCCCTCTCCCCATAACCCTTAATCCCCTCTCATCAAAAACCCATCAACCCACGTCTTAAAAATATTTAGTGAGGTAGCCTTCACCACTTCAATAGGCAGAGAATTCCAGAGATTCACCACCCTTTGAGTGAAGAAGTTCCTCCTCAACTCCGTTCTAAACCGCACCCCCTTCATCTTGAGGCTGTGCCCCCTAGTCCTACTATCCTTTCTGAGCGGGAAGAGTCTCTCCACCTCTATCCTATCCATCCCATTCATCATCTTATACGTCTCAATGAGATCGCCCCTCATTCTTCTAAACTCTAACGAGTACAAGCCTAGTTTATTCAGCCTCTCCTCATCATACATAAAATGCTTACATGATTAGTTTATAAATGCAATGCTGTACAAAGAAACTTGAGTTCATGACAAATTAGTCATGTGGCTGGAGCTGCACCTCAGGGATCTGAAAAACAATTTGCCCACCCCAGAATATCCCATTAAATCTTTATTTTATCACTTGGCACCTGCCAAATACTGTCCATCGTAGCATTTTGAATTCAGCAGAAAAGACAGGAGACTGGAAAAACTACAAACAATATTATTGTTCAACTGAAACCCTTTTGAAGTAGTTGAGGTAACAAGACTCAGTAGTTGTGCATGGTTATGGTCCCTTCATTTAAGTAGGACAATCTGAAACCTGAAAATTAAGTACAGGAATGTTCCCTATGCTTGAAGTGGTTCTGGACTGTGAAGAAGGTTCAGTACCTTCAGGCTAGGATGTTCAACACAAGGTCCACATGGAGTGACGGTCAAATATCTGAAAAAGATCAGAGCAAACTGCTTCCCAATTCAAACCCCATTGCAACATTTCAAGAATGCATTTTCATCTTTATCAAGTGTCCAGTTTGCTGGAGTAGCAAAGGACTTGGATATCTGAAAGCCTTTTCGCTAAGATCAAGCATCAGATCAAGCCCAAGATGGAGTGTAATGGCTTATCTTGTCAGCTTGGATCTTGTTTGTCTCTCTTGTGGGAACCATGAGTTGGATTCAATTTGAATTTGGTTTTTGGAGCAAGCAAGAAGTCTATTTGGGTTTGCCAGGTCCATTCTGAGCATTGGCTTTGTAACTTTAAGGATAGGGTAAGAAAGATAAAAAAGCTAAGAACGTAATTTAATTCACAGCTCCAACCCATATAACAAGCTTACCAATTAATAGCCATTCCTAGTACCCCAATATGAATTGAATCAAATATTACTTGAGGACATTAATATACAGCAGATGTGATATTAAGAGTTTTTTTGGAGAACACTATTCCGTGTCCCACACAGATCACCACCAATAACTCTTATAAATTAACAGCTCCAGCAGGTGCCAAAAAAGTTAACCCATGTGATTTACAAAAATTACCCTCGATCATTTCAAAGAACAAAGAACAACACAGCACAGGAAACAGGCCCTTCGGCCCAACGAGCCTGCGCCGCCATTTTAACATTATGAGTCCCCTCTCCACCCATGACCCTTGTCTATGCTTATGGCATTCCACATTGAGGGAAGACTAATTTAGGGACCTAACAGCACATCTTTGGGGTGTGGGAGGAAACCAGAGCACTCGGAGAAAACCCACACAAGCACGGGGAGATTACACAAACTCCCGCAAACACTGGCCCAAATCCATGTATCTGCACAGCAAACAGTGATAGTTACTGTGCTGTCGTGTCGCCCAGCATCTGGTCCAGTTTAAGCGTACACTAACGAGGTGAAGTACTAGGCCATTCTCGAAACACCCAAGAGTAGCCCCAGCACAACCCATCGCGTGTATGCCCCTTGTTGGGCAACAAGGCAGACCAAAGCACCTGTGGACTAAAAGGGAAAACATCAATACCAAGCACATCCTTATACAAACATTCAAGGGAATCCCCAGAAGCTCAAAAGTAAAACAAGTGAGCCAAAAAATATGTTGGAAGGTCCATAGGAATCAATTGATTCCCAGGGATGTCGGGTCGTTCCCCCTCCTTTTGGGGAGCTGCCCCCTTTTTCTTTGTCCGAACGTAATTTAAGTTTGTTTACTTGGTTTGACCCGCCCAAAAGAACGACCTGAAAGATCCCCCCCGCCCCCGCCCCCGCCCCCGCCCCCGCCCCCCAGACATCCCAAGGCTCCTGAACCTTATTTAAAACAGTCTCCTACATCCCTCCATCTCCATCCTGCTCATGTGCCTATCTAAGTAACTCAAACAACTCCAGCATGCCTTAAGAACATAAGAAACAGGAGCAGTAGGCCATCTAGCCCTTCAAGCCTGCCCTGCCATTCAATAAGGTCATGGCTGATCTGAAGTGGATCAGTTCCACTTTCCCGCTTTCTGCCCATAACCCTTAATTCCCTTGTCTGTCAAAAACCTAACTATCCGTGACTTAAATATATTTAGCGAGGTAGCCTTCACCACTTCAACAGGCAGAGAATTCCAGAGATTCACCACCCTTTGTGTGAAGAAGTTCGTCCTCAACTCCGATCTAAACTGCACCCCCCCCGCCTTATCTTGAGGCTGTGCCCTCTAGTCCTGCTATCCTTTCTAAGCAGGAAGAATCTCTCTACCTCTATCCTATCCATCCCTTTCATTATCTTATATGTCTGTACAAGATCCCCCCTCATCCTTCTAAACTCCAACGAGTACAGACCCAGTCTATTTAGTCTCTCTTCATCGGCCAACCCTCTCATCTCCGGTATCAGCCTAGTGAACCTCCTCTGCACTCTCTCCAAAGCCAATATATCCTTGCGCAAGTGCAGCAACCAAAACTGCACACAGTACTCCAGCTGCAGCCTCACCAGTACCCTGTACAGTTGCAGCAAGACCTCCCTACTTTTATATTCTATCCCCCTCGCTATAAAGGCTAGCGTACCATTTGCCTTCTTGATCACCTGCTGCATCTGCAGACTGGGTTTTTGCAACTCGTGCACAAGGACCCCCAGGTCCCTCTGCACCATAGCATGCTGCAGCTTTTCGCCCTTTAAATAGTAATCCCTCCTACTATTATTTCTGCCAAGTGGATAACCTCACACTTGCTAACATTGTACTCCATCTACCAGGTCCTCACCCACTCGCTTAGCCTATCCAGATCCCTCTGCAGACTTTCCACACCCTCCACGCAATTTGCTTTTCCACTCATCTTCATGTCATCAGCAAATTTTGTCACCCTACACTCAGCCCCCTCCTCCAGATCATCTATATAAGTGGTAAATAGCTGAGGCCCCAGCACCGATCCCTGCGGCACTCCACTAGTCACCAACCGCCAATCAGAATAGCACCCATTGATTCCAACTCTGCTTCCTATTAGGCAACCAATCCTCTATCCACACTAACACCTTACCCCCAACGCCATGCACCCTAACCTTCTGTAGCAACCTTTTGAGGCACCTTATCAAACGCCTTTTGAAAATCTAAAAACACCACATGCACCAGTTCCCCTCTGCCTACCGCACTAGTCACATCCTCATAGAAATCCAATAAATTCGTCAAACACGACTTCCCCTTAACGAATCCGTGCTGCATCTGCTCTATCAAACCATTCTTTTCTAGGTGCCTTGTTATTTCTTCTTTGATGACAGATTCAAGCATTTTTCCAACTACAGACATTAAACTAACCGGCCTATAATTCCCTGCCTTTTGCCTGCTACCGATTTTAAACAACGGCGTAACATTAGCCATTTTCCAATGTTCCGGCACTTCCCTGGAATCCAGCGAATTTTGGTAAATAATTACTAAGGCATCCACTATCATCTCTGCCATTTCCTTCAGAACCCTGGGATGCATTCCATCTGGTCCTGAGGGCTTGTCCACCTTCAGTCCCATTAGTCTATCAAGCACTACCTCTCTAGTGACAGTAATCACATTGAGGCCCTCAACTCCTACCATCCTTCTATCTTTAATATCCGGCAAACTATTCATGTCCTCCTCCGTGAAGACCGAGGCAAAAAACTTAAGGCCTCAGCCATTTCCTCACCACCCACCACTAAATCCCCCCTCTCATCCTCTAAGGGGGACTCTAGCCAGCCTCCTCTTCTTTATATATTTGTAAAAACTTTTACTGTCCTTTTTTATGTTTAGTGCTAGTTTAGCTTCATAATCTCTTTCCTTTCTTTATCAACTTCTTAGTGCCTGCCTCCACCACCTTGCTTGGCAAAGCATTCCATACCCCCATTACCCTCTGTGTGAAATACCTCCCTCTAACATCCGAATTATACCTCCACCCACCACCCACCACCCCACCCCACCCCACCCCACCCCAGGCCCGTGGTCCCTCGTAATATGCGTTTCCAATCTAGGAGAAAGCTTACCACTGTTTACTCTATCCATACCCTTCATAATCTTATATACCTCTATTAGATCTCCCCTCAGTCTCCATCTTTCTAGGGAAAACAGCCCCAATTTGCCCAATCTTTCCTCATAACCCAGTCCGTCCATACCAGGCAGCATCCTGGTAAACCTCCTCTGCACTCTCTCCAGGGTCTCCATGTCTTTCCGGTAGTAAGGCGACCAGAGCTGGATGCAGTACTCCAAATGCAGCCTAACCAACATTCTATACAACTGCACATTAGACTCCAGCTCTTGTACTCTATACCCCTTCCTATAAAGGCTAACATAGCCTAAGCTTTCTTAACAACCTTCTTGACTTGTACTGCCACCTTCAAAGATCTGTGCACTTGCACCCCCAGGTCCCTCTGCATTTCTATACTCTGAGTAGGTCTACCCTTCATCATATAACTCCCCCCTACATTATTTCTCCCAAAATGCATCACCTCACATTTATCAGGATTAAATTCCATCTACCATTTATCTGCCCAATATACCAGCCTATTTATATCCTGTTGTATTGTTTGACACTGCTCCTCACTGACTGCCAGTCCAGCCATCTTAGTGTCATCTGCAAACTTGCTGATCACACCACATACTCCCTCTTCCAAGTCATTTATGTATATTACAAATAGAAGAGGTCCCAGTACTGAGCCCTGAGACACACCACTAGTGACAGACCTCCAGCTAGAAAAAGACCCTTCCACTACTACTCTGTCTCCTATTACCAAGCCAGTTATCAATCCATCTAGATACCTGTCCTTGTACTCCATGAGCCATAACCTTTTCAACCAACCTACCATGAGGGACTTTGTCAAACACCTTACTGAAATCCATATAGACAACATCAACAGCTTGTCCTTCATCAACCATTTTTGTCACCTCCTCAAAAAATTCTACCAGATTCATAAGGCAAGACTTCCCCTTGCCAACACTATGCTGCATATCCCTAATCAGATCACAATGCTCATACATCCTATCCCTAAGAAGCCTCTCCATCAACTTCCCTACCACTGACATCAAACTCACTAGCCTATAATTACCAGAGTTATCCCCACTACCCTTTTCAAACAACAGTACCACATTCGCGAGCCTCCAGTCCTCTGGGACTTCACCTGTGTCCAAAGAAGAGACAAAGAGGCCCAGCAATTTCATCCCTCACCTTCCTCAGCAGCCTAGGATAAATGCCATCAGGCCCCGGAGATTTATTAGTTTTAATGCTACCTAAAAGCCCTAACACTTCCTCCCTCGTAATTTCATAAACACTTATTCCCTTTCGGAGGCTCTGTTTCCCTTAGAGTTCATCTTCCAGCTATTTCTGATCACCCCGACCCGCGCAAGCGCGCAGAAGTGCGTTCTTCTTAGCCCTGTCATCCAATCAGAGCACTCAGACAGAATGACCAATCAGGCGACTGAACGGTAAACCAATCAGAGCAGCGCACAGCTTCCTGCTGCTGAAGGCCTTTGTCACCGGGGGCGGGGCTCAGGGGGCCCGGAGGGCGGGGCCCGGCGGGGGCGGGGCACGGTGGATGTGGGTGGGGCTCGGCGGGGGTGGATGGGGGCGGGGCTCGGCGGGGGTGGATGGGGGCGGGGCTCGGCTGCTGGGTGGGGGGGGGCCGGGGTGGAGATCAGGGGCCCGGGAGGCGGGGCTCAGGAGAGCCCGGGGAGTAGGTATGACTCTCGGTGCTGGGAAATTTCCCAAAGTAGTCATGATGTGGGTATGCCGGCGTTGGACTGGCGTAAACACAGTAAAAAGTCTGACAACACCAGGTTTTAGTCCAACCTATTTATTTGATAATATTCTCACAAAGCTTGTGAGAATATTATCAAATAAATAGGTTGGACTAAAACCTGGTGTTGTCAGACTTTTTACTAAATTTCCCAAACCCAGTTCTGCGGGAAATCGCACATCAACGAATCGAACCTGGGCCCGGTTACCAGGAAGTGACGGAGCGACGCTGTAAACTGTTGCTGAGGTAACGCAAAATGGCGCGAGGTGAGTGAAACAGTGGAGGTGAGGATGAGGCTATTTGGTTGATGGCGAGGGTGGGGGGGTTTGGTTGTGTTTGTTGCGGTGGCTGTCGGTGTGCGTGTGGGGGGTAATGGGTGTCCATGTGCCTGGTAGGATAGGATCTTTGTGCGTGTTGAAGATTCTATGTATGTATGTGTCTGTCTGATTGTATAGTAGGTGAATCAGTGGGTATCCAGTTTTAAAATTTGAAGTGTCCGAGCGCCCAAGAGTACATTTTACGCGCTCACAATTTTGCACGGTCCTACAGCCAGCCGGTACCGAAAAGAGATTTATGAATTCCACCCACCTAATTATAAATTCCACACTAAAATGTCTAGAAACTGGTAACCTTGCAATGGAAACCTAATCAACCAGTATTGGTTGGAAACATAGCTCTGCCTGAATTTTTCCACTTGCGTATATTTCAGTGCTGAATTATAACATCCTGCCATGTAAGATCAGCGGACACCGCAAGGATTAAGTCTTGTCGTTCCTCGTCTGTCTAATGATGTACCAGGCCACATGATGTATCTTCAAATTGAGCGCTTCCAGAAATTGCAACAATTTTAATGTCTTTTGTCTTCATTTGCAGCAAAACCTCCTCCAGTTGTATCCTTTTGTAATTTAAGATTGGTGCAAAATTTACTCTTTTGGAGCTGCAAGCACAAGAAGAATCGTGGATTGGAATAGAACAACAAATGAGAATTAAAGTGTTGTTCTTCACTTCTGAGACCTAGCTTCAAAGTTTCCCTTCTGCTGACATTTCTACATGAAATTAACTCTAGGTTTTTTTACGTTGATACGAGCCAACAGGACAAAGCAACTTGTACTGAATTGACTGCCTTATTGAGAAATTGTATGAGCTGTGATCAGTAGGAGATTAGACAACATTGAAGTTCTTTTGAAATAACATAAGCTGCAGTCATAAAATTTGTATGTGGTGTTTCCTTAATGTTTTTCATCAGCTCTCCTTGCCTTCAATGGAAGTTCTGTTTTTCCTCAATACCTGGTACTATGCAGCTTACTTTGTGGCAGAGATCCTTCTTTTCATATACAAAAGTAAGTTTTGAGTCCTGGTGTGAGCGTATTTTAAATATGTTTTCTCTTTTTAATTAATGCCAACAGAACAATGTTGATCATATTACTTTGTAATTAGTGAAAAAGTGTTTATATGTTGCTCTTTGATCATTTTATTGAAAAAATGTATTTTATGTCCATACTTTTTGCAGCAATTTTTAAATAGAGGAAAATGCAATGCTTACAATTTTTCTAAATTATATTCCTAGCAGTAAAATGAAAAATTCAGTCAAAAAACAAACCTGTTAATTCAAGACTGAAAACTCGTTAAAGTTTTTTTCTTGTGGTTTTTTTGTTCTTAAGATCATAAAGAATGGGAATCGGAAAAGGCTGTTCATCCCCTAGAGCCTGCTCTGCCATTCAGCACAACTATGGCTGATCCAACATTCTTCATTTCCACTTTCCTGCCTTTCCCATAACCCTTGATTCCCTTGCTGATCAAATGTCTATCTCAGCCTTAAATATGTGCAATGACTCTGCTCCTGCAATTCTCTTATGCGTGGAGTTCCAAAGACTTACAACTCTGTGAAAGAGGAAATTTCTCTTCATCTCCATCTTAAATTGGCGCCCTTTATTCTGAAACTGTCCTCTGGTCCTAGACTGCCCCATGAGGGGAAACATCTTCTCAGCATTTACCCTGCCAAACCCTTTAAGATTTTTATATATTCCAGACATGTTGACTGCCTGTAGAAAAAAAAACTGAACACTAAAACAGTTTCCTTAAACATAATAAAAAAAATTTTAGGAATAACACACTATCATCACGAACCCCACTGTTACAGGTCCCCAACCTGAAAAAGAGTCTCTTATCCCCACTCACTGTTTCCTGCCCATTAGCCAATTCTCTGCTGTGCCTGTACTATCTCCAACACCATGGATTTAATCTTATGACTTAATCTTTTTGTTGTACCTTGTTGAATGCCTTCTGGAAGTCCAAATACAGCATATCTACTGGTTCCCCTTTAAGCACTCTGTTAAGGCTCTGCAAAAATCTCTAATAAATTAGACATGATTTGCCTTTCGTGAAGCCACACTGACTCTGCTTCATTAGATTATGATTTTCCAAATGTACTTCCTTAATAATTGATTGCAACATTTTTGCAACAATAGATGTTGCCAGTGATAATTGATGGGGTATGATACCATCAGTGCCTTCCATGCCTTTTTTTAACTGGCCATTCTTTACATATTGGAGTATCTTTCTGTGTAAAGATGTTATATACTTTGTCATACGAATTCATAGATAATTTTCAGAGGTCATCACAGCTCAGATCAATCTATTCTATTAACTTACATTTTCCAGCAGCATAACAATTGGAAATAGCTTATATGTCTTATATCATGGTAAGGCTGCTGAGGCTTCAGCCCCACGCAACTGCTTATCTGGCTAATCATGCTTTCTCAGCATATGTGGACTGTAAAATCTCAAACTCTAGTAGCTGCACAACTTGATAGTACATCATGGCTTACATAAACCCAAAGAACAAAATCTTCGAAATACTTAAAGTCAAACCTAGAGATTCATGCTGTTTTGTTGATTGTTTCGCCACTTTCTCCTAAAATTAACAACATCGAATCTGATGGCTCATCAAGTTTATACTGAACTATAATATAGATTTCAGGTTTGATATCTACGATGTTCCAAAATTGTTCATCTTAGCCACAATGGTTAACATTCCTATTTCTGATTATTATCTAAAAATCCCTATAGAATACGTATGTCTTGGAACTGACTTGAACTGAACATTGATTCCCAGGAGTAAAAATCTGATGTGAATAAATGTCCATAGGGGATAGTATACATGGTACTGAACCTGTCAAAGAACTTTAGGAGAGAAAATTTAGTGCAAAGTAGTAGAAAAAGTGCAAGACAAATTGTGTCTCACCCAAGTACCTGGCTAACTAATGTGTCACCAGGCAATAAATTAAAGCCATTATCTGTCAGCATAGCTCCACCAGATTCAGCACCAAGTGACCATCACTGTACTTCTGTGCATGTGTTATAGGGCTGGTTGCTCATTGTCTAAGTAAAATGTTAGAACCTTGTAGCAAAAATGTATTCCATAGGGTATAAAACTTGCATTAATAAAGAGCTTTAATATAATAAAATGTTCTAAGCTGTTTCACAATATTATCAAAAATAATTAACACTGAAGTACATAAGTAGATATTAATTTCAATGGAAGGGAGTGTTTTCAAGAAGGGGAGAAAGATGGAGATACTAGATATTAGGGCGTGGACATCTAAAGAATTACCTGCCAGTGATGGTCAAGTAAAGATGGGAATGCACAAGCATTAGAGGAACATTGAGTTCTCACAGTTGTGGGGTTGGAAGAGGTTACAGTGATTTGGGAGGGCCTAAGAGCATGGAGGAATTTGAAATCCAGGATGAGAATTTTAAAATCGAGACAGTGTTGGACTGAGACCAATGTAGGTCAGTGAGCACATGGTGATAGGTGAACAAAACTTGGTGTAAGTTAGACTGTGGGGAGTAAATTTTTTGATTTGTTCATGATTGCAAAGGGTGGAAGATGGGAGGCTTGCAAGAAATGCATTAGAACAGGTAGGAGGTATCAAAAACATGGATAGGCTGAGGTAAGTGCAGAAATAGGCAACGCCACAGGGATGGAAGTAAGCAGTCATTGTGATAAAATAGGGACTTGGAATAATCCAAATAGCACACCAAGGTTTCAGCCAATCTGGTTTAGCCTAGGAGAGATGGCTGGAGTCAGTACTTAGGAAATGGAGATTTTCACAGATCAACAGTAAGGGCCTCAATTTTCCTGATATTTAATTGGAGAAAATTTCTGCCCATCCAATGTTTGTGTCAGATAGCTGTGATGAATCATGTGCCGTGGAGGAGTCAATAGAAGCAATAGTGAGGTAGAAGTGGTTGACAAAATTGTTGGTATATTGGTTAGTTTTAGTTTTAACCTAGTGACAACAGATGTTGTGGCAAAATACAGCTCTTTGTTCAAGTAATTTCAAGAAAGACTGACCAGTTAGGATTAGATAGTTAGTCCCTTCTGAGAAGTGTTTGTTGTTTATTTGTATGTCCTGAAAAGAAAGCCATTCAAAGGAACAAACAGAAGTGATTTATTTGTTTATTTAAACATTCCATTCAAACCATAGAGTCCCTACAGTGGAGCAGGAAACCATTTAGCCCATCGAGTCTGCACCAACTCTCCAAAAGAGCATCTTACTCAGGCTCACCTTCCTGCCCTATTCCTGCAATCCTGTGCATTTATCAGGGTCAATCCACCCAACTTGCACATTTTTGGACTGTGGAAGGAAACCAGAGCACCCAAAGGAAACCCACGCAGACACTAGGAGAACTTGCAAACTTCACATAGACAGTGACCCAAGTCTGCAACTGAACCTAGGTTCCTGGCATTGTGAGGCAGCAGTGTGAACTACTGTGCTGCCCCAACTGGTTTAAAACTGCTTTATGTCTACTGATTTCAAAACTGGCTTACAACTTAGTTGACGAATAAACCTTATTTGCTTATAAAACTGCCCCATCTTCTTTTGAAATTACTTTTACACTTATTAGAAATCCAAGCATGAATCCAGAGATGAATAACTGGTCTATTGCTTGCCCTGGAAATGTTTTCCTAGATTGCTACTTCTCTTGGCCAACTGACTACTCGTAGGGCTGGGTAATAAAATGCTGGCCACCCAGCGACACCCATGTCCCATGAATGACTAAAATGAATAAATAAAATACTGTTAACGGCTGGTCCTTGCTTGATTTCACTGTCCATCACCAATATGCTTCCCTTGAGGCAGGATCTACTCTTGCTTCTGTATATAAGTTTGCTTTGGCCCTACCTGTAATATTTTTCTGCTTTGTTATATTGTAGGTCTGGTCTTGCCATACACCCCTGCAAATCTGATCTTGGATCTAGTAATGCTCTTCCTCTACCTTGGAGTTGAAGTAATCAGAATATTTTTTGGTAAGTGATTGTCACAATGGACATTATGTTTATCCTCACCAAGTTACCCCTCTTTTTATTATTCCTCTGGCATTTTCTCCTCCTTGAGACCATATCACCTTTTTCTCACCCCTCATCTCTCATTCAAGATATTCAATTTCTACTGCTTATCCAAGTACCATCTCCTCCACCTCTATATTACCTCTTGGTGAGTCCATCTCAATTCTTTAACTCTGTCTCGAATTCACTGACCGTCTATCCTTCCTTAATCACTCTCTGCAACAGGAGGGAGTTTGTAACAATCCCCTTGACCTTGCCATCACATATGGCTTTGCTACTCCTGTGCCAATCAAAGTAAAGGCCATCTCTGATCACCTCTTTAATATCACATTAAAGGAGGCAATGGCCTTTTGGTATTATCACTGGACTGTTAATCCAGAAACTCAGCTAATGCTCTGGAGACTTGGGTTCAAATCCTGCCATGGCAGATGGTGGAACTTGAATTCAGTAAAAAATATCTGGAATTAAGAATCTACTGATGACCATGAAACCATTGTTGATTGTCAGAAAATTTTTCATGAATGTCTTTTAGGGAAGGAAATCTGCCGCCCTTACCAGGTCTGGCCTACATGTGACTCCAGAGTGGTTGACTGAACAAGGGCAACTAGGAATGGGCAATAAATGCTGGTTAGCAGTGACACCCGTGTCCCACGAATGAATTAAAAAAAGTTGTACTCACTTTCCCCATCCAACCCTACTTCCTTCTGTGTCTGCTCCTGGGGAAAAAAACTCTCCCAATTCACTTTCAACTGCAGTTTCAACAACTCACTGCCCAGCCTTTGGCTCTCTGTCCAATGTAGCATTTCCGTGGATACCAATCTTCTCAGCCCCATCTCGTCCAACTTTTGATGCCGTTGTTCTCAAAAACATTGCTGGCCTTTCCTGGCTTCTTCTTTTTACTGCAAACCATTTTCTTAAACTTGTCTCCTTCATACTCATCTCCAATAACATGTGTGATAAGCTCATGGACTACTTTGTCACTAAAATTGAGACCATTCAATCAGCTGCCTCTGCCCTTTCCCTAGCCCATGGACCCAACTTTTTTGGGGGTTCTTCCCACTCTAGTCCTGAACAGAAATCTCCTTATAGTTTCTTTCCTTTTGGAGCTCATCTTTTCTGTGTAACACATCTCCTGCTCTCCCGACCCTATTCCCACTCAACTGCTAACCACCCAACTTCCCTTCTTGGTCCCTATGTTGGAGGATGTTGTTAACTGTTACCTTTCTTCTCAGGTTCTGCTCCTTCCTCCTTCAAATCTGTTATTATCACTCCTCTCCACAAAAAAAACCCCTTGATTTCGCTGTCTTCCATCTCCAATCCTCCTTCCCTTTCCAAAGTGCTTGAACATGTTACCCTTTAGTGTCGAAAAGATATATATAGGTTAGGTGGATTAGTCATAATAAATGTGCAGAATTATGGAGATAGGGCAGGGATGGGTCTAGGTAAGGTGCTGTCTCAGAGAGTTGGTACAGATTTGATGGGAAGAATAGCCTCCTGTATTGTTGGGTTCTGTGAAGTCAAAAGAGTTGTTGGTAAGGTTGAGCTGGATGTCATCATCAAAGGTATCAAACAATAAACTGTAGGGCAGTTCCATGAAGGAAAAATACTCTATTGCTTTTTTTATTATTGTGGGCTCACATATAGTGTTGCAGTTTCCCCAGATATTTCTGCTCTGAGTGGAACACTTTAGAATGAAAATATATATGTTTATATTTTGAAGTACTTGCAGCTCACCTGATAACCCAGCGGGGATGATGCAAGCTGCAGCAGCCACTCTCCTTCTGTGACAGAAACATTGCGGAGCACTATACACAGCACTAAGCAAAAAGAGTAAACAGCAAGCATAAAGGAAAAAGAAAAGAGCAGGGTTGGGAGGACAAAAGCTTAGTCAAAGGTTGCAAAGGCTTTTGAAAGCTGGAAATGTTGGAGTTATTGAGGACAAGGTTTCCTAAATGCAGGGGCTGTCGTGGTTGAAATACTGGCGACTGCTGGCTTTGAAGGAGCATAGCAAAAGGAAAATGAGGACACTGGTTTTAGAGTGAAGGGTACGAACATGGGCTTGCAGCTAGAGAAGAAAGCTGAGATAAAGCATAGTAAGGCCATGAACGAGTTTGAAGCTGGGACCCTACATCTTAAAATCAACTTGAGTTTGGGCATCCAGTGACAATTAGATATAATTCCCTTCCTAACTACCCATGTCCCTGCATCATCCCTCAGCATCATATTTGGTTCTTTATCTCATTCCTCAACATTGAGCACTGACCTGTATAATGTTGTATACCTAGGTTTGGTTTACCTCTAATTGAGCTAAAGATCATGTTAACCCTGAGGTACTACTCTTCCCAGTACAGCCACAGCTTTGTGTTAGCATTCGTATCCCGATTCAGAAGGTTAATGGTTCAAGTGCTATTCCAGAGACATGAGCCATTTAATCCAGTTTGACACTTCAGTGCAACTCTGATGGAGTGCTGTGCTGTCAGAGATTACCTCTTGAGTGAGACATTAACTCAACTATGTCTGTCCCATTAGGTGGATATAAAAAATGCTGCAGCGTTACCTCGTTGAATATGTTTAAGTCACAGGTAGATAGATTTCTGATCAATAAGGGAACTAAGGGTTATGGGGAGCAGGCGGGTAAGTGGAACTGATCCACTTCAGATCAGCCATGATCTTATTAAATGGTGGGGCAGGCTCAAAGTGCTAGATGGCCTACTCCTGCTCCTATTTCTTATGTTCATTGTTCAAAGATGAACAGAAAAGTCCTTCCCTTCTCAATCGAGATCACTAAAAATAATCTGGGTGTTATCACATTGTTATGGATTCTTACTGTGAGCAAATTGTTTCCTACATTACAATAATGAATGCACTTTTATATAGTACTCCATTGGTTATAAATTGCTCTGAGGTGTAGTGAAGTTATAAAAGGTGCTAGTAAAATGCAAGCTTTCCTGTTTTAACTTCCCAAGACCAGATTTTTTAAAAAGCTTTTTATTTGTTAGTGTCGCAAGTAGGCTTACATTAACAGTGCATTGAAGTTACTGTGAAAATCCTCTAGTCGCCACACTCTGGCACCTGTTCAAGGACACTGAGGGCAAATTTAGCATGACCAATGTACCTAACCAGTACATCTTTCAACTGTGGGAGGAAACTGGAGTATCCAAAGGAAACCCATGCAGATACGGGGAGAATGTCTCTGTGGAAACTGCACAGTGACCCATACCAGGAATTGAACCTGGGTCCCTAGTGCTGTGAAGCAGCAGTGTTAACCACTGTGTCACCCTGCTGCCCTACCTGAACAAGCTGAGATCTTGAAATACCCCTCGTGGCATCCCTAATGCAGTCACATGCTTCTGACAGTAGAAGTTATTTTGGACCTTGCTGTGCTCTTTCATACCTATACTTGTTGAGATGTCTTAGTTCATTTGAGAATCAGTAACAATAGTTACCAGGATTATCTGACAGGATTCCATATCCTGGGATTAGAATTAATAAAACTAAAGGAAACATTCATGTTTGGGGTCTGTGGGTCTAATAAAATTTGTGATAAAGCATACACAGAAGTTAAAATATACCACAAATAAAAACAGAAAATGCTGGAAATACCCAAAAGGGTAGGTAGCATCTGTGGCGAGAGAGAGAGACAGACAGAATTAACATTTCAGGTGGATGGTCTTTCATCAGAACTGAGTATTTCGTAGAAAGAAACCCTACAGTGCAGAAAGAAGCCGTTTGGCCCATTGAGTCTGCACTGACCACAATCTCACACGTTCCCTAACCCCATACCCTGTCATATTTACCTGCTAATGCCTCTAACCTATACATCTCAGAACATTAAGAGGTAATTTTAGCATGGCCAATCCACCTAACCCGCACATCTTTGGACAGTGGGAGGAAAGCAGAGCACCCAGAGGAAACCCATGCAGAAATGAGGAGAATGTGCAAATTCCACACAGACAGTGACCCAAGCAGGGAATTGAACCCAGGTCCCTGGAGCTGTGACGCATCAGTGCAAACCACTGTGCTACCATGCCGCCCCACAGTATGTCAAATACTTTTATGAAAGTATTTGACATTACTGAACCTGAAAAAGTCTCTATAAAAGACCCTAAACATATAGAAATTCTGTGGTTGAAAACTCCAAAAATGTCTTGTAGTTAGAGACCAAGGCAAGATGCCTGTAACTAAAATTAAAAGAATCTTAGGAGAGACAAGAGGATCGAAAGAGGATGGGAATCGAAGAATAGAAGGAGTTTCAATGTGGAATAGAACTGGAACATGATCAGTTATGAAGTGAACAACTTGCCTTGATGAGAAGGAAGTAATTCACTGTTAGAGACTGGGTTAAAGATTCCAGATGTTAACTTCTGTGGAACACAATGAATGGGAAAGCAGTAAATGGCCTGGCGAAGTAAGGTGACATGGGCAGTAACTGCTGATTGAGTGTTGATTAGGTGAGGACTGATGCCTTTTGTGGCTCAAGAGTTTCTAGGATCATAAATGAAGTTTGAAGCACCAGAGGTGATAGAACTGTATTATAGCAAGAAGTCACCACTTTGGTGGGAGGAGTGAATATATAATGAATTCCGTAATTAACTTACTGTAATTCTTTCTTAGGTTCTAAGGGGAACCTGTCCCAGCGTAAAGTGCCTTTCGCTATTAGCCTGGTGCTACTTGGACCATCAACAATAATGGCTATTTATTATATGCTGCTCCAGACTTATGTTCTGAGGCTGGAAGTGACTATCAATGCAATACTATTAGTATTTTACGTCTTTGAATTGTTTCTGTACAGTGTGGGTTTGATAAGCTTCTCAAGGTGAGTTGAACAATATGTTCTTGTCAATTTCTGGATGTTAGTTTTTCTTAAATCGTTGTGCATTGTCTGCATTTAGTTGTGTAAATCTCACTAATATTAATGTTGTTACTGGTTTGAAAGTGACATTGAAATTTTGAAGTATTTCCTGCCTGTATGAACCCAATCCACCCTTCCTCCTTATAGAAATATTGATTCTTGCTGCATTACAGTTTTGAGCAGTAGCATGCCTCACACAACTTGGTCAGTGACCAGTTTTCTTATGAGAGACTGATCGGTTGATGTCAGCAGGCTATTTTTCTTTGACAGCATTGAAATTGAGCCAATTCCTAATCCAGTATTCATTAGGGAATAACAGATAGTTATCAGGAGTGGGAACCTTGGCTAATGGTTTTTCCACTTCTCGTCATGAGGCCCTTCTACTTCCCAGTTGTGATAAACTAACTCAACACTGAGGAAGTTTGAATTTAGGCCCTTCAACACATGTTTAATTCAAAATCATATTGTGCATAGAATCATCACAATGAAAGTTATCCTATTCTTCAGTTGTGGAGAAAGCTATGTAAAGGGGTACAAGTCACTATTCCACATAACACCAAGACTGACAATATGAGAGAAGACGGATTACATCAAATGGTAATTGGGTGACATTTGGTTTTGTGAGGAAAGAAAGACTGAAGGAGGCAAACCATTCTGGAATTCTCTGTCCTGAGAAAAGTGAGGTATATTAGGACACAGGAAAACATTTCGATTTCAAAATAGAGAATGCAAGAAAAAGGAATAGTGAAAGTTTTTTTTTAAACTTTGAGTTAGAATAGCCTGAATCAAGTGAAAAGGATACTACCACAAAACTGCTCTAACAGATAGAGTAGAGGCAGAGTGAGAAAAATTGATTGTACTCTACGAAAGTAAGAAAAGAACAAGGCTATCAGACTATCTTAAACTAGTTCTAGATAGTGGGCAGTGTAAACTTGTACACTGAACGTTATCCTCAAGTAATGTCACCTCCAGGAAAAAGCAAAAGAAACAAAACCCAATTCCCATTAAATTTTGGGATTTTTGGGATTTTTTGCTCTATGCAGAAACTAGGAACAGGAGTAGGCCATTCAGCCCTATGAATCTGCTCCACTATTTATTGTAATCTTGGCTGATCATCTAACTAAATAACCTGTTTCCTCTCCCACCACCCCATATACTTTCATCTCTTCAGCCCCAAGAGATATTTATAGCTCATTCTTGAAAACATGCAATTTTATCCTCAACTGCTTTCTGTGGTAAAGAATTTCACACTATGGGTGAAGAAAGTTCTCTTCATCTCAGTTCTGACAGTGCCAGAGGTCTGGGTCCATTTCGAGCCTTGGGTGACTGATTGTGTATTTGCACGTTCTCCCCAAGTCTGCATTTGTTTCCTCCAAGTGCTCCGGTTTCTTTCCACAGCCCAAAGGCATGCAGGTTAAGCAGATTGGCCGTGCTAAATTGCCTCTTTAGTGCCCCAAATTATTTAGATTGGGGGATTAGTGAAGTAAATATGTGGGGTTACAGGTATAGGGTTTGGGTAAGCTGCTCTTTCAGAGAGTTGGTGCAGATTTGATGGGCTGAATGACCACGTTATGCACTGCAGGGATTCTATGGTTTACTCCATTTCCTCAGACTGTGACGCTTGCTTCTGAACTCACCTGCCACTGGGAAGATCCATCCTGTACCTGTCTTATCTAGCCCTGTTAGAATTTTATAGGTTTCAGTGAAATCCCCCCTTAGTCTTCTAAACTCCACTGCATATTATCCTAGCTGATTCAGTCACTCCTCATACATCAGTCTCACCATCCCAGGGATCAGTCTGGTACACTTTCACTGCACTTCCTCCATTGCAAGAACATCCTACTTCAGAAAAAAAAACTACACACAATATTCCTGATGTGGTCTGCAGCAAGACATCCCCACTCCTGTACTCAAATCCTCTTGCTCTGAAAGCCAGCACACCATTTACCTTCTTCACTATCTACTGTACCTGCATGCTTACTTTCAGTGACTTGTGTGCAAGGACACCCAAGTTTCATTGCACATTCTCTCCATTTTTGCATGGTTTCCTCTGGGTGCTCCAGTTTCCTCCCATAGTCCAAAGATGTGTGGGTTAGGTTGAATGGACATGCTAAATTAACCCTTAGTGTCCCGGGATGTGAAAGGTTAGTGGGATTACTAGGATAGCTAAGTGGGGATAGGAACAGGGTGGATTAGTGTCGGTGCAGATTCGATGGGCCGAATGGTCGTCTTCTGCACTGTAGGGATTCTGTGATCAGTGAACCTCCTTTTAAATAATGGGGCTACATTAGCTACCTTTCAGTCCATGGGAATTGTTCTAGAGTCTATAGTATCTTGGAAGATGACTACCAATGCATCCACTATTTCTTAAGGCCATTTCTTTCAGTTCTCTAGAATGTAGATTATCAGGCCCTGGGGGTTTATCAACCTTCAGTCCCATCAATTTCCCCACATGCCTCAACTGTAGTAACTTCCATGAGTTCCATGGGGAAATCTCTAATTGACCTTCCTGCGGAACTTATTAAATATGATTTCCCTTGATAACAGGCCTGCTCAGGTGGAACTCGTCATCTGAACGCTTTATAACATAACCATCAGGAAGGATCTGCAGGACTATTATCCCCACTGGGATTTGTGTATGTATGCTATGTGGGTAATGGCTTTACTTTATGTTTAGCAATAAATAGTGTTCCTTTCCAGTCAGGCTTCCTCATACTGATTTCCTACAGTTGCTCCCTCTCACTAAACGTGGTGTTCCCAACATTTTTGATATGTTTGTGTGCTCCTTTGTGAAGACAGAACCAAAGTTTGTATTTAGTGAGTCACCAATTTCCTTGTTCCCCATTATAAATTTCCCTGTAAAGGACCTACGTTTGTCTTCACCAATCTTTTATTTTTCACATATCTATAGAAGCTTTTGCAGTCAGTTTGTTTTGTTCCCTGCAAGCTTATTCTTGTACTGTATTTTCCCCTTTTTAATCATTCCCTTTGTCCTCCTATGTTAAATTCTAAACTGCTTCCAATCCTCAGGCCTGCTGATTTTTTTCTGGCTGATTTGCAAGCCTCTTCCTGAGTTCCCCTCTAAGTCATAGTTTGGCCACCTTTCCCATTTTATATTTGCACTAGACAGGAATGGAGAACTTTTGCAGTTCGCTTATGCGTTCTTTGAATGTTTGCCATTGCCTGTCCACCATTATATCTTGAAGTAATATTACCTAATACATCATAGCACCTCATACCATCGCTGTTTTCTTTATTTAGATTCAACACGTTAGTCTCAGAATCAACTACATTACTCTCCATCTTAATGAAAAGTTCGATCATATTATGATTGCTCATCCCACCTGCCCAAAGGGGCCTCACACAACCAGATTATTACTTTCTCATTATGCAGTACCCCAGTCTAAGATGGTCTGTTCTTTGACTTGGTTCCTCAACATGTTGGTCCAGAAATCCATCCCATGCACATTTCTGGAATTCCTTTTCAATGTATTTTCACAAAGTTCATTAGCTCAATCTAAATGCAGATTAAAGCCATCCATAATTATGTATGTTCCTTTATCACATGCATCTCTAATTTCCTGTTTAATGTCATCCCCAACATCAACACTCCAGTATGGCGTCTATACACGACCCCACTAATGGTTTTTACCCCTTGTGGTTTCTCAGCTCTACCCATACAGATTTCACATCGTGGACATTATACCCTTACTCACTATTGCATTAATTTCCTCTTTAACCAGCAATGCAAACCTTTTTCTCTAAATACTGAATATCCTACATTCTTAAATGGCTGTGCATTGTTTGCATTTGATTCTGTAAATCTCACTATTATAAATCTTGATAAAGGTTTGAAAATAACATTGAAATTTAGAAGTATTTCCTACCAACGTGAAGCCCATCTACCTTACTTCTTGTAAAAGTATTGCATTCTTTGCTACTACAGTCAAACAGGCTCCAGGAATCTAGAATTGTTCATTATGATTCATAGTTTAAATTAAACAAACTTCCGGCAATGTTTTCTTCTCTCAGGAACTTATCAAGTGTTCTTTAAAAGAAGCTGTAAAGATCTGATGATTGTGTTGCTCACCATGTGTTGTGGAAATTCTTGCAAGAAAACACTGACTGAAAATCAAACCTAACTCTTTGCCTATGTGTTTAATGGGTTACTCCCTCTAGTCTTACTGCTCTCTATTTAAAATATTAATGTAATTTCCATGAGTAAGTATCTATGGTAGCTGAAAGACTATTCTAATTTTTAATTTTATTTTGTTTTCTTAGTGTAATCATCAATGACTGAGAATCTGAAGAGATGCAATGGGGTCCTTAACCGATGAAATGTTTTTCTATCCTGACTTCAAATTAATTGTAACATATTTTATGTTGTTTTTGTAAGTGGTTGTCTTTAAGGAAAACATTTCCCATATTCTGTACAGTTATATATTCACTGGATTTCTTTTGCTCAATTTATTTTGTATGTTGCGTTCCCTTTCTTTTTTCTTTTCCCAACATGAGGTGTGGAAAGATGATTTAGATGTTAAATCCACTCTTGAGTCAGCCCTATTTGGGTGTATGAGGGCAACCTGGAGCCATCTTTCACTCTAGTTTATTTCCTCCTTGTGAAGCAATGTGATCTTTACTGAAGTATCTCTGCACATGCACTTATTTGCTCCCTTTCTCTCATGGTTTTTGAAAGCTTTAACTCATGTGGGCTTATGGCCAAATTTCATTTGTAAACCTAGACAATGAATGTCAGTAAGTCCAAGTGGAGTGTCAGCTGTGGAAGGCATCAAAGCAAAGTCTGATTTGACCCACAGACAAATCCATATACATGCATACTTTCTTGAGTGTCAAAAGATGGTCATTGAGAATAACCTGCTTGATTCCTCCTCACTATTCTGAGGATATTGGTGTCAATAAAAGTATGTAAAGGCTTTACATGTATAGGATCTACACAATATTGCAGATCAAGCCCAATCTAGAAGTTTAAGACTATGGATTGAGTATGAACACAAAAAGACAAAAACAATGGTATTAGAAGGAATATATTAGAAGAAATTAGATTGAAGTGGATGGTGTCACACTGAATAAGTAGATAGGTTTGTTTCTTTAGGACAAATTATAACAGAAGATGGCAGATGTGATATCAAAATTAGAACAAGGATAGAAAATGGAGGATGTGAAGATGAAGTATGTGTTCATAATAAGAAAACTCAAGCTTGTAACAAATAAAAAAAAACTCATAAGATGTGAAATTCTATCCACTTTTCTGTATACTTCAGAAACCTGGACAATAAGATCTGTGAGGAGTCTTTTGAGGTGTGGATAGAACATAGAACACTACAGCACTAACAGGCCCTTTGGCCCACTAGTTGCGCCAATCACTTCTATACCTACTAAGCCATGGACCTATCTATAACCCGCAATCCCATTAGATCCCATATACTCATCCAGAAGTCTTTTAAAAGACCCCAGCGAGTTCGCCTCCACCACCGACGGCAGCCGATTCCATTCACTCACCACCCTCTGAGTGAAAAACTTACCCCTAACATCTCCTCTGTACTTGCTTCTCTGCACCTTAAATCTGTGTCCTCTCGTAGCGACCATTTCAGCCCTGGGAAGTAGCCTCCGAGAATCCACCCTATCTATTCCTCTCAACATCTTATAAACCTCTATCAGGTCGTCTCTCAACCTTCGTCTCTCCAGGGAGAACAGTCCCAGCTCCCTCAACCTATCTTCATAAGGCATGCCTCCCAATCCAGGCAACATCCTTATAAATCTCCTCTGCACCCTTTCAATAGCTTCCACATACTTCCTGTAGTGAGGTGACCAGAACTGCGCACAGTACTCCAAGTGGGGTCTGACAAGGGTCTTATAAAGTTGCAGCATTACCTCCCGACTCCTAAACTCAATCCCTCGATTAATGAAGGCCAGTACACCATACGCCTTCTTGACCACATCCTCCACCTGTGAGGCCGATTTAAGAGTCCTATGGACCCGGACTCCAAGATCCCTCTGCTCTTCAACACAGCTAAGACTCCTACCCTTGATATTGTATTCCTTCATCCCATTGGTCCTGCCAAAATGGACCACTACACATTTATCTGCGTTGAAGTTGATGTTAAGACATACGCCACATACATCCCTTAAGATAAATGAAGAGGTATTTGAAATGTGAAAAGCGAAAAGAACTCTAAAAAGTGACATTGAGAAAAGAAAATGTCAGCTTTTGGCCATTTGATCAGAACTGAAAAGTTACAGATATCTCCCCTTGAGGGAAAAGCAGAGGGCATCAGAAGGAGGAGTTGACCTAGGTGCAGTTGAATGACATGTCAGAGTGGTGCAGAAAAATTACAGTGGGCAAGTGTGAAAAGTTACAGATGAGCATGACAGTAGATCTCCTGCCAGGAGCAGCATAGGTATATAATACAGGTGCCTGCTGAGATACAGACCAGAGATCAGATCTTGCTGATTTCAGTGGCTTGATATTGTATCATAAAATGTGTTTTACCCTCTGAATGATGAGGGATTCCATCTAATATGTTTTATTTAATACACTAGTGGATCTTTCTTACCATTGCTCATAGTAAATCTGAGTATATAATGTTTGAATATTCTATCAGAAAATGGACAATGGAAAGGTCCTTGAGACTTTATTATCATCCAATGACTTTCTACTTCTCTGTGCCTCTGTTGCTTTCTGAATTAATTATACGTGTTTCCTGCTTCTGAATTACCTGGGTTCTAGATCTAATTCAGAAGTTGGTGATGACTGCTGTCTTTGTACAATGCTGTTGTCATTCAGTGGAATAGCTGTGCTGATCTTTGAGGTTTAGCTCTGCTTTCCAGTTCCATCTTGAACACTAATAACTGTACAAGCTAACAATATTTTAATATTTAAATCTTTGACAGGCAGCTCTTTGCACTGCCATGACACTAAAACTCCAACTTCTTTTACACCTATCCAAAAACAGACCACACTTCAAGTATTTATTTTCCTTCCAAAATGTGAACGTGGGTACTTAGAAACTGATCATAGAAACATCAAAACTAAGTCCCTCAAGCCTGTTTTGCCATTCAGTAAGATCATGCTTGATATGCATCCTAACTGCCTTTGTCCTATATTTCTCAATGTCTTTGACTGAATATATCAATTTCAATTTTAAAACTATCAGTTGATCTAGAATCAGCATCAGACTCACAGAAGGAATGATAATCATTTTACAACAAAATAGTCCTTACTTTCAATCAGAAATACTTGTGAAAACACTTCTGTTATCATACTTGCCCAAGTTCCTTTTGCCACCCATGTTGGTTTGCTAATAATCAAATGCTTCTAATCAGTTATTGTACCCTTCCTTAAAATTTGGGTTAAGGCTAGACAGTGAAACAATTTAGATAAAAGTTGTGGGCTATATCAACTGAACTCCCATTCATTGGTTGTTGAGGCTCACTGTGTTAACTGAAGCACACGCTGATGTTGTTTTTCCTTTTCTTCATGTTTTTGCCAATGCTGATATTTATTTCAATCATTGTCAAATTCTCCTTGTAGCTGTGCCATTAATTTTCCTCTGTTAGCCTACGTATTTCAATGTTATGCTACCAATAGTTCAACTCCACCAATGATATAATTTTGAACTTTTGTGCCCTGAGTAACTTCTATTTGCTTATGATAATTTCACCTTAAAATTTATATATCCTGTTTGGATTATGGATGATATTTATGCTACTTTAGTTGCCTTCAGTAGATAGGGTTTGGTTACTCTCAGTAGTTTAACTTGTGTTTGTGGCAAGTGGGAATAAAAACAAGTGTTCATACATTGAATCAGCACATTTACAGCGGAACTGGTGGGTCTATAAAAGAATTACTGTTCTAATTGCAGTATCAAATGAAATGCAGTAAATATGCAGATACAGATTTGTCCTTTTAAGTACAGTCACATTAAAAATATATTACAGAAATTCTTGTCACAGGCACATTGTGTGGTTATGGGAAATCACTTGGGTACGTTCTGAGATAGTTTAAAGGGAAGCTTTATAAACCAAGAAATTATTTTTTATGCTTTTTAAAAAGTGATATAAATTTTTATGTATCATTAGAAACATCTTTGAATAGTTTACTTATGTGTATAATACATACCTTTTTAACTGTGCTAATTTGCTTAATCACAGCAACATCCTCATTGTATTTATGGAAAGAAGTGTAATGTTATATCTATTAGCAGATTATCTTGAAACTTTAATTTGTGTGATTTACATATTATGTATTTGTATCAGTTTTTTTAAACTGTCATTTAAATCACCTTCTCAGTGAAATTAAAGCATTTTTATAAAATCTCAGGTTTTTTTAAATACATCGGGAAAACAGTCTGGGTAATATAACCTGGGCACCCTAGCTGGAAATACTGCTGTTTGGAGCCTCCTTTATGCCAATTAGCCCCACAAGTCTGTTTTGCCATTCACTGATATCATGGCTGGCCTGTGACCTGTTTCATATTTCCCAAATCTTATCAAGCTTAGGTTTAAAATGAACAACTATTGATAGGTCAAATATCAATGAACGAAAGCTTTCATGCAATTATTCACAATTATGCATTGTGGGTGAGATCTTCTAGCTGTTCATGCTGGCAAGAACTTCTGGCCCTGCTAACAGTGGGCTGCCTCCCACCACTGAGAAACATGCCGCAAGGAGGCTGAGAATCCTGCCGAATATTTCCTAATTTCACTCCTGAAAGTTCTCACTCTAATTTTTGGAGATTATAGGTCCCAGTCCTCAACTTCACAACCAGCCTCTATCGAGATATACAAAGGAATTAACAGATTTGATAGAATTTTTCTATTATACCCTCAAAAATATGTTTATGGTGTGGTGGAGGCAACCTTTTTCCTTATCTACGTTTTTATTATAGAAAACCTCAAAGACACTTTTCAAATGGGCTACACAGTAGTTTGCACTGTGCCAATAATTGTTGAACAGCGTGCTTTAAAGCTGTACTACAGCCATACCACATGTGGCAGAGTCTGCAGATTCGAGTCACAGTTGTGATTGAGTAATCTATCATCCAGAGATCTTACACGTGCTTCTAAAAAAACAAAACACAAGCATACGGGGTGGCACGGTAGCACAGTGGTTAGCACTGCTACTGCACAGTGCCAAGGACCTGGGTTCGATTCCCGGCTTGGGTCACTGCTTGTGTGGGTTTCCTCCCACATTCTGAAAGACATGCTAGTTAGGTGCATTGACCCGAACAAGTGCCAGACTGTGGCAACTAGGGGAATTTCACAGTAACTTCATTGCAATATTAAGGTAAGCCTTACCTGTGACTAATAAATAAAGTTTAACTTTACTTCATATTGGAAAAGGGAGCTACAAGTTTGATGGTATGACATAGAACTTCAAAGGAATGACCCTAATTATATCCTTTGTATTATCCAGCTTCTGCTTTCTCTTCAAGTAAAAATATCTTTCAACATCTCACACTAGACATTGCTTAGCTTCCTGCATTTTCTTTTCTTAATAATTGAATCCTGCCTACGATTATTAATCGTCATGTCAATTCATCATGTTTATGAACTTGTTGCTTTCACTGACGTAGTGATCCTGATACATGGAATAATGCTGTGGGAATCTGGGTTTGAATACCACCATGGCACATGATGAAATTTGAATTCATTTTTAGAAAAAAACCTGGAATTAAATATCTAATAATGGCAATGCAACCCATTGTTGATTGCCATGAAAACCCATCTGGTTCACTAATATACTTGCTGGAAAGAAATCTGCCATCCTTACCTGCCCTGACTATATGTGACTCCAGACCCACAACAATGTCATTGACTCTCAGGTGCCCTCTGAAATAGCCTCGCAAGCCACACAGTTCAAAGGCAATTAGGGATGGGCAATAAATACTGGCCCATCCAGTGACACTCTCATCCCATGAATAAAAAAGTCGAAGCTGTGGCTATAATAATAGAGATTGTAAATTAATGGAAAGAATAAACTGAAAATATTTACATCAAAATATTTTATTTTTCATAAAATCCCTATGGTGCAGAAAGAGGCCATTCGGCCTATAGAGCCTGCACTGACAACAATCCCACCCAGTCCCTATGTGAATGGCATTGAACATTGTGCAGTCATCGGCGAACATTCCTTTATGATAGAAGGGAGATCATTGAAGCAGCTGAAGATCATTGATGAAGGACGGTACCCTGAGGAACCCCTGCAGTGATGTCCTGGAGTGAGAAGATTGACCGCCAACCACCACAACCTCACACAAGCTTTTCAAAAATGACTGGTGAAATTTGAATCAGTGAACAATCAGTGAGGATCCAGGAATTTTCCAACAAGTGGAGAGTTTTCCCCCGATCCCCATTGACTCCAGTTTTGCTCCTTGATGCTGCATTTGGTCAAGTGGGGCTTACTAAACACTAGTGAGGTTCAATGGATGAATAAAGTTATAAGGGAATAATGAGGGTTGGTCAAGCAACATACATTAATTACAGACGGTAGAGGAGTGCATAATAAGAGAGAAAATGAAGCAATGTACATAAAAAGTAAAATATTTTGTGAGCACATCAATTTAAAAAAAGGAAAGCTGGGATAGAAATGAGACCATTAAGGGATAGGCAGCATAGTACCACAGGGGAGTTTGGAGGGATGACAGATTTCCTCCAGGTGCTCCAGTTTCCTCCCACATTCCAAAGATGTGCGGGTTAGGTTGATTGGCCGTGCTAAAATTGCCCCTTAGTATACTAGGTTGCTTAGGTTAGAGGGATTAGCAGGCAAAAGATATAGGGGTATGGGGGTAGGGCCTGGGTGGGATTGTGGCCGGTGCAGACTCGATGGGCCGAAGGGCCTCTTTCTGCACTGTAGGGTTCTGTGATTCTGTGATTCTGTGATTCTATCCCCATAACCCCATGTATTTACTCTGCCAATCTCCCTGACTCAAGGTACAATTTAGCATAGCCAAATCACCCTAACTTTTATATTAATTGCAATTATAGCAAGAAAATTAAATTTGTAATGTGTGAAGCACATGCATCACTTTGCGAACAATAGTAAAAGGTTACTGATGAATATTACAACGGAGCTAAGCAGACATCAATGAATTAATAAATCAATATCCTGGCTACCCTGAATCAACATATTCTAGTGCTTATACACAAAAATCAACACATGCTCCAGTGCACTACTGAGAGAATGCTGTACTAAGTTCTAGATTTTTGGATGAGACATTAAATTTAAGTCCCATCTGCAATTTCTGATGGATGTAAACTATTCCAAGCACTGTTTTGAAGAGCAGAGGGGTTATCCCCAATGTCCTGACTAATCTTTATCCCTTAACTAACATCACATTTACAGATTATGTAGTAATTATCACCTTACTGATTGTCGGAGTTTTTTGGCTGTTGTGTCCCCAATTACATTGACTGCACTTTTAAAAGTACTTCATTAGACATAAAGTGCTTTGGGACGTCTGGCCATGAACGGTACTTTATAAATGCAAGCCATTTTTATTTTCTTCATCGCTATTATTTGCTTTAAGTTTGTTGATTCCGAAATCAATGTTGAAAATGTCTGGAAGTTCCTGAGGAAGAAAGTAAGATATATTGTTAGGCTTTAATAGATTGTGTGGAGCCTTAAACCAGCTGAGTCGTCCCTCTGTGGTCAATCAAAAACAAAGTGACTTAATAAAAGGAATAGCCAGACAAAAGCAAAATACTGTGGATGCTGGAATCTGAAATGAAAACAGAAAATGCTGCAAAATCTTAACAGGTCTGACTGACAGCATCTGTGGAAAACGTCTATTCTCTCTCCATAAATGTTGTCAGTCAGACCTGCTGAGATTTTCCAGTATTTTCCGTTTTTGTTGTTGAAAAGGTTGATTGTACGAGAGATCAAAGTTTTAGGTGGATGCACCAAGTAATTGCAGATGGAGCTTCAATTTAATGTTTCATCCGACAAACCACCTTAGTGCAGCACTCCCCCAGTAGTGCACTGGTGCATCAGCGTTCATTTTTGTGCTTAGGTATATCTGCAGCAGATTGTATTTTTTTTGCACATTTCCAGCTTTCCTTTTATGATGACTAGACATCTAATTGTTTGAATCAGCAAACAGCTTCCTGAAGCACTTTCCTGACCTTGGCTAAATAAAGACATTCGACCTCCCCGACCTTAGAGGGCGCTCGCCTGTCTGGGTTAGTGATGCCTTGACACGACCATTTGCACGGAATGATGGGATACTGGAGGACTCGTGGTTGAAGAGATGGTGCTGCGAAAAGGTGGGGTTAGCAGTGGAAGCGTTGCTATCGCAACCAAAGTGCTCTTGGTCGCCCTAAATAACTCTAGTACGATTGAGTTTAAAGATTGGGGTTTGTGAGAGATCGCAGTCGGAGCTGTACCGACTGAGAAATTTGCCTTGATTTTAAGGAGATGAACGTTCCTCTTTGTTACACGTTGTAAAATGATTTGCTGAAAACACTTTATGGCGTATTACAAATGCATTGGGGATTTCACTTAATTTTTAATGGAGACATGCAGAATAATGTTTATTTCTACCTCAAGCATCCCAATCCTATCCTAAAGATCCTATACTTGTTGGGTCTAGTTTTACGAGTATTAGTAATGCTCTTGTTATCATTGTGTTTAAGCTGAGATTATGAATTTTCCCCAAACTGCGGCTAGAAATTGGGTTGATATTCTATAGCGTTTCAAAGAATGAGAGGCTGATCTCATTGAAACTTAAAAAGTTCTTACAGGATGCAAAAAGGTAGATGCAGATAGGTAGTTTCTCCTGAGTGGTGAGTCTGGAATCAGAGGACACAGTCTCAAAATAAGTCTCAAAATAATTTAGGACACAGATGAAGAGAAATTTCATCACTCAAGAGGGTCGAGAATCTTTGGAATTTGGAATTCTGGACGCCAGAGGTCTGTGGAAGTTCAATCATGTTTTCCCAATATCTGTATTTTAGCAACAAGAATAATAGGATAGCGATCTGGAATGGGAATCCTGACAAATATTTCTTCACTTTTTTAATAACCTAGGATGCTGAGAATGCAGTATCTCAATTTAGATCAGCTGACTCTACAGACTGGGAATCAAATTTGGGATGTTTTGAAATTAAATGCTTAGTTACTTGTTGCCTTTTCCAGCTGAGCCAAGTGTGCAATATTTTAGCTTCTTTATTTTACTCATTAAATTTCACTTGCTGCGTTAGCAGCCAGTGGATGACAATACTGATTGCAAACTTGGCATTATTGGCATATCATGGAAAAGGTATCCACATGTGCGAGGACAATAATCTTTCCCTCAATATCAACAAAACAAAGGAGATAGTCATCAACTTCAGCAAGTGTAGTGGAGGATATGCCCCTCTACATCAATGGGGACGAAGTAGAGATGCTCGAGAGCTTCAGGTTTTAAAGTGCCCAGTCACCAACAGCCTGTCCTGGTCTCCCAGTGTCGACACTGTAATGAAGAAAGCCCATCAACGCCTCTACTTTCTCAGAAGACTAGGGAAATTTGGCATGTCCGCTATGACTGTCACCAACTTTTACAGATGCACCATAGACAGTATTGTTTCTGGTTGTTTCACAGCTTGGTACGGCTCCTGCTCTGTCCAGGAGCGCAGGAAACTACAAAGGGTCATGAACGAAGCCCAGACCTTCACTCAAACCAGCCTCCCATCATTAATATTTCTACACTTCTTGTTGCTGCAGAAAATGAATATTCTGAATATAATGAAGGACCCCATGCAACCTGGACATTCTCTATTCCATCTTCTTTAATTGGGAAAAAGATACAAAAGTCTGAGGACACATACCAACCGATTCAAGAACAACTTTTTCCCTGCTGCCATCAGACTTCTGAATGGATCTACCTAGCATTAAGTTGATCTTTCTCTACGTCCTAGCTATGACTGTAACACTACATTGTGCACTATCTCCTTTCCTTCTCTATGTACAGTATACTTTGTATAGCATGCAAGAAACAATATTTTTCACTGTATACCAGTACATGTGACAATAATAAATGAAATGAAATCAAAATAAGCCCTATTTGCCAAACAGCTAGAATAAATTAATTTGGAAGTTATATATTGCAAAATCACAATGATGAAATTGGTGTATGGCTCTACTGGCTCAACCACCTCCAAGAAATAGTTATTGTAGAAAAATCATAAAACGGTTACAGCACATGAGGAGACCACTTCACTTGTCATGAATGTGCTGCCTGTCTGCAAATGGAACTCTGCTAGTCTTACTATCCCACCTTTCCTCTTATTCCTGCCAACCTTTTCTCTTCAGATAATGCCTCCTTTCAAAGGCATAATAGAATCTGCCTCCAGATCACAGCCACTAACAACATAAACAAGTTTTCTTTAGTTTGCTTGTTTTCCTCTTTAATCCAGGGGTCTAATACTGTTTGGAGTGTTTTCACTGTGGTTGAGATAATATGAAAATGCAAATCAATCATGGAATCTAGGGATTCGTATGTGGATTTTCTTCCTCTCAGTTAGCTTATTAATAAGTGCCACTGTTTATCATGAAAATTACTAGCCTTCTTGGCTGATTCAAATAAGATATTTTATATTTCTATGACAATTTTCAAATTAAAAAAGCTAAATTTTATTTAAAGATTCAGTTATTGTGCTTCCAGTTCTTTTGCTAATCATCTTAGATCAGTGTCTCAGCCTTTTTGTCAACTTAGGCTGTGCCTAGAGAGAGCATTTTGAGTTGAACAACATTAGAGTTAAGTCTAATGGTTAAAAGTTTTGCCATTTGTGCTGGTAGAGTGCAAACAATTTGAGATGATAAATTTAAAAACATAAGTGCACTGGATGATATTAAAGTGTATTAGCTTAAATTATTTTTCCTTTAGTATATTGATACTAATTGATGTTAAATACTTGTTTACATTTGTATTATTAATTGTCTATTTTTCTTTACAGTGAAATCTGCTGCTGTTGTATCCTTTGAAATAAAATGAAGTGTGCCACCCAGTTTTAGGAGCTGGTGTCTTGCAGTCCAGTCCAGCTCAGCTCTCCCAAAGGCACGAATTCTAATACAAGATGTATTCCACAATGTACCAATGACAGTTAACATTTGGGGTTGGTGCGGTGATTGAGGAATCTCCTTGTGAGTCTATGAAGGAGAAGTTCTTCTTCAGAGAAGATGCATTCTGTCTTCCAGTCTTCTGTTTTGTGTTTTTGGTTTCACATTTTTAAGTAATTCAGAAACGTTTCTGTCAGTTATTGCTGACTGTTGCATTTTATGATATGTTCCTGGGAAGTGAGTCTCTCTGGCAAGGTTAGCATTCCTAACTCCCCTTGAGTCAGTGATGATGAACCACTGCAATCCATCTGGTCTAGATAAATTCGCAGTGCTATTAGAGAGGGAGATATAAGATTTTGACGTGGTGGCTTTCAAGAAACAGTGATATAGTTCCAAGTCAGGGTGAGGTGTAGCATGGAGAGAACTTGCAGTTGGTAATGTTTCCATGTGTCTGCTGCCCTTGTTCATCTGGATGGTAGAAATGGAAGGTTTGGAAGATGTTTTGGAGTCTTGGTGAGTGCATTTTGTAGATGGTATGCGCTGCTGCCACTATGAGCCAGTAGTAGAGAGTGTTAATGTTTAAGATAATAGGTGGATATCGATCAACTGGGATGTTTTGCCCTGGATAACGCGAGTTTCTTCAGTATTGTTGGAGAGTTGCACTCATCGAGGCACTTGGTGAATATTCCATCATATTCCTGAATTGTGCCCTGTCAGTGATGGATAGGCTTTGTGGAATCAGGTAAGTATGCACTGCAGAATTCTTAGCCTCTGATCTCCTCTTGTTGCCATAGTATTTATATGGCTGGTCTAGTTAAGTTTTTGGTTAAAGATGATCCCCAGGATGTTGATGGTGGGGTATTCAGCTATGATAATTCTGTTGGATCCAAAGCTAATGGAATAACTCCAACATCCTGCTCAAGTAGATTATTTTTAGTTGTGAGCAACTGCAGTTTGATTTTCCTCAACATCAATCTTTTTGCTCATTCCTTTTGTTATCTAACTATTCTGCAGCCTGCCATTTGCTTAAAGTTTGGGAATGGCCTTGGGACATTTACTTAAAAGAAGTATATAAATACAAATTATTGATCCTTTGTGGTGAGTGGCAGCAGATTGTTTAACTATGGAGAGTCAAACTCAGTGCTGTCCTTTCCAGCAGTGGGCATTGGATGTGTTGGCAGTGGGAATCGTGGCTAATTTTTGCCTCCCAAAAGAAGAAAATGATCAATTGTATCAGCACTGCTGTCAACTGAGTTGATAACATTTAACAAAGCACAGACTTGAACCTATGTCCTGCATGTGGTGGCCACATTAGAAGATGTACTAAATTAAGTCACCTCTCAGAATTTAAGAAAAATCTGATATTAGGTATTAAGCAGGATATCTTTTCAGTGCGCCTCAATAGATTGATTGAGCAATCCCCTTTCTGGGAATCAGCATTTTCTATTTTAAATCTCATTTTCAGGAATGAGGAAATGAATTCTCAGCTGTTTTAGACTAAACTTGAGGGGTAAGTATGAGATTTTACCTCTGTAATTTAGTTACAAAAACAAAAAGAATCAATGACTGGTAGTTTCCATCTGTTTCCTGCATGGAACAAGCGCTGCTTACTGTACTTATAGTAGTTTGTAATTTTTAGCAAGTTCGGTTGCCATGTTTTACCAATTTTCTTAATTAATTTTTGCTTAACATGAGACATTTGCAAGGCCAGCATTTATTGCCCATTTCTAGTTGCCTTTAAGAAGGTGATGATAGGCTGCCTTCTTGAACCATTGCTGTCAATTTGGTGAAGGTACTCCTAATTGCCTCAAGGAAGGGGAGCTCTGTGATTTTGATCTAGGAATCTAGAAAATCTAGCCAGTTCAAAATGTGGGCTGACAGTGGAACACAGACAGAGTTTATTGTAGAATCATGGCTTTACCTGACTTCTGCTTTTGCCTTTTGGTGTTTAAAAAGTCAGAAGTCCAAAGACATCAATAACTGAATTCTGCTGTGGATGATTTCTTTTGCTATGTACTGTAAAATCATAAATTTTTTTTGTACGCCTCGTATTTATGATTTCATTGCATTGCGTAGCAGAAATGTTTTCCTTTGTTATAAAACACAGAAATTAGTTGGAAAAAGTGGACTTCTGATTTAAAAATTAGATTTTTGTTATCTGGTTTCTCTCCATAATTTCCAGATACCAGGTCAGAAATCCTGGATGAAAACTCAGTACACTTGGTCCTGTAAAATTGTCTAATTTATAATATTCCTAGTTTTCATTGTAGCAATATTCCTTAACCAGATCACAACAGCTCTCCTCCATCCCTCTACAGATAGTTTATTATTTCAACATGTTTTATTATTCATTTTATTTTCTTGCTACTTTGCTAATGGTTATCTACAAAAGTAAGTTTTACACTTGTAACTGTTTTGCTGTAACTATTTATAATCATGGTATTTAAAGCATTGAGTCAAGGAATTATTTTCTTTTCGCGTTTTAGGTCAAGCTTTCAGTTTCCCAGATGGTAATCTGGCCTTGGATCTGATTCTTCTGATTCTCATGGTAATTCTGGAAGTGATAAGGCTATATCTTGGTAAGATGTTGCTTTAAATTATGTTGTATTACCCAATTGATGCTCTGTGGTATTACTACTGGTAGCCTGGAGTTTGAGCGCAGTTTTCCTACTTAGTTGTAATTGTGTTCAGCCCCGTTTGTCTTTTCAAAGGCTAGTGCTCAGAAATCTGGTCATTTTGGTGCTAATTGTTAGTTTGAAGTTTTCCTTGATTTGTTCCTTCCCTTAGGTAGGTTATCTATGTTTGAAAGACAGCAGGATTGAATTTCTTTTTTCACTCTTTCTTAAATAATAAATTAATTTATAAAGATTATTTTCTGCCAGTTGGGTACAGTTTGAAACATGTTTTTGTGTGACAGTGATTGCAAATCTGATGCTTTAAGGTGTGATAGATATGTACTAAATACCAGATGTTATGATATCCATGAAGGACACGGGGGGGGGTCATCAACAGATCTCCCCATTGGCTTTGTGAAGTATGAACTCCCTTATTGAGCGAATCCAATGGGAAATGAACAACGTGTGATTAATATCTGTTGCTCTAACCCAGACTGTTGTTGTAGGCTCCCAGGTACAGACTTGCTTGCTGTAAGCCGGTAGTGCAGTTCTTCTTTTGATTTCCAACAAAGGTTTCTGGTGATGGGGAACTGGCCTTGGCTGAATTACTATACCAATTATACTATTACGTTATCCATTGCTTTTCTAACGAGTGCCGTCATGCCATTTAACACAGTGGATTATCAGGGCTGTGTTGTAAAAAATCAGCCTGTTTTAACCCTTATACGGTGGACAAATAACTTTGAGTAGACGTCTTATTAGTACAAACAATATTTATTTAAACCCACACAATCAATAATCACCCACCTGACCAACCATAAGTTATCTTACAGAAAATACTAGAATTCAAGTACAATACAAGACCTTGACTTAACTGTGTGTGACTGACAAATACCCAAACAGATACTGGCCTTTATCTGTGTGCTGGTCTTGGTAGTTGTCTGTGTAGTTTGGTCCTTTGCTCTGGTCTGGCATTCTGGCTGTAGTCTCTCTTTCTTCCTTCTTGGGTGTGCTGGCTCTCCTCTTGCTGGCGATGTTCACCATTGTTGTAGCTTGTTCGTGGGATCAGAGAGAGAGAGAGAGATTCCTGGTTGTGCAACATCCTTCATGCCCCGTTTGGTTTCACGCCCTTTTTTTGGCCATTGCCAATCAATCGATCAGGACTTGATCACCCTGATCGATAAGAGTCCAATCAGGTGCTACCACACTGATCTCTGGGTGTGTCCCCGGTGGCCATGCCTGTATGTGTTGTAGGCACATAGGTCACATACCTTCCTCCTAAATAAGGATTCACGGTGCCTTTACGTCTGGCACACAACCCAGTGTGATCAGAAAGTCTCTTTCATCCTGGAGATGGCCCATATCCTGTGTATTCACTCATCAGGGTTGCAGCCTGTTTGTCTGTCTTTAAACTGCAGCCTGTCGGTTTAGTTTCTTGCCCAGTTATCCCAGAGTGCTTTACAAAACGCCATTTTAGTTGGCCTGTTTGGCTACATTCCCCCCTTTGATCCTGAACGCAAAGCGTGATGGATCACAAATTCAGGACCAATATCTGTCAGGAATTCCCCAGTCACTCAACAGTCAAGCAAGGCCCAGGTATTGACATGTACAGTAATAATGCATCCCTACAACATATTCCGGAGGCTACAGACAACAAGTCTACAATACAAATATAAACAACCACATATTCTAAACCCCATTATTACAATAAGCTAGTTACCCACAAATACAGACAATCAGATATTCCAAACACCAAACAAATAAATTAATTATAAACCAACATTTAAACAAACATTAGAATAAAGTATATCTGAGACACATTTTGGTAGTAGAATTTCAAATGGCTCATTAATATAAATGGTAAAATGGCAGCCTTCCTATAAACATTGTTCTACTGAATTAGAGGAGGCCATGATTCAAGGGCGAACCCTACATTCTGCCTCCGTGTCATCCTCTTTTTCCATCGGCTGAATTGGACTGTGAGGATGATCAGATATACTAGGGTAAACAAAATTAATACTACAGCCAGGTGTGACATTAAGCGAACAAATGGATGGATTTGGATGTTTGAGCCCCAGTTCCAAAGGTCATCCCACCAAGTGGTGACTTTGATTTCCTTAATCCTCTTTTTTTACCTCTTGGGTCTGCTGTACTACTTTGGTGAAGGTTCTGTGGGCTGTAGCCAATTTTGCCCGAATCAGGTTCAATTCCTCCGGCAGGAGGTTTAAGCTTGTATCATGTTTCTCATGGTACTCCCCTAGAGTCTGTCGGAGCTCGTCAGTGGCGTTCACATCTATCCTCTCCCTCTTATGAATGTCTGTTAGTTGAATGAAGCCCACTCTAGCTGGTATGTCTGGTTTGATGCAGAATGTAGTGTTAGTAATGTTACAATGGGTTGTGCCATACTGATATTGTTTCAGGGATGTGGTAAGACAGTATCTCCCTGCTCCTTTGTAAGCTACCCAAGTTATGTCTGTGTCCAGGTTACGAGCTTCTACTGAGCAATTTAGACTAGTGTTTGTTCTGAAGCCACACAGTGCATGCTCATTTAAATAAACTGGGTACGGACATGCAATTATTTCATCAGTTTGCTGACATCTGTCCAGAGTAGTGCCTATGAGTCTCCCTTTTTCCACTGCGTATGGTAAAGTGCCATCATACCCTATCCAGATATCTTCATGGATAGTTCCTATATTTTCCACTTCAAAGACCCTCAGTCCAACCTGGTCGTCAGTGATTATGGGGAGCCCTAATATCATTCCCAGGGCTTTCCCTGGAGTCCCCTTGCAGTCGTCGTTGCATAGTAGTTATACTCGTTCTGAACAACCTTCTTTCCTAATTCCAGCCCTTTTCTGGACCATAGGCTAGACAGGCTAGCTCCATGCACCCATGGTTAGTGTATGCCCACCAGTCACTAGTGAGGGTCATCCTTAGGAAGCAGTAATCAGAGCTCCTATTATCTTTCCTGTACACCACTCCTTGGATATTACATCCACCGGTGATACTCTTATTGGGGTGTACCCATAGGATGCCATCCTCACATTTGCCTGCTTCTGGTGGGATGAACTGCATATATCCAGGGTATCGTAGGCTGCTCTTCTGGTCTTTGGTTGAGGTGGTGTCTGTGGTTCGGTCTGAGACGAGGAATCCCAGATAGCAGAGAAGTATGTTGTTTATTCTAGGGGAGATCAAGGTAGCACCTGTTAATTCTTATTAATATCTGATTCTCTTTCCAATTTCATTACAAGAATGTCGTATGACTCCCCCCCCAACTTTTTCCAAAAAAAACAAAGAAATAAGTAAATGAATAATAAAGGCCCAATAGTGTCATACGAAGGGTTGGTTGGCAATCAGTGTTTAATGGGGTTGAGTAGGGTGAGGAATTTGCAGAACGTGAAAATAAAATGTCAATTGGGTGATGCGTGGAGTGGATGGATAAAGCTATTTACATTTGGATGAATCAGTTTCATTTAATCTAGCCCGATCTAATTCCCCATATACTCCTGTGAAGTGGATCCACAAACGACTGGCAAAGGCAGTCGGATGTTCCCCTTTCCTCTGTCTGCATTTATTTAACCCATCTACAGGATCCCCTTTATTAAATCCTATCGCAGTCAATATCGCTTCCTTAATTTCGTTTAATGTTCCTTCCCCAACATTTTGAGGGGCTGGCAGGGCAGACCGTACAGACTTACTTAAGCACATGACTATCAGCTTCACCTCTCTCTCATCCAGCCCATGCATTATCTTTTGCTGCCTAACATCCTCAAAGAAACTGTATGGGTCAGCCGATGGCTCAAAAGTTGTGATTTTATTTGCAATCTCAGCCAATTGTGCCACTGTAAATGGAGTCGTGTATGTAACAGCTGAGTCCTGACCCCCTCCTGTCCGACGTTCAGTCGTCACAGGGTACATTGGTACTGGAGGTGAATCTGGGGGTGCCGTGGGTATGACCTCCCCTGGGAAAGATGGTGGTGGACCCCAACCCTCGGTTTGCATAACATAAAGTCTAGCATTTTCCTTTAACTCTCCCCAGTCTGCACTCTCTATCCCCTTTTCCTCTTCTGTCCCGAAGGCACACATAAATCCATTTTGAACTGATAATAGGGATTCCAGCCTTGAGATTTCTCGTTGGCATTTTGAGTGGTCAGCAGATGCCTGTCTCTGTTCTTTACTGGCTTGATGTAGAGCTTTTATAGCAGCCTGCAGATCAGTGCACTTAGCTTCCAATCGTGCTACTGCCTGCTCAGCTTCGTCTCTGGCCAACACAGCACGCTGGGCATCTTGGTAGGCTCTCTCATACTGGGTTTGGAAATTGCCCAGATGTAATAAATTTGCCTGGTTAGTTCGCCTTAATTCATCTATCTCTCTGTCCTTTTCGGCTTTTATCTGTTCTATCCTCTCCTGCTGCTGTTCCTTTAGTCTCTTGATCTCCTCCTCCTTTTCCACCTGTGCCTGTTTTGATTCCTCCAGTGCCTTACGTATCTCTCTGTCCTTTTCGGCTTTTATCTCCTCCAATTCCTTACGAACTGTGTTTAACTCCTTTTCTGTACCTAGCAGCTGTCCGAAGCAGCTCACAATAGCAATCTGTTTCTCATATTTGTTTGCCTGCTTTCCCTGAACTTTCCTTAGATCATCCCAATACTTCTGCCCTAGGAATCCCGGTCCCGTCTCAGTATTGGCACAAGATTCTGCCCATAGGGGCCACCCTTTCTTCTTAATATATTCCCTGATTTTTTTTCCCATATGGGACACTTCTCTGGCTCTATACTGTTTCCTGCCATTCTATATTTAATGACAAGGGGTAGGGAGGCGATCGGACTGCGGGTACGGCTTTATGCTATGTTCCGGTCCTAATCCCTCTGGGTTCTAATACAAACCTACAGAGTTTACCCTATCCTCCTTGTTAGTAACAATACATGCACAATAAACAATTTCCCGAAAGCAGTTATTTGTCCAATAAGGAGTTCACACCTGTTGGCTCTGAGTTTTAAATAACCATTCAATTTAAAGTCTGTGGGGTTCGATATCGGAGCAACAAAGTTACTTCTTATCGATGCCCACCCAGGGACGCCAAATGTTGTAAAAAAATCAGCCTGTTTTAACCCTTATACGGTGGACAAATAACTTTGAGTAGACATCTTATTAGTACAAACAATATTTATTTAAACCCACACAATCAATAATCACCCACCTGACCAACCATAAGTTATCTTACAGAAAATACTAGAATTCAAGTACAATACAAGACCTTGACTTAACTGTGTGTGACTGACAAATACCCAAACAGATACTGGCCTTTATCTGTGTGCTGGTCTTGGTAGTTGTCTGTGTAGTTTGGTCCTTTGCTCTGGTCTGGCATTCTGGCTGTAGTCTCTCTTTCTTCCTTCTTGGGTGTGCTGGCTCTCCTCTTGCTGGCGATGTTCACCATTGTTGTAGCTCATTCGTGGGATCAGAGAGAGAGAGAGATTCCTGGTTGTGCAGCATCCTTTATGCCCCGTTTGGTTTCACGCCCTTTTTTTGGCCATTGCCAATCAATCGATCAGGACTTGATCACCCTGATCGATAAGAGTCCAATCAGGTGCTACCACACCGATCTCTGGGTGTGTCCCCGGCGGCCATGCCTGTATGTGTTGTAGGCACATAGGTCACATACCTTCCTCCTAAATAAGGATTCACGGTGCCTTTACGTCTGGCACACAACCCAGTGTGATCAGAAAGTCTCTTTCATCCTGGAGATGGCCCATATCCTGTGTATTCACTCATCAGGGTTGCAGCCTGTTTGTCTGTCTTTAAACTGCAGCCTGTCGGTTTAGTTTCTTGCCCAGTTATCCCAGAGTGCTTTACAAAACGCCATTTTAGTTGGCCTGTTTGGCTACAGCTGGATTAATCAATTTGTGTTTTTGTTACATGTTGCATTGGGATTTTTGCTCCTGTTTTGGGGATCGAGTTCCATATCTTTGCCCAATTTTCTGTGGAAACTGTAAATCAATGGCTTTGATCATCATTATATATGTCTTCACTAAGGACACAATTTTTTTCCCACAAAATAAACTTTATTTCAGGTAGCTAGTTTTATTATTGTAAATTCAAACAGGAAAACAATCAAGAATTTAACACTCAACAGTAAAAAGATATTTGTCTTTTTCAAAAAAATCTTAATTGAATTCTCAAAAGTATACTTTCAAATTAATCTTTTGTGAAGTTGTTGTACATTTGATTGCTTGATTGCACAGTATCAGCAGGTGATGAAATATTCAAGTTTCTTGACATGAGTGTATCTCCATTTCTAATTTCTGTCAGCTTATTGATTCAACTAGGGAAGTATTTCACTTCTGTTCAGGTGACCTTGGAAAGGGAAAAGTTCAAGGTCCTGATCACCATCTAATAACTCCTGCTGGAATGTGACTTTGTAGCTATTGCATTGATAGATCAATAGCTCATTGTTATTCTTCTTATGTGAAATAGTGCCCTCCTATCAGGCCACTTGTGTATGTATGCATGTATGTAAAACTGGATTAAACTAATTTCACTTTTTTTTAGCAGATTCCACGTCGTACAGTTTAGTGCTTCTATTCTGGGAGGATATCACAGTTTGGCAACATGATGGGATACTGATTCCCTAGCCAAGCTAATTTGGGTTGGAAAAGCTTCCAGCGAACCAACTGAGAATTCTTTATGAGAATAGGTTTCATAATCTGGTTTTTGAGATGGATGGATTGACCAAAGGTGGCTGCTTCAGCAGGTATTATTGAGAGATTGGGAAGTACAGTCATGCCTCTGTGTCTGGTGTATTTAGAGATTCTTGAGCTGCTCAAGAATTTGCTTGCAACATCAAAGATAAAGTCCAAGCCACTGGCGAATGGCACTGCAGTCCATAGTGATTGGAGGTTGCAGAAAGTTATTGTTTCGGAGGAGGGAATGAGTTGCCCAGTGAAGACTTTGGAGAGTTTATCATGTTTTTGAAAAAGTTGGTCTTCATTGTGATTTTGGAGAATTTCAAGGGAACATGTTACAAGACAGGTTTCATTTGGTTTAAAAAGTCAACACATTCACAGTAACTTTATGACATTGCCAAAGTTCATTTTCAATATAACTTGCCAGACAGCTTTGTCATGGACATGGCAGAATGTGAGACAAGTTAGAGTTAACAACAGTCAGTCATCCTCTTATGTAAATAAGCTGCAGTTCAGTAAGCAGGGGGCCTCAGTGACAGCAATTAAAAAAAAGTTCAAGGGATATAGGCTTTGTTGGCTAGGCCAGTGTTTATTGCCCATCCTTATTTCCCTTTTGAGAAAGTAGTGGTGAGTTGTCTTCATGAACTGCTGCAGTCCTGTGGTGTAGCTACACCCAAAATGCTGTTAGGGACGGAGTTTGTGGAAGGGGTGTAACTGAAGCAGGCTGCTTGGTCCACGAGGGTGTCAAGCAGGCTGTTAACCACACCATTTTTGATAAAGTATCATGAAAAGATTTTGAATTTTTATAGTTCTTTAGAAGCATGTGAAAACCAAGAACAAGTAATCGATCTGTCAAGCCAATATCTATACAGTCACCTTTCGCAGCAGGAATCATTAGATAGTGATCTGGAGCAGGCATATTTCCCTTTCCTAGCTTACCTGTGCTAACATGAATTGTGTTCCAAATACGAAACCAACTAAGTTGGCACAGACATAGCTTGAGCCTGAGGTCTTCTGGTCTGTATGGCTTAGTGCTACATTAAGCTATATGGTTGCTTTAGGTCTGCATACAGTAAAATTGTATATGTGTGTGACTTTGAATGTAATGAGTCTCCAAAGGTGTTGATGTGTTGAAGCTCTCTTCTTTCCCTAGGTTTAAAAGGTAACCTGACAGAAGAGGCGGTTCCAATTGTTACTAGCCTGGCCCTGACAATTGGAAATCTGTTGCTTTGTCTGTACTTCTTGTTCTGGCAGACCTATGTGTTGAAAGCAGATGTAATAATCAATGCAATCCTCCTCGTAACCTATGGACTGGAGGGCGTATTGGATATAATTGCCATTTCAGCTTTTGCCAGGTAATTTGATCAATTGGATCTAATTTTAAGTTCTGAAGTCAATGACATTAATACAGCATTGATAGCTGCTAACTGTCACCTTTTTTTCCCACAAAGAAATCATCATCATGTGCCCAATGGAATCCTGTAACTGGCTCAATTAGTAAAGGGAATGTGTGATTGAACCAAACAGATTAGGTTCAATCCCTCTCATATGTTTATTTCAGTAAGGATCTTATGAGTATTAAAAATTGACACCAGTCAGGGTTTCCATTCCTGATCACAATCCTCTGATTCCTGGTGGAACAGTACATGTGGCTTAATATTTTACAAACATTTTTGAAATAGTTTTTTTCATGCTTTAGGTGAGGGTGGTGAATAGAAAGCTTCCATTTCAGATAGCGTTGTTACAGGAAAATACCATCAAAACTGTATCATACACAATCCAAGGTTGCATATAGAATGGTAAGATGTAATACTCCCAAGTTGTCGACAGGATGGTTAGATGCAGAGCATATCTTCCTGAATGATTCATGGAACACTTCTAGGTTGGCTTTTAAATGGGTTAGATACAAAATAAAACCTCGGCTTCAGGATAGAAATGTGCTTCAGCCTCAGAAGTAAGTATTCCCTCTTGTAAAAAATTCCCATTTCTCACACCAACAATCTATTAGCCTATTGAAGTGAAAGTACCAATTTGTATTTAATTATATGTAGTTATGCATTCTGGACAAAAATTTACAAGACTTGGATTGTGACCCAAATTTACACAGAACCCTGAAAAGCATTTGGATATCTGAGGAACTTATTAACATAAGAACATAAGAAATAGGAGCAGGAGTAGGCCAACTAGCCCTTCGAGCCTGCTCCGCCATTCAATAAGATCATGGCTGATCTGTCGTGGCTCAGTTCCACATTCCCGCCCTCTCCCCATAACCCTTAATCCCCTCTCTCAACAAAAACCCATCAACCCGCGTCTTAAAAATATTTAGCGAGGCAGCCTCCACCACTTCAATGGGCAGAGAATTCCAGAGATTCACCACCCTTTGAGTGAAGAAGTTCCTCCTCAACTCCGTTCTAAACCGCCCCCCCTTTATCTTGAGGCTATGCCCCCTAGTCCTACTATCCTTTCTGAGCGGGAAGAGTCTCTCCACTTCTATCCTATCCATCCCATTCATCATCTAATACGTCTCAATGAGATCTCCCCTCATTCTTCTAAACTCCAACGAGTACAAGCCTAATCTATTCAGCCTCTCCTTATAGCTCAACCCCCTCAACTCCGGCATCAGCCTAGTAAACCTCCTCTGCACTCCCTCCAAGGCTAAAATATCCTTGCGTAAGTACGGCGCCCAAAACTGCACACAGTACTCCAGCTGCGGCCTCACCAATGCCCTATACAGCCGCAGCAAGACCTCCCTACTTTTATATTCAATCCCCCTCGCGATGAAGGCCAGCATCCCATTTGCCTTCCTGACCACCTGCTGCACGTGCAAGCTGGGTTTTTGCGACTCATGCACAAGGACCCCGAGGTCCCTCTGCACCATCGCCTGCTGCAGTTTTTCTCCACGTAAGTAATAATCCTTCCTACCATTATTCCTACCAAAGTGGACCACCTCGCACTTGCCAACATTAAATTCCATTTGCCAGTTCCTGGCCCATTCGCCCAGCCTATCTAGATCCTTCTGTAGACTCTCCCCACCCTCCGCACAATTTGCCTTTCCACCAATTTTGGTGTCATTAGCAAATTTTGACACCCTACACTCGGTTCCCTCCTCCAGATCATCTATATAAATGGTAAATAGCTGATGCCCCAGCACCGACCCCTGGGGCACTCCACTAGTCACCATCCGCCAATCCGAATAGCACCCATTGACCCCCACTCTCTGCCTCCTATTTGACAACCAATCCTCTATCCACGCTAACACCCTACCCCCAACTCCATGCCCCCTGACCTTCTGTAATAACCTCTTGTGAGGTACCTTGTCAAACGCCTTCTGAAAATCCAGAAAGACCACATCCACCGGCTCTCCTCTATCCACCGCCCTAGACACATCCTCATAGAACTCCAGTAAATTTGTCAGACACGACTTCCCTTTAAGGAAACCGTGCTGCGTCTGCTCTATCAAGCAGTTCCCCTCAAGATTCCCCTCAAGATCCCTCAAGATGGTTAGTTTAACGTCTGTGGTAGGTAAAATGTTAGAATCCATCATTAAGCAGGAAATTGCGAGGCATCTTGAAGGGAATTGCTTGATAGGGCGGACGCAACACGGTTTCATTAAAGGGAAGTCGTGTCTGACAAATTTACTGGAGTTCTATGAGGATGTGTCTAGGGCAGTGGATAGAGGAGAGCCGGTGGATGTGGTCTTTCTGGATTTTCAGAAGGCGTTTGACAAGGTACCTCACAAGAGGTTATTGCAGAAGGTCAGGGGACATGGAGTTGGGGGTAGGGTGTTAGCGTGGATAGAGGATTGGTTGTCAAATAGGAGGCAGAGAGTGGGGGTCAATGGGTGCTATTCGGATTGGCGGATGGTGACTAGTGGAGTGCCCCAGGGGTCGGTGCTGGGGCATCAGCTATTTACCATTTATATAGATGATCTGGAGGAGGGAACCGAGTGCAGGGTGTCGAAATTTGCTGATGACACCAAGATTGGGGGAACGGCAAATTGTGCGGAGGGTGTGGAGAGTCTGCAGAAGGATCTAGATAGGCTGGGCGAATGGGCCAGGAAATGGCAAATGGAATTTAATGTTGGCAAGTGTGAGGTGGTCCACTTTGGTAGGAAGAATGGTAGGAAGGACTATTACTTACGTGGCGAAAAACTGCAGCAGGCGACGGTGCAGAGGGACCTCGGGGTCCTTGTGCATGAATCGCAAAAACCCAGCTTGCAGGTGCAGCAGGTGGTCAGGAAGGCGAATGGGATGCTGGCCTTCATAGCGAGGGGGATTGAATATAAAAGTAGGGAGGTCTTGCTGCAGCTGTATAGGGCATTGGTGAGGCCGCAGCTGGAGTACTGTGTGCAGTTTTGGGCGCCGCACCTGCGCAAGGATATTTTGGCCCTGGAGGGAGTGCAGAGGAGGTTTACTAGGCTGATACCGGAGTTGAGGGGATTGAGCTATGAGGAGAGGCTGAATAAACTAGGCTTGTACTCGTTAGAGTTTAGAAGAATGAGGGGAGATCTCATTGAGACGTATAAGATGATGAATGGGATGGATAGGGTAGAGGTGGAGAGACTCTTCCCGCTCAAAAAAGACAGTAGGACTAGGGGGCACAGCCTCAAGATAAAGGGGAGGCGGTTTAGAACGGAGTTGAGGAGGAACTTCTTCACTCAAAGGGTGGTGAATCTCTGGAATTCTCTGCCCGTTGAAGTGGTGGAGGCTGCCTCGCTAAATATTTTTAAGAAGCGGGTTGATGGGTTCTTGATAAGAGAGGGGATTAAGGGTTATGGGGAGAGGGCGGGAAAGTGGAACTGAGCCACGACAGATCAGCCATGATCTTATTGAATGGCGGGGCAGGCTCGAAGGGCTAGATGGCCTACTCCTGCTCCTATTTCTTATGTTCTTATGTTCTTATGCCTCGCTATTTCCTCCTTGATGACGGATTCTAACATTTTACCTACAACAGACGTTAAACTAACAGGCCTATAATTCCCCGCCTTTTGCCTGGCACCCTTCTTAAACAACGGCGTAACATTAGCCGTTTTCCAATCTTCCGGCACTTCCCTGGAATCCAGCGACATCTGGAAAATAACCACCAAGGCATCCACCATCACCTCCGCCATTTCTTTCAGGACCCTCGGATGCATTCCATCCGGTCCTGGGGACTTGTCAACAATCAGCCCCTCCAGTCTGTCGAGCACCACCTCTCTAGTAACAGTAATGTCATCGAGACCCTCCAGTCCTACCACCTTTCCATCTCTAACATCCGGCAAATTATTCACGTCCTCCTCCGTGAAGACTGAAACAAAAAAGTTATTCAAGACCTCCGCCATATCCCCATCCCCTACCACTAAGTCCCCCTTCTCATCCTCTAAGGGACCAACGTTCACCCTAGCCAGCCTCTTCCTTTTTATATATTTATAAAAACTCTTGCTATCCTTTTTTATATTAAGCGCTAGCCCAGCTTCATAGTTTCTCCTACCCTTCTTTATCAACTTCTTTGTCAATCTTGGTTTATTCTTACTTCAATGATGTAAAGATGCCGGCGTTGGACTGGGGAAGCACAGTAAGAAGTCCCACAACACCAGGGTAAAGTCCAACAAGTTTATTTGGTAGCACAAGCTTTTGGAGCATTGCTCCTTCATCAGGTGAGTCAAGTCATCTGATGAAGAAGCAGTGCTCTGAAAACTTGTGCTACCCAGTAAACCTGTTGGACTTTACCCTGGTGTTGTGGGACTTCTTACTGTGCTTACAACTCAATCATGAGAGTAACTACATAGTCTGACTCACTGATTCACCTTGTACTCAATTAGCCAACAATTCCTGTCTTGGATGAGCTACTAGATGATTATCCAACAGAAATTAGCAAAAGAAACATTGGATAGATTTTGAAATGTTACTGTGGAAGTGATACAGTGTTAGATGCTATTCTTTCAGTGCTGGATGTGGAGTTGAATCCAGCTCAGATATATAAAATGGCTTTCACGTAAACTCTTCATTGTGCATAACGATTTCACTTTAAGCAAGCGGGAAGTATTCTTCAGTGTCTTGAATTTACTGGTCTATCTTTTCAATTTGATTTCAGTAGTGCTGTTCAAAGACATTTATAGTATATCTTGTATTTTGCCCAGGTTCTACGCGTGATGTGACTGGAATGATGCATCATTTGCTTAGGCTGCCAAGACATTCCCACCATCTGGAGTTATTTGCAGTTTGCGTCAATGGGATCAAAACTACATTTTTTAAATTTAAATTTTATTTTTGTAGGGGATTTTTGGGTAAGTTTCTCCTACGTATTTCTGATCTCCATTTTATCTGATACCTGCAGCCAAGAGGATCCACTGGTTGCCCTCATGTTGCTGGTATTGTTCCCTGCAGTCCAGTATCAAGATATACCAGATACTATCTTGCACTCAAACATTCCTCAGATTGGGAGCTGGGCTGCGGTAGTGGCGTTGAACTTGCATCCACCTAAGCTTTGCCCTCTGCAATGAATGATGTCATCTTGTTGTCAATTCACTGAGATCATGATTATTCTTAATTTTAGCCTATTTGGAGGGAAATGGAATTTCCTGAAGAGAATACAAGTTCCAAGGATGTTTCAGATCATAAGTTGTAACAACTTTATAATATTTGTATCACAATAAAAGCATTTATAATGAAAAGAAATCTGGATTAAATTCTGGTTGTTCTAAAGTAAAATGTACTTTTTCCAGCTATTAACCAATTGGTGGGGTATTGTAATGGATACATGGAAATTTTGTGCTAATTCCCACTTCAACTGTGGACAAACATCAAGTGGATTTCAGGTAGGCTCAACTTAACAGTCAATGATCACTGTCTACTGTCAACTTTTACAGACGGGCATTTTTTCCACTCCATATTTCAGTTATGCAGTCTGTTGGTGACAAAGGCCTTTTGGGACCTTGAACAGGTCTGTGTAAGCACCTGGACACACATCTGGCAGGCTATTCAACTACAGCAAAGTCCCATTTTTAGAGGTCCTGTTTACTTTAAAATTGTGCTGCTTTTAGGGCCAGTAGCCTCGATTTACATCTTAAATTGTGATTTAGTATCATTATTCATCATCTTTGCACACCATTTTAAAGGCTATTTTAAAGCCAGTATAATGCTTTAGAGATGTGCTGAAGAAGTCAAACATTACTGACTCATGGTGCCAGACCAAATTGGGAGAATCTTCATTTGGGGAAGACACCGAACACAGATTTGTCAGGAACATATGGAAGAGAGGTCAAGATGGCAGCGAGAATGCAAAAAAACCTCCAAACAACTCCTTGAACTTACCGTCCAAGAAACAGCTGCTCTGCATGTCGCAGTTTGCAGATCCCACATTAACTTTGAAGATATTTCTGAACCCAATGAACCAAAGTTAAGTCATCCCCAAACCCAAGATACTGCCCAAGAAGAAAGAGAGACTGATCAATTTAGAGGATTTGAATAATTATTTGAAGGGAACCAATGTGAAAGGGTATTGGGAATAGGCAGGAGAATGGCACTAAATGCTCATCTGGAGAGCTGGTGCACCTTATCACTGTTAATTAATTTGAATTTATATAATATTTTACTAGGAATAAACAGTACTACACATTTGTTGTGCAGTTTTTCCAATTTGTATGTGGGGTGAGAATTAGCCAAAGGAATTTAACTTCGGTTTTAACATAGATTCCTGCAGGGACCTTTGATTTACTTGACATTATTTCATTTAAAGTCACAAATTTCAGAAATGCAACGACTTTAGTTGAAGACCTACTGTTTGGTCAACTTGATCCTCTTTGCTCTCTGAATTTTAGAAGTGATCAGATGCAAGGGATCTAAACACTAGATTGCGTTGTTCACCCTCATGAAATTTAAAAAGTACTTGGGTATGCGCTTGAAGTATTGTAACCCACAATCTTAGAGACCAAAGTTATGGAAAGTAGCATCAGACTGGATAGCTTTTTATTGGCTAGAACAGACAATGATGATCTGAATGACCTCCCTGCATGCTGTAACTTCATATAAGTAATTTTTGAATTAGTAGCAGAGGATCTCTTAGATAAGCTAACTCACTTAGGTTGACCTTGAGTAACTCAGTCCAATACCATCCATATGCTACACCTGACTATCGAGCTATTTTGGATAGGTGGAGTGCGATTAGGTGGATTGTTTTTGCAGAAAGCTGGTGTGGACTTGACTGGCCAAATGGCCTTCTCTTGTGCTGTAATTATTCTATGATTGTATAAAAGAGATCAGGCCATCTTTCAGAAAACCGGCTTATTTATTTTCAAAGGATCAACTTCAATCTTTTTTGCATAATGCCATAAATAGTTCAATTTTGGCCAAAGATTTTGACAGAAGCCAATCAGTTCTGAAACAAAACTATTGATATTTCAGGGGCTAGAACTTTGTTGAATAAGATCCCATTGAGCTCATATAAACAGGTAGTGACTCACACCTCAAAAGTAGGCAGTGATACTGCACTCATTTTTAAAAGTATTAAACTCATTAATATTTAAACTTCTGAATGTGTTTATTTTAATTGCAGATCTTAAATAAAACAATTTTCAGCAGTCCATTTATGAACAAGTAATCAGATATTAATTTTTGTTCTCAAAGAGATAATCAAGAGCAGGCTGCCCTATCCTGTGCTCCATGTTGCGATTTTTGGTGAACTCCTTCAGCAAGGTCATTACTTCATTATCAAATTCTGGAGGAGTTGGCTTGGTTTCTGTTCAGGTGAAGAAGATAAAAAAAAGTCACAAAAATCACAACCTATATAATGTGTTGAAGCTCCAGATTGACGATGAGACTGCAGACTGATCCCAATACTCTATTCAACCCACAAACAGCACAATTACTACCTAATGATCACATTTTGAAAAATTTAAGTTGGATAATGGGTGAATGGCAGATTTCCTCCCTTTTCTGATGGCTTGTCTTTTGGGTTACAACTTTACAATATACAACAGCCCTTCAGCATGAGAAAATGTCTTATATTTCTTGTGTGAATTTACACAATGGGTATCTACTTGACTATTAAGGATATTACAGCCAAGCTTACTGAGGACCATCAGCACCTTCAGGAATTAATGGATAATAAATGTAAATTGCTAATACAAGGACCTGGAAAAAATTTCTTAAACAAGCTGTTGGTTCAAGCACAAAATACTGCAATTCTAAGGGCTGCTTTCCTACCTCAATTTCCTTAATGCTGACTTCTGTGTAAAACCCAAAGGGAACAGTTTTATCTACAGCATTGCCTGAGTTAGCTAATCTGAACTGGTGTAGTGGTAAAGCAATCTGCTTCAGTGCCAGGAAGGAGTTTCACTCCTTGGCACGATGTCATGTTTCTAAGGGTGCATATCAACAACGATATTCTTAAATAGTTTTTCCCTCCTGAGGACTGAGACAATGAGATTAATTATACTGCTCTCATTTATGCCTCAGTTATCAGCTAACTGTGTAATACTGACAGATGTTTCTGTTCTCCAAAAGGTTAGCACCACAACATGCCACATTTATCCATTGAATCATTGGAGGTTGGGAATTACTATTTTGGATGAAGTTAAAACGTAAAAACAATTCATAAATCAACTATTTACTATACAATAACTAATTACTTTCTAATTTTGAGGTTGGGGAATAAGGCAAGCGAAGAGGGAGCATTGTTTTGTCTGTACATACCTGTTATCCAGTAGTAAATGTCCCAGTCATTGGTTGGTTGATTTATCAGTTTATCGTACAAGCTCAGCTGCTTCGCTGTCATTTTATTTAGATATTGTTTGGCAAAGAAACTGAAATAAGAAAGGTATCAAGCATAACCCATTATAATCAAAATATTATTTTTAATTTCTAGCTCTAGTTTATGAATCATCATCAGTTATTGACCTGTAATGTTAACTCTGTTTCTTTCCATAGATATTGCCTGACCTGCTGAATATTTCTAGCATTTTCTGTTTTTCCTTGCATTTAGGCAGTTTTGTTCTTATTCAGTGTCAGAGATATGTGATTAATTTTATTTTGTCAGCAGTAGGGACTATTTTGAATTTTGGGTATTAGCACCAGTACTAGTAGTAAGTATTCTGATGAATGGTTGAGATTTGAAACATTAATTGTTTCTCCATAGATGTTGCCAGACTTGCTGAGTATCTCCATTATTTTCTGTTTTTATACTAAATATTCACAAGTTAGGTGAAACGCTGCAGAGGTCCCCAGCATCACAGATACCAATCTTCACACTCCATGTGATATCAAGAAGTGGCCAAACGCACAGTATTCTACAAAGGCTATGGGCCCTGACAATATTACGGCAATAGTACTGAAGACTTGTGCTCCTGAACTTGCCATGCCCCTAACCAAGCTGTTCCAGCATGGCTGCAACATTGTCATGAACCAGACAATGTGGAAATTTGCTTATGTATGTCCTGTGCACAAAAGGCAAGACAAATCTAGTCTGGCCAATTATCACACCATCAGTCTACTTTCAATCATTAAAGTGATGAAAGGGGTCAAAAGTACTATCAAGCTGCATTTGCTTAACTGACTGCATATATTCACTGACGCTTCGGTTGGATCCTGACAGGGTCACCCAGTTCCTGAGCTCATGACAGCCTTGGTTCAAACATGATTGGAAAACGGCTAATGTTACGCCGTTGTTTAAGAAGGGTGGCAGGCAAAAGGCAAGGAATTATAGGCCGGTTAGTTTAATGTCTGTTGTAGGTAAAATGTTAGAATCCGTGATCAAGGAGAAAACAGCGAGACATCTTGAGGAGAATGGTTTGATAGAGCAGACGCAGCACGGTTTCGTTAAGGGGAAGTCATGTCTGACGAATTTATTGGAGTTCTATGAGGATGTGTCTAGGGCGGTGGATAGAGGAGAGCCGGTGGATGTGGTGTTTCTTGATTTTCAGAAGGCGTTTGATAAGGTGCCGCACAAGAGGTTATTACAGAAGGTCGGGGGCATGGAGTTGGGGGTAGGGTGTTAGCTTGGATAGGGGATTGGCTGTCAAATAGGAGGCAGAGAGTGGGGGTCAATGGGTGCTATTCGGATTGGCAGTTGGTGACTAGTGGAGTGCCCCAGGGGTCGGTGCTGGGGCCTCAGCTATTTACCATTTATGTAGATGATCTGGAGGAGGGAACCGAGTGTATGGTGTTGAAATTTGCTGATGACGCCAAGATTGGTGGAACGGCAAATTGTGCGGAGGGTGTGGAAAGTCTGCAGAAGGATCTAGATAGGCTGGGCGAATGGGCCAGGAACTGGCAAATGGAATTTAATGTTGGCAAGTGTGAAGTTGTCCACTTTGGTAGGAATAATAGTAGGAAGGACTATTACTTACATGGCGAAAAACTGCAGCATGCGACGGTGCAGAGGGACCTCGGGGTCCTTGTGCATGAGTCGCAAAAACCCAGCCTGCAGGTGGTCAGGAAGGCAAATGGGATGCTGGCCTTCATAACAAGGGGGATTAAATATAAAAGTAGGGAGGTCTTGCTGCAACTGTACAGGGCACTGGTGAGGCCGCAGCTGCAATGCTGTGTGCAGTTTTGGTCGCTGTACTTACGCAAGGATATTTTGGCCTTGGAGGGAGTGCAGAGGAGGTTTACTAGGCTGATACCGGAGTTGAGGGGGTTGAACTATGAGGAGAGGCTGAATAAACTAGGCTTGTACTCATTAGAGTTTAGAAGAATGAGGGGAGATCTCATTGAGACATATAAGATGATGAATGGGATGGATAGGATAGAGGTGGAGAGGCTCTTCCCGCTCAGAAAGGACAGTAGGACTGGAGGGCACAGCCTCAAGATAAAGGGGGGGCGGTTTAGAACAGAGTTGAGGAGGAACTTCTTCACTCAAAGGGTGGTGAATCTCTGGAATTCTCTGCCCGTTGAAGTGGTGGAGGGCTGTCTCGCTAAATATATTTGAGACGCGGGTTGATAGGTTTTTGATAGGCAAGGGGATTAAGGGTTATGGGGAGAGGGCGGGAATGTGGAACTGAGACACGACAGATCAGCCATGATCTTATTGAATGGCGGGGCAGGCTCGAGGGGCTAGATGGCCTACTCCTGCTCCTATTTCTTATGAATAAAACAGCTGAACTCCAGAGGTAAGGCAAGAGTGACTGTCCTTAACATCAAGGTAGCATTTGACTGAGTGTGCCATCAACGAGCCCTAGCAAGACTACAGTCAATGACTGTAGAGTGAAATTTCTCTGTTGGTTGGAGTCATACTCAGTGCAAAGAAAAATGGTTGTGGATGTTGGAAGTCAATCATCTCAGTCTCAGGACATTAATGTAGGAGTTTCTCAGGATAGTGTCCTTAGGCTCAACCATTTTCAGCTGCTTCATTAATGATCTTCCTTCCATCATAAGGTCAGAAATGGGGATGTTCGCTGATGATTTTACAATGTTCAACCCCATTCACGATGATTCAGATATTGAAGCAGCCCATCTCTTAATACAGCAAAGCCAGTACCATATCCAGGCTCGGGCAGACAATTGGTAAGTAACATTTGCACCATGCAAATGCTAGGCAATGGCCATCTCAAACAAGCTAGAATCTCACAATCACCCACTTGACAATCAATAGCATTATCATTGCTAAATTGCACACTATCAACATCCTGGGGGATTACCATTGACTGGAAATTGAACTGGCTTTGCGATATGAATACTGTGGCTAAAAGAGCAGGTTACAGGCTAGGAACCCTGTGATGAGTAACTCCACCTCCTGACTCTTCAAAGTCTGCCCATCGTCTACAGGGCACAAGTCAATTGCATGATATGCAGTCCACTTGCTTGGATGAGCGCAGCTTCAAAAATACTCGAAGCTCAACACCCATCCAGGACAGAGCAGTCTGTTTGATTGGTATCCCCTCAACAAATATTCACTTCCTCCACTACCTACGCACAGTGGCAACAGTGTGAACTGTCCACAAGATGCCTCCTTAGCTTCTTCCAAATTCAAGACTGCTGCCATCTAAAAGGATAGGGGTAGCAGCTACATGAGAATACCGCCACCTACACACACCATCCTAACCTGAATAGAAATTGCTGTTCCTTCAGTGTCACTTGGTCAACATCCTGGAACTCACTCCCTAACTGCACTGTAGGTGTACTACATCATGTGGATTGCAGTGGTTCAAGGAAGAAACTCACTACCATCTTCTCACTGGCAATTAGGGATTGAGAATAAATGCTGGTCTAGCCAGCAACGCCCTCATTCCTATGAAGAATGAAAAAAGCTTCTTCTACATTGTCTCAAATAGCATTCAGCAAAGTACCTCGAGAAACATTACAACAGGAAAAAGCAGTACAACCATGAAACAATGCCTTTGCCAGTTAGTTAAACACCAAAGCAGATGATAATTCAGATCTTCAAATTCAAAGCCCACTTTTTTACCTCAGTAGGATGCAGTTTTCTAGCATTCCCCGCTTGCGGCTCTCATACAGCAGACGTGCTCGCTTTGTATCCAATGGCTCATGGGTTCGCTCTTCCCATGGAGGCAGCAGTATTTGAAAGATGTCTCTCATTTCATCATCAGGAGTATCTCCACGATACGCTCGGACAGAGCAAGCACCAAGTACAGAACGTATGATGCTTTGTCTGGACAGGCTCAGAACCTGCAAAGGGACAAGATAGAGATTCTGTCAATCCTCAGCATATTAATCACTTCCAGAGCAGTTGAATATCTCTTGATTATCAACTGAGTGTCAAATACACAAACTGGGGTCTATTATCAGTTACAAAGATTCCCTCATTATGATTATTTTTGTACACATTACAATGAGGCACTGCATAGTCTGACTGACTGTATTACCTGGGCTCAATTAGTTATTTACAAATGGTGATACAGTGTACTAAGATACGACAGCTGAAGTTTCTGTCACCATCCGTAGAGTGGAGATTGTAGATCAAAGCTGGACAAGTATGTAGCTTTAGAGTATATAATTTTTCTGAAGGAGACCATTCAGTCTATTATGCCTGTGTGAATGCTTTGAAAGCATTATCTAATCAAACCCACTCACCTACTTTTTCTCCTTAGCCCTGCAATTTTCTCCCGTATAGCTAATTATCCAATTCCCATTTAAAAGTTTCTATTAAATCTGCTTTAACTAAACTTTCAGGCAATGCATTCCGATCATTACCCACTTTTAATATCCAGAGCTCTGATTAAAATTGAAATTCTTTTCATAAATGATGCATTGTGCATTACCAACATTTTTTCTCATTTCAGATTTATTATTTTTCAATTTTTCATTATTTTCTTAATACTGTGATAAGTTCAAGGCAACCATCTTACAGATTTCACAGAAGATCAACCAGATTGTGGAATATAATCCCAAAATACTGGTGAAAAATCTCAAGAGTTGCACATGTTGAGAGAGGGGAATGTGCCACGAGACCTAGGTATTCTTGTACACTAGACGCTGAAGTTAAGCATGCAGATGTAGCAGGCAGTAAAGTAGGTAAATGGTATGTTGGCCTTCATAGCAAGAGGATTCAAATACAGCAGAGATGTCTTAGTAAGGCTACACTTAGAATTTTGATTTGATTTATTGTCACACATATTGGGATACAGAGAAAAGTATTGTTTCTTGCATGCTATAGACAAAACTTACCATTCATAGAATACGTAGGGGAGAAGGAAAGGAAAGGATGCAGAATATAATGTTACAGTCATAGCTAGGATGCAGAGAAAGATCAACTTAATATAAGATAGGTCCATTCAAAAGTCTGATGGCAGCAGAGAAGAAGCTGTTCCTGAGAAGGTTGACACATGGCCTCAGACTTTTGTATATTTTTCCTGATGGAAGAAAGTATGCCCAGGTGTGTGGGGTCTTTGATTATGCTGGCTGGTTTCCCGAGGCAGCAGGAAATGTACACTGAGTCAATGGCTGGGAGGCTGGTTTGTGTGATGGACTGGGCTACGTTCACAATCCTTTATAGTTTCTTGCGGTCTTGGTCAAAGTAGGAGCCATACCAAGCTATGATACATCCAGAAAGGATGCTTTCAATGGTGCACCTGTAATACTGGTGAGAGTCGTAGTCCATATGCAAATTTCCTTAGCCTCCTGAGGAAGTAGAGGCATTGGTGGGCATTCTTAACTGTAAGGCCAATGTGAAAGGACCAAGACAGTTTGGTGATCTGAACACCTAGAAACTTGAAGCTCTTGACCATTTCCACTTCATCACCATTGATGTAGGGGTATGTTCTCCAGTGCGCCTCTTTCATTTCACTGACATTGAGGGAGAGATTATTGTCATTTCACCAGATTTTCAATCTTTCCTGTCCTTTGTCTCGTCATTGTGAGATTGCGTGCAGTTTTCGTCTCCCTATCTGAAAAAGAATATTCTTGCTATAGAGAGAATGCAGCAAAAGTTTACCAGACTGATTCTGGGATGGTGGGAATGATGTACGAGGAGAGATTGAATTGGTTAGAGTTCAGAAGAACGAGGGGAATGTAGGCAGCACGGTGGCACAGTAGTTAGCACTGTTGCCTCTCAGCATCAGGGAACCAGGTTCAATTATGGCCTCATTTGACTGGAGTTTGCACATTCTCCCAGTGTCTGCATGCGTTTCCTCTGGTGCTCGGATTTTCTCCCACATTCCAATGATGTGGCATTAGGATGGTTGGCTATGCTAAATTGTCCCTTAGTGTCAGGGGAAATAACAGGGTAAATACATGTGGTTAGTGGGACAGGGCCTAGGTGTGATTGTTGTCGGTGCAGTCTCAAGGTGGTCTCCCTCTGCATTGCAGGGATAATGACCTCATAAAAATCTGTAAAAAAATTCTAACAGGACTAGGTAGATGCAGAAAGGATGTTCCTAATGGTGGGGGAAATCCAGAACCAGAGAACATAGGCTAAGGGATAAGGGGTAAACATTTTAGGACTAAAATGAAGAGTGCTTAGCCTGTGGAATTCTCCATCACAAAAAGTAATCGAGGCCAAAAAATTGTATGTTTTCAAGAAGGAATTAAGTAAAGTTCTTGGGGCAAAAGGGATCAAAGGATACAAGGGGAAAGTGGGATCAGGCTATGATTATATTGAATGGTGGGGCAGGTCCAAAGGGCCTACTCCTGCCCCTATTTTCGATGTTATTGAAGGCACAATTAAAGCGGGACTGCAGTTTTTTCCCTTTCATATTACGTATAGGAACAGGAGCCCAAAGGCAGGGGAATAGCACCAAGTGATGGTGCTCATTTTGGGAGCCAGTGCAAATGCGATGGACCGAATGGCCTCCTCCTGTGCAATAACAATTCTGTGATTTTTAACTTTAACCCTTTTAGCCCCACTATGGTTCTGGTGAATCTGAGCAGCACCTTTCCGAGGCCTGTCTGCATATCTTTGCTGGAAATTAAACCCAGCTCCCCGGTTGTCTGCCGCTTTTACTCACGTTCCGCACCATCGACATCTTCCACCTTCTTCAAGGTAACAGACGGTATTCTGGTTTTACTGGAAAGTATCCCACTTGCCTTTGCAATGTTACAGCCAGTTGCTGTTGTGTTCGGCGAGCGGGGCGGAAGTCAGCTCTGTGTCAACAGCGGGGCGGAAGTGCGCCTGTGTCCGCCGACTGGAGGGTCCGTCTCTCCGATTCGGCCTAGCCCGTCCCTGAAAGGTGTCCGGGCGTTTGATTGTCCGTGTGCGCACGGCGCGGCTGGAGGAATGGCCGAAGGAGCCGATCTGATCGACATTTACGCGGATGAAGAGTTTAATCAGGTGGGTGAGTGGGAGTTTGTGGGTATAAGAGTTGTGCCGAGTTGTTTGGCGGGGGGAGGAGTGGAGAGACTGAGCTAAGGACTTGGGAAGCAGAGAGTGGCTGGTATCTGCTGGCAGGCCTTGGGTCTTGGCTCGAGTTGGAGGAACCGGGTGACTTCCCTTCCCCCGGCCCATGAGCTGAGCGAACCGCTGCAGGAGAATCGGCAGCTTAAAATCAGCCCTTACCCGAGTCTGGCCTGGGACCTCTCAGCGGGGGAAATAAATCTTCACATGTTGAAATAAATACGCGAAACACACTTTTACAGAACTTAAAACTGATGAGTGTACGTTGGCCTGGTTCTTTTTATGTTGAAGTTTTCAAATATTTATAAAAGAAATACTGGTTATATCTGTGTGAAATAAAAACTCTTGAGTTGAGGTTCGAAATGACATATTGATGAGTGCAGCTTACTGAAAGCCGATTTAAAAATAAAGTGACATACCAGAAAAATGAAATTGAACATGAAATGATGGCATCTACAGTTAGTACGCCGACATCTTGGGATCGATCAAGGCAGGTTCATAGTTTGGATTTTACCTTTCAGTTCTGATTGATTTGCTGATGTGTTTCGTGAGTGTTTATATAATTTCTTAGTTTCCCCATGTTTCTGGCAGCATGTTTTCAGTGTAGCAAACGATCGCCCCGGAGCAATGAATTCAAACATTTCGTGTAGTTTTGGGGGAGGAAATCTAGAGCTAAAAAGGTGAAAACGTGAAAATTGCAAATTAACAACAGTCAGAAAATGCAACAAAATTAAAAATTTACATATTCAAGTAGTATTGAGAAGAGAAAAGAAAGTTACTGATTTGGATGGAAACCTTTTGTCAGAATGCAAAACAAAGTCAAATGACATTATTCCAATTAAAGTTTACGTATACGCCAAAGAACATTTCCTCTCGTGTCTGCAATGCTGAATATCCTCTCAGCAACTTCTATATTTCCATGCCAGATTCTCTCGTTCACATTCATTTTGCCTGTTTGCAGGTTTGAAGTATGCTAATTAACCTTTATACCCTCTGATGCATTTTGTTATCTCTGACTTTTCTGTTCTTTGCTCAAAGACCCATTGTACCCATATCAACATTGACTGCCATTTGGCAATGGAGAGGTTAGACCATAACTTATAGGAGCAGAAGTAGGCTGTTTGGCCCATTGAGTCTGCTCTGCTGTTCAGTGAAATCATGATTGATTTGATAATTCTCAACTCCACTTTTCCAATTTACCCCCTTGCCTTTGATTCCCTTATTGATTAAAAATCTGTCTATCTCAGCCTGGACTATACTTAACAACCCAGCTTCTACAGCCCTCCATGGGAAAGAATTACATAGATTCACAATCCAATGAGAGAAGAAACTCCTTTTCATCTTTGCCTTTTAGGCTATATTGTTACTAAAGTATATTGCATTACTTGAAGGTAAGATTGTCAGTGAAACAAATGGGTGATAGGAAAATGTGACAAGGAGTAGTGAATGAAAAAATGGTTCCATTCATAAAGATTATTTAAAAATCAAATCATTTTTGTTTTTAGACAATGGGAGTACAGCAGTTGCATGACCCTACAATGAAAAAAATGAAGGTTATGAAAGTGAATAATTATTGGTAATATTTGAACTTTGGTATCAACCAAATGGGCCAGAATGTTTTTTTTTCCAGTTCTATATATTCCTATGCTTCAAAGATTTGCAGTAATTGAAATATGAACATTCTTAAGTACAGTAGATGATCTGGGACCTCCATTTTCCCATTCCTTTAAATATTTCTATAGTCCTTCTGCTGTTTTCTCAGCTGGAAATCTAAATCTGGATATGCAGTAGGTACTTGAGTCGTGAACTGATTAGAGAATGTGAACAGATCTTCGTACTTATTTTAAGATGAAGCTCATTTATTACATACTTTCAGTTCCCATAATAGGACCACCCTAATGTACATTTTTCTGCAGCCTATAAAGATACATCTTGGTGCCTCAGGAATCATTTCAAATTTGAACTCCTGTTGCAATTAATTTGTAAATACTTAAAGTTGTTGATTCAAACACATCTTGATGTTCAGATTTAGGATTTGTTCACCAATTAGCAGCAGGATGTTCCAGTCTTCCAACTTGTCAAAATTCAACCAGGATGAACCAAATTATAAATATCATGACAAGTAGGACTTGTCTAACTGAGCTTTGTTGGGGAGTGGTGTGGCTGCAGGTTGTACATCACTTGTATGCAGTTGTATTGACTTTGTGAAGTGCTTTTACTGTGTGTGGTGAGCTCTGCTTAATAACCCAAGTGAAGGCTGAAGTGAAGACCTTTTTAAATTTGGTAGCTCTTTCATCAATTAATTTCATCTGTAAAGAATGTGCCATACATCAGTGTTGGAAAATAAAGGGTTTTTCAGACTGGGTCCATTATAGGTTCATTTCTGTTGGTGAAGTGAGTTTGCAGATTGAGCTGGAAATTTACAGACATCTGGAGATCCGCAAATGTTCCTCACTAATAGGAATTAAATTCTAGTTTATGTCATCAGGTAGATCTATTTACAGCAATTAGACCTTGCCCTTAAAGCGACAGGCTAGATGCACACCCTCCTGTAAAAGCTGTACGTGTGTTCCATGGTAAATCGCATGCAATTTAAAGCACCGAAATAGACCATTTGGCTGAATGGCCTGTACTGGCATGCATGCTCATCTCTCCCTATTTCATCTAGTTACATTAATACATTCTTCTATTCCTTTCTCCCTCGCATACTTGGCTGTTAAATGTACTTATGCTATTTATTTATGTATTATACCAGAAAATAAGGTATTATAACTGACCGTGTTAAGCTTAATCTGCTGATTATTATAAACTGGTTTAGAAAGTCATTTTAAAATGTAAAAACTGGTAAATAAGTTAACTCATGAGTTTTAAATAGATTTTGCAAAATAATTTCAGATGTATTTTTAACTCTTATTCTTATAATTTAACAAAGTCACACTCTGTTGATGTTATAGTAAAATCTGGGCAATGTTACAGGAGATACATACTACATTTTGTGAAAATCTTTCGAATATCCTCTTTTTTGAATGACATAGCTGGAGGAAGGACTGTAGCATTCTGATTACTGCTGTCTGATAATATGTTGTGCTTTGCTGTCTGTTATAGGTTTAAATTCCACATAATTTGGCTTTATCTTCCAAAATGCTTAAATTTTAATGCCACTATTTAATCCTGGAACTTTATGAACTATATAATCAATATTTTAAGTTATTCTTGAATAACTGAAATTATTTTTGAGTATTTAGTTTGAAGTAAATGCAGAATAACCCAGTTAGGGCAGTGGCCTTGCAAGCATTGTGGACTAGAATTAGATATCTGGTACTGGTGCAGGAATACTGATTCCCCGTGTGAATTAATGGTTAAACATGATTTCTGCCATTTATTAAGTGATCTTGAGAACCTTGGGCAGTTTGGTCATGACTTGGACCCATCATGGTGACATTGCACGTTTTAGCAGGAGTAACTAGATAACAGTCCCGCTTGGGAACTCTGGCTCATTTTCCTTCGCAAGCCCAAGAATGACTGAGGCCAATTATGCCTGCCAGTTGCTTAATCTGTAGTAGAACAGAGGTTGAATGCAAGATATATATATTTAATGTTGGCAAATGGAGGTTGTCCACTTTGGTAGGAATAATGGTAGGAAGGACTATTACTTACATGGCGAAAAACTGCAGCATGCGACGGTGCAGCGGGACCTCGGGGTCCTTGTGCATGAGTCGCAAAAACCCAGCCTGCAGGTGCAGCAGGTGGTCAGGAAGGCTAATGGGATGCTGGCCTTCATAGCGAGGGGGATTGAATGTAAAAGTAGGGAGGTCTTGCTGCAACTGTATAGGGCACTGGTGAGGCCGCAGCTGGAGTACTGTGTGCAGTTTTGGTCGCCGCACTTACGCAAGGATATTTCGGCCCTGGAGGGAGTGCAGAGGAGGTTTACTAGGCTGATACCGGAGTTGAGGGGGTTGAACTATGAGGAGAGGCTGAATAAACTAGGCTTGTACTCGTTAGAGTTTAGAAGAATGAGGGGAGATCTCATTGAGACGTATAAGATGATGAATGGGATGGATAGGATAGAGGTGGAGAGGCTCTTCTCGCTCAGAAAGGACAGTAGGACTAGAGGGCACAGCCTCATGATAAAGGGGGGGGCGGTTTAGAACAGAGTTGAGGAGGAACCTCTCCACTCAAAGGGTGGTGAATCTCTGGAATTCTCTGCCCGTTGAAGTGGTGGAGGCTGCCTCGCTAAATATGTTTAAGACGCGGGTTGATGGGTTTTTGATAGGCAAGGGGATTAAGGGTTATGGGGAGAGGGCGGGAATGTGGAACTGAGACACGACAGATCAGCCATGATCTTATTGAATGGTGGGGCAGGCTCGAGGGGCTAGATGGTCTACTCCTGCTCCTATTTCTTATGTTCTTATATGGCTTCACATCATAATCATGCAATATAAAAGCAAATTACTGTGGATGCTGGAATCTGAAATCAAAAAAGAAAATGCCGAAACATCCCAACAGGTCTGGCAGCATCTGTAAGGAGAGAAAAGAGCTGACGTTTTGAGTCCAGATACCCCTTTGTCAAAGCAGAGGGTGATCATGTGCTTTGACAAAGGATCATCTGTCAGCTCTTTTCTCTCCGTACAGATGCTGCCAGATCTGCTGAGATTTTCCAGGATTTTCTCTTATAATCATGCAGTAATTGGATTTACTCACTGAGCTTTAGGGAGAGCCCCGAAAGAGATGTGATGAAATTATTGGATTTATTTTTACATTTTCAGTAGTGTTTTTGTAAAATCTGTGGCTGAGGTAAGTATTTGTTTGTGGTTTGTACAGGAAGCAGTGTTAGCTAATATCGAAGATTCTTGATTATATTTTTGTATCTGATGTTGTTTGGGATTTCCCTGTTATGTGGCAAGAGTGTCTGCTGTTATACAACTTCAGGTGTGTAGATTGTACATTTGATCATGTGCTTGTAGATTCACCATTTGTCTTTTGTCACGTTGGCCTTGCTGATGACTTAATGTACCACTGAAATTTAGATGCAAGAAATATTTGGACAAAGCTTTCCTTTAAAAGGAAAAAGAAATTTCCATCATTGTGAAAAGTGTACAGATTATACTGAGACAGAAACTGCATTGTTCCTTACTTAAGAGTTTACATTTTCTATGCAACTCAGTTTCTCCTTTTGCATCATCCCAGCCTTAATGGTGCTTTGGTGCTTAATTCCATGACCTCAATAATCACGTTGACCTAACTGGGTTAATGGAGCTAGTCTGATCTACAGCAGAACAGTCCTATGTTTCCCACGTCTTCAGCAAAGTGTAACATGATCTGTTGCGGAAACTTTTGTGCTATATCAATTTGAATTTAAAATTCCCACCAGTACAATTGAATATTCCTCCAGAGAGATTTAAGAGCTGTGCAATGCTAGGGTGTAAATACTGTTGGCTCCTTGCTTATTATTGGTGTTGGGAGCAGTTTGAAGTATTGTCAAAAATATGACACACAACTTGCAGCACTAAAAAGTGTTTGTTGGCTTAGAGTTATTTACCCTTTTTAGCATAGAAGTTTGAGTATACTAAATTAACTTGGTGACAGCATTGAACATTTTGAATGTGCATTTACTAATTTCACTTGGGTGAGATGGGGGAAATGCCAGCTTTTGTTTGGCATTGTAAGCAGAGTAATATAAACTTTGATATTCTGAGACTGGTTGTGTTAATGTGAATTAATTTTCCCCTCCTTCACTGAGTCTTTACCTAACATTAGGTAATGTTAGGTAATGTTAGGTAACATGATTTTGCTTACCTAAAATCATCCTGCTCTCAAAATTCCATATTTTACTTTAAGTTGGAAACTCATATAATAACCTTGTTAATAAGGTTAGGGGAAGTTGCAGTCAGCTGATGAAAAATGAAGTATTTCGCACAGATTTTGTGCTCATAAGTGATGTTAACATACCTAGTAGTTTGGAGCATTTCCAGTTGCATGCAGAGTAGAAGACATTCTACGCTGCTGAAATTCTAACTTGTACTGCTCCAATGTGACATTTGTCCATTTTCCAACACATACTATCTATGGTTTTTTAAAGTGAAATTCCAAATTAATACTGAATGAAGGCAATTCCATTCTGCTATTTTGAATCTACAAGAAGGCTGAGTTCCCTGAACTCAATTCACAGAGAGTGGGAACTTGTTGCTCTCCAAGCCACACACCATCCTGATTTGAAACTATATTGCCACTCCTTCACTGTCTGTAGGTTAAATTCTGGAACTCCCTCCCCCACAGCATTTTATTAAGGTTTGGAAAGCACATGAGAAGAGAGAATCAGAAGTTACACTGACATGCAGAATGAGTGACTGAATTTGCAAGTTGCTGAATAGTAAATTGTTAAATGATGTAAAAGGTTCCCAGATGAGTGAGGTGCTGAAACTTGTACTGACCGTCATTCGAACGTTGGAGACTAAAGATTGAGGTGTCAGAGTGGAAATTGAAATGGCAAGCCAAAGGGGGTAAACACAGTAAAAAGTCTGACAACACCAGGTTTTAGTCCAACCGATTTATTTGATAATAGACTCACAAGCTTTCGAGGTTTCCCTCTTCGTCAGGTGAATGGAGACGAAGAGGGAAACCTCAAAAGCTTGTGAGTCTATTATCAAATAAATCGGTTGGACTAAAACCTGGTGTTGTCAGACTTTTTGCTGTGTTTACGCCAGTCCAACGCCGGCATACCCACATCAAGCCAAAGGGGGCCAGGGTAACACCTGCAGACAGAATGGAAATGTGAGGTATACTGAAATTTAACAGACTCCAAATATGTATTTTTAGCTGTCTGAAAGGCTCAAGAGGATAAAAGTGCCACCTGATATACTACCAAGAACCAAAACATTCTGGGCCTGTGCCCATTTAAGTGTTTGTAGGATGCCTTTAAATTTTGTTGTGTACAGCAGGAGAAAAAAATGAAATAAGATAGGGAAGTGATTATTTTATTTAGAAGGAAATTCTGTGAAGCTGAAGGATCTTTGCCCTCTGGAGTAACAACTTGACTATGCAAAACTGAAGAGGGAACCTGAGTGTTAAAGTTCTTAATTTTTGTGACTTTACTGGGTAGCCTCTTTGTACAATGTTATAAAGAAAGGGAAAACCTTGCCTTTCCTGACAAGAAGTGTATTGTTGGTATATATGAAATAACCACAACGTACATCAGAGTATCTTTTTCTAGTCTTTAGAGGTGAACAGTGAAGTTAGACCCAAACTAGTTAGTGTGGCTAAAATTTGCAGCCAGGTTGAACCATCTTGCGGCAAGTCAGTCTGTAATGCTTAAATCATTTCTTGGTTGTGGTTTTATTTGTGTCATTAGCTACATTTTCTGTGAAACTAATAATTCAGAACCATATATTGTTTCCATAGCCACAAGTTGTCTGTTCATTTCTGCTTCTTCACCCTACCACCCCCCCCCCCAACCCAAAAGTTAACCCTGATGGTGGATTTTTACTCTGACATGTTGAATTGAGCATCAGACTTGTACTTTGTTCAACAACCTTCTGTAACAATCCCATTGGTCAGCTCCTTGGTAGAACACTCTTGAGTCAGAAGGTTATTGGTTCAAACTTCACTCCAGACTTGAGCACCTATGTCTAGGTTGTCCCTGATGCCCTAACCAATATTTATCTCTCTACCAACATCACTAAAACAGATGATAAGCTCCCACTAACAGCAATGTTGTGTGTCTACTGGGTACAAAAGTAATAGCACTTGGAAGGTACTTAATTGTCAGAATGTTTTGGGGCATCCTGAGGTGGTGAAAGCTGACATATAAGTGTAAGTCAGTTCTTCTTGTGTTGTTGGGCTGAACCTTTGCACCATAACATTGTAGTAAGCTAGGCCTTACTTTCTGTAAAATAGTGTTTTTATATCTTCAGTAACTGCTAATGTGACATAGCATAGTATTGAACGGAAATCCATCTTACTATATCTAGGGCAGCACGATGGCACAGTGGTTAGCACTGCTGCCGGCTTGGGTCATTGTTTGTGTGGAGTTTGCACATTCTTCCCATGTCTGTGTGGGTTTCCTCTGGGTGCTCCGGTTTCCTTCCACAGTCCAAAAGATGTGCTGGTTAGATGCACTGACGGTGCTAAATTCTTCCTCAATGTATCCAAACAGGTGCCGGCATGTGGTGACTAGGGGATTTTCACAGGGCTTTGACAAAGGATCATCTGGATGCGAAACATCAGCTCTTTTCTCTCCTTACAGATGCTGCCAGACCTGCTGAGACTTTCTAGCATTTTCTCTTTTGGATTTTCACAGAAGCTTCATTTCAGTGTTAATGTAAGCCTACTTGTGACAGTAATAAATAAACTTTAAAACTTTAGCTTACAGAATTGGACATGGATCCCGTCATGATTTCTCAGATTTCAGGAAGTGGTAGAATAGGAACAATTGAACTCATGAAGTAGAAGGATTCTGCCTCCCTCTGGCACCCCTCTTTAAACAGAAACAAGAGAATTTAAAATATGTATTTCATGACCATTAATGATATCAGTTGTTAAACATCCACATGCTGATGTGGGCTTGTATCTCTTTGTAAGCCAGGAAACACAAATTTACTTCAATCCTTTTTTTGAAATAAACTAACTCTTTCTAGCCCTTTGGATCTTTATTTTCCTTCGTTGTATCATCAGTGCCAATTGCAGTCTGAAGTTAGTGGTAGCCCCGAAATCCTCATAATTTGTTCCCTGAACTTTGGGAACTCATATTTGTGGGTTTGCTTTAATTTTTTGAGTCTGAAGGTTTGGAATGGGCCATTCTTTGTTGAGACCTTTCTGATCAATAAATTCAAAACAAAGACACTAAGGCCTGTTAGTTTCAGTAATCTTGGCTATATGTAAATTATTGAGAGCATGAATTTAAACTTCATATGCAGTCCCTGAGGTTTCTGGATTCATGCTGCTTGTGGAGGCAAATGCTTCAGTTGCAGAATTATCATGTCAAGACCATCTGTCAAAACCATCATCCGTTAATGAGCTGCACTGTCCACCAATACATTGGAGGCAGAACTTGAGTTACTCTAAAACCACAGAAAACAGTGCATTTTACAACAAGCAAACTTTATTTCTCAGTGAGGAAATTGTGCACTAGAGCATGTATTAACTCAGCAGAATCTATCTAATAAGAGTGTCCATGAAATGAAAGAAATGAAACAACTAGCTTTTTTATTACTGTCACAAGTACACTTACATTAACGCATTAACAAAGTTACTGTGAAAATCCCCTAGTCGCCACACTCTGGCACCTGTTTGGGTATGCTGAGGGAGAATTTAGCACAGCCAGTGCACCTAACCAGCACGCCTTTCAGACTGGGAGGTAACTGAAGCACCTGGAGGAAACCCACGCAGACACAGGGAAAGCATGCAGACTCCACACAGGAGTTGGGAATCGAAGCCAGGAATCAAACCCGGGTCCCTGGCACTATGAGGTAGCAGTGCTAACCACTGTGCCACCCACAATAAGCTCCAGGTGCGAATAACAAGGGAATTACCTCATCATCTCTATCAGGCATGGGAACCATGACATGACTATAAGCAATTGTTCCATTCCCTTGCTCTCCTATGTGTTCTTCCTCTCTCTTGTGTCATTTTGCCTTGGCCCATTTTGCAGTCGGGCTTTGCCATTTGCCCCTAAACCCTGGCCTGACCATCAGGTATTAATGAATGCACCAGGTATGATAATTATGCAGCCAGCTCAATTGACCCTGCAAACCTCTCACTAACATTTGCAGATGTGCCAAATTTGAAAGAGCTGTCCCATAGCCTAGACAAGAAATAGCTGGTATAATCACACTTGCCAAATCAGAGCTTGCAGTCATTGTCCCAGGTTCCTCTATCATCATTCCTAGATTTGATCCACCTGAAGTGGCAGCACTGGTATACATTTGGGAGTGATTGGCCTGGGAGTTTGTAGCATTCCAGATCCCATGAAGTTTCGTGGTATCAGGTCAAACATAGACAAGGAATCTCCTGTTGATTTCCTCCTACAGCCCTTCCTCAGCTGACCAGTCAATACTTCTCCATGTTGAACATCACTTTTAAGTGGCAGTGAAGGCATAGAATAAAGCCTGGATAGGGTATTTCAATGTCTCACCAAGAAGCTCAGTAGGATCACCCCGATTGAGCTTTGAGGGACAGGTCTGCAAGATTGGGTCTGTGGCAGGTGTTGAGAGAACAACACAAGTGTTATGACAGGAGGGGCATTAATTTAGAACAGCCCTGATTTCTCTACTCACTATCTGTCTGTAAATATAAAGGTGTTTTTAATTTTGAGGGTACAGTGATTGGCACTGCTACCTCACAGCTCCAGGACTTGGGTTCAATTCTGGCCTTAAGTGGCTGTCGGTGTGAAGTTTGCACATTCTCCCATGCATGCAAGAAACAATACTTCTCACTGTATACATGTGACAATATTAATAAATCAAAAGTCTTCGTAGATTTCCTGCGATTGCTCCCACAGTCCAAAAATGTGCAAGTTAAGTGGATTGCCTATGCTAAATTGCCCCTTAGTGTCCCAAGATGTGTAGGTTAGAATGGTTGGCCATGGTAAATGTGTGGGGTTACAGGGATAGCGTAGGGGAGAGGGCATGGGTAAGATAATCTGTTAGAGAGTCAGTGCAGACTCGGTGGAATGATTGGCTTCTTCTGCACTGTAGGGGTTCTATGATTTTTAATTCCTATCATTATAAGTGATGGTGTATTTTCTCCAGCCCTTCAGTTTTGGAGTGATCTAATTCTCAATTAATAATCCCACAGCAAAATAAGGTTAAAAAAAGGATGTGTTTATTTTACATACCCTCAAAAATGTGGGAAGTGGGATCGTAACATCCCCCGCCTTTGCATTCATGCAATAAAAGAGAGATAAGGGAAAGAAAGGGGTTATTGCCAAGACTGTAGACAAAATAGTTTCATGTGAGTCCAGAGTCCAATAATGTATTCCTCCAGAGAGGTTAGCTGGCTAAAACTAGTACAGGGTGATCCATCTTTCCAGTAGCCCTGTCTTCCATGATGGGAGGAGCATGTAGAGATGAATGCAGTTTTCAGTAGGCACTGGGGTGCAGTTGTTTCAGTAGAAAACAGTGGTTGAGGGCCAGGCCATTTAAACTTAGCGAGAGCTCTGTCTCTGCTGCTGCTTTTGATGGAAGGTGGCAGACAGAAGCAGGCAGCTAACCTGAATTCCTGATTCTCTTCTGAGGTTGAAACAATGACTGAAGACAGAATTTAAAAGCTCTATAACTAAAGCAATTCAAACAGCGCAAGTCTTGGTCATGTGACAGGATGGTTTTAGGTTGAGTCTTTCAGTTACTGAAGCTCCCTTGTTAAAATCCATTGTGTTTTGAGCAGGTAATTATAGAATCATTATCACAGTGTTAGAGATGAGGAATCCCAGTGCCTTTTGCCCAGAGCTGGTTGGTGCAGACATCTTGCAATTATCCTTTATATTGGCTTGGCTGGATTGTTTATACAACAAGAGGAGTGTTATATTCCTGAGTTTGATGAGCTAATCTTTGTTCGTTTTAAACTGCTTGAGGCCTTGTGGACCTCAGCAAACCATTCAGGGAAGATACAGTATTTTTCTTTTTATTGCTATATTCATTTTGAATTTAATGAATGAGCAATATACCCAAAATGAATTTACACTTGGCCAATAAAGAACTTCATGCCCTACCATATTCCTCATTCTTATCAAACATCATCAAGCCAGGGAATCAATTCCTGTTTCAAAGTGAAGTGTAGAAAGAATGCCAGGGGCAGCACTAAGCATACCTAAAAATGAGGCACCCACCTGGTGAAGCTACAGCAGGATTACATGCATGCTAAAGAGGAAAGCAGCTTAATATATACAGAACTAAGTGATCCTGTAACTAATTGATCAGATCAAAGCTCTACAAAGCTGCCACTTTCAGTCATGATTGGTGATTAAAAACTAATAGAAAGAAGAGATTTCATGAATGTTCCAATCCTCAATGATGGTGGGGCCTAGCAAAGAATGCAAAAGACATCACAGCCATTTTCAACCCGGAATGGTGAGTGGATAGTCCATCTCTTCCTCCTGAGGTCCAGTGGTCTCCTGGCCACCTTCTCAATCCTTGTAAACTTCAGCTCATCCAAAAATCTCTTGCCCATGTCTTTCACCATTCACCCATCACCCTGCCCTTGCCAACTGACATTAGCTCGAGGTCCTTCCACTTCAGAATTTAAAATTCTCACCCTTGTTTTCAAATAGCTTCATGGCTTTACTCCCTCACTTTTCTGCACTATTGGTGGCAATGCCTTCATCGATCGATTAAAGTTCAAATCACATCCATTTTAGGGAATTCAAAGGTATGATCTGCAGAATGACGACTTCTGTGCTTTAACACTATAACTCTAGGAACAATTTTTAAATATATAATATCTTCAAAGAAATTGACAGTAATTGTCGAGTAGGGCTTTCCCTCCTAAATCCATGCGAAACACCTTTGTTTTAGTGGATAAATACACCATACGGTCAGGGAATTGATAAACAGTACAGAAAGCAGCTATTCATCTCATTGAATCTGTGCCAGCTATTCAAAGAGCAGTGTAGTTGGTTCTGCTTCCCTGCTAATTCTTAAAGTTCTAGATTTAATCCTTGATCAATTAGCTGATTTCACTTTGGGAGACTATTAGAATAGTACAAAGAGATTCAGTAGCCTGAGGGAAGGTGGGGAATCAGTTATTTTTTGCTATCCATTGTCTGTGACCGTCAAGTGTGGTTAGTTGTGATGTGCTCACAAAAATGATTTCTTGGGTTTGGCTTCAGAGGACCCTCTGTGCCCTTAGAAATGTGCCTCAGTATGAACTGGCACCTTCAAGAAAGGATAAAACAGCATGGTGGGGATATGGCAAGCTTTGCAAAAGTACGTCCTAGGTGCTGAGGATTATATGGTTACAATAGCATATAGTTTTATAATGCATCATAATTACAATAACAGCTAACCCACCAATTCCATTTTTCATAGTCCTAAATGAAATGTGTGGATTCTCTTTCAGGAGACTGATTACACTCCAAACGATCAAGTTGACCTTTATGATGATGTAATAGCGGCTGCTGATGGTAATAACCAAGAAGATCAAAGTTTTGATGAGATATTACCACGGACTCCTGGTGAGCCACAGAAAACTGACAATAGTGCCAGGCCAACCATTGTCTACACATATGGAGGCAAAAGGCAAGCAGTATATGTGGGAAACCTGACATGGGTGAGTGAACTTATATCTGGTTAGCGTTACTCTGATGCACAAAGCCCTAAGTCCAATGGCTGACAACTGTATTTGGACAAATTTCCAAGGGGCCTGAATGCGACATCCTGTCATATTATTTTTCTGCTTTGGTCTCTCCTTTCCCGAGCATGTTGGCTAAACTGCCTTGGACAATTCAACTTCAGTGTGTTTGGCCTTCTTTGGGAAATGGTCGAAATGTATGTTTGTCAGTTCTCCTTCTTGTTGGAGAGGAATGAACTGGGCCAGTATTGCCTCCATTGATTATGTATCTGTTTTGTGCTAATTACAAGTGAAGTTGCTCGTTCATTCTCACGTTACAAGAGATTCACTTATTGAGAACTCGAGGTAAATTCTGCTTTTGACAGAATTGAGTCTGCCAAGTGCTTATAAACAAACAAAGATAATGGACAGGAAAAGACCAAATGATTCATTAACGCTATCAGGAATCATTGTGCAACTTAACACCATGATCCCTATTGCCACTCTCCACCAACACCATTGTAATCTGCTTGGATAGGCAAGAAACACAGAAAATAACCCTGGAGCAAGAAATCCAGAGAAACTCCAACCCCAAAGGTAATCAAACACCTTCCAAGAAATCACAGTAAATGCTTACACGGCATGAGTTGGCAAGTCATTTCAAAGTTCAGTGACTCTGCAAATAAAATCTTTCTGATGTCCAACTTATACAAATATCCACATGTACTCCTTAACCTACCTAACTCAAATAGCAGACCCACAATGACCAGATCTAATCCTTCCATCTCTTTAAAATAACCTAAGCAATCTCCTCAAAGTATGTGCTTTAGAGTAAAAATAGCCTGCTCTTTAAGCCTATCTTAGTAATTGAAGGAAACTAAACTCAACCAATCTAGTGGTCCTCCTCTGATCAATGGGCTGAATGGTCTCCTTCTATACTGTAGAAATTCTGTGATCCATTTCGAGATCTAATTCACTGAACATGTACAGGGAGCAAAACCAGGCATAGTATTCTAAATTAAGCTTTATTTTTTGTTTGGTATTGGATTTGTCTTCACAATACAACCTGGTAATCCAATCTTTTTTTTCTATAACTTTACCTTTTGAAAATGTATTCTTTCATGCCGGATACGCTAGCATTTATTGCCTATTCCTAATTGCCTTGAGAAGATAGTGGTGAGCCACCTTCTTGAACTGGTGCAATCCATGTGGTGTAGATGCACCCTCTGTGCTGCTACGGAGTTCCAGGATTTTGACCCAGCGACAGTGAAGGAGTGGCAATATCGTTCAAAGTCAGGATGGTATGTAGCTTGGGGGGTGGTGGTGTTCCCAAACATCTGCTGCCCTTGTCCTTCGAGGTTGTAGACATTGTGGGCTTAGAAGGTGCTGTCAAAAGATCCTTGCTGAGTTGCTGCACTGGATCTTGTAGACAGTACACACTGCTACCACTGTGTCAGTGGTGGAGAGAATGGATGTTAAAGGCAGTGGATAACATGCCAATCTGGTGGGCTGCTTTGGATATTGTTACTGGAGCTACATTCATCCAGACCTATAATGAATCTTAAGAGATATTGTAACACTTAGATCTTTTTCTGATTGAACACTCTTAAGTTCTTAACCTCACATTGTTTGCACTTGTTTGCCATTACCCCTATCTATGTGCACAAAACTACATTTATCTAAGTATCTTCCTATGTTTTTATTCTTAATGGCATCTGACATTTGTGGGTCTGTGCCCTCATCACACCTAGGTATGCTTTTCTCATCTAAGATCCTAAGACCAAAATTGCCAATTGAATCACAAGTGGATCTTTATCATAGAATCGTGGAAACCCAACAGTACAGAAAGAGGCCATTCAGCCCATCGAGTCCGCACTGACTAGAATCCCACTCAGGCCCTACCTACATATTTTATCCACTAACCCCTCTAACCTACGCATCTCAGGACACTAAGGGGCAATTTTTGCATGGCCAATCAACCTAACCTGCACATCTTTGGACTGTGGGAGGAAACCAGAGCACCTGGAGGAAACCCACACAGACATGAGGAGAATGTGCAAACTCCATACTGACAGTGACCCAAGCCAGGAATCGAACCCAGGTCCCTGGAGCTGTGAAGCAGCAGTGCTAACCACTGTGCTACCATGCCACCCACCAGCACTTCCTTCCACACCAATGGTAAGATGAAAATGAGTGGGTCTAACTCAATTTCTGAAACATTTTACCAGCCATTGAATCCCTACAGTGCAGTGGGAGGCCATTTGGTCCATTTAGTCTGCCCCAACTCTCTGAAAGAGCATCTTACTCAGGCCCAAACCCCTGCCTATCCTTGTAGCCCCGCTCATTTTACCATGGTTAATCCAGGTAACCTACATATCTCAAGCCAATAAGGGGTAATTTAACATGGCCAATCCACCTAACCTGCTCATTTTTGGACAGTGGGAGGAAACTGGAGCACCTGGAGGACACCCACACAGACACAGGAAGAACGTGTAAACTTCGCACAGTCACCCAAGGCTGGAATTGAACCCTAGTGCCCTATAGAATCTGCTATTAATGGCAATTTTCTTCCTACTAATATCCATCCAGTGTTTGAGCTTTTCTAATCTAATCACTATTCCAGAGAATTAATATTTTTAGTAGGTTATTGTGTGGCATCTTAACAAAATCTTCTAAAAAATCAATGTATACTGTGTCCAAACAAGCTATCTACTTCCACCAATCTAGTAACTTGTTCCCAACTTCAACTAAATTGAAATTATATTGCTTTCTGATGGTCCCTTAAAGTTCCTTCTCTGCCTAGATGCTCATAGAAAAATTCTGTAATATCTTATTGCAGAAGACACCCTTGGATTAAGAACTGGAAGGTCTGATTTCAGGTTGTGCTGTAATTTTGTCAGGAGATATGATAAAGTCCCATTTTTGATATTCTTAAAAGGACTTGCATTTGTTTTCAATTCACTCATGGGATGTCAGCATTGTTGTCTGGGCCAGCATTTATTGTCCATCCCTAATTGCCCTTGAACTGAGGTCATTTCAGAGAACATTTAAAAGTCAACCACATTGCTTATCTAAAGTCATATGTATGACTGGGTAAGGATGGCAGATTTCCTTCCCTAAAGGGACATTACTGAACTAGATGGGTTTCCATGGTAATCATTAGATTTTTATTCCAGAATTTTTTTATTTCCTTCAAATCTCACCATTTTCCATGGTGGGATTTGAACCTGGATCCTGGAACCCTGGATTATTAGTCTAGTGACAATACCACTATGCCACCATCTCCCTTATCTCAGACATTTTATGAAGTGTCTTTCATGGGTTTCAGTGTCTCAGTATTTCAGTGGCCAGTAATGTACTAATTGAAATGTTGTCACAGTGGTTCTTGAACATGGTCGAAGGACCCCCTTTGCAAATGGATTAGTCATCATGAACCCCATCCAAATTTTGATACTATATAATACTTATAATATGAAGGTGCTGCATTTAAAGACTGTTTTCTTAAAACAATGAGATGAGTGGACGTGCTTCCCATTGTAGAGTTTGCAACCAGTCTTCAGCCATTTTGATTCACGCCAAAAGATTTCAAGAAATGGCTGTGTGCACTGGATATAACAATGACTAAGTTCTGATAGCACTCTAGATGTAGGGCTGAAGACTTGTGCTACAAAATTAGCTGTGCCTATAACCATGCTGTACCACTACAATACAGGTAGTACCTGACCAAGTGAGAAATTGCCCAGTCCATAAAAAGTAGCACTAATCCAACCCAACCAATTAATCTACTATCAGTCCACTGTCAATCATCTGCAAAGTGATGGAAGGTGTAATCAGTAGAGCTATCAAGTGGTACAGGATCATCAATAACATGCACAGTAAGAAGTCACAAAACATCAGGTTAAAGTCCAACACTTTTATTTGATAGCATGAGCTTTTGGAGCGCTGCCCCTACATCAAGTGATGAAGTCAGTTAATGAAGGGGCAGTGCTCCGAAAGCTCAAGCTACCAAATAAACCTGTTAGGCTTTAACTTGGTGTTGTGAGATTTCTTACTGTGCCTATCCCAGTCCAACACCAGCATCTCACATCAGTAACATGCTTAAGTATACTTAGTTTGGGTTCCACCAGGATCTCTTGGTTTTGGACCTCATTACAACCTATTTCCAAACATGGCAATAGATCTTAATTCCAGAGCTGAGGTGTGATTAGCCGCCGTTGACATCTAGGCAGCTTTTGAATGCATGTGGCATCAAGGCACTCTGGTAAATTGAAAACAGAAAAACATTACTGGTAATTACATTAATAATACTGGTAATTACATTAGTAATAAGAACTACGTTTGCTGACAATACTAAGTTGGATGGGAAATGAAGTCGTGAAAAGGACACACAAAGGCTGTAGAGTGTTGGATGTGTGGGCAAGAACATGGCAGATGGAATTCAATGTGATGAAGTATAAAGTGTCCACGTGAGTAGAAAAATTGTAAAAAGCAAGTATTTTTTGAATAGTAAAAGACTGAGAGATGTTTGCATTCAGAGGGACTTGGGTGTCATTATACACAAACCTCATAATTAACATGCAGATACAGCAAGCAATTAGGAAGGTAAATTATATGTTAGCTTTTGTTACAGATGGATTTGAGTATAAGAATAAAGTACTGTCTTTGCAAATTTGGTCTCCTTATCAAAGGAAGGATATATTTATGCTAGAGGGATTGCAACAAAGGTTCACTAGACTGTGTCATGAGATGAGAAGAGATTATGTAGACTAGGTCTCTATTTCCTGGAGTTTAGAAGATTGAAAGATGATACAATTGAAACGCATACTATTATTAAGGGGCTTAACAAAGTAAATGTTGACAAAATGTTTCCTCTGGCTGGGGAATCTTAAACCAAGGTATAAGTCTCAGAATGAGAGGTCAGCCATTTAGGACTGCATTGAGGAGAAGATTCTTCACTGAATGGATTGTGAAGCTTTGGAATTATCCAGCTTCAGAGAGCTGTGGGTGCTCAGTCACCAAGTATATTTAAGACTGAGATGGGTAGATATTGGGGTACTAAGGGAGTTTACGGATATGGGGATAGCATGGGGCGATGTAATTGAAGCAGAAGATCAGCTATGATCATCCTACACCTATTTTTTATATTCTTATATTTAGCACAAATGAAGATGGTTGTTGTTGATGGAGGCCAATCTTTTAGTCCCAGGACATTGCTACAAAAGTTCCACAGGGTGCTGTCAGACCCAGTGTTTTTCACCAATGCCCTCCCCTCTGTCCTAAATTCAGAAGTGGAGTTGAGGATTATTAGATCAATCATGATCTCATTAAATGGTAGAGCAGATTCAATGGGCTGAATGCCCTACTTTCCAACATTTTATGCTGCAAGACCTGGAAAACATTCTGGCTTGGGCTGATAAATGATAGGTAATATTTGTGCCATGAGTATCAGCAATAACCATCTCCAACAAAAGGCAATGTAACAACCTTCCCTTCACGTTCAGCAATCCCTACCATCTGAAGTAGCCACTCCTTTGATCACCATTGCACCTAGGCAGCAGTGTGTATCATCTACAAAATGTACGGCAGTAACTTGCCAAGGTACCTTTGACAGCATTTTCCAAAACCTTGACCTGTGCCATTTAGAGAATCAAGGGCAGCTGGTGGACTAGAACATGACCACTTGCAAGTTCCCCTCTAGGTCACACACCATCCTGACATGGAACTTTGTCCCTGTTGCTTCATTGTTCCTATGTCACAGTTCTGAAATTCCCTCCCTAGTAGCACTATGGATATATTTGCACCACATGGACTGCAGTGGTTCAAGAGGCAGCTGACCATCATTTTCTCAAGGACAATTAGGGAAGGATGCTCATGAATGAATATAATGAAAGTCTTTCTACCCTGGGTGCTCCCATCCTAGGTGAGATTGCCAGCTGACTCTGCTGCATTTTTAAATGGCCTTGTTTACTTGTGTCTCCTGGATTACATTTTGTTTTTTGACTCCAGTTTGTGAGGTGATGTCATTTCTCACACAGCAAGGCTTTACAAACAGCAGTGAGGCATATTACTGGTGAATCTTTTCCTTTAGGAATAAATACTAGCCAGATAACTAAGAGAAATCTCATGGACGTTCTCAAATAGTGGAATGGAAATATCCATCTGAGAGAGCAGAGAGGGCTTCAGTTTAATGTCTCATTCAAAATCTGTGTTTGAGGAAGTAGTCCTGGCCAAACCATGATTTTGACTGAGATAAATGTGGCATACCTAAATGGTAATGGGATTGTGTGGGTGGTACGTGCACTGAGGCTTGGTGTACAAGGAAAACTCGCATGAATATCAGGAAAATAGTTTTGGAAACTGAGGGAGGAAGAAAAACGAAAAGAAAATGTTTTATATGAAGCTGTAAGAATTGTGATCAAGGCAAAATTAAAACCAGTGAGTAAAAAGATATTTTTGGGATTTTCGCCTTGTGCAATTGGCCTCATTTGTTCAATGAACAGAAAATTCATGGACTGGTGAACACTTATAGAACAAAGAACAACCCAGCACGGGAAACAGGCCCTTCGGCCCAACAAGCCTGCGCCGCCGCATCATCCTACACCTATTCTACCCTGCGTGTCTATGAATGGAACCCCTAACTTAGCCAGATTCAGGGGAGAATAGTGTCAATTTGGTAAACCAATCAGCCTAAGAGCACATCTTTGGGGTGTGGGAGGAAACCAGAGCGCCCGGAGGAAACCCACACAACCACAGAGAGAATGCGCAAACTCCCACAGACACAGGCCCAAATCCATGTATCTGCACAGCTAGCAATGCTAGTCACTGAGCTGTTGCGGCGCCCGTCTACCGGTCCAGGATCAAGCACATACACCGACACAAAGTACTAGGCCACTCCCGGAACCTGCAAGAGCAGCCTACGCACGACCCACCGTGTGCATGCCCCTTCTTTGACAACAAGGTGGACCTCCACCTGCGGAATAAAAGACAAAAACGTTAACATACAAATCTGCACTTCCGGTGTCTCCCGAGGCTCTGACCTTATTTAATACCCCCTACTATAACCCTCCATCCTCGTTTCGTTCATGTGTCTGTCTAAGTGAACCTTAAACGAGTCCAACGTTCCTGCCTCCACCACCCTACTCGGTAGCGCGTTCCATACCCCCACGACCCTCTGCGTGAAGAACCTTCCTCTCACATCCAAATTATACCTCTCCCCCCTCACCCTTAGATCATGACCTCTCGTAATTGTACTCAGTCTAGGGAGCAGTCTCTCACTGTTGACTCTATGTATTCCCTTCAGTATCTTATATACCTCTATCCTGTCCCCCCTCAATCTCCGTCTTTCCAAGGAGAAAAGTCCCAGTTTCTCCAACCTTTCCTCGTAACCCAGTCCCTCCATGCCAGGCAACATTCTGGTAAACCTCCTCTGCACCCTCTCCAGAGTCTCCACGTCCTTCCGGTAGTAAGGTGACCAGAACTGGACGCAGTACTCCAAATGCGGTCTAACCAACGTTCTGTACAACTGAAGCATTAGACGGCAGCTCTTATACTCTATACCCCTTCCTATAAAAGCTAGCATTCCATAAGCTTTCCTCACAACCTTCTCCACTTGTGTCGCAACCTTCATGGACTTGTGAACCTGCACTCCCAGGTCCCTCTGTATTTCTATACTCCTAATCGGTCTACCTTTTATCACGTAGCTCCTCTCTGCATTATTCCTTCCAAAATGCATCACCTCACATTTGTCAGGATTAAATTCCATCTGCCACCTATCTGCCCAATGTACCAACCTATCTATATCCTGTTGTATCACCTGACATTCCACTTCAGTATCCGCCAACCCTGCCATCTTGGTGTCATCCGCAAACTTGCTGATCACACCACTTACGCTCTTTTCCAAGTCGTTTATGTATACTACAAAGAGGAGAGGTCCCAGTACTGAGCCCTGCGGCACACCACTGGTCACTGGCCTCCAGCCCGAAAAGGTCCCCTCAACAACTACCCTCTGTCTCCTATTGCCCAGCCAGTTCTCAATCCATCTAGCTACCTGACCTCGTATCCCATGCGCCTTAACCTTTTCTACCAGCCGACCATGAGGGACTTTGTCAAACGCCTTACTGAAATCCATATAGATGACATCAACGGCTCTCCCATCGTCAACCGTTTTTGTCACCTCCTCAAAGAATTCTACCGGATTCGTAAGGCAAGACCTCCCCCTAACAAAGCCATGTTGCGTATCCCTAATCAGATCGCAACGCTCCAAATGCTCATACATCCTACCCCTAAGTATTTTTTCCATTAATTTCCCTACCACCGATGTCAAACTCACCGGCCTATAATTTCCAGGGTTATCCCTACTACCTTTTTTAAACAGCGGTACCACATTTGCTACCCTCCAGTCTTCTGGGACCTCACCTGTGTCCAAAGAAGAGACAAAGATTTGCGCCAGAGGTCCGTCAATTTCATCTTTCCCCTCCCTAAGCAGCCTGGGATAAATACCATCAGGCCCCGGAGCTTTATCCGTCCTTACGCTACCTAAAAGCCCTAGCAATTCCTCCCTCGTAATAGATATTTCCTGCAACTGACCCACAGCTCCCTCCAAGACACCGCACGACACTGAACCCCTCTCCTTCGTGAACACCGACGCAAAGTATTCATTCAGGAGTTCCCCCATTCCCTCTGACTCAATACATAATTCCCCACTTTTGTCCCTAAGAGGACCAATTTTCCCTCTAACTACTCTCTATGTGGGAAATCATAATTAGTGTTGCCCTTTGGGTGTCTTGTTCTGCACCAGGGTTTTAAAAGAAGTAGTGAGAGCAGGAATAAGCCATGGAATAAGCCACCTTGAGTCTGCTCTGACAGTCAGTAGGTCATGGCTAAAATTTTATATCAGCTCTATTTTTCCCATTCTCTCCCATATCCTTTGATTCCTTTTGTGCCCATCAATTTGTTGATCTTAATCCTGAATATATTCAATGACTGAGCATCCATAGTCTGTTGGGGTAGAGAATTCCAAAGATTCACAATCATCTGAGTGAAGGAACTTTGTCTCATCTTAGTCCTAAATGGCTAACCCCTTATCCTGAGACTGTGGTCCCTAATCTATAGGCAACATGGTGGCACAGTGGTTATGGGCAGCATGATGGCACAGTGGTTAGCACTGCTGCCTCACAGTGCCAGGGACCCAAGTTCAATTCTGGCCTTGGGTGACTGACTATGTGGAGTTTGCATGTTCTCCTCGTGTCTACATGGGTTTTCTCCAGTGCTTGGTTTCCTCCCACAATCCAAAGAAGTGCAGGTTAGATTGATTGGCCATGCTAAATTGTCCCTTAGTTTCCCAAGATATGCAGGTTAGTTGGATTGGCTATGAGATACAGTGAGGTGGTGGGCCTGAGTGACATACTCTATCAGAGAATCAATGCAGACTCAATGGCTAAATGGACTCTTTCTGCATTGAGGGGATTCTGAGTCTATACTCTCCAGAGTAACAAATCAGCAACTATTCTTTTGAGGCCTTTATATATTTCAGTGGAATCAATTTTACTCCTTTGAAACTCCAAAGAATATAGGCTCAATGTCAATGTCTCTTTATAGGACAGGTGAGACCCCAGAAATCAATCTAGTGAAATTTGTTGTATACCCTTTCAAACAAGTGAATCTTTCCTTGGGCAAGGAGACCAAAACTTTACATGGTACTGCAGGTGTGATATTGATCAATCGCTGCAAGACTTCCTTACTCTTTTACTCCAACCCCCTTGCAATAAAGGTTACACTACATTATCCTTACTAATTCTTGCTTCACATGTTAACTTCCTGTGATTCATGTCTAAGAACCCATAAATGCCCTCAATACCAACATGTACCAACTGCTTTTAAAAATATTCTGCTTTCCAGTCTTTCGACCAAGATGCCTAACTTCACATTTTCCAGCCTGAAACCAAAATAATCAATGGGATTATGACAATCTTGGAAACATTTACACTGGAGGAATAAAGGATCAAGATGTAATCAAGAATTAAAGGGTGTGGTCAGGATCATTATCAATATACAAATATCCCCTATTTAGGGCTAGTTCTATTAACACATTTTTATCTCAGTCGTTTTATAAATAAAGAACCTTCCCAAATAGTGATGTCAGCCGTATTCTCCATTTTCATTTTAGCGCAGTTATAGCACGTGCGTCAAGACTGCTTTGGTAAGTTATTACTGCACATGTTAGTCAGTCATTACTATGCGTGCGTCAAGAAGAGTGCTAATACTACATTCAATGAAAACTCTAGATGGAAACATTGTTTTGTGGAAGATTGTGCATTGTTGGTGCATTATTTTCACTTATTTAACATTTTTTGAAAATTGTGCATTGTGAGCAAGTATTCTGCATAAATACATTAATACATAAAAATAGCCTTTTAATCTAAAAATTACCGGTCAGGAATGCAACCTACCATTCTTACATACTTTCTTATGAGAAGGGGATTTCTGTTTAGAATGATTTTGTTTAGCCCACAGCTTTTTGAGAACACATTAGAATGCTAAACAAGGGATAGCGCCATTACATTTTCTACTGATTCCACAGCAGGACGATAAAAGGCAAGTTTATTACTAACAATACAAGAGCTTGATGAACATATGGAATACTGCTAAGACATGTATTGTGAGCGTAACAATAATGATATGCTAGTAAGCCAACAAATACTGAAATCTGCTGATGATATTGATGACCCCTAGGATTGCCTACAAGAGCCACCCTTCCAATTCTAATTTATACAAAAAATACAAAAGTTTGCATTTCAAATAGTCAATAAAAATGGCACCGCTTCTAGCTTTGAAAGCTATTGTGGGGGAATTAAAAGTCTGATCTAAATTTGCTAGTGACTTTTTACCCCTTCTGATTTGTTTCATTCAGTGGACAACAGATCAGGACGTGGCTGATGCTGTCCATTCAGTTGGTGTGCAGGACCTGTTGGAAATCAAGTTCTATGAAAACAGAGTCAATGGACAGTCTAAAGGGTGAGTACATATGAAAATTCAATTGAGCTAAAGAAATACAATTAGCTCCCATATTAACTGCACCTTGAGGTGCTAAAAATAAAGCCTTTCATTTATATAGCAGTGGCAAAGTAGGATTGTCACTGGATTATCATAGAATTCCTACAGTGCAGGAGGCGGCCATTCGGCCCATCGAGTCTGCACTGACCACAATCCCACCCAGACCCTATCCTCTTAACCCCATGCATTTACCCCAGCTAGTCCCCCTGACACTAAGGGGCAATTTAGCATGGCCAATCCATCTAACGTGCACATCTTTGGACACTAAGGTGCAATTTAGCATGGCCAATCCACCTAACCCGCAAATCCACAAGTAATCCACAAATCCAGGTTTGAATCCCAACACAGCAGCTGGTGAAATCTGAATTCAATAAAATATCTAGAATTAAAAGTCTCATGATGACGATTAAACCATTGTTGATTATCATAAAAACCCATCTGGTTCATTAATGTCCTTTAGGGAAGAAAATCTCTCACCCTTACTCGGTCTTGCCTACGTGTGACTCCAGACCCACAGCAATGTGCTTGATTCTTAAAAATCTCCTCTGAAATGGTCTAGCCACTCAGTTCAAGGGCACTTAGGGATGGGCAATAAATGCTAGCCTTGTCAGCGACACCCACATCCTTTGAAAGAATTATAAAAATCAAATTATTTTTCTCAGAATGGCTCAGTGCTTCAAATACAGCGAACCAAATTTGAAACACAAGACTGTTATGATGTAAACTAATGTAGCAGCAATTTTCCACGTGACTGATAAAATAAACAGGGAGTTAATTTTGCCTTGTTTAAAAGGGAGACATTGCTCCGGGTACACAAATTGCTCTTGCTAACTTAAATAGTACAGTGCAATCACAAACAGACAGCACCTTGGGGCAATGCAGCAACATTGAGGTTGAATGCCAGCTGCAGTGTACATCAGTGTTATCTATGTACTGAACTCCTGAAATTTTGACTGTTAAGTCAAGGTGATACTAGAATAAATATTTCTGAATGATGGCTTGAAATCAAACCTGAGTCAGTTCTTTGGAAGGCTGGCACGTGCACCATATCAGCATCTGAGTCCTCCAGGTATAGCACTAGATATACCACTTTTGAGTTATTCAAACCAGGCAAAGAAATACAAATTTACTTTTGTGTTAGGATGGCTATGGACGTGGAATATGGTTTAACATTCTTTTGTTTAATTTAGTCTTCCTGATCAATTTAAATCAGGTGCTAGGGATATAGGAAGCTGGCTGAAAAAACCCTAAAACTTGGACAGAAGGCAGCTAGGTTAAATTAAATCCCACTAATTGTACTGTATCTCAGGAGTCCTGGGTTTCTGACTAAATTACTTTTATTTCCCTTCCATCAGCAGGTTGAAAATCCATCCTTTTCAACTTTATGATGATTGTTTCCAACTATTGTTGGGCTTGCTATCTTCTCCCAACTAAGAGTTCTTATTCATACTCTGTTTAAGATATGTGCAAAAACAAGGATAACAGTCTTTGGTGCTGATACTAAAGCTCAGACAACTGTAATGATGTGTGTGGGAAAATTTCATCCTGTGTTTTGTTAAACTACAAAAACATCTGCTGGTACAATTATAATGTTCGATCCTTGAAGCATAGTTTCAGCAGCAGAAGATGTATAAAGGTAAAGTCACCATAGTCCCAGATGACCATAGGCTGAGACTGGTGGTGATTTAACCTGAGGATCACCATACCTCAGGCGAGGAAAAAGGTTGAGAAGGCAGAGCCTTCATGAATAACCTCAGCCAGTATGGAAATTGAATCTATGCTGTTGGCGTCACTCTGTATCACTAACCAGCCAACTGAGCTAAATCGACCACAAAAGGTATATATAACACTTATAATCACTTGGAGCACAATACTGTCCATTTAATTGATTTGATTTATTATTGTCACATGTATTAACATACAGTGAAAAGTATTATTTCTTGCGCGCTACACAGACAAAACATATCGTTCATAGAGAAGGAAACGAGAAGGTGCAGAATGTAGTGTTACGGTGTTAATGTTAAACAAGGAGAAATCAGATTTTAGGGGAGAGAGACAGATTGGAGTCCTAACATAGGTGTAGAGAAAGATCAACTTAATGCAAGGTAAGTCCATTCAAAAGACTGACAGCAGCAGGGAAGAAGCTGTTCTTGAATCGGTTGATATGAGACCTCAAACTTTTGTATCTTTTTCCCAGTGGAAGTGAGAATGTCCAGGGTGCACGGGGTCCTTAATTATGCTGGCTGCTTTACCGAGGCAGCAGGAACGGTAGACAGAGCTAATGGATGGGAAGCTGGTTTGTATGATGGGTTAGGCTACATTCAAGACCTTTTGTAGTTCCTTGCAGTCCGAGCAGGAGCCATACCAAGCTGTGATACAACCAGAAAGAATGCTTTCTGTGGTGCATCTGTAAAAGTTGATGAGAATTGTAGGTAACATGCCAAATTCCCTTGGTGAGTGTCTGGAACAAGCTGCCAGAGATAGTAGTAGAGACGGGTACAATTTTGTCTTCTAAAAAGCATTTAGATAGTTACATGGGTACGATGGGTATAGCAGGCAATTGGGATTAGTTTAGGGGTTTTAAAAAAAAAGGGTGGCGTGGACAAGCTGGGTTGAAGGGCCTGTTTCCATGTTGTAAATCTCTCTGACCCTATGACTCTTGTCCGTTCAAACAGACCCCCACCTCCAGAATGGCATCTCTGAGAAAGAGGCATTGGTGGGCTTTCTTAACTATAGTATCGACATGGGGAGACCAGGACAGGTTGTTGGCGATCTAGCTATTTACCATTTATATAGATGATCTGGAGGAGGGAACCGAGTGTAGGGTGTTGAAATTTGCTGATGACACCAAGATTGGTGGAAAGGCAAATTGTGCGGAGGGTGTGGAGAGTCTGCAGAAGGATCTAGATAGGCTGGGCGAATGGGCCAGGAAATGGCAAATGGAATTTAATGTTGGCAAGTGTGAGGTGGTCCACTTTGGTAGGAAGAATGGTAGGAAGGACTATTACTTACGTGGCGAAAAACTGCAGCAGGCGACGGTGCAGAGGGACCTCGGGGTCCTTGTGCATGAGTCGCAAAAACCCAGCCTGCAGGTGCAGCAGGTGGTCAGGAAGGCGAATGGGATGCTGGCCTTCATCGCGAGGGGGATTGAATATAAAAGTAGGGACGTCTTGCTGCAGCTGTATAGGGCATTGGTGAGGCCGCAGCTGGAGTACTGTGTGCAGTTTTGGGCGCCGCACCTGCGCAAGGATGTTTTGGCCTTGGAGGGAGTGCAGAGGAGGTTTACTAGGCTGATACCGGAGTTGAGGGGGTTGAGCTATGAGGAGAGGCTGAATAAACTAGGCTTGTACTCGTTAGAGTTTAGAAGAATGAGGGGAGATCTCATTGAGACGTATAAGATGATGAATGGGATGGATAGGATAGAGGTGGAGAGACTCTTCCCGCTCAAAAAAGACAGTAGGACTAGGGGGCACAGCCTCAAGATAAAGGGGGGGGCGGTTTAGAACGGAGTTGAGGAGGAACTTCTTCACTCAAAGGGTGGTGAATCTCTGGAATTCTCTGCCCGTTGAAGTGGTGGAGGCTGCCTCGCTAAATATTTTTAAGAAGCGGGTTGATGGGTTTTTGATAAGAGAGGGGATTAAGGGTTATGGGGAGAGGGCGGGAAAGTGGAACTGAGCCACGACAGATCAGCCATGATCTTATTGAATGGCGGGGCAGGCTCGAAGGGCCAGATGGCCTACTCCTGCTCCTATTTCTTATGTTCTTATGGACACTTAAAAACTTGAAGCTCTCGACCCTTTCTACTTCGTCCCCATTGATGTAGACGGGCATGTTCCTGAAGTCTGTGACAATCTCTTTCGTTTTGCTAACATTGAGGGAGAGATTATTGTTGCCGCACCAGTTCACCAGATTCCCTATCTCTTTCCTTTATTCTGCCTTGTCATTGTTTGAGATCCAACCCACTACGATGGTGTTGTCAGCAAACTTGAAAATCGAATTGGAGGGGAATTTGGCCACACAGTCATAGGTGTGTAAGAGTATACAAGGCTGCGAACACAGCCTTTCGGGGCACCAGCGTTGAGGATGATCGTGGAGGAGGTGTTGTTGCCTGTCCTTACTGATTGTAGTCTGAGAGTTAGGAAGTTCAGGAACCAATCGCAGAGGGAAGTGCCGAGGCTCAGGCCATGGAGTTTGGAAATGAGTTTCGTGGGAATAATGATGTTAAAGGTTGAGCTATAGTCAATAGTTTGACGTAGGTGTCTTTGTGTTTAAGTTTGCATATTACACCAGATTGGGTTCAGAGGTCAATGATAGTAACAGGTGTGTTAACTAATCCAAAAGAATATGGATAAGCCAAAACAGTGGGCAGAGAAATGGTAAATTCAACAAATATCAAAGTGATTTACAGAGCATCACTTGCATCCTCAGGATAACCCAAACCACATCTTGGTCCTTAATTACTTCTTTTGAAATGCTGTCACTTTGATATAGACAAAATTGGGTAGAAGGAACAAGCATATGAATTATGCTTAAATGCCATTGTGCTTGAGATAACAGCGGAAGAGAAATTGGGGCTTTGGTGGACAGATCATTAAAATTATTGTCCTGTGCTCATATAATATCAAGAAAGCAGATAAAATGTTAGATATATTTGAGTGTGATTTGTAAATCAAAGCGGTATATGAGAAAAATATTTGAATTTATATTGTGCTTTTCACAACCACCAGATGTCTCAGCGATTTTCAGCAAACTGAGTATATTTGAAGTGTAGCCACTGTTGTAATGTAGGAAGCATGGCAGCTATAAAATTGTTTTTATAGTGTTGATTGTTAACTACCTGCTCCTCATAGAAATAGTGTCATGGAGCTTTTACATTCACCTGAAGGGACAATTAGGAACCTTGGTTTAACATCTTGTTTCAAAGTGGCGCCTCCTGCAGTGCAGTATTTCCTCAGGTCTCCGAATGTCAATCTTGATTTTTTGCTTTGGAGTGGGATTTGAACCCGAAACCTTGTGATTCAGAGGCAAGGGTTCTACCAATTTAGGCCTGGATGACACACATGTTGTGTTGGGATGTTGTGTTCAGTTGTGGTTTCCATGTTACAGGAAAAGTGCAAGATTATTGGAGGGAGTCCTAGGGAGGACTGCAGGACTGATTCCCAAATAGAGAGATGATGTCTACTGCAGACTTATCTTGTAGGAAAAGGAGATTGAAGGGAGACTTAGTGAAGACCTGATGTGGAGAAATTAGATTGAGCAATGTTTTTCTGTTAGCATAAAGTTTAAGGACTAGGGACACGCCCTGGAATTAAAAGGAAATAGGAAAGTTAGGTAATTTTTAAAATAATTATCAGATAATGGAATAGATTTGTGGTGGGAATAATAGTGGAAAACGTTTTTTAGAAGATCTGGATAATTCCAATCATGAATATTGCAACAAGTTCTAGACCCACATTAAGAAAACTGATGTGAATTTCAGGAAATTGTAGAGTCATAATGGAGAAGAATCAATGATGGTTCTGTCTGAAACATTACCATGTTATTATGTAATTGCTGGTCCTTAACTTTAGATGGAAGAATTAATATGATTAAACATGGAGTGTCTCACACTGTGTTACTGTGTATTTTTTTCTGGTAGTTGTTGCCGTCCCTTCACAAATTACAACAAATTTAATCCTTATTCATAATAAAAAAAATCCCCTGTAGAGTCAGTTATGAGAATTGCCCAATGTTTTCTCATCAAAGAAAATAGGAAACATTAATTAAAAGACAATTGGGCAATAATGTAGAAGCATTGGCCTGATTATGTTTTTAATATTCTTTCGGAAGTGACTTTAATGGTATTTTCATAGTTAGAATGACTTTCAGAAATAGTTTGTTGTGGCCCTGATGGATTATTAAATAATACATTGCCTCTCGTTTAAATTTCTAATTACTCTAGATGACTATTTGATTCTGTAGTCATACAGATTTGTTTTGAAAATTCAGGTAATTCCAGTTTGGTGTGATTGGGGGCTGGTGACCATTTTGAGATTATCTCTGTGTGGGGTAGGTAAATCTGCAGCCCATTTTCAAATGATCTTTGTGTGGGATAGATAGGGCTGGTAGTCATTTTGTGTAGAGCTTGAGGTTTGTGAAAATAATCATTGTGGCTCAAAATCACAAGCACAGTCTTGTGAAGCTAGCAAACAAGAGTGATTATATGGGAAAAGAAAAATTAGTTCACTGTTACTTCCAGTGTGACTTGCCCAACAAACACTCAAGATTACCATGTCAATAGTTAGTAACTTTCTCAAATACCTTTAAACTGAAAAAAGAAAAAAATTGACTGGCGTTCCTATTTTTGATTGCTAAACTGTGTGTACTCCTGAAAATAGATCTGTGGACATCAAATAAGGACAGGATCAGATTTAGCTGTGATGAGCATTGTGAATGAATAGTCTGCTGTGCCACAGCAAGAAATCTGCTCCCTCTGAAGTCACGTACAAAGATGGTCACAGATGTCGTAAAACAGACTGCAGGAACTCGTGGAATTACACCACAGCAAGAAAATGGAGACTTTTTTCATTAATATTCCATTCAACATCAGCCACAGATTACTTAAATAGCATATTACTTTATAATTTGTCATAAGAATTGCACTGTTTGGTTGAGAAAGTTTGTACAATTATTTTAATGAGCCAGAGCACACTCTGACCTTTTTAGTACAATGCCATTCAGTTGAATCATCCTTGCGTTGCGTCATATTATTATAACAAAGCAATAATTAAGCTTGTGTTTTTTTTTTCCTCTTTGTGCTGATTGGGGATCGGAACACAGAATTTCTGTTGTGCTTTACATCTTATTAATATGATGTGTGTGGCATGGTGGCACAGTGGCTAGCACTATTACCTCACAGAGCCAGGGACCCAGGTTGAATTCCGGCCATGGGTGACTAACTGTGTGGAGTTTGCACATTCTTCGCGTCTCCGTGGGTTTCCTCCCATAGTCCAAAGATGTACAGGTTAGTTTGATTACCATGCTAAATTGCCCTTAATGTCAGGGAGAGTAATGGGATAAATATGTAGGATTATGGGAATAGGATCTGGATGGGATTGTTGTCAGTGCAAGCTTGATAGGCTGAATTGCCTCTTTCTGCACTGTAGGGATTCTTTGATTCTAAATTAACATGGTTCATTCTTTCATTGCATGAATACAAATAAGGCCCAACATATTACTGTCTAATTTCATAGATTCCCTACAGTGCAGAAGGAGGCCATTCCACCCATCAAGTCTGCACCAACTCCCTGAAAGAACATCTTCCCTAACCCAGTAACCCCCACATGTTTACCATGGGAAACACCATTAGTGCTTATAAGGGAAGATGCAGTTCAGCTCTGTGTGAACTTAACATGGTGTTAACATGGAATGTTGTGTCAGAAACTAGCAGCTCATGTATTCAGTTCTGCACAAATCTGTTTGTAGATTATCGTTTAAAAAAAGCAAAGCTGTCAACTCATTACCACAGCTTACATGCTCTTATAAAATAGGTCTCCAAATTGGCATTTATGATTGGGATATTGAAGTGCAATTAGTTTACTAGGCATTACAAAATTGGGATTTCATATCAGGTTCAGTAACTTTTGTAAAGAGAAAAGAACAGTTAATGTTTTGTATAGAACTTGTTTATCAGAAAATAAACCTTTCTTCTCTACCCAGACGCTTTAGGACCTGCACTCCAGCTGTGCATTTTCAGTTTTATTTTTTATTCCCAATGTTAGCAGGTATTTTACTTATTTATCTGTAATTTAATAAAGGCAGCAGTGTGGCATGGGTATTAATCTCTCTGAAAGTCAGGACGTCTGCCACTTGAAATGGCATTTACCAAATCTTGGCTCAGTTAATGAAGTGCCAAATAGCATGAGAAGAGTTTTAAAAAGGATCTAGACTCTTGTCAGTTTAAAAAAAAAGGCCTGAATCAATTTTAACATGAGACAACCAGGCCTCTGTGATTATGTTGCTGAGCAAGATGCCAATTACACTTTGAACTGAGAATTACAGTGCAGTAAATAAATTAATGTTTAACCTGTGAGAATGGTACCATGAGATTAACCAAGTTTTTATAAAATAAAAGCAAAAAATGCCAGATGACACATCAGGCCAGAGAGATTCTGTGAAGCAAACCAAAGGGTTGACATTGCCACGATGGAAAGTGGAGAAAATGAAGCCCCAAGTCACTGAGTTGATAACTGGACCACCAGTTGGAGTACAAAGTCATGCACAACAGAAGGCCCAGCTTGCTGTGTCTCAGTTAGCTAATCTGTGCCAGGGCAATAGAAGAGTGGCTCAGCGGCACTGTGGTTAGCACTGCTGCCTCACACCACCAGGGATGCGGGTTCAATTCCAGCCTTGGTTGACTTTGGGCAGCATGGTGGCACAGTGATTAGCATTGCTGCCTCGCAGTGCCAGGACCCGGATTTGATGCCAGCCAGGGTAACTGGCTGTGTGGCATTTGCATGTTCTCCCTGTGTCTGTATGTGTTTCTTCTGGGTGCTTCAGTTGTCCAAAGATGTGCAGGTTAGGTGGACTAGCCATGCTAAAGTGTCCCTTAGTATCCCAAGATGTGTAGTTTGGGGGATTAGCAGGGTTAATACATGGAGGTATGGGGATAGGGCCTGGGTGAGATGCTTCGTTGGAGAGTTGGTGCATACTCAATGGACTGAATGGCCTGTTTCCGCACTGTAGGGATTCTATGGTCTATAAAGACAGTTCTGCAATCTAGAAGACAGAATTGGACTTGGTTATGATGCCTGCAGAATTGTAAAATTTGGTGAGGATGTAGAGGTTGCCCAGCACGAGGAGTGAAAATGAGTGCTACAGCAAAAAGTGAGAATGAAATATGTATTGAGTACAGCATGTTTTGTTCTTTCTATATGAGTTTAAGATGCAAACTTTTGTAAACACTTTGTTGACATGGAACTTGTACTAACTGAAACATTTTGGAAGTGGAGACTTAGCAGAATAGTGAAGTAGAAGCTCAAGAACAGCTATGATCATATTGAATGACAGAGCAGGTTTGATGGGCTGTATGGTCTACAATTATTCTGCTACTATTTCTTATGTTGTTATGTTTGTTCAGAATTAGATGTAAAATTAAGTTACCTAGAATCTGTGACATCTTGCTGTAAATAGAAATAAGAATCAGTGGAAGTGAACTGGGCCCTAATTGCCCTTGAGAAGGTGGTCGTGAGTTGTCTTCTTTAATTGCTGCCAGCCATCAGTGTAAGTACACCTATAATGCTGTTAGGAAGGTAAAAATAGTTGCATGCCATAGCAAGCTTGAATACTGTCTCTGTACATATTCCACCAACACCTCATTAGATGGCAATCAGAAGCAGGAACATTATCTAATTATTTATTTTCCCTCCTTATCATCCTCCTTAGGTTAGTGATGGTTTTGTAAGAGTTTGGTGGGTAGAGATGGCACATGCTACAATTGAAAGAATCAGACTTGAAGGGTCCTAGATTCACTCCCTGGTTTGTTTTTGATCTGTTTTTTTTTGATGAACTGACTGGGAAGGGAAGGGGATTAGGGAAGGATAAATCAGTGTGGGTCACAACTGTTGATTACTATCCAGTACCTTCACCCAGAAAGTGCATAAATGCAGATGTTGTGTCAAAAAAGGATCAAATTCATCTCTCCAAGGTTCACCCACTGTCTGGACTTATACATGAACAAAAGGACATTGGGCCAAGATAACACACAAATGTTGGAACCCATGGAACAATGGCTAGCAAGGGCCTTTAAGAGAAATGGGGAGAAAACTAGAAATTGCTGCTTACCAGTATAGTGTGACGAATAATAGAGATCTTTATCTTTTTGTTTCCCTCTACTTATTGACCAGGTTTGCTGAAGTATATGTGGGCTCTAAAAGTTCCATTCTGCGCCTCATGGAGCAACTTCCACAAAGAGAAGTTCATGGACAGAGACTGGAGGTCATGCCTTACAACAAACAGAACCTCAACCAGTTTGAAGCGCAATCCAAGAAAAGTAAATCTTTGGAAATTCTACACTACATTAGATCTTCATTAACCTCTTTGCAGACCTGTATGTTTATGAGCCAGAGTAATACCTGTCAAGTGGAATGGTGGAAAACTATTTCATGTTCAGTTATGTCAGGAATTACTCTGGTCACATGATAATAAGCCAGTTACTAACACTGGCTTTATGTGGCACAATATGTTTCCATTTGGTTATTCTAGCAAATGCAAAATTAAATGGAAGTATTGTCATTAGGCGAATTGAACTAGTTGAATGGATACTAAATTCAGCTTCATGCCTTTGTCATATTAAGTTTTACTGAGGCAGGAAAACATATTATTCTGATGCAGCTATTAACCAATGAGAAAGCAAAAGGCCAAATTTTTTGAGAAAACTTGTTTCCACTAAATAGCAACAGTGGAATACAAAGTGCAAATGCTATCTGGTGGGTTCGAGGTACTTCAGTTGTGGGGTAAATTACACAACTGGGCAACAGTTTATGTTCAGAGGGAATATGATTGGGAGTGTTAACTTTTTTATTCCCTTCCTGCCTCCTCCCCTATGGTTTAATATGACAAATGTTTCTATTTTCATATTTGTGAACTGTAAATATGTTTTTAAATGGATCTTATTGAAAATATGATGGAAGGAACAGTGCGTAATATCATATATTTTTTCAAGAGATTTCTTGTTGTGATGTGACCATGTTGCCCATTGCCATCAGTGTTCCCAGACTCCACAATCTCCTGCATGTTATGTTGCAATAAAACCTTGTATTTGTGCAGTTCACTGCACAATAAGATCTGCCTGTGCTGTGCATTTGAGGGGGAAGAGAAACAAAGCACCTCATTATGACAATTGTTGAGACTTCAAACTGATTGGGTGACTTCTTGCATAATGTGCATAATTTCTCTTTACCCCTTCAAGGGTTTAGGGTTATGTTCTTACCCATGGGATAGAAACATCTTTTGTACCACTACAAAACATGCTGACTTTACATTTCTGTGAATCAACCCACAGATGCCAGAGCTGCATATCAGTCCAATGGCTTTATTTGTCTATTCCACTTCAATGTCTGCCACATTCCTAATGCTTGCAGGGTTAGCTCTGTCTTTCTTAACACACTTTAAAAGATAATGCCACTTCGTAAATATAACCCCTTCAAGGGGCAGAATCCAAATTGGATCCCCCTTATTTATTAATCTTGCTCACTTTTATTAAGTTTCTGTAAATTTTTGTAATACTTTTGAATGGCAAATGCTGTTAACATTTTACAAATTGGTTACAGTTACTGGATCTAACGGTGTGAGGACACTAAATTAGCATTCAGTTAATTTTATATTGTCAGTGATACCTAGACCAGTGCTTCTCTGAATTTCCCTTTTGCTCCACTAAGCTGCCACCTTCTATTCTGTATATAACCGCTCACTGCATCTTTACTGTGTCTAATTCAAGGTTATTGTATGGTTTTCAGTTCCAACTTGTTCTTTCTTGGTACTTCCAAAACACAGAACTCCTCATCTCCTTCGGTCTTTTGTCAGAAATTTACAGGTTTTTAAAATCCAAACTCAATGGTATTTAACTGCTATTTCCTGATTCCCACTTTCTTCAAACTTTTGTCCAGTAACATAAACCTTTGCCCAGTTTCTCAATGGAACACTTTTTAACAAGTTCAGTTTGCAGCAGCCCCTTGCTTCACCCTGTCACCTTTTACAAAGTTACTTCAGATGAAAGTACTGATGATATCTATCATTATGTTAATTCAGCTCCCTCACACTGTCAGGCTCAGTCTCTGTCAGTTTTGGAGTACTGAACAAATATTAGTATTTCCCCCCCAAGCACCAATATCGTACTTATCTTTTAGACTGTGTTTGTACCCGTGTGTGATAACTATTGTATCTTTAAAATAAAACACATTGATCACACCAATCTATAATGAGGCCTGATGATACACGAATGTCATAAAGACACCCTCTTTGATTTTACTTTGCAATTTCCTCTGTGATTCAGGAATTTCTGGTAAGTTGAAAAACCATCTACAGCTGTTAAAAATTATCAATGAAAATTTCATATTATCAAAATTCTGCATCATGTACCACAGTCACTTAATATCAGAAGGGCTTAGGACAAAATTATCAGCTGACAAAACCAGCAGAAGTTTCTAATTTTTATTGTTGGGAATGAGATCCTAACATGTCCTGTCATTGTGAGGACGTTTTGCTTGCTTTCATTGTGCCAACCAGCAGAAAGTGACCTGAGTGGGATCCATTCGGATTCGTTTTACTGGGGTTGGATATTCTTTTGGTCCTCTTCCTGAAAATAATCTGGATTGGGATGTTGCTTATCTGCCTGCTTGTGGTACTGATCTTTTCTTATCTGTCACTGCCTGTGTGTAATTGAAATTGAACAATGGATTTACCCGTCAGTCATTTATTTAATGTCCTCACCTTATAACCCCACTCCTTCACAGCCTCTCTTCTTTGTTTACCACTTTCTATTTCCCCTAAACCTTCTGGTTTTTGTCCTGCTTCAGCTTCCTTCTTTTTACCTTCCATCTTGCTGACAGCCCAGCCCAGGTTCCCCCCTTGCTGCCCCTGCCTGGGACCCCACATGCTTCCCACCCCAGCCCCTGCCGACTGCCCCGTCTGGATCTGGATTCCTTCTGCCCCACCAGGGTTGTTTCCCTCCGCCGCCCCCCACCCACCTGCCCCTCCTCCTGCCTCTTGCCAGGCGCCCCACAGCATGCTGTCCCCCACCCCTAGATATTCCCTTTCTCAAACCCAATGTGCCCACAAACAAAACCAACCATACTTCCATCCCAAGACTATCTCCCCTCTACTCCAAGCAATCTTGCTCTTCCTGGTTCTTTCAAGAAATCCCTTTATTCGAGTCCTACTCACTTCACTGCATCCCCCATCCTATTTCTTCTCTCCACAACCCGCCCCCTCACAACCAACACATGCCGTTTGTCTCCTGCCCCTCTGCACTTGCCTGCTCCCTTTCCCCGTTGAGGAACCCTCCCACTGCCCCAGTATCCCCTAACCCCATACCCGCTCCCCACCTCACAGCCTATTCCACCACCACCACCCCACCCCCCCCACCTTCTACAACCCACCCACTTACCCATATCTTTACGCCTCCTGCCTCTTCACCTCCTGCTGCCTCCTCCCATTCTGGTTGCCTCCTTTCCAGCCTGCTCCCCCTCTGCTGCCCGCCTGCTCCCCCTCTGCTGCCCACCTGCTTCCCCCCCCTCCTGCCTGCTCCCCCCTCTCCTGCCTGCCTGCGTGCCTGCCCCCCCTCTCCTGCCTGCCTGCGTGCCTGCCCCCCCCTCTCCTGCGTGCCTGCTCCCTGCTTTCCTGAGTGCTTGCTGCCTCTTGCCTTTCCCTGCTTCAACCACTTCCCCTACTTATCTATTTCATCTTTCATATAATTCTCTTCTTCCCCTCCCACCCCACCTCATTCCTTCCTCTCCTACTTCACCCCCTTCTATGTTGTCCTTTCCTACTTCACCTTTCCTTCTTCCCTCTATATCCCCCCTCCTTCTCTTCCCCACCCCCATTATAAAGGATATATTAGCAGAACATTTAGAAATACATAATGTAATCAAAGTCAGATTGTGAAGGGGTTATCATGCCTGACAAATTTCTTAGAATTTTTAAGGCTTAACGAGCAGGATAGGTAAAGAGAAACCAGTAAATGTAATATATTTGGATTTCCAAAAAGCATTTGATAAGGTACCACACAAAAGGTTACTTAATAAGATAAGCGCCCATGTGTTGGGGGTCGTATAGGGATAAAGGATTGGCTAATGAATAGAAGATGTAGAGTTGGGATAAGGGGCTTTTGCAGGATGCCAATCTGCAACTGTGGAGTGCCATAGGTGTCAGTGCTGGGGCCACTGTTATTTACAACATATATTAATAACACGGATGAAGGAAGTGAATGTACTATTGGAAAGTGCGGATAACACAAAAATAGGTGGGAAGGCAAGTGGTGTGGATGACAGAGTCTACAGAGGGATATAGATAGCTTAAATGTAATGGAAATGTGAAATTATGCAGTTTGGGAGGAAGAATAAAGGAAATTAATACTTAAATGCAGAAAGAGTGCAGAAAGCTGCAGCATAGGAATTTGGGGGTACTCGTGCACACATCACAAAAAGCTAGCATGTAAGTTCAGCAGGTAATAGAGAAGGCAAGTAGAATGTTGGCCTTTATTTCAAAGGGAATGGAATGTAAAAATAGAGAATTCTTGCTAAAACTATTCATGGCACACCTTGTGTAGACCACACCTGAAATACTGTGAACAGTTTTGGTCCCCTTATCCAAGGAAAGGTATACTGGCATTGAAGGCAGTCCAGGAAAGGTTCACTAGGTTGATCCTGAGATTTTCTCATGAGGAAAGATTGAATAGCTTGACCTCTACTTATAGATGTTTAAAAAAATGAGAGGTGGCCTTATTGAGATTTAAAGGATTCTCACGGAGCTTGACAGGGTAGATGCTGAGAGGTTGTTTCCCTTTGCGGGAGGTCAGGAACAGAGAGCATAATCTCAGAGTAAAGGATCACCCATTTAAGATGGACGTGAGGAGGAATTTCTTCTCAGAGGTTAGTGAATCTGGAATTTTTTACTGCAGAGGCTGGGTCATTAAGTGTGTTCAAGGTGGAGATAGACCGAGTGTTAATCAGTCAGGATATCAGGGACCATGGGGTTAAGTTGGAAAAGTGGACATGAGGCTTTTCCTATCAGATCATTCAAGATCTCATTGAATGTCGGAGTATTTTTGTTCCCATGTCTTATGGTCTTGCCTCACTACTCTCCCTCCCCTCCAGTCTTCCACTGTCTCCCAACTGTCCCCATCCTCCTCGACCCCCTCCTCCCTTCTTGGCTGTCCTCCCATTCTTACCACCCTCTCCCTACTGTCCCCCGCCCTCCTTACTGTGGCCTCTATCCCTCCCTACTGTCCTTCTACTCGCTCTACCATCCCCTCCTCACCTTATTACTGTTCCCCCCCCCGTACCCCCTCCCTCCGTACCCCCCTCCCTCCCTTCCCACCCACCCCTCCGTTTCCCCCCCCTCCGTTCCCCCCTCGCCCCCTCCGTTCCCCCCTCGCCCCCTCCGTTCCCCCCTCGCCCCCTCCGTTCCCCCCTCGCCCCCTCCGTTCCCCCCTCGCCCCCTCCGTTCCCCCCTCGCCCCCTCCGTTCCCCCCTCGCCCCCTCCGTTCCCCCCTCGCCCCCTCCGTTCCCCCCTCGCCCCCTCCGTTCCCCCCTCGCCCCCTCCGTTCCCCCCTCGCCCCCTCCGTTCCCCCCTCGCCCCCTCCGTTCCCCCCTCGCCCCCTCCGTTCCCCCCTCGCCCCCTCCGTTCCCCCCTCGCCCCCTCCGTTCCCCCCTCGCCCCCTCCGTTCCCCCCTCGCCCCCTCCGTTCCCCCCTCGCCCCCTCCGTTCCCCCCTCGCCCCCTCCGTTCCCCCCTCGCCCCCTCCGTTCCCCCCTCGCCCCCTCCGTTCCCCCCTCGCCCCCTCCGTTCCCCCCTCGCCCCCTCCGTTCCCCCCTCGCCCCCTCCGTTCCCCCCTCGCCCCCTCCGTTCCCCCCTCGCCCCCTCCGTTCCCCCCTCGCCCCCTCCGTTCCCCCCTCGCCCCCTCCGTTCCCCCCTCGCCCCCTCCGTTCCCCCCTCGCCCCCTCCGTTCCCCCCTCGCCCCTCTCCCCCCTCCCCCTCCATCATCGCCTCCCCTCTCTGTTCCCCCCTCTCCCCTCCCCATTCCCCCCTCTCCCCTCCCCATTCCCCCCTCTCCCCTCCCCATTCCCCCCTCTCCCCTCTCCATTCCCCCTCCCCCCATTTCCTCCCTTCCCCCCATTTCCTCTCCCCCCCATTTCCTCCCCCCCCGTTCCCCCGTCCCCCCCTCTGTTGCCCCCTTCCCCCCATTTCCTTCCCCCCTCCCCCCCTCTGTTCCCCCTCCCCCTCCCTCCCTGTCCGTTCCCCCCCCTCCTCCTCCTCCTCCCTCCCCCTCCTCCTCCTCCTCCCTCCCCCCCTCCTCCTCCCTCCCCCTCCTCCTCCTCCTCCATTCCCCTTTCCCCCCTCCCCCCTCCATTCCCCCTCCCCCCCGTTCCCCCCTCCCCTCTCTGTTTTCCCCCCTCCCCTCTGTTTTCCCCCTCCCCCCTCCGTTTTCCCCCCTCCCCTCCATTGTCCCCCCTTCCCCTCCGTTTTCCCCCCTCCCCTCCATTGTCCCCCCTTCCCCTCCGTTTCCCCCCCTCTGTTTGACCTTTGCCCTCCTAATGTAACCTTTTCCTGTTCTGGATTTTCCACCTACTGGTATTCCCCCTTTCCGGCTTCTCCCTCTTTTTGTCTTCTCCTCCCCTCACCTTCTTCCTTAGCTCCGCCCTTCTCCTGGAGCCACACCCCTTCTCCCTTAGCCACACCCTTCTGGAGCCACGCCCCTTTAGCCTTGTCCTGCCTCAGCCCTGCCCCGCCCTGTCATCCCACCCCTTTCTCGTCAGCCCCGCTCCTCCCTTGGTCCTCTACCACTTCCCCTCAGGGCCCTCGACCTCTTCCCTCACTGACCCACAACTTCCCTTGGCCCCCCCACCCACCCCTTGGGCCCCCTGTGCCCCCCAGTCCCCTCGGGACACACCCCCCCTGGGGCTCCTCCCCTTTCTTGCACCATTCTTCTCATATGAACTTCTCCTCTGTGAAGTTACCATTTTTTTGGGGATGCGTTCCTGTAGCCACCTACAGACTGGTTCATTCTTTGCGTGAGTCTTTAGGGTTAATGCCCTGAGCACAGGGAACTTGCCTTTAGAACAGGGCACTGTAAATGTCTGCATCCTAATTGTAGCCCATTAGATCAGGCAGAGTTTGATGAATTCTGGTCTTTATGACTTGAATGAATTGCACAGCTGTTATCATAACACTACCTGGTTTGAAATCATGAACTAACCAGACCCAATTTGTCGAAAAATAAGTGATGACAATTAAATTAAGAAGTTGGGGAGGAGGAAGGAAATATTTGCAAATTTGTAGTATATGGAAGAACAGAGTTTCTGTGACTCAAAAATGTTCTGAACTACATAAACACAAAATTTATACAATTAAAAGGGGCTCTTTAAAAATCTATCATCCTGACGGTTGGTTATTGCTTGGAAAATTGATTTTTGTCAGTTTAAGTATTTTGTGTTCTGCTGCTGCCCTAAACTGAAGGAACTCGCTCACAATGACAGAAGGTTCCATGGACATCAGTAAGCTTCTGATATCTCATCCAAGTGACAGTCCTACAATATAACAATAAGCCTAAGCCTGAGCTTTTCAAAACTTGTTTTTATTATTTTATGGAATGTGGACATCATTTGTAAAACCAGCATTTGTTGTCCATCTCTATTGCTGTAGGTCTGGAATCACATGGAGGACAGACTGGGTAGGGATCAAAGATTTCCTTCCCTAAAAGGCTTCAGTGAACGAAATGAGCTTTTGTAACAATCAATAATGGCATTGTTACCATTATTGAGATTAGCTTCATATTCCAAATTTATTTTATGAATTAATTTCCATCAGCTGCTCTGATGGTACTTGAACCTGTATCCCCATACCATTAGACTGGACGTTTGGATTGCTAGTGCAGTGACTTTACCACCACAAATTGGGTAATTGCCTAAAAATTCAGTGATACTGACAGCTTCCCAGAGAAAAGTAGTTCTATCATTGAAAAAAAGATACATGAACCAGCTGAGTATGGAAATGTTATAACTTTGTGGTCACCATTTCTGATACTAGCTTTTTATTTCAGATTTATTTAACTGGATTCAAATTCCCCCCAGCTGTCTTGCTGGAATTTGATCATTTGTCCAAGCTACTGGATTAGTGGACTACTAACACAGTCACTATGCTACTGCACCTGTTTAAGTACAGAAACTGATTATGTATGAACAGAAGGTTGATGACCTTAAGAACTAGATTGGATCCAAGACATTGGGTGTCTGTAAACATTGCAACCGAGCCCAATTATGTCCTCAGTCGATGTTCACATTTGTACTTGTGACAGGCCTCACTTAGATTGTGATGAGCAGAGATATTATAATTCTCCAGCTGTTTCAATGGCTGCAATAAAACAGCCAAGACCAAATCTGGAATTGAACCTGGAACTTTTCTCCACACTACCACACAGTATGTTTATCCTTATAGAATTAAATGATCTATTTCAACCATTTTTTATTCAGAATCTCTTGATTCTCAGTTGACCATAAAGAGTTTTTTAAAAAATGAATAAACCATAAACAGAGAGCAGAAAGGTTATTATGGCTGTATGCTAGACATGCCTATCTTTTATCCTCATCAGTAATCCAACATCATGGTACCAGAAGAAATAAAGCTCAGTGGATGTTAGCACTTGAATGAAAGTAACCTGTAACATATGAATCTGAACTTGGTGGAGAGCAGAAATTTGTCAGTTTGATAAATGGATATCAGTATATCGGATATAGCCACATTTGGTGGAAGTCATCCAGCTTGCAAATCTGTATACTTTTAACTTTTCTATTGAAATTTTTACAATCCATCCTTTCAGAAACAATCAGCATTTAATTCAAGGCTTTCTCTGATTTTGTTTCCTCCCAACCAACATTAATTTTGTAATTACTATAATTTTAAATCATAGATTTTTGTCTCATAAAAGATATTTTTGGGCTGTGCTGTCATATATGCAAAATGGCTTTTTTTTTTCCTGCTCTCCTTATAAAGGCACACGTTAATGCTAGGGTCCAATTCCAAGGATATGGGCAGTTTTTGATATATGAATTATGTTCTTTTGGATAGTACAAGCCCTGCGCATATACCAGCCATTTGATTATGAGTGTCATATTGGAATCTTGAAACAGTCCTGACAGCTGTGCATGCATTTCCAACAAAAGTCGCTAGTTGGCAACATGGTGTAGTGCCCTGGCTCAATTATCCCCTCACTAACCCAGAAGTATTACAACCTTGTTGCTGCCTTGGCTGCGATGAATTGTCTCAGCAGTGATGTCAAAGGGTTATGGTACAGGTGTCCGAAGTAGAGCTAGAGATGAGGTAAATCAGATAGAAGATGACAGGAGTATAAACCTTCCCTGCTCTTAAACATCAAATCAGTTTCCTAGTCCAACACCAACAATACCCAGTCTTAGCTCTTTGCCAGCACCAATGCCTCCATGATTGTTGTGCAATCTGACAACATTATACCATGAATAAACCAAAGCTGCCTTGAGCGTAAGCATCCTGTTTGTCTTCCAACAGAAACATTAGATCCAGGCCTTCAACAACTTCTCCCATCCCAATGTTCTCTCAGGTTGAATCTAATGGAGGATTTTTTCAGTGTCCTCTGAATTGAACTTCAAACCCCTTCATTCAGTCCAGCATTAAGAGTGACTAGTTTCACCCATGTCATAGCGCCACCTTCTGTCTGCTATGAAATGTGCATCCAATGTCTTCATTACATCAAGGCTTGGTTTCCCTCATGCTGGCTTCCTGTGACTAATTTTAACATCCATGTTTTGCTGCGCATATTCTATTTTATACAGTATTAGGAAATACGTTACATTGTTTATCTATCAAATTTCTCCAAGTGATTTCTATCCCCTCTTTCGTACATTCACAAAATCTTTGTCCTCATTTGCACATCCTTTCTTTGCATCTTCAGCATGAAGGCAGACCTTTTATGCCTGTTAAATCTCTTTATCTTTGATTTGATTTATTATTGTCACATGTATTAGTATACAGTGCACATTATTGTTTCTTGCATGCTTTACAGACAAAGCATACCATTCATAGGAGAAGGAAACAAGAGAGTGCAGGATGTAGTGTTACAATCATAGCTAGGGTGTAGAAAAAGATCAACTTAATGCAAGGTAGATCCATTCAAAAGTCTGATGGCAACAGGGAAGAAGCTGTTCTTGAGTCGGTTGGTATGTGACCTTAGACTTTTGTATCTTTTTCCTGACAGAAGAAGTTGGAAGAGGGAATGTCCAGGGTGCATGGAGTCTTTAATTATGCTGGCTACTTTGCCGAGACAGTGGGAAGTGTAGGCAGTCAATGGATGGGAGGCTGATTTGTGTGATGGATTGGGCTACGTTCACGCCTTTTTGTAGTTTCTTGTGATTTTGGACAGAGCAGGAGCCATACTAGGCTGTGATATGACCAGAGAGATTGCTTTCTTTGGTGCATCTGTAAAAGCTGGTGAAAGCTGTAGTGGACATGCTAAATTTCCTTCGTGTTCAGAGAAATTAGAGGCTTTGGTGAGCTTTCTTAACTATAGTGTCAGTATGGGGGGAACCATATCAGGCTGTTGGTAATCTGGACACCTAAAAACGTGAAGCTTGTGACTATTTCTACTTCGTCCCCGTTGATGTAGAGAGGGGCTTGTTCTCCATGATGCTTCCTGAAGTCGATGACAATCTCCTTCGTTTTGTTGACATTGAGGGAGAGATTATTGTCGCTGTACCAGTTCACCAGATTCCTGTACTCTGTCTCGTGGTTGTCTGAGATCTGACCCACTACGGTGGTATCGTCAGCAAACTTGAAAACTGAATTGGAAGGGAATTTGGCCACACATTCATAGGTGTATAAGGAGTATAGTAGGGGGCTGAGAACACAGCCTTGTGGGGTACCGGTGTTCAGGGTGGGCTATATCTCAATCCATTTTCAGTAGCTTCCTCAAAACTTAAGCCCTTGTCCATCTCCTAATTCTTCAAATTTGTTCAAATCCAAATGGGTTGCTAAGTTTGGGTTTGAGAAGCCTATCTCAAGATAAGTTTTGAAGTTCTAGAAAATAATCAGATGGCAGAGTGGTTAGCACTGCTGCCTTAGCGCCAAGGACCCAATTCTGGCCTCGGGTGACTGTCTGTGTGGAGTTTGCATGTTCTCCCTGTATCTGCATGGGTTTCCTCCAGGTATTTTGGTTTCCTCCCACACTCCAAAAACGTGCAGTTTAGGTTGATTGGCCATGCTAAATTGCCCCTTAGTGTTGTGGGGGGGGGGGCGCTAGCAGAGTAAATAGATGGGGTAAAGAGGATAGGGCCTGAGTGGGATTGTGGTTGGTGCAGACTCAATGGGCCAAATGACCACCTGCACTGTAGGGATTCTATGAAAATAATATACAGTACAATTAAATGATCTTTACAACACAAAGGAAGTGGAGGGAGGCAATTGTGTATTTGTAGTTTACAAGAAAGAAGGCAAAGACAGACAACTCAAAGGGCCAAATAGCCTCTTTCTGCACTGTAGGGATTTTATGATTCTAACTGTAATAGCTATAGTACTATCAATGAGATAAAGAAAAACAGATTAGAGATGAGTAAAGGATTTCCTGTCATGTTTGAAGTTTGTAACTTGCTCAGGAGTATAAAAATGTTTTGGAAGGCTCGCCAGATATTGAAGCAGTTTTAAAGTCTTGGTCAGACCTTGGAGGAGTGCGTAGTTAGGAGAGATGAAAATTTGCTTACAAAATGGCAGTCAAGATTAGGCAGGGGAACAGCCCTTCCAAGAACTTAATTTATCTTACAGGAGTGTGAGTTAATGTTTGTTTTAATTTTGTGCAGGCATGTGATAGCTGGCCATACAATTTCATTTAATAAAGTGCAACGAAGTCACTGAGTTTGGTACAAGCTTATAGAGACTAGAATTATATGTTATTCCTGTGCTCGTAACCAAAGGAAGGGAGAGCTGCTGAAGGAAATTAAACCTGTAGAAAGCTCAGTCACTTGGGATATGTAGCCAGGTTTAGAGAACCTTCATACCATTATCAGTGTGGTTTTGTAAAGTCTGCATCTAGTAAAACTAGAATTCCTGGCTTGTCATTTTCTACTTAAATACTTGAGCTTTGATTTTAAGTATGCAAGTTGGGTTTTGAGTGAACTAAAATCTCATCCTTGGGTTTCGAAAGCCAAAAAAAAACTTCCATTGTGAATCGCAAAGAAGGTAGGCAAATGAGATTGGAAAGAAATCTGAGAGTAGAAAAGACGAAAAAAATTAACAGAAGACTAGTTAAACCCTCTTTTGGAATTATGGTGAGGAAAAGTTGAATCATGTTGTGAAAAAAGAAAAATTGAAATGAAGTAAGAAGACACTGAAACCAGATTCTGTACCCATAAATTTCTGGATATTGCAGATTAAATCCCATCTCTCCTAGGTATTTTTAAGTCTCTGTATTTCCCGGTGACTTTAAATGTTATACTAAAGGTGACTATACCCTTTCAGTATTCAAATCTGGATCAACCCATGTTATTAAATTGAAATGTTTCATTGAAGACATGGATTGTTTTTTAAAAAAGTCTTTTGAATTTAACAACCTACCTTCACAACAGAGTCCTTTGTTTTGTCAGCTTTACCTGCCCATCCTGAAAGTGCTGACTCTCTTTGGGGCTGCCCTCAAGTACCTCCTCTTGTGAGAATCTTTATGGTGAGTACCAGCAGGTTTCTCCACTGTGTGAGCATCCACTATGAGGTCTGATCCTGTTTTCATTGGATATTCATGCAGATATGAATACATACTTACTCACTTTCCAGATAGAGTCACAGGTTAGTAATCAGTAGCAGAAATACTGGCTGATTTTCCTGAGTGCAGCCCCTGCCACACTGAACCTTTTTTAATCCCATGGTGCTAACACAAATTGTATTGCCTGCAAATATGCCTTGGCTAAACTTTACTAAATGCAGACCATGAATTGAGCAAGAGGCTTTTTGGTCAACATGACTTTGACCAATTTTGAATAGTATTTTCTCCCACTAAGAACAAATGAGATTCATTCTGTTCTGTTGCGATGGGATGAAGAATAAACAGCTGATTACTCTTGTCTTTTTTTCATTCATTTTGATGGTTGGGGTGAAGTGGGAGGGCGAAGGTGTAATATTTACTACACATGGATTTTTTAAAAAACATTTATTTGTCCAGTTGGTTTTCTTTGGTTTAGTTTATAGTAGAACTTGAGTTCAGTTAATTGAGGTGACAAACCTATTGCAGTGGGAGTACTACTTCTTTTAAGCCTGCAATTGTGGTAACTAATCCGTCCCTCACTAAAAAACATTCAACTGCAGGAAATGGCTGAATTGAAGGAACAACGTGGAAAAATTGCTGCTGTTTTTATGCTAGGCTCAGCACAAGAATATATTACACCCATGTTGAGCAGGTGCTTTACAAAGGCTGAAAGATTCACCGGTTCATTAAACCTAGTAATAACATTCAATGTCTTAAGTAAGGTTATCTTGTATTAAACAGTGTTTCACTGAGAAGTTCAATAGTTTTACAAAAAATCCTTGACCACCCACCCCCATAATTATACTTTCACTTTTGTGTATGGGGGAAGAGTTTTAAATTGTCGCGAAGGACAAGATGGTAAAATAATAAGATAGTAAATAATAAAATTGCCAAAATAGTAACATGTTAGCGCATTGTAGATAATTGTACTAAATGTTTTTTTCCACCTTGTAAGTTTTAAATTTAATTTACTGAACTATGGATTGACTGAGAAATTTGACCCTGATAATTACTAGATGGTGGATTGGGGGAGGAAGGAGAATTCATGGTATGCTTTCCATCAATGTTTAAAATCTAAAAACGATTCCCAGCTCGGGTCACTGTCTGTGTGGAGTTTGCACATTCTCCTCATGTCTGCGTTGGTTTCCTCTGGGTGCTCCGGTTTCCTCCCACAGTCCAAAGATGTGTGGGTTAGGTTGATTGGCCATGCTAAAATTGCCCCTTAGTGTCCTGGGATGTGTAAATTAGAGGGATTAGCGGGTAAATGTGTGGGGATAGGGCCTGGGTGGGATTGTAGTCGGTGCAGACTCGATGGGCCGAAGGGCCTGTTTCTGCACTGTAGGGTTCTACGCTTCATCCCTCTGACCCTTGAGTATTTCACCAGTGGTGGCAAAGTGCTTCACTTTTGAATTTTTCTAAACTCCTTTCCAGTTTTCCTCTTCTGCTACTTCTATTGCCACTTTTGAAAATGTTTATGAACAGAAAAATCCAAAAATCTTTAACTGAGCTTTTGGTCTTCTCTCATATCTGCGTTGGTGTCAGTAAATGTGCAGTCATAGTAATTTCCATATCACATGGTCTCAACCTACAATCACCCCAGCTTTATTAACTACTATTACTATATTATGTAGTCTCAGTGTAAGTAGCTTGGCTGTAATCAGAAATGGGGGAGATAAACAGTCCAACATGAGACAATATATAACTCATTCTCCCTCTTGTCTGATTCTTGTGCTGCTTCTCCTGGTCTGAAATTTTAGCAACATCATCAATACATGATCACACGTCACCTTCCAGCATCCTATATATTTTATAACGCTGTGCTTTCTCATTCATATTTTCTGTACCAATTACACAGCATTCACGACTGCATCTGAAAGCAAACAGTGGGAGGAGGATCAGTCTCCAGGTGGAGCACCGATATACAATGCAGAAGTCTAATAGAAACTACTTTTTATGCACTGATGTGACGCTGCTTACCCCAATTAGCAAGCAAGTTCACTCCCACATACTCCCATAGTCATATAACTTTGACAGTATAATGTTCGAGGGTGTCCATTCTCAGTGGAGAGTATTATCTAGTAGTGGTAGAGTAGTGGTACTCCTGGTATCAGTGGTACTAGACTGCGTATGCATCCTTCACTACGACATGAAGACTTGGAGGGATTAGCTGGATGAAGTTAAATTTAGAAACACCTTTTGTCAGTCTCAACACTATCATATTTTCATATAAAACTTTATATTACAAAACTTTACTAGTTTTGTTGTATTGAACTTTTTGAGGTTTATGATCTTAGAATATAAATCTGGAATGAGAAAAGAATATTTAACCCGTCGAGATTGGCTCCTTTAATGTCCTGATATGATTATTCTACCACCACAACTATTGATTCCCTACATTAAGGAACAATAACTTTCTTCCATTTGCTAAAATCTTCAAAACTGCTTCCCTGCAGATATGAATTTAGACATGAATTAATTTCTTTGGAAGTTTATTCTATATGTCTTCTATCCTTTATCATGGAAATTTTCTAACCTTTAACATTTATTTAGAGTCATTATAAAGTGTTTTATAACTTATCATGATTTTAGTAGCTATTATAAAATACATTTATGGGAACTGGTGCATACTGTCTCACTGTCTTTTCCTGCTAAGTAACTGGAAGAAATTTTCTATTTGTTGCTGCTCTGTGATTTGTACTCTTCCATCTAAGTTGTGTAAGTGCACAACTATGCAGCAATTGTCAATGTACTATGCAGTACCATAAACAGGTTGCTGAGAGAAACATTAGATGGAACATTGGTAGCTAGTAGACATTTTAACTCTAGCAGCTCAATTTCAGTGACAAAGAGTAACATTTTTATAGATCAAACAAATCTCTTTTAATTGTTTCAATTTCTCCAGAATTTTCATATCACGTACTAGGAGGAGTTGGTTAGCTCTGTTGGTTAGACGGCTGGTTCATGATGCAGAACAACATCAACATACGGGTTCAGTTTCCATACTGGCTGAGGTTATTCATGAAAGCCCCCCTTCTCAGCCTTGCTGTTCACTGGAGGTGTGGTGATCCTCAGGTTAAATCATCACCAGTCAGCACTCCCCCTCAAAGAGGAGAGCAACCAATGGCCATCTGGGACTATAGCGACATTACCTTTACTAGCTCTTCTTAGAACCTACCTCTTTCACCAAGCTTTTGATCACCTGTCTCATAGCTCCTTTTGTGAGTTGATGTCACATTTTATCTGATAATGCTGCTGTAAGACACAATGGAACTTATTATCTTCTTTAAAGGTGCAAAATAAGTGCATGTTGTTGTATTACATGAAATTTGAGCCTTCTGTGATGCCCTCCCTATAATGCCAGAGTAAGGCCCTAGAATTTTATCCTCATGTACTTATTCAAAAATGATTCCTTTGTATAAATGATGTCAATGAAAACTATACTTTATTTTTTCAGCTCTTGCAGTGTTAATTTTCCACCCAATGCAGCAGCTATTTCAGCCTTTTATCAGCCAAGGCTTCTGCTCCAATAGAAGGACACATGCTGATAATGCTTTATAAACAATAATAGCAGTTTGATAAAGAGGCTGAGATTGACTGTTCCATCTGATCTCTCATTGAGAGGTCAACAGTAATGAGGTACAAAAAATAAATTTACTTCTACCCTTGCAGCCCAAGCTGCATGCTTGACCAGTATTAACTTAAAAATTGATGCATTCTTTCTTGGATAATCTGTTTTTTCTTTGAGGCCAGCAAAGCTGCTCTGTAGTGTCTCATCTGGGACAAAATATTGGTGATGCTTGGTCAGCCAGTTGAATATATGTTATGAGGGTTGACCTCTCTACTTCCTTGGAGATTGGGAAAGAAGGAGAAAGGACATTGACTGTTCATTCCACTCCCCCCCATTAAGTTGTCTTATTAATAGTTGAGTTTAAAAGTTTCTGAAACCGTTCTACTTGTCAAAGAATGATCAGCAGTTACTGTTGCAGTAGGAGTGGGAACAACTTAGCGTTTAACTCTTGAGTTATTGAATAGTAGCCTATCCTAAACTTATTTGACCAGCACCTCAAAACTGGCACTGCTTAACTCTCTCATTCTTCACTTCATCATTGTCTGAAGTTTCAAACCCTGAGCTTTCATCAGTTACTACTTCCTGATTTTGTTCACCTTTTTCCACTCTTTTTAACATTGTTCAGTATTCAACAGAATACTGCACTGTGAGCGAAAGTGTCAAAGTCGATTGTCCTGCCAGACAGAAAATTTTGAGAATAATTTAGTTTGAAAGGACCCTTAGAAAGATAAGAAAAGGAGTAGACTGTTTATTCCTCAAGTCTGTTCCATCATTTCATGAGATCATGGCTGAACTGTTTCCTAACCCCATCTACATGCTTTGGCTGCATGATCCCTTAATACCCTTGGCTGGCAAAAATAAATCAATCTCAGTTTTGAATTGATTAATTGAGTTTGCATCTTCTGTTTTTTTTGTGGGAAAGAATGCCACACTTTTATGACTCTTTATGTGAGACACTAACTTAGTGTGATGAATTCTTGAATGTTGCGATTTTAAAGTCATGTCCTCTTGTCCTAGATTCATCTACCAGTGGCAAACATTTCTGTCAACACCATCAATTCCTTTCAAAAAACTTCAATCAACTATCTCTTAAACTTCTATATTCCAGGCAGTACAAGCCTAATTTGTGTAATCTCATAATTTAACAGTTGAAACCTTAATGATATTCTGATGAATCTGTGCTACAGGCTAGTATAATCTTTCAAAGATGCAGTACTGGCAGAACTGTACAAGGTATTCCAGATGTGCCTTTGTACAGGTGTAGCAAAATATAGAGTCATAGAAGTTTACAGCATGGAAACAGCTACTTCGGCCCAACTTGTTCATGATGCCCTTTTTTTTAAACCCCTAAGGTAGTCCTAATTGCCCGCATTTGGCCCATCTTACCCATGTAACCGTCTAAATGCTTTTTAAAAGACAAAATTATACCCGCCTCTACTGCTACCTTTGACAGCTTGTTCCAGACACTCACTACCCTCTGGATCCTTTTGTATCTCTCCCCTCTCACCTTACACCTATGCCCTCTAGTTTTAGACTCCCCTACCTTTGGGAAAAGATATTGGCTATCTAGCTGATTTATACCCTCATTATTTCATAGACCTCTATAAGATCGCTCCTCAGCCTCCTAGGCTTCAGAGAAAAAAGTCCCAGTCTATCCAGCCTCTCCTTATAACTTGAAACATCAAGTCCTGGTAGCATCCTAGTAAATCTTTTCTGCACTCTTTCTGGTTTAATAATATTCTTTATATAAGACGGTGACCAGAATTGCACGCAGTATTCCAAGTGCGGCCATACCAATGTCTTGTACAACTTCAACAAGATGTCCCAACTCCTGTATTCAATGTTCTGACCAATGAAACCAAGCATGCTGAATGCCTTCTTCACCACTGTGTCCACCTGTGACTCCACTTTCAAGGAGCTATGAACCTGTACGCCTAGATCTCTTTGTTCTGTAACTCTCCCCAACGCCCTACCATTAGCTGAGTAAGTCCTGCCCTGGTTCAATCTACCAAAATGCAACACCTACATTTATCTAAATTAGTCTCGATCTGGCATTCATCAGCCCACTAGCCCAATTGATCAAGATCCTGTTGCAATCCGAGATAACCTTCTTCACTGTCCACTATGCATCAATCTTGGTGTCATCTGCAAACTTACTAATCATGCCTTCTATATTCTCATCCAAATCATTAATATAAATGACAAATAACAACGGACTCAGCACTGATCCTTGAGGCACATGGCTGTCACTGGCTTCCAGTTTGAAAAACACCCTCTACAACCACCTTTCATCTTTTGTCATCCAGCCAATTTTGTATCCATTTAGCTACCTCATCTTGATCCCATGAGATTTAACCTTATGCAACAACCTACCATGCGGTACCTTGTCAAAGGCATTGTTAAAGTCCATGTAGGCAGCATCAACTGCACTGCCCTCATCTACCTTCTTGGTTACTCCTTCAAAAAACTCAATCATCCTTCCCTTTATATTCTAGTCTTCCAGATATAAAGACTAACTTTTCATTAGCCTTTTACATCCTTTTTTGTTTCTGACTACATTTTAGTGACTCATGCACCTTGATCCCTCCACTATTCCTAACTTTTCACCATTTCAAAAATACTCTGATATGTCTACTTTTGAACCAAAATGGATAACCTCACAATTACCCCCACTGAAATCCATCTGCCATATTTTCCCCCACTAAGTCAAGTCAATATCTCTGTAATTTTATACTCTTGTCTATAGTGCTTACAATGCCACCTACATCAGCAAACCTGGATATGTGGATCTCTATTACCTAAATCATTAATAATTTTAAAAATTAAAATTAATAATTTTAGTCAATAGCTGACACAGATTCTATGGAATAGCACTAGTCATTTCCTTCCAATTGCAATACATTTGCCATATCCCTTCTTATATCTTCTACCATCTAACCAATCGATTAACCAGGTCGATAATTTGCTTTCAATTTCATGAGTTTTAATTTGAGATAAAAGTCTTATAAGTGAAACCTTTTCCAATGCCTCTGCATTCCATCTAAGCTAGAGCCATACATATTCCCCTGTATATTACTTTAGTTATTTACTCAAAAATTCAATTAAGTTCATTAAACTTGACCAACCATTACAAATCCCTGTTGGCCTTCTCTAAAGAGCTGATATTTATTTGTGTAAAGCGACTTTGTCCTTCATTATAGATTCTCTCCATTTTTGTTACATATTGTACTTCATACATAATCGTACAAAGCACGTTCCATTTTGGACGGTGTCTCATTACAGTTTAATATTGAAGTAATAGTACAGTCACAGGTTGTTACTAATCTACTGTACTATGAATTATTGATTCTCAGCTTCACTGGTTTAAAACTAAGCAAGTCAGATTTTGTTTTACTGCAGTTTTGCCGGTGTTTTTGTGAAGTGTATTTTCCAATTTTCCATGAAAACTGAAAATCAGTGGGTTTGCTGATTAGTTAATAAAACAAGTAGAAAGCAGGTTTCTTTTTTGTCTAACTGGTAGAACATGGGATAAATTCTAGCAGTGGAAATAAAGATGACCAACCATGACTGCACATTCCAGCACTTTGTTTTAGTATTGGAATTTTTTTCAATCTTGGTGCAAATGGATTCTGGAGTCAAAACTTCTAGAAACAAATATAACTCTTTAGCTACACTTGTAGTGTGAAATTCTTCTTTATGAAAAAATACAAAATAATGCGTTGAAAATGTGGCTTTGAATTGAGGTCATTTTGTTTGTGGGTCATTAATTACAGAGCATTCCCCCATTCTTGATGAAAAATTTCACTCAGGGTGTTTTGTTGGGAAAATAGAGACAGAGGCTTAATTTCTATTCTTTCATCCTGTGACTGGAGTCTGCACCTAGCCAAGACTAAGGTGATAGATCTTTCCACAGTCTGATAAGTTAAAATTTGAGTGTCGGGGAATGTTTACCTCGATCCCAAGAGCTAACAGAGTGAAATATACCTCACAGTCTGTACAATTTGCTTCAATTTTGGCACCAAATCTCAAACAATGAAGGAAAGCAGTTATTGGGCCAGCAGGCAGTGCTGTTTTGAAAACGAAAGATTGACATTGCAACTTAAGTTGAATATTCTTATTTTCCAGTGTGCGAGTAGCCTCACTTTTGGGAGCATATTTACCAAATGAGCACTTCTTCATAATTTAACTGCTAACATTGCTCTGTAAATGTTTCCACAGGACAGAATCCTCAGCGAAGCCAATCACATGACTCGATGAATTCTCCAGACCATCGAGATTCCCCATTGCCACGGAGAGGGCCATCACCAGCCGAAAATGCAGTAGCACCTCCCAGGAGGGATAAGTTACCACCTTCCTTTCAGATGCCTGGTCGGCCACCATATGGTGAAATTCCACATGGAATTCCACCTCCAGGTCTTCTTCCTCCTCCAATGTCACTTGCTCTCAACTCTGGATACATACCACCACTTCAGGTGCAGCCAGGGCCGCTGCCCCCACCAGGTGCATTCTTAGCCCGACCTGGCCCTCCAGGATCTATTGTACCTCCGTTGCCACCAGGACTCCCTCCTCACTTGGTTGTGCCACCTCCTGGTGCAGTTCCACCTGCGCCTCACATTAACCCAGCCTTCTTTATACCTCCAAATGCCGGCTTGCCGCCTCCAGTTGATAATAGAGGACTCCCAATGCCACCAACGGATGTCTATGGCAGACCGTCACCATCTCAGTACAACAGAGAGGAATTCAAACGTGGAAGGTATGATTGAGCATTATTAAGTTCTGTTCAGCGAAGCTACATTATATTTTAACTATTTTTCTAGCTCAATTAGTAAACAGAGATGGCAGTGAAAGAACCACCCAGGTTTGCACACTTTTGTACTGATTTGATCATTACAATTGCGATTGAAGGGAATGATAAGCAAGTGCCCTGATTCCTGTTCAGGGACACTTATTGGATCATTTGGATAAGTGTGTGGGTAAGATTGGCTTGGCTGTGGCGTGAGCTGCAAGACTAATTTTGGGGGTTGATGAGATTTGCATATAAAAAGCAGGCCTTGTTTTCTGACAAAGGACAGGATGGGTTATATTCTAAACCCCATAAATGTGTGCCAGATTCCCAATTCATGTGACCAATACCACAGGAGATTAGTTCTTGTCTCAAAAGTACATGTTTCTCCCACTGCAAGTTTCACTGCCTAACTGCATGCTGCTTTTCATTCTCTCTTTACATGCTGCAGTTTACAGTTTGTACACAGTGAGTGAAAGGGGCAAAATCTCCAAGGATTACTTAGTATTTTCTCCAAAATGAATTAATTTAATTAATATCCAGGAGTACTGGTTATGGAAGCCCCATTGTATTGATACTGAGGGTAGTGGGAGAAAAATGTGGAGATATTGCTTCTAATGTTCCAATCATAGAATCCCTACAGTGCTGAAGGAGGCAATTTGAGTCTGCACCAATCACAATCCCACCCAGGCCCTATTCCTGTAACCCCACATATTTGCCCTGTTAGTCCTCCTGACACTACGATCAATTTAACAATTCAACCTGACCTGCACATCTTTGGGCTGCAGTGGGGGGGAAACCGGAGCACCTGGAGGAAACCCATGCAGACATGGAGAGAATGCGCAAACTCCACACAGACAGTGATCCGAGGCTGGAATTGAACCCAGGTTTCTGTGCCATTGGGCCGCCCATCCTCCCTAAATACGGGAGTAGTCCCAGAGGACTGAAGAATGGCTAATAAGAACACAAGAAATAGGAGCAGGAGTAGGCCATCTAGCCCTTTGAGCCTGCCCCGCCATTCAGTAAGATCATGGCTGATCTGTCGTGGCTCAGTTCCACATTCCTGCCCTCTTCCCATAACCCTTAATCCCCTCGCTTATCAAAAACCCATCAACCCGCGTCTTAAAAATATTTAGCGAGGCAGCCTCCACCACTTCAACGGGCAGAGAATTCCAGAGATTCACCACCCTTTGAGTGAAGAAGTTCCTCCTCAACTCCGTTCTAAACCGCCCCCCTTTTATCTTGAGGCTGTGCCCCCTAGTCCTACTGTCCTTTCTGAGCGGGAAGAGTCTCTCCACCTCTATCCTATCCATCCCATTCATCATCTTATACGTCTCAATGAGATCTCCCCTCATTCTTCTAAACTCTAACGAGTACAAGCCTAGTTTATTCAGCCTCTCCTCATAGCTCAACCCCCTCAACTCCGGTATCAGCCTCGTAAACCTCCTCTGCACTCCCTCCAAGGCTAAAATATCCTTGCGTAAGTGCGGCGACCAAAACTGCACACAGTACTCCAGCTGCGGCCTCACCAATGCCCTATACAGCTGCAGCATGACCTCCCTACTTTTATATTCAATCCCCCTCGCTATGAAGGCCAGCATCCCATTAGCCTTCCTGACCACCTGCTGCACCTGCAAGCTGGGTTTTTGCGATTCATGCACAAGGACCCCGAGGTCCCTCTGCACTGTCGCCTGCTGCAGTTTTTTGCCACGTAAGTAATAGTCCTTCCTACCATTATTCCTACCAAAGTGGACCACCTCACACTCGCCAACATTAAATTCCATTTGCCATTTCCTGGCCCATTCGCCCAGCCTATCTAGATCCTTCTGCAGACTCTCCACACCCTCCGCACAATTTGCCGTTCCACCAATCTTGGTGTCATCAGCAAATTTTGACACCATACACTCGGTTCCCTCCTCCAGATCATCTACATAAATGGTAAATAGCTGAGGCCCCAGCACCGACCCCTGGGGCACTCCACTAGTCACCAACCGCCAATCCAAATAGCACCCTTTAACCCCCACTCTCTGCCTCCTATTTGACAACCAATCCTCTATCCACGCTAACACCCTACCCCCAACTTCATGCCCCCTTACCTTCTGCAATAACCTCTTGTGAGGTACCTTGTCAAACGCCTTCTGAAAATCAAGAAAGACCACATCCACCGGCTCTCCTCTATCCACCGCCCTAGACACATCCTCATAGAACTCCAATAAATTTGTCAGACACGAATATTATACCTTTTGTTCAAAACAGGATGTAAGGATAAGCCCAAAACCTACAGGTTGGTCACTTTAACCTCAGCAATGAGAAAGCTTTTAGAAATGATGATTTGGGACAAAATGAATGACCAGTTGGACAATTGGAGATTAATTAAGGAAAACCAGCACAGATTTGTTAAAGGCAGATTATGTTTAATTGACTTTATTAAGTTTTTTTTGATGAAATAATACATGGTTGATGGGGGCAATGAGGTTGATGTGGTGTATACGCTCTTCCAAAAGATGGTTAATAAAGTGCAATATAACATACTTGCCAGCAAAGTTGAAACCTATGGAATAAAAGGGACAGTGGCAGCATGAATACAAAATTGGCTGAGCAACAGGAGAGAGTCATGGTGAACAGTTGTTTTTAGTATTGGAGAGAGGTTTACAGTGGTGTTCCCAATGGGTTGGAACGAGGATTGCTACTTTTCTTAATATGTTAATGATCTAGACTGGGATCTATAGGATACAATTTCAAAATATGCTGATGAAAAAACTTGGAAATATTCTGAACTGTGAGGAAATTTATTATAAACTTCAAGAGGAGACAAGGTGGTGGACTAGATGGACAAACGGCAAAGAGAATTTAATGCTAACAAGTGTGAAGTTATTCATTTTGATAGGAAAAGTTCAGTGAGAAAATGTAACATAAAGAGTACTTTTATGATGGCCATGAAAGGCACGGGGAATTGTCAATAGATCTCCCTGTTGGCTTTGTTGAGTTCGAACTCCCATATTGAGCAAGAGAGGTTCGCCCAATGTGAAATGAGCAGTGGGTGGGGGGAATTTGTAACCCACTGCTTCAACTTGGACCAGTAGTCTGTAGGCCCCTGGGTATTGACTTGCTGTAAGCTGTGGTGCGACTTTTTCTTGTGTTATTAGAGGATTTTTGGTGATGGAAGGCTGGCCTTGGCGGGATTGTTGTGTTGGCAATGAAGAGTTAAAAACAATTTTTTTTTCTCTCTGGACAACCTCAGTAATCAAGAACAAGCAACTGTTTTCTGGTAAGAAAAATAAGTTATGCCTCTCTCCAGGAAACTTGAACCCTATGATACCAGCTGGCTCAATATACAGAGCACATGCATTATTTCTTTCATGCTTATAACATCGAAGGAGAGAAAAAAAAAGAAATTTTGTTGATGGAATGTGGGACCCTAACATTCAACATGATTAAAAAGTCTGACCTACCCAGAAGTCCGACTCGAAAACTTCTAATGAGCTGGTAGACTTGGTGAAAAATCACAATGACCTGAAGTCTTCAGTTATACTCCAGAGATACCACTTTACCACTGCAGGAGAATTCCTGGGGAACCTGTCACCGAATTTCTGGCTAGGTTATGAAAATTAGCAGAACATTGTGAATTCATACTGCCGCTAAACGAAATGTTGCAAGACAGATTGGTATCAGCATAAATGACCTGACTACCCAAAAGAAACGATTGGCAGAAGCCAACCTGGATTTTAAGAAAAGCCATTGAAATAATTCTATTGCTGGAAAATGCAGAAAGAGATTCAAGAGCTACAGGGAGTATCAGGCATCAATGTCTTCCAGTTAGGGTGAGTGGCTTCATGTTATCAGCCCTTAATGGAGAGTGTGTTTGTAAATAAAATGTTGGAAAGATTGGAACTCTAATAACACCACCAGGCAGTCAAGGGAAGGCAGTGATGGCCCCAAAAATGTGAGGGAATATATTCCAGAGGGGTAAAGATGTCAGACAGTGGACTATTGTAAGCAATACCAAAGGGCACAGCCAAAGTGAAAATTTAGGGACAGGCAATATGCATGCTGTTCAGTGAAGAAGCCAAGGCCAGTGCCTGACTGTACCATCAGGTAAAGCTACTTCCAGGAACAGGAACCTCACAACTGAATTGCACCGTCATGACAAAGGCCACCCCTACAACAGTGGAACTAATAGTGAATGATTATTTTTCAAAAATGAAGGTGGAGACAGAGGCTGGAGTCTCTGTTGTCAGAGAACAAGCACCTCCAAACTGGCATTGAACTTCTGAGCTTCATAGAAACTCTACAATGCAGAAGGAGGCCATTCGGCTCATCGAGTCTGTACTGACAACAATCCCACCCCAAGTTCTATCCCCACGACCCCACACATTTACCCTCTAATCCCTCTAAACTGCATATCCCAGAACACTATCGGCCATCTACCTCATGGCCAATCTACCTGACCCGCACAAATTTGGACTGTGGGAGGAAACCGGAGCACCCGGAGGAAACCCACACAGACATGGAAAACGTGCAAACTCTACACAGACAGTGACCTAAGCCGGGAATCGAACCAGGTTCCTGGAGCTGTGAAGCAGTAGTGCTAACCACTGTGCCGCCCACTATGCTTAGCAACACAGCTTAGAAGGCATGGAGGCCAGAGTAGCCACCCTTACAAATAAAAGCCATCATAATGGCTCCATTTAATTATACGCAGAAATCAGCTCATCTACCATTCATTGTTGTATGGGGGCAAGGACCAAGCCTTCTGGGCAGAGATTGGCTCCAGCAGATCAGACTGAACAGAATGGAGATATTCAGGTTAAGTATGGGGGACTGTACAAAGTTACATAAGAACATAAGAAATAGGAGCAGGAGTAGGCCATCTAGCCCTTCGAGCCTGCCCCGCCATTTAATAAGATCATGGCTGATCTGTCGTGGCTCAGTTCACTTTCCCGCCCTCTCCCCATAACCCTTAATCCCCTCTCTTATCAAGAACCCATCAACCCGCTTCTTAAAAATATTTAGCGAGGCAGCCTCCACCACTTCAACGGGCAGAGAATTCCAGAGATTCACCACCCTTTGAGTGAAGAAGTTCCTCCTCAACTCCGTTCTAAACCGCCTCCCCTTTATCTTGAGGCTGTGCCCCCTAGTCCTACTGTCTTTTTTGAGCGGGAAGAGTCTCTCCACCTCTATCCTATCCATCCCATTCATCATCTTATACGTCTCAATGAGATCTCCCCTCATTCTTCTAAACTCTAACGAGTACAAGCCTAGTTTATTCAGCCTCTCCTCATAGCTCAATCCCCTCAACTCCGGTATCAGCCTAGTAAACCTCCTCTGCACTCCCTCCAGGGCTAAAATATCCTTGCGCAGGTGCGGCGCCCAAAACTGCACACAGTACTCCAGCTGCGGCCTCACCAATGCCCTATACAGCTGCAGCAAGACCTCCCTACTTTTATATTCAATCCCCCTCGCTATGAAGGCCAGCATCCCATTCGCCTTCCTGACCACCTGCTGCACCTGCAAGTTGGGTTTTTGCGACTCATGCACAAGGACCCCGAGGTCCCTCTGCACCGTAAAAGCAGCCAAAGCCAAGATCTACATCAATCCTGATGCCACACCTGAATATTTCAGAGGAAGAGCAGTCCCATACTCCCTGTTGGAGAAGGTGGGAACTGAAATAGAGCATCTTGAAAGATTAGATGAAAGGCCTGTGCAATTTGCAGAATCGGCTGCGCTGTAGTCTCTGTTGTTAAGCCACACAAGTCATTCCGTCTCTTTGGAGACTATAAACTAACAGTCACTCAGATTTCCAAACTTGATAGGTACTCCATACCTTGAAGATCTGTATGTTAAGTTTGCAGGTAGCCTGATGTTCTCCACGCTGGACATGAGTCATGTCCATCTTCAGCTTGAATTGAATGAGTCTTCCCAAAAATATATGACAATTAACACACAAAAAGGACTACAAGATAATACTCACTTATCTTTTGGGGTTTTGGCAGCGCGTGCCATATTCCAATGAGTTATGTAGAACATACTCTCAGGGCTACCCAGAATGGTGGTGTACTTGGATGATGTCCTGCTCACTGGGGCTTTGGAACAAGAGCACCTGACAAACTTGGAAAAGGCATTGCAGTGAATCTCATGAGCCAGAGTATGCTTGAAGAGGGAAAAATGAATCTTCCAAGCAACTGAAGTGACCTATTTAGACTATCAGGTAGGTGGCAAAGTTTCAAATTGAGAGAGTTTTGTTGCTGTATTTGGAGTGAAAAGCTTCGATCAGTATGTCAATGGCAAAGGTTTTGTATTAGTTAGTTGACCACAAACACTTATTGGGGCTTTTCAAGGAAGAGAAGGCAATCTCCCACTAATGCTTCCACCCAGAAACTGCATTGGGCCTTCTTATTTGCATGCTATGAATACCTTCTGGAGCATTGCCCTGGAACCTGAATAGCCAACACTGACATGCTGAGTTGCCTCCCATGGCGCACAAGCCTGACTCCTTCACCAGCATTTGAAGAGGTTGTGATGATCCGAAATTCTTTGGAGACTCTGCTGGTGTCCGTAAGGCAAACTAAGGCCTGAACAAAAAAGGACCCAATCTTGTCTAAAATGAAACATTTGATCCTGAGTTGTGGATTCCAAGATAACCCTAAGAAGAAATGGCTAAGAAAGACAAGCTCAGTGTTGAGGACAGGATCGTTCTTTGCGGTTCCCAAGTAGTTATCCCTCACTGAGGGTGGCGTCCGATACTAATGGACCTAGATAACTGATTGAAATGATTTATTATTGTCACATATATTGGGATACAGTGATAAGTACTGTTTCTTGTGAGGTATACAGACAAAACATACTGCTCATAGACTAAATAGGGGAGAAGGAAAGGATGTAGTGTTACAGTTACTGATTGGTGAAGAGAAAGATCAGTTTAATACATGATAGAAAGATCAGTTTAATAAAAGTCTGATGGCAGCAAGGGAAGAAGCCATTTTTGAATCAGTAATGAGTTAGGTAATGGCCACCCTGGAGTGTCAAAAAAGAAGATGCTAGATGGAGCTACGTCTAGTGGCCCTGCCTCAACTTGAAGTGGTGGGCCTTATGCCAAGAGAATCAAAAATTCCCTCCCTCAGCCTCCCTACATCCATGGAAGTAGGCTGGTAGGCCATGGGTATGCAAAAATGTGGGCCTTGCTGGGCCCTTTATGGGTTCCATGTTTTTAATTATTATAGAAGCACACTCCAAGGAGTTAGAGATACATTGCGTGGACTCCACAATCTTTCATGACATGATAGAAAAATTACAGTGCTCTCTCGGAAAACAAAGGTCCCCATTCAATTCACACTGCCAGACCCAACCCCGCCTTCAGACCTCGGACCAACCTCCAAGCAGCAGAAAGAACCTTCTCATGCCAGGGGGACAAACGGATCTAACAGGGAGAGGGATGTTATGATGACCACAAAGGGCTCATGGGATCGTCAATAGATCTCCCTGTGGGCTTCGTGGAGTAGGAACTCTCTTTTTGAGTGAGCGAAGGCTTGCCCAATGGGAAAATGAGTAGCGGGGTGAGGGTGGGGGGTGGCTAAAGCCCATTGCTTCAACCCAGATCAGTATTCTGTAGGTTCTCAGGTATTGACTTGCATGCTGTAAGCAGCCGGTGCAGCTCTTTCTTGTGTTATCTTTAAAGGGCTTTTGATAAAGGCCTTGGTGGAATTATTACAAGTGCAAAGTTAAAGGAGCAGAGGGACCTTGGGTATCTGTGCACAAGTCACTGAAGATATCCAGGCAGGCTTAGAAAGCGGTTAATGAGGCTAATGGGATCCTGTATTTTATAAATAGAGGCACAGAGTATGAAAGCAAGGAAGTTAATATGAACCTTTATAAAACTTCGGTTTGACCTCAGCTGAAGTATTATGTCCAAGTTTAGGCATTGCATTTTAAGAAGGATGTCAAGGCTTTCGAAATAGTACAGAAAAGATTTGCATAAATGGTTCCAGGTTTGAAGAATTTCAAGTACCAAGATAAATTGAAGATACTGGTTTTCCTTAGAGGACAGAAGGTTGAAAGAAGATGATGGAGGTGTTCTGGCAAAGGGTCAAGAAATGGAGATCTAAAGCGACTGACAAGGAATCAATGGTGACATGAAGAAATACTTTTTATGTGGCTTTTCTTGTGCACTTCAGAGCTTACATTATTTTTTCCCATTAATGTAATGCTCTCTAATTCGGGAAGATCCAGAGATAATTTGGCTGGACGCTTTAAAGTTGCATGATTTGATTACATTTGCTCTTCGACACTTCTTGAAGTCAATGTTACTGGGGGAGTTTATTTTTCTCTTGTACTTTGAGTGGCACAGTGGCTAGCACTGTTTCCTCATAATGCCTGAGACCTGGGTTCAATTCGAGGTTTGGATCACTGTGCGGAGTCTGCTCGTTTTCCCCGTGTCTGTGTGGCTTTCCTCTAGGTGCTCCAGTTTCCTCCCACACTGCGAAAGATACGCTGGTTAGGTGCATTGGCAATGCTAAATTCTCCCTCAGTGTACCTGAACAGGTGACGGAGTGTGGCGACTAAGGAATTTTCACAGTAACTTCAATTGCAGTTAATGTAAGCCTACTTGTGAGACTAATAAATAAACTTTAAACTTTTATTAATATGATACCCAGAGAGGAAGATAGACTAACTATTTTCCTTTGACATTGTTCACGTATGATCTGGGATTTGTACATTTGTGTGCAAGGCATTAGACCACATCTGGAGTATTGTGCACAGTTTTGGTTCTCTTACTTGAGGAGGGATATAGTTGTATTGAAGACAGTTCAGAGACGGTTCACTAGATTAATGCTCGAGATTTTTAAAAAAAAACAGACAGTAACTAAGATGTCAAATGGTCACAATGTCAGCGGCGCGGATAGGAAAGAGCTGAAAGTTGTGATCGTGGGAGATGGTGGCTGTGGCAAGACGTCGCTCCTTATGGTGTTCGCCAAAGGAGACTTTCCCGAGGTAAGTTTGAATGAATAGATCGCGAAAGCTAACTCAGCAGTGTAGTAAATAGGAGTTAATGTGAATCCGCTTCATATCTTACCAGAGCCACCATGTGGATTTGATAAAAGTAACCAGTATGTGCTGTATTTAAAGTAATGTAATTTGGCACAGTGCTGTATTGGAATAACCATCATTGGAGTGAATCTTGCTGTATTTCGTTCATCACGTTGGCCATATTCTCCCAACATTGAATCGTTACAGAGACAACAAACTTAAAATGTTTCCCCAGTAAGATAGTTCAGCTGTGATGTTGGAGTAAGTGGGGGGCAGACAAGGGTTGGTGTAAAGTCTATCAACTCACTGAAATCCCCGAAGCTGGAAGCAGGAACAACTGGAAAGGCAAAAACTAATGAGGAAGAAGATCAATTGCAGGGAGGTGACAGAGAAAAAGGGAGAAGAGGGACATTGTAACACGAGTGACGAATGAGCCTGTTTCAATTTTACCACACATTTCACACTGCCTAATTCATACTGTTTAGCCCCAAACTACTCGCCCAAAAATATTGTTATGAGGATCATTCGTGTTGGTGTTCATTATGCATTTTGATAGTGTCAATGTGTCCACCACATTTTGTTTTATTATTACTTAACAAACATGTTGCTGTGTCAATGGTGTGAGGATTACTACAATTGTTTCTCCCCGTTAGGTGGAATTATGTGATGGCATTTGTTTTTTTTAAAGAAATTAAGCTGTTCATGGGAAAGTACTGGGAAGAAATGCCATGTCCCAATTACAAGTGAAATTAAGCTAACCACTTAGACACAAGGGAGCAGTTTCATAGCAGATTCAATTGGCACCGTCTCAAGTTGCAATCATGAAAGATCTTTTCCTGGGTAGAACCTTTATTTTCTGAGCTTGAGCAGTGCAGACCAGATGAGCAAAGAGCAATGATCAATTGAGTAAGATTTGTTTCGCCTTTCTCAAGCACAGAGGAGATGTGCGAGGCAAGTTTTTTTACACAGAGGATGGTGAATGTCTAGAATGTGCTGCCTGGGGAGGTGGTGGGAGCAGGTACGAAAGTGGCATTTAAGGGGCAACTAGACGAATACATGAATAGGATGGGAATAAAAGGGTATGAACTCCCTTAGTGCGTACGGTTTTAGTTTAGGTAGGCATCATGATTGGCACAGACTTGGAGGGCTGAAGGGCCTGTTCCTGTGCTGTACTTTTCTTTGTCCTTTGATAGGTGTTGTTTATTAGATTCCTTCAACTGGGAGTTGTTCTGGCTTTTTCTAGTATTGACTCCCTCGCTGTGTAATATTGTTTTGGCAGCTGTCCTAAAGATCCCTGCATAGCATGAATATGATGTGGAGATGCCGGCATTGGACTGGGGTAGGCACAGTGAAAGGTCTCACAACACCAAGTTAAAGTCCAACCAATTTACGATCAAATAGGTTGGTTGGACTTTAACCTGGTGTTGTGAGACTTTTTACTGTGTTTAGCATGAATACCACAGATGCAATATAGAGGTAACAACAGAGGTGTTACTACTTTGATGGATGATAAAAGCTGTTAGTCCAGTATGAACAGTGTAATACTCCGATATTTGTTGGGGTGGGGCATCATGTAGGGTACACTGGGAGTTCAATCTTCACCCTTCAGCTCCAACTATATTTCTGCACTGCAAATTGCTGGGAGTATAAACTGATAACAGCAAGTGAAATTAGTGGAATACAATTACATTAATCAATGACATTTAAAGACAGGGAGAAAAGCAGAATGAACAACAGAGGAAATAATGCAAATTAGAATCAAATTAGATACAGAAAGAGGAAAAAAAGGAAGATGGAATAAAAGCAAAATAACCGCGAAAGCAAAAGAAGGGAAGATTCATTGCAGGTGCAGCAGGTGGTCAGGAAGGCGAATGGGATGCTGGCCTTCATAGCGAGGGGGATTGAATATAAAAGTAGGGAGGTCTTGCTGCAGCTGTATAGGGCATTGGTGAGGCCGCAGCTGGAGTACTGTGTGCATTTTTGGGCGCCGCACCTGTGCAAAGATATTTTGGCCTTGGAGGGAGTGCAGAGGAGGTTTACTAGGCTGATACCGGAGTTGAGGGGGTTGAGCTATGAGGAGAGGCTGAATAAACTGGGCTTGTACTCGTTAGAGTTTAGAAGAATGAGAGGAGATCTCATTGAGACGTATAAGATGATGAATGGGATGGATAGGATAGAGGTGGAAAGACTCTTCCCGCTCAAAAAAGACAATAGGACTAGGGGGCACAGCCTCAAGATAAAAGGGGGGCGGTTTAGAACGGAGTTGAGGAGGAACTTCTTCACTCAAAGGGTGGTGAATCTCTGGAATTCTCTGCCCGTTGAAGTGGTGGAGGCTGCCTCGCTAAATATTTTTAAGACGCGGGTTGATGGGTTTTTGATAAGAGAGGGGATTAAGGGTTATGGGGAGAGGGCGGGAATGTGGAACTGAGCAGCGACAGATCAGCCATGATCTTATTGAATGGCGGGGCAGGCTCGAAGGGCTGGATGGCCTACTCCTGCTCCTATTTCTTATGTTCTTATGAGGGGCTTATCTTTGAAGAAAGGCTGAGCAGTTTAGGCCTATACGCTCTCTGGAGTTTAGAAGAATGAGGGGAGACATATTTTGAGGTACATGAAATGCTCAAGTTGATTGAAGGATAGACATCAAGAGAATATTTCCTCTTGTGAGGCAATTTACAATGAGAGGGCATCATTTTAGGATAAAGGGTAGCAGATTTAAAACAGAGATGAGGAGAAATTGCTTCTCTCAAACGGTCGTGAATCTGTGGAATTCACAATCACATAATATGGTGGATGCTGGGACAATGGCACCAGCATGGTGATTAGCACTGCTGCCTCATAGTGCCAGGGACCCAGGTTCAATTCTGGCCTAGGGTGACTGCCTATGTGGAATTTGCACATTCTCTTCGTGCCTGCATAGGCTTCCACCAGATCTTCCAGTTTCTTCCCGCAGTCCCAAGAAGTGCAGATTAGGTAGATTGGCCATGCTAAATTACATCTTGATATCCCAAGATGTCTAGGTTAGGGGAATTAGAAGGGTAAATGTGTGGGGTTAAAGGGATAGAGCCTGATTAAGATGCTCTGTTGGAGAGTCGCTGCAGACTTGGCCGAATTGCCTTTTTCTGCACTGTGGGGATTCTATGATAAATGTAAGGAAGAAATAGACAGATCTTTATTTAATAATGAGTTGAAGGATTATAGAGAATGGGCAGGAAAAGTGCAGTTGAGGCTGAGACAAGATCAGCCATGATTGTACTGAATGGCGGAGCAGGCTGAATTACCTACTCTTGCTTCCTAGTTTTTACGTTTCTGAACTAACCTGCCCTGTCACTGTGGGGAAAATGGTCTAAATAAGCATCTTATGGTTAATTAATGGCTAATTGATGATGTTGTTCGTGTTTCTTGCGCATGGCAGTTGTTTGAGTGTTAAGGTTATCTCGTTCAGAAAAAATAACAGGGAATAATGAACTTTCTTTCTGTGTGTGTCTATGTTTATAAGGTTGCTCTTCTTGACAGGCACACTGAACAACAAATCAAGGTATGTTGCAGCAAGGAAATAGGTTATTTGACCCAACCAGCTCTATGGTGCATTATAGACTCAGGCCCAAGCCTGCAATTTCTCTAAACAATTGTCATACAACTGTGGAGTCCAAATGTTCTACAGGGATTGGAGATTAAAACAACAAGACCAATAGATCTATCAAATATTTTAATCGGATGCTTTCATCTGCAGTGTGGAAGCTGGGATAGTCTTCCCTCATAATAGAGTTTTCTCACTTTCTTCTGCTGGAGGGCAAGGAAAGAGAGGGATCATCTCTATATCAGCTGGTGAGACAAGCTATGAATGGAGGCCGATATGCATGTGGAGCACTGAGCCAGCGGGGTGATGTTTTAAATATAAGCTGAAGAGCCAGGCCACTGAGTCGTTAATGGCCAAGTCCTCATTTTCTGTCCACGTGTCAGTCAAACTTCCTGGATGTGACGGTTGTGTAGCATAATGGCTGAGGTGACTGCTGTTTTATTTTGATTTAAATGTCAACAATGAGATGCCTTGTTCTTGCAGAGATCCTGATCCCAGCAGTCCTCCTCTGAGTGAAGAAGAGTTTGAAGAAATGATGAACAAGAACCGAGCGATATCTAGCAGTGCCATCTCCAAAGCTGTGGCTGGAGCCAGCACAGGTTGGTGATTCAGTTGCTGCAGGCTTTTCCACCCAGTTCCAGTGCACTAAAAGCTACAAAACTGTACTCATCTGTGAGGAGTTTAGAGCAGAAGTATCAGTAAAATGCTCACTGTCCTGTGCTCTCACCCTGCCCACCTCAGGTGGTGATACATGTAGAGTTGGGCATCTTCAGAACTCAGTGGGCACATTGTGATGAGCCTTCATTTCAACAAAGTGACAAGGTAGAGAGAAGATGATGATATATCTGAGCTTAGGAGGAACAAAAAAGGAAAGTTTTATTGAATATTATCTATCAAAGCTACCCATTGTGTGCCAGTGCCATTCCAATGCTTCCTGAGGTCCTATATATACCCAATCTGCAGGCGAGTTCCATGTGCAATGTAAATGAGGGCATAGTTATGTTTTGTCAGTTTGTGAATAAGCCCAGATAGAACAACAAAGTACCAAGAATGTTGCAGCTTCTGAAAGATTATGGATTGGCCAACATAGAGATGTCCAAATCTCTATCTTTAAATTTTTACTCCATCCTTAAAGTTACTGAACCAAAGCTCAAAATGGACCAGGCAAACCCATCCATTCCTTGCTTGCTCCAAAAGCCAAATTCAAACTCCAATTGAATCCAATTCAAGGTCCCCATAAAAGGGACAAACAAGATCCGAGCTGACAAGATAAGGCACTGTACCCCATCTTGGGCTTGATCTGACACTTGATCTTAGCCAGAAGGCTACAAAGCGAAAGTGGACCACATAAAGCTTTGAGTACACACCAGTGCACATTTATTTAGCAATTTCATGATTGGATGGTGTCTCAAGTTATTTCACAATGACATAACTTAAAAATAGACACAGATCCAGACAAGCAGAAATTGAGCAGAGTTGACAAAGAAACTTGACAGTTTATTTAAGAGGGCCTTAAAGGAAAAGAGTCAGAAAAGTTTGGAGAGAGTATGCTAGTCCAGGCAACTGAAGGCTAATGATGTAGCAAAGAGGGGTGCATACAGCTTTAGCCATGGGTGGGTGCTTATTATAATGCTGGAGGAAATTACAAAGATAGGGTGGGTGAGACATGGAAGAATTTAATAATGAGGATGGAAACTTTGAATTAGAGGTGCAGCGAAACCAGGAGCCAGTGTAAGTCAGTTGGAAAGGAGCAATGTTGGTAACATATTTCCAGTTGAGTTTTAGATCGGCTGCTTATATAAAGTGAAAAAAGGGAGCCGAGCAATTGAATCTGGTGGTGACAAAAGCCTTCATGAGAGTTGCAGCAGATGGGTTGATATAGGAACTGGAAGTTGCCCGTCTTAGTGATGGAGAGGATATGAGGTAGAATGTTCAGGTCAGCTTTTATCAGAAAGCTATGGTTATGAGCAGTCTACGTCTGCCTGAAATGGTTGCTAAGAAGGGCAATGCAATTGGTGAGATTACAGAGTAGAAGAGGGCTGAAAATTACAGCTTGAATCTTCCCAATGTTTAGCTGAACAAAATTACGGTTTACCCAAGACTGCATTCTGGACGAGTACTGAACAGTAAAGGAAGGTTTGAAAAGGTAGTGGAGAGGTAGAATTGGCAACAGCATATCATAGAATGCCTACAGTGCAGAAGGAGACCATTCAGCCCATTGAGTCTGCACTAATTCCCTGACAAAGCATCCTGCCCAGGCTCTTTTCCTGCAACCCCCATGTATTTTCCCTGCTAATCCTCCTAACCTACACATCAGAGACACTAAGGGACAATTTAACATGGCCAATCCATCTAACCGGCACATGTTTTTGGACTGTGGGAGGAAACCGGAGCACCTGGAAAAATCCCAAGCAGGCACGAAGAGAATGTGCAAATTCTGTGCGGTTACCGATGACCAGAATTGAACCTGGGTCTCTGGTGCTGTACCGTCGTGCCACCCACATATATGTGCATGCTGTTTCTTATCTATGGGTAATTTCACCAAGAGATGAGGAAGAGGAGGTGGCTAAGGATGGGTTGTTGGGAAACTCTATGGGCAACCATCCAGGGCAAGAAGAGAAACCACCATATGAGCTGCGAAACAAGGTGAAGGCAATACCACCAAACTGGATAGTAGAGGAGAATCTTTGAATGAGGACAGTTTGTGTTCCAGTTAATTCCCATATATTTCAGATTACTAACAGACTTCAATATTCCAGTTTACAATTTAATCAACAATGAGGCAACAATATGAAGAATAGTCCTTTCAAACTTCCTGAATTGCAACATTCAAATAGAAAATTATCATCGAATCCCTACAGTGCGGAAGGAAGCCATTCGGCCCATCGAATCTGCACCAACTCTCCTACAGAGCATTTTAATCAGGCCCACTCCCCCATCTTATCCCCATAACCTGCTAATCCCCCTAATTTACACACCTTTAGACACTAAGGGGCAATTTGACGTAGCCAATCTACCTAATCTGCACACCTTTGGATCAGGAAATAATGCTTAAACGAAAATAAGACTGAACTATCTGAGCCTTGTGATTGTACTGCCAGCTCTCAGTGGCCACATCTGGCCCAATTCCTGCAATTTAGATTCCTGCAGGGTAATACTATAGATGCATTAATTTGTGCACCGGTGTAGAGTTTTGAAGTAGGATCATTTTCTCAATATTTGTGTTATGTAGGTGACTATGGGAATGCAATTGAGACACTGCTAACGGCCATTGCCCTGATTAGACAGTCAAAAGTCGCAGCAGATGACCGCTGCAAGGTTCTGGTCAGCTCTCTACAGGACTGCCTCCACGGGATTGAATCCAAGTCATATGGGTCAGGATCCAGGTAAGCAGATAATAAGCATCAGCTCAATTGTCTTCGTTGAAACTGCTGTCACTTATCCATGCAATGCCACTAATATGGGCAGGAAAATTGCTGCTATTCTTGCTCAGCAAAACATTCAACACTTTAGAAAGTTATAGGGTAATTTGATTCACAATTTTAAGATATTACGGGCAAAACGAATTATTTCTGTCAGTTTAGAACACGGGGGGAATAGTCTAAAAATTAAAACCAGAAATCTTATGAGCAAAATGAAGAAACACTTCTTCGCACAAAGGGGGGTCAAAGTTCAGGATACATTCCTGAAAATAGCAATTGATGTTGGATCAATTATTAACGTTAAAACTGAGATTGAAAGATTTTTGTTAGTCAAAGATATTAAGGGATATAGGGAAAGATGAGCATCTGTCATTTAGAGTTAAGTCGCAGATTAGCTGTGATCATACTAATGAACAGGCTCAGGGGCTAAATGGCCAACACCTGTTCCTGTGTTCCCAAATAATTTATTGTGTCACAAGCTCGTATTGGCACTGTTATTGTGTTTATAAGTTTATTTATTAATCATAAATGTGTTTACATTAACACTGCAATTAAGTTACTGTGAAAATCCCCTAGTTGCCACACTCTGGCGCCTGTTTGGGTGCACTGAGGGAGAATTTAGCATGGCCAATGCACCTAACCAGCACATCTTACGAACTATGGGAGGAAAGTGGAGCACCTGGAGGACCCCACGCAAACACGGAGAGAACGTGCAGATTCCACACATACAGTGACCCAGGCCGGGAACCGAACTTGGGTCCCTGTTGCCTCTCTGTGAGCCAACAGCACTAATCACTGTGCTACCGTGCGGCCCAATTATTATTGTTTGGGGGAGCTGACAGAATGAGCTGTGGATGTTCAGTTACTGAGCATAATCAATCGATTTTTGGACTCAAAGGGAATCGGGGAATATGGAAATCAGACAGGAGAGTGGAATTGAGGCTGAGCATCAGCCATGATCATTAAAAGTGGCAGAGCATCCTTGAGGGGCCGTACAGCCTACTGCCATTCCTCTTTTTGTGCTTTTATGTTCTTCTACTGTCTTGCTCACCATGTTGCTCTCCATGGTAAATATTGAGGCAAAGTAATCAGTTAATATTTCTCCTTTAAGTGATTAACACACTTTTGCTGAAGGAACATTCAAACGTGCATCCTGAATAGAAGCTGCAGAACTTATTGGCTTGTTTGATTCCATTTACAGAAAGAGAGATCGATCACGAGACCGAGAGTATAGCCGTTCTCACGACAGAAGCCGTCGGCACAGGGAGCGCTCTCACAGTGAGGATCGACATGAAGATAATTATCGTGAGCGAAGCAGAGAACGGGATCGGCATAGAGACCGGGACCGTGACAGGGAAAGAGATCGGGAGAGAGAGTATAGGCACCGCTAAGGTATGCTTGGAAAACAAAGCTCGTTACAAAAATTGCCTAATTAAAATTGCTTTATGACATTTCAATGTTTTCAAGCAATTTGCACAATGAATTCTGCAAGCAGTATGAGATTCTTGAGGCCAAACTTTTAGGCTCTGTTGGGGTGGACAGGGAGATGGAATGGCACTAAAAATTGTACCACTAACCTGGGTGCTAGTTCCCCAACTCAATCCCGTTTCTGGCTATTTACCCAGAAGCTGGGACTAGCAGGTATGTTAATTGTCACTTATGCCAGTTGTCAGAGGTCAGCTGGAATTTTCCAGTGTCTCCAGGTCCATATGCAGGACATTGTGTAGCTGCTTGGACAGGACCTCACCCATGGCAGACTGTGGGTGGGGGAGAAGCAGCACACCAAGCTGGCTAAGGAGCCCTCTATCTATGTCTGGGTTCAGCTGCAATCACATGCTGTCTTATGCTAGATCTCCTCCATCGCACGCCATAACACACCAAAGGCCCAGCTGCTTGATCTGTTTTTTAGTTTGAATTTTAATAAATTGGAGACTGTGTACTTCCATCTTGAAACACCCTCTCCCTCACTTATCTGCATGGCGTCTTGCTGCTGCTTCCAAGGTAGAGGACTTCCTGCTGGTCTTCCATTTTTGAGAACAGGCATACTGTCTTTTAATGAACAGCTAGCCCATCTTATGGCTAATAATTGGCCAAATCTAGGATAAATCATAGATTAATCACTGTCCTCCATTCTGGATCATAAAGTACAGCTTCTGACCCACATTTAATCCAGGTAGTAAGATCCTGAAGCCCACAGGGAAAATCTACCCTTGTTCTGTGGACAAAAAGTAACTGCTGTATCCAGTAGTGTCCAGTAAAGAGCAGTGATGCTATGGTGTTGAATGAGGGGGGAAGTTTAGTCATTTCCTGATTTCTTCAAAGATTTACGGAATCATTAACATCTATTCTTAGGAATGGACTGAACTTTGATCTAATGTCAATTCTGAGGGACATACCTCTGCCATGCTCCCTGCATCCTCCATGGAAAGTGATTCTGGATTGTAAACTCAAATTGTTTGAATAAAAATGAGATAGCCTTCCAGTTGTGTACTGAGTTTATAAGAAGTTATTTAACATTTATGCCAGTTCGACTATTGCCAGGAAATTAATTTTATGTTTGCACATGGTAAACATGAGTCTATGAACTGGCAAGCTTAAACTGGCAAGAGCAATAGAAGGTAGCGGAATAGAACTTTGTAGAAGTCTGTCAGAACATTTCAAAATTAAACGACAGTTTATGTTTGCTATTCAGAACAGCAACATAGACACCACATTTGACCTCTTTAACTCCACAACAGGGAGTAGAAAAATCTCCCATTTTCCCTGTTCCTGGTCACAATTCAATGACCCGCTGTGGGAAAGTGCAAATCCCTGGACATTAGATGAAATCAGGCTTAGACTCAGTCGTGATTTCCTCCTCTAGTGGAAAAAGCACCTGACATTAACTGTCTGGGCTTATACTTGTTATATGATCATTTGGGTAACATACCAGAGGTACTGATGCCTGTGAGACTGCAGTCCAACAAAAGTCAGTGCCTTCATAAGAGGAGATTGGCAGAGAGGGAAATAAAAGATCATTCTGACTGTAGGGGAAGTGTGGGCATAAATATGGTTGAAATCACTGCTGTGGCGTTGATATCTAAAGCTCTTAATCCAGATAAATTAATATGCATTATTCTCTCTTTCTCTCTTCCTCTCTAACCCCTCAATCTGTAGAGAACAATTTTCACCTTTGTACAGATCCTGGATCAGGAGAAAAATTAAATAACAATAAATCAGGAAGACATTTTGAAATGAGTGAAGAAAGGAGCTGAATTCTTGGGAGAGATGTGTGTGCACCATGGGCTGTAAAAAGTGAAGTGTTAATACACACAGAGCTGCAACTTGAAAAATTTCTCCAGTTGGGAGTGGCGTTCTGGAACATAAGCCTGCTATTATGTCGAGCAACTTGTTTTTGTTCAACAATTATATATTAAACATTTTTTTACATCCACAGTTTCTTTAAAAGTTGCTGGCTGGGAAGATCTTTTTTATTATGAGCTGCAGATGACTTGGAGACAGTTTTCAGAAGGAGGCCGTATGTTTGACTGGTTGCAGTAATTGTCCGTGCCAATCTTTTCATTGCCCACTGAGTACACCAGCCTGAGCCCTAACATATATTACCAGTTGAAAATCACTGATAAAACTTATAGGGGGTAAATGTCATCAGTTGGTTGCATCATCTTGAATAAAACCCTGTAACTAATGATACTTGTTTTGTTTTCTGTGGATAACATTGGAATATTTCCTCCGGTCACTCCATGTTCCTAGGTTCTAAGTAAACTGATTTTTGATTTCACTGGATATAACAGCCATGGGATATCTTCCTACTCAATGTTTTTACACTTTCCATGCTGCAAATGTACAAGTGGATAGTGACCATCATCACTCCGACATGGAGTAAACGCATTTTTAATTGTTTTGTATTTGGATGAAAGAAATCATTTTTTTTTGCATCTATATGCCATGACTTGCAAATGTTTAGGAACCTGACAAAGACATTTTTTCTCATGTGTGAGAACAGTGGCTGATGTTGTCCAAATCATTCTTTGTGCATCATAGTGTCAGCTTGGATCACATCCAGTCAGCAGAATGCTTTTTGCTTTGTAATGCTAAAGTTGCAAAAGTATTTTGGTTGTAAATTTAAAATAGAAAAATGAAGTTTTTTAATATCTTTTATGAGGTAATATGTTTTGTAGTCAAAACAATGCAAGAGAGACCCTGACAACTTGGTGCCATCTGCAAAATCTCTCATTTGTTGAGCTTTTTTTAAAAAAAAGGATTGAAGTGTGTTAGCTATCTTAGATTTATTTGAGTAATAGAAATGTACTTTACATCCTGTCTCGCTGGGCAGTTTTCCTCAAAGTGTGGCCTGAGTACACTGAACATTTACTCAGCTGCTCCAAATTCCCTACTACATTACTGAAAATCTCACTGGATGTAACATTTGTAAAAATAAGTAGCAGTAAGGAGCCATGTTTACGATGATCAGTTTAACTGGTCTGAAATGCGGGAATAAATTGTTAAGAATTACAGGGAACCTGTGGCAACAACTTTGCGGACTGATGTCCTTATTATATTCCGAATATAAATTGTGAATGTTGGTAACATCTGGTGGTGGGAAATGAATACTGCATGCAGCATTCGCATTTGCTTGCTCCTGGCTCTTCTAGTCCCCAGACTAGTGGTTGTGTTGAGTTGTTTGCAAGTGTCACCTGCATATGTCCAGCTTTAGACTGACACGCTTTTTGCAGCTCTAAGTACAATAAGATTGAATAGCACATTACGCAATAATGGCTTTAATGGTGACATAATGGGGGTGGTGTGTGATGGCCATTTTGACTGGAACCTTAGTTTTTAGGTACTTGAATGGAAGTTGTTGTATGGGCACTTATGCAGCGCAGACCATGAAGGATTTATGAAGAGCAATTGAGACTTAACTGATTTCTGCATAAATGTTACTGACCGATCAAGTGATTCACTTCAAACTCTACCTTGATGACATTGTATTGCACATGCAAAGCCAATGGGGAGAAACTCCTTAAGTTTGGCAGTGAACTCTGCGGTTCAACTTTCTTTCAGTTCCTGAAGCAAGCCATACCCCTCTTTCAAGTTTTCGATTTAAGTCTTTTATTTTGGATAGCTGGAAACGGGAATAGCATAACTACTGTGCGATTTGCAGCTATGTTGGCACCTGCTGGCTTGGTGCTACTGCAGTTGGTGCCAACACCATTGGGGAATTGGGGGAAACACAGGAAAAATGATGGACAAGCTTCAGCATTCCATGCAGAATTTGAATCTTTCTTCACTTGGGGCAGTTTTCTGTTTTTTAAAAATGGAAAAATGTAATTTTTTTTAGTCGTACCAATTTAAGGAAAAAAGGATGATTTGTTTGTGACTTTGTATTGTGCTTGTGCATTTACTGTGAAATTTAAACAAAATGTGTTTCTTTGTAGCTTGTTACTATGTATATTTTAGTGACAAAATATGCTCCAATGCATTAAAATGTAAATTCCTGATGCCTTGGTGTATTTTTTAAGAACGCTACTTGCTATATAGAGAAATGTTGGGACCCATTTGCCAAACGTGAACCGAATGTACTGGATTGAAGGTGGATATGAGACTGACACATTGCCTTGCATTTCTGTGCCATGCACTCTGTTTTACTGTACAGTGTGCTAATAAATCTGATCTTTACTACTTTCATAGCCCAGTGGATCGCAAACACTTAAATTTTTCAGCCTGGATTCATACCCAGCTGAGAGAAGAACAGATGAAAATGGTTGTAAAGCCGTGTGTAATGGAGACCTGGCATGGACTAACCAGGTTCAAGATTTGTTCAACCAAGACATTACGATTTAATGATCGGTGGTAGGGAGGGAAAATTAATGTGAGAGTTGAGGGAGAGGGAAGTTTTTAGGTTTTGGAAATTCAAGTAAAAGACTGGACTTTGAACATAATTGCAGGAAATGGATTGCATATGATTTGGATTGTTCAAGCAGAAATGCAAATTAACCTTACATAAGAACATAAGAAATAGGAGCAGGAGTAGGCCATCTAGCCCCTCGAGCCTGCCCCGCCATTCAATAAGATCATGGCTGATCTGTTGCGGCTCAGTTCCACTTTCCCGCCCTCTCCCCATAACCCTTAATCCCCTCTCTTATCAAAAACCCATCAACCCGCTTCTTAAAAATATTTAGCGAGGCAGCCTCCACCACTTCAACGGGCAGAGAATTCCAGAGATTCACCACCCTTTGAGTGAAGAAGTTCCTCCTCAACTCCGTTCTAAACCGCCTCCCCTTTATCTTGAGGCTGTGCCCCCTAGTCCTACTGTCTTTTTTGAGCGGGAAGAGTCTCTCCACCTCTATCCTATCCATCCCATTCATCATCTTATACGTCTCAATGAGATCTCCCCTCATTCTTCTAAACTCTAGCGAGTACAAGCCTAGCTTATTCAGCCTCTCCTCATAGCTCAACCCCCTCAACTCCGGTATCAGCCTAGTAAACCTCCTCTGCACTCCCTTAGTTTGATTTATTATTGTCACATGTATTAGTATACAGTGAAATGTATTGTTTCTTGGCATGCTATGCAGACAAAGCATACCATTTATAGAGTTCATAGAGGAGAGCGTGCAGAATGTAGTGTTACAGTCACAGGGCGAAGAGAAAGATCAGCTTAATATAAAGTGTCAAAAGAGAAGTTCCAGTGAAGCTCAATGCAAACTGGATGAATAGCACCTTATCTTCCAGCGAGGCACAGTGCAGTCTTCCACCCCTTACATCAAATTCAACAACTTTAGATAATTAGCTCCACCCTTTTGTTTTCATTTCACTTTTAAATGTTCTCTATCTTTTACTTCTTTATTATCTTTATTTTGCCTCGCCCCCACTCTTCCCCCCATTTTATCCCCACTTTCCTTCCCTTTGTTTCTCCTTTTTCTCCATTTTATCTCTCTCCCCCACATCTCATCCCTCCCACCTCTCCCCCACATCTTCACCTGTCACAGCTTACCCTCTGATTTCAGCTCCCCTGCCATTTGGCCATTCACACCTTTTATTCTCTCTATGGACTGCCATCAGCAGGCTTTCCCCTTGGTTTTGTGGCTATGACTCATCTTTCATTCCCTCACCCTGCTGTATAAATACTTCCCACTTTTTAAGCCTTTTAGCTTTCACAAAGGGTCATCTGGACTCAAAACATCAGCTCTTTTCTCTCCTTACAGATGCTGCCAGACCTGTTGAGATTTTCCAGAATTTTCTCTTTTGCTTTCAGATTCCAGCATCTGCAGTAATTTATTTTTATTTAATATAAGGTAGGTCCATTCAGGAGTCTAACAGCAGCAGGGAAGAAGCTGTTCTTGAGTTGTTGGTATATGATCACAGACTTTTGTATACTTTTGTATACAGGGAGTATAGACAGAGTCAATATTTATCAACATTTAGTTTGCGGGAGGCAAAGTTCCTTGCTACTCAATTGCAGCCTTAGATTGCATAGTTCTTGACTTGTGACGAGGCACAAAGTGGTTAATATTGATTGTTATTCTTTGCTTGAATTGAAATAATGCACATCAATTCACAACTCCAATCCTGCTTTTCCACTGTATTCTAATGTTAGCAAGAAGGTCTCGTATGATTTTCGCTTTATGGGCTTTATTACTTGAGTGTGCGAGAAGTCCCAGATGAGCCCTCATTTGATTCCCATTGTGGGGCGGCATGGTGGTACAATGGCTAGCATTGCTGCATCACAGCACCAGGACCTGGGTTTTGATTCTGGCCTCAGGTCTCTGTGTGGAGTTTGCATGTTCTCCCTGCATCTGTGTGCGTTTCCTCCGGGTGCTCTGGTTTCCTCCCACAGTCCAAAGATGTGCGGGTTAGGTTGATTGCCTATGCTAAATTGACTCTTAGAATCAGGGGGATTAGCAGGGTAAATAGATGGGGTACGGAAATAGAGCCTAGGTTGGATTGTGTTCGGTGCAGATTTGGTGGGCCAAATGGCCTCCTTCTGCACTGTAGGAATTCTGAAAAAAATCAAGGCAGACCACACAAAAATAAGCAGGGTCCTATTTTAAGCATGGAAATTGTGTCCAGTTATGCCATCAAGCCTAAGTTTCCAATTTCAAATGAAGTCTGAGCAGTGGGGGCAGTGCTATCTCCTGTCACGAATGATTCCTGGGCCAGAGGAAAAAAAATTATTTTTAAGCTTCCTGTGGGCAGCAGAGTTCTGCCAGACCTCACACAGAAACCTCTCCCATTATTACCTCCATTCTGATCTCTCACAGATCTGCTTTTGCTGGTGGCCAAAGTATTCACCCCTTTCCTCTCCTCCTATCGAGGACAGAGGCAGCCCCCACTCATCATTGTGGCCCAAAGGCTTCTCACTCCCGATCACTGCCAACATCTTTCTGTTTCCCCTGACTTCCATGTGAAATTGTGACCATCAGATAGTCAATCTGAGTTGTTGGGTGAGATTCCTGGATTTACTTGAATGAGACATTTCCTTTAAGAATGTTGGTTGCTCCAAGTCACCACCTATCACTGGGCTCCCCTGCACCCTTCTTACCGACCCCACCCTTGAGAATTAAAGCCAATGCGTCAAAAGAAAATGTTAAAAGTCAGCTTTCTAATCATTGGCTCAGTAAAGATGTGCTTACAACAGCTTACAATTTGTACATTGACCGAAAGTAAGTTCAAACCTTGTCCACATCTCTGGATTCATCAATTCTGAAATTAATTTGGTTTCACCATTTGGATGAAATTAAGGATCGGATTGTTCTGTAATGACTCCTCATTGCACATGGTGTCGCTGTGACAATATTGCTTCATGTTCATCAAGGAGGAAAATCTCAAGGGAAGAATAATTGACCTCAACATTGTTGGTTCAGGGAAAGGAAAAATCAAATTGTTATGAAACTTGCTTACTATCCAGTAACCTACGTGCATGTATGAATATCAAATTTGTGTTTTTGATGCCCATAACATGGAACAGCTGGCTGCCATTCATTATTGAAGCTCTTGTATGAAAGAGGCTACACTTGATGAAATGCAGGAAAGTGACTGGCATGAACTAAATACCCTGGGAGAGAAGAAATAGAGTCAAGTATAATTGCGATTTAATTTCTCAACTAATTAATTCAGTTCAAGTAATGGAATACTAAAAATTGAACTTCTGATAGAAGAGTCTCACCAATCAGAATGAGTTAAAAGTGAAATTGTTTGGCATTTTTGTGTTAAGTGTTGTATATATTGGCATCTGTTAAGGTCAGAATACTTCATATGCGGCACTGAATTAATTTATCTGCCAGTAATGCTGTGTTGTTCACCGTTTTCATAATAAAGTTTCATAGTACAGGACTTTGCCAAAGGTGGAAACAATAGCTTAGAAAACAAATCAGTTTGTTAATAGTTTGGGATTTTAAAGCCTGCAGATGTTTGGAATTAGAGAATATGAAGGTGATGTGTTTCAGTTTTGATCATAGAATTCCTACAGTGCAGAAGAAGGCTATTTGGCCCCATCAAGTCTACACCGACTCTCCAACAAATCCTCTGACCCAGGCCCTATTCCTATATCCCCACATATTTACCCCACTAATCCCCCTAACCTATACATCTTGGGACACTGAGGGGCAATTTAGCATGGCCAATCCACCTAATCTGCACATCTTTGGACTGTGGGAGGAAACCAGAGTACCCGGAGGAAACCCACACAGTCCGTCCCCTAAGGCTTAATGTCCTGATAAAGAACTATTTAGAATAAAACCTGCTTCAATTATCTTTGATCGCAACAGAGACCAAAACAATGTGGATAGTGTGTGTGTTTTATAGAAGATTGGAACTGAGTAAATATGTTAAATATGTTTGTTATTGTGGTGATTGTCCCTTTAAGAATAACACATCAGAATAGGGTCACATGGTTTAAGGGACCAATTGGGACAGTGTGGTTAATTGGGATGGATGACTCTCGGGCAGAAAACGGTCTGAAGATATGTACGAACTGTGACAGCTAGTGGGCTGCTTCAGGACAGCTGTACGGTATCTGTACATTTTTTTTGTTAATAAGTATCTTCTGTGTTCATGACAAAGTCTGTAGCATGCATAATTATACTGGCAACAAGGATGGGGTGGATTAGGACACTACCTATGGCTCAAGAAATGTGAGTTGTCTGATGTTGAGATATTGTTGGATCCTGACGGACAAACACAAAGCAGACTTGGGTTCGCTGATGCATTCAAGAGTTTAGAAACATATAGAAACAGTTAAGAGAAAGTAAATCTCAGAAGCAAGAGTTGTAACTTTGAGTTAAAGGAAAAGTGGAACCTAAGTTAGTGAAAGATGATTTGCTGCAAAGTTTGGAAAAAGGAGAGCACAGAGATAAGGGTTTTTAAATGATTAGGAAAAATGTCCCAAGAATTATAGCTTGGTCTTCAGATGGTGAGAACCTGAAGAGGTTGAGATTGCCAAGCTCCTGATGCAAACAGAACCTGTGGGGTTGGGAGTGAGGGGACGGTCGGTGGGTGGGTGGGTGGGTTTCTGGTAGTGGTCCCTACACTGAGAGACTGCAGGTAGCAGGTTCCAAAGTTTGAAAAGGAAGTCCTCAACCTGTTTAGAAGATAAGTTAAAAAGTTTTGGAAAGGCCCTCGAGAGCGCTGGATCTTGCAGTGAAATTGATGAAAAAACTGGCACGTCAAAGGAAGTGAAGAATGGACTCTCCAAATGGCCAGAGGAAAAAGTTGCGGAGATCTCAGGGACAGATTTCTGTCAGAAAGAAAATGTTTTAAGTTTTAAAAAACATTCAAAGGAGGAACTGCCAGATTTGTGCCGTAACATCAAAAGTGTTGAGAAAGCAGAGAGAACTGGCAGCTGATTTGATTTGTTTTATTATTGTCACATGTATTAGCATACAGTGAAAAGGATTGTTTCTTGTGTGCCACACAGACAAAGCATACCTTTCATAGAGAAGGAAAGGAGAGAATGCAGAATATAATTTTACAGTCATAACTATGGTGTAGAGAAAGATCAACTTAATATAAGGTAGGTCCATTCAAAAGTTTGATGGCAGCAGTGAAGAAGCTGTTTTTAAGTCGGTGTTCTCAAACTTTTGTACCTTTTTTCCAGATGGAAGAAGGTGGAAGAGAATACATCTGAAATGGGTAGAGTCCTTAATTATGCTGGCTGCTTTTGAGGCAGCGAGAACTGTAGACAGTGTCAATGGATGGGAGACTAGTTTGTGTGATTGACTGGGCTTTGTTCATGAAGCTCTGTATTTCTTGTGGACTTGGACAGAGCAGGACACACTCCAAGATGTGATACAACCAGAAAGGATGCCTTCTATGATGCATCTTAAAGGTTGATGAGAGTCTTAATGGACATGTCAAATTTCCTTAGCCTCTTGGGAAAGTTGAGGCGTTGGTGGGTTTGCTTAACTATAGCCTTGGCATGGAGGAACCTGGACAGGTTGTTGTTGATTGGGACACCTAAAAATTTGAAAATCTTAACAATATCAACACCCATTGATGTTGTTTGAGGCATGCTCTCCACCATACTTTCTGAAGTCGATGACTATCCCCTTTGTTCTATTGACATTGAGGGAGAGATTATTGTCATCGCACCAATTGACCAGATTCTTTATTCTTTCCTGTTCTTCACCTTATCATTGTTTGAGATCTGACCCAATACGGTGGTGTCATCAGCAAACTTGAAAATCGAGTTGGAGGGGAATTTTGGCCACACAGTCAGAGATGTATAATAAGGGGCTGAGGACGCAACCTTGTGAGGTACCAGTATTGAGGATGATCATGGAAGAGGTGTTGTTGCGTATCCTGAGCTGCTGACAATTAAAAAAAAAGTTGACAGCCTTAAAGCAGTGATTTATTTAAAGAGCGAATGCATTTAAAGTGATAATACAATACATTTAAAGCGACAACCACAAGAAGAAACAGAGGGCAATAGGCAGGAAAATTGGAGTCCAGATAGAGGGCAATTCTCAAAAAAATCCAACAGCAACAAAGGCCTCAAGGACAAGGTAACGCAAGACTTTAGGGGAGGCAATAAGACCTCAGTGAAGAGGCAATGTCTCACCTTTAAAGGAGGAACCTGAGGAGCAACATTTTTACTGAGCGTGGTACATATGTGGAATGAGATGCCAGAGGAAGTAGCTGAGACAGGGACATTGACAACATTTAAAAGGCATTTGGACAGCTACATGATTAAGAAAGATTTAAAGGGATATGGGCCAAATGCAGACAAATGGGGTTAGCTTAGATGGGCTTTCTGGTTGGCATGGAGCAGTTTGGGCTGAAGGGCCTTTCCCCATGCTGTAGATTCTATGATTCTTTGTCCAAGTGTGAGTGGGTTAGGTTGATTTGTGATGATAAATAGCCCCTTAATGTTGGGGGATTAGGAGGGTAAATATGTGGGGTTTCGGGGATAAGAGAGGACCTAGGTGGGATTGTTATCGGTGCAGGCTCGATGGGCCAAATGGCCACCTTCTGCACTGTAGATTATATATAAATTGGTTAATATATAAAAATCCGTTTTCTTCTTTGCAGAATTGTTGGCTGCAATTCTCTCAAAAAAAAATTTAATTGTGGTCTCCAGCAGGAAATGTGATGTGATTCTATCGGGTATGTTTTTGAAAATCTAATTGCAATTCACTCACACAGAGACATATTCTTGGAGTTTAGGATGATTTGTGGCATGTAGGAGAGAAGCAGGACCTAAAGAAAGTGGCAAGAACGTCTCCTCAAAGATCTTTTTAAAGGATGCCCTGATCTCAAAGTAAAGTGACAGGCCCCCCATCCCTTCTCCCTCTACACCCACGGATATTACAACCTTCTGTAGACAAGGGGAACATCCCACCCCAACCCCGCCCACCCTCCCCAAAACCTTTGACCACAGAGGGGCCACCGTGCCTCCACCCAAGACGGCATGGACTATTCAACTTCAACCTGATAGTTTCAGCACCCCACAGTGTCAAGGGCCCAGGTTCAATCCCGGCTTTGTGTGATTGTCTGTGCGGAGTTGACACCTTCTCCCTGTGTCTACATGGGTTTTTTCCATGTGCTTCGGTTTCCTCCCACAGTCCAAAGATGTGTGGGGTAGGTGGGTTGGTCATATGAAATTGTACCTTGGTGTCATGGGGACTAGCAGGGTAAATATGTGGGATTATGGGGATAGGGTGGGATTGTTGTTGGTGCAGACCCGATGTGCCGAATGGCCTCTTTCTGCACTATAGGAATTCTGAGATTGAATTGCAAAACTTTTCAATGCAACAGAGAGACGACTTATAACTTCAACCTGACAGCTCTTTGAAATAGACATGTTGGGGGAGAGTTTAAAGCTTTTCAAAGCAACAGAGAGAAGACTAGCCACGCAGCTCCCATCCCAGGGGAGACCCATGACCAGAACCCCTCCCAAACTCACATCCCTTACAGGACTCCTCCTTCTGCATTCTGGCAGCAGTTGCTTTACCTTTAGGCACCTGGAGGTGTGTGCAGATGGTATTTACCTCCTTGTTCCCCCTCTGAGTCCATGGTGCCTGGTCCCTGCTTTTAAGGACCGATGCTGATTTATGCTCAGGTGACATCCCACTAGGGGAGGTGGGAGCATGCCAGGAAGGGTGAGAACCCAGTCAGAACTCATTTGCATTCATTTAAATCTCATTAGTGAGATCAAACAGAATCCCTACAGTGCAGAAGGAGCCATTTGGCCCATCGATTCTGCACCAACCACAATCCCACCCAGATCCTATTCCCGTTATCTTCATTTACCCTGCTAATCCCCCTGACATTAAGATCAATTTAGCACGGCCAATCAACCTAATCCGCACATCTTTGAACTGTGGGAAGAAAGCCGGATGAAACCCACGCAGACACGGAGAGAATGTGCAAATTCTACACAGGCAGTCACCCAAGGCTGGAATTGAACCTGGGTGGCACAGCGGCACAGTGCTTAGTACTGCAGCCTCACAGCGCCAGGGATCCAGGTTCAATTCTGGCCTTGGGTGACTGCCTGTGTAGAATTTGCACATTCTCTCTGTGTCTGCGTGGGTTTCCTCCGGCTTTCTTCCCACAGTTCAAAGATGTGCGGGTTAGGTTGATTGGCCATGCTAAATTGATCTTAATGTCAGGGGGATTAGCAGGGTAAATGAAGATAACGGGAAAACGACCTGGGTGGGATTGTGATCACTGATTTGATCTCACTAATGAGATTTAAATGAATGCAAATGAGTTCTGATTAGGTTCTCACCCTTTCTGAGTAAGATTCTGATCATGCCAACTGGAACAGCTGTGTTCATTGGTCCAGAAGGGTTTGTGCCTGGGTCTGACAGGGGCAGTGAATTACCCTCTTTATTTGTGGGAATTGAGAAATGGAAATTGGAAATATTTGCCCAGTGAGTGTGAGTTTGCCATGTGGTACTGCCCAAACCACATCCTTTGTCTTTATCTCATTCACCATTTCACAGTGATTTTCCCTGATGTCACAAAGATACGTTACGTCACAGTTACCTTGCTCCTGTATACTAATGATATCACAGAGGTACAAACTGTGCTGCTAACACTTGCAGCTTAAAATATCAACTAGGGAAGATGGTATACAAGGTACTTCCAGTTGGTCTGATCAACTCTGCACAAAAATACTTGACAGCAGAGAATTTCAATTTCAGAGTGAATGCTACCAGTACCATCTTGAAGATTAAACAGATCTGGACCATAGAGTTTTTGAAGGAAAATTCTCCCATGGTCCACATCAGGAGCTCTCTGAGGAGATACTTAGCTGGAGATAACAATGGGAAAATCACCTGCGATCGGGAGGTTCCCAATCCTTATAATAAGTTTGTAATGATCACACATCCAGACGGCAAAGTCTCCTTCCAGTCTGAGGAAACCAAACGGTACTTGGGGGGAGCAGAAGATAATATCACTTGCTTTGCCCAGGCAATCTCAGAAAGTGAGAAATGGGTATTGCATCTAGCCATCCATCCCAACATCAGCATGTTCAACCAAGGCAAGAAGAAATACCTGCGATACGATGCCAATGACAACACAGTACAATGTGACAGCGAATCACCTTGGGGTCGAGACTGTGTTATGACACTTATGTTTAACTTCAAAGGTATAAGGAACGTTCAATATTTAAAGCCGATTTTATACGCTTCTTAAGACTTTGCCTGTATTGTACATTTGCCAATATCTCCTCCTGCCTTCTGCCACTGCAGCTCTGATTGATGGAAGATGTACAAGGGAAGCAAAGGTTAATTTACCTAGTAATATAGTTCTCTGTCATCTCTCTGTGTCCCCAGTAATATGTCCAACAATGTAACCTGCTTGAGGAAGGCTAGAAGGTAGAATTTTAGGCTGTACCATTTAAGCAAAAATGTTTTCCTTCTATCTTTCTTCCTTAATCTCTTGTGCTAAGTTCTTTGCAAGGCCATTATTCCACGCAAGAACATCAGAAATGGGAGCAGGAGTAGGCCCTCTGGCCTTTTGAGCCTGTTCTGCCATTCAATAAGATCATGGCTGATTTCATTGTGGCTTGAATTCCACTTTCCTGCTGGCACCTCATAACCTTTAATACCTTGTAGATCAAAATTATGTCGAACACGAATTTAAATATACCTAATGATCTAGACTGCACTGCTCTCTGGGGTGAATTACAAAGTTTAACAATCTTCATAGAATCCCTACAGTATAGAAAGAGGCCATTTGGCCCATCAAGTCTGCACTGACCACAATCCCTCCCAGCCCCTATCCCCATAGTGTTAGGGTAAATACATGGAACTAAGTGGCAATTTAGAGTGGCCAATCAGTCTAACCTGCACATTTTTGGACTGTGGGAGGAAACTGGACATCCAGAGGAAACCCACGCAGCCAAAGGAAGAACGTGCAAACTCCACAGACAGTGACCCAAGCCAGGAGTTGAACTTAGGTCCCTGATGCTGTGAGGCAGCAGTGCTAATTGCCATCCTGAGAGAAAAAACTTCTTCTCATTGCTGCCTTAAATAGGAATACCTCTTATTTTGAAACTTTGACCCCCTAGATTCCCCCACAAGGAGAAACAGCCTTTCAGCATTGTCACACAAATTTAGACACCATGTGACATGAGATATATAGGTCAGCTGGCCAAAAGCTTGGTTGAAGAGAGAGGTTTTAGAGAATATCTTAAAAGAGAGAAGCCAGAATTGAGTTAACCAAGGGAATTTGGAGGGTTGTCGGCCAAAGGAGATTACAGAGAAGGGGAGAAGTAAGGTCATGGAATGATTTGGTGAGAAGTTAAATCTGAGCTGTTGCTCACAGGGCCAAAGAAGGTGTGTGAGCACAAGAGTGATGGGTGAATAGGACTTAGGGGGAGTTAGGATACAGGTAGCAGAGTTTTAAGTGAGGACTGGAAGATGGGAGGCCAGCTAAGAGATAATGTGGAATAGTTGAGTCAAAAGGTAACAAAGATATGAATCGGGCTTTCAGAAGCAGATAGTCAGAAGACAGGTAGAAATATGAATGAGCCAAAGATAAATCCTTGGCAGATTTCAGAAGAAATGGTGAAGAAACAGGAAGAGAAGCCATTGCAGATGATTCTTTGGCTCTGATTGGGAGAGCATTCCACTCAACCATACAATGGAAAGAGAGGTGTTGAGATAATGTTGTGGTCACCAGAGTCAAAGGCTGTGGACAGTTGAGGAAGGGTGAAGAGAGATAGTACATTATGGCCACAGTCACATTGGATCTAATCTGTGAATCCGACAAGCGTTGTTTTGGTGCTGTTGAAGGGCTGGAAACCTGATTAGAGGTGCTCAACATGGAGTTGCAGGAATGATGGACACTGGTTTGGGAGACAGATTCAAAATCTTTGGGGAGGAAAAGGAGATTGGAGATGGGGCAGTAGTTTGAAAGGGCAGAATGGTCAAGTGTAGGTTTTGTGAGAAGGTTATAGTGACAACAATAGCATAAATTTGTGATTAATGGCTAAGCAGATTCATCAACCTCTTAGTTTCCCATCTGAGAAAGAGTTGTAAATCTTTTAGAACATTAACATGATGTAATATAAAACATTTCATCCCATTTTGTTCCTAAAGAGAAGAAATATAGCATAAGGACAAGTAGTGGAGATCTTATCGCCTGGAATGGGAAGCTTGAGCCCTGTCAATCACCAAGGACCTTGTACATCCCAGAGATAAGATGTGGAATGCTTTGTTTAAAGGACAATGAAGGAAGGTTTCTGACTGGAAGAGACAGCTATATTAGAACCATTAAAACCGACAGCCCCAACCTGGATGAACTTTTCTCTCCTGACCCAAGCCCTGGTCAAGTCACCATCAAATCAACACTCAACAACAAATATGTCAGTCTTAAACCAGGTAAGAAGCAAAATGCATCAAGTGTCACCAGAACAGTTTTTATAAACATGTTGTGAGAATGTTAACAATTCTGGTTTCACCACCAAATACAAGCTAAATATCCTAGGTCCTATTATACCGACACAATAGAAAATTGCAAATTCTGGAACAAAAATGCTGGACACATTCAGTAGATTAGTTAAAATTTGTATCAGTTAATTTTTCAGATGCAGAAATTGTTGCACCAAATCCAACCATTTTGCCTTTTCTGCAGGTGAATGTATTTCTGATAGTGCTATGAACAATTATGCTTCTTTGTAGCCAAAATAATGTCCTAAATCAGCAATTGTTAATAGCAGAGCAAGTGGATCCTCACTTACTGTCACTGCCATTGCATCTGTAGAGTCTGCTTCCTGTCTGAGGTAATTCAGGACCTCTCCTATCTGAACAATAACCCCACCTGCTACAACAAATTTGAGTTTATCCTGGTCAGAATGGCCTTTCACTCCATTAAGCAGTCTGAGTGGGAATTAGTTCATGTTGTCCTACATCCACTTACATCCCTGGATTACTCTGTAATGTAACGCTGATACACCCTTGTGACATCTTTCATCTTTCATACACATGCTTCTTCAAAAGCTAACCTAGCGAACACTTAGTAAGACAAGGCCAGACACAAATAATTTAAACCGCTTTACTTCATTGTATGGTGAACATACAAACGTACAACATCGTTTTATTCAGACTTACTCAATTCAATCCATACAATTTAAATTTGTGCAATGATTCAAAATAAAGGAAACTCCATGCCAACTATTATTCTGAGTTTTCACTCTCTACCTTAATAAAATACGTGATGTGAAGGTGCCGGCGTTGGATTGGGATGGGCACAGTAAGAAGTCTCACAACACCAGATTAAAGTCCAACAGGTTTATTTGGAATCACGAGCTTTCGGAGCACCGCTCCTTCATCAGGTGAGTGAAGAGGTAGTTGTCACAAACGCAGCATACATAGACAAAGCCACAATTGCAAGGGATTTTCAGAGCAACACTCCGAAGGCTTGTGATTCTAATCTGTTGGACTTTAACCTAGTGTTGTGAGACGTCTTACTTAATAAAATACCTCACAGCATTCCCTCTAACAAACTTGATTGCCGATGCAACATTCTTATTTCCAAAAACTTAACTGTTTGCCTGCGTCCCTGTGTCTTTCCTGTTACTCACAGTCAAAAAAATCGAACATCAGCTTTCCATTACAAGTGATGGGATGAAGTTTTTTGATTGTCAAGGCAGCTTAACAAATAGTTTATTTGTTAAAAAAACCCAGTCTGCAGGTGCAGCAGGTGATCAAGAAGGCGAATGGAATGTTGGCCTTTATAGCGAGGGGGATAGAATATAAAAGCAGAGAGGTCTTGCTGCAACTGTACAGGGTACTGGTGAGGCCGCAGCTGGAGTACTGTGTGCAGTTTTGGTCGCCGCACTTGCGGAAGGATATATTGGCCTTGGAGGGAGTGCAGAGAAGGTTCACTAGTCTGATACCAGAGATGAGGGGATTAGCCTATGAAGAGAGACTGAATAGACTGGGTCTGTACTCACTGGAGTTTAGAAGGATGAGGGGGGATCTTATAGAGACATATAAGATAATGAAGGGGATGGATAGGATAGAGGTAGAGAGATTCTTCCCGCTTAGAAAGGATGGCAGGACTAGAGGGCACAGCCTCAAGATAAGGAGGGGGGGCAATTTAGATCAGAGTTGAGGAGGAACTTCTTCACTCAAAGGGTAGTGAAGCTCTGGAATTCTCTGCCCATTGAAGTGGTGGAGGCTACCTCGCTGAATATATTTAAGTCACGGGTAGATAGGTTTCTGATAGACAAGGGAATTAAGGGTTATGGGGAGAAAGTGGGAAAGTGGAACTGATCCATTTTAAATCAGCCATGATCTTATTGAATGGTGGGGCAGGCTCCAAGGGCTAGATGGCCTACTCCTGCTCCTATTTTTTATGTTCTTATTTACAGTTTGTGAGCACAACATCAAGACTAACTTATTAGCACCTTAATAAGAGAACTCTATTTTCACTTATACAAGTGAAGTATGCTTTAAAGTAATGTTTAATGTAACTTAGTTTTCCAAATTAATTCATGGAAAATTGAAAAGGTCCCAAAACATGACGCAAGACTGACCTTTTGTTTTCATTTTCTGCTCTGTTTCTGTATTATTTCTTATTTCTCTTTGTCTCCTTCTCATTTTTATCTCCTCAGCATTCTACTTTCTATTTTCCCTCTTCTTTCAGGTCTCTACTGTTATAGTAGGTAATAGAAGGCAAAGCCTACTATTACAATAATGCAACATACTTAACAATAACTAAATTGACCAACATGCTTTGTAATCAATAATTTATTTTACTCCAAAAACACATGCTATATAATCATTTGAGGGGATGGGATAACGTGGAAGAATGGAATGAGAATAGAAGTAAAATACACGATAAAAATCTGTGCCAAAGTATTTTTTTGTAATATATTTACTCATGGATGATGTTGATACTGACAAGTATCATCCATTGCATATTCAATATTTCCACATAGCCAAAATTGTGCCCTAAACCAGCAATTGCCAAAGGCAGAGCAGCTGGGTCCTCACTTACTGTTGCTGAAAATGCATCTGTAGAGAGTTTGTTAGAGGATCCTAAATCTGGATTCCTCCTCTGATTATGTAACTTTGATTACATCTGCACAATGGCACAATGGTTAGCAATGCTGCTTCACAGCACCAGGAACCCGGGTCGATTCCTGGCTTGGGTCACTATCTGTGTGCAGTTTGCACTTTCACCTTGTGTCTGTGTGGGTGTCCTCCGGGTGCTCCAGTTTCCTCCCACAATTCGAAAGACGTGCTGGTTAGCTGGATTGGCTATGCTAAATTCTCCCTCAGTGTATCCAAACAGGTGCTGGAGTGTGGCAACTAGGGGATATTCACAGTAACTTCATTACACTGTTAATATAAGCCTACTTGTGACTAATAAACTTTATAACCTTTAGAAAGTTAGGGAAATTTTAATGCCAAAAAATGGAAAGGTTTGTGTCAGGTGGAAGGTTGGAATATTAAAAAATCTCAATCCCAACATCAACCCTCTCTCTCCCAGTTTAAATGGAGGTGGGAGGAGAGTGGACAACCAACTAGGCCTGAGGGTTGGCAATTTCAACATTGTATTGAGGCTGGCACCCTCATAAAGATACTCAATTTGAAATTTTTATCTTCTGGGAAACTGGTAACTAACAAAAGGTGAGGACTGCTTGTCCTAGCCTCCCCACCCTGTCCAATTACCTCTACTCCATATCCAATATTTCACCCCTCAGGCCTCCAATCTCCCACAACTCCCCTCTGACCTCTGTTAAATTCATTTTTCCATGTTCCTGACCTCAATCCAGTTCTCCCACTCCCCCCTTCCCCGCCACTTCCCAAGTAGAATTTCAGCTTATTGTAACAATTTCCGGGATGAGAGGGTCTTTGGCACATCTAGCCCATCTATATAGAATATTGTCTCCTTCCTTTCTAATATACCTCAATCCCATTTATTCAGAAGAACTTGTCTCCTTACTCCTTAAAATTCGCTTAGGTTTCTTGTTCCATCTGTGCCAGTAACCTAGAGTCATAGAGGTTTAAAACATGGAAACAGGCCCTTCGGCCCAACTTGTCTATGCCGCCCTTATATTTTTTTAAACCCCTAAGCTAATTCCAGTTGCCTGCATTTGGCCCATATCCCTCCATACCCATCACACCCTTGTAACTATCTAAATGCTTTATAAAAGATAAAATTGTACCCACCTCTATTACTATTCTGGCTTGCTTGTTCTAGACACTTGCCACCCTCTGTGAAAAAACTGCCCCTCTAGACACTTTTGTATCTCTCCCCTTTCACCTTAAACCTATGCCCTCTAGTTTTAGACTCCCCTACCTTCAGGAAAAAATATTGACTATCTACCTTGTCTATGCCCCTCATTATTTTATAGACCTCATATATTTTCAGCTTCCTATGCTCCAGAGAAAAAAGTCCCAGTCTATTAGGCCTCTCCTTATAACTCAATCCATCAAGTCCCGGTAGCATCCTAGTAAAGCTTTTCTGCACTCTTTCTAGTTTAATAATATTCTTTCTATAATAGAGTGACCAGAATTGCATACAGTAGTCCAAGTATGGCCTTACCAATGTCTTGTACAACTTCAAAAAGATGTCCCAGCTTGTGTATTCAATGTTCTAACAGATGAAACCAAGCATGCCAAATGCCTTCTTTGCCGCTCTGTCTACCTGTGACTCCACTTTCAAGGAGCTATGAACATGCAGCCCTAGATCTCTCTGTTCTGTGACTCTCCCTGATGCCCTACCATTAACTGAGTAAGTCCTGCCCTGGTTCAAGCTACCAAAATGCATCACCTCGCAATTGTCTAACTTAAACTCCATCTGTCATTCATCAGCCCACTGGCCCAATTGAACAAGATCCTGTTGCGATTGGAGATAACTTTTTTCACTGTCCACTATGCTACCAATCTTGATGTCATCTGCAAACTTACTAACCGTGTCTTCTACATTTTCATCCAAATCATTAATATAAATGACAAATAACAGTGGGCCCAGCACTGATCCCTGAGGCACACCGCTGGTCACAGGCCTCCACTTTGAAAAACAAATCTCTACAATCACACTCTGGCTTTTGTCCAGAAGCCAATTTTGTATCTATTTAAATATGTCACCCTGGATCCCGTGACATTGAACTTTATGCAATAATCTATCATGCGGTACCTTGTCAAAGGCCTTGCTAAAGTCCATGTAGACAGTATCAACTGCACTGCCCTCATCTACCTTCTTGGTTCTTGATTACCCCTTCAAAAAAGCTCAATTAAATTTGTGAGACATGATTTTCCACTCACAAAGCCATGCTGGCTGTGCCTAATCAGTCCTTGTGTCTCTAAATTCCTGTAGAACCTATCTCTCAAAATACCTTTCAACAATTTATCCACCATAGATGTGAAGCTCACTGGCCTGTAGTTCCCAGGCTTTTCCCTGCAGCCCTTTTTAAACAAAGGCACAACATTTGCCACTCTCTAACCTACCTGTTCCACAAACTTTTACCACCAATTCTGAAAAAAATTCCATATTTCTTATTTTCCTTCATTGTCTTTAATTTATAAATATGATCCCTTTGTGTTTAAATTTTATATGTAATTCAAAAGATTACTTACATTCAACTTTCCCAAATCTTTTATAACTTTAAACACCTGAGAAAATGGACTTTATTCTTCAACTACTTAATGCCAATGGTGCTTTTACAATGTGGTGAGAGATCCAAAATTGATGAAGCCATTGTGACTTGTGTCCAAGTAATGGTTGAATTTGTACAGGGAACAGCCGAGCTCTAACACCAAGAAAATCCTTGTTTTAATCCCTGGTCTTTGATCAGCAGGAGAAGTGCTGCAATTGAAACTCTTCATTTTTGTCATTAGAAAATTAACTGGGGACCCCTGCCAGAAGTATACAAACTTTGATTGGGGTTTGATTTTGAAGTCAAATGGCCCTTTAATTATTGTCAAAGCTCGTACACAGAGAACAAGCTGCATTGAACCATATTCCAGGAATGAATTAACGCCTTGAGGAGAACAGTACAGAAAACTAGTGAGAAAATGAAGCAATTAAATCATTTAAAAATCAGATACACATCACAACATGTTCATTTTCAGTGGAATACTGTTGTATTTTTTTTTGTTAGGTGCAGATGTTTGTGTGCATCAGTCACAAGTGACAGACTCTGAGATCTTTCAGATCATCATCAATAACACAACTAGGAAAGCTTGCTTCCGTGGAATTTCAAAGGACTACCTTGCAGTGGTGAGTAATTAACAGAGAAATCTTCTCAGCTGACTGACTCAGTACTGGACTGGTTATGGAATTTACAGAAACTTAGTACAAGTGGGGCAATTGAATGCAAATGTTATTACTGTGATAAAATTATGGAATATACCAGGGTTGGTAAATATATCAATGTGTTAGCCCAACAGTGTAAGACAGCTGAACTGATATCAGCGTAGACACACTAAGTATCCTTGGGTGCTGGCTGGATTGAGTTATCAAAAAAGACAACGCAAAGGGACTATTTCTCACGTCCGAATTTGCACCATTATTGCTGATCTATATTGGGTCACAGTTCAGCCATACCACAATTCTAAAATTCTTATCATTATTTCAAAACTCTCAATGGTCTCCTTCTGCCTATCTCTGTAACCTCCATCAGCTTTACTTTTGACATCATAGCATCCCCACGATGCAGGCCATTCAGCCCATTGAGTCTGTACTGACTCTCTGAACAAAGCATTTTACCCAGACCCACATTCTGCTTGACCAATTCCCGCCCTATCCCTATAATCCTGCACATTTACCATGGCTAATCCACCTAACCTACACATCTTGTGAAACTAAGAGGCAATTTAGCATGGCCAATCCATGTAACAGGCATATCTTTTGGACTGGGATGAAACTGGAGCATCAAGAGGAAATACACATGGGGAGAAAGTACAAACTCCACACAGTAACCAGGGCCAGAATTGTACCTGCGTGCCTGGTGCGGTGAGGGTTAGCTGCATTGCATTTCTTCCATGGCTGATTTTATGGATAGAGGCCCAGAACTTCTGATCTCCAAATGGCTGTACCCACGAGATACGCATCCCAAGAGGCACTGCGGGATCTCACAGAAGTCCCTGACACAGTGACCACTCTGAAATAGAACAGGATTTTGGCCTTCTGATGGGCAATTCTTCTGCATATTGAACCCTCTGAAACTTGGAATTGGAGGCTTCAAATGGTTGTAACTTAGTTACCAGAATAGTTACCCAGGAAAGGTTGGAATAATTAAAACCGGTTCTGGCTCCTAGGTAACTACTGACCCTCCAACTTTCCACTGGACAATTGACTGCCCCCCAAAACTACACCAACTCACCCTATCCCCTCATCTACTTACTTGGCACTCTATGTCTTCATCTGACACACTTATCTTCTCTCTGTAACTTCTCTTACTTAAGTGCAGTGGCTAATGCTGTAGAAAGAGGGTGTGGCTTGGCTTCCCCTGACAATTCTGCATAATGAGGGAGGTATACATTTTTGTAGAGGCCCAGTTCAGAAATTGCCACACAAAGCAGTTCCTAGTGCTGCTCTAATTCAGCATCTTGTCATAATTTTCATTTGCCATAATTTTCTTTCCTCCATTTTTGGTGGTTGTGCCTTCAGCTGTCAAGGCCCTAAGCTACTGGTGGGCAACCCGTAAGAAGTCCCAGGTTAAAGTCCAACAAGTTTATTTGATAGTAATATCTATCAAATAATGATAGTGATGATAATAATGATAGTAATTACTATCAAATAAACTTGTTGGACTTTAACCTGGTGTTGTGAGACTTCTTACTGTGTTTACCCCAGTCCAACGCCAGCATCGCCACATCAGGGCAACCCGTGACCCAGGGGTCACATGTGGCTCACCTGAGTTATGAATGCAGCCCACAAGATATTTTGTCAACTGTTACCCATACTCAGGATTGCCACATTCCATTGATTTGACTTTATCATGTAGCTTTATCTTACCAGTATTGAATTGATAAGCATGTAAAGCAAGGGCAAGTGAAGTGAGGTGCGTGCTGATTGCACACAACATTGCCTATGAGAGATGAGCATTCCATCTGCTTCCAAAACATAAATATTTCTTTTGCTTTTAATCAATGAAGTTGTTGACAGTTCTATAAATAAATGAATAATTAACTCATTATGAAATATTTGGTGTGTTTTCAATCCTAATCACAGAGTCACTAAGTAGCCCAGGTTGTCCATCACTCCTCTAAGCTCTGCAACACTCTCCCTTAACCTACTGGCCTCTCTACCTCCTTTATACTGTAGGATTTTCCACAACAATATATCAGCCACATCACAGTTCACAGTTAGCAATGTACTTGCCTGTGCATCACATACCACATCGAGCAAAGCTATCAGTCAACTGTCATGAGTTTCTTCTACTTGCTCTATCAAAAAAATCCTCAATGATTATGAACACTTTAATTAAATCTCCCTTTAACCTTCCCTGCTCCAAGGAAAACAATCCTAGTTTTTCCAGTCCTTCTGCATTATTAAAATCTGTGACCCTGATATCATCCTAGTAAACCTTCTCCAAGGCCATAACATTATTCCTAAAGTATGTTGCCCAGAAAGCTTCCTGCAGTAGACACTAAATTCCTATTGGACTCATACATTATAACAGTGACAACAGTTCAAAATCTGCTACTGTCCTGTTCATTATCTGCTATACCAAATTTTGTATCATTCATAAACTGGGAATAGAGGGATACAAGCAGATGTTCTAGTTAGGAATACATGATCGGTGCAGGCTTGTAGGGCCGAAGGGCCTGTTCCTGTGCTGTTTTGTTCTTTGTTCAAAACTGTACTCCCTATATCCAAGTCTAGGTTATTTGTCTATAACAAGAAAAGCAGCAGTCTTAATCCTGATTTCTAGAAGATTCCATTGCAAACTTCACTCTATTCAGAGAACATCCATTCACAAATATGCTCTGCCTCCTATCCCATAGTCAATTACATACCCAACCTGCCACCATCCCTCACCATCACTCTCTATATCCTATCCCTTAGTCAATTATGTACCCAAGCTACTACCATCCCTTTAATAACACAAGCTTCTCTTTTCCAAATAGCTATGTTGTGTGGTATTTTGTCAAATGCTTTTTGAAAGTCTACATATACAGTGTCCACTGTGCTACCTTTATCAATGCTCTATTAATTCATCAAGTAACTTGATCAAGTTAGTCAGACATGATTTATCTTCAACTAATCACGACCTGTTACACATTGATTGCTGTCCATGTACATAGAACATAGAACAGTACAGCACAGTACAGATCCTTCAACCCTCGATGTTGTGCCAAGCTTTGTCCGAAATCAAGATCAAGCTATCCCACTCCCTATCATTCTGGTGTGCTCCATGTGCCTATCCAATAACTGCTTGAAAGTTCCTAAAGTATCCAACTCCATTATCACAGCAGGCAGTCCATTCCACACCCAGCCACTCTGAGTAAAGAACCTACCTCGGACACCCCTCCTGTATCTTCCCACCATGAACGTTATAGTTATGCCCCCTAGTAACAGCTGCATCCACCCAAGGAAATAGTCTCTGAGCGTCCACTCTATCTATCCCCCTCATCATCTTATGAACCTCTAGTAACTCGCCTCTCATCCTCCTCCACTCCAAAGAGAAAAGCCCTAGCTCCCTCAACCTTTCCTCATAAGACCTACCCTCCAAACCAGGCAGCATTCTGGTAAATCTCCTCTGCACTCTCTCCAATGCTTCCATATCCTTCTTATAGTGAAGTGACCAGAACTGAACACAATATTCCTAATGTTGTCTCACCAAGGTCCTGTATAGTTGCAGCATAACCCTCTTAAACTCAAGAGGGTTATGCTGCAACTCTTAAACAGCAGCAACAGTAACAAGAGAAGGATATTAGTAGTCCTGAGCTTGGGGAAAGCATATGGATTTATCCTCCCTACTCAATCCTAAAGATGTTGGATGTGGCCATTTTGGACTTCAATTTAAGGAACCCTTTCCCCTTTCAGATATCCTCCCTCCTAGAATGTATTGCCTGACAAGTTATTGGCAGAAGATTCAACAGTGAATTTCAGAAGGGAATTGGATAAATGTTTGAATCGGAAACATTTGGGAAAAGGGCATGAGAAAGGAACTAATTGGACAGCTCTTTTAAAGAGTTGACAGGCATGGTGCCTTCTTTTGTGCTTTATCATCCTATGATCTGCACCTCGGCTGTTGCATCGACAAACCTGAGTGTTTTTTCTGAGAAGACCTTTGTAGTAGTAACTTCAGTGAGTTTTGTGAGTTTTCCTTTAAGAGTTCATTATTTATCTTTACATTATTGTGGAAACAGTGGATATCTATGAGCACTCAGGAATGAGCTCTAAAAGCAAGAAATTATGGGAGACTCCTGATGGTTCATTGAGTGGCAGTCAGGAATAACCACAATGGTTAGCACTGCTGCCTCATAGTGCCAGGGACCCAGGTTCAATTCCAGCTGTGGCTGACTGTGTGGAATTTGCACGTTCTCCACGTATCTGCTTGGGTTGCTTCTGGGTGCTTGGGTTTCCCCAGTCAGTCCAAAGATATGCCCATTAGGTGGATTGGCCATGCTAAATTGTCCCTTCGTGTCCAAAAATGAGTAGGTTAGAAGGATTAGCCATGGTAAATGCACAGATTTATGAGATAGAATGGAGAGGAGGGCCTGGGTGGGATGCTCTTTCCGAGAGCCAGTGCAGACTTGATGGGCCGAATGGTTTCCTTTTGCACTATTTGGGATCCTATGATTCTATGGCAGTTAGAGATCTTGAGATTGGTTATGGTTACTGAGGCAATCAGTGATTTCTGCTGGAATTTTCCATGCATGGACATCAGGTAAGGACAAAATTAATGTCAAAGAATCTTACCCATACTCTGTCCAGGCTCAGACAAAAAAATAGGCACTTAGGGATGGTTTTGAAAAAGTTGTCAGGTCCCATGAAATCACATCCCAGGAATGAGTCAGTACCTTCAGAGAAGTGAATGTGAAAATATTCCTAAAAATTGAGTGAAAATATTCAATTGGACCACTGCGTATTATGTCTATTTCTACTTTTTACCTTCAAGGGCCCTCAAAATATAATTGTGGCAAGCCCAACTCTGACTGATGATTGTTGGTTTAATATTGTGTACAATGGACCCAAGGTGGTTATAAAAACAGGAGATGGAAAACTCCTCACCACAAAGTCCACCGGTCAGCTCATAATGGGATACTATACAGCCGGTGAGTTACAATTTACTCTTCATTCAGTCACTCATAAGCCCTTGCCGTTTATACATCCATGCACTTGTAAGTTAATAACTGTTGGCCTGATGGGCAAAGATGCCGCTCCAAGCCATAAGCCATACACATCAACAATTTAATTTGATTTGATTTCCAGTTTGTGACGTACATAGCTAGTTGATCTAAGTGGGGAGGTAATGGTTGGGCAAATATGACCACCACTAAATTAATTATGAAGCAACTATTGTCTGGTATTTGGAGGTTAATCAAGGGAAACTGACAGCACCAGTTTCAAAAATATTGAAGTAATTGTTTTTTTTTAAAAAGCAGTGTTAATTGTGAAGCCCAGTAGAACTTGGGATTTCTGTGTCCTCTGAAGAAGGCTGGTGGATGTTCACATAACACTCAGTAACAAAGAACAATGATGAACTCAATTTGCAAACACTGTTTTCTTATATAGTCTCTCTCACTGGATATTTTACCAATGATTGGAAGGCATGTGGTTGTAGGTGAGAGAGAAGCTATGAATTTTTAAGGTAGATAGATTTTTGAATAGTAAAGAAATTAAGGGTTATGGTGAGTGGGTGGTGGGTAAGTGGAGCTGAGTCCACAAAAAGATCAGCCATGATCTTATTGAATGGTGGAGCAGGCTCTAGGAGCCAAATGGCCTACCCCTGCTCCTAATTTTTATGTTCTTTTGAATGGTGTGGTTGCACAGGAAGCTTTTTAAGGTCAGGAGAGGTGGAAAGGTGGGGGTGTGGTTTAGCAAAAGAGTTTGAGAATGCAGAGCTTTGCACTGGCTATGCAGCAGGTCATAAATGCATAGTACATGCTAAAGAATAGGGCAGTCAAAGATTGCAGAATGAGGGGAAAGAAGCAATCTGAAATCCATTACAAGAATTTAAAATAAAAGCAAAATCCTGTGGACACTGGAAATCTGAAATAAGAACAGAAAATGCTGGAAATATTCAGCAGATTAGGCAGCAGCTGAGGAGATGTAGCATAACCCTTCTTGATTTAGAACATAGAACACTACAGCACAAACAGGCCCTTCGGCCCACAAGTTGCGTCGATCACATCTATACCTACCAAGCCATAGAACTATCTGTAACTCCCAATCCCATTAGATCCCATATACTCATCCAGAAGTCTTTTAAAAGACCCCAGCGAGTTCGCCTCCGCCACCACCGACGGCAGCCGATTCCATTCACTCACCACCCTCTGTGAAAAACTTACCCCTAACATCTCCTCTGTACTTGCTCCCCAGCAGCTTAAACCTGTGTCCTCTCGTAGCGACCATTTCAGCCCTGGGAAATAGCCTCCGAGAATCCACCCTATCTATTCCTCTCAACATCTTATAAACCTCTATCAGGTCGCCTCTCAACCTTCGTCTCTCCTGGGAGAAGAGTCCCAGCTCCCTCAACCTATCTTCATAAGGCATGCCTCCCAATCCAGGCAACATCCTTGTAAATCTCCTCTGCACCCTCTCAATAGCTTCCACATCCTTCCGGTAGTGAGGCGATCAGAACTGCGCACAGTACTCCAAATGGGGGTCTGACAAGGGTCTTATAAAGTTGCAGCATTACCTCCTGACTCCTAAACTCAATCCCTTGATTAATGAAGGCCAGTACACCATATGCCTTCTTGACCACATCCTCCACCTGCGAGGCCAATTTTAAGAGTCCTATGGACCCAGACTCCAAGATCCTTCTGCTCCTCTACACTGCTAAGACTCCTACCCTTGATATTGTACTCCTGCATCCCATTGGTCCTGCCAAAATGGACCACTACACATTTATCCGCGTTGAAGTCCAACTGCCACTTCTCCGCCCAGTCTTGCATCCTATCTATGTCACGCTGCAACTTCTGACATCCCTCCAGACTATCCACAACACCACCAACCTTCGTATCGTCGACGAACTTACTAACCCATCGCTCCACTTCCTCATCCAGGTAATTTATGAAAATGACAAACAGCAAGGGTCCTAGAACAGATCCCTGGGGCACTCCACTGGTGACCGATCTCCATGCAGAAAAAGACCCATTGACAACCACTCTCTGTCTTCTGCAGGCAAGCCAGTTCTGGATCCACAAGGCCAAAGCTCCTTGGATACCATGCCCTCTCACCTTCTCAAGAAGCCTTGCATGGGGGACTTTATCAAACCTTTTGAACACTTCCATCAAAGCTCTCCTCAGTCAACTCTACTCCAATAAAACAACCATTTCTCTTGTCCCTTCATGTAACTGAAGTCTTTCAGTCCTGGTATAATTGTAGTAATTTGCACTCTCTCTCAGACTTGAGACCTTTCCCAAAATGTGATGTCTAGAATTATGCACAATGTGCCAGCTGGGGCCTAACCAGTGTTTCATAACGGTTTACTGTAAACTTCTTGCCTTTATATTCTGTACCTCAATTTTGCGAATAAGTCCATTATGTTGAACTTTATCAAATTTTTTTTGAAAATTCACATTCACAACATCAGCAGGACTATCTTCATCAACATCATTGCTATCAAGATGGCTTTCAGCTTGCTAGTATTGATCTTCAGAATGATCAAGTCATGCAAAAACAATGTCATCAGGTGATGGTGGAGAAGTGACTATGTTGATAGAACTTCACTCCAATCAATGCTTGGGATGCCATCTTACGACCTCATCCTGGCTGTCATTTGGTGAGCCTGGCAGTGCCCACCTAGCACCCTGGCACTGCCCACCAGGAACTCTGGCACTGTCTGGGCATCATAACTGTGCCAGGACAGTGTCAAGGGAATGGGGCCTGTGGTTTGGGACCTGGGGGTGGGGCAAAGATAGTGGGGGCTCTGCAGTGGGGAAGCTCTAGAGGGGATGAGATCAGCAAAGAGAGAAGGGATCTCTGCAAGAGGGGAGCTCTGCAGGGGAGTAAAGGAGCTCTGCAGGTGAGGGTGATCAGTGCTGGAGGGAGCTCTGTAGAGGTGGTGGTTGGTGGGGAAGCTCTGCAGGGGTTTGATCAGCAGTGTGTGGAGTTCTGCAGAGGTGGTAATCGGCAGAGGGGGAGGATTTCTACAGACAGGGAGTGACCGGTGGGTTGGAACTTTGCAGCATAAGTGGTGATCAATGGGGGAGGGGGAAATCTGCAGAGGCAGCAATCAGCAGTGGAGCTCTGCAGATGGGGGGTAATTGGCGGGGGGGGGTATGTGGGGACAGCACAGGGAGTCTTTGGCAGGGGTGGGGAGAGAGACTGGCACAGGCAGTAATGGGCAGGAGGGGGTTGGTGATGTCTGTGGGATGGGTGGCGGATGTCAGGAGATCTCCCAGTGTAATGGGAGATTGGGGTACCTGAGTAATGGCACCCACGTACTCTGCAGCCAGCTGCAGCAGTGAGCTTAGGCTCCCCTCCCCACCACCACTGACAAGAAACACATTTAGTTTAATTTGCTGCACCAAGTGCCGTAAGGTTGCGACTTACATTCTGAGTTAGGGGCCTCTTTACTAAGAATTGTTTGGCTGAGAATAGCTAAATAAAGACTTATGAGGCAGATTTAAGCTGTGATCTTCATAATTATGTAATGGTCTGTTGTTTCACAGATAATTCTCAAGAATTCATTCTAATACTCATCAATCGACCTCTCCTAATACTGCAAAATGATTTTGGCTTTGTTGCATTTGGTTCTGGGACACAAAGATTAGATGGCAATAGACCCATGTATGACGTAAGTAGGATGACTTCAGATGAAGATGGCTACTATCAGTTCAAACTTGGTAAGTTTACCATTTTACCCTTTTGAAAGAGTCCTAACTATCTCTCAGAAAAATAAATAATTTTACCCTGTTAATTTGTACCGTTTTGTAAACCAGAGACAATTAAGCTTCTTCCAGCTTTTCTCCTCTTCACTCCTGAAGTGATTTTTGCAGATAAGGTTTTGTGAGCCAAATTCTAGTAATTCACCCAACTAATCATGCCTTATACGTTGGCCTAATTATTAATGTTCGCAGTTAATTCAAATGTGTGGGACTAGGTGAATTCCTCTTGTAGAAGGCCAGCATGACAAAACAGGCCAAATAGCTTTATGTGCTGTAACCATTCTAACCAAACCCAATCCTGTGTTCACCCAATGCATCAGTCCACTTCCTCTCATGGTTTGTACATGAAATGGTGAATCCATTGATGAGAAAATGCAAAAATGTTTCAAAGAAGATCTAGCATCAAGGAAATTTCAAATATTAGTTAACGTGTTTTTAAGGCCAGTCCTGATTGCTAGATTCTCTCTAAAAGTGATCTAGTATATAAGTCAGATCCTATCAGTGGAACCTTTAGAAAAGGATCATGATAGTGAACTGACTTACTTTTAAATGACAAACCAGCTGAATTTTTCCACAGTCCCACATTTCATAAAGGCAGATATCAATGGTGTTATTTGGTCACCTATAGCTTCTCCGTTTTGAGGCTTTTAAACTTATGGTTAAGCCAACATTTTGTGGTCAACTCCATCTACATACATGGTCAATCATCGAGTTCAGTGATCATATTATATGAAGAGTGTAAGGCAATATTCCCCATTCATGAGGTCACACGAGTAAGAATTTTAGAGAAAAACTTGGCTCCTTAGCTCAAAGCCATTGTCATAATGGAGAGCTGCAAATAGAACTGCTAACCTTGGGCTAATCCCATGTCTGAAATTTTCACTTATGAACTGTGTATCTTTCAACTCCTAATGCAAATTAGGTTAAACAGCCAAACTGTATCTTTCAAATAGACTGCAGTGGTTAGCAAAATGGCTCTAAAATATTTGGTAAATTTTTAGACTTCTCCCAGATATTTCTCTCTCTTGCTCACAAAAAACCCACTCTCAGTGAGCTCTTACTCATTACTAACCAGAGTGTGACCTCTTGTACACAACTAACTACTACTCAATTAAAATTGAGTGGGTTTTACAACAATTGTGTGTCTGTTCTCCTAGGTTTTACTACTTGTAAAATTAAATTGAAAATTACCTCCTCTATTTGCTATTATCACATTCCCTAAAATCCAACTGAAACCCATGTAATAACTTTCTGGAATTGGTGTGAGCCCTTTTCTGATTAGTGGAAGAATAAATGATCGGATAGAGCAATTTAAACTATAAACTTTGAATTAGATTTATTAAAAAGATTGGGTAAAGTGTAACATTAAATCAATGTGTCAGGTTTCAATTATATATATAACAAAATATGCAATACTTTGCAAAGTCTCTCAATATGAAATCTGTACCAGCATCTAATATTAAATTACGCATGTGGTTCAGTTTAACCATGATGGAGTACCTATCTGGGACACCCATATTGCCTGCAACACAGGAACAACTCCAGTAAGATTATTCAAAATATATTTCTGTCCTCTTCAAAATTCAATCAAGAACAGAGAGAATCAAATATATTTATTTCCTATCTGATTCTCTCTGCACAGATGCTGCCAAAGCTGTTGAGTATTTCCCAGCATTTTCTGTTTTTATCTCAGATTTCCAGCAGTATTTTACTTCATATATCTTTTACAATTGCTGTTAAACATCCACACAATTTTATATAGAGGATGGCTGGAGTTCATAGCTCACACTTCCTGTGTTCTGGAAGATTTAAACTGCTTCTTTTCTGTGAAACTGATGAAATATGTAAATTGGCCATTTTGTTTCTCATTTATTGAGCAGTTATCTTACTTCACTATTTTAAGGATACTACAAGCAGGTAAACGAGGTACCAATGAGACCATTAACATACTCATGGCACAGTTTCATCAGAACTGATTTGGCTCCAACAGTGAACATAGTGGTTTAATGAAATATTCCGATCCCATGTTATTTCAAAGAGAAATTATCTTCTTTTCAGAAATACTATAAAGGCAGTAAGTATATATGGCCAAAACATATCATTTTCATCACAGTATTCCCCTTTTTATTGCCTTTTCCCTCTCTTCTGTGTCTCTCTTTCTCTGTTCTATATTTCTCTTCCTCTCTGGCATTTGCAAGTTATCTATCTTGTTTGTTTTTGTTGCTAGAAAGTGAATCAAGGCATGAGACTGAGTGAAGGTCTGGTTATCTCAGCATTCATAGATATGGTAAAACCACATCCCTCTATAAAACTAGGAACAGTATCAGAGTGAGGTGTTGGATGCTGCAGTCCTTAGGCAGGTGAAATCACCATATGAAACACTCAAACAAGAGGTGACCAAGGGAAACCAATGAATACACTTTCTTTATTGAGAGTTATTTGATAATTCCTACAGTTGACCTCTGCCTTTTTAATTTTGCATTACTGTCTTGCAGCAGTCCCAAAGACTTTACTTTCCAAACACTCAAGTTAAAACTCCTCACTTATCTGAATTCTGCTAAATCCTTGGTTAATCTGTTTGCCTCTTTATGTTTTGGTTCAGTATCCACAGACAAGTACTGGGAAATGGACAAAGATGGCTTCATCACCGGTACCGGAGAGGAGCCAATCAACTTCATTATTCAGCTGGTTGGTTCCAATGTTCTTATCCTAAAGGCACCAAATGGCAAATACATGATAGCACAACAAAGCGGAGACTTCAAAGCAACAGGGGAAGATGCCAAGACTGCCACAATGTTTCTTTATTGATCAACTTTAGAAGATCTGATCTTGAATCAAAACCAACATGTTAAATCCCCGAATAAGTCTATATGAATAGCTAGAATAAATTATATATATTGTACTTTAAACCTCTTCTCTTTACTGATAGCATTTAGTTAAGGACAGCCATTTTGATGGGTAGCAATTGATTTACAGTTGATTAGTAAGAACATTTTCAAATTTTCTGGTTAATATTGGTGAGGTTGAAATCCCCTTCTAACATCATAGCAATCACAGAAATCCTACAGCACTGAAAGAAGCCATTCGGCTCATTGAATCTGCACCGGCCACAATCCCACCCATTCCCTACCCCCATATCCCTACATATTTACCCACTGATCCCTCTCACCTACACATCTCAGGACACTAAGGGCAATTTTAGCATAGCCAATCAACCTAACCTGCACATCTTTGGACTGTGGGAGGAAATCGGAGCACCCAGAGGAAACCCACGCAGACACGAAGAGAATGTGCAAACTCCATATAGACAGTGACCCAAGCTGGAAATCAAACCTAGGTCCCCGGAGCTGTGAAGCATCAGTGCTAACCACTGTGCTACCGTGCTGCCCCGAGAATATAGTCCTATTCCCCTCACACCTGTGATTTGCCTACATATCTGCTCCTCTGTTTCCCTCTGACTGTTTGGAGGCCTGTGGTATAATCCCAGCAAAGTCTTTTTTATTTCTAAGCTTTCTCCATAATGCCTCATTTGAAGTGCCTTCTAAGACACCCTCCCTCATTACTGTAGTGATGGTCTCCTTTGTCAATAATGCCATAATATTTTTGCCATATGCATCAGTAGGACAAGGGAGCATTACTACCTCCACTTCCCCCAGTGACAGCAGCAAAGCATTAAGAAGCAGAACTGTAATAATATACTATGCCTGAGTGAATGACCATGTCCAATATATGAGACTTATTAGCAGAAATTCAAGTTAAAAAAACACTTTCTTCTCAGCTCATCCAAATTGATCCTGAGCTCCCAGAAATAGCTGCAGTGTTTTGCTTGCTTCTGTTCCTCCCTTAGTACTGTCCACTCTATTTCTACAATGGGATATCTTACAAATGATTACTGTGCAGTCAGGTAGCAATAAAATCAGCCTGGTTCCCAATGATACTTATCACCAACTAACAATGACCGCTATGGGTATGCTCTCACTTTCCAGATTCTCCTCTACACGTCCAAACCAGTCTTAATATCCCTTCCTTCTTTCTCTCTACCTCTACTATTTCCTTCCCGCAACCATCCTCTTCTGCTCTCTTGGGGTAAAAAAAGGATAGATGGTTACTTTGGAAGTAGTGGGACTGCAGTGAATAACTGGACTCAGCCGAAGAGAAAGAAAGAAGCAGATACATTAAATAAACAGAACCAGAAAGAGGAGCAATGCTTAATACAAACGTAGATTCAACTCAGAAAACAGAAATTCTAGAAATACAGAGATCTATCAATATCTGCAAAGAGAAAAGAGTACAGGTTAATACTTTTGGCATGTTCCCCACGAATGCAAGATGACTATTAAATTCTCTTAAAACAAACCAGTCACGTTCACTCTGGGGAAGCATTCATTGCTATATGTAATTCATTACCACAGAAGGCTGTGGAGGCTTGGTCATTGAGTATATTTAAGACAGAGATAGATAGGTTCTTGATTGGCAAGGTGTTGCAGGGTTCTTTGTATCGGCAAAACTTCAGCCAATACAAACAGTTACGAAAGCCAGTGTCTTGGTTTAAAGACGTTATTAACCAACAATTGAAGGGAGAGATAACATTGAGTCCAAAGCCTCTCAGCAGAGAAGGCTTTGAGCTTTCCAGTATAACTCTGAAGTTACAATCAACTGGATCGATCAATTATACATTTCTTAAGTGTTCCTGTCTTTCATTAGTTATAAGAACATAATAAGAACATAAGAAATAGGAGCAGGAGTAGGCTATCTAGCCCTTCGAGCCTGCCCCGCCATTCAATAAGATCATGGCTGATCTGTCGTGGCTCAGTTCCACATTCCCGCCCTCTCCCCATAACCCTTAATCCCCTCTCTTATCAAAAACCCATCAACCCGCGTCTTAAAAATATTTAGCGAGGTAGCCTCCACCACTTCAACAGGCAGAGAATTCCAGAGATTCACCACCCTTTGAGTGAAGAAGTTCCTCCTCAACTCCGTTCTAAACCGCCCCCCGTTTATCTTGAGGCTGTGCCCCCTAGTCCTACTATCCTTTCTGAGCGGGAAGAGTCTCTCCACCTCTATCCTATCCATTCATCATCTTATACGTCTCAATGAGATCTCCCCTCATTCTTCTAAACTCTAACGAGTACAAGCCTAGTTTATTCAGCCTCTCCTCATAGCTCAACCTCCTCAACTCTGGTATCAGCCTAGTGATCAAATCATCTCTGGGCGGCACGGTAGCACAGTGATCAGCACTGCTGCTTCACAGCTCCAGGGTCCTGGGTTCGATTCCCGGCTTGGGTCACTGTCTGTGTGGAGTTTGCACATTCTCCTTGTGTCTGCGTGGGTTTCCTCCAGGTACTCCGGTTTCCTCCCACAGTCCAAAGATGTGTGAGTGAGTTAGGTTGATTAGCCATGCTAAGAAATTGCCCCTTAGTGTCCAGAGATGCGTAGGTTAGAGGGATTAGTGGGTATAATATGTAGGGATATGGGGGTAGGGCCTGGGTGGGATTGTGTTCGGTGCAGACACGAATCATAGGGTTCTATGATTCTATGAATATAAATCAATCGCAAATGACACCTATCACATACTTTAGCCAATTGCATTCTGATCTCTAACATCATGGGATTTCATTTGGCTATCGAATCCGGATGTTTCCTCCCCCTATTGCAAATGCTTCTTCCTCTGTTGCCTAGTAACCTCTGATGCTAAGCTATAAAGGTCAAAGTTAAGGTTCCCAAACAACTCCTGCTACGTCAACGGCCAAACAAGACAGATGTACGTTCTTGTGTGAGAAAGGACCGTCTTATCTGGATAAAAACAAACAAAGAACAAAGAACAACCCAGCACGGGAAACAGGCCCTTCGACCCAACGAGCCCGCGCCGCCATTGCAACAAAGCATTTTCCTACACCTACCCTGCCCCGCGTGGATAGTGTGGTAAAACTATTCATAAGTAACCTTGAGAACCTTACTGCTACCAACTTATGCTAATAAGAACTTGCATATTCTGAGGTTTAATTATTTCCAAAGAACGTGTTTGGGGAGCTGCCCCTTTTACTTTGTCCTAATTTAGTTTGAGTTTGTTTACTTGGTTTGACCCAAAGAATGTGGTTCTGTCTAGTCATCCCTTGCAGCAGCCTGTTCTTGGCTAAAGTGCACAATTACTTTATAAAATACAAGTAATACATTTAAAATATCAATCAGAAATACTTGTTCAAATCTCATTTTCATGTGCCTTTATGCAGGCAGTTTCCCTGTTAAACTATTAATCTGATCTGAGAATTACTTATTACTAGTATTTTATTAATGACTTAATTTCAAATAATTAGGGATTATTTGAAATTCCTCTAACCTTGGGATTTTCTCCCCAACATAAGGGGATTAAAGGTTATAAAGATGGGAGAATGCAGTTGACAAACTTGTCAGCCATGATTGAATGGTGAAGCAGACTCGATTGGCCTAATTTTGCTCCTATATCTTATGGTTTATGAAAGCAGAGCTCAAGACCAAGGTCAAATGTGGTCGAAGATATATCACAAGTTTAGAATTTCAAAACTAACAACATGAAGAGCATTTTTTTTCATTTGTGGGTCACACATGTCACTGTCTGGCCAGCATTTAATGCCCATCCCTAGTTGCCCAATGACAGTTGAGAGTCAACCACATTGTTGCGGCTGTGAAGTCACATGTAGGCTGGTCGGGGTAACGACAGCAGATTGTTTGCCCTAACAGTCATTAGTGAACCAGATGGGTTTTTCCAACAATTCGTGGACATTTGCAGATTCTTAACGGCAGATTTTTTTATTGAATTCAAATTCCACCATCTGCTGTGGCAGCATTCAAACCCTGGGCCCCAGAACATTACTGCATTACTCTTCTAGTGGTAATACCACCAGTCTATTGCCTAACCATCGTATTGTGTGAAAGCTTGCAAAAAGCTCAGTAGGTTTGATTTTGTCTGAATCAAGTTATCGCCGGTCGAGTATTCTAACTAAGGTGTTCACCCACAAAGAATCCACTATAGCAGTTTCCACACCACTTAGGGATAAATCTTCAGCTCAGTTTAGAATAAATGGTTCCGCCGCCAATACTGCGCCCCCTCCAGACGAGAAAGACCATTGGCCTCCGATCACGATTCACTGGGCAGCCAAGGAGCACACACACAGCGGTAAGTGCACCACCAACAGGCTAGGAAGACCACTGGTCTCCTATCACTTGTCGCTGGGCAATCAGATGCATGACGTGGACATCAGAAGCACACAGACACACACACACACACACAGCGCTAAATGCGCCACCTGCAGGCTGCGAAGGGCCACCTCTCACCGGTCGCTGGGCAACCAGGGAGCACGCGCGCACACAGAGCTTTAAAGTGCGCCACCTACAGGCTGGGAAGACCACGGGCCTCTAATCACTGGTCGCTGGGCAACCAGGGACGGCGGAGCAAGGTAGTGAGACCGAATATGGAGAGTGGTTCAGGTAAGCACGATGTGGATACGTCGGCGTTGGACTGGGGTAAACTCAGTAAAAAGTCTGACAACACCAGGTTTAAGTCCAGCCGATTTATTTGATAGTAAACTCGCTAGCTTTCGAGGTTACCCCCAGGGTAAGTGAGTTTACCATCAAATAAATCGGTTGGACTTAAACCTGGTGTTGTCAGACTTTTTACTCAGGTAAGCACAGCAGTTGTATGTTGCTGCTAAGGGAAGAGGTTAGAAAAGGCTGCCCGTCGGGCAGAATTCACAATTATGATGCAACTGAGGAGAGCCAAGATTATATTCCTGACATATTGAAAGGGAAGTGGTAAAGGAAAGGTGAGGAGGAACAGGAAAGTTGATTTTGGGGGCAAGATGGGTATGTCCCAAAGGTCATGCACTGACTCCTCCAGAATCGAACTGCTTTCTGTCTTAAATAAAGTTTATTTATTAGTGACAAGTAAGGCTTGCATTAACACTGCGATAAAGTTACTGTGAAATTCCCCTAGTTGCCACAGTCTGGTACCTGTTCAGGTCAATGCACCTAACCAGCATGTTTTTCAGATTGTGGGAAGAAATTGGAGCATCCAGAGGAAGCCTATGCAGAGAATATAAATTTATAAATATATAAAAAGGAAGAGGCTGGCTAGGGTGAACGTTGGTCCCTTAGAGGATGAGAAGGGGGACTTAGTGGTAGGAGATGGGGATATGGCTAAGGTCTTGAATAACTTTTTTGTTTCGGTCTTCACGGAGGAGGACGTGAATAATTTGCCGGATGTTAGAGATGGAAAGGTGGTAGGACTGGAAGGTCTCAATGACATTACTGTTACTAGAGAGGTGGTGCTCGACAGACTGGAGGGGCTGATTGTGGACAAGTCCCCAGGACCGGATGGAATGCATCCAAGGGTTCTGAAAGAAATGGCAGAGGTGATAGTGGATGCCTTGGTGGTTATTTTCCAGACGTCACTGGATTCCGGGAAGTGCCGGAAGATTGGAAAACGGCTAATGTTACGCCGTTGTTTAAGAAGGGTGCCAGCAAAAAGCGGGGAATTATAGGCCTGTTAGTTTAACGTCTGTTGTAGGTAAAATGTTAGAATCAGTCATCAAGGAGGAAATAGCGAGGCATCTTGAGGGGAACTGCTTGATAGAGCAGACGCAGCACGGTTTCCTTAAAGGGAAGTCGTGTCTGACAAATTTACTGGAGTTCTATGAGGATGTGTCTAGGGCGGTGGATAGAGGAGAGCCGGTGGATGTGGTCTTTCTGGATTTTCAGAAGGCGTTTGACAAGGTACCTCACAAGAGGTTATTACAGAAGGTCAGGGGGCATGGAGTTGGGGGTAGGGTGTTAGCGTGGATAGAGGACTGGTTGTCAAATAGGAGGCAGAGAGTGGGGGTCAATGGGTGCTATTCGGATTGGCGGATGGTGACTAGTGGAGTGCCCCAGGGGTCGGTGCTGGGGCCTCAGCTATTTACCATTTATATAGATGATCTGGAGGAGGGAACCGAGTGTAGGGTGTCGAAATTTGCTGATGACACCAAAATTGGTGGAAAGGCAAATTGTGCAGAGGGTGGGGAGAGTCTACAGAAGGATCTAGATAGGCTGGGCGAATGGGCCAGGAAATGGCAAATGGAATTTAATGTTGGCAAGTGCGAGGTGGTCCACTTTGGTAGGAATAATGGTAGGAAGGATTATTACTTATGTGGAGAAAAACTGCAGCAGGCGACGGTGCAGAGGGACCTCGGGGTCCTTGTGCATGAGTCGCAAAAACCCAGCTTGCAGGTGCAGCAGGTGGTCAGGAAGGCGAATGGGATGCTGGCCTTCATTGCGAGGGGGATTGAATATAAAAGTAGGGAGGTCTTGCTGCGGCTGTATAGGGCGTTGGTGAGGCCGCAGCTGGAGTACTGTGTGCAGTTTTGGGCGCCGTACTTACGCAAGGATATTTTGGCCTTGGAGGGAGTGCAGAGGAGGTTTACTAGGCTGTTGCCGGAGTTGAGGGGTTGAGCTATGAGGAGAGGCTGAATAGATTAGGCTTGTACTCATTAGAGTTTAGAAGAATGAGGGGAGATCTCATTGAGACGTATAAGATGATGAATGGGATGGATAGGATAGAGGTGGAGAGACTCTTCCCGCTCAGAAAGGATAGTAGGACTAGGGGGCATAGCCTCAAGATAAAGGGGGGGGCGGCTTAGAACAGAGTTGAGGAGGAACTTCTTCACTCAAAGGGTGGTGAATCTCTGGAATTCTCTGCCCGTTGAAGTGGTAAATATTTTTAAGACGCGGGTTGATGGGTTTTTGATGAGAGAGGGGATTAAGGGTTATGGGGAGAGGGCGGGAATGTGGAACTGAGCCACGACAGATCAGCCATGATCTTATTGAATGGCGGGGCAGGCTCGAAGGGCTAGTTGGCCTACTCCTGCTCCTATTTCTTATGTTCTTAATGTGCAAATTCTGCACAAACAGTGACCTAAGCCAGGAATTGAACTTGGGTCCCTGGAGCTGTGAGGAAGCAGAGCTAACCACTGCACCACCATGCTGCCCCACTCAGTCTTGAGTGTTTCAGTAGGATTATTATTTGAAAATGTATTATTTCTTCATTCCTCTCCAGCCACTAATTTCCTCTTATCTGGATGGGGTGGTGGTTTCTTGGGTGTCAGGTGTTCTCTTTTCCCTAAGTGACTATTTGTGTTGGTTACATGCTGTAGTTAATGTAAATAAACAATGCCTTGTTAATTGTATAATTTATCTGGCATAGGTATCTCAGAGTTCAAATAGTTCAAGTTTAATTTATTCTGTGTGTTTTATATGAAAAACCAAATCTGCACATGTTTTCATTCCTTTAGCTTGATGATTTACCTTTCCTGGATTTTGGATTGTCAGTAATTTTCAATTACTGAACACTGCATACAGGATGGGACATACAATCATCAAGCCTTGGCACCCTCTGTGAATGACAAGCTCACTGTTAGTCATAAAAATATCCTGATATATTAAGAGTCCTGCCTGAAATATGGCAGTTTTTGTTGGATTCAAAAGGAAGGTTGTTTTGTCTGAATTTGCAGGAATTCAGTCCACATGTATGGTGCATTTTGAAAGTTGTAGTCTGTTAGTTCCTTTGAGCCACGTCATTCAATGGTGGGAAATAAGTCATAGAAATCATACAGTACAGAAAGAGGCCATTTGGCCCATTGAGTCTGCACTGACCACAATCCCATCCAAACCCTACTCCCATATATCTTACCCACTCATCCTCTAACCTATGCATCTACGGTCAATTTAGCATGGCCAGTCAATCTAATCCACACATCTTTGGACTGTGGGAGGAAACTGGAGCACCCAGAGGAAACCCATGCAGACACGAGGAGAATGTGCAAACTCCATACAGACAGTGACCCAAGCTGGGAATTGAACCTAGGTCCCTGGAGCTGTGAAGCAGCAGTGCTAACCACTGTGCTACCATGCCGCCCTATAAGTCAGATTGATAAATCTGAGGAGCTCCGGGCAGTTGAAATCTGGGTGCAGAAAGAGATGTAGGTCTGAGGAAATGGCCCATGAACAGAAAATACCAAAGTCACAATATCTATAGATAGTGAATTACAAACAAAACCAGATCATAGAATAATAGAAGCCCTATAGTGCAGAAGAAGGGCAATCAGCCCATCAAGTCTGCACCGACAACAATCCCACCCTAGGTCCTATCCCAGCAACCCCATACATTTACCTTGCTAATTCCTGTAACCTACACATCCTGGGACACTAAGGGGCAATTTAACATGGCCAATCAACCTAACCCGCACATATTTGGATGTTGAGTCTTTCTTTTGAATGGACTTCTTCGGTGGTGGCTTAATATCAGTTAAACTTGTTAGCCTTAAATTGACATAGACTAAAAATAATGCAGCAGTAAATAACACATTGGGGTGAATTTTCCTCTACTTGTGTTTGGGTATAAATTATAATAAATTGTGTAAATGAGGTTAGATGTATAACTTGGAAGAAATTTGGGCAGGTAGGATAGAACAATACTTGTGGCAGCTGTGCAATCCTTCATGTCTGCATTTTCTTTGTGTGCTGCACCCTGGTGCAAATAGAAGAAGGTCTGTTTCATTGTGTTTTGCATGCTATAATTACCCTGCCTGGACATAAATCAAATGAATGCTCTAATATTATGAATTTCCTTACAAATGTTGCAAACTTAGAAAACTTAAGTCAATCAAAATTGCTCACTGCTATATATATTTGTGTTCATTCTTATTGGTTTATTGAGCTCTACTCTATTAATGTGTTCAATAGAAGTGATGTCTTAAGTCCCTACTGCAGCAAACGGGCAGAGAAGAAGCAACCTTGTAAGAGAATGCACACCTGTAAATAAAGCTCTGTTGTTTTAAACCTTCCATGCTCCCTAGCATCCTTCTCCAAAATACAACACTCACCACCATTTATGAGCACAATACCCCCCGCCCCCATCCCCAACAACTCAGGACCTGCACCTTGTAATGTTTGTTTTGTTACAACTTTGTGTTTTTAAAACATGCTCACTCAGAAATCAGGATGTCCAGTTGAACATTGGATGCATGGTAACCCAAACCAGAGATGATTGAAGGAAGGTAATTTGGGAAAACTGCTATTGCACGTTACAGATAGTGTGACATGAACCCAAGATCCTGGTTGAGGCCGCCTTCACGTGTGCAGAACTTGGCTATCAGTCTCTGCTCAGCGACTCTGCGCTGTCATGTGTTGTGAAGGCTGCCTTGGAGAACGCTTACCCAAAGATCAAAGGCCGAATGCCCGTGACCACTAAAGTGGTCTCCAGTAGGAAGAGAACACTCTTGCCTGATGATCATTGAGCGGTGTTCATTCATCCGTTGTCGTAGCGTCTGCATGGTCTCCCCAATGTACCATGCCTCGGGACATCCTTTCCTTCAGCATTTCAGGTAGATAATGTACGTTCTGGGGACCACGCTAATTTTAGGATTGGAATTTTAGCTTTTTATTGGATATAACATTTGACGATTTGTTTCATTGTTTACTTTCAATTCTCACTTTGCCCCGGGTCTTTTTTGTTATGCATAAATTCTGGACAAAACAAGTAAAGAATTTGGAAATGACTTACTAATTGAATTCACTCGCCCTTGCCTCAATTTTCCAATCAACTAGTTATTAATATTTGTTTGGTATTGGGTCAGATGGTCTAACATTTGAGTGGGCAATCCAGGGAATTCTTGTGTTTTTTGTTTAATAGCCTTCATTTCCCATCTGCTTCCCTCAGCAAATGTTCCTGTATATGGATTGCTACAGTAAGAAGTCTCACAGTACCAGGTTAAAGTTCAACAGGTTTATTTGGTAGCAAAAGCCACTAGCTTTCGGAGCGTTTGCTGCTTAGGTGAGTGGGATTTCAGTTCACAAACAGGGCATATAAAGACACAAACTCAATTTACAAAATAATATTTGGAATGTGAGTCTTTACAGGTAATCAAGTCTTAAAGGTACAGACAATGTGAGTGGAGAGAGGGTTAAACAGAGGTCACAGATATGTGTATTGTCTCCAGCCAGGACAGTTAATGAGATTTTGTGAGCCCAGGCAGGTCGTGGGGGTTACAGATAGTGTGACATGAATTCAGGATCCCGGTTGAGGCTGTCCTCAAGTGTGCAGAACTTGGCTATCAGTCTCTGTTCAGCGACTCTGCGCTGTCATGTGTCGTGAAGGCTGCCTTGGAGAATGGTTACCCGAAGATCAGAGGCCAAATGCCCATGACTGCTGAAGTGTTCCCCAACAGGAAGAGAACACTTTTGCCTGATTGTTGAGTGGTGTTCATTCATCCGTTGTCGTAGTGTCTGTATGGTCTCCTCAATGTACCATGTCTTGGGACATCCTTTCCTACAGCGTTTCAAGTAGACAACATTGGCTGAGTTGCAAGTGTATATATCATGTACTTGGTGGATAGTGTTCTCACATGAGATGATGGCATCCGTGTCGATGCTCCGACATGTCTTACAGAGGTTTCTGTGGCAGGGTTGTGTGGTGTTGTGGTCACTGTCCTCCTGAAGGCATCTCAACACAGCCTTCATAACACACGAGAGCGCAGAGTCGCTGAGCAGAGACTGACAGCCGGGGGAGTGGAGGGGAGTGATTTGAACCAAGGCACAAACCTTGCTTCAATATTTCCATCACATTTTTACCTCCCACATTTCTACTGCTTCAGTTCCTACAGCCTCAATATTAACTCTGTTTCTCTCTGTTGTGTTTTTCTAGCATTTTGGTTTTTATTTCAGATTTCCAGCATCTGCAGTATTTTGCTTTTATTATTCAGGGTGCTTTGGAATGTTCAACCTGCTGTTCTGACTCTATTCTGGGTGTTTGTGGTGATTGTTTTGCTTCTGATGATGCAGGTAAAGTTGATTCTGAAGACCTACCGTCCAGGAATGGAGACGTGAAGAAAAACAAAGAAACAGAAAAGCCTGCAGAAGAGGTACAACGTAGCCCAGTCTGTGTCTGATTACCTGTCCATTTTCACCAAATTTTCATTAGTGTGGGTCAGAGGTTAAAGGCAGCAGATAGGTAATAGCTGTCTCACTGACATGCTATTAAATTTCCCTGGTAATATCTATACACAAAGCTGAAGTTCTCATGCTCTCTATGTTTTGAATAAAATTCATGTTTTAACACCTCCTTAAGAGTTGGGATTTTTCTGGTACAGTACCAGTTTTCAAAGATCATAGTTTTATTTTAACGTTGCAAATCTTTCAAATAATTTTAAATGGTTTTAGTAGCTTCATATTCTGCAGGAACTGTCTTCACAATTCACTGACTGACTTATTCTCATCTCTTTAGTTGTCCTCTCCCAAGTGTTATTCATCTTTGTGTTTCTTCTACCTCCCCTGGTTGTTATCCTTCTAACATTTCCTCCTCTGTTTGTTCCCAGTCACCTGTTCTGTTTCTCCCTCAGTTATTCGCATCTCTATTCTGTCCATTTTCTTCCTACCCCAGTTACCTGCCATATTTCTTCCCTGGTTTTTCCTCTTCCCCATAATTTGGGTGTGGTGATCGACCTGACTCTAGGAAACCCCCAAATGAGGCAACTAAAGGACTGGAGTGTCTTCATTGGGAGGAAGCAGAAGAGTAAGGGTTACCTGTGGGTTGCATGTAATTATAGAATGTGTATATTCTGTGATGCCTGAGGTAGAGACAAATGGAGGCAGGCTAGAAGCCAATATTCCATCAAAAGGGAAGATCTGTTAGTTACACTGTCCTTAAAAGACTGCTTGACAAAGAAGCTTTCTGCTCAAAATGAATCCTGAAGGTAAGATTGCTTCATGAGAATGGATCCTCAACATGGGACTCTATCTAAATGGGTTTGAATGAGGCAGTGATGGTGTTAAAACCTGCTTTCTGTTTTATTGGCAGGATATAAGGACGGTGGAGGCAAAGGATTATGTGCTGTTTGACACTCTGTGTGACACTGTCCTATCATCACTGGCATTACTGCAGAGCGGCATCACTGAGGTACTCCTAAAATTGTGCAATTCCATTTCTTCACAAAGTTTATATATCTCTGATTTATTTTTTAATTTCCATGCCTTTTAAAAAGCTTTAATTTTTTTTTGTGTACATTTTCTCCCATTCTCCTCGCTCTTACTGGGGTAAGTGGATTGCTGATTGTTAGAAGCTTAGCTCCTTAGCTCCCGTGAACATTATCCAGTGACTCCTTTGCGAAATGTCCATCTGCGTATATTGAGTTAGGCCCAGTGATGCTCTGCCTGTGTTGAATAGCCTACTTGCAGTCGTCATGGGGTCCTATATGAAGTCTGGCCACTATGTCTAAAGAGATGGATGAAACCCTTTACTTTGATTACCAAGAAGACAAAAAGAAAGATCTTCTCCATAATAAAGGAAAATTGAAACCTCGTATTGACTTTATTGTACGTAATGAAATTCAGCAGAACTGTACTGCTGCAAGAGAGATGCACGCCTTTGTAACAAAAATAAAGCTTTTTTTTGGTTTCTGTTAGGTGATTTATTTGTTATTTTACTGTTGACCACAGTACTCTTACAGATTTAAGACCAGGTAATGACTACGTGTTTTCTGAAGATTAGGCAATTTGCATTGCAGTGTGACCAAATTTTACGCATCAAACCAGTACAAAAGATATGTGTTTCTGAAGAATTGGTTATAATAACAAAGGAACAGGAGTAGGCAGACCATTTAGCCCCTCAAGCCTGTTCTGCCACTTGTGCCTGATCTTTCACCAACTTCACATACCCACTTCTGCCCCACAACCCATTTAAACCTTTGGTGAACTAAAATCCATCAATTTTGGGTTTTAAAATTAAGAATTGACTTAACATCAATTATCATTTGCAGAAGAGTGTTTTAAACTTCTATCACTCTTCGTGTGAAGAATTGTTTCCCAATTCCACTAATTCCCTTGGAATATACAAGTTGGTTGCTCAATTTATACCTGGATAGAGACATGATACATTCAAAGTATTTGACAGAGATAAATGATTTGTCTTAGCTGGCTTTCTGATTCCATTACCTTCCTCCTTTGAATCTTATCTGGCTGAAAGTTCTGCAGCTCCAAATTCTGGTGTCTGCCTTTTAAGTTGTGTGCAGACATGTATGGATACAGTTAATTTAGCATACCTCCTGATACCTCTAAGTTTCCTTTGTTTTGGGACCCATACATTTTTGGTGATCACCATCACCAGTTTAATCTCTGCATTAATCACAGGATTACCACCTCCATGAAATAAAACACCCACCCTTGTTGCATCTACTGCAGCTGTGTGTCTAAGTTTCCATCATCAAAAGGAAGTGTTTTCATCCTCAAGTCCATTATTCTTGACAAACCAAAAAAAAGTTTCCTATTTAATGGAAAGCAGCAGCCTTTCGGAGCAATGGCCTTGCTGAACTTCCCACCTCAAACATGCTGCTAGCGAGGACACTTGTGTTGCTTTCCAAGCACAAGGGCAGCCTTGCAAAATTCACTGAAGCTAACAACTGGCACAAACCTACCAATGCCACTGCTATCAAAAAATTGGGGCTGAAATTTCAGTTATACTTTTTGAATCCCAATAAATAGGCTAGATCCCCATCCCATCCCACCCCTGCACCATTATGGAGCGTAAATCAGTATCAGTTATTCATTGCTTTTTCTGGTTGTTCAACAGCTTCTGGACTTCAAAGATCAACTGATGAACCATGCCCTTCCCACCAACCTCTTAGCCCATTTGGTCATTACCACAGGGCGGCTTTTCCGCAGGTAGTGTGGATATTTGCATTATGTTGAGGTCAAGCTCATTGTACCACCTTACGCTCATTCTTTCCCAAGATTCAAAACTGTTCTAACTCCTGTCAGCTGCCTCCTTGTCCTACAACCTAGAGGCTTTTAAACCTCTCAAACTTGGCATTGGATAACTATAACTTCCTAATGAACCTTCCTGTCTCTCCTAATCTGGAGTCTTTCATATTGAGCATTAGTCCTTCACCTAGATTTCTTAATTAAAAAGACAAGATATCGCTAAGTAAAGTGTGTGTTCCCTTCAAGTTTGTTGCTGCTGTTATGGTATGTCATTCTCATCTATCTTGCGCCATCTTCACACATCCACTGTCGTTCATCTGCAACCATCTTTCATCTAACAATGCCTAGGCAAACCCCTCTTTCTACTGACACCTACTTTTCCCTCTAAAAGAGTTCCCTGTAGCTTTTCTGCTCTGATCATATAATAGAAAAATTGATATGTTCTTTTTTGAATGTCATGTTTTAGAGTTCTTTTGATTCTTGCAATTTCTTTCCATTATTTCATGGGATGTGGGCATCATTGGCAAAGCCAATATTTGTCGATTATCCATAATTGCGCTTGAACTGACTGGTTTGCTAGGCCATTTCTGAGGACAATTAAGGGTCAACCAAGATGTTGTGGATGTGGAATCACATGTAGGTCAGACCAAGTAAGAATGACAGATTTACTTCCCTAAAGAACATTAGTTTTTATGACAATCAATGATAGTTTCAAGGTCACTATTATTGACACTAAATGTCAATCCCAGTTTTTTTAACTAATTGAACTTAGCTGTCATTGGTGGGATTTGAACCCATTTCCCCAGAACAATAGCCTGGCCCTCTGGATTACCAGTCTAGTGACATTACCATAACATTTATCACCTTTATGGTCTGTGTGTGGAATTTTTAGCATACACCTTAGCATCTACATTTCAAAGCCTTTGATCATTATTTAATGTTCAGGTTTCTAAAGCATACATGAATGTGGAAAGAATGTAGCATTTTTTTCTCATAAGTTTGAGTTTTCTTGTTATTAACATATCCTTCATCTTCACAAGATTATTTTTGCCTATCTTCTAATTTCAGCATAACATTTGTGTTATCATCATGTGATAACACATCATGTGTTCTAAATAGACAAACTCATCTACTTGTTCCAGGGTGAGACCATTCATTTGAATGTTCCACATCTTTATAAAAATCCATGTGTTAAACCCTGGTAAATGTTCAATGTATAAAAGTGCACTGTCTGACATGGTACTGAGCTTTTCATAGCAGGAAGTCTTGAAGCTTAGTTTCATGTTCAATATCTAATCTGTGCTGAGTTATCTGATTCCAGGTGGGGCAGCTTAAGAAGCCTACAATTGGTCTGATTTGATTTATTATTGTCACATGTATTAACATACAGTGAAAAGTATTGTTTCTTGCGTGCAATACAGACAAAGCCTACTGTTCATAGAGAAGGAAACGAGAGAGTGCAGAATGATGTGTTACAGTCATAGGGAGGGTGTAGAGAAAGTTCAACTTAATGCAAGGTAAGTCCATTCAAAAGTCTGACAGCAGCAGGGAAGAAACTGTTCTTGAGTCAATTGGTATTGATCTCAGACTTTTGTATCTTTTTCCTGAAGGAAGAGGGTGGAAGAGAGAATATCCGGGGTGCATGAGGTCCTTAATTATGCTGGCTGCTTTGCTGGGAAATGTAGACAGAGTCAATGGATGGGAGGCTGGTTTGTGTGATGGATTGGGCTATATTCATGACCTTTGGTAGTTCCTTGTGGCCTTGGGCAGAGCAGGAGCCATACCAAGCTGTGATACAACCAGAAAGAATGCTGTAAAAGTTGGTGAGAGTCATAGCTGACATGCCAAACTTCCTTAGTCCTCTGAGAAAGTGGAGGCGTTGGTGGGCTTTCTTTAACTATAGTGTCAGCATGGGGGGACCAGGACAGGTTGTTGGTGATCTGGATCCGTAAAAACTTGAAGCTCTTTCTACTTCGTCCCCATTGATGTGCACAGGGGCACATTCTCCTTTACCCTTCCTGAAGTCGATGACAATCTCCTTCATTTTGTTGACATTGAGAGAGTGAGATTATTATTTCTTCACCAGTTCAGCAGATTCTCTACCTCATTCCTGTACTCTGTCTCGTCATTGTTTGAGATCTGACCCACTACGGTGGTGTCGTCAGCAAACTTGAAAACCAAATTGGAGAGGATCACACCTAGGCTAGGAAGACTAAATTTATGCTCCTCTTCACTAACCTAAGAATTCCAAAGGAAGATGCATTTGTATGAATATCGAGTGAGGACAAGGTCAGGCTTGACTATAACGTTTCTATATTTGTATATTGGATAACTCAAGTAGAGTCCAAAATGGGTGTTAGATGGTCCACTTTGCCTGGAACTGCTTATGTTTTATAAGTGACATTTTATGGTATATGCTTCATTTCCATTCTAAGGGGGATAAGGCCTCATGCAAACTCCCATCTTCCGCCTCTTCTCTATGATTGCAGGTTTTTGGCTGTTGCGTGGTGCTCCTGCTCATCCTACGCTTCCAGCCACAATAACATTCCAATCATTGAAGCCAAAAAGCCAACCTGAAGTTTGCCAGAAACCCCTGGTTAAAATTCCAATGTAGGTTAATATTTTGGAAAGTTTAACACCCAGGGTCCCTTTTAAAAAAAACATGGTAAATACACTCACCCACCTGTGATTTTTGGGTATCTTATCGAACTCATGGGTATCATACTAAAGTTGGAAAGTTTAACACCCAGGGTCCCTTTAAAAAAAACATGGTAAATACACTCACCCACCTGTGATTTTTGGGTATCTTATCGAACTCATGGGTATCATACTAAAGTTGTTGAAAGTTGTATTAAATTTATAAACAAGCTCAGAACTCTCATTGCATGTATTGAATTGGCACCTAAAAAATCATTTGGCAATGTTAGACATCTGGGGGAGTGCCTGACTCAAAATGACAGTTTCTGCATGGAACAGACATACAAGACTGCAACTCGACTTTCAGGACCCTAGTACTTGTATTATTGTCTTTAAACAGGCTGGAATCTATTCAAAATTATCCCTTGCTATCTTCACAAATAAAGAATGACCATTTGGGTAAGATACTTGAGGGGTATGACATCTAGTGAATGAACTCTAGTTTTAATGGGTAGCTTTTTGTATTTTCTTTTTATTTAACAACTATTGGCGACCTCCCTACAGTACTAGATTCTTCCATAGAAGATAAGGGAACCAAATTTCTTCGCTTTTGTGCCTGAGGTACATTTATTTTCCAAATGTAAAACAGAAGAAAAATATCAGTTACCTGTGACTCTGAATCTCAAGGATGGAGTAGTGCGCTTGTGTTTCCTGCCTCATGTATCTCCTTAACATAATTTGTACCTTAGAGATAATGGAGGGCTTGATTGGAAGATCTGAGGTAGGTCATGAAACAAAGTTTGAAGCATAAACAGCACCAGCATAATGGACGTCAGAGGCAGAAAGTCAGTGGCAATTACTGCTGAACACAATTAACTTTCCAGCCCTACACTGACCCAAGCCTCTGTCCAGGAAAAGGACTCTTTGTCAGAGCTATGTATATGACCTGAATCTGGATTTACAATGAGGCTGAGATCAGATCATATTCAGCGCACTAGAGTCCTCTGTCTGATATTTACCAGGGGACCTTTGAAAGAAAATAGACTCAATAAATGTGTTAGACACATGGGGTTGTCTGTGAGCAGTTGGATGCAGCTGACTTTTTTTTTGTTACTGTCCATGTTCCCATTTGGAAGGAGATATATTTTAGATCTGTTGAAATATACTTTTATCTGCAACTATCCAGTCCCACATGTTCGTCCTCCTCCTTGCATCCTTGCTGTGTTGAAACCAAGAGTCATCACACTAATTAATTAGAGTGTATTTTGATTGATAGATGGAAAGCTGATGGTGAGGGTTAGCTGTCCTTTTAAACACTAATTAGATTTCCTTTCCATTATTTGGTATTAATTTCCATTGACTGCAATGTAAGATGGGTGAGCCTGCTACCACTCACTTTACCAACTGTTGATAGAGAATGAGGCAAATTTTCATTTTTATCAGGATTTCAAAACAATGGAATTACGTTCTTAAATCTTTTTCATACCATAAACAAGTCTTTAAAACCCAAGTTTGGCATTGCCCATTTTTTGACTTGCCTCATTTTAATCTTTTTTAAACTTTACTATAGGCCCTTCACTGTGAGTCTTGACCCTACCACTTCGGTCTCTCAAAGAAAATCAGCTGAGTGTGGCAGTGACGATACTGCAATTGGCTGTGCAAGTTTCCCCCATAAAGTTAATTTGAATTTGCCAGACAATGCTAATTAGACAATCAAGATTTACAATCTCCGAGGAGATCAATAATGTGAAAGAAACAAACTCTCGAAAGGACCACAATGAAAGAAACAGAGAGGCAAGATTTCACTTTTCAGATCTTTACTGTTCCAATCCTTTGTTGTTTTCTGGAAGGCAGAGTTATTTCATGAACTGGCAGGAGTTTGTTCACTTCCCTGTTTTCATTCTCTTGTTTAACATTCATCCTTTTGTGTTCTGATGGCCCAGTGTTTCTGACTTGTACACTCCAACCACCGAGTTGATTCGCCTTGTACGTTTCTATGCTACTCCATGGGAACAGAAGAAAGAAAACCTGGAGTTGTTTTATGCAGACCGTGAGAGGTACGGATGCTTGTTTTCTCATAATGGAAAATGCATCTGGTCGATAGCTTCTTTGGTGGACTAGTGGGTAAAGATATCACCCCTGTTTGACACTGTGCAAAACAAACTTAAAGAGAGTAAATGCAAAACTGTAACATGCTGAAAACATACAAAACAGTTGGTTAACAACTCTGAACCATGTGGTTTAAAGAAGGCCTGGAAACAAAGTTGCAGGCCTCACACTGCCAGTTCAAAGGCAGCAGAGGAGGAACCTCATCTGTCTGAAGTTTCACAAATAAGGCCACTTCCCCCCTACAGACCACCAGCTGAATAGCACCATGCTACTCTAAAATGTGGTCCAAAAGGCAATACTGTTTTTCATGTCTGCTCCCAGTGGTGTGGGTGGTTGCTACATACCAAAAGATTTTTTTTACATTTCAGGAAGAAGCATCAGCTGAGTATAGCTGCGAGGCGACTACAGCTACTTGATGGTCATGTAAGTTTCCTCCATAAAGGTTTTTCCCAGTTGAGAGCGCGTTTGCCAGATAATGCTACTTAGCCAAGTAAAGCTGTTACAATCCAAGTTTGCACAATAGGACTTGATTGGGTTGATTGACAATAATATCAATTGACTGGGTGGAGCTAGGTACACACACACACACAATTCCAACTCAGTTGCTGTATGGAAGTACAGAGAGGGGAGCACTTTCTCTCTTTGAAGTCTCAAGACTGAGATCTGACAGAGAATATTTCTGAAGTTTTGCTGCTTGAGGATATATCTTTCTGAGAGTCTGCTGTATGAGAGTCTAAAGACAGGTGTATGTCTGGATTTTTGTCCAGAGATGTTAAAAGGCTGAAAATCCAGCATCCATGTAAGCATATCTACTTTTGGTGCCAACTGATTCTGAAGAAGGGATTTGTCTGTGGGGATACTGCTAAATTGGAACAATAAAGATGGATAACTATTAAGAATTATACTTTATCATGTTTAAGTGTTTTAATTGGTAAAAGTTAGGCTAATTATTTCTGTTCTCTCCTAACTATGTTCTTCAGTAAAGGTTGTTTTGATAAAAGCTTCCTATTGGGTCAATTGAATCATATCTGTAATGACGTACCTTATACTCATCCTAAAGCCAAAATCAAAAGCAAAAGTTGGGGTCTAGGCTAATTTCATAATATACCTTGGAGTTTCTGATCTGGTCCCTAACACTCAGCCCAATCATCTTTGACTGTGTGTGTGAGAACACTTTTGTTGATCAAACAGGAATAATTTATATGACTGTTAAGATTATGTATTTACGTAAGTAATAGCCTTTGTATCTCAATGCTTTTATATGCCCAGTTTCATTATCTGGTAGAGAAAGACATCTACATTCTATTCTCTCACAAGCACTTTATTCACAGATGGTATTCAATGTCTCATCCTTTTGATGTGAGCAAGCACTTTATCACTTGACATAAACTCCCAAAACCCCTCTACCTTGGCATCTTTTTATACTATGCTCTATTATGTCTTCTCACTATACTAATCAACAAAGAAAGGTGTCTATAAAGTCAACTGTAAGTAAACATGGTTAAATATTAGTTCCTTTTAATCAGCTTCTAAGAATTTGTATTCTTGTTCATAATCTAATAATACAGTATGTAAAATGTTTTTCCTCATGTCACCATTAATTATTTAGTTATAATGCAGACGCTTGATGAACTGAGCTAAATATTACTAAGGCCAAAATTTCTCAGAGGTTCTGCCAGTTTCACTGACTAACCTTAGAAACACACAATCCATGTGGAGACTGATAATGTTGAGAAAAATATTCAAATTTCTAGTGGCTGACTAGAAGGATCACACAGTAAGGTTTCAAGTTTTAAGACTTGTACTGTAAAAAAAATTGAAGGTAACATTGTCTACTTACTATTCTGATGGCATTATATATTATAAACTACAGTAAAAGGTTCCTCCATTGACTCTCACGGTAAGGGTTATCTTGGATCTTTAGCCAAAGCTCAGTGAATCTTCCAACCTCCTTCAAATCATCATTAACTTGTTTTCTTCAATATGAACACAAGCTCCCACCCACATTCAACATGGCAAAGAGTAGGGAGGCTACTTCTAGCTGTTTGCTTGCTTCCTGTCTCATATTCTTGCAGACTGACTGTGTCTGCGAGGCTCAGGATATCTTTGGAAAATCTACAATGGCTATCTATTGACTTTTCCCTTCCTAAAGCCAATCCCCAATTCACTGTGAATTATCTGAGCCTTGTATCTAGGGAGAAATGCTAATTGGCTATCCTTTGGACCCGCAACATCATTCTATCTTGAAATTATATGTACAGTTCAAGTATAACTGTTTGGAAAAACCTGACTTCAAGACTAACTGACCATCCAGAGTCATCACAGATACTTTGGCCATTGTCCACAAATGAGCAGCTTCTTCCTGGTAAATTAATCTGGACTTCACTGTTCCCATAGCAACCCAGCCACCGAGAGAGTAAGATTCAGAGCAGATCATATAACTCCATAGCTCCATTTTACCTTAAGGTCAATCGACAGTCCCAAAACATTACAAACTTGGTAACTAAGGGAGAACATCAGTTCACTCCCTACAAGACCATGTTGTTGGAAGCACAGAGGTAGGGATAATACATGCAAGAGGTTCACTCCAGCAGCTTGGATGGAGTACAATACATCTCTGGGACTTAATATCCCCAAGTGAAGTGAAGCATAACCAGCCTTCGAGTGGATGAATGTGAGCCACACCAAATTGAACCTAAAGCCCTAAAGGAAAATGAGGTACTTTTTCAAAATAATTTACCAGATGGGCCCAATGTTGGGCTGATTTCAGGATATGAGGTGAAGGCTTGAACAGGCTCACAGAATACTACAGTGCAGAAGAGGCCCTTCAGCCCATTTGATGCACTGGTACATGAAATGCCCTGACCTGCCCACCTAATCACACTTGCCAGCACTTGGCCATAGCCTTGAACAGAAATAGGCTTACTGTTGGAATTCATGGAATGGTCCAGTTCCTTCATTAGAGACAGAAAAAGATCTTCAATGCTTTTTTTTATTGTCTGTATTTAAGCCCAGGCCGAGCGATGAAAGAATAGTAATTTAACAACGGCTATTGTGGGTTAGATACTCATACTGTGAGCTTACCATTTAGAATAACATGAACCATGTGTGATCCTTCATTGGTTCCATTGCCCTTCATTATTGTTGTACCCATTTTCCATGAGAAAACAAAAGAATCATGGATCCTCCTGGGGAGCCAGACACCCTGACACAGTAATAATTGTTATGTTTTTCCAGTACTTTTTGGTAATCTCTCAATTTTCTCTTTTATTAAGGCCAGATGGATTGCTCGGGAACGCCAGATCTTGAACTGGGAGAAGTTGTTTGGAAAGTTGATGGTATGTGATTTTTGTAATTTTGTATCATACAGTCAAGACAGTGAAAGGCCTGACCTTAATCTGGGTCAGGGGTGAAATTTAGATGTTCCATTCATCCATCCAAATTGGAATCCATTATTTCAAGCAATCCAGCATCTGAGCCAGTTTGGTTCATATTGTTCCAAGGTGCAAATGATGAAACTAAACTCTACAGTCTGATAGTATTAAAAGCCAATAAACATGTAGTAACATTATGCACTTTTCAAGACTGAACAAGCCTTTCCTTTTGATCCGATGACAATCTATCTCCTTTCTGTCTGCAGACTGCAAAGACCCATGGACGGCGGTGGAAGTTTCGAGTAGAATATTTGAAGAAGAAAGACACATTCAGGTAAGCCAAAGCAATCTGACCATTTAACAATCATTACAGGCCACAGTAGTATGGTGTCTTAGAAATGAAGATGTTTTCTTGTTGCTGTTACAGCCTAGAATCACAGCGGTTCACAGGGAGTCCAGCTCAGTCTGAGACGCAAGATGGAAAGATTGACTCAGGGCTGCATGTTGTATCTAAAGAGGCAGTAAGTGAAATTATTTAATGATAAAACTGAGCTAATTATCATTGACCTTCCTTGTCTAATTGTAAATATCCCATTTCAGCCTTTGTCAGTGTACGAGATGCAAAACCAATAGGTTCTTCTGACTTGTCCTCCATTAAAAGAGAATACCACCCCCTCATCAAGGCACCACAAGACAGAATGAGTTTCCTGACTTGATCAAAATGAACCAGCAGATTGACTGATTGCAAAAACATTTTCACATCCTTGTAAGCTTTCTTTTGTGCTAACTCCCACTTCCATTTGGTTTCTTTGTGAAGTAATATACAATGTGATAACACAGTTGAAATATCTGGCAAAAACTTTCCATAATAGTTCACCAGAGCCAAAAATGATCTTAGCTCTGACACATTCCTTGAATTTGGAGCTTCCTTAACAGCTCAAACTTACCCTTCCACAGGAGATGAGCCTTTTGTGGTGATCGTATAATCTAGATATTCCACACCTTGTGCCTGAAAAATGCATTTGCTCCATTTCAGGTGCAGTCTCACCTCTGAAAACCTTTGAAGCACCTGATCCAGATTGCTGAGGTGCTGCTTCTTAGTTTCCTCTGTAATCAAAATGTCATTCTGCTAGACGAGGAGTGACTTCGAACAGGTTATCTATCCATCATTTTTTGAAAGATTGATTGGAAGATACCCAAAAATCAAATGATTGAACAGAATTTTATGCATGTTAATTGTAGCGTACTGCTTAGGGTCCACCTCGAGCAAGAGTTGTTAATAAGCATTGCTTGCATCCAGTTTTGAGAATAACTTGCCTCCAGCAATGGATAAGCATTTAATTTGGAAATTGAATTAATGCTGAGTTTATAATCTTCACACATGCACACTGTACCATCACTTTTAAGGACAGGAACAATTTGTACTGTCTAATGAGAAAATTGAATAGGTTCAATGCTCCCAAGCCTTTGTCGTCTTTCGAACTCTTCCTCAACTTTGTTTTCATAACTTAGGGCAATGTTCTGGGCTTGAAAAAGCAAGGAGAAGCCCTGGATCTATGAGTAACTTTGCTTAGTACCCAGTTCACCCTTGAAGACTTCAGGATACGTCTTAACCACATTCTCAGTTACCTTTGAGTGCTTGATATCACCCCACTTCAATGAAATTTTGCTGAGCCAGTTATGCCCTAGCAAACTAGGCCCCTTCCTTATTCCTACAAGGAGGCATGCCCTTGCCTCTTGTCTTGTATACAATATGTACTTTCAAAGCCTCAAGGGACAGAATAGACTCTCCACTGTCTATCCAAAGTTTGATCTCTGCTGGCATAAGGGCCGTTGCTTCGTTAGAGTCCCAAGTCAACTTGTAGGTTTCTTCACAAGTTACAGATGTGGAGGCTTCTGTGTCCACCTCTATCTTGATTTCCTGTCCATTGACCACCACTGTAAAATAAAAAGGCTCTGCTCATGCCTCAATTATAAACTTGCTCCTCTGCCTGCTCTGAGCTATCTCTGTGATGTGTAACTGATTGAGGCTTCTTTAAATTTAAATTTTCTTGCTCAGCTTTTGCCTTTCTTTTCACACTCCTGCATTTGTTCACTAAATTACCCTTCTTGTTGCACTGGTGACAAACAGCATCCATAAATTTGCAAAACTTCGCAAAATGTGGCTCACAACATCTAACACACTCCACAGCTTTCATCTTCTGGTTTGCAACCTCTTTCTTCTCTTCATGCAGCAATTCCACCTGGGCACCAACATTAGCTTTAAGGATATCTGTAGCATTATTGGCAGCCACTTGCATGCTCTGCAAAATTTTTAGAATCTTCTTAACAGTCAGTTAGCTTCACCCAACAACCAACGCTGAATGCTGTCCTGTTCAATGTCACAGACTAATCTGTCTCTGAGCATATCTTCCAATACTGCTCCAAATCTGTATTGTTCTGAGAGCTGGTGCAGTTCTACACAAAGTAAGCTACCAATTGACTTGCCTTCTGAAAATGTTTATGAAACTTGTATCTTTGGACAGTTATCAAAGACTTTGGACAAGTGCAACTAAATCTGCAAAACAAATGTCCCTTGGCTTCTGAGCTACAGCCGGATTCTTCATCCACTTGTAGGTTTTTGCCCCCACACACACTCAGGAGAATTGAGCACCCAGTCCTTGCTTCTCTTGTCAAACCCACTGATGGCCCTGAACATATCCAGGATACTCAACCACTACTCACAATGCCAACTAGTACTCACTGTGCACAACTCCGTGTTGTCACAGTGAATGTCAAAAAACTTTATTTTTTTTCTCTTCATCGTTTCTTCCTCGTCGCCAAAAGATATAGTAACTTGAACCTACAGTAAAGGTAGTTGAATGCATTGTCAAGAGAACAATCTTCTTTCTATAATAAAGTTTATTGATGGCAATAACACAGCAAGTATTAAGAACTACGAAAACAGGAGCAGCTAGCAACATGCCTTGCTTGCAGAACAATCTCTTGCAGACAAGGGCTGCCAAAGACATCACACACGCATGCGCAAATCCACTAAAAGACATTGGTAATCCATTTACATAGACAGATGCTACTACCACACCCAGCAACAGGATAGAAACCAGATTCAATTGTTGGCCTGTCTTATGTTATCCAATTCCAATCAGAACAGCAACTGGAGAACTAAAATTGGCCTGAGCTACTCCTTGGATGTAAAGGCAATAATTAGCCAAGATATTCATCATTGACGTCAATCAGCTTCTTAAATTTACTGGAAAAGATTATACAATTGTTGGAAGAGTTTTCTAATTCTTTCATCAGGTTCACTAATGTGAGAAACGCAGCTCACAGTCAAACAATTTAGTCAAGTCAAGTTCTGAAGGAGCAAGATATTTTATTTAACGTTCTTGCAAGACCGGGTGTCCAGTAAAATAGGCACACCTTACATCGATTTGCAGCACATTTTTATACTTTTTTTTACAAGCATTGTAATGGCTTTGCAATGTGTTGTTCTCCCCTAATTGGTGGTCCCTGTCCCATCTATGTGTTGTCATTCCCCTATTGGCTCAAGGTGCCCCAAGTTTCCATCCCCTCTACTCTCCATCTAACAATGTCTCCTGTTATCACAAGAGTGCATTAGCAAACTCATCCATCTTATCCAACACTGTTACATGTCCAGTTCAGATTGGCGGTAATCAATCCTTTGCCAACTTAATCACTGCTGTCCCGACTATCTCAGTGACCTTTTTCCCCCTTTTATGCTTAGTTGTAGAAACAACACATCTTGCAGACCATTTGCTTTTTGTAACTTGGATCTCGTACATTCCTTCAAGATGTGGTGTATGCTTCACTGCACACCACACCTCTGGTGTTATTTCTACACCACAGGCAGTCTTTTTATTATCCCTAACTATTGCTCTGTTAGCAGCGAATCTTATGCCCTATGTTTGTGACTAACTCACAGTTGTTTCTATAATGTGGGTTATCAATGTGCCTGGCTATATCCAGTCTACCTGACTTTAAGCTATTTCTCTATGGTGTACAGATATATGTGTTAACAGCATCTTTACCTGTTGCTCACACTAATGTCCTTTAGGGAATGAAATCCTCTGTCCTTATCTGGTCTGGCCCACATGTGACTCCAGAGCCACAGAAATGTGTTGACTCTTAACTACCCTCTGCAATAGCCTAGCAAGCCACTCAGTTCAAGGGCGACTAGGCATGATGGCCAGCCAGCGTCACCTATGTCCCATGAATGAATGAAAAAAAGAGAACCACTGACAAGGCCAGCATTTTTTTGATTATCCCTAATTGCCCTTGGAAAGGTAATAGCTGCCTGTTTAACAACTGCAGCCTATCTGGTGTAAATACACCCACAGTGCTGTTAGGAAGGTAGCTCCAGTTTTTTGACTCAGCAACAGTGAAATATCCTTGGATATGTGTTGTTTTAATGGACGGACAGACCCACCAGAGGTTGCGGCACAGTAATATACAATCAGGAGGGAGTTGCCCTGAGAGTCCTCTACATAAACTTTGGACCCCATCAAGCTTCAGAGCATTAGATCAAACATTGGCAAGGAAACTCCTGCTGATTATCATGTGCTGCACATCCCTACTTCGGCCACCCTCAGCTGATGAGTTAGTCCTCCTCCAAATTGAACATCAGATAAAGGAACCGCTGAGATGGCAAAAATGTACTTTAGGTGGGAAACGTCCATGTTCATCACTAAAAGTGACTCAATAGCATCACTAAAGACTAAGCAGCTGATGTAATTGCTAGACTGAGTTTGAGGCAGGTGGTGAGGGAACCAATAAGTGGAAAAAATATACTTTACCTCATCATCACCAATTTGCCTGCCACAGATGCATCTGTCATGATGTGGATGTGCCGGCATCTGACCATGACAGTATCAATAGAAGGAACCACTGCACAAGCCTTGTGGAGTCAAAAGTCCCCTCTTCACATTTGAGGATACCTTCCATAGTAGTATTCGACCCTACCATCATGTTTAACGGGATAGCTTTCAAACAAATCTAATAACTCAACACTGGGCAACCGTGAGGCGCTCTAGGCAGCGGAATTGTACTCTACCAGAATCTGCAATTTCACGGCCCAGCATATCCCCCACTCTACCATTACCTCTAAGCTGGGGGATCAACCCTGGTTCATCAAAGAATGCAGGAGGGCATGTCAGGAGTCAAACCTAAAAGGAGGTCTCAACCTGGTGAAGCTCCAACAGAGGACTATTTGCATGACAAATAGCATAAGTAGAAAGTGATAGAGCTAAGCAATTGCACAACCAATAGATCAGATCTAAACTCTGTGATACTGCCAATTCCAGTCTTGAATGGGGGTGGACAATTAAACAACTCACTAAAAGCAGGCTGCACAAATGTCTCCATTCTTATTGCTGGGAGAGCCATGCACGTCAGTGCAAAAGATAAGGCTGAAACATTTGTAACAGTCTTCAGCCAGAAGTGCTGGGTGGATGATCCATTTTGGCCTCTGGAGGTCCCCAGTATCAAACATGCCAGTCTTCTGCCAATTCAATTCACTCCACGTTGTCAAGAAATAGCTGAAGATAGCGGATGTTGCAACTCTTCCAATTTTTGCATATATTTCCAAATGTTAGTAAGGAGGACTTTGCAGGCTTTACTGGGCAAGTTCTGCTATTGTTGTTCCCAGTACCTAGATTAACGCCAGGTGGTCCATCTGGTTCTTTTTTTCAACTTTTTTGTAAGTGTATTTTGTAGTGATTTGGTACAACTGATTGGCTTGTTATGTATTTCAAACGGCAGTTAAGAATCAATCATATTGTATTTGTTCTAGAGACGTAAATAGGCCAGACCAGATAAGTACAGCAGATTGACTTACCTGAAGAATATTAGTGAACCAGATGGGTTTTTATGACTACCTGGTAATTTCTAGGTCCCAGATCCTCCAGTCTTGGGATAGCTGGAGACAGGACATCCTTCCAAGATGTATAACAGATCCCCTTGGAAGTCCTTTAACATTGTCTCTATGACAATTGTTCAGGAAGTTTGAACTTCCAATGAACAATTCCACTGTTCTCTGGGACTCTCCGAAAAAGTCTCCAACTTTGAGTTAGAATCAAAGACTTTGGATTGTTCTGACTTATTACTTGAAATGTTGGACCAGAAAAATTCTAACTCCTCAGTAACTGAAGATCTGTCTCTCCAAACACTTGCACTGACCCATCAACCCACCTCACTTAACCCCTACCACCTGGTCTCACTGCCCCCATTATCCCCTGACCCCACCTGACTATCCCTCATCACACAATAAATCCTCCACTTGGCACAAGAACTTCCAACATTGACCAGAAGATTTGGGCTATGGCCACCTTTACAGGGACTCGTTTTTAATTTCAGATTTTTTATTACACAGTTGAATTTAATTCTACCAGCTGCCATAGTGGGATTTAAAGATCTGATCCCAGAGCATTAGTCAGGGCCTCCGATACCAAGTCTAAAAATGATTTATTTGGATCCCTGATCAGAATTGGGTGTGACATTAGTTTCACAGTCAATCCTTGACAGCACTCATCATCTTGGTTCATGCATCAGATATGGTAGTTTTGACAAAATAACAACAGATATGGTGCTGCAGCATAAGAGAGGAATGATAAAAATTGAGTAAAATCCATTAAACTAACATAAATAAAACATGAGTTTGGTATATGTGAGGTGTCCAGTCATCTTTTCTGTCACAGACATCTAGACAAAAAAACTTCCTTTGTATGGAATATATGACAGATTTTGTGATGTATAATGAATAAGCAGCTTGGTATTGTCACCTTGAAGGAATCTCAACAGAGCCTGATTAGCAGTGAGGATCAAGAGACTGATGCAGAGGAAAGAAATGAAGAGGAGGAAGAGAAGGAGGACAGTGACTTGGAGGAAGCTGAGGTGCCGACAGAAAAAGTAAGTAATTTTCAAAGCCTAAAGAACTTGTAAGTCTCTTGATGTACTGAATAAAAAACTTAGATTAATATAGCTTCTTTCACAACTTCATGATGTCTGAAATGTTGCACAACCAATGATGGAAAAACTCTGTTGTAGTGCAAGAATGCAGAATAGCCAATTTGCAAGTTCCCACAATGCAATAAATAACCAGTTTCCGTGTTTTAGTAATGTTGGTTCAGGGATTACTATTGACTAAAGCACCATTCTTGCAGCTGTAAGCCCTTAGAGAACAATAAGATCTTGGCTTAAAGCCCCATTCAAAGGAAGGCACCTTCATCACTACAACACTCAATTGGTACTTCAGATTATGAACTCATGTCTCTGATTCAGAGGTGATAGAGGCAAGGCTGACATCTGAAGACAATAAACCAAAGGCTTGATAAGGTGCTTGGCCTGCACTGAATTATCTGATCCCATCTGGGGTGGTAGTTGAGGTGCTATAATTAGGCCCAGCTTCTGTGGGCCAAAGAGGGGCAGGGGAACCAACCAGTTCAGGAAAGTGGACACTGAGTGACAAGAGGATTGGCTTGTCACTAGCTCTGTTTACATTCAAGACTGCATGTATCATGTAGGTAACAAGTATGCAGGACTGGTAGGATTTCTCATCAGGAATGTTATCCCCTACCAGACCCATCTCTTTATTGGTGTCAGGCCAGAAGAAATGGATGCATAAAATTTTGATGATCAGTAAGAAGCAACAGAGACCCAGCCAGAACTAGGCCCTGTCACAAATCATAGCCTCCCATTTCAAGTATTTTGCCATCTCAGGTCGGAGAGTTCTGACAATGATATGTCTTGCTGAAATAAGACAGTAACCTGTGGTCAATCTTTAAATTACATATTTGAAAATCCTGCATTTTCAAACCATGTCAACAAAATTGCACTGTTTGAGGTAGAATGCAGCACTGCTTCCATCACAGTGGTCACCTCATGTTAAATCAACATAGTTGAATCAAGTCAAAGTAAGTTCACATCATCAATGCACTGATCCTAACAGTAAAGCAACACTAAAGATATTGCACTAAAGATATGTTCATCCTGACATTGACAGTCTCATTCAACTCTGCATGACTTTCCTGCCTTTTACCAGCCTTACTCTTGCTTGTTTATCTTTCTCTACAGTTTCCATTGAAAGGTGAGGGTGCTGTTTTTAAGAAAGACACCATTGATGGAGAAGCACAGACTGAAGGCCAGACAGAGGAGCAGGGAACCTGGACAGGTGACCCTCTGTGCCAAAGGTGAGAAACTCTGCACAGAAAGAGCAACTAATTTGTTATTGGCCATGGAACTTCCACATGCATTTTCTATCCATCTAAACAAAGAGGAATTTCCATGGAGCTTGCCTAAGTACCTTTTCCTCTGCTGATTAAACATCATTAGAATTGCACAACATGTATTTCTTTTGACAGCCCGACGAGTTAATGAACTCAAATTAACTTAGGGACAAATTAAGAGGGGGCAGCCCCCTAAAAAAGAAGGGGGGGATGGCCCAAACAGAAACCAAAGTCCAAAGGAAACTTAAAACATTAAATCAAAATATGATTGTAAGGGTCTATAACACACCTCAGCCCCTGCAGTGCCCAGCGGGCACGAAAGGCGTCAACTGTGCCCGTGGACACCACGTTCCCTCTCCAAGGACACCTGGCCACGAACGTATTTGCACAACATGCATCTCTTATAAGAACATAAGAAATAGGAGCAGGAGTAGGCCATCTAGCCCTTTGAGCCTGCCCCGCCATTCAATAAGATCATGGCTGATCTGTCGTGGCTCAGTTCCACATTCCTGCCCTCTCCCCATAACCCTTAATCCCCTCGCTTATCAAAAACCCATCAACCCGTGTCTTAAAAATATTTAACGAGGCAGCCTCCACCACTTCAACGGGCAGAGAATTCCAGAGATTCACCACCCTTTGAGTGAAGAAGTTCCTCCTCAACTCCGTTCTAAACCGCCCCCCCTTTATCTTGAGGCTATGCCCCCTAGTCCTACTGTCCTTTCTGAGCGGGAAGAGTCTCTCCACCTCTATCCTATCCATCCCATTCATCATCTTATACGTCTCAATGAGATCTCCCCTCATTCTTCTAAACTCTAACGAGTACAAGCCTAGTTTATTCAGCCTCTCCTCATAGCTCAACCCCCTCAACTCCGGTATCAGCCTAGTAAACCTCCTCTGCACTCCCTCCAAGGCCAAAATATCCTTGCGTAAGTGTGGCGACCAAAACTGAACACAGTACTCCAGCTGCGGCCTCACCAATGCCCTATACAGCTGCAGCAAGACCTCCCTACTTTTATATTCAATCCCCCTCGCTATGAAGGCCAGCATCCCATTAGCCTTCCTGACCACCTGCTGCATCTGCAAGCTGGGTTTTTGCGACTCATGCACAAGGACCCCGAGGTCCCTCTGCACCGTCGCCTGCTGCAGTTTTTCGCCATGTAAGTAATAGTCCTTCCTACCAAAGTGGACCACCTCGCACTTGCCAACATTAAATTCCATTTGCCAGTTCCTGGCCCATTCGCCCAGCCTATCTAGATCCTTCTGCAGACTCTCCACACCCTCCGCGCAATTTGCCATTCCACCAATCTTGGTGTCATCAGCAAATTTTGACACCATACACTCGGTTCCCTCCTCCAGATCATCTATATAAATGGTAAATAGCTGAGGCCCCAGCACCGACCCCTGGGGCACTCCACTAGTCACCAACCGCCAATCCGAATAGCACCCATTAACCCCCACTCTCTGCCTCCTATTTGACAACCAATCCTCTATCCACGCTAACACTCTACCCCCAACTCCATGCCCCCTCACCTTCTGTAATAACCTCTTGTGAGGTACCTTGTCAAACGCCTTCTGAAAATCAAGAAAGACCACATCCACCGGCTCTCCTCTACCCACTGCCCGAGACACATCCTCATAGAACTCCAATAAATTTGTCAGACACGACTTCCCCTTAATGAAACCGTGCTGCGTCTGCTCTATCAAGCAATTCCCCTCAAGATGCCTCGCTATTTCCTCCTTGATGACAGATTCTAACATTTTACCTACAACAGACGTTAAACTAACTGGCCTATAATTCCCTGCCCTTTGCCTGCCACCCTTCTTAAACAACGGCGTAACATTAGCCATTTTCCAATCTTCTGGCACTTCCCCGGAATCCAGCGACGTTTGGAAAATAACCACCAAGGCATCCACTATCACCTCCGCCATTTCTTTCAGAACCCTCGGATGCATTCCATCCGGTCCTGGGGACTTGTCCACAATCAGTCCCTCCAGTCTGTCGAGCACCACCTCTCTAGTAACAGTAATGTCATTGAGACCCTCCAGTCCTACCACCTTTCCATCGCTAACGCCCGGCAAATTATTCACGTCCTCCTCCGTGAAGACCGAAACAAAAAAGTTATTCAAGATCTCAGCCATTTCCCCATCCCCTACCACTAAGTCCCCCCTCTCATCCTCTAAGGGTCCAACGTTCACCCTAGCCAGCCTCTTCCTTTTTATATATTTATAAAAACTCTTGCTATCCTTTTTTATATTAAGTGCTAGCCCAGCTTCATAGTTTCTCCTACCCTTCTTTATTAACTTTTTTGTCAGTCTTTGTTGACATTTAAACTTCTCCCAATCCTCTTCTCGCCCACTATTCTTAGCTACTCTAAACGCCTCCGCTTTTAATTTAACACTTTCCTTCACCTCCTTCGTTATCCACGGCTTATTACCTCTCTTCCTACGGTCCTTTTTAACCATCGGAATAAATTTCTGCTGAGCACCAAGAAAGATCGCCTTAAAGATCCTCCACTGCTCCTCAGCAGACCTACCTACCAACGCGCTCCCCCAGTCAACATTCGCCAATTCTTCTCTCATCCTACCGTACTCCCCTCTGTTCAAACAAAGGACGCGTGTCCGGGAACCCACTTTCTCCTCCTCCATCTGCACCAGAAACTCCACCATACAATGATCACTCTCCCCAAGAGGATCCTTCACCGCAAGGTCCCTAATTCTACCCGCCTCATTACATAACACCAGATCCAAGATAGCTCGCTCCCTCGTCGGCTCCAACGCACACTGTTCAAGGAAACTATCCCGGCAGCATTCCAAGAACTCCTCCTCGAGCCCACCGCGTCCAACATGGGTCGACCAATCAATATGCAGATTGAAATCCCCCATAACTATGGCCGTCCCATTCCTGCACGCTGCACTTATTTGCGCGTTAACGGCCTGCCCCACCTCCAGATCATTATTCGGGGGCCTATAGACGACACCCACCAGCGTCTTCCTCCCTTTGCTGTTCCTAATCTCCACCCACAACGATTCCACTTTCTGCTCTTTGGTTCCTATATCATCCCTTGCTACCACCCTGATGCTATCCTTAATCAGCAGAGCTACGCCACCCCCCCCCCTTTTTCCTCCTGCCTATCCTTCCTAAACACTTGATACCCCTGGACATTCAGCTCCCAGTCCCTGTCATCTTGCAGCCACGTCTTTGTAATGGCCACCAGATCATATCCATTTGTGCTGATCTGCGCCACCAGCTCATCCACTTTATTCCGAATGCTTCGTGCATTCAGATAAAGTGCCTTCATCCCAGCCTTCACCTGGACCCTATTTGCCAGAACGCCACCAACCATACTCACGCTCCCCAGTCCCTTTATTATTGGGACATCCTCGGCCTCTTCCCTTACCTGTACCCTCTCCTTAACTTTAGACCCTGTAATGTCACCTACCCTCGCACCCTCTCTATCTCTCTCTCTCTCTCCCCCCCCTCCCCCAATTAGTTTAAAGCCCTGTCTACAGTCCTCTTTACACGATTTGCCAGGACTCTGGTCCCAGCACAGTTCAGACCAACCCCATCCCACCTGAACAGGTCCCACCTACCCCAATACTGATGCCAATGCCCCATAAATTCAAACCCATTCCTCCCACACCAATCCCTGAGCCACCCATTCACTTCCTTAATCTTATTAACCTTACACCCGTCTGCACTCGGTTCAGGCAGTAGCCCAGAGATAACCACCTTGTCGGTTCTACTTTTTAATTCCATTCCCAGCTTTTCATACTCCCTCCCCAGATCCTCAGTTTGCATTTTGCCTACGTCGTTGGCACCCACATGTACCACAACGACCGGATTCTCACCCTCCCATTCCAGGTTCCTCTGCAGCCCAGATGCGACATCCCGGACCTGAGCACCAGGCAGACAACACACCCTTCTGTGCACTTTGTCGTTGTGACAAAGGGCAGTGTCAGTACCCTTAACCCCACTATCCCCAATTACTACAACGTTCCTTTTCACCTTCTCTTTGCCTGTGTCCTGCGTCTGCATCACTACTGTGTGCAGTTTGCTCACTAACCTCACCTCCCTCGTTCTCGTCCAGACTGGAAGTAAGAACCTCAAACCTGTTATGCAGATTGAGAGGCTGAGGCATCTCTGGCTGGTTAAAGAGAAATTTGTTTTCTTTATGTGGGAAATTACCATTATCCTGTTAAATCTACAGGAACTCTGTAAAGTTTCACAGTGTGTAACCCTTATCCTGCTGGATAGACAAGAGCTCTGTACAGAAATATTTTCTTTCCACATTATCTACTTCTGCTTTTAAGAATACTCTCCAAAATCCTTATGAAAGCTTCAAGGTTGGTTTCCTAAAGTTGTCTGTCTCTGGATTGTTATCTAATTGTACAATAACCAATAGTGCTCTCAATAGTTAATAGGCTTTGAACCAGTTCCAGGCTACTAACTGGTTTTATTCAATTGCCAAACATTTGAATCGGATATAAGGATAAATGCATTGAGGCCCACCATTTGGTGCAGAGCCTTATTTAATTGGGATGCTGATCAAAGATTCAGATGTAGAAGTTTATACACCCCAATTGTGATAATCCTGATTTCCCAGGGTTTAATTCTAATGATCAGCAATGAGGGAGTGTGTGAATTGGATCCACATCTGGTTCCCTGATTCATGTTCCATTTGAAAGCGACTCTGTAGCAGATGTGAGGTCTTAGAATGAGAGCAAGAGGTAAATTTTCAGGAGTCTCAATTTTAATGAACGTGCACCATTTCAAAGTGTTTTATATGGTTCCTCTCATGACGGACTTTCAATTGACTGTGGAGATGACCTTAATTTCCTTTAGCCTAGTTTCTAATGTGCAAATGTTTCTTTTGATCAGATATCTCTGTATGACGCTGACTAAATTTTATGGCCACTTTGAGCACGGTCTATCCTGCTTACTCACTTATCGACAAAAAGCTCACCGGATACAGCTTATCCAGGACCCACAGCTTAAGCAGAACAAAAAAGCACAGAAACAGGTCAAAATAAGTACAAGTAACCAAGGTAAGATTAGTGTGAATTATGTTACTAAATTATAAAGAATTACTTTCAGGGAAATAATTGAACATCCACTCGACCAATTTAATGACCCTCTTTACCACCCCTGGAGCAATGATCATTGAGTCTTAATGATGTACACATCCGAGTGGTTCTCAGATGATTCAGTGGGTTATATTTTGTGTAATGCAGAGCCATATGAGCTAAGACCATTCATACCAATAATATTGATGCTTTTTAACTTAAACCAACATTTAATCCCTGTGTTGGTCAGTGTTTTAGAGGAAGGATCAGCATTTGTTCAGTGAGATTGGAGGTTTCCTTTGGTCTACAACGGTATTTGGTTTATAAGAATTTACTTTAGCAACCATTTTGTGCAGCTTCTCTTTATCCGCACAAGGCTATTTGTGCCTGTAGCTCATCAAATTATGTTTCCATATATGTACTCCAGATTGGACTGGGACATCTTTGTACATTCTGTGATCACACTAACTTCTGTGATACATCTTTGTCTCTCCCAGTCCTCTGTGCACCTTGATTCCACTTTTTAATACATCCTGGTGCCCAGTTCCTTGTTGAATTAGTTTAAACTCTCTCCCACTGTAAGCTTATTGTTATCAGCTCTATTCATGGAATGCATCCATCTTGAAGAAATCCATCCTGCCACATAACTGGTCTCAATGTCTTGAATCTGCAGTTCTTTCACTTGCATCTTATTAATTACAGTACATTAACTTATAATGAAAATTTTAGGAGGTACAGAAACAATTTCATGAGAATGGTTCAGGGATGAGAGACTTCAGTTATATTGCTAGATTGGAGAAGCTGGGGTTGTTATCCTTGGAGAAGATTGAGAGGAGATTTGAAGAAGGTTCAAGAGAGGTCTAAACAGAGTGGATAAATGGTGGAAGGGTGGAGAATCTGAGGACACTGATTTCAGGTGATTGACAAAAGAATCAATGGTGATATGAAGAATTTATTTTTATGCAGTGACAGGTTAGGATCTGCAATATTTGCCTGAACGTGGTGGAGGAAGATTCAATCATGGCTTTCAAAAGGGAACTGAATAAGTATGAATAAAGAATGTTTGGACGGCTGTGAAAAAGGAATGGTACTGAATGAGTTGCCCTTGCAGAGAGCTGACATGGATACAATGGGCCAAATGATGACCACCTGTGCTGTAACCATTCTGTGATTCTGTAGCTCTTAGCACTGGTAGTAGTCCACAGAATGATACCTTTTGCGGACCTGTTTTTCAACTCCCTCTCTAACTCCTTAAACTCTTGACTGCAGGATGTCAACCTGCTTCCTTCCATAACTCGCTGGTTCTGACGTAAACCTCAACTTCTGGCTCTTATTCTTTCCCTTGTTCTGCACTCTGTGATATTCCTTACCTCGGCACCAGTGGGGCAACATAGCATACTGGTCTCACATAGATGGTTGCAGAATTGCATGTATGTACCCTTGGCTGTGGAATCTTCAATTACTAATCTCTTGTGAGTGAAAGAAACTGTGGAAATAACATTAACAAAATGTAAATGGAGAAAATAATATTCCACTGAATATTACATGCAATTAGCCCAGTGCTACACTCTGATTGGGTTTATGACATTCATTTACTGTTAAGGTCCAATTTTTTATGTTAACAGATCTGCCCGTCACTGGGTCTACATTTGGAATATTAAAAGCATCAGAAGCTGCCAAGAGTGGTTTTGCAAAGTCAGCTGTGGAATCTGTGCTGACTGGGTAAGTAATGCCTTTCACCCACACCATTTTCCTTCCTGTTCCTCTAAATGGACTCATGCAGGGACACAATTCCAGGTGATGGATCTCTCACAATTATGAACCTGGACAGTAAGTATTGACTGGATGTTTATCAATGGTTGGAATCACAGCTTAACCCAATCCTGTTCTCAGCAGTGGGAGACTATTGATCTTCGGATTTTGGGTGAAGCTCCAATTATACAATAATGTCCATTGTAGCCATTATGTCAGAGTGGACTTTAATACACAACAACATTAGTTAAAGCCTGACAGTATTCAACTAAGTCAGAGGGATATTTCATTCAGACAGTCTCTGAAAACCCATTCTTGGCATTACATTCTCAAGTATACGAAGTAACCAGCAAGTGATCAATTATTGAGTCTCAACACAAGAGGGACATCTTCTGGTTTGGTTTGGCACAAGTCATCAATTGGGTGGAACCACTAACAGTTATTTTATCTTCCAATCTTGGAATCAAAGTTCAAGGTGTCTGCTTTCACTGTAACTCTATGGAATTTGTTACCTCTGTCTTCTGTTCCTCTTGCAACCTATTAACTTTTAAAACACAAGTTAGGTATCACCTTATTGCTATTTCTATATCTCTCATCTTCAATCTTTGGACATATTGCATTTAAACCTTCTCACTTTGCTTTCTCAAGAAAACCTTCCTTTGGTGTGTGACTATACTAGGCAAAACAAAATTGGAAAATCATAAAGGAAATGCTGTCTGGTGGCAATTGGATACCAGAGATATTAAACCATTGTTTTCTGACTGGTGACATTGTTTATCAGTACTCCAAGGGCAAAATTTGAATTGCTGATGTCAGGAGGAAAGGAAGATTCCTCGATGCTGGAAGTGTTGCTTTGCCGCAATCAGGAAGGAGTGATTGCTGAAGGGGAGTTCAGATTGCCACAGGTAACAATGACACACTGCTGTTTTTCCATTATTTTTCATGTATTTCTTGTGAAAAGTTGGCCACCTCAGTCTCATAGAATCTTACAGCACAGAAGGAGGCCATTTGGTCCATCGAGCTGAATGGCCTCCAACAACAATCTCAGGCCCTATTCCTATAACCCCACATATTTATCTTGCTAATCCCCCGACACTAAGATAATGTAACATGGCCAATCAACCTAACCCGCATATCTTTAAACATCTAGGGATGTGGTAGATCACATTTGCTGCGTTCAGTGAGAGGAACTCTCACTATGTGGACTCAGAAGGCATTCAATACCAGTTGCTCTGAAGTGCACCTCCACAATGAACTTTTTTTTCCTGGGGATTTTAGCAGAATCTCACATTTACTGACACCCAAATGCAAAAGGGAGGTCACTGTTCCTCCTTTCAGTGAAGCTCATCATTTCCTGAAGTTAACATGGATGAAGGAAGCCTGGCTGTCAGAGCTGTGGAATTCACTGCAATCTTGGGTTTCCTGCAAGAACAGGGTGCTATTGACAGCAAATATGGCCTTGTGAGCTCCCTGACAGCAGCCTGTGAGTTTCATTAATAGAAAATGATTTCACTGTCTGGACATCCAGCTCATTTGTGATCATACAATGCAGATCCAGCATGTTTGAGCTAGGTATCCGGGGAGCTGATATCGCTCTTGCATTTTGAGTTATTTGCAGGTGGCAGGGATATTTGAGGGACCTTAGTACCTGGAGGACTTGCTCCTCCATGATGAGGGATAGCCCCGGAAGGCATGGCTAATGACTCCTTTCTCAGCCAAAGAGTGCATCTGAGAGGACATACATCACTGCGCGTTCTGTCATGAGGTCCTTAATGGAGCAAACTATTGGCCTCTTAAAATGGCATTTCCGAAGGTTGGACAGGTCAGATGGGGTTCTGAAAAACTGACCATAGAGAAGGCCATGCATCATCATCATTTACTGTGCCCTGTATAACCTAACACTGCAAAGAGGGATGCGTTGCTACAGGAAGACATTGAGGAACTGGATGTCTCAGTTAAGGAGGACTTGAAAGGGGAAGCTCTGAAAAGGTGAGGATTACTACTAGCCACTTGAGGGTGCCATTGCATTGGCACGATGTGCAGACGTACCTCTGTCAACCTCATTGCTACAAGATTCCAGGAGAAGTAAGGTGAAACATGTTTTCATAATCAAAGTTCTATTCAGGCTTCAGTGTAGCAGACACAACAAAACCTTTATTCTTGACATCACCGATCAGGAAAGGACATCAATCTCACAAAGATCACAGAAGCATACAAGTCACCTTCAGCCCGATGATAGCATTACCCTCGGAAGGCCTTGGGAACGTGGTCACTGAATGTGTTTAGCACGCCACTTGCTCGCCTCCTTAAGCGACTACATATAATGTAGTCCTTTCAATTGTGTCAACAAGTCAATGCACATGGCAGCCTTTGAGCATCTGAAATGTCATTATATACATGGATGCAGTCATGGCAGCAGCTTAGCAAAGCAACACTAACAGGAAAAACATTCCATCAATGGTTAGTGTTTGACTGTCTCAAGAGGGAGCAACATCTCTCCAAATGCCAGCTCACATGGATGAATAATGCAGAACTATCTTTTTGCTACTGATCTCCAATATGCCTTCAGGCACCAGGATGCAGTGATGTACAACTATTAATTATGCATTTACTCCTCATCCTCTTCAGAGTCATGCACCCAAAACTGTGATTTAGAAATCATAGAAACCCTACAGTGCAGAAGGAGGTCATTTGGCCCATCGAGTCTGCACCAACCACAATCCCACTCAGGCCCTACCCCCATATCCCTACATATTTACCCACTAATCCCTCTAACCTATGCATCTCACGACACTAAGGGGCAATTGTTAGCATGGCCAATCAACCTAACCCGCACATCTTTGGACTGTGGGAGGAAACCGGAGCACCCGGAGGAAACCCACACAGGCAAGAGGAGAATGTGCAAACTCCACGCAGACAGTGACCCAAGTCGGGAATTGAACCTAGGTCCCTGGAGCTGTGAAGCAGTAGTGTTAACCACTGTGCCACCACCATCATGTTGTCCTCACAGAATAGCTCAGCAGGACAAACGTATGATTATTTATAAACACTCATGACCCTGCGTTTGGCAGAAGGATGTCCTACATTGCTTTAATATTTGGAAGCGATGTGGCCCAGTCAGGATTGATAAAGCAATCAATGACAACTTCCTTCCTTCATACATTCTGCTGTGGATTCAGGAGAACCAAATCCCAAAGCATTGCTTTCTTGGCATTATAGTCCTTTACATTGTCCATTTCACAAAATCCAACCCTTTTTTAAAAAAAGTCCTAAGTCAATGAGTGCACAATCATGAAATTGAGTTCTGTACACTGCCTTTACAGAAGGATTCCTGATTACAGAAGGTAAACGTTCTACCGTTCCTCGTGACAAATATTTGTTAAATCTACATTTTCCTCACTTAAATGAACAGAGGACCTTGAGACTTGGGGAAGGATGAATAAACAACGGTGAAGAGCATTTACAGTGAATAAACACCCGTGTCACCCATGTGCATTCAAAACTTATTAATTTTTTGTACCTACTACTGCATCTAGGTACAGTCCTGATATCCACAGCTAAGGTGGCAGCCTGCTCATAACTATGCCCTGTTCTCTGAGATGACTTCAGTGGGGTGTCCTCTGTGCCCTGAGACTTGGAAGGCACAGAAATTAATACACTAACTTCTCACCAACACACCATGATCTCCAAATACAAAGCAGGAAGATTTTGATGCCACAATGTTCCACTGAGTTGCTCCATAGCCAGTATTGTAGCAATACTGCCATTTCTTTATGTTCCCTGTTAATTTGATTCCATCTCGGAGGAATTTGATATCTGTTGGAGAATTGGTTACCCTGCAGTACCTCATCTAAATGTCCATTATTCATAGATAAGCCCAGACACTAACTGTTGCTGGCTATTTGAACTATGGAAGAATCGCTTGCACGCACACAAACATATACATAGAAAATAGAAGCAGGGATAGGCTGTTCGGCCCTTCGAGGCTGCTTCGTCATTGATTATGATCATGACTGATCATCAAAATCAATACCCTGATCCTGCACCGCACACCCCCCCCCCCCCCAACCAATCCCTTTAGCCCCAAGAGCTATATCTAATTCCTTCTTGAAATCACATGACATTTTGGACTCTCTTACTTTCTCTGGTAGCGAATTCCACAGATTCACCACTCTATGGGTAAAAAGATTTCTCAAGGCACTACCCACAATCCCATGCCCTTTAACTTTGCATAGGAGTCTGCTATTGGAGACCTTTTTGAAAGACTTCTGAACGTCTAAACAAACCATATCCACTGATTCTCCCTGGTCAACTCTACTAGTTACATCCTCAATGAATTCCAGTAGATATTTCAAGTATGATTTCCCTTTTGAAAATCCATGTTGACTTTGTCTGATTATACCACTGCTTTCCAAATGCTATGCTATGAAAACCTTGATAATGGACTCTAGCAACTTCCCTGCTACTGACATTAGATTCAGTAGTCTACAGTTTCCTATTTTCTCTCCACCTCCCTTTTTGAATAGAACATTTATATTAGCCTACATTACACCTATAACTGCTGTAACTTGCCATTCAAAAGGTACAGCCTGCAATGATCAAACTGGTTGATTTTTCTCTTTATTAATTAAATGGTGCCAAGCCAACCATACTGCTACTTGGCTGAGATCAGCAACTCAGCAAAGACTGATGATAAAACTTAGAACGTTCTAGGCAGCTTAATAAAATATATAAGTAGTTTTAAGTTTGGATTTAAATACAGCCTAACACAATTGGGCTTTTTGGCTGCAGTACTTGTAATTGAAATCAGTTGAAAGAATTTCAACCTAGTTTTGGGTAGTTGTGGGATCATAAGATTGAGCTAAGAATAATATAATTGGCAGTCTCGCTCAACAATGTATGTCATTAGTGTTACATTAATACGATGCAGGGTGAACTTAAGAAATGTTCTCATGTAGATGGAGCACCTAAATAGCGATTGTAACTTGCCTAGGCATGCTTAAAGGAGCAGCTTAGAAACAAGCCTTAGACGAAGCATTACTTAGTTTCTAATGCAAAATTTATCTGGTCTGATGCTTCACTGAACAGTATTAAGGAATTCTTTATGTTGTTGCCAGCCGATGCTGAACTGTGAATGATTGAAGGGACAGTGTGTTCTGCATTTAATCTGTGCTGGACTTGACCTAGAACAACATCTTGAGAGAATGTAAATAAAGCCTAACTGCTGCTTATTTTGGTGCCTTAGGGCAGAAAGAGGAACAATGAGGGATGTCAGCCCTGAGGAGTGAAACAATTTGATGAGCAGTATTTAATAAATGAAATAGAATGCAATTGTAACCGGGTAGAGAGGCTGATTTTCCTCTACCTTGACTTCTCAGGATCTACAGATGGAACAGAAACATGTGAGCAATGTAGAAATTCAACTTTTTAGTCCTAAATCTTCACGCTCACCAACTAAAACTGTGGCGGCCCTATGCATCAGCCTCCATTTGGAGGAGATAGAGGAATTAATGTGGAAGGACCAGTCCACTGAGGCTTGGAGTCTACAGGAGCTTGTCTTGGATGCTACAGGTAAAACTAGCTACAGAATATCATTTGAAATAAATTAAAAACAGTGCAGGTGGAATGTTAAAATGGCAACTAAATACTACCAACTCATTACCATTTGAACTCTTGGCATCAGGACCAAAGGCAGGTAAATGGGGCCTCACAATATTTAAATGTCTAGATCTAATGATGTAATGTGGGTACGTTCAACTTTAATTTGAAATGTAAAAAATGTTCAGGAACGGGAGAGAAGGTTATTCTCCTGATTCTACAAGAAAACCTTCGGCATCCCTGCGCCAAGCTCCCATCACCTCCAACTACAATTGTCAAGAGTTTACCATTCTGGGGACCAAAGTATTTGTTCCTTCTTGGTCTTTAGTAGCTGCTAGATTTTTCATTCCTGCAGGTAATGGGTGAGAATCAGCGTTGGGATATTTAAATAAGGGAGAAGATTGCCCAGGTTCACAACAGTCCTTTCAATCCAGCTCAAGTAAGTTGTGTGCATTAAGGTTACAATTGAGGCCAAGATGTTAGCCTTAGCATAAGGCTCTTGCCTCTGAATCTGAAGGTTATAAGTTCAAGACCCCAAAGAATATGATCCAAGAGGACACTTAGAATGGTACTGATGAAATGCTTCACTATTGAAGGTGCTGTCTTTCAGTTGATTCATAAAACTAAGGTCTTTTTTGTCACCTCAGATGGCACTTTGAAAAACAACAAGAAAATTCTCCAAGTGTCCTGGCCAGTATTTATCACTTAAATAAAACCATTAAAATAGATTATCTTGTCATTTGCTATTGTGGGCAGTAGCTGTGTTCAGATTGCAAATTCCTCAGTCAGTCAAAGAAAAGCCAGGCAGTGTGCCTTAACGACTATCATCTGGTGGGTCTGACATCCATCACGTTAGTCATGGCACAAATCAATTCCTGCCTACCAGACTGCCTGGATCCACTACAGTTCGCCCATCATCACAATAGGTTCACAGCAGGTGCCATCTCCCTGGCCCTGCACTCAACCCTGGAACACCTAGATAACAAAGACACATATGTCAGACTCCTATTCATAGACTAGCTCAGCCTTTAACACCATTATTCCTATGAGACTCGTTCCCCAACTTTATGGCCTGGGTCTCGGACCCTCCTTATATAACTGGATTTTAGACTTCCTAACCCACAGACTGCAGTCAGTAAGGATAAGCAACAACAGCTCCTCCACTATCATCCTCAATACTGGTGTTGACAAGGCTGTGTCCTCAGCCCCTTACTATATACTCTTTATACATCTTTGACTATATAGCCAAATTCCCCTCCAATTCAATTTTCAAGTTTGCTGATGTCACCACTGAGGTGGGTTGGATCTCAAACGAGACACAGTACAGGAAAGGGATAGAAAATCTAGTGAATTGGTGCGATGACAATAATCTCTCCCTCAACGTCAACAAAACAAAGGAGACAGTCATTGCCTTCAGGAAGAATGTGGATGACATGCACCTGTCTATATCAATGGGGACAAAGTAGAAATGGTCGAGAGCTTCAAGTTTTTACGTGTCCAGATCACCAACAATCTGTCCAGGTCCCTCCATGCTGATGCTATAGTTAAGAAAGTCTACTTAGAAAGTAAGGGGTTGGTGGGCTAAGAAAATTTGGCACGTCCACTACCACTCTCACCCAGCTTCTACAGGTGAATCATCCATTGACTCTGCCTACACTTCCTGCTGCCTTGAAAAAGCAGCCAGCATAATCAAGGACCCCACACACCCCAGATATGCTCTCTTCCATCTTCCTCCAACAGAAAAAGGATACAAAAGTCAGGTCACGTACCAATGGACTCAAAAAACAGCTTCTCCCCTGCTGCCATCAGACTTTTGAATGGACCTATCTCACATTGTTATCTTTCTCAACACCCAAGCTATGGCTATAACACTACATTCTGCACTCTCTGCTTCCCTGTGTACGTTATGCTTTGTCTGTGTGGCATGCAAGAAACAATACTTTTCACTGTATACTGATACATGAGACGAGAATAAATTAAATCAAAGTCTACTGTGTAACAGTGGCTACATTTCAGAAATATTTAATTGACAGTGAAATTAGTTGAAATGTCCTGAGGATATAAAGAATGCTATATAAATAAATATTCTTTAAAGTAAAAATAAATAAATGGAGGTTTTCTACAGTTTTTCGGTATATGTACTGCTTGGTACATTATTGAGCCAATCGACCAGGATTATTCCAGCTTTGATCCCTGGTTTCGGTTACGTTTTCTGATCTTGTTGGAGGCAATAATAAATTGGTCCCTCAAGACTAGGTAGAATTCAGCCAGTGTTTATGCTCCTGATTGCTTTCCAGAGCTTCTGGATTAAAAATTGGGTGAGGACAGGCTCTGGCTCAGCTGTGATGCTCCCTCTGCAGTTGAGCAACTGTATTGATGCCCACTAAGTTATTTTGACGGTTATGTGGTAGCCAGCATCCATGGAACTAAAACCAGCAAGAAACTAGTGCCTCCATGAGAAAGAAGAATTAACAAACAAAATGAACCTTCATGTTTGGCATTTTCATTCTTGGCCCATGGCCTCTGTTTCTTCATTTTTAAAAATTAATTAGCTTAAAGTTCATGGAACTTACGATAAATAACAGTAAGCAGAGCTCAGTTGCACTCGTCAGTCTTGCATGGCAAGATCCTAATATCAGTCATGTGTTCAGGAAGAAAAGCTGAACATTCCCTTAAAGATGGGGATGGAAAATCATCTGAAGACACTTCAGGCATGTGACTGTTCTGAATTTAAAACACTAACTTCCTCTGTAATCCTTTGTTCCACAGGGATAGACCTTGAGGAAACAAGCCGGACTGAGCTTGAGAATTGCCTCAAGAGACCTGAGCTAAGAGATTGCTGCACTTCTGTCATGTCCTGGGCAGCCTCTCCTATAGAAAAACCAGTAAGTGCAATACACGTTCTTTCAGAAAGAGAAATTTAAAAATGACACACAAGTAACGAGAGATTCTTAATGCTGATCATTATCTAACGATCTTGGGTGACAACGCTTATGTACAAATGTCCAATGAAAATTGGACTGGACTTGACTGATAGTTGAACGGCTTGATAGAATTAAATGTCTTATTGTATATTCTTGTCAGTATATAAATCAGCTGAACCCTCAAATTAGATTTCAACAGTGAGTCACTCCAACGTGTCCATTATTTTCTTGCACGTAACGTATATCAGCACCGTAACAACTCTTCAGAGTCAAATTCCATCTCATCAACTCATCAGTCAGGGTTAGAAATGAGCCAACATTCTGGGCTAACACAGCGTTATGAAGTTAATCTATTATAATTTCTTTCTTTTTCAGGGCCTGGTTTCTGAGGAAGAAGTGCAGCTATTGATAGAAGAGCATAACCTCCAGCTCGCCCAGTTACAGGAACAGCATGAGTAAGTAATAGTGGTTAACTACAATAGAGGACCATTAATCTCACATCAGTGAAGAAAAAAATAGATACTTAATGTCACATTTGCCATCTTAGTTTTTAGCTATTTGTGCTGGAACTAAGATAATTAGAGCAAAGATTGAATGGCGAAATAATAAGTTTTTTTAAAAAAAACTTTCTCCAGTAAGATCCAGGTTTAATTTCAGCTCAGCAAAGAATTTGAGGTATCTACTCTTTGAGTGAGGCTATTCACCTCTCAGATCTGAATTTAAAATAATCCAGAAAGAGTAAACTCAAGTTCTGCTTTCCTGAAGAGCATTAGATGCACTTTTTATTTCCAGGACCTAAGTTAAAATCCACCATGAGTAAAGTAACTGCAAAGTTTGTTCTCCTTGAAAGTGTACTTTCACAGCCTGACTTTGAAAGAGTGGTAAAGGTCCTAAGCTGCTTTTATTACTCGTTCAAGGCATGTTATCCTCGTTAGCAAGGTTAGGATTCTTTACCCATCCATAACTGCCCTTGAGAAGGTGGTGGTAACTTCCTACTTGGATAGCTGCAGGCCATGTGGTACAGGTATATCCACAGTGCTGTTAGGGAGGGCGTTCCAGTAAAATGAGTTGGAACAGTGACTCCACAATTTCCAAAGGATAATACAGACACAAAGTCCTGATATTTAGTGCAACTGGCACAAATTCAACAGTCCTTTTAGTGTAAGCTGTAAGACGAGGGAGGTTGGGGAAGTGAAAATGTCAAATGAGGAGAAAAGGATTCCATCATATTGTCAGTGTTATGCTGTCCCTCATCCTTGTCATCTCAGAACTTTGAGAACTGGCTCAGCATTTGTATTTGTCAGATGGTCCTGTATCCCAGCCTGATCATGCTTTGTTCTGGATTGAAGTTCCATATTACCTTATTCTAGGTTTAGACTGATCTTGATGCAAATTGTACCATGCACGACGGCATTTCGAATGTACGCTTGAAAGGAGCATTTCCTTCAGCTGCTGGGAAGAGCACACACTCTAAAATAAACTTTGAAAGTTAGCATATCTGAATAGAATCCACTTTCTTTAACTGGATTTACAAGGATAGACTACTTAGGGGTTGTCTCCATACCCAAATTCCTACAGATGGGCAAATTTCCCACCAAATTTCCATGGATTTGGATAAGTTTGACTAAGTACCAGATTGCCCATCTCCTCCGCTAGTAGCTATGAAGTAAGAAATGTTTGATAGGTGATGGTATATTTGTATGTGAGGAATATGATTAATACTACAGTGCAGAATGTCAAATGTCTGAAAAGTGGACAATTTCAGAATGTGTGCCATGCATCAATTTTAAATGAAGAAAGTAACACTTAACTGGACAATTCAATCAAGTGCTTCACCAGCATGATGTGGGACCTGACTAATTATTGCTTTTGCTGCTTTGTGTGCATTCTATTTCTGCACTCCAAGTGACCCTTGATCCCACCAAATTTTAGCTTGACCCAAAATCTGGCAAGGTCTGTCCTTGGTCATGAGCTTTCTGGTTTTGAGACACTATGGAGGCGATTCTCCCATCCCGCTGTGCTGCTTTTGGAGTGCGTTGGGTGGGAGATGTAAGCGGAGGCCGTTTCGCAGGCTTCCTGCAATCAAGAAGGCGAATGGAATGTTGGCCTTTATAGTGAGGGGGATAGAATATAAAAGTAGGGAGGTCTTGCTGCAACTGTACAGGGTACTGGTAAGGCCGCAGCTGGAGTACTGTGTGCAGTTTTGGTCGCTGCACTTGCGCAAGGATATTTTGGCCTTGGAGGGAGCGTAGAGGAGGTTCACCTAGGCTGATACCGGAGATGAGGGGGTTGGACTATGAAGAGAGACTAAGTAGACTGGGTCTGTACTCGTTGGAGTTTAAAAGGATGAGGGGGGATCTTATAGAGACGTTTAAGATAATGAAGGGGATGAATAGGGTAGAGGTAGAGAGATTCTTCCCACTTAGAAAGGATAGCAGGACTAGAGGGCACAGCCTCAAGATAAGGGGGGTGGGCAGTTTAGATCGGAGTTGAGGAGGAACTTCTTCACTCAAAGGGTGGTGAATCTCTGGAATTCTCTGCCCGTTGATGTGGTGGAGGCTACCTCGCTAAATATATTTTAAGTCACGGGTAGAATGGTTTTTGATAGACAACGGAATTAAGGGTTCTGGGGAGAAAGCGGCAAAGTGGAACTGATCCACTTCAGATCAGCCATGATCTTATTGAATGGCGGGGCAGGCTCGAAGGGCTAGATGGCCTACTCCTGCTCCTATTTCTTATGTTCTTCCTGCTGGGTGCCACGACTTCCAAGCATCTCTGGCAGCCGGATTTCTGGCGCCCGTTTGCTCCATGCCAGAAATCGGGATGGAACTGCATAATGTATGCAGATCCTCATTTAAATGTTATTTAAATAGCATTGGCAGACCGGACTGAAGTCTCTGGGCATGCTAATCTCCCCCTTCCCCCCCAACCTTCCCCATCCCCATCCCCACCCCCACCCCCCACTGTCAGGCGTATTTCACTCCAGCGGGGTTTACTGTAGCTCTCCGCTTGTGGGGAGATGGTGGCCCGACCCCACTGCGGTGAAGGGCAGGGCCATCGAGGTCAGGGGCAAGGGGAGTGCCCCTAGGCATTGCCACCTTGGCAGTGCCAGCCTGAGCCCCTGGCACTGCCCAAGGGGCAAAGTGCTAATACCCAAGGGGCACTTTGGCACTGCCCACCTGGCGTAGGGCCGTGCTAAGGGGCGGAGACTAAAGGAGGCAGGGCCTAATGGGGATTGGGCCACTAGGGACGAATGGAAAGGTTGTGGGGGGGGGGGGGGGGGGGGGGGGGGGGGGATCCTGCTGCCCCTCTGCATTTGGGCTGAGTAACAAAAGAAGGGAGGCCAGAGATCGGGGCTGGCTATCAGGGTGGGGGGGTCAGCCTGCTGGAGTTTACTGGGGACGTGGGTCGGGACTGCGGAGTTGTGGGGGGAAGTGGTGGGGAGGCTGCTGGTGGCGGGAGGAGGGGGGAAATTGGGAGATCGGCTGCCGGTGGGGGGGAAAGGGGAGGTGAAAGTTAAAGCTGGCCTGGACATGTTCAGGGGGAGGCCAGCAATCAGGCTCTGGAGGGCTTGCATAGCTGGCGATGCGGGTGTTGCCATGCTGGCAAGTGATTGGGAGGCCAGCAGTGTAGGGCCACTGCACATGCACCAATCTTGGCACTGACAGTGGTCTACTCGGCACTATGCTGCCGGCCTTTCCACTGACTTATGGACTGATTCACGCTGGTGCATTCTGCAGTGCACCAAGTGTGGGAGATTCATTTTGAAACTTGCACTGGAAAGAACCAGTGTGATTTACTCCAGTTTTTATGTAAATTTGACACTTAGGTATATGGGGCGATTCTCCCAAAAAAATACTATGTAAAGCTGTCCTCAAAACCCTGCCTGACCAAATCTTTGATCAATCCTACAACGTCTGTTTCATTTGATTCAGCTCCATTTCTAATCAGATTATAGTTCTGCAAAACAGTCTTAAGATATTTTTCTATTATATAAAGTTATTGCTGCTGAGAAGGCTGATTTTTTTTTTCCATGTGAAATATACTAATACTTATTGTGCTAACCCATGATTTAGAATCCAACAAGTCACTTGGCTAGCACACAAAGGAAGTAGCAGTGGATGTTCTCAAGGTCTGGTCAAGACAAATGTGCAATATCCAAACTGTACAAAGTTTGAGTAAGCTCGGAATCACATTGCTACTTTGCTATGAAATTTCAGGAAGGAGATTTGGGACCTTATAGAGTCACTCAGATTATCTTCGGCAGACAGTCTTCTCTATAAAACTTCCATCTCAGGTGAGTAGGGTGTATAAGTATATGCTTGTGTATGTACATACATGTGGGTATATTTCCATGTTAGATACCTATCACTCTGAAAACTGAAAGATTTTTATGTTAATGTTGATACACATCCATGATTGACACTTATGCCCTCTTTAGATGGCATTCTGATCTTTACTGTGGTTTGTAATATCACAAAATCTAGATTTGGGGCAATTATATTTTCTTTGTAAAACAACCATATGCTGAGTTTGATAACTTTCTGTCCAATATGAGATGCAGTCATAAAGGATGCAAAAACTTTGGTAGCTGTCAAGGTATTTGAGTTTACTTGAAAATATTTAGAATTAGAACTCAGTAGATCCTTAATACCTTTCTGACTCTGCTGTACTTCCCATATGATTGCTGCCACAGTTAGGTGAATCTTCATTATCTGACATTTGTTTCAGTGGTTGATACTATTGCACCTGGATCAGAAAGTAGTGTGTTTAAGCCCTAAGATAGGCCTAAATTCATAATCTGAACTAACCCTGATGAAGTATGGAGGGAGGTGTGTAATTTAAGAGGAACTGTGCTTTGCCTGGGATACTAAATCAACAGCCTGGCTAGGATTTTTTGGTGGTAGCGTAGCTGAAAGTGGGAGCAGGGAATGAGAGTGATCCTGCTCTGGTGAACGGTGGAATATGATCATATTATTACTACTACATAGACATTGGAAAGGAAACGAGGTACTTCAGATCATAGGGGACACAAGCTCAGCTTATGGGAGCCAGTGATGGAGGTGAACCTAAGAGAATATCTTGTGTTGTAACATGAAAACATTCCGTCTTTCACCGCTCGTCCCTCTCCGGTCGTCTTTCACCGCTCGTTCCTCTCCGGTGCAGATGCCAGTTCATTTCTGATTCAATAATTGAGCAATATAATTTCTGTTATGTCTCTACAGCACATACTAGTTTCACTCTGGCTCTTCCTCAGATGTCCTTTATTGGTGATTTCTGTGCCCATTTTATTCTGACCATTCACCTCATCATTTGTTGCCATATCTTCAGCTAAATTTTCAGTGACTCAGAGAGAAGGCTTGTGTTTCTCTTGGATGCAAGACAATGGAGATTTACAAGCATTTTATTGTTACCTGGAATTCCACAATACATTGCTATAATGATATATAAGCCATTGATTAGTTCCTGGATCAGATGAAGTTAGTTGGTCTTGACCAAGGAGACAATAGGACATTAGAGTTGATCTAAGTGTTCCTGGGTCAAGGAGAAGACAAATTGCCAGATTCAGTGATCCTTTCTAGTAACATGCACGTGCGGAAGCTGGGGAGAACAACTCCAGCTTGGCTGTGAATCTCCCAAAGCAAAATGCAGTGTTGACACACACATACACAACAGGTGTGATTGGCGAGGACTTTTGACAGCCACCAACTTATACCAGCTGAATGAACACATTCACTAAAGAACATGGGAGAAATTTTGGGAAATATATAAAATAAATTTAAGTATGAAATCCTCAATTTTTCAGGCATTCGGAATTGCATTTAAGTAAGTCTCTTGTGCTTACACACATTTGTGTAATTGTGTGTAATTATGCAATATTTTGTAGAAAATGTTACGTTAAAATTTGCCAGTGTATCACGATAAGATTTGTACGATTTGTTTGCTATATTAGGACAAAATGGAGACGATCACCATGGAGATGCCCGTCAGTTAACCTGTTATCAAGATTTCTGTCAGTTGAGTTACTCAGTAAAACTACAAGCACAGCCTAATGAAAGAAATGTTGCATTTATAGAGCACCTTTCACAACCTCAGGATGGCCCAAAATACTTCACAGCCATTTGCATATTTTTGAAGTTTAGTCACTTTTTTTAATGTAGAAAATAAACAACCAATTTATATTAGAGCAAGGTTCCACAAACAGCAATATGATAGTGGCCAGATAATCTATCCTTTTTTATTAATGCTTGTTTAAGTAAGTGCCTGGACTCCATCTACGTCAGTGCAACTCTTGAAATTTCCCATTTGCTGGGATGTCATCTATCTTATAATAGCTTTGGGTGCAAAATAACACCCAGTTTCATACCGGTTTCACCCAGTGTTAAATAAACCATTCAAAATTTCAGCCTCAATGGCCAAAAACTTGATAACTCTTTGTCCGTGTTCTCCTTCGTGATCATAGATGTTTGTAAATACATCATGTCTGGTCATGGAATGAGACGTGATGTGGGTATGCCGGCGTTGGACTGGCGTAAACACAGTAAAAAGTCTGACAACACCAGGTTTTAGTCCAACCTATTTATTTGATAATATACTCACAAGCTTTCGAGGGACACCCTCTTCGTCAGGTGAATGGAGAGTTCTGGCCTCAGACAGAGCATATAAAGCACAGACAGTTTAGAGATTACTGATTAGAATGCGAATCTTTACACCTAACCTGCTGTTCAAGACCTGAAGTGGCTGATAATGTGAGTGGAAGGAGCACTGATCACAGTTTAAAGAGATGTGTATTGTCTCCAGGCAGTACAGTAAGTGAGGTTTTGCAAACCCAGGCAAGTCACGGGGGTTACAGATAGTGCGACATGAACCCCCGATCTGTAACCCCCGTGACTTGCCTGGGTTTGCAAAACCTCACTTACTGTACTGCCTGGAGACAATACACATCTCTTTAAACTGTGATCAGTGCTCCTTCCACTCACATTATCAGCCACTTCAGGTCTTGAACAGCAGGTTAGGTGTAAAGATTCGCATTCTAATCAGTAATCTCTAAACTGTCTGTGCTTTATATGCTCTGTCTGAGGCCAGAACTCTCCATTCACCTGACGAAGAGGGTGTCCCTCGAAAGCTTGTGAGTATATTATCAAATAAATAGGTTGGACTAAAACCTGGTGTTGTCAGACTTTTTACATGGAATGAGACACCAGGGTAAGGGGAATGGGGACTGTAATCTCAGCTCCTTCAAGATAGTAGGTCTGGTTAAGAGACAAATATTCTATGGCTTCTGTTCGAGCTGTTTTTTTTTAACTGCAAAACTGTATTTTGTGAAAGTATTGTCTCATGTATTAACACACAAATTTACCACCAATAAGCACAAGGTTCTCCACACTAGAAGAAAAAATGGAAAAAGGAATCTGAGGACAGTGTAGCACTAGCTAAAAACGTTTAAAATTCTGGCTTGTTTGTGGATTTGCAGTGAACAACAAGTCATATCAAAGTCTAGAATACTGGACAATATTGCTGAGTAAACATGTCAATGTATGAAATGTTTGTACTTAAGTGTTCGAGTTAGACTGTACTTTGAGTATTTTGTCCAGTTTTGATCATTTAAGATAAAAGGAAAAGTTCAAAATCTGGAGATAGTGCAGAGCTTAGACTCTATGTGGAAGGACAGGAAAAGTAAGAACTCTTTGGTCTTGATGGCAAATGTATATTACAAGATATTAATATGGAACACATGAAACATCAGTAATATTTGAATGCAGAGGGTGCCAATGGGACGAAGCTTGGATTCAGACAATAAATGGGTAGATTTTTGGAATGATATTTTCTAGAATTTCTTTGAATGAAGTATGATTAACATGTGGATGGAGATGAAAATCTTAAATTGGACATGGTACAGTTGGATGTTGCAATGTTTTTTTTCTTTTCTGGATAGATGAGTTAATGAGCATTGTAGTGCCTTTGTCAAATGTTCCTATCTTGAGATGCAGTTTCATTTATTCTTTGAAATAGATCTCACCAGCTTTGCTGTTCTATCCTGACTTGACAGAGCTTAACATTTGATTAACAGACTTAGGTGTTTACAATACAATTGAAGCAAGTGCTTTTACTAATTCTAATGTATTTAATTTTAAGTTAATTTTTTAAAGACTAAAATGGGCTGAGTAATCAAAGTTTGTATTTTTAAACAGATGTGCCAGAGAAGGTGCTGAGATCAGAGAATGCACAATCGACAGCTGGAAACCAGAAAAATGATACAGAGAAGAAAGAGGGAAGGACATTTAGTCACTCAGTTCCAGATTTCAGATCATCACAGACCAGTCCAATACCACCACAGAAAAGGTGAGAAAGTGCCAGCTAAACCACTTAATCATGAGAAATGAAGAGATAGGAATCAGATTAACAAAGTGGGAGTAAAATTTATTTTGAACCATTTAGAAAGTGGAAAATTTGGTCTGCAAAATTCAATTTTGTAGTATCTGGGTTTTCAGTGCTTCAAGGAGAGGGCTCATGATTAGAAGATGGTAATTTGGCCATGTAATTGCATGCAGAACTAGTGTTAAGATTTTCAGAGGGGCTGGGGAAGAGATTTAAAAAGAACATTTTGGGAGGAAAAGTTCTCACAGCCAGGCATGGCATGAAGGTGCAAGCAATAAGTCGTCTCTCAACACCAGGTTAAATCTCTATGTCATGAAGTGAAAGAACAGAGGTACTGCCCATTACTGCTCCCATTGTGAAGAGATATAAAATACCATCTAGATGTATTCTGATAAGAATGAGGGATGTTGCAGCACACAGGGTTTGCATTTGAGGAGGCCTTGTATCCTCTAGCAGGAGGGTGACATTGGCATACTTTTGATCTGGAATGGGAACCCAGGCTGATTTAGTCTCTCCTGGCCTAGGAGTACCATGCATAATTTTAGTTCCTCCAACTATTGCTCCAGCTAAGAGCTAATTCAGTACAGAGTGGGGTTGAATGACAAAATTTCTTGGTGGTCAAAATGCAATGACATTTTGAGTGGTACTTTTATCTACCAAATTAACAAGGATTCTACTACCCAGATGCCTTGTCTGTAAACTCGTCTTGCTAACCTCTCCGGAGATCCACTGAAGTCACGTTCTCGAGGCTCATTGATCACTCCCATTGCAATGCTTGCAGAAAGACTTCACTCGCTGTGTTTGTCTCTTTGTATATCTCTGTCTCTCATTCTCCCACAGTGCTGCTAAAAAACAACAGAAGATGAGTGTGAGTAGGAGCCTGTTGCTGAAGAGGAAATTACCACAGGATGTAAGTGGAGAGTAAATAAAATTAGTTTGAACCATTTGCAAAGAACAAAGAAAAGTACAGCATCGGACCTGGCCCTTTGGACATGATGTCGTAATGAAACTGAAAACAACTTCCTGTCCTTACTCAATCCATATCCCTTTCTTCTCTCCCTATTCGTGTACCCATCCAGATGTCTCTAAAATGTTGCTAATGTGCCTGCTTCCACCACCTCTTCTTGCAGCGCATTCCAAGCACCCACAACTCTGTGTCGAGAAACTTGCCCTGCACGACTCCCTTAAACTTTCCCCCTCTCACCTTGAACCTGTGCCCCGTTGTAATTGACACTTCCACTCTGGGGGGAAAAAGCCTCTGGCTATCCACCCTGTCTGTGCCTCTCATAATTATGTAGACCTCTATCAGGTCTCCCCTCAGCCTCTGTCTTTCCAGTGAAAACAATCCTAGTTTATTCAACTTCTCCTCATAGTCAACAACCTCAAGACCAGGCAACATCGTGGTAAGCCGTCTTTACACTCTCTCCAAAACTTGCACGCCCTTTTGGGGAACGTGGTGACTAGAATGCAACACTCCAAATGTGGCCTAACTAAGGTTTTGTATAGCTGCAACATGATTTCCCAACTCTTGCACTTAATGCCCCACCAATAAAGGCAAGCATGCCATATGCCTTCTTAATCACCTTGGCCATCTGTGTTGTCACTTTTAGGGAACTGTGGACCTGCATGCCAGATCCCTTTTGTATGTTTATGTTCCTAAAGGTTCTACTGTTTACAGTATAATTCATACCTAAATTTAATTGTCCAAAATTACTTTTCTGATTTTTAGATCTTAGACTACCTCATGTTATAATTCTTTCTTATGGCTGCTATAGATGTTAATCAACAGCTATAATTTTACTTTCAGGTGCTTAAATCAGATTATTGTGTCAGGAGTAACAGGCTATATTGCTGTGTTGTCTCCTTTTTATAGTTGTGAATTTGTCAAGGCCTATGGTGTAGAATGCCACCAATGTCGAAAACAATAGAAGAAATGTCAAAATAAATCCAAAGATCACTGCTCAAGTGTTGCAATGATGGAGTTTCAAAATACCTAGGAAGAAGGGAAAATTGAATCCTCTGGAAGAATCATCATTTCTACAGTCAGTTTTAACAATTGATAGTTTATAATGTAATTAAAGCTGAGATTTTCCATTTTTGTGGGAATCAAGACATATAGGAAGAAGCTGAGAAAATGGCATTGAGGTTGAAGATCTGTTATCATAGAATCATAGAATCCTTAAAGTGCAGAAGGGGTCCATTTGGCCAATTGAGCCTATACTGACAACAATCCCACCCAAGCCCTATCCCCATATCCCCTCATATTTATCCTGTTAATTTCCTGACACTAAGGGGCAATTTAGCATGGCTAATCAACCTAACCTGAACATCTTTGGAGTGTGGAAGGAAACTGGAGCATCCGGAGGAACTCCACAAAGACAGACACCTGAGGCTGGAATTGATTGGGTCCCTTATGCTGTGAGACTAGCCACTGTACCACCATGCTGTCCATAAGTTCAGTTCCATTTGTTAGTGATCTAGTTAAATGGCAGAGCTGGCTTGAGAGGTCGAATGGGCCTATTTCCTAAATTCCTAATAGTACAGAGATTAAATCAGGGATTCTCTTTGTTCTTTTGTCTCAGTATTGCACCACTATTTATTCTCATCTATGATAACCTCCATAACTTGATAATGTCATTTGGATGGGGTGAAAGGTAGGTATGTTGACCCTTCTCCAGTGCATTGTTAGAGTAATGGAGGTGGAGAATGGTAGCAAGGCTGCTCTCCTAGAGCAGGAATCAGCCCACAGAGAAATAAATACAGTCACAAACTTCCTCTTACATTTCCCATATTTCTGATATCCCTGAGCAAGATTGTCAAATCAAAGTTGGATAAGACATATTCCCAGTATTTTGGTTTGGTGTACTAATTTGCATCACCAGAACTCTTCTGGATAGTAGATAGAAGGGAACTCCACCACATCATTCTGGACTTTTTCCTTGACCCAAGTTTCCACAGTGAAAGGACAAGGTATAACGCACTGCACAACTGTGAGGAGTATGATGTTATGTCTTAGGTTTGGGAGAGAATGAAAGTACTGGAGGAGAACATGTGGAGAAACAAACAGAATGCGATTGAAAATCTCCAGTCTGAGGCTCGTCAGAACCTTGAGAAACAGCTTTCAGTCCAGAAGAGACTTCATCAGCATTCAGCCAACAAACAAAATGGCAACAGAAGCAAAGGTTTGTGATCTGGCTAAAACACTTGACACATATTGAAATATAGTCAAGCTTTTGATTTTACTGCCAACTTTCTGCCCAGATCTCCTGAAGGTACCGATTCCTACATGAACACTGGGTCGATTTCAAATACAAATGGCCTGGCAATTTCAGCATTAGAAATCTTAGGATCAGCTGGAGCCCTCATTCCAAATCCTGATACATTCATGAATCCTGAAACATTCATGCCAAATATCCATGTTTCACTGGGACAGTCAGTGTTTTCAGGAAGTGTGTTCATTTATGGAAGAAAATCACACTATTCATGACTCTCTTCCTCAGCACTGCTCTTCTTTCCATCCCTCAATGGCAATCCTGGCTTTCGCTTCCCTCTTTCTTAGCACTGCACCCACCTGTTAAAGGATTAACTATTACCCCATGCGAGTGGAAATTCTTGAGAGATCAGGAATTCCCACACACAATACACTGGCATTCAATCACCCACTACAGAAGCAGGAAATAGGTGCCAAGAGGTGATAATAGGGAGGAGGAGAACTCCCTCGTTGACTCTGTCTCTAATCCCAGGAATAAGGTAATTTACCTAATAGAGCCAGGTATCCACAGCTGAGAGTTTAAAGTCAGAGTTGTACCTGGAAGGGACTGAAAATAAAGATGCAATATATTTTATGTAAATTTGGGATGAATTTAAAATTTCTGGTACGGAGGAGAGCAGGAAAGGAGGAGGACCTCCTCTTGAACCTGCTCCTGGGCTTGGCGTGGCATGTCATCTACCAGTCCAGGCAGCGGGTGATCAGGACAGTTGTTCAACCTGACTGTCTGCCTCTCTACCGTGATTATATTCGTGGGTGTCCCTAGAAAGGGAGCATGCAGTGTCTGAGGACACGGTTGACACCTTCTGTGCCCGCTTGGCACCGCAGGGGCTGGGGTATATTATAGAACCCAGTAATCACATTCCAATTTGATGTTTTAAGTTTCCTTTCTACTTTGCTTTTTGTTTTAGGCAGTTCCTCTTCCTTTTGGGGCACTGCCCCTTTTACATTGTCCCTCAGTTAATTTGATTTAGTTTATTTGGTTGGTAGCTGAAAAGAAGTATCTAATAGGGCAAAGTATCCACAGCTGAGACAGTTTAAAGTCAGAGTTGCACCTGGATGGGACTGAAAATAAAGATGCAATATATTTTTTGTTTATTCAGGATGAGTTTTAAAATTTCTGACATGGCAACACGGTGTGGAGGGGGGCGGGGAAGGAGAAGAACCTCTCCTGGGCCTGGCGAGATGTGCCATCCACAGGTCCAGGCCATCAAGGGGGTTGTTCAACCTGACTCTCTGCCCTTCTACTGTGGCTATATTCATGGCTGGGTGTCCCTGGAAAGGGAGCAAGCAGTGTCCAAGGGCACAGTTGATGCCTTCCATGCCCATTGAGCATCGCAGGGACGGGGGTGCATTATCAACCCCCTTAATCATATTTTACTTTGATGTTCTAAGTTTCCTTTCAGCTTTGTGTTTTGTTTCGGACAATTCCCCTCCTTTAGGGAGCTGTCCTTAAGTTAGTTTGATTTCATTTATTTGATTTAACACAAAAAAAATCCCTAATTGCCTTGAACCAGGCCATTTAGGGGGAAGTTAGGAATCAACACATTGCTGTGGGTCTGGAGTTGCATCTAAACTAGAGCAGGCAAATTTGACAGGACTTCCTTCCCCAAAATACATTAGGGAACCAGATGGACCTTTATTACAATCAATGATAGTTTCGTGGTCACCATTATTGGGACCAGCTTTCAATTTTTTTTATTAATTGAATTCAGATTCCACCAGCTGCCATGGTGGGATCTGAATCCATGTTTCCAAAGTTCACTGTTACAGAAAATGCTGGAGAAACTCAGCAGGTCTGACCACATCTGTAAGAGAGAATAGAGTCAACGTTTCAAGTTAGGATGACTCTTCATTGCAGCAATGAGGGCAGTATAAATAAGTTCCCACTGTTTTCTGGAGCACCACATGTCAGCAAACTCAATAAATTAGGTTCTGCATCCTTGCCAGAACCACACTAGAATTATGATCCCATCCCAACACCATGACTGACACAATTTCAAGCTCCCATTTGCAATATATTGTCAGTTGTGTTTTGGTCACTTTTTTTAAAGATTATCTTTTCTTAGCTTTCCAGATTGATGTACAAGTATCAAAATGCCAAACCTGACAAAAATTAGGACTGAGGCTTCCCTAAAGTCACACAGTCACTCCCTTAACTTGCAGCTTCTGAAATCTTGAGGCAGAAAAGAGAGGAAGCAAATTATCATGGTTAAGAAATTAATAGAATTTAGTTGGTTTACAATTCTTTAAGCGTAACCTTTAAGCAAGTCACTACTTGGTCTTTGCAAAAACAAGACCAAGTAATCATCCGCTGGAGGAGAGTTTCACCTGTGAAAAGGAAGCTTACCTCCTCCAATGGAGGAACATGTTTTCAGATGAAATTCTGGGGACCCAACAAGGGAAGGAGATTGAGAGGAAATTATTCAAACAACTTACAGGATAACTTGTATGTTTACAGGAGCTCCTTCATGAAAGGTCCTGTGCAGCATAGAGGAGCTGGTAAAAGGCCCATTTTTATAATTTCTCACTTGCTAAGCTTTCCATTCAGAAATAATATTTTGGTCAGATGGAAATTAGTCACAATCCTGAAAGGAGGGAAAGTCACCTCCACTGTCATACCTCTCGATGTCCCATCTGTAGAACAGCAGGCAGAAGTAGCTTTTAGACAAAGAAAGAAACAACAAAATACACTGCAAACTATATTTATTGGCTTTCAACCACACAATGAGACGAATCAGGTATAATTTTGTCTTTTACAAAGCATTTAGATGGGTAAGATGGGTATAGAGGGATATGGGCCAAATGCGGGCAATTGGGACAAGCTTTGGGGCTTAGAAAAAAGGGCAGCAAGGACAAGTTGACTCAAAGGGCCTGTTTCCATGCTGTAAACTCTATGACTCTGAAATGAAATGTTTTAATGATGAAGACAGATTTAAAAAAATAAGTCAGCCATAGAAGCATGAAGTTCTCAGGTTTAATATTTGATCTGTGCTATCAGCTAAAAGCATTTTGCTTCTACTCCAATCACTCACCATTGATCCCAAAATCAATATGTACACATGTAGATATTAGCTGATGATTGGAACCATATAAATTGCGATGATCCCTCTGATCTAATAGCATGTTGTCAACTCATGTTGGCTCACAAATGACCAGGAGGCAACTGGTGTTACTTTTCTGTGTAGTATTGTATTGTTGAAGGTGCTGTCTTCAGATGATTCCATTAAATGAAAACTACATTTGCATTTTCCAGCGGTTCAAAGGAATTTAAAAGTTTCCATCAGATTATCTGAAATCTTCTGCTGTCCTGGCCAAGATTCTACCTCAGCCAGCACCAGTAAACATAGATTAAAAGGTCATCTCATTTTCTCATTCCAACAGGCTGATTTCAGAAGAGGAAAAAAGACTGCCTGAAAACAAAACAAAAATTCATGTGTGAATTTATTCATGTCTTTCTCTGTCCCTGGTAGATGAAATCTGTTTCCCAGCACTGTTCATGCCAATGAGGATGGGTCAGGTATTTACTCCAAAGGCTCGTTTGTACTTTCATCCATCAGGATCAGCAGGCTTCTTTCGCCTAACACAGGCACCATCAGTTATCAGCCTCCCTCCAGTGGGCAGCAGCACTGTATCCTTCACACAACATTGCTGATTTGTATCAAAACAATAGAGTAAAACACTTAAGAAAGGTTTATTGTTGCTGTGAAAGGTCAGGATTATTGTGTGTCGTGCTGGGTCACCCTTGAGTGTAAAAAAGATGACCCCAGTATTAAGAATTTCAGTTTTGAATTAAGATTGAGGGGGCTGTAATTAACTTTGTGCTATCACATTAAACAGGTAACAGTGAATCACCAGATTAAAAGGGCATCTCATTTGATGTTTATCGGACTTGATTTGTGCAAAAATAACTTTGTTTTATTGCAACAATGCTTCCTCCAAGTAATTAGTTATGAAAACTTTGATATAGCTTGCTGACTAAAATATAAACTCATTCTTATCCCTAATTCATTCTTTTCAGTTTGTTTACCTTAACCATGCTATTCAGAGAGTGTCTGTTCTGAATCTCTTGAATCCAAGAGTAACCTTGCCAATAACTCCAGCTAATGAGGATAATCCCACTTCCAGAGAAGATAAAACAATGGTGAACAAACTGATACCTGATCCACCTATCACAAATCAGACATGGACAGGTAGCGAGGGCAGGCCAGAGGAGAAATATTGATTAAGTCAGGATTCAGAAGATATGAATACCTTCATTTAAACCCCTTATTTTGCCTCTTGTCCAAAGATGCTGACTCTTGCTAGGATACAGATTCTATGCATACCTAGAATTGTCTGACACCTTGTTGGATACTATTAATGTGGAAGTCTAAACAGTGAGTGCTAGTAGACCATTTGGCTGTGGAAAGCATCAAAGTCAAACCTCATCCTGTTCTCACCTTGCAGTCAGACACACAGTCTTTGCGGAAGCAATCCAGAGTGGGAACTTGGCGAGTTTGCTTTCCCCTCCCCCCTCCCCCCTCCCCAGGATAACTAAACCAATTGCCCACCTATCAATTCAGCTGGGATCATTGCTCTAACTTTAGTTCAATTCATAGCATGTCTCACTAGTGATACATCAGGATTCAGGGAAGAGCAAATTTAGAAAGCTATGACACCAATGTGAAATGCAAATTCTTTGCATCTGTCCTCACAACACAAAAAGCATTCCGGAAACCGTGAAACCAAAGATGTTGTAAAGGAATGAGAAACTTAAAGGAATGAGTAAAGATACGGTACACAAAGAAGTGCAAGACAATCCACTGGAACTGATGGCCACATTCTAGGGTTTTTAAAGAGATGGTTACAGATATACTGAATGCATTTTATCCTCCAGAATTTTACAATGTTGCCTGTGTATTGGAAAAGTAACTAAACTTGCTATTGAAAAAAGGAGGGAAAGAGAACAGGATACTATAAGCCAGTTAGCCTGACATCAATTAGGGAAAATGCTAGAATTTATTATTAGGGACACAGCATCAGGACACTTGGAAAATCAGAGTGCAAATGTTTAGAGTGAACATAGATTTATCACAGGAAAATTATTTCTGATAATTTTCAGATGAGGTATTAATTAGCAGGATAGATAAGGGGAATCAATGTATTGTGATGATACTGTTTCTTTAGGAACAAAGAAGAAAATTACAGCACAGAAACAAACCCTTCAACCTTCCAAGCCTGCAGCAACCATACTGGCCGACTTAACTAAAACCCCCTATCCTTCCAGGAACCATATCCCTCAATTCCCATCCTATTCATGACTTGTCAAGATGCCCCTTAACACTCACTACTGTATCCGCTTCCAATACCTCCCCTGGCAACAAGTTCCAGGCACCCGCTACTCTAAAAAATCTGCCTTGTACATCTGCTTTAAATCTTGCCCCTTGCACCTTAAACCTATGCTCCCTAGTAATTGACTCTTCCACCCTGGGGAAAAAGCTTCTGACTATCCATGCCTCTCAATCTTTTAGACTTCTATTAGGTCTCTCCTCAACCGCCGTTGCTCCAGTGGGAAAAAAAAACAAGTTTCTCCAATCTCTCCTTATGGCTAATGCCCTCCATACCAGGCAATATCCTGGTAAATTTTTTTGTACCCTCTCCGAAGCCTCCAAATCCTTCTGGTAGTATGGCAACTAGAATTGAACACTATATTCCAAGTGTGGCCTAACTAAGGTTCTATACAGCTGCAACATGACTTGCCAATTTTTAAAACTCAGTACCCCGGCCGATGAAGGCAAGCATGCCATATGCCTTCTTGACTACCTTCTCCACCTGCGTTGCCACTTTCAGTGACATGTATCTGTACATCCAGATTACTTTGCCTATCAATACTCATAAGGGTTCTGTCATTTACTGTATATTTCTTAGCTGTATTAGGCCTTCCAAAATGCATTACTTCACATTTGTCCAGATTAAACGACATCTGCCATCTCTCCGCCCAAGTCTCCAACTGATTTACATCCTGCTGTAGCCTCTGATGGTCCTCATCACTATCCGCCAATCCACCAACCTTTTGTGTCATCTGCATACTTAATCAATCCAGTTACTTTTTCCTCAATCACATATATTACAAACAGCAAAAGTCCCAGCACTGATCCCTGAGGAACACCACTTGTCACAGCCCTCCACTCAGAAATGTACCCTTCCACTGCTACCCTCTCTGACGAACCAGTTTTGTATCCACTTTACCAGCTCGCCTCTGGTCCCATGCAACTTCACTTTCTGCATCAATCTGCCATGAGGGATCTTGTCAAAGGCCTTACTGAAGTCCATGTAGACAACATCCACCTTCAATCATCTTCATCGGTTCCTTGAAAAACTTGATCAAGTTCGTGAGACACAACCTCCCCTTCACAAAACCATGTTGCACTTCACCACTATGTCTACTTATTGCCAAGTGAGAATAAAGCCTATCTCAAAGAATCCTCTCCAATAATTTCCCTACCACTGATGTAAGACTCACTGACCTGCAATTACCTGGATTATTTTTGCTTTCTTTCTTAAACAAAATAGTAACATTGGCTATTCTCCAATCCTGTGGGACCTCCCCTGTAGCCAGTGAGGATACAAAGATTTGTCTCAAGGCCCCAGCAATTTCCCCCCTTGTCTCAGTATTCTGGGGTGTATCCCATCAGGTCTTGGGGACTTGTCTACCTTAAATGTTTCTTAAGAACCCCAATACCTCCCCCTTTGATCGCAACATGACTCAAACTATCTACACATCCTTTCCCAGACTCATCATCCACCAAGTCCTTCTCTTTGGTGAATACTGACACAAAGTACTCATTTAATACCTCACCCATTTCCTCTGGCTCCATGCATAGATCCCCTCCCTTGTCCTTGCCAACCCTCTCCCTGGCTGCCCTCTTGCTGTTAATGTGTGAAAAGCCTTGGGATTTTCCTTAATCCTGCTGGCTAATGCTTCTTCATGAACCCTTTTAGCCCTTCTTGCCCCTTGCTTAACTTTCTTTCCTTGTATTCCACACTTGCTTCATGTGTTCCCAGCCTCCTAACTTTGACACAATATCTCTCATTATCCAAGGTTGCCATACTTATCCTTCATCCTTACAGGAATGTGCCAGTCCTGAATCCTTATCAACTTACACTTGAAAGGCTCCTACGTACTAGATGTTGATTTGCCCTCAAACATCTGCCCCCAATCTACATTCTTCAGTTCCTGCCCAATATTGTAGTAATTGGCCTTCCTCCAATTTAGCACCTTAACTTGAGGACCACACTTTCCTTTATCCATCAATACCTTAAAGCTTAATGAATTGTGGTCACTGTTCCCAAACTGCTCCCCTTCTGAAACATCGACGACTTGACCAGGCTCATTCCTCAATACCAGGTCCAGTATGGCCCCTTCTCTAGTTGGGCTATCTACATACTGTTTCAGTTGCTGTCTAAATTTGAAAGGAGCAGCTCTTCCTCTCTCTCTCTCTCTCTCTGAAAATTGAAGTCTGCAACCTGCTAGAATTTAGGCAGTCGTCTACTGGGGTCTGTTTTCTCCCTCTCCTTCTCTGGAGGCTGCTGTCTCTCCATCCAGAGTGTTAAAAGGATGGAGAACTGGCAACTCGCTTTAGCCTGTGTGTTTGTTAACTGATTCTCAAGAGTTTACATCTAGGGGAATGTTGCTTAGATTGAAAGTAATAGAGATAGCTAACAGTTGAGAATTATACCTTGTCATATTAAGTATCTGATTGGTGAAACATATGTTTTTGTTGTAGTTAAACTGTATTTTTAAATAAAGTTTGGTTTATTAAAAATTTCCTAATAGATCAATAGAATCACACCTGGAGCAAAACTATTTATGCTGATACTAATGCCAAAATCAAAAACAGTTTTTTAGGCTAGCTTCATGATACACTTTGGAGTTTCTGATCTGATCTGAACAGTATATAGTATATTTGCATTTCCAAAAATTCAGTAAAGTGCTATCAATAATTTATTATGTAAGAAGGGATCACAGGATTGTCGGTGATATAGTGACATGGACTGAAGTAGAGTTTTTAATTTTAATATTCCAAACCCAGTGATGAAACCTGACAAATGTTAACTTTTTTGATGTTCATTGTATTTGTGAACCAGTTGTTAATACTGGAATCTTTAAGAAAAACAAAATGCTTTGGGTGCTGGAAATCTAAAACAAGTAGAAAATGCTGGAAATATCTAGTAGGTCAGCATCACCTGTACAGTGAGAGAGATTTAATGCTTGAGGTTAATGGCTTCTCATCAGTTTTAATTAAAATTAATTGAACTGCAATATTAATTTTTTCTCCCTCCATAGATGCTGCCAGACCTGAGATTGCCAGATTTTCTGTTTTTTATCTCCATTCCTTAACTGTTAATACTCACAAATACCCTAAATGCCATTATGTCTAAAGTGTACTAGCTCATGTTGTTTCATTAAACTAAATCTGCCATTTTTATAATTTGTTTGTCAAAGTTCTTTGCAATTTCCAAGTCCCTTTTTCAATTCATTACATATACCCTTCTTTATTAAAATCTTAGTCATTTGTATACAACGAAAAGCCCCAGCACCAATTCATGGTGGAAAACACTTCACTAGTGAGCAACTCATCCAGCCCTTTTATCGCAACTTGGCTTGCTTTCTTCCACCTGACTTACTGTCTTTGGCTCAACTTTAATTCTAATTTCAGATGCCTTAATTCTTGCTACCTGTCTCTTGTGCAGGTTCTTAGCAAATACCTCCTCAAAGTCCATGCATATGATATCCATTGACTCTCCTTTATCTAATTCAGTAGCTATTATACTGTTGGTTAGATATAACCTACCTTTCACAAATCATACTCATTTTAGTTAGTTATTCCTTTCCCAAGTGTGTGTATGTTCTCCTATTTTGACTGAAATGTTCCAGGCATCTTCGAACTATGGCTGTTAAATCAATTTGCCGGTACTTATTTGGGTTATTATTTTCCCTTTATTAGTGTTTTCAGCTTTAATATCTTCAGATGGAATCTGGTTTCAATCCCATTTCTTTATCTATTTAATTTTTCCCATTTTGAATTAAGCATCAAGTTTCTCCCTTTATATAGTCTCTAGTCTACTGTGTACTTTGAACATTGTACAATTGTTCTCTATTGGAGATGACTATTAATTTAGTATTTCCATCATGTCCTTATCTTGTGATATTCTAAACTAAATGTCTTTAATGAGCCTACCTGTTCTTATGACTCTCTTTAAGTTAGATTACATTTTTGTCTTCCATTTGAAATCTCATTTTGATGTTGCTTTTTATTAGTTATATTTGATGTGGTGATAGTGGCATTGGATAGTGGTGGACACAGTAAGAAGTCTCTCAACACCAGGTTAAAATCCAACAGGTTTATTTGGAATTACAAGCTTTTGGAGTGCTGTTCCTTCATCAGGTGATGAAGGAGCAGCCTGCTGGATTTTAACCTGTTGTTGTGAGACTTCTTACTAGTTATATTTGTACTAAGATCATCAACACTTGTCAAATTGAAAATGTGTCAGTTAATGATTGAGAACTGTGACAATTCAGAACATTTTAAATTACTTTATTTCAGTCTGATGCCACTCACCTGATGAAGGAGCTCATGATACCAAAAAACCTCTTGGACTTTAACTTGGTGTTGTCAGATTCCCTACTGTGCCCATTCCAGTCTAACGCTGGCATGTCCACATCTTGTCTGATGTATGGCAGAAGAATTCTTAGAATTCTCAGTTTTCAATTGATTTGTCAAAGTAATAGTTTTCCATTTGTTAAAATCTTGTCCCGTTATTGCTCCTTCAGCTAGTCAAGACTTCAAATGTAAATGATGGTTTCCAGGACTTCACCTGTATCCCACTATTTTTTCCATCTGGCCATTCTAAATCTTTTTGTCAAGAGAATGCCAGCAGGTCATTCAGCCATGGAGAACATTACAGGCAAAATCACAGTCTACAAAAATTATTTCTAGCATCAGTCCATGGATAGTGGCCTGAATAGGACAAAAAATATGGATTCCATGCAAACCTAAGAGCTCAACAGCCATTTGTAGCATAGTACAGTCAATCCAGTGCTTGCATTAGTCTAAGTGCCTCAGTACACCCCACATGGAGCAAACCATTGGGTGCATGCCATTTTACAGTTACATATCAGTATGGTTTTCAGATTATGATATATAACATTTTGTTGTCAGGTAAGGAAGTGGTTCAGATCAGAAAATATATTCTTTTAATCCAAAAACTACTTACCTACTTAATTCAGTTCAGCAGCTGAAAGATGGAGTTTGTCAATTTCATTAGTCGTATGGATTAATGTTGAGTACAGATCATTAGAACTACAGTATATAATTTGACTTAATAAAGCTCCACTGGTTCAGACATTGAGTATATCACTTTGCAATAAGTGGTCAACAACTGATCTGGATGTCCTCAGACTGGATAGCCAATCCTGTTTCACATAACCTTCCCGATAGTCAATTGCAGTTGGTCCTGCAATGTCTATTTCTGACTTGGACAATCCTGAATTTAATTACATAATTATTGCTAATTCATGCAGCCTAAATGCTTTAGCTTCTTCTGCTGTACCTGTAGAAATACTTCAAAAGGTGGTTAAAAAGTGTCTTAATCCTTAAGATTTATACACTGGTGTCTTTTTTAAAGCTTGCTACAGTGTCACAGCATCAAGTAGAATGAAGGCCAAAGGAAGAATAAGTATGTTACAAGCAATGTGCTGGGCCTTGTACTCTTTCTTTGCACCTTCAAAATCCTACATTTGAAGGGCTGGTTTGTGGAGAGGAGATGCATTCTTATCCACTCTCTCTTGTAATATAACTACTTGTATATATCTGCCAAGGCACTTCATAGGACCATTATAAAGCACAAGATATTACACTGAGACGCTAGGGCAGGTGAAAATATCTACCTTTTTAATCAAACTTTGATCAAGATTAAGTGCTTTGAGGAAGGAAAGCAGAGGGATTTAGTGATTAAATTTCAGAGCTTGGGGCTTAGGCAGCTGAAAGCATAGCCACTATTGGTGGAACGATTAAAACCAGGGTTATGCAGGAGGTTAGAATTGGAGGAGTGCAGATATCTTAGAGCAACAGAGCTGGAAGAGATTAGTGATAAAAAGGGACATAGAGGGATTTAAGAACAAGGATAAGAATTTTTAAATTGAGATGTTGAACCAGGAGACACTGCAGATCAGTGAGCACTAGGTTGAATGGGATTTGGCATGACTTGGGACAGGGGCAGTAGAGATTTGGATTACCTCACATTTTCAGAGGTAAAACACAGGCTGGCCAGGAGTGCATCAGAATAGTGAAGTCTTGAGGTAACCAGCGTGGATTATATGTGTGCTATTTTCTTCAAAAGCAAAATATAATAGCCTGAGCTTGCCAACAGCATACCATATTGCAAAGACCAGTGGTACAGTGGATGATTGGAAAGATTTTAAAGATGAACAAAAAAACGTAATAAGAGAAAAGGTAGATTATGAAAGATAACTAGGGCAAAATATAAAAACAGACAGCAAAAGCTTCTATAAGTATATAAAGAGGAAGGGAATAGCTAAAGTCAATGTTGGTCCTTTGGAGGATGAGGCTGGGCACTTAATAGTGGGGAAAGCAGAAATGACTAAGACACTTAATCAACAGTTGGTCCTGTTTTCCTGGTATAGCACGTAAGTACTAACCCAACAGTAACAGAGGTTACAGAAAGGGTTGGAACTTAGAGCTATCATCATCACAGAGAAAAAGTACTGAGCAAACTATTGGAATTGAAGGCAGTCAAGTCCCCAGAGCTAAAGACCCTTTAGGGCCTTAAAGGAAATGGTGTTGGAGATAATGGATCCATTGGTTAAAATATTTCAAAATTCCCTGGATGTGGGAATGGTTGTGATGGTTTGAAAAAATGCAAATATAGTGCTCTTGTTCAAAAAAGGCAAAATTTGGGAAACTGTAGGCCAATTAGTTTAACTTGTTGGGAAGTTGTTAGAATCCATTAACAGGACATTTAGAAAGTCAAAATGCAATCCATCAGAGTCAGCATGGTTTTATGAAGGATAAATCATGTTTGATTAATTTACTTGTTACATCTTCAAAGAACTCAAGCAAAGTGGATAAGGGTGATCCTGTAGATTTAGTATACCTGAACTTCAGAGCATATTTTGTTACAATTCAGGTCAGAAAGTCCAAGTGTTTTATGAAGTCTGCCTGGATCATAAGTATTGCAATTAGGGTGAGCATGACATGTTTCACTTTGGATATGATTTAGCGGACCCATTAGGGAGCTTTTATCAAACAACGTTGTTTTAGAATAAACATATAGCAATAACTTTTACCAATTCCAACCAAGGGGAAAAAAATCATGATATCGTATAAACCTTAACAGCTAAATACTGTTCCAACCAAACAAATCCCATAAATAAAATCCTTACCACAGGTTTGTTTAGCACAGAAAATACGAATGCTCACATGATGCTGGAATTTAGTCCTATGGTTAGATGCTACAGTTCTCTTAATACACACACAGACAAGCTTCAAATTAGAACAGCTTCCCAAAATACCAGAGAGAGGCTCAAAGTACAACTAGCAAACCACCAACAGCAGAATTTTCACTCCATGAAGACAAGAAGCCTTGCTTCTAGCTAGCCACCAGAATTTACAATAGCACGGGAGAGAGAAACACTACTCTTCAGTCTGATGTCCAAACACCACTTAACTAAAACAGCAGTCAAAAATTGAAAATGAAAGAACTTGTCACCTAACCTGTCAATCATTCTTCCCTTTAACAATGCAGGGTTGTTTAAAAAAAATCCCTGAAAGTATCTGAGACCCAGAGTAAGAATAAACAAAACCCCATTTAAATCCTTGAAGCAGCAATAAAAAAAAACTTTAGTCAGACAGCTAGGCAACAATGAAGAAAATGACAGCTGCTTATAACTGCAGACAACATGATTTTTAAAAAAATATTTCTTAAAGACACCATGTTCACATGGGATTGGGGTATTTTGTTAGATTGGTAGAGGATTCACTAATCAACACTAAGCAGAGAGTTGGGATAAATACATCTTTTTTGAATTGGCAAGATATAACTCATGGGGTCCCACAGGAATCAGTCCTTGGAGCCTCAACTGTTTACAATTTATATCAATGACTTGGATGCAGGGATAGGTACCACAGCCAAGTTTGTAGATGACACTAAAATAGGTGAGATAGTAAGTTGTGATAATGAAGTAAATTTCCAAATGGATGTTGATCAGTGAAAGGGTCAAAATTTGGCAGATGAAGTTTAACATGGATAAGTGTGGAGTTATCCATTTTGGTATGAAAAATACAAAGGCAAATTATCTAAATAAAGACAAACTTTGGAGTGCTTCAGTGCAGAGGGAACTGGGTGTCCTTGTGCATGAATTGCAGAAGGCTAGCATGCAGGTACAGAAGGTAATAAGGAAGGCAGATGGAATCTTGGCATTTATTGATAAAGGAACAGAATGTAAAAGTAGTGAAGTGTTGCTGCTGCTGTACAAAGCATTAGTGAGTCCACACATATATTGTGTATAGTTTTGGTCTCCTTATTTGAGGAGGGATGTAGTTGCGTTGGATGTGGTTCAGAGGAGATTTACTAGATTAATTCCAAAGGTGAGGGGTTTGGCTTATGAAGAGAGATTGGGCAGTTTATACCTATGCTCCCTGGAGTTTAGAAGAATAAGAGACCTAATTGATGTATACAAGATAATAAGGGGGATTGACAAAGTAGACGTGGAGAAGATATTTCCTCTTGTAGGGCAAATTAGAACAAAAGGTTTTAGGATAAGCAGATTCAAAACAGATGAAAAGAAATTGTTTATTTCAAAGGGTGGTAAATGTGGAATTCACTCCCCCAGAGTGTGGTGGATGGCAGGACTTTGAATAAATTTAAGGAAGTGAAAAGACTTTTAATTAGTGATGATTTGTAGGTGAACAGGCAGGAAAGTGGAATTGAGGCCAAAATAAGATCAGTCATGATCATATTGAATGGCAGAGCATGCTTTAGGGGCTAAATTGCTATTTCTGCTCTTCATTCTTATAGGAAGGAAAGCACTAACCTGTTCATCAAGGTTTACCTACAAAAATGCATTATGTAGGTAATGTAGTAAATTATGTAGTAAATGAAAGGTGTTCATTATTCAGTTCCTGCAGATGGTCCTCCTGGGAAGTGAATGAAGTACGTATCCTTAAGCCAGTCAAATACTATAAATGTATGGGTAATTCTTATTCATTTTGTTGATGTTGCTCGTTAGACTGTGATGGTGAGCTGCATTCTTGAATTGCAGTCCCTGAGGTGTTGGTACACCCACAATGCTATTAGGGACAGAGTTCCAGGATTTGGACCTTGCAACAGTGAAGGAAGGTGAAATATTTCCAAGTCAGGGTGGTGAACCTGAGGGGAACCTCCAGGTGAGAGATGTTCCCAAGTATTTGCTACAGTTGTCCTTCCAGCTGATAACTGTGGTGGGTTTGGAAGGTGCTACCTAAAGAACCTAGGAGAGTATGTTTGTGCCAGGAACAGTTGCTGCACTGCATTAATGTGAATGCTAACGGAGTTCCACGCTATTTTGATTTTTTTTTCTGATTTGGAATCCAGACTCTCAATACTTGTGTTGTTGCTGCTACTGTCGGAATTGAAGTTTCCACCAAGCTTCCTGACTCATTCATGATGTGCCATTGCAGAGGGAAGGAAAATGACTCAGCTCTGCCGCACTAAGTGTGATGCTCTATTACTGATTTGCCTGCTCAATCGCGTTACCTTGCGTGCTGGCAGAGCGAACTTCAACAGTAGAGATTAATTTCAGCCGCTGCAAACCTTCTAAACTTGAGCGAGTGCTCAGTGGGACCGAATGGATAACTTAATTCCACACTTAAATGGGTAGAGTCCAGAAATATTCAGAGTTGACAGACTGTATATATCACCTGACTAGATTGGGCCAATACAAAAAAATGTCTTCAGGAGGCGGGGAGAGAAAGGTGAGGGGCTGATGTATGTGGCCACATACTTTAGTGGCTTTGTAATTTCTGTTGCATGCAGTCTGCTAATCGAATGTACTTTACATTTTCCAGCGGGGTCAATGCCTGTCTCGTGTAACTCATCAACCAATCGCAATAGATAGGTTTATTCTGTGAAGGGAAGATTCTCCGTTCTGTTATATAGACCGACAAGATGTTTTTATGGATGACGTTTCCAGACAGGAACCTGCTCCGGTGCCTCTCAACATCCCCTGGACTGCCATTTAGCCACCTTACACTGGCTTGCAGAGGCTGATTCTTATTCTTCGCATATAAATCAGGCAGTCCCTGCCTTGCTTGTCCCCACTGTTTTGTATAGAGCGGAAACGCCGCTAATCGCATTTACGCTGCAGTGTCGAGTTACAGTGACGCATTCTCCAAGCTGTGGGTGGAGAGCAGCCTGAGCCCCCTCCCCTCCCTCTGTCCCCGGCTCCAGACCAAACTCTCCCCCTCCCCTCCCAGTTCCAGACCAACCCTCCTCTGGGCTCACATCCTCCCCTCCCCCCGGAAAATCCAGATGGTCACCGGCAGCCTGAACAATGGCGAGGAGAGCAAGTAAAAATTGGGCGGACGAGGAGATCCGAGGCTTGTTGTCCATTTGGAAAGACAGGTCCATCCAGGATCAGCTGGCCGGGGCAGTGAGGAATAAAGATGTGTTCGTAAGGATCTCCAACAGCCTTCATGCCTTAGGGGTCAACCGTGACTGGAAGCAATGCCGGGCTAAGGTGAAGAACCTGAAATACGAATACAGGACCATGGTTAACCAGAGGAAATCAGGCAGGAGGTGCAAATCAATGCGCTTCTACAGTGAAATTGACGCGGTGCTGGGGTGCCGACCTCTCCAGACCGAAGCAGCTCAGGACAGAACATGCCTCAATGTGGCTATCAAACAAGAAGAGGAAGAGAAATTGGAAAATGGACCACCACCGGCTTGTCCACCCCCCGAAAACATCACAGGTAACCTTTTAATTCGGTCTGCAGCAAGGCAATCATAAATAACGGAGTCATTCGATAAATAGCACTTCCTGAATGTTTTCTCCAAATTCAATTAAAATCAATTATTTATAAAAATGTATCGGACTCAAAATATCACATGTGGGTTTTTGAGGGAGTAGAAGCTTTTGATGGTCTCTCTTTGAAATACACAACTCTTCAATTAGTGCCCACTCACTGCACAGCTTGAATGCGAGGTAGTGAGAAGGCTGTCCACAGAACAGGAGAGCTTTCAATTTTTATGATACTAAAATAAATGGAAGATTGTCATAACAAAGAAATGACCACAATTATTGATATCAATTTGATAGGTCATATGTTTAATGTTTCAGATGCAGTCATGCGTCCTTTAATTTCATTGCACTTATCAATCAAGTCACCATCTCCATAACATCCTAAGCAGATTCCAGCATCAGAAGAGCTGGTTTGCTGATCACGTGTTCCTGTTGAGGAATGGTCTTCACAGGAGCAGCTGCAATCCCGTACCTGGTTTTCCATTTACTGATTCGGGGCATTTTCCTTTGTGAAGGAAATGAAGCAAATTATTCATCTAAATTAATGGAAAATTGAAGACTGCTGAATTTCTGACATCAGTGCCCCCTACCAGCGCAGCCCCATGTCATAAGCACCTGATGGGAGAATCATTTTTCCCTTAACGTTCAAAGCACCAACCCCGGTAGTTGTCATCCTCTTTAATATTCACAGTAGGTTATAGAAGTTCTAGGTGTAAACTAATCAGCCTTCATCTCCCTCCAGCCAAATAAGTGTCTGTTGGCTGTTTTTTGATATCCCTTCTCTTCCAATTATAATTTTTTTTTGGCATTCATTAGGAATGAAGATCATTAATATGAAAGAAAAAACTGCCTTTTTTAAAAAAAAAAGTGCCCTGCGACATGGCACAGAAAAATTTCATGCTATTAATTATTTTGAAATCCAGTGACTACTTTGATCTACTCAGCCATATATCATTTGAATTCATGCACAGCTGTATCATGTCAGAAGAATATGTAATCATTGAAATTTCCAACACTGAAGGAGACTGTTCCAACGAGTACATTTCCAGCCTAATCCCTCTTTCCAGCTGTTAGTCTGTAGCACTTCAGGTGCATATCCAAGTACTTTTTAAATGCTATGAAGGTTTCTGCCTCTACTGCCCTTTCAGAGCTCTGATGAAGGGTCATCCAGACTCAAAATGTTGGCTCTATTCTTTCCCCATGGATGCTGTCAGACCTGCTGAGATTTTCCAGCATTTTCTGTTTTTGTACAGAAACAAGGAGCTGGCATAGACAGCCTGAAGTTATATTTCTAATGAGTGTCAAGCTACTGATCTAATTCAGGATGTAATATCAGTCCTGATTTAGGGAAGAGAAATATAGTTGGACTTTCCTGACTGGCATCCAGTGAACCTGGACGTGATGTGGTTGAGTGGATGTTGGGTAATAGATATTTAGGTTAAATACCCTGCTGATGCATACTATCATAAATAAATATTAGCTACTGGGTGAGTTATCGAAACAATAGTGTCCCTGTGAAATTGTATCCCGATAAATAACTTGAAGAGATGTGGGAGAAAATTATTTAGAAAAAAATGGTTTGTAGATATGAATGTTCATGAGAAGGGTGTAAACTCTATGCTCCATGCGCAAACTACTGATCTCCCTCTATACACATTTATAATGAGGGAAGAGAACACATCTTGCTATTAAAATTCGCTTAAAACTGACACACTAAATCTTCACTCCCACAGCATGCCACGTCCAACCGACTGTTGCCATCAACAGAGATGAGGAAGAAGGTAAAGTTCTGCCTGAACCACAGTCTGAAGCAGACAGTGTTACAGGTACGCATTAACAATAATGATGGAAAAACAAAGAATATATATTACCCAAGCTAGTGATTGACGCAAATAGTAATATTTTCAGCATCCACTTTTTAGGGGTGGAGAAACGGTAAGAACCTCTTTGTGATTGCTTTCACGGAATGGAAAATTGGAATTAACAATGGAAGATTGAAATTCATTGTCTTCCCTGTGGCAGAATCCATAATTTGATATGTCAGCTGGAAAGGTCAACAAGTCTCTTGAGATTGATTGCCAGCCAGCCAGCCTTGCACATTGTTGGAATGTAGAGGGACAGAATTGGCTGGGTTTTGCTCATTCAGTAGCAGGCCAATGTTTTATTGGGTAGAGTGATCCGAGCTGAACAAAAGTGGAAAGCTTACTGTTATGGTGAACTGTATGGTTTTAGATGATTAAACTCTTGTAATAACAAGTGCCTAGATGTCCCTTAGCTTTAGTTATTATTAACTTCCTCCTAAACTGTTTGGATTTAACTGGGTTGGGGGAGAAAGGACTAGGTGCCCCTATAGGAGCAGGATGTGTATCCCACATCAGGAAAGCAGAATCTCTACTTGTAAAAATTTTGAAGTGGTTTTGGAGACTGTCAGATCTGGCGATAGGTTTCTGAACTGTGAGATAAAATGGCTGAGTGAGAGAGAGGTGCGATTCATTAAATTCAGTTCTTGATTCCCTGTTTTCACATCTCTGGTAAGGAGATGGTCAAAATATACATAAGTTTAACTTGTCATCTTCACTAGTCTTAGTGTCTGTACTCTAGAGAAATCCTGCTTTCCATTTTTCTTCTGGTGTTTCCTTAAGGTGCTGTTTTGCCATATATATTAGGTTGAACAGGCAAGCAAAATATGAAATTGTTTACATAAGAGGAAATACTTAATATTCTTTAACATCAATGAAAAGGATGCTCGATCCATGAACTGAAGTGGTAAACCAGAAGATTGGTTAACACGTTGCAAGAAAGGATGTCCCGAAGCATGGTACATTTGGGAGACCATGCAGACGCTATGACAATGAACATCGCTCGACAATCACCAGGCAGGACTGTTCCCGTCCTGTTGGCGAACACTTCAGTGGTCACGGGCATTCAGCCTCTGACCTTCGGGTAAGCGTTCTCCAAGGCGGCCTTCACGACACATGACAGCGCAGAGTCGCTGAGCAGAGATTGATAGCCAAGTTCCGCACACATGAGGACGGTCTCAACAGGGATCTTGGGTTCATGTCACACTATCTGTAACCCCCCGTGACTTGCCTGGGTTTGCAAAACCTCATTCACTATGCTGTCTGGAGACAATACACATCTCTTCAACCTGTGACCAGTGCTCCTTCCACTCACATTGTCGGCCACTTTAGGACTTGAACAGCAGGTTAGGTGTAAAGATTCGCATTCTAATCAGTAATCTCTAAACTGTCTGTGCTTTATATGCTCTGAGGCCAGAACTCTCCATTCGCCTGACGAAGAGGGAAACCTCGAAAGCTTGTGCGTCTACTATCGAATAAATTGGTTGGACTAAAACCTGGTGTTGTCAGACTTTTTACCGTGTTTACCCCAGTCCAAGGCCGGCACATCCACATCATAAATTTTAGATACCAGAAAAGGATGACTTAAAAACAAGAGAAATTAGAGTATGAGAGAAAGCTAGCAAGAAATACAAAAATTGACAGTAAAAGCTTTGACAAGTACACAAGAATGAAAATAATGGCCAGAACTTTCCAACTGTTCATGCTGGTGGGATCTTCTGGGCCTGCCGACATGCACTCCTGCCACAGGTTTCCCGGTAACGTGGGGCAGAGTCAATGGGAAGTCCCATTGACAGTGCTGGGACCAAAGATTCCACTGCTGGCCAAAGGCATGCCACCTCTTGCCATCGGAAAGATGCTGCTGGGAGGCCAGAGAATCCTGCCCAATTGCTAAAGTGAGCATTGGACCCTGAGAGGGGAATTAAAATGGGAAAAGAGGAAAAGTATTTTGGGTAAATTTTCTGGTCCTGCCCACAAGGGGAATCAACATGGGAGGAATAGAAAATTTGACAGAACATTTAAAGGTCCATTGATTGCTGGCAGGAATTTCCAGTCTCTGGGTAAGCACAACTGGAAAATCCTGCCCTTTGTATCTGTCTTCACAACAGAAGACACAAAAAACTATCCAAGAATAATGGAAAATCAAAAGATTAAAAGGGAGGAACTTAAAGCAATCACGATCATCAGAAAAACTACAGAGAAAGCTGACAAAGCCTCGCTCTGGTGGCCTGTGACCTAGGGTTTTGGACAAAGTGGTTTTAGAGATGGTGGATGCATTGATTAGAGTCTTTCCGAAGTTTCCTAGATACTGGAAATGCCTCTGCAGATTGGAAAAGCACAAATTTAACATCTCTAATTAAGAAAGGAGACGAAGAGCAGGAATCTGTATTGCCAGTTAGCCTATTATTTGTATTTGAGAAAATGCTTGAATCCATTATTAAAGAGGTTGTAGCAGAACATTTGGAAATCATAATACAATTTAGGCAAAGTCAACATGGTTTTGTGAAAGAGAAATCATGTTTGAGAAACTTATTAGAGTTTTTTGAGAATGTAACTAGCAGGGCAGATAAAGAGGATCCAGTCGATACAGTATATTTGGATTTCCAAAAGACATTTGATAAGGTATTACATAAAAAGGTTGGGGCACAAAATGAGAGCTCATGGTATTGGGGTGATTTTTAAAAATACATTCATTCATGTGATGTGGATGTCACTGGCTTGGCCTGCATTTATTATCCAACTTTTGAGTAAGTGATTGTGAACTGACTTCCTGAACAGCTTCAGTCTCTGGTGTAGGTACACCCAGCGCTGATGGGGAGAATGTTCCATTATTGACCCAGCAACAATAAAGGAATAACAATTTATTTCCAAGTTAGGATGGCAAGTGGCTTGGAGAGGAACTTCCACATGGTGGTGTCCTCATGCATCTACTCCCCTTGTGCAAGTTTTGAGTAGGGTAAAAGAGTCTGCAAAGGTTAAGTGAGTGGGCAAGATTTTTCAGACTGAAAATAAGAAGTTGTTCATTTTGGCAGGAAGAATAGAAAACCAGAATATTATTTAAATAGAGAGACTAGAATGTTGTGGTATATGGAGATTTGGGTGTCCCTTTACATGAACCACAAGAAGTTAATTTATTAAAGTTTGTTTATTTGATTGTATCACAAGTAGGGTTACATTAACACTGCAATGAAGTTACTGTGAAAATCTCCTAGTTGCCACACTCTAGCGCCTGTTCGGGTACACTGAGGGACAATTTAGCATGGCTAATTCACCTAACCTGCGCATTAGCGTGCAGGCATAGCAAATAATAAGGAAAGCAAATTGAATGTTGCCCTTCATTGCAAAGGTGATGGGTTATAAAAGTAAAGAAATCTTTCTACAACTGTGCAATCCTTGGCGAGACAACACTTGGAGTAGTGTGTATAGGTTTGGTCCCCTAACTTAAGGAAAGATGTGCTTGCATCGGAGACAGTTTAGAGAAAGTTCATTTAGCTAATTCCTGGGATAAAAAATGATGACACTCAAATCTCCTTGTACCACAACATTCTACGGTCTCTTTATTTAAATAATATTCTGGTTTTCTATCCTTCCTGTTAAAATGGGCAACTTGTTATTTTCCCACATTATTCTCAATCTGAAAAATCTTCTACCCACTCACTTAACCTCTTAAGTCCTTTGCAGTCTTTCCTTTCATCTAAGTCATTATGATGAAAAATTGATTAGGTTAGGCCTATAATCATTGGAATTTAGAAGAATAAGAAGTGATCTTATTGAAACATCTATGGTTCTGAGGAGGCTGGATAGGATAGATGCTGACTGGATGTTTCCTTTTATGGAGGGCTCTAGAACCTAAGGGGCACAGTTTCAAAATAATGGGTCTCCCATTCAGACATAGATAAGGAGGAATTTCTTCTCTTTTTGGTCTTTGGAATTCCCTTCCCTATAGAGCAATGGAGGGTGGGTTCAAGTTACATAGATTTTTGATCTACAAAGGAATCAAGGTTTCTGAAGAGTAGGCAGGAAAGTAATCCATGTTAGGAGCAGCTTAGAATTTGTCATTTGTGTCTGAGGTTTAGGACATAGTATAACGCAAATTAGATAAAGGGTTAAGATCCTTTTGTAATGTCCCATGAAGCACCTTTAGGTGAAGAGTTGTTGAATTTGTTGGGCTCTAATGGAAGACGTTGTATTTTGTGAGTTCTAATGAAACTGGTTCATCTGAATTTTTTCGAGGTCTAATGAGAAAAGCTTGGTTGAGTCCTGTTGTGTTCTAACGGGACTGATACAACTTACTGCTGTCATTTACTATTTTTCATGATTTCTCACATAGCAGAAACAGAAGGCCCTGTGGAAGAGGAGATGATTAGCACAACGTCGGAGACCCCTGCTGCAACAAGCAGAAAGAGAACTGAAGCTGAGCATGGTGTGTATCTAAGCAAAGATGCCACAATTATGTTTACTATGGGCTGGATAATTAAATAATTATTTAATTATCCAGCCCATTATTTAATAATGAATGCTGGCTCTAATCGGGGTTGGGGAATGGAGCCCCTAAGGCTTCCAGGTGGGATGGAGTGGGGGAAGGTTTATCTCTGCTCTGAGAGGGGCAGCCCTATCTCTGTGCAGCTGCGTTTTGCCAGTGTGTGTTTAGTTCCCATCCCCCCTGTATAACATTGTGAATCACACCCCCTTGATTTTTTTTTTGGCAGTGTCATAATTCCTGGAGAGAAAAACAACCAGTCTCTCTGGGGAAAAACATGCCAGTTTTCTAGCCAGAAACAAGACTGCCATTTTTTTGGTAAGATTTTGCCCACAGACTGGGAGTTCTGCAGTGATTATATCACCACCTGACTCCCCAGAGACTGTACATCATCTAGAAGGCAAAAGTTGTCCACTTGCCTGGATGAGTGCAGCTCCAGCAACACTCCAGAAGTTAACGCTGTCAAAGCAAAGCAGTGTGTACCATCTACAGGATGCACTGCAGAAACTCTTCCAAGGCTCCTTCACCTAAACCCATGATCCCTATCACCTAGAAAGACAAGGGCAGCTGATACGTGGAAAACTGCAAATTGCCCTCCAAACATCGCCTCCTGAGGTGGAGCAGTATTGCCTTTCCTTCATTGTTGCTGGATCAAAATCCTGGAACTCCCTTCCAAGCAGCACTGAATATCAGCAGTGCACGAAGATGGCTCACCTCTATCTTTTCAAGGACAAGAAGGCATAGACAATAAATGCTGACCTATGTCCATGTCCTGTGAAAGGATAAAGAAAAAATCCTGTAAATTGTCAGGAAATATTGTGACAGTCAAAAGTACAAGATTATGACCTGGTGATGAAAACCATATTACTTCTTTTATTTATGTATTCTCTTCACTCACTTGGACGTCACAATGTTGGTACTTTCCATTTGCCAGTCCCAGCCTGCACTCTGTCTTCCCCAATCCTTAGACATTCCTGGACAGGCCTTCTCCTTGAACTTTGTCAGTCGGCCAGCACTTCGGTTATGAATGAGCAATGAGTTGAGGATATGGATTTTAAACTAAATTGACTTAAGTTGCTGTGTATCGTGACTGGCCTTAAAGGGATAGTCATCAAGCCAAAACTAATGAAAAGTAACAACGTGTCATCATAATCATCACCATATGTAGCATAAAGTTATAAAGGAAGAGTCTTGAGCTCGATCTTGGCTGACTTCTGCTGGGATTGCGTTAAGATGTTACAACTGACTTTACCACAACTGGGCCATGTGGAGAAGCACAAACATTTCTGCTCCTTTTTATTTGCTTTTACCTCTCAGGTGTTGAGACTCTTCATAATCTATTAACCTATTGACAATTAAGGCTCACATCAAGAATAGCTGCTTTGGTGAAGTACACCCATATAGAATTATATAATAAATTGCACTGAAGGAGACCATTAGGTCTTTAGTTTCTTTGCTGGACCCTTACAGGAACAATTCGCCTTCACCTTTTGTTTTCTTATATGGGCAAAAATAAATTTTAAAAATAAGAATGTAACAGAGAAGAGCATTAAGAAAAACATAGGCTTGCACTGGCACACTGAGTGTCACCAGAGGTTTCTTGGTGGCATTCTTGCCTGTAAGCCAGAAGTTTTTGAGTTCAAGAACTGCTCCTGAGACCTGAGCACAGATTCTGGGCTGACTGTACAGAACTGAGAGAGTACTGCACTGTCTTTAGGGTAATATGTTAAACACAAATCCCATGTACCTCAAAGGAGGACATAAAATATGAAGACGAGTAAGCCAATATTTATTCTGCAATCAACATTACAAAAACAGATTATTTGGTAATGGTCTAATTGTTTATGGGAGTTTGCAATACTCAAATTGGCTGCCTCATTTCCTATGTTATACTGACTACACTTTGTATATTTAATTGATTGTAAAGCAATTTGAAATGCCCTTGATTGTGAAAGGTACTATGTAAAATAGTATTTTTTTAATCCCAACGAATTTATTCATAAGTGACTTAAGTATAATTTTTTTTGTAAACATCTAGCGTGCTCAGTGCCGAAGAAGAGGATGAAGCTGAAGAAGGGAACTATGTTTCAGAGACACATTGGCACCATTATCAACACCTTCATGGACTATCAGAGGAAAGCTGAAGAAAGGTTCTACAAATGGGAGGAAGAGAGGCGGCGAGAGGAGCGTGAGCATGAGCTGCGGATTATCCAGTTGTTGCTCGATCATTCCAGATCCTCAATGATTCAAACACCTCAGACACCAGATTATCTGAGATCACTGCATAGCCAGAACACCCATGTGTTCACACCTCCTCCCTCAAACAATTAATATTTAGGATCTTTTTAATTGTTTAAATTACTTGCTGTTGATGGTGCTCTATTGTGACATCCTATGTTAGCCAGGAGCAGTTAAATTACTGTTTCCCTGATTTTTACCCCCACTCTCATTGCCAGCTCCTACAGGATCCAAGTATAAACTGGAAGAGGAAGTGAAAGGATGGTGAGTGGGTTAATTGAAAGATAAGCTCCCCAGTCATTCAATTGCACCATCCACTGCCAGAAACAAACCTCATAGATCCAAAGTTCCATCCATAGGCAATTCTGTTAGCTGATTTCAGCTCAGGAGTGTTATAATTGACCTTTCTTGACTAGGGAGAAAAAAATCAGCCATAGTTCCCCCTCTGGATCATGATGCTGCCTAACTGTGTGTACATGTGTGCGTGCGTGTGTGTGTGTGTGTTGGACAAGGACAAAATCAGGCTTGGATGTAATATCACTTTCCCCAAAGTTGAAAAGCCTGTTGCCATTTGTTTTGCTTAGCCTCACAGGTAAACCACTTTCCTCAGCACCAGAAGCACCGTGGGACTGTATCCCAGCAAACCCAAAGAGGGAATATTTATTATAATAAAACAAACAATGGAAAGTTAGGTTGCCAGCATCTGAAAGAGAAAGGTTTGGGATACATTTTTGGATGGAACTCATCCTCAGGATCTGCTCCTATGATTAAAAGTCTCACTTGGAATGCTAACTTGCCTTCTTAGATGCTGATTGACTGTTTATACACTTCCACCATCTCCTGTTTTTCTTTATAAAGTACATGTTTAGGTGCTGCTCAGATTGGTGATGCCGGCTTTAAAATGTAATGGAGATACAGACAGTATCCAGAACTGCAAAGGGTAATGAGTGACATTTCACAAATAACTGATTCATTGTATAAACAACCCAACTTTTTTATAGCTCTTTGAAGATGCTTTCTCACTGGGAAACAATATGTCTGTGATTGGATACAAGGAGTCCTTATGTCTCCATAAATATATGCACCATGTAACGTGATACTCGAGAAAAGGTGAGGATTTCAGATGTTCCAGTTTGGATTTCCTTGTCTGTACCAAGTCCACCTAATTCACCTGTGGCAGTTAGAGGATAGTCATCCTTAATGTCATTGGGCTAAGAGGAAAAAAAATCATCTCTGGCTCTTCCATTTGCTTTCTATCCAGTGAACTCTGGTGCAAAGTATGTATATGTTGGGTGAGAACAGGATCAACTTTGGTGCTATAGTTGAATCACCTGCCCATGCAGGTTAACATAGTCTGTATGAAGTACTATATCAACATCATAGAACCAACAAGAGCCAGAGGGAGGAAAGCTGAATGTGAAAAGAGGATGTTCAAGAATATTAATTTGCTTTATTGGATCAAATGAAATAGTTCACTATGTCATTATCACAACACTTAACCTAGTCTCCAGAGACTGGTAATGGATGAAAAGTGTCATGAGTGGATGAAGCTCTCTTCATTTTTATTTTCAGATAAAACAATTGGTTTTGGTCACATTCCCTTATGTTATGAAGACCATTAGGTGAATCTTATTGTTTCGCTCGGAGCGGGCGAGAGGCGCACCATGCAAAGGTCCATTGACCTTGGGTGGGATTTTCCGGTTTCAGGGCAAGTGAGGCCAGAAAATTCTGCCCTGTGAGTAGATTTGTGTTGGTGGAAGCCTGATGAGCTGAGCGGCCTCCTTCTGCACTGTAAGAATTCTATGACTGTTTTGAGGAAACAATTTCTCAACGAACATGAAACCTGGAGGATACTGTACTGAAATCTTGTATAATGACACACTTTGATACAGTAACAATCCTGATAATGCAGTGCAGGATCTTGTAAAATTATATCTGTCATTTGCTGCTGTATCAGTGAGGCTTTTTTAATCAGAATGCTTGTATTTTTTGTTTTTGTCACTCCAGTAATGAAAATAGCAAAACCAACAGTTTCACTCAAAAATGAATCAAATGTTTGTTACCTGTCAGTGGATTCATATGATTACTGGCTGATAGAACTGTTCAGTCAATTTACTTTTTGTCATAGTCATTTTCCTTGTTTACACAGCACTGATTTACTTAAATATATTTAAATGATGATATTAATCCTTGCATTTATTGAATCAAAGTGGCTCATGGTGCTCTGCACAAAATAAGTGGAGTGATTTAGGAAAATGTAGAAGGCTATTGTAGCACACTGCATCCCACCAGTAGCATGAGATTATTCTATTTTTGGAATTATTAGATAAGGGAAAAATGTTGGCCAGAACACCAAGTAGAATTCCCTGCTTATCTGACCACTGGACAGACAGGCAGCTTCTTGTACTCGTGGCTTATGCAAAAGACAGCACTACCAATAAATAATGCAGCATCAGATTGTGTGCATAGATAATGCACACAAGTTCTAACAAGGTTGAAGACACAATTTGCTAATGCAGAGTATGCCAGAAACTTTGCCAAGCCTTCTTACTTAACCCATACACATCCGTTTGATGCAATGTTTAATGTGGTTCCGTCAGTAAAATTGCTGCTTTACAATCCCTGCTTTACCATTCATAGTTCTGTAGCTCTGGAAAATTAACTTGGACAGAGATTCAGAGACAGCATATGTTTTAATAGAGGAAAATAAAAACATGCAATTATTTTATGCTTGGTTAGTAGAGTGATCCTTGAGCAAGTTGTTAAATACATTGAGATGTATGCATGAATCTTTAATCTTCAACTAGTCTTGTATACCAGATTGATTTAAATCCAGTAGGGTAGTCATAATCAGAAATAAAAGATAGTTATTAATGAAAGACCTGAATTTTAAGATGATTAACACATTGATTTTGTTGCATTGACTATCACCCAGGATATGTGGTATCTCTTGTGTGCTCCAACGTTATGCTGCACAATTTGGCTATCCTTCTGGACATTCAGTTTCATTCAACTGGAGAACAATCCATGTTCTCCTCTGGATGAGGGGTGAGAACAATCTCCACCAAAAACAGCCAAATAATGTCCGTATCTGGATTGCCCTGGAGAAAGACTATGTGGTTTTCACCAGTATGTTTAGGATCTTCCCTATCTGGTGGGCACTTCAAAGAATAAGTATCTGGTAGGTGTAAATAACAAACATTGTGATTTGGGTGTTTTTTCTTTTGAAATTAAATTTTATATTTCAATTATTACATTAGTTGTACCTTTTTAAGCAGTCATTTGTAAATTTGTTTTCCAGGTGACATCCTTACATGTCAATAAGAAAAAAGCTCTTCTCATTTAATAAATCTTGTTAAACAATCTGCCACATTGCTCGAGCACTTTTATTCTCTTAGCCATAGGTCGTAGACATCTGTCACTATTAGAGAGAGACACTTGGTTCTGGCTTGAGGATTACCATCTGTAACAAGAATGGCTTGACCAACTCCCACTCTTGTTTATAGGAAGGATTGGCAGGTTGAATTTTAACTTACCTAAAAGTGCTAGGAAACTCAGCAGCCCTGGCAGCATCTGTAGAGAAAAGCACAATTAATGTTTTGAGTTGAATATGACACTTCATCTCACCTGATGTCTTAACAAAAAACTTTTTCTCTTCCTTTCAGGTGTTAAGGAGCATAAGCTCCAATAACTTATGGGTGTTGATGTCTCTTTGAATCCTTCCCTTCCTTCTGACTCCATCCCTTCTTCCAATTTCACGTCTTCACATGTATTCAATATATCCTCTGACTTCCCCTTTTTGACGCTGATTGATCTGTGCTTAAAAAAGACCAGGTTTATCCTTCATGTCCCCATGTCAATGAATTTCGAGCTCAGCTTGATGTTGAACTCTTCATCCATCAGCTTCGCTTCCATGCTCATTTCTTTTGAAAGGTATTCTCCAACCTGTGGATCCTTTCACATGTCTCCATCCACTTGGGCGTCTCCCTTTGTCCACTTACCATTCTTGATCTTTTTATTGATAATTGTCAATGTAACATCAGTCATCTTAATTTCTCTGCTCCCCTCACCTACTCTAACCTAACTCCCTCTGAACTTGCTGCACACCTCTGTTCTGAAAGTCATATTTGACTGAAAACATTAAGTCAGTTTCTCCACAGATGCTGCTAAACTTGCCGAATTTATCCAGCACTTTGTTTTTATTTCACATTTCTGGCATCCAATGGTTTAGTTAGTAAAGTCATAGACAAACAGATCAGCATCTCCCATTATAGTTATAATTTTTTATCCTTACGAAGTCTGCACTTTTGAATTAGATTGGGCATATTGTGCACATTCCAGGTTGGTCAGTGCAGCAGATTGGCATGATATGACAAGTGGAGTGCCACAGGGACTAGTGCTGATATCTTAACTATTTACAATTTTTATTAGTGTCTTGGATGAATGTATGGTTGCTAAATTTGCTGCTGACACAAAGATTAAAAAAAAGTAAATTGTGAAGAAGACATAAGGGCTGGAATTTTACTGCCTTGCCCATCAGAGGAATTGGAGCAGACAATGGGAAGGTCTGTTGACCTTGGGTGGGATTTTATGGTTTTGGGAGGAGCAAGTCCATAAAATCCTGTCCAAGGGATGTGACTTCCCCCCCAAAAACACTAAGTGCCCAAAGGGTGGGAATGTGGGAGTTTTCCCACCCATGGAGTCTGCAAAGGGACAATAGATGGGTTAAGTGAGTGAGTAAACATTTGGCAGAGTATTTGGAAAAATTGGAACTTGCGCACTTTAGCAGGAAGAATTAAAAAGCAGCACACTATTTAAATGGAGAGACACTGCAGAACCTGGAGGTACAGAGGGATCTTAGTGTCTTGGTACATGAACCACAAGTTAGTATGAAGGTACAGCAAGTGATTAGGAAGGTAAATGGGATGTTGTTGTTAATGTAAAAGTAGGAATGTTTTGCTACAGTTGTACATGCCATTGGTAAGACCACATTGTGGAAGTACTGCTTACAATTTTGGTATTTTTATTTAAGAAAGGATATAAATGGATTAGAAACAGTGCAGAGAAGATCCACCCAACCGATACCTGGGATAGGGCGCTACCTTACAAGGAAAGGTTGGACAGACTGAGCCTGTATCCATTGGAATTTAGAAGATTAAAGGGTGATCTTGTTGAAACATATAACAAACAAATCTTGAGGAAACCTGAAAGGGTGAATGTTGCCCCATGTGGGATAAACTAGAACTATGGAACACATTTTAAAAATAAGGAGTGTCCCATTTAAGACTTGAGGTGAGAAGAATTTCTTTGAGGGTTGAAAATCTTTAGGACTTTCTTCCCTGGAGAGTGGTGGAAGCAGGGTCATTGAATCATTTTAAGGCAGAGGTAGGTAATGTTTGACTCCCTTATTAGACAAGAATCTATCGAGGGGAAAGTGGAATGTGGAGTTGAGGCTGCAATTGTGATTTTGTTGAATGACAGAGAAGGCGCGAGGGGCTGCTCCTGCTCTTAATTCATATCTTTGTATGTACATTAAAATGGAAGTGGGCTTTTACAATAGCTAATCGGAATCTGTATTGGATATAAGGCCCATATGATTTATGTTGCCATGTCAATGCATTTTGAGGAGGGAAGGATTTCTAAGACCTCCCCAAAAGTTTAATGACATAATTAGTGTCGGGGTCTTGAAGAGAGAGAGCAGCTAGAGGCCAAAAGTCTTTGAGTCACAGCATTGGAATGTGGGTGGAAGCTTGCACATGGATTGAAAGACCATATTTTCATAGAATCCCTACAGTGCAGATTTGTGAGAAGTTAACTGGAATATATACCTTGCTTACACTAGAGGGACAATCTCCAGTAATTAACTGAAAGTAGAAGAATTCTTGGGTTAGAATTTGACCAAACTGGGAAAGGAAAAGAACAGAAATTAATCCATCAGAAGTTTAAAAAAACTATGGACTGATTTTGAGAGAATTGAACATCTACTTAAAGGACACTGCAATTTATACCTATGCAGTGTGTTTTCTTTTTGACTGTACAAAGTATAAGTTGCCTACATTTTCAGGGAGGTCTTAAAAATCATTCCATTCTCAAAACCCATTTACATGGCAATGTGAATCACGTGGGCCTTGTATCCAATAGAGATTCTGATTAGCTATCCAATCTTCCAGTCTTTTGTTACAGTATAAATTTCAAAATGTGAAGTCTCATTGTGTCATCCCTTTAGCTATTAATTGGAAGTTTGAATTTCTCGTTAAGTTATTGGTCTCCGGAGATCATAACAGAATCATTGGTGAACAAGAAATGAGTATTGATCACAGAGCATTGGGGAAATTATAGCTCATTCAAGACAGGTTGTGAGAAAAGTAGTCAGACAACACAGAAACATGAGAAGAGCTCAATGGAGAGGTAGGGTTGGGTATCATCAGCTTACATATGAAAGCTAAACCCCTGACTGTGAATCATGTTACCAATAAGCAGATGAAGAATAGGGGATGAAAAATATTCTTGAGAATCTTTAAAGGAATTAGTGCAGTGGCAGGAGGAAATGCCACTGCTAGAGCTGCTCTTGCCAAGGTAGATAGGAGTGGCACCAAGTGAGTGCTGAGCTTTGGAGGAAGATAGTTTGGTTACAGAAATGCTGAGACAAGTAAGGAGAGATAATGTACCATGGTCATAACCACATACCACTTGTAACTTTAGGATCATTTCAATGCAATGCCAGGAATGGAAACCTGATTCGAGAGATTCAACATACAGTTATGGGAAAGATGGGTGTAGATTTGGTGAAAATGGACGGGTAGCTTGGAAGGGCTAAAATTGAGAATAGTGTTTTGAGGAGGAAGGTCAAAATGGTGGTTTTAGTAGGGAAGAGAGTGGGGATACTAGAGGGGTAAGTTTATTCTTAGGTAAGGACAAAAAAGAAGCAGCTGGGGCAACTAATTAAATGGGCTCAATCACAGGGATAAAGAAGTCCATTAATTCTTTGCACTTGTTGGAGAGAGATAATGGATATTATCTCAATTCAGAATGATACTGGAATAGTGAACAATTTTGGCAAAGATTAATGAGATCCAATTGCTTTTGATGTGGCCTTGGCTGATCTGGATAGTTGATTCAACCAGTTTTGTGCCAGAATTGCTCCAGTCAGTCCTTGTTCTTAAAGGAGTTAAAATGGATACTGTGCTAAGAGAATGACCAGGAAGGGAACATAAGACACTAAGGGACTGATAAAGGACCTCAGCAATGACAAAAGTATGATGGTGAGTCGAAGACTAAACAGTTGGGAGTTATGCCAAACTGCATACGTGAAAAGAGACTCCCATAGACAAGGGAAGTATCTTATATCTTCTAAGCTTATTCACTTTTCTGAACCTCCGGAAACCCACGCTTCCTTGAGTTGTCTAACCATATCTTTAACGAAAATTCCGCCTCTCCCTCTCATATTCTGTAGTCCTCCTTTTGCACTGCCTCTCTGGTTTCTGTCTTTTACAAAGACGGTTATCCTCAACAATGTCTTCTCTGTTTCAAGATAACGGGAGAAAAATGCTTGGGGCAAATAAGTCAACAGGAGGAGCAGGAAAGAATGCCTCAACTGTTTAAAGCTGTAGTTTGCTGTGTAGCTCACTAGGACCTGGATTTTACACATGCAGCGCTTTGTTTAAAGCTGCAATGGAGAGGGGGAAGCAGGAGATCTGGAGCCAGAAGAAAGAAGTTCAGAGACTACATTTGGCCTACGGTTCTTTAAGGAGGCCCTCATGCAGAGTGGGTAAAATGAGGTAACAATGTCATACTCGACTCCTATTAACTTTAAATTATTGCATCTAAAGTGTCCTGACCCGTTCCTGAAGAAACGATTCAAATCTCTGAGGGTCGGGTTTTGTGTTTTTTTAAAGAAGAAACACAAGATAGACTTTTCTTCAGTAGCACCCTTATTGCAGAGTAGCGGACAGTTTTCCATGTGTACAGCAACAATCCGGGGAGTTTACTCTGGGCGGGATGAATGCTCCCAGTCTTTCTCAACCCCTGTCCAGATGAGGCGGGTTCAAAAGTGAGTTTATTCCGAGTCGCCTCTACCTTTCGGCAGCAGGGTGAACTCTCCCTGTTCGGAGTGGCGGGGAAGCAGGATGCACTCTGGGAGCGGGTGAGTAATATTTCAGAAACCAAAATTAAAAAAAAACGCTGTTAGCGGATCTGACAGAAAAAATCTGATGTTTCGAATCCAGATGACTCTTTATTAAAGCTGTAATATCTCAGGTTTATTCAGAATCAGACTTGGCTGCGAGAAGTTACTGAGAAGTGAAAGTAACCTGGCGATTGAGCTCGTTTAGTAAAAACTCAGTCAGTTCCACTGGTTGGAAATGTTAGTTGTGAAGTTCTGGAGGTGGGAGCTGGCTGTCTTCCCCAGTGGATTGCGGGCTAAGCGGGAGCAACAAATTGGTGGGCCGGGGGCGGCTGGAGGATTTTATTCAATGATTATATCTGAACTTCAGGGTGTAGCGACATTATCAAAATGATTCTAAAATCCTACTAGAATATGTTGTGAAAAGGAGTTGGTGCTTCCGGGTGCAAAATATATTTTTATATTATCAGGTAGGGTCTGGTAAACTTTCAGCAGTATTGTTTAGCCGTTTAAAAAGATCAATTCAAGGGATTCTCCGGCCGCGCTCGCCTCAAAGCCGGAGAATCCTTTGATCCGCCCCGCCCGCCAGCCAGCCAGCCCGCCACAATTCTTGTAACGGGCGGGACGGGAGAATTTGCGAATGTCAAGCGGGGATAAGTATGTGCAAGGTTACAGGAAGTGGGACTAAGTGGAATGCTCTTTCAGAGGGCCAATGCACACTCGATGGGCCGAAAGGTCTCCTATACTGTAAAGACTCTGTGATTTTGTTTTGTTGGTGAACTTTTGGCAAAACACAAACTTGAGTTCTGCAAATTCCTCACCAAAAAAATTTATGAAAAATGAAGGTGCTAAAAGGGCAAAGAATATAAGGTGGGATTTTCTTCTCCACTTCACATACCCACTTGTGTCTAGATTGGGGAGCGTGTTCCCAAATCAACAAGAGAGGGGTATTGCTGAACTTGGTTCTTGAACTTGGTTCTTGGGGATGAGGTGGCTAAGAGGATCGAGTGTCAGTGGGTGATCATGGTATCATAAGGTTTAGGTTGGCCATGGAAAAGGACCAGGATCAATCCAGAATAAGAATAAGTAATTGAGGGAAAGCCAACCTTAATGGGGTAAAAATGTATCTGTGCCTAATAAATAGGAATCATAGATTAGCAAACAAAATAGTAATTGAACAATGGACAACTTTCAGAAAAGAGAGTTTGAGCACAATCAAGGTATAACCCCACAAAGGGGAAAGGTATAGTGGCACAGTGGGCAGCACACTGACACAGTCGTTAGCACTGCTGATTCAGTGCCAGGGACTGGGGCTTGATTCCAGTCTTGGGTGACTGTCTGTAGTGTTTGCATGTTCTCCCCGTGTCCACATGGGTTTCCTTCTGGTGTTTCAGTTTCCTCCCACAGCCCAAAGATGTGCCGGTTAGGTGGAATGGCCATGCTAAATTGCCCCTTAATGTCCCAAGATGTGTAAATTGGGTGGATTAATCATGGTAAATGTGTGGGGTTACAAAGATAGAGCAGGAGAAAGGGCCTAGGTAAAATATCTGTCAGAATTGGTGCAGTCTCGATGGGCCAGATGGCCTCTTTCTGCACTGTAGGGATTTTATGATTCTAGGAAATCCAAAGCTCTCTGGGTAATGAAAGACACAAGAGATTAAGGTGAAACAGATAAAATATGCTTATAACAAGATGTCAGGTGGCTAATACAATTGAGAACAATGCTAAAGGCAGGAAGTTCAGAGGGGAATTGACAAAGCAAGTAGGAGAAGCAAAGAGAGAATGAGAAGGTTCTGGATGCTGATAAAGGAAATTCCAAGGTTTTCAGTGGGCATGTAGATAGTAAAAAGGTAGTAAGAGAAGGAGTGGTGCTGATTTGGAGACCAAAAATGGGACTAAAGTATGATGGTAAGGCAGATATAGCTAGACTGTAGATATTTGATCTGATGGTTGCTTATCTCTGTCTGTAGCACGCATGTATTCCCAAGTTGGCACTATTAGATACTGTTCCTGTTTTGAACACTTACAATCTTCATTGAACTAGGCTTGGTCACCCGGTTTGATGGTTATGTTAGAAGGAGGGATAAGCTAGGCTATGAGGTTATAAATTGTGCTTGTGTACAATTATGCTGGTGATAGTCTACAGCATCTCATGTATGCCCAGTCTTGGGCTGCTAGATCTGTTCTGAATCTATCCAATTTTGCACTGTGGTAGTGTCACACAATGCAAGAAAGTGTGCCCTCATTATGAAGACAGGCTTTGTCTCCACAAGGATTCTGTGGCAGAGACTCCCATTAGTACTGTAGTGGATAGATTGGACAGGATGAGGTCAAGTAGGTTTGTTCTCTTATTCCCACACCACGTGCCTAATCTGGCAGATATGTTCTTTACTACTTAGCTGGCTTGGTCAGTGGTGATGCTACTGAACTACTTTTGGTGATGGCTAGTCACGTCCCTCACTGAGTACATTCGGTGCTGTTGCCACCCCTAGTGTCTCTTCTAAGTGCTGCTCAACATGGAGGAATATGGATTCAGCAGCAGAGGGGGGTGCGGTTGGTTACAATCAGCAGATTTCCTTGCTGATGTTTGACCTCATGCCACAGGATTTCATGTGGTGTAAAGTCAATGTTGCGGACTCCTAGGGGAACTCTCTCTCAAGTGTAAACCGTTTAGTTCTGGTATGTCTGTCCTGCCAATGGACAGGACATATTTAGGTATGGTGAATTTCAGGCTGTTGTTTAACTAGTTTGAGAGGCAACTCTCCAATTGTAGCACCCATTAGTGAGGACAACTTTGCAGGATTGACTGGGCAGAGTTGCTTCCAGGACTTAGGGCAATGCTGAAAATTGCATCTGATTTTATTCTTCGTAAACTTTTCTGTAGCAGCTTGATAAAGCGGGATGACTTGCTTGCAATTTTAGAGAGCAGTTAAGAGTCAGCCACATTGTTGTGGATCTGGAGTCACAAAGTAGACCAGACACGGTAAAGTCTGCAGATTTCAATCTTAAAGGGACTTGGTGAACACGATGGGATTTTACAATTCAGTAACTGATATTTTATCATTATGTATATCACTGAATATGACTTTTTATTCCAGATTTGTTTGTTAATTGAATTTAAAATCCCCTGGCTGCTTTGGATTTGAATTCTTTTCCCTGGAGTTTTGTCTGGATCTGTGGATTATTAGAGTGGATTTTTCAGAGGCTGCGCTCCCAGTTCATCATCTCTTCTGACCCTATCAAGATATAGGTTGCAAACTCCATTTTGGTTGATAAAATCTCACGTATAAGGTATGTTAGATGCGATTGATGCAAGTTTCCTGTTACTGAGACTTTTTACTTTAACTTCATGTCTACTTTTAACAGCAGTAAGAAGTCTCTCAGCACCAGGTTAAAGTCCAACAGGTTTATTTAATAGCAAACACCAGCTTGGAGTTCATAACTTTAAGTCATGAAGTTTGGTAGGGTGTTTGTTTATTGTTTGAAGGCAAGACAAACGTGAAAGAGGCAACACTGTTACTCAATGTTGCATGTAGAAAACCACGTTCCCAAGCATAGGGAGTGAAGGGCTGTACAAGAAAGAAATATTGGACAAAGTTTAAAAATTCTTGCTGGGGCTGACTGTTCTGGCTGCAGCTCTGATTGAAATCTCAGTTAGTGATTACACTTCATGCTTGGCCTATGCTTTAATCATTAGCAGTCTATTCAAACATGGGTTTCACAATTGAGGCTAAATCTGACCAGAGATCCACACATTCACACTTCCAGCAAGTGTCATTGGACAGTGATCAGATGGTCAATTTTCCCCCCTCTAATCCAAGTACCTAAACCCAGTTGCCACAACCTCTCTACCACTGTGGCACAGATCAGCTAACTCTGCACAGGAGGAGTCAGAACTTTTCCTGGATTGTCGCTCAGATCCCTGCTTGCAATGCCTGAGACACTGTATTCAAATCAAGTGTGAATTCCTGCACTCACTGCCCAAATTATCTACAATGAAGGGACCAGAAGAGTGAATCACCAAGGGTACAACTGTTGGTGGGAGCGGCCTTGGAAAAATGAAAGAGAATATACCACATATTAATTTTTCCAAAACATTTTCTTCCCTCGGTAGACAACACGTGCAATATGTCAGATTGTGAAGATGACCCTGCAGTGTTTTCCAGCAACACCTTGCCCTCTGACCTTCGTTTTATGGCAACGGTTGCCAATGGGTATCTTGGCACTAGAGTGTATGGTGACGTAATGCATATTAATGGAATATATAATGGTGAAAATGGTGACAGCTGTCGGGCAGATGTACCATCTACTGTTAATGTTAGACTGATTGTCCTTGGCGAGAGTGCTTTGAAAGAAACCTACATCTTGAACACCAGGACAGGTAAAACAGATCTGCTTATTTTTAAAATATTTACAAATACTTTTTTCAAGCACTGCAAAGTTTCTGAGGGTAGAATAAGACAAGCCAGAGTCTGACAATGTCAATTTTATTTGTAAATATTTGTACTTATCAAGTGAGGGGTTTAAGTACTGCCAAGAGGGAATTTTCCCATTTTGACCCCTAATGGAGCAGTAATTTGCTTCTCCTAGATCAGTTGCAAAGTAATTAGATACAGTAAAGTTTACTGTGACAACCATGTTTTGGCTCCAAGCCAGTGAGGCCTTTTCCATTTCTGCACCAGCCACTTTATAGCTTCTGTTTGAGATGGCCAATGTATGATTAGATTTATAACTTGTTTATAATCAATGTATGGAAAATCTTGGTCTCAGTGCCAACTTGTATATCGTAGACAAATGAGCAAAGTTAGACTCGTTGTTGTGGTTAGGATAACTTCATTTCATGATGCTATTTTCCTTAACTTTTCCATAACTTATTTGAGATTTTTGAATCTCTCTGTATTTATTTCTTTCATCCTACCAGGACCTTTGACTTTGGTTGTCCTACCTTTTCCTCTTCTTGAAAACGTATCTCAATTCTACCCAAATTATCTGCTTTATTTAAAGGGAACTCATTGTTCCATTAGGCTTTTGGTCCTACCAATTTTTTGACATCATTTTGCTGGTCAGATGTGTACTCAGCCTGTTGAAATTGGCCCTCCCTCCTCCAATTTAGTGTTTTAGATTGCACCTGGTCCTTTTCCATGGCTAACATGGTTTATGATACCATAATTATTGGTCTCACCTCATTCCCCAGAACCATCAATGCCTCCTTCCTCAATGGGCCAGAAAAATGCTGATCAAAAAAAGTTCCCCTGAACACTTAAACTCTTTGCCCTCTCTGCTTATTGCTAATATTGGATTATTTACACGCCCCCCCTCCCCTTTATCATCACTGTACAGTTTTGCATCCTCTATTTTCCTTGCAAATTTGTTCGTCTATACTTTTTTTCCACTAGCTAGTAGTCTGAGATACAGTCAGTAGTGTAGTGATACCTTTACTGTTTCTTTAACCAAATAGATTTCAGTCCTTGAACTCTCCAAGACAAACTTTCTTACCACCATTGTAATATTATCCTTGTTCATTACAGGCACCACTTTTCTTCCTTTCCGTGTCTCTCCTGAACACCTTGTATCCAGGAATATTTAGTATTCACTCACCAGGTTTCTGATATCAACACTATATCATATTCCCATTTGGCTATTGGTCCCTACAGTTCACCAGCCTTATTACCACTTCCTGCATTTATGCACTACAAGTCTAATTTAGACTTTATTGCATTTCCTCAGCCTCACCCCACCTAATATCTTCCCATTTCTTACTCTAGTGCTACCTTCTCCAAATCCTTTTGTACACCTTGTTTATTCTTCCTAGTGCTACGTCCTTGTTTCCATACCTCTGTAAAGTTAGTTTGATGCTGTCCTGACAGCATTAGCAAATGATACAGCATTGGTCCCCTTTCTGTTCAAGTGTAACCTGGCCTGACTGTATGGATCCTACTTCTCCTGAACTGGTCCCGATGTCCCATGAGTTTGAAATCCTCCCTCCTGCATTATGTTTCCAGGCAGGCATTCATCTGCTCTATCCTTCTACTTTGATACCTACCAGTGTATAGCACAGGGAATAACCCAGAGATTGCTACCCCTAAGGTCCTGCTTGCTCATTCTTTCCTAGATCCTAAAGCTGACTGCAGGATGTTCTCCCTCTTTCTACTGATGTCACTGGCATGGACCACAGTCTCCAGCTGTTTATTCACCTCCCTCAGTCCCCTGCATGTCTTGCCTTTTTAAAGACCAACTTTAGCTCTCCAGTACAGAAGGTAAATAAGTGGATAAGATGCTGTTTTTCAACTGCTGCTGCGGTTTTTAAAAACAAAAATACATATTAACCATGTTCTGCCCAAGCCTCCTAAAAATGGAAGCACACAAGTTTCTGGCATTTAGAGTTAAAATTAAAGTTTATTAGTCACAAGTAAAGCTTACATTAACACTGCAATGAAGTTACTGTGAAATTCCCCTAGTTGCCACAGTCCGGTGCATGTTCAGGTCAATGCACCTAACCAGTTGCATATTCAGGTCAATGCACCTAACCAGTTGCATATTGATTTCTGTTTTCTTTTGCATAGGTGTGTTTTGCTGTATTATAGAGACACAGGATTTCAGGGTGACCCAGCAAATATTTGCCCATCGCACAAAGATCCATCTCCTGGTTCTCAGCATAACTTTGGAACGGTTGACCATTTCCAAGGAGCAGTTCACGTTGCAGATAAAATCTTCGTTTGTTCCCCACAGCCAGAACATTGACTTTATGAGTGGGCCAGACTTCATGGGAGCGATGTAAGGATTGGAGGATGATTCTTGTTGTTCTTAGGCAGCAAATTTTTTACATATAGTGTTTTATATAGATAAAAATTTCCTCTTCTTCCCTCTTCCTCCAGTGGAGTTGCTGACCTCTTGTTCAGTGGACATTGTCAATCCTCCAATATCTCATTCAAGTGGATAGGGAATGTCAACGAGCTGTTGGATTGTAAGGACAGTGCTGTATGCATGTTGACGTAGCCTTTCTTTAATACTTTCAATCTGAAAATTCTTATTCCAACATAACTCATTTGGACCTTCTTATTTAGCTTATTTTTTCCCTTAATTACCATTGCTGGCGTAACACCCTATTACATCTTCTTCTTTTTCTTCTTCTTCTTTCCCTCCCTCCTCCTCTCCCCCTGCCCCCCCAAGTGATTTGTAAGCTGCCAACCTCCCCTTGAACTTTCACTATTTTACAATATTGACATCCTTATATTTTGCTCTCATTAAAAGCACAACTTTATTTTCTGCATTTTTTTTCTCTCTCTGTATGCACCAATTGAAAATCCTTGGATATGTTCACATTATAATACAGATGGTAGTATTTAGTCTGTCCAACTCATCCATGTAGAAAGACTGTGGCTTTTAACATTAATACACAACTGATGAATGATTCTCCCTCTATCTTATCTGGAAATCCATTTTGCGTGTTGAATTGATGATTGGGACTAGATACTAGATTTAGATTACCACTAATCTGATCGTTCCTGCCAATAAATTCTCCAACAGATGATTTTTATATTTTTAGTAAATGTTATTTCCTAGCCTCCAATTTTTTTCTGTTTGGCTTCAGAAGATGCTGACCCTTCCTGAAGAATACTGAGTCAAATGGCTATTTTTCATGTGAGCAGCTAATATTGGCAAGCTAGTTGACTTTGGTAGCCATTGCAACTAAATCTAGTCCAGTTTTCACCCTATGTCTGCATGTACTTTCTAAAACGACTCATTGTCTGATTATTTCTCCCTGTATGGCTCAGGTACATTGGTGCCCCACTCTGTTAATTGTTGGTTTGATTGTAAGGGTAGCTTTACTATAGGTATAGCTGCTATCTTGTTGATATGGGCAGCACCGTCTATCTTCCAAGCATACTTCTACTGAGGATCTTTCCTCAAAAATAGTGATTCTCAAACTTTGCACATGCCCTTCCCGATCTACCAGATCCCTGCATGTTCCTAATAATGTACAAGTTTAATATTTAAATCTCTTTAGTGTCCAAGCGTAGTACAAAATGTACAAATTATAATACACATGCCTTAAACTTTCTTTTGATGTGTTGATTGAGGTTGTTGTTTGAGTACAGGGGATGGTTTGGAGTGTTTGGAGATGGTTGGGATTGAAAATTGGACATGAATTATTATGCCAAATGTTTGTGCAATTCACGATTGGGTGAACAAAACTTTTCTTGATGCCCTGCACATGCCTCCTACACTTCTTGACCCCAGATTTTCCCTCTTCTTTAATGTCTTCTGGTTGCAGCTTTCTAAATTGTTACCAATGGTCTGATGATGGGAATGTGTTCCCGCTATCTGTTATGCATCATGCTATGCTGTAAGTACAGTTAAAGAGGGAAACTATAATAATGTTCCCTTTTTTAATTAAGGAAACTCACAGCACAGAAAGTGTCAATACCAAAATCCTGATCACTTATATAACCAAAGCAATGATCCCAATACTGAGTCTTGAGGGACTCCAAAGCAGCCTTCTCACCAAACACAAAATCATCCATTGTCTTTATCCTTAATCACATTAGCACCATCCCTTTAATCCCAAGTACTTCTATTTCCAGAATAAGTGTGTAATGAGATATTTAGTCAAAAGTGTTTTGAAAATCTATATACACAACATAAATACACCAGTTTTCAACAATCTTTTTCTTACTTCAAAGGACTTTAACAAATCTGCCTCATATTTGCTTTGCATCTCCAGGTATTGATTTCAGTCTCTGCAGATTGAAACAAAAGGCTGAATTTTTCTAACTTTGGGACCAGCAGTGCACCCTGAGTCTACCTGTGTTGTCAGTGTGCCTGCTGCCCAATTCAACTTTGTGAGGTGGAATCCTAATTGGCCACCTCCACTTAGGCCATTCAGTTCAGGATGATAGGTGGATTCCTGAAGTAAGAATCCCAATCAGAGAACTTGCAGCTTTGACAGCCTGACCTGGAAATGTTTGTTGGGGGTACCTCAAACAGAGGCCTCTGAAAATTAAAAATGGCCCACAGTTATTAGAACCATCCTTTTGGCTAAGATCAAGTGTAGTATTGACATGCTGTACTTGGTTGAAGTTGTTAGGTTACATTTTAGCTTCATTTGAAGTAATTATTTTAAAGCGGCATCACGGCCTTTTGGCTAAGATGTAAATGAGATCAAGCCTGAGAGGAGGAGCTATGCCTACTCCAATCAGCTTGGATCATGTAGATCAAGCTCAAGACAGGAGGTGAGAGCCCTGTCTTGTCAGCTTGGATCGGGAATGTCTCAACTTGTTGAGACTCTGAATTGGATTTGATTAGATTGGATTGAATTGGAATAAAGAATCAGTATGGAGGGGAAACATAGGAATGGATTTGGTCTCGACTACTGACTTCATGCTCATGGTTCATTCACTGAGTCAGTGTGATGAGCCTCTAGGTTGTGGCCAGGATGCTGCTTCCATGTAGCAATTGGACATAGCAAAGCCATGCTGGGAAAATGCTGGTCGGTTCTGAAAATGGTCCTTAACTGGCTGCCCATTTTCAGAGTAAGTTGCTGATTCCCTTGACTGCATGCTCCCTAGGTTTATTGATTTGATTATTGTCACATGTAATGGGATACAGTGAAAAATATTGTTTCTTATATGCTTTACCTACAAAGCATATTGTTCATAGAGAAGGCGAGTGTGCAAAATTTAGTGTTACAGTCATAGCTAGGGTGTAGAGAAAAATCAACTTGATGCAAGGTAGGTCCATCCAAACATCTGATGGCAGCAGGGAAGAAGTTATACTTGAGTCAGTCCGTACCTGACCTCAGACTTTTGTGTTCTTATCCTGATGAAAGAAAGTGGCAGGGAGTATGTCAGGGTGCATGGAGTCCTTGATTTACGTTGGCTGCTTTTCTGAGGCAGTGGGAAGTGTAGACGGAGTCACTAGTAGGGAGGCTGGTTTGAGTGATGCTATGGACAGGATCAGGGAGCCATCCTAAAGTGCAACTATCTGAATATCCCCACCTCCTAAACAATCTCTGCCTTCATTGTGAAATTCATCCTGTGTGAATTCTTGTGATGCTATTTATATGAGCTAAGTTTTAAACAACATGTTCTAAGCAAGATCAATGCCACCCATTTCCAACTGTACAACATTGCCAACTGTCTGCCTCGGTTCATTATTTTTTGTCACCTCTAGTCTTGATTCTTCCTGTGCCCTTCCATCCTCAGTAGTATGGTTGGAAGATGGATGGTGCCACTTGCGTCGATGAGATAAGCAACTATACCTAAATCCATTCCTTGTCACCTCTAGTTTTAATTCTTCTTATGCCCTCCCCTTCTATCAACTCCCACATCCAAAACACCTGTATCTTATTCTGCACTAAGTTCCAATTGCTTGTCATGGGCCTGTACACACATATACAAAATACAAAATTGAAAAATTAGGAAAAGAAATGTAAATGTTTGCATTAGATCTTTAATCCACCATTAGGCTATTTTCCTGTACACCATCCCAGAGAATGTCTCACATAGCCCCAGGAATTCTCATGTCACAATTTGGGAACTACTACCCTAAAATAGACATTTAAGCTTTTCTTCCTCTCTGTCCTCATGAATTGTAGCCCCTCAACTGTCATTGCCTGAGATGAGTTAAGATCTTTATTTGGACCCTTCCCAAAAAAGCCTTCCTTTCTTTGTATTCAGGTACATCTATGGACAGACGCTTACCCCAGAGGTCAAAGGTGCTGCAAGGCAAAGTGTCCACATGATCTCAATGCCACTTTCAGAGTCTCTGACCTTATTGCCTGAGGAGCAGAGAAATTCTTGGGTATTCCTCACTGCAGTGGCTGATACAGAAGAGCAAGTGAAGGAATGTTTTGTGGAAGGACAGACCCTGATTCAATTAAACCAACTGTATTCTTCACATGTGGCAGCGTGGGCTGCACTGTGGGAGCAGAGCTGCATCAAAGTGACAGGCTGCAGAAGGCTAAATCAGGCTTTGTATGGCTGTCTGTATTATCTGCTCAGTGCTCTCCCTCCTCTGGAACCCACAGACTTCCAGTATATCGGACTAAGTCCTGGAGGTCTCTCCAATGGGGCTAACGGTGAAGATTACTACGGCCACATCTTTTGGGATCAGGTATGAGACCATATTCATGAAGAGTCAGATCACGCGGCTGGTTTTTGTGCATTGTCGGAATTTTGATATAACTTCCCTGGATAAGAATCCCAGTGGATGAGTGGTATCTGATCTTAGTTAATTTTCAGTGGTCAGGATAACTTGCGCATTACTGTTTCTATTGAGGAGCATTACCAGTGGAAGAGATACAAACTGCTTGTGGCTGTCTTCGCACTTGTAGAATATAGTGGGACTGGGGCTTCAGGGCTGAAAACATATTTTAAATATATCTAAATCTGTTTAATGTGGCTCTTTACTTTTTAAAAGTTCCTGCATGGCAACATAGTAATGAATAACCTGGTATTTCTCAAATGTAAATGACAGAGGATATGTTATATAATAGTTCTTTTATTTTTCAGTGAGGTTAGTTCTGTGGTGATATTGTTGCCTGAGCCACATCTTCCTCCTATATTACTTGCGTGCAGCCTGGATTGTTTGACCCTAGGACTCTGGTGCCGGTCCTCCCAGCTGCCTCCCCAGTGGTGCTGTTGAGCACAAGAGTTTCCAGTCCCAGTTTGGCTAGAAGCTTGCAGTAGAGACTCCTCTGAGGAAGGCCCACCGCTGGCCTCACCACTGCCCGGTTGGCTTGTGGTATGATAGCCCTCGCTAAGAGGTAGTGTAGGTCTCTCACTGACTCTGCAGCTGGCAGCCAAGCTCTGACACGTCAGCAATGTTTCATAGAATCCCTACAATACAGAAGGAAGCCAGTCGACCCATCGAGTTTGCACCAACTACAATTCCACCCAGGTTCTATTCCCATAACCCCACATATTTAGCCTGATAACCCGTCTGACACCAAGGTCAATTTCACATGGTCAACCCACACATCTTTGGACTGTGGGAGGAAACCAGAGCTCCTGGAGGAAACACATGCAGACATGAGGAAAATGTGCAAACTCCACATAGACAGTAACCTGAGGCTGGAAATGAACCTGGGTCCCTGGTGCTGTGAGGCATCAGTGCTCACCATTGTGCCACCATGCTGCCTGTGGATTCCCAATTAGCCATCTGCCCAGTGGATAATGTATTGGAAAACATTCATTTTTTTATTTTTAAATCCTTTTTTTTGCTGGAGCAAGGAAAAATCACATCCACAAAAACACGACGTTCCTCATTCCTACTTGGGATGACATCAGCTAATGTGGGCATGGATTGGAGTTCAAATCTTCTCTCATCTCCTACATTAAACCACTAAGACCAAAGAGCCCAGCTGTTACGGTTACAAATTTTAAAAACATCTGTCACAATCTCTGATCAATGGCAGGATGATATTATCATCAAATTCCTCTCGGTCGTTTAATTTAGTAGCCCTGCGAGCCAGTTGTTAGTTGCCAGAACCCCTTTAGAATATTTCATATTGCTTGTTTCAGGAAACCTGGATGTACCCGAATGTACTTGTATTCTATCCAGAGCTGGCACGCACTCTCCTGAAGAACCGTATTCGAACACTTCCTGCTGCCCAGCACATTGCGGGACAGCAAGGATATATGGTAAGTGTAGTAATTCAGTCAGGCTCCAGTGTCCCATCACCAAAGACCCTTTATTGTGTACTAAAGAGAAGGGCTGCACTTGTGGCTTACAGTGAGACAGTCTACACTTCAGGGCCTACAACACCGCCGTACGCTTCTCACTAGCCTCCACTAGCTCAATCAGGAAGCTCATATTCCACAAAGCCTGGGGGAGATCTACTGATGCCCTTTGTGGCTATTATAACAGTACCAAGTGGTAATAGGACAGTTAAGTTTCTTTTCACATTGCAGATTCCCTATCCTACACCTGCCTATACTTGTCAGAGGTATTCCCTCTCCCCAATCTTTTCTCTCCTCCTTCAATATAGTGGCTGTGGTAGTGAAATGGTTTTACAAGCGTTTGACACACTTCCATTCTTAAGAGAACAAAATGATTCTCGCATTGACCTTAACAGCTGAGATTTGTGCAGATGTGTTGCCTTTCATTAATTTCAGAGGAAATTAATTAATTTCCATAATGGGGTGATCCAGAGCATCTGACCGTAAACCTAGGAAAGTCCCATTTGATGAATCTTTGCCAATATAACTGATTTATTTTCCATATTTCAGAGAAATATTGTATAGAATTGACTGCTATGGTTAAGTTTTAATTAAGTGAATGTCGGACTTTTTGACTGTGGTTGGGATTGCGGTGTAGGATACATTCTAACTGAACCTAATACTTTACTTCTCTCCAACCTCTCCACCGACTGCTGGCTCTATCCAGCCCTGCCCAACCAACCCTCCTTACCACAACTGTATACACCTTATTGTATTTTTTATTGTCTTCAGCTCTAATGAAAGGTCATCCAAGCTCAACGTTAGCTCTGTTCCCTCTCCACAGATGCTCTCAGAACTGTTGAGATTTTCCAGCATTTTTTGGTTTTGTTGTCAGTAGTCGTTGGAGTTCATATACCTGCACTGAGTACAGTTCCTTCCTCTGCCTCACAATAATAATTTCCTATTAGGTCAGTGTGACATTTATTACACAGCCTGATTTTGCTAGATGGGTAGATAATAAATTGTACACACAAGTCAAGGCAGTAACTGGGAGCAGACCGCAGCAAGTTTTGAAGAGGCCTCATATTGCCCAAGTTGTGTGACGTGGATGGGAGCAAAAACAAAATGATTAAACCATGTGAAAGAATGAATAAAAACAAATACTGATATCAGCTGAGTCCTGTTGTGAACATGCTTTGCTCAGCAGATTCCTTTGTCCGTTTGTAATATTGAATAAGTGAAAATAGCTTCTTATACTAGATACAATTCTCAGCACCACCTGTTCTATGTTGTGATCAATTTATGAACATTATTACTGAGCCAGATGAGAAATCCAGTACCGGATGACAGTCATTGCTCTCTTTAGCCTGTTATGTACTCTGTGCAGGAGCTGACACCAAAATACACGTGAACCACACAACAGCAAACAGGAATGAATTGTTCCCTTCTATCTGATGCATACACTACAAACATATTTTGGGATTCAAGATCTAAAACTTCATTCTAAATATCTTCTTTGGTTACCAAAATACTAAATGCTCAGAATGACCAATCCTATTAATCTCAGCACAGTACATTGCAGTTAATGTTAAATCTGTTTTACTTAAATGAGTACAGTGAATGAAGTTTAATATCTCTCGTTTTGTAAGGGTGCCAAATACCCGTGGGAGAGTGCTGCAACCGGATTTGAGGTCTGTAATGAAGATATTTATGGGCTGAGAGAAATTCACATCAATGGTGACATCTCATTTGCATTTCAGCAGTATTTTTACTTCACCCAGGTGGGTACTGTACTTTGTGCTTCCGCATGCCTCCTCATTGGAGACTGTTTCTTGCTCTGATTTGGAATTGGGTTTCCTTCTAATCTTCGACAGTTACCTATTCTTAAAGCTTCAAATTTTTGAGCAAGAAGAAAACACATTTGTGGTCCTGAAGAGAGAATTTAGGGCTGTGGACATAGTGAATTTGAGGCCTGCAGGATGGAGGGAGTCTGGTTGCAAATTGGAGATACCAGGGAATAAAAGTTTATGATTATTGAAATGACTAAATTTGTGCTCAGATAAATTGTGAATTTGGGAGAATTGGAAGAAGTAATTTTGGGAGTTTTGCAGGCATTTTATATACTGCTCCTGTAATCTGATCTCAAACCTATCAATTTCTTTTTGAGTGGTATTTAATCAGTATCACTATGGTGATTGCTGCTGTGAACTTTCCTGTTGTTTCTCATAAACTGTAATCTTGTGTTGGTTGTCCCCTACCCTATACCCTCGCTTTTGAGATCAAGACTGATCAAATAGCCATTGTTTTCCATGATCTGAAAACTGTGGACTCATTACCTCCCTTCATCCTGTTATCTGAAGGATTGTAACATATGGATACTAAATTCTGAGGTATCTGATCACAATTACCTCATTTCAACTTGTTAAACTTTGACATTTCTCTCTGGGCAAAATGAAAATGCGTTTGTGGCCCTGAAGAGACAATTTAGAACATGGTGAATTTGAGACCTGCAGAATGGAAGGAGCCTGACTGTGGGCAAATTGGAGATACCAGGGAATAAGAGTTTAGGATTTGTGGAATGACTTGGGTTTTGAGCACAGGCAAATTGTGAATTTGGGAGAATAGGAGGAGTTTTTACACCATGATTTTGTAGGTAAGTCTAATGATTAATTCATTACCTGGCTTGCCTTTCTGTAAATAGTATAAATCTGCTAGAGACTTGTGTGTTTGAAATTTGGAAACACAAGATGCAATATCTGTGAGGTAGGTAATATTAAAAATGAGCATTTTCCCCTAAAGCTGACTTCATCCAGAGCTCATGTTTATTCCATCGTGATCACCTCCCATGTACCACCTACCTGATCCTTGACATTAGGAACATAGAATTAATGAACAAAGAACAACCCAGCACGGGAAACAGGCCCTTCGGCCCAACAAGCCCGTGTCGCCGCATCACCCTACACCTATTCTACCCTGCGTATCTACAAATAGAACCCCTGACTTAGCCAGATTCAGGGGAGAATAGTGTCAATTTGGTAAAACCAATCAGCCTAAGAGCACATCTTTGGGGTGTGGGAGGAAACCAGAGTGCCCGGAGGAAACCCACGCATCCACAGGGAGAATGCACAAACTCCCACAGACACAGGCCCAAATCCATGTATCTGCACAGCTAGCAGTGCTAGTCACCGAGCTGTTGCGGCGCCCGTCTACCGGTCCAGGATCAAGCACACACACCAACATGAAGTACTAGGCCACTCCCGGAACCTCCAAGAGCAGCCCACGCACGACCCACCGTGTGCATGCCCCTCGTTTGACAACGAGGTGGACCTCCACCTGCGGAATAAAAAGACAAAAACGTTAATCACAAGCCTGCCTTTCCGGTGTCTCCTGAGGTTCTAACCCTTATTTAATAACCCCTACCATAACCCTCCATCCTCATTTCACTCATGTGCCTATCTAACTGAACCTTAAACGAGTCCAACGGTCCCGCCTCCACCACCCTACTCAGTAGCGCGTTCCATACCCCCACAACTCTCTGCGTAAAGAACCTTCCTCTCATATCCAAATTATACCTCTCCCCCCTCACCCTTAAATCATGTCCTCTTGTATTTGTAACCAATCTAGGGAGCAGTCTCTCACTATTGACTCTGTCTATTCCCTTCAGTATCTTATATACCTCTATCATGTCCCCCCTCAATCTCCGTCTTTCCAAGGAGAACAGTCCCAGTTTCTCCAACCTTTCCTCGTAACCCAGCCCCTCCGTGCCAGGCAACATCCTGGTAAACCTCCTCTGCACCCTTTCCAGAGACTCCACGTCCTTCTGGTAGTAAGGTGACCAGAACTGGACGCAGTACTCCAAATGCGGTCTAACCAACGTTCTATACAACTGAAGCATTAGACGGCAGCTTTTAAACTCTATACCCCTTCCTATAAAGGCTAGCATTCCATAAGCCTTCCTGATAACATTCTCCACTTGTGTCGCAACCTTCTTGGATTTATGAACCTGCACTCCCAGGTCCCTCTGTGTTTCTATACTCCTAATTTGTCTACCTTTAATCACATAGCTCCTCTCTACATTATTCCTTCCAAAATGCATCACCTCGCATTTGTCAGGATTAAATTCCATCTGCCACCTATCTGCCCAATGCACCAACCTATCTATATCCTGTTGTATCACCTCACAATCCACTTCGGTACCCGCCAACCCTGCCATCTTGGTGTCATCAGCAAACTTGCTGATCACACCACCTACGCTCTCTTCTGCCATTTCTCCTGAACAAATTCAAGCAAGGCTGTAATTGTCTGTTTTCTCAAGCTAGTCAAATGTCTATTCTCAATTATTTTCTGGGTGTCTGTTTTAATCTCCATAATTTAATTTTGGTTTTAGGACCTGGAGCTTTTCCAAAAGGATGGAGGTTGGGATGTGGTTCGCAGTATAGCTGAGTTTTGGAGCAGCCGAGTCACTTGGAACTCTTTGGAGGAGTGTTACGAAATCAAAGGTAGTGGATGTGAATTCGAGCAAAACCATGCAGAGCTTTTTTTTTTGTGCTGACTGGTGAACTCATCATCTGTGCAGTTGTATTGAGAAGTTTGTAAAATGTTCTGTCAATCTCAATAGAGTCATAGAGATGTACGGCACATATCAGGCCCTTTGGCCCAACTCATCCATGTCGACCAGGTTTCCTAAATTGAACCAGTCCCATTTGCCTGCACTTGGTCCGTGTTCCTCTAAACTTTTCCCATACATCTACCTGTCCAAATGTATTTTAAATGTTGTAATTGAACCTGGTTGTGCCACATCCTTTGGCAAATTGTTTCACGTACGCACCATCCTCTTTGGGAAAAAGTTGTCCCATAGGTCCATTTTAAATCTTCCCCACTTACCTTAAACCTATGCCCCTTAGTTTTGGACTCCCCTGCCCTGGAGAAAAGACTGGCTATTCACCTTATCTATGCCCCTCATGATTTTATCAACCTCTAAGTTCACCCCTCATCCTCCTATGCACCAGTGAAAAAGTCCCAGCTTATCCAGCCTCTTCTTACAATTCAAACCTCGATAGAATTGCCTGGGGATGGGTGGAAGAAAAAAGAAATTTGGTCGCTTATTCATTATGTCAGCTGCATCAATACTAAACATAAGAACACAAGAAATAGGAGCAGGAGTAGGCCATCTAGCCCTTCGAGCCTGCCCCGCCATTCAGTAAGATCATGGCTAATCTGTTGTGGCTCAGTTCCACATTCCCGCCCTCTCCCCATAACCCTTAAATCCCCTCTCTTATCAAAAACCCATCAACCCGCGTCTTAAAAATATTTAGCGAGGTAGCCTCCACCACTTCAACAGGCAGAGAATTCCAGAGATTCACCACCCTTTGAGTGAAGAAGTTCCTCCTCAACTCCGTTCTAAACCGCCCCCCCCTTTATCTTGAGGCTGTGCCCCCTAGTCCTATTATCCTTTCTGAGCGGGAAGAGTCTCTCCACCTCTATCCTGTCCATCCCATTCATCATCTTATACGTCTCAATGAGATCTCCCCTCATTCTTCTAAACTCTAACAAGCACAAGCCTAGTTTATTCAGCCTCTCCTCATAGCTCAACCCCCTCAACTCCGGCATCAGCCTAGTAAACCTCCTCTGCACTCCCTCCAACGCCAAAATATCCTTGCGTAAGTGCGGCGACCAAAACTGCACACAGTACTCCAGCTGCGGCCTCACCAATGCCCTATACAGCCGCAGCAAGACCTCCCTACTTTTATATTCAATCCCCCTCGCTATGAAGGCCAGCATCCCGTTCGCCTTCCTGATCACCTGCTGCACCTGCAAGCTGGGTTTTTGCGACTCATGCACAAGGACCCCAAGGTCCCTCTGCACCGTCGCCTGCTGCAGTTTTTCGCCACGTAAGTGATAATCCTTCCTACCATTATTCCTACCAAAGTGGACCACCTCGCACTTGCCAACATTAAATTCCATTTGCCATTTCCTGGCCCATTCGCCCAGCCTATCTAGATCCTTCTGTAGACTCTCCACACCCTCCGCACAATTTGCCTTTCCTCCAATCTTGGTGTCATCAGCAAATTTCGACACCCTACACTCGGTTCCCTCCTCCAGATCATCTACATAAATGGTAAATAGCTGAGGCCCCAGCACCGACCCCTGAGGCACTCCACTAGTCACCAACCGCCAATCCGAATAGCACCCATTGACCCCCACTCTCTGCCTAAAGACGCTGAACATTATCACAAATCTTTATTCCATGTGCTACAAATTGTATCAGGAAATTAAGTAATGAGTCAAGTGTGTGTATATTGAAAAATATGGGCAGTTATTGAAAAATAAGGATAATTGGATTGTCTGCAATATGTTAACCTTTACCGATAGTGCAGGAGTTCTCAGTAATGAGGCTGTGTTTCACTCCCACAGAATATTTGGGGCAAACACAAATTGCAAAATGTTTATGAAAAGCAGAAAAGTTACAGGTTAGCCAAAAGTTGTTAAAGCAGAACAATGCTGTGATAACGTTAGAGTTATTAATGTTAACAGCAGAATTACAATATTAAGTAACATTGCACTACATACTCACACTGCCTCAGAACCTCAATCGTTATGGTTCATTCCTTTTGCATGTTAATGGTTGGATTGTTGCATCCTGACATTTTCCATGCTCATTAAGATAATAAAAATCCTGTTTTTTATTCCAATGCTAAAGAAACAACTTCATGTTGTTCTCAAGTCCAACCAACACTGATCACTTTTGATGTCTCCGCTCTATATCTATTCATCTGTTGCCACTGTTCATCTAAATCAGGCTTGTCCAAGGCTGAGCGAGCCAACAAGGCATTTTTGTGTACTCCCAAGTCAGTGTAGCATACTCCAAAAACCTCCCTGACACAACTTTAAAAAATGCTCAGTCAGCTCATCTAATCACAGCTGATTTCTCCAAGCCTTTCAGCAGCCAAAGTAGAGTAAAACCAGTCTGTGATTGGATGAGTGGCATGTTATTAATTGTCAGTTGAGTTTTTAATATCTCAGTTTCTGGTTGGGGACCTCAGAATGGCCAGGTTAGATCAATGGGGAATGGGTGGGTCGGAGTGGATGGGCAGTCAGGCTGGGGGTTGAGCAAGCTGGAGAACAGGGAGGGGTGGGGCTTGAACTTGGACAGGGCTCCAGTCTCAGACCCAGACTAAACCTTGGTGGGCTCGTGGAGGGCAAAGTTCGGATGAACCTGGGGAGGGACTGGAAGGGCACAATGCCATGGGTATGTGGGAATAAGTATGAATGACTGATTATGTGGAGGTGATGGTGAGGCTGCGGAAGTGTGTGCGAGAGACTGGGTGAGTATGCAGCGTGTGCACCAGAGACTGAGTGAGTATTCGGGGCATGTGTGCGAGTGACCAGGTGAGTGTATCTCGGACCTCTCACTCACTCTCACCACCACACATCAAAACATACATGCACTGACTCTCCCACAATCAGGTCATTTTTATTACTTTAACATAATTTATTACTGTGACATTTCTGTACTTTTGCTCAGTGATTGTTTCTTCCCTTAAAACCTCAACATTTTTTTGAAATTCAGGTTATTGTGCAAGATATTACTTTCTGAAATTTGCTCGTCGGCTCCTTGAGTGAGAAAAATATGCAAATACAGCACCTGAATCAATAGGTTGGACGGGCCTGTGATGAATGTGTTTGACATATACTTTGCCAATGTATTTGGCTGGAACTATTCTGCTGCATTTAGTTTGGGGACAAACACAGTCCGTTAATAAAATGGAAGAGTATCAACACAGGAGATGGAACTGTTTCACATTTGAGTCACCTGCAGTCAGCATCAAGCATTCCATGTTAGATGCTGAAAAAGATCATTTATTCTTCCCTGGTAACACCTTCGTGGACAGAAAGTGGGATGTTGGACTCCTCTTTCAAAAAACTATACATGCACAATGGCCTGAATGGCCTCTTCATGTGCTGTACATGTCTATGATTCTATGAACTTCAACCTCAGAAGAGCAACAGTGTGACATTTCCTTGTTAAAAGAAACCAATGTCATGGTCTCTTTGGGCTTAACAATTAGTTGTCATTTTGTGCTAAATTTTATGCAGTAATTTGGTATGATTCCTTGGCCAAATTGTTTTTGCAGTACCTTTTGTATGAGTCTTTGTCCAAATTAGGACTTTGCTTGGGAAGAACTTCGTTTCTCAAACAGTGGTACAGTAAAGTCCTGCCTTTCATGATGACTTATTTTCTGAATTTTTTTACCCTCACCAAAATCCCTGTACACATGATTGCCCAATGCGACCCAATACCTATTTGCAATTCAAACATCAAAAGTTTTTTACCCTGAACATACACTGGTCCTGAAATAAAGGAAAAACAGCAATTTGAATATGGAAAATTCAAGATTTCCATGGTGTATTCCCCCTCAATAGGAAGTGTGTACTGCACATGTCACCTGCATGTGGATTGCTGTGATTTACAGGATACACTAATCCTGACCAGTATTTATAGTACTGGTACAGTACAGCATGTTAATAAATTCTTCTTGTTTTCTTGCTTTGTTAACACAATTTCTCCAAAAAAATTGTTTTGAATTTACTCAAAAATATAGCTTTAATTGCCTTAGTGTCTTTAAAAAGTCAGATTTTGAGATGGGTGTAACCAATCTAATTTACTCCATTCTAAAATATGTTCACTGTTAGCAATTTTTGTCCTTTGCAAACGTTCACAGGAATGTAACCCCTGCAAACATAAGAAATAGGAGCAGGAGTAGGCCATCTAGCCCTTCAAGCCTGCCCCGCCATTCAATAAGATCATGGCTGATCTGTTGTGGCTCAGTTCCACTTTCCCGCCCTCTCCCCATAACCCTTAATCCCCTCTCTTTTCAAAAACCCATCAACCCGCTTCTTAAAAATATTTAGCGAGGCAGCCTCCACCACTTCAACGGGCAGAGAATTCCAGAGATTCACCACCCTTTGAGTGAAGAAGTTCCTCCTCAACTCCGTTCTAAACCGCCTCCCCTTTATCTTGAGGCTGTGCCCCCTAGTCCTACTGTCTTTTTTGAGCGGGAAGAGTCTCTCCACCTCTATCCTATCCATCCCATTCATCATCTTATACGTCTCAATGAGATCTCCCCTCATTCTTCTAAACTCTAGCGAGTACAAGCCTAGTTTATTCAGCCTCTCCTCATAGCTCAACCCCCTCAACTCCGGTATCAGCCTAGTAAACCTCCTCTGCACTCCCTCCAGGGCCAAAATATCCTTGCACAGGTGCGGCGCCCAAAACTGCACACAGTACTCCAGCTGCGGCCTCACCAATGCCCTATACAGCTGCAGCAAGACCTCCCTACTTTTATATTCAATCCCCCTCGCTATGAAGGCCAGCATCCCATTCGCCTTCCTGACCACCTGCTGCACCTGCAAGCTGGGTTTTTGCGACTCATGCACAAGGACCCCGAGGTCCCTCTGCACCGTCGCCTGCTGCAGTTTTTCGCCACGTAAGTAATAGTCCTTCCTACCATTCTTCCTACCAAAGTGGACCACCTCACACTTGCACTTTACCAAAATACCAAGCAAGGAAATAAATATGAAAGTAATTCAAAATCAAATCAGATGTCATATAATGGTGAAGTAAATGTGTTAATGGAATGAGCTTCAAAGAACCAAGCAATTTTGTCTCTGCTTTGACTGCCCTTAAATAATGTCAGTTACAAACGTGTGAAAAGATCCTGATAAAGATGGGAATCCATATTTTATGTTGGTGACTCGCTGATTATTTCATTACCTATAATTTTTTCAAGGAGTGATGCCACCTGATGAATATCAATCGGATGTAACCAATTCTGCTTACACTGCCGTGGTGGCCAAGTACAGGTGAGGATGGGAGGCGGTGAAATTTCATCTTCCCATTTCTTTTCCAAAATTACTAGTTTGAGGAATGAGAAAGGGCTGAAATTGTGGCATAAACTATTATAAAAATACAAGACCAATTATAAACTCAAACAGAAAATGCTGTGAATATTCAGTGGGTCTAGCAGCATCTGTGAAGAGAGCAACAAGATCGTCAGGTTGACGATCTTTCATCGGAATATTGATCTGCCAAGAATTTCCAACACGTTTTATATTTATTTCAGTTATCCGGCTCTGCTTCTGTTAAATTATAAAATTGTTTTAGCCTGCAGAGTGAAACACAGCAAGGGCACCTGGCAATATTTGAAATTTGAACTGCAGTTTTTTTTTGAGTTCAAGCATTCTAAAGTGAATATAACTTATTTAGATGCATGATAAAGCTCTGTCTGTTATGTCCCAACCTCAGAAAAGTGATTTCCCAAGTCTATGCAGTTCTTCTTATGGTTCGAATGCTGTTTTATTGTTGTTGACCTATGCCCAGTAGAACTGAATGGATCAGCACAAACCTTTACAATAGCAGTGGAAGAATTTATCCTTCAGCCTGAATTGTGTTTGAACCTAAGTAGCGAAGATGAAAGTCCAGTAGGCAAATAATGCTGCACCACCCATTTTCAATTGGAGTATTAAAAAGATGTCCCTGGACATTGTTGCTGGCGTTCCTCAGGACAGCATCTTAAGCATAACTATTGTCAATTACTACTTCAGTCACTTTCTCTCCGTCCTAAGGTCAGAAGTTGGGGTGTTGCCTCATGATAGTAGAACATTCAATTCCGTTCACAATTCTTCAGGTAATGAATCAGTACATGCCAACATACAGCAAGGTCGGGACAGCGTCTAGGCTTAGGCTCAAAAGTAGCAAGCACCACATTAGTAGGCACTGACTATATCCAACAAGAGAGAACCCAACTATCCAGCTGTAATATTCAATGGCATTATTGTTGCCAAATTCCCCTGAATCAACATCTATGCATTTGTGATTATAAAATCAACTGGACCAACTATATAAATATCATGATGATGATATGCAAAGAATAGACCCCTTAAACCTCTCTATTGCCTAAAAAGCAGAAGTCAGGAATGTGATGGAATACTCTCTACAGTCCCAGGCAGATGCAATTGCACCAACCCTCGAGAAGCTTGACATTGTCAAGAACAAAGTATTTTTCCCTTCCTCCACCCCAACCACCAATTTAAATCCACTCCCTCAACCATTTATCATGGCTGTAGTGTGTACAATAAGTCACCAAAGATTTCTTTCCAGCACCTTCCTAACTCCTAACCACTACCACCTAGAAGGATAAGTACAGTAGGTGCGTGGGAAAGCCACCACTTACAAGTATCTCTCCAACTCGCATACTATCCGATGTTGATACATCACTCTTAGTTCATCATCATTGGGTTGAAATCCTGGGACTCCCTGCTGAACAGCAATGATTGACTGCAGCTCCTTGGGCCAAGTGTAACTAGTCAGGATTTCCGTATCTGATTACCAGCCAGTGACTCTTACATGCAGACGTCAGTAGATGGAAACATTTGAGGTGAAAAATGTATGTTCTTTGGTATGTTTTGTTGGCTAAGATCATTGAAAATCAATGTACTGTGCCATTGAGGATATGCCTGTGTAAATCTTCATGTATAGTTATCTGTCCTTGGAATTTTAGGAGGAGACAGTAGTCAATCTTTTTTATAAGATGTTTTGAAGCCAGATAAGGAGATATTAGGTCAAATGATCAAAAGCTTGGTCCAAGAGGTATATTGTAAGAAATACCTTAAAGGCTGGAAGTGATATAAAGAGGTGTACGGAAGTGAATTCCAGAGCTTTGGGACCTCGGCAACTGAAGACATGGCTACCGATGGTGGTGTAATTTTGATTGGGATAACACGAGACCAGAATTAGAGGAGTGCATATATTTCAGGAGCATTGTAGGGTGGGAAATTACGAAGATGGGGATGGGCAAAACCATGGAGAGATTTGAAAATGAGGATGAGAAATTTAAAATCGAGCTATTTTGTACATTGTACTATACATCAGATTTACTATTAATCTCCACTAAATTAACAAAATTTAGTTTATATTTTTCCAGCCTCCAGTTTGCGACTGAATTGGCATCACATTTAGAAGTAACGGTTCCATCAGAATGGATGAAAATAGCTGAGAAAATCAAAGTGCCGTTTGACCCAGTGAAGCAATACCATCCAGAATTTGATGGATATAAGTCAGGTGCAGAAGAATTTACTTAAGATGTATTTGATTTGCTCTTCTTCCCCAACAGTACACCTGCCTGCTTTTTTTTTACAATTCTCTCTCTGGCCTCTTGCCTCCTTTTGATGGATGCTTTGAACATAGCCCAGGCTGGAAATGCTATCAAAGCAGATACAATGGACAGAAACTTCTCATCTTTAAAAAATTTCAGGCATTGGGAGTATATCAGCGTCTCAACCCTGCCTGAGTAGGAGGTGCCCCTCAGGAAGAATGTTTTTGGTTGCAGCTGGGCCTGTTTTAACCCTGTGACAATACGATAGTGACATGGATAACAACCTCCAATGCCCCGATGACCATCTACTGCTGTCAATATATTGCCAAGTTCCTGACGTAGGGTCCTGGTCCCTTTTTTTGTAAGATTGCAATGCGACCCACAAAAGAAGGGCAATTACCCTTTTACATGCTTTGACTAGCAAATTGCTCATGGACATGGAAAACCCAGAAGCAGGAAGACATTGGGGAGTGGATCTGACATGCCTTAGTGTGAATTTCCAGGCGCTCTTCCCAAAGAAACATTACTGGGTTGGGCTGAATCCACTCAGTAATTCCCAAACTCTGATACTGATGGGGATAAGATGTCTTCCCTCATGTGTGAGAATCCAGAAATAGGGACCACAGTTTCAGAATGTTTAAATTGGAGACGAGGGTTGTTAATCTTTTGAATTAACTATTGCAGAGTGGAAGCAGTGTCATTGAGTATATTTGAGATGATTTTTGATTTATGAGGGAATTGAGGGTTATTGAGTATGGGCAGGAAAAATGGAGTTAAAACCACAATCAGGTCTGCCATGCTTTTATTGAATGGTGGAGCAGACCCAGGGCCACAGTAGCATACTTCTCCCATTTCCTATATTAATGTCAGTGTATTTGTCTCCTGTAACACCAAAGAAAATAATCGGCCAGGGTTTCTACGCTTACTCACAATCCGGTAATGTGGCAGTATGCCTTTAAAGGATTCTAGCATGAAGACACTCGAAAGGAAGTGTGTCATACGATCCAGTTTTAGTTTCACTTTTGCTGTTGAGCAGAGTGCGTGCACACAGCTTTGCTGCTGACGTATCTTCAAGCTTTTATGCCTCTGTATAAATGTTCCCATGTGCCTAGGCTCAATAAATAAAATGTGTTTGCACAATCACTTAAGTGATTAGTGCTTTTATATCATTATGAAAAACTACAAGAAGGTGTGAAGCAGTGGTTACTTCGAAAATACATAGTTCTGAGCCTATCAGCAAGAAAGTGCGACATGGTAAACTGTCTTAGATCATGCTATATGGCATCCATGTGAATGATGGTCAGTTGGACAAGGCACTGTTGGTATTTGTGGGATTCAAGAGAAAGCACCTTCAGAAGAGGAAGAGAATTAGCTGGCCAGAATATTGCAATAACTTTAATTGAGTTTCTTGGTCTGTATATACTGTTGAAGGTTTGGTTACAGTTTCCCGTGCGTCTAAAAATGTAATCTCTCTGTTCCAGGTGAAGTGGTGAAACAAGCTGATGTTGTGTTGCTGGGTTACCCACTTATGTATCCCATGAGTTCTCGGGTGCGGAAGAATGATCTAGTGATATATGAAGCTGTGACGGACCATGATGGACCTGCCATGACCTGGGTTGGTAAAAGATGTCAGTTGAACAGACACAGGAAGGTGCTGTTTTAATCACTGTAGAACTAGTGACCATGTGGGCAAGCGGTATGGAATTTGAAAGTGGTGAATCTAACATCTGTTATAGGGAAATGGTCAGAGTCTATAATTAAAAATGGAGTGACTGGGCATGTTGAAAATTTTCAACTGATCAGAGAGCCAGCACGGAGTTGTAAAGGGCAGGTCATTGCCTGATGGTTGAAGAGCTGTATAAAGTAATGGACAAGAGAATGTCTATGAATATTACTAATATTGACTTCCAGGAAGCATTTGATAATTTACTCCATAAGAAATTCTCAACTAAAGTTAATTTACAGCAAATTATTGATCTGTTAAGGAAATAGGCAGGAGACATAGGGTAACTGCCCATTATTCCTACCCTAATTGGCAGGTTGTGATTAATGCTTTCTCTATTCACTGTGTTTAATAATGACGTGCATGATGGAACAGGGGCCTACTTAGCCAAGTTTGTTAATGACACAAAAGATGGACAGCATCCAAAGCAGTGTTGATTGAAACATACAGTTACAAAGAGGTATTAATAGATTAAGTTGGCACAGCTGACAAATAAATTTCAATAAGAGAGAGCGAGATCGTCCACTTTGTGCTTTTTTTATATAGTGAAAAGTTAGAAACAGTGGAGGTCCAAAGTGGATCATTGAAATATCATGGAAAGATGCAAAAGGACAATGGACCACTGATCTTTACATGCAGAGAACTAGAATACAAAGGGTTGGAAGTTGCAGCTATCAACTAGACCAAAGCTTGGATTGGATAACAACTGGAGTATTGTATTCCATTCTGGGTACCATATCTTAGGCAGGATATATTTGTCGCAGAGCAAGAGCTGCATAAATTTACTAGAATGGATCAGAATTTGAATATGTGGTGAGCAGAGAGATGGGCAGGTGTGGCAATTAGTGTCGCTGTCCATTGTGCTGGTTTGCCATTATTGTTCTGCCTCCTGGTGATTTTGCTCAAGATAGAAGGGGTGGCTTGATAACCTGTCTTATTCAGATTATTGGCCATTTGAGATGGTTAACGAGGTTGTTGTTAGCTTGTCAAGAACCAGTTTGGAATTTTTGTGGGCATGCACGAGTTACATAATTGATCAGGAATAGTCCAAGGGAAGGAGATGGCAATACAGAGGGGAGCCAGTCACGGTTGCATTATTCAATTAGGTAGACCCTTAAAAGAATACTTGTCTGAGAGGGAAGCTCAGATGCTACCAGGAGATTAGAGTTACCGGAACAAACGGTCTGTGTGCACTTGGTTATTGGATGGGATTGTGAGCTTCCATGATCGTGGTACCTTCAGAGGGGAGTCCATTAAGCATTGTGATTGCTGCTGTCTGCAAGCAAAGTATCAGCTGATCTTGGGAATAAGGTATTCAGAGATGATGGAGTAGTGATAAGGAGTAGCGTCCTCGAAGCAGATGTGGAATCTTGAACATGAGAAGGGCAGAGAGAGGAACGAGGGATTGGAAGGTAACAAAGGCCATATCCACAGTGTACCACAGAAGACAAAACTACCTGGACAAGTCAGAGAATCAGTGCCTGCAAATGGTAGACAAATGATAACTGATTTGTGCCCTCATTGATGATGACCTCTGACCTTGCTGCACTGCTCACATGCCCTTTGGTTCCTAAAATCCAACAGAATAAACAAAATTTTAACTGAAATTAAATCCAACTCGTAAGAGGCAGTTGGAACAAACTCTTATTGATGATGCTCGCTTTAGCCAACTGTCTGTTTGAAATTTCTTGTTCCATTGGCTAATAACTTAATGAAGTTGACCAATGTTGTTTCAAGTTATTATACTTTTTTTTGTCAGAGTATGTTTGCAATTGGTTGGCTGGAGCTGAAGGATGTTAGTCAGGCTCAGCAGCAATTGAGCAAGTGTCACAGCAACATTCAAGAACCATTCAAGGTAAATGCCATGAAAACATTGAGGCACTGTCCAATTACATGCAATACCAACCTATAAAATTATCAAAAGCTGACCAAGGCCTTCACAGAAGGCTTTTAAAAACAATTAAGAGGTCAATTTAGAACAGTGATGAATTTGGAATTTCATAAAATACCTACAGTACAGAAGGAGGCCATTTTGCCCATCGAGTCTGCTATAACTCTGTGACAGAGCATCTTACCCAGCACGTATTTACCCCACTAATCCACCTAATCTATCTTGGAACAGTAAGGGGCAATTTATCATGACCAATCCACCTAACTTGCATATCTTTGGACTGTGGGAGGAAACTGGAGCACCCGGTGGAAATCTACTCGGATACAGGGAAAACAAATTAACTCCACGCAGTTACCCAAGGTTGGAATTGAACCCAGGTCCCTGGTGCTGTCAGGCAGCACTGCTAGCCACAATGCTGTTCTGAATTTACCAGGGGGATGAGTGCTGAAGACCAGAACTTTTTTTTTTGAGCGTTTTCACTCCGGAAACTGAGATTTTCTGGTGCTTTGTTTTTGGAGCCTTTTCAGACTCTATTTTGGGAAGAACACCCCTCTTCTTGGTGTATGACCACTGGCCCGAATTGCCTTGGGGGTGTTCCTAATTGACCACCTTGCTGAAATGTGGCAAAAAGTTTATTAGTCGCTTCCCCACTGTCCACACTTTTATCCGCTTCGTACCCTTCCCATTCCAGGATCGCTGAGGCCACTGGAGTATGGCTGCATGCCCTACAAGGATAAACTAAAAGGATGATCTGCATTTATAAAGCACCTCTGATAGTCACTGCTGTGATCTGGGAGATGTGGCAGCTAATACATAATCAGCAAACCCCCAGAAACAGCAATGGGTAATGTGATGTGGAGGACAATGTAAGTGATCTGATTAGCAAGTTTGCGGACGACATAAAGATTGGGGGAACTGCAGATAGCGAGGAGGATTGCCAGATGATAAAGCAGGATACACATAGGCTGGAGACTTGGGTGGAGAAATGGCAGATGGAATTTAATCCGCACAAATGCGAGAAGATGCATTTTAGGAAGTTTCACGTAGGAGGGAAGTATGCAGTAAATGGCAGACCCATTACAAGCATTAACATACAGAGGGATCTAGATGTACAGTTTCCTGATAGTGGCAGTGCAAGTGGATAAAATGATCAAGAAGGCATATGACTTCATTGGTTGAGGCATAGGAAAATCATCTTTGTGTGCAGAACTTGGTTATCAGTTTCTGCTCAGCGATTCTGCATTGTCATGTAGGCCGCCTTGGAGAACGCTTAGCTGAAGATCAGAGACTGCCTGTGACTCCTGAAGTGTTCTCCAACAGGAGGAGAACAGTCCTGCCTGGTGATTGTCGAGCAATGTTCACTCATCCATTGTCGTAGTGTCTGCATGGTCTCCCCAATGTACCAGGCCTCGGGACATCCTTTCCTGCAGCATATCAGGTGGATGACATTGGCTGAGTTGCAAGAGTATGTACCACGTATCTAGTGGATGATGTTCTCGCATGAGATGATGGCATCCGTGTCGATGATCCGGTACGTCTTGCAGAGGTTGCTGTGGCAGGGTTGTGTGGTGTCATGGTCACTGTTCTGAAGGCTGGGTAGTTTGCTGCGGACAATGGTCTGTTTGAGGTTGTGCGGTTGTGTGAAGACAAGAAGTGGGGGTGTGGGGATGGCCTTGGCGAGATGTTCATCTTCATCAATGACATGTTAAAGGCTCCAGAAGAGATGATGTAGCTTCTCTGCTCCGGGGAAGTACTGGACAACAAAGTGTACTCTGTCCGCCATGTCCCATGTTTGTCTTCTGAGGTGGTCGGTGTGGTTTTTTTTTGCTGTGGTGCATCGGAACTGTCAATTGAGTCGAGACCATATCCTGCTCCTATGATGGCTTCTTTCAACGTCTGGTGGTGTCTGTTGCGATACTCCTCACCTGAGCAGATCCTGTGTATACAGAGAGCTTGTCCGTAAGGGATGGCTTCTTTAACATGTTTAGGGTGGAAGCTGGAAAAGTGGAGGAGCATGAGGTTATCTGTGGGCTTGCGGTATAGTGAAGTGCTGAGGTGCCCATCCTTGATGGAGATGCATGTGTCCAAGAATGCAACCGATTCTGGAGAGTAGTCCATGGTGAGTCTAATGGTTAATGTCTTGTTAATGAACTTGTTTAATGTCATCATATAGTTATTTGTGATTGTTCACCATGAGGCCAAAAGAAGAAAATGATGTATATAATGTATAGCATCAGTTGAAGGTCCTGTGCAGTAAAGAGGTCTTGTTCGAACCTGTGCATGAAGATGTTGGCGTATTGAGGTGCGAATTTTGTCCCCATGGTTGTTCCATGTCTCTGGATAAAGAACTGATTGTTGAAGGTGAAAACATTGTGGTCCAGGATGAAGCAGATGAGTTGTAAAATTGCATCTGGAAACTGATGGTTGTCCGCGTTGAGTACTGAGGCAGTTGCAACAATGCTGACATCATTGGGGATGCTGATATAGAGTGCCGAGACATCCATTGTGACGTTCTTGTGATGGTTGCATTCTTGGACACGCAGCTCCATCAATGACAGTCACCTCAACACTTCACTGTACTGCAAAACCACAGATAACCTCACCATGCTCCACTTCTCCAGCTTCCACCCTAAACGCTTTAAAGATGCCATCCCCTACGGAAAAGCCCTAAACATACACAGGATCTGCTCAGATGAGGAGGATCGCAACAGACACCTCCAGACGCTGAAAGATGCCCTCATAGGAACAAGATATGGCGCTCGACTCATCAATCGACAGTTCCAATGTGCCACAGCGAAAAACCGCACGATCTCTTCAGAAGACAAACACAGGACACGGCAGACAGAGTAGTCTTCGTCGTCCAGTACTTCCCCGGAGCAGAGAAGCTATGTCATCTCTGGAGCTTTCAACATCTCACCAAGGCCATCCCCACATCCTCACCTTGCCTTCAAACAACTGCACAATCTCAAACAGACCATTGTCTGCAGCAAACTACCCAGCCTTCAGGAGTACAGTGACCACAACACCACACAACCCTACCACAGCAACCTCTGCAAGACGTGCTGGATCGTCAACACGGATGCCATTATCTCACATAAGAACACCATCCACTAGGTACACAGTACGAACGCTTGCAACGCGGCCAACGTTGTCTATCTGATACGCTGCAGGATATGATGTCCTGAGGCATGGTACATTGGGGAGACCATGCAGACACTATGACAATGGACGAATGAGCACCGCTCAACTAACACCAGGCAAGAGTGTTCTCTTCCTGTTGGGGAACTTTTCAGCAGTCATGGGCATTTGGCTCTGATCTTCGGATAAGTGTTCTCCAAGGCGGTCTTCACAACACAGAATCATCAAGCAGAAACATAGCCAAGTTCTGCACATGAGGATGGCCTCGACTGGGATCTTGGGTTCATGTCATACTATCTGTAATCCTCACAACTTGCCTGGGCTTGCAAAATCTCACTAACTGTCCTGCCTGGAGACAATATACATTTTGAGAACATAGAAAAACTACAGCACAAACAGGCCTTTCGGCCCACAAGCCGATCATATCCCTACCTAATAGAATTGAGAGTTATAGGTAAGCCTAATAAGTCCCATGTACTCATCCAGAAGTCTCTTGAAAGACCCTATCGAATTTGCCTCCACCACCACCGATGGCAGCCGATTTCCACTCACCCACCACCCTCAGTGAAAAACTTACCCCTGACATCGCCTCTGTACCTACTCACTAGCACCTTAAACCTGTGTCCTCTCATAGCAACCATTTCAGCCCTGGCAAAAAGTCTCTGAGAATCCACCTGATCTATACCTCTCAACATCTTATACACCTCTATCAGGTCACCTCTCATCCTTTGTCTCTCCAAGGAGAAAAGACCAAGCTCCCTCAACCTATCCTCGGAAGGCATGCCATCCAATCCAGGCAACATCCTTGTAAATCTCCTTTTCAATAGCTTCCACATCCCTCCTGTAATGAGTTGACCAGAACTGAGCACAGTACTCCAAGAGGGGTCTGACTAGGGTCTTATAAAGCTGCAGCATTGTCTCCCGACTCCTAAACTCAATCCCCCGATTGATGAAGGCCAGTACACCATACGCCTTCTTAACCACATTCTCTACCTGTGAGGCCAATTTTAAGAGTCCTATGGACCTGATCCCAAGGTCCTCCTGATCCTCTACACTGCTAAGAGTCTTACCCTTGATATTATACTCCTTCATCCAATTCGACCTGCCAAAATGGACCATTACACATTTATCCGGATTGAAGTCCATCTGCCACTTCTCTGCCCAGTCATGCATCCTATCTGTCATGCTGCAACTTCTGACATCCCTCCAAGCTATCCACAACACCACCAACCTTCGTGTCGTCAGCTAACTTACCAACCCATCCCTCCACTTCCTCATCCAGGTCATTTTATGAAAATTACAAACAGCAAGGGTCCCAGAACACATCCCTGAGGCACTCCACTGGTGACCGACCTCCATGCAGAAAAAGACCTATCTACAACCACTTTCTGCCTTCTGCGGGCAAGCCAGTTCTGGATCCACAAGGCAACAGCCCCTTGGATCCCATGCTCTTTCTCAAGAGGTTTTGCATGAGAGACCTTATTGAATACTTTGCTGAAGTCCAGATAAACCACATCTATCGCTCTTCCTTCGTCAATGTGTTTAGTCACATTTTCAAAAAACTTAACCAGGCTCATCCTGTTGCTTAACTCTCTCTCCACTCACATTGTGTGTACCTTTTTTAAGACTTGATTATCTGTAAAGACTCACATTCCAACCATTATCTTGTAAATTGAGTTTGTGTCTATATATGCCCTGTTTGTGAACAGAACTCCTACTCACCTGATGAAGGAGCAGCGCTCCGAAAGCTTGTGGTTTGAGCTGCCAAATAAACCTGTTGGACTTTAACCTGGTGTTGAGACGACTTACTATGCTTACCTCAGTCCAACACTGGTATTTCCACTTCAAAATGATGCCAGTGCATTTTTTTTTTACATCCATCTGACCTGGCAGATGTAACCTCTGATTACTGTATCATCTGAGAGACATAGAAACATAGAAAATAGGTGCAGGAGTAGGCAATTTTGGTCCTTCGAGCCTCCACAACAATTCAATATGATCATGCACTTTCAGTATCGCACTTTCACTTTTCTCTCCATACCTCTTGATCCCTTTGGCCACAAGAGCCATGTCCTCTTGAACATATTTAACAAACTGGCCCCAATAGGTTTCTATGGTAGAGAATTCCACAAGTTCACAACTGAGTGAAGAAGTTTTTCCTCATCTCAGTCCTAAATGGCTTATCCCTTATTCTTAGACTGTAACCCCCCTGCTAGTTCTGCACTTCCCCAACATGGGAACATTCTTCCCGCATCTAGTCTGTCCAGTCCCATCAGGATTTTATGTTTCTGAGATTCCCTCTCAATCTTCTAAATTCCAGTAAGTGCAAGCCGAATACAAGTATCTCCAACATTACATTGCTGTCTCAGAACTTGATTTTTGTATGGGAAATTAATCCAGAATTTGCTGATTTGGAGGCAAGAGTGCCACCAATTGAGCCATGGCTGTCTTTCTCTGTTTTTAACAATGATTGAAATTTTAACCATCTAGGTCTGATCATTATCAAGATTGATTTACATTCTGCTCAGAATGTGGTGCTTGTTGAAAGTTTTCTCGATGCTGGTTTTTACTTTGTTTTCCCCTGTTTCAGGTTTGGAGTGAAAATGCAGATGGGTCAGGAGCTGTGAATTTTCTGACAGGAATGGGTGGCTTCTTGCAGACCATGCTATTTGGCTACACTGGTTTCAGGTCAGACTGAATTTAGCCAAGCTTTACTTGAGTTACTGGGATATGCAATAATCAATTTCAGTATACACAAGAAATTTGCTTATATTACAAGTGTATACTAGGATAATGCTCTTGAATATTTTCTTCCACTGTTTTTCTTTCTTCAAATTCCCCTTCCACTTCTGAAAGCTTCGGTGACAAACAAGTCCTTGGGTGTTGCCAGCTCACCCCGATCTCAAGCAAGTTGCTGTGTGTGTGTGAACTTGCCAACCTTTAATATTGTTGGCTATTTGGCCATGGACAATACTACAGCAGATGCTGATCCTGTCCTCAGCCCAAATAGGATCACTGGATGCCCATCAAGACCAGGAACCTTGACTGCTTTATCTCTGCTTAGAGCCAAACACTGCCTGCCACTGAGCCAATGTTATCTGAGGTTGGGGGATAACTCAGTTTTTTGATCTATGCTGCTGAACTTATTGGATAGTCTAACTGAATTTTTGGAAAGTGAACAGATGTTTTATTGTCATCGAGTTTACCAGGAGCTGACTCGAGTACAAACAATAAACAAGGCTTTTGTTCAAGAAATGTTCCAGGATAAAGCTTAACCACAGAATTTTTGTTTTTGGAAGTAACTCATTACTTACACCCTCCCCTATAAGTGTCTTAAGTCACTGTTTGAACTGTGTGCTCGGCATTGTTCCAAGATGTTGTGGCTGAGAGAAATATCTCTTACTTTCTGAATTCAACTTCTTGTTGCTCTGTGATAGACCTCCAGCGATCTGACCCGGCCACTCCTTTTTCCAGAGGAGTTCTGATTCTGCACCATTGAAAATAATGTCTTTACTCCCTAAGCTAATATGGAGCTTTTGGCAAGATTTGCTTTATAATTCAGAATGTTGTTTTTGCAAACATTGGACATTTAATATGGTCCTTCTGAGGCATGCAGATGTCATCATTAACTTCAACATATGGAGAAGATTTATCCTGCATCAGTGGGGGTCAAGCTGGCATCCTGTTAGTTGAGCTCTGACTAATTAAGTGTCTGGTGTTGGCATTGGGTTGTGCAGCTGAACAGGTCAGTCTTTGTCTCTTTCACCGAAGGATTTGCCTGATACTTACAGTTGGAACTTGGATGAAAAGATAAACACAGCAGTACTATGGATCTATGTAAGAACATAATGCTTTGGGAGGATGAAAAGGCCTTTGATCTAATAAGGCCCTTTTGACATCTCATCTCATACTGTCTGCTTCAGTATTTTTCCCTGATAACTCATTAGGCTTTTTCATTATACCTCAAGTGAATAAAACAATCTGGCTCCTTACTCTTAGCTTTATTTTTAAACATATGGTGATATTTGAATTACTTTTCCATAGCGAACAATTTGTTTGGATTGACTTTCCTTCATTGCCATGGATAACTGAGGAAAATGCATTTTCTGTGGTTATGACCATTTCCAGTTACTGTCACAAAAAAGACCCCGTCCTCTGTCTGCAACTCTGACTTCTGATCTGTATTTTGTGCTTTGCTTTTGCAGGATCATGAAGACCTATCTGCACTTTGACCCCATATTCCCAGAGGACATGGGGGAACTATGGATTGCTGGAATTAATTACCTTGGAAACAAACTACAATTTAAGCTTTCTACAGAGAAGATCACAATTGTTTTGACAAGGCCTTGTGGATTTCAGCACTCAGCCTTGGAAGTTGTTCTGAGTAATTCAGGAAAGAGTTTTGTTCTAAATGCAGGTAATATTGGGAAGTTCATACCGTATTTCAATTGAAACAATCTGGATTTTGATTGGTATGTCCAATTCCCTGTCAGTGTTGCAGATAGTTAACTTGAGAGAAGAACAGTTATGTACAGCGGCCAACATTTCACCTTTTGGGGTTTAGATCGATGTCATAGACTGACAACAGTTAGCACCAAGAAATGATTCTGGCAACCATGTACTTGAAAGATTGTTTTCAAATATAGCACTTTTCATATCATCTGGATAATCCAAAATGCTTCACAACCATTGACTTGGTAGGCAAATGTGACAGCCAATTTACATTTTGGTAAATTTCCACTAATCTGTTTTGATGTTGGTTAAAGAATATTGGCTATGATGTTTGAGAAAATTCCCTAGTCTTCTCACAATACCATGGGATCTTTTATGTCCACGTTTTGGAAGATGTTGAATTAAAGAGCACCACTTTGGGTGGAAGAAGGCAATATTAATTGAGAGGGTGTGTAGGTGGAAATGACAGAATGAACAGGTTAAATTGAAAGGGATAAATGATATCAGCTTGAGCAGGGAGGGGATGAAAACTGCTTTAAATTGAGGTTGAAGAACGCTTGTTTCTACTGTGAGTTTCTGTAGGAATGTTTTTGTGAAAAATGTCCGGAGTTGGTTCAGTAGGAGCACTCTGAGTTGTCATAACTTGCTCCGTATATTGAAATAATACAGTCCTGAGTTATTGTATTGTTAAATATTGAGCACTAAGGACACCCCTGAATGTAAAACAGACTGCTTACAGAAAGTGGCATGGTAGCGCAGTGGTTAGCACTGCTGCTTCACAGCGCCAGAGACCCGGGTTTGATTCCTAGCTTGGGTCTCTACTTGTGTGGAATTTGCATGTTCTCCCTACGTCTGTGTGGGTTTCCTCCAGGTGCTCCAGTTTCCTCCCACATTCTGAAAGACGTGTTGGTTAAGTGCATTGACCGAACAGACGCCAGTCTGTGGCAACTAGGGGGATTTCACAGTAACTTCATTGCAGTGTTAATGTAAGCTTTATTTGTGACTAATAGATAAACTTTAAGTGACTTGCAATTCTGTGCTTGAGAGAAAATCTGAGGCATAGCCCAAAACTTGTAACACCCAATTTCACTTATTTTTACAGGCCAACCAGTGTCTTTCCTTCTGGAACCAGGAATGATTCGCAGAAAATGTCTTGCTGCTTCTTCTGATCTATCAACCAAGTCGTAGCCTGTAGAAGGTTAATTAGTTTTTCTATTTGTAAAATTATATAATCTGTGCATTTTCTTGACCTGAAGTTTACTACATGCCACTGGCATTGCACATCTTTCAATAAATTTTGTTCCCCCCCCACCGCCTACCTTTGCCACAGATGTGGAATTCTGCTGGGATATGCTGGCACTTGAAGCTCTCTAATACTTTGCCTCGTCTTTTTTTAATCATGTTCGTGTCTCAGACATCAGTGATGATGATAGTACATTTGGCCGATGCTGTCCTCATGTACATTTCTGAGCAGAATTGCTGGATAGTGATAATGGGGAACCCCAATTGATTTTTTTTTTGTTCCTTCTCTCTGGATCACTTGGGTTAACTGCAGCACCCTTGCAACTGCACCTTTTGAGATCAGCCAACTGAGTACACACTGAGTCTGCAATAGTCTCAAACAAGCTACTCCATTTATGCATTGAGTCATTAGAATCAAATGTGTTCCATTCATATATTTATTTCATTCACATGAATGGGAATATCTTAATGTGTAAAAACCAACACAAAATGGTTCAAATAAAATAGTAACAAATTATGGCTATTAAGGTGAAAGTGACTTTTTATTTGTTCAGAAAATCTATTGGAAATAAAGTGCAAGACATCACCAAGGCTGCAAAGAATATAAAAAGGGGTGAGTCACAAAGTGATTATGAACTGATGCTGAGTATATTTAGATTGTAGCAGGAAGTAATCTGAGGGAGATATTAAGTTTAAAGCTCCTGGGGAAGAACAAATTGCACTGAAATGTATACACAACAAAACTATGCCATAAGCATCAGAGTTCTTTCAGTGGTCAACCTTGTAGAAACTTTTATCATGTCTGGCGCCTCTGATGTTTCAGCCATTCTTAGTGAGGTCATTATATATAGAATAGGAAATAAATTGTTGAGTCACTCTTAGTGAAGAATGGCTGACCGGGCAGGATGGTGGCACAGTGGTTAGCTTTGGAGTCTCATAGCGCCAAGGACCCAAGTTCAGTTTCAGCCTTGGGTGGCTGGTGTTTGCACATTCTTCCTGTGTCTGCATGGGTTTCCTCTGGGTGCTGTGGTTTCCTCCCACAATTCAAAGATGTGCAGCTTAAGTTGATTGGCCATGCTAAATTGTCCCAGTGTCCCAAGTGGTGTAGTTTAGGGGGATTAGCAGGGTAAATATGTGGGGATAGGGGCTGGGTAGGATTGTTGTTGGTACTGGCTCGATGGACTATTTCTACACTGTTGGGATTCTATGATTTATATATAGAATTTGAAGTAAGTTTTGGAACCATCCATTGAAACATATAAGAAAAAGCTGCAAATACTCAGCAGAGTCTGTGGGGAGGAGACAGCATTAATGTTTCAGGTTGATGACCTTGCATTCATCTTTCTTCAGTTCTGATGAAAGCTTTTAAGCCAGTCGAAAGGGGAAATTTGGACAGGAAGAACAAAATGGAAGGTATGTGATAGTGAATCTCTCCTCCCCTCCACCCTAACAAAAGATTTCATGATGCAAAAGCCCAATGTACAAATAGGTAAAGTGATAGAGGTTGTGTCCAAATTTGCTATCTCATGACTATATAGCAGTCATCCGAAAGCAACATGAAGAAATAAAGAAAGGGATTAAAAAGCCAGCAAAATAAAGCAGAACTAGAGGCAGAGGTTCTGATCTAAAGTTGTTGAACCCAACACGATTCCAGAAGGCTGTAGAGTGCTGAGATGAGAGATGAGGTACTGTGCATTGTTCCAATGAATCTCAGCGTAGTCTCAATGTAGCAGATCATGGATAGCAAGGTCAAAGTGGGAGCAAGGTGGAGAATTAAAATAATGTGATAGGAAGCACTAGGTCATGTTTGTGAACTGAATAGAAGTGTTCCACAAATCAGTCATCCAGTCTATGTTTCGTCTCTCCGGTATAGAGGAAACCATGTTAGGACACGGTATTTTTACTAAGTTAAAAATAGTACAAGTAAAATGCTGTTGGAAGGAGTGTTTTTAGGCCCTGGATGGCGAGGAGTACATTAGCTAACCATCCTGGAATGTGGGGGGAGTCTCCTGGATTTGTCATCTGTCAGTGGCTATTAAAGGTAGTCCAGGAGAATTTGGAATAATGTTTCAAGAAAATGTTTTTGCGCAGAGGCTCTGCTCAGTCATCTTTGATTGAAAAGCGTGACTTGATTGCATTCACAGTGCAATGAAAAGTTGTAAACCAATACACTCACTCACGTTGTTGCATTGCATGTTTTCCCATTGGTACTTGGTCTCGATCCCCGAGGAGCCAGCACTGCTGCAAGATCAACTGAACTATCAACCAACTGCCCGAGCCAGCCTAGATTTGTACGTGCCAAGAGGCCTGAGACTGGAGCTAAGGAAATGCTGCTGAGCTGGAAAAATTAGCCAGCAAAAGAAAACAGAGCAAGATAGAGGTTGAGGTTCTGAACTAAAGTTGTTGAACCCAACACTGATTCCAGAAGTGTGCAGCCTAAAAACTTAGCTATTTTGAGCTGAGGTAATTTAGTAAAAGGTGCTGCTTATGTGACAGCTGGAAGACAGCCTGTCTAATAACATTGATGTCTGATTTCTTTATTGTGTCCTGGTTTTAATGTAAGGAAATACCCCAAAAAGTTGAACTGGATTTATGGATGAGGGACAAAAACAGAAATTGCTGGAAAAGCAGGATAGTAACTGTGGAGAGAGAATAGGGTCAGTGTTTCAAGTCAGTGACGCTCGGATCATCCAAACTTGAAAGGGTAGCCCTATTGTGTCCACAGATGTTTTGAGACCTGCTGAGATTTTTCAGCATTTCTTGTTTCAGATTCCAGCATCCGTAAACTTTGCTTTTATTATGGATGAGGGAGATTAACTGCAATGCACTAATATATTTTTAATTTTCTGTATATGTGGGGTGGGAGGCTTCTCAGGCTCAGTCCCCTGCAATCTTCACAGTCCGCACCTAGATGCTAAGTCACAGAGTTGTACGACACAGTTAAGCACCACCGAACACAAGCTTCAAACTGAGCACAAATGAACCCAGTCATTGTTCTTGGAGCGGGACCGGAAACGGTTCTGACGTAAGAAACGTACTACGGCAGTTCCGATGCGTCACGGCGGTTCCTTGGCTCCTATTGGTTCGGGCAGCAACCGCCGCTGAATTTAAAAGTTTAAACGGGTGAGGACGCGCGGCGGCAGCTCAGAGCTCCGTCCCAGATCCCCCTCCCGGTGAGCGGCGCTCGGTCCTGGATCCTCCCCACGGTGAGCGGCGCTCGGTCCCGGATCCTCCCCACGGTGAGCGGCGCTCGGTCCCGGATCCTCCCCACGGTGAGCGGCGCTCGGTCCCGGATTCCCCCTCCCGGTGAGCGGCGCTTGGTCCCGGATCCTCCCCACGGTGAGCGACGCTCGGTCCCGGATTCACTGCACGGTGCGCGGCGCTCGGTCCCGGATTCACCCCACGGTGAGCGACGCTCTGTCCCGGATCTCCACTCTTTTCCCCCACCCCAGCTCCCAGTGAGAGGTGCTCAGTCCCGAATCGTCCACCGTTAACAGCGCTCCGTCCCGGATCCTCCCTTGCCCCCGGCGAGCGGCTGCTCTGGCCGACAGGACAGGGCTGATGGTGAGCTGGGCAGGGAAGGTGTCAGTCCCACCTCCGGCTGGCCCGCTCTCTCTCCCCCAGCCCTACAGGAGGGAAGTTGAGGGGGCTTCAGCAAACTTTCCCGTGAGCGGGAGGCCCGGCCGGGGCGGCGCTAGGCTGGAAAGCTGCTGTTGGTAGAAACAACACGGCCGTCCTGGGAGAGTGGAGTCTGGGGTTTAATCGACACTGCTATAGGGTTGACTTTAAATACCCGATGCGGGGGCTGGGGTGGTGGTGAGTACCTCTCTGAATCCCCTGGTTTGAGAGTATTCGATTTGTGCCTTAAGCAGCAGCATGACACAGTGACTTCAGGAAACGTTAGCTTCACATTGTACATTTTCAACATGTCTTTTTCTCCACTCATCTGATTTTTCGTATTCTCCTCACTATTTTGCTTGTTTGCGTATCATGGAGATGCAACTCCTGCATTTTTGATGTTTAAAAAATTGTGTTCCTCACCACATTAACTGAACACACAGGTTTAACAATTGATATCACTACCAATCAGAAACAAGGCTTTGTCATAGGCTGCTGAGGGTGTGGATGCTCCTTGACGATCGCACAGTGTTCAATTCCTTACAGTTTGAATTCGAGCCTCCTGTTCAGCCTTTGCTTCATGCAGGCACATCCAGACTTGAGCTGATGAGTAATAACGCCGTACAAGTGGCAGACAAGGACCACTTTAGTCAACTTCCCTTGGGTTGGTTATTAGAAATGTCAATGTGAGATTATTTTTAGTTTGTCAATTGTATTTTTAAAATGCAGGATATATGAAAGAAATCTTGGCAACGGATGGCTAATCAGACAGACTTGGGAGTTTCAGATCAAAAGGAAAGTCCTATTTGGTGAAAATGAGAGATATTCACAAGTAAAATTATGGTGGTATTTCTGAAATATTTCTTGAGAAAACAGGCTGTCTGGATATTTTGGGAGGCAGTTTGATATTTATGAAGTAAACTGGGTGATTATCTAGTTTACCCAGATCAAAAAGCTTGAAAGCAACTTTTAAGCAATGGTTTTAAAGAATCCATATACATTTCAGATCAAAGAAAATGTTTAAAAATGATTGATCTGCATTTCCATCTGGGGACAGAATACATTGGTTCAAAAAAATCTTGATTAAAATCAGTCTGGGCAGAGTTAAGAAGCAACGAGGGGCAGAAGACATTAGTGGGAGTCATCTTTTGGTCTCCAAATGGTAGTGGTCAGGTATGGGATGGTACTAAACAGTAAATTTGAGATGCGTATAACAAGGGTAATACAGTAATCTTGTGTGATTTTAATCTATATATAGATTGGGCAAATGAAAATAGCGACACTACTGCGGCAGATGATTTTTTGGAGTATGTACAAGATTTTTTTTTTAGACCTGTGTGTTGAGGAACAACTAGGGAACGTGCTAACCTAGATTTGGTGTTATGCGTTGTGAAGGCATTAATTAATAATCTCTCTATGCTGACCCACCCCTCTCCCAATATAAAATTAATCACACACTTCAATCCCTTTTCAGTCCTGTAGATAGAGTATTTAGAATTAACGTTAACTGTGTTTCCCTCTTCACAGATGCTGCCAGATCTGCTGAGTTTTTTAAATTTTGGATATCCAGCATCTGTGAAATTTTGCTTTTTATTGATAATCATGTTGGGTGGGGTCCTTTAGGGAACAGTGACTCTTCATATTAGAAAAAACTGATCTGAAATTATGATTCTAAATCTAAACAAAGATATGAGATGCGAGTTGGCTAAGATTGATTGGAGAACTTGATTAAAAGGAATGACAATGGATAGGCAATGGTTAATATTTAAGGAATAAATGTCTGCATTGCAACAATTATACATTCCTTTCTGGTGCAAAAACACAAGAAAAACAACCTGACCATGCTGACAAAAGACATTAAGAATAGCATTAGATTCAAAGAGGAATCCTATACAGTTGCTAGAGAACGTAGCAAACCTGAGGATTGGAGAAAGTTCAGTATTTAGCAAAGATAGTGATGATTAAAGAAGGGAAAAATAGTGTCTGAGTAAACTTGCAATTAACATAATAATGGACTGTAAAAGCTTCTGTAAGTGTATAGCAAAACTGTTTTTTAATGGCTATTATGCTCATTTACTTTTATTGGTATAGTCAATTCATCCATCTTGTCATTTAAGGCTGCAAGTATTCCAACAAAAAGCCTTTAAAATTCTGACCTTTTACTATTTTTCTCTATTGTAACCTCATTTAATCCTGCAGATGTTTATGTTTGAGCCTTCACATCGCATTTTGGTTCTCATTATCCTAAACTCTTGGCTCTAATGTTCCAATTTTTGCTCACATGAACCCTCCTTCCCCACTAATTTAAAATATGATTTACTAGCACACTGGTCCCAGCATGTGAAGGCTGTCCCAACTGTACAGCTGCTTTCCTCAGTATTGGTGCCGGTGCCCCATGAATCGGATTCTATTTCTCCCACGCCAGTCTTTCAGCCATGTATTCAACTATCTAATCTTGTTTACCTAATGCCAATTTGCTTGTGATCCAGTAGTAATCCGGAGATTTGATTTAGCTCTTAGCTGCTCAGCAGAACTTGTTTTTTAATCCTACCTGCATTATTGGTACTGGTATTGACCATGACAATTGGATCTTTCCCCTTCTATTCCAAGTTCCTCTCCAACCCTGAGGAAATGTCCTTGACCCTGGCACCAGACAGGCAACATCCTTTGGGATTTTTGTCCTTGCTTGCAGAGCAGTTTGCCTATAAACCTAACCAATGTGATCCACTACTATAACTGCATTCCTTTTAACTGCCCCAACTTTAATGGCTAGAGGTGCATTATAGACCCCGACAATCACATTTTGATTTGACGTGTCTTAAGTTTCCTTTGTACTTTTTGTTTCTGTTCAGGCCGTTCCCCCTCCTTTTGGGGAGCCGCCCCCTTTTTCTTTGTCCTAATGTAACTTGAGTTTGTTTACTTGGTTTGACCCGAATGACGCCCTCCCATGCTGTGACCAGTCCTTCATCCTCTTGCCCACACTCACTGCAATACAGGTTGTGGGAGGAGGAGAAGAACAGGTCAGGGTTAGATCTTTTGCACCAATTGACTCCCAAAATCTTTTTTCACCTATTACAAAGCACAAATTGGAGGCGTGGTGGAATACTCTCCACTTGTCTGGATGAGTGACGCTCCAACACTTAAATTCAATCTCAGCTCGGACAAAGCAGTTCATTCGATTGGTACTCTCTCCATTACTGTGTGTAATGAATGCACTGCAGCATCTGATCTAGACGACTTTGAGCCCTGAGCTATATCATCTAGAAGATTATGGGCAGCAGATGCATAGAACACCATCTGCAAATTGTGCACCTTCCTGACTTACAAATATATGGTGGCTAGGTCTGGAACTCCTTACACACCAGCTCTATAGGAGTATCTGCCTCCAAAAACTGCAGTTGTTCAAGAAGATGACTCTGTCAACCTCTTAAAGGCATTTCAGAATGGATAATAAAGGCCACCAGCGTTCACATCTGTGAATAAAATTTTTAAAGCACACCATAGCACTACTTTAATTGATGTGCAAAGCAAACTTATAAAAAAGCAAAAACTTGAATTGTGCATTCCCATGCAACAACTTGAGACATTGCAAATATTTTGCAATTTTGGGAGTACTGTCACTTGTAATTAGGGAGAAGTGTCAGTCAATGAGTGTGCATAAAGGTTCTTTATAACAATGGGGTATTTTCCAGAATCTTTATTTTGGGAGTGTTTGTTGTCTTTTTTTGAATATGACTTTGGATCTATTATGTCACCTGAGAGGACAGTGGTCAGTTTAATGTACAATTTGAAAGACATAGCTCTGTTAATGTAGCACCCACTCATTACTATGCTGACATGTCAGCTGAGGTGATGTCAGAGTCTCATAGACCTTGAGTTCATGACGTATTGACTCAGGCAAGAACTCTACTGAACCAAGGTTGATGCTGTATATGGTGCTTTAACTGTTCCCCGATTGTGATTGGCTAGTTAAGTGCTGATGATGAATTGTTCGTGATTAATAGTTATTGGATGATGTGATGTTTATCTTTTCCTCAAGAAGTTGATCATGCTTTACATGGTACATTTTCCAACTGGAAATTTAACTGAATTTAAATCATTTAGTTTTGATTGCTCTGCTAAATTTTAACCTTTTTTTGCCATTTAGTGACGACATGGCTTCTCGAACAGCACTCATAATGGTGGACACTGATAACATGATGCAGTATTTAGGTGAAAAGCTCAATAATGTTATTGAAGATTTTAAAGAAAATACAGTATGGCTAGAAGAAATCCAGGAGGAAGCAAAAAAGATGTTTATCAGGTAAAAATTGTCTTGGGATATGGCAAATTCCATATTACTTGTTACCATGTTACCTCTTGTTCAGATATGCTGTCAGTTTAGTCACTGCAGAACTGATTCTTGAATATGCACTTTGGAAGTTTAGATTTTGTATAACTTCACAACTTGCTTTTGACCACTGACCTATCTAGTAGGCTATTCAAAATGTTTTGCTAAGATTGGTGAAAGAGTGATGACAAATCACTTTACATCATTAAGAAGAAAGCTGAATTTTCAATTGAAATTTGGTTGAATACATCATTAAATGATTTGTTTATTAAAGTCAACTCCTGATTAAGGCATCACTTTAATTAAGGTGCAAAACACAAAAAGAAAAGCAGAAAAACGCCAGGCAAAATTTCACCAGCAGCATTGCACTCAACAACACTCAACAATCATCAATTTGCCAACAGCCGTAACTTCCTTAAGATTTGTCTATTGCTTAACCACTGCCCTCAGTTTGATGCAAGAATCCATCTGAGCACCCCTCTGTCCAAATGTGACTACATTCCTCTGTACCACATGAATCAAAAATCAAATCTGTTATTTCTGTCTGTAGCTGTAACTTCATTTAGTCTTGCAATAGAGCAATTGGGCTAGTTTGATTCCAAGAAGTGCACCTTTTATTTTCAAGGTTAAGTGTATGTTGAGAAAGGTTTGGAAGGAGTGCCATTATTGTTGAAACTTACTATGAAGAATAGCAATGTTTATAATTCGATACAAGTCAGCTGTTTTGCAGTAAGCAACCCTTTGAGTTTGGCCTCCTATTTCTCAGCTGTGCGCCATACCTCAACAATAGAAAAAAAAATTAGATTCCATGTGGCTGCAGACAACGCTCAGCTCCACTGCAGAAATGCAATAATTAGCAACCACCAGTTAGCTAACAAACAACAATGGATTTGCCACTATTTACAACTGTACATAGAGTGCTACAATCCATTGATCCCATCCTTGGCTCTGGGATCAATCTGGCTGCAAAGACTTGCACTCTGCTCTGGGATCTCTTTGCTCATTCCCTATTGGGTGATCAGATCACGTGGCCCTTCCAATGCACACTGCTAGGGGCTAGCTACGACATCAATATTAGCACTTCTCTTGCACCCCTCAGTTGTTATGATTTATCTCACTGTTTGTCCTACATCCAATATTAGCTGAGGAGAAATGTCCTCCAAGTAAATATTGAGGAATCTGAAGCAATTGTCTTTGGTCCCTGCCGCAATCCATTTCAGGCTGTTTGCCATATACTGCTCAGAGCTATGCTTCAGTATGCCCTCTTAATGCAGGAGTGCATATTCAAATTTGGATACTTGGCAACCTCTTCAACTTAAGACCTGCTTAAAGATTACTGAACAGTTATTGAGTGAATTCTTGTTTGCAGATGACTTTGTTCTTGTACTATATATTCTGGATGGCTTTCAGCTGCTTGTCGGTTGCTTTGTCCTCTTCTTGGTCTGGCACGACTGAGGAGGGAAAAAGAGGTCTATCTCGCCTATCCCTGGCCACATAGTCCAATACCTCACAGTCACCATCAACAATCTATCTTTCTATTTTGTCCAGATATTTTGCTATCTTGGAATATCCTCTCCAATATCAATGCTAGATGACTAAATCAACCATCACTTGCCAAAAGCAAGCTTGGCGTTTGGCAATTCACTCACATATGCTGATTAAAGGTTGGAAATGTTTCTTCCACCACTTTTACTGGGACAACCTCCAGTTATATAGAAACTGGAAACACGTCATCTTCTTGTCTGAGATCTGTTTGCAGTATCAGTGGCAGGACAAAATCCCAACACGGAGGTTCTTGCAAAATGCTACATACCTACATTGAGGGTATGCTCATTAAAGCATATGGTTTGTGAGGAGCATTTCCAGATACTGAAGACAGCAACCTACAGCCAACTGACCACAGGAATACATGCACCATGGGTCGTCCCAAATCATCTCGCGCTTTTCACATTTGAGAGTAAGAGTCAAGTACTTTCGGGACAAATGATTGCAGCACAAGAGGCAATGCTTTTATCTATTCCTTAAACTCTGACTTTTGTAATCGAGACTGGGCCTGATATCCTGCATGAGACTACATTAAGCTAGGCGATAGTTTTTTTCTGAACACTCTTGCATGAAAGTGATGGGAGAATCCATGATATTGTTCTTTTTGTATAGCTGCTACAGCCCTATAAACTTATAAATCTCTGATTCTCCAATTCTAGTCTCTTGGACATCCTTGATTTTAATTGCTCTGTGATTGGCAGCTGTCCTTTCAGCTGCCTTGGCCCAAGCTCAGAAATTCCCTTCCTAAGCACTCTGCTAATTAACTTATTTTTCTTCTTTTAAAATGTTCCATAAAACCTGAATCCTTGATTGAGCTTTCATTTGCTACACTAATTAAATTCTTTTTAAGTGCCTTTGGGATGTATGACAATGTCAAATATGCTGTTGTTACAGATGCCATTCATCTACTTGTTCTTGAAACTGAACCAACAGGGAGCTTATGAGTTTTGAGCAAAGTATATACAATCTTCCTGCTGATAAGATTCACATAGTCCATTTCAATAAGTCCAATCGCAGTCATTACAGTTCTCTATTTGTCCTTGATATAGTATTGAATGGGATGGTGAACTCTGCTATTGTCGGGTTAGATTCACTTGCAAAAGTGGATTGTAAACTTGAGTGGAATATCTATCTTAAAACCCAAAAGTATAATAGAGTCATTGGATATAGATGAGTTTTACTGTAGTACAAATCGAAAATGTTTTTCAGCGATTTTAATGCAGAGCCAGAGCTGATGCCCAAAACACCTTCTGAGAGAAAGCGGCGTAGGAGACGTCCATCTGTGGCCCAAGATTCCAATAAGAGGTAAGGGTATCAGTGGTATTCGGTGAAATGTGGCACAGTTTGAAGGCATTAATGATCTGAACAAGTTCAGTTCTAGATTGACATGATCTCAGCTTTTTTATTCCAAAGGTAAACTGTTAGTGGATACACTAGTTTTAATTTTCCAGAATTTGCTAAATTCTAGAATAGTCCCAACAGATTTGGAAAATGTAACACCGCTGATCAAAAAGAGGGAGAGAGAAAACCAGGAAATACAGGCTAGATAGCCTGACATCAGTCATTGAGGAAATGCTAGAATCTATTACTGAGAAAATCTTCACCACTGTGATCAGACAGAGTCAGTACGGTTTTACAGAGGGGAAATTGTGTTTGACAAATTAGGGCTTTTGAGGACATTATTAGAGGGACTGATGAAGACAAAGCAGTAGTATGCTTAGATTTCCAAAAGTAATTTGATAAGATGCCATCCAACGGCAGTCCTTCAGAGTGAGGAGGAGGATGCTTGGCACAGAGTCATACAGTAGAGAGGGAGTGAGAGAGAAAGAAAATGGGGTGGGGGTTGCAAGAAATTCAAGGGAAAGTAAAAGGCTAAATGAGAAACAAGATTGAATATAGATTTTGGATTTATTTTTAAATGTCAGCAGCCAGTAAGTCAGTCTGTGATTTATGAGGGGTTGCAAGCTGCCTCCTTGTTTTTGCATCTTGGGACTACATCTTGGTGAAGCAGGGCTTGCTATTGTGAGCAGTCCAGTGCACACACTATCCAATTGTTGAAGTCAAAGCCAATCTTTTGAGTAGGCTTTCAGGATACCTGTGAAATATTTCTGCTGGCTGCCCTGTGTTTGACCATTTTTAAGCCAAAGGTTAATACGTAAGTGAGTATTCATGGAGTTGTGGTAATATATTAACAAATGGACAGGAAGCAGAGAATTTTTTTTCCCTTTTTCCCATGGAATTTGGACATTGGTCAGGCCAGAATATGTTGCCCATCCCAAATTGACTTTGACAGTTGCATGCCAAGCCAATTTAGAGGGCAGTGATGACTTAATCGCATTGCAAAATTTGGCAGGCTGTAACTAGTGTTGTACTGCTGGGATCAGTGCTGAGTTTTTGTCTGCTGACAATCTAGATTAATGACTTGTAGAATAATGTATCCAGGTTTGCTGCTGATAAAAGCTAGGTATGAATATAATCTGTGAGGGGGAATGTAAAGCTGTAAAGAGACATGGATAGGTTAAGTGAGTGGACAACATAGTGGAGGGAAGGGCAGTTATTCACTTCAGTAAGAATATAAAACAGAATTCTCTTTTTTTTTTTGAAGATGTGAAACTTCTAAATGTTGATGTTCAGAAGGATGCTGGTATATTCCACATTCAATTTTGGTCTCCATATCTATGGAAGGATATTCATGTTTTAGAGGCAAACATTTACTCGATTATTCGGGATAAGAGGGTTGACCTGTGATAGACTGGGCCTATACTCGATGGTGTTTGGAAGAATTGAAGTATAAAGATTCTGAAGATGCTTTTCAAGATAGGCACTGAGGGGTTGAGAGTCCAGAATGTGGGGAAACAATCCTAGGATAAAGAGTTGGTGTGAGACTGAGAAATTTCTTCACTCGGAGGATTGTGGATGCTCCATTGTTGGCTGAGATTGTTGGCTCCATTTAAGGCTGAGATAGAGATTTGGTCTTGGAATTGAGGGCCTTTAGGAAACTGATATTGAACCAGAAGATCAGCCTTAATAATATTGAATGATTATTCAATATTTTGACTTGGAAGACCAAAATAGCCTACTTGTGTTCCTGTTTTTTTTCAGACTGTAAACCACTTGCAAGTAATTTGATGCTGGCTCTGAGCAATCTGCTGGATATAGTTTAGAATTGCTTTGATTAAAATTTCATAAAACCTAAGTCTGCAGTGAAATATAAAGTATGTACAGAAGTTGCCAATTCAACTGGTTGTGGTTTGTAGATATGAATGAGTTGCTGCATTTCCCTTATTCTATTTAACCTACAGGTGTTAATGTAAAATTTAATTACGTCTTAAAGACAGAAACCTGCTACTAGAAAAAGAGGTTCCATCTATCCTAACTTTGAAAGATCAAGTGGCAAATATTAGTACAAAATTGAGGTTGAGGAGGGGTGAGGGGGTATGGTGGTAGTGCAGGCCCTGTTTCTTTATATGCTAAATTGTGATACACACGAGAGATGAGATCTTAGTTCAGCAAAGTGCTCCTCTTGGTTAAGAGTTATTAGACGGATTTTTGACTAACTTTTATGTTGCATTTGATGGATCAATTGGCAAATAACAGTAGATAATTTTGCTCTGGGTGCAATTGACCACCGGTACAATCTTGCACTCTTTCTGAAGCTTTTTTCTTTTGAGTTCTACTCAACTAATTTGCATTTATTAAAAGTCTGTAAGCCAGTGTTTTTAGAATAGAAATTGTGGATGTTTTGGTGAGAACGAGACATGGCTTGGATGTGCTCCCCTCCATGGTAAAATTGTTGCTGGCACCATTTTTGTGCTATCATGCTGGACAACTATTGAGTAATTACACCTCATGGAACTGAGCCAATGTCTCTAGAAGTCTTGGAATGAAGGGAGGAAGGTCCCTAACACTATAAAGAAAACTTAAAAGAAAATACAAAATGGAATTTTGCTACTCATTTGAAAGCTGTACCTCAAAGTGAATCAATAATTTGTACAGAGATATTTTATTTCTCCAGAATTTCTAGAAACAGAAGGAATTTAAGACGTTCTTCAATTCAACGGACAAAACGCCGAAGTAGGATGGTTGATGAAAATAATAGTGGCTGTGGTAAAATAAGTGAGCAGGCACCTCCTGTGCGTGTAACACGAGCAGCTGCACGTGCAATAGCGAGTGGTAATCCTGAAACTGAAAAAATCCAAGAGTCGCCTATTATCCCAGTGAATGGTCGAGTGCCATTGGTTGTCCTGTCACTGGATGACAGTAAGAATGTAGAGTTGTACCAAAACAGTCAGGCAGCTAACTTGACCAAAACTCTGCTTACTACTTCTGGAGGTATGAAATTGGCTCAAAAGGAATTTGAGACAAAACCAGCTCCCATAAATGGATATGTTTTGGAAACGTTGACATGTGCCACTGCAGTAACCACCAAGAGTCCAAATCGTGCAGCAACCAAGGTAAAAATAGCAGAGGCAGAAACTGCTAAAGAAAATAGAGTGGACAGTGAGTATTGTTTAGCTGGCCAGGGGTTAAATAATATTCTGGGATCATCAACTGCTAGCAAGAACCACACCCCTGAAGATGAAAGCCAGACAATATCAGGACGGAGAAGCACTGTCAATCGCCGGTCCAGCCGCACTCGGTTGGCAGATAAATATTCATTGAATGTTCAACGGACTGCCGTGGTACAAGAAACCGTGAGGAAATCATTGCGTAAATCTGTTGCCAAGAGGAAGAATGTGCGGGAGCTCTCTGCCTCCAGCTGTGAGTATAATTTGTCTAAAACATTAAAACAAATGAATTACAATTTACCCCTTGTATTTCGCTGCTCTACCTCTGAACTATAATATAGCACAATATCACTGAACTTCAGATGTAGAAATATGTATTTTAGCCATGCACACAAATGGATTTGCATTGTGCCAAGAAAAAGAAGCCTCTTTGTACAGCTTGTATTGATTTGGCTGTTTATTGTGCAAGCCTTTCTCTGCTTTTTAACCCTAAGTGCAAGAATGACCTGGATCATCTGGGATAAAAAGGATAGTCATATTCTTCATGATCTTACAGAATGGCTTGCTTGAAAGTGAGAGCATAGTCAGTTTGAGGATAGTGCCCTTCTGTCTCCTGTATGTCTAGCAACGTGATGGAATTTTTATCCTGCAGAGAGGCATGCTAAAGACACACTCCTATCCTACATCTTGATCTCTTTCGTTGCTGATTCAATACATCCACGAACATAAGAAATGGAGCCAGAGTGTACTTTGTGCTCTTCCACTCTCCCCTGCCTTTTGAATAACATCATGGTTAATCTTCAACATCAACTCCACTTTCCCACCCTTTCGTATGATTCCCAAAATCTACTGATTCTGTCAAATGTACTCCTGGAAAATAGATAGTAGGAAAGAGAATTTTAGAGATTCACAAAGTCCTCTTATTCTTTATCCTGAGATTATGATTCCTAGACTTTCCAGACAGAAAAACAAGCAATCTCAACATTTTGTATTTTGAGGATTTCAAAAAATTTCACATTGTCCCTCATTCTTCTAAACTCCATGGAATATAAACTGATTTCGCTCAATCTCTCTGTCAAGTCTGGCCTGCCATCTGTAATCAGTCCAGTAAACTTTTGTACCTCTAAAGCAAGTATATCCTTTATTTGATAAGGAGACTAAAATTGTGTACAGTATTGCCAAAGTCCTGTAACTACACAGCAAATCTTCCTTATCCCTTGTGCTCCAACCTGCTTGCAATAAGTAGGTCATTTAGGCCCCTGAGTCTGTTTCATCATTGAGATCATGGCTGATCTGCAACCTAATTCCATGTATTCAGAATGTAGGTGAAGATTGCTACCTTTTTGGATAACAAAATTATATTAAGGGGAGGCATTTGTGTAGTGGTGTGGTTGGATTAATAATCCAGACACTGAGGGTAATACCCCGGGGACCTGGATTCAGATCCCATCATGAGTGAATATCTAATTTTAAAATTCAGATTTGACCTTGCAGCAATCGCTGTCTGTGGAAGAGAGTTCATAACTTCTACCACCCTTTATATATAGAAATGTTTCCTGATGCTCTTTTGGAGAACTGGTGAGACACTAAGTCAAATGGGCCATTTGTACCATAATGATTCTGTGATTTGAATTTCACTCCTTGAATGTATGACTGTAATATTTAGAGGCTGTCTCCAACTAGTCCTACACTCCCCAACCACAGAAATGGTTCTAACCACCTAAACTATTTTAATATCTTAAACTGCAATCAAATAACCTGTCACCATACTTCTTTAATCTTGTAATTTAACCTGTGATACTTTGTTAAATGCATTTTGAAAATCCAAATGTAGACTTCCACTGGTTTCCTTTTACTTGCTATTCTAATTGGTCCACAAAAAAACACATGCTAAACATGGTTACTCTACCAAGAATAGAGTTGAACCTGTATCCATTGGGGGTTTAGAAGAATGATAGCAGAATGACCCTTATTCATAGCCACTGCCTCATGACAGCTTAATTACCATGAGTTTCTGACCGCTTCAAGTTTCCATCAGAAAGACTGTGTCTCTGTAATCTGACCTTTCTCTATCTTACTGTTGGCGCATCTGCCCCTGAAACCTTCATTCGTGCCATTGTCATCTCCAGACCTCATTATCATAATGCTCTGTTGGTTAATCCTCAATTCTCTATAAATTTCTTATCTTGCACCATTCCACTTGTCCTCACTGACCTACATTAGCAACTATATTTAAAGAATTTCTAGTACTTGTTAGTCCTGTATCACAGTATGTTATTGGTCATTGCATCGGGCACAAATATTTATAAGCAAGGTTTTTTTTGTTGTTAATCATTTACTTTCAAATTCTCTGAATATGAGCTCTGTTCCCAGATGTTTTGTGTCTGCATGGCATAATGTTCTGTGATTCTGGGGGACTGTTAAGGGTCTAAAGAAGGTATATTTGGTCAAGTTGGAGAAGGAATACTTCGTGTGTTAGATGGTTTAGTTTGGGGCGTGTCCATTTTTCTTTTCAATTGGCCATTAATTGTTATTATGTGTCCTTTACTGTTTTTATAATGTCCTAATATGGTATACTATGCTAGGAATCTAGCTAAATGTTGCAACTGATTTTGAATCCAGATTTGAGAGAATACCATTTGTTCAAATTGCTTTTTATTGCATTTGTGTTTACCAAATAAATTGTTTTTTTTTAATGTGCCTGGCCTTTATAGATCTGAATTCTGCTGACAAAGTGGAAGAAATTGATGAGAGAGAATGGTAAGAGAATTTTTACTGGGATGTAAATTTATCTACGTTCAGTGTGGACTCCTCTTTAAAGTTGGTTTTTGAATGGGTCATATCTAAGTGCATCTTGTTAATCCTACCTAAAGGGGTGTGTTGCAGGAATCCTTCCTCATTTTTGGATACAGTGTCTTGAGTTGGACACAATTTCATGTGATATTGCCCTTAACCAAGTATCTAATTTTCATGCAGATCTTCCAAGTGCTTGTTGATGGTCAGTATCTAGTCAAATCATGTCTTGTCTGTGAGCAAAGAGGGTGTTACAGGCCGCTGGAGCATCTATGGTATATGATTGTTCTTAATAAGCAATGTGGCAAGGTACTTCCCCACTCCCCAACCCTGTCCTGCTGCTTTATTAATACTTTCATCAACCTTTCTGTTACCTCTTCCAAAGTTAGTTAAGATGTGGAGTTGCAGATGTTGGACTGGGGTAGGCACAGTAAAAACTCTCAGTTCTGAGTTAAAGTCCAACAGGTTTATTTGGAATCACAAGCTTTATATTCCAACTGCCAGGACACGTATGTTAATGATGTCGAGATGCTGGTGTTGGACTGATGAAGGAGCAGCATCACTCTGAAAGCTTGTGATTGCAAATAAACCTGTTGGACTTTAACCTGGTGTTGTGAGACTTCTTAAAGTTAGTTACATGTGACTTTCCCCTGAGGAATCCATGCTTGCTGACTTTAATTAACCCATATTTGCCTATGCACCATTTAGTTTCGTCCAAAGTTAAGCTGATTGAGTTATCATTGCTGGGCTTATCTTTCACATGCTTTGTTTTTGAACAATGATGGAGTGTTTGAAATTTTCCAGTCCTCTGGCATCACCCCTGAGTCTAAGGCTGAAAAATTATGGTAACTTACACTTTCCATTCCACCACATCCTTGTGTGCAACTCGCCTGAGGCTGGTGCCTTTTATCAGCCTGTAAGTACAGACAGCCTATCCAATATCTCACCCTTATCAATTTTAAACTCTTCTGGTATCTGAATTGCCTCCTTGGAAAACAAACAACCTGACATGAGTCTGTCTAATCTAGCAGCATTTAAGAATGTTTGAAATTTTCTTTAAGAGCAGTAACTTGGTCAGTTTGATTAATACAGCTCTGGCCAAGGTCAAGTCTAGAAACAACTTAAATTGCCAAACTAGCTGGCTCAACGTGGGATGCTGCTATCACCACCCTCCGAACCCAACATCCAGCCGAATGCTATCATGTGTATCATTACTGGAACACATCATTCCAAACCGCTCCCTGTCCTGGCATACATCATTCCTCCATATAACTTCATCCTGGTTTATTCAGCCCACCCAAGGTATAACTCCTGTCAAAAAGGCTGATCTGGAAAAACCCTCCCAAGCATGACTTCAATGCAAATTCCACCTGGACATATGAATGGGAAGCATTGGATACGACAACACAGTATCTGGTCTCAAATCCAACCCAATGGCTGCCTGGCTGCAACCTTTCAAGGAAAGAGTGGTCCACCCTCAACAGGTTCAGACACACAGTCCTTGCTTGGCCAACATCTACGGATGGGACATTAATATCTGCTCACTGTGCCTGTGGGAGAGAGCAAACTAGACACCACATCATAGAGGACTATCCAATCCACAGATTTAGTAGAGGCTTATCCACCTTTGCACACAGGACCGGAAGAAACCGCTTGGCTTTGGGACTTTACATTTGCTAAATAAATAAGCTGAAATTTGGTTTATTACAAAAATGCATTTTTATTCAGTGTGTTTGTGCACCACCTGTGAGCAACCCAGTTCTACATGACTCAAATGACTTTTTGAAAATGTACATAAGCTATGATGGGGGCATTAGTCAGTTTCTTTAAAAATATATATGTTAGCATCCTTGCACGCAAAGGTACAGCTTCATTTTTTACCTTCTTTTGAGGACTGCTAGCAATGGAAACTAGCAATAGTGGCTAATTTATCTTGGATGTAATCGGTAGGTTTTTTTTGTGCGCAGGCTAGTACCAAAAAAATCATCAACTCTTTAGCTGTCTCATGCAGTCTGCTGCCACCATGTATCTCGGAGGTCTTGATGTGGACCTCAAGGATCTGTCTCTATGCTAAGCAAGACACTGAGAATGATGGTATTCTGGTTGAATATACTTACATGAAGTTTATTGCTAACAAGAACTACACACAGCTCTACGCAGGCCTGGGTTATAACAATGCCATAGTTTGATGACTTGATTATCTGCCTGATTCCAGATATACACAGAATCTCACTGGAAGAATCACAGACAGTAGTGAACATCATGAGGGATCATGAACAATAGTGAGCATCTAACGTGGAGGCTGTACCTTTTTATCCTCCAACCTTACATGCTTGTGATGTCATTGTTTGCATTGGCATGCATACAGTATCATAATAGTTTGTGCTTAAAATGCCACCATTATTTGCTCTAGTTACACTGGGTATTTTTGTATGTGGTGTGCCCTGTTTATATTTTTCTGCTTATGGAAAAGTTGATATTGTTTTTCCACAGCTAAGCTCTAGACACTGAAGATAAGGACTCACGTAGTTCTAAAGTGTTTTACTTTGGAAACCAAAACAGTAATTTCTTATCATTTTACAGTGAAGTTTTGGGCACTCTGCTTAAATCTGAGCAGCAAAAGGAAGAGAAGCAGCCAGTTACACTGGTAGGTGTAGTATAATTTGGCATTTTTTAAAAAAAAGTTGACTTTTGCATTTCAAACTTGTTCATTAAATGTGTATGAACTAAGTGTTTTATTGTATACAGGTTCCTGAAAAACAAGAACGTAGATGCACACGAAGTGCCATGAAAATTGCCACTGGCAATCTGGAGAAGGAGACAGCAGATGATGTGCAGGCTTGTAGAAGTTTAAGAACTCTGGGAAAAGGTGTGCAATGAGTAAACTTTAACAGGCCCTACTTCAATATTTTAGTGCATGATTCTCTTGTGATATTGTGCTTGTTGATTTTCTAATTATAAAATGCATTAAAGCTTGGAAAAGGATAGTGAAAAATGGAACATCTTTTCCCAAAATATTTCTTATCCTCTGGCAATGACTCGGCAACATTCCTAAAGGTTAAATCCTTATTGCTAAATCAGGTGCAAGGACCAAAACAGAAGTGTCACGCATCTGTGTCCTGGTGGATGTCATTGTTGTCAAAGTGGTGATCAATGACAGCAGTTATTTTTAACAAGGAGGGGGGTTTATGGTGGCAGGTTTCAAGCACTGGAAAAAAGTATCAGTGGAAAGGGAACTGTTAATATTGCCTGACAGAACCAAAAAGGGAACTTGAGATGCTTAACAGCTTTGGGGAAACAGCATCCACAACATTCACCTGATTTACGTGTCTCTGGCCAACTAAGCTAACTGGCCCCCACTCATAGAATACTGCAACATAAGGAAGATCTGTGTAATGGTTGTTATTAATTGGTATTTAAATACTTGTATGTTTTTTATAATTTCACAGACAGCAGTGATTCTGATAAACCAATCTCTCCGGATGACCAATGTGCTGGGTAAGTTTCTGCTGAGACTCGCACCTGCTGTTGTCATTGTTCGATGGCCTGAGATTAAATGCAACATTTTATGGTGCTCTACTATTTATGATATAGTGCTGTACTACTAATGTTGTTAGTTCCAAATACACAACAGTGAAGTGTTTGGCAATGGGTGTGACAGTGAAAGCAGGGGAAAGTTTAGAAAAATTGATAGTGCCCAGAACTTCCAGTAGATGGGGAAAATGGGGAGGACTACAAACTGGAATTTTGTTTTGAAGTACTGTGCAGAAATCTAAATTACTAGTAGACAACATACCCTCAAATTTTTTTTGGCGATTTGTTTAAGCAAATGATCATTTAAACTATCTTGCACAATTACATACTTAATTGGCCATCTCTTATGCAGGGACATTTGGTTTATGATCGCACAACTTAAAAAAGAACATTCCTGGTGGGTGAATTTGTTAATTAGAGCATTTTTCCAATTCTATTAATTATTGCACTAATAAGAAAGAGAAGTATAAGTTGTCTTTTTTTGCTAGCAGCATATTTATGAATAGATTCTGAGCAAGCTTGCATATATGCCCTGAATTGGGTTCAATTTAAGTTACTTGAATGGGTTTAAGCGTAGTACGTCTGATGAATATTCAGGAAAAGAATCTGGTTCTATAAATGTAAATACATTAAATAGTTTGAACATTTGAGTAAAAGCTTTTACAGACCCCTTGAGCAGTAAAATGGCTCAAAGGATACTATTTTAGCTATCTTGTTTGCAAAACTACAAAAGATATTTGGCTATTGCCTTTGCAGCTTCATTAACTTCCTATGTTGCTATTCTTAGACGGAAGCGCAGTTACAAGCGTGCAATAGCAAATGACTGTCATTACTCTGAAGTATTAGAAAAGGATGACTCACCACCAAAAAAGAACAGCCCTTCACCACCACGTGTTACAGCTGGCAAAGTAAGTTGTGAACAGAATCGTCTGAAAATTGGAAGTGCAAGGATCTTAGTTTTTTTAACCATTAAGATTGAGATCATCTGTTCTGCTGCCTCTGCCATCTCTCTCCTTATTTTAGCTCATCAGGTCAAACTTTGATCACAGCTCTCACATTCTTAGCCCCGACTTGCAAATTTTCTTTAATTTCTCATCTATCTAATGTTTTTTCTGAACTAATCTTGTCCATAAGACCTATCAGCTACTTGGTTCAATTAGGCAATGTGAAAAGTTCCTTTTCCTCTGTTATTTCTTCCAAAGCTTAACGTCTGTCACCATAAAGCATCTCCCTTTTTAAAAATAATCCCCACCTTTAAGTGTCCTTGTGAATTACAGGTCCACCTAAAATAATGTTCTGGGAACCATGTTCGAATCCTGCTACGGCAGATGGTGGAATTTGAATTCAGTAAAAATAACTGGAATTAAGAATATAGTGATGACCGTGAAATATATAAAACATAGAACCCTACAGTGCAGAAAGAGGCCCTTCGGCCCATCGAGTCTGCACTGAACACAATCCCAGCCAGGCTCTACCCCCATATCCCTACATACTTTACCCACTAATCCCTCTAACCTACACACCCCTGGACACTAAGGGGCAATTTCTTAGCGTGGCCAATCAACCTAACCCACACATCTTTGGACTGCGGGAGGTAACTGGAGTACCCGGAGGAAACCCACGCAGACAGTGACCCGAGCCGGGAACCGAACCCAGGACCCTGGAGCTGTGAAGCAGCAGTGCTAACCACTGTGCTACCGTGCCGCCGATAATTGACTATTGGGAAAACCCGTCTGGTTCATGAATGTCCTTTAGAGAAGGAAATTGCCGTCCTTACTGGTCTGGCTTACATGTGACTCCAGAGCCATGGCAACTACGGATGGGCAATAAATGCTGGCCAGCCAACAACGCACGTATCCAAAAAATGAATATAATGCTTTATTTGGTCCTATTCTTGTCTGTATAAATGTAGTCAGAGTTACCTGCAATATGTTTCTCTAAGAATTATCTCGAGTCCCAAGAATTTATCCTTGGTCCTTCCCTTTTCTCATTTATGTACTGTCATTTGATGCTAGCATACAAAAAGTGTCAGGATCCACACCTGCACATCCAACCTCCACCACTTCTCTTGGCCAGACCTGTTGTCTTTATCCTATGTTTTCTGTTATTCCATGCCAAGGCCGTGTTGGTTGTCTGTCTTATAGTAATGGAACAGCAAAAATTTCCTCCATCCAAAATGGGTAAATGGCATTGTCCTTTGTACTCTTTGCTATCCTGTTGTGGTTAGAGAACTCAGTGATTAAGATACTGGGCTGGAAAATCAGAGGCCAGGTCAAATGATCCAAAGAGACTAGTTCAAATTCCACCATGGTGGCTTGGTACTTGAGTTCAGTTAATTAAATAAATGTGGAATTAAAAACTAGTATAATAATGCTAGAGGTGAAAATAGCAGATTTGTTATAAAAACCAACCTGGTTTATTTAATGTATTTTATGGAAGGAAATCTGGTTTCCTTACCTGGTCTAACTGTATGTAACCGTACACTCAGCAATGTGGTTGGCTGTTAACTGACAGTCACTCAGATACCTGCTGGGTTTCGCTGTTTCTTGAGTTCAGTGAAAGACAACCTTCTGGCCTGATCCACCTGTGTGCAGGATTGTGTCTACAGTTCCCAGTGGATCTCTCACTGCTGCTTCATCGCTCACCCATTGCCACAGAACCTTTTTTGGATTATTGATGTATGAATTAGATTTGAGGGAGATGTGCTCACCATCAACCTCAGTCTCTACTCCCATGTCCAGCTATATCCAGATTCAGGACAGAATCCTGATGGCTGGAGGTAGAACAGGGTGCAGTTGATGACCAGGACATCTTGTCCTGCCTTTCGTGCTCCATAACATATTGCTGATTCTGCCTTCCAGCCCCTTTTAACCTGTTAGTGGTTTGCTCTGCGCAGTCTGCCAGAAACAGACTTCACGTACTCAGGTAGGCGAGACCTCTCTCGCCAAGGGCTTAGGCCTATCAGCTACCCTCATCTGGTTTAGCCCGTCCCACTCAAGGCAGCTTTCTGGGATGTGGCCACTTGTGCTTGAAACAGTTCCTTGGAGCCACAAGTGAGAGCTGAATGTCAGGTGGGGTCCAATGCAGGTGAACTACTGAGAAGAATATGATGTGCTTGGACTATACGCCCCTAATATTCACTTGAACCATGACCAGATGCAGTGAATTAATTAATAAAAGCACCAGGTGGTTTGCAAACTTGGCTACGCATTTTCTTTCACACGAGTGCGCTTCTAATATCAAATAATATCTGCTCCATCATCTTCTGCTTCCACCTGTCATCGCCCATCTTTGTTCCTCACTCAGCACATGTGCTACTAAATGCTCTCATGCTAGGGGTCACAGTCTGAGAATAAAGGTTAAGCCATTCCAGACTGAGATGAGGAAAAACTTCTTCACTCAGAGTTGTGAGCCTGTGGAACTCTCTACTATAGAAAGCTGTTGGAGCCAGTTCATTAGATATGTTCAAGAGGGTGCTAGACATATCCTTTCATCCCTTTAGCAACAAGGGCCATGGAAAGAAAGCAGGAATGGGATACTGGAAGTACATGATGAGCCATGATATTGAATGGTGGTGCAGGCTTGAAGGGCTGAATGGCCTACTTCACCTATTTTCTGTTTCTATGCTCTCCTGGCTGGTCTCCCATCTTGCATCCTCTAAACCTGAGCTCATTCAAACCTGCTGTTTGTGCCCTAACTTGCATTAAGTCCATTCACCCTTCATCCCTGGGCTTACTGACACCCATTGGCTTCCCATTCTGGCAATGCCTTTTTTTTTAATTCTCACCCTGATTTTAAAATGCCTCTGTGACCTTACTCCTCAACCTCTGAAATCTCCTCTAGCCCTATAGCACTTGGTACTTTGCATTCCAGTAAAACTGGTCTTTTGCACATCCCTGATTTTCATAGACAGTTGAAGGAAAGGCTGTCAAAACCCTAGTTCTGAAATTCCCTCCTAAAGTTTCTCTTTTTAAGGTGTAACTTTTTAAAATCTCATTTTGAATATTTCTTTGTTTCTCAGTATCAAATTTTGTTACAAATTGCCTTGGAATATTATAACTACATGAAAAACACTATATATAAGTTGTTGAGTTAGCTACTAATTTATATAAAAATGCCTCCATCATACAATGGGTGGAATCAATTCTCATCATTTGTTGAAGCTTTTCATCCTTTTAAACCTTGTGGCATGACTTCTGTATTCTCTGCAAGGTCTTGCCATTTCCCTAAACTAAGCTGATGAAAACTGGGCATAGAGTTCTATCTGCAGCCCAACAAATTTGCAAATGATTGGTATGTCCTCCTTTTGCTCTGTACCCCTATTTATAAAGCCCAGAAAATTATATGTTGGTGTCCTACTTATAAGGATTTTTGTATCTGAACCTCAAGTTATCTCTGCTTTTTTAATTAAACTTAATGTTATCATTCACTGCATGTTACCTTTCTTCTTCCTCCTCCTTAGATGCATTGCCTTGAATTTCACCCATATTTTATCCTTCCAATATCCTGGACTTTCCTGAAATTGCATATGGTCCTTTCGGTTTTCCAGACTCCTATTTTTTCATCATCAGATTGATATTCTGGATGGTGCATGTCTTGGGCAACTTACAGGTGGTGGTGGTGGTTCTATTTGGTTGCTGTCCTTGTAAATAAAAATTGTTTCTCAATTGACTCACCTGGTTAAATAAAAGCCTGTTCTTATGGGTGGTCAGGTCTCAGGTTTGAAAGAAATCTTTGACTTGCCACCTCAGTTTTTCACTTTCAAATGAATGACAGTGTTGTAGCTGTGCTGGAACTGCTTGGGTAGACGTGACTAAATCTGAAGCACAAGTCTTTAGTACAGCCAGGATGTTGTCAGGGTCCATAGTCTTTCCTGTATCGAGCTTGCTCATAAGCTCTTACGTTTTGTGGAGCAAATCAAATTGACTAGTTCTGTCACCTGCAATGGTGGGGACCTCGGAAACAGACTGAGGTTATCGTCCACTTGATCCCTGACTGAAAGTGGTTGCAAACGCATCAACTTCTGGAGGAATCGTTCTGCAGAACTGAAATAAAACAAGTGAACATATTGAAGTTGGAAAGGGATGGGGAGGAGAAAAAAACAAAAAAAAAGTTATTGGATGATGTAACTGAGTTAAGGAATGAAAATTTTAAAAGTAAATAGTTAAGACAGTGGGGAACTTTAGGAAATGGTGGACACATGGGATTAAAATGTAGCAACCATGGAAAGCAGGTTTGAATTTTTAAATGGAATATCTGTGTAATGAGCAGATCCATTGGCTTCAGGTCAAATGGAGCATTTAGATTTAACTTCTGCTAGCACAATTCTGATTTATCTGATGGAAGAGAATGAAGTTGTAGAGTCAGTGTAAGAAGAGTTTGATTTGGCTAATCAAATGAAGATAATCAGGCATAAAGGGGAGGGGCAGGCTGTTCCAGTGAAGAATTAAGGTACTCAAGGAATATGATGTCAGGGCCAAAAAATTGATATTGAAAAGGCATTGGAGATGCAGGTAAACCAAACACTGGGAGAAAGAAAAGTGTAAATATGGCATTAAATTAGTTAATTGCTTCAGCTTGCTCCCGTCCCAATTCATCAATAAGGACAGACAGACCTTTTTGTACTTTGGATGTAGGAAATAAAGAAATTTAGAACTGACATTATTATCTAGCATTAGTATTACTTAAAGCCAAAGAATCAAGTGCAGCAAGCTCTGAGGGAGAAGAAACTGTGACTTTTTATATCCAAGAAGCAGTTCTCCGTCTTAAAACAATTTGAGAAGCTAAGAATTCAATTTCAGAATTAAAATTCAGGCTGGAGAAAGTTACATTGAATGAGGGGGTGGGAATTGGACACTTCTTGCTAAGAAGGTGATGGTAGCAGGAAAAACAACCATATTGAACTCTATTTTGTTGACTGGGGGTTTAGTGCCCCTCTTTGGACAGTTCTCTACAGACAATTACTTGATAACTTTGCCATCCATTTATTTTGTTTTATTTCTAATTGGTCTTGTTTACTTTTTGTTATTTCTGCATGTTGTGTTTGTCTTTATTAATTCAGCCTTTTCTAATTTTTTTTACTTGATCCCTTAAATTTTCTATTCTCAAATTTGGAGGGGTGCAACTTGACTCATAACCAGTTTGGTATGCTGTGTGGCAAGAATAACTTGGTAAAGTTGGAGAAGACAATGTACTAATTACCTCTGGTAATTAGTCTAATTCTAATGCAGATACAGGGTACTTTTCATTTAAAAGTAATTGGCAACATGCAATCCTCAGAAGATTTTGAAATGTACAGAACCAAGGTGCTGAATAAATTAAACATGGTAAAGTGAGCCTAATGTTTTTTCTATCATCATTTGTTGGGAAGAATTTTGGAAATAATCACTGACTCCCCAAGTCCAGCATACAACAGTGAGACCAAATTTATTTTTGTAGGTGGTTCGACCAAAGCACAAAAGTTTCCTCCATGCAGTTCAGAAGAATCAATTGTTGATGACTCCAGTGTCAGTTGGCCGCACAGTGGTGAAATCTTTCATTAAACGCAACACCCCGTTAAAAGTTGATCCCAAGGTATGTGTGTTCTATCTCCTCTTTAAGATATCACAATCACAGAATACGACAGTGCAGAAGAGGCCCCCTGGCCCATTTGAGTCTCCACTGACACATGAAATGCCTGACCTGCCCACCTAATCCCACTTGTCAGCACTAGGCCCATAACCTTGAATGTTGTGATGTGCCAAGTACTCATCCAGGTACTTTTTTTAAAGGATGCAACGCATCCCGCCTCCACCACCCTCCCAGGCAGTGTGTTCCAGACTGTCATCACCCTCTGAGTAAAAACGTTTTCCCTCAAATCCCCCTAAACCTTCCCCCCCCCACCCCCTGTAACTGACCCTTCAACTAAGGGGAACAGCTGCTCCCTTCCATCCTAACCATGTCCCTCATAATCTTGTACACCTCAATCAGGTCATTCCTCAATACGAAAACAACCCAAGCCTATCCAACCTCTCTTCATAACTTAAATGTTCCATCCCAGGCAGCATCCTGGTAAATCTCTGTATCTCCTCCACTGCATTCTTGTCGTTCCTATAATGTGGTGACCAGAACTGCACACAGTACTTCAGCTGTGGCCTCACCAAAGTTCTATACAACTCCATCATGACCTCTCTGCTTTTGTAATCTATACCCTGATTAATAAAGGTGAATGTGCCATATGCCTTTTTCACCACCCTATTGACCTGCCTTTCTGCTTTCAGAGATCTATGGACAAAGAAGCCAAGGTCCCTTTTGTTCTTTGGAACTTCCCAGTATTAGACTGTTCGTAGTATACTTCCTTGTCAAATTACTCCTTCCAAAGTGCATTACCTTTTCAGGGTTAAATTCCATCTGCCACTTATCTGCCCATTCGATCATTTCATCCATACCTTACTGTAACCCAAGACACTCAATGTTAAGAAGACCTGAGGTTACCTCAAAATAATCAGTCCTTGGCTGAATGCCTCACAGACTGCTAGTAAAAGATTATGTGGTGTTAAATGTAACCTAATTCATTACATACTTAATGGCTTTTGTTTATAATTTCCTTGTATCTCTGCTTTTTCAGCAAATTTAAGTAAAATGCACCTACTCTATGTATATAATTTATTCATTTACCTACCTACCGACCTACCTCTGTATATCTTAGGAACAAGAGAAGGCTCGTTTGGCAAATCTAAAGAAGAAGCAAGAACAGGAGGAAGAAAGAATACAGAAAGTGGAGGAAGAGAAGAAACGTAAACTGGAAGAGTATAAAAAGTAAGTGAATGTGATGTAACCTGATATGATTTGATACAATATTCCAGGTGGCTTTGTAACAGCATCAGATAAAACATTTCTGTGTCAATTAGGAGCTTTCTCCTTAAACTTTCCTCTCCTGAAGTCACTTACTCCTTATGCTACTGCAAGGCTGTTATGTTGTCCACCAGTAGAGTTATTATTCGTTAGTGAACTTTGTGTTAGGTTATTCAATTGTGGTGAGTGTTGCATGTGAATTTGTCTTCCAGATAATAGCCATGCACTTTCAGTATTGATTACTGGCTTGTCAACTATACATGTTTTATTCTTGATGTCTTTCCTTTCTAACTTTTACAAGGTGTTGATTCATGCTTGGGAGATCTACTTGTGTCTGTATATTGTGGAACGTTACCTCTAAATCTTTTTGTATATTCCCTTCTTCATCCTCCAATGCTGTGTTGCATCCAAAGATAACTAAGCCTTTTTCTATGCAACTGAGATTCTGCAAAATTTTCAAAATGTGTCTGCTAATCAACAGTGGATTAAATGATTTGGTTAATCTTTCACTTCATCACCTCAATCCCTCTAATGGACTGCATTGAGTAAGTTTGCTTCCAGCTCAATACAAGATAAGAGATGTTGTGGGTTACTTAGTGCCCAAGATTCTTTAAATAAGGTAACTGTTACTTGCAGCATGAATTGGGATATGTCATCTAAAATCATGGCTTTGATTTGCTACAGGTAGAAAATAAAAAGTGTTAGATCCATAAAAGAATGGTAGGTCGCATGCTCTTTGTATGGCTATCTATCATTATATAGAATATACATCAGCGTACAGACTCTTCATCCCAACTGGCTGATGCTGATGTTAATGCTGCACACAAGCCTCCCTCCCCTATCGATCCCTGTTAGCCTAACTACCTGGTATTGTATTCCCGAAAATGAATCCTGTGTTTGCCTCGATTTATTTCTTGCAGTGGTGAGTTCCACTCTGAACAAAGAATGTTCTCCTAAATTTCCTCTTGCGTTTATTAGCAACTAACCTTGATATCTGGTTTTGGACCTCCCCGCCTCCAACCCCTTTATCTTTTCTTACTATCCCTCACAATAGAAACATCTTTTTAAAAATGCATCCTATGGAGCCCTTTCATAATTTGAGTTCTACTGTGTCAACTTTCGGCATTCTCTTTACTGATCGACTTTTAGCTTTCTCTTTTCTGGAGGGTAGGAAAAAAATACTTCTCCAGCTATTCAATATTTCCTGATAGGCAAAAGGCCTCCTGCTCTGCAGTTTCTCCCAATGCCTATTCCTTTTTATAGCATGGTGGCTGGAACTGTTCACAGTACTCAGAGCATACAGTTATCAAGGGTGTATGCAAATTTAACAGTTTATCTGCTTTTATGTTTTTTTAATAATGGTCTTATTAACTTTTGCTGCTGATGTGTTTCGTCTACACCATGTGGCAATTTTTCATCTATAGTGCAACACAACTGAAGTTCGAGTACAACAAACAATTAGAAGAAACACTGGCTACTTTCAGTGATTTGTGTGTCTGCACCCCTAGATCTCTTTACTCATCATCTCCATTTAGATAATTTAAATATTATGCAAATTCCTTATGTGCCACCTTCTAGTTGCATCTTGTACAAAAGGTGCACCCAATTCAGTAGCTGTCTAATTGCAACTAAAGCCTACTTAATCCATTTTGATGCAAGCTCAATTGCAATGTTTAAGAAATTGGTCTGATTTTAAAGCTTGCTTGGTCTTGTAGGAATTTTGAATTTTTACAAAATATTCTATTTGAAGCATGCAGTTGAAATGAAGGTGCAAGACAGTTTTTGATGTAAACAAATGATGACTCATGGTGGAAGGTGGCATCTGGGTTGAAAACAGAAACTACATTTAAGATTGCAAAGTACTTTTGATGTCCAAAAGTCGTGAAAACAGCTGAAAATACAAGCTTTTTTTTTTCAATGGGGAAATTGTTTAAAATGGTGTAATAATGGAACAATTGCTTGTTTGATCGTGATTGAGGGAGGGAAGCAGACTGAAGGTACTAGGAAGGACAAGAGGCTGAAGGAGACTAGTATAAATGCAATTATTGTGATAATGTAAAGGGAATAGATTACTGGGTTAGAAATGGTTGAAAATTTTTAAATCAGAATGGCCAAAAGGAGGCAAGTGTTTGAAAAAGGAGTATAAATAGAATGAAGGTTTTCACAGTAACTTCATTGCAATGTTAATGTAAGCCTACTTGTGATTAATAAATAAACTTTACCTTTTTTTTAAACCAAACATTCCTTTGCAAAGAAGACAGTGGTGAATATCATTAGGTCAGATTTGTTAAATTAAATTATTGTCCACAGAAGCTTTGTCATTTGATATAGCAATGGGCAATGTTTTTACCAATGCCGAGAAAAATTATGGAAATGGGAAGTTACGTTGGTCGAAAAAGAAAATGTGCAAGCTATTTTTAATTTCCCTTGCAAGCAATTGTGCATTGGTACTTGTGATTTTCTTCCATCCAGGCTTTTTGTTAACCTGGTAATGGAGGCTAACTGAAAACTCCTCATTGCACCTTCCAGTTAACTCAACACATTCCAGTGATTCCAAAAGGTCTTGGTTGATCCATTGAATTAATTAACCTGACTCCTGTTTTCATTTACCAATGTCCCCGTATGCTGTTAACAGGGGAGAGGATGGGTGTGAGTGAGAGCCTTAAATACAACTGATATTTTTAAAGTTACAAAATATGCTTCCTAGGAAACGGGAAATGCAAGTGAAACGTGTTTTGGAAACTCGTTCCCGAGTTCAACAGCAAGAGGAGGAAAAGAAAAAGAAAATTGAGAAAAAGTTTGCCCAAATTGATGAGAAGAATGCAAAGGTATGATGATTCTGTATGTAGGGAAGGTCTTCCATTTTTCAAAATGAATCTGTATGTTAGAGATTTACAGCATGGCTCTTGGCCCAACTTGTCCATGTCACCCAGCTTTTACCACTAAGCTAGTCCTAATTGCCTGCATTTGGCCCATATCCCTCTTTCCCCATCTTACCCATGTAACGATGTAAATGATTTTTAAAAGACAAAATTGTATCTGCCTCTGGCAGCTTGCTCCAGACACTCACCACCTTTAGTGTGAAAAAAAATTGCATCTTTGGACCTTTTTATATCTCTCTCCTCTCACCTTAAACCTATGCCCTCTAGTTTTAAACTTCCCTACCTTTTGGAGAAGATGTTGACTCTCTACCTTATCTATGGACCTCTATAAGATCACCCCTAAGCCTCCTATGGTCCGGGGAAATGGCCCCAGTCTATCCAGCATTTCCTTTATAACCCAACCCATCAAATCCTGGTAACTTCCTCGTAAATCTTTTCTGCACTGTTTCTAGTTTAATAACATTCTCTCTATTAATGGGGTGACCATGTTATGTCTTTGGACTAGTGTAGCATTCTATATTGCTTGATAGATGCGTGAAGAAAGATTTGCTGAAGAAAAAGCCAAAAAGCAAGTAATTGCCAAGAGGATGGAGGAGGCTGAAGCTCGAAGGCGCCAAGAGGAGGAAGCCCGAAATAAGAGATTGCAGCAGCTGGTACGTCTGTTGTACTTTAATTTTCCAGTTACTTCTCTCTTTATCGTGCTAATTTACATTGATTACAGTTCTATGAAAACTTATTGTCCCTTAATACTTTAATCAAGTGACCTTTTTGTGAGCCTGTCTCACTGGCAGACCAATGTCAACCTCAAACAGCAAGTGAGAATTTGTTTTTTTTTACATACATGTTAGTAGCTTCATTCTGTATGGCTTATAATTTGTATTTCCTAAATGCTCCGGCAGTGTTCTGCTGTTTTCTATTCCACCCTTGTTAAGGCCCTGGCCAGAAGGTCCGTGTTTTGTGAAGTTAGAATCGACCCTAAGTTTTACTTTTGATTTCGGCATTAATGAGCAAAAGTTGTTTCACCCCAGGTAAGATTCAAGTGACTCACTAGGAAGCTTTTATTTAAGAACACAGTTAGAATATAACAAAAAGAATTAGCATAACTTTTACCATTTACAAGACTCAACCATAACACAGTAAAATTCTTAACAGTTAACTATCTCTGTTGTTCCAATTGAAAAGCAATACTCTATAGACCCTTCTTCAGGATTAATTAGCACTAACACAAGTATGCTCATATGACACTGGATTTCCAGCTTTTAGTGCTTATAGGCAGAAATTCAAACAGCAGTTTTCAGAGAAGAAAGTATCCTCAAGGCTGCAAAACAGAGAAGTAAAGTTGGTCACTAGAAGCTTCCAGACTTCAGAAACAGGAAAGGATAAGTCTCTCTCTATCCTTCCAAAACAGCACCTGAAACACTAAGCTATAATCCTTTGAAAGTATAGCTGTTCTCAGTCATATTACTTGACCTGTCAATTATTCCAATCAAACATTCCTCTGCCATCCCAGGGCAATCTCAAAACAACAGAACCCTGCATTAATTCGGATTAAAACAAACATGATGTCAATTATACTGCTTCAGCAACAATAGAGGATGTTGTTTGTCCATCCTCATCAATGAGGACCTCGATGCCATTAGTCATTTTGAGGCTGGTTGCGGTGTGTCTGAAGATGACTGATCAGGCCAATTCAGGCACGGAATGTCCTGGCATGTATTGGACAGACTTGTGTAGGCACTGTAGTTGTTGCACTGGTGGCTCTGGACTTGCACAACTCGTGTTTAAGTTATGCTTCAGCAATACACCTTGCTTCGTAAGCTTGACAACCTTTGTGAATGAGGTAGCGCCAGGTAGGGCGGTTTTGTGCCAGCGTTTCCCAGGTGGTCATTCTATGTGAAGCGACTTCAGGGAGGCCTTGAGTGTGTCTTTGAAATGTTTCTTCTGTGCTCCAAGCGGGCGTCTTCCAGCAGAGAGTTCCCCAAAAAGGAACTGCTTAGGTATGCACTTGTCTGACATACAGATGACATGACCTGCCCACTGGGTCTGCGCTCTCATCAGCAGTGTGTGGACTGATGGTAGACTTGCTTTAGAGAGAACTTCAGTGTCTGGTACTTTGGCTTGCCATCTGATGCGTAATATTCTGTGAAGACAAGTCATGTGGAAATGATTGAGCTGTCTTGCATGCCTTCGATACACAGTCCACGTTACACAGGCATACAGGAGGGTAGTGAGTACTGCGGCATTGTAGACCTTCAGTTTTGTTGCTGGGCGGATTCTTCAACGTTCCCATACAGTGGAGCGAAGTCTACCGAAAGCGGAACTTACCTTTGCTATTCTGCAGTTAACTTCTGTATCAATAGTCACTGCTTGGGAGAGAGTGCTGCCAAGATAAGTGAACTGGTCCACTGCCTGTAGTTTCTGCCCTGTGATAGTGATTATGGGTTCTGTGTACAGTGCATGAGGAGCAGGCTGGTACATGACTTCGGTCTTTTTAATGTTGATGGTGAGTCCAAAGTTGTCACAAGCCGTGGAAAATTTGTCCATCCTGACTTGCATTTCTGGCTCTGACCTAGTATACAGGGCACAGTCATCGGCAAAGAGGAAGTCTCTCAGAACAGTCTCCTCCACTTTGGTAATGGCTTGAAGTCTCCTCAGGTTGAAGAGCTTCCCATCCACTCTGTACTTGAGGCTGATTCCAGCAACACTGTCCTGGAAGGCATCATTCAGCATGGCAGTAAACATCATACTAAACAGTGTGGGTGTGAGCACTCAGCCCTGTTTGACACCATTGGTGACTGGGAATGCCTCAGAGGATTCTCCGCCATCCAGTACTCTGGCCATCATTCAATCCTGGAACTGGCGTACCATCTGAATGAATTTGGGGGGGCAGCCGAACTTTGACATAATCCTCCACAGGCCTTGTCGGCTTACAGTGTCGAAGGCTTTGGCGAGGTCAACAAAGGTTGTGTAGAGCTTGCGATTCTGCTCCTGACACTTCTCCTGAAGTTGGCGTGCAGCAAAAATCATGTAAATAGTCCTGTGACCTTTGCAGAAGCCACACTGTGACTGTAGAAGCAGGCCCAGCTCCAAATGAGTGACCGGATTATTTAGCAGGACTCTTGTGAGGGTTTTTCCTGTGATGGAGAGCAGCAAAATTCCTCGGTTGTTGTCACATACTTGCCAATCGCCCTTCCTCTTGTAGAGGTGTACAATGGAAGCATCTTTAAGTTCCTGAGGAATGGATCCTTGCTTCCAAAAGGACTGGAACAACTCAGTGAGCTTCTTGATAAGTACAGGACCAGCAGGTTTGTAGATCTGTGGGTATGGCATCTGCCCCTGGGGCTTTGTCACTGGATAGCTGGCTGACAACTTTCGTGACTTTGGCTACTACTGGTGGGTCGTACATGACGCTGTTGATATCAACCTGGGGAATCCTGTCTATTGCCTCATTGTTAATAGATGATGGTTGGTTGAGATGGCTTCAAAGTGTTCAGCCCATCTCTGCAGGATCTGAGTCCTCTCTGTAATGAGAGTTGTACCATCTGTATACAGGAGGGGGGAACTCCTGAGAGATTGAGGTCCGTAGAGAATGTTGAGGGCTTCATAGAACTGTTTCTGTCGCGTCAGTAACAATAGAGGATACTGGTCAAAAAACGGCTCAGACAAAATGTCAGGGACTGCTCAAAATGTCCTGAAGAGAAACATGATTAAAATACATTTCTGAAAGGCACAGTATTGTCACACCTGTCTAAATACCCTCTCTGGGTTGAATGGTAAGTAATTCAGTACTAGACTGAACATTCTGGATTTTTATCTGCCTCAGATTTTGTTTGCTGGAACCCACTCTGCTGTTTCAATTGCTCTGAATCAGGCTTCACAGACTTTTGTGGCATATGGGTTTTTTTCCCCTTACTGAACAAATCTTAACTGATTCATTCAAATTCTGAGAAATCCAGTACAATTTTCTGAGAATACATTGAATCAATGTTTACTCCTGCAGGAGGAAGAACGCCGAGAACTACAACAGCGTAAGAAAGAGGAAGAGTTGGAACGGCAACGTAAAATGGCAGAAGCCAGAAAGCTTCAAGAGCAGCGGCAAGCTGAGCTGGAGAGAGAGCGACTGCGTGAGCTGCAACTGGCTGCAGAAAGGGAGCGGGAAAGAAAGCGGGAGCAAGAGATCATCCAGGCAGAGAAGTATGGAACAATAAAATGCTGCAATAACTGTATCGTAGGGAAAATAATTCTTGAACCCTAATGTTCCAATGTGTTACCATCTTAGTATGGTAAATCCTGAAACTATCAATCATTTACCAAGTATTGTACACCTTAAAAAGTTTAAATACAGGTTTGGAAGGAATAAACTTGTAATTGGTACTATTGAGTATTTACAGAGATCGTGGATATAAAGTGAAATTCATATCTATTCCATTTTACTGAAATTCCAATGATGGAACAGAATGTAAAAGACAGTGCTGATGACATAATCATAAGGTGTTTTCTACTTGCAACTTGAATTGGCAAAAGTGCTCCAGCACTTGGAATATTTTGTAGGGCTGCTAGAGAGAATAGATAGAAAATTTTTACATTTTTTTTTCTCACTGGGCAAGTTTTTAATCCCATTCAGCTCTCCCCATATTTCCAATCCTGGTGTAAAAATAAATTTTATGTGGATAAATATTACTTTTGTGTAGTGACTGGTGTAACAGGAGTCAGTTGTGACAAGAATAGCTCTCTTAACTTGGTAACGGTTGTTGCAAATGGTCGATTACTTACATTTATACTGCCTTGGCAGTATTAAAATTATCCTACACTTTATCTACTCCGCATTCTCATCAGCCTCCACTTTTAGCCATAATTCCTAGGTATGCTTTTGCAAGAGTTCGTCTCTGAACTGTTGCTTTCTTTTGCTTATTAATAGGAATCCAACCCAACCTGGGTTTTTTTCCCACTCTTCAGACAGGTCCTATTTCATCAACTCAACACTTAGAATAGTCTTCCATTTAAAAAAAAATACATGTGCATAAATGGGCTTTATGGGTCAATTGATATAACAGTGAGTTGTTAGCTTAACTTTCTGAAATTTTTTTCATTGCTAGAGTTTAAGTTCGTGAACCTGTGTTAAATATATTGCTGTAAAAAGATTTGTGCAAGAACCAATGAAGGAAATGAATAATAAAGTTAAAATTTTAACAGAGAACGTGAACGTTTGGAGAAAGAAAAGGCCCTCCAGCTACAGCGTGAGCTGGAGCGAACAGCACGGGAGGATGCTGCCCGACAAGAAAAGGAAAAGCTTCGCAAGGAAGCACAAGAGAAAGAGAGAAAACAAGTAATGGGTCTCATCTTTGGAATTCTGGCTCACTTGCTACTACTCGTGTTCCCTACATGCCTGCCCCTCAGTACCAGAACTTTAAAAAATTTGTTAGTGATCATGAAGCTGGAAAATTGTAGTTTAAAAATCCCACTGTTGAACTGAGGGGAAGGAAAGCTGCTGTCCATTTCACAGTCATGTGATTGACTTTTCACTGCATTATGTTGTGCCATAACAAGCCACTTGGCTGCATCAAGTTAAAGGTGTGTAATATATGCCAACCTTGCTAGTGATGTCCGTATCAAGGGAATTTTGTTCAGCATCATTTGTGCTCATTAATGCATAGCAAATGGTCTGTACATAATGTATGGGCTGGATGTTTTACAGAAGATGAGATGTAAAAAGGGATTGAACGTAGAAATCTAATTATTGAAATACCTGAGTTGTACTTTTCAACATATGAAGGTAAATTGTAATAATGTGATTGCACCAGTTACAATACAACAATCTTATAGCTTCTTCAGACCATTATCCACCAATTTCTAAGGCTTCTGAGGACAAAATCTAGTTTTAAAAATATGTGGTCTTTTTAAATTTAAGTATACAGTGTGCCCTCCCTCAAAACAAAATGTTGTTAAATTACTTGCAGATTTTGCTAAAACTTAAACAACCTTCATTTTGGTGATTGACTCTTAATGGAGTTGCTTAATATAATGTTTTGGATGCAGGGTAGGGGATACTGTTGGTATTTACTTCTCCATATCACTGATCTAATCAAATAGTTAGCTTATCTGCTAGTATGAAGCAAATAAAACCAACCTGATGGGCTGAATCAAAGCACCTTCAGGTCTTTGGGAATTTGTACTGTACCATTGTGACTTTTATTAACATGGTAACTCTTTGAACTAGAGGTTAATACTTGCATGTACTTGTTTGTAGGAGGAACAACGCTTGGCAGAGTTGGAAAAGCAGCGTTTAGAAAAAGAGAAAGCTAGAAAAGAGCAGGAAAGACTGGAGTATGAGCGACAAGAAAGTAAGAGAATTCGTGAAGCTGAGGAAAGAAAATGGAAGGAAGAGCAAGACAGGAAAGCAGAGAAGGAGACCACCAACAAAAATGTACTGAATGTGACAGTGGAAGTGCATGTGAGTGTTTCAGTGGGAGTGGGAATGGAGGATAGGAAACATTTTGTTCCCGTTCTGTATTGTACAATTTTTCACATTTTTAAATTTGTGAAAGTGGAATCCTATGGTGGTCAATATCGCCTTTTATTTTTAATGTATCCCTTCCTAAAACACACACCACTTGCACTTAGTGCCGTTGATGACCTTGTATGTGTCCCGGAGGGCTTCACAGCCAGCCAAGTGTTTAGAAAAGTAATTATTGTTGCAATATATGGAAAGATGAGCCAATATTTGCATCGCGAAGTCTCTCCAACAGCAATGAAATAAATGACTAACTTTTTTGATGCTGTTTGGTTAAGTTGAAATGTTAGCTAAAAGAGTTACCTTGCACTTTGAATAATGATATTGGATATTTGATTCCATCTTTAAGTCAAATGAAACCTCACTTTAACATCACATTTGAAATAGCACAGTGCATCTTCAGTTATGCATTGAAATATTAGCTCATAAGGAATAGGAGAGTGGTTGGACTTCTATGTCACTTTTTGGCTCTGCCCTCATGTCCTTTTGATGCATGTGAGTTAGAAGCAGACATACTTGAGCATACGCCGCCATTCCATAAAATCATGGCTGATCAGGTTGCAATCCCCTGTCTACCCCAATCTTTCAACCCCTTGTTTAACAAGAATCTATTTACCTCTGCCTTAAAAATGTTCAGCGTCTGTTTCCCCTGCCTTTTGAGGAGGAAGTTCCAAAGACTCTACCTACAGAAAATAATTCTCATCTATTTTAAATGGCTGATCCCCTTTTTGTTTAAACAGTGATGCCCAGTTCTAGATTCTCCCACAAAAGGAAATATCCTCTCCACATCAGCCTTCTGAAGACTCTTCCCCCCCCCCCCCCCCCCCCCCGGCAAGGATCTTAAGTTTCATTCAAGTTGTTACCTGTTACTCTGAAACTCCAGTGCGTGCTTGTAAGAAACCCTCCATTCCTAGTATGAGTCTAGTAAATTTTCTCTCTCCTTTCCTTAAATAAGGAGACCAATTCTGTACACAATACTCCAGATGAGATTTCACCAGTGCACTTACCTGAAGCATAACCCCTCTACTTGAACAATACCATTCTATTTTCTAATTACTTGTTTTGCCAGCATATTAGCTTTGTGATTTATGCACCAGGACACCAGATCCCTGTGAAACTCAACTCTGCAAACTCACCATTTAAATACTTTTTTTATATTCTTCCTGTCAAAATGGACAATTTCATATTTGCCTATGTTATACTCCATTTGAAAGATCTTTGCCCATTCACTTAATCTGTTTATGTCCCTTTAACGCCTCCTTTTTGTCCCCCTCGCAACTTTGCCAAATTTTCTGATGATATGATAGAAAAACAATCATACCTTTGTTTCCTTCATCGAAGTTATTTATATGAACTATAAAAAAGTGAAGCCCCAGATTCCTGTGGTGCCCCACTTGTTACATCCCGCCAACCAGAAAGTTGACCCAATCTGTTACCTCCTATACCATCAAGTTTCATTTTTCTGCAGAAATGGGTGGCATGGTGGTTAGCGCTGCGGGGACCGGGTTTGATTCAGGCTCAAGTATGGAGTTTGCACATTCTCCCCGTTCTATGTGGGTTTCCTCCAGATGCTCCAGTTTCTCCCACAGTCCAAAGATGTGTAGATTAGGTGGATTAGTTGTGATAAATGTGTGAGGTTACAGATAGGGCAAAGTGGCTTGGGTGGAATGTTCTTTGAGAGTCAGTGCAGACTCCATAGGCTGAATGGCCTCCTTCTGCACAGAATCAGTTTCCATAGGATGAAAAAGTTGGGCAAAGCAACAAGTACCTCCTTCTCTTCCTTGCTTAATTCACCAAACTGCAACACTCAATTCAAGATCACACTCCAGTTCTAGGTCACACTGAGATGTTTGAATTTTTATGTTCTGAAACTAAAGGGAGCAGTTGAGACCATAGTTCAAGCTACTTTCCTTAATTAACTATCTACAGCTTCTCCCCTGTGGATAACTTCTACTTTCATGCTTGAGGCCCTGGGTAAGATTAGAATTTAAACTGTACTTGCAATTAAATGATAAATACAAACAATTAGAATTTTGGGAAGAGATTTAAAATTCCTCAACTTTTCAAACTCCAGCACTCTGCTCAAGGTCACACTTGGTGCAAAACTGCACAGTATATGTTCTTCCTTTAATGTCCAGATATGTATTGAACTCCATGTTGAATATGCTCATCAAATTCAGGTGAAAGCACCAAGTGATCTACTAATTTCCTGATTTTTAAATTCTGTCCAGCACTGTGATTAACATGTTTAACACGATTAATTATTTACATTTCAGACTTAGCTCTGAAAAGAGTAGTTCTCCTTTTGAAGAGTTGATGTGCCTCAATGTTTTAGGTAATGTAATCTGCCTGTTGAGGAAAATGTTGAGACCTATCACTACTTCCAAGGAATGATTTTTTTAAGAAACAAATTTGACATGGTGCAACAGTAACTTGTTTTCCTCAATGTTATTGCTCTCACCATAATCTTCAAACAGCTCTACTCTGATACAGGCTTAGAAACTACTCCCATAATTGTTTTCTGCTCTTAACTTCATCCATATCCTTGTCTCCTGATTCTTTCAGGCAAAAATATTTTCTCATCCTTCTCACATTAGGGCACTCGGCACTTTTTGATATTTTGCCTATCTTTCTAAAGTCATGTACCCTTTATTTAGCTCCCATCTTGGTCAGTTTACAGTTGTCTCAATTTAGCCATGTTGTTAGTGTTATCAGATATTTTAGTTTTCATTTTGCTATTTTACCCTAATGTGGCCTTGATCCCTAATGCCCTATTATCATCATTAAACTCTTTGTGCCTAACTGATACAATCTGCTTAATTTTACCCAAATTACTGCTCTGCTCTACAGCTTTAACTTTCAGATTCCTAAGTTTACCCTTATCTAAACCATCTCTTCCACTTGTTAATTTGAAGCTATATGACTCATCAGAACATTAGTCTCAACTCAATTAAATAGAATTCATCCCAATGGAATATTTTCTTGTCTGTTGAATCTTGAATGGAACTTGGACTTTCAACCTTCAGATATTATTGTCAGTCTTATCAGCAACTTTTACTACTTTGGACAGGATGGTACAGAACATGGATGTTCCCTGTTGCTGAGACAGTTGAACTCTTCACTAGATTTTGCTTGCATGTCTTTTGGAGCTAGTCCAAAATGCCATTAGTTCCACTTGGGATAAGAACTGGGAGAGATCGGAGGGAGCATTTATGACTGAACAAAAGATAATATTTTCAAAGTAAATTTAGCCAGATTCTTGCTGATATGAGATTTAACAGATTAACGTTTTTCCAGAATTCTCCTGCCTCCGAGTCTTACGCTATGACTCCCAAGGGCTATTCCAAAGTCAAGCTGCCGAAAGTAAATTTGGACAACTACGGAATGGACTTGAACAGTGATGATTCAACAGATGATGAAGGAGCACCACGTAAACAGATTCCTGCTTGGGCTGATGGTAAGTGATTCACTTTGATTTTCTTTCTAATTTGATTCAGTTTTGTGTTTCTGCCATGGAATAGAAAATTTGAAATTAGGCTTCAATTGACCAGTCACCACAATTACAAGTCATTAATGTGAGGTCACTGATACCTAAGCACTTCAAATTCTGGGACAATGCGACTCAGAACTCTTGTCCTCTGCCAATCACTTGCTGCACCTCATCTGACATGCTGCATGCCACACGCAATTGGCATAAACTTGCAAAGCTGACCAGGCTAAACTTTTGACAGGGATTATTTCCAATGAAAGACTTCAAAACCAGTATTAAAAATTACAAAAGCCTATGCATAAATGGTTATGGTCATAACTGGATTTAAGTTTTACAATTTTTTTCCAGGGTCAAAGGAGAGTCAATTACTCAGGCATAGGTTGAGAGTGACAGGGGAAAGTTTAAGAGAGATGCAAGGGGCAAATTTTACACACACAGGGTGGTGAATGCCTGGAATGCACTGCTGGAGGAGATGGTAAAAGCAGATTCTATAACAATGTTCAAGAGGTATTTGGATAGATACGTAAATAGGCAGGGAATAGAGGGATATGGACCACACAGAGGCAAGAAACTATTAGGTTAGAGGCATCTGTGTCGGGCCTGTTCCTGTGCTGTACTGTGTTCTTGTTCAGTCGATCCTTCCCAGATTGCACTGATATCTTACTAAGGAACATGAGGAAACTCTAAGATGTCATGTCCATTACCCAATTCGCACACAGTTATTAATAAAGTGGATACAGTTTGCTGAGACTGTTAATTATTGAGGTTGCTGTGCAGTTTTAAACATTTTACTGAAGGTTTATTTAATGGCTCAATCAGATTATGAAATTATGCACAAGATTTCAGTTTGATTCCTGTCATTTGCTGAGTTAGCTAATTTCAAGTGAAGATTTATTATTCTAAATCCTTGCCGGGATTCGTATTTGCTTTCTAAATGGACAGGGCAGGTATGATTGCTCTTTGTCGCTTCCCCTAATCATTCATTACTCAATTCTCCTCCCACATTTAAATGTATCCTTGAATAAGTCTGTGATTGTTCTTACGTGTCTCTTTTGGCATGCTAATAAAGGTTTATTAAGATACACACTCTAACTTCTTGGAAAGCAGCCTCAACCGTGCTATTGATGTCTAACATACTCTTTGGGAATTAACCTCACCAGGCATCTTTCAAGTCCTACTTACTCCTTTTAACTCTAGTAGATTAGAATTACTTTATTTTTATCTAGAAGTTGTTCATTCCAAACACAACTTCAATGTGGATAATTCTGACTTGTTGCTTTGACTGAAACTTGAGCAAGGGTGCTGCTGCTGCTGCTAAGTCTTTATTAAAATCTTCTGCCGTAATTTACACCAACTGTTCTTTCAAAACAATTTATACCTTGGAGATGCACTTTCCCTTTTTGACCACCTCTGTAACACCCCACCCTCAAGCTTACCATCTCCAATGGCCTTCAGCCTAATCACTATCCACTTTCAATCCCACTTAAAGGGACCTGTATCCACTTGCAATTTCAGAGCTACTTAGCCTTTGGCTATCCATTCACTATCATCTATTTGATCAACCACTCCAGCTCCTCCACTTTAGATGCCCCGACACAAAAATAAACTTCGTCCTTTCCGATCCTTGTCATTCCCTTTGACGTAGGCCCTATCTTTCTTCCATTAAGCCTAAGAGATGGAGAATTGAGTAACGGGCTACTTTACTCTCTTCTAAGACTGGCCACGATTCCAACAAGACCCTGGCTTCATTTCTCCACCTTCAAGTGCAAGAAAACAAGTATTTTCATTGTGTTTGTATAAACTTTATCATACTCTAATAGCTAAATCTAAAACGTTTTTCCACTCTACCCCTTTCTGGCCTGTCATTGAACAAAATTTCAAACAGAAAATAGAAAATGCTGGAAACATTCATTAGGTCTGGTGCAAGGTATACAGGAAATGGCTTAGACCATAGCCAAACCATTACATTCATTAGGGCCAAATGTGAATCATCTCTTTCCTCACCCTGTCAGCAATGCAACTGAAGTCAAATCAGAAATTAATTTGCATTTTCAATCTGAGTTGTGGTGGCTTCCCAGTTTCTGTGCGTGTTGTTTAAATGCCATAATTGTAATGGAATTTTTTTTTCCTGTCACCAGGTAAACAGCTGCAGCAAGCACTTATAAATCAGTATTACCACCCACTTGACGTGGACCACTTCTTCGGTGTCATTCAACCTCCTGATCTTAAGACCATCTTTGGCAAAATCAAGCCTCGTTACCTGAAGCGTACCAGTTCTGCAGTGTGGTACTCGCCCCCAGTATCAAACAGTATTCGGAATGTACCCTATAGTTTCATGAATTACTGAACTGTCCCTGTAAGAATAACATTTCAAGTACTGTAAAATGTGAATCTGTCTCCTATTCTGTCCCTTACTTGACCACTTTGATACCATGGCTTTGTTTTCTCATTTCTCTTTTTTAAATATGTATATGTATATATGTAGTAGATAAAGACTTTAAATGGAAAATTGGTCAGCTGCTCCTCAGGAACCCTTATTAAGTATGAATTTGCTTTGAGGTTTTTAACATCGTAGTATTAGAAATATTTTATTTGGGTCATTTTAATTGGAGTTCAGTTTTGCATGTCTTTCACTTTTTGGCTTTAGATTCAAATCCTGTGCTGCCTGATGGAATAAAGGTTGTCTGTCTACCTGTTCTTAGGGATCTGTCTGTAATGAGTTTGACATGTCTCTTAGTTCTTATTTAGTGCAGGAAGGGGGAAAAATGATCAAAAACACCAAAAGGTGACCTACTAACTGACAAGTTCACAGATTATCTGATGTGGGAAGTAGGGTAACAGAGCATGGGGAAATTCTCGGGTTTAGTTAGAGGGTACTTTCCCTGGAATTAATATCCAGCAATGATGCAATAAGCTACTGGAAGCTTTACTCAGACTGTATATCTGACTCAAATGCCTGAAATGCATTAAGTTCTGGACCCTACCTTGCATACATGGAATTTGAATTGCAACACCAGCGTTTCCACTGGAACAAATACTTTTATAACTTTGTATTTGATTTCTTGTACTAGTGTAGGCACTTTCTATTATGTTTATAATCAGCAGGATCAATTCATAATAAGTTACTGATTTGTTTTTGGAAGCACCCAATTGCACATTTTGACAGACTGGAAAACAGCCTGAAATACAGAAAAATATGTTCAGTTCCTTGTCTCTGCTGAATTAACTGATCTGAGTGGCGCTTGGTGTCAAAATCAACGTCACTGTCTCTTGCTTACAGACTTGAAATTCAGGTTTGAATTTGTGGTTGTTTTTCCCCTATGGATTATGCACATGGGGAAGTTTGAGGATAGGATTGGGCTTCTTTGTAACTTTTTTTTTATCTCTCCCTACGTACTGCCTAGACTTCTGTGCAGGATCATCACTTTGATGAGATACCTGGAAAGTGCCCATGGAACTGTATCCCAGCAAGACTTAGCTTGAAGAGAATATTGGCAGCAAAAATCTCCTTGTCTGTTGCTAAGTTTTAATGCTGTACTTAATTTAGTTGAGAGGTTTGAATTTTTGGTCCACTCTTGATGACTTCCGGGATGAAAATTAGCTAGCGTTAGTACTTCATGTGTAGTGAATCTATCAGTTTGAGTACAGTTGAATGATTTAATCTGACATGTGATTTTCCCTGTTTTTAAAAAAAAAATCTTGTCTTGTAAACAAGGGCTATGTTACACACAAATGTACTTTTTAAGAAAAAATTACTAAATGTTAATTTTGAAGTCGTGCTTTAAACTTTGATTTTTTTATCAACTTCAACAAAAACACACGTCACATTAGATACAACACAATAATGCGCAAAAATTGTGAATTGAAATAGTTTCTGAAATATGTCCTTTTGCTTTGCTGAGAACGTGACGTTGGAACATGATGGGAGGGATTAAAGAGCATGTTCGTTCAGGTCGAGACACTCCTCAAAGCCTACCTCTTCGACCAAACTTTTGTGGCTCTGTGCCCTTGTGTTTTATAATAGTCTGTGGAGCACTGAGCTATGTTTCTTTTATTACATGAAAGATGCAGTCATGGTAGCAGTGCCATTCTGCCGATAGATGCACATTGTATTGCATACTCAATAAATTGTTCATGATTCTCCATGGATGATACCTAACCACTGTCACAGTGGTTAGTATGCTTCCTCACAGCACCAGGAACCTGTATTCAGTTCCGGCCTTGGATTACTATCTGTATAGAGTTTGCATGTTCTTCCCATGTCTGTGTACAAAAATGTGCAGGTCAGGTAGATTGGCCATACAAAATTACTGTGTCGAGGGGTTTGCAGGATAAATATGCAGGCTTGGGTGGGATTGTTGATGCAGACTCGGGCTAAATAGTCTTCCCTAGGGATTCTGATTCCCTGAAACTTTTATTAACTCATTCATTATGTTGCAGCATTTTCTTACCAGTTACAAGTGAGATGCTGATGGAAGATTTCACAAAAGCATTACTGTTCTTGATTTACACATGATACCATGGGAGATTTGACCCTCTTTTTTCCCATATGACAAGTTGAAGATTGCAATCCTGCAATATGGAATGTACTTCACAAAACCAAGCTAATGATTGCAGAAAGATACACTTCTGCATTCAATTTGGTAGTTCTACTAAGTACATGTGCCGAGTGCTCTCTTCTACCTATTGTACTGTCAAGCACACACTCAAGAGATTCAAGACCAGTCATATTCTTAAGTTAGCTGATCTCTATTGCAGCAGCAATTGAAGTGCTATAATTGGCTTCTGTGCATTCAGTGGTAAGGAGAACATAATTGCAACTGATTTGTCTTGTTGCATGCTATAATAAAAAAGCCTGCTAATGCAGTTTTAATTGTAGTAAAGGTCACAACTGTGATCAATATACCAACAAAACTCTCCAATCACTTCACCTTGTAATTGCCTCTAATTTCACACTTGTGGTATAATGTGACCAGTGATATATGTTATTTTTTCATCACAAAAGAGTAAGCAGAAAAGATGCACAAATAATCAAATTCAGTAAAAAGCAAACTTTCTACCATGGGCGACATGGCAGCACAGTGATTAGCATTGCTGCTTCACAGTTCCAGGGACCTGGGTTCGATTCTCGGCTTAGGTCACTGTCTGTGTGGAGTCTGCACATTCTCCTCATGTCTACGTGTGTTTTCCCCCAGGTGCTCCGGATTCCTCCCACAGTCCAAAGATGTGTGGGTTAGGTTGATTAGCCATGCTAAGATTGCCCCTTGGTGCGCTGGAATGCGTAGGTTGGAGGGATATGGGGTAGGGCCTGGGTGGGATTGTGGTCGGTGTGAACTCGATGGGCTGAATGGCCTCTTTCTGTACCGTAGGGTTTCTATTATTTCAAATGCTTGATGCTAATGTTGGAATTTGAGGAAAACCATGCTCTTTTGTGCTGTTTGAGAGCAGCCCACATAAGCCAATAAATTTTCCAACAGTTGCTCAATAGAAGAAATTGCAGTCATTCAAACTCAATAGCATCATATGGAAGAATTCCTTTCTAATACTGTAGCTTATGCGTGGGTAGGTGGCTTCTTCCTTGTTTTGTTTTCAGTAACTGACCCTATGATGCTCAAAAAATACATCAATGGTTCTTTAATAAATTTTCAAGGTATAAACTAAGACAATAGATGGTGTTCGGTGCCATATTCTCTTCAAACCAATTGTCTTCTATCTTATTTTAGTGCATTACATCAATAGCAAAAAAACAAATCGCTTTATTTTTCTTTCCAATCCAGCAATCCTACTGTCATAATTCCTGTGACCTAATTCAGCAAAGATCAGAAATCAAATATAATTACTCAAGGTATGCCATAAATTATACTTTTCCAATACAAATGTTGTGCTTAAAGGAATGTTTCATAGCACATACCCTGAAATTTCAGATAACACGCATGTAACCTTCCTGTGTTTTTTGTATCACCTGACTGTCATTAGTTCATTTCATTAACACTGCAATTGTATGTAGATAAAATCTGAGCTTTGACTTGTTTAGTAGGGCCGCTTCCTCTCACAGGAAGGACACCTACATAGGTTAAGGGAGTTAGTAGGATAAATGTGCGGGGATAGGGTATGGGGTGAGCCTGGATGTGATGCTGTCATCAAATCAGCACAGACATGATGGGCCGAACGACCTTCTGCAGTGTTGTGATTCTGTGGATTACTTCAGTCTTGCTGGTTGTAAGGCTGCACTGGAGAATGAGTCCATGATACACTGAATGTCCAGCTCTAAACTGATAATCATCTCAAAACAGAAAATCATGAAAAATTAATTTGGAAACCTTGGTCTTTGTCTGGAGTCCATTCAGATTGAGCAGCTTCCTATCCATGCCCTTTCTGATTTCAATGCCAGGATTATTATGATGGATGGTATCCAAGAAAACTATGATGAAGAGGGTTGACTGGCACACAGCCTTGTTTAATTCCATTAGTGACCTTGGAATGGGTCAGAATACCTCCATCATTCAGGACACATGCAAGCATGCCATCAGAATTGTTAAACCATAGTGATGAACTTCTCAGGGAAGCCAAATTTCTCCATTAGCTTCAAAGGGCTGTTATGACTGACTGACTATCAAAGGCCTTGGTCTGGTCAATGACATGGTATACAGGTCCACATTCTGTTTTTGACATTTCTCCTGGTGCTGTCTAACTGCAAACACTGTATCAGTGGTTCCTGACCTCTCTGAAACTCAACCAAATCTCTGGCAGCAGATTCTGGTCATGATGTTGCAGTAAGTGGTTCAGAAGGATTCTGCAAAGATTTTGCTGGCGATGTAGAGGAGTGAGAACGTAAGTCGGAGTAAGCCATCTGGTCCCTTGAGCCTGCTCCACCATTCAATAAGATCATGGCTGATCTTTTCTTGAACTCACCTACACTTGCTCACCATAACCCTTAATTCCTTTACTATTCAAAAATCTTCCTATCTTTATTGAACATTTTTAAGGCAGTCTCTACTGCTTTGCTGGGCAGGGAATTCCAGATTTGCAACCCTTTGGGTGAAGAGACTGCTCTATGATTGTCGCAAGACTGACGACTTCCTTTTTTGCTTGTATGACGGAGGCATCTTTGGATTCTTGTGGGATGGTTTCTGGCTTCCACATAGCCTGAGCTTCTTTATTAGGTGCTGGCCTCTGATCTTGTAAACTGGAATAGAATCCACTCCTGGAGCTTTGCTGCTAGACTGGTCTTTGATTGCTTTCATCATAGTAGGGGGTTATCAAGCGAGCAGCTAATAGCAACCTGATTTCTTCAGTGATGGATGAAGGCTGATTGAAAATGTATTTAAAGTGCTCTTCCCATCTTTCTAGGATTTGAATGTTTTCTGTGAGCAGTGCTGACCCATCAGCCCTGAGGATTGCTGATGAGTTAGTAGACTTGGGTCCCTAAACAGATTTAAGAGCATTTCAATATCTGAAGCCTGCACATAACTAAAATGCAAACATGTTCTAATTCAACTAAGTGTCTTGTGGTTAGTTCAGCAGCCAACACCACACATGGTTTTCATTACATATATGTCTCCTCTGTCCTGTTGATAAAAGTCAACCAGATACCAATTCATAAAATAAGGAAGCATTAAAGATGGCTGGTTGCAATTAGGGAGGTGAAAAATTCTGATTAAGAGCTCATATTCAGTTCACATCACAGCTAGTAGAATGTTATCATTTACTGGGAGGGGAATTAATATGAAGGAAGGGAGATTATACGTCAATTATATAGTTAATTGACGAGTCCACACTAGAAGTAGAGTGTGCAGTATTTTCTTATTTAAGAAGGATGTAATTACTTTGGAAGCAGTCCAGAGAAAGTTGACTTGACTTAATACCTAGAACTAGATGGGCTTTCTTATGAGGAAAGATGTGACAGGCTAGGCTAGAATCCAAAGGAGTTTGGAAGAGTAAGAGGTGACTTTGTAGAAACATATAACTTCCTCAGGGATCTTGACAGGGTGGATGTTTCCCCTTGTGGGAGAATCTAAAACGAGGGGTCACTACTTAAAAATAAGGGGCCACTGACTTAAGAGATGAGAGTCTTTGGAAAACTCAAACTCTGCTTCCACTGCCTTTTAAGTATTTTACGTAAATTTTAAGTAAATTTTGATAAGGGAGTGAAAAGTTGTTAGAGTAGGCAGGAATGTGAAGTCCAGGTGACAATCAAATCAGAGCACAGCAAGCTTGAGGGGTGTACTACTGCTTCTAGTTCGGATGCTTGTATGTATCCTCACTAAGAGGAGATGCATTGCTTTAAAACTACCAATTTTTTTTTTCTGATGACCGCTCCCACATTTGCTGATCTGCACCAACTCTTGCATTGAAGGTACCAAGGACGATTTGCTTATCTGGCTTTGCCACAGTAACAATCAAGAAGTGGAGATCATTACAGAACGTATTTTTGATTTCAAGGTTAGTCATGGTAGGAGTGTACACACTTATGATAGTTGCTCTTCTGTTGCCATGTAGGGAGAATTTAAGCACCCTCTGATAGCCTTGGAAAGGCAAGTCAACTTTCTGATGAGGTGGTTCATGATAGCAATGCATAAATCAGTTTTGTGTCACTCTTCTTCCCAGTCACTCTAAAGAATGCAACCTGCACTGATTTCCTTGAGCTGGCTCCTTTCAAGTAGATGTGTTGAGTCAGAGATCCTAACGTTTGTACTTCGGCAGCTCTCTATTGATCTTTCTCAGGTCTGTTAGCTGTGGTGTTGTCCATGAGGGTGCACATGTTCCACATGTCAACTTTACGTCATCACATTGATGGAATCCCTGCCAGCTGCAGCCTGTTGACCAGGAAGATGAAGCAGATAATGTTAAGGTCCCCTTTTCTAGTCCCTCCTACAACCTAGAGGGGTGGGCAATGTAGTCCTGAGAAAGGTGCTCAGTAGCTGCTGAGTTCCACTTCTGCTTCACTGCAGTGAAGCCCTACTACCTGTATGCCGGTTGCAGCTAAAATTCCGGTGAATATGTGCCTGCTTGGGCACAGGGTGTGTCGGATGGATAAAAGGAAACATGATGAACGTGACTTGCATTTGGATTATAGTAAGCGACAGCTGTGTAGCACCAGCCTCATTCTCACGTTGTTACCTATCTTGATTCAATAGCAAGATATAGGGGCTAAGAGAAAGAAAACGGAATTATAGAAGATGGGAAAATACTAGAGTCCATTATAAAGATTTAGTAGCAGAGCCACTTGGAAAACTGGTAGGATCAAACAGAATTAGCATGGATTTACAAAAGGGAAATATGCTTGACAAATGTCCTGGAATTTTTCAAAGATATACCGGGTAGAGTTGATGAGGGGGAGCCGCGGATGTGGTTTATTTGGACATTCAGATAGTTTTCAACAAGGCCCCACATAAGAGATTAGCCTGTAAAATTAAAGCGCATGGGGGTAGTGTATTGAGATGGATGAAGAACTGGTTGGCAGAAAGGAAACAAAAAGTAGGAATAAATGGCAAGATAAAAGCAAAATACTGTAGATGCTGGAATCTAAAAGAAAAACAGAAAATGCTGGAAAATCTCAGCAGGTCTGTGGAGATAGAATAGAGCCAATGTTTCAAGTCTGGATGACCCTCTTTTTCCAAGCAACAGGCAATGAGTAGTGGGGTACTTGTAAGGATCAGTGCTGAGATCCTGACTATTCACAATATATATTGATTTAAATGAAGGAACTAAATGCAATTTCTCCAAATTTGCAGATGCCAGAAAGCTGGCTGGGAGAGTGAGCTGTGAGGATGTAAAGATTCAGTGTAATTTGAATAAGTTGAGTGAGTGGCAAATAAATGGCATATGCAATATAATGTGGATAAATATGAGGTTATCCACTTTGGTAGCAAACACAGGAAGGCAGATTATTATCTAAATAACTACAGACTGAGAGAGGGAATGTGCAATGAATCCTGGGTTTCCTTGTACACCAGTCACTAAAAGTAAGCATGAAGGTGCAGCAGGCAGTAAAGAAGGCAATTTTTATGTTGGCCTCCATATTGAATGGATTTGAGTATAGGAGCAGGGAATTCTTGCTGCAGTTCCACAGGCCCTTGGTGAGACCACACCCGGAACAGGTTTGGTCTCCTTATCTGAGTGTGCAGCAAAGGTTTACCAGATTGATTCCTGGGATGGTCAGAGGAGAAATTGAGTTGATTAGGATTATAGAATTATGGATTATAAAACCCTATAAAAATCTAAAGGACTAAACAGAGATGCAGGAACTAAGTTCCCAACTGCAAGGGACTCCAGAACTAGGGATTACAGCCTGAGGATATAGGGTAAACCATTTAGGATTGATATGAGAGTGCATTTCTTTACCCAGAGTGGTGAGACTGTGGAATTCAGTACCACAGAAAGCAGTTGAAGCCAAAATATTGTATTTTTTAAGAAGGAGTTAGATATAGCTCTCTGGGTAAAGGGATCAAAGGATATGGAGGGGGAAAGTGGGAACAGTTTATTGAGTTAGATGATTAGCCATGATCATAATGAATGGTACAGCAGGCCTCAAAGGGTCAAAATGTCTTTCTTTTTCTCCCAATTTTCTATGTTTATAAATGTTAAGACAGCTGGAGATACAGCTGGATGCAGATGCTGACCAGGATGTGTTCTGTGTCTTGTTGAGAATTACATGTTCCACAACATGATGCAGACCCACGTTCAAGACGGATGGATCTTTAAGATTGGTCTCATCTGCCAAGTCTGCCAGAATCAGTCATTGCATGCCTAAGTTGCTGAGGGTACGAGCCTAGATGGCTGCCCCTCACTAAAGTTTGACCAGCTGGTCAAAGCAGTTTACTAAGGTGTTGGGTGTCACGTGCCAACAATTACCTGAAGACACAGGTGAGATCTGCCAGAAGCTCAGACTACCGAAGTTCAGATGGTTTACCAATACAGGATGACGCACTTCCAAGCCTGCTCACCAGAGGCGCTTCCTTTCATTCACAGCCCAAGCTACCAATCCAATACACTCTGATATCTCGAGAACTTCAACTGCTACCGCGTTCCCCCCACGAGTGCCGGGGGTACGTACTGCGTCAGTTCCGGCCCCTATACGTCGCGGTGGTTCCGTGGCTCCCATTGGTTCGGGGAGTAACCGTCACTGAATTTAAAAGTTTAAATGGTTGAGTGCGTGCGGCGGTGGCTTGTAGCTCCGTCCCGGATCATCCGGTAGGCGGTTGGGAGGAGGGCGTCAGTGCTCGCTATGGTGCGGGATTGGAGAGGGAAGGATGGTTATGTTGCGGGGAGGTTGTTGGTGAAGGCGGATATCATTGAATAGGAGAGCCCTTTTACCAGCCCTGCCCAAGGCATCTTCCAAAAGAAGCAACTGTATATTTAGTTTAGTATATTAAACTCGCAAGATGGTCGCCTCTAAGGTTGCACGGTAGCGCTGTGTTAACACTGCTGCCTCACAGCTCCAGGGACCTGGGTTCGATTCCTGGCTTGGGTCACCATCTGTGTGGAGTCTGCACGTTGTTCCTGTGTTTGTGTGGGTGTCCTCTGAGTGCTCTGCTTTCATCCCAGTCCAAAAGTCGTGCTGGTTAGATGCAATGGCCATGCTAATTTCTTCCTCAGTTTACCTGAAGAGATGCTGAAGTGTGGCAACTAGGGGATTTTCATAGTAACTTCATTGCAGTGTTAATGTCAGCCTACTTGTGACTAATAAATAAACTTTCCCTTTATATGAGGGAACTGAGGATGACTGCTTTGTGAGACACCTCCACATGCATGATTCTGAGCTCTGTTGCTTGCCATTTTACTTCACCTTGTTCCCACTCACATTTCTGTCCTTGGTCTGCTGCAATGTTCCAGTGAATTCCAAAAGCAATCTAGAGGAACAGCACCTCAACATCAATCGGGCACTTGCACACTGCTGGACTCAAATTAAGCTCAGCAACTTCTGAATCTGAAATTTGTCTTATTTATTTTTCTGCTGGCTGCCAGTCTGCATCTCATTTTCATGTTTTGCTTTCAGATAGAGCTGTCTTTTGATCCAACAATAACTTATTCTAGGTCAATACTTTGTTTCTTTACTACAACCATTACCATTCTGTTTAATCTGTTATTTAATTTATCCTGCCTCTAAATCTATCCCCTATATTCTACCTGACTCATATACACTTCTTTCTCTTTGGTTTTGAACAGGAGTCAGATTGGGCTTGTGTTAACTGTGTCTCTTCCCACAGATATGCTTGACCTGTTAAGTTTCTTCAGCATTTTCTGTTTCAGATTTCTAGCACATGGTATTTTGCTTTTATGATGTGGGGCAGAGACCTGGCAAAGAGTGGGTGTGATGTGGAGATGTTAGCGTTGGACTGGGGTAAACACAGTAAGAGGTCTGACAACACCAGGTTTAAGTCCAACCGATTTATTTGATAGTAAACTCACAAGCTTTCAAGGTTTCCCTCTTCGTCAGGTGGATGGAGAGTTCTCAACTGTGAGAGTTCTCTCAGAACTCTCTATCCACCTGATGAAGAGGGAAACCTTGAAAGCTTGTGAGTTTACTATCAAATAAATCGGTTGGACTTAAACCTGGTGTTGTCAAACTTCTTAGAGTGGGTGGCCATGGTTGGAGTTCCTTTGACCAGTGGACTGTTGTTGAGCCTACAACATATAAACTAGCTTACGCCAGAATGTGCTAATTGTCTTATTCATTTCTAATTGTTCACTAACTTCATTTTGAATTATGAATTTGAAAAGTTTGTGCACAACCTGTATATTATGTTTGAATAGAGCTGTAACATTGACTACTCTTCAATTCTCAACAATTGTTGTATATCCACTGGTTTGAAAAATTATTTCAAGCTGCTATTTTTCTCTAATGTTCACAAGTTGTGGAAAATCTTTAAGATACTTGTGGCCAATTTTTGGAGTTGCACTCTAGGAAGGATATCAAGTCCTGAGCAGAGAAAAATTACTGGAATCCATATGATGCATGTAGTGCAGAAGGATGCTATTCGGGCTATTGAATCCGAAAGAGCTTCACACTCAGTCCCATCCCTCTGCCCTATCCCCATAACCCCACGCAATGACCATGGTAACTCCACCTAACTTATGCATCTTGGACAATAAAGGATAATTTAGCATAGCCAATCCACTTAACCTGCAAATCTTTAGAATATGGGAGGAAACTGGAGCACCTGGAGAAATCCATGCAGACATGGGGAGAACATACAAACTCCACACAGTAACCCAAGGCTGGAATTGAACCTGGGTCCTTGGAGCTGTGAGGCAGCAGTATTAATCACTGTGCTGTCCCAACCCAAAATGGAACGGTACCAAGGATGAAAGATTTGAATTCAAGTTGAGGTACTACAGAAACTGGGGCTGCTCTCTGGACAAAAAGGTTAAGCTCTGAAAGTGATGGAAATGTGCAGAAAATCTGGCAGCATCTATCCGTGGAGAGTTACCATTTTAGGTCAATGAGTTTTCATGAGAACTAATCTTCTGTTTTTAATCTCCAGCATCAACACTCCTGACTTGTGCCTTGTAGACGGTGGACAGGCTTTGGGGAGTCAGGAGGTGAGTTATTGGCCACAGGATTCCTAGCCTCTGACCAGATTTTGTAGCCATGGTGTTTAAATTGCTGTACCAATTCAGTTTCTGGTCAATGGTAACCCCAGGATATTGATAGTGGGGCTTCAGCAATGGTAATGCGATGGTTAAATTCTCTCTGGTTGGAGTCATTCTGTGGTGCAAATATTATTTGTTGCTTGTCAGCCCCAGCCTGGATATTGTCCAGGTCTTGTTGCATTTGAACATCGACTGCTTCAGTATCTGAGGAGTTCTGGATAGTGCAAAACGTTCTGCAATCGTCAGTGAACATTCCCACTTCTGACCCTGTGATGGAAGGAAGGTCATCAATGACACAGCTGAAGATGGTTGGGCCTAGGACATTACCCTGAGGAACTCCTGCAGTGAAATCCTAGAACTAAGTTAGTTGACGAACAACCACGAACATCTTCCTTTGTGCCAGATATAATTCCAACCAGCAGAAAGCTTCTCCCTAATTCCCATTAACGCTGGCATTTCCACATGGCTGCCAGTGGGACAGGGTATGCCCAGGTATCTAGGACATTCTGTAAGGTATGAATCTATGAAAATAACTATCAGGCTGTTGTCTGACTAGTCTGTGAGACATCTTCCCCAATTTTGGCACAAGCCCTAAGCTATTAGTAAGAACTATTTTGTAGTGTTGATGGGGGCTGTGTTTACTATTATTACCAAAGCTGATGTTAGGTGGTCAACTTCCATATTGACTTTCCAGCAGAATGACACAACTAAGTGGTATGCTAGGCCATTTCTGAGACATTTGAGAGCTACCAACACTGTTGGGGGTCTGGAGTCAGGCTAGGTCAAGTAAAGACAGCATATTTCTTTCCCAAAAAACATTATTGATCCAGATGGGTTTTTATGACTTTTTTTCATGGTTATCATTAGATTTATTCCAGGTTATTGACTGAATTCAAATCCCACTATCAGCCATGGTGAGATTTGAACAGTTGCCCAGAACATTATCCTGGGTCTCTGGATCACTAGTCCAGTAACAATGCCACTGCTTCCCAGGTTTTTACAAGGGAAGGAGATAATTACATGAAGAAAAATTTTCAGGGTTATGTTGAAAGAGCAGATTAATTAAATAAATCTTTCAAAGAATCAGGGCACAGGGAGCTTATTAGCCACCTCCTGTGCCATTCTCTAATTCTATCAATAGGCTAGGGCTGGTGATCTGTCCATTAATTTGCCAGAGTGAATAACTTTCGACAATCTTGCACAATTCTTCAGTAACTTCTTGTACACATCTTTTTACTACCATTGTTTCTGTCATCCTTGGATGCTAAGACCAATTATGATTCAAATACTATTTTGGATGTGATCTGCAAATAGCACTGATAACAATCTATTGATCTTTATGGGCTGGGTGATGCACAGATGTATTGGGCAATGCGACTCTTTCAATCTGGAGTACTGTTGCACCTTTTATGGGTAAGCTTTAACATTTTTATTTGCAGTGAAACTTAAGTTTATTTGGATAATTTAAACAGCTTGCTTTTGGTTATACTGACCTTTTAACCTGCTTTTTTTTTTACTATCAAGGACATCATGGTTTCAAGAATAGCAATCACGTTAGTGGACACTGATAACATGCTGAAATTTTTCGGTGAGAAACTCAATACGCTCATTGAAGGTTTTAAATCAAATGAAGTATGGCTGAAAGAAATCCAGGAGGAGGCCAAAAAGATGTTTGTCAAGTAAGAATAATGTTCTAGTCTTAAAAGATAAGAATATTGAGTAAGAGAGATATTGTCTGAGATTACAAAAATGTTGTTTAGCAATAATACTGACTTGCACGTGTATGGCATTGTAAAACGTTCCAACATACTTCACAAAAGCATTTTCAAACTAAATTTGACCTATTGAGCCAAACAGATCATGTAAGGAGCCCATTCTGCATGTTTGTGGTCTCTAAAGAGTTGCATATAATTAAGTTTAACTTACAGACTAGCCCATTGGATCCATGCTGGTGTTTATTCTCTGTTTGGGCCTCCACTTGTTCTTCCTCATTTAACTCCCATTAGCATAACCTTTTTATTTCTCCACATGCTTATCTAGCCTCTAACTCTGGGTAAATTTAGAGAGAATGGTGGGGAGTTAAGTGTTAGAGACCTACAAACATAAGGTGATGGAGAATAATGTCAAATTACATCAGTAAAAATATAAATCAAGGAATGAAAACATCAGGATGCAGTTAGAGAATCCTAAGGTGAGGAGTGAGCAGCTGAAGGAGTTTAGGCATAGAGCAGCAGTATGGATATTACATAAGAACATAAGAAATAGGAGCAGGAGTAGGCCTTTGAGCCTGCCCCGCCATTCAATAAGATCATGGCTGATCTGTCGTGTCTCAGTTCCACATTCCCGCCCTCTCCCCATAACCCTTAATCCCCTCGCTTATCAAAAACCCATCAACCCGCGTCTTAAAAATATTTAGCGAGGCAGCCTCCACCACCTCAACGGGCAGAGAATTCCAGAGATTCACCACCCTTTGAGTGAAGAAGTTCCTCCTCAACTCCGTTCTAAACCACCCCCCCCCCCTTTATCTTGAGGCTGTGCCCCCTAGTCCTCCTGTCCTTTCTGAGCGGGAAGAGTCTCTCCACCCATATCCTATCCATCCCATTCATCATCTTGTATGTCTCAATGAGATCTCCCCTCGTTCTTCTAAACTCTAACGAGTACAAGCCTAGTTTATTCAGCCTCTCCTCATTAGCTCAACCCCCTCAACTCCGGTATCAGCCTAGTAAACCTCCTCTGCACTCCCTCCAAGGTCAAAATATCCTTGTGTAAGTGCGGCGACCAAAACTGCACACAGTACTCCAGCTGCGGCCTCACCAATGCCCTATACAGCTGCAGCAAGACCTCACTACTTTTATATTCAATCCCCCTCGCTATGAAGGCCAGCATCCCATTAGCCTTCCTGACCACCTGCAAGCTGGGTTTTTGCGACTCATGCACAAGGACCCCGAGGTCCCTCTGCACTGTCGCCTGCTGCAGTTTTTCGCCACGTAAGTAATAGTCCTTCCTACCAAAGTGGACCACCTCGCACTTGTCAACATTAAACATTAAATTCCGTTAATGTCAGATATTCTCAACAACTTGGCCCAAAGGAAGATGATGACTTAATTTTTTTTTAACAAGTCTCTCGAGTCTTTAGTTTCTGGTAACTTCTAATCATTTTGGCATTCAGTAAGATTACAGCTGGTATGGCTTTGCCTCCACATTGCTCCCTATCCTCCTTGATTCCATTGTAGATGAAAAATCTGTAATTTTGGCCTTGAATATGTTCAATGACCCAGACTCCACTGTTTTCCTAGGGCAGACAATTCCAAAGAGTAATAACCCACTGTGGGGAAAAATCTCATTTCCACGTTAAATAGATGAGCTTAATAGCCCCTCCCCCCAAGGGAGGTGTTGATCAGGACTCCCCACCCTAGGTGGCTGGTTCCTGCCCAGGGCAATTTAAACCCTTAAGGCTAATTGAAGATCTTGGCACTGGGGAGGGAAGCATACTGAAAACCACCACCTTTCCCCTCTTGCTTTCAACCTCTCTTGCTATGACCCCAATGCCACCCACTCTGATCTGGGGATCTGATGGCAACCTTGAAAGTAAGCTGAATGATATACCAGCAATAGCCACAATTCCTGTGGTGCTGCTAGTCCTGGAGCACTGTCAGTCTCTTTTTGGCGGCTAACCCTCAGGACTGAATTTTTGTTCTACTGGTGGTTTATGTGGGAGACCAACACTATCCAGGATGGTGTCTGATTGTGTTGTGGTTCCTGAGAAGCATTGTCATATTCCCACCAGTTCTCGTACTGATGGGCAATTCTGCCCCATATTCTGGAACTCTGCCTGTAGTCTACCTTTGGATCTTCTGCCAAGATCCCTCAAGATCTGATGTTTCAATACGATCATCTCTCATTCTCCTTCAGCCCCTAGGTGCGTAAGCTCAATATTTCCTCATCAGATAATCCCAACGTTTGCTTATCAGATCACCCCTTCTAGTGAACCTACTCTGAACTACCTCCAATGCAAATATATCTTGTATGAAATAAGGAGACCAAAACTAGATACTGTAGGCTAGATGTGCTGTCAGTGCCCTATAGAGTTTTAGCAAGACTTGGCTACGTTTATATTCCATCTACTTTGCAATGAAGGTCAACATTCTATTTGCCTTCCTAATTATTTACTGTAGTGGCATGTCAACTTTGTGATTGTACAAGGACACCCAGATCTCCTGCTTCCACTTCTGCCAAAGTGGAAAACTTCTCATTTTCCCATATTAAATGCCATCTGCTAATTTGTCAGCCACTTGCTTAACCTATCTAGATCCCTTTACATATTCTTTCTGTCCTCATAACTTGATTTCCCACTTATTCCAGCATTAGCTCAATCCACCCTGTCACCCCTACTTACCTTCTCATCCTTCCGTTAGGAATTAGAGATGATGTAGAAAGGATTTACATGAATGATATCAGGGATGAGGGGCTTCAGTTAGAGGTTAGATTGGAGAAACTAGGACTGTTCTTTGAGAGGAGATTTAATGGAGCTATTTAAAATCATGAAAGGCATGGACATTTTAGAATGGAAGCAGAAAATGCCAAAGCGTTGTGGAGGCTGTTGTTAAATATGTTCAAAGTTTGAGAGATTTTTATATTGGTAAGAGAATCCAGAGTTATAGGGGTAAGGCAGAAAAGTGGAGCTGAGGATTTTCAGATCAGCCATGATCTTGATAAATGGGAAAGCAGATTCAATGGGCTGAATGGTCTACATCTTATGGTCCAATTGAAAGTAAGAGTGGAGAATTAATTCTAAGTGAATCAAACTTTGGTTTCACTTGAGTACTACTATGTCCAGTTCCAGTTTGCATGTTACAAACAGGATATAGAAGCATAGGAAAAATAAAACTTATCTGGATTAAAAGATTTACCACAACAGGCTGGATAAAGTGGATACAGCAAACGTTTTTACTTTTGTTCTTGCCATAAAGACAATCAATTTAAGAATCATCAAGCAATCAAATGGAGAATTCAGATATTTTATAGAATTCTAGAATGGTTACGGTCATTCAGCCCATGTCCCTAGCTAGTTCCACTTCACCTTTTCCCTAAAGCCCAGCAAATCTTCTCTCTCTCTGGATAATTATCCATATCATTTGGATGCCATGACTGAATCTGCCTCCAAAGATCTTTAAAATTGTTTGCAAAGAAGTATTCTCATGTCTGTTTTTTGTTTCTTTGCCATTTGTTTAAATTGGCATCCTCCTTGCACTTCAGTGCCCACTGCTGATCTTTGATCACCAAGTGCAGAGGGAGGAAAATCTCATAAGCCTGGACTGGGCAAAGGTGATCTTCAGATACAGGCAGCAAGAGATCAAGGAGGCCTTCTGACCCAACATCCTCTCCGCTATGACTGTTTTGTGGCCAGGTGGTCCTCGTGAGGGGGACCATAAGATGTAGGAGCAGACATAGTCTTTAGTCCATCACACCTGCTTTGCCATTCAACGAGATTGTGACAGATCTGATATACTGATCCTCAATGAAGCTTTCCACCTTATCCCTATAACCCTTGATTCCCTTTGTGGATTTCAAAATCTGTCTGTCTCTGCCTTGAACATACTTAATGATCCAGCCTCTAAAGCCCTCTGTGGTAAAGAATTCCACATATTTGCTAACCTCAGAGGAAATTCCTTTTCATCTGTTTCAAATATATGCAGAAAAGGTACGCAAAGTAGTGGTATTGTGCTAAATTTTCTTATTTCTTGCTAGTTCACAAACTAAGTCATTTAATTGTTATTTTATGTCAAATTACCACCTGTAGCTCCCAGATTAAAGTGAAGCATAGTTTCTACTACTTTAAATGTCCAATTTAAAATAATCCTTTTTTAATTTCTACAATTAATGTTGCCATTTGAAATGTGTTAAGTGCTCTGCATTTCAAACAAATGGCCGTTTACTCCATAGCTTACTCTGTCTAATGTTCAGTTTCTCACCACCTCTTGTCTTTTTTTCCTTACACTGGTATTGAGTCCCCATCAACTGATTCATTTATTCTGATTCTCCTTGAACAATTGTGATTTTCTTCTCTCCTGAGAAAAATCTGTATCTTCAGGTGCCCATATATTTTGTTTTTATTGCCAGTTTTTCATCTTCAATCGAAATCCCTGTCCTTTCAGACTTGAAACAGAAAGGACATTAGATGTCGAGACAATTGTACTGGTGCAAATTACAGGTGTTTGATAAACACTAGAATATTCCCTTCTGTGCAAATCTATTCTCTGGTGGCCATGGGTTTTCCCTTTAAACCATCCCAGCACTTGTATTTAAAAAAAAAAATCACTGGCACTAGTGCATTGCAGAGACCGTAATAACTTGAATCTATCCTTAACTCCCTTGTGAAGGGACATTGTAGTGAAGAAATACTGTAATTCATGTAGAAATTAACTACTTAAATAAAAATATTTTTCAGTGACTTTAATGCAGAGCCTGAGTTGATGCCAAAAACACCTTCAGAGAAAAAAAAGCTTAAGAGGCGCCCATCAGTTGTCCAGGATCCAAATAAGAGGTAAGGGTATCAATGCTGCAAGACAATGGCATAAACTCTTCCAAACATTTTCATTAACTGAATTTGAGGTCTAACCTTGTAACAATTTTTTTTATATAAGGTGAGTTTCCATTCTCTATTGACCCGTACTGGTCTCCACTGATGTTGTGCTGAACAGTCATCTAGGAGATCTCAATCAGAAAATGCTGGGTAAACTCAGCAGGTCTGGCAGCATCTGTGGAGAGAGCAGGATTAATGTTGTGTGCCTAAATGACCTTGATCCTGTGGCAATAAATCTGTGATAAGAATGGGAAAGGTGGAAGGAATGGAATTTTCATATAGTTTCCTTTTAAAATGTTTGTGCTTTGGAAGAATTAAGAGCCTTTCCAGTTAAGTGGAGTGCTTTTATCGGTTCTTGTTGACTTGTATGGTAAAAGTAGTTGCAATAGAGTTTGAAGGTATGACTTAATTGCTAGTCTCGGGTCATTTACTTGACAAACCACGGTGGCATTGCATGTGCTGTGGCTACCTTTAGTGCCTCAGGACTTACTGGCAGAAAAAAAATTAAAGATCAGTCTTCCTGATGGAAAAATGCTTTCTGCTGAAAGCAGAATTCGGCTCCAATATTTCTCTTTCCATTCCATAATAAAAGCAACAAGCACTCAGTGCTTTTGTGGGAATTATTTGCAAGCTTCTGTACCTTTAGAACGATGGTTGTTAAAGTCGTTTTTGTGTATATCCTTGGCCATAGCATTAAAGAAAAGAGACCAGAATCCTCAACATGCCTGATATTTCACAATCTGGCCAATTTCTGCATATGTATAGTTTGAGCTGTCAAGCACAAGACCACATGTAGTTTTATAAGCAGAATTTAATTTAATGTTGATTTAATATAGATGTTAGTTTCTCAGATTCTTGTAATTTAATATTGGAATATTTCAAATGTCTTGTATTAATGTTTATAATATCAAAATGCCTTTTCTGGAATAAATTTATTTGAGTTTTTGTCATGGCAAGCAAAAATAGGTGGTCAGCTTTTCTGTGGTTCACAGACAGTAAGTTTTAGATTCGCTGCTTGAGAAAAGAACTGGAGAACGCAGCAGAAAATCTTTAATTCTGATAAAACATGCTGTAATGGCATGGATAAATCCAGATAAAAGGCTGTGTTTGGTTGTAATTGGTATAAATTTTACTGCACTTATTTGAGTAGGGAAACTTGTAAATTGCCAGTTGTTGGAGTATATTTCAGTTTTTGAACTTTATTTCCAGGTTCTCTCGAAGCAGAAAAAGTTTAAGGCGTTCATCAATTCATCGGCCAAAACAGACAAGCCGTATCTTTGTGGAAGATATCAGTGACTGCAACAAAATAGTTGAGCAAGCCCATCCTGTTCGTCTGACACGATCGGCATCACGTGCAGCAGCAGTGACTGCTAGTCTAGAAACTGAAAAAATAAGTGTTTGTCCTATTGTCCCAGTTAATGGTAGAGTTCCATTGGCTGAACTGTCACTGAATGATTGCAAGAGTGCTGAATTACAAAAAAGTCAGGTGGCCAGCTTAACCCAAACTCTGACTTTTGAAGATGTGAACTTGCTTCAAAAAGCAGTTGGAGGAAATCTACCTCCTCCAAGTGGACCTGTTTTGGGAACATTGAGTCCAACTGCCTCTGCAGTGAACACTAATAGTCCAAACCATGAAGAAGCAAAGCTGAAAACGGATGTTACGAAAGAAAATGCAGTTTGTGAAGAGGCTGGCTCAGCTAATTGGGAGCTGAGCAATGCACCATCTGCAGGTGGGGGTTCCATACCTAGGGAAAATGAAAATAAGCTTGTTTGTAACAGCACAAACCATAGATCAGTACGGAAAAGTACTGCTGGTCGCAGATCCAGTTGCGTCAGGTTGATGGATAAATATTCATTGAGTGTTCAAAGGGCTACTATGGTGCAGGAATCTACCAGAAAGTCATTGCGTAAATCTATTGCCAGGAGAAAAAATATATTGGAGTCCTCTGCTTCCAGTTGTAAGTATACCTGTTTAAGGAAAATTAACAGCTTTATGTTGCATTCTGTATGCAGAATGGTAACTGCAATACCCACTTTGTAGATGATGGACATATGCAGTAAAATGATCTGTTATTGGAGGGGTTACATAGCCTACATAGTTAATCCCAGAATTTGCCCAAAAGGGGAGGTTTGTTTTAGGATGAGGGTAGCAGAGTTTTAAAAAAGAGATCGAGAAATTACTTTTGTCAATGAGTCATGAGTCTGGAATTCAATATCTTAAAGTGTGGTGGATGCTGGGAGTGAATTTAAGAAGATTTTTAATTGTGTTTGAAGGGCTAATGTGAACAAGCAGTAGTTGAGGCCGTGTTGAAATCAGCCATGATTGTATTAAATGGCGGAGCCGGCTCAAGGGGCTGAATTGACTATTCCCACTCCTAGTTCTTATTCTTAGGAAATGTTTAAAGTTGTGAAGGATTTGGAACAAGACCTATCCATGAGAGGCTCTTGCCTTCTCTTCCCTAAACAGTTTAGCGGCTGAGTTTCTGTAATTCGTTGGAAGCTATGTATGGAGACAACCAGCAAGAAAGACAAAATTTAAGATGGATAATGAAATTATACAAGACTAGGAATAATTGTAAGTGAGAAAACAAAAGTCCAGATAGTAAGAGGAAATGGCTCATGTCTTGTTGCAGTGGTGACTTAAATGGGCAGTCCCGATTTTCCCATTGCCCACTGCTTCCTCCCTCCTGCACAATGCGCCTTAACTTCAGCACATTTGAATCCAGGATGCTATCATGTAAAGATGAAAGGCAAGACAACCTTCCCCATCCGCTTGATGAGGGAATTTCATGTATGAAATACATTTTACTAATTTTGTTGTGTTGTGGTAGACTAATTGCAGACTCTTTAAATTTGCTGCTCATGCCTGACATGAATCTTGATTGAATTGATTGAGCTTTGTGAACTTTGTTCTGTGCCAGTATTCTTTTCTCTGATATTGAAAAATGCCAGTATTATTTTCGTTTTGTGGTGAAATGGTTTGCTTCATTAATGTCCATCTGTTTTCTCCATAGACTGTAGCTCCATCGAGCAAGTGGCAGAAAAAGAATGGTGAGATTTTGAGTTTTTGCTCAAGTGCAAGTATCACTGGGCACAGGAAAATAATGCTCCCTGTTCAGGGGAGCAGCGAGTGTGGGGAAAGAACCTGAAGAACTACTTTAATCTTAAATTCAATATCCCATGGCTGTTGCTGCAGCTTTTCCATTTACAGGTTACATCCTTCCTGTTCTTGCTGCTCCTCCAGAGACATTAGTTTATGATTGAAGGAGCAGCAATGGCAAGAAACTGTGATCTGGAGGAGCTGGTGTAGTTATATTGGCCAGTTTCACTTCCACCACACAAGGGACTTTCAGCTGCAACATTACAAATTGCGTTGAGGTCTCTGAGGAGGGGAAGAACCCAAAAATAATAAAAGGAGGGAGATGGCATCTGGGAAACCCAGTAACAATGCTGGGAACCAAGACCTTGGGGATGTCATCACTTAACCTCTTGCCAATCCGGACCTGACATCCAGCCATGCTGATGGGGAGGAGAGTGGTCTCACCTTTTCACAGTGACGGAGCCCAGATCAGTTTTTGTTTTGTTTTTAAAAAAATGAGAAGTTAAAATAGTTTGCTGAATCGCCAGTTAACTGTATGGTGCTGGGTCTGGTGCCACTCATTATCGCTTGGTGATGTAGCATTCATTTGTGTGTATTTTCTTCTGAGTAGTTGGATTGTTTAGTAACTTGATGTGTTCTTCGGCGCTCACTTCATAAAAGAAATATGAAGTGGGCAGCAGAGTGCTAATTACTTGCTGTTGCATTTTAAAAGGGGCTGCAGATGGGAGACAAATTCCCTAATTTATACCAAGTAGTTAGAATTTTCATTTTTTTAAATTGAACATAAATGTATTTATTGTAAATTAACAAAAACGTTCATAAATTTATAGGAAACTGAAAACCAGATCTTGGCTCTCGCCTTCCAACCTAAGATGATATATTTGTTCTGATATTTGTGCTATCTTCTCTATTTAAAGAGAATCACCTTGTGATTCTGCTTTTTTAGATTGTTACCTTGTAGCTAATGTATACTTGCCAAAAAGCTAATGATGTATCCATTGCTTAACATCTTAGTTTCAAAATGTTGCATGATGTAGGACATTTGGAAATGCCAATATTTTGTAATTGCAGTGTTGATGTGATTGAGCTTGAGCAACCAAAGCAGAATCAGCTGGCCCTTTTGGTAGGTATAGTGCAAATTGTATTTTAATAAATATTTTTAGCATTTAATTCTGTTTTTGTTTTTAATTGGTAAAAGTGAGAGTAACTCATATGCATGTAAACCAAGATTGAGCTGTTTTGTCTACAGGTTCCTGAAAATCAAGATAATAGATGCACTAGAACTCCCATAAAAATTGCAATGAGCAATCTTGAGAATGTGTCAATGCCACAAGGGTCCAGGAATTCACCAGGAATCCAGAGCAAAAGTGTAATTGGTAAATTTTAAAACTTCAATGGGCTGTATTTCAATTTTACTTTGGAGAAGCTGAACATAGTTGCGTGACTTGTTTTCTGAGATGTTATATTTGTTAATCTGTTTGTTTCTTTATAAAGACTAGGCTCTGTAAAGTTTCCTGTTTTGAAAGTACATGCGCACACACCAGTTCCAATGTGCCAAATCTTAGGTTTATTTGACTCTTCCCAATACCACTGTCATGTGACTTGTCCAGAAGTTACACCTGATCCCTACATGAGGTTAACCGAACCTGCACAAATTGTCGACTTCAATCCCCTCTGATTTGACTGCAATTTACAAAATTACCTCAGTACACATCTATGATTTGGCAGGAATTTGGAAATACTGTCTCAATTGGGCATTATTGGTGTTGATTGTAGGACTGAATCTGGAGATGACCAATCTCCTTTCACCTTCCTGACTGCTGTAACAACATTCTGGTGTTGTCCTTCTCTTATGATCACATCACAAATCATAAACACATCTCCTGTTGAATCATCTGGTATCTTTTCATTCCATGCTCTGGTCTGGACAGGACTGAATGGAGATAATTGGTTCTCATCTTGTTTCATTGAAGAAACAAGACAATCTCTGTCCCAGTTAGGGATACCTGGCTCCAGAGTTCACAGATGTGTAAAGCCCCCTCCCTCCCTGTCAGGGGCTATTTGTACAAAGTAGTAGCTGTTGTCCAGGGCCATTTGTTTATGATAATTGCATTCTTAATTGATTTATAAGACAATCGTCCTGTACTATTTGTTAAATATTCTTTTCAAGTCTCTCAATGAGCTAGGATGACCTTTCTGAGCTGTTACAGTGAACCCTGTCCTACCTGTATAGCTCACCTGTGAGGTTTATTTATAATTTACAGTTTGTATTTTTTGGGGGTTTAACATCCTATGATCTTGCAGTTCAAGGAGGTCATGTCCTTTTGCTCTGTATATAAAATGCATTAAAGCTTTTAGAAAGTGAAATAGGGAAGAACAGTAAAATTTTGAACTGGGCCTTTAGAACAAATGGGGAAGAACTCAACTTTTGGGGGCAACAAAATTGTCATCTCCCAAGAAGTTGTAAGAAAAATACTGAGCACCAAGGAAGTGACTGTGTTTAACAAAAATAACCATTGCTGTACAGCAGCAGCTATTGAATGTCCTCAAAAATATCATTTGATAATCAAAATTGTAACCTCAACTGAGCTTGAAGGCAGCAATGCTGCTTTAACAAAGCATACAATTTGTATCACTGTGTACTTCATATCTAAGACAAATTTACATTTAGAGAGCCTGTGTAATTTGGATAAAAATCTCATGCAGAAGGTGGTGCGAATATGGAGTGAGCTGCCAGAGAAAGTGGTTGGGGTAGGTACAGTAGCAACATTCCAAAACTATTTGGATAAGCACCTGCATGGGAAAGGATTAGCGGGATATGGGTTAAAAACTGGCAATTGGGGCTAGCTGGGAGGGCTCAATGATTGGCTTGGGCCAAAGGGCCTGTTTCTGTGCTGTACTGCTCTGACTCTAAGATAGCAATTTAATATTTTTGTGAGATAAAGAAAGCTGGTGTTCTGGTATAAGTGGCACATGGGTAACTTGGTAAATTTTATAAACTTTGAGGTGAAACTTGAAAGTGGGTGAATTCTTTGTCATCTTGTGACCTGTTACTGAATCTACTGTTCCAAAAGGTTCTTGTTCCAACCCTTGCTTACCTTGGAATGAAGGGGACTGCAGTTGGCCTCTGTCCTTGAGATAGATACAGGAAAATAGTTCTGAAAAACAGACTTTACTAAATTGCATGCGCTTATGTCATAGTGCAGGATCAGGGTTGTTGTCTCCCACTTATTTCCTCCTTTACTATACAAAAATATTGTAAACTTGCATTCAACTGTGTTCCAAAAGAATGTCATTTGAGGAAGGTGCCCCAGAAATTCTAGCCTTGTATTAAGTTACTGCTTACAGCAGCTGGCAACACTACTGTATATCTGATTGAGAGCTACATGGATAGCACATTTTATAGATGTGGTCACCCCAGAGTGAGAAGGAATGGGTGACCACCAGTTAACTTAAAAAGAAACTGGCAGGTAGTGCAGGAGTCCTTTTAACACATCCAGCTATCCAACCGGTGTTCTGTTTTGAATACTAATAAGAGTAATCGATGACCTGGAGTGACCACAAAGGCATACAAGGAAAATTGGGAGAGCAAAGTTCTTTAGTTAAGGGAAGCACACAATCAGAATTTAGAGTGGAGGGGGTGGGGGAAACAAACTTGGCAGGGATGTAAGAATAAAAAGATGATGATGATCCTAAATTAGGGTTACTGTGCATGTATGTAAATGCGTGAGGTGTGGTAAATAAGGTTGAATTGGAGGTGCAGATTGCCATGTGAAAATATGAAGTGGCTATAGCGAAGTCGTGCCTTGAAGAGCAGGACTGAGTATCAAATATTTGTGGATGTAATGATAAGGGAGAAAAGGAGGTGGGGGGAGGGGGCACAGGAAGTACTGCTGTGCTGAAGCAAGAGTATGTTCCAGAAGGATCAAGGGTTGAATTTATTTGACTAGAACCAAGGAATAAATAAAAAAATGCAGTTACTTTAGTTGGTGACCTATTAGACCACACCAAGCAATGGGAAGGATGTAGAGTAACAATTCGTAAAAAAAAAAATTACGAAGTACAAAATTGAGCATTTAAAATGGGAGAGTTTAAATTTTCTGAATACACTGGGATAGTTGTAGTGTAAAGGGCTGAGGGAGACAAGAGTTTCTAGAGTGTTTAAGAAATTATTTTACAGTTTTTTTTTGTCCAATGAGAAATTAGTTTTTTGGAATGAGATGGGCCAAATGGATCAAATGTCAGTAAGTGAACATTTAGGGGACAGTGATCCTTGTATTGTAAGATTTAGGCTGACAATGGGAAAAGGACTGGGAGCCATCCAGATTTATAATCGGGGGGGGAAAAGACAACATCAGTGGAAGAAGAACAGATCGGGGCTGAATAAATTGGAATCCAAGCTTGGCAGGAAATGCATAACTGAACAACGGACTACCTTCAAAGAAGAGTTTGCACAATCAAAGTACATTCATTTGAAAGGACAAAATAAGGCAAACCAATCTAGGGCACCCAATGTCAACAGAGATAGAGAAATTTAAGACAATTTAAAAAGGTTTGCAGGTGACAATTGAGAAACAGGCTGAAATAGATGGTTCAGAATGTTTTTTACAAAAAAGCAAACAGGGAGTATGGAAATAGACTGACAGCTAACCAAAGTGAATCCTGAAGTCCTCCATCGGCATTTAAATTGTAAGAATGGTAAGTGGCAGAGAGGGATCGATTTAGGGACAAAAAAAAAGAGTATTACATATGAAGGCAGGGAGCATAGCTGAGGTATCAATAAAGACTTTGTCTTCACATAAGAGTAAGGTGCTAGCCTGGTCCTGTGAAAGAAGAGCTTAAAATTGATCAAGAGGAGGTATTGATTAGGCTGTTTGTATTTCAAGTTGATAAGACACCAGGACTGGATCAGATGCATCCAAAGGTCCTGAGGGACTGGAAATTGGAGGCATCGGCCATAATAATTTTTCAGTCTTCCTGAGACAGCACTGGAGAGTTGCAAACCAAATGATGTAAAGATTAGCTTAGCAAGAGCAAACCAATCCGTTTAACTTTAGCAGGAAAGTTTCAAGAACCAGTAATTCTATACAAAATTAATAGCCAAATGGATAAATGTGCCTTGGGTAAGGGAAGCCAGCGTAGATTCCTTAAGGGAAAATAATGCTTAACTAACTTGCTGAGATTTTTTTTAAAGGTTAGAGGGTTAATGAGGGCAATTTTATTAATATGGTGTACATAGGCTTCCAAAAGGGATTTGTTGCAGTGCTACACAACATATTTGCGCAAAGTTATTGCTCATGGGATAAAAAGGACAGTAGCCTCACATTTTACAGTGCTGAGATTTGTATTTTTTTACATTTTTGAAACTGTCCTGTGAACCAAGGTAAAAGTCATCCATATTATCAAGAGGTATCTTCCTAAAGTGTGAAAGCTAGAAATAGGCCCAGCTTCCTAGGCCCTAGATGCTGGAACTTTCTCTGTAAATCATTCTGGCTCTCTACTCTGTTCCTGTCTTTTTAAGGAACTCCAAAACCACCTTTGACAACCACTTGGTCTCCTGTATGGCTTGGTATCAGATTCCATGAAGTTGTTTTTACTGAAGTATCCTCTACGTTGCAAGTTGCTGTGATTGTAAACGTTTGACGTGACTGAATTTTGTACTGAATATCTGAAACTTACATGGAGACTTTTTGTAGTTTGAGCTACCTTATTAACTTGCCCTGTCTTCTAAAAGGTTTGTGAATGTACTTCTCCAGATCCTTTTGTCTCCAGATCCATGATCCCCTCAAATGTATCACTTGTTGAGATCTCCATAGCGACCAATAGCTTTTTAAAAATAAATTTGAACTTCTAGTAGTTGAAAGAAAGACATCTTCAAATTTTAAGATGTTTACTGCAACAAAAACTAAATTCCTAATAACGAAATACTGAACTGAAATTTAAAAAGTTGGTCTGTATGACCGGATCAGAATCATGCAATATAACTGTACCTGATGTTTCATGTTCAAAGAAGGGTGATGAGACCAAAACAATAATGGCTAGAGAGATAGCGATTCAGTTCTCCAATGTCCACCTATTATGGAATGGATCTGAAGGGAAACTGGTTGGTTGGAGCTGAACAGGAATTGGGAGAGCGCCAGAATGAAAGCTACTGAATTAATTGAGATTGAAGCTAGTGAGTAACCATTGCAGAGTTGGATTTACTTGTGTTTCTTGCTGTTTTAACTTTACAGATAGCAATACTGATGAACTGAATTCAAACAATGAGAGGCTTGGGTGAGTGTGTGGACTATTGTGTGCTGGATTTTAACTACATGAAAATTTTAATGAACTGAAATAAAACGTAGCACTGGTCATATGACCAATATTCTATTACCAACTTTTCTAGTTTCAAATACCAGAATACAAAATTTCTCTTTTACATATTTCTTTTTACTATGAAGAGGGAGTGGACATAGAAAAATTCTGCTATTGCAATATAAAGAGTTCATAAATGGTCTGGGATTCTGTATATTATTGTTGTAATTCTTTATTCCTACAACTTTAGAAAGCAGTCTGATTCTTAGCCTGGGACAGATGGAAGCATAGTTTTGTTAAACTCAACTGAAGCATGTGGCATGAAATGACAATCCCATGCAGGTCTCTAAATGAGACCACAACTTTTCACAATATACATTAATGATTTGGAAGAGGGAACTGAAGGCACTCTTGCCAAGTTTGCAGATGATACAAAGATATGTAGAGTGACAGTTGCATTGAGGAAGCAAAGGGCTGCAGAAGGAGTTGGACAGGTTAGAAGAGTGGGCAAAGAAATGGCAGATGGAATACAATATAAAAAAACTGTGAGGTTATGCACTTTGGAAGGAGAAATGGAGGCACATTTCTAAATGGGGAAAATGCTTAGGAAATTAGAAACATAAAGGGACTCGAGAGTCCATTGTTCAAGATTCTGATAAAGTTAACATACAGGTTCAGTCAGCAGTTAAGAAGGCAAATACAATGTTAGCATTCGTGTCAAGAGGGCTAGAATACAAGAGCAGGGATGTACTTCTGAGGCTGTATAAGGCTCTGGTCAGACCCCATTTGGGGTACTTTGAGCCTGTATCTAGGGAAGGATGTGCTGGCCTTGGTCCAGAGAAGGTTCACAAAAATGATCTCTGGAATGAAGAGCTTGTCGTTTGAGGAACAGCTGAGGACTCTGGGTTTGTACTCATTGGAGTTTGGAAGGATGAGTGGGGGATCTTATTGAAACTTACTGCAAAGCCTGGACAGAGTGGATTTGGAGAGAAAGTTTTCACTAGTAGGAAAAACAAGCTCTAGAGGGTACAACCTCAGTCTAAAGGAACGATCCTTTAAAACATGAAGAATTTCTTCAGCCAGATTATGGTGAATCTGTGGAACTCTTTGCCACAGGAGGCTGTGGAGGCCAGGTCATTGGATTTCTTTCAAGACACAGGATCTTGATTGATAAGGGGATGAGGTTAGGGGGACAAGGCAGGAGAATGGGGGTGAGAAAAATATCAGCCATCATTGAATGGCAGAGCAGACTCAATGGGCCAAATGGCCTAATTCTGCTCCGATGTCTTATGGCCTTAAATCTTGGTGAACAAGCTTGATCAATAGACCTTTTTCCTCCTTGCTTGTGCTTAGAAGTGCAATAGTTAATGGAAGAGTGAAGATCATTGCCAAAACATTTGCCATAGGACTCTGGTTTCTACTTGTGCATGATCAGGTACAAATGTGTTAAATATCCTGAAGCAAAAAGGGGGTCCAAGTTCTGTAATGAAATAAAATGAAGTATAGGATTGCATTGGCTCAGATCATGCTGTTTTGACCATCTGGTTTGGTACATAATTAGCATTATCTTTTGCTCTTAGGTGCAAAGATAGTTGCAAGCAGGGAGTGGAAGATGTGCTTAGTCATACTGCAGTATTGAACTGTGATGATTCTCCACCAAGAAAGAAGACCCCTTCGCCACCTTGTCCTGCTAGCAAGGTAAGTCTCAAGCAAAACTTTCTGTAATCTTTGCATTGCCTCATTTTAAAAAATAAACCTAATTTTTAAAAAATATACTTGTTAAACCTCCCTGATGGGTGAGAGGGATGCTATTTTTGATGTTCTTCACCATACCTTTGTCGCCAAGGGGTAACTGGATTTTGAGACCAGAAAAGATGATCTCATTTTATTGGAGAACTAGCATAGGAGCAATTCTTCAATTCCCAGTCTGTTTGCCATGGCCACTTTAATTTTTTAAAAATTATTTGCAAATTCCCTTTTAAAAGCTTCCGCAACATTTTTGTGGAAATAGAAACAAACAGTGATGACCTTACTGAATGGCAGAGCAGGGCACATGGCTTACTTCTACTCCTTTTTCATGAGTTCAATGCCCATCAAAACATAAGCAGGTAGTTCATGTGATCAATGGAAGGGATTTTTTTCTATTTGTCCCTTCAAAAACTTTTAATCTCCTCTAGACCTTCCCTGGCAACAAAAATAAGTATTTATATTTTCTGGTAATTATAGTGGTAACTTTTCTCTGAACATATATTCATATACAAGTGTATGGTATCGAAATTTGCTGATGACACCAAGATTGGTGGAACGGCAAATTGCGCGGAGGGTGTGGAGAGTCTGCAGAAGGATCTAGATAGGCTGGGCGAATGGGCCAGGAACTGGCAAATGGAATTTAATGTTGGCAAGTGCGAGGTGGTCCACTTTGGTAGGAATAATGGTAGGAAGGACTATTACTTACGTGGAGAAAAACTGCAGCAGGCGACGGTGCAGAGGGACCTCGGGGTCCTTGTGCATGAGTCGCAAAAACCCAGCCTGCAGGTGCAGCAGGTGGTCAGGAAGGCTAATGGGATGCTGGCCTTCATAGCGAGGGGGATTGAATATAAAAGTAGGGAGGTCTTGCTGCAGCTGTATAGGGCATTGGTGAAGCCACAGCTGGAGTACTGTGTGCAGTTTTGGTCGCCGCACTTACGCAAGGATATTTTGGCCTTGGAGGGAGTGCAGAGGAGGTTTACTAGGCTGATACCGGAGTTGAGGGGGTTGAGCTTTGAGGAGAGGCTGAATAAACTAGGCTTGTACTCGTTAGAGTTTAGAAGAATGAGGGGAGATCTCATTGAGACATATAAGATGATGAATGGGATGGACAGGATAGAGGTGGAGAGACTCTTCCCGCTCAGAAAGGACAGTAGGACTAGGGGGCACAGCCTCAAGATAAGGTGGGGGGGGGGGGCGCAGTTTAGAACGGAGTTGAGGAGGAACTTCTTCACTCAAAGGGTGGTGAATCTCTGGAATTCTCTGCCTGTTGAAGTGGTGGGCGCTGCCTCGCTAAATATTTTTAAGATGCGGGTTGATGGGTTTTTGATAAGCGAGGGGATTAAGGGTTATGGGGAGAGGGCGGGAATGTGGAACTGAGCCACGATCTTATTGAATGGCGGGGCAGGCTCGAAGGGCTAGATGGCCTACTCCTGCTCCTATTTCTTATGTTCTTGTGTTCTTATATATCTATGATTTTGCCATCCTCAAGTAAATTTCCCAAATGGATAATCTTTTCTAAGTTTGGAAGGATAAGTGGGTCTGATTGACTGACTGTTACAATCCAGGACAGAAACTCCAAAATATTTTGAAGTCCACCTAGACCACAAATTTTTTGCTATTTGGATTTGGCTAGGGTGAAGATAAGCATGAGATGTTTCACAATGATTCAATGGCCCATGAAGGAGCTTTTATCAAACAAAATTTATTTAAGAATACAGTTAATACATAAAAATTATTGGTAATTTTCTCAATTGCAAACAAGAAAAAAATCAACAATGATATTGTATGAGCCTTAACATCTAAGTGCACTGTTCCAATACAACAAACCTCCTTATAAACATACACTTGTTCCAGGTTTAGCACAGAAAATAAGAATGCTAACGTGGTTTTGCAACTCAGCGATATCTGCTGTGACTTAGTCTTTTTGGATATAATTGAAACTCTGACTTTCCAGCCTTGTAACTTCCAGCTGACCTCCAAGATAGAGCTAAAGCCCATTCTACCCTTTATGTTTGTGCCAGCAAACCACTCGCATCAATGTTTTCACTCTAGGAAGGCAAAAACTGCTTCCAACATAGCAGAGTTTCTAATAGCTGGGAGAGAGACATTGCCTTCAGCCAGGAGTCCACATGCCTTCTAACTGAAAAAACAGTAATCAGCCAAAAACTGAAGATAAAAGAATGACAGGTCAGGTGACAAGCAATCATTCTTCCCCCAACAATTCAAAGGGATCGTCAACTCCTAAAAATCCAGGATGTTGCATTAAGCCCGGATAAAAAATTAAACAAAACTCCATTTAAGCAGCAATAAAAGGACATCTATGTTGACAGATCAGCAACAATAAGCAGAAAAAAGCACAGCTGCTTACAAACTAGAGAGAACATGACTTAAACAATGCATTTCTTAAAGGCACAGTAGCATTACATTGACAAAACTTCCATGTCCAAGAATATTTGAAAATTTGGTATTGGAACTTCTGCTATTTCCTTTGGTTTTTTTCAGTACTTTGAGATCATGCTCTCAAGACCCTAATGATTTTTGGGCTTTTGTATATTTTTCAATACTGTCCACGGTCATGGTATCTAATTGCTCCTTCTCGTCAACCTTTTCATTCGCATTGCTATATGTTTGAGACACGTGACAAAGTCCTCAATTTAATAGCATCACCTCTTTAATTGAACTTAGTTTTTTTAATTTGAAACTATAAAATCCCTCATTGCTTTCTTATAACTATAAGTTTTTATGTGGTCCTTTCCTAATTTTTCTTCTTTGCTTGCCCTCTGGTTTGAGTCACCATTTGTGAGATTTGAGGAACACCATACAAAATTATTGGTTCATACAGCCTGGCACAGTGTAGAGTTTTTCACTGTCTACAATCTGATGAATACATATTTCAACTTAAGGCAAAAATCAAGGCTTATGAATTTCTCGTCCCATTTCTCACTTTCTTCAGAAATAAGATTGCCATCCTTGTATATCAAAAATCTTTTATTTGCCATCTATTTTGTTTCTCCAAATTAAGTTGCTTCTTAAATGTGTGATTGCAAATATTTCTACTCTCACTCCCTCAATCCCCGATACAAAGTTTGCTTGAACAATTTTGCTCTTGTAGGTAGTTCGACCAAAACACAAAAGCTTCCTCCAGACAGTTCAGAAGAATCAATTGCTGATGACTCCCATTTCTGTTGGCCGCTCAATGGTGAAGTCCTTCATTAAGCGCAATACACCTTTGAAAATTGATCCCAAGGTAACTACTGCTGCTCATCTCCAGGATGTTTATATATCTTTATATACAAAAAATTGTGGATGCCTTGCTCACTGCTAGTGGGAAAACTGCTCTTAGTTTAGCCATGAATGTATTTATTCTATCAATTAAACGTTTAATGACTTTTAATTTCCTCAGTTTGACAGTGCTCGTAGTAAACAAATCTTTACAGATTGGATTTTGGGGTTTGACATATAAGGGTTTGAAGCCTACCTGAAATAACCCATACTATAACTTGTATTCTCATTGGAATTTTATTTTGCTTTTCCCAGTGTTGGAGACTGTCCTCCAAGGGTGCCCTACCCTATTTGGCTATTCAGATAGCTTTTCCATTAATCTCCCTCTCCCAAACTATTTATAAAGACATTTGATTTTAAATGTAAATCAGAGGGCAATGGACTTCTGATCTGAGCCTGACTATCTGAGCCTATTTAGGGCGGCACGGTAGCACAGTGGTTAGCACTACTGCTTCATAGCTCCAGGGACCTGGGTTCGATTCCCGGCTCAGGTCACTGTCTGTGTGGAGTTTGCACATTCTCCTCGTATCTGCGTGGGTTTCCTCCAGGTTCTCTGGTTCCTCCCACAGTTCAAAGATGTGCGGGTTAGGTTGATTAGCCATGCTAAAATTGCTCTTTAGTGTCCTGAGATGCGTAGGTTAGAGGCCTTAGTGGGTAAAATATGTAGGGATATGGGATAGGGCCTTAATGGGATTGTGGTCGGTGCAGACTCGATGGGCCTCTTTCTGCACTGTAGGGTTCTATGAAAAATCTCTTCTTTTTTTGGAAGGGTATTTTTTCACACGTGAGTAAAAATCACCTTGTATGAGTGGCTGCCTTGTAATTGCCTTCTATATATCTTAGGAAAAGGAAAAGATGCGTTTGGAAAATCTAAAGAAGAAGCAAGAAAAAGAAGAAGAAAGGATGCAAAGAGCAGAGGAAGAGAAGAAACATAAATTGGAAGAACTTAAAAAGTAGGAAAATCTATTCTCTCTGACTGTTTTGCAGGTTAAGAGATAGAATATATCTGATAAAACACTGAGCACAAATATTTGTGAGAACTTTCTTTCTGTTGGATTGCTGTTTTTTTTTCCCCACTAAATATCTGATTCTTGCTCTGACTCCAGACATACCACATCTTTCACTCTTCAAAAATTAGATTTTAAAGCTTGGATCCCATTGCACAATTTGAAAAGAAGGGAATTTTTAATCCTGGCCATATGTTCCACCCAGTGAAAGCTTCTCGTTCTTTACTGGGTCTATTTCAAACTAATTGCATATGAAGTATGCTGGAGTGTGATGAATTGCTATATCAGTGCAAATTCTTTAACAAATATTCATTGCAAACTAGGAAATGAACCTTTTTGTATCTCAAATAACCCCAGTAATTTTAGTGCCTGTAAATCTCTGCAAATCCTGTGTTGCTTTTTGTTACGTCTGGCAGTTTGCTAGAAATATCATATTGACTTGAAATGCCCAGACATTCTTTGTCATGTTTTTTTTTTTGCTACATTTTCAAATGTTACTCCACGCTTGGCCAAACTCTCTCTTCCTCCTTGTGCTGGTGTATGGCTCCATGGAAATTGGTAGCTTTCTAATATTTTGTCCTAGTGGCTATTTGTGAGCCTCCTTGATGGGGTCAGTGTTATCAGACAGTTAGAACATGGATGGGGCTTTGTCTATATTTCAAACCTTGTATAGAGGATGCATGCTGTCCCACGCATTATCTTCCTTCTATCTCAATGTTTGGTCTGGTGGCTCAACTGTCACAATGTAGTTACAGATTCTAACCACCAGATGACTCTGCAAAGTTACTGAAAGTTCTGCTTTATTTATTTCCATCACATATGTAATATTAACTGATCAGCACAACAGGAAATTCATGTTTACATATAGTGTCTCATCATGTCATTTTGTATGCCAGTATACAAACCAGCAAAAAGTGTCAGGAAAGAGTTGACACTATATTTTAAAGGAGCTGAAGTATAATATAGAAAATGAGTTAAAATGAGAAGTGTAACTCTCTTCTGTGCCCCATCATAAATATTTCTCCAAACAAAATTAAAACATTATATGCAAATGGTTTTTGCTGCATAAATAAATTGCTGGGTCCTAGATTAGTTTTGTGGAATCAGTGAAGGGTGGAGGTAATTTTGGGTAAGGCAACGGCCTGGACAACCTGGAGAAATTCTAAACAGTGAAAATTTTCAAAGAATAAGGAAATGAGCAGGATAACTGAAGTAACATGGTAATGGAGTTGGGACAGTGTTTGAAGACTCCAGAAAAGCAAGCTGCACAAGGTTTTGATAAACTGGGGAACAGTATGGTAAAGATAAAATCGTCATAGGCTGCTCTTTCCTTTGAGGAGGAGAGCTCACCGGTGGTGATTTAACCTGAGGTTCACCGCTCCTCAAGCAAGGTGCAAGGTTGAGATGGTAGACCTTCACAAATAACAGTAGCTGGTATGGAAATTGTCCATGCTGTTGCTTTGTATGTGTAGCTCTGTCTGCAGCAAACTGAGGAAAGATGAGATGTACCACAGTAAAATGCCCAGTTTGACCAAGTGTACAGGCCTTCAGTTGGGGCAGCATTACTGGATGGAAATAGAGCTGGAATGGGGCCATGAATGGCCTGAGCAAGGAAGTATAAAGGTAACGAGACTAGAATAAGAAATCAATGTTGTAAAATAAAAACCGTTTCTCCTCTGCAGATGACAAAATGATAGAGTTTTGATTCCACTAAGTAAACCTCTAATGGTTGAAACCTTCAACTGCATTGTAGTTGATTCAGTAAAATTGAATGAGAAATGTGGGCACTATGCAAGATGGGTTTTATTGTTCTTTTCCATATTGCTTCTCTGGACAGTGATTTTAATTCAATTGTTTTTCCTTGTACAGAAAGCGGGAAATGCGGCTAAAGCGTGTTTTGGAAACTCGTTCCCGAGCTGAACAACAGGAGGAGGAAAAGAGAAAAAGAAAAATTGAGCAAAAAAATTCACAGATTGAGGAAAAGAATGAAAAGGTATAATAATTGATAAATGTAACTTATTGCAAGTAATCCAAGTATCAAACAAGTAGGGGAACATGTTTTTTTCCCCCTTTACGTTTTATGCAGCCTCACTTGGACAGATCAGTGGTGCATTCCGCATCTCTTTTTACAGATGCGCGAGGAGCGACTGGCTGACGAAAAAATTAAAAGGAAAGTGGCTGCTAAAAGGATGGAAGAGGCAGAAGCTCGAAGATTGCGAGAAGAGGAAGCTCATAAACAAAAATTGCAACAGCTGGTATAGCTATTGTAGCATTGAAATGCATTATTTATTGTTGCTTCTGTTTCTTTTACCCCTGAGGGATGATAACTCCTGATAGTTTAATACTTGTCCACAATGCCCTTTAATGTTGAACTAGGAAAAATTGTCAGTGGGCTATTTAGCCTGAGCATAAAACAGCTGAGTTTGATTCTATTTCTTAATTTGGCATGATGACCAGCTCTCTTGCTTTTATTCTAGGCCATGAAGTGAACTATTGTTGCATATTTTTAAAAAGAAAACTTAAAAGCTGTTTTAAGATTGGCTTGGTGATTACTTTGAACCATTTGAATTAACTTGCTTGAAAACCTTTTGGCAATGTTTACCAGGTGTATGAAGACAACCTGAGACAGTCACCAAATAGAATCAAAAAACATTCAAATGGCACATCCATCTGCCTTGAGCAAAGATTCCTTTTCAAGAGATGTAGCCTTTTGGGTCAATGCTCTCTTCATGCAGCTGCAACAAGAATTTTGCACACATCTGTTGTGTTTATATGGGTCATAAAGAGCCAAGGAGATTTTGGTATCACCCAGATGTGCTATCCATGAAATGAGATGAAGTTAATTATCTCTCGGCATATTTAAATCTTTCAAAAATTGACATTCTTCTTTTGATGGGGAGTAAATACACTACTTTTATATTGTTTATCAAATATTTTACATCGTATCTTATGTTTCATTCTTGCTTCCCCTCCCAATGCAAGAGATTTAAATTGCATTCTGATATAATATAATGAGAGTAGTGAGTCTCCTTGCTTCTAGTCCAAGTATCTGATTTCCTCGAACTTTGATTATAGTGGCATACCAGTTGAGGTTAATACATCCTATCCTGGGCCAGTCTTACTACTACTGTCATGCCCAAAGAGGTGTTAGTGTTTTTTTTTAAAACATGGGACCACCCCACCAAACCTTAAAACACTCCTGGGAACGCACTTAAGTCACTTAAGTCACTTAAAACAAAAATTAAATTACTTACAACCCCTCTGTTACAGGAAGTGACTATATACCAAGGTACTGAATGTATAATGTCAGAAAATGTGGGGTGGGGGCGAAGGCAAAGGTCCTGTTTTTCTTCACTTGGATAAATCTTCCCCAGCATGCCATGGTTAGCCAGTTCACAATGTTACCTTTCCTTTATTTGCGTATCTGATGTACAGGAGCTTTAGTACAAATAAGCTAACATTTGTGCATTCTTTTCTACCTCTCTGATTATGCTTCCCACAACTCTGGGCTATCTAGTTTTAGTAGTCCTTTAAAGACGTGTACAACAAATGGCATGTTTTAAGTGATACTTAATCCTATTAAGCAAAAGTATAAACTTGTGATTTTGCTGGTGTTAATTGCTTCCTTCAAATTGTTATCAACTGAGAACAATTGATTGGTGTTTAATCCTGCAGGAGGAAGAACACAGAGAGCTACAGCAGTGCAAGAAGAAAGAGTTGGAGCAGCAACATAAAATGGTAGAAGCCAGAAAGCTTCTAGTCCAGCGACAAGCTGAGCTGGAGAGAGAGCGATTGTGTAAGCTGCAAATGGCTGCAGATAGGGAACAGGAAAGAAAGCAGGAGCAAGAGACCAGCCAAGCAGAGAAGTATGGAGCAATAAAATGTAGCAGCTGTCATAACTGTATAGGAGAGAAAATTAATCTTGGACTCAAATACTTGATCAAATGCGTGATCACTTTTTTTGTGATATTCTTGATTCATTCCCTCAAATTTGAAATGTTTTCTTCACCCAGTACCAGTGACTCACTAACATTTTTATCCAAGGACCGCTTGAGCAGGGCGAGACAACCCAGTGGGCTACATACCAGTCCTGCCTCCACCTACATTCACTTGCCACGGCAAAAAGCTGATCAGAATTAATTTAAAGACTGGCACTGTTGTTGAGGTACCATTGAGTTGTTGACTGGTTTGAAACTGGAGAACCTCAGTCTTGTGTTGTTTCAGATTTAGCCAGTTCCTCCTCTGTCTTCAGCCCCATAAGTGTTGAAAATCTGTTCTTCCAGTCATTGTATGATATGTTGTTATAATGACATATATCTTGCTTATGAAACTATTATTGCTTATGTTTGTCGTGCATGTGGGAGTTGGTCTGGTTGTGAGATGTCCCATTAGAGATGGGATGAGGAATCTGGTTGGTACACTTTCATGGCAGCAATATATATTTTGGACCACCTGGAGGATCCTTGCAAACCACACTGAGAATTACTGTCCTATACCATAGAACTGTGATCTCTAATACTTCACCTGAAATATTATGCAGCTCAAAATTTTCCGGACTTGATTTCTTAGAAAGTAAGAATGTAGAATCATAGAAACCCTCCAGTGCAGAAAGAGGCCATTTGGCCCATTTGAGTCTGCACTGACCACAATCCCACCCAGGCCCTACCCTCATATCCACCTGCTAATCCTTCTAACCTACACATCTAAGGACACTAAGGGGCAATTTTAGCATGGCAAATCAACCTAACTCGCAGATCTTTGGACTGTGAGCAGAAACTGGAGGAAACCCAAGCTGTACTATTGAGTATTTACACTGATTAATTGAAGGTGGAATGAAATCATCCCATCCACTATTTTAGAATCCTGATGATAGTGGAGTATGATAGGTTATGCCAAAGAGATAAGTGTTTGAGACTTATAACTTGAATTAGTTTTCCTCAGAATTCCCAGTGAGTAAATGGGCAGTTTCCCCCGTCATTGAATACATCCTCTTATCCTTTCACCGGATCTGAAAAGACTGTATTTAGGTGAATGTGGGTGACACAATGGTACAGGTGGTTAGCACTGCTGCCTTACAGTGCCAGGGATCCAGGTTTGATTCCAGCCTTGGGTAACTCTGTGTGGAATTGGCGCATTCTTGTTTGCATGTGTTTCCTCTGGGTGGTCTGATGGCCTCCCATAGTGCAAAAATGTGCAGGTTAGGTGGATTGCTCATATGTCCCAAGCTGTGCAGGTTTGGGAGATTAGTAGGGTAAATGCATGGGATAACAGAGAGTGGAGGTTGGACCTGGATAAGATGCTCTTTCAGAGAGTCAGTGCAGACCAAATGGGCTGAATGTCTCCTAGCACAGAAAGGAGTCTGTGATTCTAGGAATTGGTTTGGGGATACAGTGGTTGGTAAAACTGGAATTGGAACAGAAACAGTTGTTTTAAATAAACAGTACTGATTATTGCGGAATTTGTATTGTCCTACCAGTTGGTGAATTTGACTAGATTGTGCAGTGTGGCTTTCCTTAAGTGATTTTTTTTTTTGGCATCAGGATATGAAGTTGAAACGTTGTTAAACTGAAATGCTACCATTCGGAGTTATTCTTCCACTGAAGACAATGGAAAGTTTATGAAACATTCAAGGGATTCAAACTAAATTCTGTTGATGCTATCCCAATCCTTGTCATGAGACTGGAATAGTTGCAGAGATGTTATCCATTTTCGACTCTACTGAAACTCTTTTGTTGTTTTGCTGTAATACCTGAATGTGACTGTTTTGGAATGGAATGTTCTGCTGTAGACTTGCAATTGGTGGAGAGGCTAGACTGAAATATTTGTTCTGTAGAGGCTAATGGCTCAAATACAAATGGTCTACATATGTGATAGTTGACGATGATTCTTGTGTTGATTTTGTGAAAATTGGGACTTAATCTGCTTCTACTTAATACTCATGAATGGAACCCTTTTCCACAAAGGTTTAACATGACTGATTAGTCTAAAATTTGCCAGGACTATTTTTTCTTTTACATGTTTAGTGTCTTAGGACCTCCTGTTTTAAGTCACTCCTTGTCTGACCCACTAGTGAAGCGAGTTTACTGAAAACTAGTAAAGATTGTATCCAAATAATTTTCAAATTGGATGGAATTTTGTTTAAGTAAACACAACTTGTGTTCAAGGACTAATTTGGAAAGCAAAATTATATATGCATTGACCTTGTTGTGCTGACTAACTTTTGTGCTGATTAACTTTTGCTAACCTTAGTTCTAGGAATATTTTTAATTGCCTTTGATTCCAGACTTGTGATAGAGAACCTCTTTTTATTTGTATCTTGTTGGCATCTGCTCCCATTTTTCTAACCAGGGGATGAGGTGGTGAGCCTTTATGATAATGGTGCTATGATAATTGTGTTAGGAAATTGATTAGCTATCATTGAAGGGATGACTATTATAGATTAATGTCAGAATGGTCTGTGGCTTGGAGGAATTAGGAGTTATATTTCCACAACATTTCCCTTCCTAGGTAGGAGATGCTGTCAATGTAATTTTGGTAAATTACTGCAATGCATTATGTAGATAGTCAGAATGACACAAGAGGCCATGTGACCCACCAAGTCCAAGTTGTCCTGTAACTATTTATGACTCTGCAAGTTTATTCCCCTCAGTACCTTTCCTGTTTCCTTTTGAATTTGTTGATCATCTCTGCTAACACCCAACCCTCAAGCAGAGTGTGTGTTTGTTGCCATTGGTCGTGTTTATTCTTCCTCACAGCCGCCTTGAACCTTTTGCCCACAATCTTGTAAATGTGTAACCTAGCCCTTGTATGAGCAATTTTTCTTTGTTTATCTTTACCTAAATCTGTCATAGATACCTTAACTCTTTTTTGCTTCAAGGGGACCATGCCCAGCTTCTCCAAATTAATTTTGCTACAAACCTTTATCCCTGAAATCATTCTTCTAATCTCCTCTGCATCCTAAGTTGGTGGCCAGAAAGAGATGTAATAACTTAGTTGCAGCATTATTGAGCAAAAAAAGTGAAATTATGAAGCTCAAGATCCCAAATGCTACTTACTGGACCTTGGTTCAATTCCTGGCTTGGGCCACTGTCTGTGCAGAGTCTGCACGTTTTCCCCGTGTCTGCATGGTGTTCCTCTATGTGCTCCAATTTCCTCCCGCAGTCTGAAAGGTGTGCTGCTTAGGTGCATTGGCCATGTTAAATTCACCCTCAATGTACCTGAACAGGTGCCAGAATGTGGCGAATAGGGGATTTTCATAGTAACTTCATTGCAGTGATAATGTAAGCCTACTTGTGACAATGTAAGCCTACTTGTGACAATAAATAAACTTATAAGCTGTCTTGCCATCATTAAACGTGATATAAAATACACGTGCACACAGTATACCATCCTCAGCCAATTTATTTTATTTTCAACTGACACTGGCCCTCCTCCTCAAGTGTTGCTGGTTAGACTGGTATGTGTTTCCCATCTTTAATTGCCCTTAAAGGTGGTGGTAACTGCTGTGGTCCATGTTGTGTAGGTGTACGTGTAATGGTATTAGGGAGAGAGTTCCAAGATTTTGACCTTCCAACAGTGAAAGACAATGCAATTCTAGTAAGAAGTCTCAACACCATGCTAATGTCCAGTGAGACTTCTTACTGTGCCCACCTCAGTCCAACACCAGTATCTCCACATCAATGCTTGCAGGAGGTGTTGTTCCCATGTTTATACTACCTTTTATGCTAGGTAGAGGTTGCGGGTTTCGTAAGTGCTTCTGAAGGAGCCTTGGTGAGTTGCTGCAGTGCCGTTCGTAGCTGACGTTCACTGCTGCCACTGTGCATTAGTGGTGGAAGAAGTGGCTGGAGTACCACTCAAGCAGGCTACTTTTCCTGAATGGTGTCAGGCTTCTTGAATGGAGCTGCACTCATCCAGCTAGTGGAGAGTGTTCCATTGTACCCCCAAATTGTGCCTTATACATGGTGGACACGCTTTGGGGAATCGTGAGGTTAGTTACTTGCTGCAAAATTCCCAATCTGTGACCTGCTCTTGTAGCCACTGTATTTACCTGGTTGGTCCAGTTCTGTTTCTGCTGATGATAACACCCTAGGATGTTCCCTATTTTTCCACACGCTCTGCAGTGTTCATTGTACAGAACCTACAAGCAGTTGCACAGATTCAAACCAACACCAACCTGATCATCCTCCAATACTAGTACAAACTTGAGAGCGATTGAAAGAGAATCTCTTCAGATTAAAGTTGAGTATTTTGTTGGCTAGGTTAGGTGTTTATATTGACATGCTGGTGTTATTTCTCTGTGCTGAAGTTCAAGATCAGCAGACTCGTGTTAAATGTATTGCTTCAAAAATAGAAATTTGCAAGAACTAGTGAGTAACATATTCAACTTTTAACAGAGAATGTGAACGTTTGGAGAAAGAAAAGGCCCTCCAGTTACAGCAAGAGCTGGACCGAACAGCACGAGAGGATGTTGCACTGCAGGCTCAACAAGAAAAGAGAGAGCTTCATGAGAAAGCACGAGAGAGAAAACAGGTAAGGGACCTCACCTTAGTGGCATTCTTGAGATATAACACCCTTAATAATCTTGAAATTTCTAAATGGGAATACAAACTGATACTTGTCCGTTCTATCCATCAGTACATTTCATGGCAACTTTGAGAACTGATTCCATTATAGTTCGTAATTTCTGTTGTCGCAAGTTGTAATTTATCCTCATTACGTAGTAAATGTATTTAATTGCACAAAATGAAGGTTTTTGCAGCAGAAGGACTAAAGAATAGACAAATTTGGGTGGTAAAGCTGTCTAGCTTCTGAAATTTGTATAGTGTTTGTGATTTCTAGTGGTAATGACATTATTGCATCAGTTACATGATGCAAAGTAGATGCTTAAGTTTAATCTCTACTTTCAGACAGTTGCTTCTGTTTTGAAAAGTTGTATTCAATGCTTCCCTCATTTAAGTTGATGAAGCTTTTTGATGAGTTGTTGACTTGTACAGAGCAGGAAGTACCCAGTTCATTCCCTTGAATTAACTGATCTCCTGGAGAGGAATAGAGATGCTAAAATTGTACTTTTTAGGAGGTGAGGAAATCGAGTTTCAACTGCCAACTTGTAGTGCCTTTAACAGAGTAAAACATTCCAAGGAATTAGTAACATTGTCAGAGGTTTGACATGGAGTCACATGAGGCAATTGACCAAAAGTTTTAAAGGAGCATCTAGGAAACAGGGGTAGCGAAGATTAGAATCATAGAATCCCTGCAGTGCAGAAGGAGGCCACTTGGCCCATCAAGTCAATCCCACTCAGATCCTATCCCCATAACCCCATGCGTTCACCCTATAATCCCTCTGATATTAACAGTCAATTCAGTGTGACCATTCCCAGTCCCCTGCTCTCTGTCCATGTTGGGTTGAGATGTGGGGGAGACATTTCAGAGCCTCTGCAACTGAAGGCATAACCACTAATGGTGGAAAGATTAAAATTGGGGGTACACAAGAGGCTGGAATTACAAATGTGCAGGAAAACTTTAGAAAGAACAGGTAGGCTGTTTGAGTAGAGGAGGGTAATTTAAATTGATATTTAAAATTGTAAAACCCCAGACACTGAAATGGAAGGACATAGTGCCCTAGAGAAGCTAGGAGGCATAGATTTTAAATAATTGGCGGTAGATTAAAAGGGAGTTTAGAAATTCTTTCATCCTGAGAATGGTAGCATTTTGGAACTTCCTGCCTGAAAGGATGTCACATTTCTTTAAAAAAACTTTGAGATATGCACTTGAAATGCCGTAACCTACAGGTTACAAACCAATAACTTGGAAGGTGAGATTAAGCCATATAGGTCTTTCCCAGCCAGTATAAATATAATGGACTGATTAGAGGTTTCCTTTACCATATGTTTTGAAAGGTGTGAGGCACAAAGAAAATTACAGCACAGGAACAGGCCCTTCAGCCCTCCAAGCTTGCACTGACCATGTTGCCCACCTGAACTAAAACCTCCTATCCTTCTGGGGACCATATCCCTCTTCCCATTCTATCCGTGTATTTGTCAAGACACCCCTTTAAAAGTCACTACTGTATCCGCTTCCACTCCCACCCCTGGCAACAAGTTTAAAAAAAAATCTGCCTCGTACATCTCCTTTCAACCTTGCCCCTTGCACCTTAAACCTGTGCCTGCCAGTAATTGACTCTTCCACCCTGGGGAGAAAGTTTCTGACTATCCATTCTGTCCATGCCTCTCATAATTTTGTAGACTTCTATCAGGTCACCCCTCAACCTTCACCATTCCAGTGAGAACAAACCAAGTTTCTCCTCATGGCTAATGCCCTCCATACCAGGCAACATCTGGTAAATCTTTTCTATACCCTCTCCAAAGCCCCCATGTCCTTGTAGTGTGGCAACCAGAATTGAACATTATATTTCAAGTGTGGCCTAACTAAGGTTTTATAAAGCTGCAACATGACTTGCCAATTTTTAAATTTAAACTCAATGCCCTAGCCAATGTCTTCTTGACTACCTTCTCCATCTGCATTGCCACTTTCAGTGACCTGTGTACCTGTACACCCAGACCATTTGGCCTATCAATACTGTTATTTACTATGTATTCCCTATCTATATTAAACCACCTGAAATGCATTCTCATTTGTCCAGATTAAACTCTATCTGCCATCTCTCTGCCCAAATCTCCAACTGATCAATATCCTGCTGTATCCTCTGATGGTTCTCATCTCTATCCAAAAATCCACCAACCTTTTGTGTCATCTGCAAACTTACTAATCAGTCCAGTTACATTTTCCCCTTATATATTTGTTACAAACAGCAAAAGTCCCAGCACTGATCCCTGAGGAACACCACTTGTCACAGCTCTCCATTTAGAAACGCACCCTTCCGTTGCTACCCCCTGTCTTCTTTGAGCCAGTTTTGTATCCATTTTGCGAGCTCACCTCTGATCCCATGCAACTTCACCTTCTGCACCTGTCTGCCATGAGGGACCTTGTCAAATGCCTTACTGAAGTCCATGTAGATAACATCTACTACACTACCCTCATCAATTGTCTTTGTCACTTCCTGGAAAAACTCAATCAATTTCGTGAGACACAACCTCCCCTTCACAAAACCATGTTGCCTCTCACTAATACGTCCACTTATTTCCAAGTGGGAATAAATCCTGTCTCGAAGAATCCACTCCAATGATTTCCCTACCACTAATGTAAGACTCACTGGCCTGTAATTACCTGGATTATTCTTGCTACCCTTAAAGGAACAACATTGGCTATTCTGCAATCCTCTGGGATCTCCCTTTGTAGCTAGTGAGGATACAAAGATTTCTCTCAAGGCCCCAGTAATTTCCTCTCTTGTCTCTCTCAATGAAGTTAAATTGGGAAGTTTCAAGGCTATGTAGGGATTTGAAAACTAGTTTAACTACTTTAAAATTGATTTGTTTCTCTAGCAAGTTTTGATGTAGATCAATGAGAGGATCAGGTCCCCTGCCCTATCAAAAAAAAAAGCCTTGTGATCTTGCACAAACCTCATATGAATATCACTCCATTGTACCTCTTGTAATTGATCCCAGTGGAGGTTGATGTGTTCATAGTGGGAGTGAAAAGATAATTTTGATTAGGGATTTGCTCTGATATCTACCTACTTAGCTGTTTTACTTTCCTGCCAGCTTGTAGCAAATGGAACCAACATGGTGAACTACTGTTTTTTTTTGAAAATGTATTATTAGCTTTGGCTTTTCTAACACTGAAGCCTTTGCGATTAATATTTGTGTGTCCCTATTTGTAGGAAGAGCAGCAATTGCCACAGCTGGAAAGTCAGTCTCTAGAAAATGAGAGAACCACAAAACAAAAATTGGAGCAAGAAAATGAGAGTAGTCTTTGTGGAGATCAGCAAAGAAAATGGAAGGACCAGAAAGTGAAGGAAGAGATCTCCAACAAAAGTATACTGAATGTAACTGTGGAGGTGCATGTGAGTGTTTTAGTAATTGAGGTTGAGGGACAATGAAGTATGACAGGAGACTCTTATTTGAGCTTAGTATAATCGCCAGTTAGAGTATGGCTGGAACTGTTACCATTTTTGTTCTTCCTTTTAGGCTGATCCTTAATCAGATTTGAGTCTACAGACTATAATATATAAATGACGAGCAACATTTTTCAAATGTATCAGCATTTCTTGTTTTCTGCCCAAGGGCAGGTCTAATACCACTATTTCCTCCATGGGTAGGGCAAGGAGGCAGATCCTAGTCAGAACAAGGATTGAACCCCATGCTGTTGGTACCAGTCCAATCCACACTACCTGTCCAGCCAACTGAACCCCCAGAGGAGTCCAGAATTGTATGTTGTAACCTGGAGCTATGAGTAGTGACGGTTAAGACTCCAATTTATTTTTATCACCAAGGCTCTTGCTGTCTGCCATTAGCATATGATGCAAGTTGATACTGAACCTGTTTGATCCCATTCTCCAAACCTTCCTTTGGCTATCAAGTCCTGTAGGGGGCTTGAACCCAAAACTTCTGGCTTAGAAGATGGGGGCACTACCACTGTACCACAGGAGCTCTTGCAAAACGTTTATCTTAAGACTATATACAGTACAGACCTCCTTAAATACCGAGCAGAACTTGTCGTAAAGAAATCTCTTAACAGTCTTAATCTGCCAAACAGAAGGTGAAAGCCTGCCTGATTAGTGCAGAAACAATGATGCAAGATAGAGAATGAGTTGTCATTTGGTGGTAGGGGTGAGGGAGAAGAAAAGGGAGGTGCTTAGAAGGGATTAATAAATTAAAACCAGTATGATATGTTAAGGACAGATTTTTGACAAGCATATTCGTGTCTTTAGTGAGGGCTGATGAGGGGTAATCTAGTAAGGTTGTGTAAGTGGACTTTCAAACAGTGCTTGATAAAAATACCTTATAATAGATTTGTAGCAAAATTTGAAGCCCATGGGATTAAAATGGCAGTGCCTACATAGCTATGGAATTGGCTAAGGGACAAAGCAAACTGATTGTCAGCAGTTGTTTTAGACTGGAGAGAAACCTGCAGTGATATCCTTCTAAGGTTGCTATTGGAATTGCTATTCTTTATACAATATAATTTTTACAGTATGATACAGATATAGCAATGACCTGGACTTTGTACAGAACTTACATCTTTGTAAACTTTGAAATTTTAACTCAAGAATGTGATCCAAGATGTGGTGGTTAGGCAAATAAGGCATAGACTGGTGAAATGGTGGAGATATGGTACACTAAATTTATTTTGATAGGAAAGATGAGGTGCAAAATAACTTAAATGGTGGTAGTTTAGAGAGAATGCTGGAATAGCGGGAGTTGGATGTAAATACATGAAGGTGGCAGGGTATTGAACAGGCGGTTGGAATCCTTGGTTTTGTAAATTGAGGAAGAGTGCAAAAGTAACTTTTTATTAAAATGCTGGTTTGACCTTCACTGGAATACCATGTTCAATTGATGTGGAAGCTTTCATGAGGGCGCAGAAGAAATTTACTAGAATTATCAGTGTTGAACATCTCATAGTATTTCCAAAAAATATTTTGGGTTGCTCTCCTTCAGAGTAAAGAAACTGAAGACTTACTGGAGATGTTTAAAATCCTGAAAGATCTTGATAATAAGAAGAAACCGTTTCTAGTGACAGAGGACCCATATATTTTAAGATAACTGGCAAACAGCAAAGGTTACAAATGATTTTCTAGTTAGTTATGAGCTGCAATGCATTGCCTGAGCAAATTCAATAATAAAAGCATTCATAATGGCTCTCCTTGAAGTTAGCCAAAGTAAACTAACTTTTGCTTTTTGCATCTATTTTTGAAAATATAAAAGTAATCATTCATATATTGTGCAGTTCTTACTGTGTTTAACTTTGATCTAAAAATTGTAAAGCACACCTTTTGAGCATGCAATCATAGGGTGTCCCCGTCAATATAAGTTTCATCCTTCAATGTTATCGTATCATTGTGCTAGTGATAGAATTGGGTATCTTTGTAATTTAACCATAATTGTTAAATTAGCTTTTGACAGTCTCAGCAGCTACATGAATTCACATTTCTGTTCTTGCATCCCCACCCTTCTGTTTTTCCCCATTTGATCACACTTACAAGTGAATTGAGCAGTTTTGAATTAAGCATTGTTAGGGTGTATTTTGGGCTTGCATATCTTTTTGTGACTGTCTAAAATGCTGTTGATACCTGCTTTGGAGTAAGTGGTCCTCTCAGTCACAGGAGATTTATGGCCTGTTAATGGAAAGGGAGTGAATTGGGTGAATGAAAAGGTATCCCTTGAAAGTGGTAGTGGGTAGAAGGGTAAGAAAAGTATTTATTGTAAAGAAACTGAATTGGAATCTTGTTGGAAATTGTTGGTAGTTCAACAATCATGGGATTTTAATGGATTTAACTTTTTTCCAGCACACTCCAGTATTGGAGTCTTACACTATGACTCCTAATAGCTACTCCAAAGTCAAGTTTCCTAAAGTAAATCTGGAAAGTTATGGCATGGACTTGGAAAGTGAAGACTCAACAGATGATGAGGAGGCACCCCGTAAACCTATCCCTTCTTGGGCTAATGGTAAGGTGCTAGCTTTAAACAATTCAAGAGAATCTGTTTGCTATCTCCATGATGAAATGAACAGCTTACTTGACTCTCTCTTTGAAACATTATTTGTCCAAGGCATTTAGGGATTGTATATTTTAAAACTGTACACACTTGCCAATATCTGATTTAAAGGCCTCAGTTTGGGATACAATGTAATTGTTTTTTTTCCAGAAACCTTTTGTTGTTCTGTTTTATATCTTGTACTGAGTGCACCAATAGATCAGCCATTTTACTTAATAAGTAGAGAAATCCATATAAGTCAACAAAGTCCTAAGTTTGAACCCAATATCTACTCAATTAGCTGATTTTAATTGGGGCAGCAATAGGTTGCAACAGTGGAAAGTGAAAATAATCTAATCCTCCTGATTTTGACTTGTAATTAATTAGATCATTTTGGAACAAAAGTAAACTACTGCAGATGCTGAAAATCAAAAATAATAACAAAAACGCGGGAAATACACTTATGCGCTTGAAATGTTCATTTTATTCTCGATCAGCAGATGATGCCTGACTAGTTAAGTTTCTAGCACCTCCTGTTTTTAACTCTTGTTAGTTGCATTTGTTTTTCAAAAAGGGCTATTGAAAGTTCACAGAAAAAGATTAAAGTGTTAATTTCCTCCTTTTCAATTTTTGCACAGTGCAAACTAAACAACAAGGTATATAACAAGGTGGAGAAGATCAGTGTGTTCAAATGGACATTATCATGTGTGACTGCTCTTCCTCCTTGCCTTCCACACCCAACCAAATGGTAGCTCTAGATTACAAACGGAAAGAGGAGGGGGGGCACTGTATTAAATAATCACAGTTTACATATGCATTCAGAGTTTATCAGTTGTTCAAGGATGTGTAGATAAACTGGTTGGAATGCCATTGACCTAACTTTATTCCAGTTTTATGCAAATTATTCCAAAAGCTTGCTAAGTTCCTTGTTAGTTTATTGACTCCGTTATTAATGAAGACAAACCAATTGCTCTTTCTCTTCTATTCTTCCCCAGTCCTTTACTCTTGTCTGCTTGCATTCCTACCATCCCAGGCCTGAAAAGCCCACAGTTACTCTGCACCCTCCTTGACTTTCTCTGAAGGGCCTTCTTGTGAACAGCTTCATCACCTGTTCAATCTTCCCTTGCTGACATTCCTATTAAATATGTTTGCTGATCATGTCCATCTTTATCCTCTTGCATGTTCCTTGTACTCTCCCTGAAGCCCCTTGCATCTTGCCTTCAGACTTTCAGCTGCCTAGCCTTTGACTGACTGTCTTTTTGCCTTAATATTCTGCCCCTTGGTCACAAATGACATCTCTCTCAACTATGGTAAACTTCTTTTGTGGCCTGTATACACCTGTTACATGGTCATCTACACTGTTGCCTCTCCTCCATTGTTAAGTTGGTTGGAACTGTCCTTTCCAGATCCTTCTAGTTGTAGTCAGAGGGATAGGTGTAAATAGCTTCTCTTATTACTTCTGCATTATTGCTCCTGGATTTGCCCTAAGGTTCAATTGTTCTTCCCGTCCTTATTCTCAACCTATTCCTTTTGTCATGTACACTTAATCACTTTGGAAGAATCTTTCCATATACCAATAACTGGTAACAGTAAATGGCTACCCTACCCAAGCAGAAAGTTGTCTGCTTAATTTAGTTTGTATTTTCACTGAGTTGTAAAAAGCTGTCCAGCTCCAGTGCATCACATTAGCATTCAAACAATGTAATGGAATTTATTTTTCTATCATCAGGTAAACAATTGCAGCAAGCGCTCATCAAACAATATTACCACCCACTTGATGTGGACAAATTCTTCGATGTCATTCAACCCCCGAACCTTGAGAACATCTTTGGTAAAAGCAAGCCACGTTACCTGAAACGCACTAGTTCTGCAGTTTGGCAATCACCGCCAGTGTTAAACAGCATTAAGAATGTACCCTATGGTTTTATGAAATACTGAAATATCACTGTATATAAAATGACATTCCAAATACTGTAGTGAGTAAACACTCCCTATCCTCATTTCTGACCATTTTCTATATTGCTTTTGCTATATAGAAAATCTTTATTGCCTGATTACCACCACCTCATTTTATAAATGAACAGCTCTAGCAGCTGTTCCTCAGGAATCTTGTACATTGTTTTAAAAGTTTTCATACACAGGTTTTTAGTTCATTTTCATTAGACTTTTATTTGGTGCGTAAGTTCAAATCTTGAAAATCTCTGCCTCCTTTCAGGATTATGTGCAACATTTTAATGGGAAGTTTCAAACCAGTTCATGCTTTGGGCATGAGCCTGCTGCACAAAACTCTAATTTACTCTAATTGGCAAACTCAGTACCTGATGTGTGAAATTCCAGGGGGGAGGGGGGGTGGGAATCTCATTTCTGCAATGCACAGTGCTTTTCTGTAGTTGGGGCAGAGGACAAGGAGCTTTGTTATGCCTCTGTCTATACACCTTATCTCAAATGTTGGGTGTTTGAAATAGGTTGATTTCTAATATTTAATTGGCGAAATGCACATCTTTGTGCATTTTAAAAAGGACATTTCCATTGGAGCAAATACTTTCTAACTTCTAAATAATTGGTCTTGGGTGATTGCCATTAATTTTGAAAGCTTCTAGAACAGCACTTTAACAAAAATACTTGAAGCTCCATTCACTTGGACCAAGATATCTGGTTCAGTTCTTTCTGTTAACTTCTGAATTAAGTAATCTCAGTTGGGATGGCACTTTTAAGTGCTGAGATCAATATAAGCACTTCTGCATTAAAGACTAAAAACTGGCCAGAGTTTCCACTTCTGTGTTGTTTTCCCTTGTTGAAAGTGCATGGGGATGACTGAGGACAGAATCAGGCTTATCTGATGGTTTTTTTTTCCCTCTCAAATTGGCCAACCAACCCCACTACTTAGATTTGTATGTAGGATGGTCAGTTAGCAGGACTCCTGAAAATAGCCATGGGAATCATCACCAAGCATGAGTTGCCTTAGAAGGAAGAGGGAAAACTGACAGAACTCCTTGGTGTTTGAAACACTGCAATGGTGCAACATTCATAATTTTACCAAGAGGCTGAAATTTTATGGTTCAAAAAGACTTCAAATGCAGTGCAAATCTAAGCTGTTTTCAGTTTTGTAATGAGTAACTTGGTCTCGCGTTTGTTGTAAATAAATCATATTCAAAAGTCTAAATGAGGGGAAACTTTCATTTTGAAAACGTATTTACTTTAAATAAAGAGTTTGAGATGCAGTCTGTTAACTTTATTCTTCAAATAATTAAAACAATATAATTTACTAAAATGTAAAGCTAAACTAGAATATTGTATTTCACAGCCCATTTGACATTGGTTATTTGAGACAAAAACCATAGGGAAGAGTTGGAGGATGGTAATTTATCTTTAAACCATTGCATCGTTAATTTTAATTTAATGAAATCTCTAAGATCTGATCGGAACTAGCATTAAATAAAAAAAACCCACAAGCTATTGGTATGCTAGATTCTTGAAGGTTGGCCTGGATAGATCTCCTTAAATATCGATTCACTGTCTGACCTCTTAGCCACTTACTGAATGTTTTTCAAAGAATATAACATGATTCATTCATCCCTCATTTCACATTCAGCTCTCTGATTACTTGGGTTGGGGAATTGAGAAGAGAAATATTACATTTGCTTGACTAAAGTCTAATCCCTACTTGAATGAAAAATGACTCTCTGGTCAATATAATTGATTGAATATTAGCAAACAAAATGCATCCATTTCTGTATACTTTAAATTGCAAGTGCAGCAATGATCCCTGTGGAGACTGTCAAACCAAAAAAAAACCCCACAAGAAAACCAATGGACAAGATTGTATTTTAAGTTGAACAAAAATCAGCAGCAAATTAAATATAAATTGCTTGACAAATTGTGGCCATTAACTAGCAGATGCAACACATTGGTTTACTTGTAGTCCATTCAGTATATGTGACACTCAATTCACTTTCTCTGGTTGAATTCCAGCTCAATCCATGATTTAAGATCTCTAGCTTAAAGAAGCACCCAAGCAATATGATTTGAAAAACATTTCATCCTTGAGTATGCAACCACAATTGGTCAGATACATGGAGGAAATGGGGAAATTTGTAGCAACCAACATGGGAAAAGCACACCAGCAAACAAAGAAAAAGCTCATTTTGGAGGAAATCCCTCCCGAATGTCAAGTGGGACGGTTGGTAATGATCTGGAATTAAAGCCCAAAGGAAAATTCCTTTGTGCCTACATAGCAAAGGCCATATTGGGTACAAACTGAATCCAGTCCTATATTTGTTCAAATTCTCTCCAAAGAAATAGTCATAAGGCTCAATATTTAAATGATTCTATTTGAATCTTTTAAAACTAATGAAAGGATGCATGCCTGATTTGTCTTCAAGAGATCTATATGCAAGATATTGAGAATGATGATCGTTCTAGTTGAAATAAAATTACATGAAGTTTATTGCATTAACAATTACATGCAGCTCTACATAGGCCTTGATCTAGCCTGGGTCCTAATGGTTACATAGGTTGATTATTTGACTATACGCTTGACTCATAAAATGCACATGATGTTTTACTGATAGACACAGATTGCAGTGAACAGATTAAAGTCAATAGTGAACTTCTAACATGTACCTTTTTATCCTCCAGCCTTACATAGTGAAGTCATTATGCAGCTTCTTAAAGGTACATGCCATTGTCTGTATTAGCATGCATACAGTATCATTTCACCAGGTGCATTCTTTTTTTCCCAGTGAGGAAATTTGGAAAATGAAAGTCTTGGGAAAGAATTCTTGAGCAAAACATTTTTGTCATGACAATATGATATTCAGTTATGAATGGGAAGGCCCCAGACATCCTCATGAATTGTATAGAAAGTCTGGCAGCAAGACATAGTGAGCTGTTGCTCAGCAAAAAGCAGATGCTGCACAGTGCAAGAATAAAAAAGTTCAAGTATCAATTCAAGCACAGGCAAGTCCATGAGGTAGAGACTAGTATTAGGCTGTTCAAGGCTGAAAGGGTTAATGGATGAGACAGGAGAAACAGTACAGGACACATGATGTAAGAGGGTCAGATGGCTAGAAGTCTAGAAGGAAAAAGCTCATGGTTCATGTCTGTATTCTCATACTTCTATAAATAGTTATGTACTTATAAACCAATTATTGTTCAGGCATATCTATATCTCTGCAATCATTCTATAGCCAGTCACAACTAACATTTGACAAGATGGCAGCAGTGAACTATCTCAAAATCAGCAAAACTGAAGATGTCGGTATGGCAGCTGAAAATTGCCAAAAGCATTACAGAGAAGATATGGAGGCTGAGAACCAGAGGTGAAATCAATTTTCCAGCTGTCTAATGGTTACACCATAGCATGTGGTGGTCTGTGGAGCAGTAGCAGAGTCAAAGAACCTGACAACAATCAGGAAAGGTGAGAAAATGTTGAAAAAGACTTAAAAGCTTCCACTTTATGGCCCAGTAAGCAGGCAATAGTAGGAAAAGTTATCTTTTGGTGAGTGCAGGTTTCAGTACATCCTGCTGTCTGGGTGTGAAGTCAGTTGCATTACAAGTGGCAACTCTGGCTGCAGTTGGAAAAGAACAGAATTCTACCAAGATTAGGAGCAACTATCAAAGAGGGTCAGTGACCACGGCTTTCAGTGAAAACCTGATCAGCACTAGAAAACTCCATGACTGCAGCAGAAGTTTAAAATCCTTGCAAACCACCTAAGAGATTAATGCAGCTATGAAATCCAAATTTACGTTGCCAGATTGATTTGCGCATAAGAAGATGTTGATTATAGAACAGTGTCTATTAAAGAGCACTTCATTGTCTTTAGTAGGTTAACAGCAAGTCTTTATGAACTACTTGTAACTATATACATATACAGTAAAGGGTACAGGCAAGAGGCTGTCTCCATGTCTAGGTTTCACACATCTCTGCTCAATACCACAATCTGTCATCTTACGTCATTGTGGAGGCAGAACTGTACTCATTCCACAGACCCAGGTCAGACAAGAATTGGGTACTATGGAGGAAGAGATTTTTTAAATTTAAAATTGCATCTATATTAAATAATAAGTCAGGGTGTGCCAGTCAATACACTATTGTAATCGAGTCAAGATTAGCAAAAGGGTCCAGAAGGTGGTTGAACCAATAGATATCTTTATCAATGATCTGTATTGATTGGCTGATGGTTGTGAATATCTTGTATCTAATTGATGCAAGATTGCATTGTAGTTGGAGTAGCTGATAACACCCTTTCTGATCCACTGGAGTCCAAAGAATGCTTAACTTTGAAGAAGGTGATACACTTAAACAATCAGAGGTTCATTAAGAGCCATACTCAAAAGAGACATTCAGAAAGCCCCCAATGATGGTACAGCATATTAAAGTGTAACCAAATGGCCTGCCAAAATATAACTTTTAGTATACAGAAAAATCTTCAAGCAAAACTGATTTTTGGTTGGTGTTTTTAAGCATGCTGCGATTGGCTAAGTTGGCATGAGACTTATCAAAAGACACAAGGTGTTACACCATGTGACAGCATGTTTCCAAACAAAAAGCTAAGGAATTTTGTAGATATTTTGGAGTAAGTGTTTCCTTTATATGGGATTTGGAATCTGGACTATGTGCAGTAAGGCATAAACATGATGGTGGCTGGTATGGGGGCGGGGGAGGGTGGTGGTGGTGCTTATGGAGATCTGAATCCTATCTACACCGGCTCTCTGGCCTAATCAAATGAAGCAACTAGTTTCTGATCAATTATTTGGCCAGTTGCCAACGAAGCTTTGGTGTACAAAAATGCTGACACAAAGAGCTTATGTTCAGTGAAAACCCAGGATCGACATTCACAAAAAAACACAACATCCTGAAGAAAAAGACTGAAACCCCTATGGCAAAACCTGGCCAGGTTTTTAGTGCAAGTGGAAATCTGCTTTAAGTTAAGCTACAGACGGTGAGTATTTAGTTTCTCCATTGCAAGTACTGACTATTTTCTAAGTTGCTACAAAATTAAGAAAATTGTGTTTAAACATTTAAAGTTGGCTTACTGTTTTTATTTGCTATTAGAAGTTAAAACACAGGTTTGCATAACAAAACCAAAGAATGTTAAAGACTTTACCATGGCAAGAAAGGACGAGATACAAGTAAACCATGTTGCACGTGCCACCAAAAAGTGCCACAGTCGTGTAAAGTGCCTGCAAGGACTGCAGAATGCTTTCATTGCAAAAGGTTTGGACAGATGTGAAGAATTAAAACCTTCAGAAACTAATTAGGGGGAGGGAGGGTGCGAGGGTAGGTGATGTTACGAGGTCTAAAGTTAAGGAGAGGGTACAGGTAAGGGAAGAGGCCGAGGATGTCCCAATAATAGAGGGAGTAGGGGGCGTGAGTATGGTTGGTGGCGTTACGGCAAATAGGGTCCAGGTGAAGGCTGGGATGAAAGCGCTTTATCTGAATGCACGAAGTATTCGGAATAAAGTGGATGAGCTGGTGGCGCAGATCGACACAAATGGATATGATCTGGTGGCCATTACAGAGACATGGCTGCAGGGTGACAGGGACTGGGAGCTGAATGTACAGGGCTATCAAGTGTTTAGGAAGGATAGGCAGGAGGGAAAAGGGGAGGGCGTAGCTCTGCTGATTAAGGATAGCATCACGGTGGTAGCAAGGGATGATATTGGAGCCAAGGAGCAGAACATGGAATCGTTGTGGGTAGAGATTAGGAACAGCAAAGGGAGGAAGACGCTGGTGGGTGTCGTCTATAGGCCCCCCAATAATGATCTGGAGGTGGGGCGGGCTGTTAACGCGCAAATAAGTGCGGCGTGCAGGAATGGGACGGCTGTAGTTATGGGGGATTTCAATCTGCATATTGATTGGTCAACCCATGTTGGACGTGGTGGGCTGGAGGAGGAGTTCTTGGAATGCTGCCGGGATAGTTTCCTGGAACAGTATGTGTTGGAGCCGACGAGGGAGCGAGCTATCTTGGATCTGGTGCTATGTAATGAGGTGGGTAGAATTAGGGACCTTGTGGTGAAGGATCCTCTTGGGGAGAGTGATCATTGTATGGTGGGAGTTTCTGGTGCAGATGGAGGAGGAGAAAGTGGGTTCCCGGACACGCGTACTTTGTTTGAATAGAGGGGAGTATGGTAGGATGAGAGATGAATTGGCGAATGTGGACTGGGGGAGGGCGTTGGAGGGAGGGTCTGCTGAGGAGCAGTGGAGGATCTTTAAGGAGATCTTTATTAAAGGGAAGTCGTGTCTGACAAATTTACTGGAGTTCTATGAGGATGTGTCTAGGGCAGTGGATAGAGGAGAGCCGGTGGATGTGGTCTTTCTGGATTTTCAGAAGGCGTTTGACAAGGTACCTCACAAGAGGTTATTGCAGAAGGTCAGGGGACATGGAGTTGGGGGTGGGGTGTTAGCGTGGATAGAGGATTGGTTGTCAAATAGGAGGCAGAGAGTGGGGGTCAATGGTGCTATTCGGATTGGCGGTTGGTGACTAGTGGGGTGCCCCAGGGGTCGGTGCTGGGGCCTCAGCTATTTACCATTTATATAGATGATCTGGAGGAGGGAACCGAGTGCAGGGTGTCGAAATTTGCTGATGACACCAAGATTGGGGGAAAGGCAAATTGTGCGGAGGGTGTGGAGAGTCTGCAGAAGGATCTAGATAGGCTGGGCGAATGGGCCAGGAAATGGCAAATGGAATTTAATGTTGGCAAGTGTGAGGTGGTCCACTTTGGTAGGAAGAATGGTAGGAAGGACTATTACTTACGTGGCGAAAAACTGCAGCAGGCGACGGTGCAGAGGGACCTCGGGGTCCTTGTGCATGAGTCGCAAAAACCCAGCCTGCAGGTGCAGCAGGTGGTCAGGAAGGCGAATGGGATGCTGGCCTTCATAGCGAGGGGGATTGAATATAAAAGTAGGGAGGTCTTGCTGCAGCTGTATAGGGCATTGGTGAGGCTGCAGCTGGAGTACTGTGTGCAGTTTTGGGCGCCGCACCTGCGCAAGGATATTTTGGCCCTGGAGGGAGTGCAGAGGAGGTTTACTAGGCTGATACCGGAGTTGAGGGGATTGAGCTATGAGGAGAGGCTGAATAAACTAGGCTTGTACTCGTTAGAGTTTAGAAGAATGAGGGGAGATCTCATTGAGACGTATAAGATGATGAATGGGATGGATAGGATAGAGGTGGAGAGACTCTTCCCGCTCAAAAAAGACAGTAGGACTAGGGGGCACAGCCTCAAGATAAAGGGGAGGCGGTTTAGAACGGAGTTGAGGAGGAACTTCTTCACTCAAAGGGTGGTGAATCTCTGGAATTCTCTGCCCGTTGAAGTGGTGGAGGCTGCCTCGCTAAATATTTTTAAGAAGCGGGTTGATGGGTTCTTGATAAGAGAGGGGATTAAGGGTTATGGGGAGAGGGCGGGAAAGTGGAACTGAGCCACGACAGATCAGCCATGATCTTATTGAATGGCGGGGCAGGCTCGAAGGGCTAGATGGCCTACTCCTGCTCCTATTTCTTATGTTCTTATGTTCTTGGTGCTCAGCGGAAATTTATTCCGATGGCCAAAAAGGACCGTAGGAGGAGAGGTAATAAGCCGTGGATAACGAAGGAGGTGAAGGAAAGTGTTAAATTAAAAGCGGAGGAATTTAGAGTAGCTAAGAGTAGTGGGCGAGAAGAGGATTGGGAGAGGTTTAAATGTCAACAAAGATTGACAAAGAAGTTGATAAAGAAGGGTAGGAGAAACTATGAAGCTGGGCTAGCGCTTAATATAAAAAAGGATAGCAAGAGTTTTTATAAATATATAAAAAGGAAGAAGCTGGCTAGGGTGAACGTTGGTCCTTTAGAGGATGAGAAAGGGGACCTAGTGGTAGGGGATGGGGATATGGCTAAGGTATTGAATAACTTTTTTGTTTCTGTCTTCACGGAGGAGGACGTGAATAATTTGCTGGGTGTTAGGGATGGAAAGGTGGTAGGACTGGAGGGTCTTAATGACATTACTGTTACTAGAGAGGCGGTGCTCAACAGACTGGAGGGGCTGATTGTGGACAAGTCCCCAGGACCAGATGGAATGCATCCGAGGGTTCTGAAAGAAATGGCGGAGGTGATAGTGGATGCCTTGGTGGTTATTTTCCAGACGTCGCTGGATTCCGGGGAAGTGCCGGATGATTGGAAAATGGCTAATGTTACGTCGTTGTTTAAGAAGGGTGCCAGGCAAAAGGCGGGGAATTATAGGTCGGTTAGTTTAACGTCTGTGGTAGGTAAAATGTTAGAATCTGTCATTAAGGAGGAAATTGCGAGTCATCTTGAAGGGAATTGCTTGATAGAGCAGACGCAGCACGGTTTCATTAAAGGGAAGTCGTGTCTGACAAATTTACTGGAGTTCTATGAGGATGTGTCTAGGGCGGTGGATAGAGGAGAGCCGGTGGATGTGGTCTTTCTGGATTTTCAGAAGGCGTTTGACAAAGTACCTCACAAGAGGTTATTGCAGAAGGTCGGGGGACATGGAGTTGGGGGTAGGGTGTTAGCGTGGATAGAGGATTGGTTGTCAAATAGGAGGCAGAGAGTGGGGGTCAACGGGTGCTATTCGGATTGGCGGATGGTGACTAGTGGAGTGCCCCAGGGGTCGGTGCTGGGGCCTCAGCTTTTTACCATTTATATAGATGATCTGGAGGAGGGAACCGAGTGTAGGGTGTCAAAATTTGCTGATGACACCAAGATTGGGGGAACGGCAAATTGTGCGGAGAGTCTGCAGAAGGATCTAGATAGGCTGGGCGAATGGGCCAGGAAATGGCAAATGGAATTTAATGTTGGCAAGTGCGAGGTGGTCCACTTTGGTAGGAATAATGGTAGGAAGGATGATTACTTACGTGGCGAAAAACTGCAGCAGGCGACGGTGCAGAGGGACCTCGGGGTCCTTCTGCATGAGTCGCAAAAACCCAGCTTGCAGGTGCAGCAGGTGGTCAGGAAGGCGAATGGGATGCTGGCCTTCATAGCAAGGGGGATTGAATATAGAAGTAGGGAGGTCTTGCTGCGGCTGTATAGGGCATTGGTGAGGCCGCAGCTGGAGTACTGTGTGCAGTTTTGGGCGCCGCACCTGCGCAAAGATATTTTGGCCTTGGAGGGAGTGCAGAGGAGGTTTACTAGGCTGATACCGGAGTTGAGGGGGTTGAGCTATGAGGAGAGGCTGAATAAACTAGGCTTGTACTCGTTAGAGTTTAGAAGAATGAGGGGAGATCTCATTGAGACGTAAAAGATGATGAATGGGATGGATAGGATAGAGGTGGAGAGACTCTTCCCGCTCAAAAAAGACAGTAGGACTAGGAGGGGTGGTTTAGAACGGAGTTGAGGAGGAACTTCTTCACTCAAAGGGTGGTGAATCTCTGGAATTCTCTGCCCGTTGAAGTGGTGGAGGCTACCTCGCTAAATATTTTTAAGAAGCGGGTTGATGGGTTTTTGATAAGAGAGGGGATTAAGGGTTATGGGGAGAGGGCGGGAATGTGGAACTGAGCCACGACAGATCAGCCATGATCTTATTGAATGGCGGGGCAGGCTCGAAGGGCTAGATGGCCTACTCCTGCTCCTATTTCTTATGTTCTTATGTTCTTAAATGGATCACAACAGAATGTTCGCACACAAGGCCATTAATGAAACAGGAGTCTTACCGAAAAGAGGGGCAACAATGTTTCCTAGGTGAGATCAAAGATCCGGGATAAAATTTCTGGAATGCGCATATTTGTTTCAACATGCGGATCACTAACTTAAAATTGGATACAGAAGCAAATTGCACGGTGCTGTACAATAAGGAACTGTGGCTAGTGGACCAGCTGAAACACCAATATATTCCAAGAGGCAGTTGCAGTTCGCAGCACTGCGCTCAGCTTCATTTTTGGGCTCTTGAGATCCATTCTGCAACCTGAAGGCTGAAGTCAAGAATATAAACAAATTGAACACTACTTTTTGACCTGTAAAAACATTTGTATGAATAATCTCCTTGTTGAAGCTTCCCTCTTGTCTGTATGATAAATATTGTGACGTGAGGTGAGCTAACATGGAACTTTCTGATGAGAAATGAAGTGGAAGAATCAGCCAGTAATGTCACTGCCACTCAGATAGCTCCAAGGTGACAGGACCAATTTGTTACAGAAAATTGGTACTGCAGGAATCTGGAAATATACTTTTTTTTCCACAGTTTGTGCTTTATATGATCTATAAGGAAATGAAAAATTTCGAATGGTCAAGTCCTTTGGTAGACAATTTAAATGAAATGTACACGATCTGTGCAACTAACAAAACCATTGCTTGACAACTTTTTTTTAATTAAGAATGAGCCTGTGCAAAAGCAAGTACTCCAATCACCTGAGATATATCGGCTGCCATTCATTACATTTGATGATGTGGAGATGCCGGCGTTGGACGGGGGAAGACAGAAAGAAATCCCACAACAATAGCTTAAAGTCCAAACGGGAACTCCCAGCCACCTGACGAAGGAACAGGCTGTCCCAAAAACTTGCGGCTTTTACTACAAATAAACCTGTTTGGACTTTAAGCTGGTGTTGTGGGATGCTTTTCTATTCATTATATTTCACAGATTCTCATTTAGTTTGAAAAATAAAAATGTTCTTCCTTTGAAGAAATGAAAACAAGAAGTATTGGTAAATTAATGTGAGTCCCAGTCTAATTTCATGTGGCTTTGTCTGGTAGGATTCCAGTCCATGTTCTCAGAATTTGATTGAGGCTGTTGAAGATGCAAAGTTTTGTGTAATGTCTACACTTTGTAGGTGAAAACAGGATTCTTTCTGGAGGCCAGTCTTCGAGTGAGCTGGTGGTCAGAGACAAGCTCCTATCATATACAATCCTGCTTCCCTTCAGAGGTTAAAACAAAGACTGAAGGTGGATTTTGAAAACTGTGTTGATAAAGCAATTCAAATGGCTCACACCTTGGTCATGTGCAAAGGTGATTTGGGTGGAGTTATTTGGCTAATGAGGCCCCTTTGGTAAAACCTATTGTGTTTTGAGCTGATAATCTTAGAGTCAGACTTTAGTGTGTCCAGCTACAGCCTTTTATTAGCTCAACAATTGTTCCTTTTGATTTCTAAGTTTATTTTTTCTTCATACCTTGTTGGCATGACCATTTGGAAAACTATTTTTCTACACATTTTCTTTACAAAATTGTCAATTACTTTATTGTAAGGAATATTTTGTGATGAGGCACTTTCAATTGTCAATATTGCCAAACTTGTCAAATGTTCACTAAAAGCATTTGTATTAGACATTGTTTAAAAAACATTTTCAGAATGATTTCTACATTTGAAAAGGTTGCCTGCAGATTCATGAACAAGTCAACTGGCAATCTCAAGGAACAGACGTCGTCATTTTCGATAAAATGAATGAAATGTTTCATTTCATCTTCAAAAATATTTATGCCTATGTCCTCTTAGTAGAATTCACTTAATTTCTTCCTGCAATGGCTTTTAGCATTTTCATCCATACTTATATCAAAAACACACAAAATAAATCGAGTTTTCTTCAGAGTTTAACTTCTACTTTGCAGTTGCGCCATTATTGTGTCATAAATAACATTGACAGTCTCAACAAGGATCTTCTGTTTCCCTTGTAAATTGATTGTCTTTCATTACACTGAAAAGTAACTTCCTGCTTTTTGACTTTTCAGCAAATGTGTCAGAGAAATCTCTATTTTCTGTTAAACATAGTGCTTACACCCTTAGACACTCTCTCTTTCTCTGTCTGCAACCCTCAGACTTTCCCTCATCCTCTCATCTTGCTGGGGTCTTGTCTCACATGGGGTCTGCTGTTCCCTGCTCTCTCAGCTGGGGAATGCTGCCTCACCTCGTGTCCACTGCTTCACCTGAAATTTGTCCACTAATTCATCTGGGGGTCTCAGATGCCTTACTTGGAGTCTGCTGTAGCCTACGGTCTCATCTGGGAAATGCTACCTCAGCTTGGGTCCACTGCTTCATCTGGGGTCTGCTGCCTCAGCTGGGGTCCTCTGCTCCTTGCTTCCTCACCTGGGGCCTGCTGCTTCACCTGAGGTCCACTGCATTGCCTTACCTGGGGTTCGGTGTAGTGTTCCTATCTTTTGAACTTTCATTCTTATAAACTTACCCTCCCACTCTTCACTGCATGATATTGACAAAAGAATGCAAGGTCTCAGTGCCAAATTAAATCTCTCTAGTGACCTATCAGCAGCAAATGCGAGAGGAGTCAGCCTGTGATTGGTTGAATAGCTTTGTTCACATTTTTCAAACAGTACAGTGCCATCAGTTGGTTGTGACTGTGCTGGAAAGCCTGGCGTGTGGGTTTAACTTGACACTTAGAGACCTCCCATTTTCTCGACACTTCATTGAGGCCAATTATTCCGTTTCTTCCCAGAGTATATCCGAGGATGGAGAGGAAACTTGTTCTTCCTGAAGTGCTAATGAACCAACTGGGCCAATGAATACCTGAATGTGACCGTGATCATGACCCTTTAGCATTCTGTGTCAGCAGAGACAATGGCAGACAAAACACAGACAATAGAATGCACTGATAAAATACCATATTCACCTGACAGTACATTCGCATCTACTCATTCACCAAAACTGGTAGTCCAGGGGCAAACAGTAAAACAAACCCAGAACCAGAGATAGAACTGAGCCAGCAAAGTATACCTGTTCCACATTGGAGGACGTTGACCTTATGGCTATGGGTTATGGTAATTTAAAGGACGTAAGCTTCCTGTCTTGCCTATATAATTATCTCCAAAAGCAGCAGGCTAGAATTCCCTAAGACTTCATGAACCAGAGGCTACAGAGTCATCATTTTAGAAATAAAGGATGGCAGGTGAAACCATCAAAAGGAACCAGAGACAACTCAACAAGATAGGGAACATAGTAAACATAAAGGGCAGAAGTTTCCTTTCCCACCCACCATGGGAATCATAACAGGTGGAATACGGACCATGCAAAGGTCCATTGATCTCAGGTGGGATTTTCTGGCGTTGGGGGTGACCGCCCAAAGAAAGGGATAGACCCATAAAATCTTACCATGAGAGAGAAAAGCAATGGATTGAGAGAAGACGAGAGGAAGATAAGATCCAGATAAGAGAATGTTCCATTATACATCAGAGAGAACCAAATGTTGAGAAGTGAGGAAGATCAATCTGAAGATATTAAAGTTGAATAAAGGAAATTATGAAGGCACAAGGGACAAATTGGCTGAGGTGAATTGAGAAATTATATTAAGAGGTAAGCCTGCGTGGGTAATGGGTAGTCTCCATAGCTTATAGCACCTATGCATTATTTCAAGGTGCAAAAAGCCAGTCAGCCATGGCTGACAAAAGAAGTTGAGGATTGTAGAGGATTAAAAGAAAAGGCTTACGAAGTCGCCAGAAATAGTAGTGAACCTGAGGATTGGGAAATTTTTAGAAAACAGCAAAAGTAGGCCAAGAAACTAATAAAGAGAAAACAAATTATGAATGCAATCTAGCAAAGAAGATAAAAATAGACTGTAAAAGCTTCTATAGGTATGTTAAGAAAGTGTTTGCATGCTGCATATGCTGCAGCATGCTACAGTGCAGAGGGACCTGGGGGTCCTTGTGCATGAATCGCAAAAAGCCAGTCTGCAGGTGCAGCAGGTGATCAAGAAGGCGAATGGAATGTTGGCCTTTATAGCAAGGGGGATAGAATATAAGAGTAGGGAGGTCTTGCTGCAACTGTCCAGGGTACTGGAGTACTGTGTGCAGTTTTGGGTGCCGCACTTGCGGAAGGATATATTGGCCTTGGAGGGAGTGCAGAGAAGGTTCACTAGGCTGATACCGGAGATGAGGGGGTTAGCCTATGAAGAGAGATTGAATAGACTGGGTCTGTACTCACTGGAGTTTAGAAGGCTGAGGGAGGATCTTATAGAGACATATAAGATAATGAAGGGGACGGAAAGGGTAGAGGTAGAGAGATTCTTCCCATTTAAAAAGGATAGCAGGGCTGGAGGGCACAGCGTCAAAATAAGGCGGGGGGGTGGGCAGTTTAGATCAGAGTTGAGGAGGAATTTCTTCACTCAAAGGGTAGTGAATCTCTGGAATTCTCTGCCCATTGAAGTGGTGGAGGCTACTTCTCTGAATATGGTAAAAGTGGATTCAGAGAAACAAAGTACAGTATTCACTAAGTGTTCACTTCAATGAGATAGTAATAGACAACCAATAAAATAAGTTTAAGGTAATTTATTAGTGTCACAAGTAGGCGTACAATAACACTGCAATGAAGCTGCCACACTCCAGGTACATTGATGCAGATTTCACGGGTAGATAAGTTTCTGATGGACAAGGGAATTAAGGGTTATGAGGAGAAAGTGGGAAAGTGGAACTGATCCACTTCAGATCAGCCATGATCTTATTGAATGGCGAGGCAGGCTTGAAGGGCTAGATGGCCTACTCCTGCTCCTATTTCTTATGTTCTTATGTTTGGTTAAGGCAATTGTGGGTCCATTATAGCAGAATCAGGAGAATTCATAACGGGGAATAGAGAAACGGCAAAAAAGATGAATGATTACTTTGTGTCTGTTTTCACTAAGGAAAATATAGGAAATCTCCCACTGTAAAAATCCAAGGGACTAAAAAGAATGCAATGTTGAAGGAAATCAGTATAAGTAAGATGGCTAAAATGGATAAATAAATGGGATTGAAAGTTGATAAGTCCGGGATCTGACGTTATGCATCCCAACTTATTGAAAGAGGTTGTTATAGAGATAATGGATACATTAGTGATCATTTTCTAAAATTCTATAGATTCTGGAATGGTTCTTGAAGATTGGAAGATAACAAATGTTACCCCACTATTTAAGAAGACAGGAAGAGGAAAAAAAGGGAACTATAGACCTGTCAGCCTTGTATCTGTCTTAGCAAAAATGCTAGAATCTATTGTAAAGGATGTGATAAATGGACATTTCGACAATCATGATCAGATTGGGTATAGTCAGCATGGATTTACAAATGGGAAATCATGTTTGATGGATTTGTAGGCGTTTTAGAAGATGCTACTAACAAATTTGATAAAGGAGAGTTGAAGGATGTAGTATATTTTGATTTTCAGAAGGCTTTTGATAGTCTCCCACAGGAGTTGATTAGCAAAATAAAAGCACTTGGGATAGGAGGCAATACACTGGCAAGGATTCAGTGATGGCCAACAGGTAGAAAACAGGTTCAGAATAAATGAGTCATTCTCACGTTGGCAGGCTATGGCTAGTGGGTTACCATAAGGATCAGTAATGGACCTCAGCTATTCACAATAGATATAAGTAATTTGGATGTGGGGACCAAATGTTTGCAGATAATAGAAAGGTAGGCAGGAATGTATGATACGAGGTAGATGTAAAGCAACTACAAGAGAATTTAGACAGAGTCAGTGAGTGAGAAGAATGTGGTAGATGGAATATAATATGAAGTAATCGACTTTAGTAGAAGGAACCAAATGTGCAAAGTATTTTCTAAATGGTAAGAAACTAAAAAATGTAACTGTACAAAAAGCCCTGGATGTTTTTGTCCATAAGTCATTGAAGGCTGATATGAGGTACAGAAAGCTATTAGGAAGGCTAATGGAATGTTAGCATTTATCATAAGAGGATTTGAGTACAGGAGTAGAGAGGTCTTACTTCAATTGTAAAGAAGCTTGATCAGGCTGTATCTGGAGTATATGTGCAGTTTTGGCCCCCTTATCTCAGAAAGGATATTATTGCCATAAAGGCAATGAAGATTCACCAGATTTGCTCTGAGTTGGTGGGTCTGCCTTATAAAAAAAGATTGGGCAAACTGAGTGTGTGTTTTCTAGAGTTTTAAAGAATGAGAACTGACCTCATTGAAACCTACAAAACACTTAAAGGAATAGACTGGTAGATTCAGGTAAAATGTTTCTCTTTGTTGGCAAGTCTAGAACCAGGGGATACAATTTCAAAATAAGGGGGAAGCCACTTTGGACAAAATAAGAAGAAGTTTCTTTACTTCAGATTCACAACTCACTGCACAATGTGGCAGCTGAGTCATTGAGTATATTTAATACATTTCTGATTAACAATAACATAAAGGGTTATGGTGATAGTCTGTGTAATAGGCATTGACAGGTCTGATCGGCCATGATCGTATTGAATGGCGATGCTCGCTCAAAGGCTGAATGGCTTCTTCCTGTTCCTATGAATGTCAAACTGACTGCACCAGACACTGTAAATTTACCGAGAATCAACCAAGTCAAAGAAAATGAAAGGGAGATTACGACTTTCTGAGCCTCACAAGGATCAGGGAGAGTCATGAGACCTCCAGACCAATTAAACCTATGAAGTTAGAGACTTGTGGGGAGAAGTGGTAGCATGTAACTAACTATAAATATATTTGGATAAAAACTTGGGGGATGTGGAGGGGAGATATAGTCTTAGGGTATTCAGAGGTAAAAGATTAATCTTGGGACTGGAGAAACAGTATCATCCACATAATAGTTTAGAGAGTTACAAACTAGGAGTCTAGAAAGAGAAAGCTTCTGGTTTAGACTAATACCTGTAGTCTTGTACGTCTGTAAATGTTATTGTTTCAGACATCTGTGTATCTGCAATTATTCCATGAGCAGTCACAATTCAACATGCAACAGAGACCTTGATGGCAAAGTAGACAGAGAGAAGTGAACGTGACTTTGAAATTGAACAGGCTTATTTCCATACAGTGAGTGTTATGCAACATGAACATAAGAACATAAGAAATAGGAGCAGGAGTAGGCCATCTAGCCCTTCGAGCCTGCCCCGCCATTCAATAAGATCATGGCTGATCTGTCGTGGCTCAGTTCCACATTCCCGCCCTGTCCCCATAACCCTTAATCCCCTCTCTTATCAAAAACCCATCAACCCACATCTTAAAAATATTTAGCGAGGTAGCCTCCACCACTTCAATGGGCAGAGAATTCCAGAGATTCACCACCCTTTGCGTGAAGAAGTTCCTCCTCAACTCCGTTCTAAACCGCCTGGCAGCTCTCACCACAGTTGAAATGATATGCCCTAGTAAAAATAGGAAGCACGGGCTAGACTGAAGATAGACATTGGTGCAAGAGCCAACATTTTACCATTGTGGATGCTCAGAGACATGTACTTGGTGAAGTGGGTGTCCATGTTGCAGCCAACAAGGGCTAGATTTACCAACAATTTCTGGGCATATTGATGTTGCAATGCAAATATGGAAGTTTTGTTTAGTTTCCATGAGTCTTTATTGACACCAACGGACAATTGATAGCAGGATTGCCTGCAGGCAGTGAACTCCAGACCATGATGATTTACAACATCAGTAAAACACCAATAAAACTTGGCTAAGGCAAGTGTGATCCTACTGACTCTATTCAAGATCTGCAACAGAAATACCTGGTATGATCTGGAACATTAAGCAGGCCGCTGAACCCAAGAAGACAGAATACATACTGTTGGATATCCTAGGGATGATGCAGATACAGAAAGAGAAGATGTGGACAACATTGTCCAAATTTGGACAAGAAAAATGTGAGAAGCTCTGGTCAGAGACTTCCAGAGATCTTGTCCACAGGAGTGATTGGAGAGGGTTTAAACTAATATGGCAGGGGGATGGGAACCTTTGCAAGGATTCAGAACAAGGGAAATTAAGAACAAGAGGAAAAGACAGTTAGGAGAATAAGGAAGGTGATAGGTAGAATAATCAAGGGTCAGAGTCAGTTGAGGACTAAGTAAAAATTAGTATTTAAGGGAAAAGAAATGTTAAAAGTGCTCACCTTAAGATTTTGTACTTGAATGCTTGGAACATTCAAAACAAAATGGATGAATTCATTGCACAGATAGATGTAAAGGGGTATGATATAGTTGTTATTATGGAGATGTGGCTCCATGGTGACCAAGGGTGGGAACTAAATGTTGAAAGCTATTCAGTGTTTAGGAAGGACAGACAGTAAGGAAAAGGTGGTGGAATTGCATTGTTGATCAAAAATGATATTAATACAATATTGAAGCTAAATATTAGCATAGATGATGTGGAATCTGTATGGGTTGAGTTAAGAAACAATTAGGGGCAAAAAACATCGGTGGGGGTGGTATGTAGACCACCAAACTGTAGTGGTAATGTTGGGAAAAGTATTTGACAGGAAATCAGAAATGCATGTGTTAAAGAAACATCTGTGATTATGGGTGATTTTAATTTTCATGTTGATTGGGAGAATCAAATTAGTGACAGTACAACAGAGGAGGAATTTCTGGAGTGCATATAGAATGGTTTTCTGGAGCAATATATTGAGGAACTAACAAGGCCATCTTGGTCTGGGTGTTATACAATGAGAAAGGATTAATTGGCAATCTAGTTATGAGAGGACCCTTGGGGACGAGTGACCATAATATGATGCAATTTTTTGTTAAGGTTGATTTGATTTGATTTATTAACATACAGTGAAAAGTATTGTTTCTTATGTGCTACACAGACAAAACATACCGTACATAGAGAAGGAAACGAGAGATTGTAGAATGTAGTGTTACAGTCACAGCTAGGGTTAGACAAAGGTCAACTTAATGCAAGGTAAGTCCATTCAAAAGTCTGACAGCAGCAGGAAAGAAGCCGTTCTTGAGTTGGTCGATATGTGACCTCAGACTTTTGTATCTTTTTCCCGAAGAAAGAAGATGGAAGAGAGAATGTCCAGGGTGGGGTCCTTAATTATGCTGGCTGCTTTGCCGAGGCAGTGGGCAAAGTAGACAGTCAATGGATGGGAGGCTGGTTTGCACAGTGGATTGGGTTACATTCACGACCTTTTGTAGTTCCTTGTGGTTTTGGGCAGAGCAGGAGCCATACCAAGCTGTGATACAACCAGAAAAAATGCTTTCTATGGTGCATCTGTAAAAGTTGGTCAGAGTCGTAGCTGACATGCTAAATCTCCTTAGTCTTCTGAGAAAGTAAAGGCATTGGTGGACTTTCTTAACTATAATGTCAGCATGTGGGGACCAGGAAATGTTGGCGATCTGGACACCTAAAAACTTGAAGGTCTCGACCCTTTTCTACTTCGTCCCCATTGATGTAGACAGGGGCATGTTCTCCTTTATGCTTCCTTAAGTCGATGACAATCTCCTTCATTCTGTTGACACTGAGAGAGATTATTGTTGCCGCACCAGTTCACCAGATTCTCTATCTCATTCCTATACTCTGTTTCGTCATTGTCTGAGATCCGACCCACTATGGTGGTGTTGTCAGCAAACTTGAAAATCAAGAATTGGAAATTGCAAATTGGGTGGATATGTTGTAGTTGATTCTGAGATCAGGGTCCTGAATCTCAATAAAGGTAACTCTGGTGGTAGGAGGCATGAATTGGCCATGATGGACTGGGAAACATTACTGAAAGGAAAGATAGTGGACAGGCAATGGCAGGCATTTAAAGAACAAAAAGATGAATTCCAGAAGTTGTTTATTCTTGTTTGGTGCAACAGCAATAAAGGGAATTGTGGCCAAACCATGGCTCACAAGGGAAATTAGAGAGAGTATCAGATTCAAGGAAGAAGCATACAAATTGGCAAGAGAAAGCAATAAGCCTGAGGATTGGGAGCAATTTAAAATTCGGCAAAGGAGGACCAAGGGATTGATTAAGAATGGGAAAATAAAGTATGAAAGTAAGCTAGCGAGAAACATGAAAACTGACTGTAAAAATTCTATCTGTGTGTAAAGAGAAAAGATTGACAGAAATGCATGTAGGCCCCTTAATTCAGGAATGGGAGAATTCATAATGGGAAATAAATAAATGGCTGAGGAATTACATTTGTACCTTGCTTCAGTCTTCACAAAGGAAGACATGAATAGTGTACCAGAGGTTCTGAGAAAAACATGTTTAGTGAGGAGCTGAAGTAAATCAGCGTTAGTAGAGAAATGATTTTGGGGAAATTGATGGGATTGAAGGTGGATAAATCTCCAAGTCCTGATGATCTTCATCTTGGAGTACTTAAGGAAGTGGCTCTGGAAATAATAGATCCACTGGTGGTTATTTTCCAAAATTTATTGGACTCTAGACTGGTTCCTACAGTTTGGATGGTAGCTAATGTAAGCCCGCTACTCAAAAAGGGACGTAGAGAGAAAACAGGGAACTACAAACCAGTGAGCCTAACGTTGCTACAGTCTATTATTAAGGATTTCATACCTCAGGATTTGGAGGGCAGTGATATAATCAGGCAAAGTCAGCATGGATTTACAAAGGGGAAATCATGTTTGACAAATCTATTGGAATTCTTTGAGGGTGTAACTAGTAGAATTGACTGAGAAGAACCAATGGATGTGGTTTATATAGACTTTCAGAAGGCTTTCAACAAGGTCTCACATAACAGCTACTATGTAAAGTTAAAGCACGTGGGATTGCAGGTAATGTCTTGAGATGGACAGAAAGCTGGTTTGTAGATAGGAAGCAAAGGGTTGACACAAACAGGTCTTTTTCTGATTGGCAGTCGGTGACTAGTGTGGTTCCACAGGGATCTATGCTCAGAACCTAACTGTTCACAGTATATATTAATGATTTGGAAGAGGGAACTGATTATCTCCAAATTTGCAGATGATACAAAGTTGGGTGGGAGGATGCGCTGTGAGGAGGATGCAGAGATGCTTCAGCATGATTTGGACAGACTGAGTGTGTCGGCATATGTATAGTAGATGCAGTATAATGTAGATAAATGTGAGGTTATCCACTCTGGAAGCAATAATAGGAAGACAGATTATTACTTGAATGGGTGTAAATTGAGAGAGGTGGATACTCAACGAGATCTTGGTGTCCTCATGCTTTGGTTGCTGAAAGTAAATGTGCAAGTACAGCATACAGTAAAGAAGGCAAATGGTATGTTGGCCTTCAGAGCAAGAGGATTTGAGATTACAGATAGGGATGTTTTACTGCAATTGTATAGGGCGTAGGTGAGGCCACACCTGGAGTATTGTGTGCAGTCCTTATCTGAAAAAGGATGTCCTTGCCATATAGGGAGTACAGCAAAAGTTTACCATGCTGATTCCTGAGATAACAGGCCTGTCATATGACAAGAGACTAAGTCAGTTACAATTCTATTCAATGGTGTTTAGAAGAGTGAGAGAGGATCTCATACCAACTTATAAAATTTAACAGGGTTAGAAAGGGTAGATTCAGAAAGAATGTTCCCAATGGTGGAGGAGTCCAGAACCAGGGGTCATAGTTTGAGCATAAGGAGTAAACCTTTCACCCAGACGGTGGTGAATGTGTGGAATTCATTATCACAGGATGTACTTGAGGCCAAAACATTGTCTGATTTCAAGAAGAAATTAGATATATCTCTCGGGGCTAATGGGATCAAGTGATATGGGGGGGAAGGGGGAAATCAGAATATTGAACTCGATGATCAGCCATGATCAAAATGAATGGCGGAGCAGGCTTGAAGGGCCGAATAGCCAACTCCAGCTTCTAGTTTCTATGTTTCTATATTACAGTAGATCACCATCAGTAGATTGTTGGTTACAGTATCAGAAGTTCCCACAGGCTTCAAATCTTTCTGCTGTATTGTAATGAAATTTGTAATTCAACTGGAATCATTTTCAAGGGCAGCAAGTGCTGATATCAGAAGCACTTTGTCAAGATATCCTTATTCAATTACATCAAGATCACATGGGTATTGATAAAACAATGTAATTTGTAAATTTACATTATAAATAAGACAGTTATTGGCCAAGGATCAATAATGACATAAATTGAGCTGGGAGGATATGTGATGCATTTCAGGTCAGGTTCATTAATTGTATCAATACAAAGAGCCACTCCATCCTCAATATATTCTGTCACATCCATGGTCAAGAATAGCTACTGACTTAGTTACTGTCAAAGTTAATGACTTGTGTGTTTCTGACTACTCTCCAAATTTCCGATCATTTTCAAACTGAGGGATACTTCAAAATGCATTGATTTAAAACAAAACAAATGCAATTTTCAGTCCTTTTGGTTCTCTGGAAGAGATAACGTTGGACAACAGTCCACAGTATAGTGGCAAACCCTCTCAAGCCATTTGTGTAAAATGTGCTGTAAACTACATCATGTCACCCCCACAGTATCTGAGGTCAAGTGGGCTAGCAGAAAGGATGGTACAGACTGTAACATCACTGTAAAAGCAGTCAAGATGTTAAAGTAGCAATGTTGTAGCTACAAGCAACACCACAGTGTACAGGATTACTATCCTGGAACTCCTTCCCTAACTGCACTGTAGGTGTATCTACACTTCAGGGACTGCTCATCATCACTTTCTTAAGGGCAACTAGAGATGGACAATAGTTGCTGGTCTGGCCAGTGACACCCACATCCCATAAATGAATTTTTAGAACTCAGCCCCAGCAGATATCATGATCGGAAGGCAAATTTGAACAATCTTTCCAGGTCATTATCTGATTAGATTGGATTGTCAGTCTATGAGATTTTATTAGAAAGACAAGAGAAAATTAAAATCACAAACATGCAGGTGTGGAGTTGTCTCCTCTGTATGTAGAATACGAGATCAGAATGATCCAACCATAAGAGAGGACCTGATTTCCTGTGGCTGTGTCAAAAATCTGCACCATAAGAATTCTGTGACTGCCACAGTGTTTGGTAAGTTTGTGTTAAGAGGAATGAAACACTGGCATCAGTTGTAGTCACTGACATTACAATATATATTATTCTACTTTTCATGTCCTTTTTAGGGATCCAGTGGCTGCATCAAAATTTTTTTTATTCCACCCAAAAAATGAATATCCTCGGGCAAACAAACATTTTTTTATTGGTCTTCCTTTAATGTACTCTTGGAGCCTGGTATTCATCAACCCATGGATTTATATAAGAGAATATTTGATTGAAATATTCAAAATCAAATCAAATCTACCATATATATGGAAACCAAATTTGATAATATATGTGATAGTATGGGGGAGGCGATGGCCTAGTAGTTTTATTGTTAGACTACTCATCCAGAAATTCAGCTAATGTTCTGGGGACTGGAGTTTGAATCCCACCACAGCAAATGGTGGAATTTGAATTCAATAAAAAAAATCTGGAATTAAGAATCTACTGACGACCATGAAACTATTGTTGATTGTTGTGAAAACTCATCCAGTTCACTAATGTCCTTTAGGGAGGAAATCTACTATCCTTACCTAGTTGGGCCTCCATGTGACTCAAGAGCCACAGCAATGTGGTTGACTCTCAACTGTCCTTGGGCAACAAGGGAGGGGCAATAAATGCTGGGCAGCCAGTGATGCCTATGTCCCACGAATGAATAAAAAAGTGCCAGGAGTCAACTTCAAAACCTATTGTATGCACTTTTTCTTGAAAAACTTAAGTGAAAAGTCAAAGTTGGTCAAAGCCAAATAATTAAGAATTAATGATTTGGTGGCACTAAGCTTGGATTTTAAAAATCTTAAGGCTGAGGAGGAAAGGAAGATAAAAGAGCATCTGACAAGTGGTGCCTTTCAAAAGTGAGTTCAGGGTCAGCATATTCCTGTTAGTGTGAAGGCAAGACTGGCAGAAGTAGGGTACACTAGATGACTAGCGACATTGAGGCTTTCATTAATAAAGATGTCAGTCTCAACTGGGGTTAAGTGAATTCCTTTAGGAGTATAGGGGTGTAGCAGTACACTTAAAGGGAAATCAGAAGGACAAAAAGGACATTAGATAGCCTTAGCAGATGACGTAAGGGGGAATCCAATTAAGGGCAAACAAGTATCTAGGGAGAGAATAGGGCCCTTAAAGATCAACATTGTTGTCTCTGTGCGGAACCCCAGGACATGGGTGAGATCCTAAACAAATATTTCTTGCAGTCATGAATACGTGGAAGATAGAGACCTCAGGGAAGTAAACAGTGATGTCTTGAAAAACGTCCACATTATAGGAGGTGCTGGAGGACATGAAATGCATTATGATAGATAAATCCTCAGGATCCTGTCAAGTGTATTGCAGGACATTGTTGGAAGCTCAGGAAAAAATTGCAGGGCCCCTAACAGAGTTATTTGTATCATCAACAGCCATGGGTGAGCTGCCGGAAGACTGGAGCAAGGCAAATGTTGTGCCATTATTTAAGAAAGATGACAGAGAAAAGCCAGGGAACTGCAGAGCATTGAGCCTAACTTCAGGGTTGTTAAGTTGTTGGAGGGGATTCTGAGAGACAGGATGTGATGCAAAGCAAGGACTGATTAGGGATAGTCAGCATAGCTTTGTGCATAGGAAATCATGTCTTACAAATTGGATAGGATTTATTGAAAGGGTGACCAAGAAAATAGATGAGGGCAGAGCAGTAATCGTTGTCTACATGAACTTTAGCAAGGCCTTCGACTAGGTACGGCATGGTAGATGGTCAGTAAGTTTAGATCACATGGGATCTAGGGAGAATTAGCCAACTGAATAAAAAATTGGCTTGCCGGTAAGAGACAGAGGATGGTGGTAGAAGGTTGTTTTTTCAGACTGAAGGCCTATGACCAGTGATGTGCATTGGGTTGGCGCTGGATTTACTGTTCTTTGTCATTTATTGAAACTATTTGAATGAGAATATAGGAAACATGGTTAATAAGTTTGCAGACGACACCTAAATTGGTGGTGTAGTGGACTATGCAGAAGGTTAGAGGTTTATAAAATCATGATCGGCATTGATAAGATCAATAGCCAAGGTCTTTTCCCCAGGGTAGGGGGCGTCCAAAACTAGAGGCCATAGGTTTAAGGTGAGAGGGGAAAGATTTAAAAGGGACCTGAAGAGCAACTTTTTCACACAGAAGGTGGTGCATAAATGGAATGAATTGTCAGAGGAGGTGATAGAAGCAGGTACAATTACAACATTTAAAAGACATTTGGACAGGTACATGGATAGGAGAGGTTTAGAGGGATATGGGCCGAATGCAGACAAATGGGACTAGTTCAGTTTAGGAAAACTGGTCAGCATAGACGTGTTGGGCCGAAGGGCCTATTTCCATGCTGTACATCTCTGACTCAATGAAGACTGAAAGAAGAATGTTGTTCCCGTTTTAAGGTTGCTTAAGTTTCAACTCTTTAACGTTTATCCCACTGTTAATGGTAATATCTTGAACCACAATCAGCCTTCCCTAAACCATTTCTCTCTCCACCTTTAGAAATACTGTCAAAACACTTCTTCCTGAGTAACTTTCAGTAGGCTATCTTAACTTGTGCATTACAGTTAGTTGCCGCTCACTTATCCTACATTCTAAAAATCCTTGCTTCTTGGCGGCATGAATGCAATTTGTCCTTGATTGCAGTAATTTGTTACAGCCAAGTGACAAGATTCAGTCACATCTTGACAAATAAAGGTGAAAAAAGTTCCCCATTGTGACGGCAAAGATTGATAATGTTCTCTTGAAAGCGTCATCATCAAAAGGTAAATTATGTTTTCCTTGGGGGTGATGACTCATTCGTATCTGTTACTTTCATCTGTGGTCACAAGCAGCTAGATGTAAATATAAAATGGTGCATCCTGATAAGTTTACGTCGATGTTGTTGTAATGTGGAAATGCCGGTGTTGGACTGGGGTGGACAAGATGAAGTCACAGGACACTTGGTTATAGTCCAACAGGTTTATTTGAAAACAAAGTGATGTTGTAAACAAAGATTATCATAGACACGTGAAGTGCTACGATAAATTGCAGACTCAGGGCCCAACAGACAGTCACAGGTTTGACAGAAATGATGCGCATTTTCCAGCAGAATGTGTAAAATGGCTGTCCTGTCTGCACAAGGTTGCAGCTGAAGGTGAGCGCTCAGGCTTAATCCTACATTTTGCTTCTCCATTATCAGCAGGCCCGCCATCATACCCTTCACACATGACATGATGAGGCAGTGTTTTAAGCTCTTTTCTGCGAACGCATACCAGATATTTCGGAAAAAGAAAGCGCTGACCACTTCGTTCAACCGACCCCCCGCGCTCGGTCCCACTTCAAAACTGGCATTCGACAGCAAGGACGCGCGCCATTTTCCAGCGCGCGCCCGCCGAGGCGCATGCGCAAGGTGCTGGAAACCCGAGCGCGCCAGCGGGACGGAGCCGTGCGTCCCTGCTGTTAGGAGCGGAGCCGCGCATGCCTGCGGTGGGGAGCGGAGCGTGGGCGCGCGCGTTCCCGCCGCTGCCAGTAGGCCGGAGCCGCGCGTTCTTGCGGTTGGGGGTGGGAGGAGCCGGATTTATTTTGAAATTTCTAGAAGCTCCTCCCCGCCACGGGGCGGGGCCCTCGCTTGCAGAATGACGCCTGCGTGTCAGTTTTTTCCATAAGAAGCTGCTGGGAGCAGGGAGTGGAAGCAGATTGAAGGAGAGTTCGAGGGAGAGATTGTGTTCCTGCTTCAACAGTGATTGAACGGAACCTTCATTCCCAGCTATTTCATCCGTCCGCCGCCTCTACACCATTCTCTTATCCTGCTGTGTTCCATCGCCATGACTTCCCAGGTCCGACAGAATTATCACCCCGACTGCGAGGCCGCCATCAGCCGCCAGATCAACCTGGAGCTGTATGCGTCTTATGTCTACCTCTCCATGGTGAGTGTGGGGAGGGGGCCATTCGGTGTTATGGATTCACCGGTAAGCGAGAGAGACCGAGAAGGCGCTCATGAAGGGCAAGGGGGAGGTGTTGTGATCAATCTGGGAGGACATGTGCTGGGTGGGGGAGGGGACTAGAGAAAGGGAGAGGACGTCTTTTTCTCTTTCTATTTGCTACACGTGAAAATTATATTTCCATGGTTGTGATAATACAACAGTTTGAAGCTGCTTCAGTTGTAATTATATAACACTATTCTAGCTACTAAAATGTATTCATAAATTGCAATTGAGTGCAATGACTTAGCTGAATTCGGCAGCCGTTTTGCATTCTGTGAAGTACGCTTATTCCAGGCGTTGGAATAAAAGCCAGTTTAATTTCTTGGTGTTATTTAGGGAAAGGAGATGATCGGCCAGCTCTCCACTTTTATCCATCTAAAGCATTGGGGCCAGGAGTACTTCCATGTTTCATCGGGTCGATACTAATCTAGATTTTTATTCACAAGATGGGGGTCATTGCTGGTCAGCATTTAAGTCTTTTTTGGTCGTCTTCGTGAATGAAACCATGAAGCTCGCAAAACCATGTCAGAGGGCAGTTGATAAAGATGGAAGTCGTGCTTGAACTGGATAGAGACAGCAGATTTCCAATTCTAGAAAGGCTTTAGTGAACCAGAAAGGCTTTTATCGCTGTCGGTAGTTTAATGATCACCGTTACTTGATTCTATTCATTTGATTTTTAAGCCAAATTGTATTGGCTGCTATGGTGGACTTTGAGCTTGTCTCCGGATTACAAATCCGGTAATAACAACTACTGTTAGTGTATCTCTGCCATTCCTCCCAAATGCTATGGATTATTGCTAAAAGTACCATTGCCATTGTATTTTATAAATGCGCTGGCAAGGTCCGCTAATAACAGCAGTTACCCTCTGTACTAGGTGTCTGCTTGATCTTTGCTTCCAAGCAAAGGTTTTTGTTCAGTTTATTTTTGCCTTGTTTAACTGAGTCTACCTTAGCCTTCCATCTGACAATTAGACTTCCTGCTGTGATGCTTTTTGTATAATCTTTCACAAGCGAAAGGGTGCTGAAATGATTGTTGCTAAACTCATTTACTTAATGTGAATATTAGATTCTTTAGTCAGGTGCTTGCATCTGCAAGGAGACAATTTCTTGTGGATGAAATTTTGTAATATAAGTAAAGCCCCTGACCTGTTCAAGTTTGTAAACTTGAGCTGACATTGTTTGGGCACACTTCCTGAAGGTCTTGTTTTTGCTTTTTTTTAAAATTTGACATCATTCCCAATGGTGTGTATGTATACATTAATGGGTTGAAAATTGATCACTGGCCAAAATGGCCTGACTTTGGGCAGCACAGTGGTTAGCATTGCTGCCGCAGGTTCAATTCTGACCTCGGGTCACTATTTTATGAAGCTTACACATTCTCCTCTGTCTGTGTGGGTTTCCTCCATAGTCCAAAGATGTGCTGGTTAGGTTGTTAGCCATGCTAAAGTGACCCTAGTGTCAGGAGAATTAGCAGGGTAAATGTGGGGTTACAGGAATAGGAACTGGGTGAGATGTTTGGCACAGACTCAGTGGGCCAAATGGCCTCCTTTGGTACTGTAGGGATTCATCAATGAAAAGTTGACAGTAACTGTACTGTGCATTAATGAGATTTCACACTTTTTATAGGTTTGAGTTTAGCTCGTTGCCAATTGCCTCATCTTATTCAGCACTCTGTCAAGCCTTTTTTGTAAGCTGTTCACATTTTGCAAAATGGTTATTAAGTCGTTCAGTGTATTCCAGCCCTAAATTCCAGTATATGCATTCTAATTCTTGGTGGTTCTGATCTCCTACCTTGTTTTATACCTTTGGGCATCAAAGCGTTCGGCTGTAAGTTCTGTATTTAAAGAACCTCATACATATTTGCCTCCCTGGGGAACATGGCATCCTTTTGGTATGGGGTATAACCCTAATTGTGCTGCCAAAAGACTCTGGTCCATGTTTGAATGACTACTTGGAAAAATGATTTTTTTGTACAAGATTGGAACCTATTGTCTACAAGTTTGGTTGTAGAAGCCTTTTTTTCTGAAACTTGAAACAAAGTTTAGTTTTGGGAAGCAGATAATGTTCATACTATAATATTAGTATTACAGCTAAAGTATCACTTGCAGGGTGCTTGTATGCTCAAATATATATTGTATTCTTTTCAGTCCTTCTACTTTGATCGTGATGACATTGCATTGAAGAATTTTGCTAAATTCTTTTTGGAGCAGTCTCATGAAGAACGTGAACATGCTGAGAAGCTCATGAAACTACAGAACCAGCGAGGAGGGCGCATCTTACTTCAGGATATCAAGGTTTAAGAAGCTTACTGTTATATCCTAAAATATCTTGTATGCTTGTTGGTTATGCAACTAATTTCCATCGAGAATTTGGATTAGGGTTTGCTGATGGCTCAGCTGGTTACTACAAGTAGCTGGGGTGGAATAAACAGTCTTGGATTTAAGACTGTTAAATCCAAGTCTTTGGCTTGGATTTGGCTGCTGTGCTAATGCAACCTGGGTCTAATTTTTTTGCACATGCCTTAGAACTTTATTTCTAATTGCCCATAATTTCAGCTTGTAGGTACTAAATCTGATACCTGCAAGTTTTATTGTTATGTTGATTAGATGCAACCCCATGTATCCACTTCCACTGAAGGTCTAAGTGTGCTCTAGCAGGTATTAGGTGGCAGAAGACTGAATGGATGCGCAGCTTCTCAGACATGGAGAGGTGTACTACCCCTGTACTCAAGGGAAAGGGGTTCATCTTGCCCTGCTGCAAGAACTGGTGCTACACTGACCTTGGCCTGCAGGAGGAATGGGAGGACAAGATAACTACATAAGCCTAACACTATTGGGTTAAAATATTAGGAAATGTTTCAGAATAAATATTGATGGCATTGAAGTCTTGACAAAATGTCACAGGATACTTGTGGGTTTCCAGAGTTGCTTTGTATCTCATAGCAAGTGAAGGAGATTTGCCTTCAAGGGTATTCGATCTTTTGAAGGGCGTGTTTATTCCTGTCAATGGGGTGTGAGCACCTCTGGACCATTCATTGCCATACTGATCTCTAATTTGCCTTGGAGGTGGTGGGAAGCTGCAGGTGCTGTCGGATGTTCAGAATTTTGATTGCAGTGTAGTTCAAGTCAGGATGGTAACTTGGAGGGTTTGATGTTCCCATGCATCTGATTTCCCACTCCCCTCTGGGTGGTAGAGGTTGGAGGTACAATTTTGGAAGATGCTGTTAGTGAAGTTTTGGTTTGCTGCAGTGCATCTGAAATTGTCTTGGGAAAGGGAAAATCTCCCAGGGTTTCTGATCCTAATTACTATTTGCTGACACCTGTTTAGATCAGTTTGAGCTTTGCTATGCTTCACTTGCTTTGCACCTGAAGAACAACAGTTTGGGTTGTTGTCCACAGAACCTGATCCCAGTAGTTTAAATTTAGGCATTATTGCTCTTTGGGTTTAATATTCTTATGTCTCGAGCAAAACCTTGCACTTGGTGCGTGATTTTAAAAAGGTTACCAAAACTGTTGTGGGGGGGTGGTGGCAGAGAGAGAGAAGCATGCTTTTTGTGTAAGTAACTGATCTGATTTTTTTCCTTTATTAGAAACCAGATCGTGATGAATGGGGAAGTGGCTTGGATGCAATGGTATGCTCTCTGGAACTGGAGAAGAGTGTGAACCAGTCACTTTTAGAATTGCATAAACTGGCTACAGACAGAAATGACCCACATGTATGTATTTCTTGATCATATCTAGTGTCACTTATTAATTCCTAGCCAGTGTGCATTGAACAGAGCTGAGGAGGAACTTCTTCACTCAAAGGGTGGTGAATCTCTGGAATTCTCTGCCTGTTGATGTGGTGGAGGCTACCTTGCTAAATATATTTAAGACATGGGTGGATAGGTTTTTGGTAGGCAAGGGAATTAAGGGTTATGGGGAGAAAGCGGGAAGGTGGAACTGATCCACTTCAGATCAGACATGATCTTATTGAATGGTGGGGCAGGCTTGAAGGGCTAGATGGCCTACTCCTGCTTCTATTTCTTATGTTCTAATACTGAGACTTCAAGAAAACTAGGTGTGGTGACTTCTGGTAATGGATTGATGATTAGTGGACGAGTTCTTAGAATTAATATGCACTCACTTGCTTAGTGCAATTTGGATAGGAACTTGAGTAAAAATTTTACTTCCAACTATTTTGGACATTGAAACTAGCTTAAGCTGCCTAATACTAGGGTAGCATTCATGCTGGGCAGGGGATGATTTTCTTCAAATGATCAAAGTAGTGTACAAAATATTGGTTATTTAAAAACTCTTTGATAATGAAGCCAAGTGATGGCACTAGGAATTTATACCAGATCTCTACCTACTATCCTGCTGATGCAACATCAATTCATAAATATTTTACTGATTACTGAAGTAATGAAATGGGAGTTGCTGCAATTTGCTTCAATCCTGTTATCTAGATAAGATTTTGCTTTTGTTGTAAAACCATGGGCTAGATTTTTGTCTTGGATCTAGACTTTTGAACAAATTTAGTTATTTGCATTGTTCTGATTTTCAATTTTGTTCAGAAACTCCCAAGTTGGTTCAGGTTTTACCTTCCCTGTGTATCTTGGCTTTTTGAAATTTGCATTATCCCCATTTCCCTGAATAAGGTAAATGGTTTAACCTTATTCCAAGTGACTCCTCTGCAGAGGGGTTGAAGTACGTCATTAAGTTGTCTATGCTATGAGCAGTACTTGAGCTGAATAAAGGACGTGTTAATATTGTCTTAACTCTCATCAACTCCTCATTCTTTAGATTGAAGCAACAATACATGGCTCATACTTTGCTAGATATAACAGTTCTGAAAGAAGCTTTCTATTTCTGACTAGCTTGGCTTGTTTTCTTTGAACAGCATATCTTAATTGACAGTGCATGTAGGTCAGATGTGCAGTTTGAATTTGCATTGTTGCCCTTCAGATACTCAATTTAGCCACCTTCAAGTGATAGTTAAGGACAATGGATTTCATGCTGGAATGGAATTGAGCCAATGGAGTTGCCAACAATCTGGCAATCATTCTTGGGTGCCTTGGGGATAAATGTTAAGATGTTTAACCAGAAGTAAATCGGTTGTTTTTGCTGAATAGCAGATAATTTTGCTTTCTGGGGGTTTTGATTAGTCTATTTCATTTCTCCATAGCTCTGTGATTTCTTGGAGACTCACTACCTGGATGAACAGGTCAAGTCTATCAAGCTACTAGGAGACCATGTAACCAACCTGCGGAGATTGGGTGCTCCTGAAAATGGAATGGCTGAGTACTTATTCGACAAGCACACCTTGGGTGAAGATAGCAGTTGAACACCTGAACTGTCTGTCCCTTGCTGCTTGCAGCTTTGTAAAGCTCAGTGCATGTTTAATTTATGTTTGTAGTCTGTCTGGTTTTCACACCACCCAATTATGTAATTGATTGTGCCACCATAAACTTGAATGGGTTTGATTTAAGCTATAGGTGGATTATTGAAGTGTACTTGTAGAAAATGTTCTCTGGCTTATTGCCAAATAAAGCAACTTGAACACAAATGCTGTTTCTGGGTTTTTGTCTTACAAATGCACATAGCCTTTTAACTACAAAAGTAGGTAATATGGCCCTTCCAATCTGCTGTTTCATGTCATGATTATAGCTGATCTATCTTGCTCCTTTCTACATGATTCCCATACCATAATTGTCTTCCTTCTATGATGAAACATTCAACCCATGTTTGCTGGCTCTCTAAGCCAGCATTGTAGCTTTGTGCATTCTTCTGCCCTCCCCCATTTCCTGGCACCTTTATTTAAGGGACTCATCTAACACTACCTTGAATGCCTCAATTAAACCTGCCTTCACAATTTCATGCAGTGCATTCCAGACCTGAGCCAATAGTTGTAAAAGCTTTTTGTTACATTTACTCTCCTTTTGGCATACTAAGGTAAGCCAAAGTCTGAAGTATTCAAATTACTAAGTATCTACAATTCTCTCAGCATTTAAAGTTTATAACCCTATGAAGAAATTTCTCAAGTCCCTAGTGACAGTAACCACCTAGTTCAAGACTCCCCAACCAAGGAAAACTTCTTCCAACACCTAAGTTGTAACACCCTTAAATTTAGCACAGGTCTTTTGTATTCAGACTTGGGAAGCATCCATTGATGTAGACTGGGAAAGAGAATGGGAGCAATTAATCTGAAGTACATGCCACTTTACCAAAGTATCTTAACTGCCATTTGTTGCTACAGTGTATTACTAGAGGCAATCTGTTGCAATTTTAGTTGCAATATATTTTGTCTTGGTGTTTAAAACTAAGCAACGGTAACTTGGAGTTGCAAGATTTGGTTACACCATGTACAGATGAAACAATCACTAATTCTAAATGAGCAATTTAAAATAGAAATATTGGCAGTAGTGCTTCAGATCAATTAGCACTGGAAGACAAGGGTATCAATGTTTCAGGTATCAACACTTCTGATCTGTTTTGTAGCCTGTCCAATCTCCAAACAGCCGAGCATGTTCAGCAAAAATTTCCTGGGCTGTACTAACTAGCATCCAATTGATGCTCATGGCAGTCTGGGCAGAAGAGGCCCTTCAGTCCATTGAACATGAGAAACATCTGATCTGTTGTACTGGAGAATTTCTTGTTTCCCAGGTTGTGATAATTAAACTTGCTTTTTCTAAAAATCAGCTAGTTTTATTATCACAAAACTGCATGCAGTATATGGCTGAATCTTGGAAACAGCAGTCCACACTAACTGCTGATTCTATCCCAAGACTGCACCTACTACAAGGATCACTTCAGTAATTGTACATTTTCTTATCAGCTTACATGATGTTAGTAATACAAGAAATGGTACATCAAACAAAACAAATTCTGTGACTCCCTCCTTCCTGACCTTAACTAATGTCTCATGTTATCTCAGTATATGGAGTCATCTGTGTAAAAGCTGGCTCTCCTGGTGTTAATCATGTCTCACCCAGGCTGTGTGAAGTTGGTCTCACCAAAATAGACTGAAGGCCAAGCATTTGGTCTTCACTGGTTGTAGTCATTTTTGTTTGGAGTCAGCTTTACAAGGGTCTGGCATTTTGAAATGGCTTGGTTTGCTGTCCTTTATACTAAATACTTGACCATTTTTCCCATCAGGCCACTGCTTCATTTGAATACTATCACTGATCTGTGTACCTAATCCCATTTGCCAGTGCTTGGCCCATAGCCTTGTATATGTGCCAAGTGATTTATCCAGAAATGAGGCAACTTGCCTCTCATCCTCCTAGGCAGTGCATCATAGACTGTATCACATAAGAACATAAGAAATAGGAGCAGGAGTAGGCCATCTAGCCCTTCGAGCCTGCCCCGCCATTCAATAAGATCATGGCTGATCTGTTGTGGCTCAGTTCCACTTTCCCGCCCTCTCCCCATAACCCTTAATCCCCTCTCTTATCAAGAACCCATCAACCCGCTTCTTAAAAATATTTAGCGAGGCAGCCTCCACCACTTCAACGGGCAGAGAATTCCAGAGATTCATCACCCTTTGAGTGAAGAAGTTCCTCCTCAACTCCGTTCTAAACCACCTCCCCTTTATCTTGAGGCTGTGCCCCCTAGTCCTACTGTCTTTTTTGAGCGGGAAGAGTCTCTCCACCTCCAAGTAAACATTTTACTTGGTTTCTCTTATTTTGAACTTGTCTCATGACTGGCCCTTCAACTAAGGGGAGCAGCTGCTCCTTGCCCATCCCCCTCAGGTCTTCTACTCCATTGAAAACAACCCAGGTCTATCCAATCTCAATTAAAATGTTCTATCCTAGGCCCCCACCCCCACCCCCACCCCCACCAGTGCAATCTTCACCTTCCTAAGCTGTGGTGACCAGAACTGCACATAGTAGTCCAACATGACCTCCCTACTTTTGTAACCTATGCCTCTTTTGAAAAAGGTAAGTGTCCCATATCTTTCACCACTTTACTAATATGCCCTCCTGTCTTCAGAGATCAGTGGGCAAACACACTGTTCCTCAACTTCCTGGTGTGCCAGTCATTGAATAAACACTCTTCAGGGTTACTTTCCATCTCTCCATCTGACCAGATTCTATCTTATTGTTGCCCAAGACTCCTGGCCAATTATTGTCATCTACAAATTTCAAGGTGACTTACGATCTGTGCCCAACATACTCTCCAACTCTATCTTTACATTGATTCTATGCTTTTAAAACTCTATAGACTTACCCTATTAAGCTGATTCTTCTCTGCTTTAGCTATGACTAACATTTATATTCTGCACCCTTTCCAAGTGGAGATTGATTCATTCAAAATTTTCTCCAATAGTTTCCCTATCACTGATGGGAGACTCACTGGTCTGCAGTTCCCTAGGTTATCTCTACAACTCTGGAGAACAGCTGTGGTTCCACTATTTAACTAATCTAATGGCACCTCCCCTGTGATTTGGGAGGAATCACAAATTTGGGTCAGAACCTGGGCCACAATTCACATAGATGTGGAGATTTTTAAGCCTGCCAGCACCTTCAGTATCTTTTCACTCGTCCTTGCAGTCCCTGAGTTCATAGGAATTGGGAGTGGGAGTAGGTAATTCAGTCCTTTGAGCCCTCCATATCTTCATCCTCATTCTTTTGGGTGGAAATAGATGTCCTGCACCGGTTAAAAAGCTGTGGATTGGACTGGACTAAATGGGAATTGGGTTAAGACTACCTGTTTGATAGTTCTAACCAGCAATTTCATGAACCTTGATTCAAATCCATTCCCCAGGAATGAAAGTCTACTTTGTTATTCCCCAAGGCACAAATTTCATCATGGTGGGTGGGAGAAATCTGGCTGATTTCCTGAGGGGCGTATGCTATTACATGTCCAACAAGGGGCATACACGCGGTGGGTCGTGCGAGGGCTGCTCTTGGATGTTTCGAGAGTAGCCTAGTGCTTCACGTCGTTAGTGTACTCTTAAACTGGACCAACTGCTGGGCAACACGACAGTTCAGTGACTATCGCTGTTTGACATGCAGATACATGGATTTGGGCCAGTGTCTGTGGGAGTTTGCGCATTCTCCCTGTGCTTGTGTGGGTTTTCTCCAGGTGCTCTGGTTTCCTCCCACACCCCAAAGATGTGCTCTTAGGCTGATTGGTGTAACAATTGTCCCTAAATTAGTGTCCCCTCAATCTGGTTTCCAATGTGGAGTGCCATAAGTGTAGACAAGGGTCATGGGTGAAGAGGGGACTCATAATGTTGAAATGGCGGTGTGGGCTCGTTGGGCCGAAGGGCCTGTTTTCCGTGCTGTGTTGTTTTTTGTTCTTGACTGTGATGTTGTCTTCTGCCAATGGATTTAAGATGATTTGAAAGGTAAATACAAGGAATACTCTATGGTAAATTATTGTTTATTCATGCACTGAGAATAATTTAACATTTTGAGGCAGAGTTGAGGGATAGCTTTGGCCGAGTTACTTTTTACTGTTCCCTGAGCAATTTCATCCTGTACGATATAAGACTTGCAAGCTTTCTTTACAATGCAGCTTGAGTTGTTTTAAATGGACATTACTTGACTGTAGAAATTCACTGATAGAGGTATAAATTTTTTTTTAAAGTTTGAAGTAGAATTGAGCTGCGTTTCTGTGATGGGGCTATATAGTTTTTGTGTTTTGATGCCAGAATGCAAACTGCACAAGCTGGATTTGTGACCAGAATTTAGATCAGTTCAAACCTTGCTGGTTTTAATGAAACTTTGATGGTTTGCCATTGATGAATGACCCAGTAGAGCCCTGTTCTTACTGTTTTTATGGGGAGGTAGTGATATTGTCACTTGTCTAATATTCCAGAGACCCAAGGTAATTCTCTGGGACCCAAGTTTGAATCCGAATTCAGCAAAAGTCTGAAAATCATGACCTTGTAAAAATTGATCTGGTTCACTAATGTCCTGTAGGGAAGGAAATCTGCTGGTCTGATCTATGTATGGCTCCAGACCCGTAATAATGCAGTTGATTCTTAAATGCCTCCAAAGGCAATCAGGGATAGGCAGTAAATGCTGGCCCAGCCAGTGACACCCACATCCCATGAAAGAATTTTTAAAAGTTGGATGTTCTTGAAGCATCTCTCTCCGACCATCAATTTTATGTATCAAATTGAGTATTTGTGAGAAATTCTAAAATTTTGCTCTAGTAAACTTGCATATTTACAATGTGATATAAACTATTGAAATGTGTTACTGCATCCTGCCATTTTCCTTCCTACTTTTTCATTAATTGTGCCCCTTTAATGCTAAGGGAGTTCAACATTGCATTGGAATTGTACTGCATCTTGGTGCTTGACACCAAATGGAATTTTTTTATTCCTTGCCTGCTGGCATGTACTTTTGAGAGCATAGGCAAAACCCATGGTTAAGAGGATCGTACTTTCGCACATTGCTTGTTTCTAATGTCGTTATTGAGACTAATCTGAAATAGGACATCTGGAGTTATAATTCTGTGGCCTGATCCTCTCATTCCTGTACACCTATCACCTTCATCTCTTTCGTCCCTTTAAGGACGCAACCTTACCTGTTCTCTTGCTGGGGGTGAGGCAAAATATAGCACCATAATTACATATTTTGAGCAGATCAGAAATCTTATCTGGATCTTCCTGATCTGTATAGCTTGTTGGTGAAATACTCCAATCAGTGCACACCTTTCTTTTCTCTTTACAATTCTGCATTACCTGTTAACTGCCAACATTTTTAATTTTTCCTTTTTGTTTTACAAATGTAATGTGGACTATAAGCTTGCCTTTTTGTGGGTGAGGAGGGGAAGAATGAACGTACAATGGTTTGATGGTTCCCGGAAGGGTAGGAGGTTTTAGTTCAGTTGGGCAGCATGGTCGGTGCAGGCTTGGAGGGTTGAAGGGCCTGTTCCTGTGCTGTAATTTTCTTTGTTCATTGTTCAGCTAATAAAGCAGCATTTATCTCTGCAAATGCTTGCTTCATCCCGATTAGTTAGTTTTGTAAGGTGTTTAATCTCCGATATTAATTGTGATCGGGAGAGAGGGACAAAGAAAAATACAAAAATGGGTAAATTGCATTGCACAGAGGTTTATCTGTAAATTAGTCATGATGACAATGAGGTTGCACTTTTGAAATGTGAAATTTGGTGCCACCAAAATAACTAGAAATCCTGAGAGCAACTAGGTCAAAGTTCAATGTTTTGGCACTTTTTTAAAACTTTGTTTTACAAGTGGCTTTCAGCTAAGTGAGGAGACAATTGCTGAAGGTGAGGATCTCTGCAGAAGGTCTCTGTTGAATAAAGATACACTAAGTAATATTTTCAAAAAAAGACATTGTGTCCTTTTGAATGTAGGGTGCTCCCAATCACTAACAAAGATATCCCACAGCTTTCCCAGTACAGTATGCCATGGATCAGTCAAATGTAACACAGGGAAGGGTCCGCCTGTTAGCATGGGACTGTGCCTGTGGAAGTAGAGATGCCGGCGTTGGACTGGGGTAAACACAGTAAGAAGTCTCATAACACCAGGCTAAAGTCCAACAGGTTTATTTGGGAGCAAAACCACGAGCTTTTGGAGTGTTGTCCCTTCATCAGGTAAGTGGGAGTTCTGTCCACAAATAGGACATAGAAAATGCAAAGTCGATTTACAAAATAATGGTTGGAATGCGAGTCTTTACAGGTAATCAAGTCTTAAAGCTGCAGACAATGTGAGTGGAGAGAGCGTTAAGCATCCTGGAAACGAAGATAGAGTCCATATTCTCAACTTGTGGTCAGGACGCAGACCAGCTGCGAAACTCTGCCAAGCAGCGAGACAAAGTAACTACACCATTTACATGCACACCAAGAACAGGAAACTTGAGAAACTCGGCATCACCACCAGCAGCAACCAAGTCTTCCCTGGCACCACAGTAGAAAACAATACCACTGCAGGGAAGTCCATTGTCAACTTGTTGGACTACACACTTCAACCAGATGAAATCGAAGTTCTCAGCCTAGGGCTCAATTTCTGCCTCACCACCAAAATAGATCCCATCAGTCTCGCAGCAGACACAGAGGAATTCATCAGGCGAATGAGGCTGCGGGAGTTCTTCCACAAACCCCAGGAGGCCAACAGTGAACACAATGAGACAGCCAATGAATTGGAACAGCTGACAGAGAGATCTGGAGTGCAGCAACCGAAGAGAAAATAGTCAAATTGGACTTCCACAGAATGCCGCTGCCCTCGACTTGACATGTATGCCCAAGCCATTAGGAGGTGCGTCAACACCAGATTCATCAACTGCACTCACAAGACAGCCCTGAACATCACCCAAGCACAACGCAACGCCATCCACGCTCTCAAGACCAACTGCAACTTTGTCATCAAACCAGCAGACAAAGGAGAGGTCATTGTCATACTGAACAGAACGGATTACTGTAAAGAAGTGTACCGATGACAGAACAACGAGGAACACTATAGACAGTTACCTGCAGATCTAACCAAAAAACACACCCGTCAACTCAACAGATTGATCAAGACCTTTGATCTGGACCTTCAGAGGACCCTCCGTGCTCTCATCCCACTACTCCCTGCGTTGGAGATCTCTACTGCCTCCCGAAGATACACAAGGCAAACACTCCCGGCTGTCCCATCGCATTGGGCAATGGGACCCTGTGTGAGAACCTCTCTGGCTACATCGAGGGCATCCTGAAACCCATTGTACAAAGAACCCCCAGCTTTTGTCGCTACACTACGGACTTCCTATAGAACTCAGCACACATGGAACAGTTGATTGAGGAGCACTCCATGACACAATGGATGTCGCGGCACTCTACACCATCATCCCTCACGACGATGGCATTGCTGCAACTGCCTCAGTACTCAACGCCGACAACTGCCAGTTTCCAGATGCAATTTTACAACTCATCCGCTTCATCCTCCACCACAATATCTTCACCTTCAACAAGCAGTTCTTCAATCAGACACACGGAACAGCCATGGGGGTCCCCATGGACCAAATTTGCACCTCAATATGCCAACATCTTCATGCACAGGTTCGAAAAGAACTCTTCACTGCACAGGAACTTCAACCGATCTATACACTTGATACATTGATGATATTTTCTTCCTTTGGACTCATGGTGAACAATCACTGAAACAACTATATGATGACATCAACAAGTTGGTGCCCTCATAAGAACAGGATATGGCACTCAACTCATCGATTGACAGTTCTGATGCACCACAGCAAAAAACTGCACCGACATCCCCAGAAGACAAACACGGGACATGGCGGACAGGGTACTCTGCGTCGTCCTGTATCTCCCCGGAGCGGAGAAGCTTTCAACATGTCATCGATGAAGAGGAACATCTCACCAAGGTCATCCCCACACCTCCACTTTTTGCCTTCAAACAACCGCACAAATTCAAACAGACCATTGTTCACAGCAAACAACCCAGTCTTCAGGAGAACAGTGACCACAACACGACACAACCCTGTCACAGCAATCTCTGCAAGACGTGCTGGATCATCGACACGGATGTCATCATCTCATGTGAGAATACCATTCATCAGGTGCATGTACATACTCTTGCAACTAGGCCAACATTGTCTATCTGATACGCTGCAGGAAAGGATGTCCCAAGGCATGGTACATTGAGGAGACCATGCAGACGCTACGACAATGGATGAATGAACACCGCTCAACAATCACCAGGCAAGACTGATCTCTTCCTGTTGGGGAACACTTCAGCAGTCATGGGCATTCGGCCTCTGATCTTCAGGTAAATTCTCCAAGGCGACACACGACAACGCAGAGTCACTGAGCAGAGACTGATAGCCAAGTTCCACATACATGAGGACGGCCTCAACCGGGATCTTGGATTCATGTCACACTATCTGTAACCCCCGTGACTTGCCTGGGCTTGCAAAATCTCACTAACTGTCCTGACTGGTGACAACACACATCTCTTCAACCTGTGTTTAACGCTCTCTCCACTCACATTGTCTGTAGCTTTAAGACTTGATTACCTGTAAAGACTTGCATTCCAATCTTTATTTTGTAAATTGAGTTTGTGTCTTTATATGCCCTATTTATGAACAGAACTCCCGCTTACCTGACGAAGGGGCAGCGCTCCAAACGTTAGTGGCGTTTGCTACCAGGTAAATCTGTTGGATTTTAACCTGGTGTTGTGAGACTTTCTCCTGTGGAAGTAACCAGAGAAGAAGCTTTTTATATGAAATATTGTTTGGCTGTTTTCTGGGGGTTGTTACCCACCCCTAATCCATGATCCAATGCATTAAAGGATCAGATTTAATATGCGATCAATTGATCTTAATACCAATTTCATATGAACAAAGGTCTCCTTGAATGTTTTGCAGTATTCTCTTTGCCTACTTACTAGTTGTCTCTTTATTGCATTTATTGCATTGTCTCTTTATTTCTCTCACTCCCTCTCTTAAATTATGGTCAATGTAATAAAATATCCCAAGGTGCTTTACATAAAAATGGTATGGAATGAGCAGTAGATCACTAGGAGAGTTGGAGGAAGGCACAGGCTAAATACTTTAAGATTTTTTAAGTTGGGAAGGGAAGTAAAAAGATGAAGTTTAAGAAAGGAGGGGCAGGGGTGAGGCAAATGTAGCTGAAAATAACACACATTTTCAAGTGAAGAATGCTGGAAGGGGAAGGACTTGAAAGAGTCCAAAGTGGGAGGATTGTAGAATGGAGTTGGAACTTGGAGGTATTTAAATTTATACAATTAAGTGAAGCCTGTGTGGAACATATAAACAAGGCAAGAATTTTGAGCTTGATTTATGAAGGGAGGCTTCTAGGGAAGGTCTTTAAGCAGAGGGCAATAGTGATTTAGGCTGAGACAGGTGTTGTGGAAGAGTTTTAGAAAAGGTGAATTTTGCATGGCACCATGCTGAAGGAGTTGAGCCTTCAGATACAAATTGAATAGAGTTTCAGTGGCAGAAGAATGAGATAGCCGTGCTTTGTGAGATGAAATGATGTTGTTTTTGTGATCTAATTTAAAACTCAGTTTAAGGTTGAATAGTACAACAAGGTTGATTCAGCCTGACTGATCAGCTGGGGAGGGAGTTAGATTTGAATCTAGAATCCCTACAGAGCAGAAGGAGGCCATTCTTTTACCCACAATCCCACCCAGGCCCTATTCCCATAACCCCATATATTTACCCTGCTAATCCCCTGACACTAAGGTCAATTTAGCATGGTCAGTCAACCATACCCGCTGACTTTTGAACCATGGGAGGAAACTGGATCACCGGAGGAAACCCAAGCAGACACAGAGGAAATGTGCGAATTCCACACAGTGACCTGAGGCCGGAATTGAACTCGGGTCCCTGGCATTGTGAGGCAGCAGAGCTAACCACTGTGCCACCGTGCCACCAAACAAGGGTAACGCTGCGAGTAATGCTACTCTATTTTGCCTGAGAAAATCTTTGGCACATAAGAACTAGGAGCCGAAGTAGGCAATTCAGCTCCTTGAGCCTGCTCATTCAATATTTTCATAGCTGATAATCACAGTGGTTAGCACTCAATTCCTGCCTTGGGTGACTGTGTGGAGTTTGCACATTCTCCCCATGTCTGCGTGGTTTTCCTCTGGGCACTCCAGGTTAGGTGGATTGGCCATGGTAAATGCAGGGGGATGGGGGAGAGGGGGTCTGCCATGTTTCCTATGTTGTAACATGAGGTTTTTAAGTGCCTGCACTTCAGAAATAACTTCATTGGCTGTAAAGTGCTTCCAGGTAGCTGGTGGTTTTATCAGTCTGTTTAGTTTTCATTCTTGTGTTTTATATTGAACACTAGAGGGCCTCACTGATGGGAGCAGGTGTCCCGCGGTCATTAAACTCCCAGGGTCTCCTCACATATTCTTTGTTATATGTTTCAGAGAATGTGCCAGAGACTCTGAAATTAAAGCAGCTATTGCATCACTGCATCAGCTTGAGTGCCTCATTGATATAACATTATGTGCCAGTTGTCTCTGAAATTACTTAAATGCATGTTGCCATCATTGGTAAAAGCAAAACTGGTGTAAGGTGACTATATTTTTCTAAACCAGATCTGGGGGACACACATGTATGGCGGTCGCCCATCCAGTCTGTGATGGGCAGTCCTTTTTTAAATGAGCCTGGCCACTGTCTGACTTCTCATTTGGTATTTTGATCCTTTATAAACTTAAAGCCCCAGCAGGGGCCGAACCCGCTCCTTTCCTTGTTTGTAGCAACCTCGAAATGATGGGGGTGTAAATAGCAGATTTGTTTTCAGAATTTTGCCCCCAAATTCATCCCTCCCCTTGTCTCTCCATTGGCTTCAAAGCCACAAGCAGAGTTTTGATCTACCAGGAGTCAATGGTTATGAAGGGCCAGCAGGATAATGGGGTTAAAGCCGCAATCAGATCAACCATGATCTTACTGCATGACAAAATAGGCTCAAGGGGCTGCACAGACTATTCCTGCTTCTGTTTCTTGTGCTGTTATATTCTGCTCAACTATCGAGGCAGACATGAAAGCACTTCAACTCTGCGTGTTAATGTACCTGTGTCTAGGTCAGAGTTCATGCACAAAATATTGCTTTTACAGTTCCTATGCAAACACAGCCACCCCATTGAGCAGTATACCAAACTAACCTTTAGCTGATTCATCAAAGCCAATTTATCGGCACAAACTATGATTAAAACAAAATTAGTTCACAGGATGTAATTGGCTAGACCAGCATTTATTGTCCATCCCTAATTGAAAAGGTGGTGGTGCGTTGCCTTCTGGAACTGCTGCAGTTCATGTGGTGGTGTAGATACACCTACAGTGTTATTAAGAAGGGAGTACCAGGTTTTTGACGCAGCAACTGTGAAGAAACAGCAATATCGTCCCAAGTCAGGATGCTATGTGGTTTGGAGGGGAACTTTCAGGTGGTGTTGTTTCAATACATTTGCTTTTCTTCCCTATTCCCTCAACTTTACGACTTATCTTGGGGATACCAATTCTGATTGTTGACCTTCACCCAGATGGTAATTTTTTTATGCCAGTGTATAGGGAGTGGTTATCAGCAAACCCTTCCTGCTTTTTGGATGGGGGGGTGTCGGGGAGAGGGTGTTATTAGCTCCTTTGTATAAGGGAGGCTCAGACTTGCATAGGTTTTGTGGTTCACATGCTTTACAGATTAAAAATACAATCTTAATGGCCATTCATGCCACGCTCTTGCTGCAGCAAGGTCAGAGAATTTGGCGCCCAGGCAAATCTCCTTTCACTGCAGCGGGTTGAGAAAATCCCACCGATGTGAACAGTGGTAACATTCTGGCCTAAGTGTTATTAGGAGAGTTGATGGGAAATGTCAGATCTTGTGGACCAAGGAACTGCAACAAATGGAATCTGGTGTGGATTTTGTTGCTGCTGTTTAAAGTTTATTTTGAATAAACCCAGTTCCCATCTTCGAGTCTTTGGCCCAACAAAGTAAATACTGTTCAGTCAGTCTGATAAATCAGAAGCATTGGAGAAGGCACATGTCCATCCCCATGACCACAGTAAAGGGCCATTCAGTTGGATCACAGGGTACACTTCATTACCAGATAGCATGCATGCAGAGTCACATCTCAGTTCATAGGGAGTGAAGGCTTGTTTATGGGAGTGGTCCCTAGTGTTCAGTGTGAGAACAATGTCTGGAACAGTCTAAAAATCATAACAGGAAATGGGCTACAAACATTGTCATTGTAACTATTCAGAAATGTTAATTGTGATTCAGAAATATCATCTGTTTTTAACTACATTGTGAAGATTTATATCAGATAGCCATGGTTCACACTGAGGCTTGTTTTGTGTGCAGTAGGAGAAATTCTGGTTTAAGCACTCTTCCTTAGTTTGAAGTTCTGTTGGCAAGGACACCCTTCCCACTTGTGGTATGGTTGGTTCCAATCACAGGTCATTCTGCAGGTCAGTTTGTGATTTTGGCTTATTTACCTCCATTGTTAGTTTGTTATCTTCTCCTGGTACCTGGTTTGGATTTTGGATTGGTTTCTCTGTGTGTGTTCTGCAAGAAATGCTGCATGAATCTCTGACAAACATTATTTCTGTAGTAACTGACAGAAATAGACTGTTCCTCGTTGTGACTGACATATGTCCCACAGGCACTAAGCTATCGTCTCTTATAGTGAGTGTTCAATTTCACAATGGGAAGTGTGGGTTGGGTTTCTGTGGGAGCTGAAATATTGTTCATTGTGATAGTGCACCTTTTTATATGTGGAAATAATAGACACCCAGAAGTGAGTTACAAGCTGAAGGCGGAATCAAGTTGCATTTATATGGCACCTTTCACATCCTCAGGGCATTCCAATGTACTTCACATCCAATTAATTATTCCTTAATTATCAAAGGATCTGTTACATCCAACTGAACAGAACTATTAAGCTGCCTTTATTGAAGAAGAGACGTAGAACATTTGAAGAGGGGACAGGTGAAGAGAGAAAAGTATATGAAATGATTTAGCATTTCGTCTCTCTGACTATGCCGTATTCCCTCACTAATGCACTAAGGATCGGAATTACAGCGATTAATACACCCAGGACTGAGGTTCAGATTGGAAGTTAATCCAAGTGTTGGATGATTTGTACGTGGGTTAAGGGATGCAAGTTGATGTTGTTTTTTTATGATGTGATTCAGTCCATTATCACGATTACCAGTCTGTGCACATGGCTCATTGGGCCATGAAAAATAACACAGTTAAATGCCTATCATGTAACATGACCTGAGTTCCCTGAGCAGCACGCTAGCTGCACAGCATTAGTTTAGAATAGATCAGTTGGAAAAACAAACTTAGTGCCCTGTTTTAATGCCACTCCTGCCCAGTTACCATTGATCCTGTGTCACTATTGCCCTTAAGTTTACTGACTCTTTCTTCACACCATGAATCCTGTGGGCCCTGACCCGAGGCTCCTGGATCTGAGCCGAAGCCCCAGGGACCCTGAGCTGAGGCCCCGGGGACCCTGAACCGTGGCCCCAGGGATCCTGACTTTAGCCCCCGTGAGCCCTGAGGCGAGGCTGACATGAAGTGGAGATGCCTGCGTTGGACTGGGGTAAACACAGTAAGAAGTCTTACAACACCAGGTTAAAGTCCAACAGGATTATTTGGTGGCAAATGCCACTAGCTTTTGGGGCTCTGCCTCTTTGTCAGGTATTTAGCTAGGTGGCGTTTGCTACTTTTGGACTTTAATCTGGTGTTGTGAGACCTCTTACCCTGAGCTGACAGCCAGCAGTATGTCCTGCTTGTGCCAGTAATTCTGACTCAGGCTTGTCCTAAATCTGAAGTGCCACAGAATAATGCAAAGAGGTTGCTGCTATGTTAATGGGAGAAGTCAGCTCTTTGCTGGATTGTTCTGTACAGGAATTTGATTATTAACCCCTATCTTGTCCTCATGATGCAGCTATGTGTTAAGCCACCAGGGTGACATTAACTTCAATAACTTACACAATGTTTCGGAAATTGGGTATATAAAATAGATAGGCCGTGAATTGATAGGATGGCAGAGCAGGCTCGAGAGGCCTCCTCCTGTTCCTATTTGTATGCTGATATGATGTACAGGAATTCGTTGTTGCTTTGTAAATGTTGGTTCTGAGGGATTGGTGTGCAGACTCTGATAAGCACCCACCCAGTAGATTTATCTTTCAGCCCACAGAATGCAGCTTGGGAACGGTTGATGCAAACCCCTGATTCATTTTGGGTGAAGTGAGCACCCCTCCCTGTGTCTGTTTGTTTTCCCAGAATGTTTCTCTGTCTGACTATCTCTAGATATCATGAACCGAGGGCAGTATTGAATAAACATGACAATGGCGGCAAAAGTGCATTTGAACTGGCAAAAATAATAAATATTTAAGTTGACTGTGTTTCTTTCTGTTCTTATTTGGTGACTATTTGCTAGGTTAGATGTTCCACACATGTTGTCAGCCCTCAGGTAACCAGTATGTGGGTCCAGACAATGTGGCGAGGTGTTAACCTGCTTCTTTTTCTGCACCTTGATTCCTTGATCACTCGAGCTTGCTTTGCCAAGTTCCTTTTTCACACTTTCCCCTTCTACTGATCCTTGTAGAAATTCATACAGGGTCTGGCTGCTTTATCTGCTCTTTATTTCTCATTTTGCCTCCTGCTAATAACACTTATCATTTAATCATCACCTGTTCTCTCCGTCCAAGCACTTTTCTCATTCTCTTTTTGCTGTGTTCATTTTTCCTCCCTCACCACTCCCTTGTTTGTGACATTCTTTAACTGCTTTCACCTGTTATCTGGAAGGAAGCTCTCAGAACTGGAATGTTTTCCCGTGGACCTTGCCCGACCTGCTAACTTTTCCCAGCTTTCTCTGCTTTCATTTTCGGACTTCCAGCATCTGCAATATCTTGCAAGTTGATTATTTGACTATGGGAGGCATCACAGCCAAACCAAAACTTGACATTCATGCAGCACACTGCAGGGGTCACTCAAAAATGACCAGCAGCTGATAACACTGCCTGATTGTGCTCAAAGGTGCCGTCGCTTTCGCTACGGCAATACCAACTGAGGACAGCTAATTTAGCACCAAGCCAGGATTAAATTATTATCCCTGTCTGTGTGGCTGAGTTACAGACAAGGTGGTACATGTGCCGGATGAGGAGTTAACCATTTTAGCTCCTCTGCTCCAGATGCTAGATTAATCCTGTGAAAACACAATTAGTACACTTTACAAACTACACAAGATATAAATAGGCTCATGCATGAAGAATGACTAGTGTGAGGCAGTGGAGGGTTGGTAGTGTCCATGGAATCAGACTATAACTTTGAATAGTGTGGATGAACAGAGGGATCTAGGTGTGTGTGTACATAGATCCCTGAAAGTTGGGAATCAAGTAGATAAGGTTGTCAAGAAGGCGTACGGTGTCTTGGCGTTTATTGGTAGGGGGATTGAATTTAGGAGTCGCAGTGTAATGTTGCAACTGTACACTACTCTAGTGCGGCCGCACTTGGAGTACTGTGTGCAGTTCTGGTCCCCGCATTACAAGAAGGATGTGGAGGCGTTGGAGAGGGTGCAGAGGAGGTTTACTAGGATGTTGCCTGGTATGGTGGGGAGGTCCTATGAGGAGAGACTGAGGGATCTAGGGTTGTTTTCGTTGGAAAGAAGGCGGCTAAGAGGGGATCTTATTGAAACATATAAGATGATTAGAGGTTTAGATAGGGTGGATAGTGATAGCCTTTTTCCTCGGATGGAGAAAGCTAGCACGAGGGGGCATGGCTTTAAATTAAGGGGGGGTAGCTACAGGACGGATGTCAGGGGTAGGTTCTTTACCCAGCGGGTGGTGAGGGATTGGAATGCCCTGCCTGCTGCAGTTGTAAATGCGTCTAGTTTGGGGGCGTTTAAGAGATCTCTGGATAGGTTTATGGACGAAAAGGGATTGGTATAGGCTAGTGGGTCATTGTTTTTGTAACTGGTCGGCGCAACATCGTGGGCCGAAGGGCCTGTTCTGCGCTGTAATGTTCTATGTTCTATGTTCTATAACAAAAATTAGTTAAGGGGGAAATATAGTGAGAGTCATACGATACTCTGACAGTGACATTGCTGCCGCCCATCTGGTTCAGTTTTACAGACACTATGAATGGTCAAGATGAAAATGTTGTATTGTCAATTATAATGTTCCAGTGTAAGTCAGAGATCAATTTGGTGCCTGATCGTTGTGTCTTGTTTAACAAATAGCCTTTGGATCCTTCCCACCACCCATTCCCTCTCCACCATGTACATGCATACTCGCCATGTCATACCATAGACATACCTCTTCATAAACATGTACATACTCCTATGCATTCATACAGATCCTTGTACAAATGCACAATTATATGTATACCCATTCACATTTACATATCTCAGACACACACACACATACACACACTCACAGCGTTACATTCACCCTTATTCACACACATTCTGTCTTAAATAAGCCCACAGTCCTTCCCTCACAGATGACGTTATTGATATGAAAATAGTAAACTGACAATGATAAGGAACATAAACTGTAGTATGGCACTTTCACTGTCATTATATTGTAAATTATTTGCACATAGTAAGTAACAATCAAACAGGGCAACATTGCTTAATCCCAGTGAATCAAGTTATGTGACTTTAACTCTCAACAGAACAACTATCCATTATATTGGCATTTTTTAATTGACAAAAGATAGATTATTTTAAATGTCTAATACTGAGTATGATGAAGTGACATTACAGTAAATAATACACTTCAAAATAGAGCATAAATCATTATGCGACATAAAGATTGTCAGTTGAAGAAGTATTATTGCGAGCTGAAGTTTAGTAATAATAAAGAATTTCTAGAATCTGCAGAAATTCTGTCTTCGTCATTTTGAATAAAATCTACCTTTGTGTTTCTGTTGATCTCATTTGGACTTTACCCATATTTCACAGGTAGGAGTGACAAATTCAGGCATCCAACTAATCCAGAGAGCAGCCTTTTATCTGTAAGAGTCTGAAGTTCAAAGCTAACTCGTGAGTAGTGTCAGTATATTTTTCCATCCGTTCTTCATTTGATTTATTATTGTCACATGGATTGGAATGTGGTGAAAAGTATTATTTATTGCGCTGTATACAGACAAAAACATGCCATTCATTGAGTACATAGGGGATAAGGAAAGGAGAGGGTGCAGAATATAGTGTTGCAGTTACAGATAGGGTTTAGAGGAGGATGAGGTTAATATAAAGTAGGTCCATTCAAAAGTCATGGTAGCAGGGAAGAAGCTGCTCTTGAGTCATTTGGTATGTGTTCTCAGACTTTTGTATCTTTCTCCCGATGGAAGAAAGTGGAAAAGAGCATGTCCAGGATGTGTTTCTGAACCTTAGTATGTTTCTGACCTGTCTCCAAATCTTAAGTGTATGTCTCCAACTATTTCTAACTGTTTAGGTCCATGCCTCCATCTTCAACACTTTTATTTATCTTCCTCTATCTCCAAGACTTCAGTCTACTCTACACTCTGTCTCGAACACTTCAGTGTGTATCCATCATTTCTAGCCAGTTATGTTTTTTGTCTCTCTTCCTATCTCTGGACCTTCAGTACATCTCTTCACCCTCCTCTCCACCGTCTCTAACTCTTCCATATGACTCCCTGCATCTCTAATCCTTGTTGCATTCCATTGCAATGTTTCAATGCGTTTCACCATCCTCTCTCTCAACCTTGCCAGTGTATCTGATTTGTCACATTGTTTGTCTGATTCTAGTGTCATAGATAAAATCCCTACAGTGCAGGAGGAAGCCATTTGGCCCGTTGAGTCTGCACTGACAACAATCCCACCCAGGCCCTATCCCCGTAATCCTATGCATTTATCCAGCTTGCTCCCTGACACTAAAGGGCAATTTAGCACGGCCAATCAACCTAACCTGTATATCTTTGGACAGTGGGAGGAAACTGGAGCACCCAGAGGAAACCCACGCAGACACGGGGAGAACATGCAAACTCCATACAGTCACCCAAAGCCAGAATTGAACCCGGGTCCCTTGTGCTGTGAGGCAGCAGTGCTAACCAGTGTGCCATCGTAGATGAGAAAAAGTTTCCTCTAACTAACTACTGACAAGCCTGTGTCCCCTTCCATCTTCAAATACCAATATTTCCGTATTTTGACACTTTCTTCATCATTAATGCAACTGCATCTCATCCCTCTTTTACCCATTGTGTATCTATCCTGTCGTTTCCAATCTTATTTTCCTCTCTCATTTCATTTCTTGTATTTTTGTGTTTCTCAACCTTTGATGACTGCTGTTTTTGCCTTCCTATATTTCTAAATTTTCAGTATGCTTCACTTCTCAGCCTTCCCTTCCCTCAGAGTATCACATTGTTCACCTATCTCTGAACAATGTAGTCACCTCAACTGCTAATTCTTAGCTTCAACCTCCAGCTCTTTAATGTATATCTCTCTACTTTTCCAATTCTTAAAGGTGTCTCTTCCTGCATTCATGACCTTTCACTGTGTCTCTCTCACCAACCTTCCTTGCCACACATTGAATCTTAGAACCATAGAATCCTACAATGCAGAAGGAGGCTATTCAGCCCATTAAGTCTGTACCGACTGCAATCCCATGCAGGCCCCACCCCCACAACCCCATGCATTTACGCTAGCTAGTCCCCCTGATACTGAGTGGCAATTTAGAATGGCCAATCCACCTAAGCCCCACATCTTTGGACTGGAGGAGAACCCAGAAGAAACCCACACAGACACAGGGAGAATGTGTAAACTCCACCCAGACAATGACCTAAGCCAGGAATTAAACCAGGGTTCCTGGTGCTGTGAGGCAGCACTGCTAACTACTGTGCCTCCATGTTGCCTAAAGACATTCGATGTGTGTCTTTTTCCCTACCTTCATTCTATTTTATATTCCTCTTCCTTCATCTCTAAATTCTTTTCTTGTGGCTAAGCAAAAAAAATTTTTTTCCTTATTTGCTGATGACACCAAGATTGGTGGAACGGCAAATTGTGCGGAGGGTGTGGAGAGTCTACAGAAGGATCTAGATAGGCTGGGCGAATGGGCCAGGAAATGGCAAATGGAATTTAATGTTGGCAAGTGCGAGGTGGTCCACTTTGGTAGGAATAATGGTAGGAAGGATTATCACTTACGTGGCGAAAAACTGCAGCATGCGACGGTGCAGAGGGACCTCGGGGTCCTTGTGCATGAGTCGCAAAAACCCAGCCTGCAGGTGCAGCAGGTGATCAGGAAGGCGAATGGGATGCTGGCCTTCATAGCGAGGGGGATTGAATATAAAAGTAGGGAGGTCTTGCTGCGGCTGTATAGGGCACTGGTGAGGCCGCAGCTGGAGTACTGTGTGCAGTTTTGGGCGCCGTACTTACGCAAGGATATTTTGGCCTTGGAGGGAGTGCGGAGGAGCTTTACTAGGCTGATGCCGGAGTTGAGGTGGTTGAGCTATGAGGAGAGGCTGAATAAACTAGGCTTGTACTCGTTAGAGTTTAGAAGAATGAGGGGAGATCTCATCGAGACGTATAAGATGATGAATGGGATGGATAGGATAGAGGTGGAGAGACTCTTCCCGCTCAGAAAGGATAGTAGGACTAGAGGGCACAGCCTCAAGATAAAGGGGGGGCGGTTTAGAACGGGGTTGAGGAGGAACTTCTTCACTCAAAGGGTGGTGAATCTCTGGAATTCTCTGCCCGTTGAAGTGGTGGAGGCTACCTTGCTAAATATTTTTAAGACGCGGGTTGATGGGTTTTTGATAAGAGAGGAGATTAAGGGTTATGGGGAGAGGGCGGGAATGTGGAACTGAGCAGCGACAGATCAGCCATGATCTTATTGAATGGCGGGGCAGGCTCGAAGGGCTAGATGGCCTACTCCTGCTCCTATTTCTTATGTTCTTATTTGAGGAAGCATAGGTTGACAAGGTACTGGTGTATAAAGTTCTATGCAAAAAATTTAAATCAAACACACATTTTACTCCTAAGTGAACTGGCCATTGTGGGTGATATGTGAGACATGAGCCACACTGAAAGAATCTAGGAAACTATACTTGCATCAACTAACTGGGTCCCTGACGAATTCATTGCCAGACTCAAGAACCAACTAACTGTACTATATATCAGGAAGATACACAGTGGGCTGCACGGTGGCAATGCTGCCTCCCTTTGCCAGGGACCCGATATGATTGCCAGCAAGGTTTACAACAGGTCTGGACAAACAGGCATTTGGTGAATGGTCCCCGCTGGGGCTACACAGATAAATACAGCCCCAAGCTAGAGAAGGTCATGCCCAGTCTGTACTCCAGGGAACAGTGCCAAGAGGCAATGTCTGGGCAGTGCTGCAGGGGGGGCTTCCACTGGGATGTTCTGGTAAAGGGGGGGGTGGTCCATGGTGGTGGAGGTGGCCTCCTGAGTCCATGGCGGGGAGGGGAATCCTTTTAATTTATAGTGTTTAGAGAAAGGGGTGCCCATTAAAAAGGGGACTACAATCTGTCAGGGACAGAGGTTGCTGGCAGGACACGAGCTGTGATGCCATGGGACCCACCGCTAGGATCAAAAACATGGTGAGAAAAGCCAGTAGTGCAGTGGGAAGGCCACACACTGCTTTTCCTGCCTGACTTGAAACATTGTTAAAAAAAGACAAAATTCCACCTTGTCTCCTTTTTCTTTCCACTCCAAATATTTCTTAAAGCTTCTGGTTTTTCTGGAGAAATCATCATGCAGCAAGCCTGCACTAAACATCATATTGCTTATTGTGCAAGTCTACTTTAATATGTGCTACTTTGGAGCTGTGTTAATTATTTGCTTTGTCCAAAATAAGTCTTCAGAGTGAAGATATAGAAAAACGGAAAGAAATGAGATATGCAATCTTTAGTGTTTTATCTCAGTCGTTTGTCTCTGAGTGCTTATTCATTTTCCCATTATCAGGAATGTTTTCTGCTGTTTCAATTATGGTATCCATCAAGTTGACCAGGTCCCCGTCGTTGAGAGAGAATCTTGTATCATTTGAAGCATGTTGCTTCATATTGGCATCGGTGGTGCATTCAGCAATGGTTATATTGTTGTATTTGGAGGAGGACCCCACTTCAGAAAACCCAGGGGAAAGCTTGCTTCCTGCTTTATAATCGGTGCTAGAGATGGCTCCAGTTAGTATCCTTGACCTGCCCAGCATTGGGGAGGACACTGGTGTGAAGGAGAAGGCGGACATAGTTGTGCTACAGCCCGGAGTGTTGAATGAAGAATTTGAAATGTCTGCACTACTGGCATGTCCAAGGGAATCGAGGGTTAGTCTTGGATGCTTGTGTGCTGGGAAACCAAGGCTTGTGCTGAGCTTCTGCTTCATTTCGTTCAGTTTATCCACATCTGAAGAGCTGTCTCTGAGGAGACAGCGTGGACTTTCAGGAACCAGTAGTAAGTTATTGCAGCTATCATGACTCAAGCTGCTGGGTGATGGCATTAGAGTTTCCTTGCTGTTTAAGGAGTGGGTACTTGTGGCACTTTCTACTTCGGTTGCCATCTGACTGCTGTCCACCATTATGACTTTCTCTGAAGGTTCATTCAAGGAGATGTTTTTATTGGCATTCGTGCTGTTTCCCTTGTCTAGCTCTTCCGATTTGGAGGCAGACACACTGCTATTACTCCCGTGGTTTCCGGCAGAGGAGACGGAGATGTTGGCAAGCATAGAGGGCTTCTTTAAAGGAATCCGTTTGAGTGGAAATGTCATGGGAATGGATTGGATAGGTGTTTGAGGAGCGCTGTAGTACCCAGGTCTGTCATAGAGTGAAGAGGAGATGAAGCTGTCAAAATCCCCTGCCTCGCTATCCATGGTTATGCAACCGTGGGTGGATCCTAAAGGTGAATGAGAAGAGGATGAGGCTCGGTGAATTCTTGCAAAGGGTCTGTTTGGAGGCAGACATCCTGGCTTGTGAAACCCATTAGGTGTTGATTCTGAGCTCAGGAAGCTGTACATAGCAGCCTGCGACAATGCACCATTCCTCTTCCTCATTAGGTTAATTCGAGGAGTAGATCTGGAAATGTTCTGCAGGTTGGTTGTTGGAAATCCAAAGAGTCGGCCTAAGTTACTCAGAAGAGGAGTGGCGTGGTTTACTTCTTCATTTTCATTGATCTGTTCCAGGGGCTGAAACTCCATTTCCTCTTTAAGCATGCTGTAAGGGACATAAATGTAAGATTTCTGTCAGCAAATAAAACACCCATAGAAACAAAGTCTCTTGCAAGACAAATAACTGGTATTCTGAAAGTTTCCCCAGTGACTCAGCTGGCAGAGTCACCACTCAATTGACCCTGACAGATTAGACAAATTAGATTCCCATATTTGCTGATCTCAGCTGGGGTGGTATTTGCTTCCAGATTCCAGTGGCAAGGTTAGCACTGCTGCCTCAACACCAGGGACTTGGTTCGATTCCCGGCTTGGGTTGCTGACTGTGTGGAGTCTGCATGTTCTCCCTGTATCTGTGTGGGTTTCCTTCGGGTCCTCCAATTTCCTCCCACAGTCTGAAAGGTGTGCATTGGCCATACTAAGTTCTCCTTCCGTACCTGAACAGGCGCCAGAGTGTGGCGACTAGGGGATTTTCATAGTAACTTAATTGCAGTGCTAATGTAAGACTACTTGTGATACAAGTAAATAAACTTTAAACTTTAAAATGAATTGGTTAGGATTTGAAGTCTTGATCACTTTACAACAATTTTTGGATGAAAATGTAGGTTCACTCAATGATATTTTGTGTATTTTTCAGTGGATAAAGTAAATGTAATGAACAAAATTAGGAATAGTCTGTGCTGTGCCACATTTGGATCATAGCAATGAGAAATACATGTTTTTGATGAAGTTTATTTGTTTATGTCAAAGCATTTGTCCAGGTTTAAGTCAAAAGTTATAAGATGACCAATGGCTGTTTTGAAATGTTAATGACCAGGACAGTTGAATTCAGTTATCCTGATGGTGACACATTAAAGAATGATTTTAGAAACAAGAATTCCCCATCATGAGTGCTCTGCACAATGTAAAAGAAACGTTAGGTGATATTTAATGGAAGCAGCAAAGCTCTCTTGCCCATCATCTTGAGAGCTGGCAAGAGCTCCAGCTCTTTTTGGATATTAAGTGGGCAGCAGCAGTGGGTCTTCCCTAGGATGATGAGGGGGTTGGACTATGAAGAGAGACTAAATGGACTGGGTCTGTACTCGTTGGAGTTTAGAAGGATGAGGGGGGGATCTTATAGAGACATATAAGATAATGAAGGGGATGGATAGGGTAGAGGTAGAGAGATTCTTCCCGCTCAGAAAGGACAGCAGGACTAGAGGACACAACCTCAGGAAAAGGGGGGTGCAGTTTAGAACAGAGTTGAGGAGGAACTTCTTCACTCAGAGGGTGGTGAATCTCTGGAATTCTCTGCCTGTTGAAGTGGTGGAGGCTACCCCGCTAAATATATTTAAGTCACGGGTAGATAGGTTTTTGGTAGGCAAGGGAATTAAGGGTTATGGGTTGAAAGCGGGAAAGTGGAACTGAGCCACTTCAGATCAGCCATGATCTTATTGAATGGCGGGGCGGGCTCGAAGGGCTAGATGGCCCACTCCTACTTCTTATGTTCTTATGTTCTTAGGATCACGGATCCCAGGGAGGAAGTCCTACCTGCTGAGGACTGCTGGCCAGAAGAGAGCAGCACTTAATTGCTATGCAGCGCCACAAGGGAAGCAGTGGCTGTGGCTGGTATAACACAGTAAGAAGTCTCACAACACCAGGTTAAAATCCAACAGGTTTATTTAGTAGTAAACGCTACTAGCTTTTGGGGTTTGCCCCTTCGTCAGGTGAGTGGGAATTCTGATCACAAACAGAGCATATAAAGGCCACTCACCTGACGAAGGGGCAAACCCTGAAAGCTAGTGGCGTTTACTACCAAATAAACCTGTTGGACTTTAACCTGATGTTGTGAGACTTCTTACTGTGTTTACCCCAGTCCAACACTGGCATCTTCACATTGTGGCTGGTATAACACCCAACCAAGTCCTAGGATGGTTTGATGGACCACTGTGGGATGGGGTTGTAGGGTGATGGTCGGGAGAGGGTAATTGAGGTCAGCGATAATGGCGGGGGAAGGCTCCCACCATCTGCACTCCTCCCTTCTCAATAGTGGATCTCTTACTCAGGCACTGAGTACCTTTGAACAAGGACCTTGCGCTGCGAACCCACAAGCCATCCTAACAGGGTTTGCTTTACAGGCATTCCACATGGTGAGTGTCTCACCCCCTGTGGAGTGAATACCAATTCAGACAGGATGAGGCCCTTAAGTGTGCCTAAATGTGCATTATGGGCTTCCATTGATGGCAGAGATGGGAAATCATCCCTGGGCCTTTCCACCATGGACTTAAGGCAGTGGGTGGCAAGAAGGCAGAGGGGTCTCCATCTGCCACCTTCACGCCTGAGTAAATGCCCCCTTTGCCACCAAACCCTCCTTGGGAGTGGTCATTAAATTCTGTCTCTGGTGTTGTTAGACTGTCCATAGGCTTGCATTGGCATGGTTTTAATTTGTAAGTCCCCAGGGCTCATTATGCTGCTTTAGATCTATTTGGCGATCTGAACTCCATGGATTGGGCAGCCATATCATTCATGTTCAATTTTCATCATGTAGTCCTGCAAAGATACTGTTTCATCAAATGCATTCTAACTAATCAAAAATGTAAAAAGTACATTCCAAATGATTATTTTTATTCTCATGTAGATCATATGTACCTTTATTATTTTAAACATCATACTTCTATTATGGTGCTTCTGTGTAATGTTTGCAATATATAAATCTAACTATTAGTTTTAGCCTGTACTTTTTTTGACCATGGAGTGAAGTTTGTGAGTGATATCACATAAAGATAATTGTTAATCCTATGGCTCAAGACCAGCATTGAATTTCAGTTATCAGTCTGTTTCACAAAACTATGGTCACCACCCCCCCCAGATGGGAGGAGGCTGGAGCCCAGCGCCTTGATGGAAAGTACACCTGTTCCTTAGGTCCAACTTCAATCCACAGGGAATCCATTGAGATTCTATAATTGGCTTTAATGTTGTGGGGTAGCTAGATGAAGTTCAGTCAAGGCTCCTGTTTTTACTGTCTTTCCTGCTGGCAAATATCTACATATATTGACATCAGGTGAACTTGTTGGTTGTTGAATACCCTCCAATTTCTTAAAATAGCAAGGAAGGACTAGAGGAACGATACTAGAGGAGGGAGGGATGGTGGTCAGGAAAGTTGGCTGGAAAGTACAAATGTACAAAAAATGGAAATAAGAAGTGAATTTCTTCAGCCTGATCTAACTCACCTCCTTGGGGCCCAAATGTATCCCAGATCTTATAAATAAATGAAGAGTTATTGCTAAATCTGTACAAATCAATGGCTAAGCCACAATGGAATAGTGTGTACAGTTTTGAGTACTTCACTTGGAATCCTATCAGGGTCATGGAAAGTATGCAAAAGAGATTTCCTGAGGGTTGAGAAGCTTTAGTTAAGAGGAAAGACTAGAGAAACTGGGGCTCATTGTATTGGAACAAAGGAGCGATCTATTAGAAGGGCTTTTACAAAGTAATCAGGAAAAAAATCGTTTCCACTGGTCAGTGAGTCAGTAACCAGAGCATGTAAATTTAAGACAATTGGCAAAAGTACAGAGACAAAGATTAGGAGGGAACTTTTCACTCAAAGTATTATTAGGATATGGAGCGCCAAGTGATTTCTTTCAGTTCTGTGAAATGTAATAATCAGTGGTGGGGCCAGTAAGGCCCAAAGTCTGGGAGTAGGTTTCCTTAACTGCCACTATTCACCAATCTCTGTTGGAAAACATCCTTGATGCATGTTCATCTGTGACGTCCCCAAGTGCTACCCTGGAGAGCCAGTCTGATTGGAAGGCAGCTCTGTAAGCTCAGCAGCACATGGACTGAGCTGTTCCCAGGGAGGAAGGGTCATGGATACTGGACTTCAGGGAATTTCAGATAGGTCTGCCTGGCAGATCCCATCAAGGGAGTGGGGGGCTGGGGACCGTTCAGAGGGCCGCTTACAAGTGGGGTGTGCCTCCAATGCCCTTTATGTCCACCAGCAGTTTGTACAGGGAAAGCTGCCAGACTCCCTGACTTGTTTCAGTCTTCCCCTGTGGATTGAAGCCCTTTAATAGTCCGCTAAGACATATCATAGAATTTACAGTGCAGAAGGATGCCATTTGGCCCATCGAGTCCATACCGAAAACAATACCACCCTGCTTCTATCCCCGTAACCCCACATATTTACCCAGCAAGCCCCCTGATACTAAGGGGCAATTTATCATGGCCAGTCAACCTAACCTGCACATCTTTGGACCACTGGGAGGAAAGCGTGGGAGAATGTGAAAACTCCACAGTTTTCCACAGACAGTGACCCGGAATTGAACTGAGGTTGTGGCGCTGTGAGGCAATAGTGCTAACCACTGTGCCATCGTGCCACCCATAAGGGGCTGAGTAGGCCCAAGGGCAGGCAGGCAGTTTGTCTGACTGTCTACCCATTCCCTGTAAGATGGGAGACAGATTGGGGATGGGTGAGAGAGCCATTTACTTTATGAGGCCCCCAGCTCCCTGACTTCAAACAAACCAATAGGAGATTATAAAACTCTCTCCTGATTTCAAAAGTACCAGTTCAGAATGGTGCCGAATGGCAGCTGGGCCATTTCTCACAAGCAAGAAAAACAAAGGCCCAGGATCTGACCATTTTATTACAACTCTGTACTCTGGTTGTATTAGTCACATATTATTTCACTCACTTTTTTAGCAGCAGCGTTAATCTATTTAAAGTAAATGGACTTTTATTGTTAACTCATGCAGTTAATCCCATCAATTCGTAACAATAATGTTATCGCATGGCCATCTGCTCATATTCTACCCAAATATATGAATCACGATTATTCGGAGGCAGCTCATCTGCTGAGGCATTGGAATTGTATGTATGCGTAAGAGCGAGAGTAGGTGTCGCTATTGGCAGCAGCTCAAGCCCTGGGTGAGCAGAATGATGCCAGGCAGTGGTACCATGCTGCACATTGTGGTCGTTGGATACCAATGAAGGGCTATCAGGTTACGTTAGGGGTGAGCTTGGTGGTGTGGAGTAAGAGAGGGAAAGGCCTGGATCATATGGTTAACTAGTGAGAAGGAGGTTTGCGTTCTGCACATCAAGAAGGACAAGTTTAAGGGAAGGAACTGTTTTTGCAACGTAATTATTATCCCGTGTCTCCCATGGGCTTTAGTGGTTTTCCTCTTTTCTTTGTGTTCTTCTTATTATGAAAAAAAATCAAAGATGCACCAAGGCCAACTCCATGGTGATTACAGGATGGTTAGGCACGCATAGCAGCGTCTCATCTGACAGAAAGATCACCACTGCCACTATAATTATGGGGAAATTTGTTTTTTTTTGGTTTTATAAAGAATTTCTCTGTAAAAACAATCAACCTGATATCAAAAGTGGAGCCAAGGAAGGAGGTTTTCCGATGTTCTGTGGTGGCTGCAGTGTACGGAGGTTTAGGATCATTGTCATTCCAGTACTTATCCTTCTCGAGAGCTGGTAAGTTCTGATGCATTTCATCAACGGCCAGGAGAGAAACCTAAAAAGAAAATTCGGAATGTATAAAATCTCAACCTCCTCTGATGTTAAACTTCTGTACAATTATATAATCAGTAACTCACATTACTGAGTAAGCAGAAATTCTGTAAGTACGGTGAACTATCCCTACAGTGCTGAATAAACACAAATTCCACATAGTTACATGTTAAACTAATTTTTAACCTGCTGAATAAGCATAAACTGTGCAGTTGTTAACAAGAATATGGGTTACTGTTTATTCAGCAGCGTAAAGGTTAAGTACCATGCATATGTTCTCAGTTTCTTGTTATTCTGCCTGGGCCTCACACTCACTTGCATTAGAAATTATGTCTTCAAATTGGGAGATTCCAGACAGCTGTGGAAAATACATGCCCTATAAATTAATGCGATAATCAGAGCTACAATTAATGCTGTGCTCTGTTTTAATGCAAGGACCCTCCGAAGGCCAAAATTCCAATCCCAACACATGGAGACAGAGTTCCCATGACAAGGGGTGAAGGTTTGTGCTGCTTTGCAGGGGAAAACCTGAACAGTTTAATTCATCAGAGAGTAAGGACATATTCGCCTGCTCTAATCTAAAAAGACTAAGCTCTCATCAGCCTTGATAGCTGGAAGTTTAAGATGCTAAAGGCAGAAAGTCCCACCGGCTTCCAATGCTGAAGCCTGAACCTCCTTGGGTCCATTCATTGGCACTTAAAGATTCATCAGCCCAGCAAGTTGGAAGTTAAAGCTACTTTAGCTGAGTGCTAGAATCACATATACACAGACAAAGATCCTATCAGCTCAGCCTGGTGGAGTTCAAGCTTCCATCAACTGAACGAGTAAGGTGTTAATGTCTTTTGGCCCCACTGAATCATCAACTATGCTAAACAGCTTATAACTTATTTGATCTTGTGATTAAATTGGAGGACTGAACTGTTCCCTTATGGCTGTTTATGCCATTCCACTTATATGCAAGGCTTTAATATCTGTAAATGGTGTATTATCTATTATAATAGATGATCACTATTGTATAGTTAAGGGCTCACAAACAGAATCTCGCCACTGTACCAACTGACTGATTTTCCTGAAAATTCCCCAGTTCTGACATGATGCTGGTGACTGTGTAATCCTCCCGTTCCTGATCGCTGGGTCTCTGGGATAGTTTGTTGATTACCTGGAAATTTCTGTCAATGAGCCAATTCGCCTCAAAGTCATCATCGTCCTCACCAAAAGGATTGATCAGTTGCTCAGCAACCTGTACAGTTTCAAACAATCGAGTTAACAATAAAAATGAACTGTCAGGTTAATTTTCTCCTGTTAAATTAATATCCACAGGAAAGACTTGCTTTAGTTTCTATTTCTCTCCTTTCCCGAAGATATGGATGATGTTGACCATTCCATCCAAGTAGCCAATGTTCTTGCCCAAGTTGTAACACCAAGTTTTCAACATGATATTCATGCACAGATGATCCTGTCTCATCTGATACCTACAAACACATGCTTTCTACAAAGGTCAATTGATAGAAATTAGGACCATCAGCATTTGCTGACTGGGGACAGGGTAGCACAGTTGGTTAACACTGCTGCCTCACAGCGCCAGGGACCCGAGTTCAGTTCCGGCTTTGAGTCACTGTCTGTGTGGAGTTTGCACATTCTCCCTGCATCTGCATGGGTTTTCTCCGGGATGCTCTGGTTTCTTCCCACACTCCAGAGATATGCAGGTTAGGTGGATTGGCCATGCTAAATTGCCCCTTACTGTTAGGAGATTAACAGAGTAAATGTGGGAATAGGGCCAGGGTGGGATTGTAGTTAGTGCAGACTCGATGGGCTGAATGGCCTCCTCCTGCACTGTAGGGACTTTATGATTTTTACGATTTCTAATTCTAATCGTAGCAGTTGTACTGTCACTCCAGCAGTGACAAACTAGCTCAGTGCAAACCTTGTGGTCTGTAAGACTCAGAACCATAAGAAATTCAACTGTTTCTATGTAATGTCTTTTCTATAGCTGACCAATACTCACAACTCATGTCTGGGAGTAGATCAAAGGGAGAACCTTTACACAATTGTAAAAACAGTGTGTGGAGGGAATGGGGTGTTAATTCATTGGAATGTTTTCCCGAGGAGCTAATCACCTCACATACCTCAGCCATTCTTCATGTGTCTGCCTGAAGAAAGATCTTTGACATGAAATCCAAAAGAATCAGGCCTAAAACTGTCCTCATCTGTTGTCTAGATGCATGTGTATTCCAGCATGAGTCACTAGGGGAAGCAACGCCTGCTGAATTTTGCTTCTTCTCTTGTCTCATCTTTTCCTAGCCCAGGAGTGCGGAGGTCTATCATTAGCACTCTGCTGTTCTGGATGACATTATAACACAGGCCCGACTTTGAGCCTGAGGCCTAGCTGTGTGACTCAGTCCAACACTGGGCTGTGCATCTGTCAACCAGCCACCCAGGGAGCTTCGTAATAGGATTTCAGGGAAGGGCACCCTTCTCATTGTTACACACTTTACACACCAAGATTACACACTTGTGATTTGTTTTTGAAGAACATGTCTTATTTGAGCTATTACCTTAAGCCAACCAGCATAAAAGAAAAACTGCAACAGGGTGAAGACGGGAACGTAGAGGTCGAGCTCATGTCCTGAGTAACCCTGACTGGGATCAAGAAATTGCCGACCAACTAGGCAGGCCAGGAAGAAGCTGTAGACGGCAATGGTGACAACCTGGGATATGACAAACCGACAGTGAGACCAATGTGAATCAGACCACATCATTACAGTTAGAATCAGACACCAAATGTATTTCCAGTGATATTGTTCTCCTTTTATTTTAACCAATCAATCTTGAAATTATTGTATTATGTATTGTATGTTTGTGATGCCCGCCACAGTAATGGCACACTGTTCTTTCACAAACAAAAAATAGTCTAGCAAGAATGTTGCTTTGGCTAAGAACAGAATTGCTCTGCCCTACATCTCTGTTTTATTGATAAGAGACTTATGATACAGTCTTTGCTGTTGGTAACACTGCAAGTTGGATGACATGTAGTCAGAACTGAACCAAGGATCAGTTGTCATGTTGGTCTTAACTATGAATCCTGCTTTATGTAAAATCTTGCTCAGTTTGATTTTGGCCTATCCCTGGTTAAGCTTGTGTAGGTGCCCAACTTTATGATAAACTGTTAAAAAGCAAATACAGCTTCCCTAAAACCAGGATAATTTGCAATTCTGCAATATAGTTGTTTATCTATCTTGGAGGAAGGGGGACTCTCTGCCTAGCTTCTGTCTATGCTGATATCAAATCCTAGCTAAAAATCCCTTGAAGCAACAGCAGGAGGCATTTTGTCTTTTTGCCAGATGTCAGAAGTAATTCCTATCCTTGAGATAGAGTAGTGAATCTGCCCGATCTGTCAGCCTCAGTTATCATTCTCTAGATGTACTATGGATGGACGTATCTGTGATGTGGAGATGTTGGTGTTGGACTGGGGTAAACACAGTAAGAAGTCTGACAACACCAGGTTTAAGTCCAACCGATTTATTTGATAGTAAACTCACAAGCTTTCGAGGTGTACCTCTTCATCAGGTGGATGGAGAGTTCCATCTCCATCCACCTGATGAAGAGGGAAACCTCGAAAGCTTGTGAGTTTACTATCAAACTATCAAATACAATACATAATGCAATTTGATGGAGATGGAGATGGAACTCTCCATCCACCTGACGAAGAGAGAAACCTTGAAAGCTTGTGAGTTTACTATCTAATAAATCGGTTGGACTTAAACCTGGTGTTGTCAGACTTTTTGCTGGACGTTTCTGACCAGTGTAGCATTGAACTATACACATGAAATAGTGATTCTTACCTGTGTGTAAACGAGTGGGACACTGATCCAGTCATAACTGTACAGCCTCTCACACTGGCTACGCAGGTTATTCACCTCCTGTAGGAACAACACAGTTAAATATACTCTGGACCTTTCCCCACTTCTCAAAGTCCTCAGTTTCCAAAACAAGAGCATTGCAACATCCATGGTTGCTTTCCTTTCTTCCTCTGCAGCCTATTTTGATGTTTAGAACTTAGAACATTACAGTGCAGTACAGGCCCTTCGGCCCTCGATGTTGCGCTGACCAGTGGAACCAATCTAATGACCCTCTAACCTAAACTATTCCAATGTTATCTATGTTTAGAATCATAAAATCCTACAGTGCACAAGGAGACAATCAGCACATCAAGTCCACACTGACCACAATTGCACCCAGGCCCTACCCCCCATAACCCCATATATTTACCTACCTAGCCCCCCACAACATTCAGGGGCAATTTAGCATGGCCAATCTACCTAATCTGCGAATCTTTGGACTGTGGGAGGAAACCCATGCAGATACAGGGAGAATGTGCAAACTCCACACAGACATTGAGCCAAGCTGGGAATCGAACTTGGGTCCCTGGTGCTGTGAGGCAGCAGTGCTAACTGCTGTGCCACTGTGCTGCCCATGTTTGTTCGGATAAGCTACTTAAGTTATTTCCTGTGCCTTGAGTTCACCCATAGTGGCTATCTCCTCATTTCAGCTGAATCACACCACAACCAATTCTCCCACTGCAAACTACTAAAGCTGCTTTGAAACGTGCTCTGGAACCGAAATCTAGTTCCTGGCAATGGCCAGGAATGTAACTTTTAGAATTTTTGTGCTGAGTCTTTGGGGTGCAGAGCTTGAAGCTTAAGGTTGGGAGCCTGTAATTCAGTTGCATGAGAAATGCAGCTGAGTTGGGACATGGTCAGCAACATTGGACCGAAGGCTTCGTTGGGGTTTGCAGGGTGTAGGTGCACAAGTCTTTGATCTGGAGCAAGACAAATTGCAAAGGCAGCCAGAGAGAATCTGACTTTAGCTGGTGATAATTTAAATACTCTCAATCCAGACATTTTCTGAAGTATTCCCAACTTTAGCCCTGGGTTTGAAGAGGAGGACGTGGAAACTTTTTTTACAGCCTTTGAGAAATTGGAAGCTTAATTGGCAGCAGAGTTTTTGGATACTCCTGGTACAAGGTCAGCTAGCATGAAAGGCCTGTGAACTTTATTCCACTCTGCCTGCCAAAGTTCTTGCCAGTTGCGGTCAGACAAAGGCTACTCTTCTCAGTGCTTATGAACTCTCATTGGATGCATACCACCAACATTTTTGAAATCCTTTATACAGCCCACACCAACCTTGCTGGTCTTCGAGGGAACCAAACAGTTAGCAACTGATGGGAGGGTCCGAGCTCTAAACATAGACAGTACCCACAAATGGTTAAGAGAGATAGTGCTGCTAATGGAGTTTAAAAACTGTCTCCCAAACAGCTTCAAAATAGGCAAAACAAAGGCTTTGCAGAGTTGGAGATGCAGCTAACCTGGCCAATGACAATGACTAACCCTATAAACCCAAACTGATTTGGATCAAGTAACTTTTATTGGCAAAGAGTTAAGAAGCAGGTAGATCGCACAATAATAGACTCTGGAGGAAAGGAGAGTAGGTAAGACCCAGGAAACATCAATCCCCAACTTTAAAAAGAGTCAGGAAAGTAAGTCAGTCTGATCACATCCTGCTTCCAGTGCTGCAAACCTGGGCATAGAAAAGACAGCTGTTGGTTTGCCAAGAATCCACCAGGGAGAGCTGTGGTCAGAACTGTACTCATAGTCTTTAAAGTAGCAAGCCAGACTCAAATGGAATGCGGAGGTAGGACAAAATACCTACCAAGCAAATGGAATTGTGATATGTACTTAAAAAGGAAAAAAGAATCACCAGGTTAGGGGGATAGAACAGGGTGGGACTATTTGAATAGCTCTTTCAAAGAGCCAGGCAAGGTGGGCCAAATGGCCTATTTGGTGCTGTAAGATTCTATGATTCCTGCACCAAGACGAAAAGACTTATTTTGCATCACAAGCTCCAAGAAAAGAAACACCATTTTCAGGGATACAGGGGTAAATTTTACTGTCCTGCCCACCATGGGAATCAGAGCGGGCGAAGGGCAAACCATGGAAAGGGCGGGATTTTCTGGTTTTGGAATGAGCGAGGCCAGAAAATCCCACCCAGGGTGTTTTAGAACACAGCTTGTAGGGAAGGTTGCTGAGTGGCCACTTGGAAGCAGGACAAACACCACCACGCCAGTAAGAAGGTTCCTGGGACATTTGAAAGGTTCCCCTGCAGAGCAAGTGGGTCACTGATGGCCAGGGTTATTATGAGCTTGCCCATAGAGGGATTGGACTTATTGTTGGAAAATGATTTGCTGGGGTACCAGCTACTGTGCCAAGAAGGTCAAATACAGTTCACAAGGACTGGGAAATAGAAGGGAACCAGAGAATTTAAATGGAATAAAGAGCTAAAGCAAAGGTCTGGTTCAGTCCTTCAGGATTTAAATAGGACAGAGAAAGTTCCCAACCAGCAGATAGATAGTGAGGTAAGATCTTACCCTGTTGAAGAGCCACAAAGCAGTGTAGCAGTAAAGCCACCTGTGAGCAGTACTGTCCCAAAGGACAGTGAGCAGATTGGGGACCAGCCCCTTGCTAAAGAAGCAGAAAAGGGGAAGTCTTTGCACCTTGAGGCAAACCGCACTTGTGAGAATCCACAAGGGAAATACAGAATCAACATCACAAGGTCAGATTCAAAAGCTAAATCCACCTAACAGCAATTTCATTTCTAAGACAATAAGGTCAATAAGATACCAGGGGAGAACTCAGATGACTCAGAAGGGATTAAAAGCAACATACCTCACACCATCATTCTAGAAATAAGAACCACCAATGAACCAGACAAAATTATCAGACCCCTGGGCTCTGGAAGTGATGATGTGGAGATGCCGGTGTTGGACTGGGGTGGACACAGTAAGAAGTCTCACAACACCAGGTTAAAGTCCAACAGGTTTATTTGATAGTAAACCCACTAGTTTTCGGGTTTTGCCCCTTCGTCAGGTGAGTGGAGAATTCTGGTCTCTGACAGAGCGAAGTGGCCATGAAAGGGTTAAGGGCTTTACAGACATCCCAACAAAATAACCAGAGTCATTTACTTACAACAAACTCTGAAACTGACTCCAGCCTCGTGAACCCAGACTCCTCCCGAGCATGGAATTTGAACTTCCACTAACTCCTAACTGCATTGAAAATCATATTTCTGCTCGAGTTACCATCCCAAAACCTTGGATATTAATGACCATTCACCAGATCACACATAACGGGGGATTTTAAGGAAAGAAAATGTGACAGAGAAACTGTAGAAATACCAGATTACTGTGCATCATTGTCTGATTTTCCAGTTGCAGTTGTCCCGAGACTGGAAACTCCTACCCGAGGCAACAGACCTTTAAATGGTCCATCAAAGCTCCTGTCCCGCAAATGACAATTCCTGCGGCGGGTAAGGCTGGAAATTTTATGTTTGTGGAGACTAGGTGAATAAATGTGTCATCGCAGATTCCATTCTTCTTCTCTTGTGGAGACACGTCATGTTTTATTATTAGCACCTTTCAGTCAATACTTTAAAATTTTGAATGCAAATATACTATTAAAACAGCCGCTAAAAATCAGATGACTTTTTGGCATTTTGAGCTCCTTTGGTCCTTGGTCTTAAGAAAATAGCTAATTAAATGTGGACAGCCCTCTGACAAATTCACACATCCCTTTGTTTAAGGATGAACCACCATTAAAAAAATTGTGGCATTTTAGTTGGCCCATCTTTCTGTTTCATCATGAAAAGGAATAAACATTGAAACTGTTAGGTGAATGTGAATGGATCCCTTCGACCTTCCATTGCATTATGATGGTTCCTCATCCAAACTGGACTGTGTGAATTTTAAGGTGTCAAATGACAACATTTGACGTGTAATCAAAACACCATCACTTTTTCGAAATAGGACTTTGAACTTGCATAAATTACATGGTGAGGAAGCCACTTTGTTGTCTGATTTTAAAATAGAAGCAAAGGAGCTGTTCTGCAGACAGAAAGCCATTGAGCCTGCTGTGCATCATCTAAGCAGCCAAGGTAATAAACAGTAGTATATTGAAAGTGGTAGAAGCATTCTGCCTCCTCACCTCAAACTGTCTCAACTTTGAGTCCACCCAAATCTAAACTTCTGGAAATTTGAATTCAAGAAGCATCGAAGCTTCCGGGAGAATCCTCTGCTTTACAAGCCCTTAATTTCAATTAAAGTGTCAACTCATCTAAGAAATTGCAGGCCTATCATGAAAGAGATGGAGACAGTCATAAATTATAATTGTATTGTTCCATCTCATCGCCATCTATTATTTGTGTGTATGAATCAAGTGAGTGAAAACATCATGTTTTAAACATCTGGGGCAAGCATGTAGTAATAAATAACCTTTTTGAAACTCACAAAAAGCTTCCTGCTCAAATTAAATTGGAGAATCACTCCAATAAGAAAACACACGCCTTTTACATACAAAAAAAATTGATCATGGGCAGTAAGAAAACATAAATTCTATCCTTGACATTCTTCTTGGAGTGCAGAATGTTTTGGGGAGATTTTATAAAAGTATTTAAAGTCAGAGAAAATAAAAGGTAACTCTTCTATGGTATCAATAACCAGAAGATACAGATTTAAAGCAGTTGACAAAATACCCAGAAGCAAAGTGAGGGAAATATAGGCAGCAAGCTGTTCTGACCTGAAATACATTGCACAGTGGAAGCAGATTCAATAGTAACTTTCAAAATGGAATTTGGAAAAATACTCGAAGTCGAAAGATTTGTAGGTCTGTGGGAATGGTGAGGGAGTGAGATGAATTGAATTGAATCTTTCAAAGAGCTGGCAGAGGCATGATGGGCCAACCAGCCCCCATCTGTGTTGTACCATTGTAATAATCCTATGATAGTGCCAAAAGCAACATAAATACCCAATCACAAAATGCTGTCACGCTATTTGAGCAGGAAAATAAATTTTTAGTATGTGCACATGAAGTGTGTGCCAGAAAATGGTGGCAAAAAAAATCTAATGTTTATAGGAGCACATTTCTGCCATCATGATGTGCAAACATATTTTTCTGAATGTAATTTTGAATGTGTGCTATGAACCCTGATCACTGTTCTTTGCATATCCATGCTGTTAAAACTTTGCTAGGGTCATAGGATCATAGAGTCTGTAGTGCAGAAGGAGACCTTTCGGCCCATCAAGTTCACATTGACCACAATCCCACCCAGTCCCTACCCCCATAACCCCATGCATTTACCCAAGCTACTCCCCCTAACACATTGCCCTAAGGAGCAACTTAGCCAATCCAATTAACCCGCACATCTTTGGACTGTGGGAGGAAAACAGAGCACTGGGAGGAAACCCACACAGACACAGGGAGAATGTGCAAACTCCACACAGACAGTGACCCAAGCCAGTAATTGAACTCGGGTCCCTAGCTTTATGAGGCAGCAGTGCTAACCACTGCCATCGTGCCTCTGGACTTGACCTTAGTAATAAAAGCAATCGAGAATTTGAAGAATTATTTTCTCTTTGAAGCTGATTCAGCAATGAATTATTCCTGAAAGCTGGAAGGAACTGATTTTAAAGGTGCCCAAAGATAAGAAGCATGGCTAGATAGATATGTGGATAGATATATAGTGCAGTGACTAGTGTTTACCGTGTGCCATGCGATGGTTGGAAATATCTTCCTGTGTCTTATTCAGACTTAATGATCTGAGCAACTCCAAGGACAAGGTGATGATGTGATGGTCACTTCTTGTTTTACCACAGCACAGACCAGAAGGATAAGAGTTAGGATCATAGGTTGGAACATACATAATCATAAGATGGAGTTGGGTGAAAATTGGCTTCTGCTTTACAAAGCAGATTTTTGGCATGTGATTTACATTTTAGAAATTTCTGTACATCCCAGTCAAGAATAGATTGAAAGTTCCTAACAAAAAGGCTGATAAAATGTTAATTGAGGTCCAGCAATGTATGTAGGACTCTGATTGCCATTTTTGGTTCAGAGTAGGTGCAATAGTAGTTTTTTGTGGGGCCAGAATGAGCAGCCTGGGCTGCTGGTGCTGGAGTTGGTGGACTGTCTGTGAGCTCAGTCTCTTGTTGCAGTGGCCTGCCTGTGTGGCAGTAGTGAGGCCTGACCAGCTGGTTGAAGTCTGTTCAGGGTAGCATCCATCCCATGATTCCCAACTCACTCTTGAGCTCATCCCCGAGCCCCATTGAGTGAACTGGCTATTTTGGAGTCATTGAGATGTCATGGGCCCCCACTCATTAGGAACTGACTGGGTGAGATGCTGAGATGTTTAGGAGCCTTGCAATCAATAGGCAAAGATAACATTCACCCCTTTGACTGGCATTTATCTGAGGCCTTGTGTCAGGCCACTGCACTGTAATTCCTTTCTCATTTGCATACTAAATGTTCACTTCTGTTTATTTATTGTTCCCTCAGACTCACCCACTTCTCTGAAGCTCATAAACAGCAGAGTCATAAAAATATCCTTTGGGGACACTGTTTCACTCAGGGAAGGCAAAGACAACTGATCTTGTTGCTGTTGATTTTCACTTCTTCCATTTTTATTTTCTTTAATCCCTGGGAGCAAGTTGCTGTCTTTTTATGCTCAGTTTCCTTGTTCTCCTGAGGTCCTTAAACCATTATACACAATTGCAATGAGTTGCATGCGCAAACTACAGTGGCAATCTTTCCCTGCCATTTCCATGAACTGATATGAATTCTCCTAGCACCAGCATACTATTTTCTGTAATAATGTGATTTTTTTTTTACTTTTTACTTTTTTACTTGGGTCCAGAGATACACCTTGCTTCCGTAATGACAGGATGCACGTTAAACCATAATAATGACTACAGGAGAGGGGTGACTGCTTACATAAGAACATAAGAACATAAGAAATTGGAGTAGGAGTAGGCCATCTAGCCCTTCGAGCCTGCCCCGCCATTCAATAAGATCATGGCTGATCTGAAGTGGCTCAGTTCCACCTTCCCGCTTTCTCCCCATAACCCTTAATTCCCTTGCCTACCAAAAACCTATCTACCCGCGTCTTAAATATATTTAGCGAGGTAACCTCCACCACTTCAACGGGCAGAGAATTCCAGAGATTCACCACCCTTTGAGTGAAGAATGAGGCTTGAGGCTGAGGCTGAGTTTGAAGGAACTCAGCTTGAACTCAGCTTGAGGCTGAGTTTGAAGGAAAGGCACAGATGCCAATGCTCTTTGACTGGGTGCAAACACTCACTCTGAAGATGTGCGCCAAAGATACGTAGTCACTGATTCGGTCTTCCTGCCTCGCTTTTACTGCTAGATTGACGAACCACACACATGGAACCCAGAATTTGTTATGAGGAGAATTCAGGCTTTCAAACTTCTTGTGTTCATCTGGAGTCATGAAACCTGGAAACAAAGGTGACAGATGAGGGAAAGGATGAGGAAGTCACTCTGTGATGTGTTCTTTTTTAGCTGTTGTACATAAAAGCTGGGATTTTCAGCTGACAACCCCATATTTTCTCATCCTTTATGGGTGGAAATTAAATGCTGGCAAGCACAAAAGCAGAAACCCTGGCAGACAATTCTATCCAATTAATTATATTCCTTCTTTCATAATTAAACACTGAAGGCTGGCTGCCTTCTAGATCCTCAATCAAGTGCTCACGATTAATTTGTGAACTGAGATGATGCACTTCATCAAAACAAAACAGGGAGATGGCAATCAAAACATGATCCTATTCAACACTCACAGAAACACTTTCAACATTGAGTCACTGAATAATTAACCAGGAGCGGAAGTCCCAGTTAATTTCTTTCCTCTGTTGTTGAGGGGTACTGAGGCCAACCCTGTCTGCAAATGCTGCTCCAACTCAGATCAGTAACTGAGAATAAAGCAGGGACTGAACATGATAGCTGTATGGCTCAACACTAATCTGGATGGACATTTTTCTAATATTTTTATGGCAGTATTTAGGGGTTTTTTTTGCTACTTTTATCCATTTCCTTTATCTGTCTGAGCTGACATTTCTGCAGCTGAGGAAGTAGGTGTCTAACTTGCTGCTGACATTGCCCCCTGTTATCAGCCTCTGAGAAGACACCAAGGATTGATTGCCATCCATAATGTCTCTCACTCCTATTTCATTTTCCCTCTCTATCCATTACCCATCACTCATTTATTTTCCTGCTCCCCAAACATGGATGGAGCTGTGCCCGGGGTGGAGCTCTAACCCTGGGTCTGCCGTCCTTTTGTGTTCACTCACCTGCCTCCATCATGTGCCTCATGGTGGGGAAGCGTTTGTAGACGGCGGTGCTGACTGAACGGAAGGTGAGAATGGAGGCGAGGTTTGCGTAGCGCATCAGTGTTCTACGCAGCATCCTGCCATATTCGTCAGTGCCTTGGACATGGCAGGAAACGGTGCACATAAGGCGATCCAGCCATGGCATGCTCTGATACTGGCTCCACCAGCGAGACACAACCAGGCTAACATAGAAACCTAGGGAGAGAGAGAGAGAGATCATCACTAGTTAGCAGGATCGTGGGGCCCAGTGCTATGCTGGCTGCCTTCTGATGTAAATGTTGTCTCATTGAGCATTAGAGATGAAGGTTCCAAGCAGGAAAGAGAGGAATTATTGGTTACATTGTCAAATGGAGGGAGATAGGTAACAAGTAGGCTCATAAGAGTACGCCAGTGAAAAGACTTAATGATTGTGTTGAAACTCGGGAGGAATGAATTAGATAGGGCTTGTGGCTGGGTGGCGTGCTTTCCAATAGATGGTCAGAGTTGGGACTGGCATTAATGAGGAACATGTACAGAACACACAAGGAACATATGCAGGTCTTCTTGCCCTCTTGCATCCAGATAGATTGTGCATACAAAATCCCTCAGAAAGCCACTTACATGCTGATAATAGCAGCAGGGTTTACTTTTTTTTACAGGCGCTTAAAGCTGCACTATTGTAAATGACCATTTGGAAAGATAAGTACACAAAGCAATTCTATTATAGAATTAACATGCATTGTGCATAACTATTTATTTATTCTCACACAAGCTGGGGGGGCGAATGGCCACTTGGGCTTTTCAAGTTTTCAATACATACAATTTAAAATTACATCGAGACTGCATTGACAACAATTCCATCCAGCGCTTATCCCCATAACCCTGCTATTCCCCCTGACATTAAGGGGCAATTTTGATAGCCAATTAACCTACACATCTTTGGAGTGTGGGAGAAAACCCATCCAGACATAGGGAGAATGTGCAAACTCCACACAGACAGTGAGCCATGGCTGGAATTCAACCCAGGTCTCTAGTGCTGTGAGGTAGCATTCTTAACCACTGTGCCACTGTGCCACCATTTGCCTGAGGGTATGGCAAATGTATGTTTTGTGGATAATTAAACATTTTTCAGCTCAGCAGAAATGGCTATAGGTAGTTTATTTATGATGACATTATTTTGAAACAATACCCTTGCATTGATTTCATTAATTAATCCTATCGGTAGGGTAGAACATTTGTATTAGAAGGAACATTTTCATTCTGTTTCGTCATTGTTTTCGGAAATATTATCAACATTTGTTCTTAATGGCTTTGGTGTTTATGGGACTTGGGTTAAATCACGTTGAAGAGGATGTGACATTGTCTGTAACTCTCTGTATCTAAAGGAAATGTGTCACTTGCTCACAATGGAATATAAACTTTGGGGGCCCAGGGGAATAGGAATGGACATTTGCCTTCGGTCTACATGGCTAGTTAAGAAAGTGTGGTCACACCAAATGACCTTAAGTCAACGGAAAAGGTGAATTTGAACTATTTTCAAATAAAGGATTCTAGAATAATGAGAAGTGGGGATAAAAGTTGGAAAACTGGAATCTTTGTTGGCACTGTGGTGCTTTCTGTGGTATGACTCTTCTGAGTTCAACATTGCTACAGAGACTGAAGAAAAGAAGGAATCACCTGTGCTGGCAACACTCGAGGAATCCTGTGGACTTGAGGAATGAGGAACTTGCATGTTGTCTTTGCTTTTTTTAAAGTAAATGTAAAATATTGCTTAGCAAATTCTACTTGATTCATAAGTGTGAATTATTCATACCTTGTTAGGTCAGATAAAACTGAGGACTCTAGTGTCAGAAATTAATAATTCAGAACATAGAAATTTTAATTAGAAAGATTTTATACTTTGTAACCCTAAAATCGGAAAAGAAGCATCCACGGATGTTTTGTGGAGCTGGGTGGAACACTCCAAATCCTTCAGACACCACAATAAACTACACTCCAGTAGACTTAGAAATTTCTTTTGAGCAACCATTGGTTAGGAATGAATTTACACATGTGTGTGTGAGATGGTTGCAGGAAACTAATTTTAATATTAAAAAGAGGCATGTGCTAACTTCAAATATCCTTGGGCCACTTAAAACAGGCACAAACCAATTTCTGTGCAGATCTACTTGCTGGAGTTTCATTGCCTCGCCTGTCCTAGGCTCGTAAGAATCTGATTGAGTTCAATGGAAAATGTTGTTCTGCGAGCCTCGCCCGCCCCAATTCTGGGAGAGGGCAAGGCGGTAAAATTCTAGCCACGGTCTTTACACTGTCAAATGGGTTATTGTTATGCCTGCTTCAGGCCCACATAATGGCATAACCATATTGAATTTAAGTTCCTCACTCGTCAAACATACTGCACTGAGGAGGACTTAATGAGGAAAAAGGATCTTAAAGTAAACTCTGCCATAAAATTACAATCTTAAGTAGAAAGAAGATCAAGACAATCAACGAAAATCCAACAGAATTCTTACCAAGCACAAATGACATTGGGATCAGGTCAGCATAATTGTTACAGTTGATGGCCATTTTCTCAAAGAAGCGTTTTTGGCTCTCTTCCAGCATAAACCTACAGATTTCCGAGGAATAAAATCAAAGCATCAAAATTGTTAATCAGAAGTCACAACTTGGGAGGAATTTTGCGAGGTGCATCATTTCAATAGAGAAACCTATGTAATAGGCTGAGGCACTTTGTTCAGAGCAGGTAGAGTTGAAGAGGGAAGAAAAATCAACTGGCATTTAGTTTAGATTTCAAAGGTTGTCTGGAATCTATAGCAGAAAGATCTACCATTTGTCCTGACTGTGTTGAAGTTTACATTCCATGAGTTGCGTCTCCTTGTAATTACCAATTCCCATTCTTTTCTCCATTGTCCCTTTCCTCTTGATTAAACTGAGCTCTCTCGAAATGTATCAGTGCTATTTGTTTGCACTTTTCCACATGGCAGCAAATTCCACATTCTCACAATGCTCTGCGTAAAATAATTCCAATTTGATCTGTAGGTGGCTATCTTATATTTAAACCCATTTGCTTTTGATATACATAGAAGTCGAAAGAGTTTCTCCACATTCACCCACTTGAACTCTTTCAAAATTTTAAAGCACTTTATCAGGTCTCATTTTAGATTTTTTCTTTTCCACATTCTTAGCTGCATAATCTTTCCTGATGGTTGCACCTTCTCAATTCTGTGACATCCTTGTACTGCAAATGTTTCTGCACTTGAAGACTATGTGTTGGAATGAGTTGTGGTTTTCACACTGTTGCAAGTAGATTAATGTCCCATAGAGATATGAAGCTATTATGGCATGTAAGGAATTCACCTGGCCCATCAAGTCAGTGCTGGTTCTGTGTTGAGCAGCCCAGACAGTGCCATCCTCCTGCTGTAGCCTTATAGCCCTTCAGATGCCTATCCAGTTTTCCCTTGAAATCATTCATTGTCTCTGCATCAACCACCTTCGCTGAGCATTACCACTCACTGTGTAAATAAGTTTGTCCTCACCACAAACCCACCTCCCTCCACTACCTTCCTGTACATATTGCCTTAAACCTTAAATCTCTGTCTACTATTCCTTGTGTCTTACTGCAACGAAAGACAAAAAATACTTTGGAAGTTTTTAAAAGTTTCCCAGTCTTCTGACCACTATTTTATTTGTTAGTGTCACAAGTAGGTTCACATTAACACTGCAATGAAGTTAGTAAAAATCCCCTAATTGCCACACTCTGACACCTGCTCAGGTACATTGAGGCAGAATTTAGCATGGCCAATGCATCTAACCAGCAAGCCTTTTGGACTGTGGGAGGAAACCGGAACACCCAGAAGAAACCCACGCAGACATGGGAAGAACGTGCAGACTCTGCACAGACAGTGACCCAAGCCGGGAATTGAACGTGGATCCCCAGTGCTGTGAGACAGCAGTGCTAACCACTGTGTCACCCACTACAATCTGTGCAGCATTGATCATTTCTTTTTTTCAATTTGATACCATCCTCAGTTAGCCACAGATAGTCATCTTTCTGATAGAATCTTTTTTTCTAAATAGAATTTATCTTTGTTGAGTTATGAAGTATCTCCTTAAATATCTACCACTGCTTCTTTACCATCTTACCTTTTAACCAATCTTCCCAATTCACTTTGGGCAACTCTGTATTCATACTTTTTAAATTGCCTTTATTTAAGTTTAGGACACTAGCTTAAGATCCAACTTTCTCACCCTTAAACTGAATGTGGAATTCTATCACTCTTATCTAGAGGATCATTTAAAATGAGATTATTTATTAATTTTGTTTGATTATACTTTACCATGTCTAAAATAACCTGTTCCTTAGCTGGTTCCAGAACATATTATTCTAAGAAACTGTCTCAAATATACTCTATGAACTCATCCTTCAGGCTACTTTTGATCCAAGTTTGATTTGTCCAGTTTATATGAAGATTAAAATCTTGCATGTTTGTTGTGGTCACTTTCTTGCAAACAACTCCCCCCCCATTTTACTTAATGATTTCTACTGTGTCCTGCAATGTAGCTACTGTTCAGGGGATATGTAAATCACTCCCACCAGTGACTTCTTTCATTTGCTATTTCCTATCTCCACACAAACTGATTCTACATTTTCATCTGCTGAACCAACTGCACTGCACTGATCTCAAACAAAGAATGAAGAACAAAGAAAATTACAGCACAGGAACAGGCCCTTCAGCCCTCCAAACTTGCACTCACCATGCTGCCGGACTTAACTAAAGCCCCCCACCCTTCGGGGGCCATGTCCCTCTATTCCCATCCCATTCAATTATTTGTCACGATACCCCTTAAAAGTCATTACCATATCCGCTTCCACTACCTCCCCGGCAATGAGTTCCAGGCACCCACCACTCTCTGTGTAAAAAAACCTGCCTATACATCTCCTTTAAACATTGCCCCTCACACCTTAAACCTGTGCCCTCTAGTAATTGACTCTTCCACCCTGGGGAAAAGCTTCTGACTATCCACTCTGTCCATGCCTCTCATAATCTAATCCATTATTAATTTCCTTTCCTTTCTTCTTGTCCTTCTGAAATGTCAAATACCCATGAATATTTCTGTCCCAGTGTGGTCACTTTGTAACCATGTCTCAGTAATGACTACCACATCATACTCATTTATCTTTATTTGTGCCATCAATTCATCCATCTTGACATGAGTGCTGTGTGTGATCAGCTGAAGAGCCTTTAATTTGATCTATTTACCATTCTGCCTACTCTGACCTTATTTGCTATTGCACTCTTATGTTTGTACACTCTGTTGCTTGCTGTCACACTCTGGTTATCATGACCTACAAGCAACCCTGCACGATTGCCTTGTCATTCTTCTTTAACTTGCCAAATCTCCCGTCATGTTCACCCTCTCCCCCTCCCATTATTTAGTTTAAAGCCCTCTCCACAGCCCCAATTATATGATTCATCAGTACACTGGTTCCAGCATGGTTCAGGTGAAGGCTGTCCCAACAATAAAGCTTCCTCTTTCCCCATTACTGGTGCTATGAATCAAAACCTATTTCTCCCACATCAATTCCTACGCATTCAACTCTCTGATCTTATTTTGCTCTTGGCTCAGGTATTAATCCAGAGATTGGTACTTTTGTGGTTTTGCTTTTTACTTTAGCCTCTAATTGCTCAAACACCCTCAAAAGAATCTCTTCCTTAGTTTTCGGGATATCATTGACACCCACATTAACCACACTGACTGGATCCTACTCCAAGTTCCTCTCCAACCCTGAGGAGGTGTCCTTAACTCTGCACCAGGCAGACAACCCAACTTCAGGACTCATGCTGTCAGCTGCAGAGAAAAGTATCTATACTCCTAACTATACTGTCCCCTGCTACAACTACATTCATTTTGCTCCCCCCACTTGTATGGCCATGGTGCCGTGGTCAGTTTGGTCATCCTCCCTGCCGACCCTCCTCTCATTCACACAAACTTCAAGAACCTTGAAGCTGTTGAACAATTGCAAGGACTGAGGCACCTCCATTGCTCCCTTCTGGATCCCTGCACCTGCCTCACTTAGAGGCACACCCTGTCCAGGACCATGGACCAAATCTGAAGTGCCTAGCTGAGACAGCGTGACTGTCTCCTGGAGCGAAGTGTCCAGGTAATTTACCCCCTGCCTGATCCATCACAATGTCTGATGCTTGGACTCCAGCTTATCAGTTTGGAGCCGAAGCCCCCTAAGCAGCAGCCACTTACTGTGGGTGTCATTCAACAATTATCTGTAGTTATATCACAGAGTTAACTAACTACACTATGAATTTAACATAATACTTATATCTTTCCAGTACTGGCCCACTTTGGAGGAGAAATAAACTTAAAACTCATCAGTTGTCTGCCTGTACACCTAATTAATGCCTCCAGCCATCAGCTATCAAGTCTTGCTATCTCCAAATCCCTATCTTGGACCATTTCTTTTTGTAAAAGACCAGAACAGAACCTCCTTTCTCTCTCACGGAACGAAATTCCCTCACTTTTCAAATTCTAGGATTGAAACGCCCAATCTCATGGCAGCCAGTTTCCAGCTGTACCTTTGTTCAATTTCTGTTTGCCTATCAAAGGCACATTGTAACTGGCATGATCCTCATTGTCTGCTACACTTCCACATTCTGTATCATTGGCAAATTTTGGAATCTTACTCTGTATTTGAATATCATTTATATGTATCAAAAACAAAATATCAAAAATGAAATGGTCCTAGCACTGATCCTTGGGAAACATCACTGTCTACTAACCTCCAGATATACAATCATTTGCTATGACTCCCTGTTTTTTACCCTTAAACCAATTTTTTAACCCAAGCTGAAACTGGTCCTACTATTCCATGAGTCTCGATTTTGTTAACTAATCTTTTAATCAGAGAATTACAGAATTGTTCCAGCCCGAAGAAGATCATTTGGCCCATCGTATCTGTGTCAGAGATCCTGGATACTAGCAACCTTAGGCACTCTTAATCGACTTGGATACAAACAATGCTGGACACCAGGCATTATCCAATGCGAGGCCTTTAATGACTTGTGCATAAGGAGAAACCAGCTTGCAGTTGTCCTGCAATGTTTGTGAAGTTACAAACAAACAACTTGGCAGTTGTAGTCAATTACAGCAAATCAGAAACAAACAACTTTTCTAATCCTTCATTTGCATCCATATTCACCAATTAAGTCCTGGTTTTTTGCTCTTTCTCATATGATGAAAAATATGCTAATCCTTTATTTGCATATCATATCCCCAAATCTTGCCTTTGGTAGTTGTTATGAAAAAATCTGGTCTTGCTCATCCTCTGGTGAAGGCCAAAAAGTAGAATGATACGGGGCCTACGCAGATCAAGATCAGCCTGTTTATGCTGAATAGCAAACACTGACCCCTTTTGAAGGTCTTTAAACTGATAAACATTTTCCACTACTGTACAGAGAAGCATGAAACTTTAGTTTGAAAACTTCAACTTCTGCGCAATTTAACTTCCAAACTATGAAACTTCAATCTGAACATTTTAACTTCCACATCTGCGCCATTTCCCTGAATGATCAATTCACTTGGTGCCATTCCCTCATCTTCTCCCCATAACCCTGCACATTCTTCCTTTTCATGTCATTTCTAATTACTTCTTGAATGCCTCAGTTGAACCTACCTCCACCACTGTCTGGTGTTGCATTCCAAATACCAACCACTTGTGGCATGAATTTTCTTTTCCTCATAGCCATTTCTTCTTTTGCCATACTATCTTGAAACTGTGGTGTTTGTTCTTGATCCGTTTGTGAGTGGGAACAGATTTTCCCTCATTACTCTGTCCGGACCCCTGATGATATATTTCTATCAAATCTCCACTCAGTCATTTTTCCCAAAGGAAACAGTTTCAACTTCTCCAATCTACCTTTGTAACTGAATTTCCTCATTCCTGGAACTATTCTTGTCAGAGTTACTGTCCTTCATGTGACATGGACAGCGGACCTGTATGCCTAAGCACATTAATGATCCTTAACAGTATTTGTAGAAGAGCAAAGAGGTGACCTGGCCAACAGTCCTCCCTCTGCCAACATCAACAAAGCATAATAAACGAGTCATTCACTTCATTGCTGTTTTCAGGTCCTGTGTCCTAAATTAATGTAGTAAATATGCTTAAAAGAGAGACAATGGCCTAGTGGCGTTATTGCTTGATTATTAATCCAGAAACTCAGCTAATGTTCTGGGTTGATCTCAGTTCAAACTCTGCCGTGGCGGATGGTGGAATTTAAATTCAATAAAAAATATTTGGAATTAAGAATCTACTGGTGACATGAAACCATTGTCAATTGTTGTGAAAATCCATCTGGTTCACTAATGTCCTTTAGGGAAGGAAATCTGCCATCCTTTACCTGGCCTGACCTCTATGTGATTCCAGAGCCACAGCAATGTGGCTGACTCTCAACTGCCCTCAGGCAATTGGGGATGGGCAATAAAGGCTGGGCAGCCAGTGACGCCATGTCCCACAAATGAATAAAAAAAATAACTAATTCTAAAATGAACCACTAAGAGAGGTGCCACACAAATGCAAGTCTTTCTTTTTGTTTTTCCTCTGTGGTCTGCATCGCTGTTTGAAGCAAAAGGGAGGATTAGAAAAGAAAATGCCTTGATGAAGGAGTAAACAAATGAGAGGAGGGCTGAAAATGGGGAAAATAACCTACACAAAATAGTGAGAATCATCAACATGTGATCTTCTGTCACTGAACCCTGTCCCATTGTAGACTGCTCTTACCTGTAGATGCAGCTGAGAGTGAGGTAAAGCAGCATAAAGATGAGGAACTCCTTGTACAGTAGTTTGTATATGCTGCCTTTCCACTGTAACAACAGCTTGGAAAACCCGCACAGGCGGGCATTAGCCACGCGGCTTGTGTAGGTCACGGTCATCCTGCAGGCTGAAGGGAGGAACAGTATGTCAACTATTGCCAGGAGATGTATGAAGCAAGTTTTTTATCCAGAGGATGGTGGGTGCCTGGAACTCACTGCTGAGGGAGGTGGTGGAAGCAGATACATTCATGACTTTTAAGGGTAATTTTGACAAATACATGAATAGGATAGGACTAGAGGGGTAAGGTCCTTGGAAGGGTAGGAGGTTTTAGTTCAGTCGGGCAGCATGGTCGGTGCAGGCTTGGAGGGCCGAAGAGCCTGTTTCTGTGCTATAATTTTCATTGTTCTTTGTTCTTTATTCTAACGTTGGCGTCTCTTTAACTGAAGGATGGTTGTCAGAGCATCTGATGTCCCAGGATCCCCGGTCAAAAAGATACTAGCTAGAGCTAACTCTTAGAAACTCCTAGATTGACTCAGGAAAGTGTCTGAGATTGGGTGTTCCAAGACCTCCTGTTTAGGGACAGATTATAGTCTAGTACTTTGGAGAGACACCAAGGTTGCAAAGCTGATTGGCTTGATTTGTTGTGGGGAAACTCCTGTTGATCAAGCATTTGCAAATGTTTGGTTAGAAGTTGTTCATTGTGCTGGTAGAGATATACATACTTAAGCTAAATGTTGCAAAATTACCTGCAAAAAGTGTCTAAAAATAGGAGGGTATCAGTAAGATCTTTACTCTTGCCAAAGGATAGCATTCATCACAGGACATTTGTGGAGATGAGGGGTGCATTTTTTAGGGCTAAGTAGCAGAGCACTTGCTGGGAAGGTCACATTTGCATAGGACATTGCAAGTTGACATATATTTTTCCCAGGTTGGGACTTTCCATAATAATCCAGAAATGACTAAAGTTATTGTCACTGGTTGAGGATTGCTATAAGAATCCAATATACAGATCTGTATTAGAACCCATTATTGCAGCTAAAGGTAAAGCCTGAATAGAAAGTGTTAAACAACATTACTGTTGAGGAATCATTCAGTAAGTTAGAAGGTGGGAAGCACTCAGCACACAGATGTGAAATGTGTAGTTTCAGCAGTTAAGATGGACCGGCAGCTTTAGAGGTTGAGGTAGGTTGGGAAGCTGGAGTTGATGTCCTAAAACTGCAAAGAGATTTGTATGGATGTTACAGTTAACTTAAGTTAGAATCTAGAATGACTTCATGATGATATTGTCAAGAGGCCAGGTTTAAGGAACCAAGTGGTTGCCCCTAAATTGCCCCTTAGTGTCCAAAGATGTGTAGGTAAATGCACATGGTAATTGCATGGGGTTACAGGGATAGGGTGAGGGGGGAGGCTTGGGAAGGATACGCTTTCAGAGAGTTGGTGCAGACTCAATGGGCCAAATGGTCTGCTTTTGCACTGTAGGGACTCTGTGGTTCTAAGTGAAGACCCCAGAAGTCCTGGGATCCATGGGAAAGACAGACCAACAAGAGTTAAACTAATGTATCATGCCATATCTCAGTTAATGGAATGTTAAGTATCAACCTTTATTGTTCAATGAACCTTGTTAGTTTGCATTCTAAATTAGTGATAGTCTTTTTTGCCAATAAGGTTATTCCATGACAAGAATTTTCTTGCTTTGGGGTTTAGTATTGAGTCTAAACTTCTACAAGACCCACAGTAATGTGGCTGACTTTTAACCACCCTCTGAAGTGGCTAAAATGCCATTCAGTTCAAGGGCAATCAAGCCTTGCCAGCAAAACCCACATCTCACTGAATAAAAATTGAAATATCACCTTTCTGTAAGTATTATTCACCTGCAAAGGCGATTTCTAATTTTGTGGGCAGTTGAAATTTACACATATACTTCGGAGGAGTCAATGACTATTTCAAATCCTGGCTGGGGTTTTAATCCAACCCAGCACAAGTGTATTGAAGCAGGGCACTTGCAACTGTCCAGTCTGATACCAGCTAACTCTGCACAATCAGAAGATTGAGCTTGGCATACTTCAAGACCGCAAATGTTTTTACCAAGCTAGTGATCAGCTTGAGAGAAACTGCTTTTATAAATTAAACTGGGAACCTGTCTATGCTCCTAGGCTGATGGACATGGTTTCCAATACTTTATTTCACAGAAGAGCAGCAGAGATCTTCTTGGTGTCACTGGGCATTATTTACCCTTAAATCGACAGCCAACATAATTAGTTTGCTGTTTGTGGGAGCTTGCTGTGCCTAAATTGGCTGCCACATTTTCAGCATTACAACAGCAACTACACTTCAAACAACACTGCTTCAGCTGTAAAGTACTTTGCAACATCTTGAGATCATGAAAGGAATGCTATAAGTGCAGCTTCCTTTCGAAAAGGCTGCATGTTTCTAGGGATAGTTGGATTCAAATTGTAAGAAGTGAAAATATTATAATTTGGAGAATGTTGTGCATCTTTTCAGAGAGTGGGAGAATGTTGGATTACAGTGTTGCTGAAGTAATTATAACAGAGTATAGCACAGTATTATCCAACATGGTGTCTATGGCAACACAGAGCATTGGACTGTAACAGATTAATGCATTAGTTTGTCACATATTGAAAATTCAGTTTCAAACAGTAATAGAGTGAGAATATCCAAATACCACATCGTAAATATTAACAGTGCTGATGGAATGAAGTAAGATTGCAACATAGCAAGACTATCAAAATGTTAAAATGGGTACACAGTGTTAAAATGGGTACACAATATTAAATGGGTACACAGTACATTTGGACAAGTCTGAGACTGATTGTAATCCAATTGTTCCCTTTAATGTTTGGTAACCTGAACATGATTTATTTCCTTTCGGGATAATTTGCTGGGTTTTTTTCTGGCTTAGCTTTTTGAAAGCAGAGTTACCCACACCAACTGAAACCCCATCGTTAAAAGTCCAAAATGACCCATTGCAGATGTAGAATATCTCTCTTCAACTATACTTTGAAGCTACCCCAGTCACTTAGTTTTGCTAGTTAGACTGTGAATGAGCGAGGATGCTGGCAATATTGATTAGTTAAAACAATCAGAAGTCAGTTTACAAATGGTACTTACTGTAATTTACTGCTGCAGGCTCCCTGTTTTCTTTCTGTTTGTGTTTTGATTTTCAGAAGGCTCCAGAAGGCTCATTTTGTGTGTGTGTATTAATACTGCAAAAGAAAAGTGTGTGGAATTTCCAAACCCTTTCAAGTAGTTGTGGTCACTTGATCAGTTAATCCGCAAGTTTACAACGCTGCTTTGTTCTTGTGTTAATCTTTCTCAGACATTTTCTTAAGTTTTTATTGCTATTTCACAACACAAAGTGGTTGGACATAGAAACTTGTAAAATACCAAACCGATATTTGACCATCAAGATTAAGATCCTCAAAAACATAATTTTTGCATTTTCTACACTTTTAAAATCTCACTGTGTAGCCTTTGGCTCTCTGTTCGCCGCAATATTTTTGCAGCTAATACACATCTCAACCACACCCTCTCTGACTTTTGATGATCTAATTTTCATTAAAACAATGACTCTTGTCCTTCTGAGTTGGCTCTCATCTCTACTTCCTTAAGTCCAAGAGATGCAGCCTAGAAAAGATATGATGGCACTGCAGGAACTCACCAAAGTTCCTTAGACAGCACATTCCAAACCCCCGACTTCCACCATTTAGAAGGACAAGGGCAGCAGATGCATAGAAACACCACCACCTGGAAGTTCCCCTCCAAGCCACTCACCATCTTGACTTGGAAATATATCGCCGTTCCTTTGCAGTTGCTGGGTCAAAATCCTGGAACCCCCCTCCATGTGGGTGTACCTGCAGACTGCAGCGGTTCAAGAAGGCAGTTCACCACCACCTTTTCGAGGGCAATTAGGGATGGGCATAAATACTGGCCTAGACAGCAATACCTACATCCCATGAAAAATGAAAGAAAAAACAGATTTAGCCATTTACTGCCAGATCTGGCTGAATCACTATCGGTACCTGCTCTTGCCTGCTAAGACTGTTCACTATTCAGGATCATCTGGGAATGCAAAGATAACACTGGCTTCTTTGTTTTACTGCACCGCCTCCTCCTGCACACTCACTTCCAACAATTAGTGGAGGTGCTCAAAAGTCAAAACCATCCAACCAGCTGTTTCTGCCACATTTCCCTTTCCACTAGCCAACCAGCCCAATCTTCCTGTATTGCTCCTCCTGCCCTGAACATACGCTTTTCTCTCTCTTATTGCCCCTCACATCTTCAGTGGGTTCACCTTAGAGTTCTATGCATAAACTATTTAGGTGAAAATGTGGGGCAATGATAAGCAAGTTTGCAGATGACACCAAGATTGGTAGGGTGATTAATAGTGAAGAAGATGGTCGTAGGTGACAGGAAGATACAGATGGGTTGGCCAGATAGGTAGAATAGTGGCAGATGGTATTTAACTTTGATAAGTGCAAGGTGATGCACTTTAGAAGAAGAATCAAAATGAAGGAGTATTTCATGAATGGCAGGACACTGGGGGTAGTTCAGAGGAACAGAGGGATATTGGGATAATTATTCGCAGATCCCAGAGATCAGCAGATCATGTGAATAGTATAGTTAAGAAGGCTTAAGAAAGCATATGGGACACTTGCTTTCATCAGTTGTAGTATAGAGTATAAGAGCAAGGAGGTAATGTTGGTGTTGTACAGAGCACTGGAATACCGTGTGCAATTCTGGTCACCTCACTATAGGAAGGATGTGATTGCATTAGAAGCGGTATAGAAGAGTTTTATAAGGATGTTGCCTGGGATGGAGCATTTTGAGCTATAAGGAGAGACTGGATAGGCTTGGATTGTTTTCTTTAGAGTAGAGAAGACTAAAGGGGGACATGATTGACATGTAGAAAATTATAAGGGATATGGACAGGGTGAGTTGGAAGCACTATTTCCCTTGTTTGAGGGGTCAATCATGAGGGGGCATAATTTTAAGTCAAGGGGCAGGAGATTCAGAGAGGATTTGAGAAAAAACTCTTTCACATAGGAGGTGGTTAGAATCTGGAATGCACTGCCTGGGAAGATGGTGGAGACGGAAAACTTACAACCATAGAAAATTACAGCTCAGAAACAGACCTTTTGGCCCTTCTTGTCTGTGCTGAACCATTTTTTGCCTAGTCTCACTGACCTGCGCTTGGACCATATCCCTCCAATCCCTCCACACCCCTCTCATCCATGAACCCGTCCAAGCTTTTCTTAAATGTTAAAAGTGACCCCGCATTTACCACTTTATCCGGCAGCTCATTCCACACTCCCACCACTCTCTGCGTGAAGAAGCCTCCCCTAATATTCCTTTTAAACTTTTCTCCTTTCACCCTTAACCCATAGTTTTTTTTCTCCCCTAGCCTCAGTGGAAAAAGGCTGCTTGCATTCGCTCTATCTATTCCCATCAAAATCTTATACACCTCTATCAAATCTCCCCTCATTCTTCTATGCTCCAGGGAAAAAAGTCCTAACCTATTCAATCTCTCTCTGTAACTCAGCTTTTGAACAACCTTCAAAAAGTATTTGGATGAACACTTAAAACATCATAACATTCAAGGATAGAGGACAAATCCTGGAAAATAGTGGTAGATATTGTCGGTGCAGACTCTATGGGCCGAAGGGTTTTTTGTGCATTCTATGGTTCATAGGCATTATGGCACAGAAGAAGACATTTGGCTCATTTACTCCATTCCAGCTTTCTATAGAACAACCTAGTCAGCCTCATTGCCTAGAAAGCCAATACATTTCAACATCTCATTGAGAGGCAGACTCAATATTCATCACTTACAATTTCTTTCTAAATAAAAACACATTTTTTCTTTCTAACTCACATGCTGCTTATTAACCGCATGAGGTGAGGTGCTGGAATAGGGTCCCATTCAGCTAGGAAATCAGCCACCCACATTAGCTGTTATTGTCTCCATGGTAACTGTAGGCCTTAACCAGGATTATTGCTTTAAGCAGGCCTTTAGCTGGCAGCCCATAATTGCTAATAGCTATTTTGTTATTACGCAGAGAAAAGGGAAATGCTGGAGTTACGCATCAGGCTTCCCAGTATGTGAAAGGAGAAAGAGATAGTTTAACTGTTTGGGCTTACTGCCTTTGGCAGAATAACTGAAATCCAGAAATATTAACCTAACTTTTTTGGATGTTGGCAGACATGCTGTGCACTTTCACCGTTTTCTGTCATTAGAGCAAAACAAGTACATGTTACTCACAAGACTCACATCCTGCTCCCCTTGACCTGATTCTCACTAAACTGCTAATCCCTCAGCTTCCTCTCCTGACCCGCTTGTTAGTCGATATTATTAATAGTTCTCTCTCCCCTGGTGTTGTACCTCTCTCCTTTAAAATCTGCAATTACCACCTCCCTCCTCAAAAAATAAACAAACAATCGTCCCATCTCCCATCTCCTTTGCTTCTTTGAATGTGTTGTTGCTTCCCAAATCCATGCTAATCTTTCTGGGAACACCATGTTTGAATCCCTTCAATCTGGTTCCCTCTTCTCCCAGATGTTGAAACAGCTCTTGTCAAAGTTACACTTGGCATCGTATGGGATGAAGGTCAACTACCGCACCACCCCTCCCCCCACCCCCACTCAGCCTTTTTGACCTCAACCTTTGACCTCCAATGCTTCTCTGCTGGTGATGATGTGGACATGCCAGCGTTGGACTGGGGTAAACACAGTAAAAAGTCTAACAACACCAGGCTTAAGTCCAACCAATTTATTTGATAGTAAACTTGCAAGCTTTCGGCAAGCTTGTGAGTTTACTATCAAATAAATCGGTTGGACTTAAACCTGGTGTTGTCAGACTTCTTACTGTGTTCTCTGCTGTGGTCCAGTGGGTGAGACTGTTCTCCCTTGGTTCCACTCTTATCGATTTAGCTGTAGTCAGATTATCATTAGCAATATCTCCCTGCCCCCCACCCCCCCAGACTATATCTGATCTGCAGGGAGGTCTTGGTGACATCATCCAGAATCGCAGCATTAGTTTTCACACACATCCTGGCAACACCCAGTTCTACCTCGTCACTACTTTTCTCCTCCCTGCCACTGTTGCTAAATTATTAGAGCGCTTATCTGACATCCAGTACTGGACGAGTAGAAATTTCTTGCAATTAAATATTGGAAACACTGAAGTCTTTGTTTTCAGACCTGCTCCAAACTCTGCTTCCTTAGCGACTGACTCCATTTCTCTCCCTGGCAACAGTTTGAGACTAAATTAATCTGCTCACAGCCTTGATTTCATATTTGACCCTGAGATGAACTCTGGTTGGAGTGGCACGACGGTACAGTGGTTACTCTGCTACCTCACAGCATCAGGGACCTGGGTTCAATTCCTGGCTTGGGTCACTGGATCACTGCCTGTATGGACTCTTCATGTTCTCCCTGTGTCTGCATTGATTTCCTCCAGATGCTCCACTTTCCTCCCACAGTCTGAAAGACGTGCTGGTTAAGGTGCATTGGTCATGCTAAATTCTTCCTCAGTGTACCTGAACAGGTGCCGGATTGTGGCAACTAGGGGATTTTCACAGTAACTTTATTGCAGTGTTAATGTAAGGCTCTTGTGACACTGATAAATAAATTTAAAAAACAACCATATCTTCATGCTATCACGAAATTGCCTATTTCCAACTTCTTTATCTCACCCCATTTGTCCTTTTCTCAGCTCCTCCTGAGACCCTCATGGTTATTCTTGGTACCAATATCTTGGTTACTTGACTATTCCAATGGCCTCCTAAATCCTAAATTGCCATAACCTTGAAGTCATCCAAAACTCTACTACCTTTAGTTAATCCATTCCCCTACTCTCACTGATATATATTGGCTCCCAGTCAGCAACATCTTGATCTTAAAATGTTCAACTCTTTTTTTAAAGCGTCTCTTCTGGTTAGCCATTAGGAGTGTGATCAGCTCTGGACACCATTACTGTCAGATTATGCTTTGATTGGTGAGCTAGAGATGCAAACAATGAGCTGACAGTGCATAGCACAACAACTCCCCTCACTGGGGTAAGCAGAGAGTTAAAAGAACTGCGGCCTGTGGAGTGGTACAGTGGTCAGCACTGCTGCCTCCCAGCGCCAGGGACCCAGGTTCAATTCTGGCCTTGGGTCACTGTCTGTGCGGAGTTTGCACTTTCTCCCTGTGTCTGTGTGGGTTTCCTCCGGGTGCTCTGGTTTCCTCCTTCAGTCCAAAGATGTGCGGATTAGGTTGATTGGCCATGCTAAATTGACTCTAGTGTCAGGGAAATCAACAGAGTAAATGTGTGGAGATGTGGGAATGGGGCCTGGCTGGGATTGTGGTCAGTACAGACTCAATGGGCCGAATGGCCTCCTTCTGTACTGTAGGGATTCTATGAGTGAAGACAGGAACATAATGTACTTGTGTTGGATGGTATGACAAACAGAAATCATTTTTGTCCAACATGAATTTCTAAATCTTGCTGGTCACAACATATTCAAGGTTAAAATTGGTTACTGCTGGATATTAATGCAAATTTTAGAGAATGCATTTCCCCAACAGATTGGTATACACACTTTAGGCCAATGGCATCAAACTTGTTCAGGAAGCCCTTATATACATTATATGGGTTAATTGCTACCATTGTCCTTGCTCATACAAAGTGATTAAAACAGAACAATGGCTCAAGCTAGTCAATTCAAATACAAACATCTTATGAAAAAGAAAGACCTGCATTTATATATATTTTTCAGCTCACCCATGCCTGCCATGGGATGATTTTACCATCTACCATGGCAGGATTTGAGCCAAGGACCCCCAGAGCATTGTTCTAGGTTTGTGGACTATCAGTTCAATGACCTAGACCACCAGGCTACAGGAAGAAAGACTAGCATTTTTCTAGTGCTGTTCACAACCGCCAGATGTATCAAAGAGCTTTACACACAATGAAGTATTTCTGAAGCGTAGTTATTGACGTAATGTAGGGGTCAGGCAGCCACACAGCAAATTCCCACAAGCAGCACTGTTGCAATGACTGGATCACCTGTTGATTGAGGAATGAATATTGGCCGGGACACAAAGGAGAACTCCTCTGCTCTTCAAAATAATGTCATGGGATCTATTATGTCCTCTGATGAGGGCAAATGTGGCATTGGATGGATGTCTCATCTAAAAGATGACACCACCATCTTGTCCTTTTAGATGGTAGTGGTCATGGGTTTGAAAGGTGCTGCCTAAGGAGCCTTGGTGAATTTCAGCAGTGCATCTGGTAGATAGTACACACAGCTGCCATTTAACTGCTGGGTTTGTGGGAGCATTGAGGTCACGTTCTGCATGCAGGAAGGGACCTCAAATATTGAAAGACTTGGATCCAATGGAGTGATTCAGTTCTTGATGCCAAATCAACACTGAGATGCGTGAATTACGCATATCCTACTGGCAAGCAGAATTAGGGTCTGAAAGAGCAGGAGTGGAAATCTTGGAACCTCTTCTGTCTCGGGCTTCTCGGGCTTCTCGGGCTTCTCTGCCTTCTGTGACTGTGATTGTGTCGGACTATCTCTCCTCACGCAACTTAATGTTCTTACACAGCCAGGAAATGGCCAGGCAGGGCCAATTCGGTGGTTTTGCATTCTTTTAGCAGAGGGCTGGCCCTGTGCGGATGTGCAGAGAATAGAGAAGAACCGTGAGCAAGAGCAGGTCTGCTGACCTGATACAGAGCACCTGTATTTTGTAAGAGCATGTCCCAGGGAAAAGGACATGGAGGAGGACAGGGAGAGTGTTCCAAACCAGAGAGGAAGACTGGGAGAGGTTCCAAAAATTATTCCCAAGCAAGGGATAAAAGCAAGAGGGCAGAAATAGATCCCTTAAATGGAGTCAGAGAATGGAGCAGAGTAATAAAGTCCAAATTCAAGAAAAAGCTGCAGGGAGCAGACTTCAAGAAAAATGGGCACAGAGGAGGCCTGTAGGCCTGAAAAGGCAGCCAAAGGTTGGTGACTGCATGCTGCAGACTGTTGGGACAAAGGTGTCCCTTTGGAGCAGCAATGTTCTGCATGGCACGGCCAAAAATCTGTGATGATGCATGAAAGGTGAGGCTTGTGTGTACTTGAGATATCGGGGAAAAGTATCTCAGAAAGCAAGATTGAAACTGCGAGGCGGCTCATTGTTGAAGACATTCGAGTGGAAGTGACATTTGAAGAGAATTTTAAGGTGAGATCTTCAGCTGTGGTATTTGGGAATTTTCATGAGAAAGATGAAGGTTCGGAGAAATTGGCAGTTGGTTTACAGTGAGACAAATGTATGGGTCAGTTGTTGAGTAATCCATAGAATCTGTTTTGGTTGCACCTGTCATCTATTGTGTAGCGTGATGTGTGACCACAGTTTGCCTGTTAATTCACATATACCTCATTCATATCCTGAATAAAAGAGCATAAGATAGATATTGTGAATTGTTTTATCTTTCTGAACTTGTAAAATGCACTTTTGTTTGTTCAAAACCTGTGGAATCGTGTGGTTTTATTCACTCTTAGCATTTTGACTCTCAAACTTTATCTATTGGTCTGTAATGGAATTTGCCAACCAATGAGAAGTTGTCCTTTGTAACCTTGCTATCTCTGGCATTGAGCTAGATATACACCTAACTTCAAAGCTGTATCCTAAATCTCTAGACTTAAGCCTTGCTGTAGTCTCGGTTTTTTATCTTCTTTATTTTCTTTCTGCTCTTTTCCACCTCTTGAGAGTGCTTCACTGCTCAGCCGTTGAGGTCTGGAGTTAATTATTACAGGGCAATAACTTAATGAAACTGGTTTCTTATTACAGTCTGTATGTGACTGGCCAAGGGTCAAAGTGTCTGGCAGTGTACGTCAGTAAAATTCTGCAGCTGAGTTCACTAAGAATATGAGCAGCTTGTGTCTGTTATTCACTCTCAATTTACCAACTAAGTTCCAAAGAGGCTTCCAAGTTTTTTTTTTCGCTGTGCAAGGTTTTGATTGCCTTCTTATGTGGGAGAACGAGACAGTTAGCATTTGTAAGATGGAACCTGGATCATGAGGAGTTACACCATGGGAGGTCTCATAAACATGGATATGAGGTAAATGCAGCTGCATCCGCCTTCCAGAGAATGGATCTGGACTCGATCATGACGGGGAAAGCTGGGATAGGGGTTCCTACCTCCTCTGCCCCTCACATTCAGCTAGATTCACTTGGCAGGGGTACAGACCTCTGCCCAGAAGGTACCAAGTGTCTGGAGTCTTGCACAGTGCTACACAGTGAAGACAAGCCGACCATTGATAGGTAAGAAACACAGAGGTGGGAGGAGCGGGAAGAATATACTTAATTCTTATGCATTATAGTCTTTTCAGACCAGAGTCTGCTCAATGCAAGGACTTTTCATAAATTAAAAGAAGCCACAAATCACCAAATTACATCACAAAACATAAGCACAGAATGTAATCTGTTTAAATCCAACGCTTAATCTTAACATATGATTTACATCTTATGATATGAAGATATTAGTTTAAGATTCTGCTCTAGCTTGAGCCACAATCCTATCCTCCACCTCTGCTGTGAGTGATTTTAATCATGCCACTATTTTATAGAACCTACAGTGCAGAAAGAGGCCATTCGACCCTTTGTGTCTGCACTGACAATAATCCCATCCAGGCCCTATCCCTGTAAGTCCACATATTTACCCTGATAATTCCTCTAACCAACGCATCCTGGGATACTAAGGGTCAATTTAGCATGGCCAGTGCACCTAACCAGCACATTTTTGGACTGTGGGAGGAAACCCACGTAGACATGGGGAGAAAGTGCAAACTCCACACAGACAATGACCCAAACCGGGAGTTGAACCTAGGTCCTTGGAACTGTGAGGCAGCAGTGGTAACCATTGTACCACCGTGCTACACATGCCTGTGTCCATGCCTTCAGCTGCCTGGCCCTAATCTCTGAAATGCCCCCTCCCCTTTCACTTCTCTACCTTGCTTTCCTCCTTTAAGACTCTCTTTAAAACCGCCCTCTGTGGCCTGGTGTCGTATTTTGTTTTTTTTGCGATGCAGTGAAGCATCATTGAGGAATTTACGTTAAAGGTGCTACATAAAAATATGTTGTTGATGTTGTAGATATGCTTCTGATGGTGTTTGGATTTGACATAAGGTATCTGAAAGTAATCCTGACTGTATTGAGATCCCAGTGTTTTATAAAGACAGCAACCCAGTTGCTCTGCACTCCCTTTTGGGTTTATGGGTTGGGCAAAAGCTGTCTTCCCAGCAGTAAAGTCAGCAAATGCCCACATGTAGTACTGATACTGAGGCTTCAAGCAAACTCTGGTCTGTGTGCATTTAAATCCCAACACAAGTTACTCAAATAAGAAAAATGTGATGTGGTACACATTATAAGCTGATGGTTCACAATGTTGATATCAATAATTCCCCACCCCACCACCGCGAACCAAAGGCAAGACGAGGAACTGAGATTGTGAAACATGTTCTTTGACTTGAATCAGTGGTGAAGACATAGAAAATGAATCTACTTTCATTATTTCATTGCACGTGTTAAAGTCAGGAGGAAATGGGATCTTATTTTTTACTTGTGTTTATCAAGATGAATGGTATTAGTCAGGAGTATTGAACACTTTGGGTTGGGTTTTTGTGAAGTTGGAGAGACTCCTCAGGCCTTTAGAAATGGTAGCCGTGGCCCAATTCCAGGATTTCTGACCTCATTCCGAGCATCCCCAATTTTCACCAGAGTGGGATATGCATGTTGGTTGGTACAGGTTGCGGGCCCACACCTTGCACTCCCGACCTGGCTGGCTCCATTGTGGAGATAGGCATCTCCTAGCCCTCTGCAATTCTTGTGGTCAGGTCAGTTTTTCAATGAGTCATGGTTCATGGCCTACTATAGGTATTGTGAACAATCATCTGGATGAAGGAACTTTTTGAAATGTAAGTTCAAAAGGTCTTTCCCATGCCAACCTGTGACCCTCTAGCTTCCCCCTCTCAGACCCCTGATCTTCCATGCCAACCTGTATCACTTCAGTGCTCAATTACCTAGTATACTCTCTGCACAAAACTAATGAACTCTACAGTAACAATTACAAGTGTGGAAAGCCTTTAAAAAGTCATTCATAAGAACATAAGAAATAGGAGCAGGAGTAGGCCATCTGGCCCCTCGAGCCTGCCCCGCCATTCAATAAGATCATGGCTGATCTGTCGTGGCTCAGTTCCACATTCCCGCCCTCTCCCCATAACACTTAATCCCCTCTCTTATCAAAAACCCATCAACCCGCATCTTAAAAATATTTAGCGAGGCAGCCTCCACCACTTCAACGGGCAGAGAATTCCAGAGATTCACCACCCTTTGAGTGAAGAAATTCTTCCTCAACTCCGTTCTAAACTGCCCCCCCTTTATCTTGAGGCTGTGCCCCCTAGTCCTACTGTCCTTTCTGAGCGGGAAGAGTCTCTCCACCTCTATCCTATCCATCCCATTCATCATCTTATACGTCTCAATGAGATCTCCCCTCATTCTTCTAAACTCTAACGAGTACAAGCCTAGTTTATTCAGCCTCTCCTCATAGCTCAACCCCCTCAACTCCGGCATCAGCCTAGTAAACCTCCTCTGCACTCCCTCCAAGGCCAAAATATCCTTGCGTAAGTACGGCGCCCAAAACTGCACACAGTACTCCAGCTGCGGCCTTAACAATGCCCTATACAGCCGCAGCAAGACCTCCCTACTTTTATATTCAATCCCCCTCGCTATGAAGGCCAGCATCCCATTCGCCTTCCTGACCACCTGCTGCACCTGCAGGCTGGGTTTTTGCGACTCATGCACAAGGACCCCGAGGTCCCTCTGTACCGTCGCCTGCTGCAGTTTTTCTCCACGTAAGTAATAATCCTTCCTACCACATTCATTCATAACTTTCTTATAAAAATTATTTTTACCACAGCCCTGTGAAAATGTCAATGAGGAGACACCAAGTAAGCAGGACAGATAGGGCAGAAGGGGCAAAGGTTAGCAGGAATGGTCTGATTTAAAAAAAGACACTCATTCAATGCCTGTTTAAACTGGGAGATACAGAGCCATGGAACTGTTCAGATGGTTAAGGCTCATTGCAAGATACTGCACATTGCAATAAAGGTTGGGGACTTACTACGTGCTTAATAAAAAGCTTGGCAGTAAGTGAGCATGTTGAATATTCCAGAAAGCAGGCATCCCTGTGCTGAAGCATTTCAGGGACCCTCACCCATTGTATTATCAGTACTGATGAGTGAGGGTGGAAGTTTTGCGCAGTTGGCCCCATTCCTTTTGGCACTGCATTGAGAATGCCCAAGTTTGTTAAATGAATCTTGGAGCCAGCAGACAGGAGAGGCCATTGGTGTCAGAGCTGACATCAGTCCCAGAGACGAAAGATGAGTCTCTGACTTGCTGCAGCACTAACAGATGGTTTTAACATATTTTGTAAGTTATAGTTTCAAATTTGTACAATTAAGGAAAATGAGTGAAGATTGACAATGAATGATTTTTGGTGAGGAAGACTGAGGTAAGCGGTAGGTTTGGGGAAATGCAATGCTTCCTGAGATGCAATTTGGGGGAATTATAGCATGTGGCGCACCTGTTCTGTTTAGGGGTATTAGCAGGTAATGCATTCTGAGCTAGGGAGGTTTAAGCAAATGCATTGACCAGGTTTTGAGATTTTTGGTCATTATTTCTTAATGGAGAAAGATTTGAGATCATTTTACAGCAACAACATCAAATTGCATTTATATAGTGCTTTTCACGTGATGAAATATTTCGAGGTATATCAAGCAAAATTTGACCTTGAGCCACTTAAGGGAGTATTGCGACCAGTGATCAAAAGCTTGGTCAGAGGGGTAGGTTTTTGAAGTGACACAGTGGTTAGCACTGCTGCCTCACAGTGCCAGGGACCTGAGTTCAATTCGAGCCTTGGGTCACTATCTGTGTGGAATCTGCACATTCTCCTTGTGTCTGTGTGGGTTTCTTCCGGGTGCTCTGATTTCCTCCCACAGTCTGAAAGATGTGCTGGTTAGATGCATTGGCCATGCTAAATTCTCCCTCGGTGTACCCGAACAGGTGCTGGAGTGTGGCGACTAGGGGATTTTCACAGTAACTTCATTGCAGCGTTAATGTGAGCCTACTTGTGACACTAATAAATAAACTTAAGAGAGAGAGAGAGAGAGGTAGAGAGGTTTAGGCAGGAAATTCCAGAGCTTGGGACACAGGTATTTTATGCTGTAAGGTGTGCTTTAGTAAATTTGTACAGGTATAAAGAAGCTCCTGCGGGCATTGATCATAATATGCATCAAATCCAGATGGGCTGGTTTGTGGGAATGTTACAGCTCATTGTTTATTCCAAAATTCTTTTTAAACCTTAACCAAACCACTAGGTGGAGAAATAGCAGATTGATAATGACCGATGGAATGTACATTACAGCTGCAGAGTGCATGGAACAGCAGTTTAAATGTGCGACTGGTGGAGACCTAGGGCCCAGAGCAAAAGATCAAAAATAGAGGGCAATTTTTTGCAAGTGGAGCATTCTAGAAAGATGGTAATACCACAAAAATAATTTGGTCATCTTACAATAGGTATAGGGTGTGAGGTTTATTATTCCTCCCCATTTTTTGAGGAGAGAGATTAAGTTGAGTGGAATTTTCTTGGACTATTACTGTGTGTTCACTTGCTCTCTGAAATGAAGCAGCTTAATGATTCCTGGCTTGCTATGCTCTTACAAAGTGTTTCAGACCAAAAATTGGAGAAGGGCACACAAAGATACAAGTAGCATTCAGATTACAAGGAGGTACCAATGTTACACCCTGAATTATACCATGTTTATGGATTAGGTAGTGAGCAGTATTAGCACACTGATGAGTGCAAAAAACATGGCCATTTATTATACAGAATTACACAAAATTTTACTGTGCAGAAACAATCCACATTCAGCCAGTGTTTATGCGTTACATGGCCCTTCTCTCAACCTATTTCATCTGCCCTAACAGCATATTCATTTCCCACTCACGTAGCTATCCAGCTTCTTGGTAATCGGATCTACACTAACTTTCTCACCATTCCGTGTGTTGGTGCATTCCACTGTACAAAAGAATGTCTAAAGCAGACCCAAAACTTGGAAACTGCGAGTTAAACTGTAGGTCGAGGTGTGTTGTTTCCTAGGTTATACGTTAGACAGGATGTCATGCATCGTCCCCCCTGAACGGCAGGGCTGGAGGAATGCAGTGTGTGATGCTCGCTCAGCTGATTATTGGGGGAAATACACCCTGAATGTGGATTGTGGTATAATCTGACCGTCGGGTCGCAGCTATGCAGCTTTGCTCCCTTCCAAACAGTGGAGGAGGGCTGGAATCTGTCTGCTGGCCTCTGAAATCAACCACCGGATAAGGAGAGAAGATTAAAAAAAGTACTTACTGTCTAAATTTGGAGCTGTATGATTATCGTTTCCACTGAGATTGTACAGTTGCACTTCACAACAGGTGAATGGCCTCATTTTCACCTTGACCAACGCTGATTTGTTCTTATTCAAACAAATGGGTAACTTGCCATCATTCACTGAGCTTTGGCCTGCAGCCAATATAAATCTCATACACAGTGGACGGCAAGTTCTTTTCAGTACCCTAATCTGCTCCCTTCAAATAGAAAGCTTGTTCAGAGTCCTTTGTGTTCTGAACATTGCTATCAAGTGTAAAGTCAATACAGTAAACACAATATTATGAAAGATCAACTTTAAAGGAGGAATGTTATCTGATAATTGTACCATTCTGAATGGTTTGAATAAAGATAACTGGAGTTATCATCATTTGAGTTTTTTTTTGTCCTGTGCTTTCACTGCTGGTTCAGTTCCTCAATGGACATGTGGGTAAAAGGACTGAATGATATGATATTGAGATATATCAATTGGATGGATCCACATTTGATTGCTAGTCAATATTGAATTATCTGAACTCACCCAGGGCAATACCAGTGGCTCAATGAGTGTCACCAACACTCTTGGACAAAGACTGGGGAGGTGGGGGGGGAGTCAGTCAACTCTTGCTACTGTTCATTTTCTTGTAAGCCTCACTAGAAAATGCATGTGTGTCTGCCAGATGAGGACAGGCTGGGCTTTTCTCTAAGACCTTCCATGGTGGAAGATGGATATGGATGAGGAAAGCCATTCAGCTGATGTTACCTCGTCCAATTAGAACAACCTTCAAGGCCCCACACGGGAGAGGGAAAATACAGCAGTCGTTAGAAACCTGAAATAAAATTGGAAAATGCTGGAAATTCTCAGCTGGTCAGGCAGGATCTGCGGAAAGAAAAGCAGACTGAATGTTTCAGTCTGATGACTTTTTATTGGAAGTGTCCTGAAGAGAGGTCATTGAGCTGCAACACTTACTCTTCCTCTCTCTCCAGATGCTGCCTGACTTGCTGAATATTCCCAGCATTCTCTGCCTTAAAGAGCTGCAGCACATGATAGCAGCAACACACTCTGCTCAGCCCCTTACTGAATGCCCAGGCAACTGGCAGATTGGCTCCCGTTTGCGATAACACTACAGTTGTAAATGTAGCACCAAGTTTGCATTCTGCCTGTCTCAACTGGAAGGTGGTCAGATCCTGGAGTGTGAGCCCTGCGCTTCAACAGGGATCTTAATGAATATTTAGCCTGATGGCATAAAAAGAAACATGCCTACCAGAGGCCATCTTGCTACATTAGCTCTACATTTTGTAACATTCACTTCTATCTTATAGAGTCATAAAATTTTACAGCACAGCAAGAGGCCCTTTGGCCCATCATACCTAAGCCAGCTGTCAAGAACCTATACGTTCTAATCCCATTTTCCAGCCCTTGGACTGTAGCCTTGTATGCTATGGTGTTTCAAGTGCTCATCTAAAAGTTTCTTAAATGTTGTGAGGGCGGCTGCCTTTACCATCCTTTCAGGCATTGAGTTCCAGATTCCCACTGAAAAAAATAAGATTTTCCTCAAATTCTCTCTAGGTCTCCAGCTCCTTACCTCCATGCCCCTGGTTATTGATCCCTCTACTACCTTACCTGAGAGGCTGCTCTGACTATTCCTTGTCTTCAAAGAATTTTTAGAAGTATTTATCTATTAATTTATTCACTATAAGGCCAGCATTTATTGCCCATCCCTAATTGCCCTTGAAAAATTGTTGTTGGTGGTGAGCTGCCTTCTTGGACTGTAGTCTGTGTGGTGATGCACTATTAGAGTGAAAATTTCACAATTTAAAATATTTGTTTTAAACAGTTATTTCCTAATTGAAATGTACATATTCCAGTCCTAATCTGATATACTTTGAAGTGATATTCTGGCATGTCAATTTCTTTGTATCCCTTCAGTTTTGTTTATTCATTCGTGGGACAGGAGCGTCACTGGCTGGCCACATTTATTGCCCATCCCTATTGCGCTTGAAAAGATGCTGGTGAGCTGCCTTCTTGAATTACTGCAGTCCAGGTTCTGTGGGTCGACCCACAATGCCATTAAGGAGGGAATTCCAGGATTTTGACCCAGCGACTTCAAAGGAATGGCGTTATATTTCCAAGTCAGGATGGTGCGTGGCTTGGAGGGGAACTTGTAGGTGTTGGTTTTTCCATGTATCTGCTGCCCTTGTTCTCATATAGTGGGAGTCCCTCACCCTTTAGTGATCTTTCTATGTTGTATGGTTTAAGCTTTTCAAGCAATTCACCATAGCTCATTCATTTAGTGTTTGCATTTGTTACTCCCTCAATCTCCACTCTTCAGACATTATTGCTGTGTATGAATAAAGCTTTAAACTGAAAGTAAACTGCCCACTATGCTGCATCCTCGATCTGTTAGGAGAGGGGGATTAATCTTGCTCCAGTTTTTAGTGTGGGTAAATTATCGGATGTTCCAGCTTTGTAATAATGACCATGTTTATCAGGGTTTAGAATGTTCTAACTCTGCACTTGGTGACTCCGGCCGAAGTCTGGGCGGTGTTGCAAGTTTATGCTTGCTGACTAAGTTTGTTCAAAGTCTTTATCACACTTGTTTCAGGCTCTCTTGACACTCTGCCAGAGGGTGTCTCCTTATGGATAGCAGCTGAAAAGAGAGCTCTCTTGGTGGTTTAGTGAGTTAATTGCACCATGTGTAACTGAGCCACACACAACAGGAAACTTCTGCTTTAATTCCTATTCTGTGCTGATTTAGTTAATTTCAACGGAGGTTCTACAGTTGAGTTTGGTAGCCCAGCCTAGAAAGGAAAGCAATCAGCTTGTAATCATTTTCCACATTTGAAAAATGTGTGTGGACTTTGAAGGCAGAATTGGATATGACTGTGATGCATAACCAAATATTTGCAGTCACTCATATAGTTTTACCAGTGCAGAATTTTGGAGGTGTCAGAGGGTAGCTATGGAACCATACCCCAGTGAAGAGTTGGCCCCTTTAGGGAGAATGGGAGTAAGGTTTATTATTTAAAATCACAAGTTATTTATACTGCTACTACCCAAAGCTCTGTTATCATTCAGGTCTCTGATCTCAAACCAGGCCTCAGACCAAAAACAGAAGAGAGGCCTGTGGTGGTGTTTCAGGCTCCTGTTGAAATATTAAACATCAGTAATTCCATTATCCCATTTTCCCACAGCATGGATTGGATTCTGAATTTTGCTCAGCATTCCTGGGGTTAATGGTCAGTTGCTAAAAATTTCCTACTCCATCGCGCCTCCCCTCACATCCCCCACCCGCCTTGAGCTGCCCATGTTTGAGGGTGATGCAAAGTACCCAAAGCTTTCACTTGTGGACTTTTTCATCAAAGAGAAGGACTTGGTGGATGATGAGTCTGGGAAAGGATGTGTAGATAGTTTGAGTCATGTTGAGCTCAAAAAGGAGGAGGTTTGGGGTTCTTGAGAAACATCAAGGTAAACAAGTCTCCAGGGCCTAGTGGGATATACCCCAGAATACTGAGAGAGACAAGAGAGGAAATTGCTGGGGCCTTGAGAGAAATCTTTGTATCCTCACTGGCTGCAGGGGAGGTCCCATAGGTTTGGAGAATAGCCAGTGTAGTTCCTTTGTTTAAGAAAGGTAGCAATAATAATCCAGGTAATTACGGGCCGGTAAGCCTTACATCAGTGGTAGGGAAATTATTGGAGAGGATTCTTCGAGACAGGATTTATTCGCCCTTGGAAATAAAGTAGACATATTAGCGAGAGGCAACATGGTTTTGTGAAGGGGAGGTCATGTCTCATGGACTTGATTGAGTTTTTCGAGGAAGTGACAAAGATGATTGATGAGGGCAGGGCAGTGGATGTTGTCTACATGGACTTCAGTAAGGCCTTTGTCAAGGTCCTTCATGGCAAACTGGTGCAGAAGATGAAGTTGCATGGGATCAGAGGTAAGCTGGCGAGGTGGATACAAAACTTGCTCGGTCAAAGAAGACAGAAGGTAGCAGTGGAAGGGCGCATTTCTGAATGTAGGGCTGTGATAAGTGGGATCCTCAGGGATCAGTGCTGGGACCTTTGCTGTTTGTAGTATATATAAGGGATTTGGAGGAAAATGTAACTAGATTAATTAGTAAGTTTGCGGAAGACACAAAGTTTGGTGGATTTGCGGAAAGCGATGAGGACCATCAGAGGATACAGCAGGATATAGATCAGTTGGAGACTTGGGCAGAGAGATGGCAGATGGAGTTTAATCCGGACAAATGTGAGGTACTGCACTTTGGAAGGTCTAATACAGATAAGAAATATACAGTAAATGGCAGAACCCTTAAGGGTATTGATAGGCAAAGGAATCTGGGTGTATACCAGATATACAGGTCACTGAAAGTGGCAATGCAGGCGGAGAGGGTAGTCAAGAAGGCATACAGCATGCTTGCCTTCATCGGCCGGGGTATTGAGTTTAAAAATTGGCAAGTCATGTTGACGCTTTATAGAACCTTAGTGAGGCTGCATTTGGAATATAGTGTTCAATTCTGGTTGCCACACTAACAAAGGATGTGGAGGCTTTGGAGAGGGTACTGAAGAGATTTACCAGGATGTTGCCTGGTATGGAGGGCATTAGCTATGAGGAGAGGTTGGAGAAACTTGGTTTGTTCTCACTGGAGCAGCGGAGGTTGAGGGGGGACCTGATAGAAATTTACAAGACTATGAGAGGCATGGACAGAGTGGATAGTCAGAAGCATTTTCCCAGTGTGGAAGAGTCTACTTACAAGGGGCATAGGTTTAAGGTGCGAGGGGCAAATTTTAAATAAGATGTACAAGGCAGATTTTTTACACAGAGAGTGGTGGTTGCCTGGAATTCATTGCTGGGGGAGGTAGTGGAAGCGGATATGGTAGTGACTTTTAAGGGGCGTCCTGACAAGTACATGAATGAGATGGGAATAGGGGGATATGGTCCTTGGAAGCGTAGGGGATTTTAGTTAAGTCAGGCAGCGTGGTCAGTGCAGGCTTGGAGGGTTGAAGGGCCTGCTCCTGTTCTGTAATTTTCTTTGTTCTTTGTCCTCTTCCTTCAAAAACGCAGAGAGTCTCAGGATTTCTTTTCCACAGAGTCTGCTGGATTCTGTTTTTTTATCCAAAAATATACTTTATTCATAAAAATCTCAAATAAACCATTGTAAATCTATATGCCTTTGAATTGCAAACAGTGCAGAATTAAACCTTTTTACAGTTCTATACAAATTACAGTCATAACATTTCAAACCTTAAAAACTATATACATGCCTCAAGAATTACTGTGTGCCGTTATTTCTCAGATTGGCACACAGTTGCGCAGGTTGAGGGTGTTCTGCAGTTCCTGGGCTCTCGGTCTGCTTCCATTAAAAGGCCTTATAGTGTGGCCTTTCCCGAACCACCCTTTTTTCCAAAAGTATACTTTACTCATAAAAATCTCAAGTAAACCATTGCAAATCTACATGTCTTTGAATTGCAAACAGTGCAGAATTAAAACTTTTTTTACAGTTCTATACAAATTACGGTCATAACATTTCAATAACTTAAAACTATATACATGCCTCAAAAAATTACTGTGTGCTGTTATTTCTCAGATTGGCACACAGGTACGCAGGTCGAGGGTATTCTGCAGTTCCTGGGCCCTCGGTCTGCCTCCGTTAAAAGGCCTTATAGTGTGGCCTTTCCCCATTGTGCCTTTGCGGCGGCTGCCCCAAGCTTCAACGTGTCCCTCAGCACGTAGTCCTGGACCTTGGAATGTGCCAGTCTGCAACACTCGGTCGAGGACAGTTCTTTCAGCTGGAAGATCAGCAAGTTTCGGGCGGACCAAGTGCGTCCTTCACCGAGTTGATGACCTTCCAGCAGCAGTTGATATTTGTCTCGGTGTGCATCCCCGGAAACAGCCCGTAGAGCACAGAGTCCTGCGTCATCGAGCTTCCCTCCTGACGCGTTCCATCTTTGATCTCCAGATAAACTTAAAGATGGCCTGCATCACTGCTGCAGCACAGGATTTGGGGATAGGCCACACCTGCGCCACGTACAACAACACGGAAAGCACCTCGCACTGGATCACCAGGTTTTTTCCTGTCATGGAGAGGGAGCGTTCCTCCCACCAGCCCAGTTTCTGCCTGGCTTTCGCGATGCGTTCGTCCCAGTTTTTGGCGCATGCCCCTGCCGCTCCAAACCATATCCCTAGCACCTTCAGGTAATCTGCCCTAACGGTGAAGGGGACAAAGGATTTGTCAGCCCAGTTCCCAAAGAACATGGATCGTATCCCTGAGTAGTGCGAGGCTATCAGAGATCTTCCTGCCGGGTACAGCACAGGTTTGATCAGGATGGATCACTGACCCTAGAGCAGACTTGACCCGGTTGGCGATGACTTTGGCCAGGATTTTATAATCCACGTTCAATAGTGAAATGGGTCACCAATTTCTAATTTCTTCCCTTTCCCCCTTCTGTTTGTGGATGAGGGTAATGATGCCTTTCCTCATGGATTCCGACATCCTGCCTTCCAGAAGCATAGTCTTGTATACTTCCAGGAGGTCTGGGCCCGTCAAGTCCCACAATGCCGAGTAAAACTCAGCCAGTAAGCTGTCACGTCTGGGAGTTTTACCCTTCTGCAAGGACTTGATGGCCTTCGTCAGCTCGTCCAGAGAAACAGGTCTGTCCAGGCTGTCCCGCTCGCCGTCATCTAAGACCTGAGTGATAGACGACAGGAAAGACTGGGAGGCCGTGCTGTCTGTTGGCTTCAGGTCATATAGTCCAGCATAGAAGGAGTTGCAGATCTTCAGGATGTCAGACTGCGATGACCTTACTGAGCTGTCTTCTTCCTTCAGGTTGCTGATCACAGAGGTTTCTCTGTGTATCTTCTGGAAGAAGAAACGCAAGCACTTTTTGTCCTGCTCCAGAGTGGACCCCATACCGGAAGATGACCTTGGCAGCCTCCGAGGCAAAGAGCGAGGCTTGCTGGCTCTTCACCTCCTGGAGCTCCTCCCTGACATCAACCCCCATCGACTGCAGTTGGAGTAGTTCCTGCATGCTTCTCTGGAGTCGGGACATTTCCCCCCGTCTCTTCCTGGTCTTCTGAACCCCTTTGCGAATGAAGAACCTTTTGATGTTGTCTTTGATGGTTTCCCACCAGAGCGATGGAGACTCAAAGAAGGGTTTCATGGTCCTCCAACCGTGGTAAACCCTCCTGAGTTCCTCGAGGTTCTCTGGGGTCAACAGCTCTACATTCAGCTTCCAGGGTCCCCTGCCCACTTTCTGGTTTCCCTCCAGCTGACAGTCGGCCAGCAGGAGGCAGTGGTCAGAAAAGAACACCGGCCTGATGTCAGTGGGTCTGACCGTGAGCGTGCGGGACACAAACATAAAGTCGGTCCTGGAGCGAACAGCCCTGTCGGGCCGCGACCACGTGTATCTGTACTGCCCTCCATCTGCTGGGTTATTGAAGATGTCGAGCAGCTTGGCATCTTTGACCGTCTCTAGCAGGGCTCTGGACGTAGCGTCCAGTTTGTTTTCAGCCTTGCTGGATCGGCCGTCCTTGTCGATGATGCAATTGAAATCCCCACCCAGAATGATTGGCCTGGAGGTGGTGAGCAGCAGTGGCAGTTGCTCGAAAACTGCCAGCCGCTTGGTTTTGACGGCAGGGGCATACACATTAATCAGCCTGAGAGGGCAGTTTTTTACGTGACGTCTGCTACGAGAAGTTGATTGTTTCTGCTGCTGCCCTGAGGTAACTTATTGTCTGAGTGCAGGAATTTGAGACTAATCTCTAACACTGATGTGCTTACAGCCCCTTTAAAGACAGGCTTACAGGCACATTAGGATGCTGTTTCTACTCAGATTCCTAATGAGTATCCCATATTTAGCCCTTTATGACTGATCTTTGTATTAAATTGATACATGACAGCCATGTTTTCCGTTGCTTCTTTGGGATAGTCCAGGTTCATCTTTTATTCCTGATCGCAGTAGACCCTCTCCCCACAACCTCACTTCACCTTAATTAATTTTCTCCCCTTCTCTTCAAAGGATTGTGGTTTCCAGAGGTGGATTGTGTGAATCTGAATGCTGTGTGTTGGTATTAACTAACCTCAGGGAATGCAAGCAGAGGTGATTGGATAAACAGGAATTCTGTACAGGAATCCTGTTTGACGTTTATCAACCATAGCCTTGGGCTCTGAAGCTAAGAGTGCTGTCCTGACTGCTAAGATCAGCAAACTGAGAACCGGCTGGGGGATGAACCTGGACTCTTCTTGGCCCATGTGGTTCATCAGCACACCAGGCAATTCAGACAACTGAACTCTCTAATTATTATAAAGAGTTATGACTATGCCGCACACTGCAAGGAAACTGAAGTAATATGAATAGTGATACAGTCAGTGCTATTGGTTGGAAGCAGTTACTGAGTCTGACTATGTGACGGAACTAGATTAGTGTCATTGGAGGTGTGGTCGAAAGAGCAGTGCTGGCAGGAGGAGTCACTGATATTCTCCTTAGGGGGAATTCAAATAGTTTCAGGCTTTTTGAACTCGTCCAAATTAATTACAACCTCACCGTCAAGGCCCCAGAATATAAGAATTGTTTTTTTCCCCCTCATATATGTGCATCAGTTTAACGTACAGGTTGTAATTTGTGGAAACGGAGGTGTCAGGAGCTGAACTCTTTCGGGCTTGTGCTATCCTGTCTACAGACTGCGACTTTCACCAATTTGCACTCTTGAGAAATCAGGTTGGTGATTTAAACATAAGGAGAGGGCCTGTGAACTGGTCATGTTTCCATATCCCTCTGTGTGGAATGGTCAGTGCTGTCAGAATGTGGGACAGTCAGAATGAGAAAGATTTTGTAGGTATCAGCCTGTATTAAATCTGGTAACCTTAGCTTGCATATTCTAGCTTCTGGGGAAAGGTCAGAAAGTCTGTTCGAGGTATAGTTTTCTATTTTATACCATTGAATGGGATCCTGTGTTGTATGACAATTTGGTTCTGTGAGAGAGCAGGTTTCCCAACAAGTATGCATGATATTGATCAATATGGAGAAAGTCAGTTGATTCACTTGAATGAGGCAATGTGAATAAAAACTGATCAGGGGACAAAAGGTGTCTAATGTAATTAAGAACTTCATACAGTGATTAACATTGGGAATTAATGTTTGCGTGGTTTTAAAGTTTTAAAAGTGTGTTTAATTAGTGTCACAAGGAGGCTTACATTAACACTGCAATGAAGTTACGGTGAAAATCCCCTAGTCTCCACACTCCTGTTTGGGTACACTGAGGGAGAATTTAGCACGGCCAATCCACTAACCAGCATGTCTTTTCGACTGTGGGAGGAAACCATAGCACCTGGAGGACGCTCATGTAGAGACATGGAGAGAATGTGCAGACTCCACACAAACAGCGACAATGCTGGGAATTGAACCTGGGTCCCTGGTGCTGTGAGGCAGCAGTGCTAACCACTGTGTCACTGTGCAAATGTTAGATTCATTCAAGGTACAGTTAAATGATAAAAAAGGGAGGATTGTAAATATTCCTTTCCCCTAGATAGAGTTGATTGAGTTAGATAGATGACCACCCTCAATATTGTGTGCGGACAATGAGCTAAAAGGATTAAATGAAGTACTAGTGTATGAAATCCCTTGTAAAATGGGAGAAAGAAAAATGTTGATTTATATAGTGCTTTTAATAGTCTCAGGCGGTCCCAAAGCACTTTACAGTGATGAAGTGCAGTCAGTATTGTAATGTAGAAAACACAGCAGTCAAAATATACACACCAAGCTCCCACAAACAACTGCTTTCTCTTAGGCAGTCCCATGGGATTGAAGGTGTCTTGCTCCCACTCTAGAATGTCCACTGTGTGATCTGCAGACTCTATCACAGACAGAGCAGAGCAGATGGTGATGAAGAGTTGTTTGTGAGTGTTCTCTGTTGCCTCAACTTTGCCTCTGCATGTTCCTGACAAAGTCTCTTGATGAGTTCTGTGCCGTCCCGAATTAACCTTCTCCATTTGGTCAGTCACATGTCAGAGAGTCTGATGAATCCTCAGGGATGCTTTGAAGATATTTCCTAAAATGTTTCCGTTCTCCTAGGGAGTCTTGTGCAATGACCGAGTTCCAAGTAGAACAGTTGCTTTGGGAATCTGGTTTCAGGAATATGAGTGACATGTTCCGCCCAGCGGAGCTGGTTTTCATGACTAGTACCTCAATGCTGGGCATGTTGGCTTGGGAGATTTTGGCTTGAGCCTCTGGAGTGAGGCTTGAACCCACCATCTTCTGATTCAGGGCTGAGACTTCTACCAACTGAGCCATGGCTGAGACATTACAGATAAAGGCTTTTCTTGATATTCATTGCGGGTGCTTATTAAAACCCATTGGGGCAGCATTTTACACTGGGGTTTGGTTATTTTGCTCTGTGCTGACAGCGATAAACGTGCCTCACATATATATGTGGTCATAGATGTTCCAGCTGTCCTGGGGTCCACAGTACCAACAGGGAGGTGCCAACTTCTTATCAACAGAATGTTCACCATCATACTTGGAGCAATGGGTTCTCTTGTGCAGGCAGCACCCTGGCATTGACAGGAATTCTGCACTTTCTGCTTGTACTTTGTGAACCCTTGCACCATTTCTAACAAACCATGTGTTGGTGTTTCATAGAATCCCTACAGTGCAGAAAGAAGCCATTCAGCCCATCAAGTCTACACTGACAACAATCCCAGCCAGGCCCTATCCCTACGTATTTACACTGCTAATCTCCCTAGCACTAAGGGGCAATTTAGCATGGCAAATCAAATTAACCTGCACATCTTTGGACTGTGGGAGGAAACCCAGGAGGAAACACATGCAGATGCTGGCAGAACGTGCAAACTCCACACAGACAGTGACCCAAGGCTGGAATTGAACCCGGGTCCCTGCTGCTATAAGGCAGCAGTGCTAACCACTGTGCCACCCCAAAGATCATATACATTGGAAGGCAGAAATCCGCTTACTCTCACCAGCCGCCCTGGTGTCTTGAGGCCTTATTTTACCATTTTGATTCTAAGTGCTGGGCAGACTTGAAACTGGGAATGTTCCAGATCTGACTCTCAGACCTGTTCTGAGGTGCCCCCATATGCACTCTGCCTGCAAAAATATCAGCAATTCTGAAATGTGCTGCCCAAGCCTGTGGGTGGGGCTTAACACGCCCGAAACCCTGCAACTCCAATCGGAGCCTCTGCACATGCACAGAAAAGAAATGATAAAGTGCTGCTCCCCTGCCACATCCCTCCCGGGCTGGATAATGCCTCTCTTGGTCCCAGAGACATTGCTCTACCCCCACAACATTACTGACCCCCTTATCCCCCAACCCCCAGACTGATTGCGGGCCCCTCCCCCCCTTCCTTCTCCAACTGTTCTCAAGCAGAGTGGCAGTGAATCACCTCCCCCACCCCCCACTGATGTCAGGCAGAGCAGAGAGCTGTTGGACTCCCCTTCTGCCCCCACCCACCAACCTGAAGCAGAGAGCTGATAGATGCTCAGCAGTTACCTCCTCACTAACCGTGTTGGACTTATATGGAGCAAGTCTGTTTCGCGCCGATTCCGGACAGACGAATGTGCTGGTAAAGGGGGAAGTACCATAAATATGGGTGTGCAGCCCATTAAATCAATTTAAATGCATGCAAATACATTTAAATGGCTGTCGCACCCATTTCGGGCATGGTCCTGATTGCAGCCATTTTTGGGCCTTGGTAAAGGGGGAACCGGTGTGGAGGTGGGTGCGGATCACACTACTCGCATCACGCCTGACTTTACCAAGTTTTCATACCTGAAAATAGGCGCAACGCGATGGTAAAATTGGGTGCTTGGTGTATTCTTAGTTGCATGAGTCTGGGGATCGAGTGCCACTGTGTCAAGTTAACTGGGCTGGCAGCATAGGTGCTCCAGCTGGTCTCTCAGCCCCTGCATAAGAACATAAGAAATAGGAGCAGGAGTAGGCCATCTAGCCCTTCGAGCCTGCCCCGCCATTCAATAAGATCATGGCTGATCTGAAGTGGATCAGTTCCACATTCCTGCTTTCTCCCCATAACCCTTAATTCCCTTGTCTGAGAAAAACCTATCTACCCGCGTCTTAAAAATATTTAGCGAGGTAGCCTCCACCACTTCAACGGGCAGAGAATTCCAGAGATTCACCACCCTTTGAGTGAAGAAGTTCCTCCTCAACTCTGTTCTAAACTGCCCCCCCCCTTTATCTTGAGGCTGTGCCCCCTAGTCCTACTATCCTTTCTGAGCGGGAAGAATCTCTCTACCTCTACCCTATCCATCCCCTTCATCATCTTATACGTCTCTATAAGATCCCCCCTCATCCTTCTAAACTCCAATGAGTACAGACCCAGTCTATTAAGTCTCTCATAGTCTAACCCCCTCATCTCCGGTATCAGCCTACTGAACCTCTTCTGCACTCCTTCCAAGGCCAAAATATCCTTGTGCAAGTGCAGCGACCAAAACTGCACGCATAAGGAAAATCAGGCAAGGATCTCTGCCACTGATCATGATTCCAGCTAGAAGGATGTGGCTATTGGGAGGGAACAGGACCCAGCCCCAGCTGGAAAATCCCGCAGCAAAACCCTCTGATCACAGAAAGAATTGGCTGAAAGATGAGGCAGATTCCACACACCGACAAGGAGCAATGTCCTCCCGGGGGCAAAATAAAAATGCCCCGGTATCACAGTGAGACACTTTGAATTGAGATGACAAGTTGGTTTGTTCGCATTTTAGTTTATTTCTCTGGGGTTGTGAGTGGAGTGGCTGCCGAATTCCTGCAGAGAAACTGTTTGAGGAGTTGGAAATTGTGGGTTTTCAGAGCCCGGGACTACTCTGTCATTCATTTGACCGGATGTCAGGGAAGGGAAGCCTCTTCTCTCAGGCATTTCGAGTGAAAGTAAGCAGTTTTCAGTCCAGATGTTTTCTTCCCTTATTCTCTGTCAGCTGGAGCTCCGTTTCTGCCTATTTGTCATAAGATGCTGGAGAGGGGGGGAAGGGTCACATGTTTCCCTTTTTCAAAAGACTGAGTGAGCTGTAACTGCATGCGATCATGTGATATTGAGTCTAGGTTGCTGAGTTGTTCCTGTGCGTGTTCAGTGCTGGAGAATGCAGTGAAGTGGAGGCAGAGGGAAAAGATCCAGAGAGCAGGGGGAGCTGCTGCTGCTGCTTTCACTGTCTCAGTAAGAGAAGCTGGCATCTTAGTGTAATGGAGCCACAGCTGCGAGGCGTAACACTGGACACTTAGATGTGGAGGAGTGGGGTCATCTCCTCGCCAGAATGTGGAAACGGTAAGTCCGAGCCCTGTTGAGTTACAGCTTTTTTTCCTGTGTCAGCAGCAGAGGGGAGGGAGGGAGAGGCGGGGGGTTCCACCGTCACCAGCCCTAATGCAGATTTAGTGGTGCCTCTGAAAGAAAATGTGGGGAGGTTTTGAGGGTTATAGAGGGAGGGGAAATGTGTGTGGTGAGAAACCAAGCTGTTGTCAGTAAATTAATGTATTAATCGCTGCAAATCCCCAAAACAACTCTGGCAGTGATTGCAAACTGCTGCTTTAATGATGTGCTTCAGGCTGTCTGCGATACAGTGTAAGTATAAATTAGATGCTGATATGTGACTTACAAGGAGGAGCTCTTAACCCATCACTTCATTTGTGAGACACAGGAGCCACTCACTCACTCACTCATTCATTCTCTCTCTCTCATGCACACACACACACAGATGGAAGAGAAAACACAAGAACATTTACAAAAAAATAGTCAGGAATGAGAATGGGACATTCAGCTGTAGAAGTTTATTCCTAAACAGAGACACATTGATAGCAACTTGAAGACACACAAATAAAAGACCAGAGAGGCTCAGGGGGTGATATGCAAATCACCAGAATCATTTTCTTGTGGTTTGTTAGTAGCACTGCCTAATGGTGATTCCTTCTCTCTGCCCTGTGCTTAAATCAGGAGAGAAAATCTTTGCATGTAACCTGTGACATTGGAGATGTACTTTTTAAAAAGACCCAGCCCTGCCTGTTTTTTTTCCCTGAAGGCAGTAATTGCTGCTGGGGACACTTTCGTGGTCAATAGGCACTCTCTCTGGCATCATGGGCGAGAGGCCATTTTTCATCTTTGAGTGTTGACAGTGGGGCTTGGCAAACTATTTGACTGTGGAGGCATCACAGCTAATTCTGTCTCTACTTGACCACATGTTTACACTTTGCAGAATTGGCCACCACAGTAATTAGGAGCAGGGGAGGCAATTTTCCTCTTTCTTAGCCCAGGGTTGCTAAGGTCTGTTGTGGTCCTGCTACTGCCCTGACTGAGAGCAGCTCCTTGATCACAGACTTGGAGCCTTCAGGTCTCTGTATTGCACCAGGCAGTATGTTCACTATCTGAGCCATCAAACTTCTCCTGTCCTAACCTAGTCTTAGCTGTGGCTCTGGATCTTTCTCATGCCAAGTGTAATTATTTAGAATGCTTTCCACCCTGTGAGGTTGACATAACTGTGGTTTGATATCATGTTGAGAAACTCTGCAATTTTTTGTAACCCTAGACATTCTTAAAGGGACACCAACCTCTTGGAAAGAGTATTTTTGGTGAACCTCAACTTTTATCAGCAAGCATTTGCTGCTGTATATAGCTTGTGTTGAACTGGTTCTTTTCTCATCCTAAGCAAAGTTATGCCAATTCTTCTTTGGTGAGGATGTTGGCATTTTAAAACCTGCTAGCCTGCATACCCAGAAAAATGCCCTGATGTGCACTTGAAGCCAATCTGGGCTCAATGGCACATCTTTGAATAAATTTGCAGTCATGCCTCCCCTGTTCACTTGGTTGTTAAAAGTAGTGATTAACTTGAGACTCAGAACAGGAAGACCTGTGGCATCTGTTGATCTCAACCAGGGCTACCGGTGGCACAGTGGTTAGCACTGCTGCCTCACAGCGCCAGGAACCTGGGTTCGATTCCTGGCTTGGGTCACTGTCTGTGCGGAGTCTGCACGTTCTTCCCATGTCTGCATGGGTTTCCTCCAGGTACTCTGGTTTCCTCCCACAGTCCGAAAGATGTGCTGGTTGGGTGCATTGTCCAAGCTAAATTCTCCCTCAGTTTACCCAAACAGGCACTGGAGTGTGGGGACTAGGGGATTTTCACAACTTCATTGCAGTGTCAGTGGAAGCCTACTTCTGACACTAATAAATAAACTTTAAACTGCTGAAACTGGCCTCATTGCCTCTGCATTATGGAGGGAAAATCTACCAGGTTCTTGCTCCTGATTGCCATCAAATGACTCTTTTGTGTGTGCGTGTCAGGTGAATGCAGGGTCATTTGATGTCCTTTGTCTATGACAGGTAACACAATGAATAGAACATCACAAACTGAATCAAGTACCTTTTTAAGGTATTGATGGAGTCATTGTATTTGTGAACTGGTTTTTGAGAGCTGCAGTGGTAATATCAATTCATATCGATCATACAGAAGCATAATTCTGCAGATACTGGACATCTGAAATAAAAACAGTTCTGGAAATACTCAGCAGTCAGGCAGCATCTATGGATAGAAATGAAATTAGTGCTTCAGGTCAGTGACTCTTCATCAGAACTTTCATTTCACTTTTTTCTGATAAGTGTAAAGCTTTGAGCTCAATGCCTTTTTGAATACTAGATCCCCGAGCCATACTAAATTAACAATCTGAGTCGGAGGCTGTTGGATGGCTGGGGTGAAAATTGGGTGAAATGTGACAATTCTTTTGAGGTTGAGACTGAGGCATGGTGTTGGTACAGAGTAAAGAGAACTTTATGCTGCGTCTGGCAAAGTACTTGATTTTGAAGTGCTTTATTCTGCATCTCACCCTGTAAAGAAATAACTTGTCCTTGTAGCATCTTTGACTTCTGCAGAACATCTCAAAAGGCTTTGCAGCTAGTGACTTACTTTTGAATATAGTCACTGTTCTAATATGTGAAAATGCAGCAGCAATTTGTCCACGAGAAGGCCACACAAGTAACAATGAAATAACAAATTAGAAAAGCATTTTAGAGATGTTGGTTGAGGATGATTATTGGCCGGGATATCAGGATAACTGCCTTGTTCTATTTATTTTCCAATATTGCCTTGCAATCTCTTGAACTCATTAGAGGGTAGAGAGTGTGCCTTCCAGGCAACAATACCGCCAACAATGCAGCACTCCCTTTTTTTTTAACTCGCACTGAATTGCTATCTTAGAACATGTACTCAAATATCTGGGTTAGGATGTTACTCCTTGACCTTCTTACTCTGGGGAGTGTTACCATTGAGCCAAGGCTATACCATGCACCTGACATGCAAGTGCTTTATGGGACAGTGTAAAGGATGTTTCTACCATGGGGTTGCTTGATGTTTATCACGTCCAATTGTTCTATGTTTGAATATGAGAGTCTGGTAACTAATCTAAGCTCACTGTGCTTGATTTGGTTAAGCCTGGGTGTGGACTCAGAACAAGAGTTAGTCAACACAGGAGCTTCTTGAAATGAGAACTGGGATAAACACAAGTGCAGACATTTTGTGATATTTTGAAAGTAATTTAAATAAACCAGTTGTACAGTTAGAGCAATGTAGATGATACTAGTTCCTGTGATACATACAACGATGCCCACATGGGTGAAATATTTCAATTCTGTTAAATATCACTTCAAAAAAACATTGAGAAGAAAAGGCAACAGGAACAAAAAGATGTACAGAAACAATTCCAAAGATGTACCAGTGAATAAAGAGACCCTCGGAGGTCTCCAGAAACTCCAGATTGTGGGTTGCATCTCCAGTCTCTGCACAATTAAAATCATCCCAGCTAGGATGACAAGTGGGGTATCAAACTAATCTTTGCACTTCTGGAATCAGCTATGGCTCTAGTCCTGTGCATTGGCCTCTGCTGTAAAGTGCCAGTATGGGCGGCACAGTCGTTAGCACTGTTGCCTCACAGCACCAGGGATCCTGGTTCGATTCTCTGCTTGGGTCACTGTCTGTGTGGAGTTTGCACATTTTCCCCATGTCTGTGTGGCTTTTCTCTGACAGTCTGAAAGATGTGCTAGTTAGGTGCATTGACCTGAACAGGTGCCAGAGTGTGGCCACTAGGGGAATTTCACAGTAACTTCATTGCTATGTTAATGTAAGCCTTACTTGTGACTAATAAATAAACTTTATGTAGCTATTGGATGAGAACAGGGTGAAGCTGTATGATGCACTCCAAGAAGAAATTGTCCCTGCCACTGTGGCTGTCTAGATTCTTTCATGAAGAATGTCCAATGACATTGTACTCCAGCACATTTTTTGTTAGAATAAGGGAGAAGTTTGTTTGAAAAAAAAACACAAGCCATTTTCCACAGTTGTCCGTCCTGAAGACCCCAATGGCCTCTTAGTTCCCAAGATTTAATTTTCAGGAATGTTTCCCGATTGCAGTTATTTTGGTATTATAAATACTGCCATTGTCCTTCTAATACTGGCTAGTTGCAATTTTGTGTGGGAGATTCAAGGTGATTATCCTCTCCTGTGACCCCTGATTCGATCTCAAGGACAAAATACTCCAACTGGCCAGACAGGAAATGGACATTTCTGCCTCTTATTGCCTGTGGCAAACAAGATCACAGCATCTATTCAACTTCAGTGCAACCAAGAACATTTTTGGAATTAATGTTTAAAATTTTGAACATCACAGCTGCTGACTGTAGGTAAATCTGTTCACTGTCTGAGCCACTTGACTCATTTTAGCAAAATAATGAGAAATCCTGGGTTTTATTGGATCTTCAAACCACCCAGCATCAGGCGATTTGGGACAGCCTGGAATTTGTGCATGGTTGGAATTAAGGGATTGAGTATTGGGCTGAGAGCTAAGTGGGGGAGCATAAATAGTGACGGGATTTTTCAGATATACAAGAGTGGCATACACAGTGTACAGGATGAAGGTTATCCACACTCTACATCAGATTTTTAAAATATATTCTTAGTGTGACCACCAGTGGCAAGTATATAATAATTGCCCTGAGAAATTGGTTGGTTACCAATTTGACTGACTTATTTTTACAACAAGGTATTTAGAACACTGAAAGGGGCATCAAGGGTCAACTAGTGGAACCCTTCGCAGGCCAGAACACAAAAAAGGTTATCTTCTCAAGAGAAGGTTTACAAACCAGTTTGTTTTTGTTAAACTGCAGTCCAGCTGCTTTGGAACTCTTAATAGTAAAGGACAAAAGACCAGAATTATTGAATCCAATGATTTAAATTGCTGGTAGGGAAATTTAAATTTCTATTGGTGAAATTTAACTTAGAATCATAGAATCCCTACAGTGCAGAAGGAGGCCATTTGGCCCTTTGAGTCTGCATCGATCACCATCCCACCCTGTAACCCCGCATATTTACTCTGCTAATCAGCCTTATACTAGGGTCAATTTAGCTTAGCCAATCAACTTAATTTGCACACCTTTGGACTGTGGGGGAAACCCACACAGTCACAGGGAGAATGTGTAAACTCTAGACAGTGACAAAAGGCCGGAATTGAACCTGGGTCCCTGCCGTTGTGAGGCAGCACTGCTAAATGCAGTGCCGCCCCTTGCAACCTTTGAGTCATATATGAAGTGACTTCTACTGGAAAGTGTGGATGTGCTGATGCTGAATCAAGATGAAATGACATTGTGCGCCGAATCCCATGGTTGAATAGCCTGGCAGCATGCTTGCCGTCTTGGCTAATGTACTGGTGATTTGGCACCCTGAGCAAGGTCCTGGTTTCTGCTGCCTGCAGAACTGGTCGGTGCTTTCCAAAAGCTAGGGAATGCTGACATTTCACTTTAGAAGGGAAGGCTGCTATGTCCCAAGTTCTGAGCATATGTGGCTGTGACTATAGTGAGAGAAGTTGTAACAAATTTTTAGATGTGTGGTTGAGATCTTTCTGAAAGACGTGAGAGTTATTTTTCTTTTCTCTGGAGGCCAGGAGGATGGAGGAGTGAGGGGGGCGGGCGGAGGTTGAGATTTTAAAAGCAGCCACACTTATTCCTGCTGCGCCCAGTGTTATTTCTGAATGTGGTTAGGGATTTGGAAGAGGAAGTGCGGTTCCACTCTGCTATGCTGAGTGGATTCATCTGCACAGAGTTCAAAATCACAGATCCCTCAGCAACATTTAAATGAGTAGCAGGCTTTGCTTGGGTTAACTCTTTTCAATGAGAACCAAGTTCAACACACACGTCACGCCACTGATCGCAGAGGATTGAATGTTGCTGATGGCTCTGTTAACCGGTGAGATGACAAACTGCAAACTGATATGAACACAACGCACTTCAGAGGTCATTGTGTGGGTGTGATTTTTTTTTTCTTTTTTTTCATACTCTGGCTGTTTACCAGAAGATTTTTAAAAGCCTCTGCTGTGTTTACACAACTGAAAATACTTACACACTTTACACACAGCACGATACGCCTGTCAACAAGTCCAGCTTTCTTTCAGTGCAGTCCTGATGATTCAGTGGGTAGATGCTTTGTTTGGTGTGGGTGCCGAGGTATGCGGTGCAAAATGTCTCTGGTTCTGTCCCCAGAGTCAAGGCCGTCACTTGAGGTGCTGTGATTGACCTTCAGTGCCCCTGGGTTAGGGAGGGGCAGTTCAGCTGATTATGATCTAATGGAACTTTTTCAGAAATTGGGTGTGTGGGCAGCAGCAAAAGGCAGGATGGGGATTAGATATGTCAACTTTGTAGCCATCAGTTTGTCTGCTGACACTCAGGATTGCCTGGGTCACTGTTTGAGGGGTGGGGTGGTGAGGAGGTGGGGGGGGGGGCAGTGGAGTGGGGCATTAGTGTAGCGTTTTGGGATGGGGTAGTCGTTTATAGAATCTTACAGAGCAGAAGGAGGCTCTGCACCGACCACAATCGATCCCCATTATCCCATATATTTATCCTAGCTCGTCCCCCTGACACTAAGGGGCAACGTAGCATAGCCAATTTATCGAACCGGCACATCATTGGACTGTGGAAGGAAATTGGAGCACCCGGAGGAAAACCGCACAGACACGGAGAGAACGTGCAAATCCCACACAGACAGTGACCTAAGCTGGGAATCGAACCTGGGTCTCTGGCACTTGAGGCAGCAGTGCTAACCACTGTGCCACCGTGCTGCACTTAATTGGAATTTTGACTGGGGTGCTGCCTTAATTGGCATGGAGACCAGGTTCAACAGCCTGTTAGGGGCCTTTCAGCTTCAGCGCAGTATCTGGCTACCAGAAGAGTAAGTAATTGAAAGGATTCTTCAACAAGCAAATGCTCTCTCAGCTACTTTTTTAAGACATTTTGTTTAAAATAGAGGGAGGAGGTGGCTGGGTGGCAGGACCAGGGCCCCTTCTGCAATGCGACCTTTCGCTGCACCTACAACCAAGTCAGTGTTCTAAACATTAACAAAGGCGGTGAGTGAGCCTCAATGGCTGCCTGCCTCTTATTCTCTGCCTTTGGGGGCCCAATCCCTGCGAAGCCCGCAATTCCTGCTCGTGCTGTCGAAATTCACAGCTGGATGCAGCATGGAATGGCCACTGGCAAAATTGAACCTGCAGTAGAGTACGGACAAGACAAGGGTAGTCCGGTGTCAGCAGAGGGAGAATTATGTTAGCATTGAATAGGAGGATTTTAATGGTTGGTGCAGCCTAGAGTGGGTGTGTTTGGGCAAGGTGGTGGGGGGGGGGGGGGCGGGTGGTGTGTGTACAGGGGTGCTGGAGTGGGGATGTTTGGATGGCAGTGAGTTTGGGTGTGTTGGGAGGATAGGGATGCTGGAGGGAGGATGGTTGGACAGGGGGTGGGGGTGTTTGGGGAAATGAGTTGTTTTGGGAGGGGTGTCTATCAGTAGTTCCTGCTCTCCAGGATCAGTCATGCCAGTGACTGAGCTGTTTACTGCAATGATGGGGCTCAAACTGAGTAATTTGTCCCAAGATATGCAATTAAACTACAACAGCTTTGTTTGCCAACCACACATATCTGTAGCTAACATCTTAACTACCTGAAATGTTGTAATTACTGTCAGACTCTTCCATTTGGTATCCACATTGCTGAGCACAAGCACTCAAAAGAATGAAAACAAAATTCTGCAAATGCGTGCAAGTTACATCAGTGTCTGAAAGAGGAAAAATGAATAATACCACTGGAGTTCCATGGTTAGCATTCTGCTAAGCTGTCTCAGATACTGACTGACTTGCATTTACTATCTGGTGGTGTGGTCTGGCTGTTATGCAGCTGAATCTATGTGGAAGGCATCCATGGGAGTAGCAGCCTGTGGAGTGGCAGTACTGAGCAACACATCCCTGCCTTGTTTTCAGTGTGCCATTCATCGTTGAAAGTCTGTAGGAAGGTCCAGAGGAGGAGAAGATGCTTGTACTGCAGGCCTCCAATGAATGTGCTGAAAAATACTGTTGTACATGCAGTATGCTGTTTTTGTGTGGTGCAGTGGGATTGTATTTGCTGCCAGTAGCTTGTACCATGTTTTAAAGGCATTTTGAGGCGTGCAGTAATTAAATTGACGCTGCTATCAAAAACGAAGGATCAATAATTTCAGTAAAAGCTTGTCCGGAATGTCATCTTTGAATTATCTTGCTGCTTGTGGGAGCTTTGTGTAAATTGGCTGTTCAGTTTCCTACATTTTAAAACTGACCACGCCTCAAAAGTGTTTAATTGGCTGTAAAGTACTCTGAGATGTCTTTGAGATCTCTGTGTAGTTCCTTTTTCTGTATTTTGCTGAGTGTAGTTAGAAAAGCCACCTTGCGCAACCTCCTGCTTTGTCGGAGCAGTTGTCATGTAGCCACAGCAGCTGAAAGGACATTCAGCAAAACGTGCAATCGGAATGTAATAGGCTCTTGAGGAGAGGGAGCTGAATGCTGCATCGAAAATGTTACCCATCCATAATTTGCTCTCCAGTAAGACTACAGCTTGTTGCTGCCCAGTTCTATGCTTTGTGTGGTGTTCACCGGCTTGGGCAGGACCCAGTTTTTGACCAGATATTTAAGTTATGAGTGTGGACACTTCATAAGTTATTGGTGTGAAAATTGACAGAAGGCTGGGAGAGATGCTAGAGTTAATTAGCTGTCACTCTCTAAGACTTTGGGGAGTGAGCTAGGTGGGTGAGAATTGAAATAGTCTGTCGTTACTACTTTTTACATAGCTTATATACACAATTTTCTTTTCACCTCCAGCAGCCTCATTTCTTATCAGCAATGAGGCTGCTTATACAAAACATTAAGGAAATTCATTGACATTTATTATGCTTGTTGATGAATTAAGTCTATAATTTTGAATGTCCAAAATAAGATTTTAAACTATTCCACACTGCATATTCACATTGTTTTATTTACCCATTGAATTTTCTGTTTTTGTACCTTCAGTAAAGATTGTACTTGAATGCCTCAGCTTCTTTTCAAGTTCCCGGGATTGATATATTTGTCCAGCACCGGATTTCTATTTGTAAATTCTGCAGTTTGAGCATATTCATTATGCATTCTTTGTAGGAATGCAGCAGCAGCATTTGAGTTAGGCTGAAATGAGAGCGCAGTGTTGTGTTTTCAAAGGGGTTCTTAGAGTCATAGAATCGCTACTGTACAGAAAGAGGACATTGGCTCACCGAGTCTGCACCGATAACAATCCCACCCAGGCCCTATTCCTGTAACCGCACACATTTACCCTGCTAATCCCCCTGACACTTGGGTCAATTTGGCATGTCAGTCAACCTAACACACGCATCTTTGGACTCTGGGAGGAAACCCACACAGACACAGGGAGAACATGCAAACTCCACACAGTGACCCAAGGCTGGAATTGAACCTGGGTCCCTGGTGCTGTGAGGCAGCGATGCTAATCACTGTGCTGCTCTAATTCTGCCACTTGTCCATGTTTGTGCTGTTTTACCAGCGTTTCCATAAGGTGAGTAGAGACTGCCACAGATAATGGTCTAATCTTATCTTAATTTTAATTCCTCTTTAAAGAAAAGGAAATGAATTGAGTGTTGAAAGGAAACAAGCCTCTAAGATTGCTGAATATTTGCTCACCCCAAAAACGCAACCTCCTAAGGTTACTGATTTTCAAGGCCTAGATCTCTAACTCTGTAACTTAGGCACATCTCGCATATTTTAATTTTCTTTTCATTCTTGGCCTTAGTGATGTTTAAAAATGATATATAGATTAAGGAATATATAAATAAAAAAAGGATTTTCATCTCACTGAGTATGAACAGATGTGGAATTAAATCCCCAATGTACCAGTAAAAATCTCAGAACAATACTCGGACCAACACCTCTTTTGTTATAAAATATTGAATTCTTCAACTCGCTGTGAGCACTGCCTCACTTGATCTGCTTATAGTAAAATGGAGTACAGGCAGAGAGCAAAAGTTGCATTTAATTTGTTTACTCCCTTTAGCTTTAACTGGAGTCCTGGGTTTATGGGTCCCACTGGAATTTCGCAGCCTCCATTTGTAAAACCGTGGCTGTATTTTTCCCTCAGTGACCCCAGCTGTGACACTCGGGTTCAAAGATGTACAATAACCGTCAGTAAAGCAGTATCACTCTTGGCAAAGATCTTAGACAACAAGCAACTTCTGCAAGAATGATCAGGGAATTGACTGGCGTGTCGAATGTTCAAGAGGCTGGATTGGAAAAGCTTGCTGCCTGCAGCAGCACAAGGCACAGCTGTTTTCCAGTTGGTAGGCCTCACTGTAACAGTGCAGCCTGACTCTTGGCTTCCGATGGGACCATTCTCTCTCTTTTTCTTTCTTTCTCTCTCTCTCTCTCTCTCTCTCTCTCTCTCTCTCTCTCTCTCTCTTCACAGGAAATCTCTGCTTTTCTTTTGGGCACAAAATTTTTTGTCAAAAGAATGTTTGTGGAATTGGATCCTATTTTCTTTTCTCAACTCTGACCTCCTCTTGTCAAGCCCCTGGGACTGTACAATAACATATGCATTCTTTCCACTATTTATTTTTTTTTAATCCATTGTAGATTCTGCAGAATTCTGCTGCGGTGCTCAGCTTTGAAAAGGAAAAACCTCCATTTCTGCAAAGTAGACCCATTGTGTGTAGGCTGTCTGGTTAGAAATGTGCTTTAGTGGTCTAGGCTCAGGTCAACGTTTGGGTTGTGGTGTTGACTTGGGACGTTTTTGTGGGTGCAGGACTCGGTAAGTGAGGCGTTGTTTCCATAAAAGTTGCATCTGCCACGAAGGTTGGCCAGATAGCAATAATGTATTTGTCTCTTTGCTATCCTCTTCGTTCTTCTTCTGTTTCTCTACCTTCACCATCTTGTAACCTTGTTGAATTGTTTTGAAGGAGCTACCAATTGTTTAGATAAATAGAACACAGCAAACCTATGAATTATCCGAACATGCCTAGATGTCAGACATACATAAAGGGGGATGTATCAGGGAGGGAGATTTGATTGGATAGGAAACGATTTGGAATGTAGAGACTTGAAGGGAGTATAGCCAATGGTCTGTACTGGGTCTGATTTGGTTTTGGCATAGGGAGTGTGGTTGAATCCCTAGAGAGAATACATTTGCAGTTGAAGTGTGCTGTTGATAATAAGTCCAATGGCACGTGCTGGACAAGTGAACCACGTTATCTTGGGTGATGATAAGCTGCTTGCATTTTTAATAGCAGCCACCATCTGGTCACATTCCTGGCTTGCACCATTTAGATCATGGCAGGGCCTTTGAGAGGACAGGAGATGTCCTTGTTGCAGCTTCTGCTTCGCTGTTGCCATGGGATTGATATGAATCCTCCAGTTAAGCATCCAGAGAATGTGATCCGTTGGATGTTGGTGGTGAGGTGAGGTGGCTGGGACTTTCTTCTCGTGGAAGGTGGTGAACACCTGGCATTTTCTTGGTGTGAATGTTCTCTGCCGTTTCCTTGGACTGAATGTTGTCCAAGTCCTGTTGTTGGGTGGTTTGGGTTATTTTGTTATTCAGTCATGCAGTGCAGAAAAGGCCCTTTGGCCCATCGAGTCTGCACTGATAATAACCATCATTAAAGTTGCACTAATCCCATTTTCCTAGCACTTGTCCCATATCCTTGAATGTTATGATGTTTCAGGTGCTCATTTAAATACCTTTTTAAAGGTTGTAAGATTTCCAGCCTCCACTACCTTCCCAAGCAGCGCATCCCACGTTCCCAGCACCCTCTGAACGAAAACTGTTTTCTCAAATTCCCTCTGAATCTCATGCTCCTTACCGTGAAAGTATGACATCTTATGATTTCCCCCTCAACCAGGGGGGACAGCCACTTCCCAAACAATCCAAGCCTATCCCGTTTCTCCTTTTTATAACTTAAATGCTCCATCCCAGGCAACATCCTGGTGAATCTCCTCTGCACCAGAGAAGGTGCAATCACACGCCGCCTATAGTGAGGTGACCAGAACTGCCCACAGTATTCTAGCTGTGACCCAACCAATGTTCTCTATAATTACAACATAATCTCCCTGCTCTTGTGCTCTATGCCATGACTGATAAAAGCAAGTGTTCCATCTGCCTTTTTAACTACCCTTATCGACCTGCTCTGCTGCCTTCGGGGATATATGAATAAGTACTTCAAGATCCATCTGATCCTCAGAGCTTCTTAGTGTCCTGCCATTAAATAGTGCCTTGTATTGTTACTTCCAAAGTGCATCACCTCACACTTATCAGGATTAAATTCCATCTGCCACTAGTTTGCCCATCTGGTCTATCTATATCTTCCTGTCTCCTATGGCTTTTTTTTATTATTAACCACCCTACCAATCTTGGTGTCATCTGCAAACTTCCTTATCATTGCCCCAACATTCTCATCCATGTCATTTGTGTATATAATAAGCAACCTTGGTACACCACTGAACACCAGCCTCCGGTCACTCAAACAACCTTCTACCATCACGCTCTGAGTCTTATTACTAGCCCAGCTTCGGATCCATCTCAGCAAGTTTTCCTGAATTCCATATGCATCAAACTTCACAATCAGTCTTCCATGTGGGACCTTGTCAAAGGCTTTGCTAAAATCCATTTAAACTACATCAACTGCACTACTCTCATCCACACCTTCTCAATCACTATTTTGGAAAATTCTAGCAAATTTGTTAGGCATGACCTCCCTCTGATGAAGCCATGCTGACTATCCCTAATCAACCCATGCCTTTCCAAGTGGAGATTAATTCTCTCCTTCATAATTTTCTCCAACAGTTTTCCTATTACTGACGTGAGACTCATCAATCTGTAATTCCCTGGTTCATCTCTATTGTCCTTGAAAAGTGGAACCACATTACCATCCTCCAGTCCTCTGGCACGCCCCTGATAGCCAGAGAGGAATTAAAAATTTGCATCAGAGCCCCTGCAATTTCCTGCCTCACTTTCCACCACAGCCTGGGATGTAGTTCATGAAGGCAGTGGATTTGTTCACTTTTAAGCCTGTCCAAGCCTCCAGTATTTTCTTGCTTCCTATGTCAAACTGCTCAAGATTCTTAACTATCCCTTTTTGTGAATTCTGTACCTACATCCTTCTTCTTCGGAATGAGGACCAATCAGAAATATTCATCTGACACTCTTCCAGTATCCTGCTGCTTTACACACACACGTTGCCTTCTTATTCTCTAATGGGCCTGTCCTTTCCCTGGTGAACCTCTTCTCCTTAATGTATTTATAGAATATCTTAGGATTCTCCCTAGTCTTGCTCACAGGTCCTTTTTTCATGCCTTTTTTTTGCTTTTCAAATTGCTTTCTTATGTTTCATAGAATCATACAATTCTACAGTACAGAAAGAGCCATTCGGTCCATCGAGTCTCCCTGACCACAATCCCACCCAGGCCCTACCCCCGTATCCCTACATATTTACCCACTAATCCGTCTAACCTACGCATCTCAGGACACTAAGGGCAATTTTTTAGCATGGCCAATCAACCTAACCCGCACATCTTTGGACTGTGGGAGGAAACCGGAGCACCTGGAGGAAACCCATGCAAACACGAATAGAATGTGCTAACTACCGTGCTGCCCACTTCCTCTTATGCTTCCTATATTTCTCTATGGCTGCAGCTGAATTGCTCTCTTTGGACTTGCTAAGAGCTTTTCATTTTCTTATTGAGTCCTGGAAATCCAGGGTTCTCTGAATTTATTGTTCCTACACTTTTCCCCCCTAAAGGGTACATGTTGGACCTGTACTCTCCCCAGCTCCACTTTCCCACAAGGATTTGTTCCCAGTCAACTTTGGCCTTATTTTAATAAAATCTGCCTTCCCCCAATCCAAAGCCATCTTTTTCAGGCTACTTTTCTCCTTGTCCATAACAAATTTGAACTGCATTGTGTTGTTAGAGAATCATAGAATTCATACAGTGCAGAAGGTGGCCATTTGGCCCATTTGGGCCTGCACCATCAGCAATCCTTCCCAGGTCCTATTCCTGTAACCTCACATATTTACCCTGCTAACCCCCCGGCACTAAGGGCAATTGAGCATTGCCAGTCAACCTAACCTGCACATGTTTGGAGTGTGGGAGGAAACTGGAGCACCCAGAGGAAACCCATGCAGACACTGGGAGAATGTATATACTCCACACAGTCACCCAAGACTGGAATTGAACCTAGGTCCTTGGTGCTGTTTGGCAGCAGTGCTAACCACTGTGCCGCCCTATCACTAAAATGCGCCCCCACTGTCACATTGAACACTTGTCGGGGTGGCATAGTGGTGAAGTAGTTAGCACTGCTGCCTCACAACGCCAGGGACCTGGGTTTGATTCCCGGCTTGGGTCACTGTCTCTGTGGAGTTTGCATGTTGTCCCTGTGTCTGTGTGGGTTTCCTCAAGGTACTCCGGTTTCCTCCCACAGTCCAAAGATGTGTGGATTAGGTTGATTTGGCCATGATAAATTGACTCTAGGTATGGGGGATTAGCAGAGTAAGTATGTGGGACTACAGGGATTGGGTGGGATTGTTGTCAGTGCACGCTTGATGGGCCAAATTGCCGCCTCCTGTACTGTAGGGATTCTATTATTGTCCAGCTTTGTTCTCCAGATCTAGATCCAGCACTACTCCATCCTTTGGCCTTGTACATATTGATACAAAAAAACCTCCTGGGAGCAGGGGCGGGGTGCGTGCTATAATACCCTCCCAGTAAAGTGGCTGCCCTCTTTATATTCCTAGATTCTATCCACAAAAGTCTTGTTTGAAGATCCTTCCAATACATAATTTTTTCCTAATTGCAATAATTGACTTAATTAATAGCGCAACACTGCCTCCCTTTTTATGCCCTCCTCTGTGTTGGGAAGACTGTTAGAAGATAGTTGCTGCAGCAGATGAAATAGAGCTGGGGACAGCAGAAGCATCTGCCTGTGTGCCAGGCACCGCTTCAGCCCCCAGGGTATTTTAGTTCTCTCTTTGCTTCTCGTTGTCCTCAGTTTTGCTTGAAATGCATTTCCAAGTATCTATTAAATAAAAGTTATCTATAAGTTTTAATTATAGCAGCCAATAAGTCACATGCCCATGTGTGTTATACCCCTCCCTCTATAAACTTAAAGTATTAAAGACCTAACTCATCTGTGTGGGAAGTACAGTGAACTTGGCTGTTCAACTGTTCAAAGATGTGCTGGTTGGGTGGATTTAACATGCTAAATTGCCCCTTTGTGTCCAAAGATGTGTAGTTTAGATGGATTAACCAGGATAAGTGTGTGGGGTTGCAGGGATAGAATGGGGGGAAAGGGTCTGGGTAAGATACTCAGAGTCAGTGTAGACTTCCTGGGCCAAATGGCCTCTATTGCATTGTAGGGATTTTATGAATTGAGTCATCATTGAAAAACACATCCTTTTGTGATCCAAGTCTACATTTTGCATTCTGTCTCTAGAAAGAGGCATTATGTCAACATGAAATTGGAACTCTGGCTGGCTCTTCCCCTGCAGGAACACACATCAGTTGTTGAGACTAACTCTCAGCTCAGATTGCATGTTAAACCAGGGATCTCGTATTCATTGCTTTAACTATTGCTACATTGGCAGCCAGCACTTTGGCAGTTTTGCAAGTATAGAACTTCTATTTTAAGGCTGTAATGTGGTTTAAAGTTGGATTTATTTTTCTTAAGAATCACAGGTGAGAGGGGCCAAAGGAATAGTGGAGAGATTAGGTGAAGCCACGCTGGAAGTTGGAAGTCTTGGGTTGTAAAAAGAAGAAAAACTCGAGGGAGTCGAATGATTTGATAGTTTTGAGGTGCTGGGTTAGAATTCAGATTGTACTCTTGGTCTTGACAGCAAAAGGATGACAGTGGTAATGAAGAGCGAATATGTAGTTTGGCTATTTGCACTTAGGAGGGATTGACAGAGGAAAAGTTCAAAGCAGCATTCTCAAAATAAAAAGATTCTAACAGAGAACAGGAAATTTGCTAGTACTGAGTCTAGAGCTGCAACTGGCTCACACTCTCTGGGTGGCTTTCCTCACAGCTTCAAATGCAAACTGAGCCTCTACCCCTCTCTATTTCTCTTTCATTCCTAACCGCCAGCTGTTGTTTGTACAAGATGTAAATGGAGGCTCTGACTTGTTTCTCTTAACTTGTGGAAAATGGGCAGCTTCCAGTCAGGAAATCCCAGAGGCTGAGGAAACTTGCATTTACATTTTCAAAATGTTACAGGTGGCCAGGGGATCAATGGTGAGAGTCAATGGCCACAATTCACCAACCCCAGACCTCACATCAGATTCCTCCCTCCCTCCCTGAGGCACCTGTCTGCAGTCATTTCACTCTCCTCGCCTGAACCACACACAATTACTGGCCTGAATTTGACCTAAGTATTAATTCCATTCAGGCTGAACCGGCTGTGCTAGTACCCAGATGTTTTTCTCTCGCTCTCAAGCTTAATTTTATTTATAAACACTAGTTTGCCAGCTGCTGCAAGATTTTAAGAAAATCCTCTTAAAACTCCGTAGAATCATGCAAAAAAGGATGCCATTCCACCCATCTTCTATGCTAGCTCTTGGAACGGGCTATCCAATTAGTCCCACTCCTCTGCTCTCCCCATATACTGCGCATGTTTCCTTTTCAAGTGTGTATATATACAGTTTTCTTCTGGGAACCATGATTGGAACTGCGTCATCCACCCTTTCAAACAGTTTATTCCAGATTGTGACATCTAGCTGCATTCCTGGGTCTGTACTGGATACAGTAAATATTGGAAAATTGGGAGGGTTGGAGTGCCTTAAAGGAATCATCCAAATTACCCTTCCATTTGAGTAAATTACACTCAGTAAGGGACCAATAGCACTGATCAGTTGGTCTATTTGTAAACTGGTGTTGGTTAGGTGTTAAATTTGATCAAAATCCAGGAGAATTCAAACAGTAAAACGGGATCATCATTGTTGAGGGTTTATCTTAATATCCAAAAGACAGCAACTTTCCACAGAATTGATCCCTCCGTTCAGAATCACATGCTTAAGTCCTGCAGTGGATCATGAAGCCACAGCTATTTATTATGTTACAGGCTGATACTACCTGATCTGATGGAACAGTGCAGAGGGAACTTTTTATTCAGCATCCATCTGGATGTCAAGTTGATTTTTGTCCACGGTAACAGATGCAAAAACCAGTTGTATCTTCCCTACCAATATACTTGCTGAGATCTGGTAATTTGCTAGAGATTGGGAGGCTCATCTGGGACAGCTATAGGATTATTACAACTGGAATCAGGAAAATCAGGCCCTTCCTATTGTGTTTCAAAGGCTAGAAAGTGAATGGAGGTGATGTTGGGACCATCCGGCTTATCTGTGATATTCCGTTGCATGAAATTACCCAGCTCCATTCACTATCTAATCTCAAGATCACTGGCTTGAGAAGTATTGAAGGGACTGAGACTGAAGATCAGAAAAAAGACCATGTTGTGCTTCTCATCAAGTCTAATAGTGGTGTGGTATTCCTAAAGATATTCACAACAGAATTCCTGGAATATCACCTAATTTAAAGAAAATATAGATTTATGCAGTCACCAGTGGTCTACCCTGCAATTCTGTCATGGGAAGATCTCGGCTGGTGGGTAGAGATCTACCCTCCTTGCTTGAAGTAGCTGGTAATCCATTTCAGTCTGTAATTCAACATCAGCCTCTGCAGCTCTCGGTAAGTTGTTTGCAATTCAGCTTCGCAGTTTGAAGTGACTGCAGCATTTGAAGCAGGAACTTGATGAGCATTGGCTTCTTGCCAGCAAACCTAAGATGCGAATAGTGACAATCATTAAAGAACTCATTGGGAAAGGAGAGAGTGCTGCCAGAGAATAGAAAACAGTGATAGTGTGAGCTTGCTGCTTCTGTGCCTCGGGAAGTGACTGTGTGTGTTCTTGCGTGTTGATGTATTGCAGTATCTCAAGGATATCAGTCTGGGATTTTAGAATTTTGTATTTTTTTAATTTACTCCTGGAATACAAAGATTCTGCACAGGAAGGCCAGCATTTATCACTCATCTCTAATGGTTCTTATGAAGGTATGGGTGAACTGCCTTCTTGATCCACAGTTGAGCTTCTAAAATGTTGTTGGAGCTGCACTCATCCAATATTGAGTTTTCCATCACACTCCTGACTTGTGCCATGTAGATGGACAGACCTTGGAGCGAGTAGATGGGTCACTATTAGCAGAATTCCCTGCTGACTCTGACCTATTCTAGTAATCTCAGTAATTAAGTGGATGCTCCAGTTTGGTTTCTGATCAATGGTAACCCCACCCTGACTGATACCTAGTGATCGGTGCAGGCATGGAAGGCGGAAGGGCCTGTTCCTGTGTTGTTTTGTTCTTTGTTCTTTGTTCTTTGCGGCACAAACTGCTTTATTATCTGAGTTGTTGTGAATGGCATTCAAGACTCTGTTTGCGTAAATGTTCTTACATTCGTTACATTTGGCCAAAGCCTTAAATCCGTGCCTCCTAGTTCTTGTGTAATTAGCGAATGGGAATTATTTTTCCTTGTCACTACCTTACCCAAACCTGCCATAACCCTGTTCACTAAAATCTCATTTGCTTTGCTCCAAGGAGAACAAGCCCAGCATTTCCATGACTTGGAACTCTGAGGGTGATGGGAGTGACAATGGACAAAATGTCAAAGGAAAATTGGGTGGGCACTTGAAGGGAACAAACCTGCCAGGTTCCAGGGATCGAATGGGACTGAACAGATCTCACTGAGCTGCTGAATGGTGGCCTCCTGTGCTGTAAATGGCTCTTTGACTCTATTCCCACTTATAAGAACAGTACAGCACAGGAACAGGCCCTTTAACCTGTCAGACCTGCACCGATTCCTCATCCTTATTTGGATCCACTATTTATTGCCCGTAGACAAACCTTATGGAAGAACAAATCTATAGATCTTATAGGAGGAAAATCATTGAAGCAGCTGAAGATGGTTGGTCCTAGGACACTACACTGTATAATGTCCTGGGATTGAGATGATTGACCTTCAACAACCACAGCCATTTTCCTTTTGTGCTAGTTTTGACTCCAACTGATGGAGCAATTTTTTTCCCCCCTTGATTGCAGTGTTGTTAGAGCTCCCTGAAACCACATATAGCCAAATGTGGCTTTAATGTCAAGGGCAGACTCATCTCTGGAACTTGGTTCTTTTGCCCATGTTTGGATCAAGGCTGTGTGGCAGACTGGAGCCCAGTGGCTCTGGTTGAATCCAAACTGAGTATCAGTGAGTGGGTTATTGCCAAGTAAATGCTGCTTGATGACACTGGTAACACCTCTCATCACTTTGCTGAGGGCAGTCAATGGAGAGGGCACTAATTAGCCAGATTGGATTGGTCCTGCTTTTTATGGTTTGGATATACCTGGGCAGTTTTCAACTGCCGCCCAAATATCAGTGTTGTGGCTGTGCTGGAACAGCACGGCTGAAGATGTGGCATGTTTTGGAGCACAGGACATCAGCACTACGTCTGGGTTGATGGTGGGTCTATCTTGGCAGTGCACAGTGCACTCCATTGTCTGCTGGAAGGAAACCAATTAGCTGAAGACTGGCATCTATGTTGTTCGGGAAGATCAAGGTGGATCATCCACTCTGCACTTAATGTGTTAGCAACTATGATGCCTTCAACATGGTTGGGGGAGAAGGGGGGATGTCGAGCAGAGGCCGTGTAGCAAATAAGAACATAAGAACATAAGAAGTAGGAGCAGGAGTAGGCCATCTAGCCCTTCGAGCCTGCCCCGCCATTCAATAAGATCATGGCTGATCTGTTGTGGCTCAGTTCCACTTTCCGGCCCTCTCCCCATAACCCTTAATCCCCTCTCTTATCAAGAACCCATCAACCCGCTTCTTAAAAATATTTAGCGAGGCAGCCTCCACCACTTCAACGGGCAGAGAATTCCAGAGATTCACCACCCTTTGAGTGAAGAAGTTCCTCCTCAACTCCGTTCTAAACCGCCCCCCCCTTTATCTTGAGGCTGTGCCCCCTAGTCCTACTATCCTTTCTGAGCGGGAAGAGTCTCTCCACCTCTATCCTATCCATCCCATTCATCACCTTATACGTCTCAATGAGATCTCCCCTCATTCTTCTAAACTCCAACGAGTACAAGCCTAGTTTATTCAGCCTCTCCTCATAGCTCAATCCCCTCAACTCCGGTATCAGCCTAGTAAACCTCCTCTGCACTCCCTCCAAGGCCAAAATATCCTTGCGCAGGTGCGGCGCCCAAAACTTATGGAAGAATAAAGTTTTTATAGATGAAAAATCTTCTGTGATGGTGTCACAGCCTCTGGGCATCTCCAGCCACTGGAATTCCAGCTCCATCAGCTCCGTGCCAGAAATTGGCAGGGAACTGCATTTTTATTTAAATCTGAATTTAAACATAACATACAGGCCATCGAGGCCCCTCAGGAAGTCAGGGTAAGGGGTGGGGACCCTGGACGTTGCCAGCCTAGTCCCTGGCACTGCCCAAGGGGCAAAGTGCCAATATCCAGGGAGCCCATTGACACTGCCCACCAAGCATTGGGCAGAGCTGGAGGGGGCCTCTCGAGAGGGTGTAGTGGGGTGGGGGGGGGGGGGAGGAGAAGGGTGTAGTGTGGGGGGCGGGAGGAGAAGGGTGTAGTGTGGGGGGCGGGAGGAGAAGGGTGTAGTGTGGGGGGCGGGAGGAGAAGGGTGTAGTGTGGGGGGCGGGAGGAGAAGGGTGTAGTGTGGGGGGGGGGAGGAGAAGGGTGTAGTGTGGGGGGGGGGGGGGAGGAAGGGTGTAGTGTGGGGGGGGGGGGAGGAAGGGTGTAGTGTGGGGGGGGGAGGAAGGGTGTAGTGTGGGGGGGGGGGAGGAAGGGTGTAGTGGGGGGGGGAGGAGGAAGGGTGTAGTGTGGGGGGGGGGGAGGAAGGGTGTAGTGTGGGGGGGGGGAGGAAGGGTGTAGTGTGGGGGGGGGGGAGGAAGGGTGTAGTGGGGGGGGAGGAAGGGTGTAGTGGGGGGGGAGGAAGGGTGTAGTGTGGGGGGGGGGGAGGAAGGGTGTAGTGTGGGGGGGGGGGGGAGGAAGGGTGTAGTGTGGGGGGGGGGGAGGAAGGGTGTAGTGTGGGGGGGGGGAGGAAGGGTGTAGTGTGGGGGGGGGGGAGGAAGGGTGTAGTGTGGGGGGGGGGAGGAAGGGTGTAGTGTGGGGGGGGGGGGAGGAAGGGTGTAGTGTGGGGGGGGGGGAGGAAGGGTGTAGTGTGGGGGGGGGGGAGGAAGGGTGTAGTGTGGGGGGGGGGGAGGAAGGGTGTAGTGTGGGGGGGGGGGAGGAAGGGTGTAGTGTGGGGGCGGGGGAGGAAGGGTGTAGATGGGTGGGTGGTCCCACTGCCACTCTGCACTTGGTGGGACAGAGGGAGGGAAGTCAGCGATTGGGGGTTGGCCATTGGCATGGGAGTAGTCAAGAGTGTGGGATAGAGCGGTCAGGGATGGGGGGAAGGATTTGTTCAGGTGGGGGGAGGGGAGAGAAGAGGGGCAGTAATGGGGGGCTGCGGAGCTGGTCAATGATCGGGAAGCCAGCAGTGCAGGGCTACTGTGCGTGTGCCGATCTCTGCTATGACAGACCGGCACATGTGCAGTGACCCGCTCAGCACTATGTTTCTGTCTTCTCCAGGGGAATAGGCCTCTCCCGCAGATTCTTCATGAGATTCATGTCAGGACACTCTGCAGTGCGCACAGCACAGGAACATCATTTTGAAAATCCTGCTTGGAAAAAACCAGTAGGAGTTGCTCCAGTTTTTATGCAAATTCGACACAAAATCTTTTTGGGAGAATTCCATCCCAGGAGATGGCTGTGAAGGAACCGTGCTTTTATTACATAGAATGAAAATGACCAATAACCACAAGCTTATGGTGAACACAACAAGTCCCAACAGGACCCTCTCAAGGTCTTGCTTTAGACTTGGCTGGGTATATGTGCTCTGCCTGATGGGCTAATTACCAGTCCTTAGGGAGCTCGTATTGAGAGATCAATTAGTGATTCACCATGCAGATGATGGGAGTTATCATTAGGAGCACTTGAGTCTTGTATTTTGCATTCACATGCAGTGCTCTGATATCAATAATGTAGCATTCATGGAGCTGATGCCTTACTTGTATTGATCACTGTGACTGCCCATGGAAGTGTTTGCTGCCTGCTCACATGACACCAGCACACCACGGACATCCACATTGTAAAGGCACAAGAACAATGAACACAAATTCAGCAGCTTTGGTAACTGAAGTCTCTCTCTTGTGTGCTCTCTCTATGATTAACCTTTTTATTTATTTTTCTTTCTCAATAATTGAACATTTTTGTTCTAAAATGCCCAGGGATATTTATAATCTTTGATTAAGCATCTTGAAGAAGAATTTAGTTTCGTTCTAAAGTTGTAGCCTGTGGAGCTCAATTTCAATGAGCCCTGAACTGATCCTTGTTTGAAAAAGCTTCTAACCTGCAAATTTTGACACTGAATGTTCAGTCAGGCTCAGCATTGCCAATCTCTACCACATCCCTCTGCTGCCTGATATCTAGATGTATGCAGAGTCCCACAATATACATGGCAACAACTTGTGTTTATGTCGTGCTTTATATGTCCCAAGACAAATGAATAAATAAAACTGAGCCACAAGAAGATATTGGATTAGATACCCAAACCTTTGGTCAAAGAGTTTTAAAGGCAGAATCAGCAATGGAGAGATTTGGGAAAGAATTCCCAGCATTTGGGGCTTGACAGCTGAAACCATGGATCATTGCAACAACACTCCTTGTTCCCTGGTGACTATAGTACAAAGGGTTAACTGATGGGATGTGCTGATATATGATAGAGAGGTTGGAATGGTATCCAGGAATTAACTCGTTTAGATGTTTATGATGTGGAGGTGCCAGCATTGGACTGGGGTGGGCACACTATGAATATCAGGTTAAAGTCCAACTGGTATATTTGCAACCGCGAGCTTTTGGAGCTCTGCTCTCTCATCAGGTGAGTGGAGCCTAATGAAGGAGCAGCACTCCAAAAGCTCATGATTCCAAATAAGTTGAACTTTAACCTGATGTTGGGAGATTTCTTGCTATTTAGATGTTGTACTAATAAACTAGTATTCAGCAGATATTAGAGTGTGTCTACAGTCTGTCATGGAACTTGGTTTGAAGACTGATGAACACCACTTACAACATGTAAGCTCTCACATTTCTGTATTTTTTCTTCTTTCCAAACGTTGATTTTTAAAAACGCTAAGTGAAATGAGGTCATTGTAAAGTGGTTTACTTTATATCAGTCTTGTTTAATGAGTCACCAGACACGTGGTGCATTAATGCTGGTCATCAAGTGAGAGTTTTTAATCAGATGGACATTAGGACCCTGTGGCTGAGAGTGTGGTTCCACACTCTGCCACACACACAATCTGTGGACACATCAAAAGTAAGTTGAAAAACAGTCCTTAATTGAAACTTGTCACCTCGCTCTGTTAAGTTATGTGATTTAAAAAGGCCCTCATTGAAGGAAGTGAAAATGTGTTGTAATATTTTAGTTACTCCACCACAACTGGTTCCTGTGTAATGATCAGTTGCTGCTTCTAAAAATAAGTCTTTGACAGAGTTGCTGTCACAGTGCAGTTCACTGTTGCTCACCTTGGTCCTGTCTCTCAAACAGGGAGATTATTTCAGGATTCACTCCATCCCCCATCTCTTGCACATATTTTGTAACGTGTAGCGAATATGGTGACCATGTGTCACATGTTTGGAGTGTCTGAATCCTATTGCAAGGTACTTAAACATAGGTGAACAAATAGAGTGAAGTTTACTTTGAATTTCTATTTGATGATGCAGCTTCTAACAAAATAACAAAGCTTACATTGTACAGATGAGCAAAACCCTTGGTGTTGGTTAGCTCTTTCCTTCGAGTTGTCTGCTGTCCACTCTCCAAGTTTCTGAAGATGAATCTACCAAGTAGGCAGGAAGCCAAAGGCTCTTTCCACAACAGTAACTTCCCTGCCCAAGCATCACTTAACTAGTTGGAAATATTCCGCTCAAATACCACTTGTGATTCATGATATGAAGTGAAATAATTCTGGGTAAATCATTACGAGCCCAGCTGCTGGGTTGGAGATGATAGCTTTGGACATATTACTGGAGGTTTGATCATGTGATGTTTGATCACTGAAGATGTTGTTGCATTTTCCTTTAGTTGAATGTCTTAAGGACTGAATAAATTATTTCTGTCTCTTTTGTAGAATACAAAGGGAGATAATGTGACAGATTTATAAGTCAAAGCAAGTTTCCAGAGTAGTTTGTGGGATAATATTGAGTTTTTATTCTTTGTGAAGGCGAACCTTCCACTATTCCAAATTCTTTAACACTCACATTCCCAGCCTTTCCTCTTATTTTTCATTGATCTTACCCTCTGCTGTTATCCTGACCCTCGTCCCTCCTTTGTTGTCAATCAGTGGTTCATGTTTGACCTAACCTGACCTCATTTCCTGTTCAGATTTCCACATTCTGAGTAGATAAGGTTCCTGCTGAAGACAGGCATTTCAAATAAAGTTTGTACCTTTTATAACAATTGGTTCGTGGCTCAATTATTGGGGGGCTAACTAGAGTGGAATAGGATAATTTAACGAAAGATAAGGAAACATTTCACAGGAGGGTTATCTCTGAGAGACATCTTGTTTGCAGAGGCTGGCGAGAGGTCTGGAACACTGAGGTTCTGCTGAATTTAATGGCAGGATCAATGTTACTTCCCCCTCTCCCACCCCTCCACCATTTCCTATTTGACAGCTGAGCAGAGAGACTGGCTGGGTGACCAGCTTCCAGAGATTGCAGTTGGAAATGGTTGGGATGTTGATTGGGAAAGATAGTGAGGGGTCAAACTGACAATAAGGAATGAGGCAGGAAGATTGTGGGATAGATGGGCTTTGAGTAGGTGGAGGGAAAGTACTCCAGCTCCTCCTGACCCACAAGCAGTGCTATAAAATGTCTTTTTGACCAGGCAGCTCCTGCCTTCTATTTTGCTGCCAGGTTTCCCGAGCCCTGGGAAATTCAGTTGTCCAGTGTTGAAGTGAAATTTACCTTCTAACTGCACTGAAACAGCTTTACTTAGATTGTATAAAGTGCCCCATCTCTTGAGAATGGGGCATGATGACATCTTGCAATGCACAACTGTAGAAATGGCCTTCTTCGTCCCATCATAGGGGGTGGAGGTGGAGCAGAGTTCCCCTTGAACTAGCTAACAAAGTTGTGTTGTTAATGAGTCAGTCAATCATGGGATTTGTTAATAAGGTGTAACAAGTACTGTACAAAATGGTCTCTGTATAGGATCAGGCATGATTTTGAGCAGTTGGTACCAGAGTTGGGTTGCTAGTAAACTGCCAGTAAGCAACTGGCCTTATCTTTGCAGACCTGTGTGCCAATGTCATTAGGCTCTCTGGGACATTGCCTAGCCAGATGCACATTGGTGTCATTGACCTTAAGGATCTGAGCAATGGCACCGTGTGGTGTAGGGTCACCTTCTCCCTCAACCTGTTTTTGTGGACTGTTGGGAGTGGGATTGGAAACGGGAGGGCAGGTAGCTGGTGCTAGCCATTATGGGGAAGGGCGATTTGGGGTAGCAATGGCTCCTCACTTGCATGCTCCTTACAGTATTGGCAGTGCAGCAGCTGCCTGGAGACCACTTCCTGGTGGTAACTGTCCACAGTTGGCAGCTGTGGCCAATCTTTGTTCTAATAAGTTAGAAGTGTCACCAAGATGGCGCTCTCGTTCTCGCCTTTTGCGAGACGGGCAGAAGATCACTGCATCAGAAATTGTTCCGGATTTTGTTTAATAAAGTCAAAATTTAAGCAAGTAAATAAATAAAATCTGTATTTACAGAAATATTCTAAGCCTTTTGAAACAGAAGGAAGATTTATTGCAGTCGCTCGACTATATTACTCATGGTCTGAACTCAGTTTGTATATACAGAGCAATGATTTCCTCATCTGCTGGAACTTTGACAAGCAAGTGGTGTAAAGCCAGAAGAAAGGGCATGAACATGGGATTCCTGTGGTGACTCCCCTGAAGTTACAGATAAGAGAGCTCGACAGTGAAAATTCTCCTCTTTTCTGTATTGTGATTGGGTTTTAAAGGGCAGCCACCAAGCCAGAACTAGACCGAGATATTCCTCTGTCTGTTTTTGAGTCTTTGGGATGCAGCACACAGCAGTGCCAGGTTTGCTGCCCATTTGTGGAATACAAACCTTCCCTCCACCCAACTCCGGGCAGCAGCAGCACCTGATGGCCAGCTGTGGGATTGGCAGGATGGTCACTTACAGTCTGATTACCAAGGTGAGGCCTTCAGCAAACAATTTTGTTTGTTATCAAGTGGCCCCTTTTGAGTTATCTTTCTTCCTGCGTCCACCATGGTGCTGCAGATTTCCAATATGGTGACACCTGCAGATCACCCCAGTTTTTTGTGTTTTCTATTTGGTTCCCCTGGCTTGTCCCAACTCTACGCACCCCTGCCCCACATAACCACTGGTCTTTGGTGTTCAATGTTGCTTCCACTGAGCACTGACCTCTGTTGTTCTGTTAACATATATTCTGCTATCCTACCTTTGCCACTATTGACAATCTTCAGACTGTGTGTGTGTGTGTGTGTGTGTGTGTGTCTGTGTGTGTGTGTCTGTGTGTGTGTGTCTGTGTGTGTGTGTCTGTGTGTGTGTGTCTGTGTGTGTGTGTCTGTGTGTGTGTGTGTGTCTGTGTGTGTGTGTGTGTCTGTGTGTGTGTGTGTCTGTGTGTGTGTGTGTCTGTGTGTGTGTGTGTCTGTGTGTGTGTGTCTGTGTGTGTGTGTCTGTGTGTGTGTGTCTGTGTGTGTGTGTGTCTGTGTGTGTGTGTGTCTGTGTGTGTGTGTGTCTGTGTGTGTGTGTCTGTGTGTGTGTGTCTGTGTGTGTGTGTCTGTGTGTGTGTGTCTGTGTGTGTGTGTCTGTGTGTGGGGGGGGGGGGTGGGGGGGTAGCTTTCTATAAAAAAGTTTGTTCAGATCTATACAGCTGCTTTATTTTTGTATTTGAAACCACAGACTTTTTCCTGACTTTTCTGTAAGACAAATTAGAGATTTTCCCAAATTGGGAACATTCTATCAGATACATGTCCAAAGTTCCTGGGGAGAGAAGGACAGCAGATCTCTCTAGATTGTAAATCTGGAATGTACAGTGCTTGGGTCCTTTACTTTCACCAGAAGGGAAAGCTAATGGGTTAGATACACCCATTGCTTTGTACTTTCTCTGGACGCTCTTTGAATTGTCAGCAGCTATTTCTTTTAAGCTTTGGCCTGTTTTCTTGCTTCTTATCCAGCCTGTTCTCTATAGGGATGTTGACTGCCTCATCTTTTGACTTATTTGTACTTTTGGCTAACTGATGTGTGAGTCAGAAATGACACGATCACCGCTCCAATGAAACTGACTGCACTCATGTCCTTTCTATTGCTTGCATTCACGTCCTATCCCTGAAATGGGAGTGTGTGTTAAGTTGCTTACATCACTCACATAGAGCAGCCATTTAGCTTGAGGTGAAGAACTCCCATGCATTTGGCTTGATTGCGTCTCTCTCTATTCCCTCTCCCTCTACAGTAGAATCAGTCTGTAAGCACCAGCAGCCTTTCAGTAGGCAGCTGGATTCCAACTCAGAAAACATTTTGCTGAGTTTAATTCTGACTCTGAGCCCATTCTCAATGTTCACTTTGTTTCAGAAATGTAGTCAGCAGGAATAAGGGTGGCATGGTGGCATAGTGGTTAGCACTGCTGCCTCACAGTACCAGTGACTCAGGTTCACTTCCAGCCTCGGGTCACTGTGTGGAATTTTTACGTTCTCCCTGTGTCTGCGTGGGTTTCCTCCAGGTGATCCAGTTTCCTTGCACAATCCAAAGATGTGTACATTAGGTGGATTGGCCTTGCTTAATTGCCCCTTAGTGACCCAAGATGTGTAGGTTAAGGGGATTAGCCTTGGTAAATTTGTGAGATTACAGGGATAGGGCGGATGAGAGGACCTGGTGAGAGTTAGTGAAACTTAATGGGCCAAATGGTCCCTCTGCACTGCAGGGGTTCTATGAATAAGGATTATGGCTGATTTGAGTGTGCTGAGAACAAATGTAGTGTCTCAAAACCTCCCTTACTGAGACAAACTAACAGGGAGTGTGTGTGTGTGTGTACACAAAATCTCCATTTAGATATTTATCTGGGAGATAAACTGTGGAATATACTGTTCTGTAGCCAGTGTAACAGTGTGTGTCTGTGAGAGCTGAATAAGACGTTATTAGCCTGAATATAGAGCAGCTCCTAACGGTCTGAGCCTCCTGCACTGCCTTTGTATCAGTGGACTGGGACCTGTTGATGTTGCCATGGGCAGTCCTCCCAGCTCCAACGCTCAGAGTGGAATGATCCCTGTGCTGATTCTTGACTGTGACCCCCAGTGATCACATTCCTGTGGATCACAGCTCCGGGGGCTGGTTTGAAAGTCTCTGGTCTCTGGATCAAACTGTGGCTGGCTTCCTTCACCCTTCAGTATCTTGTGCTCTGTATGACTCAGCTGCACAATGAACAAGCTCCATCACTGTGGGTATTTTCCACCCCCTACCCCCTATAATATTGTTTAATAAGATGGTGGGTTGGCTGAATGAACAGATAGTGGGTGGTTGATATCAAGCTTGGGTTTAAAAAGCCTGCAGATTATAGATTGAGGAAAAGAAATAATTCACCAACTTCCTGGGGAGAAATGAGTTAGTTGACCACTGTGTGGTGGAGAAGGAAAGTTTATTTATTAGTGTCACAAGTAGGCTTACATTAAGACTGCAACGAAGTTGCTGTGAAATTCCTGTAGTCGCCACGCTCCGGTACCTGTTTGGATACACTGAGGGCGAATTTAGCATAGCCAATGCAAATAAGCAGCATGTCTTTCAGACTGGGAGAAAACCAAAGCATCCGGAGGAAACCCACACAGACACAGGGAGAATGTGCAGACTCTATACAGGCAGGAATCGAATCTGGGTCCCTGGTGCTGTGAGGCAGCAGTGCTAACCACATAGAACTGATGGAGGGAGGAGGAAAGATTAATTAATTTTTTTTCAGTAACTCGTTTAATTCCCTGACCTTTCTCTTAATTCATGTAAATTGGCAATGAGTATTTGCATCATATGTGAGTCAATGAACCAGTATTTCTAAATCTCTGGGCATATTCCATTATTTTTGGATATAATTATGTAAGAAATATTGAAATTAGGAAGATGGAGTGCAGTCTACATGCTGCTGTAAACGGTTTGACACCCAGAGGAATGACAGTGCAGGGGGTGGGGAGAACAATTACTTGGACCTTTTAAAAAGGCTATGAAAGCTGTGGTGGAATTGCTTGCAGTTTGTCAGTGCAGATGGGAGAAGAATGGCTGGGTCACTGGGTTATTGTCAAGATGATGAAGCCTCAGTATTATACTTCCAGCAGGAGGCAGTGTCTGCCTGAGAGAAAGAACTCTGGGGATAAAATCCCCAGATGTCTATTAGATCTATGGTGTGTGCTCGCCATCTAGCGTTTACCATGGGAACTGTCTTGATCTGGTTTTGGAGGGGGGTTTATTTTCAGTAAAATGCCACAGACTGTAGCCAACGTTACCTTCACTGCTCTATAATTGTTAGTCCTTGTTGATGTGTGGACCCACAACTGCCCCCTCTATTTCTTTTTAGGTAGAGTTTGTTCATTTTGTTTTACCCTTCTCTCTTTTATTTCCCTTTTACGTTTCTGCTATTCTTTCACTCTCTTCCCTTGCTCCCTTTCTCTAGTGTGGATCTTTTACCTTTTGTTTCATGGTCTATTTCTTCACTTTATTGTGTTCTCTTTAACCCCTACCCCCCCCCCCCCCCCCCCCCCCCCCCCCCCAAGTTCTTTTTCCCTTGTGTCTCCAAGCCTCTTTTTCTCTCTCACCCATTTCCTTCATTTCTCTCTCTCTCATTGCCTCCCCTCTTATCTGTTTGTAGTTTTTGTACCTTGACGCAGCGCTGTGTTGTTTAGACTGGGATGGACCTGCTCCAATGGCCTGGCTACATGAGTTCCTGTTTGTCTTTCTCTCAGGGATCAGAAGCCAGCAGCTGGAAGCCAGTGTTTTGCTGGGAAGCGAGTGCTGGGTACCTGGAAGGAAGTGATGCCTGTGGATGATGAAGCAGGCTCAGAGCAGCACGCAGCAAACCCTCAGCAGGAAAACTCCGAGCCCATGACTGAGGAGATGCTTCGCAATGCCTACCACTTGTCCCGGTTACGCAGTTCCTCTGTGGAAATCCGGGAGAAAGGATCGGAGCGGCTAAAGGAAGAGCTGGCGAAGGCGCAGAGGGTAAGAGGGCACAACCCCGTGTGATCTTAGTTTAAAGTTTATTTATTAGTGTCACAAGTAGGCTTACATTAACACTGCAATGAAATTACTGTGAAAATCCACACGGAGTGGCCACACTCCACCTGCTCAGGTATACTGTGGGAGAATTTAACATGGCCAATGCACCTTACCAGTATGTCTTTCGGACTGTGGGAGGAAACCCACACAGACACAGGGAGAACTCTGTGTAAACTTCGCACAGTGACCCGAGGCTGGAATTGAACCCGGGTCCTTGGCACTGTGAGGTAGCAGTGCTAACCACTGAGTCACTGTGCCACCCTAAAGCCGAGCTTCAGCTGTTTGTACTAGAGTGACTGAATCCAATATTTCACTGTGGATGGAGATGACAGATGGGAGATGTGTAATACCAGCATTGGGTAGCACACTGGTTAGCACTGCTGCCTCTCAATGCCAGGGACCTGGGTTCAATTTCTGGCTTCGGTCACTGCCTGTGTGGAGTTTGCACATTCTCCCTGTGTCTGTGTGGGTTTCCTCCCACAGTCCAAAGATGTGCGGGCTAGGTTGATAGGACATGCTAAATTGACCCTAGTTTCGGGAGGGATTATCGGGGTAGATACGTGGGATAGGGTGGAATTGTTGGCTGGATGGCCTCCTTTTTGTATTGTAGGGATTCTATGTTTGGACAGAATAAAGTAGGAGCGATGGAGTTTGGAGTTTCAAGTCCACTATATAGTCTATGTGGAGTTTGCACGTTCTCCCGATGTCTGTGTGGGTTTCCTCCGGGTGCTCTGGTTTCCTCCCACAGTCCAAAAGACGTGTATATTTGTTGTGCTAAATTGTCCCTTTAATGTCCCAGGATGCGTAGGTTAGAGAAATTAGCAAGGCAAATATGTAGAGTTACTGGGATAGGGCCTAGATGGGATTGTTGTCGGTGCAGACCTGATGGGCCTCATGTCTTCCTTCTGCACTGTGGGGATTCGATGATATCGTTATCAATTTGTGAGGAAGGAAATGTTATCGCATCATTCTTGGGCATATAATATTTCAAACTGAAAGCGGTAGAGAAATCTTATACTTTCTATCTGCATTGCAATGTATCTAAAGTTTTTAGACCAGCCCATCCGATTTGAAGATGTTACACAAATATTACATTTAAAACGAGCAACTGCTCCCAAATAAATCAATGATCACCTTTGAAAAGCATAAAAGTACAACTGAAAATCAGTCTTTTTCTAGGCTCGATAACCTCGAAGTTGGGTGGGGGGGAGAGGAGCCTGAGGGTTAAATAACAACTACCAGTCAATGGATGAAGCTTCCTAAGACCTGTAGTTAGCCTTTAATTGAGCTCATGAAATATCCATTTCCTATTTGACTTTGTAACTGGAGTGTGAAAATCCAGTTTGAGTGTAGCTCCACTGACAGCAGCACATTCTACAATGTGTATAACCTTCCTGGCCAACAACACAGCTGATCCTCTGTGCTGGACCAGGATGCTATTTGTGTTCATTTTAACGTGTCACCTTTTTCAATGATAATTCCTCCCTTCAGTCTTCAGTAGTTAAGTTATTCCGGGCACAGTTCTCAGATCCTGTCCATTCTTCACCATGAGTCCAGACATTGATTTCTGATAACTCCTCCCATTGTGGTTGAAGCTGGGCGAGGCGATGGCCGAGTGTTATTATCACTAGACTATTAATCCAGAAACCCAGCGAATAAAGTTCTAGGGATCTGGGTTCAAATCTCGCCACAGCAGAAGGTGCAGTTTGAATCCAGTAAAAGATATCTGGTATTAAGAATCTGCTGATGACCATGAAACTATTGTCGATTGTTGGGGAAATTCCCACCTGGTTCACTAATGTCCTTTTGGGGAAGGGAATCTGTCATCCTTACCTGGTCTGGCTGACACGTGACTGCAGACCCACAGCAATGTGATTCTCAACTGCCCTTGGGCAACTAGGGCTGGGTCATAAATGCTGGCCAGCCAGCGACGCCCATGTCCCACGAATGAATTTAAAACTCCTCCCCTCCCCTAATATCCATGTACACAAATATTTACCGCCCAGTGTGCCTGTTGGTGATTTGGAGCTTGAGGCCAAGGCCATTGGTGTGAAGAAGAATGAGTGTCTGTCTGATCCTGGGTGTATTAAGCTAATTTAGTACAGAGTGGGTTAGAGTCTGGAGCCAGTTCTGGTTCAGCGCTGAGCTAGACGATACATTTGCCCCCTGAGCTGCTGGGGGTGAGGGGTTGGGAGAATGGCAGTCCCTGCTGACGTGACTGTGTGATGTGCCTTCCTTCCCTGTTCAGGAGCTGAAGTTGAAGGATGAAGAATGCGAGAAACTGTCTAAGGTGCGGGAGCAGTTGGAGCAGGAACTGGAGGAGCTGACAGCGAGTCTCTTTGAGGTACTGCCAACTTCCGGCAGCAGGATGTCAGATTATTAGTTGGATAGACTTCACCCAATTCCTGGGTGGCTGATGCCTGAGCGCCCTCTTCTCTGGGCAGTGGGTATCTGAGGGATCCTGATTTTACCAGGTGCATGGCACCCATGGGTCACTCTGCCCAAACATGTGGTGCCGGAGGATTCAGTCAAGTGGGTTTGGTTCAGGGTGGTTGCCAGTGAATGACTATCTTCTACATGTGTAGAAGTTAAAAAGTTCAGATTGAAGTTTCATAGTTTGGAAGTTTAAGTTGTACGGAAGTTAAAGTGTTCAAATTAAAAATGTCATGCTTTCTTTGTACAGTAGTGGAAAATGTTTATCAGCTTACTGACCTTCAAAAGGAATCAGTCTCTGCTATTTTTTTGTAGGCCCCCATAATATTTTCCTTTTCCAGCCTTCAGCATTGGGTGAACAAAACCAGATTTTTTTCCATTACAAATACCAAAGACAAGATATGGGGATATGCTATGCAAATGAAGGATTAGCAGAAGTCAATTTATTATCGAATGAGGAACAGCGGGATTAAATTGGCAAATATGTATGTCAATAAAAGATGTGAAAAATCTCTTGTTTCTGATTTGCAGTAATTGACTATAACTGCTGAGCTGTTTCTCTGTAACCTCAGAGTTGCTCCGGCCATCCCGAGTTGGCTGTAGAGAGTTCTCCTTGTGCATAAGTAATTAAAGACCTTGCATTGGATGCATGGTTTTCAGCACTGTTTGTGTTAGTGTTGACTGTGTCTCTTTAGATTGCTGTTACCCAAGAAAACTCGGACACATACTCCTGACAAAAATGATAAACGGATGAAATGGGCCCGTAGGAAGGTATTGCACGTTGGGCTCCCAGAAATTAAACCACTCTGATGATCAGCATTGGATGTGTTTGTGAATCGTGTGTTCAGTCATGGTTGGCCTTCCGGATTCAACCATTGTTCTTTCTGAACTTTTTAATTCATCATCGAGGTGTTCTCCTTGACTCAGCTATTCGGAAAATGCAGAGATTAGATTCATCACAGGCCCATTACCAATGACGAGTGGAGCCTGACTATGTTGTTGACCAAGAAGTTGTGACCTTTGACCCAGTTCATGTTTTCTGGGACTCTTGGGCGCTTGATGCAAATACATTTTTAATCCATACTTGTTCTCCACTGTGCTCTGATCCACTCCCTTTCTCTCTGGACCCGCTCTCTTCAACTCATGGTCGGTAATGGTTCCTTTTTCTTATGAACAGGAAGCGCACAAGATGGTGCGGGAAGCAAACACTAAACAGGCCACAGCTGAGAAGCAACTCAAGGAAGCACAAGGGAAGGTAGGTAACCACTCCCTGTGGTGTGGTCCTGTAAATTTCCCTGGCATGGCAGATGTCTCATGGGCTGGATTGACAGGACAAAAGTGTCAAGCTGCGGTAACTTTCACTGTTTCAGGAAGGGTCATTTCTGATCGCAGATGCTGACCGTAGGTCACTGAGCAGAAGTTTACTCTCTCTTGTCCACGTATTTGTTAAAGAGGTAATACATGTAGGTCCTGAAGTACTGTTGAGTGTGGTGAAGAAGCTTCAAGTTTCTTCGCAGTATTTGGTCGAGGCATAGATTACAAAAGCAGGGAGGTCATTTTGGAGTTGTATAGAACATTGAGGCAACAGCTAGAGAACTGTGTGTAGTTCTGGTCACCATACTATAGGAAAGATGTGAACACGCTGGAGGGGTGCAGAGGAGATTCACCAGGATGTTGCCTGCGATGGAACATTTAAGTAATGAAGAGGGTTTGGATAGGCTTGGGTCATTTTCATTGGAGCAGAGAAAATGAGGAGTGACCTGATCAAGGTGTACAAGATTGAGGGGCATGAACAGAATGGATAAGGAGCAGTTGTTCCCCTTAGTTGAAGAGTTAGTCATGAGGGGATATAGGTTCAAGGTGAGGGGCAGGAGGTTTGGAGAGGGTGGTGTGAGGAAAAACTTTTTTACTCAGAGGGTGGTGATAGTCTGGAATGTGCTGCCTGGGAGAGTGGTAGAGATGGGTTGCCTCACATCCTTTTATAAGATACCTGGATGACCACTTGGCACATCATGACATTCAGGCTATGGGCCAAGTGCTGGTGGGTGGGAGTTTAGGTGTTTCCTGCATGTCGGTGCAGACTCCATGGGCTAACGGGCCTCTTCTGTGCTATATGATTCTACTGGACCTCAAACTCCAATCCCTTATAGATGCCTTGGCAAAATTCTAAAGAGACAGAGGCTGTAGGGCTATGAGATTGGCTCAAGGATGGAGAGTCGGAGTGAATAGTTGTTTTCCAGATTGGATGATATGATGTCCTTTAGGGATCAGTGCATTTTAAATATCTACCAAAGATTACAGATGGAAATGTAGCAGATGGTGAGGGGAATAGTATCAGACTTCAGGAGGATGTAACCAAACCAGGCAGAGGGCTGATGGAATTTGATGCAGAAAGTAGTGTAAAGTAATTAATTTTAGGAAGAGTGAGAAGAGGCAATATTAAATAAATGGTACAATTTAAAATTTGGTGCAACAATAGAGTCCTGGGGGGGGGGGGGGGGGGGGGTGTGTGTGTGTGTGTGTACAGATACTTGAAGGGAGGCAGGAGGAGTTGAGAAGGCGGTTTTTAAAAAAAAGGATAAGGAATTTATATGTTTATAAATTAAAATGTAGAATATTAAAGGAAACTGTGCTAAACCTTTGACAAACCAGTTAGCTCATGGCTCAGTATTCTGGGCACTAAACTTTAGGACAGATGTCAAGGCATGGGGAAGTGGGTAAGTGGGCGTGGGGGAGTCAGATTCGAGGGCCCTGGGGGGCGGCATTGGAACAGCACTAGGGATAAAGAATTTATTTATGTGGAGGCTATTCTGTTTAGTGCAGAGAAAATTGATAAGATTTGGCAAGGATATTCACAATTTGGGGAAGGTTTTGTAAATCAGAAACAGTTTCCAGCGACAAATGATTTGGAGAGCGGAAGCCATGGGTTGAACATAAGTCAAAAGAACCAAAGGCAGCATGTGGAAACTATGTTTGCACAGTGAGTTATTCTGGTCTGGAATGTACTGCCTGCAAGGGTGGTGGGAGCAGATTCATATTCGAAAGCTAATTTGGTAAGTGGTTGCATGAGAAACATTTGCTGAGTTCTGGGGAATCACCAGGTTAACTTTCTTTCCCAAAGTGCTGGCACTGGCATAATGGGCTGGATAGCCCCTGGTCACTTGCAGATGGAAGATAACAGGTGTGGCAGTATGGCTGGTAGACGTGGAATGGAAGTGGTTTTTATGAATCTTTGGGCCTCCTCTGACCCTGACTATCTGTGTGATAGAGAAATCTCAGCACCTTCCTCGACTTTGATTCACAATTGCTATTTTAACCATAGAAACCCCACAGTGCTGAAGGAAGCCATTCGGCCTATCGAGTCTGCACCGATCGGTGCAGACATCAGGATCCAAGAAATACGTTATCTGTTTATTGGGAGAGTTCAATTTGGTTGGAAGAGCAGATTGAAATGGAAGAAAGGATAGAAGCAGGACATTAGCCGGAGATCCTTGGGACAAATGATAAAACATCCCCTCTAACCTGCCCCTCTCCTCAGTTTCCATCAGACAGAGAGGGGTTAAAATCACTCCTTGTGTATCTGAGATAGAAAATGTCCCAATCTTCTGCATTAACATTCACCACCCCCCCTCCCCCTGTTTAAGCACAACATTCACCAGAAAAGAGTGTGGTGTTTTTAGCCATGTGGGAATATTGCTGCTGACTGGATGTTGTGTTGATTCCTCTTCCCTCCCCATCTCAGATTGACGTGCTCCTGGCTGAGGTCACTGCACTGAAAACCCTCGTGATTACATCAACACCATCCTCTCCCAACAGGGAGCTGCACCCACAGCTCCAGACCCCCTCCAAAGCTGTCTTCAAGAAAGGCCACAGTCGCAACAAAAGCTTGAGCAGTGCCATCGTCACGGCGGCGACACAGAATACCCCGTTACAGCCGATCAGCAAGGACGGCAGGGAGGTGAGTGTGAAAAATAGGTGGGGATTGCCTGGTCATTCTGTCTCGCCTGTCTGCCTCCCCTCCTTCCTCTTTCTCTTTGCTTGCTTTGCTCGCTGTCTGCCTGATTCTCAGCCCCAGTACAGCAACACCATCCTCAAAGCGAGGTTCTGATTCAGTGCCTTGTTTGATATGACAATCAGCAGAACATTTCCAGGGTAACTACAACTGTCCCCCCCATTCCCCCTGCCAGTTTCAAGCAGGGTTTGGGTAAATGTAATGGAAATCTTTCTATAATTTGTGTAGCTGCCATCTCACCCTGAACACAATAAAATTCCAAAATCTCTCTTACCTCCATTTTATTATTTCATAGAATCCCTACAGTGCAGAAAGAGGCCATTTGGCCCATCAAGCCTGCACCAACAACAATCCCATCCATGCCCTATCCCCGTAATCCGACATATTTACCTACTAGGGTCCCACTGACCCTAGGGGGCAATTTAGCATGGCCAATCAACCTAACCTGCATTTTATTGGACTGTGGGAGAAAACCCACGCAGATACAAGGAGAACGCGCAAACTCCATGCAGACGGTCACCCGAGCCGGGAATTGAATCTGGGTTCATGGCGCTGTGAGGCAGCGATGCTAACCACTGTGTCACCGTGCCGTCCAACTTATAGACCAACAGTGCAACACTCCCTCAGTACTTGGGATCAGGTCTCTGGAGTTGAACTCACAACCTTGTGACTCAGAGGCAAGAGTGCTACTCACCAAGCCATGGCTGATCCCCTGATTTGATTTCCCTCATGACTGTGCATTATTCAAAAGTTTGTGTGGGAGGGGAGTGAACCTGGGTTAGGGTCAATGCTTGGGCCTGTGGAGGTGAGGCTCACTTCGTTATCCTGCTCTGGGGAACAGTATCTTCCCTTGTTTACTGTCAGCCAAACCAAGGGAGGATGGTGGCGAGGCAGGGAAATGCCACTGACGTAGTCATTCCGAGGCCCAAGCTAATGCTGTGGGGACGTGAGTTCAAATCCCACCATGGCATCTGTTGCAGTTTAAATTCAATTAATAAAATTAGGAGTTGAAAGCTAGTTATGTTGTAGCCTTAAAATACTCCCATCTGACTCAGTGGTGACCCTTTAATGGAAGGAAATCTGTCATCCTTATCTGGTCTGACCTACTTGTGACTAAACTGTCAACAATGTGCTTGACTCTTAACTGTCCTCTGAAATGGCCTAACAAGCCACTCAGTTCAAGAACAATTGGGGATAGGCAACAAATGTTGACCCACCCAGTGCTGCCCACTTCCCAGGAAAGAAATAACGAAAAAATAACTAACGTTGACCCTTGGAGGGTTGTAGAAATGGACGGAGCTGGAGCCCTATTCCTACGGTAAAACTATAACGGCACTGCAGCTAGCAAAGCTGAATTCACATGGCTCTGTACTCGGTTGATCTGGTCATATTGTGATTATTGAACCAACAAAAACTTGATATTCTACTGGGAGACCTTCTTGGCAAAAAGCAGGCCAGGGTCAAAGTTCAGAAAGCATCTCTGTACAAATGGGCGTAAGGGTGTTGGTTGAAAGATATTTGCCGTTTTATCTGAGGGAACAGTGTTTGATGGACTTGGAACAAAAGACTAGGTGTGAAACCGATTTTAAAAACTGAATTTGCACATCAGCCTGGGCCTGTGGATTCCTTATTCCATGTATTTGGTGGTTAAAGTTCCTACGTTCTCACTTTACTCTAATACCCAGCTTTCACCCTCCCCCAGTGCTCACTTTTAAAGGCACAGTGAGTAGACTTGTCAATGAAGTGGTTCTGATGTTAGCTTGTGTCTTGTCTCTGGTCTTTTGGTCAATTCCCTGTCTCTCTCTGTTCTAATACTCTAACTCTTACTAACACTGGTTTTTCATGGTGCTCCTGAAGGCAGGAGTTCCCACTCTCCTCTCTCTGCTGCTGTGCATTGTACCTGGGAGGGCGATTTATGTCACACCTGAACCGTATGAGCATCTCACCAAGTCATCGTCGATGCAGGAGCATCAGGTACTTCTGCCGCCTTGTGCTCTGAAAGCCCTGTTACCCACTGTCACTGTCTGAAAGAATTCTCTTTGTACAGCCATTTATTTCTTTTTATCTCAAGATGGAAAGGATTTTTGGGGAGGTGTGGGATCAGTTTATGGAGGGAGGGGGAGATGGGGTGGTGGGTTGGGTTAATGGGGGCGATTGGTGGGGTGAGGGGTGTGTTGAGGTGGGTTTTGCAGAGGGGCATTAGGGTGATGAGGTGGGGGTTATGGAGGGGTAATGGAGGAGGGTGGTGTTGGGGAGAAGGGGCGGATTATAGACCCTGACTATTCACCTCCAACCTGGGAAATAGATTGAAAGTTCTTTTTATCTTCTGGTCCTGAGGGAAAGGGGGTTAGTGCTTGCCCAGTGAATGTGATTTACAGCACAGATTTTTGGCAGGATATCATTGGAATTCAGCAACAACTTATAATGTTCGCTAGAAGACTGAAACAAGAAGTTAGAAAGAGGAGGAATTAAATAACGCCTTTGGATTAAGAGCAGGTCTGTGATGTTTGCATCAGTCTGTTCTAACTCCAAAGGTATTGCCTCCCTCATTAACACCCCATCGACTGGATCTACCCCCCAACCCAACTCATCATTGACTGGGGCACCCCCCTCCCTCAATAACTCATCACTGACTGGGTCACTGCCGTGTCCCTCATTTGACTGGGGCACCCCCCCTCCCTCCCAAAACTCATGATCAATTGGGCCACTGCCCTTTCTCATTAACCCATCATCAACTGAGGCACCCCCCTCCACCCACCCATTAACCCATCATTGACTAGAGCACCCTGCCTCATTAACCCATCATTGACTGGGTCACTTTCCTGTCGTCATTGACTGGGTTTAACCCCCCCGCCCTGGCCTCAGCACTCTCCCTCGTTTAACCCATCTGGCCAGGATTTTGGACTATGCTGCATGCTGTGGTAGAATAGCTTGTTGACATCTGGTGGTTATAGTTTTGAATGGTTATTTGGTATGTGTGTGGGTTTTTACCACAGCGAGGGTCAGTGTTGAAGAGGATTAAGAGGGAAGACAAGTCAGTATATTTGGTGTCAGGAAGAGATTCTTGTCTGCCTGTTGAAGTTGGATCTCAAACTGCTGTTCCTGATTCCCCTGACCTGCTACTTTCAGACTGACCTGATCTTATTCGAAGAGTTCCAGGCGTGGAAGGAGGAACCGACCCTGGACAAGGCTTGCCCATTCTTGGAGAGGATTTACCAAGAGGACATCAGCCCGTGTCTCTCTTTTGCCAAACATGAGGTGAGTTTTAACCTTTGGGGTGAGCTGTCACCAGACAGAGTGAGGTGATTGCCTGTGTGCCAGTAATCTGGAGGGTGAATATTTATTCTGTACCCTGTAGATCTCACCCAAGTCTAGATGCATCTGAGGTGTCTCGGGATGATCTGCCTTGACATTGGGTTTTGAGTTTCTCAAACTGGGTTTCTGGCCGAATCAAGGGAATTAGTACTTTCAGGATTTATAAATTTACTCAAATTAACAATTTTTGACCATCATTTTCCCTTCTGCCTCCTAAGCCTACTTGTGACAATAATAAATAAACTTAAAAGTGCCTCAGCATTTTGTTTTCTTATTAAAATGCAACTTGTATTGATTGGAGGACACGTTTATAGGGTAACAAACATGAATGTAATCAGTTACTTTTTGAAAGTAAGGTACAGTAACTGCAGTGTGGAATGGGCCCAGAGATGCTTCCTATTGCTGCCTTGTGTTTTAAATCTAGAGAAGCAGTCTGCATCAGGACATGAAACCCGAGACTGAGGAATTTGAGAAGATAGGTGTGAGGAAGGGGGGGGATGGAAGAGGGCAAAACCCTTTGTAATTATTTGACTTTTATTAACTTTTTCAATCCATGTACGGGTAAAATGAATCTCTTATGAACAAATGGAAAATTCTTCGGGTTAATGTTTTTTTTGTCTCTTTTTGTTGACTTTCCCCTTCTGTCTTTATTATATCCCTGACTGTGACTGAATGCCTTGCTGCTTCTGTTAATATGCCTCTCTGTGTCTATCACTTTTTTGCCCTTTCAACCGCATGCTGTGTCTCCCCCACTCCCTGTCCCCCATCTCGTGCTGTGTCTCCACCCCCCTCTCTTCACCTGCCTTGTTCTCTCACACTTTTTTTCTCTCTCTCTCTCTCTCTCTCTCTCTCTCTCTCTCTCTCTCTCTCTCTCAGCTGACAGAAGCAGTCCAGGCTGCTGTGGAGAGTAACACTTTGAGTATCGAGCCAGCTGCGGCCCAAGCATTGCCAGTAGTCAAGGCCTCAGCGATAGAATGTGGAGGACCAAAGTAAGGACATGTTCTTCCTTCATTTCTTTTGATCTGATTGGTGTTGGTTGGTCTGATTTGCTTCTTGATGTCGTGTTCTTTCTCTTTTCTAGTGGGTGGCGGGCTGAAGTATTGACGTAAGTGTTTATGTAGATAGCCCTGATTCTAATGCACACTAACTTTTGTTTGCGACTAGCTTTTACTCACAGTATTAATACCGCTTCTGCAAATTCCTCATGACTCATAAATCGTATTATTCTGGGGCTGTGCTGCTGCAGAATGCCTGTTCTCTGGGATAAAATCTAGCTCATGTTGGTGCAATTCACACCTTCCCTACCTGCTGGCTGCAATGTTCCAGAGTAAAATGAGTGGGACATTTTGTAATTCCACCTGTCGTGGCCATCAGCCGATACACCATGAAACTGGCTCTAAATTGCTGCTCCTGAGCTGCAGGATGGCTGACAGAAAACTGATGATCCTGCGTTGTTGCAGCAGAGGCTGTGAACCTTGATGGATTGAAGAATGTCACTGGCACAGCGAGGTGCAGATGTATTCAAACATGTTCTATGGGCCTTTGTGAGAGAACCTGAGAGATCTGTGGGGACAGTGATCCACTTGGAAGAACAAAACAAGAACACCACTGTCTGCAAATTCCCATCCCAAGTCACAAACCATCCTGATGAGGAACAGTATCGCTGTTCCTTCATTGTGGCTGGGTCAAAATCCCAGAACTTCCTCCCTAACAGTCCTGTGTGGAATCTCTTCAGCGCAATAGACTATAGTGGCTCGAAAAGGCTTCTCGCCACCACCTTCTCGAGGGCAACGATGACTGCTCAATAAATCGTCTCAGAGCTCCTGAATGGATTAAAACCATTCCAATCTCTGTCTGTCACAGGAATTGATGTGGGTATGCCGGCGTTGGACTGGTGTAAACACAGTAAAAAGTCTGACAACACCAGGTTTTAGTCCAACCTATTTATTTGATAATATTCTCACAAGCTTTCGAGGGGTTACCCTCTTCGTCAGGTGAATGGAGAGTTCTGGCCTCAGACAGAGCATATAAAGTCTGTCTGTGCTTTATATGCTCTGTCTGAGGCCAGAACTCTCCATTCACCTGACGAAGAGGGTAACCCCTCGAAAGCTTGTGAGAATATTATCAAATAAATAGGTTGGACTAAAACCTGGTGTTGTCAGACTTTTTACTGTGTCACAGGAATTGTCAGTATTTGTTAGCCTGTTGACGTGGGAATGTTTTCTGCGATGATAACACAGTTTTCTCTGGATAATTATCAGTCTTCCAGGAATTAGGAGAAGAATCCATACAAGTGTATCTGTATCTGCAGGGGGGGCTTCCTGTCTTTGTTTGTATTTGGAGCGGGATCTTCCTGTTTCTGGCCCTCGTTTTACCAGCACGGTTGCCCGAGGCTCTCGTGATTGTGCCCAAGGCCATCGGGGAATGGTGCCTGCGAGTCTCGCCCACCCCAATTTCGGGGCGGCCGTGCTAGTAAAATCGGGGTCTGTGTCTGTATTTGTAATGGTGTGTGAGATGGCGGGGGTGGGGGGGCTTCCTGTACAAGTTCGTATTTGTAGGGGATGGGAGGCGGGTACTGTGTGTGTGTGTGTGTGTGTGTGTGTGTGGTGGTTGGGGGGGGGGGGGGTGGATGTGGGGAGGGTACCCCCTGTCTGTCTATCTATTTGAGGGGATTGGGGCTGTGTGTGTATCAGTATTTGCAGTGAGGGGAGGGCATGGGGTGGTGGAGGGCGCTTCCTGTCTGTGAACAAAGAACAACCCAGCACGGGAAACAGGCCCTTTGGCCCAACGAGCCCACGCCACCGCATCCTCCTACACTTACCCTGCCCTGTGTGTATGTGAGTGGAACCCCTAATGTAGCCAGATTCAGGGGAGAATAGTGTCAATTTGGTACACCAATCAGCCTAAGAGCACATCTTTGAGGTGTGGGAGGAAACCGGAGCACCCGGAGGAAACCCACGCAACCACAGGGAGAATGGTGTGTTAGTAAGCATGACATCCAGAAGAGTTGATTTACACGGATACTGTCTTAATTTTGGTTCTGCAGTTCTGAAGATGCTCTGTAGAGGGTGATGAACACCAGCTTGTCAATAGTTTATTGAACAGCATTGGTTCACTGCAATATCGAAACAACCAATGATCTAACATTCACCTAAACTGAGATATTTAACAATATTTAATGAAAAATGCAAAATAATGCTGCATTTTATCCTTAATCCTGTAACATTTATGCAGTTCTGAACATTATTTCCTGCTAAGAAGCAAGATGTAACGATCATATCCACAACCAGACAAGATTAGTTCAGCAGAAAGGGAAGTTGGGATAGACTGTTCCCTGGTGCAGTGAGTGTGGGGTCAGTGAATGTAGACTGTTCCCTGGTGCAGTGAGTGTGGGGTCAGTGAATGTAGACTGTTCCCTGGTGCAGTGAGTGTGGGGTCAGTGAATGTAGACTGTTCCCTGGTACAGTGAGTGTGGGGTCAGGTGAATGTAGACTGTTCCCTGGTACAGTGAGTGTGGGGTCAGTGAATGTAGACTGTTCCCTGGTACAGTGAGTGTGGGGTCAGTGAATGTAGACTGTTCCCTGGTACAGTGAGTGTGGGGTCAGTTTGTCTGGACTGATTCCCTGCGCAGTGAATGTAGATTCAATTTTTTTGAAATTGACTGTGATCCAACATAATTTAGAATTAGTTTGTGTATTCCAGCCCAGCATAGTGAACGTGGACTGTGTATTAATCTGTAGTTGCTTGGTATACATCACCTCTGATATACTGAATATATGGTGTTTGCTTTAGTCTGTCTTAATCTATTGATTAGAGACTTTGGCATCCAGTCTACTCCAGTCCAATGAATGTCAACTCAGTTGGTATATTCTGCTTCAAGTTGGCTGAATGCTGACCTGGTTTTTAACAATTGTCCCATATATAATATGTGTTGGATTAAATAATGTAATAAACTGGACACTTGATTCTGCAGTAAATAAGGCCACAGGGTTTGGTGTGGAGGCAGGAGGGAAATGCAAGTAGTCTAACTGGGCTCAGTATGAAGAGGTTAGTGATGGGACGGGCTGTGGCCTTTTCTTCTTCTTGAAAATTCTGATAAGTGGAATTCCTGATCTGGATTGAAACAGGATTAGTAAACCATTCCCAGTGGATAGCATGTTGGGGAAGAGTTAGATGTGAATATATTTAGTATATGATCAATGAGCTCCCTTTATATTGTCTGTGTGCTTGTTATATTTACATTTCAATAGATTGGAGAAAGTGTTGATGTTTCAAAGCCTACTTATCGACCTACCTTGTGCACAATTTCTCCTCACTGGGCTCAATTCCTTCACTTTCAAAGATATGTCTGATCGGCATTTTAATTGTTGATTTTGGTGATCTTCCGCAGTAGCGTATTCTAGAACTTTCTGTTGTACTTCGGCTGGAATGTTCAATACAGCTTCCCTCTTTCTAGCTCCCTTTTATTCCAGGGGAAATTTCGTTTGAATTTGAGAGTCCTTTCAATTACAAGTTTCGGTAAAATTACAGTATCATTCCTTTTGAAACTGCTTAACGATTTTGGTAGAAAAAAGACAGGAGAGGTTTTCTTCACATTTGAACCTTTTTCACAGCAGTGAACAACCTTTCGTTAACTTGAGTTATGTCAGGCTTAGCTTCGGAGAGCTGCCAACAAACTGAGATAGTCTGACACTTCCCTGGAGCACAGTACCATCTTTTAGGTCAGAGGTTTCTATCTGTCCTTTAGTTGGATGAAGATTTAAAAAAAAAATCCTTTGATAACTTGGTCAAGATGCTGCCCTTTTGCCAGCATCGTATCCCTCAACCAACATCACCAAAGTCAGATTAACTGCTCATTTATCCCATTGTTGTTTGTGGGATCTTGCTGAGCACAAATTGACTGCAGCATTTCTCTCTATTACAACAGTGAATATACTTCAGAAGGACTTCATTGGCTGTGAAGGATATCCTAATGTCACAAAAGTTGACTCTACAGGAAGTCCTTTTAAAGTTAAAACCTTTTACATTTTTATTTTTCTTGAATTTATATTTTTTTCAAATCCGTCATTGCAGACAAATATTTGTGCTGTGCTTTTGGTGTAACCATGTACAAACAGGAAACCTGTACTCTGTAGGGTTTTTTGCACTTTCTCTTCATGAACTAGATAAGGGCAGATAAGTGTAACTGAGAGTGCCTCCCACAACAGGTGTGACAGTGTGAGGAATGCTGTTTCTGTAAGCACTCTCTGGTAATCCAAACTGCTGTCTGACTGGGAGAAATATGTCACTAACTTTCAGTGTTCTAGTGTGCATATTCCTGCTTGTTAGTTCATTTTATTGAAACCAATGCTGATTTGCACTGTCTTGTGTTTATCCCATTTCCCAGGGTCTAACTCCTCTGGAATTCTCATGCAACCGTGGGTCTGTGAGCTTTTAAAACCCAGCATTATTGAATTTGATGTGCTACTTCAAATGTTATTTCCTGATTTATCATCCCATTTCCTTCAGTATGATCTTTCTCTTCATCTTGATGGTGTGGTCACCATTTATGACCTTTCACCTCAGCTTTTAAAATTGCTGCATTGTGGTAACAGACTGCAAGCTAAATCCTATACATTTGCAGCAGAGATGTCTAGAGTTCACATCATTCCCCTTTTTAAAGCAGCATGTTTTAATTGTAGAAAAGTTATGACAGCACACTAATCCCCCAAGATATCAAAACCAACCAATTTACTGGTCACAGCTTTCCCATTGCAAAGCCTGGCCGGAATTCTGCCCTTTCTTCATATCCTAGGCCAAGTGTTATGGCATTCGTTATACCCATTAATTTAATCATAGAATCCCTGCTGTACAGAAGGAGGCCATTTGGCCCATTGAATCTGTACTGACATCCTCGTAATCCCACACATTTACCCTGCTAATCTCCCTGACAGTAGGGTCAATTTAGAAAGGCCAATCAACCTAACCCGTACATCTTTGGACTGTGGGAGGAAACCCATGCATACACAGGGGAAAAAGTGCAAACTCCACACAGACAATGACCTGAGACTGGAATTGAACCTGGATCCCTGGCGCTGTGAGACAGCAGTGCTAATCGCTGTGCCACCATGCCGCCACGGATAATGTGTATTGGAGAGATTATTATAAGGTATGGATCCCAAATCTGGCTTCATATGGGAGCCATCAGCAGACTGTTTGCTTGCTTTTGGGGTACTGGTCATCCATATTGCTCTGATAGATCATATGGGGATGTGATCTTTGAGGAATCTCCACTGCCACTGAATCAGTATCTATATCGGATTGGGGGGAGTATAGGTTAGTGACAATCTGTATAGGGGTGGGGAAAGCAATGTTGGGGTGAGCTAGGTGTGGAGCAATAGGCAGCAAAGCTCATCATGGCTAAATAGGAATTGCTAGACAAATCTAGACTCGAGTACAATCTAATTCCCTCTCCACCCTGCTGGCAAGCACATGATGCAATGATACTCGAGTATTTGACTGCTCGTAGCAATCGATCTCCATTATTTAACCAACTCAAACCCAGGATTGACACTCTGTGGCTAAGAGCATTAGAAACCAGTGTTCCAGTGTCTTGCTGCCTCTCAAGCAGGTTACACTGCCACACCATGTCTCAAGTTACTCATATGTACTGTTTCCTGAAAAGAACATGATCAACCGAATCACTGATCTTGTTCGGCGCGGAAACCAGTGATGATGTAGAGATGCCGGCGTTGGACTGGGGTAAACGAGTAATAAATCTGACAACACCAGGTTTAAGTCCAACCAGTTTATTTGATAGTAATCCAACAAGCTTCCGGAAACGGCGTTCCTTCATCAGGTGTGTGGAAGGATCTGATCAGAGAAAGGCATGTAAAGTCACGCACGTTTTACAGAATACTGATGAGAATGCAAATCTTCCACATGCCTGATGAAGGAACACCGTTTCCGAAAGCTTGTGGGATTACTATCAAATAAACTGGTTGGACTTAAACTGGTGTTGTGGGACTTCTTACAGGGAATCCGTGAACCAGGGCTGGAGAGGGTGAAAATATCACTGCATTTATTTCCCTGTGTCTGTCACTTGGGGACAGAAAGAGATTGGCCACTGGGTAGTGGCATTTATTTTAAAGATTTTTGAAACAACTCTTGATTTCACGAGGCACAGAAGGGGATTAAATAATCCATGGGGAGAGCACAGTGCCACGTCTGCTGTTTCCCTCACTTCCACCATCTCAGGATGTAGCTAATGGAGAAAGCTGTAAGAGGGCTGCTGGAGCCAAGCGTAACCCGACATTAATCAGCACCTTCAGAACAAAAGAAAATTGTGAAAAATCTCTGCTTCAGGAATGTGGTGCAGGAGGGATTAGTGCTACAGGGCCTCTTTGTATCTGACAGGGTTGGCAATTGCTGGAATGTTTTTCATGATTGACTAAATTCCTATAATTCCTGCAGATCAAGTTGGAAGTGCCGTACCCCTGGGGCACCTAGGAAGATGATACTCTTGGCTTGTGTAACATTCGCCCTCTCGTTCCACTATTACCAAGGGAAATAAAAGAGAATTGCTTTTGCAAATCATCCAGCCAGACAGAATGTAAAAGCAAAATATAAAAAGAGAAACAAAATGGAACGAGAAAAGAACTGGAAGGGACAGAGGGAGGGGAGAAGAAGATGTCAACAGCACTTAGCTATTCCTTGACACACATGACAAGATGCAGCAGGCCATTTTTAACTTTTGTTTTGGGTTGAAGTAATGCCCAAGGTATGGTCAACTCAATCATACTTCTGGAATTTGTTCCTTTCCATCTGGGAAAAGCGAGTGTGGGAATGCCTGCAGATTGGGGCATTCATTGTGCTGCTGATTGACTTCAATAGAAAAAATGATTCTGATGGATTTCGCCCCCATTCCAAGTTAAACTAACCTCTGAACTAATAGTTTGAGTCTAGCACATGTGTAGATGCTGAAATAAACTTGCACAATTACAAACAATGATAACTTCTAATCTGTTTTGCTGCAGGGGCACACAGACTAATTAGTTTCCTTAAATACAGAAAGGGCCTTTTTTGATGGAGAGCTGAGTAGCTGGGCAATTTGTGTATTATCTCAGAAGGAAGTGAGCAGGGATCCGAGTGACTTCTTGCCCTATTTAACTGGTCAAAGGATGTGGCAGGGGAAGAATATAGTGGAGTCATGGACATGTTATTTGTCCAAAGGGCGGAGGAAGGTGCACAGCCGTTTTGAGGCCAAATGTGAGGAAATAGAAATCAAAGAAATTTGCAGCATAGAAGGAGGCCATTCAGCCCAATGTAACTTTGCAGATGACCCATAAAGTTCCAGCTCAATCCCACTTACTCGCTCTTGGATCATAGCCTTGTAGTTTACAGCACTTCAAGCACATACCCAAGCACTTGTGTCATGAGGATTTCTGCCTCTGCCATCCTCTCGGGCAGTGAGTTTCAGAGCCTCTTCTTCAGTTCTGGTTGAAAATGTTTCCCAATAAAGTCCCTTTGAAATTCCATCCTCAATCTCTGCCTCCTGGTTATGGACTTGGCAGCCAATGGGAATAGATCTTCCTTATACAATCTTATCTAAAATCCTCATGATTTTTATATATTTCAATTGGACCTCCCCTCAGGTGCATCTGTTCCAAAGAAAACAATCCCAGCCTATCCAATCTTGTCTTATCATTAAAATTCTCCAGTCCAGGCCTCTTCTTTGCCCTCTAAGTGCAATCCTCAAAGATCAGTTAAATTATAGAAAATGTAGGAGACGCTAGCCCATCATCTCTTGAGTCTATTTGAGATAATACTGTTTATCATTAACAACTGTCTCTGTACTCCAGCCCTGTCCAAACTTAATAAGCCGAGTTTGGACTCTCGACTGGATTTAAATGATGTACGCGTTACTTATAAATATATTATCCTGATCAGGAGTTAATTGGGATCAGTGCTTTACTGTGTGACTCTTTGTTCTCTCTTAACAGGAAATGTGCACTGAGTGGCCTGTCCAGAACGTGTAAACATCGCATCAAGCTGGGAGACTCAGGAAATTATTTCTACATTTCACCATCCTGCAGGTCCAGGGTATGTAGAAGACGAAAGGAGGGGAGGGTTGTAACACAGTGGACACGACCTAGTGGCCCTGTTAGCCCCTGTACCATTCCTGTAATGGCTGCCAAATCTCACCAGTTACCAAAACTGGAATTTGTGCAGCAAAATCTTCCATGCCTCCCATCCTCCCCCACCACTGCTGGTGGTATGATCAGGTTCACACCCAGTGAGGGCATCTACCCATGATATATTCTGCCTTTCCCCAGCAGTGTAACATCAGACCAGCACACCTGTAGATCCTGGGAGTTGAGGAATAAGGATGGGCAGTATCCCCTAGCAGTGCCTAAGGGCTGCTGTGGTGGGGGGGGGGTAACTCTCCACCATTGTGGGGAGGGTTCCCCTTGTGTGCGGAGTGGGAAAAGCCTCGATGCCTGTAAAGGGGTGGGTGGGAAGAGAGGGGAGAGTCCTGATGCTTCCAAAGTTGGAGGTTAGTGGGCGGGGGGGAGGGTGGGAAGAGAGAGCTTTTGCATTCTTCACTAGTGTTTCTTTGAGTCTGTGAAACCCTTGGACCTGCACCTTCCTCTCATCCCATCCCCTGATGTGTCTTCTCCCACATCCAGATAGTGACCCACTTTGTATCTGTGTTCTATCCTTGGTTCCATTTTACCCTCTTGCTGCTTACTCTAGAAGTTCAGCACCAGTTTCACAAGCACCCAGAATATGTCACCCATGTCACCATTGACTTTGGGCTGCCAGTTCTATTATTATCTGACCTACGGTATCTGGTTCAGCCAGAATTTCCTGCTGAATACCCTAACCATCATCTTATCTGGTTGTCATTGGCTCAATCGTGCTCTTAATCCAACTCCATCTTCTAGTTGCGCAGTCGAGTTGCAAACAGTGAATATGTTGCCTTGCTGTTCTGTTCAATACAAAACTGAATTTTGAGTCCCACTACTGTGTACCCCAGAACATTGCCCACTTACAACCCTAAGTCTTCCTGTATCTGCATTGTCCATATCCAAACTTTCAGTGCTTCAAGAGTTTTTGCTGTGCAAATTCTATTTAATCTAGAACTCAGCTGAAACAAGATTGTGTTCCACAGACCAAGACATTTGACCCCTTTTACTCACCAACATCCACAGTCGTTCTGTCCTGGAAAATTGTGTTGACTTCCTCCTCTTCCACTTTCTTGCTGGAATTATTCACCCTTTTTTTTTTCTGGGTAATATTCTCTAGCCAAAAGTCGTCATCTGCTTTCCTTGTCTTCAGATTATTGCACATCTCCTGTGATTTTTTTAATTTCAGGCTGACCTTTCCAGTTTTCTGGGGTTGTTCTCTGCAATTCTGTTTCCCAATTCCCTTCGACATGTTGCCTGAAAGCTCCCTGAACTCGAGTCTTTTTGATTCTGCATTTAATCATCTTTCAAATTCCCTTCCATCACGCATGATTCCCAGCTCTTTCTTCTACAAAGTATATACCTACCTGAGGAGTTTTATAAAAATTCAGTGTCGACTTGTGTTTGCTGTCAGGACCCAGGCCAGAAATTCCAAGTGTTAGCTGTCCTGAACCATATAATTGAGATTGATTAACAGTTTTCATGAAAATCCATAAGCAATCCCCAAAGGACCATTAAATGAATATAAAAGTAGGGAGGTCTTGCTGCGGCTGTATAGGGCATTGGTGAGGCTGCAGCTGGAGTACTGTGTGCAGTTTTGGGCGCCGCACCTGCGCAAAGATATTTTGGCCTTGGAGGGAGTGCAGAGGAGGTTTACTAGGCTGATACCGGAGTTGAGGGGGTTGAGCTATGAGGAGAGGCTGAATAAACTAGGCTTGTACTCGTTGGAGTTTAGAAGAATGAGGGGAGATCTCATTGAGACGTATAAGATGATGAATGGGATGGATAGGATAGAGGTGGAGAGACTCTTCCTGCTCAAAAAAGACAGTAGGACTAGGGGGCACAGCCTCAAGATAAAGGGGGGGGCGGTTTAGAACGGAGTTGAGGAGGAACTTCTTCACTCAAAGGGTGGTGAATCTCTGCAATTCTTTGCCCGTTGAAGCGGTGGAGGCTGCCTCGCTAAATATTTTTAAGACGCGGGTTGATGGGTTTTTGATAAGAGAGGGGATTAAGGGTTATGGGGAGAGGGCGGGAAGGTGGAACTGAGCCATGACAGATCAGTCATGATCTTATTGAATGGCGGGGCAGGCTCGAAGGGCTGGATGGCCTACTCCTGCTCCTATTTCTTATGTTGTTATGTAAACCACAGAATACTGCATTAGTTCAGATTAAAAATCAACACGATGTCTGTTATATTGCTTCAGTGACAATTAGAGGACACTGGGTGCAGACAATACAGTGCTGACAAAATCCTGCAAAGGAGCATGATTAAAATACAATGTGACAATAACGTACTTTTAAGAAATGTATGTGCGCATGTGTACCCACCTGCTCTGCGTACAATGTACATGCTTTCTAGGCAGAGACAATGCACAATCCCCCATTATATGTGGCAGCATTGGTGACCCTGCAGTGTGTACTATGATTCTTCAGCTCATTTTATGTCTTTTTGTATAATGCTTTGAGTTTGATTCACATGTGGCAACCAGTGATGAAGACAATAGTCTATGATACTTTGTAGGAACACTCTCTTGTATAATCCATGACTCGAACCCAAGTTTTTTAGTTTAAAGTTTATTTCTTAGTGTCACAAGTAGGCTTACATTAACCATGCAGTGAAGTTATTGTGAAAATCCCCTAGTCGCCACACTTTGGTGCCTGTTCGGGTATATTGAGAGAGAATTTAGCATGGCCAATCCACCTAACCAGCACGTCTTTTGGACTGTGGTAGGAAACTGGAGCACCCGGAGGAACCAGGTGTCATCACAGAGACACGGGGAGAATGTGCAAACTCCGCACAGACAGTGATCCAAGCTGGGAATCGAACCCGGGTCCTTGGCGCTGTGAGGCAGCAGTGCTAACCACTGTGCTAATGTGTCATCCCGAGTATTTCAGCGCTGATCCTCATCAATCTTAATGGAAAAGAAAATAAACTCTTCGCAGTGAAACTTCAGAGCAAGATGTTTTAACGTTTGAACAGATCCAAAATCTGTCTATGGCTGAATTTTATTTGACGGGCTTGTAACAATGCTGTTGTTTCCTTCACAGATTACTGCTGTTTGCAACTTTTTCACATATATTCGTTATATCCAGCAAGGTCTAGTCCGACAAGATGGTAAGATCATAAACCGTCTTTTCTTCACTTAATCAAAGGCGAACGTTTGAGGTTAGCAGTGGCCTTTTCAACAACTCCAGTGTTGAAATGGGATAGAATAGGGATGCATTGTAAATGATGTAAGTGAAAACAAAGCAGCAGGTTTGAGGGAAGTCTGGAGTTTGTACACTATTGCGGTTACCATTGAGGGACCTCTGTGGACGGTTTGGGCATTGTTGGACTGAAGTGAATTCTTACCTCTTGAGTCAATCATTGTGGGTTTGTGTCCCACAGCAGAGATTTGAGCACAAAAATATAGGGAGTTGACAGTCAGCGTGGGGCCTAGGGGAGGCCAGAAGTCGGTCAGTGGTATGTGGGAGGCCGAGGGAAACATTACAGACAGCATGGGATTGATTGTGGCATAGGCTTTTGGGTGAGACTTTAAACCAAGGCCCAAACTGTAGTCTGAAGTAGTGTTCTGAGATCTTTCACATTCATCTCAAATGAGCAGTGGAGTTATGCCTGGTGTCCTGGCCAATATTTATCCCTCGACCAATATCAATAGAAAAAAAATTCTGGTTATTATTGCCTTGCTGCTTGTGGGAGATTGCTGTGTGCAAATTAAGTGCCATCTTTCCCAAGTTGCAACAATGAGCATGCTCAAAAGTACTTCTGTTTTTATAAAAGGTGCTTTGGAAATGTCAGTCTGTCTTTTTAATTTGTTTTCTCCTTTTTGCAGTGGAACAGATGTACTGGGAAGTGATGAAGCTGAGGAAGGAGATGTCTATTGCTAAACTGGGATACTATACAGAGGAGTCTTAATGTCTACGTTAATGCCCCAAATTTTGGACTAAGCTGCCAGGCAAGGGGCTGTGCATTTACTCAATGGATTTAAACAATATGGAAAAAAAATGTCGTCTAGAAACCAACATGAGAGCCCTTTGCTTCCATGAAGAGTTGGAAATGAGCAGGAACTGTGGTAATGTGCTCAAAATGAGAGACTGACTGCTTTCATGGCCTGGGCTGAAGTTAAAGGCCTAGGAAAGACTGTGAATGATATACAGGGTAATTTTACTATCACATTAGCCATTGGTTAAAGATCATGTAACAGCCAAGAATTGTAAAACCTCCATAACTCAGCCTTTGTACCTCATAGGCCTCAGTGACTTAACCTTTTGTTTAACTAGCTTAAGATAGAGAAAAACTTATTCTACCTTCCACTGATCCTCTATCAACCAAACTTATTTTCACTGTAACAATGGCAGTGAAGCATTGGATTCCTAAAAGGCCATTAGGCCCAGCTATGATTGGTCAGTTGGTTTTGCCCTCCTTGAGGCAGTATTCACCAGCTTATTTTAAAAGCCTATGGGCAGGACTTGTTTAAGAGATGGCTGAATCAGTTCTGCTGCTTCATGTCAGCAGATAGCAGCAATGATGCTAGGACACAGAAATGTGCAGTGAAAGGTGAAACTGCAGGGAAATACCACATGTATAGGTTCTAGAAAGCCACCTGTCCCTCAGCAAAATGCAACCATTTCAGGAGCCCAGGAGCGGGGGAAGAATTTTAGTCAGTTGAGGTTGAGGTGATTAAGAAAGAAAGAAATCTTCTGTAGATCAATTGAGCTGTGAGAATGGCTATTAGTTACGAGGGTTTCTGTTTGAAGTTTGCTGTAAAGCCAGTCAGTCAGTGATCCAATCCTAGCTGTCTATTAATGCCACAAATCATTGCGATTGCCATCACTTTCTGCATTCGTCATTGTTCCTTTTCATGCTCCCTCCCTTTCACCTTCAGCTGTCCACACTATCATCTCCTAGGTCAGGTCAGGGCAGCTCTCAGCTATCAGAATGTTCACCACACTGCTACCATACTCCAAACTCTCCACTCCATATCGACACTGGCTGTTGGTCATTCTAACTGAGCTGCATTATTCCACATCTTTTTGGTGTTTCTGAGGCGTAGCCTCTGCTTTTTTTTGTGTAGGAATGGAAACGGGACAGTGTGGCCTTGCACACTCTCCTGTTCACATTCCAGTACGTCTCTCCTCTTCTGGATTGGTCTTCATACGTTTTCAAACAGGAGAACGTTGTGTTTATGTTTTTTTTGCACCCTCCCCCACCAGTTTGCTGGATGCACCATCTCCTTGGTAACCAGTCTCCTCAGCAATAAATGTGACCCATGTAATGTCTCCAAATGCCCATCTTTCTGTTATACACAGAATCCTGAGAATGGGAGTCAATATTTTACCAAGAGTTTCAGTTTTTAACCTTTGATTACAAAATGGTTTGGGCCATGTATCATTCCTTTACACGTTTAACTTGTACTAGAGTATTATAATCGCTATGAAATTCCTTATAATCCATACATTACTATTAAAGGAGCACTGTCCAATGTTTGGCAAATCTTGTCTATGAATAATTTGTGCCAATTTTCTCCCCCTCTCCTCTTTTCAAGGTGCTATCCCTTGCCAGGATGCAATGGCACTGGTTGTCCTGCAGTATTTGGTCAAAGTGGGCCACTCTTCAGTGAATGGGTGCTGTCAGGTTGTTCAAATCTGGGAACTATCTCAAGAGAGCCTGATCTCCTACCTGTAACCTCAGATGTATTTTCCAGCAGGAGCCAGTGATCAGGAGCAGGACTTCTGGCTTTTTTTCCCCTACTAGCTGGGAAGAAATACAGCAGCCCTCCCATTACCCAGTTGACATTAGCTAAGCTGAACAATTCTGAGACCGCTGTGTCTATGTAGTTCACTGCTACACATGATGATGTGCTTCTCCACTGGAGAAGTCTTTTCATTGTATAGATACATCCTGACATTAATCCCATCATGGTGCAATAACAGTTTGAGAAATTGACCTGCCAAAAAGGACAGTATTTTCCCAGTTCTTCCTGATCACTATTTTCTCCCCATCCCCTGCAGAAGAAAAGCGTTTGCCAAACAGTCTCCCTAAAGGCAATGCTCCTTTAAGCTGCATGGTGCATGCTTAACTTTTTTTTAAATTGACTTTTTTTTTCAGGTATCATTAATTCCAGTGTTTATTGTGGAGAATTGTGTCTCCATTTGCCAAATATAATGGCTATTGGACGCAGGGGGTCCCTGTCTCCCTGGAAACCAGCTGGAGATTTCCCTCTATTGTTTGAACTGACTGCACAGTTATACGATGTCTAATAAATTTCTACAGTGTATAAAATAAATACTAATTAAAAACTGACAACTTGCTCCTTTTAAATGAACAAAGTGATGTTGATGATGGGCATAGTTTTGGAAAAAACACACTTTTTGGCTTGTTAATAAATGATAGGCTGGAATTTAATGAGGGGCTCTGGATGGTTTATATACAGAATGGAAACAAAATGGGGAACAGAAGAAAAGTCAAGGACGCAAAAATGCCATCCTTCCTTCCCCACTAATCTGAGGAGTTACGTACTAATAAAATAACAAACATTTCTAATATTAGCCTGATGCCATGTTTTATGTGACAAATCTTCTCCTTTTCCATCTGCCGGTCTTCTGATATCCCTAGTTAGCACTGTTGCCCCAAGGTGCCAGGAACCTGGGTTTGATTCCCGGCTTGGGTCATTGTCTGTGCGATTCTACATGTTCTCCCCTTGTCTGCATGGGTTCCCTTGGGCTGCTCCAGTTTCCTCCCACAGTCCAAAAGATATGCTCGTTAGGTGCATCAGCCATGTTAAATTCTCCCTCAGTGTACTCGCACAAGTGCTGCCGGAGTGTGGCGATTAGGGGATTTTCACAGTAACTCCATTGCAATGTTGACCTAAGCCTACTTGTGACACTAATTAATAAACTTTTGAAGTCAATGTGATGTGGAGGTGACCATTGACGTTTTAAAATTAGTGAGTACCACATATTGCTCTGGGGCCTTCCACTGAGTTGTTCAGGTGCCTGCCTGAATGGGGTAGGAGCTTCATTACTGTATGCAGGCTGGGGACCGAGGAAGTATGCAGAATGTCAGTGCAAATCAGCAAGACACAGCCTGTGCCACGCACAATCTTCTCAATTAAAATTGAAGGTGAAGATCAGGGCTTTCTAAACTGTGAGCTGATTGCAAGCTCTGAGACAGCAATGGCTGCCAAGGCACTCACTGATTTTTTTAAAATTTTTTGACGGCTGCCATACCCCTTTTAAATCCTTTTTTTTGATGTACATGGCCTAATGGAATGCTTGGAGGCCCATTTGCTACAGGAGGAAAAATCTGTAAAAGGTGAGGTGATCACATCTTCTTTATCTTTGGAGAAATCCCACCTTTTTCATCAATCTCTACCATGAGGGAGGAACTCTTCTACCCCCCCCGCCCTTCCAAAAATACTTTCACCCCTGAGGTCTTAAGGTCTGAAGCATTAAAATGGGTTAGTAGCAAAACAAAAGTTTGGGAAGTGCCGGTGAAGAGAAAGAAACCACCAAAGAGGAACTAACGATTTTTGTGGGGCTAATAGGGACAAATGCACTGTGTGCACTGATTCTGCCATCATTCCTACCTTTGGGCCTATCAGCTGGGTCAGCCTGCAATCCACCTGATAATCCAGGTAACCAGCTGCAGCATGTTGGCCATTCAGGGCCGGCAGCTTCCTGGCAGCAAGGATAGTCCAGATCTCAACTGGACTGAGTGTCCTGTGAGCAGGCAACATCACACTCCCCCACCCAGCAACTTGTCAAGTCTGTGTCTGTAGTTAAAATGAATCCCAATTAATCCACTTGCTCTACTTTCCTTAACCACTGGCACCACTGTGTGTCTGCGATCCACTTGTTAGAATAGTGGACACCAAGACACCTGTGGCCTACTGTCCTTGTTCTGGTTACGCTCAATGGACCTGATGGTGACAGGACAGGTTGTATAGGGGACGTGGGAACAGATTTTGGGGATGTGAAACCCTTCTCTTCAGGTTTGTCAGCTTGCTGTGGAGTTTTAGTTCCGCTATTTGTGACTGTACTTGGACCCCTGTCCTTGAAAGCAGGCTGATTGGCAGGCTTGGCGTCCAGTTGGGGAGGGGGAGGGGGAGAGAGAGTGTGAGACCTTGGGGCCGATGGCAGTAGCAGGAAGGGAGCCTGCAACTGCTACTGAAAGAGTTTAGAGAGGGTTTGGATCCCTGTCCTGGGGGATGGCCTAAGGTTCAATAGTCCAATCTCAGGGTATTCAATTCCCCAGCTCTGGAAAAGGTGAGTTTGGGGACTTCTACTCCCTCATTTCTCTTCAGCTGCTGGGCTTTCTGAGAACTGGGTTAAACCTAAAAAGCAAGTTTAATTTGATGCTACCAGTTTCATTTTAGAGAAATGGGCTACTCAACTCCATTGATCCATGTTGTGATGCTACCATTTCAAGAACAGCTTCTTCCTGTTGCCATCAGACATGGGGATTTTCACAGTAACTTCATTGCAGTCTTGATGTAAGCCTACTTGTGACACTAATAAATAAAGCCTTTTGAATGGGTCTACCTTATGTTAAGTTGATCTTGCTCTACACCATAGCTTTGACTGTGACACTACATTCTGCACCCTCTCCTTTCCTTCTCCTCTGTGTACTCTTATGTATGGAATGCTTTATCTGTATAGCGCACAAAAAAATACTTCTCATTGTACACCAATACATGTGACAATAACAAGTGAAAAATTTATTCTAGAGAAATGGATTCTTCAGTTCCAGTGATCTGTGCTGGTGATGCTACCAGTTTCTCTAGAATGAAATGGGCTATTAAACACTGACATGAATCACTGGAGTTTATGTTCTGCTTGAAGACTTGGGAAATTTGGCATATCAGCTACAACTTTTACAGATGCTCCATAGAAAGCATTCTTCCTGGTTGTTTCACAGCTTGGTATGACTCTTGCTCTGCCCAAGACCGCAAGGAACGACAAAAGATTGTGAACGTAGCCCACTCCATCATGCAAACCAGCCTCTCATCCATTGACTCTGTCTACACTTCCTGCTGTCTCAGCAAAGCAGCCAGTGTAATTAAAGACCCCACGCACCCCGGACATTTTCTCTTCCACTTTTTTCCATCTGGGAAAAGATACAAAAATCTGGGGTCACGTACCAACTGACTCAAGAACAGCTTCTTCCCTGCTGCCATCAGACTTTTGAATGGACCTACCTTGCATTAACTTGATTGTTCTCTATGCCCTAGCTATGATTGTAACACTATATTCTGCTCTCCTTTCCTTCTCTCTGAATGGTAAGCTTTATCTGTATAGTATGCAAGAAACAATACTTTTCACTGTGTGCTAATACACGTGACACTAATAAATCAAATCACATCAATTCTTAGCTCCCAAACCTGACCCGGGATAAAGTGCCCCAGATGTACTGATCTTTCAGTGAAATGTGGTATATGGGTGTAAGTAGAAGTTGTGGTTGGTGACCCTCGAATAAGAGCAGAGGCTGCTGAAGTGAGCTGGCTGAAAGGCCTTTCTTGGTCTCCTGCCCTTTGTTGATGATTTTAAACAAACTACAACAAGAACAGTCCTTACTCCCGCACAGTCCCCACGCTCGGTCCATGTTGCCACAGGTCCCCACTCTCTCCCCAAGGCCCTTCAAACTCTCCCTGTCAATCCATGACCCCATCCACCAATCTTTGCATTAAGCCGATCATGCCATTTCACCCAGTGTCCTTTATCGTCAGACCTTGGGACTCATGCTGAGATTTGAAATAATTCTCAAGTGCCTATTAAAGAATTCACTATTTAAAGAAAAAGCCCATTCATGTTTAACTTTCTTTTAATCTCTTATAAATCAAAAAACATTGAAATTCTTAGTCCCACTTCAAAGGGTTTATAACCATTTGGAACCGTCAATCAAACTGAACTGACAGGCACCCCACTGTGATAATAAAAGGTTGTGAAATCAGTCATGCTGCACTGTAGCAATGTCAACCAACATTGAAATAACAAGCACTGATTTTAATTTTAACATTGCAGACAGTTTTCCCCAAAATCTTTAAAGGACAGGAATTTTAAATGCTTTGACATCTCCTTTGGATAGCTCCTTATGACAGTTCAAAAGGAGCTTGACAATTCTATTGAGTTTAAACACTTCCTGCACACATTCATGTCTAATTTGAACAATTCTAAAGTGCATGGTACTTTTTGAAAGGTGTCCAAGGGTTATATTCAGGAGGGTAATGTACCTTTCCAAAAGAGTACACCTACCTCTGCAAATAACTGCAGCAGCTTTAAACCTTTCACTACCGGGTCTAATGTGTCCAAGTCATGTTTTGATATCCCACTAGCAAATCAGATCAGCCTGAGGCAGCTGCAAACATAGAAAATAGAAGCAGGAGGAGGCCATATGGCCCTTTGGGCCTGCTCCATCATTCATTATGATCATGACTGATCATATAACTCAATAGCCTGATCCTGCCTTCCCTCCATATCCTTTGACCCCCTTCACCTCAGGTGCTTTATCTAACTTATTCTTGAAAGCTTAGAATATTTGGCCTCAACTGCTCTCTGTGGTAGCAAATTCCACAAGCTGACTACTCTCTGGTTGAAGAAATTTCTCCTCATCTGTATACTAAATAGTCTACTTTGTATCCTCAGATTGTGACCCCTGGTTTTGGACAGCCAATATGCTTTGATATGTGCAGCTGCCTCCATAACTTATGGATGGGGAGGCAGTGGCATAGTGGTACTTTATTTGACTAGGAACCAAGAGACTCAGGATAATGCTCTTGGGACCCAGGTTCGAATCCTACCATGGCAGATGGTGAAATTTGAATTCAATTAAAAATCTGGAATTAAAAGTCTAATGGTGGTGAGCATGAAATGTCATAAAACCCATCAAGTTTGCTAATGTCCTTCAGGGAAGGAAATCTCTCATCCTTCCCTAGTCTGGCCTATATGTGACTCCAGATCCAGAACAATGTGGTTGACTCTTAAATGCCCTCAGAGATGGGCAATAAATGCTGGCCCTGCCAGTGACATCCACATCCCATGAACTATTGAAAAGAACATTCCCCCTCTCCTCAAATAGTAGGGACTGTGTTCAAAGGCGGTGTTTCTGGATTCAGGTCTCTGCAACCATTCTCATAACAATAGAGACTCTCCCTGTCTTGTGAAAATTCAGATGTGCATGTGGGTAACAAATTGTGTCTTCCAATTTAGTGGGTCACAATAGGGGCTTAAATATAAAGACCATGTTGGAATGCTAAAACTTTCTTAGCGGTAGCCTTATTTAGTCCCTAACTTGAGTGAGTTTATACATAACAAAGCTTGCTGTAAAATATGCATTTGAAAGTTTATTGGAATATATATATTCACACAGAAGATAAAAGCTGTTGTAATAGGAAGAGCATGTAATGTTGAATAGGGATTCTAAGTACTGAGAATCACAACAGTTTTATTTTAGGCAGCTTGTTACTATAAAGTCTGATGAAGATGTGGATTCTATGATGGTCGCATAGGTGCCATTCTCAAATTATACATGTGTGAAAATGACAGAATATTTAGTTTCCACATCTTATTTCATTTCTCTAGTAATTGGGTGAACTAACTTCGGAACAGCTTAATCTGTATTTGTTTCAATCCGAAACCAGGATACAAGCCCCTTCCTACTAAATTCTGCTATATACATCTCCAACAAGAGGGCACTCTGTAAAGTCATGCTGTGTTAACTCAATGTTATTACAATTACATAGCTCTTTCTTGAGGATTTTCCCTGCTTGGTTGGTGCTCAGTAACTAAAATTGAGGAAAAGAATCTTGTTATTCAGAGCTTACATTTCACTGAGGAGGCTTCAAGTAAATTCACAATCTACTCTGAAAACTCTGCTTGCATTTTGACTAGCTGTGATAAATTCCACCATGGCAGTGGTGACAATCCACAACGTTCTGAAGCAATTAATAACATTTTAAATATTCTCTAAACACTGTCTCCTTTCCTTCCCTATGTGCAGTATGCTTTGTCTATATAGCATACAAAAAGCAAAATTTTTCATTGGATATTAATACATGTGACAAAAATAAATCAAATCAAACATCCTACAACATTCTGAAAGAAAAGTCAATTCGCCCCATCATGGTAGCAGCACGGTAGCACAGTGGTTAGCACTGCTGCTTCACAGCTCCAGGGACCTGAGTTCGATTACCGGCTTGGGTCACTGTCTCTGTGGAGTTTGCACATTTTCTTCTTGTCTGCATGGGTTTTCTCCGGGTGCTCCAGTTTCCTCCCACAGCCTGAAGATGTGTAGGTTAGGTTTTTTGGCCACGCTAAAATTGCCCCTTAGTATCCTGAGATGCGTAGGTTAGAGGGATTAGTGGGTAAAATATGTAGGGATTTGGGGATAGGGCCTGGGTGGGATTGTGGTCGGTGCAGACTCGATGGCCTCTTTCACTACTGTAGGGTTTCTATGATTCTATGAAATGTTAACATGTTTGTTTAAAAACATGTTCAGGACTTGGATTCAGTTCCACATCGATTCAGTTCTTCCTTGGGCTGTTGCATCCTATCTGTGTACCAAGTTTTATTGAAATTTGTCTATTAGTTTTTGAGAAAGATCATTTACAATCAGACAGCCAAAAACAGGGCAAAATTAATACTTCCATCTGCAATGGCGAAGGTAATAAATGAAACTGCCCTTTATTGATTCCCATTCTGGGAAATTTCAATGGCCACAAATTCTTCCCATCCACTTTTCTTATTCAACATGTTAGTTCTATTCCCACCAATGCCGTTCTACAGGGATGGCTTGTTTCACAGACTCTTGTTGGACTTCAATCCTGTTGTGTAGAATTTTTGATTTGAGGTTAAGATCATTTTAATCATTCTTCTGTTTTTAATGCTCAGCACTGGTATAATCAAGCCACAGTTTATGCTACAGGCAGCAGCTTTGTTAATAGCCTGATGAAATTGAGTGAGATATTGAACTTTGTTTTCTGTTCATAATTCATCAAACAATGGGCCTGATTCTACCATTCTAAGTGTTGAATCTGGACACAATTCAGATCCAACTTGGAAAACTGTTCTCAGGTGCCCCCATACATACTTAGCCTGAAAAAAATGAGTCTCTGACTTGTGCTGTGAGCAGGGGGGGCTTTTTGTGCCTGAAATGCTGCTGCTCTGATTGGAGCCTTGAACTGTGCATGTGCAGTGAAACAAAAAAATTTGAGAAAACTCGCTCCTGTCACATCGCTCCCGGGCTGCAAAACACGGATAGAGCAGCAAAAAATGAGAGCGATGGTCCCCATAGACATCACCTCACCTCCCCGCCCCCCCCCCCCCCCCCCCCCCCCAACATAACTCTCCCTTATCCATCCACCTCCCCCACTACCCAGACTGACAAAGACCCCTCCCCCCCCACCAATCTCCCACAGAGTGTCAATGAACCCCCCCCGCCTCTGTCCCCCACAAGAGAGAATGATCTCTCCCTCCCCCATCCCAACCCCCCTTTTCCCCCGACTAGAAAACCACCTGCCCACCCCCCCCAACCAGAGAATGATCTGGCCCCCCTCCCTCCCTCTGCCTTTCCCTGCCCCACAACCAGAGAGTAATCTGGCCTCCCTCCTTCTACTCCACCACCAGATAACCATCTGACCCACCTCTTCCCTCCCCCCACCACAGAATGATCCTGCCTTCCTCCCCCAACCCCCCATCACCGATCTGAGTTAGAGAGCTGTTGGAATCTCTGAATGTACTCCTTCAGGAGCTGGAGCGCTCGAAAAAGACCTTTGCCGAGCATGTCTGCTTTGCGCTGAATCTAGATGGGTGAATGTGACGGTAAAGAGGAAATGCAAGTAAGATTGGGCGTCCAGCTTATTAATTTAATTTAAATGCATGCAAATGCTTTTAATTCGCCTTTGCGTCTGTTTCGGTGCGGTTGGGATCGTGCCCATTTTCGGGCCTTGGTAAAATGAGCATCTGCGCAGATCGCGTTAATTGCCTCACGCCCAACTTTACCAAGTTTTTGCTCCCAAAAACGGGTGCAATGCAATGGTAAAATTGGGCCCAGTGTATGAATCATCAGACTGGAAGTAGTCACAATCTACCCAAGAATTTTGAATAATTGTACGTTAAGCTGTTCTAGAACGATTAGGTTGTTGAGGTGATATTGTTGTCCCTTCTCATCTGAGGCTACTCTGATATTCCTGTTTGTAACTATTTATTGCCTTCATGTTGGACTGCAGGATGTTAAAGCTACCAGTCCGGAGTGGTTCTCATTGCTCTTTGACATATGGTGACTACAAAGCAGTGCAAGAGGTGTAGGTATCCAAGCTCCTGATTGTTTAGTGAAAGGGGACTGTTACAATGTAAGGATTTGGCAAAAGTATTGACCCTATTAGTTCTTTATCCCTTTTCTGATGGGGAATGTGCCTGAACCCCACTATGAAATTGCCCATAGTGGCGTGAAGGGAATTGCAGACATATAAGAACACTTTAGCCGACAGTGAATGTCTGATCAAGACTATTCTCATATAGAGTTAACTATTAACATTGGTACAAAGCTAAAGACGATGGAATTTTTTGGGTGAGAGGGGTTGGCATCATACTGCTGAATGGCACATGTCTAGTGGCCCAATCTGTCAGCGCAAAGATCGGTGCATGCGCAGTGGCCCCTGTCTGCCAGCCTCCCAATCTCTGGCTAACTCAATCGCTGACCAGCCCCCCCGATTCCTGCATCATTGGCTGTGCCCCCCTGCCCCCAGCCCGGCCACCCCCTGCTGGGCAGCCCCAATCACTGGCCGGCCGTCCTCCCTCCCCCACTGATCCCGACTGCAGAGTGGCAGTGGGACTGCCCCCTGCCCCTTTGGCACCGCCCTGAGGCAATGCCGAGGTGCCCCCTGAGCATTGGCATTTTGCCCCTTGGGCACTGTCAGGTGCCTCAGCCAGGCTGGCGCTGCTTTGGTGGTAATGCCCAGGGGGCACCTGACCCTCTGGGGGGCTTGGTTCCCCCCCCCCCCCCCCCCCACTTCACTTCAGCAGAGTCAGACCACCAGCTCTCTGCCTGTGGGAAGCTACTGTAAACTCCACTGGAGTGAACAACTCCTATCAGAGAGGAGATGCTAGCAGGCCTGGAAATTTCAGTCCCGGGCCCGGTAATTAGGCCCTGCACACATCATGCAGTTCTGCGTCAATTTCTGTTGTGGAGCTGATAACGCCAGAACTGGGTGAGCTGCTCCGGTCTGGATGCCCAGCACGAATTGAGCACTGCTAGAGTGTCCTGGTCTGCTGCGCTAATAAAGCAGTGGAAGAATCGCCCCCAGTGAGCCCACACAAGGGAATGAGTTGTGGTGAAGAGGATGATGCACACTGAGGGGGAGTTTGTGCAGAAATAATCTGATTAGCATTTGTGAATTACAACAACTAGTACTTGTTTATTTCACTAATCACTAGATTATGTGTGCTCCTTTTTAATACTATTTAAAAAGTTTGAAATGCATTTGTTTTCCTGTGTTCTGGCAAAGTTGGAAAGTGGCTGGTGCAATTTGAATATAAAATGATAGTTAAGCACTTGCACTGGATAACTGAGATCTATCCTGCCCAACTGTAATTACATAATTATTGTAGTATAAGTATGACTGGCTACGTATCTGAATCTGCTGGTGGCCTTGGAGTAACATGTCAGATCTGGTTCAATAAGAGAATCATAGAATCTCTATGGTGCAGAAGGAGGCCACTCGGCCCATCAAGCCTACACTGGCAACAGTCCCACCCAGGCCCTAACCCATGTATTTAGTATGCTGTTGGCAGGGTTTTTAACAAGGTGGTAATTAGACTCAGGAAACCAATGTCTCAGTGCAAAAAGGTAAAAATTTATTGAAGACCAGTGATCAATGGGAGAAATTATCTTGATGGTTACAGATACAGAATACCTGGACCTCAAACAAATTCAATAAAAAAAACAATTATACATTTTCTTTATTAGACTCCAAGCTCTTCATTAGTTTAAAATTAATTTCATTTCGTATGCAAACACCAATACAAATCTCTGTCAGTACCTCAGCTAGCTGCATTGTACCTTTGAGCATAATGTTATCTCATTCATCCATCGCTCAGAAAGGATAGTAAGACTAGGGGGCACAGCCTCAAGATAAAGGGGGGGCGGTTTAGAACGGAGTTGAGGAGGAACTTCTTCACTCAAAGGGTGGTGAATCTCTGGAATTCTCTGCCCGCTGAAGTGGTGGAGGCTGCCTCGCTAAATATTTTTAAGACGCGGGTTGATGGGTTTTTGATAAGAGAGGGGATTAAGGGTTATGGGGAGAGGGCGGGAATGTGGAACTGAGCCACGACAGATCAGCCATGATCTTATTGAATGGTGGGGCAGGCTCGAAGGGCTAGATGGCCTACTCCTGCTCCTATTTCTTATGTTCTTATTAAATCTGGACGCTAACTCCCTTGGCTAAAGCTACTTTCCTGTTGCTATGTTACACTAGACTCTACCGTAAAGGTCAAAGTGGATGGTTCCATCGGCTCTTTGCCAAGCTGAATAGACATGTGTTCCCATGTCCAGGGGCATATCTATTCTGTGTCTGGGCAGTGACTGAACCGATTCATTATGTTGCAAAATATATTCCCTCAGAAGAAACTTCCTGGTACAAATTCTGCTAATTAAAGTGACCCCAGCCCTTTGGCTCTTAACAATTCATCTTTACCACCATCCCTTTCAGTAAGTTGCTTGGCTGAAGTGAACAATGATTCATATTATACTTAAAATACATTTAAAATTATCCATCTTTATGTTTTAAAATCACAGTTACTTGTTTAATTCTCTTACTGCATTCACATACATTTAAGCTTTTCTCTTGTTTTAAGAATTATTCTTATATCATCAACTCTTTATTGTTAGCTCTGTCAGTGCCTTATGCGTACTGTCTAAAAACTAAGAATAATGTAAAATAACTGCTTTCATATATAAATCACCCAACACTAAGGGGCAATTTAACATGGCCAATCCACCTAAACCGCACACCTTTGGAGTGTGGAAAGAAACCAAAGCACCCAGAGGAAACCCAAGCAGACACTGTGAGAATGTGCAAACTCCAAACAGTCTCTCAAGGCTGGAATTGAACCCGGGCCCTGGTGATGTGGGGTAGAAGTGCTAACAAGAGAATACCCAAAATTCAATGCAAGTCAAGACACAATGATACACATTAAACTGTCATTCGTAGCTGGCTGTTGTGTGAATCCAGCTGCTGTGGTTGGTTGGTGATATTCTAGTACATAAAAGTAATGTACGATTTATATTACTGGTCAATAAACAGTGGACCCTGATTCTTGTGAAACTCTGCTGTATGTAAGAGTGTCACGGCATATATGTAGCTTTGTGCAAATTTCAGAAGGAGTTAAGATGACTAATTATGTAAAGCAAGATTTTTCTTCCCAGTCCCAGTGTACATCTTTTCTTCCTAACAGCACTGTGGGGTTACCTACATTGCATAGACTGCAGCTTTTCAAGAATGGGGCACCTTAGAGATGGGTAATAAATGCTGGCATAGCAAGCGAAGCCCAAGTCCCACAAATTAATTTTGAAAAATAGAATGTTGGAGTGAGAAATTCCAACAGTGCTTGCAAAAAGAGAAAGGGGGACTTCTGACAGATTCAGCACACTTGCCTTTCCTTGTTGTTAATCAGCAGCTGCGCAAACACATCTGGTTTCAGCTTCAAGAGATATCACATCCAAGCAAAGAAGTGGGAAGAGGTGACAGCAAAAGGTGAGGACGAAATCGATCCACAGAATATGGGCCTCCAGAGTCGACCGACTTCAGAATGGGGGAATAACATGGAGGTGAAGATGAAGATTGTACACTTTGAATGAACAGATACCTTGTGCAGGAAAGGAAGTCTGAGGCTTTTTACGAACTAGAAAATGGAGCTGTTGAATTATGTGGATGGTGAAGTAACATATGTGTTGTGTACTGTGCTGTCACCTTGCCGGGTATCATCTTTAGATGGGAAGTATTTGATACACAGTTCACATTTGATCTGATGGCTCTTCCAATACCTGGGTTAGGACAAAAAAATAGGTTATTTTATAACGAAAGCAAACTACTGTGCATACTGAAAATCCAAACTAAAACAGACAATGCTAGAAATGCTCAGCAGCATCAGTGGAGAGAGAAACAGAGTAATCATTTCTGGTGATCTTTCACCAGAACTGGAAAAAGTTAGCGATTTAATGGGTTTTAAGATTGTACAGAAGCAGTGAAGGAGGGGAGGAAATGTCTGTGACAGGTTGAAGGCAGGAGGGATTAAATAACGTGAGGGATGACACTGCAAGGCAAACAAGAAAATGAATAGATAATTTTTCTGCTTTTTCCATTTACATTTATCTAGACTATTTTTTTCTTAAAGCCATTACCATCTTCATGCTGCAGCCACTGAGAGGGCAGCACTGTGTAGCAGCACCAGGCACATGCAAGACAGGTACAAAGGGAATTAATGTACTAGATTGATTAGTTGATGTCTGCATGCAATGTGGCAATGCTTAATGTATAAATTTAGTTTGGAATGTTTTCTTAATTTTTATTTTAGCATTGTGGGCAACTGGACACAGATGACCAATGATAGAGGGATGGTAGGATGTGAGACTGTTGGTGAATGGGGATCGAATTGGGATTGCATTTCCTGGTATTGCAGTCAGAGAAACCATCCATCGACAGCCCAGCCAGAAAGGGGGCTGAGTTAGGGACCTCCTCACTTCCTCTTCCTCCTGCTCTTCATATTTGGTGGGAAAGGCAGTGCCCTCATCATGGCTCTGTGGAAGGAAACCTGAGTTCTTCTGAGACAGTGGAAGCGTTGTTTCAGTGATATGCCTCATCATGTCTGTGTGGCGGTATTTTATAGAAACTTTGAAAATGGGAGCAGGAGTAGACCATTCGCCCCTTCGAGCCTGCTCTGCCAATAATTATGATCATGGCTGATCATCCAACTCGATCATCTGATCTCCCCCTTCCCCCCTCATAACCTTTGATCCTTTTGCCCCAGTTTCTAACTCCTGCTTGAATTGGATGTGTACTGCTTGTTTTTGTATAGTTTGTGCACTAGATTCATGAGCCCTGTGGTCAGTAGATAGCTCTTGTCACCCTTTGGTTTGTGGTAGCTCTAATATACAGATGGAAAGTGTGTACAGTCACAGAAGAAAGACATAGTGACTGTGCCATGATACTGGGCATACAGCTGAATGACGATGTAGCTTATGGTAACATACCAGCTGCATATATAAGAGTGGAATCTTTTTCAGTTACACACATTTCAAATTGATGTGTATCATAATCTTGTAAATTCTATCAGATTGTCTCTTAACCTCCATCGTTCCAGTGAGAATAAACCAAGTTTCTCCAACATCTCCTCATTGCTAATGCTCTCCATGCCAGGCAACATCCTTTTCTGTCCCCTCTCCAAAGCCTCCACATCTTTCTGGTAGTGTGGCAACCAGAATTGAACACGATATTCCAAGTACGGCTTAAATAAGGTTCTATAAAACTGCAACATGACTTGCCAATTTTTAAAGTCAATGCCCCAGCCAATGAAGGCAAGCATGTTGTATGCCTTCTTGGCTACCTTCTCCAACTGCATTGCCACTTTCAGTGACCTGTATATCTACACACCCAGATTCCTCTGCCTATCAATGATCTTAAAGGTTCTGCTATTTACCGCATATTTCCTATCTGTATTAGACTTTGCAAAATGCATTACCTCACATTTGTCCAGATTAAACTCCATCTGTTATCTTTCCACCCAAGCCTCCAACTGACCAATATCCTGCTGTATCCTCTGATGGTCCTCATCACTACATGCAAATCCACCAACCTTTGTGTTGTCCGCAAACTTACTAATTAGTCCAGATATATTTTCCTCCAAATTATTTATTTATATATTACAGACATGCAAAGGCCCCAAAACTGGGGAGTACCACTTGTCATGGCCCTCCATTCAGAAACCCACTCTTCCACTGTCTTCTATGACCATGCTAGTTTTGTATCCACCTTGCCAGCTCACCGATGATCCCATGCGACTTCACCTTCTGCACTAGTCTGCCATGAGGAACCTTGTCAAAGGCCTTACTGAAGTCCATGTAGACAACATCCACTGCCCTACCCTCGTCAATCATCTTTGTCTCTTCCTCAAAAAACTCGATCAAGTTAGTGAGACATGACCTCCCCTTTACAAAATCACGTTGCCTCTCACTAATGCGTCCACTCATTTTCCAAGTGGGAGTAAATCCTCTGTCAAAGAATCCTCTCCAATAATTTCCCTACCACTGACATAAGGCTCACCGGCCTGTAATTACCTGGATTATTCTTGCTATTCTTCTTAAACAAAGGAACAACATTGGCTATTCTCCAATCCTCTGAGACCTCTCCTGTAGTGGAGATGCTGGCATTGGACTGGGGTAAACACAGTAAGAAGTCTCACAACACCAGGTTAAAGCCCAACCAGTTTATTTGATAGTAGTAAACCCACAAGCTTTCGGAAACGCTGTTCCTTCGTCAGGTGTGTGGAAGGTTCTGATGAGAACTGGTTGGACTTTAACCTGGTGTTGTGAGACTTCTTACTGTGTGTACCTCTCCTGTAGCCAGTGAGGATGCAAAGATTACTCTCAAGGCTCCAGCAATTGCTTTCTTTGCCTCTCTCAGTATTTTGGGATATATCCCATCAGGCCCTGGGGACTTGTCTACCTTAATGTTTCTCAAGAACCTCAATACCTCCTCTGTTTTGATGTCAACATGACTCAGCTTATCAATACACCCTTCCCAGATTCATCATCCACCAAGTCCTTCTCTTTGGTGAATACTGATGCAAAGTACTCATTTAATACCTTGCCCATTTCCTCTGGCTCCATGCATAGATTCCCTTCCTTATCCTTGAGTGGGCCAACCCTCTCCCTGAATATCCTCTTGCTCTTTATATATGTATAAAAAACCTTGGAAATTTCCTTAATCCTACTGGCCAAAGATTTTTCGTGACCCCTTTTAGCCCTCCTTACTCCTTATTCCTGAGTTTCTACTTTCCTTGTATTCCACATTGTGTGTTCCCAACATCCTAGCCTTGACAAATGTTTTCTTTTTCTCTTTGACTCACAATGTCTCTCATTATTCAAGGTTCCCAAAACTTGCCATACTTATCCTTCATCCTTACAGAAATGTGCTGGTCTTGAATCTCTATCAACTTATACTTGAAAACCTCCCACATGCCAGATGTTGATTTGTCCTCAAATATCTGCCCCCAATCTATATTCTTTGGTTCCTGTCTAATATTGTTGTAATTAGCCTTCCCCCAGTTTAGCTTAACTTGAGGACTGCATTTGTCTTTATCCGTCAGTATCTTAAAGCTTACTGAGTTGTGGTCACTGTTTCCTGTCCTTCCCTTAACCTAGTCTCTGTAATAGCAACAACATCATAATTCCACTCACTAATCCAAGTTCTGAGTTCATCTGCCTTACCTGTTATGCTTCTCGCATTGAAACAAATGCTCTTCAGTCCACCAGATCCTCTTTAATTAGCAACCACACCCTGCCTGCTCTTTCTCTGAGTCTTCCTGGCCCTACTCGCTGGTTCTCTTTCGGTTAATTCACCTTTGCTTCGGTTCCCACTCCCCTGCCAAATTAGTTTAAATCTCCTGTCTGACACTAGCAAACCTCCTGGCCAGAATATTTATGCTTTTCCAGTTTAGATGCAACCTGTCCTTCTTGTACAGGTTCCACCTACCCTGGAAGAGACCCCAATGGTCCAGATATCCGAAACCTTTCCTTCTACACCAGCTGTTTAGCTACGTGTTGAGCTGCACTATCTTCCTATTCCTAGCCTCACTGGCACGTGGCACAGGGAGTAATCCTGAGACTATAACTCTAGAGGTCCTGCTGTTTAACTTTCTATCTAACTTCCTAGACTGCTGCTGCAGGACCTTATCACTCTTCCTACCTATGTCATTATGTAACACAACTCTGGCTGTTCAACCTCTTCCTTCAGCATGCTTTCTGCCTGTTCAGAGACATCCTGGACTCTGGCACCAGGGAGGCAACATACCATCCTAGAGTCTCTTTCATGTTCCAGAAGCACCTGCCTGCATCCCTAACCATAGAGTCCCTTTTAACTATTGCTCTAGTGCCCTTTGTCCCTTCAGTGCAGAAGGAGGCCATTTGGCCCATCGAGTCTGCACCTAGCGCATTCAAACAAACCAGGTCCTTTTCCCTTAACCCCACATATTTACCCTGCTCATCCCCCTGACACTAAGGGTCAATTGAGCATGGACAATCAACCTAACCGGCACATCTTTGGAGTGCGGGAGGAAACCGGAGCATCCAGAAGAAACCCACACAGGCATAGAGAGAACATGTAAACTCCATGCAGACAATGACCCGAAACTGGAATTGAACCCGGGTTCCTGGTACTTTGAGCAGCAGTGCTAACCACTGTGCCACTGTGCTGCCCCTTGACTTATGTGTCTTTAAGAGAGGAAGTTTGCTGAATAGTTGAGCTCCAAAATGGCATCACTGGCATCAGATGAACATTAGATGCTGATTGACGTCACAATCTGATTACTCTGTTAGTGAGTGTTCCCAGTTTGTGCCAGCCCTGTGGAGATGCCAATTTGGAGCCATAGTAGCCAATTATAGTGCCAAAAATGTGGGTGTTAAGGAGTCACGTTTTGTGGCCTTAGCTTTGATCTGTGTGTTGCTAAAAACCCTTTGAAATTTAGAAGACAATCTAGAACCCAATGCACGTTTCCTGGACTTCCATAGCAGACATATATAAGGCACAGTGATGGTTACCAATGGTGTCTCATAAATAATTTTAATGTAGCTTGATAGTCGGTAATGAGTATTAAATGTTTGTAGCTCTTGGCAGTTCCTTAGACGCTACATTTATTTGTGATCATTATTATTAATATAGAGTCATTCATACAGCACGGAAAGGGACTATCCCCCTCGCGGTTCACAGTATTTCAATAATTAGCCCCATCCTCTCCAGGTTAGCAATGGAACAAAAGAAAATCATCCAAAATTTCCACTTCTCCCATTTAACAATAGGTGCTGAGATGTGATTGTCCTGTGAAGAAAGGATTGTCCTTGGCTTTACTGACTCCACAGTAAACAGTCTGTGGAAACACTGGTGGGATTTTCCAGCTGTGCTCGCCTCAAAACTGGAAAATCCCTCCTGAGATCAATGGACCTTTGCATGGTCCACCCCACCCCAGCCCCTGCCCGCTATAATTCCCTTAGTGGGTGGGACGGGAGAATTTCCCCTTTGTATCTGCTCAGTTATGTTGGGTGGGCAAAATAATGGAGGGTGACAGTAATAATGAATTCGGGCCCCATCATCATTATTGAACTTTGAGGAAAGGTGGTGAAGATTTAGAAATGTGGCAAGACGTAAGTACCGACAACATTTAAAATCTATCAAATACCTTCAACCATTCTGTTTATACCTGACAATGTTAAATGCTGATGGTTAAACTACAATTGGCCAATGGAAACTTACCTAAGGAAACCGATAACTGCAATTATGATGATTAAGACACCGCAGACAACAACAATTACTGTTATGATGACAACCTTTCGCTTCTCTGCAACTTTATCTGTGTGAAATATTAAAAAGAAACCAGTCTGTTATAGTGAAACATTTGTGAAACAATAACTAAGTGATATTACAGGGGAACTCTGCCCTAACAATGACAGGGTAGCAGTCCACAGCTTGATGGCCGTCATTGATGGTACTGAAGGAACTCTGAGCTGGAACCTGATAATTAAGCAATCATGGCTCAACATCTATAAGTTGTAGTATAGAAGGAGCTCATGTTTATCTATAAGTGTCACAGGTAAGCTTACATTAACACTGTAATGAAGTTACTGTGAAAATCCCCTAGTCACCACACCCCAGTGCCTGTTTGGGTACACCAAGGGAGAATTTAGCATAGACAATGCGCCTAACCAGCACGTCTTTCAGACGGCAGGAGGAAACCAGAGCACCCAGAGGAAACCCACACAGACATGGGGAGAACGGACAGACAGTGACCCAAGCTGGGAATCAAACCCAGGTCCCTGGTGCTGTAAAACAGCAATGCTAACCACTGTGCCACCCTGCCGCTCAAACCCAATCTGTTAATGTATGTTTGTGATGATTCAGTTTCCGTGATGATTCAGTTTCCATTATGATTCTGCTAATTTTTTGATGCTTTAGGTAATTTCTTCTCCAATAATCTCAGCCATTGCCAGAAGTTTAAAAACCCGATAGCTTTCAGGGGAGCCTAGAACAAAGAGCCATGGGTACACTGAGGGCGAATTTCCCATTTCAGATGAGATGAGGAAGAATTTCTTCTAGCAGGTCAGTCATTTTTGGAATTCTCTTTCCCTGAATGAAGTGGAGGCTGGGTCATTGAATAGAATCAAGGTTGAGATGAGCTATAGGTGAGTCAAGAGTTATGGAGAGATAGGCAAGGAAGTGAAGTTCACAGTCAGATCAACAATGACCTTATTAAATGGTGGAGCAGGCTCGAGGGCCTGAATAACCTATTCCTGCTCTGATTATTTAATGATCTTACAGTGTGCTTAACCATACTCTATTTAATCTGGGTTATTTGAAACTGACTCTCATGCTCCATTCCTGATTACTCACATTTCTCACCTTGGTTGGTGGAAATATTCTCAAGAATTGATGTTACTGGATGATAGTCGATCTAGACATAGCACAGGGCAGCAGAGTGGCACAGCGCCAGGGATCTGGGTTCGATTCCTGGCTTAGGTCACTGTCTGTGTGAAGTCTGCACATTCTTTTGTGTCTGCATGGCTTTCCTCCAGGTGCGCCAGTTTCCTCCCACAGTCTGAAATACATGCTGGTTAGGTGCATTGGCCATGCTAAATTCTCCCTCAGTGTACCCAAACAGGCACCGAGTGTGACGACTAGGGGATTTTCACAGTAACTTCATTGCAGTGTGAATGTAAGCCTATTTGAGACACTAATAAATACATTTTAAGGCCATGTGATGGGGAGGTAACCATTGACATTTTAAAATTGATAAGTAACTTTAAAAATATAAATAAACCCTTTGTTCACTAATGAAAACACGGAAAGTGTATTATTACAAACACTAATGCCTTCAGAGTGAGTCCAAGTGAGAGGAGAGCAATTCCAGAATTCCTAAAATGATCAGCTAGTCTACTTGGTGTTTCCGTGAATTATAGTGCTGCCATCTAAGAGAACAGGACAGTGAATTCCAAGCTACCTTGGCATCTGGGTGCTGCAGAACTCCATGCTCTCGTCAAAGGGTCGCAGGTTAAAGTCGAAGGTCCAACAAGTTCAAATCCAGCGTGACATTCAAAATGGAGGGTTGTGTTGCAAAAGAAGAAGTGTGCTCTTTCCACTTTGGGAACCCCTCCACAAGGAACTTCTGTGGAAAACAGGAAGATACAACTTTAACAGATTCCTGGAATGCTAACATCCTTTTAGGTGCTGGGGTAGACAGAGTCAGAGCAGAATACCGCAGGGCTTGCATTACTAAGATTTCTACCAATTGTTTTCTTTGTCCTCTAACCAACCTGATGACTCAGTTCCGTGAGGGGATCAGCTATTTAACTGCCTCATGTTTTTATTTGCTATGGATGTCGCACCTTCTATAAATTTAATGTCAGCAAAGTTCAGCATTTCCCTCTCAAGGGGTGTACTTGGGAAAAAGACTATCTGCGGACCAACGTCTCAAACCCAAGACAAAAGTCATGGTTTATCAGGCAGCACTGATCCCAGCGCTACTGTATGCTTTGAAGACAATGTACAGCAGGTACCTCAGAGTACTGGAGAAGTACCACTAGCGGCATCTTCCCAAGATCCTCCAAATCTGATAGCAAGAAAAGCAGTCAACAGTAGCATTCTCTCCCAAGACAACTTACATTGAGATGATAATCACTCGAAATCCACTAGGCTGGACTAGACAGATCCTAAATGAACACTTTGCATCAGTGTTCACCAAGGAGAAGGGCATAGAGGATAGTGAGATTAGTGTGGAGCATGCATTTTGAGATAAAAAAAAAGTGGTGTTGGATCTCTTGAAGAGCGCTAAGGTAGATAAGTTCCCGGGGCCCAATGGGATCGACCCCAGGGTATTGAGGAAGGCAAAAGAAGAGATTGCTGTGGCTCTAACAAAAGTCTTTGTATCCTTGTTAGCTACTAGAGAGGTCCCCAGAGACTGGCAAGTAGCCAGTAATCCAGGAAATACAAGACCGGTGAGTCTCACGTTGGTGATTAGGAAGCTGAAGGAAAGGATTCCTTGGGGATTGAGCTTGTGTGCATTTGGAAGAGCATGGCCTAATTAGGGAAAGTCAGCATGGCTTTGTCTGGGGCAGGTCATGTCTTATTAACTTGATTAATTTTTTCAAGGAGGTGACAAAAGTAATCGATGAAGGTAGAGCAATGGATGTTGTGTGCATGCATTTTAGTAAGGCTTTTGACAAGGTCCTTCGTGGTTAGTTCATCCAGAAGAAAAAGATGTATGCGATCCACAGTGATTTGTCTGCTTGGATTCAGAATTGGTTCGCCCATTAAAGTCAGAGAGTAGTGGTGGAAGTGTGTTTTTCTGGCTGGAATTCCATGACTAGTTGTGTTCTGCTGGAATCTGCACTGGGGCCTCTGCTGTTTGTGATACATATAAATGACTTGGATGAAAACTTAGATGGGTGGGTTAGTAAGTTTGCAGACAACACAAACATTGGTGAAGTTGTGAATAGTGTAGAAGATTGTCAAGGGATACAGTGGGATATAGATCAGCTGCAGATATGGGCAGAGAAATGGCAGATGGAGTTTAATCTGGGCAAGTATGAGGTTTTGAACTTCAGGAGATTAAATATAAAGGGTAAGTATACAGATAATGGCAGGACATTGAACAGCATTGATGTACAAAGGGATCGTAGGGTTCAAGCCCATAGCTCTCTAATTTTAGAGAGCTATGGGCTTGAACCTAAGCCACAGAAATAAATATGGTGAACAGAAGCCACAGAAGTAAATATGGTGATAAAGAAGGCATATGGCATGTTTAACTTTACTGGTTGGGGCATTGAGTACAAGAGTCAGGATGTCATGTTGCAGCTTTATAAAACTTTGGTTAGGCAACACTTAAGAATATTACATTCAATTCTGGTCACCACAATACAGGAAGGATGGGGAGGCTTTGGAGAAGGTGCAAAAGAGGTTTACTGGATTAGGGAGTGTAAGCTATAAGGAGAGGCTGGACAAACTGGGGTTATTTTCTCTGGAGCAGCAGAGGATGAGGGGAGACCTGATAGAAGTCTATAAAATTATGAGAGACATAGATAAGTTGACAGTCAGAATCTTTTTTCCAGAGTCAAAATGTCTAGTACTAGAGGGCATGCACTTAAGATGAAAGAGGCAAAGCTCAAAGGAGATTATGAGGCAAATTTTTTACAGAGTAGTAGATGTCTGAAATGCCTCGCCAGTGGTAGTAGAGCAGGCAGGTATGATAGGAACTTTTAAGATTAGCACATGAATATGCAAGGAAACGAGGGATATGGACCAAGTGCAGGCAGAAGGGATTAGTTTAATTCTGTGTCATGTTTGGCACAATATTGTGGGCCAAAGTGACTGTTCCTGTGCTGTACTATTCTATGTTCTATAACATGTTGTTTGTATGCCTGACACCAGATTCTTAAAGCAATTGCTCTACCCAGAACACAGTTGTAGCTGGAGACACCTAGCAGCACCATGGAAATTCTTTAAGGATAACCTCAAGTCATCCCTGATGAGGTCATGATAATTCCTGTCTTGTGTATGAACAAAATGGAAAAGGCACTGAGAGACTTGATCAGGAATGTGCAGAGATGAAGTTGAGGTGTCAGAGGAAGTGCCATCTACACAAGCCTTCAAGCATCACCTGTCTTGCACATAGCACAGTCTGTACATCCCACATTGGATTTATTAACCATCTCAGAGCTCATTGAACTGGAGTGCAAGTAAGTTATCCTCAATAAGAGGGACTATCTGAGGGAAGAAAGCATTGAGTGGGTGTACGCTGGATGGGGTATGCATTAGGTAAGGATGCACACTATGCTCTGGGTGCAACAAAAACAGAAAATGCTGGTAAACCTCAGTAGGTCTGACAAGTATGTGCAATGGGTGTATATTGGACAGGGTGTATATCTGGCATAGGGTTTACATTAGGTACAGTGTATGCATTGGATGAGGATGTACCTTGAGCAAGGGGTGCTATCTGGCATGGGGTGTACATTGGAAACTCGGTGTATTGGGCTTGAGTATATTGGGTGAGAGTATATATTGGGCCAGAGTGTATAAATTGGGGTGCGCTATTGGTTGGGGGGAGAGGGGGTTTATAGCATGGGGTTATATCATGTTGGAAGGTACATTGTGCAGGACCAGTGTATCAGGCAGTGGGAGCATCAGTCAGGGGTGTAAGAGATGAGGTAGTTTATACCCCTTCTGTTACTTATGCGGATGTGCTAGTCAGAAAGGTTAGAAGAGGCTGTTGAGTGGATTTTCCCACCAGAAAATCAGACATCCGTACTTCACATCCGCCTTGTCCCGATCTTGCTTCCTACTCTCCCCTCATCCCACCGTACCCCCTCTCTCCTCCTAGTTCCACCCATTTTGTCCCATACCTTCTCTATCCAGCCGTGGTGCCCTGATCCCATTCTCCCCTCTTCATCTCCTTCTTCCTCCTCATATCCTGTTCCTCCACCTCTGTGCCTCACCTTAATCTCACTCTTTTATCTGGTTTTAGAATTGGCAGTGACAGCCACTGACCTGTGAGGTCCTCTCTCCAGACAGACAGATTGAGTGAAGGGATGACGGAGCTGTTGCAGCGTACAAAGTCGTTGGGATACCGATTCAGTGATAACACATCCACTGGTATTCTCTGAATCCCGGTGTTATCACATATGATTCTGGACAGGGTGGTTTTGCGCAGCTCTTCTTTCTGCTGTTTGGTAAACACGCCTTTGTTTTCCCACCAGAACCTAATGAGAAAAATGCAGCAGTCAGGCCCAGGGCTTGGAGAAAGTACTCACTGAAAACTGCAAATGCTGTAAATCTGATATGAAAGCAGAAAATGCTAGAAATATTCAGCAGGTCAGGCGGCATGTGTGGAGAGAGAAACAGAGAGCAGAATTTTCCTGTTCCCACCCACCACCACCACCACCACGCTTGGTGGTAGGTGGGTGTGGAGAATCTACTATCAGGCAAAACCTGGAAACCTGCCGGTGTGAAAATACATTGTGGCTGGGATTTCCTACCGTCGTGACCACCGTTTACATTTCACAAAGGCTCATTAAATAGCTGCCCGCTGGAATCTCTCCACACCTTCCAATCTTGCGTCAGGCCAGCGGGAAATAACCTCAAACTCATTTGAAAAAGAGATTTGATTTGATTTATTATTGCCACATGTATTAGCATACAGCAAAAAGTATTATTTCTTGCACGTTATACAGACAAAACATACTGTTCATAGAGAAGGAAATGAAAGAGTGCGGAATGTAGTATAACAGTCATAGCTAGGGTGTAGAGAAAGACCAACTTAATGCAAGATAAGTACATTCAAAAGTCTGACAGCAGCAGGGAAGAAGCTGTTCTTCCATCGGTTACTATGCAACTTCAGACTTTTGTATCTTTTTCCCGACTTTTGCCAAGAGTGTCATATACAAGGTGGAGCCCCGTTCCACCTTGTGGAGGGCTTTGAGGTGAATGCAACATATATAGTCTATCAGCCATATCGTTGTGGTGCTCCTGCAGCGTTAAATGTTTCTCGCTACGGCTGAAAGGTTTGTTCCCTCCAGCTCCATGTTGAACTGGTCTTTATGGACCTCAGTGTGCTGCGGGTCTCCCCTTTTACAAACTGGGATCAGTACTGCGCCTGGAGTTGGGGAGTGCAGGCATGCCTTGTTCTTGCTGACTGACCGCATTGTCTGCAAGGACAGAACAGTGCTGTGGGACTCAGGCACCCTCTGCTTTGATTGACCAAGGGTGGATACGAGATGAGGGTGAGGCTGACCAAGACCAAGGAGGGTAATGGGGAAGGAAAGCTGTCCAAAGGTGGGTCAGGGGTGGGGGGACGGTATGACAAGGGAGCATGATGGCAGGCAAAGGGGCAAGGAGGTGGATGAGGATGACGAATAATAAAAGGCGGTGGCAAGACCAAAGGCTTGGAAGCCGGACTTTGACAACAGTGCATGAAATGCTAACAAACAAGGGTCTGAAAGGTTTACCACATCATTTACTTTGAGGGGTGCACGCAAACTCCAGAGTAGAGGTTGGGGCTTTATATGGCACATTAGGGATGGTTTGCACCAACACTTGGAAGTTGGGGGGGTGGTTATAGTGTGATTTGGGAGCGTCACTCTTGTCCTTCGTCCCCTTTGGGAAAGGGGAACTATGTCCAGATTCCTGTTTTGGTTCAGGAGCCTTGCAGACAGGAGTCACAGTGCAGACACTCCTCCTGTAAAATAGAAAGAGTCATGGATAATAGGCAGTCTAAGGGCTATGTGGACCTCACAGCTTAAAGTCAGAGATAAGAGACAATGCAGAAGAGCAGTGGGCAGGTGGCAGGAGCAGTGATTGGAAGCATGGCGTAGTCTAGCTGCAGGGAGGGGCAAGAGCTGTGTGCTCTGCAAGAAAACAGCACAGCATGCTGCACTGTAGTCAATGTCTGGGATCTGTACCATATTGCAGGGGGAATAGTGATGGTGACTGGGGATATATACAGCCTGTAAATAGAGAAGACCTATGGGAGGAAGGTACATGCAAAACTGCCATGGTGGAGAATCATCTCTGTAGATGGCAGAGTACACAGCCTCCAGATTGAGTGGGTAGAGGTTGACATGGGGCATGACTGCTTTGTAGGTTATGGTTTGGGGCAGAGGAGATGGGGGGGAAGCTCAGAATGTCCATGATGGCATCCAGAATGTCTCCCATTAATAGAACATAGAACATTACAGCGCAGTACAGGCCCTCCGGCCCTCGATGTTGCGCCGACCAGAGGAACCAATCTAATGACCCTCTAACCTAAACTATTCCAATGTTATCCATATGCCTATCCACTGACCATTTGAATGCCCTTAAAGTTGGCAAGTCCACAGCTGCTACAGGCAGGGCAATCCACGCCTTTACTACCCTCTGAGTAAAGAACCTACCTCTGACATCCGTCCTATAATTACCACCCCTAAATTTAAAGCTATGTCCCCTCATGTTGGCCATCACCATCTGAGGAAAAAGGCTCTCACTGTCCACCCTATCTAACCCTCTGATCATCTTGTATGCCTCAATTAGGTCACCTCATAAGCTTCTTCTCTCTAATGAAAATAACCTCAAGTCCTTCAGCCTTTCCTCGTAAGACCTTCCCACCATACCAGGCAACATCCTGGTAAACCTCCTCTGCATCCTTTCCAATGCCTCCAATCCTTCTTATAATGCAGCGACCAGAACTGTACGCAATACTCCAAGTGCGGCCGCACCAGAGTTTTGTACAGTTGCAACATGACCTCATGGCTCCGAAATTCAATCCCTCTACCAATAAAAGCTAACACACTGTACGCCTTCTTAACAACCTTATCAACTTGGGTGCCAACTTTCAGGGAGCTATGCACATGTACACCGAGATTAATGGGGGAGGCTGAAGAGTGAGGGAAGAAGGGTTGAACTCTGTCCTGAAGTACAGGTGTAGGAGCACCACCTTGAGATCCCAAAACAATGGCAGCATGCAAAATCAAAAGTCGAATTGGTTCTGTCTGGGAGAAGAATGGTGCAGTGTGGGAAGACTACAACACTGGGCTATGGGGTTCCTTCTTGGAATGCATGCTCATGTCTTGTGCCATTACAATGGATAGGATCTCAAAAGAGAGAGATCCCACTGACAGGAAGCATCAGAAAGCCAATCAGTTCATTCAGTGCTGCTAAAGAGATAGACAGAACTCAATAGCCTCCCATCAAAGTTTCAACATACAGTCAAAGAAGTTTACAGAATAGAAACAGGTCCTTCAGCCCAATTTGTCCATGCCACCCTTTTTTTTAAACCACTAAGCAATTGCCCATGTTTGGCCTATATTCCTCTATTCTCATCTTATCTATGTAACTGTCTAAATGCTTTTTAAAAGACAAAATTGTACCCGCCTCTACTATTGCCTCTGGCAGCTTGTTCCAGACACTCACCACTCTCTTTGTGAAAAAATTGCCCTGCTGGACACTTTAGTATCTCTCTCCCCTCTCATCCTTAAACCTATGCTCTCTAGTTTTAGACTCCACTACTTTTGGGAAAAGATATTGACGATCTAACTCTGCAACATGGCAGAGTATAAGATAGGACTATGGAGTGAAGACTGCAGATTCTGGGTGAGGTCTATAACTAGGTCTCTTAGGGGTGGAATTGGTTCCTAGATCGGAGACTGAAGCCTAGAGTAGACTTGATAATCTAAGGAACTTTGAGAAGCAGATCCACAATATTCTGGAGCACCATTGATGACAGTCAGTGCACTTGGTTTATTACTAATTGGACCTGTAGGATTATAGTGGGCTCCGGTGTTAAACATCCAAGAAAGACACAGTATTTACAGGAAGTTACTGGAGCTTGGTCACCCCAGATGTGTTTGACAACCCAAAGTTAGGATTCTTCCAGTCTGTTTCTGATAAACATAAAAACCATTGTTCCAATGAATAGGGTGGTTCTTGTCAGCTGCACAGAACTTCTGCTTGTTAAACTCGAGCAGTACTCTCGCACACACCTGAGGATCTTTAAATCATGGGTCTTGCAAGTATCTTGTAAACTGCACACTTTGCCCTTTCTTCCATAATTCTGTATCCCAACAGAGAAGATGTAGATTAATTACTTGGCTTTAAGAGAGTGTGGTACTTCCCCCTGTTTATCAAGCACAAGGGATAAAAGGTGTGTAGCTTGGTTTGGACTTTGCTGGGCTAAAGGAAAAGATATTGAGCATAAATTGTAAAAGTGCCTGTTCATTGAAATGAACTCTGACCCCTCCACAAAAAAACTAACAACTCTACATTTCAATGTAGACTGTTGTAGCTAAGGGCTGGAAATTTCCATACACACCTGTCCCCATCCCTCAGAACCTGAAATTGCTTCCCAAGAAGGCAGGCCAGCAGTTCTCCAACGCGAGCTTTAGGCAATAATGGTTCTGCTATTGCACCGATCCACACATCTATGTTGTGGGGTGTCTTGTACACTGACATGAATTTCTCGGCCACGTGCGTGCTGTTAAATATCTGTATTAATTCTGAGATATTCCTGGCTTCCTGCAGTCCGCAGAACCGTCTCCAGGCATTGTAACCTAAAGAAGAAAGAAAAGATGACCAAACTGCTACTTGAAAATAAGTTAGCTATGTACATAGCTTTAGGAATCACTGTAGATATCTTTAATTTGCGTGACGTGAATGGAAAAACACACTGGTACCTAGCTGTAGGTGCTGGGATGCTGCATAAGGGTTGTTTGGCTGTTAGTTGCACTTCGCGGCTAGGCTAATTGTTGCCTAGGTGGCAAAATTTGTGCAGGGGGAAGGCAAAAAACTGCCACTTTGAAGAAAAATAAACAAATAAATCAGAACTGAATGTCAGCTAGATTTGTACTGATGAGCAAATAGCAAATTTGTTTCCAGCAGTTTAGGTTATCCATCCCGAAAGGAAGAGATTGTGTTTAATACTTAAGCTGTGATTTCCTTTTAGAAATAGTGTTAACATTTTATCTTGATTACAGGATAGAAAAATAGCAGGAGAAATATGAATTGAATATAATCACTGCTATGCTTTATTGATGGACTATCATCATTTTTATTCAATTGTATTTGTACTATTGTGATGATATTGTGCCTTTGAGAAATGTATTTTATATCTGTTTCTTGTGACGGACATGTTAATCATAGAATCTCTACAGTGCAGAAGGAGATCATTTGGCCCATTAAGTCTGCACCAGCCTCAATCCCACCCAGGCCCTATTCCCATAATCCCACACATTTATCCTGCTAATCCGCTGACACTAGGGTCAATTTAGCATGGCCAATCCGCCTAGTCTGCATGCCTTTGGACTGTGGAAGGAAACTGGAGCACCCAGAGGAAACCCACACAGACATGGGGGGAATGTGTAAACACAGACAGTGACCTGAAGATTGGAATTGAACCTGGATCCTTGGCATTGAGGCAAGATTCAACTCTGTTTAAATGGTGCTGCTTTGTCTGCTCCAGGCAGCCCACCACTGAGAATGCAAAAGAATAATTGCTCCTTGTTATTGGGGTGTTTGTTTTAATCTGAGCTAATGCAGTTTTGTTGATTTTTTTTGGACTGCCCCCTGGGTTTCAGCGTGGGTTTTAATTAGGTTGATAGCGCATCATGTGCTAAAGGGAGGAGCCAGGCATACAGAGGAAAATGAGCAGGCAGTTTCTGTTTGGAAGGAGTTTGGAAGTTTGCAAGGAACAGCAGCTTTTCTTTCTCTCTCTGGAGATTGAAGTCTGGCACCTGCTAGAAAATAGGTATCTCTCCAGAGGTGTTCTGGAGTTGTGAGGACCAGCATCCCACGTGTAAACCTGTTGTTTGCTCAATGATTTTGAAGAGGATTTTACGTCGATAAGGAATATTGTTAAATTGGAACCAACAGAGATAGGCTAGCAATCAAGAATTATATCTTGTCATCGTTAAGTATTTTAACTGGTAATAGTTAAACTGTATTGTTAAATAAAGTTTGTTTTAATAAAAGCTTCCTAGTGTGTCAGTAGAATCACACTTGGAATCTCATCCTCAAATTAATGCCAAAATCAAAAATAGTTGGATATAGTTTAACTTCACAATATACAGTGGAGTTTCTGACCTGGTCCCTAATACAATGTAGCTGTAGCTGAATGCTGTGTATGTTTTACCAGCCTCTACAAATGAGTTGACATCTACCTATTGTGATGATGCACTAGTACACATGCCAATTCATCAGGTCCCAACATATTCAAGCCTTGCTTGCTCCAAAAACTCAAATCCAAATGAATCTAATTCACGGTCCCCACAAAAGAGTCACACTAGATCGAAGCTGACAACAACAAGCATTACACCTCATCTCGGGCTTGATCTTGCGTTTGATCTTAGCCAGTAAGTGAACATATTGGGGTAATTTCAGATATTATAGATGTATTAACCATTTATGTGTGGAATGCTTTGGGGGATCAATGTGTTTAGCAATTCTATTTAATTAGCCTTGTGCAGGGGAAGATGATGAGTTGTGAGAAATCATCACAGAAGCAACTTGAGTTATATCTCAAAATACTTCTTTAAAACGATCAGCCATTTCTTATAACACCAGCTCAAATTTAACATGTTTAGTGATAATACAGGTATTTGTCAAATGTATATTTGAATGTCCCACATGAATTATAAAAATTGTAATGCTCCCATTCTTTAGTACATCATTGTCTCTCCCAAAGTCCAGATTTCTAGTATTTAAGTCATCATGCAATGTGACTGTAAAAAAGTTAATATATTCTTTTAAAGATTGTTTTAAAATTTATTTGTCTATTCAGTGTGTGTGAAGAATGGGTGCTGATGGTTAATCAGAAATGTCAGTTCCACATTTTAAACCAACAGAAAGCTCCTGGTTGATCTTGCAGTGCTGCAGGTGTTGAGGTTTGGTGGGAGGCGTGAGGGCAGTGTGCAGGATTCTAATGAGTAGCACTGCAGAATAGCGCAAGGCTGAGACTAGAATGAAGGCAGATAACAACAACCTGTGAGTAATTCATTTTTGTAAATTAATTGGAGGGTGGAGGGCAGGCTTCAGGCTAAAAGTTCACTTAGGATAGCGATCAGCCTTGCACCGGCCCTGCACACTGCGGGTAAAGGGTGGTTCTACTAAACTAAACTACTACCATGTACTAGGCATCAAGTGGGCTTCTAATGGCACTTTAATCTATTGCCAGGTACCACTTGATATCTTTCTTTATGGTTGAGAGTTTGAGTTCTGGAGGGTGGGGCTTACGCATGGACTCCAAGAAAGATGTGCAGGTTAGGTGGATTGGCCATGATATATTGCCCCTTAGTGTCCCAAGATGTGTAGATTAGATGGGATTAGCCATAGTAAATGTATGGGATTACAGGGATAGTGCAGGATGAAGGGCGTGGTTAAAATAACCTTTCCAAGAGTCAGTACTGACTCAATGAGCCAAATGCACTGTAAGGATTCTATGAAGGAATCTTAGTCACTCTGATTATGCATTTCACAGTATGCATTATGCTGTGACACACTCAAGCTATTTAAATTTGCAGACTATAGGATCTTAGACAACAAAATCCAGTAAATTGGTGCTTATTCCTGTGATAGCCAGGTGAGAAGGGGTGACAGGCTCTCCTCTACTCGTCCACCTCACAACAAAGATTTATGTTTCTTTCTCACGCAGTTATTCTTTTTCTAAAATATTAAGCTGCGAGCCATAAGGAACTAATCAAAAAGGTTTACTTGAGACAAAGAAAGGGCACATATATTAACCACTAAACCTAAGAAAAAAATAAAAATGCGATGTCAAGTGTTTGATCCTCATTTGGGCCCACATACATGTATGCACGTATATACATCTAACACGGGTGACACATTCCAAAAGAGAGAGAAGGAGAGAATTAGTAGCACTCAGCTTGTTTTCGCTGCTGAAGAATTTTTTGACATCACATTTGTCACTTGCAATCTCTTTCAAGTGGCTAGGCAGCCTTATTTCACCCACTGTGTATTTCCAAGGGATTTTGGGTGGGTATGTCTGTGGCAGCCACTGTTTCAATATCCAATCCAAAGACATGCTGGTTAGGTGCACTGGCCATGTTAAATTCTCCCTCAGTGTATCCAAACAGAGTGTGGCAACTAGGGGATTTTCACAGTAACTTCATTGCAGTATTAATGTAAGCCTACTTGTGACACTAATAAATAACTTCTTTTAACTTTAAACTCAGTACTTTGCATTTTATAATATCTATTCCTTACTACAGTTACAAGTTTCCATGTGTCTGAATTGTAGGATATGTCTCTCTCTTCACACTCCCCTGAGGGTGATTTATTTGTTTCTTGCCTTCACTTGGAATATGGTCTTGTATTTTTAAGCAGTTTGTTCTGTCTGAGCTCAGATTGTAAAATTTCTAGTCAGTTGAATGTTGAATAATCATATTTTCAAAAAGTAAAAATAAAACGCATCACAGTGGTCAAGTGCGCCTTGACCTGACCTGACCTGAACCATCCAACCCAAACCTCCTGGTCCAAAAACCAGCCTAGGTCTGAAATCTGGCATTGACTCTGTCCTGAGGTTGCTAGTTTTGAGACATTGACCAGAAATTCCACCATGGGAATCGGAGCAGGTGAGGGATGGACAATGGGGATTACATGCGGCATTTTACAGTTTTGGGATGAGCAAGGCCATAAAACCTCACCCACTATCTGTGGTAGCATTAACTAAACATTCATCCCAGATATAAACGCAGATCAACTTAAAGATGGTGCAGCTAGAAACTTGAATTTCCAACTTACACCTTGATTGCCCATATTTAAATAGACTGATATCAGTTTTGGATATTTAGGATTATACAGCCCAACACCTAATCAATATACCAACATAAACTGGAATACTGGACAGGGATTGATGTTATTATGCAACGCCATTGAAGAGTGATTTATTTGTTTGTTCACAGGATATGGGCAACACTGGCCAGGCCTACATTTGTTGCCCATCCCTAATTGTCCTTGAGAATGTGATGGTGAGCCATCCTCCTGAGACAATGCAGTCCATGTGGTGTAGGTACACCCACAGTGCCCTTAGTGAGGAAATTTCAGGATTTTGGCCCAGCGACAGTGAAGGAACAGCAATATAGTTCCAAACTAGGATGGTGTATGGCTTGCAAACGTAGCAAATAAGAGGAGAAGTAGTCCATTCAGCCCCTTAGGCCTTCTCTACCATCTGTAAAAATTATGGCTCTCTGTTGGTATTTCTAATCCTGCACTCCCATCTACCCTGGTGACCTTTGATTCCCTTGCATAACAAGAATTTGTCTATCACTGCCTTGAAAATAGTCAATGACTCTGCCTCCACCACTTTCTGAGGCAGAGAGTTCCAAAGTGGTACAACACTCAGAGAAAAGCACTCTCCTCATCTCTGTCCTAAAATGGTGATCCTTAATTTTACAATAGTACACACTAGTTCTGGACTCACCCACAAGCAGAAACATCCTTTCTGCATCCACCTTGTCAACACCATTTTGAATCTTATATCAAGCTCTTCTAAACTCCAGTGGAAACAAGCCCAGCTTGACCAACCTATCCCCATCATACAAACTGCTCATTCGAGATAGCAATCTAATAAACTTCCTTGGGGGGGAGTTTGGAGTTGGTGGTGTTCCCATGTAGCTGCTGCCCTTGACCATCTAGCTGATAAAGGTTGTGCATTTGGAAGGTGTTGTTGAAGGAGTCTTGGTGAATTGCTGCAGTGCACCTTGTAGATGGTACACACTGCTGTCGATGGTAGAGGAAGTAAATGTTTAAGGTGGTAGGTTGGGTGCCAATCAAGCGGGCTGCTTTGTCCTGTACGGTGTCAAGCTTCTTGAGTGTTTTTGGGGCTGCACCCATCTATACAACTGGAGAGTATTTCATCACACTCATGACTTGTGCTTTGTGGATGGTGGACAGGTTTTGGGGAGTGATGTTTGTGTGCATCAATACTCACTCGGTAGCCCATGATCCCTCCCTCGCTGGAGGTTTAGTGCTGCCAGGTCCAATGCTAAAGATTTGTTAGGCTGAAACAACTTTTCCGTTAGCTCTTCTGGCATCATCTGTGTTTGTGTTTGCAGCTTGGCAGGGTTCAGTATAATTCCTCGGACAAGAGGGTCAATTCCTCCTGCAATACAATACAATGCTATGGGTTAGAGTGTGGAATAACATGCCTGATACTGAAAGAGAGTCTTTTTCGCTTTATAAATGGGCAGAAATCAGGCAGTAACAGGTAGGTCCCCATTTTAAACAATACCAGATCCAGACAAGGTTCTATTCTGATCAGGCAGATCTTAGCTGTATTCAGTGTTATAATAGGTTTCAGTACCTTGGGGGTCACCAAAGAAAGGTCCAAAATTTGAATTGGAAAATGCCAAGCCTGACTGTTGGCATGTTTTCACCTGTGGGCCATCTTTTTTCCAGGCAGAGTGAGGGGTTGATGGCTACCCACCCAGAAGCAGCATGTAATCAGTTAGGTCAATTAAAAGGTCAATTAAAATCACTCAGCAGAAACTGACATGAATCCTCTTCCTCAGAGACTGAAATAGGGTCATGGGTTGGCGACCATACTTCAGCGACAGACTTGGGGAGAGGGGTTCAGTGCTCTATTCTGTACAACTCTGGCCATTTTTAATTTAAGATTTTTTTTACCTTCTCTTGAGAAGGTGTCTCCGTCGTGAGGTGTCCTCTCTTCTTCTTACATGCATGGGGATTACCCAACTTGGCCTTAATCAGGAAGCAGAGTTATGGGTAACATGTTGGCACAATGGTTAGCACTGCTGCCTCACAGAGCCAGGGACCCAGGTTCAATTCTGGCTTCGGGTGACTGCCTTTATGGAGTATGCATGTTCTCCCCATGTCTGCATGGGTTTCCTCTGGTTGCTTTGGTTTCCTCCAAAGATGTGTGGGTTAGGTGGGTTGGCCATGCTGAAATGCCTTTTAGTGTCAGGGGAGTAAGCAGGGCAAATATGAGAGGATAGGGCCTTGGTGGGATTGTTATTGGTGCAGGCTCAATGGGCCAAATGGCCTCTTTTTATATTGTAGTGATTCTGTGACTGGTGCTGTTATTTTAAGTGTCAATGTGTGCACCATACTGGCTTTGGCTTGTGTGTGTGCAGCAGCACAGTGCACACATGCAATCACCAAAGATGCTCAAGCAGTGGCAAGAGGAGAGCTTGACCCTGTCTCTCCGGCCATTGTCCTAAGGCTTCCGGGACAAACAGTGTCCCAGGAAGCTGATGCCTGGGACAGGGGATGGGAAACCAAATTTCTGGACAATCCTGGGAAGTCTGAGATGGTTGGCTACCCTGGGCTGCTGGAGTGTCATCATTGATGGAGCTACAGCCTCCCATCTACCCTTAGTTCTTAATCAAACAGCAAGTACGCTTCCTGCGAGTCCACTCGGTGATCATTCCAACAGACATCACGTTAGGCCACTGAGGTTGGTGAGACATGAGGTCAGGATATGGAATATCACCTGATGCCAGGGTCTCAATCCCCAAGTTAAACTCCAGCCCCTCCGGATGAGAAGATATTGCTGCTGGCCAGCTGACACTCACTGCTCAGAAATATAGATAAAGGTCGATAGTTTGAATAAAGAGTTATAAAGTTGGCAGCTCTGATGGAGGCAAATAAGAAGAGTTGGGTATAATAAAAGCTAACATTAATGAATTTTGCTTTGTGTATTGGCTCAATGCTGGATGAACTTGTAATGTTGCATGTGATGAAATAGTGAACTTCTTACCTTCTTCCAAAATTCTCCAGGGAGAGAAGAATGACTTATGCAGAGGGATGCTTGGGTAGGCAGGGTTCTCACTGTAATTTTCATCTAGTCGGAACACTGTTGGATGAATGGTCACGTGACCAAAACGGAATGCAGCAGTGGCAAATACGTTAGAAACCCGAGGGTCAACTGTTTCATTATAGCCCCTGTAGGGAGGCAGGTACTGCTTTGTTGCATCTGGCCCAAGGATTTTAGGTACATAATCCTTCCAGTTTATAATCTGTATGGAGAGGAAGGAAAGCTTAGTCACATTGCCTTTTCCTTAGGCCATTTACTGGCACTAAACTTAAAAGCTTAATACAAAATGGCTTCTCGACAGCTTTAATCTAGGCCTGAATTTTAGTTGCTATCGCTCTTGCTCTGCACGAATCCATACCCTCTTTAATAATCACCTGGGTCTTTACTTTGCGATCTTTACTTGCACTGTCCTAGATCTCTGTCTTGCGATGTCTTGCTGTCTTGACCGTGCTATGTTCGCATGATGTGGAGATGTCGGCGTTGGACTGGGGTGGACACAGTAAGAAGTCTCACAACACCAGGTTAAAGTCCAACAGGTTTATTTGGAATCAGAAGCTTTCAGAGCGCTGTTCCTCAGTCACTCACTCACCTGACGAAGGAGCAGCGCTCTGAAAGCTCATGATATCAAATAAACCTGTTGGACTGTAACCTAGTGTTGTGAGACTTTTTACTGTGTTGGCATTAATTTAGGTCTATCATGGTTTTTAACCTGGACACACATTTGGCACACCCCAGCTTTACTTAAATCTGTATTTGCATTGATTTGCTGTTCCAGTTGCAGTACAAAGAACAAAGAACAAAGAACAACCCAGCACGGGAAACAGGCCCTTCAGCCCAACGAGCCCGCGCCGCCATCTTAACAAAGCATTTTCCTATACCTACCTTGACCCGTGTGTATGCGTATGGTACCCCCATTGGAAACCAGATTCAGGGGAGAATAGTTTAGGGACAATTTGTTACACCAATCAGCCTAAGAGCACATCTTTGGGGTGTGGGAGGAAACCGGAGCACCCGGAGGAAACCCACGCAACCACAGGGAGAATGCGCAAACTCCCACAGACTCCGGCCCAAATCCATGTATCTGCACAGCAAACAGTGATAGTTACGGAGCTGTTGTGGTGCCCATCTGCTGGTCCAGTTTTAAGCACACACAACGACGTGAAGTACTAGGCCACTCTCGAAACATCCAAGAGCAGCCCACGCATGACCCACCGTGTGCATGCCCCTCGTTTGACAACAAGGTGGACCGACACACCTGCACAGTAAAAGAGACAAAACATCAACATGTAGCATTAGATTTCCAGGAACATCCCAAGGCTCTGACCCTTTTTAAAACCGTCTCCTATAACCCTCCATCCCTGTTTCACTCATGTGCCTATCTAAGTAAACCTTAAACAAGTCCAGCGTGCCTGCCTCCACCACCTTACTTGGTAGTGCATTCCATACTCCCACAACCCTCTGTGAGAAAAACCTCCCTCTAGTATCCATGTTATACTTCTCCCCCCTCACCCTTAGCTCGTGACCCCTCGTGATATTTGACTCCAATCTAGGAAAAAGCCTGCCACTGTTTACTCTATCTATACCCTTCATTATTTTATACACCTCTATCAGATTCCCCCTTAATCTCTGTCTTTCTAAGGAAAAGAGCCCCAGTTTACCCAATCTTTCCTCATAACCCAGTCCTTCCATACCAGGCAGCATCCTGGTAAACCTCCTCTGCACTCTCTCCAGGGTCTCCACGTCCTTCCGGTAGTAAGATGACCAGAACTGCACGCAGTACTCCAAATGTGGTCTAACCAATGTTCTGTACAACTGTAGCATTAGATGTCAGCTCTTATACTCTATACTCCTTCCTATAATCTAGATTGTAGTAACCTACAACATTGGTGTAAATCCCCACAGGCAGAGATGTAGGCTTTGCTGTTGCCCCATCTTTATCTTCACACTGAGCACATGTGGGACTGATCTAGACTTAGATTTCTGTTTGCAGCTGTCATGGGTCTATCCACTCAATATTAAATGTCATATTTTTGAAAAATAAGGCATATGCACATGTATGTTTTAACCTGAATTAAAAGAGTAATCAGAAATGAATGCAAACTAAAGCATGCACATTGGGGTGGGATTTTCTGCTCGCACCTGCCCCGAAACTGGTAATTCTCACCTGAGGTCAATGAACCATTAAATGGTCCGTCGAGTATTCTGTGTTACTCATGACAATTTGCGCAGCAGGTGAGACTGGAACAACAAAGCAGTCTCAACGGGGAGGTTGAGTATGGGGATGTGTGCTCATCAATGTCTGTGCAGCCCTTCACACCATTGGTGAATACAGGAAGCCAATGAATTCTATTGTAGTTAGCACTGACATGACACAAAGAACACAGCATTTTTACATGTTATTATTGCCCTCTTCTTTCACTATGACTTTGGCCTTCTGAAAACAAAGTCTAGTTCGAATGAGTGAATCCATCTTTATAACTGGATTGACAAATTACGTTCTGAAGCAGAGTCTAAACGAACTTGAAGGGTTAATTATTCTTTCACTGCCTAAATGTTACCAGGCCTGCTGGGTTTTCCCAGCATTCTCTGTTCTGTGATAAACTACATAATAGACTACTGAAGAAACAAAATATAATTCCAAATTTCATTTTAGTCTGAATTCTTTCTACTTTAACCAGGGATGATTGCTCCTGCTTTCAGTAGCCTGAAGTTCAATGGATAAGACATGGGAATGAGGGTAAGACTGAATAATCATGTGTGGTTTCTGTAACATAGTACATATTTGATATAGTTAATGATGTGCATGCAATAGGTTGTCTAATGAACAAGCCTGAGTTACATTTGTTGAAATTAATTCCGATTTGTGAACTAGCCTGCTATAGTGCATGCTATATTCTCTACTAAATTTGTTTTCATTTGTCAAAATGAACAGCTTTTATTTGATCTAAATATGACATTTAACGGACCTTTTCCACCTCCTCCGTCATTACACTGTTGAAGTAAAGGCTCATTACATTGCTTCCTACTCTGACGCATTAGTCACACATTTTTGTTCTATAGCTTCAGCGCTACGGGTGCTATTTTGGCTCCAAAATGGCTGGCACAGCCCATGTCACACACCACATGAGCATTAGGAGCATGTGCTAACCTTATATCAATGTGACGTTGATTTGATGCCAGCACTGCTGCTTTTGAACTTATAGCTCCAGTAAGTGCCCTTGCTTAAACATACACAGCATACATACATGTGCTGGTCCTCACCTGTTGGGGGCAGGGGAGGGATAGGGGGGCCAGGTAGCAACACAACGATCATGAAATTAAAAAAAACTTCCTTCATAAAGCAAAGAACACTCAAGCACTGTCATACTGAGTGACAATGAAGGGAAGAGCTCCAATGCTGCAGCTGCCTGAGTCAAAGTCAAAATTGACTGCACAGTGTGCATCTGAAATTGAGCTCAATACAGTGGCAGATCTGTACCCCTGGGCAGATGTGCAGACAGGGGAGATATGAAAGGGGGAGAAAAAAAGACCAATCCTTGGTTAGAATATACGGATGATAAAATTGAGTGTAAAGCGTGTGCAAATATTATTGCTTATCACTTTTCACATCCAAGGGATTGAAACTTTTGAATGAAAGGCATTTTGCACCAAGTGACAGACAGTGGATCTAGCCAAAGTGCATGTTTAAAACCTTTCTGAAAAATAATTGTAGAACACAAACTGCTGAAAGCTCGCATCACTACGCATCAAATCTCTGAAAGTAGAGGAAGACACTTCAGGGAAAATTAGTGACAATCTGAAGGACTTGTGCGAGTTTCCATTCTGCTTACTGCCTGACTCAAAACAACAGACTTCAGCCTGTCTGCTTTGCCTTGCCGGAACCTCAAAGTACAAATGATGCTTAAACAGGAAAAGGACTTCATTCCTGCTACAGTGCTGCAGAAACTATTGACTGCATAGCTGCCCAGATCAGGAAGAAAATTTGCCAGTACATCAAAATGCTCAAAAGGTTAACATTTCCATTCTTATTGATGAATCTACAAGCTTCAGTGACAGAATCACTCTAGGAGTCAGCCTGAAATATGAAAGTGATCCACAAGGACATTTTTACATCTGACTGAACTTCAGGATCAAAAAGCTGAGACGATAATTAAGTACCTTCTTGTCACGAAACAAGGTTGTGATGGCTCTAAACTGAATCAACATCTTGTAGCGTTTGCCAGTGATGGCGCGAGTGTTGTGCTGGGCACCAAATTGGGTGTGGTTTACAGACTTATGGAGCAATACCCAGATTTGATTACTTGGCATTACCTGAACCATAGTGGGCAATTTGGTGACAAAAAGTTAGTGGAGTGAACAATTTCCATTCCTTTATGGACAAATTACACTCTCTGTGTAACAGATCACTCTTGACCAGAGGCAATTGTCAGAAAGTACTGCTGAATTCAAACAGTTCTCAAAACAGGCTGCATTATTAGCACTATATGGGTAGCAAATTCATTTTCACCAGTATTGGCTGTGTGATGTAATGATGAGGCATTATGAATTCATTTTGAACTGGGAATGAAAGATGAAACAAGGCCTGAGCCTGACAGAAAAACAGTTGAGGGTTTGTCAAAGAGACTGTTCTTGAAACTTTCTCTTAGACTTAGCTCTGATGTATGGCACATTACATGAACTTGGCATGCTCACAGTGTTTGCAGAAGTGCACTACAATGATCATGCAGACCATAAGACATAGAAGCAGAAGTAGTCTATTCGGCCCATCATGCCTGCTTCACCATTCACTAACATCATGAATGATCTGATATGATATTCCTTAATTCCACTTTCCCACCTTTTCTCCATAACCCTTGATTCTTTTAAAAATCTGTCTATTTCAGTTTTGAAAATACTCAATGCCCTAGCCTCGACAGCCCTCTGCAGTAAAGAATTCCACAGATTCACTCATCTCTGACAGAAGGAATTCCACCTCATTTGAGTCTCAAAAGGGCGACACTCTGCCCTGAGATTGTACCTTCTGGTCCTAGACTCTCCCACAAGGGGAAGCAATCTCTCAACATCTTCTCAAGCCCTCTGAGAATCCTTTATGTCTCAATAAGGCCGCCTCTCATTTTTCTAAACCCCAGTGAGTAGAGGCTCAACCTGCAGAACCTCTCCTCATAAGAAAATTCCTCTATGCTTGGGATCAACCTAGTTAACATGTGAGATGGGGCAGGGGCACTGATAGGCGCATGGTCTTGGGGGAGGCTCAGGCTGGGCCAGGAGTTGTCATGACGGGGGTCACTGCTGGGTTGAGGATGTGTGGCGAGCATTCTCCTTGTCTGCTGGAAGACCCCAGAAGGGCTTCAGAGGTTGAGGTCAAATCCCACAAATGTGCCCTCCATCCTGCCACCTCTCAGCTGGCTACTGGCAGCTGTTGCCCCAAGGAAGGGAGTTTGACAGATATTAACACAGCTCTGCACACTGTCAACTCAGTGGTGCTGCCATCTGTCACATGAAAGTTAGGAGGGGGCCTCCCTACTGTCTATCTGACCTGGACAGACACATGGGACACCGCACGGCACGGGATAGAGTTCTTGGGGAATCTGTGGGGATTGTTATCACCCAGTGGGTTGTGGAGGTCTGGAAAGCATTGTATGGGTCCGCAGTGAGGCAGTTCACCTCGCGACTATTCCTATGCGCTTGGCTGAGCACTGGGAGAATCAAGGTACCCCGGCTTCTGAATTTGTCATTGACTGAGTCTGATGAGACCTATCAATATAAACTAACTGTTTTAACAACCACCTTAGTGTTTCATAAGAAAATGAATTGCATTTATTATCCAGTTTTTATCACTATGCTTATTTTACAAGCTAAATGTGACGCAGCTGAGTGCAGTAATAGTAAGCTGGATGCATTGTTTCCTCAAACTTTCTGTTGCAGAAATAAGGCACCAGTATAATCACCTCCTATGTACAGTATCTCAGATATAATCATCACTCAAGCTAAGCTTTATCATTCATGCCAACAGCCAGTTTGAGTAAAAAGGGAACGGCTGAGAATATTGTTGCTTAATGAGCTTTTAACAACAAAGAAATGGTAACTTTGCAAATAAATATGGAATCTGGTTGACCAGCAGACTTCTTCATTGTGTGGCTTCACATCCTCATCCACAACATTCACTCCTATTTTCCTTTTCATTCATAGGATGTGGGTGTTGCTGGCAAGGCCAACATTTAATAACCATACCTAACTGTCCTTGAGGAGACAGTGTTGAGCTATTAGACAGGGAGTTCCAAGGTTTGACCCAATGACAATGATAGAAAGGCTATGTAGTTCCAAGTCAGGATGCTACCTTGGAAGAGACCTTTTAAGTGTTGGTGTTCCCATTCGTCTACTGTCCCTGCACTTCAAGGTGGTAGAGGTCATGTGTTTGGAAGGTGCTGTGAAATAAGCCTTTGCGACTTCCTGTATTGCATATGTGGATGGGAAACACTGCTATTACTGTACACAGGTGGTGTTGTGAATCGATGTTTAAAGTGGTGGATTGTGCCAAGCCTCTTATGTTGCTGAAGCTGCACGCATCCAGGCAAATGGAGAACATTCCATCGCAAGCCTGACCTGTGTCTTGTAGATCAATAAATCAAAAAGATATAAGAAGAAACTTTGGATAGTGTGACCCCTTTAAAAGATCATCTTGCACAGGCCACATGAGCGGACTAACAATGGAGCACGAGTGTACAAATGTGGGCCAATCAGGAACAAGGGCATGCATCTTGAGGCTGGAAGTTTCAGTAGGAGTCAGGGCAATGTCGCGAGGAGTTACACTGTATAGTTGTGCTGTTAAACCTTTGTTGTACTTAGTTCTTCTCAGTCAATAAATCTTTTAGTTTGTTACTTGCCAAAAAGGTGGCACAGTGGCACAATGGTTAGCATTGTTGCCTCACAGTGCCAGGGACCTGGGTTCGATTCCTGGCTTGGGTCACAGTCTGTGTGGAGTTTGCATGTTCTCCCCGTGTCTGCGTGGGTTTCCTCTGGGTGCTCCAGTTTCCTCCCACGGTCCAAAGGTGCGTGGGTTAGGTGGATTGGCTGTGGTAAATTAAATGTAATTAGCAGGCCCAGGACTGAAGGGTCCTCTAATGCCAGTGACCTATGTTGGAGGAAGGATAGAAATGCTGCCGATGATGGGTGGAGGGGTGGGGGTGGGATGGAGGGGAGTGGAGGTGTGGGGGGGGGGGGTTTGGGGTGTGGGGGGGGGGGGTGGAGGGGGGGTGTGGTGGAGGGGGGGTGTGGGGGGGGGGTTTGGGGTGTGGGGGGGGTGGTGGAGGGGGGGTGGTGGGGGGGTGGTGGAGGGGGGGTGGTGGGGGGGGTGGAGAAGGGGGGTGGTGGAGGGGGGGTGGTGGGGGGGGTGGAGGAGGGGGATGGTGGGGGGGTGGAGGGTGGGTGGTGAGGGGGTGGAGAGTGTGGGGGTGGAGGGGGGTGGAGGGGGTGGAGGGGTGGAGGGGGGTGGAGGGGGGTGGAGGGGGGTGGAGGGGGTGGAGGGGTGGAGGGGGGTGGAGGGGGGTGGAGGGGGTGGAGGGGTGGGGGGGTGGATCTGGGAGGAGGTCTCTTCGTGCACTAGTATATCAGGACAGTCTACGCAATGGTGTCTGCAACAGGCCCCCCAGCTGCCCCCTGCTGATGCAAAGCCCCCAACTGTCAGAAAAACTGACAGAGTGCTGGAAACTCACCCAAAAGACTGGCATGGAGCACTCTTATTTTCACCCTGTTAGGACATGGGATAATTCAACCCATTATATTTGTCACTGGAGAAATATTCTTCATTGAGACACCTCTCAGGCATTTCTTATAGCCTAACTAAAGAACAACTCAGACACGTGCATTGAAGGAAGTCATAGAGTCTCAACCTCAAACAGGACTGGTCCTACAAGTATCTGAGTAAAGAAATCTCTTGAAATGTAAAGGGGTCCCTATCTTGTTGATATAAATCCTCTTCCTTACCTGTTGGTAGGCTCCCAGGATTTTCCGTGCTTCCTGGTACAGGATCTCTCCGCTCCAGTGCGGATTCAGCTGGTGCAGTTCTGAGACTATTCGATTGTGCTCCCGTAGGAAGATTGTGTGTAGTGTCTGAATCCCTAAGTGTTCGTTTGCTCGTGAATCCCCTGATACCAAAATCAAACAAAAAAATCACACGGCATTCATGTCTTGCTGAGCAATGTCTATCCTGTTGCTGTAAAATATGAAGGGGCTTGTTGCAGAATCTGGCCTTAAAGGTCACCAAAATCTTCTAGGAGCCTTGTTTCCCCTAGGGTGCTGACAGTCAACACTTTAAATGGAAAGGGTTTGACTCCTCAGCATTACTATTCACGACCTTAAAAGTCTAAAATATTTTGCATTATTTATAAATATAAACTCTTTGGGGCTTTTTTTCAGATCTCGGCTAACTCTGTGCTGTTATCTTTCCACAGTGGGATGCTAGTTGGAGTTGTCAAATCTACAAAGAACTAGTTCCAACTCCAGTAGTTCAGGCCTGACCTGTTGGAGTTGCTGGTCACTTCCATTGAGCCATACCCCATGTAATAGTGTAGTGTTGTTTGATGCTTGCTCTGCACTTTCCTCCTTTTGTATGCTAATCTTCTCTTTGTGCTTCAAGAAGGTATTGGAGTATGGGAGTACTCTGGTATCTTAACTATTTGACCTTCTTAACCTGTGAGCCTAGACAGTAAGGCTTGAATTTTCTCGTGATGATGGCAACTCTCGGTCTCTGCGAAAATGGAGGCCCAGCTCGGAACTTTCAGGCACTTTTTCAGCAGACGAGTTTACACAGCTGGGAATTCTCCTGACTGCGCGCCCAATGCAAGTGTGAAAATTTAAGCCTAATGTGTTGGCAGAACTTTCACTGTGAATTTTCAATGAGAATCACAGCCAAATGCAATCCATGAACTCCCAGAAGAGATCACTGTTCAAGAACAAGATTTATTTTTGTTTCCTCCTTGCTTTTAATCCCTGGCGTTGATCACAGCATCCCAACAGGCAACGCAAATCTGATTAGACAACTTGGCTCAAACTAGGAAATAAGCTAGAGTATTCTGAGCTTTAAGGCTCACTTTTACTCATTGCTATCAGCTACTAGTCTTTTAGGTTAACCTGCTATTTACTGGACTGATGGTCTGCTGGTTTAAATGAAGAAACCTTTTTTTTAATTTTTATTATTATTGTCACAAGTGGGCTTATATTAATGCAACAATGAAGTTACTGTGAACATCCCCTAGTTGCCACACTCCAGTGCCTGTTTGGGTACACTGAGGGGAATTTAGCATGGCCAATGCACCTAATCAGCATGTCTTTTGTGGGAGGAAACCAGACCATCCAGAGGAAACCCATACAGATGTGGAGAAAACGTGCAGACTTCGCACAAGCAGGGACCCAAGCCAGAAATCAAACCTGGGTCCCTGGCGCTTTGAGGCAGCAGTGCCAAACACTGTGCCAGAAAGTTGGAAGTGTTCAATTGCAAAATAAAGTGTGCACAAAAGTAATGACAGAATAGAAAGTCAGAGTGTAAGATAACCTGCAACAAGTGCAGTTTGAAGGACAATATTAAGGTGAAATAAATAGTTACTAGGATCCTATTGTCAGTGAGGAGGGTCACAGTATTATGAGCAAGAAGTGCTCTACTGTGTGGAAGTCTGGTGTTCATTCAGGAGACATTGGAAATGGTCCAGAAGAACGCTGCTTGACTGTCAAAACCATTGGGAAGTAAATGGTAACCAACATAAATTTTATGTTGCAATTAGAAGGCTAAGATCAATACTCCTGTGATCAGGAGATAGTATTCTAGCATTAGTTTAATCCTATAGCTATCAATCAAAATCTTATCCTAGAGACTAAAGAGTGTGAGATTTCCATCAAACTAGCCGCGAAAGCCAGAACACCAATTCGGTGCAATGGCAGTGCTACCCAGATAAGAGTTAAAGAAAGGAAAGAAAGTGAACCTGCAGCTTTGGTTATATGAAAATTAGGCAAAAAGCTGCCAGAGATACGTTATTATTCAACAATCATAACATGGCATACATTTAAATATATTTGCAAAGTGAAGGCACCAAGTCAGCACTATATTCAGAGTGAGGAATTGTCACTATGAGGAACTGTGTGGAGTTCATTACCATAGGAAGTAGCTGATGCCAAAACATTGAATGTATTCAAGAAGTGCTGGATATAGCACTTGGGGTGAATGGTTTCAATGGTTATGGGGAAAAAGCAGGATTAGGCTATTGAGTTGGATGATCAGCCATGATCGTAACGAACCACGGAGCAGGCTCAAAGGGCCAAATGGCTTCCTCCTGTTCCTATTTTCTATGTTTCTACACAAGACACTCTGCAAACACATGGAAAGACAATACTGTTGAAGGATGAGACATCCACTGAAACATTGGACTGAAAGAACAAGGGACAAAAACCGATAGGAATATGGAGGGTGGCATAAAACAAAGTTCTTGAACCCAAAGGGATGAGACAAATCACCTTTTGATTAATGATCAAGAAAGGACTTTGAAAGAACGTCATGTAGTACACAAGGAAGCTGAATAGTTACACTGCAGAATGCAGATGGGCAAAGAGTGGTTCCTTAGAGGTATCATTTTAAGGACCTTTTAAGAAGATTGGCATGAGACAGCAGAAAGAAACCATTTTGGAAAGAACATGGAGAGTTGTTGGGAATTCAGGAATTAAGGATAGGAAAAGGGCAAAAAATCACAAAGACACTTCTGTAGAAATTACTGGACATTGTATTTTATGGTCACAGGAGGCTTTACTGCCCTGTTTATACACATTCATATCAAATCTCTGCTAAATAAAATTTCTATTTTCTTTCTGAAATAAACATTGAATCAATTGTATGATCAATGCTGGAGACTCGAGATCTCTTGATTCCAGAATATTGCTGCTGTACGAATCATGGAATCCCTACAGTGCAGAAGGAGGCCATTTGGCCCATCAAACCTGCAATCATAACAATCCTACCCAGGAACTATCCCTGTAACCTCACACATTTACCCTACGAATCCCCCTGACACTAAGGAACAATTTAGCATGGGCAATCCACCTAACCTGCACAGCTTTGGACTGTGGGACAGCACGATAGCACTGCTGCCTCACAGTGCCAGGGACGTGGGTTTAATTCCAGCCTCCCGCCACTGTCTGTATGGAGTTTGTACGTTCTCCCCGTTTCTGCATGGGTTTCCTCCAGGTGCTCCAGCTTCCTCCCACCCAAAAATGTGAGGGTTCATTTGATTGGCCATGCTAAATTGCCCCTTAGTGTCAGGGGGATTAGCAGGGTAAATAAGTGGGGTTATGGGGATAGGGCCTGTGTGGGATTGTTGTTGGTGCAGGCTCAATAGGCTGAATGGTCTCCTTCTGCACTGTAGGGATTCTATGGAAACTGGAAACACTGGGAGAATGTGCAAACTCCACAAAGTCAGTCACCCATGGCCAGGATCAAACCCGGGTTTCTGGAGCTATGAGGCAACAATGCTAACCACTCAGCCACCTTGTTGCTTTACTTCTTTCCCTCCTCTCTGTATTACTAAATATATTCCTTAAACAATGACCTAATAATGTTCTTAATCCCTTTCCCTTTCACATTACAATGGTAAGTTTGATGTACTCATGCCTTGTGGTGGACTTACCTGCCAGAAAACATGGAATGTCCGATTTGTTTGCAGTGAGGTTTCTAGTCAGTGCACAAGGGTTTTGAAGTTTCTTGCTCGCGAAAGGTAGGTAGGCTCGGCCGTTGTCAGAGTACTCCTGGTTAATGGCCAGATAGCCGAGATCATTAGTTAGGTTCCTCAGTTTCCGCGCTAGGGATTCTGTGCTCCCATAAACCAAGCTGGCATCCACAAAGGAAGTGATGCTGTTCATTTGTTCCCTGGGATAGAGATTCCCAGTGATGATGACAGATGTGCCGCTGCCACATGCTGGGGCCGAGCGGAAGAAGGGCATACACATTTTGCTCTCATGTGCACGGGGGTCATCATCAGGGATCTACAACACATTCAGATTTAATCAGACAATGAACAAGAGTTAAAACATTGCATCGAACATACATTGGTGATGCGGGACAGATACTTGCCTGGATTGGGAAGCAGGGATTTTTGTTTTGACATGATGATGAACAGTCACTGCTGTTGATGAAGGAAGAAGAACTAGCAGTTTGTGGTGTCAGGTCTATATCATGGTCAATCCACTGTCCCCATTCCACCAAAATATGGCCGTAGCTGCTGTCCAGTGAAATGTCCTCATTGCGGGTGTGCAAGATTGCAGTTGACACTTTCCTAACCTAGAAATAACCAATACAATCATGAATCATAGAATCATAGCATTATATGGTACAGAAGAGGCCTTTCGGCCCATCGAGTCTACACCGACATGTGAGAAACACCCGAACTCCCATCTAATCCCATTTACCAGCACTTGGCCCATAGCCATGAAATGTTATGGCATACTAAGTGCTCATCCAGGTAGTTTTTAAAGGATGTGAGGCAACCTGCCTCTACCACACTCCCAGGCAGCACATTCCAGAGCTTTCCGTTACAGCACAATCATCTCTACCCATCTACCGCTCTTCAACATGCCCCACTACATACCGGTGGTAAGGGGAACCCATTATGTTTCTTGCTTTTGAACCATCCTTTTGGAAATGAGAAGCCATCATCATAATCTGGGAATAGCCATCGAACAAATGGATTGTTAGGTGTGCCCCACTGGGCATGCTGTCTAGAGTCATAGAGAAAATGGTCATTTTAGTTGTGGTGAGCAGATATTTGAAGAATGGTAACAAGTTAGAGAAAATGGTAATGCTGTCTCCAACAATCTCAACTTCAAGGTAAATGGGAACATATCTATTAATGCAGGCATACTTCTATGTAGTGACCAGTGTATTACAAGAGATATTGTGAAATTTCAAAATGTGGAAGCCATGGTATCACACTGATGGCATTGTAGCCCGAACCAAGGCAGATTCATTGGTTATATTTCTCACTGACATTTGTGGTTTCTCTCCATCTACAAATTAACTGCCAAGTTTGCCTAAAAACAACCTCAAAAGTTTTTTGTTATCTGTGAAGCACTTTGTGACATTTTGGAAACAAGGAAGTCGTGACAAAAATGGAATTTTAAAATAAAATTTTTCACAGCAACCACGCAATTAAAGCAATTGGCAGGGTCATTGAAACAGCCCCAAAGATGACAGGGTATTGATGGAAAATGCTCAGGACTGAATGTTGTCCAGGACACTGAAAGAACTTCTTTCTCTTTGCGGAAAAGGATCTATGCGAGTTTTTTATATGTTGACAGAGAATCTCACTTTAATACCTCAATCAGAAGGTGAAACCTTTGTCAATACTTTGTTTCCTCAGGCCAGGGCTGTGGGTAACAGACAACATTTACCTAAAGTCCTTTGGAATCAAGATTATTGATAACATTCTTTCTTAAAATGAAGTGGGAGGAATCCATGCTTCCTGCTGCATTTACCAGATAGTTGCTTTCCCCTTTGTAAAATTCCTCACCTCCTTACAGACTCTAAGAAGCTAAGTTTGCTGTCACTCAGTGGTATCTCTTCATTTCTCATCACCTTTTCAAACCTACCAGTGTCCTAACAAAGAAACTGTCAATTGTACCATCTGACTGAGGAGTTATCCTGGCACGAAGAAGTCTAACAACACCATTGGCATCATTGTTCTTCCTGCTGGTACATACCTGTTATTGCAGATACTGGTGATGTTCCGATATTTGTTCAGTAGGCAGGAACTGGAGCAAGTTACTGGTCGCAGCTGACTGATGCAACCTGTCGCCTTAGCCAATGCCTGAAGATTGAGCGTGCTGAGCAGCAGATCTGAGGAACAAATATAGAAATTAGGAGCAGAAGTGGGCAATTCAGCTCATTTGAGCCTGCCCTGCCATTCAGTCAGATCAGGGCTCATCTCTCCCAGGTCTCAAATCCCCTTCCCTACCTGTTCTCCATTTTTTAATCAGAAATATATTCATCTCCTAATTGAAACCATTTAACGATTCAGACTCCACTGCACTATGGGGCAGTAGTCCCACAAATACATTATTCTCTTTGAGAAATAATTCCTTCTCATCTCAGTTTTAAATCTATCACCTCTGAATCTATCCCTGTGACCTCTTGTTCTAGAAAGCAACAAAGCACCATCTGGATCAGATGCTGTATGATCATTCCTCAGGTATGGATGGTTTTGGGAAGTTTGGTGAAGATTTTCCACTATTAAAGGGATCGGAGCTGAGCTCCATCCCGGCCCTCAATTAATATCCACACGTGTATTTTCTAGCAGGTTCAGGAGGTGGAATCATGGCAGTTTTCCCCTACTTTTGGAGACATGGAGATCCAAGTGTTGCATCTCAACCGCAATCCCAGTTTAGATCAGGTAACCCGATCTGGTAACCTGAGAGTGAGGGAGACAGACAGTCTGTTAGGTTATCCATCCAAGGTCCCTCATTCCCTCCCAGTAATCTGTGTCCCCATGAGTCTGGACACTGGCAACCTAACAGCATCTCCAAGGCCATGCGCCACCTGAATGGGCACTGGGCATTGGCACATCCTTGCCCTGGTGGGCAACGGGTGTCTGCGAGGAGGTCCCCAACATGAGTGCAGCCACCTGGTCACCTGGTACAGTAACTTCCAGGAATGGCTAGTAGTTCAGATAGACAGTGGAGAAGCATCCTTGTGTCTTTTGTGTAATGGGTGACCATTGCAGGGAGCACTGCAGAGTTAACCCAGTGTGGGGAGCCATATTAACTCCTGCAGAGCTCCCTTGACTGGGGCAACAGCTGCAGACCTGCTGCTTGTTACTGTTAGTGGGGCCTGGGATGGAATGTACAATAAAGCATAGAGCATGTCGAGCAGACAGATGGCAGGGTAACCAGGGCGACATTAATGGGGTTGGAACTCAACCTCATATGAATCCTCTCAGGAGTCATTGAGTAGCCAGGGGGAATGCCTGCAACACGAACTCCAAGCCAGTGGCAAATTCTGACCACAGGCCTCCCAGAGCAGCATGAGCCCCCTCAATCCTCTGCACCCATATAAGCCCTCACCCTGCACCATGGTAACAGCTGACACCCCCACCCCCATACCCCCCTCCACCCCAGAGGATGGTGTTGGCAGTACTCACCTCCTCACTCTTCTTCATTGCTGCAATGACTGAGCCACAGTACTAATTTGTGCTGGCGTGTTGTGCTGCCAGGGAGATGGGAAGCATTTGGGTGGAGGGAAGCAATTGGGAGGGGGAAGCATGCGTGCCAAACTCACCAATGGTACTGAAATCCAGTCAATCTCATGCTAATAAACCTTGCGCCCATTTTGGGGAGGAAACTTGGTTCTTGCCAGTAAAAAGGGGCAGAGAAGATACCAATTGTTTTGTGCCTGGTGGAAATCAGATTTTTAGCTTTGCATGCAATTTCTTCAGCTCACCACACAATGTTTAGTGAGGGGAGGTGGTAAAATCCCACCCGAGGACTTGCAGGCGGCCATTATTAAACTAACTTTACTTACACCTCCCCATCAGAGAGGGCTGTATAACAAAATGTCGGCCTATTACACTATATTTTAGTATTACACTATATTTAGTGTGTATGTGCCTGGTGTTAGCCTAGTACCATGCATAACACTATATTTATCCACATGAATTGCCATCTGCTTGGTGTAGACTCCATTCCCTTGCATCTACATCTGATTGCAGTCTTTTCCACTTCCAAGGCTCTAACATTAGCAACATGCTGAATCACAGCAAGAAGGCTGAGGACACCATTATCAGAAGGTGCCACATACTACATTGATTCCGTTACCTGTGCTCTGTTGCTTCCTCTGCTTCTTTCTCCCACTTAGGATTTTGTAAAATACTATCTGATGTTTATACAAAAAGGGGCTGCGTATATGTAAGTTCATAGAATCATAGAATCCTACAGTTTAGAAGGAGGCCATTCGGCTCATCGAATCTGCGCTAACCACAATCCCATTTAGGCCTTATCCCCATAACCTATGCATTTACCCTATCTTGTCCCCCTGACACTAAAGGACAATTTAACACAGCCAATCCACCTAACCTGCGAATCTTTAGACTATGGGAGGAAACGGGAGCACTCAGAGGAAACACATGCAGACACAGAGAAAATTTGCAAACTCCACACAGACAGTGACCCCAACTGGTAATCAAACAAGGCTTCCTGGTGCTGTGAGGCAGCAGTGTGCCCCCCTGCCATTCCTTACTACTAGCTCAGTTGTTGTTGTTGTTTACCTGTTGCATTCTTGAACATGTCCTTCTCGGTGTAAACCATCTGTCGGATGAGTTCTATCGAGGTCTCCATCAACTCAGCCGCTCTCACTGCTGTCCGTGTCTCGGCCACAGGATCCTTGAAGAGACTGAGCAGCTTACTGGCACTAATGGAGCCATTGGCCAGTGCCGCTCTATTCCTGGGAATCAAAGAGCACATTTTAGACTAGTGGCTGGTTTATCCTTGGCAGTGTAAACCTTTTCACTTGAACCCTCTCTTTGCCTTCCCAGTGAGAGTTGTGGAACTTAGTTAAATAAAACGCATAAATCAGTGGCATGAATTTTACTTATCATCCTGTCAAAGGGACAGCCCCTTATTTGAAGGAATTCAACTGAGTTGATTCCAGAGAGGAAAATGTTTCATCTATGGTGTGATACAGTTGTTTCTTTGGCCACTGGAGGGCGCGCATTCCACCTGGGAAGCTTTGCCCATTTTCTGGAGTCTTTCTAGAGCCAATCAAAAGTCAGTCAGAGACATCACCTTAAATAACCCCACTTGTCTGCAACTCCAATAGACGAAGCTTAGCACCATCCAGCACAAAGCAGCCTACTGGATTAGCACCCTATCCACCAACTTAAACATTCATTCCCTTCTCCACAGATGCACAGTGACAACAGTGTGTACCATGGACAAGATGCATATCACTAGCTCACCAATTTCCTTTGGCAGCACCTTACAAACTCATCGTTGAGAAGGACAAAGGCAGCAGATATATGGAAGCACCACTACCAAGCCACACAGCATTCTGACTTGGAAATATATCATCGTTCCTTCACTGTCAGTGGATCAGAATCCTGGAACTCCCTCTGTAACAGCACTGCTGGTGTACCTACACCCCCAGGGACTGCAATGATTCAAGAAGGCAGCTCAGCATCATTTTCTCAAGGGGCAAAAGAGATGGATAACAAATTCTGGCCCTGTCAATGATGCCCACATCCTGTGAAAGAATTAAAAAATCTTTCTTCAGGAACATTTGGTCCTGATTCCTTTATTGTATTAAAGCAATGCTTTGTGTGACCTAAGATTAGATCCTTGGGCAAACTATTCCACTTGATGTAACAATAGTAACGATAAAATAATCTTATTAGTATTTAAAGGTAGCAGTGAAACATTTCCCGCTTAGGGTCAGTGTACTACTTTGTTATAGGTGATCACCATTATCCTTTACTTTTGTGCTGATGTCCCATGGTTTAGAACCCAGTAAACCAGGATACATTTGCTAACAGATAGCACACACACCACATCAGATTCTACTGAACACTCCCAGTTCAGTAACAGGATGAAACAGCAAGCTTCCCACCACCATGCTACTTTATTCACCTCTTTCAGACCAGCTACAACACCAACTAGATAGGAAAATGACTGGCTCTCAAAAACACAATGCACATCTCTGGCACATCCCAAATCACTTCCCATGGTAATTAACTTGGAAGTGCAGTCCTTCATGTTTATGTAGGTAAACTCAGAGGTCAGCAAGATCTCACAACAGTCACGAAATGAACGACCAGTTAATTTGCTACAGGCAGGGTGAAGTGCATTAACTCCTTGGAATAAGGAGCTAAGTGTCTAATTCAGAGAATGGCACCTCTAACAATGCAACAAAGTTTCATGGGACACTTTTACTCATTTAAAGGTGCTACATAAATACAAGATTTTGTTTGAGTATTAGTTACATTATGGAGTGATGTTCTGTGGCCTTAGAATATTCTGCTTCAGGGACAAAATTACTACCTATTGAGTCCAGCAATGTATAAGTGCAGGGTAAAGCTTCTTTCAATAATATGCCTTAACTTCAAATCTTGCAGGGTGAAATTGCCCTTTCTTACACCAATTACTTTTGAGACATTTCTGAATGAACTTGCCAGTTTGCTGGCCTAGTTGTAGTTCTATAGTATAGTTCCCACCTGTTCTTGGTAAGCTCACAATATTCTGCCAATTACATGTATGCTCACTGTGCTATGTCCACCACTGCTACACAAACTGACTTCTCCTTCTCAATCCAATGAGAATTCAGTGTAATCTATTGACCGCATCCAGGTTTATTTCAACTTGGCTGATTTTGGGGATGGAGGACTGAGGTATGAGGGGAGATTGACTAGGTTAGGGTTGCTTTTGCTGGAGTTTAGACAAATAGGGAGGATCACATAGAGACTTATAAAATTCTAACAGATCTAGGCAGGGTAGAAGCAGAGAGGATGTTCCTGATGGTGGGGGTGTCTAGAACCAGGGATCACAGTCTAAGGATTCAGGATAGGCCATTTAGAACAGAGATGAGTTGACATTTCTTCACCCAAAGAGTGGTGAGTCTGTGGAATTCATTACCACAGTTGATGCCAAAACATTGAATGTATTCAAGAGGCAGCTGGATATAGCACTTGGTGTGAACAGAATCAAAGGTTATGGGGAGAAAGCAGGATTAGTTATTGAGTTGGGTGATCAGCCATGAGCTTAATGAATGGTGAAACAGGCTTGAAGGGCCAAATGGCCTCCTCTTGCTCCTATCTCCTATATTTTTAACTTGTTTCCAGGTCTTTTTCACCTTTACAGGAATTGCGTACTATGGGCCTTGCCACTTGTTTTCCACATTAAACAGAATCTGCTTTTCTTAACATATTTGAATCTTACTTGTCTCTAGATCTTTTGTAGGCAGTATTGACAAGATGAAACGCTTTCTTGCATGCCTCATTGACAATCTCATTTCCTCGCTGAGTCACAGATTCTGCAAGACCTGAAGAAAAGTAACATGGTTTACAGATTGAAGCAGTGGATTTAATAGTATAGATAGAATGGAAATAATAAAGGAATAATAGCCCATTTATTTCCAAATATTACAATTGTCTCCAGACTAGACAGTTAGTGAGATTTTGCAAGCCCAGGCAAGTCGTGGAGATTACAAATAGCATGACATGAGCCCAAGATGCATCCTGTCTGGAGATAATACACATCTCTTTATCCTATTCTTAACGCTTTCTCCACTCACATTGTCTGTACCTTTAAGATTTGATTACTTGTAAAGACTCGCAATTCAATCATTATTTTGTAAATTGAGTTTGTGTCTTTATATGCTCTGTTTGTGAATAGAAACACAATAGAAATACAAACCCTTCACCACCTGATGAAGGGGCAGTGTTCCGAAAGCTAGTGGCTTTTGCTACCAAATAAACCTGTTGGACTTTAACCTGGTGTTGGAAGGCAGCAGTGGCAGAGGTTAATAATCCAGGACACCATGGGTTAGATTTTGGTGTCTACACTGAATTTGCTAAGTATGCTTTCTGAGTTAAAGGAAGTCATCAAGGATTCCAGACTGTTCATAGTTCTGTGGATATCATCCCTACCTCTGGTAAAGACAGATTTCATATTCCACCATAGTTGTATGGATTACTGGAACTCACTGTCTGAACTGATCTATATATTCATAAAGACACCAGCAAAGTGAAGGCACCAGCAAAACCTGATGGTTAAAAGAGCTAACTCTGCATCAGATTAAGCACTGTGGGAGCAGTAAGGTTGCACAGAGGGTGTACAGTGAAGAACAGGCATAGGAGCTGTTTGTGCAGTGGCTGTACTAAGCTTTGAACAGACAGCGATTGAACATAGACTCCTTTGTGTTGTGCTCCTGAGCAAAATATGACCGCCTGACAGAGGCACAACTCCTGTGCATTTGTGACCAATAAACAGTGATTAGTGCCTGTTTGTGAGTATGTAACTGGAAGCATGATCAGTGCCAGCAAGATGTGTACAAGAATGAGAGGCAGAGATGCAGAGACATTGGGAGTGGTAACCCGGCACTAACCACTGCAGAAGAAGGAGCATGATCCGAGTCTGGGATCTGGAGACATCGGAACAAAGTTCTTCGGGAGAGAGTCTGATCACCTCACCTTGCCGCGGGTAGTATCTATGTCCAATTCGTAAGTTTGGACATTTTGTGAAGCTTTTGATACATGTTGAATACTTTGTTTATAATGAAGGAGGTTGGCAGTTATATACTTCATGTATAAAAATGTAAGTTCAATTCTTATACTTTGTGTATAACAAAGTCAGTCAGAGGTTAGAAACTTTCTGCATAATGAAGTAAGTCAGAGGTTAAATACTTTGGGTGGGATTTTCTGGCTGCGCTTGCTCCAAGACCGGAAAATCCTGCCTGATCAATGAACCTTTGCATGGTCCATGTCCCGCCCGCTGTGGCGGCCAGATGGGAAAATTCCATCCTGTGTGTATAATGAAGTTTGTTACCTCGTGTACTAAAGTAGTGTGCTAGAGTTTGACAGTTTTGTGGTAACTTGGTAGAGTACAGTGTAATATGTCTGCAGAGGCAGAGATTCCTTCACTAAAATCCCCTTATTTACAAACTCTAACTGCAGTATACAGAGTGCTATCAGTTACCAGTCTGTCTCTAGGGTGTCAGAGGAACTGACACTCATGGTTAACTAAAAGGCAAAAACTCCCTGATTGCCCTCTCCAGGCAAACCCCGATACCTCCCTCCTGCCCACCCCAGCAGCGCCAATGCCTCTGGCAGTTCCAACTCCCTCCAACCCCCCCCGGGGTCCAAATGGCCAGCCCCGATCACCCACTTCCCTCCCTCTGTCACCGATCCCTATGCAGAGTGGCAGCAGGACCCTCCCACCCCTACCAATTGACACCCCCATAGACCCTTCCCCCAATGGACCCTGCCGCATCTAGCCCCACCCCATTGACACTGCCCGATGCCTAGTGCCAAGATGCCCTGTGGGCATTGCCAATTTGCCCCTTGGGCCCCACCGAGGTGCTACTCCCTTACCCCCAACCTCTGGGACGGGTGGTCCTTAATCACTCCTGTTCTTTCCAATGAAGTTGAGTCATCTGAGCCCTGTTAGTGGGGAGCATTAGCAAAGTATGCTGCTTGGAACCATGGGAAGATGCTAGTGAACCCAGGGACTTCAGCCTTGGGCCTGCTAATTGGATTTAAATTGAAATTTAAATATGGAAATCAGCTCTGTGCCGATTTCAAGGTGAAGCTGATGACTCCAAAAAACATGGAACAGGAGACAAGCGGAGATTGTCACGCCCAGCTGGCAGCCTGCTAAACGATCTCTGTTGATGTCTCCTGCTCATTGCGCTGCTGGAGCAGTGCAGCAGGCTGGGAGAATCATCCCTGAGGCATTTAAACTTAAATGGTTGATTGGATGGATCTTAGATTGCTGAAGGAAATAGGGATGGAAATAGTGGAGGCCTTGGGCACAATCTTTTAATCTTCCTTTGATATGAGATGGCTATTCGAGAACTTGAGGTTTGCAAATGCTGCATCCCTGTCCAAAGAAGGGGAGGGAAAGAAAAAGACCTGATTAATACTAGCCAGTCAACATAATGTTTATTTAGATTTCCAAAAAGCCTTTGACAAGGTATCGTGTAGGAGACTGTTAAATAAGTTAAGTGCCCATGATGTTAAGGGTGAGATCCTGGCACGGATAGAGGATTGGCTGACTGGCAGAAGGCAGAGAGTGAGGATAAAGGGGTATTTTCAGGATGGCAGCTGGTAACTAGTGGTGTGCCTCAGGGGTCAGTGCTGGGACCACAACTGTTCACAATACACATTAACGATTTGGAGGAAGGAACTGAAGGTACTGTTGCTAAGTTTGCAGATAATACAAAGATATGTAGAAGGACAAGTAGTATTGAGGAAGCAGGGGGGCTGCAGAAGGACTTTGACAGGTTAGGAGAGTGGGCAAAGAAGTGGTAGATGGAATACAATATGGAAAAGTGTGAGGTTATGCACTTTGGAAGGAGAAATGGAGGCATACGTTATTTTCTAACTGGGGAAATGATTAGGAAATCAGAAGCACAAAGGGGTCCTTGCTTGAGATTCTCTTATGGTTAACATGCAGGTTCAGTCGGCTATTAGGAAGGCAAATGCAATGTTAGCATTCATACTGAGAGGGCTAGAATACAAGAGGATACAAGGGATGTACTTCTGAAGCTGAATAAGGCTCTGGTCAGACTCCATTTGGAATATTGTGAGCAGTTTTGGGCCCCATATCTAAGAAAGGATATGCTGGCCTTGGAAAGGGTCCAGAGGAGGTTCACAAGAATTATCTCTGGAATGAAGAGCTTGTCGTATGAGAGACATTGAGGACTCTGGGTCTGTACTCATTGGAGTTTAGAAGGATGAGGGGGGACCTTACTGAAATTTATAGGATACTGTGAGGCCTGAATAGACTGGATGTGGAGAGGTTGTTCCACTAGTAGAAAAACAAGCACCAGAGGGCACAACCTTAGACTAAAGGAACAATCCTTTAAAACAGAGATGAGGAGGAATTTCTTCAGCCAGAGAGTGGCGAATCTGTGGAACTCTTTGCCACAGAAGGCTGTGGAGGTCAGGTCATTGAGTGTCTTTAGGATAGAGATAGATAGGAAATTGATTAATAAGGGGATCAGGGGTTATGGGGAAAAGGGAGGAGAATGGGGATGAGAAAAAAATCAGCATGGTTGAGTGGTGGAACAGACTCGATGGGCCAAGTGGCCTAATTCTGCTCCTATATCTTATGTTCTTATGATCTTATGTTGGTAGTAGGGAAACTGTTGGAGACCTTATTCAGGAAAAAATAATTGTCAATTAGAAATACATGGAATATAAATTTGTTAAACCTAAGTAATATCTGATAAATTTGATTGTGACCAATAAAGAAATAACAGCGAGGTGATACATGAACTTTCAAAAGTTGTTTGATAAAAGTGCCATATTAAAGATTTGTTTGTAAAATTGAAGCTTAATAGATTGGAGCAGGTGAAAGTCAAAAAGTACAGAGTCAGGGTAATTAGTTTTTTAATTGGATGGAAGTGTACACTGGTATTTTCCAGGGATCAGTATTAGGACTCTTGCTCTTAATATATGTTAGGGTATACATGGCCTTATTTCAAAGTTTTCCAGTGCCACAAAACCAGGAAATGTACCAAACAGCAAGGATGATAGTAGCAAGCTTCAGGAGAAATTCAACAGACTGGTGAAATAGGCAGACACATGGCAAATTAAAGTTGATGCAGAAAAATGTGAAGTGATGTACAATGAAAGGAAAAATGAAGAAACAATACAAACAGAAGCTGTTATTCTCCTGATGTGTTTCCCACTGGTGCTGGCAGCACCAAATAGATGGGATTCAACTGCTCTTTGGTGGCAAAAAAATCCCCAATATGAAGCACATCAGCTATCCCAGCTTTACAGAGAAGATGCCCTGATCTGAGAGTGCAGATCCAGTCCTGACCCCCAGGACATTGCAATATCCCACATACAAGGGAAGCACCCCAATCCTTCACCACAGAAGAGCAACCAATCTACCACCACTAAATGTTTGGGTCACTTTCCCCTCCACATATCATGCAGGTTTGAGTGTGACCTTAACAACTCCCACCCTCTGTCAGAGGCCTCACACACACACACACACCCTGCACCCCCCCACCCCACCACCACCACCATCTGCTTATTTCACATTCGATCACATTTCCGTTTAATTATCTCAAGATCTGGTCATGCTGAGGAGCTGAAATGCGTTGAAATACATTGTTTACATTCAATTTCACGCCCCAGTGCCTTTCACTAGCCTCGTGATTGACAAGTTCAGGCTATTTCACCATAGGCAGTAGCTTTGTTTATGTATATTTCCTGTAACAGTTGGTTAAATCTGAATATAAAGGAGAGACGCTCCTTTACGGTGGGGGTGGGGCGGGGGGGCAGCAAAGGCCCTTGCCCCTTCACACCGGTTTTGGCAGTGCTAACTTGGCACTGACCTGTGTCAGCCTGGTAGTGACAGGCTGGTTTTGACTTCCTGCCAGTGTGCCACTCAGGCAGTGACACTTTCACAGCCAGGGTGGCATTGCCAGGGTGATGGGGAGTTGTGCCAACTTCTTCTATGGCTGAAGGCAACTTTCAGTTCAGGCAGGCTGTTCCGGCATAAGAGGTTGAAAAAGAGCCACTATGAAAGAGAAAGGATTGGCGGTGCAGCCGGCCTTTCTCAAAAGGACTTCAGGGAAAGCCTGTTTAACAAAACTGTGGTTAGAAACTGCAGCAGCTGAAAAGAAGATAGACTCAGATTTATTTCAGGTATATTCAGATCTTGAGATAATTAAATGTGATTGAATGTAAAATAAGCAGTTCAAAGAATTCCAGCAGTTCAGGTGCAAGACTTTCACTTTCATTTGACAGGTCGTTGAAATTGACACGCTGGGAGCCAATATTCAAATGGACAAGATTCTGCCTCCTCTACTTATATGTCAATGGTGAACTTATTTTGATGATTTATCTAACTAATTTGAATAGCCCTTCTGAGGAGGTCATTGAATGAAATGAGGAGATTGGCTATTGGTTCATAGAAAATGAAAGCAGAGGAGGCAGCCATTCAGCCCATCAGAGGTCTGCTGGTTGAAAGGGATTAATTTTGTAGCTCTTCGCAATGGCCCATTTTTTTATTATTAGTTTCACAAGTAATTTTCACTGCAATGAAATTACTGTGAAAATAGCCTAGTTGTCACACTCCAGCGCCTGTTTGTGTACACTGAGGGAGAATTTAGCATGGCCAATGCCCCTAAGCAGCACATCTTTCGATCGGTGGGATAAAACCAGAGCACCCAGAGGAAACCCTTGCAGACACAGGGGGAACATGCAAACTCCACACAGACAGTGACCCAAGCCAGGAATTAAACCTGGATCCCTGGCACTGTAAGGTAGCAGTGCTAACCATTGTGCCACCTCATATATCATGATTCTTTTAAGGTTAAACCTGCACTGCATGTTTTAGAAGCTTTACCATCCACACAACCCCATTATCAGCCTACTTTATCTCTGAGGTAAAACCACGACATTTCCGATCTTGAAGTTTGGCAGAGAGAAAAAAGATACTGTTGGAGTAAAAGTGTTAAGAATGAAACTTGTGGACTCAGTGAGTAGATTCGCAGGCATGAAAGAAAAGCCACCGTTTTAAAAAAATATTATTAGAAAACATTGTGTTTTTTGGAAAGGGTCAAGAGACTTCAAAAAAAATGGCAGTGCTAAAAAATGGAGCCAGACTGAACAACTTGCTGAAGAGTGGAAGTACTTGAGGCCCACTGGAGCATGACCTGATTATATCAATAAGAAGTCTCACAACACCAGGTTAAAAGTCCAACAGGTTCATTTGGTATCATGAGCTTTCAGAGCACTGCTTCTTGATCAGGTGAGTCACCTGATGAGGGAGCAATGCTCCAAAAGCTTGTGATTCCAAAAAGACCTGTTGGACTTTAACCTGGTGTTGTGAGACTTCTTACTATGCCCAACCCAGTCCAACACTGGCATCTCCACATCATGATTAAAGCAACAATGGACTTTTTGATCTTCTCTGGAGCTGTCAATCAAAGCAGTTCAAAGAGTTCAGGCAGCACCTGTGGCTGTCTCAGACAACAAAGGGGGATTCCTCTCCTGATACTGACATCTCCTGACAATCAAAGAACATCAAAAAAGTCGGTAACACCTGGAGCTTCTGAAAGAAAGCAAGGGAACACCTCTCATAAAACAGATATCTCTTGTCAAGCAAAGTACTTTAAAGAGGTCTGGTAACACCCATGGCTTCTGAAATCAACAAAGGACATTCCACTCCATAGATTGGAGTAGCACAGTGATTTTGAAGGATTCCAAGATATCGGGGGCATGGATTATTATGAAACCAAGCCACTTCAAGGATTTCGCAGAACACAGACAATAATAAGTACTTTTAACAGAAAGTTTTCTGAAATCATAATCCTCAGAATGTTTTCCATGTACCCAAGAAGGAGAAATCCAGCCCTGGGATTTCCAACCTTAGGGGAGAGTCATAGAATCATAGCACAGAAGGAGTCCATTTGGCCCATTAAACCTGTACCGACAACAATCCTACCCTGGCCCTATCCCTGTAGTCCCAGTAGCACCTGGAGGAAACAACACAAGGCCAGAACTGAACTCGGGTCCCTGACACTGAGGCAGCACAGCCACTGTGTCACCTGTGGTCCTGAGGTCAATTTCTTGAAAGATTCTCTCTCTGCAGCCTGGCAATGGCAGAGGAGCCCATTGCACAGTAGTTACCTCCTTCAACCCCCCACCCCAGGAGACCAAAGCGTCAGGAGCCCGTTTATCAGGGCCTGTACCAAACTATGCCCACTGGACTTCCTGCTGGAGGGATGAGAGCAGACTAGCAGGCTGAAGTATCTGACCTCAACCCTGGTGATTATATTAAAATGAATGTCAGTGAGCAGTGAAATGACTTTGTAAATGTGCTGCAATGGAAATGGAGATGGTGCTGTGAGAGTCACTCTGTGAGCACTCTGTAATATCAGCTCCCTCCAACAGGTCGTTGGACTGCAGACCTGTTGCTGCACATTTTATTTGCCTTCCTTTAATATTTTGTTTATCAATTCCACTTCAGCCCAGTCTGATTTACCAGTTTAATTGGTCCCTTCACATTACATTTCACTGGCATACTGGAAGGTGATTCTCCCAAAAGCACTGAATTGGAGGAAATCTGTTCTAGATCATGACTCTTTTGTCAGTTCAGCTTCTCACCTGAATAGAACAAAGAACAAAGAACAAAAACAGCCCGGGAAACAGGCCCTTCAGCCCAACGAGCCCGCGCCGCCATTTTAATATTACCAGTGCCCCCCTCCACCCATGACCCTTATCTATTGTTTTTATGGCAATCCAGATTGAGGGAAACTAATTTAGGGACAATTTATTACTTCCAATCAGCCTAATAGCACATCTTTGGGGTGTGGGAGGAAACCGGAGCACCCGGAGAAAACCCATGCAAGCACGGGGAGAATGCGCAAACTCCCACAGACACTGGCCCAAATCCATGTGTCTGCACAGCAAACAGTCACTGAGCTGTCGTGTTGCCCAGCATCTGGTCCCAGTTTAAGCACACACTAACGACATGAAGCACTAGGCCAATCTCGAACATTCAAGAGCAGCCCAAGTATGACCCATCGCGTGTATGCCCCTTGTTGGACAACAAGGCGGACCGACTTAAAACCTGTGAATTAAAAGAGAAAAAATGTTATTATCATACCATATCCTTTTACATTACCAGGGACGTCCCACTGCTAATGAACTTTATTTAAAACAATCTCCTATATCCTCCCATCTCCAACCCACTCATGTGCCTGTCTAAGTTACTCTTAAACAACTCCAGCGTGCCTGCCTCCACCACCTTACTTGGCAGAGCATTCCATACCCCCACTACCCTCTGTGTGAAAAACCTCCCTCTAATATCTGTGTTATACCTCTCCCCCCTCACCTTAAGCCCGTGGCCCCTCGTACTATGTGTCTATAACATAGGAAATAGCTTACCTCTGTTTACTCTATCTATTCCCTTCATAATCTTATATACCTCTATTAGATCCCCCCTCAGTCGCCGCCTTTCAAGGGAAAACAGCCCCAATTTGTTCAATCTTTCCTCATAACCCAGTCCTTCCATACCAGGCAACATCCTGGTAAATCTCCTCTGCACTCTCTCCAGAGTCTCCACGTCCTTCCAGTAGTAAGGCAACCAGAACTGGATGCAGTACTCTAAATGCGGTCTAACCAACATTAGACTCCAGCTCTTATATTCTATACCCCGTCCTATAAAGGCTAACATACCATAGGCTTTCTTCACAACCTTCTCCACTTGTACTGCCACCTTCAAAGACTTGTGCACTTGCACCCCCAGGTCTCGCTGCGACTCTATACTCCTTATGGGCTTACCCTTTATCATATAACTCCCCCCTACATTATTCCGGCCAAAATGCATCACCTCACATTTATCCGGATTAAACTCCATTTGCCATACATCTGCCCAATATACCAGCCTATCACTATCCCGTTGTATTGCCAGACACTGCTCCTCACTGCCCGCCAATCCAGCCATCTTGGTGTCATCAGCAAATTTGCTGATCACACCACTTGCTCCCTCTTCCAAGTCATTTATATACACTACAAAGAGAAGAGGTCCCAGTACTGAGCCCTGCGGCACACCACTAGTGACAGACCTCCAGCTAGAAAAGGACCCCTCCACTACTACTCTCTGTCTCCTCTTAGCAAGCCAGTTCTCCACCCATCTAGATACCTGGCCTCGTATCCCATGAGCCTTAATTTTTTCTACCAACCTACCATGACAGACTTTGTCAAACGCCTTACTGAAATCCATATAGACGACATCAATGGCTCGTCCTTTGTCGATCGTTTTTGTCACCTCCTCAAAAAATTCTACCAGATTCGTAAGGCAAGACTTCCCCTTTACAAAGCCATGCTGCGTATCCTTAATCAGATCGCAACGCTCCAAGTGCTCATACATCCTATCCCTAAGAATCCTCTCCATCAACTTGCCTACCACTGACGTCAAACTCACCGGCCTATAGTTACCCGGGTTATCCCTCCTACCCTTTTTAAACAACGGTACCATGTTCGTTATCCTCCAGTCCTCTGGGACCTCACCTGTGTCCAAAGAAGAGACAAAGATTTGTGTCAGAGGCCCAGCAATTTCATCTCTTGCCTCTCTAAGCAGCCTAGGATAAATGCCATCAGGCCCCGGAGATTTATCAGTTTTAATGCTACCTAAAAGCCCTGACATTTCTTCTCTCGTAATCGATAGTTCCTCCAATTGGTCTACAGCTCCCTCGATGACCGTACCAGACATCAAGCCCCTCTCCTTCGTGAATACCGACGCAAAGTATTCATTCAGGATCTCCTCCATTCCTTCAGACTCTAAGCACAATTCCTCTCATCTGTCCCTGAGGGGGCCGATTTTTCCCGTAGCCACCCTTTTGGTCCTAACATAGGGGTAAAACGCTTTTGGATTTTCCTTAATCCTACCTGCCAAAGCCATTTCATGCTCCCTTTTTGCCCTCCTAACTCCCCTTTTGAGATCCCTCCTACTGTCTCTGTACTCCTCCAACGCTCTCTCCGTTTCCAGTTGCTTAGACCTGACATACGCCTCTCGTTTCTTCCTGACCAGGTCCTCAATATCTCTAGTAATCCACGGCTCTCCAATCTTACCTTTCCCATCCTTCCTCCTAACTGGCACATGCCTTTCCTGCACCCATTTCAGTTTTCCCTTGAAAGACTCCCACATGCCTAACGTGGACTTGCCTTCCAACAGCCTATACCAGTCTGTATCCCTAAGCTCCTGTCTAATCTGACTGTATCTCGCCCTCCCCCAACTTAGCACCCTCTCTGCACTCTGTACACTGCAGAAGTCCCTGTCATGAATCTCATTAAAAACCTGGGGGGTGGGGCCTATTCACTCGGGAGTCTGACAATTCTGGAAGTCTGCGCATGTGGAGTGGTCCCGATCTGTCAGTCTTCCTGTTTGCTGGCCAGCCTGGGACCCCTGCAGTGCTGCCCCCCACCCTACCACCACAGCCTGATTCTGACCCCCAAAACAATTCCTGGGCCAGCCCTGAACCGCACCCCTTCCCCCCCCATCCCATCCTGTCCTGGAGTGCCCCGATGTCCAGCCCACACCCCCTAGCAGAGGCAATCCCCTCAGCCTGGCAGACCCCTCCCTCCTCCTCACGCTGACCACCCCCCACAGTTAATCCTGTGAGGGCTGTTGTTAAAATGGGCTACAAAACATGACACATCTCAGTGAAAGAATGAGGGACAATGTAAGTTCTTCATTATTCTGTGGGCCTCTCAATGACCTTGGCAGGAGATTTGCTTATTGGGAAATTTTAAGAACATAAGAACTAGGAACAGAAAAGCACATCGTCCCTCGAGCCTATTACACCATTCCACGTTATTACGGCTGATCTTCTGCCTCTACTCCACTTTTCTGCCTCGCTCCCCATGTCTCTTGGTTCCCCAAGAGATCAAGGGCGTAAAGGGTGAAATCCAGTACTCTTGCAATAAATAGTAACATGCTAATTGCTTGCTGTACCTCCATGCAAGCGTTCTGTATTCCTTATGCAAGCACACCTAAAACTCATCGAATATCACCATTTAGAAGTCTCACACCTTTTAAAAAATCTTTTGCTTTTCTCTACTTAAAACTGAAGTAAATAATTTCACATATCACCATATTATACTATTGCCAACTTGTTGCTCACTCACTTAACCTATCTGTATATTTTAGAAGCCTTTTGTTTCCGCCTCACAGTTGGAGTCCCAACTAGTTTTGCATCATCAGCACATTTGGTTTGAATCTTCCTGTACCTGTATCATCAGATATTGGACACAAGTTGGGAAATGCATGTCAGGAATCCACGGAGGTCCTAAAACACATGCATGCAATGAATTGCTTTGGGCTTAATTCAGCTGCCTGGGTTCCTCTGTAATGTCTCCGACACTGAACTCAGCGTCACATAGTTGTGCAGATACCTGGGCGATTTACCTGTCAACTTATTCTGAAGTGGTTACAGTGGTTAAAGCTGGCCTAATTCAGAGATTCACCAGCATTACTGAAGAGAGTGTCACAAATGACCCCCAAATCACCCACTGAGCCACAAATCATCAGTTGGCTCCACTAGTCCCTTGCCACTCCCCACACCTCACAACCTCCCCCATGCCAGACTAAACCCCCCCCCTCCCCGGCCACCCAACTATACCCTAGTCCAGATGCAACTATCCCTGTCTTCCAACTATCCATTCACTCATTTATCCTTTCACTGTCCTCCTGAAAGGCTTTGAGATCTTCATAAACTTGCCCAAATATCATAGCTAATGCCATGAAAAGGGGATGTCTTTTCCTTTCCTGTCCCTTCTCCATGGGTGTCCGTGCTGACCCATCACTGCTTAAACCAGGATTGGAAGTCCCAGCTGAACATTTGCAAAAAAGGTCCCAGAAATCTTTGTGGGCAGCATCAATACGTGTAGCATCAACACTCACTGGAAGATCTGGAGCATTACCTTTGGTCTCTTTGTCTAAGTTATTGATATAAGTTGTAAATAGTTGACACCCCAGCACTGATTCCACTGGAACTCCACTAGTTACAGTTTATCAACCTGAAAATGACCCATTTATCTTGCCTCTCTGTTTCCTGTCTATTAGCCAATCTTCTAACCATGTTAATACATTAGAACACCATGAGTTCTGTGTGTCAATTCTCCTCACTATACTGCCTTCTATCACAACTGCATTCTTTTTTACTCCCCTCAATTGAATGACCTCCTGCACTTTGATGCTGCAATCAGTTTTCCTGTCCATTCTGCCAATCCGTTTTCCCATCCACCCTGCAGTCCTTTCCTCACCCACACTTTGTACCTGTTTGCCAAAGTCTAGGGCTATGGGTTAAATCCAAGGCCTCCATCACTACTGCACTGTAGGGATTCTATGATTCTATAGGTGGGATTTCATGGCCTTGTTCACCCCAAAATTGTAAAATCCCACCCAAGGTTAACAGACCTTCCCATGTTTCATCCGTTGTCCACTCCAATTCCCGTGGCAGATGGGACAGTAAAATTCCACCCTATGATTCTATGATTCTGACTGTATCCTAGAGTCTGTGCCTGCCTAACTCACAGTCACACCTTTCTGCCCTGACTATTGACCAACTGTAAAGTTCTACTTAACATAGATTAACTGTCTCAGGGATCAAAGTGCCCACATATCTCTTCAATGTCTACAGCTTGGACTCTAGCTCAACAACTTTGAGCTGAAGTTCCTTGTGTTGTAAACACTGCAAATAAGGTTTTCAGTATTTCAATGAACTTCACCAGCTCTTACAGGCTGCAGTTACGACACATCACCCATCCTGATTCGCAACTATATTGCTGTTCCTTCACCACCGCTGAGTCGAAATCCTGGAACTCCTTTCCTAACAGCACCGTAGGTGTATTTACACCAGATTAGATGTGCTATGTGGGCGACACAGTGGCACAGTGGTTAGTACTGCTGCCTCACAGTGCCAGGGACCTGGGTTCAATTCCGGCTTTGGGTCACTGTCTGTGTGGAGTTTGTACATTCTCCCTGTGTCTGCATGGATTTCCCCGGATGCTCCGGTTTCCTCCCACAGTCCAAAGTTGTGCGGGTTAGGTTGATTGGCCATATTAAAAGTGACCCTATTGTCAGGGGGATTAGCAACGTGAATACGTGGGATTACAGGAATAGGGCCTGGCTGGAATTGTGGTCGGTATGGACTCAATGGGTTGAATGGCCTCCTTCTGTAATGTGGGGATTCTATTCAGACAGCAGCGGTTCAAGAAGGTATCTGAAGGTTAATTAGGATGGACAATAAATGCTGGCCGACCAACGGCACCTATAATCCCCTGAATGAATAAAAAGATTATTTGTTTAATTATTAATTTAGTAAACTAAGAACAAGCTTTCTATCTTACCGACTGGAGCTAAAACCAAAGGAATTTAAAAAAAAACACCTCCACCCTTTGCATCAGATTCCCACCTGCACCAAACTGCAGACTTCAGAACCTTATGTCCGGTGCATTCCTTTTCTGAGAACTCTGTGCTGTGGTAAATACTGTTGACTGTACACTAAACATATGGATTATAGAAACGTTTACCTTGCTGATGCGTTTCTGCCAGTGAAGAAGTCGAGCTCAGGTAAAAGAGTAGAAGCAACAGCTGGGGGATTCCTCTGCTTAATACCTACATGTGAAAAAAAAAGCAGTCAGTGTAACAGTGGCAATGTCATTCCACTGAATATACATCTAGAAATGACAATAAATAAAATAGCAGAGGCAATTTTAAAGTAGATCATTTGCAACAGCTAAAACAGTGTACAGAGCAGTCCTGCAGCCGTGTGAATCATTTGTTCAGTAAAATTCCAGGCATCAATATCTAGGCTCCATAGAATTTGGTGATGATCTTCTTGTAAGTGACCATAGAATTATAATAGAACTGCACAATTAAGTGACACTTCAAGTGTAACGTAGTACACCAACTGCATTCATTGCAGTCTGGTCTAACAGCCTGGATTTTCATCTTCAAGTTCAGGCCATTTCCTGGCATTGCAATGCAGCCTTCTTCCTACCAGTGCCTGGCCACACTATTTTTGGGGTGGCAGGGATAAGCCTGAGTCAGGGCTTATCCTGCATTCAGAAGCAGGCCCAAGATAGGAACAGAGGTGGGTGGCTGCTGAGCCTGGCAGGTTAGAAGGCTCACCTCCATTTACTGGGACATTAGCCCAGTTCTGTACATGAGTGTTAGGAACCATGGTCTTCATGCCTCACCAGTCTCCTCACCTATCCTCAACCCTCTTCATATTCCCCATGTTTTGTCATATATCTCTATGCCCCCTCCATAACCCCATGCCCCATCCATAACCCCATGCCCCTTCCATATGCTATTTGCCTCCTTGTATATCCCCATTTTCTCTCACCCAATATCTACAATGGACAGAACTAATGGGCCCTAGCATGCAATTGGAAGATCTTTGAGTTGTTCATACAACTGTTGAAATAAACAAACAACCATTGTCAAAATATTTATCCTCTTCAGAGCTCATAATTCTGTGAATCAAACATACAGCCAATCTAACAGCACCTAAAAATACATAATTCTCTTAAGTGCACACAAAATTACCAAACTAAAATGAACAACTATTCAAAAGCTTCTTCAAAAATATTATCATAACATTTCATAAAATAATCAACTGTTCATAAAATAAACAAAGCTCACAGACCACATGACTGCTGTCTCAGTAACTTCGGTTGTGCTGAATCCATTGTTGGGGTTTAGAGCACATCAAAAATATTCATAATAGGAATTCATTGCATAATGGTGTCAACAGAGCCTCCTGAGCTGTATATATTAAACCTGTGAAGTTATGGAACAGATGACCATCTATTGCACTACTGAAAGGCTCATAAGAAGGCTGGGATGTCAATAAAATAAGGCAGCCACCTGTTCATCCATTTTGAAGACTCAGCAGATCGTTGGGGTGTCAATCAAAGGAGTCAGCCATTTTTCAGCTCTTTCAAATGCTCAACACATGGCTGGATTTATAATCAAGGAAAAGATTAAATCACAGGGGAAACTGACACATTAAAATCTGAATCTTAATGCTTCTCAATGTAGGAGAGTAGCTTATTGACAGGATAAAGTGAGGTGCTCCTAGTGGATATGAGCATTTTCATAATGCTGGCAAATGTAATGGTCATTTATCCCTTTTAAATAAAGCTCTATAATTAATCATGGTATTTAAACACATTTAACTTAATATGCACTTTTATCTTATGCACCATTACATTTAAAAGTTTTGCAATCCACTTACTCATTTTGAAGAAACCATAGGCTGATAATCAGGCTTAGAATCTTTGTAAACATTACAGTTAGGATCAGTGGAGGTACTTGAGATGCATTCAAGTGTGAAGGGAAATGAAAATAGGTTCAGCTGATTGGAAGATCAGTAGACATCCCTTGAGCTGTCAATGGAGGTCTTTTTCAAAGCACTACACATTTAAATTGCTGGAGATCAAAGGTTGTGGCATGGAGAGGGTTTCAAAGGTGTCAGCTTGCCAGGAAGCCTCAGAAACTTCAAATCAAAGCTGTGTTAATACATATGAAAAAACAAGCAGTCAATATGACAGTGGCAATGTCATTTCACTGAATACATTGGGACTGATCGCATAGCTGTGAAGAATGGAACCCCCTCCAGTGAAATTTCCTCTCTGTCAGAGGACTTCAAAGGGGTCTGCTCATAACTGCAGCTTCTGACAGGGTGAAAGGGTAACAGTACATACCTTTGTCATATTCTTCTCCTCACTTGAAAAGTGGCTGATTGTCCATCTTCTAACCTGGTGCTTATTATTTGCTCCCATTATAGGCTCTGGATAAATCTCACATCTTTACTATCAATGGCACATTTCAGCAGCCTGTCCATTGACTAATGTCAACTGGATAGTTTTTGAAAAAAAATGTCATGATAGGGAACCTACCATCTCTCCCAGGCCTGGCCTACATGTATCCCCAATCCTACACCACATGCTTGACTTTTAATGGTCTCTGATGTGGCCAGTTGTAAACAGTTAATAGCAAATATAGTGTTACAAAAGAATCAAATGGACCTAATACTTAATAAAGATTATCAGTTATCATCAAAATTAACTGGTAAATCAGTAACTTTTTCATGAGAAGCATCACGAAGAAAGTAAGGAGACAGTACTCTGACTGAGTGACTTCAGTGTTTCCCACTAAGAATGGTTCAGTTATACACCAATCACAGAATTAGATAGTTCCTGAAGGACATGAGTGTCAACTTGATCCTGGGTCAGGTGGTGAGGTAACCAATATAAGGCAGGAACCTCATAGAAACTCTACAGTGCAGAAGGAGGCCGTTCGGCCCATCGAGTCTCCACCAACAACAATCCCATCCAGCCTATCCCCGTAATTCCACATATTTACCGCACCCAATCCCTCTAAACTATGCATCCTGGGACACTAAGGGGCAATTTTGCTTGGCTAGTTCACCTAACCTACACATCTTTGGACTGTGGGAGGAAACCGGAGCACCCGGAGGTAACCCACGCAGACACAGGGAGAATGTGCAAACGCCACACAGAAAGTGACCCAAGCCAGGAATCGAAGCCAGGTCCCTGGAGCTGTGAGGCAGCAGTGCTAACCACTGTGCCACCGTGCCGCCCACAATTTGATTAGAACCTATTTGATCTTTGACCTCACTAACCTGTTGCAGTCAGGTCTGGCCATGGTAGCATTTGTAACAACCTCAGATTTCTTGTGGCAACCAAGGATTGTAATGGCTCCCATTGGATGGGAAATACCTGGTAATAAATTAATCACCCATGTTTCTTTCAACTGACGGTTGACACTGACCAGCAGGAACAGTGATTTTCTGATTGGTGAGAGAATTCTCTTTTCTATAATGTGTCAGTCCACTACGTGAAGACAGATCAAGCTATTTAAATCTGGGCTTCTATCACACATCAACAGCAGTTTATACCACTACAATCAGTAACTTCATTGCCCAGCCCATCACTCTCTCCTCATTCACCACTAAACAAGGAAACTGACCCTGTTTCAATGGAGATTACTTAAGATTTGCCAGAAGCAGTGGCAGAGATAACTTAGAATGAGACACCAACCTGGGGAAACTGCATCTCAGGACTACCTGTAAGCTAAACACCCAGAAATAGCATTCTTTGCAGAGTTTGGCAATCCTGTAGTCTGTGGAACAGAATTAATTTATCTAATGCTTTGCATCCAACATGGTAGCCAACAACTAGGAAGCGCAGTGAACTGTCCTCTTTGCAAGGTGGAGGCAACAAGCGAACTCAGGATACCAGGCTGAAGTTTTTGCTAGCATCCTGAGGTAAAAACTATGAGTAGATAGCCTGACGGCATTTTTGAGGACTACTGTCAGAATTCACACTGTTCAGTTAATTTGGTTCAACCCACATAACATTAAGAGGTGCTTGAGTGCGTGGAAGGAAGTAGGGGACAGATTATTTTCTGACTGGAGCATGTGGTGAGAACATTTTAGTTTTGTGCTGGAGACCTCTGCCCCAGAGCTAGCTACCCTCTAAAAAGGAGATAGGGAACCAAAAAATGGTGAGGGAAAGTGAACGTAAGAAGAACGATGGGACAGAGAAACTCAAAAATACAAATTGAAGAGAATGTGTGGGACAAAACTTCATAAAGGATAGAAAGAATCAGTAAAGGAGAGAAATGGTTCTGGGGAGTCAAAAGGAAACCAACAAAAAACAGGGGAGAGAAGCTGGAAAGAAAACTCATGGTGAACACAAAAACGTTAAAAAAAATGAGAAAACTGGGCAGCATGGTGACACAGTGGTTAACACTGCTGCCTCACAGAGCTAGGGACCCGGGTTTGATCCCCAGTTTGAGTCACTGTCCGTGCACAGTTTGTTTGTTCTCCCCATGCCTCTGGGTGCTCCTGTTCCTCCCATAGTCCAAAAGATGTGCTGGTTAGGTGCATTGACCATGCTAAGTTCTCACTCAGTGTATCCGAACAGGCGTCAGAGAGTGGCAACAAGGGGATTTTCACAGTAACTTCATTGCAGTGTTAATGTAAGCCTATGTGTAACAATAATAAATAAACTTCAAACTTAAACTTGAATCAAAGTGCGAACCAGAAAAATGGAGGGAGATGTTAACGAGGCGATGATCACCATATTCAAGGTGCTGGTCCCTGGAGACTCATCAGGGAAGAAATCTCATAGCATGCAAGAAACAATACTTTTCACTGTTTACTAATACATGTGACAATAGTAAATCAAATCAAATCAAAATCTCGATTCCAACTTTAAAATTTACAAAGTCACGGATTGTGCAATGGAAATGTTGTACTGCAACTGTTTTTTTTGGAACCAGTCAGTTTCAATCCATTTGGCCACGTATACAAAGTTCAAAATAACATTAGCTGCTCTCAAACTAAATTGGTTATCAGAGTGTAATCAGAAACATCATCATACAAGCTGCAGCATTCCTTATTTCCCCCTTGCACATAATAACCTCCCACACCATAATAACCATAACCATAATAACCTACTACACCTGGCAGCATTTTTAAAAAATAAATACAAAAACTCGGCACGATTGGAATTTATCATCAGTGTGTTTCTTCCCTTCATGATTCTGTTCAAACTTTTCAACTCATGTACACTCGCTCTGCAGGATCAGATAAAACAGCTCTCAGTGCTGAAGAGCAACTTGCTCTCGATCAGGGACTTTCGCTTCTGAGATTTTAGTGCTTCTTTGGAGGAGGTTCCATCCAAATAACAGGCCACTGCAACTGCTGATATTCGCACCCACACCCCTCAACTACCACTGGTGGGAAACATAATCCTGACAGTAATCATTATCATTTCCTCCTAAACTTTTAAGTTGCTGTGTATTCTCACAATAAGGGCAGACACGTGTGAAAGAATTTAGGTGGAATTTAGGTCATTAGTAATTCATAAATCTCTGTCAAGATATCGTCAAAAACTTCTTAAATACTCAGTTGAAAATACTGACCTAGATTTTATAGGTTAATGACATTCAGTGGGCTTGCCTGATTGCCCAACCAAATTCCCAACAGACACAAAATGTTTTTGTCGTGAGTGCAAATTCATAAAATCTACCCAATGTGTCCTCTCTTGATACATCTTTAAATCAGTTTAACCTAAAGGAAGAGAAAAGCGTTCTTAGACAGTAATTAGCAAAATGTAAAGCAGATTGACAGAAGCTAACAGAATCAATAAATGGGAAATCCAGCTAAAATAGGAAGACAGGATATGAAAAGACAAAGCAAAGTTAGAACAAAAGACATACCAATCAGGTCACCTGGTAGGAAACCTGATCAAAGGTGAAGATTAAGTAAAAAGATACAGAATCTGAGAGAAAAAAGCAATGCCGAACTCAAGTTAAAAGGAGGAAGAATATTAAAGTGACAAGGCAGAAACAAGTATAAGTTCCTATTTTCCCAAAGCTGTAAACTATGCAAATAATATTGAATAGAAAGACGAGAAATGAGGTGCCCATTATATAGAATGACACCTGCTGACACCATACCCAGAAGTGAATATGAAAGAGATATGGAGAGTCGTTTGTGTATGCTTAAAACTGGACCAGCAGATGGGCACCACAACAGCTCAGTGACTATCACTGCTAGCTGTGCAGATACATGGATTTGGGCCGGTGTCTGTGGGAGTTTGCACATTCTCTCTGTGGTTGCGTGGGTTTCCTCCGGGTGCTCCGGTTTCCTCCCACACCCCAAAGATGTGCTCTTTAGGCTGATTGGTGTAACAAATTGTCCCTAAATTATTCTCCCCTTAATCTGGTTTCCAATGGGGGTACCATAAGCATAGACATGGGTCAAGGGTGGAGTAGGAAAAACACATTGTTAAGATGGCGGCGTGGGCTCATTGGGCTGAAGGGCCTGTTTCCTGTGCTGTGTTGTTCTTTGTTCTTTGTTATGCATTATTTACAATGTTGGCACAGAGGGACAGATTTACAGCAACTGCTATGAAGTAACTCAGCAACAATCACTTCTATCAGAAACCTGGTCACATATCTATTACAGGAAGAACATTAAAAAGTGTGAGAGAGCAAGTTTATGGAGTGTTTCTCATGAGCTTGGTTGTGAGCGTTCAAGTCTTTTCCCAATAAGAGGAAATTCTTGGAGCTATTCCAGTTTGTAACAAGTGCAGGAAGCTTGGTTGATTTATCAAAAGATCACTTACTAGAAGTCTCTCAGCAGGTGGTGTGCACACTTTAACACACACCTTAATCATTCCCGATGGAAGGGGAACAGTTCCCAAACCCATTACAATGACAGAGATAGTTATAGTTATTCACACCATGATAATAACAGATTAACTGGGAACCAGCATTGTGAGCCATTCAAGCAGTGACCATGTCGTGTGAACACTCTATTCTGTGGGCTATAAGGCAGATCTTATTTAAGAACATAAGAACATAAGAAATAGGAGCAGGAGTAGGCCATCTAGCCCTTCGAGCCTGCCCCGCCATTCAATGAGATCATGGCTGATCTGTCGTGTCTCAGTTCCACATTCCCGCCCTCTCCCCATAACCCTTAATCCCTTCGCTTATCAAAAACCCATCAACCTGCGTCTTAAAAATATTGAGCGAGGCAGCCTCCACCACTTCAACAGGCAGAGAATTCCAGAGATTCACCACCCTTTGAGTGAAGAAGTTCCTCCTCAACTCCGTTCTAAACCGCCCCCCCTTTATCTTGAGGCTGTGCCCCCTAGTCCTACTGTCCTTTCTGACCGGGAAGAGTCTCTCCACCTCTATCCTATCCATCCCATTCATCATCTTATATGTCTCAATGAGATCTCCCCTCATTCTTCTAAACTCTAACGAGTACAAGCCTAGTTTATTCAGCCTCTCCTCATAGCTTAGATGAGAAAATCACTGACAGAGGAAAGTCAAATGAACTGGACCATTCTGTGGCATAAGGTTGACAGGATAAGCTGAGTAATCAAGTGAAGACCTGATTAAATAACGCAATCGATGATGTTTCACCCAGGAAAGGGTGCGAAAAACTGGAAAACTAATACATACATAGTTAAAGTATTGATCAGTAATAATTCACTTGTCCATAGTGCTGTTTATAATACAGCACTGATGTTCCATTTAATTAGTTGCTTTAAAAAAGCACTGCTTTTTAATAGCAAAGTTTTTAATAAAAAGACCACCCAAATATATATATTGCAGTCAGTGAGAAGACTGACAGTTTGTACAAGAATCGTTAAATGGTATTCTGTTCAATTTTTGAAGTCTAGGTGACAACTATGAATGAAATACGCTTTAATCAAACCTCTAATAAGATTTTTTGCCAATTAGGCTGTGGTTGAGTTTTGTTAATTGAGTTGATTTGCACAGAACAATTCAAGAGGCAAAGATGCATTTGAAAATTTTACAGGAACAATAAAGTGTAGGGGATTTATCATTGTTCATTTCTTCCCACAGTCCAAAGATGTTAAGTGGGGTGGCTATACTAAATTGCTTCATATTGTCCGAAGATGTGTAGGTTAAGGGGATTCGCCTTGGTAAATGTGTGGGATTACGAGAAAAGGGCAGGGGGGATGCTCTTTTGGAAACTCAGTCAGACTCAATGGGCCGAATGGTCTCCTTCCACACTAAAGGAATTCTATGGTCCTAATTCTATGATATAGGCTTAAACAGAACTGGAGTGAAGGCCATTTGCTTCTTCACCATATAAAAGTGAGGCACTACTTTGCCAAGCAGGTATTGCATTCCTTGAAGTTACAAGCTCTTCCTATGTTAAGTTGAACTGAACATAAGTTGTGATACTGTATTCTGAACTGAATTACATTGGCTGGAATTTACCAACCGTTCATGCTGGTGGGATTCTGTGGTCCCACTGCAGTGAATGGAGATTTGGTTGCAAGCCAAATTCTCCATCCTCGCTTGCAGTGGTAGTGAGGTGTGACTGGCTGGAAAATTCCAGTCAAAGTGAAAGATTGGGTTTCACTACTACTGAGTTATTGTAATAACAAATTAAAGCCAAATTAATGCTTCATCTGTGATGATTATGTTGGCAATCATACTCTCCTTCACTATGTTCATATACTCTCAAAGTCAGTTATTACTATTGCACTAAATAATGTCTTTTAAGATAAATTAAGACTTAGGTAAGATTTAACCAATGCTTCACTTTACTCCTACTAATAGTATAGTTGTGGCTGAATCTTTTCAGCTCAGTTATTTTTCAGACAATTTAAAACATCATATTAACCTTGGGGAGAAAACTTGTGAATAAAGCCTTAATATGATGGCATCTGCTGTGGACCTGTTGCGGCGGTAGGCAAACCGTAGTGGATACAGGCAGTCTGGGAGGCTGGTATTGACTCTTGCCATGACTAGCCTTTCAAAGCACTTCATAATGATGGATGTCAAAGCCACCAGACAATAGGCATTAAGTCATGCTGCTGGCTTTTCTTAGGTACTGGGATAATGGTATATAAAAGTATCTGTGCACGTTTGCATTTACAACACTTGGAGGAAGAAAAAATCCACATTGTGAACAAACCTTACTCTGATTGTTGTTTTGTGAATAATTTCACCGTGCTCACAAATACCGTGCCGTCATTTCCAAATGCATGGAATCCCCAGCAACGTCCCTTGTCAGAAGGAGAAAAGACATCTCCTTGACCTTCAATCTCTGATGAATTCTGACAGAAGTTATGTTCTCTATTTTGCTAGAGACACTGTCTATCAATGCCCAAAGAGTCATCATTCTTACATTTTTGCAACATTTTGCAAATATGGATTTTCAACTATTTTATTCTCTAATTTTACATTGCACCAAACAATGTTACTTGTTCATTTTATAAATAAGTATTTGTAAAAAAATTACAGATTTCAAATGAAAATAACAAGTAACAAGCCCTATAACAGAATGGCAAAATAAGATATAAAAATTCTGAGCAAGTACAATGGCAGAAACGTTTACAAATGATACAAATTCTTCAAACAGTGAACTTACTGGAATGATTAGCACTGCTGCCTCACAGCGCCCGGGACCCGGGTTCGATTCCTGGCTTGGGTCACTGTCTGTGTGGAGTTTGCACCTTCTCCTTGTGTCTGTGTGGGTTTCCTCTGGGTGCTCCGGTTTCCTCCCACACTCCAAAGATGTACAGGTTAGGTTGATTGGCCATGCTAAATTGCCCCTTAGTGTTAGGGAGTAAGTAGGGTAAATAAATAGGGTTATGGGGATAGGGCCTGAGTGGAATTGTGGTCGGTGCAGACTCAATGGGCCAAATGGCTTCCTTCTGCACTGTAGGGATTCTATGAAAGACACACATCACTGAACACAGAATGGGAGGGGGCACGCTGAGCTACCTTAGAATTTTGATCAGAAATCTGAGCGGATCTATATATCTGTACAAATAATGAATCAGGATCGTGTTTGAGAGGACCAGACTCAGAATCCGAAACTGAAGACCCCAAACAGATAAAGTCAGAATAAATGAGGAGGTTAGCCTTTGGAGAAACTCAGGAAAGGCGGGGAAGAGAGAAAAATAGGCAGGGAAAGTAGAGAAAGACCAAGAAAGACTGCAAAAGGACTTGCCTGTGTGGGATAAGACATGGAATCCCAAATCCATTTCATTAGCCATCCCAATGTGAAATATAAAATTGGCTCTTTAACTATTCTACAGTTTCTTGAAGTTTTATCATAATTAGGTTAAAGAATTCCTTCTTACCATTCTGTCCCTTGCAACATGCAGTCGTTCTCTGTTGTTTAATAGGATTCCTAATGCTGGAACTTGAATGTTAATGTCTGAATTCTCACAGTTGAGGCTAATGTTCCCAGTCCTATGTTTAAGTTTCACAGTTTGCAGCTAAAATCCTCAGTTGTATTTGGATTACCGGTTCTGACAGTAGGGTTTCCAACCCTGTGTTTAGATTCCCAGTGCTGATTTCCACTGCTGTAGTTGAATTCTAGATCTACATGTATGTCTCTGAGTTATCCCTGCGTTTGTTCAATGAGATTCAGTTCTCTTTTTATCTGTTGGATTTCACTGTTGTATTGGCAGAACTCTTTACTGCAGAACAAAGCTTTGACTGCTCCGAAATAATAGACTCATTCATACAAACTTCAAAAAGGTTTCTAGTTCTAAATATTTAAATTTGTGGTTTGGGCATTGATAGACAGTGTCTATCAATAACTTCTGTCAGAATTCATCAGAGATTGAAGGTCAAGGAGATGTCTTTTCTCCTTCTGATAAGGGACGTTGCTGGGGATTCCATGCATTTGGAAATGACGGCACGGTATTTGTGAGCACGGTAAAATTATTCACAAAACAACAATCAAAGTAAGGTTTATTCTTTTTTCACAATGTGGATTTTTTTCTCCTCCAAGTATTGTAAATGCTAACGTGCACAGATACTTTTACATACCATCATCCCAGTACCTAGGAAAAGCCAGCAGCGTAACTTGATGACTATCGGCCGGTGGCTCTGACATCCATCATTATGAAGTGCTTTGAAAGGTTAGTCATGGCACGAATCAATTCCAGCCTCCCGGACTGCCTGGATCCACTACAGTTTGCCAACTGCCACAACAGATCTGCAGCAACATTCTGCACTCCCTCTGGCCCTGCTCTCAATCCTGGAACAGCTAAATAGCAAAGACACCTTTGATTTGATTTGATTTGATTTATTATTGTCACACGTATTAACATACGGTAAAACGTATTGTTTCTTGTGTGCTATACAGATAAAGCATACCATTCAAAGAGAAGGAACGAGACAGTGTAGAACGTAGTGTCCTGGGTTTGATTCCCAGCTTGGGTTACTGCCGTGCAGAGTTTGCACGCTTTCCCCATGTCCATGTGGATTTCCTCCGGATACTCGGTTTTCTCCCACAGTCTGAAAGATGTACTGGTTAGGTGCATTGGCCATGCTAAATTCTCCCTCAGTGTACCAGAACAGGCGCCAGAGTGTGGCAACTAGAGGATTTTCACAGTAACTTCATTGCATTATTGTTAATGTAAGCCTAATTGTGACATTAATAAATAAATAAATTTTACAAACTTTGTAAACAATATGAAGCTGGCCGATTGACAGGAAACAGAGAGTTGTGGTGCCACACTCTGGCACCTGTTCGGGTATAATGAGGGAGAGCCCCCTTCCTTTCCTCCCTTCTCAATCTTTCCTGCACATGCTTGCTATCCAGGAACTTTTAATTCCACAGATCTGCCCTTTTTTGAGCAAGGTCTCTGTTATCACTACAATCTCATGCTTCCAAATGATTTTGCAAGCAGCCCACAAGCCTTAGTTATGACACTCTGTGTACTTGTACACATTCATAGTAAACCTCTTTTAGACATTATTACATTCCATTTACTTGTTCCCACCTAACACTTTATTCTTTCATACTCTAGTGCTGTATATCTCTCTCAATCCTTTGTGTCCCTTTGATAATCCTTTCCTAAGGCTACATCTTGATCCCTATTTCTTGGCCGAGTTAGTTTAAACCTCCCAATAGGACTAGCAAACCATCCTGCAACGACATTGGTCCCAGCTGTGAGCGTAACCTGTCCAGCCTCTACATGTGCTGGACAGGTTACACACAATTATCCCTGAAACACCCAGAAATCTCCAGTCAGCCACAGATTCATCTGGTTTATCTGCCTTTTTCTATACTCATTTTCCCATGGCAGTGGGGATTACCCGGAATGACTACCTTCTTATCAATTTCCTTCCTAGCTCAGTAAACTTGGCCAACTCCCTTCCTACCTGTGTCATTGGTACCAATATGGACTGTGACCACTGGTTGTTCATTCTTCACCCAGTGTCTTGCAAAGATTCAGTAGCGTCTTTTACCTGGGCACCAGGTTCACATCTTGGCCTACACAAATGCCTGTCTGCCCATGTGAAAAGGATAGGAAAGTACCTGAGAGAGAGAACCATGTCAGCTAGCTTTGCAAACAAGAAGGGAAATTGTGTGGTTAGCCATTTAGTAGAAATAGGATAAGGGAGTAAGAGGTTGGTCTCAGTGAAAATGTGAGATTAGATAGAAAATGAGAGGAGATATTAGATAAAGTGGATAGCTTGGAGAGGGACATACTTTGGCTTGCTAAAAGAACAGAGGGATTGAAGGCCATTGAAGTTTTTAAAAATTCATTCAAAGGATGTGGGTATTGTGGCTGCTTGCCCATCCCTAATTGTCCTTGAGAAGGTGGTGCTTGTCTTTTGTAACCGCTATGGCCCAGTTGGAGCAGGTACACTCCAATGCTGTTTGGAAGGGAGTTCCAGGATTTTGAGTCAGTGACAATGCAGGAATGGTGATATATTTCCAAATGGTAGTCATGATGTAGAGATGCCAGCGTTGGACTGAGGCAAACATAGCAAGAAGTCTCACAACACCAGGTTAGAGTCCAACCAGTTTATTTGATAGTAATTCTGCATGCATGATAGCATTGTCTGCACCTTTAAGACTTGGATAGCAGGGCAGCTGTAAAGGCTTGCATTCTAATCTGTATTCTGTAAACTGTGTGTGACTTTATATGCCCTTCGCTGATCAGCACCTTCCACACACCTGACGAAGGAACACCGTTTCTGAAAGCTTGTGAGATTACTATCTCACAACCTGGTGTTGTGAGACTTCTTACTGTGATATATTTCCAAACCAGGGTTATGAGTGAATAGGAGGGGAACTTACAGTGGTGGTGTTCCCATGTGCCTGCTGTCCTTGCACTTCTACACATGGCAGAGGTTGTGTGTTTGTAACATGCTGCTGTAAGAGTCTTGGTGAGTTCCTGCCATGCATCTTGTAGAGGGTACACACTGCTGCCACTGTGCATTGGTGATGGAAGGAGTGGACATTTGTGGATGGGGTACCAATTAAGCGGGCTGCTTTGTCCTGGATAGTGGTGAACTCCTTGAATGTTGTTAGAGCTGCAGTCATCCAAGAAAGCGGAGAGTTACCCTGCTAAAGTATATTCTGTGCCTTTACTTCCCTCAGTGATCACTCTTCATCATAGAAGAGCACTGATATTTTGGGTGAGGGGTGCAGTAGATAGTAATCAGCATGGGATAGCCTTTCTTTTGTTTGTCCTGAGGCCACAAGACTTCATGGGGGTCTGCAGTCAATTGTTGAGGATTCCCAGTGCCATGCCTGTACATGACTGTAATTTATCCTTTAGTGGTCTGCCTGCCCAGGAACAGTGATGTGAGCAATCGGGGTCATGGATTGAAGGATATAGATAGTTGTTGTGCGACTAGTCTATGGGACAGCTATCATCAGATTCCAAATATTAGAGAGATAACTTTGCATGGTTAGTGGGCTGGATTGCTTGCATTTTGCCCTGATCTGACACCTAGATTGTTGCTGATGTTTTTCCATTTTTCCAACCAGCCTGTATGGTAACAATTGTGCGCTGACGGAATAAAAGAAGCATAAATTGTAGGACTAGAATCAAATGCAGTCTCTCCTCCCTGAAGAACTTGAACCAGTTTTTATAACACACTAGCAGCTTTGGTGATCATTTTTCCAGGCGCTACGCCATAAAGTACTAGACTTATTGAATTGAATAACATTTTACAACCTTCATTGCAGGGATTAGAACAGAAATTCTGCTTGGACTGTCTGGTGCCATAATCACTATCAGACGGATATAGCCCTAAGTTAAAGGTAAAGTCTCTATAGTCCCAGATGACCATAGGCTGCTCCCCCATTTGAGGGGGAGAGATGACTGGTGGCGATTTAACCTGAGGATCACCACATCACAGGCAAGGGGATTGGTAGCTCAGTTGGTCGGTTAGCTGGTCCGTGTTGCAGAGCCCTAATGTACCTCTTCCTCAGGCTAGATATTTGTGATGTGGAGATGCCAGCATTAAACTGGAGTAAGAAGTCTGACAACACCAGGTTAAAGTCCAACAGGTTTATTTGGTAGCACGAGCTTTTGGAGCATTGCCCCTCACCTGATGAAGGGGCAATGCTCCGAAAGCTCCTGCTACCAAATAAACCTGTTGGACATTAACTTGGTGTTATGATACTACTGTATATGGATATGGTGTGATAATAATTTTTTTTTCTTTTCATTCACAGGTTTTAAGTCGGTCCACCTTGTGTCCAACGAGGGGCATACACGTGATGGGTCGTATTGGGGCTGCTCTTGGTTGTTCGAGATTGGCCTAGTGCTTCATGTCGTTAGTGTGTGCCTAAACTGGACAAGATACTGGGCAAGACGACAGCTCAGTGACTATTGCTGATTGCTGTGCAGATACATGGATTTGGGCCGGTGTCTGTGGGAGTTTGCGCATTCTCCCCGTGCTTGTGTGGGTTTTCTCCGGGTGCTCCGGTTTCCTCCCACACCCCAAAGATGTGCTGTTAGGCTGATTGGCAGGAATAAATTGTCCCTAAATCAGATTCCCTCAATCTGGATGGCCATAAAACATTAGACAGGGGTTGTGGGTGGAGAGGGGGACTGGTGGTGTTGAGATGGTGGCGCGGGTTCATTGGGCCGAAGGGCCTGTTTCCCGGGCTGATTTTGTTCTTTTGTTCTTCTACTTACTGGAGATATTTGTGGAGCTTATTTGTTTATTTGAGATTTCCTTCTGCACAGCTGTTTCTGGCCTGAGAGTTGTGGCCTACGTCCAATTGCCTGTCAACAGGGACCGTAGGCCAAATGCCAGTGGCATGAGGCCTAATAAGAGGTGAGGACAGGTCAAGCAAGTTACCAGCCTCAATACAACTCCAAATTGTGGCACACAAGAGCTATTTGAAAGCACAGTGTTTTTCACTAGCTGTCTTACATCAAAGAAAATCTTTCCCAAACCAAGGGGGCTGCACTACAGTTGCAAGAATGAAAGGCATTGTACAAATACTGCCATTAATCAGCAATTCAACATCAAACAGGCCTCTTTGAAGCTTTGACAAAATGACAATAATTATATACTCGGGTATTGTACGTCACTAATAAGTATAAATCAGAAAAATATTTTAAATGTCCGTAGAAACTGGATACATTAATGCTCCGGTGAAAGCCTTAGGATTTTACAGACACGCATCTAGAGCAGAAAATTACTGACAACAGTTTTAACAAAAAAACCCTGACACAAACACGAGAAAGCTGATAATTCAGGAACCGAGTGACTAGAAGCATTGGAGAAGAACTGATTACTGAAGTGTTTTAAAATGCTGGATAAACTTGGTAGGTCTGGCAGCATTTGCAGAGAGAGACGATTAATATTATGGATCAGAATATTTCTGTTTTTATTTCAGTCTTCCAGCATCCACAGTGTTTTGCTTTTATTTGAATTGTTCTCATCTGTTTAACACATTCGACCTTTATCACCCTTGCCACAAGCTTACCTTCAAATAAATGACAAATCCTTCAATCCAGTTACCATCCGAGAAAATCACAGCTCATCAGATCTCTTTGGACCTATTTGATCTGCTGGCAAAAGCCTCAATCATCTGATTGTTTAACTCAAAATGAGAAAAGAGCTCTCTTTCCTGAATGAATCGATAAACATAGGAACACATTCCCCTTAATGTAACAAACACCACAGTGAACACAAGCTCTCTCACCTTATATTTCCCCATGGTGTCTGTACATGCCTAAAGCTCTTCTGTCTTAATGTTGCAAGATGTGGTTAGCTGTTCCTATGTTACTAAAGGATGTGGTTGCTTGCTTGGGGAAGTGAATCATTGTCTCACCTTGAAATTGGTACCATACCTGTCGGGTTTTGCCCGCTATGTGCCACTGGCACGGTGTTCTGAGAGGAAATTCCACCTTCCTGTGGTGGATTGTATTCTGTTGGACTCTGGATCTCTGGTCCCATTGATCTGTGGGGTTGCTGACATTGACTGGACCTCTGAGAGTCGGAAAATCATAGAGAAATGCAGCACGGAAACAGGCTCTTCAGCTCAACTTGTCGATGCCGAAGCTGAACTCGTCTCTTGTCTGCAGTTGGCGCATATCCCACTAAACATTTCCTATCCATGTACCTGTTCAAATGTCTTTTAAATGTTGTAACTGCACCCATCTCTATCACTTCCTTTGGCAGCTCATTCCATATACACACCCCCGCTGTGTGAAAACATTGCTGCTCAGGTCCTTTTTAAGTCTTTCCCCTCTCATATTAAACCTATACCCTCTAGTTTTGGACTCTCCTAACCTGGGGAAAAGACCTTGGCAATTCATCTTATTTTTGCCTCTCATGATTTTATAAACCTCTAGAAACCATTGTCTAACACTGCAGGGAAAGAAGTCCCAGCCCTTTGCAACCTATCCTTTTATAACTCAAACTTCCAGTCCTTGTAAACCTTAGTCTGCACCCTTTCTAGTTTAATAACATCCTTCTTATAGTAGGGTGACCAGAATTGTATGCAGCACTCTAAATGTGGCCACACCAATGTTTTGTGCAGAGATAGCAACTGACATCCCAATTCCCAGGGTATAAAAGATGGGCAAAACAAAGAATTGAATTAAAAAGCACCCCAAAGCACTTTGCAGCTAATTTAGTACTTTTGCAGCATACTTCCTGTTGCACAATTTCATGACAGCAAAATCCCACAAACAACAAAGTGATAATGGCCAAATCTTCCATTGACTTTTTTTAGGATTATTGGTGGAGGACTAAATACTGACCAGAAACCTGAGGCGAACTCCCTTATTCGTCTCCAGAATCCTTCCCTGGGATATTCTACATCCACCAGAGTTGGCAGACTGGCCCTCCATTTTGAATCTCACCTTTGAGATTTAGCTAGGATTATGTTATCTTCTCCTTCGTGACAGTGCTGCCACTGGATTATGGCTGGAAGCAAAATTTTAATTTAATCTTACGCAAAAAGCTGACTCATCAGTGAACAACTTGAGTAATTCCCAAATAGCTATAACCTGCTGTACTGGTTCTTGAGGTAAAACAATTCTTTCCTCAAACTGTCATAAATACTGTATATGGATTCCAGATTTGCAACAGTCTTGCTTTTCACCTGAATTTCCACGCGTTTCTAGAAATTTGCAAAGGGTAGTCTTCTCCGAGCACACTTCTGTTTACTCTCATTCCTCTGGCTCCATCAAACCTTGTAACCCAACCAATGCCACACCCTCATTCATACTTTCTAATTCCCCCCCCACCCTATCCTATACCACAAGTGAAATGGTGAATATTGCAGGAGTTTTGGCAAAGGCACACGATGTGATGTCTGGGTCTGGAGACCTTTCCACGGGTGGGTTGATTTTCCAACACTCCTCTTCTTCAAAATTGTCACCTCCATTTTTGTTGCTGTGGTGGGGCCTGCAAGAGGGGAAGGTCTAAACTAAGAATGGGTGAGCCTATTAGAAGCCTATTAGAGCCCTTACAGGTAAAACCAAAGGAGGCAAAATAGATTGGGCCCCTGCAAATGGGTGCAGAGAGTGCCCCAAGATTCTTCATGCTAGAAGCTTTGATGCAGAGGATGATGGATGACAGGAGAAGTCCCCTACCCATTGGAGTCTGTAAAGGAGACTATTTAAGGACAGTAGAATCAGGTAGCCATTGCAGTAGCTGCCAGGAGTGTCTCCCTGAAGACTCTGGATACAGGAATTCAGTCAACTCATCACACAAATGGTCAAAGTAAGCGAATGAATCTTTAAATGCAATATCCAACACTACATGACTAGCCTTACACAGTCCACTTACAGTACATCAACCCCAGCACTCACTTACCAATTATCTCTATTAGTTGTAACTCATACCAAATAATCAGAGCTTTGTCTCAGCCCCACACACCACACTGCTGCAACTCTCACACCTATACCTTATAGGTAATCCACCATTTAATTGTTGTCCAAAGACATTGCACCACATTAATGACCACATTTTCCTCTGATTTATTGGTGGGTAATTAGAAGCAGCAGTACCAAGCAACTGGCAGTCAATAGATGCGGCCGTATGTCCTAAGACCTGTGGAAGAGATGGTGCGGTAGCCAGTGAGCTATTGTCTAATACAAAAATGACTAACCAAAGAAAAGGACACTACTATAACCTGATGGGAACTATGGCTAACTTCAGGATTAGAGATTTTTAAACCCCAGGTTGAGTATATGGACTTCTGTTTAGTGGCAACAAATGGCTTTGGTTTTGCGATGGGTAATAAAGTCAGCAGGATACTAGACAATGGCGATTTTCAAGGGAGAAGCTGTAACTACACATCCATGATAATAAAGTTGTTCTAATCGATCAAATGGTCAGAAATCAAATTCAAATGGAGCCAGCAGTCTAATTTTTAAGTGTTAAACAGGTTTGGAACACTGCCCTAAAATCAGGAGTGTGCAATAAACCAGTTTGGCTAATATGTTAGTGCATACATGTAGAACTACATGTGTTTTAGCCAATCTCAAAGGAATAAATACTGGAATTTTGCAAAACAATCAGAAAAGAAGAGAAAAACCACAGAACAGATAAAAGGAACCTCAAGCTGTAAGCTTGATGAAGTCCAATCCCTCTCCATGCCATCATAAGTGGATAAAGACACCCCTACCCGGCATTAGCTAAATATAAGTAGTTAAAATCTATGTTTATATAATTGTTATAGTAGATTTATAGGGAATATATGCTATTAATTGTGATACAGTGTAAGCATTTAAAGTTTTATTACATTTTCCTAATAAAGATGTGTTTTGATTTAAATGTAAAGTTTTTGTGTCTGTCAATAATTGGAGCAAGGGTCTCGGTTAACCGTGCTCTCTTGTGATTTCATCGAATCCTATAGTACAGAAGGAAGCCATTCTGCCCATTCAGTCTGCACCAACCACAATTCAACCCAGGTCCTATCCCACAACCCCATTTACCCTAGCTAGTCCCCGTGACACTAAGGGGCAATTTATCACGGCCAAACCACCTACCTGCACATCTTTGGAGCATTATCTATCATTGGAGCAGCCATGTCTCAGGCCTTGGCCAGCAGTGGTGCTGAAAATCATAGCTAATCCTCCTCATATGCAACTCCCCCCATCATCACATAACCTCTTCCAATTTACAGGCTGTAGATGGTGTACGCACGCACCTCTTGATTTCAATCCTTTCTTTCATAGCAATACCTTTGTGTCTTTCTGCTTTAACCAAAAAATGTGACTTGATCAGAAGAATAAAGTCACAGAGAACGAACAGACCAATGACTAAAAATGCACTATCAACCATCAGTTTAGATACAAACACTGTGTGCACCTTAGGTTATAGCTTAGAGGCTGGATCTGTACATGGAGGGACATTGGGCACGTGTGGTGTGCAGACAGGAAAGGAGAAAGAATGGCACATGTCCAGCTCCCCAGAGGTTTGTTCTGAAGGATTTGGATGGGGTGGCCTTCAGAAAAGGCTGATGGCTGTGCACACAGGGATGCTTGGTGCATTGGCAGGCCTGAGAGAAAGCCTGCAGTCACTCTACTGGAGCTTGGAGGGTCCCGCATCAGCCTTGCACAAGACTTTGCACTGAGCTTGCAGTCCACCCTTGCCAGGAAGGGTATCGTGGCCAACTTCAGTACCACACATGTGGACTCAAACATGTTGCAGAGTCTGATATTTGATGTCTCCACTTCTATTGCATCAAAAGCAGAATTTACCCAATGTCTGGATGCTTCAATGGAAGCTCAGACTGAAATCATGCAAACTCCTATCATCAGGCAACCTTAGGTTGCTGCCATTGTGGCTGCAGATACCCATCTTCAAAAAGGCTTTGCAGAATCCCACAGTCCTGCAAAATCTGTACTCCAACAGATTCACAGGATTGTTGAGCCATCTACCTGCAGGCATGGTAGTTGCTCCACGGAGCAGGAATCCATCCTCTCTCAGGATGACTGCATTTGTACCCTGATCATTGCCACTTCACCAGTGACCTTGTCTGTCAGCCAGCCCAGAACACTAGTGGTGCAGTCTGAAGCTGGGCCTCCTATTCCAGAGCAGCTCAAGGGCATTGGGCAAGGCCCCCACAGTGAGAGTCAGTAGCTTCCCACCAGCCATGCTGGTGTAGCACTGTTTAGGAGCATTAAAAAACATAAGAACTAGGAACAGGAGTAGGGCATCTGGTCCCTTGAGTCTGCTCCATCATTCGATAAGATCATGGCTGATCTTTTCGTGGACTCAGCTCCAATTACCCGCCTGCTCACCATAACCCTTAATTCCTTTACTGTTCAAAAAATTATCTATTCTTGCCTTAAGAACATTTAATGAGGTAGTCTCAACTGCTTCACTGGGCAGGGAATTCCACAGATTCACAACCCTTTGTGTGAAGAAGTTCCCCCTCAACTCAGCCCTAAATCCGCTTCCCTTTATTTTGAGGCTATGCCCCCTAGTTCTAGTTTCACCTGCCAGTGGAAACAACTTCCTTGCTTCTATCTTATCTATTCCCTTCATATTCTTATACATTTCTATAAGATCTCCCCTCATTCTTCTGAATTCCAATGAGTAAAGCCCCAGTCTACTCAGTCTCTCCTCATAAGCCAACCCTCTCAACTCCGGAATCAACCTAGTGAATCTCCTCTGCACCCCCTCCAGTGCCAGTATATCCTTTCTCAAGTTAGGAGACCAAAACTGTACACAGTACTCCAGGCGTGGCTTCACCATCATCTTATAGAGCTACAACATAATCTCACTGCTTTTAAACTCCATCCCTCTAGCAATGAAGGACAAAATTCCATTTGCCTTCTTAATTACCTTCTGCGCCTGCAAACCAACTCCGTGAGATTCCTGAACAAGGACACCCAGGTCCATCTGCACAGCAGCATGCTGCAATTTTTTACCATTTAAACAATTGCAGTGCTGCCCTCCTTGGTGTGTGGGGCTGGAGGTGTGATGTTCACGGAGATGGGCTGGACATCCCCAGAGTCTCCTGCGTGGAAGTTCCCGGGCTGCACTCCTGCTGATCCTCTTTCCATCGATGCTCAGGAGCTCCTAGGTTCCTCCATGGGATAGAAGGGCAGCTGGCATGAGATCTAGAAGCACTGACACTCTAGTGGTGGATTCCCACTAGCATGTGCACCATGCAGTTGAAGCCCTGTACCATAGAGCTCATGCCCTCTGCCATGGAGGTTATGTGCTGAACAATGGAGCAGACATACATTCCCATGGAGTGCACATCCTGCGCCAAGATTTTCACTGGGCCTCATTATGTTAAGGTGACAGCACCATCGCCTCAGACAGAACACGATGGGACTCCTTCAATCAGCCTCCCAGTCTGAGGAGGGATGCTGTCATCTCTTTCTGATGTTTGTGCCTCTGCCTTTGCAGTTATGGCAGCTCTGGACTATTTTTCCTCTCCCTCTGTTCCCATCACTTCATCTCATCTCAGACAGTTTAACTCTTCCTTTCTATCTCTTTGCAAAGTCACATCCCTTCCTGAATTGCTTTTCCCAGATCTTCCAGAAGTGCGGGGGGGGAGCGGGGGAGCAGTTTTTAAAAGCGGCACTGTGGAAGGTAAAAGTTCAGATTGAAGTTTCATAGCTTGGATGTTAAATTGTGTGGAAGTGTTCAAATTAAAAATTTCATGCTTTCTCTGTACAGTAGTGGAAAATATTTATCAGCTCACTGACCTCCAAAAGAAATCAATGTCTGCTATATTTTTGTAGGCCCCCATAACATTTTCCTTTTTCGGCCCTCACCAGAGGGTGAACAAGACCAGATTTCTTCCATAACAAGGTGGTGAGAGTTACTTCTGCTCTGCAGGAGCTGGGACCAACCATCAGGGCCAGGCAGAGAGAGAGGGTCGGAGGCAAGATATAGGGATATGCTATGCGAATGAAAGATTAGCAGAAATCAATTTATTATTGAATGAGAAAGGGTGAAACGCCAGGATTAAATTGGCAAATATGTACGTCAATGAAAGATGTGAAAATCTCTTGCTCCTGATTTGCTGTAATTGACTATAAGTGCTGAGCTGTTTCTCTGTAACCTCAAAATTGCTCTGGCAATCCCGAGTTGGCCATAGAGAGTTCCCTTTGTGCACTTAAAGATCTTGCATTGGATGCATGGTGTCCAGCGCTGACTGTTTAAGGAGAAGACTGAGTGCCTTTAGATTGCTGTTACCCAAGAGAACTCTGACAGCACAATGAATCACCCCGTTGACAAGTCAACGTGCGGAGACAAGTTTTCTAATTAGCCGTGTCTCCCCATTCTTCTGCTGCAGTCTTCAGCCTGCACTTGACTTTTTAAATTTACAAGTGCTGCCCGCGTAGCCCACTTATTTTATGTAGCATTTGCAGTACAGAACAATGCATTTTTAATGAGGTCACTCTTCAGATTATGATTGGTTAAGGCTGCAGAAAATGGCTGCCAAATGAGTCCCAGCTCAGGCCACTAGATGTAAGTAGATTGCGAAACCTGAGACCATTATCAGATATCCAGAGGAACCAGTGTCATTATTAAAAGCACAGATTGTTATCGGTGTACAGCAACAAGAATCCAGGTTACTCACGCAATGACGCTGGAGATGTGACACAGAAACAGGCCACTCAGCAAGAAGTCCATGCTGGAATTTATGCTCCACTCAACTCTCCTGCCAACTTTCCTTATTTAAATCTATTTCCTTTTTCTTTTTATTCTTATCTAGCCTTCCCTTCATTGTATGTAAACTAGTCACATCTGCCACTCCCTGTGGCATCAAATGCCACATTCTTAACGTGCTTTGGGGAAAAATAAATCTCATCTTAATGTCACGAATATTCATCAAAAGGGTTTGATGCGTTTGAAGTGACCTTTACAAGAAATCCTTCCTTGGATGCTGTTGGTGTAAAAATATTTCTGCTTTGTGAGCCATGTTTATGTCACCTGAAGAATTTATAGAATCATAGAAGCCCTACAGTACAGAAAGAGGCCATTCGGCCCATCGAGTCTGCATCAACCACAATCCCACCCAGGCCCTTCTCCCACATCCGTACATATTTTATCCATTAATCCCTCTAACGTACACATCTCCAAACAGTAAGGGGCACAATTTTAGCATGGCTAATCAACCTAACCCACACATCTTTGGACTGTGAGAGGAAACCAGAGCACCCAGAGGAAACCCACGCAGACATGAGGAGAATGTGCAAACTCCACACAGACAGTGAACCAAGCCAGGAATCGAACCCAGGTCCCTGGAGCTATGAAGCAGAAGTGCTAACCACTGTGCTACCGTGCCACCTGATTCCAGCAGATCTACTGTGAGGGTAGGGTTGTGGGTGAGCAAAGGTTTGGTGTTGAATATTAGAGAAGTGTTAATCTTGTGTTCTGTCTTTTAGTTGGACATTGGAATAATGGACGTGATCTTACCAGCTTGACTCGTTGGTCGATCAGTGTGGCGAGCTGGGAAACTAGCTTACAAGGCCAAAAATCGCCAGGCCAATTTACATGGAGCTGATTATATTTAAATGTAGTTACTGGGTTTGACACGGCTACTTCCGCCCTCCAGGATGCTTCCTCCCTTGCAGGGGAGACGTCACACTGGCGAGAGTCACTTCTGCTCTGCAGGAGCTGGGACCAACCATTAGGGCCAGGCAGGGAGAGAGGATCGGAGGCCACTGAAGGCCCTAGGTGGTTGGGGGCATGGCTGGGCAGTGCTCATTGGGCAGTGCCAGCCTGGCAGTTGGGACAGGGTATGAGCGGGGGTGGGGCTATAACGGTGGGGAGAGGTTTGCACAATGATAGCGGGGGAGTAATGTGGTGGGTGGTTATTCAAGGGGGGATCGTGAAGTCAGGGGGCTGTGCAGGTAGGGGGGTCTTGCAGCGGTGGGGTGGGGAGGGGGGGTTTGTGATGTTGCGGGGAGATGTTGGGAGTCCGCTGGGGGAACCTATTGTGGGTCCTGATGCCCCGATATTGGCGTTGCTTGCTGGTGTAGTTGGTGACAATGCCACTGATAATGAGGCGGGTGACCCGATATCCGTGAGGGGGTTGGGGGTTGCGGGAGGTCTTCCAGATCGGGGCACCTTGCGCACTTAGTCTTTATCCTCCTGCTGGCGTAAACCTCCCAGCTGTCAGAGTGCCAGAAGAATGCGGTGCCGAGCTTGCCGAGAAAACCGGCGTGGAGGACTCCCATTCTCATGCTGTTATGATTATGATACTTAGGCTGGAATGTTGCCACCATTCATGCCAGCAGGATTTTCCCATCCTGCTGCAGTGAACGGAAATTTGGTTGGCTGCCAAGTTCTCTGACCTTGCTGCATCAGGAGTGTGGCGTGAATGGCGGGTAAGATCGCGCCAATGGAAGATTTTGGGGAAAATTTCATCCATTGTCCCCAGGCCTGCGTCCTTATTATTCTGCACCCACCGCCCGCCCCAAACTCATTTTCATGCTGACTAGGATCTGGTTCCACAAACACCAGGCACCCTTCATTCTTTATCCAGATAGCCACTACGTACAAGTGGGTGTCAGAAAGGTTGTTTGACCTGAGTGTTTCTTTGCCTCACATACAGATATTCCCGTAGGAACAATGCGAAAATCCAAAGTGGGAACCTTGGCTAATTTGCTCTTCCCCAGCTGAAACATCGAGGTAGTTGTGCAGGCCCGTTTTGAGGCAAGGAGTTTACAGGATTTTTTAAAAAATGGAAGAATAGATGAACCAGTGGGATTTTATTCCCTGGGACAGATCACTGACCAATCTCTGACTAAGCTGTGCTTTTCCTTTTTGTTAGCTCCCACCGGCACAAAAATGAAAGGGTTTAAGACCAAGATAATGGCCGTACTTCCCAAGATGCACAGAAAACCTGGAAAAGTCAAATGAACATACTGAGAAATGTAAATGGTAAATCAGGTCTATGTATGCTGATGTCATGTAGAGATGCTACACCTCTGGGTGTAATCAGGACAGGAATGAAATAGAGGTAAATGCATATGACTGAGGAATGATGTAATGAGCCAAGCCAAATAATTGCCTGCAATTGATGTTGAGCCAGTGGATAGGAGAACTCTCCTTTGGGTGGCACGGTAACACAATGGTTAGCACTACTGCTTCACAGCTTCAGGGACCTGGGTTCGAATCCCAGCTCAGATCACTGTTTGTGTGGAGTTTCCACATTCTCCTTATGTCTGTGTGGGCTTCCTCTGGGTGCTCTGGTTTCCTCCCATAGTCCAAAGATGTGTGGGCTAGGTTGATTGTCCATTCTAAATTGCTCTTAGTGTCCTGGGATGTATAGGTTAGAGGAATTAGTGGTAAACATGTGGGTATATGGGGATAGGGCCTGGGTAGGATTGTGGTTGGCGCAGACTCGGTGGGCTGAATGGCCTCTTCCTGCACTGTAGGATTCTATGATTTTCATGTGAAGGATGCCTGGATTCCTCTATACCTTTCCCTTTCTGTGCAGTGCTGCCACCTCATGACCACATTTGTAGTTTACTGCATTGTGTATAGACCAGATCCCTGGTTTATAATTATTAGGGAGAAATGAATGCACTGCAGCAGTGGAATCATATATGGAATGTACCAATAAAGGGAATCCTGTAAAGGAATAATTAATTTATTAATTGTTGTAACAAGTGTCTCTTGAAGGCTTCACATGCAGGCTGATAACGTGCAGAACTTTCAAAATATATATTCTTTCAGAGGATGTGGGTGTCAGCATTTGTTTGGGCCAGCGTTTGTTGCCCACCCCTAGTTGCCATTTGGAAGATGGTGGTGAGCTGCTTTCTTGAACCGCTGCAGTCCTTGCACTGTAGGAACACTTGTATAGATTTCCAGCATTGGGTACACTCAGGGCAGGAACGAACAGAGAGAATGTGAGCTAGGAGCACTTGCTTGGCGAAGAGGGTGCAATGATCTAGGCTGATTATATAGGTCAGCTCTGGGGTGTATATACCGGATTCTGTTACTTCATCTCAGAACTATCGCCTTTCCTTGTAGTTTTGGAGCAGGGGATGTGAGGGCTATGAAGGTGTCACAGTTGCAATATGGTTTTCCTTTGTTAATTGTTGTGTAAGTGGTGTATGTCTCCTTAATACAGTAGAGCAGAAGTGGATCACCTGTCTTGAGAGACCAGTGGGAATTCAGAGTGAGTGATCACCCCAGAGGGTGGAGTCCTCTCTGGGTTTGAACACATCTTGCAGCCATGTAGTAGACATGGAGCCAAGGGCTGTAACCTCTTATACATTAGTTGCTCATTACCGGTAAATACCTTTAGCCCCCAACAAAGTCTGAAGCCTCCCGAGTGTGCTGCAATATTACACGAATGATAAAAAATCACTGAAAATCTTTGAAACCTCAATGGCCCCACATTACAAATTAAATGGGAAAAAATATACTTTTAAAATTCAGGCTTTCAGTTTCTGGTTTTCATTCCAGGAATAACTAGACAGCTTTCTCAAAACCTGTGGACTTCAAACAGCTGGATTCGAATGAATGCTGGGGGTAAGGTAGCCCTAATGTCCTCTCTTTGAGTGGACAGAAGTTTGAAGATGGAGTACAATGTGGGAAATTGTGACCTTATCCACTCTGCAGGGAAGAAAAAGGAAAGTAATATACTATTTAAAGGGAGAGAAGACCACAAATCCTGTGGTACAGAGGGATCTGGGTATCCTTCACATGAAAAGGTTGGCATATGCAGGTACATCATGTAATTAGGAAGGCAAATGAGAATGTTGCTGTTAAATGCAAGGGGAATCAAATATACAAGTAATAACAAAGCTCTGACAAAGAAGCAAAAGGACTCAAGACATTGTGGCCAGAGTTTTACCGCCCAGCCCACCACGGAAATTGAAGCGGGCGAGGGCCGGACAACAGGAAGATCTGTTGACCTCCGGCAGGATTTTACAGTTTCGGGATGAGCAAGGCTGTAAAATCCCACCCATTAACTCTGCTCTCTCTCCTTACAGATGCTGCCAGACCTGATGAAATTTTCCAACATCCTCTGTTCTTGTTTCAGATTCCAGCATGTGCAGTATTTTGCTTATTTTAGTGTTTAATTCACTGCCATTTCTCTTCCAAGGAGTGCCTTCCTTGAAGAAACGCTGCTCTTCTCTGCAACTGAATTTCTGTTTGTCTCTGGATTGCTTTCCTTTTCCCTCCTGGTGTTTGACAACGTGTTTACCAAACCTTGCTTCCATAGCCACATTTCTATCCTCTGTGGGTGTCTCTGTCTCTGACTCAGCCCACAGGGATTCCAACTCAAGTTTCACCCCTTGTATAGATTTCCAGCATTGGGGGTACACTCAGGACAGGAATGAACAGGGAGAATGTGAGCTAGGAGCACTTGCTTGGTGAAGAGGGTGTAATGACCTAGGCTGAATATATAAGCCAGCTCTGGAGTGTATATACCGGATTCTGTTACTTCACCTCAGGATTGCACCCAGGATTACAGGTATCTCTGGGAACTGTCGGCGTGACACCAGCTTTTTTCTTTGCTCCTCTCACTCACTCCAACTTGTCTCATTCTGAATTTGCTGCTCTTATTCTCTTAGGTCCAACTCTGACCTGGTTGTCCAACCTACTGTTGTCTGGTGCACTAACTCCCCCCCCTTGCAGAGGCTGAGCACCAACTCCCAGACATTTCCTCCTACTTCCCCTCTGGACCACAACCCCACCACCAAACATCAAGCCATTGTTTCCAGGGCTGTTACTGACTTCACCACCTCTGGAGATCTTCCCTCCACAGTCTCCAAACTCATTGTCTCCTAACCCCAAACAGTCCGTTTCTACCTACGTCCCAAATTCCATATACAGGGCTGCTCTGGTAGACCCACTGTGTCAGCCTGCTCCTTCCCCACTGAACTCATTTCTTTCTACCTTGACTCCATTTTCTTTCCTCTTGTCCAGTCTCTTCCCACCTACATTTGTGATTCCTCTGATGACCTACGTAACATGGAGAATTTCCAGTTTCCCGGCCCAAACCACCTCCTCTTCACTATGAATGCCCATTTCCAATACATCTCCAACTCCCACCAGGGCAGTACGAGGGTTCTCCTTTCTTCCTTGAACAGAGGCCCGAACAATCCCACCACTGCTCTCCTCCCCAAGATTGAACTTGTTCAGTCACTAAATAATTTCTCCTTTAACTCGTCTCACTTCCTGCAAATTATTATTTCCTTGAGTGGGTGTAGCTGTTACTAGGGGGCATAACTATAAGGTTCATGGTGGGAGATATAGGAGGGATGTCTGAGGTAGGTTCTTTACTCAGAGAGTGGTTGGAGTGTGGAATGGACTGCTTATTGTGATAGTGGAGTTGGGCACTTTAGGAACTTTCAAGCGGTTATTGGATAGGCACATGGAGCACACCAGAATTATAGGGAGTGGGATAGCTTGATCTTGGTTTCAGACAAAGCTTGGCACAACATCGAGGGCCGAAGGGCCTGTATTGTGCTGTACTGTTCTATGATCTATGTTCTTAAATAGAAGGCATGGCTATGAGTACAACATGAGTCCCAGTGACACCTGTCCTTTGTGGGGTATGTAGAACACCCTTTGTTCCAGTCCTACTCAGGCCCCCTCCCAATTCATCTTAAGTTGCGTTGATGACTGTATTGATGCCACTTCATGCTCTTATCTGGACCTGTAAAACTTATCAGTTTTGCTTCCAATTTCCATCCCTCACATGGTCCATCTCTGATACATCCCTTCCTTTCCTTGACCTCTCTGTCTCCATTTCTGATGGTAGACTGACCACCAATATTCATTACAAGCCCACCAACTCCCTTAACTACAGCTTCTTGAGTACAGCCCCTTACACACCTCCCCCCATCCCGTAAAGGCTCCTTCCCATTCTCCCTGCTTTCTGTCGCATCTGTTCTCTGATGATGGCACCTTTGAAAATGGTGCTTCTCACATGCCTGCCTTTTTCTTTAACCGAGATTTCCCCTATCTTGACAAGGTGCCCAACTAGAACTCCAGCATGTCTTCTCTCGCCCTTTCCCCTCCCTCCCAGAACTATAATAGGATTCCCCTTGTCCTCATATTTCGTACCCCCCCCAGCCTGTGCATTCAAAGGAAAGTCCTCCAGGGTTTCCGTCAATTTCAGCATGATGCTACCGCAAAACACATCTTCCCCTCACCCTGTCCCCCACTGTCAGCATTCTGCAGGGACCGTTCCCTCCGTGATACCCTGATCCACTCCTCTGTTGCGCCCAGTATCCCCTTCCCAAGGCAACTTCCCTTGCAATTGCAAAAGGTGCAACACCTGCCCATTTACTCCTCCCTGCTCACCGTTAAGGCCCCAGGGATTTCAAGTTAAGCAAGTTTTACTTGCACTTCTTCAATTTGGCCCATTGCATTTGATACTCTGTGTGGTCTCCTCAACATTAAACACAGATTGTGAGGCTGCTTAGCAGAATATCTTCACACAGACTGCAAGCATGGATGTCCAAAGATGTTCGGGTTAGGTTGATTGTCCATGCTACATTGTCCCTTAGTGTCAGGGGGATTAGGACTGTAAATATGTAGGGTTATGGGGATGGCACTGGGGGGAATTGTTGTCGGTGCAGACTTGATGGGCCAATTGGCCTTCTTCTGCACAGTAGATTCTGTGATTCTATGACTCTATGGCCCCCAACCACCCCGTTGCTTGTCATTTTAACTCAGCACCTTGCCGACTTGTCTGTCCTTTCTCCATCCTTACTGAATGCTGCAGTGAAGCCCGGTGCAAGCTGGAGGAGCAGCATCTCATCTTGTGGCTGAGCATGTTGCAGCCTTCTGGACTCAGCGTTGAGCTGGGCAGCTTTAGATTGTCCTCCATCTTAAACCCCTTTTTTAAAATATGCCATATATGTATTGTCTCAGTGCTAAACCACCGCCCCCCCGCCCCCCCGCCCCCCCCATTTACCCACTTCCCCATACCAAGCCAGCTGCTTTTTGCTCTTAAAGTTGCTTCTTTACAATGTAACTCCAGCTTCACAATAATAATCTCCCTCTCTTCAGATTCCAGCACCCACAGTATTTTGCTTATAAAAGTAACAAAGTCTTGCTTGCTACAGTTGTGCAGGTTGTTGATGAGACCACACCCCTGTATAGTTTTGGTCTCCTTAATTAAGAAAAGATTCAATTGCACTGGAAGCAGATTCACTGCACTGATTTCCGGAGTTGAAGGGGCTGTCTAATGAGGATAGGTTGTACAGGCTGGGCTTGTATCCATAGGAGTTTAGAAGAATGAGAGTGGATCCTATTGAAATATTGAAAAATCTTAACAGGATTAGACAGAGTAGATGCAGGAAGGAAGTTCCTGATGGTGGGAGGGTCCAGAACCAAGGTTCTTGATTTGATGATAAGGGATAAATCTTTTAGGACTGAGAAGAGGAGAAATTTCTTCATCCAGAGAATGGTAAGCCTGTGGAATTCACTACACAGAAAGCAGTTGAGGGCAAAACATTGCATGTTTCAAAAAACATATAATTCAAATGTTTTCAAGAAGGGGTTAGATATAGTTCTTGGGGCTTAAGGATCAAAGGATATGGGGGGAAGGCAAGATCAGGCTCTTGAGTTGGATGATGATAATGATCACAAGGGAAGGTGCAACAGGTTGAAGGGTCAAATGGCCCCCTCCTCCTTCTGTTTTGTACCTTTCTGTGAAGCACATAAGATCTGAGGGATCTTGACAGAGTGGATGCTCAAGGGATGGTTCCACTAGAGGGAGAGACTAGAAGTAGGAAACACAGTTTAAAAATAAAGGATCTTTCACTTAGGTTGGGGATGAGTTGAATTTTTTCTCTCAGCCAGTATAGTATGTGGAATTCTATTCCCCAGAGAGCTTTGGGGGCTTGAATACTTTTAAGACTGAGTTAAATAAGTTTTTGATTAACAAGGAAGTCAAAGGCTATAGGGAGTAGGGAGGCAAGTAGAGTTGAGGTAACAATTAGATCAACTGTGATCTTATCAAATGATGATGCAGACTTGACGGGCCGACTCCTGTTCTTCATTCTTATGTTTGTAAGTTTGGATTGCCATTGAGAGAATCTCTCTGGTTGTGTTTCAAGATTCATCTTTTCCCTTTTCCCCTGAATCCCTATGGGATACAAATGAGGGAATAGCTGGTGCTTCCAATCCCAAACCCAAACGGATTTTTCTCATGCAAGAGAGTTGAGAGTGTGTGTGAGATGGCAATTAAATTGTAGGGACTTTGAGTTAAACACAATCTCAGTCCCACTCTGCACTTCACTTGGCTGAGGTTTTCCTTCCTTAATCAAATCATGATAATGTCGGCACAAAGAAGATGTTATTAACCCTGTCTTATTTTGTGTTCCTTTTAGCAATATGACACTTTGTTCCAGATTGCAGTGATATTGTTTCATTAGAGAGTAGATATTAGTCCCTGTTTTAAGGGTAAGGTTGATGGCCTTTGATTCTAAATTAGAATTTGCCATACGGAAAGAAATGGGTAATATGATGAAAGTTTTCTGGAATTAGACAAATCCAATCTGACATGTTTCCTCATGACCAGCAGGTGGCATCACCAACCTTCATATCGTCAATGGCACCCTCCTGCATAAGCTAGTGGACATGCAGCAAATCAACTTCCTCGGGAGGGGATGGCTTCACATGGGGCACTTCAGCTGATGGTTGAAGAGACTGATTTGTGAGAGTTCCCCTTGTGAAGTGGTTATCAGATGTCAGTATAAGTTGCTGTTGTTGTGTTGCTAAGCTGCTGTAACCACTGACCATCAGCGTGGTTCATGTGGAGGGGGCATCTCTACAATCAAACATATCGCACTGAGGCACAGGGTCCTGACCATTAGTGGGCAACAATGCTGGCCGGTGACTTTGGGGCACCAATCAGAGCCTTACTGATAAGCTCATTCTTCAGCCTATCGGCAACCAGTGTAGAGCAACATTGGGCTTTGATTGGTAGAGACCCCTCAAAGCAGGAAAACGCTATAAGATTGTTTGGTGACTTCGGAGAAGAGAGCAGCAGCAGTGAGGATCTCTGAAAAATATTATTTCAAACAGCAACAGCCCAGGCAGCTGAACCAGGGCTGAGGAGGCCAGATAACCAGGCAGGCAACAGCAAGGTCATAAGCTTATCTTGAGGGGTGCGAGCTTGCATGGGCCCAGTGAGGAGGGCAGATGCTAGCACTGACTCTCGACTCCCCCCACGACAGGGCTGAGCAGGATGGACAGGCAACCTAAGGATGGAAAAGGACAAGCCAATTTATAACCAGATCCAGAGCAACCTGAGCCAACAGTGAGGTTGCCTTGGATGCGAGGGCTGAGGAGGAGGTGACAGCGGTCATCGAAGGGATGACTCAGCCAGGCCAGCAACAAGGAAGGTAAGGGTGAGGTGAAGCCACACAGCAGGCCAAGCAGTCACTGAGTGAATGAGGTAGCACATTTCCCCAGGGCCTCAAGCAGAGGTGAGGTGCGAGTGAGACCAAGGAGGTGCAGGCAGTGGTCGAGGGAAGCGGCACGGTGACTCGGCCAGGCTGGCAGCAGGGATGAGCAGGACTGCTGGGGAATGAACAGAAGGTGAAGGTGAGGTGAGGAGGTCAGACAGCAGGCGAGGCAGCCAATCAGTCAGCCAGCACGTTTTCCAAGGTCGCTGATGAGCAGCGTGAGGTTCAAGAGCCGAGGAAGCACCGGCAGTTGTTGAGAGGAGCAGTGGGGTGACTCGACCAGTCCAGCCAGGCTGAGTGGTGCTGGGCAGGTGAGAGCGAGGCAGAAGTATACCATAGCCAGAGAGCCAGTGAAGCAGGTTGTTGAGTGGGGAGGGGCAACCTAAATTCCAGCCAATGCTGAGGGGGACTGGGTAGGCGAGGGCGAGGCAGAGACTGTACCATAGCCAGACAGACAGTGAACCAGCACAACAGTGAGGTTGTCGAGCGAGCAGAGGCATCCTGAACCCCAGGGAAAGGAGGGCAAAAGAACTCTAAAAATTAATTAATTAAAATCAGTCAATATGAAGTCACACTCCCAATCTGGCATTGGGAGGTACTAGTGTAGTGTTACTTTCACTGGATTAGTCATCCAGAGACCCAGGGTAAAGCTCTGGGGACCCGGGTTCAAATCCCACCATGGCAGATGGTGACATTTGAAATCAATAAAAAAATCTGGAATTAAATTCTACTGATGACCATGAAACCATTATTAATTGTCATTAAAAACCCATCTGGTTTATTAATGTCCTTTAGGAAAGGAAATCTGTCATCCTTACCTGGTCTGGTCTACATGTAATTTCAGGCCCACACAATGTAGTTGACTCTTAAGTGTCCTCTGAATTGGTCTAGCAAGTCATTCCGTTCAAGACCAATTAGGGATGGGCAATAACTGCTGGCCCAGCCAGCGATGCCCACATCCCACAAACAAATAAAAAAAATCACAGACTATTGAAGATGAGGCAAGAGAATAAAGCTAGACAAAAAGACAGTTTGTCATTTTACTTTAGAAAGTTTGAATATTGAACAAGGCACAAACTGAACGTTCACCCTCATCCACCAAAAGTAAGGGTGAATTATCTGATGACTTTGACTTGCCGATTTCCGGAAATAGCACATCGCCTGAAATGGTGGACTCTGAAATGGGAATGGAACTACAAGATATTGCTCAAGCTCATTCTTCCCTGCCTTGAACTCTCAGACTCCAGCCTCAGCCTCTTGGCCTCCTGGCCTTCAACCTCCAGCCTTGGACTCTCGGACTCCTGGCCCCAATCTCTCCATCCTCTTGGCCTCCCTGCCCTGGTCTCTTGGACTTGTAGTCCTGGCCTCTCAGACTCCTGTTCCCTTGGCCCCTGTTCCCCTCAGACTCTTGGCTCCCTTCCCCCCCAGCCTTGGACTCCTGGCCCCCATTTGCCCGTCCTTGGCGATTCCTCCGCCTGAGGTTGAGGCCTCTCTTCCTCCGCTGTCTGGACTCTTGCCTTGGCTTTGCTGCTATTTCCAGCTCGCCCATCAGAGGCCAGCTTTTCAGTACATTGGCTGCTGATAGGCTGACTAGTGGGCCTATAAGTAGCTAACAAAATGGACAACTCCCTTTGATTGGACAAGTTGGAAAGATGCTTTTCTCAAATTTCAAATAGCTGGATCAATCTAACCCAGTAAGAAGCCTCACAACACCAGGTTAAACTCCAACAAGTTTATTTGGTAGTAAACCCCAATAGTTTGCAGAGTTTGCCCCTTCATCAGGAGAGTGGGAGTTCTGTCACAGTCCAACACCGGCATCTCCATATCATCAACCTAACCCGCACATCTTTGGACTGTGGGAGAAAACTGAAGCACCTGGAAGAAACTCATGCAGACATGGGGAAAATGTGCAAATTCCACATAAACAGTGATCGAGGCCAGATCGAACCGGGTCACTGGCGCTCTAAAGCAGCAGTGCTAACCACTGTGCCACTGTGCTGCCCAAATGGTCTTCTGTATCATTCATTTCTATGATTCTGGATGACTCTAAATCCAATTTCCTTTGAAGAGGTTTGATATTTTTGTCTGAGGCATTGTCTGAGGCATTACCTGCTTCAGTGCTACTTTCTTGCCTCTCTTTCGTTGGTATTTTTCAACCTATGAGGGAGGTAAGCATGGAGCATCCCACACTATGATCTGCAATGCAAGTGTATCTCATTAGCCACAAGGCACATTCCACTCCATCCACACTGCTAATGCTTTCTGTTTATGGAAATTGCCTTCTGTGGTGAGAGTGATTGAAGTGCTCCAGGGATGCACTGAAAGCATAACAGTGCTCAAATTTCCGTGTCAGAGTGTTTGTCTTTTTATTAATGTTTATGTGGGATGTGTCACCATCCCCTATTTCAGAGAATAGATAAGCGTTAACCACATTGCTGTGGATCAGGAGTCACATGTAGGCCAGACCAGGGTTTCCTTCCCTGAAGGATATAACTAAATAAAAGAGACTTTTTAACAACAATCAATAACTGCTTGACACCATCCAGGACAGAGCGGCTCAATTGGCACCACATCCATTCCCTTTATCATTGGCACTCAGTACAGCCATAAATACGATCTACAAGATGCTCTGCAGTAATTCACCAAAGCTCTTTGGATAGCACCTTCCAAACACATGACCATTTCCATCTAGGAGAAGAGCAGCAGATACATGGGAACGCCACTATCTGCAAATTCCCCTCTAAGCCACTCACTGTCCTCACTTGGAAATATATTGCCATTCCATCGCAGTCGCTGGGTCAAAATCCTGGAATTCCTTCAGTAACGGCATTGTGGATCAACCCACAGCACAATGGATTGCAGTGATTCAAGAAGACAGCTCACCACCACCCTCTCAAGGGCAACTAGGGATGGGCAATAAACGCTGGCCAGCCAGCGATGCACATGTCCCACAAATGAATAAAAAATATCTTTTGTCATCGTCACCATTACTAATCCCAGATGTATGAATTCCATGGGCTGCCATGATGGAACATGCTCACAGCATTAGTCTGGGCTTCTAGATTACTAGTCCAATGACATTATCACTCCACCACCATCTTTGGCTTCACACTTGCCAAAGTTTCAAATGGATGCCATGGTATATCATTTAGCAGTGTACTGACAATCTCCTGAGAGAGCCACAGGGAAACCTCATATTCCTCATAAGGAAGAACTGTAGAAAAAGAGATAATCAGCCATGGATATCTAGGAAATAAAGGAGGGTATCAAATTGAAAGAAAATGCATACAAAGTGACAAAGATTAGTGGGAACCTAGAGGATTGGGAAATCTTTAAAGGTCAGCAGAAAGCCACGAAAAAAGCTGCAAAGATAGGTAAGATGGATTATGAGAGTAAACTAGCTCAGAATATAAAAACAGATAGCAAAAGTTTTGACAAATATATAAAATGAAAAAGAGTGGTTAAAGTAAACATTGGTCCTCCAGAGGACGAGATGGGGGAGGTAATAACTGAAGATGAGAAAATGGTTGAGGCATTGAACAGATAATTTGTGTCGGTCTTCACAGTGGAAGACACAAATAACATGCCAAAAATTGATGATAGGAAGACTATGGCAGGTGACAAAAGTCACTAGAAACTATCACTATCATGAAAGAGGTAGTGTTGGGCAAGTTAAGAGGACTAAAGGTGACAAGTCTCCTGGTCTTGATGGAATACATCCCAGGGTAATAAAAGAGATGGTGGGAGAAATAGCAAATGCACTAGTGGTAATTTACCAAAATCCATTGGACTTTGGGATAGGTTCTGCAGACTGGAAAGAAGCAAATGTGACACCACTGTTTAAAAAAGGAGGTAGATAAAAGGCAGGTAACTATAGGCCGGTTAGCTTACTTCTGTAGTAGGGAAAATGCTTGGATCTATCATCAAGGAAGAAATAGCGAGACATCTGGATATAAATTGTCCCATTGGTAAGAAGCAGCATGGATTCATGAAGGGTAGATTATATTTGACTAATTTGATGGAATTCTTTGAGAACATTACATGTGTGGTGGACAATGGGGAACCTGAGGATGTGGTGTATCTGGATTTCCAGAAGGCATTTGACAAGGTGCCGCCCCAAAGACTGCTGCATTAATTAAAGGTGCACAGTGTTACGGGTAATGTATTAGCGTGGATAGAGGACTGATTAACCAACAGAAAGCAAAGAGTGGAGATACATGCGTGCTTTTCTGGCAATCAGTGACTAGTCATGTACCTCAGGGATCAGTATTGGGACCGCAATTGTTTATGATTTACTTTGATTATTTGGAATTGGGGACCAAGTGTAGTGTGTCAAAATTCGCAGATGACACTAAGATGGGTGGAAGAGCAAAGTGTGCAGAGGGCGCTGAAAGTCTGCTAAAGGATTTAGATAATTTAAGTGAGTGGACGAAGGTGTGGCAGATGGAGTACAATGTTGGTAAATGTGAGGTCATCCATTTTGGTAGGAATAACAGCGAAATGGACTATTATTTAAATGGTAAAAAATTGCAGCATGCTGCTGTGCAGATGGACCTGGGTGTCCTTGTTCAGGAATCTCAAGGAGTTGGTTTGTAGGTACAGCAGGTAATTAAGAAGGCAAATGGAATTTTGTCCTTCATTGCTAGAGGGATGGAGTTTAAAAACAGTGAAATTATGTTGCAGCTGTATAAGGTGCTAGTGAGGCCACACCTGGAGTACTGTGTACAGTTTTGGTCTCTTTACTTGAGAAAGGATATACCGGCACAGGAGGGGTGAAAAGGAGATTCATAAGGTTGATTTCGGAGTTGAGAGGGTTGGCTTATGACGAGAGATTGAGTAGACTGGGGTTATACTCAGTGGAATTCAGAAGAATGAGGGGAGATCTTATAGAAACATAAGAATATGAAGGGAATAGATAAGATAGAAGCAAGGAAGTTGTTTCCACTGGTGGGTGAAACTAGAACTAGGAGGCATAGCCTCAAAATAAGGGAAAGTAGATTTAGGATTGAGCTGAGGAGGAACTTCTTCACATAAAGGGTTGTGAATCTGTGGAATTCCCTGCCCACTGAAGCAGTTGAGGCTACCTCATTGAATGTTTTTAAGGCAAGGACAGATAATTTTTTGAACAGTAAAGGAATTAAGGGTTATGGTGAGCAGGCGGATAAGTGGAGCTGAGTCCACAAAAAGATCAGCCATGATCTTATTGAATGGCAGAGCAGGCTTGAGGGGCCTACTCCTGCTCCTAGTTCTTGTGTTCTTATGTTTTTATTTTGGTGCATTAGTTTGATGTTGGAATAAAGAAGAGTTGACGGAATTTGTGATTGAGATGGAAGTGTGAAAAATGTTGCAATTGCGATAATGACTTCTCTCACAGAGGTAAGCAAATTCCCATCATGATGTAGCAATGCACGTGTCAAACACCTCACAGAGTCAGCCATCTGAATTGTCATTGTGCATAGCAACTCTGCCCCCCGAAAATAAATTGTTAAACGGACGTATTGATCGCCAGCTACTTTACAACAATTAGTCAGATCATTTTGATGACAGGCCTTTGATAACCTGAGGGTGGAGCTAACTTCACTTGACTCAACTCACCTCACAATTCTGTTTTATTTCCTTCTTGCTTGGTTTAACTTGACTAATTTATGGTGAAGTCATGTTTGACACCCTGAATTTTGTTTCCTCTTCTCTTGACTCTTTCACCTTTGGCAGGCAGCCAGTATTCTTGTCTCCACTTCCTGGGTGCTGGAGCCAAGCCTTATCTGAAGGGCTATATATGATTTGTGTTTATCATTCTGGAGAGGAGAGGCAGTTTTTGCTGCAGAAGGAATGGGCCAAATGTGGAGCTCTTGTTCGGACTGAAATTCCTCCACCTCGCCCTAATCTAACAACGGCTAAAGATACTGTTTGATAGACAGAAACTTTGCAGGTCTTTGCAGCTTCCTCCCTATGCACAAACTGTACATTGTCTATCATAGAATCATAAATTTATAGATTTGTAGAAACCCTACAGTGCAGAAAGAGGCCAATTGGCCCATCAAGTCTGCACCGACAACAATCCCATCCGAGGCCCTATCCCCCAATCCCACACATTTACCCCGCTAATCCCTCTAACGTACACATCCCGGGACACTAAAGGGCAATTTAGCATGGTCAATCAACCTAACCCGCACATCTTTGGACTATGGGAGGAAACTGGAACTCCCAGAGGAAACCTTTGCAGGCACGGGGAAGAATGTGCAAACTCCACATGGACAGTGATCTGAGCCGGGAATTGAACCCAGGTCCCTGGAGCTGTGTTGCTGGGCAGCACAGCTCCAGGGGCCTGGGTTCAATTCCCGGCTCAGATCACTGTCTGTATGCAGTTTGCACATTCTGTCCTGTGCCTGCAAAGTCCTGCGTTTGAAACAATGTATGGTGCCATTTGAGGTCTTCAGGGTGACATGGTGACACAGTGGTTAGCACTGCTGCCTCACAGCTCCAGGGATTCGTATTTGATTCCCGGCTTGGGAGTCTGCACGCTCTGCCTGTGTCTACATTGGGTTTCCTCTGCATGCTCCGGTTTCCTCCCACAAAAGACGTGCTGGTTAGGTGCAGTGGCCATTGCTTCTCCCTCAGTGTACCTGAACAGGTGCCAGAGTGTGGTAACTGGGGGATTTTCACAGTGTTAAAGTAAGCCTACTTCTGACAATAATAAATAAACTTTAAACATCGTTGAGAAGGAGGTCGGACATTTTTGACTGGGCTGCAGGTTAACGTTTGATATAAGCTAAAAGAAAATAATTTGCATTCAGATACTCGATACACAAACCCATCTAAGCCTATAATTAAATAGTTATTCCTTAACCCATCGACTGCCAGCTGTCTGTCTGTAGGCAGACTGGTTTTGTTTGCTTTATGTTGCGACCATACGACAGTAATAAAACTAACCAAACATATGGAATAATCTTATGAAGGTAATATTAACCCACCATTACTAAAACAAACATAAGAATAGAATCATAGAATCAAAGAATCCTACAGTTCAGGAGGCCATTCAGCCCATTGAGTCTGTACCAACCACAATCTCACCCAGGCCCTATTCCTCTAACCCCATGTATTTATCCTGTTAATCCCCTGACACTAGGGTCAATTTAGTGTTGCCAGTCAACCTAACCCACCCATCTTTGGACTTTGGCAGGAAACTGGAGCACGTGAAGGAAACCCATGCAGAAGTAGGGAGAACATGCAGACTCCACACAAACAGTGACCCAAGGCCAGAATTGAACCCAGGTGCGTTACATAAAAACTAAGCAATCTCCTGACATTTCATCCTTTTCATTTATTCTTTCTTCTCTTCCTTATTCTCTAACTTTGAAAAAATTCTTCAAGGTTAGAATTTAGCAACATGAAAACCTTGATTTGGCTTTTCCAGCACATTGAAGAATTGTGATGTATTTGTATTATTTTCTGTTGTGATACATCATTGGTTATAACAAATACATCAAGTATTATCTGAATATAACATTCAGCAATCACACTCAACACCATTCAGCAGTGCTAAATTGTTAGTAGCACTTAGAATTGAGGCTAGCTCTGTTTTCTCAGAGATACAGAATATACTTTTTCAATGACTGGCCCTGGATGTAATGCTAAGAGGAGTTGGGGAATGAATTGGAAGAGCAGAATGCGTGGAATGGATGGTCAGAATCAGGAGATCTTGGTGTAGCCCTATTGGCAGGAAGTCTGATAGACTCCAAGAATATGATAGACTCCAAGAAATCTGTGGTGTCAAGTCAACACTATTAATATGCATGAGAAGGCCTGCCATTGGTGAACGTGCATGGAAATCAACCCTTGATAAGTCCCTCCACCTTTTCTGTTAGCACATAGAACCACAGAAAAGTTACAACACAGAAGGAGGCCATTCGGCCCATCTTGCCCATGCCATGCTAAACCAATATGAGGCTGTCATCCCACGCCATACTGGCAGTGAAGAACTGCAGTTGTAAATTTTTAGCTTGAAAGGGGAAAGAAGGTGGATTTGCCGACATGTGTGCATATAAAGAAGATTTGCAAGGCAACCTAGCAGATCATCGCCGTCTGTTGAATGGAGACATCTAGCTGTGACTAAAGCTATGTAGTTGTATGAAATTTCCAATAATTTCTTCTTTTCTTGGCTCAATGCTGTCACTCTCCGTAGCATCTCAGAATCATAGAATCCTACAGTGCAGAAGGAGGCCATTCAACCCATTGAGTCTGCACCGACCACAATCCAGGTCCTATCCCCATAACTCCCATGCATTTACCCTAGCTAGTCCCCCTGAAACTAAGGGGTAATTTAGCATGGCCAATCCACCTAATCCGCACATCTTTGGACTGTGGGAAGAAACCAGAGCACCGGAGGAAACCCGTTCAGATACGGGAGAATATGCAAACTCCACACAGACAGTGCCCCAAGCTAGGAATTGAACCTGGGTCCCTGGCACTGTGAGACAGCAGTGCTAACTACTGCGCCACCATGCTGTCATCAGTGCTTCCTCTTCCTGATCTATTTGCTCACTTCCAGGTTGCCTCTTGGCAGTACCATATGTGAACATAGGGTCACTTCCCACATGTGGATTACAGGGGGTATTGAAGACTTGGTCAGGAAGAAGACGGAGGCGTATGTTAGGTCGAAATGACTAGGTACAGAGAGTGCGCTGGAGGAATATAGAGAGAGTAGGAGGGAGCTAAAAAGGGGAATTAGAAGGGCAAAGAGAGGGCATGAAATGGCTTTGGCTGGTAGGATTAAGGAAAATCCAAAGGCATTTTATTCCTATATTAGAGGCAAGAGAGTAATTAGAGGGAAAATTGGTCCTCTTAGGGACAAGAGTGGAGAGTTATGTATTGAGTCGGAGGGAATGGGGGAGCTCCTGAATGAATACTTTGCGTCGGTATTCACGAAGGAGAGGGGTTCGGAATCGTGCGGTCTCTTGAAGGGAGCTGAGGATCAGTTGCAGGAGATATCTATTACGAGGGAGGAAGTGCTAGGGCTTTTAGGTAGCGTAAGGACGGATAAAGCTCCGGGGCCTGATGGTATTTATCCTAGGCTGCTTAGGGAGGTGAAAGATGAAATTGCTGGGCCTCTGGCGCAAATCTTTGTCTCTTCTTTGGACACAGGTGAGGTCCCAGAGGACTGGAGGGTAGCAAATGTGGTACCGCTCTTCAAAAAAGGTAGTAGGGACAACCCTGCAAATTATAGACTGGTGAGTTTGACATCGGTGGTAGGGAAATTAATGGAAAAAATACTTAGGGGTAGGATGTATGAGCATTTGGAGCGTTGCGATCTGATTAGGGATACGCAACATGGCTTTGTTAGAGGGAGGTCTTGCCTTACGAATCTGGTGGAATTCTTTGAGGAGGTGACAAAAACGGTTGACGATGGGAGAGCCGTTGATGTCATCTATATGGATTTCAGTAAGGCGTTTGACAAAGTCCCTCATGGTAGGCTGGTAGAAAAGGTTAAGGCGCATGGGATACGAGGCCAGGTAACTAGGTGGATTGAGAACTGGCTGGGTAATAGGAGACAGAGGGTAGTTGTGGAGGGGACCTTGTCGGGCTGGAGGCCAGTGACCAGCGGTGTGCCGCAGGGCTCAGTACTGGGACCTCTCCTCTTTGTAGTATACATAAATGACTTGGAAGAGAGTGTAGGTGGTGTGATCAGCAAGTTTGCTGATGACACCAAGATGGCAGGGTTGGCGGGTACAGAACTGGATTGTCAGGTGATACAACAGGATATAGATAGGTTGGTGCATTGGGCAGATAGGTGGCAGATGGAATTTAATCCTGACAAATGCGAGGTGATGCATTTTGGAAGGAATAATGCAGAGAGGAGCTATGTGATAAAAGGTAGACAGATTAGGAGTATAGACATACAGAGGGACCTGGGAGTGCAGGTTCACAAATCCATGAAGGTTGCGTCACAAGTGGAGAAGGTTGTTAGGAAGGCTTATGGAATGTTAGCCTTCATAGGAAGGGGTATAGTGTATAAAAGCTGCCGTCTAATGCTTCAGTTGTACAGAACTTTGGTTAGACCGCATTTGGAGTACTGCGTCCAGTTCTGGTCACCTTACTACCGGAAGGACGTGGAGTCTCTGGAAAGGGTGCAGAGGAGGTTTACCAGGATGTTGCCTGGCATGGAGGGGCTGGGTTACGAGGAAAGGTTGGAGAAACTGGGACTATTCTCCTTGGAAAGACGGAGATTGAGGGGGGACATGATAGAGGTATATAAGATACTGAAGGGAATAGATAGAGTTAATAGTGAGAGACTGCTCCCTAGACTGGGTACAAACACGAGAGGTCATGATTTAAGGGTGAGGGGGGAGAGGTATAATTTGGAGGTGAGAGGAAGGTTCTTTACGCAGAGAGTTGTGGGGGTATGGAACGCTCTACCGAGTAGGGTGGTGGAGGCAGGAACGTTGGACTCATTTAAGGTTCAGTTAGATAGACACATGAGTGAAACGAGGATGGAGGGTTATGGTAGGGGCTATTAAATAAGGTTAGAGCCTCGGGAGACACCGGAAAAGCAGGCTTGTAAAATTAACGTTTTTGTCTTTTTATTCCGCAGGTGGAGGTCCACCTCGTGTCAAATGAGGGGCATGCACACGGTGGGTCGTGCGTGGGCTGCTCTTGGAAGTTTCGGGAGTGGCCTAGTACTTCGTGTCGGTGTGTGTGCTTGATCCTGGACCGGTAGACGGGCGCTGCAACAGCTCGGTGACTAGCACTGCTAGCTGTGCAGATACATGGATTTGGGCCTGTGTCTGTGGGAGTTTGCGCATTCTCCCTGTGGTTGCGTGGGTTTCCTCCAGGCGCTCCGGTTTCCTCCCACACCCCAAAGATGTGCTCTTAGGCTGATTGGTTTTACCAAATTGACACTATTCTCCCCTGAATCTGGCTAAGTTAGGGGTTCCATTCGTAGATATGCAGGGTAGAATAGGTGTAGGGTGATGCGGCGGCGTGGGCTCGTTGGGCCGAAGGGCCTGTTTCCCGTGCTGGGTTGTTCTTTGTTCTTTGTTTTGTTCTTTGTATGTACCCTAATGTGATCAGCTCCGCCAATCTTATCTCCAAAATTACCCATTACCCTGGACCTTCTGGTTGTTTCCCTGATTTTGAGCTGTGAATGAACCAGACCTTTCTCCAATTGAATATTGGAAAAACTCGGTCAAAAAACCCTGTTACCTTGCCCTGACTTCATGCCCTTCCTCGCTGCTCATTCAGGCTTCACCATACAGTGTACAATCTCAGTGCCGAGCTTATATCCTATACCATTAGCGGGGCAATTCATTCCATCTCCACAAGAGCACCAACCATGTACTTGCCCGATCTCCTCTGCTGCCGAAATCATCATTCACGCTTTTATACAGAAATTTCAACATAAGAATAGGCCATTTGATTTAACCAATCTGTGCTTTATTTATCTGCATGACTAACAGTCCTAATCTCACATGCCATGCTCCCATCTTCCTATATTGCCTTTCCTTCAACCAGCTATCAAACCTATTCTTAAATCTTAACTTGATTTCTGTTAAATCTGGTAGTGCATTCCACAGTTTCTCAACTTCATGTATAAAAATGTTTGCATCTGCTTGCTGTCTTAAATCTCATACATCTACTTTTACATCCATGTTCCTTGTTGTTTGTTATGACCAAACATTATTTTGAAAAAGATGCCCCTGTCATTATCTTCTTGAGCTCCATTTTACATTAACTCTACCATTAGCGTCCTATACTGAATCTTGCTTCCTATCATTATGCCCTTGCTGACTTTCATTGACTTCCAATCCCCTGGTGCATGGAATTCAACATCTTTGTCCTTGTTTACAAGGTTCAACTCAGGAAGTAAGAAATATAAACACAAATAGGATAGATTTGCTTGAGGGGACATGATGGCCTAATGATATTATCACTAGACTAGTAATCCAGAAATTCAACAAATGTTCTGGGGCTGCACGGTGGCACAGTAGTTAGCACTGCTGCCTCACAGTGCTAGGGACCTGGGTTTGATTCCTGGTTTGGGTCACTGTCTGTGTGGAGTTTGCATATTCTCCCTGTGTCTGCATGGGTTTCCCCCAGGTGCTGGTTAGATGCATTGACTCAAACAGGTCAGAGTGTGGGACCAGGGAAATTTCCCAGTAATTTAATTGCAGTGTTAGTGTAAGCTTTACTTGTGATTAATAAATAAATAAACTCTGCTTTAACTTAAAAAAGGTGTTAGAATTTTAATTCAATTAAATAAATCTGGAGTTAAGAATCTACTGATGACCATGAAACCATTGTCAATTTTTTGAAAAACTCATCTAATTCACTAATGTCCTTTAGGGAAGAAAATCTGCCATCCCTATCTGGCCTGGCCTACATGTGACTCCAGAGCAACAGAAATGTAGTTGACTCTCAACTGCCCTCCAAGGGCAACTAGTGATGGACAGTAAATGATGGCCAGCCAGCAACGCCCTTGTCCCACAAATGAATTAAAAAAATTGTGACTTGTGCAGATTGTAATTTGGACAGTCCTGAGATACATGACCCCATAAGGTAGTTTATTCTATTAGAATACAGCTAACATGTGATGATTAGCAGAGAATAATAAAAAATAGAGTGCTCTGTTGGAAACTCAAATGTTCATTTTAAGTCTACTGACAACAACAACTTGCATTTATATTTTATATGGTGTGTCATTTTAAGTTACATCACAGAAGGCTTACCAAAGAAAATTTAACATCGAGCCACATCAAAAACTTAGTGACAGACTTGGGTTTTAAGGAGGGTTCAATGGGAGAATGCAGAGGGGGAGAACATAAGGAAGGGAAAGCCACAGTTTGGTGCTGAGACTATTGCAGGCATGGCTACCAGTGATGAGCTGAAGGAAGTGGGAAATGTTAATGAATCCAGAGTTTAAGGGATGCAGGGCTCCTGCAAACATACATTGAAAACTGGGATGTCAGGTGAAGGCTAAATTAGAACATGTTACCAGGGAAGAACATGGGCAGCAAGGATGGGATCAAGAACCATTGACAATGCTTCTGGGGAGAAAAGGGTCTGAGGGAAGGTTTGCCCATGCAAACATGATAAACTTTAATTGGCTTTTTTCATTAAGCTTTTACATATTATGGGAGAAAACGGTCTGAGGGAAGGTTTGTCCATGTAAACACGATAAACTTTAATTGGCTTTTTTCATTAAGCTTATACATATTATGATCGCCGTTCGGAATTTTAATAACAGCCTGATATATTTGCATTTAATCTGTTGATCAGCCATAATAAAATAACAGTTTATTTATCCAAACCATTATGTAATATCTCAATTTGCTTGTAGATTCCATTACTGGGAGCTGGGGAAAGCCACTAATAATATTGTGCATTGAAGTTACCTTTAGTTTCACCAGATTCAGATGACAATAAGTTTGAATAAACTTATTGAGTTTCAAGGCACCAGGCCTAGACATGAACAACACAGCAGCCATTCAACAAGAAATAACAGGGGCCTTGATCACACTCCTTTAATCCTCATTAGATATAGCTGTAGTCCTCGAGGACTAGGGAGTTGCTAATGCTGCACGACTGAAAAGACATTTTGTCAAAGTTTTCATCTTGTACTCATCAGGACAATCGCAAAAAATACCAATGTCAGGGAAATAAGAATTTTACAAATTTTATAACCGACTTTATAAATTTGGGGTTTCTGCTGTTATGGGTATTCTTGCGGTGGTCCAGGTGAGTGCAAGATAAAAAACTTCGACAAAATGTCTTTTTATGGTAACGCTCAAGTTCTGTACAACCAAATGAATATAATGCTACACCAGTATTCTATAAAAGGGAGAGGAATCAACTGGAAACTAAAGGCGGGTCAGCTTAATATTGGAGTAAGGGAAGTTATCAGAAACCATGATCAGGAACAAAATAAACTTTCACTTTGAAAGGTTTTGTTACACAAGGATAGACAGCATACTTTTATTAAAGGTCTGGCTAAATTCTTTGATGGAGTAACAGAGAAAGTTGATCAGGTTTGTATGGTAGATATTGGCTGAAAGGTTACACTATCACTGGGGACATGTAGGTGGAGGGGGCGTAAAATTGGGCATGATGGTGGCCACTGAGATTTCACCAGCGACGGTGGGGTAATCAGGTGGCCCACATGTCCTTGAACCAAATAATGACCAACTGTCACTGGGAGCAGGTTGATGAGGGTCCCTCCTATTTCAGCATAAAAGTCCTCCCATCAACATGGCCCTGGTGAAATCTAAAACTTATCTTTAAACCTGAGCCTCTGTTTTCAAGACTGCCTGCAGTCCCAGCAGTGGCCACTGCATCCAATGGTGCTGCTGGAGTTTGACAGCTCTTGACCATCTGATTGGCCAGCAAGTAGAGATAGGGGTGGAATCCCGCCTCAAGCCAATTAGTAGCTTGATGGCCATTAAATGGCTGTGGCACAACCTGTTCAGGACTTTTCAGTGAGGCCACTGCCTCCACATGAAATTCCAGTCATTGTAGATACAGATTTTCAAAAGACATTTGACAAAGTGCCACATGAAAGTCTTATGAAGAAAATGGCAGTCCATGGAATTAAGGGAAGAGTGGTGATATAGGGATGGAATTGGCTCAGTGACAGGAAGTGAGGGTGTTGATAATCTGATGTATTTTAGACTAGTCAGTGATCTATAGCGGTGTTCTACAAAAATCAGTTTCAGATCCATGTCACCTCAATTTTTAATTTGTGGGGAGCAGTGTTATAAAGTTTACAGATAGCATGAGTCTTGGCTTTGCAGTAGATAATGATAAGCCTAGTTGTAGACTTGACACTACATACAGGAAGGTAAAATGGGAAGAACCATGGCAGATGCAGCTCAATGCAATGGTGTGTAAAGACTTTGGAAGGCCTAAAATAAATATACAATATGAGAATAAATGGCATGATATTGAAAAATATAGATCAGCAATATGGTGTCCATATAGACAAATAATTAAACATAGCAGGGAAGTTCATAAGGTGGATCATGTGGATTTATAAATAGAGGATTGGATACAAAAGCAAAGAGATCATGCTGCAAATTTGTAAATCATTGGTTATTTTCAGCTGAAGTATTGATAGTTCTGGATCCCACGCTTCAGGAAAGATGCAAAGGCCTTAGAAAGATGCAGAGGATATTTATCAGGATGTCACCATGGATGAGGGTCTTCATTTAGAAGGTGGAAAAGGTTGGCCTGTTCACTTTGACATGAGAAGGTTAAGAGATGACCGACTAGAGGTTTTCAAGATGATCAGCGGTTTTGATAGAGTAGATAATAAAAAATTGTTCTAGATCTAGAGGTGAGGTGAGGAGAAATGTTGAGAGTTGTTGGAATCTGGAACAACCTGTATGAAAACGTTGTGGAAACAGATTCCAGAAATAATTTTTTAAAACATTTTTATTGAAAATTTTCAACTTTATATTCAGCATGACAAACAGCAAATTCCTAGGTTTTTGTGCGTTGCAGAACGATCATCATTTCACATATATACACGGAGAAGGCCAGCAAAGATCAATAAAATAATTCAGAGAATCAGACATCATAATCCCTGCCATTGTGGTCAACACCTCCTTTCGTATGGACATTGAAAGGATGACAGAGAAAGAGCGTGGGGAATCAGGACAACATGATAAGGCCATGAAAAAATGGCACAATAGTGTACACCCGTTCACAGAGCAACAAAGCAGAAAGTAAGTCTCTCAGGACCAAGCACCATTGGGACAGGGGGTACCCCCCAAATGCAGCTCTCCCTCTACACAAACGGAACCCTGATACCAAGAAGACACTCCTCCCACACTGTTCTCAACTCAGTCATCCCCGTCAGGTAACTTCAGAAAACTAGTCCAAAGATATTCAAAGACCTATCATCCCTGCTTGGGTGTGAACCACATCACATCTCCCCAACACTCCCACCATCCAGAAGCACCAACGGAAGTCCAGTCCACTCCAGGATATTTAGTCTGTCTTCACCATCATAGGATAAACACAGGATTTCTCAGACCCAAAAAGCTAAAAAACACAAAGAAAAACCTGACACCAATAGTTCTAATGGGGGCTTTCCTTACCTGAAATAAGGACTTATGGCCATACCAATCACATCTACATATATCTGTCCACCCTTCTGGGGCATTACTCATCTTTTCTATAACTAAAGCAAAAGATACTGCAAAATAATGTACTTATTTTGTACACATGAAAGAATGAGAGCACATTAAAAACAATTAAATATATTTCACATGGCCTGGCATACAACCCACAAGGAGCACTCCCCAATAGGAAAACAGAAAGAAGAGGCCCCCAGCCAGAGAACGAAGGACCCTTCCCTCTCCCATCACCAGAGCACACTTGTGGAAGAGCCATCAGTTTGACTCCCTCTAAGTTTCCAACTGCCACAGCTCTGAAACTGCTCTTCTCAAAGTCACAAATTATTTCATCTGTGGTTGTGAGGGAAGTAAACTATCACTCATCCTCCATCGCCTTGACATGGTTGATAACACCATCATCTTCCAATGCCTCTCCACCATTGTCCAGCTGGATGAGACTGTGCTCACCTCTAATCCATCTATTCCTATTCAGAGAATCACTTGCAATGTTCCTCTTCTTGCTCCTGCACTGTTAGCTCTGATGTCCCTTGAGGAGCTACCCTCCTATTTCTACATTTCCCCTCAAAGGCAGCATCCTGAAGCACAATGTTAATTTTTACATGAATGCAGATAACATGTACACAGGGTGGCATGGTCTTGGGGGTGGCACGGTAGCACAGTGGCTAGCATCACTACACAGCGCCAGGAACTCTGTTCAATTCCAGCCTTGGCTGACTGTTTGAACTTTGCATGTTCTCCACATGTCTGCGTGGGTTTCCTCTGGTTACCTCCCACAGTCCAAAGATGTGTGGGTTAAGTTGCTTGGCCATGCTCAATTACCCCTTAGTGTCAGGGATTAGCAGAATAAGTATGTGGGATAAGGCTTAAGTCGGATTGTTGTTGGTGCAGGCTCGATGGGATGAATGGCTTCTTTCTACATTGCAGGGATTCTAAGATATTATTATATGATTCTAATACTCAGCCCTCTGTCCATCTCCTCTCTTGATTCCTCCATGTTTGACCCCAAGATGAGTTTCCAACCACATCTTTTTTGTTTATTTATTCATGGGATGTTGTCGTGCTGGTTTGGCCAGCATCCATTTCCCATCCTTGAGGGCATTTAAGAGTCAACCACATTGCTGTGGATCTGGAGTCACATGTAGACCAATCCAGGTAAAGACAATAGATTTCCTTCCGTAAAGAGCATTAGTGATGGGTGTTAATGACAATCAACATTGGTTTCATGATCATCATTAGACATTTTTAATTCCCGATTTTTATTCAATTCAAATTTCACCATTTCCCAGGGTAGGATTTGGATCCAGGTTCTCAGAGCATTAGCCTGGCTTTGTGGATTACTGGTCCAGCTACATACCACTACACCACTGCCTGCCCCATACCTGCATCATCTTGAAGCCTGTCTATTTACATCTTTATGCCATTGCCTGATTCTGTCCCTGGCTCTGCACATCTACTGCAGGAACCCTTAGCCTTACCTTGGCTACCTCTAAACTTAACTATTCCAAATGCTGGCTAGCCTTCCACATTCTACTCTCGGCAAACATAGGATCATCTAAAACTCTGCTGCCCCTGTCCTTACACACACCGTTTACTGTTCATTCATCACTCCTAAGTTTACTGGTCCTGAAAGACTCCCAAATATACAATCTTTGATTTTAAAATTCTTATCCTTCTTTTCAAACTCTCCATCATCCCTTCCTTCCCTATCTCTGTGATCTCTCCCCTCTCTATCTCTGTGATTTCTCTCCTCTCTATCCCTGTGATCTTTCCCTCCCTATCTCTGTGATCTGTCCCCTCCCTATCTCTGTGATCTCTCCCTTCTCTATCACAGTGATCTTTTCCCTCCCCTTTCTCTGTGATCTCTCCCTTCTCTATCTCTGTGATCTCTCCTCTCTCTATCCCTGTTACCTCTCTCCTCTCTATCTCTGTGATCTCTCCCCTCTCTATCTCTGTAATCTTTCCCCTTCCTACCTCTGTGATCTCTCCCTTCTCTACCTCTGTGATCTCTCCCCTCCCTATCTCTGTGATCTCTCCCCTCCTTATCTCTGTGATCACTCCCCTCCTTATCTCTGTGATCTTTTCCCTCCCCTTTCTCTGTGATCTCTCCCCTCTCTATCTCTGTGACCTCTCCACTCTCTATCCCTGTTATCTCTCTCCTCTCTATCTCTGTGATCTCTCCCCTCTCTATCTCTGTGATCTCTCCCCTCTCTGTCTCTGTGATCTCTCCTCTTCCTATCTCTGTGATCTTTCCCCTCCCTATCTCTGTGATCTGTCCCCTCCCTATCTCTGTGATCCCTTCCTTCTCTATCACAGTGATCTCTTCCCTCCCCTTTCTCTGTGATCTCTCCCCTCTCTTTCTCTGTGATCTCTCCTCTCCCTATCTCTATGACCTTTCCGCTCCCTATCTCAGTGATCTCTCCTAGCCTCAACCCTCCGAGCAGCCCTGGTTTGAAGTGATTCACCATTGTTGGCTGTGCCTTGAGCTAAAGTTTTAAGCTCTGGAAGATCCCCCATAAACCTCTCCACTTTGTATCTTGCCTTTTTCCTTGAAGTTGCTCCATAAGACCTACCCATGTCATTGTGGCACATTGGTTAGCACTGCTGCCTCAAATCACCAGAGACCCAGAATTCCTGGCTTGGGTCACCGTCTGTGCGGAGTCTGCACGTTGTCTGCGTGAGTTTCCTCTGGGTGCTCTGGTTTCCTCCCACAGTCTGAAAGTTGTGCTGGTTAGCATTGGCCATGCTAAATTCTCTCAGTGTACCCAAACAGCCACTGGGGGGTGGCGACTAGGGAAATTTCACAGTAACTTCATTGCAGTATTAATGTAAGCCTACTTGTGACACTAGTAAATAAACTTTAAAGTCTTCAACAAAGTTTTTCCTATCTGACCTATTGCTGAAGTGGCTTGGTGTCAAACTTGCTTTAATGCTCCTATGAAGCGTATTGGGATGTTTCAGTATGTTAAAGCTGCAATACAAGTTCAAATTGTTGTTGTTGTAGTGTGTGGCTTTCTGTACGATTGCACGCGAGTGCTGCATTAATCTACGTTGCTGTGTGTGGGGTGAGAAGGTCGATACTTTGAAGTTCATTGACATTTATCCCACGACCCATAGGTTGCATCATGAGGTGTTTCACTTCTTTCTGTATACAAAGCACAGAGTTCTGGGATACTTAATAGGTTTACGACACAACGAGACAAAATGAACTTTGGGTAATGACTAACTTGCTAAACATTTGCTTAAGCCCTTCCCTCGGAAAGAGAGATAAAAGAACAAAGGCCTTTGATGGGCCTTACATGCCTTACTTGTGTGAGTAGGAATGGAAAATTCTTAAAGGGGACATCATGACTAATCATATAGCACTGAGCACAGAGGAGTATTGGAGACATTGCACTGACTGAGGAAGCAGAGTGCTAGACTTACAGAGCTTTAGAATTGAATCAGGGATTGCAGATAAGGATAAGAAGAGGCTTATGTTGATATAGCCCCTTAATGCACTGTCTCAATTACTTTCGACCTGCTATTGCAGTTCTTAGACTCTATTCTTGTATTCTTTTGTTAGAGTGGGGGCACAATTATTATGATAACACATTAAAATAGCCTAAGCATATCGAGGGATTCATTAATCGAAGGATTGAGTTTAGGAGTCGGGAGGTAATGCTGCAACTTTATAAGACCCTTGTCAGACCCCACTTGGAGTACTGTGTGCATTCTGGTCACCTCACTATAGGAAGGACGTGGAAGCTATTGAAAGGGTGCAGAGGAGATTTACAAGGATGTTGCCTGGATTGGGAGGCATGCCTTATGAAGATAGGTTGAGGGAGCTGGGACTCTTCTCCCTGGAGAGACGAAGGTTGAGAGGCGACCTGATAGAGGTTTATAAAATGTTGAGAGGAAGAGATAGGGTGGATTCTCAGAGGCTATTTCCCCAGGCTGAAATGTCGCTACGAGAGGACACAGATTTAAGGTGCAGGGAAGCAAGTACAGAGGAGATGTTAGGGGTAAGTTTTTCACTCAGAGGGTGGTGAGTGAATGGAATCGGCTGCCGTCGGTGGTGGAGGCGAACTCGCTGGGGTCTTTTAAAAGACTTCTGGATGAGTACATGGGATCTAATGGGATTGGGGGTTATAGATAGGTCTATGGCTTAGTAGGTATAGATGTGATCGGCGCAACTTGTGGGCCGAAGGGCCTGTTTGTGCTGTAGTGTTCTATGTTCAAAAGGAGTGGGAATGCAAAATTAAAGATGGCAGAAGAAACTTGGCCTGAGTTGACTTTACTGCAACCATGGTCTGAATTTTATGTTTGGCTTGTGAATGATGTCGGCAGGGCTGGAAGCAGATGTGGAACCCCCTTCTGGCCAAGGTCCCGTTGTCCTTGTTATACCAAATCCGGTGGCCGGCTAAGGCCCATCCAGCTTGAAATGCCTATTGGGCTGACAGTGCAGATCGTGGTGAGAATGAGTTGGGCGCCAGATACAATGAGGATCCGATGGGGGGATTAAAAACTTTGCAGACAGTACCCAGAGGCCTGCCACCTGTGCACCCCTCCTCACCTGGCATTTTTCAGCAGAGTGCTTGGGAGTCGTGATGGAGGAGGTCTGTACCAGGCGAGACTTACTGATGTTGAGTGACAGGAAGAGGACTGCACCGCATTTAGCCAGGGTGACCTGGGCAGAGGTTGTGTTTAAACAGGTCGATGGTATCTTACATTGCCCTCCACCAGCACGATGTGATTTGTACTGTATGTTGGTGAAGTGAGATGGCGTGCTTCTTGCTTTTTTAAGTGCTGGTTTGCTTCCATTTTTGGCTTATGTATCACTGGCTGTCAGTAAAGCGAGAAAGGCAGATAAATGTGTAAGTCTCTCCCTGTCAATACACAGCCTCTCCAAAGGCAAGTTCTCAACCCCATGGTGACACATGGAAACTGGGTCCCTCACAGCCCCAGACTAAAGCTCTCAAGGATGTTGCAGGAGGTTTGACCCCCATACATGCAATGTGCATGTTCACTGACATGTGGACATACCCTGCCTCTCATGAACTAAACTCCCAGCTATGGGTGAATAGCTCCACTGCCTTGTGGATACATTAGGAGGGCTGAAGGCTGAAGGGGTGACATGATAGAAAATCTGGAGTGAAGCCCAAAAGTGGACTGATGTCACTGTTATGGCAACCCCTGCAACCAGGCCCATGCCAAAAGTAATGCTGTGTATCTGTTTTGAATTTAACTGGGGGGAGGCAAGAGGGACAGCCTGAGGTCTCCATAAGTTTTGCTTGCGTCCAGGAGGGGACATTCCAGTTTCGCTGAAGACAGAATTGACTACAAAAGGGCAAACCATTGTCTCATGAGACAGATAACTGCCAGAAAGAGAACAGTACATTGCTGACCTTTAGGTGGTAGTGTATTATTTTCATCTGCAAGTAAAGCCGGACCATAGTTTAAATCTGTATACAGTGGCCTAGCAGTGCTTTATTCTTTCACTTGCTGGGAAAATGTCTATCATTCCACATATTGTATAGAACATGATTTAATGGGCATTGCGAAATTCGACCTGGACTGACTAATCCCGATGATGTAGAGATGCCAACGTTGGACTGGGATAAACACAGTAAGAAGTCTCCCAACTCCAGGTTAAAGTCCGACAGGTTTATTTGGTAGCGCAAGCCACTAGCTTTCAGAGTGCTGCTCTTTCATCAGGGTGAGTGGGATTTCAGTTCACAAACAGGGCATATAAAGACACAAACTCCATTTACAAAAGAATGGTTGGAATGCGAGTCTTTACAGGTAATCAAATCTTAAAGGTACAGACAATGTGAGTGGAGCGAGGATTAAGCACAGACTTGATTACCTGTAAAGACTCGCATTCCAACCATTCTTTTGTAAATTGAGTTTGTGTCTTTATATGCCCTGTTTGTGAACTGAAATCCCACTCACCTGACGAAGGAACAACGCTCCGAAAGCTAGTGGTTTGTGCTACCAAATAAACCTGTTGGACTTCAACCTGGTGTTATGAGGCTTCTTACTGTCTAATCCCGGCAAGGATGAAGAGTAAAGATGCATCATTTCGCTCAGGGGCCTGTTCAGAGAAACATGCTTAGCCATGAGTTCAAGAAAGTTATAGGAGGAGTGAACTGTAACTCATACATTCCATATTTACACTATAAATGATCGAGCAGTTGCCTTTCTGCAGCAACCTTTCCATGGTCCCAGAAGCTCAGATACCATCGTGTTCCAAGCAGAACATGGTCACCTCCATATGTAGGAGATCACATAACAGCACTTGTCTCATAGAAGATGAAACTGTGAAAATAATTCACCCTCATCCATTTAACCTGAGAGACCATGCATTTAAACATCAGATTATTTAGCTATCACAGGCAATAAAAAGTAAGAGTGGATTGGAGGCGCATGCTTTGCTGTTAGTAATAAGATGTCAATTGCTGATTGCTCAAACACTGCTCTGACACAAGGAGGCTCTGTGCAGATCTTTTGTGTCTTGTATGCTGATATGAATGGCATAGTGCAGCTGTTGTTTTTCCAACCACGTCTCTTTTGCCAAAGCAGTGGGATGATGTGTAATATTCTACTTTGGATACATGTCCAAAACTTGGATCTTCTCAAACCTCTCTCCTCTTTCCCTCAGGGTGTACACACATTCAGGAATCTTGAGTAGAATTGTCAACAATGGGTCTCTGAAATGGTACTGCTAATCTGAAACTTTTTTTTGTTTCATTTTGTACATTCGTTAAGGCATGTGACACAAAGGGAAATATTTTTCCACTTTCAGACCATGTCGGGCACTGTGAGCTTTAATCTGGCACAGGGGTTACGTGACTCAGAGCTTCCTTTACAATACTAGAAAATAGACTTCCAGTTGTTAGCTCAGGACAACCGCACTACACTAACGTGCAGGCCAACAACTGGTGAACAAGCAACGGCTAATCAACAGTTTTCAAAAAAAAAGCTAAACTCAAGGTCAGGCCTTAATTTAGTTTTTATGACTTGCAGTTACACAGAAATTACAGAGAGGTAATTTAACCATCTTCTGTTTTCCTTTCAAGTAGTTGACAGTTGTGCATTTCTTTTTTTGTGTGTGCATACTTTCTTCCTGTAATGTTCTTTCTTCAATTTTGTAATTTTTTTGCAATTTGATAAAGGGCTACACTGGATATGGTAATTGTGCCCTGTCTCTTAGGCACTGACAGCTGAGTATTTTGAACATTTTATCTAGTTTTATTTCTGGGGCGGGATGTAGTTGTTAGTCAAAATTGTCCCAGCCAGAGAACTGGGGTGGGGAGGAGAAAGTTGGGAGAGGAGAGTGAAGTTTTTCAGTGTGCTGTTTCTCTTACATTCTTTCATAAATTTGGGTGGCACAGTGGCACAGTGATTAGCACTACTGCCTCACAGTGCCAGAGACCTGAGTTTGATTCCTAGCTTAAGCCACCCTCTGTGAGGAATTTGCATGTTCTCTCCCTGTCTGTGTGGGTTTCCTCCGGGTGCTCCAGTTTCCTCCCACAGTCCGAAAATCATAAGAACATAAGAAATAGGAGCAGGAGTAGGCCATCTGGCCCTTCGAGCCTGCCCCGCCATTCAATAAGATCATGGCTGATCTGTCGTGGCTCAGTTCCACTTTCCCGCCCTCTCCCCATAACCCTTAATCCCCTCTCTTATCAAAAACCCATCAACCCGCTTCTTAAAAATATTTAGCGAGGCAGCCTCCACCACTTCAACGGGCAGAGAATTCCAGAGATTCACCACCCTTTGAGTGAAGAAGTTCCTCCTCAACTCCGTTCTGAACCGCCCCCCCTTTATCTTGAGGCTGTGCCCCCTAGTCCTACTGTCTTTTTTGAGCGGGAAGAGTCTTTCCACCTCTATCCTATCCATCCCATTCATCATCTTATACGTCTCAATGAGATCTCCCCTCATTCTTCTAAACTCTAACGAGTACAAGCCTAGTTTATTCAGCCTCTCCTCATAGCTCAACCCCCTCAACTCCGGTATCAGCCTAGTAAACCTCCTCTGCACTCCCTCCAAGGCCAAAATATCCTTGCGCAGGTGCGGCGCCCAAAACTGCACACAGTACTCCAGCTGCGGCCTCACCAATGCCCTATACAGCTGCAGCAAGACCTCCCTACTTTTATATTCAATCCCCCTCGCTATGAAGGCCAGCATCCCATTCGCCTTCCTGACCACCTGCTGCACCTGCAGGCTGGGTTTTTGCGACTCATGCACAAGGACCCCGAGGTCCCTCTGCACCGTCGCCTGCTGCAGTTTTTCGCCACGTAAGTAATAGTCCTTCCTACCATTCTTCCTACCAAAGTGGACCACCTCACACTTGCCAACATTAAATTCCATTTGCCATTTCCTGGCCCATTCGCCCAGCCTATCTAGATCCTTCTGCAGACTCTCCACACCCTCCGCACAATTTGCCTTTCCCCCAATCTTGATCATTCTGGTTAGGTGCATTGGCCATACTAAATTCTCCCTTAGTGTACCCGAACAGGCACCGGAATGTGTCGACTAGGGGATTTTCACAGTAACTTCATTGCAGGGTGAATGTAAGCCTATTGTGACACTAATAGAAAATAAACTAAATTACTGTGGGTTGGAAATTAGTGGGTTAAACAAGGGCCTTTCACCTCTGTCATCTGGCTCCAAGTGTGACTCAATCTACTAGAAAAGAAATATTCTCTGACTGGAAGAGTCCTGTGTAAAATGAGGCTGTGTAAAATGACTCTCCTAATGAGAATGACCCGCTGTGTGAAGCTAATAAGGCAATAACTGGTGACCTGAGTCCGACATGTCGAACTAGAAACCTGGTAAAGGCTGACTGACAGCTTCAAAAAACTGACGGGTCCCCTAAAAAAGATCCAAAACCACCCTAACTGGGGATGTTAGGGCATTCTGAAATGGCCATGAGTGGAACTGCAGCACCCCAAACCCGAGTAAGTAGTCTGCTGGCTGAACATGTGGCAGTTGGGGAGGGATAGTAAGAAGGATGATTGATGATAGCTCTTATTCCATTGTTGTGTGTTATTCAGGAAGGAGGCCATTGAATAAAATGGGAAACATTGTTTGAGGATCAGTAACAGGAGGCTTATCAAGAAGTACTTATGAAGATTTTCCGGCAGGGGTTTATAATGAAATTATAACAGCGTGTACCCCATGTACACTAACTACCTACTTGAAAAAAATCATTTATGGGAAATGGGTGTCCCTGGCCAGACCAGCGTTTATTGCCCAACCCTAGTTGCCCTTGAGAAGGTGATGGTGAGCTGCTTTCTTGAACCGCTGCAGTCCCTGAGGTGTAGGTACACCCACAGTGCTGTTAGAGAGGATTCCAGGATTCTGACCCAGAGACTGTGAAGGAATGGCGATATATTTTCAAGCCAGGATGGCGAGTGACTTGGAGGGGAACTTCCAGGTGGCGGTGGTATTTCCAGGTATTTGCTGTTCTTGTCTTTCTAGCAATGGGTTTGGAAGGTTCTGCCTAAGGAGCTTTGGTGAGTTCCTGCAGTACATCTTGCAGATGGTACACACTGCTGTGACTGTTTGTCGGTGATGGAGATAGTGAATGTTTGTGCTTAGGGTACCAAATAAGCAGGCTGCTTTGGCCTGGATGGTGTCAAGATTCTTGAGTATTATTAGAGCTGCACTCATCCAGGCAAGTGGGGAGTATTCCATCACACCTCTGACTCGCGTCTTGTAGATGATGGACAGGCTTTATTTAATTAGGAGGGGAGTTACTGGTCACAAGATTCCTAGCCTCTGACCTGCTCTTGTAGCCACAATATTTATATGGCTGATACAGTTCAGTTTCTGGTCAATGGTGACCACCAAGGTGTTGATAGTGGGGGCTTCAGTGATGATAATGCCATTGAATGTCAAAGGGCGATGGTTAGATCATCCCTTGTTGGAGATGGTCACTGCCTGCCATTGTGTGGCGTCAATGTTACTTGCTGAGCTTAGGACAATGACACCAATTTATTTCACATTAGATCCACTCAAATGTTTTCTGGCAGGACTATTTAGATACAGATCAAGATTGGGAACTTTAACAGATTTTCCTTTCCTATCCCAGAGGCATGGAAACCATTCCGCTTCTTTGGTTGGAATTTTACTGGCATGGCTGCCAGGATTCTGGGGGGAAGGAGGGGTGCGAGGCTCGGAAAATAGCATTTTCCACTGGCCTCCAGTGGGATCATATGAATCTTGGGCGGACATGCCAATAAAATTCTGCCCTTTAAGTTTAGCAACCTCAAACACAGACCAGGGATCAACACTGGGATGTTATATGATGCACTTACCAACTAAGCCATAGGGGGAGCTAGCCCACTGCTTTCAAACTGACCTGTAACAGGGCACTTTGAAAAATATTTCCACCGCACTTAGCTGTCTGTGAAGTAGAATGCTACACGGTTTGGGTGCTATTGGTAAATTGCTCTCAAAATGAGCTCCCTGTTGCATTGGCTAGGTAACAGTCCAGGTTTCTGCTAAAATTCTCTGCATAATCACAAATGTAAAATCCTCTGAGCACATTCGGACCGCATAATGGAATGTAACGTTCCTTTACGACATCAAAAAGTCTTTGTTGTTTTTAAGTTTTATTCATAAAATTGAAAGTGGACTTATCACCAAAAATTAGCATTTTTCATTCAATTTTAACCTGGGATAGGGCCAGTTTTTGTAGACAGGGGGGCCATACCCGAGTACATTGAATCTTAAACCAGCGTAATAGTTTTCAGGAAACACAAAGCTAAGTGATTTTGGACATAGTTCTGTTATATTTAAATATCCATCATTTTTTGCAGGCTTTAGCTAATCCCACTCAGGTTCCATTGATATCACTGGTGTGAGCAAGGAGAAACCCAACCCATCCATGTGTATAGTAAGCTTCCATTGAATTGCCAGGCTGTGTAGCTCGGTTTGGTCAGGGTAGTAGTTGAGGGACTACAATTCAAACCTAGTCTCTTCATGGCCTCAGTTATCCTCACATCTGCAAGCTGCTTTAGCCTTATAATCTTCTGACATTTGCCCATTGACTCTTTCTGTCAACTTCATCCAAAGAGCCTTCAGCTTTCTCAACCCACACTCTGGAACACATTCACCTTGTGCCTGACATCCCAGGTGGAATCTTATCAAAAAATGACAAAATGTCAGGATCTGATTGAAAACTGGTGTGTTTCTCTCCAGCCTTGACCTCCTAGCAACTGCCTCCAATTCCCCCTCCCTCCCTGAAGCTCCTCACCCACCTCTGTCTTCTGAGGCCTGACACCCTGCAGACTCTCTGCCACCAGCCTTTACGTGGCTCCTTCTGTCCCCACAGGAGAAGAATGCACATAACCATGGGGGTTGGGAAAAGACTCGATATCAGGGTTCTCACCCCATTCGAGGGATGGACACTGGAGCTAGCAGGGGAGGATGATGACCGCACCATCAGTGACAGCCAGGTCAGGCTGCATCACAGATGTGAGTACCTGCCAATCCTCCAATTGTTTGAGATATCTCAAGTAAATTGCGTGCAACCCATATTGTTGCCCCTCCCTTTCACTCAAACTTGTATCCTGTGTTGCAGGAAATGACCCCGATGCATCAGGCCTGTCTGGCATCACCCATTTCCCCCTCCTCTGCTGCGCAGCTGCTCCCACTGAGACTGCCCAGGGCAGTTCAGAGGACACCTTGGAGGAAGGGCTGAAGGAAATTACAAAATCAGTTTTCTGATGCAGGATTCCACACCACAGTTCACCATCTCAGAGACGATCACCTTGGTGGGTCAAATTAGTGGTGAGGCTTCAGGGTCACTCTCTGATGCACCCCATGCATCCGTTGATGTACATCAGTGGAAAGTGAAATGTCCAAGGCCTCTGGCTTGTGGGGGCTGCCGGAGGTGAGGACTCAGCTGGCCCCAGGTTACACACTGGGCCTCTGAGATCACTTCAACCTCAGCTGCTGGAGATGCAGCAACAGAGCCAGAGAATGCAGGAGAAGCTGACAGCCACACTGGACCAACTGTGATGCTGTTGGGAAGAGTCCCAAAGATTTCTCAGCCCTTCCTCTTCCCTTGGGTGCCAATGGACTCCATGACATAGCAGAGCTTCTGGAATGAGCTTCAAAAGCTCCAGTATCATCTGGCCATGCCAGTTCTGGAGGCCCACATGTGTTTGGCCATAGTGTGCGATGGCCTATTCACAGCAGGGCATGGCTGAGGGGCTGCAGAATGTGGCCATCGACAGGTGGCCTCAAAGTCAGAGGGCCATCGCTGAGGTCCAGGCCCCAAGTGTTTTAGTTTAGTTTATTCATTAGTGTCATAAGTAGGCTTACATTAACACTGCAATGAAGTTACCGTGAAAATCCCCTAGTCGCCACATTGCGGCACCTGTTCAAGTACACGGAGAGAGAATTTAGCATGGACAATGCAGCTTTCGCATTTCAGACTTTGGGAGGAAACCCACGCAGAAGCGGGGAGAATGTGCAAACTCTGCATTGACTCAAGCCAGGAATCGAACCCAGGTCCCTGGCACTGTGAGGCAACAGTGCTAACCATTGTGTCACCATGCTACCAGTATGGTGCTGCTTCTCCATATCCCCCATCCCCAACAACCTATGAGACCTGAGATCAGCATTAAGACCCGAGGTTGGATCCTGTGATTGGCACCTTACCCCCCCCCACCCCCCAACACACACGTAGGCCCCTGACCTGAAATGCAACATGGCCGCTTCCATGACACCCCACCCTCCCTTACCCTCACCTCTCCCTGCAGTATGGAACCCTGTACACAACCTCCTTGCGACCCTCAGTGCTGCTATGCCTGCAGCAGATTTTTATAGAGCAGGTATTTTACTTGCTGGTTTCAGCTTCACGAACAAGATTGTTGAGATAAGTGAGGTGAGGCGAATGCAAGTGAACCGTGTTAATTATATTCAAATGCATGCAAAAGCATGCTAATTAACATGCTCCACATCACACCTGAAATCTGTTTTGGTATGATGGGAAAGGGTTCAAAAATGGGCGATTCCCGTTTTTTGACTCACGCCAGGTTTTATGACCTCACCTCGTGAAAAATGGGTGTGATGAGGTTGTAAGATTGCTGCCACTTAGTTTATTCAGCATTTTCCGTTTTTATTTCAAATTTCCAGCTACTGCAATATTTTGCTTTTATCATAGAAGGGACATAGACAGGTTAAATCAATGGCCAAAGATCTGGCAAATGAAGTATGATGTGGGAAAATGTGAAACTGTCCATCCTGGCAGCAAGATTAAGAATAAGCTTTTTATCTAAATGATGAGAGATTGCAGACTCTGAGATACAGAGGGATCCAGCTGTCCTTGTGCATGAATCGCAAAAAGCTACAATGTGGGAACTGCAAGTAATTAGGGAAGCTGTGAGGGGAATTGGATACAAAAGTAGGGAGGTTATGCTTCAGCTGTACATGGACATTGGTGAGACAACATCCAGAGTACTGCGTACAGTATTGGAGTATGCATTAGAAGCAGTTCAGAGAACGAATCGCAGGAATGGGCGGGCTGTCTTATGAGGAAAGGGTGGAAAAGTTAGGCTTGCAACCACTAGAGTTTAGAAGAGTAAGAAGTGACTTGATTGAAACACATAAGACTCTGAGGGGTCTCGGCATGGTGGATCTGGAGAAGATGCTGAATTGGCAGGAAAACTGTTCTAGATCATGACTGTTTTCCCAGTGCAACTTTAGAGCTGAATCTCTCCACTCTGTGCACTGCAGAGGTCACAGTCATGAATCTCATTAAAAACCCAGGGACAGGGCCTATTGCACTGGAGTCCGACAGTTCAGGAACTCTGCTCAATCACTGGCCAGCCCGGACCTCCTCAGCTATTCCTCCAGACCCCCTCACGGCCCCACAATGATTACTGGGCCAGCCCTGACCATCCCATCCCAGAGTGCCAGGATGTGCAGCCGCTCCCAGCAGTGGCGATCTTCCCATCCTCCCTCATTCTGGCAAACTCCCCACTTTGACCCACCCACCCCCCCCGGGAGGCAGACCCGTCCCCCAGTAGACCATTGCCCCCAGCAGATCACCACCCCCCCCCACCCCACCGCCATCCCAATCATTGGTTTCCCTCCAGCCCAGACCGATTCCAATCCAGAGTGCCAGCGGGATCCTCCACCCCCACCAATCGTCCTTAAACCCTGCCCGCAATAGGCCCCACCCCTTGGCATTGCCCGATGCCTGCTGGGCAGTGCCTGGGTGCCCCCAGGCATGGGCACTTTGCCACCTGGGCAGTGCCAGGGACACAGGCTGGAACTGCCAGGGTACCTATGCCTAGGAGCACCACCTCCCGCCGCCTGACCCCCTGGGAGTTCCCGATTGCTCCCCCCCCACTTCACTCTGACTGGATCTCCTGCTGGTTCCCTAAATGTGGGGAGCTACTCTGAACACCTCCGGAATGAGGGTGGGAGATGCTATCGGGCCTGGCAAGTTCTGTGTTGGGCCCGATAATCACATGCAAAATATATTTAAAATAAAAAAAAACTTAAATGATTTACCTCTCTTACTGCTGGTTTCCAGCGTGGTCTCGACCGCAACTGTTCTCCGGCTTTGGGAGATGTGCATGTGTTCCCGACGCACGCTCAAGTTCTGTGAAATGGCTGACACGCGATTCTCCGGACTGGACCCGCCAGAAAAGTTGCGGGTTGCAATGGGAGAATTGGGCCCCATGTTTCCCCTTATGGAAAAGGCAAGAACTCAGGTGACTGTTTAAAAATAATGGGTTGCCCAGTTAAAACAGAGATTAGGAGGATTGTTTTCTCTCAACAGATTGTGAGTCTTTGAAACTTCCTTCCTCTGCTTCCAGAGTCTTTGAATATTTTAAAGGAGAGCTAGAAGTAAGCAAGGTGGTGAAAGGAGGTAGGCAGTACGTCAAATCAGCCATGAGGGCCATCAGCCATAGGGCAGCATGTAGCATTGCTGCCTCACAGTGCCAGGGACCGGGTTCAATTCCAGCCTGGGATGACTGTGTGTGTGAAGTTGGCGCATTCTCCCCGTGTCTGTGTGTGTTTCCTCCGGGTGCTCTTGTTTTCCTCCCACAATCCAAAGATGTGTGGATTAAGTTGATTGGCCAAACTAAATTGGCACTAGTGTCGGGGGGGATTAGCAGGGTAAATGATATGTGACCTGTGTTGTATTGTGGTCAGCATACTCGATGGGCTGAATGGCCTCCTTCTGTTCTGTATAGATTCTATGTTTCTATCTTATTAAATGGTACAGCAGGCTCGAGGGACTAAGTGGCCTAATCTGTATGATCGTATTAAACAAATAAATAGCGTTCTAGTTAGAGAAAGATGGAATAATTTCTCTTCCACTTTAAGGATACCACATGATGGGTAAAATAGCTTCAGGCTTACAGTAAATGATGCCCTGTACCTGATACAGCGAGCTAGGTGCTAAAAGTGTGCTTTAAGGCTTTGGCAGTTATTGTGGAAGTACATGTGGCTGTGTGCATGGAAAAGCAGAGCTTCGGTAACATTCATGTTGCAATGCTTGACTGAGCAACTGATTTCTGTGATTTCCCTTTTTGGTATCTGGATAGATCCAGTTGAGAAAGGTTAAGGGCAGTGACGACGTTCACTGTATTTGTGCTTTGTAGCTGGCTAACTGATTCTGCAGGTTATTGTGGGGCCAACAGGCAAGTCCAGCATCCTTACTGTCTCCTGTTTGCCATCTTCATGAAGTCCTGGTTGACACATTTGTGGTGACAGATCTGCTGAGTGTGGTAGTTTATTCTGTGAATGGTATGTTTTCTATAATCTCTCCATTCTCTCCTCTAACTTCTTCTGCACTGTGTGATAATTCAGCAATGTGTCTGTGCTGTGAGGCTGCAGGTTAGCTGGAACTGCTCACTTCTGTCAGGGCTGCGAACCTTTTAAAATCATTTGCATAATCTATAAAACAAACTTACATTTACAGCTTATTCATATTCATCTCACAAACCTTGGGCAAAACGTCACAAGTTTTATTCAATATCCTTTAAAAAAGGTAGTCCCACCTCATGGATAAACTTTCATACAATATAAAGGGCAACAAGACTGTGACTAGAGAACAGTTGTCATTTCTTTATTCATTCATGGAATATGGACATCGCTGGTCACCAGTATTTATTGCTGGTCTCTAGTTGATCAAGGACAGTTGAGAGTCAACCACATTGCTGTGGCTTTGGAGTCACGTGTAGGCCAGACCAGGTAAGGACAGCAGATTTCATTCCCTAAAAGACATTAGTAAATGAGATGTGTTTTCCCGACAATTGACAATGGTTTCGTGGTCATCAGTAGATTCTTAATTCCAGTTATTTTTTATTGAATTCAGATTCCACCAGGTGCAGTGACAGGATTCAAACCCACTTCACTAGAACATTAGCTGAGTTTCAGGATTAGTAGTCTGGTGATAATACCAGCTGCTGCTCCACCTTACCTCATTTACTCACACCTTTGCAGAGGGAAGCATCGCCTGAGTGAGGCCGCTTGTTTTCAAACAGTTAGCACACTGTAATTGTTCTCACATTGGATGGAGTGTTGTTAATTATAATCTCAAGGTGAGAAAAAAATAAAATAGGCAACACACATTACATGAGATTAGTAAATCTCACTTGCTGTTGCTCAGGCAAGTCAGAGGATATTGTGTTTATTGATGTTATGCACAATGTTATTGGAAAATCTCTGTTATCTGGCACACTCCGGAGCTGGGAATTCCGATTAGTCAAATATGCCAGTTGACTGAGATGACTTGAGTATTTTCATCCAATGCAGATTCCGCAGGCAATGAGGTCTCATGAGAAGTGTGGGAGAGTACAAATCGAGTGAGCGGCATGAGAGGAGATGAGGGAGGCTGAGACCATGCAAGGATAGGCAGCCAGTAACTGTTACCAATGAGTTTGACATCTTCAATCAAAAAACAGACCTGACCCCAGAACTCCGGTTGATACAGAATTCCAGTTGCTGAATTAAAATTTACTAATTTATTAGTCACAAGTGAGCTTACATTATCACTGCAATGAAATTACTATGAAAAGCCCCTAGTCGCCACACTCTGGTGCCTTTTCAGGTACACTGAGGAAAAATTTATCATGGCCAATGTACCTAACCTGCACATCTTTGGACTGTGGGAGGAAACTGGAGCACCTGGAGGAAACCCACGCAGACATGGGGAGAATGTGCAAGCTCCACACAGACAGTGACCCAAGCCAGGAATTGAACCCAGATCCCTGGCACTGTGAGGCAGCAATGCTAACCACTGTGCCACTGTGATTATTGGATGAAACAAATTTTACTGTCTCATTATATCATAATGAAGGAAATACTTGAGTTTTGGTGGAGCTGAATTAGTCATAAAAGGGACAACTGTGAAGAAAACTGTCTGTTACAATGGCGGAGCTTTCGTTAAATGCCCTGTCCCTTTAAGTCCTCAAATAACTGCATCGTACATTTTATGCAATATTTCTAGAACTAAAGAGAACTAAAGCTTGCTGTAAGTTCTCATAAGGGAGCTTATTTGCAAACCTTAATCAATAAATTATTGTTTTTGGCAGCTGTAGACCAAACAGAAAGTCATCTGAGCTGTCTTGTGTATATGACAGAGTCTAAATGGGCAGTAATGTATTCATGTTGGCTGGCACACATTACCAACTCCAATCAATCATTGAGGAACACAGACAACCCTGGGATTCATACATTCAGCCTAAGGAATAACACACTGTTGTCAAAAAGGCTTCATTTGGCTTATGAAGTAATTGGGAGTAATTGGAAATTCAAAGATATGTTATTATCTGAGTGGAAGCTGACTGGTCAATAGATTCTCTTCACCCTACTGAAGGGAGGACAGATAAAAAAATAAAAGGCAAAGAATGTGCTTGTGTTGTGTAGACAAAGGTCATCCCACTGACACTACAACAAGCAGAACTGGAGACAATCAAATACATTTAAATATTAAAGATCAAAAGGAGATTGGGAAGAGCTAGAAATCAAATGAAAACAGAAATTGTGAGAAACACATGAAAAAGACAGATTAATGTTCCAAACACCAGTTGTTTGTTCACTTTTTCACTCCATGACTGACCTTTCTGTTTCTCCTGCTTTTTATTTTGTGCTTCATTGTTATCATGAATCATCCAACAGGCCTTAGATTTTTTATATTCTGTCATAGGATGTGGGCATTGCTGGCTAGGTCAGCATTTATTGCCCATTCCCTGGGCCACATTGCTGTAGATCTGGGGGGAGGGAAGCGATTCTCCCAGCCCGCTGCACTGCTCTAGCAGCGCAATGGATCAGGAGACATCAACTAAGGCTGTTTGACCGGCCTCAGCGTGTCTCTGGCTCCAAGATTTTTGGAGTAATCAGCTTCATGTCTGGGGTGGGTGGGGGGTGGGATGGTGGGCAGAGGTGGGACCATTGGGAGTTGCCCAGAGAGCTCTGGAAGGCCAGCAAATCAGGCGTTGGGGTGCTCAGGGGGGCAATGATACGTGGACGTAGAGCTGGACAGTGATTGGGAGGCCAGGAGGGTGGGGCCATTGTGCATGTGCCAATATCAGCGCTGACAGATTGGCGCAAATGCAGTGGCCCGCTCAGCACTCTGCTGCCAGCCTCTCCAGTGGGAATAGACCCTGCCTCCTCATTTTCATGATGAATCATGCTCAGGCAATTTGCACTGCTTACAGTTTGTGAGATTCAATTTGAAAATCCCACTAAAAAAAACACTTTTCACGCAAATTCGGCACTGTAGAATTTTTTTTGGGAGAATCGCTCTCATGGGATCACATTTAGGTCAGACCAGGTAAGGATTACAGATTTCCTTCCCTAAAAGGCATTAGTGAACCAGATGCGTTTTTACAACAATCAACAATGGCTTCATGGTTATCATTTGACTATTAATTCCAGATTTTTATTGAATTTAAATATCACCATCTGCCATGGTGGGAATTGAAGCTGGATGCCCAGAACATTACCTGGGTTCTGGATTACTAGTCCATTGATAGTACCATGATGCCCTAGAAATAAAATCATTGAAGTACATGATCTCTTAGTTTCTGTAATTCCTATTACTTGTATGGGGGGAACTGATTTTGGCAATAGAAGAAAATGGGCAGTTGTGAGTTAGCAGCCTAGGTTTCACTCCACACATTGTCTTTTCCCTTTTTGCACTCCTGACGAAGTTAAATAGCAATCCATTATTTACCACACATATCAGTGTGTGAGATGAATAGATAGTTAATACATTGCCTTGTGAAATATGGTCCATTATCCTGATTTAAACTCATTATCATTTTTCGGTGCAGGAGATCAGTCTAGGCCCTAAATACCTCATGGCAGTGTCTTGTGTCTCTAAGTATATTTTTTTCTATTCATTTGTGGAATGTGGGCATCACTGGCTGGGCTAGCATTTATTGCCCATCCCTAATTGCCCTTGAACTGAGTGGCTTGCTAGGCCATTTCAGGGGGCATTTAAGAGTCAATCATATTGTTGTGGATCTGGAGTCACATATAGGCCACTTCAGGCAAGGACAACAGATTTCCTTCCCTAAAGGGCATTAGTGAACCAGATGGGTTTTTATGACAATTGACAATGGTTTCATGGTCATCATTAAACATTTAATTCCAGATTTCAAATTTTATCAGCTGCCATGGTGGGATTTGAACCTGGGTCCCCAGAGCATTAGCCTGGGCCTCTGGATTATCCAGAATGTAGGTTCCATGGAGGTTCATGACTTGTAACTGCCATTGGTGAGAATGTCTCACTGCTACCCAGTGCTGCGAGAGGAAAATTAGGTGGGAGGTACCATTTATCACCACTGCCTTATTTTCATCATAATTACAATGTCTGTACCTGCTTTAAGTGCATGCAATCTGTATCCCATAGGAGAAAATTCCAAAAATCTAAGTGCTTTGCAAAGAGGACAGAGGCTCTCCATCATGGGTCTCCAGCCATGTCTGATTTTTGGGAACTGAGTATCTCCTCAGTACGTAATGGAGGAAATTCAACCCCAATATCATCAGGCGATAAAATTTTTCATGACGCCATTTTATCCTTTACTTCACACTCACCAACTTCCGCCCATCACCATAGACACACCCAGTATCAACATTCCTTTTCCCTCTGTCACCCTTGACCTCCATCCATTACTATGCTTTGACCAATCAGCGTTGACCTACCTAGTTTGAATTTGGAGAAAAGCTTGGCAGTTAACTATTCTTTGCTACATTCTCCATGGCAACGCTTCTACTAATCTGGTCCACCTGCCAACCAATCAGCACTCTCTTCTTGTGCACTATAAATTGTTATTCCCTTTACTGGTGGTTTACCATATGAGGTGTCCTGATGAGTGCAAGATGAAAAGTTTTGATAGCGTGCCTTGTTTTCTAGTAATACTCAAATTCTGTATTACCGAAAGAATACATAATATGCTCCTGATTCGCAGTGCATAACAATTGCTGGTAAAATGTTCTAGAAGCAGCTTTCCTACTGTTGATCACATCAAATGAGGTAAGGCAGAAAGAAAGTCTTGCTACACACGATGTGACCATGCCTAGCTGCAAATAGTGGCGCAGTATTCAGCATAATATTCAGGCCTTGTCTAGGAAGCAAAATACTGCTGGAAATCTGAATTAGCAATGCTGGAGATACTCATCAGGTCTGGAAGCATCTGTGGGGAGAGAAACTTAAAATTTCCGGTTGATGACCTTTCTTCAGAACTCCTTAAGAATGAATTTCTGAAACAGGAACTGCAATATTTCTGGTTAGCCGAAGGATTTTTGTTTAAATGGTAGTTGATTAGAGACTGACATTTTTGACATGGATGATGAAGCTGAATGAGGTGCACTTTCCTACAGGTAAAGACTTTCTGCAATTGCCGTTGACTGTGAAGCTGTGTTTACCACTCAGGGACACCTGCCTGGGAACGTGTGGAAGAAATGGTCTTCACAGGCTGACATGTCCAGGAAAACAATGATAAAGCGGCAGATCAACTGCACTCACTGCAGTGGGCAACCTCCACTACAGGGATGGATGGAACTGTTATTTAAGGTCAAGGCCATCACTGCCCTGAAATTTATGCTTCCATTTAAATGTTCCACTTTTAAACAAACTTCAGTTGCACAGTTTCAAAAGCAGCCATTTGGAAGTTCTGAATTAAAACCAGAAACTGACTCTGTTACCTCTGACGATCAGTTGCCATAAGGGGCTGTTATCTCATCGTGGGAGTTGAGGGTGGAGGGGGTGGATTTCCCAACAAATGTTTGTATTGTCATGGGATTAGAATTTCCCTCTCTATGAAACATGTTTTGGAAGGAGGTGGTATTTGAAAAGTAGCTCTCTGGTCATCCCTCTGAACAGAGTCGGGGGAGGTCATGAACCAAACCACAACTTTCTCAGGGAAGGACAGAGGTGAACAAAGATACACATAGTTTTTAAAAAGGAAGTTGTGAGACCTATAGCCAAGACTCAGGGTGAGATTTCTTCGTCCCACCAATGTCCACGGTGGTTGGCATGGCTCGCACCCTGTGCCACAGGCCACCTGGGCTGTATTTGGAAGCAGAGTTGCATATAAAATAAACTGGGTGGCAAGCCTGCTCAACTTCGATCTAGCCACCATATAATAACGGAGACGGGGACGGAAAATGTATCAGGCAGCCCATCCACCCTGTGGCCTAGTGAGGCCCTTAAGTGTCCATTTAAACACAACTTAAAGACTACATTTCACCTCTGCCTCTATCATACTTGTAGCTGCCGAAGGAGGCCAGCCTGGCAGCTTTTGCTGTCTGGGCTTAAGGCCGGCAGGAAAAGGTGTGTACCACCATCAGGGGACTGCCTGTGCCCACTGGGGAAACCCCATCCTTCGTGATGGTACTGCCCTTTGTGCCTCCTCACTCAACCTATAAAAACTGACAATGGCATAATGGTATTGTCACTGCAAAGTAAAGTTTATTTATTATTGTCACAAGTAGGCTTACATTAACACTGCAATGAAGTTATTGTGAAAATCCCCTTGTTACCACATTCCAGCACCTGTCTGGGTACACTGAGGGAAAATTTATCATGGCCAGTACATCTAACCAGCACACCTTTTGGACTATGGAAGGAAACTGGAACACCCAGAGGAAACCCATGCAGACATAGGGAAAATGTGCAGACTCTGCACTGACAGTGACCCAAACCAGGAATCAAACTCGGGTCCCTGGTGCTGTGAGGCAGCAGTGCTAACCACTATGCCACCACGATACTGGACGCAGGGTAATGTTCTGGAGACCTCGGTTCAAATCCCACCATGACAGATGGGTGAGATTTGAATTCAATAAAAATCTGGAATTAAAAGTTGAAATGATGACCATGAAACCATTGTTGATTACCATAAAACCCCATTTAGTTCACTATTGCCCTTTAGGGAAGGAAATCTGCCATCTTTACCTTGTCTGGTCTACACTTGACTCCAGATCCACAGCAATGTGGTTGACTCTTAAATGCCCTTTGCAGGCCTCTCAGGACAATTAGGGATGGGCAATGAACGCTGGCCCAGCCACATTCCATGAACAAATAAAAAAAACTTTTCTCTTGCTTCTCGCTGGACTCTCTAATCCTTACCTGAATGAAATATCCAGACTTATCCCAGATGCAGGGCTTCAGCTGTGGTCCCAACTGGGCTCACTAACTGCTGCACACGAGGGCGGATTGTCTTGTCACTGAGGGGTGCATTCACAAGTCATTAAGGCCATCTTCAGCGTATTATCGCTGCAGGGTAGCTCGATTTAAAGTCAGTTAGGTGCTGACTGACTTTTCAATGGGGGGAGATTGAGGAAAATGCTTTCCCTCTCATCCTGTAAAATTCACCCCCATCTTCTTGAAACCAATTGGACAACCCACTGATCTGGAGAAGTGTGGTCTGTTCTTTATCTTTCAATATAACCTAGAGAAAATCTGTTTGTATTTTAGTTTATGCGGATTGAATGAGTGAGTCCAATCATAACTGCTGTTTTAAAATGTTTTGAATTGACTGTGAAAGAAGGTAGCTTATGGTCTCATATCTCACCTCTTTCAGAAACATTGGAGAGGTGTGCAAGATGTGTGGCAGACATGGACATCTGGTTTTAATCACAAATTTATACCCCTGAATTATGTTATCTGATAAGTAAACGTAGGGCAGTCTGAGTCAGATGCTTGGATTTCTTCTGACACTACTGAACCCAAGAAAGTATCAATGCTCATCTGAATTTGCAGCACAAGTTTGTTGTGTAGCAATTGAAGGGTTCTTTCTTGAATTCCTAAGGCTTGACTTGTATGAGAAATGATTATTTTGATTCAGAGCTGATCTTATAGCAGCAGAAAAAACAGGAAGAGTCTTGAAAATGGAAAATTCTACATTTCAGACTGGGGAAACTGAAGTGATCTTGCAACTGAAGACTGTTCTCATTGTAAAGTGCTGTAAATGGTGTACTCTCTCCCATTACACACTGCAGTGCATTTAGCATGGTCATGGGATAAGTATGGGAAGAGTCTTGAACAAAGGGACATAGCTACATGATAAAAGGCCAGTAAGAAGGGAGGGGTGGTGCAGTGTGGCACGGTGGCACAGTGGTTAGCACTACTGCCTCACTGCACCAGGGACCTGGGTTCAAATCCTGGCTTGGGTCACTATCTGTACAGAGTTTGCACATTCTCCCTGTGTCTGTGTGGGTTTCCTCCAGGTGCTCCAGTTTCCTCCCATAGTTCAAAGATGTGTGAGTTAGGTGAATTGCCCCTTAGTGTCAGGAGGACTAGCTAGGGTAAATGCATGGGGTTATGGGGACAGGGCCTGGGTGGGATTGTGGTTGGTGTGGACCCAATGACCAAATTGCCTCCTTTTACACTGCAGGGAGTCTATGATGTTAAACTGAGATGAATAGGAATTTCTTCTCATAGAAGGTGGTGAATCTCTAGAATTCTCTGCCTCAAAGGGTAGTGGAGGCTGGATCATTAGAAGTATTTAAAGTGGAGGCAGATAATAAAGGAATAGAGGGCTATGGGTAAATGGCACAGAAAAGGAGTTGAGGCTGGCATAGGTCAACCATGACCATCTTTATAATAATGCCAGGAACCGGCTATAAAGAAATAGTGCTTTATTGCACAAAATGAAGTAAAGCAAAAGCCACAAGCCTGGGGTAAACACAAACAGATTTCCAGAACAATGGACTAATGGACCCACTCGGGGGCCTGCTTAATACGGGGCTCAATATACGAGCTCCACTTGGTTGTTAAGTACCAATCCCCAATGAGCTCTTATTCAACGAATCATGTATAAACTGACTCAAGAATAGCTTCTTCCCTGCTGCCATCAAATTTTTGAATGGATCTACCTTATATTAAGTTGATCTTTCTCTACATTCTAGCTATGACTATAACAGTACATTCTGTACTCTCTCCTTTCCTTCTCTATGAACAGGTATGCTTCGTCTGTATCATGTTCAAGAAACCATATTTTTCATTGTAGACTAATACTTGTGACAATAATAAATCAAATCAAATCAAAACATTCTACAGGGAGGTCAGTCAGTAATTTCCCAGGCAAGTTGTGGGGGTTATCACAGTATTGAATCGTTGGATGGGTTTGAAGGGCCTAGTGGCCTATTCCTACTTCTACTCCTACTTCTATTTCCTGTGTTCCTGTGATTCAATATAACTGTGTAAGATGGAATAATTGAAAGTCTCATGGCAAACAAATTCTGTTAAAATCTGAACTTTGCCTTATGAATCATGATTGGGTTCAGCATGTTACTTATTGAGCTGTTGTGGTTTACGTCACCTGCTGATGTTCAACTTGCATAATAGAATTGGTACTTTCCACACAATGCAGGGCTCAAAATTAGGAGCCAAAACAGAAGTCTGAGCAATATATGTAGTTACTGTTTGTCATTTCTCAAACAGGACACTTTATGAAATGGAGCATCAGATAGATACTATTTTTAACAATTCAGGAATCAACAACTCAGAGAGGTCTTCCATACATGGAGAAACTCGTTCAGCCCATTGGGACACCTGACATCCAGTACCGGATGAGCAGAAATTTTGTCCAATTCAATATTGGGAAGACTGAAGCCACTGTTTTTTCAATCTCCATTCCAAACTCAGTCTCTCTGGAAAAAGCCTGAAGTGAAGCACGTTTGCTTGAAACCTTGACGCCATATTTGATCCCGAGATGAGCCTCTGGCCTCATATTTGAGCCATCACTGAGGCCCTCCTTCAGGCCTTCATCCCTTCAGAACCTGACTACTCCAACTTAGCCCTGGCTGCTCTACCACATTTGGCCCACCTGTAAACCTGAGGTCATCCAAAACTCTGTTGCCCGTATCACTTCTGTTTGTTTGCCATTCACCTTGAAGTGGCTAAAGAGCAATCTGAAAAATAGACTCGTAAGTGGTATAAAGGAAATAGTAAGACAATGTCTAAACATCTGAAGCAATCAATTAGAAAGACCATAAGATATAGAAGCAGAATTAGGCCATTCAACTCATCGAGTCTGCTTCGCCATTCGATCATGGTTGATATATTTCTCAGCGCCATTTCTCCCACCTTTTCCCTGTAACCTTTCATCCCCTTACCAATCAAGAACTTATCTATCTCTGTCTTAAATACACTCAATGACATGGCCTCTACAGCCTTCTGTGGCCATGAATTCCATAGATTCACCACCCTTTGGCTGAAGAAACTTCTCCTCATCTCGGTTCTAAAGGGTCATCCCTTTACTCTGAGGGACCATTCAAGGATGAAGGAAGGAATCCACTTGTGAAGAATTGAAGGCTTGGCAGATGTGGGGAATAAATATTTTGTGGTGACGTGCTGGTTTCTGAATGACTCCACTCGTAATGAGATCCATCAATACTGCACTGCTCCCACACTGATTTCTCTGGCCACAGGCAGACACATAAAAATCACTCCCAATTTTCTAGATGTGATTAGACCAAGGTTATACAGAAAAAGGATTGCATTTCTTGACTTCTATTTAATTATCCTGGCAAGAGATTCTAACACCCTGTCAGTTTTTATATTAGTCTTGAGTTACTGGTCATGCATTTTAGACATACGCAACGCTGGACGGGAGTGATTTTTACCTGAAGTATTGTGTACATTGTACAGGAGTGGATACTGAGGCAGGCATTAATCACTGAGCAAGATCCAGTCGAGAGTGAATTGGCAGCCTTCACCCATAGTGTATTGTGTGAACAAACTAGAATGAACAGACAAAGCTTGCAATGATTCAGCCCAGGCTTGAAAGGACAGAGCAGTTCTCAAAGCAAGAACATTTTCTGGGTATAAGACAATGAGAGCAGCAGCTTATTGTTCAGTTTGCTGACAAGCCTCCTGCATTTGCAGGAGCGTCCGAGGAATGCAGCTGGCCAAGGGTGCATAATAAACCCATTGCAATTAGCTTCTGATAGGGGAACTGTTCAGGAGAAAGCAGGAGCTTGTTGTGTGTACACACATTGTGCTGGAGCCAACAATGAGTACTATGTGAGGGGCTGCATTGCTCCTTGTTTTCAAATCTGTGTTATTTTTAAAGAGACAGTGAGGATTTCTATTGGTAAGTTTGACTTGAAAATAAATTAGCCATTCAAAGTGACAAACCACTGAGAGCTGTGTGACTAGCTGCTTGGGGAGGAAAAGGAGACTTAGCTCCTAATCACCAATCAGTAACCTCTTTACTGTGAGGTGCTGGTGCAGGACAAGGTGAACTACCATCTTCTCCATAGTCAAACAGCAATGATATTGCAGGCTCTGACACATCTTTCAAGCAAATGGGACTTGGAACGTCTATTCCCTAATCCTATAGAACTCACGCCCCAGTGCCAAAGACATCATTGCTCTCACTCACGATCACTCTCTCACAATTACAGACCCTATATCCTAGCTTCCACAAGCCCAGAGTATACTTTGCATCTGAACTACAAGTCCCCGAATTTTAGACCTTGATATTAATTTGAAGGTGATTTCTGAGTGGTGGGTGGGAGGTCAGGGACATGAAATTGTGAGAAACTCAGACATCAGCTGAGCAGATTAGAATCCATATCTCAGCCCTGTTTGAAATATTGCCTAGCTATGAGCTTATAGAATCCTTACAGTACAGAAAGAGGGCATTTGGTCCATTGAGCCTGCACCCCAACAACAATCCCACCCAGGCTCTATACCCGTTACCCCACAGATTTACCTTGCTAATGGCCCTGACATGAAGGGCCAATTTATCATGGCCAATCCACCTAACCTACACAGCCTTAGAGTGTGGGGGGAAACTGGAATATCTGGAAGAAACGCAGATAGACACGGGGAGAATGTGCAAATTCCATACAGACAGTGATCCGAGGCAGGAATTGAACCTGGGTCCCTGGCTCTGTGAGGCAGCAGTGGTAACCATTGTGCCACCCACAGTTACTGATTTATTTTATTACCGCTTATTATTTTTCAAGCTGCATATTGAGTGTGATGCACACCCCCAGGATGCAATCTCAGTTCTATTTAAAGTGGGTGCTCACAAATTGAAATTAGAGGTACTGAGGGTGAATATTGGACATAGATCACGGCCACAGATGTAATGATGTAAGCCTGGAATTACTCAGACAGGAGCAGCAGGGACATGCATATCCCCAGCAACAGGATGAAGAAAACTGTTGCTCTCATGAAGCAGTGATTTGAGGTAGCGGAAGAAGTGGGTAGCAAAAAGCTGTTGACACAATGTTGAAAACAGTTCAATGAGCTAACTTGGCCAGAAAAAGTCGGCGCTGGTTCAGTTGCATCCAGTGGTTTAAGCCCCAGCCACTTCACTCAGTGTTCGCCATCACATCACTCCTCACACCCCCTGGACTGGCAACTGCACCCAGCCGTGACTTGCTATACATTTCATCACCTCTCCATTCACCCATCCACCAATGACACATCCTGATCTTCTTGCACATGTTTCATATTCACCCTCATGGTGAGGGTAACTCTGAGCCATGTGCATCATGGAGGAGGCTGCGAAGATAGGTGACACATCTGAGACCTTCTCAGTCAGCAATGGAGAGGGGATAGCTTGCAGAAAGCTGGTGGCAGAATTACAAATATCTCTGATTCATTTTGTCACTAATTGCACTCTGGAAAGACTGGTGACTGTTTTGTCTGTGACTTTGCCACGACTAAATCATATGCCTTACTCTTTGTCTTTCACGACCTTCACATATGCAGCGAGTGTCCAAGGACATCCATGAAGCTGACTCTTCTGAGCTCCTCATTCCTTCAAGGGTGCATGGTCACATGATGTACAGCCATGCACATTGTTGGCTCTATTTGGAAAATGAGTGGATGATTTATAAAAACTCCTGGGGCTGGATCTTACTCTCCTCCGCCAACAGCTTTGAATCCAAAGGACAGCCTGACTGCCTCCTCCCTTCCCACCCCTGCACCCATGCAATTATACCAGCAGGGTGCGAAATTGGCCATCCTTCTGCCACTGGCAATTAATTCCCACCTAAAGGCCTTATCACATCACTATGAAGATTTAACTGGTGATAGAAGAGGCCTATGCCAAGCAGCCAGCCATGCATGAGTCCATGAGCCCATCAGAGGACCTCCCATCCCAGGTTGCCCTTTCTCCTGGGCCTTTTGGCTCCCCATACTCCTGTTGGTCTCACCAGCAACCACCAACCCCCTGCCCCCTGCTACCCCATCCCTCCCACTTTTACCCCTCTCCGAGGAGCCAGTGACAATCCCTGGTGAAGGTCCCAGTGTTTTATCGGCAGAGGCCACCGCTCCCTGTGCTGGAGAGCTAGCCTCTGATTGGCTGGCATTCTTTGAGGCAGGACTCCCTGTTCCAGAGAGTTGGAAATCCTGCTCTGCGTCTTTCTGTCTTCAATCAGCTTTTAAACAGCTGTCATGTGGGTCAACCACTTCTCCCCTGGACATGCTTCCTCTGACTTTTTAACTAGGGTACTCTGCTGCCTTTATCTAGCGCCTGGTTACTGTGGTGACTCTTGTGTTATAACCTTTGATGGCATAATGTAGCTGAGGTAATCTAGCTACAGGGGTGAATCCAAATGTACACTGATCATAGATGGAATCCCTACAGGGCAGAAGGAGGCCATTTGGCCCATCAAGCCTGCACCTACAACAATCCCTTCCAGGCCCTATCCCTATAACCCCAAGTATTTACTCTTCTAATCTCCTTAACCTGCACATCCTGGGACATTAAGGGGCAGTTTAGCCAATAAACCTATCCTTGCACATCTTTGGACTGTGTGAGAAAACCAGAGCATCCGGAGGAAACCCACGCAGGCACAGGGAGAACATGCAGACTCCACACAGACAGTGAGCCGAGGCCGAAATTAAACCTGGGCCCCTGGTGCCGTGAGGCTGCAGTGCTAACCACTGTGCCATGGTGCTGCTCGTGACTATTGGAGGCACAGGGGAGATCTTTCCTGGCCCAGGCAAACAGGCCATTAGTTCCCTGTGCTGCTGACTGAAAGACCCTGGATATGTTGTTGTTCATGTCCTGGGAGGATCTGAAGACAAACAAACTGAGACCAGTAGTGATCTTCAGACCTACTGGTAATACATGGCCACCATGTTGAACAGGGAGTGAATCTACTTCTAAGAACAGGGAAAGAATCTACTTCTAATCTACTTCTGAGATGTCTTCCCATCACCTTTATGTGACAATCTTATCTTGCAGAAACACTGCTCTATCAAGAGATCAAGAAAGCTGAATGTCTACTTGAACCTTGTATGTTTTGTGAACAGTTCTGTGGATTGTCATCTTGATGTGGAGATGCCAGCGTTGGACTGGGGTAAGCACAGTAAGAAGTCTCACAGCACCAGGTTAAAGTCCAACAGGTTTATTTGGTAGCACAAGCCACAAGATTTCGGAGCGCTGCCCCTTCATCAGGTGAGTGGGAGTTGTGTTCACAAACAGGGCATATAAAGACACAAACTCAATGGTTGGAATGCGAGTTGTCCAGTACTTTCCTGGAGCGGAGAAGCTACGACATCTTCTCCGGAGCCTTCAACATATCATCAATGAAGACGAATATCTCGCCAAAGCCATCCCCACACCCCCACTTCTTGCCTTCAAACAACCACACAACCTCAAACAGCCCATTGTTTGCAGCAAACTACCCAGCCTTCAGGAGAACAGTGACTACGACATCACACAACCCTGCCACAGCAATCTCTGCAAGACATGCCGGATCATCGACACAGATGCCATTATCTCACGTGAGAACAACATCCACCTGGTACACGGGTACATATTCTTGCAACTCAGCCAATGTTGTCTACCTGATACACCACAGGAAAGGCTGTCCTGAGGCATGGTACATTAGGGAAACCATGCAGATGCTACGACAACGGATGAATAAACACCACTTGACAATCACCAGGCAGGAGTGTTCTCTTCCAGTCGGGGAACACTTCAGCAGTCACGGGCATTCAGCCTCTGATCTTCGGGTAAGCATTCTCTAAGGTTGCCTTCACGACACATGACAATGCAGAATCGCTGATCAGAAACTGATAGCCAAGTTCCGCAGACATGAGGACAGCCTCAACCGGGATCTTGGATTCATGTCACACTATCTGTAATGCCCACGATTTGCCTGGACTTGCAAAATCTCACTAATTGTCCTGTCTGGAGACAATACACATCTCTATAACTTGTGCTTAACCCTCTCTCCACTCACATTGTCTGTACCTTTAAGACTTGATTAGCTGTAAAGACTCGCATTCCAATCATTATCTTATAATTGTGTCTATATATGCCCTGTTTATGAGCATAGCTCCCACACATCTGATGAAGGGGCAATGCTCCAAAAGCTTGTGGCTTGTGCTACCAAATAAACCTGTTGGACTTTAACCTGGTGTTGTGAGACTTCTTACTGTGATTGCCATGATGGAGAAGCTTCAGAACTCCATTGATCCCCAGAGCGATGCTGTTGAGAATCTTAAACTCCTGGCAGGGTTACCCATGACAGTAAGCTCGGAGGAGAGGAACCAGACAAAACGCAATCGAAAACTAGTTCCAATGGCAGATCAGGCGGAAGATACACATATCAGTGACTGCAATGGTGGATGGAGGCTGCAGGAGTAGGGACATCTCCAGTAATAGAGATTCCCTTGCTAATGGCACTGACCTATCTTCTGTCAAAGACCATGTTCTCCTGGCGTACAACAAGCATTTCTATGTTAAAAGATGTGTGCAAAAGGTGTGTATCTAGAGGAAACCAACATAATTCCACATAAACAAGCCCTGCAGTGACTGGCGTGAGGCGATAGGGACAGGACCATGAAATCTGGAAGTCCCAGCTTTGGACCGGCAACTAGGCAGTGGAGTTTGATCAGCTGTTTTGCTCTTTGAATAGGAACAGCAGAGTGTTTTGAAAGCTTTCTTTGTGACTGGGCAGCTCTCTTCAGGATCTGCATTGCTCACCCATATGGGAAAGGAGTTAGAAAAGGTACCCTAAAAATAGCCTGTTCTGACTCTAACTATTGAGGAATCTCCCTACAGTCCATCGCTAGGGAGATCATTGCCAGAATTCTTGCTAATCACTTCCTCCCAGCCTCTGAAGAAGTCTTTCCAGAAAGCCAGTGTGGCTTCCAAACAAACCGTGGAACAGTAGATGTGAATTTCATTGCTAGACAGCATCAAGAAGATTGTCAGGAACAACATCAAGCATGCTGCATGGCCTTTATCAGTCTGATCAAGGAATTTAACTCAGTCGATCAGGAACTGCTATGGAAAACCCAGTCAAAGGCTGGTTGTCCAGAAAAATTCATCAACATCCTTCAACTCATTGTCATAGAATCCCTACAGTTCAAAAGGAGACCCATTCAGCCCATCAAGTCTGCACCGACCACAATCTCACCCAGGCCCTATTCCTGCAACCCAGCTAATCCCCTGACGCTAGGATCAATCTAGCATGGCCAATCCACCGAACCCACACATCTTTGGGCTGCGGGAGGAAACTGGAGCATTCAGAAGAAACCCATGCAAACACAAGGAGAATGTGCAAACTCCACATAGACAGTCACCCGAGGCCGGAATTGAACCCGGGTTCCTGGCACTGTGAGGCAGCACTGCTAAGCACTGTGCCGCCCACTCCTCTGCAACAGTTTTCACCAACTGGAATATGACAAACCTTCAAGGTTAAGACTGGAATCAAGCAGGGATGCCTCACTGCCCCCACCCTTTCCTCCATCTTCATCACCAACATCCTTCACCTTGTCAAGAACAAGCTTCCCAGTGGAGTAGACATCATCTACAGGATGAATGGAAAATATTTTGACCACAACCAGTTGAAATCCAAGAAGAAAACGACACTGACATCACTTGTGGAATTTCAGTATGCGGGTGACATCTCCGCTCTTTCGGAAGACATTCTCCAAACTACGTTGGTTCCTTCATGGAAGCATACCGAATTATCAATCTTAGCCTTAACTACAAAAAGACTCAAGTCCTTTATCAACCCATCCTAAGGCAAGATCTGGTCTCTCCCTCCATCAAGAGCTGAACAATGGCACGGTGGTTAGCACTGTTGCCAGGGTGCGAATCCAGCCTTGTGTGAATGATTGTATCAAGTTTGTGCGTTCTCCCCATGTCTGCGTGGATTTTGTTTGGGTGCTCAGGTTTCCTTCCACAGTCAGGTTCCACATGTGCAGGTTAGGTGGATTGGCCATGCTAAATGTCCCTTTAGTAACCAAAGATGTGTAAGTTAGATGGATTAGCCATGGTTAATGCATGGCATTTCAGGGAAGGGTGGGGATAGGGATAGGGTGGGGAGGTGGGCCTTTTTTGGTGGGTCAGTGCAGATTCAATGGCCGAATAGTCTCCTTCAGCACTGTCGCAATTCCAAGATTAATGGAGAAAGCTTTCCAAATATGGAACATTTCCCCTTCCTAAGGAGCCTCTCATCTAAATCTAACACTGACGTGGAGGTTCAACATGGTATCTAATCCATGAGTGCTGCCTTCGGATGCCTAAGGATGAGAATCTTTGACAACCACGATATCCATGCTCACGTAGAAGGTATTCATCCTCCCATCTCTTCTGTACAACTCAGAAATCTGGATTACATACTGACACCATCTCAAGCCCCTGCAGAGGTGCCATCAGTGCTGTCTCAGATGCATTCCCACATCAGCTGGGAGGACAGGCGTACTAGCCAAGAACACCAGCGTTGAGGCCATGATCATCCAAAACCAACTCCGCTGGGCTGACCACGTGCTGAGGATTTCAGAGTCTTGCCTGCCAAAGCAAATTGGGAATTTTCACAATAACTTCATTGAAGTGTTAATGTAAGCATACGAATAAATAAACAAATCTTCATCCAGCTCAAGTAAGACTCCTGAACAAGAGGATGACAAAGGAAATTATTCAAATACACCCTGAAGGCTTACCACAAGAAATACAACATGGACACCAATGCCTGGGAGCTCCTTGCTCAGAAGAAACTTAACTGGAAGAACACCCTGATTGAAGGGACACAATTCCTCGAGGACATCTGAGGCAAGAGGAGGCCCAGAAAAGGAGCCTGAGAAAGGAATACCAGTGGTCTTGAATCCAAGGAATGAATCCACCTCCCAGAAATACCTTCGAGTGTATGATTGAAGATGTGGTTCTAGAATCTGGGTTATCAGCCACGCATGACCCACAGAACACATGACCAGTAACATGAAGTTTCTTAGGTGGACAGCCATACTGGCTTGGATATGCATGGATGCTAACTTCTCTCTCTGCTCCTGCCTGATATATCCTCTCAAATCACTTGCAACTGCACATTCAAACTATCAACTGTCGAGATGCTTATCATAAAACTGCCGCAGCAGTCGACCTGCTCAGCTCCTCAGTACCCTCCACCTGAGATGTCGCTGATCCCAGTGAATTCTTTACTCTCTCCCAACCTGGTCTGTTGCTCTTTGCTTCCTCAAATTCAAGGCTTGAGTTTATCTATACACAACTGGTTTAACCCTCCTCACCACATCTGGTTAGACCATATCAAGGGTGACTTGTTTCTGAGAATGGCACTCATTATTGCAGGGTCATCCTGGAGAGAAGGTAACCTTGGATTCCTTTCTCCACCCTCATTTTAAACCCCGCTCCCTTTCCCTCCACATTCCCCACCAACAGTGCTGCAAATTTAAGATTGTGATCTTAATGTGTAAGTATCTTTGCATCATCCTTTTCCCTCCCTGTCTCTGTTATCACCTCCAAAGTACCATAACTCCTCATTCCTCTAGTTCTGGCCTCTATTGCATTTCCCAGCCTTTGTACCAGCATTGGTGGTCTTGCTTTGAGGTATGTAAGCCCCATATTCAGGAATTGCCCCTCTAAACACCTCCACTTCGTCACTCCTTTAAGATTAAAAATTTAGTGTTGCAATACTCACAATTAGTGTCTTATATGAAGCATAATCATTTTTAAGTGATGGCAGAGTGAAGTTAGTGACCCTGAACTGTTTTCTAGAACAAATGTACACAAGCAAACTTGCCTCACCAATAGCTTTGCTACAACTGCGCCTATGTCCTTCAGGCTAAAGGGAAGACCTCCACTCACAGACACACACACACAGACATACATACTCGCACACACACATGCATATGCATGGACGCATGCACACACATGTTCACACACACATACACGCATGCACACGCATGTTCACACACACATACACGCATGCACACACACATAAACACTCATTCACACGCAAGCGCGCACACACACAAGCACACATGCACATATGCACACACTCACGTACACACACACAGACACATGCTTGGTGAATCATGCAGCCCTAATCCAGCAGAGCATTTTTCCGGATAAACTTGAATGCTGGTTCAAATCTGCAGCAACTCCCACCTGACAGTTGTAAGCAACCATTCACATTTTTGACAGAGGAGTGGTATAAGAATGAGATGAATGTTTTGAATAAAGAGTGCCAGAATGGACAGAAACCATCGTTAAACTATAAACACGGTATTAGATAATGAAAAATAACATAAAATAACTCCAGGGAGCCAAAAGCAATTTCTTTTCTCTTTACAAGTTTCTCCTCAAGGTGCTGATTCATGTAGGGGTTTAGTGCCGTCAGAACCGCTGTACCTCAGCCAAGTCAACAATCTTCAGCTGTAATCTTGGACACTGAATGTCAGCAGTTCAGTCAACTGTGAAGAATATTCCAGCCTCACTTGTCCTGTCAAACACAGTCAAACACATTGACACACACACACACACAGACACATACACACACACACAGACATGCATGCATGTGCAGACACACACATACACATGCACACACAGACACACACACATGCACACACAGACACGTATGGACACACAGACACACACTCACACACATGCACACACACAGACACACATTCACATGCACACACACGCACACACACAGACAAACGCGACACACACACATACACACACACACACAAACACACGCACACATAGACACACATACATGCACGCACTTCAGTGGGAATCATTAGATAATGATCAGGAATGGGAACCGTGACACACACATGCACACATGGACACACACACACAGATACACACACATACAGACACATGCACACCCTGACGTACACAGACGCGCACAGACACACACATGCACACACAGACACGTGCGCGTGTGTGCGTCCGTGTGTGCATACATGTGTGTGCATGTATGTGCATGTGTCTATATCTGCGTGTGCATGTGTGTCTACGTATGTATATGTCTGTGTGTGTGCGTGTGTGTATGCGTATCTGTGTCTCTGTGTGTGTGTGCACCTGTGCAGATGTGTGTGTGTGAGACCATGACAACATTATTTCTGCTGTTCACTTTTCAGTCAATGCTTATTGTGGTCCATTGTAATGTCCCAATCGTAGCAGTGGTAAAATGAGCTAATGGAAGGGTCAGACTGTAATTGAACCATTACCTTTGGATGTGTATAGTATCTCTACAATGCAGAAGGAGGCCATCTGGTCTGCACTAATCACAATCCCACCCAGGCCCTATCCCTGTGTATTTATGCTACTAGCTTCCCTCACACTAAGGGGCAATTTAGCATGGCCAATCAACCTAACCTGCACATCTTCAGCCTGTGGGAGGAAACTGGAGCACCCAGAGGAAACCCGCACAGACACAGGGAGAATATGCAGACTCCACACAGACAAAGGCCTGAAGCTGGATTGAACCCAGGTCCCTGGGGATGTGAGGGAGCAGTGCTAACCACTGTGCCACCATGCCGTGATGGCTCAGTAATATTTTCCAAGTTTTTTTTAAAGTTGATGTGTAGAACTGTGTGATGCAATGCAGAGTGAAAGGAGACATCAGAAAATCTTCAGCATGTTGGTTGGTCTTCCATGCACACAGTCTGTGATTGCAGAGACAATGGAGCAATGGGGGTGTCTGGCTCAAGCACGAGTGGGTGATGTGGAAGATATCTTCTTCCATGGATAAATTGGTGAACTCAGTGGAACATCAATCATGGATATCAAATGAGTCTAAGCATATGTTGATTATGGATGAGCAGATTATGGATGTCAACAAGTCTGGCAACTCAATGAGAATGACTAATACCTTTATCTTAGTTCCCAGTTGATTTCCATCAATCCTTATCCCTGGACAGGAGTTAAGTGTGGCTAACCTATGAGAAGGATGATGGGAAAAGGGAACATAGAAATGGGGACCTCACTCAAAATGCCATCATCAATACCTGACATGTTGCCTCCTCTCTTGATGGTGGAGACTAACCCTGATGTGTGTTACAGTTCACTCAGGGAGTCAAGGTTGATGTGGTAAGGTACACCTTTACATGCATGTAGTAGCCTGGAAATATGGATTGAGATGGTAGAGGCTCCAATTTTCTTTCCATCGCATGGTTGACCAGGGATCCCTTATCACCCACCATTGGCATGTATTGAAAAGATCTTATAACCTGTTTGGCTGCATCTTCCTTAGTCATTGGGTCCTGGGGTGGGATTCAAACTCAGAGCTTGTGATTTTGACCCTACACACTGAGCCACAAGACCTCAGTATAATTCTATCTGTGTGTAAATGAAGACCTCCCTCATGGGTGTTTACGCCCAAAGATTGTAAGCCAACAGCATCTCAAGAGTCAGAGCGTGGTTCCCAGCAATCCACCTCTATCTCTACTGAATTCATGGGGTTGGCATCATGCAGTAACAGTAAAAAAAAGAGAAAAGCTGTATAGTTCAACAAGAATATTCACATGGATGTTCATTACGTTCCCATTGTTTAAGAAAATGACATAAAATATATTACTTTGCACCAGTTTCCCAAATTGTCTATCCTTGATTGCCGGGTGACAACTTACTTTTTCAGTTGCTTGTTAATGAATGGGAAGATATGAGTTGATGGAGATCAATGGAAAGATATGCAATTTGTGGATGGATTGTTACAGTATTGCTTTTCATTAGTCAGAATGGGAGAAGGGGGAGGAAATTCCAGTGTTTAAGGTTTTGGCAGCTGAGGTATGTCAATGGTATGTCTGAGGTATATCAATCGTGAAGGAAATAAAATCCAGAACACGCAAGAGGCCAGATTTGAAGGAGGGTAGATATCTTGGAGGGTTGTTGGGCTGAAGGAAGTTGTAATGAGAGGGAGGAACAAGGCCAAGGAAGAATGTGAAGGCTTAACTGTTCCAATGCATTCCTCCCATAATCTACCCTCCATAAACTTAATGTCATCTAAACTCTGTTTCCTGTGTCCTAACTCGCACCAAGTTCTGTTCACCTGTGACCTCTCTCTGTAACTTCCTTCAGCCCTAAACCCCTCAGAGATATCAGCACTCTTCCAGTACTGGCCTATTAAGCATTCTGGACCTTACTGGCTTCACCACTGATGACGAGTCCTAAACTCTGGAATTTCCTCCCTAAATCACTCTAATCCTCTTTAATCCTCCTATGTCCTTTAAAACACCTCTTAAAACCGACCTCTTTGACTAATTGTTTGTTTTTCTGCTCTACGAGCTCCTTATGTGGCTTGGTGCCAATGTTGCTTAATAACATTACAAAGAATCACCTTGGAACATTTTACAATGTTAAAGGTGCTAGATAAATGTAAGCTGTTGTTGTTGCTGTCACCATAATGTGGCGTTTTAGCAACTCACCCCCACTGGGATCACATGAATGTGTGAATATCTATTGCACTACGTTAATGTTCCTCCATTGTCTCGAGCTGATGCAGTACATTGGAAACACTACTCTGGACAGCTGCTTCACTTCAATCTAGTCCACATTCACTAGTACTGTGGCTTTAACCTTTATGGGCTGAATTTAACTGAAAAACATTATCCCAGAATGATTGGATTCAAAATCCTTTCTAGGCCAGATAGCTAACAATCCCGGAACATGGGAAGCATGGTGGCACAGTGATTAGCACTGCTGCCTCACAAATACAATTCTACAACTCATCCGCTTCATCCTGGGCCACAATGTCTTCACCTTCAACAACCAGTTCTTCATCCAAAAACACGGAACAGCCATGGGGATCAAATTTGCACATCAATATGCCAACATCTTTATGCACAGGTTCGAACAAGACCTCTTCACCGCACAGGACCTTCAGTTGATGCTATACACTAGATATATCGATGACATTTGCTTCCTTTGGACTCATGGCAAACAATCATTGAAACAACTATATGATGACATCAACAAGTTCCCACCATCATACTCACCATGGACTATTCTCCGGAATCAGTTGCATCCTTGGACACATGCATCTCCATCAAGGATGGTCACCTCAGCACTTCACTATACCGCAAGCCAACAGATAACCTTACGATGCTCCACGTCTCCAGCTTTCACCCTAACCACATTAAAGAAGCCATCCCCAATGGACAAGCCCTCCATATACACAGGATCTGCTCAGATGAGGAGGATCGCAACAGACACCTACAGACGCTGAAAGAAGCCCTCATAAGAACATGATATGGCGCTTGACTCATTGATTGACAGTTCCAATGTACCACAGTGAAAAACTGCACTGACCTCCTCAGAAGACAAACATGGGACACGGCAGACAGAGTACACTTTGTCATCCAGTACTTCCCCAGAGCAGAGAAGCTATGACATCTTCTCTGAAGCCTTCAATAGGTCATAGATGATACGAACGTCTTGCCAAGGCCATCCCCATTCCCCCATTTCTTGCCTTCAAACAACCGCATAACTTCAAACAGATCAATGTCGGCAGCAAATTATCCAGCCTTCAGGAGAACAGTGACCACAACACCACACAACCCTGCCACAGCAATCTCTGCAAAACGTGCTGCATCATCAGCACAGATGTCATCACCTCATGTAAGAACACCATCCAACAGGTACACAGTGCATACTCTTGTGATTTGGCCAATGTTGTTTGCCTGATACACTGCAGGAAAGGATGTCCTGAGGCCTGGTACATTGGGAAAACCATGCAGATGCCACGACAATGCATGACTGAACACTGCTCAACAATCACCAGGCAAGCGTGTTCTCTTCCTGTCGGGGAACACTTCAGCAGTCACGGGCACTCGGCGTCTGATCTTCGGATAAGCGTTCTCCAAGGCGGCCTTCATGACACACGACAACGCAGAATCACTGAGCAGAAACTGATAGCCAAGTTCTGCACACATGAGGATGGCCTCAACCAGGATCTTGGGTTCATGTCACACTATCTGTAACCCCCATGACTTGCCTAGGCTTGTAAAATCTCACTAACTGTTCTGGCTGGAGACAATACACATCTCTTTAACCTGTGCTTGACCCTCTCTCCACTCACATTGTCTGTACCTTTAAGACTTGATTACCTGTAAAGACTCGCATTCCAACCATTATTGTGTAAATTTGAGTTTGTATATGCCCTGTTTGTGAACACAGCTCCTCACTCACCTGATGAAGGAGCCTGAGACTCCGGAAGTTTGTGCTGTCAAATAAACCTGTTAGACTTTAACCTGGTGTTGTGAAACTTCTTACTGTGCTTACCCAAGTCCAACGCCAGCATCTCCATATCATGACCTCACAACTCAAGGGACCTGGGTTCAATTCCAGAACTGGGTCACTGTGTGTGTGGAGTTTACACGTTCTGCTCTGTGTCTGCGTGGGTTTCCTCTGGGTGCTCCGGTTTCCTCCCACAGTTCAAAGATGTGCAAGTTAGGTAGATTGGCCATGTTCAATTGTCCATAAGTGTCCCAGGATGCATAGAACAGAGGGATTAGTGGGGTAAATATGTGAGGTTATGGGGATAGGGCCTGGGTGGGATTGTTGTTGGTGCAGGCTCAATGGCCTGAATGACTTTCTACCGCATGGTAGGGATTCTATGATTCTATTCAACTTCCTACAAATCCAGCATCATATATTTTCACCATAATGGCCTTTCAAGAGACTGGTAATTTAGTACTAACCTGTGAATGCTCACCTACTCAAAACTGGTTTTGGCTATCCATGTTCATTTCAGCTAATAGAGTAAAGTCAATATCCTAGATTCCAGACATGAATGTACCGTATGCTCCCAATTGATTTGCTTTGATCGGTTATACATTAACGTAGAAACGGATTTGGATCTGGATATGCAGTAGATTGGGACACTCGTGTAGATTTTCAGTCAATGTGGGATCTATTTTACCATACGTTCTCAACTAAAATGCTCATGCAAAGAATATGTGAGGATTGCATTTAAATGATAAATCTCATCCTGAAGAACGCAACTCAGTTCTTGTGGGATTTCCCAATCTCGCTGGGAAATCCCTGAGCACTCAGTTTGCCAATATAAATGGATGATAAAGGGCAGTGACACTCCGGCCTTTCTGAGACTGAGCACTTAAAGAAGAATTTTTGATTGCTACAATCTAAATTTGGAATATAAATAATGCAACAGCTTTCGCCTTTATGTCTGCAATCTTTGGTAGAAAGAGGGATGGAAGAGGTTCACTTGTATCACGTGGATTATCCACATTCACCCTGATCAATGATCTATTTGTGCAAGTCCAGGGTATCTATTTGGGAATGCTGGCTTCACAGGAGGCACTTCACCAAGAGAGTGGAGACTTGAGTGTGCCTCGTCCTGGAATCTGACTTGTAGCCAATTTCAACCACAGGAATAGTGGAAGTCACCGAGGCAGTTAACCTCTGAGCACTAGTTAGCTCACTAATGTGGAGTCCTACAGTGCAAACATCTACATTCAGTTTCCTCATGGAAAATCAGCAGCAGAATGAAAGGGCACCACAAAGTCTCTGCAGGATAGTATTCCCCAAAGTTCAGGAGGTTAGTGAAGTATCCATGTGGTCTTTAAGGACTTGCATGGTGGCACAGTGGATAGCATTGCTGCCTCACAGCACCAGAGACTCAGGTTCGATTCCCGGCTTGGGTTGCTGCCTGTGTGTAGTTTGCACGTTCTCCTCATGTCTGCGTGAGTTTCCTCTGGGTGGTCCGGTTTCCTCCCACAGTCCAAAAGACGTGCTGGTTAGGTGCATTGGCAATGCTAAATTCTCCCTCAGTGTACCCAAACAGGTCCAGAATGTGGCGACTAGGGGAATTTCATAGTAACTTCATTGCAGTGTTAACGTAAGGCTACTTGTGACAATAATAAAGAAACTTTAAACCAATTAGAATTCCATTTCATTCCATCCCTCACTCAGAAGACATTTGACTCCATAAATGTTCAGGTGGTCAGTGATAATGCCAGTGACTAACAATTTCCCAGGCAGCAGTCTGGGTTCCTTCATTAAAAGACAATCCTCTATTCTTGGCCTCTTTGAAGGGGAAGGAATAGATAGTAGGATTGGTTCTAAGTGAACAAGGCTGCCCAGTCTATCTATTGATCATAATACCCTTGCTACACCATATAGCTACCAGAATAATTATTCAGCGTACTTTGGGTACCTAGAAAGAGCACTCAAAAGCTTGGACAGATAGTGGGGTATTTTACAATACAGTTCCACCAACGTGTCCACAGGATTATGGATCTTCTGCATGCAAAACAACTTTGACACATCAAGTAGGGTTGCTAACTCTGGTTGGAGACATTTCTGGAGATTTGATCACACGATGTCCAACTACGCTACATCTGATCATATTGGATGGGATTCTCTGGCCATGCCGGAGAATCCTGCCTAAGGTCAATGGAACTTTGCATGGTCCACACCCTGCCCGCTACAATTCCCGAGGTAGGCTGGACCACAAAATTCTGGCCATTATGTTTCCTAAAGTTGCCTTACCTCACAGATGTTGGCTCTCTGCAGTTGATCATCCTTGCCATGGTTTTGTGTCAGCGATTGTTATCCGAGAAGTTTCAAGAACTACTCACTAGTGGGTGAAGATGGGAAAGTGAGAGCAGAGGGAGTGGAGGAAAAAGAATGTGGGGTATGGAATTATAACATGGAATAGAGATGACAGGAGATTTGACTCAAGCAGTAATTAATAATATCTCACTGAAATTGGACTGATAACTCGTAATAATACTAAGAACACTCACACCTTCTAACAAGGGGAATGATATTGTTGCTACACTATTAATCCAGATTGGTAGTAGGGTGTGGGGTGGCCGTGAGGTGGCATGGTGGCACCATGGTTAGCGCTGCTGCCTCACAGGGACCTGGGTTCGATTCCCAGCTTGGGTCACTGTCTGTGTGGAGTTTGCACTTTCTCCCTTGTCTGTGTGGGTTTCCTCCAGGTGCTCCAGTTTTCTCCCACAGTCCAAAGATGTGCAGGTTAGGTAAATTGGCCAAAATAAATTCTCCCTCAGTGTACCCGAACAGGTGCTGAATGTGTGGACGAAGGGATTTTCAAACTTCATTGCAGTGTTAATGTAAGACTACTTGTGACTAATAAATAAATTTTATTTTTAACCCAGCTAATATGATTCTATGGTTCTATAATGGCCAACCAGTGATGCCCACGTCCCACAAATGAATGAATGAATGAATACAAAAAATAATACAATAATTCACTGAGGTAACTGATAATAATATCCTGGTTTCCTACCTGTAATTCGGAATATCTTACAAACCATGTTCTGTGGCAGGACAAAGGCTCTCTACCAGCCCACTCCTGCCACACAAAATGGATTGTAAGCTACTACTAATTACCGACGACCAAGATACACGGTGAGCCCCTGGACAATGTGGATTCATTTCCCATACTTCAGGAACCTCCTCTAGGTGTGAGCAGATATCAATGATGAACATCAACTCCAATGTGCTACAGCAGTCTTTAGACACCTGAGGAACAGAGTGCTCAAAGACTAAGACTTCAACATCAAGCTCATGGTCTACAGGGCAGCTGTGGTCCCTGTCCTCCTGTATGCATCAGCAACACGTACACATACACAGCAGACACCTCAAATCCCTGGAGACATACTCGCCAACTTTAAGGGAGTTCAAATGGTCAGTGGATAGGCACATGGACAACATTGGACTAGTTTAGGCTAGAGGGTCATTAGATTGGTTCCACTGGTCGGTGCAACATCAAGGGCCGAAGGGCCTGTACTGCGCTGTAATGTTCTATGTTCTATGTAATGTTACCTTCTCAAAATCCTGCAAATCCACTGGCAATGTAGATGTACCAGTGTGAGCATCTTGTCCCAGTCTCTCAGGCCAATATCCCCATTATAGAGGCCCTGGTCACATTTGACCAGCCGCGATGGGTGGGCCACATTGTCCATATGCCTAAAACAAGACTCTCAAAACAAATGCTCCACTCTGAGCTCCGCAATCATTTGGAGGGCAGAGAAAGTCTGATATGGACATGCTGAAAGCCTCCCTAAATAAATGCCGATAAATATCCCCATCGGCACATGGGAGTTGCTTGCCTTAGAATGGATAAGTTAGAGAAGAAGCTCCATGAAGGCCCCAATCACCTTGAGCATCACTGGCTGCGGAGGCCAAGCGTAAACTGTGGAAAGACAGCGCAGAATCCAGACTCCCACCACTCCCCACCCACTTGCCTCAGCAAACACCAGCAGCCAAATCTGCGGCAGAGTCTGCAGCTCCAGGAACGGACTATTCAGCCAGCACGGAACCCATCTCCCAGAGTGCAGGCAAGTCATCCTCGACCCTGAGGGACTGTCAAAGAAGGAAGACAACCTATTGATATTCACCTTCTGAATGCAGCCAAAATCCCCTGCAGTGCATAAAATGTGGTCAGGCTCCCCTATTATTGTTATGTTTAACAGGCCCCAGCTTTCTCCCTGTTGTGAAAGCAAAATACTGCAGATGCTGGAATCTGAAACAAAAACAGAAAATGCTGGAAAATCTCAGCAGATCTGACAGCATCTGTGGGAAGAGAATAGAACCAACATTTTGAGTCTGGATGATCCTTTGTCAGAGCTGGGACAAAGGGTCATCCAGACGTGAGATGTTGGCTCCATTCTCTCTGCACAGACTTGCTGAGATTTTCTAGCATTTTCTATTTTTGTTTCTCCCTGTCATATTGGACTCAGGCTCTGTGTAAAAGTGACAAACCTGAACACGGATCGTCAGTCAGACTGATCTGGCCGCCACTGACCGAACCAAACTGAGAAGTTCCAAAAAGGACTTGATGTTTGGGGCACTTCTCACAAGGCAAATCATCCCCAGCCCAGTTCAGCACCAACATTTACAAACCTCTTCCTGGGTTGGGGAGATGATGGTCTAGTGGTATTATCGCTAGACTATTAACCCAAAAACTCAGCTAATGTTCTTGGGATCCGGGGGTTCAAATCCTGCCATGGCAGATGGTAGAATTTGAATTCAATAAAAAATATCTGAAATTAAGAATCTACTGATGACCACGAAACCATTATCAGAAAAATCCATCTGGTTCACTAATGTCCTTTAGGGAAGGAAATCTGCCATCCTTACCTGGTCTGGCCTACATGTGACTCCAGAGCCACAGCAAGGTGGTTGACTCTCAACTGTCCTTGGGCAACAAGGGATGGGCAATAAATGCTGGCCAGCCAGCGATGCCCGTGTCCCAGGAATGAATAAAAAACAATTCAATAAAGAAGAGTTTTAACAGGATGGCTGAAATGACAATCCAACATGGAGGCCATTTGCTCCCTGGTGCTGGAACTCCCACCATTTCTCCCAATCCCACATCCCTGACTATACCTTCTTTTCAAATATTATCCCATTCCCTATCAAAATCTATTCTCTACTTTAATAGCCACTAGTGGTGAAGAATCCTGGGGATGAAATTCATGCATGAAGCATATCTAGAAGGTTCCCTGGGTGTGGTGCTCCTCAAGGAGATTGTCACCAGCGGGTGTGTTCCTCTGTGTGAACTGGTGAAATCTGAACAGCACTCACCCCAGCAACTGAGTGATGTGCTACAAAGATCCCAACTTTGGACAAGTCCTTCCTAGTTTCTGCCTGGTGCTGAAGAGAGCCCCAATGTGGGCAGCAGGGGTCCTCAGTTAAATCTTAGGGTCTACATGTCAAGGGATTGCCCTCAGTTCAGTTGTCATCTGACATGGAAATACCATGACATATGGCTGTTATTCAGGGATCAGGAAGGCATTTGAATTTTGGAAAGGGTGTTTTTTGCTTGTTAAGGAGCGGAACTGCCCTGGCTGTAAATTGATAAGCATCTCCTGGTCTCAGGCAGCAGGAAGTGGGGCCAGATCAAGCATGCCATTGCTTCACTTTCTGAGGGGCACCGTTTTAAATGTTCTTCCTTTGCAAATTTGGTTTTCACTGGGGTGAAGTTGAATGGCACAGTTTTCATGCAAGTATTTTGATGTCTGCTGATCTCATTAAACGAATGCCTTACCAGCAAACCAGGACCTTGGACTGGAAATCTACATGCATTATTTCACTGTGGCTTATCTACTGTTTGCAAGAAAAATGTGCCAACTGTAACTAAAACCTGAATGGAAAAGAGTCTCATCAATGCTATAAATAACAAGCTTTAATAACAAGGAATGGTGGAGGAGAGCAGAAACGTCAGGGCAGTGAATTTACTGAACAGTGAATCTGAATAAACTGTTAATATTGAAACTGAATTTTATCAGTTAGTTACATTTCATCATTGATGTATTATTTTTAAATGTTTAATTATTTCAGATGAGAGAGATATATCAATATTGCTATAATTCTGAATCCATAGTCAAGTACAGGAAGTTCCCATTCTTGCCTCTGAAATGGAGATGTATGCTTGACAGCTGGAATGTAGTTAATAACTGACCAAGAAAGTGTGCAGGGCTGTATATCTATGGCTCTTCCAGCAAAGGATCACCATAACTTCAGTGGGTGTAGGCCGCAATGGACACAAACTTGGGTGTGTCCTCTCTACACCAGTGTGTCAGTACTCCCTATGGCTGGAGGCTCTGACCTCCCTTAATATAATGGATCCTGTTGTTAGAAGCACCTTGGTTTTTGGATTATAGCTGCCAAAGGTAGGCCAGGTTTTTCCAGGCACTCTTACCAACAGGAGTGGATATGGACAAAAAGCAAAATACTGCAGATGCTGGAAATCTGAAATAAGAACAGAAAAGGCTGGAAATACCCAGCATGTCAGGCAGCATCTTGAGAAACAGAGTGAACTTTTCAGGCCGATACCTTTTATCCGAAGTGAACAAAGGTCGAAATGTAGATGTTTTTAAGGACAAAGAGGTAGGGGGCAGAAGGAACAAAGGAGAAGATCGGAGGTAGTGCAGGGGTCAGGTGAGATTAAGTAATAAAAGAGTTCATCGAAACATTGAAGAAAGCTCTGGGCAAAGTGCTGCTAAATGGAATTAGTTAGGATGTCAGGTGTTTCTCATGTGTCAGTGCAGACTCTACAGGCTGAAGAGCTTCTTCTGCACTACCTGATTCTATGATTCTATAACATAGAAATTAGGAGCAGGAGTTAGCCTTTTAGCCCTTTGAACCTGCTCCACCATTCATTATGGTCATGGCTGATTCTCTATCTCAGCACCTCTTGTTTGGAGGGAGTGAGTGGAATTGAAGGACAAGCTGTTCGAGGTGAGAATTAACTCAGCCAGGCAGAGACGGATGCTGGTGGATGGGGACTGGTTGGGTTTTTGCTTGGGGAGGATGTGGAGAGCCCTCAGACCACCTGGTGGGAGATGAGGGTGTAGAGAGATTGGACATCTATAGTGAAAAGAGGCATTATTAGGTATTTAAGTCATGTGGGGCATCAGAAGAGTTGAGGGTGTGGGTAGGAAGATACTGTGTGAGAGGAGGAAAAAAATGCTGAGATAGGAAGAAATAAGTTGAGTGGGACAGGAACAGGCTGAAACAATGGGTCAAATGGGCAGTCTTGTTTATGAATCTTAGGAAGGAGATGGAAGCAGGTGGATTGGGCTGAGGGAGCTTGGAAGTTGAAAGCAGTGGAGAGAAGATCTCAAGAGCATATGAAGTCCTCCAGAGGATCTCCAGTGAATATGGGGCCCATCTAGGGTCCAGGATTGGGAATTGGATCCCTGAAAACAAAGATGGATATGTTTTTATTTTACATGGTCCTTGACATGGGACTGGGGACTTCCACTGTACGTTCCAGTGAGTTTGGCATTTTACACTCTAGATGAAATTTCCATGGACAAATTTACCTGTGGCCTGTCTTTGGTGGGGCAGAGGCTGTTGGTGGGCATATCCTGACTCTTACGCTAGGATATTCTCCAGCTGGAGAATTTATGGGACCAGGGATGGAAAGATATTTTTGGATGAAAATGCTTGGTTTACTTAGCTGTGAACAAAGTTAAAACTTATTCATCAAGTTTACAGACAAAATTGATGATACTTAAGAGGGTTCACTTTGGACAGAGATAAGTTCATAAGTTCATAGGATATAGGAGCAAAATGAGGCCATTTGGCTCATTGAGTCTGCTCCGCCATTCGATCATGACTGATATGCTCCTCATCTCCATTTCCTGCCTTCTCCCCATAACCCTTCAACCCATTACCAATTACAAATCTGCCTAACTCCTCCTTAAATTTACTCACTGTCCCAGCATCCACCGCATTTTGGGGTAGTGAATTCCATGGATTCACAACCTTTTGGGAGAAGCAGTTTCTCCTCAACTCTGTTTTAAATTTGCTATCTGTTATCCTAAGACTATGACCTCTTGTACTAGAATACCCCACCAGCGGAAGCATCCGCTCCACATCTACTTTATCCATATCTTTTATTGCCTTGAATACCTTAATTTGATCTCCCCTCATTCTTCTAAATTCCAGAGAGTATAGGCCGAAATTGTTCAATCTCTCTTCATACGATAAATCCCACATCTCTGGAATCAACCTAATGAACCTTCTCTGAACTGCCTCCAATGCCACTACATCTTTCCTCAAATAAGGGGACCAAAATTGCGTACAATACTCCAGGAGTGGCCTCACCAATGTCTTGCGTAGTTGCATGTCAGGAATGTCAGATTCAATGGCAAAGCACACACTGCTGTGTCCATAATCTGTGCCAGCTCACCACTAAGAGGCCGAGAACTACCTCAAAAAGTGGGACAAATGGTTCAAAGGATCTCTCCGTCACAGCGGGGAAAGTGGTGGCATGCTCCTCTGGGGGGGCGGCGGGGGCGGGGGGGTCAAAATCATCCATGGGTTCATGTATCAGTCTGTTAATGTGAGGCGGGGGGAAGAGAAACAGCGAGAAGAAAGACACTGAGATCAAGTGAGGAATCAAATGAAAATTATACATTAGCTGTGAGAGGTGAGCTTCTTTCTATCTGTCAGTCAGGACAGTAAATTGTGAATCGGATCACCATTAAAAATACAAATTTTGTTTGAAGTTGCCTGGCCCTTAGAGTGACATTTTTGAACCAAATCCAGCAAATTCGTTGTAAATAATTTATTTGAAAAGATTTAGGAGAAGGCATTCTGAACTGGCTCACCCTTGATTAAAGTGAATTTTTCTGGCATCTGGTTTGTGTTTGGTGAGTGAGAAGGTGTGTCAGATAGTCAGAGACTGCGAGAAGCAGCCCTGTCACTTACAGAAAGCCTCTCCACGCAGCACACGGTGCTGCCTCCTAATAATGAATTATAGTGTAAAATACCTTCAGGACGATTAGTGTAGTTGGAAAGTTGCGGTGAAAGTTATTCTGCTGATGTAACTTTTCCTTAATAGCCGATGACAATGATAATTTGTCAAAGTAGTAAATACTGCCATAACCCCAACACTGTCTAAATCAGAAGACTTATTTGCAAGGATTATTTGCCACCTGGAATTGATTTGGTTAATGTCACATGACCTCAGGTCATTGGAGGTCAGAAACATCACCCACTGGATTATTTACCTTACACTCCACATTCACATATTGTTTTAAACTATCACTTTAGCCCCAAACAAGACCTTGTTCTTTTCTCTCCTCTTCTTCCGGAGGTATGCTAAAGTTTTTAAAGTCTTAAAGTTCAAGTTTATTTATTAACATCACAAGTAGGCTTACATTAATGCTGCAATGAAGTTACTGTGAAAATCTCCTGTTCGACTACACTGAGGGAGAATTTAACATTCGGACAGTGGGAGGAAACCAGAGCGTCTGGAGAAAACCCATGCTGACATGGGGAGAATGTGCAGACTCCAAACAGACAGTGATCCAAGCCGGGAATTGAACCTGGGTCCCCGGCGCTGTGAAGCAGCAGTGCTAACCATTGTGCCACCATGCAAAATAACACTTCAGTTAACATCAAGTGCTTATCATTTAATGTGTGAGGCGAGGCATCCCAGCGGATCAAACTATTCTGGTTTGATGCCTTCATACAAGTAGGTAAAATGAAATGAGGGTAACAGCCCTTTTACACCAAAGTGGCATTTGACCGAGTGTGACATCAAAGAGCCCAAGTAAAATTGAGATCAATGGGAATCAGGGATAAAAGACTTCACTGGTTGGAGTCATACCTCGCACAATGGAAAATAGCCAAGGTTGTTGGAGACCCATCATCTCAGCTCCAGGACATCGCTGCACGAGTTCCTCAGGGCCAACCATTTTTGGCTGCTTCATTAATCATCTTCTCTCCACTGATGGGTCAGAAGTAGAGATAATCAATGGTGATTGCAATGTGTTCATTTAGGACTGAGCTGAAAAGGTATTACTTCATTCAGAGGGTCGTGAATCTTTGACGTTTTTTAATCTAGTTATTAACTATGTCCAAGACAGAGATGGATAGATTTTTAGTTATTAAAGACATCAAGAGGAATAGGAACTGTGCCAGAAAATCAACCCTCATCTAGTTGAATGGCAGAGCTGAGGGGCTGAATGGTCTACTTCTGCTCCGATTTGCAACATTCCTATGTTCAGTGCCATTCACAACTCCTCAGATACTGAAGCAGTCCATACCCCAGAGCTGGACAACATTCACACTTTGGGCTGATAAGTACCAGGCAATGTCAATCTCCACCAAAAGGGAATCTAACCATCTCCCTTTGACATTCAACAGCATTACCATCACTGAAACCCTCATCATCAACACTCAGGGAATTACCAATAACCCAAAACTTAACAAGACCAGCCACATCAATACTGCAGCTACAAAAGTAAGTGAGAGGCTGGGAATTCTGAGGCAATGTTCCAGAATACACAAAGATTGTGACCCTGCAACAATTACTGAGGCATCTCCCTGCTGAATATCGTGGGAAAGCATTTGCTTGCATTGCTCTTGTCAAACTGCAGATCCTGGCTGAACACATCAATCCCAAATCCCAGTACGTTTCAGGACTGGAAGATCTAAAATCCACATGATCTTCTCAGTCCAGCAACTGCAAGGGAAATGCTCTGAACAAAGGAGCTAACTACACATAGCCTTCATCAATCTCATCAAAGCATTCAACCATGTGAACAGAGGTAGTCTGTTTAAGCTACTGCTGAAAGTTGGCTGAAACTGCCCAACATGATCCCCTCTCTCCAGGATGACTTGATGTGTAAAATAAACTATGGCTGGGCAACACCCTTTGAAATCCAACATGGGGTTAAACAGGGTTGAGCTCTGGCACTGACATTCTTTGGCATACTCTTCTCTTTACTGCTGACATGCGTTCAGGTCCTCTACAGAAGGTATCTACTTACATACTGGAACTGACAGAAAGCCTTGCTTGCCTGAGATCCAGACAAAGGTACATCAACGAGTTACTCTGAGCTGATGATGCCGCATGAACAGTCAATACTAAGGTACCCTTCTGCAGCAAATGAGCAGTCTCTGCCCCGCCTGTAAAGTGTTTTGTTTGACTATCAGCATTATTAGCACATTATTAGACAATTAGCACATGCCTTTACAATGGTGAGGCCTGGACAACATAAGCTAGGTAGGAGGAAATGCTGAACTGTTTCCACCTTCACTGTTTCAGACTACGCTTGGTACCTCTTGGCAAGACATGGTCACCAACTAAAATGTCCCAGAGCATTTCACTCCATTAACATGCATTCATTGCTAAATGAAATACGCCAGTGCTGGCTCAGCCGCATTCATCAGATGGAGGACGACCATATACCCAAAGATTTTCAGTAAGTTTAGTTTATTTATTAGCATCACGAGTAGGCTTAACATTAACACTGCAATGAAGTTACTGTGAAAATCTCTTAGTTGCCACACTCAGGCGACTGAGTTCGGGTACACTGAGGGAGAATTTAGTACAGCCATTGCACCTAAGCAGCACATCTTTCGGAATGTGGGAGGGAACTGGAGTACTTGGAGGAAACTCACGCAGACATGATGAGAATGTGTAGACTCCACACAGGTAATGACCCGAGGCCAGAATTGAAACTGGGTCCCTGTCGCTGTGAGGCAGCTGTGCTAACCACTGTGCCACTGTGACAAATTGGCCACAGTGTCACAACCTTCTGGGCACCTGTACCGCTGTTATTAGGACACCTGCAAGTAAGATATAAAGATGGTGGATATCACTGACAATTGGAAGGGATTGGCTCACAGCCATAATTCTGGAGGCTGACTGTTTGGAAGGGCTTTGGAAAGTGAGCAGAAACAGAAAGCTCAGCTGGCCGACAAGACGGTCCAGAGAAAATAGAGGCTAGTGAATCATACATCTTCTCTGCTCACTGCCTTCCTCTGCACAGATTGTCATGCTAGGTTGGGGCTCCTCAAGTCACACCAGGCAATGCTATACTCAGAAAAATCACCACATCACAAATCATTGTCTTACCAGAGGTTGCCACAGATAAAAGATAAAAATGCAGACAAAAGATGGCAGCAAGAAAACTCTCACATCAATGTCAAGATTGAGGCCGTGATTCTTCTCTTTGCAGGCTAAGTGCTCCCACTTGCGCTGGCAGTATCTGATAAATACAAATATATGCATCCCACGTGTTAGCAGATGCCCTGATCTCCATGTTCGTGGATAGGTCCCCCTCCCCCTTCCCTTCAAAAAAATCAAAATGGTGCCCCATCCCCTGCTGACCAGGGAACATTGCCAATTCCACAGCAAAGAGGGGCATCCTCCCTACCGTCACACCACACAGGCATGAGGATGACCTGTTCTGACCACTCCCTCTGATTCCCTCCTATCTGAGACCCCCTCTCAGACAAACACTCAGCTCCTTCCTCACTCAGACTCCCCTTCAGGGTACCGACAGTGCCCTGCTCCCTGGCACCTTGACATTGACAGTCTAGCCTGGCTCCTTGGACCCCAAGGGTGGTTAAGGAGGTAAGTGCAGTGCCCATGTACCCGCTGTCAATGCCAGGCTGCAGCAGACAGGCCCATTAAGGGTTCTAAGTGATGGCCCTAATGTATTCACATTGCTTTTATTTGAAGTCTCTGAGCCTTCCTGGAAAACTGAAGCCTTTGAAACCCTCTCTATTGCACTGAAAACATTTGATCTCTTTCAATTTCATAGTGTAGTGCTTTGAAATAGGCTTTGATCGACAGCTTAATGAAGTTGAAAGTGACCTGGCCATTTCAAAGTTTTCACAGCTGAATGTTCATCACAGGCCTGCCTGAAATCGCCATGCCAAAGGTGGATCTTCAGGTCTGCCAGGGCTAGAAGCGGCAATCCAGTCATGGGGCTCTGCTCCCAGGGGACAGTGCAGAGATTAATCCCTTGCCGAAAAGCCCTTGAGTTGAGCCCAAACCCACTCAACCCCTGAGATCCCTTGAGGACCCTCCCTCCATAACCTGGCAGAGGCAGAGGGGCAAATGGCCATCGGACCCAACTCCTCGATTCTCCCTCGATTGCCTTCAGACCCATTGTGAATACTGATGTTTGGCATTTGCCCCATTCTATGGGGCATTGGGATTCCCACTGGCTGTCTAATGGGGTTGGTGAATCCCCCCCTCCAAGAGTCTCTCCGGAGGTAAGTGGAAAATAATAGTGAAGAGATTTGGACAGGTTCGGATTTTAACCAGATCCGCCCAACTGTTCAATTAAAAATTAGTGACACTGACACGAGGGAGGAAACATAAGCATTATGTAATGGTCTGATGGGAAGAGGCACTATATGGCTTTGCACTAAGCTATACAGATCATGGTGACTCCCATAGGCTGCATGCTATTGATTGACCTCCATGTGGGTGATAATGGGCATGCTGCAGTTGACCTTAGCAATGCTGGGTTAGGAGAATGGAAAAACATCCAGGATTCTGTTCCTGAATTCTGCTCATCACCTCCTGCTTTGTTTACAGTGAGAATAGGATCAAACACGACAACAAAGTCTTCCAACTGCTCAAAACCCGGTCAAGACTCACATGTGAAAAATAGGATCTTAAGTGTGGTACTGAAGGACGAATGATATCCCTGGAGTGGCAACCCAGGAAGAATCAGTACTTACAGGAGAAAGAATTGGCAGTGAGAGAAATATTAGGTTTATGCTTTGCTGAAGTGGGATATATTTAACAATGTAGCACACACTCTGGGGAGGAAGCTAACCACATTAATCCAATTTCAATGTCAGCACTGGACATAAAAATGCTCGAGATTTGCTCCAGTGGTTAATGACTTCAGCTGAAGCCCTCCATTGTTTTTGAGTTTCTTGTTTCCCTCCCTGGTATTCATCATTCTTTAGATGTAGTTTAGATAAATGCTTGTCAGGTCAGGGGAAAGACTGAGTTCATGCAGAAGAGGGGGAGTGGGTGGGGGGGAGGCAGTGGTCAGTGGGGCACCTAATGAAAATGTCACATAAAAATGCAGGTGGTGCCTGTAACCCAGGAAGAGTTGGTACCTTCAGGCTGAAACTCAGGAGAATAGTGAGTACAACACTAAAGTGGTTAAGCAGGGAGTTGAGCATGGATTGGGGTGAAATAGAAGGGGATGCGAATGTGAGAATAAGTGATCTTAGCTATTATGAAGCTAGGATCTGGGGTTTTGCTTAACATCAAACACAACATGAGGGCAGGTTTATAATAGGTAGGATTATGCATGATGAATCCATTGAATGTTTTGAAGAGGTGATTAAAGTCTCTCCTCTTCTTAGACTGTCCCTCAGGATCATGGATGATTTGCTTCCCCTGTGATTTGATAGGTTCTGTGATGGCTGATAAGCCCAGTTTGCAATCTGTAGTCTCAGTGAATGCAATGCAGGTAGTGCTGGAAGGGTTGGGTAGCTGGGTTGCTGGAGTTCTGTGTGCTCCCTCCATTGCCTCAACTTCGCCTGTGCACTTTCCAACAAAGTTTTTTGATGTGTTCGGTGCCTTCCCAGATAAGCCTTCTCTTTTAGTCAGTCACAAGCCATGCATTCTCTTCAGATGGCAGGGGCATTTGAGCTACTTGAGGACATCCTAAAAGCATGTCGTCTGTTTTTCTGGGAGTTTCCTACTTTAACCAAGTTCCAGGTGGAGCAGTTGCTTCATAGTCTGGGGTCAGTCATAGATGCTAAGCATCCTGCCCAGTGGAGCTGGTTTTGAGTGAATTGTGATACAGGGCATGTTATCTTGGGAGAGGATGCTGCTGTTGGACTGCCTTTCTTGCCACCTATTTTGGATTATCTTGTGAAGCCATTGCTGGTGGTACTTTCTAGAGCTTTGAGGTGCCTGCTATTGGTTGCTTCCAAAGCATATAGGAGCATGGAGATCACTGCTGCCTGATAAACCATGATCTTAATCTCAGTTGAGATGCTGGTCCTCAAATACACTTTTCCTCAGTGCGTTGAATGCTGAGTTGGCACTTTGGAGGACATTGTTATTTTCATTGTCTGTGTCTGCTTAAGTTTAGAGGAGGCTTCCCAGATATGAAAAACGGTCCACATTTCCATGATCTTGCTATTTTGGCTTAAACGATGGGATAAGAGGTGTTTTGCTGTGGGAGCTGGTGGAAAAAGACTTTAGTTTTCCAGGTGTTTAGTGAAAGGCCCATTTTCTCCTATACTTCATAGAAGGAGTTGACAATGACCTGGGGATCAGTTTGTGAGTGAATGCATTCACAAGTTCTTTCAGTATAACCAAGGCTCAGGGCTGAGGTTGGAACGGCTTTGGTAATGGATTGATGGCAGTGTCGGCTGAACAGTTTCCTGTCTGTTCTGTAGATTTTCTCCATGCCTGTGGTAACTTGCTGGAGATAAGGGGCAGTATTGCAGCGAGGAAAACTGAGAAGAGAGTTACTACAATTACATGGGCTGGTTTCACCCAGTCTTCACTGAAATAAAGTAATGAACAAGGAAATGTTGATACACATTATATAGCCTCCTTTAGAATAGGCTGTTGGCTAAAGTTGAAGCCCATAGAATTGACTTGGTTAGAAAATCGACTGAGTGACATAAAACAGAAAGTAAGGATAAAGGGTAGGTATTCTAATTGGCAGAATGTGACTAGTAATGTCCCAGAGCGATCTGTGCTGGGTCCTCAACCACATACTGTATTTAATGATGACTTAGATGATTGGGTAGAAAGCCACAAATTTAAGTTTCTCAAGGACACAAAGATAGGTGGCATTTCAGATGAAAACAGAGAAAATTACAAAGAGGAAATAATAAATTAAGTGAAAGGACAAAATCTTGGCAAATGGATTTCAGTGCAGGCAGGTCCACTTTGGACCTAAAGAGCAGAGGTCAGAATATTTTCCAAAGGGGGAAAAGTTAGAAGCAGTGAAGACCAAAAGAGACTTGAGGGGTTCATATGAACAGATCAGGTTAGGTAGATTGGCCAGGTTAATTGCCCTATAGTGTCCCACGATGTGTAGATTAGGGGGATTAGTGGGGTTACACGGATAGGCTCTGTTGGAGATTTGGTGCTGGCTTGATGGGCCGAATGGCCTCCTTCTGCACTGTGGGAATTCTATGATTCTCTGATCAGTAAAACGTCATTGACAGATGTAAAAAATAATCAGAAAGGCTTATGTAATAAAAACTGAAAATTCTGGAAAAGCTCAGCTGGCCTGACAGCCTATGGTGAGATAAACAGTGCTAGTGGCCGGAATTTTACCACCCTGCCTGTCATGGGAATTGAAATGGGTAAGGGATTGACACTGGGAAGGTCCATTGACCTTGAGTGGGATTTTACAGTTTCAGGATGAGTGAGGCCATAAAATCCTGCCCAACTTTTTAAGTCTGTATGACTTCTTCAGAGCTGAGATTTCAAATTTCCAGCATCTGCAGTATTTTGCTTTTTTTTCAGGATTTTGTAAAGCTGCTCTTTATATCTTGAGCAGTGGTTGCCAAACTGTGGTTCATGAACCCCTTGAAATGTTTCAGGGGGCTCGCATGAAGAATCCAAAAATGGCCAATGCAGAAGAGTCTGCCCGCCAAAACTAATTTCAGTCTGGTCAACATCCAAAGCTACCAATTAGCAATATAGACCTTCCCAATTGACAGGTGACTTGGCCAATGATTGCTGCTGTGCTGAACGAAAACTACCATTGGCCCAGTAGAAAGCATCTTGCCTCATACCTCGTGACAGGATTTGGGTTGGAGAGTTGTCAGTGGTTTGCTGTATCTCCTGCATTGAAGCCGTTTACAGCTGGTGCCAGTAGGAGTGGAGCTCTCGGGTATGTCCCTGAATTTTAATTTGAATGTTTCCTATGTTTCCTTTCCTCTTCAAACCTCTAGATTAAAATCCTGAAGATGAGGTGAGAAGGTTGGACTGCCCTCAATCAGGGCCTGGAATATGTGTCGGTGCCAAACACTGGGGTTTGACAAAGGGGTGGAGGATAATGGGACTTGAATCTAGGTCCCCAAAGGTCTCTGGATTACTAGTCTAATACCAGTCTGCCATTGTCACCCTGTTGATGTTATTGTGCCTATCCTGCCAATGGATCTGCAGCATCTTGCGGATGCAGTGCTGGTGCTACTTCTCCAGAGTTTTGAGGTGCTTGCTGTACATAGTCCATGTCTCTGAACCATACAGGAGAGCGGATATCACTACAGCTCTGTAGACCTGAGCATGGTGCTGGGCCTGAGGTCCTGGTCTTCAAACACCCTCTTCCTCAGACAACCGATTGCTGGGCTTGCAACCGAAGGTCGTGTTGAACCTTGCTGTTGATGTCTGCCCTTGTTGACAGTTGGCTCCTAATGTATGGAAAGTGGTCCACATTGTCCAAGGCCTCATTACGGATTTTGATAACTGGGGGTGGGGGAGGGCAGTGCTGTCTGGTGGAGGCAGGTTGGCAGAGGACCTTGTCTTGCAGATATTTAGTAAAAGGCCCATGCTTATGTACACCCTGATGCAGGTGTTGACAACAGCTTGGAGCTTGACCTCTGAGTGTGAATGGAAGTAGACACCATCTGCACACTTTAGCTCCAGCGGGGAGTTTGCTGAGGGTGAGATGGAGCTTTGCAACATGGAAGATTAAGAAGAGTATTGGTGCAATGGCACAGCCTTGTTTTAGCTCAGTCTAAATGTTAATTGGGTCTGTGGTAGATCCACTGGTCAGGATTTTGGCTTGCATATCATTGTGGAGCAGACAGAGGGTGATGACAAATTTTTAGTGGCAGCCAAAATGGTCAATAGTCAACAGTGTCAAAGGCCTTTGTAAGGTTAAAGAAGGCCATGTACAAGTGTTGGTGCTTTTCCCTGCATTTCTCTTGTAGTTGCCATGTGATGAAGATTATTTCCATTGTGCCCCTTCATGGTGACTCTGGAAGGAGCTCTTCAAGCACGGGGAGAAAGTGATTAAGGAAGATTCTTGCGACTATCTGCCCTGTGGCCAACAGCAGGGAAATTCCTCTCTAGTTCCTGCAGTTGGATCTGTCACCTTTCTTGAAAATGGTCATGATTACGGTGTCTCTGAGCTCTTCCAGCGTGTTCACCTCCAGAACTCCTGGATGGTTCAGGGCACTATAACTTCATAAGGATATATTTACCTTGCAAGGAATGCAGCACAGACTTACTCAGATAATACTCAATTCTTCAATTATGTAGGGAAATGAGTCAAACTTGGATTGTATTTCCTGAAATTTCAAATATTGGATGATTGATTTGAAGTTTTCAAATGGGGAACTGATAGATTGGGAGAAACTATTTCTGCTGATTAGACAATTTAGGACTAGGAGATGTGGCCTAAGTTTTAGAACAAGGTCTTTCAGGAGTAAAGTTAAAAGAAGATTTTACACATAAGGACAGTGGAAGCTTAGAATTCTCTTCAGCAGTTGACATGAGGTAAATTGTTCACTTTAGATCTGAGATTAATAGATCAGCAGTATTAATATGGTGCAAAGACAGGCTTATGGAGTTAGATTCCTGGTCAGCCATGATGCCATTGAGTGACAGAACAGACTCAAGGGGTTGAATGAACTATTCCAGGTTTGTTCCAGTTTGCTTTTTGACAGTGTTCAGCTGGTTTGGGTCTGAGGAGTGTACGGACTGCTTCATGCCGTTTTTATTCTTTGTAAGTCATTTGACATATACTTTCTTAAGTAATTCAATCTCCTACTTGTCATTGATTCTGTTTCTAACCTTTTTAATTTTCCTTTTCTCTATTTCGTTAATATATTCATTTGCCACTTGCATTCCAACACAGAAAACAGGGGCTGATTTACTTACCTGTGACATAATTTTCTTAATTAATAGTCACTTCCTTTGACACCCTTCTGCTTCCCCACCCTCACCTCCAGTGTGAATTGTATGGAGCCCCAGGAATTTTTGTTTTGCTACCTGCACCTCAGTTGTCTCCCGGCCTTCTCCACAATCTACAATGTCATCTATCCAGTTCAACCCTTTACTCAATCTCGCTGAGACTTATCCTACGCCTTACCTGACTCCTCCAACTTGCTGGTCTCCTGCGTTTGACTTAACATAAACTGCCAATCATCCAGCCCTATATTGCAGAAAAGACTTTCATTCTAGCAGGCTGAATTTGAATTCAGTTCCACACAGTGTCATCCATTGCATAGAATTAGATTGAAAGTGTAACATGAAAACAGGTTGGTTGACCCATGCAGTGCTTTGGTGATTATTCAATTTGTGGGCATGGTCCCAAGCCCTGATCCCATACTTTCTATTCCCTTCTTCTTCAATGTGTGACTTTTACAAAGCTGTTTGTTGATGGACCTAACAATTCAGTGGAGTGATAGCAGTGATGGGGTGAAGGGTTACACTTGCCTCTTGGACTAATATCTGTTGACCTTTGGTTCTCTACAATGGGTTCTGTGTTACGTTTGGGTGGGTTTAAGCAGGTTGTGCAGGGATGAAAGGATCTAGACAGTCCTCTCAGTACACTGGGTAGCTGCAGGCAAGTGGATAGCGATGGACACCCAGCAGAATAGCAATTCTTCAATGTAAAGGCAGTGTGTAATTAAGCCAAATAGGTCAGAAATCTCCAGTTGGTAGACTCTTTTGCTGCCCTCAACTGGGTGCTCCAATTAGCCTAAAAATCCCTAGGTGTGGGTAGGCGTGTGGGAATGAAGCAAATAGCTTGCTGGATTTATACACAGGTTCAGAAATGAAGAAACCCTCCAGCAGATTGGCTTATTTTTGAAAGTAGCTTGTTAGCTTTCAGTGTTGTGCTTGACTGGGTAATCTCGTCAGTCTCAACTGAAGCATGTTTAGGAAAGTGTTCAGCTCCATTCATTCCAATGTGAGTCACAGTTCATTTCCACCATTGTTTCCTAACAACTGCCTCCCACTCAAAGCAGACTGAAGTATCCATCGTGGAATTCACTAAACCACAGGCAGGATTTGAAGAGTCACTTTGATTTTACTTCCAGTGCTTTTTGTGCCCCTTTTTTCCCCATTTTTCCCCCTCTTCTGACTGCTCAGACTGCAAATGTATGGTTGCTCCCTTATTCAATTGTCCACATTGGAGTGTCCGCCTATATTTTTGCGTTCACATCTCTGGAGTGGTTCTTGAGCTCACAACCTTCTGACACAGTGGCAAGAGCTCTACCAACCGAGCCATGCTCTACCTCTTACTCCAGTGCATAAACCCATTGTCTCCTGTCATTTGTATTATTTATAAATCTGTTGACATGGTCAAGGATTGCCTTAAACTCATTTGATCTCATTCTATCAGAATATCAACCTTACACTCTTCCTGTTACTTTATCTAGTTGTCCTCAATGAGGCTTAGTCCTAGTCTGGCTAACCGAAAACAACCTTCCTTGCAACTCAGTCCAACTAGAGATCATTCTCCATTTAAAGAAAATGGCTTCTTACACCCTTCCTAAGCTTTCCCTCCCTCCACTTAGATTAGGTAGGTTAGGTAGATTAACCATGTATGAGGTTATACGGATAGGCCTTGAGGAAGTCTCTTTTTGGGGGGGTTGATGGGCTGAATGGCCTCCTTCTGCACCATAGTGACTCTATGATTCTGTGGTTCAAAATCTGCATTTTCTTCGACATTGCCCTGCTGACCCATTGAATTGTTTCAGATTTATTTTATTATGCCATTAAATAACTTGTATACTTTTATGCAGTGCCTCCAGATTTATCTAACTTCAAGGTTACAGGCTCCACATTTATCAAATTGTTCTTCATAGTCTTTCTTCTAACATTGGAAATCATCTCTCCTTCTGCCTCTGGGAGCTGGATGCCCCTTTGTATTTCAGTGAGAAAGATTGTAAACAGTATCACTTGGGTTGCCAAATGCGGTTGGACATGTTGCTGAAGGTTTGATCATGTTAAGATTGATCTTGTGATGCTTTATTTTCATAGTAACATTATTTAAGAAAATTTACTGCAAGATAATTTTCTGTGAGTCACTATAAAGCAACCTAAATGCTTCTTATTGTAGATGCATCTGAGTGCCATACTTGGGACCGTGCAATTCTCTTTCAAAGGGGTGGCATGGTGGCACAGTGATTAGCACTGCTGTCTCACAGCCAGGGACCTGGGTTCAATTCTCAGCTTGGGTCACTGTTTGTGCAGAATTTGCATGGTTTCCCCACATCTGCATGAGTTTCGTCCGGGTGTTTCGATTTCCTCCCACAATCTGAAAGACATGCTGGTTAGATGCTTTGGCCATGCTAAATTCTCCCTCAGTGTACCCAAACAGACACTGGAGTGTGGTGACTAGGGGATTTTCGCAGTAACTTCATTGCAGTGTAAATGTAAGCCTATATGTGACACTGATAAATGAATTTTAATGGGGATATATACAAATCTGTTATATATCTTCTTCTACTGCTTTATTTTTGCTCTGCCCATTACTCCATTGCTTACTCCCATTTCCCTTCTGTCATCTTTGTTACTTGTAAGTCAGTTGACAGATAGTTATTCAATTTCCCATTTGTCACCTTCTCTGTTTCTATCCTTTTTATTTGTTTGTTATCCTCTGTTCCATGCATCTATTAACTTGCCACTTGCATTCCAGTTCATGTAACATAGAGAACAACTGCAATGTGAAAGATGAGGAAATAGCATTGCCCATACCATATATCATAGCAGAGTAGTTAGTGGGTCTGTTATTGTCTAATGAACTACATTATTATGAAAAGGGAACGTGTACGTGGAGGCAGAAGGTACAAATATGTTTGTTAATAAATACTTTGGACGTGTCCTGACACAAAATGCTGCCATCAGACTTCTGAATGGACCTACCTTGCACTAAGTTGATCTTTCTCTACACCCTAGCTGCGACTGTAACACTACATTCTGCACTCTCTTTTCTTTCCCTATGAATGGTATGCTTTGTCTGTATAGCACGCAACAAACAATAATTTTCACTGTATACTAATACATGTGGTAATAACAAATCAAATCAAATCAAAAAGATATGGACATTGTAGTTAAGGGAAGGGATTGTGAATTTTTTCATGGTATGAACATAAGGAGAAAGGGAATGGATAAATCACCACGCCTGGATGAAATGTGTCCTCAGCAGCCAAGAGAATCAATTGAGGAAATAGCAGAGGCTCTGACCAGCAATTTCCCATCCTCTCAGACTGCAGGCATTCTGCAGGTGAAGGAGTGGAGAACTGCAAACGCTGTACTGTCCTTCTGAAATGGAGGAAGGGGTAAACCAGATAATCACAGGATCAATCAGCCTAAACTCGCTGGTGGACAAATTGTTGGAAACATTCTGAGTGTAAGTCATTCTTTAGAAAGGCAGGAATTCATCAATGATGGCCAGTATGAATTTGTTAAAGGAAGATCATGGGCAGAATCTAGTGAATCTCCAGGTAGTTGGAAGTAAAGTGAAAGGGACACTTAATTGTGCAGGAGGGTAAATGTCAGCTCCCTGATGGCAGGATGAAAGTTGGAGAGTAAGTTGGCGGCGGGTTGAATACGTACTTCTCATAATAAAAGAAGTGCACCAGATGGAATTGTACTTATAAGGCAGCAGCAAATGAGAAGCACATGCTTTCAGATTCATGACTAGTGAGAAGTGGCCTGCAGCAGGCAAAATCATCTTCCACGTGGGTTTGGAATGATTAGAAACTGCCTTGCTTTTAGGAAAAGCTTTAGTGGACTAGAGGAGAGGAGACTGAGCTGTTGCATTGAACTAGGGTGCTGATTGTCCAATGAGGTCAGGGTGGCCGTCGGTGGCAGGGAAATTGGGTCATGGCGGAACTAAGAAGAGTCATGTGGGCTGGAAGGAAGGGTCTGAACTACAAAGGGAAGGTCAATCTCTGCCCAAGGCAACTCAAGCATAATGGAAGGGAGATGAAGGGTGATTGTGGGCAGGTCTATGGTGAGGCTAGGAGTTGAGGATAACCAAGGGGCAAGTCACATGTGATAGAGGGAGGATTGAGGATGATGGTTGGCAGGTCCAGGTTGCTGGTGGGAGGGGGGCAGCTGAATGGTCATGTGGGGGAGAGCTCTATGTTGATCAAAGGTGATGGTGGGTGGCAGGGCTAGAGTGATGGAGAGAGGGTTGATTGTAATGGAGGGAAAGTCAAATGGGCAACAGCGCTAACCACTGTGCCACCATGCCACTGTACCCAACGCAACTGTTAGTTTGCTTGGTAATATAGCCATCCAGACACACAAGTGGGAACTTGGGTCTTTCAGCAAATAATTTTAAGAATTAATGACAGTCAGAGTTGGTAGAAACAAACATGACACTTTGGTGACAGTGACATGGAGGGCACACATTAATGCAGGACCAAGGTGTATTTGGTCGGAGAAACTAGTGGGCACACACATGGTGCCTCTGTTCAATGGGACTTGGCATAAGCTGGCAATCAGAAATAGTTTGAGAAATAGTTGTGAGAAATGTTTATTGATTGCCCAATGTATTTCTAAAGCGGAAGTAGAACATTTTCTGCACTAGAAGCATTACTTTGCAGTAATTTAAACACACCTTTGACTTCATGAGGAGTCTATTGGGTAAGAAACATCAGAAACCAGTTAAAAGCACAGCTGTCAACATTGAGATCTTCAGTTGTAAACATATACCTCAACAAGAAACACAGATATGTTTTAAAATGTCAATTTCTGTCTTTTGCGTTGTCTGCAGGGTGCCTGGAACCCGCTGCCAGGGGAGGTAGTGGAAGCAGATACAATAATGACTGTTAAAGGGCATCTTCACAAATACATGAATAGGATGGGAATAGAGGGATACGGTCCCCGGAAGGGAAGGGGGTTTCAGTTCAGTCGGACAGCATGGTCAGTGCAGGCTTGGAGGCCCGAAGGGCCTGTTCCTGTGCTGTAATTGTTCTTGTTCTTTGTTCTCACTTTCCCTCTCAATGGCCAGAATTCTCTGGCTATTCATGCCAGTGGGGTTCTCTGGTCCAGCCGGCTGCGCACCCCTCCCTGCCAATGTGGGTCGACGTCAATGAGAATTCTCACTGGAAGTAACAGGAGCAGAGAATCCTGCCGCTAGCAAACAACACGCCACCTCCTGCCAGTGAGAAACACATGGTTAGGAAGCCGGAAAATCTCACCCATTCTCTTTCCCATGTCCTTGTCTTCTTTATCTCCTCTTTCACTCTTTCTTCTGTATTTCCTCTACACCCAGTGTCTGCCAATTGGGATTGTAAGTCTTTTCTCTTCTTATTGAAGCAGAGCAACTTTAAGTCCGGATTTTTCCATGTAATGTGTACATGGTGGAGGGACTGGAAGTGGCTGTGTTTCCTGGTCCTGCTCATGATCAGTTAACGATGGTGATATTACACTAATTGGCTACTTAAGTGGCAGCCAGTGTGAATCACTTCTGCAGTGGGGCTGATGGGGGTGGATGTGTGGTTGGTGCTGGGTTTAATGGTGGCCTGGCATGAAGTTTAAAAGCGGCTGTCAGAGGCTGCTGAAGACAGCGGAGGAGCCAGAGGAAGCTAAAGGTGGCAACAGGAAGACATGCCGGGTGGGAGGGAAGTTCAGGTGGGAACCTAATGCCCTGTTTCTCTGATGGTTGTCTGTGCCTCCTGCTGAAGGTGGTAACGGGCAGGAGGGACATCCTCATGCTGAAGACTGAAAGGAGAAGGCCACCCCAGCTCACCAAGTAGGCCCAGGTGGAAATGGCAGCTGAGGCCAGCGGGCATGACCTGGTCTATGAGTAGATCCAGTGCTGGAAAAGGTTCAATGATCTTCTGCGTTTGGCAAGGATATGTTCTGAATGGGCATTATGCAATGTGGGGGATTGAGAGGGTGCCCATCCATAATTATACTCAAAATTGTGGATTTCAGGGAGTCTCAGAACAAACATCTACCCATGCATCTGAAGGCTGGAGAGACGATCTGAAGTATTAGGTCCATCAAAGGGTCAGGTATCCAAAGGGGTAGGAATATTCACAAGCCCCATTGGGGTGATCTCGTGTGGGGGGCAACATGGTATTTTGCTGAAGGTGGACTTACTTATAGTAGAATCGGAGCCATACCAAGCAGAGATCTGCCACTGGTGATGGGTGTCTAACCTGGCAATCTTCACCTGTGTGATGATACTGTGCCTTTAAGAAATGTATTTTTATCATGTTTCCTGTAAGGGGAATGTTTACAAGACAGCTCTGTTTTACAAGATGCTGATTGCTCTGGGAAAACAGGCAGCTCAAATGTTGAGAATGCAGGATAATGACTGACTTTAGCTAATGGTGTGTTTGTCTAAACAGAACAAAGAAAAAAACCAAAGACAGTACAGGAACAGGCCCTTTGGCCCTCCAAGCCTGCCCTGACCATGCTGCCTGACTGAACTGAAACCCTCTATCCTTCTGGGGACCATATCCTTCCATTCCCATCCTATTCATGTATTTGTGAAGACGCCCCTTAAAAGTCATTATTGTATCTGCTTCCACTACCTTCCCTGGCAATGAGTTCTAGGCAGTCACTGCCCTCTGTGTAAAAAAAATTCCCTTGTATATCTTCTTTAAACTTTACCCCTCACACCTTAAACCTGTGTCCCCTAGTAATTGACTCTTCCACCCTGGGGAAAAGCTTTTGACTATCCACTCTGTCCATGCTCCTCATAATCTTGTAGACTTCTATCAGGTCTCTCCTCAAACTCCATTGTTCCAGTGAGAACAAACCAAGTTTCTCCAACCTCCTCATAGCTAATACCCTCCATGCCAGGCAACATCCTGATAAATCTTTTTTGTACCCTCTCCAAAGCCTCCACATCCTTTGGGTAGTGTGATGACCAGAATTGAACACTATATTCCAAGCCTAACTAAGGTTCTATAAAGCTGCAACATGACTTGTCAATTTTTAAACTCAATCCCCCCGCTGATGAAGGCAAGCATGCTGTATGCCTTCTTGACTATCTTCTCCACCTGCGCTGCCAGTTTCATGACCTGTGTACCTGTAGACTCGGATCCCTTCGCTTGTCAACACTCTTAGAGGTTCTGCCATTTGCTATATATTTCCCTTCTGTATTAGTCCTTCCAAAATGCATTACCTCACATTTGTCCGGATTAAACTCCATCTGCCATCTCTCTGCCCAAGTCTCCAACTGATCTATCCTGCTGTATCCTCTGATGGTCCTCATTGCTATCTGCAATTCCACCAACCTTTGTTTCGTCCACAAACTTACGAATCAAACCAGTCACATTTTCCTCCAAATCATTTACATATATTACCAACAGCAAAGGTCCCAGCACTGATCCCTGAGGAAAGCCATTTGTCACAGCCCTCCATTCAGATATGCACACTTCCATTGCTACCCTCTGTCTTCTATGACCAAGCCAGTTCGGAATCCATCTTGCCAGCTCACCTCTGATCCCTTGCAACTTGATACAGTTAATACATTTTTGTTTACTTAGGTTTCCTTTGGGGTTTCAGAGTAGCATATTGATTGAGTTGATTGACAGAGTCATGATTGATGGGAGGAGCTGCAAGAAATAGTGCTTTAGTTTCATTTTTAAAATCAAGAGCAGTTGTTGACTGGAGCTGTTTAAAAAAGATGGTTTTCTCTCTCCCCCTCTCTCTTTGGAAAGATCTCTCTCTACAAAGGTGTTCAAAAAACTCTAGGACTGTTAACAAGTACAAGCATGTAAGCCTGTGATTTTTGCTAGCTGACTTTGAAGAGAGATTTTAAGCCTGTAAGTGGAATATTGTGTGAATTGGACTCAGAGGGATAGATTAATAGTTAAGAACCATATCTTGTCATATTTAAATATTGTTTGATTGGTAAATGCTAAAGTTAAACTGGGTTGTCAAATAAAGTTTGTTTTGATAAAAGCTTCCTCATTTGTCAGTAGAGTCATGCCTGGAGTGAATCATCACATTCTCACATTAATGCCAAAATGGCAAATAGTTGAGGTCTAGTCTAACTTCATTACATACCTTGGGGTTTCTGATCATGTATCCTAGCACCAGCCATGAGCTTGGAGCCCTGGAGCTCAGGGTGAGTGAGTCAGAAGATCTGCTGGTCACAGAGAGGCTGGTGTCTCTGAGGAAGGTAAGAATCCAGTAAGCAGATGTGACACAGGCGTAGAGAGAAAATAATGTATGGATGTCTCATCCCTCTTGAGGACTTCAGTGACGCACTGATCACTAACTTACTGCAATGCCATTGATATCACTTGCATCTGGTCGCACATCATGGACATTTGACTCTCAGTGAAATGACTAATAGTATTGAGCGACTATTTTTATCCCTCAGATGAGCTATCACCAAGAGACAGCCAGGAAGCCAATGATCCTTCATTAACACCACAGCAGACACCGATAGCAGTTGTACCCGTAGCACACCCTCTCTCAGCACCAAGCAGCAGTGCAGATACTGGCTCATCAGTGGGCAATAGCATGTTGGCTCAGTTAGTAGCGCACAGTGGCGAGGGCACATCATGTTCGCTTGACCAGATGGTGGGGGCATGGAGTGCCCAGGTGCTGGCCGTCAGAAGACTATTGGACATCAGGACCATTCTGAGTCCAAGGCAGATATTGAGTTTCTGGAGTCTGAACCAGACAGTATATGCTGAATATCCAGTCAAACGTGCAGGGGGAACTGGCAGAGATCCCTGACGATCTGTGTGCCAAGGTCTCTGTCATGGAGGAGTCCATACGGAGCATGAGCAGCGCTATGAGCGCACAGCCTCATTAAGAGAGTGGCGACTTTCATGGAGAGACAGCTCCAGAGATTGAGTGAGGGTGTTCTGGGGTTGAATCTGGGCATGCAAGCCCTCACACAGGCCTCAGGAAGTCACTGCCAATTTGGAAAAGATGTGGCACCTACTCTGTCATATGGGTGTCCATCCATCACTGGTGAGCAAGATGGTCAAGGCAGGCTTCACAATGGCGATGAGCGGACTGCCATCTCTGGGGCCTCCGCTCATGGTGCCATGGTCAAGGGCAGCAACTCCTTCACCTCTCTGCCAGTCACTGCACCATCGTTAGAGCCTGCGATAACTGGGGAATGCCTAGTCATGCCATTGAACACACCCTCTCAGACAGAGTCTACTCAGGCCCTGCTGGCCACAGGATGACCGCCAGATCACCTGCACTAGAACATCACAGTCAGCATTCTACAGCTAATGCCATGGGGAGGGGGAGGAGGCACCAAGGCATAGCATCTACACACATAACCTTAGGACACAGTGAGTACAACAAAGGGTTTGCATCGGATGTTTATTTTTTTCGATTAATTGGTGTTTAGAAATGATGCAATTGGATGTTTTTGCTTTGTTTCACGTTAATGCTTTCACTGTAAGTCACTCCTTGCTCACTAGCCTTGAGTGTCCTGTGTATTCAATAGGTTTTTGTTTCATCAGTGCCTGCTGAAAGATTTGAGGGCAGCAAACTCATTGGGTTCATGGCAAGGTGAGATGTTTGGGAAGGAGGCGGTGCCCATGATCTCAGATGGAAGACAAGCCTTGGCAGCCTTGATGAAGGAATGCTGAACCAAGGCATCGCTGATGTCCCCGCTTTCCTGCAGGTTGCTCATTTCAGCTTCTTTGACTCCTGAGTTCTGCATCTGAGATTTCATTGGTTTCAATGGCCTCAGTGTCACTGGTCTAGTCACTCCTCCATCAAGAGAGAAGGATTATGAGGAGCACAGCAGTCAATGACAATGGGTGGCACTTGCTCTAGTGGATATTGCAGGACATCCCTGACACACTCCAGGCATCAGAACCTCATTTTCAGCAGAAGTACTGAACTCTCCTCCAGTGCCTTGTGAAGATGACAGTGATTGTATCTCTCCTCTGTTCTTGGAGTCCTGAGAGGCACCATCAGTCACCTTTTCAAGGGATATACCATGTCACCCAGCAACCATCCATCAAAGTGAGCTGGAGATACAAACAGCCTTAGCATCTATGTATGTCTCAGTATGTAGGCATTGTGGGGGCTGCCAGCGTACCTCACAAAGATGTGCAGAATCTGAGTCCTGTAATCACAAATTAATTGAAGTTGTTGAACATTCATGGAGTGAAAACCCTTCCAATTGGCAAAGGCATCCAGCTGGCTGGATGGCACGTTAATGGGCACACATGGATGCAATGGAACCCTCAATACAGGGGAACTGTGCAGTTGCAGTGAAGCTCTGGCTCGCTCAGCCTGGCAAACTTGATCTGCTCTGAAGTGGGTGAATGTGCTTACCCGCCTGAACAGAGCGTCAGTCACCAGCTTGACACAGCTGTGTGCAGCTGACTGCAAGACTCCATAAAAATCACTCACTGACCTCTCACCCCAAAGCTGACTGTGACAGTGACCTTGTAAACCACAGGCTTTGGGTGTCCATTTGCACAACTGGAGGCGACCTCTGGCCCAATCAGTTCGCATATGCATGTGCCAGCTTCTCTTGAAAGCTGGAGCCTCCTGCAGCACTGAACGTCTCAAGGTAGTTGGATCGCTGCCTGAACAGCCTGGCAGCTAGATAGTGGCATCTCCTGCGGGGCCTTCGTCCTTGCCATCGCTGCTCGCCCTGAACATCCTGTATCTGCACCTCTCCTCAAAGAAGATACCTGTGACTACTTGGCCTCCTCTCTCTTTGCCCCTTGTCCGCCTCCTCAGCGGAGCAGCTGCCTCCTGCGTACACTACACCCATCCGCAGAGATTCAAACTGGGCAGACCCATGCATGGAGGGTAACAGAAGGACCCAAATCCCCAATGTCAGAGGACAGCAATGTCCTGAAAGCTCCAGACTAGATGCTGCACCATCCAAAGAATGCAGAGAAAGTGCTCCAAACTAAACCCTCATTGAACTCTCACAAACTCCTAGCTTCTCCACCTACCATTGCTCCAGCCCCCTTTCATCCCACGCTTGAATGAGAAAACTGCAAAAATGGATTTGGCTGTCAGCTCATGTTGTATGTTGTCCGTGCGCCGATCTAAATATTGTACAGGCAATGGAAGATTGTGTTCAGTTGCTGAATTAATCCTGTCAACTGCCTCTACAATTGTCGGGAGGCAAGCGACTGATCCGTGTGAGCGTCCACCCACCAAAATATCGTGTAAGTGCGCCATGACATCGGATGCGTGGTCGATGTCTTCACATGCGATTTTGTGTGCTTTCTGGTTGGGCTTATGCCTACCCTTGCTGTGTAAAATACTGCCTTTAACAAAGAACAAAGAACAAAGAAAATTACAGCACAGGAACAGGCCCTTTGGCCCTCCAAGGCTGCACCAACAAATACTTTTCAATTAAATTTCTATTACGAATTAATAGAAATTTTTCCCAACCTCTACCTACCTCCTGCTATGCACAGTCTCATCTCTTTAAGATTTACCTGTTCTCCTGCATTCTCCAGCGAGGGGATGCAACATTGTGAATTCCTACCTGATATTCACACAGGATGTGGGAGAGTTAGTAGACCTGTTTAAAGGACAGTGCTTGTGGGGTTGGGAGTGGTAAATTAGAGGGTAAATTTTGTTAAAGCTGCAGGATTTTAGGAGAATTGTAGCGATTTTATGAGCACACCACCCATTTTGTGACCTTTTGATTGCTGCCACTTTTATTGGTGCATTCTGGAGTACATGTTTTCTTTTTTATCTATCTATAAATACATTACGGTTGTTTACTAATCCATGCCATGTAATATATATACAATTCACACACGCTAAACACACTTCCCTGATGACTCAGTCATTCTATCTAATGAGTAGCTAAGTCATAGAGAACAAGTAGGCTAGTAACATCAGCCTCAAGATCTATTGCCAATGTGAAGGGAACTTAACTGAGAGGCAAGTTCTAAGTTCTGAGAAATAGGGCTGAATCGTTCCAGTCGTTACAGACTGATGGTTTAGGAGATAAGTAGCTTGAGCTGTGTGCCTTCTGATCTCCAGGTTTTTGACATCACGGTACCAGTGGACGACCAAATATTCATCAGAGACAGGCAAAATACTCATCTTCATCGGGGGAGGTAGAGACAGCAAAGCCACATGGGAAACCACCCTCCTGCTAGTTCAAGGAAAAGCTTTTTACATACATTATGCTTGGAAGATCACTACTTAAGTGAGCAGCAGAGTGGATTCACACCAAGCAGATGCTCCATTGACTAAGTATTGGAGCACAAGATCATTGCTCAGACCCATAAGACCTGCAAGACAGATAGTAGAAGAGCCTAACACAGCAAAGACAAAAATGTTACCTGTGAGGCCTGGAGGGGCACCCTGGCTTCCCTTACTCCGCTGAAGGAAAGTTTTACATCTACCTTACAAAGAATATTTTTCCTACAGACCAGGTTTCAATGAGTGATATGTTATGAATTTGGGTTTCAAACAATGATGAGACGGAGTACAGGAAAGAGATATACAATCCGATGAACTGATGTGACAACAATAATCTCTCTCTCAATGTCAGTAAAATGAAAGAGCTAGCCATTGAATTCAGGAAGTGTAGTGGAGGACATGCACCTGTCTACAGCAACAGAGCTGAAGTGGAAATAATTGAGAGCTTCAGGTTTCTTGTTGTCTAGATCACCAACAACTTGTCCTGGTCCCTCCATGTTGATGCTATAGTTAAGAAAGCCCGCCAACGCCTCTACTTTCTCAGGAAGCTAAGGAAATTTGGCATGTCCACTGTAATTCTCACCAACCTTTACAGCTGCACCATAAAAAGTATCCTTTCTGGACGTATCACAGCTTGGTATGGTTTCTACTCTGTCCAAGACCTCAAGAAACTTCAAAGGGTTGTGAACAAAGTCCAGTTCATCACTCAAACCAGCCTCCCAACCATTGACACTGTCTACACTTCCCCCTGCTTTGGAAGAGCAGCCAGCATAATCAAGGACCCTACGCACCCTGGACATACTCTCTTCCACCTTCTTTCATCGGGAAAAAGATATAAAAACCTGAGGTCACATACCAATCGACTCAAGAACAGCTTCTTCTCTGCTGCCATCAGACTTTTGAGTGGACCTACCTTATATTAAGTTGGCCTTTCTCTGCATCCTAGTTATGACTGTAGCACTACATTTTACACTCTCTCCTTTCTTTCCCTATGAATGGTATGCTTTGTCTGTATAGCGCACAAGAAACAATACTTTTCACTGTATACTACCACATGTGGTGATAATAAATCAAATCAAATCAAAAGTTTCTGATGTCTGTCTATTCTCTAGCTGCATAAAGGAGAAGACATTCAGGTTTTAAAAATTGTCAGCTTGTGATCCATGACCTGCCCACACCAGTTCTGTCGAAGATGGGCAGCATGTAAAATTATCCTGATTGTAGCAACAAGTTAAGTGTGACTTCTACCGTATACTGCTGACTGCCTGTGCAATCAGCAGGGAGATGAACAGTGTTTGCTAAGAGCATATGGTGCAGCCAGAAATCTGTTCCTAAAGGCAGTCTATCCATTTTAAAGAGATGTTGCACTGAATAATATTGCTGTAATTAAAGACACGGAAAATAGAACATTAGAATGGAGAGGGTTCCAGGGAGATGGATATGTCTCTGGAGGCACGAATGCTGCAGCTGGATAGGAGGAATTACGTCATGGTTCCATGGTGGATTCAGCAGTACCTCAAGGATTACCCTCTGAATGGAATGGGAGCTGGTGGCCAGGATGATCAACTCCCAGAGGCTGCACATTAGGACCGAGCAGCAGTGCCACAAAAAATCCAATGACCTCATCAGGGCGGTCAAGGTTAGTGAATGCACCTTCACATGACATCTTCTACCCATCATCCCACCAACCTCTCATGGTGCTCAATGCACCAGAGCCCACCCACACCCCTCCCATCACTCACCCAGGAGTAACCCCAGGAATCATGTGTAACATTCAGATACTCCCTTTCATCCTCATACACCTGCCAGTGCTTCCATCCTCACGCCCTCTTCTTGCTGCTGTCACATGCATCCAAATGTTCAGCTATGGCCGGATCATCACCCAGACGTTGCATTACAACCAGGTGGTATTTTGTCCTCTCTCTTGCAGGACAAGGTGGTACACAATAGAAGCAAGCAGAGCAGAGCTGCTGGGGACAAGGATCATCACACGTCCTGAACCTTATGGATGAGATGATTCTCAGCATCATGGGGTTGACTGTGACAGAGCCCCTGGCATCAGTTATCACTGAGAACGTTGAGGATGATGGTATGTCACTCCATTATTCTCCTTTTCAACTCCAAGCACTCTCATTCTGCTATCTGGCATGATGTATAAGCTGCAGATTGCGTAGCAATTGATTCTCCTGCTCTTCATCCTGTCTCCCTTCCCTCATACCAATGTTCCCCTTCTGAATCCCAGCTTTCAGACACGCAGGAACTATTCCCTGCCCAGCGACAGCAGCCTATGCAGGATGAGGGAAAGTAGCAGCACTGATTAAAAGACCCAGTTACTGGATTTGATACTTGTCGACACTGACACTGTAGATATCTTGGAGGTTATGATAGAATTGGGATTAGCAAGTGCTAAGTTAATGGATATGAATGAGCTGTAGCCAGGCTGGAGGAGGAAAATGGTTTGTTGCCAGAAGGTTAGTTTGCAGATGTGTTCTGCTGTGCAAGACTCTGGTGAGTAACCCGATGGAGCAGCATACACAGGAACATTGGTAAGCATACAGAACGAGATGTTCGGTGCATTCACTGCTCCGTCAGACAGTCTCCTGCTGGGTCATTAGAGTTTGGCGGAGGCGATGGGACAGACTTTGTTCTTGCCACTTCCTCTGCTCCATCTCCCTGTCATACTGCAGACCCAGAGGACTGTCGCTGCAACTTACTGTGGACAGGTCAACTGTCTCACATGTTATGACTGGAAATGAAAACTTCAACTTAGCTTGCAGAAGAGGATTCACTACATAATTACCTACCTTTCCAGGCTTCCTGACAAGTCCAATATTTACACATCTGATTTTATGTCTTCCATTGACAAATGTCACTTATCTTAAGCAAATCGAATGATATTTCTGGTGTTTATTGAACAACAAAGGTCGAAGAGCAACATCATATTACTTTACAATCAGTGCTTAGACCTACATTTTTATTGCCGTGTTTACCTTGGCTGCCTCAACACACCTTCCTAATACTTATCCCATAGCGGTGTCAAAGTAACAGCCGCGAGTTAAGGTCATGGGAGGTAGCGGAATGCTGGAGTGGTACAAGAACTATGTGGGTTTGAACTGATCAGCTCAGGCCAGACAATTCACAGAAAGGACCTGATAGGTGCTGCACCTCTTGTTCAGTTGCCTGGACAATCAGAGCTCCCATTCTATGGGGAGTGGTTCGAAACATGGCAAATGTTCCTATCCCAAGAAGCAGCAACTAGATGTTAAAAGGATCCAGCCACTGGTTGTAGGGGGCCTCTGATCACTGAACTGGCAGACCTAATGTGGACAATACTTTACTGAGTATGATTGAACTGTTCATCTGCCACCAGTAAAACCCACCTGATTTTCATCCCATTGATTTCCTACTGACAGGGCGGGGTCATACAAAGTGCACCAATCTCTTATTCAATTGCAATGTTGTCTGCTAGAAACCCACTTCCAGTTGTCAGAGCTGGGTACAGGTGAACTTCAATGTTAAAAGGTCACCTTGCCTGAAACAGACAACCTCAGGATGGTGAGGGAGTGGGATCAGGGGGGAATGGGGTGAGAGGAGGAGGGAGTGAATTATATCCATTATGGTGAGAACTTATTCAAAGAATTCTTGGGCCCTGGAGACCATCAGGCCAAGACCTGCTGCAGACAAATTGCACCCTCTTGGAGCAGTCTCTCCAACAAATGCAGGATGCTTGCTAGCTTCCTGCTAACAAAAATGTTGGTGTAGTAAGGAATCTCACAACATTAGGCTGAAGTCCAACAGGTTTATTTGGAATTACAAGCTTTTGGAGTGCAGATCCTTTGGAACCTAGTCCAATGCTGGCATCGCCACATCATGGCAACAAAAATGTGGATAATAGAGCAAAAATAATGTTTACTCAGTGCTGGGTTTAAGCCAAAGTTCCGCTGAGACAGTGATTATTACTTATGTGGCGAAAAACTGCAGCAGGCGACGGTGCAGAGGGACCTCGGGGTCCTTGTGCATGAGTCACAAAAACCCAGCTTGCAGGTGCAGCAGGTGGTCAGGAAGGCGAATGGGATGCTGGCCTTCATAGCGAGGGGGATTGAATATAAAAGTAGGGAGGTCTTGCTGCAGCTGTGTAGGGCATTGGTGAGGCCACAGCTGGAGTACTGTGTGCAGTTTTGGGCGCCGCACCTGCGCAAAGATATTTTGGCCTTGGAGGGAGTGCAGAGGAGGTTTACTAGGCTGATACTGGAGTTGAGGGGGTTGAGCTATGAGGTGAGGCTGAATAAACTGGGCTTGTACTCGTTAGAGTTTAGAAGAATGAGGGGAGATCTCATTGAGATGTATAGGATGATGAATGGGATGGATAGGATAGAGGTGGAGAGACTCTTCCCGCTCAAAAAAGACTAGGAGGGCACAGCCTCAAGATAAAGGGGGGCGCGGTTTAGAACGGAGTTGAGGAGGAACTTCTTCACTCAAAGGGTGGTGAATCTCTGGAATTCTCTGCCCGTTGAAGTGGTGGAGGCTGCCTCGCTAAATATTTTTAAGACGCGGGTTGATGGGTTTTTGATAAGAGAGGGGATTAAGGGCTATGGGGAGAGGGCGGGAAAGTGGAACTGAGCCACGACAGATCAGCCGTGATCTTATTGAATGGCGGGGCAGGCTCGAAGGGCTAGATGGCCTACTCCTGCTCCTATTTCTTATGTTCTTATGTTATAGCTGTTGTGTATACTTTTATGCAGACTCATTTTAAAAGCCTCAGAGGGAGGATGTGAGAAAGGGGCTCTATATCACGAAGAGAGACTCCGTTTGTTTTCATTGGTGTAAAAAAAATTGACCAAGGTCATCTAGCTATTTAAAACTTCGAGAGGTGTGGATAATGCAAATGGAAACTGATTATTGGACTGTAAACAAAAAGCTAGGAATGTTAGTGCAGAATAAATGATCTTCAAGTAGGTCAAGGGCTGAGAAGCTTGGCATCTGAAGTGTCAGTACAGCCTGCTACTTAATGCAGCTCATATTGTATCACTTAACACCTTTAACAAGGCTGGATAATATCTATTAAGGAGCAGAACAAACAATGAGGCAGGATTGATCAACTGCTCCACAGGTCATGATAGATTCTGTGCTGCTTTGAACATGAAGCAAGCAGGGAAAGAAGGTAGACCAGGATGAAACAATTTATTTGGATAGGTCGTCTGAAATTTGGTCCAATCCCTTTATATGGAGGGCTCAATGAGAAATGTTGCAGAACTTTCAGGAGATTGAACAGTTGTCCATGATACATAGAAACATAGAAACTAGAAACAGGAGTAGGTTTTTTGGCCCTTTGAGCCTGCTCCACCATTTATCTTGATCAGGCTGATCATCGAATTCAATATCATGATCTGTCCTCCTTCAAAATCCCATGATCCCTTTAGCCCCAAGAGATATATCACAACAGTTACATCAGATAATGGCTCAGATTTTGTGGTGAGCAGCATTTTCCCACTTCCACGGCATGTCTCCGTCTTTTCCAGTGTTAGTTTGAATCTAATGCCAAGTCAAGAGGACCTCCAGGCATCCAGCAATAATTATGTTATTAAGCAGGATAAGCAGCAAATCACATGAATGTATTCTCACAGCCAGAAAACCAGGAAATAAAAATCATTAGATATTTCACTAATTCAAATTCTACAGAGAGGGAAGCAAATGATTGGGGCATGCGTATGGGAGAATGAGAGAAGTTGAAATGTCATTAATATACTTAAAGAAAATCCATTTAAAATGTGCTTTTTTAAATATGAAATAAAAAGTTTTTTGGGGTCACCAAGGCTGTTTAGCAATAATTATGAACTTAGTACACCCACAATATACCAGTTGTAAACCATTCAATAAAATGTAACTTTTTAAGGATTTTTACAGAAAGACTAATAAAAAAAACTAGTTTTTAGCTTTTGGTGATTATTAATTGATTGCTGTTTGGAGGGACTTTAACAATGCTCCTTATGAAGAAGTCTAGAATCACTACAGCAATGTTTAATTTGAGTGTTTAATTGTGTTTTCGCCAAAGTTGTCTACCTGATGTGCTGCAGGAAAGGATGTCCCGAGGCATGGTACATTGGCGAGAACATGCAGATGCTACAACAATGGATGAATGGACACCATGCAACAATTGCCAGGCAGGAATGTTCCCTTCCAGTCGGGAACAATTCAGCAGTCAAGGGCATTCAGCCTCTAATCTTTAGGCAAGCATTCTCCAAGACAGCCTTCAAGACATATGACAATGCAGAATCACCGAGCCGAAACTGATAGCCAAGTTCTCAAGGAGACAATGTCAACTGGGATCTTGGGTTCATATCACACTACATTTAACTCCCTCTCTGCCCAATTTGGCCTGAGTTTGCAAAATCCTGCTAATTGTCCTGGCTTGAGACAATTCACACCTCTTCAACCTGTGATAATCCCTCTCTCACACTATCTGTATCTGTAAAGACTTGATTACCTGAAAAGACTTGCATTCCAACCATTATCTTGCAATTGTGTCTTTGTCTATATATGCTGTGTTTCTGAAACCTACCTCTCCACTCACCTGATAAGGAGCTGCGCCCACAAAGTTTGTGATTCCAAATAAACATGTTTGATTTTAACCTGGTGTTGTGAGACTTCTTACTGTGATCTTATTGAATGGTGGAGCAGGCTCGAGGGGCCAGATGGCCTACTCCCGCTCCTCATTCTTATGTTCTAAAACAACTGGCTTTCATCTTTTATTCAATTTCATTTTAAGACATAATCTGTCCAATCTTGTACTTCCTATCTGGTGGCAATTTTATTTGTTCTTTTATTAAAATGACGTTTGAACCAATTATGTTTGGCACAGACATTCCATACTGGTAGATACACTGAATATAATACTTGTATATGTTTCAAATAATATACATAAATGTCTTGTCTGTAAGATCTTAACATCCTGTTGTCAACTTTTCCCATGATAAATTCCAATATCCACATTTAATGTAGATTTGTCACACCATATTTAAACAGCCTGCCAGTGGTGGGGCTGTAACTCCTGAGCCTGTGCTGCAGAGAAACCTACACACTCCAACCAACTCTACCTTTCAAATTGTCTCATGTTTTACCACTTAATGATAAAAATAAAATTGAATTATAAAAAAATTAATTTGGCATCCATGACTTTTGAATGGGGAGTGAATTACAAGTGCAAGCTCTGGTCTAGTTGTTCCCACTTCTTAAACCCATTTCACCTGAAGGTTGTGCTTTCTTATTGCTGAAAAGAAGAAACATATTTGTCAAAACTTATCATCTTGCAGATATCAGCAACTTCTCAAGAATATAAATCCAAGGAAGATAACAACTTTAACACAAGTGATATTCACCATTAACAGGATGCTGCCATTGTGTCATTGACATTTTGCCTAACACACATACCAGTAATGTGATATATGAATTTCAATGTCAGTGTGATGCTCGATATATAGGCCCAAAGGGCTGGGGGATCGTATCAAACAGTGTGCCTCTTTCACTGATCGCAGCTGGCAAGGTACAAACCGTACTCAACCAGCCAATGCTTGCAAAATTAGCTCAGCACGTGAGTGCAAAAGATAAAGCTGAAGCATTCACAGCTTCAGCCAGAAGTCCAAGTGGATGATCCATCACCAATGTCAGTTTTCAGCCAATCTGATTCAATCTACATGATATCAGGAAATTGCTGAAGATGTTGGATACGGCAAAGGCTATACACCCTGATAATATTCCTGCAGTAGTACTGAATGCTTGTGCTCCAGAACTTGCCACGCACCTAATGAAGTTGTTCCAGTACAGCTACAACACTGACATTTACCTGCCAATGTGGAAAATTGCCTAGGTTTGTCCTTTACACAAGAAGCAGAATAAATCCAACCCGACCAATTACTGCCCAATCAGATCATTCCTGGTCATCAACAAAATAATGGAAGGGGTCACCAATAATGCTATCGCTTACTCAGCAATAACCAGCTCAGTGGTGCCCAGTTTGCGTTCTGCCAGGGTCACTCAGCTTCTGATCTCAATACAGCCTTGGTTCAAGCATTGACAAAAGAGCTGAATGCCAGAGATGAAGTGAGAGTGACTGCCCTTGACAACAAGGCAGCATTTGACCAAGTGTGGCATCAAGAAGCCCGAGCAAACCTGGAGTCAATGGGAATCAGGGAGAAAACTCTCCACTGTTGAAGTCATACCTGGCACAAAGGAAGATGTTTGCGATTGTTGGAGGTCAATCATCTCATCGCTGCAAGAGTTCCTCAGGGTAATGTCTAGCCCCAACCATCTTCAGCTGCTCCATAAATGACCTTCTTCCCATCATAAGGTCAGGTATGGGGATATTTGCTGATGATTGCACCAATTTCAGCACCATTTGTGATTTCTCAGCTACTGAAGCAGTCCATGTCCAAATGCAGCAAGACTTGGACAATATCCAAACCTGGGCTGACAAGTGGCAGATAACATTCGCGCCATACAATGCCAAGCAATAGCTGCTTCCAGTAAGAAAGAATCTAACCATCATCTCTTGATGTTCAATGGCATTATCATTGCTGAAGCCTCCACTATCAACATCCTGGGGTTACCATTGACCAGAAACTGAATTGGACTAGCCATATAAATACTGTGGCTACAAGAGCAGGTCAAAGGCCAGGAATCCTATGGCAAGTAATTCACTTCCTGACTCCCCAAATGTTGTCCACCATCTACAAGGCGCACGTCAGGAATGTTGATGGAAAACACCCCACTTGTCTGAATGAATGCAGCTCCAACAACACTCCTCCAGAAGCTTGACACCATCCAGGACAATGCCAGCTGTTTGATTGCTACCCCTTCCACAAGCATTCAATCTCTCCACCATCAACAAACAGTGGCAGCTGTATGTACCATCTACCAGATGCACTGCAGGAACTCATCAAGATTCCTTAGGCAACACATTCTAAATTCACAACCACTACCATCTAGAAGGACAAGGGCAGAAGATATCACCACCTGGGGGTTCCCCTCTAAGTCACTCAACATCCTGGCTTGGAATTGCATCACCATTCCTTCATTGTCACTGGGTCAAATTCCTGGAATTCCCTCCCTAACAGCACTGTGCATGTGCATACTCCTCAGGGATGGCAGCAGTCCAAGAAAGCAGCTTACCACCACGTTCTGAAGGGCAACTAGGGATGGGCAGTAAATGCTGGCATAGCAGGATGTTCACAACCCGTAAATGAATTACAAAAAACAATATCCTACATTAGATGTGATCCCATGAGTGGTCAACCTTTACTGAATAATGCTCAGTGTGCTAATAATTACATTGACAACCAATTTAAGGTTGTCAGTTGGGCTCACAGTGTGGTGGATTTGCATGTACTGGAAGCTACATATATTAACATGCAGAACCCTGTTCTTGCTGACAGAATATGTACACACATTCTACCTATTTCAATGAAACAAAATAAGTGACAGCTATTTGCTAGTTCTTTCTACAGATCAATGCCTTGACCAATCAGAGTCATGCTGTCTGTCTTAAATTTCAGATAATGCTTGGCAGTTAACTACCAGTCACTATCAACTGGTGCATTATCCATGGCAGCACCCCTATCAATCAGAATCCATTTGCAATCAATCAGCCCTCTCTTTTCATCCAGTATAATCTTCTTGTTTCCTTTGAAATTGTATTCTTGCGAAATGTCCTGATGAGTGCAAGATGAAACATTTGATAAGAATGTCTCTTTTTTTCTGCACTATCAAATGACTAATTGTACTTACTCTTGCACCTCTACCTGTACTGCCAAATGAGATTGACCAGTATCTACTGATCAGCGCACTCAGAGGACCAGATCTTCAAGAATTTCTTCCAGCACTTCACTTATGGATTTCTGAATCTTTGCCTCTTTTACTATGGTCTGTGACCACACAGGACATTACAATAAGATTTGCCAGCAGTAGCCATGCTATTGTTCAGAGTCAATATAAGCCAGTGGATTTGTCAAGATACTAAACCAAAGGATGGGTCTGTGAAGTTGGTCTTGAATGGTCTATGAATTTCAAGATGTCATTCTCTGTCCCATCAGCATGCCAACCAACAAAGGGACAGTGTTTCCATAATAAGAGCAAATACTGCAGATGCTGAAATCTGAAACAAAAACAGAAAATGTTGGAAAGGTTCAGCAGGTCTGGCAGCGTCTGTGAAGAGAGAAACAGTTAACATTTCGAGTCCACATCACTCTTCTTCAGAATATTTCCAAAAGGACTTCTTTAGCAACTGGACTATTGTGATTTTATACCTGAAAATAAATTTGATATCGGGAAAGAAAGAATACTTGCATTTATTTAGCATTTCTGGAATAGAAAATGGTGCTGGAGCAAGGCAGCTTCTTGCGTGTTTTCCCCAGCATACCCTCTATCTTTTACTCACGTTCTATGCTTTTAAAACTGTAGTATAACTCTGATAAGCTCTTCAATAATGTTCTATTTCAATTTCTTACAGATTTGGAGATCTTTCTCTACACCTAGCTATGACTGTAACACTACATTCTACACTCCGTCCTTTCCTTCTCCCCTATGTACTCTATGTACGGTATGCTTTGTCTGTATAGCATGCAAGAAACAATATTTTTCACTGTATACCAATACATGTGACAATGATAAATAAAATTAAATTAAATCACAGTTACATCTCATAGGCACTTTACAGCCAACGAAGTACTTTTGAAATGCAGTCAATGCTATAATGTAGGAATGGTGACAGTCAAATAGTGCGAAGCAAACTCCCACACACAGCAATATGATATCGACCAGCTAATCTGTTTCAATGATGTTGATTCAGGGGTAAATATTCGTTGGGATTCCAGACAGAACTTCTTTGAAATAACACCATGGAATATTTTGCAGCTACCTGAGCTAGCAGACGGGGCCTTAGTTTAATGCACATGGAAGAAGAAGGAAGCATCTCTGATAATACAGTACCCCTTCTATAGTGCACCAGAGTGTCAGCCTAGATTTTTGTGCTCAGGTCCTGCAGTGGGCCTTGAACCCAGAATCTGGTGATTCAGAGGCAAGAGTGCTACCAACTGAGCCACAGCTGATACTGGCATTTGTACTATTTCATTTGTACTTTTTGTTTAAAATGATCAGGTGTGGCAACAGGACTGTCCTACAAGTTTTCATCTTAAAACCAAGTCATCCAACAAGAGAAAGTGTAAAACAGGAAAATGTCATTTGGTCTATCAATCCTAATCCCTCCAGAGATCATGTTCAACTTTTCCTGTGAAATCTTTCCAGCCACACTCAATCTCCTAAAAGGGAAAACCAATCACAGCAAGATAAATCTCAAGTTAAGTTTTCTCCTCATTATTCAAAATAAGATTATTCAATCCAACTTTGTGATCTGAATCCAGTTGAACAGCCAATAATATTGAACAGATATTAATCCAGGAACCATTCTACTTGTCTGGATGTATCACAGCTTGGTATGGCCCCTGCTTTGTCCAAGAAACTACAAAGAGTCATGAACAAAGCTGTTACGCAAACCAGCCTCCCATCCATTGACTCTGTCTACACTTTCCACTGCCTTGGAAAAGCAGCCAGCATAATTAAGGACCCCACGCACCCCAGACTTGGTGGTTATTTTCCAGACGTCGCTGGATTCCGGGGAAGTGCCGGAAGATTGGAAAACGGCTAATGTTACGCCGCTGTTTAAGAAGGGTGCCAGGCAAAAGGCGGGGAATTATAGGCCGGTTAGTTTAACGTCTGTGGTAGGTAAAATGTTAGAATCCGTCATTAAGGAGGAAATTGCGAGGCATCTTGAAGGGAATTGCTTGATAGGGCAGACGCAACACGGTTTCATTAAAGGGAAGTCGTGTCTGACAAATTTACTGGAGTTCTATGAGGATGTGTCTAGGGCGGTGGATAGAGGAGAGCCGGTGGATGTGGTCTTTCTGGATTTTCAGAAGGCGTTTGATAAGGTACCTCACAAGAGGTTACTGCAGAAGGTCAGAGGACATGGAGTTGGGGGTAGGGTGTTAGCGTGGATAGAGGATTGGTTGTCAAATAGGAGGCAGAGAGTGGGGGTCAATGGGTGCTATTCGGATTGGCGGTTGGTGACTAGTGGGGTGCCCCAGGGGTCGGTGCTGGGGCCTCAGCTATTTACCATTTATATAGATGATCTGGAGGAGGGAACCGAGTGTAGGGTGTCGAAATTTGCTGATGACACCAAGATTGGGGGAAAGGCAAATTGTGCGGAGGGTGTGGAGAGTCTGCAGAAGGATCTAGATAGGCTGGGCGAATGGGCCAGGAAATGGCAAATGGAATTTAATGTTGGCAAGTGTGAGGTGGTCCACTTTGGTAGGAAGAATGGTAGGAAGGACTATTACTTACGTGGCGAAAAAATGCAGCAGGCGACGGTGCAGAGGGACCTCGGGGTCCTTGTGCATGAGTCGCAAAAACCCAGCTTGCAGGTGCAGCAGGTGGTCAGGAAGGCGAATGGGATGCTGGCCTTCATCGCGAGGGGGATTGAATATAAAAGTAGGGAGGTCTTGCTGCAGCTGTATAGGGCATTGGTGAGGCCGCAGCTGGAGTACTGTGTGCAGTTTTGGGCGCCGCACCTGCGCAAGGATATTTTGGCCTTGGAGGGAGTGCAGAGGAGGTTTACTAGGCTGATACCGGAGTTGAGGGGGTTGAGCTATGAGGAGAGGCTGAATAGACTGGGCTTGTACTCGTTGGAGTTTAGAAGAATGAGGGGAGATCTCATTGAGACGTATAAGATGATGAATGGGATGGATAGGATAGAGGTGGAGAGACTCTTCCCGCTCAAAAAAGACAGTAGGACTAGGGGGCACAGCCTCAAGATAAAGGGGGGGCGGTTTAGAACGGAGTTGAGGAGGAACTTCTTCACTCAAAGGGTGGTGAATATCTGGAATTCTCTGCCCGTTGAAGTGGTGGAGGCTGCCTCGCTAAATATTTTTAAGAAGCGGGTTGATGGGTTTTTGATAAGAGAGGGGATTAAGGGTTATGGGGAGAGGGCGGGAAAGTGGAACTGAGCCACGACAGATCAGCCATGATCTTATTGAATGGCGGGGCAGGCTCGAAGGGCCAGATGGCCTACTCCTGCTCCTATTTCTTATGTTCTTATGTTCTTCCATCTGGAAAAAGATACAAATGTCTGAGATCATATACCAACCGACTCAAGAATATCTTCTTCCCTGCTGCTATTAGACTTTTGAATGGACCTACCTCGCATTAAGTTGATCTTTCTTGACACCCTAGCTATGACTGTAACACTACATTCTGCACTCTTTTCTTTCCTTCTCTATGAACAATACACTTTGTTTGTATAGCACAAGAAACAATACTTTTCAGTGTACATTAATACACGTGACAATAATAAATCAAATCAAAATTCAGGGAAAGGGAAGGAGGAATGAAGGAGAAGAGCCAGGCATCTGTATGGTTTCTGCATCATTTGTGTTTGCAAGTAATTAAAGCACTCCTTTAAGATTGTGTTTTTTATAATTAGAAATGGAAGTGAAGGCCTCAACCTTCAGGGCAGAACATATTGTAAAGCTGATAAAAGTAGGAGAGATGCTGAGGTAAATTAGACCTGGTATCTTGACACTCAGTCTGATATTTAAAAGCCTCTGACAGATTATATGATGAAGGGACAACTGAGAGAGGTGAAGAGTTCCACAAGCTGAAGATAAATTAGAGTAGAAGTCTTCTTAAAATTTCTTTTGTGAGATGGCCAGCATTTATTGCTATCCTACTAGCCTAAGGGCTGTTCAGAGTTATTCACATTACTGTGGCTCTGGAGTCAGATCAGGTAAGACTGCAGGCCAAACCAAGTAAAGATGGCAGATTTCCTTCCCTAAAGGAAATTAGTGAACCAGATGGTTTTTACAACAATTGACAATGGTTTCATGGTCATCAGTTGATTCTTAGTTATTTTGTTTGTTATATATTTTACTCAATTCAAATTAGACCATCTGCTGTAGCAGCATTCAAACCCGGATCCCCAGACCATTAGCTATGTTTCTGGATTAATAGTCTAGTGATAATACTACCAGGCCATCACTTCCCAATGAGCCTTGATTTCAGTACTACAAGATTTTGCATTTATCTAGCACACTTTTAAACGAGTTTAAAAAAACTGAAGACAAAACAATGATAAGGGAAGCTAAAGAAAGGAGATATTTGGACGGGCAAGGAAATGCTTGGCTTAACAAGACAAGTTTTAAAGGGTTTTTTTTAATTCATTCATGGGATGTGGACACTGCAGGCTGAGCCAACATTTATTGCCCATCTCTGAGGGCATTTAGAATCAACCACATTGCTGTGGATCTGGAGTCACATAGAGACCAGACCAGATAAGGGTGCCAGATTTCCTTCCCTAAAGGGCATTAGTGAACCAGATAGGTTTTTTTCTAGAACAATTGACAATGGTTTTGTGATCATCAGTAGACTTTTAATTCCAGATTTTTTTTACTGAATTCAAATTTCATTATCTGCTATAGTGGGGTCCCCAGTGCATTACCTATTACTAGCCCAGGGACAATACCACTATGCCACTGCCCTCACCTCCCGCCCTCCACTGCCCCTACCTCCCTTCCCACAAACAAAGAAACAACAGATTGAGAAGGGTTTGTCAGGCAGGGGATTTAAAGAGAGAAGGGATCAAATGGGCAAACGCCACAGCAGTTTGATCAACAAGGGAATGTGACAGACTGGGGACGAGAGAAAATCTTGTCGAACTTCTTGTTGGTCAAACTTTTGAATGAACACATTTATACTTTATGACGCCAACTTACCCCTCAGTTCCCATTAATTTTGCTACCTGCATGGCTCCGTACAGCAATTGCTGGATTGCAGAGTTTTATTGTCCAGCACGTGGGTGAATGGCTGACGTTTTGTTGCAGCTGACATCAGATCGGCGGCAGAGTGAGTGAGAGAGAGAGAGAGAAATCCCATGGAAATGGGGGGTGGGGTGGGGGCGAGCAATCCGAGCCGGCAATCCTGAGCAGCACTTTGGCTTTAGGTTTCATTTCCCCACCCTCCCCCCTTCAGTGGATCCTCTGGAAGGAGTGCGAGGTGTTTAAAATCCTCAGGTCTGACATTATGTGAGTTGCTGAAGTTTGCACCAACACCAAACCAAAGGGAGAAAGTTTGGTTTGAAACTGATCAGAGGAAACTGACCAGCACGAAATTGACTGGTGAAACTGAGCTCCCGCAGGTACATTGAGGAGGTGCCAGGCTGTGGATTACCAGAAGCCGCTTGTTATTGAAGGGGGGCTTTCTCAGTCTGATTCTCCCGCGAGTTGAGTTTTATTTTGCTTGTACGTTTTTTTGTGTGGGAATTCCCTGATGTGTTGAAGTCCTGGGAAGCAGGCGATCTTTTTACATGGATGTGTCGGGGAGGAGTCGCTAACTGATAGAGAAATGGAAGTGGTTGACGAGACTGAAGCTTTGCAACGCTTTTTTGAAGGTAAAAAAATGGGGGGATTATTTTCCCCTTCAGGTTACTTTTTAATATTTCTAAGAGATTCTGATCGGTTAATGTTTTCATGTCAAAAATGACTGAACTCTCCTGAAAAACGAGAACACAAAAGTAAAGGATGGGAAGCTCCGGGATCGGATTGGTGCTGTTTTTGTGTTGGGAGTCTGGACTGTTTTTGTCTCTGGGTTTTCAAACGGATCAAAAGTCTACTGATGACCAAGCAATTTGTTTGGGAGCTTAAATACTTATTTGAATTAATTGCTTCTACTTTCCGCGAAAGTGAAACTAAATTTGATCCACAGTAATTTTTTTTGCAACACTGAATATTTAAAACACAAAGTATAAAAATCAACGTGATAAATTCTAGCAAAAATGTCAGATTCGGATTGGCGTTTTAAAAACACTGCTTTTATATTTGTTCTATAAAGCTTACGAAATGTATCATTGGAACCCCAGACACTTGTTTGACATGAATCGAGGTTTGTATTTTCTTTGGCAATAAAGTTGGGATATTTATTGGGGAAAAATACTTCCCAAATTTCCCTAAACTTTCTGGATTTCGTTGACTTATCAGACACAAGCCGATGTTAAATATTGCTTCCGCAGAAATTTGCTTTTATCCAGTGTTAAATCATGCATCCAAGTTGTCTCCGTTAACTAGCTTGTCCCAGTGTTTCTTGTTTTGTTTTTTGTTTTTATCGTGATCGTGAGATTTACTATGGCTGGATTTGAGATTTCCACACGTATTTAGCTGAATCTGCTTGCGGAGAATGTGATCTGGGATTTGTAGACCTAGCTGGTACAGAGCAAGCATATGACTCCGATTTTGACCATCTCTCACACACACGCACTAATCCCCCTTCTAACTCCCTGCAACTCTCGGGGATAAGCCGCATTGATCGAGGGAGTTTGGGGCTTGAAACAGTAAAGCAGACCTGGTGGAGAGAGATCTTTGTATTGCACCTAAAGTGAGAGTGGTTGAAACAAGAGAGAGGACATCGCAGACAGGTGATTAGCACAATCTCTTTCCTTTCTTCCAACTGGCAGTGTGAGATCAATTTAAGTTCAATTCAATTAATGGAATTGTCAGAAATATTTTTCTGCTAAACGGCTTTTAAACAGGGAGAGGACTCCTCACCAAGTCACCTGTATTTAGAAGCTTGTTTTTTTTCATTACGAAAAGGTTCCTAATTGTTAGAACTCATTTCAGAGAGACAGGTTCAATCGTGTCCAGGTTTGCAGGCTAGATCACCAAGCGTATCCTTTCTCAGCAGACAGCGCACAACCAGGAGAAGGGCAGGAATACTCTAGAAAACCTGAGGCAATCTGCCTCCTGCAGCAGAGATGCTTTTGGATGGTATGCTATATCTGTGGGGAGATGCAGTGGCTGATACCTCCTTCATTGACCTCTTTGGGATACTTGTTATGTGAACTCCTCTAGGAGTCAGTGTCAGGGAGACCAGCAGGATAAAAATGTGGGTTGTGGGGATAGGGCCAGATAGAATTGTTGTTGGTGCAGACTCTACGGTTCAAATGGCCTGTTTCTGCACAGTAGGGATTCTATGATTTCTATGAACTGTTCTTGGGGGTGGCGGGGTGATGGGGGGTGGGGGAGTCAACCTTTTTTCATTATGGAAAAGCCAAACTGGCTGCCTAATAGCAACAGGACAGAACAAAGTCAGAGTAATCACCGGAGGGGAGGAATTAATGATGAAGTGGCAGCAAGTTTTGACTTTTTAAAGTTTGGAAGGAAAGGAGGATGTGAGGAGCAATGAGTTAGGGTAGCAAATGGCGACAGAAATCTTCATTTGCTCAAAGTGAAGATGCTGGAGGTGGGAGAGGCATGTGGAAATGGACTTTGGAGGCGAGAGGGTGATTGAGAGAAATGCACTGACTGTAGTGGTGTCAGCGAGGGGCAAGGAAAGATGTTAACAAAGTGACAGAGAGCTTGGGGAGTAAAGGTGAGACAGGTTTCCCCTGGTAACAGAGCAGGATCCGAGTATTGGTCTGGCTCTGCACTGTCTAAAAACATCCTGGAAACACATTCAATTGCACAGCTCCAGAAGAAATTTCCTCTAATGCAGGTTGCTTAAACAGCCCTTTCAAAGGCTAGACATTGTTCTGATGGGTCAAGTGGCTGTCTTCTATGGTTAACGGTTCAGTGAACGGAGTTGAGATCATTGAGATCTTCCTTAGGATATTCTCCTGGCTAGCACTCAGATTTGGGCAGTTAGAGATCTGGGTTTCTGATGAGGTGGGGATTAAGGCTTCAGAGTCTATAACATGGAAATATGTTTGCAATCTGTGAAATCCTAACAGTGGGGCTAAGATACTAGTGAGTGACAACAATTAACTTTGCAGGAAAGTGTCTATCAAATCAGGACAGTGTCCTGAAGCAGCAGATGCCCAGGATGAGATACATTTGGTTGCAGATCTGTCACCAGCGCTGGGCTCAGGAGGAATGATTTGAAGTGATGCGTTAAGAATATCAGACACAAAAATATATTGGACAACATTAAGGCACTGGTGATTATTTCTCTCTAAAGCCAGAGACCACAATCAAATAGCTGGAAATATACTAACAGCCAGAACAGGAATATACAAATTCATGCTTTGGATAGAGACCCTTTATCAGCACTAAAATTGAATTCATTTAGAAAGGAGATTTGATTTGAAAATGAAGTTGAAATAGATTTCCCATTAGTTTATTCTTGTTAAAACTCCTGTGGTGAAATATTAACACATATTTCTTTTTCCAGATGGATTTTCAATGTTTCTCACTTTTAGATTCCCAGCAGTTAGATTGTTTTCTTTATCACAAAAAGTTGACAGAGAGCAGATTCTGAAACTCAACCAATTTTAAAATGTATTATTATTCATCTAGGATTGATTGAAACCTGTTACTCAATATTCGAATCTCACACTGAGGATTTCTCATTACACTCTCAGTGTTGACTGGCCTGTATGTCATTGACCCGGGGCAGAGTCAGATCCAATGAGGCATCTACACGGAAGTGAGAGTGTGGTTTGTGAATCATCAGCCCTCCAATTCACAGCTGCACTCCCCCCAGAATCAGGCATCAGATTCCCCAGCTTTGAGATAGGAGGTTAACCTGTGTTCTGGGCTTCAAGTAGTTGTTAGAGATGCTGATCGCTTACTTGAAGAGGACCAAGCAGCTGTCCTGATGAAGTAGCAAACATCCCTCCATTGCCAGCATCCCTCCATCGCCAGCATCTCTCCACTGCTAGCGTTCCTCCATCACCAACATCCCTCCATCGCCAGCATCCCTCCACTGCCAGTGTTCTTCCAGCACCAACATCCCTCCATCATCAGCGTCCCTCCACCGCCAGCATCCCTCCATCGCCGGCATCCCTCCATCGCCAGCATCCCTCCATCACCAATGTCTCTCCATCATTAACATCTGCACAGATGGATGAACTAGCCAATCATCTGATAAGCGTGGAGGATAATGGCTGCTGTATTTGCCTCTGTTCTTCACGTGTCTACACTTTAAATGTAGTCGATTGCCTGCCTTAAAATATTTCCCAGAGCTATGTAAATGCAAATATTTCTGTTGAGTCACTACACCAAGTTTAGTATGACTCCAAGACCTTCCAATGCTACAGTTAAAGTGCTCAGGAGATCTATTAATCAGTCCGGAGACTTTTAAAACTTAATTTAGAATTAGTCTGTGTTGGTTGATAAAGAGCTTATTTTCTTAACAATTAAGTTTTCTTTTCCATGTTATTTCTAACGTTAACAAATTAACTGATATGGAATCGGACTACACACATATATGACTGATCATGAGCAGAGTTCCTTTCGCACTATGCAAACATTGCTATATAATTTTAATCTTCAGTCTGTATAACATACTCTATAGTTACCTGTCGCAAACATTGCTGTTCCCTTTTTGTCGCAGTTTCTCAGTAAAATATTAATACTCTCAGAAAAATCATAGCTGATGGGATCTGCAAATTGTTAACAATTAGTGCCAGATTTAGCCCCCAATTAATACTATAAAAAAAATGTTTTTTCTAACTGGGCAATTTGTTGGGAAAATACTAATGATTGTAAGTCCAGGATTGTTATTTCATATTCTATCCACTGATATTCACTCTGTTCAATGGTATTCACTCTGTCTATCTACAGGGATTCATTCTGTTGGGATTAACTGTGTTCTTTTTTGGGACTGGGGAGCATCTTAAGGGTTACAACCAAAAACTGACAACTGAAAACAACTAAAAAAGTCCTTCAGACTTTTTCTCTACCTTCTTCCTCTGCTTTATCTTTTTCTTTCTACTTATTCTCCATTTTACTTTTAATTTTTACCTCATCCTTTTCATCTTCATTTTAAAAAAAACATAGAGCTCCTTCTGTGCAGATGGAGTCCATTCAGCCCATCGAGTCTGCACTGACTCTCCAACAGAGCATTCCCCCCCAGGCCCTATCTCCTTAACCCCATGTAATTACCCAGCTAATCCCCCTAAAATACATGTCTTTGGACACTAAGGGACAATTTAGTATGGCCAATCCACCTAACCCACACATGTTTGGACTGTGGGAGAAAACTGGAACATCTGGAGGAAACCCACACAGACACTGGGATAACGTGCAAACTCCACACAGGGAGTCACCTAAGGCCCAAATTGAACCTGGGTCGCTGGCACTATGAGGCAGTAGTGCTAACTACTGCACCACTGTGGCATAATATTGACTTTTAATGCTTCTATTTTGTTCTTTGTCACATTTTTCTTGTTCTATATGATCTCAACATATCTTTGTCACACATACTCTGTCATTCCCTTTTTCTCCATTGCTCATGCTCTCTCTCTCTCTAACTCACTCTCTTTCACACACTGTCTCACATTGTCACATTTTTCCTCTCATATTTTTGATTATACTTCCTTTTGCACATCTCTTAATTTCCTCAGTTAATATTTGCAGCTTCTTATCAACATTATTCAGTTGGATTATCTGACTGCCTGTCACGACAGAAACTGCTGGAAATACACAGGAAATCAGCTACCTGTAAGGAGGGACGTTATCTTTTAGCATTCTGTATTTCGTCATCTGCTGACTGATCTGCTGGTGTATTTCAGTATATTCTGTTATACTTTTGGATTTTCAGCATTGCAGTGTTTTGTTAATTATTTGTACAAACAGCTGATTAGAAGTTAATTACTGCAGTCTCAGAACTGTATTCATCATTATCTATTCCAATCCTATGCTGAAATAATATTTTTATTTTCCATGCCAAATTATTCAAGTGGGGCACTGCATTAAGGGACTCTCACCATCCGAGTCCCATCTCTTTTGATAAAGTGTGCGTTCTCATTCAGATCACATGTAAAGTGGGATATCTATGATCAAGACTGCATTTTAAAGGCCAGCCCTCCTAAAGTTAACTCACTATTAGGACCTCTGTTTAAAGAGGGGCTCTTACTATTAGGACCCCTCCCAATGTTGGACTAACCATCAGGCCTCCCTTTTAACAACAGAAGTCAATGTGGGGGGGTCTTATCTATAAGTGAGTGATGTGAAAAAAGATGATGTGGGAGAACTTTTCTAATGTTTGGGAAAGCAGAAAAAAGACCAAGCCTCATTCATACCAAGATGTAGCACAACGATTAGCACTGCTGCCTCACAGAGCCAGGGACCCAGGTTCAACTCCCAGCTTCAGTCACTGCCTTTGCGAAGTCTGTACGTTCTCCCCATGTCTGGCTGGGTTTCCTCCAGGTGCTCCGGTTTCTTCCCACAGTCTGAAAGCCGTACTGGTTAGGCGCATTGGTCGTGCTAAATTGTCCCTCAGTGTACCCGAACAGGCACCGAAGTCTGGCGACTAGGGGATTTTCACAGTAACTTCATTGCAGTGTTAATGTAAGACTACTTGTGACACTGATAAATGAACTTTAAAAAAAGATGGCTCAATGATGGGTGGCTGCAGTTCAGCCCTCTTCATTTACGTCCTGCTCTGTTACTTAAACAAACAAATATTTCCCAAAAGCAAGAAGCCAAGATCCTCAAAAACCATTCATCCTTGGGCATTCTATCAATCTCTAGTTTTCAAATACTCCATTCTTCCTCTTGGTGCATTGCTGACAAGTTGAGGGTGCAGCATCATTCTAGTGAAACTGTCTGAAGCTGACTCAGAGGAATGGATTAAACCGTACAGTATTTACTGTGTCTCCTGGTTCTTTTATGAGTCATAAAACCTGAAGAGCTGAGGCTTGACACCTGCTTTGACCTGAGGTACCTAACCGCAACCAGAGTAGCATTCAGGTCACTATCATTGGCCTCAGCAACCCCCGGGTTAATGAGGGAAAATCTATCCAGCGATTTCAATAGAAAAGTTAATCTGCAGCTGCTGGATAGGGACAGGATCAGGAACAGTTTTGCTACACCTCTCGACGTTGAATAGCTAATCAACATTCCACTAGTGGACTTGCATTGGCAGAGAGCCTGGCAGCATCTAGTAGAGTTTATTTATTAGTCACAAGTAAGGCTTACATTAACACTGCAATGAAGTTACTGTAAAATTCTCCTAGTCGTCATAGTCTGGCGCCTGTTTGGATCAATGCACCTAACCAGCATGTCTTTCAGAATGTGAGAGGAAACTGGAGCACCCAAAGGAAACCCACACAGACATAGGGACAATGTGCAAACTCCAGACAGGTAGTGACTCAAGCCAGGAATTGAACCCAATTCCCTGGCACTGTGAAGCAGCAGTGTTAACCACTGTACTACCATGCTGCCTGCCATGAAACCCCTGTAGAATGCTAACTCGCTGGGTCTTAAAACATACCTGAGGAATGGTCACTGTAGGCAAGGTACTGAAGAATGCTGATGATCATTGAACTGTATGGCAGTAAGAACCAGCACCTATAGGAGTGAGGAAAACTGAAATATAACCGGTACTTTATGTGAGGTATTGCAGGGGTGAATACAAATAATGTTATCATGGGAGATTATCATCTGTTGATGTAGAAATATATTGTAGGTTCTGAAGGGTAAAACTTGTCAGTTAAACAAAATTATTTTTGTTTCTTTTCTCTATGCCTTTAGATTCTTGACCTCCTTCCCTCACTGTGTATTATCCCTAACTGTTATAGCAGCTTGACTGTCTGCTCCAAGGCTGCTGCAATGTTGTTCACATTAAATGTACGAAGGGTTTCTGGCTGAACCTCGAACTGAAGATATTACCCAGGGGTACAGTATATCAGGCTGGGTCAATATTCTGCAAACCAAGATAAGAGTGATTTCCCAAAGCCAAGGAGCTTCCAGTTCTAGTAATAAATAGACCAGTTGAGTAAGTAATATCTAGACCAGTTGAGCAGACTAATATATGGAACAGTTGAGCAGAGTGATATATAGACTAGTTGAACAGAGCAATATCTCAATCAGTTGAGCAAAGCACAGACTGCATGGGTGGGATGGAAGTGGGTGCATGGAATTGGAAGGAGACATATTGTTGAGAGCTTTGGAGCTAACTCCCAGGGGATAGATTTAGAGCAGTATTGGGAGAAAAATGAACAGCAGGTTTGCAACTTGCCTATCAACCACGGATCGTGTTCTCTCCCTAGATGTTTCCTGATTGCTAGTCTCCAAATGATCTGTCAGAAACTCATAGCATAGGGAAAGGTGCAGTTGTTCCCTGCTACTCAGTGGCGTGATGCATTGCTATCCATCTGAGAGGGTCAATCCTGATTTCTTAGGGCAGTCCTTGCTCTAGTTGGAGTAACTATAGAACTGGATAAACCAAGAAGGTCCCATATTCAGTTCCAGGCGTTGCTGTTCCCAGCTCAATTGGACCAAGGGAGGAAATTCCTCTTCCGGATTGTTAGCTAGCAAACTTTGCTGGAAGACCTCCATAAATGAGCAGCAGGCAAGAGCAGGAATACTGCTAGCCATAATAACGCTGTCTGGACTCCTACATGAGGAACTAGCATAAAAAAAGTTACCAGAGAGCTGCCAACATCTGAGGAGCTGTATCCCTGGGAAAGGCAGCAGTTTCAGGTGGCAGAAACTGGAAGAGGAGAAGTAAAAGAAAGTGATGAAAATTGATACATTTGCTCATGATCTAATTCTCACTTGTACACAGACCAAGAGGTAGCGCACTCCAGAATGGCTTATGCAGACGGTCCCTTCAGACATTACAATACAGGTCAGCATCACATATATACCTTAACACTTTCTGACATCCTGTACAATGATTGTTCAATTGAAATTAAAAACGGAATCTGCTGGAAATGTACACCAGGCCCCTCAGCATCTGACCCTTCAGGATTCTGAGGGTCGGTATATGCAAAATGTCCAGCCGTCCTTTACTAGTTCAGATGTTGACTGACCTGCTGTGTATTTCCGCTGCTTGCAGTTTTTCTATGTCACTAATGTGTTTTGCTTTGCCCTATATGTTTGTTGGTCGGTGTTAAGTATCTTGTACACCTTTCAGGGGCTGCACTTGTTGCATGAAATCTTCGAAGACAGGACAGTCCCAAGAAATTCATCAATGTATGTTAGAACATTTTATGCTGACTTTAGATGGAGTTTTTGAATTTTGTGGGCTTCTTCTCTGCACCCCCCTTCCTCCTTCTCTGACTTCAAGGAGCTTCACTGCAACACATGCAGTCTTTGAAAAGCATGCAGCTTTACTGGGTGATAGCAGATATTTGAAAAAGCTCCTCACTGGGACCTTTTGTGCAATGGTGCCAGTGTGAGGCTCCTGTGATAGTTCAGTGGTTAAAAACACAGCCTAGTGCCATACCGATCAGAAGATTGCACATCTTATGTTGAGTCAATCAAAGTTACAGATATTAAATTCATTGCCCTCAGTTCAGAGATTTAAAGTAGGACAAGGTGATAGATGTAGACAGGGTGCTTAGTGCTAAGAAGAACAAGAGGCAAAAGTCAGAGGAGCAGTCAATATATTATGGGTCTGGCAGGATTGATACTGTGAGGAAAAGCATGGGTCAGATGTGATAAGAAGGAAGGGATCACCTTTGAGGTTATCAAGGGAGGCAGTTGCAGAATTCTGGTATAAACACAATGGTTTATAAATGGTTTCCTCCTGTGCTATAACCATTCTATGATTCTATGGATATATTCTATCCTATCACTACACTGTCTCAACCAAATAAACATTTTGTTCTATTAATTTAATTTTTCTTTCCTTTATATCTCCCTCTTCATCAATTGCACTATTCAGAGGGCAATTGGAAATACACTATAATAGCGTGAGTTTACTCTGTCAGGTGCTTCCCTCTCTCTCTCACTATCTGTATCAATCTGTCTATGTATTCTTTATCTGTCTCAATCTCTCTATATCTATCTCTCTATCCATATCACACTCTGTATCTTTCTCCCACTCCATTTAATTTTTGCTCTTCTCAAAAACAACTCAAACATTCTTCTATGTCTGAGCACCATGCACAACAAATGTCTCTCCACAGGAGTTAAAAAGTATTGAAGACTCACTCACCGAGGCAATGTTTGATTTTTCACAGAATGCTAGAGATCTGGGCGTAGATGAATATGTACTGTAAAGATACAGTGTAAAAACAAAATTAAAAGAAATATCAAGACTGCATTATTTTAGAGCAATTTTCTCTAATTTGAGACCCATGGGTAACCATGAACAGTATTTTTACTTGTATCCTGTGGCCTCCCAGCACAAAGGAAAGGTAACAGTTACAAAGCATTGCCAGGGACTCGGGTTCGATTCCCGGCTTGGGTCACTGTTTGTGTGGAGTTTGCATGTTCTCCCCATGTCCGTGTGGGTTCCTTCAGGTGCTCTGGTTTTCTCCCATAGTCTGAAAGACATGCTGGCAGGTGCATTGACCCAAACAGGCTTCAGAGTGTGGCAAGTAGAGGAACTTCATTGCAGTGTTAATGTAAGCCTTACTTGTGACTGGTAAACTTTTACTTTATTATTTCATTTACAATGTGAAGCAAGCTGTGCAAGGACTACTGCTGTCTAACATTTGATCAGATCCAAGAAATTCATGATCCTTTGAGAATTATTAGACTTTGAGGTGAGCCATTATCAATATGGTATGGATTTCCTCAAAAGCGTGGATGTAGGTAGGATGTAGGATTTGGGCAACTTTATCTATCCTTAGTTGCTCTGAGAAGGTGGTGGTGGGCCTTCTCCTCAGACCATTCCAGACCTTGAGGTGAAAATGCTACCTTGATGGTGTCAAGTAGGAAATTCCAAGATTTTGACTCAATGACTATGAAGGCCTGGATATCTGGGGCAGCATGGTATGTGACTTGTTGGAGTGGGGTTGTGAGGGGTTGGGGGCGGTGTTGGTTACAGTGTGTGGCTGGGTAAACATGGAGCTGATCATGTTCATGTGACCTTGCTGCTCTTGTCCTTCTTGATGGTTGAGGACATTGCTGAAAGAAGTCCTGTTAAAATAAACTCGGTGAGTTGCTGCAATATATCCCGCAGGTAGTACATACTTTAGCCACATTGCACTGATGTCGGAAGGCAGTGGATATTGAGTCCCGTAATGGGGGTTAATGTCCAGACAAACTATAAGTAAATAGTGTCAAGCTTCTTGAGTGTTTTTAAGCTATCTTAGCTATAAAGGAAGATTGAATAAACTGGGATTGTTCTTCCTGGAAAGATGGAGGCTGAGGGGGCGACCTGATAGAAGTTTACAAAATTAGGAGAGGTATAGATACGGTGAACAGTTGGAAGCCTTTTCCCAGGGTAAAAATGACATTACAAGGGGGCACAAGTTCAAGATAAGGGGGGAAAAGTTCAGTGGAGATATGAGGAGGAGGTTTTTTTACACAGCAAGTGATGGGGGCCTGGAATACATTGCCAAGTGAGGTGGTTGAGGCAGTGACTCTTGCCACATTTAAGACTTATCTTGATAGGCATATGAACAAACGGAGAAAAGAGGGATATAAATGGTTAGTCTAGATAGGACAACGGGATCGGTACAGGCTTGGAGGGCAGAAGGGTTCTATGGTGAGGGCCAGTTCCTGTGCTGTACTGTTCTTTATTCTATCTTCATCCAGGAAAATGGTGAGTATTCCATTACACTTTGAGTCTTGCTGATTGTGCAAAAGCTTTGAGAGGCCAGGAGTTGAGCCATCACAGATTACCCAGCCTCTGCTCTGTTATAGTTGACATATTGTTGATATGGCTAGCCTAGTTACACTTCTGTTCAGTGAGCCAGCAAAATCAGCAAAGGCTTCTGATAACAAGTGACACATAATAAAAATGAGCAAGTTAGGAATGAGAAAGGAAGTCCATTGGAACATTTTTGCACAAAAGATGATTGAGTTCTGGAGTTCAGTGTGGAGTTAGACATGTTACAGAGGAAAAGATTGGAAGATAAAGTATGAAGATGGTATGTAACAATGATGTACTAAAAAGGGCCTTTAATGAGATTATTGGATCGATTCAATCAGTCAGTGTCAATACGAAGTGACTAGAGGTTACTGTGGATGAAGTTTAGGAACAATTAAAAATTACGCATTCAGTCCGAACAACAGATGTGATCATTCCAGGGAACTGAATTTCCCAATAGTGCTGTCCCAGTTCAGCAGCGATAGAATCCCTTAGGCAGCAAGAATTGGCAATTCATAATCTATTTTCTATTTGGATTTGAAAGTGATATTCTGTATAATACAGAACTGGAGTTGCTGCTTTTTAAGCTTTGCACAAAACATAGACAGGGTATAAAATCAGTTAGTAACACCTTGTTATTTGAGTATTCCCTATTTTTGGGCAAGGTCTTTTTTTTAAAGCAAGATGCTTAGAACATTCAAGCATTTATTCCAAAACTCTTTCTGACTTTCTCTTGCATTGCTCTCTATGTCTCCAGCTGCTGTTACATTGCACTTGCACAGATCTCGTGCAGCTAGTGGTAACCTCTGTGTAGAATCACCATTTGGTCAACCTGGTAACAAACAAGTCTAATCAGCAGCTAGACTCAGTGGGAGGGATTTTATGGCCTTGCTCGTCCCGAAACCCTAACATCCCTCTCGAGATCAATAGACTTCCCCAATGTCTGCACCTCACCTGCTCCGATTCCCGGTGGGGTGGTGGTAAAATTCCAGCCAGTGAATTTGAAAACTCTTGGTTACCAACATCTGGAAAGGCCTGCACTGAAAACCGGTGATGATAACACCAATCCAAGATTATTACAGCAGCTTTACACTCTCTAAGTGTCTGTATTTCTTCTCAGTTAATTGGCTGCAGGTCCAACAAGTACTTTGAAAGGCAAATGGTGTGTTGATTGCAAGAGGATTTGAATACAGGTTTAAGGAATGCTGAGTTGTGTAGCGCCTTGGAGAGACCACACCTAGACTATTGTGTACAATTTTGGTCTTAAGGAAGGATACACTGGCCATAGAAGGAATGCAATGAAGGTTTGCCAGACTGATACCTGGAATAGTCGGATTGTCGTGTGAGGAAAGACTGATGCCTGTATTCTCTAGGGTTTGGAAGTATGACAGATGATCTCATTGAAGTGTACAAAATTCTCACCGGACTCAACATGGTGGATGCAGGACTGTTGTTTCTCCTGGTTGGGGCTGGGGAGTGTCTAGAACCAAGAAAACTGTCTCAGAATTTAGGACTGAGGTGAGGAGGAATTTCTTCAGTTAGAGGGTCTTAATTCTTTGGAAATCTCTACCCCCCGCCGAGGGCTGTGGAGGCTCAGCCATTGGGGTGAATTTTCACGTTCTGCCCCGACACAGGAATCTTAGAGTGTGGGACATGAACCATGGAAAGGTTCATTGACCTCAGGCAGGATTTTGCGGTCCTGGGGCGAGCGCAACCCAATGAGGCTGTTCAAGACAGACGTTGATAGATTTCTAGATACCAATGACATTAAGGGAGGGGGGAAAGTGCAGGAAGATAGTGTTGAGTTAGAAAATCAGCCATGATCATGGTAGACCATGGTGGAGCAGGCTCAAGGGGCCGAATGACCTCCTCCTGCTCCTCTGTCTCGTTCACTCTGCCATTCTCTCCATGGTAACTATGTGAGTACACAATGTCTTGACAATGTTTGTCTTTTCAATCATGTAAGTGATCCCTTTTGCTCTTCCTCATCTCAGCACGTGTGTGCACACTTGTGTGCATGAGTGTGTGTGTGTGTGTGTGTGTGTATACACAGTGTTGGGCTCTCTATCTGTGTAAGTACATCTTTTTCATTACCCCATCTTTCTTTCCATTGCCCTCTTACAGCTTGTCCCCAGATTGCAATTCCAGTTGCCGGTTGCAGGCCTTTAACAGGGTCAGTTTGGAACTGATTTGCGTGTGTCACGTGCTGCTTTTACACACTGCAACTTAGACGTCCTGATCGAGAGGACATGCTGTGGTCAGTGGTGAGCAGCAGTAACCACCCTGTTAGGTTGATGAGATAACTGCAATAACAAAGCTTCAGGACAGTTCCTGTTTCCTTTGCCTCTGTGCGTTAATATTTACTGTCTCTTGCTTTGACCAAGTATCACATATGTTTGTTGTAAATAAGTAATTTTATGGCACCATAAGCATTCGGATATAAAGTTGCGTCCATGGTAACCAGCCTGCCACTGTCCTTAACACACAAAAACAGATAACTTGGGCAGTGATTTGTTTGAGCTGTTTTTTTTTGCCACATAGCAACTTATAAACAGGGTAGGGTGACTGGAGGAAAGGTGGATGAGGCTGAATAATGATACCAGAAACATAGAAACACTGCAGTGCAGAAGGAGGCCATTCAGCCCATCAAGTCAGCACTGACAACAATCCCAACCAGGCCCTATCTCTACAACCCCACATATTTACCCTGCTACTCCCTCTAACCTAAGCATCCCAGCACACCAAGGGTCAATTTAGCATGGCCAATCAACCTAACCTGTACATCTTTGGACTGTGGAGGAAACAGGAGCACCCAGAGGAAATGAATGCAGACATGGGAAGAATGTGCAAACTCTACACAGACAGTGACCTGAGTTAGGAATTGAACAGAGGTCCTTGGAGCTGAGAGGCAGCCATGCGTCACTGTGGCAATTTCTCACCTGAAAAATGGTGACCGGCAGAAGAAAACGTGATTGTAATCCCATGTGCTCATTTATCTACCTGGTTTAATTTTCGGATAGACATGCGAGACTCCTGCCCAAAACAAGTGTGAGACTGTTTAAAGATGCACACTGTGGTGATGCACTGGGTTCAAGAGGTTGATTGCAACTTCCACCCTGAAAAGGATGGAAAATAGAAATGCTTGCTAGTTGCCCTTTTCCCCAGTATTGGAAGGTCTGAACAGCAATTCTTAAAGGGACTACTAGAGGCTGTTCAGAAAAGATAAATCCTGTTGTTTGTGGGAACAGGAAAAGGACGATCCCACACAAAAACCTGGCCCTCTGCCACCCTCCTGTACACCACCTGTTGTCACCCCCACAGTGGGCCCTTATTTGTCAGTGAGCGTCATTTGAAACTACCTAATAGTAAAGCAATGATCTGCAGTGGAGTGACAATTTGTCATCTCTAATTTGTTAACAAAATAAGAATCTGGTTCAAGCACCTGATTGTCGCTTTGTGCTGGCCTGATGGACAGACAGGCAGTGAGTAACTTGGACCTGAGCCAGAAATTTCCCCACGTGACTTCAATTACTATAAATTTACTTTATGAAAAAATACTCACTGTTCTTGTCTTTCACAGAGTTGCTTCATCAGTAGTCTTCCCTCCATTATAAGGTCCAAAGTGGAGATGTTCACTGATGATTGCACGATATTCATGGCAAATCGTGGAATCCCCACAGTGCAGAAGGAGGCCATTTGGCCCATCGAGTCTGCACCAACCACAATCCCACCCAGGCCCTATTCCTGCAAGCCATCATATTTACTCTGCCAATCTCCCTGACCCTTGGATCAATTTAGCATGGCCAATCAACCTAACCTGCTGATCTTTGAACTATGGGAGGAAACTGGAGAAAACCCACGCAGACAGGAGGAAAATGTGTAAACTCCACACAGAAAATGACCCAAGGCTGGAATTGAACCCAGGTTCAATTCCAGCCTTGGGTCAGACAACTTGTCAGACAATGAAGTAGTCTGCGCCCAAATGCAGTAGGATCTGGACAACATTCAAGCCTGGACTGATATGTGGTGAGTTACATGCATAGCCACAGAACCAAGCAATAGCCTTGACAGTAGCAAGATGGAGTTCTTTATGCCCAACTTCAAATTTAGTCATTCCTTGACAATGTGCGTCATTGTTTGGACCGCCTCACAGCTGTAGCCTGGATGGTCTTGGTGACTCCACTGATAGTGGGTGGCTGCACAGAGACTTTGGCCTGTCCAGAAATGGTTTAAAAGAGCCTGCTGTCGCCATGGCAGGTCAGAGCCGGGTGCACGAGCAGCGGGATCCATCATAAGCGAGGGGCTTCAGTGATGTTTTCTCTTGCCAATTCTTCTGCTATAGGTCCTCAGCTATTGCCCTTGGTGTGGTGGATTTAACTGTATGCAGTGGCGTGTTTGGTGGGTTAAGAAGGTCAGGAGAAGAGTGGGCATAGGTTAGAGGAGACCTTCTCCAGGAATTTGTCTGTTGCAATTCCTCTCCTAGTGTGTGTGGGCATTGTTACTCAGGGCTGGGTACCAGGGGAGGTGAGTTAATGGAAGAGTACTTGCAATGATGTGCATTGTTGAGTTGCACATTGATTGGTTTGGTGTGGTCGATTGACAGCACTTCCCCAACCTACATACACACACACAAATTAAGAGCATCCTCCTTGATCATCTGATTGTAACTTCAACCCCACATTCCCGCCTACCCCCAATTACCTTTCACTCCCTTGGTTATCCAGAGACTATCCAACTGTGCCTTAGTAAAGCATATTATCTGAATGGCTACACTTCCAGCATCCACAATCTTTTGAGGAAGAGAATTCCAATAGCTCATGATCTTCTGAGAGAAGAATATTCTCCTTATCTTTGTCCTAAATGGATGACCCTTTATTATGAAACAGTGCCCCCGAGATCTAGACTTTTCCACAAGAAAAAATATCCTTATCGTATCCACCCTGTCAAGACTCCTCAGGATTTTATGTTTCAACAAAATCACCTCTTACTCTTCTAGACTGCACTGGATACAAGCCTAGCCTTTCCAACCTTTCCTCAGAAGACAATCCACTCATTCCAGATACTATTCTGGTAAACCTTTGAACTGCTTCCGAAATACTAGTCTTAGACCCACTCTTCTCTCCCTCAACTGAATGTAAACTTCAACCTTATTATGATCATTGCTACCTCAGGGCGCCTTAAATAGGAGCTCATTAATTCATCCTATCTTGCCACACAATACCAGGTCTAATATCACCTGCTGTCTGGTTGGTGACAGACTTGCAGTTCTAAGAAACTATTCCGAAAACATTAAATAAAATCCTTATCTGGCTACCTTTGGTCATCTGAATTTTCCAGTCGATATGTTGATTAAAATCCCCCATGATTATTGCTGTACTTTTCTGACAAGCTCTGATTATTTCTTCCTTTATACCCCTAATGTATTACTGTTAGGGAACCTGTACACCACTGCCACAAGTGACTTCTTGTCTTTATCATTTCTCATTTCTACCCAAATTGCTTCTACCAGCTAGAAAGTCAAGGGCAGAAGCGCATGGGAACACCACCACCTGCAAGTTTCCACCCAAGCCACGCACCTTCCTCGCTTGGAACTATATTGCTGTCCCTTCACTGTCACTTCGTCAAAATCATGGAATTCTCTCCCCCTAACCATAAGGAGTATAGCATTTCAAGAAGGCGTCATACCATCACTTTCTCCAGGATACTTTGGGAAGGACAATAAATGCTGGATTTGCCAGTAACACCCACATCCCATGTATGAAAGAAGAAAATAAAATCCAGAATGTTGTGGGTTCAGCACCCATTTCAGGACTCCATCTAATCTAGCTAGTTACTTTAGCACAGACCCTGAGGGATTTTTGATTACTGAAAGTGTCGCCATTCAGATAATATGTAAAACTAATGCCTTATCTGCCCACCCGGGTGATTGTTCTCATGATGCTTTTCAGTGAGAAGTGAGAATGTGTCTTTGCGAGCACTCCTTTATCCAACCTGTGTAAGAGAGATTAACTTTTTACTCATTGCGATTTGTGGGACTATTCAAAACTAAGGGGAGTTCTATTAGTGTTCAGTCCATTTATATCTCAAACACCACAAACAATAGTATAACGCATCATATATCTCATCCTTGTATATGGGACCTTGCTTGTACATAAATTTGACTGCTGTGTTTCCCAAAGTAACAACTGTACTTCAGAGGTCATCCAGTTGCTGTGCATTTGTCTTGGGATTTTATTCATTCGTGGAACACAGGCGTCGCTGGCTGGCCAGCATTTATTGCCCATCCCTAGTTGCCTGAGGGCAGTTGAGAGTCAACCACACAACTGTGGCTCCGGCGTCACGTGTAGGCCAGACCGGGTAAGGACGGCAGATTTCCTTCCCTAATGGACATTAGTGAACCAGATGGTTTTTTTGACAATTGACAATCGTTTCATGGTCATCAGTAGATTCTTAATTTCAGATATTTTTTATTGAATTCAAATTCCATCATCTGTCGTGGTGGGATTCAAACTCAGGTTCCCAGAACATTAGCTGAGTTTCTGAATTAATAGTCTAGTGATAATACTACTAGGTCATTGCCTCCCTTGGATACAAATAACTCATTGCAAATGTTCTTTGGCTAAATTATACACTTCATCTGTAAGTTTACCTTAATTAAAATGGCTGAAATTTGGGTTTATAAAAACATTGTGTAGGTTGAGTCTGAATATTTTACACTAATTGTTTCATGTGATATCAGTTAGTTAATGGTGGAATATAGTATGTAACTGAATATTTCAGTGTGATATTTAACGAGGACATGAAAAAAAATACAAATTCTTTCTTCTACCGTAAGATTGGAGAACATAGGCAAATATCTGAAAAAGAGATAAGCCATGAAAAGTGAGAGGGAATCTCATAGAAATTATAAAATTCTAACAGGGTTAGACAGGGTAGATTCAGAAAGAATGTTCCCATGGTGACGGAGTCCAGAACTAGGGGTCCTAGTTTGACGATAAGGGGTAAACCTTTCAGAACTGAGGTGAGGAGAAATTTCTCCACCCAGAGGTGGTGAATGTGTGGAATTCACTATCACCCGGATGTAGTTGACCTCAAAACGTTTCTGATTTCAAGAAGACATTACATATGGCTCTTGGGCCTAAAGGGATGAAGGGATATGGGAGGAAGGGGGGGAATCAGGATATTGAATTTTATGATCAGCCATGATCAAGATGAATAGCAGAGCAGGCTTGAAGGGCCAAATGGCCTACTCCTGCTTCTCGTTTCTATGATTGAACTAAATGGTAGAACAGACTGAAGGAGCTGTATGGCTTACTTCTAGTTTCTTTTCTATTTATTCTTTCCCAGTATGAGGGTGACATTGGCCAGACCAGCATTTGTTGCTGACCCCTGATTACTCTTGAACTGAGTGCCTTTTATAGACTATTTCAGAAGGTAATTGAAAGTAAACTACATTGTATGGGTTTAAAGTTACACGGAGGCAGGATCAGGTAAGGAAACCTTCTCTAAATGCCTTTAGTGATTGTGGTTTTTGCCACAATCTATGATGGTTTCATGGTCATTATTGAGACTAGCTTTAAATTCCAGATTTTATTGATTGAATTCCCCCATCCCAGGAAGGGAATTGAATCCATGTCCCCAGAGACTTAAACTCACCCTCCGGGTTGCTAGTCCAGTGACATCACCACTATACCACCCTCTGCCTTTTGTTCTGTTCCTATATTTGTACATGAAAGCAATAGGAATCGAAGCTCCACTGGAAGGAGAATTTTAATTTTTATTTGATTTATTATTGTTACATGTATTAATGTGCTATACAGACAAAGCATACCGTTCATAGAGAAGGAAACGAGAGAATGCAGAGTTTACTATTAGGGTGTACAGAAAGATCAAATTAATGAAGGTAGGTCCATTCAAAAGTCTGATAGCAACAGGGAAGAAGCTGTTCTTGGTTGGTTCGTGACCTCAGACTTTTGTATCTTTTTCCCGAAGGAAGAAGGTGGAAGAGAGAATGTCTGGGGTGCGTGGGGTCCTTAATTATGGTGACTGCTTTGCCGAGGCAGTGAGCACTGTAGACAGAGTCAATGGATGGGAGGCTGGTTTGCGTGATGGATTGGACTACATTCACGACCTTTTATAGAAGTGAGCTTTACAGGCAGTACTGAGCTTTAAATCTCACCGATGCTCAGTTTGTCCCCCACCAGGGACACTCTACTACTGATTACAGTACAGCCCTGGTTCAAAAGGGAAAAAGAGCTGAATTCATAAGAACATAAGAAATAGGAGCAGGAGTAGGCCATCGAGCCCTTCGAGCCTGCCCCACCATTCAATAAGATCATGGCTGATCTGTCGTGGCTCAGTTCCACATTCCTGCCCTCTCCCCATAACCCTTAATCCCCTCGCTTATCAAAAACCCATCAACCCGCGTCTTAAAAATATTTAGCGAGGCAGCCTCCACCACTTCAACGGGCAGAGAATTCCAGAGATTCACCACCCTTTGAGTGAAGAAGTTCCTCCTCAACTCCGTTCTAAACCGCCCCCCCTTTACCTTGAGGCTATGCCCCCTAGTCCTACTGTCCTTTCTGAGTGGGAAGAGTCTCTCCACCTCTATCCTATCCATCCCATTCATCATCTTATATGTCTCAATGGGATCTCCCGTCATTCTTCTAAACTCTAATGAGTACAAGCCTAGTTTATTCAGCCTCTCCTCATAGCTTAACTCCCTCAACTCCGGCATCAGCCTAGTAAACCTCCTCTGCACTCCTTCCAAGGCCAAAATATCCTTGCGTAAGTGCGGCGACGAAAACTGCACACAGTACTCCAGCTGCGGCCTCACCAGTGCCCTATACAGCTGCAGCAAGACCTCCCTACTTTTACATTCAATCCCCCTCGCTATGAAGGCCAGCATCCCATTAGCCTTCCTGACCACCTGCTGCACCTGCAGGCTGGGTTTTTGTGACTCATGCACAAGGACCCCGAGGTCCCTCTGCACCGTCGCATGCTGCAGTTTTTTGCCACGTAAGTAATAGTCCTTCCTACCATTATTCCTACCAAAGTGGACCACCTCGCACTTGCCAACATTAAATTCCATTTGCCAGTTCCTGGCCCATTCGCCCAGCCTATCTAGATCCTTCTGCAGACTCTCCACACCCTCCTCACAATTCGCCGTTCCACCAATCTTGGTGTCATCAGCAAATTTCGAAACCATACACTCGGTTCCCTCCTCCAGATCATCTATATAAATGGTAAATAGCTGAGGCCCCAGAACCGACCCCTGGGGCACTCCACTTCCAGAGGTATGGTGCGAATGACTGCCCTTAACATCAAGACAGTATTTGACAGAGTGTGGCATCAAGGAGTCCTGAGCTGTACAGGAAAGATTGAGCTGTCCTGGCAGGGCTGAGTGTAGAGCTGTGTGATCTAAGCTGTATTGGCAAACTGAGATATCTGCTCACTCATGTAGCTTAGCCTGATTTGATTTGACTTATTGGCATATCCGCTCTGAGGCTCACAGAACAGTATTCTCCATTGGCCTCGGGCGGGTTTGCCGGTAAAATTCCACACATTATTGTTACATATATTGGTATACAATGAAAATATTCATTCTTGCATGCGATACAAAGAGTACCATTCATAGAGTACATAGGGGAGAAGGAAAAGAGAGGGCTGCAATTCTCCCATCCCGCTTTAGCGCAGCGGGCCAGGAGATTACCGCGTCGGGCAATTCACGGGGTTTGCGCACGCATTCATGCCCCACCAGCATCTCCCAAGGCCAGATTTCCGGCGGCGTCTGCTCTTCGCCGGAAATTGGTGGGGAGGCACAAAGCCCATTAACATGGTTATTTTAATTGCATTTAAATGACATTAGCGGGCCCTCGACTAAGTGCGTAAGATTGGATGTGAAAACTCATCTGACAAACCGATAAGGCACTCTCCCATTTTAACACTATCTGGACACTTAGAATTTTTCTTGTAAAATTCCACCCGGTATGTCAGGGGTGCACAGGGTCCTTAATTATGCTGACTGTTTTTCCGAACAAGCCTGTGTCAAAACGCTGAATGGCTGATTTTGTCATCATTCAACATCCACATATGAGCACCTTCAAACAGGTCAGTCACAAACAATGATCCTTACCATCCCTTTTAATAAATTACTTCACCTAATCTTGGCATCACTGGTTAAGCAAGCAATTACAGCCCATCTCTAATTGCCCTTGAAAAGGTGGTTGCTGAGACTAGTTGTAATGCTGAAAAGTTTCCTAATGGGAATCAGTTATCTCAGCACTGAACAGAAATTACTCATGTTTAGATTCCTCTGAAGATTAATAATGTGAAGCATCTGAACTTCCAAAATGACCCCAATGGAAGAAACTAATAGACAAGATTTCACTTTTTAAAACTTTTACTAGACCACTCAATCCAAGTAAATCTTAATTAAGAGGCAAATTGTATTCTGTAGAAACTATAAAAGACACTTTTAATAGCTGACACAACAAAGGTAAACCTCACTAACTTCTCGGCTGGTCCTCTCAGTACATTTACGACACTATGTGCAGTCCCAGTGCTATCTTCTTCTCGTGGAGTTCAACCATTCTTTATACTCAAGATTTAATCATTCAGTAGCCTCTGATAAACAGCTTTACTTCATTCAACTTGTAGCCCCACCTGTATAGCACAGCTGTGCTTATACAGCACAGCTCTGCCTGTACAGCTCAGCCCCACTTGTACAGCTCAGCCTCACCTGTACAGCTCAGCCCTGCCTGTACACCACAGCCCCACCTGTATACCTGGGCCCTTACTCTGAAGCACAGTCTGTACAGCCTCTACAGCCTGTACAGCTCAGCCCCGCCTGTACAGCTCAGCCCCCAACTGTGCAGCACACCCTTGCCTGTACAGCTGAGCCCCACCTGTACGGCACAGCCCCACCTGTTCAGCTCAGCCCCACCTATACAGCTCAGCCCAGCCTGTACAGCTCAGCCCAGCCTGTCCAGCTCAGACCCTGCCTGTACAGCTCAGACCCCACCTGTACAACTCAGACTCCGCCTTACAGCTCAGGCCCCGCTTGTACAGCATAGCCCCACCTGTACAGCACAGCCTCACCTGTACAGTTCAGTCCTGCCTGTACAGCACAGCCCCACCTGTACAACCCAATCCTGCCTGTACAGCATAGCTCTGCCTATACAGCTCAGCCCTGCCTGTACAGCTCAGCCTCACCTGTACAGCCCAATCCAACCTGTGCAGCACAGCTCCACCTGTACAGATCAATCCTGCCTACAGCCCAATCTTGCCTGTACAGCCCAATCCTGCCTACAGCCCAATCCTGCCTGTATAGCCCAATCATGCCTGTACAGCCCAATCCTGCTTGTACAGCTCAGCCCTCCCTGTACAGCCCAATTCTGCCTACAGTCCAATTCTGTCTGTACAGCTCTGTCCCGCCTGTACAGCCCAATCCCATTACAGCCCAATCCCACCAGTACAGTCCAATTCCATCTGTCCAGCTCTGCCCTGCCTGTCCAGCTCAGCCCCGCCTGTACAGCCCAATTCTGCCTACAATCCAATTCTGTCTGTACAGTCTGTCCCACTTGTACAGCCCAATCCCACTTATACAGCTCAGCCCAATCCCGCCTGTACAGCCCAATCCCAGCAGTACAATCCAATTCCATCTGTCCAGCTCTGCCCCGCCTGTCCAGCTCTGCCCTGCCTGTACAGCTCAGCACCCACTGTAAGCTTCCTTTGTTCTGCTTCATCCTACAGTCAATTGTTGGTGTATCAGGGGTTAGGCAGAGAATAAACATCAATTTATATTGCTCCATCAAACAAACCATGGGTCAGATATAACTGAGACCATGGCTAGCCTGAGGGAAAGTTAGAGTCCTAGGTGAACTTGTATTTTGGTGCCCTTCGTTTGGGCTTTAGTGTATAGGATTTAGCATATCTCACACTACACGATTTTTCCCTTTGGGGAAATAGTGAGAAGGCTGGGGGGAGGGGTGGGTAGGGGTGATGGTGGAACAATTCCTGAGCTGATTATCTGCCCATTGAACTGCATTGTGAATACTCCTTGTATGGCCAACAAGTCCTGATTTGCACTTGAAACCAAAGCTTCTGGCTCAGAGATAGGTACACCACCACGGTGCCACAAGACCTCCTTGTGTATAGTTGTATTTGTATAAATAAACCCCAATTTTACATTTCTAAACCCTCTTATCACCATTAAAAGTAAAGCCAGCCTAACAATAGGCTTGCATTCTCTAAATAAATTTCATCTGCAATAAACAGCAACTGGAGCAATTTGCTTCATTTTTGAAAATACAATTTTATGGGACATGAGTGTCATTGGCCAGGCCGGCATTTGTTGTCCATCCCTATCTGCCTACTGTTTCAAAAGGCCTTTGAGAGCCAGCCACATTGCTGTGGATCAGGAGTCACATATAGGCCAGATCAGGTAAGAATGTTAGATAACCAGATGGATTTTTATGATAGTTAACTATGGTTTCATTGTCATCGTTAGAATTTTAATTCCAGATTTTTATTGAATTCAAATCCCACCACCTGCCATGGTGGGATTTGAACCTAGGTACCCAGAGCTTTACCTCAGGGACCTGGATTTTTTATTCCACTGGCAATACCACGACGCCACTGCCTCCCCTATGTATACATATTTAATTTAAAAGAAGCTCCCCACTGTCTTAAATGAGGTTCAGTAAAAGCCTGTGTGTTAAAAACAGAACTTCTTTGTTTGTTTTACAGATTAATTGGTTTGTTTAGAAGTTTCCCATCACCAGCTGTGGTAACTGGATGGCTGGAAATCACCATGCCCATGTTCCCCTTGGTGAGACCACTAGCCCACTCTGTGCTGAGTATGTGGCAGCCACACTTCTCCTTGGTGAGACCACCAGTCCACACTGTGCTGTGTATGTGGCAGCCACACTTCTCCCTGGTGAGACCACCAGTCCACACTGTGCTGTGTATGTGGCAGCCACACTTCTCCCTGGTGAGACCACCAGTCCACACTGTGCTGTGTATGTGGCAGCCACACTTCTCCCTGGTGAGACCACCAGTCCACACTGTGCTGTGTATGTGGCAGCCACACTTCTCCCTGGTGAGACCACCAGTCCACACTGTGCTGTGTATGTGGCAGTCACACTTCTCCCTGGTGAGACCACCAGTCCACACTGTGCTGTGTATGTGGCAGCCACACTTCTCCCTGGACTCCTTTTAAACTAGCCTCCAATTGCTGCTCATTCACTTACCTGTCTGATCTGCATTCCCAATGGGGATGCTGATTCTTCTGCACATTTGTCAAGCCATCAGCCTCCTTTTTCAATGCCCTGTTGAAGGGTGTGGGGATGGGGGTTAGTCTGAATTCGCTGCTTGTTTTTTCACCATCATTTGAGAGTTTCTCTTCATGGTATCTTTCACCCCAATGTGCCCTGGGCGGTTGCCTGCATTTCTCACCCATGGGCCAGCCTTGGCTGGTGCTGGACCATGTGACACCCCAAAGTGTGCAGGACATTGGGATCATGGCCCGAAAGGCAACATGTAACCTGACAGTAAACGCTCACTGTTCATTGTAAGATGTCACTCAGTTCCCCGGCAGTCAGACAAAACCAGCACAGTATTATTATGATAGTGAGTCTTAGCAGGGACAAAATGGGTTTATTAAAGATTAACTGGGATAGTGTGATATTCAGGAATGAATAGGGCAGTTATATTTCTCCTTATCAGTCTGTCAGTGAGAGGCTTTGTTTTGTCACATGTGACTGAAAGGACTGATGAGGTAAGATTAATGAAGGAAGATTTGCCGAGTAACTGCGAGGCTACTGCCTCTTGGTGGTGTGATGGGACTTGAGATATCTTGGTTGTGTCAAAGCTGCATGTCAGTATTTCTGTGTAGTTAAAACTGAGAACATTATTGAAGTAGTGCAGTCAACATCGCAGGATATCGCCCTATTTAAAATGGGAGATTAGAAATCAGTGTAAGAGAATTTGTAGCAGGCAGGAAAGGCCGAAGCTGATAAAGAATCCCACATTTCTGGAGATCTGGAAGTTAGTGTAGGAGACTGCAGTGTCTTTCAATGCAGTAGAACTAGGGGGAGGAGGAAGAACATAGAGTCAGAGTCATAGAATGGGATTCTCCAGCCACACTCACCCCAAGGCCGGATATTCCCGCCGGAGGTCAACAGACCTTTGCATGCTCCACAATCCTAGATGTTCTAGGTGACTAGAGGCCTCGAATATTTATTGGGATGACTTCGTTCACTGTGGAGTGGAGGTCTTAATGTTGCAGGATGGTTGAACTGCGACAGTGAAGGAGGAGTGCACAGGCTCAGTGAAAGGTGTAGGAAAGATGTTGAGAGAGGCAGTGAAGTGTTTTTTTAATGGATCCTGCAAGCTAAATGAGGATATAAATGCGATGCAGCAACAACACTGGAAGTACAATGCAGTTGAATCTTCCCTAGTACTGTGGTCATTAACTCATTAAGGCAGCCCTCCATGCCTGCAGCAAGACACCACGGCAGGAAAGGTTCAGGGCTGTGTTCTCGGCCCATGCATTCTTGTAGTTTCATCAATGATCTCCACTGCATCATAAAGTCAGAGGTCGGGCTGTTTATTGCACATTGTTCAGTACCGCTCGCAGCTCCTCAGGTAATAAAGCAGTCTATTCCTGCATACAGCAAGATCTAGGTAACCTTCGAGCTTGAGTTGGTAAGTGCGAAATAACATTCTTGCCACACATGGGCCAAGCAATTACTACCCCCCAAAAAAAAAAGTCAAACCATCTTCCCTTGACACTGAACTGCGTTATCATTGTTGATCCAACAGCATCTATTACTATTTACCAGAAATAGAACTGATCCAGCCACACACTGTGGTCTGCAAGAGCAGCTCAGAGGCTGCGGTCTTCTGAAGCAAATTACTCATCTCCTGACTCCACAAAAGCCTCTCCATCACACGTTTAAAGTTTAAGTTTATTTATTAGTGTCACAAGTAGGCTTACATTCACACTGCAATGAAGTTGCCGCGAAAATTCCCCAGTCGCCACACATCGATGTCTATTCGGGTACACTGTGGGAGAAGTTAGCATAGCTAATGCATTTAACCAGCACGTCTTTTGGATTGTGGAAGAAAACCAGAGCGTCGGGAGAAACCCATGCAGACACGGGGAGAATGCACAGACTCCAAACAGACAGTGACCCAAGCCAGAAATCGAACCTGGGTCCCTGGTGCTGGGAATCGGATTTGGATGTGTTTGCGAATTCTGAATCACTGGGAGATTTCACCACTTGAATAAAGTTATTAGTGAAACAAACAGTAAAAACGCAGCGGTGGTTATAGTTTGAGATAGCAGTAAAGGGCCTTCTGCCAGTGGACACATACACAAAATGACTCCCTCCACAGGGGCACACTTCCAATTTTCTTGAGGATGGGCATAAGTTAATTTTTCAAGCAAATCATTTCCAGTTGTCGTCACTATAGCGATGAATCTGTCCTTCATTCTTCTTTTGTTTTATGATGTAGTCTCTCAGTTTGGCACGCAGTGCGTACACCTGGATACCTTAAGAGAAAATGCTGGAAAATCTCAGCAGGTCTGGCACATCAGTAAGGAGAGAAGAGAGCTGATGTTTCAAGTCCAGATGACCCTTTATCAAAGCTAAAAGTGGGAGATATTTATACTGTAGGGTGAAGGAATGAAAGATGAGTCATAGCCGCAAAAATGAGGGGAAAGACTAAGAGGTGCTAATGGCAGTCCATTGAGAGAATAGAAGGTGTGAATGGTCAAACAATTATTTCACCTGTATACCTTGTCTTGTCGCATTGCTATGTTTGTCAAATGCAGAATTCTGATGCAGTTTTAAGGTTTGATGTGAATTTTGCTGATAAAGGCTCTTTATTCCACTATATATAAGATTGTGTTGTAAAGTTAAACTGATGTTTGGTTGGCAGGAGCAGTGATATATATTTACATGCCCTCAAACATATGAAAAATCATGGGAGAGGAGAAGGCTTGCTGGTCCACGTAACCTGTCCCATGTAGTTAGGATACTGAGTGCATCACAATATCTACATTACATTCATGTAATGTCTTGAGAGAGGTTCAAAATCCAGGCCAATTCAAGGTAAAGATCTAGAAAGGCCCTCTCTGACATCTTTCATCAATCAAAACTACTCCAGAAGATCACATGGGCCCCACTTTATATTTCAGGATCATAGAATCCTACAGTGCAGAAGGCGGCCATACGGCCCAGCAAGTCCACACCAACAATCCCACCCAGACCCTATGCCCATAGCTTTAATGCATTTACTCTAGCTAGTCCCCCTGACACTAAGGGGCAAGTTAGCATGGCCAGTCTACCTAACCTGCACATCTTTTGACTGTGGGAGGAAACCAGAACACCCGGAGGAAATCCACGCAGATACGTGGAGAATGTGCAAACTCCATATAGACAGTGACCCAAGCAGGGAATTGAACCCAGGTCCCTAGCACTGTGAGGCAGCACTGTGTCGCCACTGGGATATAGAATACCTATCTCTTATACTTAACAAGTATCAGGCAATAGGGCACAATAGTGTATCCCTGCTTGTGGGCATAGGATGCCTGAGAGGAAGGATACTCCCATAGGCCACAGGATCATAGAATCATAGGTTAGGTGGATTAGCCATGCTAACTTGCCCCTTAGTGTTAGGGGGACTATCTAGGGTAAATGCATGGGATTATGGGGATTGGGCGTGGGTGGGATTGTGGTTGGTGCAGACTCAATGGGCTGAATGGCCTCCTTGTGCATTGTAGGATTCTATGATTCTATAGGGAAGCGTGTTGATGATTGTGCCTCACTCCTCACATAGTCAGTATTTAACCTGCTATGGAAACCACAAAATCTCAACCAGACTTTGGAGTCGTCTATCCCCCTCGCCTTCATTATTTCAGTTCAGTTTATTCCTTAGGCTTTACACCAGGAATATTCTTTACACAAACTTTAGAAGACGAATACATGAAATGCATTCAAGATAGTTTTCCAGACCAGTATGTCAAGGAACCAACTCGTGAATTGACTATTTTAGATCTAGTTTCATGCAATGAGATAGAGTTAATTAATAATATTGTTGGAAATAAGTCTCTGGGGAAGACTGATCAATATATGTGAGAGTTTGGGAATTAAACCCTAAATTAGCATCTTAAATCAGAACACAGCAAACTTTGGAGGTATGAGGGATCAGTTAGCTAAGGTAAATTTGGAAACTAGATGACCAGGTAAGACAGTAGATAGGATATGGTAAAAATTCAAATAATTCATTCATAATTTTCAATAATTCTACATTCGTTTATTCTGAAGGAATAAAAGCTTTGCAGGAAAAGTGGTCCAGATTTGGCTAACAAGTGTCATTAAAGATAGTATTAGATTAGTGGAAAAGTCCAAAAAGAGTTGAAAGTCCAAGGATTAGGAGGATTAAAAAATTCAATAAAGCTTGTCAAAAGGAACAGGTAAGGATTGAGAAGATAGAATATGAAAGTATCCAGGGCCAATCAGGCAGGCTGGCAAGAGAGGGGGGGGCAATAGGACACAGTGGTATATTCCTGCAAGGCTGGCCTTTGCTGCGATTGGTTCCCTCTGGTGGGCACAGGAAGTCCGAACAGGAAGGACATTTCCATAACCTGCAGTCAAGAAAGTGAAAGGATCTCCATTTTGAGCCTCCCCACTGTATTATATGGTCCCTCATGTCCACCTCATCTCTAATCTCAGGCAGGAGCCTCCTCCTAACACTGAGTTTTGTAAATGGCTCCTGACCTTTGGACACTATTCTTTTGAATGGTATGAGCTACAGGTCTCTGACACGTGCACACGGTGAGAATCAGCAGTCAAAGGAAGGGCTGAGGCGCTGTTCCCAGAAGCCACGCTGGATCCCTGAGTGTGTGTTGTGAAGGTCTGATGCAAGGCATGCTGGGTAGGCCACACTCAGTAGCCTTTGCAGTTAATGTACAAAAGCGTTGCCCTTGGACTTTGAGCTGGTTACATTGGTAGTCAAGCTAGTGCTTTGCAGTAGTGGCTGTACAATCATTAACTTTGTATTTGTTTATAACAGATGAGGATTTTCCTCCTACTCCGAGTGTTCTCAAGTCGGAAATAATTTTATTTCAGCAAATTTATGTAGGGCTCTGGATCTTTTGTTGAGATGTCTGCTCAATGGTGCTGAATCCATAGCTGTTTTGTGAAAGTGGAGGATTAGAGAAATGGGGGTCGACATCAGCATGGGAGGGAGAGATAATGCTTTTAATGCATCAACATTGCTTCTCATCATGAGGTAGCTGCAATGGGGGAAGCAAATGCTGGGCCAAGTCCCTCCCTTCATCTCTCTTTAAAGATTGGGCGTGATAGATATTTGGAGCAGTTCCTCCACTAAGGTGCGGCCTAGATGGGGTTTGAGGTATTTTGTTTTTCATCTTGTGATTTCAGGAGGATCGAACTAAAGAGTTCATGGAAAGGTGAAGGGTAGCTATTACCAAACAGGTGACGACGGAATGAGTGAGAATAGATGCTAGCCGAGAGGTGCTGTGGGTTGGAGCTGAAAAAATATTCTCAGAACATTCGTTTAAATAGAGTTTAGTTTGAAGACGTGTAGATCTCATTTCTGACAAGACAGCACAATGGATTCAAGATTGTTATTTCCCATTTAGGGTCTGGGTCATAATCAGGATAAAAGTTTTTTGTTTCTGAAACAGTGCAAACTCCTTCTGAAACTACTTCCTGAGTGTGGGAGAAGACTGCAGACAACAACAACTTGCATTTATATAGCATCTTTTAACGTAGAAAAATCCCACAAGGCACATCATGGAGATGAATAAGATGGCAAACCTAAGAAGAAGATGGTGACCAAAAGCTTTTAACAAGAGGGAAAGGGTGAATTTATGGTAGAAAGTTGTAAGTTTAGGTATAGGTTTAGGTGGAGGTAGGAAGGAGTAGGTTTAGGTGAAGGTAGAAAGCTATAGGTTTAGGTGAAGGTAGAAAGATGTTGGCATAGGTATCGGTTTAGGTATAGATTTAAGTGTAGGTAGAAAGATGTAGGTTTAGGTGTCGGTTTGGATGAAAATAGAAAAGTGTAGGTTTAGGTGAAGGTAGAAAGCTGTAGATTTAGGTGAAGGTGGAAAGGTGCAGGCGTAGGTATAGGTTTAGGTATAGATTTAGGTGTAGGTAAAAAGATATAGGTTTAGATGTCAGTTTGGATGAAAAAAGAAAGATGTGGGTTTAGGTGAAGGTAGAAAGGTGTAGGTTTAGGTATAGTTTTAGGTACAGATTTAGGTGAAGGTAGATAGGTGTGGATTTAAGTGTGGGTTTAAGTGTGGGTTTAGGTGAAGCTAGAAAGGTGTTAGTTTAGGTGTTGGAAACTGAGATAGCTGAAGGAATTGGGAAGAACTGAGGAAAAGAAGAGGCTGCCTCAGGCCCCTCCAACACAAACAACTCCGCCAACACCACAGTCCATGAGAGGTACCAACTTTACCAAATCATCGACCAGTATTCATCTACATCATCTCATGGATGTACCCTTACTCATACAATGGAGAACTTTCCTGTCCTGCCCTCCACGGGAGTCATAGTGTGGGGGGGGGGGGTGCTGCGGTGGGAAGAGGAGGTGGAAGATCATGCAAAGATCTGTTGACCTTGGGCAGTATTTCCCACTTTTGGGGCAATCGTGGCCGAAAAATTCCACCCAATGGCTTTTTAACGTATTTAGAACGGTGTAATTAATTGTGACTGCACATTCTTGAGAATCAGTTAATATTTTTTTAAAAGATTAAGTTCACTTAATGATTTCTTTTGCTGTGATCTCTATTAGAGAAACAAAATGCTAAAAGTGTTCTCTGCACTTTATCTTTCTGTAACAGAATATCTCAAGTCGAGGCTTTAACTGGTTAAGTAAAGACCTGCTGCACATTGAATCAGCTGCCCATTCCTGTGCCATTTCCACTATTTAAAGTATTTTTTCACTGAGCCTTCTTCAGAATGCACTGGCCTGAGACAAAGTGATACAACTTTTACTTCAGCTCCTAGTCTCAGGAAAGGTCAAAGCCTGTGTGTGGTGAACAATTAAACATCAATTTCACCTCAGTTTTTTTCTAAAGAAAAATGTCTTTATTTAATTTTAATTTGGGACTTGTCATATTTTGGGGTTTTACATAATATTTTCTTGGGTTCAACATCACTGGCCTTCGGGAAGTGAACCTGACACATCTTCAAACTGGAAAGGACCTTTCTCCACCCAAAACTCGACAAATTATGAAGGTCACAATATAAAGCCCTTATTAGCACCTACAATGTATTACTTTCTAAAAAGTTTATTTATTTGTGTCACAAGTTGTCTTACATTAACACTGCAATGAAGTTATCGTGAAAATCCCCTAGTTGCCACTCTCTGGCCCCTGTTTGGATACAGTGAGGAAGAATGCACCTAACCAGCACGTTTTTTGACTGTGGGAGGAAACCGAAGCACCCAGAGGAAACCCATGCAGACACATGGAGAACATGAAAACTCCACACAGACCGTGATCCAAGCCGGGAATTGAACCCGGGCACGGTGAGGCAGATTGCTAATTTATTCTCTTTTTGCTCCCAAAGCAGGCTGGCTCATCAATAAGGCCTAAAAATGTTTGTGAGCAAGGATCACAATGCACGATTAACCTGCACACAAACTTTGTGCAGCTTGTTCATTGTTACAACTGGAGCATGAAACCAACACTAAGCTTTCTGCTGAGTAGCTGCGCGCCTGAACAGGGGTTGCAAAATCGAGAGAATCTAACCTCACTTAAAACTAACCTGCTCTGAAAGGAAAGATGTGTTCTGACTGCTGTAGCTACTGGAAGTGGCTGAGGCAGAGCATCTTAGCATGGAAGAACACTGAAAAATGGGGTAACAGTACGAAGAATGTTGTCCAAAACTTTCTGGAGTGCCACTAGAGGCCTTGGTAGAGGATATGGGCAGGAAGGCGTTCTCTATCCACAGGGCGTCAGGAAGCCCTCCACACAAACTTTACAAAGGCAGTAGGAGCAGATAACTGCTATACTGATGTCCACACTGTTATATGCAGATAACTGTCATAGTCAGTGTAGCCCCAGTAGTCCCAAGCTTGCACACATGGTTATTCAACCATGACAGGCACATCACTGAAACACATTTTCCTATGGTTCTACATATTGATTTAAGTTGACATACTTGCTTTGTTCTTGAAGGAGGAGGTGATGAACAACCTCAGTGGCAGCACCTAACAGTTGCTGGACAGACAGGTCTGGATGCAGTTTCCCTTGAAAATTTTGCTGTGTATGCTCCCCTTCAACTCTCTTGGGCAGCTCCATTTATGTTATTTCTTATAGAACAGGGCCTATGCTGCACCTCTCAGGCTGCCGTACAGCAGTGCACATTGTCAGCTTTGCGGGAACACTGGCAGAATGTGGTTGCCCCAGTGTGGACCTCATTGAAGTGGCCATGATTGAGACCATGGCCGGCATGCACTGGAACCAAAGTCAAGAAGCTGAGGGTATCTTCATACCGAATGGTTCATCTTAAATGCCACTTCTCTCTCATCCTGCAGTCTCTTCTGATTTTGCCGATGATTATAAACACCCACCTTTTGTTTCCACCCCATCCCCTGACCCCCGCGAGCTGCCACCTGACAGGGCAGAGGCACAGGAGCGAGAAGTGAAGGCAGACGAGACTGATGATGAAGAAACGCCATCACTCAATCTCACATTGGCAGACATCGGCTCAGTAACGGGCATTGTGGGTACTTTACAGCAGTGTTAGGGAACCTGCACCTTGACGGTTGAGTGCAGCCCGGGGGCCGCGAGCGGCTTGGAGGCCACGTGCAGCCCTCGGGAGCCCGTGCACCCTGACAGCCGCGTGCAGCCTGGGGAGTGCATGAGCCCGGGGGGCGCGTGCACTCCAACTGGATTTTGAGTGCTGTCCACGCGACATTTTGTTCACTGTTGCTCGCGTGCAGGTTGCTACTTCCCACTGATTCCCGTCCATGACTGAAGTGATATACACGTAAAGCACAGGCATGTGAAGTGAGGTGCGTACTGGTTGCTCACAACATTGATTGTGAGCCATATGCTCCCTCTGTGTCCAAAGTGTAAATATTTATTTTACTTTTACCATTTGAAGTTGATGACATTTCTATTAATCTATAAATGATTAAGCATTTTCTATAACTCGTTCTGAAATATACGGCGTGTACTAAATGTGTTTAATCTTATTCATAGGGTCATGGTTAGTGAACAAGCGCGATTTCAATCACTGAGATGAAGGTGAGCCACTCATGCAGACCACTCACTAGCCTAGGTTGTCCCATCACTGCTTTAGCGGCAAGCTTAGCAGCGGGATCAGTATGTGGTGACACACTGGCTGTGAGTGGCCTGAAGCCAGGACAAAGAGAAAGGTTAGTGCAGGTGCCAGAGGTTCAAGATCGCAGACAAGTTCTGCTGTGGAATGTTGATTGGATAACGCACAGAAAAAAGCTGCTGGGTTAGCACACAAAAAGGCTTGCTGCATTGGTGGTGCCTGCAGAAACCCAATGGTCACTATCAAGGAGCAATGGAGGAATCCAGTAACAACCTTGCTCAGGAGCTTTGCTGAGTGTGTGGAACCCATCCTTTCCAGTATGGAAGTGGTGACCAACTCCAACAGGACATTTGTGGACCCATCCATGATGCAACACTAATGGATGATGTCTCACCTTTGACAGCAACCTAAACAGAAGCTGCCCAACATCTGAATTTTGCAGAGGAAGCTTAGATTTAAGTCATTCCAACACACAAGCTCAAACAGCTGTTATCATGGTTATGGAAACCTAGAAAGTAGGAGGTCAGTTAGCTTCACATCTGTCATTGGAAAAATGCTGGAATTCATTAATAAAGGATAAAGTATTTAGGAAATCATAATACAATCAAGCAGTGTCAACAGGATTTTGTGAAAGAGAAATCAAGTTTGACAAACATATCAAGCAGGGTAGATAAAGGGGATCCAGGAAACGTATATATTTAGACTCCCAAGAAACATTTGATAAGGTGCCACATACATAAAAACAAAAGAGCTAGGAGCAGGAGTAAGTCATCTGGCCCCTCCAGCCTGCTCTGCCATTCAATAAGATCACAGCTGATCTTTTTGTAAACTCAGCCACACTTACCCACCCACACACCATAACCCTTAATTCCTTTACTGTTCAAAAATGTATCCTTGCCTAAAGAAAGCCTGAATTGCTTCACAGGGCAGGGAGTTCCATCGATTCACAACACTTTGGCAGGAGAAGATCTTCCTCAACTCAGTCCTAAATCTGCTCCCCCTTATTTTGAGGCCATGCACCCTAGTTTTAGTTTCACCTGCTAGTGGGAACAACTTCCCTGCTTCTATCTTATCTATTCCCTTCATAATCTTATACGTTTCTATAAGATTTCCCTCAGTAGAAGATAAGAGGTCTTGGTTTGGGGGTAATATAGTGGTATGAATAGGGGATTGGCTAACTAACAGGAGCAATTATTGGTTTGATGGGTCATTTTTAGATTAGCAAACTGTAAGTAGTGGGCTGCCACAGAGATCAGTGCAGAAACCGCAACCATTTACAATCTATATTAAAGACTTAGATGAAGGGACAGACTGTATTCCAGCCACATTTGCTGACAATACAAAGATAGGTAGGAAAGCTGGTTATAAGGAGGACTCAAAAGTGTCTGCAAAAGGATATAGAAAGGTTTAGTGAGTGGGGCAAACATTTTGCAGATATAGAATAATGTGGGAAATGTAAGGTGATCTTTTTTGAAACATTTAAGATTGAGTGGTCTGAACAGGATAGATGCTGAGAGGTTATTGTCCCTCAAGAGGGATCTAGAACTGGAGGCACAATTTAAAAGTAAATGTCTTTTAAGACAAAAACGAGGAGGAATTTCTTCTTTCAAACGGTCATTACTCATTGGGGCATTCTCTTTCCCAGGAAGCAGCTCATTCAATATACTCAAGGCGGAGTTAGACAGATTTCTGATCTGTAAGGGAATTGGAGGGGAAAGAGATGGGGCGAGGCAGGGAAGTGGATTGAGGCCAAAATGAGATTAGCTTACATGATCATGGCGCTTGATGGATCTGGCCGGAAGGACCAAATGGCCTATCCCTGTTCCTATTTCTTATGTCAGTGTTTAAAGGGGTTTGCAGGGTCTCGCAGCACTCCTGCAATCACAATGCTAGCATTACTGAGATGGTGTCCCAGGGGAGTGGTAGTGGCACCATGGGGTACAATCTGCTCTCCTCTTTTAAGATGGCTGCACTAGTCTTCCCAGCACTGCTGCTGTACTAGTGCCCCGTTACTTTGTTAGCCAGCCAGCCCAGACTGCTGCCACACTGCCTTCATGCCGAGTTGGTGCAGTCTGAAGTTGAGCCTTTCAGGACTAGTGCTGTCACACACTGAAAATCAGCAGTTTTTTCTACCCAGCCTGGCGGCAGCCAAGGACACAGCACTGTGTCAGAGTGCCAGGACAAGTAATAGCAGAAACAAAACAGGCGCCAGGGGAACGCACAAAGAGTAATTAGCACACATTTGCATGGAATAGTGGATGGTTTGATTGCTCAGGTTGTTTTGTATTGCTTGTTGGTGGATTTTATTTCTGCATTAGAACAAGGAGACTCTGTAATAGTCAGTAACAGAGGGATGGTGAAAGGGAATTCGGGTTGTGCTGACTGGTATTGTAGTCGGATGAGTGAATCTCAGACAGAATGGAGTTGTTCCTTCCTCTTCCTCCCCCACCTCCTCCTCACTGCTTGACTTGGTGGTAGAGCTGTTTTCTTTTGATGTTGAGATTCTGCAGACGCAGCAAACCCTGACAAACTGTGGCATACCATCTGGCGTGGATTGCAGGACACCTTCAGAGCTATACAGACTCAAGCAACCCCAACACTTTGTTTGATCACAGTTCATGTAGTTGTTGTTATGTGAGTGCTGTGCACATGTGTGAAGATTGTGAACCAGAGTCGAGAGTGAGGTGGTCAGTGGATATCTCCTGTTGCCCTGTAGCCTCTCTCTAGTTTCTCATGATGGCTCAAATGCCAATGGTACAGTGGGCTGCTGCTGAATGATAGCATTATGATGACCATGGGCAGGATACTGGGTGTTGACCTGTAGGATATGCTTGATGGTCATCAACTGGCTAGTTGTTGAGGGATTGGAATCCTTTCTGGTTTGATACATCTCTGAATTTACATGCAGTGGCCACAAAGTGATGTGAGTGCAGCCAATGGAACCTTGCACCACTGGGAAGTTTGCAATCCTCGTGAAAAAGTATCCTTACTTTCTCTGGCAAGAAAAGCAAAAAGTATTCAGTTCCTTCCCAGTGACTTCACTCATACATTGGTGGATTGCAAGTTGGGAACTATCACTAATCTCAATGACTTCAGCTTGGAAGGAGCCTATGTGACAGATGTCATGGCCATTGTCACCCTCAGAGGGAGTCCTTGTTCTCTCTGAGGCTGCACAAGATGGCAGGTTTATTTGAGCACTTTCTTAGTGAAACAGAGATCACAGGATCGCAGAATCCTACAGTGCAGAAGAAGGCCATTTGGCCTATCGAGTCTGCACCAATCACAATCCCACCCAGGCCCGATTCCCATAACCCCATGATTTACTCTAGCTAATCCCCTGACATTAAGGGGCAATTTGGCATGGCCAATTCACCTAACCCGCACATCTTTGGATTGTGGGAGGAAACTGGAGCCCCTGGAGGAAACCCACGCAGATATGGGGAGAATGTGCAAACTCCACACAGGCAGTGACTCAAACCAGGAATCGAACCGGGGTCCCTGGCTCTGTGAGACAGCTTGTTTGCCATTGTGTCGCCAGTGTTGCTCACTAAGGTCAAGGAAGAGGCATTGCTTTCTGAAAACCCTGCATGGATAAGACCTTCTGCTGAAGCCCTTCTCGCTCTTTAAGCAGCTTCTCCTCCTCTGTGTTGCCTCTGCACATTCTCCCTGTCACAGTGAACACCCAAAAAAGAGTAGAAACTACTGGACCCCTGACAGAACTGAACCCTTGAAGACAGAACCAAGGCCTACACCATGTGGCAAATCAACTCAGCAACTTTGAATAATGGTATAAAGGATTCTACTAATTCAGCAACAGCCAATACATGTCAATCAAAGACTAACCTGAAAGTAGTCGATGATCAAGAGAGGGCATTAGATAGAACATTCAGGTTGAAATTGGCACCACTAGCATCAAATCAGTATTACACGCTGACTGCCATCATCACCTGTCTACGTAACAGGTTTCCAGTCCCTGCTCCCAGTGCCTGTGCAATGATCTATCCAGAATGGTCACTGGCTCAGCCAACACCAGAAATGTGCAACTGTGGCACAGACTCCATTTGGACCAGAACTGGTCGTCCAAGTGCCAGAGGTGCAGGCACATCACAACCAGATTTTGTGGCTACAACCCTAACCGAACCCAGATCATGACCATGGGCAGGATACTGGACCACCCTGATACTGTTTTTTTTTATTTTCACACATGAATGATTAGCTATGAGTGAATACATATTTTTCTATCCTCCTTGAATATGCGTAACAATAATCTCATAGATTACTGTTCAGATTGAACAGGGACCTTAAATAAATATCCAGTTCCTGTAAACATACTTTAACCTTCCTCCTATGGTCAGTTCAATGGTGGCATCTCCACATCAGCTCTGTACTGACATATTCGGAAATTCACATTTCCGTTGTGAAACCGATAGTGAGAGAAGACTCCAGTCAATTAATAGCCTTGCCCGTTTCTCAAAAAGTCAAGGAGCTGCCAATTAAAGTCAGTACTGCAGCTTTTAGATATCCTGATAACCTGTGAGCAGGTAACTCGTGAACACCCCTTACTGATAGCCATGAACATGAACAGACTGCTGTATCTTACATAACTAGGGTATAACAAACAGCTATTCATCCATATTGAATAACGAGAATCTTTACACTGGCACAGATGACAATGTGATAGCTTTGTCCATTCCACAGCTGGAGCTTACTAATGTCCTTTGCCTTATTGATTCATACTTATTCAGAACACCACAGAGAGCTGAACTGGTATGTGTTTCCTTGAAAATTTCCTTCCGTGATTTAAAAATAAACTCACTATAGACTTAAGTTTGATCATGTACCATTTCACATATGTTATTGCTCTTAAGTAAGTGCACTCTCTGGAATATTTCCCATACCTTGGCAGCGCCTCTCTCAACACCTGACAATATCCAGACTTGGCCTGACAAGTGGCAAGTAACATTTGTGCCACACAATTGCCAGGCAATAGCCATCACCAATCAGAGACACTCTAATCACCTCCCCTTGACATTCAATGGTGTTACCATTACTGAATCCCCCGCTGTCAACATCCTTGGAGTTACCATTGGCCAGAAACTCAACTGGACTCACCACATAAACACAGTGGCTTCTCTGGAATTCTCTGCCCGTTGAAGTGGTGGAGGCTACCTCGCTAAATATTTTTAAGACGCGGGTTGATGGGTTTTTGATAAGAGAGGGGATTAAGGGTTATGGGGAGAGGGCGGGAAGGTGGAACTGAGCCACGACAGATCAGCCATGATCTTATTGAATGGCAGGGCAGGCTCAAGGGGCCAGATGGCCTACTCCTGCCCCTATTTCTTATGTTCTTATGTTCAAAGGCTAGGCATACTGCAGCGAGTAACTCCCCGAAGCCTATCCACCATCTACAAGTCATAAGTCAGGGGTTTGATGGAATGCTCCCCACTTCCCTGGATGGGTGCAGCTCCAACAACATCCAAGAAGCTTGACACCATCCAGGACAAAGCAGCCCGCTTGATTGGCACCACATCTACAGACATCCACTCCCTACATCACTGGTGCTCAGTAACAGCAGTGTGCACTATCTACAAGATGCACTGCAGCAATTCACCAATAGCACCTTCCAAACCCATGACCACTTCCATCTAACAGGACAAGGATAGCAGATACATGGGAACAGCACTACCTGCAAGTCCCCCTCCAAGCCACTCCCATCCTGACTTGGAAGTAAATCACCGTTCCTTTGCAATCGCAGGACCAAAATCCTGAAATTCCCTCCCTAATGGCACGATGGGTCAACCCACAGCACATGGACTGCAGCGATTCAAGAAGGCAGCTCAGCATCATCTTCTCAAGGGTAACTAGGGATGGGCAATAATTGCTGGCCAGCCAGTGACACCCGAGTCCCAATGAACGAATAATAAAAAAAACCCAACAACTGATCAGCTGCACCAGCTCAGACTTTTACAAACTATGGCAGAATGACAACAGGTCAACAAAGATCCCAGTGGCCAGAGCAATTGTCATCACCACATTCCCGTTCTGTAGGGAGAAGCAACTCGACTGAGTCAGTGACACAGAAGAGCGATATGGGATTTCCATCAGCAATGCCTCTGTCGCATCCTCCTGACTCAATGGGAAAGATGGAATAACTGCTCGTGTCCATCTTGAAGCCAGCTCTCCAAGCATTCAGGCAAAATCCCCGTAAAATCAACTTTGATGGACTGACACTGTGTCCGGGTGGCTGGAAAGCATTTCCCCTGCCAGTTTCCATTTTCTCAACTCTCAAATAGCCAAACTTTCAGGAGAGAATGAAGAAAATACTTGAGAGACATTCTGAACTCTGGATGAAATGTGGCAGCATTGACATTATGACTGGAGGAGCTTGCTACCAGTTATTCAAAATGACAACAACCTGCATCCTGCTTCAAGTCCAAGTGCCTCAATGATGAGGCAGAAGAAAGGCAAAAAAGAAAGCAAATCCTGCAGTCTGGATTGCATTATCTTGTGGGACATCCTGCCCCATGAGGCTAAATATCTGCATGGTGAGAATCAGTTTGTTCCGTCACCTGAAGACCCATGGCAGACAATGAGTAGACATCATCCTGGAATCAAGGGGCAGCTGATAATGGAAGTGTGCAAGCTCTTAGGATCCCACCACAATATTGTTGAAATGCCACTATCCCTCTCATTGTTGAAGAGTTTCCTTCAGTTGGCGAGTTTGACTCAGGGTGTGTGCATAGCTAAGCAAGATTGACTGTGATAGCCATTGAAGCTGTACAATTTACCTCAGGACCGCCGAGCTATGGGGGCAAAAATCACAATGCAATGAATCCTGTTAGAATTTGGATGGGCCAATTTTTACTTCTGTAACTTACTGTGTGCATAATAGGGTGAAGCTGGGGTATAACGGGTCGCTGAATTTATCGGATACCAGCCATGGCTGATTCTCACGTTTTAGGTAGGATTTTCTGTTCCACTGTGGCAGCGGAGGTGGCCCGCCATTAGCCAGTGGCAGTATATTTCAGTCCCACAGCTGTCAACAGAGTTTTCTGTTGTTCAAACCCTCCACCGCTGGGAGCCTGCAGTGGGCCATCGCCATCAGTGGGACTGGAAGATCCCACTGGCAGGACTGACTGGAAAATCCTGCTCCTTGTATTTGGAACCCGCTGAAAGTCTGAATTAAAATTGGAGACTTTGAATGCTCCAACCCACTTAGCACAATAGTTACCCAAGAACAGTTAGAAGGATTAAAACCCATTCTAATTCTTGAGTACCTACACTGGTGAACGCGCCTCACCGACTCCCAATTAACCCCACTACCCCAACTACCCAATATTTCCCCACCTTCTGACTACACTCCCCCATTCACAGCTACCCACAAATTGATTGTCCTTCCCTCCCAAATATTCAACTACCAATCCTCCCAAGCACAGTGGCATGATGGCACAGTGGTTAGCACTGCTGCCTCACAGCGCCAGAGACTTGGGTTTGATTCCGGCCCTGGGTAACTGTCTGTGTGGAGTTGGCATGTTCTCCCCGTTCTGCATGGGTTTCCTTTGGGTGTTCTGGTTTCCTTCCACAGTCCAAATATGTGTCGGTAAGGTTGATTGGCCATGATAGATTGCCCCTTAAGGTCAAGGGGATTAGGTAGGTAAATATGTGGAGTTATGGGGATAGGACAGGACCTGGCTGGAATTGTTGTTGGTGCAGGCTCGATGGGCCATATGACCTCCTTCTGCACTGTAGATTCTATAACTCTGATCACCCCTCACCCGCCTCCTTACACACTTACCTTCTGTTCCTAGTTTGTTATTTAAGCAAGGGGATATTTAAGCGTACCAGTATATGACATCTTGTGCTGTAAAAGAGGTTTTCCCCCAACACTCCTACTCTATGAAGGAAGGACTCCAGGAACAGGTACGCTCCATATTCCTCAAGATGTCTATTTTGGAAGTCCAAGCAAGAAATTTGGAATTTTGGTGCAAGGTGATCAATCGGGAAATGAGTGGCAATCTGCAGTGATTGCCTCTCCTCGGCAGACCCAACTCAGCGGTTCATCTTTTAAATCATTTCATCTGAATTTACTTGCCTGATTGCTCCTTCATTCTTAAATCTTCGTCTTTGCTTGAATCAATATGAATGTTATCACTCTGACTAAAATGGCTCATATAATGTTAGGCAGTTCTTAACTGAAGGCAATGTACCTTTAAAACTCATTTTCATTAGTGAGGAATGTCTGAAGTTTATTTATTAGTGTCACAAGTAGACTTACATTAACAGTGCAATGAAATTGCTATGAAAATCCCCTAGTCACCACACTCTGGCACCTGTTCAGGTACACTGAGGGAGAATTTAACATGGCCAATACACCTAACCAGCACGTATTTTGGACTATGCGAGGAAACCGGACCACTTGGAGGAAAGCCATGCAGAGATGGGGAGAGCGTGCAGATCCACACAGGCAATGACCCAAGCGAGGAATTGAATCCAGGACCATAGTGTGTGAGGCAGCAGTGCTAACCACTGTACCACTCACAATAGAATGTGTGCTATTATATGAGAGAAACACTTTATTATAGAATCAACATCTCAAAAAAATTTGGTTATTATCAAGTTGCTGTTTTTGGGAGCTTGCTGTGCATTAATGTTCTGTCACATTTCCTGTATTTTAACAGTGACTACGCTGTTTGAACACACTGTGATTTCCAATGGTTATGGAAGGCACTATATAAGTATGAGCCTTTCTTTCTTTAGAATAGTTACCCCAAGCTTCAAGGGATTGGATACTGAGAAGAGTAACTTGATTTCTTTTTTTTGACAAATTTGAATGGGGTGCTGCTGTAGGCGAAGGGCTACCTAGTAATAAATAACCCTTTCTCTGTTTAATCAGTCTGTTAAATTCAGCTAATGGGAAAACTTCGTCACTGCAGTGATGCCTCACAGGCAACCCAGCAGAACTAATAGCATTCCTAATGTCCAGCTAATCACCATTATAAACAGTCAGGCAACACCCGTTGGATTTTGCTTGTTCGAACCATAAACATAGTGACCCATGGAGCAACAGCAGAGTAACATTGTGTGCATCCTTTACTGTCCCATTTGTTGTTTTCAGTTTTCAAGGGGCCTGACTGAAGTATCTACCTCTAGATCAATCAAATCCAGTACCAAAATCTAAGCCCTAAAAGTTCCAGACCACTGGTATCGCCAGATTGACTTTGGTGATTTTGTTTGAGGTAGGGGAAGGGGTGTTGAAGCTTGAACACATTTTGCAGTTGAGATCGGGTGGCACAGTAGCACAGTGGTTAGCACTGCTGCCTCACAGTGCCAGGGGGCCAGGTTCAATTCCTGGCTTGGGTCATTGTCTGTGTGGAGTCTGCACATTCTCCCCGTGTCCGTGTGGGTTTCCTCTGGGTGCTCCGGTTTCCTCCCATATTCTGAAAGACGCGCTGGTTAGGTGCATTAACCCGAACAGGCGCCGGACTGTGGTGGCTAGGGGAATTTCACAATAACTTCATTGCAGTGTTAATGTAAGCCCTAGTTGTGACTAATAAATAAACTTTACTTTCTAGTTAGATTGGTGACGCTTACCTCCCTCCACCCTTTACTGGCCATAGTTGAAGCTAAATTGCAGATGGAGATAACCTATGTATTACTAGCTGGAGATCTTCAGAGGACTATTTCGTCCAGTGAATAAGCTGTCCACATTTGAGAGTTTGCTGAAACGGAAAGTAGCAGAGTGAGGGCCACAGGGAGTTGTGAACTCCTGCTGCCCTCGGCTCCTCTCTCTCCTCCCCTGACTGAAATCACCTTAGAAATATCCACCAACAGCACTTTGCTGCTTGGGACAGTTCTGGCCAACTCTTGATTCCCACTGCTCTGGGCAACAGGCCTTCCTCCACAAGGTAGGGATTTGAAATGGCCTAGACTACACCAGCATTATCACAGCTGCCTTGCACTCACAATCACATTCCAAGTTAAAATGGGGACTAATCATTCTTCAAGCTAGTATTTGTATCATGTGAATTGACCTCTTTTTATAAAGGCAGGAATTTGATGAAGGACCTGAGATTGGATTATGAACAAGTGTTCCATTTTTGTGTCAGTAGACAGTTTGAAGATATGAATTGGAGTGAACAATATTGAACAAGGTGATAACTTATGTTAAGACAAAGAAGAAAATTTAGCCGTATCTGTTTCAGTCAAAGAAGAGATAATCATAGAATCCCTACAGTGCAGAAGGAGGCCATTCAGCCCATCGAGCCTGCTCTGACAACAATCCCACCTAACCTATCCTCTTAATCCCATGTCCCCCGACACTAAACAGCAACTTAGCATGGACAATCAACCTAACCCGCACATCTTTGGATTGTGGGTGGAAGCCAGAGCACCCGGAGGAAAGCCAAGGGGAGAACATGCAAACATAGACAGTGACCCCTGTTCTTCTACTCACCTCCCACCTTCAGTGAGGTGGAACCTATAAGAAAAAGGTATTTAAGCAAACATTACAAATCGTTTAAAAACAGATAACTTTTTTGCAAGTAAAGGGCTTGAAGGATATGGTGCAAACATAACTATTTTAAATCTGACAAAATGGCTTCATTGCATTTACTTCTCTTAAATATGTTTTTACCTAAAACTTTATGTTCATCTGTTTGATTGGACTCTGAGGGTCTTTGTTTGATAGTAGTTTGCCCAGTCTCATTCATTTTTTAATGGCAGCCCAGATGGGGTTAGAGCATTTTACAGAAGGTCATATATCCCTTCATTGCCACTGAAACTCATTACTTTTAAGTTTTTAGTTTCTTATTAGTGTCACAAATTGGCTTACACTGCAATGAAGTTATTGTGAAAATCCCCTAGTTGCCACACTCTGGCGGTTGTTTGGGTACACTGAGGGAGAATTTAGCATAGCTAATGCACCTAACTAGCACATCATTCAGGCTGTGGGAGGAAACTGGAGCACCTGGAGGAAATCCCTGCAGACATGGGGAGGATGTGCAGACACCACACCGACAGTGACCCAAGCTGGGAATTGAACCAGGGTCTCTGGTGCTGTGAGGCAGCAGTGCTAACCACTGTGCCATCATGCCTCCCCAAGGCAGGGGAGGGAAGTACTGTGACTTATTTTGTTAATGATGCTGTCAAATGTGAGTTCATTCAAAGTGGCTGGAATTTTAAGAATCTGTGTGATCTTTGGCCTCTTTGGGTCATATATTCATCTAATGGAAGGAGAAATAGATATTTATACAACGTCTTTCATGATCTCAATTGTAAACCACTATCCCTGGACTGTGGAACCCGGGTCCCTAGTGCTGTGAGGCAGCAGTGCTAACCACTGTTTCACCGTGCTGCCTACTGCTTTGCTGCCCGTTTCATACAAATGCCAGTGATGAGGGAAGCACTGGGTTGTTTCACCATCACCTTCTTAACCTTGGACCTTGGTCAGCACACTATCATACCACAGCTGAGGAACTGGCTTTATTTGGGTACAATTACGTCCCAGGTATGTTGCAGATTTTTGCATTAACCTGGACCAGAAATCTCTAGGTTAATGGAAAAGATTGAATAGTTAGTAATATTGGGAAGGTTAAGATGAACACCTCTCACCCACTTCATCATTGTATAGTGTGTAGCAGTCCCTCTTCCAACCCTATAAGAGTTAAAAGTCAGAGGGAGCTGAGGTAACTGGACCTAAACCTGTAAAATGTTCAGGAGCAATGTTTTATTGATGGGGAAACTAAAATTACCTGAAAGATGGCTGCTGTGTAAAAAAAAACATTTACAAGCCAAGTCAGCGCAAGTGAATGATGGGGTGGAGGAGGTTAACATGGTGAATATGTACCTCAGCCTGTGTGGGTGACTCAATCTAGGGCAAGTCATGGACCATAAGTTATTTGACCCCTGACTACCTGAAGGGGAGTGACAATCAGGCACTGCTTGAAGTCTGAAGATTAAAGAGAGATCACTTTGTATTTTGGCAGCACAGTAACATATATAGGCTGAGTGTTTAGGATTGATCTCAGTTGAGTAACTCCCTCTGTGAACAGTGTAAGGTTCCATTTTTCAAAAAGCTCCCCTATACAGTTATTGCAAAGCTGCGCTGCAGAACATATTGAAAAATTGAGAAGGCAGTGTGTCTTAATTCTGGGTGGGCTGCTTTTCTCCTCAGTTTTCTCTCCTCAATGCACTGACTCTTCCTGGATTACAGTTAGCAAGAGCTCTCCAGTATTATCCCCAAGTGCAAATCCTTCATGTGAGGCTCCAAAAAGCCAAAGTTGAACTTCCCTCTGATCGGGAAGTATGGAGGCATTAAAGGGGGTAAAACCTACTGATTCCCCACAATTTAAATGTCCCTTCATTGTACTGGCCAAGATCATAGAATCCCTACAGTACAGAAGGAGGCTGTTTGGCCCATCAAGCCTGCACCAACAACAATCCCACCGAGGCCCTATCAGCCCACAGCTTTACTCTGCTAATCCTCCTGACATTAAGGGGCAATTTAGCATGGTCAGTTGACCTAACCCGCACATCTTCGGAGTGTGGGAGGAAACTGGAGCACCTGGAGGAAACCCACGCAGACACAGGGAGAAAGTGCAGACTCCGCACAGACAGTGACCCAAGGCTGGAATTGAACCCGAGTCCCTGCCACTGTAAGAAAGCAGTGCTAACCACTGTGCCATTGTGCCACCCTATTGCTTTGCCTCCCATTCCATACAAATATCAGTGATGAGGGAGACACTGGGTTGTTTTACCATCTCCTTATTGACTGCCCCTGTTTCCCTCAGGATCAGCAGGTAATGCCTGGAGTGAGTCCCTGGAATAGGAAAGACCTGATAAAAGAATGACCTTGTTATTGCAGCCTTTCCCTCCAGCACTTATCTGCTGTAAGCCCTGGTCACAGCCTTCTTGATTGTGAAAGGCGCAATTTAAAGGTCAGTTTTTTCCCTTTAATTGTTACATCTGAAATTGGCTAATTCTGTGAAGAGTGGAGTTTAAACCATGGGACCCACTATGATCTGTATGACCCAGTGAATATTAATTGTTTTGTGGACGGAAGTGTGGCAAAATGTCTTGCCCCACATCATACCGCAATATCCTTTTAAGAGAGCTTAAGATAAACTGGGACTCCACCCCCATGATTTTAAAAAATATAATTTTCAGAAAGAGTAGCTTTCAAAAAATTGTACACTGGCCTATATCTAGGTTCAGTTCTGAACTTATTAATTAATTCATGGAATGTGGGCATCGCTGGCTAGGCCAGCATTTATTGCCCTTCCCTAATTGCCTTTGAACTGTGTAGCTAAGTCATTGCAGAGGGCATTTAAGAGTCAATCACATTGCTGTGCGTCTGGAGTCACATGTAGACTAGACCGACTAAGGATGGCAAAATCTGGAGTCACAGATTTCCTTCCCCAACTGGACATTAGTGAGTCGGATGGGCTTTTAGGACAATCAGTGGGGTTTCATGATCATCATTAGCCTTTTAATTCCAGAATTTAGCAAATTAAAATTTCACCATGGTAGTGTTCAAACCCAGATCCCCCAAGATTACTATCCAGTGACAATACCACTATGCCACCACCTCCCCATTTTGTACTTTAGATTTTGTATCTGTGTCAATTTTAGGCACATGGTTGATGCATCAAAACTGCTAACATGATTGTAAATGATACTGTCATTGCTGGGCCTGGTCCTTCAGGATTGATGGAACATGGCCAGGAGGGACTAATAGGACAGTGTTGCCTAGAAACTATTCTATCTTCTCTGCAGTGTATTATTGATACATTTTTAAAGTTTATTTATTAGTCACAGGCAAGGCTTACATTAACACTGCAAAGAGGTGACAGTAAAATTCACCTGGATTAGTATTCTGGTGCTGTACTTCCTGCCTCCACCTTATAGGACCACTTCTTCCTTTTGTAAAGGAACTATATTTGTGAAGTATTTCAGAGTCACAGGCAATTTTGTTTCTTATTGATTTGCCTATTCCCAATGATGGCAGGGCCTGCAGGATAGCCAGCGTACACACATTGTGGGATAGAGATTGCACTTTCAAACCAGCCTATACCAGCATCATAGAATCCCTACAGTGCAAATTTGGCCCATCAAGTCTGCACCGACCACAATGCCTATCCCCATAACACCCATGTATTTACCCTGCTAATCCGCCTGACACTAAGGGGCAATTTACCATGGCCAATCAACCTAACCCGCATATCTTTGGAGTGTGGGAGGAAACCGGAACACCCGGAGGAAACCCATGCAGACATGAGAACGTGCAAACTCCACACAGAGAGACTCCATACCCGAGGCCAGAATTGATCTCCGATCCCTGGTGCTATGAGGCAGCACTGCTAACCACTGTGCCACCCCAGCAGTGTGAGATCTTTCTGATCTGACACAATAGCAACTTAGTGAGGAGAGATGATATGATATACAGGTAAATGGCAACATGCAGATACACACAATACAAATGATTTCCTCTGTTCTACACTTTATATAACATTGAAGATTTTTCCTAAGTGTTTATAGGTATATCTTCCTGATCTCCCTTAGTAATCATCTCACTCATTTCTTATGTACAGTTTGATGTGGGAATTTTTCCTCTGTTTTAATCCATAAACTCTTTGTCCTTATGAAAGGAATTAAGAACTAAACTCCAAATCCTTTTCCCGGCAGTCATTTTCCTTCTATTTTCCATCAGCCTGGCTCATAATTCTAACCTTTAAAATTGATCTCTTCCCCCAACTCCCCTCCCCCACTGTCAACCAAAGTAAATTGTAAAGGTCTGGAATATAAACAGATGACATAACGGCTTTTCTCTCAGAGACCTAGGTGATATCACTATAGTAACAAACTTTGACAGGATCAAGTGGTGAGCAGCTCGATCGCTCAGCTAAAATCATCTTGAAGAAAAATTGAGAACATCAAAGCTCTGCTATATGCTGACTTCCCAGAGTAGAGAATTTCAAACTCCACCCCCCCAAACACCTCACCCCACCCAGGAGCTGCGATAAAATTGTACAGGCAATTGAGTTTGGAAAAACTTGACATGGACTGCTCAAGGGCTGAAATATTGCACCATCAAACAGAAGGAGGTTAAGATCTCGAAACTCATAGGGCTAGGTAGGGTGGGTGTCCCTTTGCTGCCCCATGTATGAGCCAGACCCAGCTTGGCCCGAATTCTACATAACTTAGAGCTGGCTTTTAAGTTCAGCTGGGATATATGTATATACAGTGGGATACATCACCAAGGTGGTGTTTCGGAATCGGTTCTTGGTCTTCTTCATGGGATCCACCTTGAAAGGTCTCAAACCTCTACTAGAATGAGGCAATTGATAATTACTTTCTCCAGTCAGTGTCCTTCCAGTAGAGCGGTAGACCATGGCTCATTTGGGCCGTGGGGAGGCTCTACTCTGCCTCAGAAGGGCAAATCCATTCAGAATAGTGGGCTTCCTACCATTGTGCCCTTGTAGGCACCAACTCTCCTGACTATGCAGATAATGGAGCTCTGACCTTTGGAGAGAGGGTCAGGTGTCTCACTCCGTTATACTTTCCCAATGGGACTGCAGTGTCTGGAATTCCATTTTGCATCTTCTTTCCTGAGGACACCAATTGTTTTCTGAAGTGTGATCTACCGGTGTCAGTTCCCTCCATAGCCACCCTGGCGTCAGTTATCTCCATAGCCATCTTAATGTCAGTTACCTCCATAGTCACTCTGGCAGTCTGAGTACGTCAGCATGTTATATTATAGTGCAGGTATTACAAGCAAGCACAATCCCACCTCTTCGAGCAGGTTTTGCAGGATTGTGGTGAGCAGGAACTCTAGGCCGTTTGGCCATCCCCCCCTCAGGAACACCGAGGTTTACTATAGCATCAGGTAACAGACTAGGAATTGATGTGGATGCTACATCGGTGAATACATTTAAGGTTAGGATAGATGATCTTTTGGTCTCTCAGGGAACTAAGGAATATAAGAAGGAAAGGGGAGTTGAATTCCTAGATCAGTCATGATTCTACTAAATGCTAGGGCAGATTCAATGGGATAAATGATTTACTCCTGCTCCTATTTCTTGTGTTCTTGAATTAATACTAGTTCACATACACACTTGCTTAACCGATTTCTCTCTCTTTAGGTGCTATGCTCTAAGAGGGCATTGGCTACCACATTCATGGTAATGCTTGGCAAATTGGCCATGGTTTGCCATTGCCTTCTACACGTTCCTATTGACCATGGGCAGAATTTTCCAGCCGCACTTCCCCAAGACCGGAAAATCCAAGGACAGCAGACCCTTTTGTGGTCCTGTCCTGCCTGATTCCTGTGGCACGTGGGATGGGAATTTCCACCCCATATTGACCATTCTTCCACTCTTACCACCTGCTATTGGCCAAGTGGAAGGATTCACAGGTTAATAGTCATTCAGTTTGGCCATGTTATGAAGGCATCTTCTGGGTTGGGAATGCTACCAACATGCTACCAACATGAGGAGGTTTACTAGGCTGATACCGGAGTTGAGGGGGTTGAGCTATGAGGAGAGGCTGAATAAACTAGGCTTGTACTCGTTAGAGTTTAGAAGAATGAGGGGAGATCTCATTGAGACGTATAAGATGATGAATGGGATGGATAGGATAGAGGTGGAGAGACTCTTCCCGCTCAAAAAAGACAGTAGGACTAGGGGGCACAGCCTCAAGATAAAGGGGGGGCGGTTTAGAACGGAGTTGAGGAGGAACTTCTTCACTCAAAGGGTGGTGAATATCTGGAATTCTCTGCCCGTTGAAGTGGTGGAGGCTGCCTCGCTAAATATTTTTAAGAAGCGGGTTGATGGGTTTTTGATAAGAGAGGGGATTAAGGGTTATGGGGAGAGGGCGGGAATGTGGAACTGAGCCACGACAGATCAGCCATGATCTTATTGAATGGCGGGGCAGGCTCGAAGGGCCAGATGGCCTACTCCTGCTCCTATTTCTTATGTTCTTATGCCACAAGACACCCCTGGTTTATCAATCGGGTCTTCAGTTAGAATCACATTATTGTCAATATTGATAATTGATGAACATCCTGAGAATAACCCTCAACTTCATTAAGGTCATGATACAAAGCCTGCAATATGTCATTGTTCTGCTGTTTATATTTATTTGTGTTGCTGAGGGTGCAGGAATAGATCTCTGTGATGGACAATATCGGGGGTTGATTTTAAATTTAATTTTTAAAAGCAGAAAATGCCCTTGTTTATTTGCTCCTTTACTGCTGGATTTCTCCTGGATCATTCCTTCCAGTGCCACCTGCAGAAGCTTTCTTTTCTTTCAACTTTTTCTGAATTTAGTCCTTCAGAGAGAGCAGAAAATAAGTTCTTGCATTTTATAGTGCATTTCACATCCTCGAGAGGGCCCAACCTGTTTAAGATTTGTGCTGACTGTCGTAACAGCCAATTTACCCATGGAGAAGTTCCATTAAACAGCAATGAGATGAATGACCAGATAATCAGCTTTTTAATGAATCTGTTTGATCCAGGTCATCAAGAGAATAGCTCTGCTCTTCACCGAAAAGTACCATGGCACTTCTAACATCTACCTCAGAGGGCAGACTTGGTTTAGCATCTTGGCATGGCTATTGCCTTTGTTAAATACCTCATCTGAAAGTCTTCTCTGCTATTACAGTGCTTACTGAAGTGTCACCAGTGGGGGATTTGAACCCATGACTATTTGTATCAGGGGCTAGATTACTATCACTGAGCTGAGGTATTTCTCAGCACTAAAGCATGGAATTTTCTACCTCAGGGACCTGGCGTGGGCAGCAAGCACTTCCAGCTCTGGTATGATAATGTTTGTATGTTTCAAATGCTGCTTCCACAAAGTTTCAAAGGGTGCAGAGGGCACTAATCTTGAGATGGGAAAAATGAGGTCGGAGTTGCAGAGATAGGTTTTGAAGAGACTTTGCAGAAGAGAAGTAGGAAAGTGACTTTTCGAGTTCAGATGACCCTTTGTCAAAGCTTTGACAAAGGGTCGTCTGGACTTGAAACATCAGCTCTTTTCTCTCCTTACAGGTGCTGCCAGTCCTGCTGAGATTTTCCAACATTTTCTCTTTTCTCTTTTGGTTTCAGATTCCAGCATCCACAGTAATTACTTTTATTTAGAAGTAGGCAGGTGAGGTGGTCAATAGAAGAAGCAGGAGTGAGATTAAAAAAAACAGAAAGTGCTGGAAAAACTCAGCAGCTCTGGCAGCATCTATGGAGAGAGAAATTGAGTTTAGAATCATAGAATAGAATTCCTACAGTACAGAAAGAGATCATTCGGCCCATCGAGTCTGCACCGACCACAATCCCACCCAGACCCTACCCCCATATCCCTACATATTTACCCACTAATCCCTCTAATCTATGCATCTCAGGACAGTAAGGGCAATTTTAGCATGGCCAATCAACCTAACCCACATATCTTTGGACTGTGGGAGAAAACCGGAGCGTCCGGAGGAAACCAGGTTTACATTTTGAGTCCAATATGGCTCCTCTTTGGAACAGGAGTGAAGCAGGAATCGAGTTGCTGAAGGATCAGCAACTGCTGGTGGATCAGAGGACAAAGGAGATGTGATCCTGATCTCTATCACCTTTCCTTAACATCCATTTTTCCTCTCTGTAACAGCTTGAGATCAGTACTGGGCTTTTACATCATTTCTTCACATTGGTTGATGTTGGTATAAGATCAGGAAAAGATTGGAAAACAAGGATGTATCTGTTCAGTTAGGGGACGATGAGCTCAGTGAAGATGGAGATGATGCCAGTGACTGAACTGTCTATAACAGAGTTTCAAACTTCAGAATTCTGGGTTAAGTGCAGCTTGTGAAGGGTGCAGGAAGGAAAGTGGGTGGGGACAACTTCAGAGAAACCAGTGCTTCAAGTGATGAAGACACAGATGAGGGTTTCAACTGGAGAAGGAGAGAGGTAGAGGTTGGAACATACAATATTTTAGGGTTGGAATAATGTAACTTCAGCAGCAGACAAGACATTGGTTAAAATCAAACGCTCCAAGTACTTTTCATTTTTAGTTTGATTTGATTTAGTATTGTCACATGTGTCAGCATATAGTGAAAAGTATTGTTTCTTGTGCACTATAGACACAAAGAATACCTTATGTAGAGAAGGAAAGGAGAGGGTGCAGAATGCAGTGTTACAATCATAGCTAGGGTGTAGAGAAAAATCAACTTAATACGAGATAGATCCATTCAAAAGTCTGATGGCAGCAGGGAAGAAGTTGTATTTGCGTCATTTGGTACGTGTCCTCAGACTTTTATATCTTTTTCCTGAAACACAAAGCCTGGCTTAATTTGCTCCAAAAAATAGATTATTTTGCTTTTGAGGCCCCAGCCTCAAATGAGTACTGTCCCTTTTGCTATTTCCCATTGTCATACTCTGAGATGGCCACTGAATGAAGATTACATTCTCTTAACCCATATCTATATTGACAACAGCTACACGAAGTCTGCCAGACTTTTAACTACACTGGATTTTAATCTAACTGCTAGCATTGAAGGGGTATTGTCTATCCCATGGTGTGCCAGTGTCCACGTTCATTTCCTATTGGACTACTGTCTGTAGCTTTAGAACCTAGTGTGATTCAGTATCACTAAGAACTGCAGAACAGGGGCAGTGATTAAATAGATCAAACTGCTGCTCATGTCAGGTATTTCATAGATTCAATGATCTAGATATCATGACTAATCAAAGACAAGTGTGTGAATGTTGCAACAACATGACAGCAATCACACATTTGAGGAATGTTTTATCGTAAAGTTATTTGAATCAATCCAATGCAATGAGGTGGTGTTCAAATGCAATTTTGTGAACTACAATTGATTTCAGTGTCCCTTGGGCAAGTGTTGGGGGGATCAGCCATGTTCCCGATCTTCACTGTGATCCAGGGATTATTCTAGGAGGTGCCTATGTAACGATGTTGAATAATGATTGGATCAGGTTTGGCTCTGATGCCTCCAGTTGTTGAATACTCTGCCAGCAGCCTATCATTGCCTGAATTTCAGCTGTGAAACTCTCATCCCAGCAAGCAGACAGAAAAAAATGGTGAAGCAAAAATTTCAGAGTTAATGGACTGAATTTTGCCAATTCTTTGTGGTGGAGTGGGAGGTGGGAAGGTTGGGTAAAATGGCACGGGAACTTGCATGCTTGACATCCACTCATCACCATGCCCTTTTGCCAGCTGCAGGAAAGGTTTAAAATTTATTTATTAGTCACAAGTAGGCTTACATTAACACTGCAATGAAGTTACTGTGAAAATCCTGTAGTTGTCATACTCTGGCACCTGTTCGGGTACACTGAGGGAGAATTTAGAATGGCTAGTGCACCTAACCAGCATGTCTTTTGGAATATGGAAGGAAATCAGGGCACCTGGAGGAAACCCATGCAGACACATTGAGAGTGTGCAGACTCCGCACAGACAGTAAACCAAGCTGGGAATCGAATCCGGGTCCCTGGTGCTGTGAGTCAGCAGTGTTGACCACTGTGCCACCATGCCATCCAGCTTAATTGGCTGTGCTGGAAAAATGCAGCCACCTCCTACCTTCCACCCCTGGCAACGGGATTGCTGGCCAGGATAGTTGTGAGGAAGCAATCAGTCTTAAAGCATTGTTGAGCCACATTAGGTTGCTGTTAATGGATCTCAGATAGCTTAATGTTTTCTCAGCCACTCTGCTCAGTGATGGATCAGTAATTCTTATGGAAATGTTTTTTGGGGAAAGAAAACCATGTGTACTTTCAAAAACAAAGTTTAATTGAGCATCACAATCTATATGATCAGATAATACAGGGCAGAGTTTGTTACTTGCTGGAAAGATCTTTTTGGTGTTAGTATGAAAATGCTTCTGGGGCTGTGAGCTATTTGAATCCTACCCTGGTCTGATTTCTACAACAGCAGCTCTGTTTATTGAAACAAGTCAGAATGAAATTATTTGATTTAGTACATTTCACAGCCCAAAGCACTTTGCAGCTTGTGAAGTGTAGCCATTGTTGTTTTGTTACACAGCACGTCCCAGAACAACAGATCAGGTAAACGAGCGGTTGATTTGTTTCTGGTGTTATTGGTTGAGAGATAGATACTGAAATTTTACCGCCTCAATCACCCCAGACTCATAAGATCCCCCTGAGTCCAATGGAGAATGCCATTCTGCGAGCCTCACCTGCCCTGATTCTGGGGCATATGGGGCCTGTGAAATTCTGGCCCGATTATGGACTGGAATCCTGGGAAACTTTAATTCTTCTACAAATTAATACCTTGGGATTTTTTTTCAATCTGCAGAGCAAGGGTCACTTGATCCAGGGAACCAGTCAGGGAGTAGGATGGGGGAGTCATCTGTTCTCGAACCTTCATAGCTTTTCCCTGTAAATAAATCATCAAATCCCTATAGCGCAGAAGCAGGCCATTTGGCCAATTGAGTCTGCACCGATTCTGTTACAGAGCATCTGACCCAGACCCTTCCCCCTCCACCCTATCCCTGGCCAATGCATCTAACCTGCACATCTTTGGACTGTGGGAGGGGGAAAATGGAGCACCCAGAGGAAACCCACACAGACATGGGGAGAAGGCACAAACTCCACAGGCAGTCATCCAGGACCAGAATTCAACCCGGGTCCCTGGTGCTGAGTTGTTGCTTTTCCCTAAACTGGTGAACAAGAATTATTACATTGGGAATAACCTGAGCACTAGCACTGAGATTTGTTGCTGACCTTTGTAGCTGAGACTGCTCCAGAGAAGGCCTCATTTAGTTGTGACTCCAGTGCAATAATGAAGGAATGTTAGATTTTTGGAGGTGTGCCTTCCTTAATGAGAAGTTATGCACAGGATGTCATGAAACTGCAAACCATGAAGTATACAGCTTTTATTCAGCCTCAAACCATACCTTGTGTGTCAGCCTGGGCCTCAGTTGCTAGAGCTCGCCTTTTTGTGTCACAAATTTGTAGGCTTAAGACAAATGTCAGGAGTGCAAGCCTGTCATCCAGCCTGGTTTTTCAGGGCAATCCCAAGGGAGCATTGCATTGTTGGAGCTGCTGTCCTTCAGATGAGAAATAAAATTGAAGTTTTTACCTGTTCAGGTGGGCGTCATGAAATAGATCATAGATCATCATCAGGGGGTTCTCCTGGTATGTTATAGTTTGAGGACAAAGGGTAAACCTTTTAGAACTGAGGCGAGGAGAAATTTCTTCACCCAGAGGATAGTGATTGTGTGGAACTCACCGCCACAGAAAGTAATTGAGGCTAAAATGTTGCCTAATTTCAAGAAGAAAGGGGCTAAAGGGATCAAGGGATATGGGAAGAAGGGGGGAATCAGGATATTGAATTCAATGATCGGCCATGATCAAAATGAATGGTGGAGCAGGCTCGAAGGGCCGAATGGCCTTCTGCTTCTCCTGCTTCTGCATTCATTGAGTATCTCCTTGTCAAATTATTCCTTCTTAAGTGTATCACATCACATTTTTCAGGGTTAAATTCCATCTGCCACTTACTTATCTACCCATTTGACCATTCCATCTATATCTTCATGTAGCCCAAGACAGTCAATCTCACTGTTAATCACCTGGCCAATCTTTGTGTCGTCCGCAAACTTACTAATCCTGCCCTCCACATCGTCATCTATGTCATTTATATAAATGATGAATAATAGGGGACCCAACACAGATCCCTGTGATAAACTACTGGACGGTTGTTTCCTGTCCTTAAAGCAGCCTTCTGTTATCACCTTCTGTCTCCTACAATTGAGCCAATTTTGAATGTACTTTATTACATTATCCTGTATCCCATGTGAATTTACCTTCTTTACAAGTCTCCCATGACGGACCTTGTCGAAATCCATATAAAGTACATCGACTGCACTACCCTCGTTCACACACCTGATCACCTCCATGCTGACTATCCCTGATCAAACCTTGCCTCTCCAAGTGGAGATAGATTCTCTTCTTCAGAAGTTTCTCCAATAGTTTCCCTACCACTGACATGAGACTCAGTGCTGTGAGTGGAAGTAGAGGAGTTGCTTCTCTCTCTCCACTTGTCTTTGGCTCATTTTTGAAGCAATCACCAATTGGAAAGTTATTGCAGAATTTGAAATCTCCATTTCTATAGGTGAGTCAGTGGTCGCTAGACAGGTGAGAGCATGGAAGGCTTGTAGAGTAAGGTGAGGTAAAGACTGATATGTGGAAGAGGAGTGTAATGTAGAGAGGAATGAGGCAAAAATGATCTGGGGGTTTTTATGGGAAACATGCAGGATGATAATTAGATGGGATGCAAAATTTTGATTTTGTGACAGTGCGTTGAGATGCAAAGATAAAGTCAGCAGAGTGTGTGTGATCTTTCAGGCCTCACATCAGCCTGTGGCAGATTCCTACTTGTAATATATTTGCATATGAATACTCAATATTGTGAAACAGTTATTAATGAAGTTGTACCTTCGGATAAAGTTAGCGGCACATGAGAATGTTGTGGCGCTCTTTTAACATTTGTTTCAAGGCAGACTGCACCAGTCAGCTTTGTGTGGTTGTGTGGAAGGTCAACACTTTCCCTTGTCTAACTCTGTCGCGTTTGGGAGGGGAGCAGGGGAATGGCAGCTTGTATGGAGGCTCGGGATTGGCATGGCTAAGTATATGATGTGGGTGGGGTGCAATCTGGAGTGGAGTCGAGGGCATGGGGAGTGGCCTGGTGTCTTGGGTGTGGTTGGAAGAGGATGGTGGCAGTCAGTCAAAGTAGGACAATGAGAGACCTAAAGGACGAAGGCAGTACTGTCCAAATGTGTGTCCCCCTCAGAGTGTTGGTTGGCAGTGTCCTCAAAAAGCTTCTAGTTCCCCTGTTCATCCGACAGTAAGGATACTTCAGTTGCAAGCAATGAAAGAACTAACTTCACAAAGTAAATCAAAGAAAAATGTTTAACAAAGAAACTTCATTACACAACACTCAGGCCACACTCTGGGTCACACAAACTCCCCATAATCCCCATCTGCTTTCTATTTATACCGGGTCAGCTGAGAACCACACCATTTTGCAATTGGTTACATTGTCTGCTAGGTTAGCTGACCCTCACAGCCTGTTACCATTGGTTACATTATAACAGATTCCAGTGTTATCATTGGTTACATTATAACATCATTATACCACTCGGGGGTCTTCAATGGCCTCAGGTCCCACTGCTGAGGCCATCATGCCAGGCTGCTGTTGGTGGGGACCATATGTTATTCTCGCCAGTGAGGACCCCCAGCAGTGAGCAGGTAGGGACAAATGAACTCAGACGATTGCGTCGGGGACCCACTAATTAGATTTAAATTATCTAATGCATATTTAAATCAGCCCTTCTTGGGCGCAAGGTTGATTTTGCCAGTGGAATGAGGCCCGTAAAAACGCAAGATATGAGAAACCGGGTGCAAGCCCAATTTTTTGCCTCTCACCCGACCATACGGGCTCTCCGGACTGACCAACTGACATGTCGAGCCAGTAAGATCAGCCCCAGTGTATCAGCCCGTGTTAAAATAGCCAACCAACACTCATTGTCCAGTCTTATACATGAAAGAGGCCTGGTACCAGAGAGGGAAAACTTTAATCTAGCAACAGTTACAGAAACTCTCATTGATCTTTTGTTTAGAAGTGTTGTTTTTTTAAGGTTCTTTGTTCACGTGGCCGGCTTCCTGGCAAAACTCTTTGAAATACTGGAGGCATTTGGACAACTTTGGACCAATCTTGGGACTCCCCAGAATCATTCTGACACAGTCCTGCTGCCCAAATACAGCAGGTTTAAGTCCCATGATGCCTTCATTTCCACCTGTACACTGATGCAGAAAAGCCACATTCTGGTCAGGATCATGCCCCAGGTTACGAATGCAGACCACTTTTGGTTGCTCCTCATGTTAATGTTGTTCCTCATTTAAACATCTCTGTGCTTTTGCCTTGTCAGTACATTCTGTACCTCGAAACCTCATTCTAATACCATAAAACGCAGTGAGTCAGTCAGAGGTTAATTGTCCTCTCACTCTGCAGGCTGTGAGGAAGGGATGGGGCAGTGGTGAGGTGGGGTGGTGAGGGTGCAGCAGGCAGGCAGGCTGCTAGCATTGGTAATTGTTTGTTTGCTGCTGATAATGGGGCGTTTTTTCCCTTCGATTCACAAGCAGTGTATTGACATGACAGTGACTATAAAATTCAGCAGCTGGACAAAGGGGCTGTGTGCTGGCCAGGGCAGAGAATCAGTGAGTGACAATGGGCTAGCTCTAGCCAAAACAGCCAGGTGTCAGCAGGCATGGGGGTGGGGTGAAGGGGTGGAAATTATGTGGTATAAATTCTCTGTAATGTTAACCATTTGGGACTGGCTAACACAATTGAACTATTTTAATGCCAGTTGCTAGGTGGGCACAAGGCAAGTTGAGGTAAAATTGCCCCGCGTCCTTACCCACCCAGCAGTTGCCAGGGAATCATCATTCCAAATTTCAATCTAGTCTCCTGAACAGGCAGAAAGGACACCCCCTACAAAGCCAGAGGGATTGATCGATTTTACACATCTCTGCTGGGTCCTGATGTTAAATAGCTGCATTGTATTCTGAAGGGAGCACATGCTGTGGTCAGTGCCTTGATGGGGATGGGGCGGACACTGAGTCCAGTAACATAGGCACCCAGCATGTGACACGCTCTGACCAGGGTGCTATCGAGCTTCTTTGGGTGTTGTTGTGGCTGCAGTCAACCAGGCAAATTAAATATTTCATCACCCTCCTGACTTGAGCCTTTAGGCTGGTGGAGAAACTTGGAGGAGCAAGACATGAGCCACTCAGAGGATGCAATGTCCTGCTCTTGCAACCACAGCGTGACTGACTATGGCTAGTCTACTTCAGCCTCTGGTCACCAGTCCTTGGGATGTTGATAATAAGGAGATGATGTGGGCCATGGTGGTGACATTATCCCACATCCTCTCTCAATGTCAAGGGCAAACACTAAGCCCCCCTTTGTCATTCAGCTTGCATCTGGATAAAAGCTGCGACGGAGGTGATGGGATAAGGCAGACAAGAAAGAAACAGTTATCAAGTTGTTGTTGAGTGTGTGTTGCTTGATGGTGCAACTGAAGCTTCCTTTCATTATTTTACTGATGATTGGGAGAATCATAGAATCATAAAGTCACTACGGAACAAAAGGAGGCCGTTTGACCCATCAGGTCTGCAGTGACTCCCCAACATAGCAGCTCACCCAGGTCCACCCCTTGCCCTATCCCTGTAACCTCACACATTTACCTTGCTAATCCCTCCAATTTACACATCTTGGGACATTAGCAAGCAATTTAGCATGGCCAATCCACCTAACCTGCGCATCTTTGCACTGTGGGAGGGAAGCAGAGCATCTGGAAGAAACTCACACAGACATGGGGAGAACGTGTCACCCAAGACTGGAATCGAATCTGGGTCCTTGGTACTGTGACATAGCAGTGCTAACCACTGTGTCACCATGCCATCCCAGGAAGAAAACTGATGGGGCGGGAATTGGCTGCATTAGACATGGTTTTTGTGGATGGATCATAACTGGGTAATCTTCCCTACTGTTAGATGGATCCCAGGTTTGTATCTGTGAGGGAACAGCTTGACCGAGGGGTTAATTAATTCAGATGTTTGAGCTTCCCTGCACCGTGGCTGGGAGATTGTAGGAGCCCAGAGCCTTCACTGTGTCAGTAAACAATATGTGACATGAAAATCAGGCTGAGATTCGGGATATTCCCAGTGTGATTTTTTAATCTATATCTGGCTGTATTTGCCACACACTCTTTCCCTCAGGATTCTGGAGCTTTGCTTAAACACAGCTGTTTGCTTTTTGCGAGTGCAGCTCTTGCTTCTGATAACAGCCCCCTCCCCACCCCACCCCCACCTCCCCCATCCCGCCAACCCAACTCCCTCTCTCTGCCGCTGCTTAATTCTTCCACATGTTCTTTTCCATTTCCACTCCCTTTTCTCTACTTCCCATTCATATCTGTCTTCACACACTCCTTATTTTGTCCTCCCTTTCATAGAATAGAATCATAGAATCCCTACAGTGCAGAAGTAAGCCCTTTGGCCCATTGAATCTGCACTGACAAGATGTACAAGGCAAGTTTTTTACACAGAGGGTGGTGGGTGCCTGGAACTCACTGTTGGGGGAGATGGTGGAAGCAGATATGATAGTGACTTTTAAGGGGCATCTTGACAAATGGATGAATAGGATGGGAATAGAGGGATATGGTCCCCAGCAGGGTAGGGGGTTTAAGTTCAGTTGGGAAACGTAGTCGGTGCAGGCTTGGAGGGCTGCAGGGCCTGTTCCTGTGCTGTAATTTTTTTGTTTTTTTCATTGACAACAATCCCACATAGGCCTTCCCTTTAGTCACCTTCTGCCTCGCGTCTCACCTTTTTGGTTTTCTTACCTCTGTTTTCCTTTTCCTCACGTTTCTTGTTGGCCATCCTATTCTTGCCCCCTCTCTCACCCATTCTTCCCCTTTCCCTCATCCACTTTCGCTCCCCACGATCCCTCCTTCACTCATCCTTTCTTTTAATTCCTTTTTCTTTCCTTTCCCTATCCACCTCTCCCACTCTTAACCACTCTCCTTCATCCTCTCTCTTCCACATTTCAACTTTCCATTGTGTTTTGCTCCATCTTGTTTTGCTTTTCCACCTCTTCTGACGTCCTTCCTTTCTTAGTGCCTGCACTCCCTCCCTGTCCTATGTGTCTCTTATTCCCTCTGACTGTCCTCTTGTCCATCCCACTCTGTCCTTCCACTTGCACTCTCCCTCCTGCTCCCAGCCATCTCAGTTCCACTCTAACTTTCCACTGCCACTTTCTCTGCCCAACTCACTCCCTCTCTGTTTGAAAGTTCGGCAGCTCACTAAAAGGTGATGTGCAGAGCTGCAATCATTTCACTCAATGCCAGCTTTGTTTAGCGAGGGTGGAGAACTCACCCTCTGATGGGAGGCCTCATTTAGGCGTGTAACAATGCGGCAAATCCAATAAATTTATGTATTGCTAAATCCGTAATAACTTATTCAAACCTTGGGAACTTTACACAGCAACTGATGTCATGCAATAAAGGAAGGAATTCAGTAGCTGGCTGGCCTTGATATTATGGACTAGTTGTTTTATTCTGTGGGAGGGGGTGGGGGTGAGACAGGCCTATGGAACAGGCTGTCATTTGTCTGAGTACATGTTCCAGGACGGCTTCCAGTCAGTGGTCACAGTGAATGGGATTAACATGCAATAATCAGAAATGTGCTGAGTTTGCAGGAAGGCTCAAGTCCAGGGTGCGTTTCTCTGTCTGTGTACATATCCAGGATGCTTAAGGAGCCACACAGACACAGCTCAAAAACAGGCTGCAAGACACTTCCACTGACAAATATGGGGGCTGGGGGAATCTTTCAGTGGTGGGGTTTCTGTGTTGAGGTTGAGAGTGAGACTGTGAAGGAGCTGAAAGGCTTCCAGACCTTGTTTAGTTACCAATAATTTAAATTGAAGTACTGAATTTCTGAAGCTGTTGCACTCACCATTCTCCCCCTCTTTTTCCCTCCACTCTTTCCCTGCAATTTTTCCCTCCCCAATCCTGACAATATGTACACACATTCATTTCTCTCTAGAAGTCACTGGGTAACAATCCAGAGCAAAAAAATTTTCCTCTTTCTAACCTCGAGGCCAATTGTCACACTTGAGATTATTCAGCACGTCATCGCATCAGGAAGGAACATGGAATCTCATTGTCAACAAAAGAAGTTGGGGAAGAAGAAGTGTAATTAGTTGCCTACCTATAGACCACACTTTGTTGTGGCTGTAAAAATGTAAATCCCCTACCTCCTAACAATAGTAATAGGCCAGTAATACACAGCACTCTGACTGTCCTGCTTGTTATGGTGTAAATGAAGGGAGGTCACTGGGCGGCATGGTGGCACAGTGGTGAGCACTGCGGCCTCCCAGTGCAAGGGAACGAGGCTCAATTTCCAGCTTGAATCACTGTCTGTGCAAAATTTGCACATTCTCCCCACATCTGTGTGGGTTTCCTCCGGGTGCTCTGGTTTCCTCCCACAGTCCGAAAGACATGCTGGTTAGTTGCATTGGCCATGCTAAATTCCCCCCAGTGTACCCAAACAGGCGCTGGAGCGTGGCTATTACAGGATTTTCACAGTATCTTCATTGCAGTGTAAATGTAAGCTAACTTGTGGCAATAATGAATAAATTTTAAAAATATGTCACTGCCTCATTTGCATTTCAGTACACTACATTGTCATATACTACATTTTGGTATTTTTGGTGTGCTACATTTCCTATACTACATTTTGGTATTTTATACTTGCCCAAAGTTGCATGGTCACATTTGAAGCACAGACTGGAAATCTAAATGCTGTTGGGGACTGCTGGAACACTTCTCACTAGATTTATTTTTTCTGTTTGCTAGCAGTGTGTCAGGGAAGTCACATAACTGTCAAGAAAATCCACTTATGCACCCCCACCTGCCTTTCAGACACTAACGCCAATATCTTGCTGCTGTTCAGACTGGCGGGATCTTATAGTCCCGCACCGACTTTTCTCGCCGCCATGGATTTCCCAGCAGTGTTCGACAGGAAACCGCATTGATAACAGCAAGACAATAAAAACCCACCACGAGCGAACAGTGTGCTGCCTTCCATCACCGTGAAATACACTGCAAAGAGGGAGAAAGGTCCTGTGCTAAATTTTGAAAAAAATAAACACATGTAGAGGGGAAAAGTTTGAGGTCACTGACACAAGCACTGGACCCATCTTGGAGAGTGGGATGAGCTGGATTGCTCTCTGAACAAGCTGACATAAATTAATGGGCTGAATGTCCTTCGTCTATGCTCTCTGATACTATGATTTCCAGCCCATCGACTCAGAGTCCCGAGTAACTAGTCTCAGTGGCTTTCCTTTCTTGAAATATTGGTCAGAATCATAAAGTTGAATTTAACCAACTTCACAAATCTTGCCCTTACGCTGTTGTTCCATAGTTGCCAAATCTGGTCACAACGTAAAGGGGAGGATTCATAACATGGGAACTGGCTCAGATTGTGGAACTGCTTATACCCACTGTACAAGTCAGGAGCATAAATGAGTGGCACAGTGGTTAGCACTGCTGCCGTTCAGCGCCAGGGACCTGGGTTCAGTTCCTGGCTTGGGTCACTGTGTGGAGTTTGCATGTTCTCCCTGTGTCTGGGTGGGTTTCCTCTGGGTGCTCTGATTTCCTCCCACACTCTGAAAGACATGCTGGTTAGGTGCACTGGCCATGCTAAATTCTTCCTCAGTGTACCCGGAGTGTGACGACTAAGTTTCATAGTAACTTGTTTAAAGTTTATTTATTACTGTCACAAGTAGGTTTACATTAACACTGCAATTAAGTTACTATGAAAAGTCCTCTAATTGCCACACTCTGTTGCCTGTTCGGGTACACTGAGGGAGAATTTAACATGGCCAATGCACCTAACCAGCACATCTTTCAGGCTGTGGGAAGAAACCAGAACACCTGAAGGAAACCCATGCAGACATGGGGAGGACGTGCAAACTCTGCACAGACAATGACCCAAGTTGGGAATTGAGCCTGGGTCCCTGGCGCTGAGAGGCAGCAGTGCTAATCACTGTGCACCCGTGCTGTCTCATTCATTGCAGTGTAAATGTAAGCCAACTTGTGAAACTGATAAATAAACTTTAAAAAGGAGTCTCAGGCTGTGAACACATGTTTAGTACGATTCCTATATCATTCAGCACTCAGCTAGTTAAAACTCTCCATCCAAGGGGCGGCCAGCTCACTCCTTGCAGAGTTGGCTGCTCCTGACCTATGACTTCTCCCAGTGTCAGTAGGCTGAGGCACTGCCACTTTTCCACTCAAACATCTGGAAATTGTTACGGTGAGGGCCCCGAGCACCAAGAAGATCTGTCAGCTGATCCCCCAGCTAACCCTGAAGATGGCAGTTAATGAGGATTGGTGAGGCAGTGGGAGACCAGATATCAGTCGTGCTTTAGGGAGAGGTGAAATTCTTGCAAGTAGAGGCTCTAGTATCATCCCAGTTTCAGATTACGTCTGCTTCATTGTATCAATAGCGTCAACTGTGCACAATCCCAACTCATTATCCCAAGGGCTCATCAAGTAGTTTTGCTTATCAGAGATCCGTGCTTGTTGACCTCACAGCTACTTTGAGAATAATTACTGCTTTCACTGAGCTAAGGCAGAAACTGATTTTTTTTCCCTCATTAGTTATAGTTGCCCCAGTTGCTTGATTCATGTCTGGGGACATTTAACTGCCAATGATCAAACATGAAAACGGGGGAAGGGGTGTCAACAGTCAGTGTGCTGGAATGGACTTATCCAGGTTATTTATTGGGATCTGCCCTCAGTGAGTGGGTCCAGTTCTTTTAGTTTCCTCTTTTAATATTTTTATTATTCTGATTTAATTCACTTTTAACAAAGCCATGCTGTTTCTCTTTAATCGGCTAAAATCCATCCAAACCCTTGGTCACTCTGTCCCTGATGAGAGATGCCAGTGACGTCCCAGCACTGATGTCAAACTCACGGGTCTGTAGGTTTCCTGACTTCGTCCCTCACCTTTTGGCTGAGATCAAGTGTAGGAACAAGTTGGGAGTGGCACGGTGGCATAGTGGTTAGCCCTGCTGTCTCACAGCACCAGGGACCCCACTTGGGTCACTGTCTCCCCATGCCTGCGTGGGTTTCCTCTGGGTGCTCCGGTTTCCTCCCACAATCTGAAAGACATGCTGGTGAGGTGCATTGGCCACGCTCAATTCTTCCTCGGGTGCCAGAGTGTGGCAAATAGGGGATTTTCACAGTAACTTCATTGCAGTGTTGATGTAAGCTGACTTGTGACAATAATAAAACAAACTTTAAAAGTCCAAGATCAGATGTATTGCCTACTTTTGTCAGTTTGGACTTAATTACAGGCTGATTCTGGAGATGGCAGGACTGATATATGAGGAGAGATTGACTAGGTTAGGATTGTTTCCGTTGGAGTTCAGATGAATGGGTGGAGGGGGGCGGTGGGAGTGGAATGTCATAGAGACTTATAAAATTCTAATAGGACTAGACAGGGTGATGATGCAGGAAGGATATTCCCAAAAGTGGGGGAATCCAGAACCAGGGGTCACAGTTGAAGGATTCAGGGTAGACCATTTAGGATGGAGGTGAGGAGACATTTCTTCACCTAAAGAACATAAGAATATAAGAACATAAGAACTAGGAGCAGGAGTAGGCCATCTGGCTCCTTGGGCCTGCTCCGCCATTCAGTAAGATCATGGCTGATCTTTTCGTGGACTCATATTCACTTACCCCACCCACTTACCATAACCTTTAGTTCCTTTACTGTTCAAAAATTTATCTATCCTTGCCTTAAGAACATTCAATGAGGTAGCCTCAACTGCTTCACCGGGCAGGGAATTCCACAGATTCACAACCCTTTTGTGAAGAAGTTCCTCCTCAACTCAGTCTTAAATGTGCTTCTCCTTATTTTGAGGCTATGCCCCCTAGTTCTAGTTTCACCTGGAAACAACTTCCCTGCTTCTATCTTATTTATTCCCTTTATCATCTTATATGTTTCTATAAGATCTCCCCTCATTCTTCTGAATTCCATTGAGTATAGCCCCAGTCTACTCAGTCTCTTCTCATAATCCATAAGAGTGGTGACCTTGTAGAATTCATTACCACAGGAAGTAGTTGATGCTAAGTCACTGAATGTATTCAAGAGGTGGCTGGATATAGCACTTGGGGTGAATGGGATCAAAGGTTATGGGGAAAAAATGGGATTAGGCTATTGAGTTGGATGAGCGGCATGATTGTAATGAATGGCAGAGTAGGCTCGAAGGACCTAATAGCCTCTTCCTGATCTTACCTTCTATGTTTTTATGTTAATAGATGGAATTTTACCAGCACGTCTGGCCAAGGTTCATACAATCCCACCTGAGGCCAACAGAGAATGCTGTCATCCAAGCCTTGCCCACCCCCAGAATTGGGGCGGGCATGCCAGTAAAATTCTGGCCAATGTGTCTCACTTGTGGGGACCATGAATTGGATTTGATTTGAATTTGAATTGGTGTTTGAAACAAACAAGGAGACTCCAGGCATTGGCTTTATAACTCTCCGAAAGGAATCGAATTTAAAAAATCCTGAGGTGTGACGTAGTTTTCTAATCCAAAGCCACAGTTTGCAAACCTGACACATTATGACTAATACAGTTACAATTTCCCCATCTGTTTCTTTCAACATGGAAATCATCAGGTGGTGGAAATGTGTCTATCTCAGGTCCTGTGATTTTGCTGAGGGAGTACTGCGATGTCAAAGGTTTATCCTTCAGATCTGTCGTGAAACCAAGGCCCTCTCGATGGACGATGGTATTTTGAAGAAGGGGGGAGTTATCCTCAGTATCTCACTGAATATTTATTCCTCAGCCAGCACTATCTAGGCATTATCACAGTGTTGGTTGTGGGAGCTTGTTCAGTGCAAATTGGCAACCACATTTTCTACGTGACAGCCGTGACTTTTCAAAAGTACTTAATTGGCTGTAAAGTGCTTTGGGATGTCCTGAGACAATAAAAGGCATTCTTTAGCACTTTCTCTTCTATCTTTTGCACCAGTTTGGCAGTTTTCCAAAGCCAGCCCACTAGCTACAAGTTTATTAAATTTAGTCTCACAATTTGCCATGGAGGGCAGTATGGTGGCACAGTGGTTAGCACTGCTGCCTCACAGCATCAGGGATCCGTGTTCAATCCTGGCCTTAAGTGACTCTCTGTGTGGAGTTTACACATTCTCCCCATGTCTGCATGTCTCTAAATCCTCCGGTTTACTTCCACTGTATAAAGATACGCAGGTTAGGTGGAATGGCCTTGCTAATTTGTCCCTGAGTGTCCCAAGATGTATAGGTCAGGGAGATTAGCGGGATAAATATGCTGGGATTGGGCATGGAATGGGCCTTGGTAAGATGCTGTGTTGGACTATCGGTGCTGACTCGATGGGCTGAATGGCTACCTTCTGCATATAGGAATTCTATGATGAAGAAGGTGGATCATCACATTAATTCAGCACAGCAACCACTACACTGTCTTCATTACTGTCCCTTTATAAACACCAAGCACATGTTATTACAGAAAGGTAAGATTGTCATTTTCTGCCCATTTGACAGCCAAACTGGAACAAAACTGGATATGGTCATTGCTTTTGGCCTGTTCTCAGGCTCAAAGTAGCTAGTACTTATGGACCGCCTGACCTCAGGTCTTATTAACATTACCTGGACGAGCTGCCCTACCTGTTGCACCTCCAACAGCAACTCATCCGTTTTAAAAAGATCAATCGTGGTTCATTTTCCCCAACCAGCAGCTGCCTGAAGATAAGGCCAGGGGGTTGGAGCTGCAGTGAGTGCAGGTTCAGCTAGTCAAGATGTTGTTGAATTGGGTAGAAGCACTTCTACTTCTCCCGGCTCCCGAAGGCCATTTTATTTTTTGAAACATAAACTTTTGATGTCAAGCAGTTGCCAAGAATCCCAATAAATGTTGCAGTACTGGCTGCTGGTCCACAGTATCCAGTGTGAAAGAGGGGACCTAAAACAGGCTCCTGATTTACAACCATAAAGGAGCTAACACAGAGTGGCACAATAGTCAGCAGTGCTGCCTCACAGTGCCAGGAACACGGATTCGATTCCCATCTTGGGTCACTGTCTGTGTGGAGTCTGCACATTCTGCTCATGTCTGTGTGGGTTTCCTTTGGGTGCTTTGATTTCCTCCCACAGTCCGAAACATGTACTGGTTAGGTGTATTGACCATGCTAAATTCTCCCTCAGTGTACCTCAACAGATGCCGGAGTGTAGTGACTAAGGAGTTTTCACAGTAACTTCATTGCAGTGTTAATCTAAGCCTACTTGTGACGCTAATAAATTTCTTAAACTTTAACATTTGTCTTAGGTGGTCTCCAGTGTTGTCTGAGAAATAAATTGCCCAAATATTGGGTAAGTTGTTTTTCATGCATTCTTTTGGTGGAGGACATTGACCTCCATGATTGATAGATATGAGAGTGTCTAGCCCAGAATTCAGGACAGGATTGCAGATATTCTTTTCCAAAAATGCTATGCATGTGCGAAAGGCATGTCTGCCCACACATACATGCAACATGAAGGGGCCCTGCAGTGATTGAAACATGGATCAGAGGAGTGGTAGGTGGGCAGGCTATCCAGATAATTCTTGTCCACGTTCAGGCTCTCTCTGTGTTTATAAAAGTACAAAAACTGTTATTTATTTGGAGCTTGTGTCACTTTTGCAGTTCTGTTGCTGTTGCTATGCAGACAACCATGTATGAGAGTGGATTTGGAAGAATTGGGAGTTCAGTGAGATAGCTATGGAAATTTGAGCTCAGGAAGTTGCTGTTAGATAAGCAAACCAGCTGGATGACATCAGTGGACATCAAGTCATAGAGGTTTAAAGCATGGAAACAGGCCCTTCAGCCCAACTTGTCCATGCCACCCTTTTTGTTTAAAACCCCAAAGCTAATCCCAATTGCCCACATTTGGCCCATAGCCTTCTATACACATCTTATCCATGTAACTATCTAAACGCTTTTTAAAAGACAAAATTGTATCCGCCTCTACTTCTACCTCTGGCAGCTTGTTCCAGACACTCACTGCCCTCTGTGTGAAAAAAATGCCTCTCTGGACACTTTTGTATCTCTCCCCTCTCACCTTAAATCTATGCCCTCTGGTTTTAGACTCACCTACCTTTGGGAAAAGATATTGACTATCTACCTTATCTACACCCCTCATTATTTTATAGACCTCTATAAGGTCACCCCTTCGCCTCTTACGCTTCAGAGAAAAAAGTCCCAGTCAATCCAGCCTCTCCTTATAACTCAAACTATCAAGTCTCAATAGCATCCTAGTAAATCTTTTCTGCACTCTTTCTAGTTTAATAATATCCTTTCTATAACAGGGTGACCAGAACTGCACACAGTACTCCAAGTGTGGCCTTACCAACGTCTTGTACAACTTCAACAAGATGTCCCAATTCCTACATTCAATGTTCTGACAGATGAAACCAAGCATGCCGAATGCCTTCTTCACCACTCTGTCCATCTGTGACTCCACTTTCAAGCAGCATTGAATATGTACCCATAGATCTCTTTGTTCTGTAATTCTCCCCAACGCCCTGCCATTAACTGGCCAAAACAAAACATTTTAAGGGCGGTACGGTAGCACAGTGGTTAGCACTGCTGCTTCATAGCTCCAGGGACCTCGGTTCGATTCCCAGCTTGGGTCACTGTCTGTGTGGAGTTTGCACATTCTCCTCGTGTCTACGTGCATTTCCTCCAGGTGGTCTGGTTTCCTCCCACAGTCCAAAGATGTGCGGGTTAGGTTGATTGGTCATGCTAAAACTGCCCCTTAGTGTCCTGCGGTACTTAGGTTAGAGGGATTAGTAGGTAAAATATGTAGGGATATGGGGATAGGGCCTGGGTGGGATTGTGGTCGGTGCAGACTCAATGGGCTGAATGGCTCTTTCTGTACTGTAGGGTTTCTATGATTCAATGAGCTGAGTAAGTCCTGCCCTGGTTCAATCTACCAAAATGCATCACCTTTCATTTGTCTAAATTAAACTCCATCAGCCATTCGTCAGCCCACTGGCCCAATTGATCAAGATCCCGTTGCAATTGGAGATAACTTTCTTCACTGTCCACTATGCCACCAATCTTGGCATCATCTGCAAACTTACTGACCATGCCTGCTATATTCTCATCCAAATCATTAATATAAATGACAAATAACACTGGACCCAGTACTGATCCTTGAGGCACATCGCTGGTCACAGGCCTCCAGTTTGAAAAATAACCCTCTACAACCACCTTCTGGCTTCTGTCAAGAAATTAATTTTGCATCCATTTAGATATCTCACCCGTGAGATTTAACCTTATGCAACAACCTACCATGTGGTACCTTGTCAAAGGCCTTGCTGAAGTCCATGTAGACAACATAGTTTATAAAATGGTCATTTGGAAAATGTTTTGAATTGCTTTCCGTGATTAACTCTGTGCTCCTCCTCCTCCCCCCATGTTGGTGCTCTGCTGTCCATCAGTGAAGAATGGAAAAAAGAAATGTGGTTGTTAGCATATCTTCATACCCGCACAGTTTTTACCCTTTGGGAAGGAGTGGAGGGATGGATTCCTGAGCTGATTATCAGCCCATTGAACTGTGTTGAACGCTCTTCCTGTGGCCAACAGGTCCCACTATTGGGCTTGAATCCAGACCTTTTGGTCTAGTGGTAGGGGCACTACTACTGTGCCACAAGCCCTCCTAATCTTACTTGATCATTGAACAAGATGGAGAATGCCCATTTTCACAGCTCTCTTCACAAAAATACCCAACTTAAGCTACTCAGCTTTGGTGACACACCTCAGGAGGAGCTGAGATCACCACTCACAACAATGCTGATGTGAAGGAAGCAGCAGATTGTGTGTATTAATCTGTCTGTGACAATGCATCACCGGAGACATCTGTTTGGTCAGTCCTGTTAAGAAAATGCAGTGTAGGACCCTTCACAGATAGTGTACTGAGTGATATGAACAGATGAAATCAGAGCAGAAGTAGGCCATTCAGCCCCTCAGGCCTGCTCCACCATTTGATAAGATCATGGCTGTTCTGTTTGCGTTTCAAGTTCTACATTCATGTTTGTCGCCGATGACCTTTGAATCTCTTTCCAAACAAGAATCTATCTACCCCCATGTTAAAAATATTCAATGACTCTGCTTCCACCACCTTCTGAGGCAGAGAGTTCCAAAGTCACACAACTTTCGAAGAGAAAATATTTCTCCTCATCTTTGTCCTAAAATGGCAAACCCTAATTTTAAAACAGTGCCCCCTAGTTCTGGACACACCCACACAAGGAAACATCCACTTCCACCTTATCAAGACTTCTTCAGGATCTTATATACTTCAATCAAATCACCCCTCAATCTTTCAAACTTCAATGGAACAACTGAGACTATTCAACCTTTCCTCGTAAGCCAACCCTAGGATTGTAAACCTCCTCAGAACTGCATCCAATACACTTCCATCCTTCCTTAAATAAGGAGAGCAAAACTGCAGGTGATATTCGAGATCAATCTCATGAATGCCCTATATAATATCCTTACTTTTATATTCAATTTCTCTTATAATAAAGGTTAGCACTTCATTAGCCTTCCTGATTACATGCTGTACCTGCATACTAATATGTGATTCATGCACGAGAATACTTGGATCCCTCTGCATCTCGGAATTCTGCCGTCATTCTCCGATTAAGTAATACTCTGCTTTTTTTATTCTTCCTGCTAAAGTAAACAACTTCGCATTTTCCCATTATTATACTCAATTTGCCAGATTTTTGCTCACTCACTCACCTGTATCATCTGTAGCTGCCTTATCACCTCTTTACAACATACTTTTCTATGTATCCTTGTGTCATCTGCAGATTTTGCTACCATACGTTCACTGCCTTCCTCTAGGTCACTGATATCACTTGCAAAATGTTGAGGCCCCAGCCCAGATCCCTGCAGGACACCACTTGTTACATACTGCCAGCCAGGAAAAGACCCATTTATGCATACTCCGTTTTCTGTCAGTCAATCATCTATCTATGGTATACAGCTAACTTTCATTTTTTGCAATACTTCTTGTGGCACCTTATCAAACACCTTCTGGAAATCCAAGTACAGCATGTCTACAGGCTCCCCTATGTTCATAGAACATTTTGCTCCTCAAGGATGACATAAGTGGATTGTAAACACTGGCTGTATTGCACAAACTGGAAAATGGACACCAGATGTCTCCTCACAGGTGTGTCTGGTTATAGATGTGTAGTGCCATGAAATGGAGTTGTGTCATATAGCAAAGGAATTTCTAACCACGTTCAATTCTTCGAATGTGAGGAAGGAGCATGGCATGAAACCTGACCATGGGGCATCTATGCTGGTTGTATCAACACAATCCTGGTGTAGCAGTTGTGAATCTAGTGATGCCTGGTTTACACACTAACAATAAAATATATTTTATTGAAGCCACTGTCATGTTAGGCAAAGAGCAATTTTTTAAATTCGCCCATGGGACATGGATATCACTGGCCGGCCAGCATTTATTACGCATCCCTAGATGCCTGAGGGCAATTGAGAGTCAACCACATTGCAATGGCTCTGGAGTCACATGTAGACTCATGTAGGTAAGGATGACAAATTTCCTTCCCCAGTGAACCAGATGGTTTTTTCCAACAATCGACAATGGCTTCATGGTCATCAGGATATTCTTAATTCCAGATTTTTAAATTGAATTCAAATTCCACATCTTCCATGGCAGGATTCAAACCTAGGTCCTCAGATCATTAGCTGAGTTTCTGGATTAATAGTCTGGCTAATACCACTAGGCTATCACCTCTCCTTAGATATAATGCAGAGCTGACCATAAATTTTGTTTTATTCATTCATGGAACATGGGCATCACTGGCTAGGCCAGCATTTATTGTCTAACCCTAATTGCCCTTGAGAAGATGATGGTGAGCTGCCTTCTTGAAATGCTGAACCCATGTGGTATAGATACACTTATAGTGCTGTTAGGGAGTTCCAGGATTTTGGCTCAGCGACAGGGAAGGAACAATGATATATGTCCAAGTCGGGATGGTGAGTGACTTGGGGGGAAACTTCCAGATGGTGGTGTTCCCATATGTCTGCTGTCCTTATCCTTCTACATGGTAGTGGCTGTGGGTTTTGGAAGGTACTGTCGAAAGAGTCTAGGTGAGTCCCTGCCCCTGCAGTGCATTTTGTAGATACACCGTCTACAAAATGTGATGTGTGCCACTATACATTGGTGGTAGAGGGAGTGAATATTTGTAGATAGGATACCAATCAAGTGGGCTGCTTTGACCTGGATGGTGTTGAGCTTGTTGAGTGTTGTTGGAGTTATATTCAATTAGGCAAGCAGAGAGTATTCCATTACATATCTCACTTGTGCCTTATAGATGGTGGATAGGCCTTTTGGGATTCGGTGAAGGAGGAGGGAGCGTTAGGGGGTATGTCAGGAGGTGAGTTATTTGCCACAGGATTCCAAGCTTCAGAACTGCTCTTGTAGCCATAGCATTTATATGGCTAGTCCAATTTAGTTTCTGATCAGTGATAATCCAGGAGGTTGATAGTGGAGCATTCAGTGATAGTAATACAATTGGATGTCAAGAGGTGATGGTTAGATCCTTTCATTTGGAGATGGTCATTGCCTTGCATTTGTGTGGCGTGAATGTTGCTTGCCACTTGTTAGCCCAAGCCTGGATATTGTCCAAGTATTTCTGCATTTGGACATGGACTGCTTCAATATTTGAGGAGTCGTGAATGTTGCTGAACCTTGTGCAATCATTGGCGAACATCCCCACTTCTGACCTTATAATGGAGGGAAATCAATTGATGAAGCAGCTGAAGATGCTTAGCACTAAAACATTTGATATCCAGGGATAGGTGAGGGGAGTGACAGATCTCTACACTGAGAGATGAAGGTGCATGTGCAATAGTGTCCCTCACTGCTAGCAGCCGGCTTCCCAGTGAGAATAAACTCTGTCCATTCCTCCTACTGACATTTTGATCGGCAGCTTCAAGCTTGGCATGCGGGAAACAAGGGCAGGTGGACCAACTGTTTTTGAATCTTTTGAATGACATTTTGTCTCTTTGTTTGAACTAAATGCTGTCACTTTATGTATGGGAGCTCATCCAAAGTTGAATGCAATTCTCTTCTGTTTTCACATTTGTTCAGCACTTGGAATTTTTTTGGTAAGGTTGCCTCCAAAGAGTTGGCAAAAAGGAGCAGGACAATCAGCATCTAGACAGAGAAAGACAGATCAATGTTTCAGCAGTACCTCTTCATCAGAACTGAAAACTGAAACATACATAAACACTTCATTAATTTTGGAAAGGTATTGAGCAATGAAGGAGGGGTTGGGGAGAAATAGCAGATAGTCTGGTCGGGATTGATGGATTGGATTTCCTCAGAACAGAAAACATAGCTGATGTAAAAAAAAACAATTATTTCATTTAGATAATGCAAAGTCAGTAAAAGAACAAAATTACATGAACAAGTCTTGATATCAGTGAGAAGCCCATTCACAAAAGAAATAGAAATAATGGACAAAGAAAAAAAGCGATAAGGAGACTGTGATGAAAACAGAAAGTGTTGACAAAGCATGCTGGGACTGTGGGCCCTGGAAATAGAAGGCAGACCAGGGTTCTGGGTGCAGTCTCTATATCCCTGTCAGCACCTTGATCTTGACAAATGGCTTCACTCTAAATGTTAATGTGCCCACCCCCTGTCTCCCTCTGCCTGGACGTTGATAGACCCAGCAGCCGTGACTATAAGGAAAAGGGAAGATTTCGCCAAGACCTGAAGCTAACAAAGGCAACATTCAGGTGAGAGGGTTACAGAGTAAAGAAAAAGAGGAGGTTTCTCAGTAACAAGCCCAGGAGCAGACTCTTGCCAGTGGCAGTGAGCTCAATAAGTCAGGAGGTAGGCCTCAGTACACTCTGCCTCTTCACATAACCAAGAGTTGAATGCTGAGTTCTATCGTTTGAGGCTGTGCTATAAGCTTGCACTGGTCTTTTGCATGACCACAATATTCTAATGTTTACCTACATTAAGTGGATGAACTGTTATCTTCTACTGCAGAACTCCGATGCTTCAAGCTGCCATATTTGTGAGAATGTCAATATGATTGCTGTTTGTGACTTCACATATATAACCTGAAGCTAATGCAGTTATTTTTCTGCTGCTTTTCTGCAATTCTGCAAAGCCAGTGGCACTCAGACCTCCAGCCAATAGCATTCCTGTGCTGAGACTCAGCTAGTGTGTCAGCTTGCATGCTGTGCCCCTGAGCTTGTTCAAGGCCTAGCCCTCAGGCTCCATTTTCATCTGGACCATTACATCAGTCACAGTGTTACTCAGAGATGGGAAGGGCAACCTCTGTCAAAGAGGGAGAGGAAGGCTTACAATATTGACTATTAACAATTAGATTGTCCCTTGCAAATTAGGCAGGATATAATAAACTTTTTTAAGAAGTCTCCATTTTATTTCTTCTACAAGTGAATGAAGAACAATGCCAATGTCCTCAGGCCCTAGCCCACCCCCTCCCTCTGGTTCACTTGACACGAATGAGGCATCTAAATGGTAACAAATGTTGGGTGATGAATGGATTGATTCAATGATCTGTCTACTGCGGTATGCACGTTTCCACGTAATATTTACAGTGTCACCTGGAACTAATTGAAGGCCCGTCAAGGAATTGCGGGAATCCCTGAAACTGTACTGTGGCAACACCCTCATAGGCTCCATTATTTGGAGAGTCTAGAAGTTTCAAGGGAACGCCAGAGAGATCCAACATAAACAATAGGATTCCTGGAATTCTTAAGCAGAGTTGAGTACTATGAAAGCTTGATGCGTGATTTCAGGCGAAGGGTGTGTATATATGACAATTTACACTTAGTTACATTATGAGGAGCTGACCCTGGGGAAAATTGTAAGCATGAGAAAACCTTTGCAGTTCTTAGGGTCAGAGAGGAAGGAAAAATTTATTTTAGATTTAAGGCTTTGGGTGCAGATTAAAGTTGAAATGTGGCCGTTAGGAGCTCTACTCAATGAGTAAACACACTCCAGTGTTGTATTAAACCGCTAATCTCTGATCTCGGTCATGCAGGGGTAGAGATGCTACCTTTGGTAACAGAGTATGGAGTATGCAATAAAAAAAAATCTAATTTACTGCTATTGATTGCCATTCAATGACGTCCGTTATGAAGTGTTTGTAGACGTTCCAATGAAGACAGAATCAGCTTTGCCCGGGATACCAGCCAAGGTTTAATAGCTTACTGTTCCCTCAGCTTATGTATGAAGAATGGCCACTTGGCTAAAGCACTGAAGGGCTATCAGCAGCTGAAGAGCCAAGGAAGGAGGAAGGTTGTTCTGATCTCTCAAACTGTATCACATTATATGGGAAAAAAAACAGATTCATCACAAAATCTATCAGAAATAGACAGTGCTGGTTCCCCTGATCCTCTATATTTCTATCTTTCCAAGAGTGAAATTTGATATCTGCTAGGCAGGGGTGTGCCTGACCTGGAAGCAGATTAACCAGCACGTGATCGATGCCATCGTACCCTTGCACAATATTTTGATCAGCAGCTTCAAGATCGGCATGCGGGAAACAAGGGCAGGTGGACCAACTGTTTTTGAATCTTTTGGATTCAAGGGCAGGAGAAAACGGGGAATCGATGCTGTGTGAGGATCAAGGAGTTTCAGGCCATGAGTTGAGATGGTCTTCTGAGATTTTGAGAGAGTGTTTGCTGTGTTGGGCTCAGCAGAGTCTGGAGCCCTCAGGACAATGACGAGTCAAGTGCAGGCATGAGATAGAGAGTCTGGTAAACTGCTGCGACGACAATAATCTCTCCCTCATTGTCAACAAAATGAATGAAATAATCATTGACTTCAAGAAGCAGAGTGGAGGACATGCCCCTGTCTACATCAGTGGGGATGAAGTGGAAATGGTCGAAAGCTTCAAGTTTCTAGGTGTCCAGATCACCAACAACCTGCCCTGGTCCCTCCATGCCAAAGCTATAGTTAAAAAGTCCACCAACGCCTCGACTTTCTCAGAAGGCTAGGGAAATTCAGCAAGTCCACTAAGAAGCTCACCAATTTTTACAGATGCACCATTGAAAGCATCCTTTCTGGATGTATCATAGTTTGGTATCACTCCTGCTCTGCCCAAGACCTCAAGAAACTACAAAAGGCCGTGAACGTAGCCCAATTCATCACACAAACCTATCTCCCACCCATTGATTTTGTCTACACTTCCTGCTGCCTCGGCAAAGCAGCCAGCATAATTAAGGACCCCATGCACCCTGGGCGTTCTCTCTTCCACTTTCTTCTGTCGGGAAAAAGATACAAATGTCATGTACCAATTGACTCAAGGACAGCTTCTTCCCTGCTGACGTCAGACTTTTGAACGGACCTACCTCACATTAAGTTGATCTTTCTCTACACCCTAGCTATGACTGTAAAACCACATTCTCTCCTTTCCTTCTCTCCTATGCACTCTATGAACAGTATGCTTTGTCTGTATAATGCTCAAGAAACATTAAGTTTCACTATATCCCAATGCATATGATAATAATAAACCAAATCAAATCAAATCTTGCTGGCCCCAGAATGCCCCTCCTGCCTGCTGTGCTTACCAACACTGACCATTCTACAGACAGGAAAGCCTCAGGGTCTCTGCATACTACCTTAAACTTCACGGCAGGTCACCATTGGATACAGTACCTTGTGTGTGTTCTCCCCACTACTCCACTGGCCCAATGAGGCAGCTTAAGTGGGTAGCCAGAGTAATATCGTGACGCTGATTCGATCTGGGGCCAGACCGGGAATTGTGGCCGCTTCTGATTCCACCCTGCTGAGCATGCATGTAATGTGTGAAATTCTGCCCCAAGATGTATATGTGCTTGAGTGCGGTTAAGAGTGAGTGGCAGAAGAGGACAAAATGTGTGGTTATGTACCTCAGAGTAAGATCTCAAAATTGAATAATACTTCCCTTTTCCTTTAACCTTGACCCCATTGCATTCTGAAGCTTAATTCCACATCAGTGTCTCCAGCTCTGGACTAGATGCTCTGGGATCAAATTGGGACTTGATGACTGTGGAAGGTGCATTCATAATATGGCCAAACAAGTTGATGAGCAGCCTATAGTCATTCCAGTAAGAGGAGAATTCCCTGCTCAGCATTGCTGCAGAAGGCAATGGCAGATGACTTTGCCGAGCGTAATCATGGACCAATCCTGTGGAGGTCCATGGTGGCTGACACACTCTTAGGGTATGGGACCTGAAGAATGAGGAATTCCAAAATCTTCTGAGCATTTCCTCACTTCCTGGCTGATTTCCTCCTTCTGCATTGCTTGATGGACGTTGGACTTGACAGCTGATTGCTCCCAAAGGTATACTGGATATTGGATTGAGCTCCAATCTGATAACCTATTTCTGTTGCGCAGTTTGTGAACATTCACTATTTGCACTGACACAATCATAGAATCCTACAGTACAGAAGGAGGCCATTCAACCCATCGAGTCTGCACCGACCACAATCCCCATAACGCCATGCATTTATCCTAGTTAGTCCCCCTGACACTAAGGGGCAATTTTGCATGGCCAATCCACCTAACCCGTACATCTTTGGACTGTGGGAGGAAACCAGCGCATCCAGAAGAAACCCATGCAGACATGGGGAGAATGTGCAAATTCCACACAGACAGTGACCCAAGCTGGGAATTGAACCTGGGTGCCTGGTGCTGTGAGGAGCAGTGCTAACCACTGTGCTATCATGGGATTTTCCAGCCTCGTTCAAAAATCCCACCTGAAGTCAAAGGATCTTCCCATGATCTGCCCCTCACCTGCTCTGATTCCCATGGTGGGTAGGAAAATTCACCCCATAGTATGGACATTTAGACCAGGCACTTGAGGGTGACCACTCCATATAAGACTAAACCTTTCCCTGAGGAGACTTTGGTGCTTTAATTAAGAAGAGGGAAAGCAAAAACAAAAGATGTTAGGAATGTACTGATACTCATTGGACTTGAACCTGCTTCCTGCATGCTCTGACGTACCACCTCCTTTTCAGTCAGTTGGCCTGTTGTCTGAGTTGACAAAGGACACAAACCAGTTCCTTAAACAGTAATGGGCAGAAGAGAGGTCTGTTGGGTGTGATGACAGCCAGTTGGATTAGATTTAAGCCTCACTATAACTGGGGTGTGAATGAATGTGTGACCTTCAGATGCAAATATGATTTGCACAGAACTTTGATAAGGACCTCTCCTGAGCAGGTCAGGTGGCAGTAAGATAAATACCGGAGAACAATGGATATTTCACGTATCAATTATGGCAACTAAAATAAAATTGTTATCAGTGTGAGGTTACAGTTATTAATGGAACTGTCCTTCCATTATCCGAGTGACTGTTCTAATAAGGAGTATAATTCACTAGTTTGTTAATTTCTTTCTCCTTCGTTTGCCCGTTATTCCTAACCATGGGGCGTCCTGTTATCTCAGGTTCCTATTCTGTTTATCAACATTTGTGTTGTGTCCTGGATTAGTCTCACTCTCTTTCCATATCTGTGCTGTCCTTTGCTGAGTTTGGGATGTTGCAGCCCAGAGGAACTACAGACACATATCATAGAATCATAGAATCCCTACACATTCAGAAGGAGATCATTCAGCTCATCGAGTCTGCACCGACCACAATCCCACCCAGGCCCTATCCCCATAACCTCACACTTTTACCCTACTACTCTCCCTGACACTGGGGTCAATTTAGCATGGCCAATCAACCTAACCAGCACATCTTTGGACTATGGGAGGAAACTGGAGCACCTGGAGGAAACCCATGCAGACATGGGAAGAACGTGCAAATCCCACACAGACATTGATCCGATCCCGGAATTGAACCCATGTCCCTGGCACTGTGAGACAGCAGTTCTGTATATCTTATATCTGTAATGTCTTCCAGTCATATAACCACCCCTGCCACCGCCGCCCCCCTCCCCTCCCCCCCCAGCCACTCCCACCATTCCTTCAATGTTGGACTCTTGTGCCACCCCCAGTTTCATCACTGCACCTTTGATGATTATGCCATCAAATGCTTGGTCCCTACAATCTCAGGAATTATCTCCCTAACCTCTTCACCTTGCCACTCTTTCCTTCTTTAAGATGTTCCTTAAAACCTACTCTGACCAATCTGTTCTAGTATCTTGTAATGAAGGTCACTGTTGAATGAGGAAAAAGAATTGAACAGTTGAACTGTCTCTGTGTTTCTTGGACAAGAAACATTTCTAACAATCTTAGTAGCCATTTTAGAAACCTGGTAGACAAGACGATGTAATTTTCCCATCTTTTGTCTCAAAGTGCAGCAGGATTTGAATTGGTTCCACTGGTCTCAGAACCTCTGGTTCAGTTAATTTAGGTATTTTTGGTGGAGTGTTGGCAGGGTTTCTGTCTGTTCTTGGGAGAATGTTATGAGATGGGTGCAGAGAGGGAGGAGGGATGTGTAACAGAAAATCCCTCAAACTGTTGGACTTTGGCAATCAATTTTGTTTCATTCTTTGCGATGGGTTTTCACACGTGTAAAAGGTCACCCACCCCCACCAGTCCCCTCAGTGCTGAATGCTGTTTACATTGCTGATATTACCAGTCAATATCCAATGTTGCCAAAACTGTACTAGAGGAAAAGGTTACCTATGATGTCAGTTCATCATTACTACTCTATCTTGTTACCCATCTCTATTTTCTTAAAGTTTATTGATCAGTGTCACAAGTAGGCTTACACTGCAATGAAGTTACTGTGAAAATCTCCTTGTCACCATGCTCCAGCGCCTCTTTGGGTACACTGAGGGAGAATTTAGCATGGCCTAACCAGCACATCTTTTGGGCTGTGGGAGTAAACCGGAGTACCTGGAGAAAACCTGTCCAGACATGGACAGAATGTGCAGACCTCGCACAAACAGTGACACAAGCCGGGAATCAGACCTGGGTCCCTGGCACTGTGAGATAGTACAACTAATGTGCCACTGTGCCATCTTTGTGCCACCATGCTCTTGGGGCAGAGACCTCAGGTGTTGGGTAAAAATGATGCCAGATGATTGTTAAAGGACAGAAGAAGGACAATGAGTCAGTGCGAAAGGTCTCCCTAATTATCGACCCAAGTTAAAATGAAAAAAACCGGTATAACTCACTAATGAAATCCTCCCCACGATATCAAATAAAAGTCCAGGACTAAAGGAAATTCTTTGCTTTTTCCTCCCAATTTGTCCTTCCCCACTTATTCTGGTGAAATTGCTGATTCCTTGCTGGTATATAGTTCCACAGACATTGAGAATCCTTTACCCTTTGCTGAATTAGCCTTTTTCAAATGTGAATGTAATCAATAGAAGGGAAGTTCAGGAGTGTAAATTCATAGAATCACAGAATCCTTACGGTGCATAAGGAGGCCATTCAGCCCATTGAGTCTGCACTGATTCTCCGAAAGAGCATCTTTATCCAGCCCCCCTCTACCACCATTTGCCCTTAACCCCACGCATTTACCATGGCTAATCCACATAGTGTACACATCATTGGACAGTAAGGGGCAATTTAACATGGCCAATCCACCTAACGTGCACATCTTTGGAGTGTGGGAGGAAACCAGAGCACCTGGAGGAAACCCAAGCAGACACAGGGACAACGTGTGAACACCATATACAGTCATCCAAACCAGGAATTGAACTTGGGTCCCTGATACTGTGAGGCAGCAGCGCTAACCATTGTGCCACTGTACTGCTCACCATTTTAATTTGTTGTTCAGTTTGCACCCCGTTCCAAGTTAAAATAATCCGAGTTGTACCCCAACAAGTTTCAGCATCTAAATCAAAAATGTGGCCAAAGATGGCAGGCTGTGCCCATTATGTGGGTCAGAGGGAAGGTCAAAGGCCATTTGAATACCTTTCCCCTTATCTCTCCCTGTTTCACTTTCATCTAGTTATTTTCTTTTTTACTCTTTGTCGCCGATGGTTGTCAGTATTTTTATTTTACTCTCCAGCTACAGTAATGTTGAGAACTCCTGACACATGCAGCCATGAGATCCTGACCAATATGGCTGATCCACAGGTGAGGCTCCTACAGGCTGCAGGATTCTCAATGCCTACTACCTAGCAATGGTTATTTTGCTTTCTTCAATCTATCAAATGTTACAAATGATACAAATTAAACGTGCAGGAATTAGGCAAAACCTTCCTGAATTCTTCTGCTTATGAGAGAAAATGAGATAAACCGGTTTTATTTGAAAACTGGAACTAAGCTCTGTTAGAAAAGTATAGCACAAGAACAGGCCTTTCAGCCCTCCTTACAGGAGGGGGTGAGGGGGGTGTGTGTGTGTGTTTGTGTGTGTCAGTGTTTCTGTATGTCTGTGTGTATGTGTGTTTGTGTCAGTGTTTCTGTATGTCAGTGTACGTGTCAGTGTGTGTGCCAGTGTATCAGTACGTGTGCCAGTGTGTGTGTCAGTGTTTCTGTGTGTCAGTGTGTGTGTTTGTGTGTGTCAGTATGGAATGCGATGTTAATGGGAGATACGCTGGAATGCCGACTGACCTGCCATTCTGGGGGCAATTTGCCTTCATGTGTGTTCTGTTGTTTTCTTTCAGCTGGGTTGTTGGAGTGGGGCTGAGATGTGAGTTGCTTTGTACCCTAATCTCATTGACCCTGATCCTATGCTGATCCTCTCTGTGTCACTAGCTGTACCCAGTCAGCAGACACGTGACACTCAAGTGAACGTTAAGTACTTAATCGCATTGTTAACCCCATGATAGGCAAACACATTTTCTGCCAGTGTTTTTTTTCCTGCCCTCTATCTCCTGGAAACATTGGTTTTGGCCAATGTGCCATCCTACTTTGTTCTCACATGGCAGTCACATGTGTGCTGCCCTTCAAACATCAGGATCCCTGGATAATTCCTCCCTTCCTAGTTTTGGGGTATTTCAGTCAGACACAGACTGGATAGTATTGCCCAGGCTGGTACTGCTAGTAGTTCTTGTTATAATGCAGAACAGAATTGGCAGGAGATTACCGTGCCTTCCCTCAGCTGAAAGTTCTGACCGTCTCAGGAATTAAAATATGAGTGGGGTGACAAATCTCAAAAAACAAGTTGTTAGCCAGTTGGACGTGAAGATTTCTGCCAGGTTGTTAAGTTTGAACTATGAGATGGGTGGGACCGCAGTGAATTCTGATTTTTGCACAGTGCTGATAAATATATAGTAACATTAATTTTTAACACTCTACATGACACAGCACAGAATAAAGAAAAAAAAGTGAACTTGCATTAAAAAATAAACCTTTAAAGGATGATTGTTCATCCTTTAAATGGCTGCAAGTGTGCGTGGGACTGGGGTTTGTATTCACAGTTCACAGTCACCGTGCTTCATAATTAAAAATGGCTTAGCATTTACTGAGACCACCCTGCTATCATGCATGAGGGGCCCTTTGATTTTCCATACTGATAGGTCTCACACAGAGGTTCATGATTTTGGAGTGTTCTCCTGCCTGCTTTTCCCCCAGTGATCCCATGCAAAACACAAAAACCATGCGTCCCAACAGAGTGCGTTGACACGATAGCTGCATCACACCCAAAATCCCAAAATATCTGAATGCTATGATGTGGAGATGCCAGCATTGGACTGGTTGGGCACAGTAAGACGTCTCCCGACACCAGGTTAAAGTCCAACAGGATAATTTGGTATTAAGAGCTTTCAGAATGCTGCTCCTTCATCAGGTGAGTGGAGAGTTGGGTTCATAAACACGGCATATGGACAAAGACTGAACTGCAAGATAATGGTTTGAATGTGAGTCTTCATAGGTAACCGAGACAATGCAAGTGGAGAGAGGGATAATCACAGACCTGGGCTTGCAAAGTCCTACTAACTGTCCTGTTGAGACAATTCACACCTCTTTAACCTGTGGTTATCCCTCTGTCCACTCGCTGTGTCTGTATCTGTAAAGGCTTGATTACCTGTTAAGACTTGCATTCCAACCATTATCTTGAAATTGAGTCTTTGCCTATGTATGCCCTGTTTGTGAACCCAACTCTCCATTCACCTAATGAAGCAGTAGTGCTCCGAAAGCTTGTGATATCAAATAAACCTGTTGGATTTTAACTGGTGTTGTGGGACTACTTACTGTATCTGAATGCTGAAAGGTAGTTGGCCCCAAGAGTTTCAGTCAAAGAATACGCAACCTGTACGTCATACTTTTCTGTGCTGAAATTTTCTTGCCAATTATGTGCTCATTCTGCAGTTATTAATAACTCCTTACAACTTGTTGTAATCCTTCTCCATGCTGGCTGTACTCCCACCAACTTAGTGTCATCCACAGATTTAGAAATTGTGTTTTTTGATTCTAAAAGTCTAAATTATGAATATATTTGTGAACAACAGCATCCCTAGCATTGATCCTTGAAGAATTTCACTTCCAGTAGCGACTCTTTATCCCAACTCTCTGCTCTGTCTTGTAGCCAGTCAGAGATCCATTCTACTCCTTGTCCACTGAATTTGCATGCCCTGATCTTAAAGCCTTTTAGAAATCTAGATGCATTACACCTATTTCATTACCCTTGTCTAATCTAGTTTATCTCTTCAAAAAATGAATTAAAGTTGGTCAAGCAAGATTCTCCCCTTTAAAATCCATGCTGACTATTCATTATTATGTTTTTGGTTTCTGGATGTTTGTGATTTTTCTTTTGTTTAGTGTCCTGAAAGGCTCTTTAGCTTGCTTAGGTTGATTTTCATTACAAGCATGCACTGACTGGTCCCTGATCTCATTGCTCATATGGGCCATGAGAGCACTTACTTTGTTTTCTTCAGACAACACTTGATTCCTTGGTGACTTGCATGAATGTGCTTCAGCCCCTCTTTCTTCATCTCCTGATGACTCTGGTTCCTTTGTTCAAGATGCCCCCTTGAGCAATTGCTTCACTTGTGTCTACCCAATACTCTCTTGTAATAATAGTTGTATCCTTGATGGTTTCAGGCTATCTTTTAATCACTACTTTCTGCAGCATTAGGATAGTTACATCTCGTTGCGTAGTTTGCTTGATCTTAGTAATATGTTTGTCTGCCAGATTCAATTTGCCTGCTCAGTTAGACCTCCAGAGCACTTTATGTTGTTGCTTCACATTATCTGGAAGATTTCACACTTTGCAGCAGCATCAGCAACATTCTTCAGAGAGAGTGCAGCTCTTGACAGCATTTGGCAATTCAGCTCCTCTGCTTGTAGAACATAGAACACTACAGCACAAACAGGCCCTTTGGCCCACAAGTTGCGCTGATCATACCCCTACCTACCAGGCCTAGCTATAACCCTCAATTCCATTAATTCCCATGTGCTCATCCAGAAGCCTCTTAATAGATTTCCAGTGATATCTGTGCAAATGAAGCAACAGGATTATCTTAGGATATCTTAGGGCAGCATGGTGGCACAGTGGTTAGCACCAACCCCTCACAGCGCCAGGGACCCGGGTTCAATTCCTGCCTCAGTTCACTGTTTGTGTGGAGTTTGCATATTCTTCCCATGTCAGTGTGGGTCTCTTCTGGGTGCTCTGGTTTCCTCCCACACTCCAAAGATGTGTGGGTTAAGTGAATTGGCTATGCTAAATTGTCCCTTAGTGTCAGGGGATTAGAAAGGCAATTACATGGGGTTACGTGGATGGAGCCTGGGTGGGATTTTTGTTGGTACAGGTTCAGTAAGCTGAATGGTCTTCTTCTGCACAGAGACATTCTGTGGTTCTATATCCAAAGTGTGAGGATGTGGTAAAAGATCATGTTAGCACATGGCTTCAGGACCAGCTATAACCCTTCAGCCTATTGCCCATGCAATCATTATTTTTGTACCAGCTTAAATTGAGTGTCAGTGGGTTATGTGACCACAGGAAGAATCGCAGCAGTGCCATGAACCACAGTGGTGCACTTTCCAAAAGGAGCCTTGGGACTGCGATCAATGGCTGGAACTCTAGCTATCAACTCCCAAGACTAGGGACTCTGAGGTCAAAGAACCTCTGCTTTTGCTCGAGAGGTGCTCAGCACACTAAGCTGAGTTTTAAACCTTCCGCGCTAAGGCTTAGTAATACAGCAGTCAATAGTCACCAGCACATATTATATGCAACTTCCCTTGTGTCCGTATGGTTGGTATTTCATAGCTTGTGGTGGGAGTGTCAAAAATGCTCTATGTTACATAAGAACATAACAACATACGAAATAGGAGCAGGAGTAGGCCATCTAGCCCCTCGAGCCTGCCCCGCCATTCAATAAGATCATGGCTGATCTGTCGTGGCTCAGTTCCACATTCCCGCCCTCTCCCCATAACCCTTAATCCCCTTGCCTATCAAAAACCTATCAACCCGCGTCTTAAAAATATTGAGCGAGGCAGCCTCCACCACTTCAACGGGCAGAGAATTCCAGAGATTCACCACCCTTTGAGTGAAGAAGTTCCTCCTCAACTCTGTTCTAAACCGCCCCCCCTTTATCCTGAGGCTGTGCCCTCTAGTCCTACTGTCCTTTCTGAGCGGGAAGAGCCTCCCCACCTCTATCCTATCCATCCCATTCAACATCTTATACGTCTCAATGAGATCTCCCCTCATTCTTCTAAACTCTAACGAATACAAGCCTAGTTTATTCAGCCTCTCCTCATAGCTCAACCCCCTCAACTCCGGAATCAGCCTAGTAAACCTCCTCTGCACTCCCTCCAAGGCCAAAATATCCTTGCGTAAGTGCGGCAACCAAAACTGCACACAGTACTCCAGCTGTGGCCCCACCAGTGCCCTATACAGCCGCAGCAAGACCTCCCTACTTTTATATTCAATCCCCCTCGCGATGAAGGCCAGCATCCCATTCGCCTTCCTGACCACCTGCTGCACCTGCAGGCTGGGTTTTTGCGACTCATGCACAAGGACCCCGAGGTCCCTCTGCACCGTCGCCTGCTGCAGTTTTTCGCCACGTAAGTGATAGTCCTTCCTACCATTATTCCTACCAAAGTGGACAACCTCACATTTGCCAACATTAAATTCCATTTGCCAGTTCCTGGCCCATTCGCCTAGCCTATCTAGATCCTTCTGCAGACTCTCCACACCCTCCGCACAATTTGCCGTTCCACCAATCTTGGTGTCATCAGCAAATTTCAACACCATGCACTCGGTTCCCTCCTCCAGATCATCTATATAAATGGTGAATAGCTGAGGCCCCAGCACCGACCCCTGGGGCACTCCACTAGTCATCAACCGCCAATCCGAATAGCACCCATTGACCCCCCACTCTCTACCTCCTATTTGACAGCCAATCCTCTATCCACGCTAACACCCTACCCCCAACTCCATGCCCCCTGACCTTCTGCAATAACCTCTTGTGAGGCACCTTGTCAAACGCCTTCTGAAAATCAAGAAAGACCACATCCACCGGCTCTCCTCTATCCACCGCCCTAGACACATCCTCATAGAACTCCAATAAATTCGTCAGACACGACTTCCCCTTAACGAAACCGTGCTGCATCTGCTCTGCCAAACAATTCTCCTCAAGATGCCTCGCTATTTTCTCCTTGATCACGGATTCTAACATTTTTCCTACAACAGACGTTAAACTAACCGGCCTATAATTCCCTGCCTTTTGCCTGCCACCCTTCTTAAACAACGGCGTAACATTAGCCGTTTTCCAATCTTCTGGCACTTCCCCGGAATCCAGCGACGTTTGGAAAATAATCACCAAGGCATCCACTATCACCTCCGCCATTTCCTTCAGAACCCTTGGATGCATTCCATCCGGTCCTGGGGACTTGTCCACAATCAGTCCCTCCAGTCTGTCAAGCTGATGTTAAGAATCAAAACAAATCCTGTTAAGTAATGATAGAGTTCTTAATTATTGGGTGCCAGTGGTTTTAAACCCTTACATGAAGCAAACTCCCTGGAGCTGGCAGAATGTTATTGTGTTTGGTGGCTTTGCTGAGTAGTTAACAATGAGAGGAAGCTCTACCCCAAGGAACAGATACCTTTTCAGTTGCTGAGAGAATGGGGCTGGGTAAGTAGGGAAGAGCAATACTTCCTTTTACCTCCACAATATCCTGAGAAAAAGTTGGATCTTGTTGAGGATGAGAATGCTTGAAGAATAGTAATTAAAATATTGAACATCCAAGCTTCTTAATTGGAACTAATTGGTGCAATTAAATTGATTTTCAGTGAGCACTTCCGCTTAAATATTTACTTCTTTCAAAATTATTGGAGGATGATGGTTCTTCTGTTTATTTCCATGACACAGCTTTTCACTGTGACATAACTCCTCTAAGAATTATATCTTGCTTTTCATCCTAAGTATTCCTACAGCACCAAGATATATTTTGAATTCTTACTGTTTTTATGTAAGGCTTTGTCAAATTTCAGTAAAATCCAATCTAAGTCGAGGGGTTGGATGCCTTATTTCCCTGTTGGAAGGCTAGGTAGCACAAAGATTTGAACACTGACCTTTTACCCCGGCAACCTGGGTTAAAGTTCGACCCAGAGAGCAGGAATGAAAGGATGAGCACTTCCTTTTCTCGGACTCTCTGCCATCCCGATTTAAAAAAAAAGTACCACATGACTCTCGGCTTGATTTATAGTGGGCATTGACAATTGGTACAGTTTGCCATGCTCAGTTGGCACAGAAGCAGGAGAAAGAGACCTTTAGCTGTGTCGCTGCGCTATAATATAGTGTGGGAAACCTCTTGCATCTTTGTGTTGAAATCTGGAGCAGCCTGTACAAGAAGCCAAGCTGGAATGGAATGTTAATGGAAGGCCCCATCCAGTGTGAGTCAAACAGGATTCATATGAATGTCATTTCAGTGAGCAGCAATAGCTTGAGTGTTTAATCTGTACAGTGAGGCAATAACTCACCGCAATCACACATCACCAACTCCTTCTCAGTGCACATTCCTGCTGCATTTTAACCTTTACTTTGCAGACACGCACACATAAACTGTAGAGTGCTGGATGGAATTGAATTATTCTCCTTTGCCCAGCTTTGTTTTGTACATAAGCTGAAGCCTTCATGCAACAAGAAATCCGAGTGAATCACTCAATTTATTACAGTCCTGCTGTGTGTGTACAGCAGTCAGGGTTATAAAAAACACAGCGACACAACTGTACTCCCATCGAGCAGATTCACACACAGGGAAGCCTGTCAGAGTAGGCTAATAGGTCTTTAAAGTTATGATGTGGTTTGATAGCCATTGAAACGTTTCCCTTTGTGGGCAGTCCAAAACTACAGAATGCAAATCTAAGATATTTACTAATAAATCCAATATACAATTCAGGAGAAGCATTTTCACCCAGAAAGTGGTTAGAATGTAGACCGCACAACCACAAGAACTAGTTGCGGCTAATAGGGACAGCCAGATAAGTACATTAAGGAGAAAGGAATAGAAGAACATGCCAATATATTTAGGTCATGTAGGTTCATGCTGAGAATAAAACCATGATAGACCAGGTGGGCTGAATGACCTGTTACTGAAGTGGGAACTCTATGTAATAACAATATAGTCTGATTTCTAAGCCTTGCTCCTATCTAGAAGGAATAGAAGTGCAGATGAGTTGATTTACCCTAAGGTAGCACTTGGTCTAAAATCTTAAAAGTGCGCCAGGTTAAAAAAAAACGTCCTTAGTGGCACTGTGGATTGGACTGTGGCCTTGCTTTCATCTCTTGTTTTAAATCCAGCCAAGGTTTATGGGTTCAAATGGGTTCAAAGTCTTCTGTGTGGACTGACAGTAAGAGGCATTCTCACTCCACAAAGCCTTAGGCTGGTTGATGTGGAAAAGGTTATATCCTCATTTGAGGATAGGGCTGGGCATCTGCAACGTGCTAAAAGTGAAAAGGAGAGAGAGCTATAGATGGTTAATCAGCATTGATAAAAAAGATAAAGACCAGGCCTGGTATTTCACCTGTACATTCTTCATCAAATATGAAGACTGGTCTGGAAGATACTGGTGAATAAAGTAGAAAAAGTATTCCTTTATGTATTCAACACTATTCACCCTGGTGAGCATTATATTCATGACTGTTTTCCTTGAAACTGTCCTAAGGGAATATACATTGATGAGAATGTGTTTTCATTTATTTCCAATGGCATACAATTATCTTTAACTCTTTGTTATGCTGTTAGAATCTTTTGATCAGATGAAAAGTAGCCAAAAACTTTAAATGTCTCAACTCCATCCAGAGATATTGAAGTTCCATCGTGATTTCAGATAATGTTCTCTCACAGTGGCCATGATATGGAGATGCTGACATTGGACTGGGGTAAACACAGTAAGAAGCCTCACAACACCAGATTAAAGCACAAGCCACTAGCTTTCGGAGCGCTGCTCCTTCATCAGGTAAGTCTCATGGTGGCAGAATGGTTAGCACTGCTGCCTCACAGTGCTAGGGACCTGGGACCTGGGTTTGATTCCCACTTGGGTCACTGTCTGTGTGGAGTTTGCACAAGCTACCCGTGCCTGCGTGGGTTTCTTCCGGGTGCTTCTGTTTTCCCCCACAGTCCAAAAGAATCGCTGGTTAGGTACATTGGCCATGTTAAATTCTCACTCAGTGTACCCAAGCAGGCGCCGGAGTGTGGTGACTAGGGATTTTCACAATAACTTCACTGCAATGTTAATGTAAGCCTACTTGTGGCTCTAATAAATAAAATTAACTTCTAATAGATAAAGAAACCATCTGGAACAAGGCGGAAAGTTCTCGGTTTTCATCCTGATTATTGTTCAGTTAACTTACCTCAGAGAAGTGACAATTGATGTTGCTGCTTATAGGCTGGGATGTGATAAGTACCCAGAGTTCCCATTGTCACTGAAAAATATTGCTTCAAAAAAACTGTCCTCTATGTGTGAAATGCTGGAGAGGCAGCATTTATTGTTCATCCCTCATTAACCAGTGGCCCATGCCTAGTTCATAGAATCGTAGAATCCTGCAGTGCAGAAGAAGATCGTTCGACCCATTGAGTCTGCACTGACCAGAATTCCACCCAGGCCTTATCCGCGTAATCCCATGCATTTACCCTAGCTAGTCCCTGGCACTAAGAGGCAACTTAGCATGGCTAATCCATCTAACCCACACATCTTTGGGCTGTAGGAGGAAACCAGAGCACCCGGAGAAAACCCACGCAGACACGGGGAAGACATGCAGGCTCTACATAGACAGTGACCCAGGCCAGGAATTGAACGTGCGGCCCTGGTGCTGTGAGGCAGCAGTGCTAACCACTGTGCCACCGTGCCATCCTATCTGGGGAGACCGGTAAAGAGATCAGGCAGAATTGTAACATTCACTGTCCAGTCTCCTGGCGATTGATCCAGCCACACATAACAGTTTGTCAAATCACGTCGGGCGTGCTTCCCAATGTCATCACACACGTGTGCAATTTTGAGGTCAGCGATGAGCATGGGAATCAGATGCACACCTGCCAACAATTAAACAGCCAGTTAATGCTGTTAACAAGCCAATAGACAGTGATTTCACATTGCCTGTGGAATTGGCAGCTCATTGCATGGACAAAACACCTTTTTTATAAAAAGCCCCCAGAGCAGCAGCAGTGCCTCTGTCACTGCCGGTTTGTCACTGTGTGACGACTGAGTTGTCCCTCAGTTTCTCAACATTTCTGTAGTTTTTTCAAGCCAATCTTTCAGCATTTCAGGATCTCATTCTCCATGGAAGATTTTCCTGAGGATTGGAGCACAGTGATCCCTCATTTTCAAGGCACTGGTCATTGGCATCTAATCCAATGGGGAGAATGTATTCAGCTGGTGGGACCTCCTCTGAACAGGAAGCGAGAAGCAGGAGGGAGAGGAGGCCAGGTGACTAGGGAGAGAGCTTTAAGAGGAGAGGCATAGGCTTAGCTGGTGCAGGGCCAGCAGGGAGGTCAAGATGGGAGGTAGGTTCAATCATCATAGTGGTATTGCAGCTGGGTGGGCTGTGGTGACAGTGGAAACTTGCTGCATGGTATCATGTGTATTAGAGCTTCAATGGGCAGTACCCGCACAAGTACTGGGACCTGCATTCTTATCTTCATCCGAGACATCTCCCTCATCACCTCATGAGGAATGAATTGGCCTTAAACACTCCAGCTGCACTGCATCACCTCATGCTTTGTTAGCAAAAGTAGATTTAGGATTTCCCCACCAGTTCTGTGGTGCTTTGCCACACTGTGATTTAATGTTTCCCTCTGACAGGGACTAATGGAAAGTCTCACTGGTGTTCCATCTCCCTGAAAGGTGTACCACACTGTGCCCACTGACTCGGACAGCAACCTGTGACCAGGCCATTTTAGTCAGGTGGGGTGATCTTCTCTAAGTGAGTCAAAGTAAGTGGACGAGGGTCTGGCAGATGGTGTACAATGTTGGTAAATGGGAGGTCATCCATTTTGGTAGGAATAACAGCAAAATAAACTATTACTTAAATGGTAAAAAATTGCAGCATGCTGCTATGCAGATGGACCTGGGTGTCCTTATACAAGAATCACAAGGAGTTGGTTTGCAGGTGCAGCAGGTAATTAAGAAGGCAAATGGAATTTTGTCCTTCATTGCTAGAGGGATGGAGCTTAAAAGCAGCGAGGTTATGTTGTAGCTGTATAAGGTGATGGTGAAGCCACACCTGGAGTACTGTGTACAGTTTTGGTCTCCTTACTTGAGAAAGGATATACTGGCATTGGAAGGGATGCAGAGGAGTTTCACTAGGTTGATTCTGGAGTTGAGAGGGTTGGCTTATGAGGAGAAACTGAGTAGATTGGCGTTATACTCATTGGAATTCAGAAGAATGAGGGGAGATCTATTAGATTCATATAAGATGATAAAGGGAATAGATAAGATAAAAGCAGGGAAGTTGTTTCCATTGGCAGGTGAAACTAGAACTAGGGGGCATAGCCTCAAAATAAGAGGGAGCAGATTGGACTGAGTTGAGGAAGAACTTCACACAAAGGTTCGTGAGTCCCTGCCCAGTGAAGCAGTTGAGACTACCTCGTTGAATGTTTTTAAGGCAAGAATAGATAATTTTTTTAAGTAAAGGAATTAAAGGTTATGGTGAGTGGGTGGGTAAGTGAAGCTGAGTCTACAAAAAGATCAGCCACAATTTTATTGAATGGTGGAGCAGGTTCAAGGGGCCAAATGGCCTACTCCTGCTCCTACTTCTTGTGTTCATACGTTCTTTTGCTGTCCCTGGGCATGAGAATGTGCCACCTGGCACTGCTCTGAACTATGGCACCTAGGTACTCAGTGGTGAAACATTACTCACCCGACTTGCCCTCCTGCCGTCCATGATCACCAGATGCTGGTGCCATTGCTGGACAAGAGGAATGTTGTTATAATGGTTGCAGACAGCCCCTTCACCTCCCCCCACAGTTCCTGGCAGCAATTAGGGTGCTGCTTCGTCCATTTATAAATCCCATCCCCTCCCCCCCCCCCCCAAAGGTCCCTATTGGATCCAAAAGCCAACATGTTCCCTACCACCCATACGGTGCCAGCCCAACCGGTAGATGTGTCTCATGCTGGGTGGGCCTTAATTGGCCACCCAGCGTGATCTTGGCTGGGAGCGGGTTTTGGATCCAATTCCAGCCACGCTGACTTCAGATGAACACTGAGGGTAAAACTATGAGGGCAGCACAGCGGGCCAGGAGACATCAGCAGAGGCCATTTCGTGGGCTTCCAGCTGGATGCCTGGGCCTCCTGCATGTCTCCCAGATGAAGATTTCCAAAGTAATTAGTTCTGCGCTGGAAATCAGCACTGACAGATCTGCGCATGCTGGCATTGCCCTGCTCAGTGCTGCGCCAGCAGGAATAGGCCATGGTCAATGATTTTCAGATTGAATCATGCTAGTGCACTCTGCAGTGCACCGACCGTGGGAGATTTAGCGGAAAATCCCGCTAAAAAGACCAGCCAGAGTTACTCCTATTTTAATATGAATTCAACAGTTAGAATTTTTTGGGGAGAATCCCAGACAGGGTGTTTTTCAACAGTTTGGTGCCTTTATGCGAGGAAATTAAATGGATTAAACTTATAGCAATCAATGTTTGTATTAAATATTCTTCACTGTAAGAAGCTATCAGTTGGCAGATTCGGTTAAATGTTACAAGATGCTGTCTGTCTCTCCTGTTTTCCCTCAACCGTGGTTTTGAAAGTAAAAGCCTCCATAATGGAGGGGAGAAGAATGCTGAATAATTCTGTTCCAGGTTGTATCTTGGAGTATCTCTGACAGATTCACATTGTTCAATTTTATATCTTCAATTGACAGTAAGATCAATCAGAAAGAATGGCATGTTAGCACAATGGCTGGCACTGCTGCCTCATGGTGCCAGGGACCCGGTTTCAATTTCCTGCTTGGGTCACTGTCTGTGTGGAGTTTGCACTTTCTCCCCGTGTCTGCGTGGGTTTCCTCTGTTTGCTCCGGTTTCCCACCACACTCCAGGGGTGTGCAGATTAGCTGGATTGGCCATGTTAAGTTGCCTTTTAGTGTCAGGAGGATTAGCAGAGTAAATGCATGGGGTTATGGGGATAGGGCCTGGGTGGGATTGTTGTTGATGCGGGCTGGATGGGCCAAATGTGATTCTATGTAATCGGGGCAATTGACCCAAACCTGCCATATTCTCATTCACTTGGGTTATGTTAAATTTGGGCCTGATGAGTGGGTGTGAGATCATTCCCTGGGAATAACGCCCACAATCTCACACCAGATACCTCACCCCTGTCTCATCATCCATTCCAGTTCTTCTCAACTCATTTCTGCTATTTTATCAAAAGCTGACAAGTATTGGAGCAAATTTATTTATTTATAGACAACTGGGCTTATTGAATGTGGGCCAGAGACAGAGACAGACTCAATTCAGAAAATCCATTTCACGCTAACTGAAGAATCTACAGGACACGTCTTAATCTTTCAATGTTCCAGGGCACACAGCCCAGGAAAAATGATCTGACACTGAATTCCCACAGTCACTAATTTTTTTAATTCCATAAGTGTCAGGCATTTGGAATGTGAAGGGCGTCAGCTCCACAGCAACAAATAAAAGATCTGTTTCCGATTTGGAAGATGCAAATTTATATATTTTGAATGTTGCCAGGCTGGTGGATTTGAAGTTCAGTGTCGGTATGGCACCAGTGTAGTAATGGGTTGGGTGGGTGTGATATTCTGTCAAGAAATCTCTTCTGTCAAGGAATTCTCCAGCCGTTCACACCAGCGGAATTCACTGGCCCTGCTGGGTTTCCCGCCAGCATGGGGTGATGTCAATGGGAATTCCCATTGCCAGTGGCAGAACCAGAGAATCCTGCCGCTAGCAAACAACATGCTATCTCCTGCTAGCGGGAATCACGTGGCTAGGGTTGGGGGGTGGGGGGGGAGGGGTGGAGGGGTGGGGGGGAGAGAATCTCAGCTGGAAGGAGAGAGGAAGTTCTAGCAAGTGTGGTTGAATGAGGAAGGGCAATATTATCGTATGGGGTAACATGACAAGAAAGCCGTGAATCACAAAAGTGATTTATTGAAGATGAAACTATATACAGATAAGCTCAATACAGGTACAGGTCTAGTCTCACCAACTCCCAGGTTCACACTGAAGGTTCCCTCTTGCCAGGACCTGTGCCCAGACTCTTGATAAGCATTCTCCCTTGTTCTCCCCTGATAGACCCAGGAGGGACATGTGACCCACTAACATCCACCCGTTAAGGGGCCACGCCATTACATTCCGCTCTCCTTAAGTTCCTTTACAATAATACAAGTAAAAACTTTTATATACTGATATATAACGTCAAAATACAATTTGCAAAGCAGGGCCATTTGATAAAGTTCTCAAAGTCAATGACCCTGGAGACTTCCAGACTCTTGCGGAGTGGCAAAACTCTGCAACCAACTCCTCCAAGCTGGGGGTAACAGGGCCCACCATAGTGGTAGTTTGGGTCAAGAGATCCCGACCTTGAGCAAGGACCAAGTGCCCTCTTCTTCTGCTTCCACTGATAGTTGAGATTCTTCCTGGAGAACATCAGGATCTGCTAGCACAGACTTAGCTGCTGACACACTGGACTCAATTACAGAGCCCGGATGACTGGTAGTGATTGACGTGCTTCTGTACTTCATGGACCCACAGTTCATTTATATAAGATTCTGGGCTAGTGTTTTGAATGATGTTCCTTATTTCCCAAGCTGTCCCCCCCCACCCCCGCCAAAGTTCTGGACAAAAACCAAATTGTTCAGGTCCAATGACCTGTCTCCCCTAATGAAATCATGACAGTCCTTCTGCTAGATTTGCTTAGTCTCCATCCTTCTTGTCAAATTTGGGAAAATGAGGTCAAGGTGGGTTCTCAGGCATTGGTGCATCAACAGTTTGGTAACTCCTGTAGTAGCATAGGGGGTGGTATTATAGAAGAGTAGGAAATTGGCTAATTGGAGGGGCAGTGATCTATTTGAGTGTTTTATCATTGATGCTTTGAAAGTTTGCAGTGCCCTTTCTGTCAAACCATTGGAAGCATGGTGGTATGGGGCATGTGTTGGGTACTGTTCTACTGAAAGTCTTTGGCTGCAAAAGCAGTGCCATTGTCAGAAATGATTACTCCTGGTATGGCGTGAATTGTGAAACTTTGTCACAGCTTGCCTACGGTGGGTGATGAGCTCATGGAATGCATGATTTGCACATCAAGCCAAATTGAGTAGGCGTTCACCAGAGTCCAAAGCATCATCCCAATGAAAGGGCCAGTGAAATCACTGTGGAGCCTCATCCAAGAGGGGTTAGGCCACTTCCAAGGCAGTAAGTTTGCTGCAGGTGGAAGGGTCTGTTGTATTTGACAATGTCCAATTCAAGCTGTTGGTACACATGACTTTCGTGAACTTGAGGCCTCCTGCCAGTTTAGCGTAAAGGTCTTCTATCGCAGGGATAGAATAGTTATCTATTTGAGCAGCCCCGTTTACAGTCAGCTCGCAATCACTGCAAATGCTCACTGTGCAGTCTGGTTTTAGCACCGGGACCATTGGCGCAACCCACTCTGAGAATTGTACCATTTGATTATCCCTGGGTCTTCTAACCTCAGTAAAAAGTCTGACAACACCAGGTTTTAGTCCAACCGATTTATTTGATAGTAAACTATCATAAATCGGTTGGACTAAAACCTGGTGTTGTCAGACTTTTTACTGTGTTTACCCCAGTCCAACGCCGGCACAACCACATCATGTCTTCTAACCTCTGCAACTTCACTTCAACATTTTGATGTAGGGCATAGGGGACAGGCTGGGTTTTAAAGAATTTTGGTGTTGACCCAGGGTTCATGTAAATTTTAGCCTTTATTCCTTGTATGCACCCCAGCTGTCTTGGAAAGACCTCTTGATGCGCACACAAGAATTCCTGGAAAACCCCATTTGTGATGTTGAATATTTCCAGCCAATTCAACTTGATTGGCTTCAGCCAGCCTTGTCTGATTAGGCTAGGTTTCTGTCCTTTCACTAATAACAGCGGTAGCCTGAGCAGAATGGTGCTGCTTAGTCACCGGTGTTGACATCGTGCCCAATATCTTCAGTGCCTCCCCCAAATAGATTGCCAACGATGTCAAGGTATTGCTGAGCCACATAGATTGCAGACTTCCCTGCAAATACTTACAGGTTTGTTCACCTATTCCCATGGCCGAAGCACACGTATCGACCTCCCATAGTTAAGGGACGCCCATTAACCATAATGGAGATTTCCATGGGGACTGTCTTATTTAACTTGACGATACTGAACTTCGGACTTCTATTCTGAACCTTCTTCAATCTTGTTCACTGGAATCCTCGTTTACTTTTTCTGGATACTAGGCGCTGTCTGTCTGACTCTGCTTCTGACGTGTATGTGGCCCTTCCGATTAAAACTAAAACAAATCAACCCCTTACATTTGCGCCTGTCTTGGGAATGGTCTCCCCCACAATGAAGACACTCATCAAACCCTTGAGGCTGACAATTTATCTTCCCTCTCTTGGGTTCCATTGGACCCTCACTATTGGAATTCCGAGCGGCTGCACTCCCACACTAAATTTTGTTCACCTCGCCCTGCACACCTTGCAGTTCAAAAGCTCTTTGTTTAGCGCTCAGTCATTTAAGCCAATTCAACTGCTTTATCCAGGGAAATTTTAGTTTCTGAGAATAATTTCTATTCAATGTTCAATCTGCTAATGCCACATATGAAACGATCCCACAATGTATCATTGAAGGATGGGCCAAACACTCAGCGTTCGACCTTTTGGCAAAGCCTAGTGACAAAAGCAGGAATTGTTTCTCCTGGGTCCCTAAAGGCTGAGTGGAATTTTTTTCACTGCATGGTAATGAAGGGTCAGGAATTGCAGTGGCAACTTATTAGAGTGATGAGCTGGTGAAGGGATTTCCTATCCAGTGCCTCTGGAGATTTAAGGCTTCTTGAGAGGTTATATGTTTAAGGGCCTCAAACTGAGTAAAATAATTTGCTGTTTTTCTTTGGAAGTTATTTCATTAGCTGTGAAAAAGTATCAAAGTCTTCTGATGTACTGGCCCCAAATTTCAGTCATCAGATTAAATGGATTGATTTTCCCAAACAGTGGCAAGCTACTTGACTAACTTTGGCACACAACTTCTTAATCCCCACCACAGATTTTCTTTTCACGGGAATCACCCATCCCCTTCCAGATGTGGATGTCTTAGAACTGTAGAGCAATTTATTTTCATAACCAGTGTTATAGCAATGAGGAAGCCTCAAATCATAATGGTGACTGATTGAAGCAATGATTAAACTAGATAGAAGCAATCTCAGTACAGATACAGGCCTATGTTCACTGCCTCCTGGGCTCATACTGAAGTGTCCCTGCCACAAGGACTTGGTCCAGACACCCAATAGGCAACAGGTCACACACTTCCTTCTGGTAGGCCCCAGGATTGTCATGTGACCCATGAGCACCTGCTGCACAAGGCACCAAGCCACCACAGTATTTATCAATCAAATGTACTGGCTTAACTAGTCTGAATGGGGGAGGGGTTTGATGTATCTGGTGTATTTGAGTGGGGGGGGGTGATTTATCTGGTGTGTTTGAGTGGGAGAGGGATTTGATATATGTGGTGTATTTGAGTGGGGGAGGTGATGTATCTGGTATATTTGGGTGGGGAAGGGGGTGATGTATCTGCTGTATTTAAGTGGGAGGGGGGTGATGTATCTAGTGTATTTGAATGGGGGAGGGTTTGATGTATCTAATGTATTTCAGTGGGGGGTGATGTATCTGGTAAATTTGCGTGGGGGAGGGGTGATATATCTGGTGTATTTGAGTGGGATGAGGGTGATATATCTGGTGTATCTGACTTGGGGGAGGTGTGTGATGTATCCAGTGTATTTGAGCGGGGCGGGTGGTATATCTGGTGTATTTGAGTGGGGGAGGGAGTCATGTATTTGAATAATGACAATGCAGTGAGCAAGGATGCAGTTTCTGAATCTCTGTGGGATTTCTCTGTGGGAAAATTGATGACAGGATCCCCGTCCCTCCGGCCCCCCCCATGGTGTTTTTTCCAGTCAGGGAGGCTTCCTGTCATTGGCTAGATGCAGAATCGGAATATCCTGCTGGCAGGACTGGCTGGAAAACTAATGTCAGGATATATTCTTATGGGCAGATAGTTGGAGCATAAACCCTGAAATTGGTAATAAAACCAATTGGGTAGCATGATGTGAAGACTGGAGTCAATTTAGATAAACTCTGGAAGATCAGATGGCTATTCTCATCTAGACCAACTTGTGTTGGGTCAAAGGCACCAATGCGGTTATGGAAAGCAAAGTGAGAGAAATTATAAAATGGCAGCTGTTAATACCTGGGTTTAGTTTTAAAAGCTAGTGGATCATTAATATTTACAGCACAGATACAGCTTTTGGAAACAGGTCTATATTGATGTTTATGCTGTGTACAGACCTCCTCCTATTCTTCTTTATGTAACTCCTTCAACATATCCTTTTATTCCTTTCTCTCTAGTATTTACCAATCTTCGCCTTAAATATGTATGTACTATTTCAACCAAAGCTCCTTTCGTTCATTAGATTGTTATTCCATTCTTTAAGTTACAAAGCCAATGCTCAGAATGGACCACGCAAACTCAAATCCATTCCTTGCTTGCTCCAAAACCCAAATTGAAAATCCAATTGATGGCCTCCACAAGGGAGACAAACAAGATCCAAGCTGACAAGATGAGGCATTGTACCCCATCTTGGGCTTGATCATACACTTGATCTTAGCCAAAAGGCCGAAAAAATTAAATACACTTGGTAACAAGGTATATCCTGAACAATACTGGAGTTACTATGATTCGCTTGTATTTATGGTCTCTACGTCTGGCCTCACCACAAGTGGAAACATCATACTATCCTTTCCTTCTCCGTGAACGCTTTGCTTTGTCTGTATGGTGCAAGAAACAATACTTTCACTGTATACTAATACATATGACAATAATAAATTAAATCAAAATCATATCTACTTCTCTCCTATCATACTGTCCCATAATTTTAATGACCTTTATCAGTCTTCTCTTTAGAAAAGAGCCTGAGTCTGTTGAGTTGTTTTTGACAGCTATAACTTCTTAGTTCTAGTCTCCTCTTAATTATTCCTTTTGCATATTCTCCACTGTCTCAATATCCTGTTTATCATTATGGAGAGCAGAACTGCTCTTAGTACAAGTGTGGTCTAACTAATATTTGACTCAGTTTTAACAAGCATCTCTTTCTCAGTTCAATTCCATTATAAATGAACATCAATGTTTTATATACCTGCATCTTTACTTTTACTGATTTATAGATCTGTACTCACAGGTCCCCTTACTGCTCTGTCCTAGTTATACGTTTATTTTCCACATGGTATGCAGACTCTTTTTAATATATAGCTTTGTGTATATTGAAGATCCTTTGTCAAATTTATGCTCATTTTCTAAGTTTCTTAATGTCTTTCTGCAATCTCTTCTGTACACCTCCATTTGATGTCATCTGGTAATTTTAAAATTGTACTTCTCAATCCAAAATTCAGTGTGAACAATATTGGTTCCATCACTGATCCTTGTGCACCTGTACTTATCATCTTTTGACAATTCAAATTGTTATTTTTAACTTCTTTCTTCTATTATGTAGCCAGCTTGCTATCCATTTTGGAAGTTAAACCCTGATTCCATGGGCTGTATTTTTAATTGCCAGCAGGGTTGGGATAGTGAAGAGAACTTCAACATAGAAATTGCATTCCCAACTCTGGTTCAGCTCTGGATCCCCATGCCTTTAAAATGCACCATGATTTTCAAATGGAGGACAGGAGGGGAAATTGGAGAACCCACTCACCTCTGATTAATTGTCTGTTAAGTTCCCTGAGGAGCTTAATAACAGGCTGGGGAGAGGGAGGATGAGGTTTTCAAAGGACGCTTCATCGATCTGGAACGGCCTAATGCATATATAATGCACAGTTATGTGGTTCATCGTGGAGACATCTGAAAGTTTGTTTTTAATAATTGAAAAGCAATAGTCAAGCAGCATCTTGACTGGGTCAAGTGCTTTAGCATAATTTGGGTTGCGTGGCCACTTTCCTTTGCCCTAACACAACTGGCCCTCTAGCACTGCCAGTCCTCTAAGGAGCTGCTTGCTTTATTTGGCAAGATAGTTCAAGGCTGGATTCATGGTTGCTGCCTACCTTTGCCGCTGGTACTCTGCAGGCAGCTTCTGCCTCCTGGAGGTGCTTGGTGCCACACCAAGGTGAAAACAAGCTCACCTTTTGTCCAATTAGGGCCTTAGCATTTCAAAATAGCATTGCATGAGCTACACAATGGCAGTATGGTGTCAAGATTCAGGATTCATCCAGATGACTGTAACCCTGCTTTGAAAATCCAGTCCCACATATTCCACCCTTATTCATGAGTCTAATACATACCTTATTGCAGGTCTTTAGAAAGTCCATTCATATTATAACTATCACATCATACTTATCTACTCTTTCTGTTACTTCTTCAAGCATGGCCTTCATTTGGAAATCTATGCTAAATGTCATGTTAATAATATTTGTAAAGTGTCTTTTATCACATTGAAGGCATCATATAAATAAGATGGATTTATGTAACACCTTTTGTGATTTCAGGCTGTTGCAAACAGCTTTACAACAAAAATGGCTTCTTGTTGTTGATGGCTATTGCTCAGATGTTCCCCTACACTTCTACCTGTTTTGGTGCTGCAAAGTGCTGCAAATATTGTAAAAACTTGTACCCCTTTCAATATGTCGTCTTGCCAGTTTATTTTGGGACAGATAAATCTCTTCTGATTATTATTTGATTGGCATTTTTCATTTCACATGTTTGCTTACATATTTCTTCCTCCGTCTCCTCTTCACTGTTCTGTATTACATCTTTTGTAGTTTGTTTGATCCCATGTCTAATTTATATTTTGTCTCAAATGAATTTTGTTTCCATTTCAGTTAGATAGATCCTCTGTCCTACTGCCATTATATATAAATAGCATGGCTGAACCCTCCATCCCACAATGCCTTCTCTATCGCACCTGGTTATACAATCATAGGTGAAAGGGGAAAATGGGAGGAGGTGAGGAGTTCCACATCTTGAGATCCTGGGAAGGAGTAAGTTGTAACAGAACGCTACTAGAAGAGCCACATAGTTTCAGGGGCCAGATGTTTATCTCCTCAGAACAAATCATGTTAGTCACACTCTCCACACTTTATTCATTTGCCGTTTCTTTTCCTTTCATCACCCATCTTACAGTAAATGTTCATTCTGTGAAATCCATTGTTTAGATTTCAGAGAGCGACCAAAAGCGGCACCATCTTGAGCTCCATGAAATTGAATCTACAAATAGACTCCTTCCAAATAATATCAATGTTCTCTTTGTCCCTTTTAACTTCAGGCTTTCTGGGTCTTCTCCTTCATTCACTGTTTCTGGAACTACCTGTTCTTCAGCTTCTGAAACTTGCTTTCTTCCCCTTACTCCATGGTCCTGCTTTTCTGCTGGCAGTTTGTGTCAGTGCTGCTTTCTTCCCAAGTTCCAACTGAACTGCAGTGCTTATGCATTTCAGTGTGAGCCCCTGGTTGCTAAGCTTGGCAGAGCAAAGGTTAATATGGGACTGGAGTAGCACCATCGCCGGATGATGTATGGAGTCACATGGTCATAGATTTCAAGAGAACACTCAAGACCATTGAAACATCTAAAGAACCCATATTACAAAAATCTCCTTGCATGGACAGTGTGATCCTGTTCAGTGTAAACCATTGATTTTGAGGGAGGGAACAACATTGTAATTGACTAATGAGTACTGTAAGTGGAGCTTGTATACAAAGTTTGGATTGCTTAACTATTCCATATAATCTTTTAAAACCCAAGAAATGATCTTCATTTTTCAAAAATCTTGAGTTAGAGTGAGGCTTAAAAACAGATTATAATACAGAAATGTATAACAACCAGCAGCAGAATGCCCAGCTGCTGTCATGGGTGCAGCCCAAGGGAGAAGACAGAACGCAAATATAATTACAGAAAGCAAATCAGCAGCAGTTATCCCGAGCCCCTGCGGATCTCAATGCTGATTGTCAGGGTTCATGTCGTTACCCAGCTGTCAGTATGGTGACATTTTCTGTGCAGCTCACACCTGGAGTTGAAGCTTTCCATTTTTGCCATGCTGGTAGCATTTACTGACTGCCACATGTTGGAACAGGAAGACACAGCTGCTCCAAGAGCTCAACTTTCACTGTCCCAAGATTGGGAGTCAAGGAAGATTCATTTTGTTTTGGCAAATGAAATGCAAAGGGATTGATTTTTTTTTTATTTGGTTGTGGCACGCACTTTATCGAGAGATAGTATTATTTCTTAATGTGACATAGAAGATCAGGCTATTGAGATGGATGATCAGCCATGATCATAATGAGGAGGCAGTTCAGAGGAGGCTCACCAGATTGATTCTGGGAATGAATGGGTTGACACCTGAGGAGAGGTTAAAGAGTTTGGGCTTGTGCTCACTGGAGTTTAGAGGGATGAGAGGGAATCTGATTGAGGCATATAAAATTTTAAAAGGGATTGATAAAGTAAATGTAAACCAAGCGCTTCCCCTGTGGGGCAATAGGGAACAACAGGAATAGGTTGAGAGGAGGTAGATTTAAAACTGAGATGAGGAGGAATTACTTCTCACAGAAGGAGGTGAATTTGTGGAACCCGCTGTCCCATTGTGGAGTCTGAATTGTTGAGTGGTTTCAAGAAAGAGATAGATATATTTCTAATTTAAAAAATGAATAAGGGGATATGGGAACAGGTGGAGAGGTGGATTTGACACCAGGGAGAGATCAGCCATGATCTGATTGAATGGTGGGGCAGATTTGAAGGGCTGGACTTGCCAACTTCTGCTCCTAATTCCAAGTTCCTAATGGCAGAACAGGCTCAAAAGACTGAATGGCCTCCTCCTGCTCCTGTTTTCTGTGAGATGGTTCAATTGCATCATGAATCAGGCAATGGCACATCTGCATTCAGAATCCCAGTGTAACACCGGGATTGTTTGAAACTCTAAGAAAGCCACAGAAAATAAGAAAGAAAGACGACAGTTTCAGAGAACGAAAACTCCCCTCTTTGAAGGCACACGCACAGTCGGTGTGATTCCCTGGGCGTGACACGCAGCACATCTCCATCCAAATGGTCATTTTTAATGTGTGAGTTAGATCACTGGTGCTGACTGACTGACTGACTTCTTGCTGATGTGTGGACCACATGACTCAGCCTGATTCTGCCCTCACCTGACCTAGGAGAAATGACCAGTCAGGAGCAGGTTCCCAACACAAAGTCCTGGTTGTAATAACATGACCGCCAGCTCTGGAGTTCAGCTACCTCATACCTGGAATGCTGGGATCTTGGTGTGTGCGGCCAAGTTCCAGGCCTGGCTGTGCATTTATAAAGTGAGCTTTTTGGAAATGGGATGACGTTCCTCTCTGCTGGAGAATGCTCTGCTCCCGGTGGGGAAGGAAACAGTTGACAAATGTTGTCAATCCATTCGAGGCAAAGTGCAATCTCTAGTGTGCAGTCTGGTGTCCAGGCAAAGAGAAGCAAATTGGCTTAGTTAAGGAAACAGCTCGACAAGTATAACAATTCACAATTGAAACTGAGCTCAGTTTTTGTGGGGGAATTAGTGGGGAGGAGAATTCCGCTCTTGCTGTTAAAGCCAAGTCTCTGTAACTCTGCACCGTAGTGTTTACTAACAGTGCTGAGAACTCCAAGGAAATCCTGGCTGCACTTCAGACAGTCTGCCAGATGCTGTGGCTTCTATCAGTGCCCATAGATTAGGCTCACTGTATCACCACTTAAGCACTGTGCCTGCAGATGAAGAAAAAATGTCTCACAGTACAATTATATATTTTTCCGTCCTTTTTTTTACAATTTCCTTTCCCTTTAGGAGCCAGCTTCACTGAATCTAATTAGCAGTAATGGTCGCGCATCTGACTCCAGATCAGAAGGTTGCATGTTCGAATTAAGTCAAAATTTTTGGTGGTGGCACAGAGGCACAATGGTTAGCATTGCTGCCTCACAGCACAGGGACCTGGGTTCGATTCCCGGCTTGGGTAACCGGATGTGTGGAGTCTGCATGTTCTCCCTCTATCTCTGTGGGTTTTCTCCGGGTGCTCTGGTTTTCTCCCACAGTCTGAAGATGTGCTGGTTAGGTGCATTGGCCACGCTAAATTCTCCCTCAGTGACCTAAACAGGTGTGGGAGTGTGGTGACTAGGGGATTTTCACAGTAATTTCATTGCAGTATTAATATGTGCATACTTGTGACAATAAATAAATAAACCTAAACTTATATCCTCACTTAGATTACATTCTCTCTGTTGGTCCTGATATTAAGAGTTGGGCATGATTTTTCTGCTTGGATTGGAAAGGGAGGTGGGTGAATGCCATTAATTGTGTGGAACATGAAATGTCAGCTTTCCCATGGCAGGCTAAAAGGTAACAATAGAGTTGGTAGCTTATTGCAGAAGGATCATGCTTCCTAATGGCAAGTAGCTGGATCCTATTTTTAATGTGTTAGCATGTCATGCATTCCAATACAAGACAAATGCACCAGATTAAATTGTACCTTTGTAATTAAACTTGCAGCAAATGAGAAACACGATTCACAACTAAATAATAATAGTGTGCATGTATAGAGATAGTGGGTGGAGGTTCGAGAGAATGGGATGCAAACTGCCCTTTGCTACTGTTGAACCATCAGATCCCAATGTCCTACCCTATTCCTCCCAAATGTTTCTTAACTCAGCCTGTCTGCAACAGCTTTGAAATTCCTCATCAGCCAGTTCTTGTTCACATCTATTTACCTAAGGCATGTAGAATTAAATTCCTGCATCTTCAAATTAGTGCACAAAAATATGGGCTTGGAGAGATGCATAGTTTTCAATATCAGGAATGTGATACACCCTGTAGCAGTAAATTTACTACTTTACAAAGTATGCAGCATATACACATTTCTTTTAAACAAGGAAAAGGCATGTAATATACTCACTTGTCCAAATATAGATTTAAAGTTCCAAAATGGTTTTAGAAGAGAAATTTTAGCCAAATTTTCAACAATAAATATGAATTCACTCTCTTAGCAATCTTTTCGAATTGCGAAAAAAGCTAACAGATGTTTCTATTTTTTAAGTATTGTTTCTCACAAATCTTGCTTTTGAGCAGTTCACAACAAGAAACAAGAAGTCACCAGTCACCTGAAATAAAATTTGATGACTCAATCTTCTATTTCAGAAAGTATTTTAGAATAAGCAATAAACTTTCAAATCCCCATAGGATGAAGAAAGATATTCTTTAATCCTTTAACTCTAATAGAGATGGGCAGAACTTTCTCAAAGAAGTTTTAAGTGTAATATGAGTGAGAAGACTGGGGGTTTTCCAAACATTGCCCTGCTCGTTCTCCACCACCCCCACCCCCCACCACAAGCCCCCCTGTTCGCAGCCCCAGCCGATTGCCTCCCCCTTGTCCCCACCCTCGTTAGTTAACCGAACCTCCCGTTCCACGGAGCTCTCTCGCCTCCCCGCTATGACCCTGTGCTTCAGGCCTTGCCCCATTAGGCCCACCCTCAGGACCCCTCAGATTCTGCCCCCATTAGGCCCACCCTCAGGACCTTCCCCCCCTTGGCATTGCCCAGTGCCTGGTGGGCAGTGCCAGGGTGCCAGGCTAGCATTGCCCCATGGGCCCAGCTTCTGGCCACCTGGGGGACTTTAATGTCTTCTAGTCCCACTAACAAGGCCATCACATCTGGTCCCTGTTTGTGAGGACCATCTATGATCCTCACTGGTGAGGGTCTTGACGCACGAAGGGACTAAGGAAAGTGAGCACGGACTATTGTGTCCTTGGCTTATAAATGACATGCTGAGCATTAATCTTTCAATCAGCCTCGTGCCCATCCCAGGCATGTGTCTGACTTCACCAGCAGAATGTGGCAGGCAAGATTGCGAGAGGTGAGAAATTGGGCACGAACCTGATTTTTTTTGCTTCTTGCCCTATCTTAGCAGCTCGCCACGCCAATTGACTGACATGGCAAACTGGTAAAATCCCACCCACAGATTACATACTGGGAAATTCTGCAAACAGCATTTGCTGAGAATGAAAGCTGTGTGTTGTGCGGTAATAATAGCCTTTCGAGACAGGCCGAGCTTTGAAGCAAAACTTTATGGTTGCTATTTAAGGGTATAAAATACAAATCAGTGACCAACTTGCATCTACTTTTATGAATTCTGATTTTTAAAAACGTTTTGCCGGGGAATCAAGGGTTATGGGGATAAGACGAGAAAGTGGAGATGAGGATTATCCAAGTAAATCAGCCACAATCTCATTGAATGGCAGAGCAAACTCGGTGGGCCCAATGGTCTACTTTTGCTCCCATGATTCAAATCATGACAACAGCAGATTTGTAGGCATCAAGTATATGTGATATATGTATAACATCGGTGAAGGGGATAATGTTAACATTCCAGTCTCCTGAGACCAAAATCAAATTTTTCTAACCAGGAATTCAAATTCAAACCCATCAGTATGTCACTAAAATCCATTGCACTTAAAAATCCACATGGCTTTTCAATCACTTCAAATCATTGGCCCCAATTCTATTTTGGGTATTACATGGATAAAAAAGCATATCCTCTGACTCACCATGAGTAACACCATGGGAAACTTGTATTTATAAAAGTCGTGCACTTATCCCCTTCACACTTTAATATCTAGAGAACAAAAATCATAGGCCAAATTTATGCTGATTTCATCTCATCCGAAACGGGAACTCTACAAACACCACTCTCTCTGTAATCTTCACCCCTCAACTGCAATTAACCACTAATTGACCTCAGGATTTATAACAATTAAAGGGCTAGGTTTGGGCAAACACATCAGTAGCAGAATTGTGCATTACGTAACACCCTTTTGTTGGAAAGAAGCGCATCATCTGACAGAGCCATGGGAGATCCACTAGTTAAAGCAATTAACTTTGATTTAAAAGCAAGTGGGTAAAGATAGTTGACCCCAATCTTGAAGGAAGTAATTATTATTCTAATAAGATCCACATTATTTTATTACTTTGAGTCGTGTGACAGTGATATTCCGTGGTGATGACAGGACACTTATTTGCACAATTATCCCATTTTGTACAAGAGTATCACAATGAGATTCCCCATTCTTCATCCTGACTAAAGAAGGAGGGTACTGGCCATTTACCCTAGTTATTGTCAAGATTCCTATTGTTAGCCAGCAGATTAAATGTGGCAGAGACTTCCTAGAATGGAATGAGGGGGAATCTCATAGAGATTCTAAAAAATTCTAACAGGACCGGTCAGGGTAGATGCAGGAAGGATGTTCCCGATGGTGGGGGGTGTCCAGAACCAGGAGTCACAGTCTGAGGATTTAGGGTAGACCATTTAGGATGGAGATGAGGAGACATTTCTTCACCCAAGGAGTGGTGAGCCTGTAGAATTCATTACCACAGGAAGTAGTTGATGCCAAAACATTGAATGTATTCAAGAGGCGGCTAGATATAGCACTTGGGGCAAATGGGATTAAAGGTTATGGGGAACAAGCAGGATTAGGCTTTTGAGTTTGACAATAACCATGATTGTGATGAATGGCAGAGCAGGTTTGAAAGGTCAAATGACCTTCTCTTGCTCTTATCTTCTATGTTTCTATGATTCTTTAGCCCAAATCTTTCTGTGCTAGTTAAAGATTGGGCATCTCTGTTTGCTCAAAGTGTTTTATATTAGAAACTGAGCAAACCATGTCTCAAACTGAGGCTAATTAGTAGCACTCCAGCATCCAACGTATCACCTGTACAAGAATCCAATTTTAACCTTTATTGGCACTCTTTTTTATTTTGTTCAACTATACTACACGCAGATAGAAAAGAAGGTGATATAATTTTAGTAGGTGACCTTCATAAATCACTAGGGTGTGTGTCATTTTGTCACCTGACTTCTGAGATTAAGTAACTGATTATCCATAGCAAATTTGCAAATATATGTGATGATAAGGTGAAATAATCAATAATCAGGAATTTTATGGCCAGATAGTTTTCTCCTCACTTGAAGACATAACAAATCTTTAGAAAGAATCACTTGTTGTATATTCCATTTTTAAATTCTTTCAACTTTCTCTAATGATTCCTTGAGCTTACCCATCAAGTATCTGGGTCATTGCTTTCACTCAATGCTGAATATTGACCACTGTCAAAATACAGAGAGGTAGTCCAGAGCTTAAGGATGCAAACCCTGGCAAAGGATCAGCATCCTCATGGAAAAAGGAGAAAAGAGGAAAGGAAAAAAATTCCCTCTGAATTTCTCTGCTTCAACGGGGCAGCACAGTGGTTAGCACTGCTGCTTCACAGTGCCAGGGATCCGGGTTCAATTCCGCCTATGGTCACTGTCTGTGTTGAGTTTGCACATTCTCTCTGTAGGTTTCCTCCATGTGCTTCGGTTTTGTCCCATGGTCCAAAGATGTGAGATTAGGTTGATTGGCCATGCTAAATTGCCCTTTAGTGTCAGGGGGATTAGCAGGGTAAATACATGGGGTTACGGAGATAGGACCTGGGTGGGATTGTAGTTGGCACAGACTCGATGGGCTGAACAGTCTCCTTCTGTATTTCTAGAGATTTTATGATTCAATGATCTTGTGAACTTGGTATTGTTGCATGGGCACTGTCTGTACTTCACCCAACCATCCCTTAACACAGCATCACTTGTTCTAGTGCAGGTTTAATATCTTTTATTTGTACATTCAAAAACCAACTCATCCAAAATCCAAAAATGTTGTTTTGAATGGCTACACTTGTTAATAAAGTAATATTATATTCCAGTGTAATAAGTGTTAACAGATAAGTAATGTATGTGTGATTTGGAAAATGGAGAAAGAACCTGGTATTTGCAGACTGTAGCTAGCCTAGGCTTTGGCTATTGTAATGTAAGTAGGCCTAGGTCTACCGTGTATGGCAGCTATAAACCAAAAAATCAGAACACCGAAAGGCACTTGGTCCCAAGGGTTTCAAATAAAGAATCCTCGACGTGTATATCCGGTGGCTCGCTGTCTATATTTGTTTGATTATGTGGAGTACCTATTAAAGACGTTATATAAATGCAAGTTGCTGGTGTACACAGAAAGTGCAGAGGCACCACGAAGATCCATATGCAGAACTCACCCTCACAGGAATCTAGAGTTTAAATTATTTTCATTTGTGATGTGTCTCTGAAGCAAGGTTTTCTCAAGGCTTCTCCATGATTACAAGCATTTTGACATGATGATAATTGCAGAGTTCTTCCTGTTGGTGCATTGAAATATTCACAGACCCTTGAACCAGGAGAGCAACAGAATGCAGCAACCCTAATGTAACTTCATATGTGTATCATTTACACTGCATTTATACTGTGAACTGTCTTTACATCACTCACATCAACAAATGTTTATGGAGCTTTGAAAAATATTATTAGACACAAGAACGGGAGTGACTAGGAATTATATTGTGAACTGTTAGGGATGGCAAAGGGTGTTTGTGAACAGAGCAGGGCAGCTGCCATTGTGAAGTATGGGAAAGGGCGCCTGATCAGAGGAGGGGTACATGGGGATAGGGAGAGAATGTGTTCATTTATTGAGGAAATGTTTCCACTGTAGCAGAGAGAGAGAGAGAAAATGTGCATCAGTGCATTGGGAGCCCCCATGAACTGGGAAGGAAGGGACTTCAATCTGCAAAGTAGGCGAAGGCAGACTCCAAGAACAGAAGTCTGGGAGGGAAAAGGTACTGCTGCAAAGGTTGTTAGGGAACCAGCATTTAACAATTTATGTCTTAAGCATCACTGGAGGACTGACTGTTTCTATCTTAAAGTACCGTGCCATTTCAAGGATTAGTTGAAAGCTGTAATGATATTAAAGAAATCTAGAACCAGTGAACAATTGTGTATGTGTGTTTCAAACCAAGTGCTCACTTCTTCACATTTTGTGAATGTGCCAAGGAAGGATACAGGTGCCTGAGCCTTCCCATGAGCCGCACTGGGTCAGTTTATTGGTAGACATGCTACTGGATTATATGTTCCCAGAGCATCAGAAATTGTCAGTTATTCAGCTGAGGTTTACAGGGCTCACTAGTCACAGATCCATGATAAAAAATGATTACTGACAAAGTCCCTACACCCTGTTGGTGATGAGAAACCTTACAATGTAAAATTGGGCAAAGGGCAAGTTTTACTGGCCGAGCGCGGTGGGGAGGGATTGAGAAGATAGAGAAGCATGGCAACATATTTCCGGAAGTGCAGGAGTTGTTGTGAGGCAATGGGTTATTGTTTCATTGCAGTTATTTCCTGTTCAACAGTATGGGATTATGAAGATTACCCAGTAGTGGGATCTCATTATTGCTTCTGGTTAACATTAATATTTCTTTCTGTTTGAAGGACATGAAATCAATGGGGCTCTCGATACATCCAACATTGATACAAGTATTCTGGAGGAATACATCAGTAAGGAAGACTCCACAGATATGTAAGTCCATCCAGTGACCTTATGACATAAATGGATCGGTACCACTCCTGACATTATGCTTATATACTAAGTCATTAGGGGATATGGTGTTTTTAACATTGCATTGACCATGGCCTGATCCCCATTGAATCTAAAGACCCGGACTTAAAAGTTTTGCGCAACCTGGTATTAAAATTACTATAAATCGATGAGCAGCTTCAACAAACATCATTCCAATTATTTTTCTAATAGTTAATTCAGTTCACAAAACAGAAGCATTAGGAAAAAATCCTCTTGGAGCATCTGAAATTGATCTGTGAAGTGTAAAGAGACACTTTTCATATGTACAGAGTGGCTGTCTGTCTTTCTGAGATTTGCTTCTGAGGACTGAATCCAGGAGTCCTGCCACTTCTGTGGGGTGGGTGTGGAGGGGGTTGGAGGGTGGGGTATCAAATGTTGCACATCAGTGGTTCCTGGAGGCAGCTGTACATATTAAATAGCAGCTGCCTGCAGTCTAATCTGATTTAAGGAGGAGTATGAAATACAACATGTGTACATTAGACCTCATAGGAGAGGTCTAAACTTATTGGAGCCCTTGGAGAAACAGTATCATTTTGGAGAGGTAAGTATCCTTATGGATATGGTTTGGGGACACTTTGGGCAGGATTTTACAGCCTCGCTTGGGTGATTCTAGAAATTCCCACCCGAGGTCAACAGAGATTTCTGTTGTCGGACCCTCACCCATGCTGAGCCTGCGGTGGGTCAGGTGGTAGAGTTCAGTCTTTGGGAGAGGTCAAGGTTTTTTAGGAGAGGGGAGGTATCCTTTAGAATTGTTAAATGTGGACATGAATGTGCTTAGAAGATGGATAAGCTCGTCAGATCTGTCAAAGTTAATGGGAACTGCCAAGGGAGTTGTCAAAAGCAGTTGTCAAAACATTTAAATCTCCTGCCTTTTAAATGTCTAAAATAACTGCCTGTGATGTTGAAATAATTCAGTGCTTGCTATTTCACTCTGTTGACAGAAGCCTGAGGAATACCATTACAAGATTAATCCCACATGACTGATTTCATAACCTGTCATTAACACAATATCAGTTTGCAGTTTGATTAACATCTTCAAGTATTATAAAGTGTTTGAAGTGGCTGATGGATACAAATGCTTGTTCTTATAAGGAATTAAAGAAATTTATATCTATTGATTTTTTTGAATCAATGAGAGCATTTTTAAATTAAGTGAATCCATCGCTTAAGAACTTTCTTTAACTTTAGCATGGGTCTGCTCATGGTGGTTACCAGGTGAATTGGTTGGCATGATTTGGCACTAAGATGGTAACAAACCATGGGATGTGAATGGAGGGGCATTTGTTCGTATGGAGAGTATGAAGGACTGAGAGAAGTGGGTGGAGGACCATGGAGTTGCACAGGGACAATAAAGGGCCCTGGCTGTGTATATAAAATGGCATGGATGTAACATGTAATGTGTGAGGGAGTATGAGGGAAAGGGCTATTTTTAGTTTTGTTCCTTTTTTTTGCACTGTTGGACTTTTTCACCCAACCCACCTCCCCATCTAACTGCCCAATTGCTCATATCTCCCAACTGTTTCTAGAGCAAAAGTCCCAGCTTCCATTTCATTCCACTCTTCTGGAACGAAAGTCCAATCATCCAGGGCACCTTTTCCTGGGTCGTGTTTGCGGAGCCGTGAATTGTCACTGCTCTGCGCTCTCGCCTCAGGGACAAACATTTAGGCCCAGACGATAGTCGCTACAGCTATATAGCACGTACTTGATACGGATTGTTTCGTAGGAGAAGGAAAGCTTATTGAAGTGGTTCTCTGTCCTGGTGATATCTCTTCACATAACAGTTTTCATGGCAACTCACTGTTCACATTCAGAATGTGATACTCAGGGTTGCTATTGACTGGACACACACCAACTGGCACCCACTGCTCCTCCAGGCTATCACCAGAGTTACTTATCTGTTCCTCATATACCCCACAAGATAAAAGAGAAATTAGCAACTGCAACATGAGCACTTACAAATATATAATTTAAAGCCTATATTTTAAATATTGAGCATTTACAAAATAAGTTAGATATTTGTATGTTCACATGCGAGGTTCAAAAAATTAATTTTGTACAAACCCATTTTGCATCTGTTTGAAAATCAGATTCAGTGTTTGGGAAACCTGTATTGACCTTGGCTTACACCCAACCAACAGCATTTCAAACCATGTGGAGAATTCTCAGATGAGGCAATCTTGACAGAAAGCCTCGAGCCAATGTTTCATAGAATCCCATAGTGCAGAAGGAGGCCATTTGGCCCATCAAGTCTGCACTGACTACAATCCCATCCAGGTCCTATCCCCACAACCCCACGTATTTACCCTGCTAATCCACCTGACACTGGGGTCAATGTAACATGGCCAATCAACCTAGGGTAAAAGGTCAGCCAGACTTGAAACGTTGGCTGTATTCCCTCTCCACTGTCAGACCTGCTGTGTTTCTCCAGCGTTTTCTGTTTTTGTTTCAGACTCCAGCATCTGCAATATTTTGACAGAAAGCCTGCTTGCTGGGAGTGCAGATTGAAAATATTGGCATATCTGTTCCTGAATTTCTAATCAATACTCCCAGCAGGTGAAGTACTCCACCAAAATGTGCATGGTTGGTAAATCACCCATCTTATGCCTGCATTTTAAATGATTCACAAGTAAAGTCACCATTTACGCTGAGATTAAAGGTTGCCAATATCAAGCATTAAGATCAGTTAAGAACTGGAGGCTCCCAGAAACAGTCAGTTGAACTAAACATAATGAATGCTGTCAAAGCCAATCATTCAAATGTGTTCTCTCACTGTTGGCTGAACACAAACTCATGGCATCAAACTTTCAAGATGAGCTGAAGGTTTCTGCGAGAAGCAGTTACATTTATTTTATTTAGTTTGTTCCCAAAGAATCTTAGCAAAATAAGGTACCAAAATGCAACTTTTAAAAACAATTTATTTTCCTATCTGGAAATGGTCAGTTGGTGGGTTTTACAGGTTGGCACTAATCTGACACATTTAACGTCTAACCTACTGATATCTGTCACAAAACCATTCAAATTGCTAAAAAGATTGAGACAATGAGAAGACTTTGAGAGAATATATTGTAATCTGCTCAAAAATCAAAAGTAAATCTATAAACCCAAATTGGAACACATACAGTTGTCATTAAATAATGTTTAAAAGCTTCTGTTTTTATGAGAGAGTAATGGTAATGTCCAATTTCTGCTGTTTTATGGAGATGTGAGTAAAGGTTTGACAGCACATTAAGATAGGCATTTATCAGCACTGAAACTAATTCTTAATCGGCATTCACTGCATTATGCACACAGTTCCCTGTTGGCCTCTGAGAGCACAGTGGTAAATGCTGTGGGTCACTGACCTGTAGAGGCTACTATGTTTGATATTTAGTTCAAGCTGATTTCGCTGATCAAGTGAAGATGATAATAAGGATGCTACAATCAAGCCCAGCACCCTTGGGCTAGAGGTAAGGAAAGTTAAAAAGTAGCCTGCTTTTCTACTACTGTTGGCTACTCAGTGACTCCTGCTGGAAAACTGGTGGATGTTAGTGGGGAATCGGACCAGTTTTGTCTGTGAAGTTGTTCACGGTCAAACTGCCTTTCAACAATTACATTGCTATCTTAAACATTTTGAAAGATGAAACCAAGGGGTGTGGGTGTCACTAGCTAGGGCATCATTTGGTGCCCATCCCTAATTCCTCTTGAAAAGGTGGTGGTGATCTGTCTTCCTGAACCGCTGCACCATATGGTGTAGGTCCACCCGCAGTGCTGTTAGGAGAGAATTCTAGGATTTTAATCCAGTGACAGTGAAGGAATGATGATACATTTCCAAGTCAGGATGGTGAGTGGCTTGGAGGAAAATGACCAGGGGGTGGTGTTCCCAGGTATCTGCTGCTCTTGTCCTAGATGGTAATGGTTGTGGGTTTGGAAGGTGGTGTCGAAGGAACTTTAATGAGCTCCTGCAGTGCAGCATGTAGATGGTACACATGGCTGTCACAGAGAGCCATTGGTGGAGGGAGTGAATGTTAGCAAATGGGCTGCCAATCAAGTGGGTTGCTTTCTCCTAGATGATGGCAAGTGTTGAAGCTGTGCTCATCCAGGTTAGTGGAGAGTATTCCATCAGACTTTGTGTCTGGTAGATGATGGAAGGATTTTGGGGAGCTAGGAGGTGAGTTACTCATTGCAGGATCCCTAGCCTCTGACCTGTTCTTGTAGTCATGATGTGCTTGTAGTTGCAGTATTCATATAGCTAGCCCAGTTTAGTTTCTGGTCAATGGTAACCCCCGGGACAGTGTGAGATTCAACCATTGAATGTCAGGGGGCAATAGTTAGATTCTCTCTTGTTACAGATGGTCATTGCCTGACACTTGTGTGGCGCAAATATTACTTGCCACTTGTCAGTGCAAGCCTGGATATTGTCCAGGTCTTACTGCATTTGGACATGGGCTGCTTCAGTTTCTGAGGAGTCATGAATGGTGCTGAACATTGTGCAGTCATCAGCGAACATCCCCACTTCTGACCAAGGTCATTGATGAAGCAGCTGAAGATGGTTGGGCCTAGAGTTCTACCCTGAGGAACTCCTGCAGTCATGCCCTAGAACTGAGATGATGGACCTTCAACAATCACAATCACATTCCTTTGTGCCAGGTATGACTCAAACCAGCTGAGAGATTTCTCCTGATTTTCATCATCTAGTTTTCCTAGGGTTCCTAACGTGAAGAACAATCAATTAGGGGAAGTACGGGAGTGTTATTGATGACTGGAGGTCAGATATTGCTGAGTTGGGAAAACACCCTGGATGTTTAAGAATGGTGGAAGGAGCCAGACACAGATATCCAGCTGCCATTTTTGCCAGATCTCAGTTTGTTGCAGGGCATGAACCACACAGGCGTGATCCCAGAGCATAGCAGAGCCATTTGAACTTAGGGCTGAGTTCAGACCCCATTTTCACTGTTGCAATGGCCTTAACCCATAGTGTGGATGTCATGAATCAATTGAGTAGATGTAAATACTCCTGAAGGGTAGATAAGCTCTGTTTAACTATTGTGAGCTGAAGATTTTAAATGTCCCACCCTTTAAACATTAATAAAAGACTGAAACTGACTGTGGAAGTTTAAAAATCCTCTGCTGGACTGCTTTGAATGAGGCAGCATGTAGGCTTGAACAAAATAGCATCAGGGTGTGCACTTCCAATAGAGGAATTTATTGATATTCTTCCAGGACCTATTTCATTATGAATACTTGGCTAAGTTTCAAAAAATTATCTCAGCAGGGAGTTGTGAAAACTCTTATATAAATGCAAATCATTATTCATTTATTTTAGATTCTAGCACTCAAAACATTATTTTTCCTTTACTGCCATAGGAATGTTCTGATTGACTCAAAGTAAATATATTTTAAAAGCATGGTTTTGTTGAAATTGGGCCATTTTACAAATACTCTACTCCCTCCTAGATGTAACAATCAAGACAGTTACAGCAAAAGCACTTATTTGGAATATTTCAAAATGGTGGCAGGAGCACTTCAGTTTAGTCTATTTTTCTTTGTTAGGTAAAACATTCAGTGTTATGCATAAATAGTTAGCCTGCTGCTAAAGCTTCTGGCAATAAACACGTTTCTAATTTACTTACAGGGATGCCTTTGACCAGTGTGTTCCATTCATGATATGAACAAATCTTCTTGTTCTTCTCTTAAGGGAATCACAGAAGCAAACTCATGGGCCTATTGAGCTTCATACTTCCTTGTGCCTATGAGGAATCAATGAGAGAAATAGTTGCTAGTCATTCCTTTCTTCTTTCCTCCTCTCCAGAAGCTGTTTCATGCTGAGTCCAGCAGGTTGGATGATAATCAATTCTGATTATAACCCTGATCTCTGCATTCTTTCATCCAGCCCCTTCTGAAAACTCAATTTCCATCTCTCCACCATTTCAGCTTCTGAGGCTCTAACTTCTGGAATTCTCAAGCTCATCCTCTCTATCTCTCTCCATTCCTCTTAGATGCTCCTTAAAATCCATCTCAGACTAGGTTTTTGGTTAAATGTCCTAATATTTCCTTATTGAAGCTCATTGTCAACATTTGTTTGGTATCACTCCTGTGAATTAAGAGCCTCGGGGTGATTCAGGACACTTACCTGAATGTAAGTGAGTATTTTGCAGCACTAGGAGCCATTACCTAGCCCAAGGACACTATTTCCATCTGTAACAGCTCAGAGCACTGGCTTAAATTAGCTGTTCATCACATCGGAGTGTTTAGTCTGTTGAGTTTACGTCTGCACTAAACAATCCACTTACTGGCTAATTCGCTTATTGTGAGGGAAAGGAGTGATAACATTGAATGTTATTGGTAATTTGACAATTGATCACCGACACCCAAATACTTGGCAAGATGCCAACTGAAATGACACCGTGGCGATATCAAAATTACACTGTTACCATGGTGGCAACCACATAAAAGCCTGCAAGAAGGATGGTTTAATCATTCATTGCATATGGCTCCTGACCATCACTAGAATGTTCACGATTCATTTCAATCACAGAATCCCTACAATGCTGAAGGAGGCCATTTGGCCCATTGAGTCTGCACCAACCACAATCCCACCCAGGCCCTATTCCCATAACCCTGCATATTTATCCCACAAATCGTTCTGACACTAAGGGGCAATTTAGCATGGCCAATCCACCTAATCCACACATCTTTGGGCTGTGGGAGGAAACCAGAGCACCTGGAGGAAACCCATGCAGACACAGGAAGAATGTGCAGACTCTGCACAGACAGTGACCCAAGGCCAGATTTGAACCCAGGTTCCTGGCGCTGTGAGGAGCAGTGCTAACTACTGTACCACCGTGCCGCCCAAACTGATAAGCTGTAGTGAAACACCAATTTCACAAGATTTTTTTTAAGGCAAAAAAAACGACAAAACAAATCAACAAGTGGTGATTAGGGACTTGCTTTTCAATTCAGGTTCAGGAACCAACACTCAGATAATTTCCTAGTGCTAGCACCATGCTGCACTTGTGTAGCTCACGCGATGCAATGTTTAAACAGAAATGATCTCATTGAAATGGAGGCAGGCTTGGTGCTCCATTTATGATACTAAGCTTTACATAGAAGTGGGAGCTGCCTGCAGAGCACAAACACCAAATGCAAATGACAGCTCTCCTCAATCTCACTTTGAAGATTGGATGTTGTCCTACTTGTACATCTGGAAGCACCATTTTCAAAGCTCTTGTTCCATCTCCTGTGGGAAATTGGTGTTATAAGCTTGGCTTTTAAAAGCCTTTTGGAGAAAGATGGTGGGGAGTTTAATTGTTTTGAGGTTCTGAGGAAGAATGCGTTAGAATAGGAGATGATTGCCCAGATTTTCCAAGGAGCGGCAGTCATCATGGGATTTCCACTCAGCTCAAACTATCTCCCACTGATGCTGATCCATACCTTTTCTTCTGAGCCCAGATTTACTAGAAATGCAGAGCTTAGTGAACATTTGAGACCTCCTCATGTGGCTAGGCTGGTGTGTGACTGAGTGGCGTGTGACTGAGGTGGCATACGGCTAGAGCGGCGAGTGGCTAGGATGGCATGTAGCTAAAGTCGCGCGTGGCTGAGGTGGCACGTAGCAGATGGATGCAGTGGCAGGTGGATTAAAATGATAGGTGGGTAAGGTGGCAGTTTGTAAGGTGGCAGTTGGCAGCTGGCTGTAGTGGCATGTGGGTGAGGTGAGTAAGTAGGTTGGGGAATGGGTCAGAATGGGTAGTGATGCTGTAAGGGATAATCAGGTCTGATGGGATTCGTCAGGTAGTTGTGTGGATAGCATGGTCAGGGAGTAATGGGTGGCAGGGGTGGCGTCAAGGTGTCAGCAGTGGTAACTGGTGATCCAGGATGTTGGGGTGGTTGGGCTTGAGTTCATTCACTGCTCCTGGAATGGTTTTTGCAAAACTTAATTTGGAAACTGAAGAAATCACAAATGGAGGACACAGAAACATCTCTGAGTATTCCATACTACCTGTTATCACCCTGTTATCAAACTTATGTGGAAATATAGATTTGCTCCCCAGTTTCTCCTTTGTTTCCCCATTTCTACCAGCACTTCCCCTTATGAGCCTGGCATTGCTCACGACTGTACATTAAAATCACAATGGAATCCTAATGGCATCTGAATCTTTGAGGTTCTTGCCACTCATCTGCAGCAAGTTGTTGGGAATTGTGCTGCCTCTATTTTAACCCCTGAAGTTCAGTTTGCATAAAGTAATAGGGTTAAAATGAGCACCACAGTTTCTGCTTCTTTTGGCAGTAGCCATGCTTGTTTGCCTTAGATATCTTCAAAGTTTTGGCTTCTAAATGGGTACATAGTAGTGACCTCCTCAGTCTCCACAAAAGAAAATTTCCTGTTGCCTGAAAATTGGCAGTGAAACATAGTGCAGTATGGTAACCATTCTTTGTGAAAAATTAGCATTTTTTTATGGTTGCAGGTTCAGTTAAACATTCCAGGGCTTGCCTGTCAACTCTGGTGTTAAACACTCAATGCACAACTTAAAGTCAAAGTTTAGTTTCTTTATTAGTGTCACAAGTAGGCTTACATTAACACTGTAATGAAGTTAATGTGAAAAGCCCCTAGTTGCCATACTCCGGCATCAGTTCGGGTAAACTGAGGGAGAATCTAGCATGGCCAATGTACCTAACACTTTCGGACTGTGGGAGGAAACCAGAGCACCCAGAGGAAACACAGACACGGGGAGAACGTGCAGACTCCACACAGGCAGTAACCCAAGCTGGAAATCGAAGCCAGACCCCTGATGCTGTGAGGCAGCAGTGCCATCCTATGGCACAAAGCCTTACCAGTAGGGGCTACAGTAATGTGAAATGGGTATGCAATATTACCCCCAATTTTCTGACCCACATTCATTGCTAGTAAGGTTCTGTGCTTGAAGCAAGTCTTGCACAATTCCTCTTGAAGACTTCACAGGACATCCCTTTTGCTTCTCCTGCACTTTATTTGAACAGGCTAAGGTCTCAGTTAAAATTGCTGACATAGGAAAGTCACTGACAGGTATTCATTTGCCACTGTTGACAACTGTAATTTCTAACATTTTGATAAATGACTTTTCTTCCTTGGGTGGAACCTTAACACTTGAGCACTGATATGACAATCTTAGAGGTTATTTATGGAATTTAATGTTAATTATTTTTTCCCAGTGATTCTTTACCTCCTACCACTTTGAGCATGGGAAATGTCCATTAATGTCCGTTAATTACAGAGTGACTGTTCCTCTGATTTTGTCAAAGTTTCTTTGTGGAAGAACCTGAACTTCGAGCCAAGTTTTCACAGACCACAAGGCGGAGGTGTGAGATTAACAGTGAAAACAAGCACAAAACCCTGTGCAGTGTAAAGACACTTCATTTCCATGCTACATGCAGAAGGGATTTCATTAAATGGAAGTGGCTTACTTACAGAGGGTTAGAGTTCCCTGCCTCTTTTTAGAAAATGGTTATGACCTTAAGTGGAGAATAGCCAATGACAATATGTTATCAACATATTAATTGGCAACAAATATCTCTGTGTCAACTACCGGAGTTTGTTCTGTGATTGGTTGTTACCATAGCAATTCTGTCCAACGTATTAGATAAGGCATTGGTAAACCTGAAGTTAAAAACACATAGGGGTCATCAGAAGTATATCTTTGTTAAATACAATAGTTGTGTTTGTCACTTATCAAAGAATGCTGTCATGTATCCCATGATTTCTTTCTCTGCAGCTGTTTTCCAGATCTTCCAGTCTCAGTAAGCTACTCCAACCCCCAAGCTTCCGGTGCTGCTCCAATTGGCCATCCTATCCCCAGTGCCATTGTGAACACAGGCCACCTAAACAGCCCTTCCACCAGTGGAGTCAACCATCTTTGCCATGTGACCACCAGCTGCATCCCAGTGGCAGCACGACATGGCGGCCTCGTGCCAAACCCCGTATCCTGTGGCCCAAACCTCAACAGCCATGTGAACTGCAACAGCAACAATGGAATGCTAACCAAAAGCTATCCCAGCACCCTTTGCATGAACAGCAACACAACTGCTATCAAAGTGGAACCAAAGCCCGCCTATGCACCCGGGTAAGTGAAAATAAGGATTTTATTTGACTGAATGCATTTTAATGGAAATTCTAAGACTTACCAGAATCCATTGCTTGTCGCATCACAAATGATTTAAAATGGTTGCGGATAAATAATTTTCATGTTCTAGTTTCCATAGCAACCAAAAATCCTGCATCCAATGTATAGCATCAAATAAAATTTTAAAATAACATGATTACAATAACACGGTAAGATTTGTCCACTGATTTGTCTTTTTGGTTCTTTTAAATTTCTTTGTTATTGAAGGTCTCAGCCTCTCCTCAGAGCAGTATTTGGCTGAGTGTGGCATCATGGACTCTTAGCAAAGTGAAGTCAATGAAAATCAGGGGGAAAATTCTCCACTGCTTGGTGTCATCCTTAGCACAAAGGAAGATGGTTGTGGCTGTTGGAGATCAACATCTTAGCTCCAGGACATCACTGGAGGAGATACTCAGAATAGTGTCCTTCAGTTGCTTCATCAATGACCTTCCTTCCATCATAAGATCAGGAGTGAGGAATATTCACTGATGATTGCACAATGTTCAGCATCATTTGTAACCCCCTCAGATATTGTCAACATGCAGCAAGACCCGGACAATATCCAGGCTCGGGATGACAAGTACCAGGCAATGACCACCTCCAAAAGGAGAAAACCCAACCATCTCCCTTTGACATTCAATTGTCTAACTATTGCTGAATTCCCCACTACCAACATTCTGGGGATTATCATTGATAGGAAACTGAACTGGGCTAGCCACATCAATATAGTGGCAACAAGAGCAGGTCAGAGCCTGGAAAATCTGCAGTGAATAACTCACCTCCTGACCTCCCCAAAGGCCTGTCCACTATCTATAAGGTATATGCCAAGAGTGTGATGGAATGCTCTCCACTTGCCTGGATGAGTGCAGCTCCAACAACACTCAATAAGCTCAACACCATCTAGGACAAAGCAGCCTGCTTGATTGGCACCCTTTAGCCAAAGTCCTGGAACTCCTTCCCTAACTGCACTCTAGATGTACCTATGTCACATGGACAGCAGCAGTTCAAGAAGGTAGCTTGCTGTCACCTTCTCAGAGGCAATTAGGGATGGGCAATAAATGCTGACCTCGCCTTTGATGAAAGAATTAAAAAAAAGCATTCTTTACACAAAGATATTGAAAATCTAGAACTTTCGCTCTTAAATTGCATGTGGATGCTGAGTCAATTGAAATCTTCAAGACCAAAATGAATAGATTTTTTGTTAATAATGGTATCACAGGATATATAACAAAGATGGGTTAATGAAGTTGAGGCAGAGAACAGCCACAATTTGATTGACCAGAACAGGCATGAGTGACTGAATGGTCTATTCCTTTTCTTATGATTTCAGGTTGCACAGTTCGCACAATTTTAGTTTAACTTAGCAGTTTTGGCCAAGCTGTTTATCAAAAAAAATTGAAATAAAATCTATGGCATATTTCAAAAGCTTGTTTTGGGTAAAGTTTATTTGATTATTTCTAATGAAAAATGCACCATGGAGCCTGCAGTTCAGAGAATGACTGATTTAACAGTTCCATAGGCTGCATAAATAAATCAAATTCAACAGGGTTTATTCCAGCCTGTTGTTTTAGTGGAAGGCTGTTAGAACCCCCACAGACTTTTAGGGTTACTAGGCAAAGAAGGAGAGAGACAGGGGGCTAAGTATTCGACAGCTTGCCTGTTGGGTGCAGGCAATTTGATAACTAAACTGTCCTCATCCAAGCAGGATGAAGGGGATAGAAAATGCAGTTGGTGTACCTACTTCATCTGCATAATTGTAGCTTCTGGTCAAGTGTGTCTCACCCTGCTGTCTGCAGCTTCAAGCTTCTGGTCCTCTGGGACAATGGTGACATTCATTTTCTCTTTCTTTATTCACCATGATCTGAAATTTACAATCTTAGTAAACATCGCAAAGAAAAGATTTTTTGGAAGTTTGCAAACATTCCACACTGAAACGGATAATTTTCCACTTGATTCTGTTCCATGCCTCAAGATTAGACATTGCTCTTTGATTGAGGTACTTCACACACATGGGGGTGGCACAATGCTTAGCGCTGCTGTCTCTCAGCGCCAGGGACCTGGGTTCAATTCCAGTCTTGTGTCACTGTCTATGGGGAGTTTGTGCATTCTCCCCATATCTGCATGGGGTCCCTCCGGGTGCTCCGGTTTTCTCCCACAGTCCAAAAATGTGCTGGTTAGGTTGATTGGCTGTGCTAGATTGCCTCTTAATGTCAGGGGAATTAGCAGGTTAAATACTTGGGGTTGCAGGAATAGGACCTGAGGGGGATTGTTGTCGGTGCAAGCTCAATGGGTTGAATGGCCTTTCTGCACTGTAGAGATTCTATGATTTTCCGAGGTGAGGCAGCTCATTCTTCGATCCTGTTCTCTCTGACGGATGGAAGAAAATCATGCTTTCAGAGTATTTCTTTCGGTCTAAAAGTGCAAGTTACTTTACTTTAACAAATAGTTAACAATACATGCAGCGGAATTTTATCATCTTTTGACTGTGTTAACTCGTGTGGGAAAAGCAGTATGTAAACCGTCTCCTCCACTCCTGGCTTTTCCTGCCATATTTTTTGACACTTATTTTAAGAAGAATGCTGGAAGTAGGTCCCAAGACAATGAGCCCGCCCCACTATCAATCTCAGCCTTCAAGAGATCAGGGTGCCCTGAAACAGAAACAAGATCTCGCCTCACCCCAGTGGACACCCCTCCCTCCACAAATATGTACCCAGTATCTCCCCACCTCTCCACGGACATAGGGAAGGCTCCACAACAATATCTCACCTTCCTGGCATTGCCCCCTGTGCTGTGCACGTTGCCTATAGTCCACGCAGTGCTAAGCAGGTGGCAGCCCTGCGGTGAGGGGGTGCGGGGAGAGGGTCATGCCAGAGTATGACCATCTTCCCCCCCTTGTGGCTGAACTTACCTGTGCATCCCCAGGGGTTCTCTTAACCAGGTCTCAATTTGTCAGGACCTGTTGTAAACCTCGCTAATGTGATGTTACATTGGTGGAGGGGGGAGTTCCTTATATGGCAGATGATACAACAGGGAAGCATGCTAATGATACACTAATTCCTGACTTTTCATGGCAGGAACCCCACTACGTCACTGGAGGGATGGGTGGGGACAATCAGAATGGGAAATCCCGCCGGAGTAACAGCCGTTTGGGAACTAACATTGGAATCTCCATCCCTGCCAGCTTTCCCACCCGCCGAAACCAGGGGAAAATCCCAGCCATAGAAATCGAATGCAGAATAAATCCAATGCTTGACTTGCAAACTCTTCCATTCTGACTTGAAGAGTAAAAGCGTTATGAACTTTGAATTTTCAGATCTTTCAAGTGAGTCTGTGAATCCTCAGATGGTGCACATCTCTGCACCCTTGGGGTTCTATCTCTGTCTGAATTGTGAATAAATGGTGGACACGACTAAACAGCAGAACATGAGGAAGAGCCAGTTACAGAGTCACAGTGAGCTTTCGATAATCCACATCAAGGGAGACTTTTCACATTCAAGAGTGTGGCCATTCTCAATAGGCAATGTTTAGAATAATTATTCTTGTCAGTCACATGAATGGGAATAAGATCACTGACTTGCGCACCATCTCGAGATAAGTTTACCGGTCCGGACCTGTCACAGGCCTTTTGCAAATTCCATCTTTAGCGGCAGCAATCACAGCTCTATTTCAACTTTCAGTGACTTGCTGACCTCATTTGTAATGATGCTGCAGCTTGGTCTGGAACTTCCACACAGGCATCATTAGCTGTGGCCTCAGGGTAAACCTTGTACCCTATAGCCAGCCCTTCAGCACAGGGTTACTCTTGAAACGCCAGTTACCTCTGAGTTTGCCAGGATGTAGGCGTTGTGCGCGCTCCCAGGATAATGTGTGTAGGCATACATGATATTCAGATGGTGGTCGCACACCAGCTGGATGTTTAGTGAATGGAACCCCTTTCTATTGATGTAGGGCACTCCATGTGCTCATAGAGTGATGTGTGTGCCACTGATCACCCCTTGACCTGGGACATCCTGGCAATGACGTTGAATCCATCAGCCTCAGTGCAGGAACAGCCTCAGTCACTAGACTTTGCTATATAGATGATCCCTCAATCAGAGGGGTGAAGGAAGCTAAAGATAATGGGGTTCCTTGAGGAATAATACCCTGATACATTGTGGCCATAGTCTCAGCCCTTGGATGGTGTTCTGGATCAATAGAGCAGAGCACCAGCTGGGGCATAACTGGTACCCACACCAACTATCTCTACGCTATCTGCAGCACTGACTGGTCAAGATTACTGTGAATGCCAGTATTCAGTTCGTGCTTTCATTCCAAGTGCTGCTGTATTTGGCTCTACAAACATCCACTCCCTTCACCACCGGTGATCAGTAGCAGCAGTGTGTACTATCTACAAGATGCACTGCAGCAATTCACCAAAGAAACTTGGGCAGCACCTTCCAAACCCACAACCACTTCCAGAAAGACAAGGGAGCAGATACATGGGAACACCTGCAATTTTCCCCCCAAACCACTCGCTATCCTGACTTGGAAATATATCGCTGTTCATTTGCAGTCACTGGGACAAAATCCTGGAATTCCCTCTTTAATAGCATTGTGGGTCAACCCACAGCACATGGACTGCAGCGATTCAGAAGGCAGCTCACTACCACCTTCTCAAGGGCAACTATGGATGAGCAATAAATGCTGGCCAGCCAGTGATCCCCATGTTCCACGAATGAATAAAAGAAAGAATGAGGTTGGGCACTCTCTCAATGGCAGAGATCATGTGTTCAAAACCCCAAACCATCCTGACGCTTATGGACTAAATGGCTTTCTCCATTCTCAGCCTCACACTGCCTCAGGGAGCTCTGATGTGAGGGACACATCTGTTGCTGCTGCCTTTTAAACCACTGAATTCAGCTGATGAAGATACACAGTGTTCCAGGATTTGGACCCAGCAACAGTGAAGGAACAGTGACATTGTTCCATGTTGTGATGGTGTGTGGTCTGGAGAGAAATTTGCAGCTGGTGGCATCGTCCTTTTCAATGGTAGAGAGTTTGGAAGGTGCTACCGCAAGAGTCTTGGTGAGAGGCTGTGGTACATCTTGTAGGTGGTACACATTGCTGGCACTGTGCACTGCTGATGGAGAGAGTGAATGTTTACGTTGGTGGATGGGCTCCAACCAAAAAGAGTGCTTGACCTGGATAGTGTCAAGCTTCTTCAATGTTGTTGGAATTGTACTCACACTCGAGACTTGTGCCTTGGAGATTGAGGCGGGGGTGTGGGGGTGGGGGGGGGGGGGGGGAGTGGTGGTGTGGGTTAGGAGGTGAGTTACTCCCCTCAGAACTTCGAGCCTCTGACCTGCTCTTGTAGCCACAATATTTATATAGCTGATCCTGTTCAGTTTCTGGTCAACGGTAATCCCCCAGCTTGTTGATAGTGGGTGACACCGTAATGGTTATGCCATTGAGTGTCAAGGGAAGATGCTTGGATTCTTTCTTGTTGGAAATGGTCATTGCCTGGAACTTATGTGGTGGGAATGTTACTTGCCACTTATCAGCCCAAGCCTGAATGGTATCCAGGTCTTGCTGCAAATAAACATGGACTGCTTCTCTATCTGAGGAGTTGGAAACAATGTTGAACTTTGTACAATCATCAGCAAACATTCCCATTTTGACTTTATGATGGAAGGAAAGTCAATAATGAGGTAGCTGAAGATAGTTGGACCTAAGGACACCACTCTGAGGAACTCCTCCAGTGATGTCCTGAAACTGAGATGTTTGACCTCCAATAACCATAACCATCTCCTTTGTGCCATGTGGAGTATTTGCCCCGATTCTCCTTGACTTCAGTTTTGCCAGGGCTCCTTGATTCCACACTTGATCAAATCAGCATCTGTGGAAAACACAAGAAGAGACCATGAGGATGGGCCATGGAAGAGTAGATGCTTCTGCTGTATGAGGTTTCTCAATGCAGCCCCGTCTTCAGTAAACTGTCAGATTGGTTGGAGTGTGGTTCATCTCCACGGGCTACACATTGCACTCTCTAATCACCAACTCCACCACTGATGTCCACCCTGCCTTCCCCAACATTCCTGTAGTCAGTGACCCTGGTGAGCCTCATGTCTTCCTCTTCCGTTGTGATGATAAAGTTGGGTATGGATTCCCTCCTCCTGTTGGGGCCTTCCTAGGGTGCTATGTGCCTATTTCTGTTGCAAGGACAAAAAGGAGAGGGATCAGGCACTGCTGGCCGCAACAGCCAATACTAGTGGCTTATCAACATAGGAAGCAGTATGCATCAATGCTGACAAATCATCAGCAGTCCTCTGGCTCTGAGCTTAGCTGAGGGGTCAGTAAGTACCCAATGCACACAATCTTTCCATGTTCAGGAGCAATATGTGCCCTTGGTCTCCTCAACTGCTGTGTCAGTTGAAGGTTGAATAACTGTTCTGAGTGAATAAGGTCATTGAACTTCCCCCTACACTGAGATCCACAATCCATTTGCTGATTGTGTCAATGGCCTCAATCCGGGCCTGTTTGGTTTGGCATGGTTGCTGACCCACACGGAGGAGCTCCATCCTCTCCCTCATTGCCTCAAATAGGGGGGCCTCCATGTCCATATCCTGGACAGAGGGGTATTCCTGCCAAGCATTCTGGTCCTCTGTTTTACCTGTTCCATCTTCTTCCCAACAGATCATATTGTGGAGCAGCAGCCATGATGATGGATGTCATGTTTGGTTTAAATCAGGCCTGCTCATATTCAGTCCTGCATCCATTCATGATCCTCGGCTGCTAACTGGCCACCCAACCTGTTTTCTAGACAGTTGCTACCCTATAGTTGAATGATCCTAGAATTCCTTAGCTCACAATTCCTGTTGTATTGCTGGGTTTGTAACTGAGGGAGTGCTCCTATGCTGAGCCTATCCTCTTAACATGGGTCAAAGGATTTGAGCACAATTTTGGGTACATATCTGGTGCCTACGGGCCCAATCCAACCAGAAACTGCAGTGGCTATCTAATCTGCTGTACTCCTTGTAACGTCTCACTCACCACGCACGCACCCACCCCCCCCCACCCCCCAACCAACCCCTTATTCCCAAGCTTAGCGATCTGCTGCCTTCCTTTGGTGCTTAGATAAGAACTAGCAGCAGGATTCAGCCATATAGCCCCTCTAGCCTGCTCCACCATTCAGTCAGAGCTGGACTAAACTTAGCAGCTCCTGCCTTTTTTCCCTTTATCCTGTATGTTGAGACTCTTTGGTCCAAACTGCTTGCTGTGGACTCCCATCAATGGCCTAACATCGGCCCTTGTGGAGTCCAGTACACCTCCACTCTCTCAACATACCTCTGTCCCAGTCGAGCCTGAGAGACCCCTCTTCCCCCACTTTGTACAAAGTGGACAGATGTCCTGTCCCTAACAAGCATTGAGAGGCTTCCTGAAAATTGGAGTGCATGTATCCACTGATGAGCTGGGGGTTTCACCAACCTCCTGCTGGGCTTCTGATGGGAAACCATTGGTCAGAGAATATCTGGATTGAAAGCTTCAGAACTATCCCCCGGTATGGTGACTAGAACACGAGGTTAAATCTTCTGTATGTTTTACATTGTGGTTCCTTTGTTCTTTTAACATCAAGCCTGGACATATACAGTAGAGAAATGGTGCTTTTAAAGGAAGTTTCCCCTCCCCCACTGGCTGAGGTATGTAGATTAAGTCCATTTTGTCAGCCTGGTACAGACTAGTTCCCAATGTTTAACTTTATTCACCATGCAAACATTGCTTTTAAAAAAAAAACTTATATCTGATAAACCTTTACATTATAGAGCATGAATCAGACCAGACTGTGTGGTCTAGCTGCAGTGAATAAAAAGGGTCAGTTTGTAAACAGATACTTTTACCCCATGGAACCTAAAGTGAATCACTGGCTTTCAACTGTGCTGATTCTGACTGATTTTCTTTGAAGCACTGGATTCTTTTTGTGGACCTTCCCGAGTGGATTTTCTGTCTCAATGGCTTAACAATGAGAAAAACCTACACTGGCAAGGTCACAGCAACAATAAAGAAACTGTAGAATAGACTGAACTTAGCTCACCTCTTACCTTTCCCCAGGTTACTCACTCCACATTACTAGTAGCAACCAAAAGGGCAGCTTTGACGAGCTGTAAAGGGTTTTTATCAGTGCAGAATGCTGGGACCATTGCTGATCATGATATTCGTATTTGATTCAAATGTCTCTGGCTCCAAATTATATGTATTTTTAAGTTTGTTTATTACTCACAAGTAAGGCTTACATTAACACTGCAATGAAGTTACTGTGAAAACCCTGTCCACACTCCACTTTAGTGCTGTAATTTTTTTTGTTCTTTGGGTAGGGGGTTTTAGTTCAGATGGACAGCATGATCGGTGCAGGGCCATAGGGCCTGTTCCTGTGCTGTAGTTTCTTTGTTCTTTGTCCAGTGCCTGTTCGGGTACACTAAAGGAGAGTTTAGTATGGCTATTGAACCTAACCAGCACATCTTTTGGACTGTGGGAGGAAACTGGAACACCCAGAGGAAACCCACGCAGACACGGGGAGAACATGCAGACTCCACACAGACAGTGACCCGAGCCAGGAATTGAACCCATTTCCCTGGTGGTGTGGGGCAGCAGTGCTAACCACTGTGCCACTGTTATAGCTGGGGCTCAGAAGAAGTGATTTAATTTAGACAAGTACAAGAAAATAAGATTTAGTTATGGAACAGAAGGATCAGAGCTGATATATAACATTGAAAGATACTAAGTAGCACCTCAACACTAAATGCTGGTTGCAGCATTCAGAGCAAATTATTAAATGAAATAAGTGAAAACAAATTGCTGGTGTGATATTTGACCAAACATTGAATGTTTTCCACAGTGAAGAGCAGGGTACAAATTAAATTCTGGGGGTATTAATTACTGGGGCTCAATTTCAAATTCTACACCAGTCTAACTCAAAAATCATTGTACTGAAGTTTCTGATTTTCTTTCCCAATCAGTCCATCCCCATTTTGATTGGGGCATTCACAAAGTGGGCAGAAGGATGTGAGCGGAGGGGTCAAAGTGCATGTCTTTATCAGATGGGAGCCTCATTATTGTATTCAATTAAGGACGTTCTGACATCAGTGGGATTAGCTTTCGGAGCGCTGCTAATTCATCAGATGAGCACTTACCTGATGAAAGAGCAATGCTCCGAAAGCTAGTGGCTTTTGCTACCAAATAAACCTGTTGGACTTTAACCTGGTGTTGTGAGTGCTTACCCCAGTCCAACGCCAGCACCTCCACATCAGTGGGACCCTCAGGCTGTTTTTTGTCTGGAATCACACAAAGATTTGCCTTAAATGGGCAGGATCACAAACCAAACGCTTGAAGTGCTATTTAAGCCATTTTCATGAGTACTTGGGTCTTTGGAGAGAAGAAAATTGTTTCACGGTGATATTGCAGATATCAATATTGATGGATACAACTTGCTACAAAAAATTCAAGAAGCTCAGAGAGTTTCTGGATGCTCAGAGTATGGAATATGTCTTGAACCCTCCATCCTGCTTGGAGGAACAGTAGCAACATCAAGTGGACCTGAGGCAGCTGTAGTTGGGGTAGTTATGACTCCATAAAGGAGGAGACTGCTTGAATGAGAAGACTGTGAAACCGCGTTCAACAGGACCTCCTCCTCAGTCCCTCTGTTGACCATGTATTGCCTGGAGCAGTGAAAGTCACTACTGCTCATTTTGCCTCAAGGGCTTTCCAGGCTCCAGCAGTTGATCGCTTAAGAACATAAGAAATAGGAGCAGGAGTAGGCCATATAGCCCCTCAAGCCAGCCCCGCCATTCAATAAGTTCATGGATGATCTGAAGTGGCTCAGTTCTATTTTCCCGCTTTCTCCCCATAACCCTTAATCCCCTTGCCTACAAAAAACCTATCTACCTGTGTCTTAAATATATTTAGCGAGGTAGCCTCCACCACTTCAACGGGCAGAGAATTCCAGAGATTCACCACCCTTTGAGTGAAGAAGTTCCTCCTCAACTCCGTTCTAAACTGCCCCCTCATCTTGAGGCTGTGCCCTCTAGTCCTGCTGTCCTTACTGAGCGGGAAGAATCTCTCTACCTCTACCCTATCCGTCCCCTTCATCATCTTGTACGTCTCTATAAGATCCCCCCTCATCCTTCTAAACTCCAACGAGTACAAGCCCAGTCTGTTCAGCCTCTCTTCATAGTTCAACCCCCTCAACTCCGGTATCAGCCTAGTGAACCTCCTCTGCACTCCCTCCAAGGCCAAAATATCCTTGCGCAAGTGTGGCGACCAAAACTGCACACAGTACTCCAGCTGCAGCCTCACCAGTGCCCTGTACAGTTGCAGCAAGACCTCCCTGCTTTTATATTCAATCCCCCTCGCTATGAAGGCCAGCATCCCATTTGCCTTCCTGATCACCTGCTGCACCTGTAGGCTGGGTTTTTGCGACTCATGCACAAGGGCCCCCAGGTCCCTCTTCACCGTAGCATGCTGCAGCTTTTTGCCCTTTAAATAGTAATCCCTCCTACTATTATTCCTGCCAAAGTGGATAACCTCACACTTGCTAACATTGTACTCCATCTGCCAGGTCCTCGCCCACTCGCTTAGCCTATCTAGATCCCTCTGCAGACTTTCTACACCCTCCGCACAATTTGCTTTTCCACTTATCTTTGTGTTATCAGCAAATTTCGACACCCTACACTCAGCTCCCTCCTCCAGATCATCTATATAAATGGTAAATAGCTGAGGCCCCAGCACCAATCCCTGGGGCACTCCACTAGTTACCAACCGCCAATCCAAATAGCAACCATTGATACCTACTCTCTGCCTCCTATTAGACAGCCAATCCTCTACCCTATCGCTTGGCTCACTGTCGGTGTTGAGTTTGCACATTCTCCCCGTGTCTGCTTGGGTTTCCTCCGGGTGCTTCGATTTCCTCCCTTGGTTCAAAGATGTGCAGGTTAGGTTGATTGGCCATGCTAAATTGCCCTTAGTGTCAGGGGGTCAGTAGGGTAAATAAGTAGGGTTATGAGGATAGAGCCGGGGTGGGATTGTGGTGGGTGCAGACTTGATGAGCCGAATGGCCTCCTTCTGTACTGTAGGGATTCTATGGTAGCAGTCATATTGCTCAGTTTGCAGGCCAAGCCTGCATTAGCAGATGGCTGAAAGGTCAACTAGTTTATCATGTTCCTCAGTGACAGCAGGAAAGGGCTGTAGAATCTCCTAATTTAGCAGACCTCCTCCAGATGCAGGGTATGATTGTCTGCAGTTAAGATTCTCCTTGACTGAAGGCCACTCCTCTCTCAGTTCAGATTTTCTCCTGGCTGTTGCCAGTTACTTGTACAGTGGAAAGAGTAGTAATGCCTGGTTCCTGTGTGTGCAGGTTTGTGGAGCATCTTCAGTTGGTAGGCATACTGAGAGGGGGGAGGCAGCAACGTATGAGTAAGTGATGCACAAGAGAGGTGCATGAAAAGAGGCAGCAGAGGCTTTCTAGTTAATACCAACTAAAGGCAACGCTATTTGTGCAATTGTTGAGGAAACAAGTGTGTATGTGTGTGTGTGTGACTAAAATGAGCAGGAGTGTGGGTGCAGTATCTCCATATGACTGTAGGCTGAGCAGGGAGGGAAGTATTTGGAGTGTGAGAGGCAGGAAATGCTGATGAAAGGTTTAATGCAGAAAAATAGAAACATAGTTCTCCCCCTTGCTATTTGGGTAGGCCCCTTGAACCTCAACAGCATTGAACCCATATCCTGGGAGTGCTGCTTCTGTCATTTCTATTTTCTGCTATCTCAGCCCAAATCTGCTTCATTATCTGCCATGACATCAGTAGGAAGAGAACTAGTTTCTGGCCTCTCATCTACTGCATGAAGACCTCCACCGCTGAGTCATTAAACCTTGGTACTCTTGAATATGTTATCTATCGCCCTCCATTGTTGGACTCTCAATAACTATTGCAGTAGAGTAAATGGCTACTCACCTTTAAGAGCCTCAAACATTCTTTAAAATCTACCACGCTCCTGTCCTCCAATTCATTGAATTCTCAGCGGGATATGGGTCTCTGGAAGTCCTTTCTTCAAAAGGCAATGTAAGCAGAATCTTTGAATACTTTTAAAATAGAGATAGATAGATCTTTTGATTAACAAGGGGATGAAATGAAAGGTTATCGGGGGTGGGGGGGGGCAGCAGGAATGTCAGAAGTTCCAATCAGATCAGCCCATGACCTTATTAAATGGCAGAACAGGTTCAAAGGGCTGAGTAGCCTCCTTCTGCTCCTAATGCACATATTAGTCATTGTGGAAATATGTGGGACTCTCCAGTCAGCCTGTCTGATAGTATATGGGCTGCACAATGGCAAAGTGGTTAGCACTGCTTCCTCACAGTGCCAGGGACCTGGGTTCAATTCCCAGCTTGGGTCACTGTGTGGAGTTTGCACGTTCTCCCCGTGTCTATGTAGGTTTCCTCCGGGTGCTCTGGTTTCCTCCCACAGTCCAAAGATGTGTAGTTTAGGTGCATTGGCCATGCTAAATTCTCCCTCAGTGTACCCAAACAGGTGCCGGAGTGTGGTGACTAAGGGATTTTCACAATAACTTTACTGCAGTGTGAATATAAGCCAACTTGTGACTAATAAATAAATAAACTTCATAAACATTAAGTATTGGATGGTGGTCTGATCACTCCACTCATGCTCAAAGTCTGCCAAAAGTTAAAATTGTTGATGTTAAGTCGGAACAAATAAAACACTTTACAAAACATTAATTAATCCAAATGTACATCAGGGACCTTCTCGCAGAATGTCCCAAATAACCATTATAACTAGTTAGATCTGTTGACTGGGAAACATCATGAGGGAATTCTCAGCAAGGCTATCATCTTCAGATCGGGGCAGTGCACTTATACAAAGGTGATGACAAAGTGTACACACTTCAATGTAACAAAGACAATTCCAGATTTTGATCATTGGTACAATAGAGGGAAAAGTTCAGAAAGTCTATTCAAGTCTAATACATGGGGCTAATGGAGGCAATTTTGTAAAGTGGATGTAAGTTGTGACAAATCCATTTTGATCACTCTAACAATATTTTTGGCATTTACTTTCTTTGCTTGATCCAACTTTCAAGGTTTGACCTGGTGACTTTTTGTACGTTTTTCTGCCTGACTCCATGTTTGATTCACTGGGACTGATACAACTCCCTCTGAACAGTTCAGCCCAAGCCTGATATCACCTCCACTGACTTTATCCATTTTCTCTCCTAATCTTGGTATTTGGCATCCTGGGTCATGGTGAAATATAAATGCTTTCATTTTGGTTTCTCAATAATAAAAAGGTGGAGCCAGGTTGCTGGGAGTTGCATGACAAATTCCTTCTCTATGTCTCAATACTTTGTTGGAAGATTGCAAACCTGATGAAACACATTGTTCAAAATCTAACATGTTAAAATTCAGCCTGTGAAATTCCTTCTGAAATAATTCATCTGAGGCCAGTGTTCCTTCACCAAATTTAGGTTTACTCACATAGTAAGCAACACTCAGACTTCCTCATACAGCATATAAACCCAGTGAGCCAGTAACTCTGACACTCCACATTATGTACACATGCAGAGTTCCCTGACCAGACATAAGAACATAAGAAATAGGAGCAGAAGTAGGCCAACTAGCCCTTCGAGCCTGCCCCGCCATTCAATAAGATCATGGCTGATCTGTCGTGGCTCAGTTCCACTTTCCCGCCCTCTCCCCATAACCCTTAATCCCCTCTCTCATCAAAAACCCATCAACCCACGTCTTAAAAATATTTAGCGAGGCAGCCTCCACCACTTCAATGGGCAGAGAATTCCAGAGATTCACCACCCTTTGAGTGAAGAAGTTCCTCCTCAACTCCGTTCTAAACCGCATCCCCCTTTATCTTGAGGCTATGTCCCCTAGTCCTACTATCCTTTCTGAGCGGGAAGAGTCTCTCCACCTCTATCCTATCCATCCCATTTATCATCTTATACGTCTCAATGAGATCTCCCCTCATTCTTCTAAACTCTAACGAGTACAAGCCTAATCTATTCAGCCTCTCCTCATAGCTCAACCCCCTCAACTCCGGCATCAGCCTAGTAAACCTCCTCTGCACTCCCTCCAAGGCTAAAATATCCTTGCGTAAGTACGGCGCCCAAAACTGCACACAGTACTCCAGCTGCGGTCTCACCAATGCCCTATACAGCTGCAGCAAGACCTCCCTACTTTTATATTCAATCCCCCTCGCGATGAAGGCCAGCATCCCATTCGCCTTCCTGACCACCTGCTGCACCTGCAAGCTGGGTTTTTGCAACTCATGCACAAGGACCCCGAGGTCCCTCTGCACCGTCGCCTGCTGCAGTTTTTCTCCACGTAAGTAATAATCCTTCCTACCATTATTCCTATCAAAGTGGACCACCTCGCACTTGCCAACATTAAATTCCATTTGCCATTTCCTGGCCCATTCGCCCAGCCTATCTAGATCCTTCTGCAGACTCTCCCCACCCTCCGCACAATTTGCCTTTCCACCAAGCCATTACTACCTTAATCTGGGAGCTATTATTCTAAGAGGTCCAATCATGGGCCTCGTTAAAGTCATTACACTATCCATTCCTCACACTGCCATTTTTAGAAATTTACTTTGTCTTCTATTTTGAGTGTCCCCCGCTTCAGTGAATTTCAGTGACTCCTGGCCACGAGAAGAGTGAGCATCTTATAATTGTTCTTCTGACAGTCCCAATGTCAAATCAGCCAAAATTCAGAATTCACAACATGTTCGATCATTGACCCAAAGCTTGTTCATCTGCTTGTTTGGCCAACCAATCACTTGTGCAGTGTTTACTGCGTGCTCTTTTTTATCAGGGACCTTGTGAGGGTTGTTGTTCTAAACAGGCAACTCGATGACCAGCCCTGCCCTTGCACACAGACGTGGTTACTTTTAGAAGATTGTCGTAGAAATGAGAAAGAAAATTCTGAGGTTAAAAAGAACGTACACTGCTTTGGATTTTAAACAGAAAGGGAGGAAATAATCAAAAGAAAACGCAACACATTTAATTTTTAGGTGGTCTTTGTTATTCTGGTGGTTTGTTTTGTCTCTAAAGTTAACATAGGAGTACAATTCCAACCTGTCAACTGGTTAAAAAAGGGTTATTTAATATTAATCTTATTTAATATTATATCTATCTCAATAAATTAGGCTATATGTTGATGCATAATTAACTATTCGTATTATATAATTGAATGTCATACAATACTTTTGTCTTCTCAGCACTTTACCTGAATCTCCTCCTGATTCTGGATCCGAGCCGTATTCCCCTCAACAGGTGAATGGTAAGCTCCACGTCTTCCTATTTTGGATTGGTTTGCTCTAGGCTCTACCAAACTTCTATCTGAATAAAGGTGTGACCGCATGCCTGAATTATCAGTGAAAGCAGCCATTTATAAATATTATCAAAGCTCTCAGCTTTTGTTTCGTGCTCCACTCCGCTGAAAGGCCTGCAGTGCTAAAATTGGTGAGTAAACAATGCTAGCAAGTGAGAAAAACTGCAGTCGCCACACTAGGAACCTGTAGGGAAAAGGACTACGTGGACACTCTTTGAAATGATGTGCTGGGGACTGAAGGGGAAAAGTCAAAGCAGTTAAAAGGAAGAGAGTCTAGATGGTAAGTAAGAGTTTCTGCTTGTTGCATGTATCTTTCACTGACCCTTATGACTTTAATGAGCTTTGCCGTTCTTCTTGTGTTATATGAGTTGTGTTGCCATGCTTATCGAATGTTCCTTTTGTCAGAGATCCTGCAAATTCAAGCTTGTTGGCAAGTTATTCACCTGTCTTTGTGAATCTGCGTTAGCTGTTTAAGTTCTGGCAAGAAAACGGCAATGTGAATGGGTAGAGGAAGAAACTTAGGAAAAATAGGGCAGGGGAAGACTGAAAGGTCAGTGAGAGTAAGGGGGAGAAAGCAGAAGGGAGAAGAAAAGAGAACACGGCAAGAAGGAAAGGGGAGAGTGCGTGTGTAGAGAGTGAGAGAAGAGGCAAAAGAAATCAAGTCTTAGAATGAAAGAAACGGAATCAAGAGAAGGAAGTGTAGACGAGGTCACAAGAGTATGGGTTTCTGTCAGTGTGTAAATGTTGTGTGGGATGGCAGTTTTTGAGGAGATAGTAATGCTTGTGTAAGCTTGAACTTGCTGCTGTAATTGGAGGGAATGCAATTAATTTTTTGGTGATAGAGAGTGGAGGAAATGCGGAGAGGCTGACTGTTTATTCTGTAGGAAATGTGAGTCATCTATAAGATCATTATTGCGTTGTACGTCAATTTGTTACAAATATTTCTGACTTTCAGTACTGATAAGGTGGCAACAGAGTGCAGAGCCTAAAACAACCAGGATCTCCCCAAGGAAGGCAGACTGGCAGTGGGGGAGATCAGTTACACATAACCAGCAAGTTGCAGGGAAAGTGGTGCCGATTTTATCTTTCACATCCTGACATACAATGCAGCACTGTAGAGATTAGAGTTTGATCAGGGAGCATGCTTTCTCTGGTGGATTTTGAAGTTCTAAAATGCTTGGCTGCCAACACGAAGATCAGCAACTAAGGACTTCTGAATATATTTGCACTACTGTACCTGTCAAAAGGTTCCAAAGCTCAATGAAATACTGTAAGGTGCAGTGATGGTTCTTATGTAAGTGAACATGGAAACCATGTAACAGTAACAATTAGATAAATGATCAATTAATCTGTCATTGATGGTGTTGTTGAAGGGCACAAAAAACTCCTTCCAATGGTCCATGGGCAACACCAAACTGAACCAATGGAGCAGGGAGATGGTGCAACAGTTTAACGTTTTATCTGCAGACTGATAACTCTGACAATACAGCTGTCCATCAGTACTGCAGCTGAGATCCTTTTATACCTGTTGAAGTCTTTCACCAAAGGTTGAACCCTGAGTCTTCTGACACACAGATTAGTAATTAATCAGGCAAACAGAATGTTGAACTCTACAACCGAACCAGTCAAGCACAGTTCAACAGGAGTTGTTCTCAAATGACACAGTGCTTCAGTCTGGAATACTGCTTTCAATTTGACCTATGAGGTACCATAAAGATGTATATTCCTCTGACATGACTGAGAGATGCTATGAAATATATCTCGAGTGATAGTGTTTTAAGTTGCTGTGTCCTACTGGAGAAAATTGAGCTTGCAAGAATGCACAGACTGGGGAGAAAGATGGTGAGGAGACTAAGGAAATTTGGCATGTCTGCTGCAACTCTCACCAACTTCTCCAGGTGCACCATACAAAGCATTCTTTTTGGTTGTATCACAGCTTGGCATGGCTCCTGCTCCATCCAAGACTGCAAGAAACTGCGAAGGATCATGAGCAAAGCCCAGTCCATCACTTAAACTAGCCTCCCATCCATTGACATTGTCTACACTTCCCACTATCTTGAGAAAGCAGCCAGCATAATCAAGGACCCCATGCACCCTGGACATTCTCTTTTCCACCTTCTTCTATTGGGAAAAAGATACAGAAGTTTGAGGACTCCTTCTAGTGGTCCATGGGTAACATCAAACTGATGTTACCCATGGACCAACCAATTCAAAAGCAGCTTCTTCCCTGCTGTCATCAGACTTTTGAATGGACCTACTTTGCATTAAGTTGATCTTTCTCTACGTCCTAGCTAGGACTTTAACACTACATTCTGCACTCTCTCCTTTCCTTCCCTATGTGCCACCTTTTTAATACACAATGCCCAGGTAATAAAGAGATAAATCTAATCCAATGTCAGTGAGGCCCTTGTTTTTGTTGTATGGGCAAATTTGTAACAGAGAAGTGATTGCAATTTCAGGGAAAGCTACTAGCTGTAACCTAGAGGAAGGAATCTATCCTGCTGAATCACGATCCTCAGGAAGTGTCAGCAGCCTCTTAGTGTGATAGAAGCATAGTGGAGCCTGGACTGGAGTTAACACAAGTATAGCCAAGAATTGAGAGGCTAAATGTGAAGGCCCCGAAACCAGGTATGGGAATTGGCAATCCCTGATCAACTCATGTCCAATGACTGACTGGCAGTAAGTACCTCAGTTACTGAACGGATGCTGACTTCCAGTGGGGTAGACTGCATATGGAGGACAATCTCGAGCAGACCTGGGTTCAGAAAACCCAGATGTGGACTGAGGGTCTCAGCATTGATAATAGCTGCCTGGTGAGAGGTGACAGCAAGGGACTGAGAGACAGGATGCAGACTGTTGTAGCACGCTGTAACAGACTGCAAGCTCCTTTGCACACTGCAACCCACTGCAGTCTGAACTTCCATTACAACTCTCACACTTTTGGTGGAAACAGTTATGCTGCACTGGAAGTTGAGACATTGGTCATTGGATATTGCTTCATGGTTGGGTCCACAAGTACATTGATACAATTGGTTACCACTTTCTGGACAAAATGGGCTCCAGGTTCAATATAAAGCCCTGTATTAAGGAGAGGTGACTTAATAGAGGCATATAAGATGATCAAAGGATCAGATAGGTGGACAGTGAGAGCCTTTTTCCTCGAATGGAGATGGCTAGCACAAGGGTACATAGCTTTAAATTGAGGGGTGATAGATATAGGACAGATGTCAGAGGGAGGCTCTTTATTCAGAGAGTGGTAAGGGCGTGGAATGCCCTGCCTGCAACAGTAGTGGATTTGCCAACATTAAGGGCATTTAAATGGTCATTGGATAACATATGGATGATATTGGAATAGTGTAGGTTAGATGGGCTTTAGATTGGTTTCACAGGTTGGTGTAACATTGAGGGCCTAAGGGCCTGTACTGTGCTGTAATGTTCTATGTTCTGTGTTCTAAGTCGATGCTGGATTCCTCCACAACACGTACATTAACTACAGACTTCCTGGCAGGCCTGTCAATGCACCAAGTGTTTCATTGCATATACACAACAGCTGCCTCTTGGACATTACTCCTCTCAGTCCTCTGTAGCAGAACTTGTGTGCAACTGCCCCCTCCAGTTAGCTAGCACCTGTGTTATCCTTGTCCCATGCCCTGGCAACAGGTTACTCATTCCTTGAGTCTTATTAGCAGATGACTAGAATTGCAGAAGTGCTGCTCTCAGGCAGTGGCTGGAGCATGTACTTGCTGTCCCATTTCAGGATGACAGCATTCAGCACTGCCACCCCTCCAGTGCCCTTGCTGTCACCTGTCAGTCAGGCAGCCCACATAGCTGCTATCAATGCTGAGATCCTCAGTCCATGTCTGGGTTTTCTGGACCAAAGTTGTCCTCCAAGTATTCTACCCCACCGAAAGTCAGCATCCTATCACCAGCCATTCATCAATTTTGGATAGCACCGCATAGTTGCACAAAGGTGCGGAAGGCATATGGAAGACAGGCACAAAGGGAATGCACAAGGGTAATTAGTTAATTTTTTATGCAATATAGCATGATATCACTTAGAAATTTGGTTTGGAATGATTCTTTTGTGTTGGCTTTTTTGCATTGTGGCTAAGTGTAATGCATTGAGGACATTGTTATGGTTGGTAACAGAGGGAAGGGGAGATGTGGTACTGAAAGAAAATGGGAATTTGAAGTTCTGCTTACTCAGAATCACACTCAGAAGTGATTTTCATGGACAGCAAGGCCAGAAAGGGGTTGTTTAGGTTTCGTGCTTGCTCCTCTTCCTCACACTCCTACTCCTAAGCTGCTACTGTCAGATGGCAAAAGCTGTCCCCTCATGATGGTGAAGTGCAGCAACCAATCTTAAAATCGCTCAGCCAAGTATTACAGGATTATTGCAGAATACTCCAGGCAGTGAAACATTATATCAGTATACCCATACCTGTTGTATATAATTTCCAATGCCAGCATAAAGTCTTTCACTGCCCGCATGCTATACATGTACTATGTGGGCTGCACATTGGCATCATTAGCTGTGTGATCAGTAAATGGTCCTTGTTGCCTAGTTTTGGTTTGCTATGGTGGCTCTAATCCAGTTGGCGCAGAGGACCACCACAGAATGAAGATGTTGTGACTACTACTGTCTGGGTCCCTGGCATTGACCTGCATGATATACTGCGTATAGTCTCACACTGGCTGGATGTTGATTAGAATGCATTTCAGTTGTGGCACATTTCAGAACTAACATGCAGTGCCCACAAGGCCACATGTGTACTTGTCAATGATATCCTGCAGCAAGGGGCAGCCTGCTTATTCATCTGATTTCCTCTTGGAGAGAAGAAAGTGTATTAGCTTTAATGACTAAAGAGTGTCTGTGATTTCTCTCACACAACGGTGCAAATACAAACTGCAAATATTGTAAATATCTCTAGCTCTGGTCTGAAAGGAGCCTGATGCACAAGAGTTCATCCCAGGATTATCTTCACAGCCAATGGCAATGCAGTCCTCACCCTGCTTTAAGATTGCAGATGGCAGGTTTTAGTGAGGACACCTTACTGAAGCTCAAATGTCTCACACACTTGGCAGGGTTTTCCTGCCCCAATACCAGCAAGCATCGTCACGGGCATGACAGAAACATTTTGAGAGCCGTTAAAAGTCAACCACTCTCTGAGGCAAGATGGTGGTGTAGAGGTAATGTCAGTGGATTAATAATCAGAGACTCAAGCTGATGCTCTGTGGATGTGAGTTCAAATCCCACCATGGAAGCTGGTAGAATTTAAGTTCAGTGAATAAATCTGGAATATAAAGCTAGTCTCAGTAACGGTGACCATGAAACTATCATTGATTGTCATAAAAACTCATCTGGTTCACCATCCTTACCTGGTCTGACCTACATGTGACTCCAGATCCATAGCAATGTGGTTGACTTTTAACTGCCCTCTGTGACATCCCATGAAAGAATAAAAATTAAAAGGCTACCCATTGCCAGCAACAGGGTAAATCTAGGATGTGGGCATAATGAGTGGCCTGGCAGCAGAGGCCAGAATTTGACTCCTCACTCCTTGAGGAGCATATCTGCTCTCCCTGATCCCACCAAAGAAATGTTTTTGAACTTTCCTCACAAAGCCTGACAGGTATCTGAGAACTCTCCTTTACTCAGGAGCTGATCAGAATAACATCATGAACCTTGATTTGCTTGTATGTATCTAGTTATTGATTGAGATTTCGCCGAGTTTGGCAGGTACCTTACCTGCCACTAAAACCAGAGCCCTTAAACCAGGAAATCATGAGCATTCAGCCCTTTATTTTATCTGCTCTCCCATGGGTCAAGAAGAGTGTAAATTCCGAGAGACTAAAAGATGGAAATGGAAAACTATCCTACTTCACCCTATAATGTTACCTCTGTATCAGCTTCTCCTGGTGTATATGGGACAGGGTGGAGAGTTAGTAAATACTGGACTCATCAAATGAGAGCTATCGATGTAGAGAAATGTTCCCAAATTTTGCTTTCAATAGTAAGATTATATACCCTGACATCCATTTCTGCAGGTGCTTAGACACACAAGGAAGCTCTTACTACATCGTCGATCAACTGTTCCCAGGTCAGGGTCAGGTAAAGCTTTGTCTGTAATGTCCCAATATCATGTCTTTATTTCAATGCGCCAGAGTGTTTAATTCACAGCCAAAAGTAATGTCCACCTAATGTCAATTTGTGCTGAGGTTTAGTTCAGCTTTGAGCTCTCTAAGAACTAGATTAAGGCTATCTCAAACAGATTTCCCAATGTATTACAGGTAGCTTGGTAGAGGAAACTTTAATTCCATCAGTGTGGATTAGATTTGAACCCAGCTTCTCATCATGAAGGGCTAGTGTTTGACTGCTGCAGCACCCAGTCCAACATATTGAAGGCTGACCAAGGGAAGGATGGTAGCCATGGAATTTGCCACAGTCTCTATAATGAAATCCAAGGACACTTTGCATGTGCAGATACCAACTCTATGTTTGCCTCCAAGATGCCTGTAACTGAGCTGGTGGTACCAAGAGTTTGATCAAGCGACAGGCCTCTTTATCAGCACTGTGCTGATGCTCCCTGTCTTCCTCCTTGGGCTCCTGTGGCTGGATAGGCAACACTGCTAGATTGCCTGAGAGTAGGAAGGTTGGTGTGAGGCAGTGGGTGATGTGGGAAGCACCAAACTCTGGGCTGGTATCAGGATGAGGATGAGCTGGGAGTTGAGAAGGAGCATAAGGCAGTAACTAATCATCCTTCTCGATGGTCCCAAAGACATTGGATGCCATGCATCTGGTGCATCCGAGCCCATGATGCTGGCAGCCATCTCCTCCATAGGGCTCAGAACATGGAGAATCCCCGTCTCTCATTTTACCTGCTTCCTTCTAACATACACCTTCAGGAGAGAGGGCAGGATTGTATAGTGCTGTGTGTGGGTGCCTACCATAGTTGAAAATATATGGAGGTAGTAAAAAGTGGGTGTGAGGCGAGAAGCATTGGACGATGTTGGAGGATGAGATGGGACATCTGAATGTTCAGCAGTAGTCTTGAGTGCCAGGGAGGGCTGAGTGATAGGGTATGTTGTGCATTGAGAGACTAGAGAGGTAATGATTAGGAGACACTGTTGCCAGACCCTCAGATCCATGTACCAGAGATTGGCAACCTTTTCTCACTCTCTTCTAATGGTGACCCTTGAGGTCCTGATGCCTGCAACCCCCATGCACTGAGTTCACAGCATTTTAAGAGGGGAAGTCAGCATGCCCACTGCGACTCTCACCCATTTTTATAGATGCACCAGAGAAAGCATCTTTTCTGGATGTATCACAGCTTAGTATGGCTCCTACTCTGAACAACACCATAAGATACAACAAAAGGTTGTGAACGTAGCACAGTCCATTATGCAAAGCAGCCTCCCATCCTTAATTCTGTCTACACTTGCCACTGCCTTGAAAAAGCAGTCAGCATAATCAAGGACCTCATGCATCCCATTCGTACTCGCTTCCACCTTCTTCCATCGGGAAAAAGATACTGAAATCTGAGGACACGTACCAACCGACTCAAGAACAGCTTCTTCCCTGCTGCCATCAGACTCTTGAATGGACTTACCTCGTATTAAATTGACCTTTACATTACATTCTGCACCCTCTCCTTTCCTTCTCTATGTACAGTATGCTTTATCTATATTACACACAAGAAACAATACCTTTCACCAATACATTTTATCAACACGTGACAAAAATAAATCAAATAAATCAAAATCAAATCAATTCCAACCCCAGCACCCAAGAGTCAGGGCAGCCACATTTTCTAGTCCTTTGTTCCCATGGGTTTGGGAAGTCTCAAAGTCGTTGCCTCTGCCAGAAAGAAGAGAGATTGTCACCAAATTAAAGATCATGTCTTAAAGGACTATAGCAAAGGTAGAAAAGATAAAAATGTCACTCTGCTCCATTAGGGATATTGAGAAAGATAGAAGGACTTTATTCCACTTATAAATAGCAATGTTCCTCAGTGGTGGATAATCTTTTGTCTTCATGAGTCCCAAAGGTGTGTAACATGAAGCCACAACAGGGTGGAGAGGGAGGCAGAGGAACTTGGATCCAGGTTCTCAGTAACCCAACTAAATTATAAGTTGCAGATACTAACAAACCTTGGTCTGCTTTAGCATTTAACTACTGAGGCAATCGCACTTCACAAAAATTCCTTTCTGAACTTTGGGTTTCACAAAATACAAACCCATGAATAAAGTGGAGATACAAACAAGGTAAATTGCCTGAGGTTTTTGAGCTTTCCAGACTCTGGCCCTATCTTGGGGCAACACAGTGGTTAGCACTGCTGCCTCATAGCACCCGGGACCTGCGTTCAATTCAAGTTGGGTCACTGTCTGGCAGGGTCTGCACGTTCCCCCTGTGTCTGTTTTCCTCCCACAATCTGAAAGTTGTCCTGGTTAGGTGCATTGGCCATGCTAAACTTTCCATCAGTCTACCTGAACAGGCATCGGAGTGCTATGACTGGTTTTTCACAGTAACTTAATTGCAGTGTTAATATAAGCCTACCTGTGAGACTAATAAATACACTTTAGACTTAAACTTATCCATGCCAACAGTTGCTAACATTTGCTGTATGTGACCTAGGAGTGCTGGCCATCCAATTCTGTTCCACAATACAAATGTCACTGCATGGAATTCACTAAGGTAAAGAATAAAAAAATCAGATAAATGTTGCGAATCAGAACTGATTCCCTCTTTTTTTTTGCAAGAATATTTTTTAAAAGGGTTATCCAGATTAGAGAGGCAATTTATAACAACTGTTTGTTTAAGAAACTGTTTTTAAAAGTGAGAGAGTTATTCAGAATGATAAGAAACAGTACACTTTGTAATGTACTAATGTCAAGGAAAAACTCCCTGCGTTAGATTGGCAGAAAGCCAGAACAAACATAATGAAATCTGGGATACTGTAAACTTCATGGCAATCTCGACACAAGGTGCTTCGACTTTCGGACGCTGCTTACATTCCTCCTCCCCATTTGGATGAAATAAGGAAAGATGTTTTAATTTATTGTTATGGTCATTCAAGATTTTTAAAAAACATAATTTTCTCTTCTGAATGAACAAATTCTTTAGGATCTCATCCCCAGGTACCTCACCTGCAGAGTCACTTTTCAATAGAGGATATTGGTATTTGAATGCCAGGGTCATCACAGGAAAGTTTACTCATGTCCAACAACATCCAGAGTTCCACTGAGGTCAGTTGATAGCCACCTTGTGGGAACAGATCAATTAAAGGGAGCTTTCCTCTCCCTCATATCTGTTCCGCACCTGAGCTGGGAGCTTCTCTCAGTGGTTGTTTTGCTTCTCATCTTTTCCAGGGTGAATTAAATCAAGCAACACTGAGCTCAGAACTTGGATTAGACCCGAGACCTTCTCGCTTGCATAAAGAGAGAGAGAGAGACTTGCATTTCATGTTGCACTTTTCATGACGACTGGACATCCCAAAACACTTTACAGCCAACTGAATCAGTTTTGAAGAGTCATCGCTGTTGTAATATGGGAAATGTGAAAGCCAGTATGCGCACAACAAACTCCCATAAACAGCAATGTGATAATCCCCTTTTGTGATGTTGATCTGAGGGATAAATGTTGGCCAACACTGGGCAATGGCTCCCTTGCTGCTTTTGCAATATTAACATGGGATCATTGCAGGGATTTTCACAGTAGCTTCATTGCAGTGTTAATGTAAGCCTATTTGTGAAACTAATAAATAAACTTAAAACTTGACATCCACCCAGCAGGCAGATAGGGCCTTGGTCTAACATCTCATTGAAAAGACAACTGAATGACTGGAGCTCCTTTTATTAAGATCATAGTCATTATTCAAAGGAAAGTTTCCAACAAAATTTTATTTTGAAAAGCAAATTTAAAATCTGTGCGCCATTTTTCTTTGGTAGGTGCCACATGAAAAATACATGGGTAAGAAAATTTTCCCCATCAGATGAAATATCCCATTTTTCCATTGCTGTAATGTCTAAATATTTACATAGGGCACACACTTCTAATTGAGAGTCCATTATTTTTTATAGTTACGATTTTTGATCCATGTCTGGAAACATTTGCTATTCTAAATCACAATGCCAGCATTTTCTGTTTGATTTTACTTTTCCAATTGTCACACTGGCAGTTACATAGAATTCCGACAGTGTAGATGGAGGCTGTTTGGCCCATTGAGCCTGCAGCGACAACAATCCCACCCAGGCCCTATGCCTGTAACCCCACACATTCACCTGACTAATGGGCAATTTATCAAGGCCGATCAACCTAACCCACACATCTTTGGAGTGTGGGGGGAGGCCGGAGCACCTGGAGGAAACCGGTGAAGACATGGCAGGGGGACCGTGCAAACTTCACACAGGGAGGGAGAATATGTGTTACATCTCTAGTCACCCGTTGGAGCAAGTGTCTCTCCCAACGACATCAGGAGGTAGTATATAAAAAAACCCACAACGTGCAAATTACTAACACTAACAATATATTAAAAGCCTTGTTTAGATGCACCTATCCTGTCACATTTCACTTAACTTTTTTCTATCATCCAACTCCTGCAACAACAATATCCATTGATATAAATGCAAGTCTGTCCCTTTTTCTGTCTGTCAGTCCAGCTTCTCTATTACATTTTGGGTCATAATCAAGGTTATTTATTTGTTTCACTTAACCTTGGATTCAGATTCCCAAGGTCATTCATGCTGTTGTTAACATTGCTTGGGGATCTCACAACCGCACCTTACAATAGGTAGCGTTCCCATACTGTTCTCTGGAACACCTCCCACCTCAAAGATTCTAAAATTAGGCATGTGGCTGAATGTTCCTGCCTCAGTCCATATTGTGGCTCAAGGCATGAGGTTAGTTATGATGGGGAAGAGTTTGTCAAAGTGGGATGTGGTAGAAACTTGTTAAGAATATTTCCCTGGCAGAGACACAGTGAACCTATGTATTTGAAGGGAAAACAACCTTCAAAATTCCATCCTCCTCTCCTTCCATCCCAGGGCTTTGCTGTGACTGCACATTCCTCTACCAACTGCCTAATTTTTCTCTACTTGCTTCTCCACTCCAGTTTTCTGTGCCTTTCTGCCCATTACCAATCTGCCTGTTCCTGCCTGAGCTTTTGTTAGTGGCAATTCCCACACACCAAAATCCACTTTCATTCCCCTTACTTGTGGTCTTTGTTGGATGACTCCCTCACTGCTGCTTCTGGAGCTTTATTCATAGTCTAGTTGAGTGTGGAATAATACTAGAATATTTACCTCCTCCTTGTCTTGTTTAGTCAGAAGAAACAAGGGATGGGGCTATCTCACCATTACCTCAGATATATAAAAGGAGCACTTGACAATTGCCTTTGATGGCATGATTAGGAATAGGAACCGCCCATGTCAGTGATATCAGATGCAGACCCAAGTTCCCATCAGTCTATTGCACTGTACACTGCAGAGTAACCCTTATGCACGAGTAACAATAATGTTTCATGGCATGGAAAGACAATGGAAAGATTGATGAAGAATCATGGAAGCCCTGTAGTGTAAAGGAGGCCATTCAGTTCATCAAGTCTGCACTGACCACAATGCCACCCTGGTCCTTTACCCTTAACCCCACTTGTTTGCCCTAGTAATTCCCCTGACACCACAGTCAATTTAGCATAGCCAATCAACCTAACCACACATCTTTGGATGGTGGGAGGAAACTTGAGCACCCGGAGGAAACCCACGCAGACTCCACACTGACAGTGACCTGAGGCTGGAATTGAACCCAGGTCCCTGATGCTGTGAGGCAGCAGTGCTAACCACTGAGCCACCGATTAAAGATTAAACAATTTTTGATTTGCTTTCTTGCAATTGAAAGGTTTTATTACAACATCTCAGGAATGTTCAATACAAGTTTAAGCATAACTGGACAGTGGACTTTAATTGATCTCAGGTAGAACTGCTCTTGGAGCTTCTCTGCTTAAGCCACACAAAAATGTGAGCTATTTGAGAATGATCCATCAATGACTGAATGAATAAGTATTCTACACATAGACCTGGGTCTCAGATTTGATTGCCATTGAGTTGAATTCAAGAAATCCGCCTTCTGTCATGACAGCCATTATGGTTTTAGAGTTGGCCTCAGCATCCATGAGTTAGAGAGAAAACAATCAGTTGGTGTTCTCACTCATGACCATTTAAAGTGATGCCAAGTAGTAAGTTCATAAGTCCATCAGATATAGGAGCAGAATTAGGCCTTTTGGCCCATCGAGTCCACTCTGCCATTCAATCATGGCTGATATGCCTCTCATCCTCATTTTCCTGTCTTCTCCCCATAACCCTTCAACCCATTACCAATTAAAAATCTGTCTAACTCCTCCTTAAATTTACTCACTGTCCCAACATCCACCACACTTTGGGGTAGCGAATTACACAGATTCACACCCTTTGCGATAAGTAGTTTCTCCTCAACTCTGTTTTAAATTTGCTATCCCTCATCCTAGAATGTCCCACAAAAAGAAGCATCCACTCCACATCTACTTTATCCAATACTTTTTATCATCTTACCTCAGTTTGTTTAAGTGTATCTGTGTCAGCTTCACCTGTTTCAAGGACAAGGTTCATCTATGACAACCTTTATGATTGAATAGCTGCTACCGATAATCTATCAACTCCCTCATGTAAAGATATAAAGAAAGCCATGTGTGTGAAGTGTCTTTTCCTAATATGTGTCCGCATCTTCAGGAGAAATAGTGGGTGATAAAACTAAAATACAAATCCAGTTTGCTCCTGCAGTTTGCACTGACAAATCTGAGTCAGGGTTGTTGGTGGAATACTATAATTGGTGCCAAAGCCCCAGCTGGAAAGTATGCATTATCAGATGAAGTTTGGTTTGGGGACCTAGACTCACACCTAAGGATTGGAGGATCTTAGCTCCCACGAATCCAAGGAATGAGCACTTTCCAGTCAGTGGGGGGAGGAACATTGAAAAGACAATTAAAACTTAAAGAGAAACTTAATGCACTTTACAAAATAAAGTTTGGATATGATTGGAATTGATCAACAGAGAAGAGGGTTGTATTATATGAGCTGTTCAAGAGTTGGGCCTGAACTTTCATTGGGATGGAGAAGGTCACCAGTTTCACCAAAATGACACCGGAGCCATTCTGGAGTTGTGCCCTTGAACTAGGCACTCCGTATTTTCAGCAGGGAGGGGAACAGGGGCAGATTGTAGTTTGCACATTTATGATTCATGGGGATAGCTGCACATGTAAAAGCACAACTACCTTCAAACACATCCAATTTCCATCAGTTGAATGTCCAAAATATGATCTGTGGGCCTTACACTTTTGAGAAGAAGGTCTAAATTTACCAGAGTTCTATGCAAAAGTAGGGTATGCTTTTGAAGAGGTAGGGACTGTTTGGACAGGTTCATCTTTGGGAGAAGTATGGTGTCCTTTGGGAGAGGTGGTGTGCCCTTTGGGAGGAGTCAAGTGCTCATCAGTTAAAAGTATACGTGAATATGTGTAAGAAGTGTATAAACTCATTGGAACTATCAAACTGTCAATGCATTTAAATTTTCTGCCCCTTGTTATTGCAGAAGGTCAGGGGACATGGAGTTGGGGGTAGGGTGTTAGCATGGATAGAGGGTTGGTTGTCAAATAGGAGGCAGAGAGTGGGGGTCAATGGGTGCTATTCGGATTGGCAGTTGGTGGCTTAGTGGAGTGCCCCAGGGGTTGGTGCTGGGGCCTCAGCTATTTAGCATTTATATAGATGATCTGGAGGAGGGAACCGAGTGTATGGTGTCGAAATTTGCTGATGACACCAAGATTGGTGGAACGGCAAATTGTGCGGAGGGTGGGGAGAGTCTACAGAAGGATCTAGATAGGTTGGGCGAATGGGCCAGGAACTGGCAAATGGAATTTAATGTTGGCAAGTGCGAGGTGGTCCACTTTGGTAGGAATAATGGTAGGAAGGATTATTACTTGCGTGGCGAAAAAATGCAGCAGGCGACGGTGCAGAGGGACCTCGGGGTCCTTGTGCATGAGTCGCAAAAACCCAGTTTGCAGGTGCAGCAGGTGGTCAGGAAGGCGAATGGGATGCTGGCCTTCATCGCGAGGGGGATTGAATATAAAAGTAGGGAGGTCTTGCTGCGGCTGTATAGGGCATTGGTGAGACCGCAGCTGGAGTACTGTGTGCAGCTTTGGGCGCCGTACTTACGCAAGGATATTTTGGCCTTGGAGGGAGTGCAGAGGAGGTTTACTAGGCTGATGCCGGAGTTGAGGGGGTTGAGCTATGAGGAGAGGCTGAATAGACTAGGCTTGTACTCGTTAGAGTTTAGAAGAATGAGGGGAGATCTCATTGAGACGTATAAGATGATGAATGGGATGGATAGGATAGAGGTGGAGAGACTCTTCCCGCTCAGAAAGGACAGTAGGACTAGGGGGCACAGCCTCAAGATAAAGGGGGATGCGGTTTAGAACAGAGTTGAGGAAGAATTTCTTCACTCAAAGGGTGGTGAATCTCTGGAATTCTCTGCCCGTTGAAGTGGTGGAGGCTACCTCGCTAAATATTTTTAAGAAGCGGGTTGATGGGTTTTTGATAAGAGAGGGGATTAAGGGTTATGGGGAGAGGGCGGGAATGTGGAACTGAGCCACGACAGATCAGCCATGATCTTATTGAATGGTGGGGCAGGCTCGAAGGGCTAGTTGGCCTACTCCTGCTCCTATATCTTATGTTCTTATGTTGAATTAAAAAGGGAACAGTCTGCAGTTTAGAAATATCAATGCTTGCTGTTTCATTATGTTGATGTCAGCCTGAGGGTTATTATTATAAGATTTGTGCTGCATGACTAATTTCACAACCTACCATTATCACAGTGGTGTGCCTGTGGCTGCCTCTGCACTATTTCCAGGTGAGACGGGTCCAACTCTCACCTTCCTCCTTAGACACATGACCCCTTCTCCCTGGAAAGAAAATTTTAATATCCAGGGCATGTCCCCCACCCGTTAAGTTCGGATTGCAGAGTCAGGGAATTTTCCCAACTCTGACTCGGGGTGAAAATCCAGGCTCAGTTAATTTGCCCTAATGTTCATAAGTTTGTTACTCAGAGTCACCCAGAGTAACAGCAAAGGTGGATGTTGCCAATTATTTGCAAGTCCAACCTGTTACAAACAAATCCACAATAAAATGACATGTTTCATGAAGGGAAGTTACCCAAGTACACCAACTTGGAAAGCATTAAAACCTATTTATGTCTTTCAGCAGAGTCTCATCTTCTTCGCACTATGACCCCTGAGCATTTATGTCACATGACCCCTCCTTCTCGCATGGAACATCCGGCACAAGCGCATCTCCAACCGCCGCACCCTCACCAGCCGCCCAGCACCCACTATCCTAATGTGCCACGGGAGATGTACATGAAGCCTGAGCCAATGATGCCCCAGTATCCAGTATCAGGAATATCTCCAAATGAGCTCCATCAGGCCCAGCAGTCCCAGATGCTCCACCAGCTTCTGCAACATCATGGATCAGAGTAAGATGCAAGAGGCTTTAGCCTCAGAGAGAGTATGCCTGTGAATGTGTGTGCGTGCACATGTGTTGTACCTTAATACATGACGTAGTCTGATTTTATGTGTATATTCTGAGTACTGCTGAGACTGATCACTCTAACACAAAAAGTACCTTTTTGCCTCAACCACTCGATGTATGGTCTTCTTTCCAATCATCAAACTTCAGGTATTTATTACTCTTGATTGCATTTCATAGAATCCCTACAGTGCAGAAAGAGGCCATTCAGCCCATTGAGCCTGCACCAACAACAATCCCACCCTGTCCACGTATTTACCCTGCAAATCCCCCGACACTAAGGGGCAATTTAGCATGGCCAATCAACCTAACCTACACATCTTTGGAGTGTGGGAGGAAACAGGAGGAAACCTGCGCAGACATAGGGAGAATGTGCAAATTCCACAGAGATAATCATCCGAGGCTGGAATCGAACCTGGATTCCTAACTCTGTGAGGCAGCAGTGCTAACTACTGTGTCACATGCTGCTCTTGTTTCCGGCGAATGCAAAAAAGGAACTCAACGGTTAAGTAACAGATTAATATGCTATTAGCATTTTTATTGCTGCTAATTTGGCAGCTTTTCTGTAAACTCATCCCATTTGTGATGGACTTTATAGTGAAAGTTATGAAGTATATGAGATGCTAATAATCACAGTTTTCGGATAAGAAAGCATGAATAAAGTTTGCCTTTAGATTTCTCTTTAGATTTATCGCTCACTCTCCTAGCCACACCCTTCTGACCTTAATGATACCTCGTCTCTCCAGTGGTATTCCTGTGCATCCAGCCAAAAAGCGGAAACATTCAGACTCACCTCCAAATACTTTAAACACCCAGATACTGAATGGAATGATAAAACAAGAGCCAGGTAAGAGCCTCATCTTTTTGTTTCTATTCCATCTGGCAACTATTTCAGCTCGGGTTTAGAATAATAATTACCTGACATTTTAACTTTTCAGTTGCGGGAAGATGACATGTCAATGCTGATATAGAGCTTCTTGAGTGATCCAATGTAAATGCATTGGTCAGTCTGGAGCCACAGTCTAAGCAGTCTCAGCTTCAATCAGTGCTGCCTTAGCTCATTTCAGCTAAGGTTGCAGTTGGTTCTAACAATTAGAATGTAAGTGCCCAGGAGTTAGGAAGGGAGCTAGTCAGCCAGGATTCTTCCTGTTAATCCTATTCAGTGAACTTCTGCAGAAAAGGCATGTGCAAATGGATTTTGGATGAGGCGAGGCATTGGCCTCGAGATATTACCACTAGACTATTAATCAGAAGCTCAGCTAATGTTCTGGGGACCTGGGTGTGAATGCCGCCACAGCAGATGGTGAAATTTGAATCCAATAAAAAAAACTCTGGAAAGAAGAATTTACTGATGACCACGAAACCATTGTTGATTGTTGTAATCACCTATCTGGTTCGCTAATGTCCTTTAGGGAAGGAAATCTGCCACTCCAGAGTCACAGCAATGTGGTTGACTCTCAACTGCCCTCGGACATCTAGGGATGGGCAATAAATGCTGGCATGCCAGCGATGCCCGTGTCCCATGAATGAATAAGAAAAGGAGATAGAAACACATTTGTTTGTGTTGGCCCTACTGACTCTCAGGCCAGGATTCTCCTCTGGGCTATTCCCCATATGGAGGTGGATTTGAGCTGATGAATGGAGGAAAATGCATTTGTAAAGTATATCATCTCCAAAAAGCAAGCTCCCTTTAAGACCCACTACTAGCCTATTCCTCTGCATTAAAATAGGAACTTAAGAAATAGGAACAGGAACTTTGAATAATTCAAAGGTGAATAAATAAATAAAGGTGAATAAATAGGGTGATGCGGTGGCGCGGGCTTGTTGGGCCGAAGGGCCTGTTTCCCGTGCTGGGTTGTTCTTTGTTATTTGTAATAAAATCCTTTCATAGCTACCTGTTTTGTTCCCACACACTTGCAAAAAGGCTCTCACTCTCACTTCTGCCAAGTCCTTCATGAAATAGAAGTTTACATTTCCTTGGTGTTTTCCAATTGCTAAAAGCTGGACACAGAAATGAACTTACATTTCTATGTTGATCAAGTTCTGTTTACTTTAAACAATACCATTCACCAGAACATATCAGATAATCCATTCTCCCTATTTGCAAATGAATAATATTGTAGCTACCCTTTGTGCTAGCTATCTTACTTACTCAAGTTCCTAATCTACCAGTCATATGAAGTGCTCCTTGAGCTACCTGAGGAAAAGAAGCAGATGGCTGGGAGGATTACCTTTGAGACCAGAGATAACTCATTTCAGGGTAGCTGTTATCCCAGGAAGACTAACTTCGATCAACCTGGCAGTTGCAGTAATAAGAAAGCCTTCAGGAAGTGGGCCCACTACAATGACGTTTGCAGCTGTTCTTTGAAGGCAACTGTTCTAGACACAGGTACAGAGAAGTTTCTGAATGGCATTGTCCCGGATAGAATAGTCCCAGATAAACCCTGTCAAACTGTCCTGCTCAAAGTATGTATTGAAGCACGAGTCATTGGCATTTCAGAAGTTTTTCCTGGCATCTTCACTTGGACTGCCACAGATTGTAAGGTACCCTACAGATGGTAAGAAATGTTTGTATAGTGTGACAGATATACGCAGTGGATTCTTCGTTGTCCCAACTAAATACTTGCAAACCACCTCCATGACTTGCGTATGAGGTTGATGTTCCCACGCGGTGGCTCCTTTGAAAACTACGTGCCTTGGATTAGGCTCCCGAGACTTCTCAGCCAGTGCCATTCAGTTCTTGGAACAGTGGGCACCCTCTTCACTCCTGTAATAATCTTGGTCTTGTGCTAATTTACTTACAGTGTCCACTGAGGTAAAAAAAAAAATTAACTTCATGAAGAAACATCTGAAAGTGACTGCCTTGTCACAGGATCTACAAGAGAAAGCAAGGAATTTGAGTTCTCAGCCTCTTCCCAAGAGGAGTTCACATGGTGCTAAACCATTTTGGAGCGCAGTTGAGCAATAGCTCAGAAATGGAAGTTAGATGTCATTATTCTTCAGCAATGCATTCACTGTGCACGCTCCTCTTTCAGCTTCACCCTTAGTTTGAGGGTATCTTGGTGAACTGGCAGTGTGGACAAATTCTTATGAAGCTATGAACCTTTCAACATATTCATTGGCAAACTGTGGTCCACTGTCTGAGTTGACTGCTTCAGGAGTGTAACCCTGCAGTTGCTTGACCGCTATCCATCTGGAGAAGGAGTCTACTCTAATCAAGGATATCATATCCCTGTGTTCAGGGAAGTCATCCCATGATGTTCCCATGATCGTGACAGGTCAGAAGATTCTGCCAATTATTCTTCTTTCTCCTGCTGATGAATAGCACAAGTAACACGGTTTGATATCATCTGTTCCAATATTTGGCGAGACCTGGTCACCAATCAGAAAACTTGCCTCGACTGGACAACTGAATATTTTATGATACCCAAATATCCTTGCTGCAGTCATTGCAGTATATCAAATCTCAGAACTCCTGGAATGATCAATTTCTCATCATAGATGAGTCAATCGTCAACTACACTGAGATGTCCTCTCTGTTTATCGTATTGTTTGAGAATTGGGATTGCATGTTATGCATGCTGGCTTGTAGGTGACACAGTGGGACAGTGGTTAGCACTGCTTCATCACAGTGCCAGGGGCTCAGATTCAGTCCCGGCCTTGGATGACAGTCTGTGTGGAATTTGCATGTTCGCCCCATGTCGGCATGGATTTCCTCCAGGTGCTCCAGTTTCCTCCTACAGTCCAGAGATGTGCAGGTTAGGTGGATTGGCCATGCTAAATTGCCACTTGGTGGCCCAGGATATGTATGTTGGGCAGATTGGCCGTAGTAAATGCGTGGAGTTATGGGGATAGGGTGTGGAGAGGGCCGGGCTCTATTGGACAGTCAGTGCAGACTCAATGGGCCAGATGGCCTCTTCTGCACTGTAGGGATTCTATGATGCTTTGATGCAGTAATCTCTGACCCGAGCACATTCTTTATCAAATTTATGTGCACCTCTGATTTCATTTGGCTGCTGGTTTGTTACTGATAGAGTTGTGGTTGTTGTTGGTGCAAAGGTTTCTACTTCTTCAACAAGAACTAAATCATTGTGTTTAGGTCTTAGTAAATGGGACAAAGCATCCATTGTATCCTGTTGTTCCACATCATACTCTGTCTTTGCATCAAGTCTCATCAGCCTTAATCTGAATTCTAGTTGTGAAGGCATTTTTGCTAACTCGTTGGAATTTCAGTGTGTCAGTAAGGAGTTGTGGTCTGTCTCTATCTTAAAGTGGAGACCAAGAACATCATCTGCTAACTTTTCATAAGCCTGTGTTTAAAGTTTATTGTTTATTTATTAGTCACAAGTAGACTTACATTAACACTGCAATGAAGTTACTGTGAAAATCCCCTAGTTGCCACACTCCAGCGGTGCCTATTCAAGTACACTGAGGGAGAATTTAGCATGGCCAATCCACCTACCCAGCACATCTCTCGGACTGTGGGAGGAAATTGGAGCATCCAGAGGAAATCCACGCAGACGTGGGGAGAATGTGCAGACTCTACACTGACAGTGACCCAAGCCGGGAATCAAACCTGGGTCCCTGGCACTGTGAGGCAGCAATTCCAATCACTATGCCACCGTGCCACCTCATATAGCAACTAATGTTCCTTTCACTATCATTGCTTATATCTGTTCAGTGAATGGGATAGGTAGAAAAACTGGTTTCTGCTTTCCAGCTGTCTGTATCTGAAAGAGTGCAGCCCCTAATCTCTTAGAAGGTTATCGGCATCAATGATAAGGATAGCTCCAGGCCATATTGAACTAAAATATCAGATGATATCAGCATCTTTTTAATTTTTAACAAGTTCTTTGTTGTGCTTTCTCCCAGCAACATGTCTTGTCATAACACTGGTTATAGTGGCACATCAGTAGAATGTTGGGTAGGAACTTTCCAACTGGTTTCTCATATCCATGAATCTCTGGAGTTCAGCCACATTCCAAGGAGCTGGGAACTTCTTGATTGTCCTCCTCATTTGTGGATCAACTTTGACACCAGATGCATCCACAATTTGCCAAAGAACTGGACAGTTGGCTGCAAGAATTTGCTTTGGTTGTTGAGTGCAAGCCCTGCTCCTGTAGATTTTAAGCACAGCTCTCACTCCAGTGTCATGCTCCGTTTGAGTGGATCCATGGATCAAAAATTCATCCATGTGACATCCATCCAGATCTCGTAGGGTAGGTGGGAATGTCCTCTAGAAGATTCCTGGCACTAATGTGATGCTGAAGGGTAATCTGGTGAAACAAACCCTCCAAAATGATATAATAAAGCTTGTGAGCAACTTAGGCCCTTCACTGAGGGGCAGCTGCCAAAGGTCACTATCTGCATCTATCTTTGTGAAGATTGAAATCCTGCCTGGTTTTGCTAAACTGTCATTCACAAATGACAGAGAATGAACTTTGTGTTCAACTGTTTTGTTCAGCTTGTAAGATCCACGCAATTTCTAATTGAATAGTTGGTTTTGGCATCGGGATCATCCCAAACACCAGTTTTTGTGGGGGCAGGGTAGCACGGCGGCACAGTGGTTAGCATTGCTACCTCACAGTGCCAGAGACCGAGGTTCAATTCCCAGCTTGGGTCACTGTCTGTGTGGAGTCTACACATTCTCCCCTTGTCTGTGTAGGTTTCCTCCAGGTGTTCGGGTATCCTCCCAGAGTCCGAAAGACATGCTGGTTAAATGGATTGGGCCATGCTAAATTCTCCCTCAGTGTACTCGAACAGTGTGGCATCGAGGGGATTTTCACAGTAACTTCATTGCAGTGTTAATGTAAGCCTATTTATGACACTAATAAATAAACTTCAGCTTGTTAGATCTGTCACAGGTGAAATCATCCCCTGGCTCCAACATGGACTCAGTTTGTTTCTTTACCTTTGTCAAGAGTGGATGAGGAACATTTCTGGGTTTAAACAGACACACCGGCTTCATTTTAAGATGGAGAGTGATGTGATCTGCTGTCTTCGGCTTGCCTAGCCTTGTCAACAGCTGTGGAAATTCAGCTCTTAAGTTTCAGAATAATTTTCTCAACTTTCTGGCTTCTTTACTCTATGAATCAGACGTAAGTCAGTATAGGCTTCCTGGCTAAAGAGTGAACAATCCAGCTTCAGGATCACATATAAGGTTTCAGTGATTCTTCTCTCTATACTGAAGGGTTACATTTAGCTGATCTGTGAACTTGAATTCTATACCTGCAACTTTATGAATGATGGCTGAGAGAACTTTTCTCCAACTGTGGTTCAGCATCAGAAATAACTGAAACTGCTGCCCCTGTGTCAAACTTAGTGGGTGGGATTTTCTGACCACACTTACCCCAAAACTAGAAAATCTTACCAAGGTCAACGGTCTTTGCATGGTCCGCCCCCCACCCCCCCTGCAATTCCTGTGAAGGGCGGGACGAGGAAAATTTTCCCCAGTGTGCTTTATTTATCCGCATTCCATAGTCTCTGCCTGGTTCTTGGATTTTTCCAAGGAAAGACAGCTCAATATCATTGATATTTGCTATTTCATGGATCTTGCCACCTTTTTGCTTCTTCCTGCGACACAGCCTGAAAATGACCCAACTTCCTGCAAAAATGGTACTTGTCCTCTTTGGCGGGACAATTTTCATGCTTGTGTTTTTTCCTGCCACATCAATTGCAGTTAGTAGGGGCAAGTTGATGGATGTTCTTCCTGCCTCTCTGCTTTTTTATGGTCATCTCTCCACTTTCAAATTCAACACACCTCCCAAAATCAGTCATTTTTGGGATATGATTCTCCCTGTCCCCCCTAATTACCAGTCAGTCTTGCTTCCTGGCCTCAGCTTGATGTGTTCAGTTGAATTGCTTTTGTTGAGGTTAAATGAACTCACAACTGCAAGCAGTCAGACGATGCTTCATCCAAGATTCTGACGACAGTTCTGTACTGATTAGCTCATCTTGTAAGTTGCCATATTCTCCGCAAATCTATAAAGGTAATTGCTAAATATATCAATACTTCCTCCTTCTCATTGAGTATGCTTAATAAATTTAGCCCACTCGGCAATAGTATTCTTTCACAGATTGAAATAGGCAACAAGTGCTTTTATTACTTCAACATACATAGTTTCTTTTCCTTTGTCAATCCCTTGCCTGATGAGTATGTCAGTGACACCCACATCCCATGACTAAATACATATAAAAAATATGTTTTCAATTCGCCCATGGTAACAACGCCCAAAATAGAAATGATCAATATTTAGCCCAATCCTGTGGAAAGCAGGCAATCATGTGTTGCTTATCATTTGTTCTGACTTCAACTCCTCTGAAACAACTCTATGTAGCATTCATGTGGCCATGACACCATTCACCTCAGCCAATCAGTGACACCATAAACCAGCCACCCCATATTTGGACATGCTGCCATTTTCATAGAACAGAATCATAGATTCCCTCCGGTATAGAAGGAGGCCATTCATCCCATCGAGTCTGTACTGACCACAATCCCACAATTCCCGTAACCCCACATATTTACTCTGCTAATCTCCCTGACACTCGGGTCAGTTTAGCATGACCAATCGAACTATCCCACACGTCTTTTGATACGGGGAGAATGTGCAAACTCTGCAAAGAGAGTGACCCAAGCCAGAACTGAACTTGGGTTCCTGGTGCTGTGAGGCAGCAGTGCTAACCACTATGCCACCGTGCCACCCATTTTGTTTTCTCCTGAGCTTTTTTAAGCTAACGCATTTCAAACAAACTCCAATAAGATAATTTAAGATTACATTTATCATTAACTATTTCTTCTCCTACAGGTTCTCTCATGTGAATGCCTCAGCTTCCTCTGGACTCTAGGTTATTTACCTCTGATTACTATTCTGTGACGTTGATAGTGTGTCCTTTCTTTCCTTTGGCCTTTCTTTCCTTTGGAAGCAAGTTACAAAGTTTAAAGTGTCCTGTGGACATGCCCTGTAAGAGGTCATGCCATTGTTATGAAGGTGCGATTGTAGAAACATTCATGGCTCCTTTAAAATAAGTGTCCTTAGCTGGAGTACTGTGTGCAGTTTTGGTCGCCGCACTTACGCAAGGATATTTTGGCCTTGGAGGGAGTGCAGAGGAGGTTTACTAGGCTGATACCAGAGTTGAGGGGGTTGAACTATGAGGAGAGGCTGAATAAACTAGGCTTGTACTCGTTAGAGTTTAGAAGAATGAGGGGAGATCTCATTGAGACATATAAGATGATGAAAGGGATGGATAGGATAGAGGTGGAGAGGCTCTTCCTGCTCAGAAAGGACAGTAGGACTAGAGGGCACAGCCTCAAGATAAAGGGGGGGCGGTTTAGAACGGAGTTGAGGAGGAACTTCTTCACTCAAAGGGTGGTGAATCTCTGGAATTCTCTGCCCGTTGAAGTGGTGGAGGCTGCCTCGCTCAATATATTTAAGACGTGGGTTGATAGGTTTTTGATAGGCAAGGGGATTAAGGGTTATGGGGAGAGGGCAGGAAGGTGGAACTGAGACACAAGAGATCAGCCATGATCTTATTGAATGGTGGGGCAGGCTGGAGGGGCTAGATGGCCTACTCCTGCTCCTATTTCTTATGTTCTTATGTCCTTGAAAACTATCAGGTATCCTTGTGATAGGGACAGAGAGATAAGAAAGTTGTGTAATTCTGTGTTTCTATGTGTGATTTCAAGAAAGAATTAGATGTAGCTCTTGGGGCTAAAGGCATAAAGGGATATAAGGAGAAGGGGGGGGATGTTAAGGCTATTGAATTTGATGATTAGCCACGATTACAATAAATGGCAGAGCAGGCTCAAAAGGCCGAATGGCCTACTCCTGCTTCTGGTTTCTATGTTTCTGTGTTTTGTGCAAAAGATACATGAGTGTTTGGAGCAGTTACCCTGACTTCCAAGTGCTGAGAGTCAATGGTGGTGAGATAATGGCAATGTTACCTTGGCAGATTGCAACAACCCTACTGTCAACAAGCCATCCAAGAAAATGAATGTCTCACTGCTTGGGCTCACACATGAAGAATGGCTGCTTGGAAAAGACAGCAAATTGTGTCTAGCAATTGTGGGGAATCATGCCCCCAGATCTCTGTTAGTTGGGACAAAAATAGTTATTGTCAGAAAAGGCAGTTTTGCTTGACACCTGGCTGGGATGCACAGAGGTTCTCTGAAGTGTTAAGTCTCAAATAGTCATTTCTGAGGAACAGATTTCAGCTGTTAAAAAAAAAAGCACTTTATTCTGGTTTACAGTGTTAACAAGCCTTTCACTAACCCTTCTGGTTTCAGGGTTGATGCAGGACAATGACAGCTTGAATGGCTCCTATCTGGATCCCAACTACCAGTGCATAAAATGGCAGCCACACCAGCAGAACAAGTGGACCAGTCTCTGTGACGTCAACTGCAAAGACCTGTGAGTAAAAGCCGATGTGAGATTTTCCACTGTAACTCCATCGCAGCTATTTGCACAGCAGGCGTTCGTCCCAGAATTACAGAGAAATCTTCTGCTCTCCACCTCCATTATAGGTCCCATTGTCGCAATATTGTCTGCGCATCAGGGATTTAGAGGAATCTTTAGGCCTAGTTCCAACTGCTTGGGCTCTGACGAAGGGTCATCCAGACTTGAAACATTGGCTCTATTCTCTCTCCAAAGATGCTGTCAGACCTGCTGAGATTTTCCGGCATTTTCTGTTTCCGTTTCAGATTATAGCATCTGCAGTATTTCGCTATTATCTAAGTGATAAGCAACTTCACGGGCACCACTGAGGAAGCTGATGCACCAAGACGTTATAATCAGGCAGAATGAAAAAATTGTCACCTTTCTCTCAAATCTAAATTTGCACAGATGATAAAGAATGACAGTTAGATACTGAGGCCAAAGCTTTCTGTCCTCGTTTCAGCTGGGATTTTCTGGTGCTGCTGAGAGTGAATGGAGTTTTGGCTGGAGGGCCAAATTTCCCATTTTCGCAGGCAGCAGGCCCCACCACCAATGGGGCTGGAGAATCCCACCCTAACCTTTCACCTCTGGGCCAAGGGCCATACACAGCCCAGAACGATGGAATTTAAGTCTTTACTCACTGATGATTGTAAGAGGGTGATGTGAAATGAAATTAGAATTAATCTTGATCCTTCTGCAATTGAGTAACACTTGTTTGTAACTCAGCAATAATTGAACTGATACAAGATTGGTATTTAGATGCTACAGGAAAGCTGTGTGAACGTGATGCTTTTCACATCGGCACATTGTCTGGCTAACCTTTGAACATTTGAGGATTTAGTGCAAAGGAGGCTTCATTTTCCATCTAATTCTTCAATGAACATGACCAGTGGGCCTTGAGACTGACATTGAGTAGAAAATATTTCATTCTCAAGACTGTTTTTGAGCAAAAAAAATGAACAAAATGTAAAACAGTCTCAGGAAGTTCTCAGAAACTTGGAGACAATAATGTCTGTGAATGATGGATGGAAAGACAGAGGCAACCAGCAGATTAGCAGAGCCTAAGAAGTTGCTCCTCCCTACAACTCCTTAAATTCCTGAGGATTTGTTAGAATAAATTAGAATAAATGGCAGAGGCTGGGGGTGTGTGGGGGTTGGGGGGGAGCAGCAGTTAGGGATCAATTTTCTTGTTAATTTTCCGGTCTTTGTGCCTGAACAGTTGTGAAGAAATACCAAGTGATGCAATTCTCACAGTGCTGTTGCTAGCAACTGATAATCTGAATCACAATGATTAGTGTGTCCGGCTGTATTAAAATGTTTGATAAAAGCTCCTCCTGGTGTTTTAGGACAGTGCGCTGACATTAACCACTTTTGAAGCATGTCATTACACTAGTTCTAGATGCTGTCAAAGCGAGAAAAATGATACAAAGCTATCCTGGTGCTTTTCCTTCTTCAAACAGAAATAAAATCCCAAAATTGCTCCCAAGAGAGTGGGCAGAACTTTCCAAAAAATTGTGCTGGAGCTGGATCAGGCGAGAAATGTAGAGTGAAACTCATTGGGTGTCACAGCTGTCATTTCTGACCAGATCAAACAACACTCTGGGGGAAATTTTCCCCATGGGGATCGTAGTGGGTTGGGCACGGACCATGCAAAGGTCTGACCTCAAGTGGGATTTTCTGGTTTTGGGGCGATTGTGGCCAGAAAATCCCGCCCTCTGTGTCTTTGCAAGGTGCTGGTGAGGATCACACAGCCAGCTGGGAGGGTGGGGACTAAACCTGCTGGCAAAGCTGGGATTCAGAGACCGGGCACCATTTCTAAACAACATCAAGACCCTATCTGATAAATCTGATAAAGGTCAGGTCAGACAACTCTTGAGCACAGAGGGCTAACCTCCCTCCCATCACTCAATGGCTGGGTCATCCCCTACCCACAGTACAACAGATTGACCTGACTCCATCACCTCATCTCTGCCAGCTTTGGGGCACCTTCCCCACCACCATCACCCTGACCACCATGCAGGCACAACCCTCCGTCAATCATCACGCCTCCTCTCACATAATGGGAACCCCCACTGCCCCCAGTGGGTTTCCCTAGAGGCCCTGGCCCCTGGATCTACCTTGCCATGTCCCTGGCCTTGCCCCAGCACTTTCTCCTAGCAATACCAGGGTGCCCAGGGAGGCAGCCATGTTCCCCACATCCTGGGGGTTATAATCACCTCTGTGCCCCTGACATGGCCATCGTTTTTGGAAACCAGTGGTGATTTGCACCAGTCTGATATTGCATGAAGAAACATTGTCAAGCTGCTTAATGATATTGAAATGTGTTCTAATTTGTGGATCGCGTCATTAGGATGGCTAGGGAGCAACATGCTCAGAGATTCGCCATCGCTAATCCCATTATGGCCCTCTCATGAGAGTTAGTGGTGAACAGGCCCGGAGAATCTCACCCAATGCATCCTCAAATAAACACATCCCATTTATTAAAGGGGTTACATGTTTTAATTGGGTTTTGATGTGTCAGTCTCTGTGCTGCAATTGGTCAGTGCGTTTGGCTGTTAACCAAAAGGTTGGTGGCTCGAGATCATACAGGGACAAGCGTTCACTGTTTGGGCGGCACGGTGGCACAGTGATTAACACTGCTGCCTCACAGCACTAAAGACCCGGGTTCAATTCTGGCCTTGGGTGACTGTCTATGTGGAGTTTGCACGTTCTCCCCGTGTCTGTGTGGGTTTCCTCCCACACTCCAAAGATGTGCAAATTAGGTCGACTGACCCTGCTAAATTCTCCCTTAGTGTCAGAGGGATTAGCAGGATAAATATATGGGTTGCGGGGACTGAGCCTGGTTGGGATTGTTGTCAGTGCAGACTTGATGGGCTGAGTGGCCTCCTTCCGCACTGTGGGGTTCTATGGATTTTATGATAACAGATAGTCAGGAATAACCACAAGTCACCTAACTGTATGGTGTAGTTAATGTCATTAATGGAGACTGTTCAGTTTGTTTGTTGCAAGTTTTAATTGTACCAGAAATTGCTCTCTTTCCATCAACCGTGGCTCCCACCTATTGCTGGTATGGTTACCGCTGTGCTTGTCTGCCAAACCTATGTATTGTTTTTTGCTGCAACCTCCAGCACCTCCTTCACTTCCTCCCTATTGTTCAGTTTGCTCTGAACCTGTCTGACCAGTCAGAATATGTTCAGTTTCTCTAGCTACTCCCACACCTATAGCTCTGGAGTCCCACAAGGATCTATCAATGTTCACTTTGTCATCTGCATATTGCCCCTTGTTTGATTGGAAAGACCAAATTCCATTCACAGTTTCAGACTGAACCAGATTGTTCACAACCTCAGCAGTGTGTACTCTAACCCACGCCATGGGTGCGATTTAATCCTGGTGATGGGGAAGTCCTGGCCAACAGGTGGAATCGAGTCTCACATCGCCTCTGATGGGGAAGGCCCATCAAGTACTTAACTAGCCAGTGTTGTTGGGTCAACCCCAGAATTTCGGACCCTGGGGTGGCAACCCCAGCATTCTGTCCCCTTCTGCCCACCAGGTGTCACAGTGGTTGGCACATGCCTCACAGCTCCGGGAACCCCGAGTTCGATTCTGTTCTCGGGTGACTGTCTGTGTGGAGTTTGCACATTCTCCCCATGTCTGTGTGGGTTTCCTCCGGGTGTTCCGGTTTCCTCCCACAGTCCAGAGGTATGCAGGCTAGATGGATTAGCCATGCTAAATTACTCCTTAGTGTCCCAAGATTTTTTAGGTTAGGTGGATTATCCAGGGTAAATGCGGGGTTACAGGGATAGGTGGGAGGAGTGGGCCGAGGTAAGATGCTCTGTCAGAGAGTCGGTACAGACTCAATGGGGTAAATACATCATTCTACACTGTAAGGAGCCTATGGTTCTTTCTCCGAGTGCTGCTGGACAATCAAACACTGGCAGTTCTCCATTGCTGACAGCGCCACCGAGGAGCAGTGGTAAGCATCCGGTAAAAGGTGTAAGTTTGTCAAGGTACTCAGGCTATAGGTGAGTGAAAGTGGGTGGTGGACAGAGGGTCGCTAGCTGGCAGCAGGAGGTGGTCAGCAGAGGTGGATTTCAGCACACTAACCCTCACCACATCCCCTACCTCCTGATGCCAAGTCCCTCAGGCACCAGCTGGAGTGCCCCCCTCCCACTCTCTCTTTTACCCCTTTCTTCTTTCTTCCTTTATTTTCTCTCTCACCTTCTTTAATTTCTCACTACACCTTTCACTGTCCCACCCCTTTTCTCTTTCTATTTTACGCGGTATATGCAGTCCTCAACCGCAACCTCTTGTAGGTCAGCGCAGTGAGTGCTTGCTGATTGTAGTGAGGTTGCTACTCGGAGTTTCCACACAGCTGCAGCTTGTTGCTGGCATGTCCATTTATTAACGTGCATTACACATGGGACATGTGGCTTCGTTCTGCGGTCTAAATCCCATCACCCATTCCTCTCCAAACACTCAGCCAGGGATGAAGTTTGACAAAGTCCTGATGGAGAAAAAATCTTGAAGCAGAATTTGTAGGGTTGTGTGTTGTGGCTGCACTGGGCTGATGTACATGATCCTATCAAGCAACTGAACACAGCTGTAGGGGCCAAATGGGGCAAGCAGATGTATCACTTGCTTCTGTTTTATCACTTATACTATTCACATGCACGAAATAGCATTAAGCTCGTAAGCCTTACAGTACACAGTGGGAGTGAACTGAATTGTCCTCTCCTCTCCCTGTTGTGTATCATACAAGTGCAGGAGTTCATAGAATAGAATTGTTACAGTGCAGAAGGAGGCCATTTGGCCCATTAAGTCTGCACTGACTCTTCAATAGAGCATCCTAACAGATCCTATTTCTGCAACCCCATGTAGTTACCCACCTAATCCCTCTAACCCATAGATCCTGGCACACCAAGGGATAATTTTACTATGATCAATCCACCTAATCTCTGGAGCGGCGGGGCAGCACGGTGGCACAGTGTTTAGTACTGCTGCTTCACAATGCCAGTGACCCAGGTTCGATTCCCAGCTTGGGGCACTGTCTGTGCGGAGTCTGCATGCTCTTCTCGTGTCTGTGTGGGTTTCCTCCGGGTGCACCGGTTTCCTTCCACAGTTGGAAAGATATGCTGGTTAGTTGCATTAGCGATGCTAAATCCTCCCTCTGTACTCTAACAGGCACCAGAGAGTGGCGACTAGGGGATTTTCACAGTAACTTCATTGTAAGCCTACTTGTGACACTAATAAAATAAAAATACTGAACATCTTTTGAGCTGTGGAGGAAACTGGAGCACCTGGAGGGAACCCATGCAGACTCAGAGAGAATGTGCAAACTCCACACAGACAGTCACCCAAAGCTAGAATTGAACCCTGGTCCCTCGCTCTGTGAGGCAGTAGTGCTAACCATTGTGCCACTATGCTACCCCACAGCTGCTAGTTGACCCAAGCTGCTATAGCACCCGAGTAACTCCAACACAAATTTAGTGACATCTGATAAATTAACCACATAAGGTAGTCTAATCCAGCTTGGAACAAGAAGGATTTGAATAAGTCTCTCAGCTGAGGGCTGAAAGCTGCAGTTGGCATTTAAACAGTGAAAGGGGGAAATGGAGGAATGAACAAAAAGGCACTCCAAGTTTCTCGATGGATTGATTATAAAATTTCAGTGCTGCATGTGATCTCAGTCAGAGCTGCCTGTGGCCTGTCTAAGGAGCTGTTTGATTGCCGGGCTGCAATTTTTGGGTTGGCAGTTTGTTCTATCTGCTGCTGATTGACAGAGAACACATGCTCACTGCTGTCTGCATAGCCGACGTGTGTTTAAATTGAGCTTAAACATTCCCATTGGAGTTGTGATTTCTTGGCTGGTCTGGGGAATATTGGGGTCAGTTTCCTAGCAACTGGTTGTGAACTTGCTGCAGGAACATTCCTTGCATTTTTGCGGGTGCAGTGTCACTCTCGACAGAACTGTCAAATATTCCTTCATCATTAATGGACTGATCTTCCAGGGATCCAACTTCATCACCGTTTGCTTTTGCAAGTTTTACTAATTTAACCTCCTGCCCCCTCCAACCCTTGCTGAGGCCCCCCAAAGTGTATCCCTGAGATTATATATAAAATATTTCAATCCTACAATGAACTTCTCGGATTATAATGCAATCCCATATAGCGATGTTCTCTGTGTAATGCTTGTCTGTACTGAGTATCAATCTAGGAACGAGTTTATATGTTTCAATCGCCTGGTCAGCAATGGAATCGATTGCTTAGTTAGATTGCGTGTAAATGACAGCTGTGTGTACTGTTCTGGTGGGTGTCTTGTTGAAGTAATATTCTCTTCACAGGGTTCAGAGATGGGTGGCACAGTGGCACAGCGGTTAGCGCTGCTACCTCATAGTGCCAGGGACCCGGTTTCAATTCTGGCCTTGGGTAACTGTGTGGAGTTTGTATGTTGTCTGCATGGGTTTCCTCCAGGTGCACTGGTTTCCTCCCACAGTCCAAAGATGTGTGGGTTAGGTTGATTGGCCATGCTCAATTGCCCCTTAGTGTCAGTGAGAATAACAGTGTAAATGCATGGGGTTACAGGGATAGGTCCTGAGTGGGATTGTTGTTGGTGCGATCTCGATAGGCAGAATGGCCTCCTTCTGTACTGTTGGGATTCTATGACTCTGTTTCTCTCACCATGATGCTCTTTTGGGTGGAGAAGTGGCAGATGGACTTCAACCCAGATAAGTGCTTGGTGATTCATTTTGGCAGGTCAAATAAAATGACAGATTATAATGTTAAAGGTAAGACTCTTGGCAGTGTGGAAGATCAGAAGGATCTTGGGGTCCAATTTCATAGGACACTCAAAGCAGCTTCTCAGGTAAAGGTTGTGGTTAAGAAGGCATATGGTGTACTGGCCTTCATCAATCGAGGAATTGAGTTTAGGAGTCAGGAGATAATCCTGAAGCTGTATAAGACCCTGGTCAGATCCCACTTGGAGTACTGTGCTCAGTTCTGGCTGCCTCATTACAGAAAGGATGTGGAAGCCATGGAAAGGGTGCAGAGGAGATTTACAAGGATGTTGCCTGGATTGGGTGGCATGCCTTATGAGGATAGGTTGAGAGAGCTCAGTCTTTTCTCCTTGGAGAGACGAAGGATGAGAGGTGATGTGATAGAGGGGTATAAGATGATGAGAGGTATTGATCGATTCTCAGAGGCTTTTTCCCAGGACTGAAATGGTTGCCACAAGAGGACACAGGTTTAGGGTGCTGGAGAGTAGGTACAGAGGAGATGTCAGGGATAAGTTTTTCACTCAGAGGGTGGTGGGTGCGTGGAATTGGCTGCCAGCAGTGGTGGTGAAGGCAGATTCGATAGGGTCTTTTAAGAGATTTTTGGATAAGTACATGGAACTTAGTAAAATAGAGGGTGATAGGTAAGCCTAGTAGGTAGGGACATGTTCAGCGCAACTTGTGGGCCGAAGGGCATGCTTGTGCTGTAGTAATTTTTTCTATGTTTCTAATATCAGTCCCTAATTGTTAGGTCTGATAGTTCCCATGTTGCATCTCTTTATTTTGAAGGTGATGGATTTTATGTTTTGGAAAAATGGCTATGTCAAAAAAAAATCAGCTTATGTTGCACTATTTTGCTTTAGTGCGTTAAGTTGTTCTAGTACAGAATACAACAAAACCGTACAGGACAATATAAATGGCACCCTGGTGTTAGTATTGCAGTGATTTATTGTGAAACCACACAGAGGCCGTCTCAAAGTCTGCACAATTTTTTGTGACTGTCTATCGTTGATTGCCACAACAAACCACTTCTGATCTCCACATGTTGTTTTGACCGCACTGGATATCTTCAGAAAAATGACAATATAGACTGAGAATTGCTGCCCCACAAAGCTTATCTCAGTTACAGGAATCTCTTGTTCAACAAGAAAATGGATATTAGATCCTGACCAGTAACCATGCAAACTTGCAAAGGTCAAGAGCCTATTTTATTTTAAAGCTAGCTTTCATCTCCACAGCAAATCTAATATTCTCACTTGGGTGGCATAGCCTGCTTATGGATGTATAAATTATTTTACTGAGAAACACAGCATGATGGCACAGTGGTTAGCATTGCTGCCTCACAGTCCCAGGGCCCCGGGTTTGATTCTCAGCTTGAGTGACTGTCTGTGTGGAGTTTGCGTGTACTCCCCGTGTCTGTATGGGTTTCCTCCGGGTGCTCCGGTTTCTTCCCACAGTCTGAAAGACATGCTGGCCATGTAAATTGGCCATGCTAAATTCTCCCTCAGTGTATTTGAACAGGCACCGGAGTGTGGTGACTAGGGGATTTTCACAGTAACTTCATAGAATCATAGAACCTTACTGTGTAGAAAGAGGCCCTTTGGCGCATCGAGTCTGCACCGACCATAATCCCACCCAAGCCCTATCCCCACATCCCTCTGACCTAAGCATCTCAGGACACTAAGGGGCAATTTTAGTATGGCCAGTCAGCCTAACCCGCACATCTTTGGACTGTGGGAGGAAACCCACGCAGGCACAAGGAGAATGCGCAACCTCCACACAGACAGTGACCCGAGCCAGGAATCGAACCCTGGTCCCTGGAACTGTGAAGCAGCAGTGCTAACCACTCTGCTACCATGTTCATTGTAATGTTAATGTAAGCCTACTTGTGACACTAATAAATAAACTTCTTTTTAAACTTTAAGTGTCAACTTAATTAATTAATTAAAACACACTAATGATGGCAGGTCAAGTGATGTATAAAGGCTGCAGCATGAGGGAGCTCCTGGATGTCAGTGCAAGCCAGGGCAAACCCGTCTGCAGTTAACTGTTTGTGGCTCAAGGAACTTAGGCTCAAGAGTCATTAAGCTGGAGCCTGAGCTGCAGACATACTTCATGTCAGGAAGGGGAAAGTTACATGGATATTTTGTACCAGGAGGCAGTCACAATACATAGCCTAAGTTCTTCCAATTTGGTCAGTGGTCAAGGACAGGTGTGTGTGACTGCAAGTGAGGCAGGTAAGCGTACCCAGAGTGCCAGAGGGTGGGAGTCTCAGCCTTTGCAATTATCCAAAAGGTTTGTGGTTCTCTCAGCTTGTTTGGATGAGAGATGGGGCTCCAGGCTGGATGAGCATCATGGTACAGGAAGCCATTCAAATAGGGAGAGCAAAATTGAACGTAGTGGTAGTAAGGAACAGTATAGTGAGGGCAATTGACACTGCTCTCAGCCACAAAAGTCCAGGCGGCTGCATAGCCAGACCAGTGCCAGAGTTTGGACATCTGCTCAGAGCTGGAGAGGAACATGCAGTGGGAGGGAGAGGATTCAGTTGTCAAGGTGCACATAGTGCAAGACGAACTAGGGAAGAGGTTCTGTATAGAGAGTATGAGGAACTATGCGCTAAAAGCAGAACCTCAAGGGTAATTGTGATTGTCCCTTTAAGGGCAACACAGCAGAAGAGCATCACCTGACTTAAGGGATCACTTGGGACTGAGAGTGGGTAATCTGAAGACATATAGAGGCTGGTGCAGCTTGTGGGCTACTAAGTACCCTTTGTGTTCCTGACAAAGTCTATAGTGTGCGTCATTATGGTAATAGTCACTGCAAATTGGCATAAAGTTAGAGAGATAAGAGTGTAGCTCCAAGATTGGTGTGGGAGAAATGGGTTCAGGCTTGTAGGGCACTGGTACCAGTCCTGGGGAAAGTGGCAGCTGTACATTTGGGATGACTAATACCTGGACCATGCTGGGACCAGTTTTCTAGCGAGCTGCATAACTAAGGAAATAAAAAGGGGTTTAAACTAAGTAGTGGGGGGAAGGGATCAAATTTGGGAAGATATGGTAAATCAAATAGTAAGAGACAAGGGAAAAAAGAAATATATAAACGTGGGAAATAATAAACAGACGGTGACAGTAAGGTACAGGGAGTACAAATCTAAAAGCAAATCAGCAGATAAGGCTAAAGGTTACAAAAATAATACAAGGACAAAACTAAAGGCTCTGTATCTAAGCGCACATAGCTTATGAAGTAAAACTGATGAATTTATAACACAAATAGAAACAAATAAGTATGATTTAATAGCCATTGCAGAGACTCGGCTGCAGGAGGACATGGATTGGAACCTGTATATTGAAGGGTAGGTGACATTTAAGAAGGACATGGAGAGGGGAAAAGATGGAAGGATAGTTCTGTTAATAATGGCATTACCACATTAGCAGGGAATGACCTAAGTTCAGGAAATCAGGACATAGAAATGGTTTGGGTAGAATTGAGAAATGACAAAGTAAATTGCGAGAGTGGTGCACAGGCTCCCTAACAGTAATTATAGGGTAGGGTATATAGGAAGAAATAATGGGAGCTTGCCAGAAAGGTACAGTGATAAACATGGAGATTTTAATCTCTATAGAGACTTGAAAAATCCAATGGGCAAAGATAGCCTTGATGAGGAATTCATAGAATATTTTAGAAATAGTTTCTGAGAACAACACATTCTGATGCCAACCAGAGACAGGCTTATGTTGTGCCACGAGATAGGATTAATTAATGACCTCGGAATGAAGGCATCCCTTGGTAGTAGTGATAATAATATGGTTTAATTTTACATTCACTTTGAAGGAGAAGAGTGGATCCAAGACAAGTATTTTAAACTTAAGTGAAGGAAATTAGGAGGGCATAGAAGTAGAGCTAGCTAGAATCATAGAACCCTTACAGTGCAAAAGGAAGTCATTTGGCCCATTAAGCCTGAAACATCAACCACCCAGCCCCTATCTCCGTAACCCGACATATTTACCCAGCTAATCCCCCGACACTAAGACGCAACTTACCATGGAGCACCTAGAGGAAACCCACTCAGAAATGGGGAGAATTTGCAAACTCTACACAGCCAGCCACCCGAGGCTGAAATCGAAGCCGGGTCCTTGGTGCTGTGAGACAGCAGTGCTTGCCACCATGTCGCCCAGATGAACTGGTAATTTAGGTTAAGCGGTAGATCAATAGAAATGCAGTGGCAGACATTTAATGGAAATCTCAGAATGCACAGGTACATTCCAATGAGAAAGAGGAATTCCAAATTCTTTTAGCAAAAGGTCTTTCAGGAAAGGGTCTTTTATAAGACCCTTGTCAGACCCCACTTGGAGTACTGTGCGCAGTTCTGGTCGCATCATTACAGGAAGGATGTAGAAGCTATTGAGAGGGTGCAGAGGAGATTTACAAGGATGTTGCCTGGATTGGGAGGCATGCCTTATGAAGATAGGTTGGGGGAGTTAGGTCTCTTCTCCCTAGAGAGACGAAGGTTGAGAGGCTACCTGATAGAGGTTTATAAAATGTTGAGAGGAATAGATAGGGTGGATTCTCGGAGGCTATTTCCCAGGGCTGAAATGGTTGCTATGAGAGGATACGGGTTTAAGGTGCTGGGAAGCAAGTACAGAGGAGTTGTTAGGGGTAAGTTTTTCACTCAGAGGGTGGTGAGTGAGTGGAATCGGCTGCCGTCGGTGGTGGTAGAGGCGAACTCGCTGGGGTCTTTTAAAAGACTTCTGGATGAGTACATGGGGTCTAATGGGATTGGGAGTTACAGATAGTTCTGTGGCTTGGTAGGTATAGAAGTGATCGGCGCAACTTGTGGGCCGAAGGGCCTGTTTGTGCTGTAGTTTCTATGTTCTAAATCGCCAGTCATGATCCACTTAAAAAATATAGAGATCCAACTTAAGGAGAAATCAGGTAATTATGCAAAGATGGGTGACAGATCAAAAGACTGGACAGAATACACAAAAAAAATCACCAAAAGGCTGACGAGGAAGGAAAACTCAAAGCATGAGAAAAAGCTGGGTAGAAATATAAAGACACATCAAAGCTTCTATAGATATTTTAAAAAGAAAAGAATTAATAAAGTGAGATTTGGTCTGACAGTAAGTGAGCCTGGAGAATTAATAATAAAAAATAAGGAGATGGCATGAATTGATATTTTACATCAGTCATCACTATGGAGGATACAAGTAACTTGCCAAAATTATCTGTGTATCAGGGAATGGAAGGAAGGGAGGAATTTGGGAAATTTGCAATCACCAGGGAAGTGGGACTGAGAAAATTGTTGGAACTGCAGGTCCTGATGGACTTTATCCAAGGGTCTTAAAAGGAGTAGTTAATGAGATAGTTGACACATTGATTTTAATTTTCCAAAATTCCCAAGTTTTGGGGAATTTCTGTAAGATTGGAAATGTAATTTCTTCATTCAGAAAGAGAGAGAGAGACAGAAAGCAGGAAACTGCAGGCCAGTTAGCTTAACATCTGTCATATGGAAAATGTTAGAAGCTATTATTAAAAAAGTTATAGCAGGCACTTTGAAAAATGTAATGTGCCAGGCAAAGTCACCATGGTTTTATGAGAGGGAAATCATGTTTAATCAATTTATTAGAGTTCTTTGATGAAGTGATTTATGCTATGGATGAAGGGGAACCAGTAGATACACAGTATGCAGATTTCCAAGCGGCATTTGATATGGTGCAAAATCAAAGGGTATTGTGAAAGTAAAAGCTCATGTTGTAGAGGGTAACATATTAGCATGGAGAAAAGATTGGCCAGCTGATAAGAAACAGAGTAGGCATAAATGGACACTTTTCCAGTTGGCAAGATGTAATGAGCAATGTGCTATAAAAATTGGTGATGGGACCTCAACTTTTTACAATTTATATAAATGACTTGGATAAAAGGACTGAAGTTTTGGTTGCTAAATTTGTTGATGACACCAAGACAAGTAGGATAGTAAGGCGTGGAAAAAACACAAGGAGACTACAAAGAGATATGGATAGGTTAAGTGAGTGGACAAATACCTGGCAAATAAAGTATAACGTGGGTGAATGATAAAATGTTCATTTTGTCATTAAAAGTTAAAAAGCATATTACCTAAACGGTGAGAGATTGCAGAGGGATCTAGGAGTAGGGGGACGATCTTATCAAAAAAATTCTAAAGTGCCGAACAAATGAGAAAACGGGAGGGAGTCGCAGACAATTTTTGGGCTAGCTCCCAGGTGCTATGTTATGGCACTTAGAAAAATAAATGAGACAAAAGTGTGATTCTTGCCAGTAAGGGGAGTGGAAAGAGCCTATTCATGCTGGGAAGTTGGCTGCAGATTGCTAGAAAGCATTGTTGCGCATGTACCCTGATCTCCCAGTGTGCTGTGTACAAGGATACATGGTGCCCTGGGAATCTGTCACTCCCCTACCTGCACCCCCAGATCTTCCCCTGCTTGGACATCATTCCCCACCCCCAATCAACCCCTCCCAATCATGTCCCCTCCTCCCCAGGGGGCACTGCCTATCTCTGCCCCCAACCACCTGATCCCAATGGTGAGGCCATTAAGGCAAGTGAACCTGGCCAATTGCGTCCTGGGCTCACTAATAATATTAAATAAGCTCATGAATAGCAACCTTACTGGCTCGCCACACCAATCAACTGGCCTGACAGGCCGGTAAGATCACCACATAGGGAAGTTATGCTTCAGTTATACTTGGCATTAGTGAGATCACTCCTGGCTCCCTGTTAAATTTAGCCTCATGTGGCATTTCCAACGTGAAATTTAACTCGTTGTGATCCAATGCCTGGAGTTTTCTATTGATGGTGTTAGTATCTGCTCTGAATTTCTGTGTTTCTTTTACAGACCTAATCCCAGCTATCGGGTAGATGCTGACAAAGGCTTTAACTTCTCTGTACCTGACGATGCTTTTGTCTGTCAAAAGAAGAACCACTTCCAGGTCACTGTTTATGTTGGCATGATGGGTGACCCCAAATACGTGAAAACCCCTGAGGGACTCAAACCGATCGATTGCTTCTTCCTGAAGCTGCATGGTGTGAAGGTGTGTGCTACTTGTTAATGGCCAAGAGTGTTTTTCTAATGAGTATATTTGGGGGGTTCTTGGATGCATTCTCTTCCATTTACCAATCTTACCAAAAACGATGGTCTGAAAACATTGTTGTTTTCTCTGAATGACTGGCTGTACAGCTGTTGTCTGCAGGTTTTGCAACTTTAGCCAGGGACAAGAGTATTTTTCATTTGCAAACTAGTCCAAATGTTGCATTTCCCCATCTCCCACCATCAGCAAACTGCCTGTTCATGGTCATTCAGCAGCGATACCTCACCAAATAAATCCAGATAAAATCTGACATGAAAATGATTCTGATCTTTGATTAGAGCCCTTTGAGCAAGTGAAGGATTGCCTTATTCACTATCCACTAGGTTCCTTTCATCCTGAGAACATCTTGCTCTGTCAGAGTGATATCTTATTGCTCCCCACACAGCCATCCTCTCAATTGTTATTTGTTCACTAGATTTGGGCTTCATTACTACTCAGCCCTAGTTAACCATATGATCACTACAGTGCAGAAGAAGACCATTCAGCCCATCAAATCTGCACCAACTTTCTGAAAGAGTATCTTACTGCCCCCACCCCACCCTTAATCTCCGTAACTCCATGTATTTACCATGGCTAATCAACCTAACCTATACATCTTAGGACACTATGGGGCAATTTAGGATGGCCAATTTACCCAAACTGCACATCTTTGGATTGTGGGAGGAAACCAGAGCACTTGGAAGAAACCCACGCAGACACGGGGAGAGCATGCAGACTCCACACAGATAGTCACCCAAGGCTGGAATGGAATCCAGATCCCTAGCGCTGTGAAGCAGCAGTGCAAATCACTGTGCCACTATGCCTCTGAGTAGGTGGTTGTGAGCTGCTTTCTTGACTGCATGCAGTCCACACAGTGACATTATTTCCACAATGCTGTTGAGGAGATGGGTCCAGGATTTTGGCCCAGTGTTGATGAAGAAATGGTGATATGTTTCCAAGTCAGGCTGTTGTGTAACTTGGAGGGAGCCTAGAGGTGATGATGTTCCATGTACCTGCGCATCCTTCTGGATGGGCAAGGTGGCAAGTTTAATAGATGTTTTTGAAAAAGCCTTGATCAGTTGTTGCAACATCACCCAGCTGCTAAACAACAATGGTGGATAGAGTCAATGTTTAAGGAAGTGGATGGGAGAATTAGTAAGATAGTGAATTTATTGGCAAGTTGGTGTAAAACCACATAGCAGAGATGGAAAGCTAACTCTCATTAGTTTGGAATGGTTTTAACCTCATGTCCCTTGGTGATAAGGGCAGTGTACTGTTCTACTGGATGCCCATTGTAAGCTACTTCAATTATTTCTCATGAAAATTGGAGGGAAGGCAATTAAAAAATAATGAAGCTGCAAATTCACTTTGAAGATACTCATCAGATTGGCGTTGTTACCCCTTGCAGTGACAGCAGGCAGCCAAGCTGGAATCGTTTCATGCCCATTTCTCACATTATCCTTTGAAATAGATTTGTTTGGTTGGAAATGAGTTATTCTGTAGATCAGTAAGTTTGAAAAAGAGCAGGAATGTATATTGTTTGGCTGATTGTCTGAAACCGTTCTTTTGGTAGTTGGAAGCAATGAACCAGAGCATCAACATTGAGCAGTCACAGTCAGACCGCAGCAAGCGACCTTTCAACCCAGTCACGTAAGTAAAAGCCACATTCATTATGCATTTTAGGAATTGGAACAACTTTTCCTATCAATGGGAGAGTCATTTTTATTTGCCCATCAGGATACCAGCTTACCTCAGTCAGCAGCTGTCAGAATGCTATGGCTTCAAACCCTGTTCAAGGACTTACATCCAGACACTGTGGGGCAAATTTTCCCATTCCACTCACCACAGTAATCGGAGCAGGCGAGGGGGCAGATCACGGAACAGGATATAGATAGATTGGAGACTTGGGCACAGAAATAGCAGATGGAGTTTAACCTGGACAAATGCAAGATGATGCATTTTGAAGGATCAAATTTAGGTGTGAATTATAATGTAAATGGCAGAACCCTTAGGAACATTAACATACAGAGGGATCTGGGTCTGCAGGTCCACAGTTGCCTAAAAAGTGGCAACACAGGTGGTTAAGGTGATTAACAAGGCATATGGCATGCTTGCCTTCATCAGTCAAGGCATTGAGTACAAGAGTTGGGAAATCATGCTGCAGCTATATAAAATCTTGGTTAGGCTGCATTTGGAGTATTGCATGCAGTTTTGGTCACCATACTATCAGAAGGATGTGGAAGCTTTGGAGAGAGTGCAAAGAAGGTTCATCAGGATGTTGCCTGGTCTTGGCAATGTTGACTCTGAGGAGAGGTTGAATAAACTAGGATTGTTTTCCCTGAAAAGATAGAGGCTGAGGGGACACCTGATAGCAGTCTACATAATTATGAGAGGCATAGATAGGATGGATAGTCAGAGGCTTTTTCCCAGGGTGGAAGTGTCAATTACAAGGGGGCACAGGTTCAAGGTGAGAGGGAGAAAGTTTAAGGGAGATGTGTGGGGCAAGTTTCTCTACACAGAGAGTTGTGGGTGCTTGGAACACACTGCAAGAGGAGGTGGTGGAAGCAGGCACATTAGCAACATTTAAGAGGCATCTGGATGGATACGTGAATCATGAGGGAATAGAAGGATATGGACTGAGTACGGTCAGAAGGTTTTTAGTTAGGGCATCATAATCGGTACAGGTTTGGAGGGCCGAAGGGCCTATTCCTGTGCTGTACCTTTCTTTGTTTTTTGTTCAGAGAGCTTGATATTTACCAAGTCGGAATGACTCGGAGCCTTTTTCAAAATGGTGAGCAGTACCAATTCCTGTGATTTCCTGCTCCATTCTCAACATTTCCGATTTTTTAGGGTTACCTTTTAAGGGTGTGGGCTGGTTCGAGTCAAAAGCTCGCTCCCTGCAGTCATGATCTGGCAGGCTGCATTGCATAGAGAAGCTTAATCCTCTGCAACTTGCATGGAATTGGGCCAGATTTTCAATGAGTTATGGTTCACGGCATCTCAGAGGTTTCATAGACCAAACTCTGCATGAGGGGAGCTTTTAAAAGGTAAGTTCAAAAGATCCTCCTCATGTTCCCCCTCCCCCCCCATCAAGGTGAACGCCATGGTGTGCTCCACCAAAAACTCCTATGATTCCTCATGGCTTTTGTGACAAGGTATGCCCACCCCACCACCAACCCCCCCGCCCCCCTAATTCCCCCCACCCCAACAATGCCAAGATCCCCTTATCCCACCATCCACCATGCCAAAGTGTGTCCCTCTGCCCACCTCCATGGACCCTTATTCCCCCTGTGGTCAAGCTGTGGCATTTCCATGCCCATTGACCCACTATACACTGTATAATAACTTTCCACCATGGTAAAAGAACACCTTTTACTACAGGCTAATAAAAGTGTCAATCATCCAGACCATTCAAAGTTTCAATAGCTGAAAATGCCAACACTCAAAATCTCTTAACTTGGGTCAATTGGCACGGAAGTACCACAACTTGGAATGGGGGCATGAGCGTCTTTGACGGTTTCTAGTGGGGCCCAGCCTGGCGTAAGAGGTATAAGGGGCTCTAGGTATTGTTTTGGAATGAAGCCCTTTCTGTTTTTCTATTAACTGGGACAAAGCCCTACAAAACTGAAGCTGATCCCGTAGTTGGCAGCCCTGTGACTACCCAGACTGTCTGGCTCAATTCCAGCCTGCACCTGCTCCCCCACAATGAAAATCCCATCCTTGTGAGCACTTGCTCCCAATGTAGGCAGACTGAACCGGGAGTTTTTCCAACTCGCTCTACCTGCCTTGAAGATGAAAATCAGGTCTACAATGTGATATTAATGGCTTGCTCCATTTTGGCTGCAGTGTTGATGAAAGTGAAGGTTAAAGATCACATGTCTTCACTAGAGCAAGAGTAGTGAACTTACCTGGGGTGGGGAGGGTTTTGGCCAAGATTGTTCCCTCAAAAAATACAACCAAGTAGGTTAACTGGTCACTAATCTTGCTGCTGTTACAGAATATTTCTGTGCGCAAAATAGTTGATATTTTTGCCCATGTACAATCATTGCTGTTCTTCAAAGGAATCTAAGAGCTTTGAGATATTTAAGAGAGGCAAGTCTTTCTTTTCGGATGGCACTAAGCTACCAACAGCCTCGTCCTTAAAACCTGCTTTTGCCAGCTTTTTGCTGTTTTTTAATGTTAAAGTTTATATGTTAGTGTCACAAACAGGCTTACATTAACACTGCAATGAAATTAGTATGAAAGTCCCCTAGTCGCCACACTCCAGTGCCTGTTTGGGTACATTGAGGGAGAATTTAGCATGGCCGATGCACCTAACCAGCACATCTTTCAGACTATGGGAGGAAACCAGAACCCAGAGAAAACCCATGCAGACAGAGGGAGAACGTGCAGACTCTGCACATAGTGACCTAAGCTGGGAATCGAACCTGAGTTCCTGGCACTGTGAGGCAACATTGCTAACCACTGTGCCACCTCATGCTGCTGTTACTGATTCGCACTGGTTGCAGTCTCCCTCACTCTACTCTTGCAGAGTAGACTTTAAAGCCCTCAGAAGCTCAACGCAGATACACTGCTGTTGGAAAGACAAGTAACATCTTGGGTTGTTCTAGTAGAAAGAACACACACATTGTGGACAATCAATAACTTCACAAAGTTCATTCAGCGTGATTCAATTCTTTTATATTACACATTGTGAACTGATTTCTCACTTTGAAAAAAGTGAAAGATGGATATTAAAAGTGATCACCAAACTTCAGTGGCTGTTGAAAAATATTCACGTTAACAGTAAACGTGAAGATGAGACGGAAATGAAAAGTGCATATGAATATGAGTGATGCTGAGGTATGCAAATGAATATTTGGGGATTTTGAGAACTATTGATGATGTGTAATAAATAGTGGGATAATGAGAGATGGTGGTAAATATTGAGAAATTCTAAAGGATGTGAAGAGACATTGGTTGTATTGAGAGATACAGGATATTGATGGATGTTTTTGGTTCCCCAGGATTAACATCCCTTCTGATCAGGTCACAAAGGTCACAGTTGGAAGATTACATTTCAGTGAAACAACGGCGAACAACATGAGAAAGAAGGGCAAACCTAACCCAGACCAGAGGTGAATATTATTATGCGTTTCATTGTGTCTTGTGAAGTTGATTGGATTCCCATTTCTACTGATGTGTCCTGGCTTATATGACTATAACACCAGGGAGAAGAACAACACACCTCTTGCTCCTTGGAGATGAAGCATCAGTTAGGTTCCTGTGCCAGTGATATCTCCCATGTGTAAGTACGGAACCAGCACTCACTGAGTGGGCTTGCAGGTGAAGAATGAAAGAACTTGCATTGATGTAGGACTTTCACTTTCTCTTGAGATCCCCGGGCACTTAGAAGAGATGTCAGAAAGCAGCCAACAGCCATGTGCCCATACCCAGCAAGAGACAACACCTTCAGGAGAGAAAAGTAACAGAACCATCTAATTGAAATGATTGAAGAAGAATTAAGATAAATATTCTCGATCTTCATGGAATAGAGGTGCAGGGTTAGTACAAGTAGGATGCTAAGTAAATTTGTCTAAATTGCTTTTCCTCATGATTCTCAGAGAGGATCCACACTCCATGAAAACTAAGGTTTAAATTGTTGAGTTCACGGAGTTCCATGGAATTGGAGTGATGATTGCTTTGAAAATTGCTCCACAGATTTTGGTGACCTCTTCCCGAACCGTCTGCACCCTGTGCCATTTGCAGGCTCACATGGATGTCACATTGGCAAACAGATTAGGATCCTGTGACAAATTGACAGAACCCTAGTTTAATTTTCAAGTGCTATTGGAGAACTGGGAGATGATGATTCATGCTGGCCTTTGGGTTCATGAATGCTGCTGTACCTTTGGTGTTGCTTTTAAGCACTTTGGGATCTCCTAAGGATATAAAAGCTATACTGAGAATTTCAAGTACCAGTGGATGGATTGTGTGCCACACATCCTCCAACGTTGCCACTATATATAGACTACTTGTGGCAGAAACTTCACAGTTAAGTTTACAAGGTCATCTTCAGGAGACTAAATCAAACATAAACTTCAGTCCACAGCTGTTTCTTTGCATGTCCCCCAATCTGTGATCTCAGGCTCAGTGCTTACAGCTTGACAATCCGACACAAATATGGTCATGTGATCATAAATATTGAGGCCTTTTGCTGAGACTATTGGACAGTTGACCTGATCACACTGTCCACCAACCACCAGATATCTGCTGAGAATGGCGATTGGTGTCAACAATGTCTTTTATTACAGCAATTGTAGGCTTGATGTTTTTTCTGGATGAATATGCCAAAAGAACAGGGAAAGCCTTTTTCTCATGGTCCAATGCTGAATAACAGGAAAGATTCAGATTTTATAATAGAGTTACAGTATTGGGTAGGACAGGAATGTTTAACTGAGAAAGCGTGATATGAAATGGGGGAACAGTAGTGCTGTGTATATCCAGATCTATATCTATAAATGATACTTGTACAAATATTGTTTATGAATATTCTCTTGTACTGTTAATTCCTCTCACCATTTTTCTCACACTTTCACTGTCCATCATCACGCTTTTTCTATGGCCCTCTCTCTACCTCTCTTTCTTCGCCTCACTTCATTTATCTCTAACCCTCATTTCTACACTTGGTCGATTTCCAGCTTTCTGTCTTCCTTTCTCTCCCTTCTCTCTCTTGTTTCATGATCTCTTTTCTGAACCTGCTCTGTCTCTGACAGTCTCCTCATTCAGAAAGAATGTTCCCAATGGTGGGGATGTCCAGAACTAGGGATCATAGTTTGAGGATAAGAAGTAAACTTTTCAGAACTGAGGTGAGCAAAAATTTCCTCACCCTGAGGGTGGTGAATGTATGGAATTCACGACTCCAAATGTAGCTCAGGCCAAAATGTTGTCTGATTTTAAGAAGAAATTAGATATGGCTCTTGGGGCTAAAGGGATCAAAGAATATTGGGGGAAGGGAGGATCAGGATGTTGAATTTGATAATCAGCCCCATGATCATAATGAATGGTGGAACAGGCTCAAAGGGCCACATGGCTTACTCCTGCTTCTAGTTTCTATGTTTCTGTTTTTACTCTTTTCTTCGTTCATCTCCCTCTTTTTGTTTCCCTCTCCACCTTTCACAGGTATTTCATGTTGGTGGTAGCCCTTCAAGTTCAGGCCCAGAATCAGAATCATCTCGTGGCTGCTCAAATCTCAGAAAGAATCATTGTTCGGGTAAGACTATTTCTTACTTATAGATGTACAGTCTATGTGATTTCAGTGACAGCACTTTGTGCCTGCTTATTATTTTAGTGATATCTGGAATACTGCATGATCCTAGGTTACAGCTGTCACTGGCCCTTCAAATGCTTTATTCACAATGTTTTTGTTTTCTCAAGTATTTCTCCCTACAACATTGGGAACCAACCAAATCAGTGACAATGCCTTTTTCCACTGTCACTCTGTGCATTGTTACTCAGTAATCTGTGTGGACTAACGCATATATCACCCGGGCATGCATAGGGAATTGTGGAATATTCCCAGTGGAATCTTGCTCCTGTCTTCAGCAAATTTTGGGATAGCAGGGATATCGGCAATGGGATGTTACTTTGTGACAGTATGTGTCAGAGTATTGAGGTATGGCTTCCCGTGATCATGTTAGCAGCAGATTGTGCCTTCTTCCTGATCATCTGTATCAATAGCTGTCTGATACTTCACCACAGGGTCAGGTTTTGCATGAGTGTGGGCAGAGATTACCGACAGACTCTTTTACTGTAAGAAACATTTTATGCAAGGCTGTTCTGTCCATGCTTGATTTCCACATAGAGGAATTTTCCAGAAGGACTCATCAGATATCCATTGAGGAAGGACCTGAGTGGTATTTTTCCCCTCCCTAATCTGGACATATTGAGGTTTAACCACCATCACCACTGCCCTGGTTGAGATCGGTCATGTCAGCCCAATGTGTGACATTCCTACTGTCCTGCTCAGTTCTAAAGCAAGAGGTGGTTAATAGACTGAGCCACCAGTAGAGATCACACCTACAATTTCAATCATCTCACTCCCCTCTTTTGTTTACATGTGTAGAAGTTGACAGGGGCAGGAGGAATAAATCCCTTTTCATAGACAATACTTCTACAATGCATGCTGGACATTTTCTCCCATGTTTAATTGCTGCATTTGTCTGAGCCCTAGACAAAACACTGCTGGTTCCTTCATTCAGAAAATGCCATGTGCAGCTCTCCAACATAACCACCTAAGCACATACACCTTCTCCAGTCTACGGAGTATTTGGCAGGCGTGGACTTCAAGATGCACGCAAGGAGTGCTGTATCAGATGGGAGTGAATAGCTTTCTTTTAGCTGATGTGCACTGTATTTAGAAAATAGCACCAAAGCGCGCCCCGTAAATAAGACAGGAGTGAATGAACTTGTTGCATTTTTGCTCAGAACCTAACACATTCAGGAGCTAACAGTAAGTCATTCACAAGTTATACATCAACAGACAAGAATGAGTGATCAGCTACCAGGACTATTTCTATCATGCACAAGATATGGTGACTTGATTGTGTCTGGTTTAAGTGGTAGATATAGAGTCTTCATAACTCCCACACAGAATGGAATAAACACAGCCCAACAGTGTTTAATGAGTTTACTGTGCTCTCTACAGATTATGGTGTCCCATCGGGTTTCACTGGCTCAACCTCACTTTCACTCCTTTCAATGAGTCTGGAGAGCAGATGTATGTAGAGTTTTGTGCTGGTGGCTGACCCAAATGGTCTCTTTGAGAGTCACTATTGTCCACTGGCTGCCACAATGCTGAGAAAGGGCGGGAATGGAGGATGGGAGCAAGGGAATGACCTAAAATGGGATTGGATGCTACGGGTGAAGTTTATGTCATTGACACAGATCCTCCCTCTGGCGGGCTGACTGCTCTGAATAAAGTGTATTGAATTCTGTCCAAATTGATTCAGAATTGGATGGATATTACATTTTTGTACACAAAGCATGTTGTTACCTAAAAGCAACGTGAGATATAATTTTGTAGGCTGAATTTTCAATTACTGGAACAAATATATTGTAAAAAAAAATCAGCTGAAAAACAAAACGGACATGCAAGAGTAACTGGAAATTAAAGAAACAAAAATGATCTGTTGTACAAAGAATTATTGAAAAGTGCGGATTATCACTAAAACTCAATTATTATTCGCAATGGATTATTCGCAATTGGTCATCATTAAGTTCCTAGATAGTTACTAGCATTGGATTGTTATTAAAAAATGGGTAATTGCTACCAACAAATTGTTAACAAGTGGAGCTATTTAAAAATTTTCGTAACATTGGATGATTGGGTAACACAGAAGAATTACTAACAATTTATTACCAGCAATGGGTGGTTATTAACACTGAGTTTGTAGTAATAACTTACTATTATTATTATTACAAATATTGGATCATTATCAGTAATGAAATTACTAATATTTCATAAGTGCAATTATTACCAGCAATAGATGGGGTGGCAGATAATGGTTGGATTGTAATAAAGAATAATTGCTAGTTCTAGACTATTATTGACTGTGTGTAGAGTGTCATCTGCAGCTGTCTCTGATTCCTCTGTTCTTCATTCACAGAACACGGCACAGGTGAGACATTTTAATGCTAAAACACTCATACAGGAGACTATTTCAGAGCGTAGGTACAGTGGAGCCCTTTATTATCAGTAACTAAAGAGAGCTGTACAGGAAGGAGGTAAGTTTCAGAACTGAGGGGCCAGACATATTGCTTAACAGGTGAGCAAAGCAGGCAATTTCCATGTGCCTGTCAGAGAATGGGTGAAAAGATCAGACAATAGAGAGCATTACACCAATATGGCTAACTGAACAGCTGAACGCAAAAAATGTCTGATTCAACGATTCTGTGATAATATGACAGCAACGGTTTCATGTTCTGGAACAATTTATATGTGATGGAATATAGAGGTACGATAATAAACAGGCTCCACTGTATCGGTTAACACTGCACTGAAGGCATTTTGTTCTTGTACAACCCCTGTGAGAATCTGACAATTCACTCCCTTCTGGTACCATATAACTCGTGTATTTTTTGATACAGCTGCTTAACAATACTCACTCAGTAAAACCTGATACCTCACTGGCATCTATAGTGTGTTGTAAATCTAGTAACATTCATGTATACCATAGCAGATGCATCAAAACTTGAGAAGATGACAAGTGGCATTGGTGATGGAGCTAGTCTTATTACAAGGAATATATCTCTCCTAGGACGAGGGTTTTTCTATGTAACAGAACAACAGCAGAAATGTAAAGCTTCAGTGGGCTTTAGTAGACTGACTGTCCTTCAATTTGCTTTTTCTTTGTTTTTCTGCCATTCCTGATCTCACTCTTCTCACTCCTTGTTCCGCCTCACTTTCCTAACTCACCTTCTCCAGTCTCCATCTAGTTCAGTCTCTGACTAACGCTCTCGCTGCCCTTTCATTTTTTCCCTCATTGTGTTTTCTTCCTAACTCTCTCTCCCTCATCATTTTTTAATCCCACGCTGTCTAGCTTTGTCCTCTCCTCTCTCCCCATTCCCTTATTCTATGCCTCACTGCTACCTTTCTTTTCTCTCACTTTTATTGCTTTCCCTTTGTCTGTCCCATGCTTTCTCTCTCATCTCTTTATCACTGGCTCCTCTTTCGTGACTCCCAGTGTTCTGTATGTCAATCTTTCCTGCCACATGCTCTGATTTTTTTTCTCTATCCTCAATTTCTCATCTCTGTTTCACGGTCTCCTTTACTGTATCATCCTTTCTCCATATTCTTAGACTCTCGTCTCTTTTGTGTTCATGTGCTGTCTCTTTTATGTTTTACTCTCCTTTATTTTGCTTTTTCCTGTTTCTTCCCTTTCTCACTGTTCCTTTTCTTAACTCTGCCTCTTTGTCTATTCTTTCCCATCTATTTCACTCTGTTCCTCTTTTTCTTTTTCTCTTCTGCCCTTGTATTTGTCTGGTTGTGTCTTTCTATAACTTTCCATATTGTTCTATTCATCTCCATTTCACTCCAGTTTACTCCCCATTTTCCTTTCCATGTATTTTTTAGCTTTGGGTTGGCACAGTGGCACAGTAGTTAGCACTGCTGCCTCAAAGCACCGGGAACCTGGGTTCAATTCCCAGCTTGGGTCATTGTCTGTGTGGAGTTGCACATTCTCCCTGTTCTGCATGGGTTTCCTCCCGGGTGCTCCGCTTTCCTCCCACAGTCCAAAGATGTGCAGGTTAAGTGGATTAGCCATGCTAATTGCTCCTTAGTGTCAGGGGACTGGATAGGATAAATGCATTGGGTTATGGGGATAAGGCTTGGGTGGGATTATGGTTGGTGCAGACTCGATGGGCTGAATGGTCTCCTTCTGCACTGTAGGACTCTATGATTTAATGATTCTAGCTCTCAGAGATTTCTCTGTCCATCTATCCATCTCTGCATCTCTCTTTTTCTCCTTTATTCAGCCATTTTTCTTTTCTGGATTTTACCTCTCTTGACTCTCTTTTTGTGTGTGTTGCTGTAATTCATGCTTACAATCCGTAGGCCCACGGACTTTGGTACTTTCAGAACACTGTTTTGAACAGTTGCACAAGTCCTTCAATCTCTTTTCAAAAACCGGAAGAATTGCTATAAAGGGTCCATCTCCAGTTAATCTGTTCTAAATTAGTCTGATTTTTTCTTGGGTCATGTCACTAGGTGCACATGTGAAATTGGGCTGTTGTACCATGAGGGATCAAGAATTAAAATATCTGAGATTTGAGTTGGCCCTGATGGTGTGTTCTGTTAGCCTAGCCTGTTGATGGCTGACGATGCTATAAGGCTTATCTGCTTTCAACTCTCTCATGTTTATGTGTGCAATCGCAGACACAGCAGTGAGCCCTTTTCACTGAGTGTAATTTGGAAATTAAGGGTATGAAGGAATCTGTACTGTTGTCATGGATAATTGTATGGCCAGAGATCGAGAAGCAGGTTGTTGCCTACCCTCTTGTGTGGCTGAACCATTAACATCACAATATCTTTTTCTCTGTGGTGGGTTAGCTGACCTGACCTTGAGGCTGCAATAGAGGGAAAGCACGAGGAAGAATCTGTCAGATGTGCTGCAAATGTAGGAACATCAAGTAAGGATAGGACTGGTGTAGCTGCAATACTTCCCAAAGTTGATTCTCTGATGACTCTAACTATCTAGACTCAAACAATTAGAATAACCACACCTGGGTGACATGGCAAAGTGCAAATTCATCCATGGACCAGATCCAACTAGCAGTTTTTGAGGAAGATTTTTCAGTTCCAGTGTCGACACATAAAACCGCTTGGACACAGCACATGGAGGAAAATCACGTGCCCAGGATTGCACACACATGTGAAACTGCCTGATTTTCCCATCTGGTCATCTGAATGGATGTGGAATTGGGCAGATTCCGTTATGGCTGATGAAGTGATTCTTCCCACTTTTTGGTATGGCGTCCAGGGATTCAGGTGTGAGAATGGGAAAAATCTGTCACCAGGAAAGAAAGTGGGAAATGAAGAAGGGAAAGTTCAGATGATGCTGAGAGGCTTAAATCCTAGAGACAGATATATGATTCAAGTAGGGAGTGTCATAAATGGGAAAAGATTATATTGTACTGCTGCCAATAGAGCGACAGATTGTACTTAGAGTAGCTCAGTCTCTTGAATCAGCTCCAATGCGAGTAGATTGATGGGGTGGTAGCAGCCAAAAGAGAGTCCTTAAAAAACCCTAAACAATATGTAAACATTGGTGTTCTTGGCTTTTTTTAAAGTCACTGACAAGTTATTGCTGTTAATAATTACCAGCTGTCTGAGGAGGAGGGATACCCTTTCAGTCTGGAAATAGAGCAAGGTCGGTCCCCCTGTCAGTAGAATTGGGCCACAGCTACTATGCAGATTTCCTGTTCACACTTTCGAACTTGTGTAGGAAATCTCTCTGGATCTACATTTCCTGAACAGGACACCATGTTTGGGAAAGGAAGTGAAGTTTAGATAAATGTTTGGAAAGAGTAAGACGGTAGCAGTGGAGCTTGGCAATAGAGATTTTTCTCTCTCTGCAGTAATACAGATCTTTCTGACTCTAAAAGTAGGGCTTGGCTCTCTTCTGTTTCATAGGAGGTCTTTCTATCTCCTATGATGCAAGATTCTGCTCCAGATTAACCATGAATGTTAAACATATGATGATATACTTTGACAACATTCATAGATCTTACTCTGTCACTTCCCTTACCTCCATAATCAAACTCATCTCTGTCTGGCATTTCTTTGACCGTTGCATCAGTATTATACAATCAATGGGCTCCAACTTTCCTTTCTTGGTCATCTTAAACTTCAAATAAAATTCCTACCTACTCTCTCAGTGTTTGGAAATGAAGGCTCACCATATTGTCACCAATCCTAACTCGTCCTCTTAGAACCTTGAAATTGTGAAATACCTCATATTCCTCAATCTTCCAGAGGCTTTTAAAACCCAACCTTACTGTCACTACTACATTCTGAATTCCCTCATTGTCTGTTCTACTCTTCACAGACCTGGTAACTTCCTGCCTTGGAATTATAGAAGGAGGCCCTTCAGCCCATCATGTCTGCATCAACTCAGCATCTTACCCAAGCCTGCTGCACTCACCCTATACCCAACACAATACCCATAATATTTGCCATGGCTAATCCAGCTAACCTGTATATCCCAGGGCAATTTATCATGGCCAATCCACCTAACCTGCACATCTTTAGACTGTGGGAGGAAACTGGAGCACCTGGAGATGACCCAAGCAGACACTGGGAGAATGTGCAATCTCCACACAGACAATCACCCAAGGCCAGAATTGAACCCATGTCGCTGGCACTGTGAGGCAGCACTGCTAACCCCTGTGCCACCGCGCTGCCACACCCTTGGCTTTTTCACTTGGCTTTCTCAGTAATAATTTAAGAAAAAGACATAAGGCGGGATTTTATGGCTTCGCTTCTTCTGAAACCACAAGCTCTTGCCCGAGGTCAATGGACCTTCCCATGGTACTCCCCTCTTCCACTCTGATTCCCGTGGCGGGCGAGGTGGTAAAATTCCAGCCATAGTATGGAAGGCATTCCCGCTTGGGTTATCATTGTTTGTGTTTTATTTGCACCATTTTTTTGTCTATAGAGATTAAATAGGTGCTCAGGGTTCTAGGAACTTGGCATAATGAGGAAGAGCTCAACATCAATATTGATTCAGTTCAAAGTGGATTTCTGACCCACTTTGTGTTTTCAGTTGTGAACTTTTTTTGCTCAGTGCCACTACCTAGATTAAGAGTAAAAGGTTCCAATTTCTCAATGTGCAGCTAGTTATAACCAGCTTGTTCGTAACCCTATCATGCAAATGAACTCTTGCTTCCATGGGGGATGCCGCATGCTTTCATTTGAAGCATTCCCGCACCCATAATGGACAGCCTCAGGTTGGTTTTTGGAACATCAAAGCTATTCTCTGCAGCCAAGGATGATTACACCTGAGTATTTCTCAAGACATGAACTGAATACTGGAGCAGTAATTGAACCTCTCAGATGCATAGATTGGTTTGGATATTCCCCTCAATATAGTCATGTGGGGATTCCAAAACTGTGTTTGTATGTTACACTTTACACAGTGTTGTTTTACCAAGAGACAATGAAAATCACCCGAGGCAACAAGGGGTTTAGTCTAATCTGCTGTGATCATTGTTTTCCCCCACTCGCTGAGTAAATGTCTATGGGGTGGCTGATTTTGAACTTTTCATCTATTTTCAATACCCTTGGACAGCTCTCCCCATGTCTAATGTTTTTGTTGACCATGTCCTCCCTGACCTGCCTCAAGGAATGTGACACTCAGGGCCTTTCTTCTGACTGCATGCATCTTTTTTTCCATTTCCAACAAAATCAATTCTGGTCATGCCAGCCTAGGTAACTTACTGCTGGTCCTTAAATCCAGTAGTTGTAGATTATTTCACACACACCACAAGTGCACTGACAATCAGAGATCTTTCTGATGCTTGGAGATTGCCCAAAAGGTGTTTGCTTAGAAATTCGGACAGTGTCAGTGACACTGGATGGACTTGATTCACATTCTGTTCGGTGGACTATAGGGATTGTGCCTCATGTGAAAATCTATCATTCTTATGCTGCACAGTGGTTAACACTGTTGCCTCACAGCACCAGGGACACGGGTTCACTTCCAGGTTGGGTCTCCTCCATAGGTTTCCTCCAAAAGCCCTGGTTTCCTTGCACAGTCCAAAAGACAGGCATTGGCCATGCTAAATTTTCCATCCGTGTACCCGAACAAGCATCGAAATGTGGTGATTCGGGGATTTTCACAGTTACTTCATTGCCGTGTTAGTGCAAGACCATAATAAATAAACTTTAAATTTAAACTGCAAAAGATGCACAAGCCTAGACTTTTTGCTGCTGGTTGCTCTGTGTAAAAGAGCAAATTAAAAGTCTGGCTGTTATAGAATGTTATTTTCTGAGATGGGGGGCAGTGGTATGGTAAGTAATGACTCAAACGAGGCTGAAATTTAATTTAAATATTGGCTTGTCATGGAGGCATCCTGCAGAATGTTACTTAACATCCAGGATGTTGTTTCTGAGGGATGCCAGGTGGACTAAGTGTCTACTGCCACTCCTGGCAACTGAAGACATTGTTGACTATTTCAATCATCTTTTGATTTTTTTTTACATTTTTACGAATTTCTTTCCCATTGATGGGAAAACCTGACCAACATTCCATTCCTGACCAACACTATCTAATATTGGCATTGTCCCATTGTGGTGTTGTGTGACCTTACTGTTTGAAAATGAGCCATCCCTTATACCTGCAGAACAAAAGCAACCACACAATGCAATTATTTCCGTGCAGGTTAGGACATTTCTGAAGGAGGTGATAAGGCTCAATGTACATGCAAATCATTCTTTATAGTTGATTTATTAGTACAACGATGTTAAACGTCTTTGTTTTCAGAGAAGCACAGTGAAGGAGAAATCCCAATATTGTGTGTAAATGGTCAAAATCTAAAAGAGTAGCATGGAAGGTAAGGGAAATAAGAAAGTAGAGATTAGATGAAACTAGGTTTGGTTTGAAAAGCTTGTAGATTATACAAAGAAGAAAGCATTCAGGGAGGTAAAGGGTTGCACAGTTGTCAAATCCTGTGAAGGAATGAATTAGATCAGATACTAAACATCAAGAATGAAGAGGAAGTCAGCCTGTAATTATTTATCCAAGTAACGGGGGAATTCTCCCATCCCGACTGTCACCGGAATTGTAGTGGGTGGGGAACAGATTACACAAGTATCCACTGATCTTGGACAGGATTCTCTGATTTTGGGGTGAGCCCATCCGGAGAATCCCACCCAACATTAATTAATACATTCAATCCCATATTCCAGGTTTTAGAAGTAGTCATTGGTCAGAAGCTAGTTGTGAAACTATAGTCTGAAAATGACTGAAACTGCTGAAGTAAATGCTAGCACTATTTGAGATTCCAGCATTAGTACATATAGGAATACAGAGCAGCTCAGACTAAACTATATTTATCAACCACTGCTGTCGATAGGAAATGGCTTCTCACTACAATGATGCTGAAGCCTCATCTTATCCTTGTTGAGCTCCCTAATGCCAGCCTAACTGCGACTGCAACAGTCCTCACCCCATTTTCCAAGGCTGTCACTTTCCACGTGGATTGGATGTCTAACCCTTATTTCAACTCAGCATTGCACTGAAAAACAGCCAACTATTTGGATGCACTGTCAACAAGTAAACCATTAAACTAAATTCATCAGGTAGCTGGGAAGCTTAACCTAGACTTAGTCGATCGACCCTTTGGAGCTGCAGCATCACTTCAAGCCTTATATTGTCAAAAATACAAGAATGTCCTCCAACCTGCATCTTAAACTTCTTAATGTTATTTTTATCATGCTGATCTCTGATTGGATGTCTCTGATAATGTTGACTCAAGACAAGTTATAATTTCCCAGACAGCACTCTAAAAGCAACAACCAAGGTCCATGTTAATGCTTTTGTTGATCTTCCCTCTTCTTTGTGGATAAGACCTTCAAGAGGCTGAAGTCAAATTGGTGTAACTAGTGGCCTACTGTGGGACAACTCCCTGAACTGACAATCCCCTGCATTGTACAAAATTTTAGAAATGGTCTCTATTTCAATCTCTCTTGCTGTTTGGCTGCAGTATCAGGGTAGGACTCCATAGCATGGGAGGCACGGTGGCACAGTGTTTAGCACTGCTGCCTCATGGCACCAGGGACTCGAGTTCAATTTTGGCTTTAGGTCACTGTCTGTGTGGAGTTTACACGTTCTCCCCATGTCTGTGTGAATTTCCGTGGGTTCTCTGGTTTCCTCCCACACTCCAGAGATGCATGGGTTAGGTGGATAGGCCATGCTAAATTGCCCCTTAGTGTCAGAGGGACTAACAAAGGTAAGTACGTGGGGTTACAGGGATAGGGCCTGAGTGGGATTGTGGCTGGTACAGACTTGATGGACCAAATGGGCTTCTTCTGCACTGTAGGGATTCTGAGTTTACAGCCAGATAATTTGTGCCACCATTTTAGACACAATTTTCTCTTGATGCCCCAGCTTCTAATGAGGAATCAGTTCTGGGAAGGACAGCAGGGTAACTCCAAACTCTAAAACTGACAGCTGCAACTGCGGCCCTCAGGATCGTTCTCATGCTCCAAAGGGATTCTTGATTCTACAGCAGTCTGAGATGGCTAAAATGTGCTTTTGCCTGCCATCATTGATCAAACATTTTCCACAGGTAAGAGGAAGAGTGGCATCATGCTTCTTTCTCACCTCTCGAGAAAGACATTAGCAAAGAGTGAGATAGATCGCTGTCCCACCTGCTCAGCTATGGATAATGTGTGATGCTGGAGGAACGGGGTGAAAATAATGAATAAAGTTACTCTATTATTAAACTGGAATGTCAGGGCAGCCAGTTGATTATATAAGAGGTTTAGCTGCAATGTGGAGTGTGTGCATTAAGCCACATTAAAGCACAGAATGGAGATAGTCTATTCAGCCTGCCATGACTGTTTCTTCCCTAGACTGTAGCCTGGATTTTGCAGTCATAATGATAGTGAAATGGTTGGCACTCATACTTTGTGATATTGACAGTAACTTATAGTATCTGCACATTGAAAGTTAAGCATGGAAATCTAGGGGCAGTTTTCAGTGTTCCCTGCAGATGGAGGGGCCATAACATTGCTTTAGTAGCTTTTCTGCAACCACCCCACATTCTCCAGATCTGTCCTCAATTTTACAGCTGGGGTGGGGGGATTGGGGGAAGGCAGATGAAGCCTAAGCCTAGCCACACTTGCAATGAGGCCCTAAAGTGATCAATTAATGGCCATCTGAGAGCTGCTTCTGCCCAGACCCAATTTTGAGACCAGCAGGAGGAAATCAGAGTTGGGGCTGTGGGCAGGGTAGCCCAGCAGATTATCCTGTTCATTCCCCTCTCACCATCCCTGTCTCAGCAGGACCCAAGCCCTTACATCCAGCCCCCTGCCTGATTTCTTTCCCACTGGCCTCCCAATAAAGAACCATCCCCCCACCCTGGACACCACTCATCCCCACCACACTTGCCTCCACCCTGGTTCCAGGGTACCTGAGAACTGCCTATAGTCCTAGTAGAGGCCATCTGTGGTGCTGCTGAGATTACAGAGCTGCTGGGACATCATATTGGTCAGTAGCTCACTGTGGTAGGACTTTCTCCAGAGTGAAGGTGTAAATTTTGTATCTAGTGAAATTCTGTGAGAAATGCAGTGGAAATCTGCAGACAAGTGTTCTCTGCTGACCTGAGGGTGGGTGGAATGGAACCCTGGTACCTACAAATTTCTGCCCTAGATGTTGCTCCTCAGCAACATTAATCTAATTGATTAAGGAAATCAATTAGAAAGTATTGATTTGTCATGAACCTCTTCCATCAGTCTCATAAAACCCTGAGGTTTTAACAGTTTACTGAACCATAATTACTTCTAAACATCTATTTGACTCTAACAAATTAATTTTATATATGCAGAATGGCAAATTTCTCTACTTCGTGATTTAAAAATTCATAGATTAAATTATTTTCAAAAATTCATTTATGATAGTTCTATCTTAATTACATGTGTAAGTCCTAATCACTTCCTGTAAAAATATAAAAATGGTAAAACCTATTTGTTATTTCCTGGTTTGCTGTCTGTGTGAATTCTTCAATGTGATTGGGTGTTTAACCTGATTGGTGACACTACTGTTGCTGGATGCCTGAAATTCTGTATAGCTGTGGCTGGAATGGAGTTAATGGCTGGGAAGGGGAAAGCTATGCCACAGAAATCACTAAATCTTTGTGGTCAGCGTTCTTAAAGGCCCGTAGTGAATGCCTTCACTTTGCCACTGACTACAAAATCTGGGGCCATGTTGAACTTTGGCCAACACACTTAACCTCCTAAGGATTTCTCACTGTCCCCAAAAACTTAGATCACACAAAACCTAGAATCCGAATAGCCATCTAACCCAATGATCTAAATGATTCCTCCATGACCTATGCTTTCCTTATCGTTACCTTTCCATAGGTCCAGCAGTCCAGGAAACACCATGTTCTACACAACAGTTGATTCTTTCTTTCTTCCTATATTTTCCCTTAATATATAATCCTGATCCTAATCAGATATTTATTTGCATCGGGAGTTTGTCGCACTTTCCATAATGTAGTAAAAAAAACAGACGAGCTGTTTATGGGTAGCATCACAATTTGTACAAGTACAGATCGGTTTGTAGATAGGTATCCATCAGCATGCCAAAGGCCAAACAGAAACATCTCGACGAAAACAAAGATTCTTCATCATTTCATAGATTCCCTGACACGTTTCTAAGTCACATTCTGCTTCTGAAATGAAATAATCCAGATAGAAATAAGCTCCTCTGCAGAGAGTGACATCATTGTAACCAGCATGTGCTCTACATCCACACTCACAAAGCTTTCTGAAGGGCTTCATAAAGATGAGGATTTATAGATGTTTTATGAGTTGTGGATCTGGAAAGTTTCTTAGCACAGATATAGAGTTTTATAGCGCACGAGGTTAATTATCAGTCGCTATGGGTGGCTTTGAGGGGGATGGTAAACTTTCAAGATGCTGTTTCTTTTTTTGTTGTAAAAGTTGAGTCAAACAAACAATTGTATTCGATGTACTTAACACCAAATTGTATCTGTCAGTTTTTCCTAACTTCTGTCTGTCACCATCATCTATTTGTGTGTGTGTGTGTGTGCCCCTTGCTGTGCTTGTATGTCTCTCTTTCTAACCAATTTACACATAAAACTTCAACAGAATGCCTTCAGAATAGTGTTATCCTGCAGCTTTGAATGTGAGCCAGCCCTGTGTTGCTGTTGCTACCAGCCCTGTAACTGTGACATATTAGGCACCTTGTCCAGACTCTGTGATGGTAAAAAAAACTCAGCAGGGGCTTCTAAAGATTTAATGGATTCACAAAAGAATGTTTGGCCAATTTGTTTTTGTTTGTCTATCACTGAAAACAACTGGCACAAGTAGCATTTAAGCATATTGCTGGTGTATGATATCAATTTGCAACCTGATTGTCTAACTCTCCTTCCCCAAATTAAAAAATAATTGTGAAGCATTTTATCATAAGGTCGGTGCTTTAAAAGTAGGGAGAAAGAAGGAGTGCTTGTTGCACCAAATATTCTCCCGTGCCCCAGCCTGGGGAATGTCCTGTGCTCTGATTGAATTTTGGAATGATTTGGGGAGCTTTGGCTGGTTGATGTCTGTTATAGGTGCGTACAGTAATGTGACTGCTCTCTTCTACTTCCCAGTCTGCACCAGTAAGCGGTATCAGTCTGGCAGCTGCTGAGATGGTATACACCGTGTACTTAGTAATGTCTTTAGGGGGAAAAAACACTCCTCATTGTCATATTGTAGTTTTCTGATCAGTTGAAATGATTCATTATTTTTTAAAATGGACTGTATCTCTTGACTGTATTTAAAGATTCAATTACCCCACCTGAATCCCTTTCTTCTTATTCTACTTTTCAATTCAGTGAAATATTTCCAGTACTGTAGTTACGTGGATCTGTCTAAAAATATATAAATCACTCAGCTGAAAAAGGAGCAGCACTCTGAAAACCCGTGGTCCCAAATAAACCTGTTGGACTTTAACCTGGTGTTGTGAGACTTCTTACTGTGTCCATCCCAGTCCAACGCCGGCATCGCCACATCTTAAAAATAAATGCTGTCACCTTTTACCTGACTCTCTGCTGAGACCTGCCCTCACAGGCACAGTTCAAACTCTGTTGGTCCAATAAAGTACCTCATGTTGGCAATAAGGTAATAGAAGGTCCTTTTGTTATTATTGAAACGGTGCATTCCATATATCAGCGGATGTGAGTCAGGCAAAAATGTCTGTTCCTTATTGGCAATGTGTCAATGGGTGAGGTAGCACCTCCACCTCCACCCCCACCCCAGCCCCCACCCCCACCCCTGCAGGCTTCTTGTGTATGGAGACAGTCTATCTTAGAGTGTGCCCACTCACAATACCATTTGGTGAAGAGTTGGTATGTTCTAACACAGCTCTTTTCCATTCTTGTCTGATTATGTTTCCAAGGGCCTTGATTGTTCTTTGACCCCTCCCCTAATTTCATGCCTGAGCCAAGGCAGCTATTTGACCAGTGAAGGCCTCATAGCTGTGTCTAATCCCTGATATCTATTGTATCTACCCTGTCCAATAAGAGTCATTTGCTGAAGACTAGGAACAGGGGCCTTGGCTGCTTTGAACTGCCAAAGTTGGGAGGGACTGAGGTGAATTGGAGCAGTTCAAATGCTTCCTGAGGTAAAATCAGCAGATAGATCAAGCCCAATGCCCTCTGTTGATATGGTTAATTATACAATTCAGCTGAGCGAGAGAAGCAACGGATTTTAACTGGAGCCAGGGCCACTGAAATCTAAGGAGGCAATTAGACCTTTAGGATTGCTTTCCTAAATGAGTTGCTTTGCAAAAGACTGAGTGCTGCTTTGAGGTTAGCTGAGAAACAGGTTAACTTTATCCACGTTCTCCACAGGCTTCAAACCCTGGACAATTTGAGAGTGACACAGATGTCCTGTGGCAGCGTGGTCAACTTCCAGACACTGTCTTCCACCATGGCCGAGTTGGCATTAACACAGACCGTCCCGACGAAGCGCTGGTCGTCCATGGCAACGTGAAGGTCATGGGCTCTTTAATGCATCCTTCAGATGCTCGGGCAAAGGAGAACATCCAGGAGGTGAGCAGCAGGTGTCAGTCACTGATGGATGTTTTGTGTGCAGGGAATGGATACGTCAGGCAGTGTTGTAATTAAAGTCAAGGGGAATTTCCATTTTGTAAATCAGAGTGATGGTGTGTTACAGTTCATGATGTGGAGATGCCGGCGTTGGACTGGGGTAAACACAGTAAGAAGCCTGACAGCACCAGGTTTAAGTCCAACCAATTTATTTGATAGTAAACTCACAAGCTTTCGGGGTTTGCCCTTTGTCAGGTGAATGGAGAGTTCTGGCCTCAGACAGAGCATATGACAGCACGGACAATTTACAGATTACTGATTAGAATGCGAGTCTTTACAACAAACCTGCTATTCAAGTCTTAAAGATGCTGACAATGTGAGTGGAAAGAGCATTATACATAGGTTAAAGAGATGTACATTGTCTCCAGACAGTACAGTAAGTGAGGTTTTGCAAACCCAGGCAAGTCATGGGGGTTACAGATAGTGCGACGTGAACCCAAGATCCCAGTTGAGACCATGCAGATGCTACGAAACGGATGAATGAACATCGCTCGACAGTCACCAGTCAAGACTGTTCCCTTCTGTTGGTTCCTTTCAGCAGTCATGGGCATTTGGCCTCTGACCTTTGGGTAAGCATAATCCAAGGCGGCCTTCACGACACACGATAGCGCAGAGTCGCTGAGCAGAGACTGAGAGCCAAGTTCCGCGCACACGATGAGGGTCTCAACTGGGATCATGGGTTCATGTCGCACTATCTGTAACCCCCATGACTTGCCTGGGTTTGAAAAAACCTCACTGACTGTACTATCTGGAGACAATACACATCTCTTTAACCTATACATAATGCTCTTTTCACTCACATTGTCGGCATCTTTAAGACTTGAAGAGCAGGTTAGTTGTAAAGACTCGCATTCTAATCAGTAATCTGTAAATTGTCTGTGCTGTTATATGCTCTGTCTGAGACCAGAACTCTCCATTCACTTGACGAAGGGCAAACCCTGAAAGCTTGTGAGTTTACTATCAAATAAATTGGTTGGACTTAAACCTGGTGTTGTCAGACTTCTTACTGTGTTACAGTTCACTAAGGGAGTCTGAGCTGTGGCAACATTTACATGTGTGTTGTAGTCTAGAATCATAGAATCCCTACAGTACAGAAGGAGGCCATTCGGACCGTCGACTCTGCATTGACCACAATTCCACCCAGGCCCTATTCCCATAATTCCATGCACTTACCCTGCTAATCCCCCGCCGTTACAGTCAATTTAGCATGGCCAATCAACCTAACCTGCACATCTTTGGATTGTGGGATGAAACTGGAGCACCTGGAGGAAATCAATGCAGACACTGGGCGAACGTGCAAATTCCACACAGACAGTGACCTGAGACCAGAATTGAACCTGGGATCCTGGCATTGTAAGGCAGCAGTGCTAACCACTGTGCCACCATGCCACCCTTCTTGAGAATGAATCTCCAACTTTCTTACCATCACATGGCTGACCAGGAATTTCTCCCATTCTTACTGCCTGCCATTGTTGTGTGTTAGAAGGATTTACAACCTCTTGGTCACATTATGAACACATCCTTCAGGGCAATCAAGTCCTGGAGCAGGACTGGACTACAGAGCTTCTGGGTCAGAGATAGGCACCTCAAGACCTTTCTTAAGTGAAGGTATGTTTAATCAAATTTCTCAAGAGGGCCCTGAAGTAAAGAAAAAACGTTGAAAGTACTATTTGTTTTCAACTTGTTCTGGGGAGTGCCGCATTCAGTTAGCTAAATCATAGTGCAGAATAATGCATGTTCAATCCCCATAGCAGCTATCACAGTTCATGCTTGCCTGCCTTCATGCCTCCCCCATGATGTGGAGTATATGCCAAGCTATATAACCGCTTGTCCCTCTCTAACAGAGAGAGATGCCTATGGTCCCTATGGCGATACATTTCATTAAATCCCTACAGTGTGGAAGGAGTCCATTCGGCCCACCTAGTCAGCACTGACTCTCCGAGAGAGCGTCTTAACAAGGCCCTATCCCTGTAACCCCACATATTTACCCCACTAATCCCCCTAACCTACACATCTTGGGACAGCAAGGAGCAATTTAGCATGACCAATCCACCTAACCCACACATCTTTGGACTGTGGGAGGAAACCCATGGAGACAACATGCAAACTCCACACAGACAATGACCCAAGACTGGAATTGAACTTGGGACCCTGGCATTGTGAGGCAGCAGTGCTAACCACTGTGCTGCCATACCATCCCAATTTGAGTTGCTATAGTGTGCCGCCAGTCCACTCAATTTGACCTTTGTCATTTAACAAGATTAGCCACCCTGTCAGGCACACTGGCCAGAAATTGGGAATTGGAGCAGGCGAGGGGTGCAGCTTGAAAAGTTCCATTGATCTCGGGTGGGATTTTATGGTTTCGGGACGAGTGAGGCCATAAAATCCCACCCACTTTGTCACTATTTTATAGGCTGATGGTACATCAGCAGGAGAGTGCTAGTGTGCCGGCCAATTTCACATTAGTTCAAGCAGTGGTCTCTCTGCACACAGGGAGAATACACAATGGAACAAAATACTGCGGAGGCTGGAAATCTGCTTTAAATGTGGAAAATTCTGGAAATAAATGACATTGACACAAATAATGAGTGTTTTCACCTTGATGAGACTGTTGGCATGTCACTTTGGCAGCTTTGTAAACAGACATGTACATTTGTGTTAGCCAAAAACAACTTAACTGGCACTGAGGCCAACTTTGTGGTCCCTTTGCATGGAATTTCCAATTTGTTAGCGATTTTCTGTCTGAGTAGTTAGATGGAGGGAGAAACTCCCTTTACCCTAATTCCAGGAATATTTCTGCTACATTTGGCAATCATAGTCTTGGAATGCATATTGACTAGAATAATTAACATCAATAGTATCACTGAACTTATGTTGATATGGTTAGGACACACTGCCTAAAAGGATGATTAAAACTGATTCAGTGGTGACTTTCCAAAGGGAATTGAATATATAGTTGAAAAAGAAATATTTATAGGGCCACGGGGAAAAAAAATAAGGGAATGGAACTGAGTGGGCAAGTCTTTCAATGAGTTAACATGAACCATATGATGGACTGAATGGCCTCATTCTACAAGATTCTGTGGTTGGATTTTCCATTGCCTGTGGGAACTGGAACAGGAATGAGCATGCTTTGAAAACAGTGCCCCCTGATGGTGTGCCTGTGTGCCTTCGCCTCCCAGATACAAAGTGAGAGTGCAGCATAGATTCACTAGACTAGATTCCTGGGATGCAGGGGGTTGTCTTAAGAAGAGAGATCTAGTGGGCTATAGACTATATTCCCAAAAGATGAAAAGAATGAGAGGTGATCTCATTGAAACCTATAAAATCCTTGAGATTTATTGGAGTAAATGTTGGGAGGCTGATGAATGTAAGAGTACACTTCCCTCTAAGTGTTGTGTATCCCTGGAATTCTCTAACTCAGTGAGCTATACATTTTCAGTTGAGGAGTTTATTTGAGACAGAAATTAAAAGATTTTGGATACTAAGGAAATCAAGTGATATGGGATTAAGGAAGGGAATGGAGGTGATGTTGCAGATCAGCCATGATCTTGTTATATGACAGAGCAAGCTCAAAGGTTAGTCTATTAATGCTCCTATTTCTCATCTTCTTATTGTTCTATATCATTGCTTAGTCAAAATGCTGGAACATCCTAGTCAGCAGCATTGTGTGAGTATCATCATTAATTAGACTGAAGTAGTTCAAGAAGAAGGTCCACCATTTTCTCCATGATGACTCTGGATGCGCAGTGAATGCTAAGCCTAGCAGCAACCCTCATAATTCAAGAATTAATTTTAAAAATGATGCATCAAAAGCTGTAAAGGTAGAACAAGTTAATGTTTTAGTGTAACCACAGGTGTGAGCAGCACGGCAGCACAGTGGTTAGCACTGCTGCCTCACAATGCCGGGGTGCAGGTTTGATTCCTGCCTTGGGTCACTGTGAGTGTGGAGTTTGATATGGAGATGCTGGCATTGGACTGGCATAACCACAGTAAGAAGCATCACAACACCAGGTTAAAGTCTAATATGTTTATTTGGTAGCAAAAGCCAGTAGCTTTTAGAGCGATGCTCCTTCGTCAGGTAAGGTCTTCAAATCAAAAGCTAGTGGCTTTTGCTACCAAATAAACCTACTGGATTTTAACCTGGTGTTGTGAAACTTCTTATTGTGTGGAGTTTGCACTTTCTTTTCATGTTTTGTGAGTTTCCTCAGAGTGCTCTGATTTCCTTCTGCAGTGCAAAGATGTATAGGTTGAGTGGATCGGCCGTGTTAAATCTTAGTATCCAAAGATGTGTATGTTAGGGGAATTAGCAGGGTAAATATCTAGGGTTATAAGAATAGGGTTTGGGAAAGATACTCTGTCAGAGGGTAGATGCAGACTCGTTAGGCTGAATGGCTTCCTTCTGCACTGTGGGGATTCTGTATATGCTTTCATATTTAAAATATTAATGGCCCTTTCTCTTTATGGATATTGATGGACAATGTGCTCTCAAAACTTCATCATGCATTGTCACTGGACGAGTAATCCAGAGACCTGGGGTAATGGTCTGGGGACCCAGTTCAAATCCCACCGACAGATGGTGAAATTTGAATTCAGTAATAAAAATCTGGAATTAAAATGGTGACAGTGAAACAATTGTGAATTGTTGTAAAAACCCATCTGGTTCACTAATGTCTTTCAGGGAAGGAAATCTACCATCCTCACCTGGTCTGGCCTACATGCAACTCCAGATCAGCAACTATGTGGTTAACTCTTAATTGTCCTCTGAAATGGCTGAGCAGGCTACTCAGTTCAAGGGTAGTTAGGAATGATCAATAAATGCTGACCCAGCCAGTGAAGCCCACGTCCCATGAATTTTAAAAAAGCCTGCTTATTGTTGTGCCCCTACACATCTTAAGGGAATATTTGTTTTGAGTGTGTTGTTGATTGTTCTACACAGTATATTCCAGATTGCTATACAGCCACACACCCACACAGCTAAGAGGGAACATTGCTGATGGACCCCAGATGCATTTGCAGCCGATTGTTGTACTATCATCCCTTTTATCTGGACTGGGTTTGACCGGTTTCCCAGAGGTGAAAAGTCACTGTCTATCCCATTGCACCATTCAATCTCTAATTAACGGGCTTTCCAATGTTATTGGAAGGGAACAGACACAATCTGAGTTTGAAGATTTCAACCAACTTGCTTCTGGCTCCAACTGTGCTTTTGTGTGAATGCAGGTGGACACCACAGAGCAGCTGAGAAGGATCACACAGATGCGGCTGGTCCAGTATCAATACAAACCCGAGTTTGCTGCCACAACAGGCATAGAGAATACACCTGAGACAGGTAAGCACCAACAGATTGGGGGAAATAATGCACTTAGAGGCCCATGATTTCTTAAAGAGTTGAGGTCCTGGATATGTTCCATGGATAGGCAAGTGACCACAGGCCTTGTCTCTTAGTCATTATCAGCTGACTGATTGTAAGGAGCAGGTCACCCAGGCCAGGAAATGGTTGGGATAAACAACGGATATTTAGTAGGTTCATACATGGCATGGCGGTTAGCACTGCTGCCTCACAGCACCAGGTCCCGGGTTTGATTCCAGCCTTGAACGACTGTTTGTGTAGGATTTGCATGTTCTTCCCGTGTCTGCGTGGGTTTCGTCCAGGTGCTCTGGTTTTCGCCCATTCTCCGAACATGTGCAAGTTAGATTGATTGGCTATGATAAACAGCCCCTTAATATCCTAAGATGTGTAGGTTAGGGGAATTAGCAGAGTAAGGGGTTGTGCAGATAGGACCTGGGTCAGATTCTTTGTTGGAGAGTCAGTGCAGATTTGATGGGTCAAATGGCCTCTTTCTGCACTGTAGGGGATTATATGATTCAGTAAATACTGAGCTTTATACTTACACTGAGGGTGGCACGGTAGCACAGTGGTTAGCGCTGCTGTCTCACAGTTCTTGGAGACTGGGTTCGATTCCTGGCTTGGGTCACTGTCTGTGTGGAGTTTGCACATTCTCCCCATGTCTGCGTGGGTTTCCTCCAGGTGCTCTGGTTTCCTCCCACAGTCCAAAGATGTGCAAGTTAGGTTGATTGGCCATGCTAAATTGCTCCTTAGTGTTCTGGGATGCATAGATTAGAGGAATTAGCAAATGTGTGGGTCTGCAGGAATCAGGCCTGGGTGGGATTGTTGTTGGTGCAGATTTGATGGGCTGAATGGCCTCCTTGTGCACTGCAGGGATTCTATGATTCTTGACAACTAGGCATGTTTGAGAGTTTCACAAGTCAGCTTACATTAACACTGCAATGAAGTTACTGTGAAAATCCCCGAGACACCACACTCCGGCGCCTGTTTGGGTACGCTGAGGGAGAATTTAGCATGGCCAGTGTACCTAACCAGCACGTCTTTTGGACTGTGGGAAGAAACCAGAGCACCTGGAGGAAACCCACGCAAACATGGTGGGGACGTGCAGATTCTGCCCATGATCCAAGCTGGAAATTGAACCTGGGTCCCTGGCGCAGTGAGACAGCAGTGAGCAAAGAATGAAGAACAGTACATCACAGGAACAGGCCCTTTGGCCCTTGTCACTAACATATCTGACTCAAGCCCCTCACTTGGCAGTGCAGTCCAGGCCTCCACCACCCTCTGTGTAAAAAAACCTTCTCCTGCACATTTCTACTGAACCTTTCTCCCTTATCTTGAACTTGTCCCCCCTTGTAATTGTCATTTCTTCCCTGGAAAAAAGCTTCCAATTGTTCACCTTATCCATACCCCTCATAATTTTATAAACTTCTATTCGGTTGCCCCTCAGCCTCTGTCTTTCCAGGGAGAACAATCCCAGTTTATTCAGTCTCAACCAGTGTTCACCACTGTGCCACCTTCAACCAGTCTCCCCTTTGCATCAGTGCCTGAGAGGGGCAATTAGCCAAGCTGACCATTTCTGTAGGAATATTGCTTGAGTGTGTATGTTATTAGAACCATAACCAAGCAATGATCAATACCTGACTGGATAAACAGTGGACAAATATGGCACTAGGTACATTGCTCACTCAGAGAGCCAGTGCAGGCACAATGGACCAAATGGCCCCTTCTATGCTGTAACTGTTCTGCGATTCTAGACCATTGAGGAGAAATTGTAGCAGAAACCAGCACAATTCCCAATGTCATTTCTCCATGTCTTGAGGAGAGAGGTAAGAATATTGACAGAATTCTAAAGGTGTGTTCTTTAACATCCTAGCGTTTGTGATGTTAATACATGATGCAATTTTCCACCAGGTGTTATCGCACAAGAGGTGAAGGAGATTCTGCCGGAAGCAGTGAAGGAGTCGGGGAATGTGGTGTGTGCCAATGGAGAAACCATTGAGAACTTCCTGGTGGTTAATAAGGTAGAGTGGCCCCCTGCTGGCTGGACTGAATATAACCGGGAATCCAAGGCTGTTCCTGGTCCTAGCAGTCAGTATTTCCAACGCTGCCAAACTTTTAACTAATTAAAGATGGAGTGAAGCATTGAAAAAAAACAAGCAGACTAGATTACAAAAGGGAAGAAGCATTTTGTCCAAAAACCAGAGGTTCAATTATTTGTTCTAGTATTTACAATAGTATAAAAATGTGATCACAAGTATTGACAGCCCATCGAATATATGACAATCTGTGCAAAGAGGTTGGATGGAGCTCAATCTTAAAGTTCGTGCAGTTACTTCGCTTTTGAGGAAATTTTATGCAAAGGGAATGCTGATGAGGGCAGAATCCATGATAATATGCTGGACTGAGAGTGAGTTTGATCCTTACTTTTCATGTGAGCTTAACTGTACAACAGCATTATAATTGTTACAGTGTAATGCTTGGCAGGTTTAAGTTTCTAGGCTTTTATCCTCCCTATCCCACGCAGGAGCGAATTTTCATGGAGAATGTAGGCGCTGTCAAAGAACTTTGTAAGCTGACCGACAACCTTGAGACTCGGATAAACGAGCTGGAGACGTGGAGCCGGAAGCTGGCCAAACTGAAGCGTCTGGATAGTATGAAATCCACAGTCAGTGGAGGGACTCTCAGGTACTGGAATGCAGCTGAGGCATCATGTGCTGACAGACATCGAATATTATTTGGGTTGCTGCTTTTCTCGGTTATAATATACTTACTAGTTAGCTTGGACATCAGTGTATGGGCAAGAGCTATTGGGCTCAGTACGCAGTGCCCCTGCCTCTGAGTCCCAGTTTCAACACAAAAACAGAAAATGCCAGAAAATCTCTGTTAGCAGGACTGACCGCATCTGGAGAGAGAACAGATCCAACATTTGAGCTCTGGGTCATCCAGACTCAAAGCATTGGCTCTATTCTCTCTCCAGATGCTGTCAATCCTGCTGAGATTTTCTACCATTTTCTGTTTTTGTTTCAGATTCCAGCATCTGCATTAATTTGCTTTTAGTTCCAGTTCCAATTCCCACTCCAGGACCTGTTAGCCAGTGAAGGAACGTATGTGACATGGTTCAACAGGTTTAAAATAATTCTTCCAATCTTTCCCCACTATCCCCCCTCCAAAGGAAAATGGTGTTTGTGTGTGAAGATGCAAAATAATCAAACATTCTGCTGCCTACCATCACCACATGAGGTGATCGCAGGTTAGGTGGACTTGGGAATTGCGTGGGTGAGGGGTGGGAGGGTGGGGGGGGCAAGGGGTGGGGTTGGGCCTGAGTGGGATTCTGCATAAGTGAAGACTCAATGGGCTGTGTGGCCTCCTTCTACAATGGAGGTGTTCTATGATTCCATGTTAGCAATTATCCACAGTCAAGAGGTTTTTGAATCGAGAAACCTGGATGAAAGACAGTGATCATATTGGAGGAGGAAAATGCCAAAATTGAAAAGACAATAAGAAAGTGGGGTAGATTAGAAAGGAATGATTGGGTAGTTTAAGCTAGAAAGAGGAGATCAGAGCTTCTGCAGTTTAAGGGGTAATGGAAGAGGAGGAGATCTCCAGGGATTGATTAGAAGAAGAGACAAAAATAAAGATAGAGTTCTTTCTCTGGATTAAAAGGAGATTTTCACAGTAACTTCATTGCAGTGTTAACGTATGCCTCCTTGTGACACAAATAAATGAACTAAACTTAAATAAATAAATAAGAGTTAGTGAATCACATCACGCTACTGGAACATTCTTTGGGAACTTAATGGCCTGGTTTTTCAGCTCTCAAGATTGTTTTTTTTCAATGAGTCTGAAGCAGCTGGGCCCATGGAGAAGCTGTTCTGGCACTGACTGTAACGCCTGCTCTCATTTCACACTCTCTGGGCCCAACGACACTCAGCATAGCTGCTCATATATTACAGCTCTTAAAATCAGAGTCTCTGACACATTTCTTGTGATTTGAATGCTGGGCATATGATGCCTTTGAGGTCCAAGCAGCTTCCTTCTTCTTAAGCAGTCCCTTGGAGTCAAGGATAACTTGCCACCACAATAGCACTATGGAGGAGTCTAATGTGTGATCTACATCTCCATTGCGGGTGGAGCAGATGGTGGTTGGAGGAGTGATTGGGTGCCTAGGTTGTCATGTGCATCTTCCATTGTCTATGCTTGGCTTCAGCTTGTTCTCAGCAACGAAACTCGTTCAGCTCCTTCCCAGATGCTTTTCCTGGCAGTCGCAGGCCGGGAATTCCGAGATGTCATTGGGGATGTTGCACTTTTCAGTGAGATTTTTGAAGTGTCTTTGCAGCATTTCCTCTGCCCTCCTGGGGGCTATCTTGCCGTGTTGAATCTCTGATTAAAGTGCTTGTTTTGGGAGTCTTATGTCAGGCATGTGGTGCCCCCCCACCCCTCCCAGTGGAGCTGATCAAGCATGGTCAATGCTTCAGCCTTGCGGAAGCAGTGCTGGTGGTACTTCTCCAGAGTTTTGAGGTGCCTGGTGTACGTAGTCCATGGGCGGAATTTTACGGCCGCACTCGGACAGAGATTTCCATTCTGGGAACCTCTCCATATGGAGGTGATAGGGATTTGGCCCATGTTTCTGAGGCATAAAAGGAGGCTGTATCATTAGTGCTCGAGCATGGTGGTGGGTCTGAGATCCTGGTCTTCAAACACTCTCTTCCTCAGGCAACCGATGGCTGTGCTGGCAACTGCAGGCAGCATTGAACTTCATCACACCTCAACAATGCCTTGTTGACAGTGGGCTCCCAGGGTATAGAAAATGATGGGAGTGGGGGAGTGCTGTGGGGGCAGGTTGGTATAGGACCTTTGTCTGACGGATGTTTAGTGTAAGGCCCATGCTCTCTACACCTCAGTGAAGGTGTTGACGATGGCTTGGAGCTTGGTCTGGGTGTGCGCGAACACAAGCACTATCTGCATACTGTGGTTCAATGACAGAGGATGAGACAACCCTGGATTTGGCCCACAGACGATGAAGGTTAAACGATGAAGGTCCTATTGCTCTGTAGTTTAGCTCCATTCCAGCAAGGACCTTGCTGAGGATGAGATGGAGCATTGCAGCAAGGAAGATTGAGAAGAGCTTTGGTGTGATAACATAGCCTTGCTTGACCCCAGTTTGAACCTGAATTGTGTCTGCAGTAGATCCGTCAGTCCGGGTCACAGCTTCCATGTCATCATGGAGCACATGGAGGATGGTGAAGGCAGCCAAAATGGAGGAGAATGCTCCATAATGCCTCATGGCTGACAGCATCGAAGCCTTTGTGAGGTCAAAAAAGGCCATCCAGTGTTCTGGTGGTGGTGGCCACTCAATTATATTTTGCTAGCTGCTTCTGGGGATTCCCACGGCCCAGAGAGGGGACCCCAGAATCTATTTTTAAACTACATGTATTTTCAGGCACAACAGAATTGCTCCAGCAAAGCCTGCCCAGGGCTGGCGGATGTGCTACTGGCTGCAGGCTGGGAAGGTTGGATGCGATTAGAACCCTATTTCCATTGCAGAAAGAAATCTACCCCCATTCCCACTCCCCCTCCTCTCAGACAGATGCCGTGGGAGGATGGAATATCTATTTGAGAATGCAGTGTTGTTATCCTGAATCTACCACTGGCTACTGGAAAAACTAAAATGGCACTGCTGTCCTGTGACAAAAATGTAGCATATGAAGCTGACAATGGGGCAGCATCATGTGTTCTACAACCTGTCTGAAGTGAGGAAGTTACACAAAGGATAAAAATTACTGTCAGCAATGATATATAAAGGTTTAGTACATTTGCATCAAATTTCGCTTTCCATTATTTTAATGGGATTATGTATGTGCTTGTGCTAAAATAACGAAGAAAACACTTTGACATGAGCACTCTCAGTATTTGTACAGTAACCATTGACAGATGCTTGTACCTATCCAGCGTAGAGTATCCTTTCCATATCTATTGTTACTGGGACCGTTAATACAATTCCGGTTACACAAACAGGACAATGTGCCACAGGAGTGCGTATGCTTGAACCAAATGATCTCACCTGAGCGGCCATGTCTGCAGAAGGATCTAGATAGGCTGGGCGAATGGGCCAGGAAATGGCAAATGGAATTTAATGTTGGCAAGTGTGAGGTGGTCCACTTTGGTAGGAAGAATGGTAGGAAGGACTATTACTTACGGGGCGAAAAACTGCAGCAGGCGACGGTGCAGAGGGACCTCGGGGTCCTTGTGCATGAGTCGCAAAAACCCAGCTTGTAGGTGCAGCAGGTGGTCAGGAAAGTGAATGGGATGCTGGCCTTCATAGTGAGGGGGATTGAATATAAAAGTAGGGAGGTCTTGCTGCAGCTGTATAGGGCATTGGTGAGGCCGCAACTGGAGTACTGTGTGCATTTTTGGGCGCCGCACCTGCGCAAAGATATTTTGGCCTTGGAGGGAGTGCAGAGGAGGTTTACTAGGCTGATACCGGAGTTGAGGGGGTTGAGCTATGAGGAGAGGCTGAATAAACTGGGCTTGTACTCGTTAGAGTTTAGAAGAATGAGAGGAGATCTCATTGAGACGTATAAGATGATGAATGGGATGGATAGGATAGAGGTGGAAAGACTCTTCCCGCTCAAAAAAGACAATAGGACTAGGGGGCACAGCCTCAAGATAAAGGGGGGGCGGTTTAGAACGGAGTTGAGGAGGAACTTCTTCACTCAAAGGGTGGTGAATCTCTGGAATTCTCTGCCCGTTGAAGTGGTGGAGGCTGCCTCGCTAAATATTTTTAAGACGCGGGTTGATGGGTTTTTGATAGGAGAGGGGATTAAGGGTTATGGGGAGAGGGCGGGAAAGTGGAACTGAGCAGTGACAGATCAGCCATGATCTTATTGAATGGCGGGGCAGGCTCGAAGGGCTGGATAGCCTACTCCTGCTCCTATTTCTTATGTTCTTATGTCTGACAAGGATGCTGTAGATTGGATCTCAGGACATCAGCAACACATAAATGGCAATGTTGCCGATAGATATGGGTAGAGTCGACAAGGAGTGGGGAGCACAATGCCAGAGGAATCTTTGAAGGGTAGGCCAGAAGGAGGTACGTGAAGTACCTAGTGAAAGCCTCACAGAAAAATAACTTATGTTTCCACTTCAGTGCCTGTGATGGGGACCAGCCATCATTTGAATAGATCTATATGAACCCAATTGACCAACTGCGTGCAGGCTCACAGTCCTTTGTGTTGAGTCCGGACGCAAATACGCTGGGTACATTTGTACAGAGTAGGCCTCAGGTTTCCACACCCAGTTATACAGTGAGCACTGAGTCCATCAGCACTGATGCACTTCAGCAAAATGGGCATCAGTTCTTAGGTTATCAGCTTCACTCAGTCCATTATAAAGGACAGCTCTGACGAAGGGTCATCTAGATTCAAACCATTGGTTCAATTCTCTCCCCCAAAGACACTGTCAGATTTGCCGAGATTTTCCAGCATTTTCTGTTTTTGTGATGAAGGAATGCGCCTCTGAACTGTTCACTCAAGAAATATTTCTGTTCATTTACAGCCAAACTGGCAGTCATTTTAGTCGGGCAGGAAGTGGGCCACATAAGAAAAGGCACCCAAAGGTTGGCAATAAGGTATGGATCTGTAAGAATGGTAAGGAGTTAAATTCTTTCAGCCCATCGGACTGCACTTCCCCGTCGATTCCTCTGTAGTTTATTACTTTGTGTTACTTCAAATCCCATTATGACAGTCTGAGAAGTTAAATTCAGTTAAAAAACCTGGCAAGCTGGTATCAGTGAAAACCGTCAGATTGTTGTTAAAAACCCTATTGGTTCACTGATGTCCTTTCAGGGAGTAAACCTGCTGGGTGCTCCCGGTCCAGCCCTGTACGTGACTCCAGTTCAGCCCTGCATGTGATTCCAATCTAGCCCTGTATGTGACTGCAGTCCATCTGTGTGTGTGTAACTCCAGTCCAGCCCAGAATGTGACTTCAGTCTGGCCCTGTATTCGACTCCAGTCTGATCCTGCATGTGACTCCAGTCCAGCTCAGCATGTGATTCCAGTCTAGCCCTGTGTGTGACTCCAGTCCAGCCCAGTATGAGACTTCAGTCTGATCCTGTATGTGACTCCAGTCCAGCCACGTGTGTGACTCCAGTCCAGCTCTGCGCGTGACTCCAGTCCAGCCACGTGTGTGACTCCAGTCCAGCTCTGCGCGTGACTCCAGTCCAGTCCAGTACGTGACTCCAGTCACAGACCTGAAAGGTTGACACTTCATTGCCCACTGATGTGAATTAAGAAGCCACCTAGTTGCAGCAAACAGAGATGGACAATAATTGCCGGCTTTGTCAGTGATGCAAATGGAGAATGAGCTTTTACAAACTCTGCTGCTTTGGTTTACAATTCTTTCTCCATATCTGCCTCTCAACTTTTCCATATACTATCTCTGTAGATAAAGTACATCTGGATTTGTTTTGTATAGTTCTATCTGACTCACAAATTATTGCTCATTGAACATTTACTCTGAGGTTAAATGAATGGTATCATAAATAGAAAATAAACTCAAAATAACCAGAACAAGATTGTATGGTAGATGATGAACAGAATTTAAGGCGTTTAACCTGAATTGACCACACATTCCTTTAGAGTGGTTGATACCTTTTCCTGTTTAATGACCCCTCCTCCTGACTCCTCCTTTCCACCCCACCTCACCGCCCCACCCCCCATTTCACCCCACCTGCCCCCACTGGCTCAGTGGGTGAATGCTGTGCCCAGTGAGGCAATTCAGAACAGAATGTGCCAGCGTTTTGCTTTCTGGTCACTGCTGCATTCGAGAACCATATTCATGTGATACAAATTGTCCTTGCCACCCTCGGTGAGAAGGAGACAAAGTAGAGCCAGGATTTAACATCCTGCGATCCATTCCAGTTCAAGACTGCATGTCATCATCAGGTGAACATGTATTTGGCTCCACTGTGTTCAGTTTGATGCTCAATGTCCAGGCTTACTAATGAAGCATGGATATTTAGATAATATACTGATGTGTGCCCAGTGCCTGTGAAAAACTCTCCTTGAGCAAAGTTAACACCTTTGAGAAAAATGAGAAAGAAAATGAGAAGAAAGTTTCCAGGTGCTGGAACCTCTCCTGTTAGGAGCAAGTAGACATGTTTGTCATCAGCTCTGTGGCTTTTCAGATTGTCTTCCATTCTAATTTAGATGCACCCTATATTTAGTTTATCTCCCAAAGATAATCCTTGTGTGTCTCCATCTCCAGGCCCAGTCTAATCCAACAGAACAGGGATGCCTCAGCCAAAGATTCCTCCAAGGCACCATCATAGCTCTCGTTATAATCATGGCGTTCAGGTAAGGATTAAGGCTTTCCACATGTAATCTGGTGCTTGCAATATTCAGGTCGAAGTGTAAGGCTAAAGCTGCCTTGGTCAGGTACCCTGCGGAACTCATGTTTCAATAAGAATCTTGTGAAACATTCTGAAGGTGTATATTTCCAATACTGGCTCACTGTAAGAGTATCAACGCTCATAGTTATATAGAGCATGGTGAGATCTTTCACAATTAACTAATCGAAAACCATGTACCCTCCCCCCCAAGTGAGCATCCTGATATCCTGCAGTTCTCATATTCCAATCCTGATATCCCACACCCAACCCAATATCACACAGGATCCACACCCATCCTGATATCACCTAGGATCCCTCATTATAGTTCCAATATCACACAGGATCCTTCATTATAGTCCCGATATCACACAGGATCCTTCATTATATTCCCGATATCACACAGGATCCTTCATTATAGTCCCAAAATCACATAGGATCCCTCATTATATTCCCGATGTCACACAGGATCCCTCATTATAGTCCTGATATCACACAGGATCCCTCATTATGGTCCCGTATCACACAGGATCCACACCCATCCTGATATCACACAGGATCCCATATCTTAATATATCACATACAATTCCACATCACAGTCTCGCCAATACATAGAATCTATCATCCTTGCCCCAATTAATACAGAACCCCACATTGCTGTCTCAATATCACACAGAATCCACATTGCTGTCCCAATATCACACAGAATCCCACATTGCTGTCCCAATATCACACAGAAACTCACATTGCTGTCCCAATATTACATAAGGCCCACATTGCTGTCCCAATATCACACACAGCCCCACGTTGCTGTCCCATATCACACATGGCCTCACATTGCTGTCCCAGTATCACACAGAATCCCACTTTGCTGTCCCAATATCACACAGAATCCCACTTTGCTGTCCCAATATCACACAGAATCCCACTTTGCTTTCCCAATATCACACGTGGCCCCACATTGCTGTCACAGTATCACACGCGGCCTCACATTGCTGTCACAGTATCACACGCGGCCCCACATTGCTGTCCCAGTATCACACACGCCCCCACATTGCTGTCCCAGTATGACACACGGCCCCACATTACTGTCACAGTATCACAAGGATCCTACACAGCAGATCTGATTTTTTTTAAATCTCCCATGGATGTGAACCTCACTGATGAGACCAATAAGATATGGCCAAATACTGCAAATGCTGAATTCTGAAACAAAAACAGAAAATGCTGGAAAATCTCAGCAGGGCTGACAGCATCGTGGAGAGAGAAAAGAGCCAACGGTTCGAGTCTGGATGAGCCTTCATCTGACCTGATAAGACCAGTGTATTTCTTTTTTGATCCCTAATTGCCCTTGATAACGTTGTAGTGAGCTGTTTCTTGAAATTGGCAGTCTGTGTGGTACACCCAGAGTGCTATTAGGAAGGGAGTTCCAGGATTTTGACCCAGCAACACTGAAGGAACAGTAACATATTCTCAAGTCAGGAGGATAATGTGTGGCTTGGGCATGGTGTTCTCATGTGCCTGCTACCCTTATTCTTGTAGGTGGCAGAGGTCATCAGTTTGGAATGTGATGTTGAAGCAGGTTTGGTGAGTTGTAGATTCTGTCTCTGTGTGCCACTGGGAGACAGAGTGAGTGTCTCAGATGGCGGCTGGGTGGCCAATCAAGCTGCTTTATCCTGGAGCTGCCTGTATGCTTTTGGAGCTGCGCTCATAGAAGTACAGAAAATAGTAGCAGGGATAGGTCATTCTTCTCATCTCAGCTCTAAATGGTTTGCCCCATATCCATAGTTTGTGACCTCTGGTTCTGGACTCTCCCACCATATGGAACATCCTTCCTGCATCTACCTGTTTAGTCCTGTTAGAATGTTATGTTTCTATGAGATCCTCCCTCACTCTTCTAAACTCCAGCAAATGTATTCTTTACCGATTCAATCTCTCCTCAACCATCAGTCCCACCATCCCAAGAATCAGTCTGGTAAACCTTTGCTGCACTCCCTAAATAGCAAAAATGTTCTTCCTCAGATAAGGAGACCAAAATAGCACACAATATTCCAGGTGTGGCCTCACCAAGGCCCTGTATGACTCCAGCAAGACATTCCTGCCCCTGTACTCAAATTCTCTCTGTATGAAGGCCAACATATCATTTGCCTTCTTTACCACCTGTTACACCTGCATACTTACCTTCAGCGATTGGAGTACAAGGGCACCCAGATCTCGTTGCACATTCTCCTCTCAATCTGTAACCAATCCGATAATCTGCCTTCCTGTTTTTGCTACCGAAGTGGATAACCTCACATTTATCCACATTATATTGCATCTACAATGCATTTGCCCACTCACTCAGCTTGTACAAATCACACTGAAGCATCTCTGCATCCTCCTCATAGCTCACCTTCCCACCCAACTTTGTGTCATCTGCACATTTGGAGATATTCCATTTAGTTCCCTCATCTAAAACATGAATATACATTGTAAATAGCTGGGATCCTAGCACTGATCTCTGCAGTACCCCACTAGTACTGCTATTCAGAAATTGATCTGTTTATTCCTACAGTTTGTTTTCTGTCTGCCAACCAGTTTTCTATCCATCTGAATAGACTGTCCCCGATTCCATGCACTTTCATTTTACACACTAATCTCTTATATGGGACTTTGTCAAAGGCCTTCTGAAATTCCAAATGAACCACATCAACTGACTGCCGCTGTCAACTCTACTAGTTACATCCTCGAGAATTCCAGGAAACTTGTCAAGCGTGATTTCTCTTTCATAGATCCATGGTAACTCTGTCTGATCCTGCCACTGATTACCAAGTGCTCTGCTATTTAGATCTTTTGTAATGGACTCTAGCATTTTCTCCACTATCGATTTCAGGCTAACTGGTCTATAACTCCTTGTTTTCTCTCTAGCTATATTTTTCAATAGTGAGTTACATTAGCTACCCTCCAATCTGTAGGAAATGTTCTTGAGTCTATAAAATCTTGGAAGATGATCACCACCAATGCATCCACTATTTCTAGGGCCGCTTTCTTAAATTTTCTAGGTTGTAGATTATCAGGCTATGGGGATTTATTGAACTTCTATCCTATCAATTTCCCCAATAACCATTTCCCTATTAATACTAATTTCCTTCAGTTCCTCCCTCTCACAAAACTTTGTGTTCTTCAACTTTGTTAGTATGTTAATTGTATCCTCCTTTATGAAGATAGAACCAAAGTATTTATTTAGTTGGTCAGTCATTTCTTTGTTTCCCATTATAAATTCCGCTGTTTCTTATTGTAAGGACCTACATTTGTTTTCACCATTTTTTTGTTCACATACCTATAGAACTTTTACAGTCTGTTTTTATGTTCCCACAAGCTTAGTCTCATACTCTATTTACATCTTCTTAATCAATCCCTTTGTCCTCCTTTGGGAATTCTAAACTACTCCCAATCCTCAAGTCTGTTATTTTTTTCTGACCATTATGTGGGCCTCTTCCTCAGATCTACTACTATTTCTAATTTTCCTTCTAAGCTCTGATGAAGAGTTATTCAGACTCAAAACATTGGCTCTGTTCTCTCTCCACAGATGCCGTCAGACCTGCTGAGATTTTCCAGCATTTTCTGTTTCAGCTTCCAGCATCCATAGTAATTTGCATTTGTTACAGGGATGAACAACGGTTGCTATCTATATCCTCTTTGAATGTTGCACTTTCCCCATTCCATCTAAGCCAACTAGAGCCTCAAACCATCATAGTTTCTTTTATCTAGATTCAGGATCAGAATCAACTATGCCACTCTCCATCTTGATGAAGAACTCTATCATGTTATGGTTGCTCATCCCCAAGGAGCCTCGCATAACTAGACTGCCAACTATTCCTTTCTCATTATACAATATCTGGTCTAGAATGGTCTGTTGTCTAGTTAGTTCCTCAATGTATTGGTTCAGAAAACCATGTCATATACACTCAGAAAATTCCTCTGTGTATTGTTGATTTGCCCAGTCTACATCTAGACTAAAGTCACTCATAATTATGGAAGTTCCTCTATCGCATGTGTCTCTTATTTCCTGTTTAGTGCCATTCCCAACATCACCATGACAGTACGAGAGTCTATATACAACCTCCTCCAATGAGTTTTTGTCCCTTAGTGTTTCTCAGCTCTATCCATATAGATTTCACATCATTGGAGGTAATATTCTTCCTCATTATTGCATTAATTTCCTCTTTAACCAACAATGCAACTCATCCAGACAAATGGAGTGTATGCCATCACACTCCTAACTTGTGCTGTGTGGATGGTGGAGAGGCTTTGGGGAGTCAGAAGGTGAGTTACTCGTAACCCCTCACCTGCTCTTGTAGATACAGTATTTATGCAGCTGGTCCACTTCTGTTTCTGGTCAATGGCAACCCACAGAATGTAATGGTAGGGGATTCAATGATGGTAATGTCATTGAATGTCGAGGGAATGGTTTAGATTTACCCTTCTTTTGGAGATGGTTTGCCGTGCACTTGTGTGACACAAATGTCATTTGCCATTTCTCAGTCCAAGCTTGGCTGTTTTCAGATCTTGCTACATGTGTGCATGGACAGTTTCATCATCTGAGGAGTTGCAAAATGAGCTGAACACTATTTAGCTTCCAGTGAACATCACTACATGATCCCACCTTTATGTTTCACCAATCTGGCCTGGACTTGGAGTTTGTTTCCAGCAGTGAAATCATGGTATTTAACTCATTGTGACACTCACCTCAACATGACAGAGTTGTCCAGTACAACTGCTGAGAAAAATCACTGCTTCCAAAATCATTTTCATTGCAATTTTCTGAAAGCTAGTATTACTGCGTTGTTCAGTGTTTTTGAAAATGCTAAAAACCTCAGTGACAGGAATAATGAATTTTAACCCAAAGTAAGTTTTTTAAAATTGAATCTTGCACTAAATTGGTGTCTTTTTCTTCATCAGTGTAATATCCATGTCAACCCTCTACGTGCTGAACTTACGCAATGATGATGGGACAGATGCCAATGGGTAGGTGGATGGAACATTGAGTCTCCAGAACAATGAGAAGTCTTGATAGTCTCTAGTCAGAAAATACATGAGCAGGAAGTCCAACAGAGACCAATGATTGTTAACGATTTGTGGATTCATGATGTGTCTCGTGGAAATCTTCATCAACTCAAAGTCTCAACTCATCTCTTTAGGCCAGAAGTTTCCAAACATTTATGCCAGCAGGATTTTTCCATCCTTCTGCAGTGAACGGAGATTTAGTTTGTCACCAAATTTTCCGCCTTCGCTGCAGCGGAAGTGTAATGTGAATGGGTGGTAAGATTGTGCCTTTTGTGTTAGAAACAGAGAAACTAGAAGCAGGAGTAGGCTGTTCGGCCCTTTGAGCCTGCTCCACCATTCATTTTGATCAAGGTTGATCATCAAATTCAATATCCTGATCTCACCTTCCCCCTATATCCCTTGATCCCTTTAGCCCCTGTTGAAATGGGATGATGGATGATATTGGCATTATATTCCCCACTAGTTGTAAACCTCAATGATCTCTTTGCTCAAGTTCTCTAATGTAAGCTAAAGCAAACATTAGCTATACTGTTACCAAGTCAGAGTCAAAGTAATTATCAACTTGTCCTTTCTCTTTGAATGAAACAAGTACCATTCTACTGTGAGAATATCAAAAGATTCAAATATTAAAACTGACATCCAGACAGCATGTTAATCAAACCTTCACTACCCGTAACTCCATGTGTAACAAGAGCTTAGGCAAAAACACTGTCCTGGAACTCAGCATTTTAAAAATTATTTCATTGAATGTGGGCATCGCTGGATGGGCCAGCATTTGCCAATTGCCCTTGAACTGATGGCTATTACAGACACAATGGGCCAAATGGCCTCTTTCTGTGCTTTAAAGCTTAATGATGAGAGGGCAGTTAAGAGTTAACTAAATTGCTGTGGGTCTGGAGTCACATATTGACCAGACTAGGTAAGGATGGCAGATTTCCTTCCCTAAAGGATATTAGTGTACCAGATGTGATTTTATTGAATTTAAATTCCACCATTAGTGGTGGGATTTGAAGTCGGATCCCCAGAACATGGCTTTGGGTCTCTGGATTACCAGTCCAGTGACAATACCACTGTGCCACTGCCTCCTTACTTTAAATACATATTAATTTTTCCTTTCTGTCTCTCCTTTCCCTCTCTGACATTCACATTTACCTACCTATGCTGCCACTACTGGCTTATCCTTACAATGTAGTCAACATTACTACAGTCTGCATTAATCCTTTACAAAGAAAAGGGACAGCAGCAACTCTGGGAAGAACTTGGTCACTGGCCAGTAGTTATATAGTTGTCAGGCACAAAAATAAACAAAAAGGCTACTGGAATGTTAGCATTTATATTGGGAGACCTAGAATATAAAAGGAGGAAAGCTTTGTTCCAGTGATCCAAAGCCCTCGTAAGTCAATACCTGGTGCATTGTGTATAGTTCTAGACACCACACCTTCAGAAAGATATACTGATAATGCAAGAAATGCGAGACAGATTTATGGAATGTTGCCAGGGCTTCAAGGATTACATTTTGAGGAGAGATTAAATAAAATAGGCTTGCATTCCCTGGGATATAGAAGGTTAAGAGGTGGTTTGAGGTTTTTAGAATTTTGAAAGAAATAAATTGAAAAGTTCCCGCTAATGGAAGAGTTTAGAACAAGGGGACATAATCTTAAAATTGGAGCCACGCCATTCAGAAGAGAAGTTGGGAAATACTTATTTCATGCAATGGATTGCGTAACTGTGGAGCTCTCCTACAACAGCAGTGGATGGCAGCTCACTTAGTAATTTTAAATCTGAGATCAGTAGACTTTTGCAAGAAAAGGGTATTAAAGGATATGGAGCCAAGGTGAATAAAGGAATTTGGATATAGGTTAGCAGTGATTCCATTAAATAACAGCACAGGCTCAAGGGGCTGAATGGCCAAGTCCCATTTCTACATTTATCCTAGCTATATGACTGTACTGGAATCTACTTTCCTTTTCCAGATCTTCATAAAATTATCATTATGGAAGATGATTAACACAACAAATCTGAGGGGACCTGTTAAATATGTCATTGTTTAGCACAGAGCAAGCTGTAGATTGAGGTTATCGGGCACACGGCACGTGGCATTTTTTTTAAAAATTGACGGTTCATGGGTCAGAACATTGTTGATTAAGGTTCCATTCCAAGATTTGAACACAATGGGCTGCCTTGCTCATCCCAAAACTGTAAAATCCCTCTCGAGGTCAACAGACCTTCCCATGCTCTGCCACTCGCCCACTGTGATATCCATGGCGGGTGAGGTGGTAAAATCCTGACTATAATCTAGGCTGACAGCACTCAGGGAATGCTACATTGCTGTCAGTGCTGGCTCGGGCTATGATATCAAACAGAAACTCTGTGGGTTCAGGTGGATGTGGAAAGATACAGTGAAAGTAACTGAAGAGCAGGGAGTTCTCCTGGTGTCCTAGGCAACACGAAGTCAGTAATGAAAATCAGCAAGACTGATCTATTTGTGGTTTACTCCTTGAATCCTAGAGCACTTTGTGCAGAATGACTATTGTGTTGTTTCTCCATCACAGTCACTACATGTCATCTTTATTTGTGAAGTACTGAATAATTAAAGTGTTTGTTTAAAATTTTCCCTAAGAAAGCATGAAAATAACTTGTCTACAGAAAGGCTCCCTTTTCAGACAGGAAAATTAATCCCAAATACATGACCAAGTCATGACTGAGTGCCATCTCACCTTTCCCCACAGGAGTATGTTGCTTCTAGCTATCACATGAGGATGGTTGTCTCTGGGGTACTTTGAAATGACCTTTTTACAGGTCAGAAATCGGTCTAGTAATTGGAGTTTTGGGCCTCACCTACACGAACAATGGAAGCAAGTGAAGAAAACAGTACAGGAATTTTTCAGCTCCCGGGGGCACCCATTGCCCTGCAGATTCTCTCAATAATGTCAGTTGAGATTATGCTATCAATTGGTTCACCAGGTTATTGAATCATCCTCAGTTATGATAAATGTTACATGATTATTCCTTGTTTTTTTTGACATGCAGGCCACCCACAAATATCAATCCAGATACAACCTCGAAAGAAAATCATTGGCCGACACCTCTCGATACACAGGGCACAGTTGCAGCTCAGCAGTCAGGTAGGTTAACTCGATCTGACAGCAACTAAAGCTGAAACTGGGACTGGAGAATGGGGCACCAGAAGGTCAAAATTCTGAATGCACACTCCTAGAGCCCAGCAACCCGTAATATGGGCACTGTCCACACAGCAAAACCAGGAACCCGTAACATGGGCACTGTCCACACAGCAAAACCGGGAACCCGTAATATGGGCACTGTCCACACAGCAAAACCAGGAATCCATAACATGGGCACTGTCCACACAGCAAAACCAGGAACCTGTAACATGGGCACTGTTCACACAGCAAAACCAGGAACCCGTAACATAGGGCCCTGTCCACACAGCAAAACCAGGAACCCGTAACATTGGGCCCTGTCCATACGGCAAAACCAAGGACCCGTAACATAGGCACTGTCCGCACAGCAAAACCAGGAACCCATAACATGGGCACTGTTCACACAGCAAAACCAGGAACCCATAACATGGGCACTGTCCACACAGCAGAGCCAGCAATCCATAACATGGGCACTGTCCACACAGCAGAGCCAGCAATCCATAACATGAGCACTGTCCACACAGCTTCCTGTTTTGGGAAAGTTATCAGATGGAAAATAGTGCCTGTGCTTTCCCAATCTGCTCTCCCTTAAACCTCTCCATCTCTCAATCTCTCTTTCCTCCTATGGACCCTCCTAAAAACCTACCGCTTTGATCAAGCTTTTGGCCATTTGCCTTCTGAGCTTGATGTAAAACCGTTCTCTGAAACACTTACATTAAAGGTGCTCTATCAATACAATTTATTGTTGTAAAATATTTGATCCCATTTGATATCATTTACTTAAAGATTCTTGTGGACAATGCCTGCCTTCAAGCTTCATACTCCTTCTCCAGCTTCCAGCTCAGGTCTCAAGCCAGCTTCTCGTGTCTCTGCTGCCATCACTCCATATCTGCTCTGACCCTTTGGGTTCAAGCCTCTCTGCTTCCTTTGCCCTCACTGGCTAAGCTACATTTTCCTTTACTTGCCCATCCAAACTTTGCCACCCAATCTTGACCCACCCATCCCCATCCCAATCCCAATCCCAATCCCCATCCTGACCTCAGCCTTCTCTTGTCACTGCTTTCTTAGCTGTGGGACAGGTATTTATATTTTGAAAGCATTCAAGGTTCTATGTTTGACTTAAGTGCGATAAACACTTCCACAATCTCAGCTTACTGTCGAGACATTGGCTTTGCAACAGAGGGAATGAGATAGAAATTGCTGAAGGCTCCAGAGCCCTTTGTTAATTATCAGACATATGGCTTGAAGTCCTCTGCATGTCCATTCCACATCAGTAACTACTGCACATCGGGTAAAACAGTGTGAAGCAGGAGAGGGAAACAAAAAGAGATTCTGGGATCCGACTCCTTGAACCATCCTGACCATTAGTCTGGAAACAGCACCCCCTACTGTCAGTTTTCTTCATTTCCAACAATGGCCATCCTGTACTCTCTGACACAATTGCTAATTTAATGCAAATCTGTGCCTCAACAATTGGCAGTTGTGCTGTGACTGCCCCAAACATAGGTCACAGAATATGAATGTATCCAACAGACAAAGTAGGCATTTACTCCTCTACCTGGGCTGCACACAAATTCAATAGTCCCTTGCAGAAGTACACAGAGGCAGGAGCTGACATTGAGGTATATGTGGGCTGTACTAATAGATTGAATGATTTTCTTTTATCTGTGGCATAGTGTACATACTGACACTAAAAGTAGACAAGCTGTACGGTTATGGGAGGGTGTGAATCATTTCCTTTAATTCACACTACGCGTTGTATGGAAGAGTATTTGTAGTTCCATCTCTCTGAAGCACTCTGGTGTATTGTTTTAGTTCACATTTGTTAATATGAACTAATTTCTTATATGAAAAGAGTTTTAATCATTGCTGAACCTGCATCACTTTTTTTTTATTGCAAACATTTTCTTTCTATTTGCAGTTGATATGCCTTCACCTGCTTCTCCTGTGTCCCACTCCCCACGGCCACTTAGTATCTGCCTCACCCTTTCATGTGAAGTACTGTGCTGCCCCTTTAACTCTACAAATTCGCCTGCCAGTAGCATCCTGCCAGTGACTACCATCCCACTGACCCCTTCTTCAAGTAGCACTAACCATTCCACTGCTGGTAAGTGCTCATCAGGAATGGACATTTATCTTATGTGATGCACTATTATAAAAGCTCTGGTGCTCTTTGCTTAATGTTTGTTGGTAATTCCAGATCAAACGGGCATATCCTTCACCAGCAATATCAAAGCCAAATCTTCAGTAAACGAGAATAAGAATGGCTACGAGACCAGGCAGACATCTTCCAGGGATGGGATTAGTGCCTCTGGATCCAGCTCAAACAGTTACAGTCCTCCCCCGCCGCAGATCACCAATATCCACGGCAAATCAAAGTTCCCTCCTCGCTATGCCAGCACGCAGAACAAACTGCCCAGTTTGCACGCAAGGAGACAAAGAAGCACTGAGCAAATGGACCCTACCGAGCGCAACCCAGGCTGTGAGTTATATCCAAGTTCCTGCTACATGTGGTTCTGATATGCTTGACTATGTTAAACATTAGAGGAGAAAGAATATGTTGCAGAACACCAACTATTCAGACAAGTGCAGATTTATTTTCATAGCAAGTATATTGATTTAGAGTAAATATGCACGATTCTAATTCAATTCTCCTTGGGCATGGGCCACGATGCAAAATTGCTTCTAATTGGGAGTACCTGGCACCAAACGGCAGTCGTAGTGATAGAGGTCATAGGGTGGCTGTTGTAGGCAATGTTAAAATGCCACACTGGTGTAGTAGGCTGACATTGGGATTGAGGTTCATTGCTGGGACAAAGTAGGGTGGCACAGTGGTTAACACTGCTGCCTCACAGCACCAGGGACCCGGGTTCAATTCCCGACTTGAGTCACTGTCTGTGTGGAGTTTGCACATTCTCCCTGTGTCTGGGTTTCCTCCCGGTGCTCTGGTTTCCTCCCACATTCTGAAAGACATGCTGGTTAGGTGTATTGACCTGAACAGGTGCCAGAGTGTGGTGACTAGGGGAATTTCACAGTAACTTCATTGCAGTGTTAATGTAAGCCTTACTTGTGACTAATAAGTAAACTTTAAAAAAAGTAGAAGTATCTTTACTCCTTTAACACTTAATATTGGCACTGCATGCCTGCATTGGGAAAATGTTACATTCCCAAAACCTATTTAAACTTCCTATACTGCTGGGGGCATGGCAGGGCATGATTGACTGATGGGGTGACTGCAATTTCTTTGATTAACTTTGGGGGATTCCGGAGGTTTAGAGGATGGAGTAAAGTCTGAGTTGGAATAGATCGCACATGTCTGTGAAGGAAAATGTTTTGTACTTTCTTATCAATATGACACTGTTGTGGGGGAAGGTTTGCAGAGATCTGAAGTAAGTTAGAACATCATATTTACCTTGGATTAATCATACTTTTATTCTTTTTATATTTTAATTGGATGTGTGAATCCATATATCTCCATCCCCAAATACAACACACTGAAAACACCAGCTCATTGCACACTACACATTCAGAATAAATTATACAGCACACATTAAAGCATCCAATTATATCAACATTACATTTGTAGAATCATAAATCCCTACAGTGCAGAAAGAGGCCATTCGGCCCTTCGAATTTGCAGCGACAACAATCCCATCCAGGCTCTATCCCATATCCCAGATATTTACCCTGCTAGTCCCCACTGACATTAAGGGGCAATTTAGCATGGCCAATCCATCTAACCTGCACATCTTTGGATGGTGAGAGGAAACTGGAGCAAAGAACAAAGAACAACACAGCACGGGAAACAGGCCTTTTGGCCCAACGAGCCCGCGATGCCATTTTAACATTATGAGTGCCCTCCTCTTCCCATGACACTCAGGGGAAACCCATGCAGATATGGAGAGAATGTGCAAACTCCACATAGACAGGCATCCAAGGCCGGAATCGAACCCAGGTCTCTGGTGCTGTGAGACAGCAGTGCTAACGACTGTGTCACTGTGTCGCCCCCATCTTCCATACTACTGGATGGGACATTACATTTGTAGTACTGTATGTAGGCACCCTATAAGTTGCACATTATACACAAGAGGCATGTTTCTTCCTGAGCAGCTTATAACATATCCTATTTCTCCCCATAAAAGGGAAAAACACCACCTTGACTTCTGCCCAGATCATTGAGAACAGTTTGGTGATCTCAGAGCAATACTGTCTGAAGCAAGGATCCTGCAGGTAAGAAATATCAGCAGCATTAAGTTCTTGCTGTGCCGATTAGAATGCTGTCACATACCAGGACAACAATAGTGAGGAGAATTGAGTTTCACTCACGAGAATGGATTGATCTATTCACAGTTTAGCTAGGCTTGTACTCGTTAGAGTTTAGAAGAATGAGGGGAGATCTCATTGAGACGTATAAGATGATGAATGGGATGGATAGGATAGAGGTGGAGAGACTCTTCCCGCTCAAAAAAGACAGTAGGACTAGGGGGCACAGCCTCAAGATAAAGGGGAGGCGGTTTAGAACGGAGTTGAGGAGGAACTTCTTCACTCAAAGGGTGGTGAATCTCTGGAATTCTCTGCCCGTTGAAGTGGTGGAGGCTGCCTCGCTAAATATTTTTAAGAAGCGGGTTGATGGGTTCTTGATAAGAGAGGGGATTAAGGGTTATGGGGAGAGGGCGGGAAAGTGGAACTGAGCTACAACAGATCAGCCATGATCTTATTGAATGGCGGGGCAGGCTCGAAGGGCTAGATGGCCTACTCCTGCTCCTATTTCTTATGTTCTTATGTTCTTAGATGGGATCAGGGTTCAGCGCACTTCCTCCCACATTGAGTTTGCACATCCGGGAATTTTGCGCCTGATTTGGGAGCAAAAATGGAGGCCTGAGTACTCAGTTAGGCTGAGTCAGCTCTTATTTGGGGCTGCTATGTGTACAGTGACAGGGTGCACTGGCTCAAGGTGCTTGTCCCTGTATCTACAGACTGGGTATGGTAATATTAAAGCAAATTCACTGAACATAACGGACTCAAGGCTGTCGACAGACCAATATACCTACATGTACACTAGCCTCAGAACTGTGTATAAATACACTGACAAGATGTGTTATATTTATTTCTAATAAATGTAGTTTCAATATCTACATTTACCAGCTGAGGCGTATACTGCATCGATGCTACTTTATATACACTTAATGGGTGCAGTCTTGCACACTGGTTTCCTTATTGATACATAGGGCGGATGAATGAATTAGTACAAGACAACAATATTTAATTTAAAATAATAAGTATCTTGTTGGGGAAGTTCTGGGTTTGATTTTTTTCTCTATTTAAGCTCAAGATCTCTGTTGTGCTTTGGCATCTTTTAAAGTATGTGTTCATTTGGAAAATGTGCACTCAGTAACAGAGTCCAGGAGTAGACTGTTCAGAAGAAGTCACATGGAGCTCCAAATGTTAACACTGTTTTTCTCTCCGCAAATGCTGTCAGACCTGCTCTGTTTTTATTTCTAGAATCCACAGTATTTTGTTTCTAATATAGGAGAAAGATGTGTTTGGCCCTGAACTTTTATCAGTATTCTATTTTGAAAGGTTAGCTTGGGTCAATTTTATTACTCCACAGAAGTTGGTCTCTGTAACGGGTAAAGATTGCCAAAATTAATTTAAACACAAAATGGCACACCAAAATAAGGATAGGGACCTCAAAATCATTGTCTAGGTGTTTTACAAAGGCTTGACATTTTGTCTTCATTTTGGGAATGGGGATAAGGCAGAAATGCAGTTTTTTACCAAAGCAATCCATTTGCTTCCTATGATAGTGACTGTACTTTCATTCCTGCATTTATATATCATATGAAATGGTTATTGCACTGATACCCAAAGAAGTTATAAAACAGCTTGAAACTGTGATTGTAAGAAAGGGGTTGCAGTGTCTGTAGCTGCTGTTGCCTCACTGTTCTCTGCTCTTTCCTGTAGCTCAGGGAATTACACTTACTCAATCCCAGTCAGCAAGACCACACCCATAGATGTCACCATCACTCTTCAGATGAAGTAAGTGAATTGTTGCCTTGTGATGAAAAGCTTTCTGTTACCGATGTGTCTCTTGAGCTCCCAGTAGATTTGAGTAAAAAAGTTTTTGCTTTTCAGGAGTAAGTACATTGGTCTGGGTTAGATTGCGATATCTACTCAAAATGACGAATCTTCACTTGAACCTAAACAATATCAATTCTTTAGGATATTTATCTGAATGTCACCAGCAAGCCAATCCCATTCCTCCCCAAAATTCATGCATGTTGATTTCCAAACAGCAATGCCTGTTTAGCTATCAGGAGACGGTTCTACAAGTCAACTGAAAACAGTGCTGCTTCCCTGGGTGAGACAAGTTAACTATAAAATACTTGAGCTGGAATGTTACAACCATTCACTCCAGCGGGATTTTCCCATCCCGCTGCAGTAAACAGAGATTTGGTTGGGTGCCAAATTCTCCGACTTGGCTGCAGCGGGAGCATGACGTGAATGGCCGGTAAGATCGTGCCCCTGGTATTTATCAGTGATGTTTATCTCAGATTGCGGAAAAGACCAGGCCAAAGATTCGGGAACCGCTGACAAATATTACAAGGAAGTCATTGGACACCAGGGAGGAATCAGAAGATTAGAAATGGACCGATGTTCTCCATGACTGTGTTGGAATAGACAAGTTTTGAGGTGTTAAAGGTATATTTGAGGGTTTCAGCAGATACGCTGAGGCAGGGATGGAGTCAGAGATGGAATTAGTGAGGGTGCAGAATTGTAATTTGAAGATCAAGGTTGCAAATAGTCTGATTCAAGCTTGCACAGTTATCAAGGCGACGAATGAAGTCAGCAGGTAGGGAAAGCAGTTTGTGGTATGGATTGAAACAGTGCTCACACTCCAATATCTCCTGTGGCTCAGTGCTAAGCTTTATCTGATGACACTTCTATGAAAAGCCTTGGGATGTTTTGCAACATTAAAAACATTATATAAATGCAGTTTGCTGAGGTTGTTGTCTATGGAAAACTCTTAAGTCCAATCCTGTCCTCTTTTGCATTCACACATGGATTATCCAGTAGGTGTTGCTGGATAGGTTTGGGAGACCTCATTGTAGGAACCTCATTGCTACTAGACCAACAGCAGCTAGTTCTGCAGAGGCCACGAATTGAACCTTCTGGCTGGGTTACCTTCTGGTACATTTACTCACTAGCTGCTGGGAGAGTTAACAGGGCACTTTCATTGAAATCTTCTAGGAGTCTTGGTTTTATCACCTTGGGCCCCCTGTATTAATCTTAACCAATGTGATAGCTCCTTGACTGAGAATGGAGTTATCACAATAAAGTTATGTAAGTGTAGACATTGAGGCAGTGGGAATGAAGGCTCGCTAATTGAGCTTTTTCTAATTCCTTTTATAGTCTGTAAACTGTCACTTTTAATTACTGATCGCCGCTTCCAGATTTATCATCTCTGTGACTCTCTTCATACCTGGACGTGCTGTGCACTGTAAACTTTGATCCTCACTTGGGTTTCTCAGTTAAACAAGCAGTGAATACATAAGTTAGACATAGAATAGATTTCTGTCTGCTCAGCAGTAACATAGGAACAGGAGTAGGGCATTCAATCATATCATTTCACACTGGGACCTAATAATCACAGATAGGACATAGAATCATGGTGGTTACAGAAGAAAGCCAGTTGACCCATCAAGTCTGTGCTGGTTCTCTGCAGGCGGTTCAGCTAGTCCCACTTATCCATCGTTTCCCCCTAGCACTGCATATGTTTTACCTTCCGGTGCATATCCAATATCCTTTTGAAAACCACAGTTGAATTTGTCTCCAATCCCCTCTCAGGCAGTGCATTCCCAATCCTAACTGATGTGTGAAAAACAATAGCCAAATTCTCCCGTCTTTTTCGCTGTGGGAATCATAGCAGGCAGGACAGAAAATTTGGCAGTCTATGTAAAGCTCCGTTGAGCTTGGACAAGAATTTCCAATCTTGGTCCTCAGGTGGCTGTAGGATCCAATCCATTGTTCTCTCACGTCACTTTTGGTTCTTTTGTGATTCAACTTCTAGTTCTTCAGTATTTTACCTGGAGAACGTTTCTAGCTATCTACTCTATCTAGACTTCTCATAACTTGAAACATCTCCATTAAAACACCTCCCAACTTTGTCTAAGGATAACTGCCCCAGCTTCTCCAATCTATGCTCATAACTGAAGTCCATCATCCCTGAAACTATCCTTGTAAATGTTTCTTCACCCCTGTAAAACCTTCAGACCCTCTGTACAATGTGGTGCCCTGACTTGGACGCAATACTCTAATTGAGGCTGAAACCGTGCTCCCTTGCTTTTGTACTCTATGCATTTGTTATAAAGTTCAAGATCCCAAATGCTTTATTAACTATTTTCTTAAGCTCTCAAATTGTCTGGATGAGATTCAAGCCCAGATTCCAAAGATAGAAATTGCCCAAAGTATCTCATTTCTTCCTGTTACCCTTAATGTTTTTCCTTTGTTTTTGACAGTACCTCGTTGCCTCTGGTTATTTACCTATGCAGTGTCAGCTACGGCAATTTATGCGGGAGCATTTCAAATACTGGCTTGAAGACTGAAACATCAATGACCCAGGTAAAGACTGGAAATTACAACATACAACATTTCTAAATGTCATTTTTACACTTCCCTGTCACTTCAAAACATTGTTGTATTTTGGCAATTACAGGAGCTGTGTGTGAACATTTCCTGAAATGGGGCTCTTTATTAAATTGGTGGGGTTAACATATATTTTAAGGGGGTCTTTCGATCCACAGCCTTAAGGTATTTCACACAGGAGCCTTTCTAATCATCAGTCTCTGTGAGATTTCACTGTAAAATGGAATAAAGAATTGTTTCCCAGGAGGAATGTTGATTAAGATCCACTTCCCCAAAGATTTCATACTGTCTGAACTCAACTTCAGAGGCATTGGCCTAATGGTATTATTGTTAGACTATTAATCCAGAAACTTAGCTAATGTTTTGGGCACGTGGCTCCAAATCCTGCCACGGCAGTTGGTGGAATTTGAATTCAACTAAAATAAAATCTGGAATTAAGAATCAACTGATGACCATGAAACCATTGTTGATTGCCGGAAAAATCCATCTGGTTCAATAATGTCCTTTCGGGAAGGAAATCTGCTGTCCTTACCAGATCTAGCCTGTATGTGAGTCCAGACCCACAGCAATGTGGCTGATTCTCAACTACCTTCAGGCAACTCGGGATAGACAACAAATGCTGGCCGGCCAGTGACACCTATGTCCCATGAATGAATTTAAAAAAAACTTAAGGTATCCCACACTGGAGGCTGTCTGAGCTTCAGATATTGCAGCCTGGATCCTGGTTGAGCTTCATTACCCACATACTTCCTACCATAAAGCAGCTCAACTCTATTACTTTGCGGTATACCATTCAGGAACTTGGTTGCACCGTCTTGAGATTTCTCACCAGAAAGCTGAGTTCCTCTAAGGGTTTCACCACCTTTCAGCATCCTCACCCAAGAACATTGCCTTGAATTTAGCATGTTCCTGGCTGTGTTCTGCCTCAGTGAGAATTATTTCTCTGGAATTGGGCAGAGTTCCATTTCCTCCATTTATCCTGCTTAGCAAACATACAGAACCCTACGCACATTTTGTTAACCAGCATGTCTAAGCCAAGATATCTCCAACTATCAATCACCCTATTATAGAAAGGATATTATTAAACTAGAAAGAGGGCAGAAGACATTTACTAGGATGCTACCGGGACTAGATGGTTTGAGCTATAAGGAGAGGCTGGATAGACTGGGACTTTTTTCTCTGGGCTGTAGAAGTGCTGAGGGGTGATGTTATAGAGATCTATAAAATAATGAGGAGCACAGATCAGCTAGATAGTCAATATCCTTTACTAAAGGTAGGGTGATCAGAAACTAGAGGGCACAGGTTTAAGGTGAGAAGGGAGAAATACAGAAGTCCCTAGAGAGGCACTTTTTTCACACAGAGGATGGTGAGTGTCTGGAACAAGCTGCCAAAGGTATTAGTAGAGGCAGGTGCAATTTTGTCTTTTAAAAAGCATTTAGACAGCTACATAGATAGGATGGGTATAAAAGGATATGGGCCAAATGCAGGCAATTGGAATTAGCTTAGGGGTTTAAAAAAGAAGGGCGTCATGGACCAAAGTTGGGCCAAAGGGCCTATCTCCATGCTGTAAACCTCTATGACACAATGACCTGTTAACATCAGTAATAAATAAAATAAAGTTTTGGGTAAATTATCCAAGCTAAATATGCCTGTGTTTTCATCACACAACACTGAACAGAAGTGCAGATTGCTTCGTATTGGTCACTTTTTGTCGGATAAGATTGCCTCGTGGAAATAAAGGTCCCTGCTAACAACATGAGAATGATACCATAAGCTGGTCAGCGAACATTTAGGTAAAGAAGGCAATGATTCTGAATGAAGGAAAAGCAGAAGAATTGGATTGGAAATGTCATTCAGGTTAACGCTGTATTTACCATTATTCTCCCTTCTGTCTACCCCAGGGAACAACACACAAATGGTCACTGGTGGTAGCACCGTACTATGACATCACCTATCACTTCCGAGTGGCTGATCCAGTGAGTATCAAATGAATTTCAAACATAAACACAGTCTTGAAAGGCATTTGCAATCTTTCGATCCTTCTAAATGATTTTTCTTCTCCATGCACCCTTCCCACTTTCCTGTGTATGGAGCATTCCAACATGGATCCTATCCCTCAGATTTAGATTCATATGAATTTATCTTAGAATCCCTACAGTATGGAAGGAGGCCTCTCGGCCCATCAAGTCTGTACCAATCACAATCCCATCCAGGGTCTATTTCCGTCACCCTCATTTATCTTCGAATTCCCCTGACACTAGGGTCAATTTAGCATGCCCAATTAACCTAACCCGCACATTTTTGCACTGTGGGAGGAAACTGGAGCACCTGGAGAAAACACACGCGAACATGGGGAGAAACTGCCAACTCTACACAGATAGTGACTCGAGGCTGGACTTGAACCCGGGTCTCTGGCGCTATGAGGCAGTTGTGCTGAACACTGTGCCACCGTGTAAGGTTAACAAACTTGTCCTTCAAGGTTTCAAGGTAAATTAATAAATTTGTCCTTCAAGGTTTTTCTCTGCCTATTGTTGTTTCTCTTCCACACCTAACAGTGTGTAAGGCAGACTTTCATCTGTTTCCATAGTGGGGTTTTCCTTCGAACTGTTGTCAGAGGCTTATAGTCACTCAGCATCAAGTATGGCTGATCAGGGGTCACTGCTGCTCTTGCTGCTCCCATTGGTGTATGTTGGAAGGATCTTGCAGGATAATACTCCACCTGTTTGACTGCATTATATTCCTTGGCCATCAGGTCCTGGGATGTGACTCAAACACGGAGCTTCTGGCTCAGAAGCAAGGACATTACTCACTGCAACACAACACCTCCCTCGCTGCCTAATTGCTACTCATAAAGATTGAGAAAAATTCCAATGCATTGTTTCTCTCTGCATCCTCACTGTATTGAGTCTCATTGCACTATCTCTGATTTGTAACTTATTGGCCAGAATTTTACCGATATGTCCACCCCAGAACCGAGGCAGGTGAGGCTCGTAGATTTTACAAGTGTCATCCGAGCGAAGTTGTAAAATACTGGCCATTGTTTCCCAGTGAAACTCATTGGATTCTGCTTTTCACTCCTCATATGCTCAACTGGTATTTAAAACCCAAGCTTGGAATTGCCTGAAGTTAATTTATTTATTTAATTGTAAGTAGGCTTACATTAGCATTGCAATGAAGTTACTGTGAAAACCCCCTAGTCCTCATACTTCGGCACCTGTTCATCTACATCAAGGGAGAATTTAGCATGGCCAATGCACCTAGCCAGCACATCTTTGAACTGTGGGACGAAACTGGAGCATCTAAAGGAAACCCACACAGACACAGGGAGAATGTGCAAACCCCACGCAGATAGTGACTCAAGCCAGGAATCGAACCCAGGTCCCTGTCGCTGTGAGACAGCAGTGCTAACCACTATGCCAACATACCACCACACCAATACTCAATCAATATTTTCAGGTTTATTGTAACCTTGGTAGTTGGAAGAATAATTGATACAAAGGAAAGATTGAAGGGAATTTGTGGTGACTAGATTACTAACTGGAGCAACTATGCATTTGCTCAGTGTGCCATTAAACTTTCAACATCATGAACAATGTCTGGTAAGCTTGCCCAAAAGACACAGTGCATCCTTCTGGCCATCCAAACAAATTAGAAAGTAACAACCACCAAGTATTTTCACCTTTCTCAGACTAGGTTTTATCCTTTGCGGAAGACAAGCCCTCACTCTGAGTTCCATATTACTAGGGCTCCTTGATGCGATTAAATGCTGCCTTGATGTCCGAGTCACTCCCACCTCGCCTTCAAAATCCAGTTCCTTTATCCATGTTTGGATTGAATTGTCCTGGTAGAACCCAAACTCAGTATCAGTGAGAGGTTATCGGTTAATGCCACTTGATGCTGACTGCTTCCATCACTTTACTGGTGATTGAGAGTAAGCTGATGGGGCAATAATTCAACTTTTAAACTATGGGGAGTAATTAACTGGATTTATTTGTGCAGCTTTTTTGGACAGCGCATACATGAGAAAGTTTCCACAATGAATGACCCAATCTCCGCTATTCTAGATGTAAAACACCATACCGTTCCCTGATTTTTTAAATATAAAACATTCCCTGCACTCTTTTAGCCTATACATGTTACAGTCTTAGTTCCTTTATCCTTTATTTATATAACACATTCCCAACTCCCATTATCCTGGATGTAAAACATTTCCAACTCCTTGCTATCTTATATCAAACACACTCCCTTTTATATAAACCCAATTCTGCTATCCTGCACGTAGGACATTTCCCATTACCGTAAATATAAATCAATGTCAGGTTTCTGTTATCCCCTGGCAGAATGGTACAGAGAAAGGGAAATCTCATTGAAATCCACTCAGTTTCTATTTGCTCCTTTACAAGGCCAGCAGGTGGTGAGGTTGTCAAGAAACTGGTTTGATGCTGCTATCAAACAAAACAGTATTGGCATCAGAATGTTGCAAGTGGGCCCAGCAAGAGTGAGGCAACCCAGACCAGGGACTACTGGATATGGTAAAATTACCTACATATGGCACACAATTGGATGGATCTTTTGGTGTTGGAGTTTCTAACAGCATGGGACCTGAAGACACACAAAATACTCCTTCATGACTTGGCTATCTCCTGGCCATCTTGCTGATGATCTAAAGCTTAGGGCGGCATGGTGGCACAATGGTTAGCACTGTTGTCTCACAGCGCCAGGGACCCCAGTTTGATTCCTGGCTTGGGGTCACTGTCTGTGCAGAGTCTGCTCATTCTCCCCGAGTCTGCATGAGTTTCTTCTGCGTGCTCCGGTTTCCTCCTACAGTCTGAAACCCGTGCTGGTTAGGTACATTGGCCATGCGGAATTTCCCCTCAATGTACCCAAACAAGTGTCAGAGTATGGCAATCAGGGGATTTCAGAGTAACATCATTGCAGTGTTAATGTAAGCCTACTTGTGACGCTAATAATAAATAAGCTTGTGTAGTACTGCAGAGCACAATGTGACACAATCTGAGCTTTAGTCTTCTATTGTGTATATATTGCTGTGATTGTATTGTGCAGATCAGACTACAACATTGTCTCATCTTTTCAACAGACCAAGGCTACATGCAACAGCGAGAGCACCTCTGCAGGAGAGACTTTCACGCAATACAGCTTCCACTTCTACAGAGTTTGCAATTGAACAGAAAGAGGCTCCCTCGTGAGATGGACCACTGGCTCTCCTCTTGAAGCGATACACTGTCAAAGAGGAATCTTTTCTGGTCCGGGACAACATAGTTATTCAGAATGACCAAAGGAGATGTTGGTGTGATTTAAGAAGTTCTACACATCACACAGCCGCAACCTGCACTTACCACTTCACCTTCCTGCTGGGACAGGAGCTTTTACACTTTGTGGGGGGGAGGGAGGGAGGGAGGGAAAACATCTGTTTCCTACAATTAAATTCTGGGATGAAACACTCTGTACAGTACAGGCTGTTGTAAAAAAAACACTGTTTAGTGAAAAGATAGTAAAGGAAAAATGATTTTGTGCTGCTTGTCGGCTCAGACCAAATGGATCTTAGAGCTTTTGTAGATTGTGATTTGAAGAAGTATACACTTTGAAATTGCAGCATTAAAGCCAAATTTGCCCAGCTATGCACTAAATAGCAGTGACATTATGGAAATTGTATCATTAGCAGGCATCACTATTAACCTTACTCAGTCCAATCATCACACAAAGTTAAGATGATCTATATGCTGGTATTAAAAATAGTTTGCATCGATCTCACACAACTGCATTTGTGGTGCTATAATTAGTTGCAGTACCCTGAACAAGGGGAAAGAAAAATCAGTCACAAGTTACTGCTCTGGCACCCAGTCACTATCCAGTGACCAATTTTCCAAAGTCCATTTGCGGACAGATGGGAATGAGCTGCAGTAACTTGCACAGTAAAATTATTCATCACACATTCACCATCTAAGCTCACAAGTGACAAATGGCCACTTGGCCGAGGTACTGGAAGGAGTATTGAGACCTGTAGACGCACAGTCAAAAAGTCTAATAAGAATCAATACTTCAAGGAGACAAGGATAGCAGGAGAACTGACAAAGGAATAAGAACAGTGTGCATTGGTTGAGGGAATAGAGGTTACCAATTATCAATGGAGGCAGAATAAAGTAATGAGTGCTGGTTTGGATTTCAGCCAGTCAGCCATGTGGTCTATATAAGATACTAATTGATGGTCTTACACTAGTCAGGAGGAATTGAGAAAATGCTGCTCCTGACTGCTGACCCAGGCCTTACCAGAAAAAAAGTATCTTGTGGGCAGGAAAGAATACAAAGAAAACACTGAAATGATTCAAATCCTTCCACATTTGTGCATAGTTGAGTCTCCCATGCCAGACACTCATCTTTGAAGTATCAATACAGAACAAAAATGTAGAATGTTCTGGAACATAGGGCCACTTTTGTAGACATTGCAATGCATTCATACCGTGGTGTGTTTTGTAACTCTATGCTCACAAGCATTGTGAAGCATTGGCCTACAAGATTACCACGGGTTACATCACTCATTCCAACATGTAATTATTTCTAGTGTATTGTTCTAAAAACGCAACAAAATCTTACCTGTATTACATTTATAGATGGAGACCTTGTATTACATTTATGGACGGAGACCTATCTCACATTTAGAAGTTAAGAATATGCACAGATGTTGTAAAATTGCAATTCTCCTTGCAATGACCTGCAGAGAATATGCGTATTCTAAGATGTACAGGCATTAGCACCACTCTGTCCAACGACATTTTGGGCACAAGTACTCTAAAAGGCCAATTAAATTGGTAACTGAATTGGGGTGCAGAGGGGATTAGACACAGGCCTTTCATCTCTTGATCCCAGCTTCAAACTGATGGGATGAAAGTCTCTGTCTCCTGGCTGGAACGGTATTTGAAATGAATTTGTGCAATTTCCATCCAGAGCAAGGGATTATAGCAGGCTTGAGGGAGTTTTAATCCTTATCGAACTGTGTCCCTAGGAGAATTGATGCCAATCCCTAAGGGAGAAAGTGTTTGATTCCTCAGCACTAACCTCCCCCACCTCAATAAGCACAAAATATCATTGAGAAATGTGAAGGAAGTGGGAGGGAGTTAAGAAAGAATTTACCTTTCACCTAATTTCCATCACTGTGTCTTCTTGCAGGTTCTATTTCCCAATGTGCCTGTAAAACATTCCATAAATCCTATTTGGATGAATAGATTTAGCCTTCATTCCTGGGAATCTGGGATCTCTTAATTTTAACTACTGTCTAGAGTGACTGTTGTAAATATTCCCGAATGTAAATGGTATTTTAAAAGAAAGGACACGTCAGTCATTAAGAGTGTAATAGCTCACGCAATACTATATCCAGTGCATATAATGTGACTGTTACTGAATCAGAATGGATTAGCTTTAGCTTTCCTTTGTTGTAACAAAGAATTTGTTAATCCCTTTTTTTAATAGTCTTACTTGGGAGCAAGTGACCTGTTTAAGTGTGAGAACATACAGTTTTGAATTCCTGGTATCCTAATCTCAGCAGTAGGGATGTTACCATTTGACTCAGAGAAAGGAACTGTCAGCTACAGCTCCTATTCCTGTTGTTATCCAGTGGCCCTGTGGAAAGTGCTTGTGTGGAGACGCAAGTTGAAGACTCAGCTGCATTACCCATCATGGTCATATCCCTCACTGTAGCCTCATACATGAACACTGTCACTTGGGCAAGGTACTCAAGGACAGCTGGCACCTGTGGAACTTGACTTTCAGCAAGGGGACAGCAACTTCAGGAAACGAGGGGAAATAACTGAGAAAGGGAAGGGAAAGTCAGTACAGGAAGAAAACTTACTTCTTCCTCAATAATCCAGAATTCTCCTTAAGCATTCCTTCCTTTCTCATTTTCGAATGGCCTCGTATATCTCAACCACGCACCGATGCCACACTGGAATGCCCTAGCCAGTAGCTTCCCTGATATCTGCACATCTTATTCCTGGTACGAATTCCACATTGTGGCCCTACCAAAAATGTTCCATATTTTCTTAATCGTCATATCATTTTACTTTTTCTTTTTGATAATGTGGCTATTTTAATGGATGATTTCTGATCTTGCTCATGAGGAAGGGTCACTTGGCTGGGCCTCAGCCCAGAGTTAACACCTTCAGGGAGTAAAGCGGAGGTGGATGTGGTCTTATAAAATAAATTCACACCAAGGACTTGCATATAAAGGCCTTTAATAAAAAAAACGAAGGTTTTCAAGAAAACTAGATTGTATCAATCACAAGAGGTCAACTGACTGCTGGGAAAAGGACAGTGTGGCATATTGATTAACACAGGCAGGTTTCACTGCTCCCCACTGCTTAAAGTTCACAATAACTTTAAAAAATATAAATTGCTAAATAAAAAATAGCTCAAAGCTCCCTGTAAATATTATGTATTTTAATTGCTGTTGCAATCATTTCTTAAAGCACTAATTTTTTATTTTATTTTTACAATCACTTGTTAATCACTGTATGTATGTTAGATTTTTTTTACCTGTCAATAGGATTTTCTGTGTTTTTTTTGCTGTGGGTTGTATGTAAGCTAGGCTTACAGATACATTTCTGCTAGTCTATTTTTAGGTTCAATGTATTTGAGGTCCTTTGTATTATTGCAAATATATTTATTGCTCTCTACTGACTTCTGGACAGCTGACTGCTTTTGTTTATCTGTGTGTGTGATTAGAGACCCATGGATTAGTGCAAAGCTTTCTTTCAATAGAGTGTATCGCGACATTAGGGATGAAATAACACGTGCAGGATACCATTGTTAGTTGCAGTGCTAGATCTTACAACCCCCAATATTCAAGCATCCCTATGCTTCTGTTGTACACTGGTGAAAGGCAGGGAGACAGGTTTAAGTGGGCTGATGACTGTGTCGGAACCACTGAAAGGTGGCCAGATTTCCTATCTTAAAATGGGCACTATCCTTTTATTAGTTTTAAAAACAATTATTTTTTGTCAAAATGCAACTCATCAATGATGGCTGTATTACAAAGACATATCATGTACACTCCTTAAAAGAACAAAAGGTACCCCACTTAAAATCTCCTATAAAAGTCTTTTTTTCTCTCAGAGTGTGAGTTCCTGCTGTTTTATTTACAATACGATATATTTAGCCAACATTATGCAGCACAGAAGGCAGAAAATTCCTGTCATTCATTGCTGAAAGATGGGGTCATGTACTGGATTACTTGTACAGTTGTTCCCCTAAACATTAGCCCTCTCCCTATTGAGGAGGACAAACATTAAAAAATATATAATTCTACCTCCCCACCCATCAAACTCTAGCTTCTTGCTAACTGAACCCAGAGTATTAATGCAGAGGTGGAACAATAAAGCTAGCTAAGATAGCTAATTATTTGAAATATGTGGCTCATTGTATTGTACACTCTAATTATTTCACCCCTTCTGTTGCAATGGTAGGAATAGCTCTTTTGATGAAATGCATTGTGACTGTTGAATATGTTCATTATTTCTTACCAAATAGCACTGCAATTGTTAATATCCAATAAATATTTTTAAATAAGACATTCCTGTGGTTCATGGTACATTCAGCTGTCAATTATAGCTTGAGATAACAGACTCCACTAAGAGCTTTTTTACATCTCTTATTGAAGAAAGGTTTTAATTTGAAACGTTAATTATGATGTTGATTTGTATAATTTTTTTACCTGGCATTTAACAATAAAGCATATTATTATTATTATCTTTACATCTCTTGATGTTGATTTGTCTTGAGAATGCGCACCTTCCAAATTTGCTGATAATGCTGCGCACCATTCAGACTTCTGTTTGCAGGCTCCCCATTTTTTATAGGGGTGTTGTCTTCCCAGTTTCACTCCAGACTCACCAACTCACTCAGAACCTAACAACTCACATTGTATCCTCCTTAAGTATCAACTTCTTCTTCCATTTACAGTGACTCCCTTTCTCCATTGTTAGTTTCAAAATCAGAAGCCTCACAACACCAGACTAAAGTCCAACAGGTTTGCTTGGATTCATGAGCTTTTGGAGTGAAGATCCTGGGCACTAAAGAGGTCTTGTTCAAACTTGTGCATGAAGATGTTGACTTATCGAGGTGTGAATTTGGTTCCCATGACTGTTCTTTGTATCTGGATGAAGAACTGGTTGTTGACGGTAAAGACGTTGTGGTCCAGCGGATGAGTTGTAAAATTGCATCTGGAAATTGGCAGTTGTCAGTGTTGAGTACCAAGGCTGTTGCAGCAATGCTGTCATCTTGGGGGATGTTGGTGTAGAGTGCCAAGATAGCCATTGTGACGAGGAATGTTCCTGATTCAACTGGTTCATGAGTGCTAAGTTTCTGTAAGAAGTCTGTAGTGTTGCGACAGAAGCTGGGGTTCTTTGTATGATGGGTTTCAGGATGCCCTCAACATAGCCAGAGAGGTTCTCAAACAAGGTCCCATTGCCTGATACGATGGGATGGCCAGCTGTGTTGATCCTGTGTATCTTCGGGAGACAGTTGAGATCTCCAATACAGGAGCTACATGGGATGAGAGCACGTAGGGTGCTCTGAAGATCTGGATGACAGGTTTTGATTAGTGTATTGAGTTGGGCAGGTGCATTCTTTGGTTGGATCTGCGGGTAACTGTCTGTAGTGCTACTAGTTGTTCAGTTGTCGGTACACATCTTTGCAGTAATCCATTCTGTTCAGTATGACAAAGACTCCCCCTTTGCTGGTTTGATGACAATGTTGCGGTCTTGAGAACACAGTTGGTGTTGCATTGTGCTTGGGTGATATTCATGGCTGGCTTGTAAACACAGCTGATGAGTTTGGCATTGACACATCTCCTGACAGCTTGAGAAATAAACCTGTTGGATTTTAACTGGTGTTGTGAAACTTCTTATTGTGCCCACCACAATCCAACACCAGCATCTCCACACCACAGTTTCAAAATCTTCATCTTTGTCTTTAAATGCCCTCTGTAATCTTCTTCAGCACTACATTCTTGCATAGATCTGTCAATTATTGAGAATATAATGTATCCTGCTTCTCTGTAAGATTATATTATTATTTTGTGGCTCAGTAGAGAAAGAACAAAAGGTGACAGTTAGTGGCCCACGAGCACACAGCATGACAGGTAGCCTAACATCATCTGGTGTTTTGGAAGCGAAGTCTTTCGATCAAATAATGGGACTGGTCAAAAACCATAATGGTCAATGCTGCCCTTGTGAATGGAAAGTTATTTCAAGTGATGTTCCATAGAGCACACTGTTGCTGCCCGAGTTGGTGGTGGAGGTGGAGACCCCAAACTCACCTGGATCAGCACCTTACATGCTGTAAGCTACAGGGTTATGGGCTAAGTGCAGGAAGATGGGATTAATAAGAACACCTTGGTGTCCTCAAGCTGGTATTGGATAAAGAGGGCTGAAGTGCATTCTTCTGTGCTGTAACTTTTTCATGGTTCTACGTTTTCGATGCAAGAGAAAGGGTTATTTGTACGTTTGGTACAGATCAGACAGAACACAAAAAAAATTAAATCAACTGGCTGAGGAACCCAAATAAGGGGTACGAAACTTGCATGTTAAACCAGGTCCAAATCAGTGGGATATCACCACCTATTGAGATTGTCCTGACGGTCAATGGCAAACTCCTGAAGATGGAGGTCGATACTGAAGCATTAGCCACGGTCATAAGTGAACAAGCACTCAGACACCTGCAGAAAGACTTGCAATCCTTGAGGATGAGTCACTTCCAGGACATTTTATTAGCCTGTACTGACAGATGCTGAAGACAGCCAGGACAGCTGCACTACCGATCTCTTGTAGGAATTAGGTAGCACAGTTGTTGAGAGCTGCATTGAGTTGCCACAGGTTATTACAAATAAATGCAATTGAGAAATAAGACAAATTTCTTTCTCACCATAGGTAGACTGTGGAATTCACTGGTCAGATCACGTGTTCGAGGAAAATAGCTTTGATTCTTTCAAAAGCAACTTGACGAGTGTGACATCAGTGTAACTTTTAAGTTTTTTTTAAAATTATGTTTTCTGCAGCTATAAGCTGTTTTGGTTTTATTGCTGCCAGGCCATTTGCAAAAGCCTTTTTATTGCTCCTTCAGTGGTTACTTTTATTCTGGTATCTTTTATGACCTTGCATTGACACCTGTTTTGGACAGTTTTTCTTTCTTCCTAGTGAATTTAAACTATTTTTCTATTTAGGCTGGCTGTAATCTAAAAATGAGGCTCTCTCTTCCCACCTGGTTTTGGAAATTCTGTTGGCTCACTGAAAGCAAGGCTTCTTGTCTTCCTGGAGACCAACATGTGCTGTTGGTGGCTTCATCAGAGTGTCTCCTGAGAGCTCTGGGAAGCTTGCTGAATTCAGCAATTGTGGGTGTGTCCAGAGGGCTGCTAGAAGTTACAAGCTGAGAAGTCAGGGTTTTCAATTCTCCAACCTAAGGACTCAGTTCCACTATCATGTGAGCAATAGTCTTTGCCATGTTAAACTTGTGGAAAGGATTTTTTTATATGAGAAGTTTTTGTTTGATTGGAACATTTTGATACATTTGTTAAGGGTTATACGTTATCAAAGTTGTTTTCTGTTTGTAATTGATAAAAGTTATTGCTAACTTTCTTACTATACATGTTAACTATATTCTTAAATAAACTTTTGCTTGATAAAAGCAGCCAGGTGAATCATACCATGCTTATCCTAGCCAAATTTAAGGTACAAAACACTGGAGTTTCTGACCTGAATTATAAAACATCCACGAGAGGAAAAGGAATAGAAAGATGTGCTGAAAGCTTAGACGTCACAAATGGCATAGGAGGAGATCCCTATCGAGTATAAACACCAGCTCACTCTCTGGGCTGAAAGGACTGCTTTACATTCAATGTAATTTGAACCAACACCAATGTAAAATCACATATAATCAGTTTTCCTAACAAAACCGTGGTTGCTTATCAGCTTCATAGCCACTCTGTCCAATTGATTTTCCTTTGGACGTTTCCCTAGGATCTATTTCTTGGGCACCGCTCTTACTCATCTATGTGCTGCCCTTTGGTGACTTCGTCAGCAGACACGGAATTAGTATTCTGCTTTTCTGACAACGTCCAGTTCCATCTCTCTCACATTCATCCTTCCAGTGCCTGTGTTATCAACCTGCTTGTTCCATGTCAAGTATTGGACAAGTTGCAACTTCATGAGCTAAACATTCGGAAAACTAAGTCATTACCTTTGGTGCCTATCACAAACATCTCATACTTGCCACTAATTTCATCACCCTCTTCAAAATGTCTCAGGTTCAACATGACTATTTGCAACCTTGGCATCCTATTCAATGCTCAGCTGTTTCTGACCTTCATCAAAGATTGCCTATATCTAAAGAATCCCCATAGTGCAGAAAAAGGCTATTCAGCCCATTGATCTGCATCAACTCTCCAAAAGAGCAATCCACCCAGGCCAACACCCACTGCCCTATCCCCATTACCTTGCACTTTTATCACAGCCACCTAACCTACACATCTTTTGGACACTAAAGGGAAAAGGACAATTCAGCATGGCCAATCCACCAAGCCTGCAAATCTTTGGACTATGGGAGGAAACTGCAGCATCCGGATGAAACCCACACACACACAGGGAGAACATCCAGACTCCGCACAATCACCCAAGGCCTGAATTGAACACAGGTCCTGATGCTGTGAGGCAGCAGTGATTACTGCTATGCCACTTCCATAACATCTCCCATCTTCACATTTTTCCTGACATTGATGCACATATCCAAACTTTGTCACCTCCCCACTATTTCAATGCTCTCCTGATTGGTTTCCCATTTACCACAAACTTTCAAAATTCTACTACCCACACCTATTATAGGATGTAATATCCAGCTCACCCATCAAACACCTTGCTCACTCTGCTTTTTAATTGGACATCTCCAAACAAAGGTGCACTTTTCCATAGTGTTATGCTAGATATACAATAGTGAAAATGGAGGATTATTGCCCACAACCATGCAGGAGACTCATCCCCAGACTCTATACAGTATACAGATACACTACAGATACCGAGTGTCTCTAATTTCATGCAAGGTACATTTTTAAATGCCTTTCACAACCTCAGGTCACCCAACCCACAGCCTTCATCAAAGCTTCACAGCCATTGAAATACTTTGAACAGCAGTTAGTTACAATTTTTAATTCATTTGTAGGATATGAGCATCATTAGCAAGGTCAGCATTTATTACCATCCTAAACACCTTTGGGAAGGTGGTGGCAAGCCACCTTCTTGAACAACTACAGTCTATGTGGTGTTGGTACACTCATAGCACTCTTAGGGAGTGCCAGGTGTTCGACCGAGCAACAGGAAGGGGCACCAATACAATTCCAAGTCAGGGTGGCGCATCGTTTGGAGGGGAACCTCCAGGTATGATACTCCTATATTCTTGCTCTTTTAGGTAGAAGAGGTCGCAAGTTTGGAAGGTGCTGTCAGAAGGGAGTTTGATGAGTTCAGACAATGCATCTTACCTATGGTTCACGCTGCTGTCTCTGTGATGGTGGTGGATGACATGCCAATCAAGCAATGTTGCTTTGTTTTGGGTGGTGTCAAACTAGACTCTACTAGGCAAGTGGGGAGTGACTTATACCTTATAAATACAATTCCAGGGGTGAGTTACCCACTGCACAATTCCAAGCCACTGACCCGCTCTTGTAGCCACAGTACTAGTGTGGCAATCCAGTTAAGCTTTGTGTCAAAGATGTTTGTTGGTCCAATATTCAGCAATGCTAATAAAGTTTATTTATTAGTGTCACAAGTAGGCTTACATTAACATTGCAATGAAGGTACTGTGAAAATTGCACACAATTGCCACACTCCAACATCTGCTAGGGTATACTGAGGGAGAATATAGCATGGCCAATGCACCTAACCAGCATGTTTTTCAGACTGTAGGAGGAAACTGGAGTTGATTTGGTCAGGATACCAATGAAAATGCCTCTGCTATTCTTCAAGATGTTATGATATTTTCACGTCTGACTAAAAGGACAGATGAGGCCTTAGCTTCTGAAAGAAGAATTGAAAGATACAACAATAAGCAAAAATTTCAAAATTTTCATCTTTTGTTTTTATAAGAACATATTCTGTACAAAGTCCAGGTGCTTCTGAGTGTCTCTTGAAGAGCTGCTGCTTCTGCAAGACCTGGTGACATTGAGATTACAGTGGTATGGTGGAATGGTCCCTCATCTGTACAGAAGAGAAAAAAAACAAGTTAAAATGGACACCTCTTACTTGTACTTAAATGGTGCCTTTAATAAAAGAAAATGCTCCCAAGATGCTTCACGAAGAGCCATGGAAAAAACAAACGTGAGCCAAAGGGGAAAGATTAGGAGCAGTGACAAAGTACTCCAAGAAAGCTGAGTTTTAAGCAGGAAAGTTGGAGCTTCGGGAGTGAGCCAGAGGCAGCTGAAGTCATGACTACCTTTAAAAAGGAGATGAGATGCAGAAATGTCAGTCTACAGAACAGAAAGTTCAGACCTTGTAGCAGTAGAAGAGATTAGGAATGAGAGAGTGACTATACAAGATATTTACACGTAAGGATTCAAACAAAAACACAACCAGTCAGGATAAAATCAAAAATATCTGTTCCTTTAGAACAGATATGCCTCTTGTCTGCTCCAATTCTTCCCGCATTTATTCTAAAAGGTGCTGACTTGCACTACAGCACAGTCCCAGACGGTGGCAGCTCCTCACTATGTATTATGTGGCCATCTTTCACAGAAAAGCCCATGCTGTGAGACAACAGTAGGACATCTGACAGCAAAAGGCACCACAGCCAAGTCGGCACTTGTCTTCATCTGTGATCAGGTGTGTTAGGCTTGTGCAGTACCTTAGTTAGGCCGCACCTGGAGTAGTGTGTATAATTTTGGTCTCCTTACTTTAAGAAGGATATTGTTGCCAGAGGGAGTGCAAAAAAGGTTCACCTTGTTCCCAGGATGGCAGGAATATCCCTACAAGGAGAGTTTGGGGAAACTGGGCCTGTATTCGCTAGAGGTTTGAAGAATGAGACCTACAAAATAATTAAAGGATAGACATGTAGATGCAAGCACGATGTTTCCCCTGATTGGGAAGTCTAGACAGTAAGAAGTCTCATAACACCAGCTTAAAGTCCAACAGGTTTATCTGATAGCAAACACCACCAGCTTTCGGGGCTTTGCCTCTTCGTCAGGTGACTCACCAAATAAACCTGTTGGACTTCTTACTGCATTTACCCCAGTCCAATGCCAGCATCTCCACATCATGGGAAGTCTAGAACCAGGGGACAAATTCGAAACAAGGGGGAAGTCACTTAGGGGAGAGATGAGGAGAAGCATTTGTACTTATAAGGGTTGTGAATCTTTAGAATTTTCTACCCCAAAGGGCTGTGGAAGCTCAGTCATTGACTATGTTTAAAACAGAGGTTGACAAGTTTCTAAATACCAACAACATAAAGGGATACGGGGATTATGTGGGGTTTGAAGTTAACGATCAACTATGATCATACTGAATGGTGGAGCAGGCTCAATGGTGAAGCAGGCTTGATTGGCTGAAAAGACTACTCCTGCTCCAATGTTGAGGCACTGAGCCATTTACAACTCTCTGCTACCTAATGAGGAATCAACTATTGTGAGCATTGATCTGGGCCAGGCTGATGTGATTGGTTCAGGCCCTTACCAGGATATGGATTTGCCTAATGAGTCGTCAGTGCTGCACTGAATTTTCTTGATCACTGTCATCGCTCCCTCATCAAACAGCATCATACACCATTATCTTCTGGAAAGAGGACAAGTCCCTAGCCCCATGCTCGTTATATTATAACTGGGAAGATGGTAAGGGGCAGCACACTCCAATATAAGCTCCCTCCCCCACTCCAATTCTATTTACAGTAGTCTATTTCAAACATCACTGGCAATATGAAATGGCACTAAACAACCCATCAGGATTGCTAACCCCTCATCACAACCAGCATTGCTATTGTGAATTAAACATTAAGATTAAAGCAAAATGCTGGAGTCTGAAACAAAAACAGGAAATGCTGGAAAATCTTAGCAGGTCTGACAGCATCTGTGGAGAAAGAATACAGCCAATGTTTCAGGCACTCAAAAAATTTTGGCTCTATTCTCTCACCACAAATGCTGTCAGACCTGCTGAGATTTCCCAGCATTTTCTGCTTTGGCTGCTATTGTGAATGTGGATTGCAGCTGGACACTTCCATCCCTTTTAGACTGACTGACAACAGGCCTTACAGAGCTGGCACAAGAGATAAATTTAATGAAGAAAAAACTACAAAAGCATTTAAAAACAGCACACAGCTTTTAAAATATAAATAGTAAATCTGTTGTGAAATTACTTTTTCTGTGGTCCAAGCAGTAAAACTCATCCTGCTTTACTATTACTTTTAAAAGGTAGGAACAATGTGCTATTTGGTTCATCTCCATTAGGGGAAATGCAGTTAGTCTGAGTAATGGCTCCGGGTTCCCATCCTCTGCCACTACCCAGTAATCTCTGCTGGAGAAGTGTGTATGCATGGACAGCAGACAGCTCTGATATCATTCAGTGTCAAATACGCTATTCATAACCTCACATAGGATCACAAAACTTTGCAAAGTACCAGAGGATACCAGGATCTATGAGACTGCATCCTAACATCTTGAGATCACACACTGTAGCACCTTCAGAAAAGGAATAAAATTTGGAGTGGGCATATGACCAGCCTATCTATAGCATCCTGTAATCTAATTGCTACCAGTTACCATTTTTTGTGTCTTCTGCGAACTTACTTACCATATCACCTACATTTACTTTCAACTGGACATCAGGGTAATATACCAACAAACCAGGACACTTTTATATTGTGATACAAGTGCAATTTGTAAATGTATTACACTACCGCCTGAAAGACAAACAGCTGAGGTTTCAGTGCTCTTACCTTCCCCGCACATTCCCAGCTGCCATCATACATAAATTCCAACCCATAGGAGGAGGAAAAGTACTCCAAATCCCATAAAAAGAGACGCCACTAGGGAAATCAGCAGTTCTTTGTAGATGTCTCGTGTGTATTTGGTGGATGTTACCTCATATCTAATAAAACAATTCAGGAAAACTGATCAGCAGTTGGATTTAATTTCTGCAGCTCAGGCTCTGATAGACGTACCTACTGTACGCCATGAAGAACTAGCATTGTACGCACTAGAAAACCTCCCCTTCACTGCCTGTTCTATCTCTGAAGATATAGGGCAGGATTTTGCAGCCCGACTCGTCCGGAAACTGTAAAATTACACACAAAGTCTACAGGCCTTCCCATTGTCCCCCCTCCGATTCCTATAGCGGACGGGGCGGTAAAATTCTATAGCATTTTGAGTCTGAGAATTATACCATACGATACACTGCATTATTGAGCTAAGGATGGAGCAACAGGAGAGGTTTCTTTGAAGATTAGATCTGTTTGTGAATCCATGACTACTCCCTATGGTCAGAAGAAACCAGCAACCACTAAAAATAAATCTTTAAAAAAGTGCATGCCAAATTTTACATGCAAAATGCGTCTCAAAGATATGCACAAAGACATACAAACAACCTACAACTCAAATCCCAATGCTTCACACAGATCCACAGGTCATTCATTGCCCAACCTGTGTTACCACACACAATTCTTCACATGAACCTAGGTACAGTGTGGGCAAGCCTTTCAGCGATGGAACACAATAGCATCAGAGGCTGATCCTATTCCCATCCAAAGCCTACATGAGCACTTACAGGCATGAGTGAAATGCTGACTCTAGACCTCCACTTCTTTCAGTAGCCCATTGTGCAGAGGTCAAACATTGAAGTCTCACAGCTCTGAGACCAGCTAAAGTTTGATAATTTAGCAGCAGTGGAGGAAGCAAGAGTTGTTAAGGTACAATTGGGTATTGTCAACATGCACCAGAGACCAGAGAGATCAGGAAACTGATGGTGCTCTCTGACAATGTCGCTGAGGAGCAGCAGGTAGGTGAGAAATAGCTTCTGTATAATAAAGTTTGCCTTACAATAACCCAAAAATTTAACATTTCCTCTTGATTTAACATGAGCCGCCTTTCCAATCTGAGTGAAAACTTGTGCCAAAAACTATCACTCAACAAAATAACTAGGTTGAGTATACTAAACTCAATTCAATAAGGAAGACCCTTTCATCCATTGCTCCAGGTTAGAACTGAACCTCAAGGTAAATGTGCTAACCACTATATCGTCAATATAATTCATTAGCCAGAGTCTGAGAAGGATACACAAAAAACCATGCGGTGAAGAACATGCCAATTGCAAGAAGAACCACTGTCAAGTGTGGGAAGACAGCAGGATTGACCGGGCTTGTATATCTGGTCATAGCCTCCAGCTCCTGAAAAACAAAAACAGGTATGCAATTAATACACCACAGCAGTGATACACACAACACTCACACTGGGGGTATCATTCCACTGACGCCTTAACCACCATGCACGTTGTCCTCTTCATGTATCAGCTAAGACAGTAAGTCTCAAGAAGGTAGAATTGTGGAAAGCATCATTACCAAAGTCAAATCCTGTCCGCAGCATTATTCATGTAGCCATCAGGGTCCAGTGAATAAGAATCACATCAATTTGCAAAACAGAAGGCAGCCATTTAACCTATTGCATTAGCAGCTGGTCAGTCTAATGCAATTTTCAAACACTTGGTTCGTAGCCTTGTAGGGCACTTCAAGTGCATATCCAAGTTCTTTATAAATATTATGAGGGTTTCTTCCTTACACCATCTTATCAGGCAGGTTCTTGTACATTTCCCAATATCCTACCACTTGTGTATTCCTTTGCATTGTTAATGTCCCCCAAATACACTACCTCACACTTATCCAAATTGAACTGCATATGTTACTGTTCCACCCACCTGATAAGTCTATGAATATTTTCCTATAGTCTACAGCTTTCCTCATTACCAACTAGGCGGCCAACTTTGGCATCATCTGATGCATCATCAGGCTTATGCAAGTCCAAATTATTGATATATATAGTTTGAGTCCCGCAGAATTTCACTGCAAATAACTTCCCAGTCACAAAAACACCCATCAGTCACCACTCTTTGCTTCCAGCCTCAATCAATTTTGATCAACTTTGCCCTTGTTCCAAAGGACTTTTACTTTGTGACCAGTCTATCAATTCAAATGGATGACAAAAGATCCACCACCCCCCATCAACCTGCCTTGTTACACCCAAAATGTCAATCACATTAGCTAGACAACCTTCCATTAACAAATCCAGCTACTCTTTGTTTAACAATGTATTTCTAAAAGGCAGAAGTCTTACAATACCATGTCAAAGTCCAACAGGTTTATTTGGTATCACGAGCTTTTGGAGTGCTCCTCCTTCACTCACCTGATGAAGGAGCAGTGTACCAAAAGCTCATGATACCAAATAAGCCTGCTGGATTTTAACCTGGTGTTGAGACACTTTTTACTGTGCCCACCTCAGTCTAATACCTGCATCTCCACATCATTTCTAAAAGATGATTTATCACATCCTTCAGAATACTTTCCAATTATTTTCCCATACTGGTTGACTGGCCTCTAATTACTTTCTCAACTTGTTAAACAACAGTACATTAGCAGTCCACACCTGAAGCCAGATGATTGGAAAATAATGCTCAGAATCTCCTTTCTTCTCTTACTTCCTGTAACAAACTAGACATTTTGTCCAGGTCTGGGGATTTCTCCACCTTCATAGATGTCAAACAATTCAGCTAACATTTTATACTCCTCTAATTGCAATCTTTATATCATCTGCTTTAGTGAAAACAGACATTAAAAACAATACTAACATCCTTCAACCCAAAGGTCCTCAATTACCCCTCCTTTAGACACTCTCCTGACATTTATGCATTTATACTAAAAAAGGCTTGCGATTTTACTTGCCAATATTTTTCTTGTCCTCTCTGTGCTTTATTAATTTCACCACTACACTTTTACACCTCTCAATGTTTTCCATAGCATTGAGTCCTCTGTATCGACCATTAGCTTCCCATTTCACTTGATCCTCTCGTTTAAGCCCTTGGTACACAGAGGTTTTAAAGGAAGAGACTTGTTCTAAATCCTCATGAACGCCTCACAATGATCTGGCACTGATTTACTTCAAGTAGCATGTATCAGAAATATGTAGCCTAGCTGAATTTTTCTCCCAACAGACTATTCTGTGGCAGCCGTCAAGACCTGGCTTCAGTTACTCTCTGTCCACTGGCAAGTAATGGTGAAAACAGATAGAAAATAGGTAATAAATCAAAGCTAAACGAAATCCTACACCTCCACCTTAGCAAAATTGAAGTCAGTTTTGTATTAATCTGGGACTATTACTTGTTAGTTACTGATCCTTAAAGAAATCAATAATTTTTAAGTGCAAGGTTCTTTTCCTAGTGTACATTACAAAGAGTACTTAAACATTTACAAGCAATCTGTGGGAGAGATTAATGCTATGCATGAGTAATAAAACTGAAGGATGGGACAATGGGAGGTCTCTCATACCTGAGGTGGTTTTAGGCCTGACATCAAAGCACTCAATAAAGACATTAGGGCAATACAAGCCAATATTGGAGGAAAGTCCATCCCTAGTATTTTCAAATGATAGTCACATGAAAAATACTTCACACTAACTACGCAGAAGAGTGGAACCAAGTAGACCAAGGAAGCTTAATTTATGACCTAACCAGAGGTACATCCTCTTATTGAAAGGTTGCACAGTAGCTATATCATCACAGCAATAGTATGTGGTGAGCTGCAAGCTGGAGCTCAGAAAGACAAGAAAGAAATAAGACCCATGGACAACAGAATGATTTTAGGAGCAGAGGTGATGGTTGGGATACGGAGTTTGAAGCTTAGCACTGGACCAAACAAAATAAGCAAGTGGCCAAGTGATGGCTGCTCCTCCAACTCAGTATCAATTCTTAACTGATTACACTCATGTGAAACACACTGATATATTTTCCGCTTTAAAGACTCTGCATAAATATACATTATTGTCACTGGGGTTCAATCTTCCTGATTTTAAACTAGATTCATATTATTGGAAATTTTGCAGCTTCACTGTACACATCACAGATGAGCATTAATTTATGATATTACCTTTGCTCAAATCCAAAACCAGGTTGGATGTGGATCAGGACCACTGACACGTTTAGATATTCATAAAAGGACGTAAAGGGTTTAAAATTAACGCCACAACACAAGTTTTTCCTGTACTCACTCCAAAGCATATGAAACAAACATTTTTAAAAGGATGCATTTATCTAGGAGACCAGATACACGTACACAGCTTTCTTTCACAAATTCAACTGAAAATCTGTTCATTCAAAATTGTGGGATGGGAGAAGTTGAAGTTAAAGTTAGGATGCCAACCAGAGTTCTGCATTTTAACAGATGAGGCGAAAGGGAAACGATTTTCAAAAGTGAAGAGACTGTAAGCATGCAATTTAAAAGTTTCAGCTTCGAATGATGAAGGTTCTTTAGCTGCTTCATCCCAGAATACCCACGGCATCACCGGGGAGATAAGTTCCTGGCCTCAATCATCCTACTTCTGGTAAACTAGAACAAGACCAGCAATGCTGGGCGTCTCTCCCCGGGATTGGGGAGCTGGATGTCTCTCCCTGGGACTGGGGAGCTGGATGTCTCTCTCCCCGGGATTGGGGAGCTGGATGTCTCTCTCCCCGGGATTGGGGAGCTGGATGTCTCTCTCCCCGGGATTGGGGAGCTGGATGTCTCTCTCCCCGGGATTGGGGAGCTGGATGTCTCTCTCCCCGGGATTGGGGAGCTGGATGTCTCTCTCCCCGGGATTGGGGAGCTGGATGTCTCTCTCCCCGGGATTGGGGAGCTGGATGTCTCTCTCTCTCCCCGGGATTGGGGAGCTGGGTGTCTCTCTCTCTCCCCGGGATTGGGGAGCTGGATGTCTCTCTCCCCGGGATTGGGGAGCTGGATGTCTCTCTCCCCGGGATTGGGGAGCTGGATGTCTCTCTCCCCGGGATTGGGGAGCTGGATGTCTCTCTCCCCGGGATTGGGGAGCTGGATGTCTCTCTCTCTCCCCGGGATTGGGGAGCTGGGTGTCTCTCTCTCTCCCCGGGATTGGGGAGCTGGGTGTCTCTCTCCCCGGGATTGGGGAGCTGGATGTCTCTCTCCCCGGGATTGGGGAGCTGGATGTCTCTCTCCCCGGGATTGGGGAGCTGGATGTCTCTCTCCCCGGGATTGGGGAGCTGGATGTCTCTCTCCCCGGGATTGGGGAGCTGGATGTCTCTCTCCCCGGGATTGGGGAGCTGGATGTCTCTCTCCCCGGGATTGGGGAGCTGGGTGTCTCTCTCCCCGGGATTGGGGAGCTGGGTGTCTCTCTCCCCGGGATTGGGGAGCTGGGTGTCTCTCTCCCCGGGATTGGGGAGCTGGGTGTCTCTCTCCCCGGGATTGGGGAGCTGGGTGTCTCTCTCCCCGGGATTGGGGAGCTGGGTGTCTCTCTCTCCCCGGGATTGGGGAGCTGGATGTCTCTCTCCCCGGGATTGGGGAGCTGGATGTCTCTCTCCCCGGGATTGGGGAGCTGGATGTCTCTCTCCCCGGGATTGGGGAGCTGGATGTCTCTCTCCCCGGGATTGGGGAGCTGGATGTCTCTCTCCCCGGGATTGGGGAGCTGGATGTCTCTCTCTCTCCCCGGGATTGGGGAGCTGGATGTCTCTCCCCGGGATTGGGGAGCTGGGTGTCTCTCTCCCCGGGATTGGGGAGCTGGATGTCTCTCTCCCCGGGATTGGGGAGCTGGATGTCTCTCTCCCCGGGATTGGGGAGCTGGATGTCTCTCTCCCCGAGATTAGGGAAATATTTTCTCACCATTTTTTCCTCGCTTTGGGCCACGTCGCCACGGCAGAAATGACGTTAATACCCGAGCGCCGCAGCCGCACTGCATACTGGGTGTTGTAGTCACATATTTTTTCACTCTATTTAAGATTCGCCGCACCTTCCCGTTCTCAACATCACACGCCTCCATATGGAGCATTTTCACCTTCTGCAAATAAGACGCAATTCAACCGAGGGCGGCCAAACCACCTTTACGGAGCAGCGAATCAGCGAACAACTACAATTCCCAGCAGCCACTGCGGCCCCCGCACATGCGCATGCGGGTAGCTGATGTTAGTCACTTGACTTGGTAAGGCCCCACCCCCAGCAGAGGCTGTCAATCAAACTGAACCATTGCAGCTCCCTGTCTGCCTGCTGGGCAATGGGGATGGAGACACACTGGAACTATTTGACAAGAGATCATCATAGACTTTCCATCTTTCTACTAAAGCCGCGAAGCAAATTAATTAATCCTTCATATATAAGTGTTGGTTTGTTACCCAGTTGGCTGGTACTGCCTTAACGTTAGATAATAATTGAATAATAATATCTGCGTGGGTTCCCCCTCCACAGGTGCTCCGGTTTCCTCTCACAGTCCAAAAACATCTGGTTTAGGTGGATTGGCCATGCTAAATTGACCCTAGTTTCGGGGGGAGTAGCAGAGTAAATATGTGGGGTTACGGGGATGGGGTGGGATTGATGTCGGTGCAGGTTCGATGGGCCAAATAGCCTCCTTCTGTACTGTAGGGACTTTATGATTGGATTTTATTAATGACCGTTGTAACAAAAGACAATGTCACAATTGCCATAAGATAGGTCATGATATGGAAAATTGTTGGGCAAAAGGGGTGGGGGATAGAGAATGACAGGGTCCCAAAGGGCAGATTCATCCCCCGAGGTTCAAACCCAAATCCTGTCAGAACACAACAAGTACCGTGGTCAGTATTTCAGATGACAGCAGCTGAATTGCAGTTGTTAGGTCAGAAGTGACAATTCGCAGCTCTTGAGACTACAGGAAGAGATCCCCGAATGTATGTATAAGCAGTTTTAGCATGCCAAGCCCACATCATGTTGATAGACACTGGGACATCTATATATATAACATATTTAAATTTGCTCCTAACTAACTCAAGTGATAATGTAAAGATACCCTGAGGAGGCATATCCCGCCATCCGACTCCGGTGACTCTATCCTGTCACTCGTCACCAAAAAGACTGTTGATGGAGTTACTGTGGTGGTCAGTACTGCCTTAACTTTAGACAATACAAGACTCACGAAGCCACTGTCTCAATTTAAAAACATAACTTTATTTAGACCAGCAGCTGCTAGGAGACCATCAAAAGGGTCAGGGCAGCTCCGAGATAGTGTAGCTAGACCTCTCTGATGAAATCTGACTTATACAATTCAAATTATAGATTTTTCTTATCAATTATTCCCGCCTTTCATTAGCTTTAAATCAATCATCTTCGGTATACGTAAATCAACCATAATACCTGACATTTACCATAGCCAATCGCATCTTACTCTCTGGCGTAATGGCATTTTATTAATCTGCAGAATCCAGAAGCTAAGTCCTGTCTTGGCTGACCCCACTTCCTGTGTTGCCTAGTAACCTTAGACTCTAGCCCAAAGTTCAAATGAATGTTCCCATTGGTTCCCTTAAAGGTCGCTGCCTAACCGGATTAACACATGATTCCACATTTGGGCATGCATCCGTCTTGTCTGGACTGTGAGTAAATTTAAAGGTTTAAACATTCTCTTGTACTTTGGTTTCACCCTAATGCTTTTTACCATGATGCTTCACAGCAAATTGCTCTTGCCCGAAGTGAAGAATATATCTTGACAAAACATGAATACATTCAAAAGATTAGCATGTGTTTTAAAATTATAATCACTGTCTAAATCACTTACTGCATCTCATACATGTAAATTGCTTTCTTGTTAGCTTATAAGCTTGTTTTAAAAGTCATTTACCTTTTCTGTCAGCAACCTTAGTGTCTAAGTTTAAAAATCTTATTATCCTACTTAGGGTTCTCCCAGTTACAACAAGATAAAAGCAGAAAATGCTGGATAAACTCAGCAGGTCTGGCATCATCTGTGGAGTGAGAAACAGTTAAAGTTTCGAGACTCTGTAGAAGCACCGTGTGGTCTTGAAACATTGGGAGGGATTTTCCAGCCGTGCTCACCCCGAAACCAGAAAATCCCACCCAAGGTCAATGGACCCTTCCATTGTCCACCCCTCACCCACTCCAATTCCCATGGCAAGCAGTATGGTAAAATTTGCCCTGTTAAGCCTGTGTCCCTCTCCACAGATGCTGGATGAGATTATCCAGCATTTTCTCTTTCAGATTTCCAATATCCGCAATATTTTTCTTTTAATTATTATTTAATTATTCATTCTTCTTTCTGTACTGTGGGACCTTGCTGTGTGCAAAACCACTGTCTATGCGACAATTATTGCATTCCAAATGGACTGTCAATGGTTGGGGACTAGCATGGAGCTGGGTGTCCCCTCTCCCCAGGATTGGGAACCAGTGAAACCCAGGGGGATTAATGGAGTAAACAGAGATCGCGGGGATTGGGCAGGGGGTGGACCTGGTTGGGATGCTCTTTCGGAGGGTTAGGGTGGAAATGATGAGCCAAAATGGCCTCCGTCTACACTGTAAGGGTTCTATGAATGTTGGCAACATTTATAATAGAATCCCTACAGTGCAGAGGGAGGCCATTTGGCCCTCTGAGCCTGCACTCAGAACAATTCCACCCAAGTCCTATCCCCATAACCACATGTATTTACCACACTACTGTCCCTGACACTAAGGTCAATTTAGCATGGCCAATCAACCTAACCCGCACATCTTTGGACTGTAGAGAGAAACCAGAGTAATCCCATGCAGACATGGGGAGAATGTGCAAACTCCACACCCAAGGCTGGAAACAAACCCTGGCCCCTAGTGCTGTGAGGCAGCAGTGCTAACTACTGTGCCACTGTGCCATCCAATGCAGTGGAGCCAAGTAGGCTAATGGATTTGGGAGTGAACGAGATCCAATGCAGTCTCACAAAGAAAAGGAGGTTTCTCGGAAGTGAGCCAGGATTCAACTTTGTAAACTTTTAGATTAGCTTTCAGCTCAGGTTCTGTTGGTAGTATTTCTGCTTCTAAGATAGAAGGTTGTGGATTCAAGATCCAATTTAAGATTAGGTTAAGGTAAAATTGCCATAGTCTGAAATGACAATGGACTGTGACTGGTGGTGATTTAACCTGTGAATCACTGCACCTCAGGCAAGGGACAAGGTTGAGAAGGTGGGGCTTTCATGAATAACCTCAGCCGGTATGGAAATTGAACATGCACTGTTGGGCGTCATAGCTATCAAGCCAAATGAGTTACAGCAACCCAAAAAAGAGCACAAAAAGACTAACACTCCGGAGGGGTACTGTTGGAGGTGCTGTCTTTCAGAGAAGATGTCAGATTAAGGCCCTGTCTTCCCTCTAAGCTAAAGAGATAGATCCTCTGGCACAATTTCAAAAAAGGACAGGAGAGTTATCTCTCAACCGGACATCAGAAAAACAGATTATCTGGTCAACTTCACGTTACTATTTGTTGGACCTTGCTGTGTGTAAATTCGTTCCCATACTTTCTGCATTACAGAATCTTTACAATGCACAAGAAAGCCATTTAGCCCATTGAGTCTGCCCTGGCTCCCTGAAAGAGCGTTCTACCTATTCCCACTCCCCTGCGTTATTCCTATAACCTTGCGCATTCTTTTCAGGTAGCAATCCAATTCCCTTTTGAATACCTTGATTGAACCTGCCCCCACCATCCTCTCAGGATGTTTGTTTCAGAATCCAACCACCCTCTGGGTGAAAAAAAATCCTCACATCACTTTCATTCCTTGTGCCAATTATTTTGAATCTGTGCCCTCTAGTTCTTGCTGCTCTCTTGAGTGGAAACTGTTTCTCACTATTTACCCTGTTCAGATCCCTCAGGATCTTAAACACCACTATCAAATCTCCTCTCAGTCTTCTTTTCTCCGAGAGAAAAAAGTTCCAACTTATCCTCATAGCTATGGTTCTTTATTCCTGTAATCATTCTTGTGAATTCTCCTCTGTACTCTGTCCAATGCCTTCACAACCTTCCTCAAGTATGGTGCCCAGAACTGAATGCAGTACTCCAAACGAAGTCTAACTATGTCTTATGCAAGTTTAACATGACCTCCTTACTCTTGTACTTACACTCAGTCATGAATACAGAATCATAATTAACTGTGGAAGGAAAGCAGTCCAGGCTAACTTCTAGATTTTGGATTAGTGCCAATGTATTAATGATTGCTTGCTCTTGGCAGTAACATGGTCAGTATATTCAGGAGCACTTTCCCCTACTTTATCTTACATACGTGCAAACATAGGAAGGAGGAGCAGGAGCAGGTCGCTCTGCCCCTCAAGCCTGCTTCACCATTCAATAAGATCATAGCTGATCTGATTTTAACCTCAACTTCATATTCCTGCCTATCCCCAATAGCCTTTCACACTCTTGCTGAACAAGAATCTATCAACCTCTTAAAAATATTCAAAGATCCCCAAGATATTTCCTATTTACCATTATGGGGGGAGATGTTAGGGGAAAACTGTGCACATGAGAATTGGAAGAAAATGGTGAAAGTGAGGAAAATGTACCTAAAACAGTGTTGGCATCTTGAATGAAATGGTGATACAATTGTCCTGCTGAATATGAATTAAGCCAATTTTTTTTTTCCTTCATGGGATGTGGGAGCTGCTGTCAAGGTGTTCATGAGCCACAGTGGCCCTTGTGAATATACAGCCACAGTACAGAGGAAAATTCCAGGATCTTAACCCAGCAACAATGAAGGAACAATGATATAGTTCCAAGTTAGGTTGCTGAGTGACTCGGAGGGATATTTGCACCTGGTGATTATTAGGATCCCAGTTGACGTTATAACATGACAGGAAGATCCCGGGATGGAACCATGGTTCAAAAGACCATAAGTTTTACTTTTTTTTAATCAAATACAGAGGAACAAAGTCACAGGATCGCTAATTAGTTTTAAAAACAAGAACAAAACTTTTATTAAACATGAAGAATGGATTATAATACAATATTCCTTTACTCCTCTAGCCTAACCGATACACCCAGGTTTTAAGATTTACATGGATAACAAAGTCCATTTGAAACTACAATGGCCTCATTGGCACACAAAATTCCTCCTCAGAATCACCCCAGCTGATTGTCCTATGAATGTTTCCAAACTCCACTAACAAAATACACTTTAAAATCTTCTTTTGTAGCAATATATTCACTTAGCAATTTGCACTCCAAAATCCAGTTCATGTTTTCCAAAAGACTCATTTGACCAGAGACTCTGCTCCACATTTAGTAGTAAATCCATGCCATATTTTCAGATTAACCCTTTCAGGTTTTCACTGTTAGACCAATTTTGATATCCACTCAATGCATTATAATTTCAAACTTTAGGGTCACTTTTAGAAAACCTTTCTCTAGTATCGTCACTAGCTGATTCCTTTTCAGCTTTGTCCAGTGTCCCTGAACAGAATCCTGTTCTATTTCCCAGTTTCTTCTTTGTTCCTAGAAATTCCAGACCTTCTGGAAACTTTGCTTCATTTTGTTAGCTTCTTAACTAGTTGCTCTTTAGATCTTTGGCTCTGGCTGGCTGAACCATTGCTCTATTGTTAGGTTTCTCTTACAGTAAAGCTGAAAGAGTGGTTCCTCTTTAGCTTCCCCTACCAGAGCTGAGAGAGAGTTATGTACTTTCATTGTATACCTCCAACTGCCTCTAGCTTTCAGTAGAAAGCTTCTGCACCCCTTACAGAGTCCCTGTAGTTGCTAAGCAACTATCTTTCTTCATGCCATAGCTCTCTAAACACAATAGTATCTCAGCTGGAACTGAAACTAACCTCCACATAGACAAACACACTTGTTCCATATGAAATCTGACTACAACTCCTTTCCATGCACAGAAATATTAAATCAAACCTACGTAAAACTATACCTTATTTCTAATGTTTACCCATAGAAATATAAATCCTTTATAATGACCTTTGGTTTCCTAACAGTGGTGTTCTCATGCATCTCCTGTTGTTGTTATTTTAGGTTGTAGAAACTTTCTGTCAAAAGAACCTTGTTGAGTTGCTGCAGCACATCTTATACATGGAACACCCTGCTACCAGTGTGCACCAATATTGGTGTGAGTGAATGTTTAAGGTAGTGATTGGGTGCCAATCAGGGAATTAAAGCTTAAAGTTTAAGTTTAAAGTTTATTTATTAGTGTCACAAGTAGGCTTACATTAACACTGCAATGAAGTTATTGTGAAAAGTCCCCTAGTTGCCACACTCCAGCGCCTGTTCGGGTACACTGAGCGAGAACTTAGCATGGCCAATGCACCTAAGAAGCACATCTTTCGGACCGTGGGAGGAAACTAGAACACCCAGAGGAAACCCATGGAGAATGTGCAAACTCCGAACAGACAGTTACCCAAGCCAGAAATTGAAACCAGGTTCCTGGCATTGTGAGGCAGCAGTACTAACTGTTGTGCCAGCTTTTCACTATATCCTACTATATCCTGGATGATGTCAAGCTTCTTGAGTGTTATTGGAGCTGCACTCATCCAAGCAAGTGAGAGTAGTCCATCGCACTCCTGATTTGTGCTCTGTAGATGGTGAACCGGCTTTGGGGAGTCAGGATTGAGTTACTCATCACATAATTCTGAGCTTCCTGGCCTGCTCAAGTAGCCACATTTATATGGTTCAATTCAGTTTCTGGTCATTGGGCATTCCCAGGGTGTTGATGGTGGGTCATTTAACAATGGTAATGTCATTAAATGTCAAGGGGAGATGTGAAATTCAGGTGGATTCAAGCAAGTTACTGGCTACATGTGTGGGTGCAATGTGTCATGGTGGGTACTGGGTGGCGGCAGTGTATCAGGGTGGATACTGGGTAGGGGCAGTGTGTTCAGTGGGTATTGTGTGGGGGCAGTGTATCGGGTTGGATATTGGGTGAGTGCAGTGTGCTGGGTGGGTATTGAGTGGGTGCAGTGTATCAGGGTGAGTGCAGTGTGTCAGGGTGGGTATTGGGTGGGGGCAGTGTGTCAGGGTGAGTGCAGTGTGTTGGGTGGGTATTGGGTGGGGGCAGTGTGTCAGGGTGAGTGCAGTGTGTCAGGGTGGGTATTGGGTGAGTGCAGTGTGTCAGGGCGGGTATTGGGTGGGTGCAGTGTGTCACGGTGGGTACTGGATGGCAGGTGGGTGCAGTAGCAGGGCGAACACTGAGTTGCAGCAAGTGGGTCTTTTTGACATAGAGGGGCATAGTTTCAATTTGTAGAATGGTGTAAATGCATGTTGTAGAATCAGGGAACCTGTATAAAAAGTGTCAGGTTTTAATTTTCATTGATTTCAGCAGGCACTCACTGGACAGCATGTGAGTACTGGCTAGGTGCAGTATGATTGGAGATGCTGGCGTTGGACTGAGGTAAACACAGTAAGAAGTCTCACAACACCAGGTTAAAGTCCAACAGGTTTATTTAGTAGCAAACACCACTAGCTTTCGGAGCGCTGCTCCTTCATCAGGTAACTGGGAGTTCTGTTCACAAACTGGCATATAAAGACACAAAATCAATTTACAGAATAATGATTGGAATGCGAATCTTTACAGCGAATCAAGTCTTAAAGATATAGACAATGTTTAGGTGCAGTATATCAAAGCAGACACTAAGTGGCAGTAGATAGCTATTGAGACCGTGAAAGGTACAACAATTAGAAAGGGGACAGATAAATGATAAATCGGTCAAATTTAGAGAGGGTAAATCCACTAGATTTAGGTCCGGCTAGACTGGTCCCATGTATATTAACAGAAGAGGCATTTTTACATATTTAGAAAAAAAATACATGAAGAGAATTATAAAATGATTGCTGTAATTAAAACAAGTCCAGGGAATAATAGATCAATTAGCTTAATGGTTAGAAAGGTAACAGAATCTTTGTTAAAAGTGGAATAGCGAAATTTCTAGAAGTTGGAAATATAATAACAGATTTGTTATTTGGCCAACATTATAGGTTCATATTTTGCAGTTGACAGTGAAGCAGGAGTACTTCCTAGACTTTGAGAAAGATCCAGTGGTGTGGTTTTCCCCTTCCTGACAGCAGTATGAATCAAGTCAGAGAGCTATTGTGTGCCGCAGCAGAGATATTAGTAAGCAGGGTAAGCAGCGAAGGATTAAAATGTCATTGTGAAATCCGGAATTTCACCGCCACACCTGCCCCGGAATCGGGGTGGGCGCCGCTCGCAGAATGGAATTCTCCATTGGCCTCGGAGGGATTTTACGAGGCTTGCCCGAGTGAGGTTGTGGACTGAAACCAGCCAGTCAATCACAAACACAAACAGAAAGTACTGGAAAATCTCAGCAGGTCTGGCGGCATCTGTGGGGAGAGAATGGAGCCAACGCTTCAAGACTAGATGACCCTTCTATTATTTTATTATCCAACAGGTAGCAGCAGAAAAAGCTCTGCCCAGGCAAATTGCACAATGGAGACATCAGAACTTTTGTATCAGTGCCTCTCAGACTAATTAATCTCCGCTTCTTCCATCAGGGAAGTCATCATTTCTGGGAAGCCGGATCATCCTGTATCAGTTTCAGCTGGCTATCCTCTGGAGAAATACACTACTGGACTTGGGACTTGGGAACTCCAATCTGGACAGGCCTGAGGAGTTTCATGCACATGTGGGCCTGGAACGTGTGGCATGTACACAAGCTGGCATTTGAAGGCCTTTTGCCTGAGGACCTTGGCGCAAAAGAAAATGGCAAGAAAACAGGATCATGTGATTGGGAGCAGAGTCACGTAACCAAGAAGAGCCCCAGGCACGGGGGACTGGGAAAGGGAGAGGTCCAAAGTTTAAGAAGGCAGAGGGGCAGAGAAAGAAGCTTCAAGCAGAGACAACAGCAATGGTTCGTAGACTATAAGTGGACAGGGTTCAGGAAGAGCCCTGGCAATCAATCTTGGGTTCATGTCACACTATCTATAACCTCCACAACTTGCCTGGGTTTGCAAAATCTCACTAAGTGTCCTGTCTGAGACAGTACACATCTCTTTAACCTGTGCTTAACGCTCTTTCCAGTCACAGTGTCTGTATCTTTAATACTTGATTACCTATAAAGACTCGCATTCCAACCATTATTTTGTAGATTGAGTTTGTGTCTTTATATGCCCTGTTTGTGAACAGAACTCCCACTTACCTGATGAAGGAGCAGTGCTCCGAAAGCTAGTGGCTTTTGCTACCAAATAAACCTGTTAGACTTTAACTTGATGTTGTGAGACTTCTTACTGAGTGAAAAGTTCCACACAGCAATATTACAAGTTTTAACACTTTGGGGATGTCATGTGACATACTTCACACTTGTTCTCCTGGGTTTTGGACGAAAGGATATATTTTTCCAGTTCTGGAATCTTGAGATGTTTAATAAAGAAGTCAGGATCCCTTTTGTCCTTTCTGATGTACCGGGCGGGATTTTATGGCCTCAGTCAACCCGAGACCGGAAAATCCTGTCAGAGGTCAACAGACCTTTGCATTGTCTGCCCCTTGCCCTCGCCGATTCCCATGGCAGGCGGGGTGGTAAAATTCGGGCGATAGTCTCTTTTGGATGTAGCTTTGCCTTCAAAATGCAACGGGTGTTGGTGCATTGCATTGGAATATGATTTTCTGCAGTCACAGGCATCATTTGTGCCTTTTTAAAGATAACAAGGTCCCTGCTGGTTTTTGGAAGGCTAGAAATTCCTCTGGTATGAGCCATGGCTAGTCAGACTGTCAGGGTAAAGCCTTTGACAATCTTTGAAATAAAATAATTTTATAAAATAACCAGGTTGACATGGATACATATATTTTCTATCCTGTCTTCTGGATGATACAATTCCAAGGCAAGATCTTCAAATATGAAGACTGAAACCCCTCGTGAGAGAGGCGGGATTGATTGACTTATAGGGTGGAATTCTCCCATCTGGGACTATGTCCCGGGGTGGAGATGAGGATGATGCAAGTTTCCTGCTTTTGAGGCCATTAGGAAAGTATGCATATCTTCCGGACCTGACCTCTTTAATTATGCATGGTTTTGTGCTGCATTCCATGGTAGGGTGGGCTTGATGGTGCATATCCTGCCATTATATCTGGGTGCCATATTTAAAAGGCATTCAACATTACTGACCCACCATTGAAGAAAGAAACTGGATCTCCAGGAACACTGTGAAGTTGGAAGATGAACCTCCTCCTCAGTGACACTAAAGATGGAAGATCCACCTGAAAGATACTCCCCACACCCACTACTATGGTGTTCCGGGGTCCAGGGTTGCTGGCGACTTTAATCCCGAACTCAAAGGGATGGTGTCAATAGGAGCTGAAAACAATGCCTTGTCTTCCCAATATTTAACTGGAAGAAATTTCTGTTTATGCAGTATTGGATGTTGGATAATAATTTAGCAATAATGGACGAGTCAGGAAGAGTGAAGGTGAGGTAGGAATGGATGTTGTCAGCTGAAACTAACACCGTGCTTTTGAATGATGTCACTCAGCGGCAGCATGTAGATGAGAAATGGGAGAGGACCAAGGTCAAAGAGAAGACATTGAAAGTGATTCTTTGTCAAAAAGGCAGGAATAAAACCTGGACAAGCTGGACAATAGTGGAGAGGTGTTGGAAGAAGATGGCAAAGTCAACCATGTCAAAGGTTGCAGATGTGTTGAGAAAGATGAGAAGGGAAAGTTTACAGCCACTTTGGCCGGGGTGGAAATCTTTCAATCTTCTGAAGCTTCTGAAGATCAGGCGGCAAAACAAAACACCCAGCACTGAGATGCTCACCCGAGCTGGCATGTCAAGCAGCCACATCATATTGAGACAGTCACAACTGAGTCATGTAGCCAGAAAGCCTGACACTCACTTTCCAAAGCAAATCTACCATAGAGAGCTTGAGTCAGGGGTGCACTCTCATACAATCGAAGGAAGTACTTCCCTTAGTTTAATACCATCCCGGAGTCCTGGCAAGATCACTGCACCTGACACAACCAAATATAACACAATGTGGCCTCCTTCAAAAGCAAATACATTTCAGAGGCAGAGAGAAAACACAAGGAGAGGAAATTCTAAGCCAGTAACTTGTGCAAAACTCAATTGTCTGTGGCTTCCTGCCTTGTTTGCAGAAGCTTCTGGTTTCAGATTGGCCTAAACAGTCAGTTACATACCCACCAAACATTGCAAACGATGGACATTGTTATCTCAACTTCAAAGGGGCAGAAAGCCAATCAGCAAGATTCAAACCTGCCCCACTGCACTGTTGAGAAGCATAGAGAGTGGGAAGTATGAGTGAGAGGCAAAAGATTGGGTTCATGCCTGATTTCTCACCTCTCACTATATTGCCTGCCTTGTTCTGCTGGCAAAGTTAGCCACGAGATCTTTGATTTCAATATTAATGACATGTCATTAACAAGCTCGGGACATAATCGTCTGGGCTCCCTTACCTTTCTCACCTCCCCAGTGAAGGTCCTCACTGACAAGGATGACAGGTGGTCCCCACAACAGAGACCAAATGTGATGGCCTCGCCAGTAGGACCAGAGGCCATTGAAGCACCTTGGCTGGTCAGGGGCAAGAGAAAACAGTGCCCATGGGCAGTGTCAAGGGCCTGAATGGGCAGGGTCTGATGGGATGAGGTCTGGCAGGGGTTGAGGTCCATAGAAGAGGAGGGAAGAGGGAAAATCTGCATTGGAGGATGGGAACGGCAATCAGGTGTTGGGGCCAGCAACCAGGGCTGTGTTTATGGGAGTGGCAATCAGGGGTGTGGGGGGCAATGTACAGGGGTGGGGGGGTAGATGGAGAATGACAGATATCCCAGCATACTGGGAGATCGGTGCACCTGCCATTGCATTCCTAGCAGTCAACAGCTGGCTTCCTGGCACGAATAGGCACCATCCACCCATGCCCTGTACTGGCAGGAATCATATTATGGCCTCTGTATTGCACAGAGTGCCATAAATTACCACCAATTACCTCGCTGGAAAAACAGGCAAGAAAATCTCCTTTTTTGCACTCATTTGACACTTGGAATTTTTCCTGAGAAAATTTCGCCCATGATGTCCCAAGAAAGACCAGCATGATTTGATTTGATTTATTATTGTCACATGCATTAGTATACAGTGAAAAGTATTGTTCCTTGTGCAGACAAAGCATACCGTTCATAGGGAATGAGAGAGTGCAGAATGGATTTTAGCAGTGAAAATACATTTGCAGACTTGGGAGAGGAAAGGGAAGGTTGAGACGGCACAGTAGTCAGCAAGGACAGTGGAATCAAGGCCCAGCGTTTTGAGAAGGGTGATAGTGGTGGATTTAAAAGAGAGAGGGACAACACCTAAAGAGATGAAACCGCTTATTGTATTGGCTAACATGAAGGCTACAAAAGGGAACTTGGGTTGATCAGTTTATTGGAAACAGAGAGCAGGAAGTGAGTCTTGTAGAGAAGATGAGCGCATAGAAGACATGGGGGGAGAAACTAGAAAAATATGCGTTCAAGATTTCAGCTTTACAGAGCTAGTGAAGGGAGAGCAAGGCAGAGATGTTCTCGATCATAGTGACAAAGTCCATGAGTCTCTCACATTTATCGTTGAAGGTGAGGGTAGTGGGGACAGAGGATAAGGGTTAAGGAGAATAGAGGACGGGGTTCTCTTTGTAGTCAAGGACGATCCTGGAATAATGAGCAGTTTTAGCAGGTAAAAGCAGGAGCTAACAGTATTTTAAATAGTTCACTTGGATCTGTCAGAGAGGCTAAACAAGTCTACATTCTTTGGGCTTAATTGAGCGGAGGTGAAGGCTATATAATGGGAAATAGAGCGAGATAGAGAGAGATAAAGAGGGCAATGACTTTTTGGGGTCTAAGGCACCAGAAATGGGGCTGAGGGAGTAGTTGAGCCAGTCAGTAGCTGCAGAAATTAGGGTGTATGGGGTGTCAGGGAGGGGTAGTACCTCTGGTGGGGGAACATGTTGCGTCCTTGTCAGGGCTGTTTGTCCACCCTTTGTCCCCACCTGGCACTCAGCTCTCACCTGTGGCTCCCCGTAGCTGTTTGCATGCAACAGCGGCCACACTCCAGGCAACGTCTTCGACAAGCCAGCTAAACCAGGTGAGGGTAACCGACAGTCTCAACCCTCAGTGAAACAGAGAGATGTCTATCCCAGCATGTGAAACAGACTCCGGTGGATTGAGCAGACAAGACCAATGGAAGGTCCAACGGTCAAGGCGGCGGTCTCTGCAAGTGTCGTGGAACGTAAAGAGCAGGACAAGATACAGAAGATGTCCTGGTCATCCACTGCGCCTAGTCTCACCTCCAGCCGTCTTGACTCTTGTCTTGCCACCGGATCCAGATGGAAATTGGGAAGAGAGAGGCTGATACTGCGCAACTCTCCCTCGCTCTAATCCAAATCAAGCGCTAGTCTTGACACCATCATCCTGTTCAACGTTTGGCGATGGGCGAGCGACAAAGCAGCAGGTGTGGATATACTGGGAGCTGTAGTCACAGACCTGCACACAGGTGGCTCAGGTCTAATAGTTGTTTTCCATTGATCGAAGCAGCAATGAAACCCAGCATCTACCTGGGTGGCTGAGCAGTCCTCTTCAGGAATGCACTGCACACAATCCATAGAATGAGGAAGGGGCTCATAAGAACATAAGAAATAGGAGCAGGAGTAGGCCAACTAGCCCTTCGAGCCTGCCCCGCCATTCAATAAGATCATGGCTGATCTGTCGTGGCTCAGTTCCACATTCCCGCCCTCTCCCCATAACCCTTAATCCCCTCTCTTATCAAAAACCCATCAACCCGCGTCTTAAAAATATTTAGCGAGGCAGCCTCCACCACTTCAACGGGCAGAGAATTCCAGAGATTCACCACCCTTTGAGTGAAGAAGTTCCTCCTCAACTCTATTCTAAACCGCCCCCCCTTTATCTTGAGGCTATGCCCCCTAGTCCTACTATCCTTTCTGAGCGGGAAGAGTCTCTCCACCTCTATCCTATCCATCCCATTCATCATCTTATACGTCTCAATGAGATCTCCCCTCATTCTTCTAAACTCTAACGAGTACAAGCCTAATCTATTCAGCCTCTCCTCATAGCTCAACCCCCTCAACTCCGGCATCAGCCTAGTAAACCTCCTCTGCACTCCCTCCAAGGCCAAAATATCCTTGCGTAAGTACGGCGCCCAAAACTGCACACAGTACTCCAGCTGCGGCCTCACCAATGCCCTATACAGCCGCAGCAAGACCTCCCTACTTTTATATTCAATCCCCCTCGCGATGAAGGCCAGCATCCCATTCGCCTTACAAACAACTTACGCGTGAACTGTGCAAGTCCAGAGCCACCAGCGCAACAACTACAGTGCCTACACAAGTCTGTCCAATATGTGCCAGGACATTCCGTGCCCGAAGTCGCCTGATCAGTCATCTTCAGACACATCACATCCAGCCTCAAAATGATTAATGGTGTCGTGGTCCTCATCGATGACGACGGACAAACAACAACAGCTGCAGAAATGTTGTGGTGATCAAATGGTCAAAGGTTAGACAGCTGGGATTTTGAAAATGCAGTTTCAGTGAATTTGGGGATAGATTTCCTCCAGGGCTTGTACAGAGAGAGATGCGATAAAGTTAAAGTTTATTTATTAGTCACGAGTAGGCTTACGTTAACACTGCAATGAAGATACAGTGAAAATCACCTACTTGCCACACTCTGGCGCCTATTCAGATACACTGAGGGAGAATTTAGCATGGCCAATGCACCTAACCAGCACGTCTTTCAGACTGTGGGAAGAAACCGGAGCACCCGGAAGAAACCCACACAGACATTGGGAGAATGTGCAAAATCCATACACTCAGTGACCCAAGTCAGGAATTGAATCCAGGTCCCTGGCACTGTGAGACAGCAATGTTAACCACTGTGCCACCAGCCAAAAGTGAGGGGTAATACAAGGTGATCAGAGATGACCTCATCTGTCATTGATATGATGGGACTAGCAAGATGACCTGAGATAACAAGGTCCATGTGGCTGTGATTCTAGGTCGGGAGTTTACATGGAAAGAGAAATTTAGGGGCATTAAGAAGGCAGCGAACTCAGAAGAGAATATGATAAGTTGAAATTAAGTTTGAAATCTTGGAGGATGAAAAGTCAGTTTAAGGGCCTGTGGAGGGTGGTAGAAAACAAGGATTTTGAATGAGAGAGGGTGGAGCAGGGTAAAATGCTGAAAGGAAGAGGAAGTACCAGTGGAGTCAGGCCAAGGTGTGACTTGCTGCATTGCTCCATGACAGCCTTGAGGGGTGGGGGGACTTCAATCAAGGAGATGATGTCATTAACCCTCAGTCAGGTTTCTATTAAGCTGATGAATTTGATACAATCATCCACAGTAAGCACATGGATTGCAAGAACCTTGCTCTTGTGGAATGCAGCGAAGATCTACCAGGCTGATTTCGGGGTTGAAGAGAGAGTGGGCTGGGTAATGAGTGATGAGCTGATCAGAGGGTGCCAAGAAAGAGGGAAGTTGCAGGCGTCTCTCAGAAGGACTAAGCCTTGATAGGCAGCGAGAGAGAGCAAGGCAGATGGTTGGGGTAGGACATTGGGAGGGCAGAGCACCTGAGAGTGGAGACATGAAAGGCAGCATGATAAAAGGAAAGGGTCTAGGTGAAGAGCAAAAATGGAAATTAATTGATAGGCTCAGGATGGATGAAAGTTGTCTGGAATAGTGTACTCAACGCAATTCTCTAATATGTTTAACACGTATGCAATACAGCAGCTGAACTGCTTTTCCAATTAGGAGTAGTAAACTCAGTGAACTCAGATTGTGAATCAAACTTGTGACCTTCAGGCCCTGAACTCAGTACAGCACCAAGTAGCAGATTTAAAAACCCAGCTGCTGAATAGCTAATTCTCTGTTGAAATCAAATGAGTGGAATACAGTTATCTGATTAATACGGTACATTTTATATAAAAGCACACACATATACACAGTAATGACACAGTACAGACCTGATGTATCTGTAGTAAACTATTCAGGAATGATTCATAATTGCTTTTTATTCATTGCAAAAGTTGATAGAGATCAGCTGAAATCACCAGACAAGCCTAAATTCATTTAGCTTGATATCTTTAATACAATAAAGCGCATCCAACAAACCAATTCGAATAACAAAGCTCTTTTGATTTGTCTCCCAAAATTACAGGCCTTGACTTGCTGCTCATAATATTGACAGTAATCCAATTAATAGTAGATGGTTATCATCAGCATTATGATTGGTAAACCATAGTGTTGATACCTGTTACAGCATTCATTAACAGATGACCCGATGATTAAGAACATAAGAAATAGGAGCAGGAGTAGGCCATCTAGCCCCTCCAGCCTGCCCCACCATTCAATAAGATCATGGCTGATCTGTCGTGGCTCAGTTCCACATTCCCGCCCTCTCCCCATAACACTTAATCCCCTCGCTTATCAGAAACCCATCAACCCACGTCTTAAAAATATTTAGCGAGGTAGCCTCCACCACTTCAACGGGCAGAGAATTCCAGAGATTCACCACCCTTTGAGTGAAGAAGTTCCTCCTCAACTCCGTTCTAAATCGCCCCCCCTTTATCTTGAGGCTGTGCCCCCTAGTCCTACTGTCCTTTCCGAGCGGGAAGAGTCTCTCCACCTCTATCTATCCATCCCATTCATCATCTTATATGTCTCAATGAAATCTCCCCTCATTCTTCTAAACTCTAACGAGTACAAGCCTAGTTTATTCAGCCTCTCCTCATAGCTCAACCCCCTCAACTCCGGTATCAGCCTAGTAAATCTCCTCTGCACTCCCTCCAAGGCCAAAATATCCTTGCGTAAGTGCGGCAACCAAAACTGCACACAGTACTCCAGCTGCGGCCTCACCAATGCCCTATACAGCTGCAGCAAGACCTCCCTACTTTTATATTCAATCCCCCTCGCTATGAAGGCCATGGTGTGATCACCCATGTTGAAAGCCATTGTAACGTTGAGGAGGGCAAGGAGGATTAACTTTATCATGCCGCAGGCAAATTGGGAGCAGTGGACCTGAAGTGTGCCAACAGCTCGAGATAATTAATAATAAGAGTTGAACCTGAATTACCACAGCATTATTGAGTTCTATTTTCGTGTTTCTGTAAAAGTTTAGCAGTTCAAATATCCTTGTGGTTTTTCAAAATACTTTTCGCATGACATGGGGTCACCATAATACAGGTCGATGACCCTGCATATCAAATATCATTGTTTTTTGGATATGGTGGATGGTTTTATAGTCAAATGGATATCTTTCTTGTTGCAAACCCTCCCCATTTATCCAGGCTGGAGGCCATGCCCATACTGTGTACTTCCCCCTGTGGTACTGAGCTTTACAGGTTACAGTATCCAAGATGCAATCCACAGTCGGTGTGCAGTTAGCCCATCACAGCTGGGAGAGCAGCAGGTGGCCACCACAGTAGATTTCAGTCTCTGAACCACGGCAATAGGAATCAGCCAGAATTCCCATTGCTGGTCACCTGTCTCAACAGGATTGGGGCTGCCCATTTTGCCCCTCCTTCATCATCCCCCACAACGTCCAACAACGCTACAACTCATGGACAAGCCTCACTTGTGCAGAATGAGGTTATGGATGAACAAGGGATGCTGAAACCTATGGAACTGAACCTGAGCCAGCTTCATCAGGAACGGAGGAAACTAAGATAAAAACAACTGACTGCGGATGCTAAGGATGCAATGTTTTGAGTCAGGATGATGAAGAGTCATCCTGACTCAAAATATTGGCTCTATTCTCTTTCCGCAGATGCTGTCACTCCTGTTGAGACTTTTTAGCATTTTCTGTTTTTGTTCTGTTGAAGAAGGGGAAACTGTCGGTTCAGTAAAGCATTGGATCACTGCAGCCTCCAGCCCTTAGGTAAGGGAATGGACCTCATACAGGAGATGTCCTCACAACGAGCAGTGACAATGAGTGGTTGTGATTGACCCAATGTGCACAGGTATGTGACTATGAGTACACGGATCTGAGTGTACAAGAAATTGCGCACTGTTATCAACTAAGTGCAAATACATTCCTAATGTGTGCACGTTAAAAATTAACTGCAAAGGCTAACATTTGCATATGGTACTGACTCACACTGGGTATTGTTCCACACTGCCTGCATCCCCTGGCCATATTGCTTCCAGAAACTAGAGTGAATGTTAGCAAATTATTTTACCGTAGTGTTATCGGATGTTGAGCCTGATCTAGTCCCTATCCAGCTTCCACATATGTGCCTTCCTACAAGGGTCAGCTATGGTGGCAAATCCTGACTGAATATTTCCCTCCCCTCTCTCATTGGAGCACCGAGAACAATTGTAGCTCTCATTTTTACCCCACTGGGATCAGGTGACCCTACACAGACAGCTATTGAGCAGCAGCTTCTCTGTACTGTACAGCCCAGTCACACATGGAGTGGTGCTACAGTGGAGACTACATGGAATCAACTTTTCAGTCAAATAACATTCAACCTTTTAACTATCTCCACTCTCACCAACCCTGACTTAAATATTTAAATGACACATCCTTTTTTGTACTAACCCTAGTACAGGATACCACCAATTCCCCTTCCCCCCACAATTGGAATGTCTGTTCTACGTTATGGGAACTGTAGAATGGCTACCTGGGACCATCTTACTTTCAGATATCATTCTCAATGACCAGCAGTAACAATGCATAACAATTTCACACCTAGCTTGAAATGGGGATAAGCAAGCAGTTACCTAGCATGTCTCTGGTGAACGCATTGTTGGTTATTACTGGTGAGTTCCTCCATTGATTAATATATAACTCCAGAGAGAGACTATAATAACCAATGATTAGCCACATTCATACACAAATACTGCTGTGCTATTTGGGGATAGGCACTTAACTTTTATGATGTTCCTCTGTCCACTTTTAGTGGAGGCACATAGAATAAACAGCATAATGCTTCCAGTAACGTAGATAAATTAAATCATGGTGGTAAGCGTTGGCTATAACTGAAAATAGACATGGCTGCTGCAGCGTGTTTAAACACTTTGCTGCAGTTCAGGATGAATGGTTTCTTTCACTACTGGCTGTATGAGGGTTGCTTCAAATGTATTCAATCCAGTTCACAGAGGGCATGGAGCGACAACACAAAACTAGCAATCAGAGTAGTCGGACTGTGGGAAATAGAAGTAGGGAGCACTTTTCTAAGATTGCGTCTGAGGCACATTGTGAAGGGTACTTTACTGTTGATCTAACTGTGTTATGACACCGGTAGCACAGTGGTTAGCACTGCAGCCTCACAGTGACAGGGCCCCAGGTTTGATTTTTGTCTTGGGTGACTACCTGTGTGGAGTTTGCACATTCTCTCATGTCTGTGTGGGTTTCCTCCTACAGTTCTACAGTTAAATAGATTGGCCATGATAAATGTGTGAGGTTATAGGGATGGGGAGGGGGTGGGGTGGGGGGGGGGGGTGTGGCGGCCTAGATAAGATACTCTTTCAGAGAGTCGGTGCAGACCCAATGGGCTGGAAGGCATCTTTCTGCATTGTGGGGATTCTGTGGTTATTCTTGACTTGGCATTGGGGTCAGAAGCCCACATTAGGTGGGAAATAGTCATCTGGCAGTGATTTCCCCAAATTGATCAATCAGTGGGCAGAGGGCAAGCATGCAGCCAATTAAAGTTGGCAGGTGATTGGGTGGACTCTTGAATTTGGGGGCTAACAGGAGGCCCTTCTGCCCTGAACACACAACAGGTTGACTTTTTAGATGAGTATGAGGGTGCCACAAAACATCCTTTCTCCAACTTTATAAAAAATGTACTTAACAGTTAGGTCATCACTGTGAAGGGGAACCTTCTCAATGGTAGCTGCAGTGTGGCTGCAGTACACCAGGCAGGTGGGAGAGCCTCACAGCTGACCTGCAGCGCTAGCATTCCAGCCAGCCTCTCCCCCCTCCTCCAATTATGCTGTCCCATCCTCAGGAAAATGGCCCAGATGAGATGGAACTGGCAAACAAGTACACAGGCTGGCAACACAAATTTTCTTGCCCACTCGGGGACTAAGAATCAAGTCCTGGGTGATTGGATTAGAACATTCTCCAGCACTAGAATCCTTTGTTTAGCAAAAGAATCAATTCTCAAATTTATTATCTATTTAGAACAGAATCATATTTGGATTCTTACTGACATCAGTTCAGTCTCTTTAACTCCAGAGGAATCCCAGGATCCACTGGAATTAACAATACAGGCATTTTGTCTGTGGCATTTGGCACAACGTCTAAAAAATGATAGCAGCTCCTTTGGGAACCTTCTTTCTTTCCCATCCACAGCCGTTTGAATGCGAGTTAGTTGCTTGGTGCGATCAATCACTTATGGAGGTATGCATCCAACCAGAGCTCCCCGGAGTCTTTCAAGGAGCTATAATAGAACACAAATAAACAGTGAACATTCCTGAATATCTCCCTTCATGGGCTGCAAGCTAACTATGACTGCTTGCCAAGAGTTCATTATTCCACTCATTTCAGGTATTAACTTCTTTATGCAGAATGTTCAGATTGTGAAATGTGCTACTACATGGCGAGAAAGCTAAGTATGTACAAGAGGAGTGGTCATGATGTGGAGGTGCCAGTGTTAGACTGTGGTAAACACAGTGAGAAGTCTCACAACACCAGGTTAAAGTCCAACAGCTTTATTTGTACCTGATGAAGGAAGAGCGTTCCGAACGCTTGTGGGTTTACTCAAATAATACGAGAGGAGCAGAGCAGAAGGATGTGTTGATTTGGTGAGATGAAGTCGAACGGGAAGAGGGAGCACACACACACATTGGTTTTTGTGTGTGCTGTAAATTCTATGAGAGCACCACGCAGGGCATAACTCTTGGTGGAGCACTGGTGCATCGAGAGCCTACCCAAAGTTTCAACAGCTCATTACAGAACATCACTGCCTGCACTTTGACAACAGGACACTATCCTGCACACACTTAGGAACGGGCTTAAGCTCATGGCAGGGGGAACTGAGGGCAAACAGGCCTGGGAGAAAAAAAAATCCCATTTCTTCCCCCTTCCTATCATAATGGTGCTATCATTTCTGGAAAAATGGTTACAGGCCTGGAAATCTCCTGTAAATTAGCCAAGTAATCATTTTTCATGTGATTTGCTCAGATTGTAATGGGCAGCAACCTATTTGAACGCAGATGGCATCAGAGCTAATCCCATACCCTGGTCACCATCCACACAGGTATTTTTTCAGCAAGCATTACTGGCTAGTGATCTGGGGTTCAAACACCTCTCTAGTCCAGGGAACTGGGATTCTGGCTGATTCAGCACAGTGTACAGCTCCGTTCCTTTAAATGTTTCTAAGGCAGCTGTTGGGTTGTATCAGTGCTTACATCAGCTCCAATAACACAATTCTCTGGACCATACAACAGGGATAGGTTCTTATCTGACCAGCAATTGCTCTCTCATTTCTAACACTCCAACCTCCCTTGGTCTCAAACCATTCCCATTTTTATTATGACCCCATCCTACACACTCTTCCTCCTAGTATCAAAGTCAAGGCTCACAGCTTAGCACTGGACCTAAACACAGATTCAAAGCCCACTACAGCAGCTGGTGGAACTTAAAGTTGGTTAATGAGAAATCTGAAATTGAAAGCCAGTCTCAGAAATAGCGATCATGAAGCTGGTGCTGATTGAATTGTCCCTTTACGGAAGGAAATCTGCCACCCTTACCTACATATGACTCTGGATCCACATTCCTGACTCCCAACAGCCCTCATAAATGGCCTAATAAGCCACTTAAACCAAGGGCAATTAGGGAATCAGCAACAAGTGCTGGCCTTGCCAGTGGTGACTCATGAAAGAATACATTTAAAAAATGCCCTCAGTCTTCATCATTCAAGGCCTCAGAATTAATCTCCATCAGTCCTTCTTCTCCAACATGTAACTGGGTGCTAACACAATCCGAGTAAATTCACGTAATCCATGTCCAATTTAGCTCATTTTCATCTCTGCTCTTTTAAGCTCTGGTTATGTGAATCTGGTCATTCACCTGGCTTTCTCAATAGAAACACAGTGCCAATGATTGCATGTTTAATCTGACTAGCAGGGCTAATGAGGCAAGTAATCCTTCAGAATGCCTGATCACTTCACCATGACTCCAAAAAGAAGAACATGAGTTTTCCCGATTAAGAAGGACGATGGGAAAAGTTCTAAAAGATAGGAATGGAAGAAAAGCCTGGAAGTGAGGAGACGGTTCCACAGTCCTGCAATCCAAGCTGTGAAGAAATAAATTAGGGTTGGAAATGGTGCATTAAACTCTGACTTCAATGCAGCAAACATATAGTTTTCAGGAAAGGGTACTTGCAGCTTTGAATTGTTGATATTACTATTAGCTGAGTTCAATGGTGTATACTTACTGCACTATATCTGCGAAGGCTGTGAATAAAGGCTTGGACTGGTACTCCAGGCCATGTTTTGCACAGAGTGACTTTACCAATGGTGCCACCTTATGGAAGTTGTGCCTTGGCATTGTGGGAAACAGGCTGTAAACAAAGAGATGGAATTAGACAGGGAAGAGAAATTAAACACCATTGGGGCAAATTCAACTCAGTAGAAGTGCAAAATGAGTGGTAATGAATTGGCTGTCAGTTCTACACCTCAACTGTCGAAGCCTATTTATGTCGAAGCCTATTTTGTCTTCCCTCTCAGGTTGAATTTTAGGTCCCACTGACTCCAATCACACGTTGAAATTTATTTTCTGATGCTCACTAGCTTCAATGCCACAATGTGATTTGTTTCACATTGTGATCATAAGCATGTTACATCGGTGAAGTTGATTTAATATTACGATTATTACATAGTATTATTAGTTAGAATTGCTTAATAGATTAAGAAATCAGTGCAAACATTGAGTCCACAGAATATAGGCACACCCACTGCTGAATGCACAGGGAGAACATAACTGATTTCTTATATTACAATCATTTTCTACATTACAACATTGACTACACTTCAAAAGTATTTAATTGGCTGTAAAGCACTTGGAAAGACCAGTGGTCATGAAGGGCGCTATATAAATGCAGGCCTTTCTTTTAAGTAGCTGCTAATGCAACACATCACTCCTGACACAGGAGTACACCCTAACAACCCATCCCCAATGACTGTTTGGCCAATGCATACTCGATAATGGGATAAACTCTTACTTCATCATAACCCTATCCAAATAGCCATGATGTGGAGCTGTCAGCATCGGACTGGGAATGGGCACAGTAAGAAGCTTCACAACACCCGGTTAAAGTCCAACAGGTTTATTTGGTAGCACAAGCTTTCGGAGTGTTGCTTCTTCATCAGGTAAGTCCTTCACCTGATTAAGGGGCAGCTCTCCGAAAGCTCGTGCTACCAAATAAACTTTTTGGACTTTAACCCGGTATTGTGAGACTTCTTACTCTATCCAAATAGAGCAGCTCCCTCTGTACACCAATCCGAGTCATATAGTTGCAGAATCAACTGCGCCCACTCTCTGGCCTGGACTCTTTGGTCTATCATGCCTCGCTACCACTCCCAATGAGGACGGAGAATTTGTCACTCAGCCAAATCTCCATTTACAGCAGTGCGGTCGGAGAATCCCAGTGGCCTTTGTATAACAACACAGGATGGACACTGTACAAAAGGTCTGACCTACTGAAGGCTGGTATACTCACTGATGCTCAATCTGGAAGTTCAAGTGGCCTGTGAACCAGTCATTGAAGAGAGACTGATGGACGTTACACGTGGCATGCAACTGCAAGAGAAAACAAAAGGGTTAGTGGTCTGTTATAGTTACAAGTCTCATAAATTCTGGGGCGCAGACACTAAATATAGTAAAATCTCATCAGCTGCTAATATGATGAAGAGTCAATGTGGTGGTGGAATATCCTACACACTGGCAAACTGCCTTTTCTTCACCAGATGGACAGATCCATTCATTATGGGAAAAAAATAACAAAAGAGCTATCCCTAAGGAGAGATTATTTATCTTTGAACATCTGGTTTGAAATAGTCCAAGATAATGGGATAGAATTCTCTGTTAGCTGCAAATAAAATGAACCTGGCCAGTCTCAATTCGGTTTGTCCTGGATACGATCACAGAACAAAGCTGTGACCAGAAACACAAAGGGACTTGGAAGTCATTGTTCAAGATTCCCTAAAGGTTAACGTGCAGGTTCAGTCGGCAGTTAGGAAGGAAAATGCAATGTTAATATTCATGTGGAGAGGGCTAGAATACAAGAGTGGGGATGTACTTCTAAGGCTGTTCTTAGGCTCTGGTCAGACCCCATTTGGACTACTGTGAGCAGTTTTGGGCCCCATATCTAAGAAAGTATGTGCTGGCCTTGGAAAAGATCCAGAGGAGGTTCATAAGAATTATCACAAGACTGTGTCATATGAGGAATGGTTGAGCACTCTGGGTCTGTACTCATTGGTGTTTAGAAGGATGAGGGGCATCTTATTGAAACTTACAGGGTACTGCAAGGCTTGGATAGAGTGGATGTGGAGATGATGTTCCCACTAGTAGGAAAAACTAGAACCAGAGGGCACAACCTCAGGCTAAAGGGATGATCCTTTAAAACAGAGATGAGGAAGAATTTCTTCAGCCAGAGTATGGTGAATCTGTGGAACTCTTTGCCACAGAAGGCTGTGGAGGCCAGGAGACAGAGATAGATAGGTTCTTGATTGATAAGGGGATCAGTGGTTATGGGAAAAAGGCAAGAGAATGGGAATGAGAAAAAAAAACATGATTGATTGGCACAGCAGATTCAATGGGCCGAGTGGCCTAATTCTGCTCCTATGTCTTATGGTCTTATGGTCTAATTAACATGGGACTGGAGCCACGTGTAGGTCAGACTGGGTAGATAAAGGTGGCAAGTTCTAGTTATGAAAATCCAGCAGCTTTTATCGCCAGTTTTTGCTAACGGCTCACAAATGACTAAATTACCAAGAACTTTACATCATAAATATTCATAATGGAATTCTAAATCCAGACACCTGATTGCCAATCCAGTATGGAAACCATTACACTGATTCTCCATGTCTCTCTCTCCCTCCCTAATCCTCCATATCTGGAGCTGCTGCCTCATCCTTCTTCAGTTCAAACTATCTAGAATAGCGCCTGACCTGTAATTCCTTAATTTTCTGCTACAGTTTCCAATCTCCTGTCCTTTGTTTCATGGTTCAGCTCAGGAGGACATTCACTAGCTTGATTCATGTTAATTACAATATTTTGTGAACAATATGCTTGACTGACAGGTACAGACAGTCATTGTAGAGATAGCCCATAGAGATCATTAAAGTACTGTAGGTACTGTGTAGTAATACAGTACCCACCTGCTATTGTACAGATAGTATCAGCTCCTATACTTGTACATTACAAAGTGGGTAAAAAGGAATTCAGTAGTCACATTTGGTTACAGATATTAACCAGCATGCACGATTTGGGTTGTATCATACTTGGGAGCAGATACTCATATCTTCAAATGATCAGAGAGATACATTGGCTGAATAAATGTTAGGCATCTTCAGTAGAAACAGAATCCCTCATGATAATGTTGCACGGGGGATCAATGATTGACCTCCCTGTAGAATTTGTAGAATATGAGCTCCCCGGTGATTGGTAATGACCTTACAAGGTGCAGCTCATATACTGAGCCCAGTATAAAGCAGGCCGCTGAGTGGGTCCATTATTGTATTGTCCAGATTGGGACTTGTTTGTGTTCACCACAGGCTTATGATTTTGCTTTACTTCATTTTATGCAATAAAGCATTGTTTCTTTACAGCTGTCTCCTAGTTATTATACTCCTCATCACCTACCCACACACTCTGTCTCCTCTCTATAGCTTTGGGTTTAACAATGTCCAACATGCAACCTCCAAGCTGTGACAGCTCAGACCCTGAAGCACAGGATAATGGGCACAATTTGTGGTTGTCTTTACAATTTTCCAGTTTAAACTTTGTGCTTTGAAGGTTTGGGCAAGGTTGTTTTCGGACTATTGTCTCACTGGGGATAAATCCTACATCAGAACATTGAGATCTGTTTGTATTAGCAACTTCAGATATATGGATGCCAATGAGATCACGGATTTATCTGTTACAGAGATTCCGTGATACATATCTCTCGTGCCTGAACCATGAAGACAAAAAATTAAACACACTGTGCTAGTACACCATCTCCAATATGCACTCATTCATTCTCATAATTCTGGAATTTTTCACCTTTCTCAGCCTTTCCTTTCTTTCACAAATTATGGGGGCAATCTTGCCATCTTGCCCCGCCAGTCAATGGCAAGATGAGCCAGTAAGATCGCGAGAGAGCCAAAAAACAGGGTTTGTGATCTTACCGGCACTGGATATCCAATGACATCAGCCTCGCTTGCAAGGTCATCCTGCACAAGGCTGATTATAATATTTCAATTCTATGGTAATCAGAACTTAAATATTACAAATGCCTTTGTGGCTTCACCAGTGAAAGTCCTCACTGAGGATCATGTATGGTCCCCATCAATATGGATCTGATATGATGGCCTCACTGATAGGACTGGATGCCATTGAGGCTCCCCATGAGGTCGGGGGCAGGGAATATGCCTTTGGGCAGTGCCAGACTGGCACCCTGGCACTGCAGACCTGGCACTGGGCAGTGCCAAGGGGGCAGGGCCTGAGCCAACTGGGTGGGGAAGTGACCTGAAGGGATGGAGCCTAAGGCAGAAGCAGATAGGAGGGACATTGCACAGATGCACATTGTGCTCATTGTTTCCAGAGGAGAAGTTGGAGTGGAGACTCATTACAAAAAGCTTGAAGGTATAAGGGAATTTTACCCCTTATAAAAATCCCCTCCTTATGGTGGGGTGGAGTGGGGGCGTGGGGGTGGGGAAACACGATCGCACAGAACAGAGATCGGCACATGCGCAATGGCACCCTCTACTGCACGCTGATGGCTTTTGGCAAGCTTAAGTTCTGCCCCCTCTCCTTGCTAGTGGGAAAGGCCTTGCTTCATTTTTCATCAAAGTAAGGTAAAATTACATTTTTAACTTGCCTGAAAACAAGTGCAATTCGCTCCCGTTTTCACAATCGTTTGGAACTTAGAATGTTTTTGTAAAATCGCCCCCTATGTTTTTAAAGTCAAAACTAAATTTTCCATTTACCTCCTCATCAGTTGAAAATCTTAGTGCAGTCAATGTTTCAGGCTTTTCACATTGTATGCAATGTGCACTGTAAGATTCCCTCACTGTCAGGAGCTCCCCATTTTGGCGAGTGTCATTTAGCCTCTTACCTGCATGGTCAGCCAGTCTTCCTTTTGATCGTGGTCAATCGTCATCGGGATGTGATTCATCTGAGTCACCCACACAAACCAATTACTTTCCATAAACCTGCAAACAAACAGAAACCACAGAACTAACCGTCTGAGGAAAGAAATGTACACTGACACAGTATTAATATAATAAAATCTTCAATTTGGCAGAGAGGAAATAGTAACACTGATATGGGTTCCTTTCATCAATGTTGTCACTAAGCAGCAAATCACTAAGAGACATTTGCTAAATAGAAGCTTGAGGAAGAGCATTTACTCACTTGGTATCCTTACCCTATAAAATCTATCAACTTCAGTCTTGAAAGTTCCATTTGATCCAACAGCCTTTTGAGGGAATTCATTACAAAAGTCTACGCCTCTTTATGTGAAAATTACTGACCGATTTTACTCCTAAATGGACTCGCTTTATTTTTAAGATGATGCCCTCCTAAGTTTCTTTACAGAGCAAGTTGTTTCTTTGAATGGAATTTAATGCCCTTCCCCGAAGCAGGGTGGGGATTCTGCCACCTTCCGGCCTCCACCCTGATAAAGTCCATGGAGGGTAGGCCTGTGGACCTTCCAATTGAGACAACTGTCCACTTAAGGGCCTCATCCTGCTGGCAGTAGTGGGGATGGTACACCACACACTAAGCAAGTAAAGCAAACCCATACGGAGTTGCTTGCAGGCTCTCAAAGTGGCTCCCTCATTCCAACCAGTACCTGATCAATGGACCTGGCATCTGGAAGAGTTGGAGATGCAGGGAGCAGGCCTGCTGCCCATTCCTTCTCCCCAACTTACTGAGCCCCCGCTTCCTGCCATTGGTCACCCATGGCCTGGATGTAGCAATGGTCCAAGTTCTCGGTGGATATTGGCTGCAGCCACCATCTCTCTGACAGCACTGCTGTTCATTCGAGCTGAGATCCCTGATTCCAAGAAAGACCCACCTCTGTCCTGTCAGTGGGCCTTCTATATAAGGGATGACACGGAGCTCCAGCCAGCAGACAAGACCACCTGCCCTTCGTATCTACCCTGCAAAATTACTTTGTATTTTTAAAAACCTTGCTTACATCACTCCCTAACTGTTAAAACTCAAGGGAATGCATCAAATTGATGTAATCTATTCTAATAATTTACATCCTGGTACCATTCTGCTGAATGTGCACGGTGTCCCTCCAAAGACCAGCTTAACTTTCCTGAGATGCAGTGCCCAGAAATGAATACAATACTTCCGATGTGGCCTGTTCAGTTTTTTGTAACTGAAGCATTGTTTTCTGCGTAATGTATTACAACCCCCTTCAAATAAAGGCCAATGTTCCATTCGACTTTATGGTTTTCTTTGGAGCTACCCATTAGTTTGCATTAATGTGTGTACATGGATACCCAAATCCTTTTACTACTTCAGCCCCTAATCACTCATTATTAAGGAAATCAATTTGTCTTGGATGACCTCACACATAATCTACCATAGTTTTCAATAGCTCACAGTCCATGTATCTTTGTAACTGCCTGTTTTCAACTACACAAGCTACTGGGCCTCCTACAGTGTCAATTGTAAACTTAGATACACAACTCTCCACTGGCGAACCACTATGACTGCATCTACAAAATGCACTGTAGCAACTTGCCAAGGCTCCTCTCACGGCACCTCCTGCATGCTATTTCAGAAAACCAGTTGAAGAATAATAATACTGGAGCCAATCCTCACACAGTCTTACATTCATTTAGTGAAACATTAGAGTGAAACATTACAGCATCATAGAATCCCTATGGTACAGAAGGAGGCCATTTGATCCATCAAGTCTGTATCAACAACAATTCCACTTAGGCCCTATCCCCACATATTTATCCTGACACTAAGCAGCAATTTATCATGACCTATCAACCTAACCCTCACATCTTTGGACTGAGGGAGAAACCGGAGCACCTAGAGGAAACCCATGCAGACACGGGGAGGATGTGCAAACTCCACACAGGCAGTCATCCAAAGCTGGAATTGAACCCAGGTCCCTGGCATTGTGAGGCATCAGTACTTGTCCATATACCTCCCAACTCAACCACACCAATGAGTATCTTTTTACACTCCTCTTGTTTAAAGCAATTAAATTCAATGAAATAAACCGGCGACAAATTGAAAGAGTAACTCCTTAAAGGGATACTGCATCAAACGAAAACAAATTGTAACGGAAACTTAGAACATTAAAGCAAAAGGTGGTTAAAGGGGTCTACAAAATGTCCAGTCCCCAGGGTTCCCACCTGGCACTGAAGGCCTCAATGCTGCTGGCAGACACTGCATGCCCATTCTTCAGAGACATCTGGCCACAAATAAAGCCATGGTAGAGGAGCAGACAATTGAGGTTGGACGATTCCCTCGATCGTCTGCTGCCTGGTCCTGTTGATAACAGGAGTGTATTTTTACATATCATAGAATCCCTACGGTGCAGAAGGAGGCCACTCAGCTCATCGAGCCTGTACCAGCAACAATCCCACCCAGGTCCTATCCCTGTAACCTTCTGCTAATACCCCTGACACTAAGGGGCAATTTAGCACAGCCAATCAACCTATCCCACGTATCTTTAGAGTGGAAGGAAATTGGAGCACCCGGAGGAAACGCACTCAGACATGGGGAGAACATGCACAGATAGTCACTTGAGACCAGAATCGAACCTGGGTTCCTGGCGCTGTGAGGCAGCAGTGCTAACCACTATGCCACCGTAGCCAAGTGAAACCCGATAATGTCCTTCAACAGCGTTTAATTAAAACATAATTGATGTACAATTAACATTCCAAACTCACAACTTCTACCATCTGGAAGGACAAGGGCAGCAGACACATTGCAACACCATTGCCTCCAATTTCTCTTCTAAGTCACAAACCATCCAGACTTGGAATAATATTGCCATTTTTTCATTGCCTCTGAATCAAAGTCATGGAGCTTCCTCCCTTGCAGCACTGCAAATTTTCCAACACCACACAAAACTCAGCACTACCTTCTCAGGGACAATTCAGGATGGGTGATAAATGTTGGCCTTGCCAGTGATGACCACATCCAAGGGACAAATAAAAAAAAGACATTGATTACGTGATGAAAAGCCAATGTCTCAGTGCAGATATCTGAGGAACACCACATGTCACATCGTGCCAGTCTCTGCCAGGGCACCAACAATTCCCTGTTAAAAACAGGACTGAGCATCATTGAAGGAAGGCTGCAAGTGGGCTGATAGTGAATTTCTCATCCACACTCTGTGACTCAGTGGCACCATCTGAAAATACTGCTTCAAGTTCCACATGTACACTGAAGCACACAGCTCAAACTCACTAACATCCACCATCTGTAAATCACCAAACTACTTATCTGATTATCCAGGACTGGAAAAGCAGAAGTTTTCCCAACTAAATATTTGGATGAATAAAGACCTTGGGTGGAATCTTACCAAACTCTTGAAGGTGTCAGACTCAGACAGAAGATCTCCAGCTGTACAGACCTACTTTCTCTCCAGACTTGGGGCGTCTTAGACAAAAGAGTGGGGTGTGGTTCACCCTGATAAGGTGAGACCTCATAGAGACAGCAAGACCCACTCCACTAACATCAGGGTGCACTTTTCAAGATCAGAACAAAAAAAAACCTCACCTACACCCTCACAACATAGGGGCATGAGGGGTTCTTTCCCTGATCTCGGACAGTGATTGCTGGCATTCATCACCAATGCCCACACTCTCCCACACCACACGTTACTGAACACCCCCTCCACTGCACTTCCCCTTTTGATGCTTCCATTAGGGTCTGCCCCAGCACAGGTTGACACTGGTAGGGGAAATGGTTTTGGCCACACAGACAGTGTCCAGTCCTTTGGAGTGGATACATTTTGCCTGAACGCATATGGAAACACCACGCACCTGTACCATCACCAAGAATTTTATTTCCCTCCTCATTACATCGTCCGACTCCATCCCAGCCTCATCTCAATGAAACTCTCATTCATGCCTTTGCTACCTCTAGACTTGACTAGTTCAATGCAATTTTGGCCAGCCTTCTACCTTCCACACTCCATAAATGTAAGCTACTCCACAACTCTGCTACCTATGTCCTAACTCACACCAAGTCCCATTCACTATCACCCGTGTTTGCTGACTTCCATTGCCTCATTTGCAGAAACACCTCAATTTTACTCTGTGAAACCGCATAGAGGTTTCCATACTGTAAACATCTATGAATAATCCTGCACATTTTGAACTGTGGGAGGAAGCCGGAGCACCCGGAGGAAACCCACGCAGACAAGGGGAAAATGTGCAAACTCCACACAGTCACCCAAGGCCAGTATTGAACCCAGGTGCCCGATGCTGTGAGGCAGCAGTGCTAACCACTGTGCCACAGGAACAGCAAAGAAGCAGGGAGTGAGACAGAAAGAAATGTCCTGTGCATCTAACAGCATTGAATAAACAAATGTACAAATCAATGCCAGAGCCTCAGTGAGTGGAGGAAGTGTTGAAGACTACTGCGATCATACAGCATTTAGCATAAAGATTGGATTCTCAGTGGCAGGATACAACAGCTGCTATAACATTGCGTCAGCTGCAGCGATAAAAATGCAGCCAGTCTGACTGAGTGCAAGAATAAATTGTTCATTTGTCAGACACAGTTGATGTTGGGAGATAAAGGGAGTGGAAAGTAAGCAGCAAGACAGAAATAAACAGAGGTCGTGAATGGGAAACTAAAAGACGTGCAGAGAAAACAGATGAGAGAGACATGTGAAACAAACAATGTGAACAGGGCTATTGAAGAAAGGCCTTACCATTGCCTGAGTCTATTCATACATATTAAATCAAATGGAGAGGAAAAAGAAAACACATGTACAGCTGGTTCCCATATAGCCACAGCTACGACAGGCATTTGTTAATGGACGGTTAATGTGCTCCGGATTCACAGCACCAATTATTGCAATTGTTGCAGCAAACAACCAAATAATATAGTTAGTAATACGATACGGGAGGCCCACCTCACAAGAAAGAACATCATCAGGAAATCTCGAATGCCGAGCAGTGGGACGTAAGTCAGGCTGATGCGGATGTAGAAGGACACCATCCAGGCCAAGTCCTGTGAGGGGCAACAAACAAATTATTTCACCGTTATTTTTCTTTCCAGCTCCACTACTCCACCTTCGCAAATAGTAACTAGTCTCAGGGTTCAGGTCTACAGTCACTAGCTGCTCGCTCCAGGTCTATAAGCACTAGCTGCCCACTACCATCACATCCCAGTGCCCATTCTTTATACATAAGTGTTGAGACAATGGGTGTTAATGGGTTGTTGAAAAATTGGGAAGAAGAGTGAAACTACAGCCATTTATAGAATGTTACAGTGAAGAAGGAGGCCATTCAGGCCATTGAGTCTACACTGACCACAATCCCATCCAGGCCCTATCGCCATAGCCCTATGTATTTATCCTTGCTGGTCCCCCTGAAACTAAGGGGCAATTAAGCTAACTCGCACATCTTTGGACTGTGGGAGGAAGCCAGAGCACCCAGAAGAAACCTGCGCAGATATGGGGAGAATGTGCAAATTCCACACAGTCAGTGACCCAAGCTGGGTTCCAGCCAACTCCAATCGAAAATCAACATGCTACTCCTTTCACGGCTGAGCCACATGGAACTTCCCGGCTAGAGGTTGGACCGTGGAAATACTCAGCAATACAGTGACAGGTTCTGTCCTTTCCAATGTGGTTAATATCTGGAGAATGTGCTTTGAGTTACATCACACCAACATGAAGTACAGGATCACAGGTTACAAATCTGTCCCTGGTGATAGGAATGATTTGAATAAAGAAGGAATGGGTATAAGATTATAATGCTAAATTATTCTTGGATTGCAATCATACTGATATACTTTACCATCTCGGTTACAATAATAGTGATTGAGATGGATAACGTCCAAGTAATCTTTTTCTGATTACTCTCTCAGGAGCAGTTGAATTGTTTGATACTATCACTGGCTGGGTGGGAGAGGAGTTCCTATTGTGCTGGATCAGACCTTTATCAGCTGTGGTGTCCATGATATGCACTGTGCACATAAAATGAACAAGAATGGACTCAGGACAGACTGAATAGAACCAAATCTGGGAGCTCGCTGAGTAGGACTATTGGTAGAGACACCATGGATACTGCAGGTCATCACCATGACAGTGTACAGGGATGGGAAGAATCCAAAAAACCTCTCAGCAAAAAGGTCCCCTTCTTTCCCATTCATTTTCCAAACTCTACAGCAGCAGATTTGGGCTGTGGACAAGGGCACAGGCATGATTCACTGCTCTTGATATACAATCCCAAGGTCCATGATGAGGCAATGCTCCCAGCACGTGTGAATCTCAGTTAATCCTGTAACTGGTAACGTGGTAAGCCACAAAATCTTGTGAAGCTGGAATTGGCTCGTGCCAGAGTACTGACCATACCCATGAAGGATGGCATAACCTGGCCAGGTCTATTCAAGTTAGCTTCTTAAAGAGAGATTGAGTTTCTGTTAAAATGTCTAGATTTGCTTTTCTATTTGCATTTTACTGCATCTGCTCCATGGATTGGTTAGTTTTGCTGGACAGTTTACCATTTTTACATTGCTCGGGAAAGAGAATATATTTCTTCAATATCCTTCATTGCTGCTATTGTTTAAATAAATCAGGAAGACAGTGGGAAAGGGGATGTACTTAAGAGTCAGAAAGTGTGACATGATTGAGATAAAGAACATGGGCTCATGATGCAGGGGACAAGCAACACACCAAGGGGAGGGAAAGTCCAACTGCAAATGTAGGCATGTTTATTGACTCCATGTGTATCTGGTCATGTCAGAGGAGACCAGTCTTTAATGCTAAATAAGTTGTACTACCTAAATTTAAAGCAAAATGTTGTGGATGGAAATCTGAAATAAAAACAGAAGATGCTGAGAATACTCAGCAGGTCAGGCAACATCTGTGCAGAGACAGAAACAGAGTTAATGCTTCCAGTCCAATTTGATTCTTCTTCTCTGAAGGGGGTTAGTCCCATCAAAAGTTGTTGGATGGGGGGGTGGGGTCAATGACATGATTAATAAGACATTTAAAGTGGTTGGGTGGAGGTGGTCAGGGAGGCTGGTCCATGAGGTGGCAGTGGTCAGTAGGAAGGATGTCAGTGGAAAGAGGCAAGGAAGATCCCCCATGGTCTTGCATGGTCCCCCATGCAAGACTTCTTGAGAAGGTGAGAGGGCATGGGATCCAAGGGGCTTTAGCCTTGTGGATCCAGAACTGGCTTGCCTGCAGAAGGCAGAGAGTGGTTGTCGATGGGTCTTTTTCTGCATGGAGGTCGGTCACCAGTGGAGTGCCCCAGGGATCTGTTCTAGGGCCCTTGCTGTTTGTCATTTTCATAAATGACCTGGATGAGGAAGTGGAGGGATGGGTTAGTAAGTTTGCCGATGATACGAAGGTTGATGGTATTGTGGATAGTCTGGAGGGATGTCAGAAGTTTCAGCGTGACATAGATAGGATGCAAGACTGGGCGGAGGAGTGGCAGATGGACTTCAACACGGATAAATGTCTAGTGGTCCATTTTGGCAGGACCAACGGGATGCAGGAGTACAATACCAAGGGTAGGAATCTTAGCTGGGTTGAAGAGCAGAAGGATCTTGGGGTCCGGGTCCATAGGACTCTTAAATCAGCCTCGCAGGTGGAGGATGTGGTCAAGAAGGCATATGGTGAACTGGCCTTCATTAATCGAGGGATTGAGTTTAGGAGTCGGGAGGTAATGCTGCAACTTTATAAGACCCTTGTCAGACCCCATGTGGAGTACTGTGTGCAGTTCTGGTCACCTCAATACAGGAAGTATGTGGAAGCTATTGAGAGGGTGCAGAGGAGATTTACAAGGATGTTGCCTGGATTGGGAGGCATGCCTTATGAAGATAGGTTGAGGGAGCTAGGTCTCTCCTCCCTGGAGAGATGAAGGTTGAGAGGCGACCTGATAGAGGTTTATAAAATGTTGACAGGAATAGATAGGGTGGATTCTCGGAGGCTATTTCCCAGTGTTGAAATGGTCGCTACGAGAGGACACAGGTTTAGGTGCTGGGAAGCAAGTACAGAGCAGATGTTAGGGGAAAGTTTTTCACTCAGAGGTTGGTGAGTGAGTGGAATCGACTGCCGTCAGTGGTGGTAGAGGCGAACTCACTGGGGTCTTTTAAAAGACGTCTGGATGAGTATATGGGATCTAATGGCATTGCGAGTTACAGATAGTTCTATGGCTTCGTAGGTATAGATGTGATCGGCGCAACTTGTGGGCCAAAGAGCCTGTTTGTGCTGTAGTACTCTATGTTCTATGTTCTAAGATAGTCAGTGCTAGCGGGGGTGAGGATAATACACGGGGTGAGGGATGAAGGTGTAGTTGGAAGGTGGAGAGGGAGTAGTATGGTGGGGTAGGTAGTTGAGGAGCTGGGAGTATAGTTGGGGAAGGGGAAGAGGGTGGGAGTAGTCTGGAGGATTGGGGGTAGTCCAGGAGAAGAGCGAGTATTGGGAGGGGGTGTGTGGCTGGTAGAATGGGGATCTAATCTGGGATGGGGACTAATTTGGTACTGGGGAGAGTGTCATCTCATGGAGGATTGGTGGAGGGGATTTGGCTGGAGGTGGTTTCAGTGCTGAAGTTATATAGAAGTTAGAAGAGATTTTAATTCTTCCAACTATTTCTGGGTAACTATTACTGTAAAATAGTTGATTCAGTTTTGGTCAGTTCCTGGGGCAGGGCAATTGACCAACAGAAGTTTGAACTTCCCAGGCAATTGTTGTGTGGGGATTTCTGGAGAGTAAAAAGTCTGACAACACCAGGTTTTAGTCCAACCTATTTATTTGATAATATACTCGCAAGCTTTCGGGTTAGCCCCTTCGTCAGGTGATTCACTTCAGGTCATTCACCTGACGAAGGGGCTAACCCGAAAGCTTGCGAGTATATTATCAAATAAATAGGTTGGACTAAAACCTGGTGTTGTCAGACTTTTTACTGTGTTTACGCCAGTCCAACACCGGCATACCCACATCATTTCTGGAGAGAACAGAGGGTCCCAAGCACATCTTTGGGGAAACCCCCTCATCTCTTATACTTGCCGTAGGTATTACTGAATAGAGCAGTTAAAGCCTCCTCTAGTTATATCTTACCCCAGCAGTATCCAAAAATAAGCAAGTATATTCGTAAAAACAAATACCAGCTGTACCCACACTTTGTTAAGGTACCAAATCAGAAACCCCTGGGTATATTGTAAAGTCAGGCTGGATCCTGACTTTTTTTTATTTTGACATTAATGTGAAGATATGATGTTTCACACTAGATACAATTCTACAGATGAACTAGGAGGCTTTTAGCAACACAAATTTTATTTAACAACACAGCTTAACTATAACAAATGGATTAGCTAAACTTTTAACAATTGAACAACATTAAACTTTTTTTTTATTCATCCATGGGATGTGGGTGTTGCTAGTTGGGCAGCATTTATTGCCCATCCTTAACTGCCCTTGAAATGAGTGGTTTGCTGGGCCATTTCGTAGGGCATTTAAAAGGCAATCACTTTGCTTTTGCTCTGGAGTCACATGTAGAGTAGACAAGGTAAAGACAGCAGATTTCGTTCCTTAATATTAGTGAACCGGATGGATTATTAACAGCAATCAATAGTGGTTTCATGGACATCATTGTGCTTTTAATTCCAGATTTTATATTGAATTCAAATTTTACCATCTGCTAAGGTGGGATTCGAATTTGGGTCCCCAAACTATTACGCTGGATCGCTGGATTTTTAGTCCAGTGACAATACCACTATGCCACCACTTCCCCAATACAAGATACAATTCTTAACTGCTAACCTATCACAATTAGTGCCACTCAACCAACATTTCTCTCGTAGACTTACAATCCTCTTTAAAATCAGTTAATAAAACACAGGCACACTTGCTTTGACTTAGGTTACTGGGCTTGGAGCTTTCAGAAAGCCTCTGGAAAGACAGAGGAGAGAGACAGAGAGACATTTCTTTCTTCTAATACTTCAGACAGCAACTGCTCTTTGTTTTAAAAATGAAGATAAAATTGTTTTCTTTTCCCTGCATGCTAAGCTCCTCCCACTAACCACATTACTGTGTCCCTCTCAATCAACCTAACAAAAACATCCCATGGCTCTGCATACCTAGTCTAAAATCCCAGGAGAATTTAAGTAAACAAAAGGTCCATAAACTCAACAAAATAACACATTCCTAACTAAACTCAGTTATTATCCTGCATCCTTAGCATCTGCTGCATATTTTCCCAGACAAACCAACTCACGTAATACATTGCCTCTTAAAGCGACTCCACTTTAGACACAAAACATATTAAAACAGCACAGTATCATACACATTCCCCAGTTATTATTTAATGTCTTCAGAAGTCACTGCATAACAATCAGAAGCAGACCCCAGGCTGATCTTTCCCCTTCCTTATGCCAGTAATCCTGAAGGAAACTGTAGCTGCTATCCCATTATCTGAGTGACGTCAATTAAGTTAGCATAGGGTAGAATTGGAACCTGCAAACCTTTGATCTGAATGGCTCAGTACACCCCAGATAATGCATTTAACTCTCCAATGGGAGAGTTAATCCACCTGAAGGACTGACAGAATTGAAGCAGGAATTGGCCAGTGAGGAAATACTCACCACCCACTGTCTCCGCTGCACAGCAAAGTAAAAGATGTACCATTGGAAGTAGAGGGGGAGCAGTGCCGGAGGTCCAACTGTGAGAGAACAAGAAGCCAAAGGATTTATATTTGAAGATCTGTACACATATTTTGATATACAACAGCAATATAATTGAATTTAGTAACAAGGATTGCTTCCTGCACCTTTTATTCCTTTGCCTATCATTACACAAGTTAATGATAACTAATTTCCTCTATCAGCCAATGCATAAGAGGCACTCTGATATACAACACTGACACTCAGCATTGAACATTGTTTTGCACTCATGTCAAATATCATAAAATACAACACGTAGCAAAAAGGTTGGCAGGATCGAAGGGCAAAAATATAACAACTGAAAAGGAGCTGGGAGGTTATGGGGGCCATTCTCTCCACAGCAAGGTGGAGCAATGCAATTGGCAGGCATTCAAAACAATGGGTTACGCACAAATGTGACTATGACCATGTTCGAGAACAATCTGGCTTTCTGAAAAGATGTGGAGATGCTGGAGTTGGACTCGGGTAAACACAGTAAGAAGGTTCACAACACCAGGTTAAAGTCCAGCAAAATCCACTAGCTTTCGGAGCGCTGCTCCTTCGTTAGGTAAGTGGGAGTTCTGTTCACAAACAGGGCATATAAAGACACAAATGTGACATTATCTGTAACCCCCACAACTTGCCTGGGCTTGCAAAATCTCCCTAACGGTCCTGTCTGGAGACAATATACATCTCTTTAATCTGTGCTTAACGCTCTCTCCACTCACATTGTCTGTACCTTTAAGACTTGATTACCTATAAAGACTCACATTCCAACCATTATTTTGTAAATTGAGTTTGTGTCTTTATATGCTCTGTTTGTGAACAGAACTCCCACTTACCTGACGAAGGAGTAGCGCTCCAAAATCTAGTGGATTTTGCTAACAAATAAACCTGTTGGACTTTAACCTGATGTTGTGAGACTTCTGACTGTGTTTCTGAAAAGATGCAGTGGATGTTCAGACAGCCCATCTGATTCCACTTGGTCCAAGAAAGCAGAAACGCCTCTGACAGAGTCCAGCTCTGAAGGAGAGTTTGCACATATGTACCAAGATAGCCTATTGGGTGTTAAAAGAGAGTTTATATTTTAGTGAATTCTATAGTTATCTGTTTGAGTGCTATTATAGTTGACAGGGGCAAAAGGAAATACTTTCCACTTCAGTTACCAAACAAACAATCTGAGAGAAGAGAAGCAGGTCTCACTATCTGTCTAGATTCAGTGTGTATACAGCGGAGAAATCCAACTTCCATTCAATTGCTCCACCTTCAGAGATCTCCATCCACAATTTCCATGGGGTTCTCCCTATCTCCCACTGTAACTTCAGTGGAATGAATGTTATTTTCCTTCCCTCTGCAGCAGCCCCCACCCCCATCTCCAGATTTCTAATGAACTTCGATTTAAGTTACTGCAGATTTTCAGTGAAATCCTCCTTCAAGTGTTTGGATAGTCCTCTACTGCAATCACAGTCACATTAGATCAAGTACAGAGATCAGAGTGTCAAATCCACTGGGCTGCACCCAGATCAGAGATGAAAAAGGACCTGCTGCTCAGGAGCCTTCTCTGGAAGCGTGACGTTGACCTAAATATCGTGTCCAGAATTTTCCTTCCCACCCACCCTCTTTCATTTTCAGTGAATTCTACGACTTTTAGCCTTGCGGTTGTCAAATTTTAATCCTCTTCTAAAGAATTTTGGTAACGATAGCAACAACTTGGTGGGGAAAAAAGTTTTTAAAAAAATCTTTTCCATTTACAATTTGTTTTTAAAAGTTTCCCAACCTCCTGATAAATTCCTGAGTGAATGCATTGCTGTCTGTGTGGAATTTGCACGTTCTCCCTATGTCTGCATGGATTTCCTCTGGGTGCTCCAGTTTCCTCCTACACTCCAAAGATGTGCAGGTTATGTGCATTGGCCTTGCTAAATTGCCCGTTAACGTCCATGGGTGCATAGGTTAGAGGGATAAGCGAGACAAATACGTGGGATTACGGGGATAAGGCCTGGGTGGGACTGTGGTCGTGCAGTGTCGATGGGCTGAATGATCTCCTTCTGCACTGTAGGGATTCTATGATTCTATGATGTATAGCAATGGTTAAAGTTGCTGCTAGGTATAAAACTAATACACGCAAACTAAAAGGTTTTCAGATGCAATTTCCAGCCAGCGCTGAGTTAGCTGATTTCAGGAACAGAGACTGTAACAATTCACCTCCATGTGCCTGGTGCAGTGAAGGGAAGGTAAGACAGCTGCCAGCTCATGATCAGCATCCAGGTAACCTCCAGGTACATACAAGTGTTAGTTTAAAAGATCGGGCTCAGCTGTGATGCCCTCCATAGTCAAACTGCCTGTTAACAATGTTTTGGCTCATGTATGTGGAAAGGCCACATGAAATAAATAGGCTAGCCAATATTCAGAGATCTAAAGCTAAGAAAATGTCAGTGCGTTCAGACAGTAGAGAAAGGAGGAGAGAGCAGGAGAAAAAAGAAATGTTTGCACAAAGAATTTGATTTAATATTAGAAGTTATCAATGCGTGCTTTGTCCAGCATGTGGTTTGTGAAGCTCTTGTCACATTTCTGGCTTCATGTACATGCCCTCGAAATGAATCAATATATAGGAAATACACGTCTGAGCAAATCTCGCATGGTTGACAGGCTCCAGTCTGTGTGAGGTATGCATAGGAAATCCACTCTGAACTGTGGCTTAATTTACTGGGAAGTCAGGAGAGGAAGCTGGCCAATCAATGAGAAGGGAAAGGAATCTCACCACGCAAGACACATCAGGAGATCCGAAATAACACAGGCAAAGTTCAGCCTGCCTGGGGCCAGGAATAGGAGCCCACTGAAAAGCACCAGCCCAGCTGCAATTGCCTACTGTACAAAATAGCAACATCATCCTCTGGCTGGCTTGATCTCTCAGCAGATCTCAGCATTCGTTCCTTTTTTAAAGAGATTTTTATGAACTGCTTCCCTGCTCACAAGGCCACATAGACAAGAGCAGGGTCACAATCCACCTGGTATCAGATGGCTGCACTAAATAGAGGGCTACACAGTAAAGATACATTATTATCGGCTTACACTCCCTCATCCTCCTGTCTGCTCGTTAAAAAAAGCTCACCACATCAGCAATGTAGCTGCCCAATCTGTGGACTGATGAGATTCCTCTTCTGCTCAAACAGAGGAGTGACATTAACTCTTGTGTAGCTAAATATAGAAGGGTTCCTGATTGCTGAACATAAGAACATAAGAAATAGGAGCAGGAGTAGGCCAACTAGCCCTTCGAGCCTGCCCTGCCATTCAATAAGATCATGGCTGATCTGCCGTGGCTCAGTTCCACATTCCCGCCCTCTCCCCATAACCCTTAATCCCCTCTCTCATCAAAAACCCATCAACCCGCATCTTAAAAGTATTGAGCGAGGCAGCCTCCACCACTTCAACGGGCAGAGAATTCCAGAGATTCACCACCATTTGAGTGAAGAAGTTCCTCCTCAACTCTGTTTTAAACCGCCCCCCCTTTATCTTGAGGCTGTGCCCCCTAGTCCTACTATCCTTTCTGAGCGGGAAGAGTCTCTCCACCTCTATCCTATCCATCCCATTCATCATCTTATACGTCTCAATGAGATCTCCCCTCATTCTTCTAAACTCTAACGAGTACAAGCCTAATTTATTCAGCCTCTCCTCATAGCTCAACCCCCTCAACTCCGGCATCAGCCTAGTAAACCTCCTCTGCACTCCCTCCAAGGCCAAAATATCCTTGCGTAAGTACGGCGCCCAAAACTGCAGACAGTACTCCAGCTGCGGCCTCACCAATGCCCTATACAGCCGCAGCAAGACCTCCCTACTTTTATATTCAATCCCCCTCACGATGAAGGCCAGCATCCCATTCGCCTTCCTGACCACCTGCTGCACCTGCAAGCTGGGTTTTTGCGACTCATGCACAAGGACCCGAGGTCCCTCTGCACCGTCGCCTGCTGCAGTTTTTCGCCACGTAAGTAATAATCCTTCCTACCATTGTTCCTACCAAAGTGGACCACCTCGCACTTGCCAACATTAAATTCCATTTGCCATTTCCTGGCCCATTCGCCCAGCCTATCTAGATCCTTCTGTAGACTCTCCCCACCCTCCGCACAATTTGCCTTTCCACCAATTTTGGTGTCATCACCAAATTTCGACACCATACACTCGGTTCCCTCCTCCAGATCATCTATATAAATGGTAAATAGCTGAGGCCCCAGCACCGACCCCTGGGGCACTCCACTAGTCACCATCCGCCAATCTGATTAGCACCCATTGACCCCCACTCTCTGCCTCCTATTTGACATGATGTGGGTATGCCGGCGTTGGACTGGCGTAAACACAGTAAAAAGTCTGACAACACCAGGTTTTAGTCCAACCTATTTATTTGATAATATACTCACAAGCTTTCGGGGTTAGTCCCTTCGTCAGGTGAATGGAGAGTTCTGGCCTCAGACAGAGCATATAAAGCACAGACTGTCTGTGCTTTATATGCTCTGTCTGAGGCCAGAACTCTCCATTCACCTGACGAAGGGACTAACCCCGAAAGCTTGTGAGTATATTATCAAATAAATAGGTTGGACTAAAACCTGGTGTTGTCAGACTTTATCCTATTTGACAACCAGTCCTCTCTCCACGCTAACACCCTACCCCCAACTCCATGTCCCCTGACCTTCTGCAATAACCTCTTGTGAGGTACCTTGTCAAACGCCTTCTGAAAATCAAGAAAGACCACATCCACCGGCTCTCCTCTATCCACCGCCCTAGACACATCCTCATAGAACTCCAGTAAATTTGTCAGACACGACTTCCCTTTAACGAAACCGTGCTGCGTCTGCTCTATCAAGCAGTTCCCCTCAAGATGCCTCGCCATTTCCTCCTTGATGACGGATTCTAACATTTTACCTACAACAGACATTAAACTAACAGGCCTATAATTCCCCGCCTTTTGCCTGGCACCCTTCTTAAACAACGGCGTAACATTAGCCGTTTTCCAATCTTCCGGCACTTCCCCGGAATCCAGCGACGTCTGGAAAATAATCACCAAGGCATCTACTATCACCTCCGCCATTTCTTTCAGGACCCTCGGATGCATTCCATCCGGTCCTGGGGACTTGTCCACAATCAGCCCCTCCAGTCTGTCGAGCACCACCTCTCTAGTAACAGTAATGTCATCGAGACCCTCCAGTCCTACCACCTTTCCATCTCTAACATCCGCCAAATTATTCACGTCCTCCTCCGTGAAGACCGAAACAAAAAAGTTATTCAAGACCTCAGCCATATCCCCATCCCCTACCACTAAGTCCCCCTTCTCATCCTCTAAGGGACCAACGTTCACCCTAGCCAGCCTCTTCCTTTTTATATATTTATAAAAACTCTTGCTATCCTTTTTTATATTAAGCGCTAGCCCAGCTTCACAGTTTCTCCTACCCTTCTTTATCAACTTCTTTGTCAATCTTTGTTGACATTTAGACCTCTCCCAATCTTCTTCTCGCCCACTACTCTTAGCTACTCTAAACACCTCCGCTTTTAATTTAACACTTTCCTTCACCTCCTTCGTTATCCACGGCTTATTACCTCTCCTCCTATGGTCCTTTTTGACCATCGGAATAAATTTCTGCTGAGCACCAAGAAAGATCTCCTTAAAGATCCTCCACTGCTCCTCAGCAGACCTACCTTCCAACGCGCTCCCCCAGTCCACATTCGCCAATTCTTCTCTCATCCTACCGTACTCCCCTCTGTTCAAACAAAGGACGCGTGTCCGGGAATCCGCTTTCTCCTCCTCCATCTGCACCAGAAACTCCACCATACAATGATCACTCGCCCCAAGAGGATCCTTCACCGCAAGGTCCCTAATTCTACCTGCCTCATTACATAGCACCAGATCCAAGATAGCTCGCTCCCTCATCGGCTCCAACACACACTGTTCCAGGAAACTATCCCGGCAGCATTCCAAGAACTCCTCCTCGAGCCCACCGCGCCCAACATGGGTCGACCAATCAATATGCAGATTGAAATCCCCCATAATTACGGCCGTCCCATTCCCGCACGCCGCACTTATTTGCGCGTTAACAGCCCGCCCCACCTCCAGATTATTATTCGGGGGCCTATAGACGACACCCACCAGCGTCTTCCTCCCTTTGCTGTTCCTAATCTCTACCCACAACGATTCCACGTTCTGCTCCTTGGCTCCAATATCATCCCTTGCTACCACCCTGATGCTATCCTTAATCAGCAGAGCTACGCCCCCCCCTCCCCCTTTCCCTCCTGCCTATCCTTCCTAAACACTTGATACCCCTGGACATTCAGCTCCCAGTCCCTGTCACCTTGCAGCCATGTCTCTGTAATGGCCACCAGATCATATCCATTTGTGTCGATCTGCGCCACCAACTCATCCACTTTATCCCTAATGCCTCGCGCATTCAGATAAAGCACCTTCATCCCAGCCTTCACCTGGACCTTATTTGCTGGAACGCCACCAACCATACTCACGCCCCTTACTCCCTCTATTATTGGGACATCCTCGGCCTCTATCCTTACCTGTACCGTCTCCTTAACTTTAGACCCGTAATGTCACCTACCCTCACACCCTCCCCCCCCAATTAGTTTAAAGCCCTGTCTAGAGTCCTCTTTACACGATTAGCCAGCACTCTGATCCCAGCACGGTTCAGACCAACCCCATCCCACCTGAACAGGTCCCACCTACCCCAATACTGGTGCCAATGCCCCATAAATTCAAACCCATTCCTCCCACACCAATCCCTGAGCCACCCATTCACTTCCTTAATCCTATCAACCCTATGCCCGTCTGCACTCGGTTCAGGCAGTAGCCCAGAGATGACCACCTTGTCGGTGAATGGTGCCCTCTACCTTCTTATCCCCGTATTTTCTCTGTTTGTCAATACATACTTTAGTTATGATATTTGAGTGAATTCTAGCCTTTAACAGTTAAAATTTGGGCCATTTTCTACTGTAAAATGCATTTTTATAGATTAACCCAAGTTCAACGTATACTGTGGTGAAAGTCTGTCCTGAATAGGAGTAAAAAGTCTGACAACACCAGGTTTTAGTCCAACTGATTTATTTGATAGTAAACTCACAAGCTTTCGAGGGGACACCCTCTTTGTCAGGTGAATGGAGAGTTCTGGCCTCGGACAGAGCATATAAAGCACAGACAGTTTAGAGATTACTGATTAGAATGCGAATCTTTACACCTAACCTGCTGTTCAAGTCCTAAAGTGGCTGACGATGTGTGTGGAAGGAGCACTGATCACAGGTTAAAGAGATGTGTATTGTCTCCAGACAGCGAACGCAATGAGACAGCCGATGAACCAGAACAGCCGACACAGAGATCCGCAGTGCAACAACCTAAGAGGAAGGAATCCAATTGGACTCCTCTGGAAGGCCGCTGCCCTCGACTGGACTTGTATGCCCAAACCAACAGGAGGTGCATTAACACCAGATTCATCAGCCGCGCTCACAAGACAGCCCCGAACATCACCCAAGCACAACGCAACGCCATCCACACTCTCAAGACCAACCGCAACATTGTCATCAAACCAGCAGACAAAGGAGGGGCCATTGTTATACTGAACAGAACGGATTACTGTAAAGAAGTGTACCAACAACTAAACAATGAGGAACACTACAGACAGTTACCCACAGATCCGACCAAAGAACACACTCGTCAACTCAACAATCTGATCAAGACCTTTGATCCGGACCTTCAGAGCACCCTCCGTGCTCTCATTCCACGTACTTCCCACATTGGAGATCTCTACTGCCTCCCAAAGATACACAAGGCAAACACTCCTGGCTGTCCCATCGTATCGGGCAATGAAACTCTGTGTGAGAACCTCTCCGGCTACATCGAGGGCATCCTGAAACCCATTGTACAAAGAACCCCCAGATTTTGTCGCGACACTACGGACTTCCTACAGAAACTCAGCACACATGGAGCAGTTGAACCAGGGACACTCCTAGTCACAATGGATGTCGCGGCGCTCTACACCAACATCCCCCACAACGATGGCATTGCTGTGACTGCCTCAGTACTCAATGCCGACAACTGCCAGTTTCCAGATGCAATTTTACAACTCATCCGCTTTATCCTGGACCACAATGTCTTCACCTTCAACAACCAGTTTTTCATCCAGACACACAGAACAGCCATGGTGACCAAATTTGCACCTCAATATGCCAACATCTTCATGCACAGGTTCGAACAAGACTTCTTCACTGCACAGAATCTTCAACCGATGCTACACACTAGATACATCGATGACATTTTCTTCCTTTGGCCTCATGGTGAACAATCACTGAAACAACTATATGATGATATCAACAAATTCCACCCCACCATCAGACTCACCATGGACTATTCCCCAGAATCACTTGCATTCTTGGACACATGCATCTCCATTAAGGATGGTCACCTCAGCACCTCACTGTACCGCAAGCCCACAGACAATCTCACAATGGTCAACTTCTCCAGCTTCCACCCTAAACATGTTAAAGAAACCATTCCCTATGGACAAGCCCTCCGTATACACAGGATTTGCTCAGATGAGGAGGATCGTGACAGACACCTCCAGACGCTGAAAGATGCCTTCATAAGAACAGGATATGGTGCTCGACTCATAGATCGACAGTTCCGATGCGCCACAGCGAAAAACCGCACTGATCTCCTCAGAAGACAAACATGGGACACAGTGGACAGAGTACCCTTCGTCATCCAGTACTTCCCCGGAGCGGAGAAGCTACGACATCTTCTCCGGAGTCTTCAACATATCATTGATGAAGACGAACATCTCGCCAGGGCTATCCCCACACCCCCACAACCTCAAACAGACCATTGTTCGCAGCAAACTACCCAGTCTTCAGGAGAACAGTGACCACACCACCACACAACCTCGCCACAGCAACCTCTGCAAGACATGCCGGATCATCGACACGGATACCATCATCACACGTGAGAATACCATCCACCAGGTACACGGTAAATACTCTTGCAACTCGGCCAATATTGTCTACCTGATACGTTGCAAGAAAGGATGTCCCGAAGCATGGTACACTGGGGAGACCATGCAGACGCTACGACAACGGAAGAATGAATATCGCTCAACAATCACCAGGCAAGACTGTTCCCTTCCTGTTGGCGAACACTTCAGTGGTCACGGGCATTCAGCCTCTGACCTTTGGGTAAGCGTTCTCCAAGGCGGCCTTCACGACACACGACAGCGCAGAGTCGCTGAGCAGAGACTGATAGCCAAGTTCCACACACATGAGGACGGTCTCAACAGGGATCTTGGGTTCATGTCGCACTATCTGTAACCCCCGTGACTTGCCTGGGTTCGCAAAACCTCACTCACTGTGCTGTCTGGAGACAATACACATCTCTTTAACCTGTGATCAGTGCTCCTTCCACACACATTGTCAGCCACTTTAGGACTTGAACAGCAGGTTAGGTGTAAAGATTCGCATTCTAATCAGTAATCTCTAAACTGTCTGTGCTTTATATGCTCTGTCCGAGGCCAGAACTCTCCATTCACCTGACGAAGAGGGAATCCCCTCGAAAGCTTGTGAGTTTACTATCAAATAAATCGGTTGGACTAAAACCTGGTGTTGTCAGACTTTTTACTGTGTTTACCCCTGTCCAATGCCGGCACATCCACATCCTGAATAGGAGTAGCATGCTGGGGTTAACAGTGGCCTTTTTACTGAGTTCCTTTATAGCAGAATTTGCATTGCCGTCCTCTCCCATTGGTGAATAAACACATTGTCAAACAGTATAGTTCAAGCAAAAACAATGGAACTAATTTAATGTCTAGTTTACACCTTAATGAGTCCCTAACCTGCAAAAAAGGGCAAAGAATGTGATTTGAGGGACAGACACAAGTCCTGAAAGAACATATTTCAGAAGCATCTGGCAGAGTTTCATTACAAATTAACATTTACCACAGCTTCAAACCTCATTCAAGGTATTAATGCAGCAATGTTATAATTGAGAGGCCTGCTTCGGGCATATTCACTTTGCAGTGAAAGTCCATGGTGGAGGATCTGTCTAACTATTATTGCTAGATTTACTATGGTTCACATGTCTGAAAAACTTTAATAAACTTGTAGAATGGGTATGTAATTGATAAATACATTTTAGCATAGATAAATGTGATAGGATGCACTCTCTTTGCCAGGATGAGTGCAGCTTCAACAACACTCAAGACGCTTTACCATCATCCAGGCCAATCCACTTGATTGGCATCCTATCCACCATCCTATTCACTCCCTCGACCACCAACACACAGTGACAGCTCTGTGTGCCACCCTCAAGATGCACTGCAGATCAGGGACTCATTAAAGTGTAAACTGGACATTAAATTAATCCCATTGTTTGAGCTTGAACTATACCAAGGCTCCTTCAACAATACCTTCCAAGCCCATGGCTACTACCATCTAGAAGGACAGGGGAAGCAGAGACATGGAAACACTAGCACTTTCAACTTCCCCTCCAAGTCACTCACCATCCTAACTTGGAAACATATCACCATTCCTTCACAGTCTCTGGGTCAAAATCCTGGAATTCCCTCTCTAACAGACTGGGGGTGTGCCTATACTACATAGACTGCAGTGGTTCAAAAAGACAGCTCACCACCACCTTCTCAAGGGCAATTAGGGATGAGCAATAAATGTTGGCCGAGCCAGCAATGCCCACATCTAATGAATAAATAAAGGTGAGAGGGGATGCATTTTGACAGATACAATATGGATAACAAGAATCTCAATGGTGTAGAGGAGCAGAAGATCTGGGGGTATAGATGCAATAATCACTATAATTTGTCATGTAACTTAATAAGTCCACAGCAAAAAAAAAAAGTGCTGGGGTTCATTTTTAGATAAATAGATTTGGAAAGCAGAGAAGTTACATTAAACTTGCAGAGAATCTTGATTAAGCCACAATCAATGTGCTGTGAACAATTCTGGTTATCATATTCTACAAAATATGTAGAGGCACCAGCAAGATGAAAAAAGGATTTACTAGAATAATACCAGAACTGAGAGGTAATATCTATAAGGAAAGATTGAGCAAGCTGGGGCTCTTTTCTCTGGAAATGTGATGACTGGGGGAGTGACCTGGTGGAGGTCTTTAAGATAACAAAAGTGTTTACTTAAGTTGAGATGAATAAATGCTTCCACTTGCAAGTGAGACCAGAACTGAAGGCCACTAAAAACAGCCACTGATAAACTCACCAGAGAATTCAGGAGAAACCTTTTTAACCCAGGGAATGGTTAGGATGTGAAATTCTTTATCACATGGAATAGTTGAGGCGAGTTGCAAGGATGTGTTAAGGTAGGAGCTAGATAAACACATAAAGGAGAGAAGAGTAAGTTATGCTGTAGTGTAGGGTTAGGTGAGGAGAGGTGGGAGAGGGGTACCATGCAGCATAAGCTCCAGCATGAGTCATGTGGGCCAAATCACACTCTGCGTTGATTATTCTATGTCATTCTGTGTAAATGCGGGGTGACACAATGTCGTCAGGACTTACTCAGGAAGAAATACTTGTGTTGGTATTGGTATGGCATATATTTCTTCTTCTGTTTCCCCACCTGGGTCAAAGGAAAGAAATGAAAGGTTTGCATTACCTTTGTGTGTACGCACAAAAATAAAATCAAGTCCTGTGCATTGGATTTTATAAATAGCAGTTCAGGGACAATGCTTCAAACAATGGGAGTGTATGTTGGTAATCCCAGTCTGCAAGTCAGTACACACTAGTTTTTCATCCACTTTAAAATCCAATAAGTCACACAAATTCCCAATATGTGGGGTTGACATAAAAATCTCTGTGCCAGGAGCACAAATTCATAAAACCCAAACCTCTGTGCTTAATTTGTTTTCCTACCTGGCTTTCATGAACTACATACATCATTGCTGGTCACCAAAGGATGTCTCAGACAGTCCTTACTGCCCAGTGAACACAACCCATAACTGGCCTTGCTTTGTACTTTGCTTTGTTCTCTATTTTTTTAAAAAACATCAATCTCAGAATGTGGGTGTCATTAACAAGGCTGGCATTTATTACCCATGTTTAGTTACCCAATTAGTTGTGAACTTTCTTGATCGTTGCAGCCTCTTCAACGAGACAACCCTCACAGTGCTGTTAGGTCATGAGTTCCAGGATTTTGACCCACTGAACAGAGATATTTATGTCAAGTCAGGATGGTGTGTGGCTTGGAGGAGAGTCTACATTGCTGGTGTCTCCATATACCTGCTCCCTTGACTTTTGAGGTAGTGGAGGTCACGGGTTTGGAAGGTGCTATTGAAAGAGCCTTTACTTACACTTAATGTGAACCTTTCCTTGCACTTAATGTGAGCTTTTACTTACACTTAAGTTCTTATGATGTGCGGTACTAAATACGCACACACACCGAGGCACAGCTAGCTAATTTGTTTTGCTTTTACAATGTTAAAGACAGGTTTAGCTGCTTCGACCTTACAATTCACCCAGCTCTAGTTGAAGTCCTAGGAATGATTTGTTCTGCCTGCCTCTTCCCCCTCCGAGATGCAGAAGGCTGCACTCTGTATATCACTATGGACCCAAGACAGAGAGATCACCCCTGTAATTTCCCACACATAGTTCCATACAGGCTGTAACATCTGTTTGAGCATAAAATCATAAGAAATAGGAGCAGGAGAAGGCCATTCATCCCTTTGAGCTTGCCCTGTCATTCAACAAGATCATGGCTGATGTACTAACTCAACCTTTATCTTCCCACACCCATCCCAAATTGCTTAATTCCTTTAGAATCCAAATCAGGAACATCAGGACAACATGACTGATTTGTCCAACGGTTAGGGAAATCAGGCCAAAAAAGCAGACACGAAGTTGCAATCAACAAGTTAAGCTTTTTTTAAAAAATATACTTATTCTAATGTGGAACCACATGGAGAATATACACACAAACCTGCACATACACATTCCCCCCACTGGGTACCACTCCACCCTACAGATATTCATGTTTCACCAGCCTCAGCCATCCCAGGCATCTCTTCCCCAACAACCTCTTATTCTGGAACCTCATTGCATTCTCAGGCACTTCCATCCCTGGACAACACTTGTCCTCCAACTAGGCCATCATTCAAGTCCTTCGGTCCAATACCTCATGGAAGCCCATCACAGCCAACACTTTACCCCACTCATCAGATGCCCCATACCTACTGTTTGGAAAATCTAGCATCCCATACATGTTTTACAGCTTCACCAGCTTGTCCTTGTACTCTGTCAACCTTCATCCTACTGACCTTGGCCGTTTTTGCCAGTGAAGCTTGTCACAGTGTTGAGCAACCAACTCTACTTGCCTCAACTGAGAGCTTTTTTCCCAGGACAAAGAAGATGGGATGCATGTTGATGTCGGGGTCTTTGCGGAAGCAGTTGGGTTTGGCATGATGCTGAAAGTGGAGATGGTTCCACCAGCTTGCTGGAGCACCCTAGAACCAAAAAAACAAGAAAAAAAATCAGATCAGCTTGAGAGGATCAAAGACGAAAACACCTGCAATAAAGTGTGCACAGCTTTCAACTATACAGTCTGAACTCACACAACCAATTTTCTCTTTGAGATGTTCACTCTTTCTGGGGTACGATTCCCAGGCAACGTGGAGCAAATATATGGTACTAAGAACCATAAAACCATGGGGCGGCTTGGTGGCACAGTGGTTAGCACTGCTGCCTCACAGTGCCAGGGACCTGGGTTTGATTCCTGGTTTGGGTCACTGTTTGTTTGCATGTTCTCCCTGTGTCTGCATGGGTTTCCTCCCACAGTCTGAAAGACATGCTGATTGGGCACATTGACCTGAACAGGCGCCGGAGTGTGGCGGCCAGCGGAATTTCACAGTATCTTCATTGCAGTGTTAATGTAAACCTTACATATGACTAATAAATAAACTTTTAAAAAGAATCGGCATGGAATTTTTAAAAATTTATTCATTCATGGAATGTGGGCGTGGCTGGCTAGGCCGGCATTTATTGCCCATCCCTAATTGCCCTTAAGAAGGTGGTTTTAAGTGAACATTACAGGAGTTGATATAGAGTTACTGCATTAGAGAGATGGTTTGGGACTGTACAGCATTGGGAGAACAAGAGAGAGAGACTGACAGCAAAAGAATGGAGCACGAGCTGCAGGGATACAAATATAAAAGACAGAGAGAGAGGAACTGAAGGCAAAATATAAAGAGAGGTGACAGCAGATAGAAAGGGACATAATACAAAAGAGGTAGACAAAATTAGGGGCAGGGGGAGGGTGCGAGGGTAGGTGACATTACGGGGTCTAAAGTTAAGGAGAGGGTACAGGTAAGGGTAGAGGCCGAGGATGTCCCAATAATAAAGGGAGTAGGGGGCGTGAGTATGGTTGGTGGCGTTCGGGCAAATAGGGTCCAGGTGAAGGCTGGGATGAAGGCACTTTATCTGAATGCACGAAGCATTCGGAATAAAGTGGATGAGCTGGTGGCGCAGATCGGCACAAATGGATATGATCTGGTGGCCATTACAGAGACGTGGCTGCAAGGTGACAGGGACTGGGAGCTGAATGTCCAGGGGTATCAAGTGTTTAGGAAGGATAGGCGGGAGGAAAAAGGGGGGAGCGTAGCTCTGCTGATTAAGGATAGCATCAGGGTGGTAGCAAGGGATGATATTGGAGCCAAGGAGCAGAACGTGGAATCGTTGTGGGTAGAGATTAGGAACAGCAAAGGGAGGAAGACGCTAGTGGGTGTCGTCTATAGGCCCCCCAATAATGATCTGGAGGTGGGGCGGGCTGTTAACGTGCAAATAAATGTGGCGTGCAGGAATGGAACGGCCATAATTATGGGGGATTTCAATCTGCATATTGATTGGTCGACCCATGTTGGACGCGGTGGGCTCGAGGAGGAGTTCTTGGAATGCTGCCGGGATAGTTTCCTGGAACAGTGTGTGTTGGAGCCGACGAGGGAGCGAGCAATATTGGATCTGGTGTTATGTAATGAGGCGGGTAGAATTAGGGACCTTGCGGTGAAGGATCCTCTTGGGGAGAGTGATCATTGTATGGTGGAGTTTCTGGTGCAGCTGGAGGAGGAGAAAGTGGGTTCCCAGACACGCGTCCTTTGTTTGAACAGAGGGGAGTACGGTAGGATGAGAGAAGAATTGGCGAATGTGGACTGGGGGAGCGCGTTGGAAGGTAGGTCTGCTGAGGAGCAGTGGAGGATCTTTAAGGAGATCTTTCTTGGTGCTCAGCAGAAATTTATTCTGATGGTCAAAAAGGACCATAGGAGGAGAGGTAATAAGCCGTGGATAACGAAGGAGGTGAAGGAAAGTGTTAAATTAAAAGCGGAGGCGTTTAGAGTAGCTAAGAGTAGTGGGCGAGAAGAGGATTGGGAGAGGTTTAAATGTCAACAAAGATTGACAAAGAAGTTGATGAAGAAGGGTAGGAGAAACTATGAAGCTGGGCTAGCACTTAATATAAAAAAGGAGAGCAAGAGTTTTTATAAATATATAAAAAGGAAGAGGCTGGCTAGGGTGAATGTTGGACCCTTAGAGGATGAGAAGGGGGACTTAGTGGTAGGGGATGGGGATATGGCTGAGGTCTTGAATAACTTTTTTGTTTCGGTCTTCACGGAGGAGGACGTGAATAATTTGCCGGGTGTTAGAGATGGAAAGGTGGTAGGACTGGAGGGTCTCGATGACATTACTGTTACTAGAGAGGTGGTGCTCGACAGACTGGAGGGGCTGATTGTGGACAAGTCCCCAGGACCGGATGGAATGCATCCAAGGGTTCTGAAAGAAATGGCAGAGGTGATAGTGGATGCCTTGGTGGTTATTTTCCAGACGTCGCTGGATTCCGGGGAAGTGCCGGAAGATTAGAAAACGGCTAATGTTACGCCGTTGTTTAAGAAGGGTGCCAGGCAAAAGGCAGGGAATTATAGGCCAGTTAGTTTAATGTCTGTTGTAGGTAAAATGTTAGAATCCGTCATCAAGGAGGAAATGGCGAGGCATCTTGAGGGGAATTGCTTGATAGAGCAGACGCAGCACGGTTTCGTTAAAGGGAAGTCATGTCTGACAAATTTACTGGAGTTCTATGAGGATGTGTCTAGGGCGGTGGATAGAGGAGAGCCGGTGGATGTGGTCTTTCTTGATTTTCAGAAGGCGTTTGACAAGGTACCTCACAAGAGGTTATTGCAGAAGGTCAGGGGACATGGAGTTGGGGGTAGGGTGTTAGCGTGGATAGAGGATTGGTTGTCAAATAGGAGGCAGAGAGTGGGGGTCAATGGGTGCTAATCGGATTGGCGGTTGGTGACTAGTGGAGTGCCCCAGGGGTCGGTGCTGGGGCCTCAGCTATTTACCATTTATATAGATGATCTGGAGGAGGGAACCGAGTGTATGGTGTCGAAATTTGCTGATGACACCAAGATTGGTGGAACGGCAAATTGTGCGGAGGGTGTGGAGAGTCTACAGAAGGATCTAGGTAAGCTGGGCGAATGGGCCAGGAAATGGCAAATGGAATTTAATGTTGGCAAGTGCGAGGTGGTCCACTTTGGTAGGAACAATGGTAGGAAGGATTATTACTTACATGGCGAAAAACTGCAGCAGGCGACGGTGCAGAGGAACCTCGGGGTCCTTGTGCATGAGTCGCAAAAACCCAGCTTGCAGGTGCAGCAGGTGGTCAGGAAGGCGAATGGGATGCTGGCCTTCATAGCGAGGGGGATTGAATATAAAAGTAGGGAGGTCTTGCTGCGGCTGTATAGGGCATTGGTGAGGCCGCAGCCGGAGTACTGTGTGCAGTTTTGGGCGCCGTACTTACGCAAGGATATTTTGGCCTTGGAGGGAGTGCAGAGGAGGTTTACTAGGCTGATACCGGAGTTGAGGGGGTTGAGCTATGAGGAGAGGCTGAATAAACTAGGCTTGTACTAGTTAAAGTTTAGAAGAATGAGGGGAGATCTCATTGAGACGTATAAGATGATGAATGGGATGGATAGGATAGAGGTAGAGAGACTCTTCCCGCTCAGAAAGGACAGTAGGACTAGGGGGCACAGCCTCAAGATAAAGGGGGGGTAGTTTAGAACGGAGTTGAAGAAGAATTTCTTCACTCAAAGGGTGGTGAATCTCTGGAATTCTCTGCCCGTTGAAGTGGTGGAGGCTGCCTCGCTAAATATTTTTAAGAAGCGGGTTGATGGGTTTTTGATAAGAGAGGGGATTAAGGGTTATGGGGAGAGGGCGGGAATGTGGAACTGAGCCACGACAGATCAGCCATGATCTTACTGAATGGCGGGGCAGGCTCGAAGGGCTAGATGGCCTACTCCTGCTCCTATTTCTTATGTTCTTATGTTCTTAAAAGGAAGGGGCAAAGAGGGACAAAGAGAGAAAAAGATGGACACAGGGAGAGACAGGCAGAAATCAGGTGAAGCTGCAACTGATTTTGTCAGAGATTTTCTGGCAAAGTTACTCCAAACAGGATTCTAGCCACAGGTATGGCACTGAGTTTAAAAATTGGCAAGTCATGTTGCAGTTTTATAGAACCTTAGTTAGCCGCACTTGCTATATAGTGGTCAATTCTGGTCACCACACTACCAGGGGGATGTGGAGGCTTTGGAGAGGGTACAGAAAAGATTTACCAGGATGTTGTCTGTTATGGAGGGCATTAACTATGAGGAGAGGTTGGAGAAACTTGGTTTGTTCTTATTGGAATGACAGTTGAAGGGCAACCTGATAGAAGTCTACAAGTTATTATGAGGGGCATGGACAGAGTGGATAGTCAGAAGCTTTCTCCCAGGGTGGGCACAGGTTTAAGGCATGAGGGGCAAAGTTTAAAGGAGATGTACGAGGCAAGTTTCTTTTCTAAACAGAGGGTGTGGGTGCTTGGAACTCACTGCCGGGGGAGGTAATGGAAGCAGATACAATGGTGACTTTTAAGGGGTGTCTCAACTAATAGAGGGATATGGTCCCCAGGAAGGTAAAGAGTTTTAGTTCTGTCAAGCAGCATGGTCGGCGCAGGCTTGGAGGGCCGAAGAGCCTGTTCCTGTGCTGTAATTTTCTTTGTTCTTTGTATGAATAAGAAATGTATATATAAGACAAGCAGAGAGATATGGAGAAGAGAGAGAAAGAGAAGAAAGCATGAGTACAATGTCGGGGACAGGGAAAACGAGCATAAGACAGGAAGTGAATAAATTTGATAAGTCAGAGAGACACGTGTTAATGGGATGAGATTGTGTCTGTGATACAGGAATATGATGATGAGCAACAAAGCAGTGCAGCAAACACCACACACAGTGTGATCTACCTTCAGGTGGCCAATGATAAACTTGTGAACGAGATGGTTCCATTTGGACTTGCTAAACACAGAGAGATGCCCAAAGTCATGCTGCAGCCAGCCACCCTGTGCCTGTAAATAAAACCACAAGAAAGTACATTACAACTAAAAACTAAATACCAAGGACACCAAACAGGCCACTGCAACAATTCTCATCAACTGGAAAATCCATGTTACTTGTCCAGTCTGAGCTAAGACCGGCTAACATGAGTCTTTGTACTGAGCACAGAGATCAGAAGGTCCCAGATTGGATTCCTCACCATGAATCTGCTGGTTACAACAGCCCTACCTGAAGTGACTGGACTAAATAAAAGCTTTTGATATTCAGAAACTCCTAATCACATGGTGACTCTGGCCAAATATAATTTCTAGCAGTTCATAAGGTGTCAACGTGATTCACTAGTGACCACAGCTTTTTAACATGATATTACACACTTAGGGAGTAAGACTGAGTGACAAATTCCACTTCACCGAGTGCATACCTCAGTCAACATGACAGCTGGACATGCACAGGAGTTCACCTAGTTATATGGTTGCCAACCATGAGCCTACCTGCACGATGGTCAGAAGAGCTGTGCTGATCAGGAAGGGGATGAGGGATGTGCCAAAATACCACAGGGTGAGCCAGGCAGCAGCATCGAGGAGCAGAAGGTGTGTGAGCAATCCAGCAAAGAACAGCTTATTTGGCTTTAGGAGATTTGCCCTTTCCACCAGAGCACATAGTTCCTGAAAATCTTCCGTGGCCGGTTTCTGAGAGTGAAATGGAGAAAGTGACCATCAGCTTCGGAAATAGAAGTGCTGTTGAACAGCGTTAGTGGGATCGCACCTTGATGGATCACTGTGCATTGAGAAATTTATACTGTCTTGATTTTTTATGCAGAAAAAAAATACCAGCTGTATTCTTCCCAATAAGTTGACTATTATCTGTATAGACTTAAAAAGCAGGTGACTATTTTCTGTGTAGGTGTAAACAGGACAGCATCTTATAAATCTTTCCTGAGCATTCCTGGTAGTAGCAACTATTGTCTACATAAAAGGCAGGAAGATTTGTATTTATATTGCGTCTTTCATGACCTCAGGATGACACAAAGCAATTTACAATCATATAAATTAATGTTAATGTTATAATTTATAATGTAAGAATGCATGCATCAAGATCCCAGGAACAGCAATGTGATAGTGATTAGATATTCCCTCCTGGACCCATTTTGCAGAACAGTGACTTGAGAAAGTACTCACACTTTTCCATGATTCCAAACTGGGCTGATCAGGGGCAAGCTCTCCGATCAGCAGGGATTTCAAGTACTTGTTCACCAGCGTCTTATCAATATGAAAGGCATTGAAAGGATCCTAAGGGAAGAGACCAATAGTTATCCTGAGTAAAATGCCATTACTTATACAAAAGATGGAGTATAGTTTGAAAAAGTTCTTTTTTCTAAGTAGGGAAACCTAGATGGAAGGTTAAATCCAATCAAGCAGGACACTGCCAAGGTTACAAAGATTGGGACTATAGATGAGGTAAATTAAGAAGCTGCATTTATTTGATCCCAAGCTTAGGTTCATAAATCTGAAGGAGGAAAGTAAGGTAGAGGGAAGTAAGATTTTTGATGGACAAGGGAATTAAGGTCATGAGAGACAAAGAGGGAAGTGGAGTTATACCCACAATCAGATCAGCGATCATCTTATTAAATGTTTTTCAAAATTAATTTGGGTGAGTGTCACTGGCTAAGCCAGCATTTATTGCCCATCCCTAATTGTCCTTGAGAAGGTGGTGGTGAGCCACCTTCTTGAACCACTGCAGTTGCACAGTGCTGTTAGGGAGGGAATTCCAGGATTTTGACCCAGTATCAGTGAAGGAACAGTGATACTTTTCTAAGTCAGGATTGTGAGTGGTTTGGAGGGGAACCTCCAAAAGATGGTGTTCCCATGCACCAGCTGACAGGTGACGGTACAGGATCAAGGGGCCAAATGGCCTGCTCCTTTGGGAAAGAATAAGTCTGACTAGCTGCAATTAGTATTGTTTCAACATGATAAGGATTAAGGAGGAGAAAAAGTGTGCAGGAATGTGTCAGAGCTCAGATGGAATATTGGGCAATGCTTACATCAGCAATTATTACAATATTCTTGATACTTTATTCTAATGGTACTAATGAGGTGGGAGACAGAAACTGAAAGTGAGAAGGGAGAAAAGAATTGCCTAGCTTTTGACAAATCCTTTCCTTTATTCTGTCTAGGGGAGAGCTCATGAGATGGGTTGCGTGGTTGGGTGCTGATGGCTCTTGGGTGTACTATGATCTTAGAACTGTTTGATTACTTTAGCTGGGTTAGAGGAGCCTTTTATTGGGTGATTTTCTAGGAAGCAGTTTAAACTCTAACCAATGAAATTGTACAACATGTAACGGAAACAATTACTGCAGAAAGATGTATTAACTTGAATAATAAATTGTTCCACTCAGAGCCCATTACTTTTGGTAATATAAAACTCTTACATATGAACAGACAAATTAGGAGCAGAACTATGTCATTCTGCCCCTGCTCTGCCATTTGATAAGACCATGGCTAATCTGATTGTGGCCTTAGGGCCTTAATTCCACATTTTGCCTATCTCCAGTAACCTTTGTCTTTCTTTTTCATCAATAATCTATCTAAGACTGTTTTAAAAACATTTAATGATCCTGCCTCCAATATCCTCTGTGAAACAGAGTTCCAAAGACTCACAACCCTCAGAGAAAAAAAAACTCATCTCTGTCTTAAATAGGAGACCCCTTATTTCCAAACTGCGTCCCTTAGTTCTACTCTGTCCCATAAGGCAAAACATCCTCTCAGCATCTGCCCTGTCAAGTCCCCTCAAGGTCTCTCATATGTTTCAAAATGGTCAGCCCTCAAGCTTCTCAAATCCATTGGACACAGGCACAACAAATCCAACCTCCCTTCATACTGCCCCCCCAACCAAAGTACCAATTTTCTGAACTGCTTCCAATGCACTTATCTCTTTTCTTAAATAAGAAGACCAATACTGTACCTCGTATTCCAGATATGATCTCACTAATGCCCTGTACAACTGTAGCAAAACATCTCAACGTCTATATTCCATTCCTGCTGCAATTAAGTGGTAACATTCCATTGCCTTCCTAATCACTTGCTGCACCTGCCTACTAACTTTTTTGTGATTCATAGACAGGATACTGTCATGCCAAGAATACACAAAAGAAAAAAAAGCTATATACATAAAATATATATCACCTTGGCTATGTTATAATTTTTTTGAATGTAATGGGTAAGGGCTTTACATTGAATGAAGCCATGACTGGCAACGACTCACATAAAAGGACTTTCTGGCCTTCACAAAACCACAGCAGCCTTGTCATCACCAAAGACCCCGTGACTGCAGAAATTAAATTACAAGGTGCTGGAAGTCTTAAAGCGCATCAAGGTAGATAAATCTGCGGGACCTGATGAGATATATCCCAGGATGTTGTGGGAGGCTAGGGAGGAAATTGCGGGTCCCCTAGCCAAGATATTTGAATCATCAAAAGTCACTGGTGAGGTGCCTGAAGATTGGAGTGTGGCAAATGTTGTGCCTTTATTTAAAAAGGACTGCAGGGAAAAGCCTGGGAACTATAGGCCAGTGACCCTCACATCTGTGGTGGATAAATTGTTGGAAGGTATTTTGAGAGACAGGATCTACAGGCATTTAGAGATGCAAGGACTGATTAGGGACAGTCAGCATGGCTTTGTGAGTGTAAAATCTCACAAATTTAACTGAGTTTTTTGAAGGGGTAACCAAGATGGTAGATGAGGGCAGTGCAGTTGATGTTGTCGACATGGACTTTAGCAAGGCCTTTGATGAGGTACCACATCGTAGGTTGTTGCATAAAATTAAATCTCATGGGATCCAGGGTGAGGTTTCTAAATGGATACAAAATTGGCTTCTTGACAGAAGCCAGGGGATGGTTGTAGTGAGTTGTTTTTCAAACTGGAGGCCTGTGACCAGCAGTGTGCCTCAGGGATCAGTGCTGGGCCCATTTTTATTTGTCATTTATATTAATGATTTGGGTGAGAATATAGGGGGGCATGGTTAGCAAGTTTGCAGATGACACCAAGAATGGTGGCATGGTGGACAGTGAGGAAGGTTATCTCCAATTACAGTGGGAGCTTGATCAATTGGGCCAGTGGGCTGATGAATGGCAGATGGAATTTAATTTAGATAAATGCGAGGTAATACATTTTGGTAGATTGAACCAGGGCAGCACTTACTCAGTTAATAGTAGGGCATTGGGAAGAGTTACAGAACAAAGAGATCTAGGAGTACATGTTCATATCTCCTTGAAAGTGGAGTCATGGGCAGATAGAGTGGTGAAGAAGACATTTGCCATGCTTGGTTTCATCTGTCAGAACACTGAATTCAGGAGTTGGGACGTCTTGTTAAAGTTGTACAAAATATTGGTAAGGCCACTACTGTGTACAATTCTGGTCACCCTATTATAGAAAGGATATTATTAGATTAGAAAGAGTGCAGAAAAGATTTACTAGGATGCCAGCGGGACTTGACGGATTGAGTTACAAGGAAAGGCTGGATAGACTGGGACATTTTTTCTCTGGAGCATAGGAGGCTGAGGACTGATCTTATAGAGGTCTATAAAATAATGAGGGGCACAGGCAAGATAGATAATCAATATCTTTTCCCAAGGTAGGGGAGTCTAAAACTAGAGGGCATAGGTTTAAGATGAGAGGGGAGAGATACAAAAGTGTCCAGAGGGGCAATTTTTTCCACACAGAGGGTGGTGAGTGTCTGGAACAAGCTGCCAGAGGTAGTTGTAGAGGCGGGTACAATTTTATCTTTTAAAAAGCATTTAGATAGTTACATGGGTACAATGGGTATAGAGGGATATGGGCCAGATGCGGGCAACTGGGATTAGTTTAGGGGTTTTAAAAAAAAAAGTAAGGGTGGCATGGACAAGTTGGGCCAAAGGGCCTGTTTCCAAACTGTAAACCTCAATGACTCTAAATGCACAAAGGCCGCTTTACATTTCTGAGAAAAAACCTTAGCCAACAGAAACGATCTGTTTGCGAGGACTAACGGACCCTGAAATTTCTGGTAATCTTATTAATGGATGAAATATTAACCATCTCAAGAATCCTGACCAGAAATATACATCGTTTGTCTAAACTAAGGAGAAGATGCAAGAGTTATGTTGCATGAGCCCCACTCCTCGAAACTGCTGCAGCCTGTAATGTATGGGCGACACAGTGGCACAGTGGTTAGCACTGCTGCCTCAGTACCAGGGACCCAGGTGACTGCCTGTGTGGAATTTGCATGTTCTCTGCATGTCTGCGAGTGTTTCCTTCGGGTGCTCACAGTTTCCTTCCACAGTGCAGAGATGAGAGGGTTAGGTGGATTGGCCATGGTAATGCACAGGATTATGGGGATAGGGCAGAGGAGAGAGCCTGGATGGGATGTTCTTTTGGAGATTTGTTGCAAACATGATGGGCCAAATGGCCTCTTTCTGCACTGTAGGAGTTCTATGCTAATATTGCCTTGTGAAGCTAAGAGTCAGTCTGCCATCTTCCATCAACCAAACAACAGCAGGACCAGAGCCCTGTCCAGGTTTAAATTGCCTAACCTTATCTCTATGGTTTCAACTGGAACATCAGTTGAATATAGTATAGAATATAGAATATATAGAATATATAGAATATTGTTGAATATAGAATATAGTAGGCACCAGTGCCTACTATAAGATTGCATTCATCTCTACATGCTTCTCCCATTGTGCCACTGAAAAGGTGGATCATCCTACACAGTTTCAGCCGGTTAACCTCTCTGGAAGAATACACCATTGGATTCTGGACTCACATGAAACTATAATTCTGATTTTGTCAATGGTATTTGCTCTGTATCTCTTTCTTTCCTTATCTTTCTTTCACTGTGTGAATGTACCAGGGGTTAAAACATGGTGAAGTGATAAAATAAACAAACTTTTGATGTTACTTTATCTCAGATTTGCTATGGTGTGATTACTAGAGGTTCACCCCAAAACTGAAGGGTTAGGGAAAATGCACCACCACTTAGAGGGAAATTCTGTTCAATATACATATACAATTCTCTAGTCACCAGTGATGACAGAAGAAATCAGGGCTGTTTGAAATTAAACCCACTTCTATACATAACAATGCCCAGACCCCTTTGAACTGCAGAATTCTGCAATCCTCTCCATTTAAATGATACGTTGTTTTTCTATTCCTCCTGCCAAAGGGGACAAGTTCACATTTTCCCCACAGTCTTGGTAACTTCCAATTCAAACTGTATAATAGTTGTTGGATTCCAAATGAAAACAAGGTCAACTTGACCCAATATAATAACTCTAGGACTCGGCTATGAAGGAACAGCGCTTTTATTGTATGAAAATAAAGTAAAACAAAAACCACAAGCTTGTAGTGAACACAACTGGCCCCAACCAGGACAAAAAGAACAACGAACACACTCAGAGCATGCTTTATAGAGGAGTCCAAACCCCAGGGAGCTCACATTCATTGAGTTCCACAGGAAGGACAATCAGTGATTCCCCATGCAATCATGGGGGTTATCACGTCCGGGTTTCTGTAATAAATAGTTTACTTTTTCCTTTGGTGTGTAAATTGATATGGCTGTGTCTTAGATACTGTGTACAGCTTTGATCTCTACTAAGGAAGGACATACTTATCTTAAACACTTTACTAGATTGATTCTGGAATGAGAAGATTGCACTGTGGTGAAAGATTGAGTAGGGTGGGAGTTCACTAATTGAAGCTTAGAAGAAGAGTTAATTGAATTGATAATTAATTCATAAGATTCTGAGGGGACTTGACACAACACTGAAAGGCTGTTTTTTACTGGCTGAAGAGTTGAGAACTAAGTGTTATAGTCTCAAATTAAAGGATGTGTCACTTGAGATGACATTGAGTAAATTTATTCATTCAGAATAAATGTGGCCCTTTGGAATTCTCTACCCCTCAGTTCTTCAATATTTTCAAAGTTGGGATGTATATATAGATAAGGACTAAAGACCTGAACTCGAGGTAAGATGAGAGTGATTGCCCTTGACATCAGGGCATCAAGGAACCCCAGCAAAACTGAAGTTAATAGGAATTGTGGGAAAACAGCACTGGTTAGAATCATACCTGGCACAAAGGAATATGGTTGTGGTCATTGGAGGTTAATCATCTCAGTCCCACAACATCTCTGCAGGAGTTCCTCAGGGTAATGTTCGAGACACAGCTATCTTCAGCTATACCTTCTCAATTACCTTCTCTCCATCATAAGGGCAGTTATGGATGTTTGTACAATGTTTGCAATTATTTGGGACTCCTCAGATAATAAAGTAGTCCGCATTCATATGAAGCAAGACCTGGACAACATTCAGGCTTAGGCTGATAAGTGGAGAGTAACATTCATGCCTCACAAGTGCCAGATAATGACTATTTCCAACACAAGAGAAGCCTGTTCTTTGCTGTGTTAATGTAAGCCTACTTGTGACAGTAGTAAATAAACTTTACTTTAAAACTTTACCAACCAACTCCCCTTGACATTGAATGGCATTACCATCACTGTGCCCCTACTATCAACATCCTAGGATTTACCATTGACCAGAAATTCAATTAGACTAGCCATATAAATACTGTGGCTCCAAATGCAGGTCAGAGGCTGGGAATTCTGCAGAGAGTAACTCATCTCCTGACCCCTCCCCCCTTCCCCAAAAGCCTATCCAGAAGCATGATGGAATACTTGCCACTTGCCTGGATAAGTGCAGCTCCAACAATACTCAAGACACTTGCCATCATTCAGGATAAAAGCTGCCTTTTTGATTGGCACCCCACCCACCATTTTAAATATTCACTCTCTCCATCAGTGGTGCACAGTGGAAGAAGCGTATACCACCTACAAGATGCACTGCAGCAACTCATCAAGGCCCCTTCAACAGCACCTTCCAAATGTATGACACCTACCACCTACAAGGACAAGGACAGCAAATGCATGCGAACATCACCACCTGAAAGTTCTCCTACAACTCACATATAATTCTTACTTGGAACTACAGCACCATTCCTTCATTGTCACTGGCTCAAAATCCTGGAATTCCCTACCTCACAGCAATGTGGTTGCACTGTGATCATGTAGAACAGTCCAAGAATGCAGCTTATCATCAGCTACTCAAGGTCAATTAGGAATGGTCAACAAATCCTGGCTTTGGCTGCACATTCACGTTCCATGATTGAATTAAAGAAGAATTGAATAAACATAGTGAGATCAGAGTATTATTGTAAAAAGCAATCACTGAGGCAGCACAGAGAATTAGAGATTGGCAGCTTCAGAAATAATAGATATCCCTCAATAAACAATGCAGTAATTAATATACACACACACACACACACACACACACACAGATGCTATTACCACAGTGAGAGAGAGGAAGGGAGAATTTGGTGATAGAGAATCCATTATCGCTAAAATTAGTCTGTTACAGGAGTTAAATTGGAGTCATGTCTAGTGGAGGGCCACAATCAACGAGACAAAACAGTCGGGCAATATTACCTACATCAAATAGAGTGCTAAAGCATTTAATTATTGTACGGTTAAAGCAGAGCCAGCACAGACACCACTCCATATAGTTAGGAGCCAGGTGAGAAAATTCAATAAGGTATAATTATATGAGTAAATTCATACTTCCAGAGGTGAGTCACACACAAAATCTGATTTAGAGACAGGACTACAACTTATAACATTGGTTCACAATCTTACACTGCCTTCAAACACTACTCCTTGTTGGGGATGTAGGAGCTGTGAATCTGTGGTTAAAAAACTGTTCTACAATATTCCTTTACCTCAGTATTTATTTGGAGACATTCCTTAAACAGTCACTAAGTAATTGGCAGGTTGCTCCAACACAGTGTTGTGGATAACATTGTAAACAGGGACTAAACCAGGGCTTGTGTTAACTTTGAATGGTTATTTCAGACATTACTATACACAAGGGACTCCAGACAAGTATATGCAAATAACTGACAGGGATTTATCCAGTTCAATTAACAGGAATTTTGTACTACTGCATAGCGAATAGCCACATCCTGCTGAACAAACAGGAACTGTACAATTACACAATGAACAATTATCACCATGCTGAATTAACAGAAACTCTATAAATCATCCAGGGGGAAGAAAGCTCCATGAAGTTACACAGAGGAAGAAGATACTTTGGGTGCTGTTAGTCTAATGTTTAGGCACAAGTGGCAATGTTTAAGGTTACAAGTCATGCTTCTGTCATGAGGCATTTGCAAACTCATAGATCATAAATTCTTTCATGAACCAGAGCAATTGGGCAGAATGATGGAATGCAATTGTTCCTCACTTTGCATCATAAATATTTATTGGCATATCTAATCGAGAGCCTAGGGCTATTGTATTATTGCAGCTGGACGTTGGCTTGTCATATTAACACCTCTACATAAAAGTGCTTAGGAATTCACCTGTGAGTAATCTAATTTCAAATCACTGAAAATGATTTAAGAACTAACTATGCTACTGACTAGTTTCAGTGGTGTATCTTAGTCAGTTTTAATAAGCATTCTTAACATATAAAACTTTTGAAATGTGCCTATTGAACACCAGTGTGTGAAGAAAATGTGCTCAATATGAAGATTCTCAACGTGGTCAATATGAAGATCCCCATGAAACAGTCATAAACAGGCAGAATCAGCTGAAACATGCCATCTTACTTCAAACTAGAGGCATGGCCAGTTTTGAGGGAAAGAAAACAATCAACTGGTCAGATCTAAGCTCTGCAGTCCTACCACATCCAGTCGTGAATGGTTAGTGGACAATCTCTCTGGAGGAGGAGGCTCTGCATATATCCCCTTCCTCATTAATGGAGGACCACAGCACATCAGTTCAAAAGATAAAGCTGAAGCATTCACAACAATTTCAGTCAGAAATGCCAAGTGGATGATCCATCTTGGCTTCCTCCGAGGGTCCCCAGCATCACAGATGTCAGTCTTAAGACAATTTGATTCACTCTACATGATATCAAGAAATGGCTGAAGGCATTAGATACTACAAAGGCTACAGATCCTGTCAATATTCCAATAATAGCATTCAAGACTTGTTCTCCAGAAATTGCCATACCCCTAGCCAAGCTACTTCAGTACAACTACTATGTTGGTAACTACCTCACAATGTCATGTACACAAGAAACAGGACAAATTCAACCCAGCCTCTTACCGCCTCTTCACTCTACTTTCAATCATCAGTAAAGTGATGGAAGGGATTATCAACAATGCTATCAAGCAGTACTTGCTTAGCAATAACCTGCACATTGACACACTGTTTGCATTCCGCCAGGGTCACTTAGCTCCTGACCTCATTATAGCCTTGGTTGAAACATGGACAAAAGAGTTGAATGCCAGATGTGAAGAGAGGGAGACTGCCCTTGACATCAAGGCCATGTTTGACCGAGTATAGCATCAAGAGGCCCTAGCAAAACTGGAATCAATGGGAATCAGGGGAAAATCCCTTGTTTGGTTGTAGTCATACCTGCCTCAAATGAAGATGGTTGTGGTGGTTGGACATCAATCATCTCGGCTCCAGACTCCACTGCAGAAGAGTTCCTCAGGGTGGCACCTTCAGCTGCTTCATCAATGACCTTCTTTTCATCATAAAGTCAGAAGTGGGGATGTTTGCTGATGACTGCACAGTGTTCAGTACCACTTGCGACTCCTCAGCTACCGAAGAAGTCCATGTCCAAATGCAGAAAGACCTGGACAAATCCAGACTTGGGCTGACAAGTGGAAAGTAGCATTTATGCCACAAAAGTGCCAGGCAAGACCATCTCCAACAAGAGAGAATCTAAGCATCATCCCTTAACATTCAATGGCATTACCCATCGCTGAATCTGCCTCTATCAACATCCTGAGGGTTACCATTCACAAGAAATTCAAATGATCTAGCTGTATAAATATTGCGGCTACTAGAGCAAGTCAAAGGCTAGGAATCCTGTGGTGAGTAACTCATCTCCTGATTCCCGAATGCCTGTCCATCTACAAGGCACGTGTCAGGAGTGTGGTGGACTATTCTCTGCACGCGTGGATGAGCATATCTCCAACAACACTCAAGAAGCTCGACAAAACAGCCCACTTGATTGCTATCCCTTCCACAAATATTCAATCCTCCACCACCGACGAATAGTGGCAGCCATTTACAAGATGCACTGCTGGAACGCACTAAGGCTCTTTGGTCAGCACCTTCCAAGCCACAACCACTCCAATCCAGAAGGACAACCAGCAGATACCTGGGAACATCATCACCTAGAGGATTCCTTCCAAGTCCCTCATTATCCTGACTTGGGAATATATTACCATTCCTTCACCATCACTGGGTCAGAATCCTGGAATTCTCTCCCTAACAGCACTGTAGCTGTACCTGACAAACTGCAGAGGTTCAAGAAGGCATCCCTTCACCATCAAAGATAAAGGGTGGGACCAAAAGGTCCAGAGAAATCTGATGTCAAGGATATACAGGATTGATAAGGGAAAAAAAAGGGAAGCTTAAGGCAGATACAGGGGCTCAAAACAATGGATGCCCTAGAGGAGTACAGAAAGTGCAAGGGAAAAGAAATTAGGAGAAGAAAGAGAGGGCATAAAAAAAAATTGGCGTGTCAAGTAAAGGAAAATCCCAATGCGGTTCATGAGTATATTAAGGGCAAGAGGAATGAGTAGGGCCCATTATGGCCAAAGTGGCAACCTGTGTATGTGTGGAGCCAGGTGAGATACTAAATGAGCATTTTACATCTGTGTTCATGATAGAGAAGAACAATGTGGATGTAGAAAACAGGGAGGGGACTGAGATATAATTGAATAAATTAGCATTGAGAGGGAAGAGATGTTAGCGGTTTTAGTGGGCTTAAAGTGGCTAAATCCCCAGATAAGGTGTATCCTAGATTACTGTGTGAGGCAAGGGAGGAGATTGAAGGGGCTCTGACGCTAATTTTCAAATCCTTTTCGGTTACAGGTGACTAGGTGGATAGGTGAGGGCAGTGCAATTGATGCATGGACTTCAGTAAAGCTTTTGACAAGGTCCCACATGGGAGACTGGTCAAGAAGGTAAAAACCCAGGGGAACTAGGATAATCTGGCAAATTGAATCCAAAATTGGCTTTGCGGCAGGAGGTAGATGGTGGTAGTTGAAGGTTGTTTTTGTGACTGAAAGCCTGTGTCCAGCGGTATACCGCAGGGATCAGTGCTGGGTCTCTTGCTGTTTATTGTGTGCATTAATGATCTAGACGTAAATGTGGGGGTACAATCAGTAAGTTCACAGATAACATGAAAATTAGTGGTGTGGTAAATAGTGAGGAGGAAAGCCTTAGATTACAAGACAATATAGATGGCTGGTCAGATAGGCAGAACAGTGACAAATGGAATTTAGCCCTGAAAAGTACTTTAGGAGGACTAACAAGGCAAAGGAATACACCATGAACAGTAGGATGCTATGAAGTACTGATGAACAGACAGTGCGTGACCAAAGACCCAGAAGGCAGCAGGACAGGTTGATAAGGTGGTGAAGAAGGCAAATGGAATTTTTGCCTTCATTATCCAAGGCATAGAGCATAAGTGCAGAGATACTGTGCTGCAGCTATTTAAAATGCTTGTTGGGCCACAGCTAGAGTACTAAGTGCTGTTCTGGTCACCACACTACAGGAAAGATCAGGTTGCCTAGAAAGGGTGCAGAGGACATTCACTAACATGTTGTCTGGGCTGGAACGTTTCAACTATCAGAAGAGGCTAGTCAGGCTGGGGTTGATTTCCATGGAGCAGAGAAGGCTGAGGGTGGGCCTGATTGAGGTATACAAAATTATGAGGGACACAGAGTAGATAGGAAGAAAATTTTCCCTTTAGTAGAGGGATCAATAACCATGGGAAATAGATTTAACATAAGGGGCAGGAGATTTAGAGGGGATTTGAGGAAATATTTTTTCGCACAGAGGGTGATGGGAATCTGGAACTCACTGCCTGAAAGGGTGATAGAGGTAAGAACCCTCACAACATTTAAGAAGCATTGAGTTGAACACTTGAAACACCATAACATAAAAGGTTACGGGCCAAGTACTGGAAAATGGGATTAGAATAGATAGGTCCTTGATGGCCAGCACAGACCCAATGGGCTGAATGGCCTTTTGACTCTTTTCAAAGGCAACTAGGGGTGGGTAATAAATGCTGGTCTAGCATTTACACATCCCGTAAATGAATAAAAACAAATACAGAGAACAAAGAAGGAACTTCATGTTAGAGTACTGTTGAAGAAATATACACAAATTAATTCTAGCTGCTATTTTACAATCTAGCAGTAAAGCATGGCCACGCGTAAGGAATCTCTGAGCAGTGCATAAACCACTGCACAGAAATCACTGTAAAGTGACTCGAACTGCATTACCACACACCTAAACAGCATCCCAAAAGTTTGAATGAGCAAAGTGCAATGGAATAGATTCGGATTGGTCCCACCTGACAATACAGAGCATAGCAGCAGGAGTAGACTATTCGACCTGTCGAGCATGCTCCGGCATTTAGTACAATCATTGCTGATCATCTTCAAGGCCATTTTCCCACACTATATCCATATCCCTTCATGTCATTAGTATTCAGAAATCTATTAATTTCTGTCAGAACATGCTCAATGACTGAGCTTCCACAGCCATCTGGGGTAGAGAATTCCAAAAAGTCACCACCCTATACTCAGTCATTCTCCACTGAGGAAATAGAGAGGATGCGTTGAGTTTCCTGAAGGCTTGCGACCATAACAAGATTTTATCAGAACTTCTACTAGACTTTTGAAGGATGAGCATAAAATGGTGATCATTCTTTGTTTTTCTGTGTTATCCGAGAGCAAACACAAGAGAAAATTAGGGTGACAGCTATACTGAAAACCAGGAAACGGTCCATCCTAGCTAGTTGCTCTCCTAGATCACTTCTGAACTGTGACTGTGGTTTCAGAAGTGTCTAATTTTGCAAACAATTGTGCTCACAGTCAATCAGTCTTTGAAGGATATGTAGACTTCAGAGTAAACAGGACACTTGTGACCAGCTCTTTTGCTTATCACCTATATAGAAAATAGTTTCTAAAAGGAGAAGGCAGCAACTGGATTTCTTGATCTGAGAGCACCAGCATGTCAAAATCAAAGGCAAATTACTGCGGATTATAGAATCATAGAGTCCTACAGTGCAGAAGGAGGCCTTTCAGCCCACTGAGTCTGCACCAACCACAATCCCACCTAGGCTCCATCCTACAACCCCACGCATTTACCTAGCTAGTCCCTCTGACCTTAAGGGGCAATTTAATATGGCCAATACATCTAACCCGCACATCTTTGTACAAAGGGAAGAAACCGGAGCACCTGGAGGAAACTCACACAGACACGGGGAGAATGTGCAAACTCCACACAGACAGTGACCCAAGCCAGGAATTGAACCCGGGTGCCTGGTGCAGTGAGGCAGCAGTACTAACCAGTGTGCCACTGTGCTGCCCAGGCTGGAATCTGAAATAAAAACAGAAAATGCTGGAAAATCTCAGCAGGTCTGGCAGCATCTGTGGAGAAAAAGTATCCAAAATCTCACTTTCCATTTCATTTTCTTGCCACCCCCCCCACCTCACTAGGGCCAACTGTCACATTCCTCACTTAGTGCTTTGACACTATGCACCTGTGTTCTGCCATTCTGATCTCTTAATGGATACTCTTAGCACCTTCTCAATCTTTATCATCACCATTTACATTCCCTTTGTCTTTTTGCCTATACCATTCCTATCAATTACAGCCCCTCCCCCTCACCCTCATAGTATAAGAACATAAGAACATAAGAAATAGGAGCAGGAGTAGGCCATCTAGCCCTTCGAGCCTGCCCCGCCATTCAATAAGATCATGGCTGATCTGTTGTAGCTCAGTTCCACTTTCCCGCCCTCTCCCCATAACCCTTAATCCCCTCTCTTATCAAGAACCCATCAACCCGCTTCTTAAAAATATTTAGTGAGGCAGCCTCCACCACTTCAACGGGCAGAGAATTCCAGAGATTCACCACCCTTTGAGTGAAGAAGTTCCTCCTCAACTCCGTTCTAAACTGCCTCCCCTTTATCTTGAGGCTGTGCCCCCTAGTCCTACTGTCTTTTTTGAGCGGGAAGAGTCTCTCCACCTCTATCCTATCCATCCCATTCATCATCTTATACGTCTCAATGAGATCTCCCCTCATTCTTCTAAACTCTAACGAGTACAAGCCTAGTTTATTCAGACTCTCCTCATAGCTCAATCCCCTCAACTCCGGTATCAGCCTAGTAAACCTCCTCTGCACTCCCTCCAGGGCCAAAATATCCTTGCGCAGGTGCGGCGCCCAAAACTGCACACAGTACTCCAGCTGCGGCCTCACCAATGCCCTATACAGCTGCAGCAAGACCTCCCTACTTTTATATTCAATCCCCCTCGCTATGAAGGCCAGCATCCCATTCGCCTTCCTGACCACCTGCTGCACCTGCAAGCTGGGTTTTTGCGACTCATGCACAAGGACCCCGAGGTCCCTCTGCACCGTCGCCTGCTGCAGTTTTTCGCCACGTAAGTAATAGTCCTTCCTACCATTCTTCCTACCAAAGTGGACCACCTCACACTTGCCAACATTAAATTCCATTTGCCATTTCCTGGCCCATTCGCCCAGCCTATCTAGATCCTTCTGCAGACTCTCCACACCCTCCGCACAATTTGCCTTTCCCCCAATCTTGGTGTCATCAGCAAATTTCGACACCCTGCACTCGGTTCCCTCCTCCAGATCATCTATATAAATGGTAAATAGCTGAGGCCCCAGCACCGACCCCTGGGGCACCCCACTAGTCACCAACCGCCAATCCGAATAGCACCCATTGACCCCCACTCTCTGCCTCCTATTTGACAACCAATCCTCTATCCACGCTAACACCCTACCCCCAACTCCATGTCCCCTGACCTTCTGCAATAACCTCTTGTGAGGTACCTTGTCAAACGCCTTCTGAAAATCCAGAAAGACCACATCCACCGGCTCTCCTCTATCCACTGCCCTAGACACATCCTCATAGAACTCCAGTAAATTTGTCAGACACGACTTCCCTTTAATGAAACCGTGTTGCGTCCGCCCTATCAAGCAATTCCCTTCAAGATGCCTCGCAATTTCCTCCTTAATGACGGATTCTAACATTTTACCTACCACAGACGTTAAACTAACCGGCCTATAATTCCCCGCCTTTTGCCTGGCACCCTTCTTAAACAACGGCGTAACATTAGCCGTTTTCTAATCTTCCGGCACTTCCCCGGAATCCAGCGACGTCTGGAAAATAACCACCAAGGCATCCACTATCACCTCCGCCATTTCTTTCAGAACCCTCGGATGCATTCCATCCGGTCCTGGGGACTTGTCCACAATCAGCCCCTCCAGTCTACCGAGCACCACCTCTCTAGTAACAGTAATGTCATTAAGACCCTCCATTCCTACCACCTTTCCATCGCTAACACCCGGCAAATTATTCACGTCCTCCTCCGTGAAGACAGAAACAAAAAAGTTATTCAAGACCTTAGCCATATCCCCATCCCCTACCACTAGCTCCCCTTTCTCATCCTCTAAAGGACCAACGTTCACCCTAGCCAGCCTCTTCCTTTTTATATATTTATAAAAACTCTTGCTATCCTTTTTTATATTAAGTGCTAGCCCAGCCTCATAGCTTCTCCTACCCTCCTTTATCAACTTCTTTGTCAATCTTTGTTGACATTTAAACCTCTCCCAATCCTCTTCTCGCCCACTACTCTTAGCTACTCTAAATTCCTCCGCTTTTAATTTAACACTTTCCTTCACCTCCTTCGTTATCCACGGCTTATTACCTCTCTTCCTACTGTCCTTTTTAACCATCGGAATAAATTTCTGCTGAGCACCAAGAAAGATCTCCTTAAAGATCCTCCACTGCTCCTCAGCAGACCTACCTTCCAACGCACTCCCCCAGTCCACATTCGCCAATTCTTCTCTCATCCTACCATACTCCCCTCTATTCAAACAAAGGACGCGTGTCCGGGAACCCACTTTCTCCTCCTCCATCTGCACCAGAAACTCCACCATACAATGATCACTCTCTCCAAGAGGATCCTTCACCGCAAGGTCCCTAATTCTACCCGCCTCATTACATAGCACCAGATCCAAGATAGCTCGCTCCCTCGTCGGCTCCAACACACACTGTTCAAGGAAATTATCCCGGCAGCATGCCAAGAACTCCTCCTCGAGCCCACCTCGTCCAACATGGGTCGACCAATCAATATGCAGATTGAAATCTCCCATAACTACTGCCGTCCCATTCCTGCACACCGCACTTATTTGCGTGTTAACAGCCCGCCCCACCTCCAGATCATTATTCGGGGGCCTATAGACGACACCCACCAGCGTCTTCCTCCCTTTGCTGTTCCTAATCTCCACCCACAACGATTCCACGTTCTGCTCTTTGGCTCCGATATCATCCCTTGCTACCACCTTGATACTATCCTTAATCAGCAGAGCTACGCCACCCCCTCTTTCCTCCTGCCTATCCTTCCTAAACACTTGATAGCCCTGTACATTCATCTCCCAGTCCCTGCCACCTTGCAGCCACGTCTCTGTAATGGCCACCAGATCGTATCCATTTGTGTCGATCTGCGCCACCAGCTCATCCACTTTATTCCGAATGCTTCGTGCATTCAGATAAAGCGCTTTCATCCCAGCCTTCACCTGGACCCTATTTGCCGTAACGCCACCAATTGGGACATCCTCGGCCTCTTCCCTTACCTGTACCCTATCCTTAACTTTAGACCTCGTAGCGTCACCTACCCTCGCACCCTCCCCCCCCCTAATTAGTTTAAAGCCCTGTCTACAGTCCTCTTTACTCAATTCGCCAACACTCTGGTCCCAGCACGATTCAGACCAACCCCATCCCGCCCGAACAAGTCCCACCTACCCCAATACTGGTGCCAATGCCCCATAAATTCGAACCCATTCCTCCCACACCAATCCCTGAGCCACCCATTCACTTCCTTTATCCTGTCAATCCTACGCCCGTCTGCACTCAGTTCAGGCAGTAGCCCAGAGACGACCACCTTGTCGGTTCTACTTTTTAATTCCATTCCCAGCTTCTCATACTCCCTCCCCAGATCCTCAGTCCGCACTTTGCCTACGTCGCCGGCACCCACATGTACTACAACGACCGGGTTCTCACCCTCCCACTCCAGGTTCCTCTGCAGCCCAGCTGCGACATCCCGTACCCGAGCACCAGGCAGACAACACACCCTTCTGTGCACTTTGTCATTGTGACAAAGGACAGTGTCAATACTCTTCACCCCACTATCTCCAATCACTACTACGTTCCTTTTCCCCTTCTCTTTGCCTATGTCCTGCTGCATCACTGTACCGTGTGCAGTTTGCTCACCAACCTCACCTGCCTCGTCCTCTTCCAGACTGGAAGCAAGAACCTCAAACCTGTTATGCAGATTAAGAGGCTGAGGCCTCCGCTCCTCACCCCCCTTCCTCCTCCTCCCAGCAGCCCCCTTTTGTCCCTGACCCTTAGATTTAGCCAGTCTAGGGGCACCCTCTCTCCCCCTGATGAGCCTCAGTGTCTGTAGCTCAGAGGCCAGCTCATCCACCTTGAGCTGGTGCTCCTCCAGCAACCTGCACTTACTGCAGACATGGTCACTGGGAAGGACCCTGGGGTCCGCCAGTTCCCACATCATACAGAAACCACACATCACATGCCCCTCCATTATTCACTGTAATTTTTTATGGGGAAAAAAATTTTTTTTCCTTGTTTCTTGCTGTAGCAGTTTTGAAAAAAATTTTTTTTTCCTTGTTTTTTTTCAAACAAACTCACCTGGCCTTTTTTCCTTCCAGCCCTTTTTGATATTAAGCCCTATTAACTCACTCTGCTTCCCCCTCACTCCGCTGCCCGCTCAGACGCTGCCCGCTGTCTACACCAGGCCTCCTTTTTAAACCTGGCGCTGATTTAAAGCAGGCTGGTCCACAAATGCCTTTTCACCACACCCTCAGAATTCTTAAAGCAGTAAATACAATAAATAAATGCTTTAAACAGTTCTACAAAGAGTAAAGTGCTTTAAACTTATTTTAAACAGGTTTTTAACAGGTAAAATCTTAGCTCTCTCTCTCTCTCAGCTCCAGCAAACAATGGAAGGCTTCACCGTGTGGCCCCTTGATAATTAAAGCAGGCCGGTCCACAAATGCCTTTTCACCACACCCTCAGAATTCTTAAAGCAGTAAATACAATAAATAAATGCTTTAAACAGTTCTACAAAGAGTAAAGTGCTTTAAACTTATTTTATAAATCTTGTCTAATTTTCCTTGTCTTCAGCTCTGACAAAGGGTCATCCTGACTCAAAACATTGGCTCTGTTCTCTCTCCACAGATGCTGTCCTGCTGAGATTTTCCAGCATTTTCTGTTGAAGACGTCAAATCTTGTTACAGCCACAGAGATATGTTTTGACTCAGGCAATTCCAGGTGATGTTACACCAGAAGCCCAGCAATTTGAAAGTCCAGAATGATGGACTGCTCCAGAGATCCGTTGCAAATCTTTAACATAGTTGCAAATGATCCATCTCTAGAATTCTCCAGCCCATTCACACAGGTAGTTGACATCTGCCTGGCTTCAAGAGGTGGAGACTTCAAAAAAGTTTAAGCACAACTTGAATCAAGACATTGGAAAAAGTGGATCCTGTGAGTCAAAGACTGTACTGTCATGATTCTACCTTAATAATGTTAATGTTTCAGCGGAACTCAACATATTGTGAATGGAGAATAGCAGGGACATAGCTAAATACTGATGTATCTCGGAATAACTCTAGATCAAACACTTGCCTACAAAGACAAACTCACTACGGTAGATCAGAGCATTAACAGCAGAAAATGCCTCCAAAATAAACGTGACAATGCTAATTGGGGAACTAATGCATAAAGGTGTACAGCTCATCACTACCTCAGCTAATTTGTGTGAGAATAATGCAGTTGCTGTGTATTTAAATTCTTTCCACAAAAAAAAATTGAAAACAATGCCTACTTTTCGGCCAACAAAAACCAAATGGTTACTAGCCCTCTCAAATATTTAGACTACTAATATCAGGTATCATAATGCAGCAAAGAACTACTTGAGAGAAAACTGGAGATGACGCAATTGCCACTTTTCAATTTTATATGGAATACTTTCCACCAGTGACATCATCAGAATAAAACAAATCTGGATGAGCCTACCAATCATCTCCAGGTTAGATAGTGCCTCGTTATGGCAGACTGAATGGGGATAAGCTACTCCTTCGATAAGAAACTCCTTCCTCATTACCAAGTCTAGTAAGAGAGAGACTGGCCTTATGCTGCAGTTCCATCTCTGGGGCATGCTTTGGATGCGGAGTGGTAAGATGTGTGGTAAATGGCCATTCTTGAGGACTCTGGAATGCCCCATGTAATCATGGTGCAGCTGAGAATGCTACACATCCACTGAGTGGTTCCTTCATCCCTGCTGACCTATCAGAGGAAATGACCAGACTCCACAATGTTGATCCTGAGGCTACTGAAGTACCAACACATGTATGATGCCTACTTAAGCCCCTTGATACTACCCACCTTTTTGATTTATAGCTTGTTTTGAATTCTGCCCGCTCCAATCCTTATGGTACCCATGTCTACATTTTCAAATAACTTTTTCCTCTATTGATAAGTAATCTCCAGGTTTGTCTGTTTTAAAAATCATTTCTCTATAATCTCCCCCAGGGCACTGATTTTTATCTTTCTCTGATTGTTGACTCTAAGAACTTTCTCTTTCTAATTATTGACTAATATCCTTGTGTTACTGATCTGCAATCACTTTTTCTCCCCAGTAATTGATCTGCAATATATGATCAATGATCTGTCTCTCTTTGAGATTCATTTACCTCTTATTATGATCTGGTTATCCATCAGTAAATGCTACCCATAATTTGGTTGAGTTGCTGATTTTTACACTTCCTGATCTCTGCTATTATTAGCCTGTAACAGTCAATCATGAATCTTGTTCCAATTATTGATCAGTAATGCTTGTGATACTTAGCCTGTCTCTGGAAACATGGGGATAGGGGTCAGCACATCATGTAATCTTCAGTGATGAATGAGTTCCAACATTCAGGGTTTACTGTTAAAACTGGACGTGTTATAAGACAATAACAGACCATATGATACAGGAGCAGAATTAGGCCATTTGGCCCATTGAGTTTGTTCCACCATTTGATCATGACATATGTTTTTCAACCCCATACTCTCCTACCAATCACGAACCTATCTATCTCTGTCTTAAATGACATGGCCTCCACAACCATCTGTGGCAATTAATTCTACAGATTCACCATCCTGTGGCTGAAGAAATTCCTCCTCATCTGTCATGCCCTCACATTCTGGTCTCTCCAATAATGGAAACCTCTTCCCCACATCCAGTCTATCCACATGTATCGTTATTCTACATGGTGTTGCCTTTCTTCCTCTGTGAACAGTACGCTTTGTATAGTGTGCAAGAAACAATACTTTTCAAAAGATACTAATACATGTGACAATAATAAATCAAATCATTACCTGTTATGGTTTAGGTCAGGGAAAGGTTTATAAAGCACCTTTTTGGCTTGAACACCTTTAGAAATGCCCAAAGCTGGAACAACACTAATAATTACTGAGTGTAGCCAGCCCTCTTCCTCCATCTGATAATTTCGTAGTATTCACTCACTTTGATCATTGATCAGCAACAAAGTAACTGCATCCTAGCTACAGAACTCCCCAGAAAGGTTGAGACGTTGCCATTCTCATCCATTTCTTTTTGCCTATTGATGTTTAAGTTGAAGTTCATTTACTAGCCACAGATAGACTTACATTAACACCGCAATGAAGTTGCTATGAAAATCCCTGGATTATTTTTCTCAGGGATCGTTCTCTCTCTCGTTACTGCTGAGGTGCCAGTCTTACCGTAGCATCTTGGCCCGCGTAGTGTCCGATCACCCGGGCGCCTCCCGGGTGCCTCTTGCTGAACTCGCTGATATCATAGACCTTCCTGCGGATCACCAGCCAGCGGTCGGTGCGGCTGCAGTGTCTCTGCACCTCCTCCCAGGTGAAGAACCTGTCCCGGCCACACTCCGTGCCCATCACCTGGGCTGCGCCTCCCGGCCAGCCGGCAGGTCTGTCTCTCAATCTCTTCCCCCTCACTCCCCGGCCAACTTATGTATCAGATCCCGAGCGCTCTCCCGGCTCCCTCTTCCTCACATTCCCGCCTCACGGTCCCCCAGCTGGTTCACCCCAACTTCAGCACCACATCCAGCAACAAGGTCCGGGAAATCCCGCTCCTTTCCACAAGGTACTAGATCATTCCCGCGTCAGTCACGGCGGTTGTCAATAGCGATTGGTCCCAGGGGCTGTCAATCAGATGAGCTGCTCCGCTATTGACCAACATCCTAGACGGGAGTCACATCCTATTTGTCGAGAGAGGCGCCTGTTCACGAAATGGCAATTGCTATTGGCTGATTCTGCAGCACGCGGTTCTGGCGTTGTCTTTCATTGGTGGATGCATGGACATCAGATGTCCTGAGGGAATGAATGGAGTGAGTAAGGGAGCGTGTCCAATTCTGTCTGGGTGGCCCAATGTGGGCTGCAATCACTCAGTCTCAATTATTCAGATCAGCTTGCGAGGAAACAAAATGGGGTGGGACTTGAAGGCACTTTAAATGCTAAAAAATTTAAGGCTACAATCTGGCTTTAAAAATCACAGAATTTACAGTGCAGAAGATACCACATGGCCCATGGAACCTGCCCGGACAACAATCGGCAGCGCAGTGGTTAACACTGCTGTTTCACAGCTCCAGGGACCTGGGTTCGATTCCTAGCTTGGGTTGCTATCTGCGTGGAGTTTGCATATTCTCCTTGTGTCTGCATGAGTTTCCTCATGGTGCTCCGGTTTCCTCCCACAGTCCAAAGATGTGCAGGTTAGGTCAATTGGCCATGCTAAAAGTTGCCCCTTAGTGCCCTGAGATGCGTAGATTAGAGAGATTAGCGCGTAAATGTGTAGGCATATGGGGTAGGGCCTGGGTGGGATTGTGGTTGGTGCAGAGTCGATAGGCCGAATGGCCTCATTCTGCACTGTAGGGTTTCTATGAACAATCCACCCAGGCCCTATCCCCGTAACCCCACAATTGTAGAAGCTCTTTGGAATACATAAAGGGCAAAAGTGACCAGGGAGAGAAGACCTCTTAAGGATCAACAAGGTCATCTACGTGCGAATTCACAAGAGATGGATGAGATCCTAAATGAATATTTCTCATCAGTGTTCACTTGGGAAAAGCATGGATGTTCGGGAAATTGGGGAAATAAATAGTGATGTCTTGAGGAATACACATATAACAGAGAACAAGGTGCTAGAAGTCTTAAAGCGTATCAAGGTAGATAAGTCCTCAGGACTCTGATGAAGTGTATCCCAGGACATTGTGGGAAGTGAAGGGGGAAATTGCAGGTCACCCAGCAGAGATATTCGAATCATCGATACTCACAGGTGAGGTGCCTGAAAATTGGAGGATAGCAAATGTTGTGCCTTTGTCTAAGAAGGGCTGGGAACTACAGGTTGGTGAGTCTCACGTCTGTAGTGGATAAGTTCTTAGAAGGCATTTTGAGAGACAGGATCTACCGGCATTTAGGGACGCAAGGACTGATTAGGGACGGTTAGCATGGCTTTGTGAGTGGAAAATCATGTCTCACAAATTTGATTGAGTTTTTTAAAGGGGTAACCAAGAAGGTAGATGAGGGCAGTGCAGATCATGTTGTCTACATGGACCTTAGCAAGGCCTTTGACAAGTTTCCACATGTTAGGTTGGTGCATAAATCTCATGGGATTCAGGATGAGGTAGCCAAATGGACACAAAATTGGCTTGATGACAAAAGACAAAGGTGGTTGTAGAGGGTTGTTTTTCAAACTGAAGGCCTATAACCAGCAGTGTACCTCAGGGATTGGTGCTGGGTCCACTGTTATTTGTCATTTATATTAATGATTTGGATGAGAATTTAATAGGCATAGTTAGTAAGTTTGCAGATGACACCAAGGTTGGTGGCATAGTGGACAAAGAAGAAGGTTACCTAGGATTGCAACGGGATCTTGATCAATTGGGCCAGTGGACAAATGGCAGATGGAGTTTAATTTAGATAGATGCAAGGTGATGTATTTTGGTAGATCAAATCAAGGCAGGACTTAGTCCTGGTTAGTGGTAAGACATTGGGGAAAGTTATAGAGCAAAGAGGTCTAGGGGTACAGGTTCATAGCACCTTCAAATTGGAGTGACAGGTGTACAAAATGGTGAAGAAGGCATTCGGCACACTTGGTTTCATTGGTCAGAACACTGAATACAGGAATTGGGACGTCTTGTTGAAGTTGTACAAGACATTGGTACACTTGGAATACTGTCTACTGTTCCGGTCACCCTATTGTAGAAAGGATATTATTAAACTAGAAAGAGTGCAGAAAAGATTTACTAGGGTGCTACTGGGACTTGATTTATAAGAAGAGGCTGGATAGACTGGGATTTTTTCTCTGGAGCATAGGAGGCTTAAGGATAATCTTATGGAGGTCTATAAAATAATGAGGGACACACATTAGCTAGATAGTCAATATCTTTTCCCAAAGGTAGCGAAGTCTGAAATTAAAGGGCATAGGTTTAAGGGGAGAGATACAAAAGGGCCAAGAGGGGCAATTTTTTCACACAGAGGGTGGCGAGTGTCTGGAATAAGTTAGCAAAGGTAGTAGTAGAGGCAGGTACAATTTTGTCTTTTAAAAAGTATGTAAACAGTTACACAGGTAAAATGGGTATAGAGGGATATAGGCCAAATGTGGACAATTGGAACTAGCTTAGGGGTTTAAAAAAAGAGGTGGCGTGGACAAGTTGGGCTGAAGGGCTTGTTTCCATTCTGTAAACCTCTATGACTCTATGTTTACCCTGCTAATCCCCCTGACACAATTTTAGCATGGCTAAGCCAACTAACTCACACATCTTTGCAATGTGGATGGAAACCAAACAGAGGAAACTCGTGGAGACACAGAGAGAATGTGCAAACGCCACACACGCTCCAGGACCGGAATTAAATCCAGGTCCCACTATGCCATCGCGCCGCCCAGACTCACAGAGTCAAAATACTCACAGACAATAAAAAATAAACATTGAGGCAGAATTTAATATTTGTCCTTCTTTCATTCCTGCCTCACTGGATCACATCCCTCCGAAATGTGGCAGTGTTTCCCATACAGCGAATTCCTGTGAAACAGAATAACTTCAATGCACCAGGTAATTTGTCACAGTCAGATCCCAACAGTGAGATCAGACATGTCAATCTAGAAAACTAAGGAGTAGCAGCAAATCATCCCCACCACAAAATCTTGTGAAAGCAGCTGGCTTTGTAGCTGAATTGTAAATGCTGGAAATCTAATATCAAAATGAAATATTGGAGATAAAAAATTTGAGAATACTACATTCTGACATATCATCCTTCACTGGAGTAAAGCTAGGCATTTTATTAAATTTATAGTTTATTTATTAATCACAAGTAAGGCTTACATTAACACTGAAATGAAGTTAATGTGAAATTCCCCTAATCGCCACACTTTGGCACCTGTTTGGGTCAATGTCCCTAACCAGCACATCTGTGGGAGGAAACCGGAGCACCCAGAGGAAACCCACGCAAACACAGGGAGAACATGCAGAGTCCACACATTCATTGACCCAAGCCAGGAAATCAAACCCGGGTCCCTGGCACTGTGAAGCAGCAGTGCTAACTAATGTGCCACCGTGCCACCCACACGGGTGCAGTAATGAGGCTGTACATAGGGGAAGAAAGGGAGAGAAAAGGGAAATAATGGATACACCAATCACATGGAGAGTTAATAGATGAAATGACTTATAAAATATTTAACATTAAATTGAATATATAATTGAGTTCATTAATTAGATGGTGCAGAGATATAAAAATTGACAGAAAATTAGCAAGTAATGGGAATTGAAATACAAAAGTTAGCAAGTATAAGAAATAATAACCAATCAACAGAAATAGCAAATGTATCAGATATGAAAGTAAACAAGAAATGCAAGTGGAAAAAGTCACAATAAAAAATAACACATACAACTGTAGTGTGATCTTTTGCAAGGTCCAAACTCCAAATGTTAGCTTATCTCTTCTATCCCTAAGCACTGGCAAGCCTGCTGACATTGCAAGAAAATACAAGGTGTGGTTAAAATTTAAAGTTACTGATGCCACTGTTCATGAGTTTAAACTGGTAACATTCTCCTTGCTTAATGCTGCTGTCCCTCTCTCCCTCCACTCCCTTTTGCAGGATGTGGACGATTCTCTTGTTCCCTTCTCTCTGAAGGGACAATTCCAGAATCACCATTCTTTTTCTAAAACCACACCCAAACTCAGTCCTTTCATTACCCTCTGTTAATGAATACCTAAACAGTTAGTCTTAGCAGTCTATTCAATTTTTAAACTATTCATTCATGGGATATGAGCATCACTGGTTAGGTCAGCATTTATTGCCTTTTGTTAATTGCCATTGAGTAGGTGTTGGTAAGCAGCCTTTTTGAACCACCTTTTGAACCACAGGGACTGTGGTCTTGCACAAGGCCGCTAGGGAGGAAGTTCCAATGTTTTGATCCAGCAATAGTGAAGGAACAACAATGTATTTCCAAGTCAGGATAATATGTGGCTTGAAGGGAAACCTGAATGTGGTGGTGTTCCCATGGATCTGCTGCCCTTGTCCTCCTAGATGGTAATGGTCTTGGGTTTGGAAGGTACTGTCTGAGGAGCTTTGATGGGTTGCTGCAATGCATCTTGTAAATGGTACATACTGCTACAGTGGTGGAGGGAATCAGTGATGTTGCATAAGGTGCTAATCAAATGGGCTGCTTTACCCTCGATGAAGTCTAGCTTCTTGAATGTTGTTGGGGAATATTTTATCACACTGCTTCACCTGTGCCATCTAGATGGTTGGTCAGGCTTTGAGGGGTTAGGATGTGAGTTACGCAGGATTCTTAACCTTTGACTTGCTCTTGTATGCACAGTATTTATATGACTAGTTCAGTTTTTGGTCAATAGTAACTGTTAGGGCATTGATCATGGGGGATTCAGTGATGGTAAAACCATTGAATGTTGAGAGGAGATGGTTAGGTTCTCTCTTGTTAGAGATGGTCATTGTCTGGCACTTGTGTGGCATAAATGTTACTTGTCACTTCTCAGTCCAAACCTGGATATTGTACTGGTCTTGCTGCATGTTGACATGGACTGAGGGATCGCAAATGATACTGAACGTTGTGTTCTCATTAACGAACTTCTGACCTTATGATGGAAGGAAAGTAATTGACGAAACATCTGAAGATGGTTGGGGCTAGGACACTACACTGAGGAACTCCTGCAGTGATGTCTTGGAACTGAGATGGTTGACCTTCAACCACCACAACCATCTTCTTTTGTGCCAGATATGACTCTGACCATCAGATTGGTTTCTCTTTGACTCCCATTTACTCCAGCTTAGCTGGGATTCCTTGATGTCATATTTGGTCAAGTGCTGTCTTGATGTTAAAGGCAGCCACTCTCACCCCACCTCTGGAGTTCCACTCTTTTGGCCCTGTTTGAACGAAATTTGTAAAGTCAGAATCTGAGTGACCCTGGTAGAATGCAAACTGAGCATTAGTGAGCAGGTTAGTGCTGAGTAAGTGCTATTTGATAGCATTGTTGATGACCATTTCCACCACCTTACTGATGATCAGGAGTACACTGATAGTGTGGTAATTGACCAGGCTGAATTTGTTCTGTTTTTGTGTAAAGGACATTCTTGGGCAATATTCCACATTGCCTAGTAGATTCAGTGTTGTAGCTGTACTGGAACAGCTTAGCTAGGGAAATGGAAGATTCTAGAGCACAAGTCTTTGTACTACAGCTGGAATATTGTCAGGGTCTATAGCCTTTGCGGTATCCAGTGCCTTCAGCCATTTCCAGATATCATGTGATGTAAATCGAATTGGCTGAAAACTGGATGGACAGTGAAGTCCCCCATCCAGAATATATTCTGTCCCCTTGTCACCCTCAGTGCTTTTGCCAAGTAGTGTTCAAAATGGAGAAGGACTGATTCATCAGATGAAGGAGATGCAGTACTTGGTAATCAGCAGGAGGTTACCTTGCCTATGTTTGACCTAATGCCTTGAGACTTCATAGGGTCCAGAAGATTTCCAGGAAATGCCCTCCTGACTGTATATCACTGTGCCATCACAACTTCTAATGGGTCTGTCCTGTTGGCATGACAGGACATACCTAGAGGTGGTGATAGTGGTGTCTGGGATATTGTGTAAGGTAAGATTCCGTAAGTATGATTATGCGAGGTGTGCTTGACCAGTCTGCGGGACAGCTCTCCAATTTGTGACAGCTATCACAATCAAAAACAATTCTATATTTATTCAATATCTACACATGTCCATTTTCTAGAAGTAGTCACTAAATAATGAACAGGATCAAGATTACTATGTGTCATTCTTTGCCCTAATTCAGAGGCACTAAAACTGATGAACATTGCCTCAGATAAGCTAATTTAGCATGAACTTGGGACAGACTTTCCAGTTTGTATGCCTCAGTTATATTTGCCTTTACCAACCATGCATTTGACCATGAAGTTAATTGCACATTGCCTCTCTTAATTTCTACCCTTTTTTTTTATTTTCCTTTCAGACAGGCAATTTTGATATAAATTTGTATAGTTTTGTGTAAGGTCATACTTAAGTCTGACTTTAATAGGGGACATATAAGATTGTCAAAAAATTAAATGTTATGACCTGAAACTTTATCTTATTGGGCTCCTTCAAATCTAAAAATTATTGAAAACTCATGTTTTTTACTGACTCCAGCCTGGGTTGGTCCCATGTCTAGGATGGTAATGCATTTAATTAGTGCTATTATTAGACTAACCATGTATCCTGAGTGACCTAAATTAAACCAAATTCATAGTTAGGGGAGGGAGTGAGAAACAGATGAAGAGAGAGATGGAAACACTGTTTGGCAGATGAAATGAATGAAGGAAAGAGAAAAAGAAACATTCTGTTGATGTAAATAGCAAAATTCCAGATATGAAGACTTGCATTGAACATATGCACAAATTTATAATCTTTTAAAATTAGCATTTCATATATTTTAATTTGATTTTACTGTTTGTGCCATTAGCACATAGGTGTTTAACATAATTATGTATTTTGCCTTTTGTTTTAATAATGGCATTAATAAACTAACAGAAAAATGTTATACAACATACTAAGGATTCAGTTGCTAATGTTGTAACAACATTAGCAACTGAATATATATATATATTTAAATAATCTATTAAACATTGGTGTTACAACATTAGCAACTGAATCCTTAGTATGTTGTATAACATTTTTCTGTTAGTTTATTAATATATATATATGTTATCACTTTTTGTGATGTTACAAGCCACAAAGACTTGATAACATCAAAGAGTTTTGTTTTTGGATCTGAAGTCTTCTCCTGTATCTGTGTCATGTATCTGTCCCAGAAGGTGTCTGGAACGTGCTGCTCATTCCCAAGCTCCATTCTCTCACTTATCTGATATTGAACCTGGGGCTTCCACTCAGATTCACATTTTCAGCCCATGTACTCAACGTTGATTCTGTGCCTGACTTCTTCCTGCTCACTGACAGAAATAGCAGCTGGGAGAGGAAAATAGGTGTGTAACAATCACCCCACGCCAATCATATCATTCTATTCCCTCATAAGTACCCTGCACTACCCCACTCTATCCCACTCCTACAGTTACTTGTTATGTAAGCCCCACGTCTTCCTCTGTAATGTGGTGCAAGTTTACTGAATTGTCTTAAGGACAGTTTCTTCTCCCTGCAGACCTCCACAATGAGAATGCTGGCCTCTTCTTAACCGTCCATTTTGGCCTCCAGCTTTGCTTGTTGACAACAGCCCAAATCTCCAGTGGTGAACAGTGACTACCCTTCCAAGTTTTCAACCAGGCAAATCTGTTGGTAAATATGAAAGAGTACAATGTTTTGCTGAAGTTTGTAAAGTTTCCATTACAAAATTATCAACTGCTTGATTTCCCTTTGCTTTAACTTCAGAGATAAAAAGTTACATTTTAGCTATCTGTACAAATTTTCAAATATTCATTTTTTTGTCCTCTCTTTGATTTTACAGACATTGACATGTTACACTCTTTAAACAATGTTTCTGCTTTGAGTTACATGATGTGATCGATCTGAAGAGAAACTTTCTCCTTTATTAATCACTGATTATTTTTTCTGGATTCTTACAAGGCTGCACGTTCTTAAGTAAAACTTATACTGCCTCGTGCCAACTCTCCCTCCCCCACGCCCCCCCCCCCCCCCCCCCCCCCACACACACACACACACACACACACACACACACACACACACACACACACACACACACACACACACACACACACACACAGGCTGGATTTTCATTCTAGGTGTGTGTAATGAGAGTCAGGAAATTTCCTAGCTCAGTATGCCAATGGGACTTGATTCATTGTTCTTGTACAGATGCACTGAATATTTCTACAAGCGAATGTTCGTGAAGAGTTGATCTCTGATTTTGACCTCTGATTTTTATTGTTATATATGAATAAGTAAGAGAATGTTCGCCCTCGATTTAATGGGATTTTGTTCTAGGGGCCAGGTGCTAACTGGAGTCTGACATGCCACCGCAGGAAAGAGTTCGGAGACAGCCACAGGGTCTGCTAGGTTGGTCTGCTGGGGCTTCATCACAGTTACAGTAAGAACAATAAATGTGCCTTTGTAAAGAAGCAGTTCAGTGACACAGGACTCTGTGCACTATGGCTGTTTCTAGGGACACACACCGAGACAAATATCAACGGCTGCTGAAGGCTCATCAACTCGGTGAGGAACACTCTTTGGCCCACCCAAAACTTGCTGATATTCCAGTGCAAAGATTTGTTCTCGATCGAGTGCTACAGACTGGCACATTCCAAAGCCCAGGACTGTATGCTGAGGGACGCTCTCAAGCTTGGGGCAGTCGCCCCAAAGGCACAATGGGGAAAGGCCACTGTTTAAAGCCTTTCAACCAAGACAGACTGAGAGGCCAGTAACTCTCGGACTGCGTAACTGTTGCAAATCTGTAAAAATAACAGCACACAGTGAAATGTGATGAATGTATATAGTTTTTGATGAAGAACTGAACTGTAATAAATGTAATGTCTTGGAATAGAGCACCGTAAAGTATTGTAAATATGGTTATTTTTGTCACTGTCTGTAATTATTGGAAATGTCGTTTCTGCAATGGTTTACTTCAGGGTATTTATGAATAAAGCATATTTCTGAAGTAAAAAAAAGCAATTAAGCTGGAAGCAGCCTTCTCCTGTTACCTTACTCCACATCATAGGAAGGATCTATTGCACTAGAAAGGATGCAGAGAAGATTCACCAGGATGTTGCCCAAGCTGGATAAACTGGGGCTGTTTTCCTCATAGCAGAGAAGGCCAAGGTGGGGGGGCCAGATTGAAGGGCATTGACAGGGTAGATAGGAAGAAGTTTTTATCCTTAGTAGAGGGGTCAATAACCGGGGGCATTGTTTTAAGATAAGGGGCAGGAGATTTAGAGGGGATTTGAAGAAAACCTTTTCACCCAGAGAGTGGTGAGAATCTGGAACTCACTGCTTGAAAGAGTGGTAAATGCAGGAACCCTCACAACATTTAAGCTTTTAGATGAGCACTTGAAATAACCCATAGACACAGGGCTATGGACCAAATGCTGGAAAATGGGATTAGAATAAAAGCCTATGATGCATGCATATCAGACTGGGGCCAATTCGCAGAGCATCTGTTACCTTTTTGAGGCTAACAGTATTGAGGGGACGAGAAGCAGAGAGTGTTCCTTTGATTTGATTTGATTTATTTTTGCCACATATATTAGTATAAGTAAAAAGTATTGGGCCCGATTCTCCCATCGAAACCTGCGACCTTTCTGGTGGGTCTGGTCAGGAGAACCGCATCATCGACCTTTTTCTGGGATTTGCACATGCGCTGGGAATGCATGCACATCTCTCACAGCCAGGCAACAGTCGGAGTCCGGACCGCGCTGGAAACCGGCAGGAAGAGAGGTAAGTCATTTGAACCTTTTTTTAATGTGTTTTGCATCTGATTATCGGGAACTTGCTGGGCCTGATTGAATATTCCACTCCACCAGGAGTACTTCATTCTAGCAGGGTTTAGAGTAGCTCGCCCCATTTGGGCAACAAGTGGGTGACACGGCTGGAATCTAGGGGGGGCAATCGGGGGTGCTGCTGTCTGTGCATGGGCACCCTGGTAGTGCCAGCCTGCACCCCAGGCACTAATCAAGGGACAAAGTGTCCATGCCCAGAGGGTACCTTGGCACTGTCCACCGAGCATTGGGCAGTGCCAAAGGGGTTGTGAATATTGTGGGTGGGGCCTGGGGGGCAATTGATGGCAGTGGGAGGTCCTGTTGCCACTCTGCAGACAGGATCAGTCTGGGCTGGAGGGAGGCCAGTGATCAGGGCAGGCTGGGAAAGTGGTGGTGTCTGCTGGGAGTGGGGGCTGCCTTTGGGGGAAAGGAGGTCTGACCCCAGAGAAGGGTCAGTGGTGGGGGGGGGTTCTGCTGGGGTGAAGGGGTTGGGGGGATCGCCACTGCTTGGAGGGACAGGCTGGACATCGGAGCACTCCAGGGTGGGGGGGGGGGAGTCAGGGATGGCCCAGGAATTGTTGTGGGGGTTGCGATCGGGCCTTGGGGGGTGCTGGAGGGGCAGCACTGTGGGGATCCTGGGCTGGCCAGTGATTGAGCTGGCCAGTAAATGGGGAGTCTGACAGATCAGGGCCACTGTGCATGTGCAGAGTTCCAGAACTGTCAGCTGCTGGTGCGAATAGGCCCCGCCCTGGGGTTTTTAACGAGATTCACGATTCTGATCTCTGCAGTGCATAGAGTGGGGAGATTCAGGTCTGAATCTGCACTGAAAAAACAGTCGTGATCCAGACCAGTTTTCCCACCTATTCAGCACTTTTGGGAGAATTGCCTCCATTGTTTCTTGCATGCTATACAGAGAAAGCATACCATATACATAGGGAAGGAAAGGAGAGAGTGCAGAAAGTAGTGTTACAGTCATAGCTAGGGTGTAGAGAAAGATCAACTTAATATAAGGTAGGTCCATTCAAAAGTCTGCTGGAGCAGGGAATAAGCTGTTCTTGAATCGGTTGGTACATGATCTCAGACTTTTGTATCTTTTGCCCAATGGAAGAAGGTGGAAGAGAGGATGTCTGGAGTGTGTAGGGTCCTTAATTATGCTGGCTGCTTTTCTGAGGCAGCAGGAAGTGTCGACAATGTCATGGATGGGAGCCAGGTTTGAATGATGGACTGAGCTTCATTCACGATCTTTTGAAGTTTCTTACAGTCTTGGACAGCGCAGGATCCATACTGAGCTATGATAAACCCAGAAAGAATCCTTTCTCTGATGCATCTGAAGAAGTTGGTGAGAGTTGTAGTGGTATGTTGATGGTATGCAGAGTCCTGACTTTCAGTGTAATAAATGTCTGACCTCCCTGGATGCCCCGACTCCAAAATCTTTAATGAATTGGTGGACTTAGTTAAAGGCTATTCCATAATACTCCAGTGATACTGTTTTAATATGGCACGGTGAACACCTGAGTAATCTGTCACTGGAATTTCTGACCAAGCTATGAAAATTGGCAGAGCACTGTGATTTTGGACCACCCCTGAGCAACATGTTGTGAGATAGACTGGACTGTGGAATTTATAACGTGATAATCCAAAAAACACACTGACTGAACCCGATTTGGATCTATAGGAGACCATTGAGCTAGCTCTATAATTGGAGAATGTAGAGAAAAGAGCTCAGGAGCAACAGGGGACATCTGATTGCAGTGTCTTCCAATTGGGGGTAGGGGCCTTATGCAATATCCATCCCTCAACTGAGAATCAGGGTTTCAGTAAAACATCTCAGGATTTCTTTTGGTGAGGGAGCCCAAGTTGTATCACCAGGCTGTCAAGGCATGTTCAGGGGCAGTCTTCAGACTCTTACGGAGAAGGCTGTAGATGCCAGACAGAGGACTATTGCAAGTGCTGCAGAAGACCACAACAAAACAAAAATACAAGGGACAGTCAAAATGCCTACTATTACAAAAAGAGGCCAAGCCTAACACCGGACTATATCTTGCAGGTAAGCCTACTTAAATCGCATCTCCACAACAAAGATTGCCCCCGTAATGGTGCAGTTATTAGTAAATGGTCACCAATTAAAAATAAAAGTGGATATAGGTTCAGCGAGTCTGGGACTCAAATGGTTTGTAACCATTTATGTGCTGATTGTCCAGTTCCCTCTGGGGAGGAAAACACCTGGTCCTCACAAATGGGGAACAGTCATATTGGCCTCACCAGTATAACCAGCCTGGTGTCTTGGCAATGCCCACTAGGTGGTGCCAGAGGGTGAGGCCTGAAGTGGGTAGGGCCTGCAGGGGTGTGGCCTGAAGAGGTGGGGCTAGGTTGGGGCTGCCTGATTGGGGAGGGGTGGCCCGCTACACATTCTGCAGCTGTGATTGGTGGGGTGGGGGTTGAGGGGCCTGCTGGCGCTCAGCATGTGGCATGTTACCCTACCCCAAAAGTATGTACACCATATGCAAGACATAAGTCAGGAGTCTGATGGAATGCTCTCCACTTGCCTGGATAAGTGCAGCTCCAACAACACTCAAGACGGTCTAGCTAGCAGTACCCACAACCCATAAATGAATTTAAAACAGCAAGGAGCTGAAGAGCAGGAGGATGAGGATTAAATTCAACAGAAAGTGGAGGAACCAAAAGCGGAAGAGATCCTACAATGTACAATGGATACAACTCATTTTCTTATGGAATGATACCAATAATCACATCCACACCTCCACATTCACCTTAGTTCCACACACTTTACCTTTTCCCTATCATTGACATTGTCTGACAGCTTTCTGACAGCACTAACACAAAAACCATTAGAAGATATGCTTTCCAATTTTTAAAATTCAGTTACAATCATAATACATATATCGATACCATACAGGAGAAAGTAGATGTTTGATTGGCACCCCTTTCACAAACAGTGACAGCAGTGTGTACCATCCACAAGACGTGCTGCAGGAATTCAGCAAGACACCCTATGCAGCACCTTCCAAACCCACAACCACTACCATCTGGAAGGACAAGGGTAGCTGATGCACGGGAACAGCACCATATGGAGGTTTCCCTCCAAGCCACTCACCATTCTGACTTGGAAATACATTGCCGTTCCTTCATTGTTGCTGGGTCAAAATCCTGGAACCACCCCCTAACAGCACAGTGGATGTACCTATATCAAAAGGACTGCAGTGGTTCAAAAAGGCAGCTCACTGTCACTTTCTCAGGGGCAATTAGGGGTGGGCAATAAATGTTGGTCTAGCCAACGGTGCCCACAACCCATTAATGAATTTAAAACAGCAAGGGGCTGAACAGCAGGAGGATGAGGATATTAAGTTCAACAGAAAGTGGAGGAACCAAAACAGGAAGAGCTCCTACAATGTACAATGGATACAACACACATTGTAATGGAATGATACCAATAATCACACCCACACCTCCACATTCTCCTTAGTTCCACACTCTTTACTTTTCCCTATCATTGACATTGTCTACTTTCTGACAGCACTAAAACAAAAACCATTGGAAGATATGCTTTCCAAATCAATTTTTAAAATTCAGTTACAATCATAATACAAATAAAAGTAAACTGATCATCCTTGTGCAGTCCCTTAGTGTCTTTTCTTTCATGTGCCTTTCCTATCCTAATGGCCCTATGAGATATTTCCCCAGTGATTGCTGTGTAGATCATGGAAGGGTGCTGAACTCAGGAGAAGGACACTCAAGAGGGGGTAGCATGGTAGCACAGGGGTTAGTGCTAATGCCTCACAGCACCAGGAACCTGAATTCGATTCCAGCTTTGGGTGACTCTCTGTGTAGAGTTTGCATGTTCTCCCCATATCTGCATGGGTTTCCTCCAGATGCTCCACTTTTCTCCCACAGTCCAAAGATGTGCAGGTTAGGTGGATTGGCCAAAGTGCTAATTTTTGAGGGTTAGGTAAATCATCATCAGAATTAAAATCTTGAGTCCTAACTGATGGATGAAGCTCAGTGGTGCGTGAGTATTTAATTAACCATGGAGGGGTGGATGAGGTTAATCGTGTTGCTAACAGGATATACCATTCGAGATTAATTCATTACCTTTACAATTTGTGTCACATCTTTAAGTTATGTCCTTAAAGCACCACTTGTGGCCATTGGCCACTGCAGCCTCTTGTCCCCAATGTCTCCTGAGCATTTGTCTGCAGTTTCACCTGTCACCTGTGGATACAAAACATCTCTCCCGCTTCCCACCTCTTTCATCAAAATTTCAGTGCAGTGCAGACTATCCCAAATGTTCTTCAAAATATCACAGCACAAATTCAGTTTCCAAATGATTTCCATCACTTCTTGCAGCTACGATGCCCTTTAAGTAGGGCTAGCCACATGTGGTATTGGGCCCCCTGCTGATACATGGAACCAACAAACTGCATTGTTCAGTGCAGGCTGCATACAACAATCACATAAAGCAATAGGCACCACAGGCTTACATGATGATAGCAAGTAAGGGAACAGGCATGAGTTCATCATGCATCATGAGCCCAATGGCCACTTTCAGAGTTCAACCAGTTTCTGCCCCTGAAAAATCTTCAAAATACGATCAGCTAACTTATTCTTATCAAATTCTCCATCTCTAAAGCTAGTTTAATTTATATAATACAGCTTCACTGCACTGACAATGAGAGTCCATCCACAATAAATGCATGATCTCAAGGCAAATGCTGCAATCAATCACTATGCAGGAACAGCCCCCAAGCACCACATAATGCCCTGACCTGAGAGCTTGCATAATATCAGGTTCCTTACCAATCCTCTGCTCTCTTGAAACATTTAGAACTTACAAGCCACTCCCAAGAATTTTCTTGGCCTCTTTTTACTTCTTCCTAGAATCATAGAATCCCTACAGTGCAGAAAGAGGCCATTCGGCTCATCAAACCTGCACCAACAACAATCCCACCCTATCTTTGTAACCTCACATATTTACCCTGCTTATCCCCCTGACACTAAGGAGCTATTTACCTTGGCCAATCAACTTAACCTGTACATCTTTGGACTGTGGAAGGAAACTGGAGCACCCAGAGGAACTCACACAGACACGGAAAGAACGTGCAAACTCCACACAGACAGTCACCCAAGGCTGGAATCGAACCCGGGTGAAGCACCAGCTGTGAAGCACCAGCGCTAATCACTGTGCCACTGTGCAGTCCCTCTTTGACATTCTGTCTGTCTCTCTTCCTCTGCTCGCTCTTGCACTCCCTCCTCTGCTCTTCTCCCATCTCAAATCTCCCCTTTCCCTCCTTTGGCATTACTGCCTCTTATCAGTCACTCTCCTTCCCTTCCTCTCCCTTTGTAAGGCAATGATCTGCCCTGTCTCAAAATACAATTTCAATTTAGACCTGTTGTAGCAGACTGCCCTACTTATATATTTCAACTTTTATTTCTTACAGATTTCCAGGTACGCAGCGAAGCAGCAACATGGATCATAAACAGCAATCAGCCATGGGAATCATGCCAACCAAGGTTTCTTTCTTCTATACAGGGTAGATACACTGTAGCTGTTTAGATGCCGACTCTCTGCCAATATATCCTTTCTTATCACTACCATGTGACTGATCTAGCTGCAACTCTGCTTTTGTTTACCGATTTCTGTTAACCTTGTTACACTTAACTCGGGAGATAATGCCTGTTATTAAATGACTGCTCTTGCAATTGGTATCAATAAACATTAACTACCCTATCACCCAGCAGACACTTCCATCTCTGATAACCTGTGGAATCCTTAGGACTGTTCTTGGCACCGATGTGCCTTGGCCCTAGTAGCTTTTCCACGTTTCCGAACAGACTCTGTCTTGATTAACTAACTGCTGTGTCAAGTCGAATGAACAGACTTTCTTGTACAAGCAAAGCAAAATACTACCGATGCTGGAAATCTGAAATAAAAACAGGATATGCTGGAAAAACTCAGCAGGTCTGGCAGCATCCATGGAGAGAAAATCCAAGTTAATGTTTTGAGTCCGTATGCCTCTTTTTCAGAGGTGAAGAGAGGTAGAAATGTGATGAGTTTTATACTGTTGAAGAGCAGGTGGGACAGATGGAGCAAATAGAAGGTGTGAGATAGGTAAGAGTTAAGGAGAGATTTGACAAAAATGTAATGGACACAAGACAAAGGAAGTGTTAATGGCAGCGTTAAAGATTAAAGAAGGTCTCAATAATGGCGTAAAGATCAGATAGTAAGATGTGTTAATAACAGAACAAGGATCAGTGCTCTGGGAAAGCAAAATATAAGAACAAGTTACAGACTGGCCCTGTGGAAGGTGGGCGGGGGGGGTGGTGTTGGTGATGGAGTGTCGAGGGGTGGTTGGGGAAGAAAAAGATTTTTATAAAATAGCAACATGGAAAGGGGAGTTCATGGTCTGAAGTTGTTGAATTCGATGTGAACTCATGAAGGCTGTAAAGTGCCGATTTTGAAAATGAGGTGCTATTCCTCCAGTTTGCATTGGGCTTCACTGGAACATTGTAATAGGTAGGATGGAAGTGTGAGCAAGAGAGCAAGATCATAAGTTGAAATGGCAAAATGACAGGAAGGTCAGGGTCCTAATTGCAGACTGAATGAAAGTATTCCACAAAACGGTCACCCAGTTTGTATTTAGCCTCCCCAGTGTAGAGGAGGCTACATTGGGAGCAGCGAAAACAGCAAACTAAATTAAAAGAAGTACAAGTGAATTGCTCCTTCACCTGAAATGAATGTTTGGGGCTTTGAGAATGAGGAAAGAGGAGGTGAAGGTGTACCATCTTCTGCAATTGCACAGGAAAATGCTGTGGGAAAGGGATGAGGAGCAAAAGATGCTGGAGGAGTGGACCAGGATTCACCAGGCTGGTGGGTTGAAAGTGAAGACAAGGGGGACCCAATCATGGTTCTGGGAGGACAGGAAAGGGAGAAGGACAGAGAGGAAGATGGGTCTGTTGTTGTTGAGAGCCCTGTCAGCCACAGTTGGATATGGCAAAGAGGGGGCTGGGTGGTGGTAACATCACTGGAACAAATGCGATAGAGTAACTGCGAGAATGGGATGGATTACTTGCAAGAAGTAGGGTGTGAGGAGCTGTAATCAAGCTAGCTCTGTGAATTGGTGGGTTTGTAATGAATATTGGTGGGCAATCTTTCACCAGAAGTGGAGACAGGGAAGCCAAGGAAGGGAAGTATTGGAGACGGACCATGTGAAGCTGAGGGAGGGATGGAAATTGAAAGCAAAATTGATACATTTTACCAGATCCTGATGAGAACATGAAATGGCACCAATACAGTCATCAATGTAATGGAAAAAGATTTGTAGGAGGGCTCCTGAGTAGGACTGGAACAAGGAGTGCTCCACATACCCACCCCCCACCCCCCAAAGGACAGGCATCACTAGGACACATGTGGATATCCATGGCCACACCTTCAATTTGGAAGAAGTGAACCAAATTAAAGTCTACCAGTACAGCAGTGTTTGTGGATTTCAGGAAGGAGGTAGCAGTGGGCTATATTGGGTTGGGAACTATGAGGTTGGAAGCTGTAGAGCGGAGATCTTGAGAGGCGATGTGGTCTGTGGCAGTCCTAGAAACAATGGTTTAATGTTAGGTGGTGAAGGGTCATGGTCTGGAGGGGGTAGGGAGAAGTGTCTGAGAGTTGGTGCTCAGTTTTTGCAAGGTAGAGATCAGTTTGCTAGACAACAACGGCACTACCATTGCCAGCAGGTTTGACAGCAAGGTCAGGGTTGGGTCAGGAATGAGTGCAAGAATTTAAAAATGAGACAGGTTGGAGTGGATGAGAGAAGCAGAGAAAAAAGCCAATGTTATGCTGATAGTTTTCAATGAAAAGATCAACAGCAGGTCAGAGATCAGAGGGAGGGTCTAGGTAGAGGGAGAATACTGGGAGGTGGGTGAAAAGATTAGTTGAACAGTGGAAGACTCCTGCCCAAAGAGGCGAGTACGAAGACGGGGGTGACAGATGAAGAGTTCAGCATTGTGCCAACCCAAAGCTCATTGAAGAGAGGATGTAAGGAGATGAAACAGAATCCTTTGCTGATCACGGACTTTCCTGTATCACTGACTATCTTTATCTCTTTGATTCAATGAGAAAATGAACCATCTGTTCAAACACAAAATTTTGGCTTTGGTTAGTTGTTTGAAGACATTTGCTCGGGCGTGGCTTGTAAAATCCAGCCTGAGGCCAACAGAGAATTCCATTCTGCAAGCCTCATCCGCCCCAAAATCCTGGAGGGCGTGGCTGAAAGATGATATTACTTGCTTAACAACCAAAAGCTGAGAATGGACACTGTAACAAATCATTAACAGTATCTCTCTAACAAACTTCATTAAATCACTTCATCAGAACTTCAACTTAATCTCAATCACTTCAACTGCTGTCTCTCTTCCTCACCAGTTCCTCTTTCATTCCCTCCCCTCACACCCACTCCCTCATACCTTTGTGCTTGCCAAACTTCCTCTTCTCTGCTGTCAGTCTCAGTCTCCCCTCCTGTCATCTGTACCTGCCTAACATCATGATTAGTCAACGCTGCAACTGCTCTGTCACCATTGCAGGAGCAAAGCACTGTGTAATGCTGGAAAACAAAAAAATGCTGTAAATCCTCATCAGGTCTGGGAGCAGCCTGGCCGCAGAATGAAACAATGTTAAAATGTTTCAAATTGATAACCGTTTGTCAGAAATGGAAAGGGTTGAAGATGTAACAGGTTTTATACAAGTAGGAGGATAAGGATAAAGACTGTCAGAAGAACAGCCAGAATGCAGACCTTGGATACCATGGAGCAGGAAGCTGTCTGAATGCAAAGTGTAATATGGTAGCAATAGAATCACAGAAAAACTACCGTACAAACAGGCCCTTCGGCCCACAAGGTGTGCCAATCATACCTCTACCTACTAGGCTTACATATAACCCTCAATCCTATTAAGTCCCATGTACTCATCCAGAAATCTCTTAAAAGACTCTATCGAATTTGCCTCCACCACCACCGAGGGCAGCCAATTCCACTCACCCACCATGCTCCGAATGAAAAATTTACCCCTGACATCTCCTCTGTACCTATTCCCCGGTGCCTTAAACCTGTGTCCTCTTGTGGCAGCCATTTCAGCCCTGGGAAAAAGCCTCTGAGAATCCACCCAGTCAATACTTCTCAACATCCTATACACCTCTATCGGGTCCCCTCTCATCCTTCGTCTGTCCAAGGAGAAAAGACCGAGCTCTCTCAACTTATCCTCATAAGGCATGCCACCCAATCCAGGTAACATCCTTGTAAATCTCTGCACCCTTTCAATGGCTTCCACATACTTCCTGTAATGAGGCGACCAGAACTGAGCGCAGTACTCCAAGTGGGGCCTGACCAGGGTCTTATACAGCTGCAGCATTATCTCCTGACTCCTAAACTCAATTCCTCGATTGATGAAGGCCAGCACACCATATGCCTTCTTAACCACATCCTCTACCTGCGAAGCCGATTTGAGAGTCCTATGAACCCGGACCCCAAGATCCTTCTGATCTTCCACACTGCTAAGAGTCTTACCCTTAATGTTATATTCCTTCATCCCATTGGACCTGCCAAAATGTACCACTACACATTTATCCGGGTTGAAGTTCATCTGCCACTTCTCCGCTCAGTCTTGCATCCTATCTATGTCATGCTGCAACTTCTGACATCCCTCTAAACTATCCACAACACCTCCAACCTTCATGTCATCGGCAAACTTGCCAACCCATCCCTCCACTTCCTCATCCAGGTCATTTATAAAAATCACAAACAGCAAGGGTCCCAGAAAAGATTCCTGGGGCACTCCACTGGTGACCGACCTCCATGCAGAAAAAGACCCATCTGCAACCAGTCTCTGCCTTCTGCGGGCAAGTCTTCTTTGTGGATTCACAAAGCAACGTCCCCTTGGATCCCATGCCCCCTCACTTTCTCAATAAGCCTTGCATGGGGGACTTATCGAATGCCTTGCTGAAGTCTATATAAACCACATCCACCGCTCGCCCTTCGTCAATGTGTTTAGTCACATTTTTAAAAAACTCAAACAGGCTCATAAGGCATGATCTGCCTTTAACAAAGCCGTGCTGACTACTTCTGGTCATACTATACTTCTCTAAATGTTCATAAATCCTGTCTCTCAGGATCTTCTCCGTCAACTTACCAACCATTGAAGTTAGGCTCACCGGTCGATAATTTCCTGGGCTACCTCTATTCCCTTTCTTGAATATAGGAACCACATCCGCAATCCTCCAATCCTCCGGAACCTCTCCCGTCTCCATCGACGACGCAAAGATCATCGCCAGAGGCTCTGCAATCTCTTCCCTCACCTCCCACAGTAACCTGGGGTACATCCCATCGGGTCCCAGCAACTTACCTATCTTGATGCTATTCAAAAGCTCCAACACATCCTTTTTCTTACTGTCTGCATACTCAAGCTTTTCAGTTCGTCGCAAGCCTGCACTACAAACACCAAGATCCTTTTCCACCGTGAATACCGAAGTAAAGTATTCATTGAGCACCTCTGCTATTTCTACCGGTTCCATACAAACTTTCCCACCGTCACATTTTGTAGGTCCTATTCCTTTACATCTCATCCTTTTACTCTTCACATACTTGTAGAACACCTTAGAGTTTTCCTTAATCTTACCTGCCAAGGCCTTCTCATGACCCCTTCTGGCTCTCCTAATTTCCCTCTTAAGTTCCTTCCTCCAAGCTGTATACTCCTCTAGATCCCTAACATTACCTAGCTCCCTGAACCTTTTGTATGCTTTTCTTTTCTTTTTGACTAGATTTGTCACAACTTTCGTGCACCACGGTTTCTGTAACCTACCAAAACCTCCCTGTCTCATTGGAACGTTGTCGTGCAGAACTCCAGACAAACATTCCTTGAAAATCTGCCACCTTACTTTGGTACATTTCCCCGAGAATTCTTTCGTCCAACTTACGTCTCTAATTTCCTGCCTGATGGCTTTATATTTCCCCTTACTCCAGATAAACACTTTCCTAGCTTGCCTGATCCTATCCCTCTCCAATGCTAGTGTAAAGGAGATAATGATCTTTTGGGGATAATGATCACTATCCCCAAAATGCTCTCCCACTAAGAGATCTGACACCTGTCCAGGTTCATTACCCAATACCAGATTGAGTGCAGCCTCTCCTCTTATAGGCTTATCCAAATACTGTGTCAGGAAACCCTCCTGAACACACCTAACAAACTCATAGGAGATGCAATAATTCGGGGAACAGGTAGCATGCTTTGTAAGTAGGATGTATAGTCTCACACCCCACCAGGTGCCAGGGTGAATGACACCTTGGCGCGAATTAAAAGGATATTGTAGCAGGAGGGATTGAATACAGTAATTGTGGACCATGTTCGGGGCTAAAAGAGTAAAGATAGGCTAGAGGTATGTTGGGGTGAGCACCAGGATAGGCTCCACGTTAAAGAACAGGATCTTAAGGGCTATAATATCTGTATTATTACGCAAGTCACATGCAAACTGGTTTAAGGAAAAGTAGATTAAGAAGGAGGCTGAAGGAGTGATGTGGGAAAAAGGGGTTCCTGGAAATGAACAGGTAGGTTGTACCATCAGGATGGGATCCATCCAAACAAGGCTGGGATCAAGGTCCGAATGGAAAGGATAAAAGGAGCAGACACAAGATTTTAAAATAATAAATAGGGGCAGGCTCAGATGGAAAAGATTGTATAGATAATAGTTTGACAACAAATGAAAAGGGAGAGAGTAGATTACCAGAATACTACAGGTAAAGGAAAAACTAAACATGATAAAGGGATTTAGCTAGGAAAGAGAAATAAGGAACATGAGAGTAAATCATTAGAGCAGAAGGACAGATTAGGCTGGATGGCCCAAATAAGCTTTCTTTAATGCAACACGGAGCATAGGGAACAAACTGAAAGAATTGCAGGCCCCAATAAAGAAACTGGCAACTACTATAAAAGGAAATCCAAAAGACTTCCATAGGTACAGAAAAAGTTATAGAGTGGTAAGAGAAGTGGCACAGCTTATCAGAGAGTGAAGAGGTGGAGAGCAAGGCTGAGATACTCAATGAGAGTTTTTATTTATCTTTGTTGAGGGAGAAGAGGCTGCTAAGGTCACAATGAAACAGGAGATATATGAAAGAGGCAAAACTTGATAAAGATGGGATATTAGAAAGCTTAACTTGACACAAAATGGACAATTCACCAGAATTAGCAGGTATGCATCCAAGGATGCAGAGGGAAGTTATTCCAAAATGCATTTGATAGAGCCCTACATAACATGCTTGATGATCTTTAGGGGATTTGGCGCAGATCTGGTGGGCCAAAAGACCTCCTTCTGCGTTGTAGGGATTCTATGGTTATGGAGAGGCAGGTGGAATAGGACATTTGGCAGATGAAATTTAATACAGAAAACGTGAACAAGAAGAGGCAATATTAAACAAAAGGTATAATTCTAATAGGGAATAGGAAAAGAGATACAAGGGGAGCATCAAGGAATGTGGCAGATCAAGTTGGAAAAGTGGTTAATGAGGCATATGTAATATGGAGCTTTATAAACATAAATATATTTATACTCTATACCTCCTGAGGTATATACAAAGGCAAAGAAGTTATGATGAATCTTTATAAAACTCTTCTGTCCCCAGCTGGAGTATTGTGTCCAATTCTGATTACTGCTCTTCAGGAAGGATACAAAGACATTAGAGAGCGTGCAAGAAAGATTTACAAGAATAGTTGCAGAGATGAGGAACTTCAGTTACATGGATAGGTTGTTGAAGCTGGGACTGTTCTCATTAGAGGAAACAGTGTGGACAGGGTATTTGATAGAGATGTTCAAAATCACGAGGGGTCTGGACAGAGGAGTATTTTTAATCTTCTTTTGCAAGCATATCATTAAAAATAACTTTTGATGGATTAACTAAATGGGCAAAATGTAGCAAATGGAGTTCAGTGTAGGCAAATTACTGGTCATCCACTTCAGACCTCAAAAGGAATAGAACAAGATACTCGTGGTCAGAAGTTAGAAACAGTGAAGCTCCAGATACTTTCAGATACAAAGGTAATTAGAGTGTCATGAAGAGGTATAGGAAATAATCAAAATGGCTAACAGTGGCCCCTCCATTTGAAAACATAGAATTTAAGAGGGTGGAGGTCATACTTCAGCTATACAAAGCCTTGGTTACACCTCAACTGGGATACTGTGAGCAGCTCTGGGGACCACATTATTGGAAGGATGTATTAACCTTGTAGGGAGTGGGGAATAAATTTACCAGAATGATGCCTGGCCTCTAAGAGTTAAATTGTAAGGCATGGTTACACAAACTAGGGTCACATTCCGTGGAATTAAGACTGTTTGGGGTGATTTGATCAATGTTTTCAAAATATTAAGCTTAGACATCGAGAAATTATTCCTTCTGGTTGGAGGGACTGGACAGAGCAACATAGTCTAAAAATTAGAACCCTATGTTTTAGGAGTTAAATTAGGAAACATTTCTACAAAGAAAGGATGATGGAAGTTTGGAACTCTCTAGCAGCTGGCAATTGTTGCTATATCAATTATTCATTTGAAATTTGAGACTGATACTTTTACATTAATCAAAGGTTTTAAGGGGTAAAGGTGAGCTTAAGGAGTAATGTCGTGGTTTAGCTATTATAAGAATGGGTAATTAAAGTTTATTTATTTATTAGTCACAAGCAAGCTTACATTAACACTCCAATGAAACATATAAGATAATTAGAGGTTTAGATAGGGTGGACAGTGATAGCCTTTTTCCTCGGATGGAGAAAGCTAGCACAAGGGGGCATAGCTTTAAATTAAGGGGTGGTAATTTTAGGACGGATGTCAGGGGTAGGTTCTTTACCCAGAGGGTGGTGAGGGATTGGAATGCCCTGCCTGCTGCAGTTGTAAATGCGCCTAGTTTGGGGGCGTTTAAGAGATCCGTGGATAGGTTTATGGATGGAAAGGGATTGGTTTAGGTTAGAGGGTCATTGCTTTTTGACTGGTCGGCACAACATCGTGGGCCAAAGGGCCTGTTCGGCGCTGTAATGTTCTATGTTCTAATGAAGTTACTGTGAAAATGCCCTGGTCGCCACACTCTGGTGCCTGATCAGGCACAGTGAGGAAGAATTTAGCATGGCCAATGCGCCTAACCAGCACGTCTTTTGGACTGTGGGAGGAAACCAGAGCAGCCAGAGGAAACCCACGCAGACATGGGGAGAACATGCAAACTCCACACAAACAGTCACCCAAGGCTGCAATTGAGCCTGTGTTCTGAAGCAGCAGTGCTAACTACTGTACCACCATGCTGCCGAGGAGTATGATGCCTGGATTAGTGCAACTCCAATAACAGTCAAGAAGCTTGACATCATCCAGACAACGTAGCTCAATTCATTGGCACCCTATCACCACCTTCAATATTCACCATCACCACAACGAACAGTGGCAGAGTGTACTATCTACAAGATGCATTACAATAAACATCAACACTTTGACAGCACACTCCAAACCGCAACCTCCTTTACGTAGGTGGGCAAGGGCAGTAGATTCATGGAAACACCACCAGTTGCAAGTTCCTCTCCAAGCCACGGAACATTCTGACTTGAAAGTATATTGCCATTCTTTCACTGTTGCTGGAAAAAGTCCTGGAACTCTTTCCCTAACAACACTATGGATGTACCTAAAGCACATCGACTGCCGTAATTCAAGAAGGCAACTCACCATCACCTTCTCAAGGGCAATGTGGGATGGGCAATAAATGCTGTCCCAGCCAGTGAGTTCCAAGTCCCAGGAAAAAATTTTTAAAATGCTGCATCTCTAAGGTGATGTCCTGTGGATGGGATTTTTAATCAGTCATTACATTTGGAAACAGGTGCTAAAATTTTGCCCCCAGCATCAGAAACAAACTTCTATTTTTTTTTGTGGAATGTTGCTAAAAACCTGCATGAAAGCAATCATTGTACTTCAAAGTAATGCACTGCATGTGGAATGTTGAAAGATAAGTTCTATATAAATTCAAACCATTGTTTCTCATTAGGCACACTGTTGTGCTTCACACTGCCAACTTGGCAATCTATCATTGTTCACCTCCTTCTAGAATGAGCATTTGTAAAGCAGGGCTGGAAAAGATACAGGGGTTGTTGTCTTGGTCCCCCCTGTGCAGTTCTGTGACGCAGGACTTTTGTGTTTTGGGGACTGTTCCAGGGACGCACACTGAGACAAACAGCAACTGTGGCTGGAGGATCATCAATTCGGTGAAAGACACTCTTTGGTATACCCAAAACGTGGTGGTCTTCCAGTATAAGGAGTTGTCCTTAACTGTCTAAGGTCCAGGATGACTTGAATGACACACTAAAGACTGGGCAGCCACCTCAGAGGTTCAATGGGGGAAAGTCTCTGTCTAAGGCCTTTCTGCTGTGGAACATGAAGGGGCTGGAAAATCTGTAGAACTCCCTCGGGCTGTATGCCTAACATTGAATATGAAAATGAAAGTATTGAAATTGTACTGGGAATCTCAGAGAAGAACATGTTGTATGCAGGAAATTTGGATTCTATTATTGCACTTTTTGTAATTTTTCAATTTGAACCATCTTGCACCCAGGCTGTATGCCCGATATGGAATGCATATTGACAATATCATAAGAATTACAATTGTATGGAGACACCGAGGATTAAAAAACAATGTGGAGACAAGCCTAGGATTGGAACACAGTGCAGAGACGAGTCAAATTTTATGATACACCCAGTAATTTTCAAGTTGAAAGATGAGACTTTACAGCCTCGCTAGACCCGAGACTGGAAAATCCCATCCGAGGTCAATGGATCTTGCCATTGTCTGTCCCTCTGCCATTCCAGTTCCAGTGGCTTCCGGCTGAAATGTTGTGTAATGTATTTTTACAAATTTTATGAATAATGTATATTTTTGAGGCAATAAAAATCAAATACTGAATGAACCCTAATTCCTTGAAAAGCAGACTCACACATTGAAATATCAACAAGTGCAAAAAGAATTTGCTTGACCAACAACCTTCTTCTCTGGTTCTTCAGCATCCTGTCCTGCAGCAAATCTGATCAGATGTCACTGAGGCCCAAATGGAGCTGAATTCACATTGAGCACAGTAAGAAGTCTCACCACACCAGGTTAAAGTCCAAGAGGTTTATTTGGTAGCAAAAGCCACTAGCTTTCAGAGCGCTGTTCCTTCGTCAGGCACTCACCTGACAAAGGAGCAGCAAGTGCTCTGAAAGCTAGTGGCTTTTGCTACCAAATAAACCTCTCGGATTTTAACCTGGTCTGGTGAGACTTCTTAATGTGTTTACCCCAGTCCAACGCTGGCATCTCCACATTGAGCATCACAGAATAATGCAGGCGGAGAGGGGCTCCTAAGCTCCAGTGTGAGGGAGCTGGATAGATGGGAATGGCAGGGCAGCTTGGGGGCAGTGGTGGCACAGTGGTTGGCACTGCTGTGTCACAGTACCAGGGATCCAGGTTCAATTCCAGTCATGGGTAACTGTGTGGCGTTTGCACATTCACCCTGTGTCTACATGGGTTTCCTCTGGGTGCTCCAGTTTCCTTCCACAAGATGTACAAGTTGGGTGGATTGGCCATGATCAATCGCCCCTTAGTGTCAGGGGGATGAGCAGGGTAAACACATGGAGTTACAAGGGTGGGACCTGGGGGTGGAATTGTTGTCAGTGCAGGCTCCATGAGCTGAATTGCCTCTTTCTGCACTGTAGGGATTGAATGGAATAAAAGCAGGATACCAGTTGGGGAGTGCTGGATGATATTGACAGCGCTTTGGAGCTGGAGTAGTATTGCTGAGAGGGTCAGAGGAGAAAGAGTCTGCCTCGGAAAGGTTGGCAATATGTCAACCCGCAAAGCTAACGAACTCCGCCGAGACAGGTTTTTGGCCGCAACCTCAATGAAGTGAGGTTGATCTGAAAGCTTTGATGGGAAGGATCAGCTCTCTCTCCCTCCACCCCCCACAAAAAAACCGGTTCGAAAGATCAGTATTGAACCAATGCCTGCAGATCAGGGCTGTGGCACAGCTTCTTGATTGGTGCAAAAACTCTGCTGATCTCCTAGGTTACAGCATCGCGTTAATGGTTAATTCTTGCAGGATGTTGCTGGGCGGGCTGGAAATATAAGATGAACTGCTAAAGAGGGCAGGTAGAGGGAGAGAAGAGCCGGGAGAAGGAAAGGAGGGGGGAAAGGAGCAAGGATGGGGAAAGGAGGAGAGAAGGGTGAAGAAGAAGGGGAGTGTGAGAAAATGTTAGCCCTGTACAGTTGGCAAGAGATCCAGAAGCACAATAGCAAGACGGACAAGTGGCTGGTGATTGATAGGAAAGTATATAACGTGACTAACTGGGCCCTAAAGCACCCTGGAGGGATACGGGTTATCAGTCACTTTGCTGGAGAGGATGCCACGGTAAGCAGATCACCTTTAAACAAACATTCAATCAAACCGATCGATTGTCCGCTTGCATTTTTACCTCAGAGAGAGATGTTGCCTGAATATAAAGTCAGAAGGCATTCGAAGACTGCATTTTTCTTTTCTCTTTTGTCATGTTCATTAAATATTCCTTTTTCACAATCTGTAAGTCTTCTCCCAAAATATTTTGTTTCGCAAATTTGTCTTGCACTTTTTTTGCGCCCCTCCCCCCTCCTCTCTTAAACAAAATGTTTATTTGAGGTACGGAGGAAAGCCCGAGTCAGTGGCAGAAGACCAAGGTTACTGGAGTTCACGGATCCGGAGTTACTATCGGTCACAGATGTTATGTGGGCCACTGCTTCTGAAGGAAATACTACATGGGCAGCTCCCACAATACTAAAAGCTCCAGGCGAGGTCTGTGTCTGAATTACTAAATTGTTGAGGAAAAAATAAAGAAGTATAATTCTTCTGAGTCGCTCATAGAGAGATAAGTTTTTTTAAAAATGTTGGTTCAGAATAGTCACATGGAGTACAAAAAAGTGGATGGAATGCATTTTTTAATCATACTCATACTAATCATGGCAATTCCAGTAATAATTTAATAAATGATTTATTCAAACATCCACTAATTGACAGCAGTATCAATGAATGTGCTACAGTTAAAATGTCATCTTCACAGCACTGCTGAAGATCATAGAATGTCAATCAATAAAAACAAAACTTGATTCTTTTGATGACTGTAATATATTAATTATGGTAAATAGTATTGAACTGGTCTGTAACTCATATTGGTGCTTTATTGCTACAATCTGTGGTCACAGTTAAAGTTTCCTAGGGATGCACTGCTGCTAATCATCAATATTCATTCAGAATCAATGCAAATAATCAGGACTTTCTCCAATTCTTCCTTTGCTCTGGGAAGTATTGTCCTTTTGTGGGTCCCAGTTGCAATGGTGCTTGTTCAAGTGGCTGTTCTTTATGTGAACCTACGGTATGAGATGTTCATTTGTGGGAGGATAATACACTTTACGCAACATCAAACTGAAACAGCCTGTGTCAGCATGCAGCACCCCTGAATAATGACACGAAGATAAGTGGAAAAGCAAATTGTGTGGAAAGTCTGCAGAGAGATCTGGATAGACTGAGCGAGTGGGCGAGGACCTGGCAGATGGAGTATAATGTTAGCAAGTGTGAGGTTATCCACTTTGGCATAAATAATAGTAGGAGGGATTATTATTTAAAAGGCGAAAAGCTGCAGCATGCTACGGTGCAGAGGGACCTGGGGGTCCTTGTGCACGAGTCGCAAAAACCTAGTCTGCAGGTGCAGCAGGTGATCAAGAAGGCAAATGAAATGTTGGCCTTTATAGCGAGGGGGATAGAATATAAAAGTAGGGAGGTCTTGCTGCAACTGTACAGGGTACTGGTGAGGCCGCAGCTGGAGTACTGTGTGCAGTTTTGGTCGCCGCACTTGCGGAAGGATATATTGGCCTTGGAGGGAGTGCAGAGAAGGTTCACTAGGCTGAAACTGGAGATGAGGGGGTTAGCCTATGAGGAGAGACTAAATAGACTGGGTCTGTACTCACTGGAGTTTAGAAGGATGAGTGGGATCTTATAGAGACATATAAGATAATGAAGGGGATGGATAGGGTAGAGGTAGAGAGATTCTTCCTACTTAGAAAGGATAGCAGGACTAGAGGACTAAGGGGGGTGCAGTTTAGATCAGAGTTGAGGAGGAACTTCTTCACTCAAAGGGTGGTGAATCTCTGGAATTCTCTGCCCGTTGAAGTGGTGGAGGCTACCTCGCTGAATATATTTAAGTCACGGGTAGATAGGTTTTTGATAGACAGGGGAATTAAGAGTTATGGGGAGAAAGCGGGAAAGTGGAACTGATCCACTTCAGATCAGCCATGATCTTATTGAATGGTGGGACAGGCTTGAAGGGCTAGATGGCCTACTCCTGCTCCTATTTCTTATGTTCTTAGCTTGCAGGTGCAGCAGGTGGTTAGGAAGGCGAATGGGATGCTGGCCTTCATAGCGAGGGGGATTGAATATAAAAGTAGGGAGGTCTTGCTGCGGCTGTATAGGGCAATGGTGAGGCCGCAGCTGGAGTACTGTGTGCAGTTTTGGGCGCCGTACTTACGCAAGAATATTTTGGCCTTGGAGGGTGTGCAGAGGAGATTTACTAGGCTGATGCCGGAGTTGAGGGGGTTGAGCTATGAGGAGAGGCAGAATAAACTTGGCTTGTACTCGTTAGAGTTTAGAAGAATGAGGGGAGATCTCATTGAGACGTATAAGATGATGAATGGGATGGATAGGATAGAGGTGGAGAGACTCTTCCCGCTCAGAAAGGATAGTAGGACTAGGGGGCACAGCCTCAAGATAAAGGGGGGGGGGGGCGGTTTAGAACGGAGTTGAGGAGGAACTTCTTCACTCAAAGGGTGGTGAATCTCTGGAATTCTCTGCCCGTTGAAGTGGTGGAGGCTGCCTCGCTAAATATTTTTAAGACGCGGGTTGATGGGTTTTTGATAAGAGAGGGGATTAAGGGTTATGGGGAGAAGGCAGGAATGTGGAACTGAGCCACGACAGATCAGCCGTGATCTTATTGAATGGCGGGGCAGGCTCGAAGGGCTAGATGGCCTACTCCTGCTCCTATTTCTTATGTTCTTATAACATTCAGCTTTGGGCCAAGGGCCTGGCAATGACCATCTCCAATGAGGGAAAGTCTGACCACCTCCCCTTGGCATTAATTGGCATTCCCATCACCAGATCCTCCATCATCAGTACTCTGGGGGTTACAATTGTCCAAAAACTTAACTGCACCAGCCTATAAATACTGTAGCTACAAGAGAAAATCAGATAACTGTGCATTCAGTAACTTTCCACCTGATGCCCTGAAGCCTTTGCACCATCTGCAAGGCAGAGACAGGGGTGTGATGGAATACTTTTAGATGAGTGCAGCTCCAACAACACTCAAGAAACTTGAAACCATCCAGGAGCTCACTTAACAGGCATCTCAGCCTGTGAACCATATTTAATTGTTGACTGTGTCTGCAAAGTGTATCACTGTTAGTAATATAAATGAATGAAAAATAGAAAAATAATTGATTATTGAGCACGTAGTGCTGGACATTGATCTGGAACCCTTTGTTGCCTGGTGCAGTACTTCAGCTAGTGGCCAGTGATGTTTGGTTGAATAATCCTGAGATATATTGCGCAAACAGATGAAGGAGTTGAAAAGCAATTAAAAACGGCCTCAGTGGTTTAATATGACACCAAGTTACAAAGAACGAAATCAGCCCAGCCCAAACCTTATGCTTGCTGAATTAATTAATCTAGACTGAAGGTAAGAACAAAATAAACAATAATTTCCAATATTCCCTGATCATTCTTTGGATACGTAGTTGGAAAGTACGAGTACTCCAACGTGAATGAAGGGTGAGAACAGGATCAGATTTGCTTGCAATGCTCCCAAGGTTGAATTGCCAGACAACATTCTCGATATAGGCAGCATGGAGAATTGGCTGAGTTTCTGGTCGGGACTAGTCTGTGGAAGCATACCACACCATGAGATGACTCATTTGAGGGAGGATGGGATGTAATACAGAGAAGAGGTTCAGTAGGTAGAGTGCATGTATAAGATGTCAATTGCCCCGTGGTTGAGTGAAACCCATTTTGACTTTCCCTGACACTCCACGGATGGAGTGATGACAAGGTTCCTGACCATGAACTTCACAGTGGAATTATTTTGTCTGACTATTGTAACTGCCTTAGCAAACAGTTAAATCATTTTGAAGTTGCTCTTTATGGACTCCGGAGTGAATGGGTGTTTGGGCGGAATGGTTAGCACAGTGATTAGCTGAGACTCCCAGGTTCAATTCTGGGCTCAGGTCACTGTTTGTGTGGAGTTTGCATGTTCTCCCCATGTCTGCTTGGGTTTTCTCCAGGTGCTGCAGTTTCCTCCCACAGTCCAAAGATGTGCAAGTTAGGTTGATTTGCCATGCTAAATGCTAGAGTCAGGGGGATTAGCAGGGTAAATGTGTGGGGTTACCAGAGTAGGCCTGGGTGGAATTCAGACTTGATGGGTTGAATGGTTGCGTTCTGTACTGTAGGGATTTTATGAAAGTTGCTGTCCTGTGTTGTGTTAATGCGTTGCATCTGAAAAGCAGTAGGGAGGCTGCAATTCTTAGAACTATAAAATCTTACACCAGGGAGTTATTGGTCTGCTGAATCTTTGAAAAATCAGTTCAGTTTAGTCCCACACTTGGGTCCATAATGCTACAAACTAGTCCTGTACAATGCTTGCTAAAATATTGATTCCACCATATTTTAAGGTAGTATGTTGCAGTTCTTAACAAAACTTCTCTTCAGGAATTTCCCTTCATTTCTCCTCGAGTTTGTTTTTCCAAAAACTTTAAATTTATAATTTCTGATTACTGGCCAGAGGAAAGTTTTTTTTTTACTTGCTGTACCAAAATGCCTCAATTTTGAGTATCCCTGTTTCACCTTTTCCTTCGCTGCTTTAAGGAGAATGGAACAAGTTCCTCCATTCCCATCACGTAACTGAATTTACTCATCCATGGGAAACTTCCATCTCCAGGGCCTTGGCATCCTTCTTAAGATATGATGCCCAAAATTGTATACAATGCACTGAGGCCTAACTAGTAAATGTTGTACTCAGTGCCCCTGCATACAAAATCTTAGGTCTGACAAAGAGTCGTCTAGACTCAAAACGTTAGCTCTATTCTCTCCCCACAGATGCTATCAGACCTGCTGAGATTTTCCAGCATTTTCTGTTCTTATTTCAGATCCTAGCATCTGCAGTATTTTGCTCTTCACCTTTATTAACTGTGTTATCAACTGGCTCTGCACCCTTAAGGATTTGTGAATTTGCACCTGCAGCTCCTTTTGCTCTTGTAATTCTCTCAGTATTCCTATTTAGATTGCCTCTCCAAATTGTTTCTTCTAAATTCCTCCTCTTCACACTTGAGTGCATTAAGTGGCACCTGCCATCTATCTGCCCATTTCACCAGACTATGTTATCCTGAAGTCTGCTGTCCAGCTCACCGTTAGTATTTTGCCAATTCTTTTATCTTCTATACTCTATCAAAGTCCATGTAATTTATTTATATCAAGAAAGCACTGACCCTTGAAGCCCTCACTGCATAATTCTGTCCAGAATTCGGTCAACAGGAAAACATCTGTTGACGTGGTATACATGGATTTTAGTAAGGCGTTCGATAAGGTTCACCATGGTAGGCTTCTGCAGAAAATGCAGATGTATGGGATTGTGGGTAATCTAGGAAGTTGGATCAGGAATTGGCTATCAGATAGGAGACAGAGGGTGGTGGTGGATGGTAAATATTCATCATGGAGTACAGTTACGAGTGGTGTGCCTCAGGGATCTGTTTTGGGGCCACTGTTGTTTGTAATTTTTATTAATGATCTGGATGAGGGTATAGTTGGGTGGATTAGTAAATTTGCTGATGACACCAAAATTGGAGGTGTGGTAGATTGTGAGGAAGGGTGTCATAGTCTGCAGGGAGACTTAGATAGGTTGCAGAGCTGGGCCGAGAGGTGGCGGATGGAATTTAATGCGGAGAAGTGTGAGGTAATTCACTTTGGTAGGAGCAACAGATGTGTCGAGTATAGGGCTAACGGGAGGACTTTGAATAGTGTGGATGAACAGAGGGATCTAGGTGTGTGTGTACATAGATCCCTGAAAGTTGGGAATCAAGTAGATAAGGTTGTTAAGAAGGCGTACGGTGTCTTGGCGTTTATTGGTAGGGGGATTGAATTTAGGAGTCGCAGTGTAATGTTGCAACTGTACACTACTCTAGTGCGGCCGCACTTGGAGTACTGTGTGCAGTTCTGGTCCCCGCATTACAAGAAGGATGTGGAGGCGTTGGAGAGGGTGCAGAGGAGGTTTACTAGGATGTTGCCTGGTATGGTGGGGAGGTCCTATGAGGAGAGACTGAGGGATTTAGGGTTGTTTTCGTTGGAAAGAAGGCGGCTAAGAGGGGATCTTATTGAAACATATAAGATGATTAGAGGTTTAGATAGGGTGGATAGTGATAGCCTTTTTCCTCGGATGGAGAAAGCTAGCACGAGGGGGCATGGCTTTAAATTAAGGGGGGGTAGCTACAGGACGGATGTCAGGGGTAGGTTCTTTACCCAGCGGGTGGTGAGGGATTGGAATGCCCTGCCTGCTGCAGTTGTAAATGCGTCTAGTTTGGGGGCGTTTAAGAGATCTCTGGATAGGTTTATGGACGAAAAGGGATTGGTATAGGCTAGTGGGTCATTGTTTTTGTAACTGGTCGGCGCAACATCGTGGGCCGAAGGGCCTGTTCTGCGCTGTAATGTTCTATGTTCTATGTTCTATGTTCTATGATTATTCTTCACCTCCTATTTTTTAGACAATTTCATACTGAAAATACCACTGTTCTTTTAGCCACGAGCTTCTATTGTCTGAATAAGTCTATTATGCAGTACTTTGCCAAATATCTTTTGACAATCCATGTAGACATTTACTACACTATCTTCATCAGCTTTCTCTATAATGTCTTTAAAGAACTGAATCAGGTTAATTGGACACAATTTGCCTTTAACAGGTCTATGCTGACTGTCCCTTCCAAAATCAAGTTTCTCCAAGTGAAACTTATTTTATTCTTGACAATGGTTTCCCATAGTTTTCCCAGCATTGAGTTTGGACTGATTAGTCTGTATCTACCAGATTTACCCTTGTCACCATTTTTGGGCAGGTCTGTAACATTTGGGTTAGGGAGGGGAAAAGATCAAGACAATAATTTTTGTCCCATCAGTGATATTTCCTGCAAAATGTTCACATATGGATGACAGAATTATTTTTGGCTTTGATAGTCTCCACGATCAATTGCCCTAATAATACTCCCTTGACTTGCATGTGCAGGATGTCCACTTGGTTGAGATTTTGGGGGCTGCCTGGTTCCTGTGCAACTATACCTAAATGTATAGGTGATCTCTTTAAGGAGAGTAACTGGTAGAAACTGAAAACAATTCCCCTCCATTTATCAACCCCGCTCTACTAGAGTAACTGTAGTCGCTCTTGATGGTATTGAGATATTGTTCCTCACCCAAGTAGCTAATCTTCCTGGATGAACCCAGACAGTGGAATGTCAACAAGCTATTCAACTGCTGGGGGCATTAAGCCGTCACCTGTGCTTACTGTCATGAAACTTGAACTACCTGTGTGCCACGTGTAATAATATCCTGCAGTCCCTTTCAACCCCTGTTTTGATTGACATGTCTACACTTAGTAGCATGGCAGGTTGGGAGGTGATTCATAGAATTCCCACAGTGCAGAAGGGAGCCATTCAGCCCATCAAATTTGCACTGACTCTTTCTGACAGAGTATCTTACCAGACTCTTTTCCCCATCCTATCCACATTTAGCATGGCTAATCCATCTAACTCTCACATCTCCTGACATGAAGGAGCAATTTAGCATGGCCAGTCCACCTAACCTGCACATCTTTCAGACTGTGGGAGGAAAGTGGAGCACCCGGAGGAAACCCACACAAACACGGAGAATATGCAAACTCTATACAGACAAGAATATGCAAACTCTACACAGACAGTCACCCAAAGCTGGAATTGAACCCGGGTCCCTGGAGCTCTGAGCTGTCTAGATTGCTAGATTGGAATTCAAAAGCGAGCAAATGATTCTTGGTCCTGGCCTGGCCCCATTTGGAGAACTATTCACTTTTTAGTATGGAACTTAATGAAAGATAAATTAGCCTTGAAAGGACTACAGATCAAATTCAGCTGAATTATACTACGATACTAAGAGATAAATGTATTCAGCTTGCACTCCTTTCACTCGCAAAGGTTTTGGGGGTGAGATAATCAAGGTGTTTAAAATGATAACTGTTCCATCTATGGGGAATCCAGATCCAGAGGGTGTAACCTTAAAAGTGGAGTTAGACCAGTAGGTGAAATTGGGAAGTAGCTTTCACACACAAGGCTCTTCCAGAATCATAGAATCTCTACAATGCAGAAGGAGTAGTCTGCACCATAGTGTCTGCACTGACTCTGACAGAGCATACCACCCAGGCCCTTTCCCATTATCCCACACATTTACACCACTAATCTCCCTATCTTGCACGTTGTGGGACAGTGAGGGACAATTTAGCAATCTGTCAAGGCCAATTCACCTAACCTGCACATCTTTAGACTTTTGGGGGGAATCCAGAGCATCAGGAGGAAACCCATGCAGACATGGGGAGAATGTGCAAATTCCACACAGACAGTCACTCAGGCCGGAATTGTACCCAAGTCCCTGGCACTTTGAGGCCGCAGTGCTAACCACTGTGCCACCCTGTTGATGCTGTGGAATTGAGATTTTCAAGTAATGTCTGTAGTATCATCCTGGTGAAATTTGATAGTTCAGCAAAAGCCAGGAGATTGAAACTGAATGGTCAGTTACACACAGCTTTTTTCAGCTCGACAATCTTGGAGAGGTATTTTCAGTTTAATTAATCGTTTTGTTGTCCAAAGAAGAAAATGGTAATTAAACCTGTAATTAAGGGGTGGACTTAAGATAGGTAAATGGTTATTTTGTGCTTAGAGTTTCATCATAACATTGAAAAGCCACATGACATATTGATGTAAGACTTACAATACCGAATCCTTCCAACGCGCTAATGAACCCCAAGTGAATAGATTTTATGCCAAGGCAACAAAGTCATAGTGCCGAGTGGGAGGAAAGGAAGAAGCAGCGGAATTAGACTTATTCCCTACAGGATTAGACCAATTCCTTTTGGGGAAATGTCATATTCACATGATACCAATGTTTGTGCTCTATACCAACAGCTATGTAACGGATTACTTGCTTAATTTGATAATTGATAGAATCAAGACAGACAAACATACGTGGCTTATTTATGATATTTCTATCTGTAACAAACTGGTTAAAAAAGTTGTATTTGCACATCAAAATTTTGAAGGGATATTGGGACGGGAAGAATGTTGACCTTTTAAATAATTACAGCCACTATCCCATGGTACTGCCCATGGTAAGTTCTAGGCTACATCTTTTTAAGGCTAGTTGTGTTATATAATACATACTGACCTTTGGTCAGTTTATGTCCCTTTAATGGCTTTTTAAGTAAACAGTTTCTCAGGCCAATTGGGTTTTCATTGGTGAAGAAAGGTGTTCAAATTGGAAAATGCTAAAGTTCCAGACTGCAAGTTGTAAGCATCTGGTATTCAGTTATTGGCTTTCTTATTTTGTTGTCTTGTTTCTGTGACAGACATCTGAAGTGTCATGGAGAAACCAGGAGATGGATGATAAACATATATCAGGCACACACTGAAATATTCCTCTCCCACTTTTCCTCAACCATTAAGCTGGATTACATCAGTTATCCTTTTGATACATATCAATATTTTGGGTCATCAATAATTCAGATGATATCAGAGCTAATGGTTGGTAGAACTTCATGTCTCCATTCATTTCCAGAGACTTAAAGCGTTGACTTATGCAGTTTTTACTGAATGTGGTTTTAAAATCTGGTTCCACTGCACATGCTTGTGCAATGATAAAATCACACTGCATCAGCAAGAGATCAGTTGATGAACTGGAAATCTAATTTGACTATAAAATCCAGTCATATGTCATATAATTAATACTGTAATGCCTTCAAGTGAGATAAAAAGATCTTGTAAAAATGAATGTCTTACATGCATTAAAATACATGTGTAGTCAGCAATGTGGAGATCACGGAACCTGTGCTGTAGGAGATCTCTCACTAAGGTAACAGTTTCCACCCTGATCATCTTTCTGTTGACTCTGTAGTATAGTTCAAACTGAACTTTCTCATAATTAAATAATTGAGATCAGTTTCACGTTGATCTTGTCAAAGGAGTTGGTACCAATTAAGCACTAAATAATGACCGAGTCCTAATTAAAATGTTTATGAATTTATTTGAAACTGCATCAAGCCTTAAGGAAAAGAAATATAAAGGGAGAAAAACACTGAATAAGCAATTGGTGAATCCATATATAAACTATAAATGTCTGTAAATGAGGAGGGGGAGGGGAGAGGAAAATCAGCATCGTGACATAACATAAGAACATAACATAAGAAATAGGAGCAGGAGTAGGCCATCTAGCCCCTCGAGCCTGCCCCGCCATTCAATAAGATCATGGCTGATCTATCGTGGCTCAGTTCCACGTTCCCGCCCTCTCCCCATAACCCTTAATCCCCTTGCCTATCAAAAACCTATCAACCCACGTCTTAAAAATATTGAGCGAGGCAGCCTCCACCACTTCAACAGGCAGAGAATTCCAGAGATTCACCACCCTTTGAGTGAAGAAGTTCCTCCTCAACTCTGTTCTAAACCACCCCCCCTTTATCTTGAGGCTGTGCCCTCTAGTCCTACTGTCCTTTCTGAGCGGGAAGAGCCTCTCCACCTCTATCCTATCCATCCCATTCAACATCTTATACGTCTCAATGAGATCTCCCCTCATTCTTCTAAACTCTAACGAGTACAAGCCTAGTTTATTCAGCCTCTCCTCATAGTTCAACCCCCTCAACTCCGGAATCAGCCTAGTAAACCTCCTCTGCACTCCCTCCAAGGCCAAAATATCCTTGCATAAGTGCGGCGACCAAAACTGCATACAGTACTCCAGCTGCGGCCTCACCAGTGCCCTATACAGCTGCAGCAAGAGCTCCCTACTTTTATATTCAATCCCCCTCGCTATGAAGGCCAGCATCCCATTCGCCTTCCTGACCACCTGCTGCACCTGCAGGCTGGGTTTTTGCGACTCATGCACAAGGACCCCGAGGTCCCTCTGCACCGTCGCATGCTGCAGTTTTTCGCCACGTAAGTAATAGTCCTTCCTACCATTATTCCTAGCAAAGTGGACCACCTCACATTTGCCAACATTAAATTCCATTTGCCATTTCCTGGCCCATTCGCCCAGCCTATCTAGATCCTTCTGCAGACTCTCCACATGCTCCGCACAATTTGCTGTTCCACCAATCTTGGTGTCATCAGCAAATTTCGACACCATACACTCGGTTCCCTCCTCCAGATCATCTATATAAATGGTAAATAGCTGAGACCCCAGCACCGACCCCTGGGGCACTCCACTAGTGACCAGATACTTGCCATCCCCTCTTATCCCCAGCAGCTACCTTAACCTCCTGGGTGAGACAATCAAATACAAAAAGTAACATGGGATCAAGAGAAGGAAAAAGATATTCCCATCTGACCCCCTCAGGAAATCAAGAACTTCAGAGAGACCACATTGATCATATGTGCATAGATTACTAGCCTTCCAAGCAAGAATTGGTTCAGCTCTCTTGAAGGCCAGCAAAGAGCCCAGCATCCACTACATAGACCAACAACAAATCCCAAAAGTTAAAGAACTATGTAACCTATAGTCTGCTTCTGTTCTGTGTGGTTAAGCACATGGCTCCACAACCAATGCAATCTGAAAAGTGAAATGATTCCTCAACAGGCACATGACCCAGCTCTTCCATTCTTTTAAATACATTACACCAATGTTTCGTATGCACTTTTTCATTCCTAGTCTGTAACATTTGTGCATTGCCCACTTTCTCTTCTTTGTCTCTTAACCAACTAAAGTATCTTTCTCCCTCCTTCCCACTTCCACACATAGCCTGTCATTCCCACACTGGGCACTAATACACTTCCCATCACTGCCAGTGCATTCTTTGGAAGTCTGGGTTTTGTCAGTATCATCCCCTGCTCCAATACCCTGCATGCCAAGTATCTCCTTTCGAAACACTCCTTTGTCCTGCCACTGGCAATGCCCCATCCGTGCGCCTCAAAACTTTGATCCCAGAACAACTTTACCAACACCAACAACTCATTGCCGATTCCAGAAATGTCTACAGGTAATTCCTGCATTCTACTTTCCTGGAACATTTTGCCCCACAACCTTCCTCTTAAAGAAAATGGAAAAAAAAATAAACATTTCAAAGTAATTATGGTCACAAATTTAGTTTCTATGGTAACATTTTTGGAATTTGAGACTGAAATATTAACACTCTTTGGTTCTCTAATAAAGTCTCCATTTGAATTATTTTGACTATTGTTAAATAAGTTGCCATGATAAATTACAAGAGTCAATGATTCACAATGAGCACAGGAACAAGAGCTGAATGTACATGTAAGATAATTTGTTATCATGTAACTATAATAGTGGGAAGTCAATGAGAAGAAATTTTTCTATTATTGAATCTGATGTAGAAGTTGTGGCACAGGAAGTGTGATGATGGACAAGGAATGTAAACAATGGGTATTATTTATTAATTGCTTCTGGTGTATATTAACCACAAACACCAAGGGCCGAGCTCCCACAAAATACCTATAATGTTCTTGAGAAAGTTGAAAAATATGTTTATTTCAATCTTTTTTCTTTCTCAGAATTACAAAGCCAATGTGCAGTGTGGACCCCAAATCCATTTCCTTGCTTGCTCCAAAAACCAAATGAAATTCAATCCAATTCCTGGTCCCCAGTAAAGGAAGATCCAAGCTGACAATACATTGCATTACAGCTGAAGTCACGCTTGGTCTTAGCCAAAAGGCCAAGACTCACTCTAAGCAACTCTTTCAAATGTCTTTTGAAAGGTTGTTGGTAGATACTTGCACGTTTGCTGTACTCTAGCACCTCCATTTGCTCAGTGTAACCTCTGACTGACTGTAAGTACCACCGTGGTCACATTGTTAATAAATCAGAGATAGAAATGGCTTCAAATTGATTTCAGGAGTCAAATTTGGGAATGAATATAGATACTGATCAGACTTCCAAGTTAATTTGAATAAAGCAAGGTAATTGAATCTTGTGACCTTATGAAGGAATGCATTAAACTGCACATACCTTCCCTTCTTCAGAGGATTTTAATAAATTCTTTCACAGGATATGGGTGTTGGTTTTTCACTCTTTAATTGCTCTCAAAGATGATGGTAAGCTACCTTGACCCGCAGCAGCCAGCGTGACGTAACTACAGCCACAATGTTGTTAGGAAGGTGTAAAGGAACAGTGCTATCATTCCAAGCCAGAATGCTGAGTGGCTTGGAGGCGAACTGGCAAGGGGTGAGGTTTGTATGCATCTGCTGACTTTGTCCATCCAGATGGTAGAGGCTGCAGGTTTGGAAGTTGCTGGAGTGTTGGTAAATTATTGTAGTGCATTATGCAGATGGTATACTGCAGCCATGCTGTGCCGGCAGCGGTAGGAGTGAATGTCCGCGATGCTGAATGGGATGCTAGGCTGCTTTGTGCTGGATGGTGTAAAGCTATTTGAGTGTTGTTGGTAGCTAAACTGACCTAATTCAGGAGAGTATCTCACCACATTCCCTACATGTGCTTTGCAGAGGGTGGCCAGGCTTTGGAGAGTCAAGAGATGAGTTACTTGCCTCACCTCAGAATTCCCAGCCTCTGACCTGCTCTTGCAACCACAGTGTTTATCTGGCTGGTTCAGTTATTCTGGTTAATGATGACCCATATGTTATTGCTAGTGATAGGTGGGTGGGATTTGACAATGCTAATGCTATTGAGTCCATATGGAGGTAGTTAAATTCTCTTTTATTGGAAATGGTCATTGCCGACACTTGATGTGACACAAAGTTACTTGGTATTAGATGGTAGAGATGGCAGGTTTGGAAGATGCTGGTGAAGGAACCTTGATGAATAGCTGCAATGGGTATTGCATATAGTACATATTGCTGTCACTGTGCATCAGTTGTGGAAGGAGTGAATTTTTATTTTAGTGGATAGAATGCCAATCAGGCTGCTTTGTCCTGGATGGTGTTGAGCTTTTTGAGTGTTGTTGGAGCTGCATTCATCCAGGCAAGTGGCAAGTATGTCATCATATTCTTGGCTTGTGCCTTGTAGATTATGGACAGACTTCAGGTAGTCAGGGGGTGAGTTACTCTCTGCAGAGTTCCCAGCCTCTGGCCTGCTATTGTAGTCACAGTATTTATATGGCTAATCCAGTTCAGTTTCTGGTCAATGATAACCCCCAGGATGGTAATGCCATTGAATGTCAATGGGAGGTGGTTGGAGTCTCTCTTGTTGGAGATGGTCATTGTCTGGCACTTGTGTGACACGAACGTCACTTGCCATTTGTCAGTCTAAACCTGAATCCTGCTGCATTTGGGCAGGGACTGCTTCAGTATCTGAGGAGTTACAAGTTGTACTGAATATTGTTGAATCATCAGCGAACATCCCCACTTCTGACCTTATGATGGAGGGATGATCATTGATGAAGCAATTGAAGATGATTGGACCTAGAACACTGGTTTAAAGGTTATTTATTAGTCACAAGTAAGCTTACATTACACTACAATGAAGTTACTGTGAAAATCCCCTACTTGTCACACTCCAGTGTCTGTTCAGGTAAACTGAGGGACAATTTAGCATGGCCAATGCACCTAACCAGTATGTCTTCCAGATTGTGGGAGGAAGCTGCAGCTCCCACAGAAACCCATGCAGACACATGGAGAATGTGCAGACTGTTACCCGAGTCGGGAATCGAACCTGGGCCCCACCATCACTAAAATGCCCCTGGTGCTCTGAGACAGCAGTGCTAACCACTGTGCCATCGTGCCACCCTACCCAGAGGAACTCCTGCAGTGACATCTTGGGACTGAAACGATTGACAACCATAACCATCTTCCTTTGTGCTAGATATGACTGCAACCTAGGATACAGTGATCTTAGCAGTCAAATAGGTGCTTTACGTGATTTAATATCCCTGTCAATTATGTAATTTATCATATCGCAGGAAATTCACTAGTGTTCAAAAGTAATTCCAGGGCAGGTCCTCTGCAGGATCAGCTGGTTAAGCTGTATAGATGAAGAAGATCCCCGGTTTGTTTGTTGTTGGCATTGAGTTAGTTCATCTCAGCCAAGCCAGGGCAGTACAGGGAAACTGCAGCTGGCCTCAAGAGAGGAATATCAGTTAGGATTTCTGCTTTAATTGTTATCCAATGATCACTACTGGAAATCCTTGTGTGATTGTCTGGTTAGGTCATGGTGGTGTCTATACTATGATCACTTGAAGAGTCTATACTGACATCATACCAACCAGTTATTTGGCCTGGATTCTCTGCAGGTGCGTCATTATTTAATGCAAAATGTAAAACTCAAAGTGCCGTCATGTCTTAAATGTCCCAAAGAAATTATTCGGAAAGGTAAAAGTTGAGCTGATCAAAACACAAAAGAGTTGAATTGCCTAATTTGCAGTGACAGCAAGGGGGAGAAATAGAGAATTTTAAAATTCAGGTACTACAGCATAACATGTACATTCCAGGCACTTGGCTGCTGGCTGTAGACCACTGGGCTGCAGCAACAAGAGGCTGATTGTATTTGACATGGGAACATAGGATGATGCCAAGACCATGTGATCAGTTAGTGGGTGGACTACTATTCAGATAGAACATTCCAAGTTTGTGATACAGGGGAAACTAATGTTAACATTTTAAATCAGCTCCCTTCTCTGGTATTGTTGGAGGACAATGGTCAGAAGATATCACAAAGGTGAGAAAGAAAACTGCAGACAAGGAAGATGAAGAAGTAGTGATACTAGGCTTGGATTTTGTAGTAGTGTTTATGCTGCACACAAGTTAATTCTCGCCTTAATAAAAGCAAAGTATTACTGATGCTGTAAATCTGAAATAAAAGCATAAAGTACAGAAAACACTCAGCTGGTTTGGCAGCATCTGTGGATAGAGAAACAGAGTTAACGTTTGAGTTGAATCTGCTACAGCACAGCAGAAGTTGTATTTGACTTGCAAGTTAATTCTATTCCTCTGAGTGCTGACAGGTCAATAAATAGATTGAAGCTTTCCAAATTCACTTCAGTGAAGATTTATTAATGAGCATCAGAGAAGGTAATTTGATCCTGCAGAGTAATCTTCTGTTCTAATTCTTCATCCTCTCTCCATGGATTAGATTTTAATCCAGCCCCAAAAGGTAAGAGGCCAGAGTGCTAATCCGCTGTGTCTCCCAGTCAGCCAGAAAGAGGAAACATCATTCTTTTTAGGCTGCATTGGGCCTTAGCTTCTGCAGTCATTAATTGTCTAACTACACAACTCAGTTTCTTATGCGAAACCGACCTTCTTCTCCTCTGCTGGGCTGAATGAAGGATCCAACCAAATATTAATCCATTTTCCCTTTCAAGTGGTGTTATGTATTCCCAGAATTATCCATTGCCTAGAATTTCCTCCTTGGAGTTGCTCCAGTTCTCTAATTTCCCTGACAATATGAATAGGGTTAGGGTTAGGGATAGACTGGATATAGCACTTGGGGCAAATGGGACCAAAGGTTATGGGGAAAAAGCAAGGGGCAAAGTGCCCATGCCCAGGGGGTACCTTGGTACTGGGCAGTGCCAAGGGGATGAGGCCTATTGTGGATGGTGCCCATTGCAGGGAGGGCCTAGTGGCTATCAGTGGGAATGAGGGGTTCTGCTATGGGCTGGGCTGGATGGGTCTGCTGGGGGATGGGGGGATTGTCACTGTTCTGCAGTGTTCTGGGACGGTGGGGGAGGGGGAGTCTGGGCTAGCATGGGATGGTTGTGGGGACTGCAATCGGGTTGTGGGGGTGTCATGAGGGCAACAATATGGGGGTCCTGGGCTGGCCAGCAAAATGCAGGCTGACAGTTCGAGGCCACTGCACATGAGGCCCAGAACTGTCAGACTCTGGCGTGAATAGAAACCTCCTCGACCCCCCCCCCCGAGCTTTTAGTGATATTCAAGATTGTTTCCTCTGCAATGCATGGAGTGTGGAAGATTCAAGTCTGAACTCCCATGGAAAAATCATGAATTACACCATTTTTCCCTCCAATTCAGCATTTAGAATTTTTTGGGAGAATTGGGTCCGTACACCCTTTATATTAATGGCCTCAGTCTTTCCCACTAGTATCATAGGATTCAGGTTTCCCAAAAAGAGGCATAATGACTTCTCACCACAGGAGATTCTTGACTTTCGGAGGTTGTCTGGAGAGAGAGATCCCTCGTTGCCAATGTATTAATTCAGCCAGACTCCAGTTTGCCGTCACCAAAGATCATTTATTGTGTACCAAAGAGAAGGGCTGCGCCCGTGGCTTACAGCGAGACAGTCTACACCTCGGGACCTACAACGCTGGCCTGGGTTGAATAGCAGGTTTATAAACCATCACTGGCTGCTTCTCATTGGGCGAGCCTCTGCTGGCTCAATAAGGAAGCTCATACACTACAAAGCCCACAGGGAGATCTATCGATGATTCCCCTGTGCCTTTCATGGCCATCATAACACCTGGTATCACCACCTCTTCGTCTTCCTTGTCTACTCTCTTCTGACCTTTGTGGTATCCTCTATGACCAGCTATTGTCCTTCAACAATACAAGAGAAAGGAGCTGATTGAAAATGTGATATCAGTTTCCCCTGTCTCTCAAATCTGGATAGTAGTCCACCCATGATCTTGGCATCATCCTATGTTCCCATGTCACATACAATCAGCCTCTTGTTGCCGCAGCCCAGTCGTCTTAGCCAGCAGCCAAGTGCCTGGAATGAACATGTTGTGCTGTAGTACCTGAATTTTAAAATTCTCTCCTTTGCTGCCACAGTGAATTAAACAGTTTTACTCCTTTGTGTGAGAATTGAGAGGACAGTTTCACTGCAGTTGGCAGTGCTCAAAACTGCCCATTATTTTGGCAAAAGCTGATAGAGATTTGGCATCTTTAAAGTACAGTCACGGAAGCTTGTTGCATCGCTGGCCCTCTCCAATGTTAGTAGCTGGTGAATACTATTGAAGCAGGGCACAGAAAGTTTTATATTGCGTTGAACCTGGGACTGTTCAGTGGAGATGCTGGTAATGCCTGTCAAGTTGTTCCACTTCTCAGTCTCATTGGACACAAATGATGAATGTTGAATGATTTCCAATCTTGCGCTGAAAACTCATGTGTGTTTTCTTTCAGGAAGCATTCCAGGCTTTCCACCCAGACCTTCACTTTGTCCGTAAGTTTATGAAGCCTCTTTTGATTGGCGAATTAGCTCCGGGGGAACCCAGCCATGATCGAGAGAAAAGGGTGAGATTGATGACCATGATTATTTTGAATAAAATTGTCACCGTTTTCCTGTGACTCTAGAGTGGCAACTTGTAACTTTCTGTACCAGGGCTGCTCCCCTGCAGGCTCTCTTTCACTTCTGTGATGACCTTTTTTTTAATGTGTTTCTTGTAACTCCTTTCTCTATAGTGTAGAATGTTAACAAACTCAGAAAAAGATGAACGTGAAGAGGTTTCACTTCCCTTGTCTGCTATTTATGGCAAATGTTGGGGGGAATTTTAACCAGTATTGGGGTGTAAGGGGAGTGGGTGTTAGTGCACTGGGGATTGGGGGGGTAGGTGCGGTGTGGGGTTGGCTAGACTTAAAGATGCAAAAGATACAGCTTTTCTGGAAACTCAATATAATGCCATGGATTTGCAGAATTAACTAGTGCACATTTTGAGGTGCATGGGAACCACCACTCCCACTGTCCCCAGTCCAATTCCCATCAGGAGCAGCCGGTTGGGGAGTACCAAATGCAATGTAAAGGTGTAAATCTGTCTTTAACTGGCAGCACAAATGTTTCCTGAAGGGCAGCAAGGTGAAAGCATGGCGGGTGTTGATAAGCCTCTGAAGTTGATGGGCTGGATTGCCTTAAAATGCTGAACCAGAACAGCTTTTTCCCTACCAAAAGGAAAGACACTTTTACAAAGGACTTGTCCTGAGAGTTTGTTTTCACTGCTTGGAAGGTCATTTCCAACACTCAGGTCATTTCTGCCACCGTGAATATTTTGGACATTTATCTGCATTTCTCTGCTGCCAACTTTATCACCATTGCTGGAACATCTTGTGTATCTCTTTCTTGAACCTCTGATGAGGAAAAGAGCAGTAGCAACATCAATAGCAACAGGAACAATATTGTTTCATTTATAAGAACAGGAGCCTTCTTCAATGTCTGTCTCAGCAAGAGACTTTATTGAACTGATCAGAAATGGCAGCCGACAGTGTTTGCCTCATGGCACAGTCACGTGACGATGGCAAGCCAGATCAGACACATAGTAAGCACTGTTGCATTTCAAGACTGAAATGAATCCCAGCAATGACAGCAGCTGCCTCAGCAACCTACTGCTCTACAGAACAGAGGAGATGAAGACAACTCCAACTGTAAGGTGTGAGTACTCAGAATACAAGTAGAGAATTGGCTTTCTAGACAAGACTGATTAACAGTGCCCCAGTCATCCCAAACTTTCTCGGCAGGTGGCCGCTGGCCTCCAGGAACAAGATTGCATTCAGTGCCAGTGGCTGTCAAGATCACCACTGCATTGAATGACTCGCCCTCAAATTTATTCACTTCTGTTTCCTTCCAGAAATCTGGTGGTGACATCTGCAAGATTTTACAATTGCCTGGTGACATTTGTGGAGTCCTAAACAACTGTTGGACAGGAAAGATATAATTGGAGCTACATGAGCACAAAAGTGGCTATTGAGCAAGCCACTGAGTTGTTGAAGATGTGATGCAAATGCCTTCAAAATGCAATAGCAAAGGTGTCCCATATGATGGTGGTCTGATGCATCTTGTACAACATAGTGCTGCAAAGTGATGACCACTCTGCATCTTTGGACAAGGAGGAGAAGATATAGGCTGATTTGGCCAGGCCCCCTGTGAGAAGCTCATACAGTCACAATTTGGTAATCTGAATCCGTGATACTACATGCCACAAACATGGTCAATCGACTGGGTCCTCCCACCCTTCCACTCAACATAATTCATTATCATGGTCAATATTCTTTCCAATTCATTGACACCAATAGTTCATCTTCTAGACCGGCCCAAACACAGCTACTCAGGATTTGAGGCAGTAATTGGCTAGGGTGACTAATGAACAATGTTTAAGGTTAAAGTTTAAGGTTCATCAATGTTGACACAGTGACAAATTTGCAAACACCCAAGTATTTTCCCAAACTCCAAAATCTTTCTCTTCCTTTCCTATTACTGTCTCTTGGTCTTACCTCTATGTCTTTAGCAGAATTTGAGTCAGGCTACTCAAATTCCTGCTCTGACAACTGTATTATTCATGGCTGATCTTTTTTGGATTCTGGAAGCCAGGTGGATCTGGGTTAAAACTGTCCGACCTGCATCTATCCAGAAATCGACTTATCTATCTGTCCAGGAATCAGCATAAGGGACTCTGAATGAGGGGTAAAGATGATTGAAGTGGGAGTGCTTTGAGCAGAGACCCCACCTTCATGTGCTCTTCATCCATCTTCCCACTTGTGGCCCATTCACACTTCCCTGCTAACCAGGAGCTGCAGGGCATTTTGCTGCAACTACTGAAGCACTGAATGGTCAAAGTGAGTAAAATCAGTTACCTCATCTGATTCTCCAACCAGGAGGCTGCTCTTTCCATGAAGGAAAACATCAACACAAGTGAAACATAGAACCATATAATCCCCATAGTTCATAAGGAGGCCATTCGGCCCATCACGTCTGCACCGACTCTCCAAAAGGGCATCCCACCCAGGCCTACCCACCCCTATTTCCATAACCCGGCACATCTACCATGGTTAATCTCCCTAACCTACACATCTTGGAACACTAAGGAGTAATTGATCATAGCTAATCCACATAATCCTTACATCTTTGCACTGTGCGAGGAAACCAGAGCACCTGAAGGAAACCCATGCAGACTCAGGGGGAACATGCAAACACAGACAGTGACCCAAGGCTGTGATGATATTTCTGATATAGGTGAACTCCTTGAGTCATCACTGTGTCTCATATATTTTCTGTTGCTGTTCTAGAATACTTGTCTCCATCAATGGTCTGTGAGGCTTAGCATCTGCATCCAGTTCAACTTAGCTTGGAATATCCTCTTCTCTCCATGGACTCGCTACTCCTCTAACACTTGTTGCTGCTCACTTGTTTTTGGGAGGGTGTTAGTCACAGAATGGCTTCTCTTCTAGAAGTCTCCATTGTCTTCAGTAGGTTAACTGTAAGTCTCTTTTGAGTAGTCGAGCTATTTACACAAATATAGTAGAGGGTACAGGCTAGGAACTATCTCCATGCTTAGGTCTTAACCTGTCTCTGCTTATGACCCCTGCATCTGGGTCATGTATTTTCTTACATCACTGTGAGGGGAGCTACTGTACTCACTCCCACTTAAATTTTGTACATGCCAGACCCCTCTATTACACTTGTGATGTGTGCTCAACTTTGTGACAACATATCTCAGAAGCCTGAATAAAGTGTATCCATCTGAGCCAGTGGAGAGTGTGCTATGATGCTTCTTCAGAATGCAAGACCTTCTCTGAGAACTCCTCTAACATCAGCTGCTGCATGAAGGAACCATGGCAGATGAAATTACTAAATTAAAATGGACAAGGGAAAAAGATTCAAAGTCATCACTGAGCAGGTGATCACGTTCCAGTCACCGCTGACATCAATTCAACATGAGTGAGTGTTGTATGCCATGTGGCAGTGAGATATCTGATTTTACCACCAAGCATCTGAGAGAGACCACCCCCTCCTTCCCACTGTGTCGACCCATCTCCACTGCTCATGGCCTCCACCACTGTGCTGATTTCCATTACCTTACACTGCAGTGGTCAGTATGACTCTGAGAGGAGGGCCAGTTCTACTTCTGCACCTCTTCCTGGAGTTCTGTTGCCTCTTCTCTTGCAAGAAAGCAGAGACTTATGGGTATGTGGGATATAGGAACAGCATTTGTGGAGGATGAGTGCAAAATGGATATGAGATGATGGTCAGAAATTTGGGGGGAATTGTCCCCAAAAAATGGCAGAGTATTGTTTCTGATGAGAAAACCAGGGTTTTACGACACTGCTTAAAATTCAAGGGGATGTGTTTCATGCAGTGGGATGAGGCCTCAACATGCTGGCAAAGCCTGGCTGAGCTGAGATTGAGCTGTCATCTTTAAACCTGTTTAAACCTCTCCTGGACCAGCACGGAAGTTCAGGCGCTTGTCTCTCAACTCCCAATCGAGTTGGCCCTTTCTATATGATATAGATCTATATAAATGATCTACTACAAGCAGGGACAGAGTGTAATGTAACAAAATTTGCGAATGATACTAAAATAGGTGGGAAAGCAGGCAGTGAAGAAGATATAAAGACTTTACAGATGGATATAGGTAGGCTAGGAGAATGGGCCAAATTTTGGCAGATGGAATTTAATGTGGATAAGTGTGAGTTTGTCCATTTTGGCAGAAAAAGTAGAAAGGAAAATAGATTGGAAAGTAGATTCAAAATGCATCCAGGCAAAGGGATCTGGGTGTCTATGTTCAAGAATCGCAGAAAGTCAGTATGCAGATGCAGCATGTAATAAAAAAGGGAATGGGATGTTAGCATTTATTGCAAAGGGCTGGAGCATAAAAGTAGAGAAGTGTTCTTGCAATTGCATAGGGTGTTGGTGAGACCACATCTGGATTGTCATGCCCAGTTTTAATCTCCTTATTTGAGGGAGGATGTGGTGACATTGGAGGCAGTTCAGAAGGGGTCCACCAGATTGATTCCAGGGATGAAAGGGTTGACATATGACATTAAAGAGTTTGGGCTTATACTCACTGGAGTTTAGAAGGATGAGGGAGATTTGATGGAGGTATATAAGATTTTAAAAGGGATTGTTAAAGCAAATGAAAACCAAATGTTTCCCCTTCTGGGGAAATCTTGAACAAGGGGTTGCAGGTTTGGGTTGAGAGGTAGTAGGTTTAAAACTGAAATGGGGAGGAACTACTCCTTGCCAAGGGTGATGAATTTGTGTAACCTTCTCCCCCATAGCATGGTAGAGCCTGAATCGTTGAATGATTTCAAGAAGGAGATAGATATATTTCTGATAAAAGAAAGGGATACGGGGAACAGATGGGGATGTGGATTTGAAACCAGGAAGAGATCAGCCATGATCTGATTGAATGGCAGAGCAGGCTCCAAGGGTTGAATTTGCCTACTTCTGCTCCTATTTCCTCTGTTCAGTAGGAGATTGGAAAACCATAATTGTAATGCCTCTATTCAAGGAAGGAGGGAGACAGTGGGAAACTATTGGCCAGTTAATCTAACATCTGTCATTGGGAAAATGCTGGATCTAAGGAAGTGGTAGCAGGACCTTTAGAAAAGGTTGTGATGCTGCCAACACTGTGCATGCACAGTTTTGGGGGCGGAATTTTCCCACCCTGCCCACTATGGGACTCATAGCACGGTTGGAAAATCCCATCCCTGGTGTCTTACGCCATGATGTGATTGTATAACTAGCAGCTAAAAGTCATTAACTTGAAGAGTGTTTCAAACTGATTCTCAAAGTTTGTGGGATAGATCTAAATGAGCATGTAAATCGACGGATAGAGAATCTCGAATCCATTTTGCCTCGTTCAATTTCTGTTTCAATTCATTTCAGCAGAACATGGAGACACACGGATTGGTAGCTTAAGGGTACACAATCCTATGATTACTCATCAATACATACATTTTCCGTACTCTGGCACTCATAATCACTGTCTGAGCCAGCTGATTCTGCCGAGGTTATTTCTTAACATAAGCCATGCAGCTCCTTACTTTCTAACCTAGTCCCTTTGCTTCCTTTGAACAGAAAATGCTTTTGGAGTGACATCATTTGATTTCTACACAGACCTGGGGAATTGGCAGCCATGTTGTGTTGGCAGAGGGCACAGGGCAGAATCGTTTTGTTTTTAGGCAGGGTGGCGCAACAGGTGCGAGAAACTGTGGAAGCCACTGGCTCCAAAAGCAGATTCCTCTGCTGTATTTTTAGGATGGTAGAAAAAATAATGGGTGGCACAGTAGCACAGTGGTAAGCACTGCTGTCTCACAGCTCCAGGGACCCAGGTTCAATTCAATTCCTGGCTTGGGTCACTGTCTGTGGGGAGTTTGCGCATCCTCCCTGTGTCTACATGGGTTTCCTCTGGATGCTCCAGTTTCCTCCCATAGTCCAAAGATGTGTGGGTTCGGTGGATTGACCATACAAAATTGCCCATTAGAGTCAGGGCGATGAGCAGGGTAAATGGGGATATGGAGATAGGGCACGGGTGGGATTGTGGTCGCTGCAGACTCGATGGGCCAACTGGCCTCCTTCTGCACTGTAGGATTCTATGATTCTATTTTAATGTTAAAATAATGCGACCCATGACATTTTATTGAGCCTGATCTTCCAGCAACTTAAAGCTTTTAAAAAATAAAAATAGAAATCCCCCACCGCACCACAGAAAGTACCAGTAGCACTCAGCAAGCTGGCAGCAGCTGTAGAGAGAGGCACAGAGCTAACATCTCAGGTTGCAACCTTTCATCAGAAACCTTTGATGAAATGTCATCAACTAAACTTGTTACCTGTTTGCTTCTCCACAGATCTTGCCAGATCTGCACAATGTTTCTAGTATGTTATGTTCCTTTGGATAAACAAAAGGGTTGGGCACCAAATTGTTCACGGTGCAGGTTTTGCTGTGGCGCTTTAAGGATCCAAACTTTCACCTTCTGGCATCATGGAACTCCCCTTCCTATGCCCCCCACAGACCTCCACTGCTCCAGCACTGCCTGGGCTTGAACCTTTTCCCCCTAGGGATATATTGACCTGCATTTGAACCCCCAGCGGGTTCTGTTCACCAGCTGCATGTTGCGGGGGAATGTCGTGATTCACCACCTGAATGGACAGTCCAACGTGGGTGGAGGGGAGATGATCAGACATAACGACCTATCATTAAATGTAATTGCTTTCAAATAGAGATTTTGTCAATCAACATCAGAATTCCTGTTATGTCATTTGTGTGATGGGGGGTAGGGGGTGGTAGGGATAATCGGAATGGGAAATCCTGCTGGTGTAAATCGTGTTTTGGGACTCCTGTGGGATTTCCCACTCCCGATCCTGTGCCCAAAAACAGAATAAAAATCCCCCCTCCCCATAGTGTTTAGAAAAACACAGTCTTATCAAGCAAAATGAATACAGTTTTGTGAAAGGGAAATCATTTTGCAAATTTATCAGAGATTTTTGGGGAGAGATAAAGTGGAACCAGTACTTGGAATTCCAAAAGGAAATTTGGATCCTTAAAGCGCCACAGCAAAACCTGCACCGTGAACAATTCGGTGCCTAACCCTTTTGTTTATCCAAAGGAACATAAAATACTAGAAACATTGTGCAGATCTGGCAAGATCTGTGGAGAAGCAAACAGGTAACAGGTTTAGTTGATGACATTTCATCAAAGGTTTCTGATAAAAGTTTGTAACCTGAGATGTTAGCTCTGTGCCTCTCTCTACAGTTGCTGCCAGCTTACTGAGTGCCACTGGTACTTTCTGGTTTTATTTCAGTTTTCCCGCATCAGCAATACTTTGCTTTTGATCTTATGTGTGTGTTGACAAGATACAATTGTTCAGCATTCCCAGGCAGGTCTGATAAAGTGCTAATATTTGACCAGCTAAAACTTTACAGCTTACCAGCATGGAATGGTGATAAGATTTTCAATGCCATCTGGTGGGAACATACATACATTCAGCATTATCTGAATGTTTGTGGAAAGGATCCCTGGCCGAGATTTAAGATTTCTTCTCCAGGCCCATTAATGTGCCAGTTTGGATAATTAATCATCATGTATGTTGGGATACAGTGCCAGAACGTGGAACCTTTCTCACAGGCTTAGAATTCCTACAGTGCAGAAGGAGGCCATTCGGCCAATCGATTCTGCACCAAACACAATCCCACCCAGACCCTATTGCCATAACCCCTCATATTTACCCTACTAATCCCCTGACACTAGGGTCAATTTAGCATGACCAATCAACCTGCATATTTTTGGGCTATGGGAGGAAACCCACACAGATACGGGGAGAATGTGCAAATTTCACACAGACAGTGACCCAAGGCAGGAATTGAACCTGGGTCCCTGGCATTGTCAGGCAGCAATGCTAATGATTGTGCCACCTTGCCGCCCCTGGCCCCTGATCAGCTCAGCATTGGTTGTGCCATTATGGAGCCATCTCCAGCACCCAAAGGGATCCTGTTCACCTATGTCCCTTCTCAGAGCATACTAGTCAATATTTGATAATTAGATAATTGACAGTGTGCATTTGAGTCCTTGTTCGGCTGCCCAAAGATAGGAACAGCTCATAACTAGCATGTTGAACAATACAACTAACCATGTGTGATTGCAGTGTCACCATGTTCCAAACTGCATGGTAAAATGACACCGTATTACAGGAATTTCAATCACTCAACCTACTATCTTTAACTGACTTTTTGGGTATGAACAAGCATAGGATCATGCCTGAGGTCAGATGTAATGCCTGTTTTTGTCTCTCTTGTGGAAACTGTGAATTGAATTCAATTTGAATTTTAATTGTTTTTTGGAGCAGGCATGGAGGTGGATTAGAGCTTGCCCTGTCCACTCTGTGTATTAGCTTTATTAACCTGAGAAAGGAATAATTTTAAAAAATTATATATAACTGACTAGTGAGATAATAGTGGTGATGTTCAATCAGTGTGATATTGTAGTCTTGTATGTCTAAGAAAGGATCTTAAATACATTGATTGGAAACCACAAGAGCATCTCTCCCAGTTTTTTCTTTCTAAGAACATAAGAACATAAGAAATAGGAGCAGGAGTAGGCCATCTGGCCCTTCGAGCCTGCCCCGCCATTCAATAAGATCACGGCTGATCTGTCGTGGCTCAGTTCCACTTTCCGGCCCTCTCCCCATAACCCTTAATCCCCTCTCTTATCAAAAACCCATCAACCCGCTTCTTGAAAATATTTAGCGAGGCAGCCTCCACCACTTCAATGGGTAGAGAATTCCAGAGATTCACCACCCTTTGAGTGAAGAAGTTCCTCCTCAACTCCGTTCTAAAACGCCCCCCCTTTATCTTGAGGCTGTGCCCCCTAGTCCTACTGTCTTTTTTCAGTGGGAAGAGTCTCTCCACCTCTATCCTATCCATCCCATTCATCATCTTATACGTCTCAATGAGATCTCCCCTCATTCTTCTAAACTCCAACGAGTACAAGCCTAGTTTATTCAGCCTCTCCTCATAGCTCAACCCCCTCAACTCCGGTATCAGCCTAGTAAACCTCCTCTGCACTCCCTCCAAGGCCAAAATATCTTTGCGCAGGTGCGGCGCCCAAAACTGCACACAGTACTCCAGCTGCGGCCTCACCAATGCCCTATACAGCTGCAGCAAGACCTCCCTACTTTTATATTCAATCCCCTTCGCTATGAAGGCCAGCATCCCATTTGCCTTCCTGACCACCTGCTGCACCTGCAAGCTGGGTTTTTGCGACTCATGCACAAGGACCCCTATCATCTTGAGGTCCTGACACACTTGACACAGAAAAGAAGAGAAAGACATTTAGCTTTTTCCTTAATAGCAGTGAAGCCGCAATAAGCTTGATGTATATAAAATGTGTTCACACAGCTTCATTCCAGTCTCAGAACTAAATGCGCGACAAAGGTATCTACTTTGCCCTTGTGCTAGCCCAAGATCCTGAACCAAGGCATGAAATAGATTTCCAGCAAGAGGTGACAGAAGGAGGGAAGGAACACTCCAACCTAACAGCAGCATACTGCTCCGTGAGCTGGGGGGAAACCAGGTTTGCAACGGGCACAACAGCCTTTATGGTAAAGCCACTAACATGAGAACACATTGTTAATGAATTAACACGGTGCTCTTCTCATTGGTCTGTGCGAGTTTTGAATCTGGCCCTTTTGCCTCCATATGCCAATCCACTCCTTCACCTTGCACTGCTCTGTACTGTGTTCAATAACACTCAGGAAATATGGCGCTCTCTTACATCCTACTACATCTCTTGAAACATCACATGCATGCTTGGGAGCTCACTGCACAGAATAGTGAGTATGGAAATGCCTCCTAACAACCTGTTTTGCAGCACACTGGCATGTCCATACATGCCAACAAAATTCTTTGTGAAAAGCCATATTAAAATGTTATAACTGAGTGAGCAATGTTTGGCAGTGTTTTTTTTCTCACCCACGCACTTTTTATTGAATTTCAGTGCACTGTAATGAGGTATTTCTAGTTTCTGGGAATGAGGACAGTAAGTCTGGTTCTTCTCTGTTCCAAGTGGAACAGTGAAACCATAACAAGAGACCCAGTAGCATAGAAAAGCATACAAATAAGAATAAGGCATGAATTGAGGCTCCAGTTACCTGTGATCTGCAAGTTCCACGGCTGCACTGTACAAGGCTGGTATCTCCTTATCAAAGCCGAATGACTGATATTGGTAATTCTGCACTCTGGTTGCTACTTCACTTGGAAAGGGTTTTGTACAATACCAGAAGGAATTTGATCTTCCTTTTGTGCTGTCAAGTACAGTCTACACTTGTTTGGATAGAAGCCAACACTGAAAATGAGCATGTGGTCCTGCTCATTTTCAGGATTTGACTTTATCCTGTGCACATTGAAGTCAAGAATGTCAGTGCCGGAATTTGACAGTGTTTTCCATTTTTGGCTCTAAGTGTGTGAAGATCACACGTACGTGAATTCGTTTCAAAGTAAAGCTCCCTCTGCACTATTTTGAATTAGATTGGTTTATTTGGTTAGATGTGGAATTATATTCTCTTGATACTCTCCCATCTAGTACATGTTGGTGATCATGTTCCAAAAACCTGCCTGAGCAAACAACAATATTTCAAACTGGATCCTTAGAGACAGCACAGAGGACGAGGAAGAGATGTTTTGCTTCATTGGATTGCAATGGTTTTGAACTCTGTCCCGTTACCTCTATATGTCAATCCACTCTTTTCCTCAGTACTACTCTATACTTTGTTAAAGTACCTACATTTACAGGTTAATCAAATGGATCTGCTATCCATTCCCAATGAATAGTTTTAATCCAGTTTTTTTCATTTTGAAATCAAAATTCAGCACTTGTCCAGACATTGATTGCAATGTACGCAATTTGAAGTGCTTTAACAATTAACTCGTAGATAGACAGGTCTTGAAGCACTTTGAAGGATGCAAAGAAGTGAGCAATACCTGAGCAAGAGGAAATAAAACTTTAAAACGGAAGGGTTTTGAAAGTTGAGAAAAAGGAGCAGGCAAGGGATGGAGATGGACCATTGACCTTGAACTGGAATTTACAGTTTTGGGACAAGCGAGGTCATCAAATCCCGACCACAGTTCCAAGTTAGGATGGTGTGTGGCTTGGAGGGGAACTTGCACGAGTAGTGACCAATCTAATTCAAAATAGTGCAGAGGGAGCTTTACTTTGATACGAATTCACGTACGTGTGATCTTCACACACTTAGAGCCAAAAATGGAAAACACTGTCAAATCCCGGCACTGACATTCTTGACTTCAATGTGCACAGGATAAAGCCGTGTCGTGAAAATGAGCAGGACCACAATGATTGGAGTGTTGGCTTCTATCCAAACAAATGTAGACTGTAATTGACAGCACAGAAGGAAGATCAAATTCCTTCTGGTATTGTACAAAACCCTTTCCAAGTGAAGTAGCAACCAGGGTGCAGAATTACCAATATTATTCATTCGGCTTTCGTAAGGAGATACCAGCCTTGTACAGTGCAGCTGTGGAATTTGCAGATCACAGGTAACTGGAGCCTCAACTCATGTCTTATTGCAGGATACTACTCCTCCAAGTTCCCCTCCAAGCCACACACCGTCCTAACTTGGAACTATGGGGGGGAGTTGACGACCTCACTTGTCCCAAAACTGTAAATTCCAGCCCAAGGTCAACGGTCCTTTCCATCTCCACCCCTCGCCCGCTCCAATTCCCATGGCAGGTGGAGTGGTAAAATTCCAGCCTATGTCACAATCCCTTCACTGTTGCTGGGTCAAAATGCTGGAACAACTCCCCCCAACCTACACCACATGGACTGCGGAAGTTCAAGAAGGTGCCACCACTACCTTCTCAAGGGCAATTAGGAATGAACAACAAATGCAGATCTATATGCGATGCCCAAATCCCAGGAAAGAATAATAACAATCACCCAGTGAGGAGATCTCTGTGCACTATCTAAACTGTTTCACTGAATTCAATCTCACCAGGAGTCACATGTTGACACTTACATTGAAACCAGTATGAGCACCAATGAAATCATTGCCTGGATCCCCTTGCTGCCGTTTAACAAAGGACATGTGTACTGTGATGGAGCAATTCTTTACAGTGAATTGTATTGTTTTGTTTAGAGGATAGAGTTGGACACTTGCCTGGAATTTGGGTTCTTTTGTTAGCTGGCTCTACAGGCCCCCCTGTCAGCTGGATTTGAGCTGTACCAACCCAGTTTATTCAGGCAGAAGCCAAGCACTGCAGTAATATGATAGCATGTAAAACTAAACTGGTTATCTTGCTGAAGGAAACTACAGGATAAGAATGTTAATGTTGTAATAGGGAGTTCTTCTGAAGTTGACACTGATGCACATTTTGAGATGGAGTATCTGAATCACATACAGTCCACAAATAATTTAAAGATATTTCCTGTAAAAATTAGCAAGCTGCATGGATTAAATAATTTTAATTAAATAGCACAAGCCTTATTAATACTTATTTTTATGTTTAAAATTAATTTGATTACTTAACTTGGACTATTAGATAACAAGAGAGACAGTGACATAGTGGTACTGTCACTGAAGTAATAATCCAGAAACCCAGGATAATGTTCTGGAGACCCAGGCTCAAATTTGTATCCAATAAGAATCTGGAATTAAAAGTTTAATCAGACCATGAAACAGTTCTGGATTGTCATTTTAAAAAAAAACCCATCTGGCTCACTAATGCCCTTAAGGAAGGAAGTCTGCTGTGCTTACATGTGACTCCAGACTATTTGGTTGGCTCTTAATGGCCATTAAGTTGGGGTTCATTAAAAAGGAATGAAACTGGAATGAAATTGGATGGCCCATCCAACATCAACTTAGGCAGCAGAAATGATGATGACTAACTCTGACTTGTTGATCCTGCAAAGCCCTCCTTACTAATATCTGGGGCTAGGGAGCTGTCTCACAGTCTTGTCAAGCAACAGACTCTCATGGCCAAACTCACAGAATCATATCTTATAAATACCAGACACCATCATTCCTCGGTACATCCTATCCACTGGCAGGAGGGAGCTGTCCTGGGAGTCCTCAACATTGACTACAGGCCCATGAACTCTCATGGCATCAGGTCAAGCATGGGAAAGGAAAGCTCCTGATGGTTACTACTTACTGCTGACGAATCAGCGCTCCTTCAGTGTTAGTGTAATTGGGAAAAGTGACTCATTCAGTATTGACATCTAACTGATTACAGTGTGGTCACTGAAGATTCTGTGAACTCTCATTCTTTTGATTTCAGGCTGAGTTGATTGAAGATTTTCAGGCCTTGCGGAAGACAGCAGAGGACATGAAACTATTTGAAACAAACATGGTGTTTTTCTCCCTCTACCTTGGCCACCTCTTTGTCTTAGAGTTTTTGGGCTGGTTGACATTGTCATATTTTGGGACTGGCTGGATTCCAACTCTCCTTACTGCCTTAATCCTGGCAACCTCACAGGTAAGAACCAACCATAACCACATAAATCAGATCTGTGAAGGGTATGAATCTGGGCAACATAAGGAATACTGAAGTGGGGTAGGGTAACGAACTGTGTTTTATCTTTTTCTTCATTTTGCAAGTTCAGTTTAAGGATGATCCCTTCAGTTAAATTTCAGTTAACAATCCTGAAGCCAAGGAGTTTGGCAAATCCCAATGTGGACACAAGAGTTTTGCTAATCATATTCCAAGATCCTAAGGGGTTAAGCTTCATTCAATCAGTGACACATTCTCTTTTTCTAGCCCTACACTTGGTGTAAAGTGACTAAGTGTTCGTGATGTGAATTCAAGCAAATGCTCTCTAAAGAAGCCATGGTTAAACAGTGCAGAATTCCAAAAGGAAGTTATATCTGACAAAGTCACTATTTTTTTTGGGGTCTAGGTCTGGAAGAGACCAACCTGCTCACTTTGGCAGCTCACAGTCTGCATATCCGATCTGTGTGTGACTTCACATGCCATTCTTGTTCTTTCACTAGGAGTTAAGTTTGCAGTGCGTTTTGTGAGTTGTGAGGGAGAGTATGAGGAGTGAGGGTGCGGAGGTGGACCGGTTAGAAGGCCTGCCTCAGTTCTCCAATACTCACCCACTGACACCCATGCCCTCTCAGATTACCCATGCCGCCTGTATGCCTGTCTGTATCCTCCATAGGTACTCACCAAGTATGCAGCATGCACATTCCTCAGAGGCTATGCAATAGCAAAGGGAATTATTTTAAAACAATTGAAGAAACATTAAACCTCTAACAATAAAATGCAAACACACTATCATCAACAAAAAGAAAGAGAAAAACATCTTGCAATTTTTAAATTGCGTATTAGGTTTATAAACATGCAGAAATTCATATCAAGATGTACGTAGGCTCATAAAAGTGTCAATAGTTCTAAGACTTCCTGCTGAGTTGAAGCTTTTGAAACTCAGCCAAGCATTCATAATGGGGCAGTTGTCATAATAAAACTTTCCAGCTCCATTGACAGGACAAATGCTATTTCCATTCCAAAGCAGAGAACCTGCTAATCAATGGAGGAAGAATAAGTGCAAGGGACTTTTCTAGCTGTAAAAGTAGTTTTTTATAAAACAGCCAGAACTGGCAGTCCAGTTAAGTCAGAGCACCAAAAAAAACTGACGGTAGAGGATATATTTTTATATTTTTCATTGCATTATGCATCTTCCTTCATTATAATGCTAATGAACAAATACACAGTGCTGATCAATGCAAGGATTAACTTATCTTTAAAGGACATATCCCGATGATGAATCACTGCACTAAAAATACACCTGTATTACAATACAGAACTTAATATTGACATCAAAGGCTGTGTAAATATTATACAATCGCCTTTCAAAATGTTCCCAACTCTTAAAAACATAGGACTTAAGAGCAGGAGACGGCCATTTGGCCACTCAAGCCTGCTCCACCATTCAATAAGATCTTGGGTGATCTGATTATGGTCTCAGCTCCACTTTTCTGTATGTAACCCTTGACCCTATTGCCCTACAAAAATTGACCTAACCTGAATAAATTTAAAGGCTCGGTCTTATCTACTTTCTGGGAAAAAGAATTCCACACTATGTCCTGAATTCTAGTTTCCTCCACAAGAGTAAATGTTCTCTGGATATCCACCCTTTCCTAGGGGCCGCACAGTGGCACAGTGTTAGCACTACTGCCTCAGAGGGCAAGGGATCTGTGTTGAATTCTGGCCTTGTGGCCATGTGGAGTTTGCACATTCTCCCCATGTCTGCAAGGGTTTCCTCTGGGTGCTGTCATTTCCTCCCACAGTCCAAAGACTGATAGTGAAGGATAGGTGGATTGGCCATACTAAACTGCCCCTTAGTATCCCAAGATGTGTATGTTAGGTGGATTAGCCATGGTAAATGTGCAGGGGTACAGGGACAGGATGGGGGTGAGGGTGGAGGGGGTGGGCCTGGGTAAGCTGTTCTTTTGAGAGTCAATGCAGACTAAATGAGCCGAATGGCCTCTTTCTTCAGTATAAGAATTCTATGTTCTATTCCAGTCCATTCAGGATCTTATGTGTTTCAATAAGGTCACCTCACATTCTTCTAAACTCCAATACTATATTCAATCACGGTCCCAGCAGCAAGCCTTTTCTGCCTGTTTTATGCTGTCTCACTAAAGCTGACATAAAAGATTCCAAAACCTTTTGACATCTGATGGCTGGAAAATATAGCGGGCAGACAGTTGCGTTGTTAGCAAGTTTAATAGCTGGTTAATTAATGATTTCAAAATGGCAGGCAGGCTGAAATTTTGATACTTGCGCTTCTTCCAAATTATTGGAGACTGGTGTGATGAGTCATCAGACTGACCTTTCCATCGGTGTGTGGGGGGAAGGGCAGGGTTCCTGATTGGGAACATAAAATCCAGCCTGACGTGCCCTCCATTGACAACCTTCGGCAAAATATGTTTCTTAAAATTCTCCTAACCTCCCTGTCTATTTAGCGGAATGTTTCCGAGCTACTAACGCAGTGACCGTAGAAATAGTTATTTGCTTTAGCAGAATTCTTCATAATTTTGAACACATCTATGACTTAATGGGTTGTTTTACACATCAAAAAGCACCTTTGTACCCATATGCAAATTCAGTCCATGGAGCGTCTTAACAAAGGAAACACAGGAGCTGATTTTTAGCTGGCTTGTTTCCTCTGGTCTGATAGTTAAAATTGAGCAGGTTACTTTCCCGCTCAAATCCTGATCCTTTCTGATATTAAGCTGCAGGACTTTGCAAGTAGATGAGGCAACTGCCTAGACCAACTATCTAAATATGAACAAGTCAGGGTCCCATTAAGTCAGTGGAAGTGTTCAAAATTATGAAGGATTCTGCTAAGCAAAGAGAATAACTATTTCTTCGATTACTGCGACAGTAACTAGAAAACATTCCACTAAGTAGACAGGGAAGCTAGGGGAATTTTTAAAAATATATTTTGCAGAGGTCTATGAATGGAATGGTCTGCCACAAACTGAGCTGGAAGCAGAATCAATAATGACTTTTGCAAAATGACTGGATAAATACTTGGAAAAAGGGGGAAAAAAACAGCCTGTACAAACGACAAAGGAGTGAAATTTAAGTAGGTAGCTCTTTTTGGAAACATGGTGCAGTGTGCTGTCGTGTTACCTTCTGTGGTGTAATATTCTATAAATAACTCATGAATTTCAGTGAGACTCCTACAGATCTCATGGCCACCCCCTTAGCAACTTATGACGGGAATTGCTGATGCTGAGTAGCTGCGGGGATTTATAATCTTCCACTTTGTGAGCGAGGGGAGACCCCTGTGACTCTCCAATATCCCCTGGACATAAATACTGAGAAATTCTCCTCTTGAAAACAATGCACCGGTCCTACATCAGATGAATAGGCATCTGCAATATGTTCGCAGGTATCACTAGCCTTCCTTAAAAATGGTGCCTCTGCAGTGGGCTGGGGAAATGACTCCTACGAAATAGTGCTGAGTATTTTGTTGGCTGAATTGGTTAGTTGTGTAGTATGAGCCAATATTCTGAACCTGGCTAGGGCCATTGATTGTACTTCTGTAAAACAGTAAAGGGAACAAAATCTTTTCTCTTGTGCCTATTTTTTTTTCTCCTTCGGATTGCAGGCTCAATCAGGCTGGCTTCAACATGACTTTGGACACTTGTCTGTGTTTCGGAGTTCAAGATGGAACCACCTGTTACACAAGTTCCTGATAGGTCACATGAAGGTAAACATTGAGCTGGAGTTGGTGAGGGTGATACTGTTAAGACAAAGCAGCTGATTTAAAAAAAAAGGGAATAACTGCTGAGTTAGCTTTGATCTATTCCAACAGACCTACAACAAATTGGTATGGTCTACAATTATATTGGGACTAATATTACTTTTCTTGCTGATTCTGAGGCTAACTAGAGGAATTTCAGCTTTATTGATACCAGATCTAGTATTTCAGGTCAGGTCAGGTCAGGTCTATTTCTCCTATTTGCAGTAATGTGAAATAATGCCAGAAATCTTGGAAACCTTTAGCAGGTGGATTAACATTGATGGAGAAGACAGATCATTTTAACATTTGGGCTGTGAAAACCCTTTGTCATAACACGGTTTTCCAATGTCAAACCCTCAGCTCCAGCCCCAGGAAGGAGCAGGTTGGTGTTTGGAATGGGATCATTTGTCGGCTCCCAATGATAGTGAAGTTGGAGCAATAAAACCACCCCCAGGATACAGTCTTGCAATATTTCTGCTTAACCCCCATTGATGCACACTTATTTTTCAGTCCTTTCAGGATTCTGAGTTACTGGACCATGCTTCATTTTGTCAGTTCTTGTGTCCATTTTCACCTGCCTAATCACCATCTCTCCAAGTTATTCTTTTTGTCTTCAGTTTCTTGGGTTTCTCTCCTTATACCTGTTGTTGTTTCCTGATATAACTCTGCCATTTAACCATTACCTTTTTTCCATTTAAGCAGATTAGATGTTCTATTTTTTCCCTGTGTCAAGTATATATGTTTTCTGCTCCCTTTCCAATGTTCAATTTCTTTTTAAATTCAGTTCATCCATCTTGACTTGTCCCCTCTCTCTTCCCAGATGCTGACCACCCTGGTGACTGTTTCCATTATTTTCTGCATTTGTTAAAATTTCCAGCATTTTGTTTTTCTTTATGTGCAATTATGAAATAGTTTTGTTGCAGTAAACTGCTAACTAACCTGCGAGACTGTTTCCTTATTGCTCTCAATTTTTCTGCTTCACACCCATCGTAATATAACAGAGCACATATGCAAAGCCACAGTTAAAAAGTTTGACTGGATTGCTTGGGAACTCCATAACTGGGTTTCACTCTTTCTGCTGTTAAAGGAAAATCAAAAAGTATTTTTTTAAAGTTTATTTATTAGTAGGCTAATATTAACCCTGTAAAAAGTTTAAAGTTTATTAGTCACAAGTAGGCTTACATTAACACTGCAATGAAGTTACTGTGAAATTCCCCTAGTTGCCACACTCCAGGTTCAGGTACACGGAGGGAGAATTTATCATGGCCAGTGCACCTAACTAACATGTCTTTCAGGCTGTGGAGGAAATCGGAGCACCCAGAGGAAACCCACGCAGACACAGGAAAATGTGCAAACTCTGCACAGACATTGACCCAAGCCAGGAATCGAATCTGGGTCCCTGGCCCTGTGAGTTGGCAGTGCTAACCACAGTAGTATGCCAGTTAGGCAGCACAGTGTGCCAACTCGAGACTGTTCACTGGCACAATAGTTTCATATTTGTGGCACAGCAGTGCCAAAGTATAATTGGAAAGAAATAGGCTGCAGTTTTGCCACCTGTTTAGAGGGGTTCCTGTCAGAGATCAAGTGCTAAAAATGATTGTTAACAAATGTGAGGCACTACTGAGAATTGAATGAGATTCTGAAGCGTGTGGTTGACTGAGGGAGAATTTGAAGCTCATGCAAGAACTGGGTTTAATCTGAAGCAGATTGATGACAATATTAAAATCCGTAGGGAGTAGGGATCACCATGCTTTTGGTACATTGCTTAATACTGTATCTCTGTTATAAGGGGGCTTCTGGAAACTGGTGGAATCATCGACACTTCCAGCACCATGCAAAGCCTAACATCTTTCATAAGGACCCTGATGTGAACATGCTAAAAGTGTTTGTATTGGGAGATACCCAGCCCGTGGAGGTAATTCATTTTTATTGAGAAATCCAGGTGAAGGGCGCAGGACAAGACTGGGGTTGGAAAGTGAAGGTGGTGTAATCCAGGAATCACTGACTACATGGTGCCGAGTTTGTGGTGCAAGACTATGGATTGAAGTGGGGAAGGAGGTCCAGGGAAGGCTAGGGGTTCCCAGAAAAGAAATGAGATAGAGTGGGAACAATAAAATAAGAATTCAGGGAAGAGGGTCACATCATGTGGGCTGGAATCTTATCCTAAGTGCCACGGTGTTAGTTTATAATGGGACATTTTCTATTGTCAAACCTCTCTTCTCACTAACATGGTAATCAGAGGAAAGTACATCTGTAAAGAGTAGCAGATCCACAGGAATGGGTAACAGTGCAAAATCCAATCAAGGGGTTCAAGTAATTAGTTAATGGGTGGAATCTTCCATGCAATGCACCAGTGTTTCATGTTACCAGAGGCAACCTGCCATTGGCTAGTGCCAGGGTCTTCTAGTCCAGCTGTTTTCAATGGGGTTTCCTGTTGAGTGCACCCCTCACTGTCCAGAAACCCATGGCAAGGTCCACTGTTGGTGGGACTGGAAGATCCTGCCGGTGTGACTGGCTGGAAAGTTATTGCCAATATATAGAAATGTAGAATAACAGCCACAAGCGAATTGTGGATGTGGATTTTCCTCTCAATCGCATTGCCCACTGGAAGCACGGCCAGGAATTCCACTTGGCTGCTGTCTGCACCATCACTTCTCAGGTGATGAAAGATCGGAAAATGAAAGAAACTGAGATTGACGGGGGCACGTGGGGGTGGGCGCTGCCAAACTTACTTATACAAATGACCACCTCTGTTCTGTTTGGCGGTGACAGCAACCATCTGCTCACTGACCGTCCCACAATGTGGAAATGATAGTAAATAGGCAGTAAATGTCCCTGCATCTCTTCAGTTGAATGACTTTCTTTTGTTTGTTTTTTTTATTGTCAAATGTATTAGTATACAGTGAAAAGTATTGTGCGCTATACAGACAAAGCATACTGTTCGTAGAGGAGAGTGCAGAATGTAGTATTTTAGTCATAGCTAGGGTGTAGAGAATGATCAACTTAATGTGAGGTGGATCCATTCAAAAGCCTGGTGGTAGCAGGGAAGAAGCTGTTCTTGAGTCAGTTGGTACATGACCTGAGACTTTTGTATCTTTTTCCCGACGGAAGAACATTTAAGAGAGCATGTCCGGAGTGCGTCGGGTTCTTAAAAGAAAAGGCACTGGGGACACTGATGGCAGAAGACAGGTATAACAGACTTACAGAGCTGTTGGACGTATTGGGATACTTTCCTCCTACTTACAAAACTTTCAACTGCCCAGGAATTGATAAAAGGATTCGGATGGTCATATATAGAATAGAGGATACCTGGGAGTTGAACCCAATCAAAAGTGTGGATAATATGTTTGTATATATTTGATATTCTGTGAATTTATGCTTGTGACAGTTACAGGCAGCATGGGGTGAAGAATCAGGGATTAATGTTGTAGCTCTATCTTTGATGTGTTTCCTCTTGGGAATGTGGGATTGCAATCTTATCTATTATAGAATAATAGATACATGAGACGAAGTTGTGGGTTAGATACCAATGAAGATTTTGAAATAGTTTTATACGGAATAGTGGATCCTTGGTTCCTGTGAAGGATTTACAGTGCTGTATATTGATGGCCTTATGCAGGTGATAACCTAATTCCACCTATTTCCTCTTGTAGTTTGGAAAACAGAAGATCAAATATTTGCCTTACAACTATCAGCACGAGTACTTTTTCCTCAGTAAGTGTGGTTGCTTGATCAGTCATTGCAATGCTGTCAGTTGTGCCTGTTGTTTCCTGGTGTGGTATCACTTATTGTTTTCTCTTTCAGTTGGTCCACCTCTGCTGATTCCGGTGTATTTCTACATTCAGATAATGATGACCATGATTACCCGTCGAGATTGGGTCGTAAGTAGATCAGAATGCTTCACACAAGGTTTTATTTTCCCTCACCTTCTTTCCACCAACCCCCCACTTCAAAATCTATATGTCCCCTTTGCCTTTCCTGCACCTCATTCAACCCTCATCTCTGAGGGAAAGGGCAGACTGGTGACTGCCCATTCCTAGAATGAGCCAGTGGGGCATGTGTAAGAAATTCCAAAGGTGTCTGGAGCTGTGAGTCTGAAACTGCCTTCCTGACACGAAACACTACCTCTTGCCTGGCACTCGCGCTTCTTGTGTTGAGGAGTTAGTTATACAGGAAATACTGGGTATACAACTGTTGCATAATGCAGTACATTGGGATTGCGTCAGCTTTTTCTTGTTTATGAAGAGATGCTGTGCAATATGTAATTGGAGAACCACGGTAGAATGGCATGGCGGGGCCCGGGGGTGATGGGGGGAAGGAAAGTTTGATTTCTATCCAGGAGGAGGGCTGAGCAGTCAGGGTGGAGCATGGTTACATTGGTAATTGACTCTGGCAGTACAATCCCACCCTTCACTCTTTGATAATCCCAAATTTCACCCCCAAAAATTGCTTGAAATGATAACAATTCAAATGGGAAGTGATAGCATAAAGTAAAACCTGAGCGTGGCACTATCTGGAACTTCTACATAATGAAGATATCAGAGCTGGATCATAGCTCTTATATTTATCAGTAGTAATATCTCAATGCCTTTAACACATTCCCTTCTGCTTCTCCACTCTACAGGATCTTGCCTGGGCAACAACATACTACATCCGCTACTTCAACACCTACATCCCCTTCTATGGATTTTTTGGTTCTATACTCTTCGTCATATTTGTCAGGTATGTATAATTGAGAAGAATTTTACCTTTTGTTGCAGTCACAGTCACTGATGTTATTAGATTATAGCCCAAGGTGTTATCATGTTTAAATAATTGGGGAGGACTTCGGGAACAGGGTGGAAGGGATGTAACTCATACTAAAACTACATTAGGGACAATTTCCTCTCCTTTTCTCCATCGCCTCTGCCTATGATTTGAGTGATAGATTATTGGGTAATACAATTATACATTTAACTGTCCCATCTACCCTCACTTGGTTTGAATGGGCTCTTTCATATTGAAATCAATTTGGAGGATTCTGTATAAGAGCATAGAAACAGCGTAATCAAACTTTTATGCAGGATTCTGACTTAGAGGCGTTCAGTCATAATCCCACAGATGGTAGCTTTGCACCATTGACACCTCAGCCAATTACATACACCAGATGTCTGAACCTGTGGTTCCTCTCGCACTGAGCAGGATTACTATTGCAACAAAACTTTTTATCAACAGTAGGGTAAAACTAACCTGTCTCACAACAGTCTAATCCCAGCTCACGTTACCTATTGGTGCGAGCACTGGACAATCCAGTGCTTGCACCAATGACTTCACTCCATGGGGTGGGTTTTACTGGGAGAAAAAGTATTCCTTGCTCAACTTCCCCCTTGCCTTGAAGACCTGAGGTGGCCTTCCTGCCGTTTTCCCTTGCTACATGTATTATAGAGGCAGAGGCAGAATGAGATCCCAAATGGCCATTAGTTGACCTCATTGGGCCTGAATAGGTCAAAGGGCAAGCTGCTGCCTGACATCTTACCTGCTCCCCCATTTAGAAGGCTCAGGGGTGATTTGATCAAAGTTTGCAAGATGTTAGGGAGGACAGATAAATAGATAGAGAAAATATATTTCCTTTAGTTGGAGAGGCTAGATCTCGGGGCCATAGTCCAACAATTGGAGCCAGATCTTTCAGGATTGAAATTAAGAAACAACTTTTTGTGCAAAAGGCAGTAGAAGATTTAATGTAGCTCCCCCCTCATGATTGCTATCTACCAATCCTTCTTGAAAATGTTTGTATGCGGATATTGGTTGAGGACAGGTTCAAGCTTGGCAGGGGTGCCTTTTAAAGCTTGCCAATTTGTAGTGTCTAAGCTCACGCAGGAAGGATGGCCATTTAGGAATCTGTAGATCCCTTCAGGAGAGGGGGGGAGAAAACATTGGAAAGGTAGGGAACTGGAGGGAATATGTTCTCAGGTCCAGTCTATACTATTAAAAGGAAAAGGGGCATCCAAAAGAGGTTGCCAAAAAACTGTTTAACCAGTTCAGACTGGTCTGAACAGAATACAGATGAATCAGCACTTGAAGTATTTTGGTAGCTATTGATACCTGCCATTTTCTGGTTCTCTCTGCAGGTTCATAGAGAGCCATTGGTTTGTGTGGGTGACTCAGATGAATCATATTCCAATGAACATTGATAATGAAAAGCACAAGGACTGGCTCAGTATGCAGGTAACCCTCAGCTAGCATTAGACTCTTCTTTTAGCTCTTTATGTCATTTTACACTTTGAGAACTAAGGGCTGAATTTTTGTTCTGGGTGTGGGATCCTGCTGTCACATTGATGCCTGATGCCCAATATGATTTTTAACCAGCTGGCAAATTGGGAGCCACGCTGTGTATCAGCCACTCAGTTAAAGACAGCAGACAGACTTTTAATGCTGGAGGAGCATGGAATGATTAACACCCCCACGGTTAGAAGTAGGTGTTGCTGATGTAGTTGGTAGAGGCAGCGAGCATCTCAAGAGCTTTCATAAAATTTTAAATTCAAAAAGGCCACTGTTGCCAGACTATCATTGTGAAGGGGCAACTCCTTCCACTGGATGGTCAGTAGCTGCAGCTGTGGCATTATGGGTATGGCATGGGCAGTAGGGGTCTCCGAGCTGGATGGAGACAACCCTTATCTTCACTGCAATGCTACCTCCATTTCTCGACCATGTTTAGGGCTCAGCAGTCATCCCACATGCCAACTCTGGTCGGCATCTGTGAACCAGCCTTAACAGGCCCTTCAATTGGCCTAATGGGCTACCCACCATATCTGAGCAGGTAACTATTATATCCCCAAGCTTCCATGAACAAAAATGATCCAGTCATGGCCTGCGGGTAGAATCATGGCGGGAGACTGACCGGTCATCTGCCTTCCATTTCATCTCCTCAGGTAAATGGAAATTCTCCCCTAAGCATAGGTATATGAAAATCTTGTCCTCGTATCAAAATACTGCTGTCCATTAAATTCTAGCAGTACAAACACAACATAAGGTAATTTCATAAATGATCATTGCATTCAACTTTTCCAAGTGCCCCAAATTGCTGCCACCATTAAAATGGCCACCTGCTTTATAAACTGTAATTGTGATTGATTGTCATCATGAAGCCTGGCCTGCCACATCAGTGAAGGTTCAATAAGAAGGTCTGTATTTATATTGTTTTCTCGTTTTGCCTCTTATTGAAGGTATGTAATATGGGGGACAAGCAGCATGCGGAGTTCAGCACAGGATCAGTTTCGGCTGTGATGTCTCTGTGGTCTCAGTCATTGTCTAGTCTCCCGTGGAGAATGACTACTTGAGGAGGTCCTGAATAATGGTACACTGCCTACAGAACACCAGCAAGAGCCAGTATTTCCAGTAGAGAAGTGAAGAAACAAAGAAAAGGGAAGCAAATCAGGAGTGTTACTCAGCAAGATTCTTCCATAGGATACAATGATTCTAATGTCACACTGAGATGTCGTATATTAGATCCTTCATTAATTTGTGGAGAGGGATCTTCAATTATTAATGGAGGCTCATCTTTGTCCTGAGAAACAGATTGAATGATACGCCTATTCCTCTTATCGATTACAGCCTCACATTTCAATGACTTTGTTCTTCAGAATATTAACAATACAGAAGACAGTTCATTAAAACACTAATGTAACCTGATTAGAATGATCATACTAGATGATAGTTTCACGATGATACAGAAAGGAGAAGCCAGGCCACAGTGATTCATGTCATTTGTTGACTAGCCGGACAGGATTAAACAATTGCAAAGAGCAGAATGCTATTTTCCAATGTGATTCCATTTTAACACTTGAAAATGGATGTGACCCCAGGTGGCAGCAAAAGCACGACAGCCATAAAGCAGCTTGGTAACTTTTGATTTGATTGACACATGTATTAGCATACAGTGAAAAGTATGGTTTCTTGCACACTATACAGACAAAGCACCTTGTTCATGGGGAAGGAAATGAGAGAGTGCAGAATGTAGTGTTACAGTAATAGCTAGGGTGTAGAGAAAGATCAACTTAATGCAAGGTAGGGATATTCAAAAGTCTGATGGCAGCAGAATTAAAGCACTGTTAGAGAATTTAAAAGAGTTAGAATGAAGTTTGAGAAGCATAGAACGAGAGTAAAAGACAGAATTTGAAGATATGCTGGGCACAGCCTCACTCCGGCGCCATCTTGGATAAATTCAAAATATCATTATTAAACTGTGAATTATAGATCAACTCACTCAGCATTCCCTCTTCCCAACCTCCTTCCCTTCTCCACTCACTCAACTGCCATTCTTCTCAACCTTCCTCTCTTTCGCTCATTCACTCACTACTCTTAGAATCCCTACCGTGCAGGAAGAAGTCATTCGGCCCATCGCGTCTGCGCCCATCCTGGGCTAAGGAGCTTCTCCAATAGGCAGGCAGGTTTGAAGCCAGCATTCACCTTCTCAGCTCAGACACATGCACTCCCAGTTTCTCCTGCACTCCAGTAGTGACTGCCAGTGCCTTGCCAACCTGTGCCAAGTCAGTGCACAAACAGCCCAAGCCCATTTGGCACACACTGTTTGGTTTAATTCGCTTGGTTTTGGCTCACTTTTGGCCCTTTGTTGTTTGGCAGTAGGAATCCTATTTCCGGAATTTTATCGGCATGTTCACTTTGTGAACATGGAATCAGGATGGGCGAGGCTCGCAGAATGGCATTCTCCATTGGCCTTGGGTGGGATCTTACGAGCATTGGACAGGGGAGGCGGTAAAATTCCAGCACATGAGTTCAGGGCTGTCCTGCCCGAGTCTCTTCCCCACCATTGTTGACTCAGAGGAAGAGGAGTGTGCAACCTCAAATATGAATCTGTGACCCCATCGGGAGTCACAGCTCAAAGTTTGGGATCCCCTGGCATAGAGATAAAGAATGGCAATTTATGGGTAACAGTCTTATGCTGAATTACAAAAAATCTTGGTATATAACTAAACCAAACAGTGTAATTGGTGATAGAAAGATTTCTATCCTCATTGATCACATTTATTGCTACTTTGAATAGATTTTGAAATCGTGCACAGTTGACAATAGGCAATCTCTGAATTAACTATCTCAATGGAAGCAGCTTCCAAGTATCGGCCCCATTTTAACACAGAGTCATAGAGGTTTACAGCATGGAAACAGGCCTTTCAGCCCAACTTGTCCATGCCGCCCCTTTTTTTTTAAACCCCTAAGCTGATTCCAATTGACCGCATTTGGCCCATATCCCTCTATACACATCTTATTCATGTAAGTATTTAAATGCTTTTTAAAAGACAAAATTGTACCCGCCTCTACTACTACCTGACAATTGGTTATAGTTATTCTAATGATTCCAGTGGATCAAGCTAAGCTTGACATTCTCAATTGGTCTAAAATAGTGTTTGGAGTTATTAATTTATCCTATTTTGGTCATGCCTTGACCAATATAAATTAGAGAATATTCATTATCAATCACAAAGGGTTCAGGCAGTGAAAGGTAATGTTCAAGCACCATTAGGAATAATACAAATGCAAATATAAAATACCGCAGATGCTGCAAAACTGAAATTATACACAAAATATTCAGTAGGTTTGGCAGCATCCGGAGAGAGAAACAGAACGAGTGTTTCAGATCTGTGATCTTTCATCAGGACTGGAAAAAGATAGGAATAAGAATACACATTCTGGCCAGTATCGGTCAGACCTGTGATTCTGAGAGCATCAAGGTGCTGTGGTTAATCGGTGTCCCAGTGTAAGATCCTATAAACTGCTGAGTATGAATTTATGGTTATGATTCCCTGGAGAATGAGTACCTGATGTCCAGTAAAAGTCCAGGGGTTCAAAACAGATGCCAGTCATTGTTCTACATTTTGTCACCTTTGGCTGTTTCTCGGGATCACTCAGCACAGAAGATAAGTTGATGTTTTAGGGCAACACCTGCCAACTCAGAGAACTTGAGGCCAGAATTGAATTCGCTTCATTTTGTGGGTGCATGTGAAATATTTTGCAGCTAGAACTATTGGGTCACTATAAAGCATCTTGACTGCTTGTTAACAGTTGCCTTTTATTTCGTTCCAGAAGAGATCTTTCATAAACAACTCACTGGTTGCACAAGATAATTTGTACTGATGTGAAGTGCTTTGGGTTCTGTTCTGTAATTAATGTCTGAAGTGACGAGAGGCTACAAAGAGAGAGGTTAAGTGAATGGACAAAGCTTTGGCAAATGGAGTATAATGTGGGAAAATGTGAAATTATCCGTGTTGGCAGGATGGAAAAAAAGAAATGCATTATCTAAATGGTGAGAGATTGCAGAGCTGTAAGTATTGGAGGCATCTGGATCTGTTCGTGCATGATTCACAAAAGGTTATTATGCAGGTATAGCAAGTAATCAGGAAAGCTCATAGAATGTTATTGTTTATTGCGAGAGGAATTGAATATAAAAGTAGGAAGTTATGTTAGAATTGAACAGGGCATTGATGAGACCACATCTGGAGTATGGTGTACAGAATTAACCTCCTCATTTTAGAAAGATGTAAGTGTGTTAGAAGTTCAGAGAAGTTTTACTAGACTAACACCTGGAATGGGCGCGTTGCCTTATGAAGGAAGATTGGACAGTTTAGGCTTGTATTCACTGGAGAGTAAGAGGTAACTTTATCAAAACATATAGGATGGAATTTTCCCATTCCGCCTGTGGGAATCATAGTAGATGGGGTAAAACATTTGGCAGATGATTTAAAAGTCCGCTGACCTTGGGTGGGAATTTCTAGTCTTGTGCACGTGGCTGGAAAATCCCACCCACAAGATCCTGAGGGGTCACTACAGGATGGAGAGGATTCTCAGGAAAGGATAGTTCCTCATGTGGGGAATCTAAAACTTGGTAATATTGTTCAAAAATAAGAGGTTGCTCATTTAAGACAGGAATGAGGAGAAATTCTTTCTCTCATTGTCGTGAGTCTTTGGAACACTTTTCCTCAACAGATGGTGGAAGCAGAGTCTTTGAATGTTTTTAAGGCAGAACTAGCTAGATTCTTGATTAACAAAAGGGTAAAAGTTTATTGGAGGTTGGCAGGAATGTGGAGTTGAGGTTACAATCAGCTATGATCTTATTGAATGGTGGCGCTGTCTCAAGGGGCTGATGGCCTACTCCTGCTCTAATTTGTATATATGTATATCTGTCAGGTCGTTTAGAATTAGTGAGGTTACTTGGACCACTGCTTTAGTGTTTTTTTACACTACTTTTCAGGTGGGAGCTGGGCAAGTTTCTAAGAGTGGAGGAGAACAACTTGCAATTACGTGACACTCAGATACATAGAGTTGTTAGGACAGATGAACAAATAGGTTTGAAGATGCAACTTGAAGTCAGAGAAGGAGGTAGACAGTTTTCGGGAGAGAATTCCAGAGCCCAAGCAGCTGGTGAAGTGAAGGAAATCAGAGATGCTCACCAGGCCAGAACAGGAGTGCAGAGATCTTAAAGAATCATAGGACAGGAGCACGGGTTATGAAGTAGGAATGTAGACATTTTTCTTAAACAACAGAATGTGGATTAAATGAGACTAACAAAACCAAAAACTATGAGCTCCTGGAGCTTGTTTGATGACCTTTGGCGAGGATTTCCCTTAGTTTATTTTCTGAAATTGGCCAAGAGTCTTTTTTTCACTTTTCTTGCCTCTTCCAGGGAATTGCCTGACAGGGAGAGTGAGTTGATGGTGCGTATGGGTTATACCAGGTCAGGGTGGGCCAGACTTGCTGGACCTGATAATCTTTCCTTTTTGGGATGATTGTAAGTACTTTCCTCCTTTGCTCCCAATATCCTTTCTTTCCCAGTATGCTTTATTCCTCTTTTTTCAAACAGGGATTAGGCTATAGATGTCACTGATTCAGGAGACAGTTTAACACTGTCTCAGCATCACATTCTCTGCACAATCACATCAGGCTGATATAAATCCAAGCTTTTCATAAAACAAACTAGACTTAGTGTAACAGGAAACATGAGTAGGTCATTCTGTTCCTTGATCCAACCAGATCCATTATTCAATTGGATCATGTTTGATCTTTAGCTTAACTCCATCCTCCCTTCTTGGTTTAGTAACCCTTAATATCCTTCCTAACCAACACTTATCAATCTCTGGCTTGAAACTTTTGGTTGGCCCAGGCTCAGCAGATTTTTGCAGGAGAGAATTCCAGATTTTCACACCCTTTATGTGAAATATTTCTGATTTCAAACCTGAACAACTCTAATTTTCACCCACCAGTGGAATTGGTTTCTCCATCTCCACCCCACTAAATCCTTTAATCATTTTAAACGTTTCAATTAGATCACTCCTTGATCTCCTAGAGAATAAGTCTAGTTTAGACAACCTGTTCTGATCATTTTATTCTCTTAGCTCCAATATCATTCTTTTGAACCTGAGTTGCAAGCCCAGTATATCCTTCCCAAGGAGTGACACTCAATGAAATGCAGCACTTCAGATGGAGTCTAATCAAAACTCTGTTGTCCTTACACTGTGAGTGACTTAGAATCTGACAGTATAAAACCGATGTTTCACTCACATGTCCCACTGTACAAGTACAAGGCCAATACCTGGAGTATAACAACCCGCATGAAAAGTCAGTAATGATCTGGAATGTATTTCCAAAACTAACACCATTAATTGTATAATCATCAACATCTCCTGTAACACAAGTTGATGTGGCTGGAGCAACAATACTGAGAAGTTACACACAACCTGATTTAGCTCAACTCAGCAAACCTATGTTATGTATTTTGCCTCACTCTTGTCACAAAACAAATAAAGTGAGGTATTGTACCTTTATAATAAACTCACCAGTTGGCTCCATTGCAGATAATGAACCAAGAAGATAGCTGATGACTGAATCCAGAGGAGTGTTGCAGCCAGTAGACCATCTTCAGCAGTTTAAAGTCTGAATGTCCTCCTGCATGTCAAGTGCTTTCAGATGATTGCCTTTGAGGATGGCTAATGACATACAGATTTGTTTTTGATTCTCCAGTTGGACGCCACATGTAATATTGAACAATCTTCCTTCAATGACTGGTTCAGTGGGCATCTCAACTTCCAGATCGAGCATCAGTAAGTAAACAGGAAACAATTGGTAAGGGAGGGGAAGAGGGGGGTCATGGGGATAGGACACACCATTAAGATGTTGGCTTTTGTCACTTGGAGACCAAGGTGAGAACCCAGACCTGATGCAATGGCTTTCTCATGGCCTCTTGGTCAGGATATGTTTGCTGTGACACTGCAAAAGAGTGTTATATTCACAAAGGTGTTTCACCTTAATTAGTAAATCAGTGATCTAAATAATACAAATACTTGTAAATATATGATGCTCACCAACTACTTTGCTGCTGTATTTTAAATTGACAAGATTGCTATATCTCTGGGCCTTTCTATTCCTATTAGTGATTCTGATTTTAATTATCTATTCCACTGATTGCATTGTTCTCCTTTAATACAGAACCACCTGAACAGGGTTGTTAATTCATATATTCCATAATTTGTGTCATGAATCTGAAACTTATTTGTAATGATTAAAGTCTGACTCTCAGCTGGTCATGTGCTTGGTGGGTGGCCTTGGTGTGGCATTGTGTGAATGCCAGAAGGATAGAGCCAATGATGGGGAAACAAGATGATCAAGGGCACAACACTATATAAACAGATACCATTTCCCACACTGATGATATGGATCTGTGCCTCAGCCTTTATGGTACATACTCCTGTGCCTGGATGCTCACCTGACAGATAGAAGGGCACACCCAGGGATCATGTGTCTCAATTTGTAACAGAAATGTTTGTAATAGTCTATCTTACCATGCGGACTGCAATGGTTCAACAAGGTGGCTTTGCCACCTTCTCAAGAGCAACTAGGGATGATCAGAGACTAGAACTCGAGGGCATAACCTCAGAATGAAGGGACGCTCCTTTAAAAATGGGATGAGGAGGAATTTCTTCAGCCAGAAGATAGTGAATGTCATTGCTACAGAAGGCTGTGGAAGCCTGATCATTGACTGTCTTTAAGACAGAGATAGATAGGTTCTTGATCAGTAAGGGGGATCAAGGATTATGGGGCGAAAGCAGGAGAATGGTGATGAGAATCTTAACAGCCATGATTGAATGGTGGAGCAAACTCGATGGGCCAAATGGCTTAATTCTGGCCCAATATCTTATGGTTAGTAATTGCTGGTCTTACTGGAAACATGACCTGTGAATGCCCAGGGCTCAGAGAATTCCTACCTGAGGAATGTTCTAATGAGGAGAGACATCTGAACACTGATGGTGTGAGGTGCAGCAAATTGATTTGGAGGCTGCTTTGGATTTCTAGCATTTGGTGTTTATCCATTTCATGATTTTGTGAGCTTACTTGTTTTATTTGTAACAAAGTAATGACATTTGCCTAATGATTAAAAGATGAGTATTCCTTCAACTGAGACTGATTTGAATGTTCTGAGAGTTATCTCAGAAGATAACTAACATACTGTGGCTGGAGGACACTGATTTTTTTTAAAAAACAGTTGGGCGGCTGGCCAGTGCCAGTGGGAAGCCTGTTCCTCTCCGAAGGTCAAGTTTCATTATCATGCCATTGGTGCATGCCAAACATAGGCATCACACTGCAATCCCTGGCCCAGGGCCAACAGAAAGAAAAGGTGAAGGGGTAGAGCACCTAGGAGTGGCAGGGGCACTTCCGTGCCTTGTGGATTTACTTAACTTTTTAGGGTTTCCTGGTGCAACTGGATGGAGAGTGCACAGTACAGGCTGTGCTCAGATTTTCCGAGATGTTATATCAGGTTATAATGTATGGCATTTGAGCCCGATTTGTTTCGGGACCCTGCCTAATTCAGGCAAATATCTGTCCACTCAGTAGAAGACCCCAGTAAATACAATGGCTGTGCAGAAAGAGGGCAGTAAGTTCATCAAGTACATTCCAATTCTGCCAATGCCCTGATTCTGCAACAAAGTCAATAAATGGTCAGATAGTCTTGAGTATAAGCTAAGGAAGGGACAATCTGGTTGATGTAGGAGTGGAGTTAAAGGGAAAGCTTGATTTCCATGTTGGAGTTCCAAGTAACTGATTGCAGTCGAATAGTATTCAAACACCAGGCTCCTTTACAAGTGACAACATTTAATTTCCTTTCTCTAATTCATATTTTTACAGTCTTTTCCCTACAATGCCCCGTCACAATTACTACAAGATTGCTCCTTTAGTGAAATCACTATGTGACAAGCATGGTTTGAACTACCAGGTGAAGCCTTTGTTGCAGGCCTTCAAGGATATTGTAGGGTGAGTAACACACATACTTTATAATCAGTTGGTGCTTGGTGTAACGATTCCAGTTTCCACACACACAGGCTATTATTTTAACTCTCAATTATTTGGGATATTTATAATAGAGCCTAACCTCTTTAAAATGGTTTTAAGACACATAGACAACCTCAAAGCTGACGAGAAATGTTTAACGATGTGTTTGGCCTTTATTTCCTGTACATAATACAGGGTTAAAAACTCTAATTAAAGCTTGTTTGTTTCAAAATAGTCTGTGCTGATGATCTATCTGGGGAATTAGCTGTAGCTAGATGCAGTGCAGGAAAGTTGATTAGACATTCACACAGATTGATATGATCTGTTAAATCCGAACCCTCAGTAATTAACTGACAGAGCTACCCCACAAGATTTTGCATTTTTAAACAAAATCAAACTTTTAGTGTATAAAGAAGAAATTAAACAAAGTAAACACCACTAGCTTATAGCTAATTATAGCTAATGAAGACTCATGTGATAAATTCAATGCTACTTGTTACTTCCCCCAAAAGTTCCCTTTCAAATCTTGAAAGTTCATTCGCTCCTTAAGACCAACCCAAAAGGTATGTCACCACTTTCGCAATTTACATTAATTCTCCTCAGTACTCCAGCTTTCTCCAAGTACAGGATGTTTGGGGATGCTTTTGACGAAGGAAATGTCCAATGTTTCCTTAAAGGTCTCACAACTGTGGGCTTCCAAGTCCTGATGCAACCTCCCAGTCTAACTTCGGTGACAGCATTCTGTCACAGCCTTTGTGAGGACAGCTGTAAATTTCTTCCTATGGGTTCAAACTCGGCAAAACTTCCAGTTTCTTTCCCTCTCCGAAACTACATTTATTATATTAAAATAAGAGTGGACCTTCTAGCTCTTTTAACCTAAGGGAATACTTCTTACTGTTTATTATTTTCACATCTCTACCTCCAATCTTATAAGATAAACAAAGATTATCTTTTAACCAGGCTTTTCAAAGATTTGATTTGTCTTTAGTGTTTTTGTTATCAGTTTTTTTTTAACCAGGCTTTTCAATGTATTTTGCATTTAATCTGCAACCTATCAGTTTTATGTAAAATATTAATATGAACCATAAAACGAAACAATTATAACAAGATGTAGTTGGTAACAAAAGGTGCTGGTTGGGAAGGGTTAATTGAGCCTACACAAATGTCTAATTGTGCTTTTTATGCACATTTCATAACATCAGGGTTTGTGTCACCACTTGCTCCCCCTCATCTGAATACCACTCCGAGTTAAAATCTGGATTAAAGATTATGCCACCTTGTCTAAGATTATGCATATGAAATACAGTGAAATGCTGGCATCCCAGTACCAACCCTCGGGAATACCATTTATCACTACAGTTAATCCAGAAATGGTCCTCTTTATCTCAACTCTCTGGCTGGAATCTTACAGCCATTTGTGCTGGTGGGATGTTCGCATCCTGCTGTAGTAATTGGAGATTTGGCTGGGTGCCAAATTCTCCAACCTCGCTGCAGTGGGAGCATGGTGTGAATGGCTGGTAAGGTCATGCCTCTGCCTCTTACCTCTCTCCCTGCTTTCTATCCGTGATACAAGGCTATTTCCAACTCCACAAATCTCAATTTTATCTAGTACTCTGTTCTGTGAAACCTTCCAGAAATCAATTTGTACAATATTTATTGATTCTCCTATTTACCAACTCATTGACTCTGGTAGGCTAGTTTAAAATGGCTACCCTTTTTTCCCAAAAGTACTCTTGTCCCCCTCAAAACAACATGTATATTTTTCTACCTGGCCCTTTACTTTGTTCCACCAGATGATGTATTCTCAATTATTCCATTACTGGCACTGATGTTTAGTTAGCAGGTTTCCTTTCAACTTTGGCATGTGCCAAATGTTATACAATCCTTTTGGTATGATCCTCAAACCTAGAGAACTTTATAATTACTATTTTCAGCAAGCAAGTATCCAATTTATACAACTTCTATTGTGCATCTATGTTAAATGAGAGAAACATGTCAAAACAAATTCGACATTGATTCATACATGTCAACCATTCATAAACCAACAGTCAAAAGTAAATGGTTCCATTTACATTTCCCTAATATTTTGATCCTATTTAAGTCTGTCACTGATTTGTCTGATGTGCTACTTTTCTCCTCCCAGGTCCCTGAAGAAATCTGGTGATTTGTGGTTAGATGCGTATCTCAACAAGTGAGGCTACTCCATCAGTCCTCGCTTCTCTCTCTTCCTGTCTCTGTCTGAATTCCAGTACCATGTTGGAGTTCCTGTTTCTCTTGGAGTCTGTGTACATCTCAAATGGTTTCCACAGTATTAACAGGAAGCTGCCACTGGCTTTCCACATGACCTGACGAATGATCTGATCCTCAATTGATGGCTGGTGAAGAACACCTTGAATTGAATTGTTCTCTGCTCCACCCCCACCCCACTCCTATTCAGCCTTGGCGAGCACCCACTGCCAGTGGAGCAGACTTCATTTTAATTAGCTGAGACAAATGTAGGACAATGGGCTTGATTTTATTTAAGTTTGCTGACCCTAAACAGCAAGTGCTGTGACACCTATTTTGTCAAACAGTGTGAGAGGGAATCATTGCACCAGCTGTGGGAATATTTAACCTTCAGTTAAATGCACATTTGCTATGATTCACTGTAGCTACTGCCATTTATTCAAGAAAGTGGCAGGGAGAACGTGCAATGCACAATGACAGTTTTTAAAGCAACCAGCTCAGCTCTTTCTAATCTTGGCAGGGACTATTTACTTAAATACGCCTTTCTAAGATGCATTTGAAATAATGCAGACAGCCTGGTCACAGGCAGGGATCTAGAACCTGCATTCTTTCTCATTCGCAAACATTCCAAATGACAGCAGGTTGCAATGGCATTACTGTTTCACAATGGCCTTATGGGTGAGGTTGGCCAGATAAGGACAAGGCCACTCCAATGTCAAACTGCCTGATAGCTCCACTGAATGTGATGCAGAGCCTTACAGACCAGATAAATCCTAGGTTCATATGCCCAGTCTGCAAAGATCGCAGCCAAAGAGCAGGATTGTATGGCCTCACTCATCCAGAAACCATAAAATCCTGCCTGAGGTCAACGGAACTTTCCATGGTCTATCCCTCGTCCGCTCCAATTCCCGTGGCGGGTGGGATGGTAAAATTATGGCCAAGATGTCAAACTGATCTTGTTCTCACCAACATCTGCACTGACAGACTTCCTAGCAGAGATTGTAGCATAACCATCAGAAGCCAACACTTCTAGGATGCTACAATTAGTCTTAGTCCTGGATTGGCAGAAACAATGGTTGTTCCTTGACTGTGAATCCCATTGCTGCCAAAAGCACTGTGTGGCCATAACTGGAGTACTTGAGTACACTCTGCTATATATCCTTTGGAGTCACAGAGCTTGCATTCATTAAGCTGTCAAAGATGGCACCTTAGTTGAGATACCAAAGGGCACTTGTGCCCATGGAACCAGTTACCCAGTGCAAATCACTGCTTCATGAACAGGTACTGGGGGGCAGGGGGTTAAACTGTTGCTACCTCTTGTCCAATATTTAACTCTTACTGCTTGCTCCCGCTGCCCCCTCCTCCCTACCTATCGTCACCAGAAACAGGGAACAGAATGCTGCCATAAATTTGATTATATCCAGAGCAAATAAAATCAAGCCCCTTGAGCCTAATAACAAAAGAAAATACTGAAGTTTTTACAAATGATCTGAGGAATGAATGGTTCTGTAGCAGTTTGGGGTGAGTTTCACTGATCTGGTTCTGTGCCGGTTTGGAGTAAGACCGAAATACAGGTTCAAGCCGCCATAGACTCCTTTCTCACTAAACCCCACTCCTTCCCTGCTTTCTGTAACCATGATCACTAGGTTCCCTACTTCGATGTTTGTCCTGTATCTCTACAGCTGGTTTGTTATTCTAACAGGGAAATCTCTTTCCGTCATGTCTGTCCATCATTTATAGTAACCAGGAGGACAGTGGTATAGGTAATTTTTTAATAAAATGACTAATCCTGTTTCTGGTACAACTCAATATTGAAATAATTGTTGATTCCCTTTAAGCTCACCCAACCATTGGTGATTATTATTAACAAGGAATATATTCTTTAACTAACCTTAACAACAGCATCATTCACTCACTCACTCACCCCCACCAGCTGCATATATATGGCTATCACTGAGGATCGTTCCTATCATGAGTTAGCTTGACAATACATTGTTTGAAAATTTAAATACCCATACACTGTGCTTTATAAACACAGGGACTAGATTCTATGCTATGAATTCACAGATGATCTCAGTATCACAGGGCAAGGTAGGGTGAAGAAAAAAGCTAGGACACAAAGTAGCCATTAACTAAAAATGGAAAAATGTCTTTTGTGTTTTTTTTCCTCTAATTAATTCCCTGATTGAACTGTGCAACGGCAAGTGCAGAGGAGAGGCCCAGCCTAAGAATACTGGATCAGCATCCAGAGGGATACTTACATCTATCTAATGGGAATGGAATTTTGACATCACTGCACCTCTTGCCCTTCCCCCGTAACATTAAGGCAGTGCTGCCTGATCATGCTAATGACCTGTCCACATAAAAGGGGATCTTTGTTATGTTAATAACCCAGGACATGATCTGCTGGATATAAATGCACTGGAAGAAATAGGTTGGAAAGACAAGGAGAAAGGGAATGAAAGGTTCGGAGTGCGATCAAAGCTTTGAAATAGCTGATTTCTAAGAAGGTGGTTGCATTAGTGCTGCTGGTGATGGAGAAAAGCAGGTATTCACTTTTATTCTTAAAAAGAATGCCCTATGCCCCATTACTATTCAACAAGTGTTTCCTGGAAAATAGACTCAGGTGACGACAGGATCTGGCCTGACATGATGATCCCCACAGTCAAAAGGTTTGCTGACACTCGGTGCTTGGATTGTTGTGAGAAGGAATGGCCTTTTGCACAAAAAACTAAAGAGCTGTTTACCCCATAAACATTCTACACTTCTTACTGAATTCCAGGAGCAGCACCACATGTACATGAAAATTAAGGTGCCTAATGTGGAAACTACAACAGTTTCCTGCTAAATAGATGTTGCAACACTTCATACACAGTTCTAAGACATCCAGCCTCCCTTTGACATTTCATTTGCCATTTCTCTACCATCAATATCCTGGTTAGGGTCAGTGTAACCATTGACTAGAAACTCAACTGGATTAGTCACATACATACGACTGGTATAGATCAGCGGCTGGTAATTCTGCAGCAAGTGTCTCACTTCCTGTCTCCCCAAAACCTTATCAGCACCTACAAGGCATGAACCAGACATGTGATGGAACACTCTCCATGTGGCCTGGGTTTAACTAAAACCATCTGCCATGAAACCTCTCACCATCCAGGACAATACAATGATTTGATTAGCAGTCCATCCACCAACATTAATACTACTTCCATCAACCATTGTTACATCATGGCTGCAATATCCACAGTATGTGCTACAGCAATTTGCTGATGCTTCTTAAACAACAATGCCTCTCAAACCTACAGCATCCACATCTTAGAAGGAAAAGGGCAACAGGTGGCTGGAAATACTATCAGCTCCAACTTCCCTTCTGTGTCACACAACATCCAACTATTTATTCATTGTTGCTTGTTTAAAATCCTGGAACTCCCACCTTAACAGCACTGTGGGAGTAGTTTTGCCGCCTTCTCAAAGCAATCAGGGGTATAAATGCTGGGGCTTGCATCCTGAGAATGAATAATTTAGGACTTCTAAAGGATATGGACAAATTGGCAGACAGATGAGGTTCAGTGCAGAGCCTCATTTTGCTACAAAGAACATGGAGAAAAAAAAGGCGCAACTCTAAAGGGGGGTACAGGAGCAAAGGGATGTGGGTGTATAAGCCATTGAAGATGCCAGGTCAAGTTGAGAGAACAGTTAATAAAGCATACAGTAGCCAAGGCTTAATAGGGACATACATCCAATGCCAGTATCTCCACATTATAGAGACCTAGATGACAAGAGCAAGGAGGTTATATTGGAATTGTCTTGGACACCAGTTTGGCCTCAGCTGGAGAACGGTGGCCTGTTCTGAGCACTGCACTTTTGGACAATAGCTGAGGCATTAGAGAAAGTGAAGATTAATGAGAATGATTCCAGGGATGAGGAACTTCAGTTACGAAGACAGACTGGAGAAGATAGGGCTGTGTTCTTTAGAGGAGATTTGATTAAGGCAGTCAAAGTCATGAGGGGTCTGGACAGAGTAGATAGGGAGAAAATATTCCCATTCGTGAAAGGATCAAGAATGAGAGGACAGGATTTAAAGTAATTTGCAAAAGAAACAAAAGTGAGATTGTGGGGTTGGGGTTGTGCTTGCGTGAGGGGAATTCTCCATATAGAAAACTGTTTCCCTCCCCGGTTATTAAAATGAGATTTAGTACAGGGTGAGCATCTTTGGGGTCCGTACTTCACTACGCTGCTGGCAGTAGAACAGGTATTCCTTGATATTTAGACCCCAAGTCTTTCAGGCAATAATCTAATCAATGTAATAGTGACTGGGAGCCAATGTTGATCTGTGAGTAGTGGGATGGTCAGTGAATGGGATGGTGTAAATTAGCAGACAGGTCGTTGAGTTTTGGATGAATTCAAGCTTCTGAAGAGTGGAAGAAGGGGGAACTGCCAGGAGAATATTGGAATTGTTAAATCTGGAAGTGATAAAAGCACAGGTGAGGCATGTGTGAAGGCAGGGAAGGCAGTCTTTGTGATAGGTAGCATGTGAGGTTGAAAGATCAGCTCAGGGTCAAAACGCCTCTTCAGCGACAGAAGCTGCAAACAGTCTGCTTCAGTCTGAGACACTGGTCGGGAGGAGGGGATTGGAATTGGTGGCTAAGGAATAGAGTTTCTGACTGGGGTGAAAAATAATATTTTTCTCTTTTCCACAAAATTTAATTGGAGGAATCTTTAGCTCATCTTAGCCTGGGCATGTCAACACTGAGACAGTGGAGGAGTTAGTACAGATGGCAGTTTGGCATATCTTCAGATGCCATCGCCAAGGAGCAGCATGTCAAAAAATAAGAGGGTCAAGGATAGATACTTATGAGACATCAGAGGTGGGGATGGGAAGATAAGGCATGGATAGGCACAAGGAGAATTTGTGCCATGACAGCTGGACAAAGGAGGAGAGGCAATGGAGGATAATGTGGACTAGGAGAGATCAGGAAGGATGAGAATGGATCGTGCACTCATCACAGTGACATTGAATGTAATTTATGAATTTGATATTAGTGTCAGTGTTATAGAATGGGTGATTGAAGACATTCAAAAATGGAGTTGCAGTAAAGATTTGGGAGATAACAACCCAAAGACATTTCAAGAAATTAAATAATTCCCCATCTCCAGGTGTAAAACAACAATAAAAAAGATAGCCTCTAATGATTAGAGCCCTCATCAATCAAAAGCATCACATCAAAGTCCATTATTGTCAGAATGAAGCTAAGAGATTTATAACCAGCAACCAGTTTTATTGCTTCAGATCCAGCATATAACCACTTTTAGGCATGAACTACACACAACGCATCTGAACCTTTTGATTTGATTTCAATCACTTACAAGTTCTTAATTTATTAAGTTACATGTGAAGCGTATGAAATCCTCAATTAGATTCTTGCCTGTAAAATAGATGATGTCCAGATGTGAATATGTAACCCTCTTTATATAAACAAAGCTCTAAACCATGCAGCACATAGCAAATTTAATATATTTGTTTTAGATCAAGTCTCAATACCCAAGAGTTCTGATATTATGCATAGAATTTAATGGTGAAAGGGTAAGGTTAATAGGGTCTGTTGCATGGTCTGAGAACCTTTAACCTGCTGATCTTCAACATGCAGGTTTCATGTACTGTAATGCATACCCTATGGAACATATTTAAGAGTTGTGTGAGTATTACATTATTGACAAGTCACAGCAAATAATGATGAATATTTATAGTCAGAGATGACTTGTATTTTACCGTTAAGTATTGACCATCTGGCACACACACATCATTTCAAAGGCTACTTTTTTCCTGTTTCCCTCCTGAATCCCTCTAATCTTTACCTCTGCATTCTGAATTCCACTTCCTCCTCCTTGCCTTGGTTTAGCAAACATTACACTGACTGTTTAAAGTAGGTGAGTGTGGATTCCAGGGATGTGAAATATTGAAAAATCTCGTCAAAACTTCCCATGAAATTCAGGCTTCTATGTTATCGAGAATAACACACATTGAAGGAATCTAAGGGTCTGAGATACAACATTTAAAACAAGTTTAAGCAGATATATTGTAGGTGTCAGTATTTCCCATTTAAACCATGATTATATCTAGTTACAACAGCTATTACCATATATCACGGTGTGTAAGTCAATCTGGCATGTGAAACAATCCCATTTTTTGGCATGAACAATGATGTTTATGCACATACTCAGCCTGTAAGTCAACTCTAACAACACCCCCCAACCCCGCTTTTAGCTATGAAATGCTGTACTCGCATTCTTGACCGGGGGCTCAATTTTTCACCCCAGAAATGCTTATTTTACTTATACTGTATGTCAGTGCAGGGGATCAAGCAGGTGATGTGGGCTGTGTTGTAAAGAAGATATGCAAGAGTCTTTGGTCAGACTATGCAGGGCACACTGTGCCTGGCATGGCAAGTGATAAACTGAAATGGGTCCGCCAGCAAAAATTTAAGTATGAAGCTGCTTTCAAGCAAAAAGTCATGACATTTGCTAACTCCTCAATGTTAGTGAAAAACTGGTGTGAGAATGGAAAAAGAATTCTCCGTGAAGAAGACGCCCAGAACCAAATACACCATCAGAAGAGGGAGCCACCACAGACCTGACCTTAAGCACGTATTGGAATTCATCCCTGAAAATTGTCAGAGTGGTTATATCATTACTAGAAATGCAACTGTATATATGCAGTTAGGTGGGCCAAATCAAACCCCTGAGTTCAAACCCCAAAGATTTTAGACCAACAGTTAGTCGGTGTATAGAGTCATAGAGATACACAGCATGAAAACAGCCCTTCAGCCCAACTTGTCCATGCCAACCAGGCTTCCTAAACTGAACTGGTTCCATTTGCCTCTGATATCCCTCGAAACCTTTCCTATCTGTGTATTTGTCCTAAAGTCGTCTAAATAGCTACTTTATGGAACAAAACAGCCTAGTGTTTCAACAGAAGATCAAGATCTTGCAGAGAACTCTTAAGAGATGTAGATGCCAAAATTGGTTTCCAGCATTTCATTATCAGACAATGACAAAAGTAGGAGTACCCTTTAAGTCACATTGGCGAGATGGATGAAGCCCCCATCAATTTTGATAATCCAGCAGCAAAACTACAGAGTATAAAGGTTCAAAAACAGTTCTAGTAAAAATGACAGGATATGAGATGGTGAGATTCACAGTGGTGCCAGGCAGCCTGACTGATGGAACAAAATGAAAGCCCATAATGGATGAGGACTGGGCGAAGCTATGGATTAATTACAGTGAAGTGTGAAATAGGTGTCCCAGTGGTCTATTTAAAAATCGCAGCTTATTTGTGTGAGCCATGTTCAGATCAAAAGGTGCCCAAGAGAAACGCCAACCACTCTAAGGTTACACCGATGGGTCTAACGTCTGTAGTTCGTTCTTTTGATGAGTGCCTCGGCAAACCATTCAAGGATCATGTTCATGGTGAAGGCAATACATGAATGGATGATGAAAAGAATTCTCGCAAGAGTGGGCATATGTGTGCTCTGTTTGATGTATGGTGAAGTTTCATTAGCAGATAAAGTATCATCAGATTGTTCAGAAAATGTGGAATATCTAATTCAACGGATGGACAGAAGATAATTTGTTGGAGCGGGTAGATTCTGACAGTAAAAACAGCAAATCTCCCAGAATGGGATTCTTACGATGAAACCATAGCCAAAGTGACTCAAAATGAATTTGATGAACGCTTTGCATCGCACGATGAAGACAATGAATTTGATGCTTTTGAAATGCTTTGATTGTGGTTAAAGGGAGCTTAGTACAATTAATTCATTCCACAAACCATGTCACATTCATTTAATATGAATTACCCATGTTTTTTTTCACATTTCAAAACAGTGAGGACCCACACCCACGATTCACATTGTATACTCTGCCCCCAACCCCCACTTTCTGGAAGGATATTTGGAGATTTGAAAGGTTGATTTATACACCACGGTCTATGGTAAGCTGAATTCATTACCAGCTAGTTCAGACTAAAGAATGTTTATTTCTAAAGAACCTTTCGTAACCTCAGGACATCCCAAAGTGCTTTATAGTTAATTGAGAACTATAGCCATGTCATTGTTAGGAAATGTGTCATCCAGCTTCTGTACTGCAAGGTCTCACAAACAGTGCTGGTACAATGACTAGAACATTTCTTCTTAGTAAAATAGGTTAGATTCAGCTATCGAGAGACCTGTTTTACCAGGACAGTCTTCTGTAGGCCTTTCTCGCTTCCTGAATGCCTCATTCCCACCAACAAGTAATAAATGATGCCCTAGCCTAGGCCTCATTGACAATGTAGGTCACAGCTTTGTGGGCAGGCAAAATGCTTAAGCTGTTTTTTAAATCAATTAAGTCAAAAATCATCAGATGATTGAACGTGTTAGCGGTTCTAAAATGGCAAATGACAATTAATTCTTGGATTAATCAGAACAATTATCTTGAACTATTTATACTGACTTAATTTTCATTGAATCTGCTGAGGTGTAAGACAAAAGTTTTTAAAAGGTACGATATTTCACATATACAGTTAATAAAAATGCTGTTAAATGGTGCTGAAGCATTTGGTTTCCTTATCATTAGAAACATATTTTGATAAAGTGGTTTGGAATTGAAAACATTCATGGCATAAAAATGCATTTTTCTTTTCTGGTAGAAATTCATACATGAAACTGATCCTGGTACCATCCTGATTGTACATCATCAGAGTAACATTAAAATTTCTCCAATCTCCTGACGTCTCCTGTTTGACTGCTGGATATTTGTGAACTTTGAGTGTAGCAATGCCTTACATCATCCCAGCACAACTTCAGAGTAAAGGGACAACGCTTTAGAACTGAGATGAGGAAGAATTTCTTCAGCCAGAGGTGATGAATCTATGGAATTTATTGCCACAAAAGGATGTGGAGGACAGGTCATTGAGTAAATTTAATACAGAGATAGATAGGTTGAAGTCTGCCGTTGAAAATCCAAACTCAATCTTCAATAAGTTTCACAAAAGCACTCTGACGATGCCCAACTTTGTGTCCATCTTGGATTTGTGCTAGACCTCTGCTGTTCATTGTGCTGCACCAATAAAGGATGCAGAACATCTCACTGACTCTCACTACATGAATCCATTGTTCTTGTTACTTTTGTATATTGAAATGTGCAAAAGATCAAGTATCCCTTAAACATCAAGGCATTGATTTCAACTCAGGTCAGAGGTACCACATGTTACATTAGTTATATTCATTTATGGGATGTGGGAGTCACTGCTTGGGCCAGTATTTATTGCCCAACCCTAACTGCCCTTGAACTGAATGGCTTGCTAGGCCATTTCAGAGTCAACTATATCGCTGCGAATCTGGGGTTACATATAGGGAAGGATGACAGATTTCCTTCCTTAAATGACATTAGTGAATCAGATTGGTTTTAACCACAATCAAAAATGGTTTCACCATTAGACTTTTAATTCCAAATTTTTATTGAATTCAAATTTCACCATCTGTCTCTGAATTACCAGTCCAGTGTCGGTACCACTATGCTACTGCCTCCCCAATAGGTTGTTCGCAGAGTCCTTGCATTTGCACCCAATAATTCAGCCTTTCAATAAAGTTTTGTAATAGGGCTTGTTCGATACGTTGTGGTTTGGTGTCTCTTTTCTAGCTGTTTTCATTCCTCTTCCACTTATTTTCACTCAGATGATACCTCCCAGACAGCATCCATTCTGGATCTGCTGCTGTGCGAAGGGAGAAACAGTGTTACCATTTTGAGTCAAACATGTCTCTTCTTCTCCAGGAGAGCTTTTCCAGTCCTCTCTGTTTCTATTTCAGGTTTCCAGCGTCCACAGAATTTTGCTTTTGAATATCTATTACAATTGATTTCTATTAATTCCCATCACATTCCTGAATGTATCAATTGATTGCCATTTTTGGTTTATCACCCAGTTTTCAAACTTTTTTGGGTTGTTTGTCAGTTCTAGCAGTGGCTCCAACTGAAATGACAGCTGCTCTTGGGAAGTGTCACCTCAGTCTCATTGCTGATCACAATGCAATCTGTCAGTCTCTTTGTATGCATCTGTTTGTACTGAGGACTCCACAGATTCAGCAATGCATTAAGCTGATCATTATGCTATATTCTGCCACCAAAAGCACTGACATAAATGCAAAAAATCCAACTTTACTGGTCAAAGTAATGAGATAAACTCCATATAACACCTTCTATCACAAGACATCCAACACATGTTGATAAATACATCAACATTTTAAAAAATCTAATTAGAAAATTGACATTTAATGTTCCCAGCTGAATAAATTGGGCTTGTAACTTGTAGATGCAACGTGATGGTTATCGGTATTTATAGAATGTATTGGATGCTTAACAACTTATAGGAGGTTTTTGGCTGACAGAACCATAACAGAAAGATGGGGAAAGAGTAAATTTTACAATATGCACAAAATGTTAACATAAGGATTTTGAAATTTAGCAAGGGTAATGAGCAGCATAAAAACAACTCTGAGTAGGATTATAGACCATAAAACCATAAAATATAGGAGCAGAATTAGACCATTCAGCCCATCAAAACTGCTCAACCATTCAATCATGGCTGATAAGTTTCTCAAGCCCATTCCTCCACGTTTTCCCCGTAACCTTTGACCCCCTTACCAATCAAAAACTTATCTATCTCTATTTAAATACACTCAATGACCTGGCTTCCACATCCTTCTGTGGCAATGAATTTCACAGATTCACCACCCTCTAGCTGAAGAAATTCCTCCTCGTCTCAGTTCTAAAGGGTCATCTTTTTACTCTGAAGTTCTGCTCTTGGGTCCTAGTCTCTGCTGCTCTGAGGTCTCTGGGTCTGTACTCAATGGAATTTAGAAGGATGGTGGTGTGGGGAGGAGTCGGGGGGAGCGGGTGGGATCTCATTGAAACTTACAGAATATGAAAGGCCTGGATAGAGTAGATGTGGAGAAGGTATTTCCCTTAGTGGGAGAGATTAGGATCTGAGAGCACAGCCTCAGAGTAAAGGGATGATCTTTTAGAACCAAGATTAAGAGGAATTTCTTCAGTTAGAGAGTGTTGAGTCCATGGAATTCATTGCCACAGAAGGCTGTGGAGGACATGTCATTGAGTATATTTAAGGCTGAGATGGATAGGTTTTTGACTGGTAAGGGGAGCATAGATTATGCAGAAAAGACAGAATAATGGGGTTGAGAAACAGATCAGCCATAATTTAATGGTGGAGTAGACTTGATGGGCCGAATGGCCTAATTCTGCTCCTATATCTTATGGTCTTAAGTTTGGACAGTGACAAGGCTCTACAACAATATTCCTGCTAAGTTGTGCATCTCTCAACATTCCGTGAGGACCCATCCTGTCCTTGTTCTATGATAAATAATGCGTTTGCACAAAGGTGTAAAATAAAGGGACAGCGCTCTGAAGAAAGCAGGTCTGGCACAATACCTAAATTTTAAAGGAAACATTAATCCACAGGACAAAATAGCGCAGGACTTGACACACATTGGTACTCACAATGTGAGGAACCGGTGTGGGAAGTGGGGCAATGCCAGACTGGTGAGTAGGGGAAGACACTTCTAAAGATATGGTTGATACATATTAGGGTGAGGTTGATGGAGCTGCACTTTGCTTTATCTGTCATTGATGGCAATGTTCTATTCCATAGCAAGAATATCCCTAGCCTTGCTAAGCTTAAAATTAATTTTAAAAATGAGAAGACATGTGGCGCTCCTGTTAGGATTAAAGGATTTTCAGGACTGTAGTAACCTAGCAGAAAGAAAAATGTGGGAACAAAAATAATGGAAGCCTTTGTACAATGTGAATAAAGCTTCTCAGCTATGTGCAGTGTGACTTCTAAAGCCCTAACACAACCCGCTTTAATTCATTCTCAGGCCACTTATTATGGCAACACAATCGCGGGCAGACACTGCTTCCTTTGATAGCAGAGGTTGTCGTGCCTGAAAAAGACCAAAAACCAACATTATCAAGTTGGCTTTTGTCCAGTGTAGATGCGGTGGAACAAATCCTGCAGCTGAATAAACGTCAGTTGAGGTAGTGCAGAGGGATGTCCACCATGTGGATACTCCGGGTATATGCGCAGTAAGTAAACAGCAAACCACCCATTTATCGCAAAGAAAACCAACATAGTGCATTCTGCTACAGGAGGTTAAGTGTCACAGTTAGATGTAAGAGACCTATGAGTGTAATGCACTCTAATGCATTATATCTAATGATATAATAAAACATGGCAGCTGACCAGCTTTGCTTTGTCTACTCTGTTAGCACCACTTAGTGTGTAACAAATGTTTGTGACGAGGCTGAGTTGAAAGTCCACGAATATTGTCATTGAATGTCAGCAGGGTGAACAAGATCAGCCGGTTTCTGGTGATCCATCCACGTGTTCACCAAGCTTTCAGTGAAGGCATTTCTCCTAATCTCAGTCTTGAAACTGTGACCCCCTTGTTCTAGACAATTACAGCCAGAGCAAACAACATCCCTGCATTGAATCTGTGCAGCCTTGATGGAATTTTATACATTTCAATCAGATCCCCCCTCATTCTTCCAAATTCCAGTGAATACAGGCCCAGACAACCCAATTTGTCCTCGTACAACAATCCTGCCATCTCAGGAATCAGTCTGTACTCCCTCTATGTTAAGTATATCCTTTCTAAGATAAGGAGATCAAAACTGCCCACAATACTCCAGGTGTGGTCTCACAAAAGCCCTGCACAGCTGTAATAAGACATCCTTGCTCCTGTACTCAAGTCCTCTTGTAATGGTCAAAATATCATTTGACTTCTGACCTGCTTGCTGTGGCTGCATTTTTGCTTTCAGTGACTAGTGTGCTAGCTCATCAACATTTTCTAATGTATCACCATTTAAATAATACTCCATCATTCTGTTTCTTTGTCCAAATTAGATAACTTAATATTTATCAAACTATATTGCATCTGTCTTGTAATTGCCCACTCACTCAAGTTGTACAAGTCACCTTGAAGCCTCTTAACATCCTCCTCACCACTCACATTCCCACTAAATTTTGTGCTGTCCGCAAACTTGGAAATATTACTTTTGGTTCCCTCATCCAAATCATTGATATATATTGAGAATGATTGGGACCCAAGCACTGATCCATGCAGGACCCCACTAATCACTGCCTGAAAAAGACCCATTTATTCCTACTCTCTATTTCTCAACCAATCATCAATCCATACCAATATATTACCTCCAACCCCATGTGCTTTAATTTTGCACACTAATGTCTTATGTGGGACTTTATCAAAAGCTTTCTGAAATTCCATACCGGAGAAAAAGGATCAATCCTGGCTTCCAGCAATCAGCCAAGGCTGGCAGAACAGGAACACAACAACGAACTACTAAGAAAGCAATAAAGAAAGGAAAGGTAGATTATGAAAGTAAACTAGCACAAAATATAAAAACTGATAGTAAAAGTTTTTACAAATATATAAAACGGAAAAGAGTGGCTAAAGTAAATGTTGGTCCCTTAGAAAATGAGAAGGGAGATTTAATAATGAGAAATGAGGAAATGGCCGAGGCCTTAAATAAGTTTTTTGTGTCGGTCTTCACAGTGGAGGACACAAATAGCTTACCGATAATTGATGGTCATAGGAGTGAGGACCTTAAAACGATCACTATTACTAAAGAGGTAGTGCTGGGTAGGCTAATGGGACTAAAGGTAGATAAGTCCCCTGGTCCAGACAGAACGCATCCCAGGGTACTAAAAGAAACAGAAGTAATAGCAAATGCATTAGTTGTAATTTATCAAAATTCACCAGACTCTGGGGAGGTGCCAGCTAATTGGAAAACAGCTAATGTAATGCCACAGTTTAAAAAAGGAGGTAAACAAAAGGCAGGTAACTACAAGCCAGTTAGCTTAACATCCGTAGTTGGGAAAATGCTGGAATCTATCATTAAGGAAGAAATAGCAGGATACCTGGAAAAAAATGCTTCAATTAAGCAGATGCAGCATGGATTCACGAAGGGAAAGTCATGTTTGACTAATTTATTGGAATTTTATGAGGCTATAACAAGTGCGGTTGACAGAGGGGAATCGGTGGATGTTGTGTATTTAGATTTCCAGAAGGCATTCGATAAGGTGCCTTACAAAAGGTTGCTGCATAAGATAAAGCTACACGGAGTTGGGGGTAAAGTGTTAGCGTGGATTGAGGATTGGCTATCTAACAGAAAGCAGAGAGTTGGAATAAATGGGTGCTTTTTCAGTTGGCAGTGACTAGTGGCGTGCCACAGGGATCGGTGCTGGGACCTCAACTATTTACCATATACATAGGCGATCTGGAGGAAGGGACCGAGTGTAGGGTAACAAAGTTTGCAGGTGACACAAAGATGAGTGGGAAAGCAAATTGCGTGGAGGACACAAAGTCTACAGAGAGATTTGGATAGACTAAGTGAGTGGGCAAGGATCTGACTGGTGGAATATAACATTGGTAAGTGTGAGGTTATTGACTTTGGAAGGAATAATAGTAAAATGGACTATTATTTAAATGGTGAAAAATTACAACATGCTACTGCGCAGAGGGACCTGGGGGTTCTTCTGCATGAATCACAAAAACTCAGTTTGCAGGTGCAGCAGGTGATCAAGAAGGCAGATGGAATGTTGGCCTTTCTCACGAGGGGGTTGGAGTATAAAAGCAGGCAGATCGTGCTGCAATTGTAACAGGGTACTGGTGAGGCCGCACCTAGGGTACTGTGTGCAGTTTTGGTCCCCTTATTTAAGAAAGGATATATTAGCTTTAGAGGGGGTACAGAGAAGATTCACCAGGTTGATTCCGGAGATGAGGGGGTTAGCTTATGAGGCGAGATTGAGTAGACTGGGCCTGTACTCATTGGAGTGTAAAAGCGTTGTAATTTTAAAATCTCTGATTCTTTCGACCAGTTTGCTTACTCCAATGTTTTACCCCAGTGTCCATCTTGCAAATAAGGGCAAAGGACAAACACAAGTAAAGGTTCAACAAGTTCATTAACAATAACACTGTTAACCCTTAAATTACCCACATAAAACAACAGGATACCCCAAAATCAAATATACTACCCGCAAAGATGGTTTAGTTAAAACTGCAGGCTCGATTCTCTGAGACCCTCTGGTCCGTCGTCACGAAGGTGAGTCTCAACGGCAGTTTCTTCCTTCCTTCTTCTCTGGTCAGCCTTCCGAATGGTCAAGGGTCACCTCCTTCATCAAGTCTTCTCCGGTCTTTCCTGCTGACGTCTGAAAGTGTGTTCCTTTATCCCCTGCCTGCTTGCCTTTCCAGAAACTTCTCTGGCTTCTGGCCAATGAGGTCCCAAGAGGGGGTTCCAATACCCAGTGGGTTTCTTGATGTCTGCCTGACAGGACACCAGGGTCCGCCCTCAGGTGTCCATCTCCATGCTGTTGCTTACATGTAACCTGTTATCAGATTAAGCCAACTGCAGGAACTTGCGATGACAGAAAGTCTGGCCCGATCTGGGCTTCTAACAACAGGCTGGTGCATTTCAATGGGGTGCAATGATCTCCTGCTAAGTATCAGTAGGGTGCAACGACCTTTGATAGGAGGTTGATGAGTCAGGCCCAGATAGGTTTGTGTATTGTACAACTGGCCTGCCTGAGGTTTGACTGTGTTTGATTTTTAATATGCCCAATTCTTTAATTTAGGATATCCAATTTTATCAGCCATAAAACTAGGCCCTGTTTATGTTACAGAAGGTTGAGGGGAGATCTTATAGAGACATATGAGATAATAAAGGGGCTAGACATGGTAGAAGCAGTGAGGTTATTTCCACTTACAATGGAAACAAGAACTAGGGGGCACAGCCACAAAATACAGGGGAGTCAATTTAGAACAGAGTTGAGGAGGAACTTCTTTTTCCCGGGGGTAATGAATCTTTGGAATTCTCTGCCCAGTGAAGCAGTAGAGGCTACCTCATTAGATGTGTTTAAGTCACAAACAGATTTTTAATCAATAAGCAAATTAAGGGTTATGGGGAACGGGTGGGTAAGTGGAACTGAACCCACTATCAGATCAGCCATGATCTTATTGAATGGCAGAGCAGGCTCAAGGGGCTAGATGGTCTACTCCTGCTCCTATTTCTTATGTTATGTTCTAATGTTCTAACAGGAACTGGAGGGACATCCACACAAAATCAGAACAGTTTCAATCACCCTTTAGAATGGTTTTGCGTTTCTTCAATTGTCTGGATGTTTCGTCATGAGTGCTTGTCTTGAGTCTTGCCTGTCTTACATTCACAATATATGTACCTGAGACTTTCTACTTATGTTATGGACAGCTACAGTGAAGTATTTACTGTGGCGCTGTTGAACCTGAGAACAGGATAATTATGGTTGCATCCACGGTTACCTCAGAAGGTTCAGAGAAGACTTGGGAAACTTTTAGTTTGTACATTAAAAGAATGAACACATTTTTCAGGACTAGTAATATTTTGGAACTTGAAGGTGGAAGCAAAGATGCAGAATAAGAAAATTCTTGAAAAAAATAAAGCAATTTTGCATTGGAAATTGGCTTTCTATTTATGTTGCAACATTTGCACTCTGCACTATGACATAGATTTGTGTGGGTGAAAGAATCTAATCAATGTTACCAAACACACAAAATCTTACATTTAAGTTAATGTGTACGATTGCTTCTTCCATGGAGATAACATCAAAGAATGTTCGGGCATTTTATTCTACACAAGTGATCAGTTCAGCTTCTGGTCCATAGTCAGAAGGCTTCTGCAAACCTAAAGCGGGAAGACCCAGTCAGAACAGTGCTGATGACAGCAGTTAAGTGACTTGTTATCACTGCGATGGCGACTATGTGGCATGGGCACATCAGTAGAGAAATACTTTGAATACCAAAAGAAAGGCCATATTACAACCGCTTACCGGCTGAAGCCCAAAGCAGGAAAGAGAATGCATTCTGGTAGTAATGGAAAACAAGGATGTCATTGGGGTGGAGTTCACAATCTTGTCCCAAGTACCTACGCAAAGTGAAGCTAGAGCTGTACAGCATTTGTGCAACTAACTATCGCTCAAATGGCAGAAACCTTTGTACAAAGGTGTTGGTACATGAGCATCAACACAGCTGCAGGTCACTCCAGTATAAGTAGAGGCACATACCAGAACAATTTTGGTGATGTCTCTAACTGAGAGCACTAGTATCAGTACTATACAGATAAATGGAATACACTGTCCAATAGAAGGGCAAATCCCTCAAATTGCCCATTGTAGTGAGATACGCCAACAAATCAGCATTAATGGGAAAAGGCTGGCTTTGCAAGCTATAGACTGCAAACATGTGTTCCAAGTTGAGACAATCAAGAAGCTCATCAGCTATTGAATAGTTAAAGCAACATTTTTGAGCACAGGTATGAAGTATGATGGTGGGATGTGGAAGCACACATTCAAATTAGGCCTCATGTAAAACCAATGAGTCCTGCTGGGGCAATCCCTTATGCCGTCAAAACCATGGTTAAAGAGGAGCTAAAGAAGAAGGGAGAAATGATGTGCTAGTGAAAACTGGTTGTAATGATTGGGCAATCCCAAATGTAGTAGTGCCCCAGTCAGACTATACGAGGGCTACAAAATCACAATGAACCAGGACATGGGTGGAGGGCAGTATCCATTATTGATCTGCCAAAGATTTATATGCAAAGCTGGTGGGATCTAAGCTATTCACAAAATGAGATTAGTACCATGGACATCTCAGTGTGGGTCGAGGAAGTCAGCAAGATATCATAACAAACACACACAGGGGACAAATTTCCTCTATGGTCTGAAACCTTCTCCAGAAATCTTCCATGCTACAATGGATAAGATTTTCAGGTCAGGCACACGGCTGCTGGAATAATGTAAAATTCTGGCCTTAGGGTTGGAGCAATGATCAGTCAGATTAGGATGATAGTCAAGAAGAGTCTATAGTATTTGCATCCCATACTCTTACCAAGTGTGAACGCAGCCACTTGCAGATTGAAAAGGCAATGCCTGGAATCATTCACTCCCCACAAATACTGTCGGACCTGCTGAGATTTTCCAGCATTTCCTGTTTTTGTTTCAGATTCCAGCATCTGCAGTACTTTATTTTTAGCCTAGAATCATTTTCAGACCAGTTTTTGTTGGATAGAAGCTTCACTCTAGTAACAGATCATAAACATCGAGCAGTTCCTTTAGGACCAAAGTCTTTGCAATGCCCATCATGGCACGGTGCAGCAGGAGACTATATGTCTCATGGTACATTAATATCGCAGTTTGTAAGAAAATGCTATTGATGAACCATTGGTGCATTTGCCACAAGAGGACTTAGAGGTAGGTTTTCAATGTGCAATTTTTATGCCAGGGATAGGAAATGCCTTTCTAAACACTGCAACTGAAATTGCAGCTGAAACTCAAAGACTCAATGTTGAGGAGTATCTACACACAGACAGTGGTTGGCTGGACAGAGATAGATCGGTGTACAGATGAGAAACCGAAACCATTCCACAACTGGTGTAATGGGTTATCATGTGATCAGGACTACATCAAGTGGGGTCACAGATAGTGTAGCACCTAGTTCTTTGAGATAGGATTCTAGCAGAACTCCAAACCGAACACACAATAACCGTCAATGTGAAATCTAGAGCGGGAGAATTTGTTTATTGGTTTGGCCCAGAAAGTGACCTAGAATCATTGATAAGCAAATGTACTACTGTCTGCCAAAACTGGAGAAAGAAATCACCAGTTGGAGAGTCGGTGCCCAATCGATGGGCTGAAAGGGCTCTTCTGCACTGTACGGATTCTATGATTCCATTCTATGATTAATCAGGCCAGATATCCTCCTCTTTTTCACATAAAAATTGCCTTCAAAGATAAACACTTGGATTAAAAGGGTCCCATTTTGGGAATCATAGAATCCCTACAGTGCAGAAGGAGGCCATTCAGCCCATCGAGTCTGCATTGACCACAGTCCCACCCAGGTCCTATCCCTGTAACTCCTCATATTTAGCCTGCTAATCCCCCTAATGCTAGGGTTAATTTATCATGGCCAATCAACCTAACCAGCACATCTTTGGACAGTGGGAAGAAACCTGGAATTGTGGGAATGCAGAGTAATCGCAGTACTATATCTATAGGAAATTTATCCTTTAGGTTCTGCGGCAGACAAGCACTGACAAATTCAAAGAACTCTAGTTGATTTATTAACCATGCAGGGCAAGCTGGCCTCTGTATTCGACTTCCATTTAAGCTGGTATGTAAAGTCTAGCCTGATGTTTTGTATATACCAGACAGTAGTGTGGTGTATCATTCATGGTGTGAATTTTATAGCCAGACTCAGCCCTCAGGCAGGGATCCTTCCACATCTGATCATCCTCCTATCATTGGTACTGACTGTGGTGCACTGTAAAGTCAAATATCCTGCTGATACCCACTGCCTAGATATACAGACCGCAAGTGGAGAACAAGAGGAGTCCTCTTGATCCGGGTGCCTTTGGGACTGTATCCTAGCCTGAGAGGAGGGGAGAAAAATGGGCAACGAGCAACTCTCTGTTCCTTCCCTCTGCTTTAATGCAGATTTGCCAACCCTGCTTGCAGCGTGATTAATAATCCTGGATTAATGTATTCCTCTGCCATCATTGCTCAGAGGAACAAACTTATGGTAGTGTAAAGGTTAAAATTCCGTAGCATCCGAACTGGCCACCCTCCAGTGCAAGCTGCTATTCTTCATGCCAGCGTCTAATGTTGGACATCAGGGTGATACCACAACTGTGCCTGCTCTCATCTGGTCAGCACTCACCACAGTAAGAAGTCTCACAACACCAGACTAAAGTCCAACAGGTTTATTTGGTAGCACATGCCACAAGCTTTCAGAGCACTGCCCCATCATCAGGTGACTGGGAGTTGTGTTCACAAACAGGGCACATATAGACACAAAATTTACAAGATAACGTTTGCAATGCGAGTCTTTACAGATAATCAAGTCTTAAAGGTGCAGACAATGTGAGTGGAGGGTTAAGCACAGGTTAAAGAGATGTGTATTGTCTCCAGCCAGAACTATTAGAGAGATTTTGCAAGCCCAGGCAAGTTGCGGGGGTTACAGATAATGTGACATGAATCCAAGATCCCAGTTGAGGCCATCCTCATGTGTGCGGAATTTGGCTATCAGTTTCTGCTCAGTAATTCTGTGCTGTCATGTGTTGACACGGATGCATTATCTCACGTGAGAACACCAGATACATGGTACATACTGTTGCAACTCAGCCAACGTTGTCTACCTGATACACTGCTGGAAAGTATGTCCCAAGGCATAGTACATTGGAGACACCATGCGGTTGCTATGACAACAGATGAATGAACACCACTTGACAATCCTGTTGTAGAAACTTCAGCAGTCACGGGCATTCAGCCTCTGATCTTTGGGTAAGCGTTCTCGAAGGTGGCCTTCACAACACACGACAACGAAGAATTGCTGAGCAGAAACTGATAGCCAACTTCCGCACACGTGAAGACGGCCTCAACCAGAATCTTGGGGTCATGTCACACTATCTGTAATCTCCACAACTTGCCTGGGTTTGCAAAATCTCACTAACTGTCCTGGCTGGAGACAATACACATCTCTGTGCTTAATTCTCCACTCACATTGTCTGCACCTTTAAGACTTGATTACCAGTAAAGACTCGTATTCCAACCATTATCTTGTAAATTGAATTTGTGTCTATACGTGCCCTGTTTGTGAACACAACTCCCACTCACCTGATGAAGGGGCAGTGCTCCAAGAGCTAGTGGCTTGTGCTACCAAATAAACCTGTTGGACTTTAACCTGGTGTTGTGAGACTTCTTACTGTGTTTACCCCAGTCCAACGCCAGTATCGCCACATCACAGCACTCGCCAGCCAGTGATCAGGGCTATAAGCACTATCTGATTCTTAGCACCAGCCCACTGATTTGACATGATAATTGCTGGGTTACCACCCAGTTACTTACCACACCCATATTTAATAAATGAGTGGAAACTGCAGGCAATCTAATTATGGAAGGGAATAACAACCACTTTGTCGAAAAAGAAAATCTGGATGATTGCACATTCATCCTTTCTGTCTCATTTCCACACTGTTTCAGAAGCTCCTCCCCATCCCAAAATCACCTCAAGACTTGATGTAATCCAAGGAAGCACTGACTTGCTTCCACAGTTTCCAATTCTTGCTACTCCTACTGGTTTAATAAATAAATGGTCTGCTACTGAATCATAAAGATTAGAAGGTCTCAGGGGTCAGCTTCTGGTCCCTCCTTAGTTTACCTCAGCTTTGCACATGGAAGGATCTTGCAATTTAATTTGGGGGCCTTGAAGAAGTAATTGCAGGGGTGGGGGGTATTTGACCTCAGAGTGCATCACAGTCAAACCTGAGTACCAATGGCAGGAGGATGATCAGATGTAGGAGGGTCCTTGCCCAATGTTATCCCTGCGGGAGAGCTGAGTCTGGCACTTGAGTTATAAAGGAGATGCTGGATAGACTGGGCCCTTTTCTCTGGAGCGTAGGAGGCTTAGGGGTGATCTTATTGAGGTCTATAAAATAATGAGGGGCATAGATAAGGTAGATAAACAACATCTTTTCCCAAAGGTAGTGGAGTCTAAAACTAGAGGCCATAGTTTAAGGTGAGAGGGGAGAGATACAAAAGGGTCCAGAGGGGCAATTTTTTCACATGATGGTGGTGAGTGTCTGGAACAAGCTGCCAGAGGTGGTAGAAGAGACGAGGACAATCTTGTTTTTTAAAAAGCATTTAAACAGCTACATGGATAGGATGGGTATAGAGGGATATAGGCCAAAAGTGGGCAATTGGGACTAGCTTAGTGGTTTATAAAAAAAGGGCAGCACAGATAGGTTGGACCAAAGGGCCTGTTTCCATGCCGTAAACCTCTATGACTTTAAAATTCACGCCATGAAAGAAACATCACATGTTTTCTACATACTGGAAAACAATCAGGCCAGACTTTACATACCAGCTCTGAAGTGCAATGGGAATCAAGATGCAGAGGCCAGTCTGCCCTGTATGGTTCTTCATCCAGTAAGATTTTGAATGGAGAATTACACGGGACATACTGATTTTGGTGCCTGAATCCTTGTCCACTGCTGTCACCAAAGGAACCCTTGTGCCAGGAACACATGATTACCCCCAACATTTAATTCTTTTCAACCTCCCATGATCCAGAACTCTGATCCCTGTAAACCCCCAACTAAAGATTCCAGATTGAAACTGATGATATTTTGTCAAGTAACAATGGCCACTTTTACCTGTTTGTTTTTGTCCTTTTCAGGGGCGTCACTGGCTAAGACTGCATTTTCTATTGCCCATCCCTAATCGCGAGAGGGTGCTGGTGAGCTGCCACCAAATGCCAATAATATCTTGTTATCAGACACAACTCATCAAAAATAGAGGGGGTAAACTACACACAGTTGAGGGGGGGGGGGGGGGGGGGGGGCGGGGGGGCTGCAGGGGGGGCAGGGGGTGGGGCTTTATGCCCTGATGCCTCCTGGTTCTAGATTACAGCACTGTATTAAATAGAATCAGCAGCAACTGGAAGCACAAAGAAAGATGGAAATTGTGCCCAGTTGGCCCATGGGTCTTTTCACAGAGAAATGAAGAAAGGCAGAGATTAAAGGAGGATAACACAATACTGTCTGGCATCACTCACAATCCAAGCTTGCTGCTTTTAATAATCATTATAATTTTAGTGGAAATTGGTGCCCTACATAACTGTTGACCAACAGAATGTACAGGTGAGAGGCGTACAGTGTAACCCAGTGTGATCATTTACGTTGGCCAACAGGGGACTGGAGTCAGGAACAAAACAGGTTGGAGTAAGGGCAGACAGGATTCAAGGATGACCCAGGGCCCTGACAGGAAGTTGGGATCGTGCAGTGAAAGATATGAACAAAAAGGCCTTTAAAAGGTTTCAACATTGATCACAAAGCAAATCACACCACACTGCAATGAAACCTCCAGTGTATGTCATTTTTCCAGCATTTTTGCCAGTTTCACCAGGTCTCCTATATTTGCTTAGTGGCCTTCCCAAATACCCATAAACACCATCAAATTCAGCTTTCATCGCAAAGGTTAGTTTAGTTAGTTTATCTCAGCAACAATGTCATGGGAGGGCTAAAGTTTTGGCCTACTCACCTTTTGATCATTATCCGGTGGTTTCTGCCGGAGGCCCTTAGGTAAGGTGATGGGACTTGGCTATGATATTCTCAAGACCAGACAACCTGCCAACACTGACCACCTAAAATTGCACAAAAAGAATGGCCAATTTGACAAAGTTCCAGGTGTTCATTGACTCTATCCAATTGAATAACTTCAGAAAGCAAGGAACAAAGTCTGAGAAGAAACAAATGATTAGGTTCCAACTGGGCTGTGAGCCCCACCCTGTGGTTGGAGTGAGTAGCTACCCCTTTATACTGACATTAACACAAATGACCGTCACTGCTTTTACATTTTCACCCTGGCTGTAAAATGACACCCGAATTGGGATTCAGCACTTTTCCCAGTCCTTTTTTTACTGCCCCATCCAGGTGAATGGTGAGTATTCCATCACACTCCTGATTTACTCTTGTTGAGAGGCTTCGAGGAGTCAGGAGGTGAGAAGAGTATGAGCCTGTATGATGTTCCTGAAGCCAGGGTTGGTCCAGTCCAAATTCTGGTCAATGCCAATATGGTGTTTGAAGAACTGGGGGATTGTTAGTTTGCCCCGTTTTTGGAACTGGTCTTGATACTCAGATCAGGGGGCAAGAGTACAAAATGATAGATGTACTTACCTGAAAATTACATCATCTAAAGCAATCCTATTCAGGCAATTAAAAAAGTCCCCAAATTCATCCTTAGGCTGAGCTGAATTAGCTAACCTCAAAACGCACTTGATTATAACTTATCTCAGTGTCTCTGAATAGGAAGAGAAAAAATGTCAGACACTATTGCAACTCGTGGCATGTCTTCTCGTCCATCTTAGACAGGGGCAGGATTGGGCTGTTCTGTGAAACTACCCATGACTGAAAATTCAATTGGTTTTCAATCCATCTAACTAGATCCAATTCCCAATTTCATTGGTATAAAACACAAAGGTAATGGTGATTCTGCGTACCTGCAATTCACCTCAAAATAGTCCATGCAAAAATAAACTGATTCCTTCAACATGTCGGGCATAGCAGATACTGCACATAACCAGCACTGAAGGACAGTAAAGAATTACATCCCTAAATGGGGATTGTGACTTCCAAATGACTGTTATTGTTGCAAACAGCCATCAGTAACAAATTAAAGTGGAGGCAAAGGGTTTAAAACTTAAACAAAGCCCTTTACATAGTTATGAGGGGCAAGCTGGTTAAGGTTGGGTAAATAAATTAAAACATGGTAAATGAGGAGTAGGAAATATTTAAAGAAACAATTCAAAATGTTCAACAAAAATACATCCCATTTTTGAAAAACAAAAGTTTACGTAGAAAGAGCCATCTGTGGCTTACTGGGGTTAAAAATAGTGTTAGATTAAAAGAGGCTTATAACATTGCAGATGTCCAAATCACGTAGTACTCCGATGTAAAAGCGTGACATCATTGCATCCACACCCCAGCTAGTTGGGAACATGATTTGCATATTCTTATCAGGCCTCTGCACCCAAATATTTCCCCCAAAGCCCCACAGAAAGGTCCATTCATGATGGCGTCAGGGCAGACTGACATGAATTACAACTGGTCTCCCACAATGTGCAGCTGGAGAGAAAACCTCCCAGAGGAGTTCCGGTGAGTGCATCACTCAGAAGTGGGGGAGGGGTAATGCCCAGGCACTAACTGGGCACTGGTGGGTTATGTGGTGGTAGTGGGTGGAAGTGCCACATAAACGTTTGTCCACCAGGATGGCCTTTAAAAATGATGTCTCGATCATTAAAAAAAACTAAATTAGTAATAAGACGGGCTCACTGAGCCTGCCCCCACCAGCGTGACATTGGGAAAAAAAGGCAAAGGCCAGATCCCACAATGTTCCCAGTGATACAACAGACAAAGCTGTCATTGGTGCTGGGGGCTTCAACAAGCTTTTCCTGCCCACGATTGGCCTTTGCAAATATTCAGGAAAATTCCACGCAAGTGTTGAGTCCTGAAGGCTGCGAAGCGCCCAATTGGAAGATGGGGTGCTGTTCCTCCAGTTTGCATTGGGCTTCGCTGGAAGATTGTAGCAGGCCAGAGACAGACACGAGGCATGGGAACAAGATAGTGAGTTGAAATGGCAAGTGACAAGGAGGTCGGGAACAAGCTCACAGACTGCGCAATAAGGGGAGATTTGAGAGATGCTTAAAAATCATAGTTTTGATGAAGTGAAAGCAAAAGAAACTGTTTCCAGGGGCAGGAAGGTCAGTAACCAGACAATAAGGATTTTCATCATTGATAAAAGAACCAGTGACACCATGAAGGAACAATTTTTTTTGCACTGCCTGGTAGAATGTTGGACCCATATTTAACAGTAACTTCCAAAAAATTGAATGTAATAAATACATGACAGGAAAAAATATTCCAGGATATAAAGAGTGGAACTAACTAGATAGTTCCATCAAACAGCGAGCACAGGCACTGTAGGCCAAGTGTGCTGGGCCATAGTACAAACAATATATATATATTCTGACCATTTGAATTTTGTTTTAAAAATAGATCCTGGCCAAAAACCATTTTCGTTGAATGGAAACATTATAAATCCACTGCAAATTTGTTATTTACTTTATTAAAATCCCACTGGTAAGCTTTTTACAATAAGATAGTAGCTGATGTATTTGGCAGGCTGTTGGGAATAGAAGCCCCAGCTTGCATTAGGAGTTGGCCTACAGTAAAAATAAACCATTAACTGACAGGGGTCATCAGAAATAGCAGCAACCACAGTTCATTTAAGTGAAATTAACAAAGGCAAAATGATTGAATTCTTTGTCTTGAAACCAGACAAGTAGGCTATATATACACGTGTATGTGTGGATACAGGGTGGGGTAGAGTTTGTTGGTAGAGGTAAAGAGAACATAATTCTTTATTGAAAATTCCCTGCACAGAAGAATGCAGAATTATGCTTTGGATCCACAAAAGGTATCAGTTTCTGGCTTTTATTTCCTCAATAAGCTCCAGCTGCTGACACCTTTACTAGCTGCACAGCACTCTGAAATGTAAATCATTGTTTTTCATTGGTTTGGAAATCAGGAACACATGATCAATAGCTTGGCTGGTTTGAAAACATTACCAATATCAGTAGCTGCAAGCCAGTACTGCCCGTAACAGAGATGCTGAATTGATTTGCAAACTCACCGTAGGCGACTCCAATGCTCGCCGGGCCAGCTGCTTCCTGTCACCCGCCCCAAAGCTGGAGCTCAGCCAAAACCTTGCTGCTCATGTTGTAACAACACCAAGCTCCATTTACCCATCAGGCTCTGTATTCACTGGCTTCTGGTCCAGCAAAAAACTCCATTTTAAAATTTATCTATTGCCCCGCCTCTCTCCATGGCTCCTCCTGGCCTACAACCTCTCCCCCCCACCCCCCCCCCCCCCCCAGGTCCTCCAATTCTGGTCTTTTGCTAATTCCAGATTTTTGGATCTTCACCATTGGCGATCATGCTTACAGATGCCTCAGTCCTCTGCTTTGGAATTCCCTCCCTAAACCTCTTCATTTTGAAGACATTAATGTGTCTCTGATAAAACTTTTGATCACTTGCCCAGATAGCCCCATGTGGATTATCACCCGGTTTTGACAGGTTTTAAAATTCCTGTTCAGACACTTCACATGAATTGGCTTTATAAATTCAATCTATTGTTGTAGAAGATACAGATAATAACAATTGGAAATTAGGGAAAGGTTCCATCTTGCAAAATGATCACTGAGCTGGGATTATTAGTGCTACAACATCTTGCATATGACATATTTAAGCAGGTCATAGTATTGTCATCCCATGGTTCTTTTACCATACATCTGTTTTGAACAGATGTTCTAGAATATCACTGTCACTTGCAGAAACTGAACTCAAGTTAATCTTTTAACCCTAACTACCATTTCTCTTCACCCTCTTTTATATACAGTCAGGAGGCAGTTACCTTGGAAGGCCTCAACATCAACTCTGCATTCTAGGAAGTCTCATGGCACCACGTCAAACACTTCCTGCTGTTTACCTCATCCTCACCAACCTGCCTGCCACAGATGCATCTGTCTGTGACAGTATCAGTAGGAGGATCCACTGAACTGTTCTCATGGTGACAAAGCCCACCTTCACATCGAGGATATCCTCCATCGTATTGTGTGTCACTACCATTGTGATAAATAGGACAGACTTCAAACAGAACTAGCAAATCAAGACTGGGCATCTATGAGACGCTGTGGAATAGCAGAATTGGACTCAACCACAATGTGTAATCTCAAGGTCTGGCATGTCCTCCATTCTACTATTACTACCAAACCAGGGTTCAAACCTTGGTTCAATGAAGAGTGCTAGTGGGCATGCTTAAAAATGAGGTGTCAATCTAATGAAGCTACAGCACAGGACTACTTACATGCAGATGCAACAAATGATAGACAGAGCTAAGCAATCCCACAACCAACAGGTCAGATCTAAGTTCTGTAGTCCTGCCACATCTAGCCGCGAATGGTAGTGGACAATTAAACAACTCACTGGAGCAGGAGCACACTCCACAAATATTCCTGTCTTCAATGATGGAGGAACCCAGCACATCAGTGCAAAAGATAAGGCTAAAGCATTCTCAACAATTTTCATTCAGTATGCCGAGTGGATAATCCATTTCGGTCTTCTCCAGAGGTCCCTGGCATTACAGATGTCAGTCTTCAGCCAAATCGGTTCACTTCATGTCAAGAAATAGCGACAATGGTTATGGATCTTTGACAATATTCCGACAATAGTTCTCAAGACCTATGCTCCGGACCTTACAGCACTCCTAGCCAAGCAGTTCCAGTACAGCTACAACACTGGCATCTACCCAGCGATATGGAAAATTGTCCTGTACAGAAAAAGCAGAACAAATCTAACCCAGTCAATTACTGTCCCATCAGTCTACTCTCAGTCATCAGTAATGGAAGGGGTCATCAACACTGCTATCAAGCAGCAACTGTTCTGTAATAACCTGCTCACTGATGTTCAGTTTGTGTTCCATCAGGACCACTCAGCTCTTGACTTCATTACAGCCTTGGTTCAAACATAGACAAAACAGCTGAATTCCAGAGGTGAGGTGACAGTGACTGCCTTTGTATTATCAAGGAGCCCAAGCAAATCAGGAATTAATGGGAATCAAGGGGAAAACTTGTTGCTGGTTGGAGTCATACCTGACACAAAGACAAATGGTTGTGATAATTGGAGGTCAGTCATCTCAGCTCCAGGATATCACTACAGGAGTTCCTCGGTGTAGTGTCCTAGGCCCATTCATCTTCCAGCTGTTTCATCAATGACCTTCTTTCCATCATAAGGTCAGAAGTGGGAGTGTTTGCTGATAATTACAGTGTTCGGCACCACTCATGACCCATCAGATACTGAAACAATCCATGTGGAAATGCAACAAGGCCTGGACAATAATTAGGCTTGGGTTGACAAGTGCCAAGTAATATTCACACCACACAAATGCCAGGCAACGACCACCTCCAAGAGGGAATCCAACCAATGTCTCTTGACATTCAATAACCATCGCTAAATCCTGTACTAACATCCTGCAGGTTAGTAATGGTCAGAAAGTCAACTTGTAAATACTGAGGCTATAATGGCTTGTCAGGGGCTAGGAATCCTGCAGTGAGCAAGTATCCAGGGCCTGTCCACAATGTACAAGGCACAAGTCAGAAGTGTGATGGAATGCTCTCCCCTTGCCTGGATGACTGAAGTTTCAACAACACTCCAGACATTATCCAGGACAAAGCAGACCACATGATTGGTGTCCCTTCCACAAACACTTACTCCTGCCACCACTGACACAGCAACAGCAGTGTGTACCATCCATAAAATGCACTGCAGGAACTCACCAAGATTCCTTAGACAGCACCTTCCAAACCCATCACCATCACCACCACCACCACCTAGAAAGACAAGGGCATCAGATACAAGGGAACACTGCCACCTTTCCAACCCACTCACCACCCTGACCTTTTCACCATTTCTTCACTGACACCAAGTCAAAATCCTGGAAGTTCCTTTCTAACAGCACTGTGGATGGACCTGCACCACGTGGACTGCAGTGTTTTAAGGCAGCAACTCACCACCATCTTCTCAAAGGCAATTAGGGAAGGATAATGAATGCTAGCTTAGCTATTGATGTTTTCAGCCCTCAAATACATAAAAAAACTAGGATTGATGAGAAGAAACAGCTTCACTCAGAGTGGTGAACAGAATCCTGCAGAATTCTCAACCACATGAAGCTGTGAAGGCCAAGTAACAATGTATTTAGGAAAGAAATAGATTTTGAGACACTAAAGGCTTCAAGGGGTATAGGGGAGAGAGCAGGAGATAACAGGATCAGCCATGATCACACTGAATGGCAGAACAGGCTTGATGGTCTGAATGGTCTACTTATACTCCAATGTTCTATGTTTCTATTATTTTTTTCATTCTGTAACTGAGGGAGTTTATATGACTGCAGTGTTACTCCTGCATCAAGCTTACTCCTGCAATGAAAACGATGGTATTGGTACTGTTATACCAAGGTTCCACATCAAGCCTGCAATCATAGTTCAGAAAATGCCATCAAAATAAATGTGATGTGTCACATTCCACTGTGTCAATGCATTGTCTCTATCTGCCAACATCAAGATGCAATTGGAAAACGTTCACCTAATGTCATTCAGTTCAGAAAAACTTACTAAAATTTAACTTCAAGTGAATGATGGTAGATTAGTTTGGAGCAGGGGATTGCTAATATCTTAACTCACTTCCCAAGTAAATAACAAGTAACATCAATAACATTATCTAGTGAGCACCAGTCTTTTAAATATATATAAAAGGAGTTTGCAGACTATTTTTTGATGATCGCTGCTACCATATTCAGCTCCACCTAATACGTTAAAAGAAGAGCTATTACAAGATAATATGATAAACTATGTAATAAAAATTTATTGTACAGAATATCAATTATATTTTATGCACTATACTTGCATTCTCAAAAAACTTACAAAATGTATTTCATTATACCAGTATTTAACTGTAATCTTTAACCTTTTCATTAGAACACCTGGGTATAGGTTTGGACAAATTGCACTTCACACATCAGTGACCTATTTGGTTTTAAAAAAATATTGTGCTTAAAGTGATGGAAAAGTGCCTTTCTATTTTAGGCACCCATTATCAGCATCAAGCATATCTATAGGAGGTGTGGCACGGTTGGGAGCAGAATAAAGCTTTCTCTACTGCTGTACCAGTGTGCTTTCCTCCTCCTCTTAGCCTCAGAGTAGCATCCCTGTTGTATCAACCAGGGGATTAAGGCCAGATGACAAAATTAAAATGATGAAAATTAAATTTAAAACAGTTAGGAACAATCTCCTTGCTCAAAAATGCAACAGTCTGGAACAATCTACAAGATGGCATAATAAGAGACAAAAAAACTAGCATGTTCAAAGTCCATTTTGTTGCTATAATTGAGAGATGAGCTTCGATGAGTCTTGCAATCTTTTGACGTTTTCCATTTTCCACTTACAAGCATGTTGGGGTTTCACTGAGTGCAAATATAACATGAAATTGGAAAGTTTATTATTCAAGGTTCATAAACTTCAACTCATTTCATGTACAGTCAGAGTCTGTGTTGAATTCAGATTCAGGGAGCAGTGGTAGAGGGGCAATGTCTAACCCACTCATCATCCTTCCCCTTGAGCAAAAAGGAAAACGAGAAAAAAATATAATTTCCCATTAACCAGAGGTGGCCAATAGAAAGTTGAATTATAATTGTGGTATTTTGAAGACACAGAAAGGTTCTGCCCTTAAACTTGAAATGCGAAAACCATCACACACATCAATATTCTGAAGCAATTAGGGTCCATGGCTCCATAATTAAAATTTATGGAATACATAAATAAACAAATTCAATGTCATGTCACCTTATTCAATGCATCAGATCCAGATACAGAAAATAAAACACTTGGCGATGCATACAATTACATAAAATTAATCCCGTTACCAGTACAGCTCATTCAAATGCTAATTTATATCTACTGAATTGGTCAGCCTACTGAGTTCCGTAGTTTACAAAGTAAATCTTTAGTGCATATTACTTTATGTAAATAATCAGATTTGTATATAAATAGAATAAATAAATTTCTTGTTATTTCATCAATGAACTAAAGCCGTTGTTTCTTAGCTTTCAGTTTCTTCCTTTTTAGTTCTTCTTCCTCTTTTCTCATTTCTTCTGCATCCTCCATCATACCCAAATGCAAGCTGCAGGAGATTAAAAAAGTCAAGTTTTATAAAATAATACACATATTTTTCAAAGTTCTTCCACCTTCTGTTATCATATACTTCAACACCAACTTCAAAGGTGATTGCGGGAGTCTGTTGGCAGGCAAAGGGGCATCTGATAAGTGTGTGACTTTCAAAAGTGTGTTAACCAGAGGTCAGGGTAAGCACATTCCTTACAGTGAAGGACAAGGCTGGGAGAAGTAGGGGACCTTGGATGACTCTGGATACTGAGGCCTTGGTCAAAAAGTAGGAGGAGGCATATGACATGCATATGCAGCCGGAATCAAATGGATTCCTTGAAGAGCATAGAGGTTGTTCGAGTAGAGTTGAGAGAAATCAGGAGGGGAAAAAAAGGGAACATGAGATTGCTTTGACAGATAAGGCAAAGGAGAATCCAAAAAACTTCTACAAATACATAAAGGGCAAAAGAGTAACTAGGGAGAGACTAGGACCTCTTAAGGATCAACAAGGTCATCTCTATGCGGGCCCACAAGAGATGGACGAGATCCTAAATGAGTACTTCTCATCGGTATTTACTGTTGAGAAAGGCACAGATGTTAGGAAACTTGGGGAAACAGTGATGTCTTGAGGAGTGTACGTATTACAGAGGTGGTGCTGGAAGTCGTAAAGCGCATCAAGGTAGATAAATCCCCGGGACCTGATGAAGTGTATCCCAGAACGTCATAGGAAGTTAGGGAGGAAATTGCATGTCCCCTGGCAGAGATATTGAATCATCAATAGCATACGGGTCGCGGGGAAAAGCCTGGGAATTACAGGCCGGTGAGCCTAATGTCTGTAATGGGTAAGTTGTTAGAAGGTATTCTGAGAGACAAGATCTACAGGCATTTAGAGAGGCAAGGACTTATTATGGACAATGAACATGGCTTTGTGAATGGAAAACTATGTCTCACAAATTTGATTGTGTTTTTTGAAGGAGTAACCAAGAAGGTAGATGAGGGCAGTGCAGATGACGTTGTCTACATGGACTTTAGCAAGGCCTTTTGATAAGATACCACATAGTAGGTTGTTGCATAATGTTAAATCCCACCAGATTCAGGGTGAGGTAGCCAATTGGATACAAAATTGGCTTGATAACAGAAACCAGACGGCAGTTGTAGAGGGTTGTTTTTCAAACTGGAGATCTGTGACCAGCGATGTGTCTCAGAGATCGGTGCTGGATCCACTGTTACTTATATTAATGATTTGGATGAGAATTTAGGAGGCATGGTTAGCAGGTTTGCAGATGACACCAAGATTAGTGGTATAGTGGATGGCGAAGAAGGTTATCTAGGATTGCAATGGGATCTTAATCAACTGGGCCAGTGGGCCAATGAATGGCAGATGGAGTTTAATTTAGATAAATGTGAGGTGATGCATTTTGGTAGATTGAACCAGGGCAGGACTTACTCAGACAATGGTAGGGAGTTGGGGAGAGTTACACAACAAAGAAATATAGCAGTACAGGTTCATAGCTCCTTGAAAGTGGAGTCATGGTTGGATAGGGTGGTGAAGGTGGCATTTGGCATGTTTGGTTTCATTGGTAAGAGCACTGATTACAGGAAGTTGGGCAAGATATTAATAAGGCCACATTTGGAACATTGTTCACAGTTCTGGTCACCCTATTATAGAGAGGATATTATTAAACTATAAAAAGTGCAGAAAAAATTTACTAGGATGCTACCAAGATGTGATGACTTGAGTTACAAGGAGAGACTGGATTGACTGGGACTTTTTTCTCTGGAGCGTAGGAGGCTTACGGGTGATCTTATCGAGGTCTATAAAATAATGAAGGTATAGATAAGACAGATAGTCAACAGCTTTTTCCAAAGTTAGGGGACTCTAAAACTAGAGTGCATAGGTTTAAGGTGAGACGGGAGAAATACAAAAGGTTCACAGGGGCAATTTTTTCACTCATAGGGTGGTGTCGGGAACAAGCTGCCAGAGGCAGTAGTAGAGGTGGGTAGTTTTGTCTTTTAAAAAGCATTTAGACAATTACATGGGAAGATGGATACAGCGGGAAATGGACCAAACGTGGGCAATTGGGCCTAGCTTAGTAGTAAAAACTGGGTGGCATGGATAAGTTGGACCGAAGTGCCTGTTTCCATGCTGTAAATCTCTATTCCAGGTACAATGCATGTCCAATGGTTAGCACTGCTGCTTCACAGTGCCAGGGGCCCAGGTTCGATTCCATCCTTGGGTGACTGTCTGTGTGGAGTTTGCACGTTTTATGTGGATTTCCTCCAGGTGCTCTGGTTTCCACCTACAGTCCAAAGATGTGCAGGTTAAGTCTAAATTGCCCCAACGTGTGGGTGTTTGGTGGTTTAGCCATTATAAAATGCAAGGGGTAACTGAGATAGGACTGGGTTGTGGGCCAGGACAAGATGCTGTGTTGGTGCAGACTCAATGGACTGAATGGCCTCCCTTTTTACTGTCGGGATTCTATGGATTAAGGGCAAATATAAAGAGCTTACAACTCTCAAATCCTACATTAAAACAAGTTAGCAATATTAAGAAAACAATTTATTCAGCTTATCCTCACAATAAGCTTTTTAGAACGTGTTCAGGTTGCGCTTCACCCTCATCAGCTTTTCTGTAGTAGTCTACTTTCATTATCGGACTTTACGAAGAGCAATTTTTATTTTAATGTGAAGCTTGAATCAAATATGTGACTGCAGTGATGGAGCTGTCATCTATGAATTAGAAGGTTGTGGGGCCAAGCTTCATTCTAGGATCCAAGCACATAGTTTGGGGAATTCTGAAGTTTTGAACGCTCTGCCTGAAAAGATTGTGCATTCGATAAGTTTCAAAAGGGAACTGGATAAACACTTGAAAAGAAAAAAAGTTGCCAGAGCAAGGGGAAAGCAATAGCTCAAATAGCAAAACAAGCATAACAAACCAAATGGTCTCTTTCTGTGCTGTAAGGTGCTGCAATTCTATGATAATATAATGTAGCACAGAGAGTGCTGCACTGTCAGACAAGCCATGTTTTGGATGAGGTGCTAAACCAACATCTCATGATATTATTTGAAGAGTAGGGCAGCAGGACAATTCCCCTTATGTTTGGCCAATACTTATTCCTCAGCCAAACCACCAAAACTGCCAATGCCAGTTTTAGGGATTCTTTTATGCTGTCAACATACACTGGGAGCTGGGTTTGAGACCGTCCAAACAGTTTCCCATACAAGTCATTACACTCAACGTGCAGATTTTCATTCTATGATTTTGAAGCTGGGTTCTACAGATGAAAGATTGCTTTCATCTGTTCATTTATTCTGTTGATATCTCTGAGACCTTATTGTATGCACATTTACTGCTTGTCTACATAACAGCAATTATACGTCAAAATAATTCACCAGCTGTGAAGAATTTCAGGATGTCCCAAAGATACGAGGGGCACTGTGCAAATGCAAGTTTGTTTGTTCCTAAAAATTAAAATCTGTTTTTAAAACTGATAAACAATATATATTTTGTTGCAATGTCCTAAAAATAGCAATGCTTGGCACCATGATACTGAATTGATATCCCACATTACTGGGTTTCCCACACAACCACAGTGTAACAGGGAACTAGTAACAAAATAAAGCTTGTGTTGCAGTTAAATAAGTGCTTTTAAGAAACCCAATTAAGATGAAGAAGTTATATTAAATTTGGGCCCAATATCCTTGTAACTAAGAGCTGGTATAGCATATGTCCATCCTCCCTATTTCTGAGATGGCAGTGGCTTTTTGGTTACAAAGGCAGATTACCATTCCTCTGACTGCTATCCAGTTATCTGCTGCAAGAGCGGAGTCATTGTCCTTCCGCTTGGCAGTCAAATAATCTTCTGGCATTTACACGTGAACAATGGCCACAAGAGCAGGTTGTAAAGGGGCAATCAATACCCAATAATGATCTGTACTAAGTCGTTATCAATAACTCAAGGAGAAAGAAGAACATTGGCAAGACAAAAGCATGTTCTATTTCAGTTGCAAAATATACTGTGAAAAAACATACAACTTCAACTACATATAGTATGCATTCCTATTTATCAAAAATTTATACCACTGGTGATAACACACTTGCATAAATGCTACACCACTCGGCAGACTTAAAAACTTTGTGAACTACAAACTATATACTATTTATTAAGCACACAAAGTTACCATTGTCACAGGCTCCAGATAAAATCTGGAGGTGCACCAACACTGAATTTTACCTTTTGGCTTCTTCCTTCTGCTGTTCTTTCCAGCTACTCTCCATGTATCGCAGAGCATAGTCACTTTCATCCTTGTACCTGTAACACAAAACTATGCTCAACAATCTCTCAAATTCATCAGAAATAAATCTCTCAGCTATAGAATATGGCTTTTATGTTATCATGAAATTTAGCCATTGTTTTATTACCACAGGTGCTGCAGTATGAAATACTTTGCATTTGGAACATAAGGAAAGTATTCAATTTCAAATAGTGTCAGCTTCAAGCATGCCCACATCAAATGTTCACTGAAGCACCCTGTTAACTTCCCTGACAATGTGCCAGATTCCACAAGTGAGCCACACCAGCCATCCTGAGACCTCAATGAGATGGAATGCCAATGCCAGTTTTTAGGGGTTCTTTTATGCTGTCAACATACACTGGGAGCTGGGTTTGAGACCGTCCAAACAGTTTCCCATATAAGTCATTACACTCAATGTGCAGATTTTCATTCTATGGTTTTGAAGCAGGGTTCTAAAGGTGAAAGATTGCTTTGCCACCAAAATCATAAATTAACATAGATATATCTGAAATTGATATGTACCTAGCTGAATAAAAATTGAATGTTCTTGTGCCTTACTCTCCCTTCCTACTATGCAACATCTTACTAGGTTAGCTATAAAACTAACAAATTTAAGTGATTATCATTCACTGATCACAAGTAAATCAGAAACAGGATTGGTTGAGGCTACCGCAAGGCATCCTACTCAGGGTACATCGGTTTTCATCTTTACCACTCATTGGATTCATTAAAAGTATTAGGCTGGACAGTTAATGTCATAACCAGAGTACTCTAGAGTGGGGAAGAGAGTCAGTTTCATACTGAAGGAGGAAGAGCTTACCTATACTGTTAGCCAGATTTAAACACTTTTTTTTGGCACAATGTTATAAATCATTCCCAATCTATTGCCTACCAAAAGCAAGCACGGAGGCCGTTAGTATAAAATTAACACCTAACCTGGTGAGGTAGTGGAAGAAAGTGGCAAGAAAATCAAAAATGAAAAATAGTAACAGATGAGGACAAGTTATTGACAAGCCTGATAGTGATTCTCATGATGCAGTTCATTCAATTCTTTGGGGATGGGGTAGCTTCATATGTTGCACTTTTGCTGATGGCTGAAGTGACCACTCCTGTCACAAATGAAATGGTTATCAAGCATTATTGTGGGTTGCTGTTTTTGGTGTGGGCACTAGCTGCCAAGCTTCTGTAACCACTGATTGTCACGATGACAATTTCCGAGTCATTAACTGGTGCCTTCCAGGTGTGAGAATCTGTGTTTAGGGCCTTCATGCCATGCTTGCAAGCATCACTGGAGTACAACTCCAAGCATCCTACTTGTGTTCTGCAGCTGGCTACCTAGCCATACAGAAAATCCTTGGGTGTGCATCAACTTCCACCCTGTGAACACATCCAAGCCAGTGACCTCGGTTTGATCAGTCTAATAGACTGAGAAATTTGACTTTGAAAGGACAGCTGCACTCATGGTTGTCCTTCCATCAGATGCCCAGAATGCACCACAAACAACAAGCAGATTGTTCAGTTTCCTTTCTTGACAGCTGCAAGTCACCCATGTTTCATACAACAAAGTACAAGAACACAAGACTCCCATTTAAGACTGAGATGAGAATAATTTTTTCCTCTCCAAGGGTTGTGAACCTTTGGAACTTACTTCTGCAGATAGCAGTAGAGGTAGGCTCAATTAATATTTTATGGCAGAGGTAGATAGATTTTTGAGGGAGTCAAAGGTTTTTGGGGTAGGTGGAATGTGGAGTTGAGGTCACCATCATCATCTTACTGAGTAGCAGAGCAGGATTGAAAGGTGTTTTCCTGCTCCTAATTCACATACTTGTGTGTAAATTAAAATAGCTGCATTCAGAAAGACATGTTTCCACACAGCATAAGGAATTTGCTGCATGACAAGCATTAGAGAAATGGTCAAGTCTCAATTCTGCTTATACTAGCACCAAACCAAGAATAAAATAGGGAACTACAAACCAAACTTGCAGAACAAAAAATACTATAACTTTCCTCCTTTTGAAAACCACAATAATTCTGTTGCTTCAGGAAAAGGGATGATCCAGTTGCTTCATCAGCTTGTGGTTTTCAAAACATGTCAGAATAGGTTACATTAGACAATTTAGATTTTATTCTTATTTTCTTCCCTCTTCTGCTGAAGGTGCTGTTTTAGAGGACATTTCATCACATTTGCAACTTGACAGCCTCTCAACCAGGTGTTCATTTTTCATGCATTAACCCAAGCACTGGCTGGATAATCAATTGCTCTGGTCATCAGCATTAAGACTAATTCTATTAGCTGCCATCCATTTAAACTTGACAGCAGAAAGTCATAGAATAGCAGTATATGGAAGAGTAATCTACGATAATTTTTTTTACTTCTCACTAGCCCAGACACAGAAAGGCATTCTAACAGCTGAATGCAGAGATCAAGCAACTCAGCACAGATCAGGAGTCAAAACATGTAGCCCTCTGATCTGATAGGTTATTGTTATAGCACTCAATGCCTTTGTATGTCCAACTATACAACACAGGAACAGGGAGTAGGTTATTTAGCCCTTTAAGCCTGTTTTATCATTCAGTTAAATCATAATTGATCAGAATCTGGACTACATTCACCTGCCTTAGCTCCACATATCTTAGTGTCCTTACCTGAAAAAAAATTATTCAGTTTTGAAATTTTCAATTGAGCTGGCCTCAATAGCTATATTGGGTACAGAATTCCAGATGAACTCTCTTTCATAAAAGGAACTGCTTCTTGACATTATCATCCCTGAACAGCCTATTTCTAATTTTAAGGTTATAGCCCCTTCTTCTGGATTCCCCACATTGTTTCTCTTCGTTAAATCATATACTCCACAACACAGACATAGCAGCAACTAATTGCAACAGTTCTGCCTTACCTTGTGCGGTCATATCCGAAAATATCCTTGATATGTTTTGAGATTTCATCCTGCGATTCTCCAGCATCGTCAATGAAATCATCCATTTCTGAATCATAATCACTTTCTTCATCATTATCAAATGGCCTCCGCCCATAGGAAATAGGCAATCTTGCAGCAGTTACTGGGACAAGAAACAAAAGCAATTGTAATGTTACAATGCATGCATTGGCAATGCCAGTTAATGAACCCAGAGTAGCAGGTCTCTCAACTTTTATTAAGACAGGGTCAGACAGAGAAAGAAAAATACGAAGGGGAGGATCCACTATCCATGGTTAACTAAAAAACTTAAAGAAAAATCATATTATTCTGCAATGGATCAAAAGATAGACAGAATATTAAAATCATCAAAGAACAACTAAAAGATTGATAGGAAGGGAAAAATTAAAGGAGAGAAAACTTGCTAGAAATATAAAGACAGATAGTAAGAGTTTCTATAGACTTTTTTTAAAAAGAGTTGGTCCTATAGAAGGTGAATCTGGGGAATGAGTAATAGAAAATAAGGAGATGGCAGATGAAATGAACTGTTTATTGCATCAGTCTTCATTGTAGAGGAATAAAGTAACATTCCAGAAATAGCTGTAAATAAGAATATAAAAGGGAGGGAGGAACTCAAGAAAATTACAATCATCAAGGAAGTGGTACTGAGCAGATTGTTAGAACTGCAGGCTGTCCCCACATCCTGATGGTTCTTAAAAGAAATGGCTAGCAGGATAGTGGATACATTGGTTCTAATTTTCTAAAATTCTTGAGAATCAAGAAAGGTTTCATTAAATTGGAGAAAAAAATGTTACCCCTTCACCCAAAATGCAAGGGAAACAGAAAGCAGGAATGTACAGTTGGCTTAACATCTGTCACAAGGAAGATGTTAGAAGATATTACTAGCAGGACATTTGGAAAAAATTCAGGACAGTCAGAGTCAGCATAGCTTTGTGAAATTGATTTCAGTTCTTTGAAGTAACATGTGTTGTTAACCAGCAGATGCACCATATTTAGATTTCCAGAAGGCATTTGGCAAGGTGCCACATTAAAATTTACTGTGTAAAATGAAAGCTCATAGAGTAGGGGTATCATATTGGCATAGATAGAAGATTGGCTAGCTACCCAGAAACAGTAGGTAGACATAAATATATTTTTTTCTGGTTGGCAAAATTTAACTAGTGGTATGCCACAATGCCAAGGCCTCAACTGGTTCGTAAGTTTGCTGATAACAAAAATAGACAGGATAGTAAGATGTAAAGAAGACACAATGAAGAGATGTTGATTTTTCCTGTGGGAGAATCTAGAAGTTTAAAATTACCTGTTTAAAAAAGGTTGCCCTTTCAGGACAGAGATGGGGAGAATTTTCTTAGAGGATCGAATGTCTTGGGAACTCTTTTCCTCAAAAGCAGTGGAAACAGTCTTTGAATATTTTTAAGGCAGAAGCAGATAGATTCTTGATTAGCCAGGGGGTGAAAGGTTATGAGGATAGACAGAAATACAGAGTTGAGATTACGATCAGATCAGCTGTGACGCTTTTGAATGGCAGAGCAGGGGTGAAGGGCTGAGTGGCCTACTCCTGCCCTTAATGCGCATGTTTGTAAGATCCTGAAATACAGCTTCCCAGTAAATTCCATAAGAGGCCATACCATTTTTGAGATAAGATATTCCAATCACCTATCAAGTTTTCAATGTAGTATTTCTTTTAACTAGTGCTAAGAATCAATTCAGAACACAAAACAGAGCAAGCAAAAGAGCTGCCACTTAAATTCTAGGTTGAAGTATTTGATGCAAAACCTTTGGCAGCCTCACCCAGGCTGCCAAAGTCCATAATTTCTCTCTTCCTCAATATTTGACTGTAAAATGCATCAATATCTAAGCAAAATGCTTCTCTCGCACAACATTAACTAGCATTACCCATCTGCGTTGACTTGGACAGCTACCAGCATGGCAATCCTCGCTGATTTTTCCACTGTTATTAATTTGGCTGAGGTAAGCTAACAATGAAAATAAACTGAATCTGGGACCATCTGGCCTGTGCAATCCAGGATGTGAATAGGCTTTACCTGTAATTCACTGCAGGCATTTTAATGGTCCATAATTCTAGAACTTGCCTCACAGTCAATATACTGAAAGGTTGGTTTTGGATATTTTAACAAGGTACTGGTCCATAAGAGGCCTCACCCAAATTAAATCTTCAAAGCAATATTTCTTTCTCTACTGCCAGTTTCTAGTAGTCCTGCTGTGCTTTCACAGTGTCTCTCAAATTTTCCTTAGCAACAAAATCAAATTTATTCATGTAAAAGTCTAAATAGCTGAGGAGCGACACACAAGGAATTGGATGGATGAAGGGGAAGGGGGGGGTGGCGAGGAGGAGGAGGAGGAGGAGGAGGAGGAGGAGGCGGCGGCTCGCCGGGGATCTTTTTCCTTTTCTCACCATATTCCATGTGATTTGACACTACATAAAGCACTTTTTTTTGCTTTTTCCGATATTTGACATTATGTTGTACCTGGTGGCCGTGCCATTGGTCTGTATCCTGGCGGTGCTGATCTCATATTGTTCATCTGCCCATTGCTGGGCCGTGATGGGAAGTTCTTTGAAGATATTGTTTCCGCTACTACAGTACATTTGGGCTTTGGCATGCCAACTCCACTCGCCGGCCGCACCGACCCAGAGCCGGCCGGCCGCACCGACCCAGAGCCGGCCGGCCGCACCGACCCAGAGCCGGCCGGCCGCACCGACCCAGAGCCGGCCGGCCGCACCGACCCAGAGCCGGCCGGCCGCACCGACCCAGAGCCGGCCGGCCGCACCGACCCAGAGGCACTCATGCTTTTTGATTGCACAGATCCAGAGCTACTTGCATTCTTGTGCTTTGGAGGGCCTGAACTGCTTACAACTTTTGCGTGTGGGGAACATATACCTCCTGCACTGCTGGGATGAGAATTCCCAGAACCGACCAGGCCTTTAGATCTCTGTTGGCCCAGGTTGCTCGATCGTGGGTGGTCCAAGTTGCCCGAACTGCTTTTGTGTGTTTGGTTCAAGCCACTTGAACTTTTGGATCGTTCAGGAACTGAACTGCTAGCATTTTTGGAGTGCGATGGATTTGAACCACCTGTCCTTTCATGTCTTTTGGAGGAACTATCAATTTTCTTAGATGAAGTAGATTGATCCAGCCTTTTCTGGCTGTTTTTTGAAGACAATGCAGAATGGGTTCCATTTGATCCAGGTTTCAGTCCTTTGTTTGGTGTCTGGGAGTCACTTCCAGATTTATTTGAACTGTTTAGTACAGTTTTCCCACCATTGTTACTGGAGGTTTTGGGGACAGAGTGTCCAACTCCCCCTGAAGATCTGGACTTTTCTTGTGCAGGTGCTTTGTAAGACACTGAAGATGGAGGCTTTTCATTTTTCGGTTTCTTGTTAATTCCATGAACAGAGCTCCCCTCTCTGGATGAAACAAGTTTGTCTCCTGAATCTCGCACTAACTTTGTGCTTTTACTGTCTTTAGTTGAAGATTCTTTCCTGGATGAGCTAGATGGATGTGAAAATGTGACCTCTTTCTCAGATTTCCTTTTGTCATTGTGTTTCTGTCGTTTGCGCTCTAAAAATTCCATTTCTTTCAGTTCCTCCGCTGTGTATAGTTTCTCCTCCACTTTTTTTATTGGCTTCAATTCCACTGGCTCAAACTGCTTCTTTTCAGCTAGTTTCAGGAGATCAGAGAAGTTCATGGGTGCTGATGGCGGTTTCTTTGGGAGTTTAGGTTTTTTGACCTCTCTACAAAATTGTTCAGATTCCTCAGTTGACACCTCAGGCTCTCTGTGCTGTCTCTTAGGCTCCTTGGATGGTATCTCGGGCTCTCGGTGTTGACGTTTAAGCCGTTTAACTGGTATCTCAGGCTCAGTGTACTGCTGTCTCTCGTCCCAGTGCTCTCCAAACTCGTCAGAATCCTCTACTTCAGACATTTCATCCTCAGCCTGTGCCCCAACATTGTAATAATCTTCATCATTACTGTCATCCATTCTTTGGTCCCTTCCCTCATCATCAGAAGTTTTCTTTTTGCTTTTCTGTTCCACAGGAACACCATCATAGCCTCTGAAATTGTCCTTTGTCCGGGTAGCCATTGCTCTTGCTTTACGATCATGTTTTAGTGCAACCCGTTTTGCAATCAGCTCTGCCTTCCTCCGCCTGTCTTCTAAATCTACAATAAAAGCAAATGAAAGATTTAAAATAGCCCCTTAAACATAATGAAGCAGCAAGAGATGCTGTTTAGTCTACTCTGCATGAAAAAATCTAGCTGATGCTACTCAATGAACAGTTGGAAGTTTCAGCTAACCCTGCCATCAACACGACCAAAACAGATGATCTGATTATTTCTGCACTATATAAATGCAAGCTCATTAAAACCAATGGTCAAATTCTGATTTGAAGACACTAGTTATGAAAACCAGCATCATGATCATTTGAAATTACAACTATAAGACCTCGTGCATTGGTCTCAAATGGCTAGGAATGGCACTCTTCTTTTTGAATTATGTACCAGAAGAATATTTGAAGCTTTTCAATAAGTCATTTTCCTACCACCCAAAACCTGCCAAGTTGACTCATTTCCTCCTGGGAGTTTCAGTGATGTCACCTTTGAGGAGCGTTGCTACTCAACAACTCTATTTTAAATAGAATCCATGACTTCAGGCAGGTCTAAATTCCACATGACCCCAGGAAACAATGCTATAAGTTTCAGAATAGCTGTTTGGTTTTCCACAGCTCTGCTACTCCAAGGAGAGACACAGGCTGAGCATAGAAAGACAAAGGCAGCAGACACATGGAAACACCAACACCTGCAAATTCCCCTCCAAGCCATACAGCATCCTGACTTGGAACTATATCGCTGTTACAGGAACTCCCTCCCTAACAGCACTCTGGATGTACCTACACAACATGGACTTCAGTGGTTCAAGAGTGCAGCTCCTCTCAAAGGCAATTAAGTATAGCTAGTAAATGGTGACCTAGCCAGTGGTGCCCACAATTCATAAACAAGTAAAAGGGAATGTGTTAAATGGTGCTAACATCTCAAATGATCGGGCACAAGTGTTTTTAAAAAGGGGATTTCCATGACTAAGGAGCACTTTCCTCAATACTTTTACCACTTCAGACCATATTCTTTTAACACACCCATTCAGAGACCATACATATTCTTGTGCGACTCTAACGTATCGTAATTCCATTTTGGCAAATGTTTGCAGAAAGCAGAAACTACTTTAGTGCTTACATTTATAAAATGTCAAAGCTCTTGAAGGAACAAATTATTTTTCAGCACAGCAAAGTCTGCAAGCAGACCATTTCAAGACTGCATGAATTATACACCAGATTTGATGTTCACACGGCCCTCAGTTGATCAATTTAAATTAACATAAATTACTAATCTACAGGAAGAGGGTTGAAGAGATCTCTTAGATGGATTCCATTCTCTCAATCAAGTACTGAGTTGTCCAAGTCTGCAGTCGTTTGATTGAATTCAGCCATGTAATACAGTAGTATCCTCAAGAATAAAAAAAGACTGGTATTCCTTGCCTTGAAATGAAAAGAATATTGTGAATAAGGAGCCTTGATGATGAAATTTGTTTGCAATCCCTTAACTTAATCCTTTTAACAGAACAGGATTTTGTGATTCCATAACTACTGTGCGCAGTTTTGGTCGCCGCATATGTGAAAGGATATATTGGCCTTGGAGGGACTGCAGAGAAGGTTCACTAGGCTGATACCAGAGATGAGGGGGTTAGCCTATGAAGAGACTGAATAGACTGGGTCTGTACTCGTTAGAGTTTAGAAGGCTAAGGGGGGACCTTATAGAGACATAAGGTAATGAAGGGGATAGATAGGGTGGAGGTAGAGAGATTCTTCCCACTTAGAAAGGATTGCAGGACTAGAGGGCACAGCCTCAAGATAAGGGGGGTGGGGGGGGGGGGTGCAGTTTAGATCAGAGTTGAGGAGGAACTTCTTCACTCAAAGGATGGTGAATCTCTGGAATTCTCTGCCCGTTGAAGTGGTGGAGGCTACCTCGCTGAATATACTTAAGTCACAGGTAGATAAGTTTCTGATAGACAGGGGAATTAAGGGTTATGGGGAGAAAGAGGGAAAGTGGAATGATCCACTCCAGATCAGCCATGATCTTATTGAATGGTGGGGCAGGCTTGAAGGGCTAGATGGCCTACTCCTGCTCCTATTTCTTATGTTCTTATGATCAAATGTCATAATTTGCCTTTTCAGTTAGATTACATGCGACAGGCTGGCAGTTTGCTATTTTAACTGTACAGCCTTGATTATCTGCCTTCTTAATGATTCACAATGATTTTTATGTGCAGTCAATTTGCTTAAACCAGCTAATATGGAATTGGGTCTGGAATTGCCTTACAGGCACAGCCTCTAGGCCTGACATATTCTGGGTGTCGAATGCTTTGTAAGATTTACTAGCAATTGTAGTTAGATGCTGAAAGCTAGCAGAGTCAGTGTTTTGGGTCTTGGGAACTTGGAGATGAACTGCTGCTATTTCTTTCCTAAAAATATCTAATTTCTAAGATTGGAAAACAAAATTGAATTATGCCATTCAGTCCTTGATCCTCTCCACCAATCAATTAAATCATGGCTAATTTGTATCTTTCTAACTCCATTGACGAGCCTCAGTTCCAGGTCCTTAATATTCTTGCCTAACCAAAAAAGAGTGTTTCCAGACATTACCCTGAATAACCCAGCTGTGATTTAAAGGTTATACCCACTTGTTCCAGAATTCTCCCCAGAAACACTTCTTGTCTATTTACTCTGTCAAATCCTTTAATCATCTTAAATATCTCAATTAGATTATCCCTTTATATTCTTTATTCAATAGCATATACAAATTAATATATACTCTCTGATCATTTCATATTTGTTCAAGTTAGGCCTCTAATAACAGATTCTAGTAATTTCCCACAGCATGCTGAAACTAAAGAGTATATAATTTCCTGGCATAGCTCTCCTAACCTCTTTAAATAATGGAGTGAGTCTCACCTGCATACACTGAGTTCTGGTGATACAGAATGAAGAACAACCCAGCACGGGAAACAGGCCCTTCGGCCCAACAAGCCCGCGCCGCCATTTCAACAAAGCATTTTCCTACACCTACCCTGCCCTGTGTGTATGTGAATGGTACCCCTAATGTAGCCAGATTCAGGGGAGAATAGTGTAGGGTCAATTTGGTACACCAATCAGCCTAAGAGCACATCTTTGGGGTGTGGGAGGAAACCGGAGCACCCGGAGGAAACCCACGCAACCACAGGGAGAATGCACAAACTCCCACAGACACAGGCCCAAATCCATGTATCTGCACAGCTAGCAGTGATAGTCACTGAGCTGTTGTGGTGCCCGTCTGCTGGTCCAGGATTAAGCACACACAACGACACGAAGTACTACGCCACTCTCGAAACCTCCAAGAGCAACCCACGCACAACACACCGTGTGCATGCCCCTCGTTTGACAACAAGGTGGACTGACACCTGTGGATTAAAAGAGACAAAACATTAACATATTACATTTCCAGTGTCGTCCCGAGGCTCTGACCCTTTTTAATACCGTCTACTATAACCCTCCATCCCTGTTTCACTCATGTGTCTAAGTAAACCTTAAACAAGTCCAACGTGCCTGCCTCCACATTACTTGTAGCGCATTCCATACCCCCACGACCCTCTGCGTGAAAAACTTTCCTCTAGTATCCAAACTATACTTCTCCCCCCTCACCCTTGGATCGTGACCTCTCGTAATAGTTGTCCCCAATCTAGGGAAAAGCCTGCCACTGTTGACTCTATCTATACCCTTCATTATTTTATACACCTCTATCAGATCCCCCCTTAATCTCTGTCTTTCTAAGGAGAAGAGCCCCAGTTTTTCCAATCTTTCCTCATAACTCAGTCCTTCCATACCAGGCAGCATCCTGGTAAACCTCCTCTGCACCCTCTCCAGGGTCTCCACATCCTTCCGGTAGTAAGGTGACCAGAACTGGACACAGTACTCCAAATGCAGCCTAATCAATGTTCTGTACAACTGAAGCATTAGACAACAGTTCTTATACTCTATACCCCTTCCTATAAAGGCTAGCATTCCGTAAGCTTTCTTCACAACCTTCTCTACTTGTGTTGACACCTTCAGAGACTTGTGCACCTGCACTCCCAGGTCCCTCTGTATTTCTATACTCTTAATTGGTCTACCTTTTATCATGTAACTCCTCCCTGTATTATTCCTTCCAAAATGCATCACCTTGCATTTGTCAGGATTAAATTCCATCTGCCTTCTATCTGCCCAATATACCAACCTATCTATATCCTGCCGTGTCACCTGACAATCTTTCTCAGTATCCACCAATCCTGCCATCTTGGTGTCATCTGCAAACTTGCTGATCACACCACGTACACCCTCTTCCAAGTCGTTTATATATATTACAAAGAGGAGAGGTCCCAGTACTGAGCCCTGCGGCACACCGCTGGTGACTGACCTCCAGCCAGAAAAGGACCCTTCCACTACTACTCTCTGTCTCCTATTGCCCAGCCAGTTTTCAATCCATCTAGCTACCTGTCCTTGTATCCCATGTGCCTTAACCTTTTCTACCAGCCTACCGTGAGGGACTTTGTCAAACGCCTTACTGAAATCCATACAGATGACATCAACGGCTCGCCCATCATCAACCGTTTTTGTCACCTCCTCAAAAAATTCTACCAGATTCGTAAGGCAAGACCTCCCCTGAACAAAGCCATGTTGCGTATCCCTAATCAGATCACAATGCTCCAAATGCATATACGTCCTATCCTTAAGAATTTTTTCCAATAATTTTCCTACCACCGATGTCAAACTCACTCATCTATAATTACCAGGGTTATCCCTACTACCCTTTTTAAACAGCAGTACCACATTAGCTACCCTCCAGTCCTCTGGGACCTCACCTGTTTCCAAAGAAGAGACAAAGATTTGCGTCAGAGGCCCAGCAATTTCATCTTTCACCTCCCTAAGCAGCCTGGGATAAATACCATCAGGCCCCGGAGCTTTATCCGTTTTTATGCTACCTAAAAACCCTAGCACTTCCTCCCTCGTAATGGATATTTCCTTCAACTGATCTACAGCTCCCTCCAAGACATTACACGACACCAAACCCCTCTCCTTCGTGAATACCAACGCAAAGTATTCATTCAGGATCTCCCCCATTCCCTCAGATTCGATGCATAGCTCCCCTCCTTTGTCCCTAAGAGGACCAATTTTCCCTCTAACCACTCTCTTGCTCCTAATATAAGAGTAAAATGCCTTTGGATTTTCCTTAATCCTATCAGCCAAAGCCATTTCATGCCCTCTTTTCGCCCTTCTAACTCCCCTTTTAAGCTCCCTCCTACTCTCCCTATATTCCTCCAGCGCACTCTCCGTTCCCAGTTGTTTCGACCTAACATATGCCTCCCTCTTCTTCCTGACCAAGTCTTCAATACCCCCTGTAATCCATGGCTCTCTAATCCTGCCTTTCCCATCATTCCTCTTTGCCGGCAAATGCCTTTCCTGCAACATTATCAGTTTGCCCTTGAAAGCCTCCCACTTACCAACCGTGGACTTGCCAGCTAACAACCCCTCCCAATCAGTGTCCTTCAGCTCCCTCCTAATCCGGCTATAGCTCGCCTTCCTCCAGTTCAGCACCCTCCCCTTCGGATGGCACTCATGCCTTTCCATTTTTATCCTAAAGTAGACAGACTTGTGGTCACGGTTAGCCACATGTTCGCCTACCTCAACCTCAACCACCTGCCCCGGCTCATTACCCAACACTAAATACAGTATAGCCCCCTCCTTAGTCGGGCTAGTTACGTACTGCTCCAAGGACCCTTCCAAAACACATTTTACAAACTCCTCCCCATCTGTATCCCCAGCTTTAGGCACCTTCCAATCCACTCCAGGAAGATTAAAGTCACCCACTACAACCACCTTATTCTTTCTGCACCTAAAATGCCTCTGCAAATACCTTCCTCCACTGACCTTGGGCTGTTGGGTGGCCTATAGTATACCCCTAGCATCGTAATCTCTCCCTTTTTATTCCTCAACTCCACCCACAGCGACTCAATCCCTAACTCCTCCATATTATCCTCCCTCTGCACTGCTGTGATGTGCTCCTTTACTAACAGCGCCACCCCACCATCTCTCTTCAACCCTCCTCTGTCACACCTAAAACACTTATACCCAGGAACATTCAGCTGCCAGTTCTGCCCTTCCTTTAACCACGTCTCCGTCACTGCCCATCTATATAAATAGAGCATTCACCTCTGTCAGAGTGAAAGGGTTCTCCATTATCACTAGAAATGTTACAGCAAAGAAGGCTATTCCACATAAAATACATCTCAGGATTTTTCTGATCTGAATGATCCAGCCTAATTGCACTCTGCTACTCTCTCCACACACCCTTTAATATTTCCAACAAACTGCCAAATCTTTGAAAATAATTTCTGGCCTTTGCTTATGCCAGAGAATTTCACATTTTAACCATCTCTGCACACAAATTTTTTTTCAAGGTTTTGTTATGGAGGATAACTTGTGGGTTCAGTGCAGAGTATTTGATTTATCAAAATGGGCAGCACTGCGGCAGTGGTTGGCACTGCTGCCTCTCAGTCCAGGAACCCAGGACTGATTCCCGGCTTGGTTCACTGTCTTGCATGGAGTTTGCACATTCTCCCTCTGCCTGTGTGGGTTTCCTCCGTGTCCAGTTTCCTCCCACAGTCCAAAGATGTGCAGGTTAGATAGATTGGCCATGCTAATTTGTCCCTTTGTGTCAGGGGTACTAGTGAGGGTAAACACGTGGCGTTATGGAAATAGGGCCTGGGTGGGATTGTGGTTCGGGCTGAATGGTCTCTTTCTGCATTATACAGGAAAGAGATAGAGACTCTGGTGAACTGATGCAAAGGCAATAATCTCTCCCTCAATGTCAGTAAAATGAAGGAGATAGTCATCGACTTCAGGAAGCATAGTGGAGGACATGCCTACGTCAAAGGGGACGAGTGGAAATGGTTGAGAGATTCAAGTTTATCGGTGTCCAGATCACCAACAATCTGTTCTAGGCCCTCCACGCCGATGCTACAGTTAAGAAAGTCCACCGACGCCTCTACTTTCTCAGGGGACCAAGAAAATTTGGCATGCTCGCTACGACTCTCACCAACTTTTAAAGATGCACCATAGGAAGCATCCTTTCTGGAGGTATTGTAGCTTGGTATGGCTCCTGCTCTGTCGAAAACTGCAAAACTACAAAGCATCATGAACAAAGCCCAATCCACCACACAAACCAGCCTCCCATCCATTGATTCTGTCGACTGTTCCCGTGGCCTCGGAAAAGTGGTCAGCATAATCAAGGACCTCACACACCCTGGACATACTCTCTCTTCTACCTTCGTCTGAAAAACTTGGAAGAAGTTACAAAGTCTGAGATCGTGTACCAACCAACTCAAGAACAACATCTTCCCTGCTGCCATCAGACTTCTGAATGTACTTACCTTAAGTTGATCTTTGTCTATGCCCAGCTGTGACTATAACATTACATTCTACACCATCTCCTTTCTTTCTCCATGCACGATATACTTTGTCTGCATAGCGTGCAAGAAAGAATATTTTCACTGTATACTAATACATGTGACAATAATAATCAAATCAAAACAAAAACATGTCGGATGGCCAGTTTTGAATGAGGGCTGCCAGTAAAACTGGCATGAATCAGTATCTTCAGCAGAGATGGGGAGGAAAGATTATACCCTGTACAGACAACACTCTTAATAGCCTAACTGGGACAAAACTGAAGAAGCATTTTGCTGCTTTGAATGACACCTCTAATATATTTCATCACCTCTCCAACTCAATTGTGTTTTCAATTCTCAAATATCGTTGCTTGAGGGCTGGTAAATGCATTGTAAAGAGATATGCAAAATGCAGCAGGAAATTTGTTACAATATTGAGTCAGATACTTCTGTTATGTACAGTACCTTTATTTCTCATCTCCTCCTCTTTGCGCTTGAGGAATGCTTGCACTGCAGCAGACTGAACCCCTTTCACTTGCGGCTGTTTCTTCAAAGGTTTCACTGACAAGCTGTAACGCTTCTATTGAAAGTGCAAAAAGAAATGGCAATATGACACCAAGTACAATTCGTCCAACTAAACCTTTGGAGAAACAATGGCTGTTAGTACTCTACCAAAAAGTAAATACCTAATGTATAAATTTACACAAAAGATTTTTGACCTAAAAATTTTCTTTTTTTTTTTTACAGATCTTGTGTAAAAGTTGACAAGGTTTTCAGGGTTCAAAGCACAAAAATTTCAGAATCATGAAATATAATGTTGAAGATTTGATTGCATTGCAAATGTATACATAATAATGAAATTAAGTATTGGCAAATAAATGTTTAAAACACTTGTACTCAAGTTTTTTTTAATATTTATTGAAATGATCAGATTATGAAAGATAAATCATGTTCTGATTAATTACTTAATGTGACCACTTTGCAGAACACCTCTACTTAATCCACAATCGTGACCCCCAAGCTTCTAGTTGCCTGTCAGTTTAATTTGTTTAGCACTCAGACCTCAGTCTTCTATTCTGTCGCAATGAAACTCAATGTAAATTTGAAGACCAGCATCTCATCTTTTGATTAGCTATCTTTAGAGGCTTCAGATTGGGCTCAAAAATTTCAGATTATAACTCCTCTCTTTTATTGGGAGCTGCTGGTAATGATTTAGTTTTCACATTTACATCTTCTCCAAAGTCATTATTTTGTTTTGGCCTATGCTCTCTGGAGTTTATAAAAATGAGGGTAATCTCATTGAAATATTAGGATTAGGATTCTCCATGGATTTGAAAGGGTAGGCACTAAGAGATTATTTGCCTGAAGAATCTAGAAAACAGGGAACATCCTCAGAATAAGTAATGAATTGTTTAGGATTGAGATGAGAATTTTCTTGAGGGTTCTGTATCTTAGCAATTCGCTAACTTCAAGATTTGTGAATATTATATTGTTGAGTATATTCATGATGAGATAGATAGATCCTTCTGTTTCACGAAATCAAGGAATATGGAGTGCAGGCATGAAAGCGGAGTGGAGGTGGAAGATCAGTTGTGACTGATTTCAATGGTGCGACAGGTTTGAGGAGCCTGATTTTGTTTTGTAAAGTATATCAAAATGTATGTACTAGTAATTGGCATTTTAGATATTGTGTTTTACCCCTGTGGAATAGAAAGACAACTGCTCATTGTGATCAGAAAGGTTGTGTTTCGTTGTCAGCATGAAAGCACAGAGCAATAAAAACCTTGAAGGAGGCAGAAATGGATCATCCACTCAGAACTTCTGGTTGAAGATTGCTGTGAATGCTTCAGCCTCATCTTTTGCATTGATGCACTGGGCCCCTGCATCATTGAAGATAGGGAATTTGTGGAGCCTCCTCATCCAGTGAGTTAATTATCCACTACAATTCACGACTGGATATGGTAGGACTGCACATCTTAGATTTGATCCAGTGATTGGGGAAATTGCTTAGCTCCATTATTTGGGCAGCACGGTAGCACAGTGATTAGCACCGCTGCTTCACAGCTCCAGGGACATGGGTTCAATTCCCGGCTTGAGTCTCTGTCTGTGTGCAGTTTGCACTCTCCTTGTATCTGCATGGGTTTCCTCCGAGTGTTCTGGTTTCCTCCCACAGTCCAAAGATATGCAGGTTAAGTTTGATTAGCCATGCTAAAATTGCCTCTTAGTGTCCTGAGATGCGTAGGTTAGAGGGATTAGTGGGTAAAATATGTAGGGATATGGGGGTAGATCCTGGGTGGGATTGTGATTGGTGTAGACTCGATGGGCCAAGTGGCCTCCTTCTGTACTGTAGGGTTTCTATGACTTGCTACTTATGCTATTGGCACATTTTAGTCCTGTGTTGGAGCTTCACCAGGTTGATAGCTCTTTTAGGTAAGCCAGGTGTTGTTCCTGGTATGCCCCCTTGCACTCCCCATTAAAACCAGAGTTGTTCACATGGCTTGATGGTAATGTTAGTGTGATGGATATGCTGGACCGTGAAGTTAAACGTGGTTGACTATAATTCTAAAGTTGCTGATGCCCACAACACTTCATGGATGCCCAGTCTTGCGTTGTTAGATCTGTTTGAACTCTGTCCCATTTAGAACAGCAGTAGTGCTACACAATACAATGGAGGGTAACCTCAATGTGAAGATGGAATATCATCTCCACAGGACTGTGTGAACTGATACAGTCAAGGACAACTGTAACTGCAACAGGCAGGTTAGTGAGGATGAGGTCAAGTACATTTTTTTCCCCTGTTGTTGGTTTGCTCACCACCTGTCACAGACCCAATCTAGTAGCCATGTACTTTAGGATTTGGTCAACGCAGTCTGTAGTGGCACTACCAAGCCACTCTTTGTGATGGAAACTGAAGTAACCCCAATACCACGCCCCTCCCTCCCCCCAGAGGAGTTACTGATTCATCAGCTGATGGGATGGGGAGGGGGAGGCAGAGGCAGAGATATGTGGTAATCAGCAGGAGGTTTCCTTGTCCATGTTTGTCCTGGTGCCATGAGACTTCATGACCTCCAGATTAAACTTTGGGGACTCCTAAGGCAACTTCCTCCTGACTATATACCACTGCATCCGTTGGTGTGTTTGGGACATTATTGGTCGGACATGATTCCATCAGTATGACTGTTAGGCTATAACTTTGGCACAAGCCTCCAGACGTTGGTAAGGAGAACTATGCAGCATCAATAGGGCTGAGTTTGCCATTGTCATTTCCAGTGCCTAGGTAGATGCCGAGTGGTTTGTCTGGTTTCATTCCTTTTTATTGATTTTGTAGTGGTGTGATACACTGAGGAGAGGGCAGTTAAGAGTAAACCACATTGGAGTCACACAAATCAGATGGATTCTTAAAACAATTGACATGAACAATCTTTAGACTTAAATCCAGCTTATAAAAACATGTTTTTTTAAACTGAATTTGAATTCCACCATCTGACGTGGTGGGATTCGAACCCACGGCTGCTAGTCCAGTGACAACACAAATACACCACCACCTCTAACGTGCTGGCTGAGGGCTGCTTTCATCTAAGAAATGGGGTGATGGTGGGAGAACAGAGGAAAAGATAGGGTAAAAACATTAAGAACTGATTCTGAGATTCAGGAAAAGACAATTCATCCAGTATGCACCGTATGTGAAAACGCAACATTTATTTGGAGAATTGCACATTCCCTGAATCTATTTGTTTTCATAATGACATCATTGAACATCTTTTGGGAAACCAGCACAGCTCCTAGCACAGGCAGAGCCATGCCAAGAAATCTCAGTATATCACATACTCCTACTGGAGGAAACACTTGATGAAAGCATGTCACAGATTCAATGTGGATGTCTAAAATCTTGAAAATTGAACAAAGGATAAACTGGGCAGTTGGAGTCAGGCTGTCACTGTTGTGACTACAGAGTTACTAATTACAGTGGAGTTGCATTTCATAGAATCATACAGCGCAGAGGAGGCCCTTTGGCCCATCGAGTCCGCACCGATACGTTAGAAAAACCTGAACTTCACCTAATCCCACCTACCAGCGCTTGGCCCGACGTCCTGAACATCATGATGTGCCAAGTGCTCATCCAGATACTTTTGAAAACGTGAGGAAATACCTCTACCACCCTCCTAGACAGCACATTCCAGACCATCACCAACCTCTGGGTAGAAAGGTTTTTTCTCGCATGCTCCCCTAAACCTCCTGCCCCTCACCTTGAACCTATGCCCTTTCGTAACTGACCTTCAACTAAATGGAAATGCTGCTCCTTCACTGTCCGTGTCTCTTGTAATCTTGTACATCTCGATCAGGTCGTCCCTCAGTCTTCTCTGCTCTGAAGAAAAGAATGACGTGGAGACGCTGGCACAGTTCTTCTAACTGCGTTTGGCCCAATCCAACACCAGCATCTCCACATCATGACTAACACTGACACCACAAACTGCTGGCTCCAAGTGGAGAGGATCTCCAAGAAGTTCGCGCACATTGACACAGACATCAAGTTTCTATAAAGATGCAAGAAAGAAAGCAAGATACCGAAAGGACTACAGATCACGAACCCACTTAGGTCAACCTATAACAGACTACACTGAGAGACTTCGCCATCACACCTCTCTCACACTCCTCAACCACCTCATACACCAGCTCTATGGCAAACGCCGCAACCTGGAAACCGAGATAGAATCCATATTCCCAATGAAAAGAACCCAAGCCTATCCAACTACTCTTCATAACTTAAATGTTCCACGCCAGGCAGCATCCTAGTGAAGTTCCTCTGCGCCTCCTCCAGTCCAATCATATTCTTCCGATAATACGGTGACCAGAACTGCACACAGTACTCTAACTGTGGCCTGCCAAAGTTCTATACAACTCCATGACCTCCCTGTTTTTCTAATCTATGCCTCAATTGATAAAGGCAAGTGTCCCATATGCCCTTTTCACCACCCTAACATGCTCTTCTGTTTTCAGAGATCTCTGGACAAACGTGTCAAGACCCCTTTGTTCCACAAAACTTCGTGTCCTACCATTCATTGAGTACTTTATTGTCAAATTACTCCTTTCAAAGTGTATCACCTCACACTTTTCAGGGTTAAATTCCATCTGCCACTTATCTGCCCATTTGACCATTCCATCTATATCTTCTTGAATCACAAGACACTTCACCTCTCTGTTAACCACTTGTCCAATCTTTGTGTCATCCACAAACTTATTAATCCTACCCCCCCCTCCAAATTGTTATCAATGTCATTTATATAAATGACGAATAATAGGGGCCCAACACATTTTCCTGTGGCATGCCACTGGGCACTGGCTTCCAGTCACTAAAACATCTTTCTATCATCATCCTCTGTCTTCTGAGTCAATTTTGAATCCATTTTATCAAATTCCCCTGTATCCCTTGTGAATTTACCTTATTTACAAGTCTCCCATGTGGGCCCTTTTAAAGGCTTTGCTGAAATCCATATAAACTACATCGACTGCACCACCCTTGTCTGCACACCTGGTCACCCCCTCAAAGAATTCAATCAAATTTGTTAGGCATAACCTCCCTCTGACGAAGCCGTGCACTCTAATCCTGATCAAGCCTCGCCTCTTCAAGTGGAGATAGATACTCTCCTTCAGAAAGTTTCTCTAATAGTTTCTCTACCACTGTCGTGAGACTCATTGGTCTGTAGTTCCCAGCTAACAAAACCAATGACAGATACAACAATATTTTTATCTTTACAAGAATTCCAGTTTGGTCTATGTAAATCTCAGTCAAATTTACAAAAAATTCTTTTGACAATATAATTTACTGCTAATGCACCACGCTGACATTTGTGTATATCAGGAAGGGGATCTCCCTCTCACAAACAGGGGTTATATATAGTTGTTTGCATTGTGTAGAGCAGCATGGTGGTACAGTGGTTAGAATTACTGCCTCTCAGCATCAGGCTCCCGGCTTTGATTCTGGCCTTAGTGGCTATATGGAGTTTGCACACTGTCCCCATGCCTGCTTTGGTTTCCTTTGGGTGCTTGGATTTCCTCCCACAGTCCAAAAACGTGCTTGTTAGATGGACCGACTATGTTAAATTGCCCCTTGACATCCAAGGATGTGTAGGCCTTTTCTATTTTTCTCAAATTTTTACTCCATTCAAAAAGAACAAATTTAAATTGAATCCAACTCATGGTCCCCACATGAGGGACAAACAACGTCCAAGCTGAAAAGATGAGACATTGCACCCCATTCTGGGCTTGATTAAACAATGTCCAAGCTGATGGGATAAGGCATTAGATCCACTCTTGGGTTTGATCTGATGCTTCAACTCAGCCAAAAGGCCAAGATGGCTTTGAAAAATTGCATCAGGTGATGCTTCGGTCAAACTTCATTGGCTATCCTGATCCTCTACTGTAGCCTGAGCAAACCACCATCACAGCACACTCCAAGTGCTAGCCTCATCACCTGCTTGTTCATGGATTTACCCCTACCAGGTAGGGGGTTCAACCATGGTAAATGTACAGGATTTTGGGGATAGGGCAAGGGTGTGGGCCTTAGTGGGATGCTGTTTTGGAGAGTTGGTGCAGACTTGATGAGAATGGTCACCTTTTGCACTGTAGGGATTCATAGAATCTCTCAGTGCAGGAGGCGGCTATTTGGCCCATCGAGCCTGCACTAACAATCCCACCCATGCCCTATCCCTGTAATTATATGTATTTACCCTACTAGTCCCCCTGACACTAAGGGGCAATATAGCATGGCCAATCAAACTAACCCCCACATATTTGGAACGTGTGGGGAAACTGAATGAAAGACATGATGGCCTTTGCTGCAAGAGAATTGAATAGTACAGGAATAAAGATGTAGAGGGCTTTGTTTAGACCACAACTGGAGTACTGGATGCGGTTTTAGATTCCACATTTAAGAAAGTACTTGCATTGGAGGTGCTTTCACACAATTACATCATTGTTACAGTACAGAAGATGGCCATTTGGCTCATCATGTCTGCACTGGTTCAGTGAATGAGCATTTCAATTAATGCCATTCTCCTGCCTTCTCCACATAGCTTGGTACATTGGTGCTTTGCAAATAACAATTCAATTCCCTTCAGAATGCCTTGCTTGAACCTGCATCCACCACATTCTCAGACAGCGCATTCCAGACCTTAACTACTCGCTGTGGGAAAGAGATTTTTCTCATTATGCTCCTGCTCACCAACAAAGGGTCCCTGGAATGAGGGGGTTGTCCAAAGATGCACTTCAGAGGTATGTATTCTCTGAGGTTTAGAAGCATGAGTGGTGAAACATTGAAACATACAAGATTCTGAAGCAGCTTGATGTTGTGGACTTTTGCGAGATTGTTTAAGTCAGCTCAGTACAAGGGACAGATTGTTTAGGACTGAGATGAGAATTGATTCACTCAATTTTCTGGCCCAGGGAGTTATGTATGCTCCATCATTAAATACATTTCAAATTGAGATAGACAGATTTCAGTCTCTCAAGGAATTGAAGGAGTGAGCAATAAAGTGGAGTTGAAACCCATGATCATATGGAATGGTGGAGCAGGATCGATGGGCTATGTGGTCAATGCCTGCTCTCATTTCTCTTGTCTTGTGACTGGAAGAGACCAATCCATGGATATTGGGTGAAAATTGTGAAGACACTGGCTAAGATCTTTCGATCTGGCACAGTGGCTAGTGATTAACTAGTGGTTACAACCCAAGACACTCAACATTTCAAAGCACAAATTAATATTGGTTATAAACAAGTATTGGTTAAATCACATAAGCTTGAATTTTAACTTAAAATTAGACTGCAAACAAGATAGTAAGCCAATATGTTATTATAATCCTACGCAAAATGAAAATAGAAGCTGGAAATTTAAAATAAAACACAAAGTAAATACTAATTAGGTCAAGTATTAGGTCATGTGGAGCAACAGAACTAACATTTCAATGAATTATTTTTCATCAGAACTGCAATAAGTTAGAGATGTAATGGGTTTTAAATACAGAGGCAGGGAAGAAAGTGGGGTTAGTAATGAGATCAAAAGAGGTGGTCTGTGACATAGTGGAAGGCACACTAGATAAAGTGAAAAAGGGGTTGATGAAAGGCAAAAGGAGATGACAATGAGACAGATTAATAAATATATATTGGTGCGGAGCAGGCAAAAGTGACAAAACATCAATGTTGTACTCAGCGTACTCAAGTATTTCTTCTATTGACAGTTTTATTCATTTATATTGCTTAACCAGTTGCCTTGATTTCACCAGAAAATATGTTTCGCAAAAGGTTCTAGAACAAAGAGGGGAGATGCATTAATTAAACAAGCAAAAATGTCCCCAGTTTTAAAAAAACGCAGTACTTGAAGCATTACTGTTCCCAAAACACTAAGCTCCTCAGAACAGATGCCATGAATCATAAAGGACACAATTTCAGTCGATTGGGAACGTCTTAATAAGTCTGTCTCGAGAGACCAACCTCACCCAGCCACCTGCTTGTTGTCTCGCCATCTTTCCACATGGATTCACTAAATACTCTCAATATTATTTAACTGTCCATTTTAAAGGCTTTTCCCTTTGCACAAAAGAAAATCAATTTTCCCTTTTACTTCCCACTTTTTAATTTTTACTTACATTCCTGATAGTTGGACTCTCCCTACAATAGAAGGCAAATTTAAGTTGCAGCCAACCTTTAAGTTGGTACAAGTATTTTGAGGTTTTAAACTGCTAACTTCAAATTTGAATAGTTGGAATCCTTGTTATGGTGCCAGGGATTCCACCTGGAACCAAACATACTATTTTTGAGAAGCCTGTAGGTATTTATAGCAATGCAAACAGATGGTACTTTCAGACACTGACCTTGCAATTAACTCATTTGCATATTTCAACAACGGTATAAACCAAATACCAGCAACAACAACCACCCCATCACCACTGCACCCAGCATATTCTGTAAATGTGAAGAACTATTTCACTGTTACAGAACTTAGGATTTTAACTTATCTGCTGTCATTAACAATGGATAATACTGCTAGGACAGCAGGTAAAGTACTGCCAATGCTGATAACACTCTACATTAAGAGTGCTTCATATTATCACTGATGGGTGTTGGAGCCACTGGTTCACACAATTGATATCAACACTCTAGTAAAGTGGCAGAAGTAGACTTATCGGCATTTTGGCTAAGTATCAGATCAAGCCCAATATCAGGTGCAATGCCTTTTCTTGTCAACTTGGATGTTTTGTGTCCCTTTTGTGGGGATCATGAATTGGATTCAATTTTAATTTCTTTTTTGAGCAAGCAAGAGATGGATTAAGGGTTTGCCCACTGGCTTTGTAACTTTAAGAATTGTGAAAACATTTAAAAAGCTGATATCTATTCCAGAAGGCTGGCTGCTGGGAGGATCTTGATTTTCTTTTTTTAAAACTTCCTGAATCTAGCAAGTTATCTCTGGAATTACGGCTAGCTGCAAGAAACTTGTGCATTATCCTCAGACCCTCACGAAGAATATAAATACTAGCCAAGATGTGAACTTTGCAGTTCTTCAGTTCTGCTAGGAGCTAATTTCTCTTGCAGTTTAAGAAATTGTATGTGGCACTAAGAAACATCCACAGGCCCGAGAAAATAAAACTGTAAAGTTTAAGATCTTTTATGCAACTGTTTCGTAGCTTTTTAGATGTCATCAGCACTGATTTAATAGCATCTAAACAAAAGCAATTTAGGTTACAACTTTACCAAACACTTGTTGCAGAAGGCTGAACAGTTGAGAGGAAGTGTACACCTGCTTCTATTGCAAAATACAGGGGTGTAGTAGTTATATGTTGTGAGTAGAAAACAAAAATGGCATTCAAATAAGCTCAATAACAAGGCCAGAGGCAATAGAACGAGATGGGATTGTTGGCGGGGTTTTCTTCTGAGGCTGTATATTGCTAAAACTTAAGCTAAATACAAACATTCGCAAACTCAATGTCCTGATTCAAAGACGTGTCTTTATTTGATCAATATGCATTAGGAGAGAGATACAAGAAGGATTTCAACTTCTCTCTAAAGTTACATCACATAAGCACATTTGATGTACCATTTTCGAAGGTTTGTATTCCCCACCAAATCTGTCATACAGACTGGATGATCCAATCACATTAATACATATTATTTACCTTGGCCAATATACTCTACCTGTTGGCATAATTAGGAATTCATTGGCTAATTGGACTTAAAAGCCCCTCCTCTATTGCTTAGCAACCTGCCAACGTACATCAGGCTGGTGTCAGACCATGAGAATTGATAAGTAGTCACTTTCCCAGTCTGGCTGGCCTTGCCTTTATCAGCAAAATCTGAATACTTTCATTCATTGCAATTAGCACTTGAACACTTCTATTCATTTATAATCTCAGCAATTCTCCAACTGCAAGGACCTTATTCTAACAATTCTGTATCCTATAATTACCAGAGAATACAGTCTGTCTGATTTCACTTTTTCTCATTGCACTGTGGGACAATTGTTTCTGTTCAAAGCTCACAAATACCTTTAAAACTTTAAATATATTTCAAAGCTACAAGACTTATAAAACTCCATTCCTATCGTTTATATACATGGTTAATAAACAATACCCTCTCATAACATATGTAGGAGGCACACTGTGGTCCCTAACTAATCTACTCTGGTTTAAAAGCCCCTTAAGCAGGGGTTTCAGTATCCCCTGTTACAATAGGATGAAATATGTCATTTTCCTCTAAAAGTTGCAGTGGACCTATGAAATGAATTTAGATAGTTTTTTCAGTTCCCAGTAGATAGGAGTCCAAAGTATGAAATCACTTAAAATTTGGAACTACCAATCTTACTAAGAATTAACTAGCTTTCTTGATATAAGAAACTCTAATGATAGGAGATGGTTGGAACTTGCATTTATACAACACCTTTCGCATCTTCAGGAGGCACAAAAACAAGACACATCTTTGAAGTGCAGTAACAGTGTTGAAGGAACTGGTGTAGAGCTACTGTTCTTGCAGGAGTCCCACTCCAGTGCTTAATAGTTAAGGAAAGTGCATACATCATGTGGCCAAAAAGGTTGAGTATCAACTTGTAAGTCTTTCCAACATGTGCCAATGGCCGGCAGTAGAAGGAGAGTTCCCTCATCAGCCATGACCAGCCTTCATTACAAGGGAAGTTTGCTTTACTGAAATATGCACCCTATGATGTGGTCAGATGAAAACTTCACTACCATCCTGGTGGAAACAATGTTCTAAATTAGTCTACCAACAACAATGGCTGCCATTCAAATTATTCAACTAATCTTGTACAAAGACAATCACCCCCTCCTTCAGACAGCTGCCCCAATTGAACTTGCATCACTAATAATATATAAAGCACATTATCAAAATAATCATCTTGCAACTACAAAGTTACTGGGCTTCTCACAGTCACATACATCTACAGGGATAAAATCAAATCTACCTGGAGCCAACCCAAGCCAAGCAAAAATACTTATCTGAATATTTTGGACAGCCATAAATTTCCAGGGTTTTAAAGTTGTTTGCTGTTGCACTATTTCTGAAGAAAAATGTGCTGTGTATGCAGCTTCTTTATCTCTCCATTCAAAAACACATTTACAAGCTCAAAGCAAACAGCTACAACTCTCACCCAATTACTCATTGTTATAATTTACTTGTGGTACAATATGGCATTTAAGAGCAGAAAAATGTTTAAAGCTGCGCTGTAAAAGAGCATCAAGAATAAGTGATACATAGTACCCACTCTCAGAACATGATTTAGCATCTCTCCCTGCTAACTAAAGCTAGCATCTAAGCACCTTATTGAACTGTGAATGGAGAAAAAAAGCTGTCACATTGAGAACCTTCCCTTCCCCTAGTTCCTAATCAGCTGATAGCTTCCACATGCTGTCATTCAACTTTAAGATTTTGTTTGGTGTGTAGTACCCTTCAAGATCAGATTTACCAAACGTGAAACAGTATGATTTTACCACTAAGCTAATTGTTTTGAATAACAAGTTAAGAGCACAAAAAAACAACGCATTTTGTAGAATCCCAATGCTAGTTTTTTGGGGTGCACACCTTTGCTAATTTGTTTGCAGGCCAGTACCCAACTTACATCTTGCATACTCAATTGGACAATGCTATTTCCCAACTCAAGAACAGCTTCTTCCCTGCTGCCAGACTTTTGAATAACCTACCTCATTAAGTTGATCTTTTTCTACAACCTGGCTATGACTGCAACTCTACATTCGACACTCTCTCCTTTCCTTCTCTATGAATGATATTCTTCGTTTGTGTAGCGCAAAAGAATCAATATTGTTCATTGTATACTAATACATGAGACAATAATAAATCAAATCATTTAATTCAATTCTCTAAAGACAAGGTGGATACAAAACTGGCTCGGTCAAAGAAATCATAATGCCATCGCTGGACAGTAAGAACCTGGTGTTGTGAGACTTGGTCAAAGACGACAGAGGGTAGCAGTAGAAGGGTGCGTATATGAATGGAGGCTGTTAACAAGTGGTGTTCCTCAGGGATCAGTGCTGGGACCTTTGCTGTTTGTAATATATATAAATGATTGAGAAAAATGTAACCAGATTGATTAGTGAGTTCGTGGATGACACAAAGATTGGTAAATTTGCAGATAGTGATGAGGACCATCAGAGGATATAGATTGGTTGGAACTTAGGCAGAGAGATGGCAGATGGAGTTTAATGATGGAGATGCCAGCGTTGGACTGAGGTAAGCACAGTAAGAAGTCTCACAACACCAGGTTAAAGTCCAACAGGTTTATTTGGTAACAAACACCACTAGCTTTCAGAGCGCTGCTCCTTCATCAGGTGAGTGAGGAATTCTGATCACAAACAGTGCATACAAACAATGTGCCTTTATATGCACTGTTTGTGATTAGAACTCCCCACTCACCTGAAGGGGCAGCGCCCCAAAAGCTAGTGGCGTTTGTTACCAAATAAACCTATTGGACTTTAACCTGGTGTTGTGAGACTTCTTACTAGATGGAGTTTAATCGAGACAAATGTGGGATAATGCATTTTTGAAGGTCCAATAAGGACAGGAAATATACAGTAAATGGCAGAACCCTTAAGAGTGTTGATAGACAAAGGGATCTAGGTGTAGATACACAGGTCACTGAAAGTGGCAATGCAGGTGGAGAAGGTAATGAAGAAGGCATACGGCATGCTTGCCTTCATCGGCTGGGGCACTGAGTTTAAAAATTGGCAAATCATATTGCAGCTTTATAGAATCTTAGTTAGGCTGCTCTTGGAATATAGTGTTCAATTCTGGTTGCCACACTACCAGAAAGATGTGGAGGCTTTGGAGAGGGTACAGAAAAGATTTACCAGGATGTTGCATTAGCTATGAAGAGAGGTCGGAAAAATTTGGTTTGTTCTCACTGGAACGACAGAGGTTGTGGGGCGATCGGATAGAAGTCTACAAGATTATGAGAGGCAAGGACAGAGTGGATAGTCAGAGGCTTTTTCCCAGGGTGGAAGAGTCAATTAGTAGGGGCACAGGTTTAAAGTGTGAGGGGCAAGGTTTAAAGGGGATGTACGAGGCAGTTTTTTTTTTACACAGAGGGTTGTGGGTACCTGGAACTCACTGCCGGAGGAGGTAGTGGCTCAGTAGCCGTCCTTAAGGGGCATTTTGACAAATACATGAATAGGATGGAATAGAGGGATATGGTCCCAGAAGGATATGGAGTTTTAATTAAGTCAGGCAGCATGGTCAGTGCAGGCTTGGAGGGACAAAGGGCCTGTTCCTGCGCTGTAATTTTCTTTGTTCTTTGACCGTGTTTATGTATATCAAATCTGACAGCTATCTCCTACATAAGAACATAAGAAATAGGAGCAGGAGTAGGCCATCTGGCCCCTCGAGCCTGCCCCGCCATTCAATAAGATCATGGCTGATCTGTCGTGGCTCAGTTCCACATTCCCGCCCTCTCCCCATAACCCTTAATCCCCTTGCCTATCAAAAACCCATCAACCCGCTTCTTGAAAATATTTAGCGAGGTAGCCGCCATCACTTCAACAGGCAGAGAATTCCAGAGATTCACCACCCTTTGAGTGAAGAAGTTCTTCCTCAACTCCGTTCTAAACCACACCCCCCCCCCTTTATCTTGAGGCTGTGCCCCCTAGTCCTACTGTCCTTCCTGAGCAGGAAGAATCCCTCCACCTCTATCCTATCCATCCCATTCATCATCTTATACGTCTCAATGAGATCTCCCCTCATTCTTCTAAACTCTAACGAGTACAAGCCTAGTTTATTCAGCTTCTCCTCATAGCTCAAACCCCTCAACTCCGGCATCAGCCTAGCAAACCTCCTCTGCACTCCCTCCAAGGCCAAAATATCCTTGCGCAAGTACGGCGCCCAAAACTGCACACAGTACTCCAGCTGCGGCCTCCCCAATGCCCTATACAGCCGCAGCAAGACCTCCCTACTTTTATATTCAATCCCCCTCGCTATGAAAGCCAGCATCCCATTCGCCTTCCTGACCACCTGCTGCACCTGCAAGCTGGGTTTTTGCGACTCATGCACAAGGACCCCGAGGTCCCTCTGCACCGTCGCCTGCTGCAGTTTTTCTCCACGTAAGTAATAATCCTTCCTACCATTATTCCTACCAAAGTGGACCACCTCGCACTTGCCAACATTAAATTCCATTTGCCAGTTCCTGGCCCATTCGCCCAGCCTATCTAGATCCTTCTGCAGACTCTCCACACCCTCCGCACAATTTGCCTTTCCACCAATCTTGGTGTCATCAGCAAATTTCGACACCATACACTCGGTTCCCTCCTCCAGATCATCTATATAAATGGTAAATAGCTGAGGCCCCAGCACTGACCCGAGGCACTCCACTAGTCACCAACCGCCAATCCGAATAGCACCCATTGACCCCCACTCTCTGCCTATTTGACAACCAGTCCTCTGTCCACGCTAACACCCTACCCCCAACTCCATGTCCCCTGACCTTCTGCAATAACCTCGTGAGGTACCTTGTCAAACGCCTTCTGAAAATTCAGAAACACCACATCCACCGGCTCTCCTCTATCCACCGCCCTAGACACATCCTCATAGAACTCCAGTAAATTTGTCAGACGCGACTTCCCCTTAACGAAACTGTGCTACGTCTGCTCTATCAAGCAATTCCCCTCAAGATGCCTCGCTATTTCCTCCTTGATGACGGATTCTAACATTTTACCTACAACAGACGTTAAACTAACCGGCCTATAATTCCCCGCCTTTTGCCTGGCACCCTTCTTAAACAACGGCGCAACATTAGCCGCTTTCCAATCTTCCGGCACTTCCCCGGAATCCAGCGACGTCTGGAAAATAACCACCAAGGTTACTTCTGGAAGCATCATTCATCATACTTTCTCTACTCATATTCTTCATCATTATTTCCTGTGATCTCAAGTGGAATTTCCACATCTCCTCTGATGTTAAAGTTGCCTCCAAAGCTCTTAGCTTCACTTTTTTTCCTGACAGTCATATCTTTTCTTAAAAATTCAGGTCAAATTTTATCCAATACTTTATCACTGGCAAGGTTCTAACAGTAAGTAGTTTCACAATATCAGGTTAAAGTCATAAGAACATAAGAACGTAAGAAATAGGAGCAGGAGTAGGCCATCTAGCCCTTCGAGCCTGCCCCGCCATTCAATAAGATCATGGCTGATCTGTCGTGGCTCAGTTCCACTTTCCCGCCCTCTCCCCATAACCCTTAATCCCCTCTCTCATCAAAAACCCATCAACCCGCGTCTTAAAAATATTGAGCGAGGCAGCCTCCACCACTTCAACGGGCAGAGAATTCCAGAGATTCACCACCCTTTGAGTGAAGAAGTTCCTCCTCAACTCCGTTCTAAACTGCCCCCCCTTTATCTTGAGGCTGTGCCCCCTAGTCCTACTGTCTTTTTTGAGCGGGAAGAGTCTCTCCACCTCTATCCTATCCATCCCATTCATCATCTTATACGTCTCAATGAGATCTCCCCTCATTCTTCTAAACTCTAACCAGTACAAGCCTAGTTTATTCAGCCTATCCTCATAGCTCAAACTCCTCAACTCCGGTATCAGCCTAGTAAACCTCCTCTGCACTCCCTCCAAGGCCAAAATATCTTTGCGCAGGTGCGGCACCCAAAACTGCACACAGTACTCCAGCTGCGGCCTCACCAATGCCCTATACAGCCGCAGCAAGACCTCCCTACTTTTATATTCAATCCCCCTCGCTATGAAGGCCAGCATCCCATTCGCCTTCCTGACCACCTGCTGCACCTGCAAGCTGGGTTTTTGCGACTCATGCACAAGGACCCCGAGGTCCCTCTGCACCGTCGCCTGCTGCAGTTTTTCTCCACGTAAGTAATAGTCCTTCCTACCATTCTTCCTACCAAAGTGGACCACCTCACACTTGCCAACATTAAATTCCATTTGCCATTTCCTGGCCCATTCGCCCAGCCTATCTAGATCCTTCTGCAGACTCTCCGCACAATTTGCCGTTCCCCCAATCTTGGTGTCATCAGCAAATTTCGACACCCTACACTCGGTTCCCTCCTCCAGATCATCTATATAAATGGTAAAAAGCTGAGGCCCCAGCACCGACCCCTGGGGCACTCCACTAGTCACCATCCGCCAATCCGAATAGCATCCATTGACCCCCACTCTCTGCCTCCTATTTGACAACCAATCCTCTATCCACGCTAACACCCTACCCCCAACTCCAACAGGTTTATTTGGTAACACAAGCTTTCAAAGCATTGCCCCTTCATCAGGTGAGTGAAGAGTTCAGTTCACAAACAGGGCACATACAGACACAAACTCAATTACAAGATAACGGTTGGAATGCGAGTCTTAACAGGTAATCAAGTTTTTTCAGGTACAGACAATATGAGTGGAGAGAGAGTTAAGCACAGGTTAAAGAGATGTGTATTGTCTCCAGCCAGGACAGTTAGTGAGATTTTGCAAGCCCAGGCAAGTGGTGGGAGTTACAGATAGTGACATGAACCCAAGATCCCGGTTGACGCCATCTTCACGTATGCAGAACTTAGCTATCAATTTCTGCTCAGCTCACGCTACCAAATAAGCCTGTTGGACTTTAACCTGCTGTTGTGAGACTACTTACTGTGCTTATCCCAGTCCAACACTGGCAACTCCACATCAAGTTTCTAACAGCGCTCTTACTCCTGGGCAGGATGCAAGAAAATGCTTGTCTAATAGGTACTTGTATTCTTACCTCTCCCTCATTAACAATCATCTCCCAATGTTCATGTAATAATCACATTCCTCTGAACTTTCTTTTCTGACATGCCGCTCATTCATAATTCTACTTGTTTAACTTCCATTCTACCTCTTTATCATACTGATATTACATCATCACAATAACTTCTACTCCTAGTAGTTCAAGGTGTGACACTCCTGCCTACATTACTTATTTTTCTTAAAATCCAGAGACCACATGAAAATCAAGATGGACATCTTCTAACCACAAATTTCTGCTTTATATAATCTTTTCTGGTGCATTGACCATGCTAACTTCTCCCTCTACGTACCCGAACAGGCTCCAGAATGTGGCAACTAGGGGATTTTCACAACAACTTCATTGCAGTGTTACTGTAAGCCAACTTGTGACAATAAAAATTTAAATCTAAAACATGTACTTTGCTCAATATCAATGCCAGTGCCCACAACTTTTTTTTTCAATTCATAACACACGAGTTTACACATAATGCAGACATGACAGATCATATTTTTTATTCCTGAGTTTTACTGCAGTGTTGAATCTACACTTCCTGTTACTGCCTATACAGCAGCACTCCTTGGAGCTTCTGCATGATGTCTGAGTACTACCTGCAAAATTGCTCCAATCAAACAAAGCTTTCGGAAAATTAATTTGACACAATAATAGATGTTAAGCCTCATCAACTGGTAGTTGTTATAGAGAATGAATGGACATAATTTTACTGAGTTCAGACATGCCACCCACATCAATATCACAAGCCATTAGAACTGCATTTTGCAGATGGCACAATAAGCAAGACAAAATGTTTTTTGCATTGCCTCCATGAAAATATCTTGCACAGCATCCCCTGAGAAAAGCCTTACAAAGGGATTTTTAAATTCCAATAAATTTCAGGCAACTTGCTGTAACAAGCTTTCTGTCAACTGAAATGCTCTGGGATGGGCCACAGCTGGAATACACTTGTATTTATTTCTGGTCCCCACACATCTAAAGGGGCTACAGGTTGCTGTTTATACATTAGAGGGGGAATCTCAAGAGCAATGGGGATGAGTTAAGTTTTGCAAAGTTCAATTTTGTCTATTGATGCAAGGTTAACTTCAGGAAAGTTGAGTAAAACATTAAACATAGTAAACAGATGGATAGGATAAATTTAGATTACTTCAAGGTATATCAAGTTAGAATCAAAGCAAGTAAGACAAGTGAAAAATCAATTTCAAATATCAGAAATAGTTATTTCACTCAGTAATGCTTGGACTTGAACAGCTAAACAACATAGAATGAACAGCTAAACAACATAGAATGAACAGCTAAACAACATAGAATGAACAGCTAAACAACATAGAATGAACAGCAGTCAAAATGCAATTAAAATTTCAGTTTTTTGCTGAAATATTCTTTTTTTGCTCCCCAAACATTGTTACAATTGATCAATTACTGAAAACATACACACTTAAGTATATTTCAATACAAACAAATACTCTTTAAATATTTTATATCTCCTAACAGATCTGAGTGACTTGGATTCTACAGATGGCTTTTACTGGGAGCAAGCTTTAAAAGTTCATTTTGGTCTATCACCAGTTAAACAAATAAAACACTTGTTATGTATTACAGACACAGTAACAGCTTGATCTTGCGGGTCGAACCAAGTAAACAAACTTAAATTACGTTCGGACAAAGAAAAAGGGGGCAGCTCCCCAAAAGGAGGGTGAACGGCCCGAACGGAAACAAAAAGTACAAAGGAAACTTAAGACGAGTCAAATCAAAATGTGATTGTCGGGGTCTATAAGGCACCTCAGCCCCTGCGGTGCCCAATGGGCACGGAAGGCCCTCACAGGGCAGTTTATTTATAATATGTCCCACAATCTCACCAACTATTTGCCTCACTTGGACTTTAGAGGTTAAATGCAAACTGCTGTAAGTTGCGAGTTAGTGAGACAATTGTGCTTAATGACAATAACACACACTGAGAATTCATGAAGTATGTGAAGGAAAAGCGAGTTGTGGGGCTGGAGGAAATTACACAAATGGAGGGTTGGTGCCTGCTGAAAACAAGAAGGAAAATTTTACAATTAAGATACTGCTTAATGGGGAACAAGTCAGGAGCACAGCGATGGTCAAATGGGATTCAGTATGAGTTAAGTCACAGGCAGCAGTTTGATAAGTTTACGATGAATGGAATTAGAGACCCAGCTAAGAGTGAATTTCAGTAGTAACATCCAGAGACAAAATTGAGGGATTATGCAGATGAGCAAAGTTGAATCATATCAGAGAGGTGGACACAGGCAGTCTTATTGATATGGTGGTCAGAAGCTAATTTGGGAGTCAAATATGATGCCAGAATTGCAAACACATTGATTTAGTCTGAAACTGCTGGCACTGAGAAGGTTGGAATTGGTAACCTAGAAATGTGTGTTTGCAGCGCGGATCAAAAACCTTTCCTTCAGATACTCCAGTTTCCTCCAACATTTCATAGATGTGTGGGTTAGGTTGATTGGCCATGCTAAATTGACGCCTAGTGTCAAGGGGATTGGCAAGATAAATGCGTGGGGTTACGGTGATACAGCCTGGGAGGAATTATGGTTGGTGCAGGCTTGATGGGCTAAAATGGCCTTCTTCTGCAGTATAGGGACTCTATGATTCTCCTGGCTTCAGTCTTCTAATGTTTAACTGGATGTCAGAAAAGTAGTTGGTTAAAGTAGCAAGAACAGAGCTGTCAAGAGGGGTAATGTTGAGGAAGAACTGGATGTTGTCAGTCTACATGCAAAATCTAATATTATGCTTTCTGATACTGCTGCTGTGGGGCAGTATGTGAATGTAAATAGAAAAGATTAACCCTTGCATTGACATTGATGGTCCAGGAGTGAGAAGTCAGTGCAAGTGACATTCTGGTTAGGGATAGATAAAGGACCTAAATGGAAGAGCTTAAACATGGAGTTCCAAGAAAGACAAGCACAATCTGGAAGGCAACAACACATGCAATGACTATGGGGAGGAAAAGAAAGCTGGAGATGGATTAATAGATTGCAAGGTTCGGTCAAGGGATGCTTTTTGATGAGAATACAAGTTTGTATGCCTGACTCTGGATATTGGGGTATTTCAAGAGTGCTCTGTAACACTCCCCAGGCCTGACTCTGGATGCTGGGTATTTAAAGGGTGCATTGTAGCTCTCCCCAGCCCTGGCTCTGGGAGTTGAGTATTTAAAGGGAGCACAGTAACCCACCCCAGGCCTGCTCTGATTACTGAAGTATTTAAAGGGTACACAGTAACTCTCCCCAGGCCTGGCAGTGGTTGTTGGGGTATTTAAAAGGAATGTTGTCATTCCCCCCAGGCCAGGCTCTGGGTATTTAAAGGGCGTACAGTAACTCTCCCCAGGCCTGACTCTGGGTGCTGGGGTATTTAATGACAGTAAGAAGTCTCACAACACCAGGTTAAAGTCCAACAGGTTTATTTGGTAGTAAACACCACTAGCTTTCTTTGTCAGGTGAGTGGGGAGTTCTGATCACAGACAGTGCCCATAAAGACATGCACTCAGTTTACAGAATACTGATATTTAACGACTGCAGAGTAACACTCGCAGGCCTGACTCTCGGTGCTGGGGTACTTAGAAGGAATGTTGTCATTCTCCCCAGGCTGGTTCCTGGGTATTTAAAGGGTGTACAGTAACTCCCCCAGGCCTGGCTCTAGGTGCTGGGTTATTTAAAGGGTGTACAGTAACTCCCCCAGGCCTGGCTCTAGGTGCTGGGTTATTTAAAGGGTGTACAGTAACTCTCCCAGGCCTGGCTCTAGGTGCTGGGTTATTTAAGGGGTGTACAGTAACTCCCCCAGGCCTGGCTCTAGGTGCTGGGTTATTTAAGGGGTGTACAGTAACTCCCCCAGGCCTGGCTCTAGGTGCTGGGTTATTTAAGGGGTGTACAGTAACTCCCCCAGGCCTGACTCTAGGTGCTGGGTTATTTAAAGGGTGTACAGTAACTCTCCCAGGCTTGGCTTTAGGTGTTGGGGTATTTAAACGGTGTACAGTAACTCTCCCAGGCTTGGCTTTAGGTGTTGGGGTATTTAAACGGTGTACAGTAACTCTCCCAGGCCTGGCTTGGAGTATTTGGGGACTGTGCTCTGACTCCCCATAGACTCTATTCCAGACGCTGTGATGTTTAAAGCTTTCCGTGCTGTCACTCACCGTGGGCTGGGAATCCACCCGGTTCTCGGAGGCCATACTGAGAATGCTGCTGAAATCCATGGCGTCGCTGTGTCGGAGGAGCGACACTCTGCACCCAACTCAATTTCGAGCAGACAGCAGCGTCACTTCCGGTTCATCCAGTTCCACGTCCGGTCCCCAGAGCTGTCACGTGGCCGGAAGTGCGCCCTTGTTCCTGATGTCACTCAGCGCGTGTCCCACAGAGCTTCAGCGCGCGTTGCATACACGTTACAATGAATACCCCGACTCCGTAAGCATTACACACACACCACAGTGAATACTCTGACTCAGAGCACATTGAACACACGTTACAGTGAATACCCTGACTCAGCAAGCATTGAACACATTACATTGAATACTCTGACTCAGCAAGCATTGAACACAAGTTACAGTGAATACCCTGACTCAGCAAGCATTGAACACACATTACAGTGAATATCCTGACTCAGCAAGCATTGAACACACATTACAGTGAATATCCTGACTCAGCAAGCATTGAACACACATTACAGTGAATATCCTGACTCAGCAAGCATTGAACACACATTACAGTGAATATCCTGACTCAGCAAGCATTGAACACACATTACAGTGAATATCCTGACTCAGCATGCATTGCACACACATTACAGTGAATGCCCTGAGTCCGCGCATTGCACACACATTACAGTGAATGCCCTGACTCAGCGCACATTGAACACACGTTACAGTGAATACCCTGACTCAGCAAGCATTGAACACACATTACAGTGAATACCCTGACTCAGCAAGCTTTGCACACACATTACAGTGAATACCGCCACTCAGCAAGCATCGCACACTCATTACAGTGAATACCCTGACTCAGCAAGCATTGCATTAACTTTACAGTGAATACCCTGACTCAGCAAGTTTTGTACACACATTACAGTGAATACCCTGGCTCAGCACGCATTGCACACATTATAGTGAATACCCTGACTCAGCAAGCATTCCACTAACATTACACATTAACTTAGTAAGCATTGCACACACATTACAGCGAATACTCTGACTCAGCAATAATTGTACACAGATTGCAGGGAATACCCTGACTCAGCAAGCATTGCACATATGTTACAGTGAACACATTAACTCAGCAAGCATTGCACACACATTACAGCGAATACACTGACTCAGCGTGCATTGCGCGTACATTACAGTGAATACCCGGACTCAGCAATCATCGCACACACGTTATAGCAAATACCCTGACGCAGCAAGCATTGCACACACATTACAGTAAATGTCCTGATTCAGCAAGCATTGCACAGATTACAGGGAATACCCTGACTCAGCAAGCATTGTGCACATGTTGCAGTGAATACCTTAGCCTAGCAAGCATTACAGTCAATATCCTGACTCAGCAAGCATTGCACTCACATTGCAGTGAATACCCTGACTCAGTAATCATTGCACACACATTACAGTGAATACTCCGACTCAGCAATCTTTGCACACACATTACAATGACCATATTAACTCAGCAAGCATTGCACACACATTGCAGTGAATACCCTGACTCAGCAAGCATTGCACACACATTACAGTAAATAGCCCGACTCAGCAAGTATTGTACACACATTACAGTGAATACTCTGAATCAGCAAGCATTCCACACACACTACTGTGAAAACCCTGACTGAGTAAGCATTGCACTCACATTACAGTGAATACCTTAACTCAGCAAGCATTGCACACACATTATAGTCAATACCCTGACTTAGTGCGCATTGCACACACATTGTAGTGAGTATCCTGACTCAGCAAGCATTGCACACACATTAAAGCTAATACCTTGACTCAGCAGGCATTGCACACACATTGCAGTGAATACCCTGTCTCAGCAAGCATTGCATGCATATTACAAGGATAACCGTGGATCAGCAGGAATTGCACGCACAAATTGTGCATACGTTATACAAAACACTCTGACTCAGCAAATACTGCAAACACATTACAGGGATACACTGACATAGCGAGCAGTGCCCGTACACTACAGGGATAACCCTGGCTTATGAGGCATTATACGCACATTACAGGGATAGTCCTACATGGGCAACTGTTATGCATACATATCACAGGGAAAACCCTGACTCAACATCTGTTGCACACACTTTACAGGGAATGCCCTGACTCAGCAAACATTTCACATATATTACAGTAATAATGCCTACTTGGCAAGCTGCATTGCTGCTGTAGCAGCCTAGTTGTTTCTACTGACTAGAATGTTAGCTTTAATCTGAACTAATGCTGTTCTGCTGTTTTTTTTCCCTAGAATTTTGCAGAGTGGGGCTTCATATGCATGATTGGCAGATATGGTCATGTGGAAAAGGCAAGAAAGGATTGTGAAAACTTGGGATAATGACTTAGGGCTGTGGAGTTCTGATTCTTTGAGAATTTTGTTTCTCAATCTGTCTGGTTGTGCCTCATTCTTTCTTGGAGATACCGACTGGAATTCCTTTGTATCCTTTACACTTCTGAAGAATGGAATGTTTTTATTTGTTTGAAAAGTGTTAAATAAATAAAACTTGTGTACAGCTAGAGTACTGTTCTGCAAGCACCAGTCCCTCTCTTGTACCTCTCAAGTGGAATGCCACACTTTTGTCACTTCCACACACTTGACGAAGGAACACCATTTCCGAAAGCTTGTGAGATTACTATCAGATAATCTGGTTGGACTCTAACCTGGTGTTGTGAGACTTCTTACTGTGTTTACCCCAGTCCAATGCTGGCATCTCTACATCATGATGCTGAGAGAAACAGTAGTGTTTTCCTCCTAATGTTAACCTCTCTAATGTTCGGCTGTTTTGAGGATTTATTCTTCTCTGAAAATTGCTGCCTGGTTTTCTGTCCAGAAGTGTTAAAAGGCTGAAAATCCAGCATCACATTAGCATACGTGTTTTTTTTGTGCTAATTTGTGTATGAGTATGGGATATTGCTTTAAATTGGAACAACACAGATAGCTAACTGTTAAGAAATACACTGTGTCATGTTTAAATCTTGTAATTGGTAAAAGTTATGCTAATTCTTATTGCTATATTCTAACTGTGTATAAATAAACTTTGTTTGTTAAAAGCTTCCTAGTGGGTCACTTGAATCTGTATAGGGCATTGGTGAGGCCGCAGCTGGAGTACTGTGTGCAGTTTTGGGCGCCGCACCTGCGCAAAGATATTTTGGCCTTGGAGGGAGTGCAGAGGAGGTTTACTAGGCTGATACCGGAGTTGAGGGGGTTGAGCTATGAGGAGAGGCTGAATAAACTAGGCTTGTACTCGTTGGAGTTTAGAAGAATGAGGGGAGATCTCATTGAGACATATAAGATGATGAATGGGATGGATAGGATAGAGGTGGAGAGACTCTTCCCGCTCAAAAAAGACAGTAGGACTAGGGGGCACAGCCTCAAGATAAAGGGGGGGCGTTTTAGAACAGAGTTGAGGAGGAACTTCTTCACTCAAAGGGTGGTGAATCTCTGGAATTCTCTACCCGTTGAAGTGGTGAAGGCTGCCTCGCTAAATATTTTCAAGAAGCGGGTTGATGGGTTTTTGATAAGAGAGGAGATTAAGGGTTATGGGGAGAGGGCCGGAAAGTGGAACTGAGCCACGACAGATCAGCCATGATCTTATTGAATGGCGGGGCAGGCTCGAAGGGCCAGATGGCCTACTCCTGCTCCTATTTCTTATGTTCTTAATCATACCTAGAGAAAAACATGTTATGTTCACCCATGCCAAAGTTAAACCCTGACTTGGCAAACACTACATATATATTACAGGGACAACCCTGTCTCAGCCAGCATTACATGCACATTACAGGATTTCATTATTTAAGGCTGAGATAGACAGATTTTTGATCAATAAGACAATCAATTATTATGGGGAAAGGATAAGGAAATAGTGGTGAGGAACGTTGGATCTGTCATGATCCTGCTGAATGGTAGAGCATGCTCAAAGGGCTGAACAGCCTACTCCTGTTCCTATTTCTTATGGTCTTACTCTGTTAATAGTGCTAAATGAACATAAGTTTTTGTTGAGACAGGAAGTAAGCTCCTCAGTACCGAATACCCAGTCTCTGGCTTGCTGTTGTACTCCTGCCATTTATAGAGTGTACTGCCATCAGTAAGAATTAGGGGTAGCGAGTGGGGAGCTCGCCAGTGGCTGGAGCCTTAATTAGTACAATTGGTACATTTTCTAGTTAATGGTGACTCCAAAGATCTTCCTGGTGAGGAATGTGGTGATAGTAATGTTATTGACTGTCACGTGGATATGGGTAAGATAACCCTCGTTGGAGATAATCATCATCTGGAATTTGTAAGTCACAAATGTTATGAGCTATTATTTGTTAAATCGAGGATATCGCTGTAAGATGTGTACATTGTATTTTGTATAGGCCTTACTGCATGTAGGTATGAATATTTTGAATATCTGAGGTGTTCTGAGCGGTGCTGAACATGGCTATCACCAGTGAATAGCCATCTTCTCCTTATGGTGGAGAGAAGGTCATTGATGAAGCAGCCAGAAATAGTTGCTCCCAGAAAGCTATCCTGAGGAACTCATGCAACAGTGCGCTGGAGCAGAAATAATTGACTTCTGACAACCACAACCATCATTCATTGTACCAATTAAGGCTCCAGCCACTGGCGAGCTCCCCACTCGCTACCCCTAATTCTTACTGATGTCAGTTTTTAACCAGGGCCACATTTGGTCAAATGCTAATGTCAAGGGTTCTTACCTCACCTCTAGAATTAAGCTCTTATGTTCATATTTGGAACAAGGCTGTAACAAAATCTGCAGTCCAGCACTGTTGCAGAACAAAATCTGAACATCAGAGAGTGGATTATTGGTCAGTAAGTGTCACAAATGGTGTCCAGGTCTGCTGGCTGAGAGCACTTAATGAGTGAATTGTTACAACACAGGAGGCCATTCAGCCCATCATGTCTGCATTGACTTTCCATAGGAGCAATATACTTAGTATCACTATCCCACCTTCTCCTTGTAGCCTTGCTTTCTTTTCAGCTAACAATCCAATTCCTATCTGAATGCTTCATTTGAACCTGCCTCCGTCACATTCTCAGGCAGTGCATTCCAGATCCTAACACATGCTGCATGAAAATGCTTTTCCTCATGCTGTCATTGCTTCATGGACTGCTTCATGAATTAAGGAGTCGCAAATGGAATTGAACATTGTACAATCAACAGTGAACATCCTCACTTCAGACCTTACAATGGTGGGAAGGTAATGGTTGAAACAGCTAAAGCTGCCTGTCCCTATAGAATTCATGTAGCAATGTCCTAAACCTGAAATGGTTGGTCTTCAACAATCAAAATCATCTTTCAGGCTGATAGGTACGAAGCCAGCCAATGGAGCATATTCCCACTTATTGCCATTGGCTTTAATTTTACAAAGATTCCTTGATGTTACACTTGGTCAAATGCTGCTTTGATGTCAAAGGCAGTCATCAGTCATCTCTGGAATTCATCTCTTTTGTTCTTTTTAGAACAAGGCTGTGATGAATTGTAGAGTAGAAGAGTCCTGGTGGTATCCAAACTGAGCATCAATAAGCAAGTTTTTGATGCATAAGTATAATTCAATAGCCTGTCAACAACACCTTCCATTATTTTGCTGATGTTGAGAACAGACTAATGGGGCAGTAAATAATGGGTTGGACTTGGCCTGCTTTTCGTGGACGGAACATATCTAGACAAACTGCCGATTTGTTGAGTAGATACCAGCATTGTAGCTGTACAGTATATCCTTTCTCAAGGAAGGAAACCAAAACTGTACACAGTACTCGAGATATGACCTCACCAGCACCTTATACAGCTGCACCATAACCTCCCTGTTTTTAAACTCCATCTCTAGTAATGAAGGACAAAATTCTATTTGCCTTCTCAATTACATGCTGTGCCTGTAAACCAACTTTTTGCAATTCATGCACAAGGACATCCAGGTCCTTCTGCACAGCAGCATGCTGCAACTTTTTACTATTTAAATAATAGTCCATTTTGCTGTTATTCCTACCAAACTGGATGACCTCACATTTACCAACAATACACTCCATCTGCCAGACCCTTGCCCACTCACTTAAAATATTTATATCTCTTTGCAGAGTTTCAGTGTCCTCTGCACATTTTGCTCTACCGCTCATCTTAATATCATCTGTGAACATGGACACACTACACTTGGTTCCCAATCGCAAATCATCAATGTAAATTGTAAACAATTGTGGTCCTAACACTGATCCCTGAAGCATACCACGAGTCACTAATTGTCAGCTAGAAAAACATCTATTTATCTCCACTCTTTGCTTTCTGTTAGTTAACCAATCCTCTATCCATGCTAATACATTACCAGTAACACCATGCACCTTTATCTTATGCAGGAGTCTTTGATGCGGCATCTTGTCGAATGTCTTCTGGAAATCCAGATACACCACATCCACCACATCCCCATTGTCCACCACGCTCATAATGTTCTCAAAGAATTCCAGTAAATTTGTTAAACATGACCTGCGCTTCATGAACTCATGCTGCGTTTTCCCAATGGGAATGATTTGATGATAATGGCAGAGTGAGGGATGTGCTAAACCATGAGGTTATGCATTGTGCTTAAAAGAAATTCTGCTTCTGATGGCCTCCCCAGTGCATCATGGATGTCCGGTTGTGAACAGACAGGCCTCTTCTGAATCAAACTCATTTAGCACAGTGGTAGTGCCACAAAACATGGTGGAAGGTGTTCTCAATGTGCAGATGTGGTTTCCTTTCCACAAGATTGCGCAATGGTCACTTTCACCAATGCTTTCATGGATGGATGGACCTGTGACAGATAGATTGGTGATAATAAGGTCAAGTGGGTATTTTCCTTGTGTTGGTTCCACTATCACATGCGACAGGTGCAGACTGACAACTCTGTCTTTCACAACTCCACCAGCTTGTTTGGTAGTGGTGCTACTGAGCCACATTTGGGCACAGGCTTAAATGTTCTGCACCCAGAATACATCCTGTGTCCTTGCTACCCCCAGTGCTTCTCCCAATTGTTGTTTAACATGGAGTGGTTCTGATTCATCAGCTGAATGAGGGTGGTAACTGATAATCTGCAAGAGATTTTCTGGATTCTGTTTGAGTGTGACACCAAGGGATCTCTTAAGATGCAGATTCAATGCTGAGGTGTCCCAGGGTCAGTCCACATGTACCATTGTTTTGCACCCTCCGGTAGGTATTTCCTATCAGAGGAAACTCAGAGATGGCGATGGAGGAGTTTGCGATGTTGGTTGAAAGACATAATTCGGTGTGTATGAGTACATCAGGATGTAATTTAGGACACTCCCCTAATATTGGCATATCCCAAGATGTTGTGAGGAGAATGTTGCTTGGTTGACTGTGCTTTGTGACATGCTCAAATCCAATATCTAGTCAATGCCAGGTGGTCCATCCTGTTTATTCTTATTATAGTTTCTCATAGAAGTTTGATGCAACTGACTGGTTTACTAGGTCATTTCAGAGAACAGTTAATAGTAAGCTGCATTGTTGTGGGTGCTGAGCGACATGTAGGCCAGACCGGGTCAGGATAGCAGATTTCTTTACCTATGGGTATAATATAGACTGAACAGCGCTTGAATTGATAATATAACTGATTAATTTTCAATTGTATATTATGACCATTTATACATGTTATGCTGTGAGAATGTACATAAGACATAATGAGATTAAGTCAAATCGGCCACTGTTGAATTTGTTAGTTTGATCTTGTGGGAAAACAAGGGTTAAGTGAGTGACAAACATACTGGAGAGTTCAACTGTGCAGGCAAGCACTTAAACAGGAAAGCATTCCCAAAAGCAGATGACAGGTATTAAAATGTCTTAGAGGCCTTTCATTATAAGTTGTCAGGAATCATGCCAATGGTACCAATACCCATGGTTATGAAAACACCCATAGATAGGACCTCATTAAGGATATCTTGAAACATCTTCTGATTTCGTGGGGTCATCATTGTGGTGAAGGGAATGAGAAGCCTTGAAACAGTGTGAAGATGCACCTGTGTGATCCTTATCAAACACTGGGAATGTTTGGGGGCCTGGCAACACTCAGAAAGGGCATTGTGAAACAGCATAGGGACTCTGTCCGTGAGTGATGATATTGCTTTTGGCCACTCATAAAGATGACCATGCAGGGAGTAACCAATCACTCACTAACACAAGTTTTGAACACCAACCATGTGAAATATCTGATGGCAGATGTCACAGCTTCCACAGCAGCGCCAGTAACAAAGGTCTGAGTACTGCAATGCAAGCTCAGGCTGCTGTCCTCATGGCCCTGGATACCACTGCTCAAAAGAGCTTCCAGGGCCTCCAAGCAGTCCTTCATCCTGCTCCCCAAAAGATCAGTTGGATTGCTGATTGGCCACTCTGGGAGAGTTGCTGTGGCTCCATGGAGTACAAACCTGCTTTCCTTTTCCAGGATGGCAGCACTCCTGTTCCCATTCCTGCCTGTGTCCTTGCAAGCCAACCCAGAATTTTGCAGCCCAGCCTCAGATAATGCATAATGTAATGGTTGAATTTATAGAATTGGGTTGGAAGATGCATTTCCTGATAGGTTTTGTTTTTGTCTTGCTGGGAAGAGGATGATGTAATGGGCATTGATAAAGAAAAGTTAAGAACTGTGGGACTGTTGGTGCCTGGAGAGGTGTGTTGGAGGTTACTGGCAACTCTTTAGTTATTTCACTGCAGAGAGCTGGAGCAGAAAGTCACTGTCCATGTTGGAGCCTTACTTCCACTTCTTGTTTCTCCTTCTCCTCATGCTCCTCATCAAACGAAGGAGATAGTCATCGACTTCAGGAAGCATAGTGGAGGACATGTCCTGTCTACATCAGCAGGGATGAACTGGAAATGATCAAGAATTTCAAACTTCTATGTGTCCAGATCACCAACAACCAGTCCTGGTCTCTCCACACCAGTTAAGAAAGCTCACCAACACCTCTACTTTCTCAGCAGGCTAAGGAAATTCAGCACGTCCACAACAACTCTCACCGACTTTAGAGCTGCACCATAGAAAGCATCCTTTCTGGATATATCACAGCTTGGTATGGCTCCTGCTCTGCTCAAGATTGCAAAAAACTACAAAGAGTTGTGAACAAAGCCTAGTCCATTACACAAGCGAGCCTCCCATCCATTAACTCTGTCTACACTTACCAGTTATGTACCAACCGACTCAAGAACAGTTTCCCTGCTGCTATTAGACCTTTGAATGGACCTACCAGTATTAAGTTGATCTTTCTCTGTGACCTAGTTATGACTGTAACACTACATTCTACACCCTCTCCTTTCCTTCTCTATGAATGGTATGCTTTGTCTGCATAGCATGCAAGGAACAATGTTTTTCACTGTATACTAATACATGTGACAATAATTAATCAAATCAAATCAGATCAAATCATCCTCAGCTTCTCATCTGATAGTTGGTATTGAGGGCTGTTCCATCAGAATGACAAGATTTTGCAACATATTACCACAAATCGTGATGCCTGAGTACTGCAGAACTCCTCCAAAGTAGTTTAAGCACTGGTTGTGTTGTTTGAGAACACCAGTGGTGTGCTCTATAATGTTTCTTGTGGCACCATGGGCTCTCATTGTATGTCTGTTGTGGATGGGGTGATTCAAACATAGGTGGTACAGCCCATAGTTGCAGAATGAAGAAATCCTGACTAGTACCAAGAATACAGACCTTCATATGCATGACGTGCTGTCTGTAGTTGTACATTGAGGAATATGGTAGAGTTGATCAGACTCACACAGGCAATCTGCATGCAGATAATAGTACACTGTACCATGGGGAAGCCTGTAATCTGAGCAAACATTTGCGCTCACTCTGCCTACTTGCCTCTAGTGAGAGAAGATGAGATGAGCTTTCTCTTTCTATGTATAGACTGCTCCAATAACCTTTCTTATGCTGGAATGCACTGCAATCTGCAAGTTGTTGCTTGTTTCTCCATTGGTAGCCTGAACGGAATGCACAAGAGTGATTAGTTTATTTTTGTTTGCATTATATATTGACTAAAATTATAAAATTGGAGTGGAACATACATTTTTTTGGCAATTTTTGTTTTTGTGTTGTATTTTTGATTCATTTTGAGCCATGGTCCCCTGACAATATGATTCACAACTTGTTTTAAGGTTGCAGTCACGGCTGCAGCAGTTGGTGGGTTTTATTTATGAAGGGTTTTGTGAAGACATCTCAACCACTAATTGTTATTCACGGTAAGGGAATTGCTCCTTAAAGACCTGTGGATTTGGCTTTCTGTTCCTCAGTCTTCTATCAGCTCTTCATGTTCTGCATGGCCTCCCTTCATTCTCCTCATCATGTTCAATTCCTAAAGAATCCAGGCCACCGATATCTGAAAGTAACTTGTTTCAGCATGAGATTTTAAATGATCAGAAGTGTAATTCAGTGCTAACCAGATCATTTCCTTTAGAATATTTAAAATTTAGACAGGCATAAGAAAACACCCAAAAATGCATACAAAGACTCCAGCAAGGAGAAAAAATAATCTATAAATAGTTCATGATACCCTTAAATAATGCTGGTGGAGATCCTTCATGCCTTTTTAGCTGTTTGAATATAAGACAGCATGTTGGCTTCAATGTGGTGATTAAAAATGGCGGTGCTGGCATAAATCATCATTGCACATTGACTGACATCCTAATCTATGCACGTTGCTGGCGGCCATTAGCTGCACATGCAAACCTCTTTACCAAGGTGACATCTGGTGCATGTGTCCACACCCAGATTTTGTGTATTATTGCGACTAGAAAGAAACAGGTACCACAGAGACCAATTTCTCCCCCTTTGTCTCAAGTGAAAGCAGTTTTTACTTTGAATTTTGATTGCGGTTGAGAGCTTATCATGCCAAACTAAGGTTTCAGCTGTTCAATTGGAATGGTTCCACACAGATCAGCACGTGACTGTCACCAGACACTTGGCTGATATTGTCAGCTGGAATATAGGGACTTGTTTCCTGAGTCAATAGCATTTTGAACAGCTGTGCTTTTTGTTTTAGCTGACAAAGCATTATAAATAACACCACCATCCTTTCCCCCTCCTCCCTAACCCCTGATTTAGTCCAACTTATTGAAATAAATGTTGAGCATTCACATTTCACTTACATGGGTAAACTGAAGAGGGCTGGAGATCAACAAAATGATCTTTTTTAACTTTTGATTTAAAAAGGGTATTGTTTAAGCTCCAGTTGACTTACTCTCATTCTTATGCTCATAATTTAGAGGAAGGAAGATTTATTTTAGAAACCAGAGTTGTTTCAGATTGATGACCTTTCCTGAGTTCAGAGGATGGGTCAACAACCTGCCAAATCCACTGACTCTTCCAAATGTTTTCTGATTTTAATTTCCGATTTCCAGCATTCACAGTATTTTGCTTTTGTAAAACAATTTTTTTAGTTTTTCTTTACAATAAGGAATTTCTCCAAATCCTATGGATGGTGATTGCTGCAAGATAGAATGATATATGAGGAACAGAATGAAGCCTCTCATTCCTCTCAGAGAGTGTTCTCCAGAAGAAATTTGTAGAAGAGGAGAAAAGGTTGTGTGGAAAGAGCCACTGGAATTTTACCACCCCACTCACCACGGGGAATTGGAGCGGGCGAGGGGCAGACAATAGAACATAGAACATAGAACATAGAACACTACAGCACAAACAGGCCCTTCGGCCCACAAGTTGCGCCGATCACATGGGAAGGTCTGTTGACCTAGGGCAGGATTTTACAGTTTCAGGACGAGTGAGACCGTAAAATCCGACCCAGCATCCACATAGATCAGTTGGGCCAAATATCTTGTTTCTTGCTGCAGATGATATAAAGCCTACAATGAAGATTGTTATATGTCGGTGCTGGCCAAAAGCTTTTGTATATTCAGATACATTGCCAACTTTATGCCTGTAGAGCTAAGATTGTCAATTGGTTTGATGCTCGAATGGGTCAAAAATGGCTTTGTGCATCAGAAAACATTGTTTATAAACACATGCTCTGAGCAGCAACAATTTGTGTTTATATAGTACCTTTAACATGGGGAAGCATTCCAAGAAACTTGGTGACGAGGGACAGATAGAGAGATAGATGGATAGAGAGATAAATGGAGGAATAGAGAGATAAAGAGTTCCACTATCATATGCCTTAATTGCCCTAATTATCTGTGATCACCTTAAAAGTGATTCTTCTATTATCTTGCAATCATTGCAATATAAGTAATCGGAAATTATTAACCAAGTGTGTGAGCATCATGCGGTACGTTGGTAGAACTACAGTGATCGTAGATTGCTGTTGAGGTGTCCTAAAGCTGTAGACCAATTACAAGATTGAAATTTCATCCTAAACTGTGACATTGGAACTCACCTATCTGTCAAGGTAAAATGCACCCTCCATCAATCAAGGCATCAGGAAGAGGTTGTAAGGACAAGTGATTCTTCTAGGCTACAATCATTCTGACCATAGATTGCCTGAATATAGATCAGAGCTTTATTGGAACCATTCAGCCTGCTGTCACATGGCTATTAGCTGTTCCGAGCTCATGCTAATCACTAGTGTATTGCAAGTAGTGGATGCAGATGCCACTGCTTCCTATGGCACTGATAATGCACAAACAGCAATATAACCCCCCCACACAAAGCACAGGAGCGAACTTCAGATCTGAACCTTCTACACATGAAGTGTCATAGAATCATAGAACATTACAGTGCAGAAAGAGGCCCTTTGGCCCATTGAGTCTGCACTGACCACAGTTCCACCCAGGCCCTATCCCCATATCCGTACATATTTTACCTGCTAATCCCTCTAACCTAAGCGTCTTAGGACACTAAGGGGCAATTTTAGCATGGCCAATCAACCTAACTTGCACATCTTTGGACTTTGTTGAAACAACATAGTCCAGTGCAGGTCCTGCAAGAACTTTGCTTTCACTGAAATGAGTGACACCTTGCTGCTCTCGTGCCAGCCTTAAAACCTTCTGATACTGTTGTAGCAGCATGTCTAACTAATTGGTTAGGATCATGCATAAATTGAGTTTTAGGTGTGAAGCAGCCACAACAACTAGAGGTAGCAGTAGATGTAAGACATAATAACATAACATAAGAACATAAGAACATAAGAAATAGGAGCAGGAGTAGGCCATCTAGCCTTTCGAGCCTGCCCCGCCATTCAATAAGATCATGGCTGATCTGTCGTGGCTCAGTTCCACATTCCCGCCTTCTCCCCATAACCCTTAATCCCCTCGCTTATCAAAAACCCATCAACCCGCAGCTTAAAAATATTTAGTGAGGCAGCCTCCACCACTTCAACGGGCAGAGAATTCCAGAGATTCACCACCCTTTGAGTGAAGAAGTTCCTCCTCAACTCCGTTCTAAACCGCCCCCCCTTTATCTTGAGGCTGTGCTCTCTAGTCCTACTGTCCTTTCTGAGCGGGAAGAGTCTCTCCACCTCTATCCTATCCATCCCATTCATCATCTTATATGTCTCAATGAGATCTCCCCTCATTCTTCTAAACTCTAACGAGTACAAGCCTAGTTTATTCAGCCTCTCCTCATAGCTCAACCCCCTCAATTCCGGTATCAGCCTAGTAAATCCTTGCCAAAGTATCCTTGCGTCAGTGCGGCGACCAAAACTGCACACAGTACTCCAGCTGCGGCCTCACCAATGCCCTACACAGCTGCAGCAAGACCTCCCTACTTTTATATTCAATCCCCCTCGCTATGAAGGCCAGCATCCCATTAGCCTTCCTGTCCACCTGCTGCGCCTGCAGGCTGGGTTTTTGCAACTCATGCACAAGGACCCTGAGGTCCCTCTGCACCGTTGCCTGCTGCAGTTTTTCGCCACATAAGTAATAGTCCTCCCTACCATTATTCCTACCAAAATCATGATAAAATCATGACTAATTTCACTTGTACCCTCAATTCTGTTTTCCTGTTTTACCCTATAACCTTTCACTCACTTGTCAATCAAGAATCTAATTCAGCCTTAAAAATCAATAACTTTTGATATCCTTACTCAACAACAATCTACAGACCTTTTTTTAATTTAAATTGAGCCCAGCATCCACAGGTTTTTAGAGGAGAGTTACAGATGTTCACTGTCTCTGAATAAATGCTTCCTGATTTCACCACTGAATAACTTACCTCTAATTAATTGTAAGACTATGTCCCATTGTTCTGGATTCTCCTACCAGAGGAATTTGCTTCTAGTACCCATTACAGTGGTGAGCACTGCTGCCTCGGTGTCAGAGACCCAGTTCAATTCCCAGCTAAGGTCACACACTGTGCAGAGTCTGCACATTCTCCCTTTGTCTGTGTGGGTTTCTTTTGGGTGCACCAGTTTCCTCCCACAAAAAAATGTCCAGTTCGTTGCATTGGCCATGCTAAATTCTCCCACAGTGTGCCCAAATAGGTGCCCAAGTGTGGTGATTAGGGGACCTTAACAGTGACTTCATTGCGGTGTTAATATAAGCCTACTTGTGACGCTATTAAATCAACTTTAGACTTAAACATCTCAATTTGAGCACCCCTCAACTTTCTAAACACAAGGGAATCCAAGCCTCATCTATGCAACCTGTCATTCTTTAGCAGTTTAAGCTCTAGAATTAGTCTAGTGAATCTGCATTGCACCCTCTCCAAGGCCAATATATTCTTCTTTCGGAGCACTGCCGAGAACAGAACACAGCCCAGTTGGGGTCCGAACAAGACTGTAAAACTCAAGCATAGATTCTTCGTCTTCGTACACAAGTCCCGTTGAAAAGCCAACATTTCGTTAGCTGAATAATTTTTGGTCCTGTCACATCTCTTGGCTTTGCCACAGTTTCTAGTCCCTTGCTATTTAAACTATTCCTTGTCATTCTTGACCCCAAAGTGGAGAAGCATGCAATTCCTCACACTGAACTCCATCTGTCAGTTTTTCAGGCTCACAAAACATATGTCAGTGTCCTTTTGCAACTGCCTGATTCCCTCCACATAATCCACTGTCCCTCCTAACTTGGTGCCATCTGTACACAAACATGCAGCTCCATTAATAAATGTGGCGAAAAGCTAATGACCCAGTACCAATGCCTGGACTGTCCCAGAGCCATCAATAAACATTCATCCGAAAACTGCTAAGAGCAATTTGGGGCGAGAGGATTCCTGCAGCAGAGTTTCTTTCATTTTCAGGTGCCTGTAACAAGTATTTATTTTATATAAAAAGTCTCTCAGAGCCCCACCAACTCATATTACTACTGCTGCTGCTAACATAGTACCAATCAAATGCTCATCCCACATCCTCTTTCCTGCCACCTGAACCCCACACACCTGACCTCTCATCCAGCTACTTACCTCAAAACTCCCTACTCCTTTAGATTGTTCCAGGCACAGCAACTTTGCTGTTGACACAAAGATGAGTGGAAAAGCAAATTGTGCGGAGGGTGTAGAAAGTCTGCAGAGGGATCTGGATAGGCTGAGCGAGTGGGCGAGGAACTGGCAGATGGAGTACAATGTTAGCAATTGTGAGGTTATCCACTTTGGCAGAAATAATAGTAGGAGGGATTACAGCTGCAGCATGTTACGGTGCAGAGGGACCTGGGGGTCCTTGTGCACGAGTTGCAGAAACCCAGTCTGCAGGTGCAGCAGGTGATCAAGAAGGCAAATGGAATGCTGGCCTTTATAGCGAGGGGAATAGAATATAAAAGTAGAGAGGTCTTGCTGCAACTGTACAGGGCACTGGTGAGGCCGCAGCTGGAGTACTGTGTGCAGATTTGGTCGCCGCACTTGCACAAGGAAATTTTGGCCTTGAAGGGAGTGCAGAGGAGGTTCACTAGGCTGATACCGGAGATGAGGGGGTTGGACTATGAAGAGAGACTAAATAGACTGGGTCTGTACTCGTTGGAGTTTAGAAGGATGAGGGGGGATCTTATAGAGATGTATAAGATAATGAAAGGGATGGATAGGGTAGAGGTAGAGAGATTCTTCCCACTTAGAAAGGATAGCAGGACTAGGGGGCACAGCCTCAAGATAAGGGGGGGCAGTTTAGAACGGAGTTGAGGAGGAATTTCTTCACTCAAAGGGTGGTAAATCTCTGGAATTCTCCACCCGTTGAAGTGGTGGAGGCTATCTCGCTAAATATATTTAAGTCACGGGTAGATAGGTTTTTGACAGACAAGGGAATTAAGGGTTATGGGAAGAAAGCGGGAAAGTGGAACTGATCCACTTCAGATCAGCCATGATCTTATTGAATGGCGGGGCAGGCTCAAAGGGCTAGATGGCCTACTCCTGCTCCTATTTCTTATGTTCTTATGTTCTTATGTTCAGTGTCCAGATGTTTCATGAATGTTCCAGGACAACCTGGCATGTTGAAATCTTAGCTGGAGGTCAGCATTGAGAGACAAAGGCAATGCCTCTTTGGTACAGCTGCCAGAGATCATGCTGCTTAACTCCCTGCTCAGTGAGCTGCAACTGGTGTCATTGCACAGACAGTTAGTAGATGAAGGGGAATAGTTTTTCCCTAGGGATTCCTCCTGACATTTCTCTTATGGTGATTAACGTTAGCGACTGTCCTCTCCGAGAGAGAACATTAGGCATGTTACAGGTTAATCAAATGGTTTTCTGAGAGCCAGGTGATGATGAAGAGCTCCTACTGAAAATACAGAATGAATGAAATCCCTAAGTGGAAACTGATTATTTCATACGCTGAGGGCTCCATAAATTATCAATATGCTTCACAAAGTAGCTTTCAATGCCCAAAACTGCAGCTTCTGAATACTGGGAGTGGTGCCCAAAGAAAGCAGTTCTGCCAAATAGCACTCCTGGTGTAGCATTTCATCTTTCTGATCTTTCCAGCAGTGGGCCGCTGCCACACAGGCTTAACATAACAACAGCTTGGATTTATATAACACATTATACAGCACAAGGTGGCACAGTGGTTAGCACTGCTGATTCACAGCACCAAGGACCTGAGTTTGATTCCCAGCTTGGGTCACTGTCTGTGCAGAGTCTACACTTTCTCCCATGTCTGCACGGGTGCTCAGGTTTCCTCCCACAGTCCAAAAGATGTGCTGGTGCATTGGCCATGCTAAGTTCTCCCTCAGTGTATCCGAACAGGTGCTGGAATGTGGCAACTAGGGGATTTTCACAGTAACTTAATTGCAGTTTTAATGTAAGCCTACTTGTGACATTAATAAATAAATTTTAAACATTTATTGGAATAAAATGTCCCATGGCATTCTACAAAAAGCATCGTAAAGCAGAATTTGATGCTGAACCACATAATGAGATATCAGGGCAGATAGTCAAAATCTTTATTCAGGAGTTAGATTTTAAGAGTTTTAAGGAGGAAAGCAAGCTTGAGGTTTAGGAAGGGAATTCCAGAGCCTAGGGCCAAGGCAGCTGATGACCTGGTGGAGCAGCTAAAATCAAGGGTGTTTCAGAAGCCAGGATTCGATGAGTACAAATATATTAGATGATTGTGGAAAATTACAAAAATAGATAGGGGAAAGAGCCATGAAGGAATTTCAAAACAAGGATGAGAATTTTAAAACCGAGATGTTGCTTAACCAGCAGCCAATGTAGATCAGCAGCACAGATGGGTGAACGAAGATTGTAGGTGTTAGGACAAGTGCAGGAGAGCATTGGATGATCTCTATTTCACGTAGGGTAGAACATGGGAACTGAATAGGGGTGATTTGGAATAGTCGAGCCTGGAGGTAAAAATGGCATGGGCGAGAGTTTCATCAGACGATGAGTGGAGGCAGGCCAGATTCAGATGATGTTATGGAGATGGAAATAGGTGGACTTAGTGATGGTATTTAGAAGCTGCTCTAGGGGCTGCTGGTTCAGTTGCCAGGGACAGCAATGGTATTATTAGCTTGGGAGCAGAGTTTTTATCAGAGATCGACAACAATGCCAATATTTAACTGGAAGAAATTTCTGGTCATTCAGAATTGGATGTTGGAGAAGCTGTCTGATAAACTAGTGACAGTGAGGAGACGTGAGAGATGATGGTGAAGCAAAACTGGGAGCAGAAGCATAGCTAGAGGGGCAGCAAGGGGAGTGACTGCTTCCCCTGAGCACAGTCTTCAAAAGTGGTGCCTTTCTAACGAGGTGTTCCTCACGTGCCCCTCAGATCTCTTCCAAGGTGGATGGTCCACCTTGTCTAACGAGGGGCATACATGTGGTGGGTCATGCGTGGGCTGCTCTTGGATGTTTTGAGAGCAGCCTAGTACTTCGCATTGTTTGTGTACGCTTAAAACTGGACCAGCAGATGGGCACCATAACAGCTCAGTGACTATCACTGTTTGCTGTGCAGATACATGGATTTGGGCCAGTATCTGTGGGAGTTTGCGCATTCTCCCTGTGGTTGCGTGGGTTTCCTCCAGGTGCTCTGGTATCCTCCTACACCCCAAAGATGTGCTCTTAGGCTGATTGGTGTAACAAATTGTCCCCAAACTGTTCTCCCCTTAATCTGGTTTCCAATGGGGAAATAAGCATAGACATGGGTCAAGGGTGGAGGAGGAAAAGCACATTGTTAAGATGGTGGCGCGGGCTCGTTGGGCCGAAGGGCCTGTTTCCCGTGCTGTGCTGTTCTTTGTTCTTTTGTAAGTCCTCGATTCGTGTACTGCAACTGCAGGATGCGATATGGATGCAGGAATTTCAGGCAATGAGGAAGGCATGCAATCTCCCAAGATGGCATGCAATCATGAGGATAGTTGCAGAGGCCGCAAAGGACATAAATATGCAGCCACCGTGACCATCAACAATGTATTAAAATTCATGATCGCCAATGATATGTGTTCCATTTATCCTAACTTGTCCACATTGTACCACATTTTTCTGACCTTACCAATAACTACCGCAGTTGCGGAACGATCCTTTAGCCGGCTCAAACACATAAAGTTCTACCTTCGTTCTACAACTGTTGACTACTGAGGTAGATTATAATAAAGTAATAGATGACTTTGCTAGAATGAAGCCTAGACAAACAAGGCTGTTGTAATTGCTTCATACCTTTTTCATATTGCTTCGTTTTGTTTTCATTTCACATTTAAAATGCAAAATAATTAAATAACACATGTTTTTATTATGTTTTGATTTTAAATACAAAATAAAAATGTATAATGAGTTTAAAATTATTTGGTGTTATTTTTATGTGTTCGCTTTAGAACTTGGCTACATTCCTGACTGGGAGTACGTGTGAAAATTAATGATAATGTACAGGAAAACCTTGGGTGTCTGTGCAGGACACTTGGCTTCAAGTCATAAAAATAGGTGAGGTAGGTGTCCTTCCTTTAGTGAGCTGCAGTTGGCAGATCAAGGTTACAGCAGGATCAGCAAACTTACGGCATCTAAGGATCCTTCTCCCCTTTATCCTGTTTCATCAGCCTTAATTGCCTCACAACCGCTTGAAAACAGCTTTATTTTGTGAGGAAAATCTAGATCTAAGTGCCCAGCTTATGTTTGATTTTTTTTAGATAACTCACTCCGATACTTCCTCATACCTGCATTGTTCAGCTCAAAAAATGAATGGTAATCCAATACAATAAAAGTGAAAACCGCAGATACTGGAAATATACTGGATACTAGAAAGAGAATGCTGGGAAAATTCAGCCAGTCTAGCAGCATCTGAAGGGAGAGAAACAGAGTTAAAGTTTTGGGTCTGTGAGACTTTTCTTCTTGAGCAATGGTAATCCTATAGCTTACTCAGATAATTTAGGCTGGAATTCTCTGGCTGTTTATGCCCTGCAGCCACTGCCAGCAAGAATGGAGAATTTGGTGCTCAGCCAAATCTCCATTCACTTGTAGCGGGATGAGACAATCCAGGCTGCGAGCGAGGTTGGATAATTGGCCAGATTAGCACAACAAGAGTTTGCTGATTGAGGTCATAATTGCCTACCCAATCAGAGAGTCTCATGTGCATAGAAAACTGAGAGGGTGCAATCTTCTGCCACTCTGGATTTTGAACACGTACCAGAACTTGATGAATGAAATAGTGCTTGTAAATAAAGGGAATCTCGTGAAGGGACACCGGCCTCTGAGGAACTATTTCAGATAGAAGGTCCAAGGGGTGACAATGGTGGCACAGTGATTAGCACTGCTGCTTCACAGCACCAAGGGCTCAGGTTTGATTCCTGGCTTAGGTCACTGCCTGTGTGGAGTCTTCATGGGTTTCCTCCCACAATCTGAAAGATGCACTGGTTAGGTGCTAAATTCTCTCTGTGCACCCAAACAGGTGCCACAGTGTGGCAACTATGGATTTTTCACAATGATTTCATTGCCATTTTAATGTAATTGTGACACTAATAAATAAACTTTCAGGTTCTTTATGTCACATATGGCTGACAGTAATCTGCCACTCTTACTGCCTGCCAAGGGTGCGTTGTGTTGGAAGGATTTGCAGATTGAAAATCAACTTGTTTGACCCCACCGTGAACACATCTTCCTTGGCCATCAAGTCCAGGGGAAGGCAAGTGGGACCCTGGGCTTCTGGCTCACCATGATGGACCACCTCACCATGATCTCCTAAAAATGCCAGTTATAGATGATCAACTTCTGGTGAAAACAGTTCTGGGTGGGAGTAGTAGCGATGGATAATGTTGGTTCAGAATGTTCCTGATGTTGGAGTCGGGGGGAACGGCTGTTCTTGCACCCCCGGGGTTACCAGCGGTCATACCGCCGTCACGTGGGTCCTCCTGGCCCTGGCCCCGCCCCCGCCCGCCGGTGACGTCACGGGGCACTGTGAGGGCGGGACCAGGGGAGGAGGAATCTGGAGGAAAACATCGGCGAAGCGGCTCCGGGAGTGAGGAGCCGATCCCGATCCCAAAGCCAGAGTCAGGAGCCCAGCCGACAGGAGGATGGTGTCGCCTGTCACCGTGGTGAGTGAGTGACGGATCAGCCAGGATGGATGTTGCTGCTGATTTTTATTTACTTGCGGGCCGAGGGTGAGGGGCTGATCTCCACTCTCTCCCCTCTCCAGCTCCCCCCCCCCCAAAAAAAAACCCTCGGGGGGGTTAATCTCCACAACTTCTCATTGAAGCTTCAGTCTGTCAGGGCCCCCTCTCCAAACAAACATTTGTGTGGCTTCCCTTTCCCTCTGCAGATGCTGTTAGGGGCTCTCACTGGTCTTAGCTCCAATCTCTCTCAATCTCTCTCTCTATCCCCCTCTATCTCTCTCTGTCTATACCCTACCCCCTCCCTATCCTCCCCCTCTCTATTTCTCTATCCCTCTCTATCTCTCTCTCTATCTCTCTAGGCATCTCTGTACGCCCCTCTCTAGGCATCTCTGTACGCCCCTCTCTATATCAATATGATTTTATTATTTAGTTGCTGACTCTCCTTTCTTGTGTGTTGCTGGACCCAGAGTCAGGTTCAGTGACTTGTTTGTGGACCCAGAGTCAGGTTCAATGACAGGTCTCTTGCAGACTGCCTCTGCTGTGGAGCCATGTGAAAGATCCTCCTCCTCTTTCTCTCCTTTACTGGCCCCTGTATTTTTCTCTAGGATTTTCTGGATCATTTTTATTTGGATAAAAGGCTGCCATGTGACAGACATGCGTATGTACCGGTGATTCAAAAGCTGCAATGGAGGAGTTACTAAGGAAACTAGGAGGAATAGAGATAAAAAAGGAAAAAGAGAGAGAAGTCAGTGCAATTGTACATTACTGGTATTTTGACTTTGTGTTCAAAAATAATAATGTATTACTGAACTGCTTACCTCCATCTCTGTATCATAGATTGCCATGCTGTTTTATCAATGATTTGATTTACTATTGTCACATGTATTGGGACAGTGAAAAGTATTGTTTCTTGCATGCTTATACAGACAAAACATACTGTTCATAGAGTACATAGGGGAAAAGGAAAGGAGAGGGTGCAGAATGTAGTATTATAATCATCGGGTCTGGAGGCAGATCAGCTTAATATATAGTAAGTCCATTCAAAAGTCTGGCAGTCGGGAAGAAGCTATTCTTGAGTTGGTTGTTCTGTGATCTTAGACTTTTGTATCTTTTTCCTGATGGAGCATATATAATGGTGCAACGACGGTAAATCTCCCTCAATGTCAGCAAAACGAAGGAGATAGTCATCGACTTCAGGATGCGTAGTGGAGGACATGCCCTGTCTACATCAATGGTGATGAAGTGGAAATGGTTGAGAGCTTCAAGTTTCTACGTATCCAGTCATGCTTATCAAAGTGAAGGATGTTAATGCTGGAGATGGGACACCATCAACTTCAGATACCTCAGTGTCAGGATCAATCAGAGCGAAGTTAGTTATACAAAGAGGACCTTGGAGTTTGTGATGCCTCCAAGGTCAATTTATGTGGTCAGCAAGCACAGTGGTTAGCACTGCTGCCTCGCAGCGCCAGGAACCTGGGTTCGATTCCCAGCTTGGATACTGTTTGCACATGTCTGCACGCGTTTTCTCTGGGTGCTCTGGTTTCCCCTCTCAGTCTGAAAGATGTGCCAGTTAGGTGCATTGGCCATGCTAAATTCTTCCTTAGTACATCCGAACAGCTGCTAGAATGTGGCGACTAGGGGATTTTCAATTATTTTCAACTTCATTTTCATGCTAATGTAAGCCCACTTGTGGCACCAATAAATAAACTTTGAAACAACTAAATTCTGTAACGTGAAAATGAAGATTCTGTAGCTAGTCTACCCAGAATGGCTGCTCATCTCAAGATTGTAACTTGAGGAAAACAAATCACTGATACAAATGCTATACAAAATACTAAATTAGTGGGTTTTGTTAAACAAGTCATTTTAATCTATTCCAGCTGCTTACTGTTTAGTCTCCAAAATTTCCCATGCAATTGTATGATCCAACTCTTGATGGACACCAAGTACTCTTACCTGATTATTCACCCATCCCAGAGAGACATCTGGGTGTTAACCACACTCAATAGTACAGATATTGGAAATCGAAAATAAAAGCAAAAAATACTGGAAACACTCAGGATTTCAAGCAGCATATCTCCATAGAGAGAGAAACAGTTAACATTGAAACAATAAGTATTTTTCTCTACAGACGCTGAAAAACCTGCTGAGCCAAGTATTATTTGTTTTACTTCAGCTGTTATTTGTAGTTAGAAAACGTAGAGCTATTTTTCTTTAACATTTGTATTTACAACACTGTATGCCCTTGTACAATCGTATAAAGTATAATTGTCCAAAGAACTGTTTAAATATTCATTTTAAATAATTTAAAATTACAGCATTCTAGTCCTAGTATGTTTAAGGTACCAGTGATCCCAGTTTTTGTTGCTGAAAGATACTAACCAGCAGTATTACATCCGGCAATATGTACTCGGGTTACTAGCATGTAAATAAACTAGGGGCTACATTGTTTTAATTTCAAATTGGGTAAAAATTAGTACTGATCTAAAATAATAGTTGAGCATTTAGAATGTAAAAGTTCAGTGGAACATCAGTGTCTCTAAACTGTCACTTATTCTTCGGTAACCTGCCACAGGACGGTGGCACAGTGGTTAGCACTGCTGCCTGACTGTGCCAAGTACCTGGGTGACAGTTTGGAGTTTGCACGTTCTCTCTGCGTCGGTGTGGGTTTCCTCCAGGTGCTCCAGTTTCCTTCCACAGTCCAAAGATGTGCAGGATGGGTGGATTGGCTGTGCAGATTTGCCCATTAGTGTCCCAAAATGTGTGGGTTAGGGGGATTAGTGGGTAAATGCATGAGGTTACGGGACTAGGGCCTGGGTGGGATGCTCTCTTGGAGATCAGTGCAGAATTGATGGGTTGAATGGTCTCCTTCTCCATTGTAGGAATTGTATGATTCTACACTTGCTGCAGACTCATCTGGAGTGGCCATCAGTAATGTCACCAATAACCATGGTCACTGATGTTCAGTTTGGATTGTTATACAATCCAATTGCTTCTCATCTCATCACAGCCTTCTTGACCCAACCATTAACATGAGCTGAATGCTAAAGAAATTGATTTTTTTTCAGTCGTAGAGCGTGGACATCACGAGCAAGATCAGCATTTATTGTGCATTCCAAACTGCACTTGTTTGGTGAGCTACCTGCTTGAATCATCCCAATCTTTTGGTGTAAAGATACACCCACAGGTTGTTAGATAAGAAATCTAGAATTCTGGTCTCATGATATGTTTCCAAATCAGGATGGCCTGTGATTTAGACAGCAACTTGGAAATGTCAACATGGATAGTTCCCAAGCACTTGCAACCCTTGTCCTTTCAGTTCTTTAGGGAGTGCATGTTTGGAAGAAGCCATAGTGAATTGCTATGGATAGGCCACACTCTCAGCTGTGGTATGCCAGTAATAAAGGGGGGAATGTCTCAAAGTGGACAGTGCCAATCACATAGAATGCTTTGTCCTAGACAATGTCAAGCTTTTTGATCATCAAAAGCATTGGAAGATAGTTAAGCATAGGATTCTACCTTGTGGAACTCTTCCAGCAATATCCTGGGGTTGAAGTGATTGACATTCGCCAAGCACAATCATATTCCTTTATGCCAAGCATATATTCTTAAACGGGAGTGTTCTTCCCTTTTGGTTTCACTTTTATTAGGGCTTTTTGCTGCCACACTGGTTTGATTCCTTCCATGATACCAAGAGAAGTCACTCTCACTTCACACAAGCAATCAGGTTGGTAAGCTGCTAATTGACTAAGTTGGATTAGTTCTGCTTTTGTAGAAATGTCTATCAAGAAAAGCTTGGCAATTTTGTGAGTGCATCCTGTTGACAGACATACACCACTGATTGATGATTCAGTATTCACCCCTCAATTTCCTGGATTAAGCTTATTGGTCTTTATTGTGGGTGCACCAATCCACACGATTGGTGAGGATTCCATCCATTTTCAATCTCTCAAATGCATTGATCTCCACTATTTAGAAAGGACAAAGCCATCCAGTGAATGGGAGTGCCATCACTTTCATAATCCTGTCCAAGTCACACACCATCCTAACTTGAAGATATTTTGCTGTTCTTTCATTGACTTTGTGCCAATTCCTGGGTTATCCTGCCTGACAGCAATATGGGACACCACACAGATCACTGCAATTCAAGAAGAATGTCCATTACTGCCTTCTCAAGGGCAACTAGGTAGGCAATACTTGTTGGCCTTTCTAGTGGAAACACATTCTGACAATTAACAAAGAAAGAACCCACCACACCTTCAATTTCTAAGGACAATTATAGCCTTTTCTTTCCATTTGTCTCTAGTACCAATTTTTTTTAGGGCTGATTTCCATGTTGTGGGGCACTCCAATATTGTGTAGTTTGGTAGGAGAGAGGACAGCTACTTTCACTGTTTGTGAGAGCTGTGTTCTCTCGTCAACTATGGGGTGGCACGGTGGCACAGTGGTTAGCACTGCTGCCTCATACCTGGGTTTGATTCCGACTTGGGTTACTGTCTGTGCGAAGTCTCCACGTTCTCTCCATGTCTGCATGGGTTTTCCCCGGGTGCTCTGGTTTCCTCCCTCTGTCCGAAAGTTGTGCTGGTTAGGTGCATTGGCCATGGTAAATTATCCCTCAGTATACTTGAGTAGGTGCTGGTGTGTGGCGACTAGGAGATTTTCACAGTAACTTCATTGCAAAGTTAATGTAAACCTAGTTGTGACACTAATAAATTAACTTAACTATTTATGTTCTCATCCAATTTCTTAGTCTAGATTTACACCCAATGCTTATGTTACAATTTATACTTTGAGAAATATCACCTTTTGACATTGCAGAATAGTTTTTTTCTACCTAATATTCTTCTCTCTGCTTCTGGAGGCGCTGGCCAGCTCTGGAGTACAGGGGGTGCCAGCATCTCTTCAGTAATTCAGCCAAGTGCCCATTCTTCCTGTAAGAGTCTGGGTCATCAGTATAACTAAGTGGAAATATTTCAGATGGTTGTTTGTTCTGAAGCAAGGTTGGTTCTGTCATCTACAAAACAACTTTAGCCTAATAACTGGAATGAAGGATTTTTCCGATTCTTTTATAGTCATTGTACTATAGAATGAGTCAGTCTTGAGTTGCTCTTGTGTAGCCCCTAGTAATAGATTCAAAACAGCACCCAGTTAGTTGGTTATATGCCAGCCCTTTGGATACAAAGGGGAAGTCTCCTCAGTTCTGTACATGAGTTATAATATCTTTGTGCTGCTAGAAAACCTTCTTGATTAGTATCAATGGACTTGAGATATGTTAGCAACAGACCAGGAAGTGCAGTTCCCATGAGAGGAAATCTGTCAGCTCCCATGAGGCTGTTCACTATCAAAACAAACATTTGGAGTATATCCATTTTCACTGTTACTATCCATATTCATTGATTCTAAACAGGCTTTTATAGTACATTCACAAAGAGGAGGCCAATGAGTCAATGGCATGACCCATATGGTACTAATGATATAACAATAAGGATCATACGTTAATGTGTTCCAAAATGCAGCAAAACTAATTGATATGAAGCTGCAGTGCTACTTTTTGCTGGATGGGGGAGCGGGATACTTAAGTTATTGGCTGCATCTTTGCTGATTTTTGTTCTTTCTCAGTTATTGCACTTCAAAAGTAGTTTATTGTATGAAACAGATATTTCAAAGTAATTGATATATAAATGTGATTTTCAAAAATGTAATGTAGTAAGTAAGGCAACGGAAAACAATTTTCTTTTCAATATGGGTTTCTGTTATTAGAAATTGAGCCTTTTGGCTGACTCTGGGTCCTACTGCTAGCAGCAGCCAAAGTTTGGTCTTCCAGAGTCGCTTTTTGGCTAAGATGAAGTGTAAGCACTGAGGATAGTCAATGAGGATAAATCGAGGCTTCACCTGATGCAATTTTTTAAAGACATCTGGGCCTTTTGGCTCAGATGTAGCTCAGATCAAGCGCAGGAGGGGGTGTATTGCCTCATTCTGTCAGCTTGGGTCTAGTTTGATCAAGCCTAAGATGGGATGTGCATCCTGTCATGTTAGCTTGGATCTGATTTGTCCCTTGTGGGCTTAATTGGGTTTTTGATTAGGTCTAAAGTACCAAAAGGTACCAAATAAAATTGAGCCTGTTGGCTGAGGTCAAGCCCAAGATGGGGTGCAATGTAGTATCTTGTCAGCTTGGATCTTACTTGTTTCTCTCATGGGGACCATGAATTGAATTCAATTTGAATTTGGATCTTGGAGAAGGCAAGGAGATGGATTTGCGTTTGCCCAATCCGTGCTGAGCGTTGCCTTTAACATTAAGAATGGGGTTTAAAAAAATTAAAAATTGAGCCTTCTTTTGGTGAATTTTGTACTTACTAAAATGAGACATCTCCATTTAGGAGAATTGAGTACCTTCCATTCTAGCAGTGTGAGTGAGCATCGAGCACTCCCAGACACAGTTAAATGCAGAGCAAAACTCCCTTCACTGTCCAACAATGTGTATGGTCCCATTCTCTGGAGGACCATTCCCATTGTTCCATTTCCATTTCCCACACCAGTCATCCCCTGGCATCTCTAAGGGAAATTGCCTAGTGAGAGTTGATTTTGTGTTGTAGGCCCTCGCCCACTTGCTCATTCAGACAGGTTCTTTCTAGCCAACTGAGAAACGGATTTTCATCTGACCAGCCTGGACTTCATCTAAATCCAGTTTCCATAACGATAGTTACTGATCCACTGCATCAGGTCCGGGTGTCAATTCTTCTGCAGTTTGGAAGGTTTTACAAACATCTCATTCTCGTCTTCCCGTTGCACACAATATTCTAAGATCAAGTGGAAACTATTGGTAACCTGTTCTTTGGTATCTTGTTTGGTAGCCAGTCATGAAGGCATGCTTAAGGAGGCCGTGCAGATAACACTTATATTGAAGAATGATGCTAGGGAGCATGGAGTGTTTAAAACAGCAAAGCTTTATTTACAGGTACGTGTTCTCTTGCATGGCTGCTGATTCTCTGCCTGTTTCCCCACACAAGGGACTTATCTTTGGCATTACAGGTGAATACATTGATATAACAGAGCTTAAGTAAGCTAATGAAAATTAATATAAATACATAACACTGACACAGTCCCTCTTTTCAGTTGGTGAGCTCTCCACTGGGCTGCAGTGAATTATGAGTGTAAAACTCTGTCCCAACATTTGTGTAAATCAACAACATGCACCCGTGCATCCCATGGATCAGAGATATTGCCAAGAGAAATGTGAAAGTTAACTCAATGTTCTATGGATTGTTGTCGCTAAATCATCAGATGGTTTGTCTGACGATATTGGATGAACAGATATACCTGCAATAAATCATTGGGAAGACAGGAGCCATTCGCTTTGAGCCTTGCTCCAAACTTCATTCCTTCTATCTCTTGTTCTCTCTAGCAACTTTGAGAGTTTTTTAAATTCTTTCACAGGACCTGGGTGTCACTAGCTAGACCACAGTTTTTATTGGTTGAATCAGTTTGTCCACAATCTTGATGTCATAATGGCTCTGAAATGAAATGAGACACAAATCCATACTGTCACTAAGGCTTCTTTTATGTTCCTTCATGAGATGTGTGCATCACTGGCTAGGCCAGCATTTATTGCCTATCCCTAAGTGTCCTTGAGAAGGTGGTGATGTGCTGCCTTCTTGAATCACTGCACTGCATTTGGTACAGGTATACCCAGGGTGCTATTAGGGAGAGAATTCAGGATTTTAACCGAGCAATACTGAAGAAACAGCAATATGGATCCAAGTCAGAATGGTGCATGATTTGGAGGGGAACCTGTAGGTGGTAGTTTCCCATGCAACTGCTGCCCTTGATCTTCTAGGTGGTAGAGATTGTGACTTTGGGAGGATTCTTCGTTAGTTGATATACACGGCTGTCACTGTGTATTGGTGGTGGAGGGAGTGAATGTTTATTATGGTGGGTGGGATGCCAGCCAGGCAAGCTGCTTTATACTGGATTGTGTTTGAACTGCTTGATTGTTGTTGGAACTGTGCTCATCAAGTCAAGTGGAGAGACTTTGGGACTTGTGCCTTGTAGATGGTAGACTAGATAAGCTTTGAGGAGTCAGGAGGTGAGTGGAATTGCCAGCCTCTGATCTACAGTTAGAATCCATAGAATCTCTACACTACAGGAGGAGGCCATTCAGCCCATCAAGTCTGCACCGACTCTGACAAGTGTCTTAATGTGGAGATGCCGGCATTGGACTGGGGTAAGCATAGTAAGAAGTTTCACAACATCAGGTTAAAGTCCAACAGGTTTATTTGGCAGCACACACTTTTGGAGCGCTGCTGCTTCATCAGGTGAGTGAGGACTTGTGTTTACAAACAGGGCATATACAGATACAAACTCAATTTATAAGATAATCGTTGGAATACCAGTCTTTACTGGCAATCAAGTCTTAAGGGTACAGACAATGTGAGTAGAGAGAGGGCCACGCACAAGTTAAAGAGTTGTGTATTGGCTCAAAGCCAGGACAGTTAGTGAGAAATAGTGGTAACCCCACATCTTGCCTAGGCTTGCAAAATGTCACTAACTGTCCTTGCTGGAGCAAATACACATCTCTTTAATTTGTGCTTGGCCCTCTCTCCACTCACATTGCCTGTACCTTTAAGACTTGATTACCTGTAAAGACTCGAATTCCAACCATTATCTTGTAAATTGAGTTTGTGTCTGTATATGCCCTGTTTGTGAACACAAGTCTTAACTTACCTGATGAAGGAGCAGTGCTCTGAAAGCTTGTGCTGCCAAATTAATACTGTTGGACTTTAAGATGTTGTTGTGAGACTTCTAAGAGTGTCTTACCCAGGCCTTCTCCCCCACCCTATCCCCTGTAACCCCACACAGTTACTATGGATAATCCGTTCAACTTGCACATCTTCGGACTATGGGAGGAAATTGGAGCACCTAGAGGAAACACCTGCAGACACTAGGAGAATGTATGGAGTTTGCACCATCACCCAAGGCCTGAATTGAACCTGGGTTCCTGGAGCTGTGAGACAGCAATGCTAACCACTGTGCCATCCCAACAATGTGAGTAGAGAGAGGGCCAAGCACAAGTTACACTTCCTTCAATATGAAGCACATTTGTCAGTGATGGGATTCGAACACACGCCCCCACAGAGACTGGAGCTGTTTTAATCAAGCACTTTAGACCACTCAGCCAAGGTGTCATATCCACCTTGAAACCACTGTATTTATATGGCTAGTTCAGTTCCATTTCTGATCAATGATAACCCCCAGGATGTTAAAAGTGGGAAATTTAGCGATGGTATTGCCAATAAATGTCAAGAGACAATGGTTAGATTCCCTCTAGTTGGAGATAGCACTCGTGTAGCGCGAGTATTACTTGCCACTTGTCAGCTCAAGCCTCAGTATTGTCCACATTTAGCTGAACATGGACATGGGCTGCTTCAGATTGCCTATTTTGTCTTTGTAACATTGCCTGATTCTTTACCTGCCGTAGCTCAGCTGCTTATATAACCCTCTTACACTGTCCTTAAAGCCTACCTCTTTGTCCAGACTTTTGGCCACCATGCCGTAATATTACCTTGCATAGCTTGATGCCAAATTTTGCTTTATAACACTCTTGTGAAGTGCCTTGGGATATTTAATTACTTTAAAGGCACAATATAAATACGATTTGTTATTGTGAGGAAGAAATAGCAGTCCCACCCAATGCCAAATCTCCAGTTCCTGTTTGGAACATTGTGGCCTGAACTCCCTTTGAACACAGGGAATGCAGGATAATGAGTGTGTTAGAGAACTGAATGGTGCATTGGATTATACACTGGTCTCTCATTTCTTTGACAAAGTTCAGCTTAGGCTGACCTGGATATGAGTCTCCTTCTTGGCTCTAAGTGGCTATTACAGATTCATATTGGCAGTTCTCAAGTCTGTTCGTGGCACTAAACATTGACATAAGTTGGCATTAAGATACTTATTGAAAGAAGCTGTAACAATAGCTGTTGTGGAAATACTGTTGAGGTTGGGGTTAGATTTGCTTCTGGGGCAAAGGAAATTGAGCTTTACTTTGCATTTAATTTATGCTGTCCTTGATGGTGCAGTAAAGAGGGACCTTTCCTCTGCATCTAATCATGCTGTACCTGATCCTGTACATGCTCGATATAATTCCAAGTAAAAGGGGGAACGATGGGGCACTGTAACTTTTCAGGAATGTAGCTGGTGGCAGACATTCTCATTTCCTTCCATCAGTAATGCTCCTTTGTATAGCTTAGCATATACAGCTAGACTAAAATATTGTCACCAGTTTGCATGGTCTTTGTACTACATTAAACAGAAGGAAATATTAAAGTTTAATTCGAAGAGTGAAATGCAAAAACAGATTTCTACCATTGGTTGAGGGGAAATTGTTGCTAAAATCATCCCTTGCAGAACCCCTTCAGAACTAGGCTTTGTAACTCTTCTTCCTCTCATCTTTCTGATAATTCTGCTTTTAATGTAATTTTCACATGCACTATACTTTACTTTAATCTGGAGTTTCTCCAGATTGCACATCTAACTAGAGCAGATCACGTGTGCCAAGGATTCAACTTTGGAAAAAAAGGGAGCATGGTGCAAGGAGTCCCTATCCCTCGGCTGGAATGTTTATCGGCTAATTTATAAATTGGCATGGATGATGAGGGATGAAGTAAAAGTCAGATGTGCCTGTGAGAACTCGGCTTCAGTAGAGAAAGTAGATAGAAATGATGACTAAGGGAAGGAGTTTTATCTCTTTTTCAGTCGCTTAGAGCAGTGTTGAGCAATGTAGGCTAGTGCATGGGTACATGAGTGGCCCTCCTTCATCTCAGTGGGTCATAGGTTTGAAATTTAGCATGTTTGCTGACCATGACTCCATGAATAAGATCAAACGCATTTAGTACACAGAGTGTTTCATAATGAGTTATAGAAAAAGCTTAATCATGTATTATTTTAATACAAATGTCATCAATGTCAAATGGTAGAAACAAAAGAAATATTTATACTTTGGACGCAGAGGGAGGGTTTGGCTCTCCCAATCAATGTTGTGCACAATCACCATACCCCTCACTTCACGTGCCCTTGCTTTAGTGTGTAGGAAAAAAAATACACAGATGAAATCAGCGGGATGCAGCAACCCTGTGTGTGTGGACTGTGAGCGACAGAATGTCTCGAAGGCTGCACTCAGAATCCAGATGGGCGGCATGTGGCCCCTAGGCCTCAGGTTGCCCACCGCTGGTTTTGAGAATGAATAGCCCAGCGAGACCAAAGCAGGCCACTTGGGACTGATATCAGGGGTAGGTGAGAGAGGAATGGGAAATTGAGGCAATTGGATTTTGCATTGGCAGTTAACAGTTCAGCTTAGCATATGAGAAATTAAAACTGAATGGGACTTGCAGGTTCAGGTGTCATTATGAAATATGAATGAGTTCAAATGCAGAAAGAGAGAGAGGCATTATGGATTGGCATTATTCCAAGTTTTTATTTGTAAGCCTGAGGCATGAAAGCTATGGGAGTAATTAAACTAAACAACATGGCAATAAAAAGCTTTACACTACAATTGGAAAGGCAAATTAGCCAGCTGACGGTGAATGCTCCTTTTGGCTACTCTAATGAAGGAAGCTGTGTATTAACCGTTCTGGTTGGAAGAGGGTTAAGTCATTTTTTTTTTATGCGGGTGTTTTGTGAGTGTGGTGAAACCATGTGACAGTACCTCAACCTACTTTTGAAACTTTAGATTCCACAAACAGCCGGCAAGCAGCAGGCAGCCCAGAGCTTTCTGTGAAAGTAATCTTAGTACGTACAGAGTTTAAACAGTCAGCAGTTTCCCATTGAGGTGAAGAACAATATGATATCCCTGGAAAAAAGAAGCAGCTGAAGGGAACAGAAGGAATGAGTAAAGTGGCAAATATTTACTGTACTCAGTTCTGTCAACCTACAGCATTATTAGTTAAATGATAGCTGCTAATAGAAAACTGTGGAGAGCTGGTGTTATCTTTCTCCACTCAGGTTCTGGAGATGCCAGCTATGAGTTGCTAGGAGTACGGTTACACAAGGTGTCAGGACCATTCTGGCACCAGCTTCAACATGTGAGCTGGTAGAACCTTCATCTATAGTGGGTTCACAGGTGGATCGAGTTCACCTTTGACAGGACTGTCCAGTGCGAGCTTTGGAAAGCGGTCAACAACTTTAACCTTGTATTTTCTCGTCTCTTAGCCTAATAGGGAGGCAGTTGTCGGGCTGCGATAGCTGCCCTGATTTAGGATTGGTTCTGACACCTGGAAGTCTTAGGATGCTCCTGGTGTGGGCTGACCCATTGCAAAAACTGAAACTCCCTCTAACCCACCTGTCATACTGCATGCATTCCTCCCCTCGGGTCACCTCAAATCCTTCTCACTCCAGTTACTCATTCTACTAAGTTCGGAGCTGAGTTTCATTTTAGACATACAAATTAGGCCAGGGAATTAAAATGGCCTGGAGTTCACAATGGCATTGAATTCACAAACAAGTTTGGCCCTTAACAAAACTCCTCAAGCCTTTCACATGCTGTACTTATTGCAAGGAGGGCATAGATGAGAAATTTGAGGCTTATGCTGCAAATAGCATTCTGAACACTTCATCAATGTTTGGACAGCTGTGAGTAGTGTATTCTTCAGTTTTGTTTATGCTTTCTCAGGATTTTCTGTTGGAGACATATTAGTCAGAAAATTACCCCAAGTAAATCTGGAAGGAGTGATTTGGTAACCCGGATGACTTAAAGGCTCTTTAAAAGTGGTGGACAAGTCTAGATTCTGGGATTCCTGACCCCATTCCAAGGCTTTCCAGTTTTCAGGAGCATCTCTTTAAGGGTTCAGGATATTTGAGTCATGACCACTCTTGACTTGGCAGGTTCCATTTTAGGGATAGGCATTTCCAAGTCTTCCACAATTTTCATGGAGTTAGGCCAGGTTTGCAGAGTCATGGTTCACAGCACCTCAGAGGTGAAATGACCATAGCCTGCATGAGGGAACACTTTGAAAGATGTGTTCAAAGGTCCTCCCCATGCATTTAATGCCAGGCTATGTCCCTCCACCCACACTCATGGCTCCTCATACCCCCATGCAAAGCTATGGCATTTTCATGCCCATAACCCACTAACCACTGTAAAGAACCAATGAATTCAGTAGTGATAATAGGATATTTGTTTTTAAAAAATGCTTGAAGAAGGTATTACTTTCCACTGCTTTTTTAAAAAAAAGTCATTTCACTCAATCATTCAGACCCTTTGAAATGTCAGTAGCAGGAATTGCAAGCACTTGAAACCTCCTAACCTCCTGTTTTAAATAAAAATTGTGCAGCTGATAGCAGAGGAGAGCTGTCCATCAAGCAATCTTTATTTTCATGAAGTGAAGTTTCGAGTGCTTGCTGCATCTGCCTTTGATATTTCAGAATGGATGAATGACACTTTAATTGTCGTGTACTAAAAGGATTTTTTTAAAACATGGTGGAAAGTAATGAAGAATGACCTTTTTAAAATGTTTTTTCATTTGTCCTATTGTCACTGTATGATGAATTGGTTCTATACAGAACCGCCCCCTCCCCCCCTCCCCCATGGCGTGTTTCTTGGCAGTGGGAGGAGACCTGCTATGAGCCAGTAGCCAGGATCTTCAGGTCCCTTCACTGTCAATGGTATTTTCCATTGAATCCACCCCACACAGCCAGGAAATTAGTGGCAGGAGTGTGCTGCTGGCAGGACCAGAAGAACCCACCGGTGGGAAGGGAGAGAACATCCCACCCGTTGTATTGTGGGTCAATGGGAATAGAATTGCCATTATGTGACATTGGAGTGGGTGGAGAGGCATAGCTTGGCATGAAGGGCTATGAAGGTGTATGGTGGGGCATGAATGGGTCATAGGGATTGTGTGAGGAGTTTAGGGTTGAGATGTTGGGACAGTGTGGCTTACGATTTTCGTTATAACTGGGATGAAGTCCCACAGCTCCATGGTGGGCCTTTTAAACAGTCTGCCTCGGCACTTGGTAGCATCTATTGTTTCCTCAGCCTGCATTCACCCTTATGAGATGAAAGTTTGTCCCAAGGTGGGTGCATGAAACCAGGAATTTTCCTGACTCCTGCTACCCACTTTGGTGATGTAAATCCAGGCCCGTGCTTGGGTTTTAAAATCCTGTGAGAGTTCAGAATGGGTTAGATTGATGGGGGGGAAGTGGTTCCTCAGTCTGAGGACCTGGGAAAAGAATCAATTACAGAAGGAGACAGAGAGATGGTGCTTGATTTCAGCACAATGAGTAGGAAGTAAGTGTTGTTGCAGCTCAGGAGCAGGAAATTAATTGGAGTAATGACCATAGTAATATCCATAAGGTAAAGATTGAATAGATCGTGGAAAATATGATAGAATAACAGAAGCTGTCATGTATCAATACAGTGGGTCTGATTTCAGTATGATAACTGACTGTGTCTTTCTCTTTTTACTACCCTGTATAGGTTAAAAATGAGGGGCCTAAGTTAGTGCCTTTCTTTAAGGCCACCTGTGTGTACTTTGTTCTCTGGCTACCAACCTCCAGTCCATCATGGTTCAGTGCATTGATCAAATGCCTGCCTATCTTCTGTCTTTGGGTATTCTTGTTGGCTCATGGAATCAACTTCCTGGGAACACGCTCCAGCGCAAGGAAGATCTTGGCAGGACTGATATTTTCTGCTTTGGGAGATGCTTTTCTTATATGGCAGGAGCAAGGATATTTTGTCCATGGTGAGTGGATCTGAGAAGTGGTGTTCTAAACAGTGTCATACTTGTTGCATGTCTGGTGAATAAAGAGTGTTCTCTCTGCTCTGGAATATGAGAGGCTGTGTCAGTGATTGTATGTGTGCTGATGATTAGGGCCTGTGCCCATGTGCTGGCACTGTGATATCCCAGTACATGCACTGGTGGTGTGAGGTCCCAATGCCAGTGCACTGACAGATCATAAGAAATAGGAACAGGAGGAGGCTTTTTGGCTCTTCAAGCCTGCTCTGCCATTTAGCAAGGCCGTAGCTAATATTGTGATTTAATCCCACTTTACTTCATGCCGTTCAAACCACTTTACTTCCCTGTTGATCAAAATTATGTCAGTTGAGCCTTGAATATATTCAATGATCTAGCCTCCACTGCTCTTTGGGGGGAGGAAAAATTCCAAAAGTGAATTGACTCTCTGAAAGAAGAAAGGGGCGATTCTCTCAAACAAAATTCTATAAGTGTCAAATTTGCATAAAAACCAGAGTAAATCCTGCTGGTATTTTCAGCAGGATTTTCAAAATGAATCTCCCACACTCTTGTGTACTGCAGAATGCAGTGGCATGAATGTTACAAAAATTCAGGGCACGGGGATCTATTCCCACTGGGGAGGCTGGCACTATAGCGCTAAGCAAGCCACTGCACATGTGCCAATTTGTCAGCGTCGAGATCAAACTTGCACAGTAGCCCCACACTGCCGGCTCGAATGCTGGTCAGCTCCGCAACCCTTCTTTGCTGACCGTCTGATTTTCCCGCCCCCACCCTCCAATGCCTCAATCATTAACTTCCTGGATGTGCCTGGCCAGCTTCAACACCCACCCCCTGCCCCACCAAACCAGCCTGATGCCTGGTGGGCAGTGCCAAGATGCCTCTGGGCACTGGCACTTTGCTCCTTGGGCAGTGTCAGGAGGCCACATGTTTTTTCCACCCTGCCCCCTTCATTCTAGTGGGGTTAGGCTGCCAGCTCTTCGTCAGTGGGGAGTTATTGTAAATCCCACAGGAATGAACCAGTCCTGGCTTGGGTGGGGTACAAATTCTAGTGGGCCTGGAGACTTCAGTCCCAGGTCCGCAAATGATGCGTAAAATATATTTAAATTAGGATTAGAATAATTTATACAGGTCTGTGCCGACTTCTGGCACAGAGCTGACGGCACTGGAAATCCAGCTGCCAGAGACTCAGAGGCTGTGGTGTCCAGCTGGAAGCCCTTAAACCAGCCTCTGTTTGTGTCTTCCGGCTCGCTTCACTACAAAAGTGCAGTGGACTGGCAGAATCACCCTAGAAATTTCTTCTCTGTCTTGAAAGGGAGGTCCCTTTATTTTTAAACTCTGTCCCTTAGTTCTAAATTAACCCACGAGAGGTAACATCCTCATCTGCTGGGGCACGATGCTCTGTCCCTGCTACATTCTGGTTATTCCTACCCAGTCCTATTGCCTTGCCCTTTGTATTTAATTTACCACATCTCCCCTCACGTGATCATTACCTCACTATTTAGTTTGAAGCCTTCTCTACAGCTTTTGTTGTTATATGACTCATCAGATCACTGGTTCCCAGTATGGATCAGATGAGGTTGAACACTTCATCTCCTCAGTACCATTTCTCCCACACCAACCTTTGAACCACAAATTCAGCTCTCTAATCATAACCCTATGCCAATTTGCTCACAGCGCAGCTAGTAATCCAGAAATTATTGCTTTTCTGGTTCTGCATTTGAACTCAGCTTCTGGCTGCACCTAACCCTTAAGCAGGACCTCTTCTTGTCTGACTTATCTCATGGATACCTATGACAACTAGATCCTCTTCTCAATCCCCAAACCTGGCTCACTCACAGTCACACCCTCCTGTCCTTGACCATAGACTAAATCAGAAGATCCTAGACTAAGGGACTTGACTACTGTTTGGAATGGAATGTCCAGGTAAATTCCCCTCTCCCTGATGCATTGCAGTGTCTGCAGTTCAGGCTTCAGCTCAGGAACTCTAACCAGGGGATCTGTGCTGGGCCTTCTATTGTTCATTATTTATAGAAACAACATAGATGACTATGTGAGGGGTAGAATCAGTAAGTTTGCCGATGACACAAAGATTGGCTGGATGGTTAACAGTGAGGTTGAATGCCTTGGGTTATAGGAAGATATAGACAAGGTGGTCAAATGGGCGGATAAGTGGCAGATGGAATTTAACCCTGAAAAGTGTGAGGTGATGCATTTTTGGAAGGAGTAATTTGACAAGGAAATATACTATGAAAGGTCAGACACTGGGAAGTTCTGAAGAACAAAGGGACCTTGCCATTTTTGCCCATGGATCTCTGAAGGCAGAAAAGCAGGCTAATAGTGGTGAAAAATGCATATGGCACACTCGCCTTTATCAATTGGGGTATAGATTACAAAAGCAGAGAGGTCATGATGGAATTGTATAGAATTTGAGGCTACAGCTGGAGTACAGTGTACATTTCTGGTTGCCACATTGTAGGAAGGATATGAACCCACTGGAGGGGGTGCAAAGGCGATTCACCAGCCTGGGATAGAACATTTAAGTTATAAAGTGAGGTTGGGTAGGCTTGGATTGTTTTCTCTGGAACAGAGAAGACAGGGATGACCTGATTGAGCGATTCAAGATTATGAGGGGCTAGGACAGGGTGGATAGGGAGCAACGGTTCCCCTTAGATGAAGGTTAGTTACGAGGGGACACAAGTTAAAAGTGAGAGTGGGAGGTTTAGGGGAGATTTGAGGAAAAACATTTTTACTCAGTGGTGATGGTCTGGAATGCAGTGCCTGGGAGGGTGATGGAGGTGGGATGCCTCACATACCTGGCTGAGTACTTGGCACACCATAACATTCAAGGCTGTGGGTCAAGTGCTGGCAAGTGGGATTGGGTGGACAGGTAAGGGCCTTTCATGCATTAGTGCAGATTTGATGGGCCGAAGGGCCTCTTTTGCATTGTATGATTCTGTGAACTACATCTGCAACAAATGTCTGCAGCTTGAGAAATTACAGCTCAGAGTTCATGAGCTGAGAAAATGCTCACCATCCAAGCAGTCACTCACCTTTCTCCTTGTTACCTCTGTAGCAATGGGGTGAGGTCTCAGAGACCTGATCCCCAGGGTGAGACTCCACAGTGTCTGACTTACTGGGAGAGATCCCAGAGTATTATTTCTTTGTTGTCTTTCCCTTCATGTCAGCTGCAATGTGGCAAATTTATTTCCCTTATTCTGAGTGTATGTTAGTAAAATGCCAGAGATATTTTGAGGTCTAGTGTAACCGATGCTGTGTACAAATGATGTAAATATATGAGCACTGATATCAATTGTTTGGGTTCAGTTGATGGCAAAATCTTTGAACTGCTCTAACATTTTGCTTTTTCTAATTTGGGGTTTTGTTCCTCAAATTTATTTTGCCCTAAATATTTGATCCCTAATGAAGCATTGAACCCCTGGGGCACAATCTTAATATCACCACCGCTCAACGTTCTATCCCTGCATGCAATCTCCCGGGCCCTGTTTTGCCAGTGAGACCAGCTTCACGACTTTTAATGAGTCCCAGACAGCATCATCCAGGCTCACTTGCACTTACCTCCTCCCTGCTTAGTCTCACACCCGCAAGAATCAAAGGTGGTCTCCGCCAGTGATGGCCTCACTGAGGAGATTGGGGATCATTGAAGCCCCTGGGTCGTTGCAGGCATGGCCGGGCAGTGTCCATGGGCCAGCCTGGCACTACCCACCAGGCACCATGGCTGCCCACTGTGTGGCAGGAGATGTTCCCAATTCACTGCGAGATTGGGGCACCTGCACAATGGCACCTCTAGCAGTCTGCAGCGAGCTTAACGTCATCCCACTGGTAAGGATCGCACTTCTGTCCAAAAAGGTGAGTGTCGTAAGATTGCATTTTAAGCTCATCCAAAACACAGGCCTGAAACTTCCATTTTCTCACGTGTTCAGCACTTAGAACTTTTTTTTCTTAAGGTTGCGCCCTAAGGAACAGAAGAGGCATATGAACCATATTGTTCTAATCAGGTTTTTCCTGTGGAGCCATGGCTCCACACTTATTGATGGCCTTCTGATGTCTCTTCTCAAGTGCCTGTTCAATTTATGTTGTGACTATGGGCAGTGAGTACTGCTTGAATATTCAGTGTCAAGGTAAGCACGACAAGATGCACACTTTCCCAACAGGGATCACTGCAGTGAGAACCATGGATGATTTTTTTTTCCTCCCTCTAGCCAGTAAGTATTGAAACCAGTTGTATTTGCATGGTAATACAGTGGTTAGCATTGCTGTCTCATAGTGCCAGGGATCCAGGTTCGATTCCTAGCTTGGGTCACTGTCTGTTGGAGTCTGCAAATTCTCCCCATGTTTGCGTGGGTTGCCTCCAGGTGCTCCAGTTTCTTCCCACAATCTGAAAGACGTGGTGGTTTGGTGTATTAGCCATGCTAAATTCTTGCTCGGTGTACCCAAGCAGGCGCCAGAGTGTGGTGTCTAGAGGATTTTCACAGTAACTTCATTGCAGTGTTAATGTAAGCTTATTTGTGACATTAATAAATGAATTTTAAGATCAGCTAACTCATGGTTGTTTGGAAATCAAACCAGGAACTTTTCTGAACTGAATTAAATCTGTCCCACTCCAGAAAGTCTATTTACCGGTGCAGTTGTTTTAAACACCTTTATAAATCAGCTGTCTTTAGTTTAAGTTTCCAATGTTGGGAGTTTTTATTTCAGTTTAATCTGTTTTATACTGTATTGTTTACGCTGCTTTCTCTTATCAACTTCTCAGGACTGCTCATGTTTGCAATCACGCATATTCTCTACACCTCAGCCTTTGGAATGAAGCCCCTGAATCCTGAACCTGGCTGCGGAGTGGTAGCTATTTGTGGAGTCTCTTACTGCCTGCTCTACCCATACCTTTCTGGCCCTTTCACCTACCTGGTGGCAGTTTACATCGCTCTAATCGGATTCATGGGCTGGCGAGCCATTGCAGGGGTGCAGCTCTTCAACGACCTCTGGACGTGGACCAAACTGTGTGCCTGCCTTGGAGCCGTGCTCTTCATGGTGTCTGACCTCACCATTGCTGTCAATAAGTTTTGCTTCCCTGTGCCTTATTCCCGGGCCATCATCATGGCCACTTACTATGCTGCCCAGATGCTTATTGCCCTGTCAGTCGTGGAATGCAAGGATGACACTAATAGGGACATCGGAAAGATGAACTGAGGGTCAAACCTTCTCTGACAATAACCTAACAAAGTATTCCTGAGTTCCAGTGGGCACATAAAACTGGAAAACTATGGTGTGATCTGATTTAGAACCATGTGATTTATTTTCATTGGTTTGCTTCTGTGTTAGCTTATTGTTACCTCCAAAAAGTTGTCTGCAGTCAGAAAGCTGTAAATACTATGATTGAAACCAGGATAGGCAGCACTCTAGCTGAACCCTGGCTAAATGTCCTCATCTTGCTGCAGTGTTGTGCTGTGGACTCCCTGCGTGTCAGTAATGAGATAGAAATGGTCCAAACTCATTTCAATAATTATCCCTTGGATCAGAGTGAGAGAGGGATTGAATTTAGTGATTGAATTCTGTGACAACAAGTTAATCTCAGACTCATTCTTCCTCAATAATGTTCTGAAATACCCTTTGCTTACACTATGTGGAAGCGTTATAACCAATACCACTTGGTTATTATGTAGTTTGACAAAGAAACTAATAATGACACTTAAAGGGAATTGGAAAATATTTGAAAGGGAATAATATAAAAGAAAGAATGAAAATGGAAGATGAAAACAAGGAACAATCACTTGGTCCATTCAGCCTGGTGATGTCTTGTACATCACAATAAATATATTCCCTACCCCACCAGAAGCCGTGTAATTTCCTGGGAATGGTGAGAAACCAGATCTAAAACCCAGGAATGTTAAGGGGGGAAATAGGAAATCTTCCTTTCTGATCTCCTGAGGAAATCGGAATTAGACCAGGAGGCCATTCTGGCCCTAATTCTCAATATACAGTACCTACCTCTTGTACAAAGTGATCTCTGCTTCAGGGAAAGGTTGGGGAAATGGGATTACAGTAGACAAATCCAGTTGAAGAGCTGGCACAGGTTTGATGGCCAAATGATCATCTGCTGTGTTGCAATTCTAAAGGTTTTTTATGTAATGTATGTTGCTGATCCATGCATGCATGCATGCCTCATGTAGGCTGGGTAATGATTGCAGTATCCAGAGGGGACCTAACTTTAAAGCTTTATGGCAAACTTTTCCTGATAAAATGGGTTGCATTTCAGGCCCTTAATCATAAACAGTTTCCTATTTTAAAGTGTCATGTACCAGGTGCTGTTGGAAAATCAAACCTTTACTGTTGTACAGCATGGGGGGGAGAAGTTCAGCGCTTTTCTTCTGTATCCAGTGCATTCTAGTGCTAATCCATACTGATGCCATGTCTACGTGTGGAGCCTAATTTCATGATGGGGACCGTTGCCAAACATGTAGTGAAAATTATGGGATGTACACCCTTGAATTTCAGATACATGTAACTGGATGAGGCTTCTCACAGTATTGTGTACTTAGAAAATCACTTCCATACTCTTTAGTTTATCAGGCAACTTTCTACAGAATTTAGGTTCATAATGGAAGTGTATCAAAATATAAATATCAAGTTGCAAATTTTGTCACATTTTAATTGCACTCTTTGATTTTCTCTTCTCCCGTTTTTGAAGGTTTTGACTGGAGCTGAGATTATGATTCAGAGGCTGCTGGCAGTCCGGTAGCTTACCAGGTAGCCATGGGTAAGCTGATGTGGTGAGTGCTGGCGGATGCATTGAGTGATAGAAGCTGTTTGACGGTGCTGGCATCACAACTTATCCCAGCCCTGTCCCGGACACATGCTCTCTTTCCAACAGGGGTTACTGAATAGCATACAGAGAGAGAAGTCCTCAACAGATATTTATTGTCCTTCACAGTTCGTGCACAGGAACTCTGAAACTCTACCTGGTACATCAGCACGGATCAAATCTGAAGCCTTCACGGATGGTATAGCTCAGCTATTCCTTGGTCTTAACCAGTTGAGCCATCTGCTGTTCACAATTGATCTGAAGTTTCATCTGGATTTAACTTTCTGGCTGAGTTTAAATTCTGTGGATTTTCTAGTTTAACATGAAGCAGTTGTCAGAGTATTGGAAGGTGACTCTTCCATCGGCACCACTGCATTGTATTTACTTTCTCTTACACCAGGACATGTGTGATTTGCACATCTGGATGAGGAGTGATGATACCAGTGTTGATAAAATAATCCACTAAAATGGAGAAATGTCCAGTGGGAGTTCCTTTATTCAAAGTACCCATCTTTTTAAATGCTATTTCTCTCTAACTTTCACTAACTAGAGGGCTGAAGAACCTCTGGAATTCCAGGACCTGTCTTTTTAATTGTAGAATGGAGTGGAGGTACTCTGAACAAAAAATATTGCTCCTGGACTTAGTTTCTTTCTAATAGGTGTGCATCAGGGCTCAATGTTCCATTTGACTATTTTATTCCCTACTTGTTTGTCAGACAAAGTGCTTTGCTCTTTTAGCTGAGAGCAGAGAGAGGTTGCAGCACCAAGTAGAACCAATACGTATTACTATTCCAGCATTATCTATTGATTTCAGTGTACAGGAGCAAAAGTGTTACCAACCCAAGGACTTTAATATACAGGCAAGACAGCTGTGTGCTTACTGGAGGGAGCTACACACACAGATGTGCATCGGCATAGGAGAATTGCACGTCAAGCTGCATGTGTAACCATTTCCTGCACCAAAGCTGTGTGTAACTATTTCCTGTATCTCATAATTATGTCTAACTATTGACAGTATGTAGATAGCTGTGTAACTACTGTACCTACACAGTATATAAACTGTTGTAACTGTCTCCTGTATCCTACAGTATTTAGATTGCTGTGCAACTGCAATTTTCTTCTTTGTATTGTTCAGCTACTCACTGCAATAATTAGTTGATGGGGATAGCTAGTTTGCAAATTCTACACACACCTCTCTGTACTATGCCTATAGTATGTAACTGACTCCTGTACTTTACAGTATTTAGATTGCTGTGCAGCTGTCTACTTTGCCTACAGTCTGTAAATGGCTGTATGCAACTGTACCAACAGTGTTGTGTGTAACTAGCTCTGGTAGCTCCAGTATGTGTCCTGGTTGCTGAAGCTGATTGTAATGCCCTTATCATTGCTGCAACTGAGATCAGTTAACTCGGCACAGACCAGAAATCAAGCATGGCAATTTTCTTGCCTGTATTGCTCAGCTACTCACTGCATTAATTAGCTGATGCATCAGGGATAGCTTGTTTGCAAATTCTATTCATAGCTCTCTCAGTGATTTGTGTTCTTTTGAAATAGTCCAGTCACTGATTTGTTTAGAATGATTGATTATGATTGAGCAATAACACTATAATCTTTATTGAGTGGTTTAGGTGGAGTTATAAATCACAAGATCATTCTTATTCTCCACTAACAATTTTGAGAAGCACACCAGCAATGGTTTAAAAATAGCTATTTAAATTATACCACTGTGTTATAGCTTATTTTTCAGGAAAGTGTATTGCTGACTGTGTGAAATCTTTGCCTTGGGTCCATTGGCCTCTTTTAAGGTCAAACCAAATAAACTCAAGTTAAATCAGGACAAAGTAAAAGGAGCAGCTCCCCAAAAGGAGGGGGAACAGCCCAAACAAAATCAAAGTACAAAGGAAACTTGAAAACATCAAATTTAAAATGTCATTATTAGGGTCAATAGTGCACTCCAGCCCTGCGGTACCCAACGGGTTTTGGGTCCATTGGAGCTATGAAAATCATGATCAATGCACTTCTGTCCTTCTAATCCTGTCTGAGGAAGTATTTTGAGCAGTTAACACTTAATGGTCATTTCAGATTTGTCACGTGGCTGTGGTGGGTGATGATGATGCTTATTACACCAGACTCTTAGAGCACAATATTGAAGTGTATTGATTAATGTGTAGAAAACCCCACCCCTCCTACAATCCTGAGTCCAATGTGCTGTACTAGTTCAATGCATTTGATTAACGACTGCTCACTAGTGATTACAACAATCAATGCTGACATTAAATTTAAAGAAGCTTGTGGAATTGGATGATGTAGTAGGTTAGGAACTGGTCTTTCACTCCAGAATCTGAATTGAAATTTAGCTGGATGGAGTTTTGTGCAATAGTGTCAGAACCACATGTTGTCTACTTACCGGAAGAGTTCCTTACTAGGGAGGTCTCAATCCTGTTTCTAGTAATCAGAACTGTCCCCAGTGTGATGGCAGTTGGTACTGAATTGGCAAACTTGTCCAGAGAGCAACAGGGTGAGAAATAGACAAATGCCATACTGATGCAATATAGAGCACGTTCATGGAATTGGAACTGAAGTACATCCTTAGGGCAGTGTGCATTAACTGAATACTTGGTGCTGACACGAAGATCACACAGTGGAAAGTAATCTAGCAATATCCACAATCTTTATGAATATAGAATAATAAATGCCTTTTTTAAATTCACAAGATAATATGAGGAGGAGAACATGTACGTTTGGATAGTTGAGACTACAATAAAAGAATGTAGGCTGGGGTTTTTCAGGCCTGTGTGATGGCGAAAATCCCATTATAGCCACTAAATCTCATGAGAGATCCACAATAGGAATTGCACTGGGGAGATCTCACACATAGCATAACATCGTACTTCCTGGGCACTGGCAGGAGGTGGGTGATGATTTGGGGGAGGTTGGAGATTGCCAGCAATAACAGGTGGGAGTGAGATTGCCAGCATTATTGTTTTGGCGGTGAGGGGATTGTCATGATGCCTGTTGACGGGAGCTTGTCATTTAGCTTTGAGATCAGGACACCATCTCTGTGGAACTGGCTTCGCTGATGCCTTTAGGCCCCGCCCTCAAGAATGGCAGCGCAAACTCTGCTATTATTTTGACAAAGTGTCAGACAATCTGGAGAGTGAACCTGGCTGTTTCTCTGGGAAGAAACATGTCAGTTTTCAGTCATATCTTGACACTGCCATTTCTTCACATTTTCCATCTGCTGTAAGATTATTAATAATATAGGCATCGTATGGAGTAGGACGTGTGAGCTCAGTCTACAATAATATATAAACCTAGGTGAAGAATTAGTGCTGGACATCACCAAGGTTGAAAAGAGCACAAAAAAGACAAAATAAATGAACATTAGGATTTTAACAACGTGAAAATTTCAGGGAGCTGGAAAGATTGAGGGAGTTAAGGAGCCCCAAATTTTGACTTGATGTGAGAGATTGGGAGTTAGAGACAGTGGTGAATTTTGATCTATGGCAAGAAAGAAGAGAATGTGTGGGGTTAATGGGATGAAAAAGGGAAGTTCCGAGGAATAATGATCTCTATAATATTGCCAAAATAGAGCAAAGAAAGAAAGATGGCAATGGGTAAAGAGAAGCCAGAGGCTACAGATGAGACAAGTATCTCTTATTACAGAACGAGCATTTGTATCGTGTCCAGTTATATAAGAGAGGTTAGAAGAACTTGGGAACTTTAAAGAAATCTTAAACTTCAATCTTAATGTTTAACTCTGGACATTTGAGATTCAAGAGAGTAGAGCAAGTGTGCTCACATGTATAGCTGTTTTTTAGGTCAGAGCAACTTGGGCTAGCATTATGTTTCAGGTTGATGACATTCATCAGAATGTTTAACCTGAAACATTAACATTATTTCTCCCTCCACAGACATACTGAGAAATTTATTTTTATTTCAGACCTCAATTAAAAAGTAGCTGTTGATTTCCCATCACCCATTTTACACTATTGCATAAAATTAATCCTCTAGCCTTATGTGTTATCATACTGATGTAGGACAAAAGGAAGACTGGGAAGTTAATTTGGTACATTTTGGTAATTTAAATCTGCCACGTTTCTAGTACACTGATCAGTAAAGAGAAGCAAAATACTGCAAGGTAATGAGACAAACGGTACTGTAAAGAGGAAATGATATGATTAGGAACAAACAAAGAAAACAGAACTTAAAATGCTATACACTGAATTTTAAACATGTTTTCCAACAATTATTTATTGTTAAAATTCTCTTCTAGATATGCACTGGTGCCTTTAAGGAGGGAAATGACATGAACATATGGGAGCATCAAAAGTGCTCATAATTGGCTATTCATTATGCATGATTCTTGTTAACAAGCCATTTGAACACATGAGAATCAGTGCATTCCTCTCTTGTTCAATGCACACAAACTTAATTTCGCAACATCAGATCAGGAATGGGACCTCTGACTGAATTTCCTTGTCCCAATTTACTGATGTTGAGACCAATTGTAGCTCCCCTTCTGCTTTCAAATTTAAATCAGCTGATTTAGTTTAGATTGGTGATCACCTAAATTTAGTTTTTGAATTATTTCAGGGTTGACTCACTCCTTCTCTCAGGTCTGGATGTGCGTTTTGAGAGGATTAGGGGTATAAGGTTTGTTTTACTCAATTGGAGGACACCACAAGAATGTTGTCTGTGTATTGCTGATCTGTCTACTGGACATGTGACAGGAGTTTGTGTACTCTGTCAGTGATACTTTGTTATTTTTGTTTCAAGGAAGCAACCAGTGAGGAATCTATTTGTTTAGCTAAGATACAGTTTTGATGTGTCCGAATGTACACAATTCATTTGGCACAACAAATAATGTGTGTATGCCAGTACAGTAATCCCATCCTGTGCACTCTGGTTAGAAGGGAAAACTTCACTGCTGGCACGTCCAGCTGTGTATGTCTGTGTATGTGCACAGTGGACTCAAGGGAAAAGGGAATGATTGACTCTTGTGTGATTCTATACAGCTATGTGTTTCAGTTTCAGGTCTGGCAAATGTCATACTTAATAAATTTGCATGATAGCAGAGATGATACATTTTGGGAATAGTTTATCACGTAGTATCCAGCTGAGATGCAAAATTGAGACCCTGCCTACCTGTTCGGACTCCATGACCCCATTGAAGAGCCAGGTGACTTGACCCAACATACCCCTCTCAACCAATGCCACCAGAAAAAAGATTAACAGCTCATTCATTTTATTGTTGTTTGTGTGTTTTTTTTTATGTGAAAAGGGCATTGTAGTTCAAAGTAATTCATTGTATCTAACACACACATGAGTTTCTGAGACAATGATAAAGTGCTTTCTAAATGCACACATGGATTAGCACTTCATTTCATAGACCAGTGACACAGTCAAAGGTAAATCAAGTTCCTTTTTCCTCTAGTTTTATATTTTACCTGCTCTGTATTTAAAATTCTTAAAAAGCTCGTGGGAACCAAACTTCATGGTGTTGCATTTTATTTCATTTATGTGACATTCCTTTCCTTCCCTGGTGATTAGGAATATTTGCTGAGGGAGTGTTAGGTAGATATTGATCACCCTTTCACATATACTCATTCTTTATACGTGGACCTAGATAAATGGCAGCTGCTCCATCAAGAGAACCTTCAGAGTCAAGGCTTTTCTGTCTGCATTTTCCCACAGCTTCACCACATATTTCAGCAGAAGACACTGTGTATAGATTCAGAGCAGGAACCTGAATGGATTTGTTTTACCTGCCCTTCCTGAACAAAGGTACTGAGGCCAATTATTGCTGCTCTAACTATTGTCAGCATATGTCTAGAGGTTAGACTAGTGGGATAGGTCTCACCTACTTTGCTGAAATATTTGGCATTATGATCTTACTGCTATATATGCTATAGAGTATGAATGTCTTTAACATATTTGTACCAATTTCTTTTGCAGTCTAAACAAAAAAAAACATTAATTTAAAAGATCCTTGTTAAAATACCGACAGAATAATTTGACGGGAGTGTGTTAAGTGCCTAAATTATGATATTTCTCAGAGGTATTTCTAGTGTTTTAATCCCTGTTCTTCTATACACAGGAACATTATAACCCAATACAGCATGTGTGTGTTTATAATAGTGCAGTATTAGAACCAAGGAGAAATATGTTATATAGATGCAGCATATATGTACAGTGCAGCATTAGCACTAAAGGAGAAATTTATATTATGTAAGGAAGAGTAATATTTTGGTAAAGATGTATCTATTTTCCTTTCTGTGTCTGGGGAATCTGCATTCCCTGGCTCTGGACAGGTGAGACAAAGATGCAAAGATCTGTTTATGTTGGGTCTCCGTCTCTGCACCATTGAAAGTTTCAACATGTTTAGTGTTTTTGAGAATTGGCATGAAGAACACGTGCAATGTAGTGGCCCTCCCCTGTGAGAACACCATGTTGATGTTACTAGATTGTGCCATTACGCTGATGGGTGTTCACTTGTGTTTAATGGGAGCTGTGATGCCTTGTTGGTAAGGTTAAGGACCAGTAATTTTGTAAGCAGCGCATTTGTTAACACAAGACAGTTGTGGATTGCAAGCTAACTGAGTTCTTTCTCATGCTTCATTGAAGAGCTTCAATGTTAAGAACTTTATCTGCACCTATGGTAAAACTGAAAACTTGCAAAAGTAATGCAGCAAAACTTAAAGGTTGAAACTGCTCTGGAGACCACTTACATTTGTCATAGTTGAGTTTGTGGATTTTTGCTTTTAATTTTAGGAATTTCTTAAAGTTGAGGGAAATTGATTGCTACTCGGTACCCAAGGTTTCATTTTTAGCTGAACAGCTGTTAGTTAGTGTTTTGCTTTGGTATGACTGAGTGGAATCCTAACTAAATGTGAATTTAATTGCAGGGACAGCGCAGACTCGGTTTCTGTCAGGTCTTCGCTAATACTTAAGAACTGGACTTTCTTCCCTTTGATAATGAATAGGAGAATCTAGCCCTAGTGTCAGTATAAGAGAATGGAAGGTACCAACTCTCAGACACAATCTTGAGATGTGTTGCATTTTACTATATGACTTATTTTAAGCCTATTTGCCACCCAAGCCGATTTTGGGCTGGATATAGTTTTTGTATGATTGTGGCAAAAGGTAATAACCGTATTTTAAAATTATTTCTTCTTAAAAAAAGTTTGAATTTTGTAATTGTTGAATCTGTGCACAGTGCATCACTCCAGGTATCTACCATGCAATAACCATTGCTGTATCAATTGCTTTTCTTCAAGACATAACAGTTTATAATAGACCATTTCGTAATTAGTTGACCTGTATTGCCTGTCCTATAATTCCATTGGTCGACTAGTGCGCAATGTTACTGAGCTCTGAGTATGGATATCCTGTTAATGTTATGATGCATGCATTGAATAATCTGAATTTTGTGATTCAGATGGTAGCTACCTTTGGTTTGTATATCTGTTTCATGTACTCTGATTTGTTTTCATTTAAAAGTGTTTATTTTCATTGTAAAAGATAGTGCGGTGAAATTGTTCTTTGCCTATAATGCAAAATGGGTGGCAGTGAATTGACAGCCTGTTTTAAATCTTGTTTGATTCTCTATTCCGTTGATGTCAATGGCGCTGCTTAAAGTCTGTTAATAAATTGTACAAAGCAAATTGGTGTTCTTCATTTGTTGTTTATATGTAAACCACCCCCCCCCCTCATCCCAAACAATGAGCAAATGCTCTTACCCCTGTCCTAAATTGCTGAATCTTCAGTGGCATGCTGTTCTGTGGATGCTCCTGATACCATGACTGTGAAACTTGAAGTGAATGCTGACAGGCTATTCAGCTGTTGAACCCTACCCCTCCTCACCTACAAACATGCATTCTCCAACATAGAATCACAGAATCGTAGAATGGTTCCAGCACAGGCCAAAACTGTTTTGTTATCAGATTCATATTAGCTCTCAGCAAGAGCAATTTAGCTACACCACAGCTGTGCCCTTTCCCTGTAGCTTTGCATTTTTTCACTTCAAATGCCTATGTTATTCCCTTTTTAATTAAAAGCAGCCATTCGCCATTATTCTGTTTCCTGTCATTTGATTAACCTCATAAACTATGATATCACTATCCCTTTTATCCCAAAGGCTTCAGTTTTACTGGCAAGCCTGTTATCTAACACTCTATCAAACACCTTTTGGAAGTCTATGTACTCCTCACCAACCCTCCTTGTTACCTCAAAAAACTCCCAATCACGGTGGTTCAATACAATGTGAATTTAACAAATCTGTGTTGCTGTTCCTTAATTAACCTACTCTTACAAGTGACTATTAACTTTGTCCCAGATTATCATTTCTAAAAACTTTCCCGTCACTGAGATTAAAGTGACTGGCCTGTAGTTGGTTGGTTTGTCCTTGCATTCTTGTTCAAAGAAGAGTACAAGATTTTCAATTCTGCAGTTCCTTGGCACCATCCCCTATATGTAAGGAGAGCCCAGAACCACCACAATTTTCACCTTTACTTCCCTCAGCATCCTTGAATTTATCCCATCCATAGTGATTTATGAATCATACAAGTGCAGTCAACATTTCAAATATCTCCTCTGTACATCAATTTTTAATCGATCCAGTGTTTCAACTACGTTCTTATTCACCATGAGTCCTTGGTAAAAACAGATGCAAAGTACTCACAAGTTAGTCATTGTGACTTGATGTATTCCAGAACACTGCAGCAACAATTATGTCACTATTGTAAGCTCAGCTGACTGTAGATAGAATAGGGATTACTCCTGAGGCCTTCTAGTCCAAAGGACTCAATTATATGCTGATGGTACAAATTGTGCTAAGTAGAAGCTCTGTTATTCATTCATGTGTCACTGTGGGGTAACTCAGGTAAGTAAAATGTGGAGATGGACAAGACAGTGAGTCATAATACCTGACACTTTTAAAATTACATTAATTGTTAGGAACAGGAAAACACTATTTGGGTCGAATGAATTTGCCTTCTCGGGTCTATACATCAATCTCCCCTGCTAACTGAGGTGAGCAGTATAAATGAGTTCAGTTGTTCCTTCACAGTAATCCACATTTGTATTAACCTTCAGATGAAAAAAGTTCCATTCTGCCTTTGTTTCTTATTCATTTAATTTTAGGCTGTACTAACTGATGTTTGAACTCACCATTCACATTAGTGGACAATTTTAGATCAGTTTTGAAAATTCTCATATTCTGGGAAACTTTGTTTGTGCCAACTTGAAGTCTACTTCATTTAAAGATATGCCAAAGTTTCCAAGTTAACACCCCAATGTCAGCTCAGGCCTTCAGTGTACCAGTGAATCACGCACCTCCTCTAACCACCCTCTTGTTCCTAATATAAGAGTAAAATGCCTTTGGATTTTCCTTAATCCTATCAGCCAAAGCCATTTCATGTCCCCTTTTCACCCTTCTGACTCCCCTTTTAAGCTCCCTCCTGCTCTCTCTATATTCCTCCAGCACTCTCCCCGTTCCCAGTTGTTTAGACCTAACGTATGCCTCCCTCTTCTTCCTGACCAAGTCCTCAATATCCCCTGTAATCCACGGCTCTCTAATCCTGCCTTTCCCATCCTTCCTCTTTACGGGCGCATGTCTTTCCTGCAACATTATCAGTTTGCCCTTGAAAGCCTCCCACTTGCCAACCGTGGACTTGCCCGCTAACAACCTCTCCCAATCAGTGTCCTTCAGCTCCCTCCTAATCCGGCTATAGCTCGCCTTCCCCCAGTTCAGCACCCTCCCCTTCGGACGGCACTCATCCTTTTCCATTTTTATCCTAAAGTAGACAGACTTGTGGTCACTGTTAGCCACATGTTCGCCTACTGCAACCTCAACCACCTGCCTCGGCTCTTTACCCAAAACTAAATCCAGTATAGCCCCTTCCCTAGTCGGGCTAGTTATGTACTGCTTCATGGACCTTCCAACACACATTTTACAAATTCCTCCCCATCCGTACCCCCAGCTCTAGGCACCTTCCAATCCACTCCAGGAAGATTAAAGTCACCCACTACAATCACCCTATTCTTTCTGCACCTATCTAAAATGTCTTTACAAATGCCTTCCTCCACTGCCCTTGGGCTGTTGGGTGGCCTATAGTATACCCCTAGCATAGTAATCGCTCCCTATTCCTCAACTCCACCCACAGTGACTCAATCCCTAACTCCTCCATATTGTCCTCCCTCTGCACTGCTGTGACTTTTAAGCTTAACTAACAACACCACCCCACCACCTCTCTTCAACCCTCCTCTGTCACACCTAAAACACTTATACCCAGGAATATTCAGCAGCCAGTCCTGCCCTTCCTTTAACCACGTCTCCGTCACTGCCACCACATCTAAATTCCTCACGAACATCAAGGCCCTAAGCTCATCCATTTTATCCGTTACACTCCTCGCATTAAAACAGACGCATTCCAACCCTCCAGGCCCACTTGGATCCTCATTTCCCCTGATAATTTTCCTTTCAACCAAACCTACCCTGTCACCCAACTCGCTCCTGATCCCAGTGCCTAATGGGCTATCAGTCTCATCCCCAGCCCCCTTCCCTATTAGTTTAAACCCTGCCGAAACACTCCAGCTAACCTTCCAGCTAAGATATTTGTCCCCCTCCCATTCAAATGTTCCCCATCTCTCCTGTACAGGTGCCCTCTCACAAATACTTTCCAGTGATCGACAAAAGTAAAGCCCTCTACCTTGTACCAATCCCTCAGCCACGCATTCAGCTGCATGATCTCATTATTCCTAGCCCTGCTGTTACTAGACAGCAGCCCAGAGAATGTCACCCTGGAGGCCTTGCTCTTCAGCTTGGCCCCCAACTCCCTAAATTGCCTACGTACATCCCCCCTACTCTGCTTTCCTATGTCCTTTTCTCCTACGTGTATAATTACTTCAGCCTGCGTCCCCTCACCCTTCAAAATTCCCTCTATCCTCTCTGATACGTCCTGTACCCCTGCTCAAGGGAGGCAGACTACCATCCTGGAGTCAGGCTTTTGCCCACAGAACCGCCTATCAATTCCTTTGACCCTCCCATCCCCCAGCACTATCTCATTGCCAGCCTGACAAATGCGAGGTGATGCATTTTGGAAGGAATAATGCAGGGAGGAGTTACATGATAAAAGATAGACCAATTAAGAGTATAGAAATGCAGAGGGACCTGGGAGCGCAAGTGCACAAGTCTCTGAAGGTGGCAACCCAGGTGGAGAAGGTTGCGAAGAAAGCTTATGGAATGCTAGCCTTTATAGGAAGGGGTATAGAGTATAAGAGCTGGCGTCTAATGCTTCAGTTGTACAGAACTTTGGTTAGACCACATTTGGAGTACTGTGTCCAGTTCTGGTCACCTTACTACCGGAAGGACGTGGAGACCCTGGAGAGAGTGCAGAGGAGGTTTACCAGGATGCTGCCTGGTATGGAAGGACTGGGTTATGAGGAAAGATTGGGTAAACTGGGGCTCTTCTCCTTAGAAAGACAGAGATTAAGGGGGGATCTGATAGAGGTGTATAAAATAATGAAGGGTATAGATAGAGTCAACAGTGGCAGGCTTTTTCCTAGATTGGAGACAAATATCATGAGGGGTCACAAGCTAAGGGTGAGGGGGGAGAAGTATAATTTGGATACTAGAGGGAGGTTTTTCACACAGGGTCGTGGGGGTATGGAATGCACTACCAAGGTGGTGGAGGCAGGCACGCTGGACTTGTTTAAGGTTTACTTAGACACGAGTGAAACAGGGATGGAGGGTTATAGTAGATGGTATTAAAAAGGGTCAGAGCCTCGGGACGATACTGGAAATGTAATACTACATGTTAATGTTTTGTCTCTTTTAATCCGCAGGTGTGTCAGTCCACCTTGTTGTCAAACGAGGGGCATGCACACCGTGGGTCGTGCGTGGACTGCTCTTGGATGTTTCGAGAGTGGCCTAGTACTTCGCATCGTTGTGTGTGCTTAAACCTGGACCAGCAGATGGGCACCACAACAGCTCAGTGACTATCACTGCCAGCTGTGCAGATTCATGGATTTGGGCCTGTGTCTGTGGGAGTTTGCACATTCTCCCTGTGGTTGCGTGGGTTTCCTCTGGGCGCTCCGGTTTCCTCCCACACTCCAAAGATGTGCTCTTAGGCTGATTGGTGTGCCAAATTGACCCTACACTATTCTCCCTTGAATCTGGTTACAATAGGGGTACCATTCACATACACACGGGGCAAGGTAGGTGTAGGAAAACGCTTTGTTAAGATGGCGGCGCGGGCTCGTTGGGCCCAAGGGCCTGTTTCCCGTGCTGGGTTGTTCTTTGTAAGTGCCAGGGAACAGCAAGTGCGTCAAGACTTAATCTGCCATATTATCCACTGCAGTTTTTATTAAGGTCTGCACAGAGCTTTCTTCCTCAAATGTGTCGATTGTGCAAAAGATGCTGATCTTAGAAAAACAGCCTGGTTCAGCTGAGTCCACAAGCAAAAGAGGGAAGGGGAAGAGTGGAATTAACCCCAGTGACTCAATATGACCACATGAACAGTTTTTTTAAAACATAATTTATTTTCACAATGGCAATATTTTGTAAAAGACAAATAGATGAAAAAAATTGCACAATGTTTAGATAATCTGCTACTCCATCCAGCTTGTACTTAAAGTGTTGGGACCACAGTAGGTTTTGGTTTGGGTACGGGCTTCTTTAACATTTTGCTCTTTGCGTTTTTCAGACGATAAACCACGCTTGCAACCTCATCGGATAATGTCTGTAGGGAATTTAAAATGGAATTACCTCAATGGAAGGAGGTTTTGCTACTAAGATAATATCTGAATTTCATTTCACCTCAACCCTGAGAACAAATGAAATCTACTGCTGTTGTAACAGAGACTGCCTAACTCAGAATTCCGGTCTGTCTGACATCAGTATACGTGACGCTGAGGAAAATTATAGAAATGAACCTGTCTAATTCCAACTAAACACAGTGCTACATGAAGACTAATCTTGAATTTATTAAGCAGCTTTTGGAATTGACTGAAGCCCAAATGGAGAATCCTGTATCTAGTACTGTTCTGGGACTTGCTGCGTTTTTTTTTACATAAAATAGGAACGCACTCCTCATGGTAAAACATTTAGCGATACCTATATATTTAATGACAGCACATGCATCTGACACCATGATGCATTTCCATGGCATTTTAAGTCCTGTTATTGTCTGCAACAAATGAAAAGTAGCTTGTTCAAACACAGTTCCATGAAGATGGTTTCCCTTTAAACTACTGATTTCTCGTGCAAAGCATTGCTCCCATGAATTTTATCCTTTTCACTTCTTAAATGTTCCCTCCTCTCTTTTAAGTTACCAATTCTTGGGGTAGTTTCACCTGAAACAGAAGACCTGTCTTCTGCTTCTAAGGAACCAGTCTTCTTTATGTGAATCTGATCAATATGAGTTTTTGTGTTACTCTACTGTTGAAACCATTGCGGGTGATGTTGTCTACCTGGCAACATTGTTTGCCTCGCCCCCTTTGTGCTTAACTAGAGAATTGCGTCAATTGTAGTGTTTCAAATACGACCCTGCTTGCACCCAGCAGCTTTAATCTAATGCCCGGCAACAAACTTATTGAAGTAAACACATACCTTGAAAACAGAATCACTGTTTTCTCTCTCATTTTTTGCTTTTGCAGTACTTCCCAGCTGAAAGAAGATCATAAACAATTAAAATCTGATAGTTAAGCATAGGGCAAAATGTTATGGAAATTGTATTTTTTTAAAGAATTATGTTTCCTTTTGGGTTTTCTCCCTATATTTCTGAGATACTCATTCTTACAAGTACCAGGGAACAGTTTGTGGTTGGCCATTTAGTGTTGACAAAGCCCTTGACTACTGGGGGCATCACAGCTGAATTTGGAAGACGCACATCATTTCAGCGCGCTTAGCTCAGCAGAGATTGGGAAGATTCCAGGTTCAATCTGCATTGCTCAATGCCCTGGATTGATCTGAAAGAAAAGCACTACCTCATCATTTAACAGCATTGGCACAAAAATAGCAACCCTCCGAGCTTGCCCATGGTTGGGATTCTCTGTTCCCGTTTCAGTGAATGGAGATTTAGCTGAGCAGGCATGGGAGGTGGGGCGCCTGACAGCGGAGCATTCTGGCCAGTAAACCTAGTGCGCTGCACAAAGAGGCCCGGGGCACTTCATGTCCTGCAGTAGTAAAGCACTGTGTCATTACACAAAAGAAAACATGTAAACTTTCAATATTCACCTCCTCAGAGTTTGTCAGGTCTTCACATACGACTGCCACAGAACGGAGCCAATTCTGATAAATGTCTTCCTCCTCTTGGTTATGTTTCTTTTCACTGAAAGGGAACAATTCAGTCAGTAACACTACACATCAAAAGTACTTTGTACATGTTAAGCCATATATTTGTAGAATCCAGTAGAAGAATGTGTTGGATTTGATATTGGTCTCCCACTCTGTTTATACTGCTTTTCTGACCAGTTTGCGCAGGCTAAGCGATCCACCAAAAACTGGAAGGAAACAAGAGCAGCTGACCACATCTACGGTTACAGAAACTGGTGCTGGGCCTCAAGAGCAAGGTAATGATCACCTCCTCACCACTTCCTTACCTGCCTTATAGTACACCTACATGATTGAATGGCACGGTAACATAGTGGTTAGCACTACTGCCTGACAGCGCCTCGGACTCGGGTTTGATTCCCGGCTTGGATCATTGTCTGTGTAGAGTTTGCACATTTTCCCTGTGTCTGCATGGGTTTCCTCTGGGTGCTAAATTGCCCCTTAGTGTCAGGGGGACTAGCTAGGATAAATACATATGGTTATGGGAATGGGACCTGGGTGGGATGGTGGTTGGTGCAGATTTGATGGATTGAATGGCCTCCTCTGCACTTTAGGGATTCTATGAATATTGGGCTATTGCCATTCTAAGGTAAGTTCTTCCACTCTTGGGTGTAAAGGTCATATAATAAAATGCCTGTGAGTAGTGTGAAGTGGTCCCAGCCAAGTAAGATTGGGACATTACTGGGTTAGAGCGAAGGAATGTTTGTTTTGCATTTAACTGTGTTATACTTGGCCTGAGAATGTTCACTCAGCATGAACATCTTTCACCTTGTTGAGTGAAAAACATGTCTACAAGTCATCCAAACATAAAAAAAACTTTCTATTTGTTTTTGCTTTCCTTCCTGATCAGCATTCATTTGATTAACAGTTCTTTCTTATCCTCATGGAATCTTGGAATGGTTTTCTGAGCTTGATACAGAGACCCTGAGAATGGAATGGTTCCAGTATTATTCAGCTCACATTGTGCACATCCCACCAAGCAAATAACATTCATTTTAAATTGATTAATCCTGAGCTAAAATTGTGGACGGATGAATGTTAGTGTGAATGTGTAGTGTTTTCCCTCTAACAGGCATTTCAGGGTTTTATGCACACCCTCTGAAGCTGTGTTCCAGTTGGGTTTGGACTAAGGCGCTGTATGTCCCCTGTTGATGCACCACTGTAAGGGTCCTACCTGTACCCAGTTCAATAGATGTTGGCTAAGGATAAAATTAAGTTGCATTTCAGATTGTTGTTGCCGCATCAGTTCACCAGATTCTCTATCTCAAGCTGCATTTCAGGACACATCATCCCACCCTCCTCTCCTGAAAATGGACTACATTCCATGGCTGGAATGTAGTCCATTAACATCAACAATTCTCCAGTTGCTCATACAAGTGACAATAGCAGTGTTTATAGAATCAAAGATTCCCTACAGTGCAGAAGAGGCCATTCGGCCCAACAAGTCTGCACTGACTCTCTGACAGAGTGTCTTACCTAGGTCCTCTTTCCCCCACCCTATCCTCATAGTCCCACACAATTCCCATGGCTAACCCATTTAACCTAACATCTGGGACACTAAAGGGCAATTTGGCATGGACAATCCACCTAACCTGCACATCTTTGGACTGTGGGAGGAAACTGGAGCACCTGAAGGAAACCCACACAGAAATGGGGAGAACGTGGCACAGTGATTAGCTCTACTGCCATAGTGCCAGGGACCCAGGTTCAATTCTGGTTTTGATGAATGTCTGTATAGAATTTGCATGTTTTCCCCATGTCTGTGTGGGTTTCATCCGGATGCTCCAGTTCCCTCCCACAGTACAAAGATGTGTGAGTTAGGTGGCTTGGCCATGCTAAATTGCCCTTTATTGTTAAGGGTACTAGCTAGGGTAAATGCATGGGCTATAACATAGAACATAACATAATATATATAATATATAATATATATATAACATATAATATATAACATGTAACACTACAGTGCAAACAGGCCCTTCGGCCCACAAGTTGCGCCGATCACACCTACTAAGCCATAGACTATCTATAACCCCCAATCCCATTAGATCCCATATACTCATCCAGAAGTCTTTTAAAAGACCCCAGCAAGTTCACCTCCACCACCACCGACGGCAGCCGATTCCATTCACTCACCACCCTCTGAGTGAAAAACTTACCTCTAACATCTCCTCTGTACTTGCTTCCCTGCACCTTAAATCTGTGTCCTCTCATAGCAACCATTTCAGCCCTGGGAAATAGCCTCTGAGAATCCACCCTATCTATTCCTCTCAACATCTTATAAACCTCTATCAGGTTGCCTCTCAACCTTCATCTCTCCAGGGAGAAGAGTCCTAGCTCCCGCAACCTGTCTTCATAAGGCATGCCTCCCAATCCAGGCAACATCCTGGAAAATCTCTTCTGCACCCTTTCAATAGCTTCCACGTCCTTCCTATAGTGAGGCGACCAGAACTGCACACAGTACTCCAAGTGGGGCCTGACAAGGGTCTTATAAAGTTGCAGCATTACCTCCTGACTCCTAAGCTCAATCCCTCGATTAATGAAGGCCAGTACACCATACGCCTTCTTGACCGCATCCTCCACCTGCGAGGCCAATTTAAGAGTCCTATGGACCCGGACCGCAAGATCCTTCTGCTCTTCAACACAGCTAAGTCTCCTACCCTTGATATTGTATTCCTTCATCCCATTGGTCCTGCCAAAATGGACCACTACACATTTATCTGCGTTGAAGTCCATCTGCCACTTCTCCGCCCAGTCTTGCATCCTATCTATGTCCTGCTGCAACTTCTGACATCCCTCCAGACTATCCACAACACCACCAACCTTCATATCGTCGGCGAACTTACTAACCCATCCCTCCACTTCCTCATCCAGGTCATTTATGAAAATGACAAACAGCAAGGGTCCTAGAACAGATCCCTGGGGCACTCCACTGGTGACCGATCTCTATGCAGAAAAAGACCCATCCACAACCACTCTCTGCCTTCTGCAGGCAAGCCAGTTCTGGATCCACAAGGCCAAAGCCCCTTGGATCCCATGCCCTCTCACCTTCTCAAGAAGTCTTGCATGGGAGACCTTATCAAACGCCTTGCTGAAGTCCATGTAAACCACACCTACTGCTCTTCCTTCGTCAATGTGTTCAGTCACATTCTCAAAGAATTCAACTAGGCTCGTAAGGCACGACCTGCCCTTGACAAAACCATGTTGACTATTTCTGATCATTCTAAACTTCTCCAAATGCTCATAAATCTTGTCCCTCAGAAGCCTCTCCATCAGCTTACCAACCACTGAGGTCAGACTCACCGGTCGGTAATTTCCCGGGCTATCTCTGTTCCCTTTCTTGAAAATAGGAACCACATCCGCAATCCTCCAATCCTCCAGAACCTCTCCCGTCTCCATCGACGATGCAAAGATCATCACCAGGGGCTCTGCAATCACTTCCCTCACCTCCCACAGTAACCTGGGGTACATCCCATCCAGTCCCGGCGACTTGTCTATCTTGATAGAGTTTAAGAGTTCTAACACATCCTCTTCCTTAACATCCACATACTCAATCTTTTCAGACTGCCGCAAACCTGCAGTACAACCTCCCAGATCACTTTCCACTGTGAATACCGAGGCAAAGTACCCATTAAGCACCTCTGTCATTTCTTCCGGTTCCACACAGACTTTTCCCCCTTCACCTTTTATAGGTCCTATCCCTTCTCTTCTCATCCTTTTACTTTTCACATATTTGTAGAAGGCTTTGGGATTCTCCTTAATCTTACCTGCCAAGGCCTTCTCATGACCCCTTCTGGCTCTCCTAATTTCCTTTTTAAGCTCCTTTCTACAAGCCTTATACTCCTCTAGATCCTTAACATCTCCTAGCTCTCTGAACCTTTTATACACCTTTCTTTTCTTCCTGACTAGGTTCACCACAACCTTCGTGCACCACGGTTCCCCGCGCCCTACCAAAACCTCCTTGTCTCATCGGACCGTTACCGTGCAGAGCTCCAGTGAAACATTCCTTGAATATCCGCCACCTTCCTTTTGTACTTTTCCCCAAGAACGCCTCCTTCCAGTTTATTCGTCCAATTATCTGCCTGATGTCTTCATATTTCCCCTTTCTCCAGACAAACACCTTCCTAGCCTGCCTGATCCTATCTCTTTCAAATGCTATCGTGAAGGAGATAGAATTATGATCTCCATTCCCAATATGCTCTCCTACCCAGGCCTATGGGGATAGGCCTGGGTGGGATTGTGATCAGTGCAGACTTGATGGGCCAAATTGTCTCCTGCACTGTTGGAGTTCTATGATTTCAATGATGAATGTGCAAACTCCACATAGTCAAGACCAGAACTGAACCCAGGTCCCTAGTGCTGTGAGTCTAACGACTGTGCCACCATGCCACACTGTTGATGGATTATTATGTGAAAGTCAGTACAGTTCAGTATAAACACCACATGCTACACACGTTCAGAAGAAGCCACATTAATTAGAGGTGGGAACCAACCTGATTCCTACCCATCTTTTTCTGAACAGACAGAAGCTGATGCCAATTGTAGAAGTCCCATGAGTAAAGGAGCAGAAAGTCGACTATCAAATATTGAGAGGTTCAGGGACTCAGGCCCACACTGCATATGTTAGTGAATATCCTCCATCTGAAATGTCTGCACTGAAGTCAAAACACACTGCACCGTTTCCTACTCTAGCCCATTCTTTCCCCAAAAATTATGGAGCTCCTTGCCTCTCAGTACTTCTTTCACCCACAATTAGGCTCCTAAATTCCAGCACTGTTTCCTGACCTGGTTTGCTTTTGGACACTGAGCTAGTCATGTTACCCAGGTTTCTCATTTAAGAAAATGCCACGTCTGACTTTGTTATGTATGTGACATTACTTAGGCTAATTTTAACTACCTTCCCTTCTCACGCACACTGGACTGTAAGGACGGCACAGTGGCACATCGGTTATCACTGCTGCCTCACAGCACCAGGCACTTGGGTTTGATTCCTGGCTTGGGTCACTGTCTGAAGAATCTGCATGTTCTCTCCATGTCTGTGGGGGTTTCCTCCAGGTGCTCCAGTTTCCTCCCACAATCCAAAAAGCATGCTGGTTAGGTGCATTGGCCATGCTAAATTCTCCCTCAGTGTACAGAAATACGGTGACTAGGGGATTTTCACAGTAACTTCATTGCAGTGTTAATGTAAGTCTACTTGTGACACTAATAAATATAAATAACTCGCTCCCTACTGGAAACAGCATTTGTTCTATACACGATCATTAAATGAGTATGGAAGAAAGTTCTATTACACAATCTTTTGAATGAGCTCTTTTTGAGCTTCCATTTCCCTGCACGCTTCCTTCACTCGACCCTCCATGGTCAACCGGCCACTGAGTTGTGCGGCGTGTATTCCCAGCACAGTAATGTTCACACTGTCCTCAACCAAGGAGCTGAAAAACAAGAGAAAAACAACTCAAAAAACATGGCCTCTCACCACGCAAAGAATCGGTGACTCGAATTCACTGTCAGAACTTAGATCCGTTAACACCTGACAGTAAAAGTTAATATGGACATAATTGGTTGAATCTGTATGCTCATAAATCTATTCCTTTCCGTGACATTGTTAACATTGAAGAAGGATGAATCGTTTTTGAACAATAGATACAGCTAGATTATTAAATAGCTAAGTTAGGTGGCATTAATGACAAAATGTACAGGGTTGCTAGGTTAAAACACACTGGATTTCAAAAGACAGGCTTTTATCACAACCGCGGCAGCACGGAAAAAGGGAAATTATTGCAGAAAAGAAGGAAATTGGTTCCATTTACGATAGAGACTGCAAGAAGTAAAATTTAAAGGTTTGTACAGAAATAGGGTATAGTTGAGGAAGGACAAAGATAGGAAACAAGATACAAGGATCTCATCTTTATCTCCTAACTTGTGCAATGAGCTGGACTTGTCAAGCGCCCAGTACAATTTAACTTAGCAAGATTTATGCCACCGATATGCAGAAACATTTTGAAACGTTTTGAAACTATTAATGCAAGATATAATCAACGGTTACAGATAAGGATCTCTCATCTCTTGCAAAACTCTTTGCATGTCAGCTTCAGGTTTAGAACTGCAGGTGCTGCCCTTAAAATAAATGTTTTGAAGAATATTAAGGTAATTAGCGGAAATATTACTGCCTGCAGTGTTTCAAATCAACCATTAAGAATAAAGAACAAATCATCCTAATGCTGAGCTCTCCTCTAGACTTCCCTCCCCATAAACAGATCCGCTCCCTCCCCATAAACAGATATATTCCCCTCCTGATGTCAGATGTGTTCACCTTCCCTGGTAACTGCAGCTGACAGGGGTAAAGTCATTTGGCAAATTGATGTGATTATCCCACTAGAATTTGGAAATATATTAGAATACACTTGCTATATCAACCGATTAACATCAACTGTGAAGTAAGGAGCTCAGAATGGGAAGATGGATGTTAGCTTTATGAAGCAGTGCCTGGGGTACCTGTTGTTTGTAATGTGTTTCTCCTGACTGATGACTCGACAGGCCTGTCTGTTATCCAGAGTGGTAAAGCTGACTTGGAGCTGAAAGGGCAACTTCTCAATCTCCTGAATTGCTAAGGGAATTAAAAGATATATGCAGTCTGAGTCACAGAGCTCAGTAACATTAAACATTATGAAACAAATTTCATTCAAACTCCCCCACCCTCCCTGGGGCTGGGCAGAGGGGACATTTCATTGGTCAGAGACATTGTTGCCTTCACCCCTTGATTAAGTCCAGCATCTTCTTGCCGTTGCCAATTGATGCCCTTAAGTGGGCAATTAATGCCCACTTAAAGCCCCCCTTCCCACTACCATTGGTATTCAACCAGCAGTATATGGTGAACTCACCATGCAGGGAAATCGATAAGCAAACCCTGTTGGGTTTTCTTGTGACCTAGTTAGGGGTGTGCTCCCTCATTCGCAAGCACTCCAGGCTGATCAAGGGACCCAGCATTGGGAATGGGGATGAAGTGGGAAACGGGGCCTGCTGGGAGCAGCCCCATCCATGTCCTCCCCCCCCTCACCCGAAAAACCCCCCTCCCATGACCTACATCCTTGTGTCACTTACCTTTCTCCAGCGAACCCATGATGAAGGCCCAGAAGAGCTACTGGCAGCAGCCACCACTCCCAGCCTCAACTTGGCCAGCAGGTCTCAAGGGCAGCTGTGTGGAGTACAACAATGAACTTCTATCTATGAAGCTGGGGGTCCCAGTTTGAAGATACGTTTGCAAATTAGGGGTCTAAATACTTTGGGATCCTGGAGATTGAGTTGGCCACTGGGCACGTCAGGATCCGATGGCATTCAGTAAATTTCCCCTCAATGGATGGATTTCCATGCAGAAAGTGGGAAAATTAAGCCACAAAACCTTTGGCTTTGGCAGCCATATTTTAGTTCCAGGGAAACAGGGGTAGGGTGAGGTTGGGCCTGCTGTCTTCCATGCTCCCTGACACCCCCCATGTCCCTTCCATGCCTCCCCATGCATCCTCCTTACCCACTCTCCCTAGACCCAAGTCTGCCAAGTTGTTGAAATAATCCTGAAAGTGATAAAATAAGCAGACATGCTCCGAAAATCTATTGCGAAAATTGGTGATCCGCTTACAAACTTATTAACACGTCAAAAAACCACAGATATTCATGTGATCATTGTTAGAAGCTTTTATCCACTTCAGATCTCTTAATCTTAGGTAAATAAACACATACAGTGAAAAAAGCTGTTCGAGGAAACAGCGGGTTATGACAAAGTAACAGAGATGTCAATTAAACAAAGCTTTTTCTCCCATCTACAGCTATACATGGAACAAATGGCCTCATTATGATTGCCAATTTATAATATGAGTTGTTGTTTAGTGACCTGATTGGAAAAAGTGACAGTGTTTGCACCAGCTAAGTCCAGGATTCTCAGATATTTTCTGCAGTTAAATAGCTTATGACAATCACATTTGATCAGATATGTAAGATGCCAGAGAGCTGGTGACATCCCTGGAAATGTAGGCCAATAGAGGTTTGAGTCTTTATGTAGGGACAAGGATTAAATATATCTGAAAAATTGAACAAAGTCCATGGCAAAATTTCAGGTCGAAGCTTGTATTGCATTTCCCACTGCTGGAACTGACTGATGATAGTAAACTGGAGACATTATGTCCAATCTTTCCGGACAAAAACACTCCAAGAGCTGAACTTTTAAATGGAGTAATGGAACTTATGTATGCAATGCATCAGCTAACCACAAGGTGGTGGACATTAAAACCTGAGATAGCTGAATACATTAAGGACAAAATGTAATGCCCTCCCTCCTGGTCAGTCTGATGGCAGGGGCATTGAATCAGGTAGGAGGATGATGGATGGGATCCGCTGCCTTCCTGCTCTTCCCCAATCAAGTATTTAGCCAGCGGCAGGCGGGATAGTCATCATGCAGGAAGACCGGAAAGTCCAATCTTTTTACTGTATCCCAGGAAGAGCCATTGGTTCAAAGGTATTCAGTGCCAGATTGAGAAAGCTGTCATTGGGAAGGGAGCTGGTGGGGGAGGGGGGAAACGGATGCTGAAAGCCAACTCCCTCACCCCCCTCTTCCCCAACCTTGCAACCAACAAAACCCTCTGGTTCCCCCGTCCCTTCTATGACCCCCATCTGATTCTTACGCAGATCTGGCAATGGGTACCTCAGTAATCCTGAGCCTCTCCCTAGGTGCATTACTGGCAGCTACTGCCACTCCCCGGGTGCAGCTGCCAGCAAGACCCAGCAGCCAGTCTCTGAATGGCCAGAACGGAGGCTGGAATTCCCATCCCTGGAGACCTTGATCCTGGGAAAGGTCTGCAGCTGGCCAATTGACATAGCCTGTGCTCGGCACTTAACACGACAGACCTTCCCCGAAGGAAGCAATGTAGTTCTCTCGCTAGCTTTCCAACCAGCTGGCGAGTCCCCATTGTCCTCTTTAACTACCCCTTCAAATATCATCTGTTCCATGTGATAAGTGTCAGTGTGATAAGTAGAATGTTGGAGCAGCAATCAATATTGCAGAATTATCAATAATAAAGACAAGAACTCAGCAGGTCTGGCAGCATCTTGTGGAGAGAGAAACATTGCTAACATTTGAAAGCATATAGTTTCTCCCTCCACAGTCACTGCCAGACCTGCTGAGTTTATCCAGCATTCTCCATTTTTATTTCAGATTTCCAGCAGCCGCAGTATTTTGCTGCTATTTTCTTGCAGAATTATCTGTCCAGTACAATTGAAATACAAATTAAATAAAGCAATGTGGCACTCTGGTTAGACTGAATGCTTAGTCAAGTTTTAGCCGTCAAGTTACAAAAGAAATAACTAAATCCCCAAAGCAACTGAGAGAGGAGCTAGTGGTCTGATACGTTAAAGGATGTAGGCAAGACACATCCGAACCACTGAGGTAAAGTAAGTGAGAAGGTCAAGAGTGTGTGGGATTAAATTTGATTTTGATATGATTTATTATTGTCACATGTATTAGTATACAGTGAAAACTATTGTTTTTTGCACACTATACAGACAAAGCATATCGTACATAGAGAAGGAGTGAGAAGGGCAAATGGTGAAGGATAAATTTAGGATAGATGTCATGAAGGACTTCTTGACAAAAAGAGGAATCAACAGTTGAATTTCGGAATTGAGCGGAGCAGCCAAAAGTTTTGGAGCCATTCTCGAGACTGTTGGATGACTGGATGGTTAAGATGGAGAAGCTATGATCAGCCAAATTACCTTAATCTTCCACATTTATCTTCACAGTCCCAGATTTCATTGCAGGGCCATCTATTTTCTTGGTGGTATTTCCAACTCTACTGCAGCATCCTTTCCTCAATCTCATCTTTGCTGATCCCAGGATCTCTGAGATGCCGCCTACCTATATGGTTTTATTCTCATTTTTCTACACAGTTCCAACCGAAACAAGAATTTCTTTTCCTAATTTAGAGTCGCATAGGTGAAATCTATTGCTGCAATTGCTGCTCTAACAGAGATCAGCCAACATGTCACAGATCACAGGTGGCACACTGGCACAATGGTTCGCATTGCTGCCTCCCAGCACCAGGGACCCAGGTTCAGTTCTGGCCTCGGGATTCTTTCTGTGTGGAGTTTGTATTTTCTCCCTGTGTCTGCATGCATTTCCTCCGGGTGCTCCGGTTTCCTCCCACACTCCAAAGATGTGTGGGTTAGGTTGATTGGCCATGCTAAATTGCCCTTTAATGTCAGGGGGGTTAGCAGGGTAAATGGGTGGGGTTAGGGGAATAGGTCCTGGATGGATGTGGTTGGTACAGACTCAGTGGGCTGAATGGCCTCCTTCTGTACTGAGGGGATTCTATGATCAAGGGTTGAATCTGGAATTTCCTGCTCACTTTGGTTCAGGAACAGATTGGGTGATAGACAGGAGCGCGAGTGAGTTTGCCTAAAGTTGTCTTTACAGAAGACACCACTGAACCTCAGCTACAGCAAAATAATATGTGCAGAATGTTCATTGCTTTTTGTGAATGTTGTGCTCCAGGTTTTTGACTCAGGCAGCCATGTTGGACATCTAGCACTCCCTGGTCAGGTATGGCTCAGTCAGATACAGAGTAAAGCTCTCTTTACCTGGCGTCGACAATGCTGCTTGATCCCACCTCAGCAAATTTGTCTTCATCAGTGTGACATTCTCATTTTCCACACCAACCAGTCCGTGGCCTCAATGAATGAAGTAGCCATTGATACAATTCACAGGCACTTTAGTGCAATGAGATGATGCCCATTCATGCCAATATTGAGAGCAGCTAACCTCATTTCACATAGGGCCCTTGTAACCATCAGGGATACTTAAAAAAAAATACAGTAGTTATCAAGTTCTGGAACTCACTGCCTGAGTGAGTAGACATGATAAATGATTTCAAATGGAAAATGGTTGGTCGCTTGAGAAAAGATAGAGCAGGGAAATGGGACTGATTGACAGAGGAGCCAGCATAGATTTGATGGGCTGATTAGCCTCCTTCTGTAATAATGACTCTACTCTTGCTTTCTATTTGACTAGCTTAGATCTGTGCCAATGTGCCCGAATGAAAAACAAGAGGCTAACATCACTATGTCAACAGTACTCTTTCCTTAATTCTCAGAACTGGTCAATCATTATGTTTCATTTGCAATGTTATTGCTTGAGCTGCTTTTCTGTTCTCTTTCTCCATTGTTTATTTATTTCTCAGCTTTAAACAGACATGGAACCATCTCCGACTCTTTTTACACAATTATTTGCACATACACTTTTCTTCCCAAACGCTTGCGTTACCTCTTTAGTCAAGAAATTGTTTCCTTTTACATAGTTGTGGGACTGTGACCACACTTCGGAAGTACTTCCTTAGTTGCAAAAGGCATCCAGAGGACATGAAAACTGTTTTTTCCAAAAATGCGAGTTGTTCATTTTTCTTTCTTAACACCCCCACTACATTTCTCCCCCATTATTCCAACCCAATCTGATGAAGAGTGCACATCCTCCAAACAAAAAGTGGCCTGTATTTCTAACATTTTTTTGTTTTCATATCAGATTTTCAGCATTTAAATCTCTTTCTGTTGATTTCTTCTGACTCACAATATTGGCCTTTGTAAAGGTCGAGCAGATGGAAGATTTCATACAGTGTACAAGGCAAATGGTATGTTGGCCTTCATAGTAAGAGGATTTGAATACAGGAATAGTGATGTTTTACTGCAATTATACAGGGCTTTGGTGAGGCCACACCTGGGGTATTGTGTGCAGTTTTGGTGTCCTTATCTGAGGAAAGATGTCCTTGCTGCAGAGGGAGTACAGCAAAGGTTTATCAGGCTGATCCTGGGGATGGCAAATCTGTCATTGAGGAGAGACTAAGTCGATTAGAATTATATTCATTAGAGTTTAGAAAAGTGAGAGGGGATCTCATAGAGACTAATAAAATTCTAACGGGGTTAGAAAGGGTCGATTCAGAAAGAATGTTCCAAATAGTGGAGGAATCCAGAACTAGGGGTCATAGTTTGAGGATAAGGGGCAAACTTTTAGGACTGAGGTGAGAAGGAATTCCTTCATTCAGAGAATGGCAAATGTGCGGAATTCACTACCACAGAAAATAGTTGAGGCCAAAGCATTGTCCAATTTCAAGAAAGAATTAGAAATAGCTCTTGGGGCTAAAGGGATCAAGGGATGGGGGAAGGCGGGATCAGGATATTGAATTTGATGATCAGCCATGATCAAAATGACTGGTGCAGCAGGCTCAAAAGGACAAATTGCCTACTTCTGCTTCTTTTATCTATGTAGCCATCTTCTTAGAGCACGTGGTACTATTTTCTGCAACTCCATTTTTGGAACATTAATCACATTATTAAAATTGAGGTGCAGTGCAGTTGGCAATTCTTTCTGCCACTTACTCTTAATGTGAGATTCCTTTATTCCAAATTCAAATGTCAGCTCCGTATCTTTGGTCACATTACCAACCCGTTTCACAAACTTATTTCCTGATTGTTCCTCATATTCAAAGTACCTAAGGATAAGGAGGCAAAAGAAAAGAGTTTTCTTCGCTTGCTAGTAGACTGAATAAAAAGAACAACCCACATTTATTTGGCATGTTTAACTAACAAAACATCCCCCAGGAACAAAACCGGACAAAGGAACGATTACACTGAGATGTATGAAGACAGGTGACCAAAGCTTGGTCAAAGAAATAGGAATGTCTTTAAGAAGGAAAATAAGGTGGACAAGTGGAGAGGTTTAGAATGTAAATTCTGGATCTTGGGCCTGGACAGCTTAGGATATCAATGTCAATGTTCGTAGAACCACAGAACTGTCACAGAACAGAAAGAGGCCATTAGGCCCATCATGTCTACACTGGCTCTCTGCATAAGCAATTCACATAATGGCATTTCCCACCTTCTTCTATAACCCTGCGCATTCTTCCTTTTCAGGTAACAGTCCAATTTCTTTTTAAATGCTTTGGCTGAGCCATCGCATTCCCAGGCAGTGCATTCCAGATCTCAGCCACTCACCAGGCTGAATTTTCCAGTCCTGCCCGCCATAGGAATCGGAGTAGGCGGGACACAGACATGCAAAGGTCTGTTAACGTCAGCCAAAAAATTCTGCCCACTATGTGCAAAAGCTTCACTTTTGCCTCGTTTGGGAATTACTTTGAATCTGTGCCCTTTGTTCTTGATCCTTTCACTTTCACAAATGTGAACAGTTTTTCCCTATCCATTCTGTCCAAACCCCAATGATTTTGAATACTTCAGTCTTCTCTTTGAGGAAAACAATCCCAATTTCTCCAGGCTATCTTCATGACTGAAGTTTCTCATTTCTGGAACCATTCTCATGAATTTTTTCTGTACTCTTTTTAATACCTTCATATCTTTCCTGAAGTGCAGAGCCCAGAACTGAAGGCAATATTCCAACTAAGGCCAAATTAGTACCTTATACAAGTTCCACGTAACCTCCTTGCTTTTATAGTCTAAGCCCTATTAGTAAAGCCTTGGATACTCCAAGTGTCTGTGTACTCCAGTTTCCTCTGGGTACTCCAGTTTCCTGCCACAGTTGAAAGGTGTGAAGATTAGGTGGATTGGCCATGATCAATATATGAGGTTACAGGCTTAGGATGGGGCAGTAGGCCTAGTAGAGTGCTCTTTTGGAGGGTTGGTACAGACTCAATGGGGTGAATAGCTTTGTTTTGCACTGTAGGGATTTTATAACTACTGTGTACTTTATTAAGTGCTCTATCAACCTGCCTTGCCATCTTTAATGACTTACTCACATTTCCACCCATGCTCCTATGCTCCTGCACTCCTATCAGTTGTACCCCTTATTACACATTCATTCTCCATGTTTTTCCCACACTTCCCACTTCTCCACATTGAATTTCATCTGCCGTATGTTTGCCCATTCTACTAACTTGTCGATGTTCTTTTGAAGTTCTACAGTATTTTCCTCATTGTTCGCAATGCTTCCAAGTTTCATGTAATTCGCAAATTTTGAAACTGGGCCCTGTACACCAAGATCTAAATCATTAGAATACATCAGAAAAAGTAAGAGTCCCAACACTGACACCGAAGGAACTCCGCTCCAAGCATTCTTCCAACTCAAAATACATCCATTAACCGCTACTCTCTGCTCTAGCACCCAGGCAATTTTATATCCACATTTCTGCTTTCCCTTTTATTCCATGAGCTATAACTTTGCTCACAATTCTGTTGTGCAGTACTGGATCAACTGTTAAGGCAAAGGAAACTGTGGGTGCACTAGAAGTCAACATTAGAGCAATGCAGAGTTCATGGAGGGCTGGAGGAGATTACAGAGATAGGGCAGGGTGAGTCTGTGAGGGGATTTAAACATGAGGCTGAGCATTTTAATAAAACAAGATGCTCAGGAATTGGAAGTCAATATAGGTTAGCAAGAACAGGGATGAAAGATGAACTGGACTTGAAGCAAGTTAAGATATGCAGTAGTGTTTTGGATCAGCATGGAAGATGGAACGCTGACTATGGATGGCTTAGTGGCACAGTGGTTAGCACTACTATCTCATAGTGCCAGGGGCCTGGCTTTGATTCACTGTCACTGTCTGTGTGGAGTTAGCATATTCTCCCCGTGTCTGTGGGTTTCCTCCGGGTTCTCTGGTTTCCTCCCAAAAGTGTGTGGGTTAGATGCATTGGCCATGCTAAATTGCCCCATAGTATTGGGGGACTAATGGAGGTAAATGCATGGGATATGGGGAGAGGGCCTGGGTGGGATTATGGTTGGCGCGGACTCAAATGAGCCAAATGGCCTCCTTCTGCACTGTAGGATTCTATGAATTCTATGACTAGGGGTCCATTAGAACAGTTAATTGTTGATAATATTAATTAAATTTAATATCTTAGAATTTAGAAACACATTCCTAGTATTCGGACTCAAATGACTTGGGACTATTTGGGCGTAGGAACACGCCGTGTTTGTAGGGTTTATGTGGTTCAGTATCACCAGGGTCAGTATTGTACCTGTCCAGTTCAGCATCACTTGAGGTCCAACAGTGTGCTTTATCAATGAGGAATATTTGATTCTTATCCTGCAGTGCTATCTCCTATATCTCCTCAGCTTTCATAAAAACAAGCACGTGAACATATAAACAAATGAATCATTTAAAGAATTTTCAGAAATGTTTTCATGGTTTCTCAAGATATTTATGAAAATACAATTAACAAACAGAATTTGGAAAACACAACCCAACATCAATAAATAAATTAATAACTCTTAATTCTCTTTCTCTCTCCACAGATACTGCCCGGCTCGCTAACTATTTCTAGCAGTATTTTGCTTTTATCATCCCAACATTACTTATTTTTAATGTTAAGCAAATGCAATAATTACCTCAGTGAAAAAGGTAAAGTCATTCACAATGCCCTGTTTGCACAGATTGCCAGGAGAGAATGTCTTTATTGCTGACAAGGTAAAGGTTAGGACCTCAGCTGGTACATTGGTGATGGCTAGTATGACATTAAAGGTGAAAGGTTACTACCCTATTTAATGGAAATCTGACATCATTCGTGGCTCACTGCATCCAATGGTTGAACCTTCAGCCATTATGCACCTTGACTCTGAAATTCATTGCTCAACCGCCATCATCTGACTGTTTTGACATATCTCTTACCATTGTCAAAGACTTCCTCAAAATCTCTCTCTTCATCTGCAACTTCATCTCCCTTAATCATAGAATAGAGTCATAGAATCCCTACTGTGCAGAAGAGGCCATTTGGTCCATTGAGTCTGCACTGAGCCAACGAAAGAGCACCCAACCTAGGCCCAATCCTCCTTAACCCTGTAACCCAGATTGATCACGGCCAATCTACCTAACCTGCACATCTTTGAACTGTGGGAGAAACCAGTGCACCTGGATGAAATCCATACATACATGGGGAGAACATGCAAACGCCACACAGATAGTCATGGATGAAATCGAACCCACTTTGCCACCATGCTGCCTTTTTCCTTCCTTTTCCTGCTTAGTGCCTATTTTCCACACATTCTTCTGTGAAGTGCCAATGGATATTTTGCTGAATTAAAGGCATTATATATTTAGGACACAACAGGTGACTTTCAGTGAATTACAAGGGATGTGTCTACTCTTAGTCAATTATTTGATAGCTACATACACTTGTTCCTCGGAAAATTACACTCACATCTGTTCAGGGACCACAAAGGTGACAGTGGCATCAGTCGCAATTACATCATCCTCCAACGTGGCCTGAATCTCTTTTGGTAAGTTAATTGGATCAACAATGTTGACCTGGAACGAGAAATGATACCAGATGATAATGCGGCATGTGAGAAGTGTGTTGCAGTTCTGTAGACCGTTGCTTGTACATATATAAACATTGTTAATAATAACTTGAAGCCACAAGGTGACTTCAAAGTTACTACACAACCTAAATCAAGAGTTGAACCTGAAATTTTCTACTTTATGGTTCAGTACATCTCATGTTGTGCGTTCCCTCATTGAACCAATGGGAATCTTTCCACAGGAGTTACTGAAATACCTTTCAGTCCACGTGCTGCATTTCTAAATGAAATCACTGGCAATAGTATCACTTCCCCTTGCTCCCATATTCTTACCCTTCCTCCTGTCTGATCTGCCAGTTTGCCAAGCTCTGCCAGTCGACAGTCTGTGCCTTCTATTGTCAGAATAGATACGATCACCCTAGAGCAAGGACAGAAATTGTGACACTGCAGGATAGAACATTTGTGTTTTATTACTCCCTTACTTTAACTTTACAACTTGGAATTTTACCTTTAGTGTTATAGAAGTTTTTTAATGGGATCTCTGTTCGTGCATATTCAATAAATATGAAAATATATGCATGGAAATGGAATTTTATTAGATCCATAATGTGCATTGAAAAGCAGGAGAGAAGACAAATGGAACCAAGAAATAGCAGCCACGTGGTACTAAGATTATAAAATATTCTGGGAAAGAATAGTCTAATGTAGATCGGAAATTCCACAGGTTTGATGCCAATGCAGCAGGACACTACAATTTCAGTTTTTATTTCAACATAGTAAGGGTGTAGGGAGAAGGAAGAATGGGTAGGGGGGATATTTGGAGCATAGAACAAACAGAAGAGGAAGATTCTGAGAAAATTGGCGAAGACAGAAATGTGTAAAGACAAGTTACTTATAGATGAAGTTTTTTTAAAGTTTATTTATTAGTGTGACAAGTAGGCTTACATTAACACTACAATGAGTGAAAATCCTCTGGGCACCACACTCCAGTGCCTGTTCGGGTACACTGAGGGAGAATTTAGCACGGCCAAATGCACCTAACCAACATGTCTTTCGGATTGTCGGAGCAAACCCACGCAGAAATGGGGAGAACTTGCAGATTCCACACAGACAGTGGCCCAAGCTGGGAATCAAACCCAAGTCCCCGGCGCTGTGAGGCAGCAGTGCTAACCACTGTGCACTGTATCTGCCCAAAAGGAAGCTAAAGATAGTGAAAGATCAGATGATAGATCACCTGGGAGTTAGAGAGAAGAACGTTCCCAGGTGTGGGAATATTCAAGCTGAGACAGACTTTAGCAAGCTAGTCTGACCCAAACTGTCAGCTTAGAGTAACACAGGGACAAGGTGATTGACATTTACATTGCTTTATAAACAACCCTGAACTGAATGCCATTCTTCTCATTTCTACTTGTAAGAGATCAAAAAGACAGAAAACTGATGCATTTAGCTACTAAATAGCAGTTACTTCATAAAGGACTGTTTATGGACATATGGACTGTTTTCAGATTGTGCTTGGCTATGATAAAACCCTATATAAATTCTACATTTCCAAAATTTAAAGTGAAAAGAATTAACAGTAACGATTGAACAAACACTGGAATGTAAATGAACACGGCTTACCCGCTTAAGGTTGCTTGCTCTCCTACACTAGAGTAAAACTGTCTGGAACACTTGTACATATCTTCCTCCACACTCTCCAGGTATCCGAGCCCTGTGTTTGCCCTCCCGTCTGTGCAGATGATTACCTAAATTAAGCAGAACTCACTGTGGTTATAGACCTGACTTTATAGATGGAACATGTTTGTTGAGAACCCAGCCCTCTACTGGAAATGTAGCACAGATGATTGCCTCCAGTCCCCCATAATTTCCAGCAATAGCACTTGATGGCAGGCTGAAAAGCGTGCCCGTTTGTGATGTGAATGAGAAGCCTTAATTCCCCACAACTTGCTGCATAAAAGGAAGGGTGAGTTTTGTACTCAGGCTATGAAGGCCAATTGGGGACCCAGTGATTGGATTCCAGCTCTGTACTGAGTTAGCTGATTTCAGATATTGCAATTTTGTCTTATATTATCTCATCTTACTCCATATTGGTAACCAACAATTTCAGTTGGAAAGTAAGTTGTATGTAACATCAGGCAAGGGTGAGGTTGAGTTGGTGTCTTATGCTGCTAAATAACTTATTATATAATTGGGGAGAGACTTTGAGGTGCTCCGGTGTAGAGGGACCTGGGTTTCATCATTCATGAGTCACAGAAAACTAGCATGCAGGTACAGCAGATAGTAAAGAAAGCAAATGGAATGCTAACATTTATAGCTCAATAGAATATAAAAGGTAAGGAAGTATTGTTGCAACTATACGAAGCATTGGTGAGGCTGCTCTTAAAACATTGTGCATACTTTTGATCCCCTTAATTGAGAAAAGATGTAGTGGCATTAGGGGCAGTTCAGAGAAGGTTCACTAGATTGATTCCAGAGATGAGGGGTTTGTCGTATGAAGAGAGATTGAACAGTTTAGGCCTATACTGTCTGGAATTTAGAAGAATGAGGGGAGTTCAAATTGAGGTATACGAGATGATAAAAGTTATAGATAAAATAGACGTGGAGCAGATGCTTCCTTGTGTGGGGTATTCTAGGACGAGAGGTCATAGTCTTAGGTTAAGGGGTAGCAAATTTTAAACAGAGTTGAGGAGGAACTGTTTTTCTCAAAGGGTTGTAAATCTGTGAAATTCACTACCCCAAAGTGTGGTGAATGCTGGGACAGTGAATAAACTTAAGGAGGAATTAAATAGATTTTTAATTGGTAATGGATTAAAGGGTTATGGGGAGAAGGCAGGAAAATGGGGATAAGGAGCATATTAACCATGATCGAATGGCAGAGCGGACTCAATGGGCCGAGTGGTCTAATTCTGCTCCTATATTTTATGAGCTTATGAGCCTGCCAACATTCACAACCATCAAACAACAAAATATGATCACATTGGCAAAATATCAGAGAAACCAGCATCCTTGGAACTCTAGTGGCTTCAAGAGAAGATGTGAATAAACATTTTTTTCAAATTAACTTATTTTTGGGTTCCTCTGGATGCCTGCTATTCCTATGTGGCTTATTCATACAGTCAAGTGCTATTGCCACATTTGAACCGGTTGCTAAGAGGGGCAACTGTAGTGAAAAATGACTTTTAGCTATGCTTGCTTGCAAAGTGATATTGAGAACTCAGGGTGCAGAAGAATTACAGGCATGAGTCCACATTGCATTGCTGTGTAACATAATGTTCTTCCTCTGTTCCTTCCAATTTAAAAACATTTTTCGTTTGGCTGAAGACTGCTTATATTTTTAAATCAGATTAATGCTACCAGCCTTGTTAACATCAGTCAAAGTGGAGTCCATGAAGGTGCCTGTGTGTTTCCCAATGTTGGATGGTAACAGCATTAAACAAATTGGGAAAATCTAGCCTTTTTTGAGGTCACGGGAGGGATTTTCCATGCAATCTGCCACGTGTTTTGCGGCAGCGAAGGTAGCCCACTGTGACTGGCCATGGGATCTTCTGGTCCCGTCTCTGCAATGGGATTTCCTGTTGAACACACCCTTCATTGCTGGGAAACCCATGGCGAGGGTGCACTATCAGTGGGATTGGAAGATCCCATGAACAGCTGAAAAGTTACCGCTCACAGGTTAAAAAAAACATATTTATGTAAATTAGAGTCATTGGTTGGGATTTTCCGTTCGCACTTGATCCAAGCTGGAAATTCCCCACCGGAGGTCATTGGATCTTTGCGTGGTCTGCCTCTGTCCAGTGCGACTCCCGTGGCAGGTGGGATGGGAGAATTCCAACCATAGAATTCTGACAGTACGGAAAGAACTCATTTGGCTCCAGTTAGCTCTTTGAAAGAATTAATCATACTTCCCAGCTCTTTCCTCATAGTTCTGGTTCTGATCTGCAATTATTTGAATTCTAAATGCTGTGCACTTACCTTTGACCCGGGTTTCTTTGATGCTATTGATACTGAGACGAGTGCAGCTGGTCCCAGGGCCGTTGCACCTTGTTCTCGCATTCTATAGGGGTGAATAAAGACAAGGGATCATCAAGAGAAAGCACAGCCCTGTTCTGGCCTGTGTTGTGTTATCTGAACTCAGACTGGTGAAGTGCTAGACCTATACTTGTCTAGGAAGGGAGAAGAAAAGAGCTGCTGTGTTCCTGTTCACCCAAGAGACTGCTGCTGGATAGTGTGTGTATATTAGCTGAAGCCTGGATTGACATTGACTGTGAATGTCCCATGTAATTAAACTGATTTACACATATGCTTACTATGTTGGTAGCTTGCCCATTTACAGCTGGGTCTTAGCAGGAGTCAGTCACTTCAACTGAAAAGTTGGGATCAAACAAAAAAAAAGCAGGACAAAATGAGCTCGATCAGTCAGGCTATAAGAGCTGTAAGGGTGAATTAAACAATTTAGCAAAAGGTGGAATAGATCTAACATCTCTACATTAGAGTAAAATCACATGCTGGCCAAACATTCAGCCTCAAGGACCTGAGATCAGCAGAACTCACCAACAAGGTTATTTGAAGAACCAACAGTTTCTAGCTAGAAGATATGTAGCCAAGGTCGGGATTTTAAATAATGTTCTGTATACTGACTAACTGTAATAAGAAGTCTAGGGGGCACAGCCTCAAGATAAAGGGGGGGCGGTTCAGAACGGAGTTGAGGAGGAACTTCTTCACTCAAAGGGTGGTGAATCTCTGGAATTCTCTGCCCGTTGAAGTGGTGGAGGCTGCCTCGCTAAATATTTTTAAGAAGCGGGTTGATGGGTTTTTGATAAGAGAGGGGATTAAGGGTTATGGGGAGAGGGCGGGAAAGTGGAACTGAGCCACGACAGATCAGCCATGATCTTATTGAATGGCGGGGCAGGCTCGAAGGGCCAGATGGCCTACTCCTGCTCCTATTTCTTATGTTCTTATGTTCTTATGACTTGGTGGAGAGTGACACTCTAAAATGCTATTCCTGTGATTGCTGTATTAGAGAGCTGTGTTAGAGCTGTATTAGAGGAAGATACTACTCCAAAGCTTTGTCTGGGGTAGCTCCCTCCATGCTTGAATCATGAATAAACTATTGTAACCTATCCCTGGGTCTCCTGTGGACAATTGGAAGAAGTCCACCACAACAGCGCAAAAGGAAAGTCAAAGGCAAGAATGGGCTGTTTGGCTCACCAGAGTTCCAGCTCTAGTATTCAAACTCTGTTTGCTCCGTAGCTGACTATGTATGAATGTTGGTAACATCAGTGTCTGTACAATTCTGTTGGTCAATTTATTCCAGATACTGGTCAGCCTTTATAAGAATAAGCTCCTTCTGTATTTTCCTACTGCTTAGTAAATGCTGGCCCTGTCTGATTTTTAAACAGGGAGCAGAGGGAGATGGGCTTACAACAGGGAAAGGAATGAGGAAGAGCGAGATTGAATTCTGAGAAAGGTGTGTGATGGGGTAAACTGCTTGATCTTGCATTTTTTTTTGAACAAAATGAGTTTCTAATGAACTGCATCCTGAAAATGTAAAGGTAAAGTAAAATAAAGTTTATTTTTTGGTCACAAGTAAGGCTTATATTAACACTGCAATGAAGTTACTGTAAAATTACCCTAGTCGCCACAGCCTGGCACCTGTTTGTGTCAATGCACCTAACCAGCATGTCTTTCAGAATGTGGGAGGAAACCAGCACCGGAGGATACCCATGCAGACATGGAGAGAGTGTGCAAACTCCACACAGACAGTGACCCAAGCCAGGAATCGAACCCAGGTTTCTGGCGCTATGACGCAGCAGTGCTAACCACTGTGCTACCGTGGGGAGACCCTTTGGAGTCACTTTGACTATTCTTTGATTTTCAGCCCTGAGTATAGGAGAATAACTTGTTGTAACAGCAGAATGTATGAATGATGTGCTCTCTTTATATTGGACGAACCAATTCCAACAAAACGAGTATGTTTTGTGCCCATTCAATAATTGCTTAACATTCAATTTGTGAACAGTGAATGAAATACTTACCCATGTACTCGGTAATTTAGTGCGTGAAGGCTTTCTGCAATGCACCGCGGAAGAGGATAATCTCTCCCTCTTGTTGTTAGGTAGTCAGAGTCCAATAGCTGATAATCACTCAGTCTATCAGGCTCACACAGACCATCCCCATAGATTGTTACCTAGAGAGAAAAAGATATGAACCCAGTAAGGCCTGGAGTTTTTCTCAATTATTTTGGTTTGCTAAGCACAATAGACGGCAGAATTTTAAGTGCAATTAAATTCAGCATAACAAGAGTTGCCCGACATTTTCAGATAATTTAAAATGCATTGCACTAGCAACGTTGTCCACACTTCCAGAATGAAATAATCACTATTAAGAGTTTCCACTAACTGCCCTCATTAGCAGAGTTTTGAGGAGACTTCAAAAATTAACCTGCATCTTTTGGGCATAAAGACACTGAATGAAAACATTTCAAATAGGATAGCCCACTTTGTTTATTTTGACTGAGATACTGACTTTCTGAATGTAAGGAGCAAATAGTTCTTTTTTCTGCAAACATTATTCTCAGTAATATCTCATTATGAAAAGATGGTGAACTGATACTATGATTAACATTTCTTTGTGATTAAACTCATTTTCAACTAAGCAAATTGCACTGAGTTGCCACTTTTAAATACAGTGTATATCAAGGAGTGTTTTTTAAGTAATTTTTTAAGAGAAGGATTGCTGCCTGATTGCCCTAATCCATGGAAGATTTTGCATGTGGTAATGGGGATGTGCAGAGAATGAAAGGAAAAAGAACATTTTTCAAAATGGGCAGAGTTTTGGATGCAATTTATGCCAATTTCACCGAATGCACAGAAATCCTCATCCCAAGTATTGAATTATTAAGGGGAGGCAGTGGTGCAACATGGATGATTGGGTAGTGCTATTGTCACTGGTAATTCAGAGACCCAGGTAATTGTCTGGGGACCCGGGTTCAAATCCCACCATGGCAGATAGTGAAATTTGAATTCAATAAAAATCTGAAATTAAAAGTCTGATGATGACAATAAAACCATATTGATTGTCATTAAAAAACAGGTGGACAATCCTCATGCCCTTTAGGGAAGAAAATCTCCCAACCTTATCTGGCCTGGCCTACATGTGGCTCCAGATCTACAGGAATGTGCCCTCTAAAATGGCCTAGCAAGGCACTCAGTTCAAGGGCAATTAGGGATGGGCAATAAATGCTGACCCAGCCAGTGACTCCCACAACCCATCAATAAATTAAAAAAGTTGGAATTAGCAATAGACATCAGCTGGAATTCTCTGGTCTCGCATGCCCTGGTACCGCTGCGAGCGGAAATGGAAAATTTGACGCTCAGCCAAATCCCCATTTATTGAAGCGAGACTGGTTAATCCCAGCCACAAGCGAGGTCAGAGAATTCCAGCCATCAGAATGAAATGAATCCACAGGCCAAGAGATAGGATCTCAATTCTGTATTCAAATTAAAACTACATCTCTTTTTTAAAAATGCTTGGAAAGTATATCTGGTTTGACGTGTATTATTTATTTTTCATTACTATGCTTGTTTATTTCTAGGAAGCAGTATCAACAAACAGTGGTTGCTGAGCACAGGTGACAAATGTTCAGCTTTCATTCTGGGAGTTCCCCGGGCTTAATGACAGTCTGGTATATACCACTTAGTAAAAAGTCTGACAACACCAGGTTTTAGTCCAACCGATTTATTTGATAGTAAACGCACAAGCTTTCGAGGTTTCCCTCTTCGTCAGGTGAATGGTGAATCCATTCACCTGACGAAGAGGGAAACCTCAAAAGCTTGTGCGTTTACTATCAAATAAATCGGTTGGACTAAAACCTGGTGTCGTCAGACTTTTTACTGTGTTTACCCCAGTCCAACGCCGGCACATCCACATCACATACCACTCACCCAGAAAGCTCTACTGTCAGATACACCCACCCATCAATCTAATGAGTCCATATGTCAGTTTACCTACCCACTGTACCATTCTTATTATTTCCTAAATGTCACTATACCTCATCGTTAAATGTAACCAAGGCGACTCGCTTTTGAGGGCTGGTTTGTGTCATGTGATTCAAAGATCTCAAGATTGCTTCTTGAACACTCTGTAGCAAGGAAAAGGTGTGGTCAGTTTAGCCGATGAAGTACAACAGTTTCTACATTCGACCTTTCCAAATATTGGCACTGCATTATCACCAATGAGAAATAATGAATATCACAAAGTATATCAGCTGCCCCGCAGGAGTTCTCCATTCTATTTATTTCACATTGCAGAGAGAGTTATTCCCCCAAATTTTGTTTTATTTTTAATGAAGCCCATCTCTGCAGTGATGAAACGTCTTCATTGCAATGTTGATGACATGACTGCATCAGCGTATTTCTAAATATCACTTATTATTGTAAAAACATTAACGACTATTGTTCTACAAATTAAAATAGAGAATACATTGATTAAATATCCAGTCATACAATGGTCCCAGAATGTTGTTTGTAGTGGGCAGCAAATCAGGTTTGAGTGGTGAATTCATCATTGGGAACAAATATCCTCCAGTGTTTCTTGATTTGTTTTAAGAATTAAAGAACATTTTTTCAGAACATGCCTTCAGGATATTAAGTGGGTGGGACAGATTAATTGTAGATTGTGTAATGGGTGATACAATAAAATGGGTGATGTTAATTCTCCAGCACTTTTGACATCCCTTTTAATGACTTTAATGGAAAAATTCATCAAGTGTGGCATTTTCAATGGCTTTTTCAATATTGTTTGTTTCCCACCAAAGCTCAAAGCTAATGTTACCCTCAGGGCCTTGCCGAGAGGGAAAGTCATTCCTGTTGGGCCTATAAGTAAACACTGGCTGACTAGTGAATCCAAATCTGCCATCCAACAGCAAAGAAGATGGACAGATTTTGGCCTTGCCTGGTTCACTTACTGTTCTTCTTTCTCTCTTGCCTGGTTTCTATGCAAAGATCCCGTTGAAACCAAAACCTGGCTATGTGAAGAGTCATGGCTGTGAATCTATGTCATTGCCACTGTTGAGTTTTAACTGCATATAGGAGTGACTGGACTCTCACGGATCCCCAAAAGGCTGCCCTCATACCAAAAGCTAATGGAAGGTTGGCACTGGGAGAACTTGTGTTGCCAGGATTAAATTCTGTCCACTGTTGTCAGCAGCTTGTCTGTTGGATTTTTGATCATGGGAGCAAATGTTGTGCCTTATTGTGTCAAGTGTTAAAGTCCACTCAAGTACTTTTGGTTAGGAATAACAGCAGCTACCCATACTGATTCATCCCTTTCCCCTCCTATTAACTAAGATTATACAATGCATTGGAGAATAGGATTGAATTTAGGAGTGTTCTAATCCGTGCAGTGCCAAATCATAGCACAAAATGTATCTACTCACACATCTATCAGGAAAATCTTTTTTGAATAAAGAAAACCCCAGAAAACTCCCAACAGTTCTATTTCTGCAATTAAAATGATCTGTGGGAAGTGCAAGAAATCCCCTAGTTGTCTCATGGCAAAATAATTTGATTCTGCAAACTGAGGCATCTGTGATTTTCAAAACCATTAGAAAGCAATTTTATATCGTTTGTATAGCCAAGAAAAATCATTTCGAAACAGGACAATTAGTGAGACAAAGCTTGCACTTAGCCTCCACATGATCATCTTTTATTTCCAAATAGTTCCTGATGGTGACAACCCAGCTTCAAAATTACTGTGCCTCTTTCAGCTAATTTTTGCTGTAAATTGGTACAGTAGAAAACATAGGGAAAGCAGGCTGGGCCCAGATTACAGGCCCAAACCTCCTCTGTCAGTCTATATGTGGCTGTTTTGGGCCAGAACATTTGCCCCAAACAAGGGTTGCCTGTGGTTGCAGAGGCATTTCCAGGAATCACAGAATTCTCCTGCTCTGGGGATGGGGCCTGCAGTGGACTGGTATGACCTGGATGTCCTGAGTGTGGGCCTTCTCCACTGTGAGTTTGCAAAAAATAGTTTTTCTGTTTTGGCTCCTGCATAAAAGGGGTCCATCACATTTGCACTTCTTAGAAGGGTTATAGAGACTCTTCCTAATGGTGGGCACACACTGGGAAATGCAGATCTGGGAAAGTTTAGCAAGGTGGAGGTTTCTGATGGATGTAACCTGGTATTTACACCAAATTTGCAAATCTACAGACGTCCTTTTATTTTTAAACCAAAAGAGAAAACTTTGGAAAATCTCAGCAGGTCAGGCAATATCTGTAAGGAGACAAAAGAGCTGACGTTTGTCAAAGTTTTGACAAAGGGTCATCTGTACTCGAAACGACAGATCTTTTCTCTCCTTATAGATATTGCCTGACCTGCTGAGATTTTCCAGCATTTTCCCTTTTGGTTTCATATTCCAGCATCTGTAGTAATTTGCTTTTATCTCTTATTTTTAAAGCGGTTTCTGATAAGATGTGCCCACAGTTCAAAAAATGATGACAAAACTTTGAAAAGAGACCTTGCTTATAAAAAAGTGTTCTCGAAGGCAAAATTTCTTTGTTAAAATAGCAAAAGAATCTCAATGGCAGAATTCTGGCCTTGATCTGGCCTAAATTGTCCCTTAGTGTCCCAAGATGTGTAGGTTAGGGAGATTAGCGGGATAAATGTTTGGGGTTACAGGGAACATATCTGGGTGGGATTACATGGTGTTACAAGGGTAGGGCCTGGGTGGGATTGCTGTCAGTGCAGACTTGATGAGCTGAATGGCCTCCTTCTGCAATGTAGGGATGTTATGATTCTACGATTAGATTTAGAGAGGGTTCTCTGGCAGAATCCCCAGAGGACTGGAATAAAAAGTTAAAAGCTAGCTGCAATGCCACCTCCCTTGGTGACCTACCAGTCTCCACTGGAATCGCAGCAGGAGATCAGGACATCCCCTGCGGAATTTCAGTATTACATCACATTAAAGGGATCCAAATGCTTTAAAGAGATACTTGTTCTTTAAAGTGGAGTTGTTTAAAAATGTTCTCTAACGAGTTAGAGAACAGGATTTTCTGCCCTCTCAGTCTTATGGCATGTTTTCCAGCGGTGGAGGCTGCCCGCCATTAGTGGCCGATGGGATTTTCTGGTCCCATCAGTGTCTACACAGATTGTGTGACTCGCCCGTCCCATTTGAGGGGTCGCCTTTGGCAGGACTATAAGTTCCCATCAGCATGAAGGGCCAGACAATCTGCCCAGAGACTTTATAAAGCCACACTGATGGTGAGCATTTCGGTTTTAAAAGGGTCATCCAAGGTTCGACTCTCTTGAACAGTGGTAGCGTTTCAAACAGAAAGCTTAGCGCACAGTTTCAGAAATGTCTTTATTCAAATAAGGAAAACGAAGAATGGAAAATTACCAAACACTCATTTTCATCCAGCTTAACAACAAACTTAATTTTAATGACAATTAAAGCCTATTTCAGATTTTTACAGATATAAGATTGAATATGAACCAGGCATGATTTGCTGGAATGAAGTGAAAATAACTTGTTTCCTGAATTTCATCTTTACCTCCTGTCCCTGATTTTGCTACTTATTCTCTTTTTCTTTCATCCTTCTCCACACACACAGCTACACAAATATATATTTGCACAAATATGCCAGTCACAATTGGGTTTGCAAAGCTAATGAAAGATCCACTTCCAGGACCAAATCAAATGTTCTTCTGTGAAAATACAAAATTAAGGGAAGCAGGAATAACCTTGTGGCATCTTTTCACTGAACTTACCCAGTCAGATCTCTTCTCCGTGGCTTCTTCCTTGAGCAGGGTGACACACATTCCTCTTGAGAAGGGGAATGAGGAAAGGCTAGAATATTCCAGTATGGTTCCATTGATCCACAGCATAAAATGGAAGCACTATGGGCTGGAATTCTCTGGCTGTTCATGTCCCGCCACTGCTGCCAGTGAAGACAGAGAACTGGTGCTCAGCCAAATCTCCCTTCATTGCAGTGGGACCAAAGAATCCCGCTGGTGTGAAGGCCAGAGAATCCTGGTATCTGATTACTGTTAATTATATACTGAGATTAATTAACGTCGAAAATAAGAGACAACTACTGTTAAGGATTAAGAAGATAAATTGTAACTTTTTCACATCTAAGCCCTTTGGCATGCTTATTTCTGACCCAAATGGTTGAGGGTTTTACAGAGCACCAATATGCCACCCTACCCAACATTCATTGTATTTCCAATTGGGTCTCCTGAAACATCAAAGCAAATAGTTACCTGTAGTCTTGAAATATGAACTGTTCTGGAACCTTCATCAGCAACCTCAATCTATAAAGGAGAATGGAAGACCTTGAGTTGGTTTAGACATGGGTCCTGGAATTGGTGTGAACAATTATAATGGCCCCAAGATCACTATGATACTGCATCTCAAGAATCAAAAGCAAAGCACCACAGCAATTTGGTGTACTGAAATAGATCAGTCCTTCAGATTGGAAATCATTGAAGAAGCCATATGAAAATAATGAAATATACACTTTGAGGACAATACATTTCAAATACAGTTAATGTTTTGATGTGTTATGGATGTATTATGTAAATAACATATGTCCTTCACTACTGACACTACATCCATGATTTGCTGTACCTGCATTCTGCAAATGTCTTAATATTTCACTGTACAAATATTGTAGAGTGCATCGCAGTGTTTTACCTGCACCTGATTTTGTCAAAATATCTCTCAAAACAGCAGTTGGTCAAGCCTGCTGAGTGTTCCCAGTACTTTCTATTTTATTAACAGAGAAATGTTACATGCAGCTAAGGATAGTCACAATTATATTTTGTGCAGTATTGTTAATTCTCTGGGGTATTGCAATAATAAGACTTTTCCTGATTTTTGAGTAGTTTTATTACTGTACTTAAAATGTTCTAAGTTTAGTGCTATGTTTGGTATTATAGTAAGAGTTGTAAATAAAGAAACTGGCTTGTCTGTGCTGATGAAGAGTTATCTGAATACATTGGTGACAGTGGACACTTGACATGTAGTGAGATGTTGTTCTAGATTCTGAAGTTCCTCTCATGATTCAAGCTAATATTCTTAGGCACTGATCTCTTAGAGGCCCCAGGACTCTTTCTTACCTCACTGGTTACACACATGCTTCCAGAGGTATCTACACAGAAAACCACCAAAGAGTCATCCACATTCATGTAATCCTCATTGGTAGACCCTGAGATATATATCACATCTTGACTGTTGGGTATTGTGCTCAAGGTTCGAGTCACCACATTGTGCTTATAACAGAATTCGCAAGGCCATATCTGAACAGAGAAGAAAACAGATCTGGGGTTCAGAGTTTAATAAAAAGCTAGTTTGCATGAATAATTATAAAGACAACTCACAGCATCAGGGCAACATTTTAAAATAGGCATGTTCTTTAAGCTCAGCTAAATTGCAAGTTTTGTCAGAGCCGTTAGAAATATTATTTTCTTTTTTACTTTGCCAAATGAGATGACCATTGATCTGAAAGAAGTAGCAGTAATGACAATTTGTAATTATTTAAAATGTCTGGGGAATCTGTAATTATTTTTTAAATGTTTGAAAAGGAATTTTAAGAGTTTGAATAAATTGTAAAGGTATCAAAGGTAATTTTTTTGGACAGAAAGAAATGCTGGACTACCTGACCTGGTGACACTTGTTGTGGAAGGAGTACGTGCTGGAAGGAAGTTATGTTATGAAAGCCATGTGGCCAGAGACAAGGAGGAGCTGGAGGCAAAAGGCGATCAGCACACAGATGTAGACACGAAGAGAAGGCAGAAGGAGGAAAACAGAATTTGTGTGAGGAGAAGTCAGAAAAACTCTCTACAAAAATGTCAGTTTGCCATTTGGCAGTAAGAAGAAAAGTTCCAGAAGCTTTTGGGAAAGTCTTGTATGAATGAGTTAAATGGGATTGAATCTTAGAAGTGCTCAGGTGTGCGAAAGAGATGGGAATTCGTATCAGAGGACCAGATTGTGAAGTGGACATTGTTGGTTAGTTAAAAAGGAACACTGGAGAATGATGCTCTCAGGACTAATGCGAGTGAGTGAGAGAGAACTTATGCCTTGTCGATGTTAACCGTATTCGGGGTTCTCCAATGGAATATGACTGCTGGTGAATGCAACATGGAGTACTGAATGGGAATGTGAACAATCCTTCATACTGGATGCTGGGTTAGAGATCATCTTTAGAACTGCATATGGCACCACATGTGTGTTGAAGTAATGTGGGTGTTTGTGTTTGTGCAAGGTGTATTTGAGTTATATCAAATACTTCAAGTGAAATTTACATTTTTAGTTTGAAGTAACATTTGGATTTTACTTTATTTTTAAAAAGTCATTCAAGGGATGAGAGTTTCATTTGCAAGGCCAGCATTCATTTCCCATCTCTAATTGCCCTTGAGAAGCTTTAATTTATGTTGATTCTGAATTGTATTAATGTAAAAGTTACAAAAATGAAATCTTGTCTGGCAAATTTCTTCATTGGGGTATTTTAGGATCGCAGCTCAAATTAAAATAATCTCCTTTCAATTGCCCATGTTCCAAGGCTAGCCTTTGTAAGTTCACTTCTGCAGCAATCCTCAATAATCACACGACGGCTGATCCAACCTTGTCAAGTAGGAAAATACCATGTATGTAGAAAATGTGAGGCCACATCTGGAGTATTGTGCACAGTTTTGGTCCGCTTTTTTTGAGGAAAGATGTAGTAGCATTGGAGGCAGTTCAGAGGAGATTCACTTGATTGATCCCAGAGATGAGGGGTTTGTCGTATGAAGAGGGATTGAACAGTTTAGGCCTATACTCTCTGGAATTTAGAAGAATGAGGGGAGCTCAAATTGAGGTATACAAGATGATATAAGGTATAAATAAAGTAGGCATGGAGTGGATGCTTCCACTGATGGGGCATTTGAGGATGAGAGGTCATAGTCTTAGGATAAGGGATAGCAAAATGGTGATGAGGAACATATTAGCCATGATCGAATGGCAGAGCGAACTCGATGGGCCAAATGACCCAATTCTGCTCCTATATTTTGTGAACTTATGTGAGCTCTTATGTATCATGTTTCCTTGAATTATAGCAATGATGCTTCTCTAAAGGATGTGGACTTTCAAAATGATGTCCAACATTCAGCATTATTGTACAAATACGGAACTCACTACGTCGGCATATTTCTGGTGAATCCGGCTAATGCTTGACAAAGCCGCTGAACAATTCTGGCAGTAGATGGCTTTCACAGTCTGGGATCGCTCTGTAATGGAGCAGAAAGATAGAGTTAAAGTTCATTCTGACTCAGTCGGCGCTACACTTACCAAGTCAATAGTTAATTGTTTCCAACAGCCTTCAGTTCCACTCACTGATTGCTCAGACTGGGTTCCAAACTGCAGCAACTGATCTGGATTGATTTCTTCCTCTTTAGTCCTACCTTGCAACTGACCAAATTGGTTGATATTGATCAACGTCTCATCAAGTGAATGGGTTTTACTTACAAAATATTAATAAGCTGTTGCCTGGGTTGAATGCTAAAGTAACAGTTGCATGTGTGAGAACAAACTGCCACATTGGCCTAACAACAGTCACTGCAGCTCAGAGTAATTGGTTATACATGAAAGGCTTTGTGATATTTCTGTGAGGTAAGGTGCAATTTAAATACAAGCTTCTTTTCTGTATATATGACGTAGAGATTTACAGCGTCAGAGAGGAAGGAGGCAATTATTTAACACCCTCTGTGGGAAGGCTAAAATAGAAAGTAGCATTGGGGAAAATTGTCCATAAATCTGTGTTACATCACTCCCTGGCACATTGGTACATCAAAGGGATGAGTCAGACCTGGAATGAGAATCTGTATCCCCTTTAGTTTTACATGCAGAATAATGACCTGGTAATGCACTTACCATCACTGATGTCTACCAATTTTCCCAGGTTAACAGAGACCACATTTACGTTGGCTTTCTTGCTCTTGGGGGATCTCTTGGGGGAACTAGACTTCTTAGGGGCTGGAAAAGCTACAAGAAAACAGACATTAAGTTACTCAAACTTCACCTCATGTACTAAAAATTATTATTATATTAACCATCAAATCAACCAGAGAGGAGCAACAACATCAATCAAACATCAGAAGGTAATAGAGGAATGGGAGCGAGTTACACACAGAGGAACGGGAGCGAGTTACACAGAGAGGAACGGGAGCAAGTTACACAGAGGAATGGGAGCGAGTTACACAGAGAGGAACAGAAGAGGAATTAAGCATATTGGGCAAGTGATCATTTAGTTTGAATGATGAACCCAGAAGATATTATCTCCTGGGCGAGAAGAGTTTGCCTGGACTGTGACTTTGCTCAAAATCAGCAGGATGCTGTCCATGTCATTGAGCATGAGTCAACATTGTCAAAATCGGATCGGGGAAGTGATTTCGTTATTGGAATGTAACCAAAGGACTGGGAGGTGATATCTAGATTAGAATATAACCAAAGGTGTTGAGATGTTCATGTTTATTTCTAGAATAATGGATTCATGAACATGAATTATGGGCTGAAATCTAAACAAGGGATTTTGGTGCTCCCAAACACATTGCTTTTAAATATTTTAATACCGAATATTTAATGCGATCATTTTAAATATTTTGGTTTTTCATCTATAGGCTATTTAACCTATCTACTAACTGCCCGTGAACTTGTTAGTGATGCTGTAGAATATCCAATCCTAATTATTTCAATAGCAGAATATATGTTGATTGTGAAATATGGGTCCATACGTTCAGAATAACTAGGGAAAGTCAGGCAAATTTCTTTTCCGAAGAATAATTGGATTTTGGAACAAGTTTCTAAGAAAGGCAAGTGAAGTGGGTGGGATTGTTGTATCCAAGTTGATATATTAAGAAGGCATATACACACATCTTTCCATCTAAAATGAACAGGCTGATTGGGCCTAAGCCCTTTTCCACAAGCCAACCACTGTTACGCATCCCAGTGCTAGCTATTAACGGATACACCTCACTGCAGGCCCCTCTTCAGTTATCAGTCTGTTATCTGACAAGAGTGAGTTACACAGAGGAACAGGAATGAGTCACAGAGAGGAACAGGAGTGAGTTACAGAGAAAGGAACGGGAGGATGTAGACCTGGTCTACTTGTGGTTCCAGACACATAGAGATGTGGTTAACTCTAAAAAGCCCTCTGAAATGACTTAGCAAGCTACTCAGTTGAAGGGCAATTAGGGATGAATGAGTTAAAAAAAAACTAGTAACCTCAGACCAGGATAATAGGGAGTGAGGACTGATGGGTAGAGGAAAAGCCTAAGTCCTGAAATAAAGCAGTCACAGATGCAAATCTGAATAACCAAAGAACATAACAATGAATACTGAATGCTCTTTCTCCCCTTCCTTCCACTTGTGGATGGCACAGTGTCAGTGGGCGGCATGGTGGCACAGTGGTTAGCATTGCTGCCTCATAGCACCAGGGGCCCAGGTTCGATTCCCGGCTTGGGTCACTGTCTGTGGGGAGTCTGCACATTCTCCCTGTGTCTGTGTGGGTTTCCTCTGGGTGTTCCAGTTTCCTCCCACGTCTGAAAGATGTGCAGATTAGGTGCATTGGCCATGCTAAATTCTCCCTCAGCATACCTGAACAGGTGCCGGAGTGTGGCGACTAGAGGATTTTCACAGTAACTTCATTGCAATGTTAATGTCAGCCTACTTGTGACACTAGTAAAAGACTTCAACTTTACCTTTTGTTCTGAAAGGCTTTGCTGAGGGATGCATATTGGGAACCCATTGTACCTTGGCCAGTATGACATTTTGCAGGTATGACTTCAGACAGAAAGTACTCCAGACTATTTAACCATGAGAAGCACCACATCCCTGACCAATTTTGCCCTCATTTAAATTCCACATACATGAGCTTCCATGGGGGGCTTACTGGATAGTGATCTGAAGTGAGAACATAGCTGAATTGTTTTCTGTTCCTTAGTCTACAGGCTAAGTAAACTGATCCTAGGTAGGATTGAGATGCAGCGTTGTTGAATTGAGCTTCTGTTGAATAGCCTGCCAACACTGTCCAGAATCACTTTCAGGGTTCATGTTAAAGAATCATTGCCACTCTAATGGGATTGATTAGTTGGTTAGGCTGTCTGAAACAGGTGATGAAATGCAGTCATTGTGTAAGTCATTACACTGAACACCTCAAATCTCCTCATCTCAGAAGTTGCAGTCTAAAAAAATCTTAATGCAAATTCACTTTGTTTTAAAACACAATAATTCATTCACAAATTCATTCTGGGAGAAGAGTGATTAAAAAGTTCCAAGGTGTGACAGTAAGATTGGGTGAATCCTCTTAAGTAATCCCGATAATTGTTCAAGAAAAGCAAGCATTTATACAATCCCTATAATGTCCTGAGAATCTTTCACTGCACTTTTAGCACCAGTAAATTAATTTTAACATGCAGTTACTCTCGTCATGCGGCCACACAGGTTACACAACTCAATCATCTAAAGAAGCAAAATAATTTCACTTATCATGAAGCAACTTACTACGTTTGGGCCTTGGTGGAGGAGTCTGAGGGTATGTGTTCAGTGCACTTGGCAGAGTTGCAGAGAGATGAAGGCTGGTGAGAGAACTGAGACGTGGAGGCAGAGGAGGAGCTTGGCTGTCTTCATCATCTGATACCAAACACAATATCAAAACTTAATAGGAAACACAGAGAGAGTATAACCAATGCTATTCATTCTCTATCATCTTTTGTTTGTCTGTCTCTGTTCCGTCTTCTGTCTCAAACAATGCTGCCCTACATTCTTCTCCTCCCCACCTCTTTTCCCATTTTACTGAGATCAATTGGGCTCGCTTTTAAATCTGTGTAAGTCAATCTGTTTAGAGTGTGTTAAAATTGAGCTCCAGGACTCTCACATTAACCTCCTGCTAGATCCTTGAAGTAATCCCACACCTCACCTCTTTCAGTCTTCCCTTCCTTCTGACATTTATAAAACCTAAGTTCAGCATCAACAGGACTATTCAGGACTTTCACTCTCCAAATGTGCAAGATTAAACAGCAGTGTGTTATGGAAGGGCTTTGCAATTGTCAGGTGTACATTGTCTGACCATGTCTTCTCCCAATGCTGAGCTCCTACTCCATAATCCTGATGCACTGTCTCCATCTGAAATATGGCTGCTCCTTTCAATTCTCATTGCAAGAGAAATTGGAGCATTCCACAATCCAAAACAGATAATCTTCAGAGAAGAAGCAATCACTGCCTGCATGCAGCAAGACCTAGATAGTATTCAGGTTTGTGCTAATAAATGGCAGGTAATGTTTGTGCCATGCAAGTGCCAAGGTATGTTTATCTCCAACGAAAGAGAATCTAATCATCTCCCCTTGACATCCTTAAACATTGAATCCCCCTAATAGCTACAGGGCACCAATATGTCCCATATATGAGATAAACTCCAATGACTCATAATTGCTTCTTTGACAACAGCTTCCAGATGCATGAGTTCTATCAACTAAAAAGGAGGGAGGTGCATAGAAATATCGTTACCACCAAGTTCCCCTCCAAGTCATACACTTGGAGATATACAGCCATTTCTTCATTGTCGCTGGGTCAAATTCCTGGAGCTCTGTTCCCAGCAACACCTACACTACAAGGACTGCAGCGTTTCAAGTGGTACTACAGGCTAATCAAGGGCAGTTAGGAATGGGTCAGTAAATGCTGGCCCTGCCACTAATGTTCAATTCCATGAATGAATAAATAGACAGAATAGTCAGCACTGTATTTTTATGTAAAGTGCTCAGTCTGACAAGCTGACTCCTGTGCTCTTTGCTGACTGGAACCACAAATCCAGGCGATCGACCTGAAGGGATAAGTCTTTACCTATTGGAATTGATTTTCTAGTTCTGATAGGAGGCTTTGGAAGCTTTTCTCGATTCCCACTGTGTGAAGATTTTGGCACGGTGGCATACACACAGTTCTCCTCAGTTGAAGTTGATTGTAGGAAACGGTTGTCATACTGATGAATACTGCCTCTGGACTGGAGTGGTGGAGGCCTGAAGTTTGTACTTGAATATGTTTGATTTTCAACAAGATCAGGAACAGAAGCTGGTCTCTCGAGTATTTGTTCTGCAATTGAATGCAAACAGAAAAAAAAAGTTAAAACACCTATTCACATTTACTTTGTCTGATTTGTCATGCTTCTCAAAGTGAAGTGTGAAGGCGATAGGAAAGACGGATTTTTCAATTCCAGATTATGCATGGTAGATTCAGAGCAAATACAAAGTCAATCTCCCACTTCTCTGACCCAGCTACCTGCCTGAGCCCCACTTTCCAGAATCAGATAGCATAAAATGAAGCCAATTAGGCCCCGCTGCCTCTTTGAAAGAGATATCATAGAATCCTGCACCAACCACAATCCCACCCAGGCCCTATTCCCATAACCCTGTTAATCCCCCTGACATTAGGGTCAATTTGGCATGGGCAATCAACCTAACCCATTCATCTTTGGCCTGTGGAAGGAAACTGGTACACTTGAAAGAAACTCATGTAGACTCAGGGAGAATGTACAAACTCTGCACAAAGAGTGACCCAAGCCCGGGATCAAACTCAGGCCCCTGGCAGCAGTGCTAATCTCTGTGTCACTGTGCCACCTGCATTATCCATTTAGTCCAACTCCCCTCCAAAATCACTGAGGAGAATGGCATTTCTCCATTTCCCACCTCAGCCATCCTATGCACTCCCCATATTTATGGGAGAGAGGGTGGGAGCAGAGGTGCACATTAGTGTCTGGAAAACCTAGGGAAATTGGTCCTGCAAAATGTAATAACAGCATGTCATTAGAATTATTTTATTTATTTGCCCGCCCAGAAGTCAACCAGCTTGATAGGCTGTTAAATAGGAAAACTTGCCATATAAAGCAGCAGTCTGGGACCAGCAGGGTTCAGACATCATTGCAAGGGAAGATATAGCCAGGCTAGAAGATAGAGGACAGATTGAGGGAAAGAGATTGGGATTGGAGAAGGGAAGAGTAATATCATCGTAGTGGAGGAGGGGTATTTGGGGAGAGATCTGATTGTAGGGAAGGAGATGGAATTGCAAGGGGCAAATCATTCTCAGATTTACTTCAAGGTTGGGCAGTTCAGCACTCTTTCTGACCCACAAGCAGTGCTGGACAAGCATTTATCTGTTGGATTCACAGAGCTTTGAGAGACTCAATCTGCATCTGTTAAATTTAAATATTGGCTAAAATCTGAGCAACACAGCCTCATTAACATATTAAAAACATTGATGTGGCACCCAAGAGAAGGTTACTTAGCCAACCTCAGTCCGTCATAGTTAAATCTGATGAAGATACAATCCCAGTCGTTTGGAGTTGGGTTGGTTTCACATTTGTACCAATGTAACGCTCACTCCAAATCTCTCACCTCTCCATGTTTGGTGATAGTGGGCAGGGGCGGGGAGGGTGGTGTCACTGTTAGGAATTGAAATTCCACCTAAACTGACAATATCCAAACTTATCTCACACAGGAACATTATCTTAAGGCAGCTGAGAATTTAATTCCATCATTCAGGTTGGAATCAAAACCTGTACCCCAGAGTGAAGGAATAGTGCGCCAATTGGCTTCACAGTCCATTCCCTAAAAGAATAACATGGGCCAACTTCTCCCCGTTTTGAGTCGGCTTCTCTCCTGACAGTTGTTGTTTGACTAAGAGCAGAGTTAGCTATGGTTGTTTGTGACCTATCAGACTCCCCTCAGTCACAGCTTGTGGCACACATTAAAGATGGTGTTGCAAATTGCTAGGATTCTGCTGCTGCCTGTCAGGAAAACATCGTAAAATAATAAGTGAACGAACTTCACTGGATTTTCACCTGATATAGTGATGGAATTCAGGAGGATCACAGATCACTATCAGATAGATGGATCAAAATGTTTGTTTTATATTAAATAAATCCTTAACATAAAACAAGGAGGTTTTGAACCTCCTGGATTTAGTTTTATCTGGCTGTGTGGCCACCGGTTAACGAAGCTAACACTCAGCTCATGCCTCAGCTATCAAGCGTGCTGAAGCAGGCTCAGGTATGTTAGTGTAGTGTACTAGTAATACAAAAGCCTGGGGTAATGCTCCTGAGATTTTGAATTTTAATGTATATATCCCTGTAATTATTTTGTTGTACTCTTGTTGCCTCCATGTATCTTTGCGCCAGTGCGATTTATTGATAATACAGATGAAATTTAATAATCAAAGGACACAATGCTACTTGGATGCCAGGTCACTGTATAGGATAATGCTAGGATCATGAAATAAGATGCCTCAATAATGACCTAATCCTGCCTTATTACCCCCCCAAACAGCACCTTGACTATACCTACAGCACGTGGACCAGCAGTTCAAGATAGCAGCACTCTAGCACTTTCTCAAAGGTAGCTAGGAATGAGCAATGAATGTTGGCCATCTATAAATTATAGAAAAGAACATGTTGGAAATATTTATTGTTATCAGATTTTTCCTATCGCTATCTACAGTTTATTGTAAGTTTACACTGCCAAAAAAGCACAAGCTTTGTAAACTCATTCAAAATCCTGCAGATTTTAGTCAAACTAGGTCTTACTAGTCCTAGTGAGCAGTACGGTGGCAGCAGTAATGGATGGCATGGTGGTACTGTGGTTAGCACTGCTGCCTCATAGCACCAGGGATCCAGGTTCAATTCCCAGCTTGGGTCATTGTCTGTGTGAAGTTTGAACATTCTCCCCATGTCTGCATGGGTATCCTCTGGATGCTCCAGTTTCCTCCCATAGTCCACAGATTTGTGGTTTAGGTGGATTGGCCATGCTAAATTGCCCCTTAGTGTCAGGGGGACTAGTTAGACTAACTGCATGGGTTATGGGGATAGGGCCTAAGTTGGATTGTGGTCGGTGCAGACTCAATGGGTCGAGTAGTCTCCTTCTGCACTGTAGGGATTTTATGCTTTTTAATGTAGATCTTTCTGTGAATGGAGACCAACACCAATTTGAGTAGAACTGGATGTTGGAAGGTGCTGATACTCAGCTAGGTCCCAACTTCACCTTCAGGAATGTGGTATCAGCTGGAAGAATAGAGTGACTAACACTGTAGTAATGGGGCGAAGATCAATATACTGTAACAGAACGACCACCATTTCAGTAATGGAGTGGCTTGTGAATAGTAAAACAGCAAGTTATAACATTCCAAAGAAATGATACGTTAAAAAGCTGATGATTTTGTTGCCTCAGGAAATTGATAGAACGGGCGTCAATAGACAGACTACATGCAAGAGCAAAGCTGAGTTTAAAGTTTTATTTTATTAGGATCACAAGTAGGCTTACATTAATATTGCAATGGAGTTACTGTGAAAATCCCCTAGTCACCACACTCTGGCGCCTGTTTGGGTACACTGAGGGAGAATTTAGCATGGCCAATGCACCTAATCAACACGTCTTTCAGACTGTGGGAGGAAACCGAATCACCTGGAGGAAACCCACACCACCACAGGGAGAATGTGCAGTGACCCAAGCTGGGAATCGAACCCAAGTCCCTGGATCTGTGAGGCAGCAGTGCTAACCGTTGTGCCACTATGGTGACTAGACATGTAATAATGGGCACAGAGCTGATCATAATGGTGACATCTGGTAGTGTCATTGCGCAGTTTGGTTATGATGAATAAGTGACTGAGCAAGTACTGAACAGATTATTTATAACATATGTCTAATAATGAAAGCATGAGTTGTCAGGAAGCTCTGGGCAGAACAATATCTGCAAGGGCTTTGTCTCACCAATTGATTTCTATCTTGTGATAACTGCAGTTTCCATACCTGCCACACAGCCTATGTTGCTGTAAATGCAACTTGTGTTGAGGTCTAAGTGTTCACTGTATGGTTCTGGGTAACCTCAGTATTGTTTAGCAATGGAAATATGACAGTGCTCATGTGTCACTGATTTCACCAACACACTGCCAAGTTGCAAAATGCATCAAACTTTCTGCTGTTGTTCAGTGTAGTGGAAACAAGCCCTGCATACACTGAGTCCTAGTGTCACAGAAAGAAACCTCACCTCCAGTCATTGGTTTCCAAATTCTGATTGAATATCACACACATCTTGCACTTAATGGCTGAGTATGGGGGCGAAACAGGAAATCATTTCACTGCCACCTGCTAACACAACCTCAGAATTTTTTTTACAAGCCCTTTGGAAAGGAATCTATTTTAATCTGAAAATATTGAACTGTAAGGGCAATGATGCAGCTGTGATTGCCAGAGTTGGAATGTTCCATTTGTCAAAAGGGTCCCTTACTTTCCCAGCTAATCTTTCCTCTCATTTTCATGTCATTTTCTCCCCTCTTTGCCAGAAAGCTTTGACTGCTGCTGGCTTTATGGCTCCACGGATGACACTTCCTCAGCCATGTTCATGAATCTGGACAGTTAGTGTTGAAAGGTCAGATTATCAGTGATAGCGAGTGATGAGCAAACTAGAATAACTGCCATAGGGAAAGTACAATATAAATCATCAGATAGGAAGGTGACCATCTCACAGATGAGATCCCTACCAAATCATAGAATCCCTACACTACTGAATGAGGCCATTTGGCCAATCAAGTCCGTACTGACTACATCCCACCCAGGCCTGATTCTCGTAACTCCGCATATTTACCCTGCTAATCCTCCAACACAAGGGTCAATTTAGCATGGCCAATCAACCTAACCTGCACATCTTTGGAGCACCTGGAGGACCCACACAGACACATGGAGAACACACAGACTCCACACAGACAGTAATCCAAGCTGGAATTGAGCCCAGGTCCCTGGCACTGAGGCAGCAGTGCTAAACACTGTGCCACTGTGCTGCCCGTGGTGGAAAGTTGATTTCCATCATGGAATGATGGAAAATTTGTTTCAAAATGTTCAGCGGCCTAGTGGTTATATAAGGGTCTTATTGGAGGCAAATTACACATCTTCACAAATCAAAATAGGTGATTTGTAAAAGGCTTGTATTTTATCTCCACATTAAACAGCAAAGCCTGAATCATTCAGTTTATTTATCTCAATTCAGACCAAGGATAAGACTGCAGCTTTGTACTTTCTCCTCCATTAGCTCCACCATCAGTGAGAGGCCGAAACTATTAGTTGGGAGGCAGCAGACTAAAAAGCTAGCTGTTTACCAGCGGAAATTCTGATTACTCCAAACTGATTTCCAATCTATCTCTGTACTGGATAAATTATGTTGACCTGGGGCTTCTAGATGCAATCAGCGAGTGCAAGAAATGAAATACTTTAAATACTCATTTGGCAGTGCAGAATTCGAGTGTGGTTGAAAAAAGACATGTCAAAGTTTTTCACCTTCCACTCATCAGGACATTTGCAAAAAGTAACAAATGTAAAGGGAACAATAATTTATAAGTTGATACTCAAATACTGTTCCGTTCTCCAGCATCAATGATCCTCAGCTTGCTGGAGAAATTAAATTTACCCACCCCATAAATTTGCCTTCTCAAGATACAGGGGCAAATGAGAATCAATGCTATTCTACCTACACAAACCTAAACTCATCTAAATGTTATCGGCAAGTAATGATGCTAAAATCGCTCTCTGTATCTTATTACAGTCAGAAACTAAAATTTTCACACATAGAGCCTGCACACTGATAATGTCATGTGTTGGTAGGTGACACTTTCAGTATCTCCTACAGACGGGGGAAGAAAAATTTGTAACCTTAAAATCTGCAGTATCTGCACAAATTTGCCAAGTCGCTTTACAATTGTCTTGTGATCAAAGTGGTACCATTTTAAGGTTCACACAAACAATCCTGTTAATTTAAACATGTTGAGTTTGGGACCTCAGATTTGCTACATAAATTATACTAAAGTGCACTGAATATGGATTGTTGTGGTCAGGGATCAACATATTCTGTCAAGTTTCTGAATAGTTAATCTCCATGCTTGGTTAATACCAATTAAGTTTACAGTCAGTTTTTAAGTCTGCGCTATATTTAAAAGCTTTTTTGTACCACTATAGAGTCCAAGAACTTAATAAGTTGAATGGTAATGAGTTATTTGATAACTAACAGACTAGGTGAGAGGGCACTGGGAGCCCAAAAGTTCCCTCCCTAACACAGAGATGCTAAACCAACTGTAGCACTCCATCAGCACATCTGCTGAGATCAGTTACATTCTTTTCAAGGAGGATCAGAGCTTGGGTCTTTCTCTGTATGCGTGGCTCCGTAACCCAAATGGGAAATTTATCCAAGAGCTAGTAGGAGAACAAAACAATCTTCCATAAACACAGAAAGAGAAGAAAGAAAGAATAGATTGATGTTTTGTTCAGATGAGGTAGCTGGCACTTACCGTGCTTCCTGTTTCTGCAATTTGGGGAAGGTGTGTTTTGTGAATTGTACACAATGTGGCTATATGCAAATTCCATGACTTTTAAGTCAACATCCAAGCTGGAAAGGAATGACCAGAAAGAAAAGAAAATGTTATTACTGGAAAATTAAGACATTAAAAACCATGAATTGCCCAACATTGGTGACGCACCATACATAGATTTCCAGAAAGCATTTGATAAGATGCCACACCAAAGGTTATTACGGAGAATTAAAAACTCATGTTATAGGGGTAAGATCTTGGCATGGATTGAAGATTGGCTAGCTGATAAGAAACAGAGTTGGCCTATATGGATCTTTTTCTGCTTGGTAGGATGTGAGTAGCATGCCACAGAGATCAGTGCTGGGCCTCAACCTTTTACAATTTATATAATTGACTTAGATGAAGGGACTGAAGGTATGCTTGCTAAATTTGCTAATGACACAAAGGTAGGATAGTAATTAGGATGTAAGGAAGATACAAAAGGACTTAAATAGGTTAAGTGAGTGCGCAACAATCTGGCAAATGGATTATACTGTGAGAGAATTTAAAATTGTCCAGGAAGAGTTAAAAAAAAAGCTTGCAGAGGGATCTGAGTGTCCTAGTGCATGAGTCACAAAATGCTACTATACAGGTACAGCAAGTAATTAGGAAAGCTAATAATGGTGGGATTCTTCCAAAAAAATCTTAGGTGTCAAATTTGCATAAAAACTGGAGTAAATCACAATAGATTTTTCAGCGCGATTTCAAAATGAATCTCTCACACTCTGTACATCACAGACAGCACTTAACATGATTCATGTGAAAAATTAGGGGCAGGGCCCATTCCTGCTGGAGAAGCTGGCAGCATAAGTGCTGAGTGGGCCACTGCACATGCACCGATCTGTCAGTGCTGAGATCGGCTCATGCGCAGTAGCCCTGTACTGCCGGTCTTTCCTTCGCTGGCCAGCCCAATTCCTGGCCAGCCCCCATGGCCCCCTGCATCGCTGTCCCTCCGAGCCCTCCTTGGCCTGATTGCTGGCTCCCCAAGCATGTCCAGGTGAGACTCGACACCCATCCCTACACTCCTGGTGAGGGGTGGGGGGGGGGGCGCGGTGTAAGACACTAGCAAGCCTGGAGATTTTAGTCCCAGGCCCACTAATGGGATGTTAATCCCCATTAGCATAATCTATACAGCCCTGAACCAATTTCTGGCATGGAACTGATGATGCCAGAAATCTGGCACCCAGAGACTCACGGAGGCCATAGCATCCAGCGGGAAGTTCATAAAACAGCCTCTGCTTGAGTCTCTTGGCCTGTTGTGCTGCTGGGCTGTGAGAATCGGCCCTGTTATCCTTTATTGTAAGGGAATTGATCATCAAATTGCTTCAATTGTACAGGACATCAGTGAGACCACATCTTGTGTATTGTATTGAGTATTGCCTGTTGATCTAAGAAAATAAGTAAATGTGTTAGAAGCAGTTGAGAGAAGGTTTACTAAACTAATACCAGGAATGGATAGCTTGACTTATAAGGAAAAGTTGGAGAGGTTAGATTTGTGTCCAGTAGAATTTAGAAGAGTAAAAGGCGACCTGATTAAAAACATTTATGATTCTAAGGGATATTGACAGAATGGCTGTGGAGCGGATGTTCTCCTTAGTCAGAGAATCTAAAACCAGGGATCACGTGTAAAAATAAGGAGTCAGTCATTTAAGATGGTGACGTGAAGAATTTTTTTTCTCTCATAGGATCATGAGTGTCTTCCTGAGAAAGCGGTGGAAGCAGAATCTTATTCAGAATTAGACAAATCCTTGAAAAACAAGGGGGTGAAAGGTCATTGGAGTTTGGCAGGAATGTGGGGCTGAGGTTACAATCAAATCAGCCACGACCTCATTGAATGGTGAGCAGGATTGAGGGGCCGAATGGCCTTTCCTGCTCCTAATTTGGATGTCTGTATGTGTGCATGTCTGTACTGTTCACCATGTATGCTCTGACTCTTATGATTTCAGACGTCAGCATTTAAATTATGGGGAAGGGTTAAGGTTAGGATTGCTTTCAGTTGAAAAACAATACCCATTTGAGGCTTTAAAGATTATGAAGAGAATTGAGAAAAATTAATCTGGGTTAAAATAAAACTGTTCATCCATATCCAGAAAGTACAAGTTAGAAAGCTCAGAGGAAGAAGGGAAGTCAAGCAGAATGTACACATTTCTTGAGCAGAGGACTCATCGAATAAACTCAGTAAACACTGGAAAGACTCAGCATCCATGGAGAGAGAAACAGTGTTAATGTTTCAGGTCTGTATGACTCTACTTCAGCTCTGAAAAATCGTACGCACTTGAAACGTTAACTCTGTTTCTCTCTCTGCAGATGCTGCCAGACCTGCTGAGTCTTACCAGCATTGTCCACATTTATTTCAGATTTCCAGCACACACAGTATTTTGCTTTTATTTAATAAGCCACCAGGAGAGGATATTGAAACGGACAATCGAAGTGAGCAGAGACACACTTTTGGACAGAAGAGGGATTGAGTGATATGAGGACATGGAAACTGGGTGGAATTGAACATATTAATTTTACAGTCATATTGATGATTTTGAAAAACTCCACTCAGCCAGCAAAGCGGGGGATGTTTACCACTTCATGCAACAGTTGACATACCTCATGCTTTGCAGCAGTAAGCTTTACATGCCACGCACCAGTAACTATCAGTCCCCAGCACGTGTACTCAATGTTACTATATCCCCTCCACCCTGCTAAGAAATCTGCAAATGTATCAGAGAGATTTAAGAAATGAGAAAAAAAATTCACCCCATTTTGTCAATGTACAAACCAGTCATCTGGATCCACATTCTGTAAGCATACATATTTAGTGATCCACAAGCTATATATTCAGGGTAAATCAGTACTCATATCGCTGAACTTAAATCAACAGGAATGAATCTCACACAAGCCAACTGCCACTTTTCACTTTTCACTGCTGAGCAGAGGTGGTGGTCACAAGCATTCTGGTGAATGCCAGCATTTAATTGCTGCTCAACACAGTACAGTGGCACAGTGGTTAGCACTGCTGCCTCACAGCACCAGGCACCCGGGTTCAATTCCCAGCTTGAGTCACTGTCTGTACGTTCACCCCGTGTCTGTGTGGGTTTCCTCTGGGTGCTCTGGTTTCATCCTATTATCCGAAAAACGTACTGGTTAGGTGAATTGGCCATGCTAAATTCTCCCTCGGTGTACCCAAACAGATGTTAGAGTGTGGCGACCAGGGAATTTTCACAGTAACTTTATTGCAGTGTTAATGTAAGCCTACTTGTGATACTAATAAATACATTTTAACAATTTTCAGCCTGATTGAGCCAGATATTGGTGTGATCAATGAAAGTCACTTATTGGAGATAAATCTGGCCAGATCTAATACACTGCTTGATTTTTCTCATCCAGGCATTGCTCTGTCTGATTCTCCCTTAAACCTGGTTTCCGATCAATTTTAATAAATTAACAGGATAAAATTAAGATTAATGCAATTTTAAAATTTGAATGTGCTATTTGGTAAACTTGGGCACTTTGTCAAATTTCCTCTTGTTCCAAAATTCTGCAAATTGTTTGAGATATTGAAAAATACAATGATTTTATTGTTAAAATGACAGCATGTCAATGACACATATCATTATTGGCCATTATAACAAAAAAACCCCCAAGAATCACAAATCACCACAAGTTGTTGTACACAAAAAAATGTTAAGGAATTTTAATTTGAGTTGAACAGTTTTGGAACAAATCTCAGCTAACATTGCATGCCTTCAGGTGTTCCGTTCCAGCAAGATTTCATAGAATCATAGAAACCCTACAGTACAGAAAGAGGCCATTTGGCTCATCAAGTCTGCACCAACCACAATCCCACCAAGGTCCCACCCCCATATCCCTGCATATTTTACCCACTAATCCCTCTAACCTACGCATCTCGGGACAGTCAGGCGCAATTTTTATCATGGGCAATAAATCTAACCTAATTTGCTGGGATTGGGAAGGATTGACGTCAAGAATTCCAGCCGGGAATGAAGATTGGTTTTTGAAGATTGGTGAATACCTCCAATCATTCGTGATCTGGGAATGTTTATAAAGAAATTTTCCTGAGGAGACTGAACAGCCAGCATAGAACCTGTGTTTAGGATAGATCTGAACTGGCTTATTATAAATTTCAAATCAGTAAATTACAAAGATTCCAACACACAATTGCCTTTAATAAGGCTACTGAGGGACAACCTTTCAACAACTTACTCCGCTGAACCTTTCAAATACCATTCGTCTTTTCCAGCCAGTGACTGGGTAAAATGTAACAACACTGTTCCTTGTCCATTGAATATAGGCACAGGCCACCGAATCTCCCTTGATTAATTCTACAACGCTTCCTTGCTAGTGCCACTCTCCCTTTATCCATGAGAAGACTGAAGAATCCTATGCTTTGCAGGGACAATATTTATTGACCCAGAATGTGAGGATATTGCAGCAGCATGCATGCTAGAGCATTAGAAAAGCATTTCGCTTGCAAAGTTGCTGGAAGTACAAGCTGATGACAGCAAGATGGTGGCACAGGGCATCTGGGACCGCGTAGAACAATCGGACCAGCAGTGTATCTCCTTAGCAATGCGATTGAAGAATGGACATGCCACAGTATCCCCTATTCCAGCCATTTCTGGGTCAATATATTTTGTCCCTAAAAGGCACCAGATTCCCCAGGTTCCTCGTGGATAAAGGGGGAGTGACACTAGCAACATAGTATGTTAAATCTATTCAGAAGAAGTCTCTGCCTGCTATTCATTGTTAAAGAACAGTAGATTAGAGAAAGTGAATTCAAATTCAAATCAGGTGCAGGAAGAGAAATAAAAAGTGTAAAAAAGGATTGGATTAAGGGAAAAAGGGATTGAAAGATAAAAGGAAAAGTAAGATTAAATCATTTGAAATTTTAAAAATATTTTTAAATCAAAGTGGAACAGATTAAATAGTTTTCTTTCTGGGGCACAGAGGTTTATTAGATCCTGTTAACATATTATTGAAAGGGTACTTACACTGTTGAGTACCACTCCTCACTTGCAATAGCAAGTTTAATTTGAGCTTTTCGCTGTTCAAGTTCCAAAGATTTCTTCCAGATGAAAAGGTTATTTATTTCTTTTAATTTAGGATACTTGAATCGCTGCTTACAATGCAGCCTCTACACTGGGGAGACTAAATGTAGATTAGTTGACCACTTTGCGGAACACCTCCGTTCTGTTGGCAAGCATGACTCCAAACTTCCATTTTAGCTGTCAGCTGTTTTAACTTTCCACTGCACTCCCACTCTGACCGCTCTGTCTCCAGCCTCCCACACTGCTTAAGTGAAGGCCAAAGTAAGCTCAAAGAATAGCAGCATCTTATCTTTCAGCAAAACACTACAGCCTTCCAGATTCAACAAATCGATAGTGTGTTCAACAATTCCAGATCACAACCTCTGCTCCCCCCTCTTTTAATTTTATTTAAGTTCTGGATGGCAGCTGGTGGTAACAATATTACATCTTCCATTGCATCCTTTCCCCCTCACACCTCTACTTGTATTCGTACTTAGTTTAAACCTGCTACATCTCTTACCTTTCCCACTCTGATGAAAGGTCTTCGACCTGAGACATCGGTTTGCCCTCCACAGGTCTGCTGAGTATTTTCAACATTTTCTGTTTCTGTTCTATTTTCAGATTGCAGTATTTTATATGATTAATTTGAACTGAATGCCGCAAAATCCGGCAAGAGCTTAGAAATAACGGGTGCATGAGGGTTTGTTGTTTGAGCAAGGCAAATGACAAGAATGTTTTAAATTAATCGGCAAGTTCTGGCAATTCACAATTCCCACAGCATATTCTCCCCCTCAGTTTGCTGGCTGGTTGAGGTATTTATTATGTTATCAATTGTGAACTGGCTGTTATTTTCAATCAACAAGGTTAGAGCCTCTTTGTCCTTTGGAGTATTTGATTATCTCAGTCCAGTCCACACCAACCTCTATTATCAATCAGCTACTTCACTGCAGCGGGACTGGAGAATCCTGGCCACGGGCGAGGTTGCAGAATTCCGGCTATCATGTCCCATATTGGCATCATTAGAACACAAGAGTACAGGATCTTTCCCATCTATTCTCAAGATACTGTTGTCCAGCTTTCAAATCTCACCACCTTCTGGTTCTTTTAACATGGATCCTGTTCCCCTTAAGGTGAGTGATTTTAGTACAGAAAACCCAGTATTACAATCAATAAATCCCAAATTATTTGCAGCACTGCTAGTTGAGGAATAAAGCTCATTCTATTCTGCCCATCCCAAATCCAATCCCAAAAAAAATCACCTACTGTGGCAAGACTTCACTTCCTATTTTCCACTCTGAGCACATGGCCTATTAGAACAACATTACCATTTAGTGTTGATTTGCTATCAGTCTTGTACCTTGCATCTATACACATTAAAGGTCGGATTGAAACAATCCAGACTCCTTTTGCATATGGACCTTGTCACCAGCAATGACCAGCTGATTTGGAACCAAATGTGAAAGATCAGCATCAGACCCACTGCTCCACACAGTTCCTGATGCCGAAGGTTCCTGGACTTCCTCAGTTACAAACCACTGAAAATCTTTCACAGCATATCCCAGGAAAAGGCTTTTTGTGTGGTTGGTTGATAAGGTTTTGAAGAATCTTACAAAATGGTGCATGGAAATTTTGAGAAGGTTATCAAAAAGCACCAAGAAAATTATGCAGCTCTGAGGAATTTTTTAAAAATATTTATTTATCAGATGTGGGCATCACTGGCTAGATCAGCATTCATTGCCCAAGACTAATTGTTCTTGAAATAATGCTGAGGAATTTATTTAATTAAAATATATCATTTAAATAACACTTCTGGACACTCTTAATTTAGACTCAGTTGATAACACTCTTTCCTCTGAAAGTTGTTGTTTCAAACCTTGCCCCTGCTTCAAGATTTGAGCTAATAATGTAGTCTGACTGTTCGGTGTGGTGCTGAGGGAGTGCTGTATGGTCAGATCTGCTAATCTTTAGGTTAGATGTTAGCCTGATTCACTGCCTGCCGCCTGTCTGCACTATTTGAAAAACAGATCAACAGTAGTTGTGGTAATCTAAAATGTTAACCGTGCATATAGCATTGACTATTATAGTATCCCACAGTGCATATAGCATTGACTATTATAGTATCCCACAGTGCATATAGCATTGACTATTATAGTATCCCACAGTGCATATAGCATTGACTATATAGTATGCCACAGTGCATATAGCATTGACTATATAGTAGCCTACAGTGCATATAGAATTGACTATATAGTATCCTACAATGCATATCGCATTGACTATATAGTATCCTGCAGTGCATATAGCATTGGCTATATTAGTACCCTACAATGCATATAGCATTGGCTATATTAGTACCCTACAATGCATATAGCATTGGCTATATTAGTACCCTACAATGCATATAGCATTGGCTATATATACTATGTTACACAAAGATACACAACAACACCTAATGGCACACACCAGCATGCAGAAGTGACTGATAGTATTCAATGGACTTCAGTAAAGCTTTTCACAAAGTCCCACAAGATGCCACATGGGATCAAGGGCAATTTGGCAAATTGAATCCAAAACTGGCTTGGTGGCAGAAGGCAGAGAGTGATGGTCAGAAGTTGTTTTGTGACTGGAAGCCTATGTCCAGTGGTACACCCTAGGGATCAGCGCTGGGTCCCTTGCTTTTATAGCGTATATTAAGGATCCAGATGCGAATGTGGGGGGTGTGATCAGTAAGTTCACAGATAACATGAAAATTATTGGTGTGGTAAATAGTGAGGAGGAAAGCGTTAGATTACAAGATGATGTAGGTGGACTGGGCAGACAGGCAGAGCAGTGACAATTGGAATTTAACCCTGAGGTGATGCATTTTGGGAGGACGAAAAAGGCAAGGGAGCACACAATGGATGGCAGGATGTCAAGGTGTATGGAGGGCCAAAGGGACCTTGTCCAAAGATCCCTGAAGGCAGCAGGACAGGTTGATAAGGTAGTTAACGAGGTATATGGATACTTGCTTTTATTAGCCAGGCATAGAATATAAGGGCAGGGAGGTTATGATGGAGCTGTATAAATCACTGGTTAGGTCACAGCTAGAGTACAGTGTGCAGTTCTCGTCACCACCATGGCGTTAGTGTACCTTAAATAATTTTTTCTAAATCATGTTCTCTGCAGTTGTAAACAGACGCTTTCAGTTTTTTTTTCTCATTGCTGCTGGGTGGTCTGCCAGTTCAATGGTTTAAATGGGATTCAGTTTATTTTTACTCTGGGTTCTTTTATGACCTTGCAATGTGAGGGGGGAGATTGATTGACCAGTCAAAGTCAGGTGGTTCCTCCCAGGAAAAAAATCTAAGGATTCATTTTAGTTTTAGTTTAGAAGGGTGGATATCAAGCTGAAAAGAAGTGTTCCTCTCTCTTCCTGGTTTTGGAAATTCTGCTGTTGGCTGGAAGCAATGTTCCCGGCCTTCCTGGAGTACAAAATCCACTGCTGCTGGTTGGCTTGACTAGAGTCTCCCTGGTGTTTGGGAAGCTGTTCTGCCTCCAGATTTGTGTACGTGTGTGGCTCAAGAGAACTGCAGCATTCAACCAAAGGATTAAATTCCAGTATCATGTGAGCGTTAGTCTTTGCTGTATTAAACCTGTGGCAAAGGTTTTATTTATGGGATTTATTTCATTGGAACAGTGTCTAGCTGTTAAGGTTTATAGAATATCATGGTCTTTTTTCTTATTTGCAATTGATAAAAGTTATTCTTTTAAATCTTGAAGAAATTGTGGAAGATAGGTGCAAATGCAGAGAAAGATATGAAGGTATAATTGGGGACAGAAAACCAATGTATTTCAGCAAAAGTGATGTACAAATAGGACTTAATGTGAGACAAAACACAGCAAGTGGCAATTTGAAGGGTGAAGATCAGAAGTTGATAATCAGGACATTGGAGAAATAACAATGACAATGGGATGAATAAAGATGTTAGTGGCAGTATGGTGAAGTAGCTAACATTGCACAGATAGATGCAAATGGCCTTCAGGATGAATATGATATGGTTGTTCAGCTCTGGACTAAATGTTTGTGCCATCCTGTTTTGGTGCAGGTTAAAAATGAGACCTCAGGAATAGGAGATAGGTTAGCTAATGGAAATGATAGCTATGGGGTGGACAGGATGGAAAGTGATGAGTGATGGTTGAATTGGGAGGTAGCTTGTTAATAGGGAACTGTGTTAATGGGATCCAGCCGACTGGTGAAGTTGAAACTAAGATAGTGTTTTACTTTATTGACAGAGTTTATTGACTTTGTTCAGTTTCAGTTCTCCTCCCATACCTCAGTTGCCCTCTATTTATACTTTTTTTGAGCAAAAAGCTTAACTAATTAGCTTAAATCAAACAAACTAAGGGACAAATTAAAAGAGCTGTTCATTAAAGGGGTACCACATCAAACAAAAACAAATCACAAAGAAAACTTTAAAAAAACCAAAACATGATTAAAAGAAAGGTTAATCAAACACCCCAATCACTGCAGTGCTCATGGAGCTCAGAAGGTCCCTTTTTATAGGTGCTTAAAGTGCTTAATTAAACAATACCTTTCCAATGCAATTATTATACCATTAACAACTGGGAACTGAATCTTATAGATAAAGCAGTGTGTGAGATCTTTGCTCTCAGCTTTGGGGTGAGATTGTGCATTAAAGGGGTTTAAGGAGGTGTCACCTGAAGATAGCAAACCCAGAGGCTGGCAGGATTTTTTAAAAAATAATTTATGAGATGTGGACATTACTGGCTAGGCCAGCATTTATTGCCGACTCCTAACTGTCCTTGAGAAAGTAATGGCGAGCTGCTTTCGTGAACTGTTGCAGACCATGAGATGTAAGTAAAACCACAGTGCCGTTAGAAAGGGAGTTTCAGGATTTTGACCCAGTGACAGTGAAGGAATGGCAGTTTATTTTAGGATGGTGAGTGACTTGGAGGGGAAACTCCAGTTGCCAAGGACAGTCATTTTTCGCCTCACCTCTGAAATTCAGCTCTTTAGCCCATGTTTGAACCAAGGCTATAATAAGATAAGGAGCTGAATAGTCCTGACAGAACACATAATGTGCATCAGTGAGTAAGTTATTGCTAAGCAAGTGCCACTTGACAACACTGTTGATGGCATCCCCCATCCTTTACTCATGATTGAGAGTGGACTGATGGGATGGAAATTGACCAGGTTGTTTTGTCCTGCATTTTGTATACAGGACATACCTTGGCAGATTTCTATATTGCTGGGTATTTGCCAGTGAAGGATGGGCAGCATGGTTAGCACTGCTGCCTCATAGCACCAGGGGCCTGGGTTCAATTCCCAACTTGGATCACTGTCTGTGTGCAGAATCTGCATGTTCTCCCGTGTCTGCGTGGGTTTCTCCGGATGTGCTGGTTAGTGTGGCATCAAGGGGATTTTCACAGTAACTTCATTGCAATGTTAATGTAAGCCTACTTGTTGCACTAATAAATAAACTTTAAACTTTAAAAGAGGCACTGTAAGTTTTGGAGCACAAGTCTTGAGTATTACTCCAAGAATATTGTCAGGGCTCAGAATCCAGTCCTTCAGTCATTGCTTGATATCACATGGAATGAATTGAATCAGCTGAAGACTGACATCTGTGATGAGGATCATCCACTTGGCACCTCTGGCTGAAGGTGGTAGCAAATGCATCAGCCTTCACTTTGCACTGATGTGCTGGGCTCCCCCATCATTGAAGATAGCTATATTTACGTAGCCTTCTCCATCAGTGAGTTGTGTAACTGTCAGCTAACATTCACGGCTAGATGTGGTGGGACTGCAAAGCTTAGATCTGATCCGTTGGTTGTGGAATCATTTAATTCTGTCTATCACTTGCTGCTTGTATTGTTAGGTATGCAAGTAGTCCTGTGTTGTAGCTTCACCAAATGGATACCTAATATTTAGCCACACTTTGTGATGCTCCTGGCATGCCCTCCTGCACTCTCCATTGAACCAGAAATGATTCCCTGGCTTGGTGGTAATGGTAAAGTGATGAATATTCCAGGCCATGAATCTGCAGATTCTGGTTGAATGCAATTTTGCACCATACCTCGTGGACACCCAGTTTTGTGTTGCTAGATCTGTTCTGTAATAATCCTTGTTCACCAGTTGAGGGAAAAACAACAACATGTTTATTTACAGGCATGCGCTATACAGAAGCTTGCAAGAAGATGCTAGAACAGGAACCCAAGCTCACCAGGGTGATCCCCCATCCAGTTCCCTGATTCGTTGAACAGGTCTTGTGACCCTTACTCTGCAGATTGATCTTTAAAGGGACAATCACCACATCTGCTGCGCCCCCGTAAAATTTACACACTCCAAAATATTTAAACATTTAGCGCATGAATTTAGTCAATTATAAATTAAGTCTTCCAGGGGATTTCCAAATCCGTGTGGAACGGTGTAACTCCTCTATCTGGGGCACTTCCACAGGATTGCTGTCAACTAAAATCACATTGACAGGTACATTTTCAGACACAGGCAGTTCAATTCTATTTACTTCCATGGTGATGTGAGCTGTGTCTGCCGCAGGATAACCAGGTACTTCAATGCTTAGATAACCGACAACATTACCAGATAGCAATGTAGCATCTGATGGGTGCACTGGGACTGCTGGGACAACTCTCGCTCTCTCAAATGGTCTCTGTGCTTCTGATGAGTCCTGTCTTCTACATCCACTTGATAAACAGGGATCCAATTTTGGATACAGTGACCTAACTCAACCACTTCCAAAATTCCTCACATACATGGCTTCATCCATTGAAAACAACCATTAACTTACATCATGGTTTGTCTACTAACTCTTTTGGCTGGCCTCTACCACCCCCTCCCCTTCCAGCAAATTTGGAAACACAAGGCTCCATCGCGTGTTGTGATAACAGTTCATTAACAACTCTGCTGGTGGGACTCCCATTATTGCATATGAAAAGGGTCCTACAGGCCAGAAAGAATCGTGAGATTCTGGTTTCCAGGGTCCCTCCTGACTTCTTCTTGAGGCCAGCCTTAAAGGTTTGGATGGCTTGTTCAGCTAGACCATTGGATGTTGGGTGGTGAGGCACAGCCCTAATGTGCTTGATACCATTGAGTGTGGTGAAGTTCTGAAACTCAGCATTTGTGAATAAGGTTCAATTATCAGACACTATGGGCAGGATTTTACAGCCCCACTTGTCTCAAAACTGTAAAATCCTGCCCGAGGTCAATGGATCTTCCTATTGTCTGCCCCTCAGCCACTCCGATTCCTGTGGAGGGTGGGGTATATTTCCAGTCTATGACTTTAGGTATTCCATGGTGGAAAAGCATTGCCGCAATTTCTCAACTGTAGCATGTGATGTCGGAGATTTCACCTCAAACTCTTCCATCCACTTTGAATGTGTATCGACAATGAGCAGGAACATTGAGGCCATGAATGGATCAATATGGACTCATACCCATGGCCAGCCAGGCCACACCCAAGGGTGCAGTGGGGCTGCAGCAAGCTTTAGTTTAAAAGTTTATTTATTAGTGCCACCAGTAGGCTTACTTTAGCACAGCAATGAAGTTACTGTGAAATCCCCTAGTTGTCGCACTTTGGCACCTGTTTGGGCACACTAAGGGGAATTTAGCATGGCTACTGCACCCAACCAGCATATCTTTTGGTCCATGGGAGGAAACCGGAGCACCCGGAAGAAACCCACGCAGACACGGGGAGAATGTGCAGACTCCCACAGATAGTGACCCAAGCCGGGAATCAAACCTAGGTCCCTGGTACTGTGTGGCAGCAGTGCTGACCACTGTGCCATCGTGCTGTCCCAACCTTTATTGCAATTGGCACTGTTCATAATGCTTGACTAGGATTTCAATATTGCATCAATGCCAAGCCACCAGGCATAATTCCTGGCCTTCATCTTCACCTTAGATATACCTGGATGGGCATTGTGCAATTCAACCAGGAGCAACTCTTTTCCTGGTACAGGGTCAACTACACTGGCTCCCAAAGTATGACATCTTGGCTACTCAACTCATCTTCTAATATAAAATATGGTTTCATCTCATGCAGAAATTGGCCCATTAATCCAATCCATTAGTATCACTTTGGACAGTAGTGGATCCTGACCTGATACCTATTTCGCCGAGACTGGCAATGTGTCTGAAGACATTTAACGGCTTGACAATTTCCTGTGGTGCTGGGGGAGGTGCAACACCCACTTGCTAAGATAGGTGAGTAAGTGCATCTGTATTCACTTCGTTTTGTTCCAGACCAGTGCTTGAAGGCATATTCGGAGGCGGAATGGATAATACTCAATTATGAATTCTTGCTAATGTGATCAGTGGAATAATTGTCTTTAAAAAGGCCCAAAAGCAGCTTGTGATCAGAAACATTGGTAAAGTGCCGACTGTACAAGTACTTGTTGAATTTCTTGACACCAAAAACTATTGAAAATCCTTCTTCCTCAATTTAAGAGTAGCCTTTTTTGGCTTCTGAGCGGGTCCTCAAGACATATCCTATTGGCTTTTCAGATCCTTCACCCTTCTCATAGGGCATCACTGCACCAACACCATATGGAGAGGCATCACAGATTAACACCAATTTCTTAGATGGGTTGAAATGTATTAACAAGTTCAAAGAATGAAGCAATTGCTTTACTCTGTTGAAAGTTTCTTTCTAGAGGACCTTCCAAAACCAACGCTGATGTTTCTTTAGCAGAATATGCAAGGGGGCCAATAACATTGACAAATTCGGTAAAAAGTGCTCATAGTAATTCACCACTCTTAAAAATGATAAACCCGGGTGTGTTTTTGGGACTTGGTGCTTCCTTTATGGCTCTGTCCTTGTCTTCCATTGGGTGTAAACCTTATGCATCTACACAGTATCCAGGTAGGTTACCTTAATTGTTTGAGAAGTACATTTCCCCTTGAGATAAACTCTAGCCTCTCGACATCTCTTTAGCACTACCCTAAATTAGCTTGGTGTTCGGCTTCTGTCGATTCAGTTATAAGAACATCATCAAGGTATACTATAACTCGTCACAGACCTTGCAACAGACTTTCCATTGTCCTGTGGAAAATAGCAAATTCTAATGCCACACCAAAGGGTACGCACATATACTATGTGTGCTTGTGTTTACCATGATATAATATCAGGAAACGTCCAAATCCAGGTTGCTGATATGCATGACTCATATCCAGCTTTGTATAAAATTGATTTCCAGCCAGCTTTGCACACAGGTCTTCAATCTTCAGGATTGGACATTTATCCAACTTACCAACCTGACTAACTGTTAACTTGTAGTCCCCACAAATGCAGATGGTCTTGTTCAACACAGGGACTATAGGTTGCCCATTCTATGAACTGGATAATGCTCAGTTCTTCCAGCCTCTTTCATTCAGTATTCACCTTTTCTTGTAAGACATGTGGTACTAGTCTTGCCCTAAAAAATCAAGAGGTTGCCTCTGTGTTTACATAGATCTTCACCTGCAGGCCTTTTATCTTGCGTAATTTGCCACTGAAGACACTCTTATATTTCTTCATCAGTTCAAGCAGCCTTTCTTCCCACACCTGGTCCAATTTAACTTGATTTCCTTAAGCCAACTGTGGCCCAGAAAGCTTTGTCCTTTGGCCGACAGTGTTTATATTCGGAGTTGGGCAGACTGTTGTCCATAGTTTACAGGTACTGTTGTCAAGCCGATTATTTTTATGGCTTCTCCTGTAAGTTGTTAACTTTGCTGCAATATTCTTTAAATTCAATGGCTGGGCTCCACTCAGATATCAAAATGTGTGTGTACCTATCACATTAGAAAATGCCCCATTGTCGACTTCCACCTTACTAGAATATTCATTTACCTGGAGCATTACAGTAAGGGGGGCTGTCTTACTCACTTTCACATTAAACAGAGAGTGAACATCGAAATCACTGTGCTGGCTTCTTCCGCATTATATACATGTGATGTTCTACTTAATGGGAATACTATTTATTTATTGTCACAAGTACATTTGCATCAACACTGCAACTACATTATTGTGAAAATCCCCTAGTTGCCACACAGTACATCTTTCAGACTGTGGGAGGAAACTGGAGCACCCAGAGGAAACTCACACCAACGTGGGGCTGTCTGAGGCTGGAGCTGTGAGGCAGCAGTGCTAACCACCATGCCACCCCACTTTCACATTAAACAGGAGTGGACATCTAACTCATTGGTGCTAGCTTCTTCCACATTGTGTACATATAATGTTCTATTTCACTGGATAAATTTGACTTGTTTTTGCACTGATGCCTTAATAGTCATTGCTGTGACAGAAAAAAACACTCAGGCTGTTTTCAAGATTCAGGGGAATGGTTACCCCCACAACAGGCACAATTTTCTTCAATCTTTGCTGATTGATTTCTTCATCTTGTTTTATTTTGGCTGAATTTACTTCCCACTCCACTAATACATCTTTCTTTTTGGTGCCACCAAGGTTCCTGCCCTAACTGATGAACAGTGCCATTTTGTGTACTTTCTAACTCTAGAGTACCCTTTTCAGCACTTTCCATTGCTAGCACTTTCTCCAAAACCTGTTTAAAATTTATATCTGCCTCTGCTATCAACTTCTGTTGAATAGCCTCATTATTCACTCAGCAGATGAATCTGTCCCGCAGCACATCATTTAAAGTCACTCCAAAGATGCAGTGCTTCAAGAGTTGCTTCATTTTGGCGATCAAAGTTGCAATAGTTTCCCTTGGAACTCTCTCCCTTGAATTAAACTTAAATCTTTGCAATATGATGAATGGTTTTGGATGGAAATGTAACTTTACTACCCTACTACATGGGGTTTGGAAGGAGCTGCTGAAGGAGGCTTGGAAAGTTCCTGCAGTGTAAATGATACACACTGCTGCTACTGTGTGATGGAGAATATGTTTAAGGTGGTGTTCAATTATCCCAATTATCTGAGCTGAGTATCATTCTTTATGTGAATAATCAAAGATATTAGGTGCCAGTAACACGGCTTCAGATTTTTACATGGACAAAATAAAACATTAAAAATAGCTCCACCCCCACAATATCTGTGATTCCAAAAGTGTGTGGCAAGACTGTATTCCTCTAAATAAGTTAGGACAGTAAACCTAGTTAATTTAACTTGTAAATAAATCATCAATCCATTATTGTGTTAAGTAGGATAAAACAGTTGTCATTTATTACTTAAGATCTACCAGCAGAACAAAAATGTAGCAACATTTTTAAAAATATGACTGGAATAATAAATGTAATTGAGTCAAATAATCACACAGAACAGGATATTTTAAATCTGGTAGTGCATAATGAAACAGAATTATTTTGTAATTTTATAGTGAAGGAATGACTTAGGAAGAGTGATCATAATATGAAACAATTTCATATTAAGTTTGAGACTAATGTGGAACCAGTGAACTAGTATATTTGGATTTTCAGAAGGTATTTGGTAAGGTGCCACATAAGGAATTAGAATACAAAATTAGGGCTCATGGGATTGGTGGTAATATATTAAACTGAGTTGCGAATTTGTTAATGGACAGAAAAACGAGATGGGGAATAAACTAGTCATTTTCCGATGGCAGGGTATAACTATTAGACTACTTGAAAGATCGGTGCTTGGGCCTGTTTACAATCTATATTGTTGCGGGGACCATAGATAAATTATCCAAGTTGGCTGTCAATACAGAGCTCGGTGGGAGATGGGTATGGTGTAGGAGTTTTCAACGGGTTAAGTGAGTGGGAAAACAGGTAGCAGATGAAATATAATGCAAGAAAATGTGAGGTTATTCATTTTGATAGGACGAGTAGAAAAACTGAACTTTTTAATTGCTGAGAATATTAAATGTTGGTGTTCAGAGGCATTTAGGCACCCAAATGTGAAAAACAGAAAGTTAATTTGCAGGTATGGCAATTAAGGAGGCAAATAGTATGTTAATCTTTATGGCAAATCAATTGGAATATAGAAGTAAGGGAGTCTTGCTGTGAATATGTAGCTCTTCTTGAAATCACACCTGGTGTACTCAGTACAGTTTTGTTCTCTTTACCCAAAGAAAGATATATTTGCCTCAGAGAGGGTGCAACAAAGATTCACTGGGTTAGTTCCCAAGATGACAGAGATATGAAGCAGAGTTGACCAATATAAGTGTAGGAGAATGAGATATGATCTCATTGGAATGTATAACATTCTTAAAGAATGGATGCTGAGAGGCTCTTTTACCTGGATCGGTATTCTAGAACTAAGGGGCATAATCTCAGGATTAAGCAGTCAACTATTTAGGACTACGATGGGCTGAAATTTTCTCACTAGAGATTGGCGAATCTTAAAATTTTCTACCCCAGAGGGCTATCGGTATTCAGCCATTGGATATATTTAAAGCTGTGACCACTTCGGCGCTGAGGGAATCAAGGGATGCTGGGGAGGTGAAGTTTTTAAATGAAGTTGAGGGACTGGATGAAGTACTGATCCTATTTCTTATGTTCTTATGGTGAAGGACTCAAATAGCAGGTTACACATGTTAGAAATGAGGAATAGAAAGGAAATTGAAGTGAAATCTTTTCACTAAAGGAGATTGGTGCAATGAGTTGAGAAGTCATTGAAGTGAGCAGCATAAATGGGTTCATGAGGCAATTAGATGTACTTCCTGGAGAGATAAGGAATTGAGGAAATGGCAGGAAGGGGAAAGGTGGCGGTGTTCTGTCACAAAGAGATGGAATTGTTGAGCCTTATGTTAACTTCATAAATTTCATTGTCTTTATTAATTTAAGGTAGCCAGGCAATACAAAAATCCATCAGGAATTAATATTGAGGACCCATCCTATGTAAGGAAATCTTAATTATTAAACATATTTCTACCAGTTGATAAAAACTACATTCCAGGAACGATTGAGTGACAATCAGAGCCTCACTCTAATATTCTAAAGTCATCCTTACTGCATATGCAGTTGCATGTTTGTTACGCCTTCATTTCTAATTTAGGTTCAATGCATTCCTTTATAACGTTCAGTGATTTTACTGCTGATATGGTTTGTGAACTAGAGTGCTCAATTAGAGGTCCATGAACTATAACTGGTCTTCTCCCCTTTGTATGAAAGGATGCTGCTGTCCACTAACAGGTCCATTGATTCAATAATGGGATAAACTCTGGCACTTTCCACCTTCCAATCAACCTTGGCCAATCTTGGGAATCGCAAAGACATGCATCCTGAAAGCCACCACATTGACATGCATTTGACAGTACAAGCACTACAAACTACTCCCAAATTTGTCAGTGCAAGAAATCTCATCGCCTATAATGGTAATGGTAATGTAATAGTTAAATTGGTGGTGTGTCACAGTTCACTTAAGGATTGCAAGTTGCTGTGGCAAAATCTTCTTCTCCATGCATGTTATAGTCTGGAACTATGAACAGTAATAATAGAGGCTCCAACTTTCTTTTCACAGCTGACCAGGAATCCCTCCCATTCTTTGCACCTGTCATTGATATTTGTCAAAAGGATTTGCACATTGATATTTAATCTACTTGGCCAGGTCTGAATACACCTTCCTTGGCCATCCTAGGATGGGTCTCAAACCTGGAGCGCTGGCTCAGAGACAGGGACACTATCCACTGCACCACAGGACCACCTAGAGTTATGTTACAGAGTCATTCATGAGGGGCCCAGACAGATTATATGATTAAATTCAACCATGGCAGTTTCAGAATTTGAAGTCACTTTTAAATAAATTGAGAAATGTGAAAAGAAAAATTCTGGTGTGAATAACATTGGCTGTAGAGCTGTCAGATTTTCATTAAAAACTAGTTCACTAGTAGCCTTTAGGGTCGTAAAACTTATATTCTTATTTGTTTTGGTGATTCCAATCACATACCAACATAGTTGATGCTTAATTGTATTCTGAAAGTGATGGAGCAATCTACTCAGTCATGGGACGTGACCAGCACAATAGTGATAGGCAATAAACTAGTCAGTGACACCCAGTCCCAAAAATAAATAAAACAAAATCATTTGTTAACAGGAAATCCATCAAAACATAATTAAGTAAGTTTTCCACGTGTAGCAAAGTATTAATATGATAATGAAAGAAACATCTAAGATTTTTCTAGAAATAGCGAACAGGAGAGATTAGCATGAACTCAGTTACAATATTAAGGTACATAACAAGCACACTGGTTATTACCCCTAGCGTCTTCCCCAAGTATAACAAACTCCTCACTTTAACATTCTCTAATATCTTAGGAAATGCTTGCACTTCAAGCTTTAAAAGTGAAGCCTTATAAAATGCTTCCATACAAGAGACTGTCTCGATACATGATCTGTGTGGTTTCAAATGAAAGTCTTCACATTATATAATTGTACATTGAAAGTGCTCGCACACTACTGCTACTGATAAATCTGCTCTCCCAATTTGTGCAGAAGTGAAAAGGGGGAGGCAAAGCTTTGTCCCCAACAATAGGAAGTGATTTCTGTACCTGACAGATGAGGAAGGGTTTCTCTTATAATGAGGAGCAAAATTCCAAGGGTTTGTGTAGACATTCACTTCACAGTCCAAGAGGAGTCCTTTCACCCAATTGCAGCGTGGAACTGTGTGCGGGACAGGAAACCAGTCAATACTATCTGTACACCTTCATCAGCAACTATTTTTAACTGAGGTTTTTTTTTTCAAAAAAGACAGAGATGGTTCAGATCTGCACAGGAAACAGGAAATGTTTCATTCAATGAATCATAAACAGGAAGCTACAAGGGAGAAATTTTAAAAATCAGATTTAATGATGTTATTTTAATAAATGGCCCAATTTGAAAAAAAAATCCGAAGTGAATTAACTGTGAATGAAATTTAAATTCTATTTTTGTTGAACAGAGATTTATCTCATTTGAAGTCACAGAGTTAATTATTACAATTGCTTTCTTGATAGTGTAATGGTTGTAATATGGAACTAGAAACCGAGAAGTCATTTGTTGAAATCCCACTCTGCAAAGCTGTGAAATAGTGGTAAATAAATCTGATGGTGAGCAGAGTTGTAAAATCTCATCTAATCCACGAATGCCTGTGAAGGAAGGAAGACTGCCATCTTGACCCAGATTGATCAACCTTTAACTTCAGCCCTACTTTATTTGGTTGACAATCAGTAACCAGTCACCACAAAGTTCACTCTAGACATGTGCAGGCAACAATAGCACCCCTGCCAATAAATTCTGCAATTGATCAATTTGTCCAACTAATGATCAACAAAGAAGCAATTAAAAGGAGAAGAGTTTCCTGAACATCTTCATCCTCAACTAAGATGGAGCCTAACATGGAAGTACAAGAGATAGTTATGTTTAATCAAAATGCTGAGTGGATGATTCCTAGTTATCTTCCTCTAGAGGATTCTACTGTACCAGTGCGCAATTAATTAAGGAGGAAAGGGACACTAACATTGTCATGTCTGTAGTGCTTAAGACAAGTTTTCCAAAGCCAGCTAACCACCTAGTCAAGTTTTTCCAGTACAGCTAGGACACCAATGCACCTCTGGCAATACAGTGCTCCCTTAAGTACTGCCTAGATTATGGCCTGTGGTCATTTGCAACTAGATATAACCATGATCTGGGCACAAACAAACAAATGGGCTTAAAAGGTAATTGAATTCTAGAAGTAAGTTAGTTCTGAACATAGTTATAATGCACCCAAGTTTCCTTGATCTTTATTTTCCACCCATCAAATCATTTACTTTCCACCCATTGGGTGGCATGGTGGCACAGTGGTCAGCACGGCTGCTTCACAGCACCAGAGATCTAGGTTTGATTCTCACCTTGGGTCACTGTCTGTGTAGAAGTTTGCACATTCTCCCTGTATCTGCTTGGGTTTGCTCTGGGTGCGCTGGTTTCCTTCCATGGTCTGGAAGCCATGCTGGTTAGGTGCATTGACCAAAACAGGCACTGGAGTGTGGCGATGAGGGGATTTTCACAGTAACTTAATTGCAGTGTTAATGTAAGCTTACTTGTGACTAATAAATAAACTTTTTCAAACTCTCTGTTGGAATCAATGCCTGCTCAAAACAGTGGCCAATCCCAGTTATAAAATGTGAAAGTACCGTGGAGGGCCTCACGCACCCCAGCAAAAATCACTTTGTGGCCAGAGATCTGAGTGAGGGGGCCAAATGCAATTTGATCCAGGGGAACCCCCTTTGAGAGTCCAGCTCCTCACAGCAGTGTAATCTGAATCACACCCAGCAAGGACATAAACCTGATTAGTATATTGAAATCTCTATTTAAATATTTATTTCCAGGTTTTGGCTGGATTCACCCGTTCCCGGTATTCACTGATCCATCAATGCAACGGGATGCCAGCAGGAATGACTACTGGTCTTTACTAATGGAGGCCAGGGATGAAGGCCACATTGGGAGGCTTGGAGGCCATTGGAGCCCCCGGGTGGTCACTGGCCTGGCAATTCCTGTGGCACCCTGGCAATACCAACAAGTCACGGGGTGGGCCTGAAGGGGATGGGCCTGAAGAGGTGGGGTCTGAAGGGGCAACGGCCTTTAGGCAAGCCCACAAGGGGCTGGGGCTTTTGATACTGGCAATTGGGGAAGGGGGTTCAGATGATGCCAACGATTAAAGGGGGTAGGGGGCTTTGATGCCAGTGGTGAGGGCCATAAAGGTTAATCTGAGATCATAATGCCCTTTACAAACTGTGCCCCGAGGTGCAGACATTGCTCCCCCCGCCCCACCACAAAAAATGACTAAGTGGGGGAGAACCGCACCATGTTTCCCACTTAGTCTTTTTTTGGAGAATTGCGCCCCTTGTTATACCTACTCGGGCCTCTTTCAACATTATGCCCAGATCTTCATGCACTGATCTTCTGATCTTCTAATTGCAATTTACTTTTAGCGTTTGAAGAAATGTTAATCTCTGAGACTTGCCCTCTATATTCTTATTTTTAACTGATTTTAATGGCGTAAGGAAACAATGCAATAGAATTTGATGGATTTCTCCAATTGTAAGTTATTGAATACTCAATATGGCTGATGTGAATGACTGATGGCTAAATTAGTTGAAATTTTCAGGATTCAAAGCAGAAAGTAACTGGTATGGGATCGGAATTTCCTTGTACCCCGATTATTTATGCTGATTTAGGCTCATTCATATCTGAGCTGAAGTTTGGGCAGATTCTAATGAGCTTGCGAAGGCACTTGGGTGGAACATTGAGAAATTGGCAACGCTACTGGGTGCAGAACCTGGGTCACCATCAGGTTGGAAATTCCAAGCCTATCAAATTATGGAGTGAGGAGGAAGCCAGGCTTTATGTAGAGCTCTGGAGGTTGAGTGGTGACAGAGAACTCAGTTGGCAGAGGTGAGAAAAAAGTTATGCGTCAGGCAACAAACTGTTGCATTCTGAGCAGGAAGTCGTGGCTTTGTTGAATTTATGTGTGAACGTGGACTCTTAAGAAAGCTCAAAGCCGCAGTATTCTCAGAAAAAAAAGTCTCATTATCACGTTAGCAGATTGTTCAGGAAAGTCCCAGAGATTGTTAACAGAGGGCAAAATGTGAATGACTTCAGCAAAATCTCACCCAGATTTTGGAGGCAACAACCGCAGCCTCCAAGCTGTGTGGAAATTGCTCACCAGGTTTGTTTCTCAGCAGCTGAGCAGTGTAACATGCCGTGCTGTCTCCACCTTTACAGCTCGTGTGTGAATGACCTCACAGCCAATGTAGGCTCCAAATCAAAAAGCCAAGAGGCCCAATGTGATTCTCAATTCCATCCCCCCCAAGAAAATCTCAGTGCCTTCGTTTATCAAAAGGTTGAAATGAAACTGTTTCAGGAAAGAGAAAGTAGATTCGAATTACTAAAGGGAGAGAGAACAAATGAAAAATTAAAAGAAACAGCCAGAAAGAAAGACAAATGACACAGGGAGGCAGACAGATGTAGAACAACAGAATGTGAAGTAGGCATCGAGACTAAAAGGGGAATATACAAAGAGAGGGAACTGACAGAGAGGAAGCTGGACAGATATAACGAAATATAGTGAATCAGATACAGAGAAGGAGAGATATAGGGAAGGAGTCCGAGGTATAGGATGGGGAACAAGGGAAAGACAGAGAGAAGGAAAAAAATATGGACAGAGCAAGAGACAAAAACAGAATTGCTTTTAGCAGATCTTCACACCCATATACTGTTTCTTCCCCTTTGGGAAATAGTGGGGAAGTGGTGGGCGGATTTCTGAGTTGTCTATCAGCCTGTTGAACCACATTGAATGTTTCGGTGTCCTAGAATTGGACTCAAACCCAGGGCTTCTGGTTCAGTGGTAGGGGTGTTACTACCAAGCCACAACATCTCGTGAAAGCAGAGTGAAAATGAAGCAAACTTAACAGTTTAACATTGGTGCTAAGAAACTAATAGGAAGCCAAACTAAAGGCGAGAATAGAAGAACATCAAGGATGCAATTTAGAACATAGGACATAGAACACTACAGCACAAACAGGCCCTTCAGCCCACAAGTTGCACCGATCATATCCATACCTACTAGGCCATAGAACTATCTGTAACTCCCAATCCCATTAAATCCCATATACTCATCCAGAAGTCTTTTAAAAGACCCCAGCGAGTTCGCATCTACCACCACCGACAGCAGCCAATTCCACTCACTCACCACTCTGAGTGAAAAACTTACCCCTAACATCTCCTCTGTACTGTTTCTAAAATTTTCTCAGTTCTCTGTCCCACCACAAGGCTTAGCAGTATTGTGTGCCTTTTCTTTCAATTTGACACTGCCCGAAATTGCCTTAATTAGCCACAGATAGTACATCCCTCTGATAGATTCTTGTTTCCTCAATGGAATAGATCTTTGTTGAAAGTTATGAAATATCTCCTTAAATTCTGCCATTGCTTCTCTACTGTTTTCCCACTCTATTTTAACTAACTCAGTCTTCATACTGATGTAAAAGTCTTTATTTAAATTTAGGACAACAGACATGGACCCACATTCCTCACTCTGAAATGGAAGGTGAAATTCTATCTCGCCTTAAGGATCCTTTACTTTGAGATCTTTAATTAATCCTCTCTCATTACAAGTCCAAAACAATCTACTCCCTGGTAGGTTCCAGAAAGTATTTTTCTAAGAAGCCTTATTCAAAGCTGGGCACCGTACCTTCAGAAGAACATACTGACGCTGGAGGGGGTGTCGCATAGATTCACCAGAAGGTTACGAGGGCTTTAAGAGTTTGAAAGCTGGCTTTTATTTCCTTGACTTCTAAGTATTGAGGAGTGGTCGACTCAAGGGGGTTAGATCGATCCGATTAGGGGGCAATTAGGAAGGAACTCCTCCCTCTGGGGAAAGTCCAAGATAAAGAGAATTAAGCATTAAATGAAAGCTAGGCTGATAGGGAACACTTCCATATAAATGGGCAATGGAAAACTAGAGTTCTCTCCCACAAAAAGTGGATGCTGCGTTATGTTCTATTCATCACTCTGCCCAAAGTACATTTCTTCCTCCTCCCACCATCAGTATATCTACACACAAACCTGTTCCTAAATGCAATGTTCCTCGCACTAAAACACAGAGATTGGGTCTTAACTAAGAGTTTCAACTACCTACTAAACACCTGTTCAGAGCTCCAGCAGGTCCCCAATGTTGATCCTATTCATGCTTCCAAGCTGTTCGACCAACATGTAATCTGTTTCAATGCAGTTGGATTTGCTGCAATATGAAAGATAGAATCAGATTTTATCTTTCAGCCGTTTCCCTACCCAGCTTACCATTTCTTAGACATAATTCAAAGTGGCACACAGATGGAGACTATATATAAAGATGACCCAGAATGACTTTCCCTGTGGATAGGAAATTCATTCCAAGAGAAGGTCCGGCACAGTAACATACACAAAGGGAAAGAGAGGAGCCAGCAACTGGCCTTTGGCAGTTATAGGAATTCCATTCAATCCACTATGGCCATTCGCAGAAACTCACGGGCTGAAGGGCAATTTAAAGGACACACACCTGACGTATGCGTGATTCCTCTCTTAGCTGTCTTCAAGCCTCAGTGAACATGTCATCCAGTCCCTGCCGACTTCCCTTATAGGTTTCGAGTTCTGTGGACACATCCAGTTTCACCAGCTCCAGATGTTGCTGCTTTTACTGGTTGAAGAACTGGTGGGAGTATGGCATCACTTCCATTTGGGAAGGCTGATTGGGTTTAAGTGCTCATAAGGCAGTAACTAGCCAGCATTGGGCCTTCCCTGGGGTCATTAATCCTGCCCCCGAGAGCTGCCATTGAATCAGTGGCCAGTGGCTTTCCATTGCCTGTCAGTGAGCGGCACTGCTGCTGGTAACATACCCATCATGATGTGGAGATGCCGGCGTTGGACTGGGATAAACACAATAAGAAGTCTCACAACACCAGGTTAAAGTCCAACTAATTTATTTGATAGTAAACTCACAAGCTTTCGAGGTTTGCCCCTTCATCGGGTCACCTGACAAAGGGGCAAACCCTGAAAGCTTGTGAGTTTACTATTAAATAAATTGGTTGGACTTTAACCTGGTGTTGTGAGACTTCTTACTGTGGTAACATACCCACCAGACGCTTAGGATCAACAAGGGACATGGGACACAAAGTGTGTGAGGGCAGAGAGGGAGTCAATGGCTGGCGGGAGGAGACCAGAAGGAAAGGCAAAAGCCTGATCAGGCTTTTAGTGCCTTTGAACAAGGAAAACCCCCTCGCCAACCCCCACCACAACCAAACCATGCCCCCCTCCCTCCAAAATCCCCATATATAGCAAGCAAACCAAATAAAGTTTGCTTTTTGGGCTCCCCCTGTGGTGACTCCTCCATTTGCCACTGACAGCGATTAGTGTCTGGGTGGGAAAACGGTCCATGAGCCTACCCGCTCTGGGTCTTAACTGGACGGAGATAGGAAGGTGGCAGTCCTCACCCTGCACTCTCCTCAATTAATTAAGTGGCCCCTGCCTCCAAACTCTGCTGGGTGTGCATTAAATTCTGCTCCTAAATATAAAAAATATACTAATGAATAATCAGCATGGATTTCAAAAGGAAAACTTTTGTTTGACCAACCTCATTGAATCTTTTGATAAGGTTACAAGGAGACTAGATAATGGTCACACAGTAGATGTAATTTATTGGGATTTTTAAAATGTCTTCAAGAAGGTGCCCCATAATTGCCTGATGAATAAGATCAGTCAATGTGGAGCCAGTGACAGAAAGGATTGCTACCTGGCTTCCAGAGAGAAAGCAGAAAGTGGGGTTCAGGGGTAATTATTCAGGCTGGCAGATGGTGGGGAGTTGTGTTCCACAAGGCTCAGTGCTGGGAATGCCACTGTTCACAATTTACATTCATAATTTGCATGTTGGAATCAAAATGCCATTTCTAAATTTGTGGGGGTGGTGTGGGGGGGAGGTGGTAATGGTCAATACTGAGGAGGACAGCTACAAATTACAGGAGCTTATTAATGAACAAGCAGAATGGCTAAATGTGAAATACAACACTTTGGTAGGAAGAATAAGGAGGTCACTTATTACTTGGAAGTTACAGGTCTCGGTGGGGCAGAAGAACAAAGGGACTTCAGAGCACAAAATAAGTTTGTCTAATTTGTCAGATAAGACGTTGTTGTATTTTCTTTACAATTCTGCACTCACCCTGGCCACACTTGAAAAATTGCAGCCCAATTCAATTAGATTTTTTTCAGCAAAATTCTGGGAGCTAGATAGACTGCTGCCATAGTTCACAGGTATTGTTGTGGTGGCTTTTACCTTTATTGTTTTTCCTGTGTACATCGTCAACTTGGCAGAAGTCTCTAAATTCAATGGTTGGACACCCTCTCTCAGGTACTAAAATGCTTGCCAATCACAGTGGCTGATGCCCTTGTATCCAAAGAACAAAGATAAGTACAGCACAGGAACAGACCTTTGGCCCTCCGAGTCTGCACTGATCATGTCTGCCTAAACTAAAATCGTATGCACTTATGGAGTCCATATCCTACCATTCCCATCCTATTCATGTATTTGTCCAGATACCTCTCTAAATGCTGCTATCGTATCTGCTTCCAAAACCTCTCCGGACAGTGCATTCCAGCCATTCACCATCCTCTGTGTAAAAAACTTGCCTCGCACATCTCCTCTAAACATTTCCCCATGCATCTTAAACCTATGTCCCCTTGCATTTGACTTTTCTACCCTAAGAAAGAGCGTCTGACTATCCACTCTCTCCATGCCACTCACAATCTTGTAAACATCTATCAGGTCACCCCTCAACCTCCGTCGTTCCAATGAGAACAAACCAAATTTATCTAACTTCTCCTCATAGCTAATACCCTCCAGACTAGGCAACATCCTGGTAAACTCTTCTGTACCGTCTCCAAAGCATCCATATCCTTCTGGTAGTGCGGCAACCAGAATTTACAGAATATTCTAAATGAAGCCTAACTAAGGTTCTATACAGCTGCTGTGTGACTTTTTTTTATACTCAATGCCGCAGCCGATAAAGGCAAGCATGTTATTTGCCTTCTTGAGTACCTTCTCCACCTGCGTTGCCACTTTCAGTACACTTTCAGTGTACGCTCAGATCTTTCTGCCCGTCAATGCTCCTAAGGGTTCTGCCATTTACTGTTCAATTCTTACATGCTTTGGACCTTCCAAAATGCATTATCTCACACTTGTCTGGATTAAACTCCATCTGCCATTTCTCTGCTCAAGTCTCCAACTGGTATCTTTCTTGCTGTATTCTCTGGCAATCCTCTTTACTATCCACAACTCCACCAATTTTTGTATCATCTGCGAACTTACTAATCAGACCAACTACATCCACTTCCATATTAAGAGGGTTCCCATTTACCCAGAGCATAATGGGTCTAGCTTGCCTATTTTTAGACTAAAGAGAGCGTGAATACCACATTCTTCCACCTTGTATGCTTGTAGTATCTTGGTTGCTCAGTTAGTTACTCAATGACCATGACTCAGCTCTGCATTGCTTTATCAAATATCTTCTATTGTGACAATAATAACACTCAGTTTCCTTAAATTTACATGATTCAGGAATGTGGTTATCTCCACATTGGTAACCTTCCATTTTAAGAGTCATTGTTGGATTGCCTTTGCTCTATCTTAGTACTCTTTGGGTGACTAGAATTGTTTCTTGCTTTGTAGGCTTTGGCACCACAGCTGGCTGCATGTTCCCACCCTCGTAACCAGCCCCATATTGTGTGCACTGCAGCTCTTGTGCATTTTTTTCAGCGCTTTCCATGGCCAGTGCTATCACCATTGCTCATTTAAAACCTATATTGATTTCTGCATCATTGCTCACACCACAGATTAGCCAATTCCTTAACATATCATTTAAGGTCACTCCAAAATCACAATACCCAATAATTGCTGCAGTTTAGCAATGTGAGTCACGATTGATTCACCCAGGACTTTCATCCTTGAATTAAATTTGAGTCTCTGGACTATGGTTGAGGTTAAAAATAACCCTTCACTAAATCCACAAGCTCAGTGAATGATTCGGAGTAGGCCACACTTGGGGCTATGAGACTGTGAATAATGTCATAGGTCTGAATAATACAGAACTCCCACTCACCTGACGAAGGGGCAGCACTCCAAAAGCTAGTGGCGTTTGCTACCAAATAAACCTGTTGGACTTTAACCTGGTTTTGTGAGACTTCTTACTGTGATTACCCCACTCCAAAGCTGGCATCGCCACATCATGACTGTGAGTAATGTCATAGTTTGACTTACACAGGCACTCAGGAGAATTGGTTTGTGTTTTCCCTCCTCCACTGTTTCATTTGCTTGGAAATAGAACCCCATGTATTGTGTCCCATCCTCCATGAAGGGGTCAACTAGGTCTATTCGCCCGAAGAGAAGCATTCTGGTAATTGTACTTTTTTTTTCTCAGACTTTGGTTAAAACAGGATACTCACGGGTGTCAGGCCAAAGGCAATGGCAGGGGTCATTTCTCCCCATTGCCAGATGTAATGATGGAGACTTTTCTAGTGAAACAAAAAGGGATCTATTTACATGACCATTATATGAGCTGCACGCTCGCAGTTAGTCCAAAATATCTCTACCCAGGAGAACTCCTTCCCTTGGAGTGATTCCTCACACTGGATCCCAATTGGTTGTCCAGACCATGTAACACTCAGTTGCCCTTAATAGTATAATAAATACTGTAATAGGAGCATAAAATTACAAAGAGAAAGTGATAGATTAAGTAAATTAGCATGGCCATTGTAAATGGAATTTAACATATAGGGCCATCCATTTTGGACCAATTCATCCATCTTTTGTTCCTCTATTTGTTCTGCTACCATCCCCTTTCACCTTGTACTATTAACCCTTTTTTCATTTAATAACAGACAGTTAAATGATATCAACCCAACAGTGAATATAATCCATGCAAAAAATAGTGGAAAAAAGTGCTACTTCACTTGAATGTACAAGCCATTCAATAATAAGATGGATGATCTAATAGTACAGATGGAGTTTTACTTCTGAGCAGCCTGTCGGTAAATCTGCTTTGAGGTGTGAAGGATATGAGAACAAAACCATGTTGGCAGTTGTCTTATGTAAAGTTAAAGCATATGGGATTGCAGGTAATGTCTTGAGATGGATAGAAAGCAGATAGGAAGCAAAGAATTGGCATAAATGGGATTTTTTCTAAGAAGTCTCACAGCACCAGGTTAAAGTCCAACAGGTTTATTTGGTAGCAAAAGCCACTAGCTTTCAGAGCGCTGCTCCTTCATCAGGTGAGTGGGGAGTTCTGATCACAAACAGGGCCTATAAAGGCACACATTCAGTTTAGTTCTCATTCTCTCCTGGGCACAGGGAGGATGAGAAACAGCCACAGGGTGAATGAGAAACAGACTCAGGGAGAATGAGAACAGACACAGCGAGGATGAGAAACAGGCACAGGGAGAATGAGAAACAGGCACAGGGAGAATGAGAAACAGGCACAGGGAGAATGAGAAACAGGCACAGGGAGAATGAGAAACAGACTCAGGGAGAATGAGAAACAGACTCAGGGAGAATGAGAACAGACATAGGGAGAATGAGAAACAGACACAGGGAGAATGAGAACAGACTCAGGGATAATGAGAAACAGACACAGGGAGAATGAGAACAGACACAGGGAGAATGAGAAACAGGCACAGGGAGAATGAGAAACAGGCACAGGGAGAATGAGAAACAGACTCAGGGAGAATGAGAAACAGACTCAGGGAGAATGAGAAACAGACACAGGGAGAATGAGAACAGACTCAGGGATAATGAGAAACAGACACAGGGAGAATGAGAACAGACACAGGGAGGATGAGAACAGACACAGGGAGAATGAGAAACAGACACAGGGATAAAAAGAACAGACTCAGGGAGAATGAGAACAGACACAGGGATAATGAGAAACAGACTCAGGGAGAATGAGGACAGACACAGGGAGAATGAGAAACAGGCACAGGGAGAATGAGAAACTGGCACAGGGAGAATGAGAAACAGACTCAGGGAGAATGAGGACAGACATAGGGAGAATGAGAAACAGACACAGGGAGAATGAGAACAGACTCAGGGATAATGAGAAACAGACACAGGGAGAATGAGAACAGACACAGGGAGAATGAGAACAGACACAGGGAGGATGAGAAACAGACACAGGGAGAATGAGAAACAGACTCAGGGAGAATGAGGACAGACACAGGGGGAATGAGAAACAGGCACAGGGAGGATGAGAAACAAACACAGGGAGAATGAGAAACAGAGTCAGGGAGAATGAGAACAGACACAGGGAATCATAGAATAATAGAGTCATAGAAGTTTACAGCATAGAAACAGGCCCTTCGCTCCAACTTGTCCATGCCGCCTTTTTTTTAAAAAACCTTAAGCTAAACCCAATTGTCCGCATTTGGCCCATATCCCACTGTACCCACCTTACCCATGTAACTATCTAAATGCTTTTTAAAAGATAAAATTGTATCTGACTCTACTACTACTACCTTTGGCAGCTTGTTCTAGCCACTCACCACCCTCTGTGTGAAAAAATTGCCCCTCTGGACACTTTTGTATCTCTCTCCTCTCACCTTAAACCCATGCCTCTAGTTTTAGACACTCCTACCTTTGGGAAAAGATGTTGACTATCTACCTTATCTATGCCCCTCTATAAGATCACCCCTCAGCCTCCTACGCTCCTGAGAAAAAGTCCCAGTCTATTCAGCCTGTCCATATAACTCAATCCATCAAGTCCTGGTAGCATCCTAGTAAATCTTTTCTGCACTCTTTCTAGTTTAATAATATTCTTTTTATAATAGGGTGATCAAAATTGCACACAGTATTCCAAGTATGGCCTTACCAAAGTCTTGTACAACTTCAACAAGACGTCCCAACTCCTTTATTCAATGTTCTGACCGATGAAACCAAGCATGCCAAATGCCTTCTTCACCACTCTGTCCACTTGTGACTCTACTTTCAAGGAGCTATGAACATGTACCCCTGGATCTCTTTGTTCTGCAACTCTCCCCAACACCCTACCATTAACTGAGTTAGTCTTGCCCTGATTCAATCTACCAAAATGCATCACCTCCCATTTGTCTAAATTAAACTCCATCTGCCATTTGTAAGTCCACTGGCCCAATTGATCAAGATCCCACTGCAATTGGGAGAATGAGAACAGACATAGAGAGAGTGAGAAACAGGCACAGGCAGAATGAGAACAGACACAGGGAAAATGAGAACAGACACAGTGAGAATGAGAAACAGATAGGGAGAATGAGAGCAGACATAGGGAGAATGAGAAATAGACACAGGGAGAATGAGAAACAGATACAATATGAGATGCCAAGATACAGAAATTTAGAGGAAGGTAAAGAAAACATAGAAACATAGAAGATAGGAACAGGAGGAGGCCATTTGTCCCTTTGAGCCTGCTCCGCCATTCATTAAGATCATGGCTGATCATCCAACTTAGTAGCCTAATACTGCTTTCTCCCCATAACCTTTGATCCCATTCACCCCCAGTGCTTTATCTAGCTGCCTCTTGAATACATTCAATGTTTTGGCATCAACTACTTTGTGATAATGAATTCCACAGGCTCACCACTATTGGTTGAAGAAATGACTCCTCATTTTCATCCTAAATGGTCTACCCTGAACTCTCAGACTGTGACTGCTCATTCTGGACTCCCTACCATTGGGAATATCCTTCCTGAATCTACCCTGTCTAAGCCTGTTATAATTTTATGGGTCTCTATGAGTCTGCGCCCCCCCCCCCGCCCTCATTCTTCTGAATTCCAGCAAAAACAATCCTAATCTAGTCAACCTCTCCTCATACATCAATCCCACCGTGCCCGGATTCAGCCTGGTAATTTTTCACTGCACTTCCTCAAGAGCAAGAACATCCTTCCTTAGAAAAGGAGACTAAAACTGCACACAATACTCTAGGTGTGTGGCCTCACCAAGGCCCTGTATAGTTGCAACAATACGTCCCAGCTCCTTACTCAAAACCTCTTGCAATGAGACTGTAAAATGATGAAGATGATGGAAATGTACTTTCTAATTAACATTCTAACAGTAAACCTGCAGGAGTTGGAGTAAGCAAACATTAAAAGGGTTAATTCCATCCACTGCTGTTTGTCAAGCCTTTCCAGTTCTAAAGAATTGTATGCTGTGAAATAGACACATCCTTTAGTTCGTGGTCCACGATGATGTGTGGCTTATATGGTTTACAGGCTCTGGTAGATTAAACCTCTGAACCTCCATGCAGATTAACAAAATACTCACTGTTTCCACTACCTCAAACCTAGAATGAAAACAAACAGATAAACAAACAAACAAACAGTGATCTTTCCATTGCTCAATACTATAAAGCAGAAATATAAAATGTACACTCCCACACCCACAGATCTTTATTCTGTGAATTGCGTAAAAAGACTGTTGCACTCCAATGGCAAACAGTGCCAGACATGACTTTTGATCAATTCATACTGTCAGGGTCATGACCCAGTGAGTAAGGCCACTGACTACTGTTGTATAGACCAGAAGACCCCAGATTTCAGCCCAAGTTTGTAATGTGATAGCTGATCTTAGCCAAGGAGCAACTGGAAAATTCCTATCATTCGTGTCAAAATCTGTACACTTGTGAGGTGAAAGTTCGGTTAGAATTTCCAATCCCAGTGAGTCGGCAGTTCCTGTCTGAAGTTGCAAATGTATCAATGTTGGGTGAAGATGGGTAAGGAAACAATTCCACTGTCCATATTTTTACAATCCCCAGAGAGACCAGCAACTTTTAAAAATAAATGAACCTTTGGACAACTGACAGCAATAACCAAAGGACAAGATTTCAAGCTTTAGGACTTTTACTGTAACACACATCTGGTTCATTGGTGTCTTTTAGGAAGGAAATCTATCATCCTCACCTAGTCTGGCCTACATGTGATCCCAGATCCACAGCATTTATAAGAGATGGGCATCACTGCCTAGGCTAGCATTTATTGCCTGTCCCTAATTGCCCTAGAAAAGGAGGTAGTGAGCCACTTTCATGATCTGCTGCTGTAGATACTACTGTTAGGAAGGGGGTTCTAGGATTTTGACACTGTGGCGATGATACCTTTCCAAGTCAGGATAATGTATGGCTTGGAGGGGAATTTCAAGATGATGTGTTCCCATATATCTGCTGCCATTGTCCTTCTAGATGGTAACGGTTGTGGGTTAGCAAATGTGAGGTTATCCACTTTGGCAGGAATAATAGTAGGAGGGATTACTATTTAAAGGGCAAAAAGCTGCAGCATGCTACGGTGCAGAGGGACCTGGGGGTCCTTGTGCATGAGTCACAAAAACCCAGTCTGCAGGTGCAGCAGGTGATCAGGAAGGCGAATGGGATGCTGGCCTTTATAGCGAGGGGGATAGAATATAAAAGCAGGGAGGTCTTGCTGTAACTGTACAGGACACTGGTGAGGCCGCAGCTGGAGTACTGTGTGCAGTTTTGGTTGCCACACTTGCGCAAGGATATTTTGGCCTTGGAAGGAGTGCAGAGGAGGTTCACTAGGCTGATACCGGAGATGAGGGGGTTGGACTATGAAGAGAGGCTGAATAGACTGGGTTTGTACTTGTTGGAGTTTAGAAGGATGAGGGGGGAATCTTATAGAGACGTATAAGATAATGAAGGGGATGGATAGGGTAGAGGTAGAGAGATTCTTCCCGCTCAGAAAAGACAGCAGGACTAGAGGGCACAGCCTCAAGATAAGGGGGGGGGGCGCAGTTTAGAACGGAGTTGAGGAGGAACTTCTTCACTCAAAGGGTGGTGAATCTCTGGAATTCTCTGCCCGTTGAAGTGGCGGACGCTACCTCGCTAAATATATTTAAGACACAGGTAGGTAGGTTTTTGGTAGGCAAGGGAATTAAGGGTTATGGGGAGAAAGCGGGAATGTGGAACTGAGCCACGACAGATCAGCCATGATCTTATTGAATGGCGGGGCAGGCTCGAAGGGCTAGATGGCCTACTCCTGCTCCTACTCCTATTTCTTATGTTCTTATGTTCTTAAGAACATGTTTGGAAGATAGAGCTTTAAGCATCCACAACGATTTCATGAGCACTGACTAAACACAGAATGGGGACCAAATATAAGATTCCACTATTTTGAATGGTTTATTCAACATCAGGCAGGGCTTTTCCCAACTAAGCCACTGGGACAAAAGAAGAAGATTTTTATTTTGACTATGACACGCCCAAGCAGAGGGCAAATGTGTAGGTCTGCTTTCACAGAACATAGTTAGATCATGGGAGATGTTCATGATGGAATAAATTTCAACTTTTAGTTACAGCTTTTCCCGTGAATGAAGAGAATTTCAGTGCATAACCAAATTCCTAGTGAAATGCCAGCACTTTAGGAAGCATCACCTATTAATATCAATTCATTGTCAGGGGTTGGAGGCTAGGCATGTATTCTTGGAGTGTATTAAATGAGCTGATGCCATTATTTGAAGAATAGCAGGGAAATCTCCTGATGCTTTGTTCAACATTAATTTCGCTAATAATATTAAATATTGCTGTTTGTGGGGTTCTGCTGCGCCAAACTGGCAGCTGAGTTTCCCATATTAAAAGTGATTGGACTTCAAATATACTTACTTCTAAAGTGCTTTGAGAAATCCTGATATCCTGAAATGCCCCTTACAACTGCAAGTTATTTCAAAATTTAACCCCAGTCTTCCTGATTCCGTTTATATCTTCTTCATATTTGACCCATATTTCAAAAACATGCAGTTTAGGATAGGGCCTATTTTTATCTACAAAACGGTCAATTAATTTCTATTAAAGCTTGTCAACTGAGGTAACCATTTTGATAGATCAATAGATATATGTGCCATCGAATCTGTGTATCTATTGGCATAATCTTATTCGGAACATGACATTGTGCTTTTAATCAAATCGGTGTGTGTATTAACGAATCTAATATGGACTGCAATTGATGGGCCATTTTTCTGTAATGACATACTTCAGCGGTATATTTAATGTCATTGTTTGATGTGTTCTGTCAATCTAATATTCTAATGCAGTCTACTATAAAGATCGATAAATCTACCATCTGCTATCATCAAATGTGTAGGTTTGTCAAATCCAATTACTGGAAGTGTGTATCTACTCGGATCGATCATTGTGGCTCTTTTTAAAAGTTTACTTCAGGTTGTACTGTTCAATTGCTTAATTCGGTGTACTCATCTATATAATTTCATTTAAATCAAGATTTTTCAACCGCACCTTCGGCAGGTGTACCCACTATCCATGGGTCTCTGAGCTTTCTCATCCATCAACCCATGCGCCCGAACGGAAATAAAAACGCTAACAGGATCACGTCTCACTTGCCTCTTCCGAGATGTGTGGCCGACTCCAGCCAAATCGAATTAACCCCTTTGCACTGGCTCTGTCTGCTGTGTGAGGATGAGCGATGACGTCCTTGCACTGGAGTTGAGATAGTTTATATGGAGGGGAGTCCCCTCGCCTGCTGGAGAGACAGGGATACCTGTGGCATCAGGAACCTTGCCAGCGCTCTGCGATCAAGCGGCATTGAAGACTGCAACAGACGATGTGTGTGTGCGTGTGAGAGCAAGTGCATGAATCGCACGGTTTCTAGAGGGAGAAATTGACAACTTGTAAAGGGACACTGCTAAAAAAAAGCGATTAACGCATCCAGTATGATGGTAAGAAATGAGAGATTTGTTTTGAATATTAACTGTTTGATAAAGAAATAGAATAAGGCAGGAGGGCGGGTTAAGTTTAATTTAAAGGTACGATTATATTCACTCAATGTTTGTGAACGCGAAAGTTACTGATCTAAGATGACTCCAGGAACTGTTTGTTAAAGTTGATGCAGTATTTCTGAAGCTCTGTCGTGGAAAAGGATGGGATGTCTGTAGGCTGGGATGTCAAAAACGGATCTTGGAAATCTCAATATAACTGTCAAATAACAGCAGGGACAGCTCCTCACCAACACAGAGGTCTACAGCACAGGAAAAAACCCTTTGGCCCTTCGCATTTGTGCGGCAGGTCAAAGATGAAGCACCCAATATTCTAATCCCATTTGCCAACACTTGGCACACAACCTTGGCATCACAAGTGCATGTCTAAATACTTCTTAAATGTTATGAGAAAGTTCAAATTCAATCATCCTACACAATTTATGGGATGCTTTGTTGCTAGGTTTGCTGCAGGGCGACAATCATTAAAAAAATGTCACTGTGTTTAGACCTTTGAGGCAACTAGGCACTTTCTAAATGCAATTTTAAAAACTTCCCATCTGATTCTCAGTTATAATCTCTTTTGCTATGGAGGACATCCAATTTAACAGCATCAACATAAATTTACGTTGACATCAGGACATATATTACTGTTCCAAATGCGAGTTATGTGATATCAGGTGTAAATGTACATGAGCTGACGCCAGGATGTGCAAGATCTCTACAGAACATGCTGTCAATTTTAGCAATGAAAAACTGAAACAGGATGGTGTAATATAAAACTTTTATTTTAAAGTTTATTTATTAGTGTCGCAAATGGGCTTACATTAACACGGCAATGAAGTTACTGTGAAAATCTCCGAGTGGCCACACTCTGGCGCCCGTTCAGATATACTGAGGGAGAATTTAGCATGACCAATGCACCTAGCCAGCCAGGAATTAAACCTGGGTCCCTGGTGCTGTAAGGCAGCAGTGCTAGCCACTGTGCCACCTTGCTGTTAATGGGATCTTCTGATGTACAAAATGGTCACTTCATGACAGCTGATATATTACAAAGTAATCTGTAGTGTGTTAACTACTTTAAGCTTACTCTGAGAGATGCAATAAGATAGCAATATTTTTTCAAACGCACTCTGTTCATTTGCAAGTGAATTGCACAATCTGTGAGAGCATCAACACGGTGTGTGCATGTCAATTGTGACAAAGCTCACAAGCCATCCGTTTTTATTTCCAAGAGAGTGTGCAAACTCTGGTGCAAGTGCTGCTGAAAGTAACAGTGAATGGGTTCGCTGCGGCTGTGGAGGAAGCCGCTATGATTTTTTTAGGACAACTGTGCAGCAGTGTAAGGCAATTTTATGACTGGTATCAGCGAGCTTGGCTGCAAATCGAAAGATGGTGGTCATGATTTTGAACTATGCACAAGCAGTGTGACAGCATGCTATCTGGAAATCACAGAAGCTTAATTTTAATTCGTTCAGAATTTAGCTCCTATGAGCTATTTATTACTTTATATTTTCATCCCTTACTGGCATATTTCCATTTATGCTGTACATAATGAACTTTCTGGATTTTCTTTAACCCAAGATAAAAGCAAATTACTGTGAATGCTGGAATCTGAAACCAAAAGAGAAAATGCTGGAAAATCTCAACAGGTCTCAAAGCTTTGATAAAGGGTCGTCTGGTCTCGAAACATCAGCTTTTTTCTCTCCTTACAGACGTTACGGGACCTGCTGAGATTTTCCAGCATTTTCTCTTTTGGGTTCTTTAATCCAAGTCTGTGTTAGTTAACATGAACTGGGGCAGCTACAGAAACATAAATAAGAACACAGAGTGCAGGAAAAACTCAGCAGGTCTGGCAACATCAGTAGAGAGAGAAACAGAGTCAACATTTCAAGTCGGCTAGTAGCAATGATCTTTTCCAGAAAATATATGACGTGTATGGATACTAGGTGAGGAGAGAACTAGGTACAGCTGGATAACTTCCCCACAGTCAGGTCCACAATCTGACATATATTGCGTAGCTCACATGTGGAAAGTGGTCACTTTCGATGGGTATCAGAGGACTGTTTGCCTTGTTAGAAATAAACCACAGCATCAATCACAGGTGGGAGAAAAAACACTGCAGGAAACCAGAGGTGAGCAGTTTCCAGCAATCCAAAACGTTAACATAATATTCTCTCTCTGACGCCATTTAACCTGTTGTGTATTTCTGGCATTTTGCCATTTGGCGGTACAATGATACAGTAGTTAGCACTGCTATCTCACAGCGGTAGGGACCCAGGTTCAGTTCCCAGCTTGGGTCATTGTTTGTGTGAAGTCTTCCCGTGTCTGCGTGGGTTCTTCTGGGTGCTCTGCTTTCCTCCCACAGTCCAAAGATGTGTGGGTTAGGTTGATTGGCCACGATAAATTGACTGTTAGTATCAGAGGGATTAACAAGGAAAGTACGTGGGGTTACGGGGATAGGGCCTGGGTGGGATTGATGTTGGGGCGGGCCTGACTTCTGCACTGGCCTACTTCTGCACTGTAGGGATTCTATGAATTGTTATTTTCTCCACTTCAATCTCTACAACACATAATTTTATATTCAGGCCCAGAGGGTGCTTTGAAATTGTTAGGAGGGGCTCAGCCTTTTCTTGGATATTGCATTTATCTATTGACACAGACATGTTCTGCGAGGAGCAATGTTGTTTCTTTTCACATGTTTAGAATGCATCCAACAATCTGCAGAGACGATCTCATCTTATTCCTTTCTACTTCTTTCTCTATAGAAAGTTAAGATGACAGTAGTCTGCATTTGTGCTTTCTTAATAATCTTTATCGTGGTGGAATCCTGCTGCACTCCCAAGGTAAAGTTCTGAAACAAACTCTTAATTCTTTCAGCACCTTGTTACAATATGTTTCAGATTCTTTTCAAATTATGTTTCTTCTCGTCCCTAGAGCAGGGTTATTCCAAAAAGTTGGGGTCCACAGTCCATGCTGTACCTGAAAGGACGGTGTAAGTAAAATCTGTTAACATTCATTGAATTCTAAATTGCATGGATAAAATGAGATATCTGGAAGAAAGGTCAAAGCTGTTCTGCAGAGGTGAGAGTATAACAGGAGAAAGTAAAGTGAGAAACATCAGTTTAATGATATATTGCAATCAGTTCCTGTAATCATGGCTGGTTTTCCTAATCATCTCCTAAGTCTCCTGGTCAAACCAAACAAGGCAAACCAGAACTGACCACAGCCTTCTCCTGTATCAGTAAGTTTCAGTGGTGTTTGAACAATTAAGTTACACTTTCCTGACGAGAAATGATCCCAATGACACTGCTATGAAAACTCCCAACGTTAGTTTAAACATTACCTATTACTGCTGAGACATTATATCAATTATTGTTGGCTTAGCAGAATAAGGGAAGGTAATGTAATCCTGAGTGTCAGTGTGGTTGAATAATGTTATTACCGTAATTGATCAGAGTTTCACAGTATCAATGCCAGGCCTTTCTGCGAATTTTATATTCAGGCCCAGAGGGTGCTTTGAAATTGTTAGGAGGGGCTCAGCCCTTTCTTGGATATTGCATTTATCTATTGACACAGATATGTTCCGCGAGGAGCAATGTTGTTTCTTTCCACATGTTAAGGAAGTGATTCTTTAATTTTTTTTTCAATTTTCTCCCCTGGCTTCTTTTCTTCTACAGAAGGAATTGACCCTTCCTGCACAGGCAGTCAGTGCCCACTCTTGGGCATTTTCCAGAACAGGTTGCTGCAGTTATTAGGAGTGGAAATGCTGGCTGAATTTTGACCTCCCAAGCTCAATTGTAGCACCTCAATTGCTGCCCCAATTGAGATGACCTCGTCTAACAAGGCGGAGGATTATTTTTATTTAAAAGAAACCCAAAATTCTACACTGCTACAAAGTTCCAATAAAAACCTATTTACGTCACATCGTGTCAGATATATTCTGATTTGCTGTGGGTAAACAAGGCTATCGTTAAATAGAAGAAAATGGATATTTCTTCCAGGTGAAAAAAAAATGCTATACAATTTTCTTCGTTCTGCTATTGGGAGCAGTAATTCATACTGGAGAATGGGCGGCATGGTGGCACAGTACTTAGCAGTACTGCCTCACAGCATCAGGGGCCAGAGTTCAATTCCCAGCTTGGGTCATTCTCTGTGTGGAGTCTGCTTGTTCTCCCCATATCTGCTTGGGTTTATTCTGGATGGTCCAGTTTTCTCCCACAGTCCGAAAGATGTGCTGGTTAGGTACATTGGCCATGCTAAATTCTCCCTCAGTGTATCCAAACAGGTGCTGGAGTGTGGCGACTAGGGAATTTTAACAGTAACTTAATTGCAGTATTAATGTAAACCTACTTATGACACTAATAAATAAATAAACTTTTATCATATGGGTGTCAGCTGCTCCCCTATCTTTGTCCAAATGGCCATCTTCAACTATAAAGCTGCATAATGAGTTCTGGCAAAAAATTAAGGTGATTTAGTCTTTTTCTAGCCCAAGACGAATCTGGCCGTTGACACCATGATGGGAGATTGTTGGATAATCTGGCTACATTACACTCAAGATCATTTGGCAAGAGAATGTGCAGTGAATTTTATACTACATGCACATCATAATTTAGCCAAATGTCTATAGGGTAGAATATAAGGTGCTTTATTCTGCTCAAATACATTTTGTATCTGACCAAAATGGAAAACTTTCATTTCCCTGAATTGAGATCTACGTTCATCTGTTGGCAATGTTACCTCTATTTTACTTTATGATATAGGTACCTGAGACATGAGCCTGAGAAATTCTGTAATGGCTAGAGATCCCATAAAGAAGATGATGACTCAGTACTAGAATCCAGATTAACTGTGGTGTTATTCTTCCAGATGGGAGAAGATCTGCTGAAGCCAATGGTTACTATAACTACGACTTAAACACCTGGAATCTTCTTGCAGGTAGCTTCTGCATGTCAGCCTATTCATTTGTTGAATGAAGGGTGGGTCAATGGTTGAACGCACAGCAAATAAAAAAAGCAATTTACATGCAATGGCTTATTAGAAAACATATATTTCAGGAACTATTCTTTTAATCAAAAAATATATTCTAATCCAAAGTTAAAACACAATATTATGGTGTTTGGATGTCTCAAGATTAGGATTCAAGGCTATGGTGTCTAAAATGGTGAAACACTGAATACCACAACATTAAAACTGAAATTATCAGCGCTTTCCTGTGGACGATAAAGGATCCCAGTAATTCCTTTACAGTCCCATTGTTAACCCTGTATTTCTAATTACATGTTCATATACTACTTAAATTGTACAGAATGCATTTATTTGGAGGCAAATATCTTGTCTAGACTGGGAAAAGGGGCAGCAAATATATGAAGAAAGTAGATCAAAGAAAAGTGATAATTATAATCAAACACATGTATGTCGCAGTCTTATGAATGATCCAGAATTTCTCCCTGTATTTTTGATCGCTATTGAGAATTTTGCCATTAGGTTGACACCATAAATAATAGAAGATATTAATGGTTGACCGATGGCAATAGATGGCCAAATGCTGACATTTGGATCTCTGTTGACAACCATTGATAATAGTGAATCTCAACCAATAATCATTAAAGGCAGTGATGGTGATCTTTACCATAGCCATTGATAATCTTGGGTTGCAACCAATATAATTGATTATATTTTATACCAACAATTTCCAATGATTTTAGTACAAGGCATGTTGCGATAGCAAGTGTGCTCATAGGAAGCAACTCAAAAAATTGAGCTAGTCTATTTTTAAAATCACTGTTTTGGAATATGCAGTACCACGTGCTAATCTAAGAGATTGAGTCTTCTGTTCATTTCCATCTTTCCCTTCCCCAAGTCAAGGGAACATGTCTGAGGAAGTTTCCAGGTTACCACTTCTTACTCATAGAAATCTTTGATGAAAGTTATTGCCAGCTGGGGCAGGTTCCCTTAAAGTCTTTTAAAAGTCTACAAATTTTAACAGGTTAAGGTAATGGACTCCAGATTAGATCTAATAATGTATTTTAAATGAATCTGGACTTCTTATAATTGAAAAAAGCTTTTCTTCTTGTCCCAGTGAAGGCAGAGGGAAGATCAGGTCAAATGCCGATAATCTGCACAAGTGGTCATGCATGTGACCACTTCCTGTAATTTGGGAGTCAGGCCCTAAAATCATTTTAATTGTTAGCATCTTTTGTGGTTTAATTTAATGCTATTTTAATATTGACATGCAGTGATTAGCATGTCCATGATTGCTGAACCACATGCCACATTTTCCACATCAGCTGGATAGATTCTCCAACACATTTTGTATTACTACAGGCGAACCGTGTTTTGGAGATATGACAATTTTTATCATGTTTTTGTACTGCACTGAGAACATTTCTAAACAGAGAGTCAAATATATCCTGCAGGAAGAGAAATGAGACAGCTTCAATGGACAAATACTGGTCCATGTAGAAACATAAAGAAAGAAAGACTTGCATTTTAATAGTGCCTTTTAGATCTTCAGGACGTCCCAGAGTACTCTAGAGATAATTAAATACTCTTTGAAGAATAATTACTGTGACTGTAAGGGGAACATGAGCAACCAATATGCACTCAGCGAAGTCCCACAAACAGCAATGAGAAAATAAGCAGGCAGTCTGGTTGAGAGATAAATGTTGACTTGGACATTGTGGATATTTCTCCTGCCCTGCTTCGAATAATAACACAGGATTGTTTAAATTAGCCGGAAAAAGTAGGTGAAGCCTGGGATAAATGTCTCATCAGAATTCGAATGCAGATTTAACAGTGAGGAAAGACTGGAGTTCAGATTTAAACAGTGAGGAGAGACTGGAGTTCAGATTTAAACAGTGAGGACAGACTGGAATTCAGAATTAAACAGTGAGGACAGACTGGAGTTCAGAATTAAACAGTGAGGAGAGACTGGAGTTCAGAATTAAACAGTGAGGAGAGACTGGAGTTCAGAATTAAACAGTGAGGAGAGACTGGAGTTCAGAATTAAACAGTGAGGAGAGACTGGAGCTCAGAATTAAACAGTGAGGAGAGACTGGAGTTCAGATTTTAACAGTGAGGAGAGACTGGAGTTCAGATTTTAACAGTGAGGAGAGACTGGAGTTCAGATTTTAACAGTGAGGAGAGACTGGAGTTCAGAATTAAACAGTGAGGAGAGACTGGAGCTCAGATTTAAACAGTGAGGAGAGACTGGAATTCAGAATTAAACAGTGAGGAGAGACTGGAGTTCAGAATTAAACAGTGAGGAGAGACTGGAGTTCAGAATTAAACAGTGAGGAGAGACTGGAGCTCAGATTTTAACAGTGAGGAGAGACTGGAGTTCAGAATTAAACAGGGAGGAGAGACTGGAGTTCAGAGTTAAACAGGGAGGAGAGACTGGAGTTCAGATTTAAACAGTGAGGACAGACTGGAGTTCAGAATTAAAAAGCGAGGAGAGACTGGAGTTCAGAATTAAACAGTGAGGAGAGACTGGAGCTCAGATTTTAACAGTGAGGAGAGACTGGAGTTCAGAATTAAACAGTGAGGAGAGACTGGAGTTCAGAATTAAACAGCGAGGAGAGACTGGAGCTCAGATTTTAACAGCGAGGAGAGACTGGAGCTCAGATTTTAACAGTGAGGAGAGACTGGAGTTCAGATTTAAACAGTGAGGAGAGACTGGAGTTCAGAATTAAACAGTGAGGAGAGACTGGAGTTCAGAATTAAACAGTGAGGAGAGACTGGAGTTCAGAATTAAACAGTGAGGAGAGACTGGAGTTCAGAATTAAACAGCGAGGAGAGACTGGAGTTCAGAATTAAACAGCGAGGAGAGACTGGAGTTCAGATTTTAACAGTGAGGAGAGACTGGAGTTCAGAATTAAACAGTGAGGAGAGACTGGAGTTCAGAATTAAACAGTGAGGAGAGACTGGAGTTCAGAATTAAACAGCGAGGAGAGACTGGAGCTCAGATTTTAACAGTGAGGAGAGACTGGAGTTCAGATTTAAACAGTGAGGAGAGACTGGAGTTCAGAATTAAACAGTGAGGAGAGACTGGAGTTCAGAATTAAACAGTGAGGAGAGACTGGAGTTCAGAATTAAACAGTGAGGAGAGACTGGAGTTCAGAATTAAACAGCGAGGAGAGACTGGAGTTCAGAATTAAACAGCGAGGAGAGACTGGAGTTCAGAATTAAACAGTGAGGAGAGACTGGAGTTCAGATTTTAACAGTGAGGAGAGACTGGAGTTCAGAATTAAACAGTGAGGAGAGACTGGAGTTCAGAATTAAACAGTGAGGAGAGACTGGAGTTCAGATTTTAACAGTGAGGAGAGACTGGAGTTCAGAATTAAACAGTGAGGAGAGACTGGAGTTCAGATTTTAACAGTGAGGAGAGACTGGAGTTCAGAATTAAACAGTGAGGAGAGACTGGAGTTCAGATTTTAACAGTGAGGAGAGACTGGAGTTCAGAATTAAACAGTGAGGAGAGACTGGAGTTCAGAATTAAACAGTGAGGAGAGACTGGAGTTCAGATTTTAACAGTGAGGAGAGACTGGAGTTCAGAATTAAACAGTGAGGAGAGACTGGAGTTCAGAATTAAACAGTGAGGAGAGACTGGAGTTCAGATTTAAACAGTGAGGAGAGACTGGAGTTCAGAATTAAACAGTGAGGAGAGACTGGAGTTCAGAATTAAACAGCGAGGAGAGACTGGAGTTCAGAATTAAACAGCGAGGAGAGACTGGAGTTCAGAATTAAACAGTGAGGAGAGACTGGAGTTCAGATTTTAACAGTGAGGAGAGACTGGAGTTCAGAATTAAACAGTGAGGAGAGACTGGAGTTCAGAATTAAACAGTGAGGAGAGACTGGAGTTCAGATTTTAACAGTGAGGAGAGACTGGAGTTCAGAATTAAACAGTGAGGAGAGACTGGAGTTCAGATTTTAACAGTGAGGAGAGACTGGAGTTCAGAATTAAACAGTGAGGAGAGACTGGAGTTCAGAATTAAACAGTGAGGAGAGACTGGAGTTCAGAATTAAACAGTGAGGAGAGACTGGAGTTCAGATTTTAACAGTGAGGAGAGACTGGAGTTCAGAATTAAACAGTGAGGAGAGACTGGAGTTCAGAATTAAACAGTGAGGACAGACTGGAGTTCAGATTTAAACAGTGAGGAGAGACTGGAGTTCAGAATTAAACAGTGAGGAGAGACTGGAGTTCAGAATTAAACAGGGAGGAGAGACTGGAGTTCAGAATTAAACAGGGAGGAGAGACTGGAGTTCAGAATTAAACAGTGAGGAGAGACTGGAGTTCAGAATTAAACGGCGAGGAGAGACTGGAGCTCAGATTTTAACAGTGAGGAGAGACTGGAGTTCAGAATTAAACAGTGAGGAGAGACTGGAGTTCAGAATTAAACAGTGTGGAGAGACTGGAGTTCAGATTTTAACAGTGAGGAGAGACTGGAGTTCAGATTTAAACAGTGAGGAGAGACTGGAGTTCAGAATTAAACAGTGAGGAGAGACTGGAGTTCAGAATTAAACAGTGAGGAGAGACTGGAGTTCAGAATTAAACAGTGAGGAGAGACTGGAGTTCAGAATTAAACAGTGAGGAGAGACTGGAGTTCAGAATTAAACAGTGAGGAGAGACTGGAGTTCAGAATTAAACAGCGAGGAGAGACTGGAGTTCAGAATTAAACAGCGAGGAGAGACTGGAGTTCAGAATTAAACAGTGAGGAGAGACTGGAGTTCAGAATTAAACAGTGAGGAGAGACTGGAGTTCAGATTTTAACAGTGAGGAGAGACTGGAGTTCAGATTTTAACAGTGAGGAGAGACTGGAGTTCAGAATTAAACAGTGAGGAGAGACTGGAGTTCAGAATTAAACAGCGAGGAGAGACTGGAGTTCAGAATTAAACAGCGAGGAGAGACTGGAGTTCAGAATTAAACAGTGAGGAGAGACTGGAGTTCAGATTTTAACAGTGAGGAGAGACTGGAGTTCAGAATTAAACAGTGAGGAGAGACTGGAGTTCAGATTTAAACAGTGAGGACAGACTGGAGTTCAGATTTAAACAGTGAGGAGAGACTGGAGTTCAGAATTAAACAGTGAGGAGAGACTGGAGTTCAGAATTAAACAGTGAGGAGAGACTGGAGTTCAGAATTAAACAGTGAGGAGAGACTGGAGTTCAGAATTAAACAGTGAGGACAGACTGGAGTTCAGATTTAAACAGTGAGGAGAGACTGGAGTTCAGAATTAAACAGTGAGGACAGACTGGAGTTCAGAATTAAACAGTGAGGAGAGACTGGAATTCAGAATTAAACAGTGAGGAGAGACTGGAGTTCAGAATTAAACAGTGAGGAGAGACTGGAGTTCAGAATTAAACAGTGAGGAGAGACTGGAGTTCAGAATTAAACAGTGAGGAGAGACTGGAGTTCAGAATTAAACAGCGAGGAGAGACTGGAGCTCAGATTTTAACAGTGAGGAGAGACTGGAGTTCAGAATTAAACAGTGAGGAGAGACTGGAGTTCAGAATTAAACAGGGAGGAGAGACTGGAGTTCAGAATTAAACAGGGAGGAGAGACTGGAGTTCAGAATTAAACAGTGAGGAGAGACTGGAGTTCAGAATTAAACGGCGAGGAGAGACTGGAGCTCAGATTTTAACAGTGAGGAGAGACTGGAGTTCAGAATTAAACAGTGAGGAGAGACTGGAGTTCAGAATTAAACAGTGTGGAGAGACTGGAGTTCAGATTTTAACAGTGAGGAGAGACTGGAGTTCAGAATTAAACAGTGTGGAGAGACTGGAGTTCAGATTTTAACAGTGAGGAGAGACTGGAGTTCAGAATTAAACAGTGAGGAGAGACTGGAGTTCAGATTTTAACAGTGAGGAGAGAGTGGAGTTCAGAATTAAACAGCGAGGAGAGACTGGAGTTCAGAGTTAAACAGTGAGGAGAGACTGGAGTTCAGATTTTAACAGTGAGGAGAGACTGGAGCTCAGATTTTAACAGTGAGGAGAGACTGGAGTTCAGAATTAAACAGTGAGGAGAGACTGGAGTTCAGAATTAAACAGTGAGGAGAGACTGGAGTTCAGAATTAAACAGCGAGGAGAGACTGGAGCTCAGAATTAAACAGTGAGGAGAGACTGGAGTTCAGAATTAAACAGTGAGGAGAGACTGGAGTTCAGAATTAAACAGGGAGGAGAGACTGGAGTTCAGAATTAAACAGTGAGGAGAGACTGGAGTTCAGAATTAAACAGCGAGGAGAGACTGGAGTTCAGAGTTAAACAGTGAGGAGAGACTGGAGTTCAGAATTAAACAGTGAGGAGAGACTGGAGTTCAGATTTTAACAGTGAGGAGAGACTGGAGTTCAGAATTAAACAGTGAGGAGAGACTGGAGTTCAGATTTTAACAGTGAGGAGAGACTGGAATTCAGAATTAAACAGTGAGGAGAGACTGGAGTTCAGAATTAAACAGTGAGGAGAGACTGGAGTTCAGAATTAAACAGTGAGGAGAGACTGGAGTTCAGAATTAAACAGCGAGGAGAGACTGGAGTTCAGAATTAAACAGTGAGGAGAGACTGGAGTTCAGAATTAAACAGCGAGGAGAGACTGGAGTTCAGAATTAAACAGTGAGGAGAGACTGGAATTCAGAATTAAACAGTGAGGAGAGACTGGAATTCAGAATTAAACAGCGAGGAGAGACTGGAATTCAGAATTAAACAGTGAGGAGAGACTGGAATTCAGATTTTAACAGTGAGGACAGACTGGAGTTCAGAATTAAACAGTGAGGAGAGACTGGAATTCAGATTTAAACAGTGAGGAGAGACTGGAGTTCAGAATTAAACAGTGAGGACAGACTGGAGTTCAGAATTAAACAGTGAGGAGAGACTGGAGTTCAGATTTTAACAGTGAGGAGAGACTGGAGCTCAGAATTAAACAGTGAGGACAGACTGGAGTTCAGAATTAAACAGTGAGGAGAGAGTGGAATTCAGATTTAAACAGCGAGGAGAGACTGGAATTCAGAATTAAACAGTGAGGAGAGACTGGAATTCAGATTTTAACAGTGAGGACAGACTGGAGTTCAGAATTAAACAGTGAGGAGAGACTGGAGTTCAGAATTAAACAGTGAGGAGAGACTGGAGTTCAGAATTAAACAGTGAGGAGAGACTGGAGTTCAGAATTAAACAGTGAGGAGAGACTGGAGTTCAGATTTAAACAGTGAGGAGAGACTGCAGTTCAGATTTAAACAGCGAGGAGAGACTGGAGTTTAAGAGCTGTGTGGCTGCACACAGTGGTAGCACTATTGCCTCACAGTGCCAGAGTCCCAGGTTCAATTCCGGCCTTGGGTCACTGTCAATGCAGTTTGTACGTTTTGCCTGTGTCTGTGTGGGCTTCCTCAGGGTGCACCAGTTTCCTCCTACAGTCCAAAGATGTGCGGGTTAGGTTGATTGGCCATGCTAAATTGCCCCTTAGTGTCAGGGGATTAGTAGAGTTGCGGGAATCGGACTGAGTGGGATTGTGGTTGGTACAGACTCGATGGGCCAAATGGCCTTCTTCTATACTGTAAGGATTCTATGATCTGAAAGGTAGCGTCTTTGACAGTGCAGCATTCTCTCAGTACTGCACTGTAATGCCAGTCTAGGTATTGTGCTGTGGAGTGGGGCTTGAACACATGATCTTCTGATTCAGAAGGGATGGAGTATACAAAAAAAGGGAATGGGGTGGATGCGAAGAGAAGCCTAGGAAATACTGTACTGATATATATATATATTTGCCTCATAATTTGAATTATTTTGCAGTAGTAAAGAGAGTTCTTAAAAATAGAGTAGGAAAGTTTAATGCTGCAAATAGACTTGAAATTGAGATTGAGAACATAATAAACATGCATACTTGATAAAGTAAATGTATTGAGTAATACCCCTCAATCAATATTAATAAAACACATTTACTAACCATTAACCTATGTGAGACCTTGCAAATTGACTGCCACACTTCACCATATTAAAAGTAAAAATAGAAAGTACTAGAAATACTCTGCAGATCAGGTATGATATGCCGAGATAGGCACACAACATTTTGGGTTGATGACCTTCCATCAGAACTTTTTGTCCTATGATGAAATATTGACTACAACTCAAAGATATTTCATTGGTTGTGAAATACTTTGGCAGGTCCTAATGTTGCGATAGGTACTTTATGGATGCAAGTTTTTTCATCTTATCTTCATAATTTTAAACATCTCTGTAATATCCTTACAAAATCTATACTTTTCCATTGTATCTCCCACCTTACAAGTGGAATAAAACAGGCTATAGTATTCTAGATGTGGCTAGGGGTTTGTAATTTAGTTTGGTGTTGAGGTGCATTAATTATGTATCCTAGCACCCAAGGCAGATTCACAGCAACATCATCTTCAGACATCAGATCAGCCACCAATATACATCGATTATGTTCTGCTCCAACTCTTTGCCTCACTTGACTCCTCCACTGTGTCAATGCCATGTATCTGATACCAAGGCTTGACTTTGGTGTAACTTCCTCCAGCTAAGACTCGGAAAGACCAGAACCAATGTACTGTCTCAAGCTGAACCAGGTTGTAATCTTACATTGTGAGATTCTGTTTCTTCTTGCTTGCTAAGGCCGTCTAATTCCATTTCACCCACCATTGCACTATCCCACCTCATTTGCTGCTCAAACCCTCAACAATTTCCGAGTTGATTATCAGCCCTTTAAATGGTGTTGAATGCTCCTGCTGTGGCCAACAAGTCCTGGCATTGGATTCAAATCCTGAGCTTCTGGTCAAGCGATAGGAGTGCTCCCGTTGCGTCACAAGGTCTCCTACTATTCCAGTGATCAATTGGTAATACCTCATTCAAAACCATGTCTAAATTCATTCTGCCCAAAACACTGGTGTCTGTAATCTTTCCCATTAGCCCAATATCCCTGTCCCCCAACATCTTTAACTTAAAATTCTCAGTTTTGGGTTTAAATTCCCCTATGGGTTTGCCCTCCACATCTTTATGACTTGCTCTAGTTGTTTTTCATGTTGCATTATATAAATGTGAGTAATTTTTATTTAACCTGTATAATGTTGTGGTTAGAACACATCTTGAATATGCTCTAAATCACCAGTGTGGAATGAACCTTTCCAGTGCTGGAGACAGCAAAAGAAGGGCTATAAGATAGATCACTGGTAGATTTTTTAAATGTATGATGCAGCAATGAATATAATCAATAAATAGCACTGTCCACAACATTACTGCAACTTGGCACCAAACAAATGATGTGTCCAATTTCCTTCTCTCCTGTTAGTGATTATGCACCTTTATTGACTAGAAAAGGACGGTGGAAATGCTACAGATTCTGTCAACTTTCTTATGATATTCTTTGGTTTCAGCCCTGATAACTGCTCTACTTGATTCAGACGTGGCACACAGGTAGCCCAAAGCTGTCATTCACAGCATGTGTAGACTAGTTTAAAAAAATTGATCCTTACGTTTTTAAGTTTATTTATTAGTATCTCTAACGGGATTGGTTGGGTTGGCTGGATGCAGGAGCAGCCAACAGACTTGGTACCATGATAAAGATGACCTTCTAGTGCCCTACATCACTCTATTGAATGTTCTTCTCTCTGATATAACCATTTACAGCAACAATTCTTTCCATTTCAAAGTGCATTTTCTGGATCGATACTGAAGTGGAAATGTAGATAATTTTTTAGAAGTGCCATGTGTCCATTCAGGCCTGATTTCATATTCTCCCTCTTCCTCCAGATTTCAAAAGGACACAAGCACTTGGAGACCAGGATCACTGGAAACAAGCAACTGCTAAAAATATGAATCTCATGAATTTGAAGTAGAATGGATTCATCAATCAACCATTGCAATACATGGAAAAACAACTCATACTGTAATTAATTTAAATGCCATGCAATAGTCTTTTTGTGACCCTTTAAGAGGTGGGTGAGGGAACGGTAAAGGTTTTATCTATAGCAGAATCTTCAATAGTTAAACTCTGGGTGGAAAATATCCAATTTCTAAGAAACAGACTCTCATAACAAAATGCGAACATTTCATGGGCCTAATAATACACATCCTTTCTTATTTCTGTTTCTTTTCATTGTTTTAATTCAATATTAAGTGGTATAGAATTAATCTGCAGGAATCTCCACTTGGACTGATGATAAACTAGTCGTGAGATATCCAGTCAGCTTCTCTGTGGACATTATGAGCAAAAAGTGGTAAAATGTGTGCTTGTTATTCTTGAAAGCTAACTGAGAGGGGACATAAAATAAATATATAGTAGAAGTACATGACCTTTAACAACATAGGACAAATAAATCCAAAGCACTACTTAAAGTTAAATTACAACTGTAGGACAAGATTCATGTGGGACAAAGGAGAATTTAGAACTGATCTCGGGTGTTCTTTGTACAAAGAGGTCAATATGTGCAATGGATTTGTGGGTAGAGTGTGGGTTGGAGACAAGAAAGTCTTAGCATCGTTTAAGAAAGAGATGAATGTCGTAATGAGAAAAAACATTATGATTTACTTACCAATAGATGAGCTATGATAGACCTTCCTCATCTGTATTTGGCTGTGATTTTGTTATGATCTTAATCTGGAATTGCATCCTCTGCATCTCAATGGCTAAACTCTGTTTATCTCAGAATTTGCAGACAACTGGAATGTTCTAACAACTTCATTTGGTTCCACCCCCTTGTTACCTTTCATTATCTTTGTGCAAGTCAAGCATGTTTTGGATATCTTTTCTCATGCACTGTATTTGAAGACATGCTCTTATGTTGAGCAGCTGCAAACTCCAATACCCGAGATGTATTACTGGGAGGTTAATGCTGAGGTTGTTTAACCCACTTGGCTTTTACAAGTTCTTGTAGTCTACACTTATGGATCTTACCAAATTGTTTCTGAAAATTTATTGTTTTTTTTCTGAAAGGAAGGCCAAGATTTCAGTGCTATACTAAGAGTTTGAGAGATGTCTTCAGATTTACTGCCACAATACTAGATTTGACTGACAACACAAAACGATAAGAATATTATACACCTACATGTGGAAGTGGAGAATTTTATTGTACTACATTGTATTACCTTTAAAGAATCTCATGAGTTGTGTAACAGTACAAATTCATTTATAATAAATTACCATATTTGCAGCACTTTACGTGTCAAGCTTTAATGGTCACCTCAATCAGATGCCCTGGTAACTCAATAAGTAAATGCTCTGTTCAAGGTTGTATTGAGGCATTTGATGAGGTCATTCCAGGTTAAACCATAACTTGTCTTATTAAGTCAGCTCAATGGAGCAGCGGTAACATGCTTTAAGCTGTCTGTGGTTTAGAGAACATTCGTACTCTTGACAGCTACTGGGTGAGGCACCTAAAGGCTGTCATTGTCAAGGAAAATGTTCCCTAGCAAGAATCTATGCCTTCAAGAGAGAAGGAGAAAACGGGGAAGGGGAGGGGGGTGGGGAGTGGAATTGCTTGGACTAATAAATATGATTGTTTGTGAAAGCCTCCTCAGGTCTCTCCAAAACAGCAGGTTCATAAACAATTTTTGATGCTCAGGTTGAAGAGGAAGAGAGGGGTGGAGATATGTCTGCATTCATACTTTTATTTCAAGCAATGTTACGTGTAAAATAAATGACTTATTGTGTAGATCAATATTTGAGGAAGGAGTTAGCACATCACTCAGGGTGAGGCGATGAACAGTATGCTTGCCAAGAGTCAGCTACCATAACTGAGGTGGAAGAGCAAATTTATTTTTCTATACATTATGGACGGGGAGAATAAGGGTTCATAAGTGTGACTGAGGTACAGTAAGTTACATAGTGACCTGGCTAATAGTGATGTACAATCAAAATTAGGTACTTTATCAGCTGATACACGGTGTTTGATCAATATACAAAACAGATAGTGGTACACCATGTCAGGGATTGATTTGTGAATGAAATAATGGGTGGGAAATAACTGAAATGTGTAGGAAAGCAAAAATTGTCACTGGCCCAACTTTCGAGAGCTGGGCTTAAATCCATTTAAGGCAAGAAAAATAAAGGCTAAGTTTTAGGAATATATAAGCAGATTGGTTTTTGATGGGTCAGGTTGAATTCACAAATTCACTTGAAGCACCAGTCTAACAGATTCTCCTCTATGAGATCCAGTCACAGATGACTAGTGGAAAACATCCAAGTACTCCCACTTTCTCCTTTTACCTGAAAGAAGCTCTGATCTCCATCATTAATGCTGCATCCAAGTAGCTTAGTTTCCTCTTTTTTAGCAAACACAATTTTCCCCTCTTACCGAGAAAGGCCACTGGCCCACTGAGCCTGCCCTGTACAACCATGAGTGACCTTGACATTTACTTTCTAAATGCAACTGGGTTCACTCCACTCAGGAAATTGCTCTTTTGAGAGGGAGTTTTAGTTCACATGACAGCATGGTTGGTGCAGGCTTGGCAGGGCCGGTGCGGGGGCGGGGGGGGGGGGGGGGTGCGGTGTGTGCGGACGGCCTGTTCCTGTGTTGTAATTTTCTTTGTTCTTTTTCTTTTAATATTTGCAATGAATCCCTATTCATTGAACATGACAAAACATAAGATTGGGAGTAAGCCATTTAGCCCCTTGAGCCACTTTCGTCATTTAATGGTAAAATGGCTGATCCGCAATGTAACTCCACATACTTGATTTCACCCCAATTCCCTTAATACCTTCTCTAGTCAACAAAAATCTAACAAAACAAATAGAAATTACTAATGATCGAGCATCAATTGCCATTTTCAGAAGAATTCCAAACTTCTGCCACTCTTTGGGTTATTTTTTATATGCCCCCATTGCGTGTCTTTTGGGCAGGGCAGTGCACATAAAATAAGGCAGGTGCCCAGTTCAGTACCTTCCCACCCATTCCTGAGCTCACTCCCATAATATAGTTTGGGGCGGGGGGGGGGGGGGGGGTTAGCTGATGCCAAAATTGGCAGCTTGCCCACTATATTCAAAGAAGTACTCAGGATCCATTAGGTTTGTTAGCAAGCCAATTAACCTTGATAGCACACATCCACACGATAAAACGTTTGGTTGAACAGGTAGTCTCATTTCCAAAAAAAAAGTTCTTCAAAGGGTGGGTACAAAGTGCGCTTTGATCATTCGGAGCTGCCCTTTGCTGATAGCAGGGTGGCAGGGGGCAGCTGCCAGGGCTGCTGGAGAAGAAGAAAGAAGGCTAATGGATCCCTGGAGCAGGTAAGTCCAGGATCTTGGGCAGGGAGTGTTTGGGTAGATCAAGGAGAGGGGCAGGGTGATGGTAAGGGGTAGATTTAAGGTTGCAGACAGATAAGACAAAAGGAGGTGTTCATTCTTAGTGGGGTCAGCAATGGCCAGCCCCGAATAAGCAAACCCCCCTTCATACTCCAGCTTTGAAGAATTTAGTTTTTAAAATTGGGCTACCTGCTCCTATCTAGCTGCCCACACCAAACATTTTATGGTATGGACAGCGTACTGTCAAGATTAATTGCCTTGATACAAGTCTAATTGACAGTTGATTCTTATTTGAAAAGAAGTGCATTTTTAGCATAGCAACTCAGATTTCTTGAGTGAACTGTAAAACACCACTATCTCCAAATCAGTCCACCTTAATATCACAAAAACTTGATCAAATAATGCTCCCACCTTTCAAAGTTTAGGAAATACAACCCAAGTCTGTGTAATATCTTCTTGTAGCTTCACTCTTAAAGTCTCTGTTATTGTTCTAGTAAACCACACTGCACTTTCCTCCCAGTACAATGGAACCTTCCCACGGTGCACTGCTCACAATATTGCGGATGTGATCTAACCAGGACTTTGTGTATGACTTCTACTCCCTTGTATTCTAATCCACTAGATACAAAGTCCAGCATTCATTAGCTTTTTGATCTAGTTTCTGTATCTATACATGGCATTTTAATGATTTACCTGGACTCTCAAGTCCCTAGTTCTTCACTGTTTCTAGTTTTTCTCTATTTTCTAAGAATGCCATTCTTTTCTTTTTGGGTCCAAAGTTAAGGGCTTTATATTTGTATATATTGAAACCTATTTGCTAGGCTTTTGTCCAGTCATTTAATCTATCAATATATCTTTGAAAATGTTATGGTTCCATTACATTGTTTATAGATGCTGCCTATCTTTGTGTAATTGGTAAACTTAGTTAGATGGCTTTCTATCTCAAAATCCAAGTAATTGATAAATAGTGAACAGATGAGACCCCAACGTAGATCTTTGAGGACACAACTAGTCACAATTGGTCAGTTTGAATATCTGCCCATTTTTCCTACTTTCAATCTCCTGCCACTCCGCCAATTTTCAGGTCAATAAATTGTCATCAATTTCTCAATTCAACTTTAGCTAACAGCCTCTTGTGAGACCGTTTATCAACTGCCTTTCAAAATCTCATATAAATGAGATCCATAGACATATCCTTATCCATTACTTCAGTCAGTTCTTCAGATTTATCAGGCGTGATCCATCAGTACAAATCCATGCTGGATCTTTCTAATCAGCTGAAAAGTGTTATGGCATTCGGTCACTCTGCCATTAATTATAGACTCCAGTAATTTCCCAAGAGAAGGCACCAAGCTGACTGATTGAGAATTCAGTTTCTGTCACCTTTTTTAGATCCTGGAATGACAATGGTTCTGGCAGGTATAATTCAGATATTTGAAATGATCTTACCTACTTCCTTTAAAGCCTGGATGGAAACCACCTGATCCTGGGGGCTTGCCACTTTCTTGTGCCATTATTTTCATTACTGTTAATCTGCTTACATCCATTTTGATGAGTCTCTCTGTTCCAATTTCAATATTCTTCCCAAAATGCTGATCTTTTCCTCCACTGCTAATCCTGAAATAATTATTCAATATATCCACCGGTTCCTTATTTGTTCCACAGATTAGTGACTCCATTTGAATATCTAACTAGTATTCTGCTTACATAACTTTTCCTTGTAGAACATAGAACATAGAACATTACAGCGCAGAACAGGCCCTTCGGCCCACGATGTTGCGCCGACCAGTTACAAAAACAATGACCCACTAGCCTATACCAATCCCTTTTCGTCCATAAACCTATCCAGAGATCTCTTAAACGCCCCCAAACTAGACGCATCTACAACTGCAGCAGGCAGGGCATTCCAATCCCTCACCACCCGCTGGGTAAAGAACCTACCCCTGACATCCGTCCTGTAGCTACCCCCCCTTAATTTAAAGTCATGCCCCCTCGTGCTAGCTTTCTCCATCCGAGGAAAAAGGCTATCACTATCCACCCTATCTAAACCCCTAATCATCTTATATGTTTCAATAAGATCCCCTCTTAGCCGCCTTCTTCCCAACGAAAACAACCCTAGATCCCTCAGTCTCTCCTCATAGGACCTCCCCACCATACCAGGCAACATCCTAGTAAACCTCCTCTGCACCCTCTCCAACGCCTCCACATCCTTCTTGTAATGCGGGGACCAGAACTGCACACAGTACTCCAAGTGCGGCCGCACTAGAGTAGTGTACAGTTGCAACATTACACTGCGACTCCTAAATTCAATCCCCCTACCAATAAACGCCAAGACACCGTACGCCTTCTTGACAACCTTATCTACTTGATTCCCAACTTTCAGGGATCTATGTACACACACACCTAGATCCCTCTGTTCATCCACACTATTCAAAGTCCTCCCGTTAGCCCTATACTCGACACATCTGTTGCTCCTACCAAAGTGAATTACCTCACACTTCTCCGCATTAAATTCCATCCGCCACCTCTCGGCCCAGCTCTGCAACCTATCTAAGTCTCCCTGCAGACTATGACACCCTTCCTCACAATCTACCACACCTCCAACTTTGGTGTCATCAGCAAATTTACTAATCCACCCAACTATACCCTCATCCAGATCATTAATAAAAATTACAAACAACAGTGGCCCCAAAACAGATCCCTGAGGCACACCACTCGTAACTGCACTCCATGATGAATATTTACCATCCACCACCACCCTCTGTCTCCTATCTGATAGCCAATTCCTGATCCAACTTCCTAGATTACCCACAATCCCATACATCTGCATTTTCTGCAGAAGCCTACCATGGTGAACCTTATCGAACGCCTTACTAAAATCCATGTATACCACGTCAACTGCCTTACCCCCATCCACCTCTTTGGTCACCTTCTCAAAAAACTCAATAAGGTTAGTAAGGCACGACCTACCTGCTACAAAACCATGCTGACTATTTCTAATCAATTCATTACACTCCAAATAACTATAAATCCTATCCCTAATAATTTTTTCTAAAACCTTGCCCACAACAGAAGTAAGACTCACCGGTCTATAATTCCCGGCAAAGTCTCTGTTCCCCTTCTTAAACAAAGAGTGTCTCCAGCTCTTCCCTATCTAAGTTGAACAGCCTTTCCACCTGAATAAACCTTTAATATTATAAACTCTCTTTCGAGAATTAAAAGCCCCAGTTGGCTATGACCCTTGTGCTAACTGAGAGCCTTTAAACTAGACACTAATCAAGAGCCCTCCTTTGAGTATTTTTCCAGTGTCTCAATATTACCCATCATGTAAATGGATTAAAACTCAATATAATATTCCAGATGAGGCCCAACCAGTGACTTGCGTAGAGTCAGGAGTGTATTTCTTGTTTTGTATTTAATTGTGCTAACAAGAAACCCTAAAATTGTGTTCTCTTGTTATAACCTCAAAGAACTGGTGCTGAATCTTCAAAGATTCATATACTGCAACATCCAAGTTCCAATCCCATGAAACACTCTTGAATGCAGATCTGAAGGTTGGTACATGTTCTTAGTGTTATCCTTATCCAAGTGTATGCCACTATATTAACCTATACTGAAGATGCAGGCACATTCCCCTTATTGTATGTGACCCAGTTAAAGCTCTTACACCTGCACATATTATCTGTGATTATGCAGAGTTCTCTTGATGCCATATTCAGATCTGATGAAAATGGTGGGAAACAATAAAGATACCTGTGGTTTTACACTGGTGAGCGATACCTATGCAAAACCACTACCATTACTGTCCACGAGCACAAACCAATTCTTTATCCAACTCAAATTCTGCTCCATCTTCTCACAGCACCAATTCCAGTCTGTCTCAGATTTGAATACTGCCCCTTTTTCTAGCCTTTTCCCTCACTAATGAACACTGTTGTTACTGCCTGTTGCTTTTACAGCAACTTGTTACTTTCCCTATTGCAATACCTCTATCTCTTTCTTTACAGGATGATCAATGTTCCTTTAAATTCCTTTCTTGGTTTAGTTAAACTGCAATCATTTCATTGTAGGCATTTAACCTGCTCCTTAAATATGCAATTGTGGTAAAATCAAGGCTAATTTTACCATTTCCAATTTTAATTCATCCTTTCCTTTACCAGAATGTAAAACTCATGGCACTTCTTACCTCCCCGATCTTACAACCACGGAACTTTTGAAACTTAAGTTTCTTGGCATTTAATCACTATTTCCTGATTCTTCTTCCCCGTTTCTACTCTTTTCAGCCACTGCGTTTATTTGGCTTTTCACCAACAAATATCAGTTTTCCATTTTAAACTTGATATTAACATCTGCAGAATCTTTTTTTCTCATTCAGGATTATAATTTGCATTATCATGTTTTCCATTTGTCAGCATTTAATGGTTTAATTTCTCAGCCCTGTAAAGTGCTCGAGGTGTCAGCTAGTAGCACCTCCTTGGTGCTTAGGCAGAAGGTCATGGGTCCAAGTTCTTCTCCAGAGATATCTGTGTTATTAAGCCTGACACCTCAGTGCAGCAGTGAGGAAATATCACACTCTCAGCGGCCCTGCTTGCCCTGTCTGGTGGACAGGAAACATGATGTAGATATGCCGGCGTTGGACTGGGGTAAACACAGTAAGAAGTCTCACAACACCAGGTTAGAGTCCAACCAGTTTATTTGATAGTAATCTTACAAGGTTTCAGAAACGGTGTTCCTTCGTCAAGTGTGTGGAACCTTCCACACACTTGACGAAGGAATACCATTTCCGAAAGCTTGTAAGATTACTATCAAATAAACTGGTTGGACTCTAACCTGGTGTTGTGGGACAGGAAACATCCCAGAGCACATTTTGAAGAGCAACAAGGGACTTCTCTTGGGATTCTGGAAAATATTCAATATTCAACCAATAGCAGTCTATCTGATCATTTATCTCAGTAAGTCTACAAAGGGAATTACAATGGTTAAGTGAGTGAGCAAATATTTGACAGATGGAGTATGATGTGGGCAAAAGTGAACTAGACCACTTTAACGGGCAGAATAAAAAGGCAGTATACTATATAAATGGAAAAGTGCAGATCTTGATGGTACAGAGGAATCTGGGTGGGCTGGTGTTAGTACACAGGTACAGCAAGTGACCAGGAAGGCAAATTTAATATTGGCCTTTATTGCAAAGGAAATTGAGTATAAAAGTATGGAAGCATTGCTGTAGTTCAACAGACTTTAGCGAGACTGAATCTGGAGTACCATGTACTGTTTTGGTCTCCTTACTTGAGAATGACTATAATTGTGTTAGAAACAGTTCAGAGAAGGTTCACTTAACTGATTCCTGGAATGAAGGAAGGTTGAGAAAGTTGGACCTAAATCCAATGGAGTTTAGAAAAATAAGGTGACCTTATTGAAACATATAGCCAGAATTCACCAATGTCATACACTTGCCACTGATAATGGAGAATGTGGCACTCAGCCAAATCAGTATTCACAGCAATGGAAATGGAGAATCCCGGCCATAAGATCCCGAGGGGACTTGACATGGTAGAGATGCAGCGACACTGATCCCTTTGTGAGAGAATCTAGAACTCAGGGACAGAGTTTAAAAATTAGGGGTCTCCCATTTAAGATAGAGATAATATAAATGTTTTTCTTTTAGAAGGCTGTTAGTCTATGGAATTCTCTTCCCCAGTGAGCAGTGGTGATTTCGTATTGACTTTATTCAAAACTTGAGTTAGTTTTTTGATTAACAAAGAGTCGAGGGTTGGGGGGCGGGAGGCAGACAGGAAAGTGGAGTTGAGGCCACAACTAGATAAGCTATGATCTTATCAAATAGCGGGGCGGCCTCGAGGGGCCAAGTGACCTACTTCTACTCCTAACACGTGTTCTTGTGATTTAGAGATATAACGTATTACTATTGCACATGAGGACGGATGACTTATTTTACTCATTCACGGGATGTTGTTGCAGACTGGGCCAACATTTATCTTTAACTGCCCTTGATATGTACATTGCTGTGGATCTGGAGTGACACGCAGGCTAGACCAGGTTAAGATGGCAGATTTCCTTCCCTGAAGGACATTCGAGAACCAGATGGGTTTTTATGACAATTGACAATGATCATCATGAGACTTTTAATTCGGGATTGTTATTGAATTCAAATTTCACCAACTGCCATGGTGGGATTTGAACCCATGTCTCCAGAGTATTACACTGGGTCACTGGAAAGTGACCCAGATTGCTAATCCCATGCCAACACCATTATGCCACAACTCTCTTTAAGTGAACACTCACTGTTTGTGCCTGTACATGAAGCTGGACAAGTGGCTGAATATTCTGTCGAACTGTATCTTGGCCAGACTTGCTTTGAAGTGGAGCAATAAAAAAAATTCACTTCCAGATTAAAAAAGTAATTTGTTTTATTTGCATGCTTTAAAATTACTATTTGCACACTGCTTCATGAAGTGCCAACATTCGGAATACAGTAAAGCGTTACAATTTTTCAAGTTTACTTTCAACAGATAAATCACACCCAAACTGAACAGCTGCAGGAGTTACAAGAATCTGCAAAAGCAGGGAGGAGTGAAAGCTGTCATCAAGTTCACAGGGTGCTCACAATGGAAAAATATAATTGAAACCGTAAATGTCATAATTTTCAAATTTTAGGGTTCCAAGATTTGGAAAACAACTGTTCTTACTTCTCCAAAAATAGCTGAAGGTCCAATTTTTCTTCTTAAAGTGCTATGGCCTACCCAAAAGCTTTCTATCCTCCAGTTTTCTGTATTGCTCCATAGACACTGGTGCCATCCATGACTGTACCCCAAGTGACAATTCTTCAAACTTACATCCAGATGTGTTGGTCAGTTATTTTATACTGGGAGTTGGGACAAGGGCAAACAGTTCCAGGGTTGGGTAGGTATACCCACAGAACAATCCAAGTTTAAAGCCCCAATCATATCTGGTGGAGGCTGTCCAAGGCGGAAGATCGGAAGATATCACAGAGCACTCTAGCAGGAAGGCATGGAGAACCTCACTTGCTGCCTACCTGCTCATAAAAAAAAGCATCCGCAATACCTTTGTGCACTATTTCCTCAATAAAACTGAATATTTTGAACAAAGGTACTGCCCTAAACCTCTTCTCCCGTTTATTACACTAAAATATGAAAATAAGGATCTCGGTTCATTTAAAATACATCAAAAATATATTTAATAATCAAATTTTGCAATTTTCAATCTGATTGTAACAATGTGTAAATCACAGCCTTCAAATAAGGGTCAGTGCATTCTGAGAAACAGTTATTAATTAAGAGGTTTCTTTCTGAGTTGCTGTATTTCATTTTGGAATTCAGCTGACTATATGAATTACCTCAACCAAATGATCACGCTTTTTACTTTTTACTAATTCAAACTCCTTGCTATAAATGTGCAAATGGGAACATTCTAAAGGTTCTGACTGCTGAAGTATCTATTTCAAATGTACCATCTACCCTGAACAGGTATAAGAAACATGATGACATGTTAATTTATACAGAAAAACATGCAACAAAGGCATTCGTGCAGATTTGGTTCAGTCTAACTAAGTCACTCTGGGTATACAATCTATAAATTGATTTATTTTGGGTTGCCACCCATTCTGTTTTTGAATAGGCAGTTAGATTTTGAATGGATTGTCCAGTAATTTCTAAGACCAGACTTCAAAAGTGCCATTTTGTCTGTATTGACTTTTGTGCCTAATGACTTGGAAGCATTAATCATTGAGGTTCATATGGCTTTAGATAATTCTTCCATGCCACCCAAAAGCAGACATCAAAACAAAGTCATGATCCTGTCCTTTGTCTAAATTCTTAATCTTTTCAATTACCCCAACTAGTTTTGGAGTTGGTAAAATATGGCAGCCCAGTGCTTATCATTAATAATTTCTCACCTGACTCTAGTTTCTTTCCTCTATCCCCAAGTCACTATGGTTTTCAGGGTCACTGGAGCTGTGGCTAAGGCTTCCTGGGGATATGGGCTCACTGGCCTGGCTCTTTTTCTTCACCCTTCTCTTCTCTAATCTTGAATTGATCATGGCAATTGGCTTTATGTTCATTCGGTCTTTCTCAGCCTCTTCCTCTTCATTGTATCGCTCTTCGTCTTCCTCTGTTTCACTGTGGTAAGGGCTGGAGTGGAGCGAGGTAGCAGGGGACGGTGGTTTGGAGGCAGGCCTTGGGTAACAGAAGCCTTCGCTCTACAAGGCAAAAAAAATAGTATTTCAATATCACAAGGGCAAATGAACAATGGTGCATTTACATTATTACATTAGTAATCTATTATTTTCCACTATTCTGCTGGCTGAAAATTGGACAAAGCTCATCAGTATCTCAGACTAACTGTACAATATTAGAACAGGAATATCACAACACAGAAACTGGGTCACGTGATTCAATAATACTCTCCAAAAGGTTAGCCAGCATAAAAAACATGGAATCAATCATCTAGGAAGATTCCTGATCACTTGCCTTCCAGACAAAGTCCTGGAAGGCAGCTTTCTAAAAGACATGGAGCAGCACCATCAGGGAATTTGCCTGACATCTGGGGAGTCAAAAAATTACTCAGGTGATCCAGAATGCATTCTGGATACATTAGAAGTCAATATGTAGATAGCGATAGAGGTAAGGAGGTTATATAGTACAAGGACCACAGACAAATGTATATTGGTTCACGTGCGCTCTAGTGTTTAAAATCAAAGTCCAATCAGGAATTCTTCCACAGAGGTCAGCTGGCTAAAGACTGGTGGTGTAAGATTTGCTCTGCTGGTGGGTTGATGATCCAAGATGGGGTAGGCACGCAGAGGATGAATCAGTTCTGCAGGTGATAGTTCAAAATCTTTCCAGCTGTGGGTTAGATTGGGGCCAGTTTTCCAACCTTGCCTCTGTGTGGCCCGCTAGTCAGACATTTAACAGCAGACTGGGGAATGTAGCTCTGAGAAAAGTGTCACATGGCCTCCTTTTGTGCTGCAAGTTTTCTATAATTTTAATATTAACCTGCTCAGCAAGCCTAAGTCTTAAGTCATGTAATCTTATTTCTCCACAATAATTTCAACAAAGAATGTTTATCCAGTGCCTTAGAAGTGGCTCTGTGTTCCAGACTGATAATGTCTCAGCCATTATAGGTTAGAGACACGTAGGACAAGGGGCCATGGACTTAAGGTGAGGGGGGAGAGGTACAACACAGATATTAGAGGGAGGTTTTTCACACAGAGTGTAGTGGGGGTATGGAATGCTCTGCCAAGTAAGGTGGTAGAGGCAAACACGCTAGAGTCCTTTAAGAGTAACTTAGACAGGCACATGACTGAGTTGGAGATGGGTGGATATAGGAGATCCTTTTAAATAAGGGTCATTAGCATTGGGGCGTCCCTGGTAATGTAAATGGGTATAGTATGATAATAATGTTTTTTCTCTTTTCATTCACAGGTTTTAAGTCGGTCCACCTTGTGTCCAACGAGAGGCATACACGCGATGGGTCGTACTGGGGCTGCTCTTGGTTGTTCGAGATTGGCCTAGTGCTTCATGTCATTAGTGTGTGCCTAAACTGGACAAGATACTGGGCAAGACGACAGCTCAGTGACTATCGCTGATTGCTGTGCAGACTCATGGATTTGGGCCGGTGTCTGTGGGAGTTTGCACATTCTCCCCGTGCTTGCGTGGGTTTTCTCCGGGTGCTCCGGTTTCCTCCCACACCCCAAAGATGTGCTGTTAGGCTGATTGGCAGGAATAAATTGTCCCTAAATCAGTTTCCCTCAATCTGGATGGCCATAAAACATTAGACAGGGGTCGTGGGTAGAGAGGTGGACTGGTGGTGTTGAGATGGCAGCGCGGGCTCGTTGGGCCGAAGGGCCTGTTTCCCGGGCTGATTTTGTTCTTTGAAAGAGGTTTTATTTGTTACTGGTCTAGTATTTGGGAAATCAAGCTAAGCTTGGCTTAGCAAATGCAAATGACCTTTTCTGTAGTTCCCTTTGAAGTTGGTCTGTGCAGTTCCAAGTGGTCTGTAAAACATTGCTCAGACATGATGAAGTGTGACACCGTCAAAACTGAGAAGCTAATTCTTTTGTATTGGTGACTTACAGACAGAGGGTCAGCCATCTTCATTGCCTTGGTAGTCCAGGTTAAAATGAGCAATAGCAAAAAGGATATGTACATACACCAGAATTTTCTGACATTCACACTGGTGGGATCTTCCAGTCCAACTGATGGCACAGCCACGCTACTGATATCCAAATACGGGGGGGGGGGTCATTCAACAGGACATTGACAATGGCAGGACAAGAAAATCCCACCGTGAGCCAATGGTGGTCTGCCTCCGCTGCCAAGCATCATGTGGCAGGATGCTCAGAAAATTCCACTTATTTTGTTTGGTAATACTGAATTTGAGCATTGCTGGAGAAAAGGAGATTTTTCTTGCACTCAGGACAATTCACACGATTACCAAATGTAAAGGGATCGACAATTTGCACCAAATGAGATGAATGCACACATTGTTTGGCAAGTGGATTCTGATTGGTAGAGGCATTGCCATGGAGAATGCATCAGTTGATAGTGACCGATAGTTAATTGCCGGATATTGTTTGCAACAGCATAACTCTGATTGGTCAAGGCATTGGCCGGAGGAAGGAACCAGTGAACGGTTGTCACTTATTTTGTTTTAGCTGAAACAGCATAATGTGTGTATGTATTATTTTTGCCTGCACAGAGCCTTGTATCTTAATATATGTAGCTTCCAGTACACGCAAATGCTGTGAGCCTGAGTGACGATCTTAAATTGTTTGAGTGTGTTATTTTAAGCATACTGAGGATTATTTTGGTATACCTTCACTGGTTAATATAATTGTTGGGATTCTTACTGTTCCACGCAGTATCAATGGCCTTTTTGGCATCTCATAAATAGAGCCCGAGCCATTTGCTTACCACACAAGCTTGTGCCAAGATAGGCTGCATCAAAGGTATCCTGCGCAACAATGGCTACCCGTCTCAGATCATTTTGTGCTGTATTGTTCAAACTCATGATTGAGCCTAAGACTCAACTTTAGCCCTGAAAAGTACCCAGACTACCTTAGATTACCCTGGAAGGGAAAGATATCTTAAAATTTTGAGAAATAGGTGAAGCTAGCTGTTCCACAATATGCCGTAACATGAGTGGTTTTTGCCAATAACAGGTTGCTGCTGTCAAGCCAGAAAGATATTCTGCCTATCACACAAATGAGTAACCACAAATACAAAATTCAGTGCTAGTGAGATGCTACATGTGTGGAAGCTACATATATTAATACACAGGGTCCAGTTCTTTGCAGACAGAAAGAACATATACATCGTTGTGCCCGTCACATGCTCACAAAATAAGTGACGGCCATTGTTGACTTATTTCTCAGGGCAATGCTTCGACCAGAGTTAAACTGCCTGGTTTAAATTGTAAACAATGCTTGGCAGTTAGCCATCAGCTAGTGCATTCTCCTTGGCAATGCCTCTCTAACTATCAACATTCTCTTTCCATATAGTATAAAGTTTTGTTCCCTTTACACTTGAATTGTCTTGACGAGTGCAAGACAAAAAGTTTTGACAAAAAGTCTCTTCTGTTAGCAATAATGGTAAAGGTTTTTTAAAAAATACAGTATTGAGTTCTATTCCAGGACAAACTGCTCTATGACTGAATGAATTGCCTTGTTGTTTACTTAGCACTGAGGCTCCATATTCATCCCCTCACACCTTTGCTCACTTAATTCAAACACAACATATTTTTTGTGCAGATATTTGAGAGGTTGTGGCCCAGATATACTGGTTTTCCAACTGCCAGACATTATACCACCCAAGACACAAATCTGGACCCCAGGGAAGAATGGACATGTTGGCCTCGGTGGGAGTTATCCAGGATGTTTGAACTTCAGGCAGGTAATTCTTGTGCCCTCACTCCATTCCCAGGACCCTCCACAAAAGTTTCTGACTTTGATTTAGAGTCAGAGTTGTCAGACAGTTCTGTGGGACTTAGCTGCATAGTTATCCAGGAAACATGAGACAGAAAAATCCTAGTCTATCTCCTTAGTAACTACAGAACTGACCCCCCCATCAATCATACCGATTTCTCAGACTATACCCCTCCTGACCTGATTACTTGCTACCCTACCCATCATGTCACCCACCTGATCCATGCGCCACCTTGCACACTTAAGACACTTACCTCACCCACTTACCCACCCTACCACTTTACTCACTAATTCTCATTCATCTACTTATCCATTTACTAACATTCAGCCATCCACAATGGTCCTTTAAATGTGCCATACAACAGCTAATAACATGAATAGGGGGCATGTTTTGTTTTCCCCTCTGACACAACAGCATTGCGATGGAACTCTCTGATGGAAATCTGAACTTTTTTGGACTAGTCAGGCCCCCAACATCCAGTAAAATGTGCAGCAGTGTCCAGACATTGAAAAGTTTGAGCGCAGCTGCAATCTGACAATGATTACCGCTCCGCTCAAGATCCAGGTCAAATATATTCTGTTCTAAAATATATGAATAGGAATATATTGATAGCACCAAAACAAAATAGGCTTATGGCTGCTGAACAAGAGACACTAATAAAATCAGAGCTAAATGTAGAATGGACAGGCTCACTATCCAAATCATGATATGGAGGATATGACACTGAAGGGTAGGGAAATGATGACAAGGGTTTGATTCCCCACCATTATGTAAGGTACTGTTATGAGTTGAGAGTTGCAAAACGTGAAACAGTAGAGGTTAGAGCACAAGGTTCACATAAATGCATCACAAATATCGCTGCAATTCATAGACATAATTCTAAACATTTTAACTTTTTAAAAAATTCTAAGACATTAAACACTTATTTTAAGTGACCTTAGAGAGATACTGAGTAGTCTAACAACAAGGATGAAACCCTCCTTCTCAAGCAAATTCTGACATTAGGTAATGATTAACAGTAAAAACAGACAATTCTGTCAACAAACAAATGCCTTACTTACCACCTCAGGCTCCCAGAGTGAGGATGTAAAGGAATCTGGGAAAGCCTTGGCTAATGCCATTTGTCTTGCATGTACGTAATACTGAAAAGATAATCAAGAAGGCACTCCAGTTACAAAGAATCTCTCCTCATATCTTGTACAGAGACACTGTCATTCAGAGAGATAATTTTTCACATACAGAGACAACACAAAAAACATCAATGGTTCTGTAGTGCAATCAATGGAATCATAGAGTGCAAAAGAAGCACTCCAGCCCATTGAGTCTGCACCAAGAGTGTGTAACACCTGACCTTCCACCTAAATCCATTTACCAGCAGTTAAGTCATAGCCCTGAATGTTATGATGTGCCAATTGCTCATCTAGGTACTTTTTAAAGGATGTGAGGCAACTCGCATCGACCACCCTCCCAGCCAGCATATTCCAGACCATAATCACCCTCTGGGTAAAAAACTTTTCCTCACACCCCCCCAAACCTCCTGCCTCTCACCTTGAACTTGTGTCCCCTCTTGACTGACCCCTCAACTAAGGGAAACAGCTGCTCCCTATCCACTCTGTCCATGTGCAGAAAAACCTTTGGAAATGCTTTACATTGAGGAGTTAAAGAAAGAGGACAGAATAACGAGAAAGCAAAGGCCACAGGAAATAAGAGCATGAATGATGGAGGAATAAATAAAGCTTGGAGTCCTGTTGCACACCAGAGGTGGTAATATGGACAGAGAGAAAATATTTGTGTTGTGACAGGTTTGATAACAACTAAGTGTTTCTGCAGATCTAGAACTCCTGATGTAATGAACGGTGGGTGTAAGGTGACAGTGAATTCAGAAAATAGAGAACAAAGATAGAGGGTGGGATTTTCTTGCTGATCCTGCTGATGGGACTGTACAGTCAAGCTAACAGTGAGCCTCTTCTGTGGATTCCTCGCCGGCGGAGAGTATGAACAATGGGAAATCCACCAACAACAGCGGAACCAGAAGATTCTCCTGCTGATGCCCAGTGGTGGGCCACCTCTGCAAAACACACCTGGGGGAAATGGGGGCAAAAATCTCAGCCAACAAGTGGAGAAGTCAGAACATAATAAAGAGACCCAAGTGTGAAAATGATAATGCATTTCCAGTTTTTAAAACTACACAATACTTGATCGATTTGAAAATTGGTTACTCATGATTATTTTAACAGAGAGTTTGCCGAGCTTTACCCTTCCAAGATACTTCCAGTCCAGTAAATCAGAGAGGCGCTCCGTACGATTCCTCTGAATGATGCGCTGTCGGCGAGACTGTTGACAGAAGCTGTAGATGAAGGAGGTCAGTTGATTGCATGAGTCATCCAGAGATCTAAAACGACGATCAAGGATGTAAATCCCTGAGGGAAAAGCAAGCCTAAACTCAGTTATCTAATGCATAGGGCAATTACTGGCCAATAAGACAATTTTCTATTTAAAAATTAGAGCAAGGCTGGAAATATGACTCGCACCACTGACAAAGCTGAAGTTAGAGTGGCTATCTAACCATTGGTCAATTGGTGGAATTTTCTTGTCATTGCATCTTATTACTTTGGCTTATTCCATTTTCTTTAAAAATCTGTTGTTGGTTGGGCCTTTTCCTGCCAGCTAATACAACTCATAGTGTTCCTTTAGTGGGAGACACTTGTGTAAGTGTGTATGAGCCAACACAAAATAGGACAACCCTTTGCATTTTGAAACAAAATTGGATAACAGATTTCAAATGGGTATTCGCCTCCCATGTGAAGTGGAGGGCCCCAGCACAGTATGTCACATTACCATTTTCTAAGACTAACCTCAGCCATTCTGTCACTGAATAGTCACCCTATGAAGGCTGAAAACAGTGCTTGTGATGAGATAACTAAGAACAAAATGGTTCAATGAAACAAGGTGAGGAAATAATGCTATTCTACAAAGAAATAAATTATGAATGAGAAGAATGCCAATGACTTCTATGGTCTTTAAAAGATGCAGCTTTCATACTCAAAAACAATTTGTGCATACTATTTCCACTCATATGAAACTTATGGGTCATTCACAGTAATAGACAATGCTAGCATTAATTGCATTAAGGTACTGCACTCTTGTCATTCAAAGTAATAATCAGTACGTGAAATATTCTTACTAATACACTCTACATGTAAAATTTCCATGAATATATTGCATATGCATGGTCCATACAAATACAGTATCCATATTGTTCATGCTAATATTCTGCTGCATATGATTTACACCAATATACTGCCCCCCCATATAATTCACATTAATACACTGCCTCCAAGTAATTTACACTAATACACTGCCTCCATATAATTTACATTAACACACTGCCCCCATATAATTCACATTAATATACTGTCCCTATATTAGTCACACTAATATACTGATGCATATAATTCATATTAATAAACTGCCCCATATAATTCAGACTAATATACTGCCCTGATAACATTCACACTATAATACTGTAGCACATAATTCACACTAATTTATTATGCGATAATATTCACACTGAAATTCTGCACCCATATTATTCACACCAACAAAAAGCACCTGTATTAGTCAAATTAATAGTCTACACCCATGTTAGTTACACTAACATTAGTATACAGCACCCATATTATTCACGCTAATATACTGCACCCATACGTTTCAGCCTCACATACTGCCCCATATTATTCACACTAATATACAGCCCATATCATTCTCAGTAATATACTGCATAAGAACATAAAAAATAAGAGCAGGAGTAGGCCATCTAGCCCTTTGAGCCTGCCCCGCCATTCAATAAGATCATGGCTGATCTGAAGTGGCTCAGTTCCACTTTCCCGCTTTCTCCCCATAATCCTTAATCCCCTTGCCTACCAAAAAGTAGTAGTCCTGTAAGTAGTAGTCCTTCCTACTATTATTCCTACCAAAGTGGATAACCTCACAACTTGCCTGCATCATATCATTCTCAGTAATGTCCAGCACCCATATCATTCTCAGTAATATACTGCACCCATACCATAGAACCATCAAGAGTATAGAAACACAGAGGGACCTAGGTATGCAAGTCCACAAATCCTTGAAGATGGCAGCACAGGTGGAGAAGGTAGTCAAGAAGGCATATGGCATGCTTGCCTTTATAAGACTGGGTATAGAGTATGAAAACGGGAGTCTGATGTTGCAGCTGTACAGAACATTGGTTAGGCCACATTTGGAGTACTGCGTCCAGTTCTGGTCGCCACACTACCAGAAGGACGTGGAGGCTTTGGAGAGAGTGCAGAGGAGGTTTACCAGGATGTTGCCTGGTATGGAGGGTCTTAGCTACGAGGAGAGATTGGGTAAACTGGGGCTGCTCTCCCTGGAAAGAGGAGAATGAGGGGAGACCTAATAGAGGTGTACAAAATTATGAAGGGTATAGATAGGGTGAACAGTGGAAAGCTTTTTCCCAGGTCAGAGGTGACGATCACGAGGGGTCACAGACTCAAGTGAGAGGGGCGAGGTTTAACTCAGACATCGGAGGGACGTTTTTTTTACACAGAGGGTGGTGGGACCCTGGAATGCACTGCCAAGTAGGGTGGTGGAGGCAGACACACTGGAATTGTTTAAGACTTACCTGGATAGTCACATGAGCAGACTGGGAATGGAGGGATACAAACAAATAGTTTTGTTGGACCAATGAGTGGCACAGGCTTGGAGGGCCGAAGAGCCTGTTTCCTGTGCTGTACTGTTCTTTTTCTCAATGATATACTGCACCCATATCATTCTTAGTAACGTACTGCACCTATGTCATTCTCAGTAATGTACTGCATCCATATCATTCTCAATAATACACTGCACCCATATCATTCTCAGCAATATACTGCACCCATATCATTCTCAGCAATAAACTGCACCCATATCATTCTCAGCAATATACTGCACCCATATCATTCTCAGCAATAAACTGCACCCATATCATTCTCAGCAATATACTGCACCCATATCATTCTCAGCAATATACTGCACCCATATCATTCTCAGCAATATACTGCACCCATATCATTCTCAGCAATTTACTGCGCCCATATCATTCTCAGCAATATACTGCGCCCATATCATTCTAAGTAACATACTGCACCGATAGCATTCTCATTAACATACTGCATCCATATCGTTCTCAGTAGTATACTGCGCCCATATCATTTTCAGTAATGTACTACACCTCTATCATTCTAAGTAATGTACTGCACCCACATCATTCTCAATGATATACTGCACCCATATTATTCTCAGTAATATACTGCACCCATGTCATTCTCAATGATATACTGCACCTATATCATTCTCAGTAATGTACTGCACCCATATCATTCTCAATGATATACTGCACCCATATCATTCTCAGTAATGTACTGCACCCACATCATTCTCAGTAATGTACTGTGCCCATATCATTCTCAGTAATGTACTGTGAACATAAGAACATAAGAAATAGGAGCAGGAGTAGGCCATCTAGCCCTTCGAGCCTGCCCCGCCATTCAACAAGATCATGGCTGATCCGAAGTGGCTCAGTTCCACTTTCCCGCTTTCTCCCCATAACCCTTAATCCCCTTGCTTACCAAAAACCTATCTACCTGCGTCTTAAATATATTTAGCGAGGTAGCCTCAACCACTTCAACGGGCAGAGAATTCCAGAGATTCACCACCCTTTGAGTGAAGAAGTTCCTCCTCAACTCCATTCTAAACTGCCCCCCCCCCCCCTTATCTTGACGCTATGCCCTCTAGTCCTGCTATCCTTCCTGAGCGGGAAGAACTTCTCCACCTCTACCCTATCCATCCCTTTCATCATCTTATACGTCTCAATGAGATCTCCCCTCATCCTTCTAAACTCTAACGAGTACAAGCCCAGTCTATTCAGCCTCTCCTCATAACTCAACCCCCTCAACTCCGGTATCAGCCTAGTGAACCTCCTCTGCACTCCCTCCAAGGCCAAAATATCCTTGCACAGGTGCGGCGACCAAAACTGCACACTGTACTCCAGCTGTGGCCTCACCAGTGCCCTGTACAGTTGCAGCAAGACCTCCCTACTTTTATATTCAATCCCCCTCGCTATGAAGGCCAGCATCCCATTCGCCTTCCTGACCACCTGCTGCACCTGTAGGCTGGGTTTTGCGACTCATGCACAAGGACCCCCAGGTCCCTCTGCACCGTAGCATGCTGCAGCTTTTCGCCCTGTAAGTAGTAGTCCTCCCTACCATTATTCCTACCAAAGTGGATAACCTCACACTTGCCAACGTTGTATTCCATCTGCCAGGTCCTCGCCCACTCGCTCAGCCTATCTAGATCCCTCTGCAGACTTTCCACACCCTCCACACAATTTGCCATTCCACCTATCTTTGTGTCATCAGCAAATTTCGACACCTTACACTCGGCTCCCTCCTCCAGATCATCTATATAAATGGTAAATAGCTGAGGCCCCAGCACCGATCCCTGGGGCACTCCACTAGTCACCAACCGCCAATCCAAATAGCACCCATTGACACCCACTCTCTGCCTCCTGACAGCCAATCCCCTATCCACGCTAACACCCTACTCCCAACTCCATGCCTCCTAACCTTTTGTAACAACCTTTTGTGCGGCACCTTATCAAACGCCTTCTGAAAAATCGAGAAACACCACATCCACCGGTTCCCCTCTATCCACCGCACTAGACACATCCTCATAGAATTCCAATAAATTCGTCAGACACAACTTCCCCTTAACGAAACCATGCTGCGTCTGCTCTATCAAACAATTCTTCTCAAGATGCCTCGCTATTTTCTCCTTGATTACGGATTCAAGCATTTTTCCTACAAGACGTTAAACTAACCAGCCTATAATTCCCTGCCTTTTGCCTGCTACCCTTTTTAAACAGCGGCGTAACGTTAGCTGTTTTCCAATCTTCCGGCACTTCCCCGGAATCCAGCGAGGTTTGGAAAATAATCACCAAGGCATCCACTATCACCTCCGCCATTTCCTTCAGAACCCTTGGATGCATTCCATCCGGTCCTGGGGACTTGTCCACCATCAGTCCGTCTAGTCTGTCGAGCACCGCCTCTCTAGTAACAATGATCTCATTCAGGCCCTCCACTCCCACCAATGATATACTGCACCCATATCATTCTCAGTGATATACTGCACCCATATCATTCTCAGTAATATACTGCACCCATATCATTCTCAGTAATATACTGCACCCATATCATTCTCGGTGATGTATTGTGGCCATACCATTCTCAGTAATGTACTGTGTCCATATCATTCTCAGTAATGTACTGTGTCCATATCATTCTCAGTAATGTACTGTGCCCATGTCATTCTCAGTAATGTACTGTGCCCATATCATTCTCAGTAATGTACTGCGCCCATATCATTCTCAGTAATGTACTGCGCCCATATCATTCTCAGTAATGTACTGCGCCCATATCATTCTCAGTAATGTACTGCACCCACTTCATTCTCAGTAATATATTGTGTCCATATCATTCTCAGTAATATATTGTGCCCATATCATTCTCAGTGATGTACTGCACCCATATCATTCTCAGTAATGTACTGCACCCATTTCATTCTCAGTAATATATTGTGCCCATATCATTCTCAGTGATGTACTGCACCCATATCATTCTCAGTAACGTACTGCACCCATATCATTCTCAGTAATATATTGTGCCCATATCATTCTCAGTGATGTACTACACCCATATCATTCTCAGTAATGTACTGCACCCATATCATTCTCAGTAATATACTGTAACCATATCATTCTCAGTAATATACTGTAACCATATCATTCTCAGTAATATACTGTAACCATATCATTCTCAGTAATATAATGCACCCATTTCATTCTCAGTAATATACTGCGCCCATATCATTCTCAGTAATGTAATGCACCCATATCATTCTCAGTAATATACTGCGCCCATATCATTCTCAGTAATGTACTGCACCCATATCATTTTCAGTTATATACTGCACCCATATCATTTTCAGTTATGTACTGCATCCATATCATTCTCAGTAATATACTGCGGCCATATCGTTCTCAGTAGTGTACTGCACCCATGTCATTCTCGGTAATGTACTGCACCCATATCATTCTCAGTGATATGCTGAACCCATATCATTCTCAGTAATATATTGCACCCATATTATTCTCAGTGATATATTGCACCCATATCATTCTCAGTAATGTACTGCACCCATATCATTCTCAGCAATATATTGCGCTCATATCACTCTCAGTAATGTACTGTAACCATATCATTCTCAGTAATATACTGCACCCATACCATTCGCATTAATGTACTGCACCCATATCATTCTCACTGATGTACTGTGCTTATTTTACTCTCACTAACACACTGCATCCTTATTATTCACACTAATATATTCCATCTGCATCAATCTTACTAATGTATTGTGCCTGTGACACCTGCACTAATAAACGGCCCTGTGTCACTCGCACTGATATACTGTGCTTGTTATTCTCATAAATGTACTTCGTAGAACCCCTACAGTGCAAGAGGAGGGCTGGATTTAATGGATTATGTGAAGCATATTCATGAGAATGACAGGCACAGTATGTCAATGTGAATGATATAGGTTCATATATCAGTGCTTGTATCATTCATGCATATGTTCTGCTCCCTATTGTTGTTGCTAATATACTGCTCTTCCGTTTCAGCTTCTGCCAGTTTACTTTGGCTTACAATGCTGGTTGATTATCCTTCTCCATCTCCTCCTGTCAGACATTCATTCCTTTTCTTATCCCACTGCATTTAAGTCTCTCATCACCATATCTTTCCATCTGGCATCAGGCATTCCCCTCTTTTTACTTCCTAGCAAACCTACCTTCATCGATTGCCTCACCCCATTTCCTTTCTGTCTCCATAACAGATGACTGTATTATTTCAATCTCTTCTCAGCAACTTTCTTCAATGTTCCCTCAATCTTCACTGACCCCCTATGTGCTAGTTTCTGATCTTGTTGTTTTCATTAATCCACATTCTTTCTAATAAACTGCACCTATATAATTCACACTAAAGCACATCATTTGCACTAACATACCATGCCTGTTATTTTCATAAATATACTTTTTCAAAAATTCATTTATGGGATGTGGGCATCCTTGACCCATCCTTAGTTGCCCTCAAGAAGGTGGTGGTGAGCTGTCTTCTTGAACCTCTGCAGTACCTAAGGTGTAGGTACACCCACTTGCTTGTATTTCTCTAATTTACATATCATATCTCACATATCGTATCTGTGTCGTCCATACAATAGACATTCTCACTGACATGCTGCACATGTAATGTCCTTGCTTAGGTACTGCATCTCTGTAACAAACAGTAGCTGTATTATTCTCCCTAGTGAACAGTACCTCTATTATTTTCTCTAATGTACAGTACCTGTAGTAGTATCTGTAGGTCACCATGTCTGTCAATCTGCAACAAATCAGGGAGTGGAGAAAATGCGTATGTGGCTGAATGATGGACCAAATGTTCTTTCCCTGTTCTGTATAATTCTCCAAAGTGTGTTTTGCCTGCTGTGCTTTATATAAGTATGTTTGCTATTGTCTCTATAAGGTTTTTAATGATGCTATTTGTATCAGATCTCTAAAGCAGCCTTCACTGTAAACTAGATTTAGTTATTTTTGAATGCAATCTGTTTTAGTGAGGCTGAACAATTATTTACTTGGGAGGAAATATAGGGTATTATCCAACTTGCTTGTGGCATTAGTACCATTGAAAGTAATTTTATTAACAAAGACCTGGGTTCTGACTTGTTCATTGTCTAATGTTATTACACGAAGAACATGTCCCTCATGGGGACAACTTGCCTTCCAACCAGGCCAATTTGAAGGTGCACAGCATGCTGAGGAGAGAGCTGTTTTTAACTAGTGATTATATTATTAAAAGCCATGGCCCCATGCAACGATCAGTAATACAATTACCTTAGAAAAAGATACAAGATAAAAGGAGATAAGATGGAGCCCGCATTACATACGAAAAGCCAGTCCATCCTCATTTATGTCTGTTATTGAATTAGTGAGGTGTGCGAAAGTAGAATACGTCAATCCTTCTCTATTCCATTGCTCATCGTAATTAAATTTTAAACACATCGTTGTTGTCAAACAACTCCTTAGTTTGTTACTTACAGCAGAAAGAATGCAAATTATTAAAATGGCTATCCTTTTTAATTAAGGCTTTTCAATACTGGCCTGAGGAAAGAAATTGTATTCTATTTCTTTAAACTTTTCTCAGTTACTATTTCATTATTTTCAAGTCTTGATTTTAAAGAGGCAACAAAAATAAAAGGATCCACACAAGAGACATAGTGGCAAAGTGGTAATGTCATGAGACTAGTAATCCAGAGGCTCTGGGAACATGGGTTCAAACAATGGCAGCTGGTGGAATTTAAGTTCAATTCATAAATTTGGAATTATAAAGCCAGTCTGAGTAATGGTGACCATGAAGCTACCACTGATCGTTGTAAACACCCATTTGATTCACGAATAGTCTCTAGGGAAGGAAATCAACCACTCTTACCTGGTCTTGTCTATTTGTGACTCCACACCTACCAGTGATGTGGCTGCCTCTTAACTTCTAAAATGACCTAGCAAGCCACTCCATTCCAGGCAATTAGGGATGGACAACAAGTGCTGACTTTGTCAGTGATGCTTACATTCCATGAAAGAATAAAGAAAACAAACACTCAAAATGCCTGAAAGACACAAAACAAATAAATAGGGACAGCTAATCCGTGTTAAGGAGCAGAGTGGTGCATGTGACTGTTGCTGGTAAGCATCCATGTTGGCGGAGGCTAGCTTTGCACTTGGCTGTTGAAAAAGAGACCTGGATTTCTACCGACATTGGTTGCTGAGGATAGGAGCTGGTTGTCACCATATCTACCCTATCTTCCCTACAAATAAACAAACTGTAATACTAGTAAAGGGTGCTTTTTATTGTGACCAGGCAATGGCCTGAAGTAGGTATTAGAATGGCCTGAAAATAGGTATTCTAGAGAGAAATAAATTGATTAGGGATACTCAACACGGTTTTGTGAAGGGTAGGTCGTGCCTCACAAACCTTATCGAGTTTTTTGAAAAGGTGACCAAAGAGGTGGATAAGGGTAAGGCAGTTGATGTGGTGTATATGGATTTTAGCAAAGCGTTTGATAAGGTTCCCCATGGTAGGCTATTGCAGAAAATGCAGATGCATGGGATTGAGGGTGATCTAGCAGTTTGGATCAGGAATTGGCTAGCTGATAGAAGACAGAGGGTGGTGGTTGATGGGAAATATTCAACCTGGAGTGCAGTTACAAGTGGTGCACCTCAAGGATCTGTTTTGGGGCCACTGCTGTTTGTCATTTTTATAAATGACCTAGATGAGGGTGTAGAAGGATGGATTAGTAAATTTGCTGACGACACCAAATTTGGAGGAGTTGTAGACAGTGAGGATGGATGTTACAGTTTGCAGAGGGATATAGATAAGCTGCAGAGTTGGGCCAAGAGGTGGCAGATGGAGTTTAATACGGAAAAGTGTGAGGTGATTCACTTTGGTAAGAGTAACAGGAGTACAGAATATAGGGCTAATGGAAGGACTCTTAGTAGTGTTGAAGAGCAGAGAGATCTCGGGGTACATGTGCATAGCTCCCTGAAAGTTGGCACCCAGGTTGATAAGGTTGTTAAGAAGGCGTACGGTGTGATAGCTTTTATTGGTTGAGGGATTGAATTTCGGAGCCGTGAGGTCATGTTACAACTGTACAAAACTCTGGTGCGGCCGCACTTGGAGTATTGCGTACAGTTCTGGTCACCGCATTATAAGAAAGATGTGGAGACATTGGAAAGGATGCAAAGGAGGTTTACCAGGATGTTGCCTGGTATGGTGGGAAGGTCTTATGAGGAAAGGCTGAGGGACTTGAGGTTGTTTTCATTAGAGAGAAGAAGGTTACGAGGTGACCTGATTGAGGCATACAAGATGATCAGAGGATTGGATAGGGTGGACAGTGAGAGCCTTTTACCTCAGATGGTGATGGCTAACACAAGGGGACATAGCTTTAAATTAAGGGGTGGTAATTATAGGACGGATGTCAGAGGTAGGTTCTTTACTCAGAGGGTAGTAAGGTCATGGAATGCCCTGCCTACAGCAGTTGTGGACTCGCCAACTTTAAGGGCGTTCAAATGGTCAGTGAATAGGCATATGGAAAACATTGGAATAGTTTAGGTTAGAGGGTCATTAGATTGGTTCCACTGGTTGGCGCAACATCGAGGGCCGAAGGGTCTGTACTGTGCTGTAATGTTCTATGTTCTAAGCCATATACATTTAAATAGGAGCGCTAAAGTTAGTTCATAAAATCCCTAGAGTGCAGAAGAAGGCCATTTGGCCCTTTCAGTCTCCACTGACCACAATCCCACACAGGCCCTATCTCTGTAACCCCACTCATCTACCCTACTAGGCCCCTGACACTTAAGGAGCAATTTACTACGGCCGATCAATCTAACTCACACATCTTTGGAGTGTGGGAGAAACCCATGCAGACACAGAGCAGGACCCGAATACAAAATTTAGCTTCAAGTAGACACAGCTTACCTCCTGATGTAGCAGGTCTTGTGCGATCCATTGACAATGTACATAAATCAATAAGACTTAAGAAGTGGTTGCAAAACATTTTTGAAGTTACAACCCTACCGTGCTTCTCCAAGCTCCGTAAGAATATAACGGGCCACTGAATCCAGCAGTAAACAATCCTTTTCCATACTCCTCACCAATTGTCTCCTGAGCTGTTTTTCTTCCCCAAGGCAAACTTGTTATTAATTAACAATTAAAGTAAGTATCACTGGGTATGGTTCAGATATTGCACATTGCCCATCTCCAGGGATTATAGAGTAACTGTAATACCTACCGTACGCTGCTGGATCCGCAATATGTTGCTGCATAAAGCACCCAAAGCCAGAGAGGTTGGTGGTGATGCTCGGGATGCCCATTACTGTGCACTCAGCTGGAGGATGAAAACAAATAGTAAATGCCGGTAGAATCCACTTTTTCCTGATAGTAAAGTTCAATTATATTGTAAAGTTCCACCTTCCACTATAATAGTGAGCACTGCTACAGGGCTCATTTATTTATAATTTAAACTTCAGTGGTCAAACCCCAGATACACTCGTCAAAAACCCGTCCACATGTCATTTTCATCCAGACACCCATAGATGAGTTTTGATACGAATGTCCAGTCATTTAAAAAAACCTGAAATTTAGACAGCAAAATTGTGATTTTGAATTGTTGTAATTGAAAAATACTGCACGCGTACCCAAGTGAAACTGTTTTGTTTTGGGCATCTACAAGTCAACTTGATTAGTGTTTGAGGATGAGGGAACAAACGTACAAGACATGTGAAGATAGAGGAGTGAAATTGTGAGGCCTTTGAGTAGGAGTGCACAACTTTGGCAAATAAACACAATCTCAGTTGAACAATAAATTCATGTTTGCATGGTTCTGCACAGTGTAATGGCCCCAATTTTCCTCCCTCTTCAGTTGCAATGCCATTGGCAACTTTCTAACATCGCCACCAAATGGCCAACATTCCCATGTGAGTTTAGGTAGCAAGCATTTTCAGGTTATTTACATCTCACATGACTATCTTGCAGGAGCCACTGGAGAGTAATCAGGAAGAAGAATCCTGGCTGATTTACTCCTTTATATCTTATTGGCAAACATGACATGTTTTCAAGAAGAAATTAGATATAGCTCTTGGGCCAAAAGGAGCAAAAGATTAACAGGGGGGCGGGGGGGTGCAGGATTGATTAGCCATGATCATAATGAATGGTTGAACAAGCTCGAAGTGCCAAACGGCCTATTCCGCTCCTATTTTCTATGTTGTATAGCCACAGCAACACCTCTTTACTTTTATGCTCCAGTCCTCCTGAAATAAAAACCAACATTCCATTTGCCTTCCCTATTACCTTCTGCACCTAGTTTTCTGGGTTTCATGAACCAGGACCCTCAAAGTTCTTTTTGTGCTACAGCTTTCTGCAGTCTCTCACTATTTAAGTAATAATCTGCCTTCTCATCCTTACTTCCAAAACAAACAATCTGATATTTTCCCATTGAATTCCATCTGCCAGTCTTCTTCCCACTCGCTCAGCCTATCAACATCTCTCTGTAAATGACTTATCTCTTCCTTACACCCTACATTCCTTCCCATCTTTGTATCATCTGCAAATTTGGCCACAGTACACTCTATTCCTCTAAATCATTGTTATATATTATGAAGAGCTGCAGTTCCAGCACTGATCCGTCTGGCATTCTGACTGGTTACTGCCCTCCAACCTAAGAAAGGTCCCCTCTTCATTATTTGCTGCTTCTTGTTAGCTAGCCAATCCTCTATCCATATAATCTCTATAACATTATCTCCAACACTTTGAGCTGCTATCTTGCACTGTAGCCTTTTGTGTGGTGAGAGTGGAGAAGTGGGGCAGTTCAAAGTGAGGATGGAGTCAGGGCACCATTCACAGCAGAAAGCAGCAACATGCCCGTTAACGACAAGAGGTCGGGGGGGGGGGCGGGGGGGGGGGGGGGGGGGGGGGGCGGCGGCGGCAGGATAGGTGCACCAATGTTAGTGTCCTCACTCAGGTTAATGTCCCCAGTATTAGCTCTGTTGGGTAGGCTACATCACCCACATGCCTGACACAGGACTCCCAAAACAAGTGCTTTATTCAGAGCTTCAACATGGCAAGCGAGCTGCAGGAGGGCAGGGAAAATGCTACAAAGATACTTCAAAATCCCCACGAAAAGGTGCAACATCCCCATCGATGTCTGGCAATCCCTGGCCGAAGTGGAGCAAAAGCATCCGGGAAGGAGCTGAACACCTTGAGTTTCATCACTGCGAGCAAGCTAAAGTAGCAAGAACGAAAGGAGTGCGTGCAAGCCTGGCACCCCACCCATGCACCCCTCCAGCCACCATTTGCCCACCATGACGAAGAGTGTTGATCATGCATTGGACTCTTCGGTCACCTGAGAACGCATTGCTTATGTGGAAGCAAGTCAGCCTTGACTCAGAGAGACTGCGTAAGATGGTAGAATTGAGGCATATGTACACTTGGTAAGTTCAGTTAGTTTTCTCTCTCCAACTGAATATCTTCTCAACATTCATTCTCTAGTTTAATACTTGAAGCAAGGTCACATTTGCAAATGTGACCTTGCTTCAAGTATTAAACTAGACATCGATGGGGATGTCGCACCTTTTCGTGGGGACTTTTGTTGGTCTGTTGCCCATCTAATCCCCAAAATTGCTGCTTCTTCCCAATGCGTTGACCCTCCAGACCAAGTTGGATTCTTCCACCCTCAGCTTGATTGCCACCAGATTTTCCTGGTCACCTGTCCAAGTTTAGCTGTTGCCTGTTCTAACACTTTCTCTGTCAATGTCACTCTCCTGATTCAGCTAAGTCCTAATGCTGCCTCCTCCTCTTCTTGTACACTCAAGTCCCAACATTGTCACCTTTTCTCCTGTTATTGAATTCTTCCAAATGGTTCCTTGAGTTGTGACATTCGATTCTTTTCTGCTGAAGTACTCAAGTGCTGATAGATTGCTTCTCACTGGCCAGTGCCTTCCTCCACTCACTCATGTCACAATGCTGCTAACTTGGCCAATCCGCCCAACTCCTGATGCTAACAAAATCACATTCTCAGCACCTGCATGCTTGAAAATTGCACATCATCATCATTTCACAGCAGGCCAAGAAAACAATTGAGAAAAATATGGACCCTGGTTCTTCTGACATTGCAACAGAAGACTGAATCCAGAAAAAGACTGATTATAATAATGATATCTTCCTGCAGCATAACACTTAGCTGACGTAGTTCATTTCTGCCTGATATTCAGGTTTATCTTTTTCACAATGCAAGATTGATGGACCAATTATGAACAGAGCACTCCAACAAATAGTGCTCGGAAAGGTGCTTATTTACTGCTTTTTTGGGGAATAATAATTGGGAATCTACAAAAGCAGCCTGTAATGACTCGGAACTATTCAGTGAGGTCTTTCTTTCACACTGATTCACCTCAAATAATCTCTGCCATCATTTTCTGATTTGCTGGTGTGTATAGAAATATTACCACAAAATTGAGGAAGAGGAAAGCAGTGTCCGTTTAATAAAAAAAATCTTTTTGAAACGGATTGCATTATGTGATGTGATACAATGGTGGTAACAAAATAATAACTACTGTCATTTTCCTTTAATCTCCTGTATAATGAAGACTGTATACACTGGACTGAGGGGTTTGACGATTCTGTGCAAAACATATGTGTAGGGAAGATAACTGCATCCAGGAAGAATCAACGTACAGAACAAAGATGCAACACGAGGAGCATCTTGCAGAGGTAACAGACAATGCTCTCTTGAAGAAAAAGCTTTTTTCTGATGGTGGTTTCTCTCTTGCCTTCAGCTTTTACCCTTTCTTTCACTATTGGAACCTTACTTTGCTTCTCACTCAAAATTTTTGGAGGATCTTCAAACTATGGACCCTTTCCCTTGTTTTAGCTTTTTTTCCTTCTCAAACTCTGCTGTACCTCTGAAGTTTAATTGTGACTGGGATACAGTTAGGTGAGTTGACAATATGCAAATAAAGAGAAATAAGGCAAGAAAATGCTGGCAGCAGGTCAGGCATCACGCGTGGACAAAGAATCAAAACTAATGCTTCAGGTCAATGACCTTCAATCAGAACTGGGAAAAGGGGAATGGGTGGGAAAAAGAACAAAAGGGAAGATGTGAAAGCGTGGAAGATGGGAAACATTAAATGGCTAAAATAGTTGATGATGCACAGCCAAAGGGAGTGGGAAGAAGACAATTTAAAAAAACACATGATAAAAGCAAAATATTGTGGATAATGGAATCTGAAACAAAAACAGAAAATGCTGAAAAGCTCAGCAGTTCTTACAGCATCTGTGGAGAGAGAACAGAGCTAATGTTTCGAGTCTGGGTGAACCTTTGAGCTCTGAAGGGTCACCCATACTTGAAATGTTGGCTCTATTTTCTTTATTTATTTGTCACAAGTAGCTTACATTAACACTGCAATGAGTTAGTGTGAAAATCCCCTAGTTGCCACACTCCGGCGCCTGTTTGGGTGCACCGAGGGAGAATTTAGCATGGCTAATGCACCTAACCAGCACATCTTTCAGACTGTGGGAGAAAACTGGAGCACCCTGAGGAAACCCACGCAGACACAGGGAGAATGTGCAAACTCCATACAGACAGTGACCCAAGCCAGGAATCAAACCCAGATCCATGGTGCTGTGAGGCAGCAGTGCTAACCACTGCGCCACCATGCCGCCCCCTGCTGAGTTTCTCCAGAATTTTCTGTTTCAGTTTTGGAAAGAAAACATGATGTGTTTAGAGGGTGTGTGAATTACAGAGTAATGAATTGCCGCCATCCAAAAGCAGAAATGAGAAAAATGTGACTTACACCAAAACCCACAAGGAAAAATAAATAAAATGGGAGCAAAGATTATGTTCCAGAACTGATGAACTGCTTTGTTTTTCATTCGGACAAAATGACGTTCTTATTGATAGAAAGGACATTCTGTTTTGCATGGTGATGTTGCCAAGCGTATTCACCTATCACGTAACAGTCACCGTAAGGCTAAGTTATAACCTGTTTAGATTCAACACCAAGTCCTTTTGGTGATTCATAACTTGCTGATTGAACTGCTTGGACTTCTTATTGTTGAATTTTGAAGGATTTCATTTGTAGAAAAGCCAGTGACACTGTTCTCTGGGTACCGATTCACTGTGAATGCAGAGAGTCACGAGTGCCCTGACGAGATCTGAAATTTGCTGTGCACAATCAGGAAAGCCACTTAGAATCATAGAATCACAGAATCTTTCAGTGCAGGAGGCTGCCATTCGGCCCATCGAAGCTGCACCAACCACTTTCCCACACAGGCCCTATCACCATAAACCCATGCATTTACCCTTCAAGTCCCCCTGAAACTAAGGGGCAATGTAGCATGGCCAGTCCACTAAACCACACTTCTCTGCGGTTCAGTGGTTGTTCAGGAGTTAGTGATGCTGAGGATACTCATACTGCTCCCAATGACTAGTTGAATATAAGTATTCTTAAAAGCTTGAAAATTAGCTATTTGCTGCTTTCATGAACTTGCATTATCAAATAATATGGAGATCTGAAGAGACACATGAATAACTCTTGATAGAAATGAAAATTTGTCTTGCAAACATTGTTTGAGAAAGATACTGTTGCTCTTTTAGAATGATTCAAGTGTCTGAAAAAAATGTAAATTTTGTGCTCAAGGAGGTGAAGGCAAACACATTTCATTTCTTTTTTACTTTTAGTTTCTATTTATTAGTGTCACAAGTAGGCTTGCATTAACACTGTGATAAAGTTACTCTGAAAATCCCCTAGTCGCCATGCTCCGGCACCTGTTCAGGTACACTGAGGGAGAATTCAGCATTGCCAATGCACCGAACCAACACGCCTCACATTTACAGTTTTGGCTCCAAGCAGTTCAGAAACAACTTAGGTAGATGCAGATTGCGTTCTGCCCCAAACACAGGACATCCTCACACACATATTTTTCCATTTCCCACGTTCGATATTTTGTGGCCACAAAGTGATTTTACTAACAGATTTGGACGACCAGCCTCAATTCTGAATGCACTGCACGTATTATGTGCCAACTATCACTACAATTCACTCTCAGTTTGGCTTTTACAATGATGATCATTAACAGGAGCTTATCATCTGATCACCAAGATAACTGGCCTCTGACTAAGTCAGCACCACGAAAATAACAAACTCCTAAAAACCCAATTGATTCATCAATGTTCTTCTGGAACTTTCTACTTCTACTCAGCCTAGTCAGTACACAACTCCAGCTCTACACAAAGCAACCAGCTCTTAAACTTTTCTTTATTAGTGTCACAAATAGGCTTGGCTTAACACTACAATGAAGTTAATGTGAAAATCCTCCTGTTGCGACACTCCAGCGTCTGTTCGGGTACACTGAGGGAGAATTTAGCATGGCCAATGCACCTAACCAGCACGTCTTTCGGACTGGGAGGAAACTGGAGCATCCAGAGGAAACCCACACAGATACAGGGAGAACGTGCAGAAAGCCCTAAGGATAGGCAACAAATACTGCTTTGCCAATGTCACCCACAACCCATGAATCAACTACTCATTCAAAATTATGAACAAATACTTGCTGCAACTCACCAGGAGTGTATCCCCATGGCTCGTAATAGGAAGGAAACACACCCAAATGGCAACCACGGACGAACTCTTCATAATCCAACGGCAGCAAAGGGCTGGTGGACGACAGGAACTCTGGATGAAAGATGATCTGAAAGATGAACAATAGCCATTTAGAAAATGGCAGAGGCAAGGATTCAATCTTAAGCTTCCCCTGATGGTCCAGTGGGAAGTGGTATCTTGTGTGGGACTGATCAAATAGATGGAAGATTTGATCCCTGCTTTGTTACGTGTTCCCTGATCTCTTCCACAGCTGCAGTGGGGAAACTGTAATTGGTATCAAACACTCTGGGTCAGTGGGAAATTAGCAGCATTCTCACTTGGAATCGCTAATCAGTGAATCCTACAAGAAAGACCAGCTGCACAATAGCTAAAGACACAAGCCGGTTCCACTGTGATGATCACATAGTCTAATGTTTCAGAAATAATCACTATTCGAGCTTTGTACATGATGAATTACCACTTGAAGCAATAAGGGCAGATGGGCAAAAACAACTACCAGAAGTGAGCATTGCCAGTCAAGGTCAGGACAGATAAGAGAAAACCAGAGGAAAATTTACAGAACAAAAGAAAAAAATTGGCCAGGATTTTCCAGTACTGCGAAAAGTTATGCCCAAAGTCATAGGAACATAGGAATTAGGAGCAGGAGTTGGCAAATTCAGCCCTTCAAGCCTGCTCCACCATTCAATCAGATCATGGCTGATCTCTCCCTCGTCTCAAATCCACCTCCCTACCTGTTCCCCATATCACTTTATCCCTTTCTTATACTAGAAATATATCTATCTCCTTCTTGAAACCATTCAATAATTCAGACTTCACAATCTATGGGGCAGCAAGTTCCACAAATTCACTATCTGTGAGAAGTAGTTCCTCCTCACCTCAGTTTTAAATTTACCTTCTCTCAACCTAAACCTGCGACTTTTTATTTGAGTTGCCCCATTACCTTTTCAATCCCTTTTAGAATTTTATATACCTCAATCAGATTCCCTCTCACCCTTCTAAACTCCAGCAAGTATAAGCCCAAGCTCTTTAATCTCTCCTTGTACATCAACCTTTTTATCCCCAGAATCAATGTGGTGAACCTCCTCTGAACTGCCTCCAATATCACCATGTCCTTCCTTAAGACCAAAACTGGACACAATACTCCAGATGTGGTCTCACCAACATCCCACACGATTGCAACAATACTTCTCTACTTTTACACTTCAATCCTTTTGCACTTAATGCCAACATCCCATTTCCTTTTTTAATACATGCTGCATCTGCATACTGACTTTCTGCAGTTCATGAACATAGACACCCAGATCCCTTTGCCCGGACACATTTTGAATCTGCTTTCCATTTAGATAATAATTTGCCTATTTTTTCTGCCAAAATGGACAACCTCACACTTATCCGCATTAAACTCCATCTGCCAAACTGTGGCCCATTCTAGCCTATCTATATCCATCTGTAAAATTTTATATCCTCTTCACTGCCCGCTTTTTCAATGGATCTTCGGCTGATCATCATTTTTCTGTCCTGCCAGTGATGATTTCTGTTGGGGGTGGGAGTGGAAAATCCCACCCAAAGATTCTGTCACTGTAATATTTTATTATTCAGGGAAGAACTTGTCAGAAAACTACTCTGAAACCAATGACAAGCAAGTATATTTATTTGAAAATTATTAGGCTATCGCTGTTATAAGGCATTCCATTGCATAGGGAATTCATTAAGAATTCATCATAATAACCAAGAAAAGTAGTGACCGTACCTTGACTCTGTCACTCATGCTATTAAACAAACCAATCCTTCGGACTGCCTTGAGAATGGGATCGTTGGAGTCATCCAGCATGTTGTGTGTACAAATAGGAGGCAGGGAACGACGCTGTTTATCAAAAAGATATGCATGTGTCAGGGGAGTGAGAAAATGAGAGAGACACATACACACGCACACACACATGCACGCAAGTGCTCACACCACACGCATGCGCGCACAATCGGAGGTCACGTACCAACTGACTCAAGAATAGCTTCTTCCCTGCTGCCAGACTTCTGAATGGACTTACCACGCATTAAGGTGATCTTTCTCTACACCCTAGCTATGACTGTAACACTACATTCTGCATCCTCTCCTTTCCTTCTCTATGAACAGTATGCTTTGTTTGTATAGCACGCAAGAAACAATACTTTTCACTTTATATCAATACATATGGCAATAATAAATCAAATCAAATGAAACATTTATATCGGGTAAAACCTGAAGAATGGTGATTACAGAAAACAGCACTCCTGAATTTCTCTGCAGAAGAGCTTACCTGAGTAGCATATATGGCTCTCTTCATCATAGTGAAGTCCTCCCGATCCAAAATTGAGTTTATATTGGGCATCTCACCTCTGAAACCAAATTGACACTTCTTAAACAGGCTAACCTGTACAGCACAGTAGTTTTAAGACTCTTTTTCTCACAAATAATCCTACGATATTTTTCTCAATTTTTATTTTAAATTTGGAGGTGGGGGAGGGGGGGGAAATGAATTTATGGGCAAACAGAACACTTCTCCTATTCTTTTTATTTGTAATCCACTGTCAGTGCTTCAGGTCAAACATGACAGGGCACGGATGCAGAGCTAACTCCCATTTCTGCCTCACCAACGTGCCTTACTTCAGTTCCATCATTGCTAATTTTACCATGTTCTACACTAACTAGGGTCAAGTTGGAAAGTGAACCATAGAATCCTAGAGTGCAGGAGGCCATTCAGCCCAACAAGTCTGAAATGACTCTCTGACAGAGCATCTTTTCCCTGTGACCCCATATATTTACCCCCTAGTGCCCTCCTTACACACATAAGGGGCAATTTACGATGATTAATCCAACTAACCCACACAAGTTTGGACTCTAGGAGGAAACCAGAGCACCCAGAGGAAACCAGAGCACCCAAAGGAAACCCTCGTGGGGAGAATGTACAAATTCCACACAGGCAGTCACCCAAGGCCAGGATTGAACCTGGATCCCTGGCGCTGTGAGACAGTTATGTTAACCACTGTGTTAAACATTTTGAGACTAGATGGCCCTTCATCAGAGCTCTGATGAAGGGTCATCAGGACTTGGAAAATTAGCTCTATTCTCTCCCCACTGATGCTGTCAGACTGGCTGAGATTATCCAGCATTTTCTGTTTTTTGTTTCAGATTCCAGCATCTGCAGAATTTTGATTTTATTATGTTGGTCAGGATACTAGGTAAAGTCACTGCTCTGTTCTGAATCGTGATTTGGAAACTTTCATCTATAGAATCCTGACAGTGCAGAAAGGGACCATGTGGCTCATGAAGTCTGTACTATCTCTCCGAAAGAGCATCCCACCCAGGCCTGCCCCTCCATCCGATCCCCATAATCCCCTACCATGGCCAATCCACCCGACCCACACTTTGTTCACAAAAGGGCAATTTAGCATTGGTAATCCACCTAACCTTTGGTCTGAAGACACATTTCCCTCCAAACAGAAAACACATCCAATAATGCATTGTACTGCTGAGCTCCAACTTAGAAATGAGGCAACCAACTCAGGTAAGAATGCCAGCAACTGAGCTGACCTGACAGATCATCATCCACACTTGGAAAGACAAAAAAATTAAAAACAAAAAATAAAAGTGTCCAACTTGTTTGTATATGACTCTAACATGGAGCGTTTGTCATTCTTAAGGATTGTGCTTCCATTGCACACAGGTACTTACTCCAAGAGTGACTCGTAAAGCTTTTTGCCAAATTTTTCTTTGATCACATTGGAGGTATCCCTGAAAGAAAACACACAAGGTTTCAGATAATTGGAATTTCTCTAATCCTAGCTCACTGAATCTGGAGATAGAGTAAAATTATCCTCCTTCTGGTATCAGTTTGCATTTGCTGATTATCAATAGGCTTTAAATAACTGGCATAAAACATTTGTTTGCCAATGACAATTCTTATTTTTGCATAACTAGAATTTCCAACTCCATAGTGGCTGCACAAATGATGATTATCCAAAGTTACTCATTGCAAGCTCTGAAGCTTACAATAATACCAATAACCTTTTAATTGTACATTAACATTTGTACATTAAGCATACATTTTATTCAAAACTCATTATAAGTACATAATTCATTATACTTGTATATAGAGTTGTAAAAAATCCTGTTGTGCAGGACAGCTGCTATTTTATAGTGCAAGTATTTCACCCTATGGCCACCCACCCACCCAATCTGGCCACCCACATATCGCTTAAAGCAGTTTCGCTACTTGTTTTTCATTCAAAATACTTTCTCTCAGCAACTGAAATTTATAAAATGTAATAAGAGTGGTTTATTTAATAAAAAACACATTTCACAATTACATGATTAAATTTTATCCCTTGAATGATTTCCCACATCCTAATAAAGTTTTCACTTTAAGGCTTTAGCCACTCTTTAACACCTGGCCTTGGACTTCTATCTTAATCTGTAACTATGATACTAGGTGGGATTTTTCTCCCCCTCTGCAGCATGTTTCACAGTGGTGGGAGGCGGAATGCCGTTCACTGGCTGTGGGATCTCATGATCCTGCCAATGTCAGTGGGGTATCCCACTGAACACAGCTCCCACTGTTGGGAAACCTGCCCTGGGGGTGAGCATTGACTGGACTGTAAGATCCCGCCAACGTAAACAGCAGCAAGATTTCAGCGGATGAGCTGAATTTGCATTCTGTTGTACGGAGAGAATGATACCCAAATTCTCAGGATGTATCAATACAGTTATCAGCTTGGTTGATGTGGTCATTCTTTCTAGCCTCTATCAATTTTTGCCTGGTTTCTTTACTTTTATTAATTTGTCTCTCTTAGAAGGCACATTAAGTTTTTGCTGCTCTCGCATTGAGAGCTTCTTTTAGATTTAAGGATATAGCAGCAGTGTAATCATACATGATAGATGGTGCCACTCTATAGAACTTAACTGGTACTACTGTGTGCTTTGTTGCAAGGTCGCTGGAGTTGCCACTGGAGCAGACCATTGCAGACAGCAGTTCAGTCAACTATTCATCCATGGCTGCACAGATTTAGTAGGTGCACTCATCACACCTTGCAGGGTATTTTGTTCAGAATTAAGTGACTTTTGCAAACAATCCTGCTTCATTAGCAACCTCTTCTGTGAACAGACTCAATGATGTCAAAACCTTAACGGTAACAGTGCTGGCACTCTGGTCAGAGATGTCTGGGCATTAGTCACCACTATACAACTACCACTTGGTCCCCAGACTTAGCTCAGTTAGTAGCAAGCTCATCTGTGAGCTAGAAGATAGTGGGTTCAAGTCCTGCTGCAGAAGAATCTCGGCTGACATGACTGTGCAGCACAAGATTGTTGAAGATGTCTTCTTTTGGATGAGATGTTAAACTGAGGCTCCATCTGCCTTCAATAAAGATCTAGGAGAATAAAAGGGGAGCTCTTCTGGTGCCTTGACCATTTATTTTTTACAAATAAATTAGTTCAATAGCAATCTTATTGCTATTACTGGGATGTTTTTACGTGCAAATTATTTATCATATTTTGCTTTGAGTACTTCATTTGCAGGATATCCTGGGGAAATGAAGCGTGTTACCTCAGTGCAAATACTTGCCTTCATTTCCTTTACAGTTTACCCCACTCAGTTAGAGCTCAAATTCATTATCGCTACCTGTGGAGCTGTGTGAAGCTTGACAAAGATGGAACGAGAGATGCCAGGGGGGCGCCTTGCTTAGAGACACTGGAAATGACATGTTTGTTTTCCAAGCTCATGAAATCAGAAGAACATGGTAAACTCCAAGAAGAATTTTGAATAATTTGAGGTTCAGTGATTCTGTGTTTGAGTGACAGAAAAGGAAGACATGGTATTATGTGGACATGATGGTAACAGGCTGGAATTTAAGAGTCTTTATTTATCATAACACATCCGCATACATGCATCGTAAATCTAATTTGAACCTCATTCCATTCCTTCTTATTCTTGCCCTGGCTAATGCCTCTTCCTTCCCATTCTAATGCTGTCTCTTTCAATTCACAATGCATCTTGGTATTCCTCCTCGTTGCTGACATACCCCTGCCAATCATATCTTAGAATCCGAGAATGCTGCAGCACAGAAGGAGGCCATACGGCCCGTTGAGTCTGCACTGACCACAATCCCACCTATCCCCATAATCCCATGCATTTACCTTAGCTAGTCCCCTGACACTAAGTAGCAATTTAACATGGCCAATCCACCTAACACACACATATTTGGACTGTGGGAGGAAATCGGAGCACCCGGAGGAAACCCACGCCGACACGGGGAGAACGTGCAAACTCCACACAGACTGTGACCCAAGCCGGGAATCGAACCCGGGACTCTGGCGCTGTGAGGCAGCAAAGCTAATGATTGTGGCACTGTGCCACCCCGAAAGGTTAGCTTAAACCCTTCTCAACAGCAACAGCAAACCACCCAACCCAAAAAACTGACACGAACAGCTTCGCTCCTGTTACCATCAGACTTTTGAATGGTCCTACCACATATCAAGCTGATCTTTCTCTTCACCTTATTGGTAACTGCAACACTATATTCTGCACCCTATCCATTCCTTCTCCTCTATATATTTTATGAATGGTATGTTTTGTCTGTAACAGCTTGCAAGGAACAACACTTTTCATTGTATCCCAGTACATGTGACAGTAATTAACTAATTCAATTCAACCCTGCTCCTGGCTGTGTTTAGGTGCCATCTATCCAACTAAATCCTCCAGGACTGATCCACAAGTCCCAGGAATTCAAAGCCCTCCCTCCTGTGCCATCTTTCCAGTCACACACGTTGCTCCATTCTCCCATTTCCTCACTCACCAGCACGTGTATCAAAAATGGTCCAGAAATTACTACCTTTAAAATAGTTTTTCTGCTAGTTCTCTAAAATCTGCCTGCAGGACCACATCCTTCTTTCTACGCATGTCATTAATCCTTATCTAGACCCTGCAGAATGCTCTGCAGCTATTCTCTACCCAGGCACCAGGGACGCAACATCTGGAATCAAGTTAACAGCTGCAGAAACACCTGTTTCTCTAACGAGCGAATCCCCGATTACCATTATTTTTTCCAACCTTTCTCCTGTACAGCTGAGTCAGACATGTTGCTGTGGACTGACTCGGGAGAACCAGTGGCCCCATTAAGTACTCAGAGCAGAACAGTAGTTGAACAACGACATGTGCTCAAGGGACTTGTGCTTCAACTGTTGTATTGTCTTCGGTATCTACCCTTCCCTCTCTGCTTGAGATATCATAGAATCACAGATTCCTTACAGAGCAGAAAGAGGCCATTTGGCCCATTGTGTCTGCATCAACTCTCCAATAGAGCACCTTACCATAGGCCTTATCCCCTTGACTCCACTCGTACTCTTAACCTACAGATCTTTAGATATTAAGGTGTAATTTAGCATGCTATTGCACCTAACCTGCACCTGGACCATGGAAGGAAACCAGAGTACCCGGAGGAAACCCACATGGCGTGAGCCGAATGTGCAAACTCCATACAGTTATCTAAGACTGAATTGAACCAGAGTCCCTGGTGCTGTGAGGCAGCAGTGCTGGAACCACATCTATAAGTGTTATCTAAGAAACTCTCATTCTCGCGGATGCATCACAGTGGCATCAGCTGTTGCTGAAATTCCAAAACCCACAGCTCAAACTGTTCCAGCCGACAGCACTATTGGAAGAACATAATGTCAAATTGCAAATCTCCACGTGTGATATGTGTCATAGAATCCCTACAGTGTAAAAGGCGCCCATTCGGCCCATCAAGTCTGCAATGACCGTAATCCCACCCAGGCCCTATCCCCATTTACCCTAGCTAGTTCCCCTGACACTAAAGGGAAATTTAGCATGGCCATTCCACTTAACCTACACATCTTTGGACTGTGGGAGGAAACCAGAGCGTCCGGAGGAAACCTACACAGACACAGGGAAAATGTGTAGAGACAGTGACCCAATGTGGGATTCGAACCCAGATCCCTGGCGCTGTGAGGCAGCAGTGCTGACCACTGTGCCATTTGTGAGGCCCATGAGTTAGCAGCGATGTGGACTCTATTCTTTAATATCATTTCATTCAACCTCATGAGTGAAAAGTCATTGCATCCCTATATTTGTTGTCTATTTTGTCTAAACAAGGTCAATTACATCACATCATAAAAATATCAACTACATGCCACTGATTAACTTGATAAAGATACAGCAAACTAAATAAGACAGCAGCACCCATCCAGTCACACAGGGAATCACTCTTGAAGCGTATTGACTGTTTTTATGTAAACAAATGAGACACCATATCAATCAGCATCATTTTACAAACAACATTACATTAACTGAGCCTTGAATTTTTTTGATAGTATTGGTTGTGGGAAAGCTTCTTACTTTTCAAATAGCGTCAAAAAATATTTAACAAGACAAACAGGGTCTTGGTTTAACATCCTATCCAAAGAACATTCACTTGAGACTCAGGATGTTTCCTGTCCAAGGGCACTAATGCTCAAAGAATTGGCTCCCAAACTACATGCTACCAACTGAGCCAATCTGAAACATAAATATGCATTGGTGTTCACCTGGGTTTGACAACCCTTGCTTACCAAAATGAAGTTAAGCAGGTGGACTTTGAAACATGTCCGTAAGCTATTGTTTAAAAATAGATAGTGACAACAATCTCAAATTTCTCAAGAATGATCAGAATCTCAGACCAGTAGAACTATCGTCATATTCCATAACAGAATTATCAGCCTAATCTACATAGCAATGGCAAGAATTGCCTTCAAAACATGTAACACTACGATGGTTATCCTTTGTTACCACTTTTTATCCAAGCGCACAGCTAGATGGGGTGGGAGGGGCAGGGAGAAAGGGAGATTGGTTTAATTTAGTTGATAAAAATTAATTAAAATCTAAACAACAATAAAAGTAGAAAAAAGCTAAAACTACCAACTTCCAATTCTAAGTCCCATGCTCTTAACTTACCCAAGTTAATAAAGAAACTCAATTTGAAGCAGTTGAATGTCTTTTTATTATCCTTTAAGCAAATAAATGTTTAATGATTCATTTGTTTTTGCTTTACTGTTCACTCATACAGATTTATATTCTATAACCTCTTAGGAACTCTGGGGCTGCATCACGACCCAGGAAGGAAGAACTGGAGGTCTGGCAGGAATTGGAACTTTGAATCGTGATTCCTGCTGGAGCTCATAATGTATAAATGTCCACTTGTGTTTGTGTTCTACGAGAAGTCTGGTAAGCCTTAATCGGAGCCGGTTTCTCCCCAAAGCTTTGGAATAAAAACCACTGTATTTTGACTCACTGTCTCAGAGGTATTATTTTACCTCCAACATTTGGTGCCAAAACCCGGGATCTGTTTGTGGGCTCAGGTTGAATGGCCACAATCTGAATACTGGAATAGATCACCGAACTTAATAGAGTGAGTCAAACTACGTGGATAAGAATTTTTGTTGAGAGATTGTGTTGAGAGTTTGTGAGAGTGAAAGACGTCTGAACTGAACATAAACAGACAAGGAGGCACTTGTCTTTAAACACCCAGCCTTAGACCGGTTGTTAAGAGGGGAAATCCCCCACGCCATGGTCAGGAGTTTGAAGTGAGTGTAAAAGTCTGGAGAAAGGTGCACGGAGTGTGATGTTCAGATGTGAGTGTGAAAGAGACTGTCAGTGATCACCAGAATTGAAGGAAAAGTCGGCTTAAGCTTAAGTTTAATAGCGTAAGCTTAATAGTGTAAGTTTACAAGTGTAAGCGGTGGTACAGAGGGCACTGATCACCCCTGACAGGTGTTACCAGACTCCAATAAGAGCAGCCTAGGAGTGGGAGAGCGAGAAGGGAGATTAGAAGTCTCCAGGTGGTGAGTATAAACTTATCTGTGTTATGGCGGGATCACAAGGACAGTGGAGGCCCATCTGTGATGAATGGATATATAACTGAGAGGGACAGATTCATTAAACAAATGAGAAAAGGGGGGTGGGACTCATCACATCCGTTAGAACAACAACAAAAATGGTTGGAAAAGGAAAAGAAAGACAGAACTAAGAAAATTGGAGTTCTCTTAGCTCACCAATTGGCCGGATTAATTGAACAAGTCTCAGTCTTGGATAAGAAAAGGGCTGACGACAAAGCAAAAATCAAAATGTTGGAATTACGCAATAGAGAACTAGAAAAGAGAAACCAAATTTTAGAGGACTCTGATTGGGAATCCTTGTCTCCCTATAGGTCGGCCATAAAACCCACAGCACCCGTAAGAGACTTTGACCTGATGGGGAAGAGGTCTATAATCTCACAAAAACCCAGCCTGCAGGTGCAGCAGGCGGTCAGGAAGGCTAATGGGATGCTGGCCTTCATAGAGAGGGGAATTGAATATAAAAGTAGGGAGGTCTTGCTGCAACTGTACAGGGCACTGGTGAGGCCGCAGCTGGAGTACTGTGTGCAGTTTTGGTCGCCGCACTTACGCAAGGATATTTTGGCCTTGGAGGGAGTGCAGAGGAGGTTTACTAGGCTGATACCGGAGTTGAGGGGGTTGAACTATGAGGAGAGGCTGAATAAACTAGGCTTGTACTCGTTAGAGTTTAGAAGAATGAGGGGAGATCTCATTGAGACGTATAAGATGATGAATGGGATGGATAGGATAGAGGTGGAGAGGCTCTTCCCGCTCAGAAAGGACAGTAGGACTAGAGGGCACAGCCTCAAGATAAAGGGGGAGCGGTTTAGAACGGAGTTGAGGAGGAACTTCTTCACTCAAAGGGTGGTGAATCTCTGGAATTCTCTGCCCGTTGAAGTGGTGAAGGCTGCCTCGCTAAATATATTTAAGACGCGGGTTGATAGGTTTTTGATCGGCAAGGGGATTAAGGGTTATGGGGAGAGGGCGGGAAAGTGGAACTGAGCCACGACAGATCAGCCATGATCTTATTGAATGGCGGGGCAGGCTCGAAGGGCTAGATGGCCTACTCCTGCTCCTATTTCTTATGTTCTTATGTTCTAATTTGACATACGTTGAAGTAATTAATAATCTCTCCAATATCTTAATGCATGGAATAAAATGAAAGTAATGAACTTAAATTGTAAGGAACTCTACCAAAGCTATGTTTACATCTCCTTTATTGCCTGTTTCCAACAGAAGTGACAGAAAGTATTGATTATTTGCATACGTGTACACAAAAGCCAAACGTGCCAATGAAGACTATGGGTGGGATTCTCCAGCCATTCATTTCAGTGGGAATGGAGATTTGGCTGAGTGCCAAGTTCTCTATCCTTACTGGTGGGTGGCTGGAGACTTTTAGCCATTATGTCATTATAATATTTTATTTTATTAACTTCTTCACAATGCTGGACCTTAGGAACACTCATGTAAAAGCAAAATACTATATGCTAGAAATTAACATTAAGCACAGGAAACACTCAGCAGGTCAGGCATCGACTGTGGAGAGAGAAACAAAGTTAACATTGCTGATCAATAGTCTTTTGTCAAAACTGGAAATAGTTAAGAGTTATAAGAGATTTTAAACAAGTTCAGAGTGGAGAGATGGGAGATAGGGGAAATGAACAAGAGTGCAGTTTCATGATGGAATGGAAGGCGGATGAGATAAAACAACAAAACGATAGATGGTGTAAAGCCAAAGAGATTGGAAATGGGGCAAGCAAAAAATCAAAAGATGGGTCTGGAAGGGGTGAGAATGTGAAAAAGCAGAATCATCACCAACAACCACCACCCAAGAACAAACACAAACAAGAAAAAATGGGGGGAGATGTCATGATCTAAATTCCTGAATTCAATGTAGAGTCCAGAAGGCTGTAAATTGCCTCATCAAAAGAAACACTGTTCCTTAAGTTTATACTGAGCTTCACTGGGATATCACAGGGGCCAAGGACAAAGAAGCCAAAATGAGGGTGAGGTGGAGAATGAAAATGACATGAAACTGACTGAGCAGAGGAGTTCTGCAAAGTGATCACCCCCTCTGAGTCTCGACTCCCCACTGTAGAGAAGATTACATTGATAAGCAGCAAACACAGTGCACTAAATTGATACAATTGAAAGAAGAACAAGTACATTCATCTTGGAGCACTGGGCGGTGAGAAGGGAGGAGGTAAAAGGGCAGAGTTGTGTTCCAGGGTCACTAAAAAAAGGGCAAGAGGGTTTTAAATATTAAATAGGCCACAGTCTGGGTTCACTGAACTGTGCTCCGTCACTGCACTAAGTCAGCATGCAAAATCTAGCAATTCAACAAATTTCATCACCTTCTGAAGGTTACTGGAAGCAGCCATTACATCTGTTTACCATATCATACATCAGCGATGGGAACCACAAGTAGCATTTTAAAGCCCATTCCCACTACAGTTCTGTATAAAAAAAGCACTATTCATGTCACTCAAATAACAGACTGGTTCAGAAACAATCCTCGGAGTTAAGCACAAAATTTGAAGCCCTTGGTTAACTTGAATAGTGACAGAACACAATGCTTCCTTGTCCTATTGCGTACGGTCTTTAGCTCAAACCCTTATTCATCAGTACTCATTCATTACTTTGAATGGAGATGCTTATTAAGTTATAAGAATGGGACCACTCATACAAAAAAAAGACATATTGTGTTGCAAATATAGTCAGAATCTGCAAATACTTGAGCTTTTCAAAATCACCTTTTCAAAATCATGGGAAGAAGGAAATTATCAGCATGGTGGAAATGCATCGGAAACTGAGGTGTATTCAATCTTTCTGGGCATGCGCATGAGTTAATATCACTCATCACCCTTCATTAATATTCTAGTTAGACTCAGCTGATTGTATTATAGGTGACAGCAACGTAAAACTGAAAACATATGAGTGCCATGGTCCTCAGTGCAAGCCGCCTTCAAGTGAACACAGATCTTTAAATACCAATCAAATAAAGGGAGCATTAAGATCTAAAATCTTCCTCCTAACAGGATTAGGTAGCTACCAGGAAGAAAAATGCACTGTTGCTTATGTGAAGCATGTTATTGTTTGCTGGAGCAGACGAGTGAAGGAGCAGAGAGAGAGATAAGATTTTACCTGTTAAAAACCTGTTTGAATACGTTTAAAGCACTTTGTTCTTTGTAGAACTGTTTAAAGCATTTATTGTATTTACTGCTTTAAGAATTCTGAGGGAGTGGTTAGAAGGAGTTGTGGGCCAACCAGCTTTAAATCAGCGCCAGGTTTAAAAGGAGGCCTGGTGTAGACAGCGGGCAGTGGAGTGAGAGGGAAGTAGAGTGAGCAATTAGGGCTTAATATCAAAAGGGCTGGGGAGAAAAAGGGCCAGGTGAGTTCGTGTGGAAATTTTCAACATTACTACAGTGAATAATGGAGGGGCATGTGATGTGTGGTTTCTGTATGATGTGTAGGGTGTCGAAATTTGCTGATGACACCAAAATTGGTGGAAAGGCAAATTGTGCGGAGGGTGGGGAGAGTCTACAGAAGGATCTAGATAGGCTGGGCGAATGGGCCAGGAAATGGCAAATGGAATTTAATGTTGGCAAGTGCGAGGTGGTCCACTTTGGTAGGAATAATGGTAGGAAGGATTATTACTTACGTGGCGAAAAACTGCAGCAGGCGGTGGTGCAGAGGGATCTCGGGGTCCTTGTGCATGAGTCGCAAAAACCCAGCTTGCAGGTGCAGCAGGTGGTCAGGAAGGCGAATGGGATGCTGGCCTTCATCGCGAGGGGGATTGAATATAAAAGTAGGGAGGTCTTGCTGCGGCTGTATAGGGCATTGGTGAGGCCGCAGCTGGAGTACTGTGTGCAGTTTTGGGCGCCGTACTTACGCAAGGATATTTTGGCCTTGGAGGGAGTGCAGAGGAGGTTTACTAGGCTGATGCCGGAGTTGAGGGGGTTGAGCTATGAGGAGAGGCTGAATAAATTAGGCTTGTACTCGTTAGAGTTTAGAAGAATGAGGGGAGATCTCATTGAGACGTATATGATGATGAATGGGATGGATAGGATAGAGGTGGAGAGACTCTTCCTGCTCAGAAAGGATAGTAGGACTAGGGGGCACAGCCTCAAGATAAAGGGGGGGCGGTTTAGAACGGAGTTGAGGAGGAACTTCTTCACTCAAAGGGTGGTGAATCTCTGGAATTCTCTGCCCGTTGAGGTGGTGGAGGCTGCCTCGCTAAATATTTTTAAGACGCGGATTGATGGGTTTTTGATAAGAGAGGGGATTAAGGGTTATGGGGAGAGGGCGGGAATGTGGAACTGAGCCACGACAGATCAGCCATGATCTTATTGAATGGCGGGGCAGGCTCGAGGGGCTATTTGGCCTACTCCTGCTCCTATTTCTTATGTTCTTATGTTCTAAACGCTGCAAAGATTCCTTCCAAATCAATCCCACCATAGGAAGTTTTCTATAGTAAATCACATTCTACCTCAAAGCAATTTGCATTTTGGAAGAAATAATTATGGATGCAGAGCCAGAGGAGAAGTGGAGATGCTTTGGGAATCAAAGGCACAATCTAAGAGAAGGGTTTAGATGAGGTTTGTCAATGTGAGTAGGGACATGACAAGGTGAATGGAATGAGAATATGATGGCTGAATGACCAATGATAGAGTGGAGGAATAAGGAGCAGCCTGATGTTAGAAGACCGAAGATGTGAGGACATGAAACAGAAGGTGATGATTAAGCTGAAACTGAAAAAAAGTATTTTTTTTTTACTGGGGCAAAGAAACTGTACAGTTTTCAAAACAGCAGGAATGATGGGTCTCTGTGACATAATGTAGGGTGGCGTGGAAGTTGCAATCTTTCGTTGAATTGAAGTATGCGGTGTTTTGACACATGAAGGCTAGTTGACAAGAGTATTGGAGATGTTGAGCTCTTACATGATAAAGGCATAAGTTTCAGCATCACTCAGAGCAGAGGTACGCACAGGCAATAGTGCAAATTTGGGAAAAAAAAATCAGTTTTGCCCCCATTGGATATGGGGGAATGAAGCTAACGTTAACACTATGGCACCAAATGATACCAGAAACATTCTGTGCTGCAGAGAGCCACAAAGAATGGTTACAGTTCTGGCAACATTAAATTGGAGTAAACTCTGGTTCATCTAGGTCTTGGTGGGCGGTAGGAGAATGAAGTAATTGTTACCAGTATCCATATCGTAAGCTGGTCCAATGCTTCAGGATTACATTGCTGAGGTTTAACATGTAGATGGTAAAAAGGAGGGTGCTATGAATAATACACACCACAAGTAATTATTCTGGATAGAGGAACCAGAAGAGAACAATGGCTCAGAGGCGAACTGTGGAACAGAGACGTTGGAAAATGATGGAGAAATCAATGTTGTAAAAGACAGCAAAGAGGTCCAGAAGGTTATGAAGCCTATCTGGGAACTTCCAAGAGGGACTCCCCAGTGCACCTTAGAGGTATCTCCTAATTCGACACTTGGGAGCTAGGAAGTTAGGGCCATTGGTTTTATGCATAACATCCATGGTTTCTACGCAGCCCGTGAAGACTAAGAGTTGGACACTCATGATCGACACACGGTCACTGAATTTCAAACTAATTCATTGTGTGTGAAGTGATTTTCATCGTGATTAAAAGCTGACATTTAAATACAAGTTGTTTTATACTTTATACTTTCCCCATAACTTCCTACAGATACAGATCGTAAGAATATTAATTTATGCTATTAAGAAATATGAATCAATTAACATGCATTCTTCTCCCACATTTTTCAATAGGCTTCATTCATTGTATCTTGATTGGCAACGTTTTCAATTGCTGAGATGATTTGAGGTTCATTCGATATACCCCATATCTCTCAGATCTTAATTTAGCTGTTTACATATAACAGGTGTAAAACTTTTTCTATCCAATCCCTTATCTTTGTTTGTGCAATATGAGAGAAAGGAGGCTGTTATGCTTCATTGACGAGATGTAGTCTTGCAGTCTGAACTTGAGTGGGCTCAACAAAAAGCTGCATCAACTTAATACCTGCAAGGAAAGTTTGATCCAATGTACTGGCACAACAGTACAACTAGCTACCGGAGTGTTGTCTCATGTTGAAATCCTTGAGGATGATCTTGTAGAAGCACCAGCGTATAGAATCCCTGCAGAGCAGGAGGGAGTCAATCAGCCCATCGAGTCTGCAATGACTCTGACACAGTATCTCACTCAGGCCCACCCTCCACCCTTTCCCCGTTACCCCGTGCATTCACTCCACTAATTCCTGAAACTTACACATCTTTGGACATTAAAGGGCAATTTAGCATGGCTAATCAACCTAACACTCACGTCTTTGCACTGTGGGAGTAAACTGGAGCATCCGGAGGAAACCCACACATACACAGGGGGAGAATATATATAAAAAGCATGGTTCTGTAATAGAGCTTCATGCCAAGGCGGCAAATAGAATATATGTTAGCCTTTCTGTAAGCCAGTAGTTATTAATCTTGTGTATGGCACCAAGTCCCGGTCTTTCACTTCTGAATATAAAAATTGATACTTGTTTCATTAATTGCACATTAATTGACTGTAGCTTGAACCCAGGCAGCAATGCTACATTTCATGAAAATATGGATAAAGCCAGAAGAGCGTCCCTTTGAAGTCTGCCTCTCTGTCTTTTTCAGTAAAGAGACATGAGCTAGTCTAAGCAGTTCTTCCCATTGGCTGCCATACCACCAATACCCAATGCTGTTCAGTTCATCAGCATTCCCTCCAGTGCATTGGTTCAATCTCACTATTCAACTTGCGAGATAATGAATTTGATACTAGGCCTTGAAAGGCTAAAAGCAGGGGACAGTGCATTATTATCAGGCTTTTCATGGTCATTATGTCTGGTATGGTATTGAAGTCTCCTGGCTGACCTAAAAGAAGGAATGGGGAGCAACAGTTAGAATGGAGTTGTGAAGGCAAACACTAGCAGGTTCTTGTTGCAATTATACAGGGCCTTGGTGAAGCCATACCTAGAGTACTGTGTGCAGTTCTGGTCTCCTTATCTGAGCAAAAAGTCTGACAACACCAGGTTTTAGTCCAACCGATTTATTTGATAATAGACTCACAAGCTTTCGGGGTTAGTCCCTTCATCAGGTGAATGGAGAGTTCTGGCCTCAGACAGAGCATATAAAGCACAGACAGTTTAGAGATTACTGATTAGAATGTGAATCCTTACACCTAACCTGCTGTTCAAGACCTGAAGTGGCTGACAATGTGAGTGGAAGGAGCACTGATCACAGGTTAGAGAGATGTGTATTGTCTCCAGTCAGTACAGTAAGTGAGGTTTTGCAAACTCAGGCAAGTCACGGGGGTTACAGATAGTGCGACATGAACCCAAGATCCCTGTTGAGACCGTCCTCATGTGTGCGGAACTTGGCTCAGCCTCTGACCTTCGGGTAAGCATTCTCCAAGGCGGCCTTCACAACACACGACAGCGCAGAGTCGCTGAACAGACTGATAGCCAAGTTCCGCACACATGAGGAAGGTCTCAACAGGAATCTTGGGTTCATGTCGCACTATCTGTAACCCCTGTGACTTGCCTGAGTTTGCAAAACCTCACTTACTGTACTGTCTGGAGACAATACACATCTCTTTAACCTGTGATCAGTGCTCCTTCCACTCACATTGTCAGCCACTTCAGGTCTTGAACAGCAGGTTAGGTGTAAGGATTCGCATTCTAATCAGTAATCGCTAAACTGTCTGTGCTTTATATGCTCTGTCTGAGGCCAGAACTCTCCATTCACCTGACGAAGGGACTAACCCCGAAAGCTTGTGAGTCTATTATCAAATAAATCGGTTGGACTAAAACCTGGTGTTGTCAGGCTTTCTACTGTGTTTACGCCAGTCCAACGCCGGCATACCCACATCATGACTCCTTATCTGATGCAGAGAAAGTTTACCAGATTGATCACTGGTATGGCGGAACTGAGGTATGAGGAGAGATTGAGTCAAATAGGATTGTAGGAGTTCAGAAAAATGTGGGAAGATCTCATAGAAACCTATAAGATTCTAACAGGACTAGACAGGATAGATGCAAAAGAAGGATGTTTCCAATAGTGGGGGTGTCCAAAGCCAGGGTCACAATCTGAGGACATAGGGTAGACTGTTTAGGATACTAATGCCAAGAAATTTCTTCACCCAGAGAGTGGTCAATCTCAATTACAGAAAGTAATTGAGGTCAAAACGTTGTATGTTCTAAAAAGCAGTTAGATATAGCACTTGTGGCAAAAGGGGATTAAAGGATATTTGGGGGGGGGGGGCGATGCTGGAAGCGGGATCAGGCCATTGAGTTGCGTGGTCAGCCATGATCATAATGAATGGCAGAGCAGACTCAAAGGGCCGAATGGCCTTCTCCTGCTCCTTTTTTTATGTTTTTATGCTGGAAACTACAACAATGTAGCACCACGTTGTGACTGTCAAGAGGTAAAGGTACATGACTGAGTGTTAAATATAAAGAGAAGATACCAACAAGCTGTGGTGTGCAGAGCCTCAGACCTTCCTGTTTTCAATGCTCACTACTGTCCATTTTCCTGTGATGCCAAAGGCAGTATTTTTCATAGGATAGAATACAAAGCAGCAGAACCTTTCCATGCTGATTGTCTTCTTGATTTTGTGTGTAGGGTTCCCCTGCCGGAGTGGAAGCAGTAAGGGCTTTGTACCCCTGATATACAGGAGAAGCTGACCATAATGCATACAATGACAGAACACAATGCAAGTATGGCCAAGAAGCAGAAAGTAGGTACAGGGCAGCTTGCCTCACCCAATGAAAAAAAATCAGGGAAAGCCATCAATTGCAACAGGTTCCTGTTGTCTCCTCTCGATGCTGCTCCTGCTGGAAACCAAAATCAGACTTGTTGCTTTCCCCTATAATTAGAGGGTAATCATTAGTCCAGTGGCATACAATCCTGCTCGTGGCATACTTAGGGTTCCTGTTCATTGAGATTTGGGGATAAAGCTGGACTTCCTGCGATGGTGAAAAACAGGTAATAGCAAATCAGTAGTCTCTTTTGCATCCGACACAATCTTTACTTCCAGTGACATCAATGAAAAAACTTTGGAAAGATGTAAAATGAGCTGTTAATCACCTTACACCATCACAAAGTTAACACCTCCCTCTCGGTCTGCTTTTGGGAAGAATCTGCTGTGATTCCGGGGTTAATAGTGTTGGACAGTAGCCTGAACTTTACACAGTCATCCAAACAACTTGAGCAGCAGTTTTCCAACTCTTACACACACTAAAATTGAGCAGTTCGTTTTCAAGGTCTCATTCATACTTTACTAGTTTTTTCATCTTCAGATGAGTAACTTCCAACATCGTGACAAAAAAAAATTGTATTATTAGATATCCCTTGTGGGTTCTACCTTGACTGAGCCCTCTAGATTCAACAGTTCAACATTCTTACAGGTATCTACTTATTTTTTCTTTGGACAATCTTCAATCTGTACTTTTCTTACCAAAGTTGTTTTCGCACTGCTTGCCCCTTGAGGGTTTCTACATTGAAGTTATTGGTCCTCGCAGGCATGATGAAAAATGCAACCACGGTTACTTCACTTCGGTTTGCCTAATTTCAGAGCAGAAATATTGAATGAAACATTGCCTTGCAGACCGAATTAACTGCTCGGAGATGACATAACATTTGTGACTTTTAGCTTTAACCCTTAAGCTGCTGACAATTCCTATCATTGTTTGTGCAACATTCAACAGAGACTGATGGAGGGAGTGAGGATACATCATGAAGAAAACTCACATATACAAGGTGCTGGATTCTTCCTGTTAGTTCAGGAATTAATTGCCTGCAACAGGCATTCTTCAGAAGAATCATAGATCCTTTAACTCTCATTTACCCTGGGGCAGCATGGTGATAGAGTGGTTAGCACTGCTGCCTCACAGTGCCAGGGACCCGGGTTTTCCTCCGGGTGCTCCAGTTTCCTCCCACAGTCCAAAGATGTGCAGGTTAGATGAATTGGCTGCACTAAATTCTCCCTCAGTGTATCCAAACAGGAGCTGGAGTGTGGCAACTAGGGGATTTTCACAGTAACTTCATTGCAATGTGATCATAAGTCTAATAAATAAACTTTACTTTTACTTTAATCCCCCTGACACAAGGGCCAATTTATCATAGTCAATCAACCTAACCTGCACATCTTTGGACTGTGGGAGGGAATTGGAGCACCCGGAAGAAACCCACATAGACACAGGGAGAAAGTGCAAACTCCACACAGACAGTGACCTGAGGCTGGAATTGAACCTGGGTATTGGCACTGTGAGGCAGCAGTGCTAATCACTGTGCCACCATGCCAAGAAAGCAGAAGAATAAATAAACGGCCAATAAATAAATTCATCTGTAGTTGCAATGAGTTTTGCTACTGGGGTGGCAGAGTGGTTAGTGACCTGGGTTCAATTCCGGCCTCAGGTCACTGTCTGTGTGGAGTTTACGCATTCCCCTTATGTCTGCATGGGCTTCCTCCGGGTGCACTGGTTTTCTCCCACTGTCCAAAAATGTGTACGTCAGGTTGATTGGCCATGCTAAATTGGCCTGAGTGTTTTAGCAGGGTAAATATGTGGGGTTACGGGAATACGGCCTGGGTGGGATTGTGGTTGGTGCAGCCTCAATGGCTGAATGACCTCCTTCTGCACTGTAGGGATTCTATGATTCTATACTGAGCTGTTACATCTTTATTTTGCAGCCTGGAATGCTGCTTTAAGCACAATGCTAGTCTCAGCCAGTTATGTTGTTGAATGGTGAACGAAAAGCATCCCTTGACTCTTGTGCAACTGCTCCACTCCTTGTGCTTTCCTTGGGACTGTTTGGTAAAAAGAGGGGCACCAATTTCCTGCTTCAGCTATTATTACAAACGACAAGAGGGTTTGTTGGCTCGCTGGAAATTCTTTCCATGAACTTACAAGACAATTCCTATCACATTGGCTTCATGGATTTTCCTCAGCCAAGTGTTGGGACAGCATGGATCCCTATAATCAGACAAAAATGGCCTCCAATATCATCCTTGTCATTTGTCAACAACTGAAATCAATGCCCTCTGCCTTTTCTAACAAGATGCAACTTCATAAGTGATTCTGTTTCAATCTTCAACCTATTCAGAGTTAGCTGATCTCAGTCAGAAAGTAGGCTGCAGCATCTCCATCTTACAGGCATCCAAATGGTGGAAAACCAGAACTACTGGAGCTCCAAGAGACTCAAATTCCACATATACTCTTAAATTGTTATAAACAATTAACAGATGATACAGCTCAACATGTAGCTAAATAGCTTGTGTAGGAGGGAGGGTCTCAGATATCTGGACCATTGGGGTCTCTTCCGGGGCAGGTGGAACCTGTACAAGAAGGACAGGTTGCATCTAAACTGGAAAAGCATAAATATTCTGGCTGGGAGGTTTGCTGGTGTCACACAGGAGGATTTAGTAGGGGGGTGGGAGCCAAAGCAAAGGTGAATTAACTGAAGGGGAACTAGAGAGTAGGGCCAGAGAAAGAGCAGGCAGGGTGTGGTTGCTGATCAAAGAGGGTCTGGTGGACTGAAGTGCACGTGTTTCAATGTGAGAAGTGTAACAGGTAAGGCAGATGAACTCAGAGCTTGGATTAGTACTTGGAACTATGATGTTGTTGCTATTACAGAGACTTTGTTAAGGTAAGGGCAGCACTGGCAACTTAATGTCCCAGAATACAATGTTTCAGGTGGGATGGAGGGGGCTATAAAAGGAGTGGGGAAGTTGCACTACTCGTGAAGAATAATACAGACGTACTGTGGGAGGACACCTCAGTGGGCTCATATAGTCAGGCAATATGGGTAGAGCTCAGGATTAAGAGGGGTGTAGTCATAATGTTGGGTGTTTACTATAGGCCAGCGGGAGAGAGAGAGGAACAGGTATGTAGGCAGATTTTTGGCAAAATGTTAAAGTAACAGATTGTTGCGGTGGGAGATTTTAACTTCCCCTATATTGACTGGGACTCACTTAGTGCCAGGGAAATGGGTGGGGCAGAGTTTGTAAGGAGCATCCAGGAGAGCTTCTTGAAACAGGATGTATATAGACCAACTAGGGAAGGGGCCATACTGGACCTGGTATTGGTGAATGAGCCTGGCCAGCTGATTGATGTTTCAGTAGGGGAGCAGTTCGGGAACAGTGATCACAATTCAGTAAGCTTGAAGGTACTGATGGATAAAGATAAGTACAGTCCTCAAGTTAAGGTACTAAATTGGATGAAGCTAATTACAACAATATTAGACAGGAACTGAAGAATGTAGATTGGGGGTAGATGTTTGAGGGCAAATCAACATCTGGCATGTGGGAGGCTTTCAAGTGCACATTGATAGGGATTCAGGACTGGCATATTCCTGTAAGGATAAAGAATAAATATGGCAGTTTTGGGAACCTGGATAACAAGAGATATTGTGAGCCGAGTCAAAGAGAGAAAGGAAGCATTTGTTAAGACTAGGAGGCTGGGAACACATGAAGCAAGTGTCAAATATGAGGAAAGTAGAAAGCAACTTAAGCAAGGGGTGAAGAGGGCTAAAAGTAGTTACGAAAAATCATTGGCCAGCAGGGTTAAAGGAAAAAGCTTTTTAGAGCAAGCGAGTAAGTCAGGGAGAGGATTGACCCACTCAACAACAGGACAGGAATTCTTTGTGTGGAGCCAGAGGAAATGGGCAAGGTATTAAATGAGTACTTTGCGTCAGTATTCACCAAAGAGAAGGACTTGGTGGATGAAGAATCTGGGAAAGAGTGTGTAGATAGTTTGAGGCATGTTCAGATCAGAAAGGAGGAGGTATTGAGGTTCTTGATACCGGAGTTGAGGGGGTTGAGCTATGAGGAGAGGCTGAATAAACTGGGCTTGTACTCGTTAGAGTTTAGAAGAATGAGGGGAGATCTCATTGAGACGTATAAAATGATGAATGGGATGGATAGGATAGAGGTGGAGAGACTCTTCCCGCTCAGAAAGGACAGTAGGACTAGGGGGCACAGCCTCAAGATAAAAGGGGGGCGGTTTAGAACGGAGTTGAGGAGGAACTTCTTCACTCAAAGGGTGGTGTATCTCTGGAATTCTCTGCCCGTTGAAGTGGTGGAGGCTACCTCGCTAAATATTTTTAAGACGCGGGTTGATGGGTTTTTGATAAGAGAGGGGATTAAGGGTTATGGGGAGAGGGCGGGAAAGTGGAACTGAGCAGCGACAGATCAGCCATGATCTTATTGAATGGCGGGGCAGGCTCGAAGGGCTAGATGGCCTACTCCTGCTCCTATTTCTTATGTTCTTATTAAGGTAGACAAGTCCCCAGGGCCTGATGCAATATACCCCAAAATGCTGAGGGAGGCAAGGGAGCAAATCGCTGATGTCTTCAGAGAAATCTTTGCATCCTCACTGGCTACAGGAGAGGTCATGAAGTGGAGATGCTGGCGTTGGACTAGGGTAAGCACAGTAAGAAGTCTCACAACACCAGTTTGAAGTCCAACAGGTTTATTTGGCCACAGGGGAGGTCCCAGAGGATTGGAGAATAGCCAATGTTGTTCCTCCAGGTAATTATCCAGGTAATTACAAGCTGGTGAACCTCATATCAGCGGTAGGGAAATTATTGGAGAGGATTTTTTGAGACAGGATTTTCTCCCTCTGGGAATAAGTGGATGCATTAGCGAGAGGCAACACGGTTTTGTGAAGGGGAGGTTGTGTTTCACTAACTTGATCAAGTTTTTCGAGGAAGTGACAAAGATGATTGATGAGGGCAGGGCAGTGGATGTTGTCTACATGGACTTCAGTAAGGCCTTTGACAAGGCCCTTCATGGCAGACTGGTGCAGAAGGTGAAGTCACATGGGATTAGAAATGAGCTGGCAAGATGGGTACAGAACTGGCTCGGTCATAGAAGACAAAGAAGAAAAAGGCAGTGGAAGGGTCTGTTTCTGAATGGAGGGCTGTGACAAGTGGCATTCCTCAGGGATCAGTGCTGGATCTTTGCTGATGATTTGAAGGAAAATGTAACTGGTTTGATTCGTAAGTTTGCGGATGACACAAAGGTGGTGCTTTTGTGGATAGCGATGAGGACCAGAGGATACAGCAGGATATAGATCGGTTGGAGACTTGAGCAGTGAGATGGCAGATGAGTTTAATCCAGACAAATGTGAGGTAATGCATTTTTGAAGGTCTAATACAGATAGGAAATATACAGTAAAAGGCAGAACTCTTAAGAGTATTGATAGACAGAGGGATCTGGGTGTACAGGTGCACAGGTCACTGAAAGTGGCAATGCGGGTGGAGAAGGTAGTTAAGAAGGCATACGGCATGCTTGCCTTCATCGGCTGGGGCACTGAATTTAAAAATTAGCAGTCATGTTGCAGCTTTATAGAATGTTAGGCCACACTGAGAATGTAGTGTTAGTTCTGGTCATCACACTACCAGAAGGATGTGAAGGCTTTGTGAGGTCACAGAAAAGATTTACCAGGATGTTGCCTGGTATGGAGAGCATTAGCTATGAAGAGAGGTTGCAGAAGCTTGGTTTGTTCTCACTGGAATGATGGAAGTTGAGGGGCGACCTGATAAAAGTCTACAAAATTATGATGGACATGAACAGAATGGATAGTCAGAAACTTTTTCCTAGGGTGAAAGTGTCGATTGCTAGAGGGTATAGGTTTAAGGTGCAAGGGGAAAGGTTTAAAGGAAATGTGAGAGGCCAGTTTTCTTGCATCGAGGGTGGTGGATGCCTGGAAGGTAGTGGAAGTAGACACGATAGTGACATTTAAGGGGTGTCTTGACAAATACAAGAACAGGATGGGAATGGAGAGATATGGTCCCCAGAAGGATAGGAGATTTTAGTTCAATTGGGCAGCATGGTCGGTGCAGGCTTGGAGGGCTGAAAGGCCTGTTCCTGCACTGAAATTTTCTTTGTTCTATAACAAAATGGCTAATCGAATGCTGGCCTTTAGATTCAGATTTAGAATCAAAAATCAAATGGGGTTGAAGTCATGCTTAAGCAATGCACGACTCGAGTCAGACTACACAGAAGTACTGTGAATCGTTCTGAACACCACACCTTAGACAGGATACATTGACCTTGGAGGGAATGCAATGCAAACTCACTGGAACAATAGCTGGATTGAAGAGTTAAATCAAAAACAGAGATTTTGGGATGCCTTCTTGAAACTTGGAAAATTTAGTAAATTGATCAAAGTTTCAAACTATTAGAGGAAACAGATAAGATTGAAAAAGGCAAACTATTTCCACTGGATGGGGAGTCCACAGATAGGGAATATAACCTAAAAAAAGAGCCATGACTGAAATTAGGAAAACACTTTTCCATGCATAAGGTGGCAAAGATTTAGAGAGCACTTTCAGAAACAACAGCTAATGCTAAGTCAGTGACACATTTTATATCTGAGATTAAAAGATTTTTGCTATCCAAAGGGATATGGATCAAAGCTGGGTACACCAAGGTAAGTCATAGATCAGCTATAATCTCAGTGAAAGGTACAACAGAAGTTTAAATGGCTTACTCCTATTCTTTAGTTCCTAAACCTGACAAGAACTTTGTTCCTGACAGTTATCCAGCGATGTCTGTTGGAAATATAAAGTAAAGTCGCCATAGTCCCAGATGACAAGAGGCCGTTCTCCCCCTTGAGGAGGAGAGCTGACTGATGTTGATTTAATGAGGATCACCACACCTCAGCGGAGGGGCAAGGTGGAGAAGCCAGATCTTCAGGAATAACCTCAACCAGTTGGCTTTGCTCTGCATCACCAACCAGCTGTCTAGCCAACTGAGGTAACAAATTCCCTCCAGTGAAAGAGTCCTTTCGGCCACATCCCTGGACACTAAGGGGCAATTTATCTTGGCCAATTGCCCTAACCTGGCACATCTTTGGACCGTGGGAGGAAACCCACGCAGACATGGGGAGAAGGTGCAAACTCCACACATTTGGCCAAGGCTGGAATTGAACACAAGTGCCTGGTGGAGTGAGGCAGCAGTGTTAACCACTGTGCCACCCCGAAATATACAAATATAGAAAGTGGTTATGATAAAAATCAGGCTCCACTATCATTGTCATTCTTTAAAGGACAGATTTTAGGCCTGCTATTGTTTCAAGGCCAGTAGTACTTCATTTGGAATATACATCGGTAAGAACATTGAGGCTCATGTATAAATAGTGGCCACTTGGATGAGACACTGTGGCAGACACTGTGACTGTTAGAACTTCACCCTGAGTCGCTGCCTGACTTAGTTTGCACCAGAGCCAGGCACAAAGTGGGCATCATTTGTGGAATACATGGCCAAAGATGTTAGACCAAAGCCCTCTTTAAACCTGGCTTTGTATCTCATTTTCACAAAATTGCATCGGGTAAAACAAGGCTGTGGAATGTTAAGACTATGTAAACATTTAAGAATAGTTTAAATTGGTGTTTGAGGGAAAGGGAGATTGAAGAGATATGCTTTTTCCAATCCAACTATTTGGAAATTCCTTAAATATGCATCCAAATAAACTTTACTGCAAACTTATCACTCTCAAATTAAAACAAAACAAATTATTTTCTTTGCAGTTGAACTTTCATAAGGGTTTTTGGAGGCCAATTCTTATTTGAAGTGCCAATATTATTATTAACAAATTGCACTTTTAGGCTCCTCCAAAGACTCATTAGATATCCCGTTGTCAGGTACTGGCAGTAAAGTCCCAGGGAATGGTCAGTCAGCTGATCTTAGTCCAGGCAGGACATGGTGCATTGCAATTGGTTTCAGTGGCCTTAGGCAAGGGAAACACAAAGGCAAACAAGCCAGGATTTCCAGTCTGTGCCATGATACCCTACCAGAAAATGTTCAAGTGTGGAAAGCAATAAATGAGTTACCTTTCAGGTAACAGGACAACCTGATGACTGGGGTTGCCGGGGAGGAACTAAACAGAAAGAGGTCGAAACATTGGGGAAAGCGAAGGAGATGCTGAAAACAGATTTGAAGAGGAACATTATGAGCTGGGACATAGCTTTTTCAATGAATTTTACTCCTATTCCATACTCCATGCATAACTGAAATTGACTTTGTTATTGCGAAAGTACCGTTGTCATTAAAACATAAACAAGAATAAATCCCATGTGCAGTGCTTCAAATACATTATAACTGTAACTTAAAAAATATCGCTAGAGCTAGTACTAGCTGAGAGAAAATGTAAGTTTCTTATTGGTATTGGATGCAATTTTATTAAGTCTTTTCCTTCATTACCTATGGTCCTTTGTGGGCTATAGTTATTACCCAAAATGTACCTGCTGGAAAAGACAAGGCTTTAAGGTAACCTAACCAAAAGTTTGGAATTACAAGCAGATAGATATAGAAAAACAATCCCCAGTAGTAAAGTTCAAAACTTGCAGGAAATCATTTAAAATTTTATTCACAGAAAATTAGGAGGCATAGAGAATAAGATATCAGGGATGGCAACTGAAACAAGTAGAAATTTACAGAATCATAGATCACAGAAGGGTGCCATTTGGCCCATTTTATCTATGGCAGCTCTTTGAAATAGTTATCGAACAAGTCCCATTCCTCCATAACCAGGTACTGTCCAAGGCATAGTTTACAAATCAAGAACTGACCTTAGCAAATGTCAATACCTTCATAGTTGGGAAGAAAGTGAGAAGTTAAACATGTACTGTAACAAGTATTGAAGAAACAACACATTGGGGGCTGTGTCATCATTGTGACAACTAAGTGAAAAGATGGCATCTCCTGCCACCTTGTGGCCAAACACTATCAGAAGACAATATCTAGAACTGCTTACAGAATACGGAAGAGAGCTCACTGGGCACAAATAATCACCCACCCAGAAAACTACAGCCCACCACTTTTGTTTTAAAACATTTTTCTGGTTGGATCTCCCTAGATCAGTTTTCTCCTGCCGTTTTATAGAACCTCATGGTCTGGTAAATTCAGCGGACAGGTGTCCATAATCCTACTTCTGCCGCACAATCTATTGTGATTCTTAAAATTTGTACCAGCACTGAAGTTTAAGCTACAGCTCAGGCTGCCACTGTCCATTAACCCCGCTCCACATCACTCCCGGATTTGCTAAATCACATGACCATGTCCCCATTAAAACCATTACTCTCTCATCCTAGTCATTCTTCTTCTCTGCCCCCCACCCCCCCACTCCCATCACTTCTCAAGTTCAGGGACACAGATCTGAGCTTTGATTGTGGACAGCTAGTTTAACCAACTGGTTTAACCACTTTCCACAGAATCTTAAGGTCACACAAGGCATTTTTGGGTCCTAATCTGCCCTCTCATTTTTTTTTAAAACCAGTTGATTATTCAAAGATCATTCTAAGTATAAAGGTAATCCCCTGCTCCTCTTTTCAACCACAAACCCTCTTAAACAATCCTCTCGTACCTCTTCTACATTCAACTTCAAATACAAGTACCAGTGCAAGGAGCTCATGGATAATTTTGTCACAAAGTTTGCAACCATTTGTTCAGCTGTCTCTTCCAATTCCCCCTCTTCTCCAGCCCACATCTCCCCTAATGTTCCAACTGCCTGAGCCTGGGCACTCATCTTTCTCCAGATTCTACCCCATCTCCTACTGAACAGTCTCAAAGCTCATCTTATCCATGAGCTCTTTTTTAAAAAATTCATCCGTGAGATGTGGATGTCACTGGCTGGGCTAGCATTTATTGCCCATCGCTAAATCCTCTTGAACTGAGTGGCTTGCTGGACCACTTCAGAGAGCACTTAAGAGTCAATCTCATTGCTGGGGACCTGGAATCACATGTAGCCCAAACCAGGTAAGAAAGGAAGATTTCTTTCTGTTAAGGACATTAGTGAACCAGATAGGTTTTTATGACAATCAACAATGGTTTCCTGGTTATCATTAGACTTTTAATTCCTGACTTTTTTAAAAAAAATTAATTTCACCATCTGCTGTTGTGGGATTCAAATCTTGTTCCCCAGATCATCACCTTCCCTCTTGCTGCCTCAACCCTTTTCCCACTAAACTGACGCCATTACTTCACTTCTCAGCTATCACGTTAGTAGCTGTGGTTAATGATTCTCTGTTCTCAGGTACAGTCCTTTCCCTTGCCTCAAAAATATTACCTGTGACTCCACTGTCCTTACAACTACCATCTGATCTCCAACTTCCCTTTCCTCTCCAACTCCTCGAATGTGCTGTCAACTCTAAAACATGTGCCTGTTTTTTCCAGCAATTCCATGTTTGACTTCCTCCAATCAGGTTTCTGCTGCCTCTACAATACAGAAACTCCCTTATCAGAGCCACATTCCATGTGTGACCTATTTTTTCTCATCTTTCTTAATCTATCTGCAGCCTCTGGCACAGATAATCACATCATCCACCTCAAATGCCTCTAAGGTTTAAATTTTATTTATTATTGTCACAAGTAGGCTTCATTAACACTGCAATGAAGTTATCATGAAAAGCCCCAAGTCACCACATTCAGGTTCAGGTACACTGAGGGAGAATTTACATCTTTCAGACTGTGAGGGGAAACCAGAGCACCCAGAGGAAACCCATGGGGAGGACATACAGACTCTGCACAGTCAATGACCCAAACTGGGAATCGAACCCAGGTCCCTGGCATTATGAGGCAGTAGGGCTAACCACATGCCACCCACATTTTTATCTATCAAATGGTAGCCAGAGAATCAGCTGCAGTGGTTTCTCTTCCTGCTCCCATATTGTTGCCTCTGGTGTCCCCCAGGGATTCATCTCTGACCCACTCCCACTTTTCATCTACATGCTGCCCCTCTGTGACATCTTCTGAAGACTTAACGGCTAGTCACTTGTCTGCTGATCAAACTCAGCTTCAGACTCACAGCCGCCAGCAAACAATCAGACAGGAAACAAACGTTCACCCATAATCCATTCAGCCTCTTACCTTGAGCAGATAATTTAGACGAGCCAGAGCTTCCAGAAATACGTCAGCACCCTTATTCGAGAACTCGTATCTTCCTGCGATGAAAATGAACAAGGTCTTATCCAGGTCAAAGTTCAGGCATCTGGGGAAAAAGATTACAGGCATGCCAATAAAACAGGATGGAAGGGCGTGCAGTACAATATGTTAGCTACCAACATTTCACCTCTGGCACTTTGGTTCAATTCCACAGGATGAAAGTTTCCTTCCAATACAAAACACTGGAAAATCTCAGCAGGCCTGACAGCCTCTGTGGAGAGGGAATAGAGCCAATGTTTCGAGTTTGGGTGACCCTTCATCACAGCTGCACAAAATAATGTATAAATGGCAGAACAAAGGCACATAGTGTCAAAGGACAACCTGAAGAATACGGCTGATGGCCCTAGTCGGGGAGGGGAGCAGCAACAGGATTGCAAGGAACAAGATGGAAAGTGAAATTTGGAAGTGGACAAATGGAGCGATAAGAAATGAACATTTAAAATGTAGCCCCAACAAGGGGTCATCCAGACTTGAAACGTTGACTCTATTCTCTCTCTCTCCACAGATGCTGTCAGACCTGCTGAGATTTTCCAGCATTTCCTGTTTTTCTTTCAGATTCCAGCATCTGTCATAATTTGCCTTTCTGAAGACCTCCTGTGTCGGAGTTGTTATCGTTTGGGAGAAAGATAATAGCAACAATAAGATTAACCTGTTCCAGCGTTAGTAAATTATATTCATGCAAAGACTTGAGAGATGAAGTGACTTTGATTGGTGCAGAAAACTCCAAGTGAATAATGCTTTTTAAAATTATGAAAAATGCTGATTGAATGAATAGAAATGGACCACTTTCTCTAACTGGGGAGTTAGTGACTCATATTCATAGACTGTTGAGAAGAAATTTATTTACACAAAGAGTTACTGAGGCTCGGAATACTCCGAATGTGTCAGAAAAGTTGAAGCAGAGATTACTGACTCTATTAACAGGACAGCAGATAAAGATGCAGAGCTGCCAAGAGAAAGCAGGGCAGCAGGGTTAACTTTAGAGTGCTTCTGCACAGGCACAATCTGGCAGCAAAATTAATCCCTGCCACCTGGCAAGAGCGTGAAAACAGTTAAAGTTGCTACACTCACCCTCAAACGCTTTATTCAGGCAGAAAATGGCCCATCTAATTAATATACTAAAATCAGGGTCACCGGCACCCAGTTGATATTTGGGATTCTTGAATATTCATTTACGGAACGTGGGCATCACTGTCTCGGCCAGCATTTATTGCCCATCCCTAGTTGTCCATCAGAAGGTGGTGGTGAGGTTCCTTCTTGCATCACTGCAGTCCCTGAGGTGTAGGTACACCCACAGCGCTGTTAAGAAGGAAATTCCAGGACTTTGACCCATCAACACTGAAGGGACGGTAATATATTTCTAAGTCAGGATGGCAAGTGACTTGAAGGGGAATCTCCAGGTATTGGAGTTTCTAGGTATCTTCTACTCTTGTCCTTCGAGGTGGTAGTGGTTTTGGGTTTGGAAGGTGCTGCCTAAGGAACTTTGCTGAATTCCTGCTGTGCATCTTGTACATGGTACACACAGCTGCCACTGATCGCCAGTAATAGAGGGAATGAATGTTTGTGAAAGGGGTATCAATCTAGCGGACTTTATCCTGGATGGTGTCATGCTGCTTGAGAGTTGGAACTGCAGTTCTTCCCTGCTGCCATCAGACTTTTGAATGGACCTACCTCACATTAAGTTGACCTTTCTCTGCATCCTAGCTATGACTGTAACACTACATTCTGCACTCTCTCCTTTCCTTCTGTGTATGGTAAGCTTTGTCTGTATAGTCCACAAGAAGCAATACTTTTCACTCAATACTAATACCTGTGACAATAATAAATCAAATCAAATCAAAATCATTCCCCTCTCTCTTCTCCAAACGGGTCAAATGACTTCTTCAGTTCTGTAAACTTCTGCAATACAATGGCTCCATTCAGTTCCCGCCAATATGTGCCTGACACAATTTAATTTGGCATTTGATTGGTAATCTTCCTCAAAAACATAAAGTTGGCAGGTTTAGGAAGGTAGATGAAAAAAAACTATATTGGTGCCCTAATGGCTGCTCTTATAAGATTGCTGTTACGGTGCACCATTGAGGCAAAACAATATGATCTTTATTTGAATCATGCTGTACCTTTCCTGGGCCAACTTGACACTGGTTACTTGAAGAGAAAAGTTTCTCATTCTCTGTGCTAACATCCCTCAAAGATGCATAAAATTCATATACACGTCCATGGAATGCTCTCACTGTGTGTGTCCAGGACGGACATATTCCATATCATTAAGTTTTTATATGCGGAATAATGGATATCTGGGAGTGACTCACAGGTTGGATGAGAAATAATTTGTGACAATCACCTGAATAACTGGTGAGGAAATTCATGTGCTTTTCATATTTCTAGTGATTGATTTCTGCATTTGTAGCTCATACAGCAGCAGTTGCGTGAATACGATCTCTCATATAGTGACGTTTCTGCACATACACGATATCATAATGCAGCAGAGTGTTTTCTCACTTCCCTTCTAAGGTTGTTGCTGGAACTTGTATCGAGTCACTGGGAGCCACATCCAAGCTAAGCTTGTGGCTCTCCCTCCAATTTGCATTCTTTGGTATTCATCCCACTGCTGTGGTTGTACACTAGATGTTGGGTACACACTTTCCCAATCCAGAAAATCACCAGGAAAAGGGGTATTATGTGAATTTAAATCATTTTTATACTTAGAAAGAATGCAGCTTTGTAAACCATCAGGGGGCCTGTGGAAACTCAGATATAACGATGGACCAGCAGGACATAAATCTCTGTTGATCTTTTGAACAGAAGTTTCCGGGCCTCCCTCGAGTGGGAAGCTCGGCAGCTGGGGGCCTTAATTTAACAGAAGGTCAAACATCAGTTTCCCGACCAAGGGATGAACTTTAGCATCAAGTTCTCAGAACTGAAAGGCAAGTTGAGCTTCTGAACGTACAGAATCCAGAAGCTCTTTTGCATGTATTTGCATGACAGGCATGCTCATTAGAAGGCCCATCCCCGCCTTCCAAATTAAGTTCTGTATCAGCGAGAAATTTGTATGTTCACTTTTACAATTGCAGCAAAGTGTCATACATCTGGCTTCTTAAATAATATCTTCTTCCTGGACTTTGAAGTGAGTAGCCACAGCTTTGGCCTTTTTGGGGGCCAATCACAAATATCAGCCTGTTGGTTAAGATTGGATTGTTGATTAAGCCAGGACTCCAAATTGTTTCAAGGCCGAGCCAGGAGGAGGGGGTCAGTGCTGCAGGGTGGGGTGAAGGTCAGACCAGGGGGGTAGGGTCAGTGTTGCAGGGCGGGGTGAAGGTCAGACCAGGGGGGTAGGGTCAGTGCTGCAGGGCGGGGTGAAGGTCAGACCAGGGGGGTAGGGTCAGTGCTGCAGGGCGGGGTAAAGGTCAGACCAGGGGGGTAGGGTCAGTGTTGCAGGGCGGGGTGAAGGTCAGACCAGGGGGGTAGGGTCAGTGCTGCAGGGTGGGGTAAAGGTCAGACCAGGGGGGTAGGGTCAGTGTTGCAGGGTGGGGTGAAGGTCAGACCAGGGGGGTAGGGTCAGTGCTGCAGGGTGGGGTAAAGGTCAGACCAGGGGGGGTAGGGTCAGTGCTGCAGGGCGGGGTGAAGGTCAGACCAGGGGGGTAGGGTCAGTGCTGCAGGGTGGGGTGAAGGCTGGGCCAGGGGGGTAGGGTCAGTGCTGCAGGGTGGGGTGAAGGCTGGGCCAGGGGGGTAGGGTCAGTGTTGCAGGGCGGGGTGAAGGTCAGACCAGGGGGGTAGGGTCAGTGTTGCAGGGTGGGGTGAAGGCTGGGCCAGGGGGGTAGGGTCAGTGTTGCAGGGCGGGGTGAAGGCTGGGCCAGGGGGGTAGGGTCAGTGTTGCAGGGCGGGGTGAAGGTCAGACCAGGGGGGTAGGGTCAGTGCTGCAGGGTGGGGTGAAGGCTGGGCCAGGGGGGTAGGGTCAGTGTTGCAGGGTGGGGTGAAGGCTGGGCCAGGGGGGTAGGGTCAGTGCTGCAGGGTGGGGTAAAGGTCAGACCAGGGGGGTAGGGTCAGTGCTGCAGGGTGGGGTGAAGGTCAGACCAGGGGGGTAGGGTCAGTGTTGCAGGGTGGGGTGAAGGCTGGGCCAGGGGGGTAGGGTCAGTGCTGCAGGGTGGGGTGAAGGTCAGACCAGGGGGGTAGGGTCAGTGTTGCAGGGTGGGGTGAAGGCTGGGCCAGGGGGGTAGGGTCAGTGTTGCAGGGTGGGGTGAAGGTCAGACCAGGGGGGTAGGGTCAGTGTTGCAGGGTGGGGTGAAGGTCAGACCAGGGGGATAGGGTCAGTGTTGCAGGGTGGGGTGAAGGCTGGGCCAGGGAGGGTTAGCTCCTGATACTTGTTCTTGATTATTTTGTTTACAATCCTTTGCTGGGTTGTACACCACACATGGCGCCTTATTTATGACACACACTTTAGTTTACTCTCATGACAGCTGAATTAAATTTCACTACTTGCTGGTGGTGTGACCTTTCACATGCGCTGAACTATGTTGACATACAGATCCCTCGCGCCAAATGTGCGGATTAGAATCTACACACCCTACCCCTCCATTCCTGCGCAGGTTCAGGCATCTGTAAATAGAAATGAAATGTTTCCCAAGCCCTGACAAAGTCTGTATGGACAGCACAGAGTTTTTCACAGGAATGTATTCATGTCACCGTCACACCTGCTCCCAATGGGGAGCTGACTTTGCAGAGAGCTCTTTCAGCACAGGGAAGAGGAGTGTGAGTGGACTATTCAGCTCCTCGAGATTGCTCCTTCATGCACCTTGATCAGGAAAGGACTTGTCATTCACCCCCGATCACCATTGCTCTCAGTAACCACTGTCCCTTGGCATCTTTATCATCCCAGACTTGATTTGCTGAAAGGCCCTGTAGCAATGTTATGATCCCAAAAAGAGTCCACTCAGTGACAGTGCCTCACTGCACTATGGGGTGTGGAGGCTAAAACATTCACAATCTTCCAATAGCAAAACATCCCCAATCTCATCATCAAATGGCCTGGATATGGCTGCCAGGGGGGTAGAGTCAGTGTTGCAGGGTGGGGTAAAGGCCAGGCCGGGGATAGGGTCAGTGTTGCAGGGTGGGGTGAAGGCCAGGCCAGGGGTAGGGTCAGTGTTGCAGGGTGGGGTGAAGGCCAGGCCAGGGATAGGGTCAGTGTTGCAGGGTGGGGTGAAGGTCAGGCCAGGGATAGGGTCAGTGTTGCAGGGTGGGGTGAAGGTCAGACCAGGGGGGTAGGGTCAGTGTTGCAGGGTGGGGTGAAGGCCAGGCCAGGGATAGGGTCAGTGTTGCAGGGTGGGGTGAAGGCCAGGCCAGGGATAGGGTCAGTGTTGCAGGGTGGGGTGAAGGCCAGGCCAGGGATAGGGTCAGTGTTGCAGGGTGGGGTGAAGGTCAGGCCAGGGGTAGGGTCAGTGTTGCAGGGTGGGGTGAAGGCCAGGCCGGGGGGTAGGGTCAGTGTTTCAGGGTGGGGTAAAGGTCAGACCAGGGGGGTAGGGTCAGTGTTGCAGGGTGGGGTGAAGGCCGGGCCGGGGGGTAGGGTCAGTGTTGCAGGGTAGGGTCAGTGTTGCAGGGTGGGGTAAAGGCCAGGCCGGGGGGTAGGGTCAGTGTTGCAGGGTGGGGTTAGTGTTGCAGGGTGGGGTAAAGGCCAGGCCGGGGGGTAGGGTCAGTGTTGCAGGGTGGGGTCAGTGTTGCAGGGTGGGGTAAAGGCCAGGCCGGGGGGTAGGGTCAGTGTTGCAGGGTGGGGTCAGTGTTGCAGGGTGGGGTAAAGGCCAGGCCGGGGGGTAGGGTCAGTGTTGCAGCGTGGGGTAAAGGCCGGGCCGGGGGGTAGGGTCAGTGTTGCAGGGTGGGGTGAAGGCCGGGCCGGGGGGTAGGGTCAGTGTTGCAGGGTGGGGTGAAGGCTGGGCCGGGGGGTAGGGTCAGTGTTGCAGGGTGGGGTAAAGGCCGGGCCGGGGGGGTAGGGTCAGTGTTGCAGGGTGGGGTAAAGGCCGGGCCGGGGGGTAGGGTCAGTGTTGCAGGGTGGGGTGAAGGCCGGGCCGGGGGGTAGGGTCAGTGTTGCAGGGTGGGGTGAAGGCCAGGCCAGGGGTAGGGTCAGTGTTGCAGGGTGGGGTAAAGGTCAGACCAGGGGGGTAGGGTCAGTGTTGCAGGGTGGGGTAAAAGCCGGGCCGGGGGGTAGGGTCAGTGTTGCAGGGTGGGGTAAAGGCCGGGCCGGGGGGTAGGGTAAAGGCCGGGCCGGGGGGTAGGGTCAGTGTTGCAGGGTGGGGTAAAGGCTGGCCAAGGTAGAGTTATTCTGGACATGCCAGGCAGGTTAAACATCTTTCTTTTCTGCATGAACCCTCATAGTTCAGCACATAGGCCCACTTAGCCACTCTCACCTCATCGATAATACACTGGTCCTTTAATGCGGACTGGTGCACTTTGGTTGCAATCCCTTTATAAAGAGATGAACAGGCGATACAATTCTCCATCTGTGGTCTCACAAAGACTGCATTCGCATCTTTAATCTTGCATTCAATCCCTCTTGCAGTCAAGGCCAACTTTCCCATTGCCTTGTATTACATTCGAACAAGGAAAGCCAGAAACAATTGAACGTGCAAACTCCATCATTCTAACATCCAGGGAAGCCTCTGTTTTTCTAATTTTCAGCCCACAGAAGGAAGCTTGCCACTTCTAACCCTCAAACTGCACCCACAGTGTTCCATACCACCCACAGTCTGTTTCATTCCTCTTCAGGTAGGTTAGATGGGCTTTAGATGTTTTTCACAGATCGGTGCAACATCAAGGGCTGAAGGGTCTGTACTGCGCTGTAATGTTCGATGTAGGTCTCTTTGTATCCAGCTCACATCAGGGCAACAGCGGCACCAGATACAATGACTCTTTTGTACCCTCTCTGCTCAGAACCTGGCAATCTATATGACTTCAAGATACATGCCCAGGCCTTCAATTCCCAAAGTGACCAGTATTCAAGCCTGCTCATGTTGGAATATTCAGTCATCTCAATGTTACTAAAGTGACAGAAATTACTCTGGGAGGACACGATCAGGCCCTGATGGGGACCACGTTCCACACTCTTTGATACCCTCTGACCACTGAAGCAACCAGCAGCAAGATGGAAATCCAGGAGATTTCCAAACAGTGCAAGTGAACACCTTTACAAGTTTTTGTCCAATGTTTGTATGCCTGTGTGCCTTCAAAACTTCTTTATCTTTCTTTCTCTACAATCACACCTGTGCCATCCTAAAAAGCACAACCAGCTTTGGCAGATTTTCTCTGGTGGCTCTGAGCTAAGAGGGCAGTGCTTGTTAATGGTGTCCGTCTGACCTGCTGGGTTTAATGGGGTTTAATGCAACTGGCATGCACTGGCAGAGGGGAGGTGGAGCAACAGGGCACCCTTGCAATGTCCTGGGCTGAAGCCCCCCAGAGTACCAGGCTGGCACTCCTCTTCCCTGAGTGCCCAATTGAGGGGGGAGAGGGGTGGTCAAGGTGCCCATGCTGCTCGCACCGACCCACTTTGCACTGCACCATGGCTAGTGCAAGAGTACAGGTCAGACCACATATCCACTGCGTATTCTGCTGGAGCTGGGTCTCTATGGAGACAAACCATGGAGGCAAACAAACGCTCAAATGCTGCAGCCATGATAACACCTAGAATGTTGACAGATTGTTCCAGCCTTCTGCACAGCTGGGCAGTTCTGTTATGGTCTCCATGCGTACTAAACGTGGCTTTAACCTCCAGCCAGGCCACCTTTATCAGAAGAGGTGGGTGGGGGGGGGATTTGCTGCCATCTGTGGGAAACAGGATCGCCCATCTTTCCTGGACAGCGCAGAGGAGAACCGGCATCATTAAATTGTGGGACTAAGGATTGTCTGTGATATTCTGATTGATACAGAATCCGGAGCCCCAGATTCCACTGAGTGAATGGCTGTCCAGTTGCCCCCCATGAGGTAAGAGTGGGAACAGTGACTTCTGGCTGTGCCCCTCTCACAAGTACATGCAACGAGCTGAACAGCACGGGATTGTGTGTGTGGCCAGCTGTCCCACTCTTGAGCGGAAATTCTTCTCATTTCTGCTCCTACCACTCAATTTATATTCTACAATAGTAGGTACTTCCTCTTGGGTCTGTACTTTGCAGGAAGTAGTTAATTTGTGAATATCCAGGAACTCTTATCAAACTCAGGCATTTGATAAGGTCTCCCATGCAAGACTTCTTGAGAAGGTGAGAGGGCATGGGATCCAAGGGGCTTTGGCCTTGTGGATCCAGAACTGGCTTGCCTGCCAAAGGCAGAGAGTGGTTGTGGATGGGCCTTTTTCTGCATGGAGGTTGGTCACCAGTGGAGTGCCCCAGGGGCCTGTTCTAGGAGCCTTGTCGTTTGTCATTTTCATAAATGACCTGGATGAGGAAGTGGAGGGATGGGTTAGCAAGTTCGCAGACGATACGAAGGTTGGTGGTGTTGTGGATAGTCTGGAGGGATGTCAGAAGTTGCAGCGGGACATAGGTAGGATGCAAGACTGGGTGGAGGAGTGGCAGATGGACTTCAATGCAGATAAATGTGTGGTGGTCCATTTTGGCAGGACCAATGGGATGAAGGAATACAATATCAAGGGTAGGAGTCTTAGCTGTGTTGAAGAGCAGAGAGATCTTGGGGTCCGGGTCCATAGGACTCTTAAATCGGCCACGCAGGTGGAGGATGTGGTCAAGAAGGCGTATGGTGTACTGGCCTTCATTAATCGAGGGATTGAGTTTAGGAGTCGGGAGGTAATGCTGCAACTTTATAAGACCCTTGTCAGACCCCACTTGGAGTACTGTGTGCAGTTCTGGTCGCCTCACTATAGCAAGGACGTGGAAGCTATTGAAAGGGTGCAGAGGAGATTTACAAGGATGCTGCCTGGATTGGGAAGCATGCCTTATGAAGATAGATTGAGGGAGCTGGGACTCTTCTCCCTGGAGAGACGAAGGTTGAGAGGCGACCTGATAGAGGTTTATAAGATGTTGAGAGGAATAGATAGGGTGGATTTTCAGAGGCTATTTCCCAGGGCTGAAATGGTCGCTACGAGAGGACACAGATTTAAGGTGAAGGGAAGCAAGTACAGAGGAGATGTTAGGGGAAAGTTTTTCACTCAGAGGGTGGTGAGTGAATGGAATCGGCTGCCATCGGTGGTGGTGGAGGCGAACTCACTGGGGTCTTTTAAAAGACTTCTGGATGAGTATATGGGATCTAATGGGATTGGGGGTTATAGATAGGTCTATGGCTTAGTAGGTATAGAAGTGATCGGCACAACTAGTGGGCCGATGGGCCTGTTTGTGCTGTAGTGTTCCATGTTCTATGTTAACTCCACCCTCAAAGTAAAACAAACCAAACTAATTCTGAGTGCTGTGTCAATAATGTGGAGAGGACGATCAATAGCACCCTATAACATCAGGTGGTACAATGCCCTTGCAATGCGTTGAAAAACACAGACGGTCAGAGGGGGAAATTCACATTTGCTCCATGATTTTCATCCCACGGTAAGAAGTCTGACAACACCAGGTTTAAGTCCAACTGATTTATTTGATAGTAAACTCACAAGCTTTCAAGGTTTCCCTCTTCGTCAGGTGAATCTGTCCTGGGATGCATAGGTTAGAGGGATTAGTGGGGTGAATATGTGGGCTTATGAGGACAGTGCCTATGTGGGATTGTTGTCGACGCAGACTCGATGGGCCGAATGGCCTCCTTCTGCAATACTGTGTTTCAATGAGAGAATCTGTTTTTCTGGGATGATGACTGAGGGACAAAGATCAGATAGTCTGCCAGAGAGAATTTACCTGCTCTTCTTTGAAAGAGCGTCTTGGGCCTTTGACATCCACCTGTGCAGGCAGATGGAGTCTCAGTATAATTTCTCATCTGAAAGACATCACCTCTGACAATACAATGCTCCCTCAGCACAGCACAGGAGTTTCAGCCTTGATTCTCATGCTTAAATACTGGAGTGGGACTCGAACCCAGAACCTTATCATTCAGAGGTGAGCGTGCTGCCAAACGAGCCACAACTGGAAAATGCAGGAGGGTGTAAAAGGGAGAAAGATCAAAGAGAAAGAAATGACCATGACAACACTGGTCACCTGAGGCTGCATCTGTGCTGCACTGGATGAAATAGACAGATTCTGAATGTTTCTTCTTATTATATAACTGGCCTCACTGTAATCTGTGCTCACAACATCAAAAGGGAAAAAAAGATATGGCCTGCTGTTCAATGATATCTATTTACAGCATCCTCATCCCCACACAGAATCAATATAAATATTATCATTTCACAAGATGAGGCCTATTCCAAGTGACAAACTCAGCAAAGTGGAGGCACCAGTGAGGGAAATGCATGGTGTCAGTTAGGTGAGGGTTGTAGGATTGCCATATGACAACTGCACTGGAACTATACCAGCTAAAACAATTCCCAAACAAAATGCCAGCTTAAATCATTGGAATACGTTGAGCAGTAGCTTTCAGATATCTCAAAATTATTTTTGAGCGTCTGTTCCTGAAGGGTTCTTGGGGAGATTTTGTTCCACGTGAGTTAGTATTCTCTTATCCTGTCATCTCCAGTACAAGACAAAATGAAAACAATTTCCCCTCTTTGCACTGTGCCCCAGGTTTAAGTTTTGAACTTACCCATAGAAGTGCCCGCGGACAAATTCCTGGATGTGACTTTTGCTGCGTGCGTGTAGATTCTGGAATTCGTGCATGGCGGAGAACTTCTTTATGTTGAGGCCATTGGGAGTGACCACATCTGAATAACAGAGAAAAAAAAAATCAACTTTAAAAAACATGCACAGAAAATTCAGACCAGCAGAAATCTGTAGTTGTGATGGAGAAGACTGTTGTGACTAATACAACGGACTGGTTTGCTCTGTGTTGCCAGGGTTTGCAGTATTTAAGCTTTAATATAATTAGAAGGTATAGATGCTGGTGTTGGACTGGGGTAAACACAGTAAGAAGTTTTATAACACCAGGTTAAAGTCCAACAAGTTTATTTGGAATCACAAGCTTTCGGAGCACTGCTCCTTCATCAGGTGAGTCACTTTAACCTGGTGTTGTGAGACTTCTGTGTGATTAGTCCATGGCAGTCCAACAGGACCAAAACACTGCGGATGGGGAAGTCCAAGTGAAAACAGGAATGGCTGGAAATACTCAGCTGGTCTGGCAGTATCCATGGAGAGAGAAAGATTTAACTTCTGATTGGTAATTTTACAAAAGTCATCTGAAATATTAACTTTGTTTCCAGTATTTTCTGTTTTTATAATAATGAATATTAAAATATTTTTAAATCAAAGGAAATTCTCCCTTGTGTCCAATCCAGATCAGGAAAGTCAGGAAAGTCCCAATTTCAACCACTGGTATGTGTCGGTTTAGCTGGTCTCAGTTATACTGGTGACAAGGTGCTAGAATTGGACTCTTTTGCCCAATGACTGGGTTGAGAGAGAAAATCAGAGTGAATAGTACAGAAAATTGCTGGAAAAAGTAAAAGTAAAGTTATTAGTCACAAGTAAGGCTTACATTAACACTGCAGTGAAATTACTGTGAAATTCCCCTAGTCCGGCGCCTGTTTGGGTCAATGCACCTAACCAGCAAGTTTTTTAAATTGTGGAAGGAAACTGGAGCACCCGGAGGAAACACACACAGACATGGGGAGAACGTGCAAACTCCGCACAGACAGTGACCCAAGCCAGGAACCGAACCTGGGTCCTTGGCGCTGCAAGGCAGCAGTGCTAACCACTGTGCCATCATACTGCCCATGTGTCTAACTCTAATGTGTCAACTTCAGTTGAGGACAAAATCAAAATCAGTTGTGATTCCCCACTTATGTTCAATAGCCTGCCGACATTCACTGTGCTGGCACATTATTCAGTGAGGTGATAGCGTATTAGTATTGTCAATTAATTAGTAATCCAGAGACCCAGGGTAAAGCTCTGGGGACCTGGGTTCAAACCACGGCAGATGGTGAAATTTTAATTCAACAAACCATTGTTGATTGCTGTAAAAACCTAGCTGGTTCACTAATGCTCCTTAGGGAAGGAAATCAGGCCAGGCCTACATGTGACTTCAGATCGATTGCAATGCAATTGACCTTTAAATGTCTGAGGCCTAGCAGGTTATTCAGTTCAAGGGCAATTAGGGATGAGCAATAACGGCGGGCCCAGAGAGCAATGTCCACTTCCAATGAATGAATTTTAAAAATCCCTGGGTAAGATTTTTTTTATTCGTTCGTGAGGCACGCGCGTCATTGGCTGGCCAGCAGTTATTGCCCATTCCTAGCTGCTCTTGGAAGGCAGTTTGAGAGTCAACCACATTGCTGCGGCTCTGGAGTCACATGTAGGCCAGACCTATTAAGGATGGCAGATTTCCTTCCCTAAAGGACATGAGTGAACCAGACAGGGTTTTTCCGACAATCAACAATGACTTCATGGTCATCAGTAGATTCTTAATTCCAGATTTTTAAAAAAAAATTGAATTCAAATTCCATCATTTGCTGTGGTAGGATTCAAACCTGGGTCCCCAGAACATTCGCTGAGTTTCTGGATTAATAGTCTTGCGATAATCACCGGCCTTTTCTGGAGGGCTGTGTGAGCTCATAGGTCAATACATTTAGGAGAGATGGGGGAAAATCTGTCAAGTTCAATAGTGATTCAGGTGAACTCACCTGGTTTGCGTTTGAGCAGATGTTCGGCCTCCATGGCTGTTATCTCCGACACGGTGGTGAACACGTGAGCGCAATGAATCGCGGCCCGTTCCATACAGTACCGATGGTAAATCTGCCGTACACCGGCCTCTTTGTCAACATCAAACTGTTTTAAAGAGAGGAAACAAGCTATGAAGTCAATGCATAGTTTTGAATAACAAAAAAAAAGTAGAAAATCATGGATCGAGAAACTCTGAAATTGAAATGGAAAATATTGGACTGAAGGAAAAGATGAAGGACCAGGAGAGAGAAGCGGGGTCCATTGAATCAATCAAACTGAACCATCAAATCCTCCCTTACCTGTCCAACCCAGTCTTGCAATCTTCAAGTAGTTGGCATTCCCAACATAAAAATCCCCTCTCACTGCCTTTGAATCTTTTTATCTTCTACAACTAATGGTGTCTGAAAGACATGCTGGTTAAATGCACTGGCCGTGCTAAATTCTTCTTCAGTGTACCCGAACAAGAGTGTGGCAACTTGAGGATTTTCACCGTAGCTTCAATTCCCTCCAAGGGCAACCAGGGATGGGCAATAAATTCTGGCCAGCCAACAACGCCCATGTCCTTGAATGAATTAAAAATGAATAAATTGCCTCTCAGTGTCCAAAGATGTGTAGGGCAAGAGGTTTTCTACTTTTCTTTGCAGGTGTTGAGGACGTGGGCAAGAGCGTACCTCTCAAGCAGCCTAAACTGACCTGTAGAGATGTGACTTATTACATAGAGCTTTGGGAAAATAACAGTAATTGACTATCATGTGATTTTCTACAGAAAGCAAGCCAAAGACTGGTTTTTGTGGGGTGGCGATGCCACTGAAAGGCTTAATGCACGTAACTCTAACTTGTCAATCCTTTTCCTAGCACTTATTTTATACCCTGTGCTATTTTCAATACGGAGAAGGGCTTATAATACACACCAAAACAATTCTGCTGATTTTGTGCTATTGCCAAAATCAATTAATACCCCACTGTTTTCTCACATAGAAATTCATTGTCTTTTCTACACGTTAAAATTTTAAGTACGGTTGAAATAGTTCATGCTTTGCTTCTAAAAGTATACCACTTATATAGCACCTTGGAGTAGGTGGAGCGAGAAAGTTAGTGTTCTGTGACAATGCTCTTTGGCTCCACAGCCAAACTGTAATTGCCTCGTTAACCAGAAGGTGTCCTCCTGTTTCACCATGAAACCATTGTTGAGGGTTTCCATGTGCAGGGAGTAAAGCTAGTCTTTGAGTCAGAGAATCCTGGTGAATGAAATGCTGAGACAACTACTAATTATTATTAGACCTTTTGTGTATTTTCAATATTTTTCATGCTTTTGTGCCATGATTCCATTATTTGCAATTCTTTTTATTTCTTATGTTCTTATGATTCCATTATTTGCAATTCTTTTTATTATTATGTCCTGTAATAAAACAGCCTTTTCTCTTCCAGAGATAACTTATGCAGTGCAAAATTGACTTGGATGGATTTACAGCCAAATTTCAGAGGTGGAAAACATACTATTTCAGTTCTTAGTCAGTGAAAGGAGGTTATAAACTTTCTTATCAGCACAGGCAGTGGGCATACCATAGAAAAGACACTGACCATGCAAAGGTACACTTACATTTTTCAGGCTATTGTAAAAATCAACATTCCCAGCACACAGGTAGCGTCCCAACAACGTTGCATGGGTTGTAAAAATTGTTGCAACTGGCAGTTTCCGAATGCGACACATAACAAGACCAATTCCAGATAGCCATTCATGGAAATGAGCGAGGAGAAATTTTTCACCCTCACACTGGGCTGCAAACTAGAAAAGAAAGTTTGTTTTAACCTCAAAAACCCAACATTTATTTCAATAAAACAAAACATGCAACACTCAAATCTCAGACTGATTATGCTGAATGCCCAACTCTAACAAATAATCATTGAATCCCTACAGTGCAGAAGGAGGACACTCAGCGAGTCTGCACCAACCACAATTCGACTCAGGCCCTATTCCTGTAACCCCAGCATATTCACCCTGCTAATTCCCTGACACTGGGGTCAATTTAGCATGGCCAATCAATCTAACCCACACATCTTTGGTCTGTGGGAGGAAACACATGCAGACATGGGGAGAATGTGCAAACTCCACACAGACAGTGACCTGAGGCAGGAATTGAACCTGGGGTCCCTGGCGCTGTGAGGCAGCAATGCTAACCACTGTGCCATCTGAACATAAATAACAACATAACTTGAAGTACCAAAAATATTTCTGATGGAAGAACAACTTCCACCAGCAATTGTTAGCTTCTGTGTTTATATTGTGATAGTAATCAGATGCCTTTGAAATGCATTTCCTATCTCAAAACAGTCAAAAGAAATTGTGTAAGTTTCCCCGAATTTATGGTCATCTTTATTTATTCTGAGCTTGCTGATTTCTGATATTTATTTATCCTGCATTTTATTTTCAAAAGATAATCCACTTGTTCTCCCACTGAAATACTGAACATTTTGTCCAGCCTGAAACTTAAAATAGAAAATGCTGGATGAGCTCAGCAGGTCTGGCAGCATCAGTGGGCAGAAGAACACAGTTAACATTTTGAATCTGTGTGACTCTTCTAAGGAATCGATTTGCTTCAGCTGCACCCTCAATTCACTGAAGTTCTCCATTTTCAAGGTATAATTGCTATAGTTATCAACACTGACTTTGAACCCCATGAAATGTTATAGAAGCATAAGGAACGGGATCAGGAGTAGACCACGTGGCTCATCGAGCCTGATTCACCACTTAATATCATCGATGATCTAGGGGTTTAACTCCATTTTCCCGCATGTTGCCTATATTCCTGGATTTCCTGATACACCAAAACTCTCTGACCTTCTCATCCTAGGGACCAATCTAGTGAACATTTGCTGCACTGTCTCCAATGCAATTACAACCTTTCTGGAGACCAGAATTGCCCACAATACACCAGGTGTGGTCTTACCAAAGCCTTATACCACTACAGAAAAGCTTCTTTATTCTTATACCCCAGTACCCTTGCAATAAAGGCCAACATGCCATTTGTTTTCCTAATTGCATACCGAATCTGCAATTGATACATATTTTTACTTGCTAATAGTATGGACAAAGCACTATTGAACATCCATGGTTGCTCTGAGAAGGCTTTTCTCTTGGATCTCTGCAATTCTTTTAGTAATGGTGCTCCCACCATGACGTTAGATAGGTAATTCCAGAATTATTTAAAAATTAATTTACAGGGCTGCGAATTTTATTGCTTTTATTGTCCATTCCTTGTGGTCTTTCAGAAGATGATGGTAAACTGCCTTCTTGAACTGTTGCAGACCTGGAGGTGTAGGTATACCCACAGTGCAGTAAGGGAAGGAATTCCAGGACTTTGATCCAGTGACAGTGGAGGAGCAGTGATATACTTCCAACTTAGGACGATGAATGATTTGGAGCGCAACTTCCAGGTGATGACGTGCCCAGGTATCTGCTTTCCTTCCAGGTGATGGTGAGTTTGAAAGGTGTGGTTTAAGGGACTGAGGTGAATTACTCCTGTGCACCTTGCAGATGTTACACACTGCTGCCACTGTTCATCGGTTGTGGATGAACTGAATGTTTGTAGAAGGGGTAAGAATCGAGTGGACTGCTTTGTTCAGCATGGTGTCAAGCTTCTTGAGTGTTGATTCAATAGAGGTACATGATTAAAGCAGGGAGTTTGTGACTTATAGAGAAACATGTTGGTGCACGAGTTGCCACTACTTTGCTGCTCTTATCCTTCTTGGTGACTGCGGTCACTGATTAAGGGAGGAGCTGTGGAGACAATCTTCTGAATTACCACAATGCATTCTGTTGTACAGATTGCAGTAAGAAGTCTCACAACACCATGACTACCATCGTACAGACTGCAGCCATAGTGATTGAGGGGGCAGGGGCATTGATTAAACCAACTGCTCTGAGAATGAGCTGTGTAAGTTGCTGAATCTGTTACAATTTAATACGTGTCACACACCTGACTTGAGCTTCATAGATGGCTTTGAAAGGTTTAGGGAGATTGTGGCAAAATAATCACTGGGACTAGTAATCTAGAGCCCACAGTTAATGTTCTGGGGACACAGGTTTAAATCTCAACATAGCAGCTGGTGGAATTGAAAAGAAAAGACGCAGTCACCATAATGGTGGCTACTGATAACTTTCAACAATTGTTGTAAAAACCAATCTAGTTCACAGATGTTCTATGGGGAAGGAAATCTACCATCCTTACCCAGTCTGGCCCACATGTGACTCCAGGCCCACAGCAATGTAGTTGACTTTTAACTGCCCTCTGAAATGACCTAGCAAACAAACTCAGTTCAAGGGGCAAGTAGGGATGGCCAATGCATGCTGGTCCAGTTGGTGACACCCACATCCCATGGAAGTGTTAAAAAAAAGGAAACCATTTGTTTCAGAGTACTCAGCCTGTGTTCTGTTCTTGCAGTTAATACACTGCACTCCCTGCTCCCTCCCTCTCGCAATGCTAGTGGAATGCAGGGAAATGTTGGTCTTATTTCAATAGGAGATGGTTATTAACTAGCCCTGATGTGGCGTAAACACCGTCTGCTGCAGGCTATTTGTCAATCCTAGCCTGGATGTTAAAGCAAAACGCTACTGGAAATCTAAAATAAAAACAGAAAATGCTGGAAATACTCAGCAGGCCAGTATTTGTGGAGAGAAAACCAGTTAACATTTCAGGACTGAAATGTCACATAACTACAACATTAGCTCTGCTTCTCTCTCCTGCAGATGCTGTCTGACCTGCAAAGTATTTCGAGCATCCCTGCTTGCCCTTGAACTGAATGGCTTGCTAGGTCATTTCAGAGGGCAGTAAAAGGTCAACCACATTGCTGTGGGTCTGGGGTCACATGTAGGCTAGATTGGATAAGGATGTCAAATTTCCTTCCCTAAAAAAACATGTGATGCAAATTGTGTTTTTTTTACAACAATAGCCCCTGTCACTAGCCACCATCACAGTGACTAACCTGCGTCCCCAGAACACTTACTGTTGGCCTCCAGATTACAAATGCCAATGCTGGTCCAGTGATATTCCAGATCTGTTAATTCAAAATTTTCAATTCCACCAGTTGCCATGTTGAGATTTAAACCTGTGATCCCAGAGCATGAACTCTAGAATATTAGGCCCATTTCTAGTCCAGTGATATTACCACCGTGCCACAATAACATCTTCTGTTTTAAGCTCAAGCCAGGATGTAGGCTGGCATGGGCTGTTTCACTACCAGAAGAGTTTTGAATGGAATGAAACACAGTAATCCTCAGCAAGCAACACCATTTCTGATATAAAAGCAGCCATTGACTAAACAGCTGAACACAATTTGGCCAAGGATTTTTCTTTCAAAAACAATTTCAGGGATTCCTGAGGCTGTGACGATTGGACTCTGACAGTTACAATCTTATTTGCGCCAGATATGACGAGAGGGTTTTGCACTGACCTTTGTTTTGCTCGGGTTCCTTTTCATGTTTAGCTCAACTGCTGCCTTGATTAAGACCATGTGAATATTCCTAAACCCAGGACTTGGGGCATGATTAAAATGAATCCATGAGGAAGGTGCATGTTCTTTGCTGGCCCAGATAGATCTTTAGGGGAATTTCTGATTTCTAATTCCCACCTGCTGCCTCTGGTTAATGACGCCCGGTTAGCGGCCCCCCCACCGGTTACTGGCCCGTGGTAACCAGCCCTTGGTTACCAGCCCAACAAGACATCAGTTTAAATATTTTGAGGATGATATCACTGGTTCTCTTTCTGTTCTATTAATGATAGTTGTTTTCCAAATCATGACTGGTTATTTCTGAACTTCACAATTAGCAACTTTTTTTGCTTAAATATAATATTTGTTAAATGTAGAGTTTACTAAGCAGGAAAGAGGAATGGTGTTAAGGGAATTAAAAAGTCAACGTGAGCTAGTCCAAAGCAGTTAGTTCACAATGATGACAGAGATGCAGTTAATAATAACAGATAGCTGAAAGGGAAGTAGAAATTAAGCAATTTGAAACCAAGCACAGGAAGCCTTAAGGAATAAGGCCCAAGTTAAACAATAGCTCAGACAATGAAACTGATAGTTGAAAATACTGAGGAGGATGGGATTTATTTTCCTAACATACATCGAGAATTGAGGAATAAAAGCTGATGACTATCATAAAGAAGGTAACCTAACAGTGTTGCTTACGTAGGTCAACTCATATTGATAGGTTTGATGAGAGGATTGTAATTATAATGGAATATGTTTCACTGCAATTGAGCCCACAGTGATATTTGCATCCCCACCATCAGGCAGCACATATCTGTGATATCTGTGAGTTGTACTACTAAACCAGAATTGATTAACTCAATCAGTGCGATCCTGCGATCCTGGCAGGCACAGACACTTACTTACCTGTGGTGCCAATCAAGCCAAATTTTACAACACCCACTGATTATGAGCAGCAGCTGCCAACAGAAAACCTAGCAGGAAACCAAATGCTCAACAAAGGCGGCCTAGCACTTTTACATTTATGACTGCTTCCTGATCAACTGCATAAAAGAGGAAAACCCAAGAAGCTTTCAGGGGACACTGAAGGGTGATAGTTCAACCAATGGACAATACGCAAGTTGCCTGGCTAGTTTGTCATAAATTGTTATTCAAGATCTACGAAAAGATCTTCTTCCATATAGCGAAGAGTACATCTAGTACATCATGGAAGACACCCAAGACTCCCATCTGACCAAGAAGCACCATAAGAAAATCACAGAAATTCACCCACTAAAATATCTTTACTGTACAAATCCTTTTACAGCTTGCTGAGTGGGGGGTAGTGAGATAAACAGTTAGAAATTGTAATCAAATCAAAAGGTTTTCTGTCTATAGAGCAGGACAGTAATACTCGTGATAGAGGTTTTACTCATTCGGACTGTAGGAGGCAGCAGGCAAACATGAGGAGAATTTCTTGTAAGCGTGTATGTTGACAAACAATGATGATGGTCCACAGCTATTCCAAATTCTAGTCACCCACAACAAACAAAAATAGTGTTAGAACCATCCCACTTCAATAAGTAAAAATAGAGACACTATGAGAAGGTCAGAGTACGAAGAGAGCAGACACCTTGGCAAATTGTCCTCCTCCCACACTGAATTATGTCTAGGCCCAAAGAGGCCACTTCCACTATAAAACCAAGTTAAAAGTCTGACTGACTCTACTAATCCATTTTTATCCCTGACATATTAACATTCCAATCTGATCCACCTACATTCTTGGATCTATATATGAACCTGGGTCCACAGCTGGATTGCAACTTTCAACTATACCCTTTTCAAGTACAATATAAAAATATACCATTATGGTCAAGAAAACCAACAAGCAGCCCCAACAATGTAAAATAAATAATGAGAATAACGGATGAAACAATTTTCATCATAAACAGAAGATTTAACTCAAAAAGACAATCTTATGCTAGGAATTGATGAATCACAGGCCAATGCGAAGATTTTAAATATGTTACTAACATATATTTGTTTGCAAGAAAAATGGATTCCCTGCTGATGAAATCTACTCAAATAATAGTCCGAGTGTAAGGATGTAAAGAATATTATCAGTGTTTAAGTGAAACTGTGATAAATAATAACTTTAGTAATTCTGTATCCCGAAAGGGGATGTTATCTATTATGTTTTAAGCTTTTGATTTATTACTTTCAGGAGACTGATGTACATAGTTGGAATTGACCTTCTATAACAACCACCTAGCATGTGGCACTGATCCAAAATCCATTTCGCAACGCTTGAGATGTACTCCCTGAATTAACTACTTAAGTGGCTTTTAAATAAATAGCTGAGATTTCCACAATAATTGCCAACAACATAAGGGTGTATTAACATGTCAATTGAGGTAGATTACTAATTAATAATTGCTTTGTTCCACAATAAGTCATACAGTCTGACTTTTCAAGAGCATTTTCAATTTGTAGTTCCATGAAACCTACTCTTTACAGCAGAGATGCTACAATAAAGGTTTATTAGCTTCCTAATCTGACTTGATAAATGGACAGATAAGCTACTTATTGGGCCCAACAATAATTGAGAGACTATTCTGAGCAGAAGGGTGATAGCTAAAGAAGCTTTGACCTGTCATAATGTCTGATTTCAATATGGATATTATTTTATTTTTCAGTTTGTGTTTCCAGTGCCTGTCAGGTAACACAATCTCAGTTTGAGATTTTAAAGCTTCAATTCCAAGATGGATTTCGGAGGAGTTGGAAGTTCCTGTAAAAAGTTAGTGAACTTTCAAACTTGAAGTTCAAAGACTATGCATCATTTAACAATGCCATTTGATAACTGCTGGGTGAAGTAAGGAGATAATCTCCTTCAGCATCAAGAAGCAGAAAGCTGCTGCTGTCACCACAGAGGTGTCTTTTGAGGTCCCTGCAGAGGTGAGCAACAGAGTATTGTGTCCCATACCAAGTGCTGGAAACGCTTTAGAGACCTAACTTGGTCAGGACAGGGGATTGGACTTACAGATTTATGGAGTTTCTGTCATAAGTATCCATCTGATAGTCACACTCAGCAACTATGCTGCAAAAACAAATGAAGACATTGATACATAAATAGGTTTGTCACTCCTGGTAATTCATAGAATCCCTACAGTGCAGAAGGAGGCCATTCAGCCCATTGAGTCTGTACCAACAACCCAGGCTCTATCCTTCTACCCAGACCTGTTCCCCATAAGCCCAAGAATTTACCCCACTAATCCCCCTAACCTACACATCTTAGGACACTAAGATACAATTTAGCATGGCCAATCCATCTAACCTTAACATCTTTGGAGTGTGGGAGGAAAGCACAGCACCTGCAGGAAACCACCACAGACATGGGGAGAACATGCAAACTCCACACAGACAGTCACCCGAGGCCGGAATTGAATCCAGGTCTCTGACACTGTGAGGCATCGGTGCTAACCACTGTGCCACAGAAGAAAAGCAAGAGGGAGATAACTGGAGTAGGTAACTGCAAATGGTGCAGCTAACATTGCAGAAGAGGAAGGCAGTCATGAAGATCGCTGTCTTATCTGTGACTCTGACCAGTGGAGAAAGAGAGGTTGGGACTTTGTCGCTACTTGACAAAATGAAAGATCTCTGACCTACCATACTGTATCAGACTCAGTCCTGGTAGCCTGATCTTTAACTTGAGTGTACTAATTTACATCCATCTCTTCTCTCCCCTAGAACCTTCATACAGAGAACAGCAGTCCATGGACTTTCCAGATCACAATTCATCAGCGAAGATTAGACTTTCTGGGTGCATTGCCTCAGGACTTATCCTTACCAACACAAATACTTATACTGCAGCAGATGCTGTTAGGTTGTTTGTTGGGGTTAGTGACTCACAGGTTGTAAGGGAGCACGAGCAGACGGTAGTGTCAAAGATAATTGGGGCGAGCCATGGACGGACTGCACAACCTCTCCAGCTCTGCTCAGCTGGATGAAGATGCTGAAACCCAGAGGCCATTAATAATGGGGACACTCATAAATGGGATAGGAGAAAATGTGAGAGACAGACCTGGCATACAGATGTGACGCAATTGCAGAGAGGAATCTAGTTTAAGCGTGCTTTGGGTCAATGTTGCAAGTGGTCTCTTCTGTATAACATCAATTGCCAAAATCAAATGAGTCCATACAGGCTGCAGACCTGTATGGTGAAAGGGGACACTGAAATTGAAACTTCACTCAAATCACTCCCACTTTTCATCTGTTGCATTTGGTTCCTTCCTATCTACAGCCAATATACAAAACACAGTTCAATTCCCACACCGGCTGAGGTTATTCATGAAGGCCCACCTCCTTAACCTTGCCCTTTGCCTGAGGAGTGGTGATCCTCAGGTTAAATCACCGCCAGTCAGCTTCCCCCTCAGAGGGGACAGCAGCCTATGGTCATCTGGAACTATGGCGACTTTAGCTTTACAAAATACTATCTCCTCTCCCTAAGGCAGAGTCTGCCTCGACAAGGCTGCAGGTACAGCAGAACTCCAACATCCATAGTGACTGGCCAACAGCATCCTAACAAAGAGCAGGGGCTAAGAGCTGCCATTCAAACACAGGGGAAAAGGAAAAGATTTAGAGTTCATCAACAAAAAAATGATTTGTCATTTGTCCACGTTGCCCAATCTTGCATGCAAATGTGAACTTGAATTTTCAGTTGTTCATTAATGAAAATGTGGGCATGAGTTGATGAGGATCAATTGGTGCAGGAGCAATGGGTGGATTTTTGGTCACGGGACTGCTGTGTGTTGCAGCCAGGTGATATGATTGTTACTTTGGTCCAGTTGAATGAATAACGGAACCTTTCAGCTTAGCAATATGAGTCTGATACTGAGTACCACATCTTCATTTTCCACTTCCTCCTCTCCACTGAACTCCTCAATGAGTAGCTTGTTTCTCTTCCACCTCTAGTTCTCATTGATGTGCAGTGTTGTGTGGAACATAGCAAGCAACAATTGTGTTAAAGGCTTTTGCTGACAAGCTCACCGATAGCGTGTTCAGTGACACATCTGATGATCATGTGGTCATTGTAGAGCTCTTAGAATTTGTTGCTGACATGTTAGAAGTTCATTACCCAGCTTCTGTCGCTTAAACCTCAAGAATACTTCCAGGTTGCTGTATAAAAGCATCATACCAGCCTTCAAGGAATCCAATGCAGATCAATATGAATCTTGCAGTTGCAGACTAGCTGAACATTGATGGAATGGCATCTCAATACAGCACCTGCCTCGTGGGTTTGTAAGCAGCCAACTGGGAAACCCTTGATATGGGCTGTACCTGGGGAAAGAATAAGAGGCAAAAGCCTCGATGGCAGTAGCAACTTACACAGCCACTGGCAATACAGGACCAGCAGCTCCATCAGGGAGCAAATCATCTTCCAGAACTAATGAACCAAGAAAACAGTTCTGACCACCAAATCTTTATTAATTTGTGGACACCTCCCTTGAACTAGTCTGCGACACGCCAACCAGTCACACCTCCACTATAATCTTTGCAAACCGTGAAGTCCATGCAGGAAGCATTAAATTCACATTGCAGTAAAAATCATTTTACAACAGTCTCATTTGAATAAGATAATTAACATAATTAATTAACAATTAGGGGCGACATGGTGACACAGTGGTTAGCACTGCTGCCTCAGGGACCCAGGTTCAATTCCGGCCTCGGGTCACTGTCTGTGTGGAGTTTGCACATTCTCTCCATGTCTGTGTGGGTTTTCTCCGGGTGCTGATTTCCTCCCACAGTCCAAAGATGTGCGGGTTAAGTGGATTGGCCATAATAAATTGACACTAGTATCAGGGAGATTAGCAGAGGAAATGTGTGGGGTTACGGGGCTAGGGCCTTGGTGGGATTGTGGTTGGTGCAGACTCAATGGGCCAAATGGCCCCCTTCTGCACTGTATGGATTCTATGGTTCTGTAACTCATCTTCCAGCAGAGGTTACTCACACACTCACAAAATCACCTCTTATAAAACCAGATTGGCGTCAGATTTTAGATTTCTGGTATCCTAACCTACCTTTCCCCAACTTGCCCACCCCACTATTAGTTCTGTTGGAATTACCCTGAAAATTGCCAATAAAATGCAACTAACTGCATCGTTGCAAGTCCAAAAGAAATATTCATTCATAATTTCATGGTCTGACTTCCATTTGGATGATGTTGGCAAGAAGTGTGGTAACTCCCTCAGTACCTTTGTTTCATATCACGATCATCATCACAATTAATATAATTTGGTCCAGTTGATGCAAGTATTTGCATAGAGATGGACAGTCAAATTTGCAGAGAATCTTTTGATAAGGAGCAAAGGTAAAGGGGTAACTAATTGATCTGGAGCCCGCTCATGGTACTCCTTAAAAAGTTTACTGGTTTATGAAATCTAATGTTCCTTCAAAACAAACAAACTGACAGATTAATTCGATGTCTGAAATGTGATGGACAATATTTACTTTAGATGCAAGAATTCTATATTTCTCAGCACATGGACAGTGCTAAGAGATCCAAATGTTGTTGTCAGCATTTATGTCATTTAGTAGATGTTTTAAGAAATATAAAGAAAGACAATACTGCTGTGATTGAAATGCAAGTATTTGGATGCAACTCTGTGTGAATGTCATGAATCATCCTTGTAAAAGTGGCTTTCAGAAGGCACTGTACTCACTACAGTTAGAAGGAAGTGCGGAAATTTGATAGAAATACACAGAATTCTAACGGGTGTGGACAGATAGGGAGGAGGGAGGATGTTTGGCTAGTATGCAATCACAAGATAAGACTCATATCTTACCTGGGTTCTCTTTGCGGGCAAAATTAAAGTGGGCAAAATTAAAGCTCATGGGATAGGGGAAGGTGTATTGGCACGGACTGAGAATTGGTTAACAGACAGGAAGCAGACAACGAGAATAAATGGGTCTTTTTCCGAGTAGCAGTCAGTGACTAGTGGGTACCACAGCGATCAGTGCTCGGGCCCCAGTTGCAACAGATATAAATGACCCGAGTGAGGGAACCAAATGTAAACTTCCAAGTTTGCTAATGACACAAAACTGGACAGAATTGTGAGTTGTGAGGAGGATGCAAGGAGACTTCAAGATGATTTAGAAAAGTTGACTGAGTAGACAGACTCATGACAGATGCAGTACAACACAGCTAAATGTGGAGTTATATACTTTGTGAAAAACATAAAGGAAGAGTATTATTTGAATCATCATGTATTGGGAAGTGTGGATGTAAAAAGGGATCTGAGTGTTTTTGTGCACCTGTCAATGAAAGTGGAAAGGCAGACACAGCAAGCAATCATGAAGGCAAATGATATGTTGGCCTTCATTGCAAGAGGCTGGAGTTCAGAAGTAAGAATATCCTACTGCAGTTATACGGGCCTCGGTGAGGCCACATCTGGAGCAATGTGTACAGATTTGGTCGTCTTACCTAAGACAGGATATGCTTGCATTGAGGGAGTGCAGTCGAGGTTCACTAGGCTGATATTGGGATTGGTAGTACTGTCTTACGAAGAGAGATTGGTTCATCAGCCTGTATTCACAGAGTTTAGAAGAATGAGGGGAGATCTGATTGAAACATATAAAATTCTAACAGGACTGGACAGACTAGGTACAGGAAGGATGTTTTCCCTGGTTGGGGAATCTAGACCCAGAGGATACAGTTTCAGGATAAGGGGGAGACCACATAGGACTGAGATGAGGAAAACCCTCTTCACTCAAAGGATAGTGAACCTGTAAAAATCTCTGCCACAGTAGACTGTGGAAGCCAAGCCACTGAATCTATTCAAGTAAGAGACAGACTTATTTTGATTTTAATGACATCAAGGGGTATGGTGAGAAAGTGAGAGTATAGCATTGAGATCAAGGATCAGCCATGATCATATTGAATGGCGGAGCAGGCTCAATGGGCCTAACGGCCTACTCCTGCTCCTAATTTGAATGTCTAAAATTGCATTGTATCCTGTGAATCATATTATTGTATATTCTGTATGTTACACAGTTAAGTGCATGCAATGCTGGTGTGTACTGCTCGATTCCCCTCCATTGACGATGTCTGGATCAAGCAGCTATATTTCCAGCTGCTTTCTTAATCAAAGGTTGCGGCCAGGGGTAAGGTATGAAGTAACTGAATCCATGAGCTCCTGACTTAAGCAATCCGTTCACTGTATCCTATAGTGAGTCAAGAGTTAAAATATCACAGGGCGTGAATCAAAAATGAAGAAGTTCGGAGTAGAAAAGGAAGTCAGTGAAACTTTTTCAGTCAAAGGAAAATTAAATTGCAAAATAAATTACTGTGAAAATTTAATTTAAACAAACAGTATAAATAGACTCAAAAAGCAATTACACAACACAGAAGGAGGACATTCTTTGAAAGAGCGATCTGATTAGTTCCAGTCTTCCGTCTTTTCCTCCTAACCCTGCATCTTCTTCTCCTTCAGCTTTTATTCTGTCCAATTCCCTTGTGAAAGTTTATTGTTGTATCTGCTGCCACACACACACACCCCACCCGCCCCCCCACCCCAATTGGGGACATCAGAATTCATTGCATAACTTTTCATCTCATCTCTGCTTGTTCTAGCAATTACCTTAATCTTTGCATTTCTGGTTACTGATGCTTCTGCCACTGGAAACAGAAACGGGTTTGATTCCAGCGTTGGGGATTGGCTATGTGGGGTTTGCATGTTCTTCCTGTGTCTGTGTGGTTTTCCTCCGGGTGCTCCGGTTTCCTCCCACAGTCCAAAGATGTGCAAGTTAGGTGGATTGGCCATTCTAAATTGTCTTTCAGTGTCCCAAAGTGTATAGATTGGGTAAATTAGTCATGGGAAATGTGTGGGGTTATGGGGATAAGGCAGGGGAGAGGACCTGGGTAAGATGCTCTGTCAGAAAGTCAGTACAGACTCGATGGGTTGAAATGCTCTCCTGCACTGTAAGGATTCTATGATTCAACAAAACAATTTCTCCTTATTTATTTGTCATGACTTTGAACATCTTTATTAAATGTTCTTTGCTCTGGGAAGCTTCAGAAATTTCTCCTGCAGCAAGTTTGCAGGAAATTTCAGGCCATCGTGTTCTCAAATTGAGCTGATAGGATATCTGAACACTTACCTCTCCCAAGAACCACGTGGTGAGAAACCCAAAGAGAACTGCATCACTGGCCTCCTTATCAAACCAGGGAATTCCAACATTGCAAGAATCCCATAGCTCTGTCTTCCACTGATCCAGGCTCCATGCAGAAGCAGCAATGTCTAACAGCACAACATAAGGGCTTCCATCAATCAGCCATCTGCCAAAATAGACCTGTAACACAGAACAAATAATGTGTCAAAAAGCTAGGGGATTGTAAGACCAGTAACACACTTCACATTATGCACTGCCATGAAAAAACTGCAAGGAAGCAAAAAGGAAACTTTATTCAATCTACATCCAATTAATAAATTCAACGGCTATCACTACAGCCCTTCCGGTCACAAGTAAAAGTAATGATTAAAATGCCAGCACGTATGTGCAGGGACATATCCAAATGTACAACAGCCAATACAATTGTAGATCAAGTTCATATAATTCAATACACACTACAGAAAATATTCTCAACTGGTGTAGAAAGATGTTGCCTCAACCGTAATTTAAGTAGTAATTTGGAAGTGCAGTGAACAGTGAGAAAGGTAGTAATAGACTTCAAAAGGACCTGAACAGACTGTAGAATGAGCGAACAGAGGAAATTCAATGTAGTGAATTGTGAGGTGATACATTTTAGTCGGAAGAATGAAAAGAAACAAGAAAAGCTAAATGTTATCATTTTAAAAGCGGGTGCGTAAAGACCTGGGGTGTTTAGGTTCAGACTTTGAAAGATGGCAGGACAGATTAACAAAGCAACTTCCTTTTATTCACCTATAGGACATGGCCTTGCTGACGGGCCAGCATTTACTGTCCATCCCTAGTTGCCCCAGGGCAGCACTGCTGTGGCTCTGGAGTCACAAGTAGGTCAGACCAGGTAGGGATTGCAGATTTCCTTCCCTAAAGGACATTAGTGAACTAGATGGGTTTTTTTCCTGACAATCAGCAATGGGTTCACGGTCATCAGTAGATTCAATATTAAAACATTCTGCCAATATCATAGCTGTGAAAGAGTAATTGAACAGGATGACAAAAAGTTAAAAGCAGAAATGAGCCAAAAGAAGGTGAGATATTTGATATTTGCCAGAGTTCATATAGTGGTGGTAGCATGTGAAGTCTCTCATGTCAATCCTTCTGAGTTGTGTAATTATCCTTCCCACATATCCACTCTGCACCAAATGCAGCTCAGTGTCAATTACAAATTACCACTTATTGTTAATCTGCTTCTCATCAAGGCCTCAGCAGCCCACTGCTAGGAACAAACATGCTCAACTAATGCAAATGGCTGATCATAGATGGAGGACAATTAATCCAAGCACATCATGGCACTTGGCATTCTTGTCTTAAAAGGGACCATAGACTGTGAGCAGTACAGCCAAGGAATTTCCCACAATTTCCCCCAGGGAGGCCTTGAGTGTGTCTTTGAAACGTTTCAGATATTCAGACCCCCAGCCATAAAGAAAACGCAGAGGAGCCACCAACGCAGAAATGACCCCAGGGTCCGGCCAGACACTTCAGCTCCAAGACAGATTGTAAGTTAAATAACCGGTAGGGCAGAATGGAAATCTTCTTTGCACTGCCATCTGGGCTTGGCAAGAGAACACACTCTTAGACACAGGACTTAGCCTATCCCTAGCATGGGCAATATACCCAGGATACAACAGAAACATGCCAGTCTTCAGCTCCCAACTAATTTGGATCTTTGCTAAGCTCACCAATGATCACTTCACGTACAGAAATAATCAATCTTTATTGAGACTTCCTTACATAGAAAAGACAAAGAAATATCAGATATGTGAATCAGAGACATTTGAGACAGGAAAAGTAGATGAATTTCAGCAACAAAATATTATGCAGAGCCTAAAACTCGTAGACTATTCAGTCAGGGAAAATGATCAGGATACAGTCACCTGCAATCCTCACAAAACTTTTTGATCTTCATTGTAAAGTGGTAATCAAGAGAACCCACAGTAAATCATACTTTGGGGCAAAACTCAAACTGATAGTGGACATTAACCCACAAATATCGAAGCTATAAAAAGACCCAGCACCACTGGCAAGGTGATTTGACAGGGCAGCCACATATCTACATATGAAAACATATCCTGAAACTTCTAAACAAATGGAAATAATTCAACAGGGGTTGAGTAAATAATGTGGACAACACAATGAGGAATTTCTTACAGTTGCCAAACAATTGTTGCATTCACATGGTGATTAAATGAAATTGTTCATATTGTACTGTGTAGGGCCAGTAATCATTTTGTCCAAGGGAAAGGGCTTCTGATTCACTCTCTGCTATTCCAACTCCAGTAGCAATAGCAGTGGCCCCACTTGATAAAATACACAGAAAGTGAAAGCAGAATCCTCAACAGATTCAACCTAATGAGGAGTAATCCCAGACAGTCTTGACCAGAAAGCAAACATCTTCTGTAATGCCAATGGCCACACCCTGTTGTTCATCCATTGTCAACAATGAGGACCTTGACACCATTAGTCATTTTGAAGCTGGTTGCGGTGTGTCCGAAGATGACTGATCAGGCCAATTCGGGCATGGAATGTCCTGGCACATATTGGATAGACTTGTGTAGACACTGTAGTTGTTGCGCTGGTGGCTCTGGGCGTGCGTAGCTCGTACTTAAGTTGTGCTTCAGCAATGCACCTTGCTTCGTAAGCTTGACAGCCCTTGTGGATAAGGCAGTGCCAGGTAGGGCAGTTTTGTGCCAGCGTTTCCCAGGTGGGTGTGTCTATGTCAAGCAACTTCAGGGAGGCCTTGAGTGTGTCTTTGAAATGTTTCTTCTGCCCTCCATGCGAGCGCCTTCCAGCAGAGAGTTCCCCAAGAAGAAGCTGCTTGGGTGTGTGTTCGTCTGACATTCGGGTGACATGACCTCCCTACCGGGTCTGCGTTCTCATCAGCAGTGTGTGGACTGATGGTAGACTTGCTCCAGAGAGAACTTCAGTGTCTGGTACTTTGTCTTGCCATCTGATGCCACACCCTACCCTAAATAGCAAGGGGAATTCAAAATATTTCAGTGAAGCATAGATTAGTGCAATGACTGTGAATGTGTAGGTGGAGAATTTAACGTCTGGAAGTATGAATAAATATTTTAGTGAGAAACAGGAAACATGAGTATATACAATGCAGCAGTGTTGAAGGCTGTGGGTGAAGACAGAGTTCCTTTGATTTCAAATATATAATTGCCTATAATTGCTATAGCATGTTCATAAATCTGAAGGAAACACTAACAACATTATAGTTAGCTTTAGTCAATTAGATCAAAGGAGCAGTGATGAATTTGTACAAAACATTGGTTATGTTACAGCTAAAAATATTGTTTCTTGTTTTGTGTGCACCATTATAGGAAGGACATAAAAGCTGTAGACAGCATATATCCATTAGTAAAGCTATAATTATGGTAAGAGATGTGATACTGGGTCAAATCCAAAGAGTCAGTTAAGTTAATTAAGATGTAATTGAGAGTTTTAAAATAACAGAGGACGCTACTGGAGTGAATAGGGAAAGTCCCTTACAAAGCACTGATTTAGAGTTTTAAAAGCACGTATTGAGTTATTCTCTCCTTTGTAAATGTGAGTTATTTGAAGTGTATATTGCACTTTTGCTATCTTAATGAAAACAGACCAAGTTTTTCAAAACACCAAAAACAGGTCCCAGGTCACATCAGTGTAGTATTTCTGGGGGAGTGTCAGGCATGAAGACAAATGAGTGGCACAGAATGAGGAGTGACAAGTGGCCAGCAGCAAACAGCAGAAATAGAGATAACTGGCAAGTGGTTAGGGTCGAGGGGCACTGACAATATCCTGGCTATAGTACTGAAAACCTGAGCTTCAGAACAAGTTATTCCAGTATAGTTACAACACTGACATCTACCTGACAATGAGGAAAATTAACCAACTAGTTCATGTTCACAAAGAACAGGACAAATCCTATCCAAGCAATTGGTGCCACATCATTCTGTCTCAGTCATCAGTAAAGTATCAGATGATATTGTTGGCAGTGCTATCGAGTGACACTCACCAAGAAGCCAGAAGAAGCCACCAACGAAGAACAGCAAAAAGAAGGACATGATTCAGGAAAGAAAGTCACATCTAGAAGGTGATGAAACACATTCACCCCAACACTGGCATCACCTCCAAGGCCACGAGCTTGATGAACCTGTTCGCCAACCATATTTTTGAGCACATCAGGATAAGGCTTCCTGCTTGTCCCATTACAATAAGTGACAGACCATCTGCTCCCAGGAGATCCAGACTGCCGTGTGCCTGCTGCTGCCTGGGGAGTTGGCCAAGCATGCCGTGTCAGAGGGGAATGATCTAGTACACTAGTCCAAGGAAAACTGTATAATGTGCTGAAAAAAAGTTGCTCAGAGGTGTGGCTGGTTCTGAAGCACAAGCTACAACCTACAACCCAAGCTACAGTTTGGATTCAGTCAGGACCAGTCTCTGTTCGAGACCTTACTGCAGCCTTGGTCCAAATAAGGACAAAGGAACTCAGCTCCAGAGATGAAGTGAGAGTGATTGATCTTGACATCAGGCCATCATGGAGCCCAAGTAAACTGGAAGGAAGTAAATGGGAATCAGGAGGAAAATTCACTGTGTGTATTCATATCTAGCACAAAGGATAGATGGTGGTGATGGTTGGAAGTCAATCATCTTAGTTCCAGGACATCATTGCAGGAGTTCTTCAGGTAGTGCCCTAGGCCCAGCCACCTTCAGCTGTTTCATCAATCACCTTTCCTCCATCATAAGGTCAGAAGTGGGCATGTTCATTAATGATTTGGTATGTTCTGTTCCATTCATTACTCCTCAGATACTGAAGCAGTCCATGCCCACGTACAGCTACATTCAGCTTTGAGCTGCTACGTAGCGTGTAATATTTGTGTTATACAGTGCCCATTTCAAACCAGTGAATCTAACTTTGTCCCCTTAATATTCAACAGTATTCCCATTGCTAAATCCCCCACAATCAACATTTTGGGGGTTACCAATGACCAGCTAGGTAAATACTGTGACTATGGAGCAGGAGAAAGACTCGGAGTGGAAAATCCATCTCCTGTCTCCACAAAACCATCTAAAAGACAGGAGTCAGCTGTGTGATGGAAAACTCTTCTTTTATGCGGATGAATGCAAATCCACCAATACTCAAGAAGCTCATTATCCTTCAGATTCAAGTAGATCACCTGACTGGCACACCATCCACCACTCTCTTCACTGCCAGCTCACAGTGGCAGCAGCATGAAATACTGTAGCAATTCACCAAGGTTTCTTCAACAACACCTTATAAACGGGTGACCTCCTCTATCCAGAAGGACAAGAGCAAGGGATACATGGGAACATCACCAGCTGCACATTCACTTCACAAGTCAGACACCATCATGACTTGAAACTGTATCACCGTTCTGTTATTGTTGCCATGGTATAATCCTGGAACTCACTACCTTACAGCACTGTGGGGGAATCTACACAAAGACTGCACTGGGTCAAGGGGGTGGCTTACCACCAACTTCTCATGGGCAATTAGGGGCAGATAATAATGAATTAATTCTTAAAAAAAGGACTGTTTTTTTCCAGGTTATAGTCAAGTGGAGACTTAACCCAGGAACTAGAAAAATCAGATTTGGAGTGAATTGTCTGGACAAAATAAGCCAATCAGAATGAAGACTTCCATGTTTCCACACAGCAGTAAAGCAGAATGAGAAGCAGTTCAGAGAAGGTTCTCGACTGATTTCTGGGATGAAAGGACTATTTCATAAGGAAAGGTTTAGCAGGCTGGGCCTATATTTAATGCTGTTTAGTAGAATGGGAGGTGATCTTACTGAAACATATGGGATTCCAGAGGGACATGCTGAGAAGATGTTTCTTCTTGTGGCGGAATCTAGAACAAGGGGAAGCAGTTTAAAAATAAGGGGTATTCCCATTTAAGATAGAGGAGGAGGAGAATCTTCTTCTCTCAGAGGGTTGTTAGTCTGTGGGATTCCCTTCAGTGGAGACTGGATCACCGAATTTATTGAGGGCTGAGTTGGACTGCATTTAGGAACACAGGTCTCGGGAGTAGGCTATTCGGCCTGCTTCAAGCCTGCTCCACCGTTTGATAAGACCATGGCTGATTTAATTAACGTTTGCAATTTTCTCTCCTATAAGGGAGTCAAGGCTATGGGGGACAGGCAGGAAAATGGAGTTAAGGGGACAATCTTATCAAATGGTGGAGCAGATTTGATGAGTAAAGTAGCCCGGGTCTCTTGCTCCTATTTCTTACTGTGACAACACTGCATTTGCAGGCGGTGGCCATGACATACAAGAGGATAATGACACAGAATCGAAAATAAAATTGGTGTTTGAGGGTGAAAGTACAGAGTAGTTTCATAAATGAATCGTTGTGGGAAATGGTACTATATCTGAAGTTGGAGTTTGCACTCAGGAATCCCTACTCCTGGCTCAATGCCATTTTCTTGTCTATTTTAGCTTCTCCTCTCTCTTGCTCATCCCTCTCCAGCACCCAGTCCACCATTTTGTTCCCTTTGGTCCTGCTCGCTTCAGGCTCCTGGTCTCTCAGTTCTTTGATTGTGCTCAGCAGCACCAGTACAAAGGAAGATCTACCCACTGGAGAAGTATTGTATTGGATGGTCTCTTATAAAGGGATCATAGAATCTCTACAGTGCAGAAAGAGGACATTTGGCCCATTGAGATTGCACTAACAACAATCACACCCAGGCCCTATCCCCATAGCCCCTCGTGTAATCTCTCTGACACTAAGGGGCAATTGAGTATGGCAAATCAATCCAACCTGCACATCTTGTGGGAAGAAACCAGAGCACCTAGAGGAATCCTCTTTGATTCACATCCTCTTTGACCACAGGAGAGGTGCCAGAGAGCTGGAGAATAGCCAATGTTGTTCCTTTGCTTAAGAAAGGAAGCAGGGAAATCCAAGAAATTATAGGTTGCTGAATTTGACGCCAGTGATGGGGAAGCTTTTGGAGAAGATACTGAGGGACAAGACGTATGCACATTTGGAAGAAAACGGACTAGTTAGCAGCAGGTAGCACGGTCTTGTATGGGGAAGGTCATCACCAGAATTCTACCACCCTGCTCGCCAGGGAATTGGAGCGGGCGAGGGGCGTAAATGGACATGTCTGTTTTCCTCAGGCCGGATTTTCCAGTCTTGCTCAAGTGAGGCGGTAAAATCCCACCCAAAGTCTCACCAACTTGACTGAGTTTTTGAAGAAGTGACAAAGATAATTGACGAGGGAAGGGCTGTGGATGTAGTTTATATGGACTTTAGTAAAGCGTATGACAAGATCCTACACGGCAGACTATTATACTAACAAACATCAAATGGGATTCGGGGTGAGCTGGCTAGCTGGGTATGGAACTGGTTGGGTTATAGAAGACAGAGAGTAGCGGTGGAAGGGTGTTTTTCAGAATGGTGGTCTGTAGGTAATGGTGTTCCGCAGGGATCAGTGCTGGGACCTCTCTTGTTGATAGTAAATATAAATGATCAGGAGGAAAAATGTAGGTGGTTTCATTAGTAAGTTTGTGGATGACATGAAGGTTGATGGGTTTGCTGATTGTCAGAGAATACAACAGATTGGAGACTTGGGCACAGAAATGGCAGATGGCGTTTAATCCGGACAAATGTGAGGTGATGCATTGTGAAGGATCAAATTTAGGTGTGAATTATACTGTAAGTGGCAGAACCCTTAGGAACATTAACATACAGATGGATCTGGGTGTGCAGGTCCACAGTTCCCCAAAAATGGCAACACAGGTGGCCAAGGTGATTAAGAAGGTATATAGCATGCTTGCCTTCATCAGCCGGGGCACTGAATACAAGAGTTGGGAAATTATTTTGCAGCTATAGAAACCTTGGTTAGGCCGCATTTGGAATATTGCATGCAGTTCTGGTCACCATACTACCAGAAGGACAAGGAAGCTTTGTAGAGAGTGCAAAGGTTCACCAGAATGTTGCCTGGATTCGAGGCTGTTGACTATGATGAGAGGTTGGGTAAACAAAGATTATTTTCACTGGAAAGATGGAGGCTGAGGGGACCTGATAGAGGTCTAACAAAATTATGAGAGGTGTAGACAGGGTGGATAATCAGAGGCTTTTTTAAAGGGTGGAAGTGCCAAGGGGCACAGATTCAATGTGATAGGGTGAAACTTTAAGGGAGAAGTGCAGGGGAAGTTTTTCCATGCAAAGTGTGGTGGGTACCTGGAATGCGCTGCCAGAGGAGGTGGAAGCAGGCACATTAGCGACATTTAAGAGACATCTAAATGGGTACCTGAAAAGGGAGGGTATAGAGGGATGTGGGCCGTGTAAGGGCGGAAGTTTTTTTTAAGTTTAGTTAGGGCATCATAATCGGCACAGGCTTGGAGGGCCGAAGGGCCTGTTACTGTGTTGTACTTTTCTTTGTTCTCGAAACCCATGCAGACTCAGAGAGAACATGCAAACTCCACACAGACAGTCACCTGAGGCCAGAATTGAACCCAGGTCCCTGCTGTTGTGCCATCGTGCCACCCAATACTATACTGTATATTTATGTCTTATATTAACACAGTAACAAGTATTCATCAAGAATGGATGTAAAGAGGAACAAAAAGTATGATCACAAGTGACAAGGGAATCAGAACATAGTGGTGATTAAGAGTGTAGCTTTTCACTGGACTATGCAAAATAAAAAATTACATAGGTAAGACAAATCCAAAGTATTATTTTAAATTGCATGAAAAACATAAATAATTAGTTATAGAGTTACTTTAAACAGATAATAATTCCTTAACTCAATGGATGCTAAGTGTTTGAGATAATCTGCCTGATGGGGTAACAGCAGGAAAGGCATTAGGGGCATTCAAGTTGTAGCCTGGTGCTATATTGGGAAATTAAAGGAAATAGAGGGCTATATGGCCTTTCCCTGTCCTTGACTTTTCTGATGTTCTGATGTAAATATAGTTGTTGCTCGTGCTACGCTTGTAGGAATTAGATTATTAATAGGCAAAAGGGAAATGTCACAGCCATGAAAGGACAGCAGAAAAGCTCAGTGCGTTTGTTAGCGCATGACCAGATATTTTCAAGCTTGAGTACAACTTAATGTAGAGTGATTAACTACAGTGTAGCTATTCTGATGATTTGGTTTACAAACAGATTTTTTTAATATTAAATAAATAGTCCCCAAACTTGGTTCAGTGGGCAGCAACCTCAATCATAAAACAGTGGGCACACTCTGGGCACACAATCCAGATGGAAACTCTGACACAGTGCAGAAACAATCAGAGGGAACTGTCTCCTAATCAAGATCGGATAGATCCTTAACATGGTTTTATAGAAGAACAGGAGTTCTCTGATTGATCTGGTCAATGTTAACTTACACCATCTATAAAACTTATTTTGTCTCATCACTCGATATGAAAGGGATCTTACTGTGCATGTTCAAATTTCAAAAGAATGAATTACATATGATGCATTTTGAGAAGTTTCTCAGGGAAATTTATGTCCATCATTTTACTAGATGATAGTGTTGGGGAATGATTCACTTTCCATTTCAAGCATCTAGTGTCAGCATCAAGCACTGTGAGATTAATATGGACTGACTCAAAGGTGTTCAATGTTCTAGAACTTCCACATGGTTCTTGACAAGGAACTACAGGCTTGGCAAAGGAACTTGATTGTGTGAATCATGATGCACTTTGGGAGATTCTTCAAAACTCTGGATGTCCCAGCAGACTGTCAATATTTCCCATATTGGTATGATGACCCAATTAATAGATTACAGTCAATTGTCACACCATTTTCAGTCACTAATGACACCAAACATTCTAATATTTTTGCCTGAACTCTGTTTATCATACAGGTTACTATGGTACTATCTGAACCTTCCAGAACTAAGTTCTACATTTGATATGCTGAACAGTAGCATCTTATATATTTGTCCATTCAATGATAGAAAGTAATACAGATAACCACTCACATAATCTTCAATGACTGCACATCGAAATAAACAGATACACAATTACCGAACAGAAAATTTTACTACCACACTCATTTGAGAAACAGTTCTAAATTATCTTCCTTCTCTGCCACCAAAAGTTCATCCCAGCAAAGTGTTTTGTGTGTTGAAGAGGTTAAATAACAAATCCTTCCTAGGCTGTGTTATCCACTATCTCTTTTGACCACTCCATTCTTGAGGCTGCTCATTCAGCATGCTATTTTGAATAAATCACAATTTTCTCCAATTAAATAGTCAGAAACTAAAGCCATCGTCTTGACCCTGATTACAAATTCCCTTGCCACCATTTTCAGCATGCTCTACAGTCACTATCTTGGGCCAAACTTGAGAATTCACAATCTCAGTTGCCTAGTCCACCCCTGACTGCATGATCTTTGGTCTCCACAGTATCAGCCATCTCCGAGCTTATCACAGCCCATAAAAATTCCCTTCCAACTCCATTTGCAAGTTTGCTGATGACTCCACCATAGTGGGTCAGATCTCAAACAATGATGAGACAGAGTACAGGAAAGAGATAGAGAATCTGGTGAACTGGTGCAACGACAATAATCCTTCCCTCAATGTCAACAAAGCAGAGGAGATACTCATTAACTTCAGGAAGCGTAGTGGAGGACATGCCCCTGTCTACATCACGTGGAGATGCCGGCGTTGGACTGGGTAACCACAATAATAAGTCTCACAACACCAAGTTAAAGACCAACAGGCTACATCCTGTCTACATCAACAGGGATGAAGTGGAAATGGTGAACAGCTTCAGTTTTCTAGATGTCCAGATCACCAACAACCTGTCCTGGTCTCTCCATGCTGATGCTATAGTTAAGAAAGTGTACCGACACCTCTACTTTCTCGGAAGGCTAAGGAAATTCAGCATGTCCGCTATGACTCTAACCAACTTTTACGGATGCACCATGGAAAGCATCCTTTCTGGATGTATCACAGCTTGGTCTCAATCTCCCCCACCACTATTGCCTTCAGCCATCTTGGCTCCATCCTCTGGAATTCTCTGCTCATACCTCCCTGTCGCACCAATACTTCAGCCTCCTTTAACAGACTTTTCAAATTAATCTCTTTGACCAAGCTGTGGGTCACCCTTCCTGATATCTCCTTTGATTCTCAACACATTCGTTTTCATTAACTTGCGGCACTTTCCTATATTGTAGGACTTTCATAAATGCAAGTTCTCCTTGTAACACCAATGTTATTCCCGGCTCCGTAACTCAACTGTATTCCAAAACAATGGCTCAAACTTCTGTTGCACCACTGACAATCCCCTTTTCTCACATTAGCCATCTTATCTGCCAAGTGAGTTAATTTAGTGAGTCTTTTATGGAGAGCACATGGTCACAAGGATCAAGTATGAGACAGTCCCAAATTAATTTCACATTAAAATATTACCGTCAACAGCTAGGAGAGAGTTTCCTTGTTTCCAATCTGGATTCACACAGATATCCAAGAAGTGAGAAGCACAGTCTTTAAAACTCTACTGGCATGACTTATATCTTATGTGAATATCCAGCAATTGGTCACTGTTTTTTTCATTCTTAGTTTAGCTTGTGCATTGTAATCATTTTCCATCTTCATTATTCATCAATCATTTTATGCAAAACCTTTCTTCCTGAAATTTCAATTTTCTCTGCAAACTACATTCTACAAAAAAAGGAAAATCCAAAACAGAATTTAACAGGTGCAACAGGATTCAAAATAGTTGTTATGTTGGGAGGAGGGATGAGAATGTGTTCTCCAAAATTTGGCTAAATACATCAAAGCATGAGGATTTCTCTGTCACCCCTCATAAGATCCTCAAATCAAAATCATAATCTAGGCTACAAAAACTTCCCCCAATCATTTGCCTTTCCAATAAGCAACATGGTGGATATGACTGGCCTACTAAACATCCAGGTGCACCTTTCTCAGAACGATGAGCTGAGCATACATTAGTTTGTTGGTAAAATTACAATTCATAGGTTCTAGCAGAAGAATTCCATTCTGTGCCAGAATGCCTTGGAGATTGTCTCCTGGAATTTGCATCTGCACCTGACACTATAATTTTCAAGAATGTGCTCCGACAGCTTTAATACACTCACTCACAATCTCTCCATTCCTTTTGTAGAACTGTGGCTCTCTCATTTCCTGCCCTGATCTGAGGTTTCCCTCGTTGCAAGGTCTCACATACAGCTAGAAGCATAATCATTACTGTATAGATTTAGCAGGCCCACATGCTAAAACATCCAGAGCTCAGCATCATGTAAAATTCAACAGTGTATTTTTAAATATATTTAACCATGGTATAAATAAAAGGATGGATAAAAGCTCAAAATCCAAGGACAAAAATAATTCGCAGACTTATCATATTTAGGTACTCTTTACAGGACCGACATACAGTCAGATCTGATGCTGCTTATAGCATCCACAGAGGTTATGTCTTACGCTGTTTAACTCTCCACAATTGAAGCAATCAGGGGTTGAGCTGTTCCCAACTCAGCAGGTTTGAAAGGGTGTACAATACCTTGCAACCTCTGGAGTTCATGCAATCAATAGTGCGTTTAATGGCCGGATTTGGTGGTTCAATCAGCTCCACTTGTGTCTTGACGCTGTTCTCGAAGTATGGACCAATCAGAATATAATTCTCTCCATGCTGATCTACCGTTAACTTGGTTTTGGTTTGGATGACGGTGTAGATACCACCCACTAGAACAAAGAAAGATCAGCAGGAAATTGAACAAAGGGAAATGCATCAAGACCCACATGGATAATTTCAACACCAATCTGCACTTATTATAGGAAGATTTCCAAAGCAATTCCACAGGAAGGCAATCAGTCAAAAATTGACACGGATCCAAAGACATCAAAAGGAAAAAAGAAAGCATTAAAGATAAAAGGTTATGTTAAATATCAAAGGAAAAAAGAATGTATTAAAAGAAAAAAAAACCATGCACCAGCTATTCCTCTTATGGACTCTGGCCCAAAAACATCCAACCTCCTGTGAAAAACTCTCTCAATATATTTAACTATAAATAGTATAATGGCACAAGATTCTCACCATTCCAAGAGATAAATGATTCACAAACAAGTTGGAGCGTATTTTACCATCCTGCCCAGCATGGGAATTGGAGAAGGTGAGAGTTGGACCATGGAAAGGTCCGTTGACCCTGGGTGGGATTTTACGGTTTCTTGGCGAGAGAGGCTGGAAAATCCCACCCATTAAATTTAGCTGGACTTCACAGTACTGCAAAATGGTCAAATCCCCGTGACTCATTCAGCAAAACCCCAAACTGTCAATCTATTCCATTCAGTGTTTGACAGCTCTTCATAAGTAACAGTACAACACTCAATTCTTCCTCTTCCCATTACCAACCAGATATTTATCCCACTCCGTATGTTCCATATGTAGGACACATGTCCAGCTGCTGGAAGCAACTTTCAATGCATCAGTCTGGGCTTGACTTGAAAATCAATTTAGTTTGAGCTTTGAGCTCCTCCAACATTGTATTTATATGGCTGTTCCAGTTTATTATCGGCTCAATGGTAACCCTCAGGACGCTGGGGGATTCAACAAAATGCTATTGAAAGTCTTGGGAAGGTGGTTAGATGTTGGAGATAGTCATAGCTTGGCATAAGTGACATGAATGTTACATTCCAGTTACCAGCCCAAGCCTAACTGTCCAGTTCTTGCTGCATATATACAAGGACTGCTTCACTATGTCAGGAGTCATGCAAGGTGCTGAACACTGTGTACTTGACAGCTAACATCTCCAATTTTAACTTTATAGAGCAAAGATGACTCTTAAAGCAGTTGTAGATAGCTGGACCTAGGGCACTACCCTGAGGAATTCCTGCAACAATGTACCAGGACTTAGATGATTGACCTCCAACAACCATAATCATCTTTCCTTGCGCTATATATGACTCCAATCAGTGGAGAGTTTTGCTCCCATTTATACTGATTTCAATTTTGCTCCAGCTGCTTGAACTTTGGTGCCATGCTTAATAAAATGTTGTCTTGGTGTCAAGTAATATCACTCTCATCTCACCTGTGGAGTTCAGTTCTTTCACCCATGATTGGACCAAGGCTGTAATGAGGTTAGGAGCTGAGGGACTGATGGAACCAAGCATTAGATCAGTGAGCAGATTACTGTTGAGTAAGTGCCACTTAATAGTGACAACACCTTCCAGCACTTTGCTTTTCATCAGGAGTATGTTGGAGGCAATAATTTCTGCATTTTTCTGTTTTTTGTGGAGAGAGCAGAACTGAGCAATCTTCCACGTTGTCAGGTTAATGCCAGTGTTGAAGTTCCTTCCACAAACTTCACTGTCTTTCACCTCCTTTAAGAACTTCCTACATTTTTGACCAAACTCTTACCCCATTCCTGTTAACATGTTTGAGTCTTTGGATCCATGTCAATTTTTGCCTGGTTACCTTCCTGTGAAATCCCTCAGAAATCTTCTGATAATAAAACGCTGCATTAATGCACATTGTTGAAATTATTCATATTGAAAGGGCCATATTTTAACCTTCCCTGAAGCACTAAAAGCAGATAATGCATCATATAGTGCTGCTATAGATTTTTTCATCTAATTGACTGCATTCTAGCTTTGAAAAAACATAAGCAAGCGTTAAAAAAAACTGAGTAATTTCAATAAAGATAGCACTTACAGAAAGCAAATCAATCTTTATTTTATGGACCAGGCATTTTTGATTCCTATTCCCTCTCTGTGCTGATCTTAGTTATTGATGCCAAGAATTGGTATCATCACTGCGGGATAGGAAAGCAGGTAGGTGAATCAAGTTTCCCGCTCCTGCTCAGTATCTAGCAACATCTCTGGAGTTTTCCATGTTGGATGATGTTGGGCAGAAAGGATAAAGTCATAGAGCTTTACAGCTCAGAGAGAGGCCCTTCAGCCCATTGCATCAGCCATCAAGCACCTATCTATTCTGATCCTATTTTCCAGCATTTGGAGCCTAGCCTTGTATGTTTTGGCATTTCAATTGTTCATTTAAATGCTTCTGAAATGTTGCGAGGGTTCCTGCTTCGACCACCCTTTTAGGCAGAGGGTTCCAAATTCCCTCCGCTCTGTTTTTTTTTGTTCATAGGACGTGGGCATTGCTGACAGGGCCAGCATTTATGCCCATCCCTAATTGCCCTAGTGGGAGCAGTCAAGAGTCAACGCTATTGCTGTGGAGCCGGAGTCACATGTCGGCCAGACCAAGTAAAAATGGCTGATTGCCTTCCCTAAAGGACATCAGTGAACCAGATGGGTTTTTCCAACAATTGATAATGATTTTCATTAGGCTTTTAATTCCAGGTTTTTATTGAATTCAAATTTCACCAGTTTGAACCCAAGACCCCAGAGCCTTACTCTGAGTGTCTGGATTGCTAGTCCAGTCATGTACCACTATGCTACCACCTCACCCAAAAAGGTTTGGCTCAGAGTTTCTCTAAATCTCCTGCCCCTTACTTTAAATCTACTTGATTTTTTTTCTATTCTGCTTTTTTTTTTAAAATGGGAAATAGTTTTTTTCCAAGCCTGGCAGATTACCTGCAGTGCTACTCATGTTGTATCAGAGGGCATGTTGTCTCACCTCCCAAGGTGCAACACATGAAAGACACTGCTTAATAGAATAAGTTGGACAAACTGTAATTAACTACAACAGCCAGTAATCACTGTAATTAACAACAGGAAAGACATTTTTTGCTTGTTGATTACAGCTTGTAAACTGTATGATTTGACAGCAGTAGTCTCTCATTGCAGTTGCCATGGTTACAGGGGTCAGAGTCTTTTTGGAACATCTTATGGCAGGATAATAAAATTGCAACACATGACGTGATCACACGCATTTAGCCCGATTCCGTCTGCCATTCATGCAGGATTACTCTACTGTGGAATTAGCGTAGACTTCCCCAGCACCACCTGCTGCTTTAAGGCAAAGATTAATTCAGCAGTACTGGTGGTCTTTTATCAACAGATAATTAACTGGCTGTGAAACACCCTGGGGTGTCCCAACGTTGTGAAAGGCTCCATATGGACTTTTTGCAGAGTCAAAGGTCAGAGTTAAATGTGAAGTCCAAAAGCGCGTGCATTTATCAGTTGTCGGAGACAACAGAAATAGGACAAGTGAACCACATCTGGAGTACGGTGTACAATTCTGGTCTGCTTACTTGAGAATGGATACAGGGCTGGAATCTCCGAACTCTCCCACAGCAGGGATTCTCTGGTCCCACTGCTGTGAATGGAAATTTGGCTGAGTGCCAAAATCTCCGTTCTTGCTGGTAGCAAGGTTCCATTAGGTAGAGTGAACTGCCAGAGAATTCCAGCCATAACAGCACTCAGAGAAGGAATAAAGGGGTTGTTTTCTGAGGAAAAGTTGGACCAATATCTATTGGCATTCAGGAGAATGAGGGATGATCCCATTTGAAACAGGAGATTCTGAGGAGACTTCACAGTGTGGATGCTGAGAGGATGTTTCCCTAAGAGTAGAATGAGGGGACACAGCTTAAAGGTAAGGGGCCTCCCATTTAAAACTGAAATGAAGAGGTTTTCTTCTCTCTCAGAGAGTCTTTAGTCTGTGGAATTCTCTTCCCCAGAGAACAGTGGAGGCTGGATCACTGAATTTTTTACGGCTGAGGTAGATTCTTTATTAACATGGGAGTTAAAGGGTATAAGAAGTAGACAGCAAAGCGTAGAGACCATAATCTGATCAGCCCAGATCTTATTAAAAGGCAGAGCAGGTATGAGGGGCTGAAAGGCTGACTCCTGCTTCTAATTCATATTTGCAGGTTAGCAAATATAAAAGTAATTCACACCAAAATGTTATGTTCAACCGTAATAGATGTTTTACATTTAGAACTATGCTCTCAAAGCAGCAGTGCCAAGCAGCACATAGTTCCTCTATTGATCTGACCTTTCACAATGATTCAGTGTAGTTTGGCTCCGTACCAGGGCTGAGTACAATAGTCATGTACACTTCTCCAGTCAGATGCTGGGGTGTGCCATTTTCTTTGCATGTTGAGTTTTTAAAGACTGTTACAGTGAAGTAAAGTGAAGCAGGGTGGGGGGGTTGGCTGATGTTCACTCAAGTGGACAGCAGCAGAAAAGGACAGCAGTAGTAAAATGGTTGCAGAAAACTGGGGTCTTTACTATATTCATGTTTAAGGAAATCTTAGCTTCCAAAGTAGAGTGTCACATTACAATAGAGAATACATTTCAATAGTACTACTTTAGCTTTGAGGTACTATCAACACCCTGGGTGTTACCATATACCAGAAAGTAAACTGGGCTAGCCATGTGTCTACAAGAATGGATCAGAGGCAAGAAATTCTATGGTAAGTAACACAGCTCCTGACTCCCCATCGCCTGTCCACCATCGACAAAAGTCAGGAGTGTAATGGAATACTCTCCCCTTTCCCAGATGAGTACAGCTCCAACAATACTCGTGAAGTTCAACACCATCCAGTACAAAACAGCCCCCTTGATTGGCATCCATCAACAAACATTCATTGCCTGCACTACCGACAAACAGTAGCATCTGTCTGTACCATCTACAAGATATACTGCAAAAACTCACCAAGTTTCCTTACGCAGCACCTTCCAAACCCATGACCACCACTATCAAAAGGTCAAGAGCAGCAGATATTTAGATACCACCTAGAAGTTCCTTCCAAGTCACTCATTGTTCTGACTTGGAAATGTATCGCTATTCCTTCACTGTCACTGGGTTAAAAGCTTGGAACTCCCTTCTTAACAGCACTGTGGTGTACCTACACTTCAGGGACTGCAGTGGTTCAAAAAGGCATCTCACCATCACCTCCCAATTAGGAATGGATGCTGGCCTGGCCAGCAATGCTCATGTCCTGTAAATGAATAGAAATAAAGCTATGAGAAGTCCTGGGGGTGTGACTGGTGCTATGCAACTACAGATTTGTCCTTTTTTTGATGAATTGTGTGGTTTCAGGTTAAATTATGCTGAAACTTTGAGAACTATGGGTCAGTAAGTTATTTTCCCAACTCTTGGGGCCAAGTGAAATCTTCTGTAAAATAGTACATGTTTTAATTGAAAAATAAAACCCTATTCAGGGCTGTACAACTTTACAGTCCTATATGATTATTTAAAACTCACTCTGCAACAGGGGGAGAGAAGTCAAGACAGGGTGAAATCACAGGTACATTGTGCAAATATCTGAATTACTGGTGCTTTGTGGTATCTGAGATCCAGAATGTTCCAGAAAGATTTTAGAATTTTGATGCTTAGTTGAATTTTGGAGAATGACATTAAGCAAACCATAGAATCCTTATAGTACAGGAGGTGGCCATTCAGCCCATCGAGTCTGCCCCAACAATAAGCCCACCCAGGTTCTATCCCTGTAGCCCCACATTCTTACCCTGTTAGTCCCCCAACACCAAGAGCAATTTATCACGGCCAATCAACCTAACCCACACGCCTTTGGAGTGTGGGAGGAAACCAGAGCACCTGGAGGGAACCCAGGGGAAAAAGTGCCAACTCCACAGAGTCAGCCATCTGAGGCCGGAATTGAACCTGTGTCCCTGACGCTGTGAGGCAGCAGTGCTAACCATCATGCCAGCCCGCTCAAACCATCTCAAACACACAGCACTTGTGTGTACAAAGGAGTTTTTTCTTGCTTCAAAGTATACAAATTTCAGGCCTGTTACAATATGCAAATTTCAGAGCTGTTGAGTTTGTGCACAACTGAGTAGAAAATAGATAATAAGAAAATGATGGCAAACAAAGCCATTAAGCAGTTAACATTGATGTGTAAGCCTGAAAACACCTTCTGCTATACGAGGGTATATTTGTAACAGTGTGAAAATAACATTGAACATGTGAGTATTGTTTCCATATTTATGAACAGAGATAACTGAATTTATCTGTATTGCAATTTTTGCAAAACTGAATATTTGGTGGCTGCACTTGTCACAATTCTATTCAGTAGAAGTAACAGAGGAAATATTCTCAGTAATAAAGGGGGTTAGGGGACAAACAACTTGCAGCTGAAGGGCATCAGTTGTATACCTGTCAAGGCTGGACCCTTTCCATATTAACCATACCAATCTTTTACTGAGTTTAAAGGGTTTTTAGAATAATGCACACGAGGTGTTGCAGCTTCATGCTGAGATCTCTATCTTGGAACTGATCCTTGTAGCAAATGCACTGCTCCTGTTACAAGCCAGCGTTAGTTTTGCAATATCATCTGTTGCTAGATTAAGTGCATGTGTCTTATGACTAATCAGAAATGCTGATCATGATGAAGCCTGACACTCATTCCCACCCCCTCCAAATTTAGGGAATTGACATGAAACAGCTCCAAATAACCAGTTCAAACGTTATCGTTCTTGCACTTCCAGTCAAATGTCATCGTACCATCACTTACTCTAACTCCAGGAGCTGATAACTGCAAACCTTTCACCTCCCTCTGTCTTCCCTTCCCACTACAATCTACAGATCTCTAAATGCAAAGCTTGTTGTTACCCACTCAGCACTGCTACTTTCTTGCAGTTTCTATCTTGTGCTGTTTAACATTGGTGGTTGAGAAAGGCCCTGATGCGGGACAGAGAAAGCTGAAAGGAAATCGAGAAGGAAAAGTTCATTTATAACCAATACTGTTGCAATCCTCAACTTTGCAGTCATTTTTGGTTCCTTGAGGCGGAGTCCTGTGTTATGGATCTTGTTCGTCTTGATCTAACTGAAAGACACGCTCAAGTGAACTATTATCTAAAATAATACACTAAAACCCTTGATGGAGCAGATAATGGTATAAGAGGTACATAGCCAGACTCAGTCATTTCATTGGTCACATTTCTTCTTCATTTCTTTGAAGGTACTGACTTATTCTCACAAATGATTCTATATGCATTGTGTGTCTTATAATGGGGGATGTTAGTGGATGATGAAACAGGCACATGGAACATTTGCCTTTATCAATCGCAACATGGATTACAAAAGCAGAGAGGTCATGTATAGAACTTTGGTGAGGCCACAGATGAAGTACTGTGTGCAGTTCTGGTCACCACATTATAAGAAGGATGTGGATGCACTAGAAGGGGGTGCAGAGGCAATTCACTAGAATGCTGTCTGAGATGGAACATTTAAGTTATGAAGAGAGTTTGAATAGGCTTGGGTTGTTTCTGTAGGAGCAGAGAACACCTGTTTGGTGATCTGACTGAGATGTACAAGGTTGAGGGGTATGGACAGTGTGGATGGTGAGTAGCTGTTCCCCTTCATTGAAGGGTCACTCATGAGGGATCACAGGTTCAAGGTGAGGGGCAGGGGGTTTACAGGGATGTGAAGAAAAATATTTTTACCCAGAGTGGTGACGGTCTGGAATGCGCTGCTGGGAGAGTGGTAGAGCCGGGTTGCCTCACATCCTTTAAAAAGTATCTGGATGAGCACCTGGCATGTCATAACTTTCAAGGTTATGGGCCAAGTGCAGGTAAATGTGTTGTGTTGGTGCAGACTTGATGGGCCGAAGGGCCTCTTCTGCATTATATGATTCTGTGAATGTGGTCAGATAAAGAACTAGTGAATTGTCCAGAGATTTGCTCCCGTAATGCTGCCTTTACCTTTCCAAACACACAAGTACCTCATATTGGGATTCTCGAGGGCTGCACTGATTTGTAAGTACACATAAATAACTCATTGTTCTGGTCCTCTGTAAGCCCTTTGCATCTCTAACTAAGGGGCTATTCTTCCTGTGTGATGAAATGATCTTAATTGGTCAAGGCACTCAGTATGGAATTCATCCACAAACCAGGAAGTCCCAGGTTGGAGTTCTCATCCGTGCACGTGCACAGCAGTTTAATTAATCACGTTGCCAAGACTCTGTTTCAAGTCACACATAAAGAACAGACAGTTGGACAAGGCACTGGGAGATAGTTGGCATCATGGAGTCACAATCCAGCATGGGCAAGTTGCCTCTGCAGCAGAAAAATGAAGGAGCTTTTTTAAACAGTAGGAAAGGGTTAAGTTGTAACCATCAGCTGCTTCAGTCATTTATGTAAGAGTGTTTTCAAGTACCGGTATTTTGAAAATGAATCCAAAGTCATATATAGAAGCAGCCTGACTGACTTGTAAACACTGACATTCAGAGCTCTCTTCTGTTTGGTTCCCAAGCTGCGTCAAGTGGCAAAATGCCAATCAGAGGCTGGTGCACATCCAAACAGGGACCCAGGATGCATCAGCAATGACTGGGGAGCAGGCCATTCACATTAACCTTTCAGAAACACAGCAAAGAGACTTAATTGCTTAAGATAGGGGACATTTTTTGAAATAAGGAAATTTACCTCAATAATCTTTGTACATTTAAAATAAGCATAGGATACACTTAATGTTATCAGCGTATAGAATAGGGTGTAAAGAAGAAAACTGATCAATGAAATAATATGGAATAAGGATAAGGCAAATCTCAACATTGCTTCTCTGCCTCTTAACTAGATCAACCATAGAATCAAGCACAAGGTTAGTAGTAATGACTGCTGTCAGCTCAGGTCTAGAATATTTCTCTTGTGGGGACCATGATTTGGATTAAATTTGAATTTAAATAGGTTTTTTGGAGCAAGCAAGGAGACGGATAATGGCTTGCCTGATCACTGGGCACATTGGCTTTGTAACTGAGAAAGGAATAACATTTCTAAAAATCGAGAATATTACTTCAAATTATGCAAGGAAAGCCAGATCAGAAGACATAAATTTAAGTTAGTGAAAGAGAAACTTAAAACCAATATCAGAAGTTCTGCACTCAGAATAACCCTGCAGACTGGATAATGACTGCAAAAAGAAAGCTGTTCAAGATGCAATAGAGTCAGTCACCAAGTTTGACAGCACCAAAAAAGCCCATCATGCCCACCCCAACCATCAAGCACCTATCGACTCTAATCCCATTTTCCAGTACTTGGTCTGTAGCCTTGTATGTTATGGTGTTTCAAATGTTCATCTAAATGCTTCTTAAATGTTGTGAGAATTCTTGCCACTACTATCCTATCAGGCAGTGAGTTCCAGATTCCCACCACCCTCTGGGTGAAAAAGTCTTTTCTCACATCGCTTATAACCCTCCTGTCCCTTACCTTAAATCCATGGTCCCTGCTTATTGACCCCTCTGCTAAGGGGGAAAGTTCTTTCCTACCTACCTTATCTGTGCCCCTCATAATTTTGTACACCTCAGTCAGGTGTCCACTCAGCCTTCTCTGCTCCAAGGAAAACAATCCCAGCCTCTTGATAGCTGAAATGCTCCAGCCCAGGCAACATCCTGGTGAATGTCTTCTGCACCTGCTCTGGTGTGATCACTTCCTTCCTGTATTGTGTGGTGACCAGGGCTGCACACAGTCCTCCAGTGGCCTAACCAGCATTTTGAACAGCTTCAACATAACCTCCCTGTTCTTATGCTTTGGTTAATAAAAGCAAGCATCCCATACACCTACTTAACCACCTTATCAACCTGTCCTGCTATCTTCAGAGATCTATGGACATCCATGTCAAGATCCCAATGTGATGGGAAACTTGAACATCCTCAACTTTCCCATGCGGGGAACCCTTCCATTATTGAGGTACTAATTTCTGGAAGGGTACCAGCTACTCAGAATGCTACAAGTGTGGAGAGCAATTGTATTAATGAAAAATAATAGAAATAACTGGCTAATTAATCAACCCAACAGAATGTTGTGCACAGTAATGTTAGAGACAGCTCACAGCTGGTCTGATGCCAAGATCCAAACGAACAGGAAACCTGAGCATTGCCTGGGATTCCTTCAGCCTGATATGAAGGATGAGTTTGGATGGACAGAATGACCTTTTCTTGTCCTTGACCTTTATATTCCAGTCTATGGGAAATATGTGGGACAGAACTGAAGGCTTTTAAAATTAAAACTTCTAATGAAGTGTATGGATTGAAATCTTGGAATGACTGCAATATGACATTTTAAATGTCAGAATAATAAAGCGCGTTAATCAATACTTGACCGCATTTTAAAGCAGTACGTGTTGCTGCATTGTATTGAGCTGCAGGAGTTTGTGCAGGGTTACAACTGGTTATGTTGTTTCCCAGCACTGGGGGTTGCTTTGCAGCTCTCTGCCTCGGCCACAGCACTGCATTGCCGGCTCTCCGCCCCGAGCCTCCAGCAGCCACAGCAGCACCGCCTTCCGCTACAGCCTTCCTTACCTTTATTCGCTACTTCCCAGGCGACCTCGAACAGAAAGAGGTTATCGGTTGGGAGTTCCTCCTCGAAGCCGGTGAGCGAACCATAAGAAGGCGAGTTACTCAGGAACGACATGGTGCCGTGATCTCCTACACACACAACAGTGGAAAGAGGAACTGGTTCGAGAGCAACTTGCAAACCGAACCCGGGCACCGATCCAGCTGCCGGCAGCGCCTATACCCGCCGCCAGGGGGCGGGGGAAGATCCATCGCCAACAGACTGCAGTGACCACTGGGGCCAACAGGGGGAGTGAGTTTACAGGAAGTACTGAATCCACCTTGGGAATGAATGAATCTGCCCAACAGGTGAGTCACTCACTACCAGGGGGAAGAAAGGACTGCCACGTGATACCGTTCCTGATGGAGCTCTAACATTAATATTGACTTACAGTCTTATACCACCTTTAATGTGCAGCAGTAAGGTTTAAGAGTAAAAAAAGGTTAAGGAAGATATGTGAAGGAATAGACACCAAGACAATTGGGAAGATTTAGGAAAAGTAAGTGGAAGCTTGGCTAAAAAAAGGTGACTTTTAAGAAGGTTATTAAAGGTGGAGATGGAATGTATGGTAAAAGGGGTTAAGAATTGGCACAGTGGTTAGTACTGTTGCCTCACAGACCTTGGTCTGTGCGGAGTCCACGCATTCTCCTCATGTCAGCGTGAGTTTTCTCTGGGTGCTCTAGTTTCTTGGTTGATTGGCCATGCTGAACTGCACCTTAGTCTCTGGGGGGAATAGCAGGGTAAATATTTGGAGCTATGGGGATAGGCCTAAGTGGGATTGCTGTTGGTGTAGACTCGATGGATCAAGTGGTCTGCTTTTGCATTATTATAGGGATTCTATGATTCTACGAAGAGTCAAAGAGTGGCTGGAACTTGCATGCCTTAACACCTGAAAGGAAGAGAAAAGGTTTTTTATTAAGGTGTCTAATGAGATGAAGAATGAAATGAAACTGGGGACAAGGACAGCTTTGAGATTGGGTAAGTCAGTGCTGCTGGAGAAAGGTATCAAGTGTACGCATATAGCCATACATGGCAGAGTGTGGATCTTAGGATGTAGTGGGAACAGCAGTCCGAGGAATGTTGTGTGTCCCAGAGACACCTGTAATCTTGGATGGATTCAAAACATGAGGAATAGAACTTGAGTTGGAATCCATGTGGGCTGAGTCAGAAGCAGTCACTGCGGAAGAAAATATAGCTGTGAAAGTGAGTTTTGGTAAATATCTCATCAAATGTGAGGAAGGAAATGGAAACCAGTGAAGGTGGACAGGGCAAAAAAGACAAACAGAAATCCTGTCAGAGAGAAGAGCAGTACTTCTTTAGGGCAGGCATTTATGGAAGAGAAATGGCAGTGAATTAGATACTAATATAAAAGCAAATTACTGTGGACGCTAGAATCTAAAACAAAAACAGCTGGAAAGTCCCAGCAGGCCTGACAACAGCTATGGAGAGAGAACAGAACTAACATTTCAAATCTAGATGAGGTCTGATGAAGCGTCATCCAGGCTTGAAAGATGAGCTCTGTTTTTGTTTCAGATTCCAGCATCCACAGTAATTTGTATTTATCCCAGAATAGCTCTTGGCTTTGGAAATTGTCTACATTAAATATTATCAGATAACAGAATAACATAGGATGTTGTTTATATCTAGGAATGGCATGTGTTAAAACAGGAGACAGTTCAAACTACAATGAATGTTAAATGACTGAGATATGAAGCAAGATTGGAGAACTTTGGGCCATATGTAGGCTTTAAAGTGGGTTTGCAAGCTCTTTATTTCTCCTTGAGTTTTCAGGAAATAGAGATTAAAGTTAGAAATGCAGGTCAGAAATAATTTTGCCATTTTTAACCTCTGTGTTAGTAATATTTGCAGATGGGAGGAAGCTGTTTGACCTACAGCCGTGAATCATTTGATTGGGTTCAAAAATTGATTACATTTGTACCCAGTTACAAATAAATGAGGTATGTCCTTTTCCTTACACTTCTTTTGCTGCTGAAATATGGACAAGAATGTGTCCACAGTAGATCAGCCAGCCTGATACCTCACTGTGATTCTGGATATACTTAGTCTAGCGTGAAGGCCTGAAACATCAATTCCCAACCTTGGATATAACTAGCTTTCAACGGAACAAAATGGTGGCATCATCTGTGGTTTGGCATGTATCACTATGAACGATCAGGTACTGCGGCAGTTTGGCAACATCAAAAACAAAACCCACAATGATGGTTGCAGAATCTGCAACTTGCGGATTAATCTCTTAAGCTGCCAGCAAAAGGAGTTACCCCATCCCTAATGGATTTGACTTACTGCATGTCCATCATCTTACATACATGGAATTGCCAACAAAGTTGCAAACTGTGTTCTACTATAAGAATAATTAGCAAAGTCTAAGTGTCAGTCCCAACTTTGTAATCATATTTATTCTCACTGAATCAAAACCTCATGGGTTCCATCTTCTTTTGTTTTGCCTACTCACTTAGTTTATGTCACTCTGTAACTTTCTACTTTGATCTAATCCAACAAGCTGTGGTTCCTAACTAAGTCTCATCTGCAAATTTGAGTGAACAACTTTGTAGTGCATAGAAACTACAAAGGGTCATTGACAAAACCCAGTCCATCACGCAAACCAACTTCCCATCCATTGACACTGTCTGCACTTGCCACTGCCTTGGCAAAGCAGCCAGCATAATTAAGGACCCCACGCAATCTCTTCTACCTTCTGTCGGGAAAAAGTACAAAAGTCTGAGGTCCTGTACCAACCGACTCAAGAACATCTCCCCTGCTGCTGTCAGACTTTTGAATGGACCTACCTTGCATTAAGTTGATCTTTCTCCACACTATGACTGTAATACTACATTTTGCACTCTCTCCTTTCCTTCTCTATGAATGGTATGCATTGTCTGTATAGCGCGCAAGAAACAATATTTTTCATTGTATACTAATATATGTGACAATAATAAATCAAATCAAAGTCCTTCCCATAGTGTGGTGACCAGAACTGCACACAGTACTCTAGCTGTGGCCTAACGAGTATTTCATACAGCTCCATCATAAACCTTCCTGCTTTTAAATTCTACGTCTTGGCTAATATTCCATATGCCTTCTTAACTAACTTATCCACATGTCCTGCTGCTTTCAGGGATCTTTGGATACGTGCCCAAGGTCTCTCTTGTCCTCTATACTTCCTGCTGTTCATGGTGTATTCCCAAAATGCATCACCTCACACTTTTTAGGGTTAAATTCCATTTGCCATCGGTCTGCCTGTCTGACCAGCCCATCTATGTCATCCTGTAATGTAATTCGTTGTTCCTCGCTATTTACGATACCACCAGTTTTTGTGTCATCTGCAAACGTACTCATCAGACCCTCACAATCACATCTAGATCATTTCTGTACACTACAAACAGCAAGGGACACAGCACTGATCCCTGCAGTACACAACTGGACAAAGGCTTTCAGTCATAAAAACAACTTTTGACCATTACCCTCTGCCTCCTGCCATTCAGCCACTCTTGGATAAAAATTGCCCTAGATCCCATGGACTCTTACCTTCTTGATCTGTCTCTCCTGTTAAATGCTTTACTGTAGTCCATGTGGACTACATCAACTGCATTGGTCTCATCTACACACCTGGTCACCTCTCAAAATTCAATCAGATTTGCTAGATGTGATCTTCCCCAAGCCATGCTGACGATCTTTGCCTTTCCAAGTGGAGATTATTTCTGTCTCTCAATTTTTTCCAATAATTTTAATAAAATTCTATTAGCTTTCCTAATTACTTGCTGTCCTTGTGTACTAACCTTTTGTGATTCATGCAATTGAACACCAAAATTTTTCTGAATCTCAGAGCTCTGCAATCATTCATCATTTTGATTGGTCAAAATGATGAATGCTTTCTCTTCTTCCAAAATGAACAATTTCACATTTTGTACTCCATTTGCCAGATCTTTGCTCATTCATTTAACTTGTCTAAGTCCCCTTGTAGCTTCCTCATGTTGTCTTCGCAATTTACTTTCCTACCCATCTTTATATCATCTGCAAATTTAGCAACCATACTTAGATCCCTTTATCCAAGTATAAATTGAAAAATGTACTAATCCTGTAGTATACCATTCATTACATCCCACCAACCAGAAAAAGACCCCTTTGTTTCTTGTTAGCCAGTGAACCTTCTATCCATCCCAACATTTTTGATTAAATTAAAATTCTCCAGTCTGAGTGGTCTCCTTATAAATCTCATTTACACCTCCTCTGGTGCATTCACACCTTTCCTTTGGTGCGGAGACCAAAACTGCACACTACAGCTATAGCCTTACCAATGTTTAATATACCAGTATAACCTCCCAACTTTTATATTCTCTGCCTCAGCTAATCAAGGGAGGTATCCTGTCAGCCTTTTTGACTACCTTATTTACATGTCCAACCACCAGGAGGGATCTCTGGTCCCTCTGTTCCTCTACATCTCTCATTTACTATATTCCCTTGTGTTATTAGCTTTCCCCAAGTACATTACCTGACACATTTACAGATTGAATTCCATGTGCCACTGTTCCATTCAGGTAACGAGACTAATAATTTCCTGTTTTCTTCTTCATTATTAACCACACAGCCAATTTTTATATTATCTATAAACTTCTTAATCCTAGCCAGTATGTTCACGTTCAAATCATTGATACGTATTACAAAAAGCCACGGATTTAGTACTGTGCCCATTGGATACAATCTTCCATTCACAAGAATACCTATTAAGCATTATCCTTTCTGCTATTTCTCAACCAATGTTACAAGGTTATTTCCAATTCCATATGCTTTCAATTTTGTTGTGTATCATTTGTATTTATCAGATACTTTCTGAAAGTCCAAATAGACAACATCGATGGGCAGTCCTCTATTTGCCAAACTAGTGACCTCCTCAAAGAATTCAGCTGGATGAATCAGATATGACTGCTCCTTTAAAAAGCAATACTGATTCTTTCCAATCAGGTCATATTTGTCCAAGTTCACAGTTCATCAGGATAAGAAGATAGATTCCAGTAATTCTTCCACAACTGATGTTAAACTGAAAGCCCTGTAGTTAGCTCAACTCTTCCTCCATAGTGACTTCCAAAATTTAAAGAGCTTTAATTATGCACTATTATAAATTACCATTTAGATCTCAAATGCTACACTCTTGTGTCTTTTGCTCTAGAAAGCAAGTAGTATTTCAGTGCACCTATGCATGCAACCGGTTCTCCTCCAAGTGGAATTACAGTGCACCCAATAGACTATAATGCTTTGATGCAATCACAAAGATTGTGTGTAAGAATTCTGCATGGTTTGGGTTTCCCAACTGAGAATTGACTAATTGCCTGGTCCGGTGATTACCTGCATTGGGTTTCATTTTGTGTTGGTAGAATATTTGAGATCTCATGAGGTCACAGTCTGTAGTGCTTATTTCGTGCTTGGGGTTGAGAATACACACACATCTGGCTGGAGAAGGAAATCTCATCACTCACATAGTTGATATTAGAAACATTGGGAAGTGAAATGTACCATTTTGATCAAATGACATTTTGGTGTTTATATTTTCTAGACAAATACTTTATGATATAAATTATATCCCTTTATTGTACATTTATAAATAAGGAAAAGATTCCCAAACTCCTCTGAGTGACACTGACCTATGCTGAGGCTTAATTGCACTGGTTCATGACATTTTGTACCTCACTTTCAACCTGCATAATTCCCAATAACTCACCAAAAGCAGTAATTGCATGTCCAGAAGTAGTTGGATATGACATGCTTTTGGACATCCTGAGTGTTATGATAAAGTGCTATGTAAATGCATTTATGTTTCTTCTTTCCAAGTTTGCATTCCAAAACAATAGTAGTTTATGTTTATTCCTCATGTCAGAATATGCCTCGGAGCACATCATAAAGCAGTGAGGTGGGTACTGAGCAAGAAAAGGAAGGAATGGAACTGAAGGAGATGAAAGAGCATGGCTAAGTAGATGACCCTTGAAAGCATCCTTGCTTTTGTCCCTTCAGACTCAATTATTCTATTGCTTTCCTGGCAGGTTTTTCAGCTCCTATCCTTCATACACTCTATTTCATCCAAAATACTGCTGCATGTTTTCCAGTGCACACCAACTTCAGCCCACCCACCAGCCTGTGCTCACTGACCTACTCCTGATCCCCTGCTGGTATCTATTTAAAATTTTCATCGTCATATCAAAAGCTTTTGTCCCATACTATCTCTCTAATCTCTAGATCTCTTCACCACCCTTCATTCCCTTCACCCCACTGGGCTTTCAACCTTCGAGGCCATAACCTCTCAAATTCACTCCTTACACCTCTCCTTATCTTTGTCTATCTCTCTTCCTTTAAGACATTTCTTAAAGCCCATTATTTTGTCCAAGCTTTGAGCCACACCTCCTAAAAAAAACCACATCTTCTTTGATTCCACGTCATTCATTATCCAGTAATTTCCTACCTTAAATAAATCCAAACATAACTTGTTGAATTTTGAAATTGGGATGAAGTTGAAATTGCTTGGAAGAGAAATCCAGAGGCCACGAAGAAATGATTAAACTTCAGTGATGGAATGGAGAGAGACAAGTAATGTGGGATGTGAATATTGATAAGCTATTTGACTGGAGGGATTTACAGATGATTATGTCCTTCAAAATTTTTTTTACAGTCTTCAAACAGTGATGGATAACAATCAGATGAAAGAAAACTGATTTTTTTTCCCCCCTTCATAAACCAGGGCATTGAAACAGAATGTTTTCAGTATGGGCAATGACACCTCTTTAATCAGATGTTTATGAGTCACATTATTCTACAATTAAAGTCCCACAGCATTATTCTTCTAAATATTTTATTTGAAAATGTAACTACAAAAGGTATGGAACCACACATATCCATTTGTATTCATCAGTTAAAATGATTAAATTTATATTAAGATTCATCAAAGACCATTTCAGTGATCCTTTGACAACATTTTATGTATTAAAATATGAACAGCGAATGTACTGGAAATGTTCTAATTTATTTTAAAAAGGCTTCTTTCAATATAATCTAAAATCTGTTCAAATAAATTAATTTTAAATATTTTTCAATAAATAGTTTAAAAGCTTTGAAAGCTGCTTCAATAAATAATTTAAAATCTATAAGCTATAAAATATATTATTTGTTAGTAACTGAAACCTGTTTTACAAGTTAGTTCCTCACTTATACCATGTATTTCAGAAATTGTACCAGCGTGCCAGTTAACAGGAAATGATTTATTGGGTATGGCATCAAAAACATCAATTTCCAATAAATGATAAGTTTGTTGTTATGTGAGGACTGCACATATTCTGGTAAGATCAAAGTCATATATTGCATTCCAGGTGGCTGGTAAAACATTACTTTAGGTTTTCTTCATAAATGTCTTCTCTCTTTTGAGCAAGAAAATGTCTTCTCTCCTCTTATTCTTTAATGATTACATAAATATAAAGGAGCCAGCGCCTGTTACACAATACCCTACTTCTCTCCTCAAAAGAGGAGAGAAGACATTTATGAAGTATTTCACTTTGTATAATATAGGTGGCAATGTTTCAAAATTATCATTACAAGAATATTGTTCTATAAACATAAAACTGACCTGTGCTCACCTAAGTGCTCAATTCCATGGCAATGCATGTCAGCACAATATTCATCATTGGACAGCACCATGGTGGAGTCCATTCCTGCTTTGCCCAATGCCAACATACAACAATCATCCCAGCACCAACCATGATACTGAATGTACCTTTTCCTTTGGCTTCCCTCATTTATAGACTTGTGGCCACCTCTCCTGAGACCAGCCAATTCAACATACCTAATGAATTGAATCATGATGCTTCAATCCCAATACTGAGCACTGGATTATCCCACTGAGCCATCAGAACAGCTTATTTTCAGCAGTCTCCATTTGCTCTGATTTCTAAATGGCACAACTGTGTTGAAATATGTCTCTGTTAACTAGCCAGAGCAGACATACCAAATAGATTTTCTTATAATGAATTTGTTTCAGTTTTTTAAAAAAATGGTCAATTTCTAAAATGTAATGAGCAGGTAGCTGATGACAAAACAGCGTGGCTATTGTCAATTACCTTTCTGCAGCTGTCATTCAAACCTGTACCTTTGACCCTCTAAACTTTAAATTTAAAACAACAAGCAGCGCTTCTGGCATCTGTCTCTTAAGTTCTCTGCCCCAAATTTTCAACAGCAATTGCTATGATTTTGGGTCTGTAGTTCCCTCACCTGCTTTCCAGAAGATGCTAACTATTCTAAGACATGGTTGCACAGTCACGCTCCTGTACCTCATCCAAGTGACAGTACTTGTTGTGTGAGCCCAGAAAACTCTACATCAGGAGAGCATTCACATGTTGGTGAGGCATCACTAATCAGCTTTACACTGGCTTCAGTTGATGTCCTCACACAGTCGCACTTACGATCAAAACTACCTGAATAACAATCTTAGCCGATGTTCCCTTCCCTAGCCAAGGAACTGAGCTCATTGGTACCCTAGCCTCTTCTTTCTATATAGCTTGCCCTGCTTAATGTCATTTAAGACCTTTTTTTGCCCATTTCTTCCAGTGCTTTCTTACGTTTGCTCATGTAGACTAGCCTGTGACTATTCTGTTAATAGGTTGCATGCGGAAGCTGTCACAAATGTATCATTCCATATTAGTGTCTTTCAATGACATTTCAGTATTGCACCCTGCAGGTAAGTTGAAAAGGGACTGGAGGAATTGAACACTAAGTTAATACTAGGTAGCAATTTTTATAAAGTTGGGCTCTAACTCACAATTTAGAAAGGTTATCAGTAATATATAGTGGCAGAAAAGCAGAGCCATGCTAAAGATTTTCATTAGTTTTTCTGCCTGTTACGTGTAGATTGTAAATGTGCTTTGTGCCAATTTGCCCTTTCCTGTATTTCTAGTCAAATTTAAAACTATTCATTTTGCAGATGTTCGATTGTAACAGTTTTTACCGATGCTGACACAGAGCATAGTAACCAGAAGATTACCCACCTCCCCCCCTCCATCTTTCGTATGACATTCTGAGAAAAGAGATTAAGTAAAGAAACTGTTTTCTATCACTGTTTCTTCTATTTTCTATAACTGTTTCCAGTGGTTTTTTTCTATCAGTAAATTTGAGTTTTGACTCTTCTCAACAAAAATGATAACCATATTTTATTGCCCAGCGACTGACAATCCCACACTGAGAATGTCCATCCTTTAGAAGTGTGAGGTGCAGCCAAGCATTTGCATAAATGTTACAAACTGGCATCTATTATGGAGCAAACTTAAAAGTTCACAAACACTGCCATTCTTTTGATTTCCATGCTAGATGAAGGATTTGTGCTAAACAGCGACCGAATTCCTCTAGGATCATATGTTCTGCTACTGAGAGGGAGTGATAAGCTTTCTCCGCCTCTTCTGCCTGGGCCAGGAGGCAGCCACAAGTAGCATCGATGACGTCCCAGGTGACAAAGGTCAAAGGGTGTCTATCAACAGTTCAAAACAGTCAACAAAATGAAGACATGAGCATGTCAGTTGATGCAGTCACTCCTTTGAATGAAACATTAAAGTATGACAGATGCCATCATATTAAGGAATATATACATCTTATATATCATGAAACTGCTTCCAGAAATATTCTCACAAGAAAAGTGTCCTAGAAAAAGGCAATAGAAAAGTATATTGTTGCAGTGTATAGGTAGGTTGGGTTTGATGTGCGAATGGCTGGCAGATTTTTAAGTAAGTTTACTTATTAGTGTCACAAGTAGGCTTATATTAACACTGCAATAAAGTTACTGTGAGAATCTCCTAGTTACCACATCTAGCATCTGTTCGGATACACTGAGGAAGAATTTAGCATGGCCAATGCACTTAACCACGTTTTTCAGACTGTGGGAGGAAACCGGAGGCACCCAGAGAAAAGCCACGCAAAAATGGGGAAAACTTGCAGACTCCGCACAGACAGCGACCTAAGGCGGGAATCTAACCCAGATTACTGGTGCTATGGGGCAGCAGTGCTAACCACTGCGCCACCATGCCACTCGTTTCCTTTCCTCCATTGTTAAAGTTGGAAAGCCAATGTGTAGAGTGGACTGGGCAAATCTAAATCCATCTTCTTGCTTCACAAAACAAAATCAAAGTGAATTCAATTCATAGTCCCCACAAGAGAGAAAAATAAGATGCGTGCTGACAAGATAAAGCATTGCGCCTGATCTTGGGCTTGATCTGATGGTGGACATAGCCAAAAGACCAAGAAGCTCACTTCTGCCAGGCGATTATATTTTCACCCCTGCCAGGTAAGTGACAGGTGTTGCCTTTGCAGCATTTTGACACTATCTCGCAAAAAGTGTTTGTTACCTCTAACCACAGGCTTATGTCCAATAATAACTGCTCTTTAAGATAAAGTGGTAAACTGGCCACTGGGGTCTGGCCAAATTCCAATTGTCCAATTTTCAGATACCCAAAGGGCAGTTTTTAAATAAAAATAATAAATTATTCAACATATAATTTACTAAGCATCTGCAAAATCATTAGTTCTGTTTTACTTCATCATTAATATTTATTGCCTATATACACAGGATACCTAATCAGTCATGTCAGATTTTCATGCATCAAGATGGACGATGCCAGATTGTCCAGATATAGCATTATCAGTGAGGCAAACAGAATAACATGATACTTACACGGTTTTAAAACCAAACTTTTAATGTAGATATATTTAGGCAAATTCTAGGATATTTCAGATGTAATGATGTATATCTATCTTATCGTTTCTAAAGTTCGTGTTTAATACTTCGTGTAGTGATTCAGCCATATGCCAATTTCACGGCATCAACACCCTTTATTGTGAACCAACGGAAAAGGCCACACCCATAATTTGCAGTCAGGGAGTCTTCACTTTGAGACATAGAAACATAGAAGATAGGAGCAGGAGGAGGCCATTTGGCCCTTCAAGCCTGCTCCACCATTCATTAAGATCATAGCTGATTATCCAACACAATAGCCTAATCCTGCTTTTTCGATGATCTTGATCCCATTTGCCCCAAATGCTATATCCAGCTGCTTCTTGAATGCATTCAATGTTTTGGCATCAACTACTTCCTGTGGTAATGAATTCCACAGGCTCACCACTCTTTGGGTGAAGAAAGGTCTCCTCACCTCTGTCCTAAATGGTCTACCCTGAATCCTCAGACTGTGACCCCTGGTTCTGGCCTCCCCCATCATCAGGAACATCCTCCCTGCATCTATCCTGTCTAGACCTGTTAGAATTTAATAAGACTCTATGAAATCCCTCTATGAACTCCAGTGAAAACAATCCTAATCTAGTCAACCTCTCCTCATACATCAGGAATTAGCCTGGTAAGCCTTCGCTGCACTCCCTTGAGAGCAAGAACATCCTTCCTCAGAAAAGGAGACCAAAACTGCACACAATACTCTAGGTGTGGCCTCACCAAGGTCCTTACAGTTGCAACAACACACCCCTGCTTCTGTGTTTGAAACCTCTCGCAGTGAAGACCAACATGCCATTTGCCTTCTTTAGCACTTGCTGCACCTGCATGCTCACCTTCAGTGACTGGTGCACACTCCCCTCTCCCAATTTACAACCATTCCGGTAGAAATCTGCCTTCTTGTTTTTGCTTCCAAAGTGAATAACCTCACACTTATCCAGATTATACTGCATCTGCCATTGATTAGCCAACTCACCCAATGTGCCCAGGTCATTCTGAATGATCTCTGCGTCCTTGTCACAATTCACCTTCCCATCCAACTTGGTATCCTTTGAGTTGTTACATTTTGTTCCCTCATCCAAATCATTATGTATTGTAGATAGTTGGGGTCCCAGCACCAATCCCTGTGGCACTCCACTAGTTACTGCCTGCCAATTTGAAAAGCACCCATTAATTCCTACTCTTTGTTCCCTCTCTGCCAACCAGTTTACTATCCATCTCAATACACTTCCTCCAATCCCATGTGCTTTAATCTTGCACGATAATCTCTTGTGCGGGACTTTGTTAAATGCTTTCTGAAAGTCCAAATATACCACATCTACTGGTTTCCCTCTTGTCAACTCTACTAGTTATATCTTCAAAGAATTCCAACAGATTTGTCAAGCATGATTTCCCCTTCGTAAGTCCATGGTGACTCTGTCTGATCCGGCCACTGCTTTCTAAATGCTCTGATACAAAGTCCATGATAATGGATTTGAGAATTTTCCCCACCACCAATGTTAAGCTTACCTGGTTTATAATTCCTTGTTTTCTGTCTATGTTCATTTTTGAATATTGGAGTGACATTCACAACCTCCAATCTGCAGGGACTGTTCCAGCACCTACAACAGCGGTCCAGGTAAAATTACAGGCTGATTGCTTCCATTGGGTGCACTTCTGTTCACATAGTAAGGCAGCTTTTACTCCATGAAGCCCACAAGTAGATCTATTAATGATTCCCCCATGGCTTTTGTGGCTATCATAACACCTCTCCCTTCAAGATCCATGTCTCTTCCAGCACACCTGCAGCAAGAGTGTCCTTTTCAGCATTTGGTGCTTGGATGGAGGTCCATTGAAGGAGGGGCTGGGTCAGGAAATGTAAACCCAACAGGGGATCTTCTATTTTTGGAGGGAGTGCGCAGTGTTACCAAAGTAGGTTTTGCTTCAGCCCAGCGGCCCACTTTTTCAGCCTCCATCTCTGAGTCTGTACCTCTGCTATCTGGAGGGAACAATGTAGAGTCAGCTTCAAGCTGAGGGCTGGCCCTGGTAGTGATTCTCCATGGCTGGTAGTGGGGGTAGATCAGGCTAGAACTTCCTGGTCCTGAGATGGCTTAAGTGCTTCCTTAGGTTTTACCCTTAACTTTGACCTTGTAAGATATAGGTGCTATTTTCTTCACAATGAGCCCAGAGACCCATCTGGAACCATCCCTGGAGTTCCTCACATGAACCAGATCACTTGTTGCAAAAATTCTTTCTGTTCTTGTGGAATCAATGTTTGTTTTCTGGTTGAGACTCCATCTTCCCCTGCCAAGTTTGGGAATAATAGGTTCAATCTGTTATGAAGCCATCATCCTATCAATAGCTTTGCTGAAGTAACGCCTGTTTTGGTGTGCTGTGTGATTGAATAAAAAGAGTGCTGGTTTGGTCTTCACAGGTGCCTCCGATTGTCTCTTCACCCCATTTTTGAAGGTGTAAACTGCCCAATATGCCAGTCCATTTGATGACAGGTGATAAGGTGCAATTCGGACATGTTGGCTGCTGTTGGAGAGCACAAAGTTCAGGAAATTACTGCTGGTGAAGGCCTTGCTGCTATCAGAATCTAGGACTTCTGGTATTCCAGTATGTGCTGAGACTTTTCTGCAATTTCTCAATTGTAGCCTGGGTAATTGTGAAATCTATGCAGTGCACCTCCAACTATTTGGAGTGTGTTTCCACCATGATTAAAAATGCAGAGCCCAAAAAGGGATCTGTAAAGTCCACATGTACATGCACCCATGGCCAGACCACCCACATGGCTGTAGAGAGGCTGAGGGTGGGAATTTTTGATTTTCCTAGCATAGGTCACTAAGGCACCTTGAAAACTTGGTATAATATGGCTGTACAATTTGCAGAATGGGTCGTGCCTTAGTCTGTCCTTAAGCCTGACAAATCACCTCATCTATGCAGTGACTATAAACTGATGGTCAATTGGGTCTTCAAACATGGTGGGCACCCTATGCCCATATCAAAGATCTGTATGCTAGGTTAACAGGTGGTAAGACATTCTCCAATGAGCTGGACATGAGCTACACCTATCTACAGTTTGACTTGTGATGTTAGAATCACCTCAATCTCCATTTACTAGGAATTCCATCATCATCGCGGCATCTTTTGTTGTTACAATTTGATTCAGTTGTAGTGTCCCCTCTGGAAGAAGGACACCTGCATAGTACCAGCTTCAGCTTCCTTCCTAGGCATCATGTGTTTTGCCTATTCCTGAAACATCACCGTGGTTGTGTACTTTGATAATGCTTGCAATAATTGGTCCACTGGCAACTACACCCTTTTGGAGTATGTTCTTGAATAATCTTTGTGTTGGCACTGTCATTCCTTAACTGTCTAGCCATGATGTTAGGGTTCCAATATTGAATGGGGCCCTTTAATACCTAGTTGACACAACACTCTCTATTGACGACTGGTTGCATGAGGTCCCTCCTCCTAGTTGGAAGACATGGCTGCCTGATGCCTCTTGGAGCTCCTGAGCCCCTTATAATGCATTCTCAAGTGACAAGGTTATCTCAATGGCATTTTTTAAATGTCCAAATTGGGTTCTGCCAACAGCTTCTTTTAGGTAGTTAGGCCATTTATACAACATACTGATCTGTCCCACAACATTTCATTAAGAGACAGTCCAAATTTGCAGTGTTCAGCTAGTTTCCACAACCTAACCAAGAACTCAATGACAGGTTCTCCAGGGCTTCTCCCAGTCACACTGAAGTGAAATTGCTAGAGGATTACAGTGGCTTCTGGTTAGAGTGGTTTTTGGTCACATCTATAAGTTCATTAAAGGTTTTTGAGCCAGGGGCCTCTGGATAGGTCAGACTTCTTATTACTAAAAGCCTGTTGCTTTTTGTCTCCTTCAATGTTGTTAGCATGGAAGAAATAACACATGCATTCAGTATTGGGTCCAGTCTTCAGCACTGTGTCATAGAGCTCATAGAAAATGACTTTTTCTTAACCTATTCATGAAATTCTTGGTTGTCCAGAGGGAAAAATAAAGTGGGAAAAGAATTTTTTCTCCTTGTCGCCAATATAGTAATTCAGCCACACATCAGTTTTGCGTCACCAACACCCTTTATTGTGCACCAAAGGAAAAGACTACTCCGGGGCTTTACAATCAGGTACTCTTCACCTTGAGACCTACAATACTGGTCCAGATAAAGATACAGACTTAAACTCTGTTGGTTACTTCGCATTGGGTGAACCTCTGCCCGCTCAATATCGCAGCTCATGCTCTACGAAGCCCATGGGTAGATTTATTGATGATCCTCCTTGGTCATCATAACACTTAAGTACTTCTATGAATGTCAGTTGATTTTCATTTCCTTGTCCAGATGGCCACTCATTGGGCAGAATTTTACTGGCACATCTGTCCGAGGTCAACAGAGAATGCCATTCTCCGAACTTTGCCCGTCCTATGGAATCGGGGCAGGTGTGCCGGTAAAATTCCAGCAGTTGTGCACGAGTCTTGAGAGTGAGGCTAACAGATTAACTGACCATGGAGGAGTATCAGGGCTAAGCCCAATCCTGTCCTTAACTAACCAAACAGATGGAGTTTCTCATCAAAATCTCTGGACAATAGCTGGGAATAGCATCAGTACACTTGCATATAGATGACTGATTTTGTTTCTTTCTGTCGACAGCCCAGCCCAATTTTAACATCCTTACTATTGCTCTAGGATATTAGTTAGCTCACCAGAGACCAAGAAAAAAATTAACATGTTTTGTTCTATGTTTATTATTATTATTAATGACCAATAGGAGACCTATCCAAATAATAATACAATCGTTAGAAAAAGGAAATTATACAAAGATTTTCTGTTAACACTTTCAACTCAGCATGCAAACAAAATAATTTGTACTAGAATAAAGCTTGTCTATAGGTAAATGATTAATCGGAATCGCTCATCATCCTTATAAATGAATCAAAAAATTGACCTTTGATATGATTTGATTTATTATTATCACATGTATTAGTATACAGTGAAAAGTATTGTTTCTTGCACGCTATACAGACAAAGCATAGTGTTCACAGAGAAGGAAATGAGAGAGTGCAGAATGTAGTGTTACAGTCATGGCTAGGGTGTCAAGAAAGATCAACTTAATGCGAGGTAAGTCCATTCAAAAGTCTGATGACAGCAGGGAAGAAGCTGTTCTTGAGTCAGTTGGTATGTGACCTCAGACTTTTGTACCTTTTTCCCAATGGAAGGAGGTGGAATAGAGAATGTCCGGGGTGCCTGGGGTCCTTAATTATGATGCCTGCTTTGCCAAGGCAGTGGAAGTGTAGACAGAGTGGAAGGTAGGTTTGCTTGATGGATTGGGCTACATTCACGACCTTTTGTAGTTTCTTGCGGTCTTGGTCAGAGCAGGAGCCATACCAAGCTGTGATACAACCAGAAAGAATGCTTTCTTTGATGCATCTTAGAAGTTGGTGAAAGTCATAGCGAACATACCAAATTCTTTTATTTAGAACAATTTCATTAGCTATCATCCAAAACTGCACCTTTTAATTTTTCTGCCAACATGGTTAGTCATAGAGTCAGAGGTTTCCAGCATGGAAACAGGTCCTTCGGCCCAACTTGTCCATGCCATTCTTTTTTTTTTAACTCCTAAGCTAGTCCCAATTGCCCGCATTTGGCCCATATCCCTCTAAGCTACCTATGAAACTGTCCATAAGTGTTTTAAAAGACAAAATGGTACGCACCTTTATTGCTACCTCTGGCAGCTTGCTCCAGACACTCACCACCCTCTGTGTGGAAAAAATTGCCCCTCTGGACCCTTTTCTATCTCTCCCCTCTCACCTCAAAGCTGAGCTATGGAGATCAAGACCATTTTTAATCTGTGCAAAGTTAGCAGTCACCATAGTTTGCTTCTTAGCCCTGGGCTAGTGAAGGGAAGATCATCCAGGATCACCATCCAGAGACATATGCTGGAAAATGCCCATGGCCTGCACATTCAATAGTGGCAATGCGTTTTTCCGAACCCATCAGCTGTCAATAGCCTATTGCTGTTCACAATCAAGGCTTGGGCATGTAGAACAATGAGACCAATGTACTGGAGGGCTACTATGATCTGTGGAACTGAATCTGAGTTTTAAATGTAGATGAGTAGAATATTGACGTTGGAACGGTTTGTTAAAATTACCTTTCCCGATTCATTTTCACTTGCTTTCTGTAGTTGAATATTTCAGGAAAAAGTTTAGTCCTAGACTGACAAATGCCCATATCACTGTGGTCAGGGATGCTCATCAATGTCCTCCTCTCAGGGCTCTCCTCATAATTTCGGCATCCAATACACTTGCAAATAGAGGAGCACATTATTTTTGCCTGAGCAAAGAAAAAAAGAGCAAAATAACAAATAAAGTCAATTATACCTCACTCGATGACACTCATGAAAGCACAACACAGGAAATTCCACTTTCATTTAATTCCCTACAAATGAAATGCCAAAAAAATTAAACCATTCATATTTCTGAATGTTACTTACTGTTGGAGGCTCACAACATAATCAACTACTTGTTGACTCCATCTTGACCCAGTGATTTAACCCAGGCTGTCAATTAAAGGGCAGTGGTTTTTAAGAAAGGGTATTTGATAGAATGCTATTTGTTCAAATTGGAAAGATAGCCTTCATTAAAAGTGTATTTTAATATAATTTACATTATTTAACTTAAACAGAAAATAATAAGTGGAACACTTTCACTAATACAAAGTACTGTAGTTGCTGAAGATCTGAAATAAATATTGCAAACACTTGGTATTCTGGCAACAGCTATGGGAGGAGAAACTGGAAATAATGGCCACAGTTTAGTGATAGTGCTGGCGAAAATTGCCAGCGGGATCTTCCCCATCCCCCACCCAATTCCCCGACCAGGTTCATGCCCATGAAGGGCATGAACTTGATTAGCATAGATTATAATACATTTAAGTATGATTAGCAGGGCTACTTCTGCCCTCAACATATGCTCCCACCCACCTGGCACAATGTCACACCAGCGCAAATCACTACTGGTGTTCAAAAAACAAAAACAGGGAGGTATAGCCCTCAGGTGGCAAGCGACGTGGCCAACACCCTGGCACTGCCAACCTGTCATTGCCAACACAGCAATGCCATCCTGGGGCCTGTGCCAAAGTTGGGCTCTCTGGAAAGCCCCATCTGTGGTGGGAGGGGAATGGGGGGGAGAGGATTCCCTTTAAGAGTGGGTAGGGGGAGGCCAGTACCTGCCCCCATTGGGATGGGGGCAGTGCCTGAGATGGAAGGGCAGTGCCCTGATCCTGGAGGGTGGGTGGTCTCGCTCCATTCTTTGTGGAGGGTGGGTTGGGATGGAGCCTGCAAAGAGAGGTGGGTGGTGGTGCTGCCAGAGATGAGGAGGGGGGCTGCCCCAATGGCTGTTGGGAGTGGAGAGGAGAGGGTGAGTTTGGGTCACCCTTATATTTGCATGGGGTGGGGGGGGGGGTGAGTGGGTGGGATGCCCCGATCTTTGTGATGGGGTGGGGGGGGTGTTGTGGATGCCCCAATTTTTGCCTTTTGATGGGCATAGGGAATCTGGGGGGGATTGCCTTGATTTTTGCATTGTGATGGGGAGGGTGCCCTGATCTATGCATTCTTGGTGGGGTCGTGGGGTGGGGGAGAGTGGGTACCCTGATGCTTCAGGGGTTTCTGATGTCCATGAGGGGTGCAGTAGACCGTTTAATTTAACCTTGAGATGGAAGCATTTGAAAATAGTGTTGCTGGCATGGCCCCGCCCATCATACTAGCTGTGTGATCCTCACCAGTATTTAGAAATTGCACAGAATGCTGTTAAATCCAGCAAGGAAAAAGCAGCTGTGATGCTGGCGAGTTCACATAGCTTTTCCCACCTGATCCAACACTGTACACAATTTTCCCAAAATTGCACAATTGTTGATCATTCAGAACTGTGGGATATTAGAAATGAGGAACCTTTAAGCAAATGCAAAACCAAAAAGTGGGAGGGGGATGGGGAGGGGGGCATAAAATTAACAAACAATAAAGGTTTCTTGCTGGGTGGACGGGAATGTTTAAATGACAAATGGGTTGATGGTGCAAGATAAATAGGACAAGTATAAAAACAAATTTATTCAGAGCAATTGCAAATGGCTGCAGAAAGATTGTGGAAGGGGGAGAAAAGCATGGTGAATCGGGCAAGACGGCGTAGGTTGTGAAATACAATGGAATGAAAGCAGGCAGACCCCAACAGTGCAGACCACCTCTCAAGGATCCTCCACTCAAGCACCATACTGCCCCCTCTTCCTCCAGTGACTCTGGTACCAGCACTAAGGGAAAATCAGATCAGTAATTAAAATGTGAAGTCAATCAATTCAATGCCCTTTCCTCCACAGTTTACTACCCCTCCCACCCCTTTCAGCCCCTAGCCCTCTTAGAAACCCTATAGTACAGAAAGAGGCCATTCAGCTCATTGAGTCTGCACCGACCATAATCCCACCCAGGCCCTACCCCCATATCCCTACATATTTACCCACTAATCCTTCTAACCTACACATCTCAGGACACTGAGGGCAATTTTTTTTAGCATTGCCAATCAACCTAACCCACACATCTTTGGACTGTGGGAGGAAACCGGAGCACCCGGAGGAAACCCACACAGACACAAGGAGAATTTGAAAACTCCACACGGACAGTGACCCAAGCTGGGAATCGAACCCAGGTCCCTGGAGCTGTGAAGCAGCACTACTAAACACTGTGCTACCGTGCCGCCCATTTTCTGTGAGTTAAACACAGTCCAAAGCCAGCATCTCCACACCATGACTACCATCGACACTGCAAACTGCTGGCTCCAAGTGGAGAGGATCTCCAAGAAGGTTGCACATATTGATACAGACATCAAGTTTCTACAATTTTGTAAATTGAGTTTGTGTCTTTATATGCCCTGTTTGTGAATAGAACTCCCACTTACCTGATGAAGGAGCAGTGCTCTGAAAGCTAGTGGCTTTTGCTACCAAATAAACCTGTTGGATTTTAACCTGGTGTTGTGAGACTTCTTACTGTGTTTACCCCAATCCAACGTTGGCATCTCCACATCTTGCCAGTGATGCCACATCCCAAGAGAAAAAAAGGATAGCTTCAACAAGCTGACTTAGGTCTTGAACTCTGGCACATTAGGTACCTTGTGCACAATCCATTCAGGAGATGCAGTTGCATATTAAAATATTATAGGTACATTAAAGATTGGCTACATAAACATATGATGAAGAATGGAATAGGGAGTAGTCAAATGTGGTGATGTTTCAATGCACCTGTAAATTTAATAGCACATTCACAGCTTCTTCAAACTTGGCAGTGAATACAAGGTGAAAATACAATAGCAATTGGTGGTGTTGATTAAAAATCATGTAAATACTTCATTAAGTACCAGTGGTCAAAACTGCATTCTTGGCTATTAATGGGAAAGCACTTTAGCTGAATTAGATTAGGATGGATGGTAGTTTACTGTATTGGTTTGGACTTGAACAGCAATGTGACCATCAGCAACAGGCTGCCATTGACTGATCTCGCAGGAGGCACTATCTGTGAAACAGCGTGTCTAAGCAGTGGCTGAACTTCTTTGACTTGTTCGAACAGTACAGATTATGGAGGCTCAGGTTGTCCCATCAGGAGATCAAAGAGATCCCTGTTGAACTCACATTATTCATGGCTGTCAAAGTGACTACCCCTCTTATTTACATCCAGATTTTTTCATGCCAGAAACATATTCAGATTCTCTCAATCAGTGTCACCCAAATGCATAAGGCGGGTGAGTAATGGCTTGCTTGCCAGGGCCAGCAATTATGTCAACTATGTCAGTTAGTTACCACCACTGAGTGATATCAGAAACAAAGGCAATGCCCATTCTTTTACCTTTCCTCTTCCCTTCTATCCTACCCATGCTAACAACATAAAGCAGTCCTGCCAACGACCGAGCACCTATTGCACATCCAGCCATTAATCCCCATCAATTTCATCATGAAGCAAGTGAAAAAGTGAGTTGTCACCGAGGATTCCTGTAAACTGCACAAACCTTCAGCCATGCAGGTCGATCACAATGTCCCATTTAAGAGACCATGTGCGCAGCTGTGCAACAGAACGTAACTGTACCCCACACTGGTTTGAACAAGCTGTACACAAAACATTTAGGCAGGACATTGGTGGCCACCAGCAACCAAGAATTGACATCATGGGAAAGTGGTGGCAAAAGTAGTGAATTTTGTGTGATTCTACTAAAGATTGGAAATGGATGAGAAAAGGAGGCACTTTAAGTGGAGTTCCCACTCTGACGTCTACTTTCAACATCACATGAATGAGGGCAGCCATCACTGCTCCCACTCGTCTGCAGTTTGGTACAGATCAGTAAAGTGCTGTAAGGCAGAGTATCTATCCTCCTATTTAAGGTGGGCAGAATCTGCATGATTGTTGTCAAGGTGGGCGTGTACTTATTTGATAGCAGCAACTGATGTTCCATGAAATTGGCCACACAAAAAGACGTGCTGCTGTGTAATATTAACTTGTTCATGCTTGAGACAAATTACTCAATTATTTCCGCAATCACGGACATTGTGCTTGGAAGGCCTGTTAATACAGCACACATTTACTGTGTTTCTCAGTGATCGTCATTTCAATTGATGGTTCCCAGGGTGCAGCATCTGTGCCCAACTGAGCAGAACTTGGAAAGGGATGAATTATTCAAAATGGATTCTCCAGTGCTATCCCTCACACAACTGTCTACATGTGAAATGTGAGATACCAAATAAAAACACAACAATCTAACTCGTCCCATCAACGTGCTAGTGTCTGAGTTGGTTCAATGCAAGCAAGAAGCCTGTGACAAGGAAGCAATTAGCTCCTCTGAGGATCTGTTGATAGTATGGTCCAACGACACCATGCTACATGTGAAGGACCTGTCGGACAGAAATGATCTGAATTAGTACTGGCAAGTCTAGAATGTTGCAACTTAAATCTTATGACGATGATCATATTTCATTCACACTAAAATCAGGTTAACATGACAAGTGATGTCATGTGTGATGTGTGAGTACTACATTCTGTCACTAGGGAGCTGGAAGGAGCCATCTCCCCAGGGCTAACGGTCAGAGGTGCTGAGATGCCACTGATCTACATTGCTCCCTCCTCTGCCACCATGAGCTCCTTTGGAGACGGGGCACTTTGAATTCTTTCCTTCTCCCTTGCGTTTTATGTTCCCTGCTGCAATGGGAAAAGAGCAGACCTATCAGTATCCAAGGGCATAGAGATGGGGGTGAATTTAATGACAGTGACTTTTAGAGAGAGTCATCCAGTTTTATTAAGATGAGGGCCAGTGGCAGTGGAGGATAATAGATGGGAATGTGTTGAAATGGGGAGGATAGATAGATGGGGATGTGAGGAAACGCACAGACAGGGGAGGATGGATATCATAGAATCATAGAATGCCTACAGTGCAGAAGGAGACCTTTTGGTCCATAGGGTATAGAACAGACTCTCTGAAACAGCATTTTATCCAGGCCATATCCCTGTAATCCTGCATTTTTACCCCGCTAATCCCCACACCTACACATCTTGGGACTCTAAGGGGCATTTTAGCACAGTCAATCCACCTAACCTGCAAGTATTTGGACTCTGAAAGGAAACTGGAGTACCCGGAGGAAACCCTTGCAGACATGGGGAAAATGTGCAAACTTCACACAGTGAGTGACCCAAGGCTGGAATTGAACATGGGTCCCTGGCAATGTGAGGTAGCAGTGCTAACCACTGTGCCACTGGGTTTACTTGCAGTTAAGTTGGTGTGAGGAAAGATGGAGTTGAATTGACAAGGCACTGTGACTGGGATGGTGTAGGGGTCAGGGATGATGATGCACATAGCAAAATATCAGTGAATATGTACCCGTACTTTTCTTCCCTGACCTGGTTAGCAGTCAAGCAATTTCTGCACTGAATCCAAGAACATTGCTGACTTCCTGTCTCATCTCCAGCCATGTTTCATTTATGGCAGCGGCAGGTTTCTTCAGCCTCTTGCTGGGGAAGAGATCTCCTTGAAGTTCTTCACTACCTCCTGTGTTATTAAAGTGGGTTGCAGCCTTTGATTGTCTTGAATCTCATTTCCAGTTTCTGAATCCTCCAAATTTCAGCTTTAAACTGAACCTTTAAACACTGTAGTTGAGATTAGGGTTGTGCCGGTCCTCATCATGGCAGCTGCTGCACAATCCACATCAAACCTAATAGGAAAATAACATTGAGGTGCCCGCATACCACAGACAGAAGTGTTGAAACTGCTTTCTGGTTTCCCATGCAATACCAGATTGTGCATACCACTACCTCCCACCACCTCCGACACAATAGCCTCCAACCACTTCCCATAATACAGGGCAGTTCCTCCATTACCATCAAGCTCTACACCACCAGCCTCTGTATTCACTAGATTGCCTTCTTCCATTTCTACCATGTACAACAATATTCATTTATCAGCACACTTTCCCTTTCCATCCACTTTTGCCTCTTTTCCTGAAGGCACCACTTTCTCTGGGACAGCTTCTTCTTGCACCCTAATTCCAGATCTCATCTTTCTGGACAACTATAGGAAATGCAACATTCATCTATTTACTTCTTCCAACATTGCTGTCATGCGCTCAAGTATTGCTCCCATCTGAAACAGCAATTTACATAAACTTACTTAAGTCTAGTACTTAGAATATGCTGCTCATGATCCAATCTGCTTTACACTGAAGAACCCAAATACTGATTAGGTAAGCATTGTGTTAAACACCTTCAATCCTTTTTGCAAGTGTGAGCCAGAATCCCTGCGACATGCCTTCACATTCCTGCTTTGTCTCTGTAGCTTTGGCCTCATCCACTGTTTAAGCTGGGCTTAGTGTTTTATCTTTCTGGTCAGCCCTCTGGCCATTTGATCTCGGCGTGAATATTACAGAATTCAGATTTTAATTCTTTCTTTTCTTTATAGCAGGGGATATTGTGGGGTGAGTCTGCTTGTATCTGGGGAAGAGGTTTAACTTTTGGGATGGAGACAGTGTTAGAGCTCCATTATCGGCAGTGAGTTACTGATTTTTATTTTGACTCCACTTATTTTGCGAGCGTGTTCTGTTTTAATTTCAAACTCATTTACAGGTGCAGACCTTTATTTTTCTCTTTCTCTGTTCTCCTGATTTTTTTGCATTTTTAGTTATATGAGACTCTCACATTTTGACTTTTCATCATCTCACTGATCCTTTATATCATCTAATAGTTCTCTATTGAGCCGTTAACAGATCATTCAACACACCAACTCCCTCTCTCTGAATGATGTAACTGAGGATGCTATCCCTCAACACACTCGCCCCCACCCATACACTTATTTTCTCGCCCTTGTGCTTGTCTTCCTTTATTTTAAAAAAGATTACATATATAAAATGTAAAAACTTTCATTTCCATTTCTAATGTATATATTGCCAACATTTTCTGATTTCTTCCTTGCCGTTAATCTTTTGGGTGCTATATTGTGGTTCACACTCCCTTCGTTCCATGTTAGGATCTCACTTTCAACAATTTAGCAGGGAAAAAGCAAATCCACTCAGTTTCATCTGATAGCTCACCTCGTAACATTCACAATAATTTTTCAGACATCCTGAACGTTTGCAGTTACAACCTTTGTTATGCCGCAGCTTGATTTCTCCCAGCATCCCTTTTCCTATCTTAGGCCTGAAGGCTTCTGGATTCCGATCCAAACATGCCTGAAGCAGCAGGAAGATATTACTTGTTAGAAATGATAAATTTATCTTATCTTTCTTGCACCTCTCTGATAACTCATATAAGTGACAAACAATGCTACATGCAAGACTTTAAGATATACATGTCAACTGTCTGCATTTCATCAGATATCAGTTGTTCTAGAGCAGTGCCTCCTGGTCCTACATTTGCACTCCTAGATCCTTTGCTGCTTCTACAAATGAATGGCACAGCACATGGTGTGTGAGAATTCCCACCTACTGTGCAGTGGTCTTCAATATCCAAGAGCTGCATTAGGTAGAGTTAGCTCTGAGTGGGAGCTAGGATCATAATGATTGTTGTTTGGAAATTAGGCATACCTTCAAATGTTCAAAAGTAATGGCCACAGAGGCTGGACATTGATTGAGTAAAGCCTTTCCAGTTGGTGAATATACTCTGATTTAGTCAGGGGACTGCACAACCTGATAGATGCCATTGGTTATTCCTTAGGATGGACCTTAGGGAATCCCAAGATTGGATAGATAGTGATCCTTCCCATGATGCTGCTAATGGGATATGACAGTTGGTTTGTTCCTGTATACAATCCACTACTTTACCTGCTTTATACATCTGTGTAGTGTTGACTAACAACTAATGTGGCTGCAGTGGGAAGGAGGGTCAGATGGGCAAAATAATGTGCGCAGTTTGCATTATTTGGATAAAAACAGGCTTAACATGGAATAGGACCAACTAGTCCTTTACCTATTTTTCTTTGCTATATGATGTTCTAAATTTAAGGTTAACCAAAACAGCTTCTAATGACCTAATTCTTATCAAGTTTTCTTAGTCTATCACCTCAGTGCTCCCTGAATTGCACTGATTCCTGTTTAAGCAATACTTGGGCTGGAATTCTCCAGCTGTTCATGCAGGCAGATTCTGTAATCTCACTGGCAGCGCACTCCTGCCTGCGGGTTTTTCCCACCAGCGTGGGGTAATATCACTCGGAATTCCCACTGACAGTAGAAAGGAGAGAATCCCACTGCTAGCAAACAACATGCCACCTCTCGCCGGTGGATACACGTGGCTGGGAGGCTGGAGAATCTTGCCCTTGGATTTTAAAATTCCCATCCTTATTTTTCAAATCTTTCCATGGTCTTGTCCCTTCATTTCTCTATAATCTCTTCAGCACTATAACTCTCTGAGATACCTGGTGAAGTTATTGTCACAATAGTGGAAACTGAGCAGAAATATTGAATAGGATAGACAGGAAGGAAATGCTAAATAACATGACATCATCCAAAGCTAACAAGTCACCCAGTTCAGATTTATCCTGGGTATTGGGCTGTGCCACAGAAACAGGGGGCAAAGTTTGGTCTCTCATTCCACCAAGTGCCAATTTCAGCTTCAGTGTGGGAGGATCAAGGAAAATTGGTGAAGTCATCCTCCATCCCCTTTCCCTTTCTTGAGTTATTGTCTAGACTAGAAAGAGGGAAATAATAATGTTAGGAGTGAGATTTAGTCGGTCACATTGACAAAAAAGTCAAAATGAATAATATAACTCATAATAACATCTTCTGAGTGCTCTCTAGGTGACAAATTATAAATGCGTTACTTTTTAATAGAGTCGATATTTTCACCTTACAGTGTCCTGAATGAAAATGCAACTGAGTCACATTTTCTTATTACTCTTCAACTGAACAAATATTTAAAATAACAAAGGATTGAGGCACAATCCTATTCTACTGAAGTGTGTTCTTGGAACAACTCCTTATTATTAAACTAGAAAGAGTGCAGAAAAGATTTACTAGGATGCTACCAGGACTTGATGGATTGAGTTATAAGGAGAGGCTGAATAGACAGGGACTTCTTTCTCTAGAGCATAGGACGCTGAGGTGTGCCCTTAGAGTGGTCTATAAAATAATGAGGGGCATAGATGGCAGATAGTCAATATCTTTTTCCAAAGGTAGGGGAGTCTAAAACTAGAGGGCATAGGTTTAAGGTAAGAGGGGAGAGATACAAAAGTGTCCAGAGGGGCAATTTTTTCGCACAGAAGGTGGTGAATTTCTGGAACAAGCTGCCAGAGGTAATAGTAGAGGTGGGTACAATTTTATCTTTTAAAAAGCATTTAGATAGCTATATGGGTACAATGGGTATAGAGGGATATGGGCCAAATATGCCCAATTGGGATTAGCTTCGGAGGTTTTAAAAAAAAGGTGGCATGGACAAGTTGGGCTGAAGGGACTGTTTTCATGCTGTAAACCTCTATGACTCTAGGTGTCTCAATTCTACATGTTATAGAGTGTCCTCTTGTCTGGTTTTATTCTCTAAACCTACTAGTCACAGGTGCTTCAGAAGCTGACATTTTGGGCTCAATACTGAACCATACTTCCTTGTGGGTGGAAGAGGGTCAGATTTGCAAAGACTTGTGCTTCCTGGGATTTGCAGGCTACTCTACTTCTTTCCCCTCAACAATGCTCTCTTCTTTAATATATCAGAACCTGAGTCTAACACCCCTGTTCCTGTCTCATTATTAAATTCCACAGAAGCACTGAAAATGTCAAAGGTTTGGAGTGTTTTTCTGGATGGCATAGTGGAGGTAGATACCTTGGAATCTTCCAGAAAGCGGTGTGATTGAGGGTGGTGAATAATGAGTTCTTTCTGGATGGATAGAAGCATTTCCTAACATCAGTGATCACCTCAAGGACTCTTCATTCATGAGGTTACTGGAGCTCAACTTTAAATTGTCACAGCAAGATGAGTGGTTCAAAAAAAAATGGACTGATGGAAATGCTCACAGGCAAAAACAATGGCCAGTCACTCTTTTTCAACCGGAGCATTGATTTGTTCAGTTAACACCCTGGACGCAACGTGACTGCTTGTCCTTGCTGCATCAACGTTGCTCCTAGACCGATCTCACTGGTGACATACTGCAAATTGACTTCATCATTGACGTCATACTATATCAGCACTAACGCTGTCATCATTAGCTATTTGATTTTAGTGAACGGTATTTCTTTTTCTGCGCTCCAATCGGTGTCATGGATCACACTCAACTGACACCTTAGGAAAAAATTTAACTAAATTGTTCACAAATCCAACAAACTGTTGCACAGCTTTCACATCTGTTGGTTGCCGCATCAGTACTACAGCTCTCATCTTGTCAGAATCTGGGCGAATATCTTTTGCTGCCAATACGTGACCTCCTTACTTGACTTCAGGCATCTTTAATAGCAATTTGTCCAGTTTCAGACTGATCTGGTGAACTCTCTCCAGCACTTGCATTAAATTCTGATCATGGTCAGCTATGACTTCTTCCATTGTATCTCCGCATCCAAAGAGTAGCAGATCATCCGCTATGGCTTCCACTCTGAGAAGATTGCTGACTATCTCATACTGTCTGCAATGAGAATCTTCTAGAGCTGTGGAAATGCCAGTTACCATGTACAGCCATCTGTATCTCCCAAATGGCATTCAAAACATCATTAGAAAACTGCTGCTTTCACCCAGCTTCACTTGCCAGTTACCATCCTTCATATCTAGAGTAGTGATTATCTTTGTCTTGGCAAATTGCGACAACATTTGTTCAATGACTGGCACAAGATAGTGATTTTTTCAGTGTTTTGTTTAGATCCTTTGGGTCTAAGCATACTTGCAGCTTTCCAGATTGTTTCACTGCCACCATGCTACTAATCCAGGTTGTAGGAATTGTCACCTTTTTGATTACTCCTCTCTTTTCCAGCTTTTCAATCTTGTCTTTTAGGCTTGACTTAAGGACAGCTGGAACTCTTCCCAGCAGAAGCTGAATTGGTCTTACATTCTCATTTACTTGTAGATGGTTTCTCCTGATAGACATCCCAACTCGGTGAATAGATCTTTGTACTCCTTCAAGGTCTGTTCTGCTGTCAATGGTTTTGTGTGCTGCGACATATTGTGAATCTCTGTTGGCATGTTCAGGGTTATCAGCCACACTTTAGACATATTTCAGCTTCTAGTTTCTATGTCCTGCATCTGGTTTCTATGTTTCTATCGGGATTAGGGGATATGGATGGAAGGGGGAACAGGATATTTAATTCGATGAACAACCATAATCGAGATGAATGGTGGAACAGGCTCAAAGGGCCGAATGGCCTACTTCTGCTTCTAGTTTCAATGATCTGGAACTCTAAATCTTCCTTCTTGCCATTGCTTTAAACTATCAGACTAATTTGTCCTTTCATCTATTAGTATTGTGCAATCATATAGCCTCAATCTGACTTTCGAAGGCTTCATTTTTGAATCACTTTGTTGAGTCACTTTACAGATACATGAAGGTCATTATGTTGCATGATACATCAGTGTCCATATGACACTTCTTGTTCACTTGATACTTTCCCTCTGTGATCTTCATTATAACAATCACAAACCATAGGTGGAGTTCTCCCAAAAAAAGTCTAGGTGCTGAATTTGTGTAAAAACTGAAGTAAATCCTGCTGCTTTTTCATCGGAACTTTCAAAATGAATCTCCCACACTCTGTATCACAGAGCGCACTAGCGTGAATCATGCTGAAAATCAGTGGGCTGAGGCCTATTCCTGCTGGAGAGGCTGGCAGCATAGCGCTGAGTGGGCCACTGTGCATGTGCTGATCTGTCATAGCGGAGATCAGCACATGTGCAGTGGCCCTGCATTGCTGGCCTCTGGATTGCTGGCCAGCTTGATCACTAGCCAGCCTCACGACCCCGCATCGCTGGCCATGTGACCCTCCCATTCCCATCCCCCAATCGCTGGGTTCCTGGCTGTGTCCGGGCCAACCTCCTCCCCCACCTCCCCAGCCCACCTTGCGCTCCACCCCGGCAGTCCTGATCTCCCCGCACTTGCTTTCTCTAGTGTCAGCTTCTCTCTCAACTTTCAGTAGACTTGCTCTCATCAAGGGGTGTCTTACAGTGAGGACAAATCTACCTTTAATCAGATTATCTTTTAGCTGTCCAAATTCACATGAGTCTGCTGGCTACATTACTGCCATGATACACCACTGTTCAGTGGTCTCATTTTCACTTTGAACTCTAGTGTTGAATACATGATGTTCATTTGTAACATTCACTCAGGGTTCAAAATGTGCATTGAATGTTTTCAAGATCTTTGTTGTCTTTTTTTCTTTGTCTGTCTATTAGATTCAGGGTAGTATATGCTTTATAGCAATCCCCCCAGCAGTGTTAAAAGTGTAGCTACTCTTATTATTTCAAGCTTCTTAATTATATCTTCTGCAATTTCATAATTTTATCATCGTAATTGGTAAAAAAAACTGCCAGTTTTGCTATGCATGAATTTTCAACTGGAGAGATGAAGGGGAGATAGAACCGGGGCTGATCAGCATGTATGCAGAAACTGATATTTTCAGATGATGTTACCAAGGGCCAACATGTAGACTGGAAATAGGAGGAGCCAAAGATCCATACCAGAGGTGACAGTGTGGCAGGGGAGGAGAAGACTTGATGATTCTCTGGCTATGCTAAGAATGGAACCAGGCAAGTACAGTTCCACCTAGCTGGATGACGGTGAGGAAGAATTGGAGGAAGACAATTTGATCAACTTTGTCAATGACTGCAGACAGATTGAGAAGGGCAAGGATGAAAAGCAAAACTCTTTCTCAATGAACTGAGGCAATGCGACTAACCTGAGAAGTAAAACTGGCACAGTCTTACCTTAATAGCTTTGAACCTTTCTGCTTCATGCTCAAAGTTGTTAAAACAATTGGTGCAGTTGCAGTTGCTACAAAATTCACCATTGGCAAAACAATCACAGTATCTGCAGCACAGGGAGGAAAGGCCAAACAAAAACAAATATATCACCACACATTAAGTATAATTAAACTGTAAGGTCTCCTGCTACTATTTTTTGTTTTCTGAGAAGGTGTGTCTCACAGGGAAGAACAGTGAAATACAGAACAAATCTTAAAAGATACATCTATCATAATGAAGCATTTTGGTAAGTTCTTTAATTGCATCTTGAATATTTGATTTTTGTAAGCTAGTTTGTATTTTTCTTCTGTTTTTTAGGTTTCTTTGTGCTTAAACTATTTTTAACAGAAGGAAGCAGGCAAACAACGTTTTTTCATGGATCTGCCAATTATACTCTGCAATTATGAAAATCATTATCGTTGTCTAGAAATAGGTGGATGAGAAAAATATCATCCAAGCACTTGGGGTCTTTGATGTCATGTCAAAATTTTTCATTAATGAGCTGTTCCATATATCTTTCCTGAATGTTATCTGAAATTACATCAAATTATATAATTTCAATCAGCAGCAATAAACAGTAGCGCATCATCCTCCTGACCTCAACAGCATCTCTACTATGAATTCCATGATCTCACTCTTACATTTAAACAGCCCGGTAATTAGTTGCTTCAATCTCTGTTTTGTAAGAATACAGCTTTAAAATTGCTGGATCGAGCTTCAAAATGGAACAAATTTTACCTGCGTGCTTTGTAAGGCCAAAGTTCTTTGGATCCTCTTGGGGAGAGTGATCATTGTATGGTGGAGTTTCTGGTGCAGATGGAGGAGGAGAAAGTGGGTTCCCGGACATGCGTCCTCTGTTTGAATAGAGGGGAGTACGGTAGGATGAGAGAAGAATTGGCGAATGTGGACTGGGGGAGCGCGTTGGAGGGAGGGTCTGTTGAGGAGCAGTGGAGGATCTTTAAGGAGATCTTTCTTGGTGCTCAGCGGAAATTTATTCCGATGGTCAAAAAGGATAGTAGGAAGAGAGGTAATAAGCCGTGGATAACGAAGGAGGTGAAGGAAAGTGTTAAATTAAAAGCGGAGGAATTTAGAGTAGCTAAGAGTAGTGGGCAAGAAGAGGATTGGGAGAGGTTTAAATGTCAACAAAGATTGACAAAGAAGTTGATAAAGAAGGGTAGGAGAAACTATGAAGCTGGGCTAGCGCTTAATATAAAAAAGGATAGCAAGAGTTTTTATAAATATATAAAAAGGAAGAGGCTGGCTAGGGTGAATGTTGGTCCTTTAGAGGATGAGAAAGGGGACCTAGTGGTAGGGGATGAGGATATGGCTAAGGTATTGAATAACTTTTTTGTTTCTGTCTTCACGGAGGAGGACGTGAATAATTTGCCAGGTGTTAGCGATGGAAAGGTGGTAGGACTGGAGGGTCTTAATGACATTACTGTTACTAGAGAGGCGGTGCTCAACAGACTGGAGGGGCTGCTTGTGGACAAGTCCCCAAGACCGGATGGAATGCATCCGAGGGTTCTGAAAGAAATGGCGGAGGTGATAGTGGATGCCTTGGTGGTTATTTTCCAGACGTCACTGGATTCCGGGGAAGTGCCGGATGATTGGAAAACGGCTAATGTTACGCCGTTGTTTAAGAAGGGTGCCAGGCAAAAGGCGGGGAATTATAGGCCGGTTAGTTTAACGTCTGTGGCAGGTAAAATGTTAGAATCTGTCATTAAGGAGGAAATTGCGAGGCATCTTGAAGGGAATTGCTTGATAGAGCAGACGCAGCACGGTTTCATTAAAGGGAAGTCGTGTCTGACAAATTTACTGGAGTTCTATGAGGATGTGTCTAGGGTGGTGGATAGAGGAGAGCCGGTGGATGTGGTCTTTCTAGATTTTCAGAAGGCGTTTGACAAAGTACCTCACAAGAGGTTATTGCAGAAGGTCGAGGGACATGGAATTGGGGGTAGGGTGTTAGCGTGGATAGAGGATTGGTTGTCAAATAGGAGGCAGAGAGTGGGGGTCAACGGGTGCTATTCGGATTGGCGGATGGTGACTAGTGGAGTGCCCCAGGGGTCGGTGCTGGGGCCTCAGCTTTTTACCATTTATATAGATGATCTGGAGGAGGGAACCGAGTGTAGGGTGTCGAAATTTGCTGATGACACCAAGATTGGGGGAACGGCAAATTGTGCGGAGGGTGTGGAGAGTCTGCAGAAGGATCTAGATAGGCTGGGCGAATGGGCCAGGAAATGGCAAATGGAATTTAATGTTGGCAAGTGTGAGGTGGTCCACTTTGGTAGGAAGAATGGTAGGAAGGACTATTACTTACGGGGCGAAAAACTGCAGCAGGCGACGGTGCAGAGGGACCTCGGGGTCCTTGTGCATGAGTCGCAAAAACCCAGCTTGCAGGTGCAGCAGGTGGTCAGGAAGGCGAATGGGATGCTGGCCTTCATAGCGAGGGGGATTGAATATAAAAGTAGGGAGGTCTTGCTGCAGCTGTATAGGGCATTGGTGAGGCCGCAGCTGGAGTACTGTGTGCAGTTTTGGGCGCCGCACCTGCGCAAAGATATTTTGGCATTGGAGGGAGTGCAGAGGAGGTTTACTAGGCTGATACCGGAGTTGAGGGGGTTGAGCTATGAGGAGAGGCTGAATAAACTGGGCTTGTACTCGTTAGAGTTTAGAAGAATGAGGGGAGATCTCATTGAGACGTATAAGATGATGAATGGGATGGACAGGATAGAGGTGGAGAGACTCTTCCCGCTCAAAAAAGACAGTAGGACTAGGGGGCACAGCCTCAAGATAAAAGGGGGGTGGTTTAGAACGGAGTTGAGCAGGAACTTCTTCACTCAAAGGGTGGTGAATCTCTGGAATTCTCTGCCCGTTGAAGTGGTGGAGGCTGCCTCGCTAAATATTTTTAAGACGCGGGTTGATGGGTTTTTGATAAGAGAGGGGATTAAGGGTTATGGGGAGAAAGCGGGAAAGTGGAACTGAGCAGCGACAGATCAGCCATGATCTTATTGAATGGTGGGGCAGGCTCGAAGGGCTAGATGGCCTACTCCTGCTCCTATTTCTTATGTTCTTATGTTCAAGTAAAGTATAAATCTTGCAAGCTGTGTGCTTGCTGGTATACAGAGTTAATTATTGCATATGGAGCTTAGTGAAAGATTTAATGTTTCAATAGCCTGATAAAAATAACAGGACCACTGGGGCCTTTTGAAAATAGGCTGGAAGGCCTGAGGGAGCTGTGGAACCAGCACAAAGAGATAAAGGGACTGACCTTTGCGTGGGGTGCAGGGGACGCAGCTCACTTCCTCCACTGAGGAAGAAAGAAAACACTTCTAAAAAAGGCATAATACTAAATGGGTGACCTTAACGAGCTGAGGATTGGACCTCCGCCTCTCAATGGAAGGAAGTCCTAACCTTGAGAGCTTGCATTTCTGGCAGGTTCAGAAGAGAGTAGTCGGTGCAACTAAGACTGCAAGAAGGCCCACAATAAGTGCCATGGACACCAAACAAGGTGAGTCTGTTTCTTGGACAGGCATGGATCAGACACCCGGGAAGGGGTGTGGAGCTTTGGGCAGGTGGGGGGAAGGTGGGCAGACTTTGGAGGCCAGGCAGGGAAGTATAAAGGATGGGATATGATCCTAGGGGAAGATACGCCTCATGTGCACTCGGCACCCCTCCACCTGCATCTTTGAGGAGGTACCCCTACATCTTTCTGGCCCTTTCACTAATTTTGGTAAAACACAACCTTCCTACTTTCACCCACCTTTCACTGCCAGTGTATAATGGACACTTTACCCACCCCTGTTTTATGAGGACTAGACTGAGAGGACAGTACTGACCTATTTCACATGCCCTCCTCCGACCTCCCCACGCCCCTGGTGAAAACATGACCCTTGGGGGTGGGGAAGCTGTTAAACTTTGCCTAAGAAAAGTAGTCCTTAGCATGCTGTCTCACAGGCCTTTAAAGGTGGATGATAATTTAAAGGCAGCCTTTTACCCCATGATTCAGACAAAGAATTCACCATTTTATGGGACATTTTTGTATTAAGGCTACCTTATAAGACAAAAATGCCCTGTCAATAGAGAACCCAGGCCCATCCCTGGGAAACAGGATAAAAGACAATTGCTAAAAGACACCAATACTGCAGTTGGAATGGAATGATTTGGCAATGTCCTGGAACTGAAAGTTCAATTACCAAGTTTGACTCAGCTGGATCATATGTGTGTACTCTTTGTGCAACTAATAATGTAAACTCCCTGGTTTGGAATTTACTTTCAACAGAGCTTGATTTGTCAATACCTCAGAATTTGGAAGTCCAAATTTAAGCGAGATTTATGAAGTGTAGTTGTACAATCTCAAGGGCACCACAGGCTTTCACAGTGTTCCTTGCGTTGTCCCGGAATCTCCAGTTTAATTTTTAATTGACCTAGGTATGTGGCAAATATATCCAGTGTCCTAGGCAATGTAATCATAGCTCCGAACATAGATGGTCTAACTAGTCATCAAAAGTTCATGTGTGTGACAATGAGGACTAGACTGGGAGGACAGTTGGGGCTATTGCTTTCCAACATTCCACTATCAGCAAAAATCACACACATGAGAAAATGATCTGACAAGGATCTTTAGGATTAACAATTCACTTGCTGTCTCTTTTTCTCTCATTCATAAGTAAGGAAAGCTACAAGAGCGGCAAAGGCAAGATTAGTTTTGCACCCTTACTGTTATTGAATGGTATGCATTAGAACACTATAGTAGAATTTAACCTAAAATAATTAGAAATTTCTTTCTGTTCTATATTTCTGTGTGAATTGTGAAGATCATGTTTTTCTGCCTGCACTTACAGTTTGAGGCACTGGGATTTGGTGCAATTACAGGGCTTTTTAGACCTTGAGTCCGTTGTCATTATTGGCAATCTGCAAGAACAAAAGTAGATCTCACAATGTGCTTGCAAACTATTTTTCTAAATTTCAGTTGTTAATGTATTCAATCAGAGCAGCCATTGTTAGAAACAAGCAGGCAAGAATCCCTGTGAATGAATTCATTGCCCTGACACTAGCAATCATCCCAGCTATTGACAAAAGCATTACATTCGTAAAATACTAATTAAAGTAACTATTCACAAGGAAAGATTTTTCTTAACCAAATTGACTAAAATGATTTTGTATACATTACTGCTTTATTGATTCCCATCAATTTGAATACTCTTAGCTACCAGTCATTTTTTTTCTAATTTCCCCATCCCTTCCAGGGAGAGGTAGCAGAGGCATTAATGCACAGATCAAAATTCATATATGGGTCAAAATCCTAGAAGATGGGCCTAACAGCATTGTAGGTGTACCTACATGACAGGAATTGCAGCAGTCCAAGAAGACAGCTCACTATTACATTCTCAAGGGCAATTAAGGATGGACATTGGTTTCTTTTCTCTTGAAGAAAAATAGTTGCGGGTGTAAGTTTTTTATAATAGAGTGGATACAAAGATAATCTCTCTCTTGTGGGGAAGGGTATAACTAAAAGCCATCAATACAAGATAGAAACAAAGAAATCCATTAGGGAGTTCAGAAGAAATGTCTTTATCCAAAGAGTGGTGAGAATGTGGAATCCACCACTACAGGGAGTAGGTGAAGTGAACGATATTGATGCAGTAAGGGAAAGCTAGACAAACCTATGAGGGAAAAGGGGATAATTATGGTAGATTTAGATGAGGGAAACTGGGAGGAGGCTGCAGTGCAGCATGAATGCCAGTATGGACTATGTGGGATTAATGACTGTTCCTGTGCTATAATTCGTGCCTTGAAGACAATGGTTCTAACTGGGCTGTCGTTTCTTGGGCAGTTATTAGCAACGCATCACTACTTCACCAAAGTGGTTGTTCTTTAAATGTGTCCTAGATAGAGACATTTTATGGGAGTTATTCAACTGGGGGAATACCACAGACTGTCTATTGGAGTCATTTGTATGCATTTTTCATAACTGAATGGTAATCATAGAGTCACCACAGTGCAAAAGGAGGCTGTTCGGCCCATCAACCCTGCACCAACAACAATCCACTCAGGCCCTATCCCTGTAACCCAATGTCTTTACCCTGCTAATCCCCTTGATACTACGGGGCAATTTAGCATGGCCAATCAACCTAACCTGTCCATCTTTGGACTATGCAAGAAAACTGGAGCACCCGGAGGAAATCCATGCAGACACAGGGAGAATGTGCAAACTTTACCCAGACGGTTGCCTAAGGGCGGAATTAAACCCAGGTTCCTGGCACTGTGAAGCAGCACTGCTAACCACTGTGCCACTGTGTGGCCAGGAGCAGGAACCATGGCTGATGTATCCGTCTTAGCTTAAGGATACTGAGGCCAATCATGGCAGCGTGCTGTCTGAACTAGAATTAGTTAACTCAACACCAACTGGAGGTTGATCCTGAGACCCTCCTACTCTAAATAGTTCAGACCATAATGTCCATAGCTTCCTGCTCTTCAGCATCAGATTTGGAAGTTCCAAGGTAAGGGTTTATGTTGCGATCATCCAGAAGGGCCAACTTCCCCTGAATAATTGCACTGTGCTGGGAGCTATCCTTCAGCGATTTCACTTTGGATGGTTCCGCCAGTTTTACACCAATAGCTAATCTGAAAGGATTAGAAGGAATAAAACTCCTCTATCTTCAAAGTAACTACTTTAAAGACTCAGACTAAGCAATGCGCGGGACAGCCTCATGTCCCCCAATGTCTGACTCTCCCTTCCCCCACCTCCAATGTCTGATTCCCACTACCCTGATGTTTGATTTTCCCCCACAACCCATCAATTGAAAATACAGTTGAGAGCCAAGAGGAACACAGAAGGTTCAGATGGCAGGTGAAAAGCACATTAGAGATGCAAACAGAAATTTTGAGAAATATGAGGCAGCCAACTTGGTGAATCACAAAATACGGCATATAAATAGTGAAAAGATGGTGAAAGGAGGAGTAAGGCTGATTAGGGACCGAAAATGGAGTTTACATGGACACAGAGGACATGGCTGCAGTATTAAATGACTAATTTGCACCCGTCTTTACCAAGGAGTTAGTTGCTATCTAGGATAGTGACAGATGAGGAAATGCTGTCATTAGAAGGCTTCAGAATTGATAAGGAGGAGATGTTGACAAGAGGGTCAGTAGTGAAAGTTAACAAGGTACTGAGAGCAGATGAGATGCATCCAAGAATATTGAAGGAAGTGAGAATGGAAATTATGGGGATGCTGTCCATAATCTTCCAGTCTTCTCTAGTCTCAGGCATGATCTCAGAGGACTGAAGAACTGCAAATGTTAAGCCTTTGTTAAAAAAATGTTGTAAAGATAACCCAACAATTATAGACCAGTAGTTTAACATCAGTAGTTGGAAAGCTTCCAGAAACAATTCTTCGGGGTTAGTAGCCACATGGAAAAATGTGAGTTGATTAGGAAGAGCCAGCACGCTTTTCTAAAGGGGAAATCATGTTTGATGAACGTGCTAGATTTTTTAAAAGTGGTAACAGAAAGGGTCGATGAGGGTAATGCCATCGATTTGGTGCAAATGGACTTTCAGAAGGCATTAAATACAATGCCACACAACAGACTTGTGAGAAAACTTTTAGCTCAGAGAATAAAAGAGACAGTAGAAATGTGGATACTTTATGGATGAATAATAGGAAGTGGAGAGTAATGGTCAATGGATATTTTTTCAGGCTGAAGGAAGATTTGTAGTGATGTTCCCCAGGGGTTGGTATTGGGATCCTTGCTTTTCCTGATAAATATTAATGATCTTTTGTGCAGGGGACAAGTTTGCAGATGACACAAAACTTGGAAGTGGTGTAAGCTATGAAAATGACAATATAGAACTTTGAAAGGGCATTGACAAGTTGAGCGGACAGGTGGCAGATGAAGTTCAATGGGGTGAAGTGTGAGATGAGACATTTTGGTGGGAAGATCATGGAGAGATAATATAAACTCTTAAATAGGGACAGGAACAGCAAGACCTGGGTGTGTATGTACATAGCTCATTGAAGGTGGCAGGATAGATGGAGGGAGCAGTTAATAAAGCATATAGTATTCTGGGCTTTATTAATAGGGTTTGGTGATAGTAAGCAAGTGATATAGATATGCAAATATTGTTTTTTGTGTTTCTGTAGAAATGTAAAATTTTAGCCTTATTTTACAGGCAGTCAGTGTGTCATGAACATATTACATAAGAACATAAGAACATAAGAAATATGAATTATGATGAGCATCGAGGTGGCATGGTGTTATGAGGGGCAAGAAGTTGGCAAAAGGCTTATGGGGCAGATGGGGGATAGTGTGGATGAGAGCTAGAGGTTCTAACAGCTCCAACAACTGGTCAGAAAACAGAGGTGAGCCTTCTAACTAGCCTGCCTTGGCACTCTCCCACCTCCATGAGTGCCACTGAGGTAATGGACCTGACTCTATCCTGCCTCCACCTTCCTGGATTGTGGGTATGGCAAATCAAGATCCTTTTAAAGGAGAAATGTCTGCTGAGTTGGGAAGTTTCCTGATGCGAGCTTCCCATTTTAACGGTGAAAATCCAACCTTAATTCTCTCTATGTCATTAGTTTTACGTGAACCATAACAACTGGTTCCTCTCCATCACACTGGCATTCACTAAGGATGTAGCAGTCAAACATTCTAACACATTGATATTTGTTTCTATAAAGGCTGTCAGCAATAGCATTCTTCTCCAGTAGAAATTTCAATTATGGCTACTTAATCTTGCTTACATAAGTCACAAATCTAGACTACACAACATTCTTTTTTTTTTTGAAAAGCACAAAGATGGGCAAGTTATGCCTTCCAGTATAGGATTTTGATTTCAAATCATGTTCTCTTAACCTTGATGTTTTAAAACGAGTAGGTTTGGGTAATACATTAAATGCACTTACCTTGTTAGAGATATAGTAGAAGGGATATGGACACTAGCCTCTGCAGCAAGACTGCCATTCTCAGGGATTGGGCCACCCGATGCTTGCTGTAGCTGTTCAAAGTAAGATTATTAATTGAAATACATTACTAAACATTCTTCATTCCATTCTAAGTAGTTTAACCTTATGTTTCATTTAATTGCTGAGTTTAATTCAATCCCACATTGAAGTCAGGAATGAAGTTAAGAATATACTGTAGGACTCTGTAACAGAAGGCACTAAAGAAACACATTGAACTGATATGTCTCACTAGGAAATCAATGAATTCCAGGGTAATATGTTGCAACAAGGCAGATCCTGGCTCCAATGGGACTTCATATCCTCAACGCTTGAAATGAGAGGTGCTTTGCATAAAACCGAAGGGGATCAGGCAAAGTAGAAAACAGAATCACAGCACTGAGTAATATTGACATAATAGCTCCCCAATGGCTAAGTTGGACCATACATGATAAGGGAAGAGCAACAAAAAACAATGTCCTGTATTCAATCCCTGATTTGTAATGAATAGCTGATTTTAGTCATTAGGCTGTACAAATGGCCTGTCAATTAAGAATCTGTTAGCTCGAAAGTAGAAAAGATCTACCAAGATACATGCTCTTAGTGACTCCTATTGGAAAAGTCAGCAACCACCTCACAATGAAAGCTACTATTTTAAAATTGTTCTCAAAATCTTTTTCGTTACGCAGATGTCACTGAATCTGTTAAGGGGATCAAAAGGGACCAACAACACCAGGATAAGCAGCCAATGACACTGAAATATTCTTACAGCAAACCAGGAAGTAAGGTGCACTGAAATTTTCACTTTTAGAGTTTTACAGAAAGCTGAATAAATGGTTAGGATAAACATATAGGATTATGAAATATCATAAACATTTCTTTAAAAATGTTTTATTTTTTAATTTTTTGCCATAACAGAGAAATAGGACATGGAATACATTTATTTTTTCTTGGACAAACGAGAAGCTCGTCAGTAGTTAACTTAGTCTTCTGTTAAAAAATCCCATAGCATCTCTGTCAACAAGGTGTAAATTTTTCAAGTAAACTAAACTAAATAAAAAGGCACATTTTAGTGAATTAGGTGATTTCTATTTGATTGCAGCCTGAGGTGCATCTCAACAGAATACGGTGTGGGGAAGCATAGAGTCACTGACAATAACTTCTGGATTTCCACATTTAATTGAGAACGTGCAGACACCAGGACTTTCTATCAGTCTCAAAGATGTAGGCTGACATTCTCCAGCTGTACATGCCAGTGGGATTCACTGGTCCTGTTGGCAATGCACCCTCGCCCGTGAGTTTCCTGCCAGCTTGGGGTGATGTCAATGAGAATTCCCATTGACAGTGGCAGGACCAGAGAATCCCACCACTAACAAACAACATGCTATCTCCTGCCAGTGGGAAACATATGGCTGAGAGGCCAGACAATCTTGTGACACAAAATTTTCACAGTTTAACCATCATTGCTGCAACAAAATTTGGACCAAATTATTAGCAATTGAAAAATACTTGTTTATTTCGATTACTTTAATGCATCACATCTGGGCTCTGAAACCCATTCTGCTTACTTGTATTAAGATACTTTGTAGGTCCTACAAGGTATCCCAAATTGTCATTGTTCAGTGTTGGATCCTTTGCAGAGCCAGCTATTACACTGGGGAGGTTGGGGCTGATTGCTGGAAAGGAAATTGGAGATGTACAATGCTGAGAAAAGGGCTGGGCTGCTTTCAGTGCTGAACTTTGTCCTGGTAGAATTTATTCCCAGAAAAGATCGGTTGAAAAAATCAAGGAGAATTAAAGTTTATTTCATCTTTAGAATATGCATTGGCAAATTTTGACGCAAGTAGCATCATGACACTTGAGTGTTTGATAAACTAACAATGTCTGCCAAACACTTCTTAATATAAAAAACCTGTGCTTCATTTATTCAAAAGTCAGGTAATTCAGAATACTAATACATATTTAGCTTCTAGGGGACGAAAGATCAACAAATAAAACCTGATGTCTTAGTTTATTATTGTCACTTTTAACTTAAAAATTGAGCATGTTTCAAGCAAATTTAATTGATCTTTTGGTGAGTTTTGTTTAGTCTACTGCCTGATAACTTCCACTGAAGTGTTGTAGCTAACTTGATCCATATCAGCTTTAGGCACCTGGATGTGAACAATGTTGGCTCCTCTCTCATCTCTGACCTTCTGGCTCCTTGGGACCCATGCTCCGAGGATATCTAGATTCCTGCACACCCATACCTTTAACCTCTCACAGTCTGGCATCATCCTGTCCTCATGCAGAGACAGCCAACTCAGGCCAGTCCTGTTCTAACGCCCCTCACACACAGCAAGTGTCCCTGATCCAGGACCTCCTTCCCTTCAAACCCTACATGAGCGCTGGACATTGGCACACCTTATGGAACTCCTTCATTCACAGTCTCACACCAGATGAGGGAGAGGAATCAGATTATCTTTAACACCGGTGCTCCCCAAGGCTGAGTCCTCAGCCCCTTGCTATACTCCTTATACACCTATGACTATATGGCCAAATTCCCCTCCAATTCAATTGTCAAGTTTACTGATGACACCAGCGTAGTGGGGTTGGATCTCAAACAATGATGAGACAGAGTACAGGAAAGTGATAGAGCATCTGCTGAACTGATGCGATGACACCAGTCTCTAACTCAATGTCAACAAAACAAAGGAGATAGTCATCGACTTCAGGAAGCGTAGTGGAGGACATGCCCCTGATTACATAAATGGGATGAAGTGGAAATAGTTAAAAGCTTCATGTTTCTAGGTGTCCAGATCACCAGGAAACTTTCCTGGTCTCTCCATACTGAGATCATAGTTAAGAAAACCCACCAATGCCTCTACTTTTTCATGAAGTTAAGGAAATTCAGCATTTCCACTATCACTCTCACTACTTTTTACAGATGCACCATAGAAAGCATCCTTTCTGGATGTATCACAGCTTGGTATGGCTCATGTTTTGACCAAAACTGCCAACTGCGCTGTTTATTCAGACAAGAGTTCTCCAAATGAGTGGTCAACTGAACTTGCAAGGTTCACTGGCTAGTTTTTAATGTTGGGGAAATTGGACAGAACATTAAAAAGGCAGTGGGAAATTTGAAAACTGCTTGGGAGGTGAAATGGATGGTCTAAGCACTTTTTAAAATTTGGATTTTCACTACGCTGAAGATTTGCCCCCTATAGATGCAAACCCAAACAATGGTAGATGGATTCTTGGAAATGTTCTTATATTGCTTGGCCTACATGGGTTCCAGATGTCCATCAATACAAGAATGTCAGTGTAACAGAAGCCTTAGTTATATAAATTCACTGTCGTGGAAATTATACATTATGGGTCGATCTCAACATTCTGCCAGGCCATAAAACTGGGATTGTAGGGTGACCATCCATTATAAAAACTGCCTAATTTTTGGGTAGTTTCAGTCACAGGTATGGATCCCTTTTGCTTACAGTGTCATCTTATTCAAGTTCCCTTAAATTGAAAAATACAGACTGTAGCACCAAAAGATATTGGTATTAAAAATCTCTAATTAAGAATTTCAGCAATAGATTAGTCCCTTACTATAAAGCATTTGTGGAAGTTAAATTGCACATTTAGGGCTCCAAAGATTTATCATTTTTCCTCCATTTAATGATGTATGTAAAGACAGTGTTGAGTGGTGCTTCAGGTAAGCAGGTTTCTATGATTTATCACTTCATAACTCAACCAACCAATCAACATTTGCACAAGGAGCAGATTAAATTGCTCAATGCACAGTGGAAATAACATAGAGAAACACAGTGCTAACAATCAGCAGCTCTGCTATTTGATCAATTACTTTTCTAAATGTGGTTTAGCCTCGTAGTTCATCAAGTATTACAAAAGGGTCTCAGTACAAGCCCAATCCATCTATTGAAAATAATAACTGCAGGATTTGCAGAATTTATGAATATAGTAAATGATTGTTTAACATGAATGTGACTTGTTTTATTCCATTTCTGAAGTCAGATATAGAAATATATGCATATACGCACAAATATATGATAGATGTAATGGTTTTCTTGCTGAATTTATATCCATACGATTAGTGCAACTCTATAATAAAAAGCAACTGGACTTCAAGCTGTTTTAACTGCACAACTCTATTGATTCTCACCTTTGAAAGGCACTTTTGCAATGTAGTCTGAGTTCCAATTTAAAGGCTAGCATGGACAGAACACTCAATCCAATCCCTTATGCTGTCATAGCATGTACCTACTTCCAAGCACAAGCACAACCCCACTTGTTGGTAGAGTCACATCAGCAAACAGATCTGATATGCATCATCTGCCTCTGTTATTCAACTCTCATACATTGAATGCTTCAAATTCCTCTAAAACAGGACTGTTATCATGTAACAGCAACATTACATGATGCAGTGCTTATATCTAAATATATACAGAACATAACAATTCAGTGAAAAACTAGATGAGGGTGCAAGATTGGTCTGAGAGATGACATTATTACTATCCTCACAAAAATAATAAAGAAATAAATCAAAAATAAACATTTTTATAATTTGCAATCTTATGGACAGCTTTTAGAGACTTTACATTTGTAGACGAGAATATTTCTTGGTGTCTCTGAATGATAGGATCATCACAAGAGATAGAAATTCTTCAATGGAGGCAATTTGTACCAACAACCATTCCCAGTTAACTATTTATGATCCTCTATATCTATTTCAAATTGAGTTGTAACCAATTGCAATTGAGTTGAAGTAGCAAGGACCACTGACTGGATGCCACCTTCCAATTCCAATTATTCAATGCATAATAACCGACTAACTCAGCATTGCTGCTGCCACTCTACTGCCATAACGTTGGTGAAAGTGTGGTAGAAATTCCATTTATACATTTCATAACAGTAAAATACAAAAAGCCTCCTCACTCCTGAGAAAAGTTTCTTCAATTCTCTTAGTAGCCACAGAGTGGCACACGAGTGCTGCTGTAATATTCTTTCATACTGCTGTCATATATCAACACTGAGGAGATGGCAAATTACCAGCATCTTTCAAAGCAGCTAGAATATTATAAATTATGTTTCAGTATCACCAGTGAACGGGATGGAAGATTTTACAACAGATGGATGATATTATGAGCTGGGAATATGATAAATCATGTATTTTCACTTGTAAATAGTTTGAACCATCAATTATGCCATACCTGTGCAGATTGTAAATGGAGGCTTGTTTTTCAGCTTGCATATCGGGAGAAAGTAAGGTGATATTTTCTTTGACTCTGGGCGGAATTTTATGAGAATAATTCGAAGTATCCAGGTGGCATTAAAATGGGAGCGTTTAGGTGAGTTTTCATGCCCAATCTGATGGACTTATATATTGAAAATATGGGCTAGACCATTTCGAGCTGCTGCAGGCCGCCCCACAAGCCCCATCAGGCCTAGTTCTATATGCCCCACACCCATAGGCCCCGCCCCCTGGCACTGCACAGTGGACATTACCAAGGTGCCAGGCTGACAGTGTCAAGGTGCCAGGATGGCATTGCCAGGCTGGCACTGCCAAAGGGGCACCTCCTTGCCCTTGGTCTCCCTGGGGGACCTCAATGGCCTCCAATTCCACCGGCAAGGCCAACACAACTTTCTCCATTCATGGGAAACAGATATTTGCCTCACCAGAAAGAGCCTTTCCTGGCAAGGCCATAAAAGCAAGTGAACGCGGACGACTGAGTTCACTAAACACATGCAAATTAACATTATAATGAATTACTAAAACTTATTTAACCTCTCACCCATTTTAGCAAGATAATGACCTCTCTGGAAATTCGGCTCTGGTAAAATTGCAAGAGCAGAGAAATCAGGCAAGATCTTGATTTCTCGGCTCTTATGCAATTTTACCGGCTCACTCTGCTCATCAATGGGCGGAACGAGCCAATAAAATCTCGGCCCATTTGGAGTGATGACGAATAGAACATTTTTTTACTCAGTCAACTTCACATTCAGATCTGATGTAGCACAACTACCCTATGCCAGCCAATCTTCCTCAGTGATTTGATCTCGTACACAAATACAGTAAGTGTACTACATGGCTGTTTCAGAGTGTCTGAGTTAAAGTGGGGGTATCATCAATAGGGATAGATGAGGAGTAGTTGGGGAAGATCACAAATAACATTTGCACCACACAACTCAGGCAATGACTGTCTCCAACAAGAGAGGATCTAACCATCATGCTTTGATATTCAATAGAATTACCGTGACTGCATCCCCCACTGTCAACATCCTGGGGGTTACCATTGACCAGAAATGGAACTGGATCAGCCATATAAGTACTGCGCCTACAAGAGCAGGTCAGAAGCTTGGAATCCCAGGATGATTAACTCACTTCCTTACCATCCCCACTCCACCCCCAAGGCCTGTCCATCATCTACAGCTACAAGTCAGAAGCTTGTTGAAATACACTTTCCTTGCCTGGATGAATGCAGCTGCAACAACACTGAATACCAAGAAGCTGAATACCACGCAGGACAAAGTAGCCCACTTGATTGCTATCCCTTCCACAAATATTCAATCTCTCCACCACCAACAAACAGTGGCAGCAATGTGTACCATCAACAAGATGCACTGCAGGAATTTAGCAAGACTTCTTAGACAGCATCTTCCAAACCCAGGACCATGATCATTTAGAAGGACAAAAGCAACAGAAACCTGGGAACACCACCACCTGAAGGTTCCCCTCCAAGTCACTCACCATCTTGACTTGGGAATATATCACCATTCCTTCACTGTCACTGGATAAAAATCCTGGAACTCCCTCCATAACAGCACTGTGGGTGTACTGACACTTCAGGGATTACAACAATTCAAGAAGGCAGTTCACCATCACCTTCTCAAGGGCAATTAGGGATGGGTAATAAATGCTGGTCTAGCCAGTGATGCCTACATACCATAAATGAATGAAAAATAAACCTGTAACCTTTTTTTTCCGGTCTATGGACATAAATTTAGATTGATTTTGTTACAGGTCTTTGATTCTGCCCACCTGTGTACCCTAACCATTATTTATGCCCAGGTACAAAAGAGAAAAATCTGCTGCATAATATTTTATTTTATGAACAAACTTTCTCCTTCTTCAGGCTTCTTATTTCACCATTTATATTGTTTGGGTTTCTCCACATTCAGGTAATGATGGGCTGTTTGCTCCAGTGTTGCTATGCAACCTGCAGCTGTATCCTCCTCCTCTTCCACACTTGTATAATTTAGAAATGAGAAATTCACATACGGATTGTGAAAGGAAAAGAAATAGAAGACAAGAAAAGACAAGGCTCTGCTGCTTAGCTTAATTGCTTGCCTGTCTGCTTCATGAGCTTGGTTCAATCAGTTATGGCACAATGATTCCTGGCTTTAGTGCAAGGTTTTTGTAGTGCCAGGGAATACAATAAGGACAAATGAATAACTAATTTTCTGGTAACAACCTGACAGCAACATCTTAATGGGGGGAGGAAGCATTCAAGTGGCTTAACAAAATATCAACAAACCATTAATTGCTAGATTTGTTATGAATACATTATCTTCTGAGACCTGTCTTTTCTTTCCCTTCCATTTTTGAAGATATAGGATGGGATTTTACAACCTCACTTGGGCGAGGCTCATAAAATCCCACCGAAGCCAACAGAGAGTTCCGTTCTGTGAGCTGATTCCAGAGCAGGCGTGGTGGTAAAATTCCGGCACTAGACTTCTGAGAGCTAATTTTCCAAAATTTTCCCTGATTATGGAGAGTCATGCCCATCTGAAATGAAGGTCCTCAATTTGGGTATATATTGCACATGTGTTTGCAGTTATTATGATGGCAAAATTCTGCACCTGAATTTCCAATGCTTCCAAAAAGCATTTCTGGTGTGAGAGGATCCGCTCCAGCTTTGTATTCAATCTCCCTTCATCTTATGTTCATGTGCACATTGCATCAGGGAATCTCTGCATTGCAATTGAGAGTAGAAACTGAGCTTACTTTGCCGTTCATCTCTCAGGAGAACTCAAGACAACTTTAAAAAATTCATTCATGGGACGTGGTGTCGCTGGTTGGACCAGCATTTATTGCCCACCCCTAATTTCTCTAGAGGAGGTGGGGGTGAGCTGTCTTCTTAAACTGTTGTAATCCATGTGGTGTAGGTACACCCACAGTGCTGTTAGAGAAGGAATAGTGCCCAATCTACTCTCCAGTTAAGATTACTTAACCCAACATAGAATGGATGCCAAACCTCAGTGCAATACAGGGTGCTCCCTTCACTTGGTGAAGGTTTCATTGCAGCCAAGGGCAGTGAACGTTACACATGAGAGTACATTCAGCAAATTAGCTGCTGCACAGATATCCTGGTAAAGTATGAACATGGAGTTGTAAATGACTTGAATGAGAATTTGATTCAAGGAAGTTCCAGTTAACTTTTTCTATACCCTTAACAAACAGCTACACTTATTTAAGATCACCTCTCAAGTATCTCCTTTCTAAATTGAAAACCTTACTCGATTACAAGAGTTTTCTGGCATGGATTGCAATTTACAACCTACTGATGTTGGTTCAGTTGAAGGTGGGAAGCACGATAATTGCATGCTGCCTCCTCATTGAAATGAATCCTGCAGGCAGCCCAGCAAGGGTTGAGCTGCTGACTCTGCATACACATTCGGAGGCCTCAGAGTGTACAAGGCTAGCTCCAACTAGCCTCTGGCTGTTATTGACAGGTTATCCCTCTAAAAAGGGAGCTGCATTGCAGGAGAAAAGGCTGCCAGGATATCATGTTGGAAAGCTGAAAGTGAAGAAAAATGTGGCATCAACCCAGAGGTCTCCAAGCTTCAGTGATGCCACTTTGAAGGCACACACTTGTCATGGAGATGGACTCCAGCAGAGGAGCTGTGTATCCACAGTGGAGGAGGGGGGGGAGAGAGCAGCACACAACAGACCCTCATGCCAGTGCATTTGGAGGATGTAGTGCAGGTGGTGGGAGACAGAGCAAGGTGGGGGACAATATCAATGCTTGGTCTCTGGCCCTGGGGATCTGACAGAGTTCAGGCAAAAGTTTAATGACCTCACACACTATGATTAGTGAATACATCACCTCTCATTTACAGGCCTCTCCCTCTGTCCGATGCTTACAAATGGGGGTCCATTGCTCATCCAGTGGCACTCACCAGCACTCAGGACTTAAACCTAAAATTTACATACAGCAATAGCACTTCACCTCACCCTCAAGGGCACTTGGGGATGAACACTAAATGCTGGCCTTGCCAGTGATGCTCAGCCATCATGAATAAATACATGTTTAAAAAGCTATTGCAGTAATCCAGAAAACCTATTTTCCAATAGATTGTTCGGATTGCTAAGTGTTTTTCCTGGGGAATGGAAGTTACATTGACTTAAATAGGCAACCATTATTCTGAAATAGTGCCCCCTTGATCTAGATTCCCTTATGAGGCGAAATATCCTCTCAGCATTTATCCAGTTAAGCCTCTGAAAATCTTATATTTCAATAAATCACCTCTCATTTCAACAGGTTGAATTGGCTCAATCTTCATTCATGATAACCCCTGCATCCCAGAAGCGAACCTTGTGAAACTTCCCTGAGCTACCTCCAATACAAATATCCTGAAATAAGGAGACTAAATTGTGCACAAAACTAGGTCTGGTCTCACTGAAGCCCTGTATAGTTGTAGTAAAACTTCTCCACTTGTATACTCCATTTCCCTTGCAAGAAAGGCTAACATTCCACTTGCTCTCCTAATTACTGAATGCTATTTTATGAAATTTCTTGTAAGGGAACACCCAGATTGCTCTGTACTGTAGTATTTTGCAGTCTCTCAACATTTAAATAACATTTTGTTTTGCTGTTCTTTCAATCAAAAAGGATAACCTTGCATCTTTCCACATTATACTTCACCTACCACTTTTTTGCCAATTCACATTTATTTAAAAAATATATTTGAGTTAAAAAAAAATCAAGTTCACTGAGGATATAAAGAAGGGATAAAGGGGAAATCAATAGATGCAGTGTACTTAGATTTCCAAAAGACATTTGATAAGATCCCATACCAAAGGGACAAGAAAAGAGCGATGGTATTGGGGGTAATATATTAGCATTGGTTAACTAACAGAAAACAGAGCCATGACAAATAGATCTTCAGGTGAACAAATCATTACTGGTGAGGTGCCTTAGGGATCAGTGCGGGGGCCTCCATTATTTACAATCTACATGAATGAACTGGATGAAGGGACCAGATATATTGTCACCAGATTTGCTGATGATACAAAGGTAGGTCAGAAAGCAAGTTGTGAGGACACATATTCTGCAAAGGGATTTAGACAGATTTTAGCCTGTAACCTCCTGGCTCCCCAGTGTTGGACTGGTGGGGTAACACAAAGATGTGCTGGGGAATCCATCTCAGAAGTTTTCAGGTAAGGCTTTATGTGGCAATTTTTCAGAACTGCTAACTTCCCCTGAACAACTGTGCTGGGTTGGGTCTCCCTTGACACTCCTGACCCCATAGTGTTCATTCCCTTCTCCCAACTAAGCATATCCTTACGGTATTCCCTATCCCTGAGACCCCACCCACATGGTATTCCCTCCCTCCACTTGATCCAACCCAACACCCTGACCCACCGCCTCAATCTGACCTCTTCTCCTCACATATACACAGCTGGAACCCCCCCCCCCCCCCCCCCCCCGCCCCCGATGTGATTGAAGATGATGTAGGTCATGAGGTCAACAGGACTTGTTATCCTTTTGACCAATAGTTTGGCAAGTATTTTTTGTCTAATAACAATTGTTTTAAGTTCCTCTCTTCCCCCTGATTTATACTATTGAAATGTATTTAATGACTTCAAATATGAATACAGATACAAAATATTTGTTCAAAGTCTTTACTATGTCCTTGTTTCCTATTATTAATTCCCCAGGTTCATCCTCTAAAGGGCCAACATTTATTTCAGTTGTTCTCTCCATTTTTAGAAATGTGTGGAAGTTCTTACTTTCTGTCTTTCCATTTCTAATATTCTATTTTCTCCTTCTTTATTTCCATTTAGTTATGCTTTGCTGTTTTCTTTAAAAAATCCCAATCTTCTAACCAACTACAAATCTTTGCAACATTGTCTGCCTTTTCTTTTAATTTGATACCATCCTTGACTTCCCTAGACATAGAATCCTTTTTTTCTCAATGGAATATATCTTTGTTGAGAGCTTGGAAATATTTCCTTAAGTACCTGCTGCTACTTCTCTATCATTCTACATTTTCCTCTAATTTCCAAGACCACACCAACTTTTTCTTCATACCTTTGCAATTGCTTTATTTATGTTTAAGACATTAATTTCAGACTCAGGTTTCTCACCCTTAAACTGAATATAAAATTCAATTATGTTATGATCACTCTTCCCTGGAGGATATTTTCCTATGAGATTAATTAACCCTGTCTCATTACACATTACCAGATCTAAAGTAGCCTGTTCCCTTTTTGGTTCCACAACATATCCTCAAGTCTACCTTTTCTAATTTGATTGGTAAAAATCATAGTGACTAGCCTTTGGTTTTCTAGGAGGGATCAAGATGGTGGGTAGTGTGTATTGATGAAGGATGAACACATTGTGCTTGTCACAAGGATAAATGGTATTCACCAATATAATAATTTTGGCATGGTCGCACACCAACTGCACATTTATGAAATGGAAACCCTTGTGATTCCTAAAGCTCACCACACTGACACAAGTGTCCCGTAGAGCCATGTGTGTGCAGTTGATGGTGCCCTGCTCCATCAGGAATCCTGTTATCCTAGTGAAAGAAGTAAGAAGTCTCACAACACCAGGTTTAAGTCCAACCAGTTTATTTGATAGTAATCCCTGGTGGTGTTGTGAGACTTCTTACTGTGTTTACCCCAGTCCAACGCTGGCATCTCTACATCATGACTATCCTGGTGAAAGCACATAGCCTCTCATCCTTCTTGCTTTCCTCAGCAAAAAGACAACACACTACCTGCATTTTGATACTCTGAGAAAGGGTCATCCTTACTCGAAATGTAGACTCTTTTTTGTCTCCACAGATGCTGTCAGATCTGCTGAGTTTTTCCAGTATTTTCTGTTTTTGTTTCAGATTTCAGCATCCGTGGTATTTTGCCTTTAGCCTCATTTTGAATAGATGAACTGTGACCATCCAAACACAGCAATGGATGGAGTGCTGAGAAATGTCAGTCACTTATTCCAAGAAAGATCTGAAGACGTATAATTCAGAATGATGGTAAACTGGATAGCCATTGGTTGGACTACCTTGGACCCGCTGTGAGGCTTCAGATTGGGTTGAAGGAGATGGCACCTTCTTGTCGAAACTTAGTCATGTCAGATATTGCTCCTGCATGAAGCAAAAGTTTTAAACATACTCTGTTAAAAACCCTTGGTGAGTTGGACCTTCTGAGTAAACCCTGCACTTCCTCCCTCCTAACAGAATTCCCTCTCCCCTCCTCAGCTCCATTTCTTGGTCATGTTGCAGTCAAAGAACTGCAACTACAGCCCTCCTATCATGGTCAGGTATTCTTTGTCCTCCAAGACTGTAAGGAGCAGCTTTTAAAAGACAACTTCACACACAAAACATAGCAGTACTTGTGTAAACCTGGTCTGAGCAGAAGTAAGTCAAAAGCATCTCACCAGAAACTTGCTGACTGACTCTTTAAATAGCTCTGATGCAGGACTCATCTTGCAGCTGAATACTTGATCTTTGAGAGATGGATGGATTTGTTGCATGGACCTGCTTTGCCCAAATTTAGAAAATGTGGGTCATATCAGTCTGTATGGGCTGTGTAAGTTCATAATCTTGCCATTTCCGTTACTTCTCGCACTCATGGGAGGCCCATGCAAGTATTCTGCTTAAGCTGCTTTTGCATATAGGTTATATCAGAGGCACAGTGCTCATCCTAAGGAAGGTTTTCAACCTTTTCATCTTACATTTCTCCAGTATTTCTTCATAACTCGAATTTCTGGCACTAGGAATCCTCCTCATGACTCTGTACTGCCATCAGTGCTTGGCTATCTCACTCATATCTTGGTGACCTAAATTTATTCACTATAGCTTTGAGCACAATATATTTTTATCATGACCTCTTCTGAATTATACTGCACTATTTTGGTGATGTAATTCAATATCCTAATGGCTTTGCTATTGGCAGCTGTACAAATTCCATGAAATAGAAGCTCCACCATGTATGATCATTCCTAAATGAAATCTCAAAGGCTGGTGTAAGAAGTATAAATGTCACAGCAGTGCATCAGATGGCAGTCTTATGTTATTGGAGATAACGATATTCTGGGTGGATTTTGCAGCTATTATCAAGGCAAAGCTGTCATTATTTGCTGTCATTACACTGTGAAATGAACAGTGAATTTGGTTCCGAACATGCACAGTTAAACACAGCAACTACTGATGCTGCTCTCAGTGATTGCCTGCTCCGCCATAGGTTGCTCTGTCAATGTGGCTGCAGATTGAAATCAATTAGAAGTCACTGAACCAATGCAAACTTCTCTTTTTATGCTGTAATAATGCTGTCAAAATCCTCACCCTTAAAAAAACCTATGCTTTGCTAATGAGGTATAACTTTTCCCCACAGCACACTAAACCATAAAACTACCACTGAACACTTCATTGCTTCTGAAAAACTAATTCTATATTTGATATATGATAATGCCATAGTTTTTTTGAGTTTATGATTTTTCAGCTGCTGATGATCTAATCTCTATTTTGTTTTCTGTAAATTTACCAAAAAAATGAAGGGCAATTGGTATATTTTATCTCTTGGTTTGCCGTTCATGAGATTTCTTCAATGTGTTTGGCTATTTACCCTGCTTGATGATATCACTATCGATGGATGCCTAGAGATACCCTTGACGTGATGTCAGATGTCAAGTTAATGTTTGGAAAGGGGAAATACACACTGCAGAAGTTATTGGGGTTTTGTGGTCAGTTTTCTTCAAGGTTAGAGGTATCGCCTTCACTTCGCCATGACCACAATATCTAGGTCATTGTTAGAACAATGGAAAGGAAACTTGAAACGGCAAAGCACCCATTTTATGTAAGTAAAATATTCTGTTCAAAGCATGCATTTTATATAAGTAAAATATTCTGTTCTTCAAAAAAGGTTATTCTTCTCTGTTAAGTACAGAAACTCATTATCATTTAAAAACTAAGGCTAGAATTCTCCGACCTCGCCCACACCTGGGATTCTCTGCCGCGTTGAATAGAGATTTGGCTGAGCGCCAAATTCTCTGATCTTGCTGGCAGTGGTACTGAGGCAAGGGAAACTGGAGAATTCTGGTCCAAGTATCTTAACGATAATTTTATAATAACTAAACAGAATTCTTCTGACCTTACCTGTTGTATGTTGAAACCTGAGGCTTGTGGTCCTGACATAGGTAACACTTTTCCTAGGAAAGCAGCCACTTGATTAAAAACAAAAATCTTGTTTAATGATAAAACTCTGGAAAGTAATAGAGCTATGATATTGAGATGTAAATTGCCACTTAGCCACAGATTGCATTGAAGTTGTGTGAAGGATATATCAATTAGTACCAGAGATATTTTGCACTGGAGAATTATTCAATATTTTTGCAGTGGAATAAGTGGAGGTTGTGTCTCACTAACTTGCTTGAGTTTTTTGAGGAAGTGACAAAGATGATTGATGAGGGTAGGCAGTGGATGTTGTCTATGTGGATTTCAGTAAGCCCTTTGACAAGCTCTCTCATGGCAGACTGGTTCAGAAGGTGAGTCTCATGGGATCAGAGGTTAGCTGACAACGTGGATACAGAACTGGATCAGTCATAGAAGACAGAAGGTAGCAGTGGAAGGGTGTATTTCTGAATGGAAGGCTGTGACAAATGGTGTTCCTCAGGGATCAGTGCTGGGACCTTTGCTGTTTGTAATATGTGTAAATAATTTGGAGGAAAATGTAACTGCTTTGATTAGTAAGTTTCTGGATGACACAAAGGTTGGTGGATTTCCAGACTGCGATGAGGACTATCAGAGGATACAGCAGGTTATAGGTCAGTTGGAAACTTGGGCAGAGAGATGGCAGTTGGAGTTTAATCCAGACAAATGTGAGATAATGCATTTTGGAAGGTCTGATACAGATAGGAAATATACAGTAACTGGCAGAACCCTTAAGATAGTATTGATAGGCAGAGGGATCTAGATGTACAGGTACACAGGTCACTGAAAGTGGCAACGCAGGTGGAGAAGGTAGTCAAGAAGGCATATGGCATGCTTGCCTTCACTGGCTGGGGCGTTGACTTTAAAAATTGGCAAGTCATGTTGCAGCTTTGTAGAACCTTAGTTAAATCGCACTTGGAATATAGTGTTCAATTCTGGTTGCCACACTACCAGAAGGATGTGGAAGCTTTGGAGAGGATACAGAAAAGATTTACCAAGATGTTGCCTGGAATGGAGGGCATTAGCTATGAGGAGAGGTTGGAGAAACTTGGTTTGTTCTCACTAGAACGACAGAGGTTGAGGGGCAACCTGATAGAAATTTACAAGACTATGATGGGCATGGATAGAGTATATAGTCAGAAGCTTTTTCCCAGGATGGAAGAATCAATCACTAGGGGGCATAGGTTTAAGGTGCAAGGGGCAAGGTTTAAAGGAGATGTACAACGCAAGGTTTTTACACAGAGGATGGTGGGTGCCTGGAACTCGCTGCCGGAGGAGGGAGTGGAAGCAAATACAATAGTGACATTTAAGGAGTGTCTTGACAAATACATGAATAGGATGGGAATGGAGGCATCTGGTCCCCGGAAGGGTAGAGGGTTTTAGTTCAGTTGGGCAGATGGTTGGAGGGCCGAAGGGCATGTTCCTGTGCTGTAATTTTCTTTGTTCTTCTTTGTTCTTTGTACATTTCCGTACTTGTGATTTTATTTCCCCTTTTCCTTCTTCTTGCCATGTAGCCACTACCTTATAGACAAGGATAATTTTCACTTGTTAGCCTAGAGAATGATTGTTGGCAAGATATTGAACTATGAGGAATATTAAAGACAATTCCATATTGTCTTCAAGCTGTGAATCTTGACTGCTTTGTTATTGACATTCTAGCCAGATGGTAAATCACTATGGACACAAACTGGTAAGGCCTATGAATTAGATTGTCTTCATTTCATGGAGAACTTCAGTTTTCGAGGCATTGATTGGCATAATGACAGAATGTTCTCAATAGTGTGGCTGAAAGATTTCTAGACTGTTAATACAAAGTGTTACTCAGAAAACCAGAGACATCACACACTAGATCTTGTACTTAATAGCAAACCTAGCATATCACATCTCCATAAGGATGTAGGTGGGAAAAAGTGACTGTAATATTATTAGGTTTCAATTAGCTAGTACAGCCAAAGATGGTAGTCGGGCATGAGGCAAGTAGTGCGATCCACATTCGCCTCCACCCCAGTTCCCCCTTTACCAATGGCTTAAAGCAGCCACCAGGATCGCACCCAAAATGGACATGATGTCAATTTGCATGCATTAAAACTGAGGCGGATCCGATGGCTCTCTGGAAGGGGGGAGGAAGGCGGGTCAGATGGCTCTCTGGTGGGGGAGGGTGGGTGCAGGGGCAGAGGGGTCCACTGCCACTCTGTGTGTGATTAGTGAGCAAGAAGGGGGGGTCCGTTGCCACTCTGTGGGTGATCGGCAGGGGGGAAGGGGGCCGCTGCCGCAGTTGGTCTAGGTAGTGCGGAGGTGACGAGGGGGGGGGATAAGAGGGTCAGTAATGTTTGTGGGGGCCAGGGGGAGGCATTGTAGGCTCAAGAGGGATGTGGCAAGGGAGTGTTTTTCAATGTTTTTTACTGCGCACGCATAGTTGAAGGCTCCAGTCAGAACTGTAGGGTTTTGGGCACGTTAATCCCCACCCACAGACTTCTGCAGAGCAATTCAGAATCGCTAATATTTTTTCAGGCACTGCGTGTATGGGGGCACCTAAGAACGGGTCTAAAAGTCGGATCTGAAATACTCCCAGTTTCAAGTCCACCCAGCACTTAGAATCAAAATGATAAAATAAGGCCCATTGAGTCTGAAATTCTACACTGCTTTTGGTATTTCAAAAGCCCACAATTGTGACAGTTCATTTGAATAGCCAGAAAATTAGGGCAGAAATTCTGGGTGGTGAACCTATGGAATTCTCCATCCCAGAGGACTGTGGTGGTTGAATCAAGACAGAAATCAATAGATTACTGGAGACTGGTGCTATCAAGGGTTCTGGACATACTGTGGGAAAATGGCATTGAGGTAGATGATCAGAAATGATTTAATTGAATGGAGAAGCAAGCTTGAAATGGCCTACTCTTGTTCCTTTTTCTTACATTCCTCAGTCATTTATTTTCCTTGGAGATCTTCCTTAGTAGTCTAATAGTAGTTTCCTCATATAAGTGAGTTTCTTAATGTCAAGTATGATTTCTCCCCAGCCACTGTTACACACTGTGTACAAGTTTCTTCAAAAACTACATTTAAAATAAAGGCTGGCCAAGTGGCATCAGCCAGTTGATGCAAAAAACCTAATGATACCATCCTGGTAAATTGGTGAAAAGATTTTTAACGTTCTGATTGTAAGTAAGTGTTGTCAGGTGACATATGTTGTAGTTAGTGTCCCCTTTAGCAGAGTGCCATGACCTGGGTTAGTTGTACGGTTCTTCAATCTGAGGATGAAGAATGTAATGTGCCCAAGGAAGAAAAGGGAGAATGTGTTAGCTTGCCTACCCTGGTCAAGTCGTCGCATGTCTTGCAGTAGGCTTTGCAGATTTGGGTAGTGAGAGTTGGCACCTAGTGCCACTTCCTTCCATGTGACATGAGAGAATCTGTCTGAGATTCCCCCTGCTTAGTCTCCTTGGGTGGTTATGAAGCTGGTCTCACTGGAAGTATGCAACCGTTTCTTCTTCTCGTCCACTTGTTCATGTCAGATACTCCAGTGAAAGACAGTTTTGAATGTGAGACAAATCACTTATGAGTCATTCAGAGCAGATAACTAAATGAACTGAATAATCCAGACTTATCTGAGGTATCTGCTGCACCCTAGCTGGCAATTGAATCGTTAGCCTAAATTGGCTATTTTCTAAGCACCCTCAGCAAAGTATCCTCTGTTCTGCACAGGATCTGTGCTAAAGAACCAACCATGAATATCTAAATGAGATGCTCCCACTCACGAAAACAGAGTCAACTGTGCCTAGCAGTGATGGATACAACTCCTGACTCAATGGTACAAATTCAGTGCAGTTCATCATGTGACATTTTGGAGCCATCTTCTTTTCCTCTTGGTGTCCAGCAACAGTAGGTGTCAAATGCCACCACCAAGCCCCAAACAAATATCCCACAGTGCCTAGCATCATAAACTCTCATTGTGTCAAACATTAACACTGATATTAAAACAGAAAATGTTAATGATACACAGCAGACTAGGCAGCATCTGTGGACACAGAAACAGAGTTAGTGGAGGGAGGGGGAGAATCTTACCAAAAATGGTGGAGTGTTGTTTCCGGCTCCAGAGAAACAAACTGGTTTTCTCTTCAGATCTCACAACACTGTTTTATGCCATTATGCAGGCAGGAGACCCTCAATATAGCGGCAAAACTTGGATGCACTAAGATCGAGGCACCATCTTTAAGTGGTGCCCCGATCATAACAGGAATAAACTTACTCTCCAGTCCACCATGGAGGTCTGAGGGATTACTCTCCTCACCCCTCCCCCCATCATCAATCATCGGCTCCTTCCCCAATCATCAGTCCGTTTCCCCCTCCCCCCCAGTTGGAGCCAGCACCCACCTATCAACCCCACAATGGTCATCATCGGCATCCTCTGCTCCTCTGTGCACTCCCAGCGCACAACCAAATTGGAATGAATTTCCACCACCCTCTCCCCACTTCACCATGAGGCTCCCACTGGGGACTGCCCCTTGGCACAAGTTGGCACTGCAATGTTGGCTTTGGATTGGTGCCAACTTGGCAGTGCCAATCTGTGTCAAGGGGCAGTGCAGGGTGCATTGCCAGGCCACTGCCTGGCCTTGTTCTTCTCCCCCTGAGGCTATACTCACTATTACGCCCCCTGGAGATCCCAAAGACAGGTGGACCTGTTGCAAATGGTGCTGGCCTGACAGTGCCCGCTGAATATCCAATGAGGGTAAAGGCCTGGGGCAAGTGTTCAATAATGGCATGCTGATGTATTAAAATGAGCTTCATGGGGTCCCACGACATGTTTCACATTATTCTGCTGAAGAGGAGGCTCAGAAACTCGCCGGTGTGCATTGCACTTTCCGAGTCTCTCCAGATTTTGAGTATGTGCTGCCATTCCCATGGACAGAAAGTGAGGGCTCAAAATCAGGTCAATGAATTTTCAGAACTGGAAAAGGTTAGAGTTATAACATATTCTAATAAACTACAAAGATAGGAAAAGGGAGAAAAAGCAAAAGGGGTCTGTGAAAGGGTGGAAGCCAGGACAGATTAGATAGCAGAAAGGGATGATGGAGCAAGGCAAAGGAGAAACAAAAGACAGGTGAAAAGAGGTGTAATCATTACGGAAAACCATTGCCTGAAAAAATGGGGTAGAGATTTTGATTTGCAGTTGTGCAACTCAGTGTTGAATCCTGATTGGTGTACAGGAGGCAGAAGTAGAAGAGCTACTGTCCTTCAAGCTTACAGTGAGCCTCGTTGGACTAGTGTAGGAGGCTGAGGAGAGAAGGGTTAGAGTGAGAATGGGATAGACAATTAAAATATCAGAAGTTCTGGGTCACAGAGACATTCTGCTAATTGATCACCAAATCTGAATTTGATCTCTCTGATGTAGAACAGAGAGGTAAATACAATATACTAAATTGAAAGAGGTGTATTGGTTGAACTGTGAAATCTTCTATAATGTGCAAGATTCCAGAATTGGAGGAGTGGAGAGATCTCAAAGGCTTATCGGACTGGTAGAGATTACAATGAAAAGGAGGGATAAAGTTATAGAGGAATTTGAAAACAAGTATGAGGATTTTAAAAGTATATCAGCAGACTTACTACCAGTGTAGACTAGCACTTGCAGGGGTGGAGGCTGAAAAGAACCTGGTATGAGGTTAGATACAGGTAAAACTTTGAATGAGCACGAGCTTTTGTAGGGCGGAGGATGGGAAATTGGCCAGGAGAACATTCAAATAGTCAAGGTGAGAGACAACAAAGATATTGATGAGAATCTCAGGTGCAAATTAGCTAAAGCAGTTTCAAGGTCTCGCTCTCTCCTCTTTAAGAAGGTGCAAGTAGAGATAAACAAGTATGTTATGAGGGAAATAACTTTGCAGGACTCTCTGGATAGAGCAAGGGAATGGTTCTGATTGCATTGCTCTACAGATAATTGGCATGGGTTCAATGGGCCAAATGGCCTCTAGTGTGCCATTGTGACTCTAAGATTCTTCTTAAAACTTACTTTATTGCCCAAGTTTACGTTTATTTTCCTTCTAGCTCAATGTCAAAATATTTCATAGAGAATGTTTCAGTTAAGAATCCTAGGGTGTATTAGGTTAGCTATATAAATGCAAATTATTATTCTTCTAAGAGTAAGAAAATCAATGGACGTGACTTAAATTTAAATCAGCTCACTGAAATGAACACAATTTGCCAGTGAAGAGGATGTTGGTCTATACTGAGATTACTTATTGATTATTTAAATGTATGTTTCTAATATAAATATGAGTAGAATAAACAGCACAGGTAAAATGATATCAAACTATGTGGTTAGATCAGTAGCATTGAGACAAACAGCATTTAAAGAAGTCTACTGAAAATGCTGGAAAATCTCAGTGGGTCTGACAGCATCTGTGGAAAGAGAAAAGTTAACATTTTGAGTCTGGATGACCCTTCATCAGGCTCTCAAACCCAAACTGGCAGTGTGAGGTGACTTCACTGACAGCAACAGGTCCAGAGAATTCCACTGCCAGCGGGTGGCAGCTGCCTTCCGCTACATTGAACAAGCAGCTGGGAAGCTGGTAAACCCTGCCCCAAGTGTCTTAACTTGCTGGCTTGCTTTGTGTGAATACTTCAGTGAAACTGGCTGCTCACCTGCTGATTGACAACATTGGTGTTGCATGTCAAAAGATTTCCTTGGTGACAGATACAAACTGCTGTCAGGAAAGGAGAAAACCACGCCACAGAGATTACGAAGTCTTTGTGGACAGCTTTTGTTAAGCTCTGCCATTGAATGCAAAATTCAGCCCAATAATTGCTCCAAGAGCTGTCACATTAAAGGTGGCAAGCATCAGGGTCACATTGGAGAGGTGATGAGTTTCATTCTTCTACATGCGCGTATCTAATAATTTGAAACAAATTATCCATTTGTGTGACACCTTTCACTCTTGCCCTGGGTTTATGATAACCTGATCTGCTGTCAGATCATTTCTGTTTATTATGTACCGTACCTTCACCTGGATGCATTGCAGTGTTTTCCATTGAACCAGCCAGTGAATTAAATTGGACGCACTGGGCTTTGTTGTCCATCAACTGACCCGGAGGAAGGACATGGACTGCTTTTCGTTGCCCAGGATTTGAACTATTTATGACCAACATCTGAGTATTACCCTTCAGCTGATACAAAACCTGCACAATAAATGGAAAATAAAAATGATCAATCATTTTAGAAATATCCAAGTTCACAGAACCCTTAACTTCATATCAAAATGTAAATACAAATTAGGAAAGTCAATGAACCTATCTTTAATACAATCCATCCAAAAGGATTGATAATCCTTCATTACCACCCGATTGAGAAGCCCAATCCCCGTGATGATCACTCATTGTATGAAGAATGTTTTGATGTCAGCCTTAAATTTGGGCTTTGCAAATTGCAAGTTGCCCTGCTATCTCGATGTTCTGGTTAATACAGAGGTAAATTCAATGAAATATTTATTGCAAAAATTCTGATAAAAATTGCACATAGATATAGGACCAATCAGTAGGAAGCATCAATTACACAGAAATAATGTAATGGTGAAGTCTAATATCATGGGGCTTGCTCTCTGGTGTAACTGCTGTCATTGTGAAGTTGTTGCTCTTTGCATGTGCTATTGACATCAACATCAAACATTCCTGATGTGCCACAAATATCTTCTGTGCCATCCACCATGTCAGCAAGGAAGGAGCAAAATGGTGTGTTTCTTTGGAGGTCTTGCTGCAATGTGATCCTGGCAAGAAGTGGGCTAGTTGTCGTAGTCAAGGATGGTCTCCAAATCTCATCCATGTGCATAGTGTCTGGATGATGGAGATGGACGATTATTTGTGGGCAACAGTGGAGGAGTCCACTATCCTCAATATACTTAAATCCTCTGCAGTTCATTGTTGATAAAAATGATCTGTCTCTGCCCCACTACAAGTGAGGATTGCATTTATTGAGATCCTAGATAACATACAAATCAATTTTAAGTCAGTAATTGGCAGAAAAAGTGAGCATTTAAAAATAGAATGGCACCATTTCCTTCTCCATTGTTGTCAATCTGTGGCTGGCTTTGGCAGCAAATTAGCCTCCAAACAAGTGAATAAGCTCACATAGCTCAATTACGCCAGTTAAATGTTTCCTCTGGATTTTATAAGAAGGTTCTGAGCTTTTGCTTCCCTTGGTTCTAACTGCAAGAATTTTACAACTCTACCTGAGCATTTCCATTTATTGATGCCAGGAGACAGTCTCGGGACTTCCAGTTTTAGTCCATTCCCCCATCAGCCAGCTGTCACTTCTGCAGGAAGCAGCTGAGCAGCAGCATTCAAATGATGTTGCCCCACATTGGTTTGCTGTCCACTTCACTTGGACAAGCAAATGACTGGCCATCTATTGCTGTTGAAGAGTTCCCATATATCATTATTATGAATTCCTGACATTCATGCTTGTGCTCCAAGACTTATTAATCACAGCAGAATTTCTGATTTGATGAGTGTTTGCTTTGATATTTTTATGAGGTTATCCTAAGTTATTCTTTCTTTGTTCTGTTTTGTCAATTTCTATCTGTTTATTTGACAGAATGAATGAAGTGAGGGAAAGCTTCTGCTTTTAATGGTTCTGTCTGATTGACACGTTTCTCAGCTTTTAAGAACTGCAGTTTCTTTTCAAAGTAGATTTCCAAATGGGTGTTTTTTCCCTCAGCATTTCAAGACTTGCCATTATTATATGGCTCAATGGTTTTGCACATCATGCGTAGTGGGTGACTGGCTATGAAGGGCACAGAAATGTAATTGAGGAGGGATTGGAAAGCCATGAAGGGCACTGAAGGGACATGGTTATCTTCCAAAGGTTCCAGAATCTAGACTGTGGTTCACGATTCCTCTGAAAGGCATGAATCCCATGGAAAGCAGCTGGTCCAGATGGGATACTCAGATGTACACTCAGATCCTGCGTGGATCAGCTGGTGAGGGTATTCACAGACATCTTCAAACTCTCTTTACAACAATCTGAGATCCCTATCTGCTTCAAGAAGCCAACCATCATCCCGGTAAACCAAGCAACGTGCCTTAATGATTTTCGGCCAGTGGCTCTGACATCCACCATTATAAAGTGCTTTGAAAGGCTAGTCGTGGCATGAATCGATTCCAGCGTCCCAGACTACCTGGATCCACTACAATTTGCCTACCAACGCAATAGGTCCACAGCAGATGCCAGTTCCCTGGCCCTGCGCTCAACCCTGGAACATCTAGACAACAAGAACACCTATGTCAGACTCCTATTCATTGACTACAGCTCAGCCTCCAACACTATTATTCCCACAAAACTCATCTCCAAACTCCAAACCGGGCCTCAGCACCTTCCTCTGTGACTGGATTCTGAATTTTCTAATTCACAGACCACAATCAGTGAGGATAGGCAACAGTATCTCTTCCATGATCATCCTCAACACTGGTGCCCCACAAGGCTGCATTCTCAGCCCCTTACTATACTCCTTATACACCTATGACTCTGCAGCTAAATTCCCCTCCAATTCGATTTTCAAGTTTGCTGACAACACCACCATAGTGGATCAGATCTCAAACAAAGACGAGACACAGTACAGGAATGAGATAGAGAATCTGGTGAACTGGTGTGACAACAATAATCTCTCACTCAACGTCAACAAAACGAAGGATATTGTTGTCAACTTCAGGAAGCATAAAGGAGTTCGTGCCCTTGTCTACATCAACAGGGATGAAGTAGAAAGGATCGAAAGGTTCAGGTTTTTAGGTGTTCAGATCACCAACAATTTGTCCTGGTCCCCCTATGCCAAAACTATAGTTAGGACCCTATGCATCCTGGACATTCTCTTTTCCACACTTTGGGAAAAAGATATAAAAGTCTGAGGTCACATACCAACCAACTCAAGAACAGCTTCTTCCCTGTTGCTGTTAGACTTTTGAATAGGCTTACCTTGCATTAAGTTGATCTTTCTCCACACCTTAGCTATGACTGTAACACTACATTTTGCAATTTCTCGTTTCCTTCTCTATGAACAGTATGTCATGTCTGTATAGTGTGCAAGAAACAATACTTTCACTGTATGTTAATACATGTGGCAATAATAAATCAAATCAAATCAAATCACCAAAAGCTGGCCTGATTCCAAAAAAACTGTGGGTGGGTATGGGATGGCTATCTTCATAACTGGCCAGGTTGGGAGTACAGGATATGGGCTTGCTACCAACGTTCTTATCCTACAAGATTGGCCATAGTTGGGATTTGGGGCAAGAATCCCAAAATTGGGTTTCGTTGACCATTTTTAAAACACCTGCCTCCATTCTTTTACACTCAGAGACCTGAAACTTTGGACTTAAATTTATGTACACAATAAAGTTCCCACAACACAAGACAGTAAATGTTGGAAATTTAGCTTTTTCTGAACAGCTTTGGACTATGAGCCTGACTTGCCATCATTGCTGAATTCCTCTTGATATTTAAGAACTGTATCTTAATTTGCTTAGCATTTTGCTACTTTGACTGTGAACTTTTACATTTCAATTTTCATTTTTAATTTTGGAACATCACAAGACATTACAGATTCGCAACAAGACACTCAAATTAGTTTCATGTGATTTAGTATATATCATCATAGATTAAAAGTTCAGGCAGCTTGTTTTCCATTTGAAGCTCAAGATGAGAAGAATGCCTTGTAATTATTCTGTGCCAGTTTTTACTAGTATATGTTTTAGAGCTTGCAAGGTTGTTTTTATTTGGTGTCATGTGTCATGATTGCCATGACACTACATTCAGTTGTTTGCTGATGAGAATGGGCTGGAATTTCTTAGAACATTTCAATGTAATTACAGCATACAAGCAGAGTTACATTGATGCTTACTTTTTTTTTCATATTTTGGCATGGCCTTTATGGCATAGAGTCTGGTACATTAAAAAGGAGAAAAGTTCCACATTCCTAAACATTAATGTGCCCATTTTATGACAGCATTTTATGCATAAATTTCTTAGTGATTCCTGAATGAAAATTTTGGTGTGAACTAGCGGGACTGAGGGCAATGTGGAACTCACACCATGAGGGGAGTTTTCTCAAGTAAGGGAAAGCTGGTTTGGGTGCGTGCAGGAAGTTAAATCCCCTAAATGTGAATTCAGGATCCCAACATTTTCCCATTCCCTCTGGGTAGGTTTGAAGGCAAATGGAGAACCCTGGTGCAACTGTCAGATAAGTCAAAGAAGTCCAATAAACAATCCATTTCTGTTTTATCTAAGAATTCTGATTTTGACACCTGAGTTTTTATCTCCTCAGCTGTCAGCCACTCAATATGGTCACCAAGGTGAATGCATCGTGTAGTTGAATGGATTAATAGTTATGGTAATGAGCTAGTGATGGATATCATGATGTAACAGTAACATCAGCAGTCATGTGCCTGAGACTCTGTAGAGCAGATAGAATTATCTCTACCTAAGAGAGATGTGTCTACCTAATAACCCATCATGTGTATAGTGTAAATAAAGTAGATTTGAAATAACTGATCTGAATCCAACCAGAGTTACTCAAAATAAATAACAAGACCAACACACAAATATGGCAGCAGCAGTAGTGACACCAACCTAACAATGGCTTGATGCCATGGCGAGAAAGCGGAAGACTTGTCAGTAGCAAAAATCTGAATATGTACCTTTGCACATTGAGAACTGGTAGTGATGGCAGCACCATTCGAGTAGTCACTGCCCTTTCCACAGTCTTTTGAAAACTTTGAGGGTCCAATGAGACGCCAGATTGGGAGTTGTGGAAGAAATACTTCTTAAAGTTTCGAGCACTGTCGGATTTGCATTACAAAGAACAGCAGCACCATTGGGGTTTGGGCTCGTCACCAATGATGTCCTCTTGAGACAGAAGTTAGAGGAGATCACCCTGGTCTTCAAAACTGTCCTAAAAATGTCTGATGTGTATTTCTGCCCAAATCAAACCTCATAATCAATCGAGTGGTTCAGTACTCGGGGCAAGCTAAACTCAAACAGCTCAATCAGGCTATAATCCATTGCAACACCAAAGCTCTAGATGACTCTGTTAGAGGATATATTGCTTGATAGAGCAGACGCAGCACGGTTTCATTAAAGAGAAGTCGTGTCTGACAAATTTACTGGAGTTCTATGAGGATGTGTCTAGGGCGGTGGATAGAGGAGAGCCGGTGGATGTGGTCTTTCTAGATTTTCAGAAGGCGTTTGACAAAGTACCTCACAAGAGGTTATTGCAGAAGGTCGAGGGACATGGAGTTGGGGGTAGGGTGTTAGCGTGGATAGAGGATTGGTTGTCAAATAGGAGGCAGAGAGTGGGGGTCAACGGGTGCTATTCGGATTGGCGGATGGTGACTAGTGGAGTGCCCCAGGGGTCGGTGCTGGGGCCTCAGCTTTTTACCATTTATATAGATGATCTGGAGGAGGGAACCGAGTGTAGGGTGTCGAAATTTGCTGATGACACCAAGATTGGGGGAACGGCAAATTGTGCGGAGGGTGTGGAGAGTCTGCAGAAGGATCTAGATAGGCTGGGCGAATGGGCCAGGAAATGGCAAATGGAATTTAATGTTGGCAAGTGTGAGGTGGTCCACTTTGGTAGGAAGAATGGTAGGAAGGACTATTACTTACGTGGCGAAAAACTGCAGCAGGCGACGGTGCAGAGGGACCGCAGGGTCCTTGTGCATGAGTCGCAAAAACCCAGCTTGCAGGTGCAGCAGGTGGTCAGGAAGGCGAATGGGATGCTGGCCTTCATAGCGAGGGGGATTGAATATAAAAGTAGGGAGGTCTTGCTGCAGCTATATAGGGCATTGGTGAGGCTGCAGCTGGAGTACTGTGTGCAGTTTTGGGCGCCGCACCTGCGCAAAGATATTTTGGCCTTGGAGGGAGTGCAGAGGAGGTTTACTAGGCTGATACCGGAGTTGAGGGGGTTGAGCTATGAGGAGAGGCTGAATAAACTGGGCTTGTACCCATTAGAGTTTAGAAGAATGAGGGGAGATCTCATTGAGACGTATAAGATGATGAATGGGATGGATAGGATAGAGGTGGAGAGACTCTTCCCGCTCAAAAAAGACAGTAGGACTAGGGGGCACAGCCTCAAGATAAAAGGGGGGCGGTTTAGAATGGAGTTGAGGAGGAACTTCTTCACTCAAAGGGTGGTGAATCTCTGGAATTCTCTGCCCGTTGAAGTGGTGGAGGCTGCCTCGCTAAATATTTTTAAGACGCGGGTTGATGGGTTTTGATAAGAGAGGGGATTAAGGGTTATGGGGAGAGGGCGGGAAAGTGGAACTGAGCAGCGACAGATCAGCCATGATCTTATTGAATGGCGGGGCAGGCTCGAAGGGCTGGATGGCCTACTCCTGCTCCTATTTCTTATGTTCTTATGTTCTTATGTTCTTATAAGCCCAAGGGTGGTAGCCCTACCTAATCAAAAACCTGCCAAATGAGCAAAAAGGTGGGAAACCCATTGGCAACCACTTTGAGGTGCTGATGCTGCAGTGTAAAGAAGCAGCACAGATTGCTGGAGATATAGAATGTTTCCAGTGCAGAAAAGCAGAACACTTCAAGTGCTTCTGTAAATCTAACAATTACAATAGTGATAGAAAACAAGAGAATACTTATGAAACTATTCAAGAAATTGGATGGAATTCCAGAATTCCTCAGGAACTAATTGCTCTTAATCAAGACCATTGGTCAGTCACAATTGAAGATTAAGGCTTTTACACTGACTTTAAAATTGACATTAGAACATAGAACATAGAAAAACTACATTGGAGCTAGTGTTAAAATTTCATCATCTGGGCTGGCTCCAAACAATACAGCTCTATTCATCAGAAATTAAATTGCAAGGTCCAGGTAGGGCAAACCTTCAAGTAAAAGGTTGGTTAATTACTACCCTTCACTGCAAGGGGTGATAGCTTGTTAAGACCCTCTTTGTTGTTTACAATCTAAGCATATTTTTGATGAGTGGAAATATCTTTATATAATTGGGCTTTCTGGGGATATAAAACAGATTATAACCTACAAGCATGACAACTGGATATCTTTCATGGAGGAATTTCCAAAGTCATGGATAGAATCAGTAGATTTTCATTCTACAGCATGTTTATTCATTGAGTGGTAGTTCACTCTCCATTATACACATCCTAGATCCAAGGCTGAAATTGAGATTGTGAATCTCTCCTTGTTTTGAAGCTAGGCTAGGGGAGGCGAATAGAGAAGGCACTGCAGCAGACAGTGACCATCTACAAGACCTTCTGGACATTTCCTGAAGATGGTTGTGAGAAAGAAGTTGTTGTAGTACCTAGTGACTATTGGAAGATGAGTCCTAGAGGCTGGTACACTATTTAAAACTACTGTCAAAGTATATGAAGTCTCTTGTTTCTTTTTTGAGCTTTGTCCTACTGAACCACCAATGCAATGCCTTGTATATTGCTGGTTGACCATGAATACTTCGAATCATAGAATCCCTACAGTGCAGAAGGACACCATTCAGTCGACTGAGCCTGCACCAACAACAATCCCACTCAGGCTCTTATCCTGTAACCCCACATATTTAGCCTGCTAGTCCCCTAACACTGGGAGGAAATTTATCATGGCCAATCAATCTAACCCACACGTCTTTGAAGTATGGGAGGAAAGCAGAGCACCCAGAGGAGCCCCATGCAGATACGCAAAGAAAATGCAAATTCCACACAGACAGTGACACAAAGCTGGAATTGAACCCAGGTCCCTGGCACTGAGGCAGCATTGCTAACCACTGTGTCATTCCCTTGTCCAGAGAAAACAAAATGTTCGATTTCATAGAGGATCACATCCTCAGAGTATTCGTATGCCAGAATTTTACCCGTTGCCTGCCTGAGGCTCTTAAGATCCTGCCCAAGGTCAATGGAGAATGCCATTCTGCAAGCCTAGCCTGCCCCGATTCTGGACCGGGTGAGGTGCTAAAATTCCAGCCATAGAGATTATTAGCTTGGCTGAAACTAAGTTGATGTCCACACTTCAATCTCATCCAAAAATGTTCTTTCGACTAAAGCTGTCCTTCAGCACAGAGCCAAAGCAAAATCTTCAGAACTTCTACAAGAATTTGTACTGGAGATTCATTGTATTGCTGAAAAAGGCGTTATCTTCTCATCATGACACAGTCTTCCCACTGACCACACTGGAACAGCCTCATACCGAGGGAAGTGTGGCAATGTTACCAGGAATGTTGTTGCTGTTCTTTTCATCATTCAGATTTATTTAGATCTCAGTGGTTGAATACCTTCATTGTCCTCAAGGCAGCAGTGAATGATGTAGCTGAACAGATTTTGATTGGAATTGAAGATGCTTCATCTACTCGGGCCTTTCTCTAGTGTTTTGTGAAGGAGCAGAAGATTACCTAGCGAATCCTAATCTATGCTCTTCCAGTTCATGATACTGTGCTTCCAGTTCATGACAGTGCAAGTGTCACTGTCCTTCAGTCTTCTCTCTTCAATCTTCCTTTGAAAATGTTGCATGGTATTTACAGTTCAGTCCTGAATACCATACCCCTGTTACCTGCAGTCCTGGGAAGCTGGTCTCCCATTTTGCTGATGATGATGTTCTCCACACAATAGTGGGAGGTTGGTGGAAAGCCGGGTGGGGGGGGGGGTGTTGTGACGAAAAAGGGAGTGTAGAAGTATAGAAGTAGGAGTTGGATAGAACCCGTAATGGTAAAAGAAGTTGCAGAAATGTAATATAAATTGTTTAGCATTATTATTAAGGAAGTTGACATTATACTTGGGAGGAGGTGTAGTATATTGGGTTAATAGCTTTGGAAATAAGTTAGTGATGGGTATCATGATGTCAAAGTGATTACAGCAGTCATGTGCTAGTGGCTCTGAGGAGCAGATGGAGTAGTCTATACTCCAGAGAGGTGTGCCTAACTAACAGCTTATCATGTATATAATGTAAATAATCCCCTCGGCACTGGAGGGGATGCAAAGGAGATTTACCAGGATTCTGCCTGGGATGGATCATTTAAATTATGAAGCGCGGTTTGATAAGTTTGGGTTGTTTTCGTTGGAGCAGAGAAGACTGAGGGCGACCTGATCGAGATGTGCAAGATTACGAGGAGCATGGACAGAGTAGATAGGGGAGTAGCTGTTCCCCTTAGTTTAAGAGTCAGTCATGAGGAAACATAGGTTCAAGGTGAGGGGCAGGTGGTTGAGGGGAGATGTGAGGAAAAACCTTTTCCCAGAGGATGGTGACGGTCTGGAATATGCTGACTGGGAGGATGGTTGATATGAGTTGGCTCATATATTTTCAAAAATACCTGGATGAGCAGTTGGCACATCATAACATTCAAGGCTATAGACCAAGTGGTGGGAGATGGGATCAGGTGTTTCTCACGTGTTGATGCAGACTCAATGGGCTGAATGGCCTCTTCTGCACTCTACAAATCTAGTTTTGAAGTAATCTACCTGAGGCAGACCAATTACTCAAGATAAGGTAGGCCATGAAATCAAGTCACTTAGCACATAACAGGGAGTTCTTGTGCGAGCAGGATGATAGCCTTCTTAAGTTTCTCTCCATCTTGTGGTTTCTACAGCCTCAAAACTCCATATCGGGTTACCATTGCCTATGTTCCTTTAATTTCCTTTAATAGAACTGATGCTGATCTTTTCTGATTGGCTGGGTATCCCAGAAGTAAGATGCTAATGCCATAGTTCATTTGAAGAGCCTCTGCAAAGTCAGGTGATGCTGTTGCTACAGCAGGTCCTACTGTCTTGGCAGAAACCAAGAGTTGAAATTTCCACCCCTTATATTCCTTTAAGTTTGAACATTGAAGTTTCCAGCTATTTAACCATGAAAATTGAGCACAGTATGTTTAAAAATGCATATTTGCAAAAGCTTCACAAAGTGACTCATACTGCAACCATAAAAATTCATCTGAAGGAGCAGAAAATACAGTGCAACTGCTGAAGAGAATAAATAATAATAGCTCTGAATAAATAGTCACAATAAACACCAGAAAAACAATGGTTTTTCCTGCTGCAACTGAATTTAAGGATTCATTTCCCATCAATTCAAATTTAGAAAATTTATTTTGTTAGCATAGGAACCATTACACTGTGTTATTGGATTAATAGTTGAGTGTACGTAATCATAAAAGATATTACAACTGAATGTATTCCAGCCAACCTTTCTCAACATGGTTTCTAGCTCAGGTTGCAGTATAGCAATCAGGCATGTAACTCAAGCTGATCTTTCCTCTTCTAAGATACTGAAGCAAATGCAATGCATCAGTGATGCAGTCAATTACCTCAGTGCAGACCATGAATTGAACTTGGGACATTCTAGTTCATGGAACTCTGTATCACCTTAGGCAGTGAATTTAGCTTCTAAACTATTGATAGGAGTGGGCAGCAAATCTTTTTCATGAGTTAAACCACTGCAAATCACATAAATTGGCATATGGCAAAATTCTGCTTAGGATGAAAAGGTTATGAAATGAAGCAACTTACCACCCACTTGTAATGAAGGTCAGAGCACTAAATTTTTATTGTTTACCTGAAGGGATGGTGTCCAAAGTATCTCAGTTCAATAGAAATTGAAGCCAAGTCACAAATGTTTACTTTGTCTGCCCACTTGCTTACCTGGCATAGGTTATGGCTGGAAATAGGGAAGTCACATGCTGGTGGATGGAAGGGCTGAAGAACAGCAGTTAATGGTCTTAAGGGTTGCTAAAAATGGAATAAGTACAGAGATACGTAAGAGTAATTGTTCCTTATGCATGTTTATCAATCAATCCCACAAATTAGTTCCAGCAATGTCAATGGTATGTGATTAAAGGGTTAGGTTTTCAACATAGGTTTTCTACATAGTTTTCAGGGTACTCAAAGTAATTAGACTTCAGCCAATTCAAATACTAAACATATTGAAAAGAAAACAGGTCTTTAAATGACCTCCATTTGATGGCACTGTTAATTGTTTTACTATCCTTATCCCCAGCAAGGTAAATCTACTGAGTAAAACTTATTGTTAGTTAAAAACCTCAACAAAGAGAAATTTCAGATCACGAAAAGAACTTAACCACCTAGACCAGTTATAGACTGGATCCTGCCATGAAATATCTTCCTTCCTAGGAATTTTCAAACCAGCAAAATTATCAGAGTAGGAGATATCTTTTTTATTTATAAGTGTCAAGAGTAGGCTTACCTTAACACTGCAATTAAGTTACTGTGAAAATCCTCCAGTTGCCATTCTCCAGTGCCTGTTTGGGTACTCTAAGGGAGAATTTAGCATGGCCAATGTACCTAAACAGCACATCTTTCAGACTGTGGGAGGAAACTGGAGCACCAGAAGCAAACCCACCAGACACAGGGAGAACATGTGGACTCCGCACAGACAGTGACCCAAGTCAGGAATCAAACCTGGGTCTCTAGCACTGTGAGGAAGCAGTGCTAAGTTATAGCAGAAACAACTTTTCTTCAGTTTACCAGCACTTAGAATCCTAACTTAAGAATTCTAGGATATTAGCATCTATGTGGGGACATGTGAGGGTATAAGTATGAGATTACAATTTTTTTATACTTGCTATGACTATTTATTATAAGAATCAATTATAGATTATGTTATAGTAATAAATACCATTTCATTGTACAGGCATTGGCTACAAGACACATAAATATTTAATACCATATTCCCTTAATAAATGAGTGTTAGCTATAGTTAATCAAAGATGATTATAACATGCCATTATATTTTAAATTTCCATTCAATATCTAAATCCATTTTAATTAATAATTAAATATTCAAACACATATTGATTTTAAGAAGATTGTACTCACAATCCAGTATAATTTCTTCATTACGAGGAGTTGGTAATAAACTCTTTTTTAGCTGCCTTTAACTGAATCATTGAGGGTCATTTCTGTTTTTATCATTTAATTTCTGTCAGATGTGTTTGGCTGTATTCCAACAGTAAGGTATTCAAGGTTCTTGTTAATTCTTACATTTCTGTATAGTGTTTTCCTTCTTGGCACTAATTCAAATGCGGCATAGTGTATTTTGTTTTCTCAACTTCTATTAATTTAATTAACACCTTAATTTCTTTATTAAATGGGTCATGTCCTTTATAGCAGGAATTACACACTCCATATGGCTCAACTAATGAATGGAGGTAGTCTATGCCCTTTCTGCCACTCTTTGATCAAAAGCTGGCTACAAGAAATTTGCCTTTAACAGTTCATGGACAATGTTCCATCTGTCTCCTTCTGTAATAAGCGGTAGCTCCCATTGACAAATCTGTGATATTGTTAGCACATAGAGGTATAGGGCCATGACTACTAGATGATGAAGGCTACAAAGAAATGAACAACCTTTCAGGATAAAGCAATGAAGCAAGTGTTGTAATGCACCAAGATCTCTATAGATTACTTCTTCGGATTTATTGTAGCGCTGTTGAATTGTATCAACACATATAAATATCTATAAAATTCAATATCAAGAATATGTACACATGTCAGTAACTAAATAATTACTCTCTTAGTATATTACCCATTAAATTGCCCAAAATAACATTTTTACATGAAAGTTTGGAGGAAGACTTCAGAAACTGGTTGTGCAGAGCCAAAATTCTCCAGTAAAATGTCACAGTTGAATTAGCTAAATTGAATGGCATGATCAAAATTCATGATATCAGGAAGTAAGGTTCATAGACAGGAAATGTACAACTGATGCAAGATTTTAATAATAAAAAATAAATTGGTCAGCCTGGCTTGCTTGCCACTTTGTTAACGAACAAATGATTTTATATTATGAGTTAAAGTATGGAACTCATTATGGTGAAGGTTACCAATGACCAGAAACAATCCATGTGGTACAGGTACCTCTTACAGTTCTGAAGGGAGTTCTAGGAAATGTGACCAGTAATAAGCAAGGAATGGTGATTTAGTTCCAAGTAAGGCTGGTGTATTTTTGGGGAGAAACCTTCAAAGTGTTGGTGGTGTAGGAGCCCTCACAAGTTGCTACAGTGCACCTCATAGATTGTACATACACATTGCTGCCATGGTAATGGAGAGAGTGAATGTTTAAGGTGGTGGATGAGGCAACAACCAAATGGGCTGCATTGTTTTGGTTGGTGTTGAATCTCTTGTGTTGTTGAAGCTCCACTCATCCAGGCAAAGGAGAGTATTTTGACATATTTCTGATTAGTACATTATGGATGGAGGACAGGCTTTGAGGATTTTGGAGATGAGTTACACTTAACAGAATTACGAACCTCTGATCTGCTCTTACGGCCACGTTTATATGGCTGGCCTACTTAAGCTTCTGGTCAATGGTAACTCCCAGGGTGTTGATGGGGACCATTCAATAATGGTAATGCCATTAAATGTCAAAGGGAGATGGTTAGATTCTCTGTTGTTGGAAATGGTCATTGACTGGCACTGTGAGGTGCAAATGTTGCTTGTCACTCATCAGCCCAAGGCTGAATGTTGTCAAAGTCTTGTTGTACATAGGCACAGACTGCTTCAGTATTTGGGGAATTGTTAATGAACGCTGTTCAATCCTAAGTGAACAGCTGCATTTCTGACCATATATTGGGATGTTTGAAATATTCTATCAATCTGCTTGTATCTACTAACTTCAGTTTCATCTCTGATAATTAGTGCCAGTATTATTTATAAATTCTCAGTCTTCCCTTTATACTCTATGCGTTTATATTCCAATAGAAACTGTAAGTCAACTGCATATTTTGTAATATTTTTAAATTTGATCTCACCAGTGTCTTACTCGATTTGACAGCTGAGGTTATAATGGATGAGCAATCAAAATCATTGACGTTGCATTGATTAACTATTAAATGGATTTTTTTACAGGATTAATATCTATTTAATTCAACTGAAATAATAAAGATAAAAACACCCAAATGGCCAAATGAGGTATGAATCATACTGACAGAGATTACCGAGGGGCTAACACTGCCTCTGAGGGGAGAGCCCTGCTCCATGGAAAGGTGATGCTGCGGTGAGATCTGCCTGTTGATTTCATCTGTCAAGACATCAGATATTGGGCTGTCCACTTTAGGTTCAGTGGCAATGCTTGCTACAGCCTCTCTGATTTCTGCCTAAAATCAAAAATCAGTTATTACTAACTTCACATCTGCAAAATAAGTAGCATTTTGCATTTCCAGAGCAAAAACTTAAAATCTTTAAAGGAGTGTATATTTTCATCACTTTTTATAGCACCCTTATCATACAAGACTGTATATTGAAGAGTTGGGGCAGGTTCAGTCTAATTTACAGTCAAAAACTAGAACATTGCAGATGCTCAGGGTTGCTAACCTTCGTGGAATTGCTGTAAGTCTTCTGGAATTGGTATCTATCTCCCAGTGGCTATTGGAAGCAATCTGGAAGATTTTAAATTGCTACTGTAAGCAAATAAATTAATATGCACAATGATTTGTACACAGAAGCTCATTGTTCATTACCGAACAGTGATCTGATGACATACTTGGCAGCATGATGACATAAAATATGAACTGATATTGAGATGGGTCGCACAGATTTTCAGCACTCATAAATGTCATTGCCCATTTCTTTCTGCCAGTAGGTTAAAGATTGTGTAGCTGTAGAGAAGACTATACATTAATTGTGCCTCTCATTCAGAAGAAACTTCTCCAGCTATCTTGCACAAAGTAAATGTTCTGGGAAAACTGTAAATCACAGTGGACAAGCTGCAACAGGACCATCTGCAGAAGTGACTCCTAGTAATGGAATGGTGACCATCATGCTTCTGGCTACTGGTATGCTCAGTGGGAGGCTCAGAGGGTTGCTCACTAGCTGCCCCTGGGGTTACTGCATTGTGAGAGGATAGGTAAATGGTCCCCTTTGCAGGAAGCAGACATGGGTGCAGGGCCACAGTCATGGTGAAGGAGCACATGTAGACAACTCATTGTCTGCCCAACATGGGAGTAGAAACACTGGAAAGGAACCAACAACACTTTTGCCTCGTCCTAGTAGCACTGACCGGCATGTTACTGAAGAACGGGGAGAAAGCCAGATCCATGGTATTGGTGTCGGCTCATCTTTTCCTGAATAGCAGCCAAAAAAGAGTCTCACTCTGTTTCCAAAGCTGGAGTCACTGGCCCACTGCAGCTGAGTTGCCCCTAATGACCCTGGCAAGGATGGCAGACAGGAATCCTCCACTTCAGCTTGGAAAGCGACACTGAATCACCAGGCAGATAAAGGATCAAAGATAGAATCCCGTGCCTGTTGTGATGTGCTAAATTCTTTTAGTTTTTTTTATTCTTACATTAAAATAATTCAATTTCACTGCAAAATCCTTGTAGATCTCAAGTTAGCTGCATGTGGCCATCACATTACTTGTCTCTGTGCAGTGGTTCCATTAAGGAAAGCAAGTCCCCATTGAGAAATGGACTTGCTTTCCTCAAGTCAGTCTTTCTTATCATTTCTGCCAACATATGACCAGCCAGAGTTGGCAACCTTACAGATACTTCAAATCTAAAATAAAAATAGAAAATGTTGGAAATACACAGCTGATCAAACAACATCTGAGAGAAACAAAGTTAGCATTTCAGATGACCCTTTATTCTGAAGAGGAACAAACGAGAGACGTTGCCCCCACACTTGCCAACAACCTATCACAACTCTGACATTTTCCGTTCTGATGAAGCATTGTAAACCTGAAACTTTAATTTTGTTTACCTGTCTACTGATGTTTCTGGCTTGCTGTGTATTGCCAGCATTTTCTATTTTAAATTCCCAATAGACTTGAACTCGCAAACACTCCTGTATATAAATAATTACATTCTATTTATAGTTTGATGCAGAGAGACCATATGGTGATTGTGTGGGAAATAAGAAATACAATAGGAACAACTCCTTTGAGGTTGCAATTCAAGCATCATGTTGCGATGGAGTAGAATGAATTTTACTCTAACTCTGCTTCACCTGATCGGCAGGGTTTATTTAAAGTTAAATTTTATTTATTAGTGTCACAAGTAGGCTTACATTAACACTGTAATGAAGCTACTGTGAAAATCCCCTAGTCGCCGCACCCTGGCGCCTGTTTGGGTACACTGAGGGAGAATTTAGCATGGCCAATCCACCTAACCAGCAGGTCTTTCAAACTGTGAGGGATCCGGAGCAGCCAGGGGAAACCCAGGCAAACACGGGAGAATGTGCAGACTCTGCACAGAGAGCCATCCAAGCTGGGAATCTGTGAGGTGTGAGGCAGCAGTGCTAACCATTGTGCCACTGTGCCACCCATGATAACACGTTTCTGAAAGGGAAATGTTTCATTTCATGGGACTGATGTCCCTCACTTTAGGACAAAATTAATATTATGTGCTTTTAAAATGTTTAGCAAACTCTTTTGTTATATTTCAGATTTGTAAAAGATATGTTTTAAATCACACCAAGTTATATCATCTATCACTTGCAAGTGACAGCCTCATATCAAAAGAGTTTTTAATTCCTTTCTAAACCCTCAAAGTTGGTACAGCTCATCTAAACAACATAAATATTCCTCTTCCATAAACACCAAGCCAAACTAGATTTGTAACCTCCCCGTTGTAGTATTCTGATGCTGTTCAGATTCATTTGGATAAAACAGAAGTAAATTCTTTGAGACTTACTATTTGTGATAGATTGTTTTGGAGATGTCATGCTGCACTTCCATAAGGCACTCATGTCTAAATCTGGGGCTGAAATCACATAACCCTCTGGCATAGAGCGTAAGCAGAAAAGTCACACTCAATGCTGGGACACAGATATGTCAGGTATACCTGGGCTGAGATTTTACCATGTATATGTTCTCTTGTGTATATGTTTATCCATGTATATGTTTTCCTGTGTCTATGCCTGTCTTTCACAGGATTATTAGGATGGCAGGAGCAGAAACTCATAGACCAGAGGTACTGTAGCCCTTGCCTTGGAATTGCCTCTTGGGAAACAGCCACTACATCCAGAAGGAAGAGTTTGTGGAACCCATTTAAGGACAGAATCTTGGGTCATTGCCCTGAAACAAAGGTCAAGAGTATATTTTTAAAGAGTCTAACTTGGTGAGCCTTGTGTTTTGAAAGTGGAGCAACCTATTAACTGGTTTGGCCATTAATGCCATATTTTACAATCACCTGGGGCAGGTGGGCATCTAGGATGCACTCCTAATGGTCTAGTGCATGTAAGTAAGATGACCTCTCTCACTGAGCGCATATAACCTGGCATTGTCAGCGGCAAAGGTTGCCAGTGAGTGCTCAGTATAATAACAGGAATTACTTAGCCATGGAATTTTGGCCCATTTGTCTGTGATGTACGTCAAATGTGTCAATAATAGTCCTGAGACTTTAATGGTATTGATAAGTTGTCACTAATCATGTACCAATACCATGTCCATAGGAATGGGCACTTAAGTCCTTTTGTTTTAAATCCACAAACTATGTTGCATATAAGAACGAGTGTAGCCATTTTAGTAGTAATATGTCATCTGAAAATTATGTAGGTAACAGGAGAGTTTCAAATAGCAAGCCCAGTCTATCTGAACCACTGATGAAGTGGACCCAAGTTTGTTTGCCAGTTAGGATCTTTCCTCATTTCAGTTTTGTAATGCAACTCAAGTGGAAAGTTATTGAAAGTAAAATGGATATCGCCACAAATTCATAGATAATTTGGAACTACTTCATTGACCTGTGGAATGAGTGTAATACTTACTGATTGCTCAGGTAATTCCATATTATTCTTGTAAGAAGCAGTTACTCCAGCGCAGCAGTCTAATTCAAAACACAAAATATACTGGAAATAGTGAATCATCAAATAAGAGGAGTAACAAGAGGCCACCCAAGAAAACATGCAGATACACACACACACACACACCTAAAACCCCAAGACCAGTTAGCAGGAAATCTGAATTTGTTTCCCATTCCCAGCTCCGCATCATTTTCCTCTGGTCTTTCTGCAGGATCAGGAATTCCTATATGCACACCCATGTCTGCAGATGTTGGGTCCCCCATTTTAAATGAGAAATGAAAATTGGGTTTCCCCGTGCACACCATTTTCATTTGGCAATGTGGGTTTTGGAAGCCCATTAGAAGTACACATATTTGAGAGTTTGTGAAGAAAATAGTGCCAGCCGAGGAATCTGGAATATATTGAAAGTAGAAAGTGTTTTTGCATCCATAGATGTCACTATTGGGTGCTGTATTGTCATGTAGATGCGTTTTAGTACAGTGATTCATTATAGGGATCTGTTCTTTTAAGGTAAGTTGACACTCACATTGAACAGCATTGTATATTTGTTCACATACATTACAGTGCTTTTCCAATGAAGAATGCACCATAATGAGATCAGAAAATGTTACAAGATGTCCTATCAGTCTTTTCTACTGTAATGTATGTAAATGACTCTGGCTGACGAAAAAAATGGTTTCAACATGGTATAGATGAGTGATTTGAAAGGGCACTGACTGACATAGGAGCTTAGAGGCATGAGGTGTAAGGGGCCTTGAAACACAGTGGGAGATAGGATACTGTGTTAGGGAATTGAGGTGTACCATTCAACTAGCCTGCTTCTGGAAACACAAACAATGCAGTTCACAAACTGCACTGCAAACCCGTCCGGGTATGAAAAGACAGAAATAGCATGTGAAGTTATACATGGGTCAGGTGTGACGCTTGTGAGACTCGAATGTGTGCAGATCAGGTTGTCCTGAGCCCAGAGAAAGATTCAGTCCCAAGGTATCAAAAGATTTACAACCAATTCTTTGCTTCATTATCGTCTATTTCTACCACTACATTGTTGTCAATGTAACTATCCCTTCATGCCTAAGGCTTTTTCCTAAACTCTAATACTTCTTGAGCCAACTTGGTGCTATCTTAGTGTCAGGAGGTTGAGCTTTGAGTCTGGATTGCTACCAATGGAGTTTTCAAAGTCTGATCTGTAACTTGTGCTTGCATAATAGATGACCTTCCTCTGGTGTTCTGTTTTTATTTATGAAACTATCGCTTTCCACTAATATAACTGTCAGTGACATCCTTGGTTTGTGATTCTTTGCCATAATCCTTAACGACAGTTTTAGACTGCAACCTTGCCAGGTTTCCGTTCTTGATTAATTTTGCACAGATCTACCCATTCATCAAGTTTCCTGTTGTCATCAACCTTATTCAGTTTGATCTGATGCTCAGCATAGAGTGACTCTATCTGGAACCTTCCAAAACAAAACTGAGTGCCCAATGAATGGGCAGGAAAACCGGAGAATTTCCCACCTGTTTTTTGAGCATATTTACCTGAACAAATCTCTGATACTCTGAGCAATGCAGAGTGCCTCAGTGTGATTCATGCTGAAGCGTGGAGGGCAGTGCCTATTCCCACCCCAGTGGCCAGTAGCATAGTACTGAGCAGGCCTATGCATATGTGCTGATCTGTGTGGAAATCAGCACATGCGCACTGGCCTCCAACCACTGGCCTTCCCTGGACCCTCCTGATCATTTGCCTTCCTGACTGCCCCCTCCCCTCCCGATTGCTGGCTTATTGGACCCCCCAGGTCAGCCCCAATCTCTGCCTCCCCCAGGCCAACCCTGTTCCCCCCTCTCACTGTCCCCTGATGGCCAGCCCTGATCGCCTTCTCCCTCCCTCTCCCACGAATCCCAGTGCAGAGTGGCAGCAGATTCCCCCCTCAACTGAAGGCCCCTGCAATAGGCCCCACCCTCCAGTAGGCCCCACCCCCTTGGCACTGCCCAGTACCCAGCCGGCAATCGCAAGGTGTCTGGGTTTCAGTGTCAGTTTGCCCCTGGGGCGGTGCCAGGCTGACACTGCCCAATGAGCAATCCCTCTTTCCCCCCAATCTCCCGAGAATGCCTCAATGGCCTCTGTCCCTACCAGAGGGGTGGGTCCACGTGTTCCCCATTAGTGGGGTGCATTTGCAAACTCCGCTGGTGGGAATCACTCCCGGCAGGGTGGGGTGGTAGGGGGAGGGGCATGCACACGGTGGGTCGTGCGTGGGCTGCTCTTGGAGGTTCCGGGAGTGGCCTAGTACTTCATGTCGGTGTGTGTGCTTGATTCTGGACCGGTAGACGGGTGCCGCAACAGCTTGGTGACTAGCACTGCTAGCTGTGCAGATACATGGATTTGGGCCTGTGTCTGTGGGAGTTTGTGCATTCTCCCTGTGGTTGCGTGGGTTTCCTCCGGGCACTCTGGTTTCCTCCCACACCCCAAAGATGTGCTCTTAGGCTGATTGGTTTACCAAATTGACACTATTCTCCCCTGAATCTGGCTAAGTTAGGGGTTCCATTCGTAGACACGCAGGGTAGAATAGGTGTAGGGTGATGCGGCGGCGCGGGCTTGTTGGGCCGAAGGGCCTGTTTCCCGTGCTGGGTTGTTCTTTGTTCTTTGTTCTATGCTAGCGGGCTCACAATACTGTCCTGGGCCCATATTTCAATGATATGATAATCAGATCCATACTGATTTCCAGCGCAGAGCTGCTTGTGCTAAAATAAAGCACTCAGAAGACTCACAACTGACATTCAGCCGATCATGAACTTTGCGAAATGCCCCCTGCTGTTGTCTTCCAGAGTGCAGCAAGCCAGGAGAATCCCAGCGTACCTTTCAGAGGCTATAATAAAGGCTCGTTGAGAATGTGATAATGTTATCAGAGATATTCAGCAGATAGATCAATTTTTGTAAGATCCTCCACATAAAAATTAAAAACCAAGGTCGAAAGCACAGATTGTTCTACATATAAGAATAAATATATTGCACTAGCCACTGTACAGGTTGGAAGCAGTGAATCGACAGAGTCATTACGTTGTGAATAGTGTATTGATTTGGAATCCAGCTTCAGATTATTTTATTGATATTTAACGAACAAGGAGATACAAAAGGAGTAATTTGCTATTTGTATCAGCCATGCATTGTAGTGTATTGAACTATAAAATGTAAAGAAATGGATGTAGTGATAATAACTTTGGATCTGTTGTTTATGACAATATCTAAATTTCTATTATGCTTCTTACAATCATTCTACCCCACGCTCATAATTCATTGAATACCCAAGTGGAAACCGTAGAGTATATAATTTATTCCATACACGAGAAGGGCTTTACCGCTCAACAATTATCTTTATTATTGATTGATATATTGGACCGCTTTAGACGATTTGTTTGTTGAAAACATAGCTTAATTGGAATAAGAAAATTTCAAACTGGTGAACAAAAGCTTGAAATTACTGTAATGTGGATCACATTGGAGATTTTATGCATTTTGTTTTCTTGGATGACTCACTAGTTTCCTTGTTATATTCTTGTATTTCTTCCATTAAAAAGATGAAATCAGCAACAGGTTAGATATAGAAAAACCCCAATGTTATATTGTCGGAAGAATAGTCGGAGGCAACTTACTTCGGAACAAACTGTGAAAATACTACATCACATACTGTGTGCCACTTTCCAATTTGAATCTCTGCTTGTGATTAATGTCGGAGGGCATGTACACAGTTGGTAGTCTCTTCTATATCTTGTAAAGGTGCTTTAAAGTTTAACCAACCAGGGCTTTGATCATTGGAAGTCAAATCCATCCTTGTGACATCTGATGACTTTAATTCTCTGCTATTATTTAACTCCTGCTGGAGATCTCTCTGTTATAAGATGGGGGGGCCAGCTTATTTATCTGTTTAATATTATTGGTGCATTTTGTAATGTTGGATGATGCTGGCACCATAATATTCCAGAAACCTTTATTTTTAGTCATTCATAGGTTATGGGCATTGTTAGCAGGATTGCATTTATTGCTGATCTCTAATTGCCCTTCAGAAGGTGGTGGTGAGCCACCTTCTTGAACCACTGCATTCTATGTGGTGTAGGTACATCCACAGTGTCAAATTATTTTTACTTCTGCTTTCAAACAAAATGTTTATTGTTGTTGTCAATCAGTTTGTATTAAGTGTTATGTATTCCTTCACATTGAGAGAATTACTGAAATCTATTTTTGACTGTCTGCACTATTGTGGACATGTTCTTGGCAGAAGAAATCACCAACTCTGTTGATACTATTCTAATATGATGCTGCACTGGTATTGTCACTGGACGAGTAATCCAGAGACCCAAGTAAATGCTCTGGGACCAGTGTTTGAATCCCATCATGACAGATGGTGAAATTTGAATTCAATAAAAAAATCTGGAATCTAATAATGACCATGAAACCATTATTGATTGTCATAAAAACCTATCTGGTTTACTAATATCCTTAAGGGAAGGAACCATTACCTGGTCTGGTTTATATGTGACCCCACATCCACAGAAGTGTGGTTGATTCTCAACTCCCCTTTAAAATGGCCTAGTAAGCAACTAGGGATGAACAATAAATGCTAGCCCAGCCAGTGACACCCACATCTGAAAAGTAAATGTTTAAAAAATCCTAAAAACAGATGAAATGTTTGATGCACAGACTTGCAGAATTGTGACAGAAAGGGTGACCAGGACTCTGGGAAATTTGAATCAACTGAACAGCTGATTTCCCATATTCTGCTCATTACCACCTACTATGGAAAAGAAAGCCTTTATGTTATTAAGCCATGCATTTGTAAATTGATATAGATTTCCTGGTACTTGGCTTTCACAGCCCTGTTGTTCACATTCATTCTTTGTAGAATTCCATTGTAATTTAGGGCAGAGATAATTTTTTAATTATATACCTTCAGTGTGAGTTGGTGAACAGGATGTTTGTGTGGCTCCAGATGGTTGCCCAGTATCTAACCCAGTAGAACGGTGTTTACCAACACTTACATTGGAAGAAATGAGTGGACCTTTAATCACCTGAAATAAATCAGAGTATTAACTCAATGATAAATCGTCAGACATAGAAATTCTGTTTAACAATTTATTATATCTTATGTCCACTGGACAGTGTTATGAACTTTCTCTCAGTTGGCAGAGAATTATTCACAGAGCTTCATCAGTATCAGTTAAGTCAACATTGAGACCTCATAGCTGTTTTATCTTTTGTCTCACCTTCCTTCTTACCTTGTGGGAACAGCTCTTTGGTAATGCTTCTATAATAAACAACTTGAGTTGATACTTATAGTTGTGAGTATTAATTCTCAACATGCCCTTTCAACTTGTAGAACCACCACCTTTAAGAACAGAAGAATCTTTAGGAACAGGAAAAAGACCATTAAGCTCAATATGAAAGCATGGAAATTCCCAGTCATGTGTGAAAAGGAAAGAAATAGTACTTACAAGTTGAAATGTAGGGCAGAATTCTCTCCAAAAATGATAAAAGTATCATAATGGCAAGAAAACTGTCACGTGCCAGTGTCTCAGGTGCACATTGCATCACAGTCGTCCCATACTCAGTCACTTTTTCAGGGAGTGGTGAGATGTGCCCCAATGCTGGAGGGGGAGGGGGGCAGAGGGCAAATATGCCAGTGATGCCAGTGAGCTTGACTTTAGAGTACCCGGACACCATTTTGCTAGGGTGCTCCAACCTCACACCCATGAACATTGGAATCACTGCCCCCCACCCCCCCCGGCCACTGGTGGCATGTCTTCCCACCCTCTAACATGGGTGTCCAGCATCAGAACATCAAGGCCCTCCCAATGGGTCCCCCATTCTGACTCCTGACATTCCCCCTCCCATATACAGAATATAGGGCTAATGGAAGGACTCTTGGTAGTGTCAACGAGCAGAGAGATCTCGGTGTACAGGTGCATAGATCCCTGAAAGTTGTCACCCAGGTTGATAAGGTTGTTAAGAAGGCATACGGTGTGTTAGGTTTTATTGGTAGAGGGATTGAATTTTGGAGCCGTGAGGTCATGTTGCAACTGTACAAAGCTCTGGTGCAGCTGCACTTGGAGTATTGCGTACAGTTCTGGTTGCCGCATTATAAGAAGGATGTGGAGGCATTGGAAAGGGTGCAGAGGAGGTTTACCAGGATGTTGCCTGGCATGGTGGGAAGGTCTTATGAGGAAAGGCTGAGGCACTTGAGGTTATTTTCATTAGAAAGGAGGTTAAGAGGTGACCTAATTGAGGCATACAAGATGATCAGAGGGTTAGACAGGGTGGATAGTGAGAGCCTTTTTCCTCGGATGGTGATGGCTAACACGAGGGGACATAGCTTTAAATTATGGGGTGGTAATTATAGGACGGATGTCAGAGGTAGGTTCTTTACTCAGAGAGTAGTAAGGGTGTGGAATGCCCTGCCTGCAGCAGTTGTGGCCTTGCCAACTTTAAGGGCGTTCAAATGGTCAGTGGATAGGCATATGGATAACATTGGAATAGTTTAGGTTAGAGGGTCATTTGATTGATTCCACTGGTCGGCGCAACATCGAGGGCCGAAGGGCCTGTACTGCTCTGTAATGTTCTATGTTCTATGTAGAAAATGGGTAGATTGAAAAACATGTTGAGATATTTTGATAAAACAGGAAGACATGTTCCAACACAGAGTTAGAATGAAGATACGTTGTGAGAGGATCACCTACCAAACGCCAAGCTTTCTCTTATGCTCTGTACACGAGTTTAAGAGAGGTGTTAGAAGAGGCTCTCTTGCTAATGGAGAAATATTTAAGTCTTGGATATACACCAGTTACCTGGCCCAATGTTTTCAAAACTGTGGGTTTAGGATGCATTAGGCCTGATTAGTAACCTGATTATTTCATTGAATTTGAACAAAATCCTGTAGAAAGTGTTAAAATGGATAGTATTGCACAACTTTTAATACCACTTCATTCCTTTGGCTTTATGAGAATTGGTATTGGCTGCATAAACTTCACCCAGGGCTATTAAATTCTGATTATTTACTGTTCAATTATTGTAAACACAATCAACAAAATTAAAATGACATTCTTGCTTTATTTTTAATATTGTGTGGGTCGCTTGCACATCAGGATGAAATATTATTTATCCATCTGTCTCTTAATGCCCCGAATACATTAAGAAAGTTCAGCACTTTTACTCTCCACTGTCTCTCAGCCCTCTCTATTGGCTAAATGGCACTCTGCTGATTCAATATCTGATTCTGGAGGAATCACAGTTTTCTCCAGTTGAATGTTGAGAAGACAAAATGTTGAGAAAGACAAAACATATCGAGTATGTTTTGGTCTTCAAAACATGCTCTATAATGTAGCTATTTTAAACCATCCCTCCATTTTACCTATATCTCAAATTGCACCAAACTGTTTAAAATCATGTTAACCCATTAATTCTGATCTGAATGTCTGACGCTTCAATACCACAAGCACACATTTCCATTTCAATATCATTACATGTCTTTGTCATTGCCTCAGCCCATCAGCTGTCAAAGCCTTCATCCCTGCCATTGACATCACCTGATGTGACGATTTCAGTGCATTCTTGGACTGGATCCCAATGTAAGCCCTTCAAAAATTTCATGTCATTTAAAATTCTGCTGCTGATAGTGCTCCAGAATGATATTAAGTAGGAAATGAATTTGACCACAGGAAGAATGCAATAATGCAACATGGTAATGAAGCTAGATCTGGCTGTTGACAATTAGCTTGGTCTCTCACTAGGTACATTCTAAAAGGTAGGTCTAAAATTTGAGAAGAAGTGATGGGACTAAGAGATAATTCATGATTTGAATGAGACAAGGCCTTTGAAGGTTGAACCAAAACAACAATTGTATTTAGGTTATACCATTAACACAAAAAAAGTTCCATGATATTTCTGAAAAGCATTATAAAACAGAATTTAACAAAATGGACCATAAGACTGTTGTGAAGCAGAATGATGAGGCAATGGACCACAGAAAATAAAAAGTCAATTTGAGATAAATAAAATATGTCATTCATTACAATAAAAAAGTAAAATTGTTATTTCCACAAGACTACAGCTGCTCTTCTTTACGTGAGTATGTGATTGACTGTGCCAAATACTGCAGAGCAGTCAAGAAGGATAAAAATGAATAGTCTGCCATGGTCACGATCGATACAGAATATGTGATTTTGATTAGGGTGTTTCAGTGCCATGGCAGTGATGGGAACCTGACTACAAACAAGAAACAATAAATTTGTTTGACCTGCCTACCTTCTTCATCGATCATGAGATTATTATTATGCTCTCCAACTGCTTGTTCAACAATAAATTAGACAACTTTTCTTCTCAATTACTGTCAGCAAAAGCAAAACTCGCTGTACCAATATTTGTTGAATATGGATTTGATTCCATCAACTTGGGTGCCTAAGGCACGGTGGGGAGCATGTTGCCTGCATGCTATAATGTCCCAAGACATGAGAAACTTTTTTTTTAATGGAAGATAGTTCCCTTTCCATGCACAAGTGATCAGGAAATTATTGAAGTATTGAGAGACAAATTACTAAAGCTTACTGAATTCCTGAGTCTTGGTTGAGAACCCAGAATCCCATTAAAATGTTTTATTTTATTTAAATGAGCAGAAGAGGGAAAACTTTGTCTGAATGACAGCTTTATCATGTTATAATAAGCATTTTTCTGTGATCTCTTTTGTTACCAACTCAGTATTTGTTTATGAAGTGTCAAGCACTTATAGTTTCTGTTATCGATACTTTGCTCACACTTTTAAAGGGCTGCTCTAATAATAGTGTTTTTTGAAAGCAAATTAAGAATGGGTGTTTTAAGCAGTTACACACATACCATTGTCACAACATTGTTCATTGGTTCTATACAGAATGTAACTGGATGAATGGCATGAAAATGACATGAGTTGGCATAGGTGTATGAGGGGCCATTGGTGATAGTAAAGGAGCTTAAATTGGCATGGAACTGGCCTGGGAAATGAATGGGAGAGTAAGGAGGTGAGGTTTAGAGAGCCTAAAATGTAATCAAAACAACAAGGTTTAAGTCCCAAAGAATCATGGTTTTCCTTTTAACCATCCATCTCATCCGTCCCTACAATCACTTCTGATCTACTTCTGGAAGTGGTGGGCCTGACACCTCACACCCTCCCCCCAACAGTATGAAAGTTGGGTCTGACAAGGCACTTTCTTAGAAGGAGGCTCTGCCAAGTCTTTAAAATTTCCTGACTTCAGCCATTCATCTTGAAGATGAAAACCTGTCCCTTAGTTTACTCAGAAACTGAGTGGGCTACTTCCCTTGCTTGTTTTAGTTTCCCTATTCAATTAGGGTCTGTCTCAAATAATAGACTTTGAAACCACATAATCCATAACAGTGTTCAGTATGATGTGTTTAATTCTGATCAATGAGACATCCAAGCAGGAGAGAAAAGCCATAAACTGATTCCTTACACTAAATGACTGAACTATAATGAAAGACTGAGGAAATCTATGTTTCTTAAACCTGCGAAGAATGTATCTGTAGATGTTTAGAATACAGTAAAATTTTAAGTCTGGAAAATTGCTTTCAGCAATAATGCAAGATCAGGTTTAAACTGGTAAAAGATAAACATTGGACTGATATCCGGTAGCTCTTCAAAACGTTCAATACTTAAAATAGGCTTCCGGATAAAGAAGTGAAGATGAATACTCTGGGATTATTCCAGGAAGAGGTAAATGCTACACTGGGGGAATTTTAGGTTAGGGACTTTCTGAATAAAATAGATTAATAGGGGCCAAATGGTCTTCCCAGTAATTATTTTGTCATCTTATGAACTATATATATAATAAACTCAATGAAATAATAGAAATGATTCCCAGGATGCAATTTAATCATAGACTTCAGGCAACAATTGCAGACAGCTTGAATTATATTATTTGATTATATTTTTAGCACACTTATTTTGATGTGAGGATCTATTGCTGCTGAAAAGCTTAAAGCAGATTGGTAGATCTTCTAACTGACACTTTCTTCTTTAAAGACACAATTCATTTCCCCCTGCTATGCCAGCTGGAACACTGCAAATGACATTCTGCAGTTTCATAAGCGAGCTTCCTCAAGGACAGTCAAACTCACTTAATTATCAGATTAATTTGGAGTGCAACCCACAACTGAATTTAAAAAGATGGGATTACATTTGCCTTCCCTATATCCTGATGAACTTGCATGCTAGCTTTATGTGATTTATGCACAAGTAGCCCCAAATCCCTCTATTCTGCAGTTTTAGGGAATTATAAAAAAGCCATCTGTATTTCATAATCCAGGCTTGCCACAGGAGCTTACTTAACTGCTCGGGAAAACAGCCCACAATCTTCCTTTCAATTCTAAATGGCTGAAACGTTTAACCATCTTGGGATTCTGTGAGAGATGGGAGTTATGTGACATGGACCTCTGACTTGTATAACTAATAATGTTGTACTTCGAAATCTCAGTATATCGTTTGCTATCTACAAGCAGCCTCACAGAAAAGGAGATCTCTACCCAGGTTTGAATACCTGGCCCCATTTACATTGTTTCTGTACCGTAGTCTGCAAAACTAATTCACATCACATCCTGTGAAATCAACACCACCAGAAAAAGGAATTAACCAGCACTGATTTTCATCCTGCCATCCTCTGTGAAGTAATACCTTATTGGACTTTGATTTTGGATCCCAGGACCCATGTGAAACAACCATTCCTTTTCTCTGCCGTATCTATACCATAAATCTTTCTTTTCTCTATCCCTTTTTTACTGTATGAATGCAAAGGAAACATTACAATCCTCTCCCATGTTTTATGTGTTAAAATAAACTAGCCCTTTGAGTTCATCCTTTCTTGAGTTTTCTGAGGGGTTATTGATGGAAAATTGGATATCAAAACTGAGGATTTGAGAAATGTGTTACTGCTTATTAAGGGGGAAGCAAATCAAGACACCTGTCTGTTTATAGATGAGTTATGAGAAATTCATGGTGTTTAAATTAACCCCCTCTTCTGTCCATAACAAGACAAAGTTCTCTCTTCTTAGTGAAGATATCCTCCATTGTGTTATGTGGCATTACCATGTGCTAAATGGGAGAGATATGGAACAGATCTAGCACCTCCAAACTGGGAATCATGAAAGGCTGTGGTCCATCAGCACCAGCAGAATTGTATTCCACCACAATCTGTAACCTCATGCCTAACATATTCCTCACTCTACCATTACTACAAAACAAGAGGTCAAACACCAGTTCATTGGTGTACTTAAAAGTGAGGTGACAACACGGTGAAGCTACAATATATGGCTACGTGCATGCTCAACAGCAGAAGCAGCAACACTGGGTAGAGCTAAGTGATCTCATAAACTCCAGGTCAAATAAAACTCCACAGTATTGCTACATCTAGTCATAAATGGAGCTAGACAGTTAAACAACCGGCAAGTGGAGGAGCCTCCACAAATGTCCCCATTATGAATGATGATGAAGTCCAGCAGATCAAAGCAAAAGTTAAGTTGCAGCATTTGTGATCATATTTAGCCAGAAGTGCCGAGGTCCTCGAATGCTCACCATCATTATAGATGCCAGTTTTCAGCCAATATGATTTACTGCCACACCATATCAAGAAACAATCAACAATGGGATACAACAAAGGTTATGGGCTCTGGCAAAGGCTATGAGTCCTGGTAATGTCTCAGCTGTAGTGCTGGAGACAAGTGGGCTAGAACTGGCCATAGTCAAACTCTTCTAGTACAGATACAGTTCTAGCATCTAACCCACAGTGGAAAATATCCCAGCACAGTTTGAGCATAAACAGCTGAAAAAATCCAATCAACGACTTCCTGCCTTCAATCATCAGCAAAGTGATGAAAGGGGTGATTGACTGGAATATCAGGTGGTGTTTATTCAACTTCTTCAGTCAGTCGGCCTAAGTCAGTAGTGAAAAAAACATTGGGTGGGATTTTACAGCCTCACTTGGGCGAGATTGGAAATTCCCGCCCGAGGTCAAGAGATTTCTGTTGTTGGACCCTCACCTGCTCCGATTCCATGGCAGGCGAGGTGGTAGTGTTCCGGCCATTTACCGAGATGAAACTGGGACAACGTTAACTGGAACTTGGAAAAATGTATGATAATAAATGAAAGCCAGCAAAGACAAATTGTGTTTGATGAATTTGTTCTTTAAGAGTAACAGAGAGAGATGAGGATGGTGTGGTGATCTTGTGTACACGGAATTTCAAAAGGTATTTGATAAAATACCACATTAAAAACTTGTCTGCAAAATTGAGAACCCCATGGGATAAAAGATTTTACAAGTTTTTTTTCTAAGTGTCCATCTAGCTTGAAAACGGGAGAGTTCCTCACCTGTGTTTTGGAAGAGTTTTCATCCCAATTTCCCTGACTTAGACATTGAAAATATGGGCTAGAGTGTTTCTAGTCACTAGAGGCAGTGGGCAGACCTTAGTTCATCAAACAGCCAGCAGCTCACATCGGAGTCATAAACTATGCATGCACAGGAAAAGCTAAAAAGCAACAGCTTTCCTGACAGAACACCCCTGGATTAGATGTAGCCTCCCCTTCTCCCCCATGGACATTAGGGACCCCCAACATTACTGACCCCTTTACCTGAGCTCCCCTCCTCCAATTCCCCTGGGATCACCTTGCCTATGGTTCCCTCATCACCACCCTGCCCCCAATTGCTGAGTGACACGACCCTTTCTCTCCTGTCCCTGATCATCACAGAGACACATCCAACTATCTCCCCACCCCCACCATCAGTACACCTGTAAATGCTGACTTGACTTGCCCTCCATGGTAACAAGGCAAACTACATTTAACTTGCTGGAATGCTCTAATACTTGCATGATTCACCCAAACTACCTGCAGCTGATCTGCCCTAACAAAGCACCTGTTTGGTTCAATGCACCTAACCAACATATGTTTCAGAATGTGGGAGGAAACCGGAGCACCCAGAGGAAACCCACACAGGCATGGGGAGAATGTGCAAACTCCACACAGACAGCGACCCAAGCTGGGAATCAAACCCAGATCCTTGGCGCTGTGAAGCAGCAGTGCTAACCACTGTGCAGCCATTAGATGGGAATGGATGCAAAAATGGGCACCATTCGCACTAGTTGGTCCACTCCTGATTTTATGACACTTTTCCACTGAAAAACAGGCACAATGAGGTCATAAAATTCTGCCCATGAAATTGACTATGTGAAAGAAAGTACATAATGATTGCAAAAGGTTGTTTCTCAGGCTAGGGGGAAGCGTACAATGGTGTTTGCTGTCGATGATGCACAGCCCACTGTTCATTTGACAAATATCAATGACATGAATTTGGTTATTCAATTTGTATTACCAAATTTTACAGAAGACGTGAAACTCAAAAAATAGTGATAAGGATAGCCATAGATTTCAGGACATAGGCAGGCAGGTGAAACACATGGAAACATGGCTGTCAAGTTGCTATAAATAAAACTACACAAGTTTAAAAATGACTTCTACCATCTTCATACAATGCCCATCATTGAGATGGAACTTTATAAACTCTGCATTGTTTTAAGTGAATTACGAGCTGTTTAAATCCTCAGTGAGCATCAGACTATTCAAGATGCACTTCTGATATTTTGGAGATGTTAGGGAGAGACGCATTCCTGTACGCTACCTCAAAACGTGTCTCCAGAATTTGGATTGTAGTGGCCTGTTGTGCTGTTCATAACTTTAGGCCCTCCAAAGAGGTGTGAATCTCATAGAAAGTGGCAGAGGAATGGTTCACTTCGTCGGGAAGAGGAAGGGGTAATTAATCCTTGCAAGCACTTCCAGAGTTCTGGTGAGGTCTCAATGCATCAATCACTCCTGTAATGGAACCTGAGTCACTGAATGTATTCAAGGCTGAGCTAGACAGAATTCTGATCTACGAGTAGTCCGATGCTCTGCTCAATGGCGGCTGTTGTAGCACCTCTGTGCCTTTGTCAAAGGATTGTTTATAGGTTAGCAGTCATCTTTTCAATGAACAGCTCTTGTCCTTTTATCAGTCATCCACATAATCTCACTGGTAGCATAATCAGCTGCAGTGGTTGCCTAAGGGTAAAAGAGTCAGGGCAGCTGCTAGATACCTTGCACAAACTGGAAGAAATGATTTTGATGGTGGCATATCAGTTGAATGTTCAGAGAAGAAACTTCTTCTTGTTCATGAATGCCCCGACCTCTCTGCCAGTGCCTTAATGAACACGTGGGTACACTCAACAACTCGCTGCATTTGAAGGAGTTTTGCAAATTGAGGAAAATCCCACTAGACTCTGTGCTTGTGTGGTTCCTTCAGTGATGATCTTGATGTAATCCCATGCCATCACAGTGCATCCATCACCTCCCATATGCTGCGATTAGCAGCTGACTGCGAGATACCAGTGAGTCAGCTGCCAACACTTAACGAAGAGACAAAGACATCATTTTGATGATTACTGGCAGAGCAGGTTGATGTATTGATCGAGGAGGCCCTCCACCAGGACAGGTCTTGACTGGTACATATTTAGTAATACTGAAATTCTGTTAGGTACAAGAAGCTAATTTGTTGTCAATGTACCCTATGGGGTGCTGCATAATGTTGCGTGTGTCTGCGTTCCATTTTAATGTAAAGGTGCATGTTCACAATATGATGTATAGTCACCCAGAAATAACATTCTAGAAGCAGCTGGAGATAGTTGGTGATAGGTGGAGATGGCTACCTGCATGTTGAACAGTGCCATGCATGACAGAGATCCATTAACAGTTAAAGACTAACAATAAATGGTTTATATTTAACCATTCAAGTGACAAGATCATATCATTGCGACATCTGAAGAACCCATAACACAACATGGTGGCAGTAGTAATAACACACTTTCTTTAAGCAAAATTTTCCTCTCAATCCAATGGAGTGTAACTATTTGGCATACAATCTTTACTTGCTATCCCTGAAAGTTCAGTACATCTTTACCTGAAGTAATATTCAACAATCTTTTTAGCTCCTCATATTTTCCAATGGTTACATATTCATTCTTCAAGGAATCTTTCAGGCTCCTGCTATCTTGCCTGATTAAACATCCAGCTGCATTTTCCCAATCCCTGTTTAGATTTCCCAACAGTGAAATTGAGGGTCAATATTTCTCCTGCCTTTGTGGTGTTATTAAAATATGTGTGTACAGATACAGCTTGATACATTGAAGACTTCAGTTTACTGTGCATTTTAAAAGCTACATAGTCAGCTTAAATCTTGCAATTCTAATGTTCCAGTTCAGCTATTATGTACACACTTTTCTATTGAACAGCTTCATTTATTTTGTATGAGTTACTTCAGATAGCTTTCCTTCATTCACAGTCATCTGCTCATTCTACAATGCTATCTGCTGTTGCAGTTTGGGTACCATGTCAGTATTTTTAAAAAGAGTCTATTTTCAAGCTTTCAGCTGCTTCTCAATCATTTCTTCTGCACTCAGCTCTTCGACTCATACATTTCATTGCATTGGCATGGTTGGCAAACATCTTGTGGTTTGCTTGAATATTGTCTCCATTCCTGTTGTGGGCTTTGATTGATCACAACTTTACCCTCAAGTAACCAGATCAAGTCACTGAGTTCTTTAAAAACAGCTGTTTTAATCAAGCTAAATAGCGAGGACCCTGGACAGTCAGAAGTCAGTATCGCTAACTAGCCAGAGTCCTGAGTTCAGAAATACATGAGCAGCCATAGTTTTAAATTCAAATACAAGTAATTAGCATATACCAATCAAGGTTTAGGGGTGATCTCTATCCAGTCAGATACTGATTAAAGTTACATCTTTCATAAAATCAATCACAATCACCTCACAGTAGCTTAATTATAATATCCAATCAGTGTGAAGACTTAATCATGTTAGCTGACCTAATCCATCATTATTACAAGTTATCATTGTCCCAGTTTGCGTCTGTGGATATCACTCCCTTTTTCCAGTTCCAGGTGTGTGATTTAACGAATTCTCTTAAAGGCTTTGTGCTTATCTGCGAAGACTTTTATACAGACTGTTTATTTTCCCATAGCAGTTTATGTGATTTTTAAACTGGTGTAATTTTTAACACTTTCAATTGCTCTGGAATCTTTTGTTGCCATCTCTCTGGAGTTTCTTGTTGTCTTTTTTCTAGATCTTTTATTGCCCTTGGTGCTTTATTGGGAGTTACTCTCTCACATGTCTGTCCTCTAACTCCTTGTCCATGTCTCTTTTTTTTAAGAGTTACAGCTTTGAATGTCATTGCCTCGTTAAGACTGAATACAGTAACCATTTCTCTTACATTCAGGACGTCTCTGCAGTTGTCAGTTTCTTGGGCGAGATTCTCCAGCCTCTTAGCTACATATTTCCGCCAGTGGAATGTGGCGCATTGTTTGCCAGTGACAGGATTCTCTGGTTCCACCACTGTCAATGGGAATTCCCACTGATGTCATCCCATGCCAGCAGGAAACCCCTGGGCAATAGTACACTGCCGCTGGAACCAGAGAATCTCGCCGGCGCAAACAGGCGGAGAATTCCAGACCTTGTCTTTGATTTTCCTGTACTTTTAGGGTATTTGGCAGGATCCTCGTGACTGTGGGACTTTCCTAATCTTTAAGGGAGGAGTAAGCATTCTAGGCAATTCTGCTATTCTGATTGGCGCTTGGTGACTAGTGGAGTGCCGCAGGGATCAGTGCTGGGGCCTCAGCTATTTACCATTTATATAGATGATCTGGAGGAGGGGGCTGAGTGTAGGGTAACAAAATTTGCTGATGACACGAAGATGAATGGAAAAGCAAATTGCGTGGAGGGTGTGGAAAGTCTGCAGAGGGATCTGGATAGGCTGAGTGAGTGGGTGAGGACCTGGCAGATGGAGTACAATGTTAGCAAGTGTGAGGTTATCCACTTTGGCAGAAATAATAGTAGGAGGGATTACTATATAAAGGGCGAAAAGCTGCAGCATGCTACAGTGCAGAGGGACCCGGGGGTCCTTGTGCATGAGTCGCAAAAACCCAGTATTGCAGGTGCAGCAGGTGATCAAGAAGGTGAATGGTATGCTGGCCTTTATAGCGAGGGGGATAGAATATAAAAGCAGGGAGGTCTTGCTGCAACTGTACAGGGCACTGGTGAGGCCGCAGCTGGAGTACTGTGTGCAGTTTTGGTCGCTGCACTTGCGCAAGGATATTTTGGCCTTGGAGGGAGTGCAGAGGAGGTTCACTAGGCTGACACCGGAGATGAGGGGGTTAGACTATGAAGAGAGACTAAATAGACTGGGTCTGTACTCGTCGGAGTTTAGAAGGATGAGGGGGGATCTTATAGAGACGTATAAGATAATGAAAGGGATGGATAGGGTACAGGTAGAGAGATTCTTCCTGCTGAGAAAGGATAGCAGGACTAGAGGGCACAGCCTCAAGAAGGGAGCAGTTTAGATTGGAGTTGAGGAGGAACTTCTTCACTCAAAGAGTGGTGAATCTCTGGAATTCTCTGCCCGTTGAAGTGGTGGAGGCTACCTTGCTAAATATATTTAAGTCACGGGTAGATAGGTTTTTGACAGACAAGGGAATTAGGGGTTATGGGGAGACAGCGGGAAAGTAGAACTGATCCACTTCAGATCAGCCATGATCTTATTGAATGGCGGGGCAGGCTCAAGGGGCTAGTTGGCCTACTCCTGCTCTTATTTCTTATTTTCAGTTTTATATCTGCAGGTTTTGTTTTCTCTCTGTGAATCTCCCATGCTTTGGTGGACTTGGCAAGCTTGTGATCCAATTGCAGCCTTTTTAAAATTTAAATCTATAAAATGGCTTTCCATCCAGTCTGCAGCAGTTTCTTCTTTTAAACTCTATGTTTTCTTCTTTCTGATGTTTAAATGTCTTTGAGAGCTTCAACAGGCCCATGGTCCAACTGCAGCTCATTTATTAAACCTAAAGGGACAGCACTTCTTTCTTAATCTTCACAGAGTTTCTTGTAAACTCTGCAGGTTCTTCTTAACCTTATGACTCTGCCAGCCAATTTTTTAGTTATTTTTCAAAACTTGCAGCTATCTTCCAGTTTCTCTATGGATTTGTTGAACTATGAAACTGCCACCTCTTGCATAATGGAAATAGTTTCTCTTTTGTATTTTTTGCTCACCATCTCATGAACTGTCCAATATTCTACAGTCACTTAGGGTCTTGACATTTTGTATTTTTTCTCACTGTCTTGTGATCTAATTCACTGTCTTAACTCAGTGTTAGTCAGGATCTTGCAATTTCTGTAGTGTTGTTCACCATCTTGTGATCTAAGCAGTTGTGTTGTTCTGCATCATTCAGAGGTCTTGAGCTGAATGAAAAGATTCATAAGCTTACAAACAGTAAAACAACTGGGCTGAAATTATGAAACAAATAAAAATGAAGGTTCCATTTGTGAAACATATATTTTCCAGCAAGAAAATGGTAGACAAGGAAAAAGACAATTTGAGTTCACTCTAGGAATGAACAAAGCGCACATTCCCTTCAGAAAGAACAGCACAAACATACATAGACTGAAAATAGCAGAGTTGTTAATAAAGAGAAGCACAAAAAGCCAATCAAATGGAGATAACTAAGTACCAGGAACATAGAGTAATACCATTCATGCAAACAGAAGCACTGTCAAGCTTCAAGACTGTCTGAATTTATAAAGACAGTGATTTGAGATGGGTGAGAACAGATAGCAAGTAAAGACTGGATTACAAATAGTTATACTTCATTAGAATAGAGGAAAAATGTCTTCAGAGAAGAAAGGGGGATGGTCTTCGATGGTGTGTGTGCGTCATACCATTATGATGTAAAGGTGCTCGCCCATGGCATGATGTATAGAGTTACAAGGTATTAGACTCAGAGACAACATTCTAGAAGCAGCTGGTGGCAGTTAATGATAGTTGGAAGCAGCTATCTGCATGGTGAGCAGCACTATGCATGACAGTAACCTGGGATCTGTAAATAATTAAAGACTAATAATAAATAATTCATGTTTTAATATACAAGTTTCAAGATCTTATCTTTGAAACCTCTAAAATCATAACACAACAGAGGTTATCATCTTTGCTTTCTCTGAGCTCTTTATCCAACACCTCTGCTTTTTAAGGAGCATTAACCTACACTTGTGTGAAGGTAGTTCCTCATTGCTGCTCATATCCAGATCTGAGAATCTCAGTCCCATCTCCATGTTTGTTCTTACTTGTCACTAGAAGCAAAATCTCAGCTGCCTGGAACCATCTGTTATACCTCTGTAGACTAACTCCCCCACTACTCACCCATTCCGCACCCCTCAAATAGTCCAGTGCTTACACAGCTAACACTGCACACTTCCTGGCGACTATGTGCCGTAACCTGCAGTAGCTCTTTGAGTAATTGCCCTTTAATGTACTGATAGTCAACGATTCTGCTTCAAACCTAGATGTCCCCTGCCTTGCTGCCTACTTCTCAGGGAGGTGATCACAAAACTTCATGGTCCCCATGCCTGTTGACAAAAATTATTTATTGTCTTTTAAACAACTATTAATTGCCTAATTTTTGTTCTTAAGTGCAAACCCATCAAGTCCAGGCAATATCCACATCCCTACGCCTTCTGAAAAATCGATGGGAAGCAGAAACATGTTGGAAAGTGGCACTACACAGCTAGTTTGGTTTAGCACCCTTGCCTGCCTCCTCCAGGAATCAACAATTCTGTTCTATGTGCTTGAGAAACAAAGGACATAAAACAGGCAAATATATTACATAAGTAACTTTACTTTCATACTGAGCAGAAGACCCAAGTTAAAAACATGAGTGGATCATGGAAATCTTCATATTTATAACACGATGCATATATGTTTAATTATTGTATTTGAATACTATTTGTAAATACATTCAACTAAATATTATTAGTTTTCTCTAATCTTCATCTCATTCACCCACTACTGGCATCATTCTAGCCCCTAGGCCAACTTCTGCTTATTTTTCTTCAATGTGTGTGTCCATTTTATGATGTCTCCTGTTCCTTTGTCTCAATTGTCACTCCTGATTCTAATCTTGGACTATTAAAATTGATGGAATAATTAGGATTCAATATCTTCACACTTGGCAAAGTTCAAATGCTCAGAATGCTCTATTACCACTCTTAAATTGTGCTCCAAGGACAATGGAAACTTTAATTGGTTGATATACTGCTTCCACAGATGATTTGCTTGTCCTAACAGTCACAAATAACATGCTTCATGGTCTTACCCTATTGTAAGCTACAAGTCATTTTTAAATTCTATAAATTTGACTCCATGAATGGTGCTGATATTCATGATGCTGAAATCAACATTTTCCTTTTTGGGTAGCAGCTAGATTGATGTCATGTACTTTACAACTAGTAGTGCCTGGCTGAATCTCAGTTTAACTTTAGCAGTAACTACTGTCCGTCTGAATCTGGTGGAAAGTGTAGAGACTTTCAGTAGATGACTTTTTTAAACAATACTTCCTTTCCAAGGAAGTACTTTGAACAAACTCATGAAAATTTTAGTATATTTATGTTAATAATTAATATAAGTAGAGATCCTCTGCTTGTTTTTTGACTAAGTGACAGCAGTGAAGACGAAATTCTGTTAGACACGGTCGTTGTTTATTCTGGCTCAAGAGAATGCTAGAATCTTGACCTTTTCCTTTCATGTCCAGCTTTACAAAGAGAAGAATGTGAAATGTCTTGAAGATGTGTTCTCAGTTAGGTATACTTGATATTTGATCATTTTAAATATGAGCTTTTCCACATTCAGGAATTTAACCTTGTAATCACTCTTGTGACAGTCCTTTAAAAGTCAATATATAGTACATCCATTCATATTGCTGTAACTGTTACTTCAACTGATTTAGTAAGGTCGGTTACGCGTTGTCATTAAATCTGTCCAAATACAGGAAGCACTAGAATTTGATTATATGCACTATCTCTTGCCTGTCTAGTAAGATGCCTGAATATCATTGTGGCAATCCTCCCATTACAGAAAGTAATCATATTAAATATTGGAGGGGGGGGGTTTCAATCTTACAATAGTATTATATATAAGATATAGTAGAATTAAACCATTCGGCCCATCGAATCCTCCCCACCGTTCGATCATAGCTGAAATGCTCCTCATCCCCATTTTCCTGCCTTCTCTCCATAACCTTTCAACCCATTACCAATTAAAAATCTGTCTAACTCCTCTTTAAGTTTACTCACTGTCCTGGCATCCGCCGCCCTTTGGGATAGCGAATTCCACAGTTTCTCCTCAACTCTGCTTTAAATTTGCTACCCCTTATCTGAAGACTATGACCTCTTGTCCTAGAATGCCACACCAGCGCTGGGTAATCTATAACTTTCGAAAAAACTAGACAAAAATTTTAAAGTAATCAAAGCCATGGTTGGCTATAATTCAAATAAAATTAACTTTTTAGCATTCACAGAATCAGACATCTTGTTATCCCTTAAGACACACTGATATCTTGATGAGCTACAGAAGACCAACTTCCAAGGGAACTATTCAAAGGTCATTAACATTGCTGGCCAACAGACTGCCACTCTGCTAGGACTAAGACCCTTCAACCTCTTTTGAAATTCTTAATGGTTGAAACATTCACAATGTCAAGAATCCAGACAAAGGAATATGCATCCTGTCTCAAAGCCAAAGTGGAGAGGTGGAAGTCACCTGTAGTATCGCCTTGTGAAGCTTCAAAGCTGAATCAGCCATTGTCTATAAATGAAGCAACAGCTCAGAGAAAGGGATCTCTAGGTTAGAAATTTGGTGAGATGGGTCCAAAACTGGGTTATTAATAGGACACAAAGTGTGGTGGTAGAAGTGACTGGAGCCTGCTGTCCAGTGGTGTACCACAAGGTTCAGTTCTGAGACCCATATTGTTTGTTATATACATAAATATAGATGATAATGGGAATTTGAGCAAGTTTGCAGATGACACCAAGGTTGGTAGGTTGGTTAATAGTGAGGAAGAAGGTAGTAGGTTACCGGAAGATATAGATGGGTAGGTCAGATGGGCAAAGAAGTGGCAGATGGAATTTCTGATAAGTGTGAGGTGATGCACTTTGGAAGAAGTAACAAGACAAGCGAGTATTTAATGAATGGCAGGCCACTAAACAGTTCAGAGGAACAGATGGATCTTGAGATATTTATTCACAGATTCCCGAAGGTGGCACAGCAGATGAATAAGGCTGAGGGGGACATGATTTAGGTGTATAACATGATAAGAAGTCTGGACAGGGTGAATAGGAAGTTACTGTTCCCCTTGATTAAGGGGTCAATCATGAGGGGGCATAGTTTTAGAATGAGGGGCAGGAGACTCAGACGGGATTTGAGAAAATGAATCTGGAATGCACCATCTGGTGCACAGTGGCACAGTAGTTAGCACTGCTGCCTCAGTACCAGGGACCCGGGATCGATTCTTGGCTTGGGTCATTGTTTGTGCGGAGTCTGCACCTTTTCCTGTGTCTGCTTGGGTTTCCTTTGGGTGGTTCGGTTTCCTTTCAAAGTCCAAAGACATGCTGGTTAGGTACATTGGCCATGCTAAATTTTCCCTCAGCGTATCCGAACAAGCAATTGCATGTGGCAACTAGGGTATTTTCACAGTATCTTCATTGCAGAGTTAAAGTAAGCCTATTTGTGACACTAATAAATAAACTTTAAATTGGGAAGATAATGGAGGCCAGAAATCTTACAACCTTTAAAAAGTGTTTGGATGAGCACTTGAAATAGCACAACATCAAGGGATATGGGACGTGCTGGAAAATGGGATGCGCATGCCTTTAGTGGTGCAGGTTGTTGGTACAGACTCAATGGGCCGAAGGGTCTTCTCTGTGCTGTACGACTCACTATGACTCTATGGGTCTGAAACTCCCTGTAGGAAATGGGTTAAAGATAGAGACTTTACGACTTTGAGGTGCTATATTCTTTCATCCTGCTTACTTACAGCGCCTAAAGACCTTATCCCTACAGAACATGTCACCCATGACCTCTTGGTGCCATCTAAGTGTGCATGGATGCAGCTGTGCCACCCTGTTCAGCCCACTGCCCATGAAATGCACTGGTGTCAGGAAGGGGACTGAGAAACCTGGAGACTGGAGTCTCCTGGGTCGGAGGCTTTGGGATGGTTCCCATGGCTTCCTCCTCCCTTGGAGTGCCTGTAGGCTCCTGGGACACTCCATGGGATGGAAGGAAAACTGGAGGCGAGGTTCAGAAGCCTCTGTGTCATCTGGCATTGCCACTCCTGGACGCCCAACACTGTCTACATCATGACATGCGAGCCCTCAATGATAGCCCTTTCCATTGCCTGCTGTGTCTTCAGCATGCTACCAAGACCATCAGCCATGGTCTGCAGTGACTTGTCCATGCGTTGGACGCTGCCTTCCATGGTTACCATTTCCTGCCCCAGGTTTTTCTCTGTGGTCGTCATCCTTGAAGTCTTGGCTTGGGTGCCATCTCCTGTGCCTGAAGAGTGTGGACCACCTTGAAATGGCCTTGAAGTTGCTGGAATTTTGCTGACACCCGCTCCTGCAGTCCCCAGGTCTGCCTCTGGAGATGCTTTGTGATAACTGTTTCCTGCAGCTTGACATATTGCTAGGGGCTAGCTGTTCAATTTGATTTGATTTATTATTATCACATGTATTAGTATACAGTGAAAAGTATTGTTTTCTAGCATGTGATACAGACAAATCAAACTGTTCATAGAATATGTAGGGGAGAAGGAAAGGACAAGGTGCAAAGTATACTGTTATAGTCATAGCTAGGGTGTAGATCAAGATCAAGTTAATATAAAGTATGTCCATTTCCTCGGATCCAGCAGACCCCCACCTAGCCAATCCCTCAGACGTTTCCACCTCTACCTGATGTGTATCAGCAGCTTTGTGGCGTTCACTAGAAAGTGACCCTGAAGCCTGTCTATTAATTCCATTCTCCAAGGTGTGTGTCTCTGTGCTGGTGGATGGTGCGGGTGATGCTTGTGCCAACTGTTGAGTGATTTTCTCAGAGCCTTCCACCGAGGTGCTGGCAGAGGTTGCTGACTCCTGAAGGCCTGGTCTCATCAGCTGTTGCTCCTGCAAGACAAGACACTTATTTCAGTACAAAGGTGAGACAAGTTGAATAGCTTGGAACTCGCTTGGGCCAGGTCATATGGATGAAGGTTTTGTGGATCCTCAGTTCTATGGCGCATGGCGACCTCAAAGGCACTCAGTTCACTTGTACACCTCCCCTGAAAACTCAATCGTGTGCTCCCCGTAGGAGACACAACTCAGGAAATCCCCTCGTTTTCTCACACTCCCTTCTATTATGGGCTATCTTTTCTTGCAGGGGCAAAATGGGAAGATTAAATGCTGATGGCTGTTGGGCCAGGAGAGTTGGTTGCGGGGAGGGGGCGGGGAGAGGGGGAGAGAGAGAGAGAGAGAGAGAGAGAGAAGAGAATTGGATGGTGGAGACAGGTGGCATATCTCGGCACCGTGCCTTGACAGGGTGGGGGTTGTGATCAAGAGTGCCAGAGGGATTTGAGGAAGATGTTGGGGACTCAGATGCTGGAAGGCTGCAGGGTGTCAGGTTGATGTGGACATTACAGGGACTGATGCCAGGATGTGACTCACCCTTGCAGCTCGAATGAGGTTGTTAATTTTCTTGTGGCATTGGGCACCAGTCCTCAGTTTCAGGCTGTGGGCACTAACTGCCACATCCACTGCACCCCAGGCCGCATCTGCCTTTCTGCTTCTGGGCCACCTACCCTCTTGGGAGTAAAGGCCCGGCTCTACTCCACTGTGTCCAAAAGCCTTCCAAAATCAGCCGCCGTGAAGCATGGAGCTGCTCTCTGCACTGCCATCCTCCTGGTGTGACTGGCTGTGAGTACAGGAGCGTTACCAGTTCACAACCGCGAGCCCGTTCTGGTGAATCACATCTCTGGGGACTCCATCCTGCGTGTTTCGCGTGGGGGCTCTTTCAATGCACTAAGTGTGCAATGATTGTGATCTGGACCACACTGGTCGGGACCAATATTTCTCCTCTTCTCAGTCTTAAATGGGAGACCCCTTATTTTTAAACTGAGTTCCCTAGTTCTAGTTTCACCCACCAGCAGAAACATCCTTTTAACATGTACCCTGTCGAGTCCCTTCAGGACCTTGTGTTTCAGTAAGATCACCTCTCATTCTTCTAAACTCCAGTGGACACAAGCTCAGTCTGTCTAACCTTTTCTGATAAGATTACACCACCACCGCACCCCCAACCTGCCCACACCACCACCAACACCCACCCTAGCTATCAGTCGAGTGAATCTTCTCTGAACCGTTCTTAATGCATTTATATTATGCCTTATGCAAGGAAATCACAAATTTTGGTATTGCAGTATTTGCATGAGCTGCCTACTTTTAACAGGGGAGCATTAATTGTGCTGTGGATTGTGCCCCAGCATTAATGAGCCTGGTCGTGCTTTACAAAGATGGACAAAAAGTTTTCAGAGTTTAAAAATGTAAAATTTTGGCTTTCTCAATGGAAATCGATCAGTCCTCTGGGAACCATTTTTACATGATAAGGTTTTGAGATGCCAATACTTATACCATGTATTGGGGGAGCAAATGTGGTGGAACGGCTAGGTTTTCTTTGGATGATGCCATCTCACCCAGTCTGTCTCTTGTTCTAATGTTCGCCTAGAAGTGGGTGTGATTTCTGGCAGAATTTGTCAACTGGCAAAGTTGAAATTGAGACACCAGGAGAAACAGGATCCTGCCCAATTTTTGGCCTGATTGCACAACTGCTGCAGCTCTCTCCTTATCTCCCCCAATCCCAAACCCAGATTTTAGGTCTGTAGTATTTTGCTTCCACACTGCCTTTTGAAATAGTGTGTAAACTTTAATTTACTGTAAGGATAATTTCCTACCGGTATCATTCTCATTTGATGTGGAAGACCATGTTCCTGGGTCCAGTTACCCATTGGAGCCAATGGCATGATGGAAGTATTTCCATGGTCTCCTGTAAATGATGACAGGAGGTGAACATAGTGAGAATGAAGCTGTGAATGAGGTCGAGGGAGAGATGGTTGTGAAAAAGGACACAATTCCTGCTCTTCATCCATTATTTCATCTTCCAGACCAACTTCATCTGACTCCTGTGACTCAGTGCAAGCATCATCCAAATGCTGCCCTGGCTGAGAATTGTCTACGTCCTCTCTCTTAGTCACAGAATGAAGCACCATTTGTACCCCGTTTCCATAATCATGTTGTCCACAATCGATCTCCATTACTTCCACATCTGTCAGATCTACTGTGTCAGAAGTAAATTGAGTGTCCTGGCTCGACAGTGCATCAAAGGGCTGAGAATTTTGACTGCTGCTGAGTAATACCAAATCTGGCAACTGTATTTCTTCATGGATACATTCTGTGCCTTCTGCTTCACTGGTAGTCATTCCTAATGTCCTCTGACAGTTGATGGGATCTCGATGGCTTCAGTTTTCTTCAATATTTCTATTCTGTCATAAAGTGGAAGCTAAATTCGCTTTATGGACTTGATACTGCCAATGAAAAGAATGCAATATGAATTAATATATGATTTCAAACGAAATGTTTAAATCCTAAAAAGTGCAGTTTTCATTATTTTTTGAAGAGTAAGGGACTCTTGTTCTCTGTTGCAGGCCACATACGAACAGCAATTGTGGGTGAACACCCACAGTTTTGCTGTGTTACCTACCGAAAGGTAACAAAGGTGGGTAACACAGCAAAAACTCGATCATCGCTAGCGTTTCGTTAGGTATATACGTGTTCATAGTAATCAAAAAATTGTCCTACCAAAGGAATCTAGAGGTTCGAGCTTAGGAAAAAATGCACTTAGAAAATACAAAGGTAATCCTTTGGTGAAAAAAGTCATACAACTGACAGCCTGATATATATTCCTGCCAATGACCTTTTCCTTGGGCTAAACACCTTCAACTTTAATGTCTCTTAAGCTATTAACTCCGATGTTTCTATTTTCCAATGAATGTGGCCGGAGGAGGTGGGGATGACAGTTTTGTTTGAGGGGGAGAGAGAGGCAGCTGTTCGGCCTCGGTTTGGGTGTTAATTGGGGGCATTTGAAATTGTCACCTTGCCAGCAAAAGAGACTCCTCTCCCTCTGGGCGGAAAATGAACAGGGTCTCCATCAGAGTAGCAGCTTCTTCATCACAGTCCGGGGCCCCCCCGGGTCGGATTGCACCCGAGCTGAAGCAGCAGCCCCTGAAGCGGGAGCTAAGGGCCTCGGTGACTGTCGTGAGCCTTTCAAATGGGAAGGAAGATAACCTGACGTTCGAGACTCAGGATGTAAAGGGAAGGACGGGGTTTGTCTTGCCGATCTACCCCGTGTGTCCCATATTCGACAAACGTGAGCCGGATCTAAGAGAGTTCGAATACCTTGAAAAGTTGTACATGGTTTTGTAAAACAAACGAATTAAACGTCACCTTGAGGGATTATAGAGGTTGTCAATCAATCCAAGAAATTAATATTCTATCTCAATAAACAGTTCAGCTCAGGGCAGGTTCACTGATTCCATTGGTAATCTAACCGAATAATTAACCAAAAATACACCAACCGTGACGAAAATGCACCAACAGCCACCAGGCCAGAAACACTTTCATCCGGCCATGATACTGACCAAAAATAACACCATATTTGACGCTCGCGAACTGCCCCACCCCCAACCAGCGGTGGCCCGCCCCCAATCCCGTTCCCCGCCTCCAACCAGCCTCGTTCCACGCCCCCAACCCGTGGGGCTCCGCCCCACTCATCTTTCTTCCTCTCGCCAGGTCAACCCGTGCCCCTCCCCAACGTCACCTGCTCCTCCCCAGCCAGCCTCGTGCCCCGCCCTGGAACTTTCGGGTTAACCCCCTCGGCTCCCCTGTAGCCTCGCACCCAGCCCCACCCCATCACATTAGTGCCCTGCCGCATCATTTACACAGTTCGTCTCAAACCCCCTGCCCCGTCCCCTTCGGGTTTTGTCCGCAGCACTCTCGTGCTCCTTCACCAACCGCCACCCGCAGCGCGAGTTGTTTTCAGTTGGGTGCGGTGTCGCGCTCTGTGTCCTTTTCCGAGCGGAATGAAGTTTCATTTGCCTTATCCTCCCACTGTACAAGATGTAAATCGCCATCAAGGCATGTTGAACAATGCAACATTATATCTCGCTATTTCGTAGACTTGCGTCACTCTGTCAGGGATAAGATACCGTTTTTATTCCCCATAAGCAAGTTAATTTGAACCTTTAGGACCTGAGACTGTGCATTTGCAGTTAATGATTAAAAAGCAGGAGGATATTTCACGAGATTAACTGCAAACTATGAAAGTAAGCACTCTATGCACTGGACATATAGCTATGGTTGAATCACTGGTGAGATGATCAGGATGTGGATGTGCCGGCGTTGGACTGGGGTGAACCTGACGAAGGGACTAACCCGAAAGCTTGTGCGTTTACTATCAAATAAATCAGTTGGACTAAAACCTGGTGTTGTCAGACTTTTTACTGAGATGATCAGGAGCACAGAATGGGTGTCGATTGTTAGAACAATCTTCTCGATGATGAAGGTTATTTGGTCCATTCTGCTCTATGACCTTACAACTGGATTTGGAGATGCCTGCGTTGGACTGGGGTAAACACAGTAAGAAGTCTCACAACACCGGATCAAAGTCCAACAGGTTTACTTGGTAGCAAATAAACTTGTTGGACTTTAACCTTACAATTGGATGCAGGTAATTATTTCTTACACGTGTCATTGGTGTTTCCTTCATCACCAGTTCTGTAGGGAAGCTTATTCCAAAAATTGATTGCAGGGTATATGAAGAATTTCCTGACATCAGTCCCAAAATAATCCTTTACTAGTTTGAACCTGTGTCCCAAGTCCTACTGCCACACTTCAATTTGAAATATTCCAGTGTAACCTCATGGCAGTTTATATTTTAAAGACCTACATGAAATCACACTACAGATTTCCTCTTTCAAAGATGAAAAGCCTAAGTCTCTCTATTCTTTCCTTAGATTTCCTTAGATTTATGACTTTTAAGAATCAGCCTTACAGCTCTTCAATGTCTCTTGTTTCTCGCAACTAGAACAAATGCAGCAAGGACTGTGCAGTATGCTTTCAAATTCTTCTGACTTATACCTATTTGCCTTTATGGTTAAATATTCTGTTAGCTTTGTTGATTGCTATCCAAAGTTGGTTTCAAATGTCAAATGCTTGACTCCATTAGCTGTCACAGTTAATTCAGTAGAATTCATTGAGTACTATTATACCCAAACTTCTTTCCTATCTGCAGATTTTTACATTTGTCTGCATTTAGTTTTATCTGCCATTGCGCATTCTACTCATTTTGTAAATTCCAGCAAGTTCCTTTCATTTCACTGCCCCTGTCTAACTTTGTATCACCTGCAGATATGACCAATGTGCATTGGATTTCTGAATCCAAATCTGTAATGTAAACTAAAGATGGTGGGCACAACCTTGGAGCAACTTATTAAGTTTGCCCCATTTTTTAAATTGATTCAATTGCTTCTTTTACTTTTCAGCTACACTCAATTGCTTCTTTTGCTTTTCAGCTAAGTTCTGCTGTCTGTTGGCTGTAAAAAATTTATGCACTTTTTGATGTCCAAAGGAGTCAAGGGTTATGGGGACAGGCATAAAATGAATCATTCATGATCTTGTTAAATGTTGGAGTAGGCTTGAGGGGCCAAATAGCCTATTCCTGTTCCTATTTCTTATTTTTTATGTTAGAATAAAGGGATGCAGTTAAACGTTATACATATAAAAGTTAAAAAAGATATAGAAGGCGATTCTCCCAGCCCGCTGCGCTACTAGAGGCTCTGCTTTAGTCTCCTGGCTTGCTGCGGAGCAGTCCAGGTGACTCAGGTGAAGGCTATGTAGCAAGCTTCCTGTTGGACGAACGGGCGGCATGGTAGCACAGTGGTTAGCACTGCTGCTTCACAGCTTCAGAGACCTGGGTTCAATGCTCGGCTTGGGTCACTGTCTGTGTGGAGTTTGCACATTCTCCCTGGTGTGTGCGTGGGTTTCCTCCGGTTGCTCTGGTTTCCTCCCACAGTCCAAAGATGTGCAGGTTGGTTAATTGGCCATGCTAAATTGCCCCTTAGTTCCTGGGTTGCGTAGGTTAGAGGGATTAGATGGTAATATATTGGGATAGGGCCTGGGTGAGAATGTGGTCGGTGCAGACTCAATGGGCCAAATGGCCTCTTTGTGCATTGTAGGGATTCTATGGACGCCATGGCCTCCACACGTCTCTGGCTGCCAGATTTCTGGTGCCATCAGGTCTGTGTCAGAAATCGGCGCGGAGTTGTATAAATTATTCAAATTGCCATTTTAATATAATTAGCGGGCCTGGGACGGAAGGATCCTGGTCCGCTAGCATCTCTCCCCCCATCCCCCCACTACAAGTGTTTCACTCTAGCAGGGTTTACAATAGCTCCTTACTAGCGGGGAGCTGATGGCCCAATTTCAGGCAGAGTGGCAGCGGACCCTCCACCGATCTCAGGCAGAGTGGCAACAGACACCCCCTTCCCTCTCACTGATCTCAGGCAGAGTGGCAGCGGATTACCCCCTTCCACCTCAGTGATCACAGGCAGACTGGCAGTGGAACCCCCCCTTCCCCCTCACTGATCACAAGCAGACTGGCAGCAGATTCCCACCCCCCCTTCCCACTCACTGATCATGGGCAGAGTGGCAACAGATCCCCCCTTCCTCCTCACTGATCACAGGCAGAGTGGCAGTGGACTCCCCCTTCCCCCTCACTGATCAAGGGCAGAGTGGCAGTGGACCCCTTTCCCCCCACGCTCCACCCTCACCAATCTCAAGCAGAGAGCCATTGGACACTAGGCACCTACCTCCTCACTAATTGGAGCACCCGAATCGGACTTTTGTGGAGCATGTCTGTTTCATGCCGATTCTGGATGGGCGAATGCGATTGTAAAGGAGGAAGTGCTGGTAAGGTTGGATGTGCAGCCTATTAATTCAATTTAACTGCATGCAAATAGATTTAAATGGCCATCACCCCAATTTTGGGTGCAGTCCCAATTGTGGTCATCTTGGGGCCTTGGTGAAGGGGAAAACAGCGCAAAGGTGGGCATGGATCGCGCTACTCGCCTCACACCCGACTTCACCATCTTCTGCGCCCGAAAACAGGTGCAACCTGATGGTAAAATCGGGCCCTTAGAGTCGAAGTCAAAGGGGCAATTTTGAGCTTGCAAGATCCGAGCCTGGGAGTGGCAGAGGGTTCTCAAGATCTGCCAAAATCTAGAAACTGCAAATTTCGCTCGCAAGATAGCAATTTCCGATTTTCGCTGGTCCTTGCCAACCATAATCTGCTTCACAACCACAAAGGGCGAAAGCCTCATTTTAATGTTGTTTAATAAATTAAAATATCATCAACTGCCACCGTCCTCTGCTCCCTCATATCCCCTCCTCACCATATATTGACCCTTGGCCATATTTTTAAACCTTGCTGACGTGACTTCATGTCAGAGAGGTTTACAATAGGTTTACCCAGACGTGAATCTGTCATGGGGATTTCTCTGGGGCATAAAGGTGAATATAGCCCCCAGGGGAAAGGAACATAGCCAGGCAGTGGCCTCACACTGCCCTTTGGCATAGGTTACTACAGCCAGGTTGATAACATTGCCAACCTGGAAGTGCCAATCTTTACTGGTGGCAGTGTCAGGGTAGATCCTAGTGGGAACATCTTGGGTGAAGGGGACTCATTTATTTGTTGTGTGGATGGTGGTGGTGTGGATGCAACTGATGGCTGTTTGTGGGGCGGGGGGTGGTTGGGGTCAGATGCCGGCGATGTTCAAAGGGAAGAGGGTGGGACGGTAATGACTGTTTTGGGAGGGGGGGTGTGGAGTATCCCTTTTCATTTGAGATAATGAGCATATGTTGCACCCTGCAGACTTTTTCATGCTCCAGGGGTAATTCATGCACTATGGAAACTCTGTAACGCGACAGATATAAAACTTTTAATTAGCATTTGGTAGCAATTTGCTTATTTAACTGGCAGTTACGATTTCTCAGCAATGTGTTTAGAATTAATTTCCTCCTGCGCACTCACTCCTCCTGCCTATCAACCCACCTTTTTGTTTTTGCTCCTTTTGTCCTGAAAGTTCTGCCTCTTTGGATGCAAAGTTCCACAGGCACTCCAGTATCTTGACCAGTTGACCATTCTTGTGTGGACTCTGATATTAATTGTTAATGCACCATTCATCTATGAATGGGATCACAGCAAAGCCCAATCTACCAACAAATACTTTCATCAGGAGTCATTGTGGTATGATCAGAATGGAAATCATCTCCAATTTTCTTTTCCCATAACATTGAGACCAATTGCAGTAGTGATCAAATAGCTGTACATAGATTGAAGAATCTTTCTGGATAGAGCTCAGTTACTGATTAAACCAGCAGAGGACCTGCTTTTAGTTTTATTTTGAAAAGTTCAAAGCAGTAGTAAGTGGTATTGCACTTGCTTCTAGAAGTTCTGATGACCAACTATCCCAGTAATGATAACAATGTAGAAAAAATATTTGATTAAGATACATGATGGTGACTACTAAACATTTGTTCAAGTTACTGTTCTGTTACTGTGGCTGGTGACTACAAAACATTTGTTCAAATTACTATTTCTGTTACTTCTGTACAACATACATATAAAAATGTCTTGGTTTCTTAATCTAGAAGAAATTTTGCTGCAGTTACAGTTTTCTAAGTACCAAGGTGAAAAATACTGGGAGTAGATATTTTCAGTTTTTAACAGAGCAATGTTATACCAGTCTCCTAGTGACACTTAGCTGCTCATATTGCTACCTAATGTCATTCTCCATTAGGTGCAAGGGCGAAGTAGAGCTCTAGAATTTGACAGTACTGTAGTTCACAAGGTTGTGACCAAAGCAAGATGAGCTGACATTTATACAGTTTATAATCTAACTGACAGCAGGAGAATGACATTTGGGCATCAGCTAGTTTCATTTCTGCAATGCAAAAGCTTATGCAAGCTGCACAGGTTAAAGTCAGTAACATTCCTGCTGTGACATAGTTGTTTAGAGTCATAGAATCCCTACAGTGCAGAAGAAGGCCATTCAGCCCATCAAGTCTGCACCGGTTCTCCGTAAAGGCATCTTTACCCAAGCCCAAACCACTTCACCCTATCCCCGTAATCCTGTGCATTTATCATACCTAATCCACCTAACTTATGCATCTTTGAACTGTGGGAGAAAACCAGAGCACCTGAAAGAAATCCACACAGACACAGAAAGAATGTGCAAATTCCACAGCGACAGTCTTCCAAGGCCAGAATTGAACCTGGATCCCTGGTGCTGTGAGCAGTACTAACCACTATGCCACCGTGCTACCCAGAGAATTGTAAGAGTGCTGAGGTACAGTCCTGGCCAAACGATCTTAGCTGTATGGGATAGCCAGTCATATGAGTCAAATTGTCTCAGTTCACACCAAAATGCTACAGCCTGTAGCCAGATCCTTAGGCCTGAAGTGCTGAAGTGTCCGAATGGAAACTCAGCAGCCTTCTGCATTCTATGCTGTAGACACTGATGACAAACTTCGTAAGAAATGTGGATAAGTGAACAAGTACACAAGACTTGAGGGTTTCACAAGGGTGATTGTTAAATTTTTTCTGTTAAACATTGTTGGAAGGAGGTCTCATAGTGCAGTGATAGCATACCTGTCTCTGAGCCAGAAGCTCTGGGTTCATTTCCCAGTGCAGGACTTGATGATCAAGGAAGATGCATTTATAACATGGCACGTGCTAACATAAATCAGTGACAGATAGTAAGAGCAGGTGAGATTCTTCCATCATTACTCATAGCTTTAGACTACAACATACATATAAAAATGTCTGTTGCCATAGCATCTTGGACTCTAGGGGGCTGGTTGGCCCAGCTGGTTGGATGGCTTGTTAAATCAGATTGGTGCCAACAGCTTAGGGTTCAATTCCTGTCTGCCTAGGGTGGATTTGGGACCTACCACCTTTCTCTACTCATGGTGGAGGTTACAGTACTGTGGGTCAAACCTGCCACTAGGCAGAGAGCAGAAGAAGAAACAGAGACAAATAAATCTTTATTTGTAATTATTGACTTAGTGCCAGAATTTCCACTTGAAGACTGGAATTAGGAGGCAGGTTCCATTTCAGGTTGCGAACTTGCCTCCGTCACCAGCCTTCTATGAAGCAGGAATCCTTTGGTAATCAGAGTGTTAATGACTCATGAGACAGGGCTGCTGCCAAATTAGTGACTGGTTGGGATGTGAAAAGGAATGCGTGGGTTCATTAAAGAAGTGGGTCAGGTTCTGGCCTCTACTGGCTGCCGTTGCAAATTAATACCTTAGAAAGGAAAAAAATTGCCAAAGTTCAAACTTCCTATATTTCAGGGGGCAAAGGGTGCCCTGGATCCAGGACAGTGTAGATATGTTTTTAAAATTAGTGAATCTTTTTTATATAATGGGTAGGTCTCTTCAGGCAGGCCCTGGCTCTTCAGCACCATTCTGTATCATGTCACTTAAGCTTACAGCCAACCCTTTCCCATCACCATTGAGCTGATCTAATTTCTAGGGGATGATGAACTCTAGCTACATCACTGAAAATGGGAAAACTACCAAACGATAAAACATTACCAATCAAGAACCTGTCTATCTCTGTCTTGAATACACTCAATGACTTGGCCTCCACAGCTCTCTGTGACAAAGCAGGTTCAATGATCTAAGGGTCTTGGCTGGCTGACTGTGGAGTTTGCAAATTCTCCCTGTCACAGCCATTTTATTGCTGTTTCACCTGCTTCAGTCCCAATTTGAGTTGGAAAAATCTGGCCCTTGGTGTCAGTGTTTATATTTGTAGTGACGTAGAACTCACAACACGAAATTAAAGGAAGGTGATTGGTTGGTGATAGTAAGGACAGTAGTGAGAAAGATTGCAGGATGTAGGTGGAAGAAGATTGAAGAGGTGCTTCACTTGAGGCGCCTTTGGATTAGCTGCTCACAGAGCTCTGACAACTCGGGGCACTGCTGATTGATATGGCTCTTGCTCCTCCTCCTGCACTTATTCCTCCACTGTTGATGATAAAAGCATGTCATTCATTATCATATAGTTATGCAGAATGTGGCAGAGAATCACAAATCTGATTGTACTGAAAAGCTCTTCCTGCTCAATCAGTGGGAGTTTTGTTTGAGTATGCTGATGGTCTGTGGAATTATCCTTTTGGCTGCAGTTCATTCTACATCTATAGCTACGCTCAGTTTTCTGACAGAACCATGTTTGGGGGGGAATCATTCTAATTGCTCACTAGTCAGCCTGCAACATGATTGACCACCCTGTTAGCAAGGGAGGCATCCTCCTGAGTGACTGTCCACCATCTATGTTCTTCTTCACCCTGCAGAACTTCAGCCACCATTCTCCTCGCTAGTGCCTCCCAACCTGGCTCCAGTGAAACCCACAATTTCTCTCTGTGTTTGGCTTTATGGCTCCTCTTCCTTAGGGACTGCCTGTGGTCCCAGCATGGTTCCCACCGACACTGAGTGGACTAAAGAACTGCCAGCCATTTGGCCAGTAGCTCTCAGAATCAGGACTTCACCCCAGATTTGGACAGAGTTTTGCCCCAAGTCAGTTACTTGACTAACATCCATTAAGTCACTATAGAACAACCCAGGTAAGTGGAGGTGGCTAGCCCCGATCCTTTAAACTGATGGAGCATCCAGCTCCATGTAATACTCCCCCACAATTATCAGGAAATCAGGCTGAAAACTTTATGATGCTCTTGTTGCCTGTGATTGCAGACAAGCTGGACTTTGCGGGAATGGAATCCCTCTCTATTCAGAGAGATGCGAGACTGGTGATGGGAAACACCTAAAGGAATGTGGATGTACTCTATCATACTTTGACCTCTGGGGAAGATGCAGTATTGGGATATGCTAGTGCTGTTTCAGCTTGCAGTCCTTTGTCCTTGGGAAAGTAATGCAAATGTTTCTTCACATTTGGTGACCTCTTTGATATAAAGATGAATATCTTATTGGGAATGTTGCTGTTACCACCTGCTGCAATTTGGAATGATTCTGTGGCACAAAAGCTAAGAGCCATAGACCTTGACAGTCCTATTAAGAGCTTTTTGTTTATTGACTCAAGGCTCAAACTGTGGCTGTGAAATATATACCCCACAAGATATCGGAGCAGAATTAGGCCATTTGGCCTATCGAGTCTGCTCCACCATTCGATCATGGCTAATGCATTTCTCAACCCCATTCTGCTGTGTTTTCTCCATAATGTTTGATCCCCTTACCAATCAAGAACCTATCTACCTCTGACTTAAATACACTCAGTGACTTGGCCTTCACAGCCTTCTGTGGCAATAAATTCCACAGATTCACAACCTCTGGATGATAAAAATCCTCCTCATCTTGGTTCCCCTTACCCAATAACTTCTGTGGTGAAATGAAGGGATATTGCTCCTCACTAGCATTAAAGTAAGTATCCCCCAAAGAGCTGCAAAAGTTATGGTGCTTCTTCTTTAAGCTTCTTATCTCTTCTGTCTTCTTTGCTGTTTTTCAACCTCCAGCTGTAAAAGCAGACCGATGAGACCACCACTAACTGCAATGCAATTGATGTGACGATGGACCAAAAGCATTCAACACTATCAAAAAGTTACGAGAAGCCAGAAAACAGAAAATAGACAAAATAATGTCCAGAAATTAAGAACCAACCAGAAGAACCAGCAACAGCTAACCTATCTGTGCTGGATGATTCCTTTAAGTTATAGTGCTAATGAAACTTTACTCCCTATTAGTACCACAGGTTGCTAAGTGAATTTATCACATGGCAAGAGGCATTCAGGAATGTGATATCTTACAATGCATAAGATCCTTATTTAAAAAAGATAGAGTCTTTAAAATGATTCTGGTGGCACACTGGATGCCTATCTTGGTCTATTATGGTGGGTGCTACATTTACAGAGTGGAATAAACACCAACACAGTGTCTACCATCATGAATCTATGGGTGACTGATTTACACTTGTAAAAAGCGTGTATACAATAAAATTTCTCAGACAATTTCTCTCTCACGTATTGCAACAAGCAATGAGTATTCATTGGATATAGTTTAAAAAAAATTGAATTCAGTTTTAATGTTTCATAAATAAGAAATAATTCTAAGAGATGTATTTTAGTAATCATATCCTGCAGTTTCTTTTATTTTATTAATCTTGATTTGTGTTTATTTGATCATGGATTTTCTAATATTTGTTTAGACCTGTATTGGAAATCTTGATTTTTGACCCGAAGCTCCTATATCTTATGATCTTTAAGGTAAGGGATGACTGGAAAACAACAATTATTTTCCTTTGACCAATTAAATGGGTATAATTCCTTAGAAGATTCTTTCCCGTTCTATGAATAACATGTATCTATTTTCATAGGCTGTAAGCAATTTTCTACTGTAAAGCAAATGCTTAACTGAATTAAAAGTTTCTGACCCTTAAGAACCATAATAGACAAAGACAGAGGGCGGAATTTTACTGGCACGTCTGCCCGAGTTTCGTATGATCCTGCCTGAGGCCATCAGAAAATATCGTTCTCCGAGCCTTGCCCACCCCCGGAATCGGGGCGGTTATGCTGGTGAGAGCCTCTTTTGAAGAAACACTGATCTTCTGGCCAATGCAGATGATAACAGACAGTGAAAATGTGGGCACTGAAGGTTGGTTATCACATTATTATTTTACCCATGAGAGCTAAAATCAAATCCAGCTCGGGCTGAATGAGAGAACTTTTAGTGTTTTAAGAGTCTGACTTGAAATAAGTCCAACTAGGTTCCTCATGATTACATATCCACCATGCCATACTTTTCTGCTAAACTGACAATTTAATGCAAAGATTACAAAATTGGTATTATTTAGAAATGAAACTGACAGATGTGTGTTGCACTGGCACTCTGTTCAGGCAGTGTAGTAGGACAATTCTCTGCACATAAGTTGTGCTACATTGGGTGACAAAAGTGGAAATGTAGTTTGTTCTTCATCAACAATATCCTTGATAAGCACAAAAATGGATAATGGCATGTCAAAAATAATGCAGTCCTATTTTTGGCCATTCCAATGGAGTATGAGGACATATACTTAAAAGTTACTGCTCAATTCCTTTCTTGATAGAAATTACCATGAGATTTTGAACTAGAAACACTTTATTTCATGGAAATCAGACAATAGTGACCAACCTAAATCATTTTTGCTTCCTGTTACTGTTCAGCATTGCATGCTATTATTGACAGTCAATCTTCTCAGGGGTATGAGACTTGAAAGAGTTTACTGGAGTGAGGGTCTCTATGAAATGTGGATAGTGTTTGACTTCTGATTCCTTTGCCAGTCACACGCTAAAGTATTTCCGTAATCTTATACAGCTAGGATAACATTGCAACCTGATTAGTGTTGCAAATCTTTTCAACAATATTTTAGCATTTTGCCTGGCACCCAGGCACAGTAAAGTTCCAATTGCCTGCTCAACATAATTATAGCTAGCTTAGGCTAGATTGTGTGCATGAGCTATAAGAAATTACTTCTTAAATTTTTGTTTTCTCCTTTGACTTTGCTCCACACATGTTCTTAGTGTAGTATGAAGGTCTGGCATAGAAATGGTTAATGTGGGACTGGGTATAGTACAGCTCACAGTGTAAAGGAACACGTAATCCAAATTAAGAGAGAGCAATCTTTGTATTGGGCCAAACTACACACATCTTGCAACAGTTAGAGTTTAGAAGAATGAGGGGAGATCTCATTGAGACATATAAGCTGATGAATGGGATGGATAGGATAGAGGTGGAGAGACTCTTCCCGCTCAGAAAGGACAGTAGGACTAGGGGGCACAGCCTCAAGATAAAGGGGGGGCGGTTTAGAACGGAGTTGAGGAGGAACTTCTTCACTCAAAGGGTGGTGAATCTCTGGAATTCTCTGCCCGTTGAAGTGGTGGAGGCTGCCTCACTAAATATTTTTAAGACGTGGGTTGATGGGTTTTTGATAAGCGAGGGGATTAAGGGTTATGGGGAGAGGGCGAGAAAGTGGAACTGAGCCACGACAGATCAGCCATGATCTTATTGAATGTTGGGGCAGGCTCGAAGGGCTAGATGGCCTACTCCTGCTCCTATTTCTTATGTTCTTATGTTATGTTCTTATGTTCAGTGATTTAGGACAATCTACCAATGCTGCCCTGCATGTGGTGACCAGTAAAGATGCAGAAAATATGACTCTTCAATCTTCCAGAGCTTTGACTGTGTGGTTTTATATCCTTATGAAGCAGATATCTTTATCTGCACTTTGATTTCCTAAATGTGAAAAGTTAGAAGGTTAGATGACGAGAAGATGAATCAAAGATCATTAAATGATTTGTGATTTAAATTGCAAACACAAATAACAGGAATGATTCAACGAGCACAGATAAAATGAGCTGTCTTTAATGTTTTACTTCCTAATGTAGTTTTTGCCCAGTTCTTGGAAAGTGGTATTGAACTATGTAACTAATTGACATTTATTTCAGGCGAGGGTAGAGTGAGGAAGGCATAATTAATGATTGATGAAAGCTTATGAATATTAGTGAACTGCTGGCCTCTCACGGAACCAGAAGACGAATTAAAAGCAACATATGAATGAGGTTCAGCTTTGAGAAAATGAGCAATTCTGCGTGAAAGTACATGAAAACAACTTGAAACAAAGCATCCTGTTAGGTATTGAAAATTATAATGAATTTTACACAAATACATACTGCAGAGTTTCCATACAGAGTCATTTTATCATGAAAGTATTGGGCTAGATTTCCCAGCAAATTTCTTTGCACGCTGATATAACTGTATTTCATATTTGAAATATTTATTATTTAACATATTACTAAAATGCTCTGAATAACTTTAAGGACTGGTCTCTGAAGGAACACACTTCCTTGGTAAATAAGAACATAAGAAATAGGAGCAGGAGTAGGCCATCCAGCCCTTCGAGCCTGCCCCGCCATTCAATAAGATCATGGCAGATCTGTCGTGGCTCAGTTCCACATTCCCGCCCTCTCCCCATAACCCTTAATCCCCTCTCTTATCAAAAACCCATCAACCCGCGTCTTAAAAATATTTAGCGAGGTAGCCTCCACCACTTCAACGGGCAGAGAATTCCAGAGATTCACCACCCTTTGAGTGAAGAAGTTCCTCCTCAACTCCGTTCTAAACCGCCCCCCCTTTATCTTGAGGCTGTGCCCCCTAGTCCTACTATCCTTTCTGAGCGGGAAGAGTCTCTCCACCTCTATCCTATCCATCCCATTCATCATCTTATACGTCTCAATGAGATCTCCCCTCATTCTTCTAAACTCTAACGAGTACAAGCCTAGTTTATTCAGCCTCTCCTCATAGCTCAACCCCCTCAACTCTGGCATCAGCCTAGTAAACCTCCTCTGCACTCCCTCCAAGGCCAAAATATCCTTGTGTAAGTACGGCACCCAAAACTGCACACAGTACTCCAGCTGCGGCCTCACCAATGCCCTATACAGCCGCAGCAAGACCTCCCTACTTTTATATTCAATCCCCCTCGCTATGAAGGCCAGCATCCCATTCGCCTTCCTGACCACCTGCTGCACCTGCAAGCTGGGTTTTTGCGACTCATGCACAAGGACCCTGCGGTCCCTCTGCACTGTCGCCTGCTGCAGTTTTTCTCCACTTAAGTAATAATCCTTCCTACCATTATTCCTACCAAAGTGGACCACCTCGCACTTGCCAACATTAAATTCCATTTGCCAGTTCCTGGCCCATTCGCCCAGCCTATCTAGATCCCTCTGCAGACTTTCCACACCCTCCGCACAATTTGCCATTCCACCAATCTTGGTGTCATCAGCAAATTTCGACACCATACACTCGGTTCCCTCCTCCAGATCATCTATATAAATGGTAAATAGCTGAGACCCCAGCACCGATCCCTGGGGCACTCCACTAGTCACCAACCGCCAATCCGAATAGCACCCATTGACGCCCACTCCCTGCCTCCTATTTGACAGCCAATCCCCTATCCACACTAACCCCCTACCCCCAACTCCATGCCCCCTAACCTTCTGTAACAACCTCTTGTGCGGCACCTTATCAAACGCCTTCTGAAAATCAAGAAACACCACATCTACCGGCTCTCCTCTATCCACTGCCCTAGACACATCCTCATAGAGCTCCAATAAATTCGTCAGACGCGACTTCCCTTTAACGAAACCGTGCTGCGTCTGCTCTATCAAGCAATTCCCCTCAAGATGCCTCGCTATTTTCTCCTTGATGACGGATTCTAACATTTTACCTACAACAGACGTTAAACTAACCGGCCTATAATTCCCTGCCTTTTGCCTGGCACCCTTCTTAAACAACGGCGTAACATTAGCCGTTTTCCAATCTTCCGGCACTTCCCCGGAATCCAGCGATGTCTGGAAAATAACCACCAAGGCATCCACTATAGTTTCATTTATCCATTTTTAAAACATAAACCAAGTTGAGCAAGGGATGGAATTCATCCAGAAAATGGCACTGTCAGATTCTATCTGAAAATCAGTGTTTTTGTCTCCACAGCCAGGTTTTCTTGCCAGACCTTCTGACACTTTGTCAAAAAAAGCAGGGGCATTTTTTTTGCGCTGTCATACCTGAGGGGTGGGGCCTTCTCCAGAGTGATTGGAGTGAAAGGGCACCCCAATCACAACATGACCATTGGGACCCCCACTTCCCATCAGTGTTCAGCAGCAATCTCTCCCACAACTCCACCTCCCCCCTCCAACCCCGTACAATGTTTGTCGGCAAACTTCTTTCCCTCCCATCACTGTTTGCTATGCCATGTCTTTGACCATCCATGGGCTGCACTGAGACCTCCACACCCCTGGCATGGTGGAGAGCAGTAATGATTCCTGCTGGTAGAGGGGAGCATGCAGCGAACCCAGAAGGGAAAGTGTTATGCCATTTAGGTATATTTAAATCTGTTTAAGTTGATGATAATCAGGTTCATGTCCTCACTGGGCACAGCCTGATTACACCACCAATGGGATGTGGGGAAGATCTCATTCTGAGATCTCCCCGCTCCAAATACCGTTAGAGTCCTCGAGCAATATGGGATTATAATGGGATTTGCACCTGCAGCAAATGGGCCTGGAAAATCCCAGCCAAGATACTTCCTATAAATCAAGGCATACTATTTTGTCCTTATATGGTGAGGGATGTTGAAACTCCAAAAATTATATGAAGGAAGCCCACAAGATTAATGCATATTTTAAAATGCCTTGGTTATCTTGATTAGCTCAAAGACCTGGGTCTTGTATATGTGAGAAGAAGGTAAGCTTGGGTGATTTATCAACATTTATAAAATAAATATGGAAGACTGTCATGTTTACTAGTTAGGTAAGAATAGAATGAGGTTAGATGCTAGTCATTTCTTCTTTTCCTTAAATGTATTCTGAATTTTCCTTTTCCTAGTTTGGACTTTGACATTTTGATGCAGCTGTGCTTGAAGTAGTACTCTGGAATTATACTTTTCTATCTTATTTACGTTTTAAAGTATCACCATGGGAACTCATTTAGTCATTTATTTTTGAGAATGAGTAGTCAAAGTCTTTTCAATATTTCTTCATGACTCAGCCACTAAATAAAAAGGAGAGAAAGGAACGAATTTTAACTAGCGAGAGCAGAATCTTCCATTTTGGAGACAATGGGGGCAATTTTGAGTCCACACTCTGTGGGAATGGAAGCGTATACTCAAAATCCAGAGAGTAAAATTCATGCCAATGAGTTTTCAAGTCCCAATCTCTCCAGTTCCTTGACAGTGGAGTGGCCTGAAACACACCATGGGACTGCTGAATGCTCATTTTAATACATTAGCATAACATTAGCAAACACTCTGGTATTTCTCCCCTCGTGTGATGTGGGTATGCCGGCGTTGGACTGGCGTAAACACAGTAAAGAGTCTGACAACACCAGGTTTTAGTCCAACCTATTTATTTGATAATATACTCACAAGCTTTCGGGGTTAGCCCCTTCGTCAGGTGAATGGAGAGTTCTGGCCTCAGACAGAGCATATAAAGCACAGACAGTTTAGAGATTACTGATTAGAATGCGAATCCTTACACCTAACCTGCTGTTCAAGACCTGAAGTGGCTGATAATGTGAGTGGAAGGAGCACTGATCACAGGTTAAAGAGATGTGTATTGTCTCCAGACAGTACAGTAAGTGAGGTTTTGCAAACCCAGGCAAGTCACGGGGGTTACAGATAGTGCGACATGAACCCAAGATCCCTGTTGAGACCGTCCTCATGTGTGCGGAACTTGGCTATCAGTCTCTGTTCAGCGACTGCGCTGTCGTGCTTAAACTGTCTGTGCTTTATATGCTCTGTCTGAGGCCAGAACTCTCCATTCACCTGACGAAGGGGCTAACCCCGAAAGCTTGTGAGTATATTATCAAATAAATAGGTTGGACTAAAACCTGGCGTTGTCAGACTTTTTACTGCGATTTCTCCCCTCACCAGATATTCAGCAAATCATACTGGTGTCAATTACAACAGGTCTGCACTGGTGCCTTCATCTTCAAGAGGGGTTTTGGAGGTAAGCATGAACAGCCACCACCATCCGTGATGTGCACTGTTCAGGATGCAACGGAGAGAACTCAGGGGATATGAATATGTTCAACTCCGGGCTGGGATAGGGGTCCCAGAATTACCATTTCAGGGAGAGGGGTTAGCAGAGGTCACTTGCAGGCTCTGTCTACCCTTCATGTCATGGTGTCCCTTCCTTTAAATGGATTGTGAGGACTTCTATGCAGGCAGTGTAGTGTCCTCTTTTCTGGGTTCCTATTGATATAGCAGCTGAGGGAGTACCCTTCCTTAGTGGGGGCTGGCAAGAGAGTGGATGGGAGGGACACAACACTGCCATTCTCACATTCCACAGGGATGAGGCTCCGGGCAGTGATTTCTCCGAACTTGGTGGCCTGAACAGACAGGTAAGCAAAGTGAAATTTATTGACAAACATTCAGAACAGAATGGTGACCTATCTGCAATAGTCCCTATCTATCCATGCCCATTAAGTGCCTATGGTTTCTTTATCTTCCTCACCCTCCCATTATGTCTAAGTGTCTCCCTAGGTTCCACAGCTGAGGTTGTGGTGGCCTGCTGACTTCCATGCCCTTTCGTCTGAGATGACTTTGGTGGAAGTTAAAAATAATTCCAGACGGTCAGAGAATCAAATTCAGACAGATTGTGAGGACAAGTCAAAGGAAACTTCACAGAGAGTAAAAGTTCAGACAAATAGAGATGTTAAACCACACATCAAGAAATGTTTTGATAGATTAAGGTGAGTATAGACAATAATGTACTGAAAGGCATAACTTCAGCAGATGGGGAGTGACTTATAGAATGGCATATACATAAGAGTCTGAAACATTTACAGCTCAAAAGGAGAAAATTTTCCATTATGCCTGTGCCAAGTCTTGGTTGGAGCAGTCTAAAACTCATCTTACTCCTCTGTTCGCTCCCCTGTAGCTATGTGCATTCCTCTGCTTCACATGTTCATCCACTATTCTCTTAAAAGATGCAATGATCTCAACCTCAATTCTTGGTAGCAAATAATTTAATGCTCCTTAACAATTCTGCATCAAGAAATGTCTCATAACTCTTCTCCTCACTCTCTTAGTTGCAGAATGAGTCTGTTGAAGAGGTCTTTGTCGTCTTCTGTATGTTAACAGCATGTCTTTATTAACTGCTTGTAGCTATATACAAATGTACAGTAAAGGGTACCAGCATGGAGTTATTGCCATCTTCAGTCCTGGCACATCTTTACCCACCACATTGCCCTTAGTGGGGGCCTGGGGTCTCCAGCGGTCCTCCGATTGTCAGATATCTCCACTGCAATTGCCTCCAACGGCTGTGTCATGTGTCAGTGAGGTGATCGCCAGGTTGTGAGCCCAAGCCTATTCCAGAACTAGTGCATGTATCTGCACTAATGGAGGGTGCAGGGGAATGCAGTGACAGGTCTTTCTTGGATCCTTCCTCTGTCTCTTCTCGGTGCTGTGGGGCTGGTGCTGAGATTCTTGCTAGTTGCCTTATTCCACATTTTCCTGCTGGTGGCTGGAATAGGGAGAAGAGATTAACTAGGCAGACTCCAACATAGTGACCGGAATGCTATGGTCATTCATGCCAGCAGGATTTTCCCATTCCATTGTAGTGAACAGAGATTTGGCTGGGTGCAAAATTCTCCGACTTCACTGCAGCATTGCGTAAATAGCTAATAAGATTGCACCCAGTAGGTCACTTGCAGTCATTGTCCCCATGTTGTTGATGTAAGCTGGATTGTTGCAGGATACTGATCTCACTTCCAGGTGGGAGCGATCTCTGTCCAAGGCAATTAATTCTGCTGCCCGCTCTTTGTGGGAAGAGAGTGCCCTAAGCTCAGGGGTACGACCTTGTGCTCTCCCAATAGTTGTGAGAGATCTTGTCCTGTATAAAGATAGATGGATTGACTGTGAGCACTATGGATGAAAGAGCATTTCAGAAGCATGCATACCTGTTGTGTCTGCTGAGCCCCACCCAGTAAAGGATTACAATGCCACTTGTGTGGGATCTGACATGAGATGGTAAGTGATGAGTGGCTGGCTGATGTCCCAAATGCTGGTAATGTGTGACATCCTTGTGAACTCTAACACTTAGACTGCCTGATCTCTTTATGAGAGTGTGAGTTTGGAGTGAGCGGAAGTTTCATTTACCCTGGTGGAGTGCATCAGATTATTCCTTCTTTTCCTGCATTGCAGGTCAGTCCTTTTCTGTTGGCCATTGGTGATGATTTCCCTGGTGACCTCGTCCTAAGCCGCTGTGGAAGACCTCCTGCTCCCATTCCTCAGACAGAGGACTTCCTGCCTTTCCTGGGCAACTTGAAGGAGAATCCCAGGAGGGCCTCGTTGAACTGTGAAGCCAAAGGTTATGCGTGGTTTGGGCACCATGGCGAAACAGAAGTTCATGTCATACTCGGGCTGCAGTGGGTGAATGTTTGTGCAGGTGCCCTTTAAATATGGTACCAGAATCTTCAACCTCATGCGGTAACAATGAGGGAGACAAACGCATGCTCACCCTGCCTTGAGATTTAAGAGCTTCTTGCTGCATATTGAGCTGAAAAGCGTAAAATTGGGTGGATAAATCCAATCCCCCACCCAGTGGGAATTACAACAAATTTCCTGCCCACCACCACTTAGTTTCAGCCCATAGTCTATCTATCTTTTCCAATTTTAAAACAATTTCAATTTAAGTTTCACCTCAAATGAAAATATTCCTAGTATCTCTGGGAGATAAAAGTTTGACATGCAGTGAATATGGAAATCAGAAATAAAGGAGGAGAGAAAGAGACTGTGAAATTGAACAGGACCCAAAAACAGCCCCTGTTTTCATGATAAAAGAATTTCTTAAGCCCATTATGTAAACAGTACGCAAACTTTAAAGTACTTGCTTATTTAAATGGTTGCTGCATAACTGCATGTCACATTAGGGTGTTGCAATATCATGAGAAACCAGCATGCATTAAAGTTAATATGCATTGCTGCTCAAAACTAGTCAATGCTTCTTAAAGGGAAGGTAACTGTAGAAAGTGCCAGAAGTCATTATGCAACTGACTCTGACATGGGAAAGATAGAATAATGCCATAACATAGCAGAGAAGGGGGTCTGAAATTGTCCAACATAGCACAAGAAGCCTTGATGGAGGAGAGGAAAGATGCCTTCTATCCACAGGGTGTCAAAAGCCCCGCCAAACATACTGCCAAATTAATGGTACTAAATAGCCATAACAGTCAATGCTAATTTTAACAGAGGATGTGGATGTAGTGCCATGAGATGAGATGTTCAATTAATTTACATGATGGTTCATAGATACTCAATACACCATAATGTATTCATTCACTTACCAATGATCTCTATCAATCATGACTCACACCTAACACTCATAGTTTCGCTATACCCTTACACATTTAGCATTGCTGCAATTCCTGTGCCCACATCTTGCAGCTCACCAGCTTTTTATTCAATTATGACAGCCACATCACCTTAACAACTGCTTGAAAATTAAAATCTGGGCATTGAAAAAATATAATGCAGAACATACTGCATATTTACTCATAATATTACCATTATGTTAACTGAAAGTATGCCATCCACAGCATTATCTGTAGAGGGATTCATTGTTGTGGAATGTTATGATACCTTTGCACAAACGATTTAACATGTAAGGGATAATTTTGTTCTGCCAGTGGCATTGTCACCCATGAGCAGTGTACCATAGAAATTTGGAACTTGCAATGGTGATATATTGGGATTCAACTTAAATGGTCAGAAAATCATTCACAATGCATACCCATATTTTTGCTCTACTGTCCAAGATCATGAATTAACATCTGCTTCCAGCCCACCTCTACACAGTAGTTTTAAACTATAAAATGCAGGAATGGAAGCGTGCATGACTTTACAACTGTGTGCTATGACTGAATGTTTTTGGTTTTTAACTTCAGGCAAGCCAGTGTTAATTGTTTATACACACTTAATATTTGGCATTCTTACTATTCTCCAACCACTTTTGGCTTGTCAGTCTCTTTCAGTTTCAGAACCTTACACAATACAAAAAAGTCCAAGAAGTAACTTACAGTCAATAGAAATTATTATAATTGTTGAAAGTTGTGTGGTTATTTTTGCACAGCAATTATATTGGATCTTTAAATTTGCATTCATCCAACAGAATGGGTGAGAATTGTTCAGGCTGGAAGTAGGCTACAGCAGCATCTAGCAAAGCAAATAATCAATGACAGTTTATTCTCATAAAATTTCAACATGAGACTGAAATTAAAGAAACAATTTTAAAAATGGGAAAATATAAGAAAGCAAAGATAACTGTAAAGTTCCTCTGATCTTTGAATTGAAATATATATTATGTGCACAATATATATCTACATGTAATACTGTCCAGTGTGGTGCTAAGCCACATCCATATCCTGGATTCAATTTCTAATTAGGCCCTGAACTTAATAAACTATTGCTCAAAACTTCAACTACTCCAGATCTAAGTTGAACATGACTACAATAAGTTAGGTTGAAATGAAGAAGTGTGGTGAGTTGGGCATAGTAGAATGAGGCATAAATGGACTGTCCTAAGAATGGTAGGACAGAATTTTGTGCCAGTTGTGAACTTCCTGGTTCAGATGTGCTAGCTGATGATAGTGTCTGTGATAGTTGGATGCTTCCCTACATGGAAACTTTGAAGGTCAGCAACTATTCTAATGTATACCTAGTCCCCAGAAAAGAGTTTGTTTTAACTGGAATAAAAGACCAAGATGAATATGTAAGTAATTTTCTATAGTCTACAAAGGACCTTGGAAATCTCACTCCATTTGAGAGACAACTGGTTATATATAGCTTGAAGGGCATCACTCCTCAAGCATGAGGCATGATCTACGTCTTTGAGATACTGAGAGGCACAAATCTTGTTGTTCAGGAAATTATAAAAGTTCAAAGCTAATAAGTTTGCCGACGAGGGAGCGAGCTATCTTAGATCTGGTGTTATGTAATGAGGCAGGTAGAATTAAGGACCTTGTGGTGAAAGATCCTCTTGGGAAGAGTGATCATTGTATGGTGGAGTTTCTGATGCAGATGGAGGAGGAGAAAGTGGGTTCCCAGACCTGTGTCCTTTGTTTGAACAGAGGGGAGTACGATAGGATGAGAGAGGAATTGGCAAATGTTGATTGGGGAGCACATTGGAAGGTAGGTCTGCTGAGGAACAGTGGAGGATCTTTAAGGAAATCTTTCTTGGTGCTCAGCAGAAATTTATTCTGATGGTCAAAAAGGATTGTAGGAGGAGAGATAATCAGCCATGGATAACGAAGGAGGTAGAGTATTAAATTAAAAGCGGATGCGTTTAGAGTAGCTAAGAGTAGTGGGCGAGAAGAGGATTGGGAGAGGTTTAAATATCAACAAAGGATGACGAAGAAGTTGATAAAGAAGGGTAGGATAAACTATGAAGCTGGGCTAGCGCTTAATATAAAAAAGGATAGTAAGAGTTTTTATAAATATATAAAAAGGAAGAGGCTGACTAGGGTGAACGTTGGACCCTTCGAGGATGAGAGGGGGGACTTAGTGGTAGGGGATGGGGAAATGGCTGAGGCCTTGAATAACTTTTTTGTTTCGGTCTTCACGGAGGAGGACGTGAATAGTTTGCCAGGTGTTAGCGATGGAAAGATGGTAGGAGTGGAGGGCCTGAATGACATTATTGTTACTGGAGAGGCAGTGCTCGACAGACTGGAGGGACTGATTGTGGACAAGTCCCCAGGACCGGATGGAATGCATCCAAGGGTTCTGAAAGAAATGGCAGAGGTGATAGTAGATGCCTTGATGATTATTTTCCAAACCTCGCTGGATTCCGGGGAAGTGCCGGAAGATTGGAAAACGGCTAATGTTATGCCGTTGTTTAAGAAGGGTAACAGGCAAAAGGCAGGGAATTATAGGCCGGTTAGTTTAACGTCTGTTGTAGGTAAAATGCTCGAATCTGTAATCAAGGAGAAAATAGCGAGGCATCTTGAGGAGAATTGTTTGATAGAGCAGACGCAGCACGGTTTCGTTAAGGGGAAGTCGCGTCTGACGAATTTATTGGAGCTCTATGAGGATGTGTCTAGGGCAGTGGATAGAGGAGAGCCGGTAGATGTGGTGTTTCTTGATTTTCAGAAGGCGTTTGATAAGGTGCCGCACAAGAGGTTGTTACAGAAGGCTAGGGGGCATGGAGTTGGGGGTAGGGGGTTAGTGTGGATAGGGGATTGGCTGTCAAATAGGAGGCAGGGAGTGGGGGTCAATGGGTGCTATTCGGATTGGCGGTTGGTGACTAGTGGAGTGCCCCAGGGATCGGTGCTGGGGTCTCAGCTATTTACCATTTATATAGATGATCTGGAGGAGGGAACCGAGTGTATGGTGTCGAAATTTGCTGATGACACCAAGATTGGTGGAATGGCAAATTGTGCGGAGGGTGTGGAAAGTCTGCAGAGGGATCTAGATAGGCTGGGCGAATGGGCCAGGAACTGGCAAATGGAATTTAATGTTGGCAAGTGTGAAGTTGTCCACTTTGAACATAAAAACATAAGAAATAGGAGCAGGAGTAGGCCATCTAGCCCTTTGAGCCTGCCCCGCCATTCAATAAGATCATGGCTGATCTGTCGTGGCTCAGTTCCACTTTCCCGCCCTCTCCCCATAACCCTTAATCCCCTCGATTATCAAAAACCCATCAACCTGCGTCTTAAAAATATTTAGTGAGGCAGCCTCCACCACTTCAACGGGCAGAGAATTCCAGAGATTCACCACCCTTTGAGTGAAGAAGTTCCTCCTCAACTCCGTTTTAAACCGCCCCCCCTTTATCTTGAGGCTGTGCCCCCTAGTATAATGGTAGGAAGGACTATTACTTACATGGCGAAAAACTGCTGCATGCTACGGTGCAGAGGGACCTCGGGGTCCTTGTGCATGAGTCGCAAAAACCCAGCCTGCGGGTGCAGCAGGTGGTCAAGAAGGCGAATGGGATGCTGGCCTTCATAGCGAGGGGGATTGAATTTAAAGTAGGGAGGTCTTGCTCCAACTGTACAGGGCACTGGTGAGGCCGCAGCTGGAGTACTGTGTGCAGTTTTGGTCGCCGCACTTACGCAAGGATATTTTGGCCTTGGAGGGATGCAGAGGAGGTTTACTAGGCTGATACCGAAGTTCAGGGGGTTGAGCTATGAGGAGAGGCTGAATAAACTAGGCTTGTACTCGTTAGAATTTAGAAGAATGAGGGGAGATCTCATTGAGACATATAAGATGATGAATGGGATGGATAGGATAGAGGTGGAGAGACTCTTCCCGCTCAGAAAGGACAGTAGGACTAGAGGGCACAGCCTCAAGATAAGGGGGGGGGGGGCAGTTTAGAACGGAGTTGAGGAGGAACTTCTTCACTCAAAGGGTGGTGAATTCTCTGCCCGTTGAAGTGGTGGAGGCTGCCTTGCTAAATATATTTAAGACGCGGCTAGATAGGTTTTTGATAGGCAAGGGGATTAAGGGTTATGGGGAGAAGGTGGGAAAGTGGAACTGAGCCACGACAAATCAGCCATGATCTTATTGAATGGCGGGGCAGGCTCGAAGGTCTAGATGGCCTACACCTGCTCCTATTTCTTATGTTCTTATGTTAAGTTTCAAATCAGATTTGATTTTAGAAGAAATTTCCTTTCTGCATTATGATGACCATGTAAACAACTTCCTGCAAAACTGTTCTCTGTCAAAATGAATAGAATGGGCATGAGACTTGGAATATGGTTTAATGTTATAGGAATAACTGCAGACAACAATGATTAAATTCTTAATGTTATTCTTGTTTCTGTTCTGCTGATACTGGAACCAAGTATTCAACCCAGTAATCAGATTTAAATGGCACTGACAAATAGAATTTCTGTCATTTTTGATTACTTTTAGAGTTTAGGATATTAATTCACAATATGTCTCTGGGTATTTAAATTGGTGGGTTAGAATCTTTGATATGGTAGATTTTACCTTTTCAGTAGCATAGTCCTGATGGAGTAAATACTTCTTTGCTTCCTTCATTCTTACATGCTCTTAATTCTTTATATCTGGGAATAAAGTGGCATTATCAGAGATCAGGGAACAGCTCTCCAGGCCTTCATTTTTCTTCTGGATAAACTATGTTGCAGTGCAGTTTTACTAAAGCAATAGCCCAAAAGAATATTGAATAATATCACAGAAATATCCAAAGTGAACAGAAATGTTGAACATAACATTCTTCTTCCAACTCATTCCATTTTTCATTCACTGATGTGGATGTACTTGCTGGGCCAATATGTATTGCCCATCCTTACTTGGTGACAGTGAGCTACCTTCTTGAATTGCTGCAGTTTTGTGATGTATGTATACCCATAGTGCTGTTTGAGAAAGAGTTCCAGCAACATGATTCTGAATGATTTGGAGGGGAATGTCCATGTTGTGTTCCTGTGTGTCTGCAGCTCTTGTCCTTCCAGATGATGGTGTGGATTTCAAAGGTGCTGCCTAAGGGCCTGAGTTCCTGCAGTGCATCTTGTAGATGGTACACACTGTAGCTACTGTTCCTCCATGGTGGAGAGGATGAATGTTTCTGGATTTTGTCATCTTTTTGTATGCTTTATATGACAAGCACATGCAAACTGATGTCATTGATGCAATCTATCATAACTTTGTGAGCGCGCAACCTGTGAAGGAGGCCGAGTTTGGGAACTCCTAAATGTGGCTTTGGGAAGTGCCTAAGGACTTGGTGGAACATGGTAGCTCAATAACTACTTCTCCAGAGTATGTACCCGCCACCTGCAAAGATACTCATAAAATCATAGGATCATAGAAACCTTGCAGTGTAGAAGGAGGCCATTTGGCCCATCAAACCTACACTGACAACAAACCCATCCAGGTCCTATCCCTGTAAGCCCATGTATTTACCTTGCTAATCCCCTGACACTAAGGGTCAATTTAGCATGGCTAATCAACCTAACCTGCACATTTTTTGGACTATGGGAGGAAATCAGAGCACGCAGGGGAAACCCACACAGACAGGAAGAATATGCAAACACAGTCCCCAAGGCTGGAATTGAACCTGGCTCCCTGTTGCTGTGAGGCAGCAGTGCTAACCACTGTGCCATCACGCCACCCTCAATGGAAATTGTTTAGGTACGGTCGCTTGCTAGCTCTGCAGGAGTAATTTGATATAAGCTGCGGTTGGTTAGGAAGGGTGGGAGTGAAATGCAGGGGAAAAGTGCTGTTGGGTATTGTACATTTTGAGTTCATCTAATATAAACTACCTTGTCTTTGCCTACAACTGTCACACTCTTTCTGCTGGATGCACCCTCAGTGTCACCTGTCATCTATGTGGTATCAGACTGCAGAAAAAAAGCCAATGTTAGGGTATTGTCCTGACAATTATGCAATGTCATAAATCTGAACAAAACTGATTCACAATATCAAAGTTTAAGGTCTCAGCAGTATCATTTATACTGTTGCTGAGAGAACCATTGCTGAACTGACAACTTTTGTTGAGTAGCCACATGCTGTTGCTCCGACTTGCTGCTGATATCTGCTGTCAAGATCTATGTACTTGTGCCATCCTCACACATCCAGTCTAGTTAATTTGAAATTGCTGCATGATGTCCATCTTCTACCTACATACACCTAGGTCTTTCTGCTTGCCCCCCACTTTGCCCCCAGAGAGATCTCTGTACATTTTCAGCCACGATCAAACGGCTGAAGCATTGATATTGTATTTTCTGAATGTAATTTTTTCATTGTTTTCATTTTGATCTTGCAATTTCAAGCATTTATTCATAGGTTTTTATGATCGGCAATTTTTGGCATACATTTGAGCATCCACATTTTAAAGGTCTTTACTTTCTTCCACAGATCTTCATTTATTGTCCAGATTTCTAAAGCATACAGGAATGTGGGTAGAATGTAGCACCTTATGAAACCTTTTCCCTGTTGGATCTTCTTGTTGTCAACACATCCTTCATTTTAATATTATTTCAGGCTATCTCTATCATTCTAATTTCTGTGTCACATCTGACATACAGAAAATTGTTCATAATTTCATTCTTGTGTTACTACTCCAAGTCTAAATCAAGACTGCATTTCACCAATTTGTGTTATTATGATTTTGCTATTATGATTTTCCAGATCACTTTAATAACATGACTTATTAAGCTTATAGTTCGATATGGTTGCACTCCATTGCTTTAGGTTTATGGAACCTAACAGATAACGAATGTCTCAAGTTATTTGGAATGTATCTTTAGTATATTTGGTTTCAGCCATCACTTCTAATTCTATTTCTCCCACTGCTTTTAGATGCTCTGTTGTTAATTTCATCTATATTTCGAACTTTTCCTGTTTTCATCGTTTTAAAAGCGTTCTTTACTTCTGATATCATAATGTTTGGTCCATTGCTCGTCTCGGTGTCTCGAGAACTCCCGTGATTTAGATTATCATACAATTCACTTATATATTCTGTTCACCTTTTGCTGCTGGCTATCAGACAATATTTTATTACTTTAATATTTTATGTTTTATATTTTATCATTATAAAATGTTTTGTTTTATCTGACCAATAACCACTGCTTTCCTGTGATGTCACACATTGATTTTCTAGATGTTCTCTGGAGTCAGTGACAAGTCCCTCTCTGCTCTTGCAGTGTTCACTCCACTCCTCTGAGTACCCATCATTTTAATCGCCCTTCTCAGCACTCGTGCTGTTCCTTCCACCCATGTCTGTTCTTGTACTATTGTTTCTGCCCCCCTCTGTTCTTGCATTGTTTTCTGTGTCTTCCCCCCCTTCTGTGTATGTGTGAGAGACTTTTGGAGGCAAGAGTGAGTTACAGAGTTTAAAAGAAACATAGACCAGCTGTTAAGTAACAGATACTATTTGTTTCTATTGAAACGTACAAGAAAATCTATGCTTTTTTTTAACTGTCACAGCACTTAAATCAGTTAAACATTTACTGAAATATTATGCAATTTCTTTTAAAAACACCTTGTAGTCAACCAAGAACCAGGAAAAGAGACGTGAGACACACTACAATTCCACATCTGGCCGTAACAAATTACATGACAATGTCACTGACATCAGGACATGCACATTGCTTTGCAACCACTGATATAGTTGAGAAGTGTGGATACTATGGGAAAATACAGTAAGCAGACTCTCAACACCAGGTTAAAGTCCAACAGGTTTATTTGGTAGCAAACGCCACTAGCTTTCGGGACTCTGCCCCTTCATCAGGTGAGTGGGGAGTTCTGATCACAAACAGGGCATATAAAGATATGCATATAAATCTCTGAGAAAACAGGGCATATATATCTATGGGAAAACAGGGTAGTCCACAAACAATGGACTACCATTGATTTATTTTAGTGAAGCAAGGGAAAGAAAATTCATAAACCCAATTAAACTCTGATTTCGAATGAATGAATAATTAAGATATTCCAATACTATATGTAGTCAGTTGATTTAAGGCTTTCGAGGTTTCGGAAACCAGCAACTATCCATTCAATGTTGCTAACACAGAATTACGCCACGTTGGGTAAATGTTTACGGAGGTCAGCAGCAACAAGTTCTATTTCATGATGATGAATGAGAGTTCTTCCTGAGAGGAGCTCAGTCGGATTATTTGATAATTATTTCTTGCTATTTTCCCTTCAGACACATCACTGCCTTTAATGGGTTTAGGATGTAAGCAGCTAGAAACCTACCACTGCATGTCATCTATTCCGGCAAAGATTGATATGCGCGCTCCCGCCGCGAACGCGCCCAACTGCACAAAAGCTCGCCCCCGCGCTTGGAACGCGCGAATTGGCATTCCGCGCGTCCCCGCACCACAGCAAGACCACGCAGCCACTGCTCGGGCACGCGCACAATGTCCATGTGCGCTCCCGACAGGCGGACGCGCTTTCTCGCGATGTTTTGCTGCCGCTCCCGGGCACTGGGTGTCCACCGGAGTCGGAGGATGGGGACGTTTCTGTGGGAATCCGCAGCCCCGGGCTCCAAGAAGCTGTTCTCCCCAGGTAAGGTAGTGCGCAGCGGGAGAGAGTCTGAGCGAGTTGAATACCAACCCCCCTGTACACCCCAGAGATGGGGAGGAGAATCAGCAACCCTGACACAGGCATCATCAGCTCCGGGGAGAGGGGACAGCACAGCTCCGGGAAAAGAGCAGAGACGTGGTCTATTTGAAGTGGGAATGGAGCAGAGGACGTGGTCTGTCTGAGGGGCGAATGGAGCAGAGATGTGATTTCTCTGGGGGCGGGTGGGGTGTGGATGGAGCAGAGACATGGTTTGCCAGTGGGATTGGGAGGGGATGCAGCAGAGGTGGGATGTTGGAGGGGGGAATGCAGCAGAGACGCATGGTCTGTCTGAGGGACGGAATGGAGCAGAGATGTGGTCTGATTGAGAGGGGGATGCAACCGACACATGGTCTGTTTAAGGGGGAACAGAGACATAGAATCTACAGTGCAGAAGGTGGCCATTTGGCCCATCAAACCTGCAACAACAACAATCCCACCGTGGTCCCATCCCTACAACCTTACATATTTACCCTGCTAATCCCCCTGACACTAAGGGACAATTTATCATGGCCAATCAACCTAACCTGTACATCTTGGGATTGTGGGAGGAAACTGGAGCACCCGGAGGAAATCCACGCTGACACAGGCAGAACGTTCAAACTCCGCACAGAAAGTCACCCGAGGCTGGAATTCAACCTGGTTCCTGGTGTTGTGAGGAAGCAGTGCTAACCACTATGCCACCATGCTGCCCATGGTCTGTCTGAGGAGGGAGTGGAACAGAGACAGTCTGTCTGAGGGGGCAACAGAGCAGAGACGCAGTCTGTCTGAGAGGGGAACAGCAGAGATGAGGTCTGGGGGGGAATGGAGCAGAGATGCAGTCTGAATGAGGGGGGAGGGGAGCAGAGACACAGTGTCTGAGGGGGAATGGAACAGAGACATGATCTGTTAAAGGGGCGGAATGGAAGAGATGCAGTGTGTCTGAGGGGGAAACGGAGTAGAGACCTGGTTTGTCTGAAGGGATACATTTGGTGTGTCTGGAGCTGAGACAGATTTGAGGGAATGCACTGGGTCGAGCACCCATAGGTTTTATTTGAGGGGATAGTTCAGAGCAAAATGGCTATCTAACAGGGCTTCCAGAGATACATGAGCACCTATGATATCTGAGGGGTTACAGGATCTAGTTATGAGACTAAGACAGATTGGATGGAATGGGGCAGAATTGGGGTCTGTATAGATAATTCTGGGAGCATGAGACCAGTCTGAAGTGATTACCATTGTGAAATAAATGCTGATGCTGTGTCTATCTGAAGGAAATCCAAGGCGGAGTTGGATATCTAAATTATGTTGGATATCTAAATTATATTTAAACGAACACAGTCTATGATAGGTTTGTCTGCAAATTTACACTGGAGAAATGTATCAGATATAGGATTTCTATATATGGTAAATGTGTGGGGTTATGTGAATAGGTGGGAGTAGGGATGGGGGGATGGTTGGCAGGCAGACCAGGGTAAGATGCTGTTTTGGAGAGTCGTTGCTGAGTTGGGCTGAATGGTCTCCTCTTATGTTGTAGGGATTCTGTGATTACTCTTGGGGCCATCCGAGGGAAAATATTGCAGAGAAATCACTGAAGTATCAGATAACTTGGGCTAATTGTCAGGGATGGTGTGATGTTGATGGGAATTTCCAGAGGAGCAATGGGGTAGGCATTATTATCTTTCCTACAGGTTTTGCATGGGGAAAAGGGCAGAGATGGTGTCTCATGTGATGAGCGTCTTATCAGGGACATTTCTTGTCTGGGTGTGGGTGGGTGGGAGTGGTGGTGGTGATGGGAAAGGAGCAATGATGAAGCCAGCCATTGGCTGAAGTGAATGTATGCCGGTAGTAATGATGAAAATATTTTTAACAAAGCATCCTGACTGATCTCCAGGCTCAGTGGGGCTGTGTCCCTGTGTGCTGCAGCCTTTTGGCAGTATAGTTCAATCTTGGGCACAAGCTGAGATATTTTTGGCATAATTCTGTTGCTTGTATCTTGGACTGTGCGGAGTTTGATTCGACTTACAAATACCTGCAGACAAATATCTAACTCGATATAGTCTGAATAGCAAGTGATTATTATGCCATTGTTATGTGTGAACTGTACATAGGTATGTACGATGTGGTCAACGAATATCGGCGATAAGCATCAGGAGAATTGCTTGTAAAAGAAGAAATTCTTGGGGGGCAAAGTTTAGGAAGATAAAATTGGTGTATATTGATTTGCTTTTCGTGCTATTTGTAAACAGTATTTTGAATACTGGTATATCTTTTGGCTTCTCCCATTTTACTTAGAGCTGTCACATTACTGATTGATCAACCTTCTACGTTTATTCATGTCACTCATCCATTCCTTTCCAATCCTGTGCATTTAAGTCTCTCATTAATGCATCTTTCATCTGGTTTTAGGCCTTCTTCCTTTTCTTTCTGGCAATCCCATCTCCATTATTTGTTTCACTATATTTCCTTTCTGTCCCATAGATGATTATACCAATACCATCTCATCTTGCTTTGTTTTGGATGTTCCTACAAATTTTCACTGACCCCCTGATGTGTTGATTCTTGATTTAGGCCTTTCTCCTTGCTCAACACATCCAGCACCTACATCTCATTAGTATCCAGTTGTTGATCTCTCTTATTGATGTAGCCCAAATTCTGTATACTGGTATGTCATATTACATAATTTCATAAAACTGATTTTGAGATAGGCACAAGACTGCTGTAAGAATTAAACATATTTAGTGTAGGGGTGGAATTTGTATTCACTCACTGTGATGAAAAATACTTTATTCCTCTGGAAATATTGAACTTTGTCATGAAAAATAGTTTGTGATTTCAAAGAGTAATAGTTTTAAATCCCATAGAACAATATAGGCAATGCCCAGTATTAGAAATTGAATGCAGTTTGTGTGATGTACAAACAATGTTGATAGTTTGTAATTGTTGGAGTGATGCACTTTTCAATAATATAACTTCAAGCCAGCTTTCTGTTTAAAAGTTAAATATAAAACTGTTATTGATAGTAGCTTGCTCCATTGGATTTTATTGAATCATGTATTGTGAGCAAGTTTATGCATTTAATTCTGCAGTTTCATTGAAAATATGAAAATCAAAACGAGAACTGATTTGCAAACTGGACTATAGCATTATTTGTGCATGTTTTGTCAATTAGGTAACATCATTTCTTATGTCACACCCTTGAAATTTTTTTTTAAGTAGGTCAGATTGTTTCTGAAAGGAGTGAAACAAATGCTTTCCAATTTTCTAACTGAAAGAGTTTGTTGTAGCAACACATGGAAAATATGACTATCTCATAGTCATTTAAAGAAAGTTGAATTTAGCTTAAAAATGTTGATTTTCTGGCAGTTAGTATTTGGCTTTGGCTTTGATTTTAGATTTCCCCGTATGATTTTGAGCTTTTCCCAACATTGCTGGATTTGTGTTCATTTGATGAAAAAAAATTACAGTGCACAGTCCAGCTTTATAGTTGGAGTGTTTTGCTGTGAGATTTTGTAACATGGCTCATTTAAAAAAAAGTTTCATTTCAGATTCATTGTCCCAGTTGAAGAAATACTACAAATGTTTCCTGATACATGCTTGATAAACTTGTTGCACTATCTGGACCATGAATACAGCCCAAGAAGGCTGTATGTTCAATCTGATATAAAAAAATAATTTGCACCTGTGTTAACATCTTTCAGTTCTTCGGGACAATCGAAAGTAATGGTCTGGGTGCAGAGATCATTAAAATATCATGAACGGAAAAGAAAGTAATCAGAAAGCCTAGTGGAATGCTGGTCTTTCTAGCCAAAGGAAAAGAATATGAGAGGGTAAAGGTCATACTTAAATCCCGACTTAAGCAATGCGTGGAGTATTAGAAGCAGTTCTGAGCATCTCCCCTTAAGAAGGATATATTGGTCTGGGAGGGAGCACAGTAGTTGTAGGATGTCAGTGATCTCAGTTCCAGGAAAACATTGCAGGAATTCCTCAGGGTAGATTTTAGCAGCAACTCCAAATAGGAACAGGTTTACATACACACACGGGCCCACTTGGTCTGCTGGCACATGTAGTTTCCTTCATTACTGATGTCATGTGTGTGTCTTTTGTCTACCTGTGCTCATTGTCCTTACCTTCTCCCTTGCTCTCCCCCTCCTGACCATCGCCATTCTACTTTGTGTAATCTACACCTGAGGTTCTGCTGATCACAGCCCCCTTCAGAGCCCTTGCCACCTTCTTGTTGCATTAGCAATCCCCCTCTCAGGCCCTCACTGCTTCCCTTGCAGCCCCTGTGCTGAGCCTTTTATTGACTGTGCTCTCTGACCTTCTCTCCCCCTCCCTTACCCTTGCTCACCATGAGATTGGTGGTGAGGAGTTGGGAGAAGGCTGGTGAGCAGGTGGACTGTGGGTGCAAATAATGAAGTCAGTAGTTGCTGGGAAAAACTGTTCATATTCTGGGAGGTTTTGGGGAAGATGTTGGTGGTGTGGTGATGTCACCTGATGAGTAATTCAGAGGCCCAGGCAAATGCTCTGGGGACATGGGTTAAAATTCCATTAAATTAAAAAGCTAGTCTCAATAATTGTAATTATAGAACCATTTTTGATTGTCAGTACCAATCCATCTGGTTTACTAATGTCCTAACCTTCCCTGATCTACCTACCTGTGACTCTAGACTCTTAACTGCCCAGTGAATGAGTTTAGCAAGCCACTTGGTTGTATGAAAACGGCTTAAAAGAAAGTCTAAAGAAAGAGAGTGAAACTAGACTGATCACCTAGCATCAACCTAGACTATGGAAATACAAATGCAGACTTAGCCCTGTCAGTCCTGCTACTAACAATTGGGTGCTTATGACAAGATTTGTAGAACTCCCCACAAACTAGTCGATCCTGACCTAGTAATACTCATGGAATCATATCTTAGAGGTAACGTCCCAAACTCTACCATCATCATGTCTGGACATGTCCAGTCTCAGGAATGGCCCACCGGAAGTGGTGTACAGTCAGTCAGGGGGGAGTTTGTCTGGGAATTTTCAACAATAATTCTGGACTCCATGAAGTCTCATAACATCCGGACACACATGGAATAGGAAATACCTTGCTGTTTTTACCTACCAGACTCGGCCCCAGCTGATGAATCCTCATCCTCATTCCTCATGTTGAACACCATTTGAAGGAAATACTGAGGTGGCGAGAGCTCAGCATGTACTCTGGGTGGGGGACTGCAATGTCCATTGCTAAAAATTGCTTAATAGCGCAACTACTGACCAAGCTGGCTGAGCCACTCGGTTTCTGACCCCATCACAACCTTGACCCCATCACAACCTTGACCCAAAACATGCATAAAAAAGCTCAAATCAAGCAGTGAGAGTGATTACCCTTGACGTCAAGGAAGCATCTGATTTAGTGTGGCATCAAGGAGCCCTAGTAAAACTGAAGAAAATGGGAATGGGGAGGAACACACTCGACTGGCTAGAATCATACATAGCACAAAGGAAGATGTAGTTCTTGGATGTCAATGATCTCAGTTCAAGGAAAGCACTGCAGGAATTCCTCAGGGTAGTATCCTATACCCAGCCATCTTCAACAGCTTCGTCAATGGCCTTCCTTCTGTTGTAAGGTCTGAAGCAAGGATTTCACATTCGTCAGTTAACATCTACAGCATCGTTCTTGACAACTAGTATGCCGAAGTAGTCTGCATCCGTATGCAGGAAGACCTGATCAACATTCTGGTTTGGACTAATAAATAGCAAGCAACATTTGTGCCACACAAGTCCCAGGCAATGACCATCCCCAACCAGAGAATCTAACCATCTACCCTTGACATTCAGTGGCATAAATATTGTTGAATTCACCCGCTGTCAATATGCTGGTGGATATCATTGACTTGAAAATGAATTAGACCAGCTATATAAATAATATGGCTCCAAAAACAGGTCAGAAGCTGCAAATTCTATTGTGAGCAGCTCGCCTGACTCCCCAGAGCCTGTCTGCATCCACAAGGCACAAGTCAGAAATATGCTGGAATACTCTCCACTTGCCTGGATGAATGCCCCTCCATTGACAGTCAAGAGGCTTGACACCATCCAGGGCAAAGCAGCCAATTTGATTGGCACCTCCCACCACCTTCAGCATTCACTCTCTCCACCGCTGATGCATAGTGACAGCACCGTGTACAGTTTCTAGATGTACTGCAGCAACTCCTTCTACAGCACCTTCCAAACCCACAACTTCTATCTAGAAGAACAAGGGCAGCAGATGCATGGAAACCCCACCTACAAGTTCCCCTCCAAGTCGCACATCATTCCTTCATTGTACCTAGGTCACAAGTCTGGAAGCCTCTCCCTAACAGCGCTGTGTATGTATTGACACCATATGGACTTAGTCGTTCATGAAGATGACCCACCACCACTTTCCGGAGATCAATTAGGGATAGGCTATAAAAATGCTGGCCTAGCCAGTGATGTCCACATCCCATGAAAAGAATAAACAAAAAGGTAGAATGGCAGCCAGGTGGATATGCAGCCTTACTGGAATAATACTTGGACTCCAAGAGTTAAGCTATGAGGAAGGATTAAATAAACTGAGTGTATTCCCTGGAATTTTGAAAATTAAGAGTTGCTTTGATCACAGTTTTTAAGGGGAACAGATGGGCTAGATAGAAATTATTTCTGCTAGTTGGGGGGTGTAGGACTAGCGTGCTAGGGCCTAGAAAATAGAGCTAGACCTTCAGTAAAATTAAGAAACAATTTTTAATGCAAAAGATAGTAGAAGTTTGGAACTTATTTCAACAAATGATTGATGCTAGATAACTTATTAATTTTAAAATTAAGATTGGATTTTCATTAATCAATGATATTAAGGAATTATGGAGAAAGGATGGATGCAAGTAAGTTGCAGGCCAGCCATGATCTTATTGAATGATGGAATGACCTACTCCTGTTCCTACATTCTTCTGTTTTATAACAAATGAAGCCTTTTTATTTTGGCAAATGCGGCACTGATTTGCACATCAAATACCTCAGGAACTATTCTGATTTATGACCAGATGTTTTCTTTTGTAGGTATTCGCTGAAGGATAAATGTTGGCCAGGCCATCCAGATAAACTGCTGCTGTTTTTCAAATAATGCATCATCCATCTTGAGAAGGCAGGCACTTGTTATGGAGTTACAACAAAAAGTTTAATTCTTGAGATTAAATCAGAAAATACTCGTCAGTCAGCACTTGTGGAGAATGAAGTATAATTAATATTTCAGGTTGATGTTCTTTCATCAGAACATTTGTTTTTACATTTCTAGGCTGAGTCGGAACAATTCATAATCCCAATTCTAATGACTGCACAGTTATGCAGTATTTGCCCTTGAGGCTCATATATGAATTACAGTCACTTGGAAGAGATACAAGGGGGCAAGCAACACCCATGGAATTCTTCCATAATACAGGATCAAACCTTTAGGAAAGGAAAAATAAAAGGAAGCTGACTGTAATATTTGTGTATGCATAGCCAAGTAAGCTTTTAAGTGGAAGAAACGCTATACTGACTGTAAAACAAAGCAAGAAAACACAGAGATTGTTTTTCATTGAAGCAACCTAATTTAAAAAGAAATAAAGCTGTTCAAAGCTAAGTTTTAAATGAAGGAATACCACGTTGCTGTGTTTCTATCACAATTTTGTCAATCTTGCACTTAAAGTTTGGTTTTAAATGTTTGTTAGGCTGAAGATTGAAGGCTACAGGTTAAGAATATTTGCACTTTCTTCCTTCTGAAATCAACCAACCGTGCAAAAAAGGAAACTTATTAGATGGCTCAAGGCAATTTTTAAAATCGGTTAGATTCTTCAAATGAAGATTTTAATGATTTTTCAGATGTGTAGTGGGCCCTAATCGCTTTATTACTGCAGTTATTAAAGTGATTAATTTTTAAATGCAAGTTTAAAGTAAAATACTGCAGACATTGGAAATCTGAAACAAAAACAAAATAAGAGAAACAGCAGAGCAGTAGGAATTCATGATTTTTCAACAAATGCAGAAAATAGACAACATTGAAGATTTATTTGGTTGTCTGGAAAGCAACATTTTAAATGATCTACAATGAATCCTTTAGTGTTGAGTAAAAGGTGAAACTTGTATTTATATGGAATGTATATTTTTCAGAAAAATTTTAGCATTAATGTGCAAGTCATTTTACTTCAATGAGATGGGGTAAGAGTGAATTGGAAAGAAGCTTACAACCCTCCCAGTAAGTGGTGGGGGGAGGGGGTGTTGTTGTCCTGTGGGAAGCTAGGCTTGTGACATGGATAGAGCTAGCGTGAGAGAAACTAGTTGAATGCAAATGAATAATGGGGAACAAATAGCTACTAGCAGGAAAGGGTATAATGTAAAGCAACACTTACTGCAAGTGGCTTGGAAAGGTGAAACAGAGCTTAGTACTCATTTGGGAATTTTTTGAATAGACATGTCTCGTTCTCTGAATGTTGTTTTAAAGGGGCAGAGAAGAATTGTCTTATTGTTACGATGTGTTCCAGTGGTGTTGTATTAGTGGAGGTAGGGGTATAATGAATTGAGTAATGAGAAGTGCATACCAGGATTCAAAGCTTTAAACACTGGAGTAAAGTAGCAGAGGACTTTTTTTTTATTGCGTCGTGCTTCACGTGCCTGTGTCTTTATTACAGCTTGCTCTATATGGCACAATTTAGTTTGTTCGCATGAACATGGTGGTTTATTATTCCTTTAAATGTTACAGGAATTTTATTTCTGTGGAAATAAACTAAACCATGATATTTTTAAAGCTCATTAGTTTTATTTAACAGAAATTTTGCTATTTATAACATGTAATTATCTGAGTAAAAAATCGTGCTATCATTGTAAAATTGAGCTTAGATGGTGAATTTGAGAGGGAGTGTCATGCTAGAATGTGCTGGTGGAGCATGAGAGGGAAGAACACTCTTGCTAAGAAATACCTGTTTTTGTTGAAGCAAGGGGAGGAAAACAAATCACTAGCATTCATATTCTATTCATCTTTCTTGACTGAAGTTTCAGTCAGATTATGCCTCTGTCCTCAGACTAACATTTTAGCCAGATGTAACAAAACTGAGAAAGCTTTTGGAAAGTACATTTTCAGTTATCAGAGCCCTGAAATATCGAGCACTATTTATCCCTCTCTATCTCTTGGACCTGTTCATATTTATATTGGAACCATCATTATCTGCTTTTTTGGTTTTCCCCTAGAATTTTCACAGAACAAAACTATGGTATATTTCTTCATGATACAGCTTTCATTTTTTAAACTTTTTTAAGTTAGTTTCCTTCTCTTAGTGAATACTCCAATTGTTTGAGGTATTTTTCATTTCTATGGCAAAAATGTTGCTGTGTCATGCATAGAAAAATTTCACCATTCATGATTGTGATACACATTGCTTTATGCAGGAAATAGTAGTGATTTCAACATATGTGGCCTATGGACTGAAAGGAGGTTCATTCTGTTTTGCTCCTAGTTATTGTCATTTTCTTCCTGCCTTACTTGTATGACACACTTCAACAAAATGAAAAATATTCGTAGTGGAAAATAATGGTTTGTACTTCAGTCGTAAGCTTCATAAAATACTAAAGTTATTGCTATTGGCAAGTTGTTTTGTTGATCCATTCATCATGGCTTGCGATTTGATTGGAATGGTGAAAATGTATAAAAGATATTATTTGTTTTGCTTAGAGTGCATGTGACTTGCACAGTAAATTCCATTATCCTTGGCAAGAAACAAACTCAAGCTGTTGATAGTACAGATGGACCCGTAAACCAGAAATCTTAATTTACTATTTTGGTCTTGAGTGCAGCCACATTTCTGAGATTTTATGCAATTATGTTTGTCATTGGTGTCTGGTCCCTTAGTTTTTCCAACTGATTCTCAATTGCTTTGAAACTTAACTCCTGAAACTTAAGAACTCTGAATTTTCAAAGCAAATTCTACAAATGCTGGAAATCTAAAATAAAAACAAGAAATGCACAGAAGGTCTGACAGCATCTGTGCAGAGAAACCGAGTTAAACTCTTGGGTTAATTGACTGACATGTTAATTCTGCTTCTCCATCCGCTAAATGTTTTTAGCCATTTCTGTTTTTATTTTTAATTTTCAAACTTGACATTTGCCAATGCAAATAGTTTCATTTTTATCCAAATAGTAATGACTTCTCCAGACTTTCACTAACCAAATATAAGAACAAAAACATAATTATATCAGGCAGTGAAGTTGAATAGTTTGGACTATCAGCATGTATTAAGTTTTAAAGTTTATTTATTAGTGTCACAAAAAGGCTTACCTTAACACTGTAATGAAGTTACTGTGAAAATCCCGAACTCACCACACTCTGGCACCAGTTTGGGTACACTAAGGGAGAATTTAACATGGCCAATGCACCTAACCAGCACATCTTTCGGACTGTGGGAGGAAACCAGAGAACATTGAAGAAACCCATGTAGACACAGGGAAAGTGTGCAGACTCCGCATAGAAAATGACCCAAGTTGGGAATCGAACCCAGATCCCTGGTGCTGTGAGACAGCAGTGCTAACCACAGTGCCACCCTACAGATATTACAGATTTGACATGAAGCAACCCATGCCACTTTTGCTCATTTGTATTTTTGTCTGCACGACAGTGGTTTCGCCCTCTATTTTTGATGATTTTCACAGATATAGGTATCTTTTAATCTGCAAATAACAATTAAACTTGCTAGTTCAAGCAATATTTGCTTAATTTAGTTACCTTTTATGAACTTGAAGGTAAGTTTAAAAAACTTCTTAATTTAGCAGAATAATGCATTTTGCCCTGTATGGTATAATAATAATGTATCACCTGATTCAACATAGAAATACCATGGGTAGAAAAATAAAACGGAGTATATTAAATTTCCACAGCCACGTAGGGGAGTACAATGCTGAACAGATACCAGAACTGTCCCATAATGAAGAATGAATGAAAGAACTTTGCAGGATTATGAAGTGGAAATGTGAGGTTATAGAAGAACAAAAACAGCCCGTGAAACAGGCCCTTCGGCCCAACGAGCCCGCGCCGCCATTTTAACACTGGCAGTCCCCCCCCTCCACCCATGACCCTTATCTATTGTTTTATGGCCATCCACATTGAGGGAAATTAATTTAGGGACAATTTATTACTTCCAGTCAGCCTAATAGCACATCTTTGGGGTGTGGGAGGAAACACCTGGAGAAAACCCACGCAAGCACGGGGAGAAGGCGCAAACTCTCCCAGACACCGGCCCAAATCCATGTGTCTGCACAGCAAACAGTGATAGTCACTGAGCTGTCTTGTTGTCCAGCATTTGGTCCAGTCAGTTAATCTATTTTTGTGGTGACGACTGAGGCATGAATGTTGGCCAGTACCTGGGAGAGCTTCCTGCTATACTTCATAGGGTCTTAATGTACACCTGAGATGGATGATAGGGTCGTGATTTTATCTGAAAGATAACATTTTTCAGCATATAACTCTTTAATCCTGTATCAAGGAATTAATCTACATTTTCTCAAAGAAAGAACAAGAACAGCCCAGGAACAGGCCCTTCGGCCGAACAAGCCCGCGCCACCATTTTAACATTACCAGTCCCCCTCCACCCATGACCCTTATCTATTGTTTTATGGCAATCCACATTGAGGGAAACTAATTTAGGGACAATTTATTACTTCCAATCAGCCTAATAGCACATCTTTGGGGTGTAGGAGGAAACCGGAGCACCCGGAGAAAATCCACGCAAGCACGGGGAGAATGCGCAAACTGCTACAGACACTGGCCCAAATCCATGTGCCCAAATCAAGTTTGAGAGGGAGTCTTGAACCTACAATCCTCTGACTTAAGGCAAGTATGACATAGACCAAGATGACACTGATCATTGAGTCAAAAACAGAAATTGCTACAAATAAGTTTAAGTTTATTAATTAGTGTCACAAGTAGGCTTACATTAACATGCAATGAAGTTACTGTGAGAATGTCCTAGTCGCCATACTCAGGTGCCTGGGTACAGTGAGGAAGAAATTAGTACGGCCAGTGCACTTTACCAGAACGTCTTTCAGACTGGGAGGAAACCGGAGCACCAGGAGAAAACCCAAACAGTCACAGGGAGAAAATGCAGACTCGGCACAGTGACCCAAGCTGGGAATCAAACAGGTCCCTGGTGCTGTGAGGCAGCAGTGCTAACCACTGTATCACCATACCACCATGCTGTCTGTACTGAGTCTATACTGAGTAGATCAAGTAGCATCTGTGAAGAGAGAAGAACAGTAAAGATTTTAGATAATTTTTCAACAAAACTGAGCAAGCTTTGACAAAGGGTATCTGGACTCAAAAGGTCAGCTGTTTTCTTATAGATGCTGCCACAGATGCTGAGATTTTCCAGCGTTTTTTCTTTTGGTTTCAGATTCCAGCATCCACAGTAATTTGCTTTTATCCGGAATACATCTGTTATAGACAGCCTGATGTGCAGGAGGCATCATTGGCTATAGCAGCTTTTTAGCATATTGATAAATGCGATCCTGTAGCTAAAGGGCATGTTGAGAGAGGGAATGGGTGACCACCCGGCAGTTAAATGAGCAGTTAGGTAATGGAGGAGTCCCTGAGTTGCATTTCATTCTCCAAACAATATTTATTTCTGAATATTAGTGAGAATGGTCTCTCTGGATGTAGCTGGACCTAATTCCATGGTTGGAAGAAGATTGGAAAAGCAATAATGATAGAGAATTTGATAATTAAGGTTAATTAATTAGTGGATGAACAAATTTACAAAGAAATTACAGAGGTGCAAGAATTGTACAGTAGTTACAATAGGGGATTTGAATTATCTCATATAATGGGATAGCAATAACATATGAAAAAGAGCAACTGGTCTGAGAATAAGGGTGGTTAAACTTTCTGAACCTAAGAACCAAGTATGATCATTCTCATTGATTGGAGAGTAGCAAGTCACGGACAACCTTTAGAGGCACATTTTTGTACTACTCTTTGCAAACCTTTTTGAGGAAAACCTTTTGAAGCTATTGTATATCTTCCAGGCTTCCTTCACATAATCCAGATAATGGCAATCCAGATAATGTTTTCCTGAGAATGTCAGAGCTAGCGCATGCTCATTGCTTGACTGACTTTATCAGCTTTTCTCTTCTTTTGTGGAAAATCAGCCCACCTATTTGTGGCCATTTCCTTGTAACTCAATCAACCTGTGTTAGGAAATTAGCCTTGCTTCCTTTCTGGACACCTTCAAAAACTTGGAGCAGGACTGACAAAAGCGACAGGGCTATAAGTTGGGTGGTAGCTAATTAGCTGTCTATATTTTCATTTTGGAGATGTGTGTGTCGCTGGCTAGGCTAGCATTTATTGCCAATCTCTAGTTGCCCTTCAGAAAGTGGTGGTTGGCTGCCTTCCTGAATTGCTGCCATCTTTGAGGTATAAGAACACTCACAGTGCTGTGAGAGAGGAAGTTCTAGGATTTTGACCCAGTGCCAGTGAAGGTGCAGCGATATATTTCCATCTTCCTTTGTGTTAGGTATGACTCCAACATTCCTATTGACTCCATTGTTGCTCACACTCCTTGATGCCACATTCAGTCAAATGCTGCTTTGACATCAAGGGCAGTCACCTCATCTCTGGAATTTAGCTCTTTTGTCCCATGTTTGAACCAAGGCTGTAATGAGCTCAAGGGCTGAATGATCCTGGTAGAACCCAAGCTAAGCATCAATGGTGAGATTACTGCTAAGCAAGTGTCACTTGATAGTGCTGTTGATGACTGTTTCCATTACTTTACTGATGATTGTCAGGTCCCATTGCCTTTGCAGCATACAGCTGTTTCTTGATACCATGGAGTGAATTGAATTGGCTGAGGACTGACATATATGATGTGGGGAACTCCAGAAGAGGCTAAAATGGATCATCCACTTGGCACTTCTGGCTGAAATTTGTTTTAAATGCTTCCGCCTTCTCTTTATGACTGATGTGACAGGTTGCTCCATCATTGAGGATGGGGAGATTTGTGGAGCCACCTCCTCCAGTGAGTTTTTTAATTATCCACCAGCATTCACGACTGAATGTGGCAGGACTGCAGAGCTTAGATCTGATAATGTTGGTTGTGGAATTGCTTAGCTCTTTCCACAGAGGTGATGTGGTATGTTTCACCTTCTCAAAGAGCTGGGTAAGTTATGGATAGCCTGTAATTTCTAAAGATTGATAACACTAGTTGGAAGAGGTTAATTCTGTGCATACTGTTGGACCTAGCATGGAAGTTTGCAGATTGATATCTTTGCCTATTTATAGAAACAGCCATTTCTCTTTGAACAAAATGTTGGGAAAATCTGAACTTGACCTTGAATGTTCATTCCTCATTTTAGTTCCTCCAACAGGTTTTCAAAACCCAACCTTGCAATCATCTAACCATTACCACCTTATCAAATTTACTCTTTTGGTCCTTGGTATTGTTCTACATTATGACTTCTTAATACAAAGCTGGAGATCGATAATCTGATTGTTATAATGGTTGAAATACAGCAGCATCATCAGAACAGCAATGTCCATAGGAGATGTTCCATCCCATAACATTTGGTAATGTTTCAAACTCCAAAAATGTACTCTTGGGCAAACAAGGGGTATATTTGCATTGTTAGATTGTGTGATTTTCAACTTCTGTGTCTTTGCTGACAGGTTATCTACCATTTACATTATTTTTACTTTTTAAAATTTGTTTAGGGAAAGTGTACATCAGTGGCAGGCCCTGCATTTATTGCCCATCAGAAGCATGTAATACATATTGCCACTTTTTTTGCTTTTTGTTGACTTGTATAGAATTTTTAAATTGAGTGGTGAGTTTTCTTTTAATATGAAATCGCCTGTTCAGATATTATATAGGTTTGGGGTGCTTGGTTGCATTTTTCTTACGAAGAACCTTTCAGATGTCGGGGGTGGGGTAGTCCTTGTGCACTTATGAAACCCTACTCCCCCTTTCTTGCTTGTTGTTCCTTCACCTCCACTGGCAATGGCTACGACTAAATCCTTCCTTGTCCTGCTACTGTAAATGATAGCTCAGGCTGGTGGCTCTTACTGCTGTAAATGATGGCTGGCTTGTTTCAAGAGCCCAGTTCTTTGTTGTAGTCTCCAGTAATGTTGTGGACTGTTTATTCCTGAACTTTAACACTCTCCACCACAGTTAAGAAAAAGAAAATCAACAAAATACCTGAATAGGTGGTGAAGGGAAGAAAGACCATGAATCAGAATGGGGAGAGGTACTGTTAATGTGTACAAAGGCATACAATCTTCGCTTTGCAAATTTGCAGTCAGACATGTCTATTTCAAAGGGTAGCTGAATTTCACTTGGGTTCTTCTAACTGGCAGTCAAAGTGAGTTGTAGTTTGTTGACATTCTCTTTTTTCATCCTTGATCATCCATTGACAGGCCTGTTTGATTTCCTGTCTCAATTCAAATGTGGATAAATTATCTGAATCTCTAACCTGTTCTGCACTTGTCACTAAAAGGATTGCTCCTGTGCCCATCGTATATTTTGTACACAGGACGCATGAACACTATTTCAAGACAGATGAAGTGGGAAGAAATAAGGAAGGGGGAAAAGAGAAAACAATGGAAGTCCAAGGAAAAATTGCTGAGGGGCTGAATAGGAACTTGACAAGATGTGGAGTGCGGAGGGAAGTAGAAAAAAAAGCAGTGGAGAAAGAATCAGAACATGAGGGAAGCACAAGTGAAAGGAGGAAAAGGGAAGAAAGATGGTGAGGGAGAGAGAATGACATTGTGGAGCTAGTTGTAAGAAAAATGTTATTTTTTAATCCTCGTTCTTGACTTTATACTTGAAAAATCTGTTGCTTCAAATCTTCACAGATCGCTCCAAAAGTTAGCGATCACCGTACACCAAGCTTAGGAACCATTTCCAGGTTTTCAAAGCTTGCAGAGGGATTTGGACCAACTAGAAAAATGGCAAATGGAATTTAACGCAGACAAATGTGAGGTATTGCGCTTTGGAAGGACAAACCAAAATAGAATGTACAGGGTAAATGATAGGACTCTGAAGAGTGCAGATGAATAGAGGGACCTGGGAATACAGGTACAGAATTCCCTAAAGGTGACTTCACAGGTGGATAGGGTCGTAAAGAGTGCTTTTGGTACATTGGCCTTTATAAATTGGAGTATCGAGTATAAAAGTTGGAGTGTTATGGTAAGGTTATATAAGGCATTGGTGAGGCCGAATTTAGAGTATTGTGTAAAGCTTTGGTCACATAGTTACAGGAAGGATGTAAATAAGGTTGAAAAAGTGCAGAGAAGGTTCACAAGGATGTTGCTGGGACTTAAGCTGAGTTACAGAGAGAGATTGAATAGGTTAGGACTTTATTCCCTGGAGCGTAGAAGAATGAGGGGAGATTTGATAGAGGTGTATAAGATTTTGATGGGTATAGATAGAGTGAATACAAGCAGGCTTTTTCCACTAAGGCTAGGGGAGAAAAAAAACAGAGGGCATGGGTTAAAGGTGAAAGGAGAAAAGTTTAAAGGAACTATTAAGGGGGCCTTCTTCATGCAGAGAGTGGTGGGAGCGTGGAATGAGCAGGCGGATAAAGTGGTAAATGCGGGGTCACTTTTGACATTTAAGAAAAACTTGGACAGGTACATGGATGAGGGGGGTGTGGATGGATGTGATCCAAGTGCAGGTCAGTGGGACGAGGCAAAAAATGGTTTGGCTCAGACAAGAAGGACCAAAATGTCTGTTTCTGAGCTGTAAATTTTCTGTGGTTCTTTTCTATGGTTCTGTTTCCAAGGTTCAGGGAACAGTGGCTGATTGGGGCTTAATTGTCTGAAAGTATTCTGTATCTGCTGTTAGATATGGAATCATCCAGATATACTTTACAATGCCATGCAGAAGGGGAACCTGGCCAATGATTCAGATTTCAATCTGGATGTTGCCTTACCAAAATTGTGTAATCGCTTCTAAGACTTTCTGATTCTTGATTTGCAGTGCTGGCCACAAGTGTTCGCATATTAGATACATGATGGTTTGGATGGCTACTAAGCTCTCCCTATTTTTTTCCAATGATAAATTTTGAGTGCTGTTCCAGTGCAGAATCTCCAGATTTTATGGATCTGTACTCGTTGTAAATTGGTTTAAAATTGTCAAAACCTATTTCATTATCAAGAGTCTCTGCACCATGTAGGAAGAAGCAACTCTGAACTTAAATCATTCAGAGCTGGATTTGAACTGTACCATAGCTATGACCTGAATGGATCATTTGGGGTCTTTTCAATGATCCATGAATGATAGCAGTTTGACTCAGCAGTGGGTGCATTTGTGCTGCTGCCTGCCTGTTAGAAATGATCTTGGATCTCCATATGAGTGGAGATAAGAAATAACAAGGGGAAGAAGACACTGGTGGGAATAGTCTGCAAGCTTCCTAACAATAGTTATACTGGAGGACTGCAAATAAATCAGGAGATAATGATGGCATGTTTAAAAAACAGGCAGTATGTTGATCATGTGACTTTCATCTTCCCATGGATTGGGAAAATCAAATTGGCGTATGTAGCCATGAGGAAGAGTTCATAGTGTATTTTTGGGACCATTTCCTCAAACAATGTGTTGCTGATCCAAGTAGGGATCAAGCTATTTAGGATCTGGTAACGAGGCAGGTTTAATAACTAATCTCACAGCAAAAGATCCCCTAGGAAACAGTAACCATAACATAGTAGAATTTAGCATTCAGTTTGAGAATGGGAAATTTGTGTCAGGAGCAACCATGCTAAATTTAAGTAAGGTAATTGCAAGAAATGAGGGCAGAGTTGGCTGGAATAGACCGGGAAAGGAATTTAGCAGGAAAGTTGGTTGATCAGCAATGGTAGACATTTACGGAAATTGTCTTAACTCACAACTAAGGTATACCCCAGTGAGGAAGAAGGATTAGAGGAAGGGGATAAAACAACCATGGTTAACTGAGGAAGTTGAGGATAATATTAAAGGAAAGAAAGAACATACAAGCTAACAAGGATTAGTGGTGAGCCAGAGGATTGGAAAAGTTTTAAAGACCAACAGAAGACGACTAAAACATAATTAAAGCAAGAGAAGATAAACTGAGGGCAAACTAGCAAGTAATAAAAAATGAATAGTAAGGGCTTCTTTAAATATATGAAAAGGAAGAGAAAGGGCAAGGTGAACACAAGCCCCTTAGAGAATAAGACTGGGAAAGTAATAACCGGGAACCAGGAAATGGCAAAATAGTTAAATTAGTACTTTGCATCATTTTTCATGGTGGAAAACACAAATAGCATTCCAAAAATACTAAATAATCAAGGGGTGGAAGGGATGAGAGAAAATAAATATAATATCTATCACTAGAGGAAAAAAGTACTCTACAAACTAATGAGGATAAAGGCCAACAAGTCTCTGGACTGATGGGTTGTAACCTATGATATTAAAGGAAATAGCTACAGAGATAATAGATGCATTATCATCCCAGGTATCCTTAAATTCTGGAAAACTGTCAATTTAACACCTCTATTCAAAAACATGGAGACTAAAAGTAGTAACTATAGACCAGTTAGGTTAAGATCTGCTATTGGGAAAATATTAGAATCCATTACAAAGGATGTCACAGCAGAACATCTGGAAATGTATTATAAAGCAGAGTCAACAAGGCTTCATGAAGATGAGATCACGTCTGACAAATTTATTATAATTCTTTGAGGTGGTAAGGGAACAGGATAGATAAAGGCAAGATAAAGTTGCTGTAATATATTGGATTTCCAAAAAGTACTTGATAAGGCACTGTACAAAAGGCTGCTTAATAAAATAAGAGCCTGTGTTGTTGGGGGTAGTATATGAGCATTGATAGAGGATTGGCTTACTGAGATGGGATGAGAGGGACCTTTTCAGGAAAGCATTCAGTAACGACTGGAGTGCCACAAGGATCAGTGATGGGGCCACAATTATTTATAAAATGCATTAATGAATTGAATGAACATAAGAAATAGGAGCAGGAGTAGGCCATCTAGCCCTTCGAGCCTGCCCGCCATTCAATAAGATCATGGCTGATCTGTCGTGGCTCAGTTCCACATTCCTGCCCTCTCCCCATAACCCTTAATCCCCTCTCTTATCAAAAACCCATCAACCCGCGTCTTAAAAATATTTAGCGAGGCAGCCTCCACCACTTCAACGGGCAGAGAATTCCAGAGATTCACCACCCTTTGAGTGAAGAAGTTCCTCCTCAACTCCGTTCTAAACCGCATCCCCCTTTATCTTGAGGCTGTGGCCTCTAGTCCTACTGTCCTTTCTGAGCGGGAAGAGTCTCTCCACCTCTATCCTATCCATCCCATTCATCATCTTATATGTCTCAATGAGATCTCCCCTCATTAACGAGTACAAGCCTAGTTTATTCAGCCTCTCCTCATAGCTCAACCCCCTCAACTCCGGTATCAGCCTAGTAAACCTCCTCTGCACTCCCTCCAAGGCCAAAATATACTTGCGTAAGTGCGGCGACCAAAACTGCACACAGTACTCCAGCTGCAGCCTCACCAATGCCCTATACAGCTGCAGCAAGACCTCCCTACTTTTATATTCAATCCCCCTCGCTATGAAGGCCAGCATCCCATTAGCCTTCTTGACCACCTGCTGCACCTGCAAGCTGGGTTTTTGCGACTCATGCACAAGGACCCCGAGGTCCCTCTGCACCGTTGCCTGCTGCAGTTTTTCGCCATGTAAGTAATAATCCTTCCTACCCTTATTCCTACCAAAGTCGGTGCTGGGGCCTCAGCTATTTACCATTTACATAGATGATCTGGAGGAGGGGACCGAGTGTATGGTGTTGAAATTTGCTAATGACAGCAAGATTGGTGGAACGGCAAATTGCGCAAATGAAGGAAGTGAATGGACAGTTGCCATGTTTCTGGATGACACAAGAATAGGTGGGCAGGCAAGTGGTGAAGATGACAGTGTCTACAGGGGGATATAGACAGGTTAAGTGAGTGGGCAAAAATTTGGCAGGAATACAGTGGAGGAAAATGTGAAGTTATGCGGTTTGGTAGGAAGAACAAAGGAGCCGAATATTGTTTAAATGGAGAAAACTGCAGCATTGAGAAATTTGGGGGTCCTCATGAATAAATCACAAGTTAGGATGCAAGTTTGGCAAGTAATAGGGAAGGGTAATGAAATGTTAGCCTTTACTTCAAAGGGAATGGAGTATAAAAATAGAGAATTGCTAAAACTATACAAGGCACTAATTAGACCGCACATGGAATACTGTGAACAATTTTGATCCCATTATCTAATGAAAGATATGCTGGCATTGGAGACAATCCAGAGAAGGTTCACTGGTTGATCCCAAGTACGGAAGGATTTCCTTATGAGGAGAAGTTGAATAGATTGGATCTGTTGGAGTGTAGAAGAATGAGAGGCAACCTTATTGAGACACATAGGATTCTCATAGGGCTTGACAGGGTAGATGCTGTGAGGATGCTTTCCTTGGGGGAGAATTAGGACCAGAGGGTATAATCTCAATGTAACTGGTCACCCATTTAAGACTGAGATGAAGAGGAATTTTTTCTGAGGGTTGTGAATCTGGAATTCTTGACCACAGAGGGCTTTAGAGGCTGGATTGTTACGTATGTTCAAAGCTGAGATAGATTTCTAATCAGTTTGAGAATCAAAGGTTATAAGGATAATGGGGGAGAGTGGAATTCAGAATTATCAAACCGGATCAGTCATGATTTAATTGAATGGCAGAGCAGACTTGGTGGCTGAATGGTCTACTTCTACTCCTATGTCTTATAGTCTTCTGGATGTCTATGAGATAAAGCAGAGCTCGGCTCAATTTCAGATAGCAGCAGTTGTCATGTAAGTTTCAACTTAGCATGTTCTGTTCAAGATTGCATAACTGGGGCTCTTGCCCTACTCCCCTGATGTGTTTGGTGGCCTGATAATTTTGTGCGCTCTGGCAGCACTTGCATGTAAAAGGCAAGCTATTGGCAATAGTCAGATTGCTTCTGGTTAGCTCACTGGGAGAATAGAAAATCTGGCATGGAGCTGGTTGTCATTAGATCTGCAGGATCATCTTTAAAGAAGGGGCAACGAGGAATTAGAAGTGAAGTGGAACAGCTGGGAAGTTTCTGCAGCATCAAAGAGATCAAGAAATTAAAAATCTTAATGTTCATAATTCATAAGAGATTATGCAAAAAACTAGTGCCAGTCCTGTCTTCCAGTTTTCCTTTGGCTGCGGCTAATGCTAAAAAATGTCACTAGCTGAGTTGTATCAACTATGGTTTGCAGGTAGTTTGAAGTAGATAGAATTACAGATCAAGACGAAAATGCCATTGTCAGCTACCCCAATTTGCATACGTTAATTTGTTTTTGGTGAGAGAATGGCTGTCTGAATTGAGATCTACCTGATAAACAGATCAGACTCCACGTATACACTAACAATTACCAGCTCTTCCTCACCACCACCTCTCTAATCTAATCCACTGTGTCTGATTTTTCATGCTGTTTTGTCTGAAATCCAGTAAGTAAACAGTGCAGTGGTGAATTGAAAATTAACCTGTTGAAGGCCTTCAATAGCTGTATTTATTTTCAACATTTTGGTTTTAGATTTGGATGAATTACATAGAAAGGTGTGTGCAGACATATTAACATGGAGTGAGAGAGACCTTTAGACTAGGTGATTTACCTCAAGCAAAACAAAAGCTAATATTTGTAAAAACAGAGCATGTGTTGAAAAGGCTAGCGAGAATTTCAGGATTGTTTAAATTCCAATACACAATTGCAGCCTAGATTTACTCAGGCACCTTGAATTTGTTACCTTCTACAGGGAATCTGTGATGATCAGGGAGAGTTCACAGGCAAGCTCATCAGACAGTTGGATCAAAGAATTCCCTCAGGCAGCAAACTATCAGGTAAGAAGCAAGGAGTGAAATACAGATTGAGACATACACGTGGTTTCAGGGTAAATATCCGATCACAAACTTTGTAAAGAAAACTTTTAAAAAATTACAATTTTAAGTGTTCTTCTAACGGACTGAGATCTCATATTTGTAAAATTGAGTGTTCGGGGCCAGAGAACTTGTTCGACATTAATTATGATTTAGCATATCATTAAAAACTTGGTACCACCGATTAAACAGGCTGTAGTGTTTGTATTGCATTATTACATTGAAAATAGTGTATCAGGAGTAAAGAGTCCTGAAAAATCAATGATTTCTAATGGGTTTTATATGCGGAGATGACAGCAGTGCACCCTGGGAGAAACAGGGCATCACTGGCAGCACTTTCTGCACTTAAGTTGTGTGTATGCTAGACATTGCTGTTAATTTTCAATTTTAAGTGAGCAACAACATAGACTGACGGACTCACCATTATTACTATTGCAAATTCTGAGCCTTTTTTGCCCTTGTCCACTTGATATATACTAATATTATATAGCCAAGAAACATTTGAAGCGTAGAATTGAGTAACTTTCTGATTATTGAGAAACTATTTGTACTTCATGGGAGGACGCCTACATTTCAAGGACAGATTTCTGCAAGATACTCTGGAAGTTGCAAAAAAAGAAGTGTTAGAAATATTCCAGATAGCATTATTGGAGAGAGAAAAGTAATGTTTCAGGTCAATAACCTTTCTGTACATTTGAGCTAAAATCCAAGAACTTTAGTTCCCAATTTAATGCCTGAAAATTCTGAAGATACTTGACAGGCCAAACAACATCTGAGGAGTGAGAAATAATGTTTCAGTTTGATGATCTTTCATCAGAACTGATGAAACCCCAATCATTAATTCTGTTTCTCCCTCCACAGATGCTGCCTGACCTGCAAAGAAACAAAGACAATCAAAGTCTAGTTAGGAACTGGAGGCTATGATAGAAAATCGGTGAAGTTTTTTTCTGGAGGGAAATATTCATCTCCAAGGAAAGATATGTTGACAAGGTACAATATTTCAGAAGTGACTATGTCAAACTAGATTGTGTTTGTTAGTTAATTAGTATTCTTATAATACCAAGGTAAGAAACGTAAACTTTAATTCCACCATGGGATTGCAAAAGAGAAATGCATATTGTGCATTAAATATCCTATCAGAAAGTTGACCTTCCTTTTCTTTTTATGCCGTTTAAATTCAGTGCAGCAGTGTAATGCAGAATGTACCAATAACTAGAATAGAATTCAGTTTCTCAGCAAAACCACTTTTTTTAAGAAGTGATGTTTTTCCTTGAAAACCATGCACTAGCTGCATGTGACCTCCCCTTGGGCTTAGCTGTTTGACTTTCTTTCCTGTAATGACCTTAAATGTGTGGCACATCACACAGCCAAGAACATTTAAAAAAAACAAATATGCAAATTTTGCTTTTGTATGCAAGTTTATTTGTTCTGTCATATTCCAACTAAACTTCTTTCGTCTATAGTCTGCAATGACAGAAACAATTGACATTTCCTGAATGTGTTCAGAACTGCAATTAAACATTATTTCCCAGAAAATCATGCTGCTTGGGTTGGTCAGATATTTGATAGAAAATGAATACATTGAAGATTAATTACATCATTTGCTGCTTTCAGTAAATGCTAAGCAAAAAACAAACTGAAAAGAATAGGAATACAAACTTGTCACATGTTTATATGGGACTGGATACCTGTGGCACAAAATCCCCAGTCTGCTCATGGCAAAAAAAACAGTCAGTTGTTGCACTGATGTGCATTTGATCGCCCAGTAAATAGGCCACATCCTAACTTTAGCCCTCATTTGATTGGGGAAAAATAATATAAATTTGTTTCAGGTGGGTGCACCAAGTTAAGCTGTGGCTTTGCTTTTTATGTAAGTTCTGTCTGTGTGAAAATTAATGTGCATGTTTGCTGGAGGTAGAAATGTAAGTGAGTCACTTTGTGAATGGTGGTTTGAGCCTCAAGATATCTATCTACACAACCTCATTTAAATTACATGCTTATATATAACTAGAAATGTAGCAAGCTGTTATTGCTCTTCCAGACAATTGGGTCATAGGAATTTAATAGCCTATTCGAGGCTGCAAACATTCCACCTCCAAAAATGTGTATCATCCGATGCAAATTAAAAGTCTGGGAGATGAATTTAGTACAGTTTAACTCACTTTATACCTAAATATTTCAAGGAAGTGCATTACTTTCACTGTGATTTGCCAAGTTAAATTTAACCTAATTGGGGAAAGAGTTATATATTATTGAAGCTTTTACATTGCATGCTTTGAATTGTTTTGTGTAGGCTGCAATTTTTTTACTCCCCAAAAATAATGGGAATACAAAGGTTTTCTTTCAGCGTGTATGTATTTGTTTCTAAGTGCTGATGTAGGTGTGTGGCTCTTTTGTGACTTTCTTTTAGTAAAGTGTCTGTAGTAAAGGCAATGTAGTAAAACATTTCTGTATACTAGCCATTTTAGAAACGCAAACAGAGTTCTATTTTTTTTCTGGAATACATGTCATCAAAAGTATCTTGACTCACTTGTCAGGGGAATCAAACTTTAAGCCTGTATTCATAAGTAGGCAACAGATACAGACACATATCTGGAGTCATTGTGGTACACCTGCAAGGCTAAGAGAAATGTGAACAGCACTTTCAGAGAACTAGTTGCACTGTAGTTTAGGAGCATAGAGGCAGAAAGGAAGTGAGTGACGAGAAAACTATGCAGATAATGCAGGAATCACCTTGAGTCCTGCTTGCCAATTAGTTTTCTGTGTTGGATGCTAGTGAGTGTTGGTGCCCTGGAAGAGTACAGTCAAATCCAAGATTGCATCACAGGTGACTGCTGTAAAGCAGAGGAGGAAGAAGAGCGGTAGTAATAGGTGATTTATCAGTAAGGGGAACAGGTGGGCATTTCTGTTGCCATAGATATAACTCCAGGATGGTATGGTGCTTCCCTGGTGCCAGAGTCATAGAATCCCTAGAAATGCAGAAGGAGCCCATTCCACCCATCAAATTTGTACTGACTCTGCAATAGAGCATCCCACCCAGGCACTATCCCCATAAGCCACATATATATGTTATTCTCCCTAACCTACTAAGCCCTGGACACCAAGGGGCAGTTTCCCATAACCAATCCACCGAACTTGTACATCTTTGGACTGTGGCACCTGGAGGAAACCCATGCAGACATGGAAAGGATGTGCATGCTCCACAAAGGCAGTTGCTCAGGGCCTGAATAGAATCCTGGTCCCTGGTGCTGTGAGGCACTGTGCCACTGTGCTGCCTAATGCCATGAAGGGATGCAGCATGGCTGCAGGACATTCTTTTGGGGAAAGATGCTCTGCCAGAGATTGTGATCTTTGTTGGAATAATGACTAGAAAAGGGAATGAAGTCCTAAATCAGAGATTTTAGAGAATAGAACCACAGAAAATTACAGTTCAGAAACAGGCCTTTTGGCTCTTTTTGTCTGTGCCGAACCATTTTTTGCCTAGTCCCACTGACTTGCACTTGGACCATATCCATCCACACCCCTCTCATCCATGTACCTGTCCAAGTTTTTCTTAAATGTCAAAAGTGACCCCGCACTTACCACTTTATCCGCCTGCTCATTCCACACACCCACCACTCTCTGCGCGAAGAAGGCCCCCTTAATATTCCCTTTAAACTTTTCTCCTTTCACCCTTAACCCATGCTCTCTGTTTTTTCCTCTCCCCTAGCCTTAGTGGAAAAAGCCTGCTTGTATTCACTCTATCTATACCCATCAAAATCTTATACACCTCTATCAAATCTCCCCTCATTCTTCTATGCTCTAGGGAATAAAGTCCTAACCTTTCCAATCTCTCTCTGTAACTCAGCATCTCAAGTCCCGGCAACATCCTTGTGAACCTTCTCTGCACTCTTTCAACCTTATTTACATCCTTCCTGTAACTAGGTGACCAAAACTGTACACAATACTCTAAATTCGGCCTCACCAATGCCTTATATAACCTTACCATAACACTCCAACTTTTATACTAGATACTCCGATGTATAAAAGCACTCTTTACGACCCTATCCACCTGTGATGTCACTTTTAGGGAATTCTGTACCTGCATTCCCAGATCCCTCTGTTCAGCTGCACTCCATTTACCTTGTACGTTCTACTTTGTTTGTCCTTCCAAAGTGCAATACCTCATGTTTTTCTGTGTTAAATTCCATTTGCCATTTTTCAGCCCATTTTTCTAGTTGGTCTAAAGCCCTCTGCAAGCTTTTAAAACCTTCCTCACTGTCCACTACACCTCCAGTTTTTGTATCATCAGTAAATTTGCTGATCCAATTTACCACATTATCATCCAGATCATTGATATAGATGACAAACAACAATGGACCCAACACCGATCCCTGCGGCACACCACTTGTCACAGGTCTCCACTCAGAGAAGCAATCCTCCACAACCACTGTCTGGCTTCTTCCATTGAGCCAGTGTCTAATCCAATTTACTACCTCCCCATGTACACCTAGTGACTGAACCTTCCTAACTAACCTCCCATGAGGGACCTTATCAAAGGCCTTGCTGAAATCCAGGTACACAACACCCACCGCCTTCCCTTTGTCCACTTTCCTGGTAACCTTCTCGAAAAACTCTATTAGATTGGTCAAACATGACCTACCATGCACAAAGCCACGTTGACTCTCCCTACCTGTCTATCCAAATATTTGTAGATCCTATCCCTTATCACACCTTCCAATAACTTGCCCACCATCAACGTCAAACTAACTGGCCTATAAGTTCCTGGATTTCTTTTGGAACCTTTTTTAACATGAACATGAGCCACCGTCCAGTCATCCGGCACCTCCCCCGTGAATACTGACAATTTAAATATGTCTGCCAGGGCCCCTGCAAGTTCAACACTAGCATCCCTCAAGGTCCATGGGAATACCATGTCTGGTCCTGGGGATTTATCCACTCTGATTTGCCTCAAGTCAGCCAGCACCTCCTCCCCTGTGATCTGTAAAGGTTCCATGACCTCCCTACCTGTTTGCCCTATTTCCATAGACTCCATGTCCGTTTCCTCAGTAAATATGGATGCAAAAAACCCATTTAGTATCTCCCCCATCTCTTTTGGTTCCATAACCATTAGGAAAGAGATTGTATAGCAGGACTTCTAAAGCAGTAATTTTGGGATTGCTCCCATGTGCAGGTTAGTCTAGAATTAGGAGAATTGAGCGATTTAAAAACTTAGCTGGAAAGCTGATGTGGAACGGAGAGCATCAGATTTCTGTGTCATTGGCACAGGTTCTGGGAAAAGTGTGACTTGTAAAGCTACAGTCTACATCTGAATAGGACTGGGATGAATATCCTCACAGAGAGATTTGCCATGCTTATGGAGCGTGTTCAATTGACTGTCAGAGGACTGGGAACCTGAGGGCAAATTCAGAGCAAGGAAGGGAAAATTGCGAATTAGTGAGTGATTCTGAAAGACAGAAAAAACACAGGTTAAAAAAAGTATTTCACACTGTTAAAAGATGCGTATAACAAATAAAATAGATGAACTGAGGGCATGTGGCAGGATGATAATATCACTATAATGGCAAATTGGCTTAAGGAGGGGCAAAAATGGTAGCTGAACATCCCTGGATATGGAGTTTTCAGGCAGAACAGAGAGGGGATAATCATGTGGAGATGCAGCATTATTGGTTAAGGAGTGATGATATACTAAATGAAGCATCAAATGAGATGGGGCAGCCACACTTTTAGGATTGTACTACAGACCTCCAAAAAAGTGGAAGGGAGTTAGAAGAGCAAATATGTAGCCTAATTTATGATTGCAAAATCAATAAGGCAGTAATCATTGGCGACTTCAACTACCCTAAAATAATTGAGGTACAAACTGTGTGAAAAGCGTGGAGTGCACAAAATTCTTGCACTTCATTCTTCATTCTAAACTTTTCAGCTGGCATGTAACTCCTTTGAACTAGGACAACATCTCACCTTAGAGAGATTCCCTGTATTAGATTCGTTGTTCAAACTCCATGACTCTTACTGAGTAAGGCTGGTCTTAAAGTGAATATCATCTCATCCCTCCTGCTTTAACTCCCTTTTGCAATGCTTATTTACTAGCTTAGTTTATACAAGTGAATAGAAAATAACCTATCAAAATCAGACAAATAATTACATTTGTATTTGGTCCTGAATTCTATTACATATTATATACATAGATTCAATCATTATAAATCAAGACTTTGAGGAGGGTTTCTTTTTCTGGCTTAATTTTTTTAGATTGAGATTCTTCCACAGTATTGACGTTAACAAGAACTGTAAATAAATATCCCTTTTGGCACAAGTATTTGACTGCTATTTGCTTCAACAGAGACATCACTTATGTCTATAACAGGTTGATCTGGTATTTTGGTGCTTATGGATTTGAAAACATTTCTTGGTGGCAACACTGACTGCAGGAGCATTTCTTAAATGGTCCATCTGTTTATGAACAATCCATCCTTGTGTGTTAATTTTGGTTGAAAGGGGTCCAGTCTCAGAAACAATTCCGGGGATCCAATTTGGTTCACTAAAGTTTTTCATGTATATGGTTTCATCCATCATAAATTTCCATGCTCTACTGTGTGAAACTTGGCTTGTTTTATGATTACCTGGACTGGTCCGTACCCTCCCTAGAAAATTTGGAAACAGGTGACTCAGTCTTGTTCTGAGATGACATTTCATTAGCAATTCTGCTGGTGGAACTTCTGTTGTTGCATGTGGGCTGGTGCAGTAACTCAGAATGAAGCGTGAGACTTTGGCATCTAAGATTCCTCCTGACAGTTTCAAAGCTTTCGCAACTAGTCCGTTGGGTGCTGGGTGGTGAAGTGTGGTTCTGATGTATTCAATACTGTTGGGCTTGTGAAGTTTTGAAATTTAGCATTTGCGAATAAGCTTCTATTGTCTGAAACTTGACTTCAGGTATGGTGTGCATCAATCATGAGTAAAAAATTGCGTCCAAGAATGGACCAAAATAGTTGATGTGGATCCATGCTCATGGCTGGCCAAGCCATTCCCAGGGCTGTTTTGGGGCTATAGTTGGCAACTTTTGCTTCAGTTGGCAGAGTTAACATTGATTGACTAGCTTGCTGGTATCTGCATCAATGCCAGGCCACCAGACATAACTTCCGGTGAGCAGCATCATCTTAAGAGATGCCAGGATGAATGCTGTATAATTCAATAATGAACAGCTGTCTGCCTGGTGCAGGAACAAACAGCTACTCTTGCTCTTTTAGAGTATGATGTGATCCTGACAATTCACTTTTGCAGATAAAGAATGGTTTCATTTTATTGGAAACTGGCTCATTTGTTCATCCTGTAAGTATCTTGTCTCTCTTACTTTGGACAGATGTGTATCTTATTTGGTCCAATTATTGATCTGCTTCACACAGGCTGTTATGTCTACAATATTTCATGTCAAGACAATTTTTTGGAGTGCAGCAGTACATGTGATATTTTCTTGGAAAGGTAGGCAGCTAAGAGTATCCGCATTTGCTTTTGTCCTAGGACAGTGTTTGAAAGTACATTTGTATGCACACAGAATTAATGTCCATCGTTGAATTCTTGCTGAAGCTATTGGCAAGATAGCCTTGGCCTTTCTGAGTCATTGTCCATCTCAAGACAACACCACACCTACGCTATGTGGAGAGGCATCAAAGGTCAATATCAGCTCTTCAGATGGGTCATAGTGCACTAACAGGTTTGAGAAATGCAACAATTGTTTCACTCTGTTGAAAGCCACTTCCTAATGAGCCTTCCAGGACCAATGTCGGTGTTTCTTGAGCAGAATATGCAAGGTGGGGGAGGGTCAATGCAGTTGCTACATTTGATTAAAAACTGCCTATAGTAGTTTCCCATCTCCAAAAGCAATTTGGGTTTGGTTATGTTTGTGGGGAAAGTTCCTCCTTTATCACCTTGACCTTTTCATCCATGGCATGCAATCCTTGTGTATCAACACAACAGGTTGCTCACTTTGGTGGCTTGAAAGGTGAACTTCTGTTTCTAGAGGTGGACTCTAGCGTCCTGAAATATCTTTAAAACTTTTAAGTTTTGCTAGATGGTTTGTGTGTGTGTGTGTGTCTGCACTTGAAAGATCTCTGACCAATTCAAATTGACTTCTTTAAGTCCGTATATGGCCCAGAAGGCTTGGCCCATCATTATTATTACCGGGAGAACTATTGTGGTGACATTTACCTTTATTGCTTTTCCTGTGTACATCTTCAACGTGGCAGAAGTGTCCTTCGAGTTCAGTGATTGGGCAACCTCTCAGTACTGAAATGTGTGCCTACCCATTGCAGTGGCTGATGCTCCTGTATCCACTTTCATACTTGGAAGTTTGCAATTTACATAGCGTGTTACAGTAATAGGGTCTGGCTTGACTGCTTTAAGATTAAGAAAAGTGTCAATATCAGAATTGATGGTGTCAAGCTCTTTCACGGTGTGTACTGGTAACACCTTGACTGATTGGTTTCTCGGTTGTCTTGACTTAGCTCTGCATTCTTTTATCAAACGTCCTCTTTTGTGACAGTAAAGACGCTCAGTCTCCTTAAACATCTATGATTTAGGAGTGTCCCGATGTCAGTAACATTTCACCTTAATCATTGATTGCCTCCGCCATATCTTTTTGTACTATAGGTGACTGGAATTATTTCATTCCATGAGTGGCTGCAGGTTCCTGCCCTAATTGGTATATTGTACCATTTTGTGCACTCTGCAGCTCCTGTGAATCTTTTCAGTGCTTTCCTCAGCCAGCGCTCTCTGTTATTGTTTAAAATGTATGGTGACTTCTAGTAATCAGCACTGTATGGTGCAATTGTTAATACCACAACTTAACCGATCCTGCAGCAGGTTGTTTCGGGGTGCTCCAAAACAATAATGTTGTGATTGATTTACCTGGTGCTCTCGCTGTCAAGTTAAATTTTCACCTCTTGATTATGACTGATACTTTGGGTTGAAAATTATCCTTCACTAAATCTCCAAGCTCACCAAATGACTTGGAGTTGGGTGCACTTCGGACTGTGAAATTGTGCATACGACTGTCGGTCTGACTTCTAATATGCTCCGGAGAATTGCTTTGCATTTTGCTTCTTCCCCTTTATTCTTTGCCTAGAAGTAAAAACCAAAGTAAAATCAATATATTGACTCCAGTCCTCAGTGGAGGAGTCAAGTGGGACTATTCGCACGTAGCGCAGCATTCTGGTGAGTTTTTTTTGTTCAGTCATGTTTAAAATGTGAAACTCAGATGTAGGGCTAGAGGCAGTGCCAGGATCATTTATCCTCATTGTTAGATGTGAAAATGTCCTTCTAGAGACTTCTTAAGTTGGACAAATAAATTTTATTTACAAGGTTGCTTCATTAGCTGCATGCTTCAATCTAGTTTATCGTACACTCATTCGAACTGGGAAAACTTCTCCCCTTTGTGATTCCCCATGCTGGAAGTTGATTGGTCATTAAGACCACATGACCCTTACTCAGTAAATCTGGCCTTAAAGTGATAATCACCTCACCCACCATTACTGAAACTAGTTTTATAATCCAGATTGATTAATTGACTTTAAATTCCACCAGTTGCTTTAGTTGGATTCATGGCATTTAGTCGTTCAGTGACACTACCATGATGCCATCATCTGCCAACAGCAGAAGATATTCCGAAGAATCATACGGCTGCAAAACATTAACTCTGCTTCTCTCTGTGCAAATTCTGCTCAGTCTTTCTACCGTTCTCTGTTTTGCAATACTTGAAGATGCATTGTTTAAAGTTGTACCTCTAAGAGGGTAAGCGAGGTTGTCAGTTTTATTCATGGGGCTACTGGCAGGATGTGATAAGAACATAAGAACATAAGAAATAGGAGCAGGAGTAGGCCATCCAGCCCTTCGAGCCTGCCCCGCCATTCAATAAGATCATGGCTGATCTGTCGCTGCTCAGTTCCACTTTCCCGCCCTCTCCCCATAACCCTTAATCCCCTCTCCTATCAAAAACCCATCAACCCACGTCTTAACAATATTTAGCGAGGCAGCCTCCACCACTTCAATGGGCAGAGAATTCCAGAGATTCACCACCCTTTGAGTGAAGAAGTTCCTCCTCAACTCCGTTCTAAACCGCCCCCCTTTTATCTTGAGGCTGTGCCCCTAGTCCTACTGTCTTTTTTGAGCGGGAAGAGTCTTTCCACCTCTATCCTATCCATCCCATTCATCATCTTATACGTCTCAATGAGATCTCCCCTCATTCTTCTAAACTCTAACGAGTACAAGCCCAGTTTATTCAGCCTCTCCTCATAGCTCAACCCCCTCAACTCCGGTATCAGCCTAGTAAACCTCCTCTGCACTCCCTCCAAGGCCAAAATATCTTTGCGCAGGTGCGGCGCCCAAAACTGCACACAGTACTCCAGCCGCGGCCTCACCAATGCCCTATACAGCTGCAGCAAGACCTCCCTACTTTTACATTCAATCCCCCTCGCTATGAAGGCCAGCATCCCATTCGCCTTCCTGACCACCTGCTGCACCTGCAAGCTGGGTTTTTGCGACTCATGCACAAGGACCCCGAGGTCCCTCTGTACCGTCGCCTGCTGCAGTTTTTTGCCCCGTAAGTAATAGTCCTTCCTACCATTCTTCCTACCAAAGTGGACCACCTCACACTTGCCAACATTAAATTCCATTTGCCATTTCCTGGCCCATTCGCCCAGCCTATCTAGATCCTTCTGCAGACTCTCCACACCTTCCGCACAATTTGCCGTTCCACCAATCTTGGTGTCATCAGCAAATTTCGACACCCTACACTCGGTTCCCTCCTCCAGATCATCTATATAAATGGTAAAAAGCTGAGGCCCCAGCACCGACCCCTGGGGCACTCCACTAGTCACCATCCGCCAATCCGAATAGCACCCATTGACCCCCACTCTCTGCCTCCTATTTGACAACCAATCCTCTATCCACGCTGACACCCTACCCCCAACTCCATGCCCCCTGACCTTCTGCAATAACCTCTTGTGAGGCACTTTGTCAAACGCCTTCTGAAAATCTAGAAAGACCACATCCACCGGCTCTCCTCTATCCACCGCCCTAGACACATCCTCATGGAACTCTAGTAAATTTGTCAGACACGACTTCCCTTTAATGAAACGGTGCTGCGTCTGCTCTATCAAGCAATCTCCTTCAAGGTGCCTCGCAATTTCCTCCTTAATGACAGATTCTAACATTTTACCTACCACAGACGTTAAACTAACCGGCCTATAATTCCCCGCCTTTTGCCTGGCACCCTTCTTAAACAACGGCGTAACATTAGCCGTTTTCCAATCATCCGGCACTTCCCCGGAATCCAGCGACGTCTGGAAAATAACCACCAAGGCATCCACTATCACCTCCGCCATTTCTTTCAGAACCCTCGGATGCATTCCATCCGGTCCTGGGGACTTGTCCACAATCAGCCCCTCCAGTCTGTCGAGCACCGCCTCTCTAGTAACAGTAATGTCATTAAGACCCTCCAGTCCTACCACCTTTCCATCGTTAACACCCGGCAAATTATTCACGTCCTCCTCCGTGAAGACAGAAACAAAAAAGTTATTCAATACCAATTTTTCTGTGATGGTAATGTAGTAGTAATGGATTGGTAATCCAGAAGCCAATTTGAATGCTGGGATGAAATGGGTTCAAATCTGACCATGCAGATGATGAAATTTGAATTTGACTAATCTGCATAGCCTAATTGAATAATTTTATTGTAAACTTTGATTTAACTTTTATTTCTTAATTTTATAAATTTTATTTCTAATAGTAAATTTCAGTTTAGTGGACAAAATGATAGCTAAAAGTATTATCAGAACAATGTTTGGTATTATTTCAGTTGACTCTCCTTTTATTGATAGATTTTGCTGGCTGCTCATGCATGATTTAACATTTTCATTTGTCATGAAGATTTGCTTAATGCTATTTTTCTTGCCTCAGTCTAACCATTAGGATTGTCATCGCGTTGGTTTTCTAATTACTGTTTTGCTAATGATTTATTTTTCTGTGATTATATATTTCAGCCAATTGAATGCAAGTGTAAAACATAACTTCGCAAATTTACATGCATGTACATTGTTACGGTGGTGTTAATGTAATTAGTCCATCTTCTATGACCTTACTCACAATGCTGTAATGGAAGTGACAGGGATGGAGGATGACACTTGATTCGCTTGGAACATCGGTGTTGAACGCAAAAGCTAGAGATGAATGCTGAGCAAGAAATGACATAGCAGAAGCATGTGTTTTTGTATGCAATTTAAATTAAGTGTTAACTATAAATTAGAAATGGAAAAAGATTGGTATAAAAATGTAAACAGGATGAATAGTCTGGAGAGGAAGCTTGTGCATATGTAAGTTTATGGAGACTGACGAACAACCTTTATAAACTTGAGTACATATACATGCATTTCCTTCCTTCCTGTTATGCTCCCTGTGGTACAGTTGTGGGCTGATTAAGTAACCTTGACCTTTTTTGCATTGAATTACTCCTTGTGCTTGATGCCAAGTGTGTTCAAGTGCTCTTTTGGTTTTAAATAAACAAAACAAACATGTGCATTACTCTGCATTTTTCTTGCACATAGTTGATTCTAATGTCCAATTCCAATGTTTTCCTTAAAAAAAACTCAGATGAGTCATTCTAAAGTAATATCAGAAAAGTTTTTTTTCACCTAAGCAACCAGCATAGCTGCTAAGTATTCAATTGATGTTAATGTACATTGTCTTAAAATAGAAGCAATTAACCACATTCTTCCATGACCTCTTTAAGCAGGTCTATTTAATTAGATTGCAATTTAAAAATGCCCAGGGAAGGAAGCACTGTGTCCTTTCCAGTTCACACTAAAGGCAGTTTCATAAGATATCCTTTGCAATATTTTCAATGAGACCAAGAAAGTCTCTTACAATCCTCTTTCACGTCACTCTTTTCTGATTTTAATGGTAGAAAGCACAGTATTCATAGGGGAAGGAACTATCTTGTAATAGTGTTTTTTTAAGGAACTTGGTTAAAAAGGTTTGAAAGCTGTTGAATTGGATTGTTTTTAATATTGTCTGTTACTAAGGATGGGTATGTTGTTTGACTAGATTGGGAATATCAGAGTCTTGATCCAACTAAATTAGCTGTGACCAATTTTGGGTGTTCATGAGAAATTTGGGGCCTCACTTTAATTGTGCTTGTTCCTCTTTGACAATTTTGGACTATTCCTCCACTGATGTCATTTTCATAGTTTTAGCACAAGTGTTTCCTGTTTGGACCTTGCTGCCCACGTGATATTGCCATTATATACCTTGCTGGAAAAAATGATAAAGATATTGAGTATATTAGCAAAGGATAAGCTTCATCAGGCACTTGAGCCATGTAGAAGAGAAGATGGTGACAGAAAGGTAGCACAGTAGTTAGCCCTGCTGCCTCACAACGCCAAGGACCCAGGTTCAATTCTGGCCTTGGCTGACTGTCTGTGTGGAGTTTGCATATTCTCCCTGTGTCTGCATAGGTTTCTTCTGGGTGCTCAGGTTTCCTCCCATAGTCCAAAGGTATGCAGGTTAGTTGATTGGTCATGCTAAATTGGCTTTTAGTGTCTGTGGGAATTAGCAGGGTAAATGCATGGGACTATGGGGATAGGGCCTGAGTGGGATTGTTGTCGGTGCAGTCTCAATGGGCTGAATGGCATCCTTATGCACTGTAGGAATTCTATGATTCTGTTCTAAAATAGTTGAGACTGACACAAAGCCACTTAGGTGTTAGTATGAATAAAGATAAAGAATGCAAATATGGAAAATCAGGACAAAGTGACTTAGTGAGACAGAAGCAGAGAATCTGCTATTGAAAGAGACCTTGAATGTAGTGAAGTTGGTGGGTGGACAGCATTTTGAGGCTGAGACTAGGAGAATTTGTATAAGGTAGTTAAGTGCATGTTGAAATTACTTAGGATTGTTGCTGTGTGCAAAGTAAAAGGGAGTAGATCATGAAGTTGATCTGATGCTTGGGAGAGTCATATGCGAAGCAAGTTTTAAATTAAATTCACAGAATAGGGAAGAGTGGGAACTGATGTAGAATGGTTTGAGGTGTTTGAAGGAGATGATGGTACAGAGGAATGGGGTGGAAGGCAAAGGTGTGGTTTGACAAAAAAATGCTTCATCACTGTTTCAGCTATTTGAGTAGGTCAAGCATTGGAGTGAAGTGGCTCCTGTGATGGAAAAGTTGCCAGGGTCAGTTGGCCAGATGGGTCGCTTGTGATGCAGAATGATGCTAATGGCGCAGACTCAATCCCTAGATTGGTCTGCCTTCTTGTTTCTGTCTTGTGGAGAGAAATGCCCATGGTTCTTTGTGGACTATGCCGAATTACTTATGGCAAATCAGCATTTCAATAGATTTTTTCAGAAGGAGTTTGAAAATGATGATTGGCCCCTTCCTGTTTCCAGACAGGCAGTTCACCTGAATACAACAAAAAGTGGTTTTTGTAATTTGTAATTTTTTTAAGTCACTTTCAGATGCAAGCAGGAACATCCTGATGCCTTTCCTCATGTCTTTCTTTATTAAACTGACACTGAAAAATCTTTGGTCTGCTCAGTTAAGAACAGCAGTTCTGGATTGATCGCATTCCTTGATGATAGTTGCAGCTCTTGTATTAAACATAGTAACTGAGATAAAAGTAACTATCCTACAAGGGTGTTGACAAGATTTACCCTGATATGTGTAGCATGTAGATTAAGCCATTAAAAACTATACCAACATATTAGTCTAGTGCCTATATTGAGTTCTAGGAATTCTCTTTTGACATGCTTCTCAGCAGACTTACAAGGCCCTCAATGTATCAAAGAAGCTAGCGCACATTTCTCACTGGATGTATTTTGCCTGCCATTATCAGGGAAGGCCAAACAGAAGGAGTCCTTTCCTATACTTGCAGATGTACATTTTTCATATATAGATTAAGTTCTTCTGACTGAAGTCCCGTCCCCAAGATTAGTGTGCTCTGAGGCACTGCAAACCAGTCCTGGAGATTGTTTGCAACAAAGAAGGTAAGTAATTTGAAGCTGGGAGGAGCTATTCTGCTCTGATCTTGTCTCTGCTCCTGACTCTGACCAGCACCTTGTTTGGTACTGACCCATGATCCAGTGCCAGTTGTTAAGTCCTGAGTTTCTTTTTTGTTTGATCAACAAACTTACTCAGGACCCACTTATCTCAGGGTCACTGCAAGCCTAGAAATGAAGGGCTTCCCTGGCGGACTATTGTGTCAAGCAGGTATCAGATCCAATATGTGAAGAGCTTCAGGTCTTGTCATTCTGGTGCAAGGAATGCACTCTGTGCCTCAACAGTTACAGCTTCTATGTCCAAGCTGAGTAAGAGAGTGTGGGCCAACAGCAACCTGACTCAGAACAACAAACTGCAAGTTTATCAAGCTTGTATCCCACTGAATTGCTCTACTGTGGTGTGACCTGCAAATGGAAGAAAAGGCTGAACAATTTGCACTTTCATTGTTTCATATGTATCTTTGGTATATCTCTTGGCAGGGCTAGGTCACCAACTTAGAGGGCCTAGAGCATGCACATTCTGTCAGCAAGCACTCATTGCTAAGTCAACAACTTTGGTGCTGGCTCAGCTAGATTTATCTGTCCTAATTTGAGTACTCAAAAGCAGAATTGGGTTGTATGTCAAATACCTAATGTACAACAAAATAACTAGTGGATCACAACCTCCAGAGTGTCAATATCTCTGCTATAAGTGAGTTATAAAGGTGGTTGACTTTGGCAATTGGGTGACAGCCACAAATGGTGTAGTCTAGAGGCCAATTATTCGGATCGTTTTTGTAAGAAGCGAGAAGAAATGAAAAGCTCAGCTAGCTGCAAAGCAGGCCCAGAGAAAACAGAAGCCAGTGAATTGTGCACCTTCTGAACTCACTATTTTCCTCTGCAGCAAATGTGGGAGAGACTGCCATGCTAGAGTGGGGCACCTGAGCCACACCAGGCAATAGTAAACACAGAATTGACTACCACAACATAAAACATTCTTGATGAAATAGAAAGTTTCCATGACCAAGGATAAATCAAAGTGCGATGCATTGTGCGCCACCTCTCATCTGAATAATACTCCATACCTCTCTTTCACTGAGGAATGCCAAAAACCATCGCTGGAATATTAAAACAATGAAGCAGTTTTTCCTTAATAGATTTTATTGTGCTTTTACACATGAAACGAACAAACTGATACGGTAGATAAAACCTCAGTGGAGAGGAGAGGTTGATTGATCAGACCAAATTGTAATTATAGATGAAATAAAGGGTTTTTACAGCAACTTTATAATATTGAGGCAAGTGGAATTGAGGTGGAAGATAACTTATTGAGTGAAATTACAGGCATGAAAGACCGAATAGCTTTCTTTATTTACTACTTCCTAAATTCTTAAGGCCTTGGGATGTCCTAAAGCTGATGAATCTTTTGACACACGGTCACTGTTGTGGTCTGGGTAAACACAACTGTTAACTTGTGCACAGCAGAGTTCCACAAATAATACGTTGAACAATTGACCTATTTTTGGTTGTTCTAGTTAAGCAAAAAAATTACCTAAAATTCTGGGGAAATTTTGTGATTGCTTAATCTCAGAGGTGAAGATTATCACGTTCTTCATTGTATGGTTACAATTCTGGTATGGTTCTGATGGGTACATCGGTGACTGCTAAGGGTGATCAACTGGAAGATTCTGCAATAACAAAAGGCTGAAATATAGCAGAAATAAGTGAATTCATAATTTGAAAGACTAACTTATTTAAGAAGAAAGTATTTCATTGATTTATGGTATGCAGGTTTTCAAACTCCATCCATAAAAACATTCCAGGAGCACTTGCAGAATCCTCTTTTCTATTTTTGTTAGTGGTACCTTATTTGCAATTACACCGATAACGTAGTCTGGTTTTGGGCAGCTAAGTTAGGACAGATAGTCCCTGCAGCAGATCTCCACGCATGAAAATTGAAAAGAAACTGTTCCATGTGAGTAGTATTGTACCAAAAGATTTGACTTGTACTGAGCGTTAAAAGTTTTGTGCCAGTTGACCTATATCTCGAGGGTCTGAATGACATAAAACATACTTTGGAGATGGAAAAAGTTTTATGTGATATAACACCAGGCTGGGAGTAGAAAAGTCTTGTGGCACATACATTATTGTGCAGGGATTGAGATTATCAGTTCATGGTTTAATTTTGATGTATAGTGATATTCGCCGCCCTGCCGAAGTATTCATCCTAGTGTTATAGAGATCTGTGTAAACTAACCATTTATAAGCCATACTTGAAAAAAACAATCAAATTGTATTGTATTTTTGTATCCTAATTTAAACGCACACAGTGTGACAACTTTACTTGCTCACAATATAATTAGTGAAATCCTAATAATAATATAACCAATACATCATTTGTATAAGAAAAACACTGAGTAATAAGCAAAAGTAGCCTTTTAACTAAACAAAATTAAGTAATAAAATTATACTGATTTTTGATTTGAAAATCTGCTCTGACAGACCTGCAGAAAGAGATAAAGCACATTCAAATGTTCTTTTTGCCACTAATCTTCTGGATTAATGGATTTTGTTTGAATAATCTCTCTCAATGATTAGAAACTCAGAGTCAGCTTCTTTGATGGCCGCAATAGATAGATTGCGTAACAGAGCCATAAAAGCAAGGAAGGTTTTATGTTTTGTTCCTTCTCTGGGCTGACTTTATTTCTTCTGAGTGGGGAAAAGTTTTCTGCAACAGTGTGCCTTGGAACCAACAAGGAAACAGACCACGAGTAATGATCCAGGTTTAGTTAACCTATTGATGTGTTAACATTTATCTAATAGTTTTTAATTTGTTAATTCATGAGATCCGGGTGTTGCTGGTTGGACCAGCATTATTGCCTGTCTCAAATTTCCCTTGAGAAGATGGTGGTGAGCTGTCGCCTCCAGGATTTTGATCCAACAACAGTGTAGGAAGGGCAATATAGTTCCAAGCCGGGATGACGTGAAGCTCAGAAGGGAAACTAACAGGTGGTATCGACCCCATGCATCTGCTGTCCTTGTTTTTTTTTAGGTGGTAAGATTATCAGTTTGGAAGCTGTCGAAGGAGCCTTGGTGAGTAGCTGTAATGCATCTTGTTGATGGTACACACTATGTGTTGATACTGGAGAGCGTGAATGTTGAAGATGGTGATGGGCTGCTTTGACCTGGGTGGTGTCCAGTGTTTGTGTTGTTGGACCTGTACTCATCAAGGCAATTTGAAAGTAGTCCATCTCAGCTCCTGACTAATGCCTTGGTGGATAGGCTGTGGAGAGTCAGGAGATGAGCTACTGTATGCAGAATTTTGAGCCTGTAATCAGCTCTTGTGGTCATGTGTTCATGTGACTAATCCAGTTAAATTTCTGGTCTGAGGTAAGCCCAGGATGTTGATGGCAGAGGATTCTGTGATGGTGATGTCATTAAAAATTGAGTTGGAATGGTTAAATTCTCTTGTTGGAGTTGGTCATTGCCTGGGACTTGTGTGGCACAAATGTTACTTGCCACCACTCCAAGCCTGAATATTGTCCAGATCCTGCTGCATATGGGCATGGGCTGCTAATACCGATCACAGTGTGATTGCGTTCATTGTAGCTTGAAGAGAGAAATGTGCCATGATCGCTGACTGACTTCAAAGGACAGATGAAACTATCCCCAGTGAACTAGGTAAATCCATTAATGGCTGATATGGCAGAAGATTAGTAGGAGGTATTCAGAAAAGAATTTAAGGTAATAGAGAAACCAGTTTATTCCCCAGAGGCAAGAGCTTTACTTGCCTAAAGTTACAGCCTTGGACAACTGAAGGGGTAAGACAACACAAGAATAAGTAAGAAACACACAAAAATGTGAAAAAAGCATATGTAAATGGGAAAGAGGCAAAGGGTGACAATAAAAGATTGGTTAGGGCAAGATTAGGGCCAGTCAGAGACAGCAGCAGGAAGTTGTGCGTGGGGCCTGAAGAGATAGGAGAGGCACTGAATGAGTATTTTTCGTCAGTATTCACGCAGGAAAAAGTCAGTGTAGTCGAGGAGAATACTGCGATACCAGGTAGTAGGCTAGACGGGATTGAGGTACATAAGGAGGAGGTGTTGGCAATTCTTAAGAGTGTGAAAATAGATAAGTCTCCTGGGCCGGATGGGATTTACCCTAGGATTCTCTGGGAGGCTTGGGAGGAGATTGCAGAGCCTTTGGCTTTGATCTTCATGTCATCATTGGCTTCAGGTATAGTGCCGGAAGACTGGAGGATAGCAAATGTTGTCCCCTTGTTCAAGAAGGGGAGTAGAGACCATCCTGGGAACTATAGACCAGTGAGCCTTACTTCTGTTGTGGGCAAAATTTTGGAAAGAATTATAAGGGATAGGATTTATAATCATCTAGAGGGAAATAAATTGATAGTCAACACGGTTTTGTGAAGGGTAGGTCGTGCCTCACAAACCTTATTGAGTTTTTTGAAAAGGTGACCAAAGAGGTGGATAAGGGTAAGGCAGTTGACGTGGTGTATATGGATTTTAGCAAAGCGTTTGATAAGATTCCCCATGGTAGGCTATTGCAGAAAATGCAGATGCATGGGATTGAGGGTGATCTAGCAGTTTGGATCAGGAATTGGCTAGCTGATAGAAGACAGGTTGGTGGTTGATGGGAAATATTCAACCTGGAGTGCAGTTACAAGTGGTGTACCTCAAGGATCTGTTTTGGGGCCACTAATGTTTGTCATTTTTATAAATGACCTAGATGAGGGTGTAGAAGGATGGATTAGTAAATTTGCTGACGACACCAAAGTCGGAGGAGTTGTAGACTGAGGATGGATGTTACAGTTTGCAGAGGGACATAAATAAGCTGCAGAGCTGGGCCGAGAGGTGGCAGATGGAGTTTAATACGGAAAAGTGTGAGGTGATTCACTCTGGTAAGAGTAACAGGAGTACAGAATATAGGGCTAATGGAAGGACTCTTAGTAGTGTTGACGAACAGAGAGATCTCGGGGTACATGTGCATAGCTCCCTGAAAGTTGGCACCCAGGTTGATAAGGTTGTTAAGAAGGCGTACGGTGTGTTAGCTTTTATTGGTAGAGGGATTGAATTTCGGAGCCGTGAGGTCATGTTACAACTGTACAAAACTCTGGTGCGGCCGCACTTGGAGTATTGCGTACAGTTCTGGTCGCCGCATTATAAGAAAGATGTGGAGGCATTGGAAAGGGTGCAGAGGAGGTTTACCAGGATGTTGCCTGGTATGGTGGGAAGGTCTTATGAGGAAAGGCTGAAGGACTTGAGGTTATTTTCATTAGAGAGAAGAAGGTTACGAGGTGACCTGATTGAGGCATACAAGATGATCAAAGGATTGGATAGGGTGGACAGTGAGAGCCTTTTACCTCGGATGGTGATGGCTAACACAAGGGGACATAGCTTTAAATTAAGGGGTGGTAATTATAGGACGGATGTCAGAGGTAGGTTCTTTACTCAGAGGGTAGTAAGGTTGTGAAATGCCCTGCCTACAGCAGTTGTGGACACGCCAACTTTAAGGGCATTCAAATGGTCAGTGGATAGGCATATGGATAACATTGGAATAGTTTAGGTTAGAGGGTGGTTAGATTCGTTCCACTGGTCGGCGCAACATCGAGGGCCGAAGGGCCTGTGCTGCACTATAATGTTCTATGTTATATGTAAGAAAGAATCACAAAGGAAATATTTAAAAAAAAAACTTCGCAAGGGGTATCAAAATCAATATAATATTATTTTACGATTATGCTGGTACAAAAAGAGTGTTCGTGGGTCTCTTGAAAACTGCTAATGGTGATATTGCCAATGAAAATGGGTAAATGACAGACATGCTGAGTTTTCATCAATATTTAAGAACATAAGAACATAAGAAATAGGAGCAGGAGTAGGCCATCTAGCCCTTCGAGCCTGCCCCGCCATTCAATAAGATCATGGCTGATCTGTTGTGGCTCAGTTCCACTTTCCCGCCCTCTCCCCATAACCCTTAATCCCCTCTCTTATCAAAAACCCATCAACCCGCTTCTTAAAAATATTTAGCGAGGCAGCCTCCACCACTTCAACGGGCAGAGAATTCCAGAGATTCACCACCCTTTGAGTGAAGAAGTTCCTCCTCAACTCCGTTCTAAACCGCCTCCCCTTTATCTTGAGGCTGTGCCCCCTAGTCCTACTGTCTTTTTTGAGCGGGAAGAGTCTCTCCACCTCTATCCTATCCATCCCATTCATCATCTTATACGTCTCAATGAGATCTCCCCTCATTCTTCTAAACTCTAGCGAGTACAAGCCTAGTTTATTCAGCCTCTCCTCATAGCTCAACCCCCTCAACTCCGGTATCAGCCTAGTAAACCTCCTCTGCACTCCCTCCAGGGCCAAAATATCCTTGCACAGGTGCGGCGCCCAAAACTGCAGAAAGACATTAGCGTGCCAGAAATTCTAAAAAAACTAAAGTTGAATTAGTGAAGGCCTCATCAAAATTTATGTAACCAACCTACATGAAGAAAATAATGATACTAAAAACTGACACCCCGAGATGACATTGTAAGCTGTGTAGTTGGAAGTATAAAATTGGAGATATTGAGTGGGTAAAATGATTGACAATTTGGTATCAATATAGGCAAATGTGAGGTCATCCACTTCGAACCTCAAAAGGATAGAACAGCATTTTGTCTAAATGGTGAAAAGCTAGAAACTGCGGCAGCCCAAAGCAATCTGGGGGTCTAGGTACATTGGTTGTTATGAACCTGTGCAGGAAATAGCCAAAATAGCTGATGGAATTTAAAAAAAAAATAAATTAATGAACAAGAATAAAAAGGGGTAGAAGTTATTCTTCATTTATACAAAACCCTCATTAGATCACATGTGGAGTACTACGAGCAATGCTAGGCACCACACTTCAGAAAGGGTATATTGATTTTTAGGAATGAAGGTTTATTAGAATGATACCTGTACTCCAAGGGTTAAATTAGAAGGAGATACTATATAATTATATAGATTATATAATCCTACCAGTATTCAGAAGATTGAAGGGCAACTTGATGCCTTATCCATGGTTGGATACCTGTTACTCATTGTCAATGTTTGCATTTGGGCCAGAAATAATTTAAAATTTGTATTATTGAACCAAGAGGGTATTAATGTCATCGAGACTGAAGGGGAGAAAAACAAATATAGAAAATTTGGATTTAAGATATTTCAAATTTTTGTTGCCATCTCTTCATGTGTTTCATTTTGCAGATATCTACTGATCTGGAATAGCTGTATTATTCATTTCAATTTGAATTTGATGGGATATAATTCTAAAACTAAGGCATGCAGTGTTGATTGGGCCAAACTAAAATTTGAGGTGATATACTAGCATAATAGAGCAAGAGTGGCTTCACAGTTCAATCCATAGGCTTCTTCCAACACTCCCTTATTGAAGCTCTTCAATCTAATTTCCACCTTGTTCACACACACAGATTACCTTGGTTAAAGGCACCAGTGTCACCCTTAGTGACAAAGTGTTCCGTGCACCGCGCCTCAAAAGCTACTAAACTTAGGTTTTCCTCATTTCTTGTTCAACTTCTGTCATTGAAGTGCTTTGGGATTTTTTTTCTATTAAAGGTTCTGCACTGCAATTTATTTGTGTTGTTGATTATTGTTATCACATCTGGCTATGTTATTGTTGTGATCAAGTCACAATGTAATTGAATTCGTTCTGTCAACATCTGGAAAATCAAATTACCTAAAAACTGAACACGTTAACTTGGCAGCCGTGCATTAAGCTGAGTACAGTCAAAATTACCTTGTCATATATATAAAGCTACATAGTCCAGTTTTTGTTGTAAATCTTAGCTGGTTGATGCTGTTGTTTATATTCTGCGTGAGTCTTCTCACCCTATGTTATCTAATCCTATCAGCATGTCAATGTACAAAGTTAAATCTTGTTTGTGACTGTTCCATGACATTGTAAGTATGGTGTTAATTTGTATCCAGAAAGAAAAGTGCTGAGTTTAGTTTTGTTTTTGCTTAGTGACTTCAGAGTGTAGTGGAAGCTTTGCTAGACATTACCTGTCAATGTAAACATGCATGCTGTAAAAATCTAAGAGCCAAGATATTTGAGACTGTAAAGGGAATTCTGTGATCTAATTATGTACTGTGCCTGTTATATGAAGGATGTGTGGATTGCAAACCATGGGGATATTTTCTGTTACAGCTTGTAGTGTTTTGCAAGCCACTAAATAAGACTGATCGTGAAGGTGAGTAGAGACAGAGAATGGGTTTGCAAAGTTATGACCTCAGGATTGTAATGTCTCCCATGGTTGAAGCACCTACTGTTCAACCTCACACATGGAGAATGGTCATTTATTATCATGTGATACTAGACACGAAACTAGAAGGGCGAAAGTTGGAATTTTTGAAAGATCTTATTGAGTTATTCGGATGAAAATTAAAATAATGGTTGAATTCATCAATTTAAATGAACTATTAAATCCTTGAACCATCTTTTAAAATAATTTATAGAGCGCCTCAATAATGCTGCTGGTTTGCTTCATTGTGGGAGTGTTCATGAAGGCCTTGTGAATTCCCTGTGGCTTTGACAAGACAATAACCAAATTGGTCGAATCTTCTTCATCCTTAGTTTTTTTTCCCCAATCTGTTAACAGGAAATGAGGAACATTGAACATCAGCAATTGTCCTGTTGCCTAGGCAACATATTCATTTTCAGACAATTAACTTTCTGTGACTGATTTTTGGTTTGGAGAATTGATTGTCTTGGCGCTGCAGCCTCCTGAGCAATATCTGCAGTCTGATTAGGTGTGGCATATGCTTGCCGTGTGAAAAAAATCACGGGTTTGCATGTCATTCAGATACTTTGTTTTTGATTATAGGGCATGCAAGATATAAATAAGACTAAGTTTTAAAGATAGTGGATACTGAGAGAAACACAACTAATTTAGTTGGAGCTTTGCTCTGAGATTAATGAGAAGAATTGACAAGTTGTAATGATTCAGGTAGGAGTTTTAGAAGTTTCAAAAGCAAAATACTGTAGAGACTGGAAATCGGAAATAAACTGAAAATGCTGCAAGTACTCAGCAGGTTAGGCCACATCCATGGTGAAAGAATATGAAGTAGGTATGAAGAAAGCAATTTGCAGCACCCATTGAAATATTTCATCGTTCAAAAATAAGTTTCTAAAAGAGATTCAGCTTCATAGAATTCATGGAAAATTACTTCTATTGAAATTTAGATGCTCAGTATAGAGCAAAGAAAAGCTTTCTTTGTAGGTTGATTATTAGTGGAGCTTGCCTGTTATAGCTTCCTTGCTATTATATTCATCGGTCTTCACAGAGGAGGAAGTGAATAATTTGCTGGGTGTTAGAGATGAAAAGGTGGTAGGACTGGAAGGTCTCAATGACATTACTGTTACTAGAGAGGTGGTGCTCGACAGACTGGAGGGGCTGATTGTGGACAAGTCCCCAGGACCGGATGGAATGCATCCGAGGGTTCTGAAAGAAATGGCGGAGGTGATAGTGGATGCCTTGGTGGTTATTTTCCAAACGTCGCTGGATTCCGGGGAAGTGCCGGAAGATTGGAAAACGGCTAATGTTACGCCGTTGTTTAAGAAGGGTGCCAGGCAAAAGGCGGGGAATTATAGGCCGGTTAGTTTAACGTCTGTTGTAGGTAAAATGTTAGAATCCGTCATCAAGGAGGAAATAGTGAGGCACCTTGAGGGGAATTGCTTGATAGAGCAGACGCAGCATGGTTTCGTTAAGGGGAAGTCGTGTCTGACAAATTTACTGGAGTTCTATGAGGATGTGTCTAGGGCGGTGGATAGAGGAGAGCCGGTGGATGTGGTCTGTCTTGATTTTCAGAAGGCGTTTGACAAGGTACCTCACAAGAGGTTACCGCAGAAGGTCAGGGGACATGGAGTTGGGGGTTGGGTGTTAGCGTGGATAGAGGACTGGTTGTCAAATAGGAGGCAGAGAGTGGGGGTCAATGGGTGCTATTCGGATTGGCGGTTGGTGACTAGTGGAGTGCCTCAGGGGTCGGTGCTGGGGCCTCAGCTATTTACCATTTATATAGATGATCTGGAGGAGGGAACCGAGTGTATGGTGTCGAAATTTGCTGATGACACCAAGATTGGTGGAACGGCAAATTGCGCGGAGGGTGTGGAGAGTCTGCAGAAGGATCTAGATAGGCTGGGCAAATGGGCCAGGAACTGGCAAATGGAATTTAATGTTGGCAAGTGCGAGGTGGTCCACTTTGGTAGGAATAATGGTAGGAAGGATTATTACTTACGTGGCGAAAAACTGCAGCAGGCGACGGTGCAGAGGGACCTCGGGGTCCTTGTGCATGAGTCGCAAAAACCCAGCTTGCAGGTGCAGCAGGTGGTCAGGAAGGCGAATGGGATGCTGGCCTTCATAGCGAGGGGGATTGAATATAAAAGTAGGGAGGTCTTGCTGCGGCTGTATAGGGCATTGGTGAGGCCACAGCTGGAGTACTGTGTGCAGTTTTGGGCGCCGTACTTACGCAAGGATATTTTGGCCTTGGAGGGAGTGCAGAGGAGGTTTACTAGGCTGATGCCAGAGTTGAGGGGGTTGAGCTATGAGGAGAGGCTGAATAAACTGGGCTTGTACTCGTTAGAGTTTAGAAGAATGAGGGGAGATCTCATTGAGACGTATAAGATGATGAATGGGATGGATAGGATAGAGGTGGAGAGACTCTTCCCATTCAGAAAGGACAGAAGGACTAGGGGGCACAGCCTCAAGATAAAGGGGGGGCGGTTTAGAACGGAGTTGAGGAAGAACTTCTTCACTCAAAGGGTGGTGAATCTCTGGAATTCTCTGCCCGTTGAAGTGGTGGAGGCTACCTCGCTAAATATTTTTAAGACGCGGGTTGATGGGTTTTTGATAAGCGAGGGGATTAAGGGTTATGGGGAGAGGGCGGGAATGTGGAACTGAGCCACGACAGATCAGCCATGATCTTATTGAATGGCGGGGTAGGCTCGAAGGGCTGGATGGCCTACTCCTGCTCCTATTTCTTATGTTCTTATGTAAAGAAGCGATTTAACTCATTATGCCTGTGTGGTGATGAGTAGAGAATAGTAATTTGGATTTTAAGCTATTTGTTGACAACACCAAGATTTTGTGACCAGGCTTGCCCATGAAGAATGAGCACTGATGTAAATTAAATAGATTATGCAGATAATAAAGCTCAAAGCTGCTTCAGTTTGGTTTTGATTGGTATTTACTGGTCGTTTTTCCAGTGAGATCACAGATATCTTGTTTTCCATGTTCTCTTGTGGCTTAAAGGTTTGTGACACAGGATTTAGTTTGAATGATGCCTTTCATAATTATCAAATGTCATGAAAATATGCACGTCTAATGAAATCAAAGGGTAAGGATGCATTTTTTTCACTGAAATTGTGTCCGCATGCCTTTGTTCAACAACTTGTATTTATAGAACATGGAGACATGTCACATTAATTATTAAAAGCCAGTCCATACAAGGAGAGATTTAGAAGAGTCTTATCAAGGAGTTGAGCTTTGGGGAACATCTTAAAGGGGTAAGAGAAAATGGAAAGACGGAAAATTTAGAGAGAGAGTTCTTGCGTGCCAATAGTGGAGCAAAGTGAGGTATGAGAAGACACAGTGTTAAATGAGTGAAGAGCAGTGGTTCATTGTAGTACTGCAGAAGGTTATAAGAGATAGCAGGTGGTTGCAAAGAATAGCGGGGATGAGGCCATAAGAAACTTGAATATAAGGAAGAAGATGTTACATTTGGGTATAAGGGGTTCAAAAGCCAAAATATATCAGTAGGAACAGGGAACTAGATGCGATGGATCGTGTTGAATGAAAGATGACAGCAGAGTTTTGGATGAGCTGAAATTTTGAAATGAATGAAATAGAGGACCAGAGGTCTGTTCAGGGCAGTTTTGGAACAATCAAATCTGGAGGTGGAAATTTAACAAAATGACTCAAGTAGGGATGAAGGAAAGTGATATGAAGATAGAAGTAAACTAAATTTATGCTGAAGAAGATTTGTAATTTCCATTTGGCTTGAGTAGTGTGCCAAAGTTAGAAGTAATCTGTTCCACTGAGTCCATAGTTTGCCGCCAAGCTTGCTTCCTGAAGTTGGTCAAACAATTCCTTTAGATATTCCAAATGGTCCTTCTGTGTCTGACTGAAAACCACCAGATCATCTGTGTACACAGAACACTTTGTTCAAAAATGACCTTATTCGTCAATCTTTGGAATGTTGCTAGTTCACACTTCATTCCAAATGACATGACTTGAAACTGGTACAGACCATTTGGTGTTATGAAAGCTGAAATATTATTCACTCTTCCGGATAAAGGTACCTGATAGTATCCTTTATGCTAGCCAAGGTTAGAAATGAAATTTGTTTGGCCCACCTTCTCATTGCAGTATTCCAATTGAGCAATAGGATAGGAACCTGACTTCATAACTGCATTAACACGCAATTGTTGCATACTATTTGGTTTTGGTGCCATCACTGTGGTTGAGCTCCACTCGTTGCAACTCACTTCAATAATACCATTTTTGTTATTCTAATTTCTGTTTGAACCTGTGTTAACTTTAGTGGTTTAAGTCTATACAGATGTTGCTTAATTGGAACAGCATTTCCTACATCTACATCATGCACAATTTTAGTACTTTCCAGTTTGTTCCCACATATTGCTCCATGTGATTGTAATAACTCTTTCACGTCATTTTGATCTTCCTCAGGAAGGTAACTCAATAGTTTATTCCAACTTCTGATAATTTCCTCATTGTCCAATCTAATTTGGGAAATGTCAAATTTAAAATCATCTGGATTTGTTTATTCACTCTTAGTTGTAACAACTAACACACCACCCTTCTGTTTTCCTTCCTTATCAAAATACTGTTTGAGCATATTCACCAAGACATTGAGTTTTTCTTGTGTCTAGCATTCTTAATAATTCACCTCACTCAATTTTCTTCTGATTTAATAAGGCCCACTAGACCTTGTTTTTAGTGGGTCACCTACCACTGGTAATAGTACTAATACTGTATCTCCTCGCAAAACTACAGATTTTTGATTTCTTATTTGCTTTAAATGCTGTCTAGCCGACTCACCAGTCCTAGTTAGGTGCATCTGTAATTGCAAAAAGTACACATGGAATTCCTCTATCCCAATCCTCTGGATAATTCTGATTATAGATCCTCAACATTGTCTTTAAAGTTTGACGCCACTGTTCTAATGCTCCCTGTGATTCTGGAGGTACGCAGTTGATTTAAATTGCAGTCCTCCCAAGCTATCCATAATCTCTCTGAGTAACCTTGATGTAAAATTTGATCCTTGATCTATTTCTGTGCATAGTCCATATCTGGTTTTAAAAAAAAAGTAACTCCTCCACAATCCTTTAAGCTGTAATATTTTGTAATGAAATGGTCTCTGGAAATCTAATAGACACATTCGTTATAGTCAACAAATAATGATTCCCACTTTTCATTTTAGGGAGGTCTCCCAGACAATCAATTAGGACCATCATAAAAGACTCCTCAAATGCTGGAATGAATATTAAGGGTGCTGGTTTGATTACTGCTTGAGATTTTCCTCTAACCTTGTGTGTATGGCAAAATTCATCTTCATGCAGTCCAGGCAAATAAAAATGTTTTTGCATTTTTGTTAGAGATTTTCTTACTTCTAAATGATGTACTCAAACATCATGCACCACCTGCAACACCTTCTTTCTGTAATCCACTGGTAATAAAACTTGATGAACTTCTGCCCACTTTTCATTCACCTGAATATGTAAAAGTCCCCACTTCCTCATTAAGACATCATTTTTAATGTAATAAAACTGCAGTATATATTTACACAGATCTCTACCCAGCCTTTGACTACAATGGGTTTGTTCGTCTCCTGTACCCTTGTCACTTTTCTCAGCTTTACCGTTGTCTCTTCCGGTTGAAGTTGATATTCCAGTTTCCGAAGTTCAGTCACTGTCCCTTTCCCTTTTCTCTCTCTTGTTTTTTGTTCCATCAGGGCTATTCAGTTTTTTCTTTTTGCTCTGCCTTCTGCAAGTGCTATGCTCTCTTTTTTTTTCTCTACTTTTAATCACCACTCAAACTGTTTCATCTTGTTTTCTCTTCTTGCTGCAATTGCTACTCCCTCTCTTTCTTCCTTGCCACTTCTGTAATTCAAACTGTTTCATTTGTAATTGATTTCCAGCAAATTCTAAGACAGTTAGAATTCTGGCAGTTTTAAATGCTGAGCTATCACTGCAATTATCTTCGCCATATTCGCCCCTTCTGATATAGTCAATTACAACTTGTTTGCCAATTCCAAAAGCTTTGCTTTCACCACCTTTAGTAAGCCACTGTGAGAGACTCCCACGCCTAGGAGAATGTTAGCCACTGAAAGAGCTGTTATTCCAGAATAACTGAATGCAACGCCTGAAAAGAAACAACAGGACCTCAACACCCAATGTCGAATAGCTTTTAATCCTACAAGGACCCCCAATTTTATTAAGGTACAATTTAGAAACCGCAAAGTAAGTTATGAAGCCCATCTAGCCCTCAATAAATTTTCTATTTTGTAATTAGTGTGAGGATAAGGTTTTTCACTCCAGGTGTGATTCTTCTGACACTTTAGGAAGCTTTTGTGCAAACAAACTTTACTTAATAATACAATTTAATTATAATGAATGAATTAACTTAACTTTTATCAATTGAAATACTTAAACATGCAAAATATAGTTCTTAACCGCCAACCTGTGTCCATTAGTTCCAATTCAAGAAACTCTCTTCACAATCAGTTAGGAACACATAGGCTTACATCCTTGTACTTGAGTCCTTGATCCTCCAGAATACCTCTGGAGAGTGAGTAATCTATTTCTCCTAGCAGGTCCCAAACAGCTGTCTCCTGAGAGAGCAAGAGAGAGATACTTCTGCATCTTCCAGAACTTGGCAGTAACTGCCTGTTTTTCCCTCTTCCCCTTAAGCATATGACTCTATCAACCTAATCAAAATCCTACTCTGAAACTCAGGGGAAAAACCAAACAGACAAAAATACATTAACTCATGTTAAAAAAAAATCCCTAATTAAAATCGATCATTAATTTGCAATCTCAGCATGCGAGCTGCCTGTACAGACAAATTGGCACCACGCAAAACAGAGTTGAATTTTAAACACACACCTCACAACAAACATGATATTGCATTTCTCAAAGGCACAGCATCATAACATGACGTGGTTAAGAAGAAGATAGCTGTATACATGCATGTTTTATAATAAGCTACGCTGGTGAAGCATTCCAGATTGCACGTAACTTAATCAGGGCCCAAAACCTAGGTTGTTTTTGTTTTGCAGGGAGTTAAAAGTACATATTTAATTATCTTCGTAAAAGATGTCTAGAATGCATTATATATATCTCTATATCCATGATTTGAACTATGAGAAATAAATAGAAAAGGCCAAACATAGCATTCAAAAGGTTAATATTTGAGTGAGAATTTGGCACCAACAAACATGCAGACTTTAAGATGATCTTGTGTATATTACATAAATGTGGTACTGCCCTGCTGCTATTTCTGTCCTGTTGCACCATGGTGACGATAAAACATCTGTGTTTCTTCTAAAGTTAAGTATAAGGCTCAGCATTTGTTTCCATCGTTTCATTACTGCAATACATCCGTTCATATAAAAGGTTTCCTGCTTTTAAACACTGACTATTTTGCATAATGCTTTTTTTATCCTGTTATAATTGGAATTGGATTTCCATTTAAAACATAAGGAAATAGGAGCTGGAGTGGACCATTTGGCCTCTTGAGCCTGCTCTGCCATTCAGCAAGATCATGGCTGATGTGATTGTGACCTGAAGTCCTCTTTCCTGCTGACCTTATAACCTTTAGCTCCCTTGTCGATTGAAAATTTGTCTAGTTCAACTTTGATCATATTCAATGATCTAACTTCCACTGCTCACTAGAGAAGAGAATTCCAAACACTGTCAACCTTCTAAGAGAATTCATCCTCATCTCCACCTTAAATGGAAGACCCATTATTTTGAAACTCTATCCCTGTAGTTGTAGATTCTCCCAAGAGGGCAAATACCCTCTTAGCATCTATTTTGTCAAGCCCCCTTAGGAATTGTCCTTTAGAAGGTAGCGATGGTGCCTTCTTGAGCTGCTGCAGTTCATCGTCCGTGTTTCAAAAAGCTCACCTTTCATTCTTCAAAACTCCAATACATATGGGCCACATCTGTGCAGGCTTTCCTCATAAATCAATTTTCATATTCCCAAGAATTACTGGTGTGAATTTTTGTAAGTGGCTTCCAGTGCAAGTATACCCTCCTTTAAGTAAGGTGATCAAATATTCTGAATACTTCCTTTCCCACCCCCACATTTGACTTCCCAAGTTTTCTTCCCTTTCTTCCTGAAGGTGCTGAAACTTGCTTGGTATAGTCCATTGGCACTTGCAGCTTTCTCAAGTAAATTGCAAATTGCTGTTCTTCATGTGTGAATCTGCATATATATGTTCACTGCCTATTTGACTCTGAAAAATCACACAGCTGCATGCAATTCTTTCCTTACTTTGGAATGTTGAGACCAATTATAACAGACAGACTGATCCAGAAATGTGCTAACTTCGCATAGATGGAAGATCTGACTTGGGGATCTTCTGGAATTCCATGTGGCAATGCCTTTGTGCACTATGCCCTCAGAACAACCTTACAAGTACAGTGAGAGAAGTCGCAGTTCTCATTAAATTTTGTCTCCAGAATTGCACTCTTTTAGAAGAAAACTCCACATACTGTACTGTAAATAAATGAAGTACACAACTTCAGTTGTATTCTATCAATGTAACAATGGAACTATACATAAGTCAGCAAATTCCTAGAGTGCAAGAATTTTTGATATGTCAGTCCATTAGTCAACTTGCCAAACATCAATCAGCCAGCATTTTGGGAGCAGTATCTGTAATGACCTGTTCCCCTTTCTCCTTTGTGACATTCCTTCACTGTCCTGCTCCTTCTGGAGTCTGAACCATATCATGAGAAGCATTGAGGAGACAGAGGAGACCAGGTTCAGTCCATTATTACATGGACTTGGATAAGTGTGGGATAGGAGGGCAATACAGTAGTTGGTAAGGGAGGGAGATGGGTGGGAGCAGTACCCTATAGTGGGGGGAGAATGAAAATGCTCCTGTTAACTTAGTAAAATTCATCTATGGCATGGAGGTGTTGCTGGCTTGGCCAACATTTATTGTTCATCCCTAATTGTTCTTGAAATGTGTGGCCATTTCAGAGTCAACCACATTCAATCAACAAAACTCAAGAAGCTCAACACCATCCAGGACAAAGCTGCCCGCTTGATTGCTACTCCTTCCACAAACATTCAATCCTATTATCACTGATAAGCAGAGGCAACAGTGTGTACCAATCACAAGATGTACTGCGTAAACTCACTGAATTTCCTTACGGAGCACCTTCTAAACCCATAATGGTGGTCTTTTAGAAGGACAAGGGCAGCAGATACCTATGAACACCACCACCTGGAAGTACCCCACCAAGTCATCCTGACTTGGAAATATATTGCAGTTCCTTCAGTATCACTGCGTCAAAATCTTAGAATTTCTTCCCAAGCACTTCAGGGATTGCAACAGTTCAAGAGGACAGTTCACCAGTACCTTCTCAAGAATAACTAGTGATGAGCAATAAATGCTGACCTAGCAGGCAATGCCCACATCCCCTAAAAGAATTAAAAAACAAATTGCTGTGGATCTGGTGCCACATTGATAAGGCCTGTTCTATTTACATGTAGGCCAAACCAGGTAAAGATGGCAGATATCCTTCCTTGAAGGATGTTAGTGAACCAGATATGTTTTTATGACAATCAACAATGGTTTCATGGTCATTAAACTTATTAATTCCAACTTTTATTGCATTCAAATCTGCCATGGTGGAATTCTCCAGAGCAAGCCTCCTCGTCTCTGGATTACTAGTTTAGTGACAATACCACTGTACTACAACCTACCATGTTGGAGAATAGGACAGAAGTGTACCTGTATTAACTGATAAAGTGGGTAAATGTGTAAGTATGAATGTAGGGAAGGAAGAGGGGATGAGGAACGCAAGTCTGAACTTGAATTCGAGTTGGTGTGGGAGGTGAGCCAGTATGAGCTAGAGTGGGTATAACTTTTAGGGAAGTAATGATCTGTTGAAAATCTAATCTGATTTTCTCTAAGATTAAAACATATTAATTTTGAAGTATGGAAGTGCTCAACATTAACAAGAGCACACTGTTTTAAATGTAAAAGCTTGCAACATTTTCCAGCGTGTTTAGGTATGGGAGAAAAAGGTTGGCATTATTAATTGATTTATGTAAGTTTCTCAATATTGGAATGAAAGTATTTATTATCATGAGTTGTGAAATTATTTGATTGGTTCTGTGTAACGCAGAACTTTTCACGCAGGTGATGTCCCACACCATTGTCTGGCATATCGTCATAAGCTAACCTTTAAGAACTCTATGTCAAAGTAAAACACATACATAAGAACATAAGAAATAGGAGCAGGAGTAGGCCAACTAGCCCTTCGAGCCTGCCCCGCCATTCAGTAAGATCATGGCTGATCTGTCGTGGCTCAATCCACATTCCCGCCCTCTCCCCATAACCCTTAATCCCCTCTCTTATCAAAAACCCATCAACCCGCGTCTTAAAAATATTTAGCGAGGTAGCCTCCACCACTTCAACGGGCAGAGAATTCCAGAGATTCACCACCCTTTGAGTGAAGAAGTTCCTCCTCAACTCCATTCTAAACCGCCCCCCCTTTATCTTGAGGCTGTGCCCCCTAGTCCTACTGTCCTTTCTGAGCGGGAAGAGTCTCTCCACCTCTATCCTATCCATCCCATTCATCATCTTATACGTCTCAATGAGATCTCCCCTCATTCTTCTAAACTCTAACGAGTACAAGCCTAGTTTATTCAGCCTCTCCTCATAGCTCAACCCCCTCAGCTCCGGCATCAGCCTAGTAAGCCTCCTCTGCACTCCCTCCAAGGCCAAAATATCCTTGCGTAAGTACGGTGCCCAAAACTGCACACAGTACTCCAGCTGCGGCCTCACCAATGCCCTATACAGCCGCAGCAAGACCTCCCTACTTTTATATTCAATCCCCCTCGCTATGAAGGCCAGCATCCCATTCGCCTTCCTGACCACCTGCTGCACCTGCAGGCTGGGTTTTTGCGACTCATGCACAAGGACCCCGAGGTCCCTCTGCACCGTCGCCTGCTGCAGTTTTTCTCCACGTAAGTAATAATCCTTCCTACCATTCTTCCTACCAAAGTGGACCACCTCGCACTTGCCAACATTAAATTCCATTTGCCATTTCCTGGCCCATTTGCCCAGCCTATCTAGATCCTTCTGTAGACTCTCACCACCGTCCGCACAATTTGCCTTTCCACCAATTTTGGTGTCATCAGCAAATTTCGACACCCTACACTCGGTTCCCTTCTCCAGATCATCTATATAAATGGTAAATAGCTGAGGCCCCAGCACCGACCCCTGGGGCACTCCACTAGTCACCATCCGCCAATCCGAATAGCACCCATTGACCCCCACTCTCTGCCTCCTATTTGACAACCAGTCCTCTATCCACGCTAACACCCTACCCCCAACTCCATGCCCCCTGACCTTCTGCAATAACCTCTTGTGAGGTACCTTGTCAAACGCCTTCTGAAAATCAAGAAAGACCACATCCACCGGCTCTCCTCTATCCACCGCCCTAGACACATCCTCATAGAACTCCAGTAAATTTCATTAGACTCAAAAATAAAAAAGCTAACTTTAATTGTTTTGAATACAAAGGAACAAAGAACAGTACAGCACAGGAACAGGCCCTTCAGCCCACCAAGCCTGCACCCATCACTTTGCCAATCTAGACCTGTATCCCTCTATTCCCCACCTGTTCATGTGTTAATCCAGATAAGTCTTAAATGTCGCTAACATGTCTGCCTCAACCACCTCACTTGGCAGTGCATGCCAGGCCCCCACCACCTTCTGTGTAAAAAAAAAAATCTTGCTGTGCACATCTTTACTGAACCTTTCCTCTTCTTACCTTGAACTTGGGCCCCTTTGTAATTGTCATTTCTCCCCTGGGAAAAAGCTTCAACTGTTTACCTTAACTATGCCTCTCATAATTTTATAAGTTTCTTTCAGGTTGCCCTTAGTTTCTGCCTTTCCAGAGAGAACAATCCCAGTTCGTTCAATCTCTCCTCATAGCTAAACCCTCCGTACTAGGCAGCATACTAGTAAACTTTTTCTGTACTCCCTCCAAAGCCTCCACATCCTTCTGGTAGTGTGGAGACCAGAATTGAACACACTATTCCAAATGTGGCCTAACCAACGTTTTATATAACTAACTTAATTTATTATGCCAACTTCTATATTCCATGCCCCGGCCAATGAAGGCAAGCATGCCATATGCTTTCTTCATCACCTTTTCCACTTGTGCTGCCACTTTTAAGGATCTTTGGACCTGAACTCTGTGTGTCTGCGCTCCTGATGGTTCTGCCATTTATTTTTATAGCTCCCATCTGAATTGGATCTACCAAAATGCATCACCTTGCATTTGTCATGATTAAGTTCCATCTGCTATTTCTCCTCCCAGTTTTCCAGTTTATCTATGTTCTGCTGTATTCTCTGACAATCTTCATCACTATCCGGAACTCCAGCAGTCTTAGTATCATCCAAAACTTAATTAATGAGACCAGCTACATTTTCTTCCAAGTCATTTATATATATTACAAACAACAGAGGTCCCAGCACTGATCCCTGCGGAACACCACTAGTTACAGACCTCCATTCAGAAGAACACCTTTCCACCACTATCCTGTCCTCTAGGGTCAAGTCAGCTCTGAATCCATCCAGTTAGTTCACCCTTGATCTCATGTGATTTAATCTTTTGCACCAGCCTGCCATAGGGACCTTGTCAAATGCTTTATTAAAGTCCATGTAGACAATATTCCGACGGCCCTACGCTCATCAATCAATTTTGTCACCTCCTCAGGACATTCAATCATATTAGTGAGACACGACCTACCTCGTACAGAACCATTCTGTCTGTCTCTAATAAGGCCGTTCACTTACAAATCTGTATAGATCCTATCCCTAAGAACCTTCTCCAACGATTTCACTATCGCTGACATCAAGCTCACTGAATACTTATCACAATCTGAAAAATCCATTCTAATTTAATGAACAGGAGGGAATCTTGATTTGGCCCCCACTGAGCATGGGCTCGTTGTACAAAATAGCACAGAAAGGCAGGTCTGAACTTGGGTGGGCAGGGTAGCATGGCATTTTAACTTTTTGGTAAGTGATGATCTGTTGAAAATCCACTCTACCAGTTTGATCTTCTGTAAGATTAAAATATAGTAATTTTGAAGTATGGAATTATTTAACATTAACTAGAAAGCACCAGTTTAAATGTAAAAGCTTGCAACATTTTCAAGAGTGTTTAGGTTTGGGCAAGAAAGGTTGGGATTATTGATTGGTTTATGAAAGCTTTCCAATGTTGAAATGAAAGTATTTATTATCATGAGGTGTGAAATTATTTGGTTGTTCTGAGTAATTCAGAACTTTTCACACAGGTGATATCCCACACCATTGCCTAGCATATTGCCACATAAGCTATATAAGATTTACAAACAAAGACTGGAATTTTAAAATTGAAGCATTGCTGGGCAGCGGCAGAGAACTGATGGGCAAATGGGACTTGATGTGAGTTAGGACATGGGCAGCTGGATTTTGGATGAGCTCGTGTTTCTAGATGGTGGAAGATGGAAACCACAGGAAAACATTGGAATAGTCAAGTGTGGAGGAAACAACACCACGGAGGAGGGATTCAGCAGCAGCTGAATTTAGGCAGGATTAGAGATTGGCAAGATTAGAGGGGGAAGTTGCTGGTTCTGGTGATAAAGCAAAGCTGATATAAGCGGATGCGAGCATACAAGTCCTTCTTCATCTACTCTACTAGTTATATTTTAAAGTGTTAAAACTTATCAAACATGATTTCTCTTCAATAAAATCACATTGACTGTAAGTGCATTTTCAAAACTTTACTGTTGATCCCAGCATTTTCCTGAAGATTGATGTGAGGCAAACAGGGCTGTAGTTAGTTCCCTGTTTTCTTTCTCCTTCCTTTCTTGAATAGAAATGTTACATTTGCTGGGATTTGGGGAATTCTAGAAAATCATAACTAGTGCATTCACTCTCTTGCAGGAACCTTGTTCAGTACCCTAGGATGGAGGCCAGGGACTTGTTAGCTTTTAGTCCCTAAGTTTCTGCTGTACTTCTTTTCAAATTAATTACTTTGGGTTCTTCATTCTTGATCACACATTTATTACCCTTGATTTGTGGTATGTAATTTGAATTGTGTACTGCAAAGTCAATACACAACATTTATTCAACACTCCTGCCATTTCTTTATTCCCCATGACAGTTTGTCCTGTCTCTGTGATTTACTGAGTTACTCTCCATTTATATAGATGATCTGGAGGAGGGAACCGAGTGTATGGTGTCGAAATTTGCTGATGACACCAAGATTGGTGGAAAGGCAAATTGTGCGGAGGGTGTGGAGAGTCTGCAGAAGGACCTAGATAGGCTGGGCGAATGGGCCAGGAACTGGCAAATGGAATTTAATGTTGGCAAGTGCGAGGTGGTCCACTTTGGTAGGAATAATGGTAGGAAGGATTATTACTTACGTGGAGAAAAACTGCAGCAGGCGACGGTGCAGAGGGACCTCAGGGTCCTTGTGCATGAGTCGCAAAAACCCAGCTTGCATGTGCAGCAGGTGGTCAGGAAGGCAAATGGGATGCTGGCCTTCATAGCGAGGGGGATTGAATATAAAAGTAGGGAGGTCTTGCTGCGGCTGTATAGGGCATTGGTGAGGCTGCAGCTGGAGTACTGTGTGCAGTTTTGGGCACCGTACTTACGCAAGGATATTTTGGCCTTGGAGGGAGTGCAGAGGAGGTTTACTAGGCTGATACCGGAGTTGAGGGGTTTGAGCTATGAGGAGAGGCTGAATAAACTAGGCTTGTACTCGTTAGAGTTTAGAAGAATGAGGGGAGATCTCATTGAGACGTATAAGATGATGAATGGGATGGATAGGATAGAGGTGGAGAGACTCTTCCCGCTCAGAAAGGACAGTAGGACTAGGGGGCACAGCCTCAAGATAAAGGGGGGACAGTTTAGAATGGAGTTGAGGAAGAACTTCTTTACTCAAAGGGTGGTGAATCTCTGGAATTCTCTGCCTGTTGAAGTGGTGGAGGCTACCTCGCTAAATATTTTTAAGAAGCGGGTTGATGGGTTTTTGATAAGAGAGGGGATTAAGGGTTATGGGGAGAGGGCGGGAATGTGGAACTGAGCCACGACAGATCAGCCATGATCTTATTGAATGGCGGGGCAGGCTCGAAGGGCCAGATGGCCTACTCCTGCTCCTATTTCTTATGTTCTTATGTAAAAGCTCCTGAAATGTGTTCCTATAATCTTACTAATTTGTTATTCTAAATCATGAATGTTTTGGTTGCTCTTTGCTAGTTTCTAAAATATTTCCAATTCTTAGGCTTACTACTTTGTAAGACTCTTCTTTTAATCTAATACTCTCCTTAATTTCCCTAATGGATAGATCTTTCTTGCTAGTGAATGTATTTTTGCTGATAAAAAGACGTGCTGTTGCAGGTTTGGTGTTGTGCTCATGAGGACCAAATTGAAAGAATAGCAAATCTTAAAGGGAGGAACAGTTTATACGACATGAGTAAAGAGTTGACAGCTGGAATCTGGTAGAGGTGCTGCTATGGCGAATTCATCAAGGAACAGTTAAATGCCAAACTTTTGTTTAAATTTAAGCCAGACATGGCATTGCCACAGGAAGTGACTATCCCACAAGCTTTTAAATAACTGTAAAAGGCACTTCTGCCATTGCAGTTATTGTTTATGTTGGCAAAGGACAGGGCTCTATGTGTGTATGTATGTAGCTTTGAGCCCAACTGATGATAAATTGGTTGTCAGTGTAATTAGCATAATTGTGATTGTTTAGTAAATGTTGTCCAATCCTGAGTGTGCCAAACGTGTGTACAACACACGTTTCCATACAGTTTAAACATCAGGACAGCATGCTACAGACCGAATTCATGGATTCCATAACAAATGGGATCAAATCAAAAGCTCTGCAATTTTGCCACATTTATTTGTAAATGGTAGTGAACAATTCAGCAGCTATCCAGAGGAAGAAGCTCCATGAAGACTGCTATCCCCATCGTCATTGATGGCTGAGTCCAGCCTGAGAGTATGAATGAGAAGGCCAGATGTTCGGACTTGATGATTAATCTGGGTCTACTCCTGAGGTCCCCACATTACAGTAGCCAGTTTTTAGATGTTCCACAAGATAACAAGACATGGTTGACCACACTGGATAGAAAAATATCCTGTCTATAGCACTGAAGATCTGCTTCAAAGGATAACACTATCCAGGACAAAACAACCTGCTTAAATGATACCCCACCCACCACCTTGTACGTTTATTTCCTCTACCATCAGTGCACTATGTATGCAGTGTGTATTATCCAAAGATGCACTTCAGCAACTTGTCAAGGCTTCAACAGCATCTTCTAAATCTACAACCTCTGACATCTAGAAGGAGAGGGGAAGCAGGTGCATGAAAACATCACCATCTAGAAATTCTGTTCCCAAATTGCATATCTTCTTGATTGCAAAATACATTGAATCATCGATGATGGATCAGAATCTTGGAACTCTTCCATAATAGCACAGGAAAGTACCTTCACCACATGGATTGCAGCAATATAAGAAACATCTCCAGAGCAATTAGGAGTGGGCAATTAATCATGGCATTGTCGGCGACACCCGTATCCTATGAATGAATGCTAAAAAAAACTTAGTTGTGTTAATAAATTTTTTGTTGGGTGATTACTTGTCATTATTGCTGCTCAAGTTTTACGCAAGTGTCTTTCCACTAATTCTGTCCATATAATAACATGAAGAGTGAGGAGCACGGTCATAAATCTTCTCATTGTCACTGATACTTAAACAAGAGTTCTCACTTCTGATTTCAATCTCTTAACACACACTGCATTTTAAGTGGTTTGATTGAATTGGGTGTAGCTCTGACTCTGCAGTTGAATAACACTTCCTGTACAGCTTGCACATGGGCGAGGTAACAAGATGATTAGTTCATGCAGCATGAATCAGCGCCTTTGGGGTATGGACAGAGAGATTATTGATAAGTAATATGGCCTTGCTGAGCTGATAAAATATAAAGACTAATAATACCTGCGCAAAGATATTTTGGCCTTGGAGGGAGTGCAGAGGAGGTTTACTAGGCTGATACTGGAGTTGAGGGGGTTGAGCTATGAGGAGAGGCTGAATAAACTGGGCTTGTGCTCGTTAGAGTTTAGAAGAATGAGGGGAGATCTCATTGAGACGTGTAAGATGATGAATGGGATGGATAGGATAGAGGTGGAGAGACTCTTCCTGCTCAAAAAAGACAGTAGGACTAGGGGGCACAGCCTCAAGATAAAAGGGGGGGCGGTTTAGAACGGAGTTGAGGAGGAACTTCTTCACTCAAAGGGTGGTGAATCTCTGGAATTCTCTGCCCGTTGAAGTGGTGGAGGCTGCCTCGCTAAATATTTTTAAGACGCGGGTTGATGGGTTTTTGATGAGAGGGGGGATTAAGGGTTATGGGGAGAGGGCGGGAAAGTGGAACTGAGCAGCGACAGATCAGCCATGATCTTATTGAATGGCGGGGCAGGCTTGAAGGGCTAGATGGCCTACTCCTGCTCCTATTTCTTATTTCTTATAATACAATCATCAGTCAGTGTATAACCCAGGGTTGAAATTTTTAAAAAGAAGTTAATGGAGTCTGTAAATGATAAATTAAAGTTGAAGTTCGCTTAGAGCAGAGAAATGTTTGCACGGAAAGTGTAGCTGTTGCCAATTGGCCTTATTATTGTTCAGATAGAGAAATATTTAAAAGCCTCACCTAGAAGTGGAATGTTAGTCTGGAAAGGAAACCACAGATTGCCTCCTACCCCATTAACTACAGAATAAGAAAACTGCCACCACATATATTCTGCATAGAACTACTGCCCTAAACAACCCAACTTGGCTGCAATCTCACTCAATGGATGGAAATTGTCAGTAATTAGGCTTTGTGGTACATCATCCAAAACACCCGACTGTGATTCTCAGCAGTGACCTCAAGACTAAAAACTTACAAATCACCTTTGATTTTATTATAATTCTTTCAGACACTGTTAATGTAAAAGAACCAAACTTTACAAGCAAACTCGAAGGGAAAACACGATTAACAAAATTTTGCACCTCAGAACTTTTATTCTAACGATCAAACCCAAAATCAGCATAATTAATCCTGAATTAACAGGCACAGTGCACTCAATTATAAATTATACATATTAAAGCTAAGACAAATCTTGCAAATTTACTAGACAGTGCACTTAGCATATATGTCATCAACCTCTGCTCCAAAGTCTTTTAAAACATCATCCTTATCAACAAGAATTCCAGCTGCTCCACCTTCCAGGATTTAGCCTGATTCCCAGCTGTCAGCAGCACATAACCTACTTGAGTTCTACAGGTGGAGTCTTTATCAAATGGTATATATCTGCAAAACTAACACAACTCTGCTTAGTGTAAACCCCTTAATAATATCTTCAAATAACAGAAATAGCTGTAGTTCCCAGCTCCTGGATGTTCAACCTGCCTGTGCAACACAACTGGGATTGTCATCTGAGCTTGGGTTGTTCTGTGCCCTTTCATCTGTTTGCCACCCCAGAAGTTTTGGCTTGTAATCTCTATTCCACATATAATTTCCCTAGAAATTATAAGGTTCAGTCTCCCCTTTCAGTTAGGATCTGTCTCAAAAATACATGCTTTGTAACCACAGATTCTTTCACATTGTATCAAAATATCTTCACAGGAGTGTCATAAAACAAAATAAGATACCAAGCCCATAAGGACATATTAAACAGATGACCAATTGGTTGATCGAAAGGTTAGGTTTTAAGGAGTCATAAAGGAGGAAAGGAAAGTGGGGAGGTGTTTCAAAGCTTGGAGCTGAGGCAACTATGGGTAAAACCACTAACGGTGGGGCAATTCGAATCTGAATTCCTCAAGGGATCAGAAATAGATGAGCTCATATATATCTGAGTTGGAGATTATAGAGATGGGGAAGGTTGAATCCGTGCAGGGGTTTGAAAACAAGGAGGAGCATTTTAAAATTGCTTGATGGAGAGCCAATATAGGTCAGTGAGTATATTTATTTATTCATGGCTGTTCTTTTAATTTATTGGCTTGTTAGTGTGCTCTCCTGCTGCCTTAAATTATTTGTTGCTGGACCTGTTCTATGAACTTAATATGTTATTTTTCAAAATAACTTTTTGATTCTCTAGAATTTTCTATTACTTTTTCAAGTATAGGATTATTCAACCAAAATAATTTTGCTTGAATATTAGAATTTGTTAGTCTTTATTCCAAGGATTTTCATTTTCCACCATTGCAAACTGGAACTAGTATACTGTGCCATAGGTAATGTCAGACCTTTTGATCAGTGTGATTAATTGATAACTTCATTGACTGCTTCCTGACCACTGCATATTCCTGCAACACAAATCTGTGATTCAAGCATGCTTTTAAAACATGAAATTGAATTGCCCCAGGAAATAAATCGTGCTGCTGCTATGTTTTCACCTTCAGAATGACGTCAGGACTCATGAATGCCAGCAGCTCTCGTGAGTTATGGGCCTTTCCCATCAGTAGGAGAATCTTAGTAATGCAGCAGTACTACTGCAATTTCCTGTTCCGCAAAGGGAGAAAGGTATTGATCGTGAATTGAATGATGCAGATGTAGAACTTCTGCCTGTATATAGATTTACAGCTACAGAATTTACAGCTACAGCACTGATGCTGTCAATTTAAGTTGAACCTTAGTGGTACACTTGTATATTCTGCCTGTAGCAGATCACAGAAATTTGCTGATCCTCTTTCGACATATGTCTGAAGACCGTAAATGGACACATAAGACATTATAGATGTTTTTAAAATGTAAGATGCAGTTTTTTTAATCAAGAAACCAGCTTGCAACACAAATGACTTGATTTGTGAGTAGATAATTTCGGAAAATTTTAAATTGTTTTACATTTTATTTGCAGTGTGTTGGCTTTGAGATTGAAATGCATTTTGTTTATCTGCATGCAGTATCAATCTAAGTTCAAGAATTTATCTGTGTTAAATTACTCTGCTTGAAGTTAAATGATTCACTATCAGAATTGTTGGAAGACATTTCTGTTTTTGTATTTGTCAAATTGAGGTGTGTGAATGAGCAGAAATGTTACATATGCATTTGAAGTACTTGAGGTTTGGTTTTCGGCATAGCTAGACAATTCAGTGGATTTTGATGCTGTTTTTTATTGATATACTTGTCTGATGCAAAATATCGGGGAATAACTTGTTCAGCAGCGTTAATATCACTTCCCTTAATGAGCACGTGAAGTCATGCGACCTATTTCACCCTTCAAACACTTTGATGTGCAGGAGCATAAATTATGTTACTGGACTTGTAATGTGAGGCCAAGCCTAGTGCATTAGAGACATGAGTTAAAATCTCATAATGTCAGCTGGAAAATTTAAATTTGGCTAATTAAAATCTGTAATAACTTGGCATTAGTAATGGAAATAATTAGACTAAAGGATTTCTGTGTCACTGATCAGGACTCTCAGCTGGAGCGGTGGTAGAATTGCTAAAATTGTATATATATGTATATTTTTATATATTTAGATAACACGTTGAATTTAAGGGATTTTGGGTCTTGGACTGTAGAAAAAAATCAAAAATGTATCCAGGTTTCTAAGGAAGATGCAAATAAGCTGTAAAAGGATATGGATGAAGTTAAGTGATTGGGAAAGAAGGTGGCAGGTAAAGTACAATGTGGAAAAGTGTGAAATTATCCACTTTGGTAGGAATGATGAAACGTCTGAATACTTATTAATAAATAATTAATAGTAAGGGCAGCACAGTGGTTAGCACTGCTGCTTCACCGCTCCAGGGACCTAGGTTCCATTCCAGGCTTGGGTCATTGTCTGTGTGGAGTTTGTACATTCTCCTCGTGTCTGCATTGGTTTCCTCTGGGTGCCTGGTTTCCTCCCACAGTCCAAAGATGTGCAGGTTAGGTTGATTGGCTATGCTAAAAATTGCCTCTTAGAGTCCTGAGATGCGTAGGGTAGAGGGATTATGTAGGGATTTGGGGGTAGGGACTGGGTGGGATTGTGGTTGGTGCAGCCTCGATGGGACAAATGGCCTCTTTCTGCACAGTAGGATTTCTATGATTTTAAGTGAGAGACCAATAAATTGACATTGGGAGAGTTGTCTGTATGCTGGACCTCCTAAAGCTATACTGCTTGCTTTTGGAAGCCACATTACTTCATTCTCTTAAATTCCATTTATTGTTTCCTTCCCTAACTGTAAAGAAAATTATGGAGATCTGACTGGTGAAGGTTGTTTTTAAAGTTAAAGAAGAAAGCACAGTTGGAATTTCTCTCTCTGATTACTATTTTGATTCACAAAACTAAGTTATATAATCTGATATCTTGTTTCAATTATACAACTGGGTGTGATGGGTTAATATTATGTACTTTTACTTCTGTGATCTGGTTTATTGAAATGGAGCTCAGATGGTTTGATAGTCTCCCCTGTGGTTGGGTAGAAAGAGGACTTTGTGAAATTGGTATGTATAGTCCCAAACCAATTCCTAGTGGCTGTGGATCATTGCATAGAACTGACTTGAGCCACACCCAATGATCCAGCAGTTTTTTTAATATGATGTGGAGATGCCGGTGTTGGACTAGGGTGGGAAGTCTCTCAACACCAGGTTAATGTCCAACAGGTTTATTTGGTAGCACCAGCTTTCAGAACACTGCTCCTTCATTAGTGCGGTCTCACCTGAAGAAGGAGCAGTGCTCCAAAAACTTGTGCTACCAGATAAACCTATTGTTTTTTAATATGTAACTTGCTTCCACGTCCCTGTCACGACTGCTTGGAGCTGTTTGACAACTATCTCAAGTAAGTATCTTTTTCACTCATGCCTTTGGCACATGTACCAAATGAGGGATTTACTCTGGTGTAGTAACAGATTTATAAAATTCTATGAAATGATAAAGTACAGTAATATATGGAATTATTTCCAGTTTTATCGCAATTTCTCATATTCCATTTCATTTCTGCTATTTTGGAAGTTATTGAAGGATCGAACTGGGATCTAGCCTTATTTACAGAGTTGCACATTATCAGCATATAACAACCACAGTTTGCCTGTGTCAATTTGTATAGGCTTAAAGTTAATGCCGACCAGCTGCATACAATTAAACAACTTAATACACAGTTAACATACTGACTCAGCTGGGCAGATGCTGGTGAGCCTCATTGTGGATACTAAACTACAGGACTATCAAAAACTGATCATTAATTGAAACAAAAAATTGCTGTTTGTGAAGAAGCTGCTCTGAATGAAAACATGTGACCTTGAAATACAACTACATTTAACTTAAGATACTGACTAATCTAACATTCTTTATTGCAAGTATATCTAAGCCTGAATGTGGTGGCAAATATAGGACCCAGCAACATACTTTCTCTATCCACTCTTCGCTACATGCTTTCTTTGTCCACTCCCCCCAAAGCACTTCTCACGGTGACATGATATTTGTGTTTTCCTCCACTTGTCTCTTCTCTCCCACCCAATACTGAATTGCTTCTGTTTGTCCCACCTACTATTTGCTTCACTTGCTTACTCTGCATGTCTTACTAGTCTCTGAGTCTTGTTCACTGTCTGTGTATAACTGTAACAGACCAACTAAATATAATTCAAATACTAAATAATAGGCAAAGGATATTTCAAATAAAAGGTAAATTTCACTTTAAATAGTTGATGCAACAAAAATATGTCTTAACTAGTTGCAAGCAGTCACATTATTTCCCATACAAATGTGGCATCATGTGCAATTTGCCTTTCCTACAAGGCCTCATCTATGTGGTATATCTCATTTCGCACCACTCAATAGTTTTAATCCTTCAGTTCCATTTACCAGCAGTTGTATTCCATCTGACATCCATGAATGTAGTTAACACTGTCAAGGCTATAACCCCTTTCTTATTCAGTTCAGGGCGACCCTGATGGCACAGAATCCCCAGAGACTGACCTCCCTTTTCCCACCCCTTTCAAATTGTCTGATTGGCTCTGGCAGTACCAGCAGCAGGGTGGATATTGTCCAATCTACAATTCTCTGCTCATCTTCAGCCCCCTCTGTCCTTTCCAATTACATAAACACAGTGTAGCACAGTCTCTATTCTCAAAAGGCCTGCTTCAACACCAGGTTCTATCTTGAACTTTCAAACGGAAAACCGATCCGCTCATGGTGAGACGTGCTTACTTCCACTTTAATAAATTTTGTGTGTTTTGAACCACCTGGCACCAGACAGACTGGACCCCATCCACTGCAATTAGTTTTCCATTTACCTTCTTTGCTTCCTACCTTTTCATCTTCATACCAACCTGAGGTCATATAGGTATTATTGTGATAAGCCCTTGCACCTTCAAATATATACATTAACTATGTTGGTAGGCATGTATGCTGTTGGCACTGTAAACGTTGTTTATACACAGAGTGAAATAGTGTTGATAGATTTTGGCAGCAGGCAACGCTTCTTATCTGCCTGCATGCCCCTAAGTACTTTGCAGAAGAGGTAATTTGATGAAAAGAAATGCTGATTAAATTTACCTGGAAAGTGCTGTAGTGCACCTGAGCTTTAATGCAGTATCAGAGAAACTACAAAATTGTACAGATTCAGAATAAAACATGACTTAGCAGAAACACTTTTAACTTTATTCCATTATTTTAGTATGTTGTGACACATTATCATGGTTTATAAAAGCGGTTTACAAACTCTCTTGGTTGAAGGCTCCCTTTTCAAAGAATTAGTATTTATAACAATAATATGAAAACGTAAAGAATGTTTTAAAGATAATAGGTATTAAGGTATAGCATCAGTGAGATGAATGTGCTTTCTTTTCATTGCATTGTCATATTTTCAATGTGATGTTTGGCAATTTATTCTCCACTCCAGACGAGGTCTGCACTTTGTCTTCATTGTTGCCAGAATAACATGTTGTGTTTCATAAACTTATGTTACTGGGAAAGATAGCAACACTTTCATACTGTTTTAATAAATTCTGAATGCCCTGTAATAACAAATGACCAAAACTGGGATGGTGTTTGTTCCTGAAACTGGCAAGCAGTTCCACCAGCTCCTCTTCCTTTTTTCCACTTAGGCAGTAAGATGTCATAAAAATGTGAAGAATGAACCTCAAACTCTGTTTATGTTTTCAAAATAAACACTGAAGTACTGTGCCAATATTGCAAGATGAGAAACTATCCTTTCCTTCCTCCACTCAGCGGTCTCAATTGTGCTTGCATCCAGAAACTTTTTAGTGGCAGGAATCCATCTGAAACCCCAATGTCTTATTTTTGCTTTTCAAATCTCAATTTTCTTCCTAGATGTTGAAATCTTGTCACTCATTTCGAGTTTGATTTTATTGATAGGTTCCGTGTATTTAACAGGTCAAAAATGTCAACCAGGTGTGCAAATTCTGTTGTCCATAATTGGTCATAGAGGTTTTCACCTAATCAAGGATAGTGCACTGAAGGACAACCCAGCAGTTGTTTACAATACTCAGAAACTCCTTGAAGATTAGTGAGAAATAACCAACATGCTTCTGTGTAAAACAATAATTTTTCATGTCCTGCATCCATTTCTGAACACAGCTTTGCAAACAGACATGAATTCAGAGGTCTGGACTTAGAAAATTCCCAGCTGTGACAGCTGCATTTAACACAGCATGTAATTCAGGTTGTGCTCTTTTTGAACCAAAGATTTGGAAATGCAACATAATGTGTTACAATTATTTGTGGGTTTGAGGCTCTTATTCTTGCAATAACGCCACACCTATTGCTTCACATAGCAGCAGTGCTGTCTATGCTACTAGCAACACAGTTCTCCCATTTAAGCAATTCTGATTCCATAAAATTATCCAGTAGCTTTTGTTTACTCGTTGCTTGTTCTGGTAATGCCTGACAAAAAAGAAAATCTAAAAATATTTACTCCGGAAAACCATATGAATGTAAGCTAATAATTGCGTTCCACGACCAGCGTGAGTTGTCTCATTGAGCTGAATTGCAAATTGCTCATATTTAAGAAGTCTTTCTGTCAATTGGCATTTATTATCTCTGTGCATTATCTTTCAGCTGTTGCTCAGTTGGTAGCACTCTTGTCTGCGTCAGAAGGTTATGGCTTCAAGTTCTACTCCATGATCTGGCAAAATCACAAAATGGTTGCAAAATGAGGCTATTCAGCCCATCATGTTCTGCAAGAGCAGCTAGTTTTAATCCCCTGCCCTTATCCTCCATAACATTGCACACTTTTTTTTCCTCCAAATTATTATCCAACTCACTTTTGAAAGCTATGATTGAGTCTGCTTCCACCACACTCTCAGGCAGTACATTCCAGACCCTAACTGCTCAGTTTAAAATATTTTTCTTCACGTTGCCTTTGGTTTCTTACTGATCATCTTAAATCTGTGTCTTCTGGCTCTTGATCTTTTCGCCAATGGAAAAATTGTCTGTATTCTGTCTAGTCCCTCATGATTTTGCACAACTCTGTCAAATCTCCTCTTAATCTTCTCTTAGATTGGAGAAACTGGGGCAGTTCTCTTATCATAATTGACAACCATCATCTCTTGAACTATGAGCATAAATCTTTTCTGTACTCTCTCTAATGCCTTCTCCTTTTCCTGAAGTGTAATGCCCAAAATTGGGGACATTGCTCCAATTTAGACGAGATTAATTTTTATAAAGATTGATCATAACCTCCTTGTGTTATACTCTATGCTTCGATTATTTTAGTCAAAATTCATTATGCCTTGTTAACAGCTTTATCCATTTACCCTCTGACTTTGTGATTGGTGCATACATATCCACATATCTCTCTACTTTTGCACCCTTTCAGAATTGTATCCTTTATTTTATATTACATCTGCTTATTCCTCCTCCCAAAATATCTCATTTCATATTCCTTTGCATTAACCTTCATCTGCCACTTGCCTGCACATTCCACCAGTTTGTATATGCCCTCTTGAAGTTTTTTTTATTCATTCGTGGGACATGGGCGTTGCTGGCTGGCCAGCATTTATTATCCATCCATAGTTGCCCTTGAGAAGGTGGCGGTGAGCTGCCGCCTTGAAATGCTGCAGTTCGTGTGCTGTGGGTTGACCCACAAAGCTGTTAGGAAAGGAATTCCAGGATTTTGACCGAGTAACTGAAGGAACAGCAATATATTTCCAAGTCAGGACAGTGAGTGGTTTGAAGGGAAGCTTGCACGTGATGGTGCATCTTACTGCCCTTGTTCTTCTAGATGGAAGTGGTTCTGGGTTTGGAAGGTGTTGTCTAAGGATCTTTGATGAATTGCTGCAGTGCATCTTATAGTAATACACACTGCTGCTACTGACAGTGGTGGAAGGGGTGGATGTTTGTAGATGTGCCAATCAAGCAGGCTGTTTTGTCTTGGATGGTGTCAAGCTTCTTGAGTGTTTTTGGAGCTGCACCCATCCAGGCAAGTGAGGAGTACTCCATCACATGCCTGACTTGTGTCTTGTAGATGGTGAATAGGCTTTGGGGAGTCCGGAAGTGAGCTACTCACTGCATTATTCCTAGCCTTGGACCTGCTCTTGTAGCCACTGTGTTTCTGGTGAGTCCAGTTAAGTTGCTGGACAGTGGTAACCCCAAAGATGTGGACACGGGGGGATTCAGTGATGGTAATACCATTCAATGTTAAGGGGTGGTGGTTAGATTGTGTCTTATTGGTGAAGGTCATTGCCTGGCATTTGTGTGGCACAAGTATTCCTTGCCACATGTCAACCCAAGCCTGGATATTGTCTAGATCTTGTTGCATTTGAACATGGACTGCTTCAGTATCTGAGGAGTTGTGAATAATGCTGAACATTGTGTAATTGTTGGTGAACATCTCCACTTCTGATCTTGTGATGGAGGGAAGATCATTGATAAAGTAGCTGAAGATGGTTGGGCCTGAGGGACTCCTGCACAGATGTCCTGTAGCTCCACAAGTATAACCATCTTCCTATGTACCAGGTATGATTTCAACCAGTGGAGAGTTTGCCCCCGATATTCATTGATTCCACTTTTGTTGGGGTTCCTTGATGCCATACTTGGTCAAATGTGGCCTTGATGTCAGGGGCCATCACTCTCACCTCACCTCTGGAATTCAGATAGTTCATCACTATCCTCCCCGCAGTTCATACTACTTCCAATTTTTGTGTCATTTGCAAATTTTATAATTATGCCCTGCATGCCAAAGTCAAGGTTGGAAATATATCGTCAAGAAAACCAGTGGTACTGATACTCTGAGGAGCTCCACTATACATCTTCCTCCAGTCAGGAAAAAAAATGTTCATCACTACCATTTATTGTCAATCAGCAACTTTGTATACATGCTGTCACTGTTTCTTTTATTCCATGGGCTTTAATTATGCTGACAAGCCTGTTATTTGGCGTCACAATCTTGGCTGATTATTCCAGTCTAGTACTGAGGGAGAGTTATTCTGTCAGAGGGTACTCTTTCAAAGGGGACATTAAACCAAGGATCTGTCCACCTTTTACAGTTGGATGGAAGCAGAAGAAAAGCTGAGGTATTCTCCTCTGTGTCCTGGCCAATATTTATTCTTCAATCAACATGACAAAAATATCTGGTTATCCATCGCTGTTTGTAGGAACTTTTTGCATGTCAATTGGGCTGTCGTATTTCCTACGTTACAACAGTGACTACACTTCAATAGTAATTATTGCACTCTGAACCATTTTGGGATGGCCAGTGATCATGGTAGATAAAAAGGGTAAAGTTGCCATAGTCCCAGATGATCACAGACTGCTCTCCTCTTTGAGGGAAAGAGCTGACTGGTAGTGATTTAACCTGAGGATCACACCTCAGGTGAGAGGCAAGTTGAGAATACGAGGCCTTCATGAATAACCTCAACTGGTACAGGAATTGAACTTGCGCTATTGGCGTCGTTCTGCATCATTAATCAGCAGTCCAGACAACTGAGCTAAACTGACCTCGACTGATCATGATAGATGCTCTATCAATGCAGGTCTTTTTGCTTGGAAGTTCCTCAATTCTTCTGCTGTCAATAGAAAGCAGTATGGCCTTCAACTTTTCTGCTGCATCTTTACTCAGCAGCACTTATCACATTTTCACAGCGGTTAGAAGGATTAGCTCCTCTTTAACAGCGCAGGATTACTTGCTTTTAGCAATCATAAATGATGTTAGGGAGGATGATTTCAGGAACTTTTCCAAAACAAATATTGTCTTTTGTAACAAAAACAGAAAATGCTGACAAATCTCAGCAAGCCTGAAAGCATCTTTGGAGAAAGAATAGATCTAGCATTGCAAGTCTTTTGTATTTGAGTTTATTGACAACTACGTTCATTTTTGCGTACAAAAGTCTTTCGATTTGTCATTAAGTTCTAGATGTCTAGTGGGGTGTTACTATAGATTTGCAGATTTCATTCCTTTGTTGCATAAAATTTGTAAGTACACAACATGCAGCCATTCATCACTGCAAATCCAATTTCTTTATAATTCTCAGCGTATTTTCAGCACTTTGCTTCTTGCTATTGGACGTAGCACTGCCTCAGCTGCAACTGAAGTACTTGCATTGGCATTTAAGGCCATTTCAGGCACTTTTCTAAGTAGTGTGAAGCCCTAGGCAAGGGCCTCCCATGGAAGGCTAACTGCTGTTGCCTTTCCAGACGGCTAGCACTAGCTGACTTTATTTCACAGCAAAGCCCCCAGATACAAGACATCAGTTTAAACTCACAGCACAAAGTGTGACTCCAGACCAGTAAGTACATGGACCCTGGCCCACCAAAGTCTAAATTTAATGATGCAGCAGGTATTTTTCTATCAGCTACTGTAGCCAAATCCTTTTGTTTATTTTCTTTGATTGCAGCCCATGCCAATAGGAAATAATGCAGAGCCATGTTCCATATGAGTTGCATATAACCAGAAAGAACCTCTTAGATTATCTTGTTGATGAAATGGCGTGCAATGATTGGGTGAGAATCACGGCAATCATTAGCCGTCTGCCCATGCACATTTGAAATGTTCTGCTGTGAGCCAGGAGGTGCTCGTGGAAGCAATAGACAGTCAGTACAACAACAGTCTTGTGAATGTGCTGTTTGACTGCCCTTATTTCACTGTGACCCAGCTTTTGAGAGCCAGTGGTTTATAGTACAAAACTTTAAATTAAAGATTAGATTGCCTATCTCTTTTGAATAAATCTGCTGGGAAGTGGCTTATTCTTGTTTGAACATATCTGGATTGTTATATTTAGGATACTATTTATTGCATTTAACCTCCCAAGGAGAGTTTCACCCAGCTGCCAATGCAAATGAAGCAAAGCTAGCATTTTATTGTATTAACGTTGGAAGTGGAGAGAACCTCTTGTTTAGGAGGAATTGTAATAACTGCCATTTTACCTGCTTTTTATTACAATCGAGGGCCTCAAACACTGCTTCTGGGTGCAAAGTGATTTAAGTTTGTTGCTTAAAACCCAGTCTTCTCCTGTACATTGGAAAGGTAAAACTCAAATTGTTAATAATTGCCATTCTGTTTGGAAGTATGACCCTACGCTCACAGCTTATACTGCGATGTTCAGTTTCGCTCCCACTTTGATCTCTATCCCTGGCCTTTTTATATTTTCCAATAAAGCACACTACAAGCTAAAAGAATAGCGCTTTGTATTTCTACTTACCATAGAGCCACCAGACTTAATGTCAAATTTAACAACTTTTGATCTTAACCCCAGATGCTGTTTTCTGACAATGTGTTGTAATTGTAGGTAGAAGGTTTTGCCAGCAGTTCTGAGGATGAGAGGAGGTTGCAGGTTGGCATTTGGGATTGAAATTTCCCCGTAGATATGTTTTGGTAGGACAGTTTCTGGCTGTTGTTTATCTGTCTTTTCTTACCCCCATTTTAGCAGACTATGGAGCCTCCAAGTCTCTTATTCATCTTTTATCTGATTTGTCTCCAGACCTCCTGATGTGTTATACTATCTCTGCTTCTATCATTTAAGTACCTCATTTTCAACACCAAACGACTTCACAGTTCATGCTTTTTGTTTCCTTGTATTTGTGGTCTTATTTAACATGACCCAATTTCGTGGCTTCTGTTTTTGACAAACTGTCCATCCGAACTGACAGGCAGGGCGATGCGGCGGCGCGGGCTCGTTGGGCCGAAGGGCCTGTTTCCCGTGCTGGGTTGTTCTTTGTTCTTTGTTCTCATTACAGAGATGCCGTAGACCTGTTTGAGGTTGTGCGGTTGTTCAAAGGCAAGAAGTGGGGGTGTGGGAATGGCCTTGGCGAGATGTTCGTCTTCATCAGGCTCTGGAGAAGATGTCATAGCTTTTCTGCTCCGGGGAGGTACTGGACCAGCTAAAAAAGACATCAAACCTACTCCCATTTTACAGCTGTTGATCCACTGCCCTGTAGGTTACAGTGTTTCAAGACATATCTAAGCATTCTTATATGTGGTGAAGGTTTCTGCCTTTACCATTCTTCTAGGCAGTGGGTTGCAGACATCCAACATTCTCTGGGTGAAAACAGTTGTCTAAACTCCACTCAAATCCTCCTTCTGCCAGTTACTTTAAATTTATGCCCCTCTGGTCAGTAACTTTCTGCTAAAGGAAATATGTCCCTTCTATCTATTTTGATGAAGCCTTTCATAATTCTGCACTTTTCAATTAAATCTTTCCTCAGCTTCCATTCCAAATAAATAATGCTAATCTATCCAATATTTCCTTATAGCTAAAATCTTCCATCCCTGCCAACATCTATGTATCTCTCCTCTATGTAGTCTCTAGCGCGATCACATTCTTTCTGCAGTGTGATGACCCAAACTTTACAGTGCTTTAACTGTGGCCTAACTAGTGTTTTATGCAGTTGAAACATAACCTCCTGCTCTTATGTTCCATGCCCAACTAATAAAGGAATATATCTTGGACAAAAGCAAAGTACTGTGGATACTGGAATCTGAAACAAAAACAGAAAATGCTGGAAAATCTCAGCAGGCCTGACAGCATCTGTGGGGAGAGAATAGAGCCAACGCTTCAAGTCTAAATGACCCTTCTTCAGAGCTGAGAGCAAAGAGAACCAGCAGAGATTTATGCTATGAGGATGAGGGGGTGGGGAGCAACTAGGGTGACGCTGTTCTCGTCTGGCGTACAGACCTCAACCTTGCAGAGTTTGAGCAATGCTTGAACGCTTCCTTCTACCTCCCCTGCTTTCAATTTCCAACCTCTGTCACTTCTGCATGGTCTATCTTTGACACTTCCCTTCCTTGTGTCCATTTCCGTCTCTATTTTTGGTGATAACTGTCCATCAGTATCGATTATAAGCCCACTCCCAATCCTTTAAAGACTCCATCCCATTCTCTCAGTTCCTTCGTCTCCGCTGTATCTGTTGTGGTGACACCACTTTGCAAAATATTGCTGCTGATATGTCTTCCCCCTCCTTCAATTGTAATTTTCCACCCACTGAGTTTGACACGGCTCTCAGCTGCATCCAACCCATCCCCCAGGTACTGTTCTCATCCGCTCCTCTCCCTCCCAGAAACAGGATAGCGCCCCTCCTTGTCCTCAATTGCCCCACCAGTCTTTACATTCAAAGGATCATCCAGCCAACTCCAGCATGACACCACTACTCAAGACATCTTCCCCTCACCACCTGCCCCGGTCAGCATTCCGCAGGGAAGTTCTCTCTGGGATACTCTAGTCCACTCCTCCATCACATCTAACACCTCACCTCCTGCCCACGGCACCTTCCCACGCAGTCGTTCACACCTGCCCCTTTACCTCCCCCCTACTTACCATCTCAGGTCCTAAACACCCCTTTCAGATGAAGCAGCGCTTCGCATGCACCTCCTTCAATTTGATCTATTGCATTTGCTGTCCCCAGTGCTGTCTACTTTACATTGGAGAGACCATAGACTGGGTGATTGCTTTGTTGAACACTTTCGGTCTGTCCGCAAACGGGACCTTGACCTTCCTGTTGCTTGCCACTTCAACGTTCAACCCTGCTGTCCTGCCCACATGTCTGTCCTTGGCCTTTTGCAGTACTCTAGCAAATCCGAATGCAAACTAGAGGAACAGCATCTTATCTTCGGATTGAGCACTCTACAGCCTTTTGGACTGAATGTTGAGTTCAGCAACTTCAGAACATAAACTCTCTCCTCCACCTTCACTCTATTTCCATTTATTTTACTTCATTTTGTTTCATCTCATTCATCCATTTTATCATCTTTCTTTCTCCCCTCCATTTTTCCACTTTCCACTCCAGCACCACCCCCCCGCCACATTCCTCAGGCATCCTTTAGCAACCTGCACCTCTATTCTGTATTCATGCATTTTGATCATATGATGGCACTTTTTAGCACCTTCTGAGCCTTCTGTATCCTCATTTACATTCCCTTTGTCCCATTCCACCCCTGCCCTCATAGTATAAATTTCTGCTGATCCTCTTTGCTCTGAGCTCTGACGAAGGCTTATCTAAACTCGAAACATTGGCTCTATTCTCTCCTCACAGATGCTTTCAGATCTGCTAAGAATTTCCAGCATTTTCTGTTTTTGAACATATCTTGGACACCTTCTTAACCACCTTTATCTACTTATTCTTTTAGCTTTGGGGATTTTTGGCATGCACTCAAATCCTTCTTTTTCTTGACACTTCTCCATATCCTACCATTTATTGTGCCTTCCCTTGCCTTGTTTGCCCTTCCCAGTTGTGTTACCTCACACTTCTTTGGCCTGTACTCAGTATTACTACTTTATTAAAACAAAACAATGAAAAAATGTTGCTATGTACCCCACGTGGTGTATTACTTGAGAAACATGATGGTCTTGCCCTGAACCTGCTCTCTGTGTCCTTTTACATGATGGAAGTGACAGTATATTTACATACATTTACAGTGTATAGGTGGTGCAGAGTGATGATGTCTGAACTTATGGATGTGTGACAAAAAGGCAACCTGACTATTCCTGAATGGTGTCAAACTTCATGAAAGTTATTACAGTTGTAGCCATCTAGACAAGTGGCAAATATTCCATCATATCCCTACTTTCTGCCTGATAGGTAATGGGCTTTAATAAGTCAAAAATTGAAGTACTTGCTGCAGAATACCAGATTTTGAACTGCTCTGGTACCTACAACATTTATGATTCAGTTGACTTCCTTGTTAATAATGACCTGTAGGACGTAGATCGTGGATAATAGGATCTTCAATTTTCAGTGAAAAGACTAGATGTGATACAGGGCCTTCAATTTTTTTTAATAGATGTTTTAATTGAGTGCTTTCCATTTTATCACATGACACAACAAATTCCCAAAATCTAGTATGGTACAGAGCGATCATTACTTCATATATACAGAAAAGATTTGCAAGTACTCATACAAATATTTCAGATGATACTGTTGCAGTTGGCATCTCCTTTCATACAGATAATTAAAGGATACCAGAAAGATTGAGGGATATCAGGATAACAGGATAATAAGATAAAGCATGAGATCATCGCCACATGGTGCGTGCCCTCCTCCACAGGATAACAAAGACAGAGCATCACAATATACAGATCCCTTACAAGGTAATATAGAACCAATCAGGACCTAACCCAGTATCCCAAGACCTTCAAGCGATGAAAGGATACCCAGAAAAAGGGAACTTCCGGATACCCACATCAGTACAAGATATGGCATGGCAGTATACACGCTTGTATACAGAAGCCAATGAGCCAATGATTCTTACACCACGTCAGACTCGCAACACAACAGATCTCAATCCTCTGCACCCATATCAGAGATAGCACTCAGGTGCCATGATTACTGGAAAATTTAAACAATTTTCCACTAAGGAAACCTTACCAACAAGGTGATGAAAAATTGTCAAGACACCAACACGGGATAGCTTGGGGAGAGATACAATTCTTCTCTTCCCCACAAGATAAGGAAACCCTCTAGAATTAAATATAACAAATCAGAGTCTGTATCAGCACTTTACCTACCCAGATAAAGGAAGAAACTCTAGAGAGACAGGAACACCAGGGTTAGCCAATAGAAGCCAGGGGTGCCTCGAGAGGCACCAATTAGGCCCAGCCACCAACAAGATTCCACCCATTTCCCCACATCAGTGAAAGCCCAATAACAGAATGACATGCCTACCATCCATTCTGTGAGCCAAGTAATCAAGTAACTACTGCCACAACTCACGCAGCCAAGTAACTAGACCGACCTAAGAAAGGCTAGATAACCAAGGATTACCCTGGCAAGCACTGTTGCGTATTTCCGCTACTCCAACACCAGAGTTACCATCGACAGAAGAGTAAAGAACCCAATCCTTTCCAGTACATGATCCATCTATACCACCTTAGGAGACAAGCAGGGTTTCTTTAATCCATAAGTAACAAAAACCCAGAAGAAAACCGTAACTCCAGTTGTTCTAAGAGGAGTTTTCCTCACCCAAAACAAGGAGTTGTATGACTATACCAAACCATCGATTCTCCATCCTCCTCTGGTACCACTCATGTTATCTATAAATAAAGTCATAGAAGTTTACAGCATGGTAACAACCCCTTTGCCCCAATTTGTCCATGCCACCCTTTTTTTTTAAATCCTAAGCTAGTCCCAATTGCCTGCTTTTAGCCCATACCTCTCTATACCTATCTTACTCATGTAACTGTCTAAATGCTTTTTGAAAGACAAAATTGTACCTGCCTCTATTGCTACCTCTGGCACCTTATTCCAGACACTCACCACCCTCTGTGTGAAAAAATTGCCCCTTTGTTCCCTTTTGTATCTGTCCCTTCTCACCTTAAACCTATGCCCTTTAGTTTCAGACTCCCCTACCTTTGGGAAAAGACATTGACTATTCTCGCAGTATAAAAAAATGAAAATCTTTTGAAAGATTGAAAGCAATCCTCTGCCATGACATTGTTCCAAAGCCACAATAAAGAGAAACTTAGGCCCCGGGAGTGTGGTGAAGACCCATCATATCCAGCTACCTCCAGTTCTTCTCGATGTCTTGTACTTTGCATTCAATGCAAGACAAGTGGTTGGAGTCTTCGACCGATCCCCATGCCTAGAAGACTGGACACGATATGCTCCATCAAACTTAAAACACCCAGCTTTCGTAATCAAGATTGTGAAAGCATAGCAGCCATTCTCAAATTCAGCCGGAATTCATCCTCAGTTTCCCTTGGGAGACTGAATACTACTCCTCCATTCCCATATTCCTGAACGTTCAACGTACCATGCATTCCCAAGAACTAAAGGCGATCCCCACCGAAAAAATTGACTCCTTGACTGACAGGCTTCTTTTCTCTGCTTCATCAGTTCTCTTTAAGATATCTCACAGTTAATCAATGTGCAAACCAATCACCTGCGCTGGGGAGCTGAGTCCGCCATCCACAACTTCACGCTCAATGGCAATCGTTATGTCGATGTCCATGGCACCAGTGACATGTAGTCCCGCTCACCAGCGAAACCACCAAATATTTACCAGTACAAATATAAACCCCTTAAAACTACCTTTGTTTTCACAACAAAGTATACAGTACCCAGGGGTTGGCACTGGGAGAGCTGCTTTTTAAAAAATACTTTTATTTTCAGGGCACAAGTTCCAAGTTTGCAGATGACATAGAACTTGACAGTATTGTGAACTGTGAGGAGAACAGTGATAGACTTCAAGAGGATTTAGACAGACTGGTGGAACATGGTAGATTAACTTAAAACCAAGTGGTGTGAAGTGATATATTTTGGCAAGAAGAATGAGGAGAAATAAAGGTTCATTTTCTAAAGAGGGTGCAAGAACAGAAAGACCAGAGGGCATATGTGAGAATCCTTGAATTTGCAGGGAAGCTTGAGGTTATGGTTGCAAAGGCATAAGGGAGGAATTCTGGGGACGCCTTAGGAACAGCAGATTGGCCTTGGAGTGAGTGCAGTTTAGGCTTAGCAGAATGGCACCTGCACACAAAGGATTAAATACCAAGAAGAGATTACACAAACTAGAGTTGTATTCCCTGGAATTATAAGGTTAAGTGGTGATACAAAGCTCTAACAGAAATAATCTCCAACACAGCTTTGTATTGCTGAAACATGACTCCTACACTTCATATTTTAATCCTCCAGAAAGAAAGACCATTATTCCATATGATTATTTCTCTACCTGTTCATTATCTTTTAATGGCCTACATACCTGGAACACCTCACCAACCAGTCTGTTTGGACTGCCACCATTTCTAGCTATTTAATCACTTCAAGTATTTTTTTTTTATCAATCACTTTGTAATCTTATGCTTTCATTTATGCTGCTTCTAATATTGCATTTCTTTCCATCATATTTTTTGGATAATCAGAAGCTTTTTCCCAGGTGGAAAAGTCAGTTACTAGGAGGCACAGATTTAAAGTGCGAAGGGCAAGGTTTAAAGGAGATGTACGAGGTAGATTTTTTACACAGAGGGTGCTGGGTGCCTGGAAGTCATTGCTGGGGGAGGTAGTGGAAGTGGGTACAGCAGTGACTTTTAAGGGACACCTTGACACATACATGAATAGAATGGGAATAGAGGGATATGGTCCCTGGAAGGGAAGGGGGTTTTAGTTAAGTTGGGCAGCATGGCTGGTGCAAGCTTGGAGGGCCGAAGGTCCTGTTCCTGTGCTGTAATTTTCTTTGTTCTTTGTTCATTGCAAAATTTTGGTAAAGTAGCTATCTACTTTTATCTGCTGATTGAAGCCATTAATGTGGTGAATATGATGAGTAGATGAGGTCTGATCCATAGAGCTTTGCTGCATGTAAAGTGACATAACAATGGAGTGCAATTCATTTAGTGTTTGAAGAAACCTTCCATTTGAGTTTCAGACACAGGGAATTTGAGAACTGCTTGGGTTGATAGAGAGAAATGATTTCTGCTGTTTCGGAGTAGGGGGCTTTGTCCAAAAGGAAAACCAGTCCTTTCGGGAGTCAATTAGGAAACACATTGCATTGTGCCATTTGTCCAAAAAGTTAAGGCTTGACATTTTCATGTTTTTTATACAGTGAGAATAGTCCATAAAATGTTTTAAATTCACATCATATCAGATCAGTGTTGTGTTGATTGCATCTGTGAGGATTGCAAGTGCTCTTCATTGGCAGAGCTGGAATGATTTACAACAAATTATGGATTCCCCTATTTACTTGCATCTGCCAGAAGTTGCTGTCAGTTTTGCACAATCATGATGGCAAATGCGAGCAGTTTCACTGTCATTACGACCACCCATTCTGGCCCAGTGGGTTAGGGGCAAATATTGCTGTGAAGAAAGCAAGATTTAGGATAAAACTGTGTTAGAATCCATTATTTGTTGCTCGTGCAATACTAACAGGATTCCACGGAGTTGTTCGTTGCATGTTGGTTGTGATATTGTAGATTTGTAGGCCAATCTTTTTCAAACTGATTGGTTTTACATAAAAGCTGTTCCTGACATCAAGTCATGCAGCTCAAGCTGTTTGTGGGAGTACTGAGCTGCATTGAAATGCAATTATAGAACCTGACTCAACCAAAGTAAGACTTCAGAATGTTTTTCCTTTTGGACTATTTCAGCTATGATAGAGAAAATTTGTATACTTTGTGCCTCATGTCAGTGTGAAGATATAAAGCAGAGTAAGTGAGCCAAAATTTCTGATAGATTGAAATTACAACTGTGGCAACATAAGCTGTTTATCCTTTCGTGGTATCTTAGGAGAACTGTGTATCTATTACATTGTGAATAACTAAATGCCTTTCTAGTGCTATAATATGTTTTATGCTACTCCTGGATAGGAAAATCTGCAGTTCAGTATCTTTCTGTGATTCTATTTTCTTGAGTGAACAAGGATGAATCAGACAGATGATACCTAATCTATATGAGCTGCACAGTCTTGTTTTACAGAAAATATTTTTCCTTTTTGCACCTCCTTTCCTAAGAGTTGGACTTGGGGTCTAAAGCTGGCAGCAGTCTTCTAGGAGCTCATTCAAAGAGCTATGATTCACGGGAGGATCTGGTCACTTTATTTGGTTGTGATCGCTTGCTTTTGCTTGACCTGTAACTGCATGCACTCTTCTATTGAAGTCATTGGAATGCAGTGATGAATCGGAGTCCAGAGGTGTTGAAACCAATTGTATTGCTCCATCTACTGACTTGGCTGAGATCAACAAACTCAGCAGTGACTAGAATTAAGCTGTATGACTTTGTATTATCGTACCACACAACATGGTGTGTTTACATATGAAGTTGCTTTATTATGACATTTATATTTTATTTGTGATGGGATTCAAAAGAATGCTTGATATTGAATAGACATTTTGGTTTCTGGTTCTTTTTCTTTTGGATTTGCATTGATTAGGAATGTTATTTCTTTGACTTTTTGTCTAAATTATTGCATAACAAACAAAATATATATAAATTAGATTTAAGCAAAATTAATAAGCATTTTCCAGGTTAAACTTAAAAACAATGAGCATGAAAGCTTTATGAACACTCTTAGAATCATAGAATGATACAATACAGAATGAGGCCAGTTGTGCTGTGCTGGCTCTATGGTAGATATATCCAATCGGTTTTTCCAGTTGGTATCCAATTCTCTTTTAAATGTTGGTGTTATGTCTGTTTCCATCACCTTTGCAGTCAGTGAAATTCAGAACACAACAATTCATTGTGTTTAAAAAGTGGTTTCATAGAATAGTACAGCGTAGAAGTGTTGAGTCTGCGCCAGCTTTTTCAATGTGCAAGCCAATTACTTTCCTACTCAGTCCCCATATATGCATTGGCACCACACAAGTACTAAGAAATGACCATCTCCAACAAGGGAGAACATAGCCATCTTTTTTTGGCATTCAAAAGCATTATCATTGCTGAATCTCCCATTATCAACATCCTGGGTTACCATTGACCGGAAACTGAACTGGATTAGGCAAATAATTGCTGAGGTTACAAGAGTGGGTCAGAGACTGGGAATTCCACAGTGACTTTGTCATTTCCTGACTCCCCAAAGCCTACCCACCATCTGCAAGGCACAAGTCAAGAATGTGATGGAATATTCTCCACTTGCCTCGATGGATAACTCCAACAACAGACAAGAAGGTCAACATCATTCAGAATGAAGTGGTCTGCTTGATTGACTCACCACTCTTTACCTTCACCACCAGTGCAGAGTGGCATCAATGTGTACTATCTGCAAGATGTATTGCATAACTCACCAAAGGTCTTGCAACAGCACCCTCCAACCTATGACCTCTACCACGTAGAAGGACAAGGACAGGAGATACATGGGAAGACTACCATCTGCATGTTCCCCTTCAAGCCACATATCTTGATTTGGAACTATGTGCCTTCATTCTCATTGGATCAAAGTCCTGGAACTCCCTCCCTACCTGTACTATGGGTGTACCTACACCACAAGGATTGCAGCGATTCAAGAAGGCAGTTCACCACCATTTCCTTGAGGGCAATTAGGGATGGACAATAAATATTGGCCTAGCTAGTGACACTCGTATCCCATGAAAGAAATAGTATCCGTCTTTTTTTTACCCTTCAAGTATTTATCCAAGTTCCTCCTGAAAGTTACTGCTGAATATTTTTTCCACCATCTTATCAAGCAGTACCTTTTTTGTTGCCAGTTCTCCTAAACCTTTGTCCTCTGGTTACCGACCCTTTGCCATTGGAAAAGATTCCTCATGTTATCGTATGATTGTGCAGCAAGAGGTGGCTGAAATCAACCTAATGGAAAGTTCTTGTTCTGAGTGAGAATGTTGAATTAAATTTTTAGAACATAGAACATTGAAAAAACTACAGCACAAACAGGCCCTTCGGCCCACAAGTTGCGCCAATCATATCTCTACCTACTAGGCTTACCTATAACCCTCAGTCCTATTAAGCCCCATGTACTCATCCAGAAGTCTCTTAAAAGACCCAATCGAATTTGCCTCCACCACCACCAATGGCAGCCGATTCCACTCACCCACCTCCCTCTGAGTGGAATGTGTTCCTCAATATTAATTTAACATGCTGTTACATATTTATTTCATTTGCACACAGTCATCACCATTTGGCTCATTTGTTCCATCTGAAATGAACCTGTATTTGTAACTATAATGCAATTGAAGGTGGCAAGAAAAGAAAATCCAAATTTAAAACTTACCTGACCAAAATACAGCTATTCCATTTCCAATTTTCTTACTCTAAAAATATTAATTTGCTGTTACTTAGTATTTAAAAGATCTAGATCTATCTTGAACTTTAAAACCTGCAAATTTTCAGAGGACTGAAATTAAAAGACAGTTTTCAGTGGGAAAAAAGTTATAGAAAAATTCTGTAACACCTAATAGATAATCTAACCGACAGTGTCTCCAGTCATTGAAGTCATCCTCTGTTTCACAAACCTTTATCAGTATTGCTTAGGGCGATAGAATGTAATGGGGCAAAAGGAGGCTACTTGGTCCCTTTCAAAGACCAATGTAACTCATTCACTGCTCCACTCTTTCCTCAGAAACATGCAATTTTTTTTCCTTCAAGCACTAATTGAATTCTGTCTTGAAGGATCTTATTGCATCCGTACTCAGCACTTTATTGGGCAGTGCATTTGAAATCCTAACCACTGTTGCATGGAAACAATTTTGCTCATGTCACCTCTGATTCTTTTGCCAATCATTTTAAATCTGTGTCCTTAGATTTCAACTTTTTAGACAGTGATTGCCATTTATTTACCCTTTCTGAACCCTTCATAATTTTGAATATAATTTCAACATAATTTATCAAATTTTCTTTGGTCTTCTCTACTCCACAATCTCACTTTCTCCAGTCTATCTGCACTATTAATCCCTCAAGTTTAGAACTGGTCAGTATATTTCTTCTGCACTTTGTCAAAACCCTACTTAAAGTGTGGCTCCCAGAAATTGATGCAGTGTTACTTGTCGGGATATTGTGTTTTCCTTCTTGTTAACACTATTCACTTGTCTGTTGAGGCCCATTTTCTTTGACAATATTAGATTTTTGGGTTATTCCGAGCAGCATCAAGGGCGCACTGCAGCAAGCCTTATATGCTCCTTCAGGAGGGCCAGGATGTGAAACAATGGAATGTTATACAGTTTGTATCACATCTGTTACACATTGTTGCACCTTGCATGCCGGATGGCCATATATTTTGAATGTTAAATACAATCTGCATATAACAATAAATAGTCCTGTGATTATTGTTAGCATGTATGTTGGTGGTAAATGTCTAATATTTTTCATCTTTTTTTTAAGTTACATTTTTGTGGTTAATCAGTATAAAATGGGAGCAGCTTCAGAAAGACATAAGATCTTAAGAAATAAGTGCAGGATTAGTCTGTTTGACTAGTATTGAATGCTCTGCCATTTAGTAAGATCTTGACTGATCTGATTGTGGACTTAACTTCATTTTCTTGCTCTCCTTCACTAATATTTCTTGATTCCCTTATAGATCTAGAATTTGTCTCAGTCAGCCTTGAATATATGCATTGACCCACTTTCCACTGGTCACTGGGGTAGAGAATATCAAATATTAATGACCTTCAGAAAAGAAATTCATCCTCATCTTCATCCTAAATTTGAGACCCCTTATTTTGAAACTGTGCCTCTTAGTTTTAGATTCTGTAATGAGGGGAAACATCCCTCAGATTTTATGGTTCAATAAGATCAGTGATAAAGTATTCAAAATTGTCTATTAGGTCCTTGCTTATTTCATGTCTGAGAAATTTACGTCAGCATTGCACCCTTGTCAATACTTCTCTTGAATTTCCTTCAATGTCCCTATTAGGTTTCTGCAATTCTGCGTGATTAACTACTTGTTTTACATAATGCTAAAGATGCTTTGTACCTCACCATCGTTTTGTTTACAGAGGAGGGTGAAACAAGAACTGTGTGAATATTTGAAGGGGATGTGAAAGAAGCACAATTGGAAATAAATATCATAAAGAAAACTTTGTTTTAACAAGTTAGTGGGGATTTGACTAAGAGTAGTCGCAGGTCCAGATACTGTGCACATCAATACTGATAAGTTGAAGAAACAAAATGGAAGCATTGCACATAATCTTTTGAAAATATTTGGATGTGACAATTGTGGCAAATGTAACATCCCTGTTCAGAAATCAATGAGGTTATAGACCAGTTAATCTTACCAAGGATATGTGTAAACATTCAGAATCCCATAACACAGAATGAAATTATTGAACTTAGTTGGACAGTTAGCAGGTCATGCTTGACTAATTGAGTATTTGCAGTGTATGTTGATCAAGGGAATCTGGTGAATGTTGTAGAACTTGTGTGCCGTTTATGGGATTAGAGAAAATTAAGGTGCAAGGTTGGAGGTCTTGCAATGCAGTGGTCATGTCTTCACTTTTGGACTGGAAGCTCTGGTTCAAGTTCTACTTCAGGACATGATGACCAGAAAGGTTTCTTCATAACATGGCCAAATATGCTGATTATCAGTATGTGGAGGAGAAAGCTAATGTGGACCACAACATGAAGATTTCTGTGTTAAGCTGCACATGTGCAAATATGATAGTTATTGTTAACTTTGCTCCATAATGATGTGTGCTTGCTGTGCTTTTTCAGGGCTATTAGGAGCTTTCATTAAAGTAACTTAATGTTTGTTTATCAAATAATTACTTAGTCATCTTTGCATCAGCGACTGTTTAAGAAAGGAATTGGATTTTTGGTGTGAATGTTGCCTGAAATGCAGATGTGGCGAGACCTAATAAGGACATAAGAACTAGGAGCAAGAGTAGGCCATCTGGCCCAGTGAGTCTGTTCTGCCATTCAATAATATCATGACTGATCTTTTCATGGACTCAGCTCCACTTACTCGCCTGCTCACCATAATCCTTAATCCCTCTACTAAAAAAATTTATGCATCTTTGCCTTAATAACATGCAACAAGGGAGGCACAACTGCTTCACTGGGCAGGGAATTCCACAAATTCAGAAGCCTTTGGGTGAAGGAGTTCCTCCTCAACTCAGTCCTAAACCTGCTCCCCTTTATTTTGAGGCTATATCCCGTAGGTCTGGTTTCACTTGCCAGTAGAAATAACCTCCTTGCTTCTACTTTATCTATTCCCTTCATAATTTTATATGTTTCTATAAGATCCCCCCTCATTCTTCTAAATTCCAGTGAGTATAGACCCTATCTACTCAGTTTCTCCCCATAAGCCAACCCTCTCAACTCCAGAATCAACCTAATGAATCTCCTCTGCCCCCTCTCCAGTGCCAGTGCCTTTCTCAAGTAAGGAGACCAAAACTGTACAGGGTTAGACAGGGTAGATTCAGAAAGAATGTTTCCAGTGGTGGGGGAATCCAGAACTAGGGATCATAGTTTGAGGATAAGGGATACACCTTTTAGAACTGAGGTAAGGAAAAATTTCTTCACCCAGAGGTTAGTGAATGTGTGGAATTCACACAGAATGTAGTTGAGGCCAAAAAGTTGTCTGATTTCAAGAAGAAATTAGATACAGTCCTTGGAGCTAATGGGGTGTGGGGGTAATCAGGATATTGAATTTGCTGATCAGCCATGATCAAAATGAATGGTGGAGCAGGCTTGAATGGCCTACTCCTGCTTCTAGTTTCAATGTTTTTAGTAATTACTAATTTTTACGAGTGAGATTTTGCATTTCTCTGCTTTCTGTTTGACATGAACATGAACAATAACTGAATAAAGGACTATTTGGCTTTATGTTTGACCTGATGAATAGAAAAATAATGTTGGGTTTAATTTGGAACTCGGGTAGATATTGAGTTTACAGCATTAATGGTGATGGAACGCAGCTTGACATGGTCAACGTCTGATGGCTTCTCCACATGCCCATGCAGGAGTGATTTTCTGAGCAGTAAGTTATTTTACAGCACAAGAAGTTAACTGCCAAACCTGATCCTATTTTTATCCACATGTTAATAACCCCAACCAGATCTACTGGGCAGCAATTGTGAGTCATGGTTTACTTGTTTCTTCTTAACCAAGGCGCACGGAGACCAATATTAGTACCTCAGCTGCTACAATGACTGAAGGAAGTTAACCAATAATTAACAATAATGTCTCCCTCAATATCAACAAAACAAAGGAGATTGTCATCGACTTCAGGAAACGTAAAGGAGAACGTGCCCCTGGCTACAGGGATGAAGTAGAAAGGGTTGAGCGCTTCAAGTTTTTTAGGTGTCCAGATCACCAACAATCTGTTTGGTCCCCCCATGCCGACACTATAGTTAAGAAAGCCACCAATGCCTCTACTTTCTCAGAGAACTAAGAAATTTGCCATGTCAGCTACGACTCTCACCAATTTTTACAGATGCACCATGGAAAGCAATTTTTCTCATACCACAGCCTGGTATGGCTCCTGCTGTGCCCAAGACTGCAAGGAACTACAAAAGGTTGTGAATGTAGCCCAATCCATCACGCAAACCAACCTTCCATCCATTGACTCTGTCTACATTTCCTGCTGCTTCGGCAAAGCAGCCAGCATAATTGAGGACCCTACACATCTTGGTCATTCTCTCTGCCACCTTCTTCCTTTGGGAAAAAGATACAAAAGTCTGAGGTCACGTACCAAACGACTAAAGAACAGCTTCTTCCCTGCTGCTGTCAGACTTTTGAATGGACCTACCTTGCATTAAGTTGATCTTTCTGTACACCCTACCTATGACTGTAACACTACATTCTGTACTCTCTCATTTCCTTCTCTATGAACAATATGTTTTGTCTGTATAGTGTGCAAGAAACAATACTTTTCATGTTAATACATGTGATAATAATAAATCAGACCAAAATAAAGCAGAGACTGGTGATGGTCCAGGATATTTTCTAGCCTTTGGCTTAATTGTTTAACCATTTCAGGAGCATGTGGTATGTTCTTAATACAGAAATCCAACTAAGAGTTTGTCACCTTCTGCAGCATTTGTGGGTAGATGTTATACAATTGTCTGGTCATGTGTGGAGTATAAGAACAGCAAGATGCCAAATTTAAAATTCTGCTTTTGTTGTTGAATCTTGAACCAAATGAATCATAGAATCCTGATAGTGCAGAAGGATATCATTCGACAAATCGAGCCGGCGTTGACAACAATCCTACCCAGGCATTATCCCTGTAATCCTATGTATTTAACCCAGGGGCAATTTAGCATGGTCAGTTAACCTAATCTGCACATATTTGGCCTGTGGGAAGAAACCAGAGCACCCAGAAAAAACCCACGCCGACTTGGGGAAAATGTGCAAACTCTACACAGTCAGTCACTTGAGGCTGGAATTGCACCCGGATTTCTGGTGCTGAGGCAGCAGTGACATGACTTTTAAAAATTCATTCAAGGGATGTGGGCATCGCTGGCTAAGTCAGCTTTTATTACACATCTCTAATTGCCCTTTAGAAGGTGGTGGTCAGTTGCTTTCTTAACTGCTACAGTCCGTGTGGTGTAGGTATATGCACATTGGGGTTATGGAGGAAGTTCCAGAACTTTGACTCAGTGACAGTGAAGGAACAGCAATATGTTTTCAATTTCGGATAGTTAGTTGCTTGGAGCTGAACTTCCAGATGGCACATTGAGTCTGCATTGACCACCATCCCACCCAGGCCTCAACCCCACAATCCCATGCATTTACCCTAGCTAGCCCCCTGACACTAAGGGGCAATGTGGCATGGCCAATCAGCCTAACCCGCACACCTTTGGACTGTGCGAGGAAACTGGAGCACCTGGAGAAACCCATGCAGAGACAGGGAGAATGTCCACACAGACAGTGACCCAAGCAGGGAATCGGATCGGGGTCCCTGGCGCTGTGAGGCAGCTGTGCTAACTACTGTGTTATTGTGCCACCTGTCTGCTGGTCTTGTCTTTCTTTTGGTGATGGCCATGGGTTTGGAAAGTGCTGTCTCAGGAGTCTTGGTGAGTTCCTGCAGTTCATCGTGTAGATGGTGCATACTGCTGCTCCTGTGCTTTGATGGTAGAGGGCATGAATGTTTGAATGCGACATCAGTCAAGCAGGCTGCTTTGTCCTGAATGGTGTCAAGCTTGTTGAGGGTTGTTGGAGTTGCACTCATTCAGGCAAGGGAAGAGTATTCCATCACGTTCCTGACTTGTGCCTTATAGATGGTGGACAGGCTTTGGGGAGGTAGGAGGTAAGTTACTCACTGCAGTATTCATAGCCTCTGACCTGCTCTTGTAGCCACAGTATTTATTTGGCAGATTCAGTTCAGTTTCTGATCAATTGTAACCCCAGGATGTTGATACTGGGGGCTTCAGCTATGGCAATACCATTTAATATCAAGGGGGCATGGTTAGGTCCCCTCTTTATTGGAGATGGTCATTGCCTGGCAATTGTGTGGCATTAATGTTACTTGCCACTTGTCAACCCAAGGCTAAATGTTGTCCAGGTCTTCCTGTATTTGGACATAGAATGCTTTAGTATCTGAGTAATTGTGAATGGTGCTGAATATTGTGTAATCATCCCCACTTCTGATCATAAGGGAAGGTCATTGATGAAGTAGCTGAAGATGATTTGACTTAGAATATGCCTTTGGCAAATTTCCAGTGATGTCCTAGAGCTGGGATGACTGGCCTCTAACAACCTCAACCAGGTTGAGGTTTTTACCAGGTATGATTCCAACCAGTGGAGAGTTTTCCCCCCGATTCCTGTTGACTCAAGTTTTACTCGAATTCCTTGATGCCCCGTATGGTTGAATGTGGCCTTGATGTCAAGGGCAATCACTCTCACTTCACCTCTGGAGTTCAGCTCTTTTATCCATGAACCAAGCCTGTAATGAAGTCAGGAGCTGAGTGGCTCTGGGGGAGCTCAAACTAAGTGTCAATGAATAAGTTATCGTGAAGCAAGTGTCTCTTGATTGTACTGTTGATGAGCCCTTCCATCCTTTACTGGTGATTGAGAGTAGACTGATGGGGCAGTAGTTGACCATGTTGGATTTGTCCTGCTTTTTATGTACAGTACATATCTTGACAGTTATCCACATTGCCGGGTACATGCCAATGCTGTAGCTGTACAGGAACAGCTTGGCTAGGGACACAAGAAGTTCTGGAGCACAAGTCTTCAATACTATTGTTGGAATATTGTCAGGGTGTATAGCCTTTGCAGTATCCAGCGTCTTCAACCATTTCTTGATAGCTCGTGGAATGAGTTGAATTTGCTGAAGATTGGCACCTGTGATTTGGAGATCTCTGGAGGAGGCTGAGATAAATCATTTTGTTGGCACTTTTCACTGAAGATGTGGGTATTTGTGGACCCTCCTCCTCCAATTAGTTGTTTAGTTCTCCACCACCATTCATGTGGCAGGAGTGCAGAGTTTAGATCTGATTTAGTCGTCATAGGATTTCCTAGCTCTGTCTATCACTTGTTACTTATGCTGTTTGGCACACAAGTAGTCCTGTGTTGCAGCTTCACCAGGTTGACATTTCCTTCTTAAGTTTGCCTACTGCCGCTCCTGGCATTCCCTCCTGTTGGCAATCCCTCCTGCACTCTTCATTGAACCTGCTTTGATATACTGGTTTGTTGGTAATGGTAGAGTTGGGCATATACAGGGCCATGAGGCTACAGATTGTGTTTGAGGACCGTTCTGCTGCTGCTCATGGACCATGGAGCCTAATGGTTGCCCAGTCTTGAGTTGCTAAATCTGTCTGAAATCTGTCCCATTAGCACGTTAGTAATACCACACAACATAATGGTGTGTATCCTCAGTATGAAGATGAGATTTATTCTCCATGAGGATTCTGCGGTAGTCACTCCACAATATTGTCATGGAGAGATGCATCTGTGGCAGGCAGGTTGGTGAGGATGAGGCCAGGTATGCTTTTCCTGCCTGCTGGTTCCCTCGCCACATGCCACAAACTTAGTCTAGCAGTTATGTCCTTTAAGATTTGATTGAGCCATTCTTGGTAATGGACGTTGAGCCTGCATTCTCCCACCTCACTGGTGCCCAGGTCGAAACTATCTGACTTAATTCCCTTTTATGGATTTCACAGCAGTTTGATACAACTTGAGTGGCTTTCTTAGCCATTTCAGAGGGCATTTAAGAGTCAGCCACCTTGCTAAGTCACATATGGTCCACACTATGTAAGGATTGCTAGTTTCCTAGTGAACCAGATGGGTTTTTACAACAGTAGACAATGGTTCATGGTCATCATTTGACTTTTAATTCCAAATTCAAAATTCACCATTTGCTGTGGTGGGAATTGGACCTGGGTCCCCAGAGATTTTGAACCCTGGGTCTCTGGATTACTAATCCAACAAAAATACCATTAGTCACCACCTCCCCAGTTTTTGCAATCAGTTAATATTAGAATCAAGTTTGGTTTAAAAATAAAGAATATACAAAAATTACAATTTGAACATGGAGATTTGATGTAAAACTATTCCTAAAAATGCTGAAATGTCAACACTCCATGATTGCCTTGTCCACAGCTTTTATGTACTAATTCCAGTTACCGTGGTGTTTCATGAGCAGAAACTTACAAGATAGATCTATTATTTTGTTTCTCAGTTTGCAGTAAATATTTCAATATGAACAGCAACTGTTGTTTGTTTTGTAATCAAATAAATTCATCCAGATGCAGTGTCACTATGATCAATTCATGCAATGCTCATTACTTATTCAGACTATGAACATAAAATTAGTATACAATAGTTATTCTTCTCATGCATTCAATGGGAGAATAAAATATAACCTCTTGTATTTGAATTGAATCTGCTTTGTTTATGGACTGCAAAGTGGGCTACTGAAATAATACGGATATATTTTCCAGGCATTTTCATGAATTTTTAAAAGAATAGTTAATATTTGCGGAAACTGTCACAACAATAATATATTTTTGACTGCTTTCTTTACCATGATCTTGGTCTATGTTGGATCATAATTAACACAGTGAAATACTTGCCTTTTTAGGTACTTATGGTAGCTGGCGTTTACATAGAACAGAAGCAAGCATGATAGCTTCATAACCTGATTGTTGCCATGACGCCAGACTTGGCACAGGAAGTTCCAGTGTTTTGCAGTGCATCTACTAATTTACAACAGAAAAAAAATCACAACACAAGAAATCAAAATAAGTCTGCACAGAATTCTTTGACCACAGGAATAAGACCAAACATCTGTTACATTGAAAGAAAGAGTACAACTTAATTAGCAAGTTCTACCCACTCAAGATGTGAAAATTTAAGCTCAAATAGCTCTTGTAATCTTCTAGAGGTCATTAGCAACCTGGCCATGTTTTTTCAATATATTACACAGATGTATTATGACATAGAATTAGCAATTATTGTTTTTTTTTAAAAAGTGCTGTACAATCTTTTAGACTGTGGTACAATAGCAAGTAATGTGTTTTCCCTGTAACCTACCAAGTATGGTCACAGTGTAGATCAGCATTAGCTACCAGACAATACCAACAGTACTGAGCTTTCTTAACAATGCTGTCTTTTGCATCATCTTTTCAACATTATTTCCCCAATTGTGGATAGAATATCATTCTCGGTGAAGAAACTGAAGTAAGAACATAAGAACATAAGAAATAGGAGCAGGAGTAGGCCATCTAGCCTGCCCCGCCATTCAGTAAGATCATGGCTGATCTGAAGTGGATCAGTTCTACTTTCCCGCTTTCTCCCCATAACCCTTAATTCCCTTGTCTGTCAAAAACCTATCTACCCGTGACTTAAATATATTTAGCGACGTAGCCTCCACCACTTCAACAGGCAGAGAATTCCAGAGATTCACCACCCTTTGAGTGAAGAAGTTCCTCCTCAACTCTGATCTAAACTGCACCCCCCCTTATCTTGAGGCTGTGCCCTCTAGTCCTGCTATCCTTTCTAAGTGGGAAGAATCTCTCTACCTCTACCCAATCCATCCCTTTCATTATCTTATACGCCTCTATAAGAGCCCCCCCATCCTTCTAAACTCCGACGAGTACAGACCCAGTTTATTTCGTCTCTCTTCATAGTCCAACCCCCTCATCTCCGGTATAAGCCTCGTGAACCTCCTCTGCACTCCCTCCCTCCAAGGCCAAAATATCCTTGCGCAAGTGCGGCAACCAAAACTGCACACAGTACTCCAGCTGCGGCCTCACCAGTACCCTGTACAGTTGCAGCAAGACCTCCCTGCTTTTATATTCTATCCCCCTCGCTATAAAGGCCAGCATTCCATTCACCTTCTTGATCACCCGCAGACTGGGTTTTTGCAACTCATGCACAAGGACCCCCAGGTCCCTCTGCACCGTAGCATGCTGCAGCTTTTCGCCCTTTAAATAGTAATCCCTCCTACTATTATTTCTGCCAAAGTGGATAACCTCACACTTGCTAACATTGTACTCCATCTGCCAAGTCCTCGCCCACTCGCTCAGCCTATCCAGATCCTTCTGCAGACTTTCCACACCTTCCACGCAATTTGCTTTACCGCTCATCTTCGTGTCATCAGCAAATTTCATCACCCTACACTCAGCCCCCTCCTCCAGATCATCTATATAAATGGTAAATAGCTGAGGCCCCAGCACCGATCCCTGCGGCACTCCACTGGTCACCAACCGCCAATCAGAATAGCACCCATTGATACCAACTCTCTGCTTCCTATTAGACAACCAATCCTCTATCCACGCTAACACCTTACCCCCAACTCCGTGCACCCTAACCTTCTGTAGCAACCTTTTATGAGGCACCTTATTAAACGCCTTTTGAAAATCTAGAAACACCACATACACCGGTTCCCCTCTGTTTACCGCACTAGTCACATCCTCATAGAAATCCAATAAATTCGTCAAACACGACTTCCCCTTGACGAATCCGTGCTGCGTCTGCTCTATCAAACCATTCCTTTCTAGGTGCCTCGCTATTTCTTCTTTGATTTCTTCTTTCACTCACTACAAGTGAACTTGTAGTCCTAGTAAAGATCTGTAGACAACAACTATTAAATTGATTTTCTCTACTGAAGTTGATGTGAATTGTTCTTATATTATTTACATAACCAGTATTTGTCTGCAGTAGTTTGATTGTGTCTGACCTTAAGGTAGGAAACTAGTCACTTTCGAAATAGCTCTTTTGATTACAACAGCTGGACCATTGATGAATGAGAAATGGTATTGGGCTAAGCACATTGCTGTGAGAGGGACTTGGGTAGATGTTACGATCAAGTAAAAAGTCACTATTGTCATTCACTGTTTATAATCTTTGAGGAATACTCGTTAGTTTTGTACCTCATCAATAAACTACATGATGCCAGCTTGTACACATTCCTCTTCAAATGGCTGCAGCTTTAACTTTGTGCTGACTACCAGAACAGAAGTATTTTTTTTTTTGTTGAGTTTTCTTTTAGAGCTTTATGTCCCATATTTAAGTAACATTGGATGGAGCTTCCAACTATGGGCATGGAGTCAAAGCGATAATAGTAGATTGGTTGCCCATTATAACCCCTGCGAGAAGTAAGTGCTAGTAATCACTTCTTAGGTAGTCAGAAGAAGCAAAGAGCTTTGAGGCCATTCTAGTGGGGAATGAGATTTAGAGGGATTGGACATTCGTGGTAAGGAGAAGGCGGTTTGGGCCGGGGAACTGGAAGTTGATGTGGCGTAGGGCATCAGAGGAATCGCAAATATAAGTGGGAATGGACAGGACAAGAGCAGAGAGAATGCAGTCAAGAAAGGAGAAAATGAGTTTGGTAGGGCATGAACAGGTTGACATGGTGGGCCTACCAGGGCAGGTCCTATTTGTGGATTTTGGTGATGTAAATTGCTTCTTGCCCCAAGGTCAATGTACAAAATAGTCTTGAGATCTCTCGTTAATTCCGTTGACAGGACCTGCTCTGTGCGCAAGTTTACATGAAGCATACTCTACACTTATTTGTGAATACTTTTTAAATTAAGTAGTGGCTGATCACAGTGACAATGTTAATAATAATTTGTGTAATACACTGTTTTAAAATGATGGAAGCATTATCCTTTATGCGATTCAATGTATTCTAAGATTCAGCTGAAATGTTACTCAGCCACTAGGTCTGATTATTTAAATAAGTATACCCATAATTCAGTTAGAGGCCTATCCATGGTGAAGAAACAATGAGCTTATTAAAATAAGATTGTCCTGAGGCTATCCTGTGATGTGGCTTTTGATGAATTGGATGTTGAGCTATGGATGTAAGTTAATGTAAATTGCGTATTTTACAAAATCAGGTTGTCCTAATGTCTTTACAGTTTTAGTCATTGTTGCAACCTGGGAAATGCGACATCCAATTTGAAAACAATAAGTTCCTATAAGCAGCATTGTAATGATGACCAGATAATCTGTTTTAATTACGTTGATTAAGTTATGAATTTTGACCATGATAGTAAGGACAACACCCGTATTCCTAAAAATAATGACATAGATCCCACAGCACTGGGTTGGCAGGTTGAGACCCTAGTTTAACGTCTTAGCTGCAAGGTGGCATTTCCAATAGTGCAGCATTCTGGACGCTAGAGCCTAGAAATTTCTGCTCAAGTCTCTGGGGCGAGACTTGAACTCACTGACACAGAGGTGAGAATGCTACCAACTAAGCCCTGGCTGATACTGTGAAAGTATTTGGGTTTGAATTCCAGGAAAGTATAGAGCAGTTACTGTCTATCAGAGAGTACTGAGAGGAAAACACAAAAGGATAAGGCCTCAAAATCACAAGGATAAGGTTTTCCTGGTTAGGGCACACAACAACAAAAACAGAAAATGCTGGACAATCTCAGCAGCTCTGACAACATTTGGGGAGACAGAATAGAGCCAATGTTTCGTTGAATACGTTGAATCACAGTCTGGATCACCCTTCATCAGAGCTTTGGTAGAGCATGAGAGCCTGAACATCCATGGTTCCCTTTTTTGTAGAATCCCTAAAGTGTAGAAGAAGGCCATTTGCCCCATTGAGCCTGCAGTGACTATTTTACCTGAACGCATTCACCTCCCACCACCCCCCACCCCTGTAACCATAACATATTTAGCCTGCTAGACCCCAAACCTACACAACTTGGGGCTAAAGGGGCATTTTGGTGTGGCCAATCCACCTATCCTGCATAATTTTGGACTGTGGTGGAAACCAGGTGAGAATGTACAAACTCCACACTGGCAGTCACGCAGGGCTGGAATCAAACCTGGGTCCCTGGCGCTATGAGGCAGCAGTGCTAAGTACTGTGCCACCCTTGATTATTGAACCATTTGACACCTGTGCCCAGTACAATCAGATTTATTAATGTGCTTCAATGACTCATTTGTATTTTTGAAGTATCAGGTATTCGACCTGTCTCTTTACCTATTGCCAGCTAGTTCATCCCTTTAATCTTTTCTCACTACTATTGTACTTGCAGACTTTTAATGTCTTTAAGAAACATAAATGTAACAAACAATACTGTCTACCAAAAAATATTCAGAAATGTCTAAGCTATCGATGGAGTTAAAAAAAAGACAATTGGTCAAGTTGTAGAATTTAAATCCATTGGAGCTATTTCCTCATTACTTAGTGTCCATGTTTTTTGCATTGTTTTGAATTGATGTGTTAATATACCCACCATATCTAAGAATGTTGCAATACATTTGAGCAATTGTCCTTTGGCAAAGCCCTAGTTTACAGCAACTCAGCTGAAGTCTGTGAAATCCATGAACGCAGCCTCTTGCCGGTGAGAGAGCCGTTTTGACAGTTATACTATGCTGCTTAATCTGAAAGACAGATGAATAGTTGAACTTGTGCAACAATGGTAATACAGAGTTTAGGTGTGTTTGACAGCAGGTTGTCAGTTAAGAAAAGGATTCTTTTTTTGCGGTCAATTTGTGCAATGTTGTAATTTCAAAATATGATGAAGGGTGTTTTGAGAGTTTCATTTGCCTTCATTCGTTTCCTGTGCAGCAATTGTTTATTTGCAGAAGTTTAAACTTATTTATTGCTCCATTTATATGAGCGTGACTAGTCTGTGAGCCAATTCCCTAACTGTGGACCAGTTCTCAGGAATTCTTTGCTGGATTGGCTTGCCCAACCTTGTCTTCATTGTGATCTAATTTAATGCTTAGGGCACAGCCAAGTGAGTAATCCAGTTTTATTCCACTTTCTCTAGCAGTTTTGATGTGACTGGGTAGCTTGGTAGGCCATTTCTGAAGGCAGTTAAAGAATCAACCATATTGGCATGGGAGTGGAATCACACAGGTGGATCAAACAAGTGTTTTTTCCCTAAACCTTGTTAGTGAACAATTTTGGATTCCATGTATATCTGATTGATTCAGGATTACTTTCACTGATTCCATATTTAACAAGTTTTTTTTGAGCTTTCTGCAAAGCTTTCTTTCTCTTGCACATACAATCCATGGTTAATTTCTCCTGTGTCTTGAACTAAAAATGTAATATTCGACTATATGAAACTATTGGAAAACATCATTCTGCAGCTTGTTTTGAAATTACTTGGAAAAGTCTATAGAAACTCAGAAGCTTGAGAACATATTCCCTTCCCGTTTTGATTCAATCATCTGCTCCCTTTAAAAAAATTATTGATATGTGATAGGGAATTCTGTCAATGCTCTGTCAGGTGACAGAATATCCTTAAAATTTAACAGGAAAATAATCTTAAAGTATCAACTTCAGATCCAGATCTTGAGAGATTAATGTGCCTTCAGTGGAAAATAACATTAACCAAGCCAATCAAATACATAAAAGACACTTTTTGTAGATAAACTTAATTGTATTGTGAAATATATAGTTTTTATAATCCAATACATCAGACATTAATTTGGACACAAAATTCAGTTACCAAAAGAGAATTGGAGCTGAATGGTTTTAAAAATATTGCATAGGTAATTTAGTTGGCTTGATTGCTTTTGTTCATTGATAAATTTATCTGACATCGAAGATTGGCATTTCTATAAGTTTTTAGTTATTTATTATTGGAAGTTTAGGTTACTGTTTTCCTCACCTTCATTTAGTATGGTTTCTTAACTGTTTATTTGTGATTTCTGGCTAATGTATGCATGCAGTGTTTTATGTAAAGTGCTGTTAAATTATGAAAACCGTTACCATCAGCTATTGTTGAAATAGTCAGTTTCAACCTTTAAGAGGGAATTGGATAAACATTTAAGGGCATAAGAAATTGAAACAGAAGTGGTCCTTGCACTCCCTCAAGCTTTCTGCCAGGGTTCAAAATATACAGGGGTGCAGGGAGATTTGATCTCAAAGATTGCAAGTAGTCTGCGAGGAATCAAAGAAAAGGGTGAAAAATTCAAGCAAGGCTGGCCCCATACAATATTAGTTTACGAGGTGGCTCCTCCAAGATCTGAAATTGAACAATTGCGAATGCCTTGCTGACAACAGGTAAACGTGCAAAGATTGACAGGAGAAGCAGCAGCAAGTATGGGAGAGGCAGATTCTGTGAAGGGCTGCACGTCCAAGGGCAACTGGTGGAGAGGGAAACTATGACTGGGAAGAGTTGGAGCAGCAACATGGAGAAACAGGGGAATTGATAGTGTCAAAAAAACAACTTTCTCCGACATGAAGATAGAAATAGAAACAATTCTGTTCAGAGCATAACCTCAGAATTTAAGAGTCGCTGGATAGTTGACACCCTCCTCCCCCTATTTTTTATTACAATCCTTTTAGAGTTGTGTATTATATTTATTTAAATAATTGAAATGGGAAGGAGTTTTTCTGGCAGATGGTAGGCTAAGTGGAGGGATAGGGGTAGGATGTGATGAGTCTTTCTTAATTAGTTATAAATAGCCAGTTCCCTCCCCACCTTCTAACTCCCTTATTTTTACAAGAACCCTCCTATTTTATATATAAAAGACAAAGATGGGAAGAGAATTGGGATCATGACACTGTCATCTACAGATCTGGGCCAGAGAGGGAGGCCAAGATGGCAACAGATTTAGTGGAGATAAAGCAGCTCCATGTGTTACTGAGCAAGAGAGAGATGGGGATTGTTGGGAGAATGCGGTCTCTTAGAACAGCTGAGTGTATGTGCCAGCAACAGGTGACATTTCTCCCTTTCACATTAATACATAAATAAGTACATAATATGTTATTGTATTGTATAATAAGCATACATAAAATAAGCTGTCTTATTTCCAAATTCATCTTTTTCCATTCTAAAACCATCCTATTGGATCTGGGTTTCAAGTTTGCAAACTACGCCTGAAATAACAAGAACCAAATACCTCCCAATGGCTATCTTCGTTTATATTTGTCCAATAAATTATGTTGTGAATAAGTTTAAAGTAGCGAAGTGTACAGGACGGACAAAAATAGACTGCGGGATAAAACCAGTTTGTTTTTCAAACCCTTACTTTTTTTCAGGTGATTCTGCTATAGAAGTGCCTGTCTGTAAATGAGTATTTTTGGCTGTTATTATGCATGTTTTTTTAGAAGAGTTTTTATGTGTTGGGAATCTAGGAAATACCAACTTTTAGGCCTCGAGTTGCTTTTTTTGACAGACACTGGAGGAGGATTGGTGGTTGAATGAAGGAGGACTATATAATTGTTGCTGGGTTCTTGACTACTTGCCGACTATTGAGCCTCTTATTTCTTTAATATCCTTTAATGGAGATTTAACCTTCAAAGATCATGTGAAAATCAAAAAACCCTCGAGAAAATCTCAAGAAGAACTCTCAAAGTATTTTGCTCCTGCCTAATCATTGAACTCAACACTTTCACCCAAACTCCATATTCCTTGTTTCATTTCGAGTCCAAAGATATATGAATTGCCACCTTAAATATATGCAATATGCGTGCAAACACAGGCCACTTGAATACAGAATTTCAAACCCTCTGAAGAAATTTTCACCATCTCAGTCTTAAATGGCCAGCCTCCGAAGTGCTGGAAGATTGGAAAACGGCTAATGTCACGCCGTTGTTTAAGAAGGGTGTCAGGCAAAAGGCAGGGAATTATAGGCCGGTTAGTTTAACGTCTGTTATAGGTAAAATGCTAGAATCCGTGATCAAGGAGAAAATAGCGAGGCATCTTGAGGAGAATTGTTTGATGGAGCAGACGCAGCACGGTTTCGTTAAGGGGAAGTCGTGTCTGACGAATTTATTGGAGTTCTATGAGGATGTGTCTAGGGCGGTGGATAGAGGAGAGCCGGTGGATGTGGTGTTTCTTGATTTTCAGAAGGCGTTTGATAAGGTGCCGCACAAGGGGTTATTACAGAAGGTCAGGGGGCATGGAGTTGGGGGTAGGGTGTTAGTGTGGATAGGGGATTGGCTGTCAAATAGGAGGCAGAGAGTGGGGGTCAATGGTGCTATTCGGATTGGCGGTTGGTGACTAGTGGAGTGCCCCAGGGATCGGTGCTGGGGCCTCAGCTATTTACCATTTATATAGATGATCTGGAGGAGGGAACCGAGTGTATGGTGTCGAAATTTGCTGATGACACCAAGATTGGTGGAACGGCAAATTGTGCGGAGGGTGTGGAAAGTCTGCAGAGGGATCTAGATAGGCTGGGCGAATGGTCCAGGAACTGGCAAATGGAATTTAATGTTGGCAAGTGTGAAGTTGTCCACTTTGGTAGGAATAATGGTAGGGAGGAGTATTACTTACATGGCGAAAAACTGCAACATGCGATGGTGCAGAGGGACCTCGGGGTCCTTGTGCATGAGTCGCAAAAACCCAGCCTGCAGGTGCAGCAGGTGGTCAGGAAGGCGAATGGGATGCTGGCCTTCATAGCGAGGGGTATTGAATATAAAAGTAGGGAGGTATTGCTCCAACTGTACAGGGCACTGGTGAGGCCACAGCTGGAGTACTGTGTGCAGTTTTGGTCGCCGCACTTAGGCAAGGATATTTTGGCCTTGGAGGGAGTGCAGAGGAGGTTTACTAGGCTGATTCCGGAGTTGAGGGGGTTGAGCTATGAGGAGAGGCTGAATAAACTAGGCTTGTACTCGTTAGAGTTTAGAAGAATGAGGGGAGATCTCATTGAGACATATAAGATGATGAGTGGGATGGATAGGATAGAGGTGGAGAGGCTCTTCCCGCTCAGAAAGGACAGTAGGACTAGGGGGCACAGCCTCAAGATAAAGGGGGGGGGGGGGGGGCGGGCGGTTTAGAACAGAGTTGAGGACGAACTTCTTCACTCAAAGGGTGGTGAATCTCTGGAATTCTCTGCCCGTTGAAGTGGTGGAGGCTGCCTCGCTAAATATATTTAAGACGCAGGTTGATAGGTTTTTGATAGGCAAGGGGATTAAGGGTTATGGGGAGAGGGCGGGAAGGTGGAACTGAGACACGACAGATCAGCCATGATCTTATTGAATGGCGGGGCAAGCTCAAAGGGCTAGATGGCCTACTTCTGCTCCTATTTCTTATGTTCTTATGTTCTCTTATCCTGAGATTGTACCTATTAGCTCTCAACTCTTCAGCTGGGAGAAATGGGCATTTGACATCTGCTCTATCAAACTGTCTTACAATTGTTTTTGTTTTACTTAGATCACCTCTCATTCCATTTAGTTAACTCCTATTCTTGACCACTTTAATTTTTAGCCTCACTCTATTTTTGACCTCTTTAATTTGCTATGGATGGATCACTTTTCCCATGGAGTTTTTATTGCTCAATTGAACATATGTTAATTGAGAATTATAAATAATTCCTTTAAATGTTTGCTGTTGCTTACCTAGTGTTCTGTGTTTGAATCTAATTTCCCAAACTACATCAGCCAACTTACCCCTCATGCCTATGTGATTCTCTTTATTTAGGTTTGATACTCTAGTTTTGAATGTGTATAATCCATTCAAACTCAATGTGAAATTCTATCATTATGATCATTCTTTTCAGAGGATCTCTTACTGTGAGATGATAATTAACCCTGTTTCATTATTCAAAACAAGATCATTTATTATCTGGTTGGTTCCACAACCTACTGTTCTGGGAAATTGTCTTGAATAAACTCCATGAATTTATCTTCCAAAATAGTTCTGTTCATTTAATTCTAACCTATATTCATATGAAGGTTAAGATCGCCCGTGATTATTGGATTGTTTTTATTGCAAACTCCTATTATTTATTGATAGTCTATCCTGCAGAATAGTATTATTAGGTGGCATATAATCTACTCCCACCAATCTTTTCTGTCCCTTGTAATTCTTAGCTTCATCAGCTGAGTTGTCATCTTGCTCTGTTGAGTCAAAATCCTTCCTTACTACTTTCCTTATATCATCCTTTATTCTCAAGGATCCCCCTTTTTTCTTTTTGTTTATCCTTTCAAAGTTGATGAAAAGACTGTTGACTTTGGTGGAATAGCAGCAAATGTCATTAGACTAGATAACTGTCATAGAGCAAACAATAGTACGGACAGTATAGATCAAATGGCTGTCTCCTTTACTACAATTTCAATTATCAATAATAAACTATTTTCCCATTATAAATTTACTATTTGGGGCTTTTTGTGAACGACGATTGTCAGGAGAAATGTGTATTTGCATTAAAATGTTAAGTTTTGCGTTGTCAGCATTTGGTGTGCAATCACATATGTAATTCATAGGGATTTTGCAAAATAATACCAAATTTATGGAGATTAGCTTTTAGGGACAAGGCGATGCATTGAGTAACTGCATTGTTTGTTTATTCTTGGGATCAGAGTTTGAGACAAGTCAGGGTAGATAGGTATAGAGTGTCTCTTATTTGGCAGTAGAGGTCATTAGTCAGGACAAACCTGAGCACAATCTGGTGAACAAGAAAGATCACTCCAGTGCGGTGGATGGTGCTGTTCTGAATAGGGTACAGAAGAGTAGAGGGAACTCTATGTTGCAAATATTATTAATATTGATTTAGAAGCATTCTGTTTGCAAAATAAGTATAAAAACAATAAAAAGAGGCATAAGGTATATTACCAAATAGCAAAACTTTAATGCAGTCTACTCGAGGCAAGGTATTTTCTTCTCATTTAGGTATGCAACTTCATTTTTCCAGCTATTAGTTTCCAGAAAGAATGACATACAAGTTTGCTGTGCTTTTATGTACATATCCCAACACAATGGCCACTGTTAAAGTGAAAATTAAATGATTGCTTTCTTGATACAATAACTGCAAATTATTAGATTATTTCTAAAATAAATGTGTTTTAGTTGCTCTTTGAAACATGGAGATTTCCAAACTCTGGTGAGTATGTGTTACTGTGGAAGTTTGTCTTATCCGAGTCTTTTGAACCGCTTCTGAAGTGTCTATCTCAGCAAGAGAACAGAACATATTCAGCGGAAGATTAGAACCATATCTATTATTACTGTGTTGGCAGCAGGAAGCTTTCTGACAACGAAAGTTTGTGTACTTCTTTTGACTCCTCACTTAAGCCGGTGCAAAACATGCAAACAGATTGCAACTAATGATAGAGTGCACTCAAATGATCTGATTTGAATAAGGAATCAGTTGTTAACCAGCTGCAGTACAATCCCATGTTTTAAATTTCATCAATGGGCACAGTATCATTGACCAGCTGGCACATGCACAGAGCACAGTTTTGCCAGACAAAAACTAACAGAACCATCTAATTCTAGAATTGGTTTCCACTTCATGCAAACCAACTGTCAACATTTGAGAAATGTGTTCTGTGATACCAATGCAGAAAGGCTGTAATCAGCAAATGCACACACAATACTACCCTTTAATGCATCCTTTGGGTATTCAGTTCAGTTGGAGACAGAGTTTTGATGACAACACTGTATGACTGCAAAATAATTTGTAATTGCGTGACATACATGCCATTAAATGTTTGGCAGTCATTCTCTTCAGATCTGCATATTTTCCTCACAATTTCCTACCTAGATAGTCCTATCAATGACACCTCTGCTCACACTTCCTCCATTCTATGTATTTTCCTCAATTTTGTTTTAACAACCTAGATGAAGCAGTGCAGCTGGAAGCACCATGCTGCCTGATTAAAGTTGGGCACAAGGTACACTACTACTTTCAGAAGATGGAGTGATAACAAAACAGATTTAAAACACTTTAGACTGTAGGAAGGAAAGAAAGACTGAGAGAAGTAAGGAATTCCATACTGATGAGGTACTGGATGTCAAGAAATGGCAAGTATTTTTGGAAACTTGAGTCATAGTAAGAACCTAAACCATTTGAAATGCAATTAGATATTAGTTGATGCAGTGGTGACCTGATATATATTTTGTTATTCATCTAGGTTCATCATTGGATACATATTATTTCCTGCAGGGCAGCAGTGCATATCATCTGTAAAATGTACCTGATTGATACTGTTTGGCATTGGGTTCAGAGGAAGAAAATGAAACTAATTGTGCCTTGATGATCAAATCAAAATCACGTAAGTAGAATTGTATTTATTTTTTGTGTTATTCTTGAGAAATTATTGCTGAGAATATAATTCATTCTGAATGAGCAGACCTGGTTTTTACTTGGCCAAGTAAACTTCACCGATCACCAATTATTAATGGGACTTCAATCATTGGGGGATTGAAATAAAAGATAAACAAAACTGTTGTAACTGTTGAAAATTTGCAGCTATGTATGTGTAATTAAAAAAAAGGATTGTCTTTAGATTTGAGTAAAACACAACTGTGGATGTAAAGAATTTGTCTACCAAGATCGTTGGAATTATGATACAATGTGCCAACAATACAATTATGAATTTTGTCTTTCTGGAGTTAGATTTTATTTGTTTGGAGTGTTTTCAGTGATGTAAAATTCTCATAGTTACAGGCCTATTGTTAAAAACAGGAGCACTTTAATGGCATGAGTTAAGAATTTCACAAAGTAATTCTACTGTATTTTAGTACATTGTGTTAAATTACTCTAGTATTAAAATTGTAGTGAGTAAATGACAGACTCAAGTTGAGTCTCTTGGCATCCATGAACAATTCAAGCCTTCCCGTTGTGACTTGTGATGCTGCATGTGTTCTGAAATTAGATAGTCTATTATAGTTTGAATGAAATGGAACCATTGAAGGAGATAGCTAAAATGACATTAAATGATCCAAGATTCAAGGAGGTTTAAGCAAAATTAATTAAGAATGCATATATTTGTTTAACACTTTGTAGAAATTAAAATAAATTGCCATAGATCTGAAATAAGAATAGAAAATTCTGAAATGCATTGTTGGTCCAAATGTTCCCATCAGAAAAAATTTTCTCTTTTAAACTTTGATTAACTTACCTTACATTTACAGAATTTTTGTTCTTCCTAAAGCACGACATACAGTTGGATTAGTATTGTGAAATGTCATAACCAATGCAATTTGTAAATTCTGGTCTGAACATACATGGTGCATTTTACTACTTGGCTGCTTATAGAGTGTCCTGGTAGGAATGAAAATGACTACCTGAAGAACAGCAAATCTCTTGCCTTAATCACATCCAGTGAGGGTGTAGTGTAATTTTTGATGTCATAAGTATTTTTGCAATGTATCCACAATATTTTGAAGCTGAGGACAAAAGCTTATGTTTGCATTGATATAATTCTCCTTCTGATCACTGATGTTGTGAAGTTCTTCAAGGTTCATCACCAAATTCTCAACTGGTGATTTGCAGTTGGGGATGGGGAACAAATGCTGGCCTTGTCAGTAACACCCACATCTGTGAAAGAGTTTAAAAAAAATCATTTAATTTGTTTATCTTATGAGGTTAATATTGTCAATGAGACTGGTAGAAATTCATGTTTTTCTTCAACAAACAAGTGCTACAGAGTTCTTTATATATCCATAAGCAGGCTGGCCTTCAGTTTAACGTATCAACAGAAAAATGGCCCTCTCACACAGAGAGAGCACTTAGTCAGAGTGCATTGTATTCAAGTCCTGGTTTGAAGTTTAAATCTACAACTTTGTTTAGTGCAGAGAAGAGTACTTTGCTCAGCCAAGTTTCTGCATGTTCTAAAATTTGAACACAAATTTCTGGAAAGATACAGCAGCACAGTCTATATCTGAAAGAGGAAGAATAAGCAAAAGGCTAGTTCTGATGAAGGCTGCCAGCTGAAACATATATGCATTAGATGTCACCTAATCTGATTTATGTTTCCAGCACTTTCATATCAACTGCATTTACACATAGAGTAATTAATAGTTGGCAGAAAATTGCAAAGCAGCCATTGAATGGAATAGTTTAACAAAATGCTCCGGTGAAATTCAAGTAGTTAATATTTACACCCTTGCTATTCAGATATTGCCCTGTATTTACGGCAGGTGTACTTTACCCTAACTGAAACACACCAGTGTTGTTGGGTGGTGTTTATATTTGTTACTAACAGTGCGTGGAGTTGTTTACCAGTGCTAGCTGCTTTTTGTTTAAACACATATATTACTTTACAAGGTGAGGAGAATTAGAGAATAGAAAATTTGGACAGCTGGATTTTGTTGATAAGCTCTTGAGTCTTCATATTGTATCATGTAAAGGTGATATTTTTGTCTGCAATATCCAGTGAGGTGTCAGCAGCCATCTTTAGATTCCTTGCTTGTTAGCTCAGATGACTATTGTATGACACAAAATAATGCCAACAACGTAGATTCATGCCCCAGATCGGTTGTGCAAGTTTGTGGAGGCTTGCATCCTATTCTTGCCCATGCTTGTGGAGCGGTGTCCCTCAAGTTATGAATAATCATTTCTTTTTCTTTATTCTTTCATGAGATTTAATTTCTGGCAAGGCCAACATTTGCTGACATCCCTTGAACTGAGGGCAGCTAAGAGTCAACTACATTGCTGTGGGTCTGGAATTGCATGTAGGTCAGACCAGGTAAGGACACTTGTGAAGCAGATGGGTTTTTAACAACAATCAGTGGTGGTTTCAAAGACACTATTACTTGAACTATCTTTCCTATTCATATTTATTCATCAAATTCAATTCCACCAGCTGCTGTGGTGGAATTTGAACCCATGTCCCCAGAGCATTAGGCTGGATCTCTGGATTAATATGCCGGTGATATTACCACTACTCCACCGTGTCCCCCAATCGAGAGAGATGCCCGTGATCCTTTGTAGGCAGTGGCTAATTACATTATTACTGTACATGAATAATGACCATTGGCGTGAAATACTGAACTGCCGCAATTAACTATGGAACCTTAAGCTAATATGTTAGTGTAAGGGTCCTGGACCAGGACCCCTCTCCAAATGTCATCAGTGCCATATCCAACGGTGGACAGGTGACTCGGTGGCTAACACTGCTGCCTCACAGTGCCAGGGACTTGGGTTCAATTCCAGCCTTCAGTGACTGCCTGTGGAGTTTATAGGTTCTCCCCATGTCTGCCTGGGTTCCCTCTGATGTTCCAGTTTTCTCAACAGCCCAAAGATGTGCACGTTAGGTGGATTATCCATGTTAAATTGCCCCTTCGTGTCCCAAGATGTGTAGGTTAGATGGATTAGCCATGGTAAATGTGTGGGGTTACAGGGATAGGGAGATGGTGGGGGAGAGGGCCTGGATAAGATACTTTGGCAGAGTCAGTGCAGATGCAATGGGTCAAATTTCTATGATTCCATGAATTATGTTCTTAATGTGATGTTGGCTCAGATCAGCTGGTGTTCCACCTTCTGGGTGTAGGATGCTGGTTAAGCTTCTGCTTTTGTTAAGTCTGCTGACAATTTTTGGGGGTCGTGATTGATGGAGGAAGTGGTAGTTAATTGTCCATGAATGGAATACATGGAGGATATTCAACATGCATAGGTGTTGAATATAGGTGTCAGTTGTTTCCAAGTAAGCTTTGATTATTGCTGCTCTCTTTTGAATGGTTAGGAATGAAAGGATGCATTACTGATAACATGGACATGTTAATATAGAAATTAAAGAGGTTAAAAAAATGGAAGATTAAGTTTTTATCTTTACTATAACTATAATTTTTTTTACATGGCAATATGCTCAATGTCAAGCTACAAGAACACTGCTCATTTTGAGATTTGTATCTGCTAACAGTGTGGTGGGCCTGCAGACCCTACTTATAATGCTGGCTTTGTGTCTTTCTTTACCTGACAAAGAAAGGCCTGTGAAACACTTAGTCACATTGGAATGTCTGTTAAATTTTAATGTTAGCAGATGTCCTGTGGGCTTTGTGACAACACTTGAAAGATTAAAAATAAAGTTTGAAAAGAACATTGTCTTGCTAAATTTAGGTTATCCTAAGTTCTGAGAAAATAACTCCTGAATGTGATCTCATTACATTTATCCATATTTAACTTGGACAGTCTCAGTTCTGAATTTCACTATAGAGTTTATGTTTGATTTGCGTAAACTTGTAAATCTAGCCTCTAAGAAAACATTATTATCATAACAATACAAACTGTCTCTCTGACATACAGCAAGCCTTAATGGTAGCATTAAATCTGACTTTAAAGAACATTAATGATCAACATTAAAGGTATGAATTTTAGGGATTGGTTGAAGCTTTAGTTAATATATCCTTTTGAAACATTTTGTCTGATTTAGCATCTTTCAAGATTACTTTTCATATTTTTGGTAATTGTTTGATTTGGTCAGCCATGGCTCAGTTAGCACACGAGCCTTTAATCATTCCAGGACTTGAACATTAGAATCAAGGCTGACATTCCAACAGAGTACTGAGGGAGTGCTGCATCATCAGAGGTATTGAGGGAATGCTGCAACATCTTTCAGATGAGACATTAAACTAAAGCCCCATTTGTGTACTCAGGTAGATGTAATAGATTCCAGACTGCTGCTTCAAAGAAAAGTAGGGGCAGCGGTGCGATATTCCTGGTGTCCTCACTAATATTTATCCCTCAATGCCTCAGCCTCTCAATCTGCATAACAGGTTTGAGGTTCTTGCTTCCAGTGTGGACAAGAACGAGGGCTGTGAGGTTGGTGAGCAAACTGCACATGGTACAGTGATGCAGACACAGGACATAGGCAAAGAGAAGGTGAAAAGGAATGTAGTAGTAATTGGGGATAGTGTGGTTAAGGGTATTGACACTGTCCTTTGTCACAATGACAAAGTGCACAGAAGGATGTGTTGTCTGCCTGGTGCTCGGGTCCAGGATGTTGCATCTGGGCTGCAGAGGAACCTGGAGTGGGAGGGTGAGAATCCAGTCGTTGTAGTACACGTGGGTGCCAACGACGTAGGCAAAATGCGAACTGAGGATCTGGGGAGGAAGTGTGAAAAGCTGGGAATGGAATTAAAAAGTAGAACCGACAAGGTGGTTATCTCTGGACTACTCTCTGAACCGTGTGCACACGGGCGTAGGGTTGATAAGATTAAGGAAGTGAATGGGTGGCTCAGGGATTGGTGTGGGAGGAATGGGTTTGAATTTATGGGGCATTGGCACCAGTATTGGAGTAGGTGGGACCTGTTCAGGTGGGATGGGGTTGGTCTGAACTGTGCTGCGACCAGAGTCCTGGTGAATCGTGTAGATAGGACTGTAGATAGGGCTTTAAACTAACTGGGGGGGGGGAGGGTGCGAGGGTAGGTGAAATTACAGGGTCTAAAGTAAAGGAGAGGGTACAGGTAAGGGAAGAGGCCAAGGATGTCCCATTAATAAGGGGAGTAGGGGGTGTGAGTAAGGTTGGTGGCGTTCCGGCAAATAGGGTACAGGTGAAGGCTGGGATGAAGGCACTTTATCTGAATGCACGAAGCATTCGGAATAAAGTGAATGAGCTGGTGGCGCAGATCAGCACAAATGGATAAGATCTGGTGGCCATTACAGAGACGTGGCTGCAGGGTGACAGGGACTGGGAGCTGAATGTCCAGGGGTATCAAGTGTTTAGGAAGGATAGGCAGGAGGAAAAAGGCGGGGGGGGGGGGGGGGGTGTAGCTCTGCTGATTAAGGATAGCATCAGGGTGATAGTAAGGGATGATATAGGAGCCAAAGAGCAGAAAGTAGAATCGTTGTGGGTGGAGATTAGGAACAGCAAAGGGAAGAAGACGCTGGTGGGTGTCGTCTATAATGATCTGGAGGTGGGGCGGGCTGTTAACGCGCAAATAAATGCGGCATGCAGGAATGGAACGGCGATAATTATGGGGGATTTCAATCTGCATATTGATTGGTCGACCCATGTTGGACGCGGTGGGCTTGAGGAAGAGTTCTTGGAATGCTGCCGGGATAGTTTCCTTGAACAGTGTGTGTTGGAGCCGACGAGGGAGCGAGCTATCTTGGATCTGGTGTTGTGTAATGAGGCAGGTAGAATTAGGGACCTTGTGGTGAAGGATCCTCTTGGGAAGAGTGATCGTTGTATGGTGGAGTTTCTGTTGCAGATGGAGGAGGAGAAAGTGGGTTCCCGGACCTGTGTCCTTTGTTTGAACAGAGGGGAGTACAATAGGATGAGAGAGGAATTGGCGAATGTTGATTGGGGAGCACATTGGAAGGTATTCTGCTGAGGAGCAGTGGAGGATCTTTAAGGAGATCTTTCTTGGTGCTCAGCAGAAATTTATTCCGATGGTTAAAAAGGATTGTAGGAGGAGAGGTAATCATCCGTGGATGATGAAGGAGGTGAAGGAAAGTGTTAAATTAAAAGCGGATGCGTTTAGAGTAGCTAAGAGTAGTGGGTGAGAAGAGGATTGGGAGAGGTTTAAATATCAACAAAGAATGACAAAGAAGTTGTTAAAGAAGGGTAGGATAAACTATGAAGCTGGGCTAGCGCTTAATATAAAAAAGGATAGTAAGAGTTTTTATAAATAGATAAAAAGGAAGAGGCTGACTAGGGTGAACGTTGGACCCTTCGAGGATGAGAGGGGGGACTTAGTGGTAGGGGATGGGGAAATGGCTGAGGCCTTGAATAACTTTTTTGTTTCAGTCTTCATGGAGGAGGACGTGAATAATTTGCCGGGAGTTAGCGATGGAAAGATGGTAGGAGTGGAGGGCCTGAATGACATTATTGTTACTAGAGAGGCAGTGCTCGAAAGACTGGAGGGACTGATTGTGGACAAGTTCCCAGGACCGGATGGAATGCACCCAAGGGTTCTGAAAGAAATGGCGGAGGTGATAGTGGATGCCTTGATGATTATTTTCCAAATGTCGCTGGATTCCGGGGAAGTCCCGGAAGATTGGAAAACTGCTGATGTTACGCCGTTGTTTAAGAAGGGTGTCAGGCAAAAGGCGGGGAATTATAGGCCGGTTAGTTTAACGTCTGTTGTAGGTAAAATGTTAGAATCCGTGATCAAGGAGAAAATAGCGAGGCATCTTGAGGAGAATTGTTTGATAGAACAGACGCAGCACGGTTTCGTTAAGGGGAAGTCGTGTCTGACGAATTTGTTGGAGTTCTATGAGGATGTGTCTAGGGCAGTGGATAGAGGAGAGCTGGTGGATGTGGTGTTTCTTGATTTTCAGAAGGCGTTTGATAAGGTGCCGCACAAGAGGTTATTATAGAAGGTCAGGGGGCGTGGAGTTGGGGGTAGGGTGTTAGCGTGGATAGGGGATTGGCTGTCAAATAGGAGGCAGAGAGTGGGGGTCAATGGGTGCTATTCGGATTGGCGGTTGGTGACTAGTGGAGTGCCTCAGGGGTCAGTGCTGGGGCCTCAGCTATTTACCATTTATATAGATGATCTGGAGGAGGGAGCCGAGTGTATGGTGTCGAAATTTGCTGATGACACCAAGATTGGTGGAACGGCAAATTGCGCGGAGGGTGTGGAAAGTCTGCAGAGGGATCTAGATAGGCTGGGCGAATGGGTCAGGAACTGGCAAATGGAATTTAATGTTGGCAAGTGTGAAGTTGTCCACTTTGGTAGGAATAATGGTAGGGAGGAGTATTACTTACATGGCGAAAAACTGCAACATGCGACGGTGCAGAGAGACCTCGGGGTCCTTGTGCATGAGTCGCAAAAACCCAGCCTGCAGGTGCAGCAGGTGGTCAGGAAGGCGAATGGGATGCTGGCCTTCATAGCGAGGGGGATTGAATATATAAGTAGGGAGGTCTTGCTGCAACTGTACAGGGCACTGGTGAGGCCGCAGCTGGAGTACTGTGTGCAGTTTTGGTTGCCGCACTTAGGCAAGGATATTTTGGCCTTGGAAGGAGTGCAGAGGAGGTTTACTAGGCTGATACTGGAGTTGAGGGGGTTGAACTATGAGGAGAGGCTGAATAAACTAGGCTTGTACTCGTTAGAGTTTAGAAGAATGAGGGGAGATCTCATTGAGACATATAAGATGATGAATGGGATGGACAGGATAGAGGTGGAGAGGCTCTTCCCGCTCAGAGAGGACAGTAGGACTAGGGGGCACAGCCTCAAGATAAAGGGGGGGCGGTTTAGAACGGAGTTGAGGAGGAACTTCTTCACTCAAAGGGTGGTGAATCTCTGGAATTCTCTGCCCGTTGAAGTGGTGGAGGCTGCCTCGCTAAATATATTTAAGACGCAGGTTGATAGGTTTTTGATAGGCAAGGGGATTAAGGGTTACGGGGAGAGGGCGGGAAGGTGGAACTGAGACACGACAGATCAGCCATGATCTTATTGAATGGCAGGGCAGGCTCGAAGGGCTAGATGGCCTACTCCTGCTCCTATTTCTTATGTTTTTATGTTCAATCAACAATATAAGAAAAATGATTATTTGATTGTTATCACATTGCTGTTTGTGGGAGCATATGACTTGAGAGCACTTTCTACGTTCAATGTGATTTCACAATTGGACAGCATTTGCTAAATAACCCTCAGTGTGGTAAAAATTATACTGGCAACTAAGTTACAATTGTTAGGCTTGTAGTGTAGTATATTTACGTGTACTGGCGCTTACATAAATGAATATAAACAGCACTGTCGTTTACAGACAGAAAGAAAATGTAGACTCATTATGCTTGTTTCAGCTTTACAAAATAAGTGACAGAATTTGCTGATTCATCCCTCTTTACCAATCATGGTCAAGTTGCCTGATTTAAATTTCAAGCAGTGCCTGACAGTCAACTGGTGTATTCTCCATGATAATGCCACTCCCAATCCACTTGCCAGCCAATCAGAACTCTCTTTCCGTACAGTATAAATTGTTGTTTTCCCCCTTATAATAGTACTCCTGCAAAGTGTTCTGATGAATGCAAGACAAAAAGCTTTGACACGTCTTTCTTCAGCAATATTCAAGATCTGCCCCACCAAATGACTTGTTTATGTTTCTCAACATAGGGTTGTGATTCAGAGATAAAGTCAGTAACATGTAATGGATTATGCTGAACAGTCAGAGTCCAATTTGTAATGCATTTACATGCTAGGAATCCTTACTAACAAAAAACTTAAAAATTATGTTCTACTTTCAAGATAGAATCAGCAACACATGTGAATCTTGTTCACGATCGTTTAAAGGCAGCACGTACCTGTTGGTTTTGTGTATTTGTATGTTAGATCAGTGGTTTTCCTCGTTTAACTCTACGAGCTAAAGGAGGAACATGGCCATTTGCATGGAGGTTCAGGACCAGCAGGGATGAGTCAGTGGTGAATTTGGTCAGGGGCACGGAGGAAATCATAGAAACCTCATTTGGAGTATTGTGCGCAGTTCTGGTCGCCTCACTATAGGAAAGATGTAGAAGCTATTGAAAGGGTGCAGAGGAGATTTACAAGGATGTTGCCTGGACTGGGAGGCATGCCTTATGAAGTTAGGTTGAGGGAGCTGGGACTCTTTTCCCTGGAGAGACGAAGGTTGAGAGGCGACCTGATAGAAATTTACAAAATGTTGAGAGGAATAGATAGGGTGGACTCTCAGAGGCTATTTCCCCGGTTTGAAATGGTCGCTACGAGAGGACACAGATTTAAGGTGCGGGGAGGGAGGTTCAGAAGTGATGTTAGGGGTAAGTTTTTCACTCAGAGGGTGGTGAGTGAATGGAATCGGCTGCCGTCAGTGGTGGTGGAGGCGAACTCGCTGGGGTCTTTTAAAAGACTTCTGGATGAGTATATGGGGTTTAATGAGATTGAGGGTTATAGATAGGTCTGTAGGTTGGTAGGTGATGTGGTCGGCGCAACTTGTGGGCCGAAGGGCCTGTTTGTGCTGTAGTGTTCTATGTTCTATGTTCTATGTAACCCTGCAGTGCAGAAAGAGCCATTTGGCCCATCGAGTCTGCACTGACCACAATCCCACTTATTCCCTACCCCCATATCCCTACACGTTTACCCGCTAATCCCTCTAGCCTACACATCTTGTAAAGGGCAATTTTTAGCATGGCCAATCAACCTAACCCGCACATTTTTGGACAGTGGGAGGGAACAGGAGCACCTGGAGGAAACCCATGCAGACACGAGGAGAATGTGCAAACTCCACACTGACAGTGACCCAAGCTGGGAATCGAACCCAGGTCCCTGGACCTGTGAAGCAGCAGTGCCAGCCACTGTGCTACTGTGCTGCCCCACAGAGGAGTAGAAGAGGCGTCCAGGAAAGAACAGACAGTGGAGTTGGGGGCATGATAGAGTGAAGGGCTAGGAGCAGTCAGTTCATTTAGGAAAATGAGGGACCCAAAATGCAGTGTCTGTACTGTCTAAACGTTTGTCCCTTTTGTGGTGTCGGCAGGCACTGTTCTTGCAGGATTGAGTTGACGTGCAACATTTCGTTATCCCTACTGATTGATCTTGGACAAACTCATTTACAGTGTGTTTCTTCAGAAGGAATCCTTCAAATGCAGACTACAAAAATATAACAAAACTTAATCCAGTTTATAAATTAAAGAAAAGGTTTAATAAAGAAACTTCATTACTCCAAACTTGGGGTCCTGCCCTGGGCCAATCCAAGTTCCCCACAATTCCCAACAGGTTCTTATTTATAGTGGTCAGCTGCCCATCACATCATTCTGTAATTGGTTCAATGGTTTACTGGGCCAGCTGATTCTTATAGCTTGTTACCACTGATCACATTACATCCTATACAGTGATGTCTCTGGTTACATTCTAACACAGTGCACAAAAGGAAAGGCCAGCTGAGCAAGTTGAGCCATGCCCCACAGAGTGGTGAGTGCCGGGGTGGACTTGTAATGAAACACATCGTGCCTAGGCACATGGCCCTGACCAATTTGGAGGGTGGGCACTGGCATCCAACCCAAGGTTGATTACTCCACATTTGCTGATGGGCCCATTGAGCCTATCAGCAGCAAATGTAGAGTGAAATTAGACTCTGGTGATCTGGAAGAGTGGGAAAACTGATGACGAACTGTTAACTTTAGACACACATGATACCGGAATGAGAGGTGAGGAAGAGGCTGCTGAGGGTTGTGAATCAAGCCATGAAGAAGTGAACAATTTTGTGTTGGGCAGCGGCACGAGCAAACCCAGGCTAGCAACAATGAGGTGCAACTGCCGAGTCAACCCTGATGAGCCACCATGCAGGCAAGGTGAACAGGTTTGTGCTTGGTGCGGGCAGTAGCGGAAAAAGGCCAGGAACAGGCATGCAACAATGCCCCAAGGTGAGGGAGAGGTGCAGTAGCTACAATGAGTGAGGCAAGCTGTCTTGAAGAGCCCAGGCAAGTGAGGTGAGTGTGGATGTGAGAATGCAAGAGTGTGACGGGTGGGGGGAGACTGTGATGAGATGGGGAGTGGAGGAGAAGAGTGTGCGGGGTTAAGTTGCAGATTTGTAGGCAGCAAGAATGTGCGAGAGCCAAGTTGCATTATGAAGAGAGGGAGAGTTTGTGATGGGGCTGGGGATCTATGGGAAAGGAGAGTTTGTGCAGGGAATGGGCAGGGGGAGATTAGAATGACTAGTTTGAGATGTATGATCAGAACCACAGCTGCATCCTTAAAAGATGAAGCCATTTTTTGCTGAGCTTGAACCTGATAAAAACGTGGGATTGACTTTATTAGCTGCTTAAAATTAGGATCAGTTTCTTTAGCAACGTGAAATGATAAGATCAACATGGCAGTCAAAAACGCTGAATATTGAAGGTGAGGCAAGAGGACAAAGTTAGGCAAAAAGACAGTTTGTTATTTTACCTTAAAAATTTTGAAGCATTGAACAGTGCATAAATTGAACATTCATCTTCATCTGGGTACAACATCAATAATGGCACACTGTTTAAAAGAAACCTGCCATTGGGTGCTTGCCACAGCAAATACAGTGGCAGTTTTTCTATTTTTTGCTATGCAACGTGTCTTTATTAAAGCAAATCACATCAATTCTCATTAAGTACATCTTATTTTTCCTTTATAAAATGGCTTTGCGGATTTTAGTATTCTATTTGTATAGATGAAAAGAAAATCTTAAGTGCTAGCATGATTTTTCATGTAAGACTTGATTGGGTGGAACAGCTTCATATAAACTACAGCTAAGGACTGGAATATCCTCTTTGCATCTCCTATTCTAGACCCTCTTACTGTGCTAATCTTGTGCTTGCTTATTAATCCTGACAACCCTGTTAAGGAGTCTAATGTAGTACAATATATTTGTGTTATTCTTATGATTTTGCAGGAATGGATAACCAGCTGTAAACGCTGTAAATGGCTTGCTCCAGCAGAACTGATACTTGGCTAATACTATGTTCTTGTTCCAAGGATTATACCACTGGCTGCTCTCTCTCTCTCCCTCTTTTTTTCTCCCTCTCTCTCCCTCGCGCTCTCTCTCTCTCTCTCTCTCTCTCAATATACCTCTATCTCCATAGAACATAAGAACATAAGAAATAGGAGCAGGAGTAGGCCATCTAGCCCTTCGAGCCTGCCCTGCCATTCAATGAGATCATAGCTGATCTGAAGTGGATCAGTTCCACTTTCCTGCTCTCTCCCCATAACCCTTAATTCCCTTGCCTGTCAAAAAACTATCTACCCATGACTTAAATATATTTAACGAGGCAGCCTCCACCACTTCAATTGGCAGAGAATTCCAGAGATTCACCACCCTTTGAGTGAAGAAGTTCCTCCTCAACTCCGTTCTAAACTGCCCCCCCTCCCCCAATCTTGAGGCTGTGCCCACTAGTCCTGCTGTTTTTCCTGAGCGGGAAGAATCTCTCTACCTCTACCCTATCCATCCCTTTCATTATCTTATACGTCTCTATAAGATCCCCCCTCATCCTTCTAAACTCCAACGAGTACAGACCCAGTCTATTTAGTCTCTCTTCATAGTCTAACCCCCTCATCTCCAGTATCAGCCGAGTGAACCTCCTCCGCACTCCCTCCAAGGCCAAAATATCCTTGCGCAAGTGCGGCGACCAAAACTGCACACAGTACTCCAGCTGCGGCCTCACCATGTCCTGTACAGTTGCAGCAAGACCTTGCTACTTTTATATTGTATCCCCCTCGCTATAAAGGCCAGCATTCCATTCGCCTTCTTGATCACCTGCTGCACCTGCAGACTGGGTTTTTGCGACTCATGCACAAGGACCCCAGGTCCCTCTGCACCATAGCATGCTGCAGCTTTTCGCCCTTTAAATAGTAATCCCTCCTACTATTATTTCTGCCAAAGTGGATAACCTCACACTTTCTAACATTGTTCTTCATCTGCCAGGTCCTCGCCCACTTGCTCAGCCTATCCAGATCCCTCTGCAGACTTTCCACACCCTCCACGCAATTTGCTTTTCCGCTCGTCTTCGTGTCATCAGCAAATTTCGCCACCCTACACTCGGCTCCCTCCTCCAGATCATCTATATAAATGGTAAATAGCTGAGGCCCCAGCACCGATCCCTGCGGCACTCCACTGGTCACCAACCGCCAATCAGAATAGCACCCATTGATACCAACTCTCTGCCTCCTATTAGACAACCAATCCTCTATCCACGCTAACACCTTACCCCCAAGTCCATGCCCCCTAACCTTCTGAAGCAACTTTTTGTGCAGCACCATATCAAATGCCTTTTGAAAATTGAGAAACACCACATCCACCGGTTCCCCTCTGTCTACCGCACTAGTCACATCCTCATAGAAATCCAATAAATTCGTCAAACACGACTTCCCCTTAACAAATCCGTGCTGCGTCTGCTCTATCAAACCATTCCTTTCCAGGTGCCTCGCTATTTCTTCTTTGATGACGGATTCAAGCATTTTTCCAACAACAGACGTTAAACTAACCGGCCTATAATTTCCTGCCTTTTGCCTGCTACCTTTTTTAAACAGCGGCGTAATATTAGCCGTTTTCTAATCTTCCGGCACTTCCCCGGAGTCCAGCGAAGTTTGGTAAATAATCACTAAGGCATCTACTGTCACCTCTGCCATTTCCTTCAGGACCCTGGGATGCATTCCATTCGGTCCTGGGGACTTGTCCACCATCAGTCCTGCTAGTCGATCAAGCACTACCTCTCTAGTGACAGTAATCGTGTTCAGGCCCTCAATTCCTACCATTCTTCTATCTTTAATATCCGGCAAACTATTTGCGTCCTCCTCTGTGAAGACCGAGGCAAAAAACTTATTTAAGGCCTCAGCCATTTCCTCATCTCCCACCACTAAATCCCCCCTCTCATCCTCTAAGGGTCCAACATTCACTCTAGCCAGCCTCCTCCTCTTTATATATTTGTAAAAACTCTTACTGTCCTTTTTTATACTTAATGCTAGTTTAGCTTCATAGTCTATCCTTGCTTTCTTTATCAACTTTTTAGTCATTCTTTGTTGATTTTTAAACCTCTCCCAATCTTCTACTCGCCCACTACTTTTAGCCAGTCTAAACGCATCAGCTTTTAATTTAATACTGTCCTTTATTTCCTTTGATAACCACGGCTGATTATCCCTTCTCCTACATTCCTTCTTTACCATCGGAATATATTTCTGCTGAGCACTGAAAAAGATCTCCTTAAAGATCCTCCACTGTTCCTCAGCCGTCCTACTGACCAACCTGGGCCCCCAATCTACATTTGCCAATTCCTCTCTTATCCTATCGTACTCCCCTCTGTTCAAACAGAGGACACAGGTTCAGGACCCTACTTTCTCATCCTCCATCTGCATCGAAAACGCAACCATACAATGATGGCTCATCCCAAGAGGATCCCTCACAACAAGATCCTTAATTCTTCCTGCCTCGTTACACAGCACCAGATCTAAGCTCGCTCCCTCGTGGGTTCCGTCACACACTGTTCAAGGAAACTATCCCTACAGCATTCCAAGAACTCTCCCTCAAGCCCACCGCGTCCGACTTGGGTCAACCAATCAATATGCAGATTGAAATCCCCCGTAATTATCGCCGTTCCATTTCTGCACGCATCATTTATTTCCTTGTTTATAGCCCGCCCCACCTCCAAGTTATTATTTGGGGGCCTATAGACCACACCCACCAGCGTCTTCCTCCCCTTACTGTTCCTTATCTCCACCCACAATGATTCCACGTTCTGCTCTTTAGAGCCTATATCTTCCCTTACTACCACCCTGATATTATTCTTAATCAGCAGAGCTACTCACCCACCCGCCACTCCACCCCCACCCCCATCCATCCTAAACACTTGATACCCCTGGACATTCAGCTCCCAGTCCCTGTCACCCTGCAACCATGTTTCCATAATGGCCACCAGATCATATCCATTTGTGCTGATCTGCGCCACCAGCTCATTCACTTTGTTCTGAATGCTTCGTGCATTCAGATAAAGTGTCTTTATCCCAGCCTTTATCTGTACCCTATTTGAAGGAACGCTACTAATCTTTCTCATGCCCCCTACCCCCTTTATTATTGGGACATCCTCAACATTTTCCTGCGCCCGTACCGTCTCTTTGACTTTAGACATTGTAATTTCTCCTGCCCCTGCACCCTCCCGCCCCCTAATTAGTTTAAAGCCCTATCTACAGTCCTAGTTATACGATTTGCCAGGACTCTGGTCCGAGCACAGTTCAGACAAAGACCATTCCATCTGAACAGGTCCCACCTGCCCCAATACTGGTGCCAATGCCCCATAAATTCAAACCCATTCCTCCCACACCAATCCCTGAGCCACCCATTTGTCTCTTTAATCCTATTTACCATAAGCCCATCTGCACGTGGTTCAGGTAGTAATCCAGAGATAACCACTTTGTCAGTTCTGCTTTTTAATTTGATTCCCAGCTTTTCATACTCCATTTGCAGATCCTCAGTTCCCATTTTGCCTATGTTGTTGGCACCCACATGTACCACAACAACCGGATTCTCACCCTCCCACTCCAGGTTCCTCTGCAGCCTAGATGAGACATCCTGGGCCCGAGCACCAGGCAGACAACACACCCTTCTGTATTCTTTATCATTGTGACAAAAGACAGTGTCTTTACCCCTAACCACACTATCCCCAATTACCACTACGTGCCTCTTTACTTCTTCCTCTTTGTCCTGTGCCTGCACCACTGTACCGTGGGCAGTTTGCTCATCTACCTTACAGCCCTCATTCTTGTCCACACTGGGAGCAAGAACCTCAAACCTATTGTGCAGATTGAGAGGCTGAGGCCTTTGGGTACCCCCCTCCTTCCTCCCCAGCCCCCCTCCTCCCTCCCCACACCCGCCCCCTCCCTCCCCACACCCGCCCCCTCCCTCCCCACTCAGCAGCACTTTCTTGTTCCTGACCCTCAGAGTTAGCCAGACTAGGGGGTGTGAATCTCTATTGTACCCCATTATCCAGGTTACACTCCCTGTCCCTGATGAGCCTCAGTGTCTGAAGGTCAGAGTTCAGCTCATCTACTTTGAGCTGGAGTGGGATTTTACGGCCTTGCTCATCCTGAAACCGTAAAATCCTGCCTGAGGTCAACAGACCTTACCATGGTCCGCCCCTCGCCCCCGCCCTCTGATAACCATGGCAGGTGGGAAGTAAAATTCCAGCCTATTTCTCAGCTCCTTGAACTATCTCGATCTCTGATCTTTCCCTTTAATATATTTTTGAAGCCGTACATAGCAGCAGTCCAGTTAGTAGATTGTCATTTTTTTGTGTGTGCATTCATACAACCTTTTTAGGAAATCTATATACATTTTGCTTTGAATAAAGTTCTAACTTAAAATTATTTACAGAAAAACTAGTGGTCAGCAAGTGTTGAATTTGTACAGGCAATCCTCAACTTTCCACCATTCAAGTTATGAGGCACAGCATGTAGGAAGTTTATAAATTGACATCTTTTTTGACTTTACAATGCCACGTCAGTGAACCAGTTCAAACATTCATGCGTGTGCATTGACGTTCTACTGCTTTTCCAATGCATTTTTACTTAGTGAATCTTTGTGTTTCCAAACTTTTTATTCACATTTATATTTTATAATTTTATTATACTATCTTTATTATTATTATTGTTTGACTTCAGAATTCTGGGTTATTTTGGTGAAAATAACTTAAAATAGGGTATTAGACCTTGGTTCAGGAACCAATCCCTGATTTATAACATTGTTCTTATGGGAAAAATGGTTTGTGATATTTCGACTTAAGATGCTGTTTTCAAGAAAGAATAGTGTCGTAGTTCAGTGGACTGCCTTCACAGAGAATTGATGCCTGGAAAAACAGGTGAAGTTCTCATGTTCAGACTGCACAATCCAAATTAAGCTCATAGTCACAAGTCTGAAGAGTAATATTGATTCCAGACCTTTGCGCAAAAGCTGTAATGAAAGCATTAAAAGAGACAAAATCAGTTTATTCAACAAAGTTTGTCACGTTACTGTGAAATATGAAATTATTGAATGATTGGACAACAGATATTTCACAGGGGAAAATGAATTTAAAAATATACAGTAATATCTAACATGGATATAGGCAATTTAGTCAACCAGTCTGGGCTTACTCTCTGTGCAATATATTAAGTAGTTCTATTCCCAGTGAGTATCATAGAAACATAGAATCCCGACAGTGTAGAAGGAGGCCATTTGGCCCATCGAGTCTGCATTGACCACAGTCCCACCCAGGGCCTATTCCCGTAACCCCACATATTTACCCTGCGAATCCACGGACACTAGGTTCAATTTAACATGGCTGACCAACCTACCCCGCGCATCTTTAAAATCATAGAATCTGACAGGGTAGGCGTTCTATTCCCAGTGAGTATCATAGAATCCCTATAGTGTAGAAGGAGACCATTTGGCCCATTGAGTCTGCGCTGACCACAATCCCACCCAGGCCCTATCCCCACAGCCTCATGCATTTACCCTAGCTAGTCCCCCTGACACTAAGGAACAATTTAGCATGGCCAATCCACCTAACTCACACATCTTTGGACTGTGAGAAGAAACCAGAGCACCTGGAGGAAACCCACGCAGATACAGGGAGAACTCCACACAGTGACCCAAGCCGGGAATCAAACCCGGGTCCCTAGTGCTGTGAGGCAGCAGTGCTAACTACTGGGTCACTGTGCTTTACACTGTAGTGTAGTGCAGAAGTGAGCCTTTGGAATGCATTGCTTACTGATAACGTCTGTTGATTTTCTGCAAGCCTTCAAGGGGAGCTGGAAATTTCTTATCATGAAGATCTGGGCAGGTTTGATCTTAACTGTTCTTGCATAAGTAAATAATAGCTCTAATCACACTTCGCTACTTTAATCCAAAGTCCTATCAACCCCTTTCCCTTCATGCACTTAGCTAATCTAAATTTAAACATTGATGTAATTTCTGCCTAAATCACTAACCTGGAAAGTGAATTCTGCAACTCCATGTAAAAAGGTTTATCTTGTCCTCTGTTTAAATATCTTACCACTAATCTTGTATCCATGACTGAAAGCAGTCTTTTTTTTTTTAGCCACCTTGTTTGGATGGGGAAGAGTTTGTTAGGTGTGTTTAGGAGGGTTTCCTGACACAGTATGTGGATAAGCCTACAAGAGGAGAGGCTGTACTCGATCTGGTTTTGGGTAATGAACCTGGACAGGTGTCAGATCTCTTGGTGGGAGAGCATTTTGGGGATAGTGATCATAACCCTATCTCCTTTACACTAGCATTGGAGAGGGATAGGATCAGGCAAGCTAGGAAAGTGTTTATCTGGAGTAAGGGGAAATATGAAGCCATCAGGCAGGAAATTAGAGATGTAAATTGGAAGGAGGTATTCTTGGGGAAATGTACCAAAGTAAGGTGGCAGATTTTCAAGAAATCTTTGTCTGGAGTTCTGCACGACAACGTTCTGATGAGAAAGGGAGGTTATAGTAGGTTACAGGAACTGTGGTGCACGAAAGTTGTAACAAATCTAGTTGAAAAGAAAAATGTACAAAAGGTTCAGGGAGCTAGGTAATGTTCGGGATCTAGAGGAGCGTACGGCTTGTAGGAAGGAACTTAAGAAGGAAATTAGGAGAGCCAGAAAGGGTCATGAGAAGTCCTTGGCAGGTAAGATTAAGGAAAACCCTAAGGCGTTCTACAAATATGTGAAGAGTAAAAGGATGAGATGCGAAGGAATAGGACCTATGAAATGTGACAGTGGGAAACTTTGTATAGAACCAGTAGAGATAGCAGAGGTGCTCAATGAATACTTCGGTATTCACGGTGGAAAAAGATCTTGGTGGTTGTGGTGCAAGCTTGCGGCGGGCGGAAAAGCTTGAGTGTGTGGATATTAAGAAAGAGGATGTGTTGGAGCTTTTGAATAGCATCAAGATAGATAAGTCACCGGGACCAGATGGGATGTACCCCAGGTTACTATGGGAGGCAAGGGAAGAGATTGCAGAGCCCCTGGTGATGATCTTTGCATCGTCGATGGAGACGGGAGAGGTTCCGGAGGATTGGAGGATTGCAGATGTGGTTTCTATATTCAAGAAAGGGAATAGAGGTAGCCCAGGAAATTATCAACCGGTGAGTCTAACCTCAGTGGTTGGTAAGTTGGTGGAAAAGATCCTGAAAGACAGGATTTATGAACATTTAGAGAAGTATAGTGTGATTGAAAGTAGTCAGCGCGACTTTGTTAAAGGCAGATTGTGTCTTATGAGCCTGGTTGAGTTTTTTGAAAATGTGACTAAACGCATTGACGAAGGAAGAGCGGTGGATGTGGTTTATATGGACTTCAGCAAGGTGTTCGATAAAGTCCCCCATGCCAGGCTTATTAAGAAAGTGAGGGGGCATGGGATCCAAGGGGACGTTGCTTTGTGGATCCAGAACTGGCTTGCCCGCAGAAGGCAGGGAGTGGTTGTAAATGGGTCTTTTTCTACATGGAGGTTGGTCACCAGTGGAGTGCCCCAGGGATCTGTTCTGGGACCCTTTCTGTTTGTGATTTTTATAAATGACCTGGATGAGGAAGTGGAGGGATGGCTTGGCAAGTTTTCCAATGACACGAAGGTTGGAGGTGTTGTGGATAGTTTGGAGGGATGTCAGCAGTTGCAGCGTGACGTAGATAAGGTGCAAGACTGGACGGAGAAGTGGCAGATGGACTTCACCCCATTTGACCTGCCAAAATGTACCACTACGTATATATCCGGGTTGAAGGAATATAATATTAAGGGTAAGACTCTTAGCAGTGCAGAAGCTCAGAAGGATCGTGGGGTTCGGGTTCAAAGGACTCTCAAACCAGCTTCACAGGTAGAGGATGTGGTTAAGAAGGTGTATGGTGTACTGGCCTTCATCAGTCGAGGAATTGAGTTTAGGAGTTGGGAGATAATGCTGTAGCTGTATAAGACCCTGGTCAGACCCCACTTGGAGTACTGCGCTCAGTTCTGGTCGCCTCATTACAGGAAGGATGTGGAAGCCATTGAAAGGGTGCAGAGGAGAATTACAAGAATGTTACCTGGATTGGGTGGCATGCCTTATGAGGCTAGGTTGAGAGAGCTTGATCTTTTCTCCTTGAAGAGATGAAGGATGAGAGGGGACCTGATAGAGGTGTATCAGACAATGAGAGTTATTGATCAGGTGGACTCTCAGAGGCTTTTCCCCAGGGCTGAAATGGCTGCCACAAGAAGACACAGGTTTAAGGTGCTGGGGAGTAGGTACAGAGGAGATGTCAGGGGTAAGTTTTTTACTCAGAGGGTGGTGGGTGAGTGGATTCGGCTGCCGTTGGTGGTGTGGAGGCAAAATGGTTAGGGTCTTTTAAGAGACTTCTGGATGAGTACATGGGACTTAATAGGATTGAGGGTTATAGGTAAGCCTAGCAGGTAGAGATAAGATCAGCGCAACTTCTGGGCTGAAGGGCCTGTTTGTACTGTAGTTTTTCTATGATTCTATTATTCTATCTCTAAAACCTCAATATATTTTCTGCATTGTGGAGCTCAATAAAGCAAAAATACTCTGAAAAGAGACTGGATTTTGAAGCCTCCATCTATGTAGAAATGGAGGCAGAAGCACATTAAAAATGGTGGGTGGGACCTGATTTCATGATTTTCAATCCAGTTTCTGGCCGTTTGCCAGTGTGGGATAAGAAGGCAGGTAGGTACATCACTGCTGACTTTGCTAGCTGTATTGAGGGTGTCAGCATTTCAGACCCCTAGCAATTTATTACCCAATTGACCAATTTTGACTACCAACTTCAATCACTGGAAAAATTGCCCTTAATTCCTATTATATGTTCCTTCTTTATACCAATTTTTAATCTTGGCTTGCTATCCTCTCCTACTTTCATGATTTTCGTATTCTCTTCTGACCTATGAAGTACCGTGTCAAAACCTTTAATGTTCATGTTCATTACATCCACTACATTGCCTTCAATAGTATTGCCTGTTACCTATTCAAGGAATTCTGAGGTTTGGTTAGTATAGGTTGTGTATCCTTTATCCATAAATCTGAAAACTGAACACATCCAAAAACAGCATTTTTTTTTGTAACTCCATCAGCCTTTCGCAGCAAGCCTGCGACCTGAGCTGGTATGACCCTAGTTGACACGAGCAACGCTAATTGCACCTGACTGACCATTAATGCATGAAGACTCTGATTCAAGCCAATGTGAACAGAGCCAATACTAACCTTGCCAACCACCCCTGTCAGCACAGGAAGTCTAGTTGTTTGTCGGCACGGTTTACCTTGTGTTTTTTGTCTTTACTGTTTGCCTTGTGAATCTTCTCCTGCAAGCAGAATTGCAGACGGTGCCATGGGTGGGAACTTATTACAGGCACCCTGTATTTATTACTCAGCGGTACATCTTACTTTTCTATTATTTTATTTACTTATTATAGCTAGCCAAGATTTCTGTAGTTGTAGTGTAAGTAGGCCTAGTCCAATATGCAGTATCTGAAAACTAAAAATATCTGAAACCTGAAGCATAATCAGCTCGAGAGTTTCAGATAAATAATACTGGACCTCTGCAAACAAAAGGCCTCAGAATGAATTTATTTGTGGGATACTGGTGGCAAGATAGTGCAGTCAAAGGGACTAGTCACTTAATCACAACTCATATTAAATGTAAACATTTGAAATTATAAAGGAAAATTTGACACAAGATGAGTGACATAAATGTAACAAAGGAAGTGTTCACAAATGTAAGATTTTTAATCATATGAATATGATTATAATATACTAATTAAAAATGGGGACCGAATTTCAATTGTATATCATGGCCTAACTATACCCCTGCCTTGTAACCTGCACCTGAAGACTACAGTTGGGCTCAACTACTGGCATACAGTACTGCAGGGCAAGAAATTTTGAAATGTGAAATGTAATACTGAAAGCAATAGATGTCTGACGAGCAATAGTAGCAGCTAATGTGTGGAAGAGAACTTTCATTGGTGAAGTCAAATGTTGACATAGAGTTTTGCCATTTTAAAAGTGTGACACATAAATCATGAAATAGAAAGTGAACTTAGCACGGATCGGAACTGTGTGTCATATTCTGAACCTTAAATATATTACCAGCAGAATTTTAGTGCTGTCGCTCGAGTCGGAAGATAAATTATTTTATAACAATAGGAACATTCATGCCATGTGGGGCACAAGAAAAAGGCCATTGATTTACAGTGCATGAATAAATCAAATTCAATTGACTGAACAGTAGTCAGGATCCTTATTAGTGGCAATGCTGAGCTTTTTATGGTTTGATACTTTATCAACAGTGCCTGAAGAATTTTGTTGCATATAATTTGATCAATTCGATTAAGTTGGTGTACTGTACATGCCCTCAGTAACTGCTTCAATGTCAAATGTGAATTAATTTACTTTTTGGTTGATTTAAAACTACAGATCTTAATTAGTTGATTAGGTATAATCAATTAACATAATAGTATTTATAGAAATGACTTCCCTTGGCGATGGAATGTAATGACAATATAGGTTCATTCAGTCCATAAAAAACTGGTGCACTGTGTTATTTTTTACATCTACATTGCTAGTTTTCTACTGATTGCATGTTCTCTTCCTGAGCATCTTGTCAAGATGCCTGTTCCCTGTTTAAACCTTGGAAAGTGAATATTAATGATTTATTCAATCGTTCTCAACTGAACCTGGGACATAGAAACGTACATAGAAAATAGAAGCAGTAGACCATTCAGCCCTTTAAGCCTGCTCCACCATTCATTACGATCATGGCTGATCATCAAATTCAATACCCTGATCCTGCCTTCTCCCCATATCCTTTGAATCCTTTCGCCCACGGAGCTATATCTAGTTCCTTCTTGAAATCACAAAACATTTTGGCCTCAGTTACTTTCTATAGTAGTGAAAGATCCACCACTCTTTAGGTGAAGAAATTTCTCCTCATCACAGTCCTAAAAGGTTTACTCCTTATCATCAAACAATGACCCCTAGTTCTGGACACCTCTCCATCAGGGATATTCTTTCTGAATCCCTGTCTAATCCTGCTTGAATTTTATAAGTTTCTATAATATCCCCCATACTCTTCTCCTCTCCAATGAATATAATCTTAACCAACTTAGTCTCTTTTCATATGACAGTCCTGCCATCCCAAGAACCTTCACTGCACAAGGAAATTTGGCAGGTCAGCTCACCAACTTAGAGATGCACCATAAAAAACACTCTTTCTGGTTATATCACAGCTTGGCTCCTGCTTTGCCCAAGACTGCAAGAAACTGCAAAACGTTGTGAATGTAGCCCAATCCATCACACAAACTAGCCTCTCATCCATTGACTCTGTTTACACTTACCGCTGCCACAGCAAAGCAGCCAGCATAATTAAGGACCCCTACACATATCAGACGTTCTTTCTTCCACCGGAAAAAAAGTACAAAAGTCTAAGGTCACGTACCAATTGACTCAAGAACAGCTTCTTCCCTGCTGCCATCAGACTTTTGAATGAACCTATCTTGCATTAAGTTGATCTCTCTCTACACCCTAGCTATGACTATAACACTACATTCTGCACTCTCTCATTTCCTTTTCTATGAACAGAATGCTTTGTCTGTATAATGCGCAAGAAACAATACTTTTCTCTGTATATTAATACTTGCAACAATAACTCAAATCAGTCCCTCCGTAGCAAGAATATCTTACCTCAGATAAGGACACTAAAACTGCACACAATATTCTCTCCAGATGTGGCATCATCCCAACGCCGCATACATTTTCATCAAAACATCCCTCTTCATGTACTCAAATTCTCTTGCTATGAAGGCCTACCATTTGCTTTCTTTAGCCTGCTATAATTGTGTGCTTACTTTCAGCGACTGATGAATGAGGACACCAAGGTCTTGCTGAATATCTATTTCGCTGAATTTACACTCATTCAGATAATAATCTGCCTTCCTATGTTTGCTACTGATGTAGATAACTTCACCATTCTCCACATTTATACTGCATCTGCTATCATATGCCCACACACTCAGCCTGTCCAAATCATGTTGAAGCATCTCGCATCCTCCTTATAGCTCACCCTCGCACCCAACTTTGTATCATCTGCAAATGTGGACATAAAACATTTAGTTCCCTCTTCCAAATCATAAATGTATAATGTGAACAGTTAGGGTCCTAGCACAAATCTGTGTGGAACCTCATTACTCACTGCTTACCAATTGGATAAACCCATTTATTTCAACTCTTCAACATCCTCAAAGAATTCCAATAGATTTGTCAAGCTTGATTTCCCTTTTGTAAATCCATGCTGACTTTGTCTGGTTATACCACAGCTTTCCAAATGCTGTGCTTTGAAGTCCTTGATAATGGATTCTAGCAACTTCCCTCCTCCTGACGTTAGGCTCACTGGTCTATAGGTACTTGTTTTCTCTCTACGTCCCTTTTTGCATAACAGGCTTACATTTTGCTACCCTCCAATCTGTAGGAACAATTCCAGAGTTGAAGAAGTTTGGAAAATGACCCCCAGTGGATCTAGTGTTTCTAAGGCCATTTTCTTAAGTACCCTGGGATGAAGATTAATTTTCCATTAGTTTCCCCAAAACCATTTCTCTACTAATACTGATTTCTGTCACCTCTTAACTAAAACTTATGTTTCTCAGAACTTCTCTAACATTATTCATGTATTCCTTTGTGAAGACAGAAATTAAGTACGAATTTAGTTCCCCAGCCATTTTTTTTGGTCCCTATTATAAATTCCTACGAATGACTTTTTGGCCTGTATAATATTGGGGAAAAGATACTGAAAGAATTTGAAATTTCCCTTCAGCCTTCATGTTACATTTTGAACGACCTATCTGGAACAAGTTGTTTTGTACTACCTTGTTTCGAGAACGAGATTACAGAGTGATTATATTTTCCAGTTGAGTAAATTGAGCTATACTTGACAACAACTTGTCTCATTAGATTTTGCACCCTGTTGGAATTTGACAGGATAATTACTGTGTGAATAATAGCTAGTGGACTACAATTTATTAAGTAAAATCTTGACTCTTCCAGATTGAATGGGATCCTAGATGGACTTTTCAGTTCACTCATAGTCATTACAGCCCAGAATTATAAAATCCTGCAGTGCAGAAAGAGGCCATTTGGCCCATGGAGTCTGCACTGACTACAATCCCACCAGGCCCTATCCCCATAACCCCCCCCATATTTACTCTGTTAATCTCCTGACAGTAAGGTCAGTTTAGCACGGCCAGTCAACCTAACTAAGGAGACCATTGGGCCCAGCGAGTCCATGTCTGCTCTGTCTGATAATCCAGTCGCTCTGTTACACCATTCTGTCTCCAAGTTAATTTCCCTAAGAGCTCATCTAATTTCCTTTTGAGGTTTCTTTCTTTAACTGTATTCTGTCATGGACTATGTGAGTTGGCTGCTAGGCAGTATTTATTACTCATTGCAGATCGCCTTATGATGGAAGGAGAGTCATTGATGAAGAAGGTGGTTGGGCCGAGGACATCACATTGAGGAACTCCTGCAGCAATGTCCTCTGGCTGAGATGATTGATCTTTAATAGGCACAGTCACCTTCCTTTAAAGAACAAAGAAAATTACAGCACAGGAAGAGGCCCGTCAGCCCTCCAAGCCTGTACCGACTATGCTGCCCAGCTGAACTAAAACACCTAACTCTTCCAGGGACCATAGCCCTCTATTCCCATCCTATTCATGTATTTGTCCAGACACCCCTTAAAACCCACTATTGTATCTGCTTCCACAACCTCCTCCGGCAGTGAGTTCCAGGCACCCACCCCCCTCTGTGTAAAAAAAAAACTTGCCTCGTACATCTCCTGTAAACCGTGCCCCTTGCATCTAGTAATTAACTCTTCCGCCCTGGGAAAAAGCTTCTGACTATCCACTCTGTCCATTCCACTCATAGTCTTCTATCAAGTCACCCCTCAACCTCCGTTGTTCCAGTGAGAACAAACCAAGTTTCTCCAACCCCTTCTCACAGCTAATGCACTCCATGCCAGACAACATCCTGGTAAATCTTTTCTGTACCCTCACAAAACCCTCCACACCCTTTAGAAGTGTGGTGACCAGAATTGAACATTATATTCCAAGTGCGGCCTAACTAAAATTCTAAAAGGCTGTGACATGGCTTGCCAATTTTTAAACTCAGTGCCCCAGCCGATGAAGGCATGCATGCTATATGCCTTCTTGACTACGTACTCCACCTGCGTTGCCACTTTCAGTGACCTGTGTACCTGTACACCCAGATCCCTCTACCTATCAATACACTTAAGGGTTCAGCATTTACTGTACATTTTCTATCTTTATGAGACTTTCCAAGTGCATTCCCTCATATTTGTTTAGATTAAACTCCATCTGCCATCTCTCTGCCCAAGCTTCCAACCTATCTACATCTGTTGTATCTTCTGATAGTTCTCATCGCTATCTGCAAATCCACCTACCTCTGTGGCATCCGCAAACTTACTAATCAAACCAGTTACATTTTCTTCTAAATCATTTATATGTGTTACTAACAGCCAAGGTCCCAGCATTGATCCCTGAGGAATGTCACTTGTCACAGCCCTACATTCAGAAACATACCCTTCCACAGCTTCTTCTGTCTTCTATGACTGAACCAGTTCTGTATCCAACTTGCCAGCTCACCTCTGATCCCATGCGACTTCATCTTCTGCGCCAGTGTGCTATGAGGGACCTTGTCAAAGGACTTAATGAAGTCCATGTAGACAACATGCACTGCCCTACCCTCATCAATCATCTTTGTAACTTCCTCGAAAAACTCAATCAAGTTAGTGAGACGTGACTTCACCTCCACAAAAACATGTTGTTTCTCACTAATATGTCCACTATTTCCAAGTGGGAGTAAATCCTGTCTCAAAAAATTCTCTTCAGTAATTTTCCTACCACTGATGTAAGGCTCACCGCTCTTGCTACCTTTCTTAAACAAAGGAACAACACTGGCTATTCTCCAATCCTCTGGAACCTCCCCTGTAGCTAGTGAGGATACAAAGATTTCTGTCAAGGCCCCAGCAATTTCCTCCCTTGCTACTGTATATTTTGAGGCATATTCCATCAGGCCCTGGGGACTTGTCGACCTTAATATTTCTGAAGAACCCCAATACCACCACCTTTTTGATCTCAACATAACTTAGCCTATCAATACACCCTTTCTCAGATTCATCGTCCACCGTCCTCCTTTTTGGTGAATACTAACGCAAAGTACTCACTTAATACCTTGCTCATTTCCTCTGGCTCCATGCATAGATTCCCTTCCCAGTTCTTGAGTGGGCCACCCCTCTCCCTGGCTACCCTCTTGCTCTTTATATATGTATACAAAATGTTGGGATTTTCCTTAATCTTGCTGGCCAGTGATTTTTCATAACCCCTTTTTGCCCTCCTTACTCCTTGCTTAACTTCCTTTCTACTTTCCTTGTATTCCACACTTGCTTTGTGTGTTCCCAGCCTCCTAACCTCAACAAATGCTTCCTTTTTCTCTTTCACTAGGCTCACAATATCTCTTGTTATCCAAAACTTACCAAACTTATCCTTCATCCTTACAGGAATGTGTTGGTCCTTAATTCCTATCAACTTGCACTTGAAAGCCTCCCATATGCCAGATGTTGATTTATCCTCAAACATCTGCCCCCAAACTACATTTTTCAGTTCCTGCCTAATATTGTTGCAATTAGCCTCCCTCCAATTTAGCACCATAACTTGAAGACTACACTTTTCGTTATCCATCAGTATCTTAAAGCTTACTGAATTGTGGTCACTGGTCCAAAGCTGCCCCCCTACTGAAACATCGACCACCTGGCCGGGCTGATTGCCCAATACCAGGTCCAGTATGCCCCTTTCCCTCGTTGGTCACTCTACATACTATTTCAAGAAGCCCTCCTGGATGCTCCTTACAAACTCTGCCCCATCCACACCCCCAGTACTACGTGAGTCCCAGTCAATATAGGGGAACTTAACTCCCACAACAACCTTGTTACTTTTACACCTTGCCAAAATCTGCCGACATATCTGTTCCTCTATGTCTTGCTGGTTGTTGGGTGGCATATAGTAAATCCCCAATGTTGTGACTGCACCCTGTCTATTCCTGAGCTCTACCCATATCACCTTATATGAGCAGTAGAGCTGTGGTATTCTCCTTAACAAGTAGTGCAACTCCCCCATCCCTTTTATACCCCCTGTATCCTGCCTGAAACATCTTTATGCTAGGTATGACTCCAAACAGTTGAGAATTACCCCCTGATACCCATTAACCTCAGTTTTGATAGAGCTCTTTGGTGCCTTAGTTGATCAAACACCACCTCGATGCCTGGGTTAGTTGCTCTCACTTCAACTTTTGAGTTCAGCTCTTCTTTCTGTGTTTGGACCAAGGGTATAATGGAGTCAGGAGCTAAGTGGCCCTGGCAGAACTTAACTGAGCATTGGTGAGCAGGTTATTACTGAGTTGGTCTGCTTTATAGCACTGCTAATGTCCTCATCTATTCTTTCGCCGATGATCAAGAGTACACTGATGGATTGCTAATTGGCTGGCTTGGATTTATCCTGCTTTATATGGACAGGATATAAATGGACAATTTTCCACATTTCTGGGTAGAACCCAGTGTTGTAGCTGAACTGGAACTGTTTGGCTAGGGGGAAAGCTAGTACCTGAGCACAAGTTTTCAGTGCTGTTGGCAGAATGTTGTCAGGACCCACAACTTTTTCAGTATCCAGTATTTTCAGCTGTTTCTTGTAATCACATAGAGTGAAGTGAATTAGCTGAGAACTGGCACCTGTGATACAGGAGACCTCAGAAACAGGCTGGAATGGATCATCCACTAAACATTTTTAGTTGAAGATTGTTGCAATTCTTCAACCTTAATTTTTGCACTCTATGCTGTGTTACCCATCATTGCAGATGGGAATGTTTGTGGAGCTTCCTTTTCCAGTGAGTTGTTTAATTGTTTACCACCAATGATGACTGGACATGGCAGGATTGCAGAGCTTAGATTTGATCCGTTGGATTTAGGATTGCTTAGTGCTCTCTATCGCTTACTGCTTCTGTGGTTTGGTATGTAAATGGTCCTGTGTTATAGCCTCACCAGGTAGATGTCTTTTTTTCAAGTATACCTGGGACTGTTCTTGGCCTGGCCTCTTGCACTCTTCATTGAGCCAGTATTGATACACTGGCATTGTCTGTACCTGTAAAGACTTGATGACCTGTGAAGACTTGCATTCCAACTATTATCTTGCAATTGTGTCTCTGTCTATATATGCTGTGTTTGTGAACCCACTTCTCCATTCACCTGAGGAAGGAGGAGCACTCCGAAAGCTAGTGATTCCAAACAAACCTGTTGGACTTTAATCTGCTGTGCCCCCCCCAGTCCAACGCCGGCACCTCCGCATAATGACTAGCCTATATTTGCTGGGAATATCCTGGCCCCTTCCTTGAATGAGGATATCACATTTGCCCCTCTTTTGGCAGGTCCCCCACATTAAGGAAGTATTGGAGGATTATGGAAAGCTTTAGCAATCTCTATTTCCAGTCCTTTTAATAATATTGGATGCAAGCCATTGGTTTGATTTGATTTATTATGGTCACATATTAATATACAGTGAAAAATATTGTCTCTTGTGCGCTATACAGACAAAAGAATATCGTTCATAGAGAAGGAAAGTAGAGGGTGCAGAATGTGCAGCCATTTGGAGCAGGTGGCACATCCGTTTTCAGCATAGCCAGCCTGTCCAGTGCATCCTGGCTCTTAATTTCCACCTGACCTAATATCTGTGGCGGCTCTATTTGCCAGTCTTATTTTCCTCTTCATCTTCCCCCCTCAGCTTATTGAATTTAGCCTGGTTGAACTCTTTATCTAACATGCATTTTGTTTCATCATATTCTCTATCTACATCATCATTCATGGAATCCTGCTTTGATTCTGTCCCTTTGCCCTGGTTGGAAGGGGTCTATATTTATCTCTGTTGAGTGGAAAATTCTGGAAATGAAAAACAAACTTTTTTATTTTTATTCTCAAGTAGTAGTGTAGTACTCAATTTGTATTTGCAGGTTGCTTTCGTATGATCATATTTTACTGACATCTAATGGAAGAATGAATTCTGTGATAAAATAGTATCATGTATTTCCACAGAAAAACATTTTGCTCAATGAGTGAAATTTTAAACTTCAGACCAACAATCTAATGAGATTGTTCATAGTTCGGAACATCTTTCCGTCCTTTAGAGCCTCAATTCAGTGCTCATCTGAGTTTTTTTTCATCAGCCCTTAGCTGCAAAAGTGCTAACTTCATGCTCTTCCTTCCTGAATTCCGATCGTGTCAAATTTCAGACTCTACAATTTTTTTTGTTTAACTTTCTTTTCAGGACTTAAACTGTGAAATCACTTACCTACCTAAACATTTCCCTTTCTGTTAATCTTTAAGATTTTAAAATACAAGCTTGGCACAATAATGACTGTCTGATTTAATAAGTTTTCGCTGCTACTCTTTCACCTTTTGATGCTTGCATTACGAACCCTGACTCCACAATCTCTGCAATTAAATGTCTCAGTTAGAAATTGGGATGTGGAAGCGGTGGATGCGTTGTCGAGTGGAGCCTGAGGAGGAAGTTAATGTTTTGGGGAGGCCTGGGAAGCAAATGGTGAGGATGGGGTGGGAAGAATCCCTGGGGTAGTCGGAGATGGTTGGGTGAGCATCTGATTTGGCAGTCTTTGGGGACCCTCCTTATTATGCTACCCTGGAGCTTAGAATTTGGGGCCCAATGTGTCTTCTCAGTCAGCTATGGAATGCTACCAGACACTAGCATTGAGACTGGAATTTCAAATCTCTCAGAATCTCACAGAGCCCTACAGTACAGAAGGAGGCCATTCGGATCATCAAATCTGCACTGACCACAATCCCAGCCAGGCCCTGTTCCCATAACTTCACATATTTACTCTGTTAATTCCCTGACAGGGTCAATTTATCATGGCCAGTGAATCTAACCACACATCTTTGGACTGTGGGAGGAAACCAGAGCACAGAGGAAACCCACACAGACAGTGACCCAAGATTGGAATTGAACCTGGGTCCCTGATGCTGAGAGACAACAGTGTTAACTACTGTGCCACCCAAATGGGCAGTTATATTTTTCATTTGGTAAACTCCCATGAAATTGCTCTTATTCAATGCTTCAAAAATATGTTTTGCAAATTGTTTTTCATTGAACATGTTTGAATACTTCCCTGTATTGATAACTTAATTTCTACCTTGTTAAAATTATAATACTGCTAGACCATAAGAAGAAAGCTAATGAAAGTTCCCTACTGGATTTCACATGTTAATTAACCATTTTCTATGAAATAAAACCCTATTTTTTTCTAATCTTTGGCAACCATTAAAAGAAAATTGCAACCAGAGATTAAATCAGCAATTTAAATCAACATCTTCTATTGTACTTGCAACAGTTGTTTTCATACTAGTTGACACCTTTACCTTGAACTAGGAGTGTCATTATTTACCTAAAAAGGATTCTATCACAAGAACCCTAAATATGGTAAATTTTGTTGGTAAATATTTTTTCTGTGAATCTGATAACCTTTGACAGAGAAGCTAGCTTTGAAGAGTTTGTCAAGCCCAGTTTTGTGAGGATGCCTGTTATCAGCCAATTCCTTTATTAATAAACTCAAACTTCAAGGAACTTAACAACTACAGTTGAAGTGAATGATTATTAAGTTCTCTCATGATTGTAGGCTAAGTATGTTGACCTGTTTATCATGTCAAGACAAGTGAACTGTTAATAACACTCTGATATTGCTTTACGTTGCTATTTTCTCAGTATTAATTTGAGAATTTTTAAAAATGTAAACAGCCTGGAAACTTCTAATGTTTGAATTAGACAGCAAAAGTTCAGTCTCTAGACCCAAATCCCTTTTTCTATTTTGTAGAATAATTAGTTAACACTCTCTTTCCTGACTCTTAACTTGGCAAAGGGCAGAATTCTAATGCCACAATTAAAGATTAAAAGGAACAAATACATTTTTATGATGGAGTTGGAATAACATTGAGATGCTAAAGAAACAAAAGTGATAGTTTCATGTTTAAATTAGGCTGATTTGGTTTGTTAATTTTAAAATATGTATAATTGGAGTGCTATCTTACAATATTATTTAATTTAAACATGGCTAACAGAGGAGATATGTAAACACTTGTGGATGACTCTCCCAATTCCCTATGGAAGACCAACTGTGCCTGATACATCCCAAAGAAACATGGCTACGTAGGGAAGTGTTTATGGGCAGAATCCAGGCTCCATATTTCCATGGCAGTGAACATTGGTACTTCATGATTTGCATATTCAAAAATTGCATTCATCACATCCCCAATAACTCAGCCGTTAAAGCCGGTAAATGATCTGTGGTAATCCCAGTTTTGTTTTGTGATCTGTGCTGAGTTAACTAATTTTACCTGGAACTGCATTAGAGCCACGACATCATTTTCAGTGCTTCTGGAATAAGGAGGAGAGCCAGCTAAGGTTCTTAATCCAGATAATATCATCCGGTGCTCGTCTGGCTGGAACTAATTTACTCAAAGATGAAAGTTATAACCTTCAAGGTTAGAAAAGCAAAATACTATGGATGCTATGAAGCTGAAATGTGTCTCTGAGGGCAGGACACCCCCTAGAACAAATAGCTTGCTGTAACAGATTAGTTCACAACTGATGTGTAACATTTTGGGCCAAATACTGCAACTGTTTAGCACTTTTTAAAATTCACTTAGGGTTTGTGGACTTTGCTGACTGGGTTAGCATTTCTTGCCCATCTCAAATTGTTCTTGAGGAGGTGCTGGCGAGCTGCCTTCTTGACCTGTTAGGTTTAGGTATGCCCACAATGTTGTTAGGGAGGGAATTCCAGGATTTTGACCGAGTGGTTCAGCAAGAGTAATTCTAAGTAATTCCCAGTAGTTCTGTTTGAGCAAATAGCAGAGGTGGGGATGGGGAAGTAAGAATCAATTGAAAACCACTGTATTACTGGCGAAATTCCTAATGTAACCTAAGAAACTCAAGTAAAACAGAATGATAGTATTGTTTAAATGGTGATATGGGAAATGTTGATAAGCTGAGTGTCCTTGTACAATAGGTACTAAATGCAAAAATGCAGGTGCAGCATGCTGTTAGGAAAGCAAATGGTCTCATTGAAATTTATAAAATTCTGACAGAATGGGACAAACTGGAAGTCGAGGTGATGGTTTCCCTGGTTGGAAGGGTCTAGATCAAGGGATTATAGTCTCAGGATATGGGGCAAGGCATTTAGGACTGAGATTGGGAAAAATCTCTTCACTCAGAGGGTAGTGAACGTATGGAATTAATTTATTAAATGAGCTCAGCAAAATTTGAATAAGTTATACATTAGCTCAGTTGCTGGATGGCTGGTTAGTGATGCAGAGTGACTCCAATAGCACGTGTTCAATTGCTGTACTGGCTGAAGTTATTCATGAAGGCCCCACCTTCTCAACCTTGCCCCTCACCTGAGGTATGGTGATCCTCAGTTAAATCAGTGTCAGTCAGCTCTCCCCCCTCAAAGTGGAGAGCAGTCTATGGTCATCTGGGCCTATGGTGGCTTTGCTTTACTTTTTACAATGTTGTACATGGCTGTTCTGGCAAATGGCAGAAAATGAAAGTTAGCTCATCATTGAAATTGTGCAATTAATGCATAACCCAAGAGGCGCTATAGATAAAGTATTGTAAGTATTTTACTTATTTTATAAAATCGAGATGGAAATTTCATCCGATTTTCAATTTGTCTATATTTTCAGTGAAGTCCTTCATGTTTTGCAGAGTAATGAAGTAATATGAATGAAGCTCTACTTGTTCACAGCCAGTTTTCCAGTTGAAGAAACGCTTGACACATTTGCTAGGCAGATGAATTATCACAGATATAACATCAACGAATTTTTCTGTGGTGGATTGGAAAACTCCATTAAAGAGTATGGTGGTAGACGGGCAACGGCTAGCATTTGAAGAATTGATATATGACTCACAACAAATAAACATTCCTTTGAGGCAAAAAAGGTCAACAGGAAAAGTGACCCAACTATGGCTAATGAGAAGTTAAAGTCTTGTATTAGATCAAAGGAAGAATCTTATAAAGTTACCCCAAAAAACTGATATTGGGAGCATATTAGAATTTAGCCAAAGAGGATCAAAAAACTGATAAAAGGAAAATTCAGTATGAAAGTAATCTTGTGAGAATATGAAAACAGACTGTCAAGGCTTCTGTTGGTATATAAAAAGGGAAAGATTGTGAAAGACACATTTGAGCTCAATGCAGACAGACAAGAAAGTTTATAATATGCATTAAGGAAATGATAGGGAAACTGAACAAATACCTGCCTTCATGGAGGAAGATACAAAAAAACTTCCTGACATACCAGAGAAACGAGGAATTGTTGAGAATGAGGAACTGAAAGAAATTAGTCTTAGTTAAAAACAAATACTGGACAAATTAATAGAAATGAAAATTGATAAATCCCTTTCACCTGATGATCTACATCCCAGGGTGTTGAACAAGGTGGCTATAGTGTTAGTGGATACATTTATAGTCATTGTCCAGAATTCTATAGATTCTGAAATGGTTCTTGCAGTTTGGAAGATAGCAAATATAACTCCACTATTTAAGAAAGAAGAGAGAGAGAAAATGGGGAACTGCAGTCCTGTTAGCCTGATATCAGTAGTAGGGAAAATGCTAGCATCTCTATTAAAGGATGTGACAATTGGATCATTAGGAAATAGTGATAGGACTGGGCAGAGTCTACATGGATTTATGAAAAGGAAATCAAGTTTGACAAACCTGTTGGAGTTCTTTGAAGAAGCAGAACAAATAGGGAAGAAACCAGTAGATTTTGGATTTTCACAGGACTTTCGATAAAGTCCCACAGAAGAGGTTAGTGCACAAAATTAGAGCATGTGGGATGGGGGCAATATTCTGACATGGATTGCGAATTGATTAATGGACAGAAAAGCAGAATAGGGAACAATGGATCATTCTCAGGATGGCAGATATAACACGGAAACATGTGTTGTTACCTATCATGATAAGAAGCACGGAAAAGATGAGTCCTTAAATATTAAAAGATTGCGAAGTATTGAGGTCCAAAAGGATCTGGGTATTCTTGGCCATGATTCACTGAAAGCTAACATGCAATAGCAGCAAACAGTTAGGAAAGCAAATGGTATATTGGAGTTTTGTCTTGCTGCAAGTAGAATGAGTCTTGATGACACCGCACTTGAAATATTACATACAGTTTTTGCTTCCTTTACTTGAGCAACAATGTGTTTGCCTTAGGAGGAATGCAATAATGGTTCATCATACTAATTTCTGGGATGGCAGGGTTGTTCCATGAGGAGAGACTGAGGAGACATAAGAACATAAGACTGGGCCTGTATTCTGTAGAATTTAGAAGAATGAGAGGTGATCTCATTGAAACACAAAATTCTTGCAGAGCTCAGAAGGGTAGATAAAGAAAGGATGTGTCAACTGACAGAAGGGGATATCTAGAACTAGAAGACACAGACTAAGGATAAGGGGTAGGCCATTGAGGACTGAAATGAGGAGGAATTCCTTCACGCAGAGGATGGTGAATTTTTGGAATTTTCTATCCCAGAGGGGTATGGAGATTCAGTTACTGCTTAAGAGTGAGATCGATAGATTTCTTGATGTTAGACACATAAGGGATATGGGTATAGTACAAGAAAATGGTGCTGAGGTAGAAGATCAGCCATGATCTAATTGAATGGTGGAGCAAACTTGAAAGATTGAATTTCTCATGTTCCCATTGGATGTGTATTATTCTGGAATTATAACTTCACCAGTTGGTTGAATAGCAATAGCCAGCTGATTTCAATTTCTATCTCTTCTATGGAGAAAGTTTAATTAAGAGAATGTTAAAAGGAATGTTAAAATGCACATACAAGTGGTTTGGATGATGTAAATTTGGTGAATCATAGATTACTATTTCTGATAACTTAAGGTAGCTCGGTATGACCGGTATAAACAAGAAAGTTTATTCGATGAGAAGAAACTATATACAACTAAAGGATATGCAGCACAACACCCCAACTTGCTTTGCCGACTTCCAGCCCTGGGGATGTGCGCTGTTGCTCCCAATTGGCCGTGGATCATATGCTCGCACTCTATTAGCTTTGATCCAGTTGTCTGGCCCAAGAAGGATCTTCTCTTAAAAGGTCCACGCTATCGCACTTGTTTTCCTCCCTTAACCCCTTCAGCTATACCTGTAACAAAACAAAGCAGTTACACTCATCAGTATACAAGCAATATGATTGTCATGAGGATGTGGGGGGGTTGGGGGGCGGGTGGTATTAGATCATAATGTCAGTCTGTACAGAGACTTCTGAAATGCCAAAACTCTGCCAGGGGTCCCTCAGCAGTTGAAGACTTAGGATCCACTGAAGAAGCAGATGGATTAGTCAGCTATAATGTTAGGCCATGGTGGGCCCCTTCCTCTGCCTTGCCCACCATCTTTAACCCTCTTTCCACTCACATTGTCTGTATCTTTAAGACTTGCTTACCTGTATCGACTCGCATTCCAACCATTATTTTGAAAATTGAGTTTGTGTCTTTATATGCCCTGTTTGTGAACAGAACTCCCACTCACCTGATGAGGGGGCAGCACTCTGAAAGCTAGAGGCTTGTGCTACCAAATAAACCTGTTGGACTTCAACCTGATGTTGTGAGACTTCTTACTGTGTTTGCCCACCAAAACCACAGGCTCCCTTGGTCCAACCCTGGGTGTTGTAGCCTCAGGTTCTGAAGCTGGTAGGGACGAAACTGATGCAGGACCCACTTGCTTGTCTTCCACAGCTGCTTCTACTCTCTTCCGCAAGTGGCCAATATGCTTCTTCACTGGACAGCCCTCTGCCTCCATCAGATACAAAACCAGCATTGTCTTCTCCACAATCTTCCTTGGCACCCAGGCAAGGCCATCACCAAAATTCCTTGACTAAATAAGGTCATCAACATTGATGATCTGTCCAGTTTCTGAGAGTCATGGTACTCTTTCTGAGAGACTTGCCTAGCTTCTACCTTCCCTGACTAATTTGGAAACACTAAGTCTGAACAAGTATGCAGGTGCTGACCCATTAGCAGTTCTGACCCCAGTGGTGCCACCCATTTGAGGTAGGATGGTGGGGAGCCGTCTTAACATTATGAATACCAGTAGTCTTGATAAAAATCAGAAATTTGTCTGCTGTGAATGTCATTCCGTTGTCTGATATCAACACATTGGGAAGCCATGGATCACAAATATCTGCCTTAGTTTATCAGTAATAGATGTAGCGGTGGTGGAATGCATAAGCTGAATGTCCAGGTGCTTAGAATGGGTACCTTGTAGGATTAAAACATGTGCCCCAAAAAAGGCCCAGCAAGATCTATGTGAAGCCGTGACCACAGATGGCCTGGCCACTCCCAGGGTCAGGTTTGCTATTGGCAGTAACATTTATTGGTCTTACAATTTTCGCACTGCCCAACCATTTGTTCAATTTCTCTGTCATTGTCACATCATCAGAATTAGCTTCTGGCCAACATTTTCATTTTGGTCCAGCCAGTTTGGGCATCATGTAACTGTTGGAGTACTGACTGGCAACGTGGCAGAGTTATAGCATTCCTGAAGTCTCCGTACAGTCCCTCCACAAAAGCACTCCATCCTTGCAGGTTACCTTGTCCCTGCATTGCAAATATGGCTTCATTCACTTTGCCTTGCTGACGTGCCAACCTGTCAGCACCAGTTTCTTGATCTTAGACAGAAATGAGAACCTGTCTGTCCATCACATAATGTTAGCTGTTGAGACAGGCAGGGTGTCCACGTTATGCAGAACCAGTACTAACTCCTGTGGAACAGGTGGTGGCAATGTGGTCTATGGTAGTGGGAGACAATTAAGTGCATCTGCATTCAAGATCTTTGTGCCTGGCCTATGTTGGAAAGTATAGCTGTATAATGCCAGCTGCATGGCCCACTTTGCATCCTGGCCAAGACAATAGCTAGCACTGGCTTCTTGGAAATCTCTACCTGTGGCATAGAAATAATGAAACTGCTGACAAGGTTTGAGCTGGCAAGATAGGTGAAGAGAGGGGTCCTCTTGGAATCTTCTGTCCCTTGGCTGTTTTGTGCTGTTGCATTTCCAGACTGACTTTGTTTCTGATTCTAATATTAATTATCTAAAGTTAGTTTTGATCATGTGACCACATGCCCAATATGTCCATTGTTGACATTAATGACTTGAAGCTATTGCTGTGCAATAGAAAATGCATGGTGGTTGTTCACACTTACTAATGACGAGCTGCTCCCTCTGAACTCTAAAGTGTTGAGCTCCAAGGCATGGAGTCTGGACTTTAGAGTTTTGGTGAGTGAATGGACAATAGGAGGTGTAAATTCCACAAATCGTTTTGTCTCGGTATGTCTATTCATGGGAGGGCACCCCACCACACCCATGTAAACTAATATCTTTCTGGAGGCTCAAGGCAATTCTATGCCTCTGCAGAAATTACAAAAGTCACATGACTTTCAGCAGCCATCTTAACAGCTTACTGTTTTTGTCCACAGAATCATAGAATCCTACAATACAGAAGGAGACCATTCAGCCCATTGATTCTACACTGACTATAATCCCACTCAGGAGCTATCCCCATTACCCCATGCCTTTAGTCTAAGCTATTCCCCCTGACACTAAGGCACAACTTAACATGGCCACTCCACCTAACCTGCACATCTTTGAACTGGGAGGAAACCAGAGCACCCGGAGGAGAGCTGCACAGACACAGAGAGAGTGTGCAATCTTCACACAGACAGTGACCCAAGCCAAGAATCGAACCTGGGTCCCTGGCCCTGTGAGGCAGCAGTGCTAACCACTGTGCCACCGTGCTGCCCATTAAGAACTTAGTTGTGATTTTTAGCCAGTAAAAACATAAAAGCTATAAGCACTTTTTTCTAAAGTGTGGCTTTGTAACGCGTTTTTGTTACCCATTAGTTAATCTCTCATGGTTCGGCATACAAGAACTTCATACCAAGTGTTATACTAAGCAGGATTATAAGGCAGAGGAAAAGTTGGATTTCAGGTAGGGAAGGGAATAGGAGAGATGGTTGATGAGGGGGTAGAGAATGGAGTGACAATAAGAAGCCAGTCACCTAATGAAGGAGCAGCGCTCTGAAAGCTCATGCTGCCAAATAAACCTGTTGAACTTAAACCTGGTGTTGTGAGACTTCTTACTGTGCCTACCCCAGTCCAACACTGGCATCTCCACATAGTGACAGCAAGTAGCAGAGATGTGAGTGGGAATTCCAATAGGACATTGACCTCTTAAGTGAATGGGCAAAACTACCATGCTCAGTTGCTAGCATTCTTCGCCACTGCATTGTGGGTTCAAGTCTCACTCCACAGTCCTGAGCACAGAAACTAACGCTGACATTCCAGCTTAGTCCTGAGAGAGAGTACTGTACTGCCAGAGATGCTGTCCTTTTGGTGAGACACCTGTTCCCTGAGGTGGATGTAAAAGATCTCATTGTGCTATTTCAAAGAGAAGTAGAGATATCCCTGGTAGCCTGCCCAATATTTAATCTTGAAACAACATCACAAAAACTGATTATCTGGTCACAATCACATTGCTGTTAGCAGAAACTTATCACATGCAAACTTGTGTTTCCTATATTACTTTAACAGTTATGCTTCAAAATGTGCTTCATTGGCTGTAAAGCACTTTGGGACTTCTTGAGATCATGAAAGATGCTAGATAATGGAAGTCTTACTTTCTTTTTATGTTAAATTGAATTTAATGTCAACAAGTGTGAGATAATCCACTTTGGACCCAAGAAAGATAAATCTGAATATTTTCACTGTGGTGAAAAACTAATGTCAAGGACCAAGGAGGTCTGGGAGTCTTTTTTTTCATTCATGGGACATGGGCATCACTGGCTGGCCAGCATTTACTGCCCATACCGACTTGCCTTTGAGAAGGTGGTGGTGAGGTGCCTTCTTAAATCGCTGCTGTCCATATGCTGTGGATTGACCCACATTAGGGAGGGAATTTCAGGATTTTGACCCAGTGACTGCAAATGAGTAGCCATAGTTTTCCAAGTCAGAAAAATGAATGGCTTGAAGGGGGACTTGCAGGTGGTGGTGTTCCCATGCATCTGCTGCCCTTGTCCTTCTAGATGGAAGTGGTCGTAGACTTGGAAGGTGCTGGCTAAGGATCTTTGGTGAATTGCTGTATCTTGTAGATCGTACACACTAATGTTACTGAGCGTGGTGGTGGAGGGATTGAACGTTTGTAGATGTGGTGCCAATCAAGTGGGCTGCTTTGCCCTGGATGGTGTCAAGCTTCTTGTGTTGTTGGAGTTGCACCCATCTAGGCAAGTGGGAAGTATTCCATCACACTTCTGACGTGCGTTGTGTTTGGTGGATAGGCTAACTGATTGAAAGCCTGCCCTATGTATAAAATACAGTTGAAAAGGCTAATGAAATGCTGGCCTCTATCTCAAACAGCTGTAGTACAAAGGGGAGGAAATTCTATTATATGGAGTCTTGGTCAGACACCATCTGGACTGCTGTCTTCAGTTTTGGCCACCATATCAAGGGAAGGGTATATTGAACTTGAAAGGATGCCGAACGGAATGATACTGGAGTCTAATGGATTCAATTATGAAAATACGGACCATGTGCCCTTAAGCACAAGATGTTGAGGGATAATCTGATTGAAGTGTTTAAAAATAGATTCTCAATGAAAGGTACCGGATCTTCTGAAGTTATAAGTCCGTAGAGTCGTATAATGATTGAGCAAGAAGGTGGCCATTTTGACAGTGGTACCTTTTGCCAGCTCTTTGAACAACCTATATGATTAGTTCCACTTCCCTCCTCTTTTCCATTGCCTCGTGAAAACTTTGTCCTTCAAATATTTATCCAATATGCTTCTGAAAGTTACTAAATCTGCTTCCACCATTCTTTCAGCAACATTGCTGACCAAAACCCATTACATAATTTTTGGTTTCCTTGTGTTTTGTTTTTTTTCAGATTAACTTAAACTTATTCCTTCTGGCTGCTGACCCTTTTGCCACTGGAAAAAAAGTTGTCTTATTTACTCTTAGCAAATGTTTCAAGATTTTGAACACTGTTTATTAAAATTCCCCCAGGGCATCCTCTGCTCTAAGGATAACAATACTAATTTTGCTCCAATTTCTCTATTTTTAACATTTTCAGATTTTATGTTTTTATCTTGGCATAACTTCCTTGCTCTTCCTTGTTCTAATGCAGCCAAGATCTCGTAAGCCCTTTTAACAACCTTCCCAAATTATCCTGCCACCTTTAAAGGATTGACTACATACCCGACCAGGTCCTTCTGTTTCTGCATCCACTTAAAAATGTTATCATTTATATGCTGTTATTTTGTATGCTATCATTTAAATTTTATCAGTTTAGTTTGCCGCCTCTTATGCACGCTACCAAAATAAATCAATTCACACTTCTCTGCCTTAAATTTCATCTGCCCATTCACCAATCTGCGTTCTCTTAATATGCTACTATCATTCTCAGTGTTTTTTGCATGTCAGTTTAATGTCATCTGCAAACTTTTGAAGTTTTATACTGTATACCCACATCCAGGTCACTAATATATATCAACATGAGCAGTGTTCCTAACCCGTATAGGATATTATTGTACATTTACTTTCAGTTTGAAAAGCATCTATTTAATGTCCCTTTGGCAATTTCTTATCCTTTCAGCCACTTTCCCTTTAATACCAGGGACTTCAGTTTTGCTGACTTTTTTATGTGTCAGTTGATCAGGCGCCTTTTGAATGTTCACCTACTGGACACAACATCAATTGCATTCCTTTCACCAACCCTCTCTGCTATTTCAAAGAACTCGAATCAAATCTCTCAAATATGATTTGCCTTCAGTAGATCTACGCTGGTTTTCATTTATTCACCTGAATTTTTCCAAGTGCCAGTTAATACTATGTAGGTCTAATGTCTTTAAAAGTTTCCCTACCATTGACATTAGGCTGACTGGCTTGTAATTGCCAGGTTTACCCTTCTCCCTTTTTTTAAGCATGGGTGTGTTGTTGGCAGTCCTTAAGTTCTCTGATGTCACTTTCTTATTTAAGGAGGATTGGAAGATCGTCTCAAGAGCCTTACTTCTATCCTTAATTTTATCAGCAAGCTTTTAAATAATTAATAAATGTCATGTGCACATCACTGGCTAATCCAGCATTTATTGCCCATTCCTAGTATGCATCATATCCCAACTGAGTTACCTTGAATGCTGCCAACCAAGTGTCTTCACTTGATCTATTTTTATCCTATTCAATTTCTCTACTGCTGCTTCTTTTACTGCATTATAGGGAAAAATTCTCTCTTTTAGCAAGGACAGATGCAAAGTACTCAATACTTCAGAGACAACTTTGGGAAGATCTTTTTGGTCCATAATCAGCCCCATCATTTTATTAACCTTTTTATGATTTACATATTCATAAAAGACATGCTTTCCTTGTTGTGTTTTGGCTAATTTATTCTCATTCACACTTTGCTTCTCTATTATGTTTTCCAGTTCCCCTTTACGTTTTATTCAGCTTGGTTCTTCACTGAACCTGTCATTTATCATAAAACTTTTTGTGTTTCAGTTTAAATCCTAAATTTCATCATCGAGGGAATTCTCCAGGATACCTTTCTTTGCCTCCTCACGGGAATGAGAATCTGGAACTAAACTGTCCCTTTTTTTTTGGAGGTCTTCTAATGCTTATTTGTAGCTTTGTTTGCCAGTGGTTGATTCTAATTCAATAGGATGGATCCTTTTTTAAAATACTGAAATTAGTTTTTCTCCATTTGTGTGTTGTCACATTTCAGAGGAAAATAGCTTAAAGTTTGCACAGTACCTTTCACTACCTTAGCAAGTTTCAAAGCAGTTTATAATGAATTAAGTATCTTTTAAATGTAGACACTACCATGATGTAAGAAACACAGCAGCAAAATTCCACACAGCACGTGATATTGACCAGATAATATGTTTTATTCATAAAGTTGATAAACCAGGGCATTGGGATTCATTCCCCTGCTTTCTTTGAAACCTGAGAAGGAAGTAAGGGGCCTCATGTTAATGTCTCATCTGAAAGATGATGCTTCTGACATTGCAGTCCTCCCTCAGTTACTATATTGGAGTGTCAGTGTAGATTTGTTTGCTCAAAGTCTACATTCTAATGCAAAGTTGAGTACTACCAACTGAGCCACGTTTGATTCATCCTTGACCTTTGCTTTGTCTATTCCAAATTGATAACATTGCAATTTTTTTTTATCCCAAATGTCCCCCATACTGAAACATGTTCCACTAGCCTCACTTTTTTCCCTGGAATTTCATCCTTCATGGATTCTTTCTATGAACATGCTTAGTTGCTCAGGATGTTAACTCTATTTTCCCTCTCCACAGACCTGCTGGGTTTTCCAGCATTTTCCATTTGTATTGCAGATTCCAACTTCTGCAGTATTTTGCTTTATTTTATTGCTTAATTCCTCATTGAGCAGATAAAGAAAGTTCCCCTGTACATATTTTAGCAACTTAAAATAATGTTAATGGGATGTGAATGTCACTTGAAGAAATTAATGGAAATGAAAGATGGTAAGTCCCTGTGATCTGGCTATTGATATCCCAGAGCAGGAGATAGCTGTAGGGTTAGTGGATTCATTATGTAACTGTCTTCCAAAATTCTACAGAATTTGGAACTGTTTATGGAGATTGGAAAGTAGCAAATGTAACCTCATTATTAAGACTGAGATGAGGTTAGACCTCAACTGGAATATTGTGTACAGTTCTTGATGCCACAGTTTAGGAAGGATGCAACACATTGGAGAGAGTGTCATAGAGGTTCACAAGAACAGTTCCAGGGATGAGAAGCTTGTTATGAGGATTGATTGGAGAGCTTGGGATAGTTCTCCTTGAAGAGAAGAAGGCTAAGAGGAGGTTTGATAGAGATGCTCAAACACATGAGGGGCTGGACAGAGAAGATAGGGATAAATAAATTTGTAAAAGAATCAGCAATGAGCAGGCACAGATTTAACATAATTTGCAAAATAAACAAAAATGATATGAGAAAAACCCTTCACCCAGTGGATGGTTTGGGTCTGTGATATGCACTGTCTGGAATCGTAATAGAGGCAGGTTAAATAAAGCATTCAAATGGGCATCAGATGAGTACTTAAATAGAAGCAATGTCCAAAGGAACAGCATTATGTCATGGTGCTCATTTGGAGAGCTGGTGCAGACACGATGGACCAAATGACCTCCATCTGTGCTGTAATATTCTGTGAATTTCTTCATTGAGGCTGATGAGCTTTTGGAATTCTCTAACCCGAGAGCTGTGGATGCTCAACCATTGAGTATGTTCAATAGATTTTCAGGTACTAATGACATGATGAACTGTGGGAATACTGGGGAAAAATGGCATTAGAGGTGATCAGCCATAATCTGCTTGAATGGCAGAACTGGTTCAAAGGGACGAATCACCTACTCCTATTTCTATCTTTTCCCTTTCGAATTGCATTTTAATATTTAAATGATATGGCACCTATTGAGAGATTATTTTTGGTTGAAAGACAGAATTATGAGAGGCTCAAAAATGATAAGAAATGCACCAACTGAAGCCCCAATTTTGTATGGAGCAAGTCCTCAGATTTCCTTGTAAGGTAGATGCTGTGCCTTTATAATGCAGTAGCTGCTAAAAACTTAGTTTTTTATGTAATCAAATGGTTGTACTTGTTGCTTGGCTTATGACATGTGAATGTCCTTCCTCACTTTCATTTCAAGCCCTTGTTCATGCCTATATTCAGAGCTGTTTTTTGAGTTGTCAGCTTTTTTAATTTCCTATGTTGGCACATATGCAATTATGAGATGACCCTAACATTACTGGGTTCTGCTTCCATAGAGATCAGGTAAAAGTGAAAAAATAAGTTGCTGAGCAAACTCTATAGATAGACTTTTACATACTTTTCCTGTTTTAATATTAACATGTAAGCTCAAATTGAGTTACTATCCCTTGTCTGAAGAATGATGCATGGAAACAAGAAAGATGAGAAAATATAAGAAATGTAATATTGGAGATGTCCATTTCTCTCAAAAGATTAATATTTACATCGGAACAAAATTTTCCCTTTGAGTTTTCACTGCCCTGGTTCATTTTAGATTTTAGCATTTATATATGTTGTTCTAAGCCCAAAAATTCATATCAACAAAAAGAATGCTGCCGATACTAGAAACACTCAGCAGGTCAGGCAGCATCCATAGAGAGAGTAGACAAGTTAGTGTTTCTGGTTTGGCCCCTTTGTCACAGAACAACACTTTGCTTGTGTTCTCCAAATTGATGTCTGATCTACTGAGCACTTCAAGCGATCTTTGTTTCAAAAATTGGTGTTTCTTTTAGCTTGAAAGTTAGTGGACCTTGTTTTATATGTGGGTCATATACAGATTCAGTTGGTTCCATCCTGGTGAAGAAATATCTCCAAATATGATTGACCCAATAGTTCTGCTCTATTTCTCCAATACTATGCCAACTGATCCACACGATTTTAATCTTGGCTTTCATCACTGATTTAAATTCAGAGACAGCCCAGAAGGAGGGATAAGAACATAAGAAATAGGAGCAGGAGTAGGCCATCTAGCCCTTCGAGCCTGCCCTGCCATTCAATAAGATCATGGCTGATCTGAAGTGGCTCAGTTCCACTTTCCTGCTTTCTCCCCATAACCCTTAATCCCCTTGCCTACCAAAAACCTATCTACCCGCGTCTTAAATATATTTAGCGAGGTAGCCTCCACCACTTCAACAGGCAGAGAATTCCAGAGATTCACCACCCTTTAAGTGAAGAGGTTCCTCCTCAGCTGTGTTCTAAACTGCCACCCCCCCCCTTATCTTGAGGCTGTGCCCTCTAGTCCTGCTGTCCTTTCTGAGCAGGAAGAATCTCTCCACCTCTACCCTATCCATCCCTTTCATCATCATGTACGTCTCAATGAGATCTCCCCTCATCCTTCTAAACTCTAACGAGTACAAGCCCAGTCTATTCAGCCTCTCCTCATAGCTCAACCCCCTCAACTCCGATATCAGCCTAGTGAACCTCCTCTGCACTCCCTCCAAGGCCAAAATATCCTTGCGCAAGTGCGGCGACCAAAACTGCGCACAGTACTCCAGCTGCGGCCTCACCAGTGCCCTGTACGGTTGGAGCAAGACCTCCCTACTTTTACATTCAGTCCCCCTCGCTATGAAGGCCAGCATCCCATTTGCCTTCCTGACCACCTGCTGCACGTGTAGGCTGGGTTTTTGCGACTCATGCGCAAGGACCCCCAGGTCCGTCTGCACTGTAGCATGCTGCAGCTTTTCGCCCTGTAAGTAGTAGTCCTCCCTACCATTATTCCTACCAAAGTGGATAACCTCACACTTGCCAACATTGTATTCCATCTGCCAGGTCCTCGCCCACTCGCTCAGCCTATCTAGATCCCTCTGCAGGCTTTCCACACCCTCCGCACAATTTGCTGTTCCACTTATCTTTGTGTCATCAGCAAATTTCGACACCTTACACTCGGCTCCCTCCTCCAGATCATCTATATAAATGGTAAATAGCTGAGGCCCCAGCACCGATCCCTGGGGCACTCCACTAGTCGCCAACCACCAATCCGAATAGCACCCATTGACACCCACTCTCTGCTCCTATTTGACAGCCAATCCCCTATCCACGCTAACACCCTACCCCCAACTCCATGCCCCCTAACCTTCTGTAACAACCTTTTGTGTGGCACCTTATCAAACGCCTTCTGAAAATTGAGAAACACCACTTCCACCGGTTCCCCTCTATCCACCGCACTAGACACATCCTCATAGAATTCCAATAAATTCGTCAGACATGACTTCCCCTTAACAAAACCGTGCTGTGTCTGCTCTATCAAACAATTCTTCTCAAGATGCCTCGCTATTTTCTCTTTGATTACGGATTCAAGCATTTTTCCTACAACAGACATTAAACTAACCGGCCTATGATTCCCTGCCTTTGCCTGCTACACTTCTTAAACAGCGGCGTAACATTAGCCGTTTTCCAATCTTCCAGCACTTCCCTGGAATCCAGCGAGGTTTGGAAAATAATCACCAAGGCAATGAGATGAAATGTAAAATCAGCAGCAGGAACCTGGACTGGAAGCAGGGGCAGAGTGTTGCATTTAATGTTAGTACTGGAGGAGAGAGCCAGCAACTGATGGGGATGTGATGATTGAAAATGGAAAGCACAAAGAAACTGTGTTCTTGGATATCAATTGGCACGATGTTTAAAGTGATAGATTTTGTAATGCTTTCTTCCCCTACAATAGGGTCAATGATTTTTGAGGGGATTTGAGAGGAACTTTGTAAATGTGATTAAATGGAGAGGTTTATCTTTTTATTTCTTGGATGTATATGCTGCAGTTTACTTTTCTTGCTAACAGTTAACTAACACTTATTATTTTGGGTAAATGTCTTTGTAATACAACAATTTAAGTGTTCCATGTTATTTTCAATTGTCATCCTATGGAGCACAAGTTAAATTTAAATGATAAAATATAGCTGCTTGACTTTTCACTTTATTTGATACATGCATTATTTTGTATATGCATTCAATTACTGAAAATACCCTGCAAATACCATTGTGAAAATGTGGAAATCAGTCACTTCTCTTTTAGATATCCTATCAAACTAACCTATTTTATTGAAGCAGTTTTGAAAGGAATGCTATAAGATATTCTGGGAAGCTGGAATAAGTTTAGAGGTTAAGTGAAAAGATTTGACTTTCTAGTACTCTATTTTGGGCAATGAAAGGCTTTGAGAAATTATGCTGTGTCGTTGAGGAAAAATTGTGGTGAAACACCTGTGGAGAACTTTTATTATGCATTTAACTTTACAATAGAATGGATTACATTATTGAGATGCGTGATATTTTTTGAAAAAGCAAAATTGCCATTCCAGCTGTATGTAAAATAAATATTCTTAACTCTCTCTTATTTCATGATCATGTAGATAAATGCATCCTGATGTATGAAAAAAAAGACCATGTTTGATTCCTAAAACATATTTGGAAGTGATGGCCAGAGTTCTAAAAATGGCTTCAAATACCCCAAAACCAGCGGGAAGAAATTGAACAAAGAACAGAGAAGGACAAAGAGCAATACAGCACAGAAAGAGGCTCTTTGGTTCTCCAAGCCTGCACTAGCCATGCTGCCCGGCTGAACTAAAACCCCTGTCGGGCAATTCGTCAGTCAGTTATCCTGGTTACTAATTTAACCATCGACTTCTTGGAAATTATGCATGTATAGACATGGTGGTTCTCAGTTAAGTAGCCTGTTCTTTCTTGCCTAAACCTGCATATGAGGAATATGTATCTTGAATAAGGCATAGACCAGCAAGAGTCGCTGCCAACAAAAAGAAAAGGAAATTAAAACAAGAAATTCTCACAACTGGGTCTTGCTAACAATTTCAGCATTTATTGATCATAAATAAAAATGGAAAATGCTGGAAATTCTTAGCAAGTCTGGCAGCACCTGTGGAGAGAAACATGGCTAATGTTTCAGGTCGGTATCATCAAAACTGGAAAATGTTAGGAATGTGACATTCAAAAAAAGTGCAGAGGACGTGGCCATGGAGAGGGTAGAATAAAAGAGAAGGTTCACAGTAGGATGGAAGACAGGCTAGATTAAATGATAGAAGGGATTATTATGCAAGGCCAAATAAGGTGACAACAGGGCAAATAAAGAAACATCATGTGTCTAGAGGAATGGGAAAGCAGAATCATTACTGAAAGCTGCTTTCCAAAAACAGAAATTCCCAAACACAGGGGAAGAGGTGATGTTCATCCTTTCATAAAATGGTGGCTGCAGCTTGTATAAGGAAGGTGTTGCCATAGTACTGTCCGATACAGGGTTCCATGAAGGAAGAGTTATATATGTCCCAGTCAGGATAGTCTTATGACTTGAAGAGGAACTTGGAGCTGGTGATGATGTTCCTATGCATGTATCATTTTCCCTTTTTCTTCTGGGTTGTAAATGTCACACATTTATAAAGTGCTGCTGAAGAAGATGTGGCATGTTGCTGGAGTCTATTTTGCAGATAGTGCTCATGACAGCTGCAGAAAAAGTGGAGGTGGAAATTTAATCTAATGTATGAGGTGTTGAATAATTAGCCGGCTTTGTCCTGGATGATGATGTGTTTCTTGAGTGTCGTTGCAGGGGAGGCAATGGCCTAGTGGTATTATCACTAGACTATTAATCCAGAAACTCAGCTAGTGTTCTGGGGACCCAGGTTCAAATCCCACCATGACAGCTGGTAGAATTTTAATTCAGTAAATAAAATCTGAAATTAAGAATCTATTGATGACCATAAAACTATTGTTGATTGTTGGAAAAACCCAACTGGTTCACTAATGTGCTTTAGGGAAGGAAATCTGCCATTCTACATGTGACTCCAGACCCACAGCAATGTGGTTGATTCTCAACTGCCCTTTGAACAAGGGCAACTAGGATGGACAATAAATGCTGACCAGCCAGTGATGCCTGTGTCCCATGAATGAATAATTTTTTAAAAAGCTGCACAGGTACACAAAGGCAGAAGAGGAGAGTATTCCACCATATTCTTCAATTATGTCTTGCAGGTGGCAGGGTTTAGGGATGTCAGGCCATGAGTTACTTGCTATAGAATTTCCAGACTTTGGCCAGCTCTTGTAACCACAGTATTTATGTACATGTTTAGGTTCTGGTCAGTGGTTACATCCAGGATTTTGGAGGGGAATTTGGGATTGATAATGTAATTGGTTAAGAGGAGGTGGTTGGGCTGTCTTGTAGGGATGGTAATTGTCTGATACTGATGTGTTGCAAGTATTATTCACCAACCGTCAGCTAAACCTGGATGTAGCCTAAGTCTTGTTGCATGTAAGTATAGAATGCTTTATTATTTGAGAAATTGCAAATTGAACACTCAAATGATTAGCAAGTCACTGAAGTAGTTGAAGATTTTAGAGGTCTTAGACATTGCACTGAGGAGTTCTTCAGTAATATCGTAGGGATCAGTAACAAGCGAGGATAATGGCTCCGATAAAACGCCAGGGACTGCTGGAAACATCCTGCAAAGTAATATGATTAAAATACATTTCCTGAGGGCACAGTATGGTCACATAGGTGACATCACAATGCACTCAAAGTAATTAGAGTCTTCCTTTGTTTCAGTTGTCAATTTTTTAAATCATGAACTCTGATTAGGATAGGAAAAGGTTCCCTCGCACATGCCCTTCATTCTCACCTCTACTTTGCAAAGCAATAGTGGATATCTAGAAGGCTAGATCAATTGAAAATTTCAAAACTGAGATTGATAGATCTCTTTTCTGGCCACAGCATTAAGGCAGAACCAAGGCAGGTGGATGGAGTTAGTTGAAATGGCTTGAGGGATATTCTTGTACCACCAATACAGCTCTCTCGTGCATTTTTCTATCTGTTTTTGAGAGGGGTCGGGAGAGCGATAAGTCCAATCTAATTGACAAGATGAAACTCCTTTCTTAATTGGCAATCTACATTTTAACTGTCATAGAGTTGTAATGTTTCAAATAAAGAAAAATTAGCACTGGTGCAGTAATGTGTGCTTTTCGGATTGGCTTTATTTTCTAATCCAATCTAATCCTGACCTAAGCATACTGATGTGATGCCAGCTTCCCTCAACGTAGTGTATGTTTTGTTTGAGAGCATTAACATCCTTCACCATCCAGTTTAAAATTTCAAATGGGAAGAGGTAGCAATGCTTAATTGGGGACATTCTGGGAACTTCTTTTCATGTAATAAGCCCATTTAAAAAAATCAGCTGGAGGTGTTGTTAATTAGTTAATGCTACATGACTGACACCTGAGTAGATTCTGCCATTGCTTGAATATAAGCTCTTTTGTGAATATCTTTACGTTAATTTGTCTTTTTTTTATATAAGATGGTAAATTTATAGCACCAGACATATTTGGCAATCTGCAGTCATCATATAACCAACAACCTCGTTGCACTATCTGTTATAAACAAGTGTGGTGAAGCATCTTACGAAGTAGGTTGCCATGGTGACAATGCTTCTTTAAGAGTACATAACAGATTCTGAGTTAGCCAGAATCAGTGCTTGGCGAAGGGTTACAACCATGTGCAGACTTGAAATATTGTTTGAGGAAAGCATTTCTCACTGCCAGAGATAACACTTCAGTTCTGATTTAAAGCAATCAATGCTGAGTGATGTTGGCTAAATGTCACTACAGGCTTTTACCTGAAGAATTCTTATTGATTGCAAGGATTGTGTTTTTTGTTTGTCCATTGATATTATGCAACAGTTTGAAGATTGTGGATAATCTGAGTTAATTAACAAGGCTGGGGTTTCTGACTGTCGAGCTCTCCTTACAATTGGAATTGGAATCCTGATTGGGCAGAGTATTGTTTGTGACGATCTAGTAATGTTCGATGTACTCTTGAGGTCAAATGGTAAGATGTGACCCAGTGGATTTAATTTTGGCTTTTCTATATCTGTACAGATATATACGACATTTTCTCATTTAAACTTAGTTCTCAAATTTCAAGATATAATTGTGAGACTGTATTTTGGCAAGTACTGTGAGGATCTAGGATACTGAGTGTGTTATATTGCAAGTTTTATACTGGCAGTTTTTTTTTTGTTGTTGACCAAAACAGGCAGTAGAACTCTGTTGACACTGGGAAAATTGCAGTATCAACACATAGGTTATCTCAATGATCGACATCAAATAAGGATAAGAGGGAGCTTTTTACTTGTGACACTAGTAAGTAGTTCATTTATTAGTGTCACAAGTAGACTTACATTAATACTGCAATGAAGCTACTGTGAAAATCCCCAGTCACCACACTCCAGCACCTGATTGGGTACACTGAGGATGAATTTAGCATGACCAATTCACCTAACCAGCACAGCTTTCAGACTGTGGAAGGAAAACGGAGCACTTGGAGGAAACCCACAAATCAAACCTGTGCCCCTGGTGCTGTGAGGCAGTGGTGCTGCCCAATTTAGAAGCAACTCAGATGATTTACGAATTCATGTTTTTAGATTATAATAATAAACAGGTAAACTTTTTTCAAATAGGCTGCATTTCTTCTGATTTTTCTTAATGCAGATGCAAAATACTATGGATGCTGAAAATCTGAATTCAAAACAGGAAATGTTAGAAATATTCTGGTTAGGCAATGTTTGTGGTAAAAGAAACAAATTAATGTTTGAAGTTGATGAACTTTCATCTGACTTTAGAATTAACAATGCATATCAGAGAATTTTTTGATTTTACAACTTTCAGATTTAATTGAATAATATTTCTGTACATTTAGGACGATGATGTCTGTGAGAAGTTCTTACTGTGTTATTGCTGCAATGTATCTGTTTTCAAGTCTAATGGCTTTTCGATGAACCAACTGATCTTTCCTGCTTTTACCAACATTTCCATTTTGATTTAGTTCCTCTGTTTTTGACATTTATATCTCGTTTTCCCTTCTTGCATGTCCTAGGCTGTTCACTTTTACAGCTTTGAACTGATGGCTGACTATTTGGTTGCTTGCTGAATTATGTAGAAGAGAGCTAGAACTGAGTCTTTTTTTTCTTCACCATTTTCCAGTCTCCATGGGATGACGGAAGTAACCATGGGAATGTAGCCACCATCATAATCATGTGTGCTCTTCTAGTTTCTTCCCCTTTTCCTACTTTGCATACCTTGCTTTTTTCATGGTCTCGTGAATGTTTTTCAGAATCTTCTTTGCTGATTGCCTTTCCAAGTTCAATGACAGCCTACTTTGTGAGATATGTCTGCCTTTCTTTCTCCTTTGGGTCTTTGCACTGAGCAACTTCTGTATGGTAATTGCAACTTGCATCTCACCTCCTCTTCAATTTTACTGTTGTCTTCTTCTCCGTAACTTCATCTTTGTATTTATTCTCTCATTAACATCCATGGCATTGCTTGACCTCATTATGATTATGGCCTTTCTCTGGATGACATTTCAATTACTGGCAACTGTTTCTGGTAATTTCCTTGTCTCCTTTTGCACCCATGCCCTTCTCTTCTTCACTTCCATTCTCCTCCTCACTTATCACAGGGGATAAACCTCTCTGTCAGCTTTCTGCAGACTCATTCGGTAACTTCTAACCTTATCTTTGGCTCTGCACCCATCCTGATAACTTTGTAGCTACTTAATTGCTTAAATGATGTCTTCTTTAAATACTCATCAACTTCAGTTCAGTCATTGTTTCGTATTATTGCTGCCACCACTGCTCCTACCTCTACTCCCTCAAGACCAAGAGATGCAAATTTGAACTGAATATTTATTGTGTTTAACTAGCTTAATCATCAGTTGTCACATCTGGCTTGATCACATAAGCATTACTGTGCATTGCTGTTCTCTGTGAAAATTACTTAGTATTCCAAGATCATTTGGAACTTAAAGACAATTATTGTAAGGTAATAGGAACATCAATTCAACTAAACTTTGATTAACCTGTATCTCGATTCCATTTACCTTTCTTACATCCGCCCCCTTACCTAAACAAAAATCTATTAATTAGAAAATTGAATTGAGCCAGCATCCACTGCCCTTTGACGGCTAAGTTGCAGATTTTCACAGCTGTGTTTAAAAATAACTCTTTCCTGGTTTCACTTCTAAATGGTCTAGCTCTAATTTGAAGAATATGCCTCTTTGTTTTGAATTTTGTCTCCATAGGAAATAGTTTCTATATATTTACCCTATCAACTGTACAATTTGTCATTTAGAGATCCCAGTTGTGACTGTTCATATGTCTAAACTTGAGGAACAAATCAGGATGATGCACACATCCTCATTATTTATCTCTTAAATCCTGTTAATTTTTCACTATATCTTCTGCCAAACCAAAAAAAAACTGAATGCAGTACCTCAGTTGGGGTTGGACCAGACTTGGTTTCTGTTTCCTTTTTTCTCTGACCCTCTGTGTGCTCTCATTATATAGCAAGTGGATGAACTTCAGACTTTTTCATATAAAGGAATATGGGCACCCATCCTCTTCTCCCCCTTCCCCCACTTAGCCTTTTCTCTGCCTCCTCACATCATTCATATATTGCTATCCTTTTCCAAGTTCTCATCAGTCTTCAGTTCTACATTCTCCTAATTCCTCCGTTACTTGATTTCTGGATCCACTCTGGATATAAGCCCCATTTCCAATTCTCTCTCGCTCAGCATTAATTCTCAATGGCTATTGCTAAATTGCCTTAGGATACTTTTATATTTTAAAGATTCTATACATATGTAGATTTGTTTATAAAAATCAGAGAATTTGTCTTTTATTTGTCTTTATCTTCATATTGCTTTTTTTTTCTCTTTAATCTTTCCTTTTCTTTTGAGTGGGCGAATGTGACAGGCTAAAAACTGTGGATAGTTGCAGATTGCATATTTCCTTTATGAGGTTGGCACTTAATTCTCATGCTGTCCCTAACACTTACTTCTGTTCTCTTGCTTCCATCATGTCTCTCAATATTTTGCCTTTCCACTGTCCCCACTTTTCCTACCACTGTATCACTCCTATCACAATCTCTTCCCCTTTGAATTACTCATCCATATCCTGCATCATCACCACCATTTCCCTCTCTCGTCGTTTTAAATCCTCTACCTAATTCCCCACTCCCACTTTCTCCCTCAAGGCAAGTGTGGTGAAAAGTTAGATCCACTCATTATTAATTTTCCCTGTTCTCTTGTTTGAGTATTTTTCAGTAATTTTGTTTGCTTTTGAAATTTAACCAAATTATTTCATTTAAAAATTGCCCAGGTCTTGCAGTCAGCAGTGAATTAGCAGCTTCATTATATTTACACTTGCTTCTAGACTTTATGGACATTTGAACTTGTTGGAATTAGTAGCCATTTCAGCATGGCATCCTCTGTAGGGGATCTGGGACCTGTGGGAATAGGACAAGCAACTGTGTAACTCTTTAACTAATCAAATTGAAGAGTTCTGAATAAGATGTGCAGCATCGGAGCCAAGAAGCGTCAGTTAAAATAGTTAGTTCAATGCTAGATCATGCTTAGAAGTGAACTAGAGAGGAAACTTTAATTGGGATTGAGCAGGAAAGATGAAACAAAAAAGTTTAATTTTTTCATATCTTTAATATTAGTTAAAATCTGATGAACGGAACTCCATGCTTGTAAAAGTTAATTTTAAATGCCTTAGCAGTAATTATATGCTAATATGCAGGGAGAAGGCTGGGGAATGGCATTAAGCTATAATGCTTGTTTTGACAGCTGGTGCAGACATGATGGGCCAAATGACCTCCCCTGTACTGTAACAATTCTGTGAATTTTAACATTACCACATCATTAAAAGTTCACTTGCACGGAGGTTGGTAAACCTCAATTTTTTTGGTGCGTTAAAGGGCCATCTATCATGCAAATTCCACAATTTCACACCCTCCACGTTTTCCAATGTCAAATGTGTTTGCTCAGCACAGCTTCTCGATGAACAGGGCAACTCGGACAGTAACTTTCTGATTCCCACATTTAATTCCAATGTGTGGAATGTTGATGTTTGATTTACTCTAGTTGAGTGTTGACAGTATTACTTAGTATTACTGCAAAATCTGGGTTTATAAATCAAATTAGGATGTGTAAGTGCATGCTGTCTGCCTGTCTATCTTCCTGTCTCTTTCTGCTTCACAGGAATGAGAAGAAGGTATATTTATGTTCCAAATGGCAGTGCAATACACTTGAGGTCATTGGTGACTATTTGCTTGCTTCAAAAGTCAAGATTTTTCTTTTCAGAAGTGAACTCAGATAAGGATAAAGAAAGACTTTCATACACCCCTTCCCCTCTGACCATCTCTATACAAAAGGTAGTAAAAATATAGAACCCACTCGTCCATAAACCTATTAAGACTTGTTCAACTGATAATTTCAAAACTGACGTAGATAGATTTTTGTTAGGCAAGAGTAATTAAACAATGGAATTAAAACTTTGGAAATTTGTGCTTTAATTTTTTTAACAATTTAGAAAAACAAAATCTGAGCAGAGGCTGCTAGAAGCTTTAAAAAAATCCAACAATTCACTCACTCGTTGGTACTGATATATCATATGAACTGTGCAAACTGCATAGGCTAAAACAAATCATAGTTATGGGCAAAAAAATCACTCCTAGCCCAGCCTTTTTATCCTTCAGGCAAAGCCTTCAATCATAGATTCTTTCTGCCCAGAAGGTAGGCCATTTGGTCCATCATTAATGCATCAACTCTTTGTTTTAAAGTTTATTTATTAGTGTCACAAATAGGCTTACATTAACATTGCAATGAAATTACTGTGAAAGTCGCCACATTCCAGCGCCTGTTTGGGTACCCTGAGGGAGAATTTAACATGGCCAGTGCAGCTAACCAGCACAACTTTCTGACTGTGGGAGGAAGCTGGAACACCCAGAGGAAACCCACGCAGATATGGGGAGAACAAATAGACTCCACAGAGACTGTGACCCAAGCCAAGAATCAAACCCAAGGCAAGAATTGAACCCAAGCCCTGGCGCTGTGAGGGAATAATGCTAACCACTGTGCCACCCTCAGTCATGGCTATACAATTAATTCCATTACCCTGCTTTTATTTCATTGTAGGAAATCATGGCAAAATCAAAATTTTAAAATATCTGAAAACTGTTCAGTGGATAAGTAATTTGGTAATAAGGAGATCAGGGATTATGGGGAAAAGGTGGGAGAATGGGGATGAGAAAACAATCAGCCATGATTGATTGGTGGAGCAGATTCAATGGGCCTAAATCTGTTCCTATGCCTTATGGTCTTATGATAAGTTCAATCATGCAATTGTGAATTTGTTGATTTTTCTAGTAGAGTTTTAAACCTTATATGGAGTATTTTAAGTATTAGTTATTGAGCAAGGGAAATGTAATAGCTAAATAGTTTGAGGTTTATGCCATGAGCTCAGAATTTGTGTTGAGACTGTTGATGCTCATTGCATGTGATCCATATACTAGCATATAGTCTAGACTTAAATACTGAGTATAGAATAAGAGGTCAGTGTCTGACCCCAATGCCACCTAGACCACTAATTTTCAGACATTGTTTAATGTATCATGTTTTGTCACTTGTACTTAAATTGCAGAATCGTAATTCAGGTAGGTGGAGTGAATATTGCTGAAATTTGTTGTTGCGTAATACCAATTGTTCAGCTTGAAGGTGTAAACAAGAAGTGGTGACAAGGCAATTACACATCTAATCTTTGCTAAGTTTTATGATTTATTGCATAACACAACAAAATCCTGAATGTAACAGAGTTTGACAATTGTAATGCCTCTGCACTTTTGTTGTGTGATCCTGGGTCAGAATCCTGGAATTCTCTCCTTAACGGCATTGTGGTTTGACCAATAGCACATAGACTGCAGTGATACAAGAAAGCGGCTCACCGCCACATTCTCAAGGGCAACTCGGGATGGGCAAAAATGCTGGCCAGCCAATGATGCCCATGTCCCATGACTGAATAAAAAAAAATTCTGTAACTTCAACTTGTCATGTCTGCAGTGGAAGTGAAATTGTTTTGGGGTAGTGTTATCTTGGAATATGTTGGTGGTCTGATTTAAGATTACATTTGGTGTCCTAACAGGTGTGTTGATGGTCTTAGTGCTGTTGGCAGAAGGGTCAAACTTTCCCAAAAAGGGGGAGGATAACTGGGGTTTATTCCCTTCTTTAATTTATCTAATTCTGCATTTCTTTAGATGTGTTGTGCAAATCAGGCAAAATACTTATTCTCACTAATCTCTTCATCCCCATCATGAGAGTTCCTTCATCTCTAACTGTCGTACTCTATCTTTAACTGCTCTTCTTTTTCTGTGCCCATGAAATCCTTTCTTACTTTCCATTATGCATTCAGTCAGTCCTCCTGTTATCCCCTCTCAGCCTTTCTGCTTTTCCTTATATTTGCTAATTCTGTTTGACTTTCGTTTCTATTTGCCAAGTGTCAGCTTGACTCAGTGGTATCACTCTTGCACCCACTTAAAAAGATTGTGAGCTCAAGAGCCACACAGAATCAGAAAATGTCATCACGACTGAGTTCAATGCCTTGAATGAGATAAACCAAAATCCTGCCAGCTTGTCAGGGTCTATGTCGGTTGTACTTTCTTGAAGCAGAACAAGGGATTTGTTAATTTGATTTAATTTATTATTATCGCGTATTGGTATACATTGAAAAATATTGTTTCTTAGGTGCTATACAGACAGCATACCGTTCATAAAGTACATAAGGGAGAAGGAAAGTAAAGGGTGCAGAATGCAGTGTTACCGTCATAGCTAGGGTGTAGAGAAAGATCAACTTAATGTAAGGTAGATCCATTCAAAAGTCTGATGATGGCAGGGAAGAAGCTGTTCTTGGGTGGGTTGGTACATGACCTCAGACTTTTATATTTTTTCCCAACGGAAGAAGGTGGAAGAGAGTATGTCTGGGATGCATGGTGTCCTTTATTATGCTGGCTGCTTTTCTGAGGCAGCGAGAAGTGTAGACGGAGTCAATAGATAGGAAATTCGTTTGTGTGATGGACTGAGCTGCATCCACAACCCTTTTGTAGTTTCTTTGCAGGAGCCATACCAGCTTTGATGCATCCAGAAAAGATGCTATCTGTGGTGCATCTGCAAAGGTTGGTGAGAATCTTAGCAGACATGCTGAATTTTCTTCACCTCCTGAGAAGTAGAGGTGTTGGTAGGCTTTCCTAACTATAGTATTGATGTGTAGGGACCAGGACAGGTTGTTGGTGATCTGGACACCTCGAAACTTGAAGCTATCGACCATTTCCATTTCATCCCTGCTAAAGTAGATAGGGGCATGTCCTCCACTACTCTTCCTGAAGTCGATGACGATCTCCTTTGTTTTACTGACATTGAGGGAGAGATTATTAAGGTCTGGCCCACTATGGTGGTGTCATCAGCAAACTTGAAAATGGTGTTGGAAGGGAATTTGGCCATACATCATAGGTGTATAGGATTCTCACATTCTAGGCACTTTTATCCCATGACCAAGATCCCCAAACAAGCTATCTTACCATTCATCTGAAGAATGTGAAATTTTACATTGTGCAAATTGGCTGCTTTAATTCTTCATCTTTTAAAATATAATGATTTGGCTGTGAAGTACTATGGGAAATCTTAAGGACATAAAATGTATTTATATGACAAATTTAATTATGGAATATGCTCTTTAAAAATGAAAAAACCACAAAATTCCTTTGCCTGCACTCTGTTTTTGTTATGGTAGGGAGTCTGCTTTTTCTCATTTTTTCTTATTAGTTGTGAACCATCCTCTCTGTTCATTCCTCTTTCTAGTGGACTGTATTTATCTTATGAAATTTTGCCTCTGAATCTTTTTCCACTAAAATTCCTCTATCTTTGTTCACTTTACTTTTTACTTTTTTTATTTCACATACTCATTATTTACTTGTCTGCTTTGGTTCAGAATCAGATCCGGCGTTTTGTCCAATCCATTCATTTTTGATTCCTGTTGGTCAACATTCTGTTCATTTTGCTACATTTCCTCTTGTGCCATAAACCTTAAATTTTGTAAGAAACATCCTGTGAGACACTGAATCGACTTATGAAAATCCATATATGTCAAAACCACTGCATTTCCTTTATCACTAGAACCAGACGTTTCTTGGCAAAGCTCTCAGCTTTGCTGAGCACAACTTCCTTTTAACAAATCCATAATTAACAAATACTTTTTTAATGCTTACATAATTTTACCTCCTTATCCTTTTTGTAAAAAAATTGAATACAATTGACAGAATAACTGGCTTAGTTACTCAATGTTATAGTTTGAGATTTTTGCCTTTAAGGCATCATGTCATGAATCATTTGGTGATTTTTGGTGACTCCACCTTGAATTCTGCTAACAGTTTCACAACCATCTACTTTTCTACAGTTACATGAAAATTTTTGTTTCATTATCTTCACTAGTATTCCTAAATTTTCTTGCTGCCCAATATTTGTAGAAACAGATGCAAAATATTTAATACTTCTACCTTTTTATTGCAATTAAACTTCCATTTCATACCTGCACTATCTTTTGTCTCACCAATCCCTTGCTTTTGTTTTCTTATATGCTCATAAAAGGTATTCAGTTAGTTCAGTAAATGATTCTGTATCTTTCCAAGGAAAGATGATTGATTTTGCTAAGCTTGAAAGATGGGGTTGGGAAGATATTTTGGTTCTAATTGTGTCTTTCTGTTCCTTAACAAATTGTGCCCCATATTGGAATGCTTAAAGAATAATGGTGATTAAAGTGAATATTTGTTATCTGATGATGAATGTATTGTAACCATCATTGTGCATATTTGCCATTCTTAACTCTGAATTAGTGACCAGGGAGGGGAGTGGCAATCTGGTCAAGAACTGTCCTATGACGAATACATTAATCATTTGACCTACAAGTCTTCTATTTTTTTTGTTAAATATAAAGTGATGGTTGGACTGCGTGGATTGGGCAGGAATTTACACACACATATACAAGCATTAGACCAGAAAATCATAGATATATGGAACAATATAAAGACATATACATCCTCACATCTGAATTTCTTTCAACACTTCCACCCCCCTTAACCCGCAGGGTGTTTTTGAACCTTTGGTGTTATCTGGCAGTCGGCCTGAAAATTGCACATCCACTTCTGCCTTGAATCTCAGAGTAAGGCCCTGCCAGGGGGCATATATATAGTTACTATCTTGCCATTTTCTGCTTTTCTCTATTTTGCTTGGAAATAAGTTATTCTGTTAGTCTTTACCTAAATGCTACGGTCTGGCAGGGTGAATAGGAACATGTGCTGCGCAATTCACATATTCTGAAACTGATTAAAAAGGGCTGGGAGAGAAGATAAATTGTGATTAAACCCACCTCACTCCAGCCAATCGTACAGAATAATGCTTATATCCTGTCACTTCCATGTCTCCTTTTAGCCTTTCATCACTCTTTCCACACCCAACCACCCCCCCCCCCCGCCACCCCCAAATGAACCCCTTCTAGGATTGTGAAAATGTAGCTAATTTGGGATCAGTGTCAAAGTTTTCATGGTTCTGTCTTCGTTATTCAAATAAATGTGAGTCACAATCATAATCAATAGAAAGTGAATTTGGAATATGCTGAATTGGAAAATATACATTTTTCTAAAACTATACATGTCCCTGTTTGCTGCTGTAACTGATGAGTCACCAGCATGATTCATACCTGCCTGCACCTTTTTTTGGCTTACTAATACAAAATCGGCTGCACTAAAAGACTTTTGTGGCTTTTGCTGCAATGTTTTTAACTTTGTAACTTTTTCATGTCTGGAGATGTCACAGAAGTCTTTTCCCTACCCTGACGTATAGCAACCAACCCTTCAAAAATGTTAGTGTGTTATGGATAATTGGTGTCTGAAAATCCAGACAATGATGCTGTTCATAGCCAATTACTCTGCTTGCTGAATGGGCTTCTTGTGTCAGAATGCATTGTTAAGGGCTGCCAATCAATAAACTTCATTAAATTAAGAAAAACTTCTGTGTGGCATAAAAGCCTCATGGAAGTCAGCAACACAATTTTTTGCTTTCGATACAAATATATTTCCACCTGTGTTTGCTTCTTTGATTTTCTGTCTGATTTTCCTTGTTAGTAATGGCTGCTGCTTAGTGATGCATACTGCAGCAGGTTGCAGGAGAGGGACTTCCAAATTCTTCTCATTGCTTTTGACTTTGTTCTGACATCATTTCCTTTATAAAGTCAGAGCTTAGTCAGTTGCTCAGTTTGAACGTTGCCCTGAGAAAAAATGCACTACTGTCAGACGTTTTTACTGTTTCAGTAGTAGCTGACAACTCTTTTGCTACTCTTTTGTCTAGTCTTCCCCTCAAACTTTGAAGGTTTAGTAATTGATTCCCTGCTACTGGAATTGAAATGGTCCACAGGTGTAAACTAACGGATTGAAGTGAAACCATGTGCGAACAGAACGTGTCACAGAGCGTGGGATTGTAGGTTTAAGGTATTTAATTTAAAAGGCTTCCAGAATGACTTGTTTTTGAAGCACATGCTAAATATTAATTCTTTCTTTTTAAAGATACTGAATTTGCTTTCCAATCCATGACTATTCATATGGATGAAAACAACAATTTTCATTCTGGCTATTCATTAAAATTATAATTACTATACGTTTATTGTTAGTTGTGAGTTTCCTTCAGAATTGACAATATCGTCAGCAACAGTTGACTATTTTAAAACTGTAAGGGCGATTGTCTGGTTTCCATCTGGAGGGATTAAACAGTATAAGCGCAAAAAAATCAGAAAATCGGACGGATTGAAGTGCATGCCTGTAAAGGAACTTGACGAATTTTGTCCCTTTTATTTGAATGGAAGAAACATGAGTTTATTTCCTTTTCAGGAATTGGTGCAGACTTGCTGACTTTCTGATGTATGCTGCACTCAGATGTGGAGACAAATGAAAATCTGCCACTATTTTCCCACTTCTTATCTTAAAGATTTTGATTCATTTTTGGAATACAATTTCATGGACACTGCCAGATCCCTTGTACCTTCTTAGTTTTTTTTTGTGCAAGCTGATTCACTCAATATCATGTTATTTGATCTTGAAGAGCATCACATCCGAACCACATCTGGCCATCAGCTGCTCGCGAGTTAAAGCTCGCCATCAGCTCAAGAACGCTGCTCGTAGCATGCTCTGCTTTATCCTGGCCAATGTGGGCTGCTATTGAACAGATTAAGGATCAACCTTGGAACCTAACTTGATAGTAAGATCAGCTTAATCTGGAAATTACTGATTGATTTCTGGATGTTTACAGTTAAATATTGACAATATTAGTTAATTGGGAGAGCCCTGTTGCAGTTTGCTACATTTGTTATGGCTTCTGAGATAAATATTGAAGTACCAGTCCATTTGCTTACAAAGCTAATCATGCATCAGTTAATGTGATGGAGAGTGTGGCTATTTTTATTGAAGGATATACACTGGCTGGAATATGTTTTTCAGGAGAGTAATGTATGGACTACACACTTCTTTTGCAACAATAGAAGTTACTTGATACTTAAAGTGGCAGCGTTATCAATATGCTTCATTAGCAGTGAGTGCTGCTGATGGACCTCCTTGTGAACATAGTCCATTTAGAACACAAGGAAGGGACCAATAAAAAAATGTAAAAGACTTCTGTTTAATGACAAAAAAAAGTATTGGTGGAATTTTCCCAAAAGATGTGTCATAAAAGTCTGAAAACAAGAATGTTCCACAGTTGATTTTTGGGTGAGTTTGGCACTGCAATTTTCCCATGCTATGTCAGTTTTCCTGAAAGCAGGGAGATTTGGACTTGTGGAGGGGGAGCCTGAGCATTCCTCGTCCTGCGCCCTGGCCCCTACACGGACATCAGACCACCCCCACCCTCCTAAACATCGGTGGCATGTTCTCCCACCGCACCAACGTAGGTCACCACCATCAGAGCTTTGAGAGCTTCCAAGAGCCTGCTCCCCCTTGCCGAGCCTACTCCTTGCCAAGCCCCACTCTAACCCATTGCAGAGCTGGCATTACCTAATGGACACTGTCCAACCATGCCCCTGCCCACCTGGGAGCTTCAATGGCCTCTGATCTCCCTGGAGTTGCCATGGTGCCTGGTCTTCGCTGCGGAAATGTGTCTGGAAGGCTGAAAGTTGCCGAAATATATTCAGTCCCATGCAAATAAGCTTTCCACTTTTTCTGGATGCAAAGCCAATATTGCCATCAAAACAGGACCAGGAATATTGGGTGTGAGGCCATACCAGTTCATGCCTGGCGCAAAGCAGAATTTTGGCCTCGCATGCAATTTTTCTGGCTCACCATGCCAATCAACCGGTCCAATGAACAGTAAGATTTCACCCATTGTGTCAAAGGAGGTCCATCAGCATTGCAGTCATCAGGGCAATCTGAAGAATACTAACAACAGGAGAAACAACAACGTAATAATAGCAACTTTTATTCATACAGTATGAAGTTATTGTTTTTCCTCACATTGGTATTCTTCAGATTGTTCTGATGAGTACAAGATGAAAAGCTTCAACAAAATGACTTTTTCAGCAATACTTAAGGTCTGTACTATCAAGCGTTTACTTCTGACTCTGGTGGCTTCAATAAAATACAAATAAAAAAAAACAAGGGAGTGCCTAGTGTGATGTCATAGTGAAAAGTGTTGATTGTAGTTCTATAGGTGTTAGTAGTTATATTTTATAAAGCACGTTATAATGACTTAGGTAAGGAAAGTAAATGTAAACTGATTCCATTTGTTGGCAACATAAAGTTGGGCGAAGGTGTGGAAACAGAGGGTCTCCTGACTGCACTTTCTAGTCACAGAATTCCTCCCTACATTCACTGTGCTTCTTGGATGATAGTCATGTATTCCATGCCTCAATCCCTCTATCCTGGATGATCTAATTATTCTTTCTCTTCCACCCTTAGCATCCTTTTCCTCTCCCCAGTTCTTTTTTACTTTCTCTATCTAATCCTGCTCTCATACCCCACATTGGTTCCATTATTCTCCACCCACTAACACTACTTAGCATGAAGATTCAAATTGGTCGGACCTACATTTATATAATGCCACTGGAGATCAATGTATTTAATATTGTTCTCAATTTTGAAGTTTTGTATATTGAGATTTTATAATATTGAGGATATTGTTAGCACACATGTCAATGCAATGTGTTAAAATGAAGGAGATGCAATCTGTGGAGCTCACTGACAATATTATTAAGTATCTCTTTTATGTTCTATTAGAAATATAAATATGCATCAAAATCAAATAAAAACAAAAAGTGCTGGACAAATTCAACCAGTGATGAGATGGATGAGTGAACTGACCATGACAGTGTGGTACAGGAAGCTTCAACTGAAGGGAGTTAGTAGGAATAGTAGTATAGTCAGTAATATAGAAGACAGTAAGTCAAGGGGGTTGATACAGGTCTCAGCATTCAAAAATATGATTCCAGCTGGTTGAGTTGCCTGCTCATTGCCAGGGTTCAGGACATTTGCTTGGAACTGGAGAGGAACTTGTGGTGGGAAGGAGAGGATCCAGGACTAGGAAAGAGATTTTGTTTTGGAATTATGAGGCTCTAGAAACCAACTTAAAAAGCAGAACCTCAAGGATAATTATTTTTGGAATATTACCTGAGCCACAAACAAATTGGCATGAGGTAAATAAGATTAGAGAAATGAGTGCATGGTCCCAAGACTGATGTGAGAGAAATGCGTTTCAATTCATGGACACTGAAATCAGTATTGGGGAGCTGTATCATTGGGACAGGCGTCACTTGAACAATATTTGGGTGGAGTGTTCTGGTGAGTTATCTTAACCAGAATGGTAGAAAGGGCTTTAAATAGGAGGAGGGATTGTGTGAGAGGAGATGTGCTAAATCAAAGCATAATGAGAGCAAGATAGGAATTCGAATAAACATAACCAGATTGTGGTAAGAAGGGACGGTGAGTCCATTCTTAAGGTTGCACCAACAGATGATAAGGCCAGAAATTCCCAAAGTGCCAAAAAGACAAAGTTGAAGGCTCTGTATCTTAATACGCACAGTATTCACAATAAATGAATAAATTATTAGTACAATTAAAAATAACTATGTCTGACCTGATAGTCTGCACAGAGACATCGTAATAGGATGACCAAGTCTGGAAATGTTGAAAGGTATTTGATATTGTGAAAAGATAGAAGGCCGGGGAAAGCTGATAGGGTAGCTTTGTTAATAAGGGATGTTGTTAGTACAGTAGTAAAATATGACCATAGCTTGAAAGAACAATATGTGGAGTCCATTTGGGGAAAGGCAAGAGGTCAGTTGTGGGAGTAATTGCAATCCAACAGTAAGTGCACTGCAAGACAGAGTATGCAGGAAGAAATAAATGGGTTATATAAGAAAGGTACGTCAATAATCATGGGTGACTTTAATCTACATGTAAATTGGAAGATACAGATTGGCAAAGATAGCCTGGAAAATGAGATCCTGGCGTGTATGTGTATTTCTTAGAGCAGTATGTTCTGGAGCCAACCAAAAAACAAGCTATTTTGTAGTCCTGATAATGAGCAATGAGGCAGGATTAATTAATAACCCCATGGTAAAGGAGTCTTTAAGTAACAACAATCATAATACAATAGAATTTCATGTTCAATTTGATAGTGTGAAGTGTGGGTCTAAGATTAACATTTTAAACCTGAATAGAAAAACAGAGCTAGCCAAAGTGAACTAGGAAGCTGGTTAAAAAAAATACAAGTGCCGTGACTATTAAGGGGATGTTTAATAGCTTTCAGCAAAAATTTATGCCAGTAAGAAAGATTCTGTGAGAAAGATGGCTGAACAAAGAAGTTAAGGATTGTATCAAACAAAGAAATGCTGTACAAATTTGCGAAGAAAATACAGAAAATGGCTTAGATTTTAAGAACCAGCAATGAATGAATAAAGAGGAAGAAAGATAAGTACACAATTTAAGCCGACTAGTACTATATAAATTGGACAGTAAGAGTTTCTACAAGTATTTAACCAGGAAAAGAGTAACTGACGTTAGTGTTGTTCCTACAGAAAGTGCATCTGAGAAATAATGGAAAACAAGGAAGTGGTGGAGGTGTTGAAAAGTTATTTTGTGCTTGTCTTCACTGAAGAAGACTTATAACAATTCTCAAAGATGCTTGAGCACTCACCTGATGCCAAAGGGGCAGCATTCTGGAAGTTTGTGCTACCAAATAAACCTGTTGAACTTTAGCCTGGTGTTGTGAGACTTCTTACTCTGCCTATCCCAGTCCAATGCCAGCATCTCCACTTCTTGAGTTCAGATGGAGTAAGTTTATTAACTACTAAAAAAGATGAGGAGAAATGGTAAAAAAACATACTTCTGCACCTGTATGGATTGAAGTAACAATCAAGTCCAATGGTAAATAAATATAAATAAAAAAATACACAGAACAGTCCTTGACTTGCATGCCGTAGATAATCAAGTATTGCAGCTGAGATAAGTTGATTGCAGTGCAGTTGACTTTACTGGTGAATGGTTGACTCTTTAATTCAGGTGTTCTGAGATTTGGCAGAGATATTTCAGTTCTTCTTTCCTGTGGCAATCCCTTTTTGCTGGCTGGTTGATTCACACAGTCAGAGAGAGAGTCTTTAGATATCCCTGCAAAAGTTGGTTATTTCCTTTTTCCAGGCGTACTGCCTCTGGTACCGCATCATACATCTTCAATGTGAAAAACACACAAATCAACACAGCCAGGCACCTTCTGCAAGTTTCTTTTAAACCTCCTTCTTTGTGAATTCAAACTGAACCCAGAATCCACTCGCTGACCTACAGAATCTTTTAGGTGTGGTAGGCATTTAGGCAGTGTGTTCCTTTTTGTTTACCCATGAGTCTTTGGATGCTTTTTGAAGTACTGGCAGCATGGTGGTACTGTATTTAGCGCTGCTGCCTCACAGTGCCAGGGACCTGTGTTCGATTTCTGGTTTGGGTCACTGTGTGGAGTTTGCACATTCTCCCTGTGTATGCGTGGGTTTCCTCCGGGTACTCCAGTTTCCTCCCACACTCCAAAGATGTGCAGGTTAGGTTGATTAGCCATGCTAAATTGCCATTTTTTGTCAGGGGGATTAGCAGAGTAAATACGTTTGATTACAGGGATAGGGCCTGGGTGGGATTGTTATCGGTGCATGCTCTATGGGCTGAATGGCTTCCTTCTGCACTGTAGGGATGCTATGTTGCTATGCTTTAATACCTTGTCTGGAAACAGGGAGCTGTTTCATTGCCCTGTAGAGAAACACAGGAATGGCTGCAGGGTCAGTGGCTGACTGTACATCCTCAGCCAACTTCAAGTTTGTGTCCATTTTAAAATATAAAACTTGGATCAATTTAAAGTCCAGTATTTCTGTGTATAACTCCACATTTTTCTCCATCATCGTAACAGCTGACAAGACTCCAGGACCTGATCAAGCATTCCAGTGTCTTAAAAGAAATGGCTGTGAAGATAGGAAAAGAGGAAGTGCAACGTGACCTGGGTGTCATGGTGGAACAGAAGCACCTCCTCTCCTTCTCCTCCTCCTCCTCTCTCTTCTCCCCCATCCCCCACCCCACACCTCCTGTGTAGTGAACAATTTGCACTTGTATAGAGCCTTTACTCCCAAAGTGCTTCATGAGGATAGTATCAAACAACATTTGACACTGAACTACATAAAGAGATAGTGGAATAGATTGGAACAAGCTTGGTCAAATAGTTAGGTATTAAGGAGCATATTTAAAAAAAAGAGGCAGAGAAATTTTAGAGCTTAGGGCCAAGGCAATTGAAGACATGGGCCGCAAATAGTGTGGTGATTTTAAAATTGTTGATGCTCAAGAGTCTAAGACTCTTGAATACAGTGGTTTTGAGGAGTTGTAATCCTGGAGCAGGCTGCTGAGATAGCAAGAGGTTTGAAAACAAATATCAGAATTAAAAAATCAAGTCACTGCTGAACTGAGATAATATAATCAGCAAACTTAGGGGTGATGGGTGAATGGGACTTGGTGCAGCAACGTTTTGGATGAACTTACATTTTTCCATCCTCCGTTATTATTATAATATTATTATTATTATAAGATTAGGGCCAGTTACAGACAGCAGGGGGAAGTTGTGTGTGGAACCGGAGGAGATTGGAGAAGTATTGAACCAATATTTCTCTTCGGTGTTCACGCAAGGGGACATGAATATAGCTGAGGAGGACATTGGGTTGCAGGGGTGTAAAATAGACAGTATTACGGTTGATAAAGAGGATGTGCTGGAAATTCTTGAGGGGCTGAAAATAGATAAGTCCCCTGGTCCGGATGGGATCTACCCTAGGATTCTCTGGGAGGCTAGAGAGGTGATTGCAGAGCCTCTGGCTCAGATCTTCAGGTCGTCATTGGTCTCTGGTGTAGTCCCGGAGGATTGGAGGATAGCGAATGTTGTCCCATTGTTTAAGAAGGGGAACAGAGACTTTGCCGGGAATTATAGACCGGTGAGTCTTACTTCTGTTGTGGGCAAGGTTTTAGAAAAAATTATTAGGGATAGGATTTATAGTTATTTGGAGTGTAATGAATTGATTAGAAATAGTCAGCATGGTTTTGTAGCGGGTAGGTCATGCCTTACTAACCTTATTGAGTTTTTTGAGAAGGTGACCAAAGAGGTGGATGGGGGTAAGGCAGTTGACGTGGTATACATGGATTTTAGTAAGGCGTTCGATAAGGTTCACCATGGTAGGCTTCTGCAGAAAATGCAGATGTATGGGATTGTGGGTAATCTAGGAAGTTGGATCAGGAATTGGCTATCAGATAGGAGACAGAGGGTGGTGGTGGATGGTAAATATTCATCATGGAGTGCAGTTACGAGTGGTGTGCCTCAGGGATCTGTTTTGGGGCCACTGTTGTTTGTAATTTTTATTAATGATCTGGATGAGGGTATAGTTGGGTGGATTAGTAAATTTGCTGATGACACCAAAGTTGGAGGTGTGGTAGATTGTGAGGAAGGGTGTCATAGTCTGCAGGGAGACTTAGATAGGTTGCAGAGCTGGGCCGAGAGGTGGCGGATGGAATTTAATGCGGAGAAGTGTGAGGTAATTCACTTTGGTAGGAGCAACAGATGTGTTGAGTATAGGGCTAACGGGAGGACTTTGAATAGTGTGGATGAACAGAGGGATCTAGGTGTGTGTGTACATAGATCCCTGAAAGTTGGGAATCAAGTAGATAAGGTTGTCAAGAAGGCGTACGGTGTCTTGGCGTTTATTGGTAAGGGGATTGAATTTAGGAGTCGCAGTGTAATGTTGCAACTGTACACTACTCTAGTGCGGCCGCACTTGGAGTACTGTGTGCAGTTCTGGTCCCCGCATTACAAGAAGGATGTGGAGGCGTTGGAGAGGGTGCAGAGGAGGTTTACTAGGATGTTGCCTGGTATGGTGGGGAGGTCCTATGAGGAGAGACTGAGGGATTTAGGGTTGTTTTCGTTGGAAAGAAGGCGGCTAAGAGGGGATCTTATTGAAACATATAAGATGATTAGAGGTTTAGATAGGGTGGATAGTGATAGCCTTTTTCCTCGGATGGAGAAAGCTAGCACGAGGGGGCATGGCTTTAAATTAAGGGGGGGTAGCTACAGGACGGATGTCAGGGGTAGGTTCTTTACCCAGCGGGTGGTGAGGGATTGGAATGCCCTGCCTGCTGCAGTTGTAAATGCGTCTAGTTTGGGGGCGTTTAAGAGATCTCTGGATAGGTTTATGGACGAAAAGGGATTGGTATAGGCTAGTGGGTCATTGTTTTTGTAACTGGTCGGCGCAACATCGTGGGCCGAAGGGCCTGTTCTGCGCTGTAATGTTCTATGTTCTATGTTCTATATGTAATATTAAGCAGATTGAGACGATTGGAATAGTGAACCATAGAGGTAAAGAGGTGTGAATGAAGGCGTCAGCAGCGGATGAGCTGAAACAAGGTCAGAGATGCCAATGTTACGGAGGTAGAAGTAGAGATAGAGTAAAAGTAGGAGGTCTTGGTAATGAAGCATTTATTTGGTCACATGTTCACCTTGATCCTATGACACCAAGGTTGCAAACAGCTTGGCTCAGCCTCAGAATGTAGAATGGAGTTTGTGGTTGGGACTGAATTGAATTGTTTAGTTTTTCCAATATTTGGTAGAAAATACATCTCAGTGCTGAATATTGGACAAGGAATGTGATGAATCAGGGACACTGGCAGGATCATGAGAGGTGGTGATGATGACATAGTGCCGAGTATCTTCAAGTATGTGTGGAACCTGATGTGTTTTGGATGATGTTGTTGATGGGCAGCATATAAATAGGAAATATGAGGGGACTAAGGATATCTTCGGGGCACCAGATGTAATGGTACAGGAGTAGGAAGAGAAGTCATTTCAGATGATTCTTTGGATATGGCTAGATACGTAAGAATGGAACCAGGTGAGTGGCATCCTTCCTATCTGAGCAGAGGAGGATGCTGTGATCAACTATGTCAAAACTATACACTGGCCCAAAAGAATGAGGTGGGATAATTGTCATGGTTACAACAGTATTGCTTACCATTTGTAACTTTGATAAAGATTATTTCAATACTGTGTCCAGGGTAGGAAATTGATCAGAGATATTCAAACATGGATTGAATAAATGACATGGGAAGGAAGGGGAACAGTACCAGAGGAGAAGAACCATTAACAATATGAACTAACTTGGGAGCCAGGAAGAGAAGTGGGGTGAACTGAGCATAAAGGACATAATGAGTTCAGGCTGAAGTTTGAATCACCAATTCTTTGGTGATTTCAGTCTTCACCTCAAGTCCCTCTTTTGAGCTCATCCAACTTCCTGTCATGGCCATCAGTCAAGTTTCTGTTAAGCCAGTGATGCCCATGCAGTCATCCACGATAATCTCATGGGTGACAAGGGTATTGTTCACAAGTGAATGGGCATTCTGGAGGGAAGTACAAAAAGGAGCGGTGATTGTTGATCTTCTGGCAGTTTTCATGTGGTCAGTATTGAGATCGTTAAGGGAATTGGGAAACATTGTGACTAGATTAGTCCCAAATGTATGGGTGGGAAAGTCAGCAAGAAGATAAGAGCTGGGGCAGTTGGGATTGTTGCTCATAAGGATGCAGCGACAAGTGCCTCAGTGGGTGAGTTTTGTCTATGAGAGAAGTGAAACAAGGAATGCAGGCAGGAGAATAAGAAAGTTAAGGTGTTTTGAAGGAGTAAGGTAGGGACTTGGAAGGACAAACACCTGAGAAAGGCAGAATCAAATTAGGCACAATGACACATTAGGAGGTGTGCCACTTGGTGACGAAGTACAGTTAATAAACATGATATACCAGCTATAATCGAGACTCAATTACTTCAAAACTTAATCCAATAACAGTTGATCAGACACATTGCTGTTGAGCTTTAGTATTGTCAAATGGAGAAGCTTAGTCTTAACATCTGGGAATCTGAAATTGAAATTTGAGAAAAGATCTGCTGATAAAAGCAAAGAGAGCTATAGTCACGAAATGGGCAGCGGAGAAGTAACTTTAAACTTTCAGTTAACCTGTAGGGACAATCAGAATTAAATCACTATTAGAACTCGGGAATTCAAACAATGAAAGAAATAAGATTAGGAATGAAAAGGGAAAGAATTGTAGTGAATGACTAAGCAAAGAGTTGCACTGCTGAGAAGCCCCTAGGGGAACTGCCAGACCAGCTGCCATCTTTCTTTGTTATACTATTACGAACTCATTTAATGCAATGAGTCTGGCAGTTGGGGGCTGTGACAATATCAACGGAGAATGATGCAAGTAACACACTATCTCTATTGAGTGTCAAGTTAGAGGGAGCCTGCTCAGGGTCTTGATAACCAGCTACTGCAATTGTAGAACTCAGCAATAAAAATAGGTAGGAGAAAACACAAGATTATGGTTCAAATTATGAAGCCAAATTTACTTCCTCTTGTGAAAATTCAGTTATATGGAAAGAGAGCTGAGGAATTTGACCCCGATTTTGTGTTAAGGAACAAGCTAACCACATTCACTCCTTATTTTGCTTATCCTTGCCCACGCATATTTTGTGGGCTTTTGTAGTGCAATTTGTGGTTATCAGACAGCCAAAACATTGTGGAGCCCTCCAAAGGGTAACTTGGATTTCATTGCAACAGATTGAAGAGGCACACGGAATCTAAAGCAGAAGATGCAAGTTAAATTTAATGTTTTGTTCAGTGGCCCAGATTTTGCATTGAGGATTCTGGTGATACTACATGTGCTTTTTGTTATTATGTGTAAATCAGTCAGCAGTCTCCAATGTATGCACATATGGTTAAACAGGGAAGCCTGGAAATGCTGTTCTTGTCCTGCTCCTCCAGAAGCTTTGCAATATATCACCAAGAAATTCAACAAAAAAAGACATAAAGTTGTTTAATTACTCATTAATTACCCACTAAATGTGCCTGAGAAAGTTGAGGTTTGTCTAGTCACGTGTAAGTGAAATTTTAATAATGTTGGAAGTCATAACTACTTCCAAACAAGGCACTGAAAGTGCCGTTTACAAATGCGGAGTTTTATTCCTTCAGATTTTAATTATTGATGGAGATTTTATAAAAATGTTTTTTCAAGCTTTACTTCCTGTTTTTATCTCTCCTGCTCAATTTCACCTTTCTTTCTCTTGCTTTGTTGCCTTTTACACACGATTTTATATTGAATTAAATATTCTGATATACATTTTCAGGTTAGAGTTTGCCACAACAAGGACTCTTCAGTCTGATTGGTTAAAGAGATAAGCTATTGCCTGCCTTGTTCACATATGGCTCAGATAGATATAAGTTGGAGAAATAAGGAGGTAGTCAGGACAGGTCACCGAGAGTCAGTTGGGGTGTCAAAAGTTTCAGTTGCGTAGTTACCCAATAATTAGATTAGAATTTTCCTGTGTAACATTTCCTGAATAATTATCCTGATCAATGAGTTAGAACCATCTCAAGTCTCTGATTCTTAATTCAGAGTTGGAGACTTATTCAGAGAATCCTGGGGAACAGAGATTTGTCCACCAGAAGTTCAAATTTATCAGGAAATTCGGACACCACCATTGAAGCAACATACCAAAATGGGTTTCTAATTTTTAGTGTGGCTATGCCGTAGAGCTTGTTTGACAGTAGTTCAGGTCGTTAAGATTTCAGTAACGTGAATGGACAAATTTTCTGCTGTATTTTAGCAGGTAAATAATGCAATTCGAAGCCCATCGTGTGTTTGTGTAGTGAAGCTTGTAGAGGAGCAGGGCAAGTTGGATGCAGCTTCTTGATTTTTACATTTAACTCTACATTTAAGCTGAGGACATTATAAATTACTATCTGATTTACTCTGTCAGCGCTGATATCCCCACCGTTATTCTTATTGCAAAATTCAGACCAATGAAATCCATGACTTTCAGCCAGATTTAAGCTACCACCCGTAATGGGTGTTGCAATTGGTGCTAGTTCCTGAAAGCTATATGCCCAGATTTTCTGATCTCCAGATCATCAGAGACGGGATATACTCTCTAAGATGTACCAATGCAGTGGTGCTGTCCGAATTTCCTGATAAGTTTGAACTTCTGGTTGACAAATTTCTATTCCCCAGGATTCTCTGAATAAGTCTTCAACTCTGAATTAAGAATCAGAGACTTTAGATGGTTCTGACTCATTTATCAGGATAACTATCCAGGAAATGTTACACAGAATAATTCTAATCTAATTATTGGGTAACTACGCAACTGAAACTTTTGACACTCCAACTGACTCTGACCTGGCCTGACTACCTCCTTATTTCTCCAACTCCTCTCCTTGATTTGACTAGGCTGGCTTCCGCCACTCAAATCTACCCCTTGATCCCCTGACTTCCCCTCCCAAGCTGACTTTACCATCATATCCAACTGTTATCCTAGCCCCTTATCCATTTCCCTCATCCACCCTACCCACCATAGCACTTACCTCACTGTTCCTAAAACATCATGCACCTACATATCCATTCATGAACGTTGGGGCATTTAACCATTTACTTACCACAATACATCTGTGCGGTAAAAAGGGCTGTGGTTTCTGATGTGGATTCTAGTTTTCAACTTTGTTGGAAATTTTCATTTCAGTGAAATTGTGACTGGAGACTGCTACAAGTAACTGATCACCCCGATTCACAATCTCAAATTACAGGGAATATGTTCAAGCTGCTGATGACCATGACTGAATCTGCAATTGTACAGTTGAATGTGCACGTAGTGAATTCTGTATGTGAACCAAATCACCTCTTCTCGTACTTGAATTTATTTAAAATTCCCATCTTGTATTTTAAAATGACTTACTATTGTAGTGTAATAATTACAGCATCTATGGGTTGAGGTTTTTGAAATTGTGCAACTCCCAATACAGATAAGCATTTTGACAAGTAAAGCCATTGATTAAAACTGCAAGGCTACTTTTGTTTTACAATTGAATAACATGGCAATAGTGTCTGCAGTAGCAATGTGTTTGAATAATCTGACAAGTTTTGATCAGTTGTGTTTGAATATCTTTCATAAATCACAGATCCTAAAAATCATCCTTTTATGCAATTGTATTGAAAATTCAGTTATTCGACAATTTTTTTTCTTTCCCTATAGGATTCAAGCATTAATGAACAAATTAGCTGGTGGTGGAGACCATGCCAGGAATTGTGATATTCAGGCGGCGCTGGTCAGTGGGAAGCGATGACTTGGTGCTGCCAGGAATCTTCCTCTTTCTTATTCATACTACCTGGTAAGGGTTGATTTTCAAATAGGATGAAGGTGTTCTGCCTCTATTATTTTGACTTTGACGTTTGACATATTTTGTGGACTGGGAACTGAGATGAAAGCTGATAGTTAATTAGAACCTGGTGGAAATGATCTGAACACGCCTGGTAGGCAAAATAATTTTAAGCATATATAAAATTTTAAAAAACTGAATCTCTCTGAAAAGCACCTGCCCTCCTTGTGAGATTATGGGTTTTACTGCACTGAGATGGAGAATGCTGAGCTATATTCATTGCCTTGATTGGCAGTGCAGTTTTAAGTATGTTCAGTGTTCTAAAGCTATCAAAAATCAATTGCTCGAAAGTCTATTAATGAGGGAAAAGTAAGATATCTTACTTAAATGTGCTGATAATGAAGTGCATCACATTCAATGAATTGGAAGTGCAGTGGCCTATTGTGGACAAAAGTATCTCAATTTTTGCACACAGTGATAAACTGAATAACCAGTTAGTTTATATTTGGCAATATTGATTGAAGAAAGAATGTTGGTTAAGGTGGCAAGTGACTTTCCTGCTCTTTTTCCAATAATAAATAACTATTGGTGTATTTTATAAGCAGTATAAGCAGATAGCAGATTTGGCTCACTATGGTGCTGGAATATCATCATAAAATTATATGCCGAATTGACTTATAGATGACAGTACTACCAGATGAGCTAAGTTAACATGTTACTCTCAGGTGGAGGGTTAACTTGCACAGCACTATTTCATCTCTCACCAGCTGTCCATAAACATAAACAATTTTTTTCCCCGTCTTTTCCCAACACCTCAATCAAATTTTCTATTAATAATCCCACAGCAAATTTACGATGGATGAACTCAAAAGAGTTACTTTCTTTGTGTGCACTCAGAATGTAGGAGTAGGGTGGCAGTGTTTCTTCCACACTCAGAAGTAAAGAGAGGAATAGACAAAAGATAGATTTATAAAGACCACTGAGAAAGTAAATATCGTTTTGTGTGGGTTTCAGAGTCCAGAATCAAAGTATAATGAGGTATTCTTTTAGGAAGGTCAGTGAGCTGAAAACCGATGCTGGATTTTGCCAGTTGTGTTGACTTTATACAACAAGATAGCCATGCAGAGATGAATCAGTCTTATAGGCAATGGTACAAAATTTTCAGTAGAAACTGTGTCGATTGGACCAGATGTCCAACCTAGGCCAGAGCTCCTTGTCTGTGACTACTGATCTGATTATTAAAAAAGAAGGTTGTGACTTTCCAGTTCAGAAAAGCAATATCACTGGTTTCAGAAGCTAGAGACTTATGTTAGATGACTCTTAACTATCTACATTGTCTTTGACAAAGGATGTGTTCTGGAGATAATTAAATATCTCTGCCATTAGGAATGGAAAAGAAGGTTGCAGCTTCCTTTATCATTGCAGATAAACAGACTTCTGTTGGCCAGCTTGTGTTATTTTCATATGAAAATGAAGATGGCTTTTGTATATCTCTCTTTGAATTAACTCTGGGCACTGATACATGCAGGAAGTTGGAGGGCTGTTGGGGGATGGGAGTCTCAGAACCATGGCAGGGATAGGGAATCAAAGGGTTATAGGTGGGAGAATCAGAGGGCTGTGGGGTGGAGTGAGGGAATTGGGCAAGGGAGAGGGGTGGGGAATTTGAGGGCGGTGGTCGTGAAGAGTTGTGGTGTTGTAGGCGGGGGACCTGGGCCATTATCTCTGTTCCTCTGACCATAGATTTTACCAGACCAATGAGGTATTTCTTGCATTTTCTGCCTTTATTTCAGGTTTCCACAGTATTTTGCTTTTGGAGCACTGCGCAGTGTGTTGGGAATAATTAGGCGCCTTAGCCTCAGTCATGTTTCTGCGTATTTTCTACTGGCACTTGTGTGCAGAATTTGGGTAGGAGCTAAAGCAGGAGAAACACTTTTCTAGATTCCCATTAATTCTAACTGTCAACAATATTTTTAAATAATTCTCAGTTTACCCAAACCTTCAACTTTTTCTTAAGTTTTCTGCCAACACCAACTATTTCCTAGCAATGCACAGATTGACTTTAATAGAAGTGTTTCATCATTTTAAATGCCTCCATTAGATGGCCCCTCAATCTTTGAATTGGAAGGGAATACTTGCTGAGAATATGAACCATGTCATCACAATTTAATCTTTTAAACCCTGCAATCTCTGCTCCACCAACACCAATGCCACCCCTTAGTATTCTGGCTCCATTGAAGGAATTTATTAAACAAATGATTGTTTTTTGTATTTGTGCAACAGCCATTCATGGATCCTCAAAACTCTTTGTATTCCCGTAATAACATACCATATAGATACCATAGTGTCTCACGATTAGGGAAGTATTCTGGTTCATGTTTCTTTGATCCACATTGAATAACCTCACGCTTCTTTGCATTGAATTTAATTTATCACAGTTTTGCCCACTCACTGAATCTGCCTATCTCATTCTGTAGCTTCCTGCTTCAATCTGCATTACTTACTTGATGTCACCTGTAAACTTGTTTATATGCCACATCATTCCTTCATCCAAGTCATTGATGTATATGACAAAAATTTCAAACCTTAGTACAGAACCCTGGTGAACACCACATGTCATATCCTCCTAATCATGATGCATTCATTCCCTTTGTTCCTATTTTGTTTGTTACCTTCCAGTCAGTTATTAACTTGTCATTAAGAAACACCTCTTTTGCAGTCTGTGAGGCCGCACCCAAGTTCACCAATGCACTTGATTCCTTTATGCTCCTTGTATCCCTTTCAGTTTGGAAGACAAAATGGTTTGTGATGCAAACTTCTGTGGGCCTTGTGGCACACTCAATTTGTATTGACTAATTTGATGAAGTATTTTAAATGGTGATTTTCTAAATATAATTTTCCTCAGCAAAGTTCAAGGATTCTGCTGGTACTGAGGAAACATGATTTGTTCAGCAGCAGTGAAACTGAGTTTAATAATCTGTTAAGATTTGGATTAATTATATAGCATAGAATCCAGTGACAAATGATATATTGATGGTGGTGTAAGTTCAACATTTATAAGATTGTTACATTTTGGGACTGTTTCTTTAATGTAAGTCAAAGAGGAATGAAAGTCATGTGACTTGCTCTGAATCCTGCCTGACAACAAGCTTGAGCAGTTTGGTCGCTATGGGACACCAGGACCTAGTTTGACTTGCTGGAAAGAAGGTGCAAGATGTTTATTTCTGTCGGAAATTCTAAGGGAAGTTGTGCTGAATGTGGTTAGACTGTTTTCTTCAAATCTCAGAAGGAGGTGTTAAAAATATCAAATTTTATTAACTGCTTGTTTAGTTCTAAGATGGAATAGAGTTGAGGGTCTAATAGATAACCAATTCACAATGCTACTGAGATACAAGGCCCGTATGATTCACTTTGCTGTGGAAATTAAGTTTGGGAAGCCATTGTATTATTGAGTTACAGGGTTTCAAAGAGACCTTGAAACTCTCATCCACTAGTTAGCCTACAGTCATCTGAGAGACACGTAGTGCCAAATAGAGGCAGCTGGTCCTGCACCTGAAGAAGAGAAAGTGCTGACTCTGTTGTATTCTGTGCAAGGCATAGATAGGGATTTGCACTCAGATTGAAGAGTCTGAGTTTGAGAGGATTTAACAGAGATTGGAAGATTTACCTAGCATGGGCTAGGGGGAAGGAATCTCCAGTGTGACTCCCAACATGAATGTCAGTTCTGGGATTAGAAGTTTCCCGACTGGAAGAGAAAAAGCAAGACCCTGGGAACTGAAAGTAAACTAGAACTGGTTCCTGGGGAACAAAGTATAATGGTCATGAAGCAATGATTTTTCCTTGTGTTAAAATCTAAATCTGAAATTTCTTGTTTGTTGTTTCAACTATAGTGTAGAATAAACATTGAATAGTGTTTCAATAATGTTAATTTTAGTTTATGTGCAACACTGAAGGTCGTAAAACCTGAAATGATGTTATGTGATTCTTGCAGTCAGTCACTGGAAGTTTAACCTTTTAAAAGGTTATCGGTCTGTAGGGTATCATAAACAGTAGGCCAGTATTCTGGTTCATTTTTGAATATTTGTGTGCACTTTGTTATCCTACCAGTCTTCAAAGAAAAGATAATCAGAGATATTCCTCCTTCACCTGTGTGGAGTTTGCACATCCTCCTCATGTCTGCTTGGGTTCCCTCTGGGTGCTCCGGTTTCCTCCCAGAGTCCAAAGATGTGCGGGTTAGGTTGATTGGCCAGGCTAAAATTGCCCCTTAGCGTCCTGAGATGCGTAGGTTAGAGGGATTAGTGGGTAAAATATGTAGGGATATGGGGGTAGGGCCTGGGTGGGATTGTGGTTGGTGTGGACTCAATGGGCCAAAATGGCCTCTTTCTATACTGTAGGGTTTCTGTGATTTCAATGATCTTATAATGGGTGCCAGAGCTGGGGCAATCCTAAATTCTGCAGCAGGATTATATGTTAAATGAGCCAATGCTCCTGTCTCTAAAAAGCACAAAGTGATGGATTCTGCTGGCATCTGTGGAGACAAGAATAGCACTAGTAACAAGTATGAAGTTTTTTTTTGCAGCTGAGTTCGGTAGGGTTATAAGTGTCACAATGGTGATTAGGCACGTAGACTTTCCACCATAAACCTCACTTTTGACCAATGTTGTGTTGTACTTTTGCATAGATTCTCCTGTGCTTTGCGCTCCCCACCCTGGCGTGCCCCCTCCCCTGCACGTGCCCACCCCTACCCCCCACCCGCCCTCAGCCCACTTCCCCTGCATCTGTCCCCCGTGCATGGGCCACCTCCCCTGCACATGCCCTACCCTCTCCGCACGTGTACATCTCGCCCGCCCACCCCCCCCCCCCCCCACACACACACGCACGCACGCACACACGCACGCACGCACACACACACGCACGCACACACACACGCACACACACTTGCGAGCACATTGTGTCACTCCTAACATGCACACTTGCGAGCACATTGTGTCACTCCTTTATTGGACCCTTTGTTACTCACGTTAGCACTAACCTTCCAGCTTCTATTGTGCGCATAATGGAAGTTCTGTTGACATCTGATCATCAAAATCATACACAGAACTAGCAAAGAATATGATATTTCAAATGCAAGGTTTTATATATCATGTAGAGGTTACTTTGTTAACAAATTGTTTAATATGACGAGAACTTTGTATTTCGTACTGTGACTATAGCTCGGTTAGTAGCTAGGAATGGATGTTCCAGAATGTGATAATGTCTGTTTACGGGGAAAATGCTATTCTTTTTTCTCTAGAATCATGCAGTAGGCTCCCCTTACAAGTTAATGGTTTGATTTTCTGATGATTGAGCTGCATAGATCTTAGCAGTCAGAAAATAGAGAGATGAATTGTGCTTTCATCTTTGGTTATACAGGCTTACCTGTTGCTCCAATGCTGTCGAATCCATCCTGCAATATAATAGCACAGGGCTTCCCAAACTGGGTCCGTGGGAGCCTTCCAGTGGGTCCATAACAAGACAGACACACTTGAAAAATGCTGCAGAGTTGCTTGTTTAATCAGAGGCTAGCTTATGTATGAGAATACCTGTTCCTAAAGTGGGTACTACTTCCAGCAGTTAATGTTAATGGACCACGGAAGGGTCGCTTGGCCTGGGCTTGTGAGGGGGCCATATAGCTAGTGAATGTATTTGTGAGTGTGTCTCTTCCTAATTCCTACAATATTTATAGATCTAGTTTGAAAAGGCCTGTTTATATTTGATTTCTGTGTTTGCGCATATTTTGCAGCAAAAAAGGGGCATCGACATTGGGAGAAGGCTTGGGGGTTCCCCAATGCTCTTGGGAGATCACCAGGGGTTTGTTTTAGAAACCCTGTGGTAGCAGATTAGCTTCTAAGAATCTTACAACTTGAGCTCATTCTGTAATGGAAAAGAAAGGACCTGCATTTGTGTGGCACCATTTAGGTCTTCAAATGTTCTGAAATTAAAGTAGTTTTGTCAACTTAGTGAACCTTTTGAGTTAATAGTTAACCGAGCTGATACTTGAAGATAAATAGACTGTTGGTAAGGAGCTGTGTAGGAAAATAGCACACCCATAATGTGTAAGGAGAAAGATGTAGGGGAATTAACACAACTCTTCACCAACCAATCTCACTGCTGCCAGGAGAGGTCGAGGAGGAAATCATCGGTTCGTCCCTGACTTGGAAGTGCCAAGTGAAACAGGAAGACTTCTGTAGTTCAATAACTCCACCATCTTTCCCAGTTTCCCCTGCATTACAATTTTAATAATTACAAGGACAAAAGCAGCAGCTCTGATGTTGCCTTAGGAACAGAAACTGTTTATGAAAGCATTACGCAGCTTGTAAGAAATTCATTGGCATGAATACGAATTAGTAAAGGGGGATGATTGTTTCCTGGTTCACATTTTTCTCAGGTCATCAAAAACATCTTGAAGTTACACCAGGATTTATATCAGGAAAGCTTTTTTACTTTTTTTAACAAAATGTGAAGGATTACCTGTTGGATGAATCATGGTGTCTGTTTTACAGCTTTCAATGCTCTCAATATGGTTTTTGTGGCCCACAGGTGCTAGCATGGGGGTCCAATTATAATAACATGTCAATACAGGTCGTCTAATGCAATTAAATGTTCCACAGCACTTCATTGGAGCACTGTAAAACATATATTAATACTTAGCCACATAAGGTGTTACTAGAATAGATAACCAAAAACTTCGCCCATGGATAGCTTTTAAAGGGACATCTTAAAGAAGGAGAGAATGGTAATGAGCTTTGGGGAAGAAATTCCAGACCTTGCCACCTAAGCAGCTTAAGACAAGGTCACCAAGATCGAAGTATTAAAATTGGAAATGAGCACAAGATCAAATTGGTGGAGCACAGTCATCCCAGAGGGTTGTAGGGCTGGTGGAGATTACAGTGGAGAATCAGGCCAAGCTCAAGAGCCTACTACCAAGTTATCACCAACACGTCTCCTGTTCCACCAGAGGTCCAAACATCCTAGACGTCCGCTACACAAAGATCAAACATGCCTACCGCTCTATCGCCCGCCCACACTTTGGCAAATCAGACCACAAGGCTGTGCTCCTGCTCCCAGCTTACAAGCAAAAGCTGAAGCAGGAGAATCCATCAAAGAGAATGGTACAACGTTGGTCTGACGAATTGGATGATCTCGCTATGGGGCTGCTTGGAGTCAGTGGACTGATCAGTATTTAAAAACTCTGACTAGCCTGAACAAGTACGCCACTGCAGTAACTGACTTTATGAGTAAATGTGTAGAAGACTACGTACTAAAGAAACAAAACAAATCCGTGTGTTCCCCAACCAGAAACCACAGATGAACAGGGATATCCACTGCTTGCTGAAGTTCAGGTTTAAGGCATTCAATTCAGGCAACACTGACCTATACAAGAAAGCCAGATATGATCTAAGAAGATCCATCAAAGGTGCCAAAAGGCAGTACCAGACCAACATAAGAGTCCCAGGCTAGCCGACTATGGCAAGGTCTGAAACACGTAACAAACTACAAGATGAAGGCATGTAAAATTGTGGGCTCCAACGCATTCTTCCCTGATGAGCTCGGTGCATTCTATGCCCATTTTGAGCAAGAGGTCAGCGAGAGCATGCTCTCTACCCTGGAAGTCCTGGATGAACCTGTATCTGGGGTCACCATTGCAGAAATCACAGCAGTTTCCTTGAAAGTCAACCCATGGAAAGCAATTGGCCCAGATGGGGTGCCTGGACGTGCGCTCAGATCCTGTGCAGATCAGCTGGCGGAGGTATTCACCGACATCTTCAACCTCTCTTTCCAACAATCTGAGGTCCCTATCTGCTTCAAGAAGACAACCATCATCCCGGTACCTAAGAAAAATCAAGCAACATGCCTGAATGACTATCAGCTGGTGGCTCTGACATCCATCATTATGAAGTCTTTGAAAGATTAGTCATGGCATGAATCAATTCCAGCCTCCCAGACTACCTGGATCCACTACGGTTTGCCTACTGCCGCAACAGGTCCACAGCAGATGCCATTTCCCTGGCCTTGCACTCAACCCTGGAACAACTAGATAACGAGACTCCTATTTATTGACTACAGCTCAGCCTTCAACCCTGTTATTCCCACGAAATTCAAATCCAAACTCTGTGTCCTGGGCCCCGCCACCTCCCTCTGCGACTGGATCCTGAACGTCCTAACTCAGACCACAATCAGTAAGGATAGGCAACAACACCACCTCCACGATAATCCTCAACACCAGTGCCCCACAAGGCTGTGTTCTCAGCCCTTGACTATACTCCTTATGCATCTATGACTGTGGCCAAATAACCCTCCAATTTGACACCACCGTAGTGGGTTGGATCTTAAATAATGACGAGACAGAGTACAGGAATGAGATGGGGAATCTGGTGAACTGATATAGCAACAATAATCTCTCCCTTACTGTCAACAAAACGAAAAAGATTATCATCAACTTCAGGAAGCATAAAGGAGAACATGCCCCTGTCTGCATCAATGGGAATGAAGTAGAAAAGGTCTAGAGCTTCAAGCTTTTACGTGTCCACATCACCAACAACCTGTCTTGGTCCTCCCATGCTGACACTATGTTTAAGAAAGCCCATCAATGCCTCTACTTTCTCAGAAGACTGAGTAAATTTGGCATGTCAGCTATGACTCTCACCAATTTTTACAGATACACTTAGAAAGCATTCTTTCTGGTTATATCACAGCTTGGTATGCTCCTGTTCTGCCCAAGACCGCATAAAACTACAAAAGATAGTGAATGTAGCCCAATCCATCACACAAACCAGCCTCCCGTCCATTGACTCAGTCTACATTTCCCGCTGCCCCGGCAAAGCAGCCAGCAGCATAATTAAGGACTCCACATGCCCTCGACATTCCCTCTTCCACCACGAAAAAGATACAAAAGTCTGAGGTCACATACCAGTCGACTCAAGAATAGCTTCTTCCCTGCTGCTGTCAGATTTTTGAATGCACTTACCTTGCATTAAATTGATCTTCCTCCACACGATAGCTATGGCTGTAACACTACATTCTTGTGTCTGTTATTTCCTTCTGTATGAATGGTATGTTTTGTCTATATAGCGTGCAAGAAACAATATTTTTCACTGTATGTTGATACATGTGATAATAAATCAAATCAAAAAAATGATAGAAAGGCTTGAGGCCACAGAACTGCTTGGAAAAATATGGTTGAGGAATTTTAAAATTGAGGCAATACTAGACCGGCGGTCAATTTAGTCAGTGAACACGAGCGTGGTGAGAAAACGAGACTTGATATCAATGCAGGCTGCAGAGTTTTGGATGAACTATGGGTAGAAAGAAGAGAGGTTAAACAGTAGAATATTGGACCACGTCAAAGTTAGAGGGATCAAACGAAATAGTCGAGTTTTAGCGACAGATGAGCTGGGACAGGGGTGGAAGTGATAGATGTTACAGAGCTGGAAGTGGGCAGTCTTGTTTTGAGAGCTGGCATTCTATCTTTAACATGCTTCCCAGATAATGATCAAATCCCATTGTTGGCATTGCTGTTTCTCTTCCCTTTCCCCATACCACATTTATGTCTTGTTCTCCTAAAATAACAACTCTGTTACTGGACATAGTTTCACAGAATCAGTTTGGCTTTGATAATTTACCCAAATGTGCATCCTTTGTGTGAAGCCAGACAATATGACTGGCCAGTTGATCATTGTGGGCATCACAACTGAACCAGGTCTTGCTTATCTATAGAATCCATGCATATTAAGACTTTCAGCAAGCTAGAGATCAGAAGCATAAACTCTAAATAGTAATTGCACTCAAAGTCAAGGGTGACTTAAACCAGTTGTGCTCCTGCCTGAGACCAGCTAAATCAGGAAAGATGGTGAAATTGAACTTGGTTCCTTTTATTTTGTAATTTTTTATGACAAATGTGAAGTGCTGTTATGAACTGATGCTGAGATAGTTCTAGACTACTTTTCAAGATAAAGTCACTGCAGAAGACTTGTGAATTTCACTGTTTTTGGTTTGTTTTGATTTTTCATCCTCACACCATTGAACTCAATAATGCTTCCACAACAATAGCTCAAATATCATGTGCACAAAACACTACTTTTAATTGAGCAACAAATAAAGCCTCATGTTCAATCTGGTTGTAGATCACAATCCATAAATCCTTAAGCAACATTCTCTAAATAGGAGCATTACCACAACAAGAACTGCATCATTTTGTGGAGAAAATCAGGGTAACTGCGATGGTCAAAAAATTGCAATGTTGCTGGTGTACCTTGCAGCCTGAGAACAATTTAACATTTTTTTCTTATTTCAGAATATTTTGAATAGGAATACTTATGGCAGCTGGAATGTTATCCATTTGATTTTAATATGAACATATGAATTAGGAACAGGAGGAGTAGGCCTTTTAAACCTGCTCCGCCATTCACTGTTGGCTGATCTGATTCTGGCCTCAACTTCACATTCTGCCTACCCCTGAAAAATCTGGGCATTGTGGTCACCAGGTTATCTAAAAATCACAGTGGAAATAAGGGAGTGCTTCCATTTATGCGTTGTCAAATCACTTTGCATCAGTAGTTTTGCTTTTGAGAGCAGCAATGTTATGAAGGCAAACTGGGTAGCGACCCTTGACAGCCACATCCCAGAGATAGCAGTGGGATCTTTTTTTAGGTGGTATTGGTCAAGTGCAGAATGTTGATGAAGACAGTGGAAGAACTCTCTCCTTCTCTTTGAAAAGCATCCATTGAGACCAAGACCTGTTCCTGGTTTGTCCCATCAAAGTTAGATGGGGTGGCAGTAGAGCACTATGCTTGATTGCAGTGACCCTGGCTGAGGGAAGATGATAGTAATTGGGGTTCTTGCAGCAGTTGACAAACAGCAAAACTGTCCTGTATCTCACATGTGGCAGAATCTGAATATTGTACATTGGACTTATTAACATCTCAGAACCCATCGAACTGGAGTGAAAACAAGTCATCCTTGTTCTGAAGGAGTTGCTGAAGAAAGAAAGAGACAGACTGGATAAATGAATCTTGAGAATGCAAGTGAGAGAGAACGGGATTAGACTTATATTTCATGTGTTCTGCACTTCCACAACTTACTTCTCTCATTGTCAAGGCTCACGTGAATGATAATCACTTAAGATACTGCAGGGTAACTACGAATCCTGGAACTATATTCCAATGACGGAATGAAATCTACAAGAGAGGAGGTTCAGTTAAAAATTGGATGAATAAAAATAAAATGCACTGATTATGCAAGATGGCGAGTTAATTAGAACTTACACCTGGCATCACTCATTCTCTTGGCTCACAAATGAGCAATTTGTATGGGGTACCATTGGATTGCTGACACCTGTGGATCAATACACCATGATAAATCATTGTCTTTAAAAATGATAAGAAAATGCAAAATAAAACTCCTGTTGGCATTCTATTACTAAAGAAATAATATAAACTTAATTGTATCAGTTAGATTATTTCTTTGATGGTAATTCAACTTCTCCAAACTATATACAGTTAACCAGTTTGATCAGTATTAACTAAGTACATGAATGCTAAATGAATGCACATTTTCTATTATTCAGTGGAAGCCTCTTCTCACCATGAAAACATCATTCACTGGCATAAATCCCACACCATATCTTTTAGATCGGAGAGAGAATGACTCTGTAATAAACTATATGAGGCCTGGCTAAGTAAATAATGTAACAAATCATATTAAGAACATAAGAACATAAGAAATAGGAGCAGGAGTAGGCCATCTAGCCCTTCGAGCCTGCCCCGCCATTCAATAAGATCATGGCTGATCTGTTGTGGCTCAGTTCCACTTTCCCGCCCTCTCCCCATAACCCTTAATCCCCTCTCTTATCAAGAACCCATCAACCCGCTTCTTAAAAATATTTAGCGAGGCAGCCTCCACCACTTCAACGGGCAGAGAATTCCAGAGATTCACCACCCTTTGAGTGAAGAAGTTCCTCCTCAACTCCGTTCTAAACCGCCTCCCCTTTATCTTGAGGCTGTGCCCCCTAGTCCTACTGTCTTTTTTGAGCGGGAAGAGTCTCTCCACCTCTATCCTATCCATCCCATTCATCATCTTATACGTCTCAATGAGATCTCCCCTCATTCTTCTAAACTCTAACGAGTACAAGCCTAGTTTATTCAGCCTCTCCTCATAGCTCAATCCCCTCAACTCCGGTATCAGCCTAGTAAACCTCCTCTGCACTCCCTCCAGGGCCAAAATATCCTTGCGCAGGTGCGGCGCCCAAAACTGCACACAGTACTCCAGCTATATTGCAGAACATTTAGAAGATAATGTTACATTTATTCTTGGTGGATAGTGCATATTTTAAGAAAGGAGTAATTGATATATGGACATACTTAATTTGTGGGTACGTTCAAATCCATCCCAGGACTTGTATAAAATTACATTCACAACATTCTTCACAACCATTTGTCAATTTTGACCAAGGGGTCAAGTAGAATGTAACACATTGTGAGGACTACACTAAGTTTACGCAATGTACAAAAATAGCCAGTGAGACTTATGCTGTAAAGATAGAAAAATCTTCATTTGAGTAGTACAATATGAGTTTTGAAATTTTTGCAGTACATCATAATCAATGTTTCAAAGGTTCTTTTATAATTTTTTTTAGTACATTGTAGTAATTGTTGCCAAATTCAGGGACCATTTTGTATCTGCAGAATTCACCATCAGTTATGGGAATGATCAGTTAACCAGTTAACTTGTTTTTCATTGCACTGGTTGAGGAAGTAATGTCAGTGTAATGAGGGAACACGCTGCCATTTAAATTATTGATAGAATCTTTCACATATCAGAGAGGACATTGATTTAGCATCTTTTCTGAAGCTTGGGACTTCCCAATAATACAGTGAGTAATCCATCAGTTTTTTTTACTTAGCAAATACAAATTCCAAAAGCCAAGTGATAGTTTCCTCCTTTGCTGAGTTTAAGGTTATTAATCCGCCACTTAGTCTAGAGCAGGGACAATGTGCAGCATTGTTTGTGTCTTTCAACAGTGCATAGTGGGTTTATACTGAGGCTGCAGTGTGGAGATTGGCTATGTGGGTGCTCTGGCCTTTCCTGAACTGTTTAACAAGGCCGACTCTCGCTGTGGTAGTTCAGAGTTCACTGAGGAACCCTCAGTTCTATATTAGAATCTTCAATGTTAGAGTCAGCCAATCAATGCATATGCACTGTCAACATTCAGCATTTCTTAACATGTTAAAAGCTGATGATCGATTTTTGAACTCAGGGCCGATTGAAAAACTGCATTTTTCCACCAGGATTGAAGGTGGATAACGAACTAGTAAAGATCAATGAGACGGTGCAACTGCAAGTTTGAAACCAGTCAGTGATTCTGTGCAAACTTGAGATGGAAATGTTTCAAAACCAGGTGTAGAATCGTAGAATCCTATAGTGCAGAAGAAGGCCATTTGACCCATTGAGTCGGCACCGACCACAATCATACCCGGGCCCTGTCCCCATAACCCCATGCACTTGCCCTGCTTGTCCCCCTGACACTAAAGGTCAATTTAGTAATGCAAATCCACCTAACCTGCCCATCTTTGCAATGTGGGAGGAAACCGGACTACCCAGAGGAAATTCACACAGACACGGGGAGAATGTGCAAACTCCACATAGACTGCCCAAGCCAGGAATTGAACCAGGGTCCTTGACCCTGTGAGGCAGCAGTGCTAACCATTGTGCCACTGTGCTGCCCTCGTGTCGTTACAGGGAAAATTTAGTGAGCATTTCATTGTCTGCAGTGAAGTTATATATCATAAATAAGCAGCTATAATATACAGCTTGTAAATAAGAACACAAGAAACAGGAGTGGGAAATCATTCCTTTGTGCTTGCCCTGCTGTTTCACCAAGATCATGGCTGATTTTCTACCTCAACTTCATCTTCCTGCACTATCCCTCCAGCTCTATTCTCTTAGTACCTGAGTATCTGTTGACTTCTGTAATGCCCTAACAGTGTAAAGAAATGTGAGTTTTAAACAAAAGGATGTAGTTTGCATATGTAGATTCAAAGTAACACACAAAAGGTTTATTGAAAGAGATGTTCTCTGCACGTAACAGGAAATGAAACTAAGGCAGAAGCCTGTGAGGCACCCCAATGACATTATCAAATCATGTGATCAGCTCTTAAAGCAGTCATGTAGCTACTCAAATATATAATATCCCTTGTCCTTTACTTCTGTGGTCATGACACCAAGTTACATCGACTCTATACATATGATCAGTAACACTCTAGACACAGTACTATGCACCATTAATCATTACACAGTTGATAAGAAAGTCAATCAGGAGAATGTTTATTCCTCATTGGATGTATACTGTGATGTCAGCATACCTTTAAGAAAGTTTTTTTTAAAAAACATGATTTCTGCAGCTCACAGTTTCAGTGATATCATTGTTGCCAGCTTGGCTACCAGATGTCCTTTTATTGCTACTTCAATGAGTTTGTTTGCTTTTACTTTGGATTTTTTTTGTGACTCTTCATTGTTAGGAGAGGAAAGGAAAACTGGTTGGCAGATCAGGTGACAAGAAGGTTTTTTATTTTCAGTACTGAGCTGCAGGTTTGAGTTTTAGTTTCGAAGAGAGTGGACACTAGGCTGAAAGCAGTGCCTCTTCTCTCTCCCTGGTTTTGGGAAATTCTGCTGTTCAGCTGAAAACCTTCCTGGAGTAGAAAATCTGTTGTTGGGGGCTGGATCAACAGTTTCTCTGGTACTTTGGGAAGCTGTCTTATCTTCAGACTGTCCTGAGTCTCAAGAGCATTGGACTGCAGAATTCAACTACAGTCTTCAATCAAGTGAGCTTTAATCTGAGCTGTGTTAGACCTGTGAAAAAGGTATTTTGTTGTCCATGGGTTTTGGTTTTAATTGGAACACATTAGAGATATTCATTAAGGGTTATACACTACAGAGGTTGTTTTGTTTCTTATTTGTAATTTTACAAAAGTTCTTGCTAATTTTCTTACTATACATGTTGAATATGTTCTTAAATAAACTTTGTTTGATAAAAGCTCCTTAATGGATCACTTGAATCATACCTGAAGTGAAACATCACATGTGCATCATAACCAAATTCAAGATGCAAAACTTATGGTTTAGGTGGGCTTCATAAAACACTTTGGAGCTTCTGTCCTGACGCATAACAATTGTGGGCTCTCATGGGATTAAAATCTATATTTCTTAATTGATTTGGGATTATTGAACTCGAAGACAATGGGTGGTGAGCGTATTGATGTTTTCTTTTTGAGCGTTGTATTCAAGTTTAAATAGACATTCCTATTGTGCCTTGTGGAATAATGGCTGTTTCAAGGCTAAGTTGTTCCTGGGGGTGGAGGAAGTCACACAAGGTACATGATAAAAGGTGACTAAAACATTGCAGTTGATTGCCTGACAATGCACGGATGGGAGAGCTAATTGTGGTAATAGCTGAGCATTTAAAATTGCTAGAAACACGGTCAGAATCGTTGGAGATGGCAAAAATTCAATTGTAGATGAAACAGCTTAAACATGAAAAAGAACTAAAGCAGCTCGAATTTAAAATGAAGCAAAGAGAGAGGGTAGCAGAAGAAAAAGATTGAAACTACTTGAATTGCAGACAATGGAAAAAGGGAAAGAGAGAAAATTTGAACATCAAAAACTGACAATCAAAAATGAACGTCATTGAAAATGGGCGGAAGTAAAGAGAAAAGTACAGGCTGAGTATAGTCCTGAGAAGGAGCAAAAACTTCATAGGGATGTATTTAACTATGTCCGAACATTGCCGAAGTTTGTTGAGAAGGATATGGAAGCCTTTTTCATTTCATTTGAGATAGTGACTAAACAAATGAAATGGCCACAGTCCATGTGAGTATAACCAATCCAAACAAAGTTGGTAGGTAGAACTCATGAAGTGTTTGCATCACTATCAGAGGAGGTATCTGGAAGTATGAGAGGGTGAAAAAATCCATCTTAGGTGCATATGAACTAGTGCCAGAAGCCGACAGACAACGGTTTAGAAATTGAAGGAAAGAACCTGGTTGAACGTATATAGAATTTTGAAAGGATCAAACAGAGTACTTATGATAGGTAGTTAAGGGCTTTGAAAATAAACTGGATGTATGAAGCTCTTAGAGAAATTATTATTTTGGAAGAGTTTAAAAATTCACTTCCTGATGTAGTAAGAACTCATGTGGAAGAGCAGAGAGTTAAAACTGAGGTAAGTAGCAGAAATGGCAGATGATTCTGAATTAGTTCATAAATCAAAGTTTGGTTTCTGACATAAGTTTCAGCCTATGAGGGATAGAAACAGGGAAAAAGAGAAATTCTCAAGTGGTAAAGGAGATCTTGTGGGAGATAAGAAAGACAGTGTACCCTGGGTTAAAAAGGAAACACAGGAGGGTGGAAGAGGAATGAAAAGCCTCAGATGTTTTCACTGTAGTAATTTACTATAATGAAAATATCTGAGGCTTTTCATTCATGTAAAGTTGCAGTGTTGGTGGTTTAAGAAAAGCAATGGGAAGACTGATATGGTAAAACAGGATAAACCAGTGGGGTTTGTTAAAGTAGTAAAGGAAAGTCCATTTGAAGTGAAAGAAGTGCAAAAAAATGTACAGCTTGATCAGGAGTTGATTGATAAGAAGGTGCCATATCTCTCTAAAGAATTTACTTGTGTGGGTAAAGTTCACTCGTGTACCAGGAGGAATAGGTGAAGAAGTTAAAATTTTAAGAGATATGGGAAGCAAGTCAGTCTTTGATGGCAAGAGATGAGGAGTTATATAATTTGGGAGTGAGAAAAGATAGTAATTCGTGGAATTCAGGTGAGAAGAATCATGTTTCATTATATAAGGTGAGGTTGGAGAGTCCAGTAAAGAGTGGTGAAGTGATAATAGGAATAATAGAGAAATTATCCTGTCCAGGAATACAGTTCATCTTGGGTAACGATGTAGCTGGATCACAAGTGGGAATAATGCTTACTGTGGTTGAAAAGCCAGTGGGGAATCAAACAACTGAGTTGTTGAAGGACACATATCCTGGGATTTTTCCTGATTTTGTAGTAACAAGGTCACAATGCCACAGGTTAAGACAAGTGGAGAAATCAAAGAGTGAAGATGAGAAAGTTGAAGTTCAATTATCAGAAATGATTTTTGATCAGATGGTTGGAAAAAAACAAGAATAAGTGGAGGATGAGATGGATATTTTTAGTTCGAGAAAGTTGGCAGAGTTACAACAGAAAGATATAGAAATCAAACAGTTGTATCAGAAAGCAAACGCGTAAGAGGAATCTGAGTGTATACCAGAATGTTGTTATCTAAAAATGAGGTCTTAATGAAGAAATGGAGACCATTACACATTCGGATGGATGAACAGTGGACAGAAGTTCATTAAGTGTTGTTGCCTCTAGGGTATAGAAAAGAGGTGTTGTGAGTAGCACATAAGGTACCAGTAGGAAGTCATTTGGGAGTCAGGAAAACTGAAGCTAATATACAAAAATGTTTTAGAACATTTTAGAACATTAAAGCGCAGTACTGGCCCTTCGACCCTTGATGTTACGCCGACCTGTGAAACCGATCTAAAGCCCATCTAACCTACACTATTCCAATATCATCCATATGTTTATCCAATGACCATTTAAATGCCCTTAATGTTGGTGAATCCACTACTGTTGCAGGCAGGGCATTCCACGCTCTTACTACTCTCTGAGTAAAGAACCTATCTTTGACATCTATCCTATATCTATCACCCCTCAATTTAAAGCTATGTCCCCTCGTGCTAGCTATCTCCATTCGAGGAAAAGGATTTACACTGTCCACCCTATCTAATCCTCTGATCATCATATATGCCTCTATTAAGTCATCTCTTAACCTTCTTCTAATGAAAACAGCCTCAAGTCCCTCAGTCTTTCCTCATAAGACCTTCCCACCATATCAGGCAACATTCTGGTAAATCTCCTCTGCACTCTTTCCAATGCTTCCACATCCTTCCTATAAAGCAGCGATCAGAACTGTATGCAATACTCCAAATGCGGCCGCATCAGAGTGTTGTAAAGCTGCAACATGACCTTATGGCTCCTAAGCTCAATCCCTCTACCAATAAAAGCTAACACACCATATGCCTTCTTAACAACCCTATTAACCTGGGTGCCAACTTTCAGGGATCTATGCATATGGATACCGAGATCTCTCTGTTCAAGTAACTTACCATTAGCTCAGTACTCTCTATTCTTGTTACTCCTTCCAAAGTCAATCACTTCACACTTTTCTGCATTAAACTCCATTTGCCACCTCTCAGTCCAGCTCTGCAGCTTATCTATGTCCCTCTGTAACCTGCAACATCCTTCCGCACTGTCCACAACTCCACCGACTTTAGTGTCATCCGCAAATTTACTAACCCATTCTTCTACGCTCTCATCCAGGTCATTTATAAAAATTATCAACAGCAGTGGCCCCAAAATAGATCCTTGCAGTAGACCTCGGGGTCCTTGTGCGTGAGTCGCAAAAACCCAGCCTGCAGGTGCAGCAGGTGGTCAGGAAGGCTAATGGGATGCTGGCCTTCATAGCGAGGGGGATTGAATATAAAAGTAGGGAGGTTTTGTTGCAGCTGTATAGGGCATTGGTGAGGCCGCAGCTGGAGTACTGTGTGCAGTTTTGGTCACCAAACTTTTGGCCTTGGAGGGAGTGCAGAGGAGGTTTACTAGGCTGATATAGGAGTTGAGGGGGTTGAGCTATGAGGAGAGGCTGAATAAACTAGGCTTGTACTCGTTAGAGTTTAGAAGAATGAGGGGAGATCTCGTTGAGATGTATAAGATGATGAATGGGATGGATAGGATAGAGGTGGAGAGGCTCTTCCCGCTCAGAAAGGACAGTAGGACTAGGGGGCACAGCCTCAAGATAAAGGGGGGGGGGGCGGTTTAGAACAGAGTTGAGGAGGAACTTTTTCACTCAAAGGGTGGTGAATCTCTGGAATTCTCTGCCCGTTGAGGTGGTGGAGGCTGCCTCGCTAAATATTTTTAAGACGCGGGTTGATGGGTTTTTGATAAGCGAGGGGATTAAGGGTTATGGGGAGAGGGTGGGAATGTGGAACTGACACACGACAGATCAGCCATGATCTTATTGAATGGCGGGGCAGGCTCGAAGGGCTGGATGGCCTACTCCTGCTCCTATTTCTTATGTTCTTATGAACTCCAGGATGAACATTTCCCATCAACCACCACCTTCTGTCTTCTTGCAGTTAGCCAATTTCTGATCCAAATTGCTAAATCACTCTCAATCTCATGTCTCTGAATCTTCTGCAATAGCTTATTACTCCATATCTTCTGCAATAGTTTTTATTATCCTGGACTGCATAAAGATGTGGTTAAGTTTTGTCAGTCATGTCACACATGTCAAGTAACAGGGAAACCTCAAGCAGTGATAAAACCAGACCCCTAATACCCATTCCAGCATTTGAGGAACCTTTTGCAAGAGTCTTAATTGATTGTATGGGCCCCCTCTCTGAAACAAAAATTGGGAATAAATATATTTTGACTATAATGAATGTGTCTACTAGGTTTCCAGAGGCCATTCCATTATACAATATTACAGCTAAAATGATTGTAGAGGAATTAGTTCAATTTTTTTACTAGATATGGATTATCCACAGAACTACAGATAGATCCAGTGTCAAATTTATATCAAAGTTATGAAAGAGGTTATGGATAACTTAGGAATAAAACAATTCAAGTCAACTGCACACCATCCAGAATCGTGGGGAGCATTGGAGCAGTGGCATCAAACTTTAAAGTCAATGTTGAGGACTTACTGTATCCAGAGGATTAGGATAAAGGAATTCCATTTGTACTCTTTGCAGTTAGGGATGCACCTAATGAGTCAACCAAATTCAGTCCATTTGAATTGATTTTTGGGTGTGAGGTAAAAGGATCACCAAAATTGATTGAGGAGAAATTGGTGAGTGAGTGTTCTGGGACTATATTATTGGACTTCATGTCAAATTTTAGGGAAAGGTTGAATAGAGCAGGTGAATTGGCTAGACAATATTTAAAAGTAGCACAACGTGATGAGACAAGAAGCAGATAAATCAAAAATACATAGTTTTGCTAGTGGGGATAATGCCTTAGTACTGCTTTCAATGGTAAATGAACCTTTAAAAGCAACGTTTAGTGGGCCTTATCAAATTGAAAGGAAATTGAGTGAGGTGAATTATTTTGTAAGAACGCCAGATAGAAGGAAAACTCAGAGCGTGTCATGTGAATATGCTTAAAATGTATTTTGACAGGGAAGGAAAGCAGGAGGTTTTAATGATTATAACTGAGTGAAAAACCAAATCCAGATGACTCTGAATTTGACATTACTTAAATTGTATTAGATAACAAGGACATTATTAAAAATTGGGATAAATTACTGAGTTACCTTTGAGAGAAAAATCGAACTGACCTGAAAAAGTTATTATAATCACAGGGAGAATAAGTTGCAAGTGTGATACTTGCAGAAAGTGCTGTTCCAATTAAATAACATCTTGGCAAACATACCCTTTTCAAGTTGGCGCATGTTCAGATAGAAAAGCTGATGCTTACTCGATTTGAGATGCAGCAGCCAAAAGTCTGGATCAATCACACAAAAGTGGAGGTGGAGAAGGAGAAACAGTTAATGGTTACTAATGGGAACAAAGAAAGTGTGGAGAGAGATACAAGTCAAGTTGACTGTTTTGGAACATGCTCCTAAATTGTTCAAATTACCTGAACATAAATTGCAGGACTGTCAAAACCAGCAGATCATCTAAGCAAAGGAAAGTGTGGATACAACAACAATCATGTGTGACCTCAAAAAGGAGTTTGAGGAGTGGAAGTATTGTACTAATGTGGATCAAAGGAAAATACAACAACATGAGATCAGACTGTTTGATAAGTTGCACCATCATCTGAAATGAACTGCTGACATAATGATTCTGTACAATGTGCAGAGTTGGGGATCCCTAGTGAAATCACACTGTACACAGTTACTGTTTGAATACCTTATAGTGATTTTCACAGCAGTGTAACTGCCACAGTGACCTGTGGGACCATGGCTGAAATGGGTTCTGACAACAAGGAAGACAATCTGCTATGTTTCTTTGCCAGTGTGCAGAAATGGATGGCGCACATCCAGAGCAAACAAAGGAATTGAATTGCTTGCTGAAGGAGGAGCTAAGGCTGCGGGAACAATGGGATCGAGATAAAGTTACCTTTCTGAATGGCCCTGACTACAGACATGTAAAGTTATCCTGCTGATCCTGCCTCATTCTGTGAGAACATTACCAGAGCTATCATTGCAATAACAAACTGAGTTTGGATTTTGCATCAAAGCAGGATTAAGGCCTGAAGGCGAATTTTGGAGATGAAGCAGTTTGTCATAAATGTGATAAGAGAAGAAGGCTTATTTGATGGTGGAAGACAAGGACTGAAGTGGACTATATTACTATTATGTTTTCAACTTTTAATTTTGTAAAATGCATGTATATTTATTATAGAGTACTAGTACTGGGAAAATTAAAGGATTTGAGCAATGAAATAATCTTTGAATGGTAATGGTTTATTTTTTCTTAAGGGGGAGATGTGATGTCAGTGTACCTTTATGAAAGGTTTTTTTAAATGGTGATTTCTGTAGCTCACACCTTGAGTGATGTCATTGATGCTGGCTTGGCTACCAGATGCTCTTTTATTGCTACTTCTTTGGGTTTGTTTGTTTTTACTTTGGTTTTCTTTTATGACCCTGCATTGTTAGGAAAGGAAAGATAAATTGATTGTCAGGTCAGGTGACAAGAAGATTTTTTTATTTTCAGTTCTGAGCCGCAAATTTGAATTCTAGTTAAGAACATAGGAGCAGGAGTAGGCCATCTAACCCCTCGAGCCTGCCCCGCCATTGAATGAGATCATGGCTGATCTGATAGTGGTTCAGTTCCACTTACCCACCTGCTCCCCATAACCCTTAATTCCCTTATTGATCAGAAACCTTGTGACTTAAACACGTTTAACGAGGTAGCCTCCACTGCTTCAATGGGCAGAGAACTCCAAAGATTCACTGCCCTCTGGGAGAAGAAGTTCCTCCTCAACTTTGTTCTAAATTGACTCCCCCCTACTTTGAGGCTGTGCCCTCTGGTTTTTGTTTTCTTTCTAAGTGGGAATAATCTTTCTGCCTCTATCCTGTCTGGCCCGTTCATTATCATATATGTCTCTATAAGATCTCCCCTCAGCCTTCTAAACTCAAATGAGTACAGGCCCAATTTACTCAATCTCTCCTCATAAACTAACCCCCTCATCTCCGGTATCAACCTGGTGAACCTCCTCTGTACTCCCTCCAAGGTCAATATATCCTTTCGCAAACAAGGGGACCAAAATTGCACACAGTACGGTAGGTGCGGCCTCACCAGTACCCTGTACAATTGCAGCAAGACCTCCCTGCTTTTGTACTCCATCCCCCTCACGATAAAGGCCAACATTCCATTTGCCACCTTGATCACCTGCAAACTGAGTTTTTGCAATTCATGCATAAGGACCCCCAGGTACTCTGCACAGTAGCGTGTTGTAATTTTTCACCATTTAAATAATAGTCCATTTTACTATTATTCCTTCCAAAGTGGATAACCTCACATTTGCCAACATTATACTCCATCTGCCAGATCCTTGCCACTCACTTAGCCTAACCAAATCTTTCTGCAGACTTCCCACGTCCTCCAGGCAATTCGCTTTCCCACTCTCTTTGTGTCATCCACAAACTTTGTTACCCTGCACTCGGTCCCCTCCTCCAGATCGTCTGTGTATATGGTAAACAGTTGAGGCCTCAGCACCGATCCCTGCGGCACGTCACTAGTCACCAACTGCCAACTGGAAAAGCACCCATTTATTCCAACCCTCTGCTTCCTTTTAGATAGCCAATCCTCAATCCACGCTAACACTTTACCCCCTACTCCATGTACCTTAATCTTTTGCAGCAACTTTTTGTGAGGCGCCTTATCGAACACCTTCTGGAGATCTAAAAACACCACATCCACCGGTTTCCCTCTGTCAACTGCACTCGTTACATCTTCATAAAAATCCAGTAAATTCATCAAACATGACTTTCCCTTTATGAATCCATGCTGCGTCTGCTTGATTGAACCATTCTTTTTCAGGTGTCCTGCTATTTCTTCTTTAATGATGGATTCCAGCATTTTCCCAACTACGGATGTTAAGCTTTCCCAATCTTCTAGTTCCCCACTAGTTTTGGCCACTCTGTACGCATTGGTTTTTAATTTAATACTCTCCTTTATTTCCTTAGTTAACCATGACTGGTTATCCCTTTTCTTATATTCCTCCTTTATCACCGGAATATGTTTTTGCTGAGTACTGAGAAAAATCTCCTTAAAAATTCTCCACTGTTCCTCAGCTGTCCTAACAACTAGTCTGCGCTCCCAGAGTACATTAGCCAATTCCACCCTCATCCTATTGTAATTCCCTCTGTTCAAGCAGAGGACACAGGTTTGGGACCCTACTTTCTCACCCTCCATCTGGATTAGAAATTCAACCATATTGTGATCTCTCATTCAAGAGAATCCCTCACAAGAAGATCTTTAATTTTACCTGTCTCATTACACAGGACCAGATCCAAAATAACTCGCTCCCTTGTAGGTTCTGCAACATACTCTCGAGGAAACTATCCTGACAGCATTCTAAGAACTCTTCCTCAAGTCCACCATGTTGGAATTGAGCCAACCTATCAATATGCAAATTAAAGGACTGAAAGCAGTGTCTCCCCTCTCTTCTTGGTTTTGGGAAATTCTGCTGTTCAGCTGAAAGCCTTCCTGGAGTAGAAAGTCTATGGCTGGGGGATGACCAAGAATCTGTCTGATACTTTGGGAAGCTGTCTTGTCTTCAGACTGTTCTGAGTCTCAAGAGCATTGAACTGCAGAATTCAACAAATGGCTTCGATCCCAGTATCAAGCGAGCATTAATCTGTGCTATGTTAAACCTGTGAAAATGGTTTGTTATTGTCAATGGGTTTTGGTTTTAATTGGAACACATTAGAGATATTCATTAAGGATTATGCAGTTTCGTAGTGGTTTTGTTTCTTGTTTGTAATTGATTAAAGTTCTTGCTAATTTTCTAACTATACATGTTGACTATATTCTTAAATAAACTTCATTAGATAAAAGTCCTTAGTGGATCACTTGAATTATACCCGAAATGAAACACTGCATGTTTATCCTAGCCAAGTTTAAAAAGCAAGATGGGCTTTAGGCGGACTTCATAAAACACTTCAGAGTTTCAAACCTGAATCATAACAATGTGACGTTTTAAAATTTGGCTGTCCTTGATCCTGAAAGCATGATTTGGAACATCACTAGACACTTCATCTCTCAGAATTAATTTTGCATCATTCACACATGGTAAGTAGCATAGACACAATCAGGCAACTTGGATTCAGCTAAGTCTTCCGTATCAGTATTCGCAACACTAAGGACTAAAGAAGTTGGTACTGCTGGAGATGATTCTGAGAAATCATTTTGAGATGACAATGATTGGTGAACTTTGGGTAGACACATGAGTAGTGTTTCTGTAAGATGCCAAAAAGCTATTCATACAACCTGATAACAAACCTTGCTTACTTGAAGCTTTCCTTTGAAGAATGTTTCAAAGATCGTATGAATTTTTCAGATAATCCATTGGTTGATGGATGATAATGTTTCGATTTTAAACGCTGACTACCGTTTATTTTGAGATAATCCTCAAACGCTTGCTGTGGACCATAAATGCTAACAGTCTGTTCCAGTTTACCAAATTTTGCAAAAATGTTGTCAAGTTTTTCAATGGCTTGTTCAGATGTAATAGGTCACATGATAACTTCTGACCACTTTGAGTGTACATCAATTATGACTGAGAATACGCAACCCCCAAATGGACCAGTAAAATCTACATGCAATTGTTGTATGTCATTTCTACCACTCCCAAGGGTGTGAATGATACGTCTTTTGTATGTGTGCACAGGATTAACACAGTCCCGCTTTTTCTTCAATTTGAACATCCAGACCCTGTCGCCAAAAATAATGTGGAGATGCTGTCATTGGACTGGGATAAACACAGTAAGAAGTCTCACAAGACCAGGTTAAAGTCCAACAGGTTTATTTGGTAGCAAACGCCACTAGCTTTCAGAGCGCTGCTCCTTCGTCAGATAAGTAGGAGTTCTGTTCACAAACAGGGCATATAAGGACACAAACTCAATTTGCAAAATAATGATTGGAATGCGAGTCTTTACAGGTAATCAAGTCTTAAAGTTACAGACAGTGTGAATGGAGAGAGCGTTAAGCACAGTTTGAAGAGATGTGTATTGTCTCCAGACAGGACAGTTAGTAAGATTTTGCAAGCCCAGGCAAGTCATGGGGATTACAGATAGTGTGACATGAACCCAGATCCCGAGGCCGTCTTCATGTGTGCAGAACTTGGCATCAGTTTCTGCTCAGCAACTCTGCGTCATCGTGTATCATGAAGGCCGCCTTGGAGAAAGCTTACCTGAAGATCAGAGGCTGAATGCCCATGACGGCTGAAGTGTTCCGCAACAGGAAGAGATTACTCTTGCCTGGTGATTATCGAGCAGAGTTCATTCATCCATTGATGTACCGTCTGCATGGTCTCCTCAATGTACCATGCTTCAGGACATCCTTTCCCGCAGTGTATCAGGTAGACAATGTTGGCTGAGTTGCAAGAGAATGTACTGTGTACCTGGTGGATGGTGTTCTCATGTGAAATGTTGGCATCCGTGTCGATGATCCAGCACGTCTTGCAGAGGCTGCTGTGGCAAGGTTGTGTGGTGTCATGGTCACTGTTCTCCTGAAGGCTAGGTAGTTTGCACCGGAGAGTGGTATGTTTGAGGTTGTGTGGTCGTTTTGAAGGCAAGAAGTGGGGGTGTGGGGATGGCTTTGGCGAGATGTTTGTCTTCATCAATGACATGTTGAAGGCTCCGGAGAAGATGTCTTAGCTTCTTTGCGCTGGGGAAGTACTGAACGATAAAGCATACGCTGTCCGCCGTGTCCCGTGTTTGTCTTCTGAGGAGGTCGATGCAGTTTTTCGCTGTGGCGCATTGGAACTGTTGATCGACAAGCCATATCCTGTTCTTATGAGGGCATCTTTCAGCATCTGGAGGTGTCTGTTGCGATCTTCCTCATATGAGCAGATCCTGTGTATACGGAGGGGATGGCTTCTTTAATGTGTTTAGGGTAGAAGCTGGAGAAGTGGAGCATCGTGAGGCTTGCGGTACAGTGAAGTTCTGAAGTGACCACTGTATGTCCATCCAGTGGATGTCTCGGCATTTCACACCAGCATTCCCCATGATGATGGCATGCTGCAACTGCGTCAGTACTCAACGTTGACAACTGCCAGTTTTCAGATGCAATTTTACAACTCATCCGCTTCATCCTGGACCACAATGTCTTCACCTTCAACAACCAGTTCTTCATCCAGACACACAAAACAGCCATGAGGACCAAATTCGCATGTCTGTATACTAACATCTTCATGCACAGGTTTGAACAAGACCTCTTCACCGCACAGGACTTTCAACCGATGCTATACACTAGATAGATCAATAACATTTTCTTCCTTTAGATTCATGGTGAACAATCACTGAAACAACTATATGATGACATCAACAAGTTCCATCCCATCATCAGACTCGCCATGGACTACTCTCCGAATTGGTTGCGTTCTTGGACACATGCATCTCCATCAAGGACAGTCACCTCAACACTTCACTGTATCTCAAGCCCATGGATACCCTCGCGATGCACCACTCCTCCAGCTTCCATCCTAAACACCTTAAAGAAGTCATCCCCTATGGACAAGCCCTCCGTATACACAAGATCAGCTCAGATGAGGGGGATCACAACTGATACCTCCAGACACTGAGAGGTGCCCTCATAAGAACAGGATACGGCAGTTGACTCATCGATCGAGAGTTCTGACGCGCCATGGCGAAAAACCGCACCGACCTCCTCAGAAGGCAAACACCGGACACTGCGAACAGAGTACCCTTCTTCATCCAGTACTTCCCCGGAGCGGAGAAGCTATGACATCTTCTTCAGAGCCTTCAACATGTCATTGATGAAGACAAACATCTCGCCAAGGCCATCCCCATACCCCCACCTCTTGCTTTCAAACAACCACACAACCTCAAACCGACCATTGTCCACCGCAAACTACCCAGCCTTCAGGAGAACAGTGACCACAACGCCACACAACCCTGCCACAGCAATTTCTGCAAGACGTACCGGATCATCAACACAGATGCTATCATCTCACGTGAGAACACCATTCACCAGGTACATGGTACATTCTCTTGCAACTCGGCCAATGTTGCCTATCTGATACGCTGCAGGAAAGGATGTCCCGAGGCATGGTATATTGGGGAAACCATGCAGATGTTACAACAACAGATGAATGAATACCAGTCAATAATTGCCAGGCAAGAATGTTCTCTTCCTGTTGGGGAACACTTCAGCGGTCATGGGCATTCGGCCTCTAATCTTTGGGTAAGCGTTCTCCAAGGTGGTCTTCAAAACACACAACAACACAAGAGTTGCTGAGCAGAAACTGATAGCCAAGTTCCGCACACATGAGGACGTCCTCAACCAGGATCTTGGGTTCATGTCACACTATCTGTAGCCCCCACGATTTGCCTGGTCTTGCAAAATCTCATTAACTGGCCTGTCTGGAGACAATACACATCTCTTTGACCTGTGTTTGCGCTGTTTCCACTCACATTGTCTGTACCGTTAAGACTTGATTACCTGTAAAGACTTGCATTCCAACCATTATTTTGTAATTTGAGTTTGTGCCTTTATATGCCCTGTTTGTGAACAGAACTCCCATTTACCTGATAATGCACCCCGAAAGCTAGTGGTTTTGCCACCAAATAAACCTGTTGGACTTTAACCTGGTGTTGTGAGACTCCTTACCAAAAATAATTACGTGCTAATTCTTTGACCTGGACTGTATCAGGATGTCCTTCATATTGTTGTTCAAGAACTTTTCCATGCAAACAAAGAGGGATAATCACCTGGATTCTCTACAATAGACACCGACCTTGGATGGCCATCTCGAGCTTCCTTAACGCATATGGTTTCAAATCAGGATGCGAACAATGTGTTTCCGCTATCAATCTTTTGAATACCATGTCCATCAAGTTCTCCATCACGGAATCACTTCTGGTATATCTCTGAGCTGAAAGTAGTCACAGATAAACGGTTTACTAGTGAGAAATAGATATGAGCCAAACTAGTTGGTAGCATCTGCTCAATAGGTAAAGGTAGACATGATAAAACAGCAGAATTAGCATGGCAATCTGATTGATGATGCTTTATATCATAGGATGTGCAGATTAAATCAGTGACCATCTTGGCAATCGGCTAGTAGCTAAAGGTGGTATATCTTTATACATCCCAAGAGTAGTGGTTAAGGGTCAAGGTCAATCCATAATGTGAAATGACAACCATATAAATAATGATGAAACCTTTTTATGCCAAGCATTTTGCGCAATGCTGCTTTTTCTAGCTGAGCGTAGTTAGATTCAGCACCAGGCACAAAGCAAAAGCTATTGGTTATTCTTCTCTCCAAGGCATAATATGTGAAACAACTACCCCTACTTCAAGGTAAAGTGCCGCAAGCAAGCAGTAATTGTACCTTCGGATTGAAATGAAACCAATACTTCAGACTTCTGGAAAGCATCTTTGACAAGCTTGTATGCTTTATTGCAGTTTGTTTTCCAGTCCCATGACTGTTTCGTACATAATAAATTATGCAATGAATTTAAAAATGTAGCTAAGTTAGGAACAAACTTGCCTTAATAATTTACTAATCCTAGAAAGGACCTTAATTTCATCTCATTTGTGGATGTGGTGCTTCTAAAATAGCCACCAACTTTTTAGGTGCTTTATTTTAGGCCTTTATAATCAATAACCTGACCCAAATACTGTATGGATATCTGGAAAAGTCACACTTTTGTTTCTTGACATGCATACCATGTGCTTGAAGATGTTCCAATGTTACTTCTAAATTATTCAAGTGCCCCTGTTCACCGGACCCTGTAATCAGAATATTATCTAGGTAACTGTGTACACCAGACAGACCACTTAAAATTTGATCCATCGATCTTTGGAATAGATGCAATATTATGTGAAAAGGCAATCTTTTATAACAAAAAAGACCTTTTATGAGTAACAACGGTAAACAATGATTGAGATCCAGCAGCTACATTCATCTGTAAATATGCTAATTAAAGATCAGTCTTACTGATTCCTGCCCACTTGATAACCCAGCAAACAAATCTTCAATTAAAGGAAACGGATATTGATCAGCATATTATACTGGATTTATGGTTGTTTTAAAATCAGTCCAAATACAAACTGAACATCTGGTTTCATGCCAGAGCTGTCAAGTCACTCATTCTAACGGGCTCTTGTACATCTGTGTTGACAAGTCATACGAATTCTTCTTTGACCTTGGGACAAATTACATATGGCACTGCTCTGAGACTTTTGGGTTGACTATTGGGCTTTATCTCGAGTTCCACTCGAATTCCCTTCATTGAGCCAAGTATCTCTTAAAAAAACATTCTTGTTTTTATCCATGAGGTATTGTCGGTCTGTTTTGACATTGACTAGTCTGTTAACAGTATTCCAGTTAAGTTTTAACTTCAACCATTATCTCCCAGATTGAGCTGGAAAACTATCATGGACCAATCGGAGATGCCACTCTGCTGTTTGCCCACTGAGCTCTGCATTGACCATGATGTAACTATTTATTGTCTTTAAAATCAGATGATTTTAAAGACAATAAATAGTTACATCATGGTCAATGCAGAGCTCAGTGGGCAAGCAGCAGGGTGGCATTTCCGATGAAACCAGATGTTCATCTGATTTTAAAGATGTTTCAGCTTTTGTTGGTATACAGTATTAGGAATTAATGATATAGCAATACCAGTGCCAGCTTTCATCCTAATATGTTGTCCACTTAACTTTGGAATCACCAAGAATCTATGTGATTCACCCTGTACAGTAAGATGTTCAGCTGGAGCTCTTCTTCACATTTCTGGACATTCTTTTTTCACAATCGTTATTCTTTTCTTCCATGTTGTAAATTCTATTCATAGAATGCAACTTGTTCCTCTTCTTGAAGGAACCTAGATTATTCTTCTGAATATCCTTCGCAGAAAGCTGTTCTAGCCAAATAAGCTTTCACAATTTGAACCATTTTGCCACAATTCTTGTATTGACAGTCCTTGCTTCAACATTTACTTGCTGAACCACCTACTTTGGCACACCTGTGACATGCTTGTTGCTGTTTTGACTTCTCATGGGCAATTCCCAACTTATGGATCTTCAGTCCTGCACCAAATTGTGAAGCCTCGTTTGTAGCCAGTTGTATTGACACTGCAAATTCTACTGCTGTCTTTAAAGTCAAATCATGTTCAGCAAGCTATTTTCGTTGGATAGCCTCATTTTGGAGACCACAAACTAGATGATCTCAAAATGTATCTTCTGATGACTTACCAAACTCTCAATGTTGTGCTAACCTTTTTAAGGTTACCACAACCTGAACAATTCTTTTGGCTTTCACTTGATTGCTTCAGTGGAACCAAAATGCTTCCATGATGACCTACTAAAACTGCTAACACCGCTTCCCTCTCAATGTTAATTTATTCAATTATGTCACAGTCCCCTCCCTGTTTTCTATACCTATATCGTCCCTCTCCACAGTGAACACAGATGCAAAATGCTCATTTTTTGGCTCCACAACTAGATTGCAAATTTGGTCCCTAATGGGCCCTACCCATACCCTGGTTACCCTCTTGCCCTTAATATACTAAATTGTCCCTCAGTGTACCCGAACAGGTGACAACGGGATTTTCACAGTAACTCCATTGCAGTGTTAATGTAGTCACAAGCCTGCTTGTGATTAATAAGTAAACTTTAAACTTTATCCAGATTTCTCCAGACTTGTTGGTCCCACCCTTTACCTTTATGGGAATATGTTGGCATTGTAATCTCTCAATTTACTTTTGTAATGATTCCTACAGCTTTGACATCATTGGATCTTCCTACAAGTAGCTGCTCCCAGTCCACTTTGGTCAGATCCTGTCTTATCCTATTAAAACAGGCCTTTCACCAATTCAGGAGTCTTATTTCCAGTCCATCTTTGCCCTTTTCCAAAACTAGTTTAAATCTGACTGAGTTATGGGTCACTATCATTGAAATGCTCCCCCACTGACACTTCTACCACTTACCTGGCTTAATTCCTTAAAATTAGGTCACGTACTGCCCTCTCTCTTATTGGACTTACTTTGTGCTGGCTCAAAAAGCTCTGTTTTAAGAATTCTGCCCCCCCTAAGCCTATCCACTTAATATTGGGAAAATTGAAATCCCATCCTATTATTACCCTGTTCTTTTTATACTTGTTTGAGATTCTTCTGTGCATCTGCTCTCCTTGATATTTGGGGGCATAGGTGGGGTGCTATAGGACACTCTGAGCAACGTGATTGCCGCCTTTTGTTTTTAAGTTCCACCTATATAGCTTGAAGATTCTCTGACCTGGAATATTGAGCTTCCAGTCCTGTCCCTTGCTCAACCATGTCTCTGTGATTGCAATAATGTCACATTTCCATGTGCTAATCAATGCCTCTAAGATTCCTTGTATTAAAATTAATACCTTCCAGCCTTGCCATAGCACCTGGCACCAGAGCTGATAACTTGAAGCCCTGCTTTTCTTCTCATCCCTCTTCTTACCAGTGTCGTTGATACCAATGTGAACTGCAACCTCTGACTGTTCACCCTCCCCCTTGAGAATTCCATTCAGCCATACAATGACACCCTTGACCCTGATGCCATCTTGGAGTCACGCCTGCAACCATAGAAATGTTTGTCTGCACTTCTCACTATTGAGTCTCCTGCCAATATTGCTGTTCCATTTTTTACTCCTCCCGTTGTGCAGCTGAGTCACTCAGAGTGCTGTGAGGTTGGCTTTGGCTGCATGCCACAAAGGAACCATCACTCTCACATTTTCCAATACAGAAAATTGCTCTTGAGTGAGATGCACTCTGGGTTTTCCTGCCTGCCAGTCTTCCTCTGATGATGGCCACCCATTTCGTCTCTGACTGTATTTTCTTAAGTTGCAGGGTGACCACATCTAAAAACATGCTATCCTTGAACCTCAACCTCACAGATGCACCACGGTGCCTCCAGCTGATGCTCAAGCTTCAAAACCAGGCTCTCAAGCTTTTCAAATCAGTGGCAGTTCATGCAAACATGGTATTCTAGAGTGCAAGGAGCATCTAAGTATTGCCACATGCTGCAGGCCATTAAAAGACAGGACTAAACTCCCCAATCATATTTTTAATTCAAAGACTCTTACGGGAGGGTGTGAGGGTAGGTGACCTTACGAGGTCTAAAGTTAAGGAGAGTGTACATGTAAGGGAAGAGGCCAAGGATGTCCCAATAATAGAGGGAGTAGGGGTCGTGAGTATAGTTGGTGGCGTTGCGGCAAATAGGGTCCAGGTGAAGGCTGGGATGAAAGCACTTTATCTGAATGCACGAAGCATTCGGAATAAAGTGGATGAGCTGGTGGCGCAGATCGACACAAATGGATACGATCTGGTGGCCATTACAGAGACGTGGCTGCAGGGTGACAGGGACTGGGAGCTGAATGTACAGGGCTATCAAGTGTTTAGGAAGGATAGACAGGAGGGAAAAGGGGGGGGGCGTAGCTCTGCTGATTAAGGATAGCATCACGGTGGTAGCAAGGGATGATATTGGAGCCAAGGAGCAGAGGGTGGAATCGTTGTGGGTGGAGATTAGGAACAGCAAAGGGAGGAAGATGCTGGTGGGTGTCGTCTATAGGCCCCCGAATAATGATCTGGAGATGGGGCGGGCTGTTAACGCGCAAATAAGTGCGGCGTGCAGGAATGGGACGGCCGTAGTTATGGGGGATTTCAATCTGCATATTGATTGGTCGATCCATGTTGGACGTGGGGGGCTCGAGGAAGAGTTCTTGGAATGCTGCCGGGATAGTTTCCTCGAACAGTGTGTGTTGGAGCCGACGAGGGAGCGAGCTATCTTGGATCTGGTGCTATGTAATGAAGCGGGTAGAATTAGGGACCTTGTGGTGAAGGATCCTCTTGGGGAGAGTGATCATTGTATGGTGGAGTTTCTGGTGCAGATGGAGGAGGAGAAAATGGGTTCCCGGACACGCGTCCTTTGTTTGAATAGAGGGAAATACGGTAGGATGAGAGAAGAATTGGCGAATGTGGACTGGGAGAGCGCGTTGGAGGGAGGGTCTGTTAAGGAGCAGTGGAGGATCTTTAAGGAGATCTTTCTTGGTGCTCAACGGAAATTTATTCCGATGGTCAAAAAGGATAGTAAGAGGAGAGGTAATAAGCCGTGGATAACGAAGGAGGTGAAGGAAAGTGTTAAACTAAAAGCGGAGGAATTTAGAGTAGCTAAGAGTAGTGGGCGAGAAGAGGATTGGGAGAGGTTTAAATGTCAACAAAGATTGACAAAGAAGTTGATAAAGAAGGGTAGGAGAAACTATGAAGCTGGGCTAGCGCTTAATATAAAAAAGGATAGCAAGAGTTTTTATAAATATATAAAAAGGAAGAGGCTGGCTAGGGTGAATGTTGGTCCTTTAGAGGATGAGAAAGGGGACCGAGGGGTAGGGGATGGGGAAATGGCTAAGGTATTGAATAACTTTTTTGTTTCTGTCTTCACGGAGGAGGACGTGAATAATTTGCCGGGTGTTAGCGATGGAAAGGTGGTAGGTCTGGAGGGTCTTAATGACATTACTGTTACTAGAAAGGCGGTGCTCGACAGACTGGAGGGGCTGATTGTGGACAAGTCCCCAGGACCGGATGGAATGCATCCGAGGGTTCTGAAAGAAATGGCGGAGGTGATAGTGGATGCCTTGGTGGTTATTTTCCAAACGTCGCTGGATTCCGGGGAAGTGCCGGATGATTGGAAAACGGCTAATGTTATGCCGTTGTTTAAGAAGGGTGCCAGGCAAAAGGCGGGGAATTATAGGCCGGTTAGTTTAACATCTGTGGTAGGTAAAATGTTAGAATCTGTCATTAAGGAGGAAATTGCGAGGCATCTTGAAGGGAATTGCTTGATAGAGCAGACGCAGCACGGTTTCATTAAAGGGAAGTCGTGTCTGACAAATTTACTGGAGTTCTATGAGGATGTGTCTAGGGCGGTGGATAGAGGAGAGCCGGTGGATGTGGTCTTTCTAGATTTTCAGAAAGCGTTTGACAAAGTGCCTCACAAGAGGTTATTGCAGAAGGTCGAGGGACATGGAGTTGGGGGTAGGGTGTTAGCGTGGATAGAGGATTGGTTGTCAAATAGGAGGCAGAGAGTGGGGGTCAACGGGTGCTATTCGGATTGGCGGATGGTGACTAGTGGAGTGCCCCAGGGGTCGGCGCTGGGACCTCAGCTTTTTACCATTTATATAGATGATCTGGAGGAGGGAACCGAGTGTAGAGTGTCGAAATTTGCTGATGACACCAAGATTGGAGGAACGGCAAATTGTGCGGAGGGTGTGGAGAGTCTGCAGAAGGATCTAGATAGGCTGGGCGAATGGGCCAGGAAATGGCAAATGGAATTTAATGTTGGCAAGTGTGAGGTGGTCCACTTTGGTAGGAAAAATGGTAGGAAGGACTATTACTTACGAGGCGAAAAACTGCAGCAGGTGACGGTGCAGAGGGACCTCGGGGTCCTTGTGCATGAGTCGCAAAAACCCAGCTTGCAGGTGCAGCAGGTGGTCAGGAAGGCGAATGGGATGCTGGCCTTCATAGCGAAGGGGATTGAATATAAAAGTAGGGAGGTCTTGCTGCAGCTGTATAGGGCATTGGTGAGGCCGCAACTGGAGTACTGTGTGCAGTTTTGGGCGCCGCACCTGCGCAAAGATATTTTGGCATTGGAGGGAGTGCAGAGGAGGTTTACTAGGCTGATACCGGAGTTGAGGGGGTTGAGCTATGAGGAGAGGCTGAATAAACTGGGCTTGTACTCGTTAGAGTTTAGAAGAATGAGAGGAGATCTCATTGAGACGTATAAGATGATGAATGGGATGGATAGGATAGAGGTGGAGAGACTCTTCCCGCTCAAAAAAGACAATAGGACTAGGGGGCACAGCCTCAAGATAAAAGGGGGGCGGTTTAGAACAGAGTTGAGGAGGAACTTCTTCACTCAAAGGGTGGTGAATCTCTGGAATTGTCTGCCCGTTGAAGTGGTGGAGGCTGCCTCGCTAAATATTTTTAAGACGCGGGTTGATGGGTTTTTGATAGGAGAGGGGATTAAGGGTTATGGGGAGAGGGCGGGAAAGTGGAACTGAGCAGCGACAAATCAGCCATGATCTTATTGAATGGCGGGGCAGGCTCGAAGGGCTGGATGGCCTACTCCTGCTCCTATTTCTTATGTTCTTATGTTCTTATGTTCAATTAGATGATTTTAAAAGCTAGAGCTCTTAACTTTCCTTAAAATAGCCTTTATATTTGTTCACCACTTACCACTTAGCTTTTCCTTGTAGCCTCTATTCCTGCAGTTGGGCAAGAACATTTTCTCTGAAGATTAAAAAGTTAGAAAGCAAGAAGCACTTCTTTCTCCTATGCACCAAATTCCAACTGTGCACCAAGTTCCCAATATGCTCACTCTGACTGTGTCTCACTCAGGATGTGCTCTTTCCCAACTCTCATGCACAAGTCTGCACCCACACAATTTCATTGCCAGATTGCTATAAGTAGAGTCTTGTCCAATATGAATCTTATAGATAAGCAATTGTAGTTATGTTTGGACTACAATTCTAGTTAGCTGACCTATGAAAATTATATGTTTTTCAAATTGAGAGTGTCAGGTCTCATGGAAAACTCAGAATCCAAAGGAAGCTGCACCTTTGGTATTTTGTAAAGTACAGAAAAAAACAGACATCTTTTAAGTATTTCATTTCAAATTTAAAAACCTGGAATTGGTTAATCATTAATACTTAGCAACTCTTTGTATGTCCCACATCCTGTTAACAATATCAAAATATTTCTAGGTGACTCATATCAACATTATTTTCTTGCCACTCTCATTCAGCCACAATAGCTTTAAATTGCTAGATTTCCACAGGATGTAGTTTGCAACACATTTTTGAAGAAAGTCATTAAAAGCTCCTTGTAAAAGCATGCAAAGGTGATGAAAGGAAAAAGTTGAGTGGTCTCATGACAAAACATTGTGGGAATACCCTGATTGTGATAAAAATGGCGTCAAGAGCTAGTTGAACATAGACTAATTTTAATGGAAATTGAAATATGCATAGCTAAGACATTCTGTTCTGTTTTAAGGAATCTATTGTGTGATTCCAGGAGATGGTATAGCGCAGTGAACTGCATTTCATGGTGTTGCTTTCCATTCCAATGAAACACTTAATCTACTGATCCAACATTTGCACTGCTATCTAACAACTGTGATGATGAAACAATCCTCCTTTACATTTGGCTCCTTAGCAGTCCAGTTTGGGAGTGTTTTTGGTAGAGGTATTACGTATTCCTTTTTGACTAATTGAGTGCTGTGTGCTAATCTTCAAATTGGGTCAAATGTACTTGTTAGTAAAGCTCTGAATGATAAATATCCAGCAGATTAGAAGTTAGCAAATATAACATTGCTATTCAGGAAAGGAGGGAAAGAGAAAGCAGAGAACTTCAGGCTAATTAACCTGACCTCAGTGATTAGGGAAGTGCTAGATTCTATTATTATGAAAGTCTTGACAATACGTGCAGAAAAGCATATTTGTTATGATCCAAGCTATTTATACCTTTATAGATACAAATACAGGTTTGAAAATATAACACACATTACAAAATCTAATTTATACTCTGATGTTCTCAGTACGTACAAACGCCATGTAAACCAATAGGCAAGTTTGTGCCAGATACCACAACATTTGAAACTAAGTGGCAGGTGCCACCTAAAACACCCTATATGGATTACTCATCAATTTCCCTCCACATGCTTGTCACATTGTGAGCCAACAGGTCTAGCTGGAACTCTGATTTTCACATGACTTCCAAACTCTGCTCTTGAAGAACACACGTTAGAATCTTTTCCCAAATGATGCTTTCGTTCGGACAATTTTACCGATGATCCACCTCCATGGTCCCAGCCTCTCCATCCAGTATTCCTCTGCCCTGGATCGCCACATGTTTTCATGCATTCATGCGATCTCTCAGCTATCCTTTTGTATCAACAGAATATCACTGCTTTACAGACTATATTGAAGTGTCACCAAACATTGGATCACTCTGGACCACTTGCATCTCTCAAGCTGACTTTAAATCTGCATCCTGGAGCTGACTCGTTAATTTGTAGTACTTTCTCTGCTCACTTTAACTTCAGTGAATCAGACCTTGTTCAGATTCCTGTTCTCTTTCCTTCACTTAACTCGCTTTCTGGGATTTCCTTTTGTCCCAAAACCATGATTTCTGAACCTTATTTTGTTATTTTAGATTATCTGCTCTCCATAGTTCCCGTTCCTGTGTCCAACTTCTCCTCGCACCAACTTATCTGCTTTTGCTTTATCAGTGTATGGCCTGATTACTAAGCAACAACCGAGATTTTAAATCTTGTATTTGCTTTAACATTGCAAAACCCCCTAAACCTAATGACAGACTTGTCGGAATTTTTGTTTTGCATGAAACTAGAATTAAAACTTTAACTCTTAGCACCCAAATACAGAAACGCAAAATTAAGGTTACTTAAAGCTGTACTTCATTTGTTGCATATTGTTAAATTCCACAGGATCCAGGGTAAGGTATCTAAATTGATACAAAATTGGCTTCTTGACAGAAGCTAGAAGGTGATTGTAGAGGGATGTTTTTTAAACTGGAGGCCTGTGACCAGCATCATGCCTCAGGGATCAGATAGTCATAGAGGTTTACAGCATGGAAATAGGCCCTTCGGCCCAACTTGTCCATGCCGCCCTTTTTTTCAAACCCCAAAGCTAATCCCAATTGCCCACATTTGGCCCATATCCCTCTCTACCCATTGTACCCATGTAACTATCTAAATGCTTTTTAGAAGACAAAATTGTACCTGCCTCTACTACTACCTCTGGCAGCTTGTTTCAGATACTCACCACCCTCTGTGTGAAAAAAAGTGCCCCTCTGACACTTTTGTGCCTCTCCCCTCTCATCTTAAACCTATGCCCTCTAGTTTTAGACTCCCCTACTTTTGGGAAATGATATTGACTATCTATCTTGCCTGTGCCCCTCATTATTTTATAGACCTCTATAAGGTCACCCCTTAGCCTCCTACTCTCCAGAGAAAAATGTCCCAGTCTATCCAGCCTTTCCTTATAATGCAACCATCAAGTTGCGGTAGCATCCAAGTAAATCTTTTCTGCACTCTTTCTAGTTTACTGCACACAGTATTCCAAGTGTGGCCATACCAATGTCTTGTACAACTTCAACAAGTCATCCCAATTCCTGTATTCAGTGTTCTGACTGATGAAACCAAGCATGCCAAATGCTTCTTCACCATTCTGGTGGTCACTCTGTCCACCTGTGACTCCACTTTCAAAGAGCAATGAATATGTACCCCTGGATCTCTTTGTTCTGTAACTCTCCCCAACGCCCTACCATTAACTGGGTAAGTCCTGCCCTGGTTCAGTCTACCAAAATGCATCATCTTGCATTTGTCTAAATTAAACTCCATCTGCCATTCGTCAGTCCAGTGGCCCAATTGATCAAGATCCCGTTGCAATTGGAGATAACTTTCTTCGCTGGCCACTATGCCACGAATCTTAGTGTCATCTGCAAAATTACTAAGCATGCCTCCTATATCCTCATCCAAATCATTAATATAAATGACAAATAACAGTAGACTCAGCACTGATCCCTGAGACACACTGCTGATCACAGGCCTCCAGTTTGAAAAATGACACTCTACAACCACCTTCTTGCTTTTGTCAAGAAGACAATTTTGTATCCATTTGGGTACCTCACTCTGGATCCCGTGAGATTCAACCTTATGCAGCAACCTATAATGTGGTACCTTGTCAAAGGCCTTGCTAAAGTCTATGTAGACAACATCAACTGCGCTGCCCTCATCTACCTTCTTGGTTACCCCTTCAAAAAACTCAAATCAAATTTGTGAGACATGATTTTCCACTGACAAAGCCATGTTGACTGTCCCTAATCAGTCCTTGTGTCTCCAAATAACTTTAGATCCTGTCTGTCAAAATATTTCCCAACAATTTACCCACTACACATATGAGGCTCACTGACCTGTAGTTCCCAGGCTTTTCCCTGCAGCCCTTTTTAAACAAAGGCTAAACATTTGCCACTCTCCAATCTTCAGGCACCCCACCCGTGACTATCGATGATTCAAATATCTCGGCTAGGGGACCTGCAATTTCCTCCCTAGCCTCCCACAATGTCCTGGGATACACTTCATCAGTCCTGGGGATTTATCTACCTTGATACGTTTTAAGACTTCCAGGACCACCACCTCTGTAATCAAGACATCACTATTTATTTCCCCAAGTTCCCTAACATCCATGCTTTTGTCAACAGTAAATACTGATGAGAAATATTCATGTAGGATCTCATCCATCTCTTGTGGATCCACACACAGATGAATTTTTGATCCTTAAGAGACCCTGTTCTCTCTCTTGTTACTCTTTTGTCCTTCATGTATTTGTCGAAGCCCTTTGGATTCTCCCCCTTTGCCTTATCTGCCCCCTTTTAACCCTCATGATTTCTCTCTCAACTCTACTCCTGCACCCCTTATCGTCTTCAAAGGATTCACTTGACCCCAGCTCTTCTTCTTGATCAGGGCCTCAATATCCCAAGTCAACCAGAGTTCCCTACTTCTGTCAGTCTTGCCCTTCACTCTAAGAGGAATGTACTTACCATGAACCCAGGTCAACACACTTTTGAAAGTGTACCACTTACCAGATGTCCCTTTGCCTTCCCACAGGCTCCTCTATTAACTTTTGGAAGTTCCTGCCTGGTACCATCAAAATTGGCCTTGTCCCAATTTAGAATTTTAACTTTTGGGCCGGAACTATCATTTTCCATAGCTATGTTAAAACTAATAGAATTATGTTCAGTGGCCCCAAAGTGATCCCTCACTAGCACTTCTGTCACCTACCCTTCCTTATTTACCAAGAGGAGGTCAAGGTTTGCCCCCTGTCTAGTCAGGCCATCCATATACTGAATGAGAAATTCCTCCTGCATACACTCAACAAATTTCTCTCCATCCAATCCTGTAATAATATGGCTGTCCCAGTCAATGTTGGGAAAGTTAAAATTGTAGTAGTTTACTTTGCTTAAGCCCCTCAGCTAGATCTCCATGTAAAGGCAGAAGATCCAAGGACCTGTCATCCCAGGTCTCCTTTTTTTTGGTTGCAACAGTAAAATAACTATGTATAGCATAGTTCAAAAAGTTCATTTAACTGTTCTTCTCTAGTTGTGCCCAGCCTGACGTCAGAATAACCATTGTTAAACTGGCACATGTTACCAAAGCTCTTGGAAGAATTTGCCCAGGCAGTATATACTTTAGTGTGGTGTTTAGAGATGATGGCAACTGATCCATCATCTGAGAGATCAAAAGAGGATTATGTGCTTATACTTGCTGAATTTGAGTAAGCAGCAAGTGAATGATGATAGAAAGATATGTAAAACTGATGTAAATTAAAGATCAAAATTGTGGCTTATGATCATTTACGAAACAATTTTTCTGGCAAAATGCAACTGTATGCTCTAAATAAGAAATCCTCAATTACATTTCCCACAGCAGTTATAGAGGGTCAATTATTGTCAGTTAGTTTTGCTGGACTGAGATTGACCATACTCATCATATATTGGACCCTCATGCCATCTTTAGCATTAGATTTAGAATCGAATTCTATTGATAAAAGACCAAATCTGAATACACATCATTCAGTTCTTCGATGTTTGTTTGCACCAAAAATAGAGTTTGATGTGTATTAAAAATATGGAGCTTTGCACTAAAATGCCATTGGTCTCTTGCATGGAAACAGACCTTCCAGGCCAAATAATCAACATTGGTCTCTACCTTATTTCCATTAGACTTTCTTTTCTTTCTTTATCTAATCTAATGTTTAGTTGCCCAGGTGTTTTATTTCAACGACTGGTTCTAATGGTTTTACTATTTATCAACATTAGAATCACCAAATCCCACAAATCCAATTAGTCATACTGGTGATAATCTTTTTTTCTTCAAAATATTGTTACAAAGTCTCGGGAAACTTTGCATCGTTCCCCTGGTTTCAATAGCTCTCTAACTGAATGCACAGTGGTTAGCACTGCTGCCTCAGCGTCAGGAACCTGGTTCAAATCTGGTCTTGGATGACTGTGTGGAATTTGCACATTCTCCCTATGTTTGCGGGGATTTCTTCCAGTTTCCTTCCACTGTCCAAAGATTTGCAGGTTAGACGGCTTGGCCATTAATGTCCCAAGATGTATATGTTAGGGGTAAATATGTGGCATTACAGGGATAAGGCATGAGTAAGATGCTCTGACAGAGAGTCAGTACAGACTTGATGGGCAGAATTGCCTCCTTATGCACTGTTGCATTCTATGACTTCAATGAGAAAGGAAAATAAGTTAGCAATGTTAAGTAGTGCATAGGTATGACTTGATCCTCAATTGGGATGGTGACGTGCTAAGTCTTCTCCTGATTTGGGGGTGTTCATGTTTGTCATTGTAACTTATTCTTGCTGCAACTGTACAGGGCATTGGTGAGACCACAGCTGGAGTACTGTGTGCAGTTTTGGTCGCCGCACTTGCGCAAGGATATTTTGGCCTTGGAGGGAGTGCAGAGGATGTTCACTAGGCTGATACTGGAGATGAGGGGGTTGGACTATGAGGAGAGACTAAATAGACTGGGTCTGTACTCGTTGGAGTTTAGAAGGATGAGGGGGGTTCTTATAGAGACGTATAAGATAATGAAGGGGATGGATAGGGTAGAGGTAGAGAGATTCTTCCTGCTCAGAAAGGACAACAGGACTAGAGGGCACAACCTCAAGATGGGGGGGCAGTTTAGAACAGAGTTGAGGAGGAACTTCTTCACTCAAAGGGTGGTGAATCTCTGGAATTCTCTGCCCATTGAAGTGGTGGAGGTTACCTCGCTAAATATATTTAAGACACGGGTAGATAGGTTTTTGGTAGGCAGGGGAATTAAGGGTTATGGGGAGAAAGCGGGAAGGTGGAACTGAGCCACTTCAGATCAGCCATGATCTTATTGAATGATGGGGCAGGCTCGAAGGGCTAGATGGCCTACTCCTGCTCCTGCTACTTATGTTCTTATGTAACTTGTCAGAGAAACAAAGTCAGTTGCACCCATTTCATGGCATCTGTTTTCTTTTTGCAGGTTTGTCGTTCTTGCTGTGGTTCTTTTTGGCCTAACATACAGCCCTCAAGAGCCATGCTCACTCAACCTGGTTGATCATGGCAGAGGATACTTGGGCATTCTCATCGCATGTGTGATATCAGAGGCTGCTATAATCTGGTTGAGTATGCGAGGAAGCATCCTTTACACAGAGCCACGAGATTCCATGCAATATATTCTGTATATCCGTATGGGTAAGATGTGAGATTTATTCTGATAGTATTGTGAAATTTTGATTTGTGCTGAAACAACCTTTTCTCTTTAAATTGCGAAGCTTCCCAAACTGCATCCAACACCCTTTTCATAAATGCATATGAAAAACTAATTTAGAAAGAGTCTTTCAGAAGTGAATTAGACTGAATGTATTTGGACAAAGCTTGGAACTGCTCCCTTTCATATCAATCATTGCAGAGGAAATGTGCATGTTAATTTAGTTTACCAAAATTCATAAAATTAGGGCATTACAGTTTCTTTCATGCACACAATTAGAAGTTGTAATTTGTCTTGGGTAGTGGTGCTTAACAGCCATTATTGGATCTGCTGCCCATTTTATACAATGCCGGATATTCAATTCCATTGTTTGTAATGGAATTGAAGAATAGGTCTGCATATAATGTGAGGTCCATCATTATGCCTGTTCACTATCACTGCCTGAGGCAAATATCTGCCCTTTAATTTAAATCTGACCGTTCATGCGTCAGCATGAATTAGTTGAACCTGTTTCTGTGGCATATATCCTATGTAATGTGATAGAGGTATTTAACATCATCAGGCCGAGAACCAGATGACTCCATTTAAGAAATTGGCAAAAGAACTAAAGCAACACGAGGAAGAACTTCTTTAGGTAGCTCAAGACAGGGTCTGAAATGTACTCTTGCAGTATATAATTTTGACTTTCAAAAGGGTACTAGATAATTATCTGAGGGGAAAATTTTTGCCGGGCTACAGGGAAAGGACTATATGAGCTGCCTGGCAGCCACAACAAGACCATTGACCTACTTTTGTGCTGTTAAAATGTTATGATTCTATGTGAGTGACACTGGCAAGGCCATGCTTATTGTGCAGTCATAATTGCCCTGACCTTCTCTTTGAATCATGTTCATGTACAAAGAAAATTACAGCACAGGAACAGGCCCTTTGGCCTTCCAAGCCTGCACCGACCATGTTGCCTGACTGAACTAAAGCCCCCTACCCTTCCAGGGATCATATCCCTGTGTTCCCATCCTATTCATGTATTTGTCAAGAGGCCCCTTAGAAATAACTAACATATCTGCTTCCACTGCCTCCCCCAGCAGCGAGTTCCAGGCATTCACCACTCTTTGTGTAAAAAAAAAGACTTGCCTCGTACACCCCGTTTAAACCTTGCCTCTTGCCCCTTGCACCTTGTACCTTAAACCTATGCCACTAGTAATTGACTCTTGCACCCTGGGGAAAAGCTTCTGATTATCCACTCTGTCCATGCCCCTTATAATCTTATAGACTTCTATCAGGTCACCCCTCAGCCTCTGTCATTCCGGTGAGAGCAAACCAAGTTTCTCCAACCACTTCTCATAGCTAATGCCCTCCATGCCGGGCAACGTCCTGGTAAATCTTTTCTGTATCCTCTCCAAAGCCTCCATGTCCTTCTGGTAGTGTGGCTAAGAATTGGACACTATATTCCAAGTGTGGCCTAACTAAGGTTCTACAAAGCTGCTACATGACTTGCCCGTTTTTAAACTCAGTGCCCCGGCCAATAAAAACAAGCATGCCGTATGCCTTCTTGACTACATTCTCCAGCTGCATTGCCATTTTCAGTGACCTGTGTACCTGTACACCGTGATCCCTCTGCCTATTAATACTCTTAAGGGTTCTGCCATTTACTGTATATTTCCTATCTGTATTAGACCTTCCAAAATGCATTACCTCACATTTGTCCAGATTAAACTGCATCTGCCATCTCTCTGCCTAAGTCTCCAACTGATCTATATCCTGCTGTATCCTTTGATGGTCCTCATTGCTATTCACAAACCAAAGACAACCTTTGTGTCATCTGCAAACTTACTAATCAAGTCAGTTACATTTTCCTCCAAATCATTTATATAGATATATTATAAACAGCAAAGGTCCCAGCACTGATCCCTGAGGAACAACATTTGTCACTGCCCTCCATTCTGAAACACACCCTTCCTCTGTTTCCCCATTGTCTTCTATGACCTAGCCAGTTCTGTACCCACCTTGCCAGCTCATCTGAATCCATGTGACGTCACCTTCTGCACCAGTCTGCCATAAGGGACCTTGTCAAAGGCCTTACCAGAGTCCTTGTAGACAACATCGACTGTCCTATCCTCATCAATCATTTTCGTCACTTCCTCGAAAAACTCGATCAAGTTAGTGAGACATGACCTCCCCTTCACAAAACCATGTTGCCCCTCGCTAATACGTCCACTTATTTCCGAGTGGGAGTAAATTCTGTCTCAAAGAATCCTCTCCAATAATTTCCCTACCATTGACATAAGGCTCACTGGCCTGTAATTACCTGGATTATTCTTGCTACCCTTCTTAAACAAAGGAACAACATTGGCTATTCTCCAATCCTCTGGGACCTCTCCTGGACCCAGTGAGGATACAAAGATTTCGCTCAAGGCTCCATCAATTTCTCCCCTTGCCTCTCAGTATTCTGCGGTATATCCCATCATACCCTGGGACTTATCTACCTTAATATTTCTGAAGAACCCTCATACCTCCTCCTTTTTGATCTCAGCATGACTCAAACTATCAACACACCCTTTCTCAGACTCATCATCCACCAAGACCTTCTCTTTGGTGAATACTGATGCAAAGTACTCATTTAATACCTCGCCCATTTCCTTTGGCTCCTTGCACAGATTTCCTCCCTTGTTCTTGAGTGGGCCAACCTTCTCCCTTACCCTCTTGCTCATTATAATTGTATAAAAAGCCATGGGATCTTCCTTAATCCTGCTGGCCAATGATTTTTCATGACCCCTTTTTGCCCTCCTTACTCTTGCTTAAGTTCCTTTCTACTTTCCTTGTATTCCACATTTGCTTTGTGTGTTGCCAGCCTCCTAGCCTTGACAAATGCTTCCCTTTTCTCTTTGTGTAGGCTCACAATATCTCTCGTTACCCAAAATTCCCAAAACTTGCCATGCTTATCCTTTATAGTGTTGGTGTTTCTGCAATATTATGATCCCAAATGTCTGCACATCTCTTGTAACCACATTGTGGATCTGACTGGCCCAACTGAATTTTTGGCCAGTGGTGAAGGGAGCAGTCATAGGAACTCTAACAATAGCTGATTGGAAATTACGATGATGCTTACTTTATCAGATACAGACTGACCTACTATACTTTCAGGATTTTATGGATTTTGTTGCTATTTTTAAAACTATTTTGTTCTGAATTTATAATCCAGACCTGTCCAGACTTGCTGTGTGTGTATTGTGGAAATGTATGTCCTCGCTGTCATTAAATGCAGCCAAAGATTTAAGCATTTAGCGTGTTATGGAAAAAGAAAGAAAATTAACTTTACATTTTCACAATGGTACAATTGGAATGGCAAGCAATATCTGCAGAAGCCAATTACCAGTAATCAGAGACTAGTTTTGCGACTGATTCTGATGCTCAACAACCACACAGTATCCTTAAATTGACAGACAAGTATGCTACTAAGTAAATGGAGTGTTTGATTTTTGAGTAGAATAATTTGGTACTAAATTGTCTGCTGACTACATACAAATATGTATAGATATGTTTTTAAAAATTAGTTTTATGTATTTGCAAAAAAATACAATCTGGGCACTTGATTGTGTTTCTTCCTTGCAGCAATTGTGCTGATAGAATTTGCATACGCAATCATAGGAATTGTCTGGTTAGTGCGATACTACCACTCCTGTAATGACACTACCGCAAAGAATGTTACCTTGGGTGAGTACAAAGAGTGTAAGTATATTTTTTGATCAATAACATTGATCAATAACATCCTGCTTACACACAACACACGAATAGTTCTGATGATCTGCTCTTGGAACTTACACAGTTATTAAAATGAAGAGATGCTACTTCAGTTTTTTTAATGTTTTGTTTATTTTGCTTTACGCTATATTTTTTGCTGCCAACTCAAATACATATTTTTCATATTCTTTAGTTCTCCCTGGGTGCACACCAATCTATTCTTCTGCCTTGCTAATGCGATGGGCTGCAATAAGATGCTTAAGTGCAAACTTGAATTGGCTAACCACCTGATTTATATTCCCCTTTTCCTTCCTTATGAAATAATGTTGAGATTCCAATTGTCATATTGTTTTGATGGCTTCTGGGATCAGGCAACTTCTGTGTGATGAGGTACAGACTGAATGGTAGACCACAACATGATAAAGTCCAAAAACAGTCTTTTTCAAGAAAGAAGGAATGTTGGGATTGTCCCAGCTTCCATAAATCTATCTCACATTGCAAAAACAATTGTAGTCCTGAATAAGAATGTGGAATAGGAACAGAAGTAGCCCATATGGCCCATCAAGTCTACTCTGCTATTCAGTGGCCATCATGGGTGATCCTTGGCTGCCTATCCTATCTCAGCCTTAAATATATTCAACAGTGGAGCACCCAAAATCCCCTCAGGTAGAGAATTCCAAAGTTACATTCTCAAAGCATTCTAATAAATTTGTCAAAGACAATTCCCCTTTCACAAAACCATGCTAACTTCGTCTGATCATGCTTTGATTTTTAAGTGCATTGTTAAAACTTATTTAATTGAAGATTCCAGTATCTTTCCAACAAGTGGTATCAGGCTAACTGGCTGGTATTTCCATGTTTCCTCTTTACTTCCTTCAGCAGTATTACATTTTACCAACTTGCAATCTGCTGCAACTATTCTGGGATCCAGGGAATTTTGGAGCATCATAACTAGCCCATCCACTTTCTTTGCAGCTATCTATTTTTGACCAGAAAAAATAGGCATCAGATCCTGAGGATTTGTTATATTTTGGTCCCTTAAATTTGTCCAATTTTTTTTCTGCTCATATTAACTATCTTAAGTTCCTGAGTTTTATATGTTCCTTGGTTAGTCGCTATTTCTAGTATGTAATTTGTGTCTCCTACTGTAAAGATGGATAGAAAACACCTGTTCAATGTCTCTGCATTTTCGTTATTCCCCATGATGATTTATTTTATCTCTAATGTATCCATATTTACTTTAGCTATTTTCCTCCTTTTTATATGTTGGTTAAAAACTCTTGCAACACAACCTGATTTTATATTCCTGGTTACTTTATGTATTTTTATCAACTTTTTGCTGACTCTTTTCTGGCTTCTATACCATTCTCAGCCATACTAGTATTATTTGCAGTATTATGAGCCTCTTCTTTTTAATGAAGCACTACCCTTAATATCCTTAGTAAGCGAGGATGGATTTTCTTGTTGAGCTTTTATTTTTTAATGGAATGTATTTTCATTGAACATCTTGAATTATTTATTTAAATGTTTCCTGTTGTCCGTAGCTTTTACTCCATTTACCCACTCAACTTTAGCCAGCTTTTTTCCTCATACTTAGGTAACTGGCTTTGTTTAACTTGAAGGTACTTGTTTGGGAGTTGAGTATGTCACTTTCAAAATTTATGTGGAATGCAATTGTAATATGATCATTATTTTTCTGAGAGACTAGCTGAGAATTTCAGGAATTGACACTATCTGATTGCTGGAGAGGAAGCAACAATTGTAGATAAACCATCTAGATGATGAGAGATATATGGATAATCTAATAAGGGCCATGATTTAGTGACATAAGGTGTGGGAGATGTTATTCTGGGATATTTGATATCGTCAGTAAAATTGCATTTTTTACCCATTCCTCAGTGCTTTTTGAGGATGGTGACGGTTATGCATTGATGGAGCAGATGAAAGTTACACAAGGATTAGGAAGTGAATGAAAATCACCAAGGTTTTCAGTCCTTCTTTTATAGTCATGCATCTTCAATGAATAATCACAATCAGTATTAGCATTCCAGATTCAGCATTTCAACCTGATTTTTGAGGAGGCTGAAGAAGTGGGGAAAACAACAATGAAAAAGAAAACAACTGAAAGCGCAGGGCGTTCTAACCTCAGCTAAAATTAAGTTCACTTAGACAGGTAATATAAGTAGTGGAGGATGTGAAACATAGTTTAGGTCATTGTTCCAATGTTAGGTCCTTGATAGTGCAGTTATCCTTAGTCCTTGCTTTTTCATTGTAACATGGTAATTCTTTCATCCTCAAGTACCTTTCAACTCCTTTTAAAATTGTTTATCAGGTGGTGTACTTCAGACCCCAATAGTTCAAAGTGAACAAAAACCTCCTTATCCTCTCTGCTAATGATTTTAAATCCAAGGTGTCTAGTTATTGACCCACTTATCAGATGGAATTGCTTTTATTTAGCTACTCTATCAAATCTTTTATAATTGTTATGGGGTGCTTAATTTAAACACTAATTCCTCCTCTGATTATTTGTTGGTAAAACAGGAAGGTGTTTTTGATTTTTGGTTTACCCGTTTATAAGTGTGGTGGTGTATCTTTCACCTACCTCCACCCTTCAAACTTGCAATATTCTAATCCATTATGAATAACTCGCACAACAAACTTGAGATACGATAAAAATAAAAGAGTTGCTTTATTTAACATATATGCAAAATGCAGGAAAGGGGCTTTACAACATTCACCTGCTATGCGCTCATACTCCAAAAGTGGGATAAGGAAAGAAAAGGCTACAGAGCCAGACCATAAAATATTGGTTATGTGTTACATGAGTTCTGAATCCAGAATCAAATGTCTAATGGAAAGTTCCTTCCGAGGGCAGGTTGGTGGACTGTTGCAGGTGATCCATTCTTCCAGAAGTGAGACTTTCATAAAGGTAGAAGGTACATGGAGATGAATTTGGCTTGACGACACCAATTCCAATATTCCAGTAGTTAATGAGGGACAGGTGATTGTACTGAGACAGACAACCTGCTGCTGCTATCTGTTCATTGATCAAGTGGTAGACAGTGAAAGACTATTTGCCTGGAGTTACTGTTTATTTTAGAGGTCAAACAGAAACTGACTATAAGATCAAACATCTTATTAAGTAAAAGGATTTTAAGTTTAAGTTTCGGTGATATCATAGTGTCACTATGGGTTGACTAATAAGACCCTGGTTGAAGGCCATTGTGTTTTGGAGCAGTTAAGCCAGTAACTCCACGTTGGATATTAGGAACCACAAATCTTTGTCCATAGCTGGCTGGGGCTGACATCTTGCTTGCTAAACCATTATGTTAGCTTGGCTGGACTATTTACGCAATGTAAGATGTGTTACATTCCAAGAAGTGTAAGGTGTTCACCCCTGTTCAATGTCAAACTGCTCAAACTTTCAGAAGCTAGCATGTGATCAGCAGCAGCCATTTTATCACAATTATAAAAAACCTCTATTCGACCACCTCTTAATATTCTCTGTTCCAAAGAAAACAGCCCTAATCTTTCAAACCTCGCGTAACCGAAGTCCCTTATGACTGGTGATACCCTGGTAAAGCTAAGATCTTTGTGTCTTTCCACAGTGTGTTGCCCTTCGATTACCCACAATACTCCAGCTGAGTCATAATCAGTGATTTATAAAAGCCAAGCAGAATCTTTATTTTTATATTTTATTTCTAAATCTATTTAACCCTTTTTTAAGTCACACTGCCAACTTGCCCAGTAGGTTTAAAGATTTATGCAAATCAACACTATTCATCTATACTTTTGAAGTCATGCATAAACATCAGGCATGAATTGAAAAAGGCTCATGTTGCCATTCACGTTGGACAGTTCTTGTAAGGAAAAATGGTACCTGAAGAGAGTTCCTTAAAAATCTGTCTTTTGTTGAATGTACTGAGGAACCCTAGAACAATCAAGCGCCTAAATTGAATTAACCCATTCCCGTTTTGACCAACTGGTCAATTGAGTGATAGGTACCTGGCACATGTCTACAGAATTACCTATAAATCCCAAATGGTGGCATAGTGGTTAACACTGCTGCCTCTTATTGCCAGTTTCAATTCCAACCTTGTGTGACTGTCTGGAGTTTGCACATTCTCCCTGTGTCTGCGTGGGTTTCCTCTGGGTGCTTGATGGGTCAACTGGCCTCCTGTACTGTAGGAATTCTATGAAGTCACACAAATGAACCTAATAGCAATCAGTTGTAAGATAAAATTGTTTGAAGGTTGCGCAATGGTGTCACAAAAAAATTAATACAATCCAAAAAGTGAGTATCACAGGAAGAAGTACAAGTAAAAGAAATAGTAAACAATTAGTTTCTTGTAATAGAGTGAGTGCAAAAAAAATCAAAATGAGCAAGGTAAAAATCAGCCTATGAACAAAAGCAAAATGCTGCTAATGATAGAAATCTGAAAGAAAACATTGGAAATCGGTAATAAAAACAGAAAACTTTGGAAATACTCAGCAAATCTGGCAGCATCTGTGGAGGGGACAAACAGAGCTCAATTTCCAAGTCTGTGACCTTGCACTTGATGCGTGGTCATAGATCTGAAATCTTAACTCTGTTTCTCCCTGCCATACTTGCTGAGTATTTCCTGACTTGTCTGTTCATTATTAATAAATCTGTGCCAGCTTAAAGTAATCATTCGTATTTGCAGCGTTGCAGCTCTGCTTTGAGATACTTCAAGCCTTGAAGCTGCACAAGAAATGTGCAGCACAGGCGGCAAGCTGTCCAAGAAAGTATTTACGAGCTCTGATGATGATTTCCCCCCCAAAAGGAATCTTGCATTTTCTGCATAGTATACTCAATTTTCAAAAAAATCTTTTGATGTAGAGCTTCTTGGTTTCATTCTTGTTTCAAACACTGCTTTTCTGGGTTGTGCGGAGGATGCCTTTGATAATGATAGGGAAGGAGGCAGTTGATAAGAATTTAAGGCAACCAAGGACAAAAAGAAAAATCTTGAAGGCTGCAACCTGAAATAACACAAACTACACATAACTAACATGATGATAAATCAGACCCCATTAGCTGAAGACTTCCAGCTGAGCCTAAACCTACAGCATCCAAACAACCAGATCAGACTGTGGAATAGAAAATTGGTGTGACTAGCTGCAGATCAGAAATAAAAGGTTGAATTTTAACTGTCAAGGGTGAAAGAGGATTTATGTGTGGGTTGGAGGTTAGAACCCAAGAAATTGGCATCAGGTTGGGGACTCAACAAGATGTTGTCTGCTTCATGGTTTCTCTTTGCAAGTGGCACGAATCAATTCCAGACTGGATCCACTACAGTCTCCGACAGGTCCACAGTTGACGCCATCTCCCTGGTCCTGCAGTCAATCCTGAAGCACTTAGATAACAATGTCGGACTCCTATTTATTGACTATAGCTCAACCTTCAACATTATTATTCCCACAAAACTCATCTCTAAACTACGTGGCCTGGACCTCTGCGCCTCCCTGTCAACTGGATCCTTAACTTCCTAACTCACAGATCACAATCAATAAGGTTAGGCAACAACTCCTCCACCATCATCCTCAACACCAGTTCCCCACAAGACTGTTCTCAACCCCCTACTGTACTACTAATGCATTTATGACTGTGTGGCCAAATTCCTTTCCAATTCGATTTTCAAGTTTGCTGATGATGCCACTGTAGTGGGTCGGATCTCAAACAATGACGAGACAGAGTACAGGAATGAGATAGAGAATCTGGTGAACTGATGTGTGACAATAATCCCCCTTGATATCAATAAAACGAACAAGATTGTCATCGACTTCAGGAGGTGTAAGGGAGAACGTACCCCTGTCTTCATCAACAGGGATGAAATAGAACGAGTTGAGAGCTTCAGGTTTTTAGGTGTCCAGATCACTAATAACCTGTCCTCCTATGCTGACACTATAGTTAGGAAAGCCTACCAACACCTCTACTTTCTCAGAAGACTAAAGAAGTTTGGCATATCAGCTATGACTAACCAACTTTTACAAATGCACCATAAAAAGCATTCTTTCTGGTTGTATCACAGCTTGGTATGGCTCCTGCTCTGCCCAAGACCACAAGAAACTACAAAAGGATGTAGCCCAATCCGTCATGCAAACCAGCCTCCCATCCATCGACTCTGTCTACACTTTCCACTGCCTCGGCAAAGCAGCCAGCATAATTAAGAACTCCACGCACCCAGAACATTCTCTCTCCCACCTTCTTCCAACAGGAAAAGGAAACAAAAGTCTGAGGTCACATACCAACTGACACAAGAACAGCTTCTTCCCTGCTGCTGTCAGACTTTTGAATGGACTTACCTTGCATTAAGTTGATCTTTCTCTACACGCTAGCTATGACTGTAACACTACATTCTGCACTATCTCGTTTCCTTCGCTATGAACAGTATGCTTTGTATAGCACACCGAAAACAATACTTTTCACTGTATGTTAATACATGTGACAATAATAAATCAAATCACAGTTTACAGGTGAGCAGGAAACCCCTTTGGAGCTGTTGGTTAATTAATTTCAATATTTAATCCCCAATTATCTCAGGATTTAACACAATATTCTGACTTTAAAAGCTAGAACATTATTCCTTGAACTCAGCAGAATGCTCCAAACGAGGGCCCAGCAGAGTCATTGATGAAACTGATAGGCTGGGCGGCTTTTAAAGAGTGAAATTGGAAAGTTTTGTTTTCCGACAGCCTGATTTCACTGCTTTGAAGGTAATTTCCTACTTTCTGGAAGTCATTTCACCTACCTTCCCTCATCTCAACTCCCTTATGGTCAGTCTTCACTGCAGCATGGGAGCAGCATCTCATGAAGTTAAAGCATGGATCCCTGACGAGAAACAGAGGAGCAGTCATCAACAGCAGAAAGACCATGCGTGTTTGCACCTCCATGCAGTATCAGTGATTGGCCCTTTGGAGACTAGGCTACTCTCTGAGGACCATGTCCAGAGAAGAGATTAGATAGAAGCAAATGGAGCAAGCAGTTAGGTTGCTGAATGTATGGTTCTGAAATCTTGACAGATCTGGAGCTAATCTTTGATATGCCACATCAAAGGTCTCCAGAATGATTGTGGTTTCCTGTGGCTTACAGCAGCGTACTCCAGAGAAGAATTGGCTTACAGAAAAAGGCAAGTGCAGACAAAATCAGTATCCTCCCCTAAGGAGCCAGATGAGATCATGGTGCCTGCATCTACTCCTTCAGCTTCTAACTGAAACGGCCTGATATAGACAGGCTTACTATAAGCTGTGAGGATGAGAACATCTGACAATACCCTCATAAATCGCACGCAAGCACACACACACCAGATCACCAATCTGATAAAGCATACATAGCCTTACTCGCTTTTTCCTGCCCATTAGCCAATTCTGTACCCATGTCAATATACTACTTCCAACACATAGGTTCTTACCTTCTAACTTAACCATTTATGTGGTACCTTGTTGGACGCCTTCAGGAAGTCTAGATACAGCAGATCCACTGGTTGCCCTCTATCCACTCTGATTGAGCTGTCCTATTGAAAGAAGGGTGAGAGAAGAATTAGTAAAGGTATTCAAAATCATGAAGGTTCTATACGGAATTGATGGGAAGAAATTATTCCCTGTGGCCCAAATGTTGTAAGCCAGAGAACGTCGATTTAAGGTGAATGAGGAAAAATCTCTATGCAATAAGTAGTTAGGATTTGAAATGCTCTCCTGTGTGTGTGGTGGAAGCCGATTGAATTATGGCATTCAAAACTATATTGAATAATAATTTGAATGAGTAATAACCCGGAGAAAATTTGGACTGCTAAAGGCAATGAGCTGGAGAGTGGTTTTGGTTGATTTGGTCCCACAGAGGGTCAGCATGGATAAGATGGGCTAAATGGTCTTCTGTGCATTAAGCATCTAATGGTGCTATGTTCTCCACCCATGACCTGTTTAAAAAGTCGGTTGGGTGTCTGCTCATTAAATATCTGGTTGCCCCTCAGTCCTTTTACACTCAACAAGATATTAATTGGGTCAGGGTGAGACTACTGCCCCTACCAGGAGAGTCTCGCCTTCAGGAGCTGCTGGTCAATCCAATTGACTGACAGCCTTGTAGCCCCCCCCGCATTGTAGGTTTGAACAGAGTCCAGGTTAGTAGACCAGCAAAGTGGGTGGGGATGTCAGGTGCCATGTTCAAGTGCTGGTATGACCTTGCTGAGGGTGGGTCTCTTTGGGTGCAGGGAGCCCTCAAAGGGCATTGCACCCTGCTGAGTAAGAGTTGCTGGACTGTCTTCTTGGTGTGGACTTTTCTGCTGCCGGTAAATGGCAGTCAGGATGGGATGAGACACACTGACCATTAATTGGACATTTGACTTCAATAGGCCCAGGGACGGGCGAGCCACCCAATGCCTCCCTGTAAAATGGCAGACAGTTCAGGGATGGACAGACAGAGAGACTGCATTTTATTAACTCCACTCCTGGCCTTCAAGCTGTCTGTAAAATCCAGCCCTGTGATTCTGTGATCTCCACAACAGTTGTACATACCCTTTTATATCAGTAATAAAATTGAGTGAAAAGTGTGGATTTGCAGCCTAATAATGAGTTACCTGGTGAGAAAATTCATCAGCTGATAATTAAATGGTTACATAGGTGAAATGATTATTTTTCTCAGTTTGGTCCGAGATGGAGCACCAATGGTACACAGCAACTAATGATCTGGTCAAGGTAGCCATTATTCAGTGGGATAGGTTTGTGGCCTATTTTGATGTCAAGCTTTCAATGGTTTGGGCTCTCTTGATTGCCAATAGGTTAATCTTAGAGTGCGTGGAGCTGTAAGAATTGCAATGTGTATATTGAGCAGTGGAAAATAATTATTATCGGTGCATTTAGATCTTTACATTCACTAGAATGTTATTGCAAGCACAGTTAATAAGCAATGAATTTGACTAAACTGTTGTCATAAATTTGTTTAGATTAGAGTGATGTTTTTCATCCTTTATCTCTTATTTCCTCTGCCCAATGAGTATTGCGTGAAATGGAATTGACAAATCCCAAAGTAGTTGTAAGAGGACAAATCCATTTAATTTTGATAGCATTTTGCTCTTCCATTGATGTCACTCATTGATCATGGCAAACTTGGCTTTAATGGCTCAGAGAGCAAATGCATAGTGTGATAAAACATTCTCCTACTGTCAGTGAGTCCAAATATTAAAATTAAAATGGTAAATGCTAAGCAACAATTTAACATGGTTAAAGCAGCATGCACGTATCATGTAATACATGTCCGCAGCTTCATGTTTCTTGAGCTTGTTTATGTCTACAAAAGAAAGCACATTTTTAATGTTAAACAGATTAATGGTCAACATACTTACATCTCTGTTCTGATTTCCCTTTGCTTCCAGGAATTGTAGCCTGTAATTGGGTTGTTATTCTAAGCGTCTGCATAACAGTAATGTGCGTCTTTGACAGAACAGGCAGGACATTTGTGAAACTTCGTGCAACAAAGCGGCGTCAACGCAACCTCAGAACTTATAATTTGCGGTAGGAATAGATCATAATTTCCTGACTTACTATCTTGTGATGCGGCAACTGGAAACTGGGTGTAATAAGTAATATAATTTTTGCAGAGGGGAAGGAGTAGTTTCGCTACCGAACATATTCACGCGCAACCACCGTGCTGTAATCTACTCTGTACTAAAGCTACATTACATATCCAATGTTTTCTACATTATAGCCACTGCAGATCAGACTGGGTTTGAAGTGCTTTGAGATTGTTCTGAAGGATTGATGAGCTGCTTTGTAAATGCAAGTTTACTGCTTTTTATGATTTTTGTAAATTGCACATTTTCCGCAAATTTTTCCCAAGTTCGATTTTGTAGTACTGAATATTCAGGAACACAAGCAAAATACCCAAAATATGAGTACGTGCTCGACAGCAGGGATTCCCAAGCACTCGCTCATGATTGGCTGTGAGGCCCAACACATCCCCCCACTCAACTTCTACTTACCTCCTCTAAAGAGTCAGACTCAAAATTATTAACAATGCTTCTCTGTCCACAGATGCTGTCAGACCTATTGAGTTTGAAAACACTTTCTGATTTTATAAGCATCCACGGTAGTTTGTCTTCAATTTTCTGGCACCATTTCGCTGAGAGGGAAGAGAATGAAACCCAAGGCATTGTACCAGCCAAGAGTGCATGTGATGATTTTTTTTTCTGGCACCAGTTCACGTGGACAGGAGGCTAGAATACCTTCAGGTGACCCCATAAATGACAGCATTACATTAATCAGTGGAAAACCCAATTGGAAGATTAGTGAGTGGGGAGCAAGGTCATGTTGTACTTGGAGGATTGGAATGAGGGTGAAGCTAGGAAGGAGCCCCTTTGCAGAAAGTTCCAGAACTCCTCATTGGCATGGTGCTTCTCCAGTATGGACTTGAGAAGTTGGGTCCAGTGAATACGTAATGTAACAGTTTCACAAACAGTTTAAAACTACAAATTTTCGTGTGTAATTTATGTTTATTTTTAGTGTGAGAACGTTAATAATTAAATATTCAACATTACCTTTCTGCTGTTTTGTTTTTGGCATGTAGGCTCATACCCATTTTGAAGTTTGGCAAGTAATGAAGTAGGAAATTAAAGATTTTCACATGTTTAGAGCTTTGACATATGCATATAATAGGTACTTGCCACAAAATTATAAAATAGCAACAGCCTGGTCCAAGGAATATTCTACCAGCCCCACCAACCCCCACCTTTCCCAAAATCAAACTGTTTGCCTATGGTTAGATGACAGAATTGTCATTGAACGTTTTTTGTGCTGAATTTACAATTACATCATGAAGTGGCTGCTCAAATTTTAGGCTAAAATCTATGATATGTATTTTTATACCAACATTTCTGGGTGACCTTAAAATATCAGAGATGTTAGTACTGGAATGTGATGACGAGTAACGAGGAATTTTGACTTGGGATGTGATCTGATAACTGTCCGATATAATTCAGTTTAGATGAAGGTAAACTTATACACAGATATGAATAATAAACAGATTAAAGAATAAATGAAGAAATACTGATGAACATGAACCTGCAGTCACTAGATAGGATCAGTATGATATCGTGGCCGATAAAGTAAATGATATTTCTGGTTGCATGAAAAGAATATTGTAAATCAAACAACATCGTCCTGCCACTGTGTAGAGAGTTGGTCAGGATGTACTTGGAAAAATGAGTGCAGTTCTAAAGCATTCACCGAAGGAAGAAGTTGAGTTGAAAAATATGCAAAGACAAGTAATAGAGTGATTGGAGACTAAAAGAATAAAATGTAAAGATAAGACACTCTACAACTGAGAAAAGATAAATGGGCTAAAAGATTATTCAAGTGAATAAGGCCGCAGAGGATCACCCTTGGATATTTCATTTGCTGCAGGATAAATGTCAACAGATTATATTTATAGAGCGCCCTTAAGATAGGAAAATAATACAAAGGATTTACTGAAGAAGTAATCAAAAACATGGATACTCAGATACTGGAGAAGACATTCAGAAATATGACCTAAATTTTGGTAGAGTGGGTGTGTGGATGTTCTCGATGGAAAAGAGTGAGATGCAGTTTAGAAGTCCAGAGTCAAGAATAGATTGTTAAGATGTTTTGACAAGGAGGAAAATCTTTGCTGGATATGCTCTGTGGGCTAATGTTCTCTTCCCTCTATTGAAGGTACTAGTTCATTTTGGGATATCATTCCATAGAAATTGGGTAACCCCTGATGCCTTGCCACAGAATAATTATTGAGGTCAAGAGACTGAACAGTAGGTATTCACCATCATCAGTAGAAAATTGCCAAGAATAGAATTACTGTAGAATTTTGCTTTCTGTAGCCCAGGGGCACTGCAATTAATTCTATGCTGCTTTGGTTGAGGCTAGTTTAGATGTGAATCGAACCTGGGATCTTCTTGGTATAGTACTGCAGCAAGTAGTCTGTTTATCGATCATTGAAGCAAAAAGTTTGAATGAATCATTTTATCTGGTCTGTTTGTGAAAATTACAACAAATCAATAAAACAGATTGCAACAATGGAGAAAGCTCCTGCCGTTATTTTTGCCTCCGCTTTTCTCTTTGTAGATGAAACAATTAAAGTTAATTGGGAAAAAAAATCAGTTGATGTTTCTGACTTGAATTGTTGTGTGCACAAAACTAGGGGTTGAATTACAAAAGTAATAGCTATTTTCACCCATGGTTCAGTTGGTAAACATACCAGGAAAACTTCAGAATCAATCCACGGTCTGCTCTGAGTTTACTAATCTTCAAATGTTGCAATCGACTTTGGTAAAGGTCGATTTAAAAACAGACCTGGTTTCAACTCCAGCTCTGTCAGTGATTTGTATTATAAAGAGCGTTTGTGTCAGCACCAGATGAAGACTGTGTCAGATTGGAAAGTTATACTGTTGCCCCTGTCATCCTCCAGAGATGCATGCGGTCTAAATTTGCCCTTCATGACTTGGGTGAGGTACCAGAAAGTGGTCAATGCTTGAAACATATCCCAGTATTGGTCAATAATTTTGAGCATGGGAAGAATCAAAGCTGGAATTATTAAAAGAACCATCGATATTGTTCTCATTATTGATTTGTACAAATCTCATTATTTCTACAAGGGCACCTTCTGAAACAAAAATACATCTACTGTATTTTCGTAACTATTCAATATCGGCTGTCATAGACCTCACTGTAATAAACTATATAGAAACTTATATTTGTTGAAGAATTTAGAAATTACTTGCAGCCTGTTTTAATTGATCTTCGAGACATACATCAGTCTTTCCTAAATATGTCAACTTAGAAAACTTGCAAAAGTTGACCAACAACTTAAAAAGTGGCAAAGCATAAAGAATGTATATTTATAAAATGCATTTCATGTCATCAGGGGAATTCTGTCAGTGATTCACCCTATCTCATGTTCCCAGGTATGGTTTGCATGAACTTCCAATGGGCAATTGCTGTGCATAAGGAACCAACTGAAAATGCTATTTAAATCCCAAACTTCAGATGGTTCAGACTGTCTTACAGCAATAGTTACTAGGAAACATTGGATTAGAAGAATTAAAACCACTTTTAGCACCTGTGAACTGTTTTGTCACACACACACACCCACCCACAGACCTACCAGTGCAATAGATCATAGCTGTGGTAGAATTTAGGATGCAGGTTTACCCTATGTAATTCACCTTGAAGTAACGTTCTGTTGGCTAAAAACCCAAGGTGTTCAAAACAGCAGTTTGAAACATTGGTACATTTAGAATTTATTGACAGGAAATACAAGCACTGAAAGTCAAGAAATATATCCTATGGAGGAGCCTGCAGCATCTCCAGATAAGTTTTGGATATTTTACTTGGCATGTTTTCTTGCACTTTGTAGTTTACAGTTTTCTCCCTTTTAAATTAAAAATAAATATTTCTCATGTAAGGATGACAGGTATGAAAATATAGAACATTGTAAGGACTTCAATACAATATTACAAGATTCAGGAAGTCCAACCCCAGATATTTCATGCTAATATATGCTCAGAAACCTATTCTTCCACATACTCACTAAATCCCAATAATTTTATGTTCTAATTTCACAAAAAAAATAAACTCTCAAATCGGAGCCAGTCTGCTGCTTGATTACATGGCAGCTCTGAAGCAGACACACAATTACATGAACTGAAGATAAGCCAACTTGGCTATTTTAATGAGCTTTTATTTTTAATTATCTTCAGGAAGGATAACTGTGAGCAGATAACCATGGAAACAAAACCTTAGGACCCTAGTTTTCATTAATGGTCAAACTTGGATATGAACATTTAGACACTGATCAACCAGTTGAAATGTTCAGAGATATTATAAGACTAAAAATTACTAATAACAAGGGTAATTGTTGAATGCTTAATACAAGATTTCTCTGCCACGTAAACACTGTAAACACAGCAGTTTAACTTGTTTGGAACATTTTTGTAATAGTGAGGTTGAGGTATTCTGGCAGCCAAATCTAGATCAGGCTACGTCTGGAATACTGTGTAGAACTTTCCATTCCTAACATTGGAGGGAATCATAGCGGGCAAGGGCACTGAATTTGTGAAAGAAAAGGTCAGTGTCCCGCTGATAGAAAATTGGTTTAGAATTTTGTGTTCTCCTGACATTGGTGATTTAAAGGGGATATTGAAGAGACTAATCTGGTGCTGAGGCAATGATGTCAGGAAGATATTGAAAAGACTATCTTTGGGCTGAAATTCCATCTTGTCGGGGGGGGGGCGGATTTTGAAGGGACTGTCCTGGGGCTGAGGCCACGCTGTCGGGGACATATTTAAGAGATTGTGCTGGGCCTCTGCGGGCCATATTAAAGGACTCTGCATGACACAAATGTCTTGGTCCCGGCCTTAATTGGGGGATAGGCCTCTCCTGGCAATGCATAATATGACATCCAGGGCAAGACCACTCACCTAAGGAATCTGGTGCTGGGAGTGAGACTCATGGTACTATGAGGCAAAAGGCACATTCATGTTCAGGAGTAGCATTGGTATCCTGCTAGTCGTTAGCTTAAAAGTCATGGTGGAGGGTAGTGTCTTATGATTTCATGGAGGAGGTCCCAGAAAGTCAGAGTGCATGTGGCCTTAAGAAGGTGAGGGGTCAGGTCACTAAAGAACATGGGGACCTCAACACTGAAGGGTTTGAGGTGGAGAACAGGAATATCCACATAGATAATGATGGGCTCAAGAGTAACAAGGACAGGATCGTGAATGGAATCATGGGTGAGGATTGGAGGAATGTGTTGGGTGATGGGAGGAGATCGGAAGCTGGTCTTTCAGAAGAAGATGAGCAACACCATTCTCAAGTCCATCTTATGATGATGCCGTTCGAAAAACAAGTTAGAAAAACAATTGGCTGAGGACAGGTCTTAACATATGGGAGCTGAAGGTCGGCAATGATCTTTTGAATAATGGAATAGATTGAAGGGGTTAATTTGTTTACTCCTGTTTCTAATCTTCCTACATTTTTATGTTCTTATGCTCTCGTTATTGTATTTTAGAAAAGGGGCTCCGTTTACTCATGTGAGCAAACTGATAACTGTATTTTCAAAGTTACACTGCTGCTTACTCTTAGCCCCATTACATATCACAGGAGTACAGTGTCATGCAATCCTAAAACTTCCTGTAATTTAAAAAAAACTAAATAAAGTCGATCTTTATTATTTATTTATCTCGTCAATCTCTACTCTGTTTATTCAGTGAGTCTCACAGGGCAGTGACAGGAAAACTGTAATGAAACTTATTAACGTAATTACACCTTATTTGAAAAACACCTTATCTCAAAAAGACATACTCAAAGTTAATTTGGGGAAAATCAAAAACATTAAACAACTGAATTTTAGCAGCTTGTTTTTGCTATATAATCTCAAAAGTATTGATGGCAGTGCAATTTCTCTCTACCAGCAGCCAATGAATCAGCAATTGTGTAAAGTAGAAGTGACATAAAAGGAGTGAGGATAATACTGGAAGACCATGTAATATGTCAGGAAATTTTGTTCGGTCCTAGGACCATCCAAGGTGTGGTCAGGCTGACAGGGACAGAAGAAAGCTGTTTGTAAGAGAGTGAATTAAATTGACTTTGAATCTAGAGAATGCATTTGGAGTAATACAAGTTAACTTACCCCCGGTAATCTCTGATTTCAATTGAAATTGTAGGTCAAGAACTCTTAAGAGGGTATTTACATTATTCACTTAATTTCATGAGGTCTCACAGTCAATTTTAATCATCACCTAAACAGCATCTTAAAGTTATATAGTAAGTATTGCTTGTTAACTGGAAAGTGGTTATTATGCAGTAATGCAATTCTTTCAACCAGCTTTACCCTGGAAATGTATACTGCTACTTAAGCCCCTTGATCATATTTGGTATTCTCAAATATTGTTTTGTAATCTTATAGACAGCTTTGAAGCCACCTATTTATTTTTAACAGGTAACATGGATTTGCCCCCTTCAGGAATAAATGCTTAGGTCTGAAATTGATTTCTTCATTTAGATTGAATTTAGGTAGTCACCCTAGCTTCATGCTATTTCTAGCAACAGCCCATTAAAAATAGTATTAAAAAGTTCCATTGTGACAGACTAGTATTCTTCAGTCGTAGTTTAATGGATACTGTATACGTTTGACATGGTTTATGATGAGCTAATCAATCTAAAAGTCTGAGCTTCAATTCCAGTCTGCAGCTGATATCAGTTGGAGCAACTTTTAGGATATGTAGTTGGATGTCAACGCCAACAATATCGGGTTTAAGCTCAATATCCTATCATGTGGAGCAGATTTAATATTCTCCATTTGTTCTGATATGTAAGGAATATCCTCTTGGGAGGCACTGGCATCTGTGCATCTGTAACCTGGCAAGAGTTGATGGCTTCAGAAGAGCAGAGGAGAAATGTAGGAGAAATTTTGTTGGGGAAACAAAAACATGATGGCCGTGGCAAGGTTTTTTTAAATAGTCAACGCTTAAAATCAGGCCATTTGTTCCAGCTTGTGCTCTTGAGATTGTCATGTCAGAGTGGTACAGTAAGATTTACTTGGACCATTGGGTGTTGTGACCGATGCAAGAAGTTCAGGTTTCTCCTGAGATGCATACGATATCATTCAGTTATGTAGATTTTGAAGCTGGATAATTCTGAGAAGACACCTTTAAAACTGGTCTCTTGGTATATTAGCCTGATGTCTTAGTCTTACTGTGTTAAACTTTGCCCACTATCCTTTAAGCTTATAAATGCATTTTTTTTTTAATATAGCCATCGCTTGGAGGAAGAGCAGGCTAGTAGCTGGAGCCGGAGGTTGAAATTTTTTCTTTGTTGTACCCGTACACAGGACACACAGACAGTAAGTACATAACTTTTTCCAACTGGGGCTTCTTTTCCAAAGTTAAAATAATCACATTAACTTGATGTGCAGTTATCAAATAATCCAACTTAAAAATATAGCAGATATTTGTTTGCTTGCATCTTGCATATATCTTATTATATCTTAATCTTTAATATGTTAGATAATAGGCCAAATTATTTTGTGAAACATATCCTGTGTCAAGTTGTATTGTTCTGACACTATTTTAGGGCACTTTTTTTAATATGCGTTCATGGGATGTGAGTCTGACTGGATGACATTTATTGCCCGCCCCAGTTGCCCTTGAGGAGGTGATAGTGAGCTGCCTTCTTGAATTGCTGCAGCCCATGTGACATAGGTAGACCCACAGTGCCGTGAGGGAGAGAATTTTAGCATTTTGACCCTGCAACAGTGAAGGAATAGCAGTGTATTTTCAAGTTATGATGTGAGTGGCTTGGAGGGTAACTTGATGGTGTTCCCATGCATCTGCTGTCCTTGATCTTCTAAATGGTCATGGTTTTGAAAAGTGATGTCTAAGGAGTCTTGGTGACTTCCTGCAATGAATTTTGTAGATGGTACACATTTCTGCCAAGGTGCATTTGTGGTGGAGGCATGAATGTTTGTAAGTGGGGTGCCAATCAAGCTGGTTGCTTTGTCCTGGATGGCACTGAGTACCTGGAGTGTGGTTGCTTTGTCCTGGATGGTACTGAGCACCTGGAGTGTGGTTGGAGCTGCATTCACTCAAGCAAGTGGAGAGTATCCCATCATGCTCCTGCCTTGCACCTTGTTGCTACTGGATTCTTAGCCTCTGCACTGCTGTTGTAACCACAGTATTCATATGGCTAGTCCAGCTCAGTTTCTAATCAATGATAGTCCCAGAATGTTGACACTGGGGGTTTCAACAATGGTAATGCTATTGAATGTCAAGGGGAGATGGCTGGATTCTCTCTTGTTGAAAATGGGGCTTCAACAGTGGTAATGCCATTGAATGTCAAGGGGAGACAGTTGGATTCTCTCTTGTTGAAAATGATCATTGCCCGGCATTTGTGTTGCTGGAATATTGCTTACCACTTGTCAGTCCAAGCTTGGATATTGTCCAGATTGCTGCATTTGGACAGGATTGCTTCAGTATCTGAGGAGTCAGAACTGATGCTGAACATGGTGCAATCATCTGCAAACATCTTCACTTCTGACCTTCTGACCTTATGAAGGAAAGTAATTGATGAAGCAGCTGAAGATGGTAGGGCCTAGGGCACTAACCCGAGGAACTCCTCCAGTGATGTCCTGAGATGGTTGATCTCCACTTCATTTGGTACTTGATTCTAAATGACTTATTGGAATTCACTCCTATCCTAAGAAGAAAAAAAGTCATTTTATTGTGCCTGAGGACAACTCAATGTGTTTTATAGCCGATGAAGTATGTTTCATGTGGAGCTAAGTGCCAAGTCGGAAACGTGGCAGTCAAATTGTGAATGGCAAGCTGCTACAAAAAGCAGTGTGATAATGACCAAATAATCCACTTTTTAAACTGATTTTGATCATAGCATCATTATAGCATTGACTGTGCTGGCTATTTGAAAGAGCAGTCCAGTTAGTAATACTCCCTGCTCTTTCCCCAAAACATTGCTAATTTTTCCTCTTCATGTATATATCTAAGGCACCATTTGAAAGTTAGTATTGCATCTGTCTCCACCACCCTTACAGTGCATTCCAGTTGCGTGAGATTGACTTCATGGCAAAGCAATTATTAAGAAATTCTCTCACACAAAAGATGATCTTGATCTCTTAGAACAGAAATTAGTGTCCCAAGGGACCTTTTTAATGTATCAATCTAGAGAATGTGGAGGAGAGATATAAGAAGCTCTGCATAGTAAAACAATTGCTTGAAGACTTGAAATGATGGTACCCATATGGTTATTTGTGGTTTGAAGTTTTGTTAATTGAAACACTAAGTGGCACTTGCCATTTCTGCTGTTAAAGCTCGGAACTGTTATTGTATATGCAGTCATACACCTCAACTGTCTCATTTACTTGTGACATAAGAGCAAAATCATGTAAGTGCCACATTAAGTAAAAAATTATTCAAAGAGGTGTTTTTTTATAGAGATCTTTCGTGGATCACTTTGATATCAATTTAGTTGTGAAAGCATTGGAATTTGAACTGTGAAATAAAGATCCATGAATATCATGCTCAATTTTAAAGTGCTTAAATGAGTAAAATCTTCACTGGAATAAAAATCAGTTGCAAAGGAACTATTTCCAGTTGAAATTGAAATTGTCTCCAGTTGGCCAGTTGAATTATCTCCTGTTGAAATGGTTATGATTTGATAGCCTTGTTAAATTACCTGGGCAAACTGGTTGCTCATGTGCATGCATGCCCCGGTTGTGGACCTTGGTGAGACCACATTTGGAATATTGTGTGCAGTTCTGGTCGTCTTACTATAAGAAGGGTGTGGAAGCGTTGGAGAGAGTGCAGAGGAGATTTACCAGGTTGCTGCCTGGTTTGGAGGGTACGTCTAATGAGGAAAGGTAGGGCTTTTCTCTTTAGAGCAGAGGAGGAAGAGAGGCGACTTAATAGAGGTTTATAAGATGATGAGGGGGATAGATAGAGTGGATGTTCAGAGACTATTTCCTCAGGTAAATGTAGCTGTTACTAGGTGGCATAACTATAAGGTTCATGGTGGGAGACATAGGAGGGATGCCCGAGGTAGGTTCTTTACTCGGAGAGTGGTTGGGGTGTGGAATGAACTGCCTGCTATGATAGTGGAGTCGGACGCTTTCGGAACATTTAAGCAGTTATTGGGTAGGCTTTGGAACACACCAGAATGATAGGGAGTGGGATAGCGTGATCTTGATTCGCCACAACATCGAGGGCCGAAGGCCTGTACTGTGCTGTACTGTTCTGTTCTATGTTTCTGACCATAAAATTTTTTTTCAAGCTCTTTCTTGAAAGTCTTCTCTCCTGGGTCTAGTTGTGGAGGGTGAAACATGCTGTAAAATAGGAGAGACAGTTTAAATTTGAAATTAGTTAGGGACTTGCAAAACAAATGACAAGAGGCCTCCTAAGTCAACTATGCTGCCTGCAGTAAAACAGCCTGCCTGTTCATTGGGCCCATAGATGTCAACAGCCAAAGGCATGGCAAAAAAATGAATTTGTCCTTTGGTTCTGTGCCTTACTCCACTATTTCAATACTATTTACCTGCAACTGTAATCAGGGGCATATTCCGTATTCTACATGTAAAATTGGAAGATAAATACAGATTAACTACACATTCTCTGTGTTCATTCAACAGTTCAGTCTCAATGACAAGTCATTGGCCTGAACATTTTGGCTGTTCACACTGGTAGGATATTCCAGTCCTGCTAATGCTGCACTTCCGCGACAGATTTCTCTGTGGCAAGGAGTGCATTCAACAGGAAACCCGGTTGACGATGGTGAGACCAGAAGACCCCACTGCTGGCCAATGCTGGGATGCCTCCATACAGAAGGTCATACAGAAAATTCTAGCCATTAGTTCTAGAGGAAGCTTTAATACTAAAACTACCAGCATAATAATCCATCACTTTTTGCTGAAACCAACATCAATTATCAACAGTTTTGAAAAAAATATTAAAAATTATTACCCTACTATCAGTTGCATAATGATACAGTACCTGGAAGAAATGTAATTTTATCATGTTTCCTGTGAGGGTTATGTTTAAAATTCAGCTCTATTTTACACGGTGGCTATTTGTCAGGGCACCTGGTAGATCACTTACTGAGAATGAAGGCTAATCATTGATTTTAGTTAGGGATGTGTTTGTTTTAATCTGAGTTAATGCATTTTTGTTCATTTGGTTTTTCCTCTGGGGTTTTAGAGTAAGGCTTTGATTAGGTTGATTGATGAACACAGTCATAAGCTTAGAGGGAAAATCAGACAGTTACTGCTAGGTTCTGAAAGAAGCAAGATGTCTTTGTCTCTCTCTCTCTCTCTCTCTCTCTTCCAAACCCACCCCCCCTGCAGTTCATGGGGCCTGTTCAGAGAAATAGGCCTCTGTCTCTCATGGTTTAATCACCTGATGAAGGAAAGCAGCGCTCTGAAAGCTTGTGATTCCAAATAAACCTGTTGGATTTTCACCTGATGTTGTAAGACTTCTTAATGAGTCAACTTGTAGCTTTGTATCGAGGTACCTGACATTTTCACTCTGCTATCTACTTTCTAATTAGGTAGTATGAATCACAAAAAAGGGATATAAAAAAAATTCGCAAAGGATATCAAAATCAACAATTTTTATATTATTACGAAAAAATGTGTGATCAGGAGCAATATGGGTCTTTCTAAATTGATAACAGTAATATTGTCAGTGAAATTATGGATATGATGGGCATATTGAGTAATTACATTGCATTAGTATTTAGAGTAGTGGGAGAGTTTAGCATGCCAGGCATCCCATGGAAACTGAATCCGAGACAAACTTAAATTTTGAGGATTCCCACTGTCTGGAGATGTATGTGACAGACAAAGCACATGTTTGTGTCTATTTTCAATAGCTTATTTTTCTTGGAGCCTGAAAGCCAAAAGCCAAGCCAAGCCAAGCCTGAAGCCAAAAACTTGAACATTACCACTCCACATCAAGCATGGCTGACCAAGAATTTCTCCTGCTCATGCCATCTGCCATGGAAGTATTGGAAGGATTTGCATGTTGACAATCTTCAGTGTGAAGGGTGAAGGTAAAGTGTGCAAATAGACAGTTGATATCATCAGTAATGCAAGATCACATGACAACAGAATATACTGAGGGATGATTGTGTGTGAAGCCTTGACCTCTCTGTTGACCCTGACCAAGGACAACTTAAACTAAGACCGACAATGACGATAACAGATCATGGCTGTGGTAAAGACAACAGGAAACGCGTTGAATAAGAAGCCCACTGACTCAAAATGCAGCAAGCTAAATGACTGAAAAAAAGATACGTAGAAGAAAATTTCATCAGAAATTGAGCTGGAATGAAGAAAAGCCATGCAGAAAATCTTATCTTTACCAGAGGGCATCGAAGATATGGAAGGCCTGGATCAAGCCAAGAAGTGGCAGAGCTGGTATTGTGCTATTTCCAATTAGAAAACTATTTTAGGAAAGAGAAACCATGCACAGAACAGGTCGGTAGCCTTCTCCACGCCATAGCTGGTAGTAAATATGACGTATTGTTTAGACAAGGCTTAAATGATGAAACGGCGACATACAAAAATGTTATAAAAGCTTTTGTTATGTATTTTGCCCTAAGAAAAGGCATACCCAAATACTGGGAGGGAGGGTGGATTCCTTCATTATCAACTAACTAAAAATTGCAAAAATAAAGCGCCAAAAGAGGAATTAACTCAGGACCATGTTGTTGTCAGATAGAAGAAACTTCAGATTTTGTATGGTCAAGGGAGGCTTTAATACTATCATAGGCTGCATTGTTAACAAGACAGGTAGAAATGAGAAAGCAAAATTATGTATTCAGTAGTGGTGACAGGAAGATTTTGTGGAGGAAAACAGCTGATATGTGCAGTTTCAAGACACAAGTAACAGCACACTTCTCAAAAACAGGAAAAGAACAAAGTGTGTGTGATAGCCACCATTATTCAGTGTTCTTGCTGTGGAAGGAAAAAGTTGCATTAGTGCATAGAATGTTCTGCCAGAAATTCAGGATACCATTCCTGTAAGAGGGAAGGACATTTTAAGGCTATATGCCATAGCAAAAAACTCCCATCTGAAAAATTTAAAGAGTAACCAATTAAGGTACATTCAAAAAATTGAAGATGCAAAAGACAATGCAATGGCATTCTTGGGAGAAGTTACAAGATTTAATGGGCGTGATTAGAGTGCAAAAATTAATTTCAACAGACATAAAACAAATTTTAAATTAGACACTGGAGCAAGAGTTTCAGTTCTTTTGGACACAGAACTGTCTAGAGTGAGACTTCCTCCAGTAATCGACCATACAGTTCCGCAATCCAGGAGATATTCAACTGAGGGTCAAGGGACAGTTGACTAGTGCACTAAAGGGTGACAATGGTCTCCTAATGGTATTATCACTAGACTATCCAGAGACTCAGCTAATGTTTTGGGGTTCTGGGTTCAAATCCCACTATGGTGGAACTTGAATTCAACAAAAAATATTTGGAATTAAGAATCCACTGATGACCATTAAACCATTGTTGATAGTTGGAAAAACCCATCTGGTTCACTAATGTGTTTAGGGATGGAAATCTGCCATCCTCACCTGATCTGGCCTACATGTGACTCCAGAGCCACAGCAATGTGGTTGACTCTCAATTGCCCTCTGAAATGGCTGAGCAAGCCTTTTGGCTGTTCAAGAAGTTGGCTCAGCATCGCCACTGCCTCAAGAGCAACTAGGGATGGTGATAAGTGCTGGCCAGTCAGTGACCCCCATGTCCCACAAAGGACTAAAAAAAGTGTAAAGAAGGGCACATTGCAGAAACATTGTACATAATCCAAACCAACAGTGTTCACTGTTTAACAGAAAAGCTTGCAAAGATCTGCAATGATCTATTAAGTGGGTGAATTGAGAAGTGAAAACAAACCAAAAGAATTTCCAAACTTTCTGGGGAAGCTGCAAACAGTTCATCACATCACATGCAAAACAAATATGTTCGAGGAAGAAAACAAACTACAGAGGCCACATTGTCATACATTTCAGTTGAAAAACCTGAACAAATGAATATCAATGTTGTCAAAGATTTACTTCATTAAGTACATAAAATATATCAGCAACAACATAGAGGCTAAATTAAATTTGAAAGGTACTAAAAGCTGATGATGAATCGGCTTGACCTCAGGAGTACTGCATCAACAGACAGCCAGACTATATTCCAAATAATGTCATCCTGAAGCAAAACTTTGAGCAACAAAGTCATCTCAGTGTCGTGGATGACTTGCTGATTTATGATGAGAGATTGGTCATAACAAGAGTCTGCAGGATCATGATTCTTCAGAAAATACACCTGGGATACCTAGACATTACAAAGTGTTGTGCCAGAGTCCAAAATCCTGTTTGGTGGCTGGGGATCTCAAAGTTATGAGGACTGATTTCAAACTGCATTACCAATCTGATCCATCATCAAGAACAAAGAGAACCACTGATGGTGTCACATTTCTATTCAGAGTCTAGAACATCTCGGATTGAATCTTTTTGCACTCAAAGGGAAGAAATTCCCCACAGTTGTTGATTATTAACCCAGATGGATTAAGGTTAAGCATCTGCATGGTCCCACCTTGGAAGCTATCAAGATGTTGCTGAAATAGTTTTTTTTGCCATACACAGCATGCCAGATTTAGTCACGTTAGAAAATGGCCCGCAGTTTGTCATCAAAAGTTTTAAGCAATTCACAGAAGCCTATCACTTTGTCCGTTAATGGTGAAATTAAAGTGGCTCCATTTGTGATAAAGGTAGTTTTTGACCAAATTAAGGAGTCCTAGCAAAACTGGAGTTGTAGGAAAAGCTCTTTGGTTGAAGTTATACCTAGCACAAAGGAAGATGATTGTAGTGGAGTTGGAGGTCAGTAATCTGTGCTGAAACATTTCTGCATGAACTCCGCAGTGTAGTGTCCATGGCAAAGTATCTACAGTTACTTCAACAATGACCTTCCCTCATCATAAGATCAGAAAATTGGGCTGTCAGCTGATAACTGCACAATATTCAGCATCTTTTTCTGCTCCTCAGATATTGAAGTGGTCCATGTCCTAATGCAGCAAGATCTGGACAACATTCAGGCTTCAGCTAATAAGTGGCAAGTAACACAGCTGCTGTGCAAATGCTATACAATTCCCTCTCTCTAACGTGAGAGAATCTAACCATCTCTCTTTGACATTCAATGGCCTTCCTATCATTGATTTCCCCCCTGCTCCCACCCCCCGCAACCACTCCTTCAATACCCTAGGGGTTACAATTGGTCAAAAACTGAACTGGACTAGTATATAAATACTTTTTAAAATTAATTCAGGATTTGAATATCATGAACAAGGCCAGCATTTATTGCCCATCCCTAATTTACCTTGCGAGGGTCATGTCTTTTTGGACCATTGCAGTCTATGTGATGTAGGTAAGCACACACTACTATTAGTGGGGGGTGGGGGGGGGCAGGATTCCAGGGTTTTGACCCAATGACAGTGAAGGAACAGTAATATATTTCAATGTCAGAAAGATGACTGACTTGGAGGGGAACTTACAGGTGGTAGTGTTCTCATATGTCTGTTGCCCTTCTTTTTCTAAATAATAGTGGTTGTGGGGTTGGGAAGGTGCTGCCTAAGAAGCTTTGGTGCATTCTTCCAGTGAATGTTACAAATGGTATACACAGCTGCCAAATTGGTTATTAGAGAAAGTCAGAGGCTGGGAATTCTGTGACAAGTAACTGGCCTTCTGATACCTTAAAACATGTCCACCACCTACAAGGCTTAAGTCAAGATTGTGATGGAATTTGCCTGGATGAGCGCATCTCCAACAATTCTCAAAAGCTGGATACCATACAGTACGAAGCAGCTCACTTGATTGGCACCACATCTACCACCTTAAACATTCACTCCCTCCACAACTATGACCAGTTGTGCACCATCTGCAAGGTAGACTGTAGGAACTCACCAAGGCTGTTTGACAGCACCTTCCAAACTTGTGACATTTAGCACCTAGAAGGATATGGGCAGCAAGTGCATGTGAGCACCATCACCTGGAAATTCCCCTCCAAGCCACACATCACCTGACTTGGAAATACATCACTGTCCCTTCACGTCGCTGGGTAAAAATTCTGGAATTCCTTCATAACAGAACTGGAATTCCAATACCAGATGAATTGTAGCAATTCAAAAGATTGGTTCACCACCACCTTCTCCAGGGCAGTAGGGGCTGGGCAATAAATGCTGGCTGAGCCAACAATGCCCACATCTCATGAAATCAAGTACATCCCAGGTCTTGCATACTGGCGTTATTCACCTCTTTTAATCTTTAATATCTGCATGAAAGCTTTCAATCATTCAAGCCAATTTCTTAAAAACCTACAGTGTATATGATCAGAACCAGGAGCCTTTGCTATCAAAAATGCTAATTAACCTGCTTCATATGACATTTTTGATTAGCCCATTTGTACAGTAGTATGGCATGACTGCCAATTCCTAAAACTGTGTTGCATCAGTTTAGCTCAAGTTTCTCAAGGAACTCCCTTATCATAGAATCCCTACAGTGCTGAAGGAGGCCACTTAGTTTACCGAGCCTGCACCAGCAATAATCCCACCCAGGCCTTATCTCTGTGATCCCATATATTTACCCTAACTAGTCCCCTCCTGACTCAAATGGACAATTTATCATGGCCAGTCCACCTAACCCGTACATCTTTGGACTATGGGAGGAAATCGGGGTACCCAGAAGAAACCCACGCAAGACACGGGGAGAATGTGCAAATTCCACACGGATGGTGACTCAAGCTGAGAATCAAACCCAGATCCCTGATGCTGTGAGGCAGCAGTGCCGCCCAATGGATTATATTATCCACCATTAAAAGCCAATAATTTCTTTGCCTCAGTTTTTGAAGATGAGAGTAACATTCTTTTTTCCAATCCTTGCGGTTTGACCCGAGCCTAGTCGATCCCGAAAAATATCTGCGTGAAAGCTCTCAACCGTTCAAGCCAATTTCTTCAAAACCTATAGTGTTATGTGATCAAAACCAGAAGCCTTATCTATCTTAAATGTTAATTAACCTGCTTCATACGTCATTTTTGATGAGAACATTTTCAACTTATATTTCCTTTGAACGGCAGCATCGATTGCTGCATTTGTCTCTATTTCTTTTGTGAGTAAAATAATCACTATGGAAAATAACCACTATGTATTTCAGCAATTTCACTGCCTTCAGAAGTAAAAACAGAAAATGCTAGAAGCAGTCAGGAGGTCAGGTAGCATCTGTGGAGAGGGAAAGAATTCACTTCTCAAGTCGCTGACCTTCCATTAGAACTGAATGATATTAGAAAGGAACACTGAAGCAGTTGCAGAGCCTGAGGAAGATGAGGCAGGGAAAGAACAAAAGTAAGCCACATTTCTGATAGGATGGAGAGTAGGAGTGTTGCCATACATGGGTGTTTCTGGCATTTTCTGTTTTTTCTAGGTTTCCAGCTTTTGCAGTGTTTTGCTTCTGTCTCCATCTTCAGACATCACTTCCCCACTGTCAAATTTTAGTGTGCCAACCCTCTGTGCACCCATTGTTTGCTCCTGACATATTTGAAGCATGCTTTAAGAACAATAACAACAATCTGTCACGCAACAATTGACCTTCAGGTGAAGAGATGAGAAAAAGACAATTGGAAAATAAGTCTGAATGTATTGATGCCTTTCAGCAAGCCAAATAGATGAGAATCTCATTATTCAGACCGTGTTGTACATGGCAAAATAGGAGCCAAATTATATAACCTTCATGCTGTATGTTATGTCGTACAAGGGCAATTCCTGCACGTTATAAAATCATACATGACTTCAACTGAGTCAGGTAAAATTTAATTAGGACAAATTGATTGCTTTCTGGTTCGTTGTCCCATGAACAGGTGTGCTTTGCCAAATTATTTCCACTCCTACAATTAAAATCCCAAAATAGCATTTGTTGTGAGTATAATAAAATGAAGCTGTGGTTGTGTGCTTGTCATGGAAACAGTAGACAGCCAATTAGATGCAGACTGCTGGAGAGGTGGTGATTAACATGGTTTCTGGCTGCATCATTTGTGACAGTTAGAAAAATGTAAGTGAAACTTTAAAGAATATGTAGTGTGTGTGTGTGTGTGTGTCAGTCACAGTATTGGAGCTTTGTAAAAACAAAATCTATCTTCCTATGAAATGCAAAACCACTAAAACATTACAGTGTTAAATGTAGAGACTCATCAAGGCTTCTTCAACAGCTGCTTTCAAACCAGTGACAATCACCACCTCGAAAGGCAAGGGCAGCAGATGTAAGGAGACACCACCACTTGCAAGTTATCCTGACTTGGAACTATATTGCCTTTCCTTCACTGCTGCTGGGTCAAAGTCCTGGAACTCTCACCAAAACAGTACTGTAAATGTATCTATATCATATGGACTGCAGCTGTTCAAGAAAGCAGTTCACCGCCATGGGCAATAAACACTTTTACTAACCAGTGACACCTGCATCTGGTGAAAGAGTAAAGAAAATAAAAGATAAAAATGTCTGTTACCAGAACTTATGTCGACCTAATCAACAGACTATTAGCCATATTACAGTGCATTCACATTAAGTGAGATTATGCCACAATTAAGTATGTAGATTATACTTATGGTATCTATTCTGTTTGCATTACACTTCAGCCACAGCTGATGCAATGCAAGCACCTCCACACAGACACCAAAAAATAGTACAGCACAGGATCAGGCCCTTCCGCCCACCTAAGCCTAAGCCTACTCTCTGTCTTTTATGACTAAACCAGTTCTGTATCCATCTTACCAGTTCACCCTGGATCCCACGTGACTTCATTTTCTGTAGCCTGCCATGAGGAACCTTGCCAAAGACCTTGCTTAAGCCCATGTAGACAATATCCACCGCCTTGCCCTTATCATCTTTGTCACTTCCTCAAAAAACTTAATCAAGTTTGGGAGACAGAACCTCTCCCACACAAAGCAATGCTGCCGGTTGCTAATAAGTCAATATTTTTCCAAATGTGAGTAAATCCTGTCCAATAATTTCCCTCCTACTGACAAAAGGCTCCCTGTGCTGTAATTTCCTGTACTTTCCCTATTGCCCTTCTTAAATAAAGGAACCACGTTGGCCACTCTTCAGTCCTCTGGGATTTCTCCTGTGCCTAAAGAGGATCCAAAGATTTTGTACAAGGCTGCAGCAGTTTCTTCCCTCGCCTTCGTCAGTATTCTGGGATAGATCCCATTTGGTCCTGGGGACTTGTCTACCTTACTGCTTTTCAGAATGCCCAACACCACCTCCATTTTTATATCACAGGCCTAGGATATGAACATAATCCTCTCTAGACTCACTATCCATCATGTCCTTCTTCTTTGTGATTATTGATTCAAAGCATTTATTAAGGACCTCACCCACTTCCTCCAGCTCCCCACATAAGTTCATTTATTGTCCTTGAGTGGACCTACCCTTTCCCTAGCTACCCTCTTGCTCCTCATAGATGTATAAAATGCCTTGGGATTTTCCTTAATTCTGTTTGCCAAGGACATTTATGGCTCCTTTTGGCCCTCCTAATTCCTTAAGTTCTTTCCTGTTTTCTCTGTATTTTTCAATGGCTCTGTCTATATTCAGTTTCCTAAATATTCCATATGCCTCCTTTTTCTTTTTGATTACGCTCACAATTTCTCTTCTCCGCCAAGGTTCCTGAATCTTGTGAGTTGAGGGGGTTGAGCTATGAGGAGAGGCTGAATAGATTAGGCTTGTACTCGTTAGAGTTTAGAAGAATGAGGGGAGATCTCATTGAGATGTATAAGATGATGAATGGGATGGATAGGATAGAGGTGGAGAGACTCTTCCCGCTCAGAAAGGATAGTCGGACTAGGGGGCATAGCCTCAAGATAAAGGGGGGGCGGTTTAGAACAGAGTTGAGGAGGAACTTCTTCACTCAAAGGGTGATGAATCTCTGGAATTCTCTGCCCGTTGAAGTGGTGGAGGCTGCCTCGCTAAATATTTTTAAGACGTAGGTTGATGGGTTTTTGATGAGAGAGGGGATTAAGGGTTATGGGGAGAGGGCGAGAATGTGGAACTGAGCCACGACAGATCAGCCATGATCTTATTGAATGGCGGGGCAGGCTCGAAGGGCTGGATGGCCTACTCCTGCTCCTATTTCTTATGTTCTTATGTTCATTTTCACAGGAACATGCTGATCCTGAGCTTTAATCAACTGGCCTTTAAAAATTCCTACGTGACAGATATGGATTCACTCTCAAACTGCTGTCCCAATCTACATTCCCCAGTTTGTTATAGTTAGCTTTCTCCTAATTTAGTACTTTTGCCCAAGGACTACTCTTATCCATAAGTAACTTAAAACTTACGAAATTATGGCTAACTGTTTCCGAAATGCTCCCCCACTGAAACGTCAGTCACCTGGCTGGGCTCATTCCCCAGCAGCAGGTCTAGTATGGCCCTTTCCCTAGTTGGTCTATTTACATATTACTTCAAGAAATCCTCCTGGATGCACCTTACAAATTCCCCCCCTCCCCCAAGTAAGTCACTGACGCTAAGGGAGTCCCAATCAGTATGTATGAGCTGTCCACGTTTTCTGTTCCTCTATATCCTGCTGGCAGTTGGGAAAGTTATTGCACCCTTCCTATCCCTGAACTCTACCCATAGGCCTCATTGAATGAGCCCTCCAAGATGCCCTGCCCTCATAGACTTGTGACATTCTCCCTAATCAGTAACACAACTTCCCCACCTCTTTTACACCCCTCTCTGTCATGCCCGAAACATCTAAATCCCAGGACGTTAAGCTGCCAGTCTTGTTTCCCTCTCAACCAAGCCTCTGTAATAGCTACAACATCATAGTTGAATTTTGAAACCTGGATTTTCAGCATTTTGACAAGGGTCGGTGGGGGGGTGGGGGGGTGGGGTGGGGTGGGGGGGGCGTGGGGGAGGGGGTGGAGGGGGGGGGTGTGTCTCATGCTGCTGAATGCCTTCACAAAGAATGAGAATTCACTCATGTTACCCCAGGCCTTTGTATAAATAATCCATTTTTATATTTTCCACCAATGCGTTACCTGATATGTTTTTCAAGTTCTGTGTACTGATGTGCAAACACTCTATTAAATATTTTTAAGAAGCGGGTTGATGGGTTCTTGATAAGAGAGGGGATTAAGGGTTATGGGGAGAGGGCGGGAAAGTGGAACTGAGCCACGACAGATCAGCCATGATCTTATTGAATGGCGGGGCAGGCTCGAAGGGCTAGATGGCCTACTCCTGCTCCTGTTTCTTATGTTCTTATATTGCAAGCTACGTTCCTCACAGTGAAAACCACAAATAAACTTTAAAAGTATTATAATTCCCACTGCTGTTTATACTGGACAAGTCAAATCTCAGAATAAAACCTGGCTTGATAGATCCTAATTTTTCTTTAGGAAATTATGGAGGAATGTTACTGAACAAATTTACCTGTTGTCTGTTGAAGAACTTGTAAGACAAAGAGTAAAATATTTGCTAAAACAACAAGAGTGAACTATATTACACCAGACAAGAGAAGGTTGGGAAGATCTCAACACAAACACAAGAAGACAATTCAATTTGCCACTTTACCTCAGCAGTATTATTACAGACAAACAAACCAGTGAAGAGTTACCACCAGCTTGGCACAATGGCTTCTCAGTTGGTACGGCATTATTGCTAAGGGTTTTCTTCCCATGAATTCCTAAGCATTCACTTGGTGCTTTTTGTCCAATTCTTATCTCTCACCAAGAGATAAGACTCCAAATTGCAGAGCAAACAAATGAGTTTCCTTGAACTCTGTCTTCCAGTAACATTTCTGCTAAACTGATCATTTTATTGAGTCTCATAACTGATTGTTTGGTTAACTGTCCCATGCGCGTTTTCTCCTCAGAGCTTACAAATCTCCATCTCTGTCTGACCTCTTTTTTTGTATCTTTCTCACTGGATCACTGTCAGTATGCAACAGCAAAGCTTTTCTGTTTGCGTTTTATTTCCAAAATCACTGAATTTTCAACCTCTTTTAATCCACCTCTTTAACTTAGGGATTGTAAAACCTAATTAAAAATGTATACATACAAACAAACCCAAAATACCCAAAAGCCTTTAGCCATAAATCCAACCAGCCACCCAGGCACAAACGTTCAGAAACAAGACTTAATGAAACTGAAAACATTTTTACCTTAATACACACACATGCGCGCACACAATATATAAATTCAACTAAAATGTAAGCATTGTACAAAATAAAAATGAAAAGTTACATTTGTTATGTGAGCTGATTGAGCCAAACACCAATATTATTATTTATTGTGCTCATCTCTTGTATCTTGCTTGCCAAATATTTCTCTTCCTTTCTTTCATCTTACCAATTCTGTTTTTCGCTGTTATTCTTTGCACCACATTAGCTATGAGATTTGTACTGTTGCTAGAAAACAAAACAACATTATCAGTTATCAACCTGGCATCTCACTCATAAAGTTGTGATTTCAAGCTTTGCTCAAGAGACCTGAGAACAGAATCTAGGTTAATAATCCAGCATTATGAAAGGGCTGCTGCACCATCAGAGATGTTTTCTGGATGAGATGTAAACTTTGGCCTTGTTATTATTGGGTGTGCACACTATTATTATTGTACGTGTCACGTGTATTCTCCGTGATATTAATTCACCGTATACATTTATACACACAGATAAAGGTGAAGCTATTCTGACATGGTAGTAATGAGAGTTCTCCATTAAAGATGCAATGTTAAAGTTGATTTTGTTTTTTAAGACAGGATCTGATTGCATCCAATTAGAATGATGTCATTGTGATAAAAATGGCTTACATGGGGTGTAATGTTTCTCCTTCCCCAAATTAAATAAGACATCTTTGCATTTTTACATAAATGCAGTGCTCCTTCATTGTATCTAATTGACTAAGGATTTTTACTTTGCTATTCTCAGCTTTGTTTCTTCTTCACAGGATGCCTATTCTGAAGTCGCTTTTCTTTTTGCTGAGTTCTTCCGAGACTTGGACATTGTGCCCTCTGACATCATTGCAGGCCTGGTATTACTGCGTCAGAGACAGAGGGCCAAACGATTTGCTGTCTTGGATGAGGTAGGAAATAGGTTCTGTGATTTTTAGTGTTGGCGGTAGGTTCTTTGTGTTTTGGGGTAGGCAGTGTGGGTCTGTGTGACTTAGAGTAGGCAGTCATTGATTGTGATGCAGCCCTTTTCAAGCTTCTGTGTTCTCAGAAATGGTTTTCTGACCCTGGTCTTTTCCAGCACAAGGGTCTGAAGATGGACTCCCAACCTGTGTTTGGGTGTCATGCCAGTTCGAAGACAAAGGCTTGCTGTTTCCCTCCTTGTATACACATTGAAACATAGAAAGTAGGAGTGGGAGTAGGTCATTCAGCCCTTCAGGTCTGTTTTGCCATTCAGTATGACCATAAGGCTGATCCTATTCTCAATGCCATACTCCTGCATTCACCATACCCCTTGCAATCTTTAGAGTCAGGAAATCTATCCATTCCCTTCTTAAGTATATCCAGTAATTTGGCCTCCACAGCCTCCTTGATAGTTAATTCCACAGGTTCCCCAGCCTCTGAGTGAAGAAATTTCTCCTCATCTCAGAGGCCTACCTCGTGTCCCCTTGTCCTAGACCGCCTCAGCCAGAGGAAACAACATTCCTAAATTCAGCCTGTCCATTTCTTTCAGAATTTTATGCGTATTAATGCGATTCTCTGTCAGTCTTCCAAATGTAGGCAAAGTCAACCCAGTCTTTCCACTTAGGGCAATTTTGCTATCATATAATCCTATAGTGCAGAAAGAGGCCATTTGGCCCATCAAGACCAACCACGATCCCACCCAGATCCTGTCCCTGTAACCCCATGCATTCATCCTAACTAGTCCCCCTGACACTAAGGGACAATTTAGCATGGCCAATCAGCTAACCCATACATCTTTGGGTTGTGGGAGGAAACCCACACAGACAGGGGAAGAATGTGCAGACTTCACACAGTGACCCAGCTGGGAATTGAACCCAGGTCCCTAGCACTGTGAGGCAGTAGTGCTAACCACTGTGCCACCAATTAAATTATTGGTGTTTTTGTGAATAGCTGATCCCTACAGAAACTGATGAGTCACTGCCTGCCACTTGAAAAAAGACCCGTTTATTCCTACTCTCCGTTTCCTAAGCAATTCTCAGTCCATGCCAATATGTTACCTCCAATCCCATGTGCTTTAATTTTGCACACTAACCTCTTAAGTGGGACTTTATCAAAAGCTTTCTGAAAATCCCAAGTACAGTACATCCACTGGTTCTCCCTTATCTGTTCTGCTCATTACATCCTCAGAAAACTTCTGTAGGTTTGTCAAACATGATTTTCCTTTCATGAATCCATGTTGACTTTGTCTAATCCCACTGATGTTTTCTACATATCCTGTTATCACATCCTTTATAATCTAGCATTTTCCCTACTATTGATGTTATGTCTCTGCATACTTATGGTGACTAAATTGTGTCCCAACAGAGTTGACCCCTGAAATTGGCAGGCAAGTGGTGAAGGCTGAAAAGAGTCCTCAAGTCAGTATCTGCCTCCATCCACCCTAGGTTTGATAAACTCTCAGTTTGGGGAGGCTGGAAGAAGCTAATTTCTTAGTTTTCTCTTTTCCTAACTCTCATGTCTAAGTCTATCAACATCACTAACATTACATCTTCCCTACACAATAAGACACCAAGTGACTTTGCTTTTTAACCTAATTAGTGTTTTGAAGTGTCCACAAGAAAATCTGTTAACGTTATGAATAAATTTACCACTTCCCGCTTCCATTTGGAAGAAACTTGCTGTATTCCTTTCCAAGGTACGTCTGGGGTCATTAATGAACATTTCTTTCATTAATGCCATTTAAATAAACTTTCTCTGTTATTTTACAAATTGGTGAAATATAGGGCTTGTATTTGTGCATCTGTTGCTCTGCACATGGATGTTGAAGGACAGAGTCCTGTAAATTCCATACATTGTTCCAAAGGTGTTAATTCTTTCTTGTGATGGACTCTTGAGTTACCAATTGCAGATTGGTATCAAAAATATTCTGGAGTGAGCTTGTCTTATTTCTTCATTTTGCTGAAAGTTCTGAAGTGCATTCATCAATTGTTCTAGCATTTGTAGTATATTTTCGTGTTTATTAATATTTGGAAATTGAATTGTTAGTAAATGTGACTGCACCAAATACTGATCAAAGATGCATTGATTTCCAGTCTGTGCTAAGTTAGATCCCAACTGGAGCAGCATTAGGGGTACAGGTACTACAATTGATTTTATGTCCCTCAGATACTGAAGGGAAAGAAAAACCAAGGTTCTGCTCCAGATTGATATTTAATTGAAAATGCATGTATGTAGATATTGAGAAAGGAGAGAATGATGTTATGACCAAACAGCCTTCAGCACTTGCACACAATTCATAACAACAGACACTTGGATGAGTTACTAGAAATTACTCAACAGCAGTGAATTTAGACCCCCATTGTGAATCAGTGACTAGAGAAAAGACTGGGTTGAAGTCAATGGATGGGACAGAAAATGGCCATGGCCAGTATATGTTGTTTCTCCAGAATAGCTGTTGAATATTTAATCATAATAGCTTGGGCTGGCAAATGTGTTGGGCAGAGGAAAGAAGAAGAAAGATTGTGAAGGCTGGCAATGCATGAAATAATGGGAAAAGGCAAGCAAGAAAACATCTGAAACAGGTATCCCATTTTTCAAAACAGCAAAAATGAAGATAAGGTGAATGGGAGAAAAGAATGCCTGATGTTGGAATTCTCTGCTAATTTAAATTGCAGCTGATGTCCTTTTGCTTTTTTCTCCATAGGCAAATAATGACATTTTGGCCTTTTTATCAGGAATTCCAGTCACTAGAAATACAAAGTACCTTGACTTGAAGAATGCCGTGAGTGTTGTTCTTTAATATATTTGAGCACTGTGAAAAAATTTGGCACATTGCCAATGTATAATGTAGTCTGTGCTGAAGTGGGTAAAGGCAGTATAATATGACTAAATGATTGATTCTGAGAATCCATTTTCTCTGAGAGATGCATTAATATATGATGAAAGCCTGCAGTCCGAGAAGAATCTCACTGGTTATGCTGCTATCTGCTTAATGGTCACAGAATATTTGAGTGTCTGTTCCATTCAAGCAACATTTTTGCAGAGATTTTAACTTGTGCAGCTTTAGATTTAAGGAATATTGGAGAAGGACTGGGAGTGATGGCTATTTTTTCCCCGTGTAACATTTTGAAATAAGTGATAATTCGGTTGATTACATTTCTCCTGGTATTTGCATATTGACTTTAACCTGGTATTGTGAGACTTCTTACTGTGTTTACTCCAGTCCAACGCTGGCATCTCCACATCATGATTGCCATATGTGCCAGGCATTGTTGTCTCAGTTACATATACCACATTGCAGCCAGTGAAGTATTTTTGAGGGCTTGTACTTCCAGTAAGTAAAACTGGAAGCAACCAAACTCTGCTTTGTTTTCAGCCAACTTCTCTGTTGTTTTCTTAGTTATGCAGCATCTGACTAATTAATTAATTTTGTATTTTCCTATCTTATTTTCCCCATTGGTGTTAGTATTTAAGTAGTGATCTGCTTAGATGAGAAATAGATGAAGAAAATATCAAGACTTTTCCCTTTTATCATTCAGTTGTTTTACCATTGAGTGAACAGTTTAGATTATCTTGACGAATATGAATTCCTTTTTTGGATAAAGTCAGTAACTCTGATGGCTTAGTAAATAAATGTGTTACTTATATAAGCAGCATAGGCAAGAAAATTCCTCATTTGATTCTCGCTCTGTGCAACTATTCTCAGTTAGGCAGCTTATTTAAGCAAGAGGAGCAGGAATAGACAATGAGCCCACGAGAGCCAACTCCACCAGAAAATCATGACTGATCTTCAGTTTCAACCCCGCTTTCCTAATCAATCCCCACACTGCTTGATTTCTTCACAGTTCAAGGATTTATCTATCTCAGCTTTCAATGTGCTTAATGATTGAAGGCTGGATTTTGTCCACCAAGGCAGATAGCTCAACTCAGAAAATTCCAGAGTCACTGGATCTGCCAAGTAAAAAGTGCCCTGAAATGCAATATTTTCACTGTTGGGTTGGGCAAGAGGTGAAGTTGTATATGCTGACCTGGCAGCAGATGCTAGAAGGATAAATGTCAAGGCAGGCTGTTTAAAATACCCTCCTCAGTTTTTTGAGACTTGGACTTGTTTTAGAAAATTTTAGGCCCTCTGCCTGCAATCCTTTCACCTACTCAGTCACCACCATGGCTAGCCTCCATGCCAACTCATGCCCAGTTTCAGGCCAGTCAAATCACTGATGCCAAATCACACTCACCCTGCATGATTCCTCATGCACCCTTGCCAACTCAATGCATCATCTCCCAGTATCTACAATGGGCAGACTTTAAAATGATGTAAAGATGAACAAAAGTATGAAAATCTAATGTAGCTCTCACTGTGCTGACTTAATAGTGAAAGCAACTCCTCCCATTCATGAATGCATCAAAGATTTTAAATCTGCTCAGGTGGTTAATCTCTTCTAAAAATGATCTGTTCATACCCCTATTCCTTTCATAGCCTGTTTAAGTTGTCAATCAAACTGTGAACTGAGAGCTTCTTGCTGAGATAAGTACAACTTTTGAAACCTAGCCAAGCATTAATAATGAATAACCATTTGGAAAATGTCAACAAAGAACACTATTGAATCTGCTTGAACAGATGCCATGTCTGCTAGACTGTTAATCAATTTGTCCACTGGTTGATTTTTTTTTAACAATCACTGACAACTGCAGTCTTTTTTTTACACTTTGAAGGTTGGAGATTTAGAAAACTTGACATCATGATACTTAAACAGACCTTATCCATCTTTCAGTAGCATTTATGCCTGCTGCATCAATTGGTGACTCGTATGCTGCAAGTTTAAGACCCTTGCAAAAGCCAAAATTGAATCAGTTTGAACTCAGCGCAAAATTCAAATTGCCCTACCGAGTTAATTCGAGTTTCCTTCCTGTGAGATTCCTGTCCTAAACCCATTTGGAGGGCAACCAACGTTTGTCCAGGAACATTTAGTAGCTTTTGGAATTTTTAGAAAATTTTGCTTGGGCAAAATTGGGCAAGTGAGGTTTTGGTCTCTTGAGCCTGTTCGCCCATTTACTCAGACATGGATGATCTGTACCTCAACTGCATTTAGCTGCCTTAGTTCCGTATCCCTAAACACCCTCATCCAACAAAAATATTTCAGTCTCAGTTCTGAAAATGTCAACAGCTTTTTGGGGAAGTTAGCTCCAGATTTCCATTACTACTTTCTGTGCGAAGAGGCACTTCCTAGCATCACCCAAGCTTTGCTCTGGAATTGCTCTGGGGATGTCATAAATTACTTTATGAAAAAAAAACAAATATTCAATAAACATCAGATATTTTAGGTTTTCTGTTTTAGCATTTCAGTAGTGCAGATTGTTATGGGTTTGCATATTTTCATTTTAAATTAACATTTCAAAGTTATTTATCACTTGGAATTAAAGGAAGATTCCAAAGAATGTGGTAATAATATTTTTGATTCTTATAAGCATATCTACCAATAACTTGTGTAAGGGATGAAACAAGATGGAGCAATGAAACTTGACATTTCATATCCCCACCCACAGTTTTTCTGCCTTTCCTGAAGGTATGCACCTCTTGCTGGGGCAATGGCATGAGCAACTTTCTGGTAGCTCATCCAAATAGTGACTCTTCATGTGTGAGCTGGAGGAGCATGAGTATTGGACTGGCTGATAATGGTTATAAATTTCTGTTTAAACATTTTTCTGATGTTAGTTGACAGCACTTGTCGTTCTGTTGTGAAAATGACATTGCAATAAAATGATCCACAACTATTACTACTGTAATAGGTTCCTGGCAGCCCTCTTATTGACACAAACCCTGTTACAAAATGTACTGTAGCCAGTAAATTCCCAATTGCACTGCCTTAATGCTAGGAATGTGAGTGTTGATTTTTCCTTGGGGAATCCTTTGTTTTATTAAAGCTTTTGCTGTCAACAAAATGCCTTTTTTATCACATCCTTATTTGTGTTGCATTTGGAAAATGATGGATTCAATATACCCCTAAAAGTGAAAACAGTTTTCAGGCCAGACTGGAATTGTAATTTCAGTGAAGCAGTGCCCTCTGCTGGGAGTGAAATCAAAAAGTAAAAGCTATCCATTAAGTTTATAAGCTTGTGTCATTATAGAATCCAACAACGAAGACCATTTGATGCATTATACCTGTGAGTCCTTGCTAAAACAAACTATCCAATTAGTTCAATTCCCTTGTTCTTTCCCTGTAGCTTTGCTTTTTCAATTATTCATCTAATTCACTTTTAAAGGCTTGATTCTGCCACCCTTGCAGACCATGTATTCCAGATCATAACAATTCATTGCAAGAAAAATATCTACCCACGTCTCAGCTATCAAATCGGTGGCCACTGTTTATCAATCCTGATAGTTGAAACAGTTCCTCCCTATGTACTCTATCAAAATCCTTTAAATAATTTTGAGCATCTCAATTAAACCTGCCCTTAACCTTCTCTGCTGTAAGAAAAACAATGCAATCTTCTCTCCTACTCCACATAAATCAAATCGCTGGTACCATTCCAGTCACAAAGCATTTATACTGTGCAATTAGGAATCTAAAACATGACAAGTTGAATATCTTGTTTCTGCACATTAAGAACCCACATTATGCATGCATTTTGTGGGAACTGTAAATTATGCCCATTGTACTTCCAGCTCTCCACTCTGCCTTTCCACTGCACTACACTCCAAAAAAAATCCTTCAATCACTGAATATTCAGTCGCTTTTCCGTTATACAGCAGCGTCGCTGCTCTCTCACCGCTCAGCGTTTTGTTTCACCTCTTTGACTTGTCTTAGGTTGTTTCTTTATCCTGAAGAAACTATATAAATGCAACAATTCAGGTGTCCACTATTCTGACCTCTGAAATTGTAACAATAATGGATAATTGAGTAGTAAGTAGTCTAATAGACAGTGTTCAGAGATGTCCAAGTGTAAAAACTTTGACTTATAATCACCTGAAAATAAAATTCCATTCTTGAAATTAAACCACAAGTATGTGCCACTTTTTGAAATCATGTTATAGTACTTGAATTAATGAGAGGTCATTGTTTAGTTTTAGTTCATTGTATCACATTTGATAGTCAATCAACAATTGCAAATAAAATGAGACGATTTGAATAATTAGATTTAGTTGCATTAAAAACCTGGTATGCAGGTGTATACATATGCACCTTTTAATTACATGCAAAACAGACTGGATATGGTTCACAAAGCAGCACAATCTCAAAAGTTTTAATGGCCATCTGTCTATAAAGAAGGTAAATTTTAACAACAGGACAAGCGCTGGGTACACCCAGCCATCCCTTTCTGGTGGATGTCAACCTTCTCATTATATTCGTCAATCTCTTCTCTCTCAGCAATGCAGCTTGTTATCTCTTTAATCAATTTATACTGCCTGCTTCTATATATGAAACTATGGGTACATGACCCTTTGCCCTCATCACTTTCAATGTAATCAAATCAGAATTGTATCACCTAACCAGATGAGATTGTCTCTTCCAGGGAATAGTTGATGTGCAAGTGAAGTGCTGGCAACATTTCTACACACAGAAATGAGAACAAAATAATTTAGAAGGGTTTTGTGTTTAAAGTGGGGTCTGCATAACATGACTGAGTAGGGAAGAGTTTTAATAAGGTGAGAAATAAATTACTTGCATCTGTCACAGGAGAAAATTATGAATTAGTAATGAAATAGGATGTCTTTACTAATACCAGCTAGAAAGTGCACCCAATGCTTCGCAACTAGTTTCATTTTTTGAAAAAGATTTCTTCTTAATTTAGATCTATGAGTAAGTAATTTTTATTCTATTTTTTAGCAAGAAATGCACATGTATAAGGAGGTGTGCTACTATATGCACTTTGCACTGGCTGCTTATGGGTGGCCCTTGTACTTAATGCGAAACCCGACCTGTGGACTCTGCAAACTGGCCAGCTCATGCTCGTGAGTAGTATTAATTTCCTTAAAATTGTAAAAACAATTCAATAAATTCAGTTACACTGTGTTTCAGGGTTCTGGACCGTTATGCTGTTCAGATAGCAAGTGTAAATGCTCTTCAACTTAAAAAGACAGAAGCAGGGTATTTGCCCTGTTGCCTTCACCTTTTAGCAAACTTATAAGCCAAAATAAAAGATTTATCTCATTCTGAAAATGGTCTTAAATAAGTGTGATCGCTCATTATTTGTTTCCCAGTGAGTAGAAAACCACAGGATATCCTTGTCTCAGATTCACTACAATTTGAAGTTTGTTTGATAAACACTTAAAATTCCACTTGCTTGCTGAGGACATGGAGGAAATCGGATATTTGGTATAGGGAAGAGAAAAAGCAGAAAGACTTCCTGTGCCTGATCACTATCGAGTTGCTCCTACTAGGAAGTGTGTGATTGTACATCTGTTGAGAATAAGAATTGTCTTATGATCTGCCAAAAATTCCACTGGCACGCTCCATGCTCATGGCTGAAGTTTGGCCATTTGGCTGAAATACTTGAGGACAGCTGGTGCCCATGAAACTATCTGAATATGAGTTATTACATATAAGAGAATAAACTGAAGGGTAAAAACCTGGAACCTGCTTCAGTCATGAGATGGATTTAGGTTTGCAGTTGGGTTGCCAAGCTTTTCTTCACAAGTAGGGGAATTCAAGAGAGAGAGGTTTTTTTGCAAAAGTAGACATTATTCATAAAATATCTGAAAGAACACTACAAACAATTAAAAATAACTATCACAGAGAGTGCAATAGTATTCTAATAATTTCTACATAGATCATGTTGCAGTCAATGCAATTGTAATACACATGATATTCACTGCACACATTCAGTGTGAGTTATGCAGCACGAGGCATTTTATACAATTCCCAACCCATTGGTGAAAGGTCTTATGCAGCAACCTTTCTCCATTTCGCCTCTGCTGCAGCTGCCCCAAGCTTTGGTGATCCCTTGACACATAGTCCTAGGCTTTGGAATGTGTCAGTGTAGAACAGATGGGGATAACCCTTTGCACTGGAGGACAACAGGTTTCAGGCAGACCAAAGAGCATTTTTCACCAAGTGTATGATTCTCCAACAGCAGCTGATTTTGTTTCAGTGGCATCCTTCGGAACAGCCCATGAAACAGAAGGTATGTACTGATCAGCCATTCTGGATGGGAATGTTAAATAGGACTTCTTTACATTCTGTTTATTTTCATATTTTTAATTGCATTATTGTTCCTAAGCTATCAAAAGATTTGTAGATGGCTAATGAGGACAACCAAGTATTAAAGGATCGGAGGGAGTTGTTGAAAGACACCAAAGGCATAACAGAAAGCATCAGCAGAGAGTGAAGGAGGGAGATGTGCATGCGTGCGCTTGACTGTGACCGAAAAAAGAGTAACAGGCAGAGGGAATTTACTGCAGTAGAGAATGTGAACACTACGTTGAAGGAGAAAAACACAAATAGGAATGTAGCAGCAAATGTAGCAGGAATGTGCAACAGGAAGAGGAGTAAGAAAGAAAGGATTACAGGAATAGTGTTTTCCTGTTTCCCTCACCCCACCCCTTACACCTCCCTCTCTCCCTTCCCCCACCCTATACTTTCTCTGTAATGCTAATGGTATCTCTCAACTACTCCCTCAGATCATTTACCCCGGTCTGCCCTCCCCTACTCCCACACTGTTCCTGTAACCTCGTGCATTTACCATGGCTAATTCATCTAACCTATATGTCCTTGGAAACTAAGAGGCAATTTAACATGGCCAATCCACCTAACCTGCACATCTTTTGACCGTGGGAGGAAACCATACCACATGGAGGAAACCAAGCAGACATGAGGAGAACAGCCAAAATGCACACAGACACCCAAGGCTGGAATTGAACCTAGGTCCTTGGCTAACCATGGTGTCACCGTGCCACCCTGTGCCACTGTGCCGGCCTGATATTATATGAACTTAGATCAGGTACCATAGGAAAGCACGCTGTATCATTTTGGATGCTAGATTAGAAAGTTTGCACTACAAAAATCATCATTTTATTGTACATGTGAAGAATAACCTTAATGCAAAGAATTATGAAGATGAATATTTAAGATTAATGGGAGTATTTAAAGCTTCTTGATGTGCTTGATCTCCAGGATGATATGGGAGTATCTGCACACACGGTGTCAGATCTATAAATAAAAATACATTTTAAATCGATTGGTCAGTTTTTCTTCAATATAGAATCAGATGGATGAGCAGCTTGAAAGAGGTGTGTGTATATATGCACAAAATCAGCTGCATGCACTAAATGGGCCTGTGAGAGAAAATGAGCAATCTTTGTTTGATAATGCAGCAGTTAGAAATTGGATACACTCTATTTTTAAATCTTCAAAATCATTATTGCAGCAATTCTAAACTGGGATGGCTGGTCTGAGACAGATGGGCACACTGCATTTAGTCTGGATGGGTTTTGATCTGGCCTGTTCTGAGGTATGCACCATCGGAATAGAATTTAGCTCAACACAAACAGTTGTGTTCAGTCAATGCTGAACAGCATCCTGTTCTGTTCTTTAATAGCATTATGTGGAATCTGAATATGGCATTCCAGTTGACCTCAGTGAACTGAAAACCAAGAATTGTGTGATTAATTCAGTATTTTAAATTCATTGTTATCTTATATTTTCCAGATGTTGCTGTTTTTGCCTCCCTCGTCCCAGGTACGGTCCAAGTGTGACAGTTGAGGAAGACAACTGTTGCAACTGCAACGTTATTGCCATCAAACGTCACTTTCTGGATGAAAATTTTAGTTTTGTCGATATTGTGTATACTTCGTGCCATGATGCGGTATGTTGCTTTGTAGCAATTGTTAATGTTGGCTAGGACAGGAGGACTGTTGTTGATTTTCTTCAAAAATTCCATTAGCTCTCTAATATCCACTTGGCAGGGCGGACTGAGTCTTGGTATAATGTCTCATTTGAAAGGCAGCAATTCCAAAGTGTAAATTTCTCTCAGTATTGCAATGCCACCTAATTTGTGTGCTCAAACCTCCCAGATTTGAGATTTCAACCCAGAACCTTTTAACTTAGAAGTGTGAGTGCGACCACAGAACCAAAATTCATGTTTGTTTCTTCCATGGCATAGCAAGTGACTTGGGTGTGTTACTTGTTTGTGACACAGTTAAAAAGTTCTGATGCTACAAAATAGTTAACAAATTGGGCAGTATCCATGAGGTTATATGTTAGCTAGAAACAACCATTTCCAGACAAATGTTGATTAATATGGTCTTGTTGTGCTTTCATACTTGTCTTCAAGTTTATGGTGTTTCAAACAAGACACTCCCACTTCTCACCCACAAAATAGATGATAGTTGTATTTTTGCGTTTCTTTGTTCTAGTTGGTTCTAGTTATTTTCGAGATTTGCTGAAAAAATAACTACATGCTGGTCATATGCTGGCAGTTGCTTATGTCACGACTGTTTATATTGTTGGTTAGGTGACCCCAGCGGTCTTGCAAGCAGGTTGCTGGTATATTTTGATGGCAATAACCATCACCCCTTCCCTACTCCAAAATAAACAATCAGCAGATATTATACAATGTTAAGAAACTGGGACAGAATTTGTTTGTCACAATTTCAGCAGATCTTCAGCAGAGCAAGGATTTCAAACTACTTCATGCCTGCATCTATTACATTGCCAAATCTGTGCTTGCACCTACACTGGTTGCAGCATGTCAAGTCATCTGCCTCAAGTGGGGAGAAGAATTGCTGCCATTTAGCACAGTTAGTGATTAAAACTTCTATTCAGTTCAAAATTTTAATTTCTCCCTGTGACAGGTGCAACTGACCACTCTTGATCAACCTTTAAGATAAATTTAACTTCCAATCCATTGTCTGTAGTAACGCTAGGGCACAAGGAGTTGTGGTGATAGTTGTTGCTATAGATATATGTATGCTCAAGGGAACTATTTAATTTTTTTTTACAGACTATCAGTATGTTTGTAGGGAATGCAGCTCATATGCTAATAGAGCAAAAGAATTACTCATTTTAGCCTAAGATAGAGTTAATGAACTTTTGTTTACAAAAAGAAAGATCCCCTGACATTTTGATTAATAGAGTGGGAGGTGGGTTTCAGTGTACAGAACCTCATGTGATAATATGGTTTACAGGAGGAGTTAGGAATGTAGCAGAGAGAAAACAGCTTTTGAGTTCTGACTGGGATTTGTTTAAAGACAGAGGTCTGCAGCTTAGAGTCATCGAGTTTTATAGCGTGGAAACAGGCCCTTCGGCCCAACCTGTCCATGTCATCCAGTTTTTACCACTAAGCTAGTCCCATTTGACCCATATCTCTCTATACCCATCTTACCCATGCACTGTCTAAATGCTTTTTAAAAGACAAAATAGTACCTGTTTCTATTACTGCCTCTTGCAGCTCATTCCAGACTCTCACCACCCTCTGAGTAAAACAATTACTCCTGTGGACCCTTTTGTATCTTTCCCCTCTCCCCTCTCCACAGAATCTCTCAGAAAACTTCAAGGATTTTTCCACTCATAATAGCAAGTATATTTATGGTTGCAAACTGTATTTAAAGTGGATTTAAAGTGGAGTTACTTATTTGGAACTGCAACAGTGAGTAGTTAGAAATCAGAGTTGTTTCTTTTCATGTTTAAATATTGTTCAGCAGGGAATAGTGAAGCTGCTTCACTTGTGAGAGTTATAGTTAAACTGTGGTATTAAATAAAGTTTGTTTTACTATAAAAAACCCCTAATTTGTCAGTGGAATTACTCCTGGAGTGAAACATCCTGTCCTCACATTTATGCCAATATAGAAAATAATTGTTGTGGTCTAATCTGGCTTGCTTATGTATTTTTGGATTCTGGTCCAGGGCACAAACAGAATGCACCCAAGGTTCCTGCTGCCCCTCAATGGTATGGTAAAAATAACACACTATTTGCTTCATATTAAAATATGCTTGCCCATTTTTGGGTGGAAGCATGTCACTTCAAGTGGAAAATACCAGATTTGTTCTTAATTGGCAAGGAGCCCGCAGAATACCACCATACCTGATTTTCTTCCCCAAACCACCCAGTTTACATCTAAAACAACTTGGAATTAGCAGAGATAATTGGGTACAATGCAACCTTATTGAATTGCATCCATATTTTTGGCTTACTGAGGAACCAAGATGAAAGTCCCATGGTGCAGGACACCAGCAAAGTTGGAAGGAGGAGAAATGAAGCAAGGTGTAACAGGAAATCTAAATTATTTGACAAGTTCCTGTTTTAATCCAGGGGAAAAAAAATGATTCCATAGGTTTGAGACCTGATAAAAGAAAACAAGAACTTGCATTTATATAGTGCATTCACTTCCCTGCAGCATCCCAAAATACTGCACAACCTATAAATTCATTCTGAAATGTGGTTATTGATAGGATGGGTAAACAGAGCAGCTGGTTTGTACACAACAAAGTCTGATAAACAACAACAATATAAATGATTAGTCACTTAGTTTTTGGAGATGTTGATTACGGGGTTAATGTTGGGCAAAACACCAGAAGAACTCCCTGCTGTTTTTCAAAAAAGTGCTTTAACATCCAGCTGTGCAGCCAGTTGAAGCCTCCGATTACTGCATCATTCAAAAGATGCCCACTCTGCCAGTGCAGCACTCTTGCATTGAAGTTTCAGACTGGATTAAACTCAAGGATTTGGAGTTGAACCTATGACTCAAAGCAAGGGTGTTGCAATTGCGCCAAACTAAAAGTCTGAATTAGAGCAGAACTATGTATGAAGATTGTTCATTTTAACTTAATTAAGATGCTGGAAGGTGGAAACCCAACAGACTGGACAAAACATTTCAGAGAATTCATGATCATGGTCATAATTTTGGTACATTTTTTAAGAGATGTACAAGGCAGATTTTTTAATACAGAGAGCGGTGGTTGCCTGGAACTTGTTGTCGGGGGAGGTAGTGGAAGCAGAAACGGTAGTGTCTTTTAAGGGGCGTCTTGACAAGTACATGAATGAGATGGGAAAAGAGGGATATGGTCCCCGGAAGCTTAGGGGGTTTTGGTTAAGTCAAGTAGCATGGTCAGTGCAGGCTTGGAGGGCCGAAGGGCTTGTTCCTGTGCTGTAATTTTCTTTGTTCTTAAAATGGTTTTCGTACAATAAAACTTCACCCTTATGTTCAATGCAGACATTGAACATTTTTTTTCCTGTTGTGGAAAGAACTAATCGCTAAAGCGTTGAAATTTAAAAGCAAAATATGTGAAAAACATTAACCAGTTGTTGCCTAACTCAACCTCTTATAAGGAAATCTCAGCTCCTACAAATTTCACTTTGTAATAGTTGTGTATTCATTAGTTTTGTATGAATTTAATTAATCTGACATTTTATCCATAGGTTTTCGAAACGCCTTTCTTTGTTGCTGTGGATCATGTGAAAAAGAAGGTGGTGATCAGTATTCGAGGGACTCTTTCACCAAAGGTGCGGTGTTACAAGCATTCAGTATGACGAAAAGCGTGGACACTGCCCAGAATTCCATGCAATTGAAAAAGTCCTGTGTCCAATGGAAAAAGATTTTATAATAAGATTGAAGCTACAGGAAGGAATGGTTGTCTGTTTTCAAGTGTTTATTTTTCTCGAGTAAATTAATCAACTGTTGCACAAAATAATTTGTCTCATTCTGAGACTTCAGTTCTCACAATGCACATCTGGACATAGTCATGCCACTGAGAATGTACAAGCAGACACACACCCTCGTGACATACATGTGCATGAGACACCCACTGAGATACAAGATTGCATTCGTATACTTAAGTGAAGATACATTCGAAGATATAAGTACACATCTGTGCAGGCATATACCATAACATGAGCAACCACTTACATGCATGTAAATCAGATGTACAAATACTGACACCACTGGGATACAATCATCCACTGAGAAATGGCAGCCAGATATGAGTGCACACACGTACACACATCCAGATACAGGTCTTTGCTCACAGAAGTTACAATTGAATATGCTAAATCACCCAGCTATACGTGCATACATTTTGTGCAGAATATATTGTCAGTCTACTTGATACGTTTAGTAGAGCATGAATGTTAAGCTGTGAACTAGTTGTCTTCCAAATGCAATATGAAATGATAATGAATTGGCAGCACTTTATAAAAACATATAACACATGTGCAGAGAGCCCAGGGAAATAGGCATCATGCCAACAATAAGCAGTGGGAAAGTAGCCCATACAGACCTTAAATTACTGGAAAATATGCACTGATTTATGAGGCTTTGGACATTCCAATTTCCAGTGCTTTTTAAAAATTACTCTTTGTTGCTTACAAAATACTGTTGTTGTCTAACAATACACAATGAATATTGTCTGGATTTTATCCCATGATTACTGAGGTTTTCCCATTAGACTGTTGGGTGAAGTCATGCCACAGTGATTAGAACATCCCAGCTGGTTTCATCTCTGGTTATAGAGGTAACTGATCTTGGCCAAATCATAGTTTTGAGAAGAGGGATGCTGTGTCTTTTTTTAAAATTCAGTCATGTTAGTGTTATAAGAAGGCCAGATTTTATTGACCATTCCTAAAGCTCTTGAGAAAGGCCCTTGAACCACTACAGTTTATGTAATATAGTTAAGCCCACAGTGCTGTTACTGTTCCAGAATTTTGACCCAGCTATAATGAAGGAATTGCAATATATTTTTAAATCAGGATGTTATATGACTTGAAAGGGAACTTGCTGGTAGCTGTGGTTCCATATGTCTGCTGCCCTTGTTCTTCCAGCAGTCAGAGAGACACAGCATGGGCTTGGAAGATGCCGTCAAAGGCGACGTGGCAACAAAAGGTTGCTGCAGAAGGTTAGGGTGCACAGAGTTGGGAGTAAGGTGTTAGTGTGAATAGAGGACTGGTTGTCTAATAGGAAGCAGAGTGTTGGAATGAATGGGTGCTATTCTGGTTGGCAGTTGGTGACTAGTGGCGTGCCGCAGGGATCGGTGCTGGGGCCTCAACTGTTTACAATTTACATAGATGATCTGGAGGAGGGGGCTGAGTGTAGGGTAACGAAATTTGCTGATGACACGAAGGTGAGTGGAAAAGCAAATTGCGTGGAAGGCGCGGAAAGTCTGCAGAGAGATCTGGATAGGCTGAGTGAGTGGGCGAGGACCTGGCTGATGGAGTCTAATGTTAGCAAGTGTGAGGTTATCCACTTTGGTAGAAATAATAGTAGGAGGGATTATTATTTAAAGGGTGAAAAGCTGCAGCATGCTACAGTGCAGAGGGACCTGGGGGTCCTTGTGCATGAATCGCAAAAACTCAGTCTGCGGGTGCAGCAGGTGATCAAGAAGACGAATGGAATGTTGGCCTTTATAGTGAGGGGGATAGAATATAAAAGCAAGGGGGTCTTGCTGCAACTGTACAGGGCACTGGTGAGGTCGCAACTAGAGTACTGTGTGCAGTTTTGGTCACCGCATGTGGGAAAGGATATATTGGCCTTGGAGGAGTGCAGAGAAGGTTCACTGGGCTGATACTGGAGATATGGGGAGATTGAATAGACTTGGTCTGTACTCGTTGGAGTTTAGAAGGCTGAGGGGGGATCTTATAGAGACATATAAGATAATGAAGGGCATAGATAGGGTTGAGGTAGAGAGATTCTTCCTGCTTAGAAAGGATAGCAGAACTAGAAGGCACAGCCTCAAAATAAGAGGGGGGGTGCAGTTTAGATTGGAGTTGAGGAGGAACTTCTTCACTGAAAGGGTGGTGAGTCTCTGGAATTCTTTGCCCATTGAAGTGGTGGAAGCTACCTCGCTGAATATATTTAACTCACGGGTAGATAGGTTTCTGATAGACAAGGGAATTAAGGGTTATGGGGAGAAAGTGGGAAAGTGGAACTGATCCACTTCAGATCAGCCATGATCTTGTTGAATGGCGGGGCAGGCTCGAAGGACTAGATGGCCTACTCCTGCTCCTATTTCTTATTGCATCTTATAAGTAGCACAGCATGAAGCTATGGTGCACTGATGATGGAGGGAATAATGTTTAAGGTATTGGGTGGGTGCCAATCAAACAGGCTACTTTGTTCTGAATGGCATCAAGTTTCGTGAGTGCTTGGGCCTTTACTCTTCCAGGGTGGTAGAGAATATTCCATCATATTCCTGACTGTTGCCTTGTAGATGGTGGACAGGCTTTGGGGAGTCAGGAGGTGAATTGCCACAGAATTTCCAGCCTCTGACCTGCTCTTGTAGCCCCAGTTCAATTTCTGGTCAATGTGACCCAGTGATCTCAGCAATGGTAACTCATAGAAAATCAAGAGTGGTGGGACTCTCTGTCTTATTGAAGGTGGTTGTGACTTGCTACTCATTGCTTTCCAGGCCAAGCCCAAAAGTTTTCCAAGTCTCACTGCAAGTAGACACTGACTGCTTTCATTGCAATAGCCTAAGAGCAAGAGAAAGAAGCAGCAATGTTCACACTACTGATGGTTATTCAATGACTATTTGTAAAAATTGCATGATTATGGATATAGAGTGGAAGTGGACAAGAATAGAAAATACAGTTGTCTTGGTATCTATGTATAGCTACATCATAAATGCGTTGTGTACAGTTTTGCTACCTTCAGTGAGTGTCTAGATGCAGTTCTTTCATTGAGCTGAAGATAGAACCAGTGTTGGCTGTACTCGGATAACTTCTACCACCTGGGCTAAAAGGTAAAGAGTGGCGTTATGGGTATGGTAATTAATGGCCACCTGCATCTGTGGAATCGTAATTCAGGAAGAAGAGGAAAAGGGAGAGAGAAAAATAGGAAAAAGAAAACTAGTGACTCACAAGCAAAGTCAGGCTTGTATTAATTTTAATGTGCTCTATTCTCACTAACAGGATGCCCTGACTGATCTGACTGGAGATGCTGAACGATTGCCAGTAGAGGGCCATCATGGGACTTGGCTTGGCCACAAGGTAACTGGAACTTTTTTATTGTATTCTTCAGCTGGAATATCTATGGTGGTGTAGAAAATAATTCAGAACTGTTAATTGTTGAGTTTTAATAGCTGGTCCTTTATTTTGCTAATCATAATAATTTGGTTTCATTGTCAGAACATTGAACATGGGATTTGGGGCGTCTTGTTGAAGTCATACAAGTCATCAGTAAGGCCACACTTGGAATACTGTGTACAGTTCTGGTCACCCTATTATAGAAATGATATTATTAAACTAGAAAGAGTGCAGAAAAGATATACTAGGATGCTATTGGGACTTGATGGTTTGAATTATAAGGAGAGGCTGGATAGTCTGGGACTTTTTTGCCTGGAGTATAGGAGGCTTAGGGGTGATCTTATAGAGGTTTATAGAATAATGAGGGGCATGGATCAGCTAGATAGTCAACATCTTCTCCCAAAGGTAGGGGTCTAAAACTAGAGGGCATAGGTTTAAGGTGAGAGGGGAGAGATACGAAAGGCCCAGAGGGGCAATTTTTCCACACAGAGGGTGGTGAGTGTCTGGAATGTGCTGCCAGAGGCAGTATTGAGGCAGGTACAATTTTATCTTTTAAAAAGCATTTAGACAGTTACATGGGTAAGATGCGTATAGAGAGATGTGGGCCAAATGCAGGCCATTGGGACTAGCTTAGTGGTAAAAACTGGGCAGCCGGGCAAGTTGGGCCGAAGGGCATGTTTCCATGCTGTAAACCTTTATGTCTCTAAATAAATAATCTAACTTTTTTGCCCATACAAAGGCACAGAAAATTGGAATCACTCTGCTTTCTACTTCTCTTTTAAAAGATTGAAAAATATCTTTTAATGCTGTCCTCATAAAACAACATATCATCCAGTGCCAAAGAGAGATTAGCTCTTTTTCAGCAAAATTGTAAATTCACTACATATCAAGTTAAGGAGTGTGCTGAGAAATGGAGCCTTTTCCATTTCGAGAACCCAATGCCTTACATTCTCAAATCAGATATTAGAAACAAAATATGCATTTTCTGCAGTATCCTTGGAGTGTTAACCATATGATTGAATGGAAGCCATTAACTCAAAATTAACTTGATTTATAACAGTGAATGATTATCTTACAAGGAACATGCAAAATAAAGAAAATGTAATTTTGAGAAGAGCCCATTTTGTTTATCATTGATATTGTAGCATTCTAACTTTCCAGTCCACCATCTAGTTGCATTTCAAACACCCTAAAGTTTCTCTCTGCAGTTACCTATTTCATCACTAAGATAAAGAATTGGGTATTGACATGCAACAATATTTGACAAAATGTTCCAAACATTTATCACTTTGTTTGCAGTGTTGCTTTAGATCAGGTTTATTTCGACACCTGGTTTTCATCGTGTCATTTTTCTTGTATCTTGTTTACAATTTATATATCTCCATTTTACTCAAGTTTCATAGTAATATATACTAGTTTATTTTAATTGATTCTGTATTGAAATTTCATTTTCTTTCACTTCTCTTTTTCACTAAGCTGTAGCTGTGTTAGAAAAATCATCGATTTAAAATGTGTTATCAGCAAGAAATTGCAGCTACAAATAGTGATTGAGAAATCAGACAACAGTTTGCATTGTGTATCTGTGGATCTGTTATGGGTTTGTTACAATAGAGGGGAGGCAATAGCAGAGAGGTGATGTCACTGGATTCGTAATCCAGAGGCCCAGGCTCTTGGGACATAAAGTTGGTGGAATTTAAATCCAATCAATAAATCTGGAATTAAAGCTAGTCTCAGTAACGGTAACCATTTAATGAAACAATTGTCCTAAACACTAATGTCATTTAGGAAAAGAAATCTGCTGTCCTTAGCTGGTCTTGCCTCCATGTGACCATACTCATTACAATGCTCTCTCAATGGCTCAGCACTGTGGGTGTACTTATATCACAAGGACTGTAGTTGTTCAAGAAGGCAACTAACCACTACCACCTTAAGTCCAGTTAGAGATGGCAGTGAATGCTGGCCCAGTATCCCTTGAACAAATAAAAATAAAGGACAGATGATTGTTTTTACATAATTCACAGTTCTCCTGTATTATTTTAACTTCTGATGGAATAGAGTGCAGTCATTTGTGGCTCATCCACTGCTATCAATCCACTTTAAGAAATTAGAGAACCTTATGGCTCCAAAAATTCCATCCGCTTTTGGAATTCTCCATGACCTTTAAAATCTGTCAATTCTCTTACTGAACAAAAAACTTGATGTAGTAAGAACTGATAGCATTGAAAACTATTTAAATGTCACATGCACTCACACATGAGTAAACTTTGTGTTAGGGAGGTTATCAATGAAAACTATGTCTTGTGTTTGCAATTTGTTTAAGGACGCTATTAAAGATACTGAAATGATCAGGACAGCAGTGAATTGGGAAAAGCACATTGCTGATAAAGTCATGTGTATGAATCTAGTATAGGGTTAAAGCCACATAAATGCTGGGAACTAGTTCCATGCATTTGCTCTCTAGGTCTTCCTATCACACAAAGTCCAACATGCCAGTCAGAGACCCGGAGTATACGAAGTAATGAGCACCCTTTGGAAATATACATTTGAAAAACGTAAATATAAAAAATTGTGGAAGTGAGAATAGTTTAGTGCGCAGAGTGGAGGCTTCAGGTCTCGAATCTCTCGTGTCACTGCAAAGTTTACTGGCGCGTGGAATGTTTGTGTACAACATTTCCAGCAGGTGTCAGTATGCAACTGGTTATTATTCTGTCATCTCATGGGAGAACATAGACAAATGGCGAAATGTTTAGAAGAAGCTACTGATTGAATTCAAAAAGACCTCATATAACTGAATAAGATTTCCTGCCACTAGGCACAAATCTGTTTACTGCCCATTAAATGCATACTTTCATCCTTGATATTAAAGGATGCTTTTCTTTTCTTAAGCTTATCAGATTTAGGTTTCATCTATAGTGTATTAGTTGCTTAGTTGCTGAAATTGATTGTAAAGAGAAGTGGATATGGCTTTCAATTGGTAAGAAAGGAAGCAAGTGTGGTAAAATGCTGACTTATCATTGAGTCATAGAATCAAACAGTGCGTAAGAGGCCTTCGCCCATTGAGTTTGCACTGACACATGAGAAACACCTGATCCCCCACCTATCCCATCTACGAGCACCTGCTCCATAGCCTTGAGTGTTATGATGTGTTAAGTGCTCATCCAGGTACTTTTTAAAGGATGTGAGGCAACCCACCTTTACCACCCTCCCAGGGAGCACATTCAAGACCAACACCATCCTCTGGGTAAAAAAGTTTTTCTTCATATTCCCGCACAACCTCCTGCACCTCATCTTGAATCTATGTTTCCTCGCAATTAACCCTTTAGCTAAAGGGAACAGCTACTCCTTATCCACTCTGTCTTTGTCCTTCTTAACCTTGTACATCTCAATCAGGTCCTCCCTCAGTTTTCTCTGTCCAACGAAAACAGCCCAAGCCTATCCAACCATTCTTCATAATTTAAATGTTCCATCCAGGCAGCATCCTGGTGAATCTCCTCTGCAGCCCCTCCAGTGCAATCATATCCTTCCTATAATGTGGGGACTAGGACTGCACACAGTACTTCAACTGTGACCTCACCAAAGTTTTATACAATTCCAACATGACTTCCCTGCTTTTGTGATTTATGCCTCAATTGATAAAGGCAAGTGAACCATATGCCTTTTTCTCCACCCTACTAAAATGCCCTTCCATCTTCAGAGATGTATGGACAAACCTGCCAAGGTCTCTTTGTTCCACAGAACTTCCTAGTGTCGTGCCATTCATTGAATATTTCTTTGTCAAATTACTCCTTCCAAAGTGTATCACCTCACACTTTTCAGGGTTAAATTCTGTCTGCCACTTACCTGCCCATTTGACCATTCCGTCTATATCTTTTTGTAGCACAATACACTCAGCCTCATTGTTAACAACCCGGCCAATCTTTGTGTCATCCGCAAACTTTCTAATCCCACCCCTACATAGTCATCTATGTCTTTTGTATAAATGACAATTAATAAAGGACCCAACACAGTTCCTTGTGGTATCCCACTGGACACAGGCTTCCAGTCAATATGCAGCCTTCTGTTATCACCCTTTGGGTGGGATTTTCTGTCCATGCTCACCCCAAAATCAGAAAATCTGCCCCCCCTCCCCCGCTATGATTCCCGTGACAGACAGGACAGGAATATTCCTCCCTCTGATTACTACAAGTGTGTCAATTTTGAATCCACTTTATTGAATTACCCTGTATCCCATGTGCATTTACCTTCTTTACAAGTCTCCCACATAGGACCTTGTCAAAGGCTTTGCTGAAATCCATATAAACTACATTAACTGCACTACCCTCATCTTCACACCTGGTCACCTCCTCAAAAAATTCTATCAAACTTGTTAGGCATGACCTCCCTCTGAATAAACCATGCTGACAATGATCAGGCCTTGCCTTTCCAGATGGAGATAGATGCTCTCCTTCAGAAGGTTCTCCAGTAGTTTCCCTCCCACTGACGTGAGACTGGTCTGCAGTTCCCTTGTTTATCTCTACAACCCATCTTAAATAGCAGAACCACATTAGCTGTTTTCCAGTCGTTTCTCCAGTGTAAGAAGTCTCACAACACCAGGTTTAAGTCCAACCAGTTTATTTGATAGTAATCCCACAATCAAATAAACTGGTTGGACTTAAACCTGGTGTTGTGAGACTTCTTACTGTGTTTACCCCAGTCTAATGCCAGCATCTCTACATCATGACCTCTACCTTGACAAGAGAAAAATTGAAAATTTGGATCAGAGTCCCTACAGTCTTCTCCCTTGCCTCCCACAGCAGCCTAGAGTTCAATTCATTCACACCTGGAGATTTATCCCTTTTAAGGCTGCCAACACCTCTAATACCTAGCCCTTCCCTATGTCAGTTTCCTCAAGAACCTCACAGTCTCTCCCTGAATTCCATACCTTCATCCTCTTTTCTTAAGTGAAGACAAATATGAAGTATTTATTGGGAGCAGAGAGAGAGCTAAGATTTTACCTGTTAAAAACCTGTTTAAAATAAGTTTAAAGCACTTTGTTCTTTGTAGAACTGTTTAAAGCATTTATTTATTGTATTTACTGCTTTAAGAATTCTGAGGGAGTGGTTAGAAGGCAGTTGTGGGCCAACAGCTTTAATTATCAAGTGGCCACACGGTGAAGCCTTCCATTGTTTGCTGGAGCAGACGAGTGAAGGAGCAGAGAGAGAGTTAAGATTTTACCTGTTAAAAACCTGTTTAAAATAAGTTTAAAGCACTTTGTTCTTTGTAGAACTGTTTAAAGCATTTATTTATTGTATCTACTGCTTTAAGAATTCTGAGGGAGTGGTTAGAAGGCAGTTGTGGGCCAACAGCTTTAAATCAGCGCCAGGTTTAAAAGGAGGCCTGGTGTAGACAGCGGGCAGCGTCGGAGCGGGCAGCGGAGTGAGAGGGAAGCAGAGTGAGCTATTAGGGCTTAATATCAAAAAGGGCTGGAGGGAAAAAAGGCCAGGTGAGTTCGTTTGAAAAACAAGGAAAAAAAAAAAATTTTTTTCAAAACTACTACAGTGAATAATGGAGGGGCATGTGATGTGTGGTTTCTGTATGATGTGGGAACTGGTGGACTCCAGGGTCCATCCCAATGACCATGTCTGCAGTAAGTGCAGGTTGCTGGAGGAGCTCCAGCTCAAGGTAGATGAGCTGGCCTCTGAGCTACGGACACTGAGGCTCATCAGGGGGAGAGAGGGTGCCATTGTCAATGGGGTGCAAGTGACATCCACCCCCCCTAGACTGGCTAACTCTAAGGGTCAGGGACAAGAGGGGGCTGCTGGGAGGAGGAAGGGGGGTGAGGAGCGGAGGAAGGAGAGTGGGGAGAGGAGGAAGGAGAGTGGGGAGAGGAGGAAGGAGGGTGGGGAGCGGAGGAAGGAGGGTGGGGAGCGGAGGCCTCAGCCTCTTAATCTGCATAACAGGTTTGAGGTTCTTGCTTCCAGTCTGGAAGAGGACAAGGCAGGTGAGGTTGGTGAGCAAACTGCACACGGTACAGTGATGCAGCAGGACGTAGGCAAAGAGAAGGGGAAAAGGAACGTAGTCGTAATTGGGGATAGTGGGGTGAAGGGTATCGACGCTGTCCTTTGTCACAATGACAAAGTGCACAGAAGGGTGTGTTGTCTGCCTGGTGCTCGGGTCCGGGATGTCACAGCTGGGCTGCAGAGGAACCTGGAGTGGGAGGGTGAGAATCCGGTTGTTGTGGTACATGTGGGTGCCGGCGACGTAAGCAAAATGCGGACTGAGGATCTGGGGAGGGAGTATGAAAAGCTGGGAATGGAATTAAAAAGTAGAACCGACAAGGTGGTCATCTCTGGGCTACTGCCTGAACCGAGTGCAGACGGGCATAAGGTTGACATGATTAAGGAAGTGAATGGGTGGCTCAGGGATTGGTGTGGGAGGAATGGGTTTGAATTTATGGGGCATTGGCACCAGTATTGGGGTAGGTGGGACCTGTTCGGGCGGGATGGGGTTGGTCTGAACCGTGCTGGGACCAGAGTGCTGGCGAATTGAGTAAAGAGGACTGTAGACAGGGCTTTACACTAATTGGGGGGGGGGGGGAGGGTGCGAGGGTAGGTGACGTTACGAGGTCTAAAGTTAAGGATAGGGTACAGGCAAGGGAAGAGGCCGAGGATGTCCCAATAATAGAGGGAGTAGGGGGCGTGAGTATGGTTGGTGGCGTTACGGCAAATAGGGTCCAGGTGAAGGCTGGGATGAAAGCGCTTTATCTGAATGCACGAAGCATTCGGAATAAAGTGGATGAGCTGGTGGCGCAGATCGACACAAATGGATACGATCTGGTGGCCATTACAGAGACGTGGCTGCAGGGTGACAGGGACTGGGAGCTGAATGTACAGGGCTATCAAGTGTTTAGGAGGGAAAAGGGGGGGGGCGTAGCTCTGCTGATTAAGGATAGCATCAAGGTGGTAGCAAGGGATGATATTGGAGCCAAGGAGCAGAACGTGGAATTGTTGTGGGTGGAGATTAGGAACAGCAAAGGGAGGAAGACACTGGTGGGTGTCGTCTATAGGCCCCCGAATAATGATCTGGAGGTGGGGCGGGCTGTTAACGCGCAAATAAGTGCGGCGTGCAGGAATGGGACGGCCGTAGTTATGGGGGATTTCAATCTGCATATTGATTGGTCGACCCATGTTGGACGCGGTGGGCTCGAGGAGGAGTTCTTGGAATGCTGCCGGGATAGTTTCCTCGAACAGTGTGTGTTGGAGCCGACGAGGGAGAGAGCTATCTTGGATCTCGTGCTATGTAATGAGGCGGGTAGAATTAGGGATCTTGCGGTGAAGGATCCTCTTGGGGAGAGTGATCATTGTATGGTGGAGTTTCTGGTGCAGATGGAGGAGGAGAAAGTGGGTTCCCAGACACGCGTACTTTGTTTGAATAGAGGGGAGTACGGTAGGATGAGAGAAGAATTGGCGAATGTTGACTGGGGGAGCGCGTTGGAAGGTAGGTCTGCTGAGGAGCAGTGGAGGATCTTTAAGGAGATCTTTCTTGGTGCTCAGCGGAAATTTATTCCAATGGTCAAAAAGGACAGTAGGAGGAGAGGTAATAAGCCGTGGATAACGAAGGAGGTGAAGGAAAGTGTTAAATTAAAAGCGGAGGAATTTAGAGTAGCTAAGAGTAGTGGGCGAGAAGAGGATTGGGAGAGGTTTAAATGTCAACAAAGATTGACAAAGAAGTTGATAAAGAAGGGTAGGAGAAACTATGAAGCTGGACTAGCGCTTAATATAAAAAAGGATAGCAAGAGTTTTCATAAATATATAAAAAGGAAGAGGCTGGCTAGGGTGAACGTTGGACCCTTTAGAGGATGAGAAAGGGGACCTAGTGGTGGGGATGAGGATATGGCTAAGGTCTTGAATAACTTTTTTGTTTCTGTCTTCACGGAGGAGGACGTGAATAATTTGCCGGGTGTTAGTGATGGAAAGGTGGTAGGACTGGAGGGTCTTAATGACATTACTGTTACTAGAGAGGCGGTGCTCGACAGACTGGAGGGGCTGATTGTGGACAAGTCCCCAGGACCGGATGGAATGCATCCGAGGGTTCTGAAAGAAATGGCGGAGGTGATACTGGATGCCTTGGTGGTTATTTTCCAGACGTCGCTGGATTCCGGGGAAGTGCCGGAGGATTGGAAAATGGCTAATGTTACGCCGTTGTTTAAGAAGGGTGCCAGGCAAAAGGCGGGGAATTATAGGCCGGTTAGTTTAACGTCTGTGGTAGGTAAAATGTTAGAATCCGTCATTAAGGAGGAAATTGCGAGGCATCTTGAAGGGAATTGCTTGATAGAGCAGACGCAGCACGGTTTCATTAAAGGGAAGTCGTGTCTGACAAATTTACTGGAGTTCTATGAGGATGTGTCTAGGGCGGTGGATAGAGGAGAGCCGGTGGATGTGGTCTTTCTTGATTTTCAGAAGGCGTTTGACAAAGTACCTCACAAGAGGTTATTGCAGAAGGTCAAGGGACATGGAGTTGGGGGTAGGGTGTTAGCGTGGATAGAGGATTGGTTGTCAAATAGGAGGCAGAGAGTGAGGATCAACGGGTGCTATTCGGATTGGCGGATGGTGACTAGTGGAGTGCCCCAGGGGTCGGTGCTGGGACCTCAGCTTTTTACCATTTATATAGATGATCTGGAGGAGGGAACCAAGTGTATGGTGTCAAAATTTGCTGATGACACCAAGATTGGGGGAACAGCAAATTGTGCGGAGGGTGTGGAGAGTCTGCAGAAGGATCTAGATAGGCTGGGCGAATGGGCCAGGAAATGGCAAATGGAATTTAATGTTGGCAAGTGTGAGGTGGTCCACTTTGGTAGGAATAATGGTAGGAAGGACTATTACTTACGTGGCGAAAAACTGCAGCAGGCGACGGTGCAGAGGGACCTCGGGGTCCTTGTGCATGAGTCGCAAAAACCCAGCTTGCAGGTGCAGCATGTGGTTAGGAAGGCGAATGGGATGCTGGCCTTCATAGCGAGGGGGATTGAATATAAAAGTAGGGAGGTCTTGCTGCAGCTGTATAGGGCATTGGTGAGGCCACAGCTGGAGTACTGTGTGCAGTTTTGGGCGCCGCACCTGCGCAAAGATATTTTGGCCTTGGAGGGAGTGCAGAGGAGGTTTACTAGGCTGATACCGGAGTTGAGGGGGTTGAGCTATGAGGAGAGGCTGAATAAACTAGGCTTGTACTCGTTAGAGTTTAGAAGAATGAGGGGAGATCTCATTGAGACGTATAAGATGATGAATGGGATGGATAGGATAGAGGTGGAGAGACTCTTCCCGCTCAAAAAAGACAGTAGGACTAGGGGGCACAGCCTCAAGATAAAGGGGGGGCGGTTTAGAACGGAGTTGAGGAGGAACTTCTTCACTCAAAGGGTGGTGAATCTCTGGAATTCTCTGCCCGTTGAAGTGGTGGAGGCTGCCTCACTAAATATTTTTAAGACGCGGGTTGATGGGTTTTTGATAAGAGAGGGGATTAAGGGTTATGGGGAGAGGGCGGGAAAGTGGAACTGAGCCACGACAGATCAGCCATGATCTTGTTGAATGGCGGGGCAGGCTCGAGGGGCTGGATGGCCTACTCCTGCTCCTATTTCTTACGACTCCACCCACAGATTGTACCCTTGGTCCCTAATAGGCCCTACTCTTTCGCTAGTTATCCTCTTCCCATTGATATATTAGCAGCCAGAGCTTTCTCATATCGCCTCTTTGTTTTCCTAATTGCTTTCTTAAGGTCCACCCTGCACTTTCTATACTTCACTAATGCTTCCACTGATTTTCTTCCCTTCTGCTTGTCAAAAGCCTTCCTTTTCTCTCTATTCCCTGCCCTGGAATGATGTGGGACATTCTAGGACAAGAGGGCATAATCTTACAATAAGGGGTATCAAATTTAACAGAGTTGAGGAGCAACTACTTCTCCCAAAGAGTTATGAATCTGTGGAATTCGCTACCCCAAAGTGCAGTGGGTGCTGGGACAGTGAGTAAATTTAAGGAGGAGTTAGACAGATTTTTAATTGGTAATGGATTGAAGGGTTATTGGGAGAAGGCAGGAAAATGGGGATGAGGGGCATATCAGCCATGATTGAATGGCAGAGTGGATTTGATGGGCCAAATGGCCGAATTCTGCTCCTATCTCTTAGAAACTTTTCCTGCTCATCATATCCTGAATATCTCTGGTTATCCTTGGTTCCCTGAGCTTCTTCCTATCACCCTAGATGGAACATGCTGGGCTTGCACCCTTCCCATTTCCTTTCTGAATACCCGTGCCCCACCCCCCTGTCCCCCGAACTAACTGCTCTTCTATAAATTGCCCCATTAGTAGCTGTTCCTGGTCTTTCTTAGCCACATTCTTCCTTATGTTACTAAAATCCACTCTTCCTCCAGTCCAAAACTTTTTTTTACAACTTTTTCAACCCCTTGTTCATAACAAGTGTAAATTGTACCATGTTGAGATCACTATCAGGAAAATGCACATCCCTTGTCCACTTCATTTCTCAGAATTAGGTTCAGCACAGCTCCTTCCCTTGTTGAACCCTCCACATATTGATCTAAAATGTCCTCCAGTACAGATTTAAAGAAATCTACTCTATCCAAGCCCTTAAAATTTTGTATATCCCAGTTAATGTTGGGAACGTTGAAATAACTTAATATAATTACTCTATTATTGTTCTTACACAACTCTGTGAATTATGCACATATTTTGCTCTTCAATATCCCACTGACTATCTGGGGGTTGATAATAAACACCTAACAATGTGCTGCCACTTTTTTATTCCTATGCTCCACCCATGAAGCATCATTCGATGCCGCCTTCCAGATACTATATCTCCTTCGTGCAGTAACTGATGCCTTAATTAATAACACAATGCCGCCGTCTCTTTTATCTCCTCCTATGTCTTGCCTGAGGATTCTATATTCTGGAATGTTGACTTGCCAATTGTATCCTTCCTTCAACCATGTCTCTGTGATGATCATTATATTGCACATCCATGTGTCAATCATCATCCTCAACTCATCCGTTTTTACCTGCAATGCTCCTGGTGTTAAAGTAGAGGCCATCTAGTCTGGCCTTACTTGAAACTTAATCCAGCTGCATTCCTTCTGACTTGATTGGTTTATTGTATTATGCTGTCCCTATTCTGCTAATGGTCTGTGTCCCCTTCCACTGCCAAATTAGTTTAAATTCCTCCCAGTAGTTCAGCTTTTCTTGGGTACAGTGTCGCACTTGAGCAAAGCCAATTGCAAAACCCTGTACACAATAAGTTTATATATTGTTACTGCATTGGGCAGAGTTGTGGAGGGGCAGTACCTCCCTGCATATATGCTTCATTTCCTCTTAGTCAGAATGACACAGCAGATCATAGGCACTGTTTCTTAGAAACCATCACACTGAAACAGGAACAGGCACAGATGAGTAGCGGAGATTACAAAGAGAGGGGGGCTTGATCTAAGTCATGGGTCTTAGTGCATGCAGAATTAAATGGACATGGAAGGCAGCTGGTGAGGAACCTGAGAGAAAACTTATTTGAGTACCTGGCTTTGAACTTGCAACTTGGTTTGACATGCAGCTTTGAATTGGAATATGAACTGGAACTGGCTGAGGACCCACTCTAGTCAGACTTTAACTTACTGAACATTGACTAAGAGACTCTGTTTCTGTTTTGGAGTTAAAAAATCAAAAAACACTACCTGAATAACAGTAATCTCCCAGTTCCATGTCCTATTGAGCTAAGAACATAAGAACATAAGAAATAGGAGCAGGAGTAGGCCATCTAGCCCTACGAGCCTGCCCCGCCGTTCAATAAGATCATGGCTGATCTGTCGTGGCTCAGTTCCACATTCCCGCCCTCTCCCCATAACCCTTAATCCCCTCTCTTATCAAAAACCCATCAACCCGCGTCTTAAAAATATTTAGCGAGGTAGCCTCCACCACTTCAACGGGCAGAGAATTCCTGAGATTCACCACCCTTTGAGTGAAGAAGTTCCTCCTCAACTCCATTCTAAACCGCCCCCCCCCCCTTTATCTTGAGGCTGTGCCCCCTAGTCCTACTATCCTTTCTGAGCAGGAAGAGTCTCTCCACCTCTATCCTATCCATCCCATTCATCATCTTATACATCTCAATGAGATCTCCCCTCATTCTTCTAAACTCTAACGAGTACAAGCCTAGTTTATTCAGCCTGTCCTCATAGCTCAACCCCCTCAACTCCGGTATCAGCCTAGTAAACCTCCTCTGCACTCCCTCCAAGGCCAAAATATCCTTGCGTAAGTACGGCGCCTAAAACTGCACACAGTGCTCCAGCTGCGGCCTCACCAATGCCCTATACAGCCGCAGCAAGACCTCCCTACTTTTATATTCAATCCCCCTCGCTATGAAGGCCAGCATCCCATTCGCCTTCCTGACCACCTGCTGCACCTGCAAGCTGGGTTTTTGCGACTCATGCACAAGGACTCCGAGGTCCCTCTGCACCGTCGCCTGCTGCAGTTTTTCTCCACGTAAGTAATAATCCTTCCTACCATTATTCCTACCAAAGTGGACCACTTCGCACTTGCCAACATTAAATTCCATTTGCCATTTCCTGGCCCATTCGCCCAGCCTATCTAGATCCTTCTGTAGACTCTCCACACCCTCCGCACAATTTGCCGTTCCACCAATCTTGGTGTCATCAGCAAATTTCGACACCCTACACTCGGTTCCCTCCTCCAGATCATCTATATAAATGGTAAATAGCTGAGGCCCCAGCACCGACCCCTGGGGCACTCCACTAGTCACCAACCGCCAATCCGAATAGCACCCATTGACCCCCACTCTCTGCCTCCTATTTGACAACCAATCCTCTATCCACGCTAACACCCTACCCCCAACTCCATGTCCCCTGACCTTCTGCAATAACGTCCTGTGAGGTACCTTGTCAAACGCCTTCTGAAAATCAAGAAAGACCACATCCACCAGCTCTCCTCTAGATTAGTTGATGAAATATACAACTGGAGAAATAGTGTAGGAGGGAGGACATCGGATTTCTGAGGCATTGGGACCATTTCTGGGGCAGATGGAACCTGTAAACTGGATGGGTTACGTATTAACTGGATTGGCACTGATATACTTGCAAAGAGATTTGTTAGTGCTGTTGGAGTGGTTTAAGCTAGCTTGTCGGAAGAGATTGGCATCTGAGCTGTAACCCAAAATGGAAGGAAATTAAGCTGTTAACAGGAAGTTGAAATGGGACTGGAATGCAGTAGAAACAAAGCAAAGCATCAAGTATGCATTGAATGCAGAATGATGTTAGAAAGACAACGTTAAAGGCACTCTACCTGAATGTGCACAGCATTTATTACGAAATGATCTAAAGGCACAAATAGAGGTAAATGGGTTTGATATATTTGCCAATGTGGAAGCATGGCTGTATGGTGACCAAGACTGAGAACTGAATATTCAAGGATTTTCAACATTTAGGGAGAAGACAGATGAGGAAGGAAAGGAGGGGAAGTTGGATCAGCACAATACAAGGGAGGATGTCAGATCAGAAGAACATTGTGTGGAATCTGTTTGGATGGAGCTCTGAAACAGTAAAGCGCAGCCGATGTTGTTTTGAGTTGATTATAGGCCATCTTAATGTGGGTTATAGTATTAATCAGGAGATGAGAGAAGTGGACATATTAGTGAGAGACAACATGGTTTTGTGAAGGGGAGGTCATATCTAACTAACTTGATCAAGTTTTTCGAAGAAGTGATGAAGCTGATTGATGAGGGTAGGGCATTGGATGTTGTCTACATGGACTTCAGTTAGGCCTTTGACAAGGTTCCTCATGGCAGACTGTGGCAGCAGGTGAAATTGCATGGGATCAGAGATGAGCTGGCAAGGTGGATACAGAACTGGCTCTGTCATAGAAGATTGAGAGTAGTAGTGAAACAGTGCATTTCAGAATAGAGGGCTGTGACAAGTGGCATTCCTCAGGGATCAATGAGCTTTGCTCTTTGCAATATTATAAAATAATTTGCAGGAAAATGTAATTAGTTGGATTAGTAAGTTTGCGGACGACACAAAGGTTGGTGGATTTATGGATAGCGATGAGGACCATCAGAGGATATAGCAGGACACAGATCGATTGGAGACTTGGGTGGAGAAATGGCAGATGGAGTTTAATCCGGACAAATGTGAGGTAATGCATTTTGGAAAGTCTAATACAGATAGGAAATAAACAATAAATGGCAGAACCCTTAAGAGTATTGATAGGCAAAGGGATCTGGGTGTATAGGTTCACAGGTCACCAAAAATGGCAACGCAGGTGGGGAAGGTAGTCAAGAAGGCATGTAGCATGCTTGCCTTCATCAGCCAGGGCATTAAGTTTAAAAATTCATGTCATGAAGCAGCTTTATAGAACTTTAGTTAGGCCTGCACTTGGAATATAATGTTCAATTCTAGTTGCCACACTCCAAGCAGGATGTGGAAGCTTTGGAGAGAGTACAGAAAAGATTTACCATGGTGTTGCCTGGTATGGACAGTATTAGCTATAAGGAGAGTTTGGAGAAACTTCGTTTGTTCTCACTGGAACGACAAAGGTTGAGGACCGAGCTGATAGAAGTCTACAAGATTGTGAGAGGCGTGGACAGAGTGGATAGTCAGAAGCTTTTTCCCAGGGTGGAAGAGTAAATTACTAGAGGATATAGGTTTAAGGAGTGAGGGGCAAGAAATAAAGAAGATGTACAAGGCAAGTTTTTTTACACAGAGGGTGGTGGGTGCCTGGAACTCGTTGCTGGGGGAGTTAGTGGAAGCAAATACAATAGTGACTTTTAAGGGGTGTTTTGACAAATACATGAATAGGATGGGAATGGAGGGATATGGACCCCAGAAGGGTAGGGGTTTTTAGTTCAGTTGGGCAGCATGGTCGGTGCAGGCTTGGAAGGCCGAAGAGTCAGTTCCTGTGTTGTAATTTTCTTTGTTCTTTGTTCGTTATGTTGTGGAGATGCCAGCATTGGACTGGGATAAACACAGTAAGAAGTCTCACAACACCAGGTTAAAGTCCAACAGGTTTATTTGGCAGCACTAGTTTTCGGAGTCTCAAGCTCCTTCATCAGGTGAATGAGGACTGGTGTTCACAAACAAGACATATAAAGACACCAACTCAATTTACAAGATAATGGTTGGAATGCGTGTCTTTGTAGATAATCAAGTCTTAAAGGTACAGACAATGTGAGTGGAGAGAGGGCTAAGCACAGGTTAAATAGATATGTATTATCTCCAGCCAGTTGAGGCTGTCCTCATGTTCTGCACACATGAGGACGGCCTCAACCAGGATCTTGGGTTCATGTCACACTATCTGTAACCCCTACGATTCGCTGGGCTTGCAAAATCTCACTAACTGTCCTGGCTGGAGACAAAATATACATCTCTTTAACCTATGCTTGGCTCTCTCTCCACTCACATTGTCTGTACCTTTAAGACTTGATTACCTGTAAAGACTCACATTCCAACCATTATCTTGTAAATTGAGTTGGTATTTTTATATGCCCTGTTTGTGAACACCAGTCCTCATTCACCTGATGTAGGAGCTTGAGATTCCGACAGCTAGTGCTGCCAAATAAACCTATTGGACTTTAACCTCGTGTTGTGAAACCTCTTTATGAAGCATGGGTAATACTGTGATCGTGGATGACTTCAGTCTGCACATAGACTGGTCAAACCAAGTTAGCATTAATGCTGCGGAAGATGAGTTTCTGGTGTGTGTTAGGGATGGCTTTCTAGGGCAGTATGTTGAGGAGCCAACTAGAGTACAGGCTATTCTCGATCAAGCATTATGTAACGGAAAAGGGCTAATCGATAATCTAGTTTTAAAATAATCTGTACGGATGAGCAACCACAATATGGTAGCATTTTATATTACATTTGAAAGTTAAGAAGTTCAATCTGACGGCAGGATGTTAAAGTTGAATAAAGGGAATTGTGAAGGTGTGAGAGATTGGCTGAGGTGGATTAGGGAAAATGCATTAATAGGTAAGACTGTATAGGTAATGGTTAATCTTCAAAGGACTATTACATAGCTTACAGCACCTGTACATTCCTACAAGGTGCAAAAATACAAAAAAGCAAGTCAGTTGTGGCTAACAAAGAAAGTTAAGGATTGTATAGGATTAAAAGAAAAAATTCATGAAGATGCCAGAAATAGTAGTAAACCTGAGGATTGGGAAGGAAGGCAAGAAATCGATAAAGGAAGAACAGAATAGATTTTGGAATGGTTCCTGAAGATTGGAAAGTAGCAAATGTCATAGGGGAGGGAGAGAAAAAAAACTATAAACCTGTTAGCCTATTATAAAAGATGTAATAAATGGACGCTTGGACGATTGCGATCTGATTGGGCATAGACTGCATGGATTTACAAATAGGAAATCATGTTTGACTAACATATTGGAATTTTTTGAGGATGGTCTGAATAAAATTGACGAAGTAGAGTCGATGGACACAATGTATTGTGATTTCCAGAAGGCCTCTTCCTTACAAGAGATTGATTAGCAAAATAAAAACACATGGGATAGGAGCATAGATTCAGAATTGACTAACAGGCAAAACACTGAGAGTAGGAATAAATGGGTCATTCTGTGTTGGCAGGCTCTGGCGAGTAGGGCACCACAAGGATCAGTAGTTGGGACCCAGCTGTTCACAATATGTATCAATGATTTGGATGTGGGGACCAAACATCCAAAGCATTTCTAAGTTCATGGATGATAGGTAGTAATGTGTGTTGTGAAGGAGATGTAAAGCAGCCATGAGGATTTGGACTCTTAATGAGTGAGCAACAACATGGCAGATGGAAAATAATGTGGAAAAGCGTGAGGTAACTCACTTTGGTAGAAGAAACACGTGCACAGTACTTCCTAAATGGTAAGAAATTAAAAAGTATAGGTGTATAAAGGGACCTGGATGTTCTTGTCCATAAGCCATTGAAGGCTAATATGCAGATGCAGCAAGCTATTAGGAAGGCTGAAGGCATGTTTGCCTTTATTGCAAAAGGAATTGAGTTTAAGAGTCGTGAGGCCTTGCTTTAGCATAGAGACTTGGTTAGACTGCACCTGAACTATGTGTCCAATTTGGTCCCCTTACCTCAATAAGAATATTATTGCCATAGAGAGAGTGCAACAAAAGTTCACCAAACCTGTTCTCTGGGGGCGGCAGGACAATTTCATGAAAAGAGATTGGGCAAACTGACCCTGTCTTCTCTAGAGTTTCAAAGAATGAGAGGTGATTTCACTGAAACTTACAAAATAGTTAAAGGGATAGGGTAAATGTAGGCCCCCCTTGGTCCAGAACCAAGGGACACAATTTCAAAATAAGGGCGAAGCCACTTACGGCTAAGATGAGAAGGAATTTCTTTACACAGAGAATTGTGAATCTTTGGAATTCTCTACTCCAGAGGGATGTGGAATGTCAGTCATTGAATCTGTTTAAGGTAGAGATTCATAGATTACTGATTAACAATAACTTAAAGGCTTACGGGGACATTGTGTGTAAAAAGCATGGACATGTCTGACCATGCATTATCATATTAAATGGTGGAGCAGGCTGGACGGACTGAATGACCTACTCCTGTTCCTGTGATTGCACTGGTAAATAGCTCAGCTATCTGGCTAACTATATAGGAAAGATCAAAATCGTAAATACAGCATTTAATAAAGAGCTAGTTTTTTTGTTTTGTTTTATTTTCTTATTATTTTGAAGTGCGTTGATTATTTGAAACAGCCTTTGTGACAATAAAAATGCAGACATCATGTTGTTTACCTGAACTCCCGTGTTCGTGTGCTGAAACTACCTGCCTACAAAATTCCAGTGCAATGGAACCCCCTCAATCATGTTACAATATTTAACCCTAAACCACGTACACATATTGTATCTTTTACATTTGTTGGTAGCTAAGTATAGAAGACCTGTCAGTCCTGCCCATTATATTTATATTTTGTCATTTGATTATCCAGCATCCTTCATTTCTGTGTAATAAAAGTGCATTTCAGTAGTATTATATTACATTCTTCCTTCTTCAAACAAAATGCTATTTTAAGGATCACATCAATGCCATTATCTGGTCAGTTGGCAGGCAAGATCTGTTCAACTAGTTCTTTGCAGCTGAGGTAGATCCTGCCAGATATTGTGGAGCATTTCCTTTACTGGTTAGATTCTAGAATTTCAGGTTCTCAATCACTGTCTTCAAACATCAGAAGCCAGTGACCAGATGTTGTTAGAAAGCTGATAATGGTAAAATTGAAAAATTTTAGTTGATGTCCAAATGAGAGATCATAGCTCATTCAGTTTTCATTTTGCATTACTCTCTTTCATTGTTATTAATTAAATAAAATATCAAGCATGCTATTATCTCTCTAACTAGGTTTTACAATTAATTTTGCATGCATTCTGATATCTTTCCAGGGCATGGTCCTATCAGCAGAATACATCAAAAAGAAACTAGAACAGGAAATGATTCTGTCTCAAGCCTTTGGCCGAGATCTGGTAAGATACTGCTAATGTTGTAAAATATAGCCAGACATAAACTTAACGACCGTTGTTGCTGTGAAATAAGAGCAACATGTAATTATCCAAAAGAGGAAGGTCAGGTTACCAATTTGTTTCCATTGGCATCAGTTCTCATGGAGGGCATTACACAATATACTAAGCCCTCCTCCTCAAGATTGGATGGTAAGTTCTCTGTTGTGCAATTCCTGTATTTTCAGGTGCAAGGTCTGTTGATTTTCTTTAAATAACAGCATGTGCTTAGTAACTTGGTGGGACATGTTTTCATTACTTTGTTGCAGTTGCAATGTCTAGGAATCTCTGTATTTCTAACACAGGAGTCTTGCTCCCTGGTCAACTTTTTTAACAAGTACTTCTGAGTATCTTTATACATGTGTGCTTTTCTTATAATGTCAGGAACTAAATGAAGTCTAAACAGTATGGAAACATAACAGTTGTGATTTGCTATTCTGTATGATCATTGTTAATCATTTAACTTGTGCATTGGCACGTGCTCAGTTACTTTGGGAGCATACTCAAAAGGTTGTGAGTTCAGCGCTCACACCATTATTTGAGCGCATACATTTCAGTCCTGAACTGAAATGTGCAGTACTGTACTATCTTTTAGATCACACCTTAATTCAAGTCTCTGTTTGTTGAACTGTTTGTTAAAAATTTCGCAGCAATAATAGAATGGTAAGGAGTTCGAGTGCTACTGACCAATATTTCTGCCTATTACAGAAAGTGTATTAATATTGCTATTTCATTATGTTTGCCCGCCTACTCGTCAGATAGCTGAAGATTCATTACATCTGAAGTATTTTAAGATGCAACTAAGAGACATGATTATAGATGAATGTTAAGTGTCTTTCCTAATTCAGTGGTAGTGCTCTTATGGAGTGAAAAAGCAGTGGATTTGAACCGGACATCTGTACTCTGGTATAACACTTCAGGCTTAGGAGTGTGAAGCATTCTTGTTTCCAATTTTAAACAGGCAGAGAAGCATACAATCCCTACAGTGCACAAAGAGTCTATTCAGTCCATCAAGTCTGCAACCGACTCTCTGAAAAAGCATTCCACCCAGACCCTATCCACGCAACCCCGTACATTTACCATCCAGCTAACCTACTCAACTTTGGAAACTGAGGGGCAATTTAGCATGGCCAATTCTCATAACCTCCACATTTTTAGAGTGTGGGAGGAAACTGCAGCACCTGGAGGAAACTCACGCAGGCATGGGGACAACATGCAAACTCCATAGCCAGAATTGAATCCTACTCCCTGGTGCTGTGAGGCAGCATTGTTAACCACTGTGCTGCATGTCTTGAAGGATGAGATCAACTGAACTGAATGACCTTCATCCAAATCCCTTATAAAGATCTTGTGATCTGTGCTTTTTTTCAACCAAACAGAACCATGAACAGCTCTTCATTCCTGCAGTTGAACTGCTCAAATCTGCTGAGAGGAGACTAACCAATACAAGTAATGGTAATTGATGTTCCTGTGATGAGTTTTTTTTTCGTAGGATATGGGCATCTCTGTCTGGGCTTCTATTTATTGCCCATCCCTTATTGCCCTTATTCAGAGGGCATTTAAGACTCGATCACATTGCTGTGTCATTTGTGTCACAAGGATGGCAGGTTTCCTTCCCTAAAGTACGTTCGTGAGACAGATGGGTTTTATAACAATCAACAATGGCTCCAATGGATAGACTTCCAGATTGTTATTTAATTCAGATTTCATGATCTGCATGGTGGGAGTTAAACCCAGGTCCCCAGAGCATTACCCTGGATATTGAGATTGCAAGTCCAGTGATATTACCAATATGTCACCATCTCTCCGTAATTTTAATGAACAGTATTCCGTGGTATATGGAAATATTGTCAACATGAGAATTGGAGAAATAGAAGTATTTAAGAATGATATTTAAACGACTAGATATTTTAAATCCTAATTGTATCTCGTATTTCAGATGAGATGTTAACTCAAGGCTTTGTCTGTGAATTCTATTGTAGCCAACGTTCTTCCCTTACCCAAACAGATTAATTGGAAATTTCATCCCATGGGAACAGATTTATGTAAATTAGTTGCCATGTTTGTCTATGTAACAATAGTAAATATATTAGTTTGCTATGAAATGCTTCAGGGTAAGCTGAAGACAACAGGGAATCTCTATATATCCACATTTGCTGATTTTTAACACTGCTGCTTTTGGTTGCAGGGCTATATTATCAACGTTACCTCTAGAGGCAGAGAACAACACCTTGCAAAGTGAATTTGTTCAAAAGCACAGTAGGCAAAGTACCAAAGGCAAATAGCTGCTGACGCCCACTGTCACTGCTGTCATTTTCTTTTTGTATCCACTCTCAGCACACTATTCCATGACACAGCATCTAAGTATTGTGAATTGCTACTTGTATTGTTATTGAAATCTGTAACACAAATGCTGCTTCATTAAAATTATCAAAGCAAACTATACTGGCTAAGATTACTGCATTTAACAATAACTTGGCATTCATTCTTTGCAGAGACGTAAATGAAATAAAATGTCCTGAGGTGCCAAAGGAGTGTTAGCAAACAAGATTTGCCATCAAATTACATGAATATGAATTAGAAGCAGGAGTACACCATTTGGTCCCTCAAGTCTGCTCTGTCATTCAATAAGATCATGGCTGCTCTGTTTGTAACTTAAACCCCACATAGCTGCCTGCTTGTGATAACTTTGCATCCCTTTGTTAATCAAGAATCTGTCTACCTCTGCCGTAAAAATATTCAAGGACAAACAAAAACAGAAAATGCTGGAAAATCTCAACAGGTCTGAAAACATTTCTGGAGACTCTTCATCAGAGCTAAATACAGCTGGAAATAGGATGAGATTTATACTGTTGTGGTGAGGGGACATTGCCGACTGTGGAAGCTGAATAGAAGCCAATGATAGATGGAGATAAGGAACAGATTGACAAAAATGTCATGGACAAAAAGACAAAGAGAATATAAATGGTGACGATCATGGCTAGGAAGAATGCTGATAGTGGCATATTAATAGATCAGAATGTGTAAATGGCAAAACAAAGGTAAGCAGTGTGTCAAAGAACAACCTGAAACAGATAACCAAGAGCCCTAGTGGATTGGGGGGAGAGAAGGCAGTGGTAAGGGAAGAAAGATGGAAAGCAGGATTAAAAAGAGGGTGAAATTGAAAAATGAATTAATGGAAGAAATGAAAAATAAAATAAATAAAGTTAAAATTGATGGAAATGTGGAGGGGAGAGTTCATGGTTGGAAGTTGTTTTTGATTTTATTTGATTTGATTTATTATTATCACAAGTATTGGTAACCAGTGAAAATTATTGTTTTTTGTGCAATGCTAAGTCTGAAAGTGCCTAATCAGAAGATCAGCTGCTGATTCTTCCAGTTTATCTTGGGCTTCATTGGAACATTGCTACTGACCAAGGATTGACACGTGGCCATGAGAGCAGTTGAAATGGCAAGTGACAGGATGGTCAGGGTCATGCTTGCTGATGGACCAAAGAAGTTCTGCAAAATGGTCAGCCAGGTTTAGCCTCTCCAATGTAGAGTACAGCACATGGAGCAGCAAATGCAGTAGACCAGATTAGAAGAGGTGCATGTGAAGTGCTGCTGCTTGTGAAAAGTGTGTAAGGCACTTGAATGGTGTTCAGGGAGGAGGTAAAAGGGCAAGCATTGCACCTTCTGTGATTACATAAAAAGCTGCTGTGGGAAAGGAGTGGGGTGTTGGGTGTGATGGAGGAGTGGACCGTGGAATGCTGACAGGAGGGGTGAGGGAAAGATGTGTTTAGTAGCTGGCGGTGGCATCACCCTGCTTCTGTTGCCTTTTCAGGAAGAGCGTTCCAGAGACTCATGATCCTCGTAGAAAAAAAATTCTCCTCATCTCTGCCTTAAATGAGCACTCCCTTATTTTTAAAAAGTGACCCCCTAGTTCTAGACTCACCAATGACAGGAAACATCCTCCCTACCTCCACCCTGTCAATACCCCTCAGGATCTTGAAGGTTTTGATCAAGTTGCCCCTTACCTTTCTAAACTCTAGTGGATACTAGGACAGGCAGCCAAAAACTTGATTGAAGAGGTAGATTTTAAGGAGCACTTTAAAGGAGGAAAGTAAAGATGGGCGGAGGGGTTTAGTGAGGAAGCTCTAGAACTTGGAACCCAGGCAGCTGAAGGCATGGCTGCTAATGGTGCATCAATGATGTCTAAGAAATGAAGTAAGGGAAAAGATCTTGGAGGATTCTAGGGCGCGTCAGAGGGGGTTACAGAGATAAGACAGGATGAGGCCGTGAAGAGATTTTAATCAAGGATGAGAATTTTAAGGTCTCACTTGGAATCAGTTTTTGTCAGCAAACAGAGCAGTGATGAGTGAATGGGGCTTGGTAAACATTAGGATATGGGCAGGAGGAATTTGGCCAAGTTCAACTTTACGTAGAGTGAGAGATGGGAAGTTTGCTAGGAAAGCATTAGAATAGTCTAGTCTCGAGGTAACAAAGACAGAGGAACTAAAATGAAGACAATGAGTGTTACAGTGGTGGAAGTGGGCAGTTCTTATGATGGAATATTCTTCAGAATTTCATCTCAGAGCCAAATAGGATGACGAGGTTGTGAACAATCAGGCTCAGATTCAGACATTGGGGGATGAAATTGGTGAAAAGCGAATGGACATTGTAGTGGGGTTCGAAGCTAGTGACTTTGCAAACTCTTCCACTTGATTTTTCATTATTAAATGCATTAATCCTTAACCAATGCAATTTGCTTTGATAATTTTAATGAAGCAGTTTGACATATAGATTGCAATAATAATACTCATAGCAACTGGCAAGATTTGGATGCTGTGCCATGCAATAGTGTGCTGTGAGCTCAAGTCAGTTCTCTCCATAAAGGAAAATTCCTAATTTTAATAGTGTCATCCAAATGTATTGGCACTCTTCTCACTCACCTCCTCAGAGAGAAAATTAGAGGTCATGTCAACCAGGAACCTAATTTTACCATTTGTAGAAGAATGATAGCAGAGTCTTGGGGAAGCTTATTGAATATTCTTGGGAGTAATGTATGGTGCTTTGGTCAAATAATAAAGGAATATTATTCAACAGAATGGAGTGTTGGAGTCATTGCAGCATCTTAGGAGGCCATTCAGCCAGTCAATTCCATGCCAGCTGTCTGTGGAGCAACCCATTCGTTTGCTCTATCTGCATTTCCCTCAGGTGCCTATCTGATTTCCTTTGGAAATTGTTTAGCATTTCCATTTCCACCACCCTCATAGGCAATGGGCTACTTTACCACTTGCTGTATAGTAAAGTTCTTCCTTGCATCTTCCCTGTATCTCTTGCCAAAAACCTTAAGTCTGTGTTCTTATTCCTTGTACCATCAGCTAATTTGAATTACTTTTTTATAAGCTGACGGTTCTTGAATCTATCACAGTATTGTTCCCTTTGAACAGATCTTCCCTCAACCTCCTTTGCTCCAAGGAGAACAACTCCAGCTTCTACAATCTATCCTTTGTAGCTGACACCTCCATCATGAGAAGCATTCTGGAAAATCCCTCAAAAAACCTTAACCACCATATGTGTTAACATGGCTCACCTGAAATTACTAGGAATGTACTTTCTTGATTAAGGATGTAACATTTGACATTCTCCAATCTTCTGACACCCCCAGTAATTAGGGAGAGTTAAAAGATACCACAAGACCTTTCACTATCTCCACCCCCATTTGACTTAGCAACCTGGGATGCAAATCATCTGGACCGCTTCCAGTGATATTTTGTCAGCATCCTATTCCTTAGTAAACACCAATACAATGTGCTCATTAAGTATTCTGGTCTTGTCCTGAACCTCTAAGCATATATCACCTTTTTTGTCCCTAATAGATCCTACTCAGCCTCTTCCTATTTATATACCAGCAGAAGATTTTTGGGTAGGTTAACTTTTATGTTAACTGCCATTCTCTTTGTGTTCCCCACATCCCCAACAGTGCTCACCTGCTGCAATACCCCTGACAATGCTTATCACCTCTGCACCCCTGATGATGCTCACTCATTCCCTCACCCCGACAGTTAATTCTCCAACGGTCAAGTGGTGTTGGATGATTATCTTTCTTGTTACACCTTGCAGTATTTTAGGCATAATGACAGTGGTGCTTCTGCCTCTTGAAGTCTGCTGTATGCAGTGAAATGTTGGTGTGATCTTGAGAAGACTGCACTACAATGAGTGCTGGTGTTGTTCTTATCCCACATGCGCCATAGACTGCCTAGCCTTACTAACACTACTCATTCTGAGATTGATGTCCTTCATTGAGATGCTGAGAAAAATAATGGAGGTGTTGATGCCAAGTCTGCATGGAGGACACAGGCGAAAGAGGGTTGTATGAACTAGTCATCTTCATCGTCCTAGGATATTGTAGTTACATGGTCACATCTGGCCGCTGCTATGGTCTTTATCACTGAGGCCTCAACATCTTCGCCCTCATCAAGCTCATTCCTCTAACCGTCCTTGTTGGATAAGATCTGCAGCTCCTCTAACTCTCCATCTGGCAACTCATCCCCCTTTTGAAGTGCCAGGTTGTCTAAAGCGCAGCAAACTACACTGATGTGGGACACACTCTGGAGAGCATCACCTGACCAGTCCAGACATCTAAAATGCATCTTCAACATGCCAGTGGTCTGCTCAGTCAAGGAGTGTTGAAAAATAAGCCATATTGTATCAGCTCTGAAGTACGCTGGCCACAATATGGACAGCATTAACCATGTTTTTTGGCGGTAGCCTTTATCACTGATGAGCCAAACCTGAATGTGCTGAGAGCCCTCAAAGAACTGTGGTACCAGCGAGTGACTCGAGGTGTAAAAGTTGCACAGGATCCCAGGATATCTCGCAGAGACCTGCATAATCTGTTTTTGGTAATTACAGATTAGCTGCATATGGAGAGAGTGGAAGCCTTTTCTCATAAACCATTGTAGCTGCAACCAGGGACGACTTAATACCACATGCACGTAGTCAGTGGCAGCCTGCAACTATGGGAAGCCGGAGATCTCATTGCTCTGGCAGCCTGACTGGGTTCATCCAGGGAGAACTGGACGTGTGTGTATTTTGCTAAATAGGATGCTGGTGATATCTCGGATGCATTTATGAGTGGAGGAGTGTGAGATTCCTCAGTCAATACCTGGAATGAGCCACACAGAAAAATGTTGAGTATGGCAGTTACCCTTCGAACCATTGGCAATGGATGGCCTCCCAGTCCTTGCAGTGTCAAAACCCCCCTGAAGAACATGCCAGGTGTAAGCCACCACATCCCTTCTCAAACAAAGGCATCTGCAGCACTGTTTCTCACTCATGAGAGTTGTCTTTGGTATATCCTGGGTCATGTGAAACAACTGCATGGAAGTGGTTTATCTCCTCAGCTTCTGGGTCTTCATTGGATCTTGCTGGCCCATGTTCCTCGGGGTGAGGCGCTCTCCTTTGTCTTGTTTAACAGTGATGCACCCTCTTTGCCTCTTCAGTTGCAAAGGCAAGTATTGCCTGCTGCCTCGATTCTGCAGTCCTTTCCATAGCATCATGATCAGAGCCCTGAGTGACATGGAATGATCACTTTTCATTGCCAATCTAAGGAGTCATTTGAAGCCCTTGGGCTGCACTCATTCCAGGAATTCCATCCCTAGATCCTCCCATGCAGCTGTAGCACAGCCTTAAAAAAATCACTGGAAGCTGAGTTTCCCCTTCCTCCAGCACCCTAGCATGACAGCGCATTCAGAGTGGGTTGGATCTGGATGGGTATAGTAGGTGCTATCAGGCTCAGGGCATCTTTTGAAGTAGATGGGAGACCAAACTTGCACTAATGTGATGTCTGTAATTGTTGAGCCATGTAAAGTCTATGCATCTCAGCTTCAATGTATAGGAGTTCTTGAAGCTGAGATTTTGTTGTGGCCCCTTTAGACTTGGATACGCCTGACCTTTGCATGTTCCTGCCAGAGGGACTATTTGTCATTTGTCAACCAATCATTCATACCCGATCAATATTTGACCCCAAGCCTTTTGGGAGATACATTGCCCAAATCCTTCAATTACCATTTGAGTCTTGCTCCCGATGTGCTGAAGCAGCCCAAAGATGTAGTAACTCCTCCCACAAGCCTTCAAAAGTCAGCCTCCCATGACTTTTCTCAAGGTTTTTCAGCTGCATCATTCCATTGGCTATCAAGATGGTGCTGCTCCACTTCTGTTATAAGACCAGTTTCTAAGCACCCTTCACCCCAAAACACATTACCATCCAAGTCCCTCCTATTGATCCTGCAAGTTTCCCTCCGTCTCCTTGGTCCCCCTTTAAATGTAGAACCCATTAATTTTCTTGTAGAAATCCCTGTTTCTGCTCCCCCCACCTTAATCATTTTCTGTAGATATCCCATGTCAACCTCATCCATCCTCATCTTGAGATCCAATGCACTGTGACCTCCTGAGAACTCCCCCCCCCCCGCCCAATGAAACCATTGCGTGTTCCCTCTTATATACGAACTCCCCATTTACAGGGTATAGATTCCTGTCCTGACTGAATGTACTATCCATATCCCCAGTACCAAGCCAACAACCTACAAGACCAAAATGTGTAAGGGACTCACCAGGCCTGCATACCATGCTGTGCACAACTGACAAAACAGATGGGCCTACCCCATCCTTGGACTGTGATCAAAACTTATGTGCCTGGCATAGCTTTGTAGCATGGTGTGCAGCGCCCCAGGTCTGCCTTTGCCCCCACAATCAAGTGAGTGCCTTCCACTCCCCTTGCCTCTGGTTAGTCTCACTGCTCTCCCCCCGCCAATCCTGCCAGTTAAATATGTGTGCTTTCCAACCTCCCCTTTCCCTTCCCTCCCCAGTGGTCTTGCTTGTGCAGCCTTGGTATGAAGTCAGAGCAGCTGCAAGAACAGGACAGTGAAAGGAAGACAACCACTGTGTACAAATATCAAAGTCATGAGTGAAGTGCAGTTGCCAGATGCACATCAGTTTACAGGTCCCCAGGTACACGTCAGTTATATCCAGTCATGGTTCACACCGGCCTAATTAGCTGCTGGTATGGGCATCAGATTTGGAGTGGGAATGTTATTTTGACAAGCTAGGTTATAAATGAGCATTCATGAGCTGCAAAGACACACAAATGAAGTTCTTGACATGGTGCAGCGCGCAACTCAACCCACCGTGAAAGTTAGGAGGGGAAATTACAATCCATGTTTACGCTGACAGCAAATTGACTTTTGGCTACTTTCTGAATTTTCCAATCCCACCCACCATGATGCCCACTCCTGGCGGGATTGGAAAATCCTGCCCATTGTTTTACTCATCAACCAATGGATATGGAAGTTTGGAAAATCAGTCACTTTAAACAGTGAACAGTTAAGAAAAGGTAATTAATATTATTTAAATTGCTTAATTAAATAGCAGTAACTTGCACATAACCATCCATTATCAGTACAGACAGACCAGATTTGTGAGTATGTGTCTCTTGTGAACATAGACTTTCTGTGGTTTTGCCGTGTACTATGCTCACACTTGTCTTATTTACCATCAGGGAAAAGGGACCAAACATTATGGATTAATCGTAGTTGGACATTCTTTAGGAGCTGGAACTGCAGCTATTCTTTCTTTCCTGCTCAGACCCCAGTATCCCACTCTGCATTGTTATGCATACTCTCCACCTGGAGGACTTCTTAGGTAAGTGCATATGTTATAAATACCTTATGTAATCTAGGTTGTAGAAAACTACACTGGAGTTAATAACAACTGAAAATGTCAAGAATGGCCAAAAAGTTCTGAAGTGCCGTCTAAAACTGGCACATTCCATTCTGCAAAGTCCCCTGGACCAGAAAAATTCAGAATGACCTTGTATTTAATTTTTCAGTAATTAGACTTTCATAGGGGCAAGTTATTTGAACACAACTCCCGAATAGTATATTCGGCGCAGGCAATCCACACACTTATTTTGGATTAGTTAACAAAACTGTTAAAACAGCAGAAATATTGGTATAATTTTCTCCATCACAAAGAAAGCAAGACTTTAACAGAATAATTAACTTCAGGGAGCTGAGGTGAAGAATGGATTAAACATTGTTCTTCCAATTTTGAGACCCAAGTTCAAAGTCGACCTGAACTGGCCACTGACAAGTGTGAGAAATGGAAAATCCCTACTCACATTAGGGCTAAACACACATTCATTGGGCAGAGAAGGGGCTTGATAAGGAATTACTGAGCACTAAACCTAAGTGCACAACATGGAAAGTGCTTTGTTCTCTAGACTTGAATCATTCACCTTAATTTGCACAAGATTCACATAAAAAAGTAGAACAAGAAGTTAATTAATTGGATTTTATACCAATCACCATGACCTTCACTGTTAAAGATATGTTTAAAAGAACTAATCATACTTGTAGTCATTTGGTAGTACAGAACTTGAGCATTGCTGGAAAAAGAGACATGATGAAGTTGTTCATCTTGCACTCATTAGGACACTTCGCAAGAATCTTTTCAGAATGTTTTCTGTAAATCTACTGATATTAATTGGAACACCACTTTACCAAAACGTAAATATTAAAAAGATCAGGTATGTTATGAAGTTTGCCTAGACCCCAACTTTTACTTTTGATTTTAACATTCAGGTAAGCATGAGATATTTCGCTCCAAGTTTGATTCAGTTGACCCATTAAGAAGCTTTTATCAAAGCAAACTTTATTTAAGAACACAGTTAGAATATAACAAAATAAATTAGCATAACTTTAGCCAACTAAAATATTTAAACATGACAAAGTATAATTCTTAGCTGTTATCTATCTATATTGTTCTAATTTAGCAGTATGCTGCATAGATGTAAATCTGTTCCTCAGAACCAGTTAGTATCAAAAATAAATGTGCTCACATGGATGCTAGATTTCCAACCTTTTAACAACTTTTGAAAGAGATCCAGACAACAGTTTCCAGAGAAAGATGTATCCTCAAACAGCAGAACATTAGAGAAATAAACTCAGTCTCTAGCAGATCCCAGCCTCTAGAATTCAGAGACTCAAAGTTGCTACTTCTCTCTGCAGCTCCCAAAAACCAACTGAGCTTCATTTCTCTATGTAAACTCTAGCTCCACGCAGGCATCTGATATTGTTGTCAATTAAATCAATCAAGTCCTACTTGACAAAACCCTAGGGGAAAACGCTAAAAACAGCAGAACAGCGTTAGTTCAGATTAAAACAAACATCCTAGTAATTAGGAACAGTTGTGCTGCTACAGTAACAATCCTGGGCTGCCAGATAAAGACTCAGTGGCACCAGTAATAAAAAAATGCAAAAATAGATCCTGCAAAGTAACATGACTGATACTTTTCTTAAAGGCACAGTATTGTCACAGTATAACACTATTGGAAGTGTATATTAAACTAAAAAATTATTGATGCCTCCTTACTTTGTGCATTAAGCAACCACCTGATTGAGCCTTAATGACCAGATTGTACAGTCCTGGTCTATGCTCCATAATGCTTTGGTTAATTTTTCAAACATAGTTTGACTTCAATATCTCTGGATTACAGAATCACAGAATACTACAATGCTGAAAAGGCCCTTCTGTCCATCAAGTCTGCACTAATGCATGAAATGCCCTGACCTGCTCACCTAATCCCCCTTGCCAGCACTTGGCCCATAGCCTTGAATGTTATGGTGTGCCAAGTATTCATCCAGGCACTTTTTAAAGGATGCAAGGCATCCTGCCTCCACCACCTTCCAAGGCAGTACATTCCAAACTGTCACCACCCTCTGAGTAAAAACATTTTTCCTCAAATCCCCCCTAAATCCCTCCATCCCTCACTTTTAACTTGTGTCCCTTTGTAACTGACCCTTCAACTAAGAGGAACAGCTGCTCCCTGTTTATCTTGTTCATGCCCCTCATAATCTTGAACTCCTCAATCAGGTCGCCCTTCAGTCTTCTCTACTCGAATGAAAACAACCCAAGCTTATCCAACCTCTCTTCATAACTTAGATGTTCCATCCCAGGCAGTATCCTAGTGAATCTCCTCTGCAGCCCCTCCAGTGCAATCACATCCTTCCTACAATGTGGAGACCAGAACTGCACACAGTACTTCAACTGTGGCCTCACCAAAGTTCTATATAACTCCTTCACAACCTCTCTGTTTTTGTAATCTATACCCCGATTAATAAAGGCGAGTGTGCCATATGCCTTTTTCACCACTTTATTAACCTTCCTTTATGCGTTCAGAGATCTATGGGCAAACATACCAAGATCCCTTTGTTCTTCAGAACCTTTCATAGTATACTTCCTTGTCAAGCTACGCTTTCTAAAGTGCATCATCCCACACTTTTCAGGGTTAAATTCCATCTGCCACTGATCTGCCCATTTGACCGTCTCATCTATACCTTCCTGTAACCTAAGACACGTAACCCAACTGTTAACCACCCGGCCAATCCTTGTATCATCGGCAAACTTACTGATTCGAACCCTCACATAGTCATCTATATCATTTATATAAATGACGAACAATAGGGGGCCTAGTATGGATTCTTGTGGTACGCCACTGGTCACTGGCCTCGAGTCACTAAAGCAGCCGTCTGTCACCACCCTCTGTATCCTACCGCTAAGCCAATTATGAATTCACCTTGTCAGATCATCCTGTATCCCATGTGCATCACCCTTCTTAATAAGTCTCCCACGTGGGACATGTCAAAGGCTTTGCTGAAATTATGTAAACTACATTAACCGCACAACACTCATCCACACACTTGGTTACTTGCTCAAAAAATTCAATCAAATTTGTTAGGCATGACCTCCCTCTGACAAAACCATGCTGATTATTCCTAATCAAACTTTGCCTCTCCAATGGAGATAGATTCTCTATTTCAGAATCTTCTCCAGTAGCTTCCCAATCACAGACGTGAGACTCACTGGTCTGTAATTCCCTAGCTTGTCGCTATAACCTTTCTTAAATAGTGGAGCCGCACTTTAGCTGTTCTCCAGTCTTCTGACATCTCTCTGGTGGTCATGATGTGGAGATGCCGGCGTTGGATTGGGGTAAACACAGTAAGAAGTCTCACTTTATTTGCTACCAAGTAAACCTGTAGGACTTTAACCTGGTGTCATGAGACTTCTTACTGTGACCTCCCCAGTGGCCAGGGAGAAATTAAAAATTTGGGTCAGAACCCCTGCAATCTCCTCTCTTGCCTCCCGCAACAGCCTGGGACACAATTCATCCGGACCTGGAGATTTGTCCATTTTAAAGCCAGACAATACCTCCAATACCTTGTTCTCCCTACAATAATTTTATCTCGAGACTCACAGTCTCTCTTCCCAAGTTCATAACTACCTCCTCATTGTAATGGGTGAGACAGATGTGAAATATTCATTTAACACCTTGCCAATGTCCTTTGCCTCCACCCACAGATTTTCCCCTTGATCCCTAATGGGTCCTACTCTTTCCCTGGTTATCCTTTTCCCATTGATATACTTATAGAATATCTTAGGATTTTCCCTACTTTTACCAGCCAGAGCTTTCTCATATCCCCTCTTTGCCCTCCTAATTGATTTCTTAAGCTCCAACCTGCACTTTCTGTTCTCCACTAATGCCTCCACAGACCCACTCCCCTTACACTTATTAAAAGCCTTCTTTTCCTTCAGATTGTATTCAGGATGCCTCTGTTCATCCATGGTTCACTGGGTTTGTTGCACCTTCCTATTACTCTAGAGGGAACATGTCAGGCCTGTACCCTCCTCATTTCATCTTTGAATACCCCCTGCTACTACTCTGTAGATTTCCCCACAAGTAGATCTTTCCTGTCTACTTTGGCCAGATCCTGCCTAATTTTGTTAAAATATACTCTCCCCCAATCCAAAATTTTTTCTGTAACTTGTCAATTTCTTTGTCCATAACAAATTTGAATTGAACTATGTTGTGGTCACTATCACTAAAATGCTCCCCACCAACACCTCATCCACCTGCCCAGTATCACCCCTCAGAATTAGGTCCAGCATAGTTTCTTCCCTTGTTGGATCGTCTACATATTGACCCAATAAATTTTCCTGTGTACGTTTTAAGAACTGTACTCTATCTAAGCCTGTAACGTGATGGCTATCCCAGTTAATGTTGGGAAAGTTGAAATCACCTAATATAATTACCCTCCTATTATTTAACACTCTGCTGTGAATAGCGCAGATATTTGCTCTTCAATTTCCTGCTGACTAGCTGTAATAAACACCTAGCCACATAGCTGTCCCTTTTTTATTCCTATGTCCTATCCACAAAGTTTCATTTGATGCCTCCTCCAAGATATCACCTCTCCTTACTGCAGTAACTGTCTCCTCAACTAATAATGCAATGCCTCTTCCTCTTTTACCCCCTCCTCTGACTTGCCTGATGATTCTATATCCCGGAATGTTGAGCTGCCATTCCTGCCTCATCTCTCAACTATATCTCTGTGTTGGCTATTAGATCATAATTACGTGTCAATCCTCACCCTTAACTCCTCCATTTTATCTTTAATACTCCCGACTTAAAGTAGCGGCCCTCCAGCTTTGTCTTACTCCCTTGAAACCTACTATTGCTGTGTTCTTTTTGATCTGATTGCTTTTCTATGTTATGCTGTGTCTCTATTCTGCTAACAGTCTGGGTCCCCTCCCCCTGCCAAACTAGTTTAAACTCTTTGCAACAGCACTATAAATCCACCAGCAAAGATGTTAGCCCTGCTCTGGTTCAGATGTAAACCATCCCGCTTGTACAGATCCCACCTTCCCCAAAAATGGTCCCAGTGGTCTTGGAATGTAAATCCCACCCTCCTGCACCAACTCTTAAGACACGCATTCGTCTGTGAGCTATTCTCCTATTTCTATACTCACTAGCTCGTGACACTTGGAGTAATGCAGAGATTACGACCCAAGAGGTTTTGCTCCTTAGTCTATTACCTAACTCCCTGATTTCTTGGGGCAAGATCTCATCTCTCTTTCTACCTACATCATTGGTACCAACATGTACCATGACCTCTGCCTTATCAATCTCCCCCTTCAAGATGCCCTGCAGCCATTCCGTGACATCCAGGGCCCTGGCACCAGGGAGGCAATGCTCCATCTTGGAGTCTCTTTCATGACCACAGAAGCACCTATCTGTGCCCCTGACTATGGAGTCCCCTGTGACTATTGCTCTTCTGCGCTTTAACCCTCCCTGCTAAACAACAGAGCCACTGCACTGGCTGTTGCTGTTACTTTATCCCGATTGGTCAGCCCTATCCAGGGATTGATAAAAGCAGTGTCCTATGTGCCTTCTTAACTACCCTATTCACCTGTTCTGCCATCTTCAGAGATTTGTGAATAAATACCTCATTTGTCTGATCCTCGGATCTTCCTAGCGTCCTGCCATTCAATAAATACTCCCTTGTCTTGTTACTCCTTCTGAAATGCACCACCTCAATCTTATCAGGGTTAAATACCATCTGCCATTGCTCTGCCCATCTGACCAACTCATCTGTATCTTTCTGTAACCTATAACCTTCTGCTTCACTATCAACCACCCTACCATTTTTTGGTGTCATCTGCAAACTTGCTTATCATTCCCCCATATTTACCACCTATATCATTTATGAATATAACAAGCAAAAGGTCCTGTACTGAACTTTGTGGTAGACCAGGGGATGCCTGTCTCCAATCTTCAAATAGCCTTCTACCATGGCCCTAACTCAGCTTTGGATCCATCTCACTAAGTTTCCCTGAAATCTATGTGCTTCAACCTTCTTGATCAGTCTCCCGTATAGGACCTTGTCAAAGTCTTTATCCATATAAACCACATCAACTGCACTTCACTCATCCATACATTTGATCACATTTTCAAAAAAAATTCTGTCAAATTTGTTAGGCATGACCTCCCTCTGACAAAGCATGCCAACTATCCCTCATCATGCCTTTCCAAGCGGAGATTAATTCTCTCCTTCAGAATTTTCTCCAATAGTTTCCCTACCACTGACATGAGGCTCACCGATCTGTAATTTTAGAATTCATCTCTAACGCCCTTCTTGAAAAGTGGAACCAGGAGAGGAAAGAAGAAAGAACATGCTAATTTTGCTCTACATGAAAATTTTGCATCATATTAGTTTACTATGGTCTGCTTTTGAGTTTATGTAGATGTGTCTTCCTTTGTTGTTTTTTATTTGATCTGTTGATGTTATGTATTGAATGTCCTTTGGCATTATTATGCCTCTGACTTACTGTAAAATAAGTTATTAACTGAGCTGTTCTTTTCTAATATATCTTCTAATTTAACCCTTAGCTGCGATGCAATGGAGTACTCTAAGGAGTTTGTGACATCTGTTATATTAGGGAAAGATCTGGTACCAAGGCAAGTTGAGAAAACTTAGTTAATTTTAACACGTTCAATCCACTGTATTACATTGGAACCTCATTTCTGTACTTTTTTATTACTGTTTACAATCTTGATTCTCTGCCAGAATTTTTTTGTTGCTCTTGAGGCTTAATTTACATGAATGAGCTTTATTCAATTGTTTTTTATTGATTTTTCAGTTTGTGTTGCAATACAAGTAGATCGATTTTCTGAATATGGAACACATGGCAGATTCTCTTAGCTCTGATATTTAGCTATCAGTATTATTTATCTAGTGTTGAGTCCTGGCTTTTGAAAGGAAATGGACAGTACTTGGGCAGTCTACAGATATTAATAATTGTATCATTTTTATAATGATGAAAAGTATATGGTGCTTGTTTGGGTCATTTAAGTAGAGCAGTCAGAAAAACAAATTGCATCAAGTCTGCCTGAGTTTATAGCGCTCTTGCTTATCTGCTGTGGCGAGGTTCTTTCTATTGTAATAAGTATTTGAGATGCCAGTTCAAAAGTAAACAAGGACAACATTTTTGTTTCTTTCTATGAGTTGTTGAATGTATACAACCAAAAATTTGTTCCAGTAATTACTATAGGATGTAAGAACTGCATTCATTTCAGAAGCTTTTTGAATCATTTGAAAATGATAGAGAAGGAGAACTTCAGATTGTTATTTGATATGATTTTGTTTAATGTTATTGTCCTGAAACACAGGCCCAGAGTATCCACTAGCTTTGCAATTGGGAAAATGTATTGGGATCTGCTGAAATGAAGTTACACCCAAATTTCTACTCAAACTAATTTATACAAGGCTAAGCGCAAAAGCTCCCTTGCATCAGTACAAGTAAGCTGCATAATAGGTCATCATCTGCTTATAACTGGAACTGGCCAATAGAACCGCAAGATTACTGAATGGAATTAATTTACACTGAAAATGTGTTCAAATAATTGCTGAAGATGAAAAATCTGGCCAATTGCTGATTTCAATGGATTAGTTACAGGTCAAGCATACCAAGACCAAATTAACTGGTTAAATTTCAACTTATTTAAATTAAATCCAAAAGGTGTAAAATCATTGTAGTGTTAATATGAGAAACAGACCCAAGTTAGGATTTAATTGACTGCTAGTCACTGCAGGTGAAGGTCATTAACAATGGATTAATGTGACCACAGCTTATTGACCTGGGGACATTGTGATGAAGACACCCATGTGGGTGCACAGATGGCAGAAACATTTCATGCTGGCCTGGGTGCAAAGCCAATTTTGTGCGAATTAAATTTTGCTTTGCGTGAATTAAATTTTGAACCAGCATAATATAAATGGATATGGGCATAACTCATTCTGATTTTTGCACAGTTGCATTAGCCTAGGTATGAGTATCTGGGCGGAAACTCATATTGGCCATATTGTTTTAGTTACTTCTTCTCATCTCTTTTTTCTTTTCTCCTCCCCCCACCCCATGCACACGTGCGCACACTCACACACACACCATTGCAATATCTGATCCTCCGTCATAAAGGCTACTTTTTGACATCTTTCCATGTCTCTTTAATGGGATTATGCATTACTTGGTAACTAAACTATGTATCCGGAATCACAGAATTCCTACAGTGCAGAAGAGGCCATCTGGCCCATCGAGTCTCCACTTACTGAGCATCTCATCCAGGCCCTAACCCCATACATTTCTCATGGCTAATCCATCTAATCTACACAAATTGGGACAATAAGGGGCAATTTGACATTGCTAATCCATCTAACATACACATCTTTGGACTGTGAGAGAAAACCTACAAAGACACAGAGAGAATGTGCAAACTCCACAAAGACAGTTACTTAAGGCCAGAATTGAACCTAGAGCCTTGCAGCTGGGAGGCAGCAGTGCTAACCATTGTGCCACCATGCCATCCATGTGGGTATTCATCAGCACCAGAGAAAAGATCACTTCGGTACAAAATTCAAACTAACAAAGTTATCTAATTTACTGGTCATTCAGATTACCATATTCACAACCTTAATCATATTAAATTTTATTCTTTCACTATTCAACCTCTTGAGCCTATTCTGCCATTTGGTTGCATCATGGCTAATCTGTACCTTCACTGTACCTGTTGGAGGTTTTCAGAGACTATGTATTAAGCTGGCTTCCATGTGAGGAATTCCCTTTTTTAATTACGGCTCAGCTAACACAAAGACTTACAGAGATCAGTACTCTGGTAAAAGGTATTCTTTATTTTCCGAGCTTGGTCAATGTACGAGGGAAAGAGATTTACAGCAGTTCCAAATCTACTCTGAAATTATATAATTCTCACTACAATCATGATGCAATTTTCGAAAGCTACTTGCCCACCCCAATTGGGTATGAGCCAATCATAGATTATATTCCTTGGTCAATATCATTTGCTCCTGGACAGCATGGGACTTCATGATCTGCCTGTGGGCTTTAAGGGTCTTCACTCATAGTCTCCTGATGCTTACCAGACCCTTCTTACCTATGTCCTTGATTCAGTGAGTATCCTATTCATTAGGACTGTCTGGAGACACTGGGAAGAGTAGAGTCATAGAGGTTTACAGCATGGAAACAGGCCTTTCAGCCCAACTTGTCCATGCTGCTCCTTTTTTTCAAAACACCTAAACTAATCCAGTTGTCCACATTTGGCCCATATCTGTCTATACTCATCGTACCCATGTAACTAAATGCTGGCAGCTTGGTCTGGACACTCACCATTCTCCGTGTGAAAAAATTGCCCCTAGGGACACTCCTGTATCTCTCTCCTTCCACCTTAAACCTACGCTGTCTAGTTTTAGACTCCCTGACGCCCTGACGTTTGGGAAAATATATTGATTATGTATCTTGTCTGTGTCCCTCATTATTTTATAGACCTCTATGAGGTCACCCCTCAGCCTCCTACTCTCCAGTGGAAAAAGTTGCAGTCTATCCAGCCTCTCATAACTCAAATCCATCAAGTTCTGGTAGCATCCTAGTAAATCTTTTCTGCACTCTTTCTAGTCTAATAATATCCTTTCTATAACAGGATGATCAGAGTTGCACACAGTATTTCAAGTGTGGCCTTACCAATGTCTTGTACAACTTCAACAAGACATCCTAACGCCTGTATTCAGTGTTCTGACTGATGAAATCAAGTATACCAAATGCCTTCTTCACCACTCTGTCCACCTGTGACTCCACTTTCAAGGAGCTACGAACATGTACCCCTAGATCTCTTTGCTCTGTAACTCTCCCCAGCGCCCTACCATTAACTGAGGAAGTCCTGCCCTGGTTCAATCTACCAAAATGCATTACCTCGCATTCATCTAAATTAAACTCCATCTACCATTTGTCAGCCCACTGACCCAATTGATCAAGATCCCATTGCAATTGGAGGTAAACTTTCTTCACTGTCCACTATGCCACCAATCTTGGTGTCATCTGCAAACTTACTAACCATGCCCCCTATATTATAATTCAAATCATTAATATAAATGACAAATAACAATGGGCCCAGCATTAATCCCTGAGGGACACCGCTGGTCACAGGTCTACAGTTTGAAAAACAACTCTCTACAACCACCCTTTGTATCCATTTAGGCACCTCACCCTGGATCCTGTGAGATTTAATTTTATGGAAAAACCTACCATGGGGTGCCTTGTCAAAGGCTTTGCTGAAGTCCATATAGACAACATCAACTGCAATGCCATCATCTACCTTCTTGGTTACCCCTTCAAAAACCCAATTTGTTGTTTCGCCCCTTTGCTCAGTGGCTGCATTGTTCTAGGGAATGTGGTTCTTTTTTCTTAACTACATCCCATTGGGCCTCACAAGCCTTATGTTATCAACTGGGCACACGTTACAAAATACATTTTAAAAACTATATGTCTAAATTTTCTCATAGTGGCTATATGTGTCTCTATGCAACCAGTATATTTCAGGCACTTTGTAACTTTTCTGTACGTTATCCACACTGATTTTATCTACTCTGATATGCTAGTCTTTAGTTCCAAGCCATTCTGAATTCTCCACTTACTGTACCATTCCACGTTGGTTCTGTGTCCCTTGATGAACTTGCCTAACTGTTATAAACATTGGTTATAAGTTGGTTCTGTTTTAAACAGTCTGTCCAGAGACACACCCCTGTTACCTGGTTGCCATGGGGGCAGGCATCCAGGTTAAAACATATTGATGCAAATTTTAACACCTAAATACAGAGAAGTCAGCTACTGACTACTTTCAAACTCAGACTCTCAGAAGCAATTCAACTAAATAATTGGGGGAAGACAATAGGTGCTGCAATGCGAGGAAGAAGAAAAGGACTATTTTTGCTTAACCACCAAACAGAAAGCTAGTGAGGACAGAACCTATGTTCGAGGAAATGGGATTATGAAGAGTTAAAGATCCTGGCATCAGCAGAGGTGATGTGGATATGCCGGCGTTGGACTGGGGTAAACACAGTAAAAAATCTGACAACACCAGGTTTAAGTCCAACCGATTTATTTTATCAGCAGAGGTATCATGGAACAGGAAGTCCATTTGATTATGCTCAAAGGGTTGAGTGAAGGGGGCTTTGTCTAAAAGGAAAATTCACTCTGTTGGAGTTGGGAGAACTTTGGATTTTAACCACAAGACTACAATTCTGTGGAGAATGCAGTGTAGCATTTAAATATGGCATGCTATTTAGTTCTGTTGAAAAGCTAACTGGGAGTCCTATTTATGTAGGTTAATGTCAATTGTTTACTAACGTTTGCTGCAGCTAAGAATTTAAAACAGAAAATCTTGATCTTTTGAACCAGTCAAAGGGAAATTCATATCCCTTTATAGAAGTTATCGGCTTTTACGGGAATCATAACAACAAGGATTACCAATCTCAGTTTTGAAATTTGCAATTGACCTAGTTTCAAGGAAGAGAGTTACAGACTTTCACTATGCTTTTATGTGAGGGAGTATTTTTTGATATCACCCCTGAATAATCTGGCTCTAATTTTAAGTCTATGCCCCCTCGTTCTAAACTCTGGCATCAGAAGACATAGTTGCTTTCTATCTGTCTCATCAAATATTTTAATTATCTTAAATTAATATCATTAGTACTTTCTTGATATTCAAGAAATACAAGACTAATCTATTCAACAAAAGCAGAATATTCTGGAAAATGTCTCAGTTCTGATGAAAGTTTGTCACCCACACTCAAAATGTTCTTCCTCCATAGGTGCTATCAGACCATCTGAGGTTCTTCATTATTTTCTGTTTTGTTTCAGATTCCAGCACCTGTAATAATTTGCTTTTAACTAACCTATTTAAGTTTATCATTTGATTGTTTTAACCCGCAGTCAGGTTTTGCACTTGATAAAAGCACCCACCCTGTGTGGTATTAAATATGGATTCTGATGGCTATAATTGTAATCCAGCATTATAGTGTGATGGCCTCATCGTCATGGACCTTGCTGTAATAAGAAGTTGAAATGTTCATGGCTATGAACTAATTGATGGGGAGTTCACTGCAGAAAATCACACAAATGTCAAGTAATCAGAATTTATTGTAGAATCCCTACAGTACAAGAGGCCATTCAGTCCATCGAGTCTACCGATTACAATTCCACCCAGATCCTATTTACTTTAAAAAAAAACTTAAAAATAGATTGAAAATTAGGAGTCAAGATTGTTATTCTGCACTGTAACGCTTTTACTAAGCTTTCTATAAACCACAGTTGTTTGTGCAGCCTCCATTCTCTGGTCACGTTAGGCAAAGGTAAAGTAGGTTGGTTGTCATTTCATTTGTATGCAGCTGGTTGATATCAAGATTAGACACGTGATCTTTGTACTGATACCTTTCTTGTATTTAGCACTACCCATTGGCAGTGGAACATGTTCCTAACAACATTACTATTCTTATGTTCCGACAGACTTGGCCTGTCTCAGTTAGAAGTCTTTCGTAGACACCTACTCGATGTTCTGCAGAAGAGCAATAAACCTAAGGTATCCTTCCCATTCTTATAGCTTGTACTTGGCACTTCCTTTTCAGAGTGTATTTCCTCCTAAAGTTTATTTTTCCCAATGAAGCATATGAATACACTTTTGAAGCACACACCAATGACCAGGATATACTACTTTTGTTCATTTTGGTCGATATTTAGAAAATTTGATCCTTAGTATTACTATCTAGCTCAATTCATTGCAGAAACATCAACATATGCGTGTGTTTTTATATATATATATGTATATAAGTAAATTCTTGGCTAAATAATTTCTCAGTAATGCAGTTAATTATGTTTAAACACAGTTGTATTATACTGCAGTGTGAACGACTTCATGCTGCAACAACATGGAGTGTGTTTGGCTGGAGAGGGATGAGAAAGCAATTAAGACTGGAAGAGTGGAGACCATGTGCAGGAAAGTAGGGCTGCAAGAGGTTGTGAGTGACTGGGCAAAGGAAAAATTTAGAGTTGAGATCAAGGATTTTGTATTCCGTACTTTAGAGGAGGTGGAGCTCAGAGGCGTTAATTAGAAAGGAGGTAATAAAAGAGTGGAACTTAATGTGGACTAGGATATGGACAGCGAGGCTTTAGTTATGTGGTAGAGTTCAAAAGCCTAGTGAAGTTAGTGTAGAGAGATCATGGTTTCAGGTATGGTGGGAAAAAGTTTGATGCCGAGATAACTGGAAAGTCCAGGTAACTGGAGAGGAAGAAGGATCTGACCTTGAAGAAAATGTGGCCATGTTGACACCAAAAAGAGTGAAATATTGACAATGTTGCAGAAGTGATCTTTAAAGAGAGTTGTTGGCTTGTGTTGAACACAACGAGCTGCAGGATGTGAACAAGGAATCATCGAACCATTTCTTGGTTATGCGAAATACCATGTGAGCTTGACCAATTCAGAACAGAAACTTGACTGATATAGTTCCAACAGAATGTGGCAAGAGGCAGTAATGACAACAAACAGAGGAAAGCTAGGTTTAAATGTAGGCACTGGTTAGAAAAGATGGACCTTTTTGAGTGACGACAGAACAGAGCTGAAGGAAAGGGAGCTACTTTTAGTGTTAGGAACATTGCCAGAAGCTGTGTTAGTTATATGGTTAGGAGAGGGTTATGAATACAGCATTCTGGCCTCAAGAAAGTGATTAACTTGATCAAGGAAAGGTGGAGCTAATTGAGATACTTCAGAGAGATTTGATTTCAGCAAAGATGAAAGGCATGATTGAATGGATATTTGTAATCTTTGAGACAAAAAAGTCCATTGGGCAATTTTCCCAAAAAAGAAATCAAGTGCCCAATGGTCGAGAAAACAGGAGATTTGTGGGTGTACTTAGTCTGCTGAATTTCCAGCACTCTGTGCAGCAACACAGAGTCCATCGGGGGATTCATGCCAGTAGGGAGGGGACAGGGCCTAATCCTGCCTGAGTGGCCAGCATCAGTGTGCTGAGCGTAAAGCTCCCCCCACCCCCCGGCTCCTGATCACTAACCTCCCGATGGCTGCCCCCCACTAGCCCCCCCCCCCCCCCCCCCCCCCCGCCCCACTCCCCAATCGCAGGCCTCCAATGGCTTCACCATGAGATGTTAACCTGCCCTTTTACCCTCCTCCCTTCCCATCATCCAAGGCCTCAAATGAAGCAGTTAAAGCAGCAATTTACTTACAATTCTTTCAATTTAGTATTCTCCCCAAAAGTGCAGCAGACCTGCTGAGTATTTCCATCATTTTCTGTTTTTATTTCAGATTTCTAGTGTCCACGATATTTTGCTTTTGTGTATAAAGATTTCCTGATGAGATAATCATTGTGTTTAAAATTTAATATATCACCCCTGGTAAAGCTTCGTATAGGCATTTGACTCCACTCTGTGACTTTGCAATGTTTGTTGCTTCAGCACATATTTCACAATGTTCCCTTTCTAATAATTAGAATGTTATTAGCTCTTTCCAGAATTCACAGATTCAGTCTTTTGTCAGCATAATGTAGTTTGTGCCATCACACTCTGTTTGTTCTGACCTCTGACATTTGACACAAATGACAGCACTCAACCCCCTCTCTTTTATAGTCCATCTCTGAATGTAGCATTTGTTTGGTTCCATTCACAACAGTCCCAATGCAACCAACAGAATTCCTATAATATTAACAACATAGGAAATAGAAGCAGGAATGGACCTCCAGCCTGCTGTATTATTCAGTATAATTATGGCTGATTTATTTTATGCCTCAACTCCAATTTCCTGTCAACTTCCCATATCCTTTGATTCCGCTAAAGACCAAAAATCTGCCATTCTTTTTCATTTGTAGAATGCGTTGTCACTGGTTGGTTCTTCATTTATTGCCCATCCCTAATTGCCCTTCAGCTGAATGGTTTGCTAAGCCATTTTAGCAGGCATTTAAGAATCAACCACATTCATGTTCATCTGGAATCACATGTAGACCAGACCAGGTAAAGATGGCACATTTCCTTCACTAAAGGCCATTAGCGAACCAGATGGGTTTTTACGACAATTGACAATGATTTCTTGATCACCATTACTATTTTAATCTCTGATTCTTTTAAATTAAAATTTCACCATCTGTCGTGGTGAGATTTAAACCTTGGTCCCCAGAGTGTTTGCCTGGATCTCTGGATTAATAGTCTAGTGACAATACCACCACCACATTGTTTCTGCTCAACTGCCCTTCCTTCAGTCAATCTCAGCTTTAACGCAATGGATTATCCATAGGCCTCTGGTAGACAAATCCTATGTTTACAATCCTTAGAGTAAAGAAATTGCTCCTCATTCCAGTCCTAAATGGTCAACCCTGTATCTTGAGATTGTGCCCCATGTTCTGGACTCGCCAACCAGCAGAAACAGTCTGTCGGTGTCTACCCCCTTTGGAATCTAGTATTTTTTTAATGAGATCATGTTATTATTTTAACCCGAGAAAGTATAGACCTAATTTACTCAGTCGTTCCTTAGAACAGGAACAAATCTAGTGAACCTTCACTGTACCATCTCCATTAAAAGTCCAACACCAGCATCTCCACTCCATTGAAAATATAACTTCTGATTTGCACACAGAAACTTCATGGAATATTCCATGCAGGGGCATAGTGCTGTCAGAGCATCACGCCAGCACCTTCGATTTCAAGCAAAATTGTAAACATGATGTGGCCCGGCAAACCTGGATAGACAGGAGGGGCGGAGAGAGAGGGGGAGTACGGCAAGGGGTGGGGAGGGAAAGAGAGTGCAGTGAAGGGGCGGAGGGAGAGAGGGCACGTTGAGGGGGCAGGGGAATGTGGGAAGTGAATGCTCGGTTGAGATGGTCTGCTTGTATTCTCTGCTGGCAGCATTTGCTGGAATTTACTGCACAGAAACAGACCATTTGGCCCATCTCATCTATGTTGGAGTTTCCATTCCACACAAATCTCCTTACACCATTCTCGATCATACTATCAGGATAACCTTCAGCTTCTTTCTTCTTCATGTGTTTAGCAACGTCCTTTGATATATCTATACTAGAATCATAGAATGGTTACAGCATAGAAGGAGGCTATTCATCACATGGTGTTTGTGTGAATTCTCTGCAACACCAACTCAGTACATCCCACTCCTCCAACTTTCACTGTAGCCCAGTAAAATCTTTTCTGTTCAGATTATTATCCATTCCTTTTTAAAAACCTCAGTTGAATCTGTCTCCATCATACACGGAAGCAGTGCATTCCTGATCAAAACCCACTGTTGAATAAAGGTGTTTTTCCTCATATTGCCTCTGGTTTTTGTTAATCACGTTCAGGTTCTCGTTCTTCTGCTGAAGGGAACAATTTCTCACCATTTGTGCTCTCTGGGGCCCCTCATGATTTTGGACTGTCAACCTTCTCTTCCCCAAGAATAGTCCTCGCATCGCCAATCTATCCACATAATTATAGTTGCTTATCCTCGGAATCAATCTTGTAAATCTTTTCTGCACTCCTTCTAAAAGCCTTAACCTCCTCCCCACTGAGGCTCCACCAGTATTTTATGAAGGTTCATATCTTGCATGCTTATGTACTCTGTACCTCTAAGTATAAAATGCAGGATACAGTATAATTTATTAACTATTTTCTCAACCTGTCCTGCTATCTTCAATAACTTTTGCACCTGTACACCTAATTCTGCTCCAGCATTTCCTTTAGAATTGTACCCTTTTTTATGTTACCTCTCCTCATTTCTCTGACCAAAATGTATTACTTCTACTGCCCTGCATTAACTTTCACCTGCTAAGTGTCTGGCCATTCCATCAGTCTGTATATAATCTTCTAAAGTCTATTATAACCCTTCTCACAGTTCACAATACTTCTAAACCTAGCATCATCAAATTTTGAAATTGTACCCTGTAGACCCAGATCTAGGTTCTTAATATCAAGAAAAGAAGCAATCCCTCCATATCACATTCCCCAGTTATAAGTAAGTAAAGTTTACTGTAATTCTTGTTCTTAGGAGGATTGAATTAAATAATTCTACTGTTGCATAATGAAATTTTAGCTATGCTAAAGACTAATGTTTCCAAGTATTACATGGTTTGAAATAAAATGCCTACTGGCACTAATATTTTTAACTTTGAAGACATTGTTTTATTGATGTTTGGGGATTAAACTGATTAATACAAAGAAAAATAATGTAATAGTAGATTTAGAAATGATATGGCCAACACATTTTTTTAGTGCTCCTGCACCTGAAACTTTCCCACTATGTCACTGATTGCAGGTATGATCTCACCAAAACCTGATGCAATTGTAATAAGACTTTCTTATTCTTGTACTTCAATTCACTATATACAAGTTCCCCTCCAAGCCATACATACCATCATGACTTGTAACTGTATTCCCCTTCCCTCATTGTTACAGGGTCAAAACCCTGAAACTCCTTCCTAACAGCACTATGGGTGTACCTCGATCACATATCCCTCCATTTTCATCCTAAGCATGTATTTGTCCAGACGCCCCTTAAAAGTCAGTATTGTATCTTTCACTATGTCCCCTGGCAGTGAGTTCCAAGCACCCACCACCCTCTGTGTAAAAAATTGCCATGTATATCTCCTTTAAATCTTGCCCCTTGCACCTTAAATCTATGCCCCAGTAATTGACTCTTGCACCGGGGAAAAAGTTTCCGACTATCCGTTCTGTCCATGCTCCTCATAATCTTGTAGACTTCTATCAGGTCGCCCCTCAACCTCCATCGTTCCATTGAGAACAAACCAAATTTCTCCAACCTCTCCTCATAGCTAATGCTATCTATACCTGACAACATCTTGGTAAATCTTTTCTGTACCCTCTCCAAAGCCTCCACATCTTCAGGTAGTGTAGCAACCAGAATTGAACACTATATTCCAAGTGCGGTCTAACTTAGGTGCTATGAAGCTGCAATATGACTTTCCAATTTTTAAACTCAGTGCCCCGGCCGATGAAAGCAAGCATGCCGTACGCCTTCTTGAGCACCTTCTCCACCAGCATTACCACTTTCAGTGACCTGTATACCCAGATCCCTCTGATTATCAATACTCTTAAGAATTCTGCCATTTACTATATATTTCCTATCTGTATCAGTCCTTCCAAAATGCATTATTTTTAATTTTTTTAAATCTCTCCCTGTAGTGGAGGATTATCATGGGCGGTACTAAATGTATTCCTAAATCTGAACTGCCGGACGATGAAGAAGTGACTAACGTTCAGAGTAACAGGCAGTGGACCTATCCCAGTGATCTTACTATTGCTCTTTCTGCTAGCGTCCCACTCTACCCACCAGGCCGGATTATTCATGTGATACACAACCATCCTGAGGAAAAGTGGTAGGTATCTATAAAGTTGATTATTGCAGTTCATAATGTTTCTTGTCAACCTATAAGCCCAATTTTTCCCCAGCTTATTTTCCTGTGAATCACTAGGCTATGTATCAACTGAAACAAGAAAGCTATTGTGAATGTCCAGTGAATAATTCACTCTGAATTTTCCTTCCTGCATTTCATGGGGAAACCCGTGGTCCATTTGTTGAGTCAACTTTTCACCCTCGTATGTGGATGAAGAAAATAGAAAGTTGTGCACTCAAGTTCGCAGATGACATCAAGTTAGCAGTGGTGGAACACAGTAAGTAGTGCAGACGGCAGAAGTTGCAAAGGGACATAGATGAAGTGAGTGGACAAAACCATGGCAAATTGGAGTTTAATGTGGGCAAATGTGAGGCTATCCAGTTTGGACCCATAAAAGATAAATCTGAGTATTTTCTAAATGGTGAAAAATTTGGGACTTCAGAGAAACAAAGGTTTGATTCAGTACAAGTAACGGAATCATTAAAAACCAGTAGACAGGTACAAAAAGCAATCAAGATAAGATAGTGCAATATTATTTCAAGAATGCAAATGAAGGAAGTTTCATTTATAGCAAGCTTTGGTAAAAACCCATCATATTTGAATTTGGTTTTGTATGCATGATGTCAAACTATATTCTAACCTTGGAGCACTTGCAATCCAGATTCACCCGAATAAAAGCAGGACATGAGGGTTAAATTATGAGAACAGGTTAACCAAATACTGCTTGTATTCCCTTGAGTATAAGAAATCGAGGGGTGATCTAATTGAGGTGTTTCACATAGTAAATGGATTTGCTGGGGTAGATGGGGAGAAGGAAATCGACATCAAGAGCAACAGGCTGTTCAGAAGTGAAATCAACAAACACTTTTTCACAAAAATTGTAGAAATGTAGAATTCTTCCTCAAAACACTATGGATACTGAAACAATTGGAGCCTTTGAGATTTATATATTTTTGTTACTGAGGATATTGAGGGATTTGGAGAAAAGTCAGGGAAATACTAATAAACACAGATTAGGCATAGTCTAATTGAAGAACCTAATGGGCTAACTGATTTACTCCTGTATCTTACATTTTTGACTCTGTGATGTGCTCCAGTCATGCAAGTGGTTCAAAGGTGCTTCAAGAGTTCTCCAGTTGCATGGGGATGATTCCCCCAGCCTCCTGCGATGCTTTTGTCATGCAGCAGGCTGGGAAACTCAAGCGGAGGCCATTTAGCAAGTTCCACACTGGGCGCCACAGCCTCCACGTGTCTCTGGCAGCCAGATTTCTAGCGCTGTCAGCTGCGTGTCGATTTCTGGAGCAGAGTTGTATAAATTATGTAAATTGTCATTTAAACCTATTCGAAATCTCATTCATGATCCAGGGACTGAAATATATGGGCGGGCCCGCTAGTGACCCCATTCCTCCAGCCCACTCTAGGCGTGGTTCACTCCAGCAAGGTTTATTATGGCTCCCCACTTGTGCGGAGCTGGCAGCCTGACCCTGCTGGAATGAAGGGTCAGGCGTTGGGGGGGTGAACAAAGAACAACACAGCACGGGAAACAGGCCCTTCGGCCCAACGAGCCCGCGCCGCCGTCCTACTATCTCAGTGACCTATTCATGATTTTAGTCTACGCCTAACGTGCGAGGATCAGGGAGGTCCAATTTAGGGACAATTTAGTACCCAATCAATCAGCCTAAAAGCACATCTTTGGGGGATGTGGGAGGAAACCGGAGCACCCGGAGGAAACCCACGCAACCACGGGGAGAACGTGCAAACTCCCACAGACACAGGCCCAAATCCATGTGTCCGCACAGCAACAGAGATAGTCTCTGAACTGTCATGTTGCCCTCGAGATGGTCCAGTTTAAGCACACTAACGACATGAAGCAATAGGCAACTCCCGAAGCAACATCCAAGAGCAGCCCACTACAACCTGCCGCCTGCATGCCCCTTGCTGGACTTAAATGCCTGTGGAGACAAAAAAATTTATTATTAAACAGGCAAAGACTAACATTCCTGAGGCAAAACGTATTCCCAAGCCTACAATGTTCAGTAAGGCCTACTATATCCCCCTATATGTAGCCCGCTCATATGGCTGTCTAAGTGACTCTTAAACAACCCTAGCGTGCCTGCTTCCACCACCTTACTCGGCAGTGCATTCCACACCCCCACTACCCTTTGCGTGAAAAACTGCCCTCTAATATTTGTCTTATACCTAGCCCCCCTCACCCTAAGCCCGTGACCCCTCGTTCTATCCATTTCTTGTAGCGGAAAAAGCTTACCACCATTTACTCTATCTATCCCCTTCATAATCTTATAAACCTCTATTAGATCCCCCCTCAGCCGACGTCTCTCAAGGGAAAACAGCCCAAGTTCATTCAATCTTTCCTCGTAAGACAGCCCTTCCATACCAGGCAACATCCTGGTAAATCTCCTCTGCACTCTCTCCAGGATCTCTACATCCTTCCGGTAGTATGGCGACCAGAACTGGACGCAGTACTCCAAGTGAGGCCTAACCAACGTTCTATACAACTGCAACATCAGACTCCTACTCTTATATTCTATACCTCTTCCTATGAAGGCTAACATACCATACGCTTTCCTCATCACATTCTGCACCTGTACCGACACCTTCAGGGACTTGTGCGCTTGCACCCCCAGGTCTCTCTGCGTATCTATACTCCGGATAGTTCTACCTTTTATCGTATAACTCCCCTCCACATTATTCCGGCCAAAGTGCATCACCTCGCATTTCTCCGGATTAAATTCCATTTGCCATCTATCTGCCCAATCTACCAGCCTGTCTATGTCCTGTTGCATTGCCAGGCACTGCTCCTCAGTACCCGCCAATCCAACCATCTTGGTGTCATCAGCAAATTTGCTGATCACACCACCTACCCCCTCTTCCAAGTCATTAATATATACCACAAATAGAAGAGGTCCAAGTACCAAGCCCTGCGGCACACCACTGGTGACAGGCCTCCAATTGGAAAAGGAGCCTTCCACTACTACTCGCTGTCTCCTCCTCCCAAGCCAGTTCTCCACCCATCTACATACCTGGCCTTGTATCCCATGAGCCTTCACCTTTTCTATCAGCCTACCATGAGGGACCTTGTCAAACGCCTTACTGAAATCCATATAGACAACATCAACGGCTTGTCCTTCGTCAACCGTTTTTGTCACCTCTTCAAAAAATTCCACTAGATTTGTAAGGCACGACCTCCCTGTAACGAAGCCATGCTGCGTATCCCTGATCAGATTGCAGCGCTCCAGATGTTCATACATCCTATCCTTGAGGGTGGGGTGGGGTTGCTCCCTTGGCATTGCCACCTTGGCAGTGCCAGCTGGACCCCTGGCACAGCCCAAAGGGCAAAATGCAAAAGCCCAGGGGGCACCTTGGCATTGTTGACTGGGCATGGGTAGTGCCAAGAGGATGAGACCTAATGGATGGAGGGCCTCTGGGGGGGTGTCCCACTGGCCTTCTGCAGAGGGACCATGAGCAGAAGGAGGGAGACCAGTGATCTGGGCTGGACATCGGTGTTGTGGGGGGGGGGGGGGGGGGCGGCATCAGGGCTGCTGGTTGGGGAAGAGAATTGACGCACTGTCACAGTAGGGAGGAGGGATTTGTTCCTCCGGTGGTTCCTCTCACAGAGTGACAGTGGACACCCTTGCTCCCCCCCCCCCACCCCAACCAGAGATCCATTCCCCCTCCCCACATCAGTGAGCGATCGGGCTTCCCCATCACCAACAGACAACAATCAGCCCTCCTCCTCCACCCACCCCTCCTCGAAGGATGATCTGTGTCAGAGAGCCGCTCTCTCTGCTTTTTTCTTTCCTGACCCGGGCGCGCTTTTTCAAATCTTTTTCGAAATGAGCATGCACAGTTCACAGCTCCGATCATTCTAGCAGCGCTAAGCCCTGCCCAGAGCGCGAATCGGACCAGAGCCAGCAAAAGGCATATGGGTGCATTGCAATGAGGATTCCGGGCTTGGATCTGTATTGTGCCCAGATCTGGCCCTTAGACTCCAAATGGTAAAATCGGGCCCTTAGAGTTTCTTTTTAGGAGAATCGCTGCCCCACCCCCCACCCCCCACCCCCCACCCCCAACCACATATCAAAACCTACAACAACTATGATTTGTTTTTTAGGGCATCTCATAAATCTGCCATCAGTTACACTTGCATTCATTGGCCTTGATTTTTTTTGTGTGTCGGCTCACTTACTGTGAGCTAGTAACATCATTAACTAAGGAAATAAGGCACCTGAAACTTGGGTGAACAAGTCACCAACTGTGCATATCCTGAACTAACCTGATTGAAAGATTGTGTGAAATTAACAGCGCAATGGCAGTAATTAAGTTAGAATGGAATGGATTTAGTAACAAATCAGGTGGGAAAGAAAAATCAAGAAGGAACAAAAAGATTGGAATAAGAGAAAAAGAAAAAGATACATTTCTAAAAACAGTTGAAACCTAAAAGAATGAGATCCCCCATTTATAATGGTTAACTTTCAGTGCTAGAGATGTTAAATGCACTAACTAATACTTAAGACTTTAAAAGACTGAAATTTCCAAGACATAATAACTTAGTGTTAGCAAATACAGCTACTTCACCACAATTAATAGATTTGAATGCTGAGCCCGACTGTGACGCAATGTGTTCACAAAACTAATAACAGAGCAGGGCAGCTTAGTCAGCATTTTATAAATGTTTGACCTTAACTGGAAAACTGGATGTTGCCTGAATTTACTCTTCCAATTGTATAAATAATGAAAAGTGCTCATTGCTTGATATTTTGACAACAAAACATGACTCGGTGTTACAGTGTCAAGTCCTGCAGCAGCATTATTTTTGGTGAGGTGCCAATAGATGATTGTTCGTTATACAGTTCACTGTAAAGTTTGATGGTGTACAGTAAACAAATCATAAGGAGGTGATTATATGATTTAAAGCTTGCAGGAGAAAAGACTGACTGAGGAAGGTGAACTCTCAGCATTAAAATTAGGAAAAGAATGAGTTCACCTCAGATGAGCTAGGATGTTTACACAATATAGTAGCCATGCTTTGCTGTTGTCCTCAGTGCAGCATGAGAGCAAATAAAAAGGTGAAACCAAAGTACAGAGCCATAGCTTTTTGTCACTCTGATATCAGAGCTTTGTTGCAGAATTTTTCCAACTTTGCTTCCTCCTCAGCTGAACAGGCAGGAATATGATTGCACAAGAGCCCGCAGCCCTCTGGTATCTCTCGTAAATGGTGGTTGTTAGCTTGAGCCAAGACAATGAAAATCAGCAGGCTATTTAATCCCCTGGGATAGCACTGGAGAGCTCCACACTATTTTCACTTTATGGGAGAACAGTGCTTCAGCAGGAGTTACCTGAGCTAAATTCCACCACCTTTGCTCAGAATTATTGAGATCGGTTGTAGCACCTCAAGTGCTACTCTGCCCAATGTTAAGTAACTTGGTATAGATCAGGGATCTATCCTGCACTCAACGCTGGAACACCTAGATAACAAGGACACCTATGTCAGACTTCTATTTACTGACTACAGCTCAGCCTTCAACACTATTATTCCCAGAAAACGTATCTCCAAACTCCGTGGCCTGGGCTTCAGCACCTCCCTCTGACTGGATACCGAACTTCCTCATGCACAGACCACAATCAGTAAGGATAGGCAACAACACCTCCTCCACAATCATCCTCAACACAGGTGCCCCACAAGGCTGTGTTGTCGGCCCCCTGCTACTTATACACCTATGGCTGTGTAGCCAAATTCCTCTCCAATTCGATTTTCAAGTTTGCTGACAACACCACCATAGTGGATTGGATCTCAAGCAATGACGAAACGGAGTACAGGAAAGAGATCGAGAATCTGATGAACTGGTGCGGCAACAATAATCTCTGCCTTAATGTCAATAAAATGAAGGAGATTGTCATCAGTTTCAGGAAGTGTAAAGGAGAACATGCCCCTCTCCACATCAATGGGGACGAAATAGAAAGGGTCGAGAACTTTATGTTTTTAGGTTTCCAGGTCACCAACAATTTGTCCTGGTCCCCCCATGCCAAAACTATAGTTAAGAAAGCCCACCAATGTCTCTACTTTCTCACAGGACTAAGGAAATTTGGCAATGACTCTCACCAACTTTTACAGATGCCCCATAGAAAGCATTCTTTCTGGTTGTATTGTGGCTTGGTATGGTTCCTGTTCTGCCCAAGTCCGCAAGGAACTACAAAAGGTCATGAATGTAGCCCAATCCATCACACAAACTAGCCTCCCATCCATTGACTCTGTCTACACTTCCTGCTGCCGCAGCAAAGCAGCCAGTATAATTAAGGGCCCCAAGCACCCCGGACATTCTCTCTTCCACCTTCTTCATTCAGGAAAATGATGCAAACATCCAAGGTCACGTACCAACCGACCCAAGAACAGCTTCTTTCCTGCTGCTGTCAGACTTTTGAATGGACTTACCTTGCATTAAGTTGATCGTTTTCTACCACTTAGTTATGACTGTAACACTACATTGTGCACTGTCTCGTTTCCTTCTCTATAAACGGTATGTTTTGTCCATGTAGTGCGCAAGAAACAATGCTTTTCACTGTAAATACATATGACAATAATAAATCAAATCAAATCAGAACTGGAATTGATGCATTACCATGCCAGAAAATGCTTTTGTCAACTGATCGAGTAGGGTGGCTTTACAGCTATTTTTATGTTTACTGTGGCAAATATACTCTTGAGTTTGATTGATTTGTGTATTAGTTACAAGTTATGCAAACTCTGCAAAATGTGGACCACGTTGCCTATATGTCCTTCTCAAATTTCCAATTTTTCATATTGACCAATGCACCAACATTGTTATGACTTGATTTTTTTTTAAGAAGAATGTGGAATTAGGAAACAGGATGCTTAAATGCATTCTGCTGTGATCTCCTTGGCTGACAAATAATTTTAATTTGTGTAGTTGCTGTGGACAGGAAGAGTCGACTTACTATGCTATTTGGAGTGACAACAAGACATTGGATGAGGTCATCATCTCTGCTGCCATGCTGAACGAGCACATGCCTCATGTTGTTATGGATGGTCTGCACAAGGTATTTGTCAAAGTGATTTTGCCCAGAACCGAACAAAATACAGAAATGTGCAAAGTTAGTGATCGGCGATAAACTGTTTTAGTATTTCGTCCTTTGATTTCTCAAACTTGAGTTCAAATTGAGGATAAATATGAAATGAAGCTCTTTTTCTTCATTAGGTATAATGGCTAAATGTGAAATGAGTTTAGAGAGTCTCATATTGGTTTGCAGTGGATTTAATCCACAACGTAAAAAAACTTCAAATTTGACTTAAAAATGTCACTTGCTGTTCCAAGTCCTCTAGGATAGCTGCTGTTTATAATGAAAAATGTCACAATTACTGTTGGGGATATTTTACAAAAACTGAAGTGATTGAGGGGTATAGGTAAACAAAAAGTGACTTCACTCTGCAGCTATAATGTGCTTTATTCAACTGATAGTTCTGCTGCTGACATTGCACAGTTGGAATTAATTCTCAAAACTAACATCCCTCACGGTGATGAATGCAACAAGTCATGGACTTTTGTCCTTAGAGGCCAGAACACCATTTCTGAATAATGTCCTAAGTCTTCAGAATCAATCTTAAAAAGCAGATGAAACCTTAGTTTGAAGTCTTATCCAAAAGACACTGGACCTTCAGTTAGTATATGTTGACAGCCTAGGTTTTGTGTTCCTATGCTGAAATGGGGTTGAACCTCGTTTTGACTCGGACAGATAACTAGTAATTGAATCAAACTAACGCCAAAATTGTTGTCTTTAAAGACTTTGAGAATACAAGTAGACTGAATCAAAATGTTAGACCATTATAACTTATTCAAGGTCAGGAATAGAAAAGATTAGATGGACACCTTGTTCTTTTCTGTAACTTTTCATTGTATTACATAAATCTTTGTCTTGTATCAGTCAGTCTTACAATGAACTCCTACTTGTGTGTTGAATGGAATCTGCAAACACTTTTACTTAAGCTAACAGTACAATTCCACATTGTGTCTTTCTCCACAGTAATTATCACTCTTTTGCTACCCTGGGGACAGGTGAATGCTCATGATTTCAGTTATGCTCCCAGTCACTGCATATTTCCAGACTGTGGAATTGCATATAAAAGTTAGCTCATTTGAAGGAATAACATTGTTTTTGAATGTGAAAAAAAGATAAAACAGCAAAGAATTTCAGAAATAAAAACAGTCAATTCTGCAAATGCTCAGCAGTTTAGGCAGCATCTGTGAGAGAAACAGAGTTAATGTTCCAGGTACATGACTTTTCATCATAACTGTTCTGATGAGAGGTCATTGACCTGAAACATTAACTCTGTCTTTTCACAAGTGTTGCCTGACCTGTTCAGTATTTCTAGCATTTTGTGTTATACTTTGAGTTCCAATATCTGCATTAGTGTACTTTTAAATTAATGAATTCCAAATCTGTGAACTTTTTAGAACTAAGCAACCTGTAATTACAGCACAAGAGATACGATCAATAGGAACTCTGCCTAAGGCAACAGCTAGACATGGGATAGATCATGAGTAGTCCTGAAATCATATTGTCCATTAATGCAATATATGTTCTTCATTTTTATCTAGTTAGATGTCAGTAATGTGTTGTTCTGAAAACAAACAAAACCTGTGGATATTTTATTCAGCAATTTTTAATTTGTATTTGTGGCAGAAAATTCTTTTTTCAATCTTCTATGGTAGAGTGAGTGGAGTAGCTGCAGATATAAATTGATGTAAATGAAATAAAGTACAGGGTTTTCTCTGGAGAGTTTCTTTCTAAAAAGCAGCTATAGAATGCAGTTGCTCAGGGAGCCATGTGACTGCTCCACCAAAGTAATTTTAAGAAAGGATACCAATCGGGGCTGTATAAACCACAGAGAAGGAAAGGAATCAATGTCTGAAATGCAGAGTGAGAAACCTTAAGTGTGTAAATCACTGCAGTGCAAGATTCCTCAGGAGACTCGCATCCAGTTTTCAAGAAAGTTATTGAAATGAATTAAAATACATCATGCGCAGCACAGTTGATGATAAATGGTCTCGACGATCATGTCCTGAAGTAATTCTCAGTACTTAACTTGTCACTGCCAAGAACAAAGCAAAATCAGCAAGGTTAAACTAAATCTTTTTTTAAAGCAGTTAAGCTCAGGTGTTTTAAAAAAATTAGCATTTTGAAATTTTATTTCATATTTAATGATTTGGTGATTCATCGCACTTCTGTTCAGTCTTGCCAGCTAGTTGTAGATTTGTTTGTGAACCAGTTACATTGGTGCATGTAATTTTGAGTATGTTAGAAAGGGAACCATGTAGTAGAATTTGGGGGTTAAAGGATTATAAATATCTAGCAATAGACAACTCAGCATACTGTTATTCAAAATTTCAATCCTGGTTGGATTCAACATCTCCAAAACTTAGTTATTTGGTTGACTGGTGATATGCAGTAAGATCAATTCTGTTGCCAGCAGTGTTGGGTAAAATTTTATTAAGTGTCATAATTTCTACAGTGTTAGCTCCTGTATTTTACAAGGGTTCATTTTGGATGCATTAGCTTTCCTATTTGGCAAGGGTGTCCTCCCTTTTTTATTTCATTCCATGTTCCAAACTTTTCATTTTGCTGACCTCAGTGAAGGAAAAGTACAATTAGAGTAAGTTTCAGCTTTCTAAGCCTGTGACGTCCAGTAGTTGCTATTTTAAATGGAAATGCACATCCATCACTCTCTGGAGTGACATTACCAATTTGAGACATTTTTTTCTCTCAGTGCAGAATGGCCAAAAAGATGAGAGCTAATAAACATTCAGATCTTTGATTGACGGTATCAATTCCCCTCTATGTGCATGAGTGTGAAAGTGAATGTTAGAAGAAAAGAACTTTATTTTTCTACAGAGCTTCAACTATGTGGTCATGTCATAGAAATCAAATGAAAAGCGATAATGTTTGAAATGTTCAGGCTTCCCATATTGATTTGAGTAATTCATTAAGTGAAAAACTGAGGCACAATCTGTTTCAGAAACACTTGCAACAAGATGATTAGATATAACACTGAACTGTGTTGGGTGTAGAGTGCTCTCACAGCATTACTCATGAACCAGCTGAATTTCATGGCAATTGAATTTAAAATCCTCATTGTGTTTAAGATGTTATTTGAAAATTTCCTGTATAGGATAGGGGAGGTATACAGCAACTTAAACAGCTTTCCACCCTGAGGTTACACCAAATCACAGAACAGTTAAACTAGTTTATCCCAGTAAACTCTGCATGGAACTTACTTGATTGAACAGTAACTTCTGGCATGACTACTGCACAACTAGCATGATTTGTTGGGGCTGAATAATCTGTTTTTGTGCTTAAAATATAATGACAGGAAATTCAGGACCAGTGTGTCACAAGAACACGCACCACTTTGATCCTTTCAAGTTCTCATATCAGCTTTCTTTGTTACCTCACTGAATAAAATTACTAATTTATTGCTAATTTTGTGCTATGGCTCATGATGTTCAAAATGGGTTGAGCTTGCTTAACAGGCAGATTGGGCTTTCATCCCAATAAAATTCAAACCAAAGTGGCTTTGAATCAAGATCCTTAAGATAACCCACTCTACTGCCCAGCTAGTCCCCAATTTGTCTTCATTCCTAAGTGACTTCACCTATTTTTAAGAGATGATCTAGAAAGGATGAATTAAGCCAGTGTGACCTGATTTACTTAGCTTGTATTAAATAATGTATTTTCCTTCCCAACCAGGTCTTAGAAAATTACAACAAGGGGAAGACAGCTTTACTGGGAGCAGCAAAGGTAATGGTCAGCCCAACCGAGGTGGATTTGAATCCTGACATGGTTGTTCAACAGCAACCTCAACCAATAAAACAAGGAGACCAAAGGAGGAACACCAGTCTAAAGTAAGAATACACCACAGTAAATGTAGTGGTCAGTACAAAGCAGAAAGTCCAAAACTGGAGAGGGGGTAAAGTATGGGTATGGCTCAAGTTCTCTATTCAGAGAACCTGAATAACAAATCTGTGCCCATATTATTAGACAAAAAGTCAGAGGAACAAATATTCCTATCTTTAAAAACATCATGCATTTTCTGTTGTCATCCAAAAGTTTCTGCTCAACGACTAAAAGGTGCCATATGTAAGTGAAAGCTCTCAGAACCTAACTGAAATTTACAGGAAGGCAGAGAAAGTATGAGATTCATGTTATACATGGAATATATTTTAAAAACAATGGCTTGTTGACAGGCATTCTTAATGTACACCCATTCTTTACTTAAGACTCTTCTTCAGTCTCCCAAATCATTCGCTCTTCAGTGTCCTTAATTGCCTGGAAAGGTGGGGTTAGTCAAAGATAGGCATTTCTTTGCAAGTAGATGGCTGTCAATTCTGATACAGTGCCACACAGACGTAAACCTAGGTTTGAAGGTGTAGCCACTAATATTAAGCACGGGTTTTTCTTGGATTGCAAATTGTAGCTTTGATTGGTGGTTCTGGTGGAGCACTGAACAAAGTTGAGATGGTAGATCAGACAAATCAAGAGAAGGAACAGAACACAACTTTGATTAGACTTTATTTAGAAGACCTTGTCCAGTTTTCATGTTCACCTGTACGAGACAAGCTAGGTGAACTTTGCCTGACAGATGTTTTTGTATGTTCACAACTTTCTAAACAAACCAAGAATGGCTTGCATACTTGATTAATTTGAGCCAATTGACATTCAATATGTTTTATTACGGAGGGGTGTGGGACACTTTCCTTCATAATTTTCTCATCTATTGGCTAACCACAACAATATGTATTTTTAAAAAGTGTATTTAAACCCTTTTGAATGCTGGGACTCGAACAAGCTTTATTGTAAGTTAAAAACATTCATTTCCATAACTCTTGAAATGTAAAAATCCATTTCCCAAACGCACTGGCACATACACGCAAGATTATTTTCTAGAGATGTAATATGCACTTAGATTGTTATACAGCTAAAACATGTTACTTTACATAATCCTTAAGATGGTGGTTAAAAACATTGCAGGCCTGAAGGATTCCTTGAAGACAAATGGAGATTCAAAGTTTCTGCCTTTTCAATCAAAATTGTGGTGAACCTCAGCACTCAGCAAAGTCCTTTCTACTTTAAGTAACTCCCCTGAAATATGAAATATGTCCAAAGATTTCTATTTGGAAACCACAAAAGAAATCACCTAACTTTCTGGAGCCCGTTTTGTGAAGGTACTGTCCATATTGCATGTTGTCTTTCAAATGTATCTTCCAATGCGCTTGCGGACAGGTGACACGACCATAACATCAACCTTTGCAAAATAAAGGGTAAAGTTAAATTCCCTGGCACTTCTTTTGTTATACATCAGTAAGAAAAGATAAAACACAATCGCAGAAATTCACACATATGTGCACCTCCAACAAATTGTTATTAAACCTTCAACAGCTTACTTTTATAACATTTGCTTGTTTTAAGATTTGTGTAATACACTATCCCTTAGGGTGAGGCAAAAATATCCTTGGTCAGAGTACTTTGGTAGCGAGGAAGACCTTTTCCAGCTTACACTGCTGGCTCTTTCTCTTGCTGCATTTCTCTCTCGCTTGTTCTTTCCCTTTCTCCTATCTGCTTTTTTTCTCTTAGGAACTCTAATTCTATTTTTACACATGGCAATTTCTTTATCTATTTAGATTCTAGCTAACAGTACTTTGTTAGTTTTTCATTCTAAGCTTGCTTCCTCTGTCTCTGGTTCAATATCAAAGTGATAAGCTTGAATTTGAATAATTTGGGCCTTTCTTGTGTTAGGTCTTATATTTAAATATATCTGCTTAACTATAGCTCTCGTGGGTCCTCAATATTTTTTGCTTTTCATGCAGTCCAAGTTACAGCATCCTCTTCTATGAGGCTTTTAGCTTCAAATGTGCCTGTCTTGTATACTTGGCACAGTAAAACTACAGGAAACCCTGCTGCTTGATTTTTCCTTCTGCTTTTTTGTCCCACCAATTTCAACCTCCCACTTCCAATTTAATTGCCATCCACTGGTTTCAAATCTTGAACTTGAGCTACCAGTTTTGCACAAACGGGGTAAGATATGGGATAATTTTCCCCCTTGCTTTTCACCTTGTGCTGAGATGTATTTCTGGGAAGGAATGTTTAAACTCTTTTGAGTGTCATGACTTCAAAAAAACAGACACAAGTGGGCTTTCTTATAACTTTAAATAAAAATAAATGATGAACGTTTATTTCCACAAGACTCAAAATGGAAAAGCAACAAACACCCACTCCCCAAACCTATAGGCACACATACAAGAAAAGAGATTTCTAGAGATACAAGACACATTTAGATTATTAAAAGAATGAAACACACAGGTCACTTGTTTACACAGCCTTTATGATGGTGGTTGAAAATGTTGCCGGCCTGAGGAATTCTCCCCCTGAAGATAAATGGATACTGGAAGTTTCTAGCTTTTCAATCAAAATTGTGGTGAAGAAATATCTTTGCAGGTAAAAGGAATTAGCCCCTATTTACTGCCTGTGGTGATTCTTCTCTGGGCAAGAGAGCTCTCCCTCTGAGGTGCTAGTCCCAGACTACCTTGATGGGTTGACCTCGTGGATTAATAAGTATCAGTTCCTTCTCTAGCTAATTTTAGTCTGTGAGGAAAATATCAATTTAGTTCATTGTCCACATAAGAGGTTGAAGCTGCTGCAATTGACACAATAGAGCAATCACTTTAATATCTAGCTACGATCATTCTCACTGAATGTCCTTATTAGAAATCCCATTTTTGTGGTCCTTGTGGATCTAGCCATTGTCGTTTAAGTCTCTCCCATTGAAATGTTGAGGGGCAATCAGTCAGCACCTGGCAAGGCCATTTACATTTTAAGTGACTCCTCAAGAATATGTCTGCTTCAAAATTCCTTAATTCTGGAATCCCTACAGTACAGAAGGAGACCATTCGACCCATCCAGTCTGCACTGACTATGATACAGTATCTTACCCAGGTCCGCTTCCCAACTCCTTAACCCCACACACTTACCACGGCTAATACTACATACCTTGGGGCACAAAGGGGTTTTTTTTAACGATTGCCAATCCACTGCACATCTTTGGACTATGGGAGGAAACTGGAGTAGTCAGAGGAGTCATGTGCAGACATGGGGAGAATGTGCAAACTCTACATTGACATTTTACAGTGTCCATATCTCATGCTGCTTTCTATGAGTGCAAAGCATACAATGTCCATCTCCCAGTACGCTTCATGGACATATGCCAAGACCATAACACCTGCGTGTTTAGTATTACACGTTTAATGATATTCTATTTGTTGTCAGCTGAAACACTATTGAACAACCTTCCACAGTCAATTTACTTTAGTTTTCTTCTTTTCAATTTAGCCTTTGAAATTTGAATAAATGAAAATTGCTTTGCCTTTATGTTGAAGACTGAAGCCAGTCTGACTTTGATCATTTGTATGTTGACATTATGTTGGACAATAGGTGTATTTTTTACCCTACATCAGGTCTATCACTATGCAAATGTGGGAATGGGAAGATGTCAGGATAGCATTCTGCTACTTCAGGAATTTTGACCATAAACATACCTGCTTCACCCCACTGCTGCTGAAACCATAATTCATATTTTACTTCTCTACAAAATCAATTTCTCAAATGCTCTTCTCAGCTGTGTTTCCTTCCTCATCTTTTATCAGCAGATCAAGAATTTTGCCACCCATGGTGTCCCCTGTACAATGCTTCAGGCACCTTAGGATCTCTCCACAGAAATGCTTTATCCTGTCTGAGTAGTTCAGTCATGTTTACTAGATCATACCCCCTGTTTTTCTGCCTGCCTTCTATCTAACTGTTGTGAGCTCCTTCCTCCAATCAGTTGGAAGTCAACTTATTTCACTTAATTGTCTGTCTGTTTTGATTTCAGAAGCCGCCTAAAGTCTATGCCCATGGCCTCTTCACATTTCTCCCTCAAATTCTTTCTTGTTTCTTGTCATATTACTTCCCAGTAAACCTCTGAGCAATGAATTTGTGAGGAATACCGTGTAAATGTAAAGGTTTGTTCAGTTAATAGCACCTTTGTATTGATAATGTTCCGTTAGCTGTATGAATTGTGTAGTGCTCCTGCTGATGGGTCTAAACAATTTGTAATGGAGAAAAAGACCATACCCCCAGTAGCCAGATACTCAAATGTTTATTCCCAGCCATATAAGCAGTATGACCTTTTAATTTTATTCAAGCCTTCCTGCACAATACTGCTTAATTATTGCAGGTCAGTACTGAATTAGAGGACGCCAACTGTTGTGGACTTATTCGTGTAGGGTCGTACAGCCAGGAATTGCTCACGATTAGTAGTTTGAACTATATTCCAATAACATAGTATATAACACCTATCAAACTGATTTTACTTCAATTTGCCTGGAGTGTATTTTGTTGCTTGAGGCAAGAGAAAGGAAAGGAAAGGAAACCAGAAACCACTTTGCTTATTTTGTTCTGGGATTTTCCACTAATGTGGGGTGAAGGACTTGTTTACAGCTGGCAAAGGTGCAGACAAAGTAGAATCATCAGAGTGAGATGGAAGGGGGCCTAAAAGGAATTCTGCCCCAAGAGAAACTAATAATACCTTGCACTAGAGCATTCTTAGATCAAATGATTTAAGGGAAGCAGTGAAAAGAGTAACAAAGTTCAGCCAAGTAAGTGAAACCCTCTTGTTTCTGCTTCCTCGGAGACCATTGGTCTGGAAAGTCTTTTGACTGTTGCTTTAGGAGAGCAGTCAGTAACTACTAAAGATGCAGTGATTCCAGCATTTGTGCCAGCCTGGAAAACTAGCCAAAGTGACAACGGCTTCAAAGAAAATGATGTGCTCTAAAGAATTGACACCTCAAAAACAACCTGAATATAAAGCACAGGAGCACTGGTAGACCGTTCAACCTTTTGAGCCTGCCCTGTCATTCAGTAAAATTATGATTGATTTACCTCGAATCCACCTTCCTGAATTTTCTTCATGTTTCTTAATTCCCTTATTATTCAGAAGTTTTATCAATCTCTGTCTTGAATATACTCAATGACTGTGAATCCACAACTCTAAAGGAGAGTGAATTCTAAAGATTTCCAACACTTTGAATGAAGGAAGTTCTCATCTCACTCTGAATTGACTGAGCCATTATTCTGAAACTTTGGCCCTTCTTTCAAGACTCCCCATCCAGTCGAAGCATCCTTCCAGCATCTATCCTGTCAGATACCTTAGAACTTTATATATTTCAAAAAGATCACCTCTCATTCTTCTGAATTATAAGGAATATATTTTGAGTTTCTCTCTTCTCACAGAACAATCCTCTCATCCAAAGAATTAGCTTAGTGAATACTTGTTGCATTCCCTCTAAAGCAAATATATCCTTTTTGAAGAAGGAGACCCAAGCTATAAACAGTACTCCAGGTTTGGTCTCTCCAAAGCCCTATATAATTACAGCAATACTTCCTCACAATTTCTCATGTATGTCAAAGTTTTATAATGAAGGCTTACATTTGCCTCTACATTTGATGGCTGTATCTGCATGTTAATTTTCTTGAATTTGTGCACAAGGATATTTGGATCTCTATGAATACCAACAATTCACAGTCTCTCTCCATTTTTTTTCTCCCAAAAAAGTGAATAATGTCTCTGTTACATTTCATCCTGGCACATTATTAACCTGTTTGATTAACATTCTGCTTGTCGCAGCATCTTTGCATCTTTCTCACAGCTTCCTTTCCCATTTAGCTCTGTACCATCTGCAAACTGACAAAGAGTCAGACTGAAAATACAGTGAGATATAGATATGGCATGACCTAAGCTGTAGGTGTATCCAATATTCCATCTGTTTGGAATTTGCACATTTTCAGTACATGAACATTGAAGTATAGGAAAATAAAATTGTCATATTTTGTGGTACTGTTACGGCAATTTCCATGATTGTTGAGCCACCCCACTAATAATTTCCAAGTAAGTCGCAGTTGAACATTTGATTTTGTGCATGACTCATTAAAGCAGACAACATTTTAAGTGATGCGGTTCAGGGTAGTAAAACAAGTACAAATTTACTGAATCGTAATTGAAGCAAAGGATAATATCAGTGCCTTTGGCATAATTATTATTTGAAAAGCAAATACATGGTTGTTAATGAGAACTTTGAAAATCATTTTGTGGCATGCAATGATGTAATATTCAAGCAACTAATTTTATTTAGCAGAAAAAGTGAATTGATTAATTTGCTAAGTGATTCCTGTGCCACCTCCTGGATTATTGTGAATATAGAAACCCGCGTGATTAAATGTTCCATCGCAGACTACTACTTAAGTCTTCAAAACTGACCAAATCCAAATTTACCAAAGTTGATTCTCAAGGAAGCTCTCAGCTAGGTACACTTGAGGAAAGTGTTGAAGAATGAACAGTCCATATTGCTGTATTGACATTGAATTCAGATAATTTTGTTGAATTTATAGAACAAAATATCTCAATGCTGAATGGAATGAGCAAAAATGTCCACAGCACAGCCAATAGAAAAGACACGAGTGAACCTTTTTCTCAATGGGCATTCAGCTGGATTAAAAAATGACACTGGAACAGATGCCATCATGTCAAATTATGCAGGGAATAAATACTTCCTGAGTAATCAAATGAGATTCATTTGGAATAAAAAAGAAAACGCTGGAAAGAATCAGCACCATCAGTCAGCATCAGTGGAGAGAAAATCCAATTTAATGTTTCTGGTTGATAGTCAATCATCAGAACTAAACATATTCTGTTTAGTTCTGCATGTCAGTTCTACAAAAGATTTTTCTGAGCACGTTGAGAAGAAATAGTCAAAAGGAAATTAACAATGGAGAATGCTCGTTGGATGACCAACAATCGAGGCCCAAGGTTTGCATAAAATGGATGCAGTCATCTGAAAGACAGAGTATAAAAGGCTATTCTTGAAATTATTTAAAGTTCTGAGGAAAATAACAGTATGATGTTCAACTCTTTACCCTCATTACAACTAAGGTTAAAAATGATTTATGAAACATAGATCATCTGGGAGTGCAATAGTAAAGAAAGTGTGGTACAGATACTACCCATAAGATGGACAAGTTTGCATTTGTGTTTATTTCACGGAACTGAATAGGACAAGTTGAGAAGAAACTGACCAGTTTTCCGATTCAAAAATCTACTCAAAATTGCTGTACCAACTCTGGATTTTGGAAGGTGCTGTTCAGGTTAAAGAATGATCCTTACCATAATCCAAATGCTTGGCAGCTCCTGAGTGTTACCTATTACACCTCAAGTGGTTTCTCTTGCCATGCCTGCATGATTATTTCATGATTCTATCCTTGGGGCCACTCTTCTTCATTATTTACCTGCTATCCTGGTGATTTTATCCAGAAGCATAAAATCAGCTTTTATGTATACTCTATATGTTCTGGATTCAATTCTATATCACTTCCTCCAGTTGCTGTCACTACTGGATGAGTCAAATATTCCTCCTTAATGCCACTAAATACTCGTGGCTCCTGCAAATAATCTGCATTTTGGCCTTGAATCTTCTATTACAGTGTCACCTCAAACTTGGACCCAGAGGTGAATAACTTTGGTGTCTTGTTTAACCCTGAGCTGCTCCTCGTTTTCAATCTGCCACCACGACTACTACTTTCTTTTACCTTTGCAAATGGCAAATTGCCACTGCTGAGACCCTAATCCAAGATTTTATTTTTCTGCTCTTGAACTTCTCAGATGATCTTGCCTCTCCATCTCTATTCATGGACCACAAATCATTCAGTATATCAAAGTTTTTGTTCTTGACTATAGTAAGGCCCACATTATTATAATTGCTGTCCTTATTAAGGCCCACTGCTTACAGGATCCCAATGACTTGACTCTGATTCTTCCCTCATTGATCTTCTCTAACCCTATATCTCTGTGAGCACTGACAAGTTTTCCCAACTTGGGCTTTTTTCTATATCATCGTTAGCAACTGCTTCTGAAGCCATCTTGAACTCGGGTTCTTCCTCTCAATGTGATTAGAAATGCTGGAAACCTCCTTTTCAGTCATCTTCACCCTTCCTCCCACCCCAAACTCATTGCTCCATATTTCGCCCAAACTTGGGGTCCACTGCTAACAGTTTGTTAAACATCCAGATCCCTTTCTATTGGGCATGCGATATAACAATATAAACTGTCCTTATATTCATTTCATTTATTACATTATTTACTTGATACCACTTCAAATAACCACTGATAGGAAATTTATAACATTCCCAAGGGCAAATGTTGCAGTACTTTGAGTGTCTCAATGGTGTTCTTTGCAACATAGATAATATTCTGATTTTCATCCAGGTTGGAATCTTTGCCGAAATAGGACAGCACTCGAGGTCAAATCCATTTACAATCAAGCAAAGGAGCTGGCTTGGCAGAAACAAACATCTTGTGACTCAATCATAACTACAGTAGCTTCATCTGGTCCTGATAACCCAGAGTGAACAGGCTATTGTAGAAGATCGGGACATCTTTCACAACCATAATGTACTTGTATAGATGAATATCAATGGCAGGAGAGTTTAAAGGAAAGCTTTTCTTTTTCCCACTTAGAGGATGGGTTAGTGTTAGGTCCCAATTCAATGCAAGTGTGACTTCCCTGTTAAAAGAAGAGGTGGAAGCATGTGTAGTAGCATATCTTTAAAGGTATTGACTGCATATAGTATGGTAATTTATTTTTATGCTGAGAAGTTTCAAAGTGTCCAGGTAATTTTTATTAAATATTTAAAGTAACTATTGCCTGTTAAGCCATTGGATAGATGGAGCTGATTACACTAAGAGGAATGGGCATGTTGTGCCTAATAGTGTTTTCTATTCTTGAATCTCCCATTTATTTTTCTGAGATGACGAGATACAGATCAAATGTAATTTCCAATCCATTCGTTGGTACTGTGGCAGTGCCTTTACAGGTTTCTGTTGCCCTAACTTCAAATGCTTACTCTTTATAATGGTGCACTTTTTGCCTTTTATCCTAATTGCTTGGTGCAAAGTACATCTGGTATTTCAGCAGAAAACTTTAATCTCTTCGGACTACATTCTTTGATGGCGAAACAGTTTGATTTGCATAAAAAGTAATGAAAAATTATTTTTCTAAGAGGTCACAACTGCAGATCACCTGAAGAATGGAGGGCAACTTTCCAAATGAAGGCATTTACTTAATGGAATTTTGAAAAATGTTTCCTTTTAATATCTCAGATAGGAAAATCAACATTTACTGAACCATTCCGACTAAGGAGGTCAGCTTCAATATTATGTTTCCACCAAACAGCAATAAAAAGTCAACAAGTTACTTCATACTTTAGGATTAAGAAGGGGTGAGAGATGGAGAATCACCGTGTTCCTGCTCTTAGTCATTGTCAGTGCCCCGACTCGAATATTTGTGTGCATGATAGGTTAGCATAGGGCAAAACTGTGATATTTCCATGGTCAAATAGTTTATCGGCTCTCACTAAAGCAAGGTAGAAAAAGCTGAGCAGAGTTCATGAAACTATATACCTAGCTTGGTTTAAAACAGACTTATCACATGACTGCTAATACACCGTTTCATTAAACAAACTAGTTTGTCCCACTGAGTATTGGGCAAAGATTGCACCTGACATAGGACTAAGCTATAAATAGCTGAAGACCTAAGTTTGAATCCCAGTGTTTGCTCCTATTAGCCAGAATTGCAAAGAGATCGCACTGCAGTTGGGCTCAGCATTCCCAATACAGACAGGGTGAAAATATCAGATTCAAATTTTAAATATGCAGCAACCCTTGTTAAGAACATGTGTGTTAAATGAACTTTGAGTGGAGACAGGATTGAGCTTGGATGTTGTGTCCATTTGATAGTCTTATAAGGTATCAGCATTATTGTCAGCTTTTTTGAGTGATGATAACTTAGACAATGTATTAGAATGCAGCAGGTGCCACAAGAACAGCAGCTTTCTTTCAGCACCTTCAGAAGACAGGAAGGAAGGACGAAAAACATAGGTGGCAAAAATGCTTATTTCTCTCCCAGCATATGAGACAGTTTTTTTATTCTGGAATTTCCTTTTTTGTTCAGCATTTTCTCCTTTTGATGTTTTGCTGGATTCTAGCTTGCAGATCTGCCCAGTTATTTCTTCCATTCAGATTTTCTTTTCTCTCCGTTCCTTTGAAGAATTCTTTGACTATTCCACTTCTTAATTTTGATTTATTACTTTCATTGTTGCTCTAATTCCCATTTTCATAAATTATCAAGATTACTGCTTTTTGTTAAAGCAGCTTCTCTCTAAATTTACCACAGGAAAGACCATTTACCCCCTTGATCCTGTTCTGCCATTCAATCATGAGCTGGATTTCCTTCTCCCTTACTAGTGGATTTGAAGGCAGGATGGCTTATAAAATACAGTGCATGGTCTTCCTGTCACCTCACCCACTCTTGAGACTATTAATGGCCATTTAAGAGCTTCATTCCACCTTGTCATTATTTTTCCCAAGGTTGGGGGATGCCAAACAGGTGGATCAACATCTTTAATTGCACATATTGCCAGGAAACATTTGGTGGGGGGACCTCTTTTGCCCATCAAAGGCACTCCCCAAGGTCACACTTCTCCTTTTCCCTCCCCTCCTGGTCTATCAAACGCAGACCCTCACCCCACTCGCCTGCTGCCAACTGTTAACAGCCCGGCAGCCATATTTCCCATAGGCAGGCAACTACTGACATTTTAGTCATGGGTGGGATGGAGCAGAAATCAAAGCACCCTTTAAAATCCAGCCTCATGTACCCACCTTTGCCCAATTACAGATATCTCTGTCAGATTTTAAGTTACTGATCTGGCATCAACTGCTTTTTGTGAAAGAGAGTTCCAAACTTCTTCAATCCTTTGCATGAGAAAGTGTTTCCTCATTTCAGTCCTGAAGGGGCTGTCTCTATCCTGTAATCCTAAAGTCCTCTGCCAGTGAAAAACCCTGCCTTTTTTTTATTTTTTTAAATTCCAGCAATAATCTCTCCACATTTGTATAATCTTTCTTCATAATTTGACCCTAGGGTCCAGGTAAGACTCTACTAAATCTACGCTTCACTCCCTCCAAGGCCATAAGACATTCCTAGGCTGAGATGCCCAGAACTGAACAAAACCAGATATAATCTAACCAAGGTTTGTACAGCTGTTGTACAACTTCCATCCCTTTGTATTTCAGTCTTCAAAATATAAGTCCTTTTCATCATACATTGACATGGACCTCTTTTTGTTGCTGTTTTACTGTTTCCAACTTTCCACTATTCAGGAAGTACTCTCCTTTTTCACATTCAAAATGGATGATCTCACAATTGCCTGCTTTGAAATCCCATTTGCCAGTTTCATCCCTCCATTTAATCTAATATTGTCTCTTTGTAATGTTCAGCTTCATCAATATTGCTTACAAATGTTGCAGCCCATCTTTGCACCAAATTTGGATATTTTACACTCTATCCCACTATCTAAGTTGTTACTAAATACCATTAATAGTTGAGACACCAGTACAGATCTTGGTGGGATACTACTGGTCACATCCTAACAATTCGAGTGCCTGATCATTATCTCTGCTCTCTGTTTTGCACCTCTCAACCAACCTCTTAATGAGGTCAATAATCTGCCCTCAATACCACAAGCTTCACTTGTTTCACTGCATCTTAATTTCTGAACCTAGCAAATCTGTTCCAATTTCTAGATTCATTCCTTCTATCTATTTCCTTTTAAGTGTCTTGAACTTGCACATTCTCCAGTTTTATCAGCAGATTGTCTCTAACTTGTAGGAGGAATGGATTACAATTTTGATTTATCTTTATGCATTTGTATGTGTTACCTATTTGGATTTTCATTTGTCTTTCATAAACCAACCCAATTAAAATCACATAACCACTGTCTAACCATCAGCATAAATGAATTGTTGGAGGACTATTTACTTTTCAGGCACTTCGAGCTCAAGAAGAAGCTTATTTCATATTCTATGTTGTACAGCTACAAGTCCAACTGCACTGCTAAATGCCATCATAAAAATTCACATCAATAATTCGTAGAATCCATTGGATCCCTATGTTGCAGCAGAAGGCTAATTGGCCCATCGAGTTTCATGAATTTTCTGAAAGAGCATCTTACCCTGGCCCTCCCTCTCCTCATAATCACGAGCATTTACCATGGCTAATCCACATTTTTTGACTACGGGTGGACACTGAGTACCTGGAGGAAACCCACGCAGACACACGGAGAATATGCAAACTCCACAATGACAGCCAAGGCCAGAAATGAACTTGGGTCCCTGACACTGTGAGGCACCCGTGCTGGCCATCGTGCCACACAATAATATAATGCCAAATGACACCTAGCATGGATCAACAGAATATCGCCATTAACTATCATAACGTGGTTTTCAATGTTACAAAAGCATACAAGTACAATTCAGTTTTAACTTGTATGTTGAGGGCGGCACAGTGATGAGCCTCAGCATAAGGGACCCGCGTTGAATTCGAACCTCTGGTCACTATGGCATTTGCACTGCCTCAGCATCAGGGACCCACGTTGAATTTGAACCTCTGGTCACAATGGCATTTGCACTGCCTCAGCATCAGGGACCCACGTTGAATTTGAACCTCTGGTCACAATGGCATTTGCACTGCCTCAGCGTCAGGGACCTGCGTTGAATTCCAACCTCCGGTCACTATGGCATTTGCACTTTCTCTCTGTGTCTGCGTGGGTTTCCTTCAGGTGCTCTGGTTCCCTTCCACAGTCTAATGATGTGCGAGTTAGGTTGATTGGCCATTCTAAATTCACCCTAGTATCGGGGGATTAGCAGGATAAATGAGGGTTACGGGAATAGGACCTGGGTGGGATTGTGGTCGGTACAGACTCGATGGGCCAAATGTCACCTTCCTGTACTATAGGGATTCTGTATGCAAAATATTGCTGGTTTGTATTCACTATAAACTTGATATTGCATGTATAAAGACATTCATGCACTTGTATGCTATTGCATTGTACTGGTCACTACAAATTCCATTTCACAACTTGTTTGAATGAATCAGCTGTGGAATCATACCTCAGAAATTGTAACTATCAAGTTACATTCTCCACATGCGATTTCTCATTTTTTCACTTTCATCTCTGGCAATATTGTTACTGATACTACTGAAGGAATTTAATACACACGAGCTGCAGAACTAGTGAAAATAAATCCCTTTTTATGTCAGTAATGGTGTCTGCTCATCATCCTTGTTAAAAAAGGCTTATGTTGTCTCTGTCATTCAAGTAATGTGTTCAACAACTGTACACTTTGCCACAAACATGTTCATTTCAGCCCTGACAACTGACCTCCTTGATAACTATCTCTAACCAGTATATTTTCTAGTTTTGTCAACTGACCCACTTGCTGCTGATTTTCTTTAAACCTCGGTGCTCTTCAGGTCTAACCAGCAAACCAACTTCTTGCTGACAACGATTAGTGTGATTTTCTTTATTCACGGGATGTGAGCATCACTATCAAGAGGGGCATTTGTTATACATCTCTAATTGCTCTTAAGAAGGTGCTGGTGAACTGCCTTCTTGAACTACTGCTGTCTATGTGATGAAGCTGTTTGGTAATGGCGATGAAGGAATGATGGTATATTTCCAAGTCAGTGCTGTGTGACATGAAGATGTGTTCCTATGTGCCTTCTGCCATTGTTCTTCTTGGTGGTAGTGGGCTTGTATTGTACCTTTAATGTAGAAAAGCACTCCAAGATACTTCACAGGATTGTTGTAAGATATTATTTATTGTTATTGACCTACGAAAAACCTATCATGGCTGGTAACTAAAGCCTTGATACAATTTCAGAATGGAATTAAAGGAGGTGGAGAGATAAAGGAGTTTATAGACTGAATTTCAGAACTTGCAACCTAAATGATTAAGGGCCCAGTTGTAGTTGGTGGGGCAGAGAGAGAAAGATACAGAATGGGATAGTTGGAGGAATCCATGAATTCAAGCAGGGCTAGAGGATGTTATAGGAAGGGGTGTGACTATGATGGGATTTGAACAAAAGGATGCGGTTTAAAATTGAGGCATTTGCGGTCCAAGATTCACTGTAGGTCAGTGTGTAACATTACTGTGATGGCTGAGTGGTGGTGATAATATGGGAGCACAAATTTGGATTACCTCAGATCTGTAGAAGGTAGAAGCTAGCCAGGATGACGGTGGAACAGTCATTGCTGGCGTTTTCAGCAGCAGTGGGCTAAGGCAGGGAAGCAGATGGGTGATGTGATGTCATGTCGATAAATGGTTTGGATGCTTAGGTCCAGTATGATGCTGAGGTTGCAAACAGTCTGGTTCAGTGGTTAAGATAAGTGATCTTATCCATAAGGGCATTAAACCTGGGACATTGGCAGGGGAATGGGGAGCAATAGTAATGGACAAAGTACGTGAGGGGAGCAATGAAAACCAGCCTTCCATCCATTGACTCTGCCTACACTTCCCACTGCTTTAGCAAAGCAGTTAGCATAACTAAGGACCCCACGCACCCAGGTATTCTCATTCTCACCTTCTTCTGTTGGGAAAAAGGTATAAAAGTCTGAGGTTATGTACCAACCGACTCAAGAACAGCTTCCTCCCTGCTGCCATCAGACTTTTGAATGGACCTACCTTGCATTAAGTTATCTTTCTCTACACCCTAGCTATGACTGTAACACTATGTTCTGCATTCTCTTGATTCCTTCTCTATGAACAGTATGCTTTGTCTGTAAAGCGTACAAGAAACAATACTTTTCACTGTATACCTATACATGTAACAATAAATCAAATCAATTCAAAATCAAAAAGATGCATGGTTAGATGACAAGAAAAGAGGCAGGGGAGAAACAGGCACGATTAATCCAGAGGATTAAAAAGGGAAAAGGATATCTTAAATTAGGGTATGGAACAGCAATCAAAAAAAGCCCATGAACAGATACATGGGAAATTCAATTTGCACAAGTATGGCAAAAATTAGAATAGATATGCCCTGGTTATAAAATGGAGACTAGAAAGGAGACAGTGGAAAGTTAAAATTCAAGTTAGAATGAAGGTGATTTGCAAGTAGGATGGATTTAGGTAGGAGCATCAATGAACAAATTTTCCAGGTTTAGAGACAGCTCTAGAGGTGAATGAATCCAGGAGTGACAGAATATCATTGGACATGGTGCTTGAGGCTTTCCTATGAAACATGGAGGCTGGGGAGTTTAGAAAATTAACCAGAAACCAGCATTTAAGTTGCTCCAGGAGACCAACAGAGGCAAGCTGTGGCTTTGATGATTAGCAGTGTACCCAATGGATCAAGTATGCCAGCAGAGAGAGCAACTGAGTCACTGAAAAATGGGAAGCAATGTACAAAGAGCAGAGGAGTGGTCATTTGGCAAGTTTGAAAAAGCAATATTAAATGAAAGGAGGAGTGTTGAAGAAAGAGACATTTCAATAGAAAAACTAAATTAGAAAGCAAACAACTTAGAATTGAATGTTTTGACACTTTTTTAAATGACAAAATGTGGTTAGTTATATTGTTTCTACTTCTATGTCTGTTTTGAAGAGTGTCAATCATCTGCTTTTCTTGGCTCAAAAATATAGAAACAAAATTTCTTAATATATTAAACAAGTTGTATTTACAAAGAGCATTTAATAGAACATAGAACAGTACAGCACAGGAACAAGGCCTTAGGACGAACATGATGCCAAATTAAACTGACTCCTTCAGCCTGCCCTTGGTCCATATCTCTCTATTCCTTATATATTCATGGGCTTATCTAAAAGTCCTTTAAATGCCCCTATCACTTCTGCCTCCACCACCACCCCAGGCAGTAACTTAAAGTAATAAAATATCCCTCGGTGCTTTAGGCAAGACTTGGGAAGATGACAAAAGGCTTGATCGAAGAGGTAAGCAATAATGAGCATCTTAAAGAAGGAAAGAGGGGCAGAGAGGGTTAAGGAGGGAATTCCCAATCTTAAGTTCTTGGGAACTGAAGACCTAGCCATCAGCAGTGAAGCAATTAAAATCAGAATGCTCATTAATCCAAAATTAAAGGAGTACAGAATCGTATCAGGTGATTATACAGACAGAGGGCTGAGGCCATGGAGGGATTTAAAAGCTAAAATGAGAATTTTAACATTTACTAGTGATAATAAAGGCATGGGTGGGGATTTCAGCAACGGATGAACTGAGTTGTTAATGACATTAGGTGATGTTATGGAGGTGGAAATAGGAAAAGGCCTCTGTGTTCTGAAAGATAGTGTATGCACTTCACTGTACAGCAGCATAAGTGATTCAGTTGGTTTCAAGAATGAGTTGCATCACTGTAGCAGATTAAATCTTATGGAATAAGTCTGTTGCTGGACTTCCCACATTTCTTTGACCATGTGTTCCTGGAGTGAAAGAATCCTGCCTTTCTTCTACATTGATGCGTTTGTGTGTAAACACTGACTTAGATTTTAGTTAATTAAGAAAGGTAACTTTGGGAAAGAAGCTGGTTTGGAACTTTAAAACCCCCTTGCTTCTACATGCAATTAATTCCTAATCTAATTCCATTTGTTGTTTAAGTTATACATTGTTTTCATGGAAGAAAGTAAGTTTAAAAAATAAGTCATTTCATAGCCGATATTCACTCATCTACCTGAATCTTTTAGCAGAACTACTAGCAAATCTGGTCAATAGGTCACCGACATAATTTTAATGAATTTGATGAACCGATCTAAAGAGGAAATCCGTTGCACTGGAAGCATCATTGCAGTCTTCAATAAAATAACTCAGTGTCAACCTTATTGCACTACTCTTTTTGAAAACAGCAAGCATCATGAAACAAAGTCTTAAATTTATTTCTGTTCAGTCAGTTAATTGTCCAATAGATAGAGGTGTGACATAGTATCTCAGCCCCATGGATTGCACATTCTGTTCTTTGTGGGGACTCTAGGATTGGACAGCCACATGTGTTGAAAGTGTCAACTGAAACAGTTCATGCTTCAAGTTTCAGTGCTGGAGCGGCAGCTGGTGTCACAATGGATCATTGTGAAGCTGAGAGCTACTTGGATAGCACATTTGTGGCTGTGGTCACCCAGTAGCTTAAGGTTATGCAAGCAGAAAGGAAAGCATGGACAGTCAAGGAGGACAAGGCAAATAAGTAGAGCACAGCTCCCGTCAGTTCTGAATACTGATATAAGCTATAGTTTCTTGAAAGAGTGCAGCTAGAGCCAAGCCCATATCAGAATGTGTCGGGAGAATAAATGTCAGTGACGGTCTAAATTATATTTACTGTGCATGTATGTGAACATGCAGAGTGTGGTAAATAGGGTTGGTAAGCATGAGCAGGCACAGATAGCCAAGTAGAAATATGATATAATGGCTGTAACAGCCCTGGCTCAAAGAAGGACAGAACACAGTACTAAGATTCTTGGATACAAGGTGCTCAGAAAAGCTGTACAAGGAGGCAGGAAGACAATTGGAAATATAACAGTGATGGAGGGTTCTGTAGCTAGAGAGCAATGAGTATCTGTGACTACAGATGTGATCCCAGATCAAAGATTTACTGATCAAAGATGTTACCGAGCTGCTACATAGCATCCTTAGGAGGGTGGGTAAACAGGCAGGTGTTATTAGCCATATCAGTTTTAACAAGTCAGGACAAAAGAGGGGTAACATTCTGAAGGCAGAGTTTAGGGAGTTAGTTAAGAAATTAGCAAAGAGGGTTTCAAAGGTAGTAATCTCCAGATTTCTCCTTTTGCCATACGTGAAAATAGTAATAGGAGGATAGAATAGATCAGTACATGCCTGGAGAGATGGTGCAAGAGAGAGGGCTTTAGATTGGGACATTGGCTCTGCATCTGATGGAGATGGGACCTGATGGGTAGCATATGTACACAACCAGGAGCCATGCTCTTTTGGTGGCTTGCTAGTGCTATTGTGAAGGGTTTAAACTAATTTAGCTGTTTGGAAATATGAGTTAAATTTGAGAGGAGAAACAAGGTGCATAAAGAATTGGGAGAGTCAAATAGCAGTGGAATAAAAAATAGTAAGCCATTAAGTACATCAGAATAAAAGAATGCAATAAAGCCTAATTTATGTTTCAAAAACAAGATGCTAGAGAAACTCAGCAGGCCTGGCAGAATATATGGAGAGTTAATGTTTTGAGTCTGCATGACTCTTTGGAGCTGAATTGGAGATTGATGGAACTAGATAAGATTGCAACAGAGATGTGTAGGTCAGGAGGCGGAGTAAGTGTTCATGGCAGGAGAAGGTGTCAGCAATTGCATGAAGATATCAGAATGTGTTGATGGGACAATAAACATCAGTAAAGATCCAAATTATGTTTACTTTGCATGTATGTCAACATACATGCAGAGTGTGGTAAATAGGGTTGGTGAGCATGAAAAGGCACAGATAGCCAAGTAAAAATATGATGTAATTACAATAACAGAGCTCTGGCTCAAAGAAGAACAAAACACAATACGAAGATTCCTGGATACAAGGTGCTTAGAAAAGATAGGGTGGGAAAGAAAAGAGGAAGGATATTGATTAAGGATAATATTACAGTGCTGGAGCGAAAGCATGCCCTCAAGAAGTCAAGTGTAGAATCTATTTAGTTAAAGATAAGAAATGATGGTGGTATTATTACAATACTGGATGTGTTCTACATGCTATTAGCTTGTGGGAAAAATATAGAGGAACAAATTTGCAAGCAAGTTACAGATAGGTGCAGAAACTATAGAGCAGTGACTATACTGAAATTTTGCTATTCCAGTCTAGATTATGAGAATTATAGTGTAAAGGACAGGGGGGGTGGGGGGAGAATTTCTTGACTGTTCAGCAGGTCAGTAAGTTTTCAATTCCATGAGGAAGAGGCAGCTGGGGAATGAGGTGAGTCGATGTCAGTAGGAGAAGGTTAAGGAGATAACAATCATTGTACCATAAGGTTTAGGTTAGTATGGAAAAGGACAAGGAGCCATCCAGTGTGAAAATCATTAATAGAGGGGTGGTGTTATCAACTTCAGTGGGGTAAGAAATGATTTGTCTCAGGTAAATTAGATTGAAAGGTTAGTGGTTAAAACTAATTGAATACTGACCTTTAAAGAGAAAACAAAGCCAGAGCTCCCTGGATAATGAAAAAAATGGAGAGTAAGATGAATCAGAAAAAGGGAGCTTATGACATTATCAGGTTGATCGTATAAGCATATCAGAACCAGGAGCAGGAATAGGCAGTTCAACCCCTCAAGCCTGCTCTGCCTGTTCTATATGATCATCATTGATCTTATCTCAATCTCAACCCAACTTTCCTGTTTTCCATAACTCCTCAACTCATTAATAATTAAAAATCTGTCTAGCTATCAAATTTACTCATTGTCCTGGCAAACACCATATTCTGGGGTGAACTAATTCTGAAAATTGAAAATTCAGAAAAGTAATGAAGGAAATCAGAGAATCAAAGAGAGAGCATAGGAAGAGACTGGTGGCTAATGTAAAAGCAAATCCAAAAATTTTCTGTGGATAATTAGTTAGGAAAGTGGTGGTTAAAGGAAGACTCGGGCCAATTAGGGACCAGAAAGAGAATTTAGGCTTGGAGACAGAGGGCATGGCTGAGAAACTAAATAAGTACTTTACATCTGTCTTGCTAAGGCAGAAGATGCTGCCAAAGTCATAGCAGAAGAAGTAGCTGAGACACAGGTAAGGCTAAAAATTGATAATGTGGTGGTTTAAAAGGCTGAGTGTACTTAAAGTTGATAAGTCACCAGGACTGAATCAAAGGTACTGAGGGAAGTAAGGGAAATCTTCCAATCCTCCTTGCGTATAGGAGTTACACCCTTGTTCGAAAAAGAGTGAAAGGATAGGGCCAGCAACCACAGGTCTGTCAATTTAAGCGATAGAAAAGCTTTTAGAAATGGTAATCCTGACTAAAATTACAGATACTTGTGTAAGTATGGATTAGTTATGGAATCCAGAACTTATACATTAAAAGATATATTGTGTTCAATTCATGTGATAGAAGAAGAGTTGATGAGGTTAATGCAGTTGATGTGAAGTACGTGAACTTCCAAAAGGTGTTAGGTAAAGTGCCACAAAGGAGGTTTGTCTGCAAAGTTTTAGGCCATGGAATAAGAGGAACCATGGCATCATGTACACGAAACTTGTTGAATGACAGGAAACAGAGAGGTGGTAAACAGTTCTTTTGTCTGGAGGAAGGTATTAGAACTCCTTATTTCCTTAATTAATGATTTAGACATGGTTGTGCAGAGCACAAATTCAAATTTGCAGATGACACAAAAGTTGGGAGTATTGTGAACTGTGAGGAAGATAGAGAGAAAGACTTCAAGAGGACACATGCTGGTGGAATGGGCAGATATATTGTAGGTGAAATGGATGGAAAAAAGTATGTACATATTTGAATAGTAAGAACAAGGCAATATAAAATAAAGAATAGAATTCTAAAGAGGATGCAGGGGCAGAGGGACCTGAGGGTATATATATGTTTGTTGAAGGTGCCAAGGCAGGTGGAAAATGTGGTCGATAGGACATACGGGATCCCAGACTTTGAGGATAGGTATAGTTTATAATAGCAAGGAGATTATAGTGAACATTTATGAAACATTGGATCACCGTCAATTGAAGTATTGTGTCCAATTCTGGGCAGTGCACTTTAGGAAGGATGTAAATACAGTACAGGCTGTAGAAAAGATTTACAAGAATGGTTTTAGGATGAAGGACTTCAGTCAGAAGGATTGACTGGAGAAGCAGATGTTGTTCTTAGAAAAAAGAAGGTTGAGTGAAGGTCTGATCGAGGTGTGAAAAATTATTAGAGTTTTGGAGAGAGTAGATAAGGAAGAACTATTCCCATTGGCAGAACGATTGAGAACCAGAGGACATCAATTTGGATGACTGTCAAAAGCAACATGAGGAGAACCTTTTTGTTGCAGTAAGTGGTTAAGATCTGGAATGCAAGCCTGAAAATGTGGCAAAGGCAGTTTCAATCATGGATTTCAGAAGGGAATTAGATGTTTATCTGAAGAGAATAATTTGCATGGTGAGAAGTAGCAGTAGTTGAACTGCTTTAGTAGAGAACAGGCACAGATACAGCAGGTTAAATGTCCTTGTATACCATAACCATTCTATGATTCCAAGTAAACTTTTATCAGATTGCAATTAACTTAGAGAAAATGCACAATGTTGTTTGAGTTTTCCTCTTAATGTTCACTCAGACATTTTAAGGCATAGCAAGTAGATTCTCTTATGAGCTGATAATTAAATAGTTCCTAATCGAAGTAGCCTAGTTTTTGGAGAAAATATCAGATGCTCACCAAATTGTATCATCAGAGATGAAAAATATAAAATTACCAGAAAAAAATGTATTATTTGACACAGCAGGATACTAAAACAACATAATGTTACTGAATTACAAGGATTCATAGGTTTTGTCAGAAAATTATTTCCTATGATTTTTAACAAACGTCTAATCTTTGGGTGATTGGTCTCTTTTGTACACCTTCAAAATATTGTGTATGAATGATACATTTCAGTTTACCAACAGTATGTTGCTCTTAATTCAGAACCAAAAATTAATAGCTACAATTGAGCTGTAATGTAACTAACGTTCACTGCTCTGAAGATTTATACTAGCCTACTTTGCTATCATTTCTGGGACACAAAAATGTGCAATTGTACATTTGGGCATTTCTTGTCCACCTGCACTTTGGTGTTGTCAATGCAGCCTCCGATGAGAGTTGTGATTCACCTTGGCACCACAATCCTCCTGCCCCTTGTCCGACCTTTGTTGCCGTTGCTGATGTAAACCTCTGATGAATATAGCATCCCGCTTGGATTCACCTTGGTTGCCTAATGCCACCTTTACTACCTACCGCAGGAGTTCACCCCTCTTATCCTGACAGCTGTTTACATCCTACCCCATGCTGACGCGAAGATCGCGCTGGATGAAATATACACCACTATGAGTAGCCTTGAGACGAAACATCCCAGGGCCTTGTTCATCGTGGCCAGGGACTTCAATCAGGGCCAAGCTCAAGAGTGTACTACCAGGTTACCACCAACACATCTCCTGTTCCACCAGAGGCCCAAACATCCTAGACCACTGCTACACAAAGATCAAACATGCCTACTACTCTATTGCTCGCCCATACTTCAGCGAATCAGACCACAAGGCTCTGCTCCTGCTCCCAGCTTACAAGCAAAAACCGCAGGAGAATCCATCAAAGAAAGTGGTGCAATGTTGGTCTGAGGAAACGGATGATCTCCGGGACTCCTTTGAGTCAATGGACAGGTCTGTATCTGTGACCAGCCTGAACTAGTATGCCATTACAGTAACTAACTTCATTAGTAAGTGTGTAGAAGACTGTGTGCCAAAGAAGCAAATCCATGTGTTCTCCAGTCGGAAACCATGGGTGAACGGGGATATCCAGGTCCGAGACTTTCAAGTCAAGTGACACTGACCTATACAAGAAAGCCAGATACGAATTAAAGAGATCCATCAAAGATGCCAAAAGACAGTACCGGACCAAACTAGAGACCCAAGCTAGCCACACCGACCCCCACTGACTGCAACACATAACAGGCTACAAGATGAAGGCATGTAAAATTGCTGGCTCCAACACACATCTCCCTGATGAGCTCAACGCATTCTATGCCCTTTTTGAGCAAGAGGTCAGCAAGAGCATGCCCTCCACCCTGGAAGCCCTGGATGAATCTGTATCTGGGGTCACCGATGCAGATGTCAGAGCAGCTTTCTCGAAGGTCACCCCATGAAAAACGACTGCCTGGATGGGGTACCTGTATGAGCACTCAGATCCTGTGCGGATCAGCTGGCGGGGGTATTCACAGACATCTTCAACCTCTCTTTACAACAATCTGAGGTCACTATCTGCTTCCAGAAGACAACCATCATCCCTGTACCTAAGAAAAACCAAGCAGAGTGCCTTAATGACATCAGCGGGTGGCTCTGACATCCATTATTATGAAGTCCTTCGACAGGCTAGTCATTGGCATGAATCAGTTCGAGCCTCCCGGACTACCTGGATCCACTACAGTTTGCCTACCACCACAACAGGTCCACAGCAGATGCCATCTCCCTGGCCCTGCATTCAAATCTGGAACACTTAGATAACAAGGATATCTATGTCAGACTCCTGTTTATTGACTACAGCTCAGTCTTCAACACCATTATTCTCATGCAACTCATCTCCAAACTCCATGGCCTGAGCCTCGGCACCTCCCTCTGTTATTGGATCCTGAACTTTCTAACTCACAGACCAAAATCAGAAAGGATAGGCAACAACACCCCCTCCACTTTCACCCTCAACACCGATGCCCCACAAGGCTGTGTTCTCAGCCCCCTACTATACCTCCTTATACACCTATGACTATGTGGCCAAATTCCCCTCCAATTCGATTTTCAAGTTTGCTGACAACACCCCTGTAGTGGGTTTGATACCAAATAATGACGAAGCAGAATACAGGAATGAGATAAAGAATCTGGTGGACTGGTGTGGTAACAATAATCTCTCCCTCAATGTCAACAAAACAAAGGAGATTGTCAACGACTTCAGGAAGCATAAAGGAGAACATGCCCCTGTCTACATCAATGGGGACTAGGTAGAAAGGGTCGGGACCTTCAGGTTTTTAAGTGCCCAGATCACCAACAACCTGCCCTGGTCCCCCCATGCAGACACTATGGTTAAAAAAGCCCACCAACGCCTCTACTTTCTCAAAAGACTAAGGAAATTTGGCATGTCAGCTACGACTCTCATCAGCTTTTGTACCATAGAAAACATTTTTTCTGGTTGTATCACAGCTCGGTATGGTTCCTGCTCTGCCTAAGACCACAAGGAAAGACAAAAGGTAGTGAATGGAGCCCAATCCGTCACGCAAACCAACCTCCCATCTGTTGACTCTTGTCTACACTTTCCATTGCCTCGGCACCTCCCTCTGTTATTGGATCCCGAACTTGCTAACTCACAGACCAAAATCAGTAAGGATAGGCAACAACACCCCCTCCACAATCATCCTCAACACCGATGCCCCACAAGGCTGTGTTCTCAGCATAATTAAAGACCCCATGCACCTCGGACATTCTCTCTTCCACCTTCTTCGTTCAGGAGAAAGTTACAAAAGTCTGAGGTCATGTACCAACTGACTCAACAACAGCTTCTTCCCTGCTGCTGTCAGACTTTTGAATGGACTTACCTTGCATTAAGTTGATCTTTCTCTGCACCCTAGCTATGACTGTAACACTACAGTCTGCACTCTCTCCTTTCCTTCTCTATGAACGGTATGCTTTGTTTGCATAGTGCACAAAAAACAATACTTTTCACTGTACATGTGACAATAATAAATCAAATAATGGTTCTTCATTCTGCTGCAGTACCTACTCCCTACTCTACTACCTGATAGTGGTCATTTGCTCGATGCCCACTGGTTGCTTTGCTAAAATTAAAAGGAAGGAGAACGCAGGAGCTGTTATTTATGGAGGTGTTAGGATTCAAAAAGTAGCATAACGGTCCTACATATGAATGCTCGTAGCATTCAAAACAAGGTAAATGAGTTGACAGCACAAATCATCGCGAATGAGTATGATTTGGTGGCCATTACAGAGACATGATTACAGGATGGTAACAACTGAGAGTTAACTATCCAGGGGTATCAGACTGTTCAGAAGGACAGACAGGAACGTAAGGGAGGTGGTGTGACTCTGATATTTAAGGATGACAACAGGGCGCTAGTAAGAAATGATATAGGTTCAATGGAAAAAAAAAAGGCTGAATTCACTTAGATGGAAATTAGAAATAAGCGAAAAAGTCACTGATAGGAGTAGCCTATCAGCCACCAAATAACAACATCACGGTGGGATGAGAAATAAAGAAATAACTGATGCATGTGAAAATGGTGCAGCAATTATCATGGGGGATTTTAATCTACATGTCGATTGGTCAAACCAGGTCAGTCAAGGTAGCCTCGAGGAGGAGCTCATAGAATGCATCTGCGATAGTTTCCTTGAACAGTATGTAATGGAACCTATGAGGGGCAAGCTACCCTAGATCTGGTCCTGTGTAATGAGACAGGGATAATTAATGATCTTATAGTTAGGGATCCTCTCGGAAGACGTGATCACAGTATGAATTTAAAATACAGATGAAGTGTGAGAAGGTAAAACCCAATACCAGTGTCTTGTGCTTAAACAAAGGAGACTACAGTGGGATGAGGGAGGATTTGATTTGATTTATTATTGTCACATGTATTAACATACAGTGAAATGTATTGTTTCTTGCGTGCTATACAGACAAAGCATACCGTTCATGGAGAAGGAAAGGAGAGAGTGCAGAACGTAGTGTTACAGTCATAGCTAGGGTGGAGAGAAAGATCAATTTAATGCAAGGTAAGTCTATTGAAAACTCTGATAGCAGCAGGGAAGAAGCTGTCGTTGAATTAGTTGGTACGTGACCTCTGACATTTGTATCTTTTTCCCTATGAAAGAAAGTGGAAAAGAGAATGTCCAGAGCACGTGAGGTCCTTAATTATGCTGGCTGCTTTGCCGAGGCAGCGGGATGGATGGGAGATTTGTTTGTGTGATGGATTGGGCTACATTCACGATCTTTTGTAATTTTGGAGTTGGCTAAGGTAGACAGGGAGCAAAAATTTTATGGTGGGACAATGGAGGAACAGTGGAAGACTTTCAAAGTGATTTTTCACAGTGCTCAGCAAAATTTATACCCGTGATAATGAAGAACTGTAGAAAAAGAGATAATCAGCCCTGGATATCTAAGGAAATAAAAGAGGATATCAAATTGAAAGAAAATGCGTATAAAGTGGCAAAGCTTAGTGGGAAACTAGAGGATTGGGAAATCTTTAAAGGTCAACATAAAAGCATGAAAAAGGTTATAAAGTAAAGTAAGCTGGATAATGAGAATAAACTAGCTTAGAATATAAAAACAAATAGCAAAACTTTCTACAAGTATATAAAATGAAAAAGAGTGTCTAAAGTAAACATTGGTCCTTAGAAGATGAGTGGGGCATGTCATAACTGGAAATGAGGAAATGGCTGACGCATTGAATAGGTATTTTGTGTCAGTCTTCACAGTGGAAGACACAAATAACATGCCAAAAATTGATGACAAGGAGCCAATGCCGGTGAGGACCTAGAAACTATACAGAAGAGATAGTGTTGGGCAAACTAATGGGGCTAAAGGTAGACATGTCTCCTGTCCTGATGGAATGCATCCCAGGATACTAAAAGAAATGGTAGGGAAATAGCAAATGCACTAGTGGTAATTTACCAAAATTCACTGGACTCTGGAGTGGTTCCCACTGATTGGAAACAGCAAATGTGATGCCAATGTTTAAAAAAGAAGATAGACAAAAGGGGGTAACCACAGGTCAGTTAGCTTAACTTCTGTAGTAGGGAAAATGTTTGAATCTGTCATCAAGGAAGAAATAGCAAGTCATCTGTATATAAATTGTCCCATTGGGAAGACTCAGCATGGGTTCATGAACAGCAGGTCATATTTGACTAATTTGGTGAAATTATTTGACAACATAAGGGTGGAACAGTTGTTAGCACTACTGCCTCACAGCACCAGGGACTCAGGTTCAATTCTGGCCTCAGGTCATTATCTGTGTGGAGTTTATACATTCTCTCCATGTTTGTGTGGGTTTCATCTGGATGCACCAATTTCATCCCACAGTCCAAAGATGTGCAGAATAGGTTGATTGGCTGTGTTAAATTGACCCTAGTGTCAGGGGGGATTAGAAGGGTAAATAAGTGGGGTTTTGGGAATCGGGCCTGGGTGGGATTGTGATCAGTGCAGACTTGATTGGCCTAATGGCCTCCTGTAAACTGTAGGGATTCTATGATTATGTGCATGGTGGACAGTGGAGGACCTGTGGATGTGGTGTATCTGGATTTTCAGAAATCATTTGACAAGGTGCCGCACCAAAGGCTACTGCTTAAGATAAAGCTGTACGGCGTTTCAAGCAATGTATTAGCATGGATAGAGGATTGGTTAACTAACAGAAAGCAAAGAGTAAATGAGTAGTTTTCTGATTGGCAATCAATGACTAGTGGTATGTCTCAGGGATCAGTGTTGGGCTGCAATTGTTTATAGTTTACATCTGATTTTGAGTTGGGGACCAAGTGTAGTGTGTCAAAATTCGCATTTGACACTAAGATGAGTGGCAGAGCGAAGTGTGCAGAGGACACAAAGTCAGCAAAGGGCTATAGATAGTTCAAGTGAGTGGGCAAAGGCCTGGCAGATGGAGTATAGTGTTGGTAAATGTGAGGTCATTCATTTTGATAGGAATTACAGCAAAATGGACTATTATTTAAATGGTAAAAAATTGCAGCAGACTTCTGTACAGAGGGACCTGGATGTCCTTGTGCATGGATCACAAGTTGGTTTGCAGGTGCCACAAGTAATTAAGAAGGCAAATAGAATTTTGTGCTTCGTTGCTAGAAGGATGGAGTTTAAAAACAGCGAGATTATGTGCTGCAGGTAAGGTGCTGGTGAGGCCACACCTTGAGTACTGTGCGCAGTTTTGATTTCCTTACTTGAGAAAGGATATACTGGCACTGGAGGGGATGCAGGGGAGATTCACTAGTTTGATTCCGGAGTTGAGGGGGTTGGCTTATGAGGAGAGACTGAGTAGACTGAGACTATACTCACTGAACTTCAGAAGGATGAGAGGAGATCTTATAGAAACATACACGACTATGAAGGGAATAGATAAGATAGAAACGGGGAGGTTGTTTCCACTGGTGGGTGAAACTAGAACTAGGATGCGTTGTCTCAAAATAAGGGGGAGCAGATTTGGGACTGACTTGAGGAGGAACTTCTTTACCCATAGGGTTGTGAATCTGTGGAGTTCCCTGCCCACTGAAGCAGTTGAGGCTACCTCACTGAATGTTTTAAAGGCAAGGATAGATAAATTTTTGAACAGTAAAGGAACTAAAGGTTATGGTGAGTGGGCGAGTAAGTGGAGCTGAGTCCACAAGAAGATCAGCTATGATCTTATTGAATGGCAGAGCAGGCTTGAGGGGCCAGATGGCCTACTGCTTGTACTCGTTGGAGTTTAGAAGAATGAGGGGAGATCTCATTGAGACGTATAAGATGATGAATGGGATGGATAGGATAGAGGTGGAGAGACTCTTCCCGCTCAAAAAAGACAGTAGGACTAGGGGGCACAGCCTCAAGATAAAGGGGGGGCGTTTTAGAACGGAGTTGAGGAGGAACTTCTTCACTCAAAGGGTGGTGAATCTCTGGAATTCTCTACCCGTTGAAGTGGTGGAGGCTGCCTCGCTAAATATTTTCAAGAAGCGGGTTGATGGGTTTTTGATAAGAGAGGGGATTAAGGGTTATGGGGAGAGGGCCGGAAAGTGAAACTGAGCCACGACAGATCAGCCATGATCTTATTGAATGGCGGGGCAGGCTCGAAGGGCCAGATGGCCTACTCCTGCTCCTATTTCTTATGTTCTTATTCTTATGTTTGCTCTATTGCTGGCAAAAACTATTCCTATAACTGCCACTTAGGCCTCAATGCATGCACAAGTAGTAGAAGGTTTGTTTTGTCACCACATCTTAACTTTCCTCTCAGGACCGGTGAATGTCAAGTCATTATCAGAGCCATGAAATTCACCTGCTTTATAATGCAGTGTTATCACTGTGGGTACATTATTAATGTAAAACTATCTTGATATTCCTGTGGGTTTTAGTTTCCTCCTAAAGGCAATTTCAACGTACTTCATACTGAGTCAAATGCAATCCAATAAGCTTTTAGATAATTAGAAGTGTGGTTCGTAAGTCATTTAATGTCATATTTCTTTCCTAACTTTTTTGTTGTTTGACTGTTTTTATTCTCTTTTCAGGAGTAAGTCAGCTGAACTGACTTTTGAAGATCTTTATCAGACGAAACAGAAAAAGTGCCAAAATGACTCTGTTGAGTTGCTTCTACTAAACACTAAGGAGAGGCTGGTAACTGAAATAGAGGAGCGTAGGGCTCCACTCGCCACCATGGAAAGTCTTTCTGACAACGAGTCCATCTACAGCTTCGATTCACGCCGCTCCTCTGGATTTCGCAGCATAAGGGGCTCTCCAAGTCTGCATGTTGTAATGGAGAAAGATGAGTCCCATTGTTTTTACATTGATCCAGCAATTCCAGAAGAGAATCCTTCCCTTAGTTCCCGGACTGAGCTACTTGCTGCAGACAGTTTATCTAAGCATTCTCAGGAGGTGCAACCGCTTGAACCATTGCATAACAGCTGTTATTCTCTGCCTAGCCCCCTTCAAGCAGACCTTGTTGAGCAAGAGAACAAACGAGCCACGGAGGTGGAAGCTGATAGTTTTTCAGATAAGTTGCCAATGGAAGATGACAGTAAAGAATGGACAGAAAGCCTGCGAGAAGTGCCAAGTCCACAAGTGCTTGAATTTGCTGAGTTCATAGACAGTCTTTTCAATTTGGATGGAAAAAGCAGCTCCTTCCAAGATATTTATCATTTGGTACTTGATGATAGTTTAGAAGAATATAATGAAATTCCCAAGTCAGTGAGTGAGCATGAGATCCTGATGCGGGCGCAGTTTGAACCTAATTTAGTGCCAAAACCACCCCGTCTTTTTGTCGGATCGGCGGATGCTGGGACCTCATCTGGGATTTCGGTGTCTCCGTCCTTTCCATTCAGTTCATCAGGCGAGCTGATGGACATTACTCCAACCTGCTTAAGCAGTCAGGAGTGCCTGACTCTGGACACAAAGTTGAGAACTTCAACTCCAGCAGATCACCAACCTAATTCAAATAAACCTGCAGAAGTTATCATCTCAGCTATTTAGAACCCCTGTAAAGTACTAATTGAGCATATTAGCATGCTGACTTTGAAGTGTCTTTTTCTTTAAAGAGCAGGATTATGAAACTTAGACAATGAGTGCAAACCATTTGAGCCCACAATGGTAATAATAATAGAACAGACACAGTATAAAGACCATGATAGAATAGGAAATCTTGATGTGTCCAGCAGTTGTCACATTGAAAGGGACCACAGTTAACCTGCATTGAAATTATGCAGTCTATTATTAATCTTCCAATCTATGTGTGAATAAGATCACTAGCATTTGGTTAGCAATTGATGACCATGAGAGGGAGAGTATTCATTTTGCTTAAGACTGTGGTTTTATTTTTGAGATTGACGGGTTTTTTTTGTAATGGAGTTTCAAAGCAGACTTGTGCCACCCCAAAGCTTGCTACAATCTGGTTTGATTATGGATCCAACCCAGTACTGATGGTAACTCTGCAAAAAACTTGGTCCATTAGTGATGTGTGGCATTGGTACGAATCTCACCAGTACCAGAAACACCGAGATTATGGCACAGGATCACTTAATAAAAGGACATTTCAGCCCTATCCTCTCCATCACCAATTATATTGATTATGTTGGTGATAAGTGGAAAACTGAATGCTAGAAATCTGTACTAAAATCAGGACATGTGTGGCTGTTCATTACGAATCTAAAAGAGGAAAGTAAAGTTAATGAGCTGGATTTTCATTCTGCAGTTGGAGGTACTATTCTGAGCTGGACCACCCAGCAAATTCAAGTGACAAACCTGTTCCCAAAATGGTCCCACCTCCCAGTGGTTCTGTTGGAAGCATTTTCTCAGGGCTGTGGCAACTTGCCTGAAAGTGGAAGGGAATTAACTGAAGCAGTTAACAAGCTACTTGAGAGCTTGTTGCAGGGCTGACTGAGATTTTGAAGGTGATGCTTGGGAAACATGCTGGCTCAACAACATCTACATCAAAGTGAGATGGGTGCACAGCAGGACATCAAGTCAGAGAAGCTTGAACCATTCTGATGTATAATTGATAGAAGGAGCAGAGGGGAGGAAGTTCTTGCATTTGTACACAATGAGCTATTCCATGAGCAGAGCTTACTGTATGTTTCGTGTGGAGATGCTGAGATGATCATGAGGAAGTGCAGGGTTAAGTGGGGTAAGCACAAGGGTCCAGGCAACCATTGGTGTGGAATCTCACAATTCATGGTTCATCCATCAACTATTTAAGTTGAAGGTTTAAGTTTATTTATTCGTGTCACAAGTAGGTTTACTTGCATATTAAGAAAAACACAATGTGTTTTATTGTCATGGCACCATCCACATGCAGCCATTCCTAAGGAGTGCTCCTCTCTGTGGCTGAGATAGAAGTGGAGGCAAGCAGCTTGCTTTCCTCTGCATGCAGTGAGATGTTCATGGTGCTCAGTTTCACTGTCCTTGAGCACTGTCCCAACTGCCCCACCTGCAATGATTCAGAGGCAGCCTTGGTCTTAGCAGTTGATAGTGTAGATAGTGACTGAGAGGGGTCATGGGAGTGGGCAGTGATGAAGATGGCCATGAGGGATGGCCCCTTGATATCACCCTCGGTTGCCTGAGCCCTTTGCGGACACATGAACATAGATCATTGAATCCCACAGTGCAGAAGGAGGCCATTCAGCTCATTGTGTCTGCATCAACTCTCTAACAGGTCATCATACCCAGAACATCCCTGTAATCCCACATGTTTATCCTGCTAATTCCCCAAATCTATAGGTCTTGAGACATTAAGTGAAAATTTAGCATGGCCATTCCACCTAACCCACACATCTTTGGAGTGTGGGAGGAAACTGGAGCACCAGGAGGAAAACCATGCAGACACGGAGAGAACATGTAAACTCCACACAGTCACCCAATGCTGGAATTGATCCCTGGCCCCTGGCACTTTGAGGCAGCAGTGTTAATCTCTGTGCCACCGTGCCACGCATCAGAGGGAACCAGCAATTGTCGGGCATCTGGTTACATGCCCAAGCATCTTTACAGCATAAGTGCATCAGACCTGTCAGTGCTACAGAATGTGGCATGCATTCTGTGCAGGCAGGACAATGTTCCTATATCCACTCCGTGTTGCTGCATATGGCACTCTGGGAGGTGGAAAAACTCATGTAGTCAAATGCCTAAAACACCTCATGACTGAAGTCTTCCATTCTCTACCCAAGACTGTGCATTGCATCAGGGAACTCTTGACATTTGGCTGCACTCTCACCTTGCTGTTCCAGAAAGACTCACCCTATATCAAACCCAGAGTTCTGCATCTCTGTTCAACTAAGCATGGCTGTGTCTGTTTTCCGTTCTCCAAAAGAGGCTGTCCAGAGCTGCCGCTGCCTTCCAACCTCCTGCTCACATGAAGTGCTGTTTTTGTGTGTCACCCATGATGCCTCACCAAGGAATTTCTGCACTGGTGGGGGATGTGTTTGTTTGCTGTGGTGGTGGTGCCAAATTTGCAGCTTCTTTAGAAGTTACTGCTGATGGCACAAGTGTATGCTGAAGTTGCTCCCCAACACCTAGCCCTGTGAGCGATAAATGATTTTGGTTAGGAAAGCTCTCTTTTGTTGGTAGCAGTTTCTAAAGAGCTGCATCTACCCATGACGGCTGACGTATTGGCATGCGATCAACAAATGAGGACGGAACCCCATCTTCCATCGTATGGAAGTATTATGATCCTTTCACATTGTCCTGGGTGGACACCTATCTTGCCCTCCCCAACTTTCTACTGAGCTGCCAACCTGGAACCATCTTTGTGGTTGTCAGTATATGCGTCACTCCATCACTGCAATGACCCTTTTCTTACACTTTGTGTGCTTTTCTTTTCCTGCAAAGTCAAGAGCAAGAATGTTAAGATCATGGTGCCTTCCATCATCACATCCAGCAGCTCGTTAACATGTGATGCCCAAGGTTCCAGTGTCATCTTCTCCACAAGTTATTGTGGTGTGAATGTTGTCCATGGTTCAGGAATGTACAAGAGCGCGTACATCCACACTTTTCCTGAGCAATATGTGCCCTCGGGCTACTCTGCTTAGAGATACAAATGCAAAATATTGCAGATGCTGGAAATCTGAAATGAAAATAGCAAGTCAAGGTTTGCTGAGAAAGAATATCAATCTGAAACATTAAATCTGTTTCCCTCCACACCCGCTCATGGATGTTCTGCTGACACCAGAATTGGAGACGTGCACTTCATCCATCTCCTGCTGAGCACATTGCAGCTACTCACCTCCTGAATCACCTCCATCCATGCCTTCCTTGTCTGACTGGCTGATTTCCTCCTGTCGATCTCCAGAAACAATCTCTTCCCAATTGCCACCACTTATAATGAGGGAAGCATTAACAAATTGTGGGACCGACCTTCAACGGGTGTACCACGTGCTGACACTCCATTGCATTCCACCTCTGCCATTCCCCAAGATACCAGCATCCAAATTCATGGCTGCTGGGTGCCTTTGAAATCAGGCCTGCCAAGTCTATATCCCACCTCTTTCATGTGTCCCCCAGTCCCTTTGGACAGAGAATGTGTCACTGGAACACTAATTAGCTGCTTCCTTCAAAATAGCATTGGATTTCCAGCACCAATATGGGGCATGGTCCAGACTCTGACATCAGACTCCCAACCCAGAATGAAAATTCAGCCCAATATTTTAGATGGAATCCTCGTAACAATCAGTTTCATAATTTTTGAATTAAGGGACGACACTTAAGTCATTGAAGTATTTTCTCATTCAAATGTTGATGGACTTGTTGGTTATTTCTAACATTTTCTGTCTTTATTTACAATTATTTTCTTCAAATGCACCATACAGCACCACTGCTTCAGGTGTAAATGGAAAATGTTAGAGATAAATTGTGCATAATGTTTTATCAGTTGAAGACAGCCGTGTTACATGTTTTAATACTACTAACACCTGGCATTGCTGTGCTGTTTTAAGTAGTAGCATTGCTACCTGAGCAGAATATTTCTGTACTCTGCTGGCTAGTTCATTCAGTAACAATGGACGATGCTAAAACAGAGAACAAGTTACTTTCAATCACCAGATTCAGTCCTTATAAAAGTTACCAGAATAAATGCTGATGGATATCCCAGGGAACTGAGAAAAGAAACTGAATCCTGAAATGTTGCAACATTGGGTTGTGTGTGAACTTTGCTCACAAAATTGTTGTTGGTGACTTGAATGATGGCATTAGAATTTGAGTATTGTACGTTAAACTGCAGACAGGGTGGCACGGTAGCACAGTGGTTAGCACTGCTGCTTCACAGCTCCAGGGTCCTGAGTTCGATTCCCAGCTTGGGTCACAGACTGTGTGGAGTTTGCACATTCTCCTCATCTTTGCGTGGGTTTCCTCCGGGTACTCCGGTTTCCTCCCACAGTCCAAAGTCCAAAGATGTGCGGGTTAGGTTGATTGGCCATGCTAAGAAATTGCCCCTTAGTGTCGAGGGATGTGTAGGTTAGAGGGATTAGTAGGTATAATATGTGGGGATATGGGGGTAGGCCCTGGGTGGGATTGTGTTCAGTGCAGACTCGATGGGCCGAAGGGCCTCTTTCTGCGCTGTAGGGTTCTATTGATTCTAACATCCTGTCAATTTGGGCACTGCCCTTTGTTGCTGATGGTCTTCTCATACTCTGAACTCGTCTGCCTTTCTGACTGCTCTAAATTGCTTGCCACCTTTGCAATAAGATGCTTGGTCATGTTGCTGCTGTATGTTTCAGCAGGTGCACCACAGTTGCTTTTAATGAATGTATATGCAGTACTACTGAGTGGAATTTTTGGTGTCTACATGCTTTAACTTCACGGTTGATAAATTCCAGATGTGCTGACATCTGGTCAGCTGACTATTACCTGATGAAACCCTTAAGCTTTAAAAAGATAAGATGTTCTTCTCATTGGCTTAATTTGACAGTAATTCAAATTGCCTGTTTTTCTTCAGAAAAGATGCACCCAGCACAAGTGATCAGTATATTCTCAGTATTTCAAAACTTTTTTTGGTGAGTGATGTTGCTAAAATCATAAACAACACATTTGGGAGCATGCCATCACCAAATACTTCTCCATGCACAAAAGAAAACATAAAGCAGCAGGCAATATTAATACAGACCTAATTCTAACTGGGACACCAGCTCAAACATTTCATCCTTTAATAATCAGAAAAGGACTGAAGGTATTTGAGATACAGGTCACACTGCTTCATTTCAGTTACATATTTAAGCCCCAGCATAATTCGCCTTGTATTAACTCTTACTTGATTGCTTGAAATTTTTTTTGAAAACATGAACTTTCGATGAGTAACGGTCATTCAACATTTAGCTGCTGCCTCTTCCGTAGACGTGCCACAACAGTAAAACTAAACTTCAGTAACTGTCATTTAAATTCAAAAATTAAATGCAACCTTAATATTTGAAACCTTTTTGGAAAATTGAATACATTCGTAATTCTTTTATTTCCTCATGGATGTGTGCATCGCTGGCTAGGCCAGTATTATTGCCCATCCCTAATAGCCCTTGAGAAGCTGGTGGTGAGCTATCTCAAAGTGCTGCAGTCCTTGTGATGTAGGTGCACCCACAGTGCTATTAGGAAGGGAGTTCCAGGATTTTGACCCAGCAATGTAATTCCAAGATAGGATAATGTGTGGTTTGATGGGGAGCTTGCATATAGTGATATTCCCACGCATCTGCTGCCCTTTTTCTTCTGGGTGATGTAGGTTGTGGGTACAGAAGATGTTGCCAAAGTCACCTTTGTCAGTTGCTGTAGTGCATTCTGAAGGTGAAATCTTCAGTATCTGAGGAGTCACAAATTGTTCTAAATATTATGCAATCATCAGTCAACATCCCCATTTCTGACCACCTGATTGAAGGAAGGTCATTAATGAAGCAACTAAAAATAGCTGGTCCTAGGACAATACCCCTAGAAACTCAGTGCCAGCAGTAATGTCCTGGCACTGAGTTGATTAATCTCCACCCATCTAAACTACACCCATCTTCCTTTGTGCACAGTATGACTCCAACCACCAGAGAGTTTTCCCCCGATGTCTGTTAACTTTGATTTTGTTGGAGTTCTTTGATATCATACTTGGCCAAATGCTGCCTTGATGACAAGAGCAGTCAATCTCACCTCAACTCTGGAGTTCAACTCTTTTGTCCGTTTTTGGACTAAGGCTGAAATGAAGTCAGGAGCTGAATGACCCTAGCAGAACCCAAATTGATAGCTTGTGAGCAGGTTAGTGCTAAGTGAGTGCCACTTGATAACCCTATCAATGATCCCTTCCACCATTTTGATGATCATTGAAAATAGACTGAAAAGGTGGTAATTGGCTGGGTTGGATTTGTCCTGCTTTTTGTGGACGGCATGCTTGGATAATTTTTCACATTGCAGGGTAGTTGCTAGTATTATAGCTGCGCTGGAACAGCTTGGCAAGGGACACGGTCAATTCTGCTGTACATGCACTATTGCCAGAATTTTGTCAAGGCCCATAGCCTTTTCAGTATACAATTTCTTGACTCATTTCTTAATGGCACTTGGAATGAATCAAATTGGCCGAAGACTGACATCTGCGATACTGAGGACCTCAAGAAGAGGTTGAGATGGATTATCCACTTGGCACTTCTGGCTGACGATGGCTACAAAAGCTTCAGCTTTGTCTTTTGCGCTGATGTTCTGGGCTTCCCCATCCTTAAGGATGGGGATATATGTGCAGCCACCACCTCCCATTAGTTGTTTAATTGTCCATCACCATTCACAACTGGATGTGACAGGACTGCAGAACTTCGACTGAACTATGATGAGGCAGGACTATGTGGTGGTCACTCATACCAGTGTTGTCATGGATATTTGCATCTGCAACAGGTATTTTGGTGGGAACAAGGACAGGTAGTTTTTCACCCTTGTTGGTTCCCTTACCACCTGCTGAAGACCCAGTGTAGCAGCTATGTCCTTTAGAACTCGGTCAGTTCCCAATGAATCTGAAGCACAAAACTCCCTCTAATTCAGGGCAATAGGTTTGCATTCAATTAACCTTCTCCAGCAGAGACTACATGATAAATAACATAGGAATTTTTTAAAAATCATATTGATTCAGTAGATGGGGCTTTCCTGAGATTAGTGCTGGAGTATTCTGTTGGGAGACAGCAGAGGAAATTTTACTTCCAAGCATTCCTGCCCGAAATGCAAAATATTTTCAACAAAATCTTTCACCTTAATGCACACTAAATCTGAGATAAGAAATAGGCAGTGCAGTATTGGTTGGTGTGCCATGTCTACTCTCTCATTTTTGCACATGCAACAATTTTGAAGCCAAATCTGGGCCATTGAAAGGGACACTACCTTTAGCTGAACAGTTATTTATTATCTGTACATATTTGTGATTAAGAAACACTACATTAACTATGTGGTGAGTTTATCAATACCTTTCAAGGATGTGGTTTACCAGAAGTCCAGTGTTAATCCTACGTTGTGGCTCACATAACGCAGTCTGCATGAAGGAATAGCAGTCAATCCCTGCACTAATCTAATTGAAGAAACTGTAAATGTATATAAAGCAACACTGCATAGTCTTAGCAACATAGTGAACTAAAACATGAGCAACTTTAGGTAATCCGAAGCAGTAAAGGGAAATTCTGGAATTTACCGCCTCCATATCATAAAGTAGGAAATGTTTACTGGAAAACAGTGTACAACTACAAAGCAACTTATTTCTTTAATTGTTTTCTGTTAAAATAGATGTGTGTAGTTATTGTATAATAAATAATCAGAAAGCATCAGGTATGGATTACTTTGACCATACCCTATGTGGTATAAAATATTTTCTGCCATGCATGTAGTTAGCCTGTTGTCTTCTAATAGATTTATTAAATATCAAGTATAAATTCATTAACTGACACAGATATTCATGGGATACTTGATATGTAACAGATTGAAAATGCACTTTTCTATTATGTGCACAAGTCAGTTTGTTAACATGATTTCCAAAAATATCTTAGTGTTTGCCCTCAAAGGTGAATCGTTAGAATTTATCAGTGTTGTACATTTACCTGAATGAGCTGTTTCATGAGGGAAATGGCGATGCATTTCCACCAGGTGTATAACAGAATAGGTGGTGTCCGGTGGCGGTACCTCCTAGGGCATGTTCCTGAACCAGGTATGAGTCTTCCATCCAAGTCTAAAATAAAAACAGAAGAAGAGTCATATTGCACTCAAAATGTAAACACAGTTTCTCTCTCTACAGGTGCTGCCACATCTGCTGAGGGTTTTCAACATTTTCTGTTCTTATTTCAGATCTCCAGCGTCCACAGTAATTTGCTTTTATTGTACAGAAATCCAAATTGGCTGAAATATTTGCCTTTTAACTACAGTTAATTTGAATAGATTAAGAATACATTAAACATCTTAATTACCCTCGTTCTTATGAACCTTACTCTAGGGAGGAACATTTTGACTCTGGATTTGCCAATGACAACAATGGTGAACATGCCCAGTTCACTTCACCAGAACTGTGCCAATGGAAGCACATTATCAAATAGGAGAACCAAGCTCCTGTCAATTTTTCTCACCTTCCAAGCTGGAAATGATTCCATCTGTTTCTGGCATTATAATACATTAACTGAGAAATATTTTATACCTAACACAACAAATCCTGGCAACTCAGAGATGTAGGATTTTCTGACAGTGTATGAAACACTCAGATACCAGAAAGCCACAACTAACTATGTGGCTGTAAAGGCAGCTTGTTTTACTCACTAATCTTACAATTCTGTGCTTAAAAATAAACACATATGCTATTGCTTTACTACAGTGACCTATCTAACTGCTTTAAACTAGAAACCGAAGTTGTATTTTCAATTGTACATCACTCTCTGATCAGGAAAGTAGAGCCCTATGTGCATGCTCATGTGCATTTAGAGTTTAGCCTACCAGCATTAAAATACCACTTTTTACAGTTAGGAAAGAACTGATAATATAGCTGTTAAATGTTTAAAAATAAAATGTTAAGAGTTCCCATTCATTATATTATAGCTGATGTGCTTTCATTTGACAACTTGACCCCTAATTATACTATAATTTCTAATTTGAAAGGAACTTGTATAGGTAAAAGGCTTTCCATTATACTTTTTTAACAAATTAGTCAGTTCCAAAACTGACTTTTGTAGGCATTTATCCGTGCTTCTATTTAGGTGCACAACTCTTGGGTGACATTTGAGCAGTGTTGTCACATATATAGCGGAGGCTGTGCATAAAGGTCCATTTCTTAATCTTATTATTGTGTAAATTAACATAATATATACAAAAAATTTAGGACTTAAGTATGTTTTATAACTTGTGGTCTCTTTGTGACTGTTTAATTAAATGCACGGTTTATAAAGACAGAAGTCAATGATGAAACACTACATCAACATTTAAGGTGGCATGGACACAGGCAACTTTTGCTGAGCACTGCAAGCATTTTATCTACGATAAAATTCCTTGTATGTATTATTTATATTTTTTCTATTGTGCAATACCTTATAACCTTTTTTTAAGATGTAATATCTTAAAATTAATTATTCTTTGAGTTGTGATTGTTTTTTTGGAAATAGTTTGATGTTTGACTGCTGATATCAGAGTTTCTCTGTTTCAACATTGTCATGTCATGAGGTGTAATTTGTCCCTTACGTGGAAGGGAGAGGCCACATGCACTATATGAAGAAATACTGTGTAGCCTGTTTACAGTTACAGTTAAATAATGTTATCTTGGTGGCATATTTGCCTTGACCCAAGGCCTGCATCAATCCATACTAGACTACAAAATCCAATTGCACTAACAAGATAATCTTACAAGTCAACACTTCCTATAGGAATCTTTACCTTCAGAAGCATGTATCAGAATATTAGGTGCAGTCTGCCCACAGTTTTCCAGTCAGTAAAATGATTGGCAGGAAATAGGGAGAAGTGTTATCAAAACTTCCACCGTATCAAGGCTGCTCTCCAATAGCAGCGATTTGAAAATGTTTCCCCTCAGGAAATGTCATAGGGTGTAATTTAAGCAGTACTTAAAACCGGTCTGGTAATATCCTATAACTGCTATATTTTATCTCATGAATAATCTAAAGTCACAGCTGTTATCTAAATTGAAAGTTCATTTATAGCTGAGGATATTGAATGACTTCAGCATAGAAACTGTGTGGAAATTAATTTTGCGGTCACCACAGTATCAGTAAAGTGTACAGTACATAATCCTACAAAGGAGGAAAATCAACTAAGCAATCAATCTCTTGAAGCAAAGTTTGTGTGAAATTTTGAAAAACATCACTTTCAAATAAGTGGCTGCAAACTATGTTTCTGAAGGAGATTATATTAAAAGTAACTCCATTTGAGGCAGTTACACACTTAATTTAGGTCCATATATTGAGATTCTGCTTTGATAGTTTACAAGATTCACAGCACTGAACAACTTTCATGTTTTCACTGCTTTCTTTGATTAACAGTGCAGACTGTTGAGACCTTCACTGAAAGGCAAATAAAACCTTATAACACTCTAAAGGTCAGTTGGCTAACCATGATTTCCTAAAAGAAACATTTATTTAATAATGCTAAAAGTGGTGGGACAGAAGGTGAGAGATTTTGTGTGTGACTAATTTCTTATCTCAACCATCAAAGCCTAGAGTATTTGGGCTGGGGATGGTTAAGGAATCCGCCAAACTGGGATGGAAGGACATTTGGTGACTGAGTTCATTTGTGTTGCTTTTCTTTAGCTCTTCTGACAGCATTAGCAAAGGTTCTTTTATTAGCTGGAAAATGTAGTGGCCTTAAAAATCGAGATAGATGGCAAATATAACTCAATCTCATTTCCATAAACACATGGGGGCTGATATAGTCGTTCTCGTTCTTGGTTGAGTTTAGACATCTGAATCTTGCAACCAAGGACATGTAATAATGAGATGTTACTATTAACTAGGTTGTAACCCTTAAGAATGAGATGCTTCATTTGACCATTTGTTAAAATGCATTTATTTCAAGACAATCGTCAAGGATTTAGCCAAAGACTGTTGACGGGATCAGTAACCAGAATTACTGGCTTGAACCTTCATTATGGTCATGCTCATTGTCTGCATTTATAATTAACTGTTGAACCCAAGATCCAAGATGTATCATCATGTGATTATGTTACTGTTAATGCTATGTGCCTTAAGGTTCATAAGTTTTTATGTGGCACCTTACATGGCTTCAGGGATGAGAAAAAGCAGCTCAGTATCCCACTGCTGATTACTATCCTGAATTCCTGGCAAGAGCAGCATGGGAACAAGCAAATAGGATTGGGTTTAGCTTTGATACCGTTGCCCACCAAAGATACAGCCAATACCTATAGTCTAGACCTGTAAGTCATTTGCCAAGGGATGCAAAGGTTGCTATCCTCCCAACAGGAGTCATTTGAATTGGAGAAAAAATTGAGGACAAAAATATATTTAAGTTAACTTACTGGTTTACCAGAATTTCACAATGCAATCCCAAAATTGTTACTCTAAATAAAATAATACTCATTAGTTGGAACTTTATAGCCTTAAAGTCACACAGACAGTATGCTGCACAGTGAAAATGCCAAAATATCAATAAAACAGTCGAGAATGAACCATCAACAGTTAGAAATCTGCTCATTAACTTATAGAAAGTGCCCTTCCTGTAATTTCACAGGATGGGAGCAGGTTAGTTGCCATTTATAGCAATATGACCAAGGAAAAATCCCACATCATCTTAATCCTTACGTATTCACCTGAAATGTGTACCTTTTTAAAATTTGTAAACTTAAACCAGATAAGCAGGTTTTTTTTAATCTGCACTATATTTTCACTTTCTTTCTGAGGTTACATAAAGAAATGCAGTATGTTTCTTAATGTTGCTTCTGTTGCTTCAAATGTAGCAGCAGGAGAAGATGGTAAATGATAAAAATGAATATGTAATGACAGACAGATCTGTGCTTACTCAATAAGTTCTTTTAAATTGTGGGCAACTTTCTGAAATTGCATCATCATCAGCTCAGCACCCTGAGGGAAACTGAGCACCTGGCAAATAAGTGATCAGGGCAAGCAATTCTGTATCTCCATGACCAATCAGACTGAAGTATTGTGAATTATGTATGAATTATTCCTGAGAACAAAATGTGTGTTAGAATGGCCTGAATACAACATCAAACCAAGTACAGGAAGAGTAATAAAGAAAATGACAAAGAAAAAATATTTAGAAATGTAAGTATTAAATTTTACATTCTTTAGAATCTCCAAAAACAATTTAAACCTGAGACTCCATACTTGTAATAGTTCATTTTCAGTGCTGGAAAGGTTGACTGGCAGTAATTAATACTTACCACGTTGTTAAAAGGTTACTGAGATTGAAATACGTAACACCACCTTTCTGCTACAAGTTTGCAACTTCACACTTTACAATGTGTTTCAATGGAGGGTCATGCAGCAAGCTGCTACTTTTGCAAACCTGATGGCAAAACGGCACATCTCAGAAACAAACTTTTGAATTTCTACATTTAATCCTTCATCTCTCCTGTGGCATTTTGCACAAGTTGCAGAAAGTCTCACTATTATATTAACAGTAAATTATGGGCTGCTGAAGTTCAGAAACATAGTGCAAATATTGGAGGCAGAAGATTGGTAATTTATTCCCACACAGTTCAACTCTATTGGATCATGCTTCAATAGATTGTTGTTTAGATTCTAGAATCCAGCTGGATTTTGAGTTACTATAAACATCAGTAGATTTCCTTGGCTGCTGAAATAGATGTCCTTTTTATACAGAAAATTTTGGTTGGTGATATGATTAGAATCGATGATTTGCCATAGTGCAATATCTTAAGATGGTGTCTCCAACACCTGCTGCTTCTATAGGAAATTTGTTGCATTAATTCCAGAGTTTTGCATAAAAAGCCCTGATGATAGTAAAAGTGCCAGCATTTGAGCTGATCTCACTGATGACAAATTGTTATAATTTATCTAAATAACATTTATATGTTAGTCTTGCAAGGGAAATCTCCCAAATAGGAAGTGCTACATATTGATGTAGAGACAGTTTGGCTTCCTACAGTCATGAGGCCTGAAGCTATTCTCTTGCAATCTTTCTGTGCAACTTGAAAATCTGAATCATATCTTCAAAGGTTTGAAAAAGATATCAAATTGATCACGGACTTTACAGTTTATAAAAACCCGCAAACAGCTCTGATATCAAAGGTCTTAAAATGTTTTATTTTATAAGCATGCTGAAGTATGTTATAGTTCCACTATGTGCTTATCCCAAGTTATAAATTTTTGTTACTGTTTGGAATACAGACCTGCATCATCTCTTAAGTGCAGTCATCTTATCCTCTTTCTATTAACTGCAATCACCATAATGCAATATTGTTTTAATGGGAAGAACAGTTTAGAAAAGGATGTAGTGATGATGCATATTTATAGAATAATGGTTTATTGCAATGCACAGTATCCTTGTTGATCAATTATGATGTAAAATGGGAATTTGAGAAGTATTTTTATAAATTCTATTTCCACCATATTTATTTTTGTTTTTGTTGTGCTCAAATGGTTAAAAAAAACTGTTGCAAACATCATGATGCTTATATAAGCAATGAAATATGTGAAGTGGAATTTTTTTTTTTAATTCTGCCTTTTTACAGTTGAGAAAAGGGAATCATTTAATCGACTTGAAAAAAATGTATTTGAGATTGCAGGCAGGCAGTATGTGACGGTTCTGTTGGAAAAGGTCATCTGTGCTTCAGTTTAGTGATGATTCTTTGCTATGTTTTATTCTGACCCTCTTGGTCTGTGCTAGTGGATTCAGATAAACTCTGCACCATTGTACCTATAAAAACTACTGATTGTGTAATTTTGCTGTGTTTTTGATGTCTGTAAAATGTTAATGTCACATAATACATGATTAATATCAATCTTTATTAATATTCCTATAAAAGAGAAAATCCAGATGATTATAGCTTAACTAACAAGACTTTTAAAAATCCTCTAGTGCAACATATTGCAGATAATCGACCATGTAATAAAATGTTTAATGGTACACAGTTTTTAGCACTTTGTAATAACAATTTTATCCTGTGTAGATATTTACCTCATTAAAATGAAGAATACACTCTGGCTCTCATTTTTTGCTGATGCATTTCATCATTCGTAATATTACAATAGCTGGAGTCTCCTGGTTTTCAAGTAAATTATCAAGCAACTTGAGGCTAAATTCACTGTGCTTGAAAGGAGCATAGGATCAGTGAATTTGTTCTTTTCAGAATTATTAATCATTGAATGCCATCAATCTGAAGGAAGTAATAGCCAATGAAAATCAATGTGAGCAGTCACAGCACAAAGTTACAGTCAAGTGAATTAAATACATGCATAAGGCAGGGTCAAAGCAGTGTCATTGCAAATCTAATCTCATGTTTTAATTCAGGCAAAGATTAAAATCTACAGCTGTGGCAGGACAGTTTTTAACTTTGGATAAAAGACAGTGTATTGCAATGCAACCATAAACTAGGCATAATCTAGTTTAAGAATAAATACTTCTTTTAAACTAAGTTTTTCTTCAAATTTTCTTTTCCAAATGTGTTAACTTTGATGAAGTATGGCTGCTATCCTGTATCTTAATTAAGTGGCCTATATTCATGTGAACTTAGACTGTAAGTGCAAACAAGCTGTTTTACCAATGGAGAGCATTACAATGAAGATTTTATGTCACTTACTGTCCACAGATGCACTCACCAAAATAAATAGGGATTGCAAGTAGAAACACTTGTTTGTATTCTGAGCCCTGGTTTACTGATACCTTTGCCTCCCTACACTTGGGGGACTGAGGTTCAGTGTAGTGCCCTACCGCTATCCTGGATGGGATGAGTTGAAATTAGAATTTTCCTGATTTCTGTGGCTCCAGCTCAATTTAGCCACTTTGTGCCAGAGATCAGAAAGGCAACCAGAAGCACAGAGCTGATTTCCCATGGCAATTTCTCATTGTTGCGCAGATTAATCTTTGAACAAATTTTTGTCTGGGAGGTAGAGTTAAGACTTCTGTGCCATTTATTTTGTATTTCTATATTTTTTTTAAATGTGCTTTCAAAAATGGATAAGCTTCACTTGAATCGTCATAAATATTGAAGAACAGAAGGGGCATGTAGTTCAATGTGCCACTAACTGGATCTTCAATTAAAGCTGTCAATTCAAATTTCCTTACTCTTTCTTCCAAATGCTTTTATCCTTTTTAAGATTCTTAGCTGGTTTGCTATAGTCTCTCCTCAACTTCCAATTGTGTTAAATATTGTAATTGATGTCTCCTAGCAAAAAGAAAGCTCTGTCTCTCAGCATTTTTTTTTGTTGCAATGCCTGTCATGGGTTGAAAATTGTGCACTTTATTTGGTTTTGGAATGGTTTAGTTGTTCCCACAGATAGATGAAGTATTTTTTAAGTAGAATGGGCAGCACAAATATGTTATAGTCATAGAGTCGTACAATGCAGAAAAGACCCTTCAGCCCATCAAGTCTGCACCAACATTAACTACTGCTAGAGGCACACTGTATTTTCACAGAATTGTCAAAAGGCAGAATAAACCTTCGCCTGTTGAAGACCCAGTTTTAACCAATTCAGTGGTGGAATTCTCCCATTTGGGATGAAGTGCAGTGGCAAAAACATGGAGTATTTTCTGCTCTGGAGACTGGCAAAAAAAAGCCATATCTTCTGGCCCTGACCTTATTAGTTATGCAACTAAGTGTTTTGCATGACAGAACAAGTGCTGTTATATGGGGGCACTATATTGAAAAGCCACCCAACATCTCCAACCCACTTTGAAGAAAGGAGATGGACCTCATGAAATGAAGATGGGTCTTCAGGATCACCCAGAGGAGACCTCCCAGAAAAAATATGGGTCTCCAGGAACATTCTTGGTTTGGAAAATGGATCTCCTCGATGATACTGAATCTGGAAGTTTCCTGTAAGTTGCCTTGCCCCTCCCCCTACCCCCACCACCATGAATGCCCCTCCCCCTTCCCTCCACCCCAATGTGTTCCAGGATCCAGTGTTGCTTGTTGCTTCCATTCCAAACTTCAGAGGCAGCCCCAGGCATTGTTCAGGTGAGTCCTGACATCTGCACACCATATTGTCCTGGACATGTTTTGGACTGGCATATTTTCCTGCTGATGTCACAGAAAATTGGCATTTACCGGCACCCTATTAATAGGATGCAAGTCCAATTCACACCAGCCTGCAACGGGCTTCTTGATAGACCGTGACAGACAGCAGCAAAAGATAACGCAGGAAATTCCCCTAACCAAGCTCTTCAAGTACAGTTACAACACTGACATCTACCCAAACAATGTGGAAAATTGCCCAAGAGTGTCCTTTACACAAAAGGCAGAACAAATTCCACCCAGCCAATTATCGCCCCATCAGTCTTTCAGTCATCAAAGTGATGGAAGGAGTCATCAATAGTATTATTAAGCAGTCCTACTCAACAGTAACTTGCTCAGTGACGCCCCGTTTGGGTTTCACTAGGGCTAGGGCCACTAAGTTCCTGACCTCGTTACAACCTTGGTTCAAACATGGACAAAAGAGCTGAATTCCAGAGGTGAGGTGAGAGTGACAGCCCTTGACGTCAAGGCCACATTCAACCGAATGTGGCATCAAGGAGCCCTAGCAAAACTAATCAATGATTTTGATTTGATTTATTATTGTCACATGTATTAACATGCAGTGAGAGGTATTGTTTTGTGCGTGCTATACGACAAAACATACCGTTCGTAGAGAAGGAAACGATTCAGTGCAGAATGTAGTGTTACAGTCGTGGCTAGAGTGTAAAGAAAAATCAACTTAATGCAAGTTAGGTCCATTCAAAAGTCTGACAGCAGCAGGGAAGAAGCTGTTCTTGGGTCAGTTGATACGTGACCTCAGAATTTTATATCTTTTTCCCTATGGACGAAGTTGGAAGAGAGACTGCATGGGTTCCTTAATTATGTTGGTTGCGTTGCCGAGGCAGCGGAAGTAGAGATGGAGTAATGGATGAGAGGCTGGTTTCCATGATGGATTGGGTTACATTTACAACCTTTTATAGTGTCTTGCAGTCTTGGGCAGAGCAGGAGCCATACCAAGCTGTGATACAACTAGAAAGAATGCTTTCTATGGTGCATCTGTAAGAGTTGGTGAGAGTTGTAGCTGACATGCCAAATATCCTTAGTCTTCTGAGAAAGTAGAGGCATTGATGGGCTTTCTTAAAAAAATGTTGGCATGGGGGGACCAGGACAGATTGTTGATGATCTGGATACCTGAAAACTTGAGGCTCTCGACCCTTTCTACTTTGTCCCCATTGATGTAGAGAGGGGCATGTTCTCCTTTACGCTTCCTGAAGTCGATGACAATCTTCATTTTGTTGACTTGAGGGAGAGATTATTATTGCTGCACCAGTTCACCATCTCATTTCTGTATCTGTCTCATCATTGAGATCTGACCCACTACGGTGGTGTTGTCAGCAAACTTGAAAATCAAATTGGAGGGGAATTTGGCCACACATTCATAGTTGCTTAAGGAATATAGAAGGGGACTGAGAACACAGCTTTGTGGGATGCCAGTATTGTGGATGACTGTGGAGGAGATATTGTTGCGTATCTATATTGATTGTGGTCTGTGAGTTAGGAATTTTGGGATCCAGTAGCAGAGGGAGATGCCAAGGCCCAGACCACAGAGTTTGGAGATGAGTTTCATGGGAATAATATTGAAAGCTGAGCTGTAGTCAATAAATAGAATTTTGAAATAGGTATCCTTGTTATCTAGGTATTCCAGGGTTGAGTGCAGGGCCAGGGAGATGGCGTCTGCTGTGGAGCTGTTATGGCAATAGGCAAACTAGTGGATTCAGTTAGCCCAGGAGGCTGGAATCAATTTGTGCCATGACTGTCCTTTCGAAGTACTTCATAATGATGGATGTCAGAGCCACTGGCCAATAGTCATTAAGGCACGCTGCTTGGATTTTCTTAGGTATCGGGATGATGGTTGTATAGAGGTGGAGAGGTGGAGAGACTCTTCCCGCTCAAAAAAGACAGTAGGACTAGGGGGCACAACCTCAAGATAAAGGGGGGGCGGTTTAGAACGGAGTTGAGGAGGAACTTCTTCACTCAAAGGGTGGTGAATCTCTGGAATTCTCTGCCCGTTGAAGTGGTGGAGGCTGCCTCGCTAAATATTTTTAAGAAGCGGGTTGATGGGTTCTTGATAAGAGAGGGGATTAAGGGTTATGGGGAGAGGGCGGGAAAGTGGAACTGAGCCATAACAGATCAGCCATGATCTTATTGAATGGCGGGGCAGGCTCGAGGGGCTAGATGGCCTACTCCTGCTCCTATTTCTTATGTTCTTGAAGCAGATAGGGATCTCAGATTGTTGTAAAGAGAGGTTGAAGATGTCTATGAATATCCCCATCAGCTGATCCGCGCAGGATCTGAGTTCTTGGCTGGGTACCCCATCCAGGCTGGTTGCTTTCCGTGGGTTAACCTTTGAGAAGGCTGCTCTGTCATCTGCATTGGTGATCCCAGTTACAGCTTTATCAAGGGCTTCTAGGGTGGAGGGCATGCTCTCCCTGACCTCTTACTCAAAACGGGCATAGAATGCATTGAGCTCATCAGGGAGAGGTGCATTGGAGCTGGCGATTTTACATAGCTTGTTATGTCTTGCAGACCAGGGGCACTGGTGGTTGAAGTCATACCTGCTACATAGGAAGATGGTTGTGGTTGTGGAAGGTCAGTCATCTCAGTTCCAGGACATCTCTGCAGGAGTCCTTCAGGGTAGTGTCCTAGGCCCAACAGTCTTCAACTGCTTCATCAATGACCTTCCCTCCGTCATAAGGTCAGAAGTGGGGATGTTCACCGATGATTGCACAATATTCAGCACTATTCGCTACTCCACAGATACTGAAGCAGTCCATGTTCAAATGCAACAAGATCTGGACAATATCTAGGCTTGGGCTGACAAGTGTCAAGTAACATTCATGCCATGCAAATGCCAGGAAATGACCATCACCAATCAGAGATACTCTAACCTCCGCCCCTTGATATTCAATGGTGTTACCATCACTGAATCCCCCACTGTCAACATCCTTGGGATTATCATTGATCAGAAACTCAACTAGACTCGCCACATAAAAACAGTGGCTATAAGAATTGGTTAGAGACTAGGAATGTTGCAGCGAGTAACTCACCTCCTGACTCCCCAAAGCCTATTCACCATCTACAAGGCACAAGTCGAGAGTGTGGTGGAACCACTTGCCTGATGGGTGCAGCTCCAACAACACTCAAGAAGCTTGATACTATCCAGGACAAAGCAGCCCACTTGATTGGCACCACATCTACAAACGTTCAACCCCTCCACCAACATGCAGTAGCAGCACTGTGTACCATCTATAAGATGCACTGCAGCAATACACCAAAGATCCCTAGACAGCATCTTCCAAACCCACGACCGCTTCTAGATGGAAGGACAAAGGCAGCAGATAAATGGGAACACCACCACCTGCCAAACCACTCCCATCCTGACTTGGAAATATATTGCTGGGTCAAAATCCTGGAAATCCCTCCCTAACAGCATTGTGAGTCAACCCACAGTATGTGGACAGCAGCGATTCAAGAAGGCATCTCACCATTATCTTCTCAAGGACAACTAGGGATAGGCAATAAATGCTGGTCAGCCAGTGACACCCATGTCCCATGAACGAATAAAAAAAAATGCTGACGTGAAACTGATTTTTGTACTCCTCCCAAATTATCTCCCCCACCCCTCCCTGCTCCCCCTTCTCCCCCTTCTCCCCACTCCCAACTCTCCATTGAACCTCCCAGCAGGAGCACGGGAGAATTCTGCTCAATGTCTGTATTCAGCTTCTGAAACTGAGGATCCATGGTATTAGCTGTGAAGACAACTGTGTGTAGTTGCAGAGGAGGTCAGTATGGCTGGTCACAGCACCCAAAATGCCATTCAGTGTTAAAAAAATGATGAATGATATTATCTGCTCCACTATGACCCCTAGTTCTGGACTCGCCCACATCCTTTCTGAATCTACCCTGACTAATTCTGTTAGAATCCCTGAAAGGCAGGCATTGAGCCCTGGACTCATAACTGTTTTATCCTTCTTTCTGAAATGAAAGCTTAACCAGATTAATGATTAACAGATGAACATAGTACAGCTCACAATATGTAACCAAAACAGTTGTAATGGTCTATAGTGGTTTCATCCTCACTAGCCTTGTTGCTGATGCAGCGTGTATCTGAGGTGCTACCAGACACGTTCAGGTAAACAAATGCCATTCTTGAGATTTAACATCTGAATCCCACACAGGTTGGGGAACGTTTGAGTGACATGAACACCCTGACCTTGCTCAGTACTCATATCTCTGATTTGACATACTAATGATAAATGACTGGTTGCCCTTTGGGCCGTTTGAATGCCAATTCTGGGAAGTATATGATGGTCTTCCATTGATGGTTTGCCATATAGGCTACATCTGTTCCTCCTTAATGGTTGCCTTCATTCCCAAATTACACATTCTATGTAATCTTGTTGAAATGAAGAGATTAACATTAAGCCATAGACCCTCACATTTCCCTGTTACTACACTGAAAAAGACATGGTTCAAGTGGCTATTTCTGCAATAAGCTCTTCTTCCTTTCTCTCAGTACAGACTCCAATTTAAAATTGTGGGACCAACAAGTTAGAGGAGTGAGCCCCTCCCATTTCCTCTGTCCCTTCCCATTCAGATTTGCTTATATTTCTGATTTGTAATTGCACCATTATTGTAAACAACACAAGAAGGGACTTCTCCATTCATCGACCAACTTCGATGCTCCATCTCACTGTCCATGTCCCGGGTATTTACTTGAAAGCTCATGATGTGAAGGTAGTGTTCTCCAGCCTCCTCCAGTATAGCCATTGTTGTTATGGTCAACATTCCTTCACTTCCCCCTGAGCCCATCACGTTTCATTTCCCCATGCCCCACGTGGACCTCTATCCTCACCATTGGAGACTGTGTGCACAGTTACCAACAAAGGAGATTCCCCCCTCCCTTATTATGTTTTCCCTATATATAGGTTGTAGAAACCTCCCATAACCATTACCATTGTATCAACAGATCAGTACAGAACCAGACAAGCATTGAATCCATACTGTGAAAATACCCTGGGCATCAAGCTGCACATTATCCCATATAAACATACAGCCCCTGCCCCTCCATGGAGCAGGAGTACAATATGCATATCATGCATAGCCCTATGGCATGGCTTGCTCAACCCCAGAACTACCTCTTCTCTGTCACTCATTACTGTGAGGTCCAGGGAGCACAAGGACAGTCCGTACTATCATTTCTGAGTGACCTTAAGGAGTTTCTCAAATCTGACTCTAACCTGCTAAGCTCAGACAAGGACTTTGACTTTCAATCAGTTGATCAGAGCCCTCATGACTGAACACTGGTTTCCTTCCCATCCCTCCTCCACCCTCCCCCTCACACCCACCCAACCTATACGAGTCTCTGTGAGACCCATCTCTTGTGCCACGCTAACATGCATCCCACATTTTTATATTCCAGAGTCTGCATACATCCCTCCCATTCATACTTCTTGCATGCAGTTCATCCAGTCATTTGTCTATGTCTCAGTTTTTTTTTGCCAGACTTCAGCTTCCTACCGCTCAGTCTCCCCAACACCTTCCATCGTTCTGCTTCCTCCTCAACCCCTGTCTAAAGCCTTCCTGCTGCTCTGTCTTCCAACATTCCCCTTTTCCCCAAACCCTTTTGAATGTTTTCTTGCCACTTTGCTTCACACCCTCATATATTTCACTTATCTTCAACACCTCCAAATGCCTTCCGTGTTCCCCTTCCTCGCGCTTCTGAATACCTTTTTGTACTCTCCCTCCCCCCCATGCACTGGTCTCCGGTGTTACTCCCCGTCTGAATATTCAGCCTTGCCTGAGTACCACTGGGCAGTGCTATTCTGGACTACAGAGGCAGCCACTAGAAACAGACCAACCCTCCACCCCAATAGTCTGGCAATGCACTGGCATCACAACGAGACCAGCAGAGTGCTTAATGATAGAACATAGAAAAACTACAGCACAAACAGGCCCGTTGGCCCACAAGTTGCGCTGATGATATCCATACCTGCTAGGCTTACCTATAACCCTCAATTCTATTAAGTTCCATGTACTCATCCAGAAGCCTCTTGAAAAACCCTATCGAATTTGCCTCCACCACCACTGACGGCAGCCGATTCCACTCACCCACCACCCTCTGGGTGAAAAACTTACCCCTGACATCTCCTCTGTACCCACTCCCCAGCACATTAAACCTGTGCCCTCTCATAGCAACCATTCCAGCTCTTGGAAAAAGCCTCTGAGAATCCACCTGATCTATACCTCTCAACATCTTATACACTTCTATCAGGTCACCTCTCATCCTTTGTCTCTCTAAGGAGAAAAGACCAAGCTCCCTCAACATATCCTCATAAGGCATGCCACCCAATCCAGGCAACATCCTTGTAAATCTCCTCTGCACCCTTTCAGTGGCTTTCACATCCTTCCTGTAATGAGGCAACCAGAACTGAGCACAGTACTCCAAAAGAGGTCTGACCAGGGTCTTATAAAGCTGCAACATTATCTCCCGACTCCTAATCTCAATCCCTCGATTGATGAAGGCCAGTACACCATTCGCCTTCTTAACCACATCCCCTACCTGCAAGGCCGATTTAACAGTCTTAGGGACCCAGACCCCAAGGTCCTTCTGATCCTCTACACTGCTAAGAGTCTTACCCTTGATATTATACTCCTTCATCCCATTTGACCTGCCAAAATGGACCACTACACATTTATCCAGATTGAAGTCCATCTGCAACTCCTCCGCCCAGCCTTGCATCTGTGTGCCTGTGGCAAGTGGGCAGGAGCAGAGAATGTAGTAAGAGCCAAAAATGTCAGAGCCTGCTGGTGCAAAAACAGTTTATAATTTTCCTGAAGGCAGGTTTATGACAGTTTAGATATCTGCTGACCAGTGGTATGAAACAATTTGCATCATTACCATCTCATGAATGGTGATGATGATGATGATGCACTCACCTCGAAATTGCAAGTGAGGTGAGGTCCAACTGTTGGCTGCCACCCTTTTTCAAATATGATTCAGACTGGCATGATTTCCCATTGGTGTGATGCAACATTGGAAGGTGGCACTGGATTCTGGCCAGCAGCAGATATAATGACCATTCATGAGATGGTAACGATGCAAATTGTTCCATACCACTGGTCAGCAGATACCTAACCTGTCATAAACCTGCCTTTGGGAAAATTGTAAACTGTTTTTGCACCAGCAGGCTCTGGCATTTTTGGCTCTTACTACATTCTCTGCTCCTGCCCACCTGCCACAGGCACAATGGTGAAATTCCATCTGTGGATATAGTATTTCCCCTCAAGAAAGAGAAGGTTGAGAGGAGATTTGATGGAGGTGTTCAAAATCATGAGAGATCTAAACCGAACAAATAGAGATTGTGTTCCCATTAGCAAAAGGGTTGAAAACACGAAGTCACCAGATTCAAGATGATTGCCAAAAGAACCAAAGGTGAAATGAGGAAAAGCTTTTCAGAATCTCAGAATTGTTACAGAACAGGAGGAGGCTATTTGGCCCATCATGTCTGCAATAACTCTCCAAATGAGCATTATGACTTAGTGCCATTTATTTCCCCATACTCCTGCACATGTTTCTTTTCAAATTATCAAATGCACTCTTGAATACCTTGATTGAACCAATCGCCACCATATTTCCAGACAGTGCATTCCAGACCCAAACTACTTGTGTGAAAATGTTTCTTTTTATGTCACATTTGCTTCTTTTGCAAATTACTTAAAGCACGTGCCTTCCCGTTCTTGATCCCTTTACAAGTGAGAACAGTTTCCCTCTCATGATTTAGAATATCTCTGTCAAATCTTCGGTAGCTGCCTTCTCTCTTAGAACAGTCCCAACTTCTCAATATATCTTCATAACTGAAGTTTCACATCCCTGGAACCATTTTTGTAACTGTCTTCTGCATTCAAGTCCTTTCTAATAAAGTGGCGTGCAGAACTAAACAAAATTCAACTGAAGTCTAACTAATGTCTTGATATCTTAAGTTCAACATAACTTCCTCTTGCTCTTGTATTCTATGCCCCAATTAATAAAGTTCAGAATACTATATGCTCTTCATCTATCCTGTCACCCTCAATGATGTATGCATATACACCTAGATCCCTCTAGTTAGTACTTTTTTGTTTGAAACTGCTCTTTTCTTCACCTATCTGCTGTCAATTAATGACATCATCATCAATCAGATAATATAATAAACAGGATTCCCTCCCTGGGGGTACCCAGACAAGCGCCAGTGTCTCCCTCCTTGGATCTTCTGTGTCTGAACTAGGCTGGGAGAGTAACCTAGTGGTTATGTTACTACTTTGTTGTCCAGAAAACTAGACTAGGAAAAAGACAGCATTGAAGTAAAAAAGGTTATTTATTAGTCACAAATAAGCTTACATTCACACTGCAATGAAGTTACTGGCACCTGTTCAGGAGAGTTTAGCATTACCAATTCACCTAACCTGCCCATCTTTGGCCTGTGGGAAGAAACCGGAGCACCCAAAGAATCCCATGCAGACACGGGGAGAATATGCAATCTCCACACGGACAGTGACCCAAGCCAGGAACTGAACCCTGGCACTGTACTGTGCCACCATGCCACTAGTTCAAATGCTACCACAGCAGTTAACTTTAGTTCAAAAATAAATTTCGCATTAGAAAAAATTACCTGAGATTATATGCTGTAAAATGCCAACTAATTCATTAATACTCTTTTGTTCCCCTCAGCACAAAAGAAGGTCAGTTTATTCACGCAATTTGTTTGTATAGCAGGCCTAATGCATAAGGAACAATATGTCAAATGAAAGACAGAAAATCTACAACTGGCTTATTCTGATTACCACATACATCAGTACAATGTTTAAATTACAAAACATCAGCAATAAATTACACTGTTAAAAAAAATTCCTGTTTTGAATTTCATAGTAAGAAGTCTCACAACACCAGATTAAAGTCCAACAGGCTTATCTGGTAGCAAACACCACTAGCTTTCAGAGCGCTGCCCCTTTGTCAGGTGAGTGGGGAGTTCTGATCACAAACAGAGCATTTAAAGACACATACTCAGATTACAGAATACTGATTAGAATGCGAGTCTTTATAGCTAATCAAGTCTTAAAGGTGCAGACAGTGTGAGTGGAGATAGCATTAAGCATATGATAAACATAAGAACATATGAAATAGGAGCAGGAGTAGGCCATCTAGCCCTTTGAGCCTGCCCTGCCATTCAGTAAGATCATGGCTGATCTGTCGTGGCTCAGTTCCACATTCCCGCCCTCTCCCCATAACCCTTAATCCCCTCGCTTATCAAAAACCCATCAACCCGCGTCTTAAAAATATTTAGCGAGGCAGCTTCCACCACTTCAACGGGCAGAGAATTCCAGAGATTCACCACCCTTTGAGTGAAGAAGTTCCTCCTCAACTCCATTCTAAACCGCCCCCCCTTTATCTTAAGGCTGTGCCCCCTAGTCCTACTGTCCTTTCTGAGCGGGAAGAGTCTCTCCACCTCTATCCTATCCATCCCATGCATCATCTTATATGTCTCAATGAGATCTCCCCTCATTCTTCTAAACTCTAACGAGTACAAGCCTAGTTTATTCAGCCTCTCCTCATAGCTCAACCCCCTCAACTCCGGTATCAGCCTAGTAAACCTCCTCTGCACTCCCTCCAAGGCCAAAATATCCTTGCGTAAGTATGGCGACCAAAACTACACACAGTACTCCAGCTGCGGCCTCACCAATGCCCTATACAGCTGCAGCAAGACCTCCCTACTTTTATATTCAATCCCCCTCGCTATGAAGGCCAGCATCCCATTCGCCTTCCTGACCACCTGCTGCACCTGCAGGCTGGGTTTTTGCGAGTCATGCAGAAGGACCCCGAGGTCCCTCTGCACCATCGCCTGCTGCAGTTTTTCGCCACGTAAGTAATAGTCGTTCGTACCATTATTCCTACCAAAGTGGGCCACCTTGCACTTGCCAACATTAAGTTCCATTTGCCAGTTCCTGGCCCATTCGCCCAGCCTATCTAGATCCTTCTGCAGACTCTCCACACCCTCCGCGCAATTTGCCATTCCACCAATCTTGGTGTCATCAGCAAATTTCGACACCATACACTCGGTTCCCTCCTCCAGATCATCTATATAAATGGTAAATAGCTGAGGCCCCAGCACCGACCCCTGGGGCACTCCACTAGTCACCAACCGCCAATCCGAATAGAACCCATTAACCCCCACTCTCTGCCTCCTATTTGACAACCAATCCTCTATCCACGCTAACACCCTACCCCCAACACCATGCCCCCTTACCTTCTGCAATAACCTCTTGTGAGGTACCTTGTCAAACGTCTTCTGAAAATCAAGAAAGACCACATCCACCGGCTCTCCTCTATCCACCGCCCTAGACACATCCTCATAGAACTACAATAAATTTGTCAGACACGACTTCCCCTTAACGAAACCGTGCTGCGTCAGCTCTATCAAGCAATTCCCCTCAAGATGCCTCTCTATTTCCTCCTTGATGACGGATTCTAACATTTTACCTACAACAGACGTTAAACTAACCGGCCTATAATTCCCTGCCTTTTGCCTGGCACCCTTCTTAAACAACGGCGTAACATTAGCCGTTTTCCAATCTTCCGGCACTTCCCCGGAATCCAGCGACGTTTGGAAAATAACCACCAAGGCATCCAGTATCACCTCCGCCATTTCTTTCAGAACCCTCGGATGCATTCCATCCGGTCCTGGGGACTTGTCCACAATCAGCCCCTCCAGTCTGTTGAGCACCGCCTCTCTAGTAACATTAATGTCATTGAGACCGTCCAGTCCTACCACCTTTCCATCGCTAACACCTGGCAAATTATTCACGTCTTGCTCCGTGAAGACCGAAACAAAAAAGTTATTCAAGACCTCAGCCATTTCCCCATCCCCTACCACTAAGTCCCCCCTCTCATCCTCTAAGGGTCCAACGTTCACCCTCGCCAGCCTCTTCCTTTTTATATATTTATAAAAACTCTTGCTATCCTTTTTTATATTAAGCGCTAGTCCAGCTTCATAGTTTCTCCTACCCTTCTTTATCAACTTCTTTGTCAATCTTTGTTGACATTTAAACCTCTCCCAATCCTCTTCTCGCCCACTAATCTTAGCTACTCTAAACACCTCTGCTTTTAATTTAACACTTTCCTTCACCTCCTTCGTTATCCACGGCTTATTACCTCTCCTCCTACGGTCCTTTTTAACCATCGGAATAAATTTCTGCTGAGCACCAAGAAAGATCTCCTTAAAGATCCTCCACTGCTCCTCAGCAGACCTACCTTCCAACGCACTCCCCCAGTCAACATTCGCCAATTCTTCTCTCATCCTACCGTACTCCCCTCTGTTCAAACAAAGGACGCGTGTCCGGGAACCCACTTTCTCCTCCTCCATCTGTACCAGAAACTCCACCATACAATGATCACTCTCCCCAAGAGGATCCTTCACTGCAAGGTCCCTAATTCTACCTGCCTCATTACATAACACCAGATCCAAGATAGCTCGCTCCCTTATTGGCTCCAACACACACTGTTCAAGGAAACTATCCCGGCAGCATTCCAAGAACTCCTCCTCGAGCCCACTGCGTCCAACATGGGTCGACCAATCAATATGTAGATTGAAATCTCCCATAATTACGGCCGTCCCATTCCCGCACGCCGCACTTATTTGCGCGTTAACAGCCCGCCCCACCTCCAGATCATTATTGGGGGGCCTATAGACGACACCCACCAGCGTCTTCCTCCCTTTGCTGTTCCTAATCTCTACCCACAACGATTCCACGTTCTGCCCTTTGGTTCCTATATCATCCCTTGCTACCACCCTGATGCTATCCTTAATCAGCAGAGCTACACACCCCCCCCTTTTTCCTCCCGCCTATCCTTCCTGAACACTTGATACCCCTGGACATTCAGCTCTCAGTCCCTGTCACCTTGCAGCCACGTCTCTGTAATGGCCACCAGATCATATCCATTTGTGCTGATCTGCGCCTTCATCCCAGCCTTCACCTAGACCCTATTTGCCAGAACGCCACCAACCATACTCACGCCCCCTACTCCCTTTATTATTGGGACATCCTCAGCCTCTTCCCTTACCTGTACCCTCTCCTTAACTTTAGACCCCGTAATGTCACCTGCCCTCGCACCCCCCCCAATTAGTTTAAAGCCCTGTCTACAGTCCTATTTACACGATTCGCCAGGAGTCTGGTCCCAGCACGGTTCAGACCAACCCCATCCCGCCCGAACAGGTCCCACCTACCCCAATACTGATGCCAATGCCCCATAAATTCAAACCCATTCCTCCCACACCAATCCCTGAGCCACCCATTCACTTCCTTAATCTTATCAACCTTACGCCCGTCTGCACTCGGTTCAGGCAGTAGCCCAGAGATAACCACCTTGTCGGTTCTACTGTGTATTGTCTCCAGACAGGACAGTGAGATCTTGCAAGCCCAGGCAAGACATGGGGGTTACAAATAGTGTGACGTGAATCCAAGATGCCGATTGAAGCCGTCCTCATGTATGTAGAACTTGGCTATCAGTCTCTGCCTAGTGACTCTGCTGTTGTTAAGGCCACCTTGGAGAATGCTTATCAGAGGCTGAATGCCCGTGACTGCTCAAGTGTTCGCCAACAGGAAGCGAACAGTCGTGCCTGGTGATTGTTGAGCGGTGTTCATTCATCCGATGTCGTAGTGTCTGCATGGTCTCCTCAATGTACCATGCCTCGGGACATTCTTTCCTGCAGCGTATCAGATAGACAACATTGGCCAAGTTGCAAGAATACGTACCATGTACCTGGTGCATAGTATTCTCATAAGAACATAAGAAATAGGAACAGGAGCAGGTCATCTAGCCCCTTGAGCCTGCCCTGCCATTCAATAAGATCATGGCTGATCTGCAGTAGATCAGTTCCACCTTCCCGCTTTCTCCCCATAACCCTTAATTCCCTTGTCTGTCAGAAATCTATCTACCCGTGACTTAAATATATTCAATGAGGTAGCCTCCACCACTTCAATAGGCAGAGAATTCCAGAGATTCACCACCCTTTGAGTGAAGAAATTCCTCCTCAACTCTGTTCTAAACTGCACCCCCCCTTATTTTGAGGCTGTGCCCTCTAGTTCTGTTTTCCTTTCTAAGCGGAATCTCTCTACCTCTACCCTATCTAGCTCCTTCATTATCTTGTAAGTCTCTATAAGATGCCCCCTCAGCCTTCTAAACTCCAACGAGGACAGGCCCAGTCTATTTAATCTCTCCTCATAAGCTAACCCCCTCATCTCCAGCATCAGTCTGGTGAACCTTCTCTGTACTCCCTCCAAGGCCAATATATCCTTACGTAAATAAGGGGACCAAAACTGCACACAGTACTCCAGTTGCGGCCTCACCAGTACCCTGTACAGTTGCAGCAAGACCTCCCTGCTTTTATATTCCAACCCCCTCGTGATAAAGGCCACCATTCCATTCGCCTTCCTGATCACCTGCTGCACCTGCAGACTGAGTTTTTGCAACTCGTGCACAAGAATCCCCAGGTCCCTCTGCACAGTAGCATACTGCAGCTTTTCACCCTTTAAAGAATATTCCTTTCTACTATTATTTCTATCAAAGTGGATAACCTCACATTTGCTAACGTTATACTCCATCTACCAGGTCCTCGCCCACTCACTCAGCCTCTCCAGATCTCTCTGCAGACTTTCCACATCCTCCACGCAATTCACTTTTCCACTTATCTTTGTGTCATCAGCAAATTTTGTTACCCTACACGCCATCCCCTCCTCCAGATCGTCTATGTATATGGTAAACAGTTGAGGCCCCAGCACCGATCCCTGTGGCACTTCACTAGTCACCAACTGCCAACGAGAAAAGCATCCATTAGTTCCAACTCTCTGCTTCCTGTTAGATAACCAATCCTCAATCCACACTAACACTTTACCCCCAACTCCGTGTACCCTAACCTTCTGCAGCAACCTTTTGTGAGGCACCTTATCGAACGCCTTCTGGAAATCTAAAAACACCACATCCACCGGTTCCCCTCTGTCTACCGCACTAGTCACATCTTCACAAAAATCCAGTAAATTCATTAAACACGACTTCCCCTTCACAAATCTGTGCTGCGTCTGTTTGATCAAACCGTTCTTTTCTAGGTGTCCTACTATTTCTTCTTTGATGATAGATTCTAGCATTTTTCCAACTACGGACATTAAGCTAACAGGCATGTGAGATGATGGCATCCGTGAGAGAGCCTTCATGAGAGATTTTGGCTGGGTAGAAATTACATTATACAGAGATGGATTAACAGTTGATGTTCAAACAGGCATTATGATCTCAACTAGATTTGAGGTTCAGAGAAGAATTTTGAAGAATATTTTTCTACTTATTGCATTAATTGCCTCTCCCAAGGGGATTATATGGCTACAGGGTGGGGGTAATGATGGACACACTTTATAGGTGAAGTTCATGGGAAGGCTTGTCTCTGATGATTGACACGATCATTGACTGAAGAGATCAATTTTTGTTCTTCAGGCTCTTGAGCAGTTGAGGCATGAGAACTCATCTGTTGTTTGCACTTTACTTCAACAGCCCTTCATCTGTCTGTTTGAACTTTTAGCATGCTTTCCAGTTTGAGCTGTGACAGCTGTCTTTCTATTCAGCCTCCTTCTCCACAGCTGTTGGTCAATGTCAGTCAGTGAGCTGTGTCTTTAGCTGGTTTTTGAACATTATTTTTAGGTGTATCTTTATTATTCACCATAAAGAATTGCATTTGGCATTGTGGAATCCCCCCCATTTGTAACATATATCCTGCCCACAATAATTGGTGTTGTAATAGAATGCATTCAATGATGGAAAGATTGGCTCTGTCGAGGACATCTCCATTTGACATTCATGATGAATCAAAAACATAGTGAAGGAAGCACTCCAACAATTGCATTTGTTTTCTGTACAGAATCCATGATTCTGACCCATAGAAGAGGGTCATGACAGCTTTGCTGTATATTTGAAATGTGGTAGCGTTCTGCAGTGATATTCTTACCAAACATTCTTCGCAAAGAAACCAAAGGAGCTTTTAGCCAGTACATTGTCTATGTCCTTGCTGATCATGACATCATTTCAAATAATGTTACCTTGTTAGCTGAACTGCTCGATTGCTGATCTGCAAATAGGTTGTAATTTCCTCGGCACTTCTGTTTTCTTTAGCCTAATAGTAAAGTTAAAAGTAAATGTGCCTCAGAGAAACAGTTCATAATGAGCTGCATTACCTCCTGTGTGTGTGTGTGCCAAAAGGGTCCAAAGATGTGCAGGTTAGTTGGATGGGTCATGCTAGATTTGCCCCTTAGGGTCCCAAGATATATACAATCCTTACAATGCAGAACAGGCCATTTGGCCCATCGAGTTTGCACCGAGATTCTGACTAAGTTTCACCTCTTCTGCACCATATCCCTGCAACTCCACGCATTTCCCATTGTTAATACATCTAATTTACACATTTTGGGACACTAAGGGTCAATTTTGCATAGCCAATCCACCTAACCTGCACATCTTTGGACTGTGGGAGGAAACTGGAACACCCGGAGGAAACCCCTGCAGACATGATGAGAACGTGTAAACTCCACACAGTCACCCAAGGTTGGAATTGAACTCAAGTCCCTGGAGCTGTGAGGCAGCAGTGCTGATCACCATGCACTGAATAAGTTAGGGGGATTAGTTGGGTAAACACCTGGGGTTACAGGGTAGGCCTGGGTGAGAGTCAGTGCAGACTTGATGGGCTGAATGGCCTTCTGCACTTACGGATTCTATGACATCTGCGGACTGAGGTCTTCGGTGAGTTTGATATGTTCCAATAGTTGTCACAGGTTGAAGAAACTGGAAATATGCCTCTTTCAAACTTGCCTTTCACCTTTCGAAGCATCATGTTGATAAAAATAGAGAAAGATTTGGTTTCAGAACGTACCCTTGCTTAACACCATAGAGACAGTGAAACTCTCTAAGAGGCTTCCGTTGACTCGGCCTTTCTGTCTTTATGGAGAACGGGGGAAGCCCAATATCTTCCAAAGTCCATGCCAGCTGGCCATTGATCAGGGTCCTGTACCGGGGTGGGGCTGAGCTCAAGCCAAATCCTTTTGTTGCCACGAGAAAAAGATAATCAGATTGAAATTGGACGTGACAGGATTTCCCTGGCTGGGATGGGAAAGGAGCTTTTTCCTGGGTCTTTCGGGTGCGGGTCATTTACATTCTTGTTCCCTCTTGCAACTGAGGACATTCGCTGCAGGCTCAGCAGACTAAGTGCTATGAACTCACTTTTATTGGGTGTTGCTATGTGAATATAAATTGGTGTTTCAACAATCCGCAGTAATATATCAATTCGCAGATGGCAGACTGGGGTTACTGGTTGTTTGCCGTTTTCAGTTGAACATTACGAAGCTTTGAACTGTGAAAGAAGCGTTTACACTTCAGTTGGATGCTGCTCGGGTGCGGCTCTTTATTTTTGGGCGACTTTCCTCCGAGTTTAAAGTTTGCCCTAGTTTGGAGTTGGAACGGGGATGAACCCTGTTGCAGCTGATGTCTTCAGCAGCAGATTCTTATTACAACGTGCTATGATTTTGCAGCTTGCACTGCTAGGGTTTAGTGCTGATTTCTGGTTTGAATTAAAGCTTTCGGGTCAATGCCAAATGTAGCAGTTTGGAAGTGTTCAGAAAGGACATTAATAAACTCAGGAACTGGAATCTGACATGGATTGGGGAAGGAATGCACTCAATGAGGTATCTGAGCGGCTGGGTGAGGTAATGCTAATGAAACTAGGAGATGCTGGAAGAAATTAAGAGAATGAGAGAGTGATGTCACTATCACAGCAAGAAATTGAGGGGCCGGGAATTCAGAGAGCGGAGTCCTTGTGAACAATACAGAGTTTAGATATGAAAATGAAAGACATTTATTCCTGCTAAGACACCTGAAACACTCTTGGTGTATAGTTAATAACTCAGGTGTTGCAATTCACGCCACCAACCAGCCTGTACTATCATCAGTTCCACAAATACATTCATTCTGTTTATTTCATTGTTTAGTTAACTCTAGCAATATAACCCTGCTATTTTCATGTTTGCCTTTCTTGCACCTACAAAGTCCAATCTTCAAATATAGCCCATCAGATTAGGAAATGGAGGTTGTACCTTCATTTTTGGATGGTACCACTGGTGGAATCTATGGGCTGTGGTTTCATAGGTTAAGATCATCTTGCCCCCTTTTTTGCATTTGGCGCTGGGAGAGGGACTTGGGGTATTTATCAATGTGGCAGTAATATTAAAAAGTGAGGTTTTGATCTGTTTGTTGAGCGCACTGAACTCCTTGAGCAGACCATCACACTTCAGAGTGAGTACACAAGCAGTCTCATGGTCTTATTTTCAAGTTTTAACAGGTGACCTGAATGTGGAGCAGCACATACCTGCCTATTGCTCATCACCATGGAACTTCAGGCTGACGTAGAACACAATAAGCACCAGCCTATTTTTGGTCAAAATCTGACAAAATTGTGTGGACTGACTTTTCTAGGCCTGTGATCATTCAGAGCAAGAGATGTGAGGTGGCACAGTGGCATAGTGGCTAGCACTGCTGCCTCACACCGCCAGGGACTGTGGTTTGATTCCTGGCTTGGGTCACTGATTGTGTGGCTTTTGCATGTTCTTCCTGCGTCTTTGTGAGTTTCCTTCGGGTGTTCCGGTTTCCTCCCACAGTCCAAAGATGTATAAGTTAGGTGAATTGGCTATGCTAAATTCTCCCTCAGTTTACAAAAACAGGCACTGGAGTATGGCAGCTGGGGGATTTTCACAGTATCTTTGTTGTAGAGTTAGTGTAAGCCTACTTGTGATCAATAAATAAAATTTACCCCCATAGAAAGCTGCTTGGCCATTCTGTGTGCTGCCAAAGATCAAACAACCCATAGTACAGAGCCACCTACATTCAGGATTGAAGCTGCATCCACCAGTGCCACCTTGCACCTTTCATCCCTTTCCTCATTGCTGTTGGACTTTCTTCCCAATTGTGCCGAGTTTGTTTAATGTGAAAATTAGGTCTGGCAGGTTAATCACATCCTTGAAGCTAAGTGTTACTCCACAGTGACTGAGCAGTCTGCGACAGCTGCAAGTACAAATGTGTTGGTGTTATGTCAGAATGTTCATCACCTAACCTTCGACTGATGAGCCTGACCTCAGAGCAGAGGGGTTACTTGTCCCTGGTTGGATTTCTGACCATCAATTCACTTATTTTTGAACAGGCAGTTTTGAGATGTGGCAAGTCATTTTGCTGTGTTCCCTTTCTGGTTGTTGAACCATCAGGTCACCACTCATTGCTCTGCCGAGACAATGAATGCTGATCTAGCCAACAGAGTGAAGAGTTTTCCCTGCTGACTATTGGAGTGAAGGGGAGGCAGGGAGTCACTTACTGAGAGTAACAGCCACAGACTTCCCTCCTCCTCCTCCATCACCATCTTGCAGCACTGTCCAAACTTTTCAGCCCTCAGCCCTGCTTCACCAATTAAGCATCATCACATACGGCACTATAAGCCCCTCTTAACTAATCCCAAAAATGGAATGGGTCCACTGCCTGACATTCCCCCTCCTTCCAACTGGCCCTGGAGTCAAAGCAGCTGCACCCTACTTCCCCCAGCAGGGTGGGATAGAAAGGGTCTAAACCACAATGTAGCATAATAATGAGTGTCAAGCAGTTTGCAAGTATTTGCTGCTATTTTTCTACCCATCATTTTTATATTTTTTTTATAAATTCAAAGGATTAGGGAATTGGGTCCATGGATAAAATGAACAGGTAAGGGAAAGTGAGAAATTGGAGAGAGAGAGAGCGATATGAGAATGTTTAAGGCTGGAGTTGAAATGAATTTAGGAGAAGATATGTTGAGCAAGTAAGTATATTGGTGGCAAAGGTTTCGGTGGACTTTTCATTCACACTTTGGAGGTGAGGATGCAGGATGAAGAAGAAAGCATTTTTTCAAAAAGACTTTTATAATAATAAGAAAGGTTTACATTAATATAGCACTCTTCACAATTACCAGGAAAGCATTTTGCAGCCAATGAAGTCCTTTGCTGTATGGTCACAGTTGTAGTATAAGAAATACAGCAGCCAATATGTACATTGCAAACTCCCTCAAATAGTAATATGATAATGGCCAGATGAACCAGCAGAGAAATGGACCGAATGATGGTAAGCAGAGGACATCTCATTCCCAATAACTATTAAGAGATAAAAATATCCCTGTTACCATTGGCTGTCCCTCAATTCGTGTGACTGAACAGGCTGATCCCTGACCTGCCGATCTTTGGGCATACTGGGCAGGGTAGGCACACTGAGCACCATGTCTGATGTGATAGTGGGATCTAGCCTACAGGATTTACTTCCTTTTCTTTCCTTCTCTGCTGATAATCTGCCCTATCATTAAGGCTTTTAGATTCAAAGCATGATGCAGTTTGCCTAAATGGACAGGGAGTAAAAATCCTATTGGGTTTGGTTGTAATGCTAAAATGAGCCTGCAAGCTAATTGTCCAAAGTGAAGGTTAATCAGAGATGTTAGAGTGTTATAGTCTCAGACAGGTAACATTCTTGTAGGCAGTTATTTGCATTGCAAAGAGTACAGAATATTGGAAAACAAACTTCAACAAGAAATAAAATGTTTCTAAATTCTCCATCATGATCTGTTCCCACACCAATGTTCTACCTGCATCCTTTCAGCATATTCACTCTTTGCTCGAGTGCGGTTCCATGAGCATTTGTCTCAGTGACTTGCAGGGTTTGTGCGTAAAGCTTAGAGTTAAAGCTTACAAAGAAAATTTGCACAAGCAACCAATGAAATCAAATGATTGTTACCCTGATGCCTACATTTTAAATCCAAATTCTGTGCTTCATTCCTTGGACTAGTGAGTTCAATGCAGCTGTTAATAGCTGATAATTGGATTCTTTCTGCTGTATTCAAGTGGGACAGGATATTTTATTAACATGTAGGAAGTGAAATCATTCCATTGACAGGCAAGCACTCTGTGGAATTTTTTCAAAATTATGTTTATTTAGCAGCAGTATTTGGATGAACAAACATTTTGCAGACTGTGAACATCTTACCAGTTTAATTATAAGAAATGCACAAGATAAGAAATACACATTTCCTTTGAGAAATTCCAATGTCACCCCATTGCAGCACTCAATTGCATTGTGATTCCAATGTTTGTACCTCCAATATTCTACCTGAAAATGTATTGGACACATTGACTGTGTGAGTGAAGAAGCTCCTAATTAATCCTAAAACTAGTTTTGATCTGGTTCTACTCCTGGAGTTTATTTTTGTATCCCCTAAGTTGTCTATAAGATTGTCATTCAATCACCTATTTTGGGATACAAAATCTCAAATTTCTCCAATCTTTCATCAGAACTCAGATGTCTTCCCTGAGGATCAGCCTTATGACTCTGCTGTGAACTAACTCCATTGATTGAATGCCTCTTTGCTTCTTAGCAGCAAGGGCTGAATGCAGCTTTTAAGGTGCACAGTATTGCTCTGCACTGATTGAACATGTTTTGCATTGAGTCATTCTAGAACTCTTATGCTTCATTCACTATCATCCTTAGTTATTTCAACACCATTCATGAAGTGTATATATAAGTGGACGGCACAGTGGTTAGCACTGCTGCTTCACAGCTCTAGGGACCTGGGTTCAATTCCCAGCTTGTCTGTGTGGAGTTTGCACATTCTCCCCATGTCTGAGTGTGTTTCCTCTGGATGTCTAGTTTCCTCCCACAGTCCAAAGATGTGTGGGTTTGGTTGACTGGCCGTGCTAAAGTGTCCTGGAATGTGTAGGTTAGAGGGATTAGTGGGATAAATGTGTGGGGTTGTGGGGATAGGGCCTGTGTGGGATTGTGGTTGGTCCAGACTTATACAAATCCTACAGTGCAGAAAGAGGCCATTTGGCCCATTGAGCTTGCACCGACCACAATCCCATCCAGACCCTACCCCCCTATCCCTACATATTTACCCACTAATCCCTCTAACCTACGCATCTCAGGACACTAAAGGCAATTTTTTTTATGGCCAATCAGCCCAACCTGCACACCTTTGGAGTGTGGGAGGAAACCAGAGCACCCGGAGGAAATCCACGCAGACACAAGGAGAATGTGCAAACTCCACACAGACAGTGACCCAAGCTGGGAATCGAACCCAGGTCTCTGGAGCTGTGAAGCAGCAGTGCTGACCACTGTGCTACCTGCCGACTCAATGGGCCAAATGACCTTCCTCTGCACTGTAGGGATTCCGTGACTTTCTGATGTATGTTAACATTTTTCTTTCTGTGTGTAACACTTTAAATTGCCTACAATAAATATCATCTGCCATTGTTTTGCCCACTTACATACCTTGTCCTGCTTATTCTGCAGTTTCATCACTGCCTCTTGTGATTAATTCTTTTACCCCTTCTAGTTTGGTATCATTTTGACCTGGTTGCTTGGAATTTCTGAATTTGGGTCCTTTTTTAATTTGTCCTCAGCATGTGCCTGACAAGGCAGTGGTGACTCTTGATCAATAACCTTTATATTTTTCATAACAAAATTGAAAAGCTAAAGACAGAAGTAAACTTGACAATGAACTTAAGATAAAAGCAAATTACTGTGGATGCTGGAATCTGAAACCAAAAGAGGTTTGTGGAACAAATGTGTGGTAAGATTTAATGTGGAGAGGTGTGAAGTGATATACTTTGCTCGGAAGAATGCAGAAAAGCAATATAAAATTAAAAGTATTCTAGATAAGGTGCAGGAGCCAGGAGTCCTCGGGGTTGTAAGTGCACAAATTGCTGAAGGTGGCAGAACAGGTTGAGAAAGTGATTCATAAGGCATGTGGGAGTCTGGATTTTAAAAATTGAGGCATAGCATACAAAAGAAGGTAAGTTCTAGTAAATCTACAAAAAAACATTGACTTTGTCTCCATTAGAGTTCTGTGTCCAATTCTAAGCTTTGCATTAAAAGATAAAGTTTATTTATTAGTCACAAGTAACACTAATGAAGTAACTGTGAAATTCCCCTCGCCGCCACACTCTAGTGCCTGTTTGGGTCAATGCACCTAACTAGCACTACTTTTCGACTTTAGGAGGAAACTGGAGCACTAAGTGGAAACCCACACAGATATGGGGAAAATGTGCAATCGCCACACAGACAGTGACCCAACCTGGGAATTGAACCCAGGTCCCTGATGCTATGAGGCAGCAGTGCTAACCACTGTGCCACCGGGCCACCCATACAGAGGCATCAGAGAAGGTACAGAAAAGTTTGATGAGAATGGGACATCAGATATACATTTAGATTGGAAATGTTTGAGCTGCTCTCCTTGAAGAAGAGAAGATCGAGAGGGTATTTGATAGAGCGTTTCAAAATGATGGGTGGGATTTTCTGGCTGGGCTCACCCCAAAACCGGAAAATCCCGCCTGAAATCAACGGACCTTTGCATGTACTGCCCCTTCCCCTGCCCGCTGTGATTCCTGTGGCAGCTGGGAAATCCCCCCCGCAACGTGTGCAGATTGACTGCCACGCTTTCCTACGTTGCAACAAGTAGTGTACATTTCCAAAATAATTCGGGATTTTGAGAGGTTCTGTACAATTTTCTTTCTTTCTTCATCAGACTTTCCCTGACTCAACAAATCTATTGAATATTAAACAAGTAAAATGTACTTAGCAGAAACTATATGTGTATAATGATTCTGAACTAAACCAATTTATTTTGCTAAAACAGCAAAAGTGCTTCTCTGCAGTACTATCCTTCAATATTAAATTGACCCCTGAAATATAAACATTATTTCCATGGATATCAACTCTCATGAATATTTTGTAGCCTGTTTAGCTCCAACTTTTTTTTAAAGGTATCCCAGCATAAAGGGCATTAACACTTTAACTTTCATAATTTTACTAGTCACAATATTGTGATGCTAGTATGTCTTTAAGAAATTTTTTTTAAAATCATATTCTCTGCAATTTGGTTTCATTGTGGCACTGGCTACTTGTTTAGATATCTTTTTATCACTGCTTAAATGGTTTTTGTTTTATTGAAGTGTTGTGGGGAAAATTGCTTGACAAGTCAAAGTCAGATGGTTCCTCCACAGAGCAATCCAAGGATTTACTTCTCAGTTTTAGTTTAGAAGGGCTATGGACATCAGACTAAAAAGCAGTGTTCTCTTTCTCTCTCCCTTGTATTGTAAATTCTGCTGGCTAGCTGGAAGCAGATATCCTTGCCTTCCTGGAGTGTAAGTTCTGCTGTTAGTGGTTTGCTAGCTAGTAATTAGAGTCTTTCCCTGCTGTTCTGACTTCAAGCTTGTCTGTGCGTGCATTAAGAGAACCTCAGCATCCAAAGGACTAAGTTCCAGCATCATATGACCATTCGTATATTCTTTGCTAAACCTATGGCATGGGTTTTATTTAAGGAGGTTTGTTTAGTTGGAACTTTTCATACATTTGACAAGGATGATACAATATTATGGTTTTTTTTTTCCCCCTTGTTTGTAATTGCTAAAAGTTATTGCTATGTGTTAACTATATCCTTACATAAACTTTGTTTGATAAAAGCTCCCTAGTCGGTCTTCTGAATCATACCTGAAGTGAAACATCTCATGCTTACCGTAGCCAAATTCAAATTGTAAAACTTACAATCCAAGCGGACTTCATAAAACACTTTGGAGTTTCAAACCTGAATATTCCAAATGGCATTTGCACAGACACAAAGGATGCTTTCAATTAAATGGAAGGGCTTGAATCATTGATACGCTGTTAATGATCTGTGAACTGTTGCACATACAAGTAATGAGAATTTCATTTTAAAGGAGTGCCACAATCATTCAGATTAGTCCATTAACACATACAGCAAGCTGGTAACCAGCAACAGAGCAGTACCCTTGAACTGGTATCTTACAAAATAGCATACACTCTGGAATCATAGCATCCCTACAGCTCAGAAAGAGGTTACTTGATCCAACATGTCTGCACCAACTCTCCAAAGGAGCATCCCACCCAGACCCTCCCCTCCGCCTTATTTCAGTATGCATTTATCATGGCTAGTTTAGACATCTTGACTGTGGGACAATACTGGAACACCCAGTGGAAACCTATGCGGACATGGGGAGAACATGCAAACTCCACACAGACGGTCACGCAAGGTCAGAATCAAACCTGGGTCCCTGGCACTATGAGGCAGCAATGCTAACCACCGAGTTGCCAGAAGCAACCAGTGGAACTTAAATGTAGCCAGGATAATCCATCATGCACAAAATCATCATCATATCACTGAGAATTGGGAGCAAACTGTACAAGCAAACATGATTCTAGAGGAGCCACATGAAACTTTTAGGCAAAACAAAACATGTCACTTTGGTCATTATTTATGATGTGACACCACTGTGCCTTTAAGAAATTTATTTTAATCCTATTTTTCTGCAGCTCTTTTAAAAGGGCCTTCTGTGATTATTGCCAACCTAACAGAGTTGATGTCTCTTTTTATTGTTGTTAGAGTCATATAATAGACTGCTTTTAATTTTTAATTTGGGCCTAATGCACTCTCCTGGAGTTTGAGCTTGACAACCCTTTTGAATTGGTGAGGGGGTGGTGGGAGAATAATTGATAGACACGGCAGATGGGACAGTTTTTTTTCTTCTCACATGAGTTTTCTACTTTCAATTTTGGTTGCTGGCAAGCTACAAGGCGTTTGGACTCCAGGCTGGATGCAATGTTTTGTTTCCCTCCCTGGTATTAGAAATTCTACTGGCTAGTTGGAAACAGCTCTTCATGCCTTCCTGGAGTGAAAGTTTTGCTGTTGGTGGTAGCTAGAGGTCAGCAGTAGCTGTATGTCTACCTGGAAGTGCTGGAAGCTCCAAGACGGGGAAGACAGAATTTCTCCGTCCAAAGGACTAATTCATATTGCAGAGCTAGAGCACCCAGCATTTCTTGAGCATTCTTAATTTCTGCGCTAAACCTGGGGTGGGTGTATGTTTGTAAGAAGATTTGATTGTTGGAACAGAGTTTGGAACTGTTAAGGTTTATGCAGTGATGGCACAGTGGTTAGCACAGCGCCAGGGACCTGGGTCCAGTTCCTGGCTTGGGTCACTGTCTGTGTGGGGTTTGAACATTTTGCCCATGTCCATGTGGGTTTCCTCAGGGTGCTCCAGTTTCCTCCCACAGTCCAAAGATGTGCGGGTTAAGTGCATTGGCCATGTCGAATTCTCCCTCAGTGTACCGGAATAGGCGCCAAAGTGTGGCAACTAGAAGATTTTCACAGTAACTTCATTGTAGAGTTAATGTAGGCCTACTTGTGACACAAATATACACAAATAATACAATATCATGGTTCCTTTTTTTTCTTCTTGCTTGTAATTGTTAATTACCAATTTTCCTTCTATGTGTTAACTATATTCTTAATTAAAAGCTCCCTAGTGGGTCATTTGAATCACATCTGAAGTGAAACATCTTATGCTTACCTGTGCTGAAATTCAAACTGCAAAACGTATGATCTCGGCTGACTCCATAAAACACTGAGTTTGTCACCTGAATTATAACAATGAGTACAGCAGGCAAAAGCTCCATAGTTATACATACATTCGAAAGCTCTGCACTAATGGATTTTTTTTTGCCAGTGCCCATGGACAGAATTTATATGCAGTATGTGTACCAAGTGAGTTCTCCTTCGTTACTTTCCCTACAAACGTGGTTTTATTTTGTGTTCCTACAGATATCGGACAATCTTCATTTTAAAAACCTAACCGCAGAAATTTTCTTGAGGAAATAGAGGACACACAATATAATTCACTGATAGTTACTTTGAATTGCAAATTCATATATTATTACATATATAGCTTCAAGGAAGATAAATCTGGATTATATTATTTTAAGAATTATGTTTGCTTCGAATAATAACTTTTTAGCAGAAAGAAATGAGTGAAATGTACATACAGGTGAGAAGGAAAAGAAGGACTGGTGTCGGATTAAAGTTCTTCAGAAAAACAACAATGCTTTTAATTTTGAAAGTAAAGCCCTCACTTACCATGTTTCTTAAAGGTAGAAAATATAATCATTGTACTTAATATCAGTGACAAAGATAAAGACTGATAGAAAAATGCAATTCCAATAGCCAAGCAAAAAGTACCAGAGGTACATTGGACTTATGAGTAAGCCGTTCAGCCCTTCAAACCTGGTCCACTGATCCAATTGTGGTTTCAATTCCACTATATCGCCTGCCCTCTCCACCCCCATAACTCTGGACTCCCTTGTCTGTCAAAAATCTCTCTAACTGTTGCCTTGAATAAATTCAATAAACCAGCCCCCACTGCTTTCAGCCAGAGAGAATTCCACAGATTTGCAGCCCTTTGGGAGAAGTAACTTCTCCTCTCCAACTTAAATGGTAGAGCCCTTATTCTTAAACTCTACAGCCTGGTTCTAGTTTCTCCCACAATTAGCAACATCCTCCCAGATCTACCTTAGCATATTCCCCCAGGACTTTGTATATTTATATAAGGTCACCTCTCATTCTTCTAAACTCCAGTGGGTATAGGCCCAACCTGTTCGACCTTTCTTCATAGGATAAACCAGGAATCCCAGGAATGAGGCAAGTGACCAAATGTATTATGTGGGCAATTCGTTAACTAGTTACAAACCAGTGCTGCTGTCATAGTATTCCCTCCCTTTACCTCGATCTGTCAGGCCCAATCCTCCCACTTCTTACTCCTGATGGATACCAGGCCCAGAATTATTTTGCCCTGTCTGCCACCAGACTTTTCTGATCCTGCCAAAGTCGATGGACTTTTGGCTGGTTTGCTGTATCGACTGTGGGAGAACCAACTACTGCAGCCCGATCATCCCACCCTGGAATTCTACCAGTGAGTTACACCTGATCATCTATTACCATTTCTGTCAAATCCTAGGTTTCTGGATGAGGTTTAAACATAACTAAGACGAGAGAAAATAGTGTGCAGTAACCATTGTTCTCTCACCCTCACATGCACACACAAGTTACAGAGTGGGAGGGTAGCTTCAGGATGAGCTTGGTGGCCCAGCTGGATTTGACATTGACGTAATTTAAACATGTTGCCAATGATTTACTTTTGTTCTCGTGGAGCATCTGCTGGGTTTATTCTTAAAATGTTTCTTGCAACATGTGAATAGTGATACAGCGGGCAGGACTTAAACTTGCAGGCTAGATGGAGAAAGAGACAGTTTCTTAACATGATCTCCACTCTCCACCTGACCAGTCATGGCTCATGGTTCCAGGTCCATGGTTTATGTGATTAGTCTATGGCTGGATGAAATCCCTTCTCAGCTTGTGTTCATTATTGATGGTGATTATATCTATGTTTGGTCCATATTCAGCTGAGTACAAGGTCTGGATGTATTTGCTAATGGGTCAGGACATGATCCATTCACGTTCCTTCATTCCTTCTAATGATATTTTCCTGACGGGTTTGCTCCATTGCAATGGCCTTGGCATTTGTGAGATGCAGTCATGCAAAGGTACAGCCATCTTTGAAGCTGGAATGCTGTTTCTGGCTTTTAAAGCTTAATCAGTGGCTTGCAGCCAGTAACTACATTGTTATATTTGGCATAAACACATATTCATGCTAGAGTGTGAGTCTGGGGAATTGATAATGGAAAACAAAAAATTTGAGGAGCATTGAACAGGTATTTTGCATCTGTCTTCACAATAAAGGTTTAGAAAATACTCCAATTATTGAAAATCAATAATTTGGGGGCAGACTGGAAAGTGGAGCTGAGACCACAACCAAATTAATCATGATCTTATTGAATGGTGAAGCAGGCTCAAAGAGTCAAATCGTCTATTCTTACCCCGATGCATCAAAAACTGGCTCATCAATCTTACACAACTATAAATAACATGTCAACCATTCTCTGTTCAAATTTGAACTTCTCATCACCCTCTTTGGATGAGGCACAAAGGTAATTAAATCTCTCTTGGTGTTAGGGTCTGGCCCAAAACAGGTTTTGTTTCAAAAGCCTACCCTTTTATTTCTTTCTAAATGCCTTCCTTTGGTTTCATTTAGTGGGTTTGGATTTTCACTGGCATCTGTTCATCATTCTTCGGTATTTTAATGTCGACAGATATATATGCTGGAATTTTCCGACTGTATCATGGGGGTCACATCGTGGGAGTTTTAGAAGTCCCACTAAAAGTATGTTGACTTGCACTGGACGATTCCGGTGGTGGTTGAGCCTGGAAAATCCCATCCAATGGACCAGAATGCTACTGTCCCAGCCACCACAGGAATCAGAGCGGGCAAGGGGGATGAATGGGTAGGTCCATTGATCTCGGGCACCATTTTATGATTTGGGATGAGCAAGGCTGTAAAATCTCACCCATAATCTTTTGCGAGGTTTGGGCTGAGTGGAAATTAAGTTCAATACTTGGGATTTTAAGAAGGTTGAATTTCACACACTGCTGTGGAAATGTTCTTTTCCTGTTATAAGACTTGTAACCATGCAAATACCATTACTGCATGATTACATTGCTTGCAAAGTTTTCAACCCCATAATTGCTGTTTCCACAACCCATGGGTTTAATTATTCAGGTTCTGCCACATTGATGAATCTTACTTCTAGGATGTAGTGGATGATAAACTGTTTGTAAGCCTCAATGAGTTTTCTTGTCTCTCCCCCTTTGTATTTAGTTGGTTCTGAGCTATTTTTTGAGTTCAGTTAACTGAATTTCTGAAGAAACGTAAACCGTTCTTCAGTGGGCACTTCCACACTGACCTCACTTTTATTTTCCTTATGAATTCCACAAGTGCTATTCATCCTGAGGCATGTTACCTTTCCTTTACTTTAGAGGATGTGTTTTTCCCCAGTCAGTCCTCTGGGATGTAACTGCTTGAAGTTAGCTGTCCCAATTCTTCTGCATTCCTCTGTGGCATTTCAACTAGGTGAGACAGGCCCATCATTTTCAGCTTACAGGTTTGGGAATTTCCTTTTCTCTATTTAAATCATTAAGGAAGATTTCTACCAAACATATCTCTAGTGCATTTTCTTCAATCTCTGCTTTTATCCCATCATGCATAGCAAAAAAACAGTTACAGAATTCAATCCGGAACCAACTCCTGACATGTTTCATTGAAAACTTCTGGCCTTTTACAAGGTCAGACCATTATAAGGTGTGAGAAAATTGAATGAAGACCTTTTGATACATTTACTGCTTTATTATGTTTTTACCCCGACATTTGAATGTCACCTTTGAATTCGTAGGCACATCTGGTTAGATCGAGATGCATTCATCTGAGCTGTCATAAAGCTCCAGTTAACACAAGTATGTGGGTCGAATCTTTTGGGATTCAACTCTTCAGACTTTTACTGTGTGCTTGCTGCCCACAAACTCCAGAATGTGGACAATTTTTACTGTATCTACATTTTAGTTTGTTGTAAGTTTTTGTTCTGCACACTAATTTGCACTAAGTACTAAAAGACAATAATATTTTAGATATTTACTGCCTCAAGCTTACACAAACTACTGCGAGTATTAGAGGCAAAAAAAAGCATCTTCTGCCCCTTTCAAACCAAATATCAAAACTTTACACCAGTTTGTGACACAGCTTATTTAATACCACCACTTTTACACCTAGATGTGGAAGAGGAGGGGACCAAAACTAACTACTTAAATGACACTCGAGGTGATGATGTGGAAGCAGGAAGAAATGCCATTCTTGGAAATATATATTAGCTATATTTGGTTAGGCAAAAGTGAAGCCAAGCAAGGGACAATCCCAGTGAATTGAACAATAGATGTGAGCTGATGGAATAGTAGTGTAGTTAACTGTTTCAAATCTGCAGAGAGGTTGGGGACTGTAAAGAGGGATAATGCACCACAATCAGTCAGTGGATGATATTTGTAACTTTTTTTGGCCAAAATAGACTACAGAGGGTAAAGTAGGGAGAGAGAATGAGAGAGAGAAATAGAAGTTTAAGGCTAGGTTAAGTTAAGGGAGAAAGCAACAGGGGCAACCAAACAAATGCTCTTAGCTTAATGACTAAGAGACACAGAAGTGCCTCGGGTTTAATAGATGGTTGGAATTTGAGAAAAATAACCCGGGTTTGCTTTGGTTGCCAGGTAGTCCAAGAATAGAAGGTGTTATTGGCAGGACAGTGCATGGTTCAATAATCACATGATGTGATCCAGTCATGTGATGGTTGGTTAAACCAATTGTGAGATAGGTAATGCGAAGTCTGCACCATATGCACAAGATGGTGGTGGGCAAGAACTTACCTTGTAGAACTGTTTAAATCATTTAAAAGCATTTTTGCGGGCTTTTTGTATTTACCGCTTTAAGAATTCTAAGGGAGTGGATTGCAGGGAGTTGTGGGGGAGCAGGCTTTAAAACAGCGCCAGGTTTAAAAGGAGGCCTGGTGTAGACAGCGGGCAGCGGAGTGAGAGGGCAGCAGAGTGAGCTATTAGGGCTTAGGATCAAAAGGGCTGGGGAGAAAAAGGGCCAGGTAAGTTGGTGTGGAAATTTTCAATATTACTACAGTGAATAATGGAGGGGCATGTGATGTGTTGTTTCTGCATGATGTGCGAACTGGTGGACCCCAGGGTCCTTCCCAGTGACCATGTCTGCAGTAAGTGCAGGTTGCTGGAGGAGCTCCAGCTCAAGGTAGATGAGCTGGCCTCTACAGACACTGAAGCTCATCAGGGGGAGAGAGGGTGCCACTGTCAATGGGGTGCAAGTGACATCCACCCCCCCTAGACTGGCTAACTCTAATGGCCAGGAACAAGAGGGGGCTGCTGAGCGGAGGAAGGGGGGTGGGGAGCGGACGAAGGGGGGTGGGGAGTGGAGGAAGGGGGGTGGGGAGCGGAGGAAGCGGGGCGGGGAGCGGATGCCTCAGCCTCTCAATCTGCATAACAGGTTTGAGGTTCTTGCTTCCAGTCTGGAAGAGGACGAGGCAGGTGAGGTTGGTGAGCAAACTGCACACGGTACAGTGATGCAGCAGGACATAGGCAAAGAGAAGGTGAAAAGGAACGTAGTCGTAATTTGGGATAGTGGGGTGAAGGGTATTGACACTGTCCTTTGTCACAATGACAAAGTGCACAGAAGGGTGTGTTGTCTGCCTGGTGCTCGGGTCTGGGATGTCACATCTGGGCTTCAGAGGAACCTGGAGTGGGAGGGTGAGAATCCGGTCGTTGTGGTACATGTGGGTGCCGGCGACATAGGCAAAATGCGAACTGAGGATCTGGGGAGGGAGTATGAAAAGCTGGGAATGGAATTAAAAAGTAGAACCGACAAGGTGGTTATCTCTGGGCTACTGCCTGAACCGAGTGCAGACGGGCATAAGGTTGATAAGATTAAGGAAGTGAATGGGTGGCTCAGGGATTGGTGTGGGAGGAATGGGTTTGAATTTATGGGGCATTGGCATCAGTATTGGGGTAGGTGGGACCTGTTTGGGCGGGATGGGGTTGGTCTGAACCGTGCTGGGACCAGAGTCCTGGCGAATCGTGTAAATAGGACTATAGACAGGGCTTTAAACTAATTGGGGGGGGTGAGGGGGGAGGGTGCGAGGGCAGGTGACATTACGGGGTCTAAAGTTAAGGAGAGGGTACAGGCAAGGGAAGAGGCCGAGGATGTCCCAATAATAAAAGGAGTAGGGGGCGTGAGTATGGTTGGTGGCGTTCTGGCAAATAAGGTCCAGGTGAAGGCTGGGATGAAGGCGCTTTATCTGAATGCACGAAGCATTCGGAATAAAGTGGATGAGTTGGTGGCGCAGATCAGCACAAATGAATATGATCTGGTGGCCATTACAGAGACGTGGCTGCAAGGTAACAGGGACTGGGAGCTGAATGTCCAGGGGTATCAAGTGTTTAGGAAGGATAGGCAGGAGGGAAAAGGGGGGAGCGTAGCTCTGCTGATTAAGGGTGGTAGCAAGGGATGGTATTGGAGCCAAGGAGCAGAACGTGGAATCGTTGTGGGTAGAGATTAGGAACAGCAAAGGGAGGAAGACGCTGGTGGGTGTCGTCTATAGGCCCCCGAATAAAAATCTGGAGGTGGGGCGGGCTGTTAACGCGCAAATAAGTGCGGCGTGCAGGAATGGGACGGCCATAATTATGGGGGATTTCAATCTGCATATTGATTGGTCGACCCATGTTGGACGCGGTGGACTCGAGGAGGAGTTCTTGGAATGCTGCCGGGATAGTTTCCTTGAACAGTGTGTTGGAGCCGACGAGGGAGCGAGCAATATTGGATCTGGTGTTATATAATGAGGCGGGTAGAATTAGGGACCTTGCAGTGAAGGATCCTCTTGGGGAGAGTGATCATTGTATGGTGGAGTTTCTGGTGCAGATGGAGGAGGAGAAAGTGGGTTCCCGGACACGCGTCCTTTGTTTGAACAGAGGGGAGTACGGTAGGATGAGAGAAGAATTGGCGAATGTGGACTGGGGGAGTGCGTTGGAAGGTAGGTCTGCTGAGGAGCAGTGGAGGATCTTTAAGGAGATCTTTCTTGGTGCTCAGCAGAAATTTATTCCGATGGTTAAAAAGGACCGTAGGAGGAGAGGTAATAAGCCGTGGATAACGAAGGAGGTGAAGGAAAGTGTTAAATTAAAAGCGGAGGCGTTTAGAGTAGCTAAGAGTAGTGGGCGCGAAGAGGATTGGGAGAGGTTTAAATATCAACAAAGATTGACAAAGAAGTTGATAAAGAAGGGTAGGAGAAACTATGAAGCTGGACTAGCGCTTAATATAAAAAAGGATAGCAAGAGTTTTTATAAATATATAAAAAGGAAGAGGCTGTCTAGGGTGAATGTTGGACCCTTAGAGGATGAGAGGGGGGACTCAGTGGTGGGGGCTGGGGAAATGGCTGAGGTATGGAATAACTTTTTTGTTTCGGTCTTCACGGAGGAAGACGTGAATAATTTGCCAGGTGTTAGCGATGGAAAGGTGGTAGGACTGGAGGGTCTCAATGACATTATTGTTACTAGAGAGGCGGTGCTCGACAGACTGGAGGGGCTGATTGTGGACAAGTCCCCAGGACCGGATGGAATGCATCTGAGGGTTCTGAAAGAAATGGCGGAGGTGATAGTGGATGCCTTGGTGGTTATTTTCCAAATGTTGCTGGATTCCGGGGAAGTGCCGGAAGATTGGAAAACGGCTAATGTTACGCCGTTGTTTAAGAAGGGTGCCAGGCAAAAGGCAGGGAATTATAGGCCAGTTAGTTTAACGTCTGTTGTAGGTAAAATATTAGAATCCGTCATCAAGGGGGAAATAGCGAGGCATCTTGAGGGGAATTGCTTGATAGAGCAGACGCAGCACGGTTTCGTTAAGGGGAAGTGTGTCTGACAAATTTATTGGAGTTCTATGAGGATGTGTCTAGGGCGGTAGATAGAGGAGAGCCGGTGGATGTGGTCTTTCTTGATTTTCAGAAGGCGTTTGACAAGGTACCTCACAAGAGGTTATTGCAGAAGGTACGGGGGCATGGAGTTGGGGGGTAGGGTGTTAGCGTGGATAGGGGATTGGTTGTCAAATAGGAGGCAGAGAGTGGGGGTCAATGGGTGCTATTCAGATTGGCGGTTGGTGACTAGTGGAGTGCCCCAGGGGTCAGTGCTGGGGCCTCAGTTATTTACCATTTATATAGATGATCTGGAGGAGGGAACCGAGTGTATGGTGTCAAAATTTGCTGATGACACCAAGATTGGTGGAATGGCAAATTGTGCGGAGGGTGTGGAGAGTCTGCAGAAGGATCTAGATAGGCTGGGCGAATGGGCCAGGAAATGGCAAATGGAATTTAATGTTGGCAAGTGCGAGGTGGTCCACTTTGGTAGGAATAATGGTAGGAAGGACTATTACTTACGTGGAGAAAAACTGCAGCAGGCGACGGTGCAGAGGGACCTCGGGGTCCTTGTGCATGAGTCGCAAAAACCCAGCCTGCAGGTGCAGCAGGTGGTCAGGAAGGCTAATGGGATGCTGGCCTTCATAGCGAGGGGGATTGAATATAAAAGTAGGGAGGTCTTGCTGCAGCTGTATAGAACATAAGAACATAAGAACATAAGAAATAGGAGCAGGAGTAGGCCATCTAGCCCCTCGAGCCTGCCCCGCCATTCAATAAGATCATGGCTGATCTGTTGTGGCTCAGTTCCACTTTCCCGCCCTCTCCCCATAACCCTTAATCCCCTCTCTTATCAAAAACCCATCAACCCGCTTCTTAAAAATATTTAGCGAGGCAGCCTCCACCACTTCAACGGGCAGAGAATTCCAGAGATTCACCACCCTTTGAGTGAAGAAGTTCCTCCTCAACTCCGTTCTAAACCGCCTCCCCTTTATCTTGAGGCTGTGCCCCCTAGTCCTACTGTCTTTTTTGAGCGGGAAGAGTCTCTCCACCTCTATCCTATCCATCCCATTCATCATCTTATACGTCTCAATGAGATCTCCCCTCATTCTTCTAAACTCTAGCGAGTACAAGCCTAGTTTATTCAGCCTCTCCTCATAGCTCAACCCCCTCAACTCCGGTATCAGCCTAGTAAACCTCCTCTGCACTCCCTCCAGGGCCAAAATATCCTTGCACAGGTGCGGCGCCCAAAACTGCACACAGTACTCCAGCTGTGGCCTCACCAATGCCCTATACAGCTGCAGCAAGACCTCCCTACTTTTATATTCAATCCCCCTCGCTATGAAGGCCAGCATCCCATTCGCCTTCCTGACCACCTGCTGCACCTGCAAGCTGGGTTTTTGCGACTCATGCACAAGGACCCCGAGGTCCCTCTGCACCGTCGCCTGCTGCAGTTTTTCGCCACGTAAGTAATAGTCCTTCCTACCATTCTTCCTACCAAAGTGGACCACCTCACACTTGCCAACATTAAATTCCATTTGCCATTTCCTGGCCCATTCGCCCAGCCTATCTAGATCCTTCTGCAGACTCTCCACACCCTCCGCACAATTTGCCTTTCCCCCAATCTTGGTGTCATCAGCAAATTTCGACACCCTGCACTCGGTTCCCTCCTCCAGATCATCTATATAAATGGTAAATAGCTGAGGCCCCAGCACCGACCCCTGGGGCACCCCACTAGTCACCAACCGCCAATCCGAATAGCACCCATTGACCCCCACTCTCTGCCTCCTATTTGACAACCAATCCTCTATCCACGCCAACACCCTACCCCCAACTCCATGTCCCCTGACCTTCTGCAATAACCTCTTGTGAGGTACCTTGTCAAACGCCTTTTGAAAATCCAGAAAGACCACATCCACCGGCTCTCCTCTATCCACTGCCCTAGACACATCCTCATAGAACTCCAGTAAATTTGTCAGACACGACTTCCCTTTAATGAAACCGTGTTGCGTCCGCCCTATCAAGCAATTCCCTTCAAGATGCCTCGCAATTTCCTCCTTAATGACGGATTCTAACATTTTACCTACCACAGACGTTAAACTAACCGGCCTATAATTCCCCGCCTTTTGCCTGGCACCCTTCTTAAACAACGGCATAACATTAGCCGTTTTCCAATCTTCCGGCACTTCCCCGGAATCCAGCGACGTCTGGAAAATAACCACCAAGGCATCCACTATAACCTCCGCCATTTCTTTCAGAACCCTCGGATGCATTCCATCCGGTCCTGGGCACTGGTGAGGCCGCAGCTGGAGTACTCTGTGCAGTTTTGCTCGCTGTACTTATGCAAGGATATTTTGGCCTTGGAGGGAGTGCAGAGGAGGTTTACTAGGCTGATACCGGAGTTGAGGGGATTGAGCTATGAGGAGAGGCTGAATAAACTGGGCTTGTACTCGTTAGAGTTTAGAAGAATGAGGGGAGATCTCATTGAGACGTATAAGATGATGAATGGGATGGATAGGATAGAGGTGGAGAGACTCTTCCCGCTCAACGGACAGTAGGACTAGGGGGCACAGCCTCAAGCTAAAGTGGGGGGGCGGTTTAGAATGGAGTTGAGGAGGAACTTCTTCACTTAAAGGGTGGTGAATCTCTGGAATTCTCTGCCCGTTGAGGTGGTGGAGGCTGCCTCGCTAAATATTTTTAAGACGCGGGTTGATGGGTTTTTGATAAGCGAGGGGATTAAGGGTTATGGGGAGAGGGTGGGAATGTGGAACTGAGCCATGACAGATCAGCCATGATCTTATTGAATGGTGGGGCAGGCTCGAAGGGCTAGATGGCCTACTCCTGCTCCTATTTCTTATGTTCTTACGTGTTATGCAATAATCAGCATGCGACACGGTCAAGGATTTGATGGAGGGAAGGACATCAGAGATGGAAATAAAGTTGCAGATAAACCAACTGCAGAAATTTTGTGGCAAATGAGGGGCAAAGCTGGGATGGTTGTCAATATTACACTAAGGGCATGTCTCACCTCGTTGCTCTAGATTAAGCGTTTTTTTTAAAAAATGTTTCTGTAGAGTATTTAAAATTTTGGCTTTATTCTACAGGCAGTAAATGTCTCTGAAAAACATTTTAGCTCAAGGATTGTAAAAGCAAGTTAATTACTCATTTCAGTAAGGGCTTGTTATTTTGATAGAGCTAATTGATATTTGTGTACGGCATTCAGTTATCTAGCTCAAAAGCACTGGAAGTTAACTGGGTCACGTGATAATGTGATTATTGTGCAGAGCTGAGTCTGTAGCAGAAAGAAAGAAGCTTATGTAGTTTAGAGTCGGAGTTTTAATTGGAAATTGATAAAAAGACAGGAGGCTATCCTGAAACTCAGAAAATGCCAAAGCTGTCTACGCTTAATTATAGGAAGCATATTTTTGTTTGCTAACTGTATTTGAAGTGGATAAAAGCAAAATACTGTGGATGCTAGAATCTGAAGCCAAAAGAGAAAATGCTGCAAAATCTTAGCAGGTCTGACAGCATCTGTAAGGAGCGAAAAGAGCTGACATTTTGTGTCTAGATGACCCTTTGTTAAAGCTATAAGGCATAGAAAGTGGAAAGATGGTTAATAGCTGTCCACAGAGAAAATGAAGGGTGTGAATGGCCAAATGGCAGAGAAGCTGTAAGTTGTGACAGATGAGGATGTGGGGGGGTGGAAATGGGACAGAAGTAGAATATAGAAAAGGAGAAGCAGGGGGAGAAAAGGTAAGGGACAGGGAATAAAGTGGGGGGAAAAGAGTGGGGGAGGGGTATGAAAAATGAAGAAAGACAACAAAGAAACAAAGTAGAGAATAGGAAAAAATTCAGTAAAATAGAATGAAAATAAAGGGGGCTGAGGTGTGGTAAAGCAAATCATTTGAAATTGTTGACTTCGATGTTGAGACCGGAAGGCTGTAAAGTGCCTAACTGGAAGGTAAGATGCTGCTCCTTCAGTTTGTGTTGAGCTTCACTGGAGTGTTGCAGTAAGCCAAAGACAGACATGTAGGCATGGGAGCAGGATCATGTATAAAAATGGCAAGCAACTGGAAGGTCAGGGTCCTGATTGTGCCCAGCAAAGTGATCACCCAGTCTACGTTTGGTCGCTCTGATGTAGAGGAGACCACATTGGGAGCAGTGAATACAGTACATCAAATTGAAAGAGGTGCAAGTGAAATGCTGCTAAACCTGGAATGAATGTTTTGGATGGTGAGCATAGAAGAGGTAAAGGGACAGGTGTTACACCTTCTGTGATTGCATGAGAAGGCTCCATGAGTGACAACTGTAGACCAGAATCCATGGTTTAGGAAAAAGGAGCACATATTAGAAGCACCACTTTGGAAAGTGGCATCATTGAAACGAATGTGACAGAGGTGAAGGAGCTGAGAGAAAGGGATAGAGTCCTTACAAGATGTAGGTTGTGAAGAGCAACTGTGGATTCTGAACTACAGTTGTCGACAGGCCCTCAGCAGTGTTCAGTCCATCTCCCACGCCACGACCCTCACACCCTCCACTGCCTTCCAGAACAAGGATAGGGTCCCCCTTGTTCTCACAATTCACCCTGCCAGCTTTCGCATGCAAAGCATAATCCTCTGCCATTTTTGTCAACTGCAGCTGATGCCACCTTCACCCCTTTTGTCAGCATTCCACACTGTTCCCTCTGGGATAATCTAGTCCATTCCTCTACTATACCTAACACCTCTCCCATCACTCAGGGCACCTTCCTATGCAATCGCAGAAGGTGTAACACCTGTTCTTTTACCTCCTCTATGCTTACCATCCAAGGTCTAAAACATTCATTCCATGTTAAGCAGCATTTCACTTGCACCGCTTGCAATTTGGTGTATTGCATTCACTGCTCCCAATGTGGTCTCTATATCGGAGAGCCCATGTGTAGACTGGGTGATCGCTTTGTCCACAAACCAAAGGTGCGCAGCAATCAGGATCCTGACCTTCTGATTGCCATTTTAACATACAATCCTGCTCCCATGCCCATGTTTATCCTTGGCTTGCTGCAATGTTCCCAGTGAAGCTCAATGCAAACTGGAGGAACAGTGCGTCTAGGCACTTTACAGCCTTCTGGGCTCAACATCAAATTCAACAACTTCAGATGATTTGCTCTACCCCACCTTTTGCCTCCTTTGTTTTCATTTTTTTTTACTGTTCTCTACTTTTTATTTCTTTCTTGTCTGTCTTCATTTTTCTTAACCCCCCCCACTCTGCCCACCCACTTCATTCCCCTTCCCTTACCTTTTCTCCCCACTTCCTCTTTTCTACATTTTATCTCTGTCCCATTTCTCCCCCCTCCTCCCACATCTTCATCTGTCACAGCTTACAGCTTCTCTGCCATTTGGCCACTCACACCCTTTATTCTTTGTGGACAATAATTAGCAGTCTTTTCCCCCGGTTTCTATGGCTATGACTCATCTTTCATTCCCTCACCCTGCAGTATAAATAGTGCCCACTTTCTATGCCTTTTAGCTAAGGGGTCATCTGGACTCAATGTCAGCTCTTTTCTCCCTTTATAGATGCTGCCTGAGATTTTCTAGCATTATTTTTCTTTTGTATTTGAAGTGGCCTTTAAGTCTGAGTGAAATGTTGTTTAGTTGGAACTGGAACAATGATAAGTTAGAAATTAAATTTAGTATTGTTCAATTGTTAATGGTTAAGCTGTGTCCTTTGGTAAGAGATTTATTTAAATTATGCTAGGAATAAAGATTGTTTTGATATCGAAATCCCTATTTTATCAGTTGGACCATTCCTGGAGAGAAGTAGCCTTGCCTCGCATTTTTGCTAAGAAGGAAGAATTGTTAGGGTCTAGTCTGGTTTCCTATTATAACTTGAGATTCTGGTACAGAGCCCTAACAATATGCAAAATGCTGTTGCAAGCAACTTAGGACACTGAAGGAAGTAGGATTTGAAGATAGGCTTGGTGAGGAATACAAGAAGATGTACTTCTAGACTTGACTCATACAGTGCACACTTGGCTGATGTCCGCAATCTCCATAACTTGAAGTCGTCCAAAACTCAGCTGCCTGTGTCTTAACTCACAGCAAGACCTGTAACACCCCTATGCTCGCTGAGCCATATTGGCACCTAGTTGAGCAATGCTCTTTGTTTTAAAATTTACTTCCTGGTTTTCAAATCCATCTGTGATCCTCTCCCCTCTCTACCTGTGCAACCTCCTTCAGTCTCACAACTTTCTGAAACATGTGCACTAGACTCTTTTGCCTCTCCAATTTTAATTGCTCTACCATTGAATTGTCTTGTTCAGTACTGGAATGCCCTCTCTCCACCCATACCTGCCTCTCTACTTCATTTTCATTCTTTAAGATACTTAAAACTGACTCTTTTATCCAAAAATTTGGATATCTGACTTAATATGTTATCACATTTTATTTTACAATGCTCCTTTGAAGCACATTGCGATTTTTTTTTAAGAAGTGTCTTAAAAATAAGTTGTTGTTGGAGGTGTCTTTGACAATGATTAATACAGGAGATAGAGATGGAGAAGGAGAATGTGGAAGACAAGTTACTCAGGTTAACTAATGCCAACATGCCTTTAAGTGTGTAGAAAACAGAATTCATTGCTTATTGACTTTATCATCATGACCTACAGTGCAGAAAGAGGCCATTTAGTCCATCGAGTCTGCACCAACTACACTCCCATCTAGGCCCTATTCCCATAATCCCATGTATTTATCCTGCTAGTCCCCCTAACAATAAGGGGCAATTTAGCATGGTGAATGTAGCTAACCCGCACCTCTTTGAACTGCGGGAGGAAACTGGAGCACTTAACTCCACACAGTGAACCCAGGTCCCTGGTGCTGTGAAGCAGCAGTGCCAACCACTGTGCCGCCCATAATAAGGATCACACAGGACAGTGGCCAGATATTCAAACAATTGAAACAGGGAATCTGATAACATGACAAAGCATACTAAATTTTCCATGCTGCCTGCCATATCATTGTATCAGTAGAGACATGCATCATTTGCCATTTCAATAACTGTATTAAAAAAGCCCAGTTAGTCAGCTTTTCTCTATAATAAATCACCAAATTAGGCTGCTTTTCAGTACCTCTGAATTGTACTATACAGGAGGAGGAGTTGGGCTTTTAGGATGCCTGCAAGATTTATGATTCTACACCTTCAACCCTTTGTTAAAACTGACATTAGATGCACTACAACCAAAGTAGAATTCAAGTGAGTTCATAAACAGCCTGCAGTGGGACTTGAGTGCTTAATTTAAGAGGATATTTGTTAGACAACCTGTGGTTAGTAACTGTGGATGTCTTGCTCTTTATGTCGCCTTGGTGTTTGCACATTCCATAGTTCTGTGATTGCTTTTTAGCTATATAATAAATTTAGATTATGCAAACCAAAGGTCTGATTTTTAGTGAAGCAGTGAAATTCTTTCCTATTTAATCATATCTCATGGTGTGAATTGGCCAACAAGGTGTATAAGGGTTTCAATTGAATTGTCATTAGCAGTAAAGAAACTTTTGAAGTCACATACTTGTCTGACTTCCAGCTTTGGACATGGCAAAAGATTTGATCCTAGACGGGCTTCCACATGAAAAAGCATTCCAGAGAGCAAAAAAAGTGCTTTCCTACTGTTTATTAATCATAACTAGGACTTTTTCCACAAAAAAGAGTAAAATTTCAAAATATATAATCTCAGAAAGAAATACTCTACCATATACATAATATAGATGAAGTCATCTCATACAAAATAATTTACCTTCATGAAGTACATTAGCTACCAAACACAATAAAAATTACAATCTTTATCTATCAGCTTTGTTTGTTGAGGTACCATCTGCACGTTTAATCTGAAATGGGTCAGATTATTGGGGGAAAAAGATAAAGAACAGTACAGGGAGATTGGATGACAACAGAAGTTTAAAGACATCATCTACAAAGACTGGCTGGAGACAGACACTATTTCCATAGCAACAGGTAGATGTGCTTCTGTAATCAAATATTGCTCAAACTATGAACAAATATTATTTAATTTATACTGTAGAACTCATTAAAAACATTGAGTGTTTGGAGCAATCAGAAGTCAGCTAACAGAATAAAGTTCTGTTATTATCTAGATAAAGCACATCTGGCTTCAGCCAGTCTGAACTGGTTTTCTATCGATATACCACCACCACTCGGCAGCTAAACCTATGCATCATGAATATCCTATACAAAGTTGGCAAAATGTTACATTGCAATTTGTGACAAAGAAGCCATAGCAGTCTCTTTAATTCATCTTACCCAAGAGCGTCAAGACGCCCGGCCCTTTCTTTTAAAGAAAGGACCAAAAAAAGCAATAAATTCAGGACTGCATTACCTTGCATTAAGATTAAACAGTCTGTACAGAGTTGTAAAAACCTAACCATGTATTCATTTATATGAAAACTTCAATTACAACCAAACTAGCATTCAATGTAAACACAAAATAAATCTGGTTTCTGCTGTCCTGACCCTGATCACAAGGGATAGGATATTTGCCAAGATTTTTCATCCACAAAGACTAAGGCTTATGTTTAAAGCTGTGATCCCATTTTTGTTGACATTTATCACCTAGTTTCAAATCTACTGCAAATTATAATGCACACAAATCTCTCCCCTCCTCCCTCTCTGCACACACAAATGAACCATGTTCACTCCTTGATGACCTACTGTGTCTTGGTCAGCAACTTTCTTTTCAGTTATTTTTCCCTTGATTATTTGAAAGAACACTGCAAGAACTTTCATTCAGTACCAAAAATCCATGTCCTGTTGCTCCCTGGTTTTGCACCATTGTTATGGTCATGACTGAAATTTGCAAAAGGAAACGTGGCCTTCAAAAGTTATTTGATTCTAGGAGTTTTGGACAGAAATTTTAGATGGTTGATACGCTGTCTAAATTATTGTGCTTGAGTGTTCACTGCCATCTTGCCTTAATACTTATGTATGCTTTGATTTTTAAATGACAATTTCTTCCCCTCTGTGTTTTACAATCATTTGGAATAGATTTACTTGTTATTAAAATTCTGTTTTTAAAAGGCTGCCTTTCTTCACAAACCTAAGCCTGAGTAATCACTTCTACCAAGTCATAAAATTTCAGCCTGCCACTAAAATGCGGGAGAGATCTGGGTGCAATCATTCAGGTGAAGTGAACCATGACCCCTGTATGCGTGTGAGGTGTGTGTGCATATGTATTTGTGTGTGTGTCTCTCACAGACACACATTATTGTTCCAAACATCATTTCTGGGAGACCTATTTTCTTTTTCCATTTGCTTTCTAGCTGTAAACTAGAAGGTTCCATAAAAGTTTGCACAGAGCTCAGCCAAATTGGGTGGGAGTCTCTGGCTGTTTATGCCAGTGGGATTCTCGAATCCCACTGCAATGGCGGTAGGATTTGGCCAAGTGCCAAATTTTCTGTCCTGTCTGGCTGTGGAGGTGGAGTATGAAAGGCCAGAGAATTCTGGCCATTAAATCAGATGTCTGAAATAAAAACGGAAACCAATTCAAAAGAAGAGTTATTATGGACGAAACATTAACTCTGTTTTCCTCTCTGCACAGATGCCACCAGACCTGTAGATTTTTTTTCCCCCAGTGTTTTCCGTTTTTTTATTTCAAATCTCTTGTATCCCATTTTGCTTTTAATTCAGATAGATGTCTGTTCAGTTTAAGTGATATATTACAGAAAGAAGCCAATTATACTCTGGTAGTTTGAGGTCTTTATTTAAGATTAATTCCCCTATTACTGAGTCAGCACAATGGTCTGAAGCATGTTTTGGGAGTTAATCACAAATTTCATGCGCGACCATGTCAGTGAAGCCACTTTGAACATTTGGTCTGATCTATTTCCAGCTGGCAAAGGGAAGAAGGATCAGAGCACAATGGACTTTACATATCGTTATTGAAATTGCTGTCAAGGTTGGTCTAATGTGGCGAAGCGATTCAAGTGAGGCACGCTTAGCAGCAGCCACTGAGCTAGAATGGTTCAGCAGAGTTGCAATGGGTGGCCTGACAAAAACTGCATGTATTTGGCCAAGTGAAAGCTCTTTTAAAATGCTAGATCACCTATTAGATTTGATTTTCAGTAGTTTTGAAATCAATACTAGGCAGAACAACAAAAATGGATACTAATCTGCAAAAATACAATATCTGGTTTATACAGTCAATGTTGATAAAACCGTGGATCTCTCCTTACACAGCAAGATAAAGGATCACCTGTAAATCCAGGGATGCAGAACAAGTAGCAATGGCACACTAGCAGAATACATTTTTGTAAGGTGAAATCACATTATGTACCTTTGTTAAAATAGTGGCCAAGGAAATTTCACATAAATGTGGTAATGCATTCATATAGTAAAAATTACATAGCACCATTTCATGGTGTTAAAAGCCTCTAGCTATATTTCAACTTTTAAGAGATTTATTACGCATATATTTAGCACACACTATGGAGTAATTTGGCAGACAAATAGATGGAGAATTACACCTGAGAACTGATAAACTGGCCTTTCACTTCTGTGATATAATTCGGGTTACCTCCTCAGTTAAGGATGCCCTGCCACTCTACAAAATGCCTTCTTATTTGGGAACAGAGAAGAGACTTACATCATCTTAATGAGAATGTCTCTTTAAAGAATAGCATGAAGACTAATGTTTTGAACAGGTTGTCTCAAGCACGACAACTTCAAATACTTATCACTTTAAATAAATTGAAAAATAAGGTAAGGATTTATCATTTAATCAATCTCAGTAGGGTTGTGGGATAAATAGGAGTGAAAAAAACCATTGACTACAGGTTATTACATTTATCTCCAAGCAAACAGGTTCTAGAACGGCCTGCTCTAGGTAAGTAGCTTTGGCTCCATATCCTCCCTAAAACCTGCATACACTGCAACCAAATGCAAAAGATGCAATTGTGTATAACCCTGAGCTAAAATTATTTACTCAGGCACTACAGGAATATTTCCTGCAAATGAATTGGTTTAATTGCAATGGTCCAGTAAGTAATACCATGCTCAGTGCATTACTGAGCCACAAATTTGGACATTTTCCACGTGATCCATCATCTGTGTCGAGAGGTGGGCTGTGGCTTAGTGGTAGCCCTGTCATTTGAGGGAGTGCTGCACTGTTGGAGCTGCCATCTTTCAGACAAGATGTTAAACTGAGGCTCCATCTGCTCTCTCAATGGGAGCTAAAGGATCCCATGGCACTATTTAAAGAGCAGAGGGCTTGTCCTGATCAACATTTATCCCCAAACAACACCTAAAAACAGAAAATCTGATTGTTTATTTCATCACTATTCATGGGAGCTTTTTATGTGTTCACTTGCTGTTGCATTTCCAACTTTATAACAACAACTCCACTGCAAAAGTACTTCATTGGCTGTGAAGCATGTTGGGGCACCCTGAGGTCATGAAAAGTGCTATATAAACACACGTCTGGGTTGATCGTGGGAAAGACTTCCCAAGTTCCCGCTCTTCATTCATTTGGAAGTTACTGCACAGAAACTGGCCACTAGGGGGAAGTGGTCTATGTTGGGTTTATACTCCACACTAGTCTCCCTACCCTACATTAACTAACAGCATAATGTTTTGTTCCTTTATCTGCATGTACTTAGCTTTCCCTTAATTGCTTAATGTACATTTGGTGCTTATGAAGCACGGTGCCTTCAGAAGAATAGGGCTGAAAATAGGAAGAAAAGAAAACATTTGAAAATATATATTTTGAAAATTATTTTGGTATTTACATATTTAGCCTTTCCAATGCCCAAAAACCTTTTTTATCTTCACAAACTAGACATCCAGTGGCTTACTAAAAAGACAAAAGTGCAAATGCCATAAGCTGTGTAAGGGCAAGATTGTTCTTCCAGTCAGTCAATTGGACTGACCTTCATACCAGGGATAAGAAAACAGTTGCTGTAATGTGGACATGTCAACAGTAATTATAGATAAACTATATCACACTTGGGTCAGCACAACTATATCTATGGTTTGTACTAGGCTCTGTGCCTTTAATTACAACAAAGTCACATTTTCTGCCCAACAAGGTGAACAGGATGGGAATGGAAGTGGAAGGGAGATAAAGTAGTAATGAGGGAACTGCTGTGGGAGATAGTAGAAATATGTAACTTCTTCCAAACAAGATGATCATCATTGCTACCTGTTGCTAAAACAGTCCATACCAAATAGGCTCTGTACAATATCATTGAGTCAGTATGAGGTTTAGCTTGTTAGCCAAGAAGTGCGTGGCATTACACTAAGATTGACACCATGAAATAATCTGTACTTTTGTATTTTTGTATTACTCATTTCTACATGTTAAATTTTAGCTGAGCTAGTAGAAACCAATAGATTGAATACCAATATCAAGACCAATGTTCACTTATTGAATTTATGATTCTATAATCAATTTCTTAATTAGTTATAAGCTTTCACTCCAGATATTATATAGATTTGTGCTCGATTGGGATTTTGAATCCATGCAGTTGCTGTTTTGGAAAAAAACGTGGAACAAGTACAATCCTGTACATCTATTACAGACACTGAAGCAAATGATAACCAGGTGTCCCAGGTGACACCAGTTAACTTAGCATTGGCAGAGGAACCTGACACCAGCCCAGCTATATGGCTTAATATCAAGTCACATAGGCACTAATTCACTGAAGAATTGAAGAAATTATTTCATTGACAAAGATGGAAAAGAAAAAGGATATAAATATAACTGACCATTCACTACAGATAACTGGTCAAATGAAGTTGTCACCTGGCCTTCAGTTTAAGATTATTGACTGAGGTCAAAATAACTTATTTTAAATCTGTGACTCATTGGCAAGAGTTCTGAGGACAATGTAAATTATACAGCATCCTTCCTCAAAAATAACCTTGATATGTAGGTGAGACAAGCAACAAAAATGATTCTAGGATACAAATGACAAAATTAGATCTGTAGTAACTGGAAAAAGATTAAACCTGATAAACTATTTTAAAATGACAAAGCCTGATGACGATTGATGTAACCAGGGTGGAGTGGCTGCCTTGAAAAGATGTGGGAGTCTCACGGGATAAAATGGCTGGGCGTGAGTTACAATAACATGCACTGTGAGCAATTCATAGAAACACTTGACAAATCTCCAGATTTCCCATAATACCAGTCCACACTTGGATATAACAATATTACAGACTCTCAAAACATGTCAAATCTCAAATAAAACAACAGAGTAAATTCTTTCCCCACACAGAGCAGCAATTTTGAGAAATGGAATTAATTACTTTCGGTGACAGCCTGTGGTGACTAACACCTTTTATAATGAGGGTTAAATGAATGTTTGGCTACATCAGGGTTTGAAGGCAAAACAGCCACTGTAAATGATCAAATGCAACATGGAAAGACTATGGTTTCCGTTATGTTATGACCATATGAATATAACTTTTGAAAACAGTACTAAAATTGTTGGGTTAATTCTAGAGTTTCACTAAATTGTGTCTCGTGGGAAGGAGTCGGAATATTTGCACAGTTTTCTTTTCTTGGAAGTTTTACCCATTCCCTTCATTATATTCAGTAATTTGGAGCGAGCCCTGATTGCATCCATTCCTTTGAGCAGATTGCATCGACTGGGCTTCTGCTTCTGTTGCATGATTTATAGTCTTTTACTCTACAAATATTTGAGCTCATCTTTTCACATATCACAGCAATTTAATGTACTGCTGTTGTCTGGTTTACAAAGTAGGGATCAGGGACTGTGGTGAAGGACAGCTTATCATTGATTAAAATATAATTGTTTTCAAAATACATTTAGCATTGAAATCTCAAATGCAAAGTGAAAAATATTAATAAGTATGACCACTTAGACACCTGTAGATATTAATAAAACTAATAAAGTTTAAGCAACTCAAATCTGACCAGATCATCTTTGTTGAATTTCTATATCACTGAAGTATGGCGTTATCAAAAGATATCAAAGGTTTAGTGAAGATTTAACTTTTGAGTTGCTGCCAAAAAAAGCCTGAAGTGTAACTATGAAATATATTATTGATACACTATTAATTTACTAAATGATATATCATCATTTATGCAGTATTGATAGGGCATTGCAGAATTATAGTCTTCATTGTCATGTTATTGTAGAAAAATGCACCATTGAAGATGAGATCAGTAAGATGAGGAATGAGCTAAAAGGAAATGTTTTAAAAGCTCAATGTTGAAATTCTCAAGAGAAAATAATTGAAGAGTAATCACACAGAAGGTTTAGTTGAGGGAAATCCTGAATATTACTTTAAGGTAACATACTGAGCAGAGATCATAAATATAAACCAGTGAAAAAAAAAGTTCCAAACAGATGGCAGAGGGATCTTCACACAAAGGGCGATAAATGTTTAGAACAATATATTGGGTAGAAGAGTAGCAATATAACCTTTGGGGCATTTAAAATTTAGTTGATTTCTGGGACCGAAAAGTCTATAACCTAATTAATGCATTGCACACTTCCCCCTTAATTATCTTTTTCCTAAGCTACAGGCACTGAGCTTCTTGTAATTCTCACCTTGCGCCTCTTCTACCTTTGAATTACTTTTGTTGCTCTTTTCATTCTTTTTGGCAAGCTTAATGACCCTCAAGCACTGGACAATGCATGGCAACCAGAATGGTAATACTAAATGGATAAACTTTTGTGAACTCTGTCTTTTGCTCATTCTTGAATCAATTTGGATATTTCTGGCTTTTTTCCTGAATCTTTCCAGAATATATTCATTACTAAATAGTTTTATTTGTTTCCCTCTGCTGCTGGTTTATTGTAGCAGCATATTTGGCCAGAAGTGAAGACCCAAATGACACCACTAGAACCTGTCAGAAGAAATGCCTTAAGTAAAGCCAGGCTGCACTTAGTCCAAATTATCTCTGTTTAATGTAGAGTATAAGAACACAATGAACTATACAACTCTGAATTACTATTTCCTTGCGAAGGAACATAGACTAGCCTATGGAGTGAAAATCAGAGCACATGGTGAACTTTCTGCCTTTTATTAAAATCTATTTTTAAACATTTAGTAAATGACCAGAAATGGCATGTTAACGATGTGGGATATTGTTCATGTAAATTTTGATGTAGAGTATTAACCTGTATTGAAAAGCATTCAGAGGAAAAGGAGGTGCTTCTAAAGGCTGGTGATTTAATGGATTGAATGACCAACATCACATATTTTAGGCTTCTCCAAAGCAAGGTGAGAACTAACATTTTGAAGCTAGAGAGCAAGTTTTCTGCATGTGTATTCCTGATAGCAACTTTTGCTATTTGAAGTTCTGTATCAACACATATCATGAAGCTTTTGATTATTAAAATGAATGGATAGAAAATCATGGTTTGTATGTCTACATTTTTCTAATATGCACAATGATAGAGGAGGTTCCATCCCACGAATGTGCAGTCAGAAAACTTAACCTTTCACAACAATTTTAATGAAACCACAACAAGCCTGAGCGAGTCAATGTTATGAGTGTAAGAAATTAAGTCCAGCACAGGAAATGAGTAATCCAGTGAATTAAAGGTTGGCCTTAATTTAATTTAATTTAATTCGTGTCTGACAAATTTACTGGAGTTCTATGAGGATGTGTCTAGGGCGGTGGATAGAGGGACATGGAGTTGGGGGTAGGGTGTTAGCGTGGATAGAGGATTGGTTGTCAAATAGGAGGCAGAGAGTGGTGGAGGCTGCCTCGCTAAATATTTTTAAGACGCGGGTTGATGGGTTTTTGATAGGAGAGGGGATTAAGGGTTATGGGGAGAGGGCGGGAAAGTGGAACTGAGCAGTGACAAATCAGCCATGATCTTATTGAATGGCGGGGCAGGCTCGAAGGGCTGGATGGCCTACTCCTGCTCCTATTTCTTATGTTCTTATGTTCTTATGTTCTTTCAATATGCATCCTGTATTCAAATAAAACTCAGTGATGGGATAAAAGTCCCTCCTTTCTATTCATTTAAGGGTCCATCATATGAAGTAAGTTTAGGTTGTATTTATCTTATTAACATGGGATCATAGTACAAAATTTCATATAATAGGAGGCAGCAAATTGACAATATCACAATTCATAAAAAAAGACTCCCTTGTGAACATGCCAATGTGCTTCCACAAACTATGGACAATTTTTTTGCTGTGGTCACTTGGTACAGTTGAGGGAATACTATACCTGACTGGTACCATGATGGCACAAGAAAATTGATGCCCAAAATTTAAGACTTTTCATTTCTCGGCACTAAAACAAAATTTACAACAAAAAAATGGAAAAAGTAGAGGAATGATGATCTCTATCTCCGATTCTATACTGTTGAAAAGTTGCTTTGTAAGCAGGTCTATAATCGTAGCTGAAATAAAGAGTCTCCAACCTGCCTACTTTCCTGTGACCTACTCTCTGCTTGTTGTTACAAGGCTTAAATTGAGAATTCAATGTCTGAGGAACTGTAGGTGTGACTCATGCCGTAGCATCTCATGTAATTCACCTGTCTCTTTGCTATGATATTTAATATGAATAGCATGCATTCTTTGTCTATGCTTACTGCAATTCGCCATTTACTGTCTCATGATGTAATGCTACATATCACCTTCTCTTACTCGGACTGTGATTAGACCATTTTGACAACAGATATTAAATGAGCCAAAGGAATTATTTATTTTTCGAGAGCTCTAGATCTATGTTCGGTGCCCTTAAGGCTCCCACCCCAATTATGCTGTGCCATATATGCAATAATGGCCATTTTATACTCAGCGAAACAATGCTACTTTACATATACCTGATTATAATGTAAAACTGCACAACATTTGCATGGAAATGGAACATTTGCATGGGTTACATTGGAGAATATTTATAGGAATGGTAATACAATATTTTAAAATTCCTATTAGTTGTCTTTCGGAATTCTAGGCCAATACTGTATGAACCACTGGGATTTCTGCAAGCAAATCCTTTGGGAATTTTGTTTGTCCCAATATGGTAGTTCTATAAGCCCTGGATAAAGAAGAGCCAAGTTAAAATACTGTGTAAACCAGACATTGTCCACTTAAAAACCACCTCTAAAAATCCAAAATCCATTAATATCTTATTTTTCATAACCAAACTGTGCATTTTAAAAAGTGCAGAGAAAATCACCCATGCATTAAGGGCATGGCTGAGTACTTATTTTGTGTGCACGAAAACACACTTTATATAGTTACAGACACACAAACACACACAGAGAGACGCACACAGATTTTAAGTTCCTGTTTTTCTTGATTTTCCCTCCCCCCTCACTACTTTGACTGAGATAGGTGAAATGGGTGTCTTTAGAACCGCTAGCATCTACACCTGCACCGGAACACTACAAATGTCAGCTTATTCCGGGGGGAAAAAAAGTACAAGTTTGTTTTCTCGATGCAGCGACTTCCTTTACTACTGGAAGAACGGTTTGCTTTTTTTTGTCACAGGAAAATAAAAACTAAAATCTAAGCCACGTGACAACTGGCCACAGACTCCTCAGACACAGAAAATGAATTATGCCACTACCAAAATATGTGGGGATTTTTAGGGGGGAGGGAGGAGTGTTGAAGCACTGGTGGATATGACCTCTTGACTAAAAAAAATGTTCCTGGCAGCTCAATGCTATTCAGTCCATGGCATATGGATTGGCTGCTGGGCTCCCAGAGTGTTGACTGAGTGATCCATGACTTCAGTCCACGTGCTTCATTGTGCATACTTAAAATGTCAAGGTTAATCAGATGTTGTCTTCTTGTCTTACGTCAGTTGTTTTTCCCTCTCTTTTGATTTGGTGAATAATCATGCCTTGAGTTGGTGCCACTGAGCCACAGCATGTCGTGGCCGCCCAATCATATCCTTCCAATGCTTGACTTCTCCAGGTCCACTCTTCCAAGACAAGTATATCTTGGGGGGGGGGGGGGGGGGGAGACAAAAATCATGCATCAGTTTCACATTTTTAAACAGCAAGTCATTTGTTTTAAGTTCTAAATTTGATCCCTATTTGTTGAAAACATCAAGAAACATCTCCACATGCTAAGGCAAGAGTAAGGCAACCACTATTGAGGTTTTTAGATTGGAGACAGGACCAGCGGTGGCCTGGTATGGTGACCCTTTTCTTTTAGCCTCTTCTACAGAAATAGGACGGTTGGTCCATTTTTCTGATCAAAAGCCAATGGAAATTGGACAGATACATTCAAAGTCACACAAGGCTGCTATTCATATTAAAGATGTTCATTTTGTAGATGGTAAGGTTTGCTTAGTTAGGGCTCTTGCTGCACACATTGTATTCATAGGGATTAATAACAAAGTGGTTTAATGGACAATAATTACCATGTTAGTCTATTTGGCAGACTGGTGGCCGCCAGCCTTGCACAAATTTGGGCTGGATCATTTTAAACTGGAATATTTAAAATTAGGCCTGTGCTGAATCAAATATCAAATATATCTTTGTACATCCCTCTTTTTTCACTACACTGAAGGTTGAAGTTAGAAAATTACAGGTGAAAATTTCCATTCCAGAGATGCGAATGTGGGTAGGGGTGGGGGTGGGGGGGGGGGGGGGGGCGGTGTTGTTTGTTGGCAGCCTACTGCCTGCTGGTGGGAAATCGCACATTTAAATGTCACATGAACACACTTTACAACAGCAGGCTGCCTCCACCTTTGCTGCCAGGGATGCAACAAGACATAGCAGTAGGGTTAGAAAAATAACAGAACGTTGACATTATTTCTGGGTCTCGTTGTTCAATCACTATATATCAGGCCCCTTTGTAAATACATTTGCTGTTCATGAGAATGGTCTCATTATTTGAAAGTATTGTAGCATATGCATCTGTCTACCCTCTTAGTGCGAGGGTGAACGATGCTCCCACTCAATGATCACCTCCCTTTTTGAGCCTCGTACTCATGTGACATGTAGCTGAGTCGTGATACCCACCCTTGCGTCCTCAGGGAGATGTGTCAAACACTTTACTGGAAATTTAAAATGTGTTAGTAACCTGTACTGGCTACCCATAGCTTTGGAGAGTTAGCTGTAATTGTTTCTAAGAATGAGATGGCTGTCTTCATTGATAATGTCAAAGCACAAGAAGCCATAAGGATCTGTCTCACCATGTGTGCATCTCAGTGTCTGCTAAACATTCCTCCATTAAGGTTGTGAAAAATGCAAGCAATCCTTTGACATAGCAATTGCATTCTACTGACTTCCACTTCCGAGCGCAGGGATACTGGGTTCATTACTGACCTGTCCAAAAATTAAGATCTGGTAAGTCATGAGGATTCATGCTGAACTTGCTCTCAATGTCACTACAAAGGCCTTTCACTCCATTGGCATGGTACTAAGGGGGAGAAGAAATGTAGCTGTGTCCCATTGTCTGCACCTTAATTCTTCAAGAAACTTGCGGTTATCAATATGGTACAGGTCCGTCTTGCTTCTTTGATGGCATCCTCACCTGCAAGTTGACCCTCATCTCCCTCTTTACGTTTCTGACCTTCCCATTTTTCTTCATCCGAGGAGTCTCAGCCTCCTCCATGTTTCCCTCTGAAAAGGGATCCTCTCCCTTTGAAGCATCGAGTTGTGAAGGAAGCAACAGCCCACAATGCGAGCCACTCTCTGTGGACAGAACTGCAGAATCCCACCTGAGTGGGTTAAATATCGGAATTGCATATTCAGGATGCTAACATTTTGTTTGATGATGGATCGTGTCAAGCTATGAACCAGATTTTATCTCCCCTCTGAGACACACTCAGGTTGACATATGGGTGTTATGTGCCATATTTGAGCAAGTACCTCTTATCCCCAAGCAGACAGCCTTGTAATCTTGAGGCCCTTCTAATATTTGAGGCACTTGGGAGTGTCTCAGGATGTATGAGTCATGAGAACTCCCAGATAGAAGGCATAATTGTGCATAACATAGTTCTGATGATCACACAGCAGTTTAACATTCAGGGAATGGAAACCTTTCCTGTTAATAGACATCAGGGGTTGCTGCCATTGAGTTCTCAAAGCCAGATGTGTGCAATCAATTGCACAGTACACTCTTGGGAAGCCTGAGATTGCAGCAAACCCCAGAGATCCAGCAGCCCAGCTGGCTTCATGGCGCAGCAACCTTACATAATGATGAGCCTTCCTGTAGAGGGCATCTGTCACTTTCTTGATACATTTGTGTATTGAGGATTGAGAAGCCGTATTGGTTCCAGTGGATCTCTGAAATGACCTGCAGGCAAAGAAATTGAGAATGGCAATGCCCTTCAAGGGTTAGGGCAGAGAATGTCTTCCCAGTCCAGGAGGCATTGTATCTTTCCACAGAATGTGGCAGATATGATCCACCACATCCCTGGACAAGCACAGACTAGCGCAGCATTGTCTTGTATTCATCTCCAGATGGGAAAGTGTTCTTCAGTAGATCCTCAGTTGTGCACGTTATCTTCATAGGATGGGTCTAATTTCCTCATCCTCTTGTTCTTATCAGGGCCACCTACGCTATGGACGTCATGCCGGGCCTCCTCCCAAAGCCTGGCTAGTCAGCATCAGGCCCTTCTGCTTAATCAGCTCACTGCCATCTATGAGGCAGCATTGAGCATAGGCTCCATTACTCAATCCTCCTTTTCCCTGTGGACTGATAGATGTAACAGATTAATGAATAACCAAGATACCTACCCTGATACCTGAGGTTGGAAGACGTTTGGATGCATTCATGAAATGTGTCATCTCACAAAAGCACTCCAGCAATCTCTGGTCTGGTTCAGTGATTAAGCTCAACCTGTACTTCAGCAATGACTGAATGCCTTCTGACCTGTTAGCATGCCAATTGGAGAAAGAGGTTTTCATTGATGATCTGGCAGATGCAGCTTCCCTAATGGTTGCCTGAATTTTCCATTCTCACATACATCTCTGTTAATGCCCAAATGAAGCCAGTGGCTCCTGCAGTCTCCCATTAAAGTTCAACAAAAGGCAGTGGCTCCAATTGCACCTTCTCAAGGAATTCTTCCTCTTGTCTCAGCTTTGACTCTGTTTCAATGTTGAGAGTCATAGCAGTTCAAGGTTGCCTCTGAAAGGGTCCCTTAGACTCACTGTGGACTCCTTCCACATTGCCTCAGACTCCTCCTTGCAGAATCTTTTCCAGTTTGTCTTAATAATCCCTGGCAGTGTCCCAGTCTTCCTGGAACCTCATGATCTCCCTTCGGTTATTCTCCAGCCATCCCAGGTAATCCTGGGCCTCACTATAACTGTGGTGGATGTTCCAGCCCTCACCACTGAACCCATCACTGTTGATGTTCCTGTACCCCATGTGGGCCTCATCCCTCCCAATCTTGAGGCTATGTACACAGTCACATGAAGAATCCCCCTCGGAGACCTTTGAATAGCAACCTGCTCTCTTTTATTACCTTTTCCCATTTACAGGCTGTAATTGACTTCCCTAACCATCACATCTGCAGCCCAGTTTCAAGGCAGACAAAGCTGTGGCCACTGACTGTAAGACAATGACCACATCCAACACACCAATCTGTGCCTTATCCCTTGTTCTCCTCGGAGCAGGTCTATGATGTGCATGCCATGCATAGTCCTGCATCATGACCCACAAAGCCCAGAATTGCCTTTAATCTCTCACTCTGATTGTAAGGTTAACAGATACCCAGGATCTGCCTTTAGTCTCCCATTCTGACCTCTTAGTCCCAGACCAGAGACTATGACTGTCTTTCACTGAGTTTTCCCATTCCTTCATGACTGATCATATGATCACAACGCCTGCTCCCTTCCACCCATGCCCACCCCCTTCCCTCCCGCCCCACACCCACCATTGGGTCTCTGTGCAACCCATCCTTTTTCTATCACACTAACACAATCCATCCAGCCTACCCCATTCCGGAGTCACGTCCATCTGCTCCCGTTCATATAGTTTGATTCCCATCCACCATCTCCTGTGTCCGAGTTTTAGTCTTCCACGTTTAGCTCCAGCTTCCCCATCCTCTGACTCCCACTCCCCCATCACCGCAACTCCACTGTCCCTCACATCCTTGTCCTTCACTAACTCCAACATACCACACTGATTCCCATGTCTCTATCGCCCTTTTCACCATCCATGCCACAAGTTGTAATGCTGATTTCAGAGTGCACCTCTGCCCAAGACCCGCAGTACACATCGAGTGCTGTCCTCCCGGGGTATGGAGGCACCCATTATGAGCTGTGGTGTCACACTGGCATTGCTCAGAACCAGGGGCAGTGCTGTTATAGGTAGGCTTTGAATGTTGCACTCATCTCAAAGTCACGAGTGAAGTGAGGGTTCACAGCTGCACACCACTCATACCTGGTTGAGATTTAGTCTAGTTTAATTTCCCACTGCATTAGCATGTGATTGGGAGTAGGAATGCATTTTAATGAGTATTCATTCCATGCTAATACATGTTCCCAATAAGGATCAGCGGAAACTGCACCCTTCATATAAGCCCACCATGAAAGCGATAAGGGGAAAATTCCAAATTAATTTCCAATTGGCGAGATTCCAACATTTGACCTCTCTGAATTTTTTGCTCCCACCTCCATGAAACATGCCGCTGGAAAGATCAGAACATTCCACAGCATTGAGGCCATGCTGGAACTGGAGAGATGCTATCTATGGGGAAACTTAGGTGGGAATAGAGGATTTCATGGCATCTCTCCCAGTGTCCTTGCCTGTACTTATCCCCCATCCAACACAAGTGAAATAGATCATTCAGAAATCAACTTATTGCTATCTGTAGGACCTTGTTGTGTCCAGGTTGGCATACAGTAACGGTGATGGTGTTCGTAGTTCAATAGAACATGGTACAGGATAGGGTGATGGATCTAATTTAGGGATAAGTAGAAATCTGTGGATGGTGAAAGATAGACAGCTGTTCAATGCAACGGTGAGTTTTATGGTGATAAAGGTTTCAGTGAATGATTACCTTAGGCAGGGGTGGAAGTTACATCAATTGTGTTTTTTGGGGGGGGTAAAAAGTATATTGGTTTGGAAACAAAAACAGAAAGCGCTGGATCAGCGGGTCTGACAGCATCTGTGGAGAGAGAATAGAGCTAACATTTCAAGTGAGGTTGCCCCTTTGTCAGAGCTGATAGGTTCAGAAGTTCAGTCTGAAGTTGAACAGGATGCTGATTGGTCCAGTCTGAGACAGTAGCTGAGGAGGGGGATGGAATCAATTCTCCCAATGTTGAACTAGAACTAATAGTGGTTCCTCTAAGGCTGGATAAGTATTCTGACAATGCTGAGTCAGTGGAGAGGTGAGGAAGGTGGTGAAGAGGTAGAATTGGATATCAGTGATGTCCATATGGAAGATGATCCATTTTCTTGAATTATGTCACAAATTATGTTAATTTATGCAGCGCATGAATTAAGAAGAGGTGGGAGCTGAGACAGCTCACCACTACATTCTCAAGGGCACTTAGGGATGAGCAAAGTTAGCAATACCAATATCCCATGAATGAATATTGAAAAAAAAGTAAACAGCGAGGGGATGGAAACAAAATCTAACAGCAAGCATTCTTTAGCTACCATTGTGCAGATAAGCAGTACAGCTAACAATGGAACCAAGTGAGGGCAACTCCACCAAGCTGAAAAAAAGGAAAAGCATGAGGAATAATGGATGGTCAACAGGATGGAAGGTAGCAGAGGCAAAGGAGAACAAGTAAACAAAAATGATGTCACTTGTGACTTGAGGCTATTTTGGTGCTGTGACAGGGATGAACATCTGATTGGTGAGATTTAAATTCAGTGTTGTAAAAGGTCACATACTTTGAAGATGACAACATAATCCATAATCCACGTAGGACAAGGGGCCATGGACTTAAGGTGAGGGGGGAGCGGTACAACACAGATATTAGAGGGAGGTTTTTCACACAGAGGGTAGTGGGGGTATGGAATGCTCTGCCAAGTAAGGTGGTGGAAGCAAACACGCTAGAGTCCTTTAATAGTAGCTTAGACAGGCACATGACTGAGTTGGAGATGGGTGGATATAGGAGAACCTTTAATTAAGGGTCATTAGCATTGGGGTGTCCCTAGAAATGTAAATGGGTATAGTATGATAATAATGTTTTTCTCTTTTCATTCACAGGTTTTAAGTCGGTCCACCTCGTGTCCAACGAGGGGCATACACATGATGGGTCGTACTGGGGCTGCTCTTGGTTGTTCGAGATTGGCCTAGTGCTTCATGTCGTTAGTGTGAGCCTAAACTGGACCAGATACTGGGCAAGATGACAGCTCAGTGACTATCGCTGATTGCTGTGCAGACACATGGATTTGGGCCGGTGTCTGTGGGAGTTTGCGCATTCTCCCCGTGCTTGCGTGGGTTTTCTCCGGGTGCTCCGGTTTCCTCCCACACCCCAAAGATGTGCTGTTAGGCTGATTGGCAGGAATAAATTGTCCCTAAATCAGTTTTCCCTCAATCTGGATGGCCATAAAACATTAGATAGGGGTCATGGGTAGAGAGGTGGTGTTGAGTTGGCAGCGTGGGCTCATTGGGCCGAAGGGCCTGTTTCCCAGGCTGATTTTGTTCTTCTTTGTTCTCTTTCTTAACTCTGGAGGAGAAAGGAAGTTTGTAGTTGGAGCAGTTATTTACAAAGCCTGACGGCTCGAGGATGGATTTTTCTGAGAATGGAGTGATGACACTGATTTTGATGCCGGAAGCTGAAATTATTTCCCATGCTTCTTTGAGTTGTGGTAAAGTTTCCATTTTGATGTCTTCAACAGCTCAGAATGTTCCAATTATGATGTATTTGCCTGGTAACAACAAGACCCAGAACTAACAAAGACAATGATGGGATTCAATCTACACAGAGACAATGGAGAATTTGCCAGCAGCCCACATTCAAAGCGGCTGATGAGATGCATCCTTTTTCCAATGATGTGATTAGCAGACGGCTAGATAAGATCAGATGTAAATGGCTGTGTCATCAGGAAGTAGATAACCGAGATGTCTGTGAGATCAGGCGAGGCATACAGATGCTAATATTTGAGGGTCCAAGACGGTAGGAGAGATAGACGGCCCCATGTACGGTGAGCAAAATCAAAAAGAGCCGGGATATAATTGACAACTCCTGCAGATTGTTAATGCAGATACCTTTGTAAAGGCAGTTTACCCATCTTCACTGAACCAAGCAAAGATGATTCCTACACTGGATCACCCTCCCTGTATTGTGTGGTAACTATAGCCTGGATTTGGCTTTGATTTAAGGTGGATGTTGTTTGGGAACAGAGAAATCTTATTGAGTTGAGGTATTGGGGATAAAGTTTGGAATAAGGGCTATTTCTAGGGGCAGCAGAGTAGTTAGCACTGCTGCCTCACAGCGCCAGGGACTGGGTTTGATTCCCACCTTGGGTCACTGTTTGCAAATTCTCCTCATGTCTGCGTGGGTTCCTCCAGGTGTTCTGGTTTCCTCCCACACTCCAGAGATGTGCAGGTTAGGTGGATTGGCCATGCTAAATTGCCCCTTAATGTCAGGGGCGACTAGCTAGGGTAGATGCATTGAGTTATGGGGATAAGGCATAGGTGGGACAAATGGCCTCCTTCTGCACTGTATGATTCAATAATTCTATAAATAAAACTGTATGTGTATTACTCCAGGATTTAAATGTCTTATTGAATTATAGTCCTCTTTATGTGTATTTGTCTTTTCTTTATATTAATACATTGCCATTAGTAATTGGTACACTACAACTGGGCTGCTTATTCTCTTGGTTTCATTTGACTCCTCACACTGTTTCAAAAAACAATAATATACACCACCACAAACCAACATCTCACGTTGGGACGTCCTCACAGATTACATCAGTGTGGTTCATGACACAACTTATAAGAGAAGCATTGACAAATTATGTAGATTATTAAACTGTAATCAAACTGGTCACATTAAAATAAGAACATAAGAACATAAGAAATAGGAGCAGGAGTAGGCCATCTAGCCCTTTGAGCCTGCCCCGCCATTCAATAAAATCATGGCTGATCTAAAGTGGATCAGTTCCACTTTCCCGCTTTCTCCCCATAACCCTTAATTCCCCTGTCCATCAAAAACCTATCTACCTGTAACTTAAATTTATTTAGCAAGGTAGCCTCCACCACTTCAACGGGCAGAGAATTCCAGAGATTCACCACCCTTTGAGTGAAGAGGTTCCTCCTCAACTCTGATCTAAACTGCACCCCCCTTCCCCCCCCCTTATCTTGAGGCTGTGTCCTCTAGTTCTGCTATCCTTTCTAAGCGGGAAGAATCTCTCTACCTCTACCCTACCCATCCCCTTCATTATCTTATACATCTCTATAAGATCCCCCCTCAGCCTTCTAAACTCCAAGTACAGACCAAGTCTTTTTAGTCTCTCTTCATAGTCCAACCCCCTCATCTCCGGTATCAGCCTAGTGAACCTCCTCTGCACTCCCTCCAAGGCCAATATATCCTTCCGCAAGTGCAGTGACCAAAACTGCACACAGTACTCCAGCTGCGGCCTCACCAGTACCCTGTACAGTTGCAGCAAGACCTCCCTCCTTTTATATTCAATCCCCCTCGCTATAAAGGCCAGCATACCATTTGCCTTCTTGATCACCTGCTGCACCTGTAGACTGGGTTTTTGCAACTCGTGCACAAGGATCCCCAGGTCTCTCTGCACCGTAGCATGCTGCAGCTTTTCGCCCTTTAAATAATAATCTCTCCTACGATTATTTCTGCCAAAGTGGATAACTTCACATATAAAAATGATGCACACTGGTTCCGGGACATCAGTGGTTTTCTCACTGTGAGGTTGAGAAACAGCTCATTGGATACACTTTTACCCACTTCATGTGAAGCCAAGACTGTGACGTCAATCTTAGGACCCAGTTAAAACAATACATCAATTAACATCAATTGGTATTTTGTACGAACCTTTCCAATAACATCGTTTCTGCTCAGCTTGTCTTTATCCATCACAGTGATAATAATAGTTGTCTCTCGCAATATCTCCGTCGGTACATCAAACACAAAAGACTCATTAAAGATGGGGTTTAAACACCTCTTCATCACAACTGTCTTCTTCTTCTCCACTTTCTTGTCTTTGTACATAAGCCAAACTTTGACATACGGATCTGCAAGAAAGGCAAACCATAAAGGACACAAAGTAATTAGTCTCAATTATTTATCTTGGTAATAGTCAAAACATGGCATCTGTATTGAGTGCTGATGTTAGAACATAGAACATTACAGTGCAGAACAGGCCCTTCGGCCCACGATGTTGCGCCGACCAGTTAAAAAACAATGACCCACTAACCTAAACCAATCCCTTTTCGTCCATAAACCTACCCACGGATCTCTTAAATGCCCCCAAACTAGGCGCATTTACAACCGCAGCAGGCAGGGCATTCCAATCCCTCACCACCCTCTGGGTAAAGAACCTACCCCTGACATCCGTCCTGTAACTACCCCCCCTTAATTTAAAGCCATGCCCCCTCGTGCTAGCTTTCTCCATCCGAGGAAAAAGGCTATCACTGTCCACCCTATCTAAACCTCTAATCATCTTATATGTTTCAATAAGATCCCCTCTTAGCCGCCTTCTTTCCAGCGAAAACAACCCCAAATCCCTCAGTCTCATAGGACCTCCCCTCCATACCAGGCAACATCCTGGTAAACCTCCTCTGCACCCTCTCCAAAGCCTCCACATCCTTCCTGTAACGTGGGGACCAGAACTGCACACAGTACTCCAAGTGCGGCCGCACCAGAGTTGCGTACAGTTGCAACATGACGCTGCGACTCCTAAATTCAATCCCCCTACTAATAAACGCCAAAACGTCTTCTTGATATAGCGATTGAGGAAAACAAACATAATACTGAGGAAATGCATTCAAAATCAGAGCAGTATGACCTATTCCTTCGTAAATAAAAAGTGCATCCCAATTATATTAATCAATGTAAAGGGATCCTCTCTTTCACATCTGGAGTCTATGTTAAACCCAATTGGGACTAATAAAATTGATTACGTTGAATGCCATTGCTTAACGAGTCTAGCAGCAATGAATTTGGACTACCTCAACTCAGAGTTGGTAGTTTCAAAATCATTCATTTTAGTGTGACTGGGGCCATTTGGAAAAAAAAAGTACATAAGGATGATCATCTCCAGGGTAAAAAGGGGAATACGGGTAAGACAGTAAAATATAAAAATATATACTGAGCAGTCTTGAGTCGCTCATGCTTGCAAGAGAAATGGTGGGTCAATTAGGCTCCTTTCGTAGAAGAAAATGAATCATGGAGTTCCTATTCAGATTGATCCTTACAAGGTGGAACTGAGCCACGACAGATCAGCCACGATCTTATTGAATGGCGGGGCAGGCTCGAAGGGCTAGATGGCCTACTCCTGCTCCTATTTCTTATGTTCTTATGATTTCAGTACTTCGTACAAGCAAATAAAATTGCAAACAAGTTGCTCGTACTAGCTTTTCTCAGTATGACAGAAAGTAAAACATTCACCAGAGCTTGGTTCATCGAGCAAAGCCAGGCACCAAAACTTACAAAGAACTGGCAAAGATCCTTAAAGAGCATTACCCTTCAAAGCCACTGATCATCATGGAATAGTTCATATTCCACTGAAGAAATCAAATGGAAGGTGTAAGCATTGCTCAGTTTGTAGCAACCTTAAAATGGCTGGCACAACATTGTGAGTCTGGTGAGTCATTAGAAAATACTCTTTGAGATTGTCAAGTTTGTGTCCTCCAAAATGAAACTATCCAAAGAAGATTGCTTAACAATGTGTTTTGACTTGGATGGCATGGTGGAACAGTGGTTAGTACTACTGCCTCTTGGCATCAGAAACCCATGTTCAATTCTGGCCTTGGGTGACTGTCTATGTGGCGTTTGTATGTTCTCCCTATGCCTATATGGGTTTCTTCTGGGTGTTCTGGTTTCCTCCCACAGTCCAAAGATGTGCGGATCAAGTGGCTTCTTTCTGCACAGTAGCGATTCTATGGACTTGAAAGACAGCAGAGAAGTCACAGTGCCAATGCAACAGGCTGCTAAAAGGCTTCACCATTTGGTACAGGAAAGAAGATCCACAAGTTGTGAACTGCCCATAAGAAGTCAAAACAGCACAAGCATATCACAGATGTGCCAAAATGGGCCAGTCAACAAGTGAATGCTGGAGCAAGGATAGTCAATGCAAACCTTGTAGCAAAATGGGTCACATTGTAAAAGCTTGTTGGGCTAGACCAGATTCCTTTGAGGAAAAATGTTTAGAAGAAGAATCTGGTATCTTCAAGAAGAACAACAAATTGCATTCTACAACAATAACTTACAACATGGAAGAAACAAGTTATGATTGTGAGGAGGATGTCAAAAAATATGATGAAGAGCTCCAACTGATCCTTACAAGGTGATCCTTAACTGGAATCTTAGATTCTGGGTGATTCCAAAGTTTAGTGCACAATCGTTAAGATGGAGATTGATTTTGATGCTGCTGTATCTTCAATCCCTGAGACTACATTCCCACAAAAGCTGAAACATCTCCCTTTAAAACTAGCTGATGTGATTTTATCATGCCAACATAAGGTTACATCATGGTCGACATAGCATTGGGTGGACAGACAACAGAACTGCCTCGCCATTTGGTCATGGTAATTTTCCAGCTCCATTTGAAACATCCTGGTAGGAGAAGATTAAGCTTAACTGGAGTGTTGCCAACACACTGGTTGATGTCAAAACAGACCTACAGCACCTTCTGGCTAAATATAAGAATGTGTTTGAAGAGACACTTGGCTCAATGAAGGGAATTCAAGTGAAATTGGAATGAAGCCTAATAGTCAACCAAAAAGTCTCAAAGTAACAGCACTGCCATATGTAATTTGTCTGAAGGTCAAAGAAAAATTAGTATGACTTACTAACAGTGGTGCATTAGGGCAGGTTACAATGGGTGACTGAGCTGTCCCTGTTAAACCTGTCATAAAATCAAATGGTTTAGTTCATATTTGTGGTGAGTTTAAAACAACCATAAATCCGGTGTTGTGTGCTGATCAATATCCGCTTCCTTTAACTGAAGTTTTGTTTAGTAGGTTATCAGGTAGCCAGAAATTCAGCAAGATTGATCTTTTACAAGCATATTTTTAGGTGAGTGTAGCTGTTAAAACTCAACCATTGCTTATCATTGTTGCTCACAAAAGTCTTTTTTATTATAAAAGATTGCCTTTTGGAATAATATCTGCACCAGCCCTATTCCAAAGCTCGCTGAACCAGATTTTAAGTGGTCTCTCTGGTGTACAAAGTTACCTGCATGATATTCCAATTACAGGGTCCAGTGAACAGGAATAATTTAGAAGCAACATTGGAATGTCTTCAAGCAGATGGTTTGCATATCAAGAAAGAAAAGTGTTTTTTTTCCAAATGTCAGTACAGTATTTGGCCTACAAAAAGACCAACATAAAGCACCTAAAAAGACGGATACAATTTTAGAAGTACCACATCTGATGAATGTGACACAATTGATATCCTTTTTAGAATTAGTAAATTATTATGGCTATTATTATTAGCTACATGAATGAAGACATTGCATTATTTACTGTGTGTGAAACAATCATGGAACTGGGCAACAGAATGTGAGAATGGATACAAGGATATCAAAGCTGCTTTGCAGAAGTCTGAAGTATTGGTTCATTTTAATCCAAAGCAACAATTACTGCTTGCTTGTGATGCTTCACCTTATGGAGTATGGGAAATTTCACATATTGTACCTTTGGGAGAAGAAAGACCAATCGCTTTTGCTTCATGTACTCTGATTTCTACTGAATCTAACTATGCTCAGCTAGAAAAAAGAAACCTTGAGTATAATTTTTGGTGTATGAAGGTTTCATCATTATTTATATGGTCACCGTTTCACATTATTGGTTGATCATTGACCATTAACTATTATTTTTGCACCGTATAATGACATACTGTTGTTAGTTGCTAGCCGATTGCAAAGATGGTCACTGATCTTACCTGCATGCTCCTGAATATAAAATATCATCAATCAGAGTGTCATGCTAATACTGGTGCATTGACATAATTACCTTTATCTATTGAGCAGATGTCACCTACTAGTTTTGCTAATGTTCTTTATTTTTTGCTGGGAGATCATTTGCCTGGACAGCTTCTCAACTTCAGAGACATAATAGATCTTGTGATGGGAAAGATGACGAATATGGTATTAAAAGGAACAATTGCATCCTGATTTGAAACCTTATGTGTCAAGAAAGCTTGAGTTGACTGTTCAAAGTTAGTGTCTATTGTAGGAAATACCTAGGTGATCATTCCTTCTAATTTGCTTGGAAGAATCCTTGAACAACTACAAGAAGGACATCCTGGTCTTGTCCGGTTGAAGGCATTATCATACCACAATACTTATCTAGATTTATTTAAAATATCCTTCCATTTTTGTTAAATTACAGATGATTTACTTCCTGCGTTATTGTACATTGGGTTGGATTTTACAGCCACAAATGGGTGGGTTGCCCATCTGCCCCCTCACGCTTAGGTAAAATATGATGTGAAGGCATCAGGTTGATAACCCAACATCATCCTGCCAGTCTCCCGATAATAGAGCAAGCAAGCATGTCAAAAGCAGAAGCTCACTCACCCTTTTGAGAAAAACAATTAGCAAGCTATTGAGCTCATTTAAAAAAAACTGACCAATTTTCCATTGCACGCTCCATTTTTTGCTGGTAGCATAGGGTGCAAATTACATCAGGTATGAGAAGGTGGCATAAACGTGAATGAAAAAACCTGCATGTGGGACCATGACTGCATGTGGCAGTCATGGTCCCACATGCAGTCATACCTTTTGTCTGTTCCTAGACTTTATTTGTTCATAGAGAATTATAGAATCATAGAATCCCTACAGAGCAGAAAGAGACCATTCAACCCATCAATTCTATACCAACAATACCCAGGCACCGCCACCCCTCTCCCCACGCCCCAACACTATGATCAATCAACCTAACCCACACATCTGTGGAGTGTGGGAGGAAACTGGAGGATCTGGTGGAAATCCACGTACTCATGGGGAGAACGTGCAAACTTCACGTTACCCGAGACAGACAGTTACCCGAGGCTGGAATTGAATCCGGGTCCCTGGTGCTGTGAGGCAGCAGTGCGAACCACTGTGCCTCTGTGCCACCCATTTATAGGTTGACGTAACAATTAAAGAGAGAGTGAGAGGGAAAGAAACCTTCGAATTGGTGGCTGGAACCAACTTTAGGATCATGGCCCATCTCCTTTCTTGCCATATGTTCCACTTCAGTCACAAGATTTGACTGAAGCCTCCTTCACAATCCCAATTGGTCAGTATTTCTGTTGGTTGACCACAATTTAGGCAGCCAGTGTTTGACTTGATGTATTGAAGTGGCAGGGTTGGGAGCAAGCTGACTACAAACTTCCCATTCCCCCTCTCTTGCCCTGCTGGAAACCATAAAATTCAGCACAATTAACTTTGTATATTGATTTCTCATTGACAAGTACACCCTCTGGATCGATAGTGGTGAAATTATGAAGGATTGAAATTGAATCTTATCTTATGTGATCACAATAGAGTACATAACAATTGGTCACATTAGGACAATACATCCTCTTTATAATTGAAATTCAACATACTCGACATAAATATCTTTCACCTACCTGATGTGCCTCCTATGTCCATGGCTTTCAGATTCCTTGCTTTTATAATGTTCACAGTGATTGTATTGGCAGTTGGATTATAACACAATGACAAAAGAAGTTCTCCTCGACTCCCCTGAAATAACAGAATCCAAGTTATTCTCATTAAGACTCACTTCTGAATTATCCATGGGACAAAGGCATCAGGAATTAGTTAAAATATTTAACTCTCCCTTTGGGTTAATCTTAACTATCTCTCTTTGGGTTAAAATACTTATTCTGACACTAAGATTTTGATAATACTATTAATTTTTAGGTTTGTATTTGAAGTAAATTATGAAAGTTATCTTGATCATCTTTTAAACAGTTCAGTTTGAATTTCTTCTAGTGGAACAATTAACAGTTAAGGCAGTTGTCTGGGAGGAACTGGTGTTGATGACTTTAAAGCTGAATTACGCTGTGTAATTGAAGGCTTCTTTGTCAACTTTGAAGAAATAATTAAAAGGTTTAAGCTCAGCAGTTTGGTAGCATATGGTGTCATATCTTTACGCAAGGGCTATGTGCTTTAAGCTTCAGTTCACTAAATGTCTTCATTGGTTAACTACAGACGTAGGATAGAACATCCGTATTAGAGGAAAACCTTCCTTTGCTGACATTATTAACATTTTGTTCTTAATGGCTTAAACATCCATGGAATGGGTTAAAATGTGTTGATGTGAATTATTTACAATAGGTTGCATTATTGATCAGAAGGTGCAACATTATTTGACCACTGATCTGCATCTACTAGGACGTGTCTTCTGTTCACAATGGAATGTATCTCTGGGGAGCCCGAGGGATGGGCATTTGTCTTCAGTCTATATGACTCCAGTTACAGGGGAAGTGTTACACCAGATGACCCTCAGCATAAGCTAGTGACAGGAAGGCAGTTTGGATTATTTCCAAATACAGGATGTGGAACAATCAGAAGTAGCGATAAAAGTTGGAAAGCAAAATCTTCATTGATACAGTTTCATCATGGAATCTGAGGCACAGTTCCACATAACATCACTTTAGAAATGGAAGAAGAAAGGCATCACTTCTGGAGACAGGACTCAAGGCATCTTAGGGCTTTGAGGAATAAGAAACTTCCATGTTATTTTCACCTTTTTTTTGTCAAGTGCATGCAGTATCTTTCTTAATAAATTCAACTTGATTCATAAATACTAGTTATTGCACCTTGTTAGGTCAGGCACAACTGAGGACTCTACTGTTAGAAATTAATTCAGAACTTAGATATTTGAAGTAAAAGGATTTTTAAACCTCAAAATCTCTAAACCTGAAGTGTTATAATGTTTTAAGTCAATGCTATAGTAGTTTACATTTGTCATCAGAATCCTGAACTAAGACTTGAATTTTGTTCCCCAGCTGTCCGTTGCATTGTGAACATTGTGGCCAGAATTCTCCCAACAAAATTCTAAGTGTTGAATTTGCAAGAAGACTGGAGTAATTCATAATGGTTTTTTCATGCGAGTTCAGATTAGAATATCTCACACACTGTGCACTGCAGAGGCCATCAGTGTGAATCTCATTATAAATCAGTGGGCCTATTCACATCTGGGCATGCAGTGGCCCCAAACTTTCAGCCTCCCATTTGCTTGATTGTGGGTCAGCCCACAATGCTGTCCTCCCGACCCTCTCACAGCCTGATCGTGACCCCCACCCTGACCATTCCAGGGCCAACTACCTCATCCCACCCCTGTCCCGCCCCGCCCCAATCTCCACCCTCCACCCAGCTTGCCCTGATCACTGGCCTTCCTCCTACCCACTGCCGCCTGACTCCCCTCCCCCCTCAACCCAGGGGCCCCGATTGCCCCCCCCCCACTCGACTCCAGCAGGGTTGGGCTGCTAGCTCCCTGAAAGTAGGGAGCTACTGTAATCCCCGACAGAGTGAAACACTGGTGGCGAGGGGGATGCAAAAGGCTAGTGGGCCCAGAGACTTCAGTCCCGGTCCCACTAATTACATCAAAATTAGATTTAAATGAAGATTTAAATTATTTACCTGTCTCTTGCTGGTATCCAGTGCAAATCTAATGGCATTGGAAATCCAGCACTGGGAGATGCGGCAGGAAGGTATCTGTGAATCCTACATGTGCCTGGCTGCAGGATTCTCCCAAGCTGCTGCACTAGAAAATTAGTGTGGTGAAGTGGTTGAATTGCTTCCCCCCACCACCCCCCCTCCTGTGATAGGATGACATGGTGGCATAGTGGTTAGCACTACTGCCAAACAGTGGCAGGGACCCAGGTTCAATTCCCAAGTTGGGTCACTATCTGTGTGGACTCTGTACATTGCCCCCATGTCTGCATGGGTTTCCTCCGGGTGCTTGGGTTTCCTCCCACAGTCTGAAAGACATGCTGGTTAGGTGCATTGGCCATGATGAATTCTCCTTCAGTGTACCCGAACAGGCGTTGGATTGTGGCAACTGTGGGATTTTCACAATAACTTCATTGCAGTGTTAGTATAAGCCTATTTATGACACTAACAAATAAACTTTAAAATTTCAAAACTTTAAACTTCACAGACGTTTTAGTTTCAGCTGCTTACCACGGTGGGCATTTGTGCATTTTGTATTGGTGGTGATTAGTGATGTCCTTGCTGAAGGGTTAAATAACTTCAGTGTAAACGCTGCAAACTTACTGACTTTTCCATTTTTCAATTAGTGAAAGAGATCTGCAACATTCACAAACCAGTAAATATGTGAACAAGAATTACAGCTTCTCCTCCATTGCAATGCTCGTTCAGTAGTAAGCTGAAGCCCCAGACTAGATTTTAAGCTGGAGGTCTGCTACGTGGCTCAAAATCAATTTCTGATCCAAAAGTGACAGTGCTGTCTGCCAAGGGACAAATGATGTATGAAAGAGAATTTTAGAGCAAGGGGAAAGACATATGGTTACTTCACCAGGGAGATAACCAGAAGCAAAATCTGCTATAGGTGCCTTGAGTTATTAGATTCTCAGTGTGAAGGCGAGAATTAAATCTATTTTCATAGGTGAGAAAGATTGCAAAGGGTAGTGACCTAGTCTTTCAGTTACTGAAAAGAAGAGATGGTACAAATAAATTAAAGTTCTTGCAATTTAACCAACATTCGCAGAGTTAGACACGAAAACTAAATTTATAAAAACTTCAAGTGAGTCCAGAAATTAGAAGAAATTAAGTTCATTCACGGATTGAAAAGAAAATTTATTAGAATGAACACATCAAAATATTTTAAAGCATTCCAAACAGTCCGAGGAATGTTATGTAGGACAATATGAGAGATATTCTATGGCAGGAATAAATACAAGAGGAATCATTTTATTCGGGACATGGGTATTGCTGGCTGGCCAGCATTTATTGCCCATTCCTAGTTGCCCTATGGAGGGCAGTTGAGAGTCAACCTCATTGCTATGAATTTGGAGTCACATGGAGGCCAGACTAGGTAAGGACACAGATTTTCTTCCCTAAAGGACATTCGTGAACTAGATGGGATTTTCTGACCATCAATATTGGTTTCAAGGTCATCAGTAGATCCTTAATTCTAGATTTTTTTTTTAATTCAAATTCCACCATCTACTGTGGTGGGATTCAAATCCAAGTTCCCAGACTGAGTTTCTAGATTAATAGTCTAGTGATAACACCACAAGGCCACCGCCTCCCCTCAATATTGATTAATACATTGAGAATGACAAAGAGAACTCTTTCATAGAACATAAGAAATAGGAGCAGGAGTAGGCCAACTAGCCCTTCGAGCCTGCCCCGCCATTCAATAAGATCATGGCTGATCTGTCGTGGCTCAGTTCCACATTCCCGCCGTCTCCCCATAACCCTTAATCCCCTCTCTCATCAAAAACCCATCAACCCGCATCTTAAAAATATTTAGTGAGGTAGCCTCCACCACTTCAACGGGCAGAGAATTCCAGAGATTCACCACCCTTTGAGTGAAGAAGTTCCTCCTCAACTCCGTTCTAAACCGCCCCCCCTTTATCTTGAGGCTATGCCCCCTAGTCCTACTATCCTTTCTGAGCGGGAAGAGTCTCTCCACCTCTATCCTATCCATCCCATTCATCATCTTATACGTCTCAATGAGATCTCCCCTCATTCTTCTAAACTCTAACGAGTACAAGCCTAATCTATTCAGCCTCTCCTCATAGCTCAACCCCCTCAACTCCGGCATCGGCCTAGTAAACCTCCTCTGCACTCCCTCCAAGGCTAAAATATCCTTGCGTAAGTACGGCGCCCAACACTGCACACAGTACTCCAGCTGCGGCCTCACCAATGCCCTATACAGCCGCAGCAAGACCTCCCTACTTTTATATTCAATCCCCCTCGCTATGAAGGCCAGCATCCCATTCGCCTTCCTGACCACCTGCTGCACCTGCAAGCTGGGTTTTTGCGACTCATGCACAAGGACCCCGAGGTCCCTCTGCACCGTCGCCTGCTGCAGTTTTTCTCCATGTAAGTAATAATCCTTCCTACCATTATTCCTACCAAAGTGGACCACCTCGCACTTGCCAACATTAAATTCCATTTGCCATTTCCTGGCCCATTCACCCAGCCTATCTAGATCCTTCTGTAGACTCTCCCCACCCTCCGCACAATTTGCCTTTCCACCAATTTTGGTGTCATCAGCAAATTTCGACACCCTACACTCGGTTCCCTCCTCCAGATCATCTATATAAATGGTAAATAGCTGAGTAATGGCCACCAGATCATATCCATTTGTGTCGATCTGCGCCACCAACTCATCCACTTTATTCCTAATGCTTCGCGCATTCAGATAAAGCACCTTCATCCCAGCCTTCACCTGGACCTTATTTGCCGGAACGCCACCAACCATACTCACGCCCCTTACTCCCTCTATTATTGGGACATCCTCAGCCTCTATCCTTACCTGTACCGTCTCCTTAACTTTAGACCCTGTAATGTCACCTCTTCGTAAAACCCTCGGATTTGTAACATTCACTTGTACAGACAGGAAAGGCTTTGATTTAGCATTTCATCCAAAGGATGCCATATGTAACAATACAGCATTATATATACAAATACTAATCAAGAGCAATTAATATCATATAGGAAACCTAATTAGAAACAGGATGAAAAATTACAGGGATTTTTGTGTGCACATAAATGTTTGAAGTCTCTGTTATGAGACTGCAATGGTCCAACACATTTTAATGGTTGTAAGAACAACCAGCTTGTTTCAAAAGAACATTGGTGAATGGGTCTTTTTTACACTGTGGTTCCAGTTGCCATAAAAGTTTAGTTTATTTATTAGCCACAAGTAAGGCTTATATTAACACTGCAATGAAGTTACTGTGAAATTCCCCTAGTCACCATGGTCTGACATTTGTTCAAGTCAACGTACTTAACCAGCATAGAGTCATAGAGGTTTACAGCATGGATAAATGCCCTTCGGCCCAATTTGTCCATGCTGCCCTTTTTTTAAACCCCTAAGCTAATCCCAAATGCCCGCATTTGGCCCATATCCCTCTGTACCCATCGTACCCATGTAACGATTTAAATGCTTTTTAACAGACAAAATTGTACCTGCCTCTACTACTACCTCTGGCAGCTTGTTCCAGACACTCACCACCCTCTGTGTGAAAAAATTGCCCCTCTGTACACCTTCGTATCTTTCCCCTCTCACCTTAAACCTATGCCCTCTAGTTTTAGACTCGCCTACCTTTGGGAAAAGATAGTGACTATCAAGCTGACCTGTGCCCCTCATTATTTTATAGACTTCTATAAGATCACCCCTCAGCCTCCTGCACTCCAGAAAAAAGTCACAGTCTATCTCACCTCTCCTTATAGCTCAATCCATCAAGTCCCAGAAGCAGCCTAGTAAATATTTTCTGCACTCTTTTGAGTTTAATAATATCCTTTCTATAATAGGGTGACCAGAATTGCACACAGTATTTTAAATGTGGGAGGAAACCGGAGCACCCAGAGGAAACCCACATAGACACAGCAAGAATGTGCAAACTCCACACAGTGACGCAAGCTGGGAATTAGACCTGACTTTTCCATTTTTCAATTAGTGAAAGAAATCTGCAACATTCACAAACCAGTAAATATGTGAACAAGAATTACAGCTTCTCCTCCATTGCAATGCTCGTTCAGTAGTAAGCTGAAGCCCCAGACTAGATTTTAAGCTGGAGGTCTGCTACGTGGCTCAAAATCAATTTCTGATCCAAAAGTGACAGTGCTGTCTGCCAAGGGACTGGCGCAGTGAGGCAGCAGTGCTAATTATTGTGCCACCGTGCCGCCCTATCCATTACCATCCTGACTCGGAACTATATTGCCACTCCTTCACTGCTGCTGAATCAACATCCTGGAAGTCCTTTCCTAACAGCACTGTGGGTGTACCCCAGTGGTTCAAGATAGCAGTTCATCACCACCTGCCCAAGGGAAATTAAGGATGGGCAATAAATGCTGGCCTAGCCAGCAACACCCATATCCCATGAACATATAACTTTTAAAAAAGTCATTTTTCTTCGACATTCTATTCATGCCATTTAATTTTATTTCTTCCATCCTCAAACCTTATCGCTAACTTCACCTCAAGTGATGACAGCAGTGCATAAGATTGATAAATTCAGTTAGTACCACTGAGTTGGTTATCTTCAAGAGAGAATCAAAGTAAAATAGCTTCAACAGAAGACCAAATGGCATTTTCTTTATTGTTTTATGATATGAGGATGCTAAGCATCACAACCATCCATTCTAAAGTCAAGGTACGTGTAGCTTTTGAATGATGGGAAAATGTGATTGATGCCTTCTGCCATCTACACGTCACCAGTTTCTAAAATATTCTTAATTTTCTACCCACTTGGCACTTCAAAAATATGAACAGTAATTTTCAAAGTTTGATCTCAGTTCCTGGCAGATGGTGAGTGGCTCATAAGCAACCAGCGTGAAATAAATTTTCAAAGACGATGCCAGGTAAGGGCAACATTTTTCTTATCAGTCCACCAAGGATTACTTAATAATCACATTCCTTATACATTTCCTTCCTCAACTCAAACGCTTGATGGAAAATGATCAAACACATGACAAGGTGAAGATTGTACCATTTGCTTTCATCTACCTGTCACAATCAAGATTCTGCTTACTAATAATGTGTAGATCTTGAGAATTGAATTGAGAAGAAAGCATTTCTCAATAGGTGAGTCAGTGCTAAACCCTCTGGGGGCAGTTAGCAGTAATATGAATGGAAGGGAATCATTTTGGTGTTAAATAAAGGAAAATTGTGTTCATTCATGAAGTTTAGTTAATGAATCAGCTTTAACCTGCATGTCCTTTACTATGTTTTATTCTTTCGTGGGATGCGAGCATCACTGGCAAGGCCAGCATTTCTTATTCATCCCTAATTTCCCAAATAACTTTTAAGTTGCATATTTTCAGCAAGAATAAGAAATGAATACACTAAAATGCAATGGAGAAGTCAAAACTTGAGTAGGCTGTTGCACAGGATAATCAATCAACACATTATAGGCATCACCATAACCCAAACCCACCTCTCCAATGACACAGAAGGCTTTCAAGTATAAAAATGTATAGAATAGTGATGAACAGTCAAAGATTGCCTGGTATTTTGTGGATATTTCTTCTTTGGTAGTACCTTGATTATCCATGTATTTACATATGCCTTTGCTTAATCTAGCTGGAATGCAATTGAGATTTACAATTTGATTTTTCAAGTTGGGATTCTTGGTAAATCAGGATAAGTATCCACTGCAATAACTCATCCAGCCACCCATTTTGGAGTAAACTACTTTGGTCCATAGATTCCTGCAGTCATGCAAACTTTCAAGAACTCCTTCAACCTGACCCCTTGTGCTTCCTTGATTTTAAATGTTGCACAATTGGAGATCCTTTCCATCATCTGCCTAGGCTCTAAGATCTGGAATTCTTTTCCTATTCCTCTGTGCCTCTCTGTCTCTATCTCATGATGCTGTTTAAAACCAAGCTCATTGCCTAAACTCAGTCAGCTGCTTAATATCTCATTATGTAGATTGGTGTCAAAGTATTCGTACAAAATAATACTGAATATATCTTCCAGGAAATTAAATCCTTAGACAAATTTTAATTATTAGAAGTAGAATTATAATTATTGTGAAGAACGTATTGATCAAAAGAGTACTAAGTATTTAGAATAAGCTGCCAGGAAATGTTAGCCAAAAATCTCTCTATTATAGTCTTTCAACACAGAATTACTGAGACTGTGCTTGCAGTACGTGCAGTATGCAAAATAGGAGTAGTACAAAGGAAAGCCAAATGTTACTTACACTTCCATCACTGCATGGCTTTAGTTCTTTCCAGAATGTCTGTGTCTGTGTCAAGTCCACCTTATTTAGTGGTAATGATACCTCTCCGATGGGATCATTTCGACTGAAACGATCATAATCTAGGACTTGAAGGTACAGCACTCTCTGCACTACCTTCTCGTAGGGGAAACCTGAGAGTAGGAAAAGAATGCAAATAGCTGTCACACCATGGAAAGAAAGAGAATTTGTGCTTCAGGGGGTACAGAAACAAACAAAGGGAGTTGGCCTTCAGATTTTAATAAAAAAAAATTAGGAATACAAAGTCAGTGTAAAACTATGGTTAAGTATAAGTGGCTCGTCGGAATGGGTGGGGATATCCTGAGCCAGACTGTAGTAGGAAGAGCAATCAGCGGTGTTGAATTAAGATAGTTGCACAAGAAGTATATCATACAACAATAAAGCACTTTGGTATCAGTACACTTTCTCCTCACAGTGATACATTAGTATTAATGTCTCAGACTGAAATTTCAATTCAGCATCACGTATGGAGCAGATTCTTAATTATTTTACTTCAGTGCTTCATCTATCGCTGATGGCTGAGATAGTCTCATGTTATTTTCGCTTTGTTTGCTATATAAATAAAAATTGTTCTCACTTTCCTTGATTTCCAGTGACAGAAAATAAGAGAAAATAAAACTCTGGCACTTGTAGTGATAGGCACTTAAAAAAAGCAACAAAGAGTAATAAAAGATAAGGAAGAAATGGGACAAGAAAGAGGAGCAAAGAAATATAATAAAATTACGTTACACTGAAGTTTCTGTACTTGGGTCCATTTTCCCAGCTATGTCAACAGGAACTACCTTTTCAGTACCTATCTTCATTGCTGGGCAGCAAAACTGCCACACTTAGTATTCTGAAACATGTATTAGTGCTGTTCACAGACCACCTGCTTGTTAGCACAGTTTTAATGCGATTATGTGAATGGTGGCCCAGCAGGAACCAGTTTGTTTTAATTTTTTTGACAGTACTCTGTACTAGCTGTCATTATACTACAATCATTGCATGTTCCTGTTCTCATTAGCAACAGTTGAACAGTAGTCATAAACACAAATTAAAAGATTGTCAACCAGGACTTGGATATTTTGTTAATATTAGTGAAAGAAGGAAAATGTAATCTAGTGTTATGTTCAATAGATTAGCAAGGGGTGCAGTGCCACAAAAAAACTATTGTGCGCTGAATAATTTGGTTGCAATGTTCCCCCACTCACTGCCACTTGCTTAAAACTGGTTGGGCAGAATCTTCCCAAAATTTGTCAGGGTGCCAGTTTAAGTCAGAGAACCGACGTGCAGCTTTCCAGCTGCACAACTGAGTTTTCTCTCCAAATTCTCTGGCAATCTGTGCAAGAGTGGCTTCACAGAGATGGATGCCTTCTTCAAAGGGCAACCCAATCTACAGTAAAATGAATCTCCCTCTGCTACAGGCACGCCCTTCCTGTGAAAACAAGTATTGGACCACTCTACTGCCCCCCAACTACCCAAACAAATACTGCCTAACCATCCCAAACAAGCACTGGGCACCCCACCCACTCCATCGAGCAATGGAGCATTTCTCCACACCCGCCCCCCCCACCCCCGGCATCATTCCAACAAACAGTGAAGCACTTCTTCCTACCACCTTCTCCTCACAATCACTGGAGCACTCCTGCATCCACCCCCTCACTCCCCACCTCACCACCATCCCTCACAAGGTATCGAGGTTCCCCTCAATAGTTTCAAGTTTTGCAAAAGCTGTTGTAAGCCTTCCTGACTGCTGCCATTGTATCGGTGAGGGGGGGATTTCCTATCTGGGGGAAGCATGTGGCAGGGGAGCCATATAAATACATTTAAATTTAAACATATTTAAAATATTTAATGGTGAGGTAGGAACCTTGTTGCGTCACCGGCAAGAGGCAGGGAAAATCTGAGAATGAGATCTTGCCAGCGAGATTCTTGTTTCTACTGTCTTGTGGGATTTTTTTGCCAGCGTCGCCATTTTTGTCGATGGGGCACACCGGCTGAAAATCTCCCCCACCCAGTTATTTCTCTAACTTCTTCCACTTCTAATCAAAGATCATCGACATGAAATGTTAACTCTGCTTTTCTCTTTACAGATTCTGGCTGACTTAAGTGTTTTGAGCATTTTCCGTTTTTATTCACTTCTGGTGAGGAGGCCAGAAGTCAATCTTTACTAAGTTTTCAATTATTCATAAAGTGAAACATCACAAATTCTTAACTTCTCACTCTACAACCCAACACCAATGTCAGTGATCTCTCTTGATATGTGTTCAACTGATTATCTAATGAATGTCCCCCATTCTGTATACACTTAACTTTAAATTATGCAATTAACATTTAATCTGTATTTTACCATAATCTTCCCTTTGAAACCGCCATTATTCATCTCCTCCTTTAACTTTATAAAGTTATTCCTGATGACTCTGGCTGGGATCTTCCTGCAGCGGAGGTGGCTTGCCATTGGCTGCGGCAGGATCATCCAGTCCTGCTTGAACTCAACGGCCATTCATGTTGCTTGCCGTCTGTGCTGCCTTCCCCAGCCTTTCCAGGCTCTGTCCTTGCCAACTAACACCTCCTCTACAATAATATAAAAGCAAATTACTGTGGATGTTGGAATCTGAAACAAAAACAGAAAGTACTGGAAAATCTCAATAGCACCTCTGGAGAGAGAACAAAGCTAATGCTTCAAGTCTGGATGACCCTTTGTCATAATACCCCACCTCCAATCTTTGTTTCCTTCTCCAAATGTGTTTGGAGAGAAATGTGTTGTCACTATCAAGTTTCTCACCTATTTCTCTGCAACACTATGGCTGAATCTCTCCAATCCGGTTTTGCCCTTCCCACAGCATCAAAATGGCCCCACCAAAGTCACAAGTGACATTAGACATTACTGTAGTACTATCCATTCTCAACTTCTCTGAAACCTTTGATATTGTTTTGATCACACAACACTCTTCTGTTTTTCAGCCTGGTGGGAATATGCTTGAATAGCCTTATCCGATTGCAGCAAGAACATATTCCAGATTGACTACTTTGCCTGCCCAGTACCATAATTTAGAGTATTTCGAGGATCCATTTCTGGCCCCTTTCATTCGACCCCCAATACTGTTATTCCAGAGTACCTCAAGATGCATCTTTGGCCCCGTCTGGACAAATAAAAAGACCACAAGATGTAGGAACAGAAGTTTGAGTCTGCTCTGCCATTCAATGAGATCATGACTGATCTGATGATAATCCTCAACGCCACTTTCCCCTCTTATTTCCCTCTCCCCACCTCTTAATTCCTTTATTGATTAAAAATCTGTCCATCTCAGTCTTTAAAATATTTAATGACCAGCCTCTACAGCCCTCTGTGGTAAAGAATTCCACTTGAAGAAATTGCTGCTCATCTTTGTCTTAAATGGGCGATCCCTTAGTTTGAGTTTATGTCCTACGATCCCAGACTCTCCCACATGGGGAGGCAACCTCTCAGTGTTTACCCTGTCAAGCACCCTGAGAATCCTATATGTCTCAATAAGAAAAACTACTTTTCCACCACTTCCATGGCCTGTACTGTCAAACTGCCTGTTGGACATACAGCCATGGAAGTGTGATAAGGTCCTCCAACTAAACACTGGAAAAACTGAATCAACTTTGGTTCCTGCTTCAAACTTCACACTCTTGCCACCATTGTTACCCTCTCAGACTGAATCAGACTCTTCTCAGCCTCAAAACCCTCAGTTGATCTTCTAACCCCCATCTCTAAGTATCACAGAAACTGCCTATTACAACTTTTGTGATATTATCTGTATCTGCCCCTCAGATCATCATCTCTTGGCTCTTATCCATGTCTTTGTCACTTTCAGGCTTAACTAATACAATGTTCTCCTGGCTGGCCTTGCATCCTCCACCTCTGTAAACTTCAGTTTATCAAAAACTCTGTTGCCCTAAGCCACAGACCTACAATGGTGGCTGAACCCAGCCTTTCTAATTTAGCATTTTCCTTCTGACCTTTAAATCCTGTCAAGCCTCACCCCTTTCTAGCTCTACAATCTCCTCCAATCCTGCAATTCTACTAAGTATGTATATCTCCAACTCTGGCTTCAGATGCACCCCACACCTTCTCTTTCCCATACCGCTGGCAGCTCCATAGCACTGGGATCCCTTCCCTCAGCTCCTCAGGCTCTCTAACCCTCATTCCGCATTCAAGAAACTCCTTAAATAAACGCTGTTGGTTATCCCTCCTGATATGTTTTGGCTTAGTGCCAGTCTTCTTCTCTAAAGCACTGTAGAATTTTCTCTATCCTAAAGGTACATTCTAAGTGAAAACTGCTATTTTATGTTCATTTATATGTGAGGGAGTCACTGGTAAGGCCATCATTGACTGCCTATCCTGAAATTTGCCCCAGAAGGTGGTGATGCTTCTCCTTCTGGCGCCGCTGCAGTTCATGTAGTAGATACATCTACAGTGCTGTTAGGCAGGAAGTTGCAGGATTTTGGCAAAGTGAAGAAACAGAACTATGGCATGTGACTTGGAGGGGAACTTGCAGGTGGCAGTGTTCCCATGCACCTGTGCCCTTGTCCTGCTAGATAGATGATTAATGGTTGGTGGATGTTAGCCGGCTCCTCTTAGAAGGCAGGCTAGTGGGAGGTCTGAGTTCACCTTTTGATAAAATGAAAAACATGAGTGACCAGATTAATGAGCGTTTGAAATTTTCTTCTCTCTATCTTATTGTTCTGCAATTAAAATGAAAGTTCCAGAAATTTGTAGCACTCTTACTCTCCACCAATCTCTCAACTGTTTAAAAATGTAAAGCAAAAGATTTTTAAACAGTTTTTGTCCAAGTCCCAAGTGACAGGATGCCTAAAATACAACACAAATTAGTTCAATTTGCCAACCATTATTCAGAGGAGCACAAAAGCTTTGAAGCCAGTGTGCTGAATACATAAGACTAAATACATTTTACACATTTCTATGAAAGTCCCTTTGCCCAGTATCTCAATGAAAATAATGCACTGTAAAAGTAATTAAGTCTCTTGAAACATTTTCATTTCACCAGTGCAGTAGTGCAGTAGTTTCAGTGTAAGAAGCAGGTAGAAGTGGAGTAATTTATTTAATTCAAACTGGCTAAGTTGGTTGTATGGCCATGCACTCTGGTTGATAAGATCATTCTGACCACCATAACTCATAAATACACAGGAACAACCTAGCCATTGCAATGGACGTGTGTTTGATTGAACTGTCTGGATATTTTTTCCTGCGGATCATTTGAAAATGTGACGTGTGGATGTGTGTCATTTTTAAAACAAAAAGGCCAATCTGTGATGTGGAGGTGTTTATACAAGTTTTCAATTGATTTCATTAGCAAAGAAAATAACACAACAAGATCAAGACATGATGCTATCCAAAATATAGCAACTCTGAACATTAAATGTTTCACTCCGTTATTACCTGATGAAGATCTTTGATAATGCAATATCACGAGATCAACTTGTATGTAGAGAGAAAATTTTATGATAATAATTATAGCAATGAGAGAAAAGAAACATTTCTTTGACAAAAAGGCAATTGTTTTTGTGAGAAAGCCTTGCCAAATTTCCTGTGGTTTTGGGGAGGAGAAATGGAACAGCCATGTGATGTGATGAACCATTATGACACAATCCAATTCACTGCATATAGTGTTAACAAATTAATGTATTTTCTAATATATTTTCCTGAATGTGTGACCATTACACTTGTGCTGTTATCATAGGCTGAATCTTTGCTGTGGATGTGGGAAACAGCAGCCAGGTCTGATTTGGGGTGATGATTCTGCCTCTGAGCAAAGTTCAGATTTTCACAGAGTGAGTCCTGAATTGATATGAAGACAGGTTCCCTGTCCACCTACAGCCAGTGAGGGACGAAATGGAGGCAAGACAGATGAAGTATGGAATTCATTTAGACAGCCCACAACAGCCATTACTGTGGCTGCTGGTAGTCCTTAGGAAGAGAACTGCTGATTGTGCCAAACCCTTTCACAGCATGAGAAGGAAGTGAGATGTTACAGGCAATAGGAAGCCTGGCACCCAAGGCAAGGACCGACCCTAACTTCACCAATATTGACCTGGATCTAATGCTCAAAACCAGGAGGAAGAAATGTTCTCTTTGAGGAGCATGGCAGAGGACACAACCTTGGTATGTAGCAGGGGCACCTTGCTGTTTAGCATTTTCTTATTCTGTCTCATCTTCCTCTTTTACCTTAGAGTCCACACCAATCTGGAAGAACACATGATGGAGAATGTAGCAGTGTACGCTATTGACTGAGATCCTTACAGGAGGATACTGAAGGGCACCACTTAACTGGTCCAGTTGTCAAAATCGTATCTTCTTCAACTGTTGTCCTACTAAGTAGTTGGCATCGGTTATATCATACCTGAACCTGCTTGGGGCTCCTGTAAATGGGTCAGTAGCCATTTCTTCAATCAAAGATTTTCCTTATCCATAAGGACCCGTTTTACACATTGGATTGAAGATCGGAGCGAACCTGGACTAAAGAGGTTGAGGGAGTCATGGCAGCTGTGAGGAAAGCAAACACACGTGTGTGTAGCTCTTCTTGTGGTTACAGACTGGTTGGACATTGTAGAAGTGAAAGCCCTTGATGGACCACATTGGCTATTGACAGGGCATATTGATGCCACATGGGTGCATTGGATGATGCTGTGCCCCTCAGATATCTAGCAATGGAGGTGAAACCACTACTTCTATGAGGGTGTGTCAGTTATGAAATAAATATTCTGACAAAGAAGGCATCAGTGATTACCATCTGGAGCTCATCCTTGGAAGGAGCCAGAAGAAGAATTTCAATGCCACCATGACTTTGATGGCTTGTAACAGGACATGGTAACTAGTGCTAGTCAGCAATAATGGCACAGACTGCCAGGAGAGCACAGTCTCCTGTGGCACTGGGTCTTGGTCACCTCCAGCATTGGTTCCATCATTAGCATTCAATATTGTGTTGAGGGCATAGCCTCTGTTACCTTCCTGCCCTTTTTTCCTCTCCCTTGACCTCACGCTGTTTGGGGTTCTGCTCTCCCTGCAATACTGCTTGTGCCTTTTGCAATGAGCACAACATCTGACAGTTGTACACACGTTTCCAGCTGGAGCCTTCCTTCTGGTTAGGTTGTTGCCCAATTGTCCTTGGCAACCATGGCCCGGCTGTTCAACCGCTGCAATGCCAGGGGGTTTCTGACCTAATTCAACGCCCTGGTGCTGTATGCTTACTCTTCCTGCCACCTGTGCAGGGCCAATGGCCCTCCGACCAAGTGCCCAGTCCCTCATTTCTCTGCCAATACTCTAATGGGGTTGTAGTGATGCCCAGAGCCAGTCATGACCCTACTCACCCAACCCATGCTTGCAAAATCCAAACAAAAATGTTTACTGCTGGACAATCCTAAAAGTGCATTAATAGCTACATTCACAACCAAGTTAAGATAACCGATCAAGCTTGTACATGGTTCATTTACACTTGCTGGAAGAGACATGCATTCACAGACAGGGACCCATTCTTTGCAAACGAAAGGAATGCGTTCATGTCTTGCAACCCATTGAAATTACCCATGAACTTTCAGAACTTTAGTTCCTGACTGCTTTCTCCGGGTCAATGTTTCAGCCAATCAGAGTCGATTGTTAATTAAGCTGCTCCGTTTTTTTCCTGGAGTGTAAATTGTGAGATTATTTGAAATTTTGCATTTGTCCCAATGAGTACAAAAAAGGCTTCCACAACCTGTCTTTTTCCAGCAAGATTCAAGTTCTGTATGACCAAGCAACTGTTGAAATTAAAAGCATTATCCATGGGGAGTTTTACAGTTCGTCAGTGCAGCCAGAGTGTTAAAATATGGGTACATTGAGCTCCATAGGCAAGTGTTTACATAATATCAATAAAGTCTTTTTAACAATTTGGTTGGAGGTGCTGGGAAAAGAGCTGTCTCTTAAAAGTCATTGGAATAAATTCAGTCAACAGTTTCTGCTTGTAGGAAACAGCTATAGCATTTAAGATCTTTTACTTCTTTCTGGATTGAATGGGGAGCTAGAAGAAATCCTATGCAAATTCCAGTGCATTGCTTAACTGTTGAATAAGTCACTGCTTGTTCCATATAATAACATCATAATTGCCAACCAAAATGGAGATAATTGGATAATTCCACCATCAATAATGCCTGGAGACTACAGTGCTGTAGGTGACTGAAATTGACTTCATGCATATACTGTATATAATCTATCTTCTGCTCAACTGTGCCTTATCTTGGAGAAATTGTTGCTTTTTCGGTCATGCTTTCATTCTGCATGCTGCAGTTTGTAAATTCTCTTCATTAAATAGACTTTGTAAATAAACCTTTTAGCTGTAAAATAAAACTACTTGCTGTAAATCTTGCCTCACCTCCGATTCACTGGCTGACAGAATGGTGGCTGGTTTGGGTTCTGGGGTCTGGGAAGGGGAAGTGCATGAAAGGGTAGAGATTGTGCCCAGTGGCTCTGGGCTATGGTTACTCAGTATGGAAGGTAGTAAAGAGAAAAGCCTGCTTTGGGTGGCAAGAGATTCAGACCATTGTTGAACATGACAGGTGATGTGCACAAAAAAACTGTTCAAATAAAATATGGAATAATAACAGCTATATTATGCACTGTGTTTAAGGGTATGTTTTATTTTAGTGAGTATAAAATAATTGATAGTACATAATAATATGGTGTACAGTACAACGTAAAGCCAGATTGAACCATGGACTTATAAAATATATTTTGTAAAATATAGGGCAATATAACTTTGTCACTGCACACTCCATGGCATAATGTGTTGAGTGCTGCAAACTGTCACATGTTGTATTAAAACATGTATAATATGCCACAAAATGTATATTTGCCATTTATCAGTTCAAGCCCAGATGTTGTTTAAATATTGCTGCATGTGGGCATGGACTGCTTCATTATCTGAAAAATTAGGAATGTAGTTGAACAATATGCAATCATTAGTGAACAGTGCTATTGATAGAGAAAAGGTTATTGATGAAGCGGAAGACAACTGGATCTAGAACACTCCCCTGCAACAGTAATCTATGGCTAACATGATTGCCTTCCAACATTCACACCTGCCTTCTTTTGTACTAGATATGACTCCAACCATTGGAGAGTTTTCTCCTTGATTCCTATTGACTTCAAATTTACCGGGGCTCCTTGATGCCTTGATACTCAGTCAAGATATTAAGGACAGACACTTTCATTTTGATCCATATTTGGACCAAGGTTATAAAGAGGTCTGAAGTCGAGTGACCCTGGTGGAACCAAACTTAACATTGCTGAGCCGGTTTCTGGTGAATAAATAATATTCAATATATATGTTATGCTGTATTTAATTTTATATATTGAACATCATGTAATTAGAAGCATACTGCAAAGTGTATCCCACTTATCCGTTGCTGGAAAACCCTGCACAGTACATCAAGTACATCAGCCCTACATCACTATCATCTTCAGAACATTTTCGCAGATGTGATAACATCACTACAATGTTACACAAAATCTTTACATGCATGGCACAGAGGGGACCACTCAGCCCATCGAGTCTACCCTGGCTCTCTGAAAGAGCATTCTATTTACTCTCACTCCCCTGCCTTATGCCAGTGACCTTGCATGTTCTTTCTTTTCAGGTAGCAATCCAATTCCTTTTTGAATACCTCAATTGAACCTGCCTCCACCATCCTCTCAGAATGTTTGTTCCGGATTCCAATCACTCTCTGGGTGAAAAAAAAATGTTTCCTCACATCGCTCTTCCCTCCTTGTGCCAATTATTTTCAATCTGTGCCCTTTAATTCTTGATGCTCTCTTGACTGGTAGCAATTTCTCATTGTTTGCCCTGTGTACACCCCTCAGGATCTTAAATATCTCTATAAAATTCCCCCTCTGCCTTCTTTTCTCCAGAGAAACAGTGCCAACCTCTCCAAGGAGAATAAAACATATTATCATCTAATTTAAAAATAAAATTTTGTAAAATATACAGAAAAAATAAAAATTTTGGAATGTCAGTAATGTACATAAAGGTCTGAAGTTGGCTTAAATCAGTTCAGTGGTCATAGTTAAGCATCAATTATGTTGGACTACAGAGAATGGATATGTTCCTGATCAGTTTCATTCTGTGTTTCCTGTGGGAGAGTGCAGGTGGATGGTTAGACCATGCAAGAGGGCTTGTAATTGATAGTCACAATGTTGCATGCAGAATATAGTCAATTTCAATAATTGGTTGACAGTCCGTTTAGCTGTGTGGCATTAGTACACAAAAGCTTGGTAACTCTTTCAGCCCTGAAAGCCTTGAATAATACTCCAAGTGTACAATGAGGTGGCAGGACTGGACTCAGCCGAAATGTCCCCCCCTGATTGAACAGCTAGCTGACACAATTAAGCATCGTCATTTGGATAAGTGTCTTATAGGTTGGCACCCATGTAATTGAACCTCTACAAGAGATACCACTTTCACCAAAGGCAAGGAAAGAAACAAAGACCAAGGCGTCCCCTGGACATTGCCACTTTGCCTCTTGGGCAGTGCCGGGAGGTCAGACTGTCTTTGGCAAATTGGCAATCCTAGTGTTGGTTTAGCTGTGTGGCGTTAGTGTACAAAGGCTTGATACACAAGCAAGGGGCGATTGTCCCAGCCTGCTGAGCAGCTCTGGCAGCACAGCAGGCCAGGACACATCAGCAGAGGCTTGTAGCAAGCTTCCCGCTGAGCGTCATGGCCTTGGCACATCTCTGGCCACTGGATTAAATTATTTAAATCGGGATTTTCATCCCATTAGGGAGCCCAGGACTGAAGTCTCTGGGCCTGCTAGCATCTCCCCCTCCACCCAGTGCCAGGAGAGTTTTACTCCAGCAGGGTTTACAACAGCTTCCCATAGCAGGGAGCTGGCGGCCCAACCATGCTGGAGTAAAGGATGAGCATGAAGGGCCCCCCAGAAGGGCGAAGGTAAATGGATGCTGCTCCCTGGGCATTGCCAGTCTGGCAGTGTCATCCTGGCCCCATGGCACTGCCCAAGGGATAAAGTAGCAACGTCCAGGGGGCATCTTGGCACTGCCCACCTGGCATCATCTTGGGGCGATCATTGGGAGTGGGGATGTCCCACTTCCATTGTGCATTTGGGATCGTAGGCAGAGGGAGGGAAGGCAGTGATTGGGGCTGGTCATCGGGGGTTGGGGGAGGCGGTGATGGTCGGATCAGAAGATTAAGACTGCCAGGGGAGAAATTGAGGCTGGCCCGGACACATCCAGAAGGCCAAAGATCAAGCCGTGGGGGGATGGGAGGGGCAGCAATGCGGGGTCGCTGGGCTGGCCAGTGATTGGGAGGGTGTCAGTGTGGGGCTACTGCACATGCGCTGATCATGGTGCTGACAGATCAGCACATGTGCAGTGACCTGCACAGCGCTATGCTGCGAGTTTCTCCAGTGGGAATAGTTCCTGTCCCCAGCTTTTCATTAAGGTTCACACTGGTGTTCTCTGTGATGCACAGAGTGTCAGAGATACATTTTGAAAATCTGTTTTTTACATGAATTTGACACTTAGAACTATTTTGGGGAGAATTCCACCCATTTCTGTGTTAAAATATGCTAAATAATTTAGTTACTAAATATCAATGCAGTTTCATGTTTTTGCCATTGGATGTCACTAATGCATTACATTTTCAAATCATGCTAAAGTCAGTTGGACATGAAACAACAGCGCCGTATCCACTGGCACACCTGAAATCCAATACTGGATTCATCAAAATTGGATGCCAGAAATGAAACAGAAATCCAGTCGTGTTCATTACGTGGCTCATTTTACCCTTGCTAGAAGTGACATATATTCATACTCAGGGAACTGTTCTTTACAAACGAAAGGAATACGTCTAATTCTTGTGCCTTCTTTTTGAACATATAGTTTCACTGTTGCTTTCTCCATGACAATGGCCAACTTGTGAACCAATCAACAGCTTTTTTTCCATAGTATAAATTGCTACAATGGTTTGAAGTTTGGCATTCATGCATTTGTCCTAATGAATGCAAGACAAAAAACGTTGGCAAATGTCTCTCTCTGTTCAGCAACATTAAAGTTCTTTACTACCAAGCAACAGTGGCCTACATGTATTACGAACACTATTGTCTGTCCGTGAATTAATGACAATCATTCAATTACAAGATTCAGATCCCAAACAGACAGTGAAGCCTGGATTGTAATTTGGGACAATAGTCTACAGGCCCCAGGGGTGCGGCAAATTATCCTAACCACAGGCCTGAGAGATTTTAACTCCTGCAGTTAAACCTAGTCACATTTCTGCCCCCAAATCAGCAGAATTGGCACCTATATGGACTGCAATGTTGTGTGGCAAGAGCATGCTGTTAGATAATACAGAAATAGCCCTGGGAATTCAGGACATCATCAGAAAGCATTTGTGAGGCCTGCTCAGAACAGGCAAAAACTGAACTTTTGGGAATAGAGCGGGATCACGGTGGGTTGGTCCCAAAAGGTGCTTTTCATTGCTTGTTCACCCAGCATCTGTTGGGCCGGAAAGCTTAAAATAACAAGTGAATTTTGCTGTCGTATCATGCAATGCCATTGGAACCTCATGATTAGATTGTTTGTGTTTTACCATACATTGACAATCATTTTCAAGGCCCAACAAATCTTGTAATCCCATGCAGGAATAGCGAAAGTTGTTTTTATGATAAATAAAGCCAGAATCATTTATCAATGACAGTCATTTAAGAATTTGAAATTTGTTTCCTTGGGAAACAAACTATCCTGTCCAACAAGCACATCTCATTCTGATTAATTTAAAAGCACCCACCATTCACCATGACTGCAGACCTACAGGCAGCAATCACTAATTTCTGCAATATTACTTCTGCTTCACATCTGATCTTTAAGAAAACTTCTATGGAATCTTTGTAGACACTTATTTAAACCTAGGTGTGATTGCACTTTGGTGATCAGTTATATAATCATTAATATTATCATTGCAGACTTCGGTCTTTTGCCAAGGATTTTTCTTGTGCATTATATTCACAACTACTGATTTGGCTGAATATTGTTTCTTTTCCAGATATGCCACTGCAACAAGAACTTTTTTTTATTGTTTAAAAAGAGGATCTGAACTTACTGTATTGACCCCAATGACCCTTGAACCAGAAGCCAGGGCAATGAACGGCCTTATACTTGGGGTGGTCAGCAAGATGGAATTTGACTGATGGACAGTATACATGTGAGACACACCATCATGTAAACAGTCCAAGTTCTGTGTAGACTGCAGCCTTTGTAAAGTCTGTGAGCGTAATGACTCATGGTTGTTGAGGTCTTTATTTTGGTGAAGTCTGAACAAGGTCTCAAAAGACTGGAATGGAACCAGAAATTTGGCAGCATGAGCAGGATTCACTGTTGCAGGTGGAGTGGATTAATCAACCACTGAAGACTATGGAGGAATGGGCATCAAAGTGACTGACTGAAGCATCCACCCCTGTGTAAGTTATTCAGAGACTTGGTAATGTATGTACCAAGGGGGAATTTTACCAGTTTAAGGTCCTGTCATGGAACAGCCTAATTTAAGATTTTTCAGTCAGGGGAGCTGTCATAGAACAGACAAATTTGGGGTAATTATTTATACTTAAACAAGTTTCTTTTATCTCTTCTTGGGAGATATATATACACACAGGACACTCACCAAGCATTTTCTCTTTCAAGAAAGTCATCTTCCCTTTTCATATCAATTAAAATTGTTTCATCATTATTTTGTCATTATTTGAGAGTATCCGGTAGTGTCAATCATTCCAATTATGAACAGAGTACTGTAACGAACCTAAATGAAAGTCACAAGGGACTCTCACACCCTTAGATAACCATTAGCAGCTGCACCACTTTAACCACCTCATGGACAAAAATTTCACATTGCATAGTTATTTTTCTGAAATATAATTTCTCTGAGGGTCAAATAATAAATGTAAACCATTTCTCCCTTGCAGTTCTCAAGCCTCTTGAGTGCAATAACTCCTGCATATTCATTATATTCTGTATAAATCACTTGAACCCTTTGATTACATTATAGCCTCCAAGGTGTCAATTTATATTTGCATCAGTTGTCTGATGTAGTCACTTGTACATAATCTGCAGGGAAAACTTGCTCCAGAATGGATTAATGCGATCCACGTTCTTTAGGATGAATTGATTCCACAGTTTTCTAGCAAAGGTTTTGTCATTTACCCTAATAAGGATGGAATAAAACTGAAAATGAATTGAGAAACATAGCAAATCCTAGCCATTCATCAGCCTCACCTTCAAACAGGAATGTCTCATTCCAATGTGGGTTTAAATTCTTTCTTTTCACCTTAGTTTCTAGCTTGTGTTTTTTGTCAGGGAGCAGGTAGATTTTAACAAACGGATCACTGGTACCGCTAAAGTCCTTTGCTGGCAGCTCTACAGCCTTCATTATTTTAACGGTGAAGGTGGACTCCTGGAAATTGTACCCGACACTGAACTGAATACGGCCCAAATTCTCACGTGAGCTTCCCTCATGGTCGTCCTCAGAACCTGGTGACAGCTGGAAAAAAGGAAATACAAATGCTTAGTTCACAGGCTTCACCTGCAGACTCACATATGGTTCTGAATTCCTGACATGCTTCTCTAGGTTCCGATGTAAATATGAATCACTGAAAGAGTTTACATGGGCCCTGAAATTTCCTTCCTATGCCTCGCTGCTTTTAAAATGTCTTACGCTTGTCCTAAATTTGGTTCAGTGTCAAACACTACTTGTTAACACTTGCAAAACATTTTAGTATGTTAAATTATATAAATGCAAAATGCTGTTGTCTAAGGTATTTATTTGAACACATGGTTCTTGACACTGACTTCCAGTTATTTCCATTCTTGGAAATGTGGTATTGTTTTTGATCACATATTATCTGTGAGAGAGAACAAACACAAAAGAACCACACAGCAATAAATTCAATCAGGTAAGCTTAGACAGTTTCAACCCAATGTGAATGTGTCCACAAACAAAATGGTCACTCATTTGGCAATAATTTGTGTTGATTTCTTATCTTATTCTTGATGATCACAGAATGGTTGATATAAGAACATAAGAAATAGGAGCAGGAGTAGGCCATCTAGCCCCTTGAGCCTGCCCCGCCATTCAATAAGATCCTTCACTGCCTCAGTGAGGATTGGTGAGTCCCTGTCATATTGCTGGTGAAGCAATAGTGGAAGTTTTCCATCCTACCACTCTATACTTGATAGGGAAAAATTTTGACACTGATTCTGGGTGCCCATGATGGAAAGTACTCCATTCCTTATTACTAACACCCCAGACACATATATCCACAATAAAAATTAATGATGAAATAATGAGAACTCGAATGCTTAATATTCATAATTTTATGCCCTTTTTAGGGGTCATTCGAATAGATCAAATGAAGGAATTATATTTATCTTAAGGGTCTGTGGTAGTTGTTTTCTGCCTGTGTCTCGTCAGAGATGCAATTAATGCATAAAACACTGTGTTATTCAATTAAAAAGGAAGACTATTGACTCTTTCTGGAAAGTACATGGATATGGTTATTCAAGAGAATAGGACTGCAACAGCCCCAAGGACTACCCCATCTCAAATAAACTTCTCGGTTTTACTCTCCCAAATTCATACGTGAAGAATTATTTGGGCGAGGAACTGGAGAGCTGCTACTGCCCATAAAACCATACCCCAGCAAGAATCAGTATTTCCAGGAAAAAAAATGTGGATAAAACCAGACAGAACAATTTATCAATTAAAATACAGAACATAAAAAATAAGTACAGAGGCTCCATGACTGATATTTGTTCTCTGTTCCATTATCATAACTCAGAATGAAAGAGCATTGCAAAAGTACATATAACTTAATGTTAAGATTGGTCTTGAACACAATCAATTAAGGTATTTATCACATAGGATGGGATTTTCCATCCGCCCTCGCCCCGAAACCGGAAAATCCCACCCAAGGTCAACTGATCTTTCCATGATCCGCCCCTCGCCGGCTATGATTCCCATGGGGGTTGGAATGGGCAAATTTGCTACATGGTCTATCATGGGAATTTGAATTTGATACAAAATCTGGTATAATTCCATTAGATTCAACAAACTCCCACTTTGATCTATCCTGTATATAACACATTCTAGTCTTGTGATATCCTATGTATTACTGAAAAAGAGAGACTTTTTTGGTTGAGGTTTTTCATCAGCACATTGGAAATAATACAATGCAAGGGAAATCAACAAATTTATTCTGTATGAGTAGACTGTGTTGATTGGTTGGTTACTGGACTCAGATTGGTAGAGGTGTTGCCATAAATAATGTACCGGTTGCATTCTATCAGTCAGAGTCTACTTGCCAATCAATCCGCACTCTCTTCTCGTACAGCATAAATTTATTGATTTCCATTGTATTGTGATCTTGTGAATGGCCTGATCAGTGCAACATGAAAGGTTTAGACAAAAAATGTCTCTTTTTCAACAATACTCAATTTCTGTACTGCCAAACTACATTACATGTCCTATGCAGTTGCAATTATCGTTCACCTCACATCAAAGAGCTTTATAAGAGGCAGTGCTGAGCTCTAAGAAATAAAAGGCCTGATGGAAAAAGAGACAAGATTCATCTTGAAGAGGCATGCTTTTTAGGAGAGTTAATAAGGTTAGCAGACATGTATCTAAGCAAACTGGCTCAGGAGGGTGCCCAGACATAATGGCTTAAAGACCAGTCTGCAATCGTAATGCACAATAGGTGAGGGTTGCCATCTGTATCAACTGAAGTTAAGTTCATACAGGTGGAGGGCATATATTGGATTGTTACTAAAGCACATATAAAGAGAGAGACATACAAAACTGGAGTTGAGTCAAGAGATACATGCCTACAGTGTTTCACTCTGTGAATATATCTATTCCGTGTGAAGACTGGCTTTGGATTCTTTCTTCACCAACAGGACTATAACAAGGGCAAACCATATCTTGAGTCAGGATCCATTGGATCTTAAAGTCCTGCTCCAAGAATGCAACCTCAGACAGCTGGTCGTTGTGAATGCAAAGCTGGAAGAGATTTTCCATATAGAGTTGCCAGAGTAATTCAAAATGAGGATCAGGGATTCTGAAGTCAATTTGCAGAACCACAGAAAACAAGTGGATTTGGGGCAGTGTGGAAGTTGTGTGTCCGGGATTAAGTGCTGGAGACACCGATGCTACAGAGTTTAAGTTCTGTAGTTTATAGCCAAACCCAAGTTCTAATAAGTGAGATTATTCTACCACTAGACAAAATCTACAAGTCATAAGAGAATTTGTGTCACAATGGGGAGAATTTTAATAATCTCTTGAAAGCTGGTTTTGAGGCATGGGAGCAAGGATAACACAAGAAAAATGTTCTCTGCAGGTTCCCCAATGCCTTGCTGCCTCCTCTGACTTTTCCAGTCTGCTGAGGGGAAGGCTACCTCTAGGGAATCAGCCATGTCCCTGATGCCTCAAGTTTTGGGTGGGGAAGGGAAGAATTGTCAGTTAGCTTTTGATAGTAAGTCTCATTGGCCTTTGAAGACCCTTTAACTGCCTACCTGCTACTCTCAGGCAGGAAGCCCAACCCTGTATCTCTCTCGCCTCAGGGAAGATGGCTCGGGGCTGGGATTGTAGCAGCAAATTCATATGACAATCCAGAGCAAAAATTTCCAGATCCACCCACCTTTGCACTTCCCTCCATTGGGATCTTAAAGTCCTACTCCAAGAATGCAACCTCAGACAGCAGTTGGTTGCAAGACCCACACTGATATTTTTCTACCCCTTGTATGAAAATCAGTTGAATTAGCAAGGTGATGTAATGTTTATACCCAATGAAATTTCCACATTTGTGAGTGTGATAAAGAGACTTTTATAATGGATAAAGGTGCTTTTGTTTCAACACAGCACTGAAAAAGATCTCTCCTTTCCACATGTGATGTTCACTATGTCTAAAGATTTGCAGTGGCTACTACTGAGTATCATGAATATTGGATAATTGTTTTCCTTTGCAATCGTACAAAGATAACAAGCATGCTGTGATGGATCGGCAGGTCGCTAATTTTATTTTTCCAGCAATGCAATACTCATTACTGCTCTCTCTATGATTATAATGTTTAAAGGCAACCCTCACAGCCAAATCAGAAAAATAACTGCACTAGTTGATCTAATTCTCAATTTAGTCAGTATAAAGGTTTAAGCAGAATAAACCCCCATAACAAAGAAGAGAATGAGTACATAACATTGGAAATTTTATCAGCCAGGTTATGAGAAACTGGTAAGTTGCCTGCTTGGCAGGATCATTTACTTTGTAAACTAACCACAGGACGAAGTTCTGAATTAACACGGGAAAAAGAAACATCTGTATTTATAAAACACCTTAATACTGTTAGAAAGTTTTTCCATTCTTTATATGCAGCAAATAACAATGAAAAATATTCTATGTAATTATATATGGTGCATAATGTAAGTATCAAATTAATAGACTAAATTATGAATTCTGTGTAATGTAAAATGATTGTAATTATGTTGTGTAACATAGTTGTTGGTAGTACAGAGCTCAAATATTGCTGAAAAAAAAGGTACTTTGTCAAAGCTTTCTGTCTTGCCGTCATCCAAACAATCGCAAGAATGTCAATATCAGGGGTAATAAGTTTATATTATAAAAGAAAGTGTTACTTAATTGTCAAGTGGACTCTGGTAGGTAGAGGCCATAGACAATGCACTAGTTAATGGTCAAGCGCTGTTTGAAAATTTAGATCAGGCAGTTTGGATCTGATTGGTCAAAGCATTGTCTAGAGTAATGAACCGGTGAATGGCTATCATTTTTGTTTTAGCTGAAACAGGCATAAAATAGGGCTGTTGGCATTTGTCCTGACGTTGGTAATCTTGCAATTGTCCTATTGAATATAAGCTTTAACAAATTTCTTTCTTCAGCAATATATTGCATCAAATCTCCTCACATATTCAAATTAAATTCCACACTGAACTCTGTGCAGGGTAAAATTGTGCATACATAATATTTAACTAGTCAAATTCATTACTGGCTCTTAATGCCTAGAAACCTATTGATGGAAGCAATCATAACAGAATTAGACCACACATGAATCTTTTTACCTTTTGAATTATTTTATACCTTTGCATCCGCCTTCAGGATTTCTGCTTCTCAAACAACTAGTAAAGTAGAAAATTAACTTTTTTTTTAGCCTCTAGTTTTCTATTATATTCTTCTAAAGAAAATGATTCCTTGCTGGGACATAGTTCCACGGGGAGAAGCCAGCCATTTCCTACCTTGACCAAGTGGTCACCCTTCCTAAGTGAGTTCAGTGTCTAAACATCAGTCAGCTATATGATAAAGAACAATTCTAATGTTGGATATATCTTTGCATGCTGTTTCTTCCTTTTGCTCCACACCAGCCATTTACCACGATAGGTTTGTTCAGAAGTTTCTCCACTGCCTTGTCAGTATGATGCTTTACACCTTTTAACAATTTCTTTAAGCAGATTCCATGCAGATCGCATGTTTCTTTGATTGGAGTTTTTGTTGTTTGCCCCTCCTCCACTTTTTTTCTACCGTTACTAAACTTCTTGTCGAACTATCAGTTTTTGATACTGAGAAAGGATTGTCCTCAAGCTTTATCTTGCATTTTCTTTTCACAGTTACTGACTGGCCAGCTATTTATTTCTAGAATTTTCTGTTTTTGTTTCAGAGTACCAGCACTTTATTTATTATTTCTATTACTTGTTTATCCCTAGCTATTGTCATTGAAACTAATGGTGGTTCCTGGTTGTTGGTTGATGGGTTTCCAACTTAAATGGACATTTCAATCGCACCAGTTTTCCACCCCAAATGATACTTAGACATATTTTGGGAAAATTCTGCCCAATGTCTTCCGAATTGAAAGGCACATTTTATTCATTGTACCTGCAGAATAACGTAATATAAGAGCGCAAAGACCTGTAAGCCTAAGATATGTCACCTATAATTAGTTACCTACATCTTATGGAACAATCAATTTTTGCTATGTGTGCATTTTGTGAGAGGATTATGTTACTCATTTTTAACAAACAACTAAATGCTGCGTTGAATGCAGTGAAGCTTTGCCATCTGTAGAATTAAACTGACCAACTTTAATCATATTCCCAAGCCACCTATGTCAGACACATGGACTATACAGAACTTCACTTTGCAGGACCAGCTGAGTATTGGAGAAAATGCACAATAAATAACATGACATTCCAATGCTTGAGAAAACGTCTTTGCTCCTCAATAACTTCTCAATAAAGACAATCGCTCCTCCTGGACTATGTTATAGTCCAGAAAGGCAGCTGGTGAAGGATGATACTGAAGTCAGTGTCATATTTATTTACAGAACGAAACATTACAAGCATATCCCTTCTAACCTAAGCAGTAAGTTTCGGTAAGTCTCTTTTTATATATCATAGAGGTATACAGTACAGAAAAAGACCTTTTGGCCCATTCTGTTTGTGCCAGTCAAAGAAAAACCATATAACTATTCTCATCCCATTTTCTAGCACTTGGCCCACAGCCTTATATGCCTTTGCATTGCAAGTACACATCTAAATACTTCTCAAATGTTGTGGGGATCTCTGCCTTCACCACTCTTTCAAGAAGTGAGTTTCAGACTCCTACCATGCTATTGGTGAAAAGTTTTTCCTCACATCCTGTCCAAACCTCCTGCCTCTTATCTTAAATCTATGATTCCTAGTCATTGATCCCTCAAGTTCCTTCCTGCCTTTCCTGTTTATGCCCTTCTTAATTTTATACATCTCAATCAGGTTCCCCCCCACTCCAGTCTTCTCTGCTCCATTGAAAACAAAGTAAGAAGTGTCACAACACCAGGTTAAAGTCCAACAGGTTTATTTGGTAGTAAACGCCACTCAATCTCGACATCAATGAAAACAATCTAGTCTATCCCATCTCTTGACATAATTAAAACTCTCCAGTCCAAACAACGTCCTGCTAAATTTCCTCTCCACCCTATCTCTCTTATTATGTTGGTTCTAGAACTGCACACAATACACTAGCTGTGGCCTAACCAACATTTTACATAGTTCTAGCAAAACCTCCTTGCTCTTAAACTCTATGCCTCAGCTAATAAAGGCAAATAAACATGCCTTCTTAGCCAGTTTAATCCATCCGTCCTGCTATCTTAAGGGACTGGTGCACATGCACAGAAAGATCCCTCTGATCTTCGGTGCTTCCCAGGGTCCTGCCATTCATCATGTATTCCCTTGCTTTGTTTGTCCCGTCCAAATGCGTCACCTCATATTTATTCGGATTGAATTCCATTTGCCACTGATCAGCCCATCTAACCAGCCCGCCTATATTCTCTTGTAATCATATGCTCAAGGAAAAACTCCAATTAATTCCATCATCTGTATATAACTAAACACTATTGGTATATTAACACTGATGCCCATTATCTCCCTAACAATTCAGCACAGACTGAGAATTAAAACTGGATTTTTTTTTCCTCCTAACCTCTGTGTGTCTCATTTCCACATTAATATTGGAGTTACCATTTGAGCCATCAGGAAAGCTGGTCTGTTAATTAACTTAAGCAATGAATCAATCCTGAATTTTTGCTTAAAATTTGCTAACTTTTGGTTAACAAAATTACTTGTGGCTATTGGACTAAGGCTTTTTTTTAATCTAAAGGAAAGGTAAGCAGAACATTTGATAAGAGCAGCAACGCCACAGCTACTAAGATAATATATTCAGAAAGCCTCCAATTAGCCTCAGAACACAATAGTTTGTACAAACCTGCAGCTCTAATAGAAATGGAAAATGTTATCCAATCTCTTTTGCCTTAAAGTATCCCCCAGTTCATGCACATTTCTCACTGCCTTATGTAAGAACTTACGTTTACTGAAGCATTGAGCAAAAGTTGGAATCTTTTTAGTTCTGATTTTATTAACACTGGAAAGAGTTAGGCAAGCTGAAGTGAGGAGGAAAATCCTAGAACCAACTCAATCATTGTACAGAGTAAACGAGACATTCAGCACAGTTAGCCTCCAGAATAAGAACTCGATGCCATCAAATGCCATGGGTAAATACTGTACTCTCATATAACAATACTGTGGTACTGAACCACAGAAACCAATGTGGCCTCAGATTTGACTCCTTTACTGCATTAACTGAGTTTAGATAGATTAATAATAAAGGCAAAGAAAATGGTATCAGTGCCTGATATCTATAGAGAGAGGAGAAAAAGCAATCAGAGATTTAAGCTGAAAAAACTGGATTTCTGAACATTGGATGCAGACAGGATTGCGATGTCGCTTCCATGGGCGAATAGCCTGCAGATAGTTATTGTCTGGGCTTACACATGAATAACCATCTCAGTGAGATGCTGAAGGGCTTCTGACAGCTGTTGAACAACATCCTAGTGAGAAATGAGTGAGGAGACATTATAAATCATAGAATCCCTACAGTGCAGAAGGAGGCCATTTGGCCCATCGAGCCTGTACTGATCACAATCCCACCCAGGCCGTATCTCCATGACCCCATGCATTTACCCTGACTAGTCCTCCGACACTAAGGGACAATTTAGTATGGCCAATCCACCTAACCTGCACATCTTTAGAGTGTGGCAGGAAACTGGAGCAACCGGAGGAAACCCACGCAGGCACGGGGAGAATGTGCAAACTCCACATAGGCAGTGACCCACGCCAGGAATCGAATCTGAGTCCCTGGCGCAGTGAGTCAGCAGTGCTAACCACTGTGCCGCACCATACCACGAATATCCATACATATTTGAAAAAAAACAATAGAAGTAGTGCTGAAAGTCAGGCAAACAACAGTGGAATTCCCATCTTCAATAATTAAGATGGTTTCAACTCAGGAACTATAGACCAGTTAACTAAAAGTCAGTGGGCAGAAAGATATTAGAATCCTTGCTAAATCAGATCAGGTAACAAAAGTTAGAATGAACTTGAAAGATCAACTTTCTTGAACTTTTTGAAGAAACCACAGAGAGAATACTCAAGGGAAAATGCAATCGTTGTCATATCATTTCATTCATAAAGTGCAAAATAACAGCCTTATAATGGTGGACAAAAATAATGGTGTCAGAAAACGCAGGTGAGTATAGGTAACAATAGGTAATAGGTAATGGTTCCTTTTGGTAAGAAAAATAAGAGATGCACTTACTCATTGGAATGTAAGGAACTAAATGGGGTAAAAGAGCAGAGGTTTGGCTCATGAAGAACACAGTTGGGCCAAATGCAGCGTTTCTGTGTTGCAAATTCCAAGAATATGTTACATGAGTCAATTAAGTAGCAACATAAGTAAATGAGGTCATGAAGTGCGCAAACAAAATATCTGGGTTCATTTATAGAGGTAACATTAAAATTATGAAGGGCCTTAGTTAGATCCCACTGGGGAGTTCTATTAGCAGTCCTGGCCTTCATACTTTAAGAAGAAATAATGGAAAGACATAGCCAGAATTGAAAGAGTACAACTCTCAGAAATAAGGAGAACTTGGCTCTTTTCTCTGGAAGAGAAAGATTATGAGATAGAGGTCCTTAAAATTATGAAGAGGTCCTTAAAATTATCGAATAATAGAATCCCTACAGTGCAGAAGGAGGCCATTTAGCCCATCGAGTCTGCACCAACAACAATCCCACCCTGACCCTATTCCTGTAAACCCATGTATTTAAATTGCTAATCCCATGACACAAGGGGCAATTTAGCATGTCCAATCCACCTAACCTGCACATCTTTGGTGTGGGAGGAAACCGGAGCACCCAGAGGAAACCCACACAGACACAGGAAGAATGTGCAAACTCCACACAGACAGTTATCCAAGGATAGAATTGAATCCGAGTCCCTCATGCTGTGAGGCATCAGTGATAACTACTGTGCCGCCCCATGAAGTAATCCAGTAGGACAAATATGAACTAATTGTATCCACTTGTAGGTGTGTTCAGGAAATCATAAATGTAAGATCATAAGTGTGATCATAAAATGTAGCAGGTGAAGTAAAGAATTTGGGAGGAATTTCATTATGTAGAGAGTTATGAGAAGTGGAAATTGCTGAGACATTGTTTAAAATAGTTAGTGACACATTTAAGACATGTTCATACATGCACGAGGGAGAATTGAACAGTAGGACTTGGGAAGTGAAGGTTTGGAAAAGGAAGCAAATGAGGGAGGCTTGTGTAAAGCATAAACACTATCATTGACCAGTTCAACCTGTTTCTGTACTGTCAACATTATTCCCAATGTCTCAGTTCTATTCTGTTGGTTCTGAATCTTAATCCAGCCTTCCTGGTTACAAGAGTGCAGTGTTCAGTGTAGCATTAAGTACATACAAATTCCCATTATGTCAAACTTAACAACCAGAAACAGTGCTGAAAGACTGAAGCTAAACTGAGATTGCTATGTAGGTTACATAAATCAGCACGGACTGAATTGTAAGAAAAGTCAAAATCCAAGGCTAATCCCTTCGGTTCCTTTGATAAAAATATTCTAATAAAGCAAACTCAACCTAATTGAATACCTGACAATAGATGGAATCCCAAGTCACATTTTATATCTCCCATTTCTAAACCATTGTAGACATTTCATGATTTTTTTTGACCCTTGATATTAAATTGCACATTAATCTATTAACTCCTGCTTTTGATATTTTCAGCTCCACAAAACCCATCTTTTGTTTCTTTTACTGTCCTATTGTCACTCCTTTTGCTTTCCATCATCATCTCTTTTACGAGGTGTTGCATTTTGGGACGACAAACCAGGGCAAGATTTATACATTTAATGGTGGGGCTCCAGGAAGTGTTGTCAAACATAGAGACCTAGGGGTGCAGGTACATATTTCCTTGAAAGTGGTGTGTGACGGGAAGACAGAGTGGTGAAGAAGGCATTTGGCATATGTGCCTTCATTGGTTAGAGCACTGAGTACAGGATTTGAAACATTACGTTACAACTATTGGTAAGGCTATATTTAGAGCACTGCATACAGTTCTGCTCACCCTGCTATAGGAATGATGTTATTAAACTGGAAATGGTGCAAAAAAAATTTAAAGGACGCTATCGAGACTGTAAGGTTGATATTATAAGGAGAGGCTTGATAACTGGATCTTTTTCTCTGGAATGCAGGAGGATGAGGGGTGTTCTTATGGAGCTCTATAAAATCACAAGAGGCATAAGGTGAATAGCCAAGGTCTTTTCCCCAGGATAGGGGAGTCCAAAACTAAAGGGGGAGGGGGAAACATTTAAAAGGGATCTGAGGGGCATTTTTTTCAAACAAGAAGGTGGTATGTATATGGAATATACCAGAGGAAGTGGTAGAGGCAGGTAACTTAAAATTGACCAGGTATTAGGATTGGATGAGATGCAGCCAAAAATATTGAAGTAACTGAGAGTGGAAATTGCAGTGGCACTGATCATAATCTTTCAGTGTTCCCAGGACTCAGGGTGCCAGATGATTGGAGAATTGCAAACATTACACCCTTGTTGCATGGGTGGCATGGCAACACAGTGGTTAGCACTGCTGTTTCACAGCTCCAGGTACCTGGGTTCGATTCCCGGCTTGGGTCACTGTCTGTGTGGAGTTTGCCCATTCTCCTCATGTCTGCGTGGCCTTCCTCCAGGTGTTCCGGTTTCCTCCCACAGTCCAAAGATGTGTAGATTAGGTTGATTGGCCATGCAAAAATTGCCCCGTATGGTCCTGAGATGTGTAGGTTAGAGGAATTAGCGGGTAAATATGTAGGGATTTAGGGGTAGGGCCTGGGTGGGATTGTGGTTGGTGCAGACTCAATGGGCCAGATGGCCTCTTTCTGCACTGTAGGGATTCTGTGATTCTTGTTCAAAAAGGTTGTGAGGATAAGTCCAGCAATTACAGACCACTCAGTTTAAATTCAGTGGGGGGGGAATTCTAAATCAATTATTTGGGATAGATAGTAGTCCCACGGAAAAATGTGGGTTGATTAGGAAGAACAAGTATGGATTACTAAAAGGGAAATCATGTTAAACTAACTTGCTGGAGTTCTTTTGAAGGAGTAATGGAAAGGTTGATGAGGGTAATGCTATTGATATGGTATATATGGACTTTCAAAAGGCATTCCATGCAATGTCAAACAACAGACTTGTGAGAAAAGTTATAGCGCATAGAATAAAAGGGACAGTAGCAGCATGGATACTAAATTGGCTGAATAATAGGAAGCAGCAAGTAACAGTTAATAAGGTACTTGCTTTTCATGATATATATTAATGATCTAAATCTTGCTAATCAGGGCACATTTTCAAAATTTGCAAATGACTCAGAATTTGGAAGCATTGTAAACTGAGAGTTGGACAGCGTAGAACCTCAAAAGCACATTTGGTGGAATGGGCAGACAGGTGATATTCAATGTGGAGAAGTGTAAGGTGATGCACTTTGGTATGAAGAACATTAACAAATAATACAAAATAAGGGGTACAATTGTTAAAGGGGCACAGGAACAGAGGGTTCTGGGTGTATATGTGCATACACCATTGAAGGTAGCAGGACAGATGGAGACAGTAATTGATAAAGCATACAGTACCATGGCCTTTATTAATAGGGACATAGAGTGCTAAAGCAAGGAAGTTATGCTGAAGTTATACAAAACTCTAGTTAGACATCAATATTACTATTATTAATATTGCGTACAGTTCTGGATGCCACACTATAAGAAGAATGTAAATATATTGGAGAGAGTGCAGAAGATGTTTACAAGGATGTTCCAGGGATGGGACTGTTCTCCTTGGAGAGAAGAAGGATGAGAGGAGATCTGATAGACATATTCAAAATCATGGAGGAGTTGAACAGAGTAGTCTGGGAGAAATTGCTCCCACTTGTGAAATGATTGAGAATAAGAAAGCAGAGATTTAAAGTAATTTGCGAAAGAAACAAATATAATGTGAGAAAAGCCTTTTCACACAGCAAGTGGTTTGGGTCTGAAATGAACTGCCTAGAAGTGTAGGGGAGGCTGGTTCAGTCAAAGCATGCAAACGAGCATTAGATAGAAATGTGTAGGTATACGAGGAAAAGGGAGGAGAATGGCATGACGTCATAATGCTCGTTTGGAGAGCTAGTGCAGACATGGTGGGCCGAATAGCCTGCTTCTGCATTGTAACAACTCTGTGATGTGTTCTTCACTTCTCCTCATCCTGTTGCATTCTGATGAACAGTGAGCAGCCTGAACTCTGTTTGCTTTGAGCAGAATTTTCCAGCCCTGCCTACCACCAGGATTATTCAGTACGCACCAAAAGATAATGGACTTTTAAGCTGAGCCATGAAATCTCCTATGGCAGATCTCAACACAACAGGGTCAACACACACAACAGGCTCAACACACACAAAGTCCTTGCCACTGTTTTTCTCTTCACAGATGCTATCTGATCTGCTGAGTATTTCCAGCATTTTAATTCCTTATTTCTGATTTTCAGCATCCGTGCTATTTTGGTTTCAGTGCTGGGGTATAATTTAATACAAGGGCCAAGCGTAATACTAGAACATGATTGAAGCTGGACTTTCTAATCATTCAGCAACCTACAAGAGCAAGGTCTACTTGTTTGTGTACATGCACAGACTGAGGGGCTGAATTAAGGCCATAAATAACCCACTGCCTGCCAATCACTTATATACATGTCCTTTATGATTTTCTGATATTAATATTTCACTTTGAGTTTGCAAATCAGACACACTGAATGGAATAGCAGTGCCGCAACAGGGTGGGCACAGTGGTTCAGATAACATGCATTCCCCAACACACTGCATAGTAATTGAATCAATGCAAATGAGGACATTCAGCCCATCATGTCTATGCTGCTGGTAGTTCCAGTTAGAGTGATCTACCCTAATCCCATTCCCCTGTACATTTTCTCATTCAAGTGTCATAGAAATCCCTCTTAAATTTTAATACTGGCTTGGCCTTAACCATCAATTGTGTTAATGCTTTCCAACAAACTTTCAAATGAAAATATTTCACCTAATCCCTCATTCCATGCTTCTGATTCTATTGACCATCAGAAATATCTCACTAGTTACCTTTTATACTCCCTTTCAGGATTCTGGTTTGATCCCTTCTTGTGAGTACAACTCTTTTTCTAATTATGATCATGGCAGCTTGGCAATCAGATCAATAAAAGTTTAAAGTTTATTTGTTAGTATCACAAGTAGGCTTACATTAACACTGCAATGAAATTGCTGTGAAAATCCCCTAGTCGCCACACTCCAGCGCCTGTTTGGATACACTGAGGGAGAATGTAGCATGGCCAATGCACCCAACCAGCACATCTTTCAGGCTGTGGGTGGAAACCGGAGAACCTGGAAGAAACCCACACAGACATGGGGAGAACATGCAGACTCCACACAGACAGTGACCCAAGCCAGGAATCAAACCCAAAACCCTGGTGACGTGAGGCAGCAGTGTAGCCACTGTGCCACCATGCTGTCAAATCAATCAAATCCATAAAACCCCATCTATTCTGCAATTTGTCTTTCCCAGCTACTATTTAATGCTACTGCCGCTCCGAGGGATCAAACTATGTGGCATACCTTGGGCAGGATTTCTCACAGTAGTTATGTGGAAAATGGGATTCCTGCCTAATGTGGGATGGGCAGAGAAAACTCCAGAGCTGTGGTAGCAATAAATGCAAGGCTAGAAAGGTAGTGATGAAGAAGGAAAACAGGGTCAGTATAAACTAAGTGAGAGGATGAGAGAGTATCAGAATGGAGTTGGAAAAAAAAAACCCTATATAAGATTCAGCCACTAATATATTTTGCAATAGGTTATCAACTTGCAGCAAAACTCCTCAAACAGAAAACCGTCACTAGATTCTGGAAAGGTCCCAGTGGATGTCGTGTCCCTATTCTAGAAAGGAAGCATGAACTAAAGGCCAATGAGCTTATCATCTGTATTGGGAAAATGCTGGAAGCATTATTAATTAATATAATATTTTAGCAAAACCATAATACCAGGAAAGAGAGTCAACATGGTTTTATGAAAAGACAACCGTGTTTGACAAATTATAGGCATTCTTTGCGGATGTAACAATAGGGTGGATAAAGGGAAAACCAGTCGATATAGCTCATTTGGATTTCCAAAAGACATTTGATAAGTGTGACATAAAAGATTACTGCACAAGATCATGGTATTTGGGGTTAATATGAAACTGGCTAACTAACAGGAAACAGAATCAATTGTGACCATGTTTGGAGTACTGTGTATAGTTTAATTGTCTTATTTAAAGAGGGATATTCTTGCTAATAGAGGCAGTTCAGGCAAGCTTCTCTAAGTTAATTCCTCTGATGAAAAGGGTTGTCGTATGAGGAAGGATTAATAAGATTAGGCCATTACTCACTGGAGTTTAGAAAAATGAGAGAAACATTCAAGATTCTGAGTGTAATAATTCCAGCAAGGCCAGTCTTCAATCACCAAAGCCCACTTAATGACAACACAAGAAAGAGCCACACCAGCTGCTTGCAGCATGCATGTGCCCTTTGTGGCCATCATAACATCCCTTCCCCTTAGGTCCTTTACTCCCCACTACCCTCACCACAAGAAATTTCTTTCCATCACTTGGCGGTCAGTCTGTCAAAGTTGGGTCTAGGTCTGGCAGTATGAACTGAATAAGGGATCTTAGGGTCCAGAGGGAAGATCTCAGAGTTACTGCTGAGGGTTCCACTTCAGCTGGGATGCCAGCTTCCTCTGCTTCCACCTCAGAGTCTGTGGTCTCATAGAACAACATAGAACATAGAACACTACAGCACAAACAGGCCCTTCGGCCCACAAGTTGCACCGATCACATCTATACCTACCAAGCCATAGAACTATCTGTAACTTCCAATGCCATTAGATCCCATATACCCATATCTCATTGGATGGCTTCAAGTTGTAGGCAGACACTGGAGATTGCTACCTCTATAGCCAATAGTAAGACCTCTTTGGGAGTGGACTCCCTGCCCCTGAGATGGTCCTGGTGTTTCTTTACAATTTTGTCCTGGACTTTAGCCTTGTAAGATACTGACCCTTTTTTTTCCATAGTAATCCAAGGGAACCAACTGATCACCTCTGAAGATCCTTACGGAAACCAGATCACCTGTTTTAAAAATTCTTTCTGCCCGTGCAGAACTGTGATTTTTTTTCTGGTTTTCTTGTTGGGACTCCACCCTTCCTGCCACATTTGGCAACAGTAGGTTCAGTCTTGTATGAAGCTGCCATCCCATTAACAGTTTCATTGGGGCAAACCCTGTTGTGTGAGGTGTGGTCCTTTTGTCAACAAAAATCAGGTCAATTTGGTCTCTATGAGGCCACCAATTGTTTCTTCATACTGTTTTGAAAGGTTATACCACCTGTTCTGCCAGTTCATTTTAGGATAGGTGATAAGGTGCTGTTTGGATGTGATGGATACCATTAAAACGTCATGCTGTTGTTAGAGACCAGGACTTCTGGTATTCCGTGCATGCAGAAACTCTGTTGTAATTTATTCATAGAAGCATGAGAAGTCGTTGAGCCCACGTTGATATACCTCCAGCCACCTTGAGTGTGCATCTATCATGATTAAAAACATGGGACCCATAGAGTGCTGGGGTCTACATGCGTGTCTACCCATAGCCTGCAAGGCCACTCCCATGGAAGCAGGGAGATTGAGGGAGGGAAGTTTTCAATCTCTTGGCATAAAGCACATCACTTCACCAAGTCAATGATGTCTGAGTCAAGATCAGGCCACCAGATGTAGCTCAAAGTCAGCATTTCCTTTTTTGACACTCCTGGGTGGCCATTATGTAGTTCTGTTAGTATCGGACTCTGCCCTGGGTGAAGGACAACTACCCAGGAACCCCAGAGAATGATCACATCCTCAGCACTGAGCTTGTCTTTCTTAGCCAGATAGGGTTTCATTTCTTCTGATGGTTGGCCTCGGAATCCACTATGTAAGATCATATGCTTTATTTTAGACCAGATTGGTCTAAAATGCTGGTACAGGAGCCAGGTTTGTGGGCCATGACAGGTGACTCAGAATGTCAGTGCTGGCTATCTGGGCTCCAGGGCGGTGCTCTAGAAGGTATTCATCAGATGCAAATAACAAGGCCGAATGCTGTATTCAGGCAGAAGCAATAGGGGCATTGCCTTATCTTTCTTAAAAAGCCCAAATAAGGGTTTGTGGTCAGTAACCATTATGAAACATCTGCAATAGATGTATTGATGGAACTTTTTCACACCAAATACAACAACCAACTTTTCTTTCTCAATCTGAGAATACGTCCGCGCAGCATCCCAACTCAGTCAGAAACTTTTCAATATTTGTGCTTCAGTGTGTATCTGCCCCTCAACTAAAACTGCTGTATCACTTGGGCACAAATAATAAGTACCATTAGCCTGTTGGTTATATTGACAAGGAAATATAAAAACATAGAATCCCTACAGTACAGAAGGCGACCATTTGACCCATCTACCCTGCACCGATAACAGTCTCAGCCATGTCTTATCCCCGTAACCCTACGTATTTACCCTGCTAATCCCCTGACACTATGGGGTCATTTTAGCATGGCTAATCCACCTAACCTTCTCATTTTAGACATGTTTCTTAAATTAACAGTCCACAATGACGTGAAATTAAAGTTCCTCTAATACAGTACTAACTTTACTTACAATTTCCTTTCTATCTGACATTTAACTTCAGGACTATGCTGCAGTTTCACCACTATGTCGATTTAAATCATCACATTACATGCTTAGATCATTAAAACATTTTGCACTGATTTAATTGCATCTAATAGAAGCTATCCTGATGTAGCGATTGGGGAAAAGTGTGTATTTAAGGTAAAGATTTTTCAGTCTGTGTAATCATAGAAATAGATTTATTACTATTCTGTGTCTTATTTCAAGGTAGATTTATAGCCATGGTTTGGAGGCCAGACTCTATATTTGAAGTAGTAGGGCACTGGAGTGGGGTTTCAAGCTCAAAAGCCACTGCAAGGAAGTGATTTACAAATGTAGCCCTATTAAATGTGGAACATACTGCGATATTACTGCAACTGTGACACGCTTTTCCCCAGTTTATAAAAATGAGTTGTGACCTCGATGTTGCCCTGAGCAATCCTTACCTGAGTTAATACGCAAGCCTTGAGTGGCATACAAATTAGACCGAGCTCAGCCTATGTTGGCTTGGCTTGGCTTGGCTTGTGGGGCAATCCTAATCTTTCATATTTTCAGCACTTTGATGCTGGAAATGTGTGTTGCAAAATCAGGCGACTGTTGCCAGTGGCTTTGTGCCCACAAGGAACAATGGTCAGAAAAACTGTGGTCAGTTTATTCCTGAATTTTCAATGAATATTCCCCATATGTGAATTTGTGCATCACAAAAGTTAAAATGAGAGTTTAGCCCCTGATTAAATGAAACACTGTGCCCTAAACAATTTCTATTGAATACACAAAGGGCTGAATTCCTTTATTTTGGGACTCAGTGCTGGGGGTGGGAACACAGCGTTCTTCCTGCTGCAAGTGGTTGGTGGGAAAACATGGCCAATCTTCTGGCCCTAACAGCATTAATTATGTACCCAGGTATTTCACGTTGTATTTGGTGGTGGGGCAGGCCTGGGTGTCACGTAGTCCCCCATCATGCCTGGGTGTCATTTTGAAAAGGATTTGGCATGGAGAGCCCCCCATGCCTACTAACAACCACAATGGCGATGGCTTAGTAAGATTTCACACCTTGGGTGTTCTTTCAGAACCTAGTTTGCCACATTTGCTCACATTTTTTGTTTTTTGCGTAAATATTACAAATGGAATATTTTCAATTTTGACGGTAGTTTAGCAGCTGGTCTTCATTCACTGATTACAGTTCAGGAAGGAAGCAGAATAGTTTTTGAAGGAATGATGGAAAGGCATGCAAGTAGTAAAACACTTCCCAATTTCCAGCGTCAACGACTCACAAATGAGGTATATCCAAGTCACACACTGAAGCTTCCTTCTTCCTATCCAAAATGCTTTACGCAGATGAGCCCTTTATTTTACACTCTCGTATCATTTTAATTTATAGCTCGTGCTCATAAGGTCTCATGAGTGATCCTTCAGTGGACCACTAAGAAAAGTTGTAAAAAAAATTACAGTTAATTCCACATAGGACACTTGTATTCCAAACTGTAACAATTATAAAAACAAAACAAAAATAATGCAAAATACATTCAGCAGTTTGTTTTTTTTTCTTCAAAGGAGCACAACCATTTAACTGCAGAAATTAGCATGACTAGTTACCTCATTTTGAAAAGACAAGCTGCCTTCAAATAACAGCTTGAGCTGGGGAACATATGAATACGACACCTTCACAGGCTATTGTGATATTGCATGTCTCACCATGTGTGTTCTCTCAACTTCCGGAAATTAGGGGATTTTCACAGTAGCTTCACTGCAACACTAATCTAAGCCTACTTGTGACACTAATAAATAAATCTCATAAACTTTAACAGCAGTAGGCCATACAGGCCTTCATGTCTTCTCACCATTCAATATGACCATGGCCCTGTTCTCGTATCCCTATATTCCCTTAGTGTCAAAACAAAATCTATCAATTTTCATCCTCAATTTTCATCATATTATTGAATGTATTCAATAATGAGAATCCTAAGGTAGAGTACTCTAATGATTCATAACCATTTTAAATAAAGAAATTTCTCTTGATGTCCTTCCTAAATCAATGACACCTTATCCTAAGATTATAGCCCATTGTTCCAGACTCTCCAAGCAAGGAGAAACAATCACTCAGCATCTACTTTTTTAAGTCCTCTAGGACATATTTACATTTCAAAGAGATCGGCTCTCATTCTTCTGAATGCCAGAGAATAAAGGCTTATTCTACACAATCTCTCCTCTCATCTCAGTAATCAATCTAGTGCATGTTGTTGCATCCCCTCTCAGGCAACTAGATCCTTCCTTGGATAAGGAAACCAAAATTCTATACAGTACTCCAGATATGGAGCAGGGATTTTGTCCCTGGATGGGCCAAGTATGTATGTGGATGGACGCAAAAACTTGTGCCTCCAACTGGTGTGGCGAATCATAGAATCCTACAATGCAGGTGGAGGCCATCTGTCTCATCGAGTCTGCACTGACCACTATCCCACCCTATCCTCATTACCCCATAATCCCATGTGTATACCCTTGCTAATCCCCCTGGCACTAAGGGGCAATTTTAACATGGCCAATCCACCTACCCTGCACATTTTTGGACTGTGGGAAGAAACCGGAGCACCCAGAGGAAACCCATGCAAACACAGGGAGAATGTGCAAACTCCAACAGACAGTGATCCAAGCCGGGAATTGAACCTGGGTCCCTGGTGCTGTGAGACAGCAGTGCTAACCACTATGCCACACTGCTGCCCCAATTTACTGACATTATCATTACAATGGGCCATTTTCCATGGTGAGATCAGAGTCGGCAGGACCATCCACAACAAGCAGTCAGTAGTCAATTAGAGATCATTTAAAGTCAATTAAAACTATTGTCAGAGACCAAATGAAAATTTTTGATCAGCCTGCAGACCCCCTCGTGAACTAGTCCCAGTCCAGTGCACTCATATCACTCTGTCCAGCCCACCAGATGAAAAAGGCTAGCAGCCTCAATAAGTCTGTTCCTTTATTCAATCACCCTCCCAACATCTGCAAAGCACCCATGCCCCATTTGGGCATCTACCCATTGCATCTGGAGTCTCTGAACCTCCCTTCCAGTGAATACTTTGGACACTAAGGCTCCATTTAGCATGACCAATCCACCTAACCCAGCACATCTTTGGACTATGGAAGGGAAGCAGAGCACCTAGAGGGAACCCACGCAGTCATCGGGAGAACATGCAAACTTCACATAGATAGTCACCCAAGGCCGGAATTGAACCCGGCTCACCTGCGCCAAAAGGCAGCAGTACTATCCATTGTTGACCATGTCCTTTCCTGCTTCATACAACCCAAGAATGTCTATAACTGATATGACTTCCCTTTCATAAAGCCATGTTGACTCAGTCTAATGATATTATGATTTTCTAAGTGCCCTGTACCCTGATAACAGATACAAATATTTGTTTAATCTTTCTGCCAATTCCTAATTCTCTATTACAGCTTCTCCTACCTCTGCTTAAAAGGCTCCATGCCTATTCGCGCTAATCTTTTTAATATGCAGGTAGTGTCTCACAGCTGGCAAACTCAGAACTAAGGTCATGTCATGCCAAATTGTTCAGGTGGCTTTTTGCTTTGTTTTATTGAATTAAAATTGATGGCACATTATGACAATGTCCCAATTTTAGATAGTTTGAAGTTTTTCAATAGCTGAATTTTAGACACTGCATCAAAACTTATAAAACTCTTAAAATCTTGCTTTTATATTTATTTCTATTTGCATTCATATTCTGTTTCCCATCCAAGAAATTAGTAAAGGATGACTGAGAATTGAAAATCCCTCCCAATCCTCAGGCATACTATTCTTTTAATTCTATCCTTAGCTTCTCTGGTTACGCGTGGTTTAACCTTTCTTTTCAAAGAGCTTTTATCACTCAAGGGAATGCATGCTCATTGATAATTATGAATGAATTCTTTCAATGTCCACCATCACTGACTGATTTCCCAATCTACCTTCGCCAACTTGCCCCGCATACCTACTGTGGTAATGTTTTTAACATTTAACGCCCTTTAAGAGGGCGATCCTTTTGATGGTCATGTGATTTGGCCAGACCTGATGGAAAGGCCACATGGGAAGCTGAACCAATCGGGAACAAGAGTATGCATTCTGGGACAGGGAGTCAGGGAAAAGAGAGTAGATATGTTTTATAGTTCTGTCAGAAATACATATATATATAATAAATAAATTATTACTTGAAGCCAGAAATGAGTCACCTTTGACTTTACTATACTGGCAGCAAGAAAAAGTTGTCAGTCCATCAGAAGATCGCAGTACACAGTTAAATGGGAGGAAAGTAAGCATTGAAGCTACGATGGGACAGGTACATGCACCTTATAAAAATGCCTTTAATTGGTAAGATTGAGTCATTTCACTCAATGTTGAAGACTGACGGCAATATATTGAAAGGCTGCATTATTTCACAGCAGAGGTAAAAAAGGTGATTCTACTCAGCCTGTGGCCTGCAATCTTACACCCTAATGAGGAATCTAACATCATCTGATGCTCCAGATACAAAATCCTTTGACCAGATAGTTGAAATAGTCAAAAATCATTTTAAACCCCAATCATTCAATTATCATGTTGAAGTATACATTTCATTCTGCAATCTGGGAGCCAGGGGTCTCCAGTTTTGTGGCCAGATTGAAAGGGTTAATAAAGCTCTGTGAATTCAGCCCATCTTTAGCGGAGATATTATGAGACTATTTGGTTTGCAGGATCAACAGCCTCACAATCTAGAAAAGACTGTGGGCTGACACTAAAAATCTCTTTAGAAAATGCCGTAAAGGTGGCCCCGGAGACTAAATGTGCTGAGCGTGGCGTAAGTGAATTACAAGGTGTGCCCAACGAGCTGAACTTGTTGTGACGAGGAACAGCCCGAGTGAGGTCACAGCAGAGCCCGAGAAGGGTGGTACATCACTGGGGGTGGAAGTTTGATTTCTCTGTTGTGGAGAGCATGCCCAAGAAATTATGTACGTTTCTGTTGTAAGAGGAAGGGTCATTTACAAGCATTATGCAGAATGTAGCAGGCAGGACAGAAGACGCAAAAAAAAAATGACGGTTAGTTTAACACTGTTAAATAAACTGAATACGGAGCCCAATAGGGAATCCGAATCATATATTCTAAACCAGGTCCAACTCAATAAGATGCCTTCTATAAAAATAGCCTTAATGGTCAATGGCAGCTCTCTTAAAAAATTTTTAACACAGGAGCCATAATCACAACGGAACAAACATTGTGATACCTTGAAAAAGGTCCACAACTCTTATGACTGAGTAATTCAGGAGCCATTTTGTCTACTTATACAGGGGAGATATTGAAGATAGTAAGGTTAGTTACGATTGCTGTACCAATAAGGAATTGGGATGAATAAAAGGGGCTAAACCAAAATTTAATTGAATGCCGAGGTAATACTTCAGTTTGATTGGATGCATCCAGTGTCTTATGCATTTCATTGTAATGCAGAAGTAGAGGTCGGAAGATTGGAAGACTTAAGAGTGATAAAACCTGTACAGTTTTCTGTATCTATAATCCCTATTCTAAAACCAGATTGCACTGCAAAAATCAGTGGGGATTGTAAATTAACTGTACATTGAGGAGCTCAGATAGCCAGATACGCCACTCCGAGCACTGAGGACCGCTATGCCACATTAACAGGGAGCCTTACATACATCAAGTTAGATCTCAGTACACTACCAGCAACTGGAGCTGGATGAAGATTCCAGTGGTTAGTTACCATCAACAGCTACAAAAGGTTATACCAGAATACATGTTTACCATTTGGAGTCTCATTGGCCTATGTATTTTCCAGTGTACAATGGAAAGTTTATTGCAGGCATTCCTACATTAGTGGTGTACCTGGATGATGTTATAATTATGGGAGTATTCCCTGAGGAGAACCGAGCAAACTTTGAGGAGGCTCTCAGAAGATTTAGAGAAGTGAGCATTCATTTGAAATGTGAGAAACGCACTTTGCAGGTGGTTGAAATTATGTACCTGGGTTTCAGGGTGGATACTAAAGTCTACACCCTCCAGAGGATAAAGTCACAGCCATAAAGGAACCAACACAACCTAAAAATGTATCAGAGTTAAAATTGTTCTGAGGAATGGTGAATAATTACAGCAGGTTCTTACAAAAGTGTCTACAATTTAAGCCCCACATCAGTTTTTGAAGAAGTTTCAGTGATAGAAATGGCGAGAAACACAAAACGTGGTATTTGCAAAAGTAAAGCAAGCCTTCCAGTTGTCGACACTGCTTGCACATTTTGATCCAACCAAACCATTGGTAATTACCTGTGATGCATCAACATATGGAGTGGGAGCAGTCTTGATGCACAAGATATCAGATGGAGTCGGAAGACCAATTGTGTTTGTGTCAAGAACCTCATCAGATGCTGAGGAAAGATATTCTCAGGCTGACGAAGTTTGATGGTAATTTATTTAGTGAAGGAATTTCATCTATATATAATATATACGTACGGCAGACATTTCACCATAGTATCAGATTACTGTTGGCTTATTGCAAGAGGATAAACCAGTGCTACCAACTGCCTATGTGAGGGTGCAGAGACAGACTCTATTGATAGCTGTATACAGCTACTCTTTCCAGCACAGGCCAGGGATGCAAATATCAAATGCAGATGCACTCAGTTGCCTCCCTCTGCTGCAGACAGTACCATCGCCATCTGTACTGCAAGTAGTAGTGTTGGCGTTGCACCTGGTCATTAGATTGACCTGAACTTACTGGTCTCAGCTACTCGTGTAAAACTTGGACTGAACGGTACCCGGTGCTATCAACAGTTAAGACGATGGTGATGCATGGATGGTACTTGATAATTCAGAGCAATTCAAACTTTACCTGCAGCGTGTCTGGAAATCATGGCGGGCATTCTCCCAAAAAATGAAGTGCTCAACAGGCGGGAAAATGGGAGATTTTCATGTCTGATTTTTGGGCGTACTTAGTTTTACGAATCTCTGCACTCTGTGCTCCACAGAGTGCCTCAGGGGGCATTCATGCTGTTAAGTGGGGGGGCAGGGCCTCATTCCGCTGGGGAGGCCAGAATCAGCACACTGAACGGGCACTAAGCATGCGCCAATCAGTGGGGAAATTGGCGCATGAATACTGGCCTCCCCATCACTGACTTCTCAAACACCCCCCAACCCCCTCCATCACCGGCTTACCCAACAACCTCCCCACCCACCTAATTGCTGGCCTACCCGAACACACCTCATCTCCCCCTATTGACTTGAAGTGTAAAGGAGAACATGCCCCTGTCTACATCAACAGGGACAAAGTAGAAAGGGTCGAGAAATTCAAGTTTTTAGGTGTCCAGATCACCAACAACCTGTCCTGGTCCCCCCCCTCCATGCCGACACTATAGTTAAGAAAACCCCACCAATGCCTCTACTTTCTCAGAAGACTAAGGAAATTTGGCATGTGAGCTACGGCTCTCAGCAACTTCTACACATGCTCCATAGAAAGCATTCTTTCAGGTTGTATCACAGCTTGGTATGGGCTTCTGCTCTGCCCAAAACTGCAAGGAACTACAAAAGGATTGTGAATGTAGCCCAATCCATCACACAAACCAGCCTCCCATCCATTGACTCTGTCTACACTGAATCGCCAATCCCCCTATGGACTCGGGCTCGTTAGGCTTATTGAAATTGGAATTTCAAATTGGTAATCAGCCTTGCGCTGATTATGTTAGAAAACATTGCCTGGGAGATTCACTATCGGCTGGATGCCAGTTGCGAGTCCCATGATAAGCCCCCCACTCATGTCTACCTGCTCCTGAGCTGTGCAGCAGGCCAGAAGAATTGCCCCCAACATGAGCAAATGGCATGCTATTGTGAGGTGCTTGTGTTATAATGACACTCCAGGATTGAAGGCTTTTGTTTAGGCATTGCACACCCAGACAAATTAAGATGAAAGCACTAGCCCAAAGTTATATTTGGTGGCTAGACATTGATAAGTAAATCGATGGCCAGCCTATGCCCGAGTTGTGAAGCCCAACAGTCATTGCCATCACCAGCAAATATGCATCTATGGGAGTGGCTAGGTCGGCTATGGTCAAGACTGCACATAGACTTTGCAGGACCGTTCATGGGACACATGTTCCTCATCCTGGCTGATGTACATTCTAAATGGCTGCACGTTCACTTGGTGAAGTCTACAGTGGTCATAGCCACCACTGACAATCATGGTAGATTTTTGCCATCCATGGCATCCCAGTTTTTATGTCAGACAATGGCATAGCATTTACAATGGTGGGGTTTCAAAAATGTGTTAAATCAAATGGTATTTGTCATGTTCAATCAGCCCTTTAGCACCCATCGAGTCTGGTGCTGTACGAATAAACTGCACAAACCTTCAAATCATCAATGAAAAAGAAAGTTCACAGACCATTCATTGCCTTTACATTTGGCAAGTTTCTTGTTGTCATAAAATACCACACAAATGTGACCACAGGGGTTACACCAGCTGAATTACTAATGGGACATTGCCTATTAACCCATTTGGATTTGGTATTTTCAGATTTGGTGCAGAGAGTCATGGTTAGGCAAGCTCCCAGAAAGAAAACCAAGGAAAAGGGACAGTGTTTTCCCAATTTATGAGTTCATTCTGGCCAGGTGCTTTGCAGGTGGACCGACATAGGCGGCTAACAAAATTGAAGAAGGAATGGGACCAGTCTTCTACACTGTGGAAGTACAAAGTCGCCCTGTAAAAAAGCATGTGGATCATTTGGGGAATAGAGCAGGACCTTATACAGGGGGCTAACAGGTGTATTTTGCAGTGGACTTGTGTTTGCCAGTTGCTGATCCGGGGATTCCCACTGTTAATGTTGAGCCGAGGCAACACAAAGTTTTTGAAGCCAAGGAGACAGTAGCTGCTGAGGAGGATGTCAACTCCAGACTTCCTTTTGCATCTGCCTGCCCAGATTCTTTACTTAGTGAAGGATCCAGTACTGAGTTGAGACGTTTCTCCAAAATCCAAGAGTCTCCAAACCGACTAATTTTGTGTTGAGTTTTTCCCTGGGGTGTCCTTATTGTGTGGCTGTGCCATGTATGCCTAAGTTTAATGATGTTCTTTTTGTTTTATTCATTGATGGACTTAGGAGTTAGGGGGAAAGTGGTAACGTGGCCCCTTTAAGGGGGTGATCTCTGAGGGCCATATAATTGAGCTGGACCCTATGGAGAGGCCATACAGGAAGCTGAGCCAATCGGGAATAAGGGCACGTGGCCTGGGATGGGGAGGATCCTTGGTTGGAGCCAGGGAGGAGAGAACAGGCGTGTTTTCCAGTTCTGTCAGACCCTTATCTGTATATATAATTGTTAATAAATCAATTATTACTTGAAGCCACAATGAGTGGCCTTTGACTTTACTATGCCTACATAATTTATTTTGTTTAAATTTAAGACTGTAATTTTGTAATTGTGAAACTCAACATATTACTCGTCCCTGGAGATTCCTTCCTACAAGGTTACTAATTAATCATGTCTAATTACCGTGTAACACATCTAAAATATCATGTTCCCTGGTTCATTCCTCAAAGGTAGAGGTTTTATGTTTACTATAAACTAATAAACTTCTTTATTTTACACTAACTGGAAGAGTGAACAGAGTACTGGCAAAGAGATTTATTCCATTTCCTAAATATCTCCACATGAACAAAATTTCAAAAACATGTTACCTTCCCCTCTGATACAGGCTCAACTCATTATACAAATCAATCTCTGAACTAACTAGCATTAATTTTGGGAAGGCAGTCTTTCACGTTTCACCCTGATTACTCCAGTCTCAGAAATTAACCAAGACTCTCTACTTCCAAAACAGAGATGCGGCGGGGGTGGGGGGGGGGGGGGGGGGGGGCGGTGGTGTGGGGAGCGGCGGAGGTGTGGTGGTTTAGGAGCTATGATAGCTCTGGTGATCAATGTAAACTATTCCAACATCAACAGTGTAAACATTTCTAGAAATGTGGGATGAACCTCATTGCTTCAAACTGATGATGGCATGTGAGAATGCTGAATTCTGAAGCAGTTGACACACCGGGCATACTGATTAATTTGTCCTAAATAATATCCCAGTTAGCTGATATTTCTCAGCATTAGGAACGGAATCAAAATTCAATGCAATGTTTTAAACTCCAATCCTTTCTAGGCTAAATATATGAAAATAAACCTCAAAGTACTACAGTTGGATATAGTACTTAACTACGTCTTGGCTCCTTTAAACTATTCACTTGAAACAAATTCAATTAGTGATTTCAGTTTGCATAAACTGATTGACCATTTAATATTTTCTATCTGTCAGTTTAATGGATATAGCAACCATTTGATACTACACAATGCCAGTGACCGTAATAGTGTAATTATTAACCCTGGATTATGCAAGCTAAGAAATGCACTTCTTGATCAGAAGTGGCATGAACCTTTCACTAGCAACATTGTACAGCCATCAACAGTAACTGTTCAGAAACCAGAACTGTAACACCATACAAATAATACAGAGAGTGCAACTCAGTTCAATTTGATTGCAAACATGTTAGAATTCTTGACACAGGTGGATCTTTTGTATTCTGATCTTTTTAAACTGAGATATCTCAATAAGTACACGTGGTCCCAGTTTAGGATCTAATGAACCAAAACAGTCCATGTAAGTCACTTGCTCCCATGAGGACTTCCTGAATATTTAGTTCATTTAATCCTGTTTTTTTAACACCTTTTCTGTATTCCATTGGACAGTTCAGATCCTCCAAACCAGCCCTAAAGCAAATCTGAATCAGAATTTTACAGATTTTCCATATATTGATACAACTATTATTCAATCTCTTGCATTTGCAAAAAGTAGCATTGATCTCAGTGTAATTGGTAGTCAATTAATGTTATAAATTTCAGGTAACTTGACCACTGAAAATGATTGGTTTCAATCTGGTTTGTCCAATCCCTTCCTAATACTAATCAGTGGTAATTCAAAGTCAGTGATCTGCTGAATATGTAATATTTTAAGAAAGGAAGCAGGTTGGTTAGTCACAGATGCTATTACTTTATTTTACTATGTTGTTCATTTTGCACTGTTTAAGTTCACTTAATGGTATTTTCCATTGTGTTTGCGATTGATAGATATTATTGCTCCCTTTTTAGTTAAATTTTTACTCTTTTAGTATCTCAGTCTTTTTGAGGTTGGTTCCTGAAGGGCTTTTTTAGGATATTGATTTAAGCTTCAGTTTCTGAGATTTTAGAATTAATTGTCAAGTGTTTAGTGGTTGGGTTGAGAGTGAATTAGAAGTCATTAGATTGACTGCTATAGCACGTGAACTGGGATCCATTGCATGGATATAGATAACCATGTGTACTGGAAGTTTTGTCAGTTGCTTGAGTTCAAACTCCAAGAGGCTGGAATCACTGTACTATGTCTGAGATTCTTAGGATTTTGCTGAATGTATGTTGGTGTAGAAGGTGCAAGAAGTGAGCAAATAGGTGATCACCAAAAAAGTTAGGAGGAAGACATAGGAAGTATAGGAATCCACTATACCAATAGTATTTGCTAAGTGGTTTTCAGTTTTGGGTATGAAGATGTGTGGGCCCTTTGGAGGAATGCAGTAAGAAATAAACCTTGGCAACATGAGAGATTTAAAATGTACAAGGGGGAAAAGAAAAAGTAGAAACACAGATTATAGGTAGGGGATTCTGTTACCCAATCATGATTCTGAATGGTATAATGCTTCTTTGGAGGCCAGGATAAAGGATCTCACTAAGTGGGTATAAGGTATTCTGCAAGGGAAAGAGGAACAGCCAGAAGTGGTGGACCACATTTGAACCAATGGCACAGATAGAAAAAAGTTTGAGGTCCTTCAGGCAGAGTTTCAGGGCTGGGAGAAGATTTAAAAAACAGAATATCCCAGTAACATATTCTAGTGAGTATAAAACACTTAGGAAGATGGTACAGATAAATGTGTAGCTGATGATTATGATACTGAGCCTTGAAGAAATGCATTTTATCATGTTTCTTGTAAAGGGTATATTTAAAATTTAGCTCTGTTTTATAAGGTGGCAATTTGTTTAGGGCAATAGGTAGCTCAAATGTTAGAAATGCAGGATAATGATTGATTTTAGCTAATGATGTGTTTACAGAGTTAATGCATTTATGCTTACTTAGGTTTCACTTAGAGTTTCAGAGTAGAGTTTTGATTAGGTTGATTGATGAGCGACAAAGTTATGTGCTAATGGGAGGAGCTAAACTTACAGGTAAGATATACAGTTTTGTTTTAAAATAGTCAGTTTTCTGCCTGGTCCTGAAAAAAAGCAAGAGGTATCTTTCTATCTCTTCTCTCTGGAGGCTGCTGTTGGGACTGTCATAAGAAAGGCGTCTCTCTCTCTCTCCGGAGATGTTTAAAAGGCTCTAGGATTGTTAATAAGACAGGCACATAAGTCTGAGTTGCCAACTGATTTTGAAGAGGAATATTGTTTGAATTGGAACTCAGAGGGATAGATTAGCAGTTAAGAACTGTATCTTGTTATATTTAAGTATTGTTCAAATGTTAAATATTAAACTGACTAATTTATAGTTATCTGTGTTTTTAAATAAAGTTTGTCTTGATAAAAGTTCCCTGTTTGTCAGTAGAATCACACCTGAAGTAAAGCCTCATATACTTAAATTAACATCAAAATAACAAATAGCTGGGGTCTAGTCTAACTTCACAATATACCTTAGAATTTCTAATCTCATATCCCTACATGGGGACAACATAAAGGCTCTTGTGCCTTGAGAAAGGTTCTGGAGGAAGGATAATTGGCACCTGAAGAAAGCCAGGACCCTTGTTCTTGCTGAGAATTGAACTTGTACTGTTCAGGAGGGAAAAGAATTGGGCAGGGGAAGAGGAGCAAGAAACAAGTAGAAATGAGGTCAGAGGACAGAGATATATAAACAGCTACAAAATTAGAAATATTCAAAAAATTGCAGGAACAGATTAGTGAAAATAGCAAAAGTGATGAAGGCAGTATTAAACCATATGTACGTCAATGTCTGTAGTGTAACAAATAAGATTGGTGAGCTGCAGTTACAAATCATCACATGGGATTATGACGTGGTTGCATGATAAGAACATAAGAACATAAGAAATAGGAGCAGGAGTAGGCCATCTGGCCCTTCGAGCCTGCCCCGCCATTCAATAAGATCATGGCTGATCTGTCGTGGCTGATCTGTCGTGGCTCAGTTCCACTTTCCCGCCCTCTCCCCATAACCCTTAATCCCCTCTCTTATCAAAAACCCATCAACCCGCTTCTTAAAAATATTTAGCGAGGCAGCCTCCACCACTTCAACGGGCAGAGAATTCCAGAGATTCACCACCCTTTGAGTGAAGAAGTTCCTCCTCAACTCCGTTCTGAACCGCCCCCCCTTTATCTTGAGGCTGTGCCCCCTAGTCCTACTGTCTTTTTTGAGCGGGAAGAGTCTTTCCACCTCTATCCTATCCATCCCATTCATCATCTTATACGTCTCAATGAGATCTCCCCTCATTCTTCTAAACTCTAACGAGTAATAGGAGACAATTAAGGTCAGGAATAGATTCCTAATGTTCTGGTTCCCAAGTGTTTTGAATGATAGAGAAGGAAAACGCAGGGAGACCATGAAGTACAGATTTATGGTGATGTTACATTTCTGAATGGAAAGGATTTACTAGATGGCCCTAGCCCTGAATCTGAAGTGGCTTGAGTCCAGGAAAAGGGGAAACTGTCACATTGTTGGGGAGCTTTATTTTTAATTGAGCTCCAAACTGTGACGAGGAGATAGATGAGATGTGTCAGCAAATTCAAAGACGTGTAACAAATATAGTGAACAACATTCGAGACAGTAATTATCCTAATATACCCTTGGGGGGGAGAAAAACAGCACGAAAGGTAGGGCAGTAGCAAATCATTGATGTGTGGAGGAGAACTTTCTCAATCAATATGTCTCCAGAACAGCAAGGAAGGGACGCAGTCTTTGATCTGGTTCTGGATAATGAAATAGATCAAATGGAGAGTGTTAAATTGGAGTATCTAGCTAACAATGACCACAACATACAGCTTGAAATAATTTTCGAAAGAATCCCGACTCAGAAACTATCAAAAGTAAAAATCTCCAATTGGGGAAGAGCTAATTTCCATGAATTAAGAAGTGGCCTAGTACATGTGGATTGATGCTTCAAGGGAGAGGATTCAGAGAAGAGATAGTTCAGGTGCAAATTAGACACACTTCTTTGAGGAGAAAACATACAACATTCAAAGCGATTGTGCCCTAGATGAGAGAGGAAATACAAGTTAAAATAAAATAAAAAGATTTATAAAAACCAAGGACTTGATCCAAAGGAAGATTATGCAAAGCGAAGGAAGATATTGCAAAGTTAATATGGGAGTCTAAGAGAAGTTGTTAGTAAAGTAAGCAGGCAATGTTAAATTGAAATCTAAACATTATATATACTGAAGTATAAGAGTTTAGCTAAGGGAAAATTGGGCCTATTAAGGACCCAAATCTCCATATGGGAAGTAAGGGACACAGCTGAAGTATTTGATAAGTACTTTGCATTTATCTTAGCAAAGGCAGCAGATGAAGTGAAGACAACACTAAAAGAGGAGGGAAGTTTTGGAAAGAATAGCAATAGATAGAGGAGAGATACTGAAAATGTATATACCTGGTTCAAATGGAATACATTCTAGGTTGCTGAAAAGGTAGAAACAGCAGAGACATCTGTCACAATGTCCCACTGTTTCTATTCACATTGAATAGAGGAGTACTAATAATATTACAGCACCATTCAAGAAAGGGTAAATCAGGAGAGTACAGGCCAGTCAACCCAACATTGGTGATGGGGAAGTTATTTCAAAAGGCTTGTATTAATCAAAGAAATACAGCATGAATTTGTTAAAGGTAAATTGAACCTGATTAATACAATTTAATTATTTGAGGCAACTGAGAGATTGATCCGAACAGTTCAATAGATAACAAATATTTGAATTTTCAGAAAGTATTCAACAAAATGATATATGCTAAACTTAAGAAAATGGGAGCCCATGGAATTAAAGAGAAAGTAGAGGTGTGAATACAATATTGCCCCAGAGACAGAAAATAAAAGGAGGTGGTGGATGAATGTCTTTCAGAGTGGGAGATGATGTCCCCCAGGGGTTAATTTTGGATTCAATGCTCTTGTAATTTTTTTAATGAACTAACTAAATTGAGGTGTAGAATCAACAAGCTTTTGTCACAAAATTTGATAATGAACAGTGATGAGAAGAATTATAGACTCCATTATGACAAACAGGATTGTGAAATGGGTAGAAGCATGGCAGATGGAGTTCAAAGAATAAAGGTGTGAAGTGATTCATTTTGGAGGACGAAGATGGAAAGACAATGAACGGCATGATTTAGAAAGATGTAAATGAGCGCAGAAGCCAGTCTTCGGATGCATAAATCTAACATTGTAAGTTGACAAGATGATTGAATAAAACTTTGAAGATTTTAAAAATTTATAAAGTTTATTTATTAGTCACAAGTAGGCTCACATTATCACTGCAATGAAATTACTGTGAAAATCCCCCAGTTGCCACACTCCGGTGCCTATTTGGGCACACTGAGGGAGAATTTAGCATAGCCAATGCACCTAACCAGCACTTCTTTCAGACTGTTGGAGAAAACCAAAGCACCGGAGGAAACCCAGGCATACATGGGGAGAACGTGCAGATTCTGCACAGCCAGCGACTCAAGCAGGGAATTGAACCCAGGTCACTGGTGCTGAGGCAGCAGTGCTAACCACTGTGCTACCATGACACCTGCATTTGGTTCCTTGGGTTTATGAATAGAGGAATAGAATATTAAGAAAAAACATGCTATAACTTTAAGTCACTGATTAGGCCTCATCTTGAGCATTGTGGACGATTCTGGGCATCCCACTTTAGGGAAAGGCATAAAGCCCTTTGAAAGGGTGCAGCAGTAATTAATCAGGAGTGAGGGATTTCAGTTCTGAGGAGTGATTGGAAACATTAAGGCTATTTTCATTAGAACAGAGAAGATAAAGAGGTAACCTAACCTAGGTTTGCAGGATGGTGAGAGGTTACCTGTTGCAAGTGAGTTATTAACTGGAGGTCAGATTCCAAACCACTGACAAAAGTTTGAGAGAGAAGACGAGAAGAAATCTTTTAACTCAGGGTTATCGATCAGGAATGCTCTACTTCAAAAGGTGGTGGAAGCTGATTCCATAAATAATTTTAAAAGTAACAGACAAGAGGGTGAGCAGCTACAGAATTAAAAATAAAAAGCAGGATTGTGGAACAAGTACAATTGTTCTTCCAAAAACCAATACAGGCACAACGGACCTCCTGTCTTGTACGTTTCCATGATTATACAAAATGAATCCATCACTTCCTCTGTTGTAACAAAAGCAGCAGTTCCAGTTTTTCCTGTTGTTCTTTACATTTTTATTTTTTCATATCAAACAATTTCCTGGGGGTATCTGCACTGTGTCATCTCTACATATATAGAGTGGAACCCAAAACTGTACACAGAAGGTGAGATCTAACCAGCAAACGGGAGAGTGTTGTTTGTGGTAAGAAAACTGACGTGTTCCTCTGGATATCTCATGGCCTCCCCTCCCTACTCCCAATTGGAGTTGATGCTTCTCTTCTCCCTTCTCCCCCCCACAATCATCAGCCCCTTCCCTCCCCCAATCATTATCCCCTGCCCCTCCCCCAATCATTATCCCCTGCCCCTCCCATGCATGCATGCACACATGCACACGCACACACAAAGCATCTTCCAAAGCCGCGACAACTATCATCTAGGACAAGTGCAGCTGGTGCATGGGAACACCATCACTTGCAAGCTCCCCTCCAAGCCATTCACCATCCTTACTTGGCAATATATCACTGCCATTCCTTTGCAGTCACTGGGTCAAAATCCTGGAATTCCCTTCCCAGCAGCATTGTGGGTCAATCCTCAGCACGTGGACTGCAGAATTTCAAGAGGGAAGCTCACCACCACCTTCTCAAGGGCAACTAGGGATGGACAATAAATACTGGGCAACCACCATGTCCCACGAATGAATAAAAACGTGCTTGAGCTTGCACCCACTAAGCCCCAAACTCCTCCCCCAGCCCCCCATACCCTCCAAAATCATCCCTTGCTCCTCCATCTACTGTAGTCATGATGTGGGTATGCCGGCGTTGGACCGGCGTAAACACAGTAAAAAGTCTGACAACACCAGGTTTTAGTCCAACCGATTTATTTGATAATAGACTCACAAGCTTTCAGGGTTAGTCCCTTCGTCACCTGACGAAGGGACTAACCCCGAAAGCTTGTGAGTCTATTATCAAATAAATCGGTTGGACTAAAACCTGGTGTTGTCAGACTTTTTACAGTGTTCCTCCATCTACTCCCAGCCCTCAACCAAATCTGAATGAATCCATCCTCTTCCCCCATCCTCCATGAAGCTCCCACTGGGGCCAGCCTCCTGGCATAGGTTGGCATTGCCAAGTTGGTGTGGGGCAGTGGCGGGGCATTGCCGGGCCACTGCCTGGCTATGACGCTGTCCCCTAGGGAGATCCCTGTGACAGGTTTACCCTTAGTTAAACCTGTTGTGAATGGCAGTAGTGTGTTGCCAACCAGCACGCGGAGAGGGGTGGTGGGTGGGTGTCTTGGAGAGAGAGCTTATGAATGACATGCTAATGTATTAAAATGAGTTTACAGCCACTCCACCAGGAGGGGCTTGGAAGATCAGAACTTGGAAACTCGCCAGCGCAAATTGCACTTTCTGGATTTTGACACAGATGGAGAATGTGAGCTTAAAGTCATCCTCCCCAGATGCCCAGTTTCATCTAAATTTATGTCTGAGCTTACAAATCCCATATCTACTGCCATACAACTCAAAAAGCCTTTTCCAAGATCTTCAAAATGTTAAGTATTGCTTTTTATGTTTTGTGAACTTGATGCTCTGCATTTTCACATCACCCGCCTTCCCCCATTCAAAGGATAATTAGCAATTTTTTAAACCAATGATGTATTAAATGGCCTCTTTCTGCATCGTCAATTTTCTATGTTTCTATATACTACCTCACATTTATTGACTCTTTTTTGCCATTCAACCACGGTCTCAATATTGCTTAGTAGCTGCCTCGGATCCCTAAAATTATTTTTCATGCCTCTTATTTTAATATGATTATCACATGTCAGTACAAGTTTTTCTAGATCTATATCACGTTCTCAAGATGGCACCAGAGCGAGGCGACTTCTTGCAAGCCACGCCCAGCATACCTTCTAATTTTACCTTTTAGTCTTGTTCTAAGCTTCTAGAACTCCATTCTAACTCTTTGAAACTCTCTAACAATGCTGTAATTCAGTCTCTTACACCCGAGCTATAGCGATAACACTACATTCTGCACTCCTTTCCTTCTCTATGAATGGTATGTTTTATATGTATAGCATGCAAGAAACAATACTTTTCACTGTACATGAATACAAATGACAATAATAAATCAAATCAAATTCATCAATAAACAAACATGCCAAACTCCATGGGACATTGCTAATCACCATCAACTTCTCTGACAAATTGTGCCTAGCTTCTACCCTTGGTTTCCTACCTTCCAAACAATTTTTAAATGTAAGCTTTTGGTTTTCCCTAAATGTCACATCCCTTAATTTTCTGTGGTTAATTGCCAACAGGTCCATGTACACCACATCCATCAGACTTTCGACATTGCAGAAGTAGGCCATTCAGCCCATCAAGCCTGCACCGACTCTCCAAAAGAGCATCTTACGCAGGCACCCCACGCTGCCCTATCTTTGTAACACCATGTATTTACATGGCTAATCCACCTAACCTACCCATCTTTGGACTGTGGGAGAAAACCAGAGCACCCGGAGAAAATCCATTCATACACAGGGAGAACATGCAAATTCCACACTGACAGTTAGTCTAGGCCAGAATCGAACACATGTCCCTGGCATTGTGAAGCAGAAATGCTAACCATTGTGCCACTGTGCTGTCCTTACTTAGTTATTTCTCAATATTTTCCCTTGATCTAGATATTTAGTAATTTAATCTTAATTTAAAGATTTCAGCTAAAAGAATCCAAAAATCTTTGACAGCAATGTAAATGATAAAGGTGTAGTGAGAGGATGGGACTGATTAGGGGCTAAAGGCGACCCATGCTTGGAAGAAAATTACCCTTGGTTTCCTGCCTTCCAAACAATTTTTTAATGTAAGCGCTTGGTGTTCCCTAAATTTCACATCCCTTAATTTTCTGTGGATAATTGCCAACAGGTCCATGTACATCACATTCATCAGACTTTCGACATTCCAGAAGTAAGCCCTGATCCCAAATAGGCTCCACCACCTTGGCTTGGGTGCACAGGGAACAATTTCAAAATTTGCAATTGACACAACTCTTGGAAATATCATGAACTGTGAGGAAGTTAGTGATAGACTTCAAGATGACATAAATAAGCTGGTGGAAAGGGCAGAAATGCTCAGTTGAAATTTAATGTAGAGAAGTGTGAACTGATACATTTTGGAAGCAGCAACAATGGCTGAGAAATTCCTTCCCCCTGGAAGCAGGGTTGCATACTGGAAAGGTAGCAGAAGATGCACTGGGGAAGGAGGGCCTTAGGAGCGGCACGGTGGTACAATGGTTAGCACTGCTGCCTCACAGCTCCAAGGACCCGGAATCGATTCCTAGCTTGGGTCACTGCCTGTGTAGACTTTACACGTTCCCCCTGTGTCTGCACGAGTTTCCTCCGGTGCTCCAGTTTCCTCCCACAGTCTGAAAGATGTGCTGGTTAGGTGCATTGACCCGAAAAGGCACTGGAGTATAGCGACTCGGCAAATTTGATGGGGACTTCATTGCATTGTTAATGTAAACCTTACTTGTGACTAATGAATGAACTTTTACTTTAAGATGCACCGGGCCCCAGAAGACGAACTGGGGGAGAGGTGTAGGGGGCCCTCCCAGAAGATATGCTGGGGCCCTGCCCCAGAAGATGTGCTGGCTGGCTCCACTGAGAAGATATGCTGAGCCACCTCACCCCAGAAAATGCGCTGGGGGGAATTCTTTGCCTCAGTGGATGCACTGGGAATGAGGGTACCCAGAAAATGTGTTTGAGGGGGTGGGATGCAACAGAAGACATACATGGGGCTTCCCACCCGAGAAGATGCACTACTGTCCTGACCCGAGAAGTCCTCATGCAATGACTGCATAGCAATCCCCGGGAACTTTAAACTTCCAATGGGCAATTACTCTGCACCAGGAACCATCCAATACTTACATTTAAACTGAAGACTTCAGATGACTCTGACTCTCTTACCAAAATAATTAACCAGGAAACGTTACATGGATTAAAGCCACTTCTAACTCCTAGAACTCACCAGCACCTCTGATAACTCCTCATGACTATCAGTCTGACTTCCCCCACACTACACTGCCACCCTAACCTCAGACAGGTTTGTAGGTTTGGAAGACACAGTTGAAAGAAGGCTTAATTAGTGGCTGCAGTGTATCTTGTTGATGGTACACACTGCTGCCACTGTGCATTAATGATGGAGAAAGTGATGGAAAGGGTGCTGATTCAGTAGGCTCTTTGTCCTGCAAGGTTTTAAGTTTCTTGAGTGCTTTTGGAGCTGCACTCATCCAAGCAAGTGGAGAGTGTGCCATCACACTCCTGACTTGTACCTTGTGGATGAAGGACAGGATGTGTGGAGTCAGGTAGAAAGAAAATTGCCACAGATTTCTCAGCATCTGATGTGTTCTTGTAGCCACAGAATTTGTATGACTGGTGCAGTTAAATTTCTGATCAATGCTGACCCTAAGGATGTTGATGGTGAGGGATTCAGTGATGGTAATACCATTAAACATCAAGAGGAGATGGTTAGCCATTTCTTGGCAGTTCTGTGATGTGAATGTCACTTGTAGTTTATCAGTCCAGTCCTGAAAGTTGTTCTGCTGCATACAGACACAGGCCGCTTCAGTCAGAGTTGTAAATAGGACTGAACAGAGTGCAACCCATAGAGAATATGCTCATGTCAATCCTTATGAGTGGAAAGTTATTGATGAAGCAGCTGAAGATGGTTGTGCCTAGGACATCATCCCTGAGGAACTCCTGCATTAATACTGAGATGGCCAATTTTAAAAAAACCACGAACATCTTCCATTTCTGTGAGGTTTGACTCACTCATTGGAGACTTCCCTTGGAAAATTTCACAGTAACTTTGTTGCAGTGTTAATGTAAACCTTACCTGTGACTAATAAATAAACTTTTAATTGCCATTGACTTCAATTGTGCTGGGGCACCTGGATGCCACACTCAGTCATATGCTACCTTGATGGCAAGCACAGTCACTCTCATTTCTGGAATTCAGCTCTTTATGTTTGGACCAATGCTTAATGTGGTCTGGAGTCAAGTACCTTGGCATAGGGTTAAATAATTAGATTTTTGTTTGAAATTACTGTTCTGCAAAACAATGACTGCTTTTAAGTATTCAACTCAATTAGTGGCAGTTTCAGAGTGACTGATGGATGTTACTGCAAGCAAAGGGAGAGAGAACAAGTCTGAAACATGAAGAAGTCTACAGTTTTATCTGAACACTCCCGAGATGTAGTCAAGTCTATTAGAGAACTTGTGTCATTTGTTAAAATACAATCAAGTACAGACCCTTGTATATTGTTTAATATTAGTTCCTAGCTTGCAATTTAAGTTTGTTACGCCAAAGTTTTATTTCTTCTCTAGTATAATTATTAAAGAGAATGATTTTTAAGACCTTTACAATTAGAATGGTTGTTCATTTCAAAGCCTCCATGAAACTCATGAATAACGGAAGCTTTTGGAAATGCTAAAAGCAAAGAATAGAGGTTATGAGGCCTTATGTCTGCCAGAAGAAGCAAAATCGGGTCCATGGTTTGGTGTATGGAAGTTCAAATTAATTTTGTCACAATTTTGATTTTGGGATTTATAAGAGCTTGGGCCCTTTTCACTTTATTAGATTTAACAGGGACCATCAGATGTGTGACTGAGGATGAATTGCAGTGAGTACAAGGGGTGAACTGACAGTTCTATCCAAGAGCAATATAATTCTTGATATTTCCTTGCAAACTGCATGAATTTTATTTAACACTTAAATAAAAACCATAACTGTTACCAAATGAAGTCAGCTTCAAACTACAAACAGTCTATTATATCCATGTACTGGTCAATGGGCATGGAAGCAAGGCTTGGAAGCAAGAACATGATTAGAATGGGAATGGATGTTGGTATTGTTTCTCAAGATAGCAGCGCCTTTGTTATTATTGCTCATCAGCTCCAATGTCCACCTGCCAGAAGGCACAAATAGCTACAGGCTTCCTGCCACTGAGGAAGCACCAAATTAGCTTAGAAAGAACATGCCACATATCATCACATGAAGTATTATGGAAGAAAATTTAGACACTTCCACCAAACTTCCATAATTTGAGATCAAAAACCTGTTTGCACTGAAGACATGTGATGAGCTGTATTCTTCCAGTCTTTTCCAACTTCTTCATGTAGAGAGAGTGGTTAAGCTGTGCAATTGTCATATGAGGGAATTGGAGGATATTGTACACTGTTAAGAGCACAGTTTTATGAATACATTTTTTGATGGCAGAAAGGCAAGGTGGAAAAGGAGTCTATGATCCAAGAAACATGCCTAATTTATGGAGATGGTAGTTTCCATTCCTAGATAAAGGAACATTTTTGAGGAAAGGTGAGGCACTTGGAGGATTGATTCGTTTAAAGGATTTCAAGTCATGCATTATAGGTACCCACAGAACTTGTATGTTTGCATAGGGCTTTTAGAGAGAATTTTTAAAAAAATTGCTTATGGGTATTTTACTTCTCTTATTTCTTTCGCCCCTATGAGTGAGCATTATTTGTGGTTAAGGAAAGTGTTGCACAATATTGCACCATCAACTGGTTAGGGTAGAAAATGCAGTGCTATCCACTGTGCCACCATGGGGGCAACATGGTAGCACTGAGGTTAGCACTGCTGCCTCACAGCGCCAGGAACCTGAGTTCGATTCCTGACTTGGGTCACTGTGTGTGTGGAGTTTTCATGTTCTCCCCGTGTCTGCGTGCATTTCCTTTGGGTGCTCCAATTTCCTCTCACAGTCTGAAAGACATGCTAGTTAGGTGGATTGACCCAAACAGGCTCCGGAGTGTGACAACTTTGGGAATTTCACACTAACTTAATTGCAGCGTTAATGCAAGCCTTACTTGTGACTAATAAATAAACTTTTAGAAAAGGTCTTTCCTCGACCTTTTCTTGCCTCCTTCCTGAGAAAGCCACAACTGTAGAGTACAATAATAATTAGAACACACACAGCAGCAAAAATGAGAAGGTTGTACATGGAAGTCATGTCAATACATAGGGCTTAATTTTCATCCTCATTGCTGGTTAATAACCTGACAGAGCAGTTCTTTCATTTCAATGGATCGATTATTGATGGGCTACCAATGGGTGGATGATCCACTTCACCAGATTGCTCCTCAGGAAGTGAAGAGCGCATACTGTACAAAGCTAAAGAGTTTGCCATAGCCTCTAAAATATCCTTGCATTGGAAGCAGTTCAGAGAAGCTTGACTACGCTGATTCCTGCATGAAAGGATGCCTTCTGAGAAAAAGATGAACGTGTTAGGCCTAAACCCAATGCTGATTAGTAGAATGAGATATGATCTGATTAAAACATATAAAATTCTGTAGTGGTTAGGTGGTGAGAGGATGTTCCCACTCATGGAGAATTCTCGAACTGGGGACACAATTTAAAAATAAGGGGTCTGCCATTTAAGATGGAAAGGAGGACGAATTTGTTCTCCGAATAGATCATTAGTCTTTAGAACTCTATTCCACACAAGAGGCTGGTTTATTGAGTATATTCAAGGCTGTGTTAGATTTTTGATCAACACTGGATTCAATGGTTATGGAGCAGGCGGTAAAGTGGAATTAAGGTCACAATCAGATCAGATCATAATTTTACTGAATAACAGTGCAGGTTTGATGGATTCAATGGCCTACTCCTGCACTTATTTTTTATGATCTTAAAATAGGACAACATACAAACTAATGCAGCATACAAGTTTGGGTAATAAACAATCATGATGGTTGTAGTCCGGCATATTGGAAGAGACAGGCTGATTGATAATATTTCCAGCTTAAGGATCTGTATCTTACTAAGAAGTCTTCCAGCACAGCAAGGGTTAATATTGTTATGGAGATTTAATGTAATCACATGGTGATAAGAGCCACATCAATTATTAACTTGTATTTGGTATGCAACTAATGCCAAGCCATAGGCAAGTTGGAAGGTTGGCCTTGGAGGAGGCCTATTTGAACTCAAACTTTCATAAACCTCTACCACGGTCCAGTGCAGCATATATAGGGCTTTTAAATGAGTTTAGAGTTCTCAGCAAAACCACATAAATATTCAGTGATAGTTGCCAATATGTTCTCACCAGCTGTCCTAAACTTGTCTTTCACAGACATGAGCCAGTGTTTATTTGTTCCGCCAATTTTTTTTCTCCATCTCTGAAATGGTCCCCTCTGAGAGTCATGCCCTGAGGCTGAAGAACTGGTGCTCATCAAAAGTAATCAGAATATGCAGTAAATTTGAAATTTCAAAATGGAAATATTGCTTAGACACCAACCAGCTCAGCAAACGCCAGCAATTTTTTTTGAAATGAGCTGAGTGTTGGGTTAACTGGAGTGAAAAAATAACTGGGACACTCATAATTAGAGATGCAAAGAGGTAGTGATGGACAAAAATACAGAGGCTAATTGAGATGCAAGGACAGAGACTAGCAGATGGGTTACACAAGCCTTCAATTAATGCATCTCCATTTAAATCATACCCTCAAACAGACAGCATCATATGCTCCCAACAACTCATACTGCTCTGTCCTCTGTGTAAATTAAAAGTTATGAGAAAAATAGAAATCCATGTGTGTAAATTAAATAGAGTAATGAATTCATAAAGCTCATTGAATTAGGCATCAGAAACCAACTGCATTGCAGTAATGATATTTTATTTCTGTTCAATAATGAGTATTTTGTATCAGATTATGTAACTCATTGAACTAATGTGCTGCATAATTCACACAGCTTTGGGCAAGGGCAAAATGCTTCTGATCAGTCAACCTTGACCAATCCAATATAACTGGAGCTACTGAGAACTCTTATACTGGTATCAATTTACTAACTCTCGCACAGAATACCAATGGTTGTTCCTAATACAGTGGCTTCTCTCCAACCATTAAACACAACAACTCCTTTCCCAATAGGGTAATTTCAGTACACTTTTTTATTTTACGAGGCATCAGAAACAACAGCCTCTGCATCAACGTAATTAGATTGCAATTATAATTATGTAATTAACTGAACACTTGGCACAAGAATATATTGTGTTCAGTGAACCTGAATTTCTAATCTGTCTGCTGCTCATACCTGTTCCATTCATTTCTTTCAGCTGCATAATCTGATGTACATTTACAGCCAACTGCTTCATCAGACAGTATTTTCAATGCCATCAAAGTCAAACAGGTTAGAATGAGGATAATGGTTCATCCTAACGAAATTGTTCCATTTTGCACTTGGAACAAATTTTAGAAACTAGGAGGGATAAATTAATTTCTCTATTTTTCCAGCAGTCATAGCCCCATCCTGTGTCAAATGTGAAAAGGATTACAGAATATACAGCATTGAGATTGGTCATGCAGCCCAGCTAGACCATGTCAGCGTTTATGCTCCATTTAAACCTCCCAGCCTTCATCTAGCTCCATCAAAGCTATGTTAATGCATCTTTACTACCCGCCACAACCAGTCCCTGCTGCAGAGAGCCACATTCTCAGCACCCTTTGGGTGAATATGCTTCTTTTCTCTATTTGATTGCTTAGTGAGTAGTTTATATTGCTGGCTTCTGGTTGCTCTCTTCCCACAAGTGGGAAAACTCTGTGGGTGGGATTTTCCGGCTCCCAAAACTGGAAAATCCTACCCAAGGTCAACAGATCTTTGCTTGTTCTGCCTCCCACCCACTACAATTCACATGGCAAGTGGGAAGGGAAAATTCCCCTATGTGTCTAATCTATCAAAAAAGCTGTGGAGGCAAGTGGGCCATCATTTGTCCCCACAGCTATCATCTTAAACTACAAGTCAGGAAGTCCACAAAACAACCCAAGTATGATTCTGTCAATTTTCTCTACTTTCTGACATGAAATCTGTCTTGCTGCATCAATATGATTGTGATGGAAAAGCATGTGGGTTGGGTGAAAAAAAAATGTATCCCAGAAACACTTCTGGATAGCTAGGTAATAATAATAAAATGTCATTATATATGGGCATGTCTCATTTATTTTCCTTTCACAAATGTTCTTTTTCACTTTGCAATAAATCTGAAAGTATCATTTTTTTTTGATGCATGATTTCAGAAGAGCGTGTGCTCACTTGAGGTCACTTGGACTGGGGCAAACATAAAAGACAGACTTTTTGTTCTCCACTGACAACAATCTTACTGAAGTTGATAGTTAAGACCAAAAGATTGTACATAGCTCTCCAGCCAAAGGTTGAGCAGTCTGTGAGTTCGGTTCATTTTGGGATATCTGCTTAGTTGAAGTAAGCAAAAATGCAAATGTGACCTAAATACAATCTTTATTGCAAGCTTAAAGGGACTGTTTCCCTCCCACAAACCATGTGCTTTTCGATCTCTTAACCTGACCTTGACTTAGCCTAACCTGGTTTCAACTCATTATCATATGTTGGGTGGTGAGCAGTGGACAAGAATATGACCTCAGAACCAATGCTTGCACTGGACATGTGCAATAAGTTATGTGTCACAAGCTTGCAGCAATATAAAGATGAGATTATATTTTATATAAGTGGCTGCTGTGTCTGATAGGAGCAGGACCTTGAAACTCACCTGAAATACTGCAGCACTGCTGCCTTGAAAATTTAGCTTATTGGAACTCTCCAACCTATGAAGAGCTGTCAACTGTTCCTTTCCAAATCTTCCAATTCCTTAAGGAGCAATATTGCCCAGTTTGGCTAAGTGTTTTTCTTTCCAGGCAGTCACCCAGATGAAATTGAGAACATGGCCTGAGATAAATTGGATATCATACCAGTGTCATTTGCAGGTCATTTAAATGTACCGAGGTTGCTCAGACTGTTCTCATGTGCTAGGTCCGAATGAAAATAGGGTGGCAATCCATTTTCTCCTTAACACTCTAGGAGTCGATGAATAAAAGGAAAAATCAGCCTCAAGAACCTGAAATTTATGTCAGGTTTAAAAAAAATTATCACTATGTACTTAAAGATTTTAATATATATTCAAGTTACTTTACTAATTTTATATCCTTGTTATAGGAAAGCTCTTAAACAATGCAAAACAGCCAGTCACTTAATTATAGCTGCTTTTTACAACATGAAGGACAAAGTAAGGAACATGGATGGTCTCACACAAGCAGGGAAAGTATTCAGTCCTTTACGTAAATTGGCATTTTTCTTGCTTCACTGGTGCTGCTTACAAATTACAGCAATTTTGTATGGGCTTCATATTACAGAAAGCTAATATTGTCTCTCTTCCCTTGACAGGAATATTGTGTTTCTTATTCTCATAGGGCAGCAACAATATAAATTAAAATATTCAACATAATTGCCAGAGTTCTGATATAAGCAATAAAACTCTTACACAATGTCTAGCTTCCTTGCTGACTGGGAACTTCTCCTGTTTCATTTGGTTCTCATTGTTGACGTGCCTGCTGCTTTGCTTCGGAACATTTGACAATTCATTTTATTGCTTTATTTCAGCAGACAGAAGCCAGCAATCTATCAGCTCATTGAGACAAGATGGGCAATTTGACTGCAGAACTTTGATCTAAAATGTTATTGTGGATCATTTATAATGTCACAGTAAAACATCTGCAGTTGATTTATGGTGATTTTATTCCTTAAATCAAGCTGGAAGGGCTCTCCCCCCAAATTTAAATTCTTATACTTTTTCTCTCAGAAGAATAGGTCAAGTTTTAGGTCAAATATCAGAAGCTGTTCAAGATGAAATGACTTTTAAAAAATGTGTTCATCTGCAATGCTCAGATTTCTGGCTTACGCTATACAATGTTTGCTAAAGGACCTTTTCTATTAATGGATGCCAAAGTAGTATTTGAAAACAATACCAGTAAAATTCTGTACTTTGGCTGATTAAATCATACGCTCCCAGCGATACCCTACAATGTTATTTTCCAAAAAGCCATGCTGTGGAACTGGAGTCTAATATATAAGAACTGGAGCCTAATCTTTACATGTATTAGAATTTTATATTTAGAGACATATACATTACAAACATGCACTTTTTAACCCAAATACAGGTTTGTCTGCTGCTGGTGGAGCATAAATGAATTCCTAGTTAATGCCCAACACCTGCAGAGAATTAAATATTCAATTATTATTGAATTAACAAACAATATCCACATATGTACTTCACATAAGTGGCTGCAAGAGGTCCATCAATGGAAATAAATCAGCAGAATTACCAGTGACAAAGGACAATATTCCCTCAATATGTTGAAATATCACTAAATGGAACATTGCGCATGACCAGAATTCAGCATTGACAAATGGACTGAAGATGATGACTAATTACCAGTTGTGTTTATCCCAACTCTTAAGCATTCAACTATTATTGTTAAATTATTAGGTCAAACTGTCAATTACATTGAAAACTGATAATGAACTAGTTATCATTGATCTATTGCAAAAAAATTCTAGCCCTTGTTGCCAGAGAACAAGAAAGCCCTGATCTCAGCTATTGTAGCATATTTATGAAGCAAATGTCTGTAACTAACCATTGATGCCATTAATGGCATCACTCTCCTATAATTAGAGAAACCAGTTTAAGTGTTATTATTGGCATCAACTGCTGCCATACATATTTTTATTATGGAAGAGTTAATTACTTTATGATCATGAGTAATGAAAACCTAATCCATGGCCATTTATTTTTCCATTTTGTGTTCCACAAGAAATGATAAGGGCTGATTTTAACATCGCCCATGTGGCAGTGAGCAGCTAAGATTGCCAAGGGGAATTACCTGCCACATCTCTCTCCTGAAGTGTTCCACTTTAAGCTGCTCTTCCTGAACAGGTAGGAAGAACACCTGTTAAAAACCTACAGGGCCTTTCATTAAATGGGAAGCTGTTCTGATGACATCATCAGACTGCTACTGTAGATTTCTATAGCCAAGTGAACCAAATGATAAAGGTCACAGCTGAAGGAAGCACTAACAGGTACATTTTGTTCTGTCTGAACTCAGATAGCCAGGTAGTGAAGGAACCTAGACCACGATCCTCCCATCCCACTGTGCTAATCTTTTAGCACAGCAGGCTGAAAGATTCTCACGCCAGCTGATTTGCAGGGTTCGCACCCCGCTTGTGTCACCCAACACCGGAAGTCGGCGGAGAAGCGCAAAGACCAATCACATGGTCATTTTAACAGAATTGAAATATGATTAGCAGGCCCAGGACTGAAATCTCCAAACCCGCTAGCATCTCCCACTCGACCAGAGTATTCAACTCCAGTGGAGAATACAGTAACTCCCCACATTCAGGGAGCTAATGGCCTGATCCTGCAGGGATAAAGGGGTGGGGGGCAATCAGGGTCCCCCAGAGGGTCAGGCAGTGGGGGCTTGCCCCCTGGACATTAGCATCCTGACAGTGCCAGCCTGTGCCCCTTGGCACTGCTGAAGGGGTAAAGTGCTAATGCCCAAGGGTGCCTTGGCACAGCCTATCTGGTAAGGGGCAGTGCCAAGGGGACAGGCATATGGTAGGCATAGCTAGGGGTGGGGCCTGGGGGGTGATTGGTGATGGTGGAGGTCCTGCTGCCATTCTGCAGACAGGATCAGTGAGGGAAGCAGGGGGGCCAGTGATTGGGAGAGGGGGGAGGGAAGAGGCTGTTGGGGGGGGCGGGGGGTGGAGTTCGGGACTGCAGGATTGTCTGGGTGCGGGGGGCGTGATTGGATGGGGGGGCTGTGCTGTAGATCACAGCAGGCCAGGTAGTCTTGGGGGTGCAGCAGTCGGGAGTGGGCCCAGGAATGATTGGGGGGGGCCAGGGATCAGGCCATGGTGGGGGGGGGCATGGGGGGGCAAGGGGTTGGAGTGCCAGCATTCCAGGGATCGCAGGGTGGGTTGGCGATCAAGCTGGCCAGCAACTAGGAGGCCATCAGTGTGGGGCCACTGTGTACATGCTGATGTTGGCACTGACAGATCAGCACATGCACTGCAGCCCACTCAATGTGCTGATTTCAGCCTTTCCAGCGGAAATAGACTCCACCCTTCAAATTTAATGATATTCACTCTGGTGGCCTCTGCAGTGCCCAGAGTACAGTGAAATGACATGCTTTCCTAACTATCTTTGTAGCATCAACATACTTGGTTACAATACAATCTGTCCTTTCATCCAAGCCAATGATATAGAATGTAAATAGCTGAGGCCACAGAACTGATCCCTCTGGCACTTCATTCATTAACAATTCCCATTCTGAAAATAACCCATTTATCCTGACACGCTGTTTGGCAATCCTCTATCCATTCTAATACATTACCCTCAACACCATGAGCTTTTGTGTGGCACCTTACAGAATAACTTCCTTGAAATCCAAACACACTACATACACTGGTCCCCCTTTATCTGCCCTCCTTGTTACATCCTCAAGGAACTCCAATAACTTTGTGAACCACAATTTTCCTTTCACAAAACCAAGTTGAGTCAGCTTGATTGTATAATGATTTTTAAATGTCATGTTTATTACTTTCTTAAAAAAGGATTCAAGTATTTCTCCAATTAAAGAGTTTAGGCCAATTGGCCTTTGATTTTCTTCTTCCTGTCCCTCTCCTTCCTTGAATAGAGGTTTTATATTTGCGGCTTTTCAATCCACTGGAAGCTGTCCAGAATTTAGGGAATTTTGCAAGATTAAAATCAACACATCCACTATCTCGGCAGCCACCAAGACCTTGGAATATAGCCTGTCAGCTTCACAGGATTTGTCAGTCATTAGTCACCTTAGTTTTCCTTCTACCTTTGCTCTAGTGATAGTGATTAAGTTTCTCCGTCCTTTCTGTCCCCTGCTTTCTACTGTTCTTGGGTTGCTTTTTGTGTCATCTGCTGTGAAGACAGATGCAAAATACTTGTTCAAAGTCTCTGCCATTTCCTCACATCTTATTATTTCCCCAATCGCATCCTCTAAAGGACCAGTGCTCATTTTAGCTCCTTTTCATAGACTTGCAGATGCTTTTAAGAAGCTTCCAGAATAAATTATTTTTATATTTCTGGCTAGTTTTCTCTCAAAACCTTTTGGGGCATCCTTTGCTGGTTTATAAACTTTTCCCTATCTTTTGACCTATCACAAATCTTTGCAGTCTTGAATGTCCTTTCTTTCAAGTAGGCCATACAACCCCAAGCTTGCTCAGCAGTCAATAAGGTTGTATGTCATGGATCTGCCTTGTAATAGCAGTAACAAGTATTTAACAAGGCATGGCAGGAGGCAATCTGTCCAGCAACAAGTAGAAATCTGCCTAGCGACAGCATTGAAAACATGTGATTTTCCCAGTAATGAGATAGCAGGCATCAAGACAGAATCAGGTGTAAATTGCCTTATTAGTAAGAAACAGCTTACCTAGATGACTTACCTTGCTGGCAGTGGCAGAGAACCCGAGACTCAGAGGAGTACAAAAGAACGGTAAAGGAAGGCCTAATCCACTTACATTTTGGTGGAGACAGGATATATTGGCAGTAATACAGGGATAGACAGCGGCTTTCAAGGTGATGTTACAATTCAGAAAGTGATGTGGGACCAATTGGAGCAGCTGATTGATGAGAATGTTTTGGTGGGTATTTTCAAACTATATCAAATCGTAAGTCATTGTTTAAGCATTTGTAGAGACCTATTTGATTTATGTAATTTTTAATTTTTTAATTTAAAGGGTTTAATCATGCCATGAGGCCCTCAAAGCCATGCTTGCTCCTCCTGCTCTATGTGGAAAGCCAGGGCACATTTTCAGTGCCTGGGACCAACATGTGTGGGGGGAGTGTGTCCACCTGTAGCTCCTGGAAGCTCTAGTTTCAGAGCTGGAAAAGTTGGGGATACTGTGGAGCATCTACGAGTCTGAGATTATCATGGATAGCAAGTTTAGAGAGGTGGTCCCACTGTAGCGGGAAAGGAAGGGAATGGGTGACCGCCAGGCAGTCTAAAAGAAACAAGCAGGTAGGTCAGGCATCCCCTGGAGTACCACTCACAAATCAGTATTGCATTAGGGAATTCTATAATCAGGGACACAGATAGGTGCTACTGTGGCCATGAACGTGATTCCAGGATGGTGTGTCGCCTCCTTGGTGCCAGGGTCCGGGATGTCAATGAATGGCTGAAGGGCATCCTGAAGGGGTAATATGGTACCAATGACATAAGTAGAAAGAGGAATGAGGTCTTGCATCAAGAATTCAGAGAGCTAGACGGTAGATTAAAGAGCAGGACCTCTCAGGTCATACTGGATTACTCTCAGTGCCTTGTCCTAGTGAGCACTGAAATAGGAGAATAGTGTAGATGTATGCATTGTTTAAGAGCTAGTGCAGGAAGGAGTGGTTTGGATTCTTGGATCACTGGGACCGTTTCTGGGGAAGATGGGACTTGTACAAGTGGGATGGTCAACATGTGAATCAGAATAGAACTAACCTATTTGCAGGTGGGTTTACTAGTGCTGTTGAGAGTTTAAACTAATTCAGCAGGGGGAGGGGACACAGGCTGTTAGCAGAATAGGGATGCCGTGAATACAGTAATCCAGAGGGAGTATAGTTGTATTAAGTTTCATGGGAGTAAGGCAAGGCTGGATGGCCTCTACTTTAATGTCAGGAATATTACAGGTAAAACAGATAAGTGAAGGGCAAGGATAGACATGTGGAATCATGATAGAGTAGCCATCACAGAGATGTAGTTGAAGGAGGGGCAGGATCGGCAGCTCCACATTCTGGGATATAGAGTTTACAGGTGAGACAGGGGAGGAGGTAAGAGAGGAGGAGGCATTGCATTATTAGTTAAAGAGCTAATTACTGCAATGAGAGGAGATTATATCTTGGCAGGGGCATCGAATGCAGCTTTGTGGGTAGATCTTTGGGATAAAAAAAGGGAAGCCTCATTGCTAGGTGAGTGGGAAATCGAGGAGCAAATAAGTGCACAACTCGCAGAGGTGTGTAAAAACAATAACAGCGTAATTATAACGCTAACATGATTTCAACTTTCTCAAAATTAATTGGAGATCTTTTTAGGTCAATATGGAGAGGGTCCAACAGGGAATGCTTGCTGGACCTAATTCTGGAGGAATGAAGCCACTCAGATGGTTGAGGTAATGTGGAGGAGCATTTTAATGATAATGACCACAATATGGTACAACTGAAGCTTGTTATGGACAAAGAAATAGACAAGTTGCAAAAAGGAGTTTTGGATTGGGGGAAGATTGGATTTTAGTAAAATAAAGCAGGATCAGGCCAAGGTAGACTGGGTACAGTTACTTGTAGAGAAATCTACAGAAGATTAATGGAGGCTGTTCAAAAAGGAAATGGGAATGGTAAAGGCCCAACATGTTCCCTCTAGGGTAATATAAAGGCCGAACAAGCCATGGATGCCTAGAGATATTCAGAATATGATGAGAAGGTAAAAGAGAGGGTTTAAGCAGCCACAAGGGGAGCAAATCAGCAGAGGCATTAGTGAAGTACAGAGAGTGCAGTATCAAGCTTAAAAAAGCAAATAGGAGAGCAAAGAGAGGATGTGGGAAAAGCTTTGGCTGGTTCAAGTAGGGAAAATCTCAAGCTATTTCTGAAGTATATCAATGGGAAAAGGTAAGCCAGGAAGAGAGTAAGGCCCATTGAGAACCAAGGTGGAGATCCCCATTAGGGAGCTGTTGGTGGAGCCAGATGACACTGGTAGAGTGTTGAACGAATACTTCACATCCATCTTCACCTATGAGAACGAGGATGATGATATTGAACTCGGGGGGGAGACTGCAAGGTTCTTAAGCATAACGAGTGACAGGTATTACAGATGTTGGCAGGCTAAAAAATGGACAAATCTCCAAGTCCGGATGAATTGTGTCCCAGGCTGCTGTGGGTGGCAAAGGAGGAGATAGCAGGAACTCTGACCCAAATTTTTAATTCCTCTCTGATCATGGGGGAGGTGCCAGAGGAGAACAGAAAATGTGCTTTCGCTATTTAAAAAGGATTGTGGAAATAAGCCAGGAAAACTACAGACCAGTAAGTGTTACACCAGTGGTAAGGAAACTACTGGAGAAAATTCTGAAGGAGAGAATTTATTTCCACTTGAAAGGGCAAGGCTTGTTCGGGGATAGTCAGCATGGCTTTGTCAGAGGGAGGTCATCCCTAACAAATTTGATTGAATTTTTTGATGGGGGGGCATGACCAGATCTGTAGACAGGGGTGGTGCAGTTGATGTAGTTTATATAGATTTCAGCAAAGCCTTCAACAAGATCCCACATGGGATACTTGTAAAGAGGGCAAATACTCATGGGATACAGGGTAACCTGATTAGCTGGATTCATAATTGACTCAGTTATTGAAGACAGAGGGTGATGGCAGAAGGCTGCTTTAGTGACTCAAAGCCAGTGTCCTATACATCATTTACATAAATAAAATAGATGACCACGTAGGATTATGCAGGATTGGTATGTAAAATGGATGACACAAATATTGGCTGGGTGGTTAACAGTGAGGTTAATTGTCTTGGGCTACAGGAACATATAGATGGGATGGGCAGATAAATGGCAGATAGAATTTAACTCTGAAAAGTCTGAGATGATATACTTCGAAAATGGTAATTTGATAAGGGACGGCACAACACTAGGAAGCTCTGAGGAACAAAGTGTCCTTGGCATCTAGGCATTAGAGCTAAGGTAATGCAGAAATCTTATTGAGGCAGTTTAAATATCTTCACTGGATAAGGGAAAGACATTGCCCAGACTTGATCAGCCATGATCTGATTAAATGGTGAAGCAGGTTGAAGGACTGAATTACCAACTTCTGCTCTTAATTCCTACATTCTATGTTGATCCTCCGTCTTGTATTGTGTGGTAACTATAAACTTGATTGGACTTACAGATTTAATTTAGATGTTGTTTGGAAAGAGAGAAGTCTTAAGGAGTTCAGGCATTGTACATATATTTTGGAACAAGGAGTAATTTTTACACTAAACCGTGTGTTTCATACAATTAATTGTCTGAGAGTATGGTAGTCCTGTTCATGTGTATCTGCTTTTCTTTAATTTCATGGACAGTCCTTAATAATTGTTACATGATGACTGGGCTGGTTATTCTCACTGAGGTTTTCACGTGACTCCTCACATCATTCCAAAAACAAAATTACACACTACCACAAACCGTTGTTTGAAATTGTGACAACTTTGCAGATAAAATTAACATGGTTCATGACATATGGCTGCAACACCACTTTCCCACCCTATACCGAAATGTCTTGATTCCCTTAATATCCAAATGATCTCTGTGTTGAACATGCTCATTTGATCGAGTCACCACAGACTTATGAGGTAGAGAATTCCAAACATTGACATCCCTCTGAATGACAAAAGTTTTCTCTGTAGTCCTCAATGACCAATCCATTATCTTTAGACTGTGGTCCTTGGTTCAGGACTCTTCAGCCAAGAGAATCTACCCTGTCAAGGTTATGACATGTTTTACACATTTAAATGCGATTCTCTCTCATTCTTCTGAAGTCCACAGAATATTGGGCCGTTCTACTTAATTTCTCCTCACAGAATAGAGATCTCATCCCAGGAATGAATCTAGTTAGTCATAAATGAATATCCTCCAAGGCAAGTCTATCCTTCTTTTGATACGGAAATCAAAACTGTGCACACTATTCCAAGCACATGTCACAGAAGCACTGAAGAATTGAAGCAAGACTTCTTTATTCTTATATTCCAACCACGTTGCAATAAAGCCTTCCAAAATGCTTGCAATACCTGCATGTTAAATATTGTTTGCATACAAAGAGATCCAAATCTCTCTATCAGCATTTACTATGGAATGATTGAAAATGCCTCCATAAAATTAAATCTATTTCTATATTTCCAGGATTCTGGTACAACTAACTGGAGAGAAACATTCATACTGAGCTCCAGACATGGTGACCATCAAACATCATGAAGTATTTGGTTAGTATAACAAGGTTGCCACATTCAGAAAAGGCATCAGACCCTGAGTATTCAGTGACAGGAGAAATGCCCCTATATTTTTACTATATGCCAGGTTATCATTGTGGAGAAAATCCTGAAATTTACTGATAAATAACGTTGCACAACTAGTCCAATTTTTGCAACATTATTTATCAGTAAATTTCAGGATTTTCTCCACAATGATAACCTGGCATATAGTGAAAATATAGGGGCATTTCTCCCAAAAGTACTGAATTGGTGGGAAAACTGTTCGAGATCATGACTGTTTTCTCAGTTCAACACTCACTAGAATCTCTTCTCATTGTGCATTGCTGAGGTCACAATCATGAATCTCATTAAAAAACCCTGGGACTGGCCCAATTCGCACCAGAGGCTGACAGTTGTGGAACTCTGCACATGTGCAGTGGTCCTGATCTGTCAGTCTCCCCATTTGCTAGCCAGCTCAATTGCTGGCCAGCCCGGGATCCCCGCAGTGCTCTGCCTCCAGCACCACCACCCCCCATGGCCCGATCTGTGGCCCCCACAACAATTCCTATGCCAGCCCTGACATCCCCCACCCCAGAGTGCCCCGATTTCCAGCCCCCCACACCCAGCAGTGGCGATCCCCACAACCCATTCACCCCAGCAGACCACTATCCTCCTCCTGCCCACTCCACTAGTGCCCTCCCTCCATCCCAGACAAATCTTGTCTGCAAAGTGACAGCGGGACCCCCCCAACTCCCACCGATCACCCCTAGGCCCTGTCTGATGGGCAGTACCAAGGTCCCCCCTGTGCACGGGTGAATTTTCCTCTGAATTTCCTGGTGGGCCGGCAGCATATTGGTCCACCATCAGGTGGTGGATTCGAACTACTTTAACAATGAAGTCTGATGTAATTCCAGGCTGGTATGATGTGATACTGGGAGGCCTAAGAGAACACTCGTGGGCAGCTGTTTTAATGAACATTCAAGGAATGCAAATAAATCCAATTGGTGTTCAACACCACCAGCCAGTGGGGAGACCGACCTGCCATCAACCTGCAATCGGGAGAATTGCAACCTGATTTTATACTGGCAGGTTTCTGCCTTGTTGGCTCTCGCTAGCTTCTCTGCTCCTGCCCACTGCAGTTTTGGAGTAACCTTTGATGCAATCCTGGGGGAACCATTTGAAGTTTGCATTTTAAAATCGCACTTTTGATGGTTTCCAGCAAAGCGCAATTCCCTGGGGGAAGTTGGCGCTTCTGGGCAAACCCTCACCTGGGAAGGTCCAATAGGGAGTTCCCAGCACATCTTTTGAATACCCCAAATTTGACACTGGGGATCTTGGAAGTTAGGGTCCATTTTTACTTCTGTAAGGTGCTTTTGAACATCATGATGTGGAGATGCTGGCATTGGAGTCAGGTGGGCACAGTAAGAAATCTCACAACATCAGGCTGAAGTCCGATGAAGGAGCAGTGCTCTGAAAGCTTGTGCTACCAAATAATGTTGGACTTAAACCTAGTGTTGTGAGACTTCTTACTTGGAATGTCATGAAAGGCACTAAATAAATTCAAGTTTTTTTAATAAAATGTGAGATTCTGGTTGAATTTTAAAGAGAGAGTGACTGACTAAAGGATAAGAAATAATGAAGCATGGAAACAAAAAAGACAGGAGCAGGAGGAGGCTGTTTGGCCCTTCGAGCCTGACATGCTATTCATCAAGACCATGACTGATTGTTCAATAAATTCAAGTTAGAAATATTTCTAACTAGGGTGCACGATGGTGCATCCATCATGGGAAGTACAATGGTGAATAACTAGATGGTGTCTCACGGTTTAGTATTAGGATTTGAATGACCTATATTCAGAAATGTAGTACAATGTAGTCAAATTTACAGCTAATTACAATGAGGAAGGGCACAGGAACCAAAACTGGCAGCTCAGAAATTACAAAATAATCTATTAAAATGATGGTGTAGAACAATGGCACTCAGAATTTAATGCAGACAAATGTAATAATCACACACGCATTGTGCGGATACTGTTAAAATCACTAAGGATGAACGTGAAAGGAACATTAGTGTTTCTGTGGATTGGTATACCTAAACTCCAATCAATGCAGGACAGCAATCAACAAAGCCAACAGATGTCTAATTACAATAACTAAAATAATAATTAACAAATCGGAGAAGGCAGAGATCAAAATTCTCGTGTCAGACCTTTCCTTGAAAGTAGTGTCCAATTCTGGTCGCTAAGAAACATGGGAGAATTTGAAGTGCTGGAGCAAGTGCGAAGAGTCAGAAAAACTAATCACTAGTGTCAGATATCTGAATTGAGGAAAAGCTGGAGAAACATAGGCTCATCATCTGAATGTTGAGTTTAGAGAGAGACACAAAATTGTTAAAGCAATGGGAAAATTAAAGCAAAATTTTATTTCATATTGAATTCTAGAACAGGAGTAAAGGTTTAGATTTAAATTAGCATAAGATAATGTAGAACTGAGATCAGAAAATTCTTCTTCACACAAAGTGATCAGTACGCGAATTAGACTTTCAGATAGGGTTGCCCAGGGCAAAACATGAGATTAATTCAGAAGCAATGCAGGAACATTAGGATCTTCTGGAAAGAGGGTTCAAGGTATCTTGTCAGGAGGATGGGAACCTTAGAGAAAATTCAGATTGGAGCAAAAAAATCTGCTAATGGGAAGGAGAAAAGTAAAAAACAAAAGTGGAAGGCAGCAGAAACAAATGTCAGCATCAAAAAGAGTCAAAATATGAATGATGATAAAAAGTCAGAATTAAATGCACTCTATCTGAATGCACACAGCACTTGCAAAAAGGTAGGTGAATTAATGCAATAAGTAGGACTAAAAGAGCAAGATCTAATTGCCATTATGCAGAGTGACTAAAGCTGGAATTGCATATTCAAGGATATTCAACATTTAGAAAGGGCAGACAAAAAGGAAAAGAAGCTGATGAAAAGTGATCAGATTAATATCTCAGTGAGAGAGGATTTTAGATCAGAAGAACAAGATATGGACTGGATTTCCCAGCCTTGCCCACTAATGGTATACATGTGGTTGGCTGACCTGTGGTAGGTCCTGGCACAACAGGGCTGGAAAATCCTGGCTGTAGAATCTGTCTGAGTGGAGATAAGAAACAGCATGCATTGATAGGGCGTTGTTGTTAACTACCAAACATTGATGATGCAGGGCATGGTATAAGCCAGGAAATTAGAGGTGCATGTAACAATAGTAATATGCTAATCATTAGTGACTACAATCGACATATAAACTGGAAAAATCCAATAAGCACTAATGCTGTGGGGGATAAATTCCTGGGATATGTTTTCTAGGGAAGTAGGTTCAGGAACCAACTAGGGAAATCTTGTTGGGAAATGTAACCATTAAGTTTAAAAACAATGTTGTTCAGTCTTAAATTAGGGTCTTAAATTTAACAAAGAAAACTATGAAGGTATAAGGGACAAGTTGGCCATGGTGCACTCGGAAATACATTAAGTATGACATTAGATAGGCAATGGCTAGTTTTTTTTAAATAATACATAGTTTATAGCAAATGTACATTCCTTTAAGGCACAAAAACCTAACAAGAAAAGTGAAGCAACTTTGGCTCATAAAATTTTGTATTAGATCAAAGGCTTATAAAATTGGTCCAAACAAAAGTAAGCCTGAGGACTGTGAATGCTTTGGAATTCAGAAAAGGAGGAGTAAGTAACTGATTAAGAGAGAATAGAATATGAATGTAGACTATCAAGAAAACAGACATAAATTAACATAAAAGCTTCTATAGGTATGTAAAGAGAAAGAAATATTAGCCAAGACCAATGTGGGTTCATTGCAGGTAGAGACAGGAGAATTCATCATGGGGAATGGAGAAATTACAGAGTAGCTAAATAATCACTTTGTGTCTGTTTCCATGGAAGAAAATACAAAAAACCTCCCACAAAAAATGGAGGGCCAAGGGACTATCGAGATTGAGGAACTGAAAGAAATTAATGTTGGAAAAAAAAGTAGAACTAAAAACATTAATGGGTTTGAAAAGTGTTTAAATCCCTGGACCTGATGATCTACATCCCAGAGTGTTGAAAGAGGTGGTGTGGAGATAATGCATTCATTGGGGTAATAAATGGGTTATTCTCAAGTTGGCAGGCTGTGACTACTAGAGTGCTGCAGGATCCGTACTTGGATCCCAGCTGTTCACAATCAACTAAAGTGATTTGAATGTCGGAATCAAATGCAATATTTCCAAGGTTGCAGATAACAAAACTAGGAGGGTATATATGTTATTACGTTGATGCAAAGAGGTTTCAGGGGATAGGAAGGCATAGTGAGTGGGCTAGAACGTTGCCGGTGGAAGTGGACAAGTGTAAAGTTATGCACCTTGATAGGAAAAATAGGAAAAACAGAAATGCAGCATATTTCATAGATGGTGATAGATTGGGAAGTGTTGATGTATAAAGTGTCCTTGTTCTTAAGTAACTGAAAGCTAATATGCAGATGCAGCAAGCAATTAGGCCTTTATTGCAAGAGGGTTTGCGTACAGGAGTAAAGGTGTCTTGTTTCAATTGGAAAGAACTTTGGAGCAGCTTGTGCAGTTCTGGTCCCCTTACCAAAGGAAAGATATACTTGCCATACAGGGAGTGCAGCAGAGGTTCACCAGACTAATATGCTCATGATAGAAATCAATAGAAGTTGATCGATTACTAGATATTAATTGGCATCAAGAGATTATAGGGATTTTGTGGGACAATGGCATTGATGTAGATGGTTAACCATGATACAGTAGGAAGAGAGGTAATAAGCCAGTAGGACAGTAGGAAGAGAGGTAATAAGCCGTGGATAACGAAGGAGGTGAAGGAAAGTATTAAATTAAAAGCGGAGGAATTTAGAGTAGCTAAGAGCAGTGGGCGAGAAGAGGATTGGGAAAGGTTTAAATGTCAACAAAGATTGACAAAAAAGTTGATAAAGGAGGGTAGAAGAAGCTATGAAGCTGGGCTAGCGCTTAATATAAAAAAGGATAGCAAGAGTTTTTATAAATATATAAAAAGGAAGAGGCTGGCTAGGGTGAACGTTGGTCCCTTAGAGGATGAGAAAGGGGACCTAGTGGTAGGGGATGGGGATATGGCTAAGGTCTTGAATAACTTTTTTGTTTCTGTCTTCACGGAGGAGGACGTGAATAATTTGCCGGGTGTTAGCGATGGAAAGGTGGTAGGACTGGAGGGTCTTAATGACATTACTGTTACTAGAGAGGTGGTGCGCGACAGACTGGAGGGGCTGATTGTGGACAAGTCCCCAGGACCGGATGGAATGCATCCGAGGGTTCTGAAAGAAATGGCGGAGGTTATAGTGGATGCCTTGGTGGTTATTTTCCAGACGTCGCTGGATTCCAGGGAAGTGCCGGAAGATTGGAAAACGGCTAATGTTACGCCGTTGTTTAAGAAGGGTGCCAGGCAAAAGGCGGGGAATTATAGGCCGGATAGTTTAACGTCTGTGGTAGGTAAAATGTTAGAATCCGTCATTAAGGAGGAAATTGCGAGGCATCTTGAAGGGAATTGCTTGATTGGGCAGACGCAACACGGTTTCATTAAAGGGAAGTCGTGTCTGACAAATTTACTGGAGTTCTATGAGGATGTGTCTAGGGCGGTGGATAGAGGAGAGCCGGTGGATGTGGTCTTTCTGGATTTTCAGAAGGCGTTTGATAAGGTACCTCACAAGAGGTTACTGCAGAAGGTCAGAGGACATGGAGTTGGGGGTAGGGTGTTAGCGTGGATAGAGGATTGGTTGTCAAATAGGAGGCAGAGAGTGGGGGTCAATGGGTGCTATTCGGATTGGCGGTTGGTGACTAGTGGGGTGCCCCAGGGGTCAGTGCTGGGGCCTCAGCTATTTACCATTTATATAGATGATCTGGAGGAGGGAACCGAGTGTAGGGTGTCGAAATTTGCTGATGACACCAAGATTGGGGGAAAGGCAAATTGTGCGGAGGGTGTGGAGAGTCTGCAGAAGGATCTAGATAGGCTGGGCGAATGGGCCAGGAAATGGCAAATGGAATTTAATGTTGGCAAGTGTGAGGTGGTCCACTTTGGTAGGAAGAATGGTAGGAAGGACTATTACTTACGTGGCGAAAAACTGCAGCAGGCGACGGTGCAGAGGGACCTCGGGGTCCTTGTGCATGAGTCGCAAAAACCCAGCCTGCAGGTGCAGCAGGTGGTCAGGAAGGCGAATGGGATGCTGGCCTTCATCGCGAGGGGGATTGAATATAAAAGTAGGGAGGTCTTGCTGCAGCTGTATAGGGCATTGGTGAGGCCGCAGCTGGAGTACTGTGTGCAGTTTTGGGCGCCGCACCTGCGCAAGGATATTTTGGCCTTGGAGGGAGTGCAGAGGAGGTTTACTAGGCTGATACCGGAGTTGAGGGGGTTGAGCTATGAGGAGAGGCTGAATAAACTAGGCTTGTACTCGTTAGAGTTTAGAAGAATGAGGGGAGATCTCATTGAGACGTATAAGATGATGAATGGGATGGATAGGATAGAGGTGGAGAGACTCTTCCCGCTCAAAAAAGACAGTAGGACTAGGGGGCACAGCCTCAAGATAAAGGGGTGGCGGTTTAGAACGGAGTTGAGGAGGAACTTCTTCACTCAAAGGGTGGTGAATATCTGGAATTCTCTGCCCGTTGAAGTGGTGGAGGCTGCCTCGCTAAATATTTTTAAGAAGCGGGTTGATGGGTTTTTGATAAGAGAGGGGATTAAGGGTTATGGGGAAAGGGCGGGAAAGTGGAACTGAGCCACGACAGATCAGCCATGATCTTATTGAATGGCGGGGCAGGCTCGAGGGGCCAGATGGCCTACTCCTGCTCCTATTTCTTATGTTCTTATGTTCTTATACATCTCAGGGGTCTCCAAACTATGGCCTGTGGGCCACATCTGGAGACTGCTGATCTTGCTGAATACCAGAACAGGTTTGAGAGGCTGAATTGCCTAGTCCTGCTCCTATGTTTCTATGAATAATGTATTATGATAGATATATATTTCTAATTATTACTTGATCCGATCTGTTTGTAACAATATAGTGCATTATGCATAGAAGCTGTCAATGATGGAAGCATCCTGTGTTTATCTGATGCAACTTATAGAAGGAGTGAATGCAACAAAGACTCGCTAGACTAATTGCTGAGATGAAGGGAAAGATGGAGTAGACTAGACTTATATTTCTCAGAACCCGCAAGAATGAGTATTGATCTAATTGAAATGTATAACATTCTTTGGAACTTGATAACATGGATGCTGGAAGGATGTTGTCCCTGGCAAGGGAACACAAATTCTTACTCTGCCCACTGTGGCAAACAAAATAGCAGCTATGCAGGAAACTGTGTAAAAATATAGCATCGCCAAAAAGAGCTAAAGTAACATCTCAATGAAAATTCACATCAAGCTAAGATATTAAAGCCAAAAAAAAAATTCAAACCAACACTGAAGAGACCCACTCACTTTCATGAAGTGAAATCCTTAAAGTTAGGCCATCCAGGTAGTCATTCACTTTGCATGTGTTCAATCAACATATTTAACTGCCCGCAGATACTAAACTGAAGCTATGGGCAAAATTTCACAATTGTGGTGGGGGGGGAGGTCTCATCCATCAGCAGGACTCTCTTTCTAAAAGGTGCATGCGATAAACACAGGATGCTACCACCATTGACAGTTTCGATGCAGTACAAGACCATAAGACATACGAGCAAAATTAGGCCATTCAGCCCACTGAATCTGCTCCACCATTCAATTATGGCTGATATTGTTCTCATCCTCATTCTCCTGCTTTTTCCGCATAAACCCCAGCCCCACATTAATCATGAATCTATCTATCTCTGTCTTAAAGGCATTCAATGATCTGGCCTCCACAGTCTTTTGCAGCAAAGAGTTCCACAAATTCACCACTCTCTGGCTAAGAAATTCCTCCTCATCTTGGTTTTAAAGAATAGTCCCTTTAGTCTTAGGTTGTGCCCTCTGTATTGTATGGTACTGTGTTGTACAATATTATTAGAAACCAACAGGATCAAGGTAAAAGTGTAGGTGGATAGGATGGCACTTGTAGAAAGGGGTTGTCACTTCTCTGAGGTTGGGGCCAACACAGTTACCAGGCAATCAGGCACATAACCTGGACAGCCTCCCACTCAATTCAGCAACGAGCTCTGTGAGCTGCCGGCCAACCAGAGGCCAGCAGAACCACTAGAAGTGGTGGCCATTGCCAGTACTGCACTCGAGTCTGCATAAAGGATCAGCCACATTTTTTTTGGCCTTGGATTCTAATTGGGAAATCCCTTATTCTGAGACTGTGAGTCTTGTCAGTGGCAACATCCTTCCAGCATCCACCTCATCAAGTCCCTAAGAATTTTATATATTTCAACTAGGTCACCTCCCATTCTTTCAGATTCAAAGAAATACAAATCTAGTCTGCTCAATCTCTTTTCATATAACAATCCCCTCAACCCAGCCATTCGTGCAGTGAACCTATGTTGCACTCCCTCCTTCTAAAAGGTGCATAAGATAAACACAGAATGCTACCACCATTGATAGTTTCACTGCAGTATGTGTTGTACAGTATTGTTATAAACTGACAGGATCAAGATAGCAGTGTAGGTGGATGGGATGGTGCTTTTCGGAAGGGATTGCCAAGAAGTCAGAAGCAAATGTTGGTTTTCAGCAACAGCAGCACCCTCTACCCATACTGCTGGGTCCTTGAGTGGTAACAGAATGCCTGTGAACAAGGGACTCCTCCACCCTGGTACGGTGCTGCTGGGAAACCTTGTCACATGGTGAGTCCCCCACCGCCGCCCATTCAATCCCAGCAGCAGCAAGATGAAGCCATTAAGTGGCTACTTAAGGGCCTCAATTGGCTACAGGCAGGAAGTCCATCCTCCATTATTCTACCCTTGATTAAACTGCCTCCCTCTGAACTCACCTTGGTGGGGTAGGAGAAAAATGTTGAACTCGTGTCAAACTTTGGTTCGATCAACTTGGTGCTCATGTTATAAAAATATAGAGCCACCGGAGAGGATGAAAAATATTTACAAATCTGTTACCAGAGCCCAAACACTGCAGCCATTAGAAAGACTGAACAGGCTGAGGTTCTGCTGTCCAAAAGAAAACACTGAAGGCTGACCTGATAGAGGTTTTTAAGATTATGAAAGGGTTTAATCATGTAGGTGTGGAAAAGGTATTTCCACTTGCCGAGAAAACTAAAATTATAAAACCATAAATACCAAACAGTCACCAATCAGTGCAATAGAATATTCAGGAGAAATCTCCTTATCCAAAGAATGTGGAAGTCATTACCACTGACTAGCACTGATAAACTAAAAGGGAATTAAGGAGAAAGGAATAGAATGATATGCTGATAGGGTTAGACAAAGAGAGCAGGAAATGGTCACATGCAAGGCTCAGTGGTCAAAATGGATAACTTCTGTGCTGTATGGCTTGGATATTAGCCTGGAGGCGAGTACTGTGTCAGAGGGTGGGCAAGTTGTTTTGAGAACATGTGGAATTTAACTGCAGGGCTTCCTTTTTTTCTCTCCAGGATTCCCTCCTACAGGCAGCCTGAATGAATGGTTGGATGCCTGTCAGGCAGGAAGCCTAAAGTTTTAAAGTTTATTAGTGACACAAGTAGGTGTACATTATTGCTGCAATGAAGTTACTGTGAAAATCCCCTCATCGCCACACTCTGGCGCCTGTTTGGGTACACTGAGAGGAATTTAGCAGGGTCAATGCACCTTACCAGCATGTTTTAAGGACAGTGGGAGGCACCCAAAGAAAACAATGGGGAGAACTTGTAGACTCGGCACAGACAGTGATCCAAGTTGGGAATCGAACCCGGGCCCCTGGCACTGTGAGGCAGCAGAGCTAATCACTGTGTGATCATGCTGCCCCCTACTTCACAAAGCTATAGCTTATGAAAGTAGGTAGGTGTATTGAGAAATTGAGAGAAATTTTGAATGGGGTGTTGGGGGGAATTGCAGATGGCAGTCAGGATTAAAGCACCCCAATATTTTGGTCTAATGATAGCATGGCCCTCATCATATATATGCTTTCAATGTGCACTTGGATTATGTCACTGGGTTGGCGAATGGCCCTCATCATCCAATAGCCACCCTCATGGTTTAAAATGCTGAAGGCAAGTAGTGTGCTGCCAGGGAAGTGGCATTGACCTGCATAACATGGACCATAATGCAGTAGAAATCTTTGTGGTTGTAGTATGTTTTTGAATTTACATGTGGTGTCCACAATGTAACAAGACTGTAATCCATGATAGCCTGCACCGTGGGAAACCTGTATGCTCACTCCACCTGTTTCTCTCCAGAAAGAGAGAGTACAACGTGCACTCCTCTCTTTGTATATGGAGTGTCAGTGACCTCCCTAATACAGAAGTGGATGTCCAACTGCAAGATTTTGAGAGACATCACCTGCTCCAGCCTAGAAAGAGCCTAAAATGAAGAAATCCAATGCCACAGCTCCCATAACAATCACTGGCAATGCCATCCTCACCCTGGTCTGAGGCTGCAAGTCTATCTACAGCTGACAATAGGTTTCAATGAGAACCTCCATAATAAACAGTCATTGCACATGTTGTTCTTTGCCGAAGTTGCAAAGAGGAGAATTGATCCCTGAAAACTTTTGCTTCTCCTTGTCCCTCTTCAAGCAGCTCATCTTCCTCTATGTTGCCTCCATTAATTCTTCCTGTCATGCTACACTTCAAGGGGGATGGAGGCTGTGGCACCCATTTTTGAGAGCAAGTGGTGTGATTAGAACCCTTGAGATCAGAACCAGAATCATCAATGTACCACACCATTTCTTGTTGACTTCAACAACCTTACAAAGCTCAAACACTTCTGCAACAGTCAATGGAAATCAATCTGCAACTAACCTGAAAGTGATTGATGATCCCTTTAAATAGCACTGATGAAGGATCCTTCCTGCTGCTGAATGCGTGTTCAGCATGTTAATGACATTACCAACATGGCATCTGGTGCTACCTGCACCAGAAGCATGCAAATGCAGCAAGGTGACCACTTAGATCCTGAAATGGCAGCAGCTGCGCTGAAAATAAGGGTGCTTTGCCAACAGAATTTTGTTGTGTCAGAGTAAAGAACAAACATAAATATGTATAAAACATTGATCAGGTTACAATTTGAAATCCTAATGTAGTTTTGAACATCCAGTTTTTGAAAGAGCATTAAAGTCAGAATAAATACGTTGTATAAATTTATCAGAACGTTGCGTGGGGCAAAAAATGGCTATAATGTGAGAAAATTCAGATACAAGGATCACGTCAACTGGATCACAGATGAAGATGAGAAAAATTAATACGATTTTCTTTAATAGTTTTTTATGGAATGAGAAAAGGCATGTTGGATAGTCACTATTATAAAATAATAAATTTAAAATGGTCTTGGAGAAAATGAGCTGAGTAGCAAGAGAAATTTATTTTATCTAAAGCATATTGGAGCATAAAATACTTTGCCTGGGGGAGTGGCTGAGAAATATCCCACTGCATCTAAATTTTTATCATAAAAGGATTATTGAAACATCAGAGCAATTACTGTTACAATTAGCACTCACTGGAAAATGGAACACAACGTGCATAAGCTTAAGAACATAAATGTTGTCAAGAGGCCCCTCAAGCCTGCTCCGCTATTCAATAAGATCATGGCTGATCTGATCTTGGCTTCAACTCTACTTCCCTCCCTGTTCCTCATAACTTGATTCTGTTATAGTTCGAGAATCATTCTATCCCGGTCTTCATATATATTTAATGATTCAGCCCCCACTGCTCTCTGAAGTAGAGCATTCCAAAGATTAATGACAGGCTGAGAAAATAAATCACTCCTCACCTCTATTTTAAATGGGTGAAGCCTTAATCTGAAACTATTTCCTGTAAGTCTAGATTCGCTCAGAAGGGGAGATATCTCTTAGCACCTACCCTGTCATGCCCCTCAGAATTGATATATTTCAATAAGATTACTTTCCATTCTGTTAAGTTCCAATGCGTATAAGGCCAACCTGGTCAACCTCATCCTACGAATGAATTTAATGAACCTTCTCTGAATTGTCTCCAATGCAAGTATATCCCTCGTTAAATAATGAGACCAAAACCACACAGTACTCTCACTGTGTTTCACTAATGGCCTGTGTGGTTCTAATAAAACTTTCCAACTACGCCATCCCTCTTATAATAAAGGCCAACATTCCATTTGCTTTCCCAATTAGTTATGTACCTACATTCTAACTTTTTGTATTTCATCTATGACACCTCTGTAGCCTCTTTCCATTTCAATAGTATTTTGTCTTCTATTCTTTCTGCCAAAATGGATAACCTCACATTTTCCCACACAGTATTTCATCTAACAAATTTTTATATATTCACTTAATCTATGTAGACCCTTTGGGTGAAACTCTGCTAGCTCCATCAACACTACCCTCCTCCACCCCCCCAAACCCCACGGCGTGTTCAGTGGCAGGCTGGGGAGATTTGGAGTGGGGAATAATTCAGTAGGAATCAAAAAAATTGGTTCATGTTGGTGTGATTTTCCCATAGGATTTTCCGCTGGTGCGTAACATAGTGGATCAGGAAATGCATTGGAGGCCAGCGTGAAGCTGATTTCTCCCAGTTGGGAGAATTCCACCCTTGTGATACTGATTGCACAGAGGAGGTCCATTTTTCAGCCTCAGATTGTTTCTGAAGATTCATCTTTTCAAGAGGTCCATCTTCTTTCTTCAGTGCTGGGTCAGTGATATTGGGTGGCTTTCCAATAATGGCACCCAGATATGATAGCAGGACCTGCGCCATCATGCCCACCCCACCACAGAATATGGCACTGAACTCTTGGGTGCAGAATTCATGAAGGTGGCATTGGAAGATATGGTGTGATTTTCCCAGGAGCCTCTGCAGTGAGAAACGTTTCCTGTTCCCATCCCCAACTGCTGACTTAGTCCCAGATGGGAGGATTCTTTGTGTCCATCTTACAACTTGCTTTTCCACACATCTTTGTATCGTCAACAAATTTTGCTACAATACACTTTGCCCTTCATCTGAGTTGTTACATAGGTTGTAAATAGTTGAGACTCCTGCACTGATCTCTGTGGCTCCCCATTAGGTACAGTTGCCAATCTGAAAATAGCTCATTTATTCTGACTCTATTTTCCATTAGTTAATGATCCTATAACTGTATGAAAATATTACACCCCCAACCTCACTGGAAGTCATCTTGTGCAGTTATCTTTTGTGTGACACCTTATCGTGTCTTTTGGAAATCCAAGAATCTATATCTACTGATTCCCATTTTCCCCACCTTGATCATATATTCTTAAAGAACTCCAATAAATTGGTCAAACATCATTTCTCTTTGATAAATTCATGTTGAATATGCTTGATTGCAGTATGATTTTTTAAATGGCCTGCTGCTACTTCCATAATAATGGATACCACCATTTGCAATGATCAATATTAAGCTAACTGGTCGATTGTTTTCTGCTCTTTGTCTCCCTCCTTTCTTGATCACATTTGCAGTTTTTGAATCCACTGAGACCTTTCTAGAATCTAGGATTTTTTTTAGAATTACAAGCAATGCTTCCACTTTAAGACGCTATGATGCAGCTCATTAGGTCCAGGGGCTTTATCAGTCCTTAGGCGCATAAGTTGCATTGTTGTTTTTTCAGTCATGTAAACGATTGCTTTAAGTTCCACCCTTCCTTTTGTTCCTATTATTGGAACACTTTTAAATCTCTTTGGCTGCAAAGACAGATAATTGTTCAAATTTTTTGTCATTTCTTCATTTTCTATTACTAATTCCCAAGTCTTGTTCTCTAATTAAAGCTACTCTAAAGTTTATTTATTAGTGTCACAAGTACATTACATTAAAACTGCAATTAAGTTACTGTGAAAATCCCCTAGTCGCCACAGTCTGGGTACATTGAGGGAGGAAGTTAGCATGGCCAATCCACTGAACCAGCCTGTCTTTGGAGTGTGGGAGGAAACTGGAGCGTCTGGAGGAAATCCACATAGAGATGGGGAGAATGTATAAACTCCAAACAGACAGTGACCCAAGCCGGGAATCGAACCAGGGTCCTTGGCATTGTGGGGCAGCGGTGCTAACCACGATGCCACTGTTCTCTTTTAATATTATTGTTGAAGCCCTTATTGTCTCTTTTTTGCTAATTTGCTCTCATAACGTATGTTCTAACTCTATCTTTAATTTAGCCTTTGTTGGTTTCTAAAAATTTCCCAATCTTTCAGCTTACTGTCAATCATCACATTATCTGTCTTTTCATTTAATTTGGTACCATCTTTGACTTCCTTAGTTAGTCATGGGTAGTGTATCCTTCTCAAGTCTTTTTCGCTGAACATAACATACCTTTGTTGGGGATTAAGAACCATACCCTTAAATGATGGCCACTAAATATCTATTATTCTATCTGTTTTCCAGGCCACTTTAGCGAAATCTGCTTTTGCATCCACCTTTAAGTAAATAGCTTCATACTCTGGTTTCTCACCTTCAAACTGAATGTGAAATTTTAATTTATGATCACTCTTCCCTAGAGGATCCTTTCCTATATCATTAATTAATCCTGTCACATTACTAGATCTAAATTAGCCAGTTCCCAGGTTTGCTCTACAAAGTATTATTCTAGACAACTGTCCCAAATAGGCTGTACAATCTCATCCACAAGGCCATCTTATCCAATCTATAAGAAGATTAAGGTTACCCAAGATTATTACAATACGTTACTTACTGTTACTGACCCCTTTTCCTCTTTATTTCCAATTTCCATCCAAATTTATTCTATATCTTGACCTTCTGAGCCAGGATAATTTCTCATTATTATACTCACCTCAATTAACAGAGCTACCCCACCTGCTTTTCCTTTCGGTCCCACTTTTAGAAATTTCAAATATCCTTGACTAAAACATTCTTTCACTTCCCAGTCTTGGTCATCTTACAACCATGCCTCTGCAATAGCTATCAGGTCATTTGTGACATCAATTCGCTAATCTTCTTCTGGAAGTTGCACAGGTTCAGATAAATAACTTTTAGTTTTTCTTTATTATTTTCCCCAACTCTGACCCCATTTGTTGGTGCACTGGTTGGTAATGTAAACTATGTGCATTCTTGTCACAAACTGGTTAATATTACCCATATCACAACTCTGTACAACTTCTTAATTTTTTCTCTTTCATTTTCTAAATTTCCCTTCACCTGAGCCTTCCTCCACTAATCCCCCTGCCCCCCATATCACTTCAGCTAAAAGCTAATCTACCTCCCTGGTCACTTAATGCGCCCAGAAATTGGTCCCAACAGAACAACTAGCATGTTCCAGTACCGGTACTGGCATCAGTGTACTATGAATTGAAACCATTTTCTTTCACAGCAGTTCTGGGTTATACATTCAACTCTCTGATATTTTTCACTCTGTACTTGGAGCTCAGGTCACCCTTTGAGGGTCTGCTTTTAATATAGCCCCGGGCTGATCTCAATTGAACCACTCTTCATCTGACAGAAGAACTGGATCTTTCCCCTCTGGCTCAAATCTCCTCTCCAGCACTCAGATGAGCTAAACTCTGGCACCAAGAAGGCATGACAGCCTTTAGGACTCATATTCCTGGTTGACGAGAACAGTATCCATCCCTTAACTATACTGTCCCTTACTACTACTGCATTCCTTTTTGTTCCCCAACTTGAATGCCTTCCCTATATCATGACATTGTGGTCAGTTTGTTCATCCTCCTTGCAGTCCCTGTTCTTGTCCAACAGGTTGCAGGAATCGCATGCCTGTTGAACAAATGGAAGAACTGAAGATTCTCAAATGGTACATTCTGGATCGTCATTCCTGCCTCACTCACATTCATACCCTTCTGACCAAATCTAAAGTTTTTGATCTATGGAGCAGGATTGCCTCCTGGAACAACATGTCCAGGTAATTTTGTCCCACCCTGGTGCATTGTGGTCTCCGAAGCTCAGATTTCAGTTCATCAATTCAAGTTGCAGGCACTTAACGCAGACGTGGTTGTTGTGGATCACCCTGATGTCCAACCCCACCCACCCACATGCTACAGCTGCAACACATCATCTGCCATGTCATCTCAATTTTAATTATTAACCATGATTTTTTTTCTGTATAAATTTTTAATCTGTATTTACTGGAAATAGCATATGATGTGGGGTGGAATGAAAACAAGTCATACCAGCGCTAAGATCGTATGAGGCTAGCTATTTTATGTAGAGTGAAGCAATTTACATTACTGAGCGTATGAAAAAGGTTCACTTCAAATGCACTGTTCTTCAGAAGTACTTTGTGACACATTACTGATAAGGTGTTGTTCTATTTGATTAATTTAGATTTATACTTTGATTACAGACAGTCAGCTTAAGATCTCCATAGTTAATTGACAGTAACAATTGTACTTGGACTACAAAAGGTAGCAAGTAATTAATCGGCTGTGAATGGTTATTAAGTTAATTTAGTTATGAAAGATGTGGCTGTCAATTGCAAAAGGGACTTAAGAACATTTCTGTTGGTCAGCTATTAACCCGAGAGTCACTTTCAGGTTTGCAAACACAGCAGAAGGGTTTGGTGTTTTCAGTTTCTCCAACAGGGAAGCTGAATGAGGTTGAAACTATAGCTAGATAATCTTTGTTTTGAAGTCTGTGTTCCAAGAAATTTTGAATGATAGTTTTTTCTTTAATGTCATGCATCAAGATGGATAATGAAGTGAATGATTACTTTTTTGTACTATATGCTAGGAACACAGGAATAGGAATGACCATTCAACCTTTTGAGCCCAACAAAAATCTACCATCTACAGTTTTTTGAGGGATGAGTTCTTGATCTTTCCTATTATTGTCTTTTAAAAGTGCTGCCCGATAGGCCCAATCCTAATTCTAGGGCGGTATCCTCTTGTTCTAGATTCCCCACCAGAGGAAATAGTTTCACTGTATCTATCCTATTGAATCCTTGAATAATTTTAAAACCTCAATTAGATCCTCACGCAAGTTTCTAAACTTAAGGAATTAGAAATCATGTTTATACAAATAGTTCTTATAATGCAACACTTTAAACCTTGAAATAATTTTGATGAATCTGTGCGGTACCCTTTATGTGGCCTAATTATGTTTCCTTAGGGTCAGTGCCAGAAGCTGAACATAATATGTTAGATGTGGTCTGACCAAAGATTTGTACGACTTAAGCATCACTCACTTAAATTTGTATACCAACTCCCTTGAGATAAAGGGTGAGATTCATTAGATTTTTCCATTAATTTCTGTACTTGTGCAGCAGCCTTTAGTGACTTGTGTACATGGAAACTTAAATCACTTTGCTCTGCCACTGTTCTCAGTTTACCACCATTGGGAAAATATTTGGATTTGACTTTCTCAGATCTAACCTGAATGATGCAAAACTATCTGGTCTGAAGATCATCTGCTATAGTTTTGCCCACTCACTTAATGCAGCAAATTTTCCCACTCCGCCCACCACAGGAATCATAGCAGATGAGGAGTGGATCATGGAAATGTCCGTTGACCTCAGGCAGGATTTTCCGGCTGTGCTTGCCCTGAAACTGGAAAATCCCATCCAAAATCCCACCCGATCTGTCTAAGGTTGAGAAGTCCATTCTTGTGAGGTTTTGAAGATATGAACTCAAAAGGATCATTTAGCCAACAATTAATTAATGGATCCCAATTATACTCTATACCTTGAAGAATAACTGGAACGCTGAGGAGAAATAAAGTGTATTTTGGAAGGCTGTGGCATATCTTTGGGCATATCTGGAAATGTGAATGCACCTTCAAGGTTTCATAAGATAAGGGAATTCTTGGTGGTAAATGAGTTCATGGCACAAGTCTATCATCTATATTGTTAAATTAATATCATTTGCATTGTTTAATTTCTCTTTAAGCATCAACATTCCTACCAGGATTGTAACAATGGCAAATGTTTGAGGCTGTCAACTTGTTATCATATTGGACCTCGAGATGAGCTTCCAATTTCATATCCTAGCCGTCACCAAGATTTCCCATTTCCATTTCTGTAACCTCATGAGTCTCTGTCCCTTCCTTAGCTGATCTGTTGATGAAAGCTCATCAATACAGTTTTATGTCTAGATTTGATTATTCCAATGAACTCTTAGCAGGTCTACCCTCTGTACTCTCGGAGAATCCAAAGTACTGTTGTCTGCGTCTTAAGCGCACCAAAAACTGTTCACCTATCACCCTTGTTCTTGCTGACCTACAGACCCTCATTTAAGCAACAACGTGACTTTGAAATACTCACCTGGTTTCAAATTACCCCTCCCTAGCTCCACAATCTCCTCTGGCCTCATATTCCTCTTACAATTCTGGTCTCTTCACTACCCCTGATTTTAATTACGCATTTACAGACATAAGACCATACGCATTAGAAGGAATATACCATTCAGCCTCTCGAGCCTGATCCACGATTCAATAAGATCATGGCTGATTGTGGTCCCACCTCCAGATTCTGCCAATGTCTGTAACCTTTGACTTCTTTGTTAGTCAAGAAACCATTTACCTCTGCTTTAAAAATATTTATTGACCCTGCCTCCACTGCTCTCTGGGGGAAGAGAATTCCAAAGATTCACAACACTCACACTTTCTTGCATTATACTCCATCTGCCAAATTTTTGACCACTCACTTAACCCATGTCTAAGTCTCTTTACAGACTCATTTTGTCCTCTCAACTCACTTTCCTGCCCATCTTTGTGTTATCAGCAAATTTAGCAACCACACATTCATCCAGGTCATTGATATAAATTATTAATAATTGAGGCTCCAGCATTGGTCCCTGTTGCATACCACTCATAACATCTTGTTGACCCAAAAAAGACCCATTTATTCCTACTCTCCGCTTCTGTTAGCTAACCAATCCTCTATCCATGCTACCCCCTATGTTACCCCCTACACCACAAGCTCTTATTTTGTGCGGTAACCTTTGATGTGGCACCTGGTCAAACACCCTCTGGAAATCCACAGGTTCCCGTTTATCAATATTGTTTGTTACTTCCTCAAAGAACTCCAATAAATTAGTCAAAGGTGATTTCCCTTTCACAAAATCATGTTGACTCTGCTTGATTGCACTGAGATTTTCCAGGCCTCACTACAACCTTCTTACAACAGATCGTAGAAATTTTCCTATGCTATATGGTAAGCTAACAATTCTGTAGTTTACTGCTTTCTGTTTCCTTCCTTTCTTTTTTGAATAAAGGAGTCTGATTCACTATTTTCCAATCTGATAAGTCCTTTTCTGAGTCTAGAGAGTTTTTGAAAATTAAAACAAATGCATTTATTATCTCAATAGCCATTTTATTTAAGACCCTAGGAAGAAGTCCATCAGGACCTGGGGCTTTTAGTTCCAACAGTTTTCTTAGTCCCCTTTTCCTGTTGGCTATAAGTTCCTCCCTCCCTTTGACCTCTTCATTCACAATTATTTCTAGGATGGTTATTTGCATCCTCTACAGTGAAGACAGACACAAAATATCCATGCAATTCATCCACCATTTCCTTATTTTCCATTACAAATTCTCTATTCTCACTTTCTAAGCGACCAATGTTAATGACTGGAGACCAACTTTTTACCTTTTAACAAATCTGGAAACAGAAACTCTTACTATCTGATTTTATACTTCTAGCTAGATTTCTCTTGTAGTCTAACTTTTCCCTCCTTATTAATTTTTTAGTCATTTTTTTGTGGCTGTCTATATTCTGTCCAATCTTCTGACCTGCCTCTCAACCTTAATCACTAATTTTAATCATTGATGGCCATGCCCTTAGCTGCCAAAGCTTGAGCTCTGAATTTCCTCCCTGAACCTCACCTCCTCTCTACACTCCTTAAAATTTACCTCTTATAACCAAACTCTTGGTCATCTGCTCTAATATGTCTTTCATTTTTTGGCTCAGTGTCAAATTTGATTTTGTCTTACTCCTGTGAAGTTTCTTGGGATACTTATTGCACTAAATGCACTAGGAACTATACAAGTACAAATTAGTGCTGTTTCCTAACCTCAGTGTGGTTTACCAAGATATTGGGTTAGTTGAAATGTGGGCTAGATTGCATGAAATTTATAGCTTGCTTTCAAGAGTGGTCAGAGACTCTGAATTGGAGGAAATATCTGGTCATCGTGCATGAGATATCTGCAAGCCAAATCAAGGTGTGAAGATAAGAATAAGTTGACAAAAAACATTTTTGGATTTTATTTGTGCAATGATGCATTGCTAAAATTATTGGCTAATTAATCAAAATTCCAAGGCTAAGATTAGTGAATTAAGACAAGTGCCTGTTATTGGATACTATTGACTCCTTTTAATTCAAGTTATTTGCTATTTCAATTTTTATGCACTATGCATTGAGTGTCCATATTATATATATTGGTCAAGTTAAATTATTGATTAATTCAAACTTCTAATGCTAAAAACAATGTTGAAATTAGAAAACATTGTAGTTGATTCCTACTTATATAGTTAAAAGTATATACAACTGTACAAATATAGACAGTGTAAATAGTATGTGCAGCAAGAAAAATTTCAAAGAAACATAAAAAATGTCACCATTAAAGATGTTTCTATGTTTACCACTGATTTGAAGAAACTGATGCTATGGGACCCTGAGACACTGGCTTTCTCCTATTACACTTACCACTGTCATGCATTACAATCAACCAAAAGTCAACCTGGCAGCAGATTGAATGATCTACAGAAAAATAAGACTTTATTTCCACTAAAACAATGTAAATAGACCCATTTATGTATTAAAACACAGCATACACAGCATGTTTTTCTAACAGCTGCATTTTGTAACATAAAAATGCCTAGAACATAAAACTTTTGAGTATTGAGTTGAGTGTGCTCAGGCCTTCCATTGTCCTGGATTTCAAATGAAGTTGCACAGTGCAGTGAATGATTTCTTACTTCGGTTCAAGCTGCAGACACCAAGGAAAATGAAGCTGCGTTTTTAATCTAGTACTGTTTTACTGCCAGCATTTTTCCACTATTACAATCTCTGGTAGGTTGCAGCTTAAAGTAACGTTGCTAAAGACACAGTTGATTAATACGTTGAAAGCAAAATGTCATGCTTTGCATTTACAATGTTCGATGATGCCAATTCTTTAAGAAGGACATTAAGCCATCTCACTGCTTCACGTATTCCCAGGGTGTAATGGAGAATGGAGATCCTGTTAACCCTGGAGTGCTAATTGAAATGTTACATTTTTCATTGGATGCAAATAAGTGAATGGGGTGATTTTCATGGTACTTGCATAAGGTGTAAGGGTTCACAAGTACCAGTATTTCCTGTCTTAGGCTGCGGCCTGCAGTTATTCCTGATTTAAAACTATCTTGCAATCAAGCCTTCCTCTGATAAAAAGAGCAGGCCATTCTGGAGAACTTGGAAGAATCCAAGTTGTGCGAGTGGTTTCCCAACTGCCAGTCTCAATCCTATCTGCAAATATTCCCAAAACTTGAATATCTCTTATTTGGTAGCATGAAACTCGCAAACATACACAGGGCTTACTGCAGAGTCCCCTCAAAACCTGCAAGTCCAACATTTCAAGATTTCCTACATTTGGATAGATAAATTGCAACTTCAATAAAACACAGACACGAGGTGGTGAATATCCTCATAACTTATTTGCATCTTACCCATTGGGCTTGTATCTATTGCAAGTATAGCCTGGCCTGAGGAAACTGCATAAACCTTGGAGAAATGTGAATAGGTTGAACACTATTATGAATCTGCCTCTTTTTTTGTGTCCTTTGTACCTATGAAATGGGTGTCCCTAGAGGGAGAAGAACTTTGGAAAATCAGCCCCTCAAAGATTTTCTTCATAGCATGGCCAAATCTTATCTGCTATCTCCAAGAGTCTAAAATTCATGCACTGAATAATGTTGAGGGAGCAGACAGAACTGAACTGTTTGCTTGTTAGGTCACACTAGCAGCTTCCCTACAGTATCACTCAAGGTGAATCAGAATGCACCAAATTAAGATGTCTGAGGCATGATGACTGAAATGCAACAAGTTTGACGCTCACAGAAAATTCAGCTTTTATGCAAGACCTTTAATGTACTATAGATAACTTGTGTTATTCATGCAACCTCACATTACATAACACAGATCAAAAATTGTACAAATTGACAAAAGTCCTGATTCTTTTTGGACAATGTCAGTCTTGTAGCAGCTCTGCATCAAGGCTGTAAGATGGAATTTTAGGGTGTTATCTTTTAATTCAGTTATTACATTGTGCGGCAATGCCTGATTACTCACCATCAACATCTCACTCGTGAGTGAATTCACAAGGTCTGAAACCGAGGATCGAGGTTCTGTTCTCCTGTCAGAGTCATCCTGAGGGACCTGCCCTTGCACAGGTGTTGTATTTACTGGCTTATTTCCAGTGGGTAACCTGCAAATAGAAATAACAGTTAATAATCTGATCGCAAGACCAATGCCACAAGGGTGATAACTGTGGGCAGCTCCATTAGCAAAGGAAATTGGATCCCTTTCCTTTCCCTAGCTTAACTCAGCTTTGAGAGCTGTAAAAGATCACAAGTTCTCCAGTGAACGTCCTTCAGAAGTGCTCCATTTTCTCAAAATACTCCACAAGGTTCGTAAGACTAAAAATTAATTCGTATGTTAAGCAATTAATGATTACATCATTTAATTATGCATTATTGTTGTATCATTAATTTACATAAAGATAAATGGTAAATATTACAGAAAAGGGTGCAATATGGATAACAGATCAAAAATAGATACTTTTATTTTTACATTGTGCACATAGGTGAACTATATAATCTATTATGTAACTAATGGTGAATTTGGGGTCCAAACCTTATGCAGCAGTGGTTTATGACAACAATCCTGTATGCATATCAGGCCTCTCAATTCATAATTGCCACAGTTTATGAAAATTGCATCATAAATGCAGAAATGATCCAAGTCCGAAGCCTCAGAGATTTCCTTCCACTAGTAAACTATAACTAATCTGACCATGCTGCTACCAAACACGGAATTGTACCAAACAGAAGGAATGTAACACGAATAACTTGAGGAAAACATAATTCTACCACTCCGTTTGGTATAGTGCAGAAATCTGAATGTTCAAATAAAACTATACAAGTGCACAGAAAAAGACAAATAAATGGGTGATATGATGGCATCATTACATTAAATTAGCACATCAACAAAATGGAAATGCGGGTTGTTATAAGGATTCTGTGAGCCCTTAATGTTGCATAATAAATGGAAACTTGATTTAATTTGTGTTGTACTTCTTAATTTTGAGGAGTTAGAGGAAATCACAGAATGATTTGTACAATGAACAGTTGGTTGTTGCTTCACAGATAAAGCTCATTGATAGAGGAGACTAAGGTTCTATTTTATAACACAACTGATAAGTCTCCAAATCTCAAGTCATACCCAAGATTTCTATGAATGTAATGTATCACAACAGAATAAAACAAGCTGCATTATGGATCGGTATTAAGAATAAGTGCCAATCTTTATGAGGAAATCTGATCCCCTCTTGTTCGCACAATTTTGAATTGTTAAAATAGGACAAACTGGTGTTGGGTATGCATATGGTTCGCTGGCAGTTTCATGGTTGATCATCCTGAGTTCTTGGCACTTTCTTGGTAGATATAATTAATAATAAAATGGGAAATACTCAATTATATTATAAATAATCAGATTAAAATTAATTAAATCAACATTCTCTTGTTGAATGCTAGGTATATATTGAGACTGACAAGTTAGAGCAACTCAGCTCCTACAAGTCAAAGACAACTTGCAGAAAATCTGCTACACTTGTGTGTCATTAATACTTAACTATGTTATCAACCAAATATGCAGTCAGAACTGAATGTACTTGCTGCAGGGTATTGTCACTCTTCAAGCAATATTTTTGCTTGATTGGTTATAAAATCTTATCACCCAGTGAAAGGGCTGCTAAAGACAGTAATGCAACATTGATGGAGAGATATGGCAGGCTTTAAAATAAAACTTTCGTGTTGGAATTAACTAAGCTGACTAAGCAGAATGAAATGTTGATAGCTTCATTCAACTTGGACAAGTTGCAGAGCTGGGCCGAGAGGTGGCAGATGGAGTTTAATGCGGAAAAGTGTGAGGTAATTCACTTTGGCAGGAACAACAGATGTGTTGAGTATAGGGCTAACGGTAGGACTCTGAATAGTGTTGATGAACAGAGGGATCTAGGTGTATGTGTACATAGATCCCTGAAAGTTGGGAATCAAGTAGATAAGGTAGTTAGGAAGGCATACAGTGTCTTGGCGTTTATTGGTAGGGGGATTGAATTTAGGAGCCGCAATGTCATGTTGCAACTGTACAAAACTCTGGTGCGTCCGCACTTGGAGTATTGTGTGCAGTTCTGGTCCCCACATTATAGGAAGGATGTGGAGGCATTGGAGAGGGTGCAGAGGAGGTTTACCAGGATGTTGCCCTGTATGGAGGGAAGGTCCTATGAGGAGAGGCTGAGGGATTTGGGGTTGTTTTCGTTAGAAAGAAGGCAGCTAAGAGGGGACCTTATTGAAACATATAAGATGATTAGAGGTTTAGATAGGGTGGACAGTGATAGCCTTTTTCCTCAGATGAAGAAAGCTAGCATGAGGGGGCATAGCTTTAAATTAAGGGGTGGTAGATATAGGACGGATGTCAGAGGTAGGTTCTTTACCCAGAGGGTGGTGAGGGATTGGAATGCCCTGCCTGCTGCAGTTGTAAATGCGCCTAGTTTGGGGGCGTTTAAGAGATCCGTGGATAGGTTTATGGATGGAAAGGGATTGGTTTAGGTTAGAGGGTCATTGCTTTTTTAACTGGTCGGCGCAACATCGTGGGCCGAAGGGCCTGTTCTTAGCTGTAATGTTCTATGTTCTATGTTCAAGCAAGCTTGCACGGCATTAAGATAGACCTCAGTTATTTCTAAAATTATCTTAAAGAAATTGACCCTCTTTGATAATGCATTAAAAACTCAGAAAAAAATTCTACTTCTTTAAAACTAGTTACATAATTATAATACAAAATTATAAATTACTGCAATTGTAGGTCACCTTATCACATAAGTACATCTGAAAGTTATACACACCATGAAATAATATTGCATAGATTTTAACCTCATATATGGCTTGTTTGGATCCGATGCATGATTTATGTTCTATGTGATTTTGGGTCTACTGAAGTCAATCGGGCATCCAACCTGAACACACCTCCATCCTCCCCCTGTTAGGTTGAGATCAGGGATTATATTTCATTCTGTGCAGCATTACATTTTATAAAGATGGCAACTTATTTTACACACTCATTGATCATAAGGGTAATATTTAGACCGCCTTTATTGGCTGCGTTGGCAAACAAGTAGGTGTACTGCTACATAAAGAAAATTGAGGGTTTTATCCTCAGTGAGTTCAACAGCAGCTGTTGTCAGCAGTGCTGTAACTAGCCTCAACATCCAGTGATTGTAAAAGAAAAAGATGCCTTTTGCAATTTCCATTCTTGAACTTCATTTGGATATATGTCAGAAAAGACAGAGTAGGTCCAGTAGTAGTATGCTATCTGTCTGCTGCCCACGATTGAATTACCCTGGGCTCTATTTTAACTCCCTTGAGGGAAAGTGACAACATGTAAGTAGCCGGCTAGTCCAGGAGCAGCAGTACAGGGCAGATTTTAATGGTTAGGCATCGCTAGCAAGCTGCTTGTCAATTTTTCTACCACAATCGTCATTTTCTACACGAGTCATTCTTGTGGGCTGTCAGGCGGACAGTTATGCATAAGCTGTTTCTAAGTTAGGAATAAATTCATGCAATGGCCCTAAACTAATTTTATATAGAATTATGATGGCCAGAGAAAATTGAGATTTTCACTCATCAGTTTGAGTTAATGTCTAAGAATACGTTAATCCACTATATCACCTTGATTACTGATTAAATTGCTAAATTTTTTTTATGCCAGGCATATAGTTAATTAATCCAGGTCATTAATCTTGGTCGCTGAAAGCAGAGCAAATGCTGTAGCTTTTCATCAGCATTTTACACTTCATCGGCAAAATATGCCTTTTGCATCCCTCTATTCCCAACAATCTCAAGGTGGAATTGTTTAAATTATTACAAGACCATGAGCTGAGATGAACACTGTCGTTATCATCACTGCAATGCCACAGGCAAGTAGCTCTGTGACTTAACCTGAGTGCAAGTGACATCATAGCTTTGCACGTTTTTATAAACATTGGTTAAAAAATATCTCTCCTACATGTCGGATCAGAGTAATAATGGTCTTCTCTGGACTTCTGTAAGGAGGTTGCTAATGTGGATACTTTATACTCTGTGAAGTAGAGATTGGACATGTTATAGAATATACAGGCTTAAGTCTAAATAGTATGAATGAAAGGAGCTGCACTGTAATTGGCTCGTTTTCCTATCACATATTGGGGTCTATCATGGCAGTCACTGGGGTTATTGACCTCAGTTGTACCTGTAAGCAGATCTGATTCCCCTCCTGTCCCAGAGTTTACACTCACTTCCCAATATCTACTTAGAGAACAATGCAATCTAGAGGATGTAGTCATAGAATTCCTACAGTACAAAAGGAGCCATTTAGCCCATCGAGCCTGCACTGACAACAATCCCACCCATGCCCTATCCCTGTAACCCCCAGTATTACCCTGCTAATCCCCCTAACACTAGGGGGAAATGTACCATGGCCAACCAACCTAACCTGCACGTTTTTGGATTGTGGGAGGAAACCAGAGAGCCCGCAGGAAGCCCATGTGGACACGGGGAGAACGTGCAAACTCCACACAGTCACCCAAGATTGGAATCAAACCCAGGTCCCTGGTGCTGTGAGGCAGCAGTGCTAACCACTGTAGCTGTGCTGCCCAATGGTGGTAATGATGCAACCTCCTTGATACAAAACTCCTTGACATGAAATTCTCCAAAACTTGATGCTAGACAAGCAAACATGAAAAAAAGGCATTTGCAAAATATTACATTGCTTTACTTCACAAACTATTAACATACTATCAGGGAAATGAAGATGCTTAACATGACTCAGTATAACTTAATCATCACAGATCAAAATAATGAACATACTATGCTTCACGGTATCAGGAGGTCTCTTTGTTTGACTTCAAATTATCTCCAACTACACTCTTGCATCCTAACCTTGCAGCTTTCCACTAAAGCTTGCCTTGTATTTTAAACATTTCACATCAGGGTATCTTCGTTTACATGTATAACCATACTTTTACCTAAAACTCTTAAGATTTAAAATTCATTGCAAAGCATTTCTGTGGAAAAGTGGTAATAATTTCTGGAAACGTGACAGCTCTCTCACTACCCACCCAAAGGTAGGACATGTGTGACCCTATAGTTCCTTATAGACCCTTTGAAGACCTTGTGCTTCTCACGAGGTGCCCCTCTGTGACTGTCAGTTTTCCCAGATCTCCAGATCCTGCAAAGTGCATGAAAACCTGTGCAAAGAAACATGCAGCTATTATGTCAAGTGGCTCTAATCCCTTTTGCCAAATACAGTTCCAGACATTTTTTGATTGGATGCACCCACAGTGCCTGTAATTGTCCGTGTGAGCACTCTACACAGCCTAGCTGTGACATGGGATGGCACCTAGTGCTGTTTCAGGGTTTGCCCTCAACCTGCTTCTCGCTATCCATCTGAACCTAGGTGGATTCATTTCCATGAATGGCTTGTCCTATCCTGAGGTAGGCGATGCACCAGGTAACACACAAGGTTTTATCATTCCGCATAGTCTTGTAGTGGCTGAAGTAGTTTTATCTGTGGGACAGGGTGAAATATCTGGTCACCCACCCATTTGATAGCTCTTTACTTCTTAGACTATAAACTGACTGCAACATATGTCTAGTTCCTTCAAAGTTTTACAGATCAGATTAAGTAACTTCAATAGTCTGGAACTATTTGCAAGAATCTGTCACTTCCCATTAATTGACAAAGACAGTTCTGGTCTATTGGACCCTTGCCTTCCAGCCACAGATCGACAACCATGATAACATTTCTCTACAAGTACTGGAATGATCTTCTCTTCAATTTCTACTTGTTCATTTCAGGCATGAAATGATAAGGCCAAGAAAAGAATTGCTTTATAATATCACAGTCTGCAGTGCCAACTGGATAGACATGAGAAAATGCTTCAAGTGTCCTTTGTCCAGTTATAATGGGAGTTAGCTCCCACGATCATTTTTATTCCACTTGTGGTGGCTAATTAACAATTCAAATGCCTGGACAAAAATATCAATAGTAGAAAATTGATCCCTTCTTAAAAATTGAATTTAATAAGATGGTGGGCCCAAGTTCCACAGCTTCACATAGCAGTCTCTTGTTGAATAAATATTTGTCTGCCAGATGGAGATTGTGGATTCTCTCTCCTTCACACTGGCCTCAAATTCACCTGCTTCTTCTCCTCTTGAGGTCTGCCCCTCTCATTCTTGCTGTTTTTTTTCCAATTTCTGTTACTCTATTTCTTTTGCAGGTTAAAACATTCACTCTTAACTGAAAGTCCCTCTTCAAGCTGGAATTCCTTTTTCTATTACTAATTGCATTATTTTAATTTTGCCTCTACCAGGCTGTTTGACTGTTTCTGTTCTATTTCAAACATTAAATTTTTAACTTCTGCATCTGAGTACATCATTATCCTGGTGAGCTGTCATGAATGGTTATAAATTTAAGCCGACAGCGGGTATCTTTTTGGATTCTCAGCTGTAGGCCATTCCCATAAGTAGATCCTGTGCTCTTAGTATGCTAGAGTGGAATTACACTGCTCAATGTTTAATTTATTGGGGGATATTCTCGGGCCTCCCCGCTGCTTGTTTCTCACGGTGATGGAATCTTCTGGTTCCACCACTGTCAATGGGATTTTATTGTAAATGAGAAACCTCCTGCTGTGGTGCTCCATCGTTAGGACCAAAAGATCCCACCAGCATGAACAGCCAGAGAATTCTAGTCAATGTCTTTCCTGTGACGTGTGAACTAAATATTGTACTTCTTACATTTGCCTAACACGCATATCTTCAATCTTATATAAACAGAATGAGAAAGTCATTGACGAGGTTAGAACAGATGTGCTTGGAATTGTGTAATTTATTGGATAATAAGTGAGTGTAAAGAGCAACATAATTGAAGTAAATTAAAATAATCAATGACACTTCTCCATATAATAGAAAACAATTAACGTGCTGCACATTTCCACATCCACCAGGTGCTCTGCTTGACTTAAAACAAACTCCTCGCTCTACCGCTGTATCCCAAACTTTTGAACCTTTATAAAAGCTTACCTTGTAGCTTTCTATCCAAATAGTTTGCTGCCAGGGAGTGATTTTTAAGGATGAGTCTCCCTGTTCACAAGCAAGAGAGGGATAAGTAGAACCAGGCAATCCTGCCCAGCACTGCGATCAGGTACTTTTCAAGAATCAGTAATCAATAAACACTTCAATCTGAGACAAACTCTGAAATTATTTATTTGTCTTTAAAGAAACAGTGCTCAGCTTCAACACGTCAGCCTTTTCACTTCTCTTTTTTCATTTGTTTTAAACTTGTGTGAATATACTTTGTTTTCAAAACCAAACATGTAACAATGCTATTTCCCAAAACCTCTCTGTGGAAAAATCCCAAAACATTCCCCCTTCCCAGATGAATGAGTTTAGAAGATGTTTTGAAAATAGCCACAGGGCTATGGGCCAAGTGCAGGAAGGTGGGATTAGAAAGGGCACTTGGTGTCCTCAAGCTGGCACGGACATGATGGACCAAATGGCTGCCTTTCATGCTGTAACTTTTCTATGGTTTCCAGAATTCACACTATTCTTGGTCATCTAAAGTTAGCAGGGATGATTTTCCCCTCACCCTTGTTGGTTTCAATTGCTGTTCCAGGTTGTGATTCAGCATTGGATCTTTAGATCTATATTGGCAAGACAAAAGTTCCACCTAAGATCAATACAAAATGAGAGGTTTTGGGTTTTATTTTTAGCCTTTGCCAGTGCCAGGATCAGTGGTGCGCAGGTGCAAAAAAATGTATCGAGGGGTGGTGGGGAACACCAGGGCTACCCACCTGCATGCAGCAGGTAGCAGATCCAGGTAAAGGTCAACTGAATGAGGCTGACTGAAATTTACCTATTGGTTTCCAAGTACCTGCTAACAGCGGAGACCAGTTTAGTTGCTTGGAGGTAGTCCCCCGGTGTGGCTTAGCTCCAGAATCTATGTTTTAGTTTCAATTTAAAAATGTTGAAGGGTTCCACCATTTTGAAGCATCCTCTTCCTCATGTATCTCCAATTGCTGACTGTGGTCCCTTTCAATCTGAAAAGCCTCAGATTGGCCCTTCCAACAGCCTATCCACTATCCTCAGTTCGGAGTGGAGCCTGCCCTCTGGCCATTAATTGGCTAGTACAGTAAAAAGTCTGACAACACCAGGTTTAAGTCCAACCGATTTATTTGATAGTAATCTCACAAGCTTTCGGGGTTAGTCCCTTCGTCAGGTGAATGGAGAGTTCTGGCCTCATAAGGCATATAAAGCACAAACAGTTTACAGTCCAACGTTGGCATATCCACATCATTAATTGGCTACCCTGGGGGAAATTCTTTCCTTACACGTAACAGTCAGGATGTGCAGTGACTTCATGGATTATATTTGGGAATATAATTTTAGAAGGCGAATGCATGTCTACATGCAATGACCTCAAAATGTGTATTTGAACATACCCTTAATTGTCCAATGGATTTAAAAATGTAAATGTAAAAATGTAAATGTAAACGTAAAAATTGCAAAAGTACATTCTTGAGAACAATATGTTGTAGATCCAACCAAGGATCAGGCTACTTTGCATCTGGTAATATGCAATGAAGCAAGTTTAAATAATCTCAGAGTAAAAGATCCCCTAAGAAATGGTGACCATAACATGGTAGAATTAGCATTCAGCTTGAGAGTGAGCAACTTGGGTCAAAAACAACTGAGCTAAACTTAATAAGGGTAATTAGAAAGGAGTGAGGGCAGAGTGAGCTGGAGTGAACTGGAAAAGGAGTTGAGCAGAAAAGATAGTTGATCAACTGTGGCAGTCGTTTATGAAAATAGTTAATGACGCATAACAAATATATATCCCAGTGAGGAAGGATCCTAGGAAGGGTTGAATCAACCATGGTTAACCAAGGAAATTAAGAATAATATTAAATTAGTGGTAAGAGAATAAGACTGAGAAGATAATAATGTGGAACCAGGAAATGACAGAGGAATTAAATAACTACTTTGTCAGTCTTCACAGTGGAAGACATTATTAACATTCTAAAAATACCAAATAATTGAGGGACAAAAAGAAGGGCAGGGGCGGGAAAATAAATACAATAACCATTACTGGAGAAAAAGTACTACGGAAACTAATAGGGCTAAAGGCTAATAAGTCCCCTGGACCTGATGGGTTGCATCATAGGATATTAAAGGACATAGATACAGAGATGGTGGATGCATTGATTGTAATCTTCCAAGAGTCCTTAAATTCAGTCAATTCCCAGAGGATTGGTAAATTGCCAATCTAACATCTTTGTTCAAAAAGTGAGGATGAAAAAGAAATGGGCAGATAACTTAGCTTGTCACTGGGAAAACATTAAAGACTATGATAAAGGGTGTGATGGCACAGCATTTGGAAATACATAACATAATCACGCAGAGTCAGCATGGCTTCATGAAACGGAAATCATGCTCAACAAATTTATTAGAATTCTTTTTGAGGTGATAATGATCAAGATATATAAAAAGGAACCGACATATTAATGACTTGGATGAGGGAAGTGAATGTATTATTGCCAATTTTGCAGATGGTACCAAAATAGTTTAAGTTTATGTATTAATGTTACAATTAGGCTTACATTAACACTGCAATGCAGTCACTGTGAAAATCCCCTAGTCACCACATTCCAGCACCTGTTTGTATACGCTGAGAGAGAATTTAGCATGACCAATGCAACTAACCAGCACGTCTTTCAGGCTGTGGGAGGAAATCAGAGCATCTGGTGGAAATCCAGGCGTACACAGAAGAATGTGCAGACTCTGTACAGACAGTGACTCAAACTGGGAATCGAACCCGGGTCCCTGGCGCTGTGAGGCAGCAATGCTAACCACTTTTAGCATTGCTAACCTCCCTAGTGGGACTGCAAATGATGAGAATGACACAAAGAATCAACAGGGAGATATAGAAAGGTTAAATGAGTGGTCCAATTAAGACAGAAGTGAGGAGGGCTGGAGAGGCTGGGTTATTAAGCATGTTCAAGGCTGAGATAAACATTTTTAGTCAGTAAGGGAATCAAGGAATACAGGAATAAGATCAGAAAGTGGATCTGAGGATTATAATATCAGTTCAGTCATGAGGTCATCAAATGGGGAAGCAAACTTGATGTGACCAATGGCCTACTTTTGTTCCTCCATCTTATCGTCTTGAGAAACCAATTACGAATATTACATAGTTCAGTGGGTAGAAATTGCAAGTGATTTTCTTTTTTCAGTTAATGCTTTGTTCATACTTGTTCGTGGAATGTTGGCATCACTGGCAATGCCAGTATTTATGTCCAGCAAGTGATGTCTATGTGATATAGGTAATCATACAATGTAGTTAAGGAAGAAGCTCCAGGATGGTAATGATGTTACATTTCCAAGTCAGGATGGTTTGTGACTTGGAAGGGAACTTGCAGGTGATGGTGTGTTCCATGTGTTTGTTGCCCCCTTCCTTCTGAGCGGGTTTCAGAGATGAACTTTGGCAAGTTGCTGAAGTGTAACTTGTCGATGATACACACTGCAGTGACGGTACACCAATAGAGGGGTAAATATTGGAATAAGTGAACTGTAAGGTGCTGGATGAGATGTCAATTGGTTTTAACCCGGATGGTACCAAGCTTGTTGGATTGCACTGATCTGGACAAGTGAACAGCATTCCCATCACATTCCTAACTTGTGCCTTCTCGATGGTAGACAGACTTTGGAGAGTCAGGAGGTGAGTTACTTGCCATAGAATGTCCAGCTGCCAACCTGATCTTGTAGCCACAGGATGTGTGTGGCTGGTCAAACTAATTTTGTGGTCAATGGTGACCCCCCAGAATATTGATGATGGGCGATCCAATAATGGCAATGGCTTTGAATGCCAAAGGGGTGTTTTGATACTTTCTTGTTGGAGATAGTCATTATCTCACACTTGCCTTGCATGATGTATCTTGCCGATTATCAATCCAGGTCTGAATTTTGTCCAGGTTGTGCTGTAGTTGGGCATTGATTACTTCAATATCCACAAAGATGTAAATAGAAACAGAAACTCTGCAATTATCAACAAACATCCCCATCTCAGACGTTATACTGGAAGGATGGTCATTGAAAAAACAGATGAACCTAGAACCCTGTCCTGAGAGACTCTTGTGGTAATGTCCTGGGATAGAGATGATTGCTGTCCCAACAACCACAACCATCTTCCTTTGTACTGTGTATGAACATTCACCAACATCCATCCCCTCTGTTAACTACATTTCACTTCCACCTCCCAAAACCACACTCACTCAAATGTTGTCTTGATGTCAAGGGCAGTTATTTTCACCTCTGGGATTTAGCTCCTTTGTCCATGTTTGGGCTAAGGCTGCAATGATTTCTGTATCTGAGTGGTCCTGGAAGAATCAAAACCAAGCATCGGTGAGCAGGCTATTGTTGAATAAGTGCAGCTTGATAGCACTGATGACAACAACACATTCCATCACATTACAGACGATTGAGAGTAGACTGATCAGACTGTAACTGGTTGGTTTGTATTTGTCCTCCACTTTGTGGATAGGATGTGCGTAAGCAAGTTTCCATATTGTCAAGTAAGTGCCAAACCTATAGCTAGAACAGGTTGATTACAGACACAGCTAAGTCTAGAGCACAAGTCTTCAGCTCTGAAGCTGGGATGTTGTCGGGGCCCACAGTCTTTGCTGTACCCATTCCATCTAATGTTTTCTTGGTATCGTGTGGAGTGAATTGAATTGGCTAAAGATTAGCCTTGGATACTGGGTGTAGGTCTCAGGAGGAGACTTAGATGGATCCATTCAGCTGACCATGGTTGCAATAAATAAAAACTGAAAATGCTGGAAAAGCTCAACAGGTTTGATAGCTTCTGTGGAGAGAGAAACAGAGTTAACATTTCAACTCTGTATGACTCTTCAGAGTTTAAGAGAGGGGGAATGTGATGGATTTTATGCTGTGTATGTGGGGATGCAGTATGTGGAGCAAAGTAGAAAGTAAGTGATAAGTGGAAGTTGGAGAAATCATACAAAGACGTGTAGGGCACAAGACAGAGGAAATATTAATTGCAGTATGAAGGACTATTGGAAATGCTGATAGCAGCATAAAGGTAAGATTACAAAAGATTTTACTGGGAGAATATAAGTCAGTTCTCAGTGAAAGCAAAGCTAAAGAAATGACTGATGGCCCTGTGAGGAAGAGTTTATGCTGGGACAAAAACATTTTTGGATTTAAAAAGGAGTCATGATGGAGAAGAACAGTCACTGCCTAAAATTGTTGAACTCAATGTTGAGTGCAAAAGGCTGTATGTAACATGCCCAATCGGAAGATGAGATGGTGTTCCTCCAGTTTGTGTTGGGCTTCACTGGAACAATGCAGCAGTTTAAGGATGAACATATGGGCATGAGAGCAAGATGGTGAAATGAAATGGTAAATGACAGGAAGGTTGGAGTCATGCTTGCGGGCTGGGCAGTGGTGTTCTGCAAAACAATCACCCAGACTGCTTTTAGTCTCCCCAGTGTAGAGAAGACTGCATTAGGAGCAGCAAAAACAGTAGACCAGATTGAAATGAACTGTTTCTTCACTTTAAAGGAGCGTGGACAGTGACGAGGGAGGAGGTAATGGCAGAGGTGTTACACTTTCTGCGATTGTATAAAAAGGTGCTGGGGAAGGGGATGGGGAGTTGGGGGAAATGCAAGAGTGGACCTACAAAATGTTGAAAGAGGAATAAGGAGAAAGTGTATTTTGTACTGGCAGCATGCTGGAGTTCACAGAAATGGCAGAGGATGATCCTTTGAATGTGATGGCAGGTGGGGTATAAATTGAAGACAAGAGTTTTTTTTCTGGAAGGGATGGAAAAGGGTTCAGAGAAGACATGTGGGAGATGAGTTGAACATGGCTGAGTGCCCTGTCAACCACAGTGGAGTGGAAACCTCAGTTAAGTAAAAAGGCAGATATGTTGGAAACATCATTTTTGAAGGTGGCATCATAGGAACAAATATGACAGAGATGGAGAAACTGGGAGAATGGGTGAAGTCCTTACATGAAGCAAGGTGTGAGGAGAAGTAGTTGTGGGAATTGGTGGGCTTGTAATGAATATTGGTGACCTATTATCAGAAATGGAGAAAGGGAAATTAAGGAAGGAAAAGGTGGTGTCAGAGATGGACTCAATGTTCATTCTGTTTCTCTCTCCACAAATGCTGCCAGACCTACTGAAAATTTCTAACATTTTCTGTTCTTATTTATGATTTCCAGCATCCATAGTATTTTGCTTTTATTTCATGGTTGCAATCATTTAGTTACATTTCTTCTATTAGTAGGTTATTAGTAGGCTGGTTTCATAAGTTCATTGTGACTTTTCATGGGTCGGTTTCTAGCCATTTCCCTAACATTTGCTTGGTACTCTGCCCAGGTGCTTATTTGTGGTTTTCTGTTGTTTTTACTATTGAATCATTAAATTGTATTGGTGAAGGTGAGATGTTTTGGGAAGTCGGTGTTGTACAGAAATGTGTGAGAAACCAGATTCTTAATACACAAGAGATAGCAATTCTCTCAATGTCTTAATCATTGCAAGTCAGGTATGCCCTGTTCTATAAGAATATACACATTACACTCTACTCAATTTAATTCTGCTAAGGTGGGTCAGCACCTTTTAGGGGAATAAATTGTTCTCAATGAAGAAAGTCTCAGACCAGTCTTTAACTGTTGTTTGGTCAGTTTCAGGCTAGAACTCAGAAATAACAACATTTAGATTTTGTTCATCTTTAATGAAATCTGACATTTGCATATATTAGATAGTGTAGTGTATGGATCGATGTTACTTCATTAATATCTGGCATCTAGTGGCATAGTGGTTGGTACTGCTGCCTCACAGCGCCAGGGACCTGGGTTCGATTTCTGGCTTGGGTCACAGTCTGTGTGGAGTCTGTACGTTCTCTCAGTTTCTGTGTGGGTTTCCTTCCACAGTCCGAAAGACGTGGTGGTTAGGTGTATTGGTCATGCTAAATCCTCCCTCGGTGCACTTGAACAGGCACCAGAGTGCGGTGACCAGGGGATTAACACCGCAATGAAGTTACTGTGAAAATGTAAGCCTATTGTGACACTAATAAATAAACTTTAAACACCACTCAACTGACAGTTTCACACCAGTGGATGACTTGTATTCATACTACAAAACTATCTTTTTAAGACAACAGGAAGTATTCATCTGAGGTTGGAATTGAGCAGCTTTATTGGCACAGAATAGAGACCACACTACTTTCATCTATGGCCTGGGAATACCTGATGCTAACACTGGGACCTGTCCTTAACCTAACTGAGGTGGGGAGGGGGAAGGGCAGTTGAAAGTAGCAGGTAGAACTTGATTCTGAGATTTCTGCCCTCATTCCCACTTTATGGAAATTCTATGGCTGTAGCATGAAGGTTGGGGTAGTAAGCCTGTCCTCATCAATTCATGTCACACGATCTGTAATCCCCATGACTTGCCTGGGTTTGCAACATCTCACTTACTGTCCTGTCTGGAGACAATACACATTTCTTTCACCTATGCTCAATGCTATCTTCACTCACATTGTCTACACCTTTAAGAATTGATTAGCTGTAAAGACTCACATTCTAATCAGTATTCTGTAAACTGTGTGTGCCTTTATATGCTCTGTTTGTGACCAGAACTTTACACTCACCTGACGAAGGGGCAAACCCCGAAAGCTAGTGGGTTTACTATCAAATAAACTTGTTGGATTTTAATCTGGCGTTGAGAGACTTCTTAGTCATCAATTCCACCATTGCTTATTACAATGTAGGAGTTAGCATTTCAGGCCTTCCACAATTTTGATGCAGTTGGGCTGGCCTTGAATAGGAAACATTGTTCACAGCCCCTTGGAGAAGTCAAGAACCATGGTGGGTGCCTAGTCTGGAGTTGGGTACCATTTGACAGATAAATTTAAAATGCTTTGCAAATCTCACATGTTATATTTAGATGATGTATGATGATTTATGTTCCAAGGCAATGATTGATGATAGGGCTTTGTTGTTAAATGGTAAGTGACTACTGAATTAACCAGCCTTCTGTAAGTGTTCATATATATTGGAGTAATTTATTCAGCAGATAAAGGGCTGTTCTGTAATCAACATTATTCAGTCTATTTTTAACATGTCATATGGATACTGTGCTTTCATCTTCAGATTGATTGAAAGTCCAGAGATCTGTTGAGCTTTTGAAGTATTCTTCCAGTGTCCACTATGGACAGAATGCATGAGCCTCATAATGATAATTGAAATGCTCATAAACAAAAAACAAACAAGCATCCATAACAGAACACTTCAAAGAAACATTTTTACTCAGAAGCTTATTAAACTGTCAATTAAACATAGCAATTCATACTCCCAGTGGAAGAAAGCTGTAACCATTTTAACCTCTTAATCCATTGCATGGGTGTACAAACAAAGGCTCTAAAACAGAATACAATGAAATCTTTGAACTGGACTCACCAAGTGATTAGCTTTTTTGAGTGACAGTGTGTCCATCTGTTCAGCATGTTTTAAAGGAATGTAGTCAGTTTTGGAGCCTTGTTGATACAGCTGTGCAATGAAATCCCTCTTTGATGATGCTGCAAACCCACTAATGGATTCAGCTCTGCAGGTGGTTATTTACACGGCTGTGAAGAGGATTTTGACAGTTTTATGAGCTCGTAATAACTTTTTGGGCTAGATTTCATGGGGTGCCATAATTCCTGGCACACTTAAAACAAAATCATTAGGTAGCAAGCGTATGGCAAAGATATCCACTATCCTAGAAACGGCATTAATTGCCTGAAATTATAAAATGGAGGATGGGTCAGGTTGGAGGGGCACTGTTGGGAAGGCCATGCACTGCATTTAATGAGTCCCCCTCCAACCCTTCCTTCAAGCATACTGGTAGGGTGCTGTAAAATCTAGTCCTCTCTTTGAACTGGTTTTTCAATGCATGTATGTTTATTTGAACAAGAGGCACTGAGGAGATTAAAGCTTCTTTTCCTATAGAAGTGTGAATGGTTGCATTTTATTGACAGTTTTAAGAGTATCTGGGAGAATCTTGTTTTTTTCCAAGTCATTTTGAATAGATGTATGTTTATTTTGATAATCTTCTGAGCATTTCAAAGTTTGCCAGCGTTATTATAGGCCTATTGGTTCTCCTTTTGAAAAAGTAGATATGCAAGTTACATGGGGTGTATGGAGATGTAGTAAAACAAAACATATTGCTTTAGATTGCAATATAAGCTGCAATTGTTTGAGCAATAAAAACAACTCCAATTCTTTTAATTGGTTGCCATAAAATTGAAAGTTGGCAAAATGCAGTAGAACTAGAATGTGCATTTTGTAAAATTGTTGCTTTCTTTTACTTTATTCATTCGTGGGACATGGGCATTGCTGGCCGGCCCTAGTTGTCATTGGAGGGCAGATGAGAGTCAACCACATTGCTGTGGCTCTGCAGTCACATGCAGGCCAGACCTTAAGGACATTAGTGAACTAGATGGGTTTTTCCGACAATCAACAACGATGTCATGGTCATCAGTAGATTCTTGACTCCAGATATTTTTTATTGAATTCAACTTCCATTAGCTGCTGTAGCAGGATTCAAACCCAGGTCACCAGAACATTAGCTGAGTTTCTGGATTAGTAGTCTAGCAATAATACCACTGGGCCATCGCCTCCCATAGCGGACAGTAGTGCCTCAAAATTTTCAAAAGCAGTCAGCTTCTTTGAGTGCTTTCTTCTCCCTTTTCCAAATTTCCTACCCCACTGTTCTCAAAATTCCAGATTCTTGCTCGGTTACAATAGCCTGCAGTGTTTGTAGCCCTTTGGTACCTCATCCAAATGGATATTCGTCATGCATCGGTCCAGACAGTGATACTGGCAAGTAGTTTGAAAGCAGAATCATCACCGCTGAGCCAAAGCCTTCCCTTCCTGATTAATAAAAATGGGCATAACATCAGCGCAATTTGTAAAGACAGTAAGTTGTTGAGTCATGCAGGCCAGCTTTGATTCCTGGTATGCATCAACTTAGGTAACTTCAGCCCAGATTGTAGCAAGGGTGCTGCAATCAATTGAGTATCATGATGGGAGAGAAAAAATAGGATTCTCAAACTTGATCATTATCCTATTCAGTGATTTCTGCTGCAGGACACATGTGCAAGGTTCTCAGTTAAGAACAGGTTTGGATTTGACTGTGATAGCCTGGAGTTGTACAACCTGCTGACACTGACATTAGTTTTGCACGTGACCACATGAGATGCCTTCAGGAGCAGAGGAGGGAAGAAAACTGACAGAAAGTAAACAAAGGCAACAAAATCAGAATATCTTTTCAAAAATGTAACACACTAGCCCCTAACCTTGTGGAAGTTTCAAAGCCGAAAGTAGTTTCTAGAAATGCATCACATTCTCTGTGGTCAAGCAGTTCCACACAAATCATCTTGTTTTCTGTTTCAATGCTATTTGTATATTGTGTAATGCAGACGTAATGTGAATGCACGCTGTATAGTTGTATGAAATATGACAAATACTCTACAGATTTATTATAGATGGCACCTTTTTACATCATACTTCAGGTGACACACATTTTATAGGTGCAAAATAATATTAAAAACATTTAAGCCCAAAACCTAAAGCCTATTTGCATGTTCTACTTTGTATATTTCTTGAAACAAACAACAATGAAACTCTATTTACTTAATAGTTAGGCCGTGCAGCCTAAAATGGACACAGACCTATCACTGTAGAACATTACATGGAAATTATATGCACCAAATAGCATGGAGATAACTGGAATGAAAGGGTTTTTTTCCATATTGACCAAGAACACTATTTCCACAAACTGAATATGACTCTAAGAGAGTCTGAATAAAACTTAAAAAAAGGGAAGTATTCACTTACAATCCATGAGACTTTGAATATAACAGCAGCATTAATCACAATGACATTGTCAGCTTTCAAAACCATGCTAACACAAGTCCACAGGCTCACATGCTTCCATGCAGCACTATTACAAAATTATCAGCCCAAAATTAACACAAACTATTAGTGCGGATTTTATATCATATGGATCATCTGAACAGATTTCCTTGTTCTGAAATGATAAGTGTAATTGCAGCAAATTTGAAAAAAAAATCCATTATAATATTTAGATAACATTTCTTGACTTAAGTAGGAGTTAGTTTGCTTCATATTTACCAATTGCAGTTTAACTTGCAGAAACTTTCAATAATCTCAACCTCCTTATATCTTGGATAAATTACATTCAGTTACCTTACTGTGAGTAGAAGCTGTCAATATCAGTACCCAATATTTCTCGGCCAATTCTATCAGGAGTCCTTGCTAAGGCTATGGGAGAACCAGATTATTCAGCAACATTGGACCTTACTGCACAGATTCTGACACATATACAAAGACATACACATACACACACTTCTGCTATGCAGTGAAGGAAGGAAAACAGTCACTATTCAACAAGCAAAGGCAGAGAGAGATTAGTCATTATTAGAATATATAGGTATCCAATGACTCAGAGCATGAGTGACAGCACGCAATGGAGAGAGAGAGGAGGCAAGACAGTCAGAGTGAGGCTAAACAGGAAGTGAATGGAGCAGATGTTAGGATCAAACAATTAGCAACTACCAACGCCAGTGCTGTAAAGGGGATTTGATGTTAGTTGGCATAGCTTTTGTTAAGGCAGTGGAAAATCTGGGTCTGAAAGTACAGTCTGTAAGCAAAGCAATTCCTTAAACAGGGTGGGAAAAGACACAAAAGAGATAAGAAAGACTGAGGAAGAACAAAATTGAAGAATCTCAAACATAGAAACAGACAGTTGCAGCCATACTGCAGCAGCAAGTACTGGAAGCCAATTAACAGTTCACTGTTAACCACAAATAACACGGACAGCTGGAAGGAGAAGCTACAAATAAAAAGACAGGATTGAGCAAAGAGTTTCTTGGAGAATTTTAACATCGGCCAGACATACAGTTCACAGACAGCTTGAGGGATAAACAAATATCATGATCCTGAACCCAAGATATCTGCAGGAAACATTGCTTTTCAATACAAGATGAAGACAGACCCATATTAGACTTGTATTCTGATAGATTGAATGAAACTGATCAAAGAGGTAAAATAAATCTAATAACTTTGCTCACCCTACAAATAAAAAAAATCCAATAATAAATAAATGCTTGAAACATACATAAATACTGGTTGGAGAAATTTAATTAGAAAGCTTATGGCCTTTTAGCGGATGTATAAATTACCACAGAAATCTGTAGGGAGTAAACAAGCTGGGTTATCAGAAACAGTATCCATGCTATAAAATGCAGTCTTATTTCATTTAAGCTCCTTTATACTGTCAATATAAAGAACAAGTTGCTTCACAATGAAATAATATAATCATTGTTTTTTAGGTTAACTGTCTGGGTGTAGTTAGCCTCAACATTAAAATCAATTCTCCACTTACAATCGCCATTCTTGACATTGAAATCCAGAGCAATTTATGATAAAAAATACCTTGCTGTCTATGCTCTACGCTGATTTGCTAATCAAAATGAAGGGTCGATAAAGAACGAGCCATATTTAATACTCTATTAACCAAAAAGTACATTGAAAGAATACCTGCTGCCAATGGATGTCTGTAGCATCAATCGGCTCCGAAGCTCTAATCTATATACTACACACTGAATAACAGACAGCTGCTATGGTACGAAACATTGGATGACGGGGACCTGCTATTCTGTTATGAACAGAATAACAATATAAACTGGGAATATGTTTCATACATGGAACAGAAAAAGCACCATATTACTCACTGGGGGAAGGATAGTGAAAAGGCAGAAATATGAGAAGGCAATAACACAAAGGTTTCAGAAGATGTCATGAACTGTAAGATGTGAATGGATTCATACTCTGTGCTTTTTTTTTGAAGTTATGCACAGATATGCATGTCATTTTGTGAATGTCCATAGTGAAGGAAAGAGACTATACTGACCCCATGAGCAGAATTACATAGCCAAGAAGACCTATTGTATCCTATTTATCTTTATTGAACTGAAGTATTACAGAGAAGGAATTCCATTCCCTGGTTAAGGGACCTTGGTAATCTGGTCTATAGAGCCCAGGCAATTCACTTCTATCAGTACTTATATTTAATTATTTCTGTTTGGTCTTAATTGAATTCTATTAGCCATACATTTGAAAAAGAGTATTCTTAGTGCTGTTATCTCATTGGCATATATGTCCCAAATATGGGTATCATTTTAAAATACATACATGTATATGTCACTAAAGGTACAGATGTTCCTGTATATAGAGTAGAATGATCCTGTGTACATTTGGGATACATATTGGGTTCTATATATTTTACACACAATATAGAAATCAACTAGATTAAAGGATGCTGTGACAGTGGTTCTCTCTCAGGGTCTGCTTCCTTGGCTTGCAAATCATATGATCAGCAAGAACTTGGATTTACACATTGTTTTCTTACATCCACAAAATGTTCAAAAGCATTTTGCCGTTGTGTGTTTAGAAGTGCAATCCTGGGTGTCATATAGGCAACGTAGCCATCAGCGATTTTTATTATCTTAAAATTTGTAAGTTAGTTAAAAAACAAATTTCATAATGGGGTTCTGGAACTATATCAAATGAGGAGAAACCCAATGCTGACCTGCATGATTATGACAGATTAAAAGTTCCACTGACATCTTGGCAAGTCTGAACTGAATTAAACAGCGAACTAGGAGGTGCAGACCAGTTTTATCAGTTAATTCTCCTGGTTGCCTTTGACATATAAACACATAGTGATAAAAACACAATACCAAACACACCATTTCACTACCTTGCATGGACAGATACACCAGTCTCACTGCAAACATTGGGTCTGATTCTTCGACCTCGTTCACAGTTAGGATTCTCCCGTCTTGCTGCAGTGAACGGAGATGTGACTGAGTGCCAAATTCTCTGACTTCGCTGGCAGTGGTGATGGGGCATGAACAGCTGGAGAATTTTGGCTATTGTGTCAGATAAACTGGCCAATGAAAAGTACTAACTGGATTTTAAAAGGCTATAAATTGGAGGAGGAAAGAAAGACAGATGGCCTTAAGGAGTTTTTCCTGTTCTAAGATCCTGAGAATGAATGAATTAGAAAATGAAATAACATGATGCATATTTATTTGAAAATAGTGAGAATTCAGAAATGAGGGGGAGAGTACAGGATAGCATATTGTAGTTCACATGCAGTAAGGGCAGAGATTACGATTTAAGCAGTATCAAGTGGCCAGGAAACTTGCAGTCAGTGGTGAAGGAATGGCATTTGCCATTCACTACGCTGACTATTGTAGCATCATAGAATCCCTACAGTACAGAAGGAGGCCATTTAAAAGTTAATTTATTAGTCGCAAGTGAGGCTTACATTAACATTGCAATAAAGTAACTGTGAAATTCCCTTAGTCGCCACACTCCGGCACACTGTTTAGCTCATAGAGCCTGCATGGACAACATTCCCACCCAGGCCCCATCCCCATAACTCCATGCATTCACTCTGCCAATCTCCCTAACACCAAGAAGCAGTTTAGTATGGCCAATCAACCAAACCCGCACATCTTTGGAGTGAGAAAGGAAATTGGAGCACCTGGAAGTAAGCCATGCAGAAACAGGGAGAATGTGCAAACTCCACACAGAAAGCGATCAAGGCTGAAATTGAACACAGGTCCCTGGCACTGTGAGGTAGCAGTGCTAACTACCGTGTCACCATGCTGCCCGTTGGTTACATTTCGGTAAGCTGTAATGAAGTCTTCGTAGTTTGAAGTAACTAAAAGCCTTTATTAACTATTTGCAAAAATATAGTAAAGGTACAAACTGGGAGCTGTCTCCATGGTTGAATCTGCAGTCACGCTGACTCCTAGGTATGGGTCATGTGTTCTCTGACATCACTGTGTGGATGATACTATACTCAGCCCCACATTAACACCCTATGCACCAATCCCTTGTACTATACGTCTCCCCAAAGTCTTTATCCAATGTATTTAAAGTAATACTAGTTTCTTTTGTATCCTACATTGTTATTGTTAGTCTCAATGTTGCTACTCTATCACTATCCTGTCTACTCCTTCACGTCCTTGAATTCAAAGGATCAGGTGGTCTGAAGACCTTATAGTGCTTCCAAATCTCATTGCACTAGTGTTGGAGAAATGGTAGGCTCTGCCACTGCTGGTTCTTTCAGTGTAGAGGTTGTTCTGGCATCTGGCTATGTTCCATGATGTATCTGTTGCACAGTGGGGATCGGCAGTGTGGAGATGAGGAGAAAATTTCTCTTGTTTCTCCTGACTATGCCCTGTGCAGACCCAACTAGGCAAGAGTGAGAATGATCCTCGTCCTTTCTAATGATGGTACCTTCTCTCTCAAATCTTTAATCCAGGTCTTGTAACCTTTTTGTAATTGTGCAAGTGACTGGTGTGGTATCTTCTGTTGTGCATAGAAGCTTGCTTGTACAACAGCTCTCTTGCTTGGATGTCCTGGTAATCCTTGGTGACCAACCCTGATATGATCTTTATTATATGGACTCCTCTTTCAGCTTCCCATTTGACTGTGGTTATCTTGGGAGTTGGTACGGTGGTAAAGCCAGATGTGGTGCTGAAGTCCATGAACTATTCATTTGAATATTCTGGGTTGTTATCAGATAAAATCTTGTCCACAATGCTATGGCTCTTGAATGTCTTTCGATAGGCGTATATAATTGTCTCACCTCAATCCATTTGGAGAAATAGTCCACCATTATAAGGAATGATTTGCTGTTGATTGTGAACAGCTCAACTCCCAGCCTCTTCCATAGACTGGTTGGGAATTGTGTGGGGATGAGGGGCTCGCTTTGATCCTGCTTGCGCAATGCACAGTCTTCAATCACCTTAGAAATAGCTGGCTGGGTTGTACCTGCCCTCTGCACTTGATGCCATGGTGACTCTGCTGAATTTTTTTGAAGGATCTCTGGCCACTGAGAGGCTGAACATAAGAACATAACAACTTAAGAAATAGGAGCAGGAGTAGGCCATCGAGCCCTTCGAGCCTGCCCCGCCATTCAATAAGATCATGGCTGATCTGTCGTGGCTCAGTTCCACTTTCCCGCCCTCTCCCCATAACCCTTAATCCCCTCTCCTATCAAAAACCCATCAACCCGCGTCTTAAAAATATTTAGCGAGGCAGCCTCCACCACTTCAACGGGCAGAGAATTCCAGAGATTCACCACCTTTTGAGTGAAGAAGTTCCTCCTCAACTCTGTTCTAAACCGCCCCCCCTTTATCTTGAGGCTGTGCCCTCTAGTCCTACTGTCCTTTCTGAGCGGGAATAGCCTCTCCACCTCTATCCTATCCATCCCATTCATCATCTTATATGTCTCAATGAGATCTCCCCTCATTCTTCTAAACTCTAATGAGTACAAGCCTAGTTTATTCAGCCTCTCCTCATAGTTCAACCCCCTCAACTCCGGTATCAGCCTAGTAAACCTCCTCTGCACTCCCTCCAAGGCCAAAATATCCTTGCGTAAGTGCGGCGACCAAAACTGCACACACTACTCCAGCTGCGGCCTCACCAGTGCCCTGTACAGTTGCAGCAAGACCTCCCTACTTTTATATTCAATCCCCCTCGCTATGAAGGCCAGCATCCCATTTGCCTTCCTGACCACCTGCTGCACCTGCAAGCTGGGTTTTTGCAACTCATGCACAAGGACCCCGAGGTCCCTCTGCACCGTCGCCTGCTGCAGTTTTTCACCACATAAGTAATAGTCCTTTCTACCATTATTCCTACCAAAGTGGACCACCTCGCACTTGCTAACATTAAATTCCATTTGCCAGTTCCTGGCCCATTCGCCCAGCCTATCTAGATCTTTCTGCAGACTTTCCACACCCTCCGCACAATTTGCCGTTCCACCAATCTTGGCCTCATCAGCAAATTTCGACACCATAGACTCGGTTCCCTCCTCCAGATCATCTATATAAATGGTAAATAGCTGAGGCCCCAGCACCGATCCCTGGGGCACTCCACTAGTCACCAACCGCCAATCTGAATAGCACCCATCGACACCCACTCTCTGCCTCCTATTTGACAGCCAATCCCCTATCCACGCTAACACCCTACCCCCAACTCCATGCCCCCTAACCTTCTGCAATAACCTCTTGTGCGGCACCTTATCAAACGCCTTCTGAAAATCAAGAAACACCACATCCACCGGCTCTCCTCTATCCACTGCCCTCGACACATCCTCATAGAACTCCAATAAATTTGTCAGACACGACTTCCCCTTAACAAAACCGTGCTGCGTCTGCTCTATCAAACAATTCTCCTCAAGATGCCTCGCTATTTTCTCCTTGATCACGGATTCTAACATTTTACCTACAACAGACGTTAAACTAACCGGCCTATAATTCCCTGCCTTTCGCCTGCCACCCTTCTTAAACAACAGCGTAACATTAGCCATTTTCCAATCTTCCGGCACTTCCCTGGAATCCAGCGAGGTTTGGAAAATAATCATCAAGGCATCCACTATCACCTCCGCCATTTCTTTCAGAACCCTTGGATGCATTCCATCCGGTCCTGGGAACTTGTCCACAATCAGTCCCTCCAGTCTGTCGAGCACTGCCTCTCTAGTAACAATAATGTCATTCAGGCCCTCTACTCCTACCATCTTTCCATCGCTAACACCCGGCAAACTATTCACGTCTTCCTCCGTGAAGACCGAAACAAAAAAGTTATTCAAGGCCTCAGCCATTTCCCCATCCCCTACCACTAAGTCCCCCCTCTCATCCTCTAAGGGTCCAACGTTCACCCTAGTCAGCCTCTTCCTTTTTATATATTTATAAAAACTCCTACTATCCTTTTTTATATTTAGCGCTAGCCCAGCTTCATAGTTTATCCTACCCTTCTTTATCAACTTCTTTGTCAATCTTTGTTGACATTTAAACCTCTCCCAATCCTCTTCTCGCCCACTACTCTTAGCTACTCTAAACACATCCGCTTTTAATTTGATACTCTCCTTTACCTCCTTCGTTATCCACGGCTGATTATCTCTCCTCCTACGATCCTTTTTAACCATCAGAATAAATTTCTGCTGAGCACCAAGAAAGATCTCCTTAAAGATCCTCCACTGTTCCTCAGCAGACCTACCTTCCAATGTGCTCACCCAATCAACATTTGCCAATTCCTCTCTCATCCTATCGTATTCCCCTCTGTTCAAACAAAGGACACAGGTCTGGGAACCCACTTTCTCCTCCTCCATCTGCACCAGAAACTCCACCATACAATGATCACTCTTCCCAAGAGGATCCTTCACCACAAGGTCCCTCATTCTACCTGCCTCATTACATAACACCAGATCCAATATTGCTCGCTCCCTCGTCGGCTCCAACACACACTGTTCAAGAAAACTATCCCGGCAGCATTCCAAGAACTCTTCCTCAAGCCCACCGCGTCCAACATGGGTCGACCAATCAATATGTAGATTGAAATCCCCCATAATTATCGCCGTTCCATTCCTGCACGCCGCATTTATTTGCATGTTAATAGCCCACCCCACCTCCAGATCATTATTTGGGGGCCTATAGACGACACCTACCAGCGTCTTCCTCCCTTTGCTGTTCCTAATTTCCACCCACAACGATTCCATTTTCTGCTCTTTGGCTCCTATATCATCCCTTACTGCCACCCTGATGCTATCCTTAATCAGCAGAGCTACGCCCCCCCCTTTTTCCTCCCGCCTATCCTTCCTAAACACTTGATAGCCCTGTACATTCAGCTCCCAGTCCCTGTCAGCCTGCAGCCACGTCTCTGTAATTGCCACCAGATCATATCCATTTGTGCTGATCTGCGCCACCAGCTCATTCACTTTATTCCGAATGCTTCGTGCATTCAGATAAAGTGCCTTCATCCCAGCCTTCACCTGTACCCTATTTGCTGGAACTCCACCAACCTTACTCACGCCCCCTACTCCCTTTATTATTGGGACATCCTTGGCCTCTTCCTGTACCTGTACCCTCTCCTTTACTTTAGACCCTGTAATTTCACCTACCCTTGCACCCCCCCCCCCCCCCCCCCCAATTAGTTTAAAGCCCTATCTACAGTCCTGGGCTGGGCTGATCAGCCATTCATTGTAGACCCAGGAGTCAGCTACAATCTTAAAAGTGTTTCTTTTGTTTGAACCTGGTTTTCATGATCCCTCCATTTGGTTTGTGCTAAGGCTATCCTCAATGGCAGTATCTGCGAATGTGGTACACTCCTCATTGCGCATTTTCTCTTGGCACGTCTGTTGGATTTCATTGTGGTTGTTGGCAAGTGTCTCGATGTCATATTGGGAGTACGCTTCCAATTGTTCAATTTTGGTAGGGAAGCTCACTATGGCACTTGAAAATCTCTCTGCATGTTTTCCGGTTTTTATCTCCTCACAGTTGCAGGTGAAACCTTTGGATTCTAGAGGGTAGCTTTGCTAGCTCTTTCTTGTCCAATAAGGGAATTAGTGGTTTATGGTCTGTTTGATTGTGACCTTGAGACCAGTGACATAGGCTGAAAACTTCTTGCATGCCCATGTTACAATGAGACCGTCCTTTTCTATGATGGCATATCTCGTCTCCTTATCCGACAGCCCACTGGCTGGGTGGGTGACTTCCATCCAGTTGTTTTTGGAGCAGAACCACTCGATGCCTGTGGATGAAGCAGCCACTGCTTTGGTGATAGATGGGACTGGGCTGCATGGGCTAGAAACCCTGTGGAAAACTGCATTACCTTGAAGTGAGTGAAAGTTTGTTCTTGATATGAGTCTGAGCACCCTGGTTGGTTTTTTAAAATAGATTCCTCAAGGTAAAAGCAAAATACAAGGATGCTGGAAATGTGAAATAAAACCAGCAAATGCTGGTTAAACTCAAGAGGTCTGATGGCATCCGTGGAGAGAGAAAAAGAATTAAAATTTTGAGTCTGTATGACTTCTGTTCACTTGAAGAATAGGAATATATGGAAGATAATTTTCTAGATTCTTCAAGTGTTCTGTGATCTGCAGAATTAAATAGAACTTCTTACAACTGGTTTACTATCCCCAAAAATTGCTTGAGGTCTGGAATTGAGGGTGGGGTTGGGAACTTGCTGATTACCTTGGTTTTCAGCGAGTCCGCTGTGATACCTTTATTGCTGACACTGTGACCCAGGATAAAACAGATGTTTTGGAAGACTTGTTTTTATCATTCAGTACTAGCCCTGCTTCCTGTAGATGTTCTGAGACTGCTGAGAGTTTCGTAATGTTCATCCACTGTTCCACTCTGAATCAATACATCGTATAAGTGACAAATGACCCCCTGGAGACTCTGCATAATGGCCAACATTGTACATTGGAATATTTCTGCTGCTGTGATTCAACACGTGGGAATGCCGGCGTTGGATTGGCGTAAACACAGTAAAAAGTCTGACAACACCAGGTTTTAGTCCAACCAATTTATTATTGGTTTTATCAAATATTATCAAATATTATCAAATAAATCGGTTGGTCTAAAACCTGGTGTTGTCAGACTTTTTACTGTGATTCAACACGGCAGATGATTAAAACAGAAGCCATTGAAGGGGTTAATAAATGCTGTTAGCAGTCTGGATTCTTTGTCAAGAGGGAGTTGCCAAAAACTACTATTTGCATTCAGTTTCAAAAATATCGTGCTCTTCGAGAGTTTAGTCAACCTTTTGTCCACTGAGGACAAAGGAAGTGCTTTTCTGGCTACAGCTTTATGAGCTGTATCAGGTAAACACAGATACAGATAGACCCGTTTGATTTTAGGACTGGGACCATCCCAGAACATTTGGTTGTGCGACTAGGAACCTGCTTCATGAGTGAATGGGGGATCTCAAATGGTGCAAAGAGGTAATCCTGTGAAGAGTTTTGGAAAATCATATCTGTACTTACAGGCTGACCTTGTCAACCACCTGTAACAGGTTAAGTTCAACACAGGCTTTACGGATTAATAATGAACAGTCCTAGTTATAGATCAGAAAAAGTGTCTCGTGGATTGTTTTATTCTTGTATCTCAGTGTCACCTGCAGGGTGCCTTTTCACCAGTAGTTTTAAGTCTCCTGCCCCATATAGGGGCATCATGGACAGTGTCAGCCACTGAGATGCCAGTCATGGTTCTTTTTTCAGCAGGACTGTTACGCTGGCTTCTGTGTCTGATTTAAAATTTGTTAAAAGGCCATTGACTAAAATGTCCACATTCCAAAATGAGAAACCAAGATCTTGGAGCTCACCCAAGAAGCATGGCAGTGTCTTTTCCAAGCTTGAGGACCATGTGGATAATCTTTGGGCCATTTGTGAATTTCAGGGTTTTTGCCCTGCACAATTTGCCGTTGTGTCCAATTCTGTTGCACTGAAAGCATTGGGCTGAAATTTCAGGATATTGATCTCTCCAGTGGGAGTGTTTGCTAAGCAGTGCTGGCATGCTCGCCCTGCAGACCAGTTTGGGTGCTGCTTTCTCTGTCTTAAAGTGTTCTTATGTCTTTGTTGTTTAACAAGCTGGAGTATGGGTTGGCATCTCCACCATGATTTATATTCTCCCCTTAAAATGTCCTGTGCACCTCAGGGAGTTCTGACAATCTATCTTGTCCACATTTCACCCATTCCGATTTCCGTGGCAGGGAAGAGGCTTGGGTCACTGTCTGTGCAGGGTCTGTTAGAAATCCCCATGTCTGCGTGGGTTTCCTCTGGGTGCTCAGGTTTATTCCCACAGTCCAAAAGATGTGCTGGTTCGATACTAAATTCTCCCTCAGTGTACCCAAACAGACGCTGGAGTGCGCGACTAGGGGATTTCCACGGTAGCTTCATTACAGTGTTAATGTAAGCCTATTTGTGACACCAGTAAGTAAACTTAAACTAAATATTTGGCAGCCGATTCTTCTCAATAGAGTCCCTTAACAGGGCCACCAATCATCTGACAGGTTACCACAGGAACTAATTAAGTGTCTTCAATCAAACAAGCAGACAAGAGGGTTAAAAGCTGTTAAAAGGTTCCATTTTCTGTTCAAAAGGAATAAAAGAAAACAAAGAGAAGCTGTGACATATGCAATCCTGCCACATCCAGATGTGAAATTGGTTAATTAAACAACTAGCAAGTCAAGGACTTTCAATAAATATCCTCACCCTCAACATTGGCAGAGCTTATATGTGATACAAGACTGAATTGCTCACAATCATCCTCAGCCAATATTACAAATTCTTCCCAGTCTCATTCGACGTCACCGCTATAACTGATCTCAGTCAATTTAATTAATTCAGATGGCATCAAGAAATAGCTGAGTGCACTGGACTCAACAAGGGCTACTAGGACTGACATTATCCCACTGTAGTGCTCATGAATTATCCTTAACAAAAATGTATCTATGTAAGTTTTAAAAACTTGCAGAGTCTTAGGGCAGAGTTGGTTCCAGATTTCTAAGATCCTTTAAGTAGAAAAATTGCTTTTGATTTTTCTCTTTAATGGGTTCTCTCTAATTTAAGGATTATGTCTCCCTGTGCTTTATCTTACATCAGAGAAAATAGTTTATTTTAACATTTTAAAGCCTACAGTTACGTAATTAAGAAGTGATGTGGAGATGCCAGCATTAGACTGGGATGGGTATAGTTGGAAGTCTCATAACACCAAGTTAAAGTCAAACGGGTTTATTTTGGTGACTCACCTGATGAAGGAGCAGTACTCTGAAAGCTTGTGATACCAAATAAACCTGTTGAATTTTAACCTGGTGTCATGAGACTTCTAATTAAGCAGTGGCTGTGCTAACTATGAAGGCAAACCGATTTTCAAACCCCTCGATATGATTGCAGGATGTAACATTTTCACATAAACACAAATTTGGTTTCTATAATAAAATGAACATATATATGGTGAGCATTTTGAATTTTAAAGTTTATATTTGAAAACATTACGTTTGATTAAAAAAAAACAGTGGGAGAAAATAAAATTCTGCTAATAAATATCAACCTTCACAAACTATCATGGTAAAATGTGTTGCTGTGCATCAAAGGCTGGAATCTCAGTGTTTCACTCCCTCAGGATTTTCGTTCAGTCATTTATATGTAACACAATGATAAAGTGCCACATCCAACAAACAAGAAATGCAGCTATACGTGTCATATCAGAAATGCAGCACGGAAATGTAGACATTTCTAGAATTAATCAAATTCAATCCTAACTTTGTGTTTCACTATTAGAATGTAATTTAATGAACTTGCTCGTAAATCTCAGGAATCAGAGAAAATGGCTGCTTTTTGGCTTGCAACATGAAATAACCCTTGATGGCACGTAATGTGGCTACTGGTTTATGGCAATTGTAAGAGAAATACAAATTAACATTTAAATGATTATGGAGTGTCTGAATTATTTTCAGATTCAAATTCCATGATTTTCAGTGGTAAGAGTAAATTAGTGGTCTTGGCATAGGTTACCCATTCAATTTCAAAGGGATAACGGAGATACACCATGATTTATAGGGAGGGGTGGTGAGATATTGGAGGAAGATTCAATTTAACAGATGATGGAAGGGGTAACAGGAGAAATACCACTCCCAGGGAGGGTGAATCTACAATGGTCAAGTGTACCAATCATGGCATGCAAATAGGGGAAGGTCATTCAGGCCACTGATTTCATGCTGGAATGGGTCTTGCAAGAGTCTTTCATCCACAAGAGACTAAGCGTATGTAGCCCAAGAAATGTTGAAGACTACCATCAATGTTACCTGACCAAAGAGGGTTTAGAGGTAGAGATTTAGATAAAACCCGTGAGGACATCATTCTCAGGCTTGGCCCAGGAAGCAGACACCATGGAGCAAGCTATTTGGAAGGCTATTGCAAGACGATTTGAGTACAGGAGTAGTGAAGTCTTGCTTTAATTGCGTAGGAGCTTGGTTCAACCACATCTAGAGTACTGTCTGCAGATTTTGTCACGAGTTGTTCTACAATGGCACTGCGCGGAAAGTCAAGATCAGTTGAATTCTACAGATGAACAATAATTGAACCAGAAAGTGTAAACCTAATTTAATCTCCTATTGAACAAAGATTCTTTCCTTATCTTAGATTTCCACTGTTAATTCTTGTGATCATAATGTAAACTTGTACTATAATTACATGCTCCTCTCAGCATGGGTACTATCTGACTCTACTGGCAAGTAGGTGCAAAAATTGTGTTACATGTTTACCTAGGCATCTCTCTGTTATAAATATCAACAGAAAATTTATAGTGAAAAAAATTGACTGAAGTAGATGCAGTCACATATATTTAATTAGGAACAAATGAACAAGGAACAGGAATAGACCAATCAGCCCCTCAAGCCTGCTCTACCATTTAGTAAGAGTCATAGAGTTTTACAACACAGAAAGAGTCCCTTCAGCTCATCATGTCTGCATTAGCCATCAAAGACAACACCAATCTACACTAATCCCACCTTCCAGCACTTGGTCCGTTTCAAGTGCTCATCTAAATGGCAGCATGGTGGCACAGTGGTTAGCACTGCTGCCTCACAGCACCAGGGACCCGGGTTCAATTCCGGCCTCAGTTAACTGTCTGTGTGGAGTTTGCGAGTTTCCTCTGGGTGCTCCGGTTTCCTTCCAAAGATGTGCAGATTAGGTGGATTGGCATTGCTAAATTGCCCCTTTGTGTTCCAAGATGTGTAGGTTACAGGGATTAACAGGGTAAATGCGTGGGGTTACAGGGATAGGGCAGGGGGTAGGCCTGGGTAAGGTACTCCATCAGAGAGTCAGTGCAGACCTGGTGGCCAAATGGCCTCCATTCTATGATTCTAACTGCTTCTTCAATGCTGTGAGAATTCCCACCTCTACCATCCTTTCAGACAGTGAGTTCCAGTTTCTCATTCCCTCTGGGTGAAAATGTTTTTCCTCAAATCCCCACTAAATTTCACGCTCCAAATCTACACCCCTTGGTTATTGACCCTTCGACTAAGATGAAAGGTTTTTTCCTATCTACCCTAACTACATCCCTCATAAATTTGGACATGTTGTTGAGGTCCTCTCTCAGCCTTCTCTGCTCCAAAGAAAACAATCTCAGCCTAACAGCCTCTCTTCATTGCTGAAACACTCCAGCCCAGGCAACATTCTGGTCAATCACATCTACACCCTTTCTAGTGTAATCACATTCTTCATATAATATGGCAGCCAGAATGGCACACAAAGCTTCAGCTGTGGCTGAGCAGGCATTTTATACAGCTTCATTCATATCCTCCCTGATGTTCTGTTATAAGCCTCAGTTAATAAAGCCAAGAATCCCACATGTCACGAAACAGGAAGGAAATCTGTTATCCATAATTGCTGTCATGTAAAAACTACAGATCTCTGATCTTGTACTATATGAAATTTAAAACTGCATCAGCTTTTTTTTTAATGGCTTTATGAACTTGCACCTGTAGTTTCAGCAATTATCTACTTCAGCCATTCCACCTCTACCTGCTTCTCTATCACCTTCAGCAACCTTCACATCGTTCCCTTGTTTTCCTCCCAAAATGTACTCCCCGTAATTCTCTGCATTAATTTGGATCTGTTGACAGTCTGCCAATTTCTCTAACCTGTGCATGTCCTTAAGTCTTTGACTTTACCTTGCTGATGACAAGCCCCATACTCACTAAAAAATGTGGACTCGACCCTTGGGGTAGCACTACTTCTAACCCGATTCCAACAAATCCTTGTTAACCCTAACACTTTGTTTTCTGTCTGACAAATTATTTTCTATCCACGATGCTACATTTTTATTTGTAAGATATGCCTGGACTTTTGTCACTAGTATTCTATGTGACACTGACAAATGTTACCTGAAAATTCACATACATCTATTGTATTCATTATTCGTACAGCATTTCTTTGAAAATAATTATATTTGTTAAACATGATTTTCCATTAACAAATATGTGCTGGGTGTTCTTGATTATTCAATGCATCCGTAAATACTCTTAATTTCATCTTGAATGAGGGATTTTAAGAGTTTACCGACACATGAACAAGGAGCAGAGGCCATTTGGCCCCTTGAGCCTGATCACTCAATACAAACATGGCTGATCTGATAGCAGTCTCAAATCTGCACCCTGCCTATACACAATAACCTATCACCCCCTTGCTTCCCAAGAATCTATCCACCTCTGCCTTAAAAGTAACCAAAGACTTTTCAGGAATAGAGTTCCAAAGATTCGCAACCCTCAATAGAAAAAAAAATTGCCTCATCTCTGTCTTAAATAGGCAAACCCTTATTTTTAAACAGTGACTTCTAGTTATAGATTCTCCCACAAGAGGAAACATCCTCTCCACATCCACCCTCTCAAGATCCCTCAGGATCTTATGGTTCAATCAAGTCATCTCTTACTTTTCTAAACTTCAGCAGATACAAGCCTAACTTGTCCAATCTGTTCTCATAACACAATCTGCCCATTTTGGGAATTCAGCTGGTAAAACTTCTCTGAATTGTTTCCTACTCATTACATCCTTCCTTAAATAAGGTGCTCGATACTGTATTCCAGATGGAGTCTCACTAGTGTTCTGTATAACTGAAGTATATTGCCCTTACATTGGTATTCAATTCTCCTTGTGATAAATGATAACTTCTATTAGCTTTCCTGATTACATGCTGTACCTACATTCTACTCTTTTGGGATACATGCATATGGATATTAGACTAATGTGTCTATTTGATCTTCCCCCCCACTAATGAATACACTTAATAATAAATTGTAATACTGAATAGTCTAAAGTTTGATAACAAATCTGCTCAAATTCTCTGCCATCTATTCTGTGACTTCTTTCAAGAATCTATGGTATATGCTGAATTAGGTCATTTATAACTGAGATGTGTGATTTATTTTCAGAACCAAATCCTACATTATCTCAAATAATGTTCCTACATAATTCCACAAAGCTATTTCTTTCACTATCATTTGAAAAATACTTACAGTCACTACTAAATCTTCCATTTGTAGAACAAATCTCCCTCTGATCCTTGGCAGGCATACTTTAATCTTTTACATTTAACATACTTACAAAATGTTTACTTTATTATTTTTCATATTCTATTTCAGCGCATCTGATTTCATTTCTGTGGCACATTTTCTACCTCCTTCATATTTTTTATTACACATTGTTAATATTGCATTAGTTTAACCTTTTAAGTTCCTGTTAAATTTTACTTAATGCTATCTTTTGATTCGGATTATTTTCACCGTACAAGAATATATCTGTTTTGTACTTTATCCATACCATCTTTAAAAGGTTCCATATTGCTGATCTCAGCTGTTTTACTGAATTTATTATTTTTCTAGTCCGGAACCTGTAATTTTCACTAAATCATCATTTTCTATTTTCATATTGAGCCTAATGTGGTTACTTTCCAATTCTTCCCTTGCTCCGACATCAAAGCTGATTCAAAAAATGTTTTCCTTTTTGTATTAAAATCACGCCAAGATTAGAAGCAGTCCTGGATGTTTTCTATAATGCATATTCCACTTTGATCAAATGTATTGTCTTTATGTTAGCCTATCCTGGAGCAATTAAAATTTCACAATACTGTTGCCATCTTGGTCTTGCCCATGTCTCTGAACTGGCTACAAAGATCCCTGATGATCTTGTCTCTGCTCTTTGGTGTACTGTCTACCGGAAATTTAGAATTTTACTATTTCTCTTCAGATTGCTCAATTTTTCGATCTGGATTCTGTTTCAATCCAACTATTTGGAACATATGTACTTTCTAGGACTTTAATAAGATCTTTTACTACAAACAACACTCATACTTTCTCCTCTTCGCTTTGCATGAAAATGTGTAAAAGAAAAATACGTTCCCAGCCTTGTCCAATCTGAAAAAAACTACATACCATAATCCTCCATAATTATTAATGTTTCTGGATGGTCTGCATATTTGCATACATATTATGATAACTTGTTTTTGAAGGTAGAACAAGTGGGCATTGTTCTTTGTAAATACTTTGTGACTGTTTTCACAAAAGAAAAATATAAAAGTTAAAGTTTATTTATTAGTCACAAGTAAGGCTTACATTAACACTGCAATGAAATTACTGTGAACTTCCCGCACTCCAGTGCCTGTATGGGTCAATACACCTAACCAGCACATCTTTCAGATGGAGATTATGCAATTTGTTAAGGAGGAGGAATGTGAAATATTGATACATATATCGAGAGGGGCAATATTAACATGTCTAACATTTTAGGAATAGATAAATCACCAGGCCCGGAAGAAACATATCCCAGGCTGTTAACAGAAGCAAGGGAAGATTTAGTAATGGTTCTGATCATTATTTTTGATCATCTCTGTCTCTGGGCATGGTGCCAGAGGACTGCAACACTGCTACACTTGTACCATTGTTTAAAAGAAGACAAAGGGATAGGCTAAGTATGGATGATATTGGAATATGGATGATATTGGAATAGTGTAGGTTAGATGGGCTTTAGATTGGTTTCACAGGTTGGCGCAACATCGAGGGCCAAAGAGCCTGTACTGCGCTGTAATGTTCTAAGCACTTACTGGCTAATCACCCTGACTTAAATCAAAATGTTCTCAAAAAAAGTCTCAGGAACAGAATAAATTGTCAATTAATCAAGGACAGTAAACATCGATTTGTTGAAGGAGTGTTGTGCCTAACTTGAATGATGTTTCTGAAATGATAACAAGGAAGGTCTATTACAGTAGTATGTTTAATATCATCCAGGGTCCCATATGGCAGACTGATTGGAAAAGTTAAAGCCTATGTAGTCCAAGTGAAAATGGCAAGGTGGATTCAGAATTTGGTCAGCTGCTGAAAGCAAGCGGTAATAGTCAATGGGTATTTTTGTGAGTGGAAGGCTTTTTCCATTGGGTTCAACAGAACTCAATACGAGGTCCCTTGTTTTTTTTGTGGTGTATATCAATGGCAGACTAAGGGCGGCACCTTGGCATGGTGGTTAACAATGTTGCCTCACAGCACCAGGGACTCGGGTTCAATTCCGTTCTTGGGTGACTGTGGATTTTGCATGTTCTCTGTGTCTGCCTGGATTTCCTCCAGGTGCTCTGGTTTCCCCCGAAGATGTGCAGGCTGATTGGCCATGCTAAATTGCCCCTCAGTGTTAGGGGAATTAGCGGGATAAATAGGGTTATAGGGAGAGTGCCTGGGTGGGATTGTTGTCAGTGCAGGCTCAATGGAGCAAATTTCCTCCTTTTGCACTGTAGGGATTTTATGATTCTATGAGACATAAATGGTTTTAAAAATCCAGATAATTCAACATCACTGTAGTTGACAGGGAGGAAGAAAATTATAAATTGCAGGAAGATGTCATTGAGATGGTCAGATCGACTGAAAAGTGGCAAAGTAAAATACAAGTGCCAAGGGAATACATATTAATGGTAGGATATCGAGAAATGCAGAGGAAGGGTATACACCTACAAATCTCTGAGGTAAGAGAACAATAGATAAGTAGGTCAGATGTATTAGGCGTCATATGGGAATGTCGGCCATTCTGAGTTGAGGCTTAGAGTTTAAGAGGAGGGAGGTAATGTGAGAACTGTATAATACACTATTTAGGCTGCAGCTAAAGTACACAGAGTTCAGATCACCACATGACAGGAAAGATATAATTGTCTGAAAGAAGGTCAAGAAACCTAATCTCTCCAATCATATATTTACCTCAGCTGATTTGTTATTTCTATACTGATTAGCATGGGTCACTGGGAATAATTCCAGGATAATTATGTTTGAAGAGTTATTTTTATATTTATTGCCTAAATCTTAAAATGCCATTTATACAGGTGCCAAGTTCCATTCGTTCCAAATAGTCCCGATATGAACCATGGCTTCTGGATTTCTCAAAGAATGTTGCAAGGACTGGAGAATTTTTGTTTTCAGGAAAGTTTGGAAATGATGGGATTGTTTTCTTTGAAACAGAGGAGATTAGATTTAAATTAGATGTATACAATTATGAGAGGCCTAGATAAATGGATAGTGAAGATCTGTTTAATTTGTAAAGAGGTTGTTACACTCCCTGAAGACATATCCTATTCATAACTTTAAACATGGACTGCATTCAGTATATTATTTTCTGGAACTGTCTTTTATTTTAAAATGTACATTAACAGTGGCTAACCTGGCTACCAAGTGTCAGGTGACTTTCACAATTTTTGCTCAGGCCTCTGGAAACTGCTTGATTGAATACCACGGGTGAACATACAAACAAGGAGCAGGAATAGGCCATTCAGCCCCATGACTCTGCGTCATCATTTAACAAGGTCATGACTGAGGTGGGAAGTTTCCCTTTCAACAGGCATACTAAAGTGAAACCATCTATGAGATTTACACTGCTTTTGTTTGTGGTTTATTGTAACTCAAAATCTATGGATCTACTGTCTCCAAGCTTGATATTTAACAAAAGAGAACTGGAGAAACCAGTTCATCACAATTAGATGTGAATGGTCATAATCCATCTCCCATGACTTCAGACCTCTAAACCACTCTGAGTAGATAACTTCAGCTGAGCATGTGACAAAACTAACTTCAGATCACAAATTCTTCTTTCCCAAAACCAGAGAGAAACTGGTCTGTCTACGCAGAACAACTGCAAGACATCAGCTGAAGAAAAAGGCAGTAGGTCCACACCTTTTCAAACATGGAGACCACTACATCTTAAAAAGCCGCCCAGCCTGGTTCCTATTCCAAGTCTACTTGTACAGAATCTTGACTCCCTGGTAAGAAAACCACAAGTAGCCAACATTATGACCTGCTAGAAATAGTCTGCCTCTTCAAAGGAATCCTGCAGCAACTCTGACATGTATCTCTGGTAACTGGAATCTACCTAGGCTAACCCTTCAGGAGTGATAATGCCTTCTTCAACAGGCCCACAAGATTGCAATTTTCTATAAGAAACCAAATATATGAACTATTCTTTTGTTTACAACTTGTAAGAGTGCACTGTCCTCATTCACCTATATTTATCTCAAGGGTATGTGCGTGTATGTGCTGAGTGATTGACATAATGTTATATGCTAGCGGGCCCGGAGACTTCAGTCCTGGGCTGGCTAATCACATTTAAATTCTATGCAAATAACTATGTAAATGCTTCTTCGCACCTCCCCACCTATTTCTGGTGTGGGTCTGATGCTGCCAGAAATCCGGGAGATGCTAGCAGGGCGTAAATGCGCATGCGAATCCCGCAAATCGGCTGACGCAAGAATCTCCCAGCTAATTTTTTAATGCAGCGGGAATGGAGAATCACAGCCTACATGCTAGGTGGATACTTTATACAGATGGAAACTATGAACTGAATGGTTTTACATGGATAAAAATTACTAACAGTTCATTACATGAAGTGTCACTAGAAATTGAAAAATGCATTACACAGAGGCTGACAAAGAGAGCAACATTTAATGTTTTCAGCATCAGATTCTGTCCATTACTCCACGAAAACTAAAAATGAATACTTTAGGATGGGTCAGAAATCCATCAACCCGTGATGTTAATTAAGCGAAGAATCAGTAATGGAATGGGAAGGGGAATGGCTGTAATTATTGAACAGGGGAAAGGGGAGAATCCGAGAAATATTAAAAATTGAGGAAGTAGGGATGGAATAGATATTAATAGAAGAAGGGAGTAATGAGAAGAATCAGTTGGAGTGATGCTAGCACTAAGTAAGGCAGAGACAAGGGATAAAAAGAGGAAAAATAAAAATATCAGAAATTAGGAAACATTCTTTAATAGAAAGCAAAAAACGACCCCCGTCAGCTTCTGTGATATTCTAACCATGCAAATTTTGCACTTCACAGACTTGGATGAAAGGGAACTTAAATGTTACGAACAACGTAGGAACTTTGGACAGCTTGTCTGTCCAAAGATCCTGACATATACTATCATCTTTGAAGGCTTTTTCAAGCTTAGTTTTAAATTTTATCATGGTGTTACCTTCCACCTCAAAACTTCTGCAGTTCCAACTAGTTCAAGTTCAAGAACTAGTTCGTAGGGCAGAAAATGCTGAGAAATCTCAGCAGGTCTGACAGCATCTGTGGAGAGAGAATAGAACTAACGTTTCAAGTCTGGATGATCCTTTTGTTAGTGCACTTGAACCTAGTTCAAGTTTGATATAGTGATATTGAGAAATAATTTTCCTGACTTCATACAGTATATTGTTTTCTTCACATGGAAAAATGTGTATGAGTGGCTCATTTCACAAAATGTGTACACACAGAACTGATCCCACATACTCAAGACACTAACACAATGCGTACGTACTGCTTTCACACAAAGCCAGGTCTCAAGTTCATTATCTAGCTTTCCTAAAAATTTTGCTCGTTTCCTTTGGTTCATCATGTCCTCCTAATACACATTGTGTGATCAGTTTTCTATTCTTTTTGTCAGATTCATACCTTTTGTCTGACTGCATGCCTTGGTTTTGTTGGCTGTTGCTGGTCTGTAGATCAGGAATATTTGCAAAGTCATCTTGTTCTGTCAAACCCATAACCAGGGAAAGGACCACCATCCGACCTTCACTGAAGAAACCCATTCAGAGGAACAGGGCAGGGAGAGAGAGATAAGTAAGAGAGAAAGATTCCAATATGCAACAGGTAGAGGTAAAACTCTGGTCTGGACTCAACTGCACCAAATGGGACTAGTTTGGAATTAAGGTTTTAATGGAGATGGAAAATACAGGGAGTAAGATTTGGAGGTAAGTGTGCATGCCATGGAAGATGTAAGTTAAAAGAACAAACCCATTTTAGGTCCAGTGGAAAAGGAACATTAATGATCATAATTGTGCAATTTCAGATACATGGGCAGAATTTTACGCTCCTCCCGCCGATGGAATTTTCCGATCCCGCCCAAGTCTATGGACTTTGAGTGGCTCAACGAATTTACTGGCCCCATTGCATCAGGGGCAGAAGTGATGAACAAAATAAGCACTTGATTAAATCTGATTCATTATGATTTCAAATGGATTTGATTTGAATACCTGCATGAGACTGCAAATGAAAAATCTTTCAAATTCTAACAGAAATATTCTGGTCTCAGCTGGGATGGTGGTAAGGACACTACAATAGGCCTCAGTACCTTGAGCTAAGGAGGGTTCCCGCTTCTGAATGTTATCCAACTACTCCTGCTGGAAAGTATGAATGGGTCAATATCAGACGAGGACAGGATTGGGCTCAGCTGTGTTGCTCCGCGCAGTCGAATAGTCTGTGTCAAATATCTTGTGTGTTTAAGTTGCAAAGAAATAAATTGCATGTTAGAGACAGGTCTTAACTAAAAATAAAGGACAATGCATAAACATTTGGAATGAACAGAATAGGTATAGAATAAAACTGTCATTGAATTTCAGCTCTCACAAATCCTCTGCTTAAAAGTCATTTGTATGCATAAGGTATAACATATGCATTAAGAAGTAGCATACTTCGGTTTCAGATTTTCACCCCTTTCAAGTTTATCTTTTCTCTCTCTGAAGTGCTGACAGTGGAACCAATCCCACAGGCAATTGCCACCCATCTCATCCAAGTAGCTATTAGATACGTGTGATCTGAGATAGCAAATGCTGAGGGTGTGGGGTGCACCACAGTTAAGTCTGATCCTGTCCCTGGATCCACACATATTCCAGCCTGGTAGAGTTCATAAACGTGAACCAGAGGTGATATTTCCTCTTGTAGCCTAAGGGTGCTGAGGCAAATTGGAGATCAATAGCTGAGATCAGCCTAGAGGTTGAATGTGGGACCTTCCTGATGTTTGTCTCAGTTCCACACTTAGCTGCGTTCCTTATAACCGAGACATCAGGGGAGCCCATTTTCAATTAATTTATTTTTGAGCCTCTTGGCAGTTTTAGCTTTTAAAAAAAAAACAAGCCAGGTAGAAAGCATCTAACAATTATTGCAGAAAATGTACTCTTGGTGAAAATTAGGGACCAAATGTAATGTTACCAAATGTTTAACAAATGTTTTGCACACTCATTCACAGTTCACCTTGTTCACTGGTTATATAGATTGACAAGTGCATTTGGGAAGACAGGAGAGAAATACTACAGATCACACCAGACCATCTCCAGGTGCAGCTGAAAGAGACACAGAACTAAATCTTACAAAGCTCTGAAAAACATACGTTTTTGAAACAAGAACTGTCAATTTTGAAATGAAAACGAGTTACAGCAATTAGGAGTAAACTTCAATTCTGGGATTTTGTCATTAAAAATTGGATGTAAACAAAAAGCGAAGGACATTTGTTAAATATTACTACTCAGTTAGATCAGGATCACAATGGACACATCCAGAATTGGGCAATATTGATTCTTCAGGACAAAGCATCAGTGGCACCTACTTCTGTGCCTTCAATGACGTTCAATAATTTTCTGACATTTTTGCATTTTTAAGCATTCCCATTGTTCTGGCTGCTCAGTGAAGACAGCTAGATCATATTTCATGAGACTGATATTGCACCATGCTTAGTTAACATCTGTCCCAAATTTCAAGCCTCTTCTGCTGCAGTGGGAATGGGCACTCCTCTCATGTAATAAATTCTACTTTACAGTCTGGAACTACAAGACTTCAAATATTGGAGGTAGCAGGTCATTTAACCTACAACCGTAGAGTTGTCAGTGCCATGTCTCTACTTCCAAGATACCCAGTGATTACACAAAAAAGAACTCACTTTAGAAAAGGCAAAAGTTTGGTATAATTTTTTAAAATGTATTCATTTGCATCTTTCGCAACCGTTATATGCCTCAAGGCATTTTACAGCCAATTAAGTACTTTTATAAGTGTAGTTAACTATTATAAAGTAGGAAATGAGGTAGTCAATTTATGCATGGCATGCTCCCACAAACAGCAATGAGGCTATGAGCAGATAACCTGGCTTTGTGCTGTTGTTTAAGGGATAAATATTGGCCAGTACACAGGGGATAATTGCCCTGTTCTTCACAATGCAGTGGAAACCTTTTTGTCTCCCCAAGGGGGCAGATGGGGCTTGGTTTCATATCTTATCTGAAAACTGGATGAGGCTGGATTGACTGCACATAAATGGATAGGACATTTCAGTTCTATTAAGTAACAATGGAGGAATTGCCCTGCAAAGGAGAATTTATTACAGAAATCGATTTCCTGAACATGTCATAAAGCATCAACCATTTACATACAGTTCAATCTGAAATAGCTTGATTAAAGCTGAGTAGTCTATTCAAAGACCACAAACAAAGAAGAACCTTGACTTGATTGACAGGTAAAGAGCTTGTATTGTCATTCTCCTGCAAAGGCATTATATTTACATTCAGGCATTGGAAGGAAGAGGAGGAAACGATGTCGGACCCAATATTGATATTGTTTCATTAGTGGCCCATAGGAGTTGTTCTTAATTAACTAAATAAGCATATTATAATTCTTTGCCATTTCCCTGTTGCATGATGGAACACTTACTCCAACTGAGAATCTAAGTTGTTTCTCCCAGCTGGAAAATTAATGTATCTACATGTCACATTAAATTCCAAGCTCATTCTTTAACCAATAGGCTATTATCAGTAACTGGCCTGTCTCACGTGAAATAAATTGCAGTACAGCATTGACTAATATAAATATTCCCTGGTTCTGCCTCATCTGCTCTTCAATCTCGAGTCCTATTTTGCATTGCACATAGATTTTCTATTTCTGCATGTCCTAGTGGAAATACTGTACTGAATGGCATTGAAAAAACATATCTAGATGTTGACAAATGGAAGGAAAAAAGGCAGTACAACTCAGAAATGATTGGTGCTGGTCTGCAGTGGAATTCCAATTCAAGGTACACAAGGCCAGTTCAGACCAGTCATTTTCCAAGTTTCTTTTTTTCTGGAAAATAGTAAGCTACATATTTTTATCATCATCAGGTGGTCAGGATTATTTTTTGAGCATGTGATTGCATTTTTAAAAGATGTTTTCTCCTCTCTTAAAAATGGCAGCCCAGTTTCGGAACAGCAGAACTGCCGACAGCTTGTCCGCTATAAATAAATTAGCACCTATCAGGTGGGACAATCCGGTGAACACTTAATCCCAATTTGAGAGCATCATGGCCAAATTTCTTTCATTTCTTCCAAACTTCTGCTTCATCGCATTTCAGCAATGGTGAGCAACAAATGTAAGTTCACAAATGTAATGTAACACTTCTCAAGACTCTCCACAATAAAGTGTGTAATGTAAAAATGCCTAACAAGAATGCACTCTTCTCCCAACCTCTTCAACGTGCATTCCAAGATGATTTATGAAGCTATAAAATGAATGAGTTGCAATATTTGTATATCATTATATTAATAGCTATAGAGAAGAGGGGAGTAAAGAATTATAGCACAGTCTGGTACTGTAAGCAGCTGTTATGGTCACAGAGTGAAAACACAAGTAATTATATTTAGCAAGAATTAACAGGACTGGGCATGAAACAAGAGGTTTAACAGTTAGGTATGAATGTTCTGCTATTCAGAACCTTGGATTAGAGCATTACTAATATACAGATAAGAAGTAGACTTACTTCACCAAGAAAACCAACTAAAATGCTGAATAAACTGCAGCAGGATACAATAGCTTACACTACACAGCATCTAATGTAATGAAGTACCCCACGGAAATTCACAAAACAAGTGGATTGGCACCAAGGAGACAACTAGGAGAGGTGTATGATAGAAAGTTTTGAGGAGGCTCTATAATTTGGAAAGGAGTAGATACATTTAGAAATGAGTGTTAATAGTACGTCAGCTGCGTTTAATAGCTTGTAGATGGTGGATATTAACTGGGGTCTCACTTCTGCCCTGAAATGAATTTGTCACGGGACCATTGAGCAATCAGTGAGCAACCAGCAGGACTTAGGGCGAGCTAACATTTAAGCTGTGAATTCTATGTAAGGTTTGAATTTCCATCTGATGGATTTCGGGAGACTGGCTTGGGGAAATTGAAGTTGTTTTTCCTAGAAGTACAAAGTCAGGATTACTTGCAGTAGCAGTGAGAGAGAGAGGTAGTGATGGAGGCAGATGATGTGACAGAACTGAAATAGATATTCAGAAAAATAAATAAGAACAGAGAACATGGAAAACACTCAGAGACAAAGCAGTATCTGTACAGAGTTAACATATCAGGTCACTGACCTTTCATAAAAACTGGAAGGTGTTAAGTGCTGAACAGCTTTAAAGCAATTTCAGATCCGGGAAAAAAGGATCAGGAACAGAACAAACTGCTGTGATATGTAAAAGGGTGAAGGACAGGAGTCATTAAATGACAAAATAATGATAGTTCAAGGCAAATGGGTCAAGAGGAGGTATACCATAGCATCCTTTCAGTGCAGAAGGAAGCCATTTAGCCTATTGAGCCTGCACTGACAACAATCCCACCCAGGCTCCAAAGAACAAAGAAAAAAGAAAATTAGAGCACAGGAACAGATCCTTCAGCCCTACAAGCCTGCACCAATCATGCTGTCCGTCTTAACTAAAGCCCCCTACCCTTCCAGGGACCATATCCCTCCATTCCCATCCTATTCATGTATTTGTCAAGATGCCCCTTAAAAGTCACTACCGTATCCACTTCCACGATCTCCCCCGGCAACGAGTTTTAGGCACCCACTACTCTCTGTGTAAAAAATCTGCTCGTACATCTCCTTTAAACCTTGTCCCTCGCACCTTAAATCTGTGCCCCCTAGTAATTGACTCTTCCACCCTGGGAAAAAGCTTCTGACTATCCACTCTGTCCATGCCTCTCATAAACTTGTAGACTTCTATCAGGTTGCTCCTCAATCTCCGTCATTTCAGTGAGAACAAATCAAGTTTCTCCAACTTCTCCTCATAGCTAATGCCCTCCACACCAGGCAACATCCTGGTAAAGCTTTTCTGTACCCTCTCCAAAGCCTCCACATCCTTCTGACAGTGTGGCGACTAGAATTGAACACTATATTCCGAGTGCGGCCTAACTAAAGTTCTGTAAAGCTGCAACATGGCTTGCCAATTTTTAAATGCAATGCCCCAGCCAAAGGCAAGCATGCTGTATGCCATCTTGACTACCTTCTCCACCTGCATTGCCACTTTCAGTGACCTGTGTAACTGTACACCAGATCCCTTTGCTTATCAATACTCATTATGGTTCTGCCATTTACTGTATATTTCCTATCTGTATTAGACCTTCCAAAATGCATTACCTCACATTTGTCCAGATTAAACTCCATTTGCCATTTCTCCACCCAAGCCTCCGAATGATCTGTATCCTGCTATATCCTCTGATGGTCCTCATCGCTATCCGCAAATTCACCAAACTTTGTATTGTCCGCAAACTTATTCATCGAACCAGTTACATTTTCCTTCAAATCATTTATATCTATTACAAAGAGGAAACATCCCAGCACTGATCCCTGAGGAATACCACTTGTCACAGCCCTCCATTCAGAAACGGACCCTTCCACTGCTACTCTCTATCTTCTTTGACCAAGCCAGTTTTGCATCCACCTTGCCAGCTCATCTCTGATCCCATGCGACTTCACTTCCTAACCTCATGTATTTACCCTGCTGATCCCTCAACATTAAAGGGGCAATTTTGCATGGCCAGTCAACCTAACCTGCACACCTTTGGACTGTGGAAGTAAACTGGAGCACTCACATGAAACCCATGCAGACATAAGGAGAATGTACCAATTCCACACAGTGAACCTGGGTCCCTGATGCTGAGAGGCAGCAGTGCTAACCACTGTGCCACCATGCCGTGGTTATAGAAGAATTGCAAAAGAAGGCAGCAACGAAAGATAGGTTTTCTTCAGCCCAGAAACGTGAGGGAAGGAAAGCAGATGGACCACATAAACAATGGAATCGCCTCTGGTTGCGAACTACCCCTTTGGTCCTCTAATCCATGGAGATCCCCTATTGTCCAAGATAATAAGCTGCATATGGTATTTAAAACTAGCAGAGATCAGTGAATGGCTGCTAAAAGGTTAGACTCTTAATAAAGTATTGAGTTTCTGATCAGAACCAATTGCAATGATACTTGCTAATTTTTAAACTGATGCAAGTTCTATCTCATCCACAGTTTGAAGATGGATAGGCAACTCAATAACAGGCAACTCAGTAACAGCAATTGATCTAAGGTTAACTGAGAACTAAAAATGATTACAGAGAGCTTACATTCCTGAACAATCCTATTCTTTTCAATTGTGCTCAGGAGAAATTTGTAGATCAGCAAATTTCTGACCTAATGAGAAAAGGATTGGATTCTGGGAACAAGGCAGGTCAAACTGATGAAATGTCAGTAGGGGAATGTGGATGGAACAGTACAATTTTAATTATTGACGGAAAAAGTTAAGCAGTAACCGGGAGTGAAAATATTTAGTTGGAGGAAAGCCAATTTCAGGTGGTTGAGAATGGATCTGTTCCAGGTAAAATGGAATCAAAGACTGGGAGGCAAAACTGCAACTGAAAAATGGGTTGCCTTCATTGAAGAGATTGTTTGGAGGAGGAAAAGTAGAATAATTAAAGCCAGTGCTCTCTGGAAGATGCAAGAGAAAGATGAAGCAGACAAAAAAAGCCATATGACAGATGTCAGATTGCAAATGCATGCAAGACCAGTTTGACTACAGAAAGATCAGAGTGAAAAGGAAATAAAAACAACAAAGAGGCCGGAATTCACTGGCATGCCCACCCCAATCCTGGGGGTGGGCGAGGCTTGGAGAACAACATTCTCTGTTGGCCTCAGGCAGGATTGTACCAACCTTGAGCAGAAGCGCCGATAAAATTCCACCCACAGAGTATGAGAAGACACTGGAAGTTAATGTAAAAAAGAAATCCAAAGTATTCTATAGACTAATAGTCAAAGTGCTGTGACAGGATGGCTAGGGGCTGAGATCTATGCATGAAAGCAGAGAGCGTGGCTGAGGACAAATTAACTAGGTACTTTGCACCTGATTTTGTCAAGAAAGATGATGTTTCGTAATCAGTCAAGAAGTAGGTAACTGAGATATTGGATGGGCTACAATTTGATAAAAAGATGTCAAAAAGGCTGGTTGTACTTAACATTGTCCATTCTCAGCAGGACTGGGCCAGATATATTGAAAAATTTTGAGAGAAGTGAGAATGGAAATTGTGCAGGTACTGGTCAAAATCTTCAATCTTCTTCAGATATGGGAATGGTGCCAGCGGATTGGAGAATTGCAAATGTTACTTCCTTGTTTAAAGGGTAAGCCCAGCAATTATAAGCTAGTTCATTTAACCTCGGTGGTGGGCAAGTTTTTGGATAAGATAATCTAGGAAAAGATTAACAACCAATTGGACAAGGCTGGATTAATTAAGAGAAGCCAGCATACATGTGTTCAAGGCAAATTATGTTTCACCAATTAAATTGAGTTTTTTGATGAGGGAACAGAGAGGATTGATAAGGGTAATACAGTTGATGTGGTGTATCTGAACTTCCAAAAGGTATTTGATATAGTACCACGTAATAGACTTTCAGCAATTGAAGCCCATAGAATGAAAGGGACAATGGCAGCACGGATGAGCTGGCTGAATGACAGAATACAGAGTGACGGTGAACAGTTATTGATCAGATGAAGATGTAAAATGGTGCTCACCATAGTTCAGTACTAAGACTGCTGCTTTTTAAAATATATATCAATGAGCTAGACTTGGGTGTACAGGACACAATTTGAAAATTTGCAGATGACACAAACTTGGAAGTATTGTGCTCTGCAATGAGGATAATGATAGCCTTCACAAGGAAATAAATGGGTTCACAGAATCAATGGACACATGACAGATGCACACTAATAAAGAAAAATCTGAAGTGTTACATTTTGATAGGAGGAACAAAGAGAGAAAATATAAACTAAAAAGTACAACTGTAAAGGGAGTGCAGTAATATAGCGACCTGGGGCATATATGCATACATCTTTAAAGGTTGCAGCAGAGAGCCTGGTTGACGCAGTTGGTAGTTCTCCTGCCTGCAAGGCAGAAGGTCCTGAATCTGAGGGTTTGAATGCAACTCAGGAATGCGTTGGCCACAGAAGAACTCAGTCACTGTTGCAAGTGCGCTTGCAAGCCCTCGTGCCAGTCCCCAGCCTGAATAAAGGATCTGAGAGGTATGTGGCTGTAAAATCACCCATAAAATACAAAAAAACTGATAATGAACAGTGATCAATCAGCATTGTGGTGACATTATATAACATGGGAAAAGGTGGAACAAACAAATAAGTTGAAGGGCAGGATGTAAGAGGGTTGTAGAAAGCCTCACAGATGCCTAGACTTTATGTGTAGAGTGCAAAAGCAAAGAAATTGTGATGAACCTTTATAAAACATCAGTTCAATCTCAATTGCAGTATTATGTCCAAATTTGGGTACTGCAATTTAGGAAGGATGTGAAAGCTTTTTTTTTCAAAAAAGGCAATTCATCCTGACTCCCAATGTTCATGGATCCTTGAAAATATTTCAGGCTCTGGATCTGCATCCTGCCAAAAACTAAGCAGTTCTTCCTCGCGCTCTGCCCTGTCTTTGTACCAAATTTCACTGAAATCCATCCGTTAGTTTTTGAGATGTGTTGTTTACAGGTTTGCATGCTAATAGACTGATGAATGGGGGAGAAAACATTACCATCACCCACTTTAAGTGTCACATTGTAAAAGCCTCTACAGGGGCAGGATAAATTACAATGGATTTAAGGAAATGTCAGAAACATTAAATACATTTCTTTTATCTATATTCACAGCAGAAGATACAAAGGGCGTACCAGAAATTGTAGGAAACCAAGAGTCTTTTGAAATTGAGCAACTTAAAAGTAACTAATACTGGGAAATAAATTATTGGGATTAAAACGCAACAAGTCTCCTGGATTTCATAACCTTCATTCTCAGGTCTTAAAAGAGGAAGCTACAGATATAGTGGATGCATTGCTTTTGAACATGCAGAATTCTTTAGATTTTGGAACAGTCTTCATGGCTTGGATGGAGGCAAAAGTTAATACCACTGTTGAAGAAAAGAGGGCCTGTAAAAATGGGAACGGGTGATTAGTTAGCCTGACGCCGGTAGCAGAAAAGAAGCTAGAACCTATTATTAGGAATGTGGCAACAGGGCGCCTATCGTCAATCAAATTATGATTTCCTGAGTTAACATAGTTTTATGAAAGGGAAATAGTGTTTTATAGAATTATTAGAGTATTTGAGGGTGATGCCACGCTTCAAGAATTTAAAATAGGAAAAATTAAGCAAGATGTTCTCAAGTTTTGCCTGTGGCCCAGATAGAGCTGCCATATTTATAACAAGGTGCTTGAGAAAGGCTTTCTCTGCCTGTTCAACTGGATATAAAAGATTCATAGCATTCCTTAAAAGAAAGAGCATTTTGGTCAAAATTTCTCCCTCAACTATTACTATCAAACATTAATTAACTGTGCATTCATCTTATTTACTGTTTGTGGCACTGTTTTGTGCTCACACTGGCTACTAGACTCACCAGCAACGGTAAGATTTTTAAAACCACTTAATTGATCATTTACTGCCCTTGGGGTGCCCTGAGGATATGGAAGACATCAAGAAAATCATTACGATTAAATTTTCTCAGGGGTCATCATGTTTGAAGTTATATCGACACATGCAAAATATTGCATCTTGTCATGCGCTATTGCTGCTGCTTCTCTGATATTTGATTAAAGTTCCTTGCCACCCAATCATATTTTTCTTGGTTGGGGATATTTTCTATCTTCCAGCATGATTGTCTTGTTCTCTGTCCTTGCTCCCTCTGGCTAAAATGTCACCTAGAACTGAGTTTTGTTTCTTTAATTTGAACATCATGGTTTTCTCACTCTCTCTGTGAATATAGATAAAATAAATTTATTTAATGTTTGTCATTTCCTTAAATGCCATTATAATTTATCTTGCCTCTGTACAGGCTCTTACAATGTGCCACTTAAAGTGGCTGATGGTAATGTTTTCTCCCTTGTTCATTAGTCTGTTAGCATGTAAACAATACATCTCAAAAACTAATGGATGGATTTCAGTGAAATGTGGTACAAGGACAGAGCACAGCCCAAGGAAGAACTGCTTATTTTTGGCAGAGATGCAGATCCAGATCCTGAAATGTTTTTCAAGGATCCATCAACATTGGAAGTCAGGATGAACTGCCTTTTTTATAAAAAAAAAGGAATATTGTGGATTGTTTTATTTAAGATGTTATTATTTGTTTTAGAACTTTGTCGATTGTCTCTGCTGCTGAGATGGAATTTGTTACAGCTGTTAAAACATGAGCAGAATTTTCAGAACAGGCTGTTGAATGTGGCTTGGCCTGAAACTCTCTTAGTGAGAAAGAAGCTCTTAAAAAATACATTTTTAGACTTGTATGAGATGGAGATGCTGGCATTGCACTGGGATGGGCACTGTAAGAAGTCTGACAACACTAGGTTAAAATCTAACAGGTTTATCTGGAATCATGAGCTTTCGGAGTACTGCCCCTTCAGCAGGTCAGACTCATCTCTATCAATTTGCTGTTGTCCATTGCTCATATGTACACACATGCTTGCATGTGCACAATCCTATTAGGCTGGCATCATTTTGTTTCTTCTTTTAATTTAATTCTAGCCTTCGCTTCTCTAGTTAGCCATGGTTGGATCATATTTTCTGGGAGAATTTAAAATTCCTTGAGGAAATGTATCTTCATTCAACATTGTGAATTATTTCAGGTGAAATCTTCCCAGAAATTGGCCAATGACAATGAAGGCTTTTTCTGCCATATTGTGCAGCAGTTGTTTAAAGAATGCAGAGGTATGGATTTTCTGGCAGATCACCGGTGGAGTGACCTCTGATTCACCTGCCCTCTAATAACTTCATAGCTTCAGTAATCTGGGCACTATGCTTAAAGGCCACCTCTGCACAGAGGTAATACTCCAAGGAATAGGAAGCCGCTGGGAACTGATAGCTGCCAAAGCCAAGAAACATGCTGCCCTCACATTTAGCGATGCCTCCCTTGTGCATCTACTAGAAGCAGTGTCCTAGAACCTTGCTCTGAACGAGACCAGCAAGCAATGTCACCAATCCAACATGGAAGGTATTGGTAGTGATGGTGGTCAGTGCAAATACCCTCCAAAAGAGGACAGCCATGCAGTGCCAAAACAGGACGTATGACCTCCCCATTCTGCAGAGGAAGTCACTCTTTTTATAACTTTCAACTCACACACTCATCACACATCCTCAGGAATCTCATTCACTGCCAGCTCAAGGGACATTATCACTCACTCTCACATAAATATCACCACTTCCCTTGCAGGTAATCTCCTCATCCTTTGCATGGCCTCACTCACCAACCACACATGCCAAGCATCCTTGTCATCTGGCCTGGCAAGTGTCCTACCTGCACAGTCTCCATTTTTCTTCACAAATGGACAACTGGCAGAAAACAAAAGGGAGATGTCCCAGACTGATAGAGAACATAACATAAGAACATAAAAACATAAGAAATAGGAGCAGGAGTAGGCCATCTAGCCCTTCAAGCCTGCCCCGCCATTTAATAAGATCATGGCTGATCTGTCGTGGCTCAGTTCCACATTCCCGCCCTCTCCCCATAACCTTTAATCCCCTCGCTTATCAAAAACCCATCAACCCACGTCTTAAAAATATTTAGCGAGGCAGCCTCCACCACTTCGACGGTCAGAGAATTCCAGAGATTCACCACCCTTTGAGTGAAGAAGTTCCTCCTCAACTCCGTTCTAAACCGCCCCCCCTTTATCTTGAGGCTGTGCCCCCTAGTCCTACTGTCCTTTCTGAGCAGGAAGAGTCTCTCCACCTCTATCCTATCCATCCCATTCATCATCTTATATGTCTCAATGAGATCTCCCCTCATTCTCCTAAACTCTAACGAGTGCAAGCCTAGTTTATTCAGCCTCTCCTCATAGCTCAACCCCCTCAACTCTGGTATCAGCCTAGTAAACCTCCTCTGCACTCCCTCCAAGGCCAAAATATCCTTGCGTAAGTGCGGCGACCAAAACTGCACACACTACTCCCGCTGCGGCCTCACCAATGCCCTCTACAGCTGCAGCAAGACCTCCCTACTTTTATATTCAATCCCCCTCACTATGAAGGCCAGCATCCCATTAGCCTTCCTGACCACCTGCTGCACCTGCAGGCTGGGTTTTTGCGACTCATGCACAAGGACCCCGAGGTCCCTCTGCACCGTCGCCTGCTGCAGTTTTTCGCCACGTAAGTAATAGTCCTTCCTAGGAATGACGAAACTCAAGGTCCTGACAATTCAGCTAGCTGGCGAGGATGTGCACTGTTCCTGTGCTAATGGTGAAGTCAGTGGCGCTCAACAAAGTGAGGATCCTGCACTGTAACATCCATCAGACAATCATACTGCGTGTGATCTCTCCTGTTTCACAGGCTCCTGCTATCCCTAATGATTTCTCCTTTCCTTCACAAGGACAGCCGGGAAGCATCCAAGGGGTTTATGAACCAGATCCTGGACTCCAGCATCAATGATACCATAGAAGCCAAAAGCACTGACACTGACATTGTTGACCTTCCATCAACACAGCCACATACACCTCATGGGGACCTATTTCTACAGTAGCCTCTGAGTCACGATCTGATGAGCACATCACACTGTCTGACCCACAGCAGGTGGAAGCAGGGACATAGAAACATAGAAAAATTACAGCACAAACAGGCCCTTCGGCCCACAAGTTGCACCGAACGTGTCCCTACCTACTTGGCTTACCTATAACCCTCAGTCCTATTAAGTTCCATGTACTTATCCAAACGTCTCTTAAAAGACCCTATTGAATATGCCTCCACCACCACTGCCGGCAGCCGATTCCACGCACCCACCACCCTCAGTGAAAAACTTACCCCTGACATCTCCTCTGTACCTACTCCCCAGCACCCTAAACCTGTATCCTCTTCTGGCAACCATTTCAGCTCTGGGAAAAAACCTCTGAGAATCCACTCGATCAATACCTCTCAACATCCTATGCACCTCTATCAGGTCACCTTTCATCCTTCGTCTGTCCAAGGAGAAAAGACCGAATTCTCTCAACCTGTCCTCATAAGGCATGCCACCCAATCCTTGTAAATCTCCTCTGCACCCTTTCAATGGCTTTCACATCCTTTCTGTAATGAGGAGACCAGAACTGAGCACAGTACTCCAAGTGGGGTCTGACCAGGGTCTTATACAGCTGCAGTACTTTCTCCCAATTCCTAAACTCAATTCCTTTATTTATGAATACCAGTACACCATACGCCTTCTTAACTACAGCTTCTACCTGCAAAGCTGCTTTGAGCGTCCTATGAACCCAGACCCCAAGATCCTTCTGATTTTCCACACTGCCAAGAGTCTTACTCTTAATATTATATTCTGTCATCCTATTTGACCTGCCAGAATGAATCACCACACGTCCATCTGCCACTTCTCCGCCCAGTCTTGCACCCTATCAATGTCTCATTGCAACTTCTGACATCCCTCCACACTATCCACAACACCTCCAACCTTTGTGTCATTGGCAAACTTACCAACCCATCCCTCCACTTCCTCATCCAGGTCATTTATAAAAATCACAAAGAGCAAGGGTCCCAGAACAGATCCCCGGGGCACTCCACTGGTGACCGACCTCCATGCAGAAAAAGACCTATTTACAACCATGCTTTGCCTTCTGTGGGCAAGGCAGTTCTGAATCCTCAAAGTAATGTCCCCTTGGATCCATGCCCCCTCACTTTCTCAATAAGCCTTGCATGGGACACCTTATCAAACACCTCGCTGAAGTCCATATAAACTACATCTACTGCTCTTCCTTCGTCAATGTGTTTAGACACATTCTCAAAAAATTCAATCAGGCTGGTAAGGCATGATCTGCCTTTGACAAAGCCGTGCTGACTGTTCTTGAAATCACTATACCTCTCCAAATGTTCATAAATCCTGCCTCTCAGGATCTTCTCCATCCACTTACCAACCACTGAGGTTAGACTCACTGGTCTATAATTTCCTGGGCTATCTCTTCTCCCTTTCTTGAATAAAGGAACCACATCCGCAATTCTCCAATCCCCCGGAACCTCGCCCATCTCCATTGATGATGCAAAAATCATTGCCAGAGGCTCAGCACTCTCTTCCCTCGCCTCCCACAGTAACCTGGGGTACATCCCATCTGGTCCTGCCGACTTATCTAACTTGATGACCACATCCCAAGGTGTGGTCTCTCAGAGGGCAGCTGGAGGCCAAAGTCTGCCGAGTCGGAGTCAGATGATGAGAAGTCAGGACTCTAGTCATGCCTCAGTTGCTGGAGCTGCAAAGCCAACATCAGGAAGAGATGTCTGTTGAACTTCTCAGGTTGCAAGGCATGATGGAGACTGTCCACCTTCAGTCTGAAATGATAGTGCTGATGTGCCATCACAATAAGGTCAACACTGGTAGGATGGTGACCACTGTGGAGATCTTGGTCCAGGACATCAGTCCAGCACTGCCGCAGGAATTACACTCATTGCCAAGGTATTTGCTGGCATCCATCAGTGTCAACTCAAGAGCGGACAGGGAAATTCAAATTCACTCAATGCCTTCAGCATCCATAGGGAGGAGGGTCAGCAGGTGTACACCCCAGGGCCATTCACCCAAGTGATTGCAGGATTGTCTGCCCCATCCAAATCCCCTCTTCCTGTGAGCCTATCAGCTCCAGCTCCACAAGCCAACGCAGATAGCACTGCCACACAGCAGAACATAAAAGCAGGCTGGGGCCCTAGAGATCTCAGCCTTAAAGGTCATCACAGATAACAGGGTGTGGCAATCAGCAGATTGCCTCCACCTCCACTGTGGATGTTGAGGATGCACAAAGACACAGCGGCAGAAAGGTCAAGAAGGAGTAGTTGCACCGCATGGGCACAGATGCTAATCAGCTTACATATTGTGTTGACCATTATAAATACACTCCCAAGAATGTCTCCTTGTCTATGGCTTCTTGTTATGATGAATTGTGTTCATGTTAGTCAGGTGTGAAACCTTGGTTCCTGCTCAAAATGAAGGCAAGTTTCAAAGTCTAGGTTCTTTCCTCTGTGCAGTGTGTTATGATGATGTGGAGATGCTTGCGTTGGACTGGGGTAAACACAGTAAGAAGTCTTGACTCCTTACAATGTGTAATGAGCATAGTGATTATTCTGCCTCAGTCACTCTCCAGATCAGTGATGCTTGCACCTCGATGTGACTTGTGTTTGCTACAAGGATCTTGTACCCAAGTGTCACAGGATTCCTTGATGTCCTATATTTGCTCACATAATAGCTACTTTAATATTGCCCCTGTTTTGAAAAGATTTATTCACCTCCATCTCAGAACAGCATCCCACCCACACTAGTAAATGTTGTAACTTCTAAATCTCCACATCAGCCAGCCTATTGGCTTTGTTTGTGGAGTCAGCAATCCTGCCCTAGTATTTGTTAAATTGTGGGCAGTGTTTCTTTCTGTTTGCTACCCACTTATGCCAAGAAGAAATCCAGTGAAGGCTATCTCTAATTAAGAAGCTATTAGTCTGATTGGATTTAATTTCAGAAAGTGAAAAGATAAATGTTCCAATACATTGCATGATTCTATCTTGTAGCTGCTTTATTGAAAATAAACTGCGTTTTCCTCCTCGACACCACTGCTGGTTTCCAGTGGAGATTTTTAAAAGAAACATTACTTTGTTTCAGTGAAATTACAGAAAATTGGAGAGAATTAATGACAGAAGAAATTCTAAATAAAACAAATTGCTTGTTCTTGTCCCGCCCATCCAGAATAATCCTATTCCCACCCAACACATTCCTCCTATTGTAGAATATAATTGTTGCTTGAACAAATCTCTATATTTTATGATGCATACTAATAGAATTGATTTAATATGTTTAAGAAATGGGCAACAATGGTAGTTCTTACTTAAGCAATGTTAAGTAAGATGATGCACAACTCCTCATTCTTGTTTGGCATAAATGTGATTGTTGTTTCCTAAGTGTCTTATAAAAAGGAAATGCAGATAAAGGGTATAACTAAGTAAAAATCTGAATGTTTAGAGAAAATTTCCTTTCAAGAAGGCTTATTGATAGTCTAATCAGTTGCATGTCTGTGGGAGTTTGTGGATGCAGCCTTATTAATACAACAGAATAAACACCATTGCTCAGGAGAACAAGAGCAGATGGGTAACAGAATATAAATAATCTGATTATAATTTGTGGTGGTTCAAAAATTATATTTTATGTTATTTTGTTTTTCTGCAATAAGTTCACACGTTCAGAAAATGAAGTGAACCCGGCCTTATTTATGGCTCCTTCACATGCTTTGTAATCCAATATTCTGCTTAACCTGTCAACTCAGTCAGGGCTCCATAAATAGAATGCAACATATCATCCTGGATATACAACTGGAAGAAAGAAAACAAAATAGTATGCCAGGTTTATTTACAGCACAACAGAAAAGCATAAAATAAACACATTCATTGAACCAAGGAAAGGTTCCAGCACAGTCTCATACAGGTTCAGGCAGTGGTCAAAATTTAACCTCAAATGGTCTCTTCCATGAAAGTGTTTAATCTCAAATGAAAAATGTTTGATTTACTCTGACGGTCTGTTCCATTGAATACTTTGAAACTTAAACTGAGGGATCCTGCAGCTATCAACATGAACTGCCTGTTCCACGTCATGGTTTCATTGAAAGCAACAGGCAAAAATCACAAATGGTCTCCTCTTTAAATACTTTCATCTCAATAAATCTTCCAATTCTCCAGAGCATAGTCAGTGTTTTGGATTTAGACTCGCCATTTTTTCAAAGCTTCTCCTTGAAACGTTTTCCTTGGTTAGTTTGTTACCATTTTAGGTAACACTTTCAGGATTTTTGCTTAATTATCCCTTATCCTCTCTATGTTATGAGGGGAAATATGCTTTTCAGTCATCTTGGTTAAATTATTGAACTGTTGGAAGCGATCCTGTTTATTTTAGAAAGAAACTTGCATTATAGCATCTTGAGGTCCTGTCTTGATGTGGTGACTCAAAAATAGTCTATTAGCTTGTTCCTGGTATCTAAGCAGCCTTTAAAATTCCTGTTAGTTCCAAAGTATATAATGTTTTAAAAGCCGACAACTGCAAAGAACCAGTAAGGATATTGATATCACACTTACAAACATTTAGGATTGCAGTTCTGTGATACATTTTCCATCTAGTTGTTCAGAGATTTTTTGAATAGTATAAAGAAATTACTTTCTAATGTTCTCCTTCTCAGGAATTATTATTAAATAATCATGACATCCCTGAGAACTCAGCAAGTAAAGGTATCTTCTCCAGTGGGTAAGGCTTTAATGGATACATTCAATCTGTGTTTGGATGTTCTTAATAAACTTGTCAAATAAAATCAACCATATTCATACCGAGTTTTCATATGGACCATAAAACAAGAGCTAATGTAGAAAATCTTTTCTAGCTACTTGAATCTTTTTAAACTACACTTTAGGAATAAGGACATCTTCTTCACCACACCTGCAATGTGTCTTTTTCCAGAACAAGCCAATTAACTATGAACTACTTTTTTGCTTATGATCTGTAACAGTGCACTATTTTTTTCAACTGCACTTTCTTTGTGTTTGCGTGTGTGACTGCGTGAGTGAATACTGCAGCATTAGATTTTCAGGGTGAGTGCATCAAAAAACAATCTTCTTTATTTAAAATAACAAAATGCCCACTTACTCTGAGTCTAAAAAACACACATCATCTGTTCAAAAACTTATGGACCCTTGGGAAGGGAAAAAGGATTTCATCAACTTTCTCTCACTCTGTCATAACAGAATTTAGGGCTGCATCTGATAAATATCCTTGAAGTAAATGGGAAGAGAAAGGCTGAGTTGCCTGAAAAATAAACTTTATGTTTACACTCATCCTTTTATAATAACGCTGGGGCTTGTGTGTAGTTAAACTCTGAAAGTAGTTATAAAACTAACTCAACAAATTTCTTCCCACTATCCTTTGAATGCCAGGCATACTTGTCAGCCCTTGAGCTGCATTCGATGTTGAATATTTTAAATAGTGGGAAACATACTTTTCTTGCTTTATTTACATGTGCTGTGTGTTAATTTTAAATATCAGTATATGACAGAGGAGTAACACAGCAGCTTGTCTTTTACCTTCAGCAAGTTTATTCTGCCTCCAATTCGGCAGAGATACTAACGCCATACAATTACCATAGCAACTGTTTCAGCTGTGTCCCCATTTGGAGGTTAAGCCAAAAATCATTTCCTGTCTTTAATTAGGCAAATATCTTAACAATATCATTGTCACAGCATTGCCGCCATATTGACACCATGGAGCATCTGAGCCAGTCATGTGCTTGCTTTATCTAGGGTTATCTTCAACACAACCAAATCACACTGATGAATCAAACTGGCCCAGTGTATTTCAGCAGGCTAATGAGATTATTTAATCCAAAAGAAGACCAGGTGACCCAGAAGAAATTGGTCCTTGGTTGTGCAGATGTCAAGTCATTCATACTCATAAATGCCCAGTATGGTGAGATTGTAGGGTTTGTTTGTGCATGTTTCTGCAAGATTACGATTTCAGAAAATGGTGTAAAGTATTTTCACCCGTAGCTTCATCTGTTAAAAGAGTATTGTAACTGATATATAACAATCTTCTTTATTTAAAATAACAAAATGCTTGCTCCTGTTTATTCAAATTGCCCACTCACTCAGGGTCTATTCCTTTATGTTTTGCATATAAACCATTGATGCTTCTAAAACAAAAAGATGCATTTTTTGCATTATGAAAATGCAATTGTATTGATTACGTGCAAGGCAATAAACATGCTTCCCTTGCAGGGTGATAAATAGATACTGGCAAAACCTTCCTTGGTGGTAGTTGATACACTGGTCTGTCAGAGAGTTTTACTTGGCTTCAGCTGTTCATTTAAACCTATCCAAGGAGGATTGGGAAGCTGGAATTGACAGTTAAACCTTGCCTCTAATAAGTCTATGGTCTACTTCGCAATTTGCAGTGTTTAGATTTCTGGCTGAAGTATCTCTAGTTAATTCTGTAAATGGTTCAAGACACAACAAATCATTGGTTCATGTGCAAAGTACTATTAACAATGCCAAGTGGAAAATCCAAGCCATTGTCCCTGTAAAAGAAAATTGAGAGAATCAATAGCGCCTGAAATCTCTCTTTAAAAATATTGTCAAGATACAAGATTGTGCTTGGTAAGTTGATGTTCTTGGCTTCATCAGTATCAACAGGATACCATTTTACTAGTAAAGAATCAGATAGATCAAGATCACTGATCATCATTGCTGAACAGAGCATGGCACTCTTCCAAAAGGTTTCAAAAGGATTCCTTCTTTCTTCTCTCAATTATAATTTTCCTTCTCTGTTCTCAAGACTTTCATTTTTGTTTAGCTACAACTGCATAGACACCAGTCATCACTGGTAGCTCACCCAAGTAACCTTTGTGCTCATATATGTATATGTGTTATGGCTATAATTATTGAGAATTTATTCAGCCAAATGCAAATCTCTGGGCACAAACCCATCCTTACAACAGCCATACATGCATTTTCCAGTCCCAGGAGGGGTTTATATTAAAGATCAGGAGGGGAGTGTTTTATGTTAAAAATCAGGTTGCAATGAAAACTCTGGTCAGCTTTGTATGTCTTCAATAAAGAGATGCTAAAGCAAACTTAAACATTTTATCAGCTTTATGGCCATCAGTTAACTTAGCAAAGATTGCGCCTGGGATCGCAAGGCTTTATATGACTCCTCACTAGATAAGCTCAGACCCATTTGAAAGCAATTTTCAAAGGTTATGAGAAAAAACAGATGTTATGATGGATTCTGTGGTTTCAAAGTGTGTACTCTTTAAGACAGAGTTTAATTGAAACCAGAAAGGGAAAATGAAAAGGGAAACCAAGAAATTGTCCTTCTCAGTTTCTAATGAAAATAAGACTGGAACAGAGGTTGAAAACCAAAACTTCTGGAGAAATGGAAGCTGGTTGAAACTTTATAAAAAAAGACATCAGAACTCAGCTGGTGAAGATGATCCTAGTCGTGCAGTACAAGCAGGTTTAATAAGACAGAGGCTAGATCCAGAAGCCAAGAACAGTCAAATTATACAATTTTTGGAGCTGTTTCTGTAACTTGAATATAACATTTGTGGATCTACAGCATCCAATGATTGTAAGCAGAGTTGAGGAAGTTCTGTGCACACTTGCCATGTTTGGTGAATACTTGTGGAATTCAGGTTCGCTGTGCATTGCTATCAGCTGGAGATCAGGCTAAGTCCTGGAAGAAGAGGAGCTGAAATTCTTTAAGTTGAAGACAAAGCTGTGAAGGACTTTGTGACTGAGACAGAAAACATTAATGCTCAGTTGGCTGCCAAGCCAATTTGTAAGATTTGTCTTACAAATTGTATCTGCAATTAATAGATTTTACAGTACACCTTGTTATCTAAGTATTTTCTTTGTTTGACTTTTGTGTAGTAAAACTTATTTTATTTCAAACCATGGGATCTGTGTGACTTTAATCATTCAATGACTAACTGAGATTTCAGATTTCCTCCACTTAAAAAGAAAGTTACTTGTGTTGACCAAGATCATAACAATATGTAATTTTGAATAGTTTCCCAGCATCCAAAACTGAGGCTATAAAACAATGTTTTTCAACAAGCTGTAATGGGTAATCCAACTTCTGGGTAAACCATCCAAAGTTCATCAAAAAGGTTTTTAAAAATTACTGAAAATTTCAAAGTGTGCTGTTTCTAAAGTCTGAGAATTTATCAAGTAAAGGGGAAACTCAGGCAACATAAAAATGCATCCATGCATTAAAAGCAACAAGATGCATAAATCAGACAGCAATAAAAAGTGAAGGGTAGGTTTTTTTTTCAGGTGGAACAACACATCAAATAAAGTATATCTAAAAGATTGACTTGTCTTCCTTCTCCATTTACCATTGACATTGTTATGTATTACTGGCATTTTAAGTCTTAAACTTGCATTCATCTGCGGAGAAATACATCCATTTTTGAGAGCCTTAGATAAATGGCTGTATATGAGGGTGCATACTCCATGTTAAGAAGAGTTGGGTAACAAAATCCAGCATAATCCATTCCAGATCCCTTTAACAGTAAATTTATAATTGAGGTCTGAATTTCGCTAGTAATCAATGAATGGCTATGGGTAATATCCTCACAATAGGAGCTTATCATGATCCTAGAAACTGAAAAATAGCTCACAATGGTGTTTTCTGAACCAGAACATGTCATTTCTTGGAATCTATTGCAGGTATAAAACAGTTTGGGATATATGCTACTCAGAGAAAGTGAGAAAAAAAGCTGAAGTGATCAAGCGTAGAAGTATCAATAAATCTGTCCACAAATTCAATTTCAAAGTTAATCAGGGTGCACCTGTCATTGAAATGGGAGGCTTGTGTATCAGTCTTTTATGGAAGGAGACATTCATTACCTTGTCAATAAAAGGGGTACAGATCGGGAACATTAGAAATGATAAATGTCGCGAGAGCATTCACAATAATTGGGTTGTCCAAGAATTTATTACTAATAAAAGAAGTGTGAGGATAGAGTATTTGAAAGTCACAGGCATACTACTACAACAACAACATCTATATTTCCCCTCCAGAAGTTAATTTTATGAAGGGTGAAGGTTGGAAAGCCAGCCAGAAGAATATTGGAGAAATAAGTCTAAAAGCTTCAATCTGTTGTTCAGCTACAAATGGGTTGAGCAATAGACAAAGACAAGGATTATTACAAAATGCAAATAGTTGGTCTTTGTGATGAACCAGAAGTTCAGCTTGTAATCTAACAGAATGTGCACAGTTTCAAACTAATTTGGTTCAGTCAGAGGCAGTGACCAAGAGTTAAGGGCAAGAGTATGGAATATGTTTTTGGTTGGGTTGGATGGCAGGAGGATATCAGACATTGAATTCAGCCTTTGCAGTATTTAGCTGGAGATCGGAGATGCAAAAAATTTTGTTTGCGCTGTGCAAAGTAACAATTTGCATCAACTTGGATCATGTCCATTGCTCAGGATTTCTCAGAGTAAAGCTACTACTTAGTTTATTTTGGCCTCCCCTTTCTGAGTTCCTGAAGTATGCAGTATCAATTAAATTCTGAACTTAGGAATGGCGAGAGTCAGGCTTGAAGGATGCAGGTACATTGAACACACCACCATTTCACATGAGTCACTGAGCTGGGACAGTGTACCTCAGGGCATGAATCTTTAAATGTCTGTGCAACAGTTTCCATGCAGGAGTCAGAATGACAACAAATGGGACCGAGTTCAGCTGTGATGCCCTTCATATTTGAATAGACTGCCAATATATTGTCCAAATTGACTTGCATCAGAGTTGTTTGTATTGGGTCTTTAAGAGCATTAGAAACATACAACTGGTTCAGCAAAAATTTACAACTTTTAAAACTTGGTTTTCTAGTTTTGCAGCATTACTGCGTCAATACAAAACTCAAATATAATCTATCCACTAGGAAATCGCTCCAAGGGAAATTTCTTTCTGTATTCAATCCCCTCCTTCATTCATTTATTACTGTTAAAACACATGCTGCACTTGCAAGATTCTAGCTGTATTTTCTATTTAAAAGATTTGACACATATTTTCTCATAACCCCATGTCTGCTTATTCTAAAAATACATGAAAGTCATCAATTCTCCTCCTCCACGTTCTCCCCTTTGGCATCTTACCTGATATCTATTATTTCCGAGTACAATATAATCAGACATTGGGCACTACATTTACTACAAAGAGACATCTCTGACCTTGGTGAGAAATAATGAAGGCCTTGCCATGATAATTCTCAGTTAACATGTCAAAGGTGAATTACTGCTGGAGAGAAAGTGAAAATTGATCAGAAGTAAATCTACCTAATTTCATAGAGATTTCTCCTTCTAGATTTTGATCTCCATGATATGCTGATTTGGCTCCCAGCTGGAGCAGCAATTATATATTATGCTGGCCTTCAAGGAGAGGGAGGAAGAACAGTCAACCAAAGGTCCTATGCCTGTTGCTATTTAGTTACCCCTTGCTAAATGTAGACATGAGCAAGAACAGGAACCACTCAATTTTAAAAAGCTTCAAATTCAACAAGTCTGCCAACCATTGTATATGTTCTAAAATGTGGAATGGTTACTTGAATGAAGTATTGCCTAATACCTGTGAAACTGAACTCATACAAAGATTTTTTTCAGGAGTGGAGAAACAATTTAAAGGTTAAAAGAAAGGAGCCTTTTATTTAATTTATTTAAGTCTTGTATTTAAGTCACAGTTCAGAGATATTGCACCAAGCTTAGGATTACTGGACTTGCTGGCTTCCTTAGGTCCTTCTCCTCTATCAGGCTGTCAGATTCTTACTTTCCCTTTTAAAATGCACAATGTGTTGTTCAATATGGTGAGAAAAGCTGGCTGCACAGTCTGTGAGCGTCATACCATTTTTTTTTCCTGAGCCAAATCCCTTGTGCAATTTTGTGAAAATTCCACCCTCAGTAAATGAATGTTGCATCTGTAAGTTCCATCTGCCTGTGAGAATAATTATTTACCTGATCAGCCATATTCTTTGGATTTCTGAAACTTACACCAAACAGGTGGCTTCTCTCCCCCTCTATTTTACCAATAGTTCTTCTCTGGACTCTCCTCCCTTTTCGCTCCAAAACTTTGAACAATTGCATTCTTTTCCTTTTTGTATCCTTAATGATTCATTAATGTATTTCTGGAAAGGGAACCACCCAAATCTGTATGGTTTATTCTACATGCAACTCTAGTCCTGTATCATGTGATCACCTCATAATATCCTTGAAAATGTAGCCTAGCAAACTAATAAAAACTATGAATACATGTAGCTTTGTTTATGTCTTCCAGATTCCAAATCATTCAGATTTATGCTGTTGCTTTGAGCAGAAATACTGAGATTGGAGTGTGCTCAGAAGGCCCTAGCATTTTCAGATTATTTGCTTTGGGATTGTCCCAAAGCAATAGTCTTTAATGCTCCCAACCAAGACCAATCATCTCGGTTTTCTTTTCAGGTGAGTACTGAGATTATATCTGAAGCTATAATGCACAGCTATTTTGAAAGGAACCTGCTTTGTTTTTTCCTATGAGACTAAATGGAAGGGACATTATTTGGATTGTGTTGTATGTATGTACTCGAAAAGCTACCTAGTTATCCAGTCTTCACTCCATCCAGGTGATTTTGTGCACCTGAATGTCAATCCAGAAAACCTACCTTTATGATGTGTGTTAATGCATAGTTATAGTGGATGGAGAAATTTGCTACAGTCATTTGATAACACTTCTCATTTTATAAAGATCTTTAGTCAATCAGCTACAAGAGTTTGAATTTGTCTTCATAAAGGTGAGGTAATGTGTGCGACAAACAGGATATTGCATATCTTAAGTATGATAGACAAGAAATGTATGTATCTGAACACTTTTTTAAAATATGAGTCAAAATTTTGGACCCATATATCAAGCATCTTAACGTTTCCTCTCATGACTTCAACTTGACATTTTGTAAATTATATTTGTTTAGCAATTGTTTGTCATAATTCAACTTTGCTAAAATCAAACATCCAGTATCAACCATAACTGAGTAAAGTTGTACCCTAAGAAACTGTGGATTCTCAGTGCAGGAAGCACATAGAAAACTGCAGATCCAACCTAGGCCATGAGTACAATGGAACAGGCACAGAGTAAGCGACCAGTCAGTGAGAGATTAAATGAGACAACGGTTTTCCAAATAGATTTTGCAAAAACATTTTTTCTTGAAAAGGAACTTGCTACTTTTGTTTTAGTAGGTGCAGAAAACCACAATTGTTTTGAGCTTAATGAGACTGTGCTGAGATATATCGTTAATTTAATTTATTACGTGTTTACAAAATCCAGGACAATTGCTGTATTCCAAGCGACAACATAACAGTAACTGGCTGGTTGAGGCAAACTTAGCCTTTGCCAGCTCACCAGATACCAACATGACAGTTCAAGAGCATTCCATTGTGGAAATGCATACATACCTCCTTCCTTGTATTACTGATGAACAATAGTCTGATTATAGAGTTATTACCAGTGTTGCATCAAATATGTGTTTCCCTTTCAACTTCTGAAAAGGTAAAGAGCATTCAAAGTAATTTTTATTCTTTAGGTAGTTAATGGGCATATATGCTTGTGCCCATCATCCAGTTGGATTGTTCCATCATGCTGCATACAATAGCAGATGGAGGAATAGAAGAATCACATGTGATTCACATTGACTTTTCTAAGACCTCATGTACACTGGATACTTTTGTTTACATTGGCATGCATTCAAATTACAACAAAGGCACATTTGACACAACACTAGTCAATGCACTTGCTTGAAAACAGTGGGTAGTTTTCTTCAGCTAAACAAAAGATGGTTTAATTTTATTTGTTTTGTTTTTAAAAGATGAAGGATAATTTCAGGATTTGCAAATCTCTGCTTCAAATATCAAACATTTGTGTTTCAGAGGATAACCAAACACCAAGGATGGGAAATTCTAATAGCACAAGATCCAGGGTCATGTACATAACTTTGAGACAGAGTACAATGTCGTAAATTGTAAAGATCAGAATCACCATCTTCTCTGGTACACTGGGATGTAAGCATTGCTGGCTAGGCCAGCACATCCCCCTCTCTAATTGCCCTTGAGCAGTAGTGGTGAGCCAGTTGTATTCCAATGCACTTCATATTTTCTACGGGTAGAATGATAGCAATGCTCAGTAATAGTCATGAGCCGTAAGAGCTCTGCAACAACAGTAATGTGTAAATTATTTCTCTTTGAATCCAACTGACATTGACAAGTTCTGAACCTGTACATTACACCCTGGACCTGAAGTGAGAAGTTCCCCATCATTGGTAGGGATAAGTTAGGATTGCAGTGTGATCCTCAGATACAGACTTGGTGATTTGTCCAGGAGCTCCTGTAATTCAGAAAATAAACCCTATTCAATTTACAGTTTCTTTCCCTGCAGAATCTCATTGTTCAAAAACGTTGCTGTGGATAAAGTTAGCAAAACATAACTGAGAAATGAAAGCATTCTCACACCTCTTAATCGGTGCAGTCCAAATAAAAGTACAAACAGATTTATAATGGGGGAATATGGAAAATACTCTTGTTTTTGAGGTGGAAAGGAAGAAGAAGAGAGACTTACAGGAAAGACTTCATATCTAACCCTCGATTACGGAGCTGTCCCATCACGTAATCCCAGCTCCCAGGATTGGAACGGCTACGGCCTCCAGCTGTACGATTGCGTGAGCCCGCCATACCACTTGGCCTGTGCTGGGCTCTGTAGGGAGACCTGCTGCCGGAGGTTGTCTGCTGTTGGAATTGAAGCTGCCCAAGGCTCTGGCTGGTGGTGGGTTGGCTCTGGGCAGGTCTATGGTGCTGCAGCGGCTGCTGCAGGCTCTGCTGCCTCTGCAGCGTCCGAGGTCGCGGGCATTTCGACTGTTGGTCACCTGGTGGCGTAGATATGTGCTCTAATGTGGACGCTGCTGATAAGGTCGGCTCATCCAAGCTAACAGCACAGCATGAGAGAAGAAAAGAGCAGAAAGAAAGAGTAAAGGGAGAAAACAAAAAGCAAAGCACAGTTAGCGATGTCACCTGGGGTGAAGTACAGTAATGGTCTTGAGTTTGGTGGATATCTGACTTTGCTTTGCACTCAGATTATTAACACATCATTACTGGCAGGTGATTCTCATTTCCTGTAGAGTGCCTCTTTGCTGGACAGTTACAACACAATGTAATCAACTCTAATTTAAATTGTTCTGGTTTTTTTGCCCTCCTCATCACGATCAGCCTGTGTCTTCCACCAGTTGCCGGAACACAGCAGGTGAGTAAGGCTTAACAGAAATGCACTTAAGTGGTTTGCTGAAAACAAAACAGCTTTAGCTATGGAACGAACATCCTTCCCCCAGCACTGGCAGGTAGTCGTAAGCAAAACCAGCATCAGGACTAAAATTATTGGTAGCATTTTAGGGAATTAAATGTAGTAATACCCATAGGTGACAAACATTCAATTTTCAGAAATATCTTGACTTGTTAAAAAATGTACTGCAAAGAGATGACAATGGAAAGTAATGTTTGGCAAAAATCTTATTTTCTGGCATATTTACATCTTTATTATATTTCTGCATCATTTTTTGTTTGCATTAAACACCTCCAGAGCAATTTTTGTACAATAATTAATGTTAGATGCAGGGAGAAAGCTTATGAAATTGGGGCAAAATTGAAGCCTCATCACTGGCAAACTCAGTCACGTGGTGATACAGAACTTGAATATTGCTGAAAAGAGAGACATATTGCTGAAGCTTTTCATCTTGCACTCATCAGGACAAATGAAAGAATGCTAAGTTTCAAATGATCACAACATTTTATGCTATGGGAACAGGGTGCTGATAGATTGGCAAGTCAACTCCAAGTTGATGATGTGTTACAATGGGGAAAGCAATGGGGAATTTTGGTCTCCCCAAGCTTCCGCGGAATTCAAAAAAGGGCTCAAAGCTTGGCCATATTCCTTTTGTTTTTAGAGAATGGGCTCCTGAGTCAGAACGTATGCTGTTTCAGGCAAGGGTGATTGAGCCACATTAGGAGTTCAACTGATTATCTTAAATTGGTTGTTTCTGTAGCTATTAGCACTCTCAGGATTGTTCAGCAAGTGCTGCCCAAACACAGAATCACAACTAACAATATACATTTTGATTTGGATTTTACAAGTGTGAACTGGTTGAATATGTCTGTACTCTGCCTTTTACAAACAACTGAAGGAATATGCTGTTTGTTCAGCCCACCACTGGGACATATGATCTATGTACCTGGCATTGCACTGGCACCCTAACCTCCTACCCCATGCACATTTCTGATATGTAGGTGATAAGTTTGTGATCTTTGAGTCTGCAAGATTTTCTTGCGCTCCTTTATACATTCCATTAAACGTTTTCAGATGGAACAGTTTAACCTGCTTCTTTTCTGTTAGATTCCTTTCCAACTGAGAAATCTGCTACTGGGTTCTCTACTATGATCTACCACAAACCTATCTTCACCAGTCAATATATATGTTAGGATTTCTATAACCTCTATGCACTATAATACTTGTTTTATCAACAAACTTGTAAATAGGATCTAGCCATTTGCTCACTTGATATAGAAATAGAGTACAAGAAAGTCAGCCTGGTCAGATTGCCATGTATTGTACAAACTTGCAAAAAGGCCAAAAACCTGAAAAATGCTGCATCTACCTCAAAATAATCTGGAAATGCAAAGCATCTCAAAAATGTGAATAATAGATTAAACAAGCTGTTTCACGCTGCTACCATGCAGTAGCTACATGATTCGTATTTTCCACTAACAGGAGGTTGTTGCAGCCCAAAATGATATCATACAATTGAGTAGCATCATGTATGAATTTTAAAGCTGGTGTGATATCAGGTCTGTAGGCCATACACCCCAATGACTGGCTGATCAAATTGAAGAGCATCAGTTGTTTGTAATTGGCAAAGTACAGTCTGAACTTGACTACCCCACTCATGCAAAACCTAAAACACAACATCTACTGTTAAATGTGATACACTGATTGGGCAAGCACTTGCTGAAAATTCCTGTGTGCGTTAATATAGATAATCAAGCATGAAACATGGCTCAGTTCTGCTTGCTAAAAATAATATACATAGAAACAAGAAGCAGGAATAGGCCATTCAGCCTTTCAAGCCTGTTCTGCCATTCATTTTGATCATGGCTTGATCATCGAATTCAATCTCCTAATCCCCACTCCCCTCCGTCCATTTAGTCTGCAGAGCTAAATCTATAGAATGCAATCATTACTCTCTATAAACAAAAGAAACATGTCCAAGCCTTACAACTTTCTTGAATTACTGGAAGCTGGGAGATTCTATAGTGCCCCCCACCGCCCCAATATTCTCGCCAGGGCAACTGTTTGGCCAATCACAGTCAACTTGTTAACCAATCAGCATCCTATTCTGTGGTATAAATTGTGATCATTGGAAATTTGGCGTTCTTATAATCTCCTTAGTGTAGCTATATGAAGAAAGCAATTTCAGATTATAAAATAGAGAGAGAAAAAGAGAGAAAGTTAAAGTTGCTGCAGTTTTTTGCAGAGGGAATTTGATCTTTGGTCCTCTAGTCATGAAAATAGTGTTTATTTATAAAGAAAATCACTGTCAATTCCTTTATATTTCAATGGACTTTTAATACCTGTGGAAGATACAAGATTTTAAAACAGAGACAATGTTTGAACTTCTGGTCTCCTTTTCTCTAGATATTCAATTATATGACCAACTGAAGCATTGGTTATCAAAGGACCTTCACATTCAGGGAGAGAGTGATTTCCCTGCAGGGACTTGGTCCTATTTTAGCTGCTGCCGCTCAGTCAACACTGTGTATATTCTCCTCGGCCGATTTGTCAATGCAGATTACTTAGATGGCATATCTCTGCTCCAATGCATTATTGCAGTGTTGTAGGCAAATTGCAAGCTATCTGAAAAAAAAATCAACTATATCTTAACATCACAGCAACTTTAATTTAACACATTGGGTGCCAGGGTGGAAGCGAAAACTACTTATTTTTAAAACTTGTATGTGTGTAAGCTAAGCACTGTGGCACAGTGGTTAGCACTGCTACCTCACAGCACCAGGGACTCAGGTTCAATTCTGGCCTCAGGTCACTGTCTGTGTGGAGTTTGCATATTCTCTCCATGTCTGCATGAGTTTCCTCCAGGTGCTCCGGTTTCTTCCCACAGCCCAAAGATGTGCAGGTTAGGTTGATTGGCCGTGATAAATTAACCCTTAGTGTCAGGGATGTTAGCAGGGATTTCATGGATTACAGGGATAGGACCTGGGTGGGATTGTTGTTGGTGAAGACTTAATGGGCTGAATGATTGCCTTCTTCATTGCAGGGATTCTATGATTCTATGAACCATGTAAAATCCCAGTTCAATGAGGAAGTTGAGAGATAATCTTATCTGCTTTTTTAAATATTAGCTTGGAATTTTATTGGCATAGTAAAAGATTGAGCAGAAAGCCTTTCCTTATTTTTGTTCAGAGTTCATGAATGTTAGTAATGGGAGATGGAGCACTTTCCTGACAACTTGAGTCAGCACCATGCACTCCCAGGTATGGCACTGCTTTATTCTGTGGTAAAACTCCCCCAGCAAAGTCCATCATACAAGTGCATCTCTATTGCAGTGAAATTTTCATTGCCCACACTAGCCGTTTTGTGACCTCTAAGTAGGATTGTGAATTAATGCTAAACTAGGGAAAGTTTTGTGCCATGGGTCAATGTCCACTAGCAATCAAATTATGAAAATACATATCACAAAGAGTCCTTGCAGCAGACAGACACAGCAAAATTCATTCCATCAGCCTGAGTAGGACTCAAATCGGGTTAGATGTGAGAAGTTAGTGTCTAATATGCTGCACCACCTACCCTGTTTTATGATCCATTTTTGTGCTGGTTAGGGGCTTGTCAGTGCAGGCTGGGACCAACAGTGTGCTTCCCATACCTGAAGTGTGAATATGTTAAAAGAATTAAATATTAAAATAAAAAGATCATATAATCGCCACATCACTGCTTTATGTCTGTCAAGAAGCAATCTGCAATTGGGACTATTAACAAATGTTGGGCCCCATATACATTGTAGATAATGAAGTCTCTTCAATTCAGTATTTGCATAGCCCTAAATGTGCTGGTTTTAAATTCTCAAATATCTAAAAAACATAAATACAGATTTTGACCTGAGTCAGTGGACAAAGTGGGCATATGAATTTGTGAAGAATGCTTTATTTTCTTCCTTCTGACTTGCTTTCCTTCCTACCCAATTCTAAACAAAAGTAGGAGACAATCAACACAACATGTTGGCAATGTCATGTAACTGGCATCCTTAATATCAATTTTCAAAAAGATCAGCAGTAAGCAGAGTTTATGAAGCTGCAGCGTGCAAGAGTCTACATGCTTGACAAGAGGTGAGAGTTAGCTAAGCACATGACAGCCGAGTCCTCAAGGTGAGGGTCATTTTAGTTCACATACATGGATATAAGTTTGGAAGAAATGTAAAACCATATTTCAGTTATAGCAATTACTCAACACTTATTTTTCGAGGGAGTAAATGTTGATTTGCAACTTTAAACATTACAAGTCCTGGAGTTCATCATGAGCCCTGAAGTTTAAGGTGAATTAAATTGCTCCCCTCACCACCAAATCTCACACAAAGCAGATACATGTTTGAAAAGTTGGATGTGACATTGAGAGATTTTCACCAGGCCACTGTAAACATGCTGTCAGTTGCTAGTACTGCTTAAAACAACACATATATGAGCCAGTTGGTAACAAAGAACAAGCATACAGCAACACCAACACTGATGAGGGAGATAAACATGGCACAAATTGGCAATTATGCATTTAGAGTTGCTGGCACATAGCACACTTATATCAAACAGAGACACACACATAAGCTGTATGATACAGCTTTTGTACTGGAACAGCAATAAATGTCTGAAATGGATAACACTGGAATAGGAGAGTATACAATGTTAAGGCTCTTTTTAAGGATCACAAACTCACACACACTCATTCACTCATTGCAGATCAACTTTTGGAGAGAATTACTTGCATAATTCATCTCACTGAAGATGAGTGGCACTCATCATAGTTCAGTTGCTAATTGCAACGGTATCCAGATATATAAATATTAAAATATAAATGTCCAGATATATAAATACAATTGAGTTCCTAATATAACCAGAGATTATCTTTTTCTATAATGTAAATCATAAAAAAAAGTCTAAAGGGATATTATCAAGTCTGAGTCCATGAATTTGCAGATTTATCTCTGTCCAGAAATTAACATTCCAATTTGGCCACAAGTCCCAGAAGTATAAACCAGAAATAAATACTCGAACAAAGCCAAGGGTTTTCTTCGATGCACAGGTGCTCAATTACTTATGTTCCTAAGGCACTCACTACCTAAAAAGACATATCAAACTGAGCATGGTTTTCAACGCAAGCGCTTTGATATAAGATCAATACAATCGTGATTTTTTTTCAGCAGCGTCATATCCCAGTTCAGTCAGAGATTGTGCTTTTGTTTCAAACGAAGCAACTACAATGTAAATACAGCCATACATAAACACATCACAATTTACCTATATGGTCACATGTTTTGCTGCACAACTTGAATTCAGATAGTGCCACTGATGTATAGAATATCACAAAAGGTACTTCACAGAAGAGAAACAAATGATGAGCAGCAAAAGACAAAGTGGGATAAATGACAATGCACAATTGAAGAAGTAGATTTTTAAAGGAAGGAATAGAAATAGCAAGACTGAGACTCTTCTGGAGGAACTTCCCAAGAATAGGGTCAAGATGATTGAAGACTGTGGTGCCGAGATAGAGCTGAATACCATAGGACACATGGAAACCCACAGTTGGAGACCTAATGAAGAGATGCTGCAGTACAGGACTGGAAGAGGTTAATAGATGAGTGTATGATGTTGTGAAGGAATCTATACGCAAGGATGAAGTTTTTGAATTCAATGGATTGAGCGATGGAAAGGGAATTGAGTTTACAGGGACAGTGACACAGGTTGAAGGACGCTTTAGAGTATAGAATGCAGACCTTGGAGTTGCAGAGATATCTTAGTGAGTTTATGCAGGGTAGAACTTGAGCAGCTGGTAAAGGATATGTCAGGGAAGATAAGTTAACAAAGGTGACAAATATCATTAGCAGTAGGGCAATGTCAAGGTTGGAGGCGAACCAGCTGTGTTTTTGGTAGGAGCCAAACAAGATGATTAAATTCTTACCACTATTTGGTTGAATATCATTGAACTTTCTACTTGATTGCAAACAAATGATCTGACAATAAAAAGGTGGCCATGGAGAACTTACAGCTGTATGTCATATGGAAGGCTACCCCATAGCTATAGATCAAATTGTTGAGACACATTTGGGAAAAGAGGAAATAAAAACAAAAGTGAAATTTTGGGGTATCTCTGAAGAGACCACAGGGATAGGTAATTGTGTACCTGTGTGTGTGTACCTACGTGTGTGTACCTGTGTGTGTACGTGTGAGTGTGTACGTGTGTGTGTGTACGTGTGTGAGAGAGAGAGAGAGAGCGCATATGCATTAGCAATTATGAGCCAGGTTTCTGTGTTCCATAAAGGTTGGGGATGGGTGTGGGGTTTGGCAAAAATCTAAACTGCGGGGTCTGAAATTTGAATTTCCCCTCAAAAAGAATCCCACACAACTACCCATAGGTGCGAAGAGCTTCAGTCTAGGTTTGGCTTGTGAGCCCACATGCACAGCCTGTGACATTAGGGTCACTATTGACAGGGCAGGAGAAGTTTGTATTCCATACCAACAATATTTCTGTTGAGAGGCATTTGGAAGCCTTTGGAAAACTCACCAAGTAAGAGAGTGCAGGAAATTTGCTGAGGCATCAGGAACATTCTGACAGGCAAAAGTAACATTAAATATCACTATTAGATGCCATCTTATAAGTTAGATGTATTTTTGCTGCAGTCATTGATCATAGGGTTTGGTTATGAAAGGGCAGGTTGATCCCTACATCAATCAGTATTGTGTGTTGAGATGCATTAAAGAGCTATTCCCAAATGGATAAAGTGCAATTATGTATTTCAAAACTGCAGAAAGAAGTGTGAACTCTCGTCATGATCTGAAGTGATTTTAATGCTGACAGCGTTTTCACTTAAAACATAATGCCTGAGTTTAAACTTAAAAGAAAAGCTAGCCCTCTAATTTTGGATTGCTTTGAATGAGAGGCTATCTGACGTAGCTTAGGAAAAACCTAACTACCCATGCCTTCAATTCGAAAAGGCTCCATTGTCCATGCTGAAATGGTTTGTTTTCACAGATGAGCCTATTATGCTTGACTGAGGTTCAAAATCTGTTAAAGCACTTATTTCAAAAGTCAATTGTTTACACAGTTATGCAGGAGACTGGGAGTGTGGCTTGACTGACAGTTTTAGGAGAATATAACCTGTCTTAGATGTGGTTTCTGAATATATGTCTGCTTGCGTTCAATGATCATCTCAAATGAGAGAGAACCTAAATTATTTCCCCTTGACATTCAGTAGTGTTACCGTCACTAAATTCCCCATTAACATCTTGGGGGTTACCCCCAACTGGCAAGAAACTAAACTGGATGTGCCATATAAATACAATGGCTATAAGAACAATTCAGTAGCTGGGGATTCTCCTGACTCCCCAAAGGTTGTCCACCATCTGCAAGGCACAAGTCAGGAGCGTGACTGAATATTCTCCTGGATGAGTGTAGCTCCAACAACATTCAAGAAGCTCGACAGCATCCAAAACAAAGCAGCCCACTTTATTAGCACACTCCACCAACTTAAATATGCACTCCATTGACCACCTAAAAAGGGTAAGGGCAGCAGATATTTGCGAACACCACCAGCTGCAAGTTCCCTTCCAAGTCACATACCATCCTGACTTGGAACCATGTTACCATTCCTTCACTGTCACTGAGTCAAAATCCTGGAACTCCCTTCCAAAAACCACTGTGGGTGTACCTATACCAGAAAGTCTGCAGAAGTTAAAGATTGCAGTTTTCTCAAGGGCAATTAACACTAGCCTAGACAGCAACACTCATATCCTGTGAAAGAAAACTAATCAACTTAATGATCAGTTAAGGAGTTTTGATTTTTTCAATGGGATTGGAGTTTTTTCTGTGCAGTATGAATGGTGATTGATTGGTAATTCTATTTAATGATTAGGGTTTTTTTTCAAGTCCATTTTGTGGACTTCCCATTGCTATTATGTGGCTCCTGAGGTCAGCCCATCATGGATACTTGCTGGGTGGCTTTGGAGAATACATGAGAGGCTTGGAGAAGACTTGATGGAATATAACAGGGCATGGGAGGATGAATGGAGGTGTGAGAGCTAGGGGACATAAGAACAATATTAAAGAGTTTGGTTGAGGTCCTTGGGAACCAAGGTAAGCTTTCTAATCAGTCTGCATCAGCACCTGAATGCCTCAATCATCATCTTGGATCTGCCTAAGATCCAAAATTTGCCTGCCCACATCTCCAGAAGACAAAAGTATGGTGCTATGAAGAAGGTGACTGGTTCAAGTTGGTTAAATTGTGAACTGCCTTGACTCATGTTTCTTGAACTAGAGACCAGGTGTGTGTGTGTGTGTGTGTGTGTGTGTGTGTGTGTGTGTGTGTGTGTGTGTGTGTGTGTGTGTGTGTGTACGCATGCACCACAGTGAGTGAGGGAGAGAGGAGGCAGGGTTATTAATTGTGTATGGGAGGTGAAATATCAGCTTCCCAGTCAAGGAGAAAGTTGGTGACGGATTAAAGGAGGACTGTGATTCCCGATAGCATTAACATGTCGTGCACACTTGTTAAATGGTTGCTTGATTAAATTAAACTTTTACAAATAAGTCAGTGGCAAACAAAGTAATCTGCTGGGTGGATCTGGAATAAATGTGGAACTTTATTGGCCCTGGGAGAAGCTGAGCTGTTGCACTGAGTTAGGGTGGTGACTGTCCAGGGAGGTGAGGGGCATGGCTTTCTGTGGAAGACAGGTTGGGTTATGGGTGCTCCAAGAAGGGTTGGGGGGACAGAAGGAGGGAGCCTGACAATAGTTGAAACATCAGCCGGTGTCAAAGGCAGTCCAAACACGCTGAAGTTGAGATCAAGGAGTTTTTTTTGACGGCAGACCAGGAGAGTTGAGGAGCAATAGTGAGCTTGTGTATCCGAGAGAGTGAGAGGAGGGATAGAGCCCCTTGCCTACTGCAAACATTAGAAGAGAAAACATTATGCCGAATGTGGACAACTGATGAATTCATAGAGAGAAAGGTGGGATGGGGGTCTCACATTAGCACAAGCAACACAGCTGTCAAAAATCTGAGTTTCACAGATAAGCAAGTTACTTGGAAGTAAAACAAAACGAAATGATTAACCAGATGAACAAATAAAATTATGACATTAAATGGCAGTTAGAGCCGCTGACTGGTTTACATGGCAGATGGCTCTGGAGAATAAATATTTTCATGTTTTACTTCTGAGGAATTCATTTCTCAAACAAACTTTTTTGTCTTCACATTTTTTACTGTCCATTATATCATTTGTTTACTCTGATCTTTTAATTCTTCCGTCATCCTAGGGGTTGGTAAAGGGCTACCTTCCCATGCCATGTTCAAATTCTTTATTGTCCCTAAGCCATAATTATAACTAAGTTTGCACCCTTTCTACTCTACTTACAAGGTTTGCTCCCTATTTACAAAGTCTGCTCCCAGGCATCGGCCAAAATGCTTTTTTATCATTTGTTGGCAAGCAGTCATGAGTTGTTTCGAGTGACTTGCCTTCCTATTTCCATTCTGCCTATTTATCCAGGGAAAAACCTTGATGTTCTAATTAGGATTGAGAATTTACATGTGATTCATAATTGTAAAACCAATTGCAGTTCTCTGATACTGTAAATGCAAATCAGATAGGTATCAGGGCAGAATCACATGCACCACGGTTTGTTGCTACAGATCAAAAATTATGTTAATTTGGCTGTGCAACAATGCAAACAAAACATGCTTGAGTTCTGATTTGCGTGTAATAATAATTTATCACCCCCCCATCACTTTCCATGTCACTGACTTCTGGGAATTCATCTCTTTACTGCTTCATTGACCTGTATTTAAAATTGAGGCCTATTCCTACAAATATTTTTGCCATTTTCCAGGCATACATATTCTTATACTCCTTTAAAATGTACTTAGGCAGTGAATATGGATTTCAATGAAAATGTGAACTGTTAAACAGGTACAGTGTTGCAATAATAAAAGGCAATGGCAATGCGTTTGGATTATGGCAAGAGCTGCAAATTTAGTTGAAAGATGAAACTCAACAGAACTCGGACAGCACAAATGCAAAACAATGTTGCAGGCATCTGTGAATGCTACTCACTGTAGAGCTAACAATACATAATTTAAAAGCACTCACTAACTTTGAGTTATCCTGCGATGATAAATACACCCAGGATGTTGATGGTTCCATCCAGTTGTGCTTTGCCTTAAAAATTTGTAATACAGCTTCAAGTGCTCGATATCAGTATTTTAACAAAAAATAAAATTTCAGTATTTACTGAATGCACACAAAACGTAATCTTTAGCATCAGAAGCATCATTCGCCTCTAAGTTCTAGTTTTGTATCCTTTTCCTGGATTGTGTTTGTTCATCAGCAACAAAATTATAAATTGAACTAAAGTCAAATAGTTCCACTAACTATGTCCTCACTCACTCAATGGCCAGGAGGAAAGCTGTGCAAAATTTTCCTTGATAACCTTTGACCCAAATCATGCAAAAACTCAACACTGGTATTTAATGACATTGATTTTATAAAAAGAGTCAAATTAGCCTGTTAATTAGATTATCAAAGGTGAAAAGCAACTGATTACTATATAAAACTACCAGTGTCACTATGTAACATGGCTGCCTCATTTGGAAATTGCTGCAAACTCTTCCAAACGATGGTTTGTTCCTCCAAAAATATCAAGCCCATGTTATATAAAGATCATGTAAAATCTCATGCACCAAGGACTCAACTTGATTCATTATCCACTCACTTTTGAAAAGTTCTATATAATTAGTCCTTGATCCACAAAATTGATAGCAAAGTTCCAAAATATACATTGATCCTCAGACTGTTACTATTCAACTGAAGAAAACTGCCCCCCCCCCCAGATTAGAGCCCAACTCTCCTGGATTCAGCCACACATGAACTGTTTTTCCTTATGGAATAATTGACAATCTTAATCTATTATCATTACAAAGCTCTAATTTTCTAACCAGAATCAATTATTCAATTGTATTATCTATACTATTTTAGCCATATATTTTTACTGATTATCTTGATTTTAATTCTGTCTGGGTGCAGAGATGTAAACTACTTTAAATGTATAAGATTTGGCAAATCAGTAACTAACGCATATCTTGCGTCGTATGGATTGATTTCGGTGCCTTTAATAAAAAGGGAGTGGGTATGGTAAGTTTGGTAAACACCATACAAAATACAGCACCTGAATCTCAGTTTGGAAACAAACTGTTAATCACCAAAGGGTTGACCATTTATTTGTCTTGTTCTTTCACGAGTATCAAAACGTAATATATACAGGAAGCGCGTGTATAAATAAAATGCCGTCTGTACAACAAATCAAATGCACAAGTGATGTTTTCATAAATTACACACCAACACTAAACAAAGCCCTTTTAAGTGATTTAGATTAAATTTTAACATCAATGACAAAATTTACATAGTACTTATAATGAAGTTATAGTTAAGTGAAGTATGGGCAAGGGAAAAGTTATAATTTGGAAACAGTGCACAAAGAGGCTAGACATGAATCCTTATCTGATTATATATTCCTGTTTACAATATGATCAATAATCAATCAACAATAAAATTACTAAAAAGTTACATTTGGTCTAATGTGTGAAATATTAAATGCAGCTAATTTATGTCATAGGAATTGGTTGTCTTCTGTAATGATTAAATAGATGGAATCCAGATACATTTTTTGGGATTAGTCGTCCAGAAATTTAGCAAAGAGACTGAAAAACTGCCTGAGACTTTGATATACAAGGTCCCTACTGGGTTACTGTTCTGTGCAGGAATTAAGTTTTCCAACTCTGGTTGAACAAATTCAGCAATGTTCCTTTCCACGCCCTAAAGATATTGTAGGATGTGTTTCAGCCAATTCACATAGTGGCGAGTGTGCAGATTCAGTTTGTGTGCTGTTGCCACTTTGCAGGGGTGGGGTGGGGAGAGAGGGAGATTTTCAGGCACCCACTGGACAGAAATTGGATTGGAAAACAATAGACTATGACTTCTCCTATGGATGATGGATGGAGCTTGTGCCAAAGTTAGGAAGTAGAGGTCATTCTAATATGGAATCTAAGGCTTTATGCCTACATACAACCCTGATTTTAGGGTAGGTCTTTGCTGTCATATATGGAGTAGCTCACAAAAATTAAATCAATGCTACTATTGTAAAATGAGTAATTAAAAGACAGAGATTATTGCCTTCTTATCAGGAAGCTAGTATTTGATGGGTTTCTTTGGCAACAAGATTCAGATATGTTTGAAGATGAAAGCCCAGGCTTCCACCCAATCTCCCTGAGCCTCCAGAAAACACAGCTGTGCTTCAACTTTCCCACAGAAACAATTGCATGGGATTACCAACACAGCCATTCCTAAATGGGGATCAGGAAAAATGGACACATCCCACAAATGAATATGGGCAAATGTACATCCCTACGTGGAATTTTAAAAAACAACACAAACACTATTCAGCCATAGGTACTAGCCATTTTTGCAGAGTAATATTTAACAAGTCATTAAGGACATGTTATCTCACTAAAACTTTGTGGGAAACACAAGGACTTGGCTTGTGCATAAAATGCTGTAATTCCCTCTAAATGGGTAATCTACTTTTAATTTAACAAAGAAAAGTTTCTGAACCAACAAGCACCCGCAATTGGTTCACATTGCTTTTCTCAACTTGGTTCGGCGCCTCTTTCTTGTAAAAAATTATTGCAAATTAAAGATACAAGTAGCATCTCCAAGTGTCAGCTACTGAGCATTTGACTGAAATGCTGCTTCAAAGTTTTTCATGACCTAACTTAATTTGGTTGAGTTCTCCATTCTGTTTCTTATATGGACCATTTTGTAAAACCAAAGACATTGTTCGAAATGTTTTAAATTAATGTGAGAATGGATGTTCCAGATGAAAAATCAATCAACAGCCCTGTTTAAAGCCATTGTTTCACTGATTATAACGAGCAAATGCTTTAATGGAGGGTACTGCCAATGAAAGAATAGTACCAGGAAAAAGAACAATACCAACTTCCATTAGCCAAATGTGAGACTTCATGCCTATCAATTTATTACAATCTAGTCAGAAAGCCTGGACAAACATTTTGGTTTGCCAGTTTGAGGCTTATCACTTTGGGAAAGACCATTTGTCTCCAACATAGTGACTCCGGTTAGTTATAGGGAGAGAGCAGATCCTGAAATCTGCAATGAACATCCCAGCATTTATTACTCCCACAGCAAGCTAAATAAAATGTTAGTGAGACATTGCAGTGGTGCTGTGAATGATATGTCAAATTAATTGTGATGGTGAGTCAATGCGTAAATCACGCTTTAAAAAATATAAATGTTCTTAAAATCTGCACATGTGAAAATGTGATGGACAAATGATGTGATCCAGAGCTGCAGAGGAGCCATGAAGTGAAGACATGTTATAAGTTGCCTGCAAAAATCATTTTAAAATCAAAAGATTGGTTTCTCCAGCCAGCACAGTCTCAGTAAGTATGTAACTACCCATTTAAACTCACTTAGCTTGGTTGAGCTTGCCCGATGCTAGGAGAGTCTGGACTGTATGCCAGCGCCCACCTTTCCCAACCTTGCCATTGGCAGCTTCACCCCGATTATTGTTGGAAGATCCGCTGCTCTTCATGCTGTTGCTGCGGGTTTGCTTCTCGGCCGTGCGTGTTTCTTTATCAGCTACTGCAGCTTTGTTACCGGACATGAGAGAGCCACTAATACGGACAGGAAGCAGAGTGGACAGAGAATGAGTCAGCCCTAATTGAAGATTGGAGTAAAGTAGTTATGCTGCTACAGCGCGACAGTGCACACCTAAAGAACCCTTTCTTCCAAAGCTCAAAAAAAACAGCAAAAGGAGATTAAGCAGTCAGAAAAATTCTGTCAAAATCCAAATTACAAGATCAGACAACCATTTCGTAAAGTTAGTTCTGCTACACGGTGTTGCGGAGGGAATGCTTGTACAGGCCTCAACGAGCAACTCTCTGCTATTCCACACATGAGGATCAAATGAGGAAGGATTTTCAGCTGTGAACGTCAAGCAAGGTATAGAAGGGTTGTTCATCTCCATGGGGTCAAGCTGTTCATGGGGTTGCAGAGGGATTGGGAGTGGGTGTGAGTGGATGATTGGTTGGATGGGTAGGAAACAGAGGAGGGAAGCATTTTACATACTATAGACAACCAAATCATCGAAAGAAACTCACTTGAGTGAAAGTCGTGGGTCACCATAAGGTGCATAAGGCGAAATGTTTAGAATGAACTCCTTTGGAGGGTAGGAACTCCATTTCTTTTGCACTGTGCTGTCATTGTTATTCCAAAAGTCTTTGTCAAGATCACTAGAGCAGCAGAGAGAGAAGAAAAGAGGGAAACACAACAGAAGCTGAAATATGAAAAAATGACTGTTAAATTTTGGAGTTTATTTTTCTTATCACTGTAGGCGAATAGCAGGTCGGGTGGTGATAAAATTCACCTTCAGATCGAGCATCATTAAGCATCTGAATTCAATGGGGATTAACAGTCTAGCAGTGTTATTTTCCAAATCTTTGGGAAACTTAAAATCATAATTTTCTCTAAAGGTTTGGCTTAAAGAAAATAAATTGGCTTAAAGAAAAGACCACATGCATCAGTGGACTTAAGGACATTAGCATTCTGCTAAGTGAGAGATACTGCAAGGAGAAAAAGAGCTAGAATATGTTAGTCAGGAGCAAGTCAAGTTAGGCTCAATAAAAATGGCTTCCTTTGATGACTCTTTTGCAAAGCTCACAGTAATTGAACTAAAATTAATACTGATTGAGGACATGATGGGATTGAAGTAGTGTGAATACATTATGAACACATACTACATACCCAGTGAATGGGGCACTGTTTTCTTAAAACATAGCTAGAGGACAGAGGAAAGACTAACGTATGATACCTCTGGGTGGTTTAGCAGATTCTAAGACCCTTCTGCAACTATGCTTATAAACACCACTTCTGCTGATCTTTCTTTCACAGAACATGATTTATATTTTAAATACAACATTTGATTGGTAAGTCGAGCAGTGATGCATAACTTACAGCAGAAACCTCAGGTCTCACTGACCATCTATATACCTTGAACTGTCTAATTAATCACACATGATACAAAGTGACTGGATTAAAAAGAACGTAATCCATGTACTTGAATGAGAGGGAGAGGGGAAGAGATGTCATCAAACAAGTGTAGGTAGACAGCAGTGTACTTCACCAAATTTCTAAAAAGTGCAGTGAGCTGTAATAGACATTACTGTGAATCAGGTAAAGCTAGTTACAGGAATCATTCCACTCTGAGAAATGCCGTTTAAATTCATTTATCTAAGATCATAATCTAAATAAATCATTCCAAGATACCATGTTGAATTTTATCTTGTAACAAAACAATTATGTTTCCGAAATGTACCAACTAATCTTAATCCTTCTCAGTACTATGGAAAGGTTTATTTATAGTGTTTTGAAAGTATCTAGAATTTGTTTCTCCAAAGCATTTTTGGCTTGTGATTGTCACCCCATTTAGTCCTCTAGCAAGTTTTAGAACACTGAAGTTGAGACAACTATTGGACTCTGAGGCAGACTGGGTAAATTTTTGGAAAATAATTTTCATTGTATTTTACTGAGACCAGCCAACAATAACAACATAAAGATGATGGATTGAATTTATTATTTGGGGTCAATTCCCCGCTAATGGGATCGAGTCACCCAGTACTATCTTTGTGGGATTGATTGACTAATGGCTAGACAGGGGCAACTGTGATCCAATTAAGCATGAGCAGGCTCCCATCACTGGTGGACAACAAGGGGCTCGCTACCATTCAGAGAGCTGAAACCTGCTAATGGAGGTGAGGGACAAAGAGGGTATCTCAGGATGGTGCGCCCAATCAGCACTATTAGAATTGTTGAATGGTCCAGCTGCCAGATCACCATTATGGGGGGAGTAATTAACTGTTCAAAGGACAAGCTGTGGATATAGTGGAAAGGTGGAATGTTTTTTTAAAAAAAGATAATTTGGGGCTATGGGCCAGCATCTGCTTGTTTTTCAGCCACTGTGGAGGGGGTTTTTCTGGGGGGAGGTGGGGGTCCATCTGACTAGCAACTGGAAAATTCCAGTAGGTGAGGGAGAGCAGGCTTTATAATGTGCTACCCACCTCTTGTGGAAGGTAGCTGTTGCGCTTCAGATGCAGTCACTTTGTAAATGGCTTGGAGATAGGAAGGTGCGGCAAACCGGAATCCTGCTCTCCCAGGGTGACTGTTCTGCCAGCTTAGCTCTGGCCCTGTCCCCATCAGGCTTCAAACTCACTGACACCGGAAAACACAGCAACAACCTACCAGATTGAATGAATGCATTTACCTTTCTGCAAAGAAATGTTGCATTTACTATAGTGAGGAATGTCAGAGTGCAATGGATTTTTTTATCTGCCATTTTTGACATTAAGTTTTACAAAATCATTTATAAAAGTTTAAGTGCAAGAAAATCTCCATCTGTTCTATCTTATCAAGCAGTTCCACATCAAAAGTGAAACATGTTAGGAGCAACATATCCGCGTCCATGACACTGCCTATGGAATGCACCAAGTTAAGGTACAGCAGAGCAAATCTCCCTCTGCAGTATGTTATCAAGAACATTACAGCAAGCAAATATAATATTCAGTCAGAGTAAAGATCCATTGGTCCTGTCCCATAAAACAACTCCAGGTCAGGTATAACATTGGATTAAGAGCAGTGTAAACATCAATGCATGACTTGATAGGGTATAGAAAGGTTTTAAGTTCTCGGGTATTCGAAGGAAGTTCTACAGGTGCCACAGTTTCAGCCAAACCAAGTCTGTACTCTTGGATTGAGAATTAATAGAACAAGAATAATTTAAAATACTAAGGCAGAGGGAGGAACAATTCTTAAATTTATTGAGGAGGGTTTAATGATGAGTACTGATTCTGATTAAGAAAGTTCAAGGGGTGAAACTGAAATGTAGGAGTGTTTAGGAGGAGAACAATGGGTTAAAAGAAATAAAAGAACATAAGAACAGCAATAGGCCATTTAGCATCTTCAGCCTAAATCACCATTCAATGAGAACATGGCTTATCTGTGATTTAACTCCATATTCCTTTGCCCCACATCCCTTAAAAGATTTGAATAACAAAAGATTTAAAAATTACAATCGATCTAATATCAATTTCAGCTTTTGGAGGGGAGTTTCAAACTTCTATCACCCTTTGCATGTAGAACAATTTCCTAATTTCACTTCCAAAAGGACTGGCTTTAGTCTGTCCCTTCTGGTATTTAACTGCCCAGCCACTGAAAATAGTTTTTCACCATCTACCCTGTCTATTCTCCTCAGTATCTTCAAAACTGTGATTAAAACACTGCAAAATTGTCTTAATTCTAAGCGCTTCTACCTTGCTCACAATTCAATCTTTGGAGCTCAGGTATCATTCTAGTAAGCTGACTTTGCACTTTCTCGAAGGCCAAGTTCTGTGGTGCCTGGAACTGCTCACCTAAAGGATGATTTTAGACCATAAAACCATTATGCATAAGAGCAGAAGTAGGCCACTCACCCCATCGAGTCTGTTCCACCATTCAATGATCTCATGACTGATCTGATATGATAATCCTCAACCCCAAATTCTTCCCTTATCCTCATAACCCTTGATTCCCTTATGGATTAAAAATCTATGTCAGCCGTAAACATACTTAATGATGCAGCCTCTGTAGCCCTCTACAGTAAAAGCCCACACCATCACGCTGGCAGAGCAGGTGCCCCAATCTGCAATTTAAACAATTACATTGCCCATTCCCCCTCCACCACCAACACGAAGAAGGGCAACCAAAGGATAAGGGGAACCCCACCCCAAAGGAGCTTCCCAGAAGAGACACTTGGCACTTCCTCAGCAGGTTTCCTTTGCCTGCAACCTGCTTTTGAAAAGCAGTTGTCACATTGGCAGGGGGATGGGGTGATAGGGAGGGGAGAGGGGGATGCTGCGGTATGGCAGGAAAGCACACTAATTATATTAATATTTATTGAAATTGGACTCCTGATTTTCCCGGGCAGGACCCTCAGTATGGCACTGGCGAGGGGGGGGAAGAATCCGAAAACAAGATCTTGCTGTTTATGCTCGCGGTAAGTGTGGGCTCAAAATTGCAGCACCTAGCAATTTACTGACAATAGATGTTAATATAATTGGTCTATAATTCCCAAGTTTCTCTGGGTCACATTTCTTAAGTAATGGAATAATAGGTGCAATTTTCCAATCTGAAGTAAGTGATTGTTAATCAAGAGATCTTTGGAAAATTATAGTTAGGACATCTGCAATGTTCTCATCTACATCCCCAGCATGGTGGCACAGTGGTTAGCACTGCTGCTGCACAATGCCAGGGACCCAGGTTCAATTCCAGCCTGTGCGGAGTTTGCACTTTGACTGCGTGGGTTTCATGCAGGTGCTCTGGTTTCCTCCCACAGTCCAAAGATGTGTGGGTTAGGTTGATTGGCCATGCTATATTGGCCCTAGTGTCGGGGGATTAGCAGGGTAAATGAGGGTCATGGGAATAGGGCCTGGATGGTGGTCAATACAGATTCAATGGGCCAAATGGCCTCCTTCTGAACTGTAGGGATTCTATGATACTTCCTTTAATCCTTGGAATGGAAACCATCTGTTCCTGGGTGTTTGTCAAAGTGCCATTATTTTCTTTACATTAACTTGAGTGAGTCCTTGTACCTAATTCAATATTTGATTCTTTGGGATATCTGGCATACTGACCCATTTCTCCACTATTAATCTGAAGCAAACAATTATTTCGCATGTCACTAATTTCCTTATTCATTGTTATCAGTTTCAAGGGGTCCACACTCCTCCTGACCAAGCTCTTTTTCTTCATATAATTGTAAAAACCCGTGTGATTTAATATTCCTTACAAGTTTCCTTTTGTTGTTCTCACAATCTGTTTTATCACCCTTTCCTGCTCATTTCATTCAGATCTATACACAGTTTCATAAAAACCTTATGACCCTGAGGATTTTGAAATAGAGAAACCAAGTTCTCTGACTTTGATGTAACCTGGTTGCAAAAAAAATTTCACCCATTCCTTTAAAAAAACTGCCTTCCTCCATCTGCACAGAATCTTAGGGCCCAATTTTCCAATCATCCCTGTGGCATGTGTAATGACAGATGGGAGCGGGGGCTGGCAAGACAACGTGGCAGGAACTGAAAATCGGTTCCTCATAGGCACAAAATGGTGGTGCAAACATGTGCTTCCTTCCATCATGTCAGGTCACCATTCCCACCAGAGGCCTACATCAAACTGTTTTGCGTCCCGTTAATGGATGCAGAAGAAGACCCAACAGGAACCCACCCCACCCCACCGAATCATCTGCACTGCCAGTGGGATCACAAGCCGATCCAGAACACACCTGCCGCAACCATGACGTGCCTATGTTGGGACTAATCTGGAAGAAGGCCTGGAGCAGCCTGTGGAGGTCAGTAGATGAAGGCTTCCAGTCGACCATGGACCCTGGAACATTGCATGTGGTAGTGGGTGTGGAACATCAACCACATGGAGTTTCCTAGAGCTTCCATTTGGTGTGGATGGTCACGGGATGGAAGAGGGGACATGGATTCAGAGGGAGTAGGGGGATGAGGGGAGGGGCATGCTGAGCAAATTAGCAGGCAGAGATGGTGTGCAGCGGCAGCCGGGTAGGGTTGGTGGATGAGGTTACAGCGATGATGTGTGAAGGGGCACTGATGATTGTTAGATGAGATATGGAAGAAGGCCCAGTTTCTAGGATCAACTGAATGAAGAGAGGCAGATCTACTGTCACAGAATGGGTGGGATCTTTGGGAAGTTAGGGAACATGGACATTCATCTGCAGGATGGTGATAGAGCGGGTGAAGTGTAACTGTGGGAAGTTCCCATGCTATACCTATGGGTCAAAGGTTATGGAGGGTAGATTGTAGGTCATGGGGGAAAAGGTATTGGACTGCACATCAAAGGTTACATAAACCATGACCACATGCAAAAATGAAGTTGGTTAAGATCTCAAGATGTTGCATGGGAGTTGGATCAGTGGGGGCAGTGGAGCGGCAGATCAGCTCAACTAGACAACTGAAGGGGTTCCTCAGCCTGTATTAATTACAATGCCAGGGTGATGAAACAGATGACCATTGAATGAAAAAGGCTCATGTGTGGGAGACGACTTGTACATGGCTCCCATGTACCCCAGCCTGGGGTATCCCTATGAAGATTGCTAGTTGTGGAGGGGGCGTGTATGTGGTGTGGGTGCTGTGTATCAGCAGAAGGGCTGTGAGTTGTAAATAAGCCATATCAGGCCACGTTAAAGTACAAATGTGCTCTACTAAAAATCTCTGCAAAGGATCATAGTGAACCCCGCCTCCCCACAACCCACCCCTCATTCCCACCTACAGACTAGATGATCTGCAGTGGAGCTATGACACGTCACCTAATTACATTGATTAGCTCTTTTATGCATGGGTTGCACAGATTGTGCATTTGCCACGGAGGCCCATGTTCTCCCTACCATTCAGGGAGACGAGTGTCAGCAGTTTAGGATTCTTTTAACTTGGTGGAGCAGATAAGGTCAGTAATGCATTATTCCTCTGGTGGCAGCCCTGGGCACTCACCCTGGAGACCTTTTCCCATGCAAGGTTGGCCTGGCGGCTCAGCCTTCTCCTTGCATCCTTACGGCACAGGAAGCCTGTCCTAACCTCCTTTGCACTGAGCAGCACATTGATGGAAGCATCACTGAATCTTGGGAATAGACAGCTCCCTGTGATTGGCAGACTATTCTCCCCTACAACGTTGGGGAAATTGACGTCTGGGTGCCTCAATATAGATCTGGGTATGACCATGGGCACATGCCATGTCATCCAGCCCACTCCACTGCGCAAAACGAGGGGCGTCCCCAACTGCATAATTAATTAAGCCAATATTGTGCAATTTAGCCTGAGTTTCCACTGACGTTCACAGTGGAGAGCACTCCCGGTTCCCGTCCCCACCACAGAGTTTAGACCTGGACATTCCACCCACAGAATTTTACTGCACATAAGGTCATATGATCTGTTTGTGCATGCACCAACTCTGAATAAGCGAACAACTGTAAGTTCAACATTCTTCATTTCATTTATCTACTTTTAAAAGAAACATGCATTTATCAATATTTCTGATGCCATTCTATGTCCTAACAAGTGCTTACATTCTCTAAATCTCTGTGATTTATCTTTTGGGGACCATAAATTTACTGACTCACATTCAGTGGCAACATTTGTTCCCAGTTTATCTGATCAAAAGCCTTGGTAAATTTGACACAGATACGGTAATAGATGTATCGCCAGAACAATCTAATACTGAACAAAAAGCAACACATTTCATTGAATAAGAAATTGGCTGGGCTTCAAACGGATTAAATGGAATTCTGGTTCACTCATGGTGCAAGTCTGAACCTACGGCTCCTCTTGACTGATTACGACTGCAACAACACATCAAGAGAGTAAAGAACGTACAGAATTTTAGACTATACATGTCAGCATTTAATTTTGCCTCAAAATACTTGGTAAATAATTTACTTATGTACAACCATAACTTTGAACACAATCTATACTGTGTTTAAAAACAGTATAGTGTTAATTCTAACCCCATCTCACAGTCCCTATCAATCGGTGAAGACTGTCAATGTTGGTGAGCTGTGCTTCACTTTCATAGGCAGAGAGGATATTGAAACATCACAAAGCAATAATTGTGTTGGTCTGTAAGGTGAAAACTGGCAGCAAGTACTAATGTATTGATCCCTATTTCTGCTACTGTGGACTTCTTTCTAACACTCCCATAGAGTTAGCATATGTACTCATTACAATCATTCACTAAGCACTAGTAAGAGCCTGAATTGGGTTTAGAGAAGGACAGTGAACGAACTCCTCATTCACGTGCTCTAATACCAATGATCTGTAGTGTTGCAAGGCTAATGGATTCCCACATATGCACAAAGGGCTCTCAGGGCATTCCATCTATGAGGCCCAAAGCCCTGGAAAAGTGTCAGAGGAGGATCCAACCTAGTTTAGAATAATTCAGTTTTAATGATAAACTCAAAAGAGCTGGGTCTATTTACTGTTGATTGAAATATTTAAAATGAAGAAGGGACAACACATGGACAGGCTATTTAAGTTAGTTAAAACAGGGAGAATAAGGGAACATGTAAAGTAATTATGTAAGCACAGAAGTAGGTTAGGAGGTTTCTCTTTCCTCTGAGGATCAAATTAATTCACTATATTTGAGCACGATGAGGACTACTTTCCCAGGCACCCCCATTTCAGATAGTGATCTGGAAAAAACATAGTTAAATCCCCATCGTTCTGTAGCTTTGAAGGGATATTGTTTAAAAATGGCTGAAATATTGGTACACATATTTGACTCACATGGAAGTTAGAAACAGGGGATAGAGAACTTGGGTCTTATGCGACACAGGCCAGAATTTTATCGCCACGCCTGCCACGGGAATCGGAGCTGGTGACGGCAGAACATGGAAAGGTGTGTTGACTTTGGGTGGGGTTTTATGGTTTCAGGATGAGTGCGCTATAAATTCCTGAACTATGATCTATTATTAAGTCAGTAAATACATGCTGAACGAAAAGAGTTGTTCTGACAGGCCAACTGACATTTTGCACTTTCTGATTATTTTAGAAAAAAATCTTAATCTAGTTCCCTGTCTATTTTAGACTATACATGTCAGCATTTAATTTTGCCTCAAAATATTTGGTAAATAATTTACTTATGTACAACCATAACTTTGAACACAATCTATACTGTGTTTAAAAACAGTATAGTGTTAATTCTAAAGTAGATCCAATTTTGGAGTCATATGTGTACATAGAGATTATGATGTTTGCATTTACTTAATGTATTACTAATTCAATTAGATATTACATAGCTGGTTATTAACAAACTGGCTTCGCTTCATAATCTGATAACTGCCATCTCAGAGTACCTAAGGAAGTAATCCTAGAAATAATGGATACATCGGTGGTCATCTTCCAATAGTCCATAGACTCTGGAACAGTTCCTACAGATTGGAGGGTAGCTAATGGTAAACTAACTATTTAAAAAGGGAAGTAGAGGGAAAACAGGGAACTAAAGACCAATCAACTTGGTGTCAATAGGGGAAAATGCTAGAATCCATTATAAAAGATTTAATAGCAGAGCAATTGGAAAACAGTGGCAGAATCAGACAGAATCAGCACGGATTTACAAGAGGGAAATCATGCTTGACAAATCTACTAGAATTCCTTGAGGACGTAACTAATGGACTTAATGAAGGGAGCCAGTGGGTGTAATTTATTTGGACTTTCAGAAGACTTTCAACAAGGTCCCACAAAAGAGATCTGTGTGTAAAAGTAAGGTGCACGGGATTAGGGGTGGTGTATTGAGATAGATAGAGAACTGGTTGGTGGACAGAAAACAAAAAGTAGAAATAAACAGTTTTTTTCCCAAATGGCAAGCAGTAACTAGAGGAGTACTGCAGGGATCACAGCTAGGACTCCAGCAACTCACAATGTATATTAGTAATTTAGATAAGAGAACTGAATATAATATCTCCAAATTTACAGATGACACAAAGTTGGATGGGAGAATGAGCTGTAGAGGATGCAGAGATCCTTCAGTGGGATTTGGACAAATTGAATGAGTGGGCAAATACAATATAACATCAATAACTGTGAGGTTATCAACTTTAGTAACAAAAACAGAAGGCAGATTATTATCTGAATCACTAAAGATTGAGTGAGGGGAATATGCAATGAGACCTAGGTGTCTTGATACACCAGTCGCTGAAAGTAAGCATACAGATACAGCAGGTGGTAATGAAGACGAATGGTACGTTGGCCTTCACAGTGAGAAGATTTGAGTACAAGAGCAGTGATGCCTTGCTGCAGTTATTGAGTCTCCTAGTTTTGGTGTGCAGTTTTGGTCTCCTATCTGAGGAAAGATGTTCTTGTTATGTAAATAGTGCAGCAAAAGTTTACCAGATTGATTCTTGTGATGGTGGGACTGATGTTTGAGGAGAGATGGAGTCGATAAAGATTACATTCACTGCAGTTTAGAAGATCGAGTGGGGATTTCATAGAAGCCTATAAAATTCTAACAGGGCCAGAAAGGATAGATGCAAGAAGGATGTCCCTGATGGCAGGGGAGTCTAGAACCAAAGGTCATAGTCTGAGGATACGGGTAGGCCATTTAGGACTGAGATGAGGAAAAAATTTATCACCTAGACTGTGTTGTGTCTGTGGGATTCTCTATCACAGAAAGCAGTTGAGGCCAAAACATTGAGTCTATGACTCTATGGGACGAGCATGAAAATGGGAGAGTTTTAGATTTTTTTTGATGAATCCAAATGTTGAATCTTATGCACTTTGTGATGAAAAAAATCCTGAAATCTTATTCTCACCAGCTGGGGAAGTAGATAGGGCTTAAATTGCCAAAAAGCCGGCCAGCAGCAGCAGAGGCCAGAAGTGCGCATGTGCACATCTCTGCTCTGAGAGCAGCAGAGACCTGTCAAACATCCATGCGAGATAAAGCTGGCCTTCATGGCCTAATCCCAGCAATCCACCACCCCCCCACAACCCTGGCTATCCCGGGACCCAGTGGCTGATTGTGAGCCCCCCCAGCCCGGCCCATTGATTACATGATTCTCGCCAGAAAGAACCTCTCTCAGTGAGGCCACATGGGCAAGTGAGCCTGGACGATACTGTACCAGGCTCGCTAATTCCATTCAAATGAACATTAAAGTAAATTAAAATTATTTATTTGGCCTTGCATCGGAAATGGGCAAGAGACTGATTGGACTGGATATCCGGTGCCGGTGAGAACACAAGAGGTGAGAAATCAGGCACAAACCTGCTTCTCCGGCTCTCTTGTGATCTTACTGGCTTACCTTGCCTATTGGCTGGTGGTGGGCAATGGTAGGATTGCCCCCCCCCTCCCCCAACTATTGCGTGTTTTCAAGAAGAAGATGTAGCTCTTGGGGCTAAAGGGATCAAAGGATATGGAGGGGGGTGGTTAGCGGGAAGTGGGAACAGGCTACTGAGCTGGTTGATCTGCCATGATCATAAATAAATGGTGGAGCAGACTCGAAGGGCTGAAGGTCTGTCCTGTTTTCTTTGTTTCGTCTGGCTATGTATGGATAAAGTATTAATTAACCATTTCATGCTCGATGCTGGACCTTTTGACATTATTTATTTTCAAGTATGGTGCTGTATTATTCGCACTGCCCTCAAAATTCTGGAAACAATGGAACAGGAGTAGGAAATTCTTCAGTTCTCTGGCTTCCTTTCCAATTGAAGCCGGTTTGGAAGATTATGGACAGTAACTCTGCAATTTCCACCCTTGCTCAGCAAATTTTAATACGTGGCTTTCTATTCCATCACCTAAACAATTGATAAATATGGTGAATAGTTGAAGCCCCAACACAATTCCTTGTGAGGCACGACCAGTCACACTGTGCCAGTTAGTGTACTTTCCTGTTATTCCTACTCTCTATCTCCAGCTATTCAGCCAGTTTCTAACCAGGTCAAAAATTTCCTTTCAATTTTACAAACTTCAACATTAACTAACAATATCTTATGAGTAATTTTATCAAATGGCTTTTGGAAATGCAAATAATTATCACCCATAGACATTCCATTGTCCTCCACTGTACAAGTACTAATTAGGGATAAGTATAAATGCCAGTCTTGTCCACATCTGAAGAATCAGAATATATATTAAAACACACCTGCCCTCATCCAAATGGTGAGTAACGAGTAATATCCTAACTTCAAATGACAAACATATCATTACATACCCCTAGTGGTTGAGCAAGTATGTGAACAAGGGATCAGATACCTAGCCTTTTAATGCAGGGTTTGCCTGCTCTTCCTGCAAACGTCAACTAACCTGCTGTTTCCCAGTATCACTGTCATTTTCTTTTTACCTCCCTATAACAGGGCACTTTGATAAGTCATATTAACTTCCAGTCTGAGGTGGAGGTTGTCTGATCTTCTGTCTCAAGTTACTGGAGCAGCTACATGAAGATGACTAAACAGTGACTTCAATAAAGCTGCAGTCTAGACTAGAGAAGGCAGCTAGCAGAGGCTAAATCTACGAGTGAAAGAGAGGGTAAGACTGCAATTCATCTAGTCAACTATCACTGCCTTTTCCTTCCCCTTACATATCTGCCTGAAGAGAATTGGAATTTGCCTACAAGCAAACCTTACAGTCTCTAGTGGAGTTACTAGGACTATTCCTGTGCTCTACTGTCTGTCACCATGATCGGCCTTAAAAACAAGGTGTCTTTTTACCTGAAAATGTTGTAAAATCTCAGCAGGTCTGACAGCATCTGTGGAGAGAGAATAGAGCCAATGTTGAGAGTCTGGATGACCCTTCATCAGAGCTGGTCATCCAGACTTTAAACACTAGTTCTGTTCTCTAGCTGCATTTTCGGTTTTTGTTTCAGATTCCAGTGTCTTTTTATCCGACTGTTCATAGCTTCCAACTTCTTTTGACATCCCAATTACCTCTATTGCCCATGCAAAGTGCAGGATTGCACTGATTTGCAAATGGGTGCTACCATATCTTATTGTGACAAAAAATAAATATTACTTTATACTGACAGACCCTTTGAAATATTCTTGCAGATATGTAGAGTGGCATGGAACATTGGTGGAGGACTCCTGCCTTACAATCCCTGCTATTCCCTTTTCGGCCAGGCCCCATTAGATTCCTGCTAATGCCAACTTCTGCCACTATGACATGTACCACGGAAATTACTGCATCAGGAACACCAATGGACCTTTCATCCATAGATCAACAACATTAATTTTAAAGAAACAATGCAATGGTGGCAGTGTAGTTTCTGAATGGTTGTGTAACAACACTGAATTTTCTGTCCCACTTTTGGTAGGCAGGAATGTCAGCGGGGGCAGAGAATTGAGGGAGGAGTCCCAAAACGGCTTTCATGCTGCTGGGATTTCTCTGTTCGATTGGCCCCGCCTCCCCGCCAGTGACACAATGAGGTTCCTTCTGCTGTGGGTGGGCGGGAGCTGCATTACTATACACTTAGTGGGCTTCCCCATGTTATTGTCCCTCCCACATAGGGATCCTCCTCCCCGCCTATGCACCCCACCCCCCCACCCCAGCTTTACAATGGGTTTTGTAAACTATGGGTGCATGGGTAAGTACAGTCTGGGGAGCGGTGGTGGGGAGAGTGGAGAATGGAGAAGGATCATGCCTGGGCATGGGAACCGCTCCTGGCAGTTCTCCAGTATGGAGCAGTACTGAGGAGTGGGGGGAGGGGGAATAGTGTCAGACGAAAGTATTCAGGCAGTGCACTACTTGGAGAGCTCATTGTGTTGAGCTCTGTGTGGGGAGCCCCTGTGTGCATGAGATTGAAGTCTCCATGTACATGGGGTAGGTGGGCTTACTCAGTTGTGGGATCACATCTGGCATTTTGTAACTGTGTTTCAAAATATATAGCATAAAAAGCCAACAGTGGAGCTGGTGGGCAGCACACCACATTTTCTGCCAGAGTTGAGACCTAGCTAAAAAACAGAAAATTCTGCCCAGTGTCTATGGAAGTCTATCATGCAGCTTTTTAAATGTGCGTTTCAGCATACTAAATAACAGGATGATTGGCCCAAATGTATTCAGATCATTCCAACAAACCTCCACTGTATTGCCAGCAGATGGCTGGAACCTATCCCAAGAGCAGGTGGGGCATAGTGTTCAAAGGTGTGCACGTTAGGTGAACTGGTCATGTTAAATTGGTCCTAAGTATCCATTGATGTATTTATTCAATTAACCATGTTAGATATGTGGCGCTACAGGGAGAGGATGGGGGAAGAGAGCTTTGGCAAGATCATCTGTCAGAGAGTTGGTGCTGATGCGATGGGCTGAATGGCCTCATTCTGAACTGTAAGGATTCTATCATTCCATACTAGGATTTTAGCATACATGAGCTGGTACACTAGGACCGTCCAAATAGTATGGGGACAGGAGAATGATCCATGGGTTTGGACACTTGAAGGTAGCTGTATTTTTTTTAACTGGCTTTTGTTATCCAGCAACAGCTTTTCTACATCTGCAGATGCTTCCTCATACTGCCCAAAAGCCACTCAAGTCTTTGATGAACATTGGTACAGTCAGCAGCAAAAGTGGGTGACACTTAGGGGACCATAATCCAAATCCTTAAGAAACAACATAATGATTTATTCTGCCAAAATGTCCATCCTGTACATGATTAAAATGAGGCTGATGATAATGTACAAAGACTACTTTGCAGAAGGAGCTTTAACTGGCATTCAACCCAATGGCTTCCACCTGGGAGTGATTGATGGTAGGGTGCACACAGGATCTTTACTCTGCATCTAAACCGTACTGACAGTTTCAACTCTATATAACCTTCATTGTAGATGTCCTGTGAGGCCAGAGTATTGTCACTGGGTGCAAAATATCATATTTTTCATTCTCTGGCACTGACATCCATCTTCGTTTTAAATATTTATGAGCAATTTCATGAAATACTAAATAAACAATTCACAAAAATGCATGGCAATAAGTAAAGGAAAACTTGGAATTCAATTTAATTCAAAATATAATTCTACTTTTGAGACCTTTTGAAATATTTCTGCCAAGTATATGTTTTTAAAATTTACATCTTAGGAGTCTACGGAATTTTACCTGTACACCCGCCCCAGAATCGAGGAGGGCAAGACTCACAAAGTAGAAATCTCTGTTGGCCTCAGGCGGGATTTTATGAGCCTCACCCAAGCAAGGTCGTAAAGTACCAGCCGTATGTTTGATTAGCAGTAAGGAACTGTCTTTAACACCACTGTTTTTTGCAAGAGGTGAATTATGAAACATTTTCTTAAGTATCGAAATCCAAATTGTTAACAAAAATATTTGTCAATCATTTCAATGGTAATTTTTTTTTTAAAGTGGATTGAAACTGCTCTTGCCTTTAGTTTCAGGAAGAAACTGTTGATGACTTCCTGCCATTGCTCTAACTTCAAACAGAAGAAAGCATCAATGGCAGACAAATTTAAAACAGATGGAGAATTTCATCAAATTGCAGAATGTGACTTTGGTAGTTTCATTTTTGCTAACGATTAACTAACAAATATTCCTGCCACCTTCAAAGAGTTAACATCTACTTCACAAAATGACCTTGAGTTGCTGCTGCAGTTGGTGCGTAAATCATTGGCATTATCATCTTTAAGTGCTTTTGGCATGAGTCTGTCAACCTCAATGCAATTTCCTAATGGCCATGAACCCACAGCACAGAACTGTTCCTAATTGGCACTAAATTGACCATCTGTGTGAGGCCACAGGATGTCTAGTGTGGGGCATGGAAAATATTACTATGGTACAAAACCGGGCGTTATTCCGAGGCTTGGCCCGAGGCACCTCGTTGAGGATTTATACTCTGCATCTAACCATGCTATGCCTGACCAATGTGCCTGAAAGGAACAATGCTTTATTTCCCAGTGCAAACATCAATCAGCTTGATGAGCGCAAAAGGTTCACAGAGAAATAGTCAGAGAATTGGGAGGTGCAACTGTAAAGGAAACAATTTATAAATAATTTTACCGGAAAAGGCAGGTTTCATATGACAGTGCAATTTACTCTCTGACCAGGAGTTACCGCTACAGGCTGAGTTATGAATTACTATATTAATTTGACTGAGGGAAAATAATGGGGAGTGGGATTAAACAAAACTAAGCAAAGAAGTGTGGAATGAGAGCACTTTGAATGGCCCTGGCAGGTTCTTGGAAAATTTAGGAAGATGCGAGAACTTGATCAGGGTGGCTGTGATGTCATTATAGCATTTCCACCTAGACTGGTGATGCATAGAATTATACAGCACATGGGGCCAGCATCTAGATTGCAACTTCATCGAGGGCTACAAACATAATTATTAAACATTCAAATGAATTCAAGTGTACATCATTGGAACCCCAACACTGGATTACAGAAACATCAATGCCAATTTAATATAATGCAGAAATTAGATTGATTGAAGACTGAAAATCTATTCTGATATGATTGCAGAATCCCATTATACAAAACATTAAGTGATATGAGAGTTCTTTCTTTAATAATGTGCTTAGTGCATATTTCATTGTTATTTCAAAAACTGAACAAAAATGAGGGTGCTACAAAAATCATTAATGAAGATCAGCAATCACCAGACAAATTATTTGGGAATGTTGTTTCAGAATACAAGGGCCCATCGTGCCAAGTGTTGTGACTCTGATTCAGGCTCTGATCTGTGAATTTGTTACATTGTCTGGAGGCCATGGAATGGGACAGGTAATGGGATGCACAACATTAAAGGAACTTTTCATCTGCTGTTGAAGGTAAAGTTTCTCATGTCGTGGTTTAACAAGTGTGGTTACGGTCATTATGCAATAAATAGTGCTGCATCTTGGACAACTTCATGAAAAGTCAGATGGGAGCAACTGACCAACACCATGTGTAATAATGACTGAGCCCTGAGCAAAGTGGAGATGCAGAATAAGCACCACATCTCTGAAGTTCTCTAACAAAAGCAACAGGTTTTTTTATTACGACTGGACTGTTTCCAGTACTTTTGCTGCAGACACAAAAAGACCACCAGGATTTGGGACCTCTGTATGCTGAACCAGTGAGGGACTGCCCTGTGTATCATGTGCCATTACATTCCCTAATTAAATATGAAACAGCACTTATAATCCCGACTAAAGTTGATCACATTAGTCCAAACCATCTGTGGGTCCTGCATCAATAGTGGGCATCATATATAACCTATATAGGAGATGATTAGACTGGTAATTTTGGTATTCAAACCTATGATAAAATATGAATGATAACTGGATCACTGTATTATCTGGAAGAAAAAACAAAAGTGAAAATCAGAGTTAACAAGTTAAACTAATTTGATTTACAATCCAGAAGACTTAATTCATTGTTAAACTTTCACACAGACTTTGTCCTATAAACTGAGATAAAATAGTTCATTGTGATTTTAAAAATATTCAACAGCAAATTAACAAGAAAAAGCATTGGATTTGGTTCATTTTCCAACTTCAGATAAATACATATTTTCAAATGACTTGTGTAATAAACACAAAGTCTGAAACAGCCGTTTTCCAGCAAGCCTCAGTGGACAGAGTAATCTTTACTACTTCACCACAGCTGCAGGCAACATCTTTCAAGTTTCAATGCTTAAAAAGGGGAAAAAATGTCAAAGAAGGTATTTTGTTATAATCTAATAGTCGCGGTGAACAGCATTGTAGCTAAAAGAACAATATTGTAATTTCACACAGACATCAATCTCAGGAATCATTTAGAGAATCCCTGCCGCCTCTCAAGTTCAATTACATTCTCTTGAATGCTACAGGACAAGCTATAACCTTTTCTTTCCATATTTCTTCCCTCTTCTATAGTTTCCTTTTTTTTGTTCTAGAAGCTGCAAGAGAAACAGTCACTATCATTATTGACAGCCTCTCACACTTCCAATGCTGGGTTTTGTTTCTTGCCCCAGAAAGAATCAATCACTTAGATCATAACAGCACAGAGTCAAACATCTGACTTTGTACTTTCTGAAAAGCCGCAAAGGTTGTAAACCAGTCTTCCTATGTATCTGTGAATGACACAAGCTACACGAAGAATGAAAAATTTTGCTGCTTTTCCAACAATGTTCATACGACTGACATAGACTGTAGAACCAACATACGTGTGTGATATCTTAAAGAGACTACATGAAATATTTGTACTTGAACTGGGAGCACCGTTTATCATTTCATCAGAGTGAACACAGCTTGGTTTACAGAAAAGAACAGTGGCTGCTAGTCTTAACCTTTCAAACTCTTTCCTGATTTTCTGCCCATGGCACCTACTTGATAGCTTTCTTCTCATTGCGGCCTCGGTTGGAGTCTGGTGTGTTGACTACCTCCAATGAGCTCTTGTGTCTTTTACCCTTTAAAGATAGAGGAAACAAAACAAATAATTTAATAACAGAAATCCATTACACTTGCTCTACAATTGTAACAAAGTGGTTGTTGTGGTGATTGGTATTTTGATGGGAAAGATTTTTAAAATGAGCTGGATTTTGCAATCAGCAGTGTAGAGCTCAGTGACCTTGAAGAAAACTGCTGACAAAAATCTAGCATTTTTGACAATGCAGATTTCCCGTTCTTGACATGAGTTTGTTTCCGAATCAAATCTATATAACCTAGGAATAACATGCACCGTGGATAAAAAGGAACTTGTAGACACACTGTACTTGGATTTCCAGAAGGCATTTGATAAGGTACCACATCAAAGGTTACTGTGGAACATAATAGCTCGTGGCATATGGCATAATATATTACATGGATAGAAGAACTGGTTGACTGACAGAAAACAAAGAGTAAATGGATCTTTTTCTGATTGGCAGGATGTGACAAATGAAGCCTCCTTATGAGATCTACTCTGGGGCATTAACTTCTTACATTTTATATCAATGACTTAGTTCAGCGGAGCTAAATTTGCAGATGATAGAAAGATAGGTAGGGCATCAGGAGGTTGCAGAGAGAATTGATTGATTGAGGGAATGGGCAAAAAATTGGCAGACGGAGTATAACGTGAGAAAATGTGAGATTGTTTACATTGCCAGGAAGAATTAAAAAAAGAACTAAAATAGAGAATGACTGCAGAAATCTGAGGGGCAGAGGGATCTAGGTGCATGAATCAAAAAAAGTTAGTGTTAAGTACAAAAAGTAATTAAGAGAGATAAAGGCAAAATACTGGAAACTGAAACAAAAACAGAAACTGCTGGAAAAATCTCAGCAGGTCTGACAATATCAGTGGAAAGAGAATTGAGCCAACGTTTTCAGTCAGGATGACCTGACTGTGTAATGTTACATCTATCATTTATATTTCACCGAATGATTAAACAATTATAATATTTTTTACTCCAACATTGATATTAAGTCAATTTTACAATTACTAACTAAAATCTCTTCAGTACTGAAACATTACTTGTTTGGTCTGCCACTGCATTAAAACAAAGGTGCCATTTTTGTTGACTGATGCAAAGATATGCCGCTTTGAAAATGTCCACAGATGTGGCACAAAGCTTCTGTATTGTAATTCTAGCTTAACATAGCAGAAAATGTTTTTAATATTTCATGTTGCAGCTTTATGGAACCTTAGTTAGGCCACACTTGGAATATTCTGGTCACCACACTACGAGAAGAATGTGGAGGCTTTGGAGAGGGTACAAAAAAGATTTACCAGGATGTTGCCTGATATGGAGGGCATTAGCTATGAGGAGAGGTTGGAAAAAATTTGTTTGTTCTCACTGGAACAACGGAGGTGAGGGTGACATGACAGAAATCTACAGAATTATGAGGGGTGGGGACAGAATGGATAGTCAGAAGCTTTTTCTAAGATGGAAGAGTCAATTACTAGGGGACATAAGTTTAAGATGTAAGGGGCAAGGTTTAAAGGAGATATACGGGGCAGGTTTTTTTACACAGAGAATGGTGGATGCCTGGAATTCGCTGCCAGGGGAGGTAGTGGAAACGGATACGATAGTGACTTTTAAGGGGCGTCTTGACAACTACATGAATAGGATGGGAAGAGAGGGATATGTTCCCGGAAGGGTAGGGATTTTAATACACGTGGGCAGCATGGTTGGTGCAGGCTTGGAGGGCCGAAGGGCCTGTTCCTATGCTATAATTTTCTTTGTTCTTTGTTCTATGTCATGTGTCAAATTTTCTGACAGGAAGAATGATACTTGGCAGCAGGAGGATAGGGAGGTTTCAGTCAATCCCTGTTCTGTCTTTTCTCGAATAGCAATATGATAAATGAATTGCATTCAAGAGACAAGATATGAAGTGAACCTCTTATCTAGTGTCAGTCCAGAAGGATATCTTAGGCAGATTGAAGATCTGTTGGAAGGCCAGCTAACAGTCTTGTTCAGTTTGAGACGATGCCCGGGGTGGGGATAGACTCAGTAGTGAGAGTATAAGACTTGCACAGTGAGCTGAAGGTGATGGCTTCAGTCTTACCAATCTTTAGTTGGAGAGTATTAGAGTTCATCAAAGACTAAAGGGTGGCATGGTGGCACAATGGTTAGCACTGCTGTCTCACAGCGCCAGGGACCTGGACTTGATTCCCAGCTTGGGTGACTGTCTGTTTGGAGTTTTTCTCAAAAACTGTCTGCGTGGGTTTCGTTGGGTGGTCTGGTTTCTTTCCACAGTCCAAAAATGTGTGGGTTAGATTGATTGGTCATGCTAAATTGCTTCTTAGTGTTAGGGGGGATGTCAGGGGATTGGTAGGATGAATATGTGGGGTTGCGGGGATGGAGCCTCAGGGGGATTTTTGGCAATGCAGGCTCGATGGGCCGAATGGTCACCTTCTGCACTGTAGGGATTCTATGATTCTAAATGCACGGCACAGTGAAGCGGTAGAGCTGGGTGTCATTTGTGTGCGTACAGAGGTTGACCAGACACCCGCCGGTGATACCACCAAAGGTATTATGTAGCTAAGGATGAGGTAAGTAGACGAATGGATGGATCCTTGATAGTTAGCCAAAGTGAAAATCATTTGACCAAATCAAACAAAAATTGATCATTCCAAAATATGTCATTACTGGGACCTTCCCAGCTGTAGCTTGAATCCAATGACTGGTTGAGTAGAGAGGCCTTGTGCTGAAGCAACTACAGTGAAGCTAAGCTCACTTTCATCATCATAAACTGTAAAAATGCCCCTTAAGTCTTCAGTCCATTGACAATGCAGAGATTTTAAACTTCCTTGTCTTTGTTAGTTATACCCATGACACCACCCCGCACCCCCCACCACCATGTCTAGGCTCACCCAATTTCCACGCACCCTACCCTGCCTGACACTGCTCACCACCCCTGTTCACACTGCTCACCACCCCTGTTCACATGGGGTGAGCAGTGTTGGGATGGGGACAAGGTTGGGGGGGGGAATGAACAATGTCAGGAGGGGTGATGAGCAGGGTCACAGGGGGGTGGTGAGAAGAGTCAGGCATGGGGAATAGTGTCCAAATCCCAACATATTTCTGTTCAAAACTACACTAACTCTTGGTCTGCATCATAAGCTTTCTTACATCACTCTGGGTGGTCCTGTATCCAGTCCCACATTAACTTTGTAAATACTACAAAGTGCAGTAGCTTGTCTAAACAAATAGCCCTGCATCAAGAGAAGTCCATACCTGTGCCTGATCAAATATACAATATTCCACAAAGTAGCTGTCAATAAAATGCGATAAGCACCCAGCACCACAATCTGATACATAGTTTTAAATCATGTATTCAGCATCTTTTCTTTATCTTATGATATCATTGAGTGCACTGCTGTGTATTATCTTTGACGTGTAGACACAGTTGTAATGCAGGAAATACAGCAGCCAATCTTTGCATAGGAGGCTGTCACAGATAGCAGTGGCATAAATAAACAGATAGTGTATTTTACATGTTTCTTGAGGGATAAATATTGGCCAAAGTATTGGGACAACTTTAACACTCTTCTTTGAATGGTACCATATCAGTTCTTAAGGACACCAAGTGCAGATACTTAATATCTTATCCTAAAGGCAGCCCCTCCAACTCCCTCAGTACTACACAGAAATGTCAATATAGATCATGCACTCAATCCCTGAAGTGGGGCTTGAACCCACACCTTCTGAATGCGCTCTGGCTCCTGTAATACTTGAAAAGTTCACATCAAAGAAGGAAGAAATAAAATTGCATTTATATAGCGTCTTTCACAACCTCAGAACATCCCAAAGCTTTTTATAGTTTCTCTTTCCAATACACTTTTACCATTAGCTAATTTAAATCTTACTCCAATACTGGAGGTTGAACCTTGTGTTAATTTATACTGAAAAAGAATAGGAAAGTGATGCTAACTTACCAGAAATAAACAAGAGTCCTGCTGAGTGATTGTCATGAAATGATCATACATTTATTCTTGAAAATGAACTCCAAGTATTCAATATTAAACTGATATTTCCATTGCATATGTTTTGTATTTGTATCAAAGTATTAATTTAATATTCTGTTATTGCTTGTAAATGAAACAAAACTGACAATGAACGCACCATATTATCAGGGATGAGGGACAATAACAAGATGGAAAGACGTCAAGTCCAACTGATCTCCTCTCCAGTTCCCTGACGTCCAATCACAACCTGCAAACCATTTTTTTGCACAAGAGCATGTAATCATCCCTTAAACCCATTTATGCTGCTCAAGTGCTTTTCCAGTCTTACTTTTAATCAACTTATTCAATTTTGTTGTCATTCCTAATTTTTCTTGCCCTTAAAAAAAATTGTTACAGTGAATAATTTGCCTGAATCACCTCTGTCAATTCCCTTCTGAAAGGTCAACTCTTTCAAGAGACTTAGAATGCTTCAAGGTAAGCAAATTAATTCAAGGAGTCTTCTGAGAGCAATTTAACACACCTTCTGTGTTTTATAGACTGAAGCATTATGAGTGTCTCCACTAGAACCATTTCAACACATTGTTGCTGATAGCCTACGCATTTTGTAAACCTCTGCTTTGATTGGATATAAACTTTGCAACCAAATGTTCAAAATAAAAACTACAATTTTCTGATTAGATATTGTGGAACTATAACAAATGTTACCATCATTAAAGTAAATTAATACAAGACATATGGCAATTTACCAGATCAATGGACTCTTTTCAAAGGCCCTTACTTCATAATCTGGTTAAAATTGTTCACATCTTGTAAACTATAGAATGTAGATGTACTAAAACATACAAGCAATATAATTGCGCAGGAATATAGTTTCTTCTTGTAATTAACTCTCCAAAATTTGTTCATATTGTCTTTTTTTTGGAAATGTTTTCCAATCCCTAAGGCAGATGTATAGTCTACAGTATAGTAGACTCCACAGTACAGAGCCCAGAAGATCACAGCTGAATTGGCCAATATTGGGCCAGAAGCAGTAGATTCTTTAGAGCCAGAGAAGAGGGTGGAGAGAACAGACAGGTGGAGAAGCTGGGCTGGGAAGGAGAGGACACACAAGTTGAGCAGATAAAGGGAGTTTGAGTGATGAGGGAGGGTGAGGGGTGGATAGGGCAAGCAAGTGGGAGGGCTTGAAAGGTGGATCGATAAAGACAGTGATACTGGACAAGCACACATAGTAATGGGATGGGTGGGGCAGGGCAGGTAAAAAGAGGTAGAGCAGGAAGGGGCAGGAGCATTCAGGTACAGATGAAGAGTGGACAGAGCAGCAGACCTGCTAGGAGTGGGGAGGGCTATTGGTGTGGTCAGACAGCAGGAGTCCACAGAGAAGAAAGAGATGGCGATGGAGAGAATGGGAGGGAGACCAAACTGAGAGGCAGTGTTGGTGGGTGGAGCAATTAGAGGGGCAAAGAAGATGGGAATGTGGAATAGACAGAGGCAGTCAAAGAAAGAATTGGGCAGAAGTAGGTGAAGTGGCTAAGATGGCAAGTGAGGGATAGGAGCGGGATAAGGTGGTGTGGGCCAGTCAGCACTCTAAACTAGCAGGGAATAGAAAGCTCTTGAGATGTTTTTATCCTTTCACAGGATGTGTGGGCATTGCTGTCTAGGCCAGCATTTCTTGCCCATCCCTAACTGACGTTAGGAACGTCATTGTGAGTCGCCTTCTTTGACTGCTGCAGTTTTGTAATGTACATGCTCCCACAGTGCTGTAAGGAAGAATGTCCCAGGGCTTTGATCCAGCAACAGTGAAGGAATGGTGATCTATTTCCAAGTCAGGATAGTGTGGGCTTGGAAGGAGCTTGCATGTGCTGGTGCCCCCATGCATTTGCTGCTCTTCTCTTTCTAGGCGGTAGAGGTCATAGGTTTGAAAGATGCCATCGAGGGAGTCTTGAACTGCTGCGGAACATCCTGTAGATTGTACACACTGCTGACACTGTGTATCAGTGATGGAGGGAGTGAATGTTTACTGTAATAGATGGGATGCCAATCAAGTGGGCTGCCTTGTCCTGGATGGTGTCAAGCTTCTTGTTGTTAGAGCTGCATTCAATGAGACAAGTCAAGAGCGTTCTATCACACTCCTTCCTGACTTGTGCCTTGCAGATTGTGGACAGGCTTTGGGGAGTCAGAAGGTGAGCTACTCTCGATAGAATCCTCAGCCTCTGCGCTGCTCTTGAGGCCACAGTATTTATATGGCTGGGTCCAGTTCAGGTTCTGGCCAATTGTAGGCTCTGGGGTATTGATGGTGAGGGATTCAGTGATTTGAATGTCATGAGGGGATAGTTAGATTCTCTGTTCTTGAAGATGGCCATTGCCTGGCACTTGTGTGAAGGAATGGTGATATGTTTCCAAGTCAGTATATTGTGGAGCTTGGAAAACTTGCCACTTACCAGCCCAAGTCTGAATATTGTCCAGGTCTGGCTGCATTTAGAAATGGACAGCTTCAGTATGTCAGGAGTCATAATGGTGCTGAACATTGTGGAATCATCAGAGAACGTCTCCATTTTGTAGCAGCTTAAGATGATTGGACCTAAGACACAACACAATTGTGTACTGATGTACAGACACAATTCCTGTACTGATGTTCTGAGACAGAGATGATTCATCAGCAACAACCACAACCATTTTCCTTTGTGCTAGGTATGACTCCAACCAGCGGAGAGTTTTCCCCCTAATTCCCATTGTCTTCAGTTTTGCTATGGGTCTCTTTCAAATGCTGCCTTAATGTCAAGGGCAGTCAGTCTCACCTCAGCTTTTTTGCTCACATTTGGATTAAGTCAATGTAATGTAATGAGGCCAGGAACTGGTTGGCTGTGGTGGAACCCAAACTGAATGTAACTGAGCAGGTTATTACTGAGTAATGCGACTTGATAACTCTGACAATGACACCTTCCATCACTTTGCAGATGGTGCGATAATTGGCCAGGTTGGATTTGCTCTGCTTTACATTGACAGTGAGAACAACCTTAGAAAGCACTCCAAATGAATCAGCTCAGATATGAGGGGTTGAATTTTCCCACTTAGCATGGGAATCGTAGCTGGCGGGACACAGACCATGCAAAGGTCCGTTGACCTCAAATGGGATTTTCTGGTCTTGGGACAAACATAGCCGGAAAATTCCGCCCAAGGGAATCATTGTCTTTTTGAGGTAAAAAGTAGAGAGCTGGTATATTTTGGAGACATATTTAGAAAAGGGCAAAAATAAGAACAAAAGGTATTGAAATGAGAAAAATAAAGAAGAAAATAAAATGTATTAAAATATGTTTACCTGTTAGCTGAAGAGGTCCCAAGGGCTGAAGAGCAGGATGGGTGGACGACTGTTAGGCGGAAAAAGAGGAAGAAGAATAGTCATGGTCCCCCAGCCTCCCCAGTGGCCCCCCAAGATTCATCGACAGGGGCACAAAAGGACAGGCAGGAGGGCCAGAATGACTTAGAGGGACAGAAGGGGGCTGGCAAGGTGATAGTGGTAGGGGATGGGAGGGTCCAAGGCATTGACAGGAGGTTCTGTGGGCAGAGGCGTGACTCCAGGATGGTGGTCTGCCTCCCTGGAGCAGGGGTAAGGGACGTAACGGAAAGGGTAGAGGGAATTTTGAAAGGGGAGGGGACCCAGGCAGAGGTAATAATATACGTAGGGGAGAGGGACATAGGAAGGAGGAATAGGGTAGATGTCCGTAGGCAATTTAGGGAGTTGGGGTCCAAACTGAGGAGCAGGACCTCCAGGGTGGCACTCTCTGGGTTGCTGCCTAGTACCAGCAGGGCTAGGAATGACGAGATCATGCAGCTGAATGCATGGTTGAGGGATTGGTGTAGGGTAGAGGCTTTACTTTTGTAGACCACTGGGAGGTATTTATGAGAGAAGGGCAACTGTATAGGAGGGGTGGGGAGAATTTGAATGGGAGGGGGACTAGTGTCTTAGCGGGGAGGTTAGCTGGTGTGTTTAGGAATGGTTTAAACTAATGGGGGTGGGGTGGGGATGTGGCTGATAGCTCATTAGACACTGGGGCTGGGAGAGAGTTGGGTGAAAGGAAAATTATCAGGGAGAAGGAGGTTCCGAGGGACACTGGTGGGTTGAACTGTGTCTGTTTCAATGCGAGGAGTGTGACAGGAAAAACAGATGAGCTTAGGGCCTTGATGTTTGGGAGGAAGTTAGATGTGGCGGCAGTAACGGAGACGTGGTTACGTGAAGGGCAGGACTGGCAGCTGAATGTTCCTGGGTATAAGTGTTTTAGGTGTGACAGAGGGTTAAAGAGAGGTGGAGGGGTGGCACTGTTAGTAAAGGAAAACATCACAGTAGTGCAGAGGGAGGACAATATGGAAGAGTTAGGGATTGAGTCACTGTGGGTGGAGTTGAGGAATAAGAAGGGAGAGATTACGATGCTAGGGGTATACTATAGACCACCCAACAGCCCGAGGTCAGTGGAGGAAGGCATTTGCAGGGGCATTTTGGATAGGTGCGGGAAGAATAGGGTGGTTGTAGTGGGTGACTTTAATCTTCCTGGAGTGGATTGGAGGGGGCCTAGAGCTGGGGGTACGGAGGGAGAGGAGTTTGTAAAATGTGTTTTGGAAGGGTCCCTAGAGCAGTACGTAACTAGCCCGACTAGGGAAGGGGCTATACTGGATTTAGTGTTGGGTAATGAGCCGGGGCAGGTGGTTGAGGTAGAGGTAGGCGAACATGTGGCTAACAGTGACCACAAGTCCGTCTACTTTAGGATAAAAATGGAAAGGGATGAGTGCCGTCCGAATGGGAGGGTGCTGAACTGGGGAAAGGCGAACTATGGCAGGATTAAGAGGGAGCTGCAGGACACTGATTGGGAGGGACTGTTAGCTGGCAAGTCCACGGTTGGCAAGTGGGAGGCTTTTAAGGGCAAACTGAAAATGTTGCAGGAAAGGCATGTTCCGGTCAAGCAGAAGGATGGGAAAGGTAGGATTAGAGAGCCGTGGATTACAGGGGGTATCGAAGACTTGGTTAGGAAGAAGAGGGAGGCGTATGTTAGGTCGAAACAACTGGGTAGGGAGAGTGCGCTGGAGGAATACAGAGAGAGTAGGAGGGAGCTAAAAAGGGGAGTTAGAAGGGCGAAGAGAGGGCATGAAATGGCTTTGGCTGATAGGATTAAGGAAAATCCAAAGGCATTTTATTCCTATATTAGGAGCAAGAGAGTGGTTAGAGGGAAAATTGGTCCTCTTAGGGACAAAGGAGGGGAGTTATGTATTGAGTTGGAGGGAATGGGGAGATCCTGAATGAATACTTTGCGTCGGTATTCACGAAGGAGAGGGGTTCGGTGTCGTGCAGTGTCTTGGAGGGAGCTGTAGATCAGTGGCAGGAAATATCTATTACGAGGGAGGAAGTGCTAGGGCTTTTAGGTAGCGTAAGGATGGATAAAGCTCCGGGGCCTGATGGTATTTATCCCAGGCTGCTTAGGGAGGTGAAAGATGAAATTGCTGGGCCTCTGGCGCAAATCTTTGTCTCTTCTTTGGACACAGGTGAGGTCCCAGAAGACTGGAGGGTAGCTAATGTTGTACCGCTGTTTAAAAAAGGTAGTAGGGATAACCCTGGAAATTATAGACCAGTGAGTTTGACATCGGTGGTAGGAAAATTAATGGAAAAAATACTTAGGGGTAGGATGTATGAGCATTTGGAGCGTTGCGATCTGATTAGGGATACGCAACATGGCTTTGTTAGGGGGAGGTCTTGCCTTACGAATCTGGTAGAATTCTTTGAGGAGCTGACAAAAACGGTTGACTATGGGAGAGCCGTTGATGTCAAACGCCTTACTGAAATCCATATAGATGACAAAGTCCCTCATGGTAGGCTGGTAGAAAAGGTTAAGGCACATGGGATACAAGGACAGGTAGCTAGGTGGATTGAGAACTAGCTGGGCAATAGGAGACAGAGGGTAGTTGTAGAGGGGACCTTTTCGGGCTGGAGGCCAGTGACCAGTGGTGTGCTGCAGGGCTCAGTACTGGGACGTCTCCTCTTTGTAGTATACATAAACGACTTGGAAGAGAGCGTACGTGGTGTGATCAGCAAGTTTGCAGATGACACCAAGATGGCAGGATTGGCAGATACTGAGGTGGAATGTCAGGTGATACAGCAGGATCTAGATAGGTTGGTACATTGGGCAGATAGGTGGCAGATGGAATTTAATCCTGACAAATGCGAGGTGATGCATTTTGGAAGGAATAATGCAGAGAGGAGCTACGTGATAAAAGGTAGACCAATTAGGAGTATAGAAATACAGAAGGACCTGGGAGTGCAGGTTCACAAGTCTATGAAGGTTGCGACACAAGTGGAGAAGGTTGTGAGGAAAGCTTATGGAATGCTAGCCTTTATGGAAGGGGTATAGAGTATAGGAGCTGCTGTCTAATGCTTCAGTTGTACAGAACGTTGGTTAGACCGCATTTGGAGTACTGCGTCCAGTTCTGGTCACCCTACTACCGGAAGGACGTGGAGACTCTGGAAGGGGTGCAGAGGAGGTTTACCAGGATGTTGCCTGGCGTGTAAGGACTGAGTTATGAGGAAAGGTTGGAGAAACTGGGACTTTTCTCCTTGGAAAGACGGAGATTAAGGGGAGACATGATAGAGGTATATAAGATACTGAAGGGAATAGATAGAGTCAATAGTGAGAGGCTGCTCCCTAGATTGGGTACAATTATGAGAGGTCATGATCTAAGGGTGAGGGGGGAGAAGTATAATTTGGATGTGAGAGGAAGGTTCTTCACGCAGAGGGTCGTGGGGGTATGGAACGCACAACCGAGTAGGGTGGTGGAGGCAGGCACGTTGGACTTGTTTAAGGTTTACTTAGATAGACACATGAGCGAAACAAGGATGGAGGGTTATAGTAAGGGGTATCAAATAGGGTCAGAGCCTCGGGAGACACCGGAAATGCAGACTGACATGTTAACGTTTTTGTCTTTTTATTCCGCAGGTGGAGGTCCACCTTGTTGTCAAACGAGGGGCATGCACACGGTGGGTCATGCGTGGGCTGCTCTTGGAGGTTCCAGGAGTGGCCTAGTACTTCGTGTCGGTGTGTGTGCTTGATCCTGGACCAGTAGACGGGCGCCGCAACAGCTCGGTGACTAGCACTGCTAGCTGTGCAGATACATGGATTTGGGCCTGTGTCTGTGGGAGTTTGCGCATTCTCCCTGTGGTTGCGTGGGTTTCCTCCGGGCGCTTCGGTTTCCTCCCACACCCCAAAGATGTGCTCTTAGGCTGATTGGTTTACCAAATTGACACTATTCTCCCCTGAATCTGGCTAAGTTAGGGGTTCCACTCGCATACATGCAGGGCAGGGTAGGTGTAGGAGGATGCGGCGGCACGGGCTCGTTGGGCCGAAGGGCCTGTTTCCCGTGCTGGGTTGTTCTTTGTTCTTTGTTGAAAATTAACACTGACAACAGGATGCAGTTTCAGTATAAGTTGCTCCGCAGACCAGAGCTACAACTGTAAGCAGATTGAAAGTAGATTCCTCAACATATTCCCTCACTACCTAAAAATAGTGTTGAGAGAGATAGTTGTGACAAATGGTGTCCTGCCTATAACATTGAAAATATCTATCAATGCCAACCACCAGTGGAACTGGTACTACCAAGTATTTTAATGGAATGTATGACGCAAGTGCCATATTTGTTATTTATTATAAATCGACATGTTAACATTATAACTGTTTTAGTTGTGTTAGAATAGGTATTCCTTAAATTATGTAGCACTACCTGATGTATCCCAACTTCATCTGTGGCTTCTGTCCAGCAGAAAATCACTGTGTTGCAATGCATTTTAGTTGTGACTGTTTGACTGTGTGTAACTATTAATACAATTTGAACTGGGTAATGCAAGATGGCTCACAGGCAATCTAATTGGCAGTCTTTAAAAGCTTAAAATGAATGATGGATTGCCAATTCAAATCAATACTGCTAAAGGACAGGAAAGGATTAAGTCATTCACTTTGATTAATATTTTTTACATACTTCACAGATATATCATTATTTAACCTTGCATAGAATTTGGCAATTTTGTACTGGAATGATAAAGTACAACAAAATACTCAGAACTGCATCATTGTGCAATGTTTAAACTGGTTTCAACTCACCTATCCTACAAAAACAACTCAGCAGAAATGAATTAACGTAATTAATCAGCAGAAACTGATTTCTGATGGGGTGGCACACTGCTGCCTCACAGTGTCAGGGACCTGGGTTCAATTCCGGTCTCAGATCACTGCCTGTATGGAGTTTGCACATTCTCCCTGTGTCTGCATGAGCTTCCTTGGTGCTCCGGTTTCCTCCCACAGTCAAAGATGTGAGGGTTAGACGGATTGGCCATGCTAAATTCTCCTTCAGTGTACCCGAATAGGCACCTGAGTGTAGCAACTAGGGGATGTTCACGGTAACTTCATTGCAGAGTTAATGTAAGCCTACTTGTGACATTAATAAATAAGCTTTTGAACTTTAACCTTAAACTTATAAACTTAAACTTTAAAACTTATATGAAAGGTTAGTTTCAATGTTGGAGACTTATATCAAATTGGAACTTGACTCAAATGCATTCTGGCATCTTGTGCACTTTCAGTTTCAATTGTTCCGGTCACAATGTCAATCAGCAATATCAATGAACAAGAAAATACAACTGTCAACACTCAATTTCTGGCCATCTTGTGTTAACTTCTTTAAAGGAATTTTGAATTGTTTAGTATAAGGACATACCCCTTCATCACCAGAATAGGGTAGCTGCAGAATAACTACAGTACAAGTTACAGCAACCCACTAAGATTTCTTGAATAGCGCTTCCCCCATATAACACCATGGTGAAGACTAGCAATGTTCTAGGCACATCATTGTACGAAAGATTCTCTCAGGGACACACACACCATCTTGACATTTCTATTATTCCTGCTGCTTTATCATTTCTCAGCCACTTTCCTGGAATTCCTTACCTACTACAATTGTAGGAGCACCAGTAATGTAATGACTGTGGTGGTACGAAGAGAAAGCCTATGGCTATACTCCGCAGGGAAACTAGGGACAGTTAAATCATAGAATCATTACAGCGCAGAAGGAGGCTATTTGGCCCATCAAGCCTGCACTGACAACAAGACCACGCACCACCCCCCCGCCCCGGCGCTATCCCCGTAACTCACATATTTATTCTGCTAATCCCCCTGACGCTAACAGGCAATTTAACACGGCCAATCAACCTAACCTGCAAACCTTTGGAGTGTGGGAGGAAACTGGAACACCCAGAGAAAAATCCACGCACACACAGGAGAATATGCAGACTCTGCACAGACAGTCACCCGAGGCCAGAACTGAACCTAGATCCCTGACGCTGTGCGGCAGCAGTGCTAATCACAATGCCACTGTAAAATGATAAAATGTTATTAACGTTTCTGCCCCGTTTCGAAACGGGGATCTTTCACATGTCAGGCGAAACACACTACAGAAACAAAATAAATGTGACCTTCCCAGTGTCTCCCAGATCCTAAGAACTTGTTTATTCAAAAGGATGATCACTTCACATGATCCAGAGTCTTGCAAATTTTCATTGCTATAACCCATAAATATTTCTCAGCACAAAGAGTGCAGGCGTTGTGGCTCTCTGTTGTGTTTTGATGTGGTTCATAATCACTATCGCCAAATGTAATGCCCTCCTCATTTTTGAGTGGAGCTCATTGCCTGAAATCTAGCCCAAGTTTTAGTCTCCACACTCTAGGACAGCTCTGTTAACTTAAACCCAACACAGCCCTTGGCTTCTGTTGTTAAGCATCCGTATTTACATCACAGTTTTGCACGCAGCTCTGGTGTGACTTCAGCGGTTATACGTCATCAGAGCTTTTTAAGCAAGCCTACAGTCCCAGACCTATTTTATAATGCTTACACAAGTGCATTCAGAAAGGTCTCAGGATCATTCTGAACTAATGGTTCAACCAATACGGTTGCTATTTTTATACCTATCAAACGCAACACCCGATGTTGCTGACAAAGCTGTCTTGTATCACTTTCCAGCTAAGTGCTTAATAAAACCATTTTGAAAGGATTTAGATTCAAATTCCACTCTCTACGACCTGCATGTTTAGCAGTCCCCAGCTAATTCTGCTACCCAGAGTATACAATTATGTTGAATTATTTAATTTGCTTTCATCTTGTCTTGTTCTTAGAGATCTCTTTGTAAATGTATTTCTGCTGAGCTGCTGTTTCTTTGGCTCAGAACTATATTAGATTAACTCCTGAATAATGAAGCAGTAATATCTCATTCACTGTACTTGATTTATACACATATATTCAAACTGACAACTCTGTTTAATCCAAGGGGAAAGGATCTCTTAATGGGTTAAAATATTACAGCATATCAATATTTGGTCCAAATCACATGTAGATCAGCCCTACCGAACTGGGTATGTCACAAAAGTTCATTGGCGATGTTTAGGATTTTGGACAGCAATAGAATGATTATGATCTACAGGATGGAGCTAAAAAGTAACAGGTGAATGGCAACAAAGGTAAATAGAAGTTGCACTATTACAATATTGTTACAGAACTATCTGTTCCTCCCCGAGTTACGGAGCAGCCATGATTCTTCACATATCTTGCCATGGTACCTCAAGGCTTGTGCTTTTGTACTTAGCACCTTAAATGTGCTAAACCCTCCCAAGTTTCTTCAGTGAAACGTGTCTTAAAAATGGATGGCAAATCTAAGGAGGAGATATTACCAGGGGGGACCTGGTCAAGGATATGGATTTTCAGGAGGTTCTGGAAGGAGGAGACAGACTTGTAGAGATGCAGTTTAGTGCGATAATAAGCCTGGCATTTACCTTGGCAGCTGAAGTTTCAGCAAAATTACATTTTTGAAATCAAAAAAAAATTCTCATCATACTAAAAACATTCTTTTAAATGTTCAATTATTCCTAAACTCATTATACCAACTACCATAGTTTGAAGCTTTTATCTTATTGGATGAGTACCAAATCCACTTATCACCTCTTTGTGAAACCCATTTGACTTAGTTAACACTGCCTGCTATTGGCAGCTTTGAGCGCCCACCTGTTGTCCTGAATTGGAAGGCTCTGGTGTCTAATGGCCACTATTTGGCCAATTCAGGAAAAAAATGCAGATGGGTGACTGCTTCTTATACAGTGCAGGGTCTGGAACCCCACTGACTGAACTCTAACACTGACAACCTGACCCAAAAGGCTGGATGCTAATTCCATTGTTACTTGCAAAAGACAGTTGGATAAGAACTTGAGGAGGCAGAACTTCTGTCAAAAAGCGGGGATATCGGATTAAGAACAGCTGTTCTTTTAAAGAGTCATTGTCGGCACATCAGTCCAAATGGTCCCATTTCTGTGTTGTGAATTTCTATTGTTCAATGAATCATGTAGATTTGAAATAATAAAAATATAAAGTATATTTTCATATATTAAATAATGGAGCAAATAACTTGCCTAGATTTACAGACAATGCAAAATGTATGTTTTCTGCAGTTGAAATATGATACTGAAATAGTGCGAAGCTTTTTCTTGAAAGTTTATCTATTGTATCCCAATTTAATTCAGACAACTTCAGTAGTATATCAAGTCCATTAAATATTGAAATACTTGGATTTAAAACCCATTTAATACTTGGAGAGACTTTTTATTGGTTTTGTCACTGGAAACAGAAGCTTGCAAACTTTTGTACATTGAACATGGGCAGAGCTTCCCTGCAAATGCAGGAAAACTGATTAAAAGAAAATGGGGCTGGATTTTACCCATCCCACCAGCTGAAGAGTTGTCATGGGACACATTTCCACTGAGTCCAGCTGCCTCAGAGCCATTTGACATTCAACTGGCTGGCAATGAGACGTCCAACCCACCCTCTGGGAAAGAAGTCCCACAGTGCCAGGTTTGTGTGGTGACATCTGCTGGAATTACAGTCTCAGAAAAAGAGAGAGTTATGGAGGCCAGACTGAAGGTATATCAGGATTATTGGTAAGGACTGACTGACAGGTCCCACCGAGAAGAGTGAGGTGGTTTGGGTGCTAGTAATGGTAAGTTGTGAGGAGAGGGATAACGTAGAGCTTTCAGTAGTACAGTGATTAGCACTGCTGCCTCACAGCGCCTGGGACCTAGGTTTGATTTCTGGTTCAGACCCACTATCTGTGTGAGTCTGCATGTTCTCCCTGTGTCTGTGTGGGTTTCCTCTGGGTGCTTTGGTTTCCTTCCACAGTCCAAAGATGTGCAGGTTAGGTTGATTGGCCATGATAAATTAACCAGTGGTGTCTATAGATGTGCAAGTTAAATGAATTAGCAGGGTAAATGCACATGGTTAAAGGGATAGGGTAGGGGTTAGGTCTGGTTAAGATGCTCTTTTGGAGAGTTGGTGCAATCTCGATAGGCTGAATGGCCTCCTCCTGCATTGTAGCAATTCAATGGTTCAGCTGTGCCTTGCAGACCAAAGTTATTAAATCACATTTGGTCACGTAATATAGGGACAAGAATAGATCATTTAGCCCTTAAGCCTGTTCTGCCATTTAATTAAAGTAAGATTGATCTGTATCTCAACTCTGTTTACCTGTCTTTGACACTCTTACCTAATAACAACCTATGGACTTGAATCTTGAAGGTTTCATTGACCCAGCAACCACTGTCTTTTGGGGTTTCAGTTTTCCAGGTTTATGTAGTATCAACAATCCATCCTTCAAATGAGGAAGTAGTTTCTGACTTCACTCCTTCATCATCTGGCTCTAATATTAAGTAAATCTGACTTTGAAGAAATTGTTTGCTGTTTTTCCTATTAAAAATTTTGTAAAATAGTTTTAATACCTCAATTAAATCAACCTTCAAAGCAACGTTTAATGCTGCCTTCTTTTCTTTAATATTGCTTTATGCGGGAGTGGTAATAGCCAGAGAGAACTGAGGGTTTTTTTCTTTTTCTTGGTATTCTTTTGTCAATACTTCTGTAAATGATTTTTCTATAAATGATGCTGCCATTGAAACATAAAAAGAGGGGTCAAAATCATGAGGAGTCAAACAATGACATTTGATATACATTGTTTGCTTTTGTTGGTTGTCCATGTTCATAGACCTGCCACGCTAAGCTAGACAGATCAGAAACTAAACTGCCTTTGCTACCTTCATTTCACAAGAGAGGCTGTCAAAGAACAATGCCATCTGCTGCAAGGCTGACCTGCACATAATGCCTGGAACATGGACAACTCTTCCCACAGAAGTGAAGGTCACCACAGAATTAAGCTTTCATATTGGCAATTAACTGGAAGGGGACAGCTGAAAAGGTTAGGCAGTTTGCAGCACACACATTTATCAGGTAAGTGACAAACATATTGTTTGCAAGAGTAGCATCTTCAACACACTACCTGTAGAAAGGATGCCTTGATTCAACAACGTTTGCAGTTAATGGCAGGGCTGCCTAACATCCGCCAAACATCATACACAAGGCATCACAGCTCCTGATATCATCCCTGGGTTTTGTGACCTAGATGGACCTTCTTTAGTGTTATTTAACCACAGAAACATCATTATATACATGGATGACTGTAATCTAGAAACTAGTCATCATGCCTTTCCTATGAAATTGCTGCTTAATTTGTAAGAATCACAAAATGCTGCACTGAGGCAGCCCAATTTCAACCTTCTGTCACAGATTCGATGCCGAACCTGCAGGACTTCGATTCTCTGTATATTTGTCATAATTTTTTATGGCAGTCTAGGCTATTTGACCCACAAAGTGGGCCCTACAACTTTTTTCAAATAAAATTGCAAAGGAAAAGGATAAAATTGTCTTGATGCTTTGTTTCTTCCCCAGAAGGTGCTGGCTCTTGCTATTTTTATTTTTTGCCATGTTAACATTGCATGCAATGTAAAGCAATACTTAGTTTTTTAATGAACATATCATTTTCTTTTCAACTTGCTATTTAGTTTGTAATGTATGAGAATAAAAAGGGAGCGCAAATCAATTTGATATATTATTATTAGCTCATTGTCGCTTTCTTGGCAGTTTTTATTTGCCACTGGTCATTTGCCATTGCCTTCCACTCTCAGGGACATAGCCAGAAGGCAGGTCCTAAGTCTACCTCAGCTGAAACAGGAATTGAACCTCTGCTGTTGACATTAGCACAGAGCTCATTAGCCCACATAGCCTTCTTATGGAATGCTATGTTTATATAATTCACAGCACGTTTGAATTAATAGCATTAATAGAAATTAACAGCTTTGATCTAATATGGAGATATGATTGCGAAGTGCCCAAGATTTATTGCATGGCAGAATGAAAAAGGAAGAAGGTAGCCATGATAATAAAGGATAGGCTAAAGTCAGTAAAGAGAAAGGACCTTAGCTCAAAAAATCAAAAAGTAGAATTAATTTGTGTGGAATGAAGAAACAACAAGGGATGGAAAATGCATGGTGGCACAATGGTTCACGGTATGGGAGACACGGTAGCACAGTGGTTAGCACTGCTGCTTCACAGCTCCAGGGACCTGGGTTTGATTCCCGGCTTGGGTCACTATCTGTGTGGATTTTGCACATTCTCCTTGTGTTTCCTCCGGGTGCTCTGGTTTCCTCCCACAGTCCAAAGATGTGCGGGTTAGGTTGACTGGCCATGCTAAATTGACTGTAGATGCATAGGCTAGAGGATTAGTGGGTAAAATATGTTCGGACATGGGAGTAGGGCCTGGGTGGGATTGTGTTCACTGCAAACTCGATGGGCCGAAAGGCATCTTTCTGTACTGTAGCGTTTCTGTGATTTCTCCCTCACGGTGCCAGGGACCCAGATTTGATTCCCACGGTCTGTGTGGAGTCTGCATGCTCCCCCCCGTGCCTGCATGGGTGTCCTCCCAGATGCTCTGGTTTCCTGTTATAGTCCAAAAGTCGTACTAGTTAGGCGCATTGTCTATGCTAAATTCTCCCTCAGTGTATTTGAACAGGCACAAGAGTGTGGCAACTAGGGGATTTTCACAGTAACTTCATTACAGTGTTAATGTAAGCCCACTTGTGACACTAATAAATAAAGAAAAGGTGGGAATTATGTAACAGTGGTTGCCATGTAGGACAGAGTATAAATCAGAAAACTAGAGGCACATGTAATAAGAGAATACAGCATTCATGGGTTACTTAATTTATACAGACTGAGAAAACAAATTTGTATGAATTGTAGAAAGGACAAGTTGATGGAATATACCAAAGATATTTTTGAGATCAATATGCTATGGGAGCAATCAGGAAACAGGCTATTTTGAATTTAATGTTTTGCAATGAGAAAGGGTTAATTTATAACTTTGTGATTCAAAAAAATGTTTTGAGGAAAGAGTGATCATAATATGAATAGGATTTTACATTGAGTTTGAAAAGGATTAAGTCTGAATCTTAGCAAAGTGATCTTTGTAGATATAGGGACAAGGTGGCTAAACGAGATTGGAAATACATTAAAAGATATAATGGTAGAAAAGCTAGCAGAAAGTAATGTGATAATATACATTCCAAAAAGACACAAAATTGATCCAACTATGGCTAAAAATGGTAGCTAAAGATAGTAATAAATCAAAGACAGAAGCTTACAATATTATAAAATCATATAAAAGGAGTAGTAAGCTTGAAGATTGGGAAGATATAAGAATTAAGCAAAGAGAGGCTAAAAAAATTGATAAGAAATGTGAAAAAAGGTTGGAAGTAAATTAGTGAGAAACATAAAAGACTGTAAATGTATGTAAATAGGGAGAAATTAGTAGAATTAAAGATGGACCCATTCGAAGTAGCACAGGTGAAATTATAATGGGTGTTACGATCCCTGTAGAGATTTAAACTTTCAATTACCAGCTGACAGAATGACACGGCAAGATTGCATATTTTTAAACTTTCGTTGAACCAATGACTAAAAAATGCCATTGACAAAACACTATTTTCCTTTCTTAGGCAGCATATGCTTTAAGCAGTCGAGAGGAATGGTCCCTATTTGTATTTACCTCATATCATACTCCTACCAATTTATTCCTTACTGTGAGTAGTCCACAAAGTCGAGCACTTGTTTTGGGAGTCTTGTGTCAGACATGTGGACAATGCAGACCACCCAGCAGAGCTGATCAAGTATGGTCACTGCTTTGATGCTTGGCTGGAGTGAGAATGCTGACATTGGTGCACCTTCCTGCCAATGAATTTGCAGCATCTTGCAGAGGAGTGCTGGTGCTACTTCTCCAGAGTTTTGAGATGCCTGCTGCACATAGTCCATGTCTCTGAACCATATAGGAGAGAGGGCATCACTACAGAGATTGTGACACTCTGAGCAGAGTTACACTTTTAGAATAAGAGATTGCCTTGCATTTCCCCCTACCCCCAGCTAGGGTTAGCCTGATAACAGCAGGTATTCACAAGGCCAGGTATAGAAGGGACATCCCATTCGTTGAGAAACGTTCACTTGACATATTCACTTGGAATCTTGTGCCACTGAACACCACAACTCCTCATGTGGCTCAATGACACGTTTTGACTGGTAACCAAACTGTGAATCTCCTTGGGACCTACTTATATTAAAGATGTTATATAAATATAATAAATTGTATTAGTTAGTACATCTGACAGTAAGTAAAATGCTTACTCCCAAACTCCCTCCACCCCTCTACTTCCACCTTTTCTTTCTCCCTCCACCCTCTCCCTCCAAAAACTTCATCCACTCTCCACCTTCACACTCTCTCTCTGTTATTTCTCCACACACACTTTCTCTCCACACACACTCCCTCTACAATTTCACCCTGCACACATTCTTCCTCCACCATTGTGAAATGTAGCAGGTGCCAACGTTGCTTAGATGGGATACTGATTAGCTTTTCCCTTGTATGTGATTGGTCACTGTCAGTTCATTACTACATTGTGAAATGTTTATGAGAAATCGATTCAGCTGAAAAAAAGTGTGCTGTGGAGTTTTTGTCTCATTGAAGTGTGCTGTGTTACTGAAAAGGTTGGGAGCCACTGCTCTACATGTAGAATGCAGAGTTCTTTCGGATAATTATAAATGTATACTAAAGGGCTTAAAGTCATATAATACTGGAGTCAGATTTCAAAATGGACCAGTGGCAGCCAAAACTAAGATGAGAAAGCAAGAAGTAACCCAATGAGGGTTATCAGTGCGTACACAATGATAGGATGCAGATGGTGGGGATGAACAGAGAAACCAAGGCGTTCAAATATATAGCTTCCTGAAACCATTAGTCTGGTCAGAGAAAGAAGATCAAAAATACTTTGGATTTTATAACCAGGCACATAAAAATTAATCCTGGAAATTATAGTTATGAGGACAAAGGGCTATTTCTACTGGAGCAGAAAAGATGAAGAAATTTGTTAGAAAGTTTTAACATTATGTAGGGCTATAAAGAACACATTGAAGAAGACTTTCCTCTGGTTGGAGAGTCAGTGAATGGGAGATTGTCACCAAGTTTTTGCTTTTACTTTTCTCCTTAAATCATCTGTTACTGATGCAAAAGATTTTTTTTACATCAAAAGAATTGCAGGAGACCCAGAATGTCAGAAAATTTACCGAATAAAATGGTAAAATCAAACTTCCGAGGGCATTTCACACTCTCCATAGAAAATAAATCTTTAGCCACATCTCCCTTCATTACTTGTAAATTCTACATCTGAAAGATGGCACTTCGAACTGTTTAGCACTTTTGCATTGGGGTTCGTAGCCACAAACTTATGATATACTGCCTTTGCTGAAAACAAAATTACATTAAAAATGACTCATTTCATTTAGCTCTTTTTTTTCCCTTTTCCAGAAAAATGTGATTTAAAACCACAAAAAAGTGATGGAGATATTTATGTCGCACCATGTATGAAATATGATTAAATGTCAGTTCTTGACGTGTTTGAGCCATTGCTTGCAGTGACAGAGACAGCATGTGGATGGTAAGAACAGTATTCATGATGAGTTACTGATGTGTGTGTGAGAGAGTGGATGTGCACCAAAGACTGCTGTAAGGTCACAGCTAGGTAAAAGAGTCTGTGAAATGAATGCTTCTAGCATCATCGATGCCACAGAAGAATTCCTGTTGCATTTGCAAAAAAGTGAAAGTTACCAGTTGGGCTTCCTCTAATGTGACTGAAAATATTCAGTGACTCACAATATAAACTACTCAGCGAACTGAAATCACTCACAAAATGGACATGGCATTGTCTTCAGGTAATACTGTTCAAATTCAGACAACAAAGATATCTGTTTTTTAAATTGAAACAACTTAAACGTGAGTGATTCCCAACTGAAAGCTGCTTTTGCCCCAACATGAGTGCCTATGAATATATGACTGCTTTATTGCTTTAGCTGTGATCACCATTCTGGCCTGCGTATAAACTTTAAAAATTTGTTTGTGGGATGTGAACGTCACTGTCAAGGCTAGCAAATATTTTCCATCCCTCATTGTCCTTGAGAAAGTGGTGGTATGCTGCTTTTTTGAACCTGTCAAATGTGGCATAGTTACACTTAGTGTTGTCAGAAGGAGTTACAGGATTTTGATGTGACAAGTCAGGGCAATGTAAGATCTGGAAGGGAACTTGCAAATGGTGTCCCCATGCACCTGCTACCCTTGTCCTTTCAGGTGGTAGAGTTTGCACATTTGGAAAATACTGTCAAAAAAACTTTGGTGAGTTGCTGCAGTGCATTTTGCAAAGAGTGCACACCGTTGCCATAGTGTGTGGGTGGTGGTGGGGGTGAATATTTAAGGTGATGGATGGTGATTGTTGATCAAGTGATTGCTTTGTCCAGCATGGTGTCAAGCTTCTTGACTGTAGTTGTAGCTGCATTCATCCAGGCAAGTGGCAGTATTCTATCACATTCCTAACTTCTGCCATGTGGATGGTAGAAACACTTAGGAGAGACAGATGATGAGTTACTCATCACAGAATACCCAGCTTCTGATCTAATCTGGCAACCACAGTATTTATGTGGCTGATCCAGCTAATTGATGGTCAGTGATGAATCTCCAGGATGATGATGGTGGAGACTTGATGGTAATACCATTGAACATCAAAGGGAGGTGATTAGATTCTCTCTTGGAGATTATCATTACATGGCAATTGTGTGATGCGAGTGTTACTTTCCCCATAATAGCCCATGTCTGAATGTTCCATCTGGACATGGACAATGAGGAGAACACTGTAATCATAATGAACATTTTCACTTCAGATCTTATGATGGAAGAAATCTCATTGGTGAAGCAGTGGAAAATGATGGGGTCCAGGACCCCTGCAACGATGATCATAAATGTCCACGATCAAGTCTAACCGAAGGCAGGTCCCCAGTCACAGCAAAAATAGGGTTATGATGTTGTAACCCTACACAAAGGACATTATGTGGATTTTACAACTGTTTGTAGCATTGAATGAACAGCTAACCAGAAATCTGAACTGCATCTATTGGCAAACTCATCAGTTTGATTGTGGCCTCAGGAAAAAGCTACACACAAAGGTGGTGAACATTGCTGATAGAGCATCAACACTGATTTTGATTCTCCAAAATCATATTCCCTGAAACACAGCTTTCTACTGAAATGATTAGATGACTGAATTTATGCTATATAGAGATGAATTAAATACTGAATTGCCTCTTTGTTTTGCTCCTACTTAGTGCGTGTTGTTTATTTAAATAGCTGTGGAAGTGCTCATCATTCATTTTGCTCTAAGAATTTTCAACAAGGTAAGTTTTGGAATATTCATGAAACAGAATGCAGACTTGAGTTTCAGGGTCAAGTAGAATACTGCAAGTGAAACCAATTTAATTATTTTGATAAAGCATATAATTAGTAAGCACTCTTTCTAAAAATAAGTGTTATCTGGTGGTGAGTGGTGTTATATCATATTACGCTGCATTTGTTTAAATATTATTAGTCTGGTGTGTTTCAAAATATTTATGTTTAACTGAATTAGATTAATTATATCGGGAAAGAATTATTCTCATGTGTGCAGCAGAATGGTAAATAAATTCTTTTGGAATTAATTTACAATATGCAATATTTTTATACATGTAAAGAAATGTGCAATGTAATGGGCAATGTGTTCCTCATGTATTAAAGAGGCATCATGGAAGATATCCTGCTTAATATGCATAAGAATCATTTTCAAGCAGCACATTACATTCATGAGAGCAGTTATTATTCTGGAAAACAAAGCACTATTTTAAAATTTTTCTTCTCCGTTCTGCTAGGATAACCCTGATTAAGCAATTCACAATGCAACAAAATACGCATGCCCTGGATTTCCATTTTCTTTACTCTGAAATTTTTTTTTTCCTTTGCTGAAGCTCCTCGTTAGGGTTGTCATGTCCCTAAAGAAATCATAAACTGTTTAAATCAAACCTTAATTATTTTGCTTATCTAAAAAGTGGACTTTGCTAGACTAAAAGATGGCCACTATAGGCCACATGATTCACAGGCTGGCTACGGTTTCTGGAAATCTCCAACAGCTGTTACAGGACAAAGGTTCAACCCTCATCCTGGTGAAATCTTGCACCTCTCATTGTTTAGACACAATATAAGGAACAAAATCAGGTAGCAGCAGACTATTTGTCGCCCCAGCCAGGTCCTATAACAAAGTAAGTGCCATCAAAACTCATCATACCTTCTCAGATACTAATAGCCACCATCTATCTTGTAAGGTGAACAAAGGATTTTGACAGAGGCATAGAAACTGCTCGTTAGCCTGCAACTGACTCATTAGTTGGTAACATCATATAACCTAACCTTCTGGTCTTTGTCAAGTTTTAATATTACATTCTTAGACTCATAAGTCAGGTTGCTGTTTAACCTCCAGCCTGCAAACATCACTGTAGGAGTTCAGGCTGATCAATGGCCCCATTATGTCTAACCTCTTTGAGCCAGTTTCTTTGGAAGATACCTGACATCGCCTGCTGAACAGACCAGATCTCTCGATACTAACCTTATCTCGCTGCATCACTGTCGATTTTAAAAGAATTCTAAAACCCCTGGTTGAACCTGCCTAAACTGTAATTCCTCCATGAAAGAACCTTCTCTGGATTCTGACATTCTAGGCTGACAATCGCACGAACTGATATCCATATCTGTGGTTCTTATTCTTTCAAGTTATTCATAGTTATAAAAGCTCCTCTTTCCTATCTTCTTGTTGTGTGCATGTGTATGTGTATGAAGCTGCAACCATTCCCCTGGTTTGAATGTATGAATAAACAATTCTTCTGATTTAACTCCAAAGAGAGTTTGCTGCGAGGCACTTTAAAAATTCATCTCATAAATTGAGAAACATTTTATGGAACATTGAGAAACATGCCACTCCCTATTTGAAAAATTAAAACGCATCTGTTTATGGGCTGACAGTGAGAAAATAAAGGAGTTCAGGTTTTCCTCCTTCCCCAGTCTAAATGGGGCCAAGATTTCATACTGCCAGGTTTTCTGCAGTACCTTTCCAAGACCAGTCTTTATCCATGTTTGAAAATACATGGTAGCAATAGCAGGCTGTTCAATGACAATGAGAGGATGATGCATCAAACACCATACCTGGGTGATCCCTGAAACAAAGAGCTTCTCATATGAGGGACAGTTGAGGACTCTGGGTCTGCACTCAGAGTTTAGAAGGATAAGGAGTCTTATTGAAACTTATAGTATACTGCAAGGCCTCGATAGATTGGACGTGGAAAGGATGTTTTCACTAGTAGAAAAAATTAGAACCGGAGGGCACAACCTCAGGCTAAAGGGATGATTCTTTAAAATAGAGATGAGGAGGAAATTCTTCAGCCAGAGAGTAGTGAATCTGTGGAACTCTTTGCTGTGGAGGCCAGCTTATTGTGTGTCTTTAAGGCAGAGCCAGATAGGTTCTTGATTAATAAGGGGATCAGGGGTAATGGGGAAAAGGCAGGAGAATGGGGATGAGAAAAAAAATCAGCCTTGATTGAATGGCAGAGCAGACTCGATGGGCCAAGTGGCCTAATTCTGCTCCGATGTCTTCTGGTCTTATGGGTAAAGATGTGCCAATCTGCTCTGGCATTTCCAGTGTAATTCAGCCAAAAGCCACAAAAACAACACAAAAGATCAAGAGTTTTCAAAGGTAAATTACATCCAACACAAATCAAGTTGCTGTGATCTTTTGCATTGGTTGAAAAAGTATTGCACTGACAACTGTACCTGCTTATTAAATTGATCATGCCTCAGATCAAATTAATCTCAATGACATGTTCCCACAAACCGTACTTGTTTATAGTGTTTTGCAGAAGCTTCTAAAATTACAAAGATACTGAGTATGAAAAATAAGAAAATAAATGTTCTGTATGGATTTTTAATATAATTTTCAGTGATTAAAAGTAATTTTGCTTACCCTATACTAGCAATAATGCATAATGAGGCTTGTTGAGAGCCCAGACATCCATGAGTCTGTTGAAACAGCCAAGGGAAAACATTGCTTGACATACAACTCTTTCTCTGTGAACTATTCCTTCCATTGCACAATGTTTATTTACTGAAGATGAAGAGGTCAACTTCAGTAGTTACTGCTATTGAAATTTGAAAGGTCTGGATAATTGACACTTTAATAGAGCTGTAGTAAAAGCAGATTTAAAAAAAATAAAAATTAGAAAGTTATGAATGAATGACTGGGTTTTTAAAGCTTTTCCACATGGGCTGTAATAGGCACATTCCAATAAGAAGGAAAAAAAATTAAGAGGAGGACCTGTCATCGGTAGTTAACTAAAAAAGTTAAGCATAGAAGATGGGAGCAGGAGGAGGCCATTTGGCCCATCAAGCCTGCTCCGTCATTCATTCCAATCATAGCTCACCCCTACTTTTTCCCTATAACCTTTGATCCCATTCGCCCTAAGTGCTATATCCAGCCACCTCTTGAATACAAGTTCAAGTTAACCTCAAATCAAAGATAGTATTAAGTTTGAAAAAAGCACATCTTTACACAAAGATGAGCAGCAGATCAGAAGATTGGAAAAAATATAAAGAACATAAAGGAATTACAAAAACATTGATGAGGAAGGAAAATTTAGAATATGAGTAATAGCTAGTAATATAAACACAATTATTTTACCCGTTATACCAACTGGATATTATTTTCCAGACCCAATATAAATGTCTGAAAAAGGGGCCAATTTAACCATTACACTTACATAGAACATAGAACACTACAGCACAAACAGGCCCTTCGGCCCACGAGTTGCGCCGATCACATCAACACCTATCTATAACCCCCAATCCCATAAAACCCCATATACTCATCCAGAAGTCTTTTAAAAGACCCCAGCGAGTTCGCCTCCACCACCACTGACGGCAGCCGATTCCATTCACTCACCACCCTCTGAGTGAAAAACTTACCCCTAACATCACTTCTGTACTTTCCTCTCCGCACCTTAAACCTGCGTCCTCTCGTAGCGACCATTTCAACCCGGGGAAACAGCCTCTGAGAATCCACCCTATCTATTCCTCTCAACATTTTATAAACCTCTATCAGGTCGCCTCTCAACCTACGTCTCTCCAGGGAAAAGAGACCCAGTTCCCTCAACCTAACTTCATAAGGCATGCCTCCCAGTCCAGGCAACATCCTTGTAAATCTCCTCTGTACCCTTTCAATAGCTTCTACGTCTTTCCTATAGTGAGGCGACCAGAACTGCGCACAGTACTCCAAATGAGGCCTGCCAAGGGTCTTATAAAGTTGCAGCATTACCTCCTGACTCCTAAACTCAATCCCTCGATTTATGAAGGCCAGTACACCATACGCCTTTTTGACCACCTCTTCCACCTGCGAGGCCGATTTAAGAGTCCTGTGGACCCGGACCCCAAGATCCTCCTGCTCCTCAACACTACCAAGACTCCTGCCCTTGATAGTGTACTCATTCATCCCATTGGTTCTGCCAAAATGGATGACTACACATTTATCCGCGTTGAAGTCCATTTGCCACTTCTCCGCCCAGTCCTGCATCCTATTTATGTCCTGCTGCAACTTTTGCCATCCTTCCAGACCATCCACAACACCACCGACCTTCATGTCATCAGCGAACTTACTTACCCATCCCTCCACTTCCTCATCCAGGTCATTTATGAAAATGACAAACAGCAAGGGTCCTAGAACAGATCCCTGGGGCACTCCACTGGTGACTGACCTCCATTCAGAAAAAGACCCATCCACAACCACTCTCTGCCTTCTGCAGGCAAGCCAGTTCTTGATCCACAAGGCCAAAGGCCCTCGGACCCCATGCCCTCTCACCTTCTCAAGAAGTCTTGCATGGGGGACCTTATCAAACGCCTTGCTGAAGTCCATGTACACCACGTCCACCGCACTTCCTTCGTCAATGTGTTCAGTCACATTATCGAAGAACTCAACTAGGCTCGTAAGGCACGACCTGCCCTTGACAAATCCATGCTGACTATTCCTGATCATGTCAAACCTCTCCAAATGGTCGTAAATCTTGTCCCTCAGAAGCCTTTCCATCAGCTTACCAACCACTGAGGTCAGACTCAGCGGTCGGTAATTTCCCGGGCTATCTCTGTTCCCTCTCTTGAAAATAGGGACTACATCCGCAATCCTCCAATCTTCCGGAACCTCTCCCGTCTCCATTGACGACGCAAAGATCATCGCCAGGGGCTCTGCAATCACTTCCCTCGCCTCCCACAGTATCCTGGGGTATATCCCATCTGGTCCCGGCGACTTATCAATCTTGATAGAATTCAAAAGTTCTAATACATCCTCCACCTTAATATCCACAAACTCAATCTTTTCCATCTGCTGCAAATCCGTGGCAAAATCTCCCAGATCAGCTTCCACCGTGAATACTGAGGCAAAGTACTCATTAAGCACCTCTGCCATTTCTTCTGGTTCCACACAGACCTTACCCCCTTCACCTTTTATAGGTCCTATCCCTTCTCTTCTCATCCTTTTACCTTTCACATATTTATAAAAGGCCTTGGGATTCTCCTTAATCTTACCTGCCAAGGTCTTCTCATGACCCCTTCTGGCTCTCCTAATTTCCCTTTTAAGCTCCTTTCTACAGACCTTATACTCCTCAAGATCCTTAACCTCTCCGAGTTCCCTAAACCTTTTGTACACCTTCCCTTTCCTCCTGACTAGGTTCAACACAGCCTTCGTGCGCCACGGTTCCCTCGACCTACCAAAACCCCCTTGTCTCATCGGAACGTTGTCACGCATAGCTCCAGACAAACATTCCTTGAATATCCGCCACCTTCCTTCAGTACTTTTCCCTAAGAACGCCTCCTTCCAGTTTACTTGTCCAAGTAACTTCCTGACTTCTTCGTATCTCCCCTTACTCCAGACAAACACCTTCCTAGCCTGCCTGATCCTATCTCGTTCCAATGCAATTGTGAAGGAGATAGAATTATGGTCACCATTCCCAAGATGCTCCCCTACTGAGAGATCCATCACCTGCCCTGGTTCATTCGCCAGTACCAGGTCAAGTACAGCCTCTCCCCTCGTAGGCTTATCCACATACTGTGTCAGGAAACCTTCCTGAACACACCTAACAAACTCCTCCCCATCCAAACCCCTTACCCTAGGGATATTCCAGTCGATGTTTGGGAAATTGAAGTCTCCCATCACGACAACTCTGTTATTAATACATTTCTCCAGAATCTGTTTCCCTATCTGCACTTCAACTTCCCTGTCACTATTGGGTGGCCTATAGAATACACCCAGCAAAGTTTTTGACCCTTTGCTGTTCGTAACTTCCACCCACAGAGACTCTGTAGATAGTCCCTCCACGGCATCCTCTTTCTCTGCAGCCATGACACTGTCCCTGATCAACAGTGCCACTCCACCACCTCTTCTGCCATCCTCCCTGTCCTTCCTGAAGCATCTGAAACCTGGCACCTGAAGTACCCAGTCCTGTCCCTGAGACATCCAAGTCTCCGTAATGGCCACCACATCACAATCCCAAGCAGCAATCCACGCCCTAAGCTCATCTACCTTATTCACTACACTCCTTGCATTAAAATATATACACTTCACCCCCTCAGTCTGGGCATTTCCCTTCTCCACCCCCTGTCTAACCTCCCCCCCCATACTGCCTGCGGTCCTCCCTTACCTGGGAGCTAACCTCCTCCGTCCCAGTTTCCCCATCACAATTCCCTCCCCCCATCCTTTCTAGTTTAAAGTCCCCCCGGTAGCCTTAGCCAGTCTTCCCGCCAAGATATTAGTCCCCCTGGGATTTAAGTGCCACCCATCCTTACTGTACAGGTCCCACCTACCCCTAAAGAAGTCCCAGTGATCTAGGAACCGAAATCCCTGCCCTCAACACCAGTCCCTCAGCCACGCATTCAGCCTCCACCTCATTTCATTTCTTCCCTCATTCTCCCGTGGCACAGGCAGCAATCCTGAGATTACTACCTTCGCTTTTCTCTTCCTCAGCTGCCTACCCAGTTCCCTATAGTCCCTTAGAGATGGAATGAGTTTATTAATTAAAGGCAAGAAAATGCATTCATACGAACATACGATTTAGAAGCAGGAGAAGGCCACTAAATCCCTTAAGCTTGTTCCGCCATTCAATAAGATAGTGGTTGATCTGATTGTAAACTCAACCCCATATTCCTGTCTACCCCCGATAACCTTTATCAAGAAGCTATCTAGATCTGCCTGAAGAGTATTCAAAAATTCTGTTTCCACTGCTGTTTGAAGAAGAGACTCACAATGCTGAGAGAAAAATATTCTCCTTATCTCCATCTTAAATTAGAGTTTCTTTAGATATTTAAAGAAGAAACGAGTTAACAAAGTGAATGTTAGTCCTATGGAGAATGCATTTGGGGAATCAATAACGGAAAGCAGGCTATTGCAGATGCATTCAATGCGTATTTTGCATCAGTCTTCACAATGGAGGACACAAGTAATACCTCAGAAATAGCTGTAAATCAGAAAGTAAAAGAAGTCAGGAAAATTACAATCACCAGGGAAGTGTTATTGAGCAAATTGTTGAGTCTGTGGGCTGACAAATCCCTGCGTCTGGACAGACTTCACACTAAGGTCTTGAAAGAAGTGGCTAATGAGATAGTTGATGCATTGGTTTTAATTTTCCAAAACTCCCTAGATTCAGGGAAGGTCCCACGAGATTGGAAGATAGCAAATGTAACTATTTTATTCAAAAAGAGAGGGAGATAGAAAGCAGGAAATTACAGGTCAGTTAGCTTAACATCTATCATAGGAGAAATGTTAGAAGCCGATATTAAAGATGCTATAACAGGGTGCCTGGAAATATTCAAGGCAATCAGTCAGCATCAACATGGCTTTATGAAAGGGGAATCAAGTTCTTTGATAAAGGGGAATCAAGTGCTTTCGATAAAGGGGAACCAGTAGATTTATAATCCAGAAGGCATTTAATAAGGTGCAACTTAAAAGATCATTGCAGAAAATACAAGTTCGTGGTGTAGGGGTAACATACTGGTATGGACTACAGGGAAAACAGATGCCATAAATGGTTTTTTTTCCTGATTGCCAGGATATGATCAGTTGTGTGCCAGAGGAATCACTGCTGGGGCCTCAACATTTTACAATTTATATAAATGACTTGGATGAAGGGACCGAAGACATGATTGCAAAATTTACTGATGACTCAAGGATTGGTAGGAAAGTAAATTGTGAAGAGGACACAAGGAGGCTACAATGTGACAGAGGTTAAGTGTGTGGGCAAAGATCTGTCAATTGGAATATCATGTAGGCAACTGTAAAGTTGTTCATTTTGGCAGGAAGAATGAAAAAAGCTTACTACCTAAATGCAGAGAGATTACAGAGCTAAGATGCACAGGGACTTGGATGCCCAACTGCATGAATTACAAAAGGTTAGTATGCAGGTACAGTAAGTAATTAGGAAAATGAATAGAATGTTCTAATTTATTACAGGTGAAGTTAATGACAACAGTTGGGAGGGTATGCTTCAGCATTGGTGAGATAACATATTGAATATTGTGTATGGTACTTGTCTCCTCATCTAAGAAAATATGTGAATATGTTAGAAACAGTCCAGAGAAGGTTTACTAGAGTAATACCAGGAACGAGTGGGTTTTCTAATGAGGAAAGGTTGGAGGTTAGGTTTGTATCCACTAAAGTTTAGAAGAGTAAGAGGCAACTTGATTGAAATCTTTAAGACTTAAGAGAGGTACTGACAGGGTGGATGTGGAGTGGATGTTTCCTTTTATCAGAGAATCTGTAATCAGGGGCCACTATTTAAAAATAAGGGGTCACTCATTAAGATGGCGATGACGAGAAATTGTTTCCCTCAGAGGGTTGTTTGTCTGAAACTCTCTTCCTCAAAAGACAATGGAAACAAAACCTTTGGATACTTCTAAGGCAGAGCTATATAGATTCTTGATTAACAACTGGGCAAAAGGGGTAGGCAGGAATGTGGGGTTGAGGTTACAATTAGGTCAGCCATGATCTTATCAAATGGTGGAGGAGACTGAATGAGTCAAATGGCCTACTCCTGCTCCTAATTCATATGTTCATATATGTATAAATGCATTTTCTTGCCTTTAGTAATTGATAAATTCACTCTAACTCAAAAAAGCCTGGCTAAGTTGGTTTATTTTGAAGCATAACTATTGGGTCTGGGAAAAAGATGTCTGTGAAAACAGATCTTTCTAGAGTATTGCTTGTTGCAACCAACAGCAGAGTTAGTTGGCCATGCTGCTATTGGCTGGAGATGACATTTGACTCTACCTACCCACTATCTTTCTCACTGCTTCTGGGGTTTCTACCTTCCAACAACTAGGCTTGAGTGAGTTAAAATTCCTACGATAGAACAATGGAAAAATTCAAGCAGTGCTGTCCACCCTGCCACAAAATGCTTCATCTTATTATTCATCACAAACCAGACTTTATCTTATTTTATCCCAAGTTGGACTTTTGACCCCACATCTTGTGCATCCTAAAAACTGCTTACTTCTCTATAACGTAGCATACTTGCCTCAATCCACCTGATTCGGAAAACCTCTTTGTCTCTGCATCTTCCAACTCAAATGTTCCAATGGCCAACCTCCAATCTTACTTGCACGCCAATTGTCAACTCATCCAAAACTGTCCTTTCCAGATTCTATCATGCATTAATAGTGCTCATTTATTACAACTTATAGATCTTCATCAATTTCCTGCCTCTCCAACATCTCAAATTTAAAATTTTCATTGCCATGCTTAAATCCTCATATGGCTTTGCCCATCACTAACATTCTTCAGCTCTATTACCCTTCCCCGCCCACATCCCTCAACTCTATTCTTCTGACTCAGAAATGATCTTGCATGCAACTCGATTCCATTAAATGGTGGCTATACCTTCAGTTACCTAATCCTTTCAAAATAAACATTCTTCAAAACATCACATCATCACCTCACTTCCTTGAAAACCCTTCTTAAAATGCATTGCTTAAGCCAAGAAAGTTGTTCACTGCTACAATTTCATGGGCATTCACTTTTATCTTTATTTCTCTATAGTGTGCCTTAGCTTTTCTTCCTACATACAAGCTACAATATAATTCCAAGTTTTATCAATCAAAAGCTCAGGCAGGTAGTGTACTCCCTCTTTTTTAATTTATTCATGGATTGAAGTGTTGCTGGTATCCAAGTCCCCCCGCGTATCCCTGTGGCCCACTGAGGGGCCCTTCCTCTCCCTTCACCGAGGGCCTGCCTGATTAGCCCCATTGATCCCCATCCCCATTTAACTGCACTCCGGGCCTCATTCCTTCTGGCTTGTAAAGCATTGCTGCAGTCCAGCAGTGTCTTACCCCTCCCATTCGTGCTCCTGGCTCTCTGTTTGGCTGACAGCTCTTGGATGTGGAAAATCTATTTTAAGAGGTGGACAAGTCAAAACTGCAGGCAATTAATTACCTGAGAACCTTAAATTCTGGTTGTGGCTTTCAGGGCTGTTGGAGGCTGGGTTTCCCCCAGCTTCTTGGCCAGTGGGCAAAGCTGCTACCAAAACCTAAAATCTCAGCTCATCATCTTTCTTTCTCACTGTCTTCTCATCCTATCTCTTTTCCCACCCTTTCTCCCATTTTAGTCTCCCTCCCAAATCCTTCCTCATCATTTTCTCTATCTCTCATTTCTTTCCTCCCTCCCACTCTTTCCTCACTTTCTTCTCTTCATGACCCCTCCTCCTCTTCTGATCTTATTTTCCTGAACTTTTCTTCACTACCGCTGCGTTGAAAACCCAGAGCTCCTTGCTTACCAAATACTATGGGTGTACCTGTAGCACCTGCGGTACAAGAAAGTGACTCATCAGTATCTTCTCAAGGACGATTAGCGATGAATAGCAAATGCTGACCTTGCTAGTGACGTTCACATCAGCAAATTAAAAAAAAAATCTTTTCCCCTTTTCCACCTCTCTTCCCTGATTGTTATCCCTCATCCTGTCCTCCTTAGCTCCTTTCCCCTTCATCTTCCTCTCATCTGACTACTGTTCTCTCTTTGACTTAACTCATTCGACCTCCTATGCCCTAACCCTACTTGATCCGAAACATAGTCTTGACTCCACCTGTTCAACACCAGAGAGACTAGAGTGTGAACTATGTTTGCAGACTTTGGTCCAATTAATCTTACCCCACAGCTCTGCTTTACTTGTTAACAATATTTTTTCTCAACCGACAGATCAACTAAAATCTTAGTGAAAGTATTAGCTACGCAGTTTTTCTGTTTGTAATATAGCGAAGACAAAATGATAATAGTCTCAACTTCACTATGAAGATACATGTCTTCACATTGTTATTCCTATCATGTGGCATCCTGATCCTGGGACTGACAGGAGATATGTTCAAATTAACATTTTCACACCAAAAAATTTGTATGCATTATTTATAGTGACAGTTAGCTTGGATTGCTTACAACAAGACATAATACCATTTTTCTTCACGAATTGCTGATGTTTTGATCTTGTGATTTATGCTCCAAGCCCTTACTCGACTGGTTTGAAAAGAAATATGCAGCAAGTTTGTATTAAATAAATTAACCTCCACTGAAGCACAAGGTCCAGGTGCCTCAGAATGCCTTCTCACATTCTTAATAGCCAAAGCAAAAAGCTATTCACCTGACAGGGAATCTGTCTCTCAAGTCCTGCTTCCAAATTCTCTCCTTCACTTCAATCTTTTTTGTGTCTTCCAATTTAAACAATAAGGCTGTGTCCAAGTTCCATCTGAACATCCCATTTTCCTTCCTGCCATACACATGCTAAGTTAAAAAACTAATTAAAATTGACTGATAGTTTCCAAAAAGCTGACAAAACACCAATACAGAAATCGAAACACTTCAGCTCACCAAATAGAACTACACCACAATATTTCATTTTTTAACAGTGCAAAATTTACTAAAAAGTACAGATTTAGAATCATAGAATCCCTCCAGCGCAGAAGGGGGCCATTCGTCCCTTCAAGTCCGTGCCGATAAGAATCCCACACAGGCCTTATCCCCTTAATCCCATGTATTTATCCTGCTAATCCCCCGATACTAAGGAGCAATTTATTGTGGCCAATCAAACTATCCCACACAACTTTGGAGTGTGGGAGGAAACTGGAGCACCTGGAGGAAACACACGCAGACATGGGAAGAACATGTAAACTCCAGTGACCCAAGGCCAGAATTGAACCTGGTTCCCTGGAGCTGTGAGGCAGCAGTGCAAACCACTGTGCCACTTAAACAAAACAAGCACCATCAATTTAAATATCATTGAAAACTATCTAGGTCACGGCACTTAGATTTACTTCTTACTTTCCCCAGGAATTCTGTAAAAAGACACATCAAGTTTAATGTTATTTAATATGTAGGGACCACCCATAAGAATTCCACAATCCTCAGGAGAATTCTCCTCAGCTTCAGGTATTCTCAGAGGGAGAACTTCAATTTATCACCTCTTGTGTGGATGCCCAAGTCTCTTGTTCTGATTACTTTATCATACTTTTAAGCCAATTCAACTGGTTATTTTGCAGAATAACATTGAGAGGCCCATACTAGATTCCCCCACTGGTTTCAGAATAGGCAAACTTCCAGCTTCTGTTCCCTCACAGGGTTCAAACTGAGATTAAGCTTCACCCATATTCTACCCAGTCAATTATGATGTTAGTTCTTTAATCTTCTTACAGTGCAGGTCCATCTGTCATTTGACTAACTTGTTTCAGAGACATGCAAACTGCATGAGGTCCAAACTGCAACTAACTCCCCCAGCAAATGCCTCGATAAATTGAAACCAAAGAACTATCTTAAGTTTCACCAATCTCCATGATGACGTCGCTAGTTCTGGGCTGTCCTCAAACTGACCTTTAAGTCAACCATTCTTCTTTAACAATTGATTTTCGGATTTGATAATGTAAATGGATTCTCCAACCTTTCAGCATTTATTGAATGCTTTTAAACCAGTTTGGTTTTATCTCCCAAAAACATCTCTCTGGAACTACCTTTGTTCTTGGTAGCATTGGAGATGTCTTGACTCCAGCTCTTTAGCAAAGTAAGCCCATCTGCTGTTTTATAATTCTCATTTCTTTTCAGACTTTATTAAACAAACATGGGTCACCTTTTGGACTATCATTTCTTCAGGAATTTTGGCAATCTCTAAAGTCCAGCATTTTTATTACCTTGTTTGTCCAAATGATAATCTCTTAGGGCAATATTCCATCATGGCAGATGTGAAATTTGAATTTAATAGAAATCTGGAATAAAAAATTTAGTGATGGCCATGAAACCATTGTCATGCCATAAAAACTCATCTGCTTCACTAATTTCCTTTAAGGAAGAAAATCTGTCATCCTTACTTGGCTTGGTTTATATGTAACTCCAGATCCACAACAATGTTGTGCATAAATGCTCTCGGGAATGGGTAATAAATGCTGGCCCAGCCAGCGATGCCCATGTTTCATGAATTAAATAAAAATACACATAGCCCCTGCCTTTTCTGTGTAATCTGCTTCAAGCTTATTTAATTGTATTTTTTCCATTTTCTAAAGTTAAAATATAATTCCTGAAACTAAAAGATGTAAAATTATATTCTGAACTCATGAGCCATGAACTAGATATTCACAACAATGTAATCCAGGCTGACACATGTGTAGTAGAGGGAATGGGGTCATAACTGCTATTTCTCAATTAATACTTAAATTGAGACCCTTTCTGCGATGTAGGGATGGTGTAAAACGTTCCCCAGGAGTGTTCAATAGTGGAGACTTGCCCTAGTGTCCTGGCTATTACTTATCACATTACTGTTTCTGAGATCTTGCTCCACATTAGCTACATTGCAACAGTGTATTTCAAAAGCATTTCATTGGCTGTTAAATATTTTGGGAAGCCTTTTGGTCACGAAAAGCAACTTTCAATGTAAGTTTATTACTTATGCAAGTTCAGATATATTCAATATTTGATTTGTTTGTTGAAGGAGGATTTCTTGCTGAGAGGACAAGCTTTTTACCCTCGTCATGCTTTCTTGATTTTTTGACACTCTTTCCATGGATGTAATTCAACTCTGCCTGACAAAGCAAAAAATAATTTCTCCCTGATCGCTTCAACAGGAGATCAAAAATAGCTGTAGTTAACACCTTCCATTAGGGACAAATCCCCAGCTACATTAAATCATAGAATGGCTTACTGTACAGGAGACTGCCATAAATCCACTCATGTCCTTGCGAGCTGCAACAGCAATTCAGCTCATCCCACTGCCTTCCCTTTACCCCATCCTGCAATTTACTTTCACTTCAGATGATTAACCAATTCTCTTCTGAAAGCCACAACTTAAACAGTCTCTATCCCATCTGAGGCAGTGTATTCCAGATCCTAATCATTCACTACATAAAAAAGGGATTGTCTCAGAGCTTGGGTTAGTTAGCTATTCAGCCCAAATGAAAGTGTCCTGTGCTTCTTGACCATTCTGCCAAGGGGGTCGGCTTCTTCCAATCTACTCTGTCCTCACCCCTCATGATTTCAAACACATTTATCAAACTTCCTCTGAACCTTCCTTTCTCCATGGACATGTCACTGGCTTATTAAATCGAGGCTATTGAAGCCCCTCATCCCTGGAATCACCTCCATAAATCTTTTCTGCATTTTTCTAATGCCTTCACATCCCTTTTGAAGCATGGTGCTCAGAATTAGGTACAGTATACCTGTTGAGGATGAACCAGAGTTTTTTTTAAAGGTTCACCATAGCATCCTTGTTTGGTACTCTGTGCTTTTTATCAGGCTCAGAATCCTGTATGGCACATGAATCACTTTCACAACCTGTTCTATCATCTCCAACAATTTGTGCACCTATACCCTCAGTTTCTTCAACTCCTGTACCCCGGTTAGAATTGTTTTACATCATCTCTCCTCATTCTTTCTACCAAAATACATCACTTCACACTTCTTTGACAAAAATGTCACCTGCCATTTGTCTGCCCATCATCTCATCCAGTCTGTTTTCTTGAAATTTATCACTACTCTCCTCATAAATCGTTTAAGTTTATTCATTCGTCACAAGTACGTTTATATTAACACTGCAATGAAGTCACTGTGAAAATCCCCTAGGTGCAAACTCCAGCGCCTGTTCAGATACACTGAAGAAGAATTTTACATGGCCAATGCACTTATAGGCCGGTTAGTTTAACGTCTGTGGTAGGTAATATGTTAGAATCTGTCATTAAGGAGGAAATTGCGAGTCATCTTGAAGGGAATTGCTTGATAGAGCAGACGCAGCACGGTTTCATTAAAGGGAAGTCGTGTCTGACAAATTTACTGGAGTTCTATGAGGATGTGTCTAGGGCAGTCGATAGAGGAGAGCCGGTGGATGTGGTCTTTCTAGATTTTCAGAAGGCGTTTGACAAAGTGCCTCACAAGAGGTTATTGCAGAAGGTCGAGTGTCATGGAGTTGGGGGTAGGGTGTTAGTGTGGATAGAGGATTGGTTGTCAAATAGGAGGCAGAGAGTCGGGGTCAACGGGTGCTATTCGGATTGGCGGATGGTGACTGGTGGAGTGCCCCAGGGGTCGGTGCTGGGGCCTCAGCTTTTTACCATTTATATAGATGATCTGGAGGAGGGAACCGAGTGTAGAGTGTCGAAATTTGCTGATGACACCAAGATTGGGGGAACGGCAAATTGTGCGGAGGGTGTGGAGAGTCTGCAGAAGGATCTAGATAGGCTGGGCGAATGGGCCAGGAAATGGCAAATGGAATTTAATGTTGGCAAGTGTGAGGTGGTCCACTTTGGTAGGAAGGACTATTACTTACGGGGCGAAAAACTGCAGCAGGCGACGGTGCAGAGGGACCTCGGGGTCCTTGTGCATGAGTCGCAAAAACCCAGCTTGCAGGTGCAGCAGGTGGTCAGGAAGGCGAATGGGATGCTGGCCTTCATAGCGAGGGGGATTGAATATAAAAGTAGGGAGGTCTTGCTGCGGCTATATAGGGCATTGGTGAGGCCGCAGCTGGAGTACTGTGTGCAGTTTTGGGCGCCGCACCTGCGCAAAGATATTTTGGCCTTGGAGGGAGTGCAGAGGAGGTTTACTAGGCTGATACCGGAGTTGAGGGGGTTGAGCTATGAGGAGAGGCTGAATAAACTGGGCTTGTACTCGTTAGAGTTTAGAAGAATGAGGGGAGATCTCATTGTGACGTATAAGATGATGAATGGGATGGATAGGATAGAGGTGGAAAGACTCTTCCCGCTCAAAAAAGACAGTAGGACTAGGGGGCACAGCCTCAAGATAAAAGGGGGGGCGGTTTAGAACGGAGTTGAGGAGGAACTTCTTCACTCAAAGGGTGGTGAATCTCTGGAATTCTCTGCCCGTTGAAGTGGTGGAGGCTGTCTTGCTAAATATTTTTAAGACGCGGGTTGATGGGTTTTTGATAGGAGAGGGGATTAAGGGTTATGGTGAGAGGGCAGGAAAGTGGAACTGAGCAGCGACAGATCAGCCATGATCTTATTGAATGGCGGGGCAGGCTCGAAGGGCTGGATGGCCTACTCCTGCTCCTATTTCTTATGTTCTTATGAAACCGGAGCACCTGGATGATACCCACACAGACACAGGGAGAATGTACAAACTCCGCACAGAAAGTGACCCAAGCTGGGAATCAAACCCAGGTCTCTGGTGCTGTGAGGCAGCAGTGCTAACCATTGTGCCACCATGCTACTCTGGATTCTTCTGTCTGCAAATTTTGAGATTGTGTCCTGCACACCTAAGTCTACGTCGTTCATATAGATCAGGAAAATCAGTCCTAATACTGACTCCTGAAAAACCTCACTCTGTACCATCCTCCAGTCCAAAAAACAACCTTCACCATTAAGCTCTTTCCTGATCCTTAGCTAACTTTGTATCTATGCTGCTACTGTCCCTTTTATTTCATGAGCGCGATTTCCTGTGCTGTCTGTGGCATGTTTCACGGTGGCACAGACAGCCAACGTTGGCCTGATCCTGCTGTGTCAACAAGGTTCCAGTTCTATGTACCCCACACTGCTGGGAAACCCATGGCAAGGGTTCACCATGGGCGGGACCGGAAAATCCCATAGGTGAAAATGGCCGGAAAATACAAGCCCATGTGTTTGAACTTTAATGATGAGCTTTTTTTGTGGCACTATACCAAACACGGTCTTAATTCGTGTATTGAAACGTTTTAATACCCACATCAACAAAAATTCTGACCATCAATTCATCCTACATTTACAAGAGTTCATACACATGGAGGCAGTTGATGGACTACCTCAGTTGGAGGAACAATCATAGATAAGCAAATTTTTAATTTTAAGCAGTTCCAGGAGAGATTAGGCTGAGTCAATATCATTGAAATAAAGCCTTAGAACAGAGTGCTGATGAAGGGTCACTGGAACATTAACCTGCCCTTTCCTCATCAATCTGCTACACACTTCAAACATTTTCCATCTTAAAAATCTCCAAATTAATGAGGCTGAGAATGATTGATGGTGATCACAGTGGATATATGGCTAACACGTTGATGTGATATTCTCGTCTGCTATTTGAACAGAGCCAGTCACCCTTTTAAAACAAATAGTTTTATGCTTCTGTTAAAAAGGACAGAGGAATATCATGCAAATTCTAAAACATTAATCTGCTATCATCAACAATTATTCTTAGTCTATGCTGCTACATTAGTCATGTCAAAAAACTCCTATCCCACCAAAAGCATAAATCATTTCATATTGGAGACAGCCTGAAGAAAGTGATTTTCAGCCACAGAAAGTTGATGTTCATACTCTTAATTATTAGTGTCATTCCTCACATTGCCCGTGTAGACATTGACCATTCTAACGTGGATCTTGCGAGACCGTTCCCTGCTTACATTTGTTGTGTGACATTTAATTACATTCGTTACGTGACATCTACTGACAACACACAAATAAGTGGAGTTAAGATGCAAATCTTCCAATAATCTAACTGGATAATGGGACAGACTTGAGGGGCTGAATGGTCTCCTAATGTTCTTATTTTTCTTGATCAATGGCTCACGCTGCTTTAATACATTGCAGAAAAATCAAAACATTGCAATTTTTAGAAAATGCGTAAAACGCAACAGCCGCAATACTGCCACTACTTTATTGATGATTCAAACAGTTCTACAAACAAAGAGGGTGGCGAGGGCACCTGTAGCAGGACTTACAAACTGCATTGCGTTCCAATGCAAACTGGAGGAACAGTATCTCATCTTCCACTTTCCAGGTTAAATACATGGGGTTACAGGGATAGGGCCTGGGTATGATGCTTTGTTGGAGGGTTGGTGCAGATATTTAAATTGGCAAAATAGACTTACTAAGTATATTTTAAGAAAACAAATACTTATTCAAGGGGTTACATTCAGGATAGTAATGCCACTTTAAAAATGACTTAACTGGTTGAAAAGTTCTTGAGATCATGAAAGGTGACATATACATTGAACTCATCTTTCTTTCAGGTAAGGAAATGGAATCAAAGACACTGGGAAAGTTCAGAATGCAGTTGGTTGCCAGGTTTGACAATCTAGAAAGATAGGCTTGATGGCTCAAGGAACATTTTGTTATTCATGCCTTTTACTCATGTATTTGCACAATTACCAACTGTCTTCCTTTCTTCTTTCAACTGTTTTTCACTGTAAAACAGAAACTTGCCTGTGTCTAATCACTGCTTCTTGAATAAATTGCCTTCTCTTGCCTTTTTCAGTCTTGACTTATACATGTTAAGTTTGCGGATTTTAGTCATGGCAGCTATAATTAACCTTGGTACTCTTGAATTAGAGAGGGGGGGAGGAAATCATCTTGGGATTTGCTAGCTCATCTCTGCATCAAGAGCCCTGCTGGACCTGTCAGGTGCAGGCAGGATTTGATTAGGTTTTATGCTACCCGAGGTTTAATAGGCTGCTGACATACACTGTCTCAGTTCACACCAAGGCCATCAATGGAACCATACTTGAACAGGTATTAGGATCTTTAAGTGAGAAGGGGATGAAAAAGCATGAAGCAAAATAACCTCATGGAATATTAACGAAGCAGCTCTGAATTTCCACTCGTAACTCAGCAGTAAAAGTAACGAGCATGTTTCACGGGCCTTTGTGGAATATCATTCAGCTATTAGTCTAAATAATAATTACCATAAAATTTTAATGGAAAGAATTATTGGTCCTAACCATGCCGGCATATCAGCACCATGGGTGATATCAAAGGGGTTGACTTCCCTGAATATTGAACTGTAACGTACAAGATACATTTCGATGCACCAGATTATATACCACATAATGTTTCATTAACAAAGAGGAACTAAACACCCAAAAGCATCCATGAAGTACAATGCAGATTATACAGTAGACGCTGAAGAAAACATCCTTCAAACAATTATGATACCTGATTATGATATATATCAGGCACAGTTCTTCCCCTGAAAAAAAACATTGAACACCCTATAAACAACACCCTTTTGCTATTACTTCTTTGTGAATTGATATAATTTACAGAGGGTTTGTGATAAAAATTAAACTGGATAAGTTCAGATTTGTTGAGTGAAAACATCATGGCTGTGACGGACTGGGAGAACTGCACTTTTTTGGGGGGGGGGGGGGGGGGGGGGGGGGGGCGGCAGCGGGGGGACAATACTCGGGATTCAAATGAGAGCTTGTGCCCTGCTAGCATCTCCCAATGTCAGATTTCCAGTGGGGAGGCGGAGCTAGCATTTAAATGATATTTTAAATATCATTTAAATATCATTTAAATGCTTTAAGGGCCGGAGGCTGAATTCCCTGAGCCTGTTAGCCTCGCCTACCCCACCAGAGTGTTACAATCTACAAGGGTTTACAGTAGCTCTTCACTTTTGGGCAACTAGAGGCTCGACATCACTGCAGCGAAGGAGCAGCAATCAGGGCCACCCAGAGAGATGGGGGGTGGGGGCGTTGGTGGTGACGACCTTAGGTATAGTCACCCTGACCGTGGCAATGGGGCCCATCGTGGGTGTGCCTAGACGGTGGGGCATATGGGAAGAGCAGGGCTTAGTGGTGATCAATGGGAGTGAGGATTCCTGCTGCCACCCTGCAATTAGGATTGATGGGGGAAGGAGAAGGCCAGTGATCGGGGAGGACCGTGAGGGGGATCTGCTTGCAGGATGTCTAAAATGCAGGGGGGTCAGGGGGATTGGCACTGTAGAGTGGGGGGGGGGGGGTAAGGGGATTATCACTGCGGGGGAGGGGATCTGCCTGGGTTTTTGCACTGCGGGTGGGTAAGGTAGGGGATTGGAGATTGGGGCGGTCCAGGAAGGGGGTTGAGGCTGGCCCAGAAATGGTAGGGGCCACAGTCGGGCTATGGGGGGAGGACAGGGAGGATTGCTAGGGGGCAGCATTCCAGGCTTGAGCTGGGCAGTAAACGGGAGGCTGACAGTTTGTGCTACTGCACATGCACGGAGGCCCGTTGGTTTCAGCCTGATGGTCTCCTCTGTGCACAGTGTAGGAGATTCAAGTGTGAAGTTCCACTGAAAAAAACCAGCGTGAAGTACTCCAATTATTCCACAAATTCAACACTTGGAATTTTTTGGGAGAATTGCCCCCCCTCCCCCATGTTCCCAATTACTGTTTGATATTTCTGATTATAATGCTTCATATTTACTGTCTCCCTCAGTGACCAGCCACTAGTGAAAATACTCCAAATAAATGTCTGCTTCACTAAACAAAAAAAACATATGTTAACATATTCCTGGAGCCGATTCTGTGAATTAATTTTGCAAATGAGCTTCCTGCTCTTGAATTTTTAACCATTTTAAAAATAGCCACGCAAGAATACAGACACCTGCACCACATAGCACCAGTTCCTCAGCTCAGGGATCACACTCACTTTGCTTTAAGATTCTTATTTTAATTTCAAGGTTATCTTTCCTTACAGTCTCCTTCTCACCACCTGTGCATCAACAAGAGCATCATTCACAGAGGCAGCACAGTATGCCAATGACACCCAAGGCGTTGATCAGAGTGGCAGGATCTTCTGACTAGGACGACAGTAGGGACTGATCACAGAGCCAGCAGGCTCTCCTCAGAACTAGCAGCTTATGTTTAAAATAAGACTCAGGAGGCATTGACGAGAGAATCTGCTAAGGCTGCCAGGGGCACCCCAGAACATTGACCACAGACCTAAAGACTCTAACCAAGACAGCATTGTTCAGACAGTTGCTGGGTTGTACTTATGGCACCAGAGGCACTCTTTGATTAAAAAAACAGGTGACAGAGTGTGGCCAGGATTGACAGAAATGCTAATCTGGGATTCTAGCCAAATGCAAGTTGATGATGAATTTGCAGAATTTTGCATGCACAAAAGACCTTTGAAATGGTATTTTCTTTTCCCTGACCTAATATACAAGAATTGTTGAAGGGAAATTTTGCTGTACACTCTAAACTCTTTTACTAACGCTGTCTTGAAAACAACTCAGAAAATGTAGGCAATCATTGCAAATTTTTTTTTAAAATCAAAGAAATTACCAGGAGCATCTGACTGGAAATGTTTTTTATTTACTTGGCTTCCCTTGGCACACAAAATGAATGATGTAGCTGTCTATGCAGTCACTTTAGTTACTTCAAAGTGTTTTAATCCACAAAACGATGTTTCAGGACCTGGGGCACAAGCAGTCGACACACCACAATTTGTAAATCTGATCAATAATGGCCAATTGGCAGGCACCGTTACTGTTTCATTATATTATCTAGCAGCCTGTAGAATTGTTCAGGCCAGCTGGGCAATCACAATTTTTTTTATTATCGGCTAGGTGGCTCAATGGTTGGCACTGCTGCCTCACAATGCCAGGGATCTGTCTTCGATTCCCGGTTTGGGTGATTGTGCGGAGTCTGCACGTTCTCCCTGTGTCTGTGTCGGTTTCTTCTGCATGGTCCAGTTTCCTCCAAACTCCAAATTCCAAAAAATATGCTACTTAAGTTCATTGTCCACGCTAAATTCTCCCTCAATGTACGCAAACAGGCACTGGAGTGTGGCCACTCGGTGATTTTCACAGTAACTTCCTTTCAGTGTTACCAATAAGCCTATTTGTAACTATTAATTTAACTTTAACTTTAAAAAAGGAGAGCAGTTATGTACCTGCAGTAAAGTAGGTTTGGATTGTAGGTGTACGCATTACTGTGCCAAGCTGCACATTATCCAATGCTGAATAACCTATACTATCTCACCATCGTCTGAAGCATTGTATTCAAAACGTTTGGTTTTTTCTTTAAATCCACTTCATGGCTTTGGCCATCCTATCCATGCTCTTTTTCTGAGCAAATTTCCTCAGCAGAGTCTCCATTCTTCTGGCTTTTGTTCAACCATCATACAACTCCACCCGCTTCCCCCACCATCCACAGCCCCCACCCCAACCACCTCTCCCACCACTTCTCCCCCATCCGCCCAAATAAAAATGAGGGTGACAGAAGCGTCAACTCACTTTCCAGTTAGTAGGATATGGCAGTGCACTGTTGCAATGGATGCATTGTGTAACTCATGGCAGGAATGTGGAGATGGGGACCGTAGTAGGCTGGAGGATATATTACGAAACCTCCAGGAATTCACTGAACCACTGTTGGTGACAGTACCCCTGCTACTTCATCCTACCAGTAACAGCCGGGCCTTCACCTGGATTCTACGCTCCATTTATCTGCCATTAAAAGCCCAAAGAGCTAACAGTATGGTCAAATCTTCTCTAATCTCTCCCCTCCTGATCTGATAATGATTTTCCTTACATCTACCAATGAAGCACTTTGACATGATTCTTTAAATGTGGGTATTAATATCAGTCACCAAACAGCCATTTCGTACACAGTTAAGTCTCAAAATAATCAATGAGAAAATAACCAGGGGTAATCTGGTTAATGACATTGGTAGCAGGAGAATTGTGCCACAAAATCTTTCACATCCATCCAAGAGAACAGATATAATTACAGTTGCATGTCCTGACAGATGGCATCGATGGCACTGCAGCAATTCCTCACTACTCTGCCCATGTTCCCCCCTCGATTATCTACTCAGACATATGGCATTAGGCTTGAATTTATTACCAGTTGTTCAGGGAAAACAACCACTGAGTCAAGGCTGACATATTATGCTATTCATTATGCTAACGTTAATTTATAACAAGCCAAGTCCACTGGAGTAATGCCTAGTCTTCATGAGGGCAACACTTAGGGCTGATTTTCAATTGCCGGCTTTTATGAAACTGTGATTTTTTTCTAAATTGAATCAGTTGTAGCTTATTTATGCCTCCAACTGTGCAGCACACTTCCAGTCCTGCACTGCAATGTCAGCCAATATTTTGTATTCAAATCTTGAGGAGTGGGACTTGACACCACAACCTTGATTTCAAAAGTGAGGACTCTGCCACTGAGCCACAGCTGACAGAGATGCAACGTAAATGCAATTTCTTGTTATGATGAGTTAGGTGCTCTCCACCAGTGCATCAATTAGAACCATAATCCCAAAATTGCAGCTCGAAAGGGAGCAATGGGTATTTGACTTCTCCAGAACACAGGAAGGGGAGTCAATGGCTGAGAGGTATTATTGTTAGACGATTAATCCAGAAACTCAGCTAGTGTTCTGGGCACCTGCCATGCCAGGTGGTGGAATTTGAATTTAATAAAAAATATCTGGAATTAAGAATCTACTGATGATCATGAACTCATTGTCGATTGTCGGAAAGACCTATCTTGTTCACTAGTGTCCTTTAAGGATGGAAATCTGCCGTCCTTACCTGGTCTGGCCTACATTTGACTCCAGAGCCACCACAATATGGTTGGCTCTCAAGAGGAATTAGAAATGGATAATAAAGACTGGCCAGCCAGTGAAATCCATGTCCCATGAACGAATTTAAAAAAAGAAACTACAGTATGAGAAAAATTAGATTATACTAAACTAAAAGTTCAATTGTAAAAGTACCTTGGGGGGAGGGTTTGAGACCTCGATTGGTGGGAAGGAAAAAGGTGAAATTGTAGGTGTTACGTCTCCTCTACATTTGGGAGAGCAAATGTATCTTTGGAGACATTTAACACAGTGATCACCCATTCAGTCCACAAGCCTGAGCTTGTTCTTCCAGTAGTTTGCCACTTCAATTATTTGCCATATTCAAGTCCTATTCATCCATTTTTATGAAGCCCGTGCACCCAGCTAGGTCATCTAGATTCGAAACGTATAATTGCTCCATCACTGGTGGCCATGCCTTCACTTGCCAAGACCAAGTTGTTCTTTGCATTGAGAGTTCCTGATAAATCATCAGTTGACTGACTTGCTACATCAGATATCACCTCAGTATCCTATACCTGCATTTTTTAAAAAGACAATTCCTTTCCCCACTGTCACATTATCAGTATGAAACCTGGGTGTTGTATTAAATGGATCTGAAAAATTAATAACAAATCCCTCTTCAATTACCTGAAATTAGTTATCATCCAGTTAATTTTTTTTCAGCAATCTTATTGGACATTTTTCATTAAATGTGAGATAGACTCTCTTTCTGGAGGCATCAAGTATAAAACCAAACCGGTCTCTCAAAATGTGCATCTGCGTACATTTTCCAGCAGGGGTCACTAGATGGCAGACAAATGTAACAACCTGGCTAATTTTTAAAGAATGCTTGGTTGAGATTTGTTGGTGATGTTTGAAGTGAGACAAAATTATTTCAAGTAGGAGACTAGATCTCTCGGTGTTGTTCTGAAATTGCAGGATCTGGGCATGAAAGAAAAGCAGTAAGATTCATTGCCACAGCACAAAAGCTAAATAATCGGAATGCTGAAAACATGAGATGAAAACAGAAAATGCTGGAAATGCTCAGCAGGTCTGGCAGCATTTGTGGAGGGAGAAACAAAGTAAATGGTTCAGGTCAATGACCTGTGTCAGTTCTGAAAGATTAATTCCCTTTGTTCTTACATGTCTTAAGATTCCAATATGTTCCCCTTATGCTGCAAAACCACCAACAGAATCCAAAACTTGTGTAATTAAAGAAAACATGTTGACAGTTAATTGCCTGGAACAGTTAGATCTAGATTTTTTCTTCTTCCATGTTGTTCTGAAGAGGCTGATTCTTTACTGTGTTGCTGCTATTGTACAGAGTTGAGGCAGGACTATTTAGACAAAATGTTAACCCATTCAATAATGTGGAGCTTCAAAGTCAAGTCAAATCTTACTCCCACCATTATTATAAAGAATACTTTGTGGGAAAAAATACTTTAATGATCTCTATTGTTCAAGTAATTCATTTTACAAAAGTTACAGTTTTCTTTTGCTCAAATCCATTGTCAACCCCAAGGGGATAATTTAACAGTCATCTGGTCTTATTATTTGGTCTGGTCGCAGATTTAAAGAGTTGAAGCAATTAAAACCAGGGACTGTTAAGATATGCAGAACCAGTGGCACAGTGGTTAGCACTGCCACCTCACAGAGCCAGGGACTCAGGTTCAATTCCCAGCTTGGGCCACTGTCTTTGTGGAGTCTGCATGTTCTTCCCGTGTCAGCATGGGTTTCTTCCAGGTATTTCAGTTTCCTCCCACAGCCCGAAAGACATGCTGGTTAAGTCCATTGGCCATGCTACATTCTCGCTCAGGTGCGGAGTGTGGCGACTAGGGGATTTTCAGAGTAACATCATTGCAATATTAAAAAAAGCCTACTTGTGACTAATAAATAAATAGTGGAACATTGGCCCACATGGTTTTGTTGGCAATGGCTGATCACTTGGATGTGGAATTGATCTCAAGATTGTTTGCAACCTTAGAGTTCCCAAAAATGCAAATAAAGCAAATGTTTCCGACACTATCCTCTTATCCACAGCATGTCCTGCTTTTACAAATGTATGTTTAATGTGCTGTAAAATTGACAAATGATACTGAAAGATCTTGTGAGCACTGTTATCTCCCATTGATTTTTACTCCACAGGCTAGACAGGTAGCACAGCCTCATGAACAAAGACAAAATCATTGTTGCTCTCAATAAAGAACTAACATCTGTAATACATGCATTTACAATTGCTTTTAAAACAAAAATACATCTCTCTTTTACTGGATGCACTTTGGCTGATTTTTGTCCACAGGCCTAAATCAGTTCTAAGTTAAGAATTGCTGTAAATCCTGTAGTAAATCACCAGCTAGAATTAAAAAATATCTTTATTATATCTTTTTGGGCAATGCCAACAAGGTCACCGTGTATTGCCTATGACTAGTGGCAATGTGGTGGTGAGCCTTCTCCTTGAATCACTGCAGTATTTGCATTGTCACACAAAGGAGAGAGATGGTAGGATGGTTTCCCTCTTTTTCTCATCTGACTAAAGACAGTTGTGCTTTTTTAAGGAACTAATCCAGAGTGGTGTAACTGTTAAGGACAGGTAAATGACAGGTTTCCTCCAAATTTTAAAACAAAATGTAAATATTTACTACACAGCAATCAAAAGTGTATTCAGAACCACATCTACTCACATACTCACACTGACACATGCAAAATCATAATCTAATCAAGCAAAGTCGGCACGGCTCAGTGAAATGGAAATTGTGTCTGACTAATTTATTTGAGTTTTTTAAGGAAGTCCCAACCAGACTTCAAGGAGGGGAACTAGTAGATGTTTTGTATTTGGGCTTCCAGAAGTCATTCAACAAGGTACCTCATAAAAGGTGAAGTCATAAGATAAGAGCTTATGGTGTTGGAAGTAGTGTATTAGCACAGGTAGAGAATTGGCTAATGGGCAGGAAGCAGTGAGTGGGGATAAGGGGTTCTGTTCCAGGTTGACAGCCTGCAACTAGTGGGGTTCCCACAGGGATCAGAGCTGGGACTGCAACCATTTAAAATATACATTTATGACTTGGAGGAAGGAAGCTAATGGATTGTAGCCAAATTTGTAGACAACAATAAATAAGTGGAAAGGTGAGTTGTAAGTGGGATACAATTAGTTCACAAAAAGACATTGATAGGTTAAGGGGGTGAAATGTTGGCAAATGGAATATAATGTGGGGGAATGTGAAGTTGTTCCTTTTGGAAGGGAGAACAAAAGAACAGAGTATTATTTAAATGGAGAAAAACTGTAGAAAGCTGTAACACAAAGGAACTTTGGGGTACCTATGCATGAAACACAGAAAGCTAGCACACAAGTGCAGCAGGTAATCAGGAAGGCTAAAGGAGGTTCACTAGGCTGATACCAGAGATGAGGGGGTTGAACTATGAAAAGAGGCTGAATAGAACATAAGAAATAGGAGCAGGAGTAGGCCATCTAGCCCTTTGAGCCTGCCCCACCATTCAATAAGATCATGACTGATCTGTCGTGGCTCAGTTCCACATTCCCGCCCTCTCCCCATAACCCTTAATCCCCTCTCTTATCAAAAACCCATCAATATTTAGCGAGGTAGCCTCCACCACTTCAACGGGCAGAGAATTCCAGGGATTCACCACCCTTTGAGTGAAGAAGTTCTTCCTCAACTCCGTTCTAAACCGCCCCCCCTTTATCTTGAGGCTGTGCCCCCTAGTCCTACTATCCTTTCTGAGCGGGAAGAGTCTCTCCACCTCTATCCTATCCATCCCATTCATCATCTTATACGTCTCAGATAGACTGGGTTTGTACTCGTTGGAGTTTAGAAGGATGAGGGGGGATCTTAAAGAGACATATAAGATAATGAAGGGGATGGATAGGGTAGAGGTAGAGAGATTCTTCCCGCTCAGAAAGGACAGCAGGACTAGAGGGCACAGCCTCAAGATAAGGGGCGGGGGGGTGTAGTTTAGAACGGAGTTGAGGAGGAACTTCTTCACTCAAAGGGTGGTGAATCTCTGGAATTCTCTGCCCGTTGAAGTAGTGGAGGCTACCTTGCTAAATATATTTAAGACACGGCTAGATAGGTTTTTGGTAGGCAAGGGAATTAAGGGTGATGGGGAGAAGGCGGGAAAGTGGAACTGAGCCACTTCAATCAGCCATGATCTTATTGAATGGCGGGGCAGGCTCGAAGGGCTAGATGGCCTACTCCTGCTCCTATTTCTTATGTTCTTATGTTCTAATGGAATGTTGGTCCTTATTTCAAAGGGGTTGGAGTATAAGAGTAGGCAAGTCTTGCTGAAATTGTACAAGGTACTGGTGAGACCACATCTGGAGTTCTTTGAACAGTTTTGGTCCCCGCATTTAAAGGAAACATATTATTTCATTGGGGATTGTTCACTGAAAGTTCATTGATATGATCCTCAGTATGGAGGGATTATCATATGAGGAAGGTTAAACAGGCTGGGACTCTACTCGTTGGAGTTCAGAAGAATGAGCATGATCTAACTGAAACATAAGATTCTTAAGGGGCTTCACGGGGTAAATGCTTACAGGATGTTTCCCCTCATAAAAGAGTCTAGGACTAGAGGGCATAGCCTCAGAATAAAGGGATGCCAAATTAATACTGAGATGTCAATTCCTCCTCACAGAAGGCTGGTGTTTTGGGAACTCGGGAAGGAATGGGGTCCAATCAAGTATTGGGCTACTGCTAGGCATTATTGTTCCTCTACCTACCAGCACCATTCCACACGCTAGCTGAAACTGTCTTTGTAACAAATGACAAAGCTTTGCACCTGTTTTTCTTCTGATCCGGACTCTGAAAAGACTGTTTTCCGTCACAAATAGTTGATCATATTTTTGTGGGTGTGGCTGAACTGGCTTTGCTGACTTGTAAGTCACCCTTTCTTTAAAAAAAATTCTACTCTTTCTGTCATGCATTCATCTCCATAATTTCAAAATTGTAAAGTTCCTTACATTCCTTAATATTGTCTCCCACTGAAAACATTTCAGGTTTAAGTTTTTCATCTTGCAAACACCAGTTTGATTTGTTTTATGTTTTTGTTCTCTCATTCTCCCTTTATACTTTGGGGCCAGCTGCACTATAGACTTTCATACTATCGACTAGGTTCCTCAACAAAATAAAATACTTCTCAATTTTTTTTTAAACAATGAGATTTTGAATTAATAATTAAACTCCACCCATCAGTAACTATATTAATGCTTGTTGAATACATGCTCAGTTGAGATACAGATAGTGTCTCAGTATTGGCAACTTCAGGACTAATTCTGAGTCAGATTTCGCTCATGCCAGTTTTTGAGTTGGGCAGTTCAGACGAGATAGGACAAATCAGGTGCAGTCAAGGGTTGTCTCACAGTGGAGGAAGACACCAGTTTGTAAAGTCGTTAACCAGCTCTGCATGTGAAGCTAATAACTAGCTCAACGCATGAAGCTGATAACTAACTCGGTGCATGAAGTGATAACTAGCTCAACGCGTGAAGCTGATAACTAGCTCAATGCTTGAAGCTGATAACTAACTCATGGAACATAGAACATTACAGTGCAGTACAGGCCCTTCGGCCCTCGATGTTGCGCCGACCAGTGGAACCAATCTAATGACCCTCTAACCTAAACTATTCCAATGTTATCCATATGCCTATCCACTGACCATTTGAACACCCTTAAAGTTGGCGAGTCCACAACTGCTGCAGGCAGGGCATTCCACACCCTCACTACCCTCTGAGTAAAGAACCTACCTCTGACATCCATCCTATAGCTACCATCCCTTAATTTAAAGCTATGTCCCCTCATGTTAGCCATCACTATCCGAGGAAAAAGGCTCTCACTGTCCACCCTATCCAATCCTCTGATCATCTTGTATGCCTCAATTAGGTCACCTCGTAACCTTCTTCTCTCTAATGAAAATAACCTCAAGTCCCGCAGTCTTTCCTCATAAGATCTTCCCACCATTCCAGGCAACATCCTGGTAAACCTCCTCTGCACATTTTCCAATGCCTCCACATCTTTCTTATAATGCGGCGACTAGAACCGTATGCAATACTCCAAGTGTGGCTGCACCAGAGTTTTGTACAGTTGTAACGCGACCTCATGGCTCCGAAAGTCAATCCCTCTACCAATAAAAGCTAACACACCGTACGCCTTCTTAACAACCTTATCAACCTGGGTGCCAGCTTTCAGGCAGCTATGCACATGTACCCCAAGATCTCTCTGCTCGTCAACACTACTAAGAGTCCTTCCATTAGCCTATATTCTATACTCCTGTTACTCTTACCAAAGTGAATCACCTCACACTTTTCCGTATTAAACTCCATTTGCCACCTCTCGGCCCAGCTCTGCAGCTTATCTATGTCCCTCTGCAAACTGTAACATCCATCCTCAGTCTACAACTCCTCCGACTTTGGTATCATCAGCAAATTTACTAATCCATCCTTCTACACCCTCATCTAGGTCATTTATAAAAATGACAAATAGCAGTGGCCCCAAAACAGATCCTTGAGGTACACCACTTGTAACTGAACTCCAGGTTGAATATTTCCCATCAACCACAACCCTCTGACTTCTATCAGCTAGCCAATTCCTGATCCAAATTGCTAAATCACCCTCAATCCCGTGCATCTGCATTTTCTGCAGTAGCCTACCATGGGGAACCTTATCAAATGCTTTGCTAAACTCGGTGCATGAAGCTGATAACTAGCTCAACGCATGAAGGTGACAACTAGCTCGGTGCATGAAATTGATAACTAGCTCAACATGTGAAGCTGATAACTAGCTCAACGCGTGAAACTGATAACTAGCTCAACGTGTGAAGCTGGTAACTAGCTCAACGTGTGAAGCTGGTAACTAGCTCAACGTGTGAAGCTGATAACTAGCTCAACGCGTGAAACTGATAACTAGCTCAACGCGTGAAGCTGGTAACTAGCTCAACGTGTGAAGCTGGTAACTAGCTCAACGTGTGAAGCTGGTAACTAGCTCAACGTGTGAAGCTGGTAACTAGCTCAACGTGTGAAGCTGATAACTAGCTCAACGCGTGAAGTTGATAACTAGCTCAATGCCTGAAGTTGATAACTAGCTCAATGCGTGAAGTTGATAACTAGCTCAATGCCTGAAGTTGATAACTAGCTCAATGCCTGAAGTTGATAACTAGCTCAATGCGTGAAGTTGATAACTAGCTCAATGCCTGAAGTTGATAACTAGCTCGACGTGTGAGGCTGATTACTAGCTCAATGCCTGAAGCTGATAATTACCTCAACATGTGAAGCTGATTACTAGCTCAATGCATGAAGATGATAACTAGATCAACGCGCGAAGCCAATAACTAACTCAACATTTGAAGCCGATAACCAGCTCAATGCCTGAAGCTGACAACTAGCTGAACATGTGAAGCTGATAACTAGCACAAAGAACAAGGAAAATTACAGCACAGGAACAGGCCCTTCGGCCCTCAAAGCCTACATAGATGATGCTGCCTGACTAAAATAAAACTCCCTGCCCTTCCTGGGACCATATCCCTCTATTCCCATACTACAAAGAACAAAGAACAAAATCAGCCTGGGAAACAGGCCCTTCGGCCCAATGAGCCCACGCTGCCAACTCAACACCACCTCTCTACCCATGACCCCTATCTAATGTTTTATGGCCATCCAGATTGAGGGAAAACTGATTTAGGGACAATTTATTCCTGCCAATCAGCCTAACAGCACATCTTTGGGGTGTGGGAGGAAACCGGAGCACCCGGAGAAAACCCACACGAGCACGGGGAGAATGCGCAAACTCCCACAGACACCGGCCCAAATCCATGTGTCTGCACAGCAATCAGCGATAGTCACTGAGCTGTCGTCTTGCCCAGTATCTGGTCCAGTTTAGGCACACACTAACGACATGAAGCACTAGGCCAATCTCGAACAACCAAGAGCAGCCCCAGTATGACCCATCGCGTGTATGCCCCTCGTTGGACACGAGGTGGACCGACTTAAAACCTGTGAATGAAAAGAGAGAAACATTATTATCATACTATACCCATTTACATTTCTAGGGACACCCCAATGCTAATGACCCTTAATTAAAGGTTCTCCTATATCCACCCATCTCCAACTCAGTCATGTGCCTGTCTAAGTTACTCTTAAAGGACTCTAGCGTGTTTGCTTCCCCCACCTTACTTGGCAGAGCATTCCATACCCCCACTACCCTCTGTGCGAAAAACCTCCCTCTAATATCTGTGTTGTACCTCTCCCCCCTCACCTTAAGTCCATGGCCCCTTGTCCTAACGTGACTCTATTATAGGAAATAGCTTACCTCTGTTTATCTATACCCTTCATAATCTTCTATACCTCTATTAGATCCCCCCTCAGTCGGCGTCTTTCAAGGGAAAAGAGCCCCAATTTCTTCAATCTTTCCTCATACGCCAGTCCTTCCATACCAGGCAACATCCTGGTAAACCTCCTCTGCACTCTCTCCAGAGTCTCCACGTCCTTCCAGTAGTAAGGCGACCAGAACTGTACGCAGTACTCCAAATGCGGCCTAACCAACGTTCTGTACAACTGCATGTATTTGTCAAGGCACCCCTTAAAAGCCATTACCATGTCCGCTTCCACCAGCTCCCCCAGCAACGAGTTCCAGGCATTCACCACCCTATGTAAAAAACCTGCCTCGTACATCTCCTCGCACCTTAAACCTGTGCTCCCTAGTAATTGACTCTTCTGCCTTGGGAAAAAGCTTCTGACTATCCACCCTGTCCATGCCGCTGATAACTAGTTCAATGTGTGAAGCTGATAACTAGTTTGGCATGCCACCACATTAATGCGGCTCCTAGCTGAGCAAGGGGAAGTTATTTTACTAACATAAAATTTGAGTATGGCAGCGACAAAAATGGTTGGGTTGTGGATCTCCAGTTTTCAGATGAGCAATGTGATAAACTGTACCTGCACCGAGATCAAAATTCTTCTTTCATTTCCATGTGGAAAGATTAAAAATTGTTAATAACTTTGTCAACTCTTCTGCATTGCCCAGTCTGGGTACCATATTGCAGTTTGGAAAGAAACAGGGGATGCTTCATCTTTTTGACTTGATGAACAGTAGCATTTAAGAGAAAACATGTAAGCTCTGAGCAGAAGGAGGCTTGCAGCATCAATATACAACAAGCTGCTCCCTTCCATACGGCTGACTGCAATTACATGTGAAGAATACTTAAATACACTGCCTCAATAACAGCTCTACTTACTCTGCAAAATACACTGAACGCAGTGACAAGAGAAAATATAAGACAAGAAATCACAGATTCATTGGATTTTGAAAGCACAACTTGTTCTTGCAAGTATTATTAAAGGAACTCATGTATATCCAATAAATACAGAGAAATAAAACTAGTTCATCTCTACCATTGTTCAGATCAATACTCAATCTATTTTAAGATCACATAATAAAACAGGTTCACTTAGTATCAAGGTGACTGAGTTCCAATGCTGGAGTGGGAGTTAAAAGGCTGTAAACCATCAAGGAGTTTGGAAGGAGTCATTGAAGTTCAAAGGGTTTCCAATCACCAGCTTGGGATCCAAAAGATGATGCATCCTTCCCACAATCTGTTGCGGTTGATATATCCAAGTAGCTTGAATTACCATAATTATTGCAGAGACCCATTTGATGCAAGTCCACTGTTATGTGAGTAATGTGACACAAAGGCCTGCAGTTTCACAGAATCAAGATGACTTGGGAGTTCTTTAAACATGGTGGGCAGTTCCTAGTTCCGGGATTCCCAACCTCATTCTCAAGCTGCCTCATTTTTTGGGAGTGCCTTCAAAGTGTGCGAGTTGGTTTCTGTCAAGGTCCACATCCAGTACTCCTAACCATGGCCCAGAGGGGGATGCAGATGGTGCCAAGTATCATAGCCCAGGGGCTAGAGGGGACCCAGACTCCTTGCTCTAAACACAGCTTTTTGTTGTCCCCTGCTTCAGCAGCAGCCAAAGGCAGAACTGCAGACCTGAAAGACCAACTTAAAAAATCAGAACCTTCAGACTGTGTTCTGATTTCTTTTATTAAGTAAGAAGTCTCACAACACCAGGTTTATTAAGCCAGCCTGTAATTTTTTCTTTAATGTCAATTTCACTGAGTTGCGATGCTGTTGATTCTGACCTTCCGGCAACTTCATGGCTCCAAGTGTCAATAAATGTGCCAATCATCCAGACCCTTTAAAGTTTTAATAATAAAAGCTACAAACCCTTGAAACCACTTAACTTGTGAAAACAAACATTGTGAAATTGACAGTAGAGACTAGAGAATCTGAGTTGTCAATCAAACAATATCTTCTCTGGGATACAGGTGTTTTCATATTTTAACGATTGCCTGGACCCTTTTCTAAGCTAGCAGTGAAATGACTTTTTCAACATAGGAAAAAGTTATGTATGCATTACTTTCTAAAAGCTTTTTTTTACACAAAATTAAATACTATAGAGTTCATTTATTCCAGATGGAAGTGGCACAGCTTGGCAGACGCCATGAGAAGAGTACAGCCTGGCACAAGGGGCATGGGGGGCCAGAGGGATGGATGGGGATGTGGGGGGATGGTATTAAGTCGCATCACCAATTTGCATTCAATAAATATGTGGAATTAAAAATCTGTTGATAATCATGAAATCATTCCTGTTTGTCGTAAAATCCCACCTGCTTCACTAATGCCATTTTGGGAAAGAAATCAGCTGTACTTACCTGGCCTGGCCTACATGTAACTCCAGACTCACGGCAATGTGAATGAATCTTAAAAATGCTCTCTGAAATGGTTTAGCAAGCCGTTCAAATCAGTTCAACAGCAATTAGGGATGCTGGCACAGCCAGCGATGTCCACATCCTATGAATGAATAAAAATAAAAATGGGGGCAAGGGGAGGTGAGTAGATGAGGGTTGGGACACCTGTGTGTTTTATTTTAAGTGGGACAAAGTCCCACAACACAGAGGTGGATCTTTTAACACGAGTGTTCTGCACCCAGCAGCCCCTATAGCTACCTCAAAAGTTCTTCCTGGGTCAACTAGCCCGACTCCAGTCATCTCCTAGCAATTCGGATCCTACTACCTCCATGGATACTTTCTTTCAAGGCTAACTGAGCTGGAATTTTGCCACTTCCAATTACCCTCTTCAAGCGTGAAAACCCAGGCCAATAAGCATTGCAGGCTTATTCAGAAGGTATACCCTCCTTCTGCACCCATTATATCACAGATACCAAACTTCAGCTAATTCAATTCACACCACATTATGTGAACAAATGATTGAATCTTCTTGCTACAGCAAAGATTACTCTGACAATGTCCTTGTTTTATAGTGCTTTTACCGCCAGCTACATTTATCCATGAAAGGTGTTCCTGTGCTCCAAGAAAAGCTGTGCCTTTAGCCAAACGATTTCAATTCTGTTGCAAGAGATGGACAGAACTGCATTATCAAGGACGCTTGCCAATAACCTGCTCAACTTGTGTTCCATCACATTCATTCAACCCCAGACTTTGTCCAAAAAGCTGAATTCTAGAGGTGAGGCAAGTCTGAATGCTCTGAACATTAAGGCAGCATTCTACCACAGGGCACCAAGGATTTAAAGTAAAACTGAAGGTTAATGGGTACTGGGGGAGAAAACTCAAATGGCTAGAGTCACACTGCATTCAGAAGATAGTTGTTCAGGCTGATAATCTGAGCTTAAGGAACTCCTGAGGCAATATCCTAAAAATCTTTCTTCTGCTTCAATGATCTTCCATTCATCATCAAGTTAGAATTGATTGGTGCTTAGCACTGTTTGCAATTTTTCACATGAGGAAGGTCTAGATATCATGCAGATGTAGTGGTGTATGGCAAGTAACATTCATACCAAATAAATTCTAGGAAATGCCTATCTCTAACAAAAAGAGATTCGGACTATCATTTCTAGCCATTCAATACCATTTTTATCATCAAGTTCTCCACATTCTGAGAGACCGTATTCAGCAGAAACTCAACTCGACCAACGATATAAACACCATGGCAGAAATAGTAGGTCAAGGGCTGGACATATGGTACTATTCATCACCGACCTTCAAAAGTCTCTCCACCACTGTCAAGGCTGAAGGAGAAGCATTACAAAATAGCTGTAAGTTATAACTTAAGTTCAATACCATTCAGGACAAAAGCAGAATGCTGAGTAGGCACCTTAATTACATGTGCAAATATCCACTCCCTATATGCTGTGGCTATAGTGTGTACTATCTGCAAGATGCATTGCAGCAAATCGTCAAGGCTTCTTTGGCTGCAAAGCCATGACCTCCAATATCTAAGCAGGAAAAATTGACAAAAAGGATACATTCTATGGGCAAGGTAAGAACACCATCATCTTTAAATCACACAACATATATCAACATTCCACCACTGTTGTTGAGTCAAAATCCTGAAAGCTAAAGTTAATAGTATATTTGGGGTACTTTCATTGTAGTGACCGCAGCATTTGAAATGGCCTACAAACACATTTTCATATGTAAATCCACCGTTCATTCACTGACGTTGGGTCAAAAATCCTGGAACTCCCTCCCTAACAGCATGGTGGGTATACCAGCACCACACAGACTTCATTGGTTCAAGAAGGTGGCTCACCATCATTCTTCAGTGACAGTAAAGGATGGGCAATAAAGGCTGCCTAGTCAGTGACACCCACAACTCATGAATGAAAAAAAGACCTCAGCCAGAGAACAAAAGATATATATTTGTAGTGTGCACCAACAGGTGCAATATCAGTGCCCTAAATTATATGAGCATCGATATTGCACTATAAAACACATGGTATTGCATCAGAGTGAGAATTAAGCTGTATGGCATCACTGCAATGTGAATTACGAGAAAAAATATCTCAGTAGTTTGAAATACCTTTGGTTGAATGGTCTACTTCTGTTCCTACATCTTACGGTACAATAACACTGAACATTCAGGACCTTACTGCTGAATTAAACTTGTGTCTAGTTTTGTGAAGATCAAGTAATTTAGAATACATGTTACAAATGTTTGATTAGAGAGGTCACATGTGTACTTGAAGCTCTGGTATGAGGCCAAGTGACAATGTAGGCAGTAAAATGGCTGAAATGCCAAGTTGGCTTTTCTTGGACGTGCTGTGTTATTTTCACCACTTCAGTTTGGGAACTAGCAGGGCCATACCTGAAGGGATACTCTACTCATCCAAAGGACTCTGCAAATTTCACACTTGCTCCTACAGGGTTTAAGTTTCACACATCATGTTTCCCACTCCTGGCTCATGAAAATCAGGCATGATTTGAAGCAGCTGTCATTTTATATGGACAGCTGGCTATGTGAAATGTGCACATGCAAAATCCGACCCACAGCCATTCTCACCCACCCCCATGAAAATGATCACTATCAGGGGCAGGGCTTCTGACCTCTTCTGCCAATTTTGCAAAGCTGGAGAAGGTCTCTTTTGTTGCGAACATCCAGACACAAGCTTATACGTACATATTAAACCCAAGTATTAAATATTTCAGTGTTAAGCTTCTAATTCAGTCCTGTTTCACAGAATAAACATGACTGTCTAAATGGAGAAAGACACACCGACGACGGAAGAGTCCCTTTTTTTCTAAATGTGATTCATCAATGACCTTATCTTTACTCACAAGCGTTACACTCAGAAACCAGCTTAGTTATCAGTTACACATCAGCAAAAAGGTCAAGTGTGTCCCTTTTATTCGTAAGGCTCAGATGAAATTATATAAAAACAGGCTTAGAATAATTTTTTAAAAAACAACCATCTCAGTGTGTAGACAATCAACAAATGTCAAATTACTTTGTTACAATTTCTTGACAAACGTTCCCAATGTATTTTTTAATTAGTTTTTTTAATGTACACTCCTGCAGATTACATCATTCCCCATTTATGTCCTAACACAAAGTTAGTCTACTCCTGGACTTTTTTTGAAGCTATCTTGCAACTTACAAGGCACTCAAGAGTATCTTGGAGGAATCTACTTTAACTGGGGAATTGTGAGTATGAACACACACCATTCATCAATCAAGACATACTCTCCTTTAGTTATAAATCTGTCCCAAGGATCTCTCCTCCTCACAGCATGAGTTTTAGCAAAATCAAAAGTTTTTATGCCACCATATAAATAAATATTACTTTTACTCCCAAAATGATCATCCAAAAGCAGTTGAAATTTTTATATCTTACAGTATATATGCATTAGTTAAGATTTCCAATACATTTTCATTGTAACAGTCAGGTAAAATCGAGTCTTGAAGCTACTCCATTGCCTTGCCATTACTGTGCTGAAGACTAGTGCGGAACCTGAGGGAAGGTTAGTTCTATTTAGTCAATTTTTCTGGAAAACGAGACTGAATTGGAAACTGGACACGGACTTATTTAATAATTGGGTCAAATATGCAAGCACAAACCTGGATCTGGATTTTCACAATGCAACAGAAGGTTAATTGTGTAATCCAACAGCATTGCTATCACCCCAGATAGGTAGCTTCCAATTTCTCAGTACATTGGCTTAAAAATCCTTGTTTACATGGTTTCATCCTACCCCTGCAACTTCCTCCAGTCTTGCACCTTCACTTGCATTTTGGCTGTCAGAAAAATACAGTTGTGTTCACTTGGATATCAGGAAAATAGGGTTGTGTTCATGCCTCCAGTTGCATTATCTTCTCAAACCTATACATTCCTACTCCCTCTCTCCAAAAGCCTTTGCTTCATTTTTAGGCATCTTCAAAAGCTTGCACAAAATCTATTGCTTGACCTCACTTTCAGTAAACTCCTCAAACTCTTCTCCATTACTCTGCTGGGCATTTGAATTTAACTCCTGTGAAATGTCTGGAGATACTTTGTTGAATAAAATTGGTATGTATTTCTAACTTAATGTATATTCTACAATATGACCTAAAATGTGGGCATACAGATTTTGTCAATAATATAGATTCCATGAGAAACTTGGGGCCAAATTAACACTGATGCATTGACTTCAATAAGTAATGCAGTGACGTTTTTCCAGATTTATATACTGCCTACAGTTACTTGTGAATACGCAATTAAGACAGCCTCAAACACTGTGCAAGATGTAATTGTGATCTACTGTGCATGATTCTACAATTTAGATGCAATCTGTGCTATGAATAGAACTATGCTTCTAACTATAATTAATTGTGCGATAAAGATTAATTTCATACCCCTTTTACAATTAGCTCCCTTTGGAAGAGAATGTTCAGCAACAATGCTGTGGGTTGACAGAAATAACTGCCTGAAACTAAACCTACGTATGACCAATGAATTGCTTGGAGGGAGCTGCGTCACCTCAACCAATATTGCATCGAATGAAACAAAATTTAGGCAATTTGCAGCACTTTGAGAACATTGAAAGTAACCTTTTTTCTTTCCTGAAGATGCTTTTTCAAGTTTGGTTGTGTCTTCACTTCACAGCCTGGCAAAACACCCAGCTGATAATTCTTCTTCGTGACCAGGTACAATATTCTACTAGCGAGGGTATGAACACAACCTTAATTTCCTGATATTCATACACATGTCCTTCCTAGAGGTGGATAACTCAGGAGATTCAGGGGAACAAAACTGGCTGACTTTTCTCCCTAACTTTGGGCATTCATAAGAACATAAGAACATTCTAATCAGGTTCAGTCAGGGTGCCAGCCTTGATAAAATAACTTATGTCAAAATTGAAACAATAAAACAAATTGACGTATGACTGTGATGCAACCATCTTTAAAAATGTGTCCTGGGAACTAGTGGAAAGCAAGTAAAGGTCCAACCTTTCTAAAGTGGTTACCCATCCAAGACACAGAAGGTGAAATAAGTATAGTAAAGTGTATTTTGCAGACTGTAAAACAAAATACAAATAAAATGTGTCTATGAATTTAGTTATTCAAACCTCTACCCTATCAAATATAAAGAGATTACACAACAATTGAATTTGTATTACTATTGCAACTCACTCCGAAGCGGTTTTGTTACTGCACAGATGGTAGGATAAATTTAGAGTCAGGCTGACAACGCTACAAGGACCGTCACTCTACTTTGTTTCCGATAAACACCAGGCTTACAGTAGAACTTCAGTATTGCTAGTAAGTAATCTGCCTCACATCAATGCTACAATTGTAGTATAAAAGCAGCCCAGCCTTTCTGCTGCTGGTTATAAAGAAATTCTTGTGTTACACCATGAATGAATGTTACCTGCCTGAGTAAATAAATTCCATGTATCTAATGCAGTGAGTTAACCTTATCCTGCTGAAGGAATGCCATACAAAGTTCGACAGGAAAACTGTCCAGTTACCTGGTGAGTAGCCTTTATTCTGACAAACAAGCAAGAACTCTGTAAATGCGTAACAATTAATTGTTGCCTTGCTTATTACATGATGCTGCAAAATTACAAGTATGGGATTAAGTGGTTACTAGTAAAGCACATCAATGTTACCAACATGTAAATTTTGTAATATTAATTTGTCATGAAGCAGGAAATACAATAAGTATATATAAAATAAAAATAAAGGATATACACAGCCCCTAGACCTTAGACCTGATGCAAGACCGGAGTCTTTAATGCAGAATTTACATCTGCAAATTCTAATAGCTTACTTCTAAAGGCTTACTTAAATGCAAAGTATCTTCAATGTAAAGAAGTGGCTGGATTTAATCTTTTAGTACTTCACACAAAATATAGAGATTGAATCTTCTGTTACTGAGCAAAAAAATGCAATTTAAAAGCATATCGTTGTCAATTAGATTGGATTGATAATCTAGCGAGACATGCCAATACAGTACTAACAGGTAGCTCTGTTCAGAGGTGCTGTCATTACGAGATCTTCAATCAAAGTTCATCAGTCCCAATGGTTGAGATGGATGTTAAAAGTTCCAAGGCATTTTTTAAAAAGCAGCAAAATATCCTGGCACATTAGTTGAGGTTCCTTCCTCAAACAATACTACTAACAACAGATTAACTGGTTGTTCACTTTAGCAGTTTGTGGGGCATTGCTTTCTTTCTCTTCTTTCAAAGGAGGTCATGGTTAAGAGCAGCATTTATTGTCATCCCCATTTGTCCTTGCTAGGGTGGTGGGGTGCCTGTTTCTTGAATAAAACTGAATGGCTTGCTGGGTCATTTCTGAGGCTAGTTAGGAGCTCATTATTTTAGTCTGGATCTGGAGTCACATATAGGCCAGACTAGGTAAGGGCAGTAAAGCAGTCACCATTATTGATATGAAATATTAATTCCAATTTTTTTCAATTCATTGAATTTAAATTTAAAATCCAGGACAGAATAAAATCCATATAGTGCAGAAGGAGGCCATTTGGCCGATCAAGCCTGAACCAACAACAATCTTACTCAGCTCCTATCCCCTAACCCCTGCTAATCCCTCTGACACTAAGGAGCAATTAAGCATGGCCAATCCACCTAACCTGCACATCTTTGAACTTTAGGAGGGAATCGGTACACCCAGAGGAAACCCACACAGTCACAGAGAGAATGTGCAAATACCATACAGTCACCAAGGGCTGGACTTGAACCTGGGTCCCTGGTGCCGTGAGGTTGCAGTGCTAACCACTATGCCAACGTGCCACCCAGCGGATACATTGAGATTTTCCAGAGGATATGGTGAGATTTGAGGTCAGATCTCCAGGTCATTAATGCAGGTTTCAGAATTACTAATCTGGAACATCACCATTATACTACTATACACCTTGATTTTGGCTGTCACAGAACAGCTGCCACTTTTTCTAACAAGTCACAGCACAAAAAATAATTTAATAATAATTATTATTAGGTTTGATTTTCGTAAAGAAGTCCTTTGGAGACATTTAGAGCTGTACAACCCTTTATTTAATGCTGCCTCATGGTAAAAATTGATATCAGTAATTTCAGCTGTAACATTATATGCAAATCCTACCTTGTAATAGGCTTATGACTGCATCAAGCCTAGGACTGCAATCCTGTGCTCTGCCTCAAAGGGTTCGTGCTGTGCTTTATTAAAAGAGCTTTAAAAAGTCACATGCTTTTCAGTTCTCAAAACTTAGGAACATGGAACAAAATGAATCGAGAGGCAAGTGTACAACAGGATGTTATTTTAAAAAGGTGCAAAATAGCAAAAAAAATTAAGAAAGGTGAGGAAGAGTATGATGTGCCTAAAGTAGATAACAGACCAGGAAAGAATTCACACTTCATTGGGCACAGCTGAGATCATCTTTTCACTCACTTCGCTTGCTAATAGGTTAAAACAAATGAAAGCAGAAAAAATAAGGCACAATGCCCAGGTTTACAAACAGGAAGCTATCAGAACGCCTACGATCCCAGGTTTGATATTTACAGCGGGTTAGGAATTTTTTTGTGGAGAGGTAGAAAGGCCTTAGTGATCCTGGGATAGTGAGGAAGAAATTGATGAGGGTTGCCTTTTACCCTGCTGTGCATTAAACTTCCACATGTAGTTGATGTCATACCCCACCTACCAGGATCGGTAACTGACTTGTTTCCAATCCACCAACAAACTCACAAAACACCGACGTAAGAATAACTGATTTACTGACTTTACCACTTTCTTTCACGTTTTGCATGGTATGGTGTATAATTGTTTAAAAATGTCACTAGGTTAGGATTTGAGTCTTTTTTTTCCACCGCTGTCCTTAATTCACCTCCCTTTTCTGCGATACTGTTCCACAGACTTGACTAGGCCTCAGCTATGTGACTTATGCACGTGAACCTGGAGCTGAAAGGCATGGTAGCAATTTATGCCTCTCTTCACTCAATGGCTACACACCTTACATTCAACAGGGTCACTGAATTTTTCCTGAGGTCAATAATATTCTCTGATTGTTCTGATAACACCTTAAATTTAATGCAAAGAAAGTCTTAAGTATTTCATAAATGGACATATTAAAATGAGATGACAAGCTGGGAAGGAACAACTCAAAATGAGACAAGGATGTGTAACTTTAAAGGAAAAATTATGCACTTACAGTGTTCCAATGGTGCACTGAGTGAATCAGTGACTCATTTCATAAATGCACCTAACAGGGCTTTTGCTGTCTAGTTATTGATTATTAAACAACTGGGTGCCTAATTCAAAGCCAAGCTGTTAAAATTCAGAACCAGAAAGGTGACAAGCTACCCTGCCAATGCCATTGGGTCTTGGGGAGGTTAAGTGAACTGCAATGCATAATTGAAGTAATATGCGAAATGATTCTGCAGTGAATACAGTGACAAAACGCTTTAAACATTGACCTATACAACAGGTTCAATTGAAGATTGATTAATGAGTTAACCTCATTTAACTCTGGTAATAACTCAACTCATTTTGTTTGAATTATGTAGCACCATAAGCTAACATTCATAATTCTTTAGCTACCATTCAGACGGGAATACTTTAACAAAATACTCCCTTTTTGATCCAGTATAAATAATCTATCATGAAGGCTAACCCAATTGTACTTAAATTTTAAGAATCTTACTGCGAAGTTCATTTGTTAAGTAAGCATTTACTTCTCTTGTAAAATAAAATGTGGATTCTATTTTATGCCTTAACTAATCATTGTGCAAAAGAATCTTTTGCTAAAGTCCTTTTAATTCTTTTTATGATTACCTTAAATACCTACTCACTAGCACATCCTCAATCAATGAAAATGATCCATCAGCATCTATCATAACCCTTCGTAATTCTGAAAATCTCAAGGAGGTACCCCCTAAACCTTGGCAGTTCTAGCATTACTCCAATTTTACAGACACCCAGCTATGATTTTACAAGAGTTTACTCTGTCTATCAACAAGTAATCTTGTCCAGGCTCAGACTGCCAGGACTCAACACAACAACTTGTCCACTGAACTTGAAGTACATCAAATGTTGACCAAGTTATGACTATAAGGCGACCACCTTTAGAGTCGTGCCATGGGAACTAGTGCACAACCAAGCCAATACCAATTTTTCCAGTGTGGATTCCATCTCCAAAATAGATGGCAAGGACCAAAAACTACAAAGTATAAAATAAAATACAATGAAATAAGGCATGTCCATGAATAACTGTTGGCAAAATAAGAAGGTGCACACACACACACACACACACACACACACACACACACACACACACAATCTGATTAGAATAACTTTGGTCTTAAACTATATACAGAAATACCTCTTGAAATAGCAAATGGAGGAATTTCATTTACTCTACTACGATTAGGATTTGGAATAGTGAAAAAAGTCAGTTATTAGTTAAAAATGTGATAGAAGTGAAGTTAGGTAGAGGAAATGAATGGAAAACAGAGAAATGGAGAATAAAAGACAGAAATACATTTACTCTTTACTCCAATCTGCAATAAATTGAAAGAGATTGACATAAAGTTATTACTAATAATTCTATTATGTTAATGCTGTTATTTTTATCCCAGTGACACCATGTGCGAACTGTGCAATTAACAAAACATCCACCTCAAAAGAACAAATCATTCCCTGAAACTGACAGCAGTTTCTTTTGGTCAATCCATGCCAAAGAGAAAAAGGAAAGTTTTTTTTTTAAGTCTCTCTGTTCAGTTTTTAACCTATTTCAATAAATATGTTTTTCATTTAAAAAATGATCTTCCATGTGAACACACAGTTCTTGGGTTCCCTCAGTTTCAAACTAACCTAAAGAAATGCTGCAATAAGAACTAAAGAAGAAAAAGAAATCCAAGAGGACAGCCTAGCTCAAGAATTCAGACACAAGGGGATTTTACTTTAACTGCCTTAATCGTGAGGTGCAGTGATCCAATTTTGGGGATGTGACTTCCGTGTGCCTGTTTTAACTCAGCTTTGAGATCACTGTGAACAGTTACAATGACGAAGTTTATATGAATATTATGATTTGGGGGAGGGGTTGGAATTCTCCCATTGTTCACACTCCACTGTTGCTGCCAGCAACGACGAAAAATTTGGCAGTCAGCCAATCTCCATGAATATCTTGGCTGCGAGGTCAGGAGAATCCGACCCTGTACCTTTTGTTTTGTAAGAGGGTAAATGAGAGGAATCACTGCTTCTATGCTGGAGTTTATTTGACTGCAAAAGCTGTGTGGTAATTAGTAAGGAACAAAGGGAAAACTCAAATTGTATTACTGAGGGATGTAACCGATATTTACATTTGAAGTCATTCTCACCTGGTGCCATGTCCTCAATCAAAATGCTTTAAATGTCCTGAAACCCAAAAAGATGTTGCCGGTTAATTGCCGTGGTGGAAACCTTCTCTTTGTTTCTCCGATGCAAGGTTGTTGTTGTCAGAGAAAGCTAATTAACATTTCCATTTGGATAGAGGGCTATGGTGTTCCCTTTGTTGTGGAGGAGATAGGGGAAGCCATTTTTGGGATTGAGTTAATGATTTTCCTATGAACTCAGGAATACCACTGGTCAAGACAGTTGCAGCTTTGATATTGTGTAGTACGTCCCTTGTGTAGTATACAGCTCACTGAAAGTCGAATGAACTAAAACAATAAATGTTAGCCGGGCCACAGAGAAAGTACTAATTTTATTGTTCACGGCATGGATTGCAGGTGGGAGTTCATGCTCAGTTTGGAGACAAACTTAATGAGAGGAAAGGGACTGGAAAATTTTCCTAGCTTGGAGCTAAAGGAAGAAATCTACAACAGCTCTCATCATGAAAGGCAGTTGGCCAAGGAGTACACTGGAAGAAAGCAGTCTGTATCTGTACAAAGCTAGGACAGGGAGCAGCTGGCTATTAGAAAGGGAGCATTTCTGATTTTTAAATCATTTAACACAAATGCAGTGAGGTTCAAGCTTGGGTTGAGAAGTCCACAGTCAAAAGGTCTTGAAGACAAGTTGGAGGATGATTTAGCCAAAAACTAATGGAAAGATATCCATTGAATTTCATAACTCGGAAAATACCTGTAATACCGAGGAAAAATCAAATGAATTCTGGAGAGCCAAGGGCATTTGGTTTGATCTCCATAGGACGTGAATGAATCTTCAAGGCAACTCCTGGTGGAAGTAGGAAGGAAAAGGGGAACTGGATTTATGTCTTGCTAAATTGTGTTAAACTAGTAGTGCTTACTATGTTTTCTTTAACATACAGTATTTGTTTTGTATAAAAATGTGAAATCTTGTGGTGTAACTCTTTCAGTTAAAAACTGGTTATTCAAATTTCTCTCTAAACATTAACAATTTCTTCCGATAACAAATCAGAGATGGAACTATACATACCGTTGACTGTGCTCCTGCAAAAATGATGATAGTTAGCGCTGCATAAAATGAAAAAAAAACTACAAGCACCAATTGGAATTACTTTGCAACACCGCTAGTACAAAACAATGTAAAGGTTACAATAAAACATGCAAATAATGAGTCAAATATATTTCCTTGCCAGATGAGCGTGCATTCAGCTTTGTTGTACAATGGGTACTGAATAAAATTTCCTTCCAATCTGGCATGTTGATTTGTGTTACAGCTTGTGGCATTGCAGGATGTCTACAGTCAATTAAACTAGAATGACACTGAAGAATAAATTCATCGACAAGCACTCTTGTACAGGGCTTTGAAAATCATGAGCTTCAGAACGTGAGGTATTGCCCCAAGCTTTGTGTGTGAGCGTATCTACATTTCTGTTACTGGTGTGGTGGGAAGTGGAGTTCAATCTGGAAAGTTTCAGGACATGAAGTTTATTTTCATTTCTAGACCATTTCCAGTTCTTTGCAATCCCTATTGACAACCCAGATGACACAAATAGTTTCTGACTTCCCTTCCTAGGGTTTTACAGGCCCGTCATTTGATGGAGGATCTACCTAAAGTTTTTTTCATTAGTGTCACAAGTAAGTTTACATTAACAATGCAATGAAGTTACTGTGAAAATCCCCAAGTCACCACACTCTGGCAGTTTGGGTACACTGAGGGAGAATTTAGCATGGCCAATGCACCTAACCTGCACATCTTTTGGAATGTGGGAGGAAACCTATGAGACATGGGGAGAACTCCACACAAGCAGTGACTCAAAGCCAGAATTGAACCTGGGTCCCTGGCGCTGTGAGGCAGCAGTGCTAACCACCATGTCAAAAACTCAGGCAGTGCAGCAGTCCTTCCAGGGAGCAACACAGAGAATCTTCATAGAAGCCAGATCTCCTTTTTACAGCACTAGCTGCCATATTCCAGTAAGTAGAGAATTTAAATGTTCCAAAGCCACATCAAAGTGTGTGAGGTAAGTGAATAAAGAGATAGGGTGGCAGATAAGTGGGTGAGGGGTAAGGTGGCAAATAAGTAGGTGAGGAGATGGTGTTGCAGGTAATTGGATGAGGGGACTGTGTTCAGGTGGGTGGGTGAGCAGTTAGAGTGGCAGTTTTATGAGGGGGTGAAGAGCAATCAGGAGTTCAGGAGGTGATTGAGGGGCTGGAGGTGGTTGGTGCTAATTGGGGTGTTGGAAATATTTGGGGTTAGGGGTGCATTTGGGCTGGGAATTTGGTGGGAAGTGGATAGTAGGTAGTTAAGTTGGTAGCTGGGAGATTTGGGGAAGGTTGGTTGGGGTGAATATTCGGGTGGCCAAGGGTGTGTAGATAGGGTGTCGGGAGGGTAGTCGGTGGGTTGGGATGTCAGAGGAAAGGTGGTCCGGGCTGTAGTTAGTGTTTTGGTCAAGAGAATTTACTAGGGGTCCAGTCGGGAGTGGGATTCAGTAATATAGTCACCCAAAAGTTACAACTGATTTTAACATTTCTAACCTTTCCTGGATAAGTTAATTGAACCAACTTAAGTTTCTGACCCTAACTCAGAATTTTTGAAGGTTCCAGATTCAGAGGAATGGCCCAAAGGAAGTCAAAGCATTTCATATAATTCTCACAGTCAGTGCATGGGGACTTCAAGAGTATTTTGATTGAATCTAAAGTTATCCCCACGTTTATGAATCATTTCTGCAGCTTGGCTTGTGTTTCTGTAAAATCTTTGCTATTGTAATTACATTGAAGATATAGTGGCACATTAACTTCTAATTTCAATTGCAGTTATAACCAGATCTTTTAAAAATGGTGATCGCATGAGCGTGCAATTCTCTTGAGTTATTAGTCATGCAAAGCTTGTGTGCTCAATTAGTCGTCTTATCCCCAAGCGCAAAGATTTTTTCTGCTAGTTGGTGTAAATACTTAGAAATGTGACGTCAGTAAGTGCACATCACAAATATGCACAAATATGACGCCATGTATGAATGTCATTGAGCATTGAATTGGACTCAGCTGTGATCCACTGTTTGGTTGAATAATCTGTTAGCTGTTAATGTCTAGACTCACCCATGAAAGACAAACATTTGCATAAGGTAGCAAGTGCCATCAACTCTTTTGTAATCATGTCCAAGGAGTCAAGGTGTTCATGAGAATAGGGAAGAACATTAGAAAAACATTCACTTAAATATTATTGAAGAAATTGCCCATAAAATGTGCAAAAGGTATTACAAATTGATGTTCTGTTTTGCTTTACTTGAACATTTTAAGTAAACTTATTCACTTTATAAACAAGAATTTCTTGAAATTATCAATATTTTTTCTTGAGCAACACCTCTGCAAATAAAACTGTTGAAATGCATCACAAGGAAGCCTAACCCGAAGACAATGCTTTCTGAAACATCAATTTCGAGATGTTTCAGTGAGGACCTGTTGCAACTTCTCAGGTTTTGTAAATGTACATTTTCACTTTTAGTTTGCTTCATGCCCATTTATTTCTGAATGGAATCAGAATTTTCTGAATTTCAATTGTTTTCCCCTGGCATTGTTGATTGGGAGGCTGAAAATATGTTGTTATATAAGGGTCTTCATGAATATTAGGAAACTTGAGGGGAGACTTATTTACAGTTGACTAAGTAAGTCAAACTCAATTCATACTGAATCATGCACTGGAAAGTTTACAGATTTTTTTGAGGAATAAATTTCATGACAGCCCATTATTCTATAAGAATGGTAGTTGAGTGAATTTAGCTCTAATGCAAGCTAGTCTGCAGTTGCAGAATTATATATCAGACATTTAGTAAATTGGATAAGAGAAGTGAGTTCACTTGAACTTAAATCATAGAATGGTTAAAGTACAGAAGGAGGCCATTTGGCCTGTTGAGTCTGAACGAGCTCTCTGCAAGAGCAATTTAGCTAGGCCTACTTCCATAACCTTCCTTAACCCTGAATATACTCCCAATAACTTTCAACATCCAGGGAGCTAGGTTGCACCTTGACTGTGAGAATGCACCTTGACTGTGTCCAAACCATCTCCTCAGTAAAGATGTTTGCTAACAGTTTTGCCTTTCAATCTTTTATTCTAATTTATTATGGGACCAATCTGTTTACAAAATATTAAAATTGTCCCATCTCCAATTCAATATTTTTATTATAGGTTGCTCCATTTGCTAATTACTAATTTTCCACTGCTAATTTAAACCTTATGATACTATGACCACCGTTCCTCAAGCGTCCTAGTGTTGATTCATGTTATTCCCAGAACAGATCAAGCAATGCCTTCTCCCTCATTGAGTTAAAAATGCAATGATCAAAAATATTTATTGGAACATATATTAAAACTCTTCTCAGTCTCTGCCATTTAACATTATTGTTATCCCATCAATTATGGATAATTACCATTCCCTCTGTAGTTCTCGCACCTCCTTATAATTTGCTCACTAATTTACTGCTCTATCATTCCCACTAGGTGGCCTATAGAACAAGCCCAGTAATTGAATAGTACCACTATTATTTCCTAAATCTAACTAAATAGCTTTTTCTTTCACTGCTGCATGATATCCACTCTCTTCCTCCAACACTAATATTCTTGATCAATACTGCCACCCTTCTTCCCTCCTTTCCTTCTGTTGTTTTTTTCTGTTGTTTGTTCTGGAGAAACAAAGAGGACTAGACCAATAGTTATGGGGGTTCTATAGTTAGGGGTGCATACAGGCCTTCTGTGGACGTGAAAGAGACTCCAGGATGGTATGTTGCCTCCCTGGTGCCAAGGTCCAGGATGCCTCTGGATGGACAGAAAGCATCCTGAAGGGAGAGAGAGGGTGAACAGCCAGAGGTTGTGGTACATATTGGTATGAACAACGTAGGTACAAAGAATGATGAGGTTCTGCAGCAGTAGTTTAGGGGGTTAGGTAGAAAGTTAAAAAGCAAGACCTCTAAGATTGTAATCTCAGGGTTACTCCCTGTGCCATGTGCCAGGGAGGCGAGGAATAGGAAGATAGTGCAGCTCAACATGTGGCTAAACAGTTGTGTAGGAGGGAGGGTTTCAGATATCTGAACCATTGGGGTCTCTTCAGGGCCAGTTGGGAGCTGTACAAGAAGGATGGGTTGCATCTAACCTGCAAGGGCATAAATATTCTGGCTGGGAGATTTGCTAGTGTCACATGGGAGGATTTAAACTATTTTGGCAGGGGTGGGGGTGGGGGGAAGTGGGGGGGCCTGGCGTTGGGGGTGGGGGTGGGGGGAAGTGGGGGGGCCTGGCGTTGGGGGTGGGAGGTGGTGGGGGTGGGAGTGGGGGTGGTGGTGGTGGTTGTGGTGCGGGGGGTGGGAACCAAAGCAAAGATGAATTCGCTGAAGGGAAACCAGAGAGTAGGGCCTGTAAGACCCAGAGAAGCAGTAGGTGGGGTGGGTTTGCTAATCAAAGAGGGTCTGGTGCACTGAAGTGCATTTGTTTCAATGTGAGAAGTGTAACAGGTAGGACAGATGAACTTAGAACTTGGATTTGTACTAGGAACTATGATGTTGTGGCCATTACAGAGACTTGGTTAAGGGAAGGACAGGATTGGCAGCTTAACATTCCAGGATACAGATTTCAGGCGGGATAGAGAGGGATGTAAAAGGGATGGGGGAGTTGCACTATTGGTTAAGGAGAATATGACAGCTGTATTGTGGGACGATACCTCAAGAGCTCACATAGCGAGGAAATATGGGTAGAGCTCAGGAATAGGAAAGATGTAGTCACAATGTTGAGGGTTTACTATAGGCCACCCAACTATCAGTAGGAGATTGAAGAACAGATATGTGGACAGATTTTGGCAAGCTGTAAAAGTAACAAGGTTGTTGTGGTGGGAGATTTTAACTTCCACGATGTTGACTGAGACTCACTTAGTGCTAGGTGCGTGGATGGGGCAGAGTTTGTAAGGAGCATCCAGGGAGGATTCTTGAAACAGTATGTAAATAGTCCAACTAGGGAAGGGACCATACTGGACCTGGTATTGGGGAATGGGCCCAAGCAGGTGGTTGATGTTTCAGTAGGGGAACAGTTCAGGAACAGTGACCACAATTCAGTAAGCTTTAAGGTACTGTTGGATGAAGATAAGCGCAGTCCTCAAGTTAAGGTGCTAAATTTAGGGAAGGCTAATTACAACAATATTCGGCAGGAACTGAAGAATGTAGATTGGGGACGGATGTTTGAGGGCAAATCAACATTTGGCATGTGGTAGGCTTTCAAGTGCAAGTAGATAGGGATTCAGGACTGGCACATTCCTGTAAGGCTGAAGGATAAGTATTGTAAGTTTTGGGAACCTTGGATAATGAGAGATATTGTGAGCCCAGTCAAAGAGGAAAAAGAAGCTTTTGTTAAGGCTATGAGGCTGGAAACACACAAAGCAAGTGTGGAATACAAGGAAAGTCAGAAGAAACTTAAGCAAGGAGTAAGGAGGGCTAAAAGGGATTATGTAAAAGCATTGGCCAGCAGGATTAAGGAAAATCCCAAGGCTTTTTATATATATATGTATAGAGAGCAAGAGAGTAGGCAGGGAGAGGGTTGGCCCACTCAAGGACAAGGGAGGGAATCTACGCGTGGAACCAGAGGAAATGGGCAAGGTATTAAATGAGTATTTTGCATCAGTATTCACCAAAGAGAAGAACTTCGTGGGTGGTGAGTCTAGGAAAGGGTTTATAGATAGTTTGAGTCATGTTGAGATCAAAAAGGAGATAGTTTTGGGGTTCTTGAGAAACATTAAGGTAGACAAGCCCCCAGGGCCTCTTGGGATATACCCCACAATACTGAGAGAGGCAAGGGAGGAAATTGCTGGGACTTTGGGATATAGTCTACATATGTCCTGTTTGTGAACACAACTCTCACTTACCTGATGAAGGGACAATGCCCCAAAAGCTTGCGGTGCCAAATAAACATGTTGGACTTTAACCTGGTGTTGTGAGACTTCTTGCTGTGCTTTTCCCAGTCCAATGCTGGCATCTCCACATCATCGGTCAAAGAAGACAGAGGGTAGCAGTGGAAGGGTGTGTTTCTGAATGGAGAGCTGTGACAAGTGGCATTCCTCAGGGATCAGCGCTCGGACCTTTGCTGTTTGTAATATTTTTATAAATGATTTGGAGGAAAATGTAACTGGTTTGATTAGTATGTTTGCGGACGACAAAAAGGTTGGTGGATTTACAGATAGCAATGAGGCCTATCAGAGGATACAGCAGGATAAAGATCAGTTGGAGACTTGGCCAGAAAGATGGCAGTTGGAGTTTAATCCAGACAAATGTAAGGCAATGCATTTTGGAAGGTCTAATACAGATAGGCAATATACAATAAATAGTAGAACCCTTAAGAGTATTGATAGGCAAAGGGATCTAGGTTGTCAGGTACACAGGTCACTGAAAGTGGCAATGCAGGTGGAGAAGGTAGTCAAAAAGGCATTTGGCATGCTTGCCTTCATTGGCCGGGGTACTGAGTTTAAAAATTGGCAAGACATTTTGCAGCTTTCCAGAACCTTGGTTCAGCCGCACTTGCAATATAGTGTTCAATTCTGGTCGCCACACTACCAGAAGGATGTGGAGGCTTTGGAGAGGGTACAGAAAAGGTCTACCAGGATGTTGCCTGGTATGGAGGGCATTAGCTATGAGGAGAGGTTGGAGAAATTTGGTTGTTCTCACTGGAACAACAGAGGTTGAGTGACGACCTGATAGAAGTCTACAGACTGTGAGAGGCATGGACAGGGTGGATCGTCGGAAGCTTTTTCCTGGGATGGAAGAGTCAATTACTAGGGGGCATAGTTTTAAGGTGCGAGGGGCATAGTTTAAAGGAGATGTATGAGACAGATTTTTTACACAGAGAGTGATGGGTGCCTGGAACTCATTGCCGGGGGAGGTAGTGGAAGCGGATACGTTAGTAAGTTTTAAGGGGCATCTTGACAAATATATGAATAAATGGGAATAGAGGGATATGGTCCCCAGAAGGATATGGGGTTTTAGTAAAGTTGGGCAGCGTAGTTGGCGCAGGCTTGGAGGGCTGAAAGGTCTGTTTCTGTGCTGTAATTTTCTTTGTTCTTCTCTATCTTTCCTAAATGCCTTGTATACGGGAATATTTAATATCCAGTCCTGACCTTTTTTGAGCCAGGTCTCTGTCATCACCACAACATCACATTCCCACGTGGTTATTTGCGCTTGTAGCTTACCAAGCTTATTTTTCACATATTGTGTAGATACCAATTTAAACCTGAAATAAATCTCTTTATACCTCTTTTAGCCTGACAACACCTTAGCATTTCTTAGCTAGTGCTATCCTCCTAATCCTTTGTGCACCTTGTTTATTGTTCCCTATGCTACATCTTGGATCCCATGCCCTGCCAAATTGGTTAAAATGACCTCCTCAGAAGACAAACATGGGACACGGTGGACAGAGTACCCTTCGTTGTCCAGTACTTCCCCGGAGCGGAGAAGCTACGACATCTTCTCCAGAGTCTTCAACATATCATTGATGAAGACGAACATCTCGCCAGGGCCATCCCCACACCCCCACTTCTTGCCTTCAAACAACCGCACAATCTCAAACAGACCATTGTTCGCAGCAAACTACCCAGCCTTCAGGAGAACAGTGACCACAACACCATGCAACCCTGCCACAGCAACCTCTGCAAGACATGCTGGATCATCGACACTGATGCCATCATCTCATGTGAGAACACCTTCCACCAGGTACACGGCACATACTCTTGCAACTCGGCCAACATTGTCTATCTAATATGCTGCAGGAAAGAATGTCCCGAAGCTTGGTACATTGGGGAGACATGCAGAGGCTACGACAATGGATAAATGAACATCGCACGACAATCATCAGGCAAGACTGTTCCCTTCCTGTTGGTGAACGCTTCAGTGGTCACGGCCATTCGGCCTCTGACCTTCGGGTAAGCGTTCTCCAAGGCAGCCTTCATGACACACGACAGCGCAGATTTGCTGAGCAGAGACTGATGGCCAAGTTCCGCACACATGAGGACGGCCTCAGAAAGGGATCTTGGGTTCCTGTCACACTATCTGTAACCCCCATGACTTGCCTGGGTTTGCAAAACCTCACTTACTTTATTGTCTGGAGACAATACACATCTCTTTAACCTATACATAATGCTCTTTCCACTCACATTGTCGGCATCTTTAATACTTGAATAGCAGGTTAGTTGTAAAGACTCGCATTCTAATCAGCAATCTGTAAATTGTCTGCGCTGTTATATGCTCTGTCTGAGGCCAGAACTCTCCATTCATCGGACAATGGGCAAACCCCGAAAGCTTGTGAGTTTACTATCAAATAAATTGGTTAGACTTAAACCTGGTGTTGTCAGACTTCTTACTAAATTAGTCACAAGCCATGGAACATTTGATCAATTTCTGGACCTAACAACAATGGTTTAGTCAGCTTTAGATTTGTGATTCAGTATCCTTCACCATCATCCTATTAACTTGCAGTCTAATTGTCTGCAATGCATACTGTGAAATACAGACCTTTGTCACCTTCAAAAACAGACTGATTATGGACATTTATCAAAAGCTAATGAGATACATCCCTCAGCAGAGTCCACCATAATCACACACAAACACTCTTACTGCCAGGCAAACCTGAGCATAATTTATGCCATCTCTGAGGCTATATCAACATACATCACAAGAAATAGCTCAATCCAATAAATAAGCTTGCTGTTTGACCTTGCTGAACGTTACCCTGTCTAACACACACCTCTGTGTTTTCTGCATCTTTGCAGGTTTATGTTAAACATAAAAGTCATGCAATCACCATGTCATACTTCAGACTTCTTTCTTGGAGACTTTTTGTTCCCCTAGCAATACTGCATGGGCATACTGTCACGGGGCTATTCCCCTTTATTTTTGAAGATATGATTTTTCAACGTTCAACTGACTGGGAATTTTGCAATTTGAAATGAGACAGAACTACTTAGGCCACCTTCCAAAGTGAAGGTGAAAAACAAACAAATCACCACTAGGGGAGTGTGAAGAAGAGGGCATTGACATTTTTCATTGTCGAAGCAAAAGACATTATAATGCAAATTAAATACAGAAAATGCGGTATTAACTTTGCAGGTCTGGCAGGTCCAAAGAAGAGTAATATGGGCTCGAAACTTTAACTCTTTCTCTCTCTGCAGATGCTGACAGATCTGCTGAGTTTATCAGCATTTTTTGTTTTTATTTTAGCTTTCCAGCATCTGCAGCGTTCTGCGTTTATTAAAATGCAAAGTGTTTGATGTTGAAACAATGGCTGCATGGATAGATCCACCCAAAACCCATTATAAATATACAATGCATGAAGTATTTCAGGCCATGTTGTAGCCACTCTAGACACACTGTAAGGCACCTTTATAAAATTAAGCAAATTGTGAACTTATTTACTTTGGCAACTTGTTGAAATCTTGCAAACTTCTTCCTCAACTGCTCCTTGGGTTCCGTCATTGATAAGGAAGTATTTCATCTTACTAACTTCAGAGGAAGATGCACCTTTAGTGGAAGAAGGACCACGGCTTTCCAGTACCTGCCATAGCAAACCTCTAAACCTGAAGGACACCCCTCAAGCTATATCCAGGAATGAGGTTGTATCACCTTGATCTTGCTGCAACCATTTCCATTTAAAAGCACTAACAGCTTGTTAAAAGGTATCAGTGCATTGTATGTTGGGAGGGTTGGATTTTTTTTTCAAATGAGTGGACTTTGCATTATAGTAGAAGGTTATTTCAGTATATTGCAGGTGTTTGCAGCACCCAAAACACCATGCAGCCAATGCCATGATGCCAGACCTGCTTCATCAACCTGTCATCTATGTTGGGCTTCCCATGCGATGAACGATGGGGAATGCTTTGAAGCAATAAATCAGGTATTGTATTCAATCACACAAAATATCATAAACTGTTAAACAAAGAAGGATGAATTTACATTGCATGAATCAGTCTGACACCAATAAGTACAACACACAACTCACAGAAGGAATTAATGCGCTTCCTTTCTACAAATCTCAATATGATCAGCATATTTTTTTCAAAAACCCATCCTTTCATAGCATACTCTACATCATGGCCTGAGCCTATGATATCCTTAGTTTATCATTCAATGGCCCCATTTCAATCTCAAACACTTTTCACTTACTTGTCAATTACTGCTGTATTTCAACCCTCTGTTAACCTTGTCAATGGATCTCTCTGCATTGGGTCCTTCTGCATCTGCCACTCCAGTCTGCTTGATGGTCCTATGACCCCCAATGTAAGCTGTAAGGCTGTGTTCCTGCAGGTTAACTAAGATGGGCTTTGATTTTAAAGGAGCAGTTGCTGTCTACAGTCCTGCTGGTTGATTTATAATTGTAAAATGGAAGTTTCGCTTAAAAAGCGCTAATTGCATTTACACTATAGGAAAATCTATCATAAGTATAATGCTTTCCTTCAAAAATAAAGTTCCAGGTGGCTATTGAAGATCAGAGGGTAGATGTACAGGAAATTCTAAGATTAGCAAGGAAGAGAGTGAGAATGGGAGCCAAAATGCAGTCAACCGTGGGCCAATGCTGGCAGGCATGTTGGGACTGACAAATAGCAGACCCCAGGGTTTGGCTAAAGCATTATGAAATACTGGCATTACAATTAGCAATTATAAATGTTAACAGAAAAGCAGAGGCTTATTAATTGTGACAGCATAGTTCTATGGTCCAAGCAAGATAAAGTATTGTGTTTTAATGCTGACTTACCTTCAGAGACAGAGTCCACAGGTGTTTTATGTCACTTGCTATTAAACCAGGAACACGGAATTAAAACTGGGTTCCCATCTGGATTTGAGCAGGAGGTCTAGGCTTGGACAGTTGGGAAAGGATAGGATATGAGGGTTAGTAGTACTTTAAGGAAGGCTCCCAGGTCTGGGATCACATTGCAAGGTCTTCTGAGACCTTTGGGGCAGGTCAGTATCACTGGGAGAGTGTTCCTTGCAACACTGGGGCTGAATGGGTCAAGAAGCAATGGGAATGGTCCAGGGATCAAGAACTACTGTAAATGCTATTTTAACATCTATAAACACAAAGAATGAGTTGCAAGATCTTGCAGATGGTGAGACATGGTGTTGAAGGAGAAGCTTGGTGAGCAGGTGAGATCTGGGAAGCAGGCACCTGTGGCCTCTTGAGAGAAAGTGCTTGATAGAGCAGACGCAGCACGGTTTCGTTAAAGGGAAGTCGTGTTTGACAAATTTACTGGAGTTCTACGAGGATGTGTCTAGGGCAGTGGATAGAGGAGAGCCGGTGGATGTGGTCTTTCTTGATTTTCAGAAGGCGTTTGACAAGGTACCTCACAAGAGGTTATTGCAGAAGGTCAGGGGACATGGAGTTGGGGGTAAGGTGTTAGCGTGGATAGAGGATTGGTTGTCAAATAGGAGGCAGAGAGTGGGGGTCAATGGGTGCTATTTGGATTGGCGGATGGTGACTAGTGGAGTGCCCCAGGGGTCGGTGCTGGGGCCTCAGCTATTTACCATTTATATAGATGATCTGGAGGAGGGAACCGAGTGTAAGGTGTCGAAATTTGCTGATGACACCAAGATTGGTGGAACGGCAAATTGTGCGGAGGGTGTGGAGAGTCTACAGAAGGATCTAGATAGGCTGGGCGAATGGGCCAGGAAATGGCAAATGGAATTTAATGTTGGCAAGTGCGAGGTGGTCCACTTTGGTAGGAAGAATGGTAGGAAGGACTATTACTTACGTGGAGAAAAACTGCAGCAGGCGACGGTGCAGAGGGACCTCGGGGTCCTTGTGCATGAGTCGCAAAAACCCAGCTTGCAGGTGCAGCAGGTGGTCAGGAAGGCGAATGGGATGCTGGCCTTCATAGCAAGGGGGATTGAATATAAAAGTAGGGAGGTCTTGCTGCGGCTGTATAGGGCATTGGTGAGGCTGCAGCTAGAGTACTGTGTGCAGTTTTGGGCGCCGTACTTACGCAAGGATATTTTGGCCTTGGAGGGAGTGCAGAGGAGGTTGCCGGAGTTGAGGGGGTTGAGCTATGAGGAGAGGCTGAATACATTAGGCTTGTACTCATTAGAGTTTAGAAGAATGAGGGGAGATCTCATTGAGACGTATAAGATGATGAATGGGATGGATAGGATAGAGGTGGAGAGACTCTTCCCGCTCAGAAAGGATAGTAGGACTAGGGGGCACAGCCTCAAGATAAAGGGGGTGCGGTTTAGAATGGAGTTGAGGAGGAACTTCTTCACTCAAAGGGTGGTGAATCTCTGGAATTCTCTGCCCGTTGAAGTGGTGGAGGCTACCTCGCTAAATATTTTTAAGACGCAGGTTGATGGGTTTTTGATAAGAGAGGGGATTAAGGGTTATGGGGAGAGAGCGGGAATGTGGAACTGAGCCATGACAGATCAGCCATGATCTTATTGAATGGCAGGGCAGGCTCGAAGGGCTGGTTGGCCTACTCCTGCTCCTATTTCTTATGTTCTTATGTTCTTATAACTGAGGAGAGGGTTTTGGAACAGCTGAGAAAGCATAGACCGAGAGAGAAGGGGGACTGTGGACAATAGTTTTTAAACCCCCTCGAACAACCTTCAGATCTCATAGTTATGTTGCCACCCATTAGCTTCCTCCTTGCTTAACATTATTTTTTATTTTATTCATGTCACTAGTAGGCTTTCATTAAAATTGCAATGAAGTCACTGTGAAAATCCCCTGGATCTGCCTGAAGCCTTCCTTTTGCTTGCTGTGCATAATTATTGAATGTATTACCTCTCACAACTCATAAAACAAATCTCTACTCCAAGAATATAGTTCTTTTTTTACAAGCTTTCAATATACTTAAAAAATCCTAATCAAAAAACTCAAAATAGATCCTGTGGGAACTTGACTTTCTTTGCTTTGTCTAAAATACTTTAAATGAACTGGAAATTGAATTCTCAAAATGTTATTTCAGGCATGTCTTGACATTTATTTAAATGTGTTTATTAACAGCTAATAAAAGCCACCTTTCAATTATGAATCAACTACAGACAGGCAGCACCTGTGACTGAGAATGCGACAGTTAGCATCACTTGTGATAGCAATGAACATGTCTTTTAAAAAAAATCAAGAATGTGTTCTTTTTATTTTGATTTGAAATTTGGTAAAAGAAAACACTTTGAGTCATGTTTGATGACATAAGATGGATTAAGTAGAAAAGGATCATAGTTGCTTTATAATGGTGTACTGCAGAGTACTGGATGAAGGTTCATCATTTTAGGAGAATAGAGAAGGTTTTAATGTGCATTTAACTATCTTATGCCTTATCTAAGCACACTTGATGATACATGGTGCATAATCCATGTGTTTGGAAAAAGCACTAAATGGAATGGAATTATTCAATGCCCAAATGTATACTTGGAATTCCATTGTAAAAGCTGGTTTCCTTTCCCTTATGGATCAATGGTTAAAGAGATAATGAATGTGAGACTTAACTCAAAATTATCTGTAGACCATCCCACTGAACCACATAAAATTTATAATTCTCTTTACTGCAAAAGAGATTTGACATGATCAATTCCATATATTATCTTTGATTAAGTGCATCATTGTCCAGGGTCTCCCTTCTCTCCTGGTCTCTGTTTTCCAGTTGTTTTCAATGGGCCACAAGAACCTGTTTCCCACTTCCCACCTCTTTTGCCAGGAAAAGATGTTGAATACAAAATATTGTATTATAGATGTTCTGTACAGAAACAATGCATGATGTAGCCATCCCTTAATTTCTGGTCCTGAAATTATTTGGACTGTTCTGCACCAGTGTGAGAAATTAGTTTTCAAAGAAACGTGGCACTTAGAAGGTAATTTTTTTTTGTAAATTTACCTTTGAACACTTAAAAACATTTTAATTCAATTTCAAACATAGATAAAGCAATCTTAAAATACTCCTCTACTGCAGATGAGGAAAAGGCAGTACATCGAGATGAATCAGTAAGGAATAGGAAGAATTGAAGTGGCAGAGAAAAGTATTGCAAATTGGTGGTGAAGGATTAATCACACGGATTTATTTCAACATTGGAGAATTAACAATTTTTGGCCTTGATAAGATGGAAGGTGAGAAACTACTGGTGAGTCAGTGATCATGACTTTCTAAATCCTTTTTATGCACTAATAGAGATAGTAATTTCCAGCAAATAAGACTGAAAATACTAATGAGAGTTTCAATCCATATGAAAACTACAGGCAATGCTTCAAGTATATTGAAAAAAGTGCACTTATTTGTGAAATAAAAAATAATGCATTTTGTAGGAATGCAGATCATCCACTGCATGAAAATACAGATGCTAATGCTTTTCCTGTACAATACTGTCAGATTTTTTTTCTATCTGGAGAAGGGCTAATTCTAACCATCAGCACTTCCATCCTGTAACAGAATGTTATGATTTCATACGGATACAGCAAACATGCTCCTTGATCCTTTTCTCTTCTCCATCACTGCCTACAATGGCAGCAATTTATCCCTTATGAAGTGCAGTACTTGAGTATGCTTAGCATTCATGTGCATGGATGTGCTTAATTGATACAACTTTTAAGGTTGCACATCTCTGCTAAAAAAGCCTTTGAATGCATTGACTTATTAACATTTAAATTGAGTGTTCTTGCTTAGTACTGAATGGAATAATTAGCTTTAGTTTAATTCCGGCCACAGGAAAGAACTAACCTGCATGATTGCTGTAATCAGAGCCTGCTTATACTTCCACTCTGAATTTGTATCTGATTGTGAATTCACTTTTGAAGCTTTGTCATTAGAGTTATGTAGGAAAATAGGACAGCCAATTTGTGCACAGCAAGGTATCACAAACAGCACTGAGATAAATGATGATGCTGTTGATTAAAATGGAAGATTATGGGTCTCCGTCTGGAGGAGCTATGAATAAATATGAACTACTCCATTCAATGGTCAGTAGATAAATGAACCAGGTGAACCCAAACTGACGGTTTAGTGGTGAGGTATTAAGAAGAGATGGTCTATGTTTAGTATCTGATCTCAGCCACGGGACTAGTTAGGGTACTACAATCAACTCAGAGTTCCCTAGCTTAAGAGGAGCTAGGGAAACATCATTTAAGATTCCTATTCCAAAGTTTTCCTTTATGGAATATACACAAGATCTACAGTGTAACATTAATGCCACATAATGACTAGGAAATGACCAACAATAGAGAATCTAACCATCTACCCCAGATGTTTAACGGCATTAGCTTCACAGAAGCCTCCACCATCAACATCCAGGGGTTATCATTGATTGGAGAGGCTTTATAAAACTGTGGTTACAGGAGCAGGTTAGAAGCTGGGAATTCTGGAGGAAGCAATTCATATCCTGACCTCTCAAACCCTGTATACCATCAAGGCACAAGTCAGGTGTGTGACATAAGAACATAAGAAATAGGAGCAGGAGTAGGCCAACTAGCCCTTCAAGCCTGCCCCGCCATTCAATAAGATCATGGCTGATCTGTCGTGGCTCAGTTCCACATTCCCGCCCTCTCCCCATAACCCTTAATCCCCTCTCTTATCAAAAACCCATCAACCCGCGTCTTAAAAATATTTAGCGAGGTAGCCTCCACCACTTCAACGGGCAGAGAATTTCAGAGATTCACCACCCTTTGAGTGAAGAAGTTCCTCCTCAACTCCATTCTAAACCACCCCCCCTTTATCTTGAGGCTGTGCCCCCTAGTCCTACTATCCTTTCTGAGCAGGAAGAGTCTCTCCACCTCTATCCTATCCATCCCATTCATCATCTTATACGTCTCAATGAGATCTACTCTCCACTTGCCTGGATGAGTGCAGTTCCAACAGCACTCATGAAGCTTAACCAAATCCAGGATAATGCAGCCCACGTTAGGGAGGATAGACAGAAGGAAAAAGGAGGTGGAGTAGCTCTGTTAATAAAGGATAATGTCAGGGCAGTAGTAAGAGAAGATATAGGCTCCAAAGAGCAAAACGTGGAGTCTTTGTGGGTGGAGATTAGGAATAGTAAGGGGAGAAAGTCGCTGGTGGGTGTGGTCGATAGGCCCCCAAATAATAACTTTGAGGTGGGACGGGCTATAAACAGACAAATAATTGATGCATGCAGAAATGGAACGGCAATAATTATGGGGGATTTTAATCTGCATATTGATTGGTTGACTCAAATCGGACGGGGTGGTCTTGAGAAAGAGTTCTTGGAATGCTGTCGGGATAGTTTCCTTGAACAGTATGTAACGGAACCTACAAAGGAGCGAGCTATCTTAGATCTGGTACCGTGTAATGAGCGAGGTAGAATTAGGGATCTTCTTGTGAGGGATTCTCTTGGGACAAGTGACCATAGTATGGTTGAATTTCTGATGCAGATGGAGGATGAGAAAGTAGGGCCCTGAACCTGTGTCCTCTGTTTGAACAGAGGGGAGTATGATAGGATGAGGGCAGAATTGGCGAATGTAGATTGGGGGCGCAGATTGGGTGCTAGGATGGCTGAGGAACAGTGGAGGATTTTTAAGGAGATCTTTTTTGGTACTCAGCAGAAGTATTTTCCGATGGTAAAGAAGGACTGTAAGAGAAGGGGTAACCAGCCGTGGTTATCGAAGGAAATAAAGGAGAGTATTAAATTGAAAGCTGATGCGTTCAGAGTGGCTAAAAATAGTGGGGAATTAGAAGATTGGGAAAGATTTAAAAAAAACAAAGAATGACTAAGAAAGTGATAAAGAAAGGAAAAATAGAGTATGAAGCTAAACTAGCACTAAATATAAAAAATGATAGTAAAAGTTATTACAAATATATAAAGAAGACGAGACTGGCTAGAGTGAATGTTGGGCCTTTGGAGGACGAGAGGGGGGATTTAGCGGTGGGTAACGAGGAAATGGCTGAGGCTTTAAATAAGTTTTTCGTGTCAGTCTTCACGGAGGAGGACACAAATAGCTTGCCGAATATTAAAGATAGAAGGATGGTAGGAGATGAGGTCCTTAACAAAATTACTGTCACTAGAGAGGTAGTGCTTGATAGGCTAACGGGACTGAAGGTAGACAAGTCCCTGGAACCAGTTGGAATGCATCCCAGGGTTCTGAAAGAAATGGCAGAGGTGATACCAGATGCCTTAGTAATTATTTATCAAAATTCGCTGGGGAAGTGCCAGAAGGCAGCAAAGGGAGGAAGACGCTGGTGGGTGTCATCTATAGGCCCCCCAATAATGATCTGGAGGTGGGGCGGGCTGTTAATGCACAAATAAGTGCGGCGTGCAGGAATGGGACGGCCGTGGTTATGGGGGATTTCAATCTGCATATTGATTGGTCGACCCATGTTGGACACGGTGGGCTCGAGGAGGAGTTCTTGGAATGCTGCCGGGATAGTTTCCTTGAACAGTGTGTGTTGGAGCCGATGAGGGAGCGAGCTATCTTGGATCTGGTGCTATGTAATGAGGCGGGTAGAATTAGGGAACTTGCGGTGAAGGATCCTCTTGGGGAGAGTGATCATTGTATGGTGGAGTTTCTGGTGCAGATGGAGGAGGAGAAAGTGGGTTCCCAGACACGCGTCCTTTGTTTTAACAGAGGGGAGTACGGTAGGATGAGAGAAGAATTGGCGAATGTGGACTGGGGGAGCGCGTTGGAAGGTAGGTCTGCTGAGGAGCAGTGGAAGATCTTTAAGGAGATCTTTCTTGGTGCTCAGCGGAAATTTATTCCGATGGTCAAAAAGGACCGTAGGAGGAGAGGTAATAAGCCGTGGATAACGAAGGAGGTGAAGGAAAGTGTTAAATTAAAAGCGGAGGCGTTCAGAGTAGCTAAGAGTAGTGGGCGAGAAGAGGATTGGGAGAGGTTTAAATGTCAACAAAGATTGACAAAGAAGTTGATAAAGAAGGGTAGGATAAATTATGAAGCTGGGCTAGCGCTTAATATAAAAAAGGATAGCAAGAGTTTTTATAAATATATAAAAAGGAAGAGGCTGGCTAGGGTGAACGTTGGTCCCTTAGAGGATGAGAAGGGGGACTTAGTGGTAGGGGATGGGGATATGGCGGAGGTCTTGAATAACTTTTTTGTTTTGGTCTTCACGGAGGAGGACGTGAATAATTTGCCGGATGTTAGAGATGGAAAGGTGATAGGACTGGAGGGTCTCGATGACATTACTGTTACTAGAGAGGTGGTGCTCGACAGACTGGAGGGGGCTGATTGTGGACAAGTCCCCAGGACCGGATGGAATGTATCCGAGGGTCCTGAAAGAAATGGCGGAAGTGATAGTGGATGCCTTGGTGGTTATTTTCCAGACGTCGCTGGATTCCGGGGAAGTGCCGGAAGATTGGAAAACGGCTAATGTTATGCCGTTGTTTAAGAAGGGTGCCAGGCAAAAGGCGGGGAATTATAGGCCTGTTAGTTTAACGTCTGTTGTAGGTAAAATGTTAGAATCCGTCATCAAGGAGGAAATAGTGAGACATCTTGAGGGGAACTGCTTGATAGAGCAGACGCAGCACAGTTTCGTTAAAGGGAAGTCATGTCTGACAAATTTACTGGAGTTCTATGAGGATGTGTTTAGGGCGGTGGATAGAGGAGAGCCGGTGGATGTGGTCTTTCTGGATTTTCAGAAGGCGTTTGACAAGGTACCTCACAAGAGGTTATTACAGAAGGTCAGGGGGCATGGAGTTGGGGGTAGGGTGTTAGCGTGAATAGAGGATTGGTTGTCAAATAGGAGGCAGAGAGTGGGGGTCAATGGGTGCTATTCAGATTGGCGGATGGTGACTAGTGGAGTGCCCCAGGGGTTGGTGCTGGGGCCTCAGCTATTTACCATTTATATAGATGATCTGGAGGAGGGAACCGAGTGTAAGGCGTCGAAATTTGCTGATGACACCAAAATTGGTGGAAAGGCAAATTGTGCGGAGGGTGGGGAGAGTCTACAGAAGGATCTAGATAGGCTGGGCGAATGGGCCAGGAAATGGCAAATGGAATTTAGTGTTGGCAAGTGCGAGGTGGTCCACTTTGGTAGGAATAATGGTAGGAAGGATTATTACTTACGTGGAGAAAAACTGCAGCAGGCGACGGTGCAGAGGGACCTCGGGGTCCTTGTGCATGAGTCGCAAAAACCCAGCTTGCAGGTGCAGCAGGTGGTCAGGAAGGCGAATGGGATGCTGGCCTTCATCGCGAGGGGGATTGAATATAAAAGTAGGGAGGTCTTGCTGCGGCTGTATAGGGCATTGGTGAGGCCGCAGCTGGAGTACTGTGTGCAGTTTTGGGCGCCGTACTTACGCAAGGATATTTTAGCCTTGGAGGGAGTGCAGAGGAGGTTTACTAGGCTGATGCCGGAGTTGAGGGGGTTGAGCTATGAGGAGAGGCTGAATAGATTAGGCTTGTACTCGTTAGAGTTTGGAAGAATGAGGGGAGATCTCATTGAGACGTATAAGATGATGAATGGGATGGATAGGATAGAGGTGGAGAGACTCTTCCCGCTCAGAAAGGATAGTAGGACTAGGGGGCATAGCCTCAAGATAAAGGGGTGCGGTTTAGAACAGAGTTGAGGAGGAACTTCTTCACTCAAAGGGTGGTGAATCTCTGGAATTCTCTGCCCGTTGAAGTGGTGGAGGCTACCTCGCTAAATATTTTTAAGACGCGGGTTGATGGGTTTTTGATAAGAGAGGGGATTAATGGTTATGGGGAGAGGGCGGGAATGTGGAACTGAGCCACGACAGATCAGCCATGATCTTATTGAATGGCGGGGCAGGCTCGAAGGGCTAGTTGGCCTACTCCTGCTCCTATTTCTTATGTTCTTATGTTAAGATTGGAAAATGGCTAATGTTACGCCGCTACTTAAAAAAGGTAGCAGACAAAAGGTAGGGAATTATATGCCGGTTAGCTTAACGTGTGTAGTTGGAAAAATGCTAGAATCCGTCATCAAAGAAGAAATAGCAAGACACCTAGAAAAGAATGGTTTGATCATGCAGAAGCAGCACGGATTCGTGAAGGGGAAGTCGTGTTTAATGAATTTTTTGGATTTCTATGAGGATGTGACTAGTGTGGTAGACAGGGGGGAACCGGTGTATGTGGTGTTTTTAGATTTCCAGAAGGCGTTTGATAAGGTGCCTCACAAAAGGTTGCTGCAGAAGGTTAAGGTGCACTGAGTTGGGGGTAAAGTGTTAGTGTGGATTGAGGATTGGTTATCTAACAGGAAGCAGAGAGTTGGAATCAATGGATGCTTTTCTGGTTGGCAGTTGGTGACTAGTGGAGTGCCGCAGGGATTGGTGCTGGGGCCTCAACTGTTTACCATTTACATAGACTATCTGGAGGAGGGGGCTGAGTGTAGGGTAACAAAATTTGCTGATGACACGAAGATGAGTGGAAAAGCAAATTGCGCGGAGGGTGTGGAAAGTCTGCAGAGAGATGTGGATAGGCTGAGTGAGTGGGCGAGGACTTGGCAGATGGAGTATAATGTTAGCAAATGTGAGGTTATCCACTTTGGTAGAAATAATAGTAGGAGGGATTATTATTTAAAGGGTGAAAAGCTGCAGCATGCTATGGTGCAAAGGGACCTGGGGGTCCTTGTGCACGAATCGCAAAAACCCAGTCGGCAGGTGCAGCAGGTGATCAGGAAGGCGAATGGAATGTTGGCCTTTATAGCGAGGGGGATAGAATATAAAAGTAGGGAGGTCTTGCTGCAACTGTACAGGGCATTGGTGAGGCCGCAACTGGAGGACTGTATGCAGTTTTGGTCGCCGCACTTGCGGAAGGATATATTGGCCTTGGAGGGAGTGCAGAGAAGGTTCACCAGGCTGATACCAGAGATGAGGGGGTGAGCTTATGAAGAGAGATTGAATAGACTGGGTCTGTACTCATTAGAGTTTAGAAGGTTGAGGGGGGATCTTATAGAGACTTACAAGATAATGAAGGGGCTGGATAGGGTAGAGGTAGAGAGATTCTTCCTGCTTAGAAAGGATAGCAGAACTAGAGGGCGCAGCCTCAAAATAAGGGGGGGGGGGTGCAGTTTAGAACAGAGTAAGGTATAGAGAAAGCTCAACTTAGTGTGAGGTAGGTCCGTTTAAAAGTCTGAAGGCAGCTGAGGAGAAGCTGTTTTTGAGTCAGTTGGTATGTGACCTCAGACTTCTATATCTTTTTCCCAACAGTAGAAAGTGGAAGAGAGTATTTCCGGAGTGCATGGGGTCTTTGATTATGCTGGCTGCTTTCCCAAGGCAGTGAGAAGTGTCGACCGAGTCAATGGATGGGAGGCTGATTTGCATGATGGGTTGGGCTGCATTCATGACCTTTTATAGTTTCTTGCAGTCTTAGGTAGAGCAGGAGCCATTTCAAGCTGTGATAAAACCAGAAATAATGCTTTCTAAGATGCATGTGTAAAGGTTGGTCAGGGTCATAGCCAACATGCTAAATTTCCTTAGTCTTTTGCAAAAGTAGACATGTTGATGGGCTTTCTTAAGGACAGGTTGTTGGTGATCTGGACACCTAAAAAACTGTAAAGTATTGACTTACAGCTGTAGTTGCCCTTCAGTACTGCAATTGTGACCATTCTTCATATGAGCAATGAGTGTTTCAGCAGGAAAATTACTTGTTGAAGGACCAAACTAAGTCCAATTTCATCCTTACCTAAGCATGAGTTTGTGGACACCTATCAATGATGATGGACTTTGAAAAACCTTTGTTACTCCGCTGTAGGCACTCTCGTACCAATGACCTTTCTCCTGAAAACTGTTCCAAAGGACAAACAGAAAAAAAATGCATCCAATAATATCTTGACAGAGAAAGAAGCCTGATAAATACACTCCAGCTCATGTCACAAAGCTGTTAGTTTAAATGACCTCCAAACATTCTATTAGAAACTGCACCCAAAGATAAATTATAGCCAACTGCAAATCATACACTTCCTGGCATTAATATAAGAAGTTATTAATTGTTAATTCAGCTCAAAAATGCATCGAATTAACTCAATGAGTTCTGCAGACAGAGCAATGCATCATTGAGAATGCACTTTAGTCTCACTGTTTGGTACTTTCAATTTTGACTATGAAAAAAGTATTAAATTCCATGTTCAGCAAATGATATTTTTAGAATGTATTTATCAAAGTATTGTGATTGTAGGGTTACACTCACACTATAAAATCTCTGAAATTGCTTCAATTACACCTTTGCTATAAAATCAAATCAATGAGGCAAAGATATCATTAACTCAGGATGTTTTGAGCTTTTTAAACAAACAGGAGACCAATTAATATTCAAACAATGTAATGCAATTACACAAGAGTGTAGAGGTCCTACATCTTGTTGTATGAGGAACATAACTCTCCTGTTGCTGTTCCAAATATCTTACACCAATCCTCCTTCCTCTATAACATCACTGTGCTCAAATCATGTTACTTACCCATTCAGTCCAGGATTTTGAATTTCCAGTCACATCATCTCCTGCGGTTTCCTCTCTTCTGACAATATACAATACTTTTAAAACCCAAGCTTGGCATCGCTTCATCATAAATTTTTAATGCATCTCCTTTCCAACAAACTCAGTTTTCTCAATGAATAAATGATACAAGCAAATCTCAAAAGCTCAACCTACTGTTCTGTGTCAAAATATGAATGCATTGTGTCTTAAGCTAATCAGAGCACTTCAATATCTATTAATTTAGGAACTTAAAGTTTATTTATTAGTCACAAGTAAGATTTATGTTAAACACTGCAATTAAGTCACTGTGAAATTCCCCTAGTCGCCACTATCCAGCACCTGTTCGGGTCAATGCATCTAACCAGCAGATCTTTCAGAATTTGGGAAGAAACTGGAGCACCTGGAGGAAACTGCCACAGACACAGGGAGAATGTGCAAACTCCACACAGACAGTGACCCAAGCCGGGAATCGAACTTGGGTCATTGGCGCTGTGAAGCAGCAGTGCTAACCACCATGCTACCATGCGGTTTTGCATGTCAGGCATATCCACCACACAGGCCCAGAAGCAGACGCAAAACGCACTCCTGGCTGCAGTTGGTCCTGAAGCAAAATTTCACACCTCTGGTCAAGTACTGCCATTCAGCGTGAAATGCACTCCGTGAAAGACTGAGCACTGCTGGGAAGGATGGGAAGCATGTTGGCACCAAGGAAGAGTGCAGGCTGGGGGGTGTGTGGACAGCATCTGCGGAGATGTCTCAGTCCTCAGGCACATTTGTTAATTTTATTTCAGCTCTGACAGTTCATTCCACCCTGGATCGAGGTTGCAGCTGAAACATAAAAGCCACCAATCGGCCCACCTGCCAACTGTAAAAGCAGATGGACCAGATAAAATTGCACTTGATTGGCCCCTCAATGGATTAAACTGCCTGCTTGATTGCCAGAAGACCACACACCTGCTGCCCAAAATATTGCACGAGTGCATGAATATATCGGGACACTCGTCCAACATCATGTTATATGATTTCATGTGCTTCTGGGTCAGGTGTGCACCTGCCTGGGCAACATAAAATTCTGTTCTAGTGCCCAATTGGAGGTGTGTTTAATAGCCTGTTTTAAAAGCCACAAGTGGATATTTTAAATGTACATTATTTGTATTTAATCAATTGTGATGATTTGCAACTCTTGCCCTGTCCCATTTTTGCCTGCATAGACAATAGATTTGACAAATGCATTCCTAGGATGTGTCAGGTCAGAAAACAAACACCCCAACCTGAAGGCGATTTAGTAATGTTTGCTAAAAATAGCAAATGTGAAGATCAGATTAGCTGAGGTATTATCAACAGTTAAATGAGCTGATGGTAGTTGCTGTCTAAGTCAGTACCTGAAGAAGGGTCAGTTTTTTGGAAGATTGATTTTATTTTGATTTGATTAATTATTCTCATATGTATTAGTGTACAGTGGAAAGTATTGCTTCTTGAGTGTACGCCATTCATAAAGTACACGGGGAGGAGGAAAGAAGAGGGTGCAGAATGTAGTGTTACAGTCATAGTTAAGTTAGGGTGCAGGGAGACATCAACTTAATATAAGGTAGGTCTATTCAAAAGTCAGATAACTGCCAGCTATTGAAGCTGAATATTAATTCTGTGCACTGATAACAATACTCTGTCACTCTTTTATCAATGGACTTATTTATCCAATTTTCATCGCACAGCAGCTGTTCTACACTGTACTCTTTTTTAAAATTTTTCATACGGTTGGCAACTGCATTTCTGCCACCCATCTTCTCATTTTACCCTATACCTCAGAAAAAATCACTAATCCTCAGATATTTCAAATGAACTTCAAATTGCTCCGTCATCAGTTGAGTGTTATCATGCTGTAATGTGTGTGGCATTTCAGTGTAAGCACAGAGAAAACAATCTACAAAAGAATTATGAGCAATGTCATCAGTCATGGACAGCCTTGGAAAACATTAAAAATAGAATCATAAAAACCCTATAATGCAGAATCAGGCCATTTGGCCCATCAAGGCTGTACCGACAAAAATCCCATCCATGCCCGATCCCTGCAATTCCACACATTTACCCTGTTAATCTCCCAAGATACCAAGGGGCAATTTATCATGGCAAATCCACCTAATCAGCACATCTTTGGACTGTTGGAGGAAACCGGAGCAATCGGAGGAAACCCATGCAGACATGGGAAGAATGTACAAACTCCACACAAACAGTGATCTGAGGCTGGAATTGAACCCGGGTCCTTGGCGCTGTGACGCAGCACTACTAACCCAGTACCACTCCAGTTGGTTAGGAAGTAAGTTTTTATATCTCCACTAAACGTACTATCAATCATGTTGTCATTGAAGCCGTTGCTTTTATCATGAATTTGAGAAGAAAACCCTTTAATTCTATAGCAGTATGGTGCTTTCAGTGTTAAAAAAAACAAGGTTTAATTATCAATGTGAATGAAGATTCAATTGTAAACTTGAAACATATGCATTTAATACATTTGAAATGCAGAACATTTTGGTCCAGGTAATGGAAGTATTTAGCAGATAGAGTGGAAAATGCACCAAAATGCTGAAAATGCACCAATAAAGTGTCAAAACCTAAGATTTACTTGGGCGGGGGAGAATGAGTGTAGAAGTATGGTATACCCCAACAGACCTAGAAGATACATTTTGCATCACCAGAGCCTTTCAAAAATGTCTAAATCCCTTTTTAAACATCTCAGCATATTAGTGCGTCTGAGTTTTCTTCCTCCCATAAGATTAAACAACTGAAGTTCTCATTGATATAGTTGCACTCATGGCAAATTCAAAACCATTGCACCCACACCTTATCTAATTCTTTGTATATAACTTCATCAGGGCAATGAATTAATTGCAGAATGTAATCCCAAAACTCCAATAAAACCCTGGAATTCAGTGCAATTAAACAAAATTTAACTTATTGACCTTGAAACAGTAGCTTTGATCACGGGCCTTTAAATTGGATTTTTCTTCCAGTTATACTGCCCCCCCCAAACCCTGCAACCAGAGGGAATGGTTGAAGCAAATGGTTTAGATACATTTAAAGCAAAAGAGAAAATAATAGAGGGTTACTGTGGTACATTTGGACGAAGAAAGATAAAAGGAGGTTCAAGGGGAACCTAAGTATATTGGTTGGACTGAATGGCCTGTGTCTGTGCTATGTGCTCTATGAAATCCCTTGTAATTGGACAGCAAGTAGTTTTGACAAGTAAATATTAATTTCCTGTAAAACAGAATTTTATGGCGGCTAATTTTGCCAGATTGTGGTGGAGTCTTTGGATTATATATTGTAGATCCCTGTTGAGGAACTGTAAACCAAAACTAATCAAATCTACAAACTTATCCCCAAAAGTTACATAGGGTAGGTTAGGAGTTCTATCCAACAATAGACTGAATTTTGCAGGGACAATTATCTTAGCAAGGCACAGTTCTATGAAACCTGCCTCTCTTGAGTCATGGTAAGAATTCTCAACACCAGGTCAAAGTCCAACAGATTCCCTTGAGTCATGACAGCTGCATCTGATGATGTAGCTTTTCAGAGTTCTTTTTTAATCTACCAACAATACCCTGTTCAAGGTTTGGCCACTTTTGGGAAAACACCCAGCAGCGTAACTGAGCTATTCACTGTTTTCCAGGTTCTAGACCTTGCTCGCACACCATCTCCAAGAGTTCCTGTCTCTTTTTCTACCAAACAGAAAACAGGCCTTTTCCTGCAAATGATTTATCTCTTTCCTCACAGGAATTCTCTGCATTCCTCTTTCCATCTCTGTTTACTTCCTGCTCGAGTCTGCATCTGATCCTTTACTCTCCACCTCCTCTGCTTGTAGCTCTCATTTGTGTCTGGCCACATGGCGTTTGTATCTTAACTTCTTTCCTGTTGGAACTGCTTCCAGATCAAGGGTTGCCAGGACACATGGACCAATGTTTCTTAACATCCAAGAAAAATACAACCGATGCCTTTATAACTGATGAAAACATTTAAAAGTCCACAAACAATCTTACATACAATTACAGATTCCACAGCCAGTTAAAGTAAACGACAGATTTTCTTTATTGTAATACTTCTGACACAACTGAACTATATAAAATTTGAGATGAGATGTGACATAAGTTGATGTTCCGAGATGGGAACGATCAGATATGGTAGGACAAATAATTTATGATAGAAATGGAACTGAATGGATTTGTCTGTTAGTCTGTTTGTATTTCACAGCACAAAAGGAATCAAAGTGTGGTATCCATGCTAGGTCCATTTCATTAAATTTTACATAGGAACCTTTCCTTCAACAGGTTCAGCAACTGGTTCTCCATTCTCCACAAAATAGCAAAACACAATGGAATCTGCTCTGAGAAGCAAGGCAGAAGGCCTGGCATCTGGTGAACACTCTCTTTCAGCAGTCACAATTGCACTCGGTGGTGTAAATCACCTTCAAAAGGTGAGTTTATTTGCACCGTTTCACTGAAGCACATCAGTGGTGCGAAGAAGGCTGAGAAACTGTTGCCATAGTTACAGCAGGTCTATTATAAATGATGCATACAATTTTCTCATGCATGCCAACTCTTATTATCATGCATATGTTTTAGGATGAAGACCTGCAGATAGGCAAGGAATACAGGATGAGATGAAAACTTGCATGGAACTTGACACTAAACACTATTTTATAATAGTGTGATGAAAAAATTGGTACTTTTATGTTGCAATAAAGGTAAAATACTGTGGATGCTGGAAATCTGCAATAAAATCAGAATGGTGAAAAATTCAACAAGACTGGCAGCATCCGTGGAGACAGAAAAGGCTTCCAAAGAAGAGTTATTCTACTTGAAACACTAATTCTCTGTTTCCCTCTCCACAGATGTTGTCAGACCTGCTGAGTTCTGGCACTTTCTGAGCTTATCTTTGCACTAGCATGACCACTAGATGACTGGCTTATTTGCTTCTCCTGTGTTTAGTCCTACAGTGGCAGAACATGCTGGCCTTTTCAATCAAGTCTGCAATGATCAATGTTCTCCAATAATGCATCAGTATGTCACTGTAAACACTGATGCACCAAGTCCAATTAGTATGCTGGTTGACCATTTCCTGGAGACCTAGAGTCAAAGTAGATTGGAGAGTTACAAAAGACCGGTCACTCTGTTGCTACTGGATTTACTGAAAGCAGATTTGATTATCTTCAGTATCAAATTGATTGGGTAGAACATCCACAGTGAGGGCTGGGGCAGGGTGGGGGGTGCTGCTACAATGAGGTGGACATGTACGTTCTAATAATGTATTATAAATTTTTTATTTAAAAAAGTATAATCACATTATTTCATTTGCAATCAGTATTTTTATTTTAAAACCTATTAGTTGAACTCCCAGAATGATTCATTTACGAACAACTGTGTGTAACTGGCCCAGAGAGTTCAGAAACTCCGAGGTTTGACAGCCGGTCTGTGTCACCTCATCTCAGTTGAGCAGAAGTAACAGCATTATTCTTGGTTTTAACATTCTTGATCTAGGGCAGGAAACATTATCTCAATGTTCCTGTTTCTATTTGCGCTTCTACCGCAAAGTGTGCATGCGAGGGTGTCAAGTGATAACAGAATCAGACTTGGCTATTCAGCTTCGTAGGTTCGAGCACCCTGCTGACACCTTACCATCTGGGCCTCACATAGGAGGAAACCCTCACGAGTGAAGTCCCAAGCAATGGTTGCCTTTGGGATATTATCTGGAGCACAGCAAGTTGAAAATGAGCCCAATAAAATATTTTTGTAAATTATAGTTATAGTGCTCCCATAGCCCCACCACTTTCACCTCCCTCTTATTTCCTCTTCTACAGTGCAATGGTGAAAATATTGCACTGCATCAAATTATAAATAAAAATAACTTACTTGTGCAATCACCCATTTGTTCTTTCTCTCACTGATAAAATCAATTCATTTTCATGAACATTAATAGTCAGATTGTTATTCACACTTTATTTTTACTGAACTGCTTTTAGTTTAAGGTGAAATCACTAAGCAATACTGTTACATAATATTTCAAACTTTACAATTGGTCACAGAACAGAAATGTTATTTCCTTACGACAGGCAGAGGGTGGAGTTGGGACATTACAGTGGATGCTATAAAACATTATGGGGAGGTGATGGCCTAGTGATATTATCGTTACACTATGTATCCAGAAATTCAGCTAATGTTCTGGGAACTCGCCACGGCAGATGGTGGAATTTGAATTCGATGAAAAAATATCTGGAATTAAGAATCTACTGATTACAATGAAAACATTGTTGATTGTCTGAAAAAGCCATCTGGTTCACTAGTGGAACTAGGAAAGGAAATCTGCTGTCCTTACCTGGTCTGCACAGTAAGAAATCTCACAATGCCAGGTTAAAGTCTAATAGGTTTATCTGGTAGCACAAGTCACTTGCTTTCAGAGCACTGCCCCTTCATCAGGTGAGTGACCCGATTCCAACAATACCTTTCTGGAATTTTGGGAGACTCATTGTGAATGTACGTACATCACATGAACCCACAGTAGTTAATGAAGGTGGCTCACCACCACGTTATCAAGGGCAATTAGGGAAGGGCAATACATGCTTGCCTAGCCTGCAACACTCATATATCCCAAAAACGAATAAACAAAAATCCTATTGGGTACAATAATATTTAGTTTAGATGTGAGGTGACTTCTCACATCTAAAACTACTGTGAGGTACAGTACGTATGCTTCAGAAGTATTTAAATGCCTGCGAAGTGTTTTAGAATAACCTGAGGTTATGAAAGGTGCTACTTAAATCTAAGTTTTCTTTCTCTTTGCTCCTTCTTCAATTTCAACCTCTCTCCATTTTTTTAAACGTTAGTTTTGTTAGCTCAGCCCCCATTGTATTAGTTTAAATCATTCCCCAGATACACATGCTAAACTCACTTGGTGTGGATGCAAACTAAAATATAGTAGGGTTGATTTTTCTTTTTACTGTTCTAATAGGTGAATTTTGGATGCAGTAGAACACTTTATCTGAATGGATCTAAACTAACTTGTCCATCCTGACTCAAAATTCATGTATCAAAAGTGTGGACTGGACAATCACCTGCAATTGGGCACGCATTCATTAGATAGGGAAATAACAATCAGGAATGAAATAAAATTCAAGGACACAGTGATCATTTGGCCCTAGAATGAGGACACTCAGAAAAGAGTAAAGGGTTAAGAGCATGAAGCACTGTGCTGCAAAATTACACAGGTTTAAGAGTGTAGGGGTAGGAGAATAAGGTACTTTCTGGAAAATGAGAAGTTCAGGCAAGATGGAAGGATCATGTTGAGACAGAAATATATGAATGTGACCATCTATAAAGTTGTTTACAGGATGAAATCCTACTGTTACTTCAGCATCTATAATACCATAATACCATAGTCCTACAGCAGGGCCTGGTCTCCAGTCATCTCGAATTTCCCTGCCACGGACCAAGACCTTGCACCACTTGGACCATGTGGTGGTTGGTGTGCAATGACCACCCCATGTTAAAATAATCCTCACAGAGGCATCTTCCACCGCAATCTCACCCACCCAAATTAATTTCTGGGCTTGGATTGTCAGAACCCATATGGGCAACCCAAACAGCAACAGACCTGAACTCTGCACTGCCATCACAGCCCAGGAACTCAACATTGACATTACTACCTTGAGCAAGATACGACCAGCATGAGAAGGCCAGCACAAAGAACAAGATGGTGGATATACCTTCTTTAGGAAAGGCAAAAGAGAAAAAAAATGTCTACAGGGTCAGCTTCACCATAAAAAATGATTTGGTCAGACGTCTCAATGAACACTTCTGTGGGGTGAGTGATCACCTCATGATGTGTGATGTTATCCACTTTGGTACCAATAATAGGAAGTCAGATTATTCTTTAATTGGTGTAAATTGAGAGAGGTGGATACCGTGAGTCCTTGGTGTCCTTACGCATCAGTCGCTGAAATTAAGCACGCAGGTACAGCAGGCAGTAAAGAAGGCAAACAGTATGTTGGCCCTTCATAGCGAGAGTATTTAGTACAACGATAGGGATGTTTTGCTGCAATTGTATACAGCATTGCTGAGGCCACACATAGAGTATTGTGTATAGTTTTGGTGTTCTTATCTGGGGAAGGGTGTCCTTGCTATAGAGGGAGTACGGTAAAGGCTTATCAGGCTGATTCCTGGGATTGCAGGTCTGTCACATGAGGAGAGTCTAAGTCAGTTAGGATTATATTCACTGGAGTTTAGAAGAGTGAGAGGGAATCTCATATAAACTTAAAAAAATTCTCACAACCTTAGATTCAGGAAGAATGTTCCCAATGGTAGGAAAATCCAGAACTAAGGCTCATAGTTTGAGGATAAGGGGTAAACCTTTTAGAATGTAGGTGAGGAGAAATTTCTTCACCCAGAGGGTAATGAATGTATGGAATTCACGACCACAGAATATAGTTGAGACCAAAATGCAGCTTCTTCAGCACAATTCATACCATCTGCTGTCTGAGTACCCAGGGATCCACCACACTGAGCCAAAAGCAGAGAGGTGCTCACCAAAAACCGAGGGGCAGTCAATGCCCACTGGAGAGAGAGCATTTCAAGAACATCCTCAACTAAGATGCAGAATTTGACGCAAGTGCCTTCGACATCATCCTGTAATACAACACCCGCCACCATCACAACGCAATCCCAGCTCACGGTGAGGATTGATAAAAATGTCCAACAGCTGGAAAACAACAAGGCTTCTGGCACAGATGGACTCCCTGTCGAAATATTAAAATACAGCGGAAAGACATTCTTGACATGAATCCACAACCTCTTCATCCTTGTCTGGAAGAAAGAGAGCATGCCGGGAGATCTTAGAGATGCCTTAATTGTGACCATGGTCAAGAAGGGAAACATGTCTGATTGTAGAAATTACAGAGGGATTTCCCCACTCTCCACCACAGGAAAGGTCATTGTGTGATTGTTCCTCCACCACCTCCTCCCAATGCCTAAACAGCTCCTCCCTGACTCTCAGTGTGGCTTCTGCCCATCAAGAGGCGCAATGGACACAATCTTCAGCACACCACAAATCCACTAAAAAGTGCAGGGAGCAATATCAATCTCTGCACATGGCCTTCATCGATCTCGCAAAGACCTCCAACTCTGTCAACCATAAGGCATTGTGGAACATCCTCCACAAATTCGGCTGCCTGCAGAAATTTTACACATTTTCTGCCTGCTCCATGATGACATGCAAACCGTGATGCTCACCAACAAAACCATGACAAATCTAACACAAGTGCAAACTGAGGTTAAACAGGACTGCGTCATTGCGCTCTTATCCATCTTCCTTACAGCAATGCTCCACCCCATCGCCTTGAAGCTCCCCACCGGGGTGGAGCTAATGTATTGGGTAAGTGGGAAACTTTTCAACCTCCAACACCTCCACACCGGAACTAAGACCATTCTAACTTCTGCAAATTGAGATCAGTATATAGACAACACCTGTGTGTGCACACTCAGAGGCCGAGTACAAGCCATCATTGACATCAATGATGAAATCCAGCAACAACTCTAAAGCATCAGTGCAGTGTTTGGAGACCCAAGGAACAAAGTGTTCAAAGACCAAGATCTCAAATCCAAGCTCATGGTCTACAGAGCAGCTGTGGTCCCTGCCCTCCTGTATGCATCAGAAATATGGACAACATACTGTAGCCATGTCAAATCCCTGGAGAAATATCATCAATGTTGCCTCCACAAAATCCTGCAAATTCACTGGCAGGATAGCTGTACCAATGTGAGTATCTTCTCCCAGTCCCCCAGACCAATACCTCCAGTATTGAGGCAGATTAAATTCAATACAGAGTCATGGGAGGTGATTCATTGTGACAGAAAGAATATTCCAAGTGAGTATAAAGGGAGAAATGCTAAAGGAGGTGTAAGAACACAGGGACCTCAGGGTACATACATAAGTCATTGAGGATGGCAGGACATATTGAGAGGGCAGTTAAGAAAGCACACAAATCTTAGGCTTAGTCAATAGGGAGATTGAGTGCAAGAGTAAGCAGGTCATGTTGAACTTGTATAAGACATTATTAGGCCTCATCTGCAGTAATGTGTCCAGTGGGTGCCATACTTGAGGAAGGATGTGAAGGTATTAGACAGAGTACAGAGGAGATTCACAAGAATGGTTCCAGGGATAAAGAACTATAGCTATGAGGATAGACTGGAATGGTTGGATCAGTTTTCCTTGGAGAAAAGGCAGCTGACAGAAGATTAGATAGAGATATTCAAGATCCTGACAGGTGTAAACAGCAGAAATAGCAAGAAACTGTTCCCACTCAAGAGATAATCAAGAACTAGAAGGCACAGATTCAAAATAATTGGCATAAGAAGTAAAAGTGATCTGAGGAAAAATGTTTTCACCCAAAAGATGGTTGGAGTCTAGAATAAACTTTCTGAGAGGGTGGTGAAGGCAGGTTTGATCGAGGTATTCAAAAGGGAATTGGATTGCCTTTGGAAAAGAATGAATGTGCAAGCAGGAGATAAGTCCTTTCAGTGAGCCAGTGCAGAGTTGATGGACCAAATGGCCTCGTTTTGCACTGTAAAGATTCTGTGATTCAGTAGAACCAGTCAGACTAGTTCTTTGCTGTATGTGCAATCAACAAGACATTTTAAACTTGTTGTCTGTGTCAATGATATTGTTGGGTACTTAACGCATTGATTGTTACTGATCACATAATTGACAAAGCTTGCTGATTGCTGCAGAATGCTTGACAGTACTATTGGGTGTTGTTGAGTGATTCTTGGATATTTTCTGGATTATCTTTTGCACAATAACAGAGAGAATCATCCACAAAAGTTAAAACTTGTCTGAACAGCAAAATAGAATGCACTAACAGCTGGTCTGCATTATGTCACAACTCATGTGTGAAAAGTATGGTGGTCACAAACGTTTGGGGGAATGTGTACATTTAGATTATATCCTGATTGCCAATCTGCTCTCTTTTTTTTGTATTCAAGATTGAAGCATCACTGGCAATGTCACATGAGCAGATGTAGGGCACACCTAATATTTATGACATGCCCATGAACTTCCCTGAACATTCAATACAATAAGAGTGAAAGTTTCATTGTAATGGTGATATTGTTAACAAATGCCATAAGTTTTGCTTCCCAATCATTCAGTACCAAAGTCATGCCACAATTAGCTGGAAAGCTGAGTAGCACAAATGTCCAACTGAGAGTCAGGGAACTGGGGATTTTGTTCTCTGTTACAGTAATTTATAGACTTACAAGGAAGCTGACTTTAGGAAAATTGAAGAAGTTTTTCTCCTTACTGTTCTGTTTCAATCAGGTGAGAAGTGGTAGAATGGCTCCCTGTCTTTCCACCTCTTGGGTGACCATAACAGGTGCTTTCTGTTTTTAAATTGCTCATCAATTTAGTGAGTGTTTAACTGTTTAGATGCTGTGACTGTAAAAGAAGCACCCAAATAGATGGGCTTTCTTGCAAATTTTAATAAAGGAAATAGCGTACATTGTTCTTAATACCCAATAAAAAAAAGTAAATTACAAGCAGAATTCTCCCATCCCAACCACCAAGCAATTGCAGCAGGCAGAACATGGACCATGCAAAGGTCCGTTGACTGCAGGTAGGATTTTCCAGTCTTAGAGTGAGCGCGGCTGGAAAATCTCACCCCACATCTCACACATTGGCCCAAGAGACTCTCACATAGAGAAGTAGGTATCATGGGACTGGGTGAGTTAAAAGACATCTCAAGGGAAGTCAATCAGACACCAATCCTGCAAGTTGATGCATTGAACGGTTTCAGACCTCGTGCAGTTGGATTCTGCACAGAGATGACTTAAAGTTTGATGGACGATCTTTTCCTCTGAAGTCAGCAATTGTCCGTTTATGTTGAAGATACTACCTGTGATGTCTGGCTGATCATTTACAGGCAGAGCACATGATGCTGAATGGCGAGAGAGAGAGACAGACAGAGACACCACAGGTTCTCTCTTCACTGTTAACCACTTACTTGCAGTCTATGATAGACTCACTCCGGAAAAATAGATCATTTAGAACACAAGGGATAAGCTTGCCAGAACAAGGTCTCCATTTACAATCTAGCCAGTTACTAAATATGGTGACAGCTGGGAAACCCTCATTCTAGGTCCATTTTTGTGTGTTAATTGCTTACTGCAGTAAGTTTTCTAAACGATACAGGGTGGAGACCCTCCTCAGCCAGGGTCCACTGTCCAAAGTGGTCAGACCAAAGTTTCAGTTGAGGGTCTTCTTAGCTGGGTTCCAACACCAAAGTGATGAGTTTACCTCATTGGACCACACCCACCTAAATAAATCGATTATGTCCTTGAAGTCCATGAGAAGGTCAAGGAAAATGGATCATTGATACATGCTTAAACTGATCGTTTTGGTAGTCTTCTTCCAGACAGCACACTTCTTTCTGATATTTTTATTATTTGCAAGGTGAAGTCAAGTAAATATTCAGCTATTTTAAGATTTACTATTTAAGCCACTTAAAAACACAACAGTTAGCCTTTAGAAAACTTATCTATTGTTTCAGTCCACCCGATTAAGTCATTTATGATAAAAGAACATTGTTATATATCTATATTTGAAAGGAAATAAGAGCATCAATGAAGGGATTGCTGTCATTCTCATTTGTAAATGTTTTACGCGGCATCAAGCAGACTTTCGCATTACAAATAATTTTAATTGTTGAGATAATATCCCATTGGGTGCCTCTTGCTAATGTGACAACATGCAATGCAATAAATCCACTAGCTTAAGGAGGCTTAAGTTTTGATTAGAAAATCATCAGCTGATGGACAGTGAAAGCACTCTGTGTAAACCGTGGCCATCCGCTTGTGACTTTTGCCATGTTTACTGGTGATACAAGCCCCATTTACATGCAATTTTACATATTGCCAATCTTGCATTGCTATTCTGAAGGTGACAAAAGATTTCAAACTGGACAAATCTAAATAGTGAATGCTGCTAACTTCAGTTTTTGATTGCGTCAAGTGCAATATTTTCCTAAGGGTAAGATTTCTTCATGCTCTCCAGGAACATAATTTAACTGTTGCCTAAGTTGTTATTCATTGTATTTCATTATATTTTAAACACGAGTTGTCAATAAAAAAACTATTACTACAAACACAACTTGAGTTTTTTTTAGTGCTTTATGAAGTTTCAGATAGTCTGTTAGCATTTTGAATTTGATTTATGAGAATGGCGTCAGAAGAATTTCTTCAGATTGATCTTATGTGCACTAAGTGTGGAGACTATGACATCGGAAGCAGCAATCTTACATAAACACATAAATCATGCTACTGCCAGATCTCCAGCGCCATTAACTTTCAGTATAAGATCAAAGGCATGAACACTGTCGTAAATGCACAAAATTTGCAATCACCATTGATTCTATTGACAGTTGGAGCCATGATTATTAGCTACTCAACTTCTTTGGCCAGCGTCTCCGTGAAACGGAACAAGTCCCAGGGATTATGGTGCAGCATTAGTCATATCGCAAGTCACCTTCAGTAGGGGAGGCAATTAACTGCAGATACTGCAGATTACGTAAAACAACAAAAGACTAATGCTGAAAAATCTCTGCAGGTCGGATCTGCATGGTGAGAGATAGATTTCCTTCCTCCCCGGTATGTTGGGCCTATGCCATTGAAGGTGGACGGAGATAATATTTTAACTCCTGTTTGTTGTGCTGTTTGTCTGTAAACAACACCTCAAAAATTAATGGCTGGTTAGCAATGAAGCCTGGTGCACCGATAGGGAATGGCCCAAGGAAAAAGCAATTCGCAAAGGTACCAATCCAGGTCTAGATCCTGTTTCTTTTTAAACTATCCTTTAGCGTTGAGAGACTGGGGAGATTGACTTGTTTTAAAGAATGTCATGTGTTGTTTGATTTATAATGTTGTTAAATGTTAGTGGCATTTTTTGCAGCTTTCAAAATGCAAGAGTTTTCAAAGCCCCAAAAGCCACTAGCTTTTGGGGCTTTGCCCCTTCATCAGGTGAGTGGGGAGTTCTGACCACAAACAGGGCATATAAAGGCACACACTCAGTTTACAGAAAACTGATTAGAATGCGAGTCTTTACAGCTAATCAAGTCTTAAAGGTGCAAACAATGTGAGTAGAGATAGCATTAAGCGTAGGTTAAACATTTTAACTATATAAAAAATTTACAGAATGCTGATTAGAATGCGAGTCTTTACAGCTAATCAAGTCTTAAAGGTGCAGGCAATGGGAGTGGACATTGCATTAAGCATAGGTTAAAGAGATGTGTATTGTTTCCAGACAGCGCAGTGAGATTTTGCAAGCCCGGTCAAGTCATGGGGGTTACAGATAGTGTGACATGAACCAAAGATCCCGGTTGAGCTGCCCGCATATGTGCGGAACTTGGCAATCAGTTTCTGCTCAGCGACTCTGCACTGTTGTGTGTTGTGAAGGCCGCCTTGGAGAACGTTTACCCGAAGATCAGAGGCCAAATGCCCATGACCGCTGAAGTGTTCGCTAACAGGAAGAGAACAGTCTTGTCTGGTGATTGTCGAGTGGCATTTTGTAATTTTGTTCAGCGAGTTATTTTGTAAACCTGAGAGGAAGAAGGTTGACATCAGCCTTTATATGCTCCGTTTGTGATCAGAACTCCCACTCACCTGATGAAAAGGCAAAATCCTGAAATCTAGTGGCGTTTGCTACCAAATAAATCTGTTGAACTTTAACCTGGTGTTGTGAGACTTCTTACTGTGTTTACCCCAGTCCAACGCTGGCATCTCCACATCATTAACACAGCATGACAGAGGTATAAGCACTTGAATGCTGTCTTCACCTACTACACGAGTTACAGCAGGAACTCAGCGAGCAAAAAAAATTGCAATATACAGGCTATTTCCCACCACTCCATGAACTATGTAGCTATTAACCTACTTTCTTGCCTGTTGAATGTTTCCAGGTTGCCTTAAACCGTGAGCATCATTCTGGAATGGCTACACCCTATCAGTGATATCAAAATAGGCTTTGGAGGACAACATAATCAACATGGCTTGGCTCGAAAGAGGAGTGGGCCATGGGGAGAATATTTTCAAGACGGAAAATGTAACCTTTAGATGGATATTTGGAGCACTTTGACAAAAGTTATTCAATCAAGAGATTTTATTCATGTTAATATAGGTTTTGCCTCCTTGTTACTGACATTTGGTCCTCTGCAACTTTGCAAATCTTAAACATGAAAATGAAATTTTCACACACAAACAACAGGATCTGACCGTTTTGTAAATCTGAGAGGAAGAAGGTTGATATCAGTCAACAATCTGATATTTCTTTAAAATAAACACTTGATTTGATTTATTATTGTCACACATGTTGACATAGTGAAAAGTATTATTTCTTGCATGCTATACAGACAACACAGACTGTTCATAGAGAAGAAAATAAAAGAGTACAGAATGTAGTGTTACAGTCATAGCTATGGTGTAGAGAAAGATCAACTTAATGCAAGGGAAGTCCATTCAAAAGTCTGACAGTAGCAGGGAAAAAGCTGTTCTTGAGTCAATTGGTGCATGACCTCAGACTTCAGTATGTTTTTCCCGACAGAAAAAGATGGAAGAGAGAATGTCCAGGATGTGTGGGGTCCTTAATTACAGGCTGCTTTGCTGAGGCAATGGGAAGTACAGACAGAGTCAATGGATGGGAGGCTGGTTTGCATGATGAATTGGGCTACATTCATGACCTTTTGTAGTTCCTTGCAGTCTTGGGCAGAGCAGAAGCCATACTAAGCTGTGATACAACCAGCAAGAACGCTTTCTATGGTGCTTTTGTAAAAGTTGGTGAGAGTCGTAGCTGACATGCCAAATTTTCTTAGACTTTTGAGAAAGTAGAGGCGTTGGTGGGCTTTCTTAACTATAGTGTCAACATGGAGGTACCAGGACAGGTTGTTGGTGATCTGAAAACCTAAAAACTTGAAACTTTTGACCCTTTCTATTTCGTCTCCATTGATGCAGACAGGGGCATGTTCTCCTTTATGCTTACTGAAGTCAATGACAATCTCCTTCATTTTGTTGACATTGAGGGAGAGATTATTGTTGCTGCACAAGTTCACCAGATTCTCTATCTCATTCCTGCACTCTGTCTCATCATTGTTTGAGATTCGACCCGCTATGGTGGTGTCATCAGCAAATTTGAAAATCGAATTGGAGAGGAATTTGGCCACACAGTCATAGGTTTATAAGGAGTATAGTAGGGGGCTGAGAACACAGCCTTGTGGGGCACTGGGGTTGAGGATGATCGTGGAGAAAGTGAAGTTGCCTATCCTTACTGATTGTGGTCTGTGAGTTAGGAAGTTCAGGATCCTGCCGCAGAGGGAGGTGCCAGGGCCCAGGCCAAGGAATTTGGACATGAGTTTCATGGGAATAATAGTGTTGAAGGCTAAACTGTAGTCACTAAATAAGAGTCTGGCATAGGTGTCCTTGTTATCTAGGTGTTTCAGGGTTGAGTGCAGGGCCAGGAAAATGGGTCTGCTGTGGACCTGTGGCATTAGGCAAACTGTCATGGATCCAGGTAGTCTGGGAGGCTGGAATTGATTCATGCCATGACTAACCTTTTGAAGCACTTGAAAAACATAGGGGAGTTGCTATGAAAGGGCAAACGATTTGGATAATCCCTCCCAAAGAAAAGCTTTAAGTAATTCCTTTTGGAAGTTAACATTTTGATATCTGCTTCAAGAGAGAGATTGAAAGTGGTCAACTCTAACACCACAGAAAGCATTCTTCCTGGTTGTATCAAACTTGGTATGGCTCCTGCTCTGCCCAAGACTGCAAGGAACTACAAAAGGTCGTGAACGTAACCCAATCCATCACGCAAACCAGCCTCCCATCCATTGACTCTGTCTACACTTCCCGCTGCCTCGGCAAAGCAGCCAGCATAATTAAAGACCTCATGCACCCCAGGCATTCTCTCTTCCACTTTCTTCTGGATACAAAATTCTGAGGTCACATACCAACCAACTCAAGAACAGCTTCTTCCCTGCTGCTGTCAAACTTTTGAATAGACTTACCTTGCATTAAGTTGATCTTTCTCGGCACCTTGGCTATGACTGTAATACTGTGTTCTGCACTGTTTCATTTCCTTCTCTATGAACGGTATGTTTTGTCGAAATAGCGTGCAAGAAACAATACTTTTCACTGTGTGTCAATACATGTGACAATAATAAATCAAATCAAAATCAACTCAATTTATTGCAATGTGAACATTGCATTGCTTAGGACTTGAAACTTAACTTCTTACCCATGGTCAAATGAATTGGCAAGAGAGAGGGATGATTCGGTTTGTGTCTTTTTAATGCTTCAAGGTGAAATCAAGTTGCATTTTAAAGCAGATCACTACTTGTAAGAGTCCTTGCTAATTTGCTCACTGTTTTCCAGCTCTTACAATGCATTTATGTGCATTCTTCACAACTATTCAGCCCGTGAGCTAGATTCCTCTGTGTCTAATCTAGATGTTGCTCCATCAGCCATCAAAATAGGTGTTATTTTGGCAACATGCTATCTCAAGATCAACGTCCTTGGCAAGTTCTTCAGTTCTTTTCTTCAGCATTAATTCCTGGCGAAAATCAAACTTTCAACTGACCAACTTAAGAAACTTTTCTATCCGATAAAAAGTCTCACAATCAGGAACATTGAGTTTACGAAGACACAAATCACTACGATGGAAGAAACTGTTTTATTTCTATCCGACATATAGTACTTGGAGCCAACCTGAAGCTGGAGCTGCCCAACTTTTCTTTCTAAAGTTCAAATACAAGCTGCATGGAGATATACATGCAATTCAGAGTAGAAATCCAATCCAAATAAATAATTCCCATTTAATTCCATGGTATAAAATTTCAATTCATCAAACCTCCTCCAATTCAATACCATTGTATGGAAGTTGGGTGACTGAACCACAATTCATTTAATCCAATGATACAGATGTCTGTGACAGGTTTAACAATTAAATGTACTTTCCTGGCATTCCTCCAAATGCTTTAATCAGCATAGTGAGTGTTGTCAGCTCAGCATAAATCTGTTAACCCTCTCACACAAACTATCAAAATATTTCTAAATTAAAAGTAAGGGCAGTATTTAATGGGGGCAATGGAGGATTCGTCCACCAGTTGGAGAGCTGGCAAGAGCCTTGCGTCACAATACAACAGGCCTGCCTGAAATGATAAGTACCAATCAAGCACTTAGCAGAGCAGCGACAGGTCAGTGAATCAGTTGGCAGTTTTTCGACAGCTCAGTAGCACGGAGATGGCAGCTGCTGTGGGTATTACACCCAGCAGAGGCATAGGGCACCAAGAACCTAGGCACAGGGAAGTGACGGCAGGAGGGGGTGGGAGGGTTGTGACATGGGGATCAATTGCAAGAGCAGGGAGTGACCTTTGGAGACTCCTCCCATCCTACTCCTATCCTTGAGTAGGCAATGGGTGCATGGCAATGATGCTCTCTCCCAGAAGCCCACAAGAAATGCACCAGAGTTTGCTTTTCGGGATCCCCCATTTGTAAGCCCCTAAATTTGCTGCTGGGTGAATATCAAAGACAGCATGATCTGGCTTTTAAGTAGGCATTAATTGCTCATTAAAGGGTCTCAATTAGTGACAGAGTGGGAAGATTTAACTGTAGCAGTGGTGGGAAGGCAGCAGAGTCCCCACCCATTACCTTCCCATCTGATTTACCCGCCATCAAATTTGCTGTGGGGAGAACATTAAATTCAGCATTAAGTCACTACAATTTGACCCAATCTAGTTAATTATTAAGTGGATGAAAATGTTTCAAAGTCACCCTAAAAGTATGAAATGTCACCTTTCCTACTCCACATTTCTTGCCTTATGTCTATACTAATCAGCATCACATTATATCCTCTTGCACAAACTAAATCCAATAAACAATCCGCAAAATTGTATTTTGTGCTTTGAGAAGTCAAGACTAGGGCAGCCCATTGTCAAACGCTTGGCACTAAACCCAATAAGCAATACAATTAAAATGGAAAAAAAACATAGCTGATTTTCTATTTCAATATCTATTACTAACACAATTCTTCAGAGAATTAAACGCTGGCTGTGGTTCTAACCTCCACAGGCAAACTATGCTACAGTAGATAATGCATATGGATTTTTCTCTCAAAGCAGTTCCAGGTGCAATCAGATGGAAAGGTTTTTAGCCAAGAAAGACGACAAAGCATTCAGTGTGACGGTGAAACGTTTAATGTGTCCATTATACAATGATTAAATGACCACTAGGATTCACTATTCACTCCCTTACTATGCCCCACTTGCCACCCAACCCCACTCCCATCCCAACAACTCAGTTGCGCAGTATTGTGTTACAGTTCAGTGCTTCTCCTGGATCTATTAACTAAAATAAAACATGATTTGGCATAGATCAAAAGTTGAATGTTTTACCAGCTATATCTCATCATGTTGGAGGTCAAATTTTAATTCAGTCTGCCTTTAAGTGAGTTGCTTTGTATATACAGATGTGTATAGAAGTCAAAGTAATAATGTGCAATATTTCTGTCATGCTAAGATATGGTATAGTTTTGGAATTTAAAGTTCTAAAGTTTTGCAGGGAGCACTTTCTGTTCAAGTATTCATCATTTTATGGAAAGAAAAAAATCTGTTCCCAAAGGGAATTTGGCAATTTTGTAGAAACGTGAAATGTACAGCAAAATGTCAATTCGTAAACAGATCAATGGCTCCCCAGCCCCCACCACCTACCCAAAACAAGAACAGAGCGGAGTAATTGAATTCCATTTGGGGCTGATTTTAAAATGTTTAATTTTTCAGGTATCTCTGGTGTCTGCTTGAGTCAGGTGGGAGAACTTCCCCATTTATTCAAATTGGGGTCTAACAATATTAACAGGACCCTTAGGTCACCTTAATCCAGTAGAGGGCTAGTCACCTGCAACAGCTTCCTACAACCAGGTTTGAAAACAGACAAGGTTTCTGTAGGCATGCATTTGTGAGATCAGTAGATCTCGAAGTATGTGCAAGGCCTCTTCTGCTGCAGGCATTTCGCACCAAACGTCACCACCCTACACCCCAAAATACTTCAATTGCTGACCACCCTGTAAATGAAATCTTGGCCACAATAGTTAGTTACCAATGCTGTCTGACTGATTGTTGCTTTGCATCAAGGGTGCAAATTCACCAGTGGCATGACGAGACCTAGTTGGACTACTTTCCCAACTGGGATTTCAATTCCTGCCATCTCAGCCTGGGTCACTGGGTGTGGGGAGTCTGCGTGTTCTCCCCATGTCTACATGGGTTTCCTCTGGGTGCTCTGGTTTCCTCCCACAGTCCAAAGGTGTGTGGGTTAGGTAGACTGGCCTTGTCAAATTGCCCCTTAGTGTCAGGGGGAATAACTGGGGTAAATGCAGGGTCATGGGAATAGGGCCTGGATGGGATTGTGACCAGTGCAGACTCAATGGGCTGAATGGCCTCCTTCTGCATTGTAGGATTCTATTATTCATCCTGCACACCATGATTAGATGCATACATCCTTCAGCATCGTAATGACAAGAGCTGAAGTGTTACAGGAGTAATCTTTTTAATAAGTTATTTTGTATTGAAGACTGCACAACTTGCTCACCAAACACTCCTGCCCACTTGAATACGTAGAAAAACTATGATATCTACTTGTATGATTTAAGATAAATCTAGCAGCTAAAATTTGTGTTTTGAAGTTATAACATAGGCAAACTCCTGCCCATTATTTATCTCACTATTGCAGTAATTAAATAGTGAAATGCTGATTAAACCAAGAAAGAACTTACCTATTAAACTATTGATCTGGTTCCCGAAACAAAATACAAGACACAATAACAAGAATTATCAGTAATGTAGACAATTACATGCAGATTTTAACTAGTTGCGAGAATTTGGGAAAGGGGATCAGGAATGGGCAATGGTGGAGGGTATCCCACTTTACCACCCAAGATCCAAGCTAGCTAACTGATTGGATTTACCCCAGCCCCTGATCTCCTCCCTCAAAATTGAAGCTGGCCAGGAAGCAGTAACTTAGGTGACCATTAATTTGCCACTTAAAGTTCTCAATTGTGACAAGAATGAATGGGCCACCCTCAATTTCACCTGCACCTGTAAAATTGCAGTAAAATCAGGGGTGGATGACAGGAATGCCACACTGGGGATTTTACGTGTCATCTCCAAACATAGTGGGGTTAGTAAAATTACAGGTTCACAAGTGTGAAGAGCAGACTTTTATAAGCATTTGTTTTTCTGAGGAAGGTGGGATGGGGAATTAATGAGGAGAGAGAAGACGAAGAAGGAGAAATGGGTATGCATTCAAATTGGCAGAATGGCTCAGAGATCTATGCTGGGTCTCAACACTTTTTTACTATAAACACAAATGACGAAGAAAGAGAGAGCTCTAAAAGCTGTATATCTAAGTTTGCTAACAATGCTAAGTTAGGTAGCACAGTAAATAGTTTAGATACAAACATTGATAGATTAAGTGAGTGGTGAAAACTGGCAGCTGGTGTTCAGTTTGGGAAAACGTGAGTCATCCACTTTCGACCCAAGAATGATAGATGAAATGTTTTCTAAATGGTGAGAAGCTAGAAGCTGTGGAAGAGCAGAGGGATTGAAGCATTCAAGTGCTGGTTAAAAGGTACAAAATTACAAAGGCTCGTAGAATGTTGGCCGTTATCTCAAGAGGGCTGGAATAGAAATCATATTACAGCTGTAATGAGCTTTTATTAGGCATTATTCAGAATGCAGTATTTATTTCTTGGTACATACCATAGCTCTTGAAAGGTATATTGGGGTTGGAGGGGACGCAGGGCAAATTCTTCCGAATGATACCAGAGCAGAAAGCCTGGATAAATGGGCAGTTTCTTTTGGTTGGCAAGATGTAACTAATGGGATGCCACAAAGTTTGGTCCTCAGTCTGTAACTATTTACAATCTGTATTAATAGAGAGGCAATAATGTGAAGTTGAATGCAGGGATTGTAGGTACCGTAGCCAAATTTCCAGATGACACTAAAATAAGTGAAATATTAAGTTCCAATGAAGAAATAAAAAACTTACAAATGGATATAGATAGGTTAGGTGAGTCGGCCAAAATTTGGCAGATGCGGTTTGATGTGGATACTGTGAAGTTATCCATTTTGGTCAGAAAAATGGAAAGGCATCTGATTATCAAAATGAAAAGAGACTTCTGGGTGCTTCAGTGCAGAGGGATCTGGGTGTCCTCATGCATGAGTTGCAGAAAACTGGTATGCAGGTACAGTAGACAATAAGGAAACAAATGGAATTTTGACATTTATAGCTAAAGAAATAGAGTGTAAAAGTAAGAAAGTGTTGCTGCAACTATACAAGGCATTGATGGAATTGTACTGAAATACTGTGTAATGTTTTGATCTGTTTATTTGAGGACAGCTGTACTAGCATTAGAGGCAGCTCAGAGAAGGTTCGCTAAAGTGATTCCAGAGATGAGGGGTTTGTTTTATGAAGAAAGATTAAGTAGTTTAGGCCTTTACTCTCTGGAATATAGATGAATGAGAGGTGATCTAATTGAGGTATATAAGATGATAAAAGGTATTGACAAAATGGAGACAGCTTCCTCTTGTGAGGCAATCTAGAACAAGAGGTCATAGTTTTGAGAGAAGGGATAGTAGATTTAAAACAGAAATGAGGAGAAACTACACCTCTCAAAGGGTTGTGAATCTGTGGAATTCACCACCTCTAGAGTGTATTGGATGCTGAGACATCGGGTAAATTTGAGGAGATTGTCAGATTATTAATGGGTTGAAGGATTGTGGCTAATGGGCAGGAAAGTAGAAGTCGAGATGAGATCAACCATGATTATACTGAATGGTGGAACAAGAATAAGGGGCTATATTGTCCACTCTTGCTCTTATTTATTATGTTCTTATGGAAAGAACAAAATTATTAGAACAAATTGAATAAATTAAGCTGTATTCCCTTGAATATAGAGGATTAAGGAGTAATCTAATTGAAGTGTTTAAGATGGTCAAAGGTAGGTAGAAACTATTACCTCTGGTGAGGTCAATAGAAAATCTCAAAGTGGAGATAATTTTTTTTTGCCAGGTAAGGATATTAAGAGGCTATTGAACAAAGATGGATAGATGGAGTTAAGATGCAAATTAACCATGATCTTATTGAGTGGCAGAACAAGCTCAGGGAGCTGAATGACACTCTCCTGATCTGGTGATGACAAGAAGCTCAATACCAGCTTGAACTTGAGAGAGGCAATAATGTGAAGTTGAATTCAGTGAAGGAGAGAAAAGTGGCAAAACGAACAAAGTTAATTGGAGGAACAAGTGTCTCTATGAAAGGGTGAAGAGGTGAATGGTGTACAGTATCTCTACAAACTGGGTTTGGCAGTGTAAATGACCTACGTGACCAGAAGAGGATATGTTTTTCAAAGTGGGTCTGTTGAGTTAACTTTTGAGAAAGAGATGATAGAGTTGAAAATTCAAATTGAAATATTTTTATTTTATTATACAATTCTATTATTAATGAAATAAAGAGCATTTTAAATGAAGCAGAATTTCAAAATGTTTAAATTCAATACTCTCAGAGTTGTATACCACTCCTCACTGCACTGCTTCTAAAACATTTTTGTCACATTTTTTAAAAATTGCTAACATTCCTTGTTAGAGGACTTCAAAGTACTCTGGGATTTAAAACACTAATAAAAATATTAGAACAGAGTGGATTAACTTAGGTTAAGAATCACAGACTGCCTTATACGTATTTTGCAGAGGTACATCTACATAGAAACACATATAACCACAGTTAGAGAATTTAAACATGTATTTGTGAAAGTGTAGTATTGAACAGGCATACATCTTGGCTACTGGCATAGAGTTCTAGGGCATCATGGGACATAGGCCAGTAAACCACATTCCTTATAACACTATATTTATAGAAGCATAACTCTTGTCAGCACAAGTACCAGACAGCTCAGTAAATGAGACATTCATTGAACAAGGACAAGCTAGTGATTCTAGACAGTTAATGAATAGGCTGAGTAGGCTGAATATATTACCAGATAAGAATTAAGCCAGATGGCCATGGGAAAGTCAGGCAGAGCCTGATAGAACTTCCTGTTCCCACGCCGTCAGACAATATCTGTAATTGATACTTACTAATAATATCTGATCTATACTGATGATGATTGGTTCATTTCTGACGGGGATGAGCCAGTGGACACGTAAAATGCCTTTTGGAAATTGTATAAATATATTGCCGATGTGATGCATCTTCAGAGAAGAGTTGGGTTGCCCAGCCCTTCTCTCTCAGGATACATTGGTCAATAAAGAAAGAAAAGTCTTTCACTACGATACTGTGTCGCGAGTCTTTGTATTACAAAAGTCAAGCTCAATACTTTGCCTCTAAAAACAAACACTCTACACCCCATAAAGCCAAATTACTAATTGGCTATCAAGGATGGAAATTCACTGACAGCCAGCCAGTGATCAATTTAATCCAAGAGTCAGATAAAGTCATGAACTGAGAGAGAACATTTATAGCACAGTTGAATTTCATGTCTCATCTATTTCCTTGATAGAGGGTGCCTTGTTTCTTTATGGGATGATCTTCCTGGGAGCTGACACTATATGACCCAGCAGAACTAAAATCTTTAAATTTTTCCTATCTTATTTTCACATGATACAAAACAGCCTGACTAAATGTGGCAGCAATTAGATGACTAAAGGCCCACTCAAGGCTGCAACACACTCAAGGTGTTCAGCTGACAGTAAACGGCATGTGATTTGTTCATGTTATTGGTCATATATTTGTACTTTTCTGAGATGCATCTGGATCTTTGTCTTGCTGTGTCCACAGGACAATTATGTAAAATGTGCTGAACTTTTTATTACTGAAACAATCCTCATAACTAACATCTAGCCTTACATTCAAATATACAAATGTATTATAAGATCATCGTTGATCTAAATGTTAACTCTACTTTTCTGTCTACCTCCCTTTAGCTTTTGACCTCCTTATCAATCATGAATCTATCTAATCAGCCTTAAAAATATTCAATGGCCTGCTTCCACTGTTTTCTGGGGAAGAGAATTCCAAAGATTAACAATCTTCGGAGAAAAATAAAATTTTCCTCATTTCCATCATAACTATGAAACTCAATGATTGAAATCTTCCTTTCTTACTCACAGCTGGGATTTTCCCAGTGTCACTGAGAGTAAATGGAGTTTTGGCTAGAATGCCAAATTTTCCATTTTTGCTCACAACAGATCCCACTGCAGACCATACCAGAGAGCCCTGTCCTTTTTTTTAACAGTGTCCCCTAGTTCTAATCTGTCCCAAAATGAGAAACATTCTTTCAGCATTCACCCTATCAAGTTGCCTCAGATCTTATATATTTCAATAAGATCATCTCTCATTACCCAATGGATACAAGCCCAACCTATCCATCTTTTCCTCACAAGACAGCCTCTTCCCAGAATCACCCATGTGAACTCCCTGCACGCTTCTAAAGGAATTATATCCTTTTAGAAGAAAGACTAAAACTGTACACAGTACTTCAGATGTGGCCTCTCCATCATCCTCTACAACTCTAGCAAAAAACTTTCCTACTCTATTATTCCATTCCCTTGCAATAAAAGGCAATATTCCATTTGTCTTGCTAATCATTTGCTATACCTACATAATAACTTTTTGTGATTCATATATCAGGACACCTAGATAGTTCTTTTTGAGCAGTGTTCCACATCTCTCCCAATTTAAATATGTTGCTTTTCCATTCTTCCTGCCAAAGAATTTTGACAAGTTCATACTTTCCAACACTCCACTCCATCTGCCAATTTCTTTTCCCACACACTTATCCAACTTGTATCCATATGCAGGCTTATGTTCTTTCACAACTTACTTTCCTACCTATCTTGCTGTGAGCAGCAATTTAGCAACCAGAAAGCTGGTGCCTTAATCCTACTCATTGATATAGATTGTAATTTGTTGAAACCCAGCATTGATCCTTGTGGTACTCCGTTGGTTACACCTTGCCAATACAAAAATGACCCATTTACCCCTATTATCTTCTCCTTGTTAGTTAACCAATAATTTATTTGCACTAATATATTACCCCTACATCATGAGCTCCTATTTTGTGCAGTAACATTTACGTAGTACTTGTCAAATGCTTTTGCAAATTTATGCACATCCCTCAAAGAACTCTAATAAATTATTCAAACACTATTTTCCTTTCAGAAAACCATGTTGACTCTGCCTCACTGCATTAGGATTTTCTGAGTGCCCAGCTGTATGCTCCTTAAAAATAGATTCTAACATTTTCCCTGGTGACAGGTGTTTGGGTAACTAGCCTATAGTTTCCTGCTTTCTGACTCTTCTTTCTTGAGCAGAGGAGCTGTATTCACTATTTTCCAAATGGATGGACTGTCACAGACAATTTTAAGGTATTATCTTTACTTGAGAGTGATCATTTACATTTGTATGTCTGTATGAGAGGGGAAATACTTATTTCCCTTTTGAGAGACTGCAGTGTGACCTATTTGGCCGTTCAATGGCTGTGCTTGTTGGTCTTTTCCTCCTGATGAGTTGAAATTCTATGTTGGAGTTTCTCTGCATTCTGACCTGTTATGTAGCAGTTTGCTATATTTTAATAGGGAGTAAAGATGGCCACTGTATCATGTAATCATATAACAAATGCCAAGTCAAATTCCAAGTAAGACTTTGAGATGATTTGAAGCAGCACTCTGAAGTATTTTCTAGGGAAATTTGGAAAATTGAAACCAATGCATATCTCAGTAGCTACTTCTTTTAAGACTCTAGTGTATCAGGACCTGGGTACAACTTTGCTGTTCACTCCTGTGTTGTACCTTTATCATCAGAGTAATTTTTAAAAATCTCTCCAATTGCATCTCAATTTATTTTGCTTACCAGCCTGGGAACCATTCCCTCCAGACCTTGACTCTTCATTTTGCTTGATCCTTATGCACTGAGACAACATCTAGGTAGATCAGTAATAGTCAAGGACATGACTCTAAATCAGTGAGAATGGAAAAATAGACTATGTTGTCTGAAGTGGAGATGAATTTCAACAAAGACATCAGCCCCATACTCTGCTCTGTCCAAGACTCTTGTCAATACTTCTCCCATTACTGCTTTGAAATGAATCACAAATTAGGATGGATACCCATTTTCCTTTATACTCTTCTCACAGTTGAGTTGTTATTTGGGTGCAGGGCAGAAGAAAGTCAGCTCCAGTGTTTTTATATTAGTTCCATCTCTCAGCCCTAGATGGCTCAGCACATAGCATTTTTATTTGTGGTTAGAGATGGTGACTGTTGGCAAAGACATTGATTGTTGTAAGGAATAATATGGAAGCGATGTAAAACTTGTAGAGTGTCCTGGTCAGACCACATTCAGGAGTGCTGTGAAGAGTTTTGGTCTCCATTCTATAAAAAGCACGTGGAAACGCTGGAGGAAATACAAGAAAGATTTACAAAAATGGTACTAAACACGAAAGAATACAGCTAGCAGGAAGATTGAGTAGGTTGGGGTTTTTTTCTTTAGAATGGAGACTTGGAGAAGTCCTGACGGGGATATTTAAAATTCTGAATAGATTCGACAGGGAGGGTTTAGAGAACAGGTTTCCACTTGTCAGATAATTCAAAACTAAGGACTATAAAAGCCAGATAGTTGCTAATAAATCTAATAGGGAAATAAAGAGAAAATTCTTTACTTAGTGGTTAAAATATAGAACTTGCGGCTGCAGGGCATGTAGCAAGCAAATTGCTTTGAAACGTTTAAAGAAAACAAGAGTATATAACATTAAAAAAGTGAATAGAAAGAAACACCGAAAAGCTGAAATGAGGTAGCTAGAAGAGTAAGAGACTCATGTGGAATACAAACAGCAATATAAACTATTTGAGCCAAATGGCCCCCTCCAGTGTTAGATAATCCATGCAACAGTCAAGCCCAAATTTGTTTCAAACATCATTAATGCTCAGATACGGTCCAGCAGGAGTCACCAAATAATATTGTGACGCATTTACTTTTTGGCGCGTTGGGCTGGGGGATGCACGTGTTGGCCATTTTGCGGGATTCGCGCTTGCATTGCCCCACCACCGGAGAACAGGCGCACTCGAGACCATGCTGGAAATCGACCAGGTAAGTGATTTTAATCTGTTTCTAGTGTAATTTAAATGTCATTATTGGGCCGGATTGAATTCTCCGGGCCTGATAGAATCTTCCATCCCACCAGGAGTATTTCACTCCAACAGGGTTTAGAGTAGCTCCCCACATTCAGGGAACTAGCGGGAGACTCCACTGGGGTGAAGGGGGGTGTCAATTGGGGTCTCCCCAGGAGTCGGGTGATGGAGCAGTGGTGCTCCCTGGGCATGGGCAACCTGGCAGTATCAGCCTGTGCCCCTGGCACTGCCTAAGGGGCGAAGTGCCCATGCCCAGGGAGCACCTTGGCACAGCCCATTCAATCAGACCAAAGCTGATCTATTATGGTTTCTTGAAATCCTACGTTGCTTTCTTCACATGTTCACATCCTCACATATTATACTCCACCTGCCAATTTTTTGCCTACTTATCTATGTCCTTTGCAGATTCCTCAGGTCCTCTTCACAACTTAATTCTCTACCCATCAGAAGTGAGAATCCTGAATGATTATTCTCTCCCTACTTTGGAAATGTGTCATCAATTGTAAGGTTTCTTTTGCTACCCAGTTGAGAGCAGCTAAGATAGCACAGATTGAGAATTGAACTCAGCTCTTCTACATGACTCAAGAGTCTGGAGTGGTCTCCACAGCTGAATGTGATACTCCTATCAGGGAATGCGTCAGCTTTCGAGGGATCTAGATTATCTTGGGATTCACAATTGTTGACAGGTGTCTATCCAAAATTAAATCTTCACAACTAGTCCCTCTTCTCATAGCTTTGGGAATGACTGACTTTTGGCCTCGTGCAGGCCTCTCTCAGGAACAGCAGCACCACAGTAGGTAAACAAGAGAATGCAATGCAGGAAGGTTAGAGATTCCTGTTTCAACATGTTGCTCCACGACCCTTTGAGGAAATATAGATGTGCCTTTGACTATAATGCAGAATTGTGCATCATGCCAGATTTACCATGGCAACAATCACACAAAGCAAGTAAACCCGTTTATCTGAGGGATTTGTGGCTAACAGAAAGCATTCTGTTGGGTAGTAACACTGTTTGCTCTGGGTCACATATCAGAACTTTTTCTTTAACTTCATTGTCCCACTGGAAAATGTGAATTGGTTCTTGGGCCTTCATTGCTTGCAAGAGCTGTGAGGGCCAGCTACAATAAACTAAGGGAAATCAATAAGGGGCTTCTATTCTTTTTAGCAAAGATCTTCAAAATTTGATCTGAAACAGAATCTAATTCTCTTAACATCTATGCTGCAGTGACTGATACTGATGTTGTTAAGGAAAATACTTCTAACTCTTAGGCTACCACTACTTCTAGGAAATTGTAGTTGGGATGTCAACATCCTAGGTTATGACACTGCAATATCTCCCATGGCTACAATAATGCTAATACTGACAGTGTTTTACAACCAGATAGATAACTAGAGCAAAGCTAACCTCAGATCACTATTTCCCCATAGGTACAGCTGCTTGTCAGCTATTGTGTCATGTGACTTGAGGCACTGCACAGAAATATCTTTGAAGTACATTTAATAGTTATAAACAGGAATGACAAATGTCAAGAAAACTTAAAAACTATTAAAGATGATTAAAATGCCTGTACAACCAAAATAAAATTGGAAATAATAATCAGCAATAAGGAAATAGATACTGTAGGCATAACAGAAATGTGGCTACGTAAGGAATAAGGGGGCAACTAAACATTACAGACGTGAAATAACTAAAGTTAAAAGAATCACTTACCCTAAATAAGTGATTAGGGTAAGTAGTAACGGATGGTTGCAGGGAATGGATATTTACAACTGCAGAAATTTTTTCTTATTCAACAACTACAAAGTTCAAATAGAAGAGAACTGCTCGATCTAGTAAAGGGAAATGAACCAGAACAAAGAGGAGTAAGCACAGAGGAACATCTAGGCAATAACAACCACAACATAAAGTTGAAGAAATGGATTTGGAAGGACTGAAGCATGATAAAGACCAATGGAATAAATTAGGAAAGAAAACTTATTTTAAGGTTAAGAGAATGGAATAAAGGAAAATAGACTAGAAAAGTTTACTGAAAAGAAGTTGAACAGCTGTGGGAAATTCTTCTTTGAAAAGAAGTATCTAAATAGGGTAGTTCCAGTCTCCATATTATAAAAAGAGTAAGCGGTACCCTGAGCTTCAATGTGACTTCCTCTATTAGAAAGGTTGCAAAAATGATTTTGATAAGGTGCTTAATAAAATTCCATATAATTGACTTTTAAATAAAGTTGAAGTCTAAGGTATAAAGGGAAAGTGCAGCATGATACAAATATAACTAAATGACAAGAGAAAGTAGTTAGTCTTGATTTTCTTGCACTGGAAGAAGACATATAGTGGTGTTCCTTGGAGTCAGTACTAGGACAACTGCTTTTTGTGATATATATTAAAGAGCAAGTCTTGGGTGCACAGAGTAAATTTCATAATTTGCAAAATGCTTGTAAATGTAGTGAACAGCGAGGAGGCTGATTATAGACTTTAAAGCGGACATAGAAAGGTTAGTGGAATAGATGGACATTGGCAGATAAAATTTAACACCGAGAAGCATGAAGTGATACATTTGGTAGGAAGAATGAGGGAAGCCAATGTAAGCTAAAGCATACAGTTCAAAAGATGATGTAGGGACAGAGAGAGACCTGGGGCAATGTGTGCATGAATTGTAGAAGCTGGCAGGACAGGTTGGGAAAATGGTTAAAAAGATATATGAGATTCTGGGCTTCAGAAATAGCGTACAAAAGCAAGGAATTCAAGATGAACCTCAATACTTTGAAAAATGATATAATTACATTAAAAAGCAGTTCAGGGAACATTCACTTGACTCGTTCCTTTGATAAGGGCTTATCATATGATGAAAGTTTGAACTGGTGGGTCTACACCCATTTTAGTTTAGAAGAATGAGAGGTGATCTTAAGGAAGTATATAAGCTTCTGAGGGGACTTGACAGGTTGGATACGTGGAGGATGTTTCTTCTTAGGGGGACACAACTTAAAAGTTAGAAGTCCCCCATTTAAGATGGAGATAAGTAGAATGTTTTTCTCTGAGGGTTATTAGTCTGTGGTATCCTCATCCCCAGTGAATAGTGGAGATTGGATCACTGAATATATTCAAGGCTGAGTTAGATAGATTCTTGATAGACAAGGGAATCAAGAACCAACAGGGACGTGGAGTTGAGGCCACAACTTGATCAGCCGTGATCTTACCGAATAGTGGAAAAGGCTCATAGGATTGAATGGTCACCTCCTCTTCTTAAGTCCTATGTTCCTAAAATACTGGTTTGGGCCACACCTAAAATTGAGAGTCCAAATCTGGGCACCCTATTTTTGGCAAGACATGAAGGCTTTAGAGATGCTGCAAAGAAATTTACCAGAATTGTTTCAAAGACAAGTGACTTCTAATATGTCGATAGATTGGAGAAACTGAGGTATTCTCCACAGATAGAGTCATACAGATTTACAGCATGGAAACAGGCCCTTCGACCCAACTTGTCCATGCCACCCTTTTTGTTTAAATCCCTAAGCTAATCCCAATTGCCCACATTTGGCCCACATCTCTTTAAATCCATCTTACCCAAGTAACTGTCTAAACACTTTTTAAAAGACAAAATTGTACCTGACTCTACTACTACCTCTGGCAACTTGTTCCAGACACTCGTCACCCACTGTGTGAAAAAATTGCCACTCTGGACACTTTTGTATCTCTCCCCTCTCACCTTAAACCTATGCCCTCTATGCTCCCCTACCTTTGGGAAAAGATATTGGCTATCAAGCTGATCTGTGCCCTCATTATTTCATAGACCTCTATAAGATCACTCCTCAGCCTTCTACGCTCCAGAGGAAAAATGTCCCAGTCTATCCAGCCTCTCCTTATAACTTAAACCATCAAGTCCCGGTAGCATCCTAATAAATCTTTTCTGCACTCTTTCTAGTTTCATAATATTATTTCTATAATAGGATGACCAGTACTGAACACAGTATTCCAAGTGTGGCCTTACCAATGTCTTGTACAACTTCAACAAGACGTCCCAACTTCTGTATTCAATGTTCTGACCAATGAAACTGAGCATGCTGAATACTTTCTTCCCCACTCTGTTCACCTGTGACTTCACTTTCAAGGAGCTATGAACATGTACTCCTCGATATCTTTGTTCTGTAACTGTCCCCAACTCTGTACCATTAACTGAGTAAGTCCTGCCCTGGTTCAATCTACCAAAATGCATCACCTCGCATTTATCTAAATTAAACTCCATCTGCCATTCGTCAGCCCACTGGCTCTATTGATCAAGGTCCTGTTGCAATCTGAGTTAACCTTCTTCACTGTCCACTATGCCACCAATCTTGGCGTCATCTACAAAATTACTAATCATGCCTCCTATACGCTCATCCAAATCATTAATATAAATGTCAAATAACAGTGGGCCCAGCACTGATCTCTGAGGCATACTGCTGGTCACAGGCCTCCAGCTTGAAAAACAACTCTCTACAACCACCCTCTGGCTTCTGTCAAGAAGTCCATTGTGTATCCATTTAGATTCCTCACCCAGGATCCCATGAGATCTAACCTTATGCAACAACCTGCAACATGGTACCTTGTCAAAGGCCTTGCTAAAGTTCACGTAGACAACATCAACTGCACTGTCCTCATCTATCTTCTTGGTTATCCCTTCAAAATACTCAGATCACAAGGGATATAGAGACAGCAGATAGAGAGAAACTGTTGCCAGTGCTAGTAAGGCTGTGAACTAGAAGACACAGATTTAAAGTGATTGGCATAAGAAAGGTGACATGAAGAAAAACATTTGTACATGGCAAGTAGCTATGATCTGGAGTACATTACTAAAAAGTATGGTGGAGATAGTTCAATCCCAGATCTCAAAAGAAATATAAATAAGTGCACAAGTGGACAAAATGTTGTGCGGAAGAGATGCGGAATGGGAATGGAAATAGCTGAATTGTTCTTGCAAAGATACTGAATGGGTTTGACAGGCCTTCTGTGCTATAACTACTCTATGATTCCAATACAATGTAATATAACATAATACTCTGAAAATAATAACTTAATTATATTTGTAATTTCTCAAGGCTGAAGGTTAGGCAGGATGGCAGAACTACCTTCCTTCATTCTCCTTCCAACATAGGAGTTGCTAGATGAAAAAAGACCAGTCGCCCATTTTGTCCACCATATACCATCCTAGTAGTGGTTTCATGATAAAATTACAATGGAATTGCTAACTAATCATATCAAAGTGTAAATATTAGTCTATAACAGGTTCAGAAGATGGCAGCTGAGATGGTAGTATTGGCATTTTTGGGTAAAACACCATAGAGTTCTGAAAAACAAACTTTGCCTTGTTATAAAACTGCAGATTATCAACAATATCTTTCTCTCTATAGCAATACATGGGACATGCATATCTGCAGCACGATTAATGAATTCTGTTGGAATTTTAAGTTAGCTGGGTATATTGCATATAGAGTGCATGATTTCAGTTTTAAAAAAATCAATATGATGTATCCAAAAGTAAATTCCCATAGCTTTACTGAGGTGCATAGTTTCATATTTAAATATTCACAAATGTTTTGAGAGTAGAAGTTTTTTTTGTTTCAAGAAACAAAGAATTGACCCTCAAAATGCTGATAAGTTTCTCTAATCATGAACAAAAGAAATTTTTACAAGTTCATGAAATTGTTTGGGGAAGGGGAGATACCTTTCCTATCCTTCTAGAAATTAAATCTTGCAATCACATACCCCTCCAGAAATAATTAAACCTATCACTGCTGTAAATAGTGTGACTTTGTGCAGAAGATTTTTGTCCTGCTTTGCAAGTGACAGATTGTTGGGCAGACCTGCAGGCTATGTTAGGATAAACCTGCATCTCATTGCAGTCCAGAATAACTGCTTCTATTCACTTGACATGTGTGTGCTGGGTCAGCTTTTTGTAGTTTTCAGGTGCGGCAAGATTGGGGTAAGACTGCTAGGCATCTTTTATTCTATCGTATATAACTAGATAAGAAACATGAATGCAAAGTTCCCACTGAGAGAGCTTGCTGGTAATACAAGAAAGTAGATTCATGGAAGTAAGTTACTTTATCAATGATAGCCCACATGTCAGCAGTGTACTCCTTGTAAAAGAAATGAGCAAGGCAACACAGACAGCTTTCTGATGTCTAGTATTATAATTATCCACAGAAAACCTCCTAAAAAAGGTCACAATCAAGTCCTGTACCATTAGTAATCTCAACTTTTGTAGCACACATTAACTTTACATTGGAAAAGAGCTGATAGTCATTTTTATGGTGTCAGATGCATAAGCAATCATATGCGCAAGGAGCTCTGAGTGCCACATAAGTGGGTCTTAGACAAGATTAGGGCTCATGAGAGGGGATCTGACTGAGGTATAACAATTTTTAAAAGTGATTGATAAACTTAATGTGGGCCAAATGTTTCCTATTATGGGGCAATCTAGAACAAGAGATCACAGGTATAGGTTGAGAGGTATTAAATTCAAAACTGAGATGAGGAACGACTACTTGCAGAGGGTGATGAATCTGTGAAACTCGCTGCCCCATAGTAGAGTGAAGTCTGAATCATTGAATGGTTTCAAGAAGGAGATAGATATATTTCTAATAAAAAAAAGGATAAGGGGATATGGGAACAGGTTGGGGGGGGGGTGGATTTGAGACCAGGGAGAGATTAGCCATGATCTGATTGAATGGCGGAGCAGGCTCAAAGGGCTGAATTTGCTTACTTTTGCTCCTAATTCCTATGACAATGAGCGTACTATATTTGCATGGATTCACATTTGGTTAAAGAACAGAAAGTAATAAATGAGTCATTTTGAGGAAGGCAGCACGTAACAGAGGATCATTGTTTGGGCCTTAGCTCTTCACCATCGCTTAAGGACAGCATCAAGGTGGTAGCAAGGGATGATATCGGAGCCAAAGAGCAGAAAGTGGAATCGTTGTGGGTGGAGATTAGGAACAGCAAAGGGAGGAAGACGCTGGTGGGTGTCGTCTATAGGCCCCCGAATAATGATCTGGAGGTGGGGCGGGCTGTTAACGCGCAAATAAGTGCGGCGTGCAGGAATGGGACGGCAGTAGTTATGGGGGATTTCAATCTGCATATTGATTGGTCGACCCATGTTGGACGAGGTGGGCTCGAGGAGGAGTTCTTGGAATGCTGCCGGGATAGTTTCCTGGAACAGTGTGTGTTGGAGCCGACGAGGGAGCGAGCTATCTTGGATCTGGTGCTATGTAATGAGGCGGGTAGAATTAGGGACCTTGAGGTGAAGGATCCTCTTGGAGAGAGTGATCATTGTATGGTGGAGTTTCTGTTGCAGATGGAGGAGGAGAAAGTGGGTTCCCGGACACGTGTCCTTTGTTTGAATAGAGGGGAGTATGGTAGGATGAGAGAAGAATTGGCGAATGTGGACTGGGGGAGCGCGTTGGAAGGTAGGTCTGCTGAGGAGCAGTGGAGGATCTTTAAGGAGATCTTTCTTGGTGCTCAGCAGAAATTTATTCCGATGGTTAAAAAGGACAGTAGGAAGAGAGGTAATAAGCCGTGGATAACGAAGGAGGTGAAGGAAAGTGTTAAATTAAAAGCGGAGGAATTTAGAGTAGCTAAGAGCAGTGGGCGAGAAGAGGATTGGGAAAGGTTTAAATGTCAACAAAGATTGACAAAAAAGTTGATAAAGGAGGGTAGAAGAAGCTATGAAGCTGGGCTAGCACTTAATATAAAAAAGGATAGCAAGAGTTTTTATAAATATATAAAAAGGAAGAGGCTGGCTAGGGTGAACGTTGGTCCCTTAGCGGATGAGAAAGGGGACCTAGTGGTAGGGGATGGGGATATGGCTAAGGTCTTGAATAACTTTTTTGTTTCTGTCTTCACGGAGGAGGACGTGAATAATTTGCCGGGTGTTAGCGATGGAAAGGTGGTAGGACTGGAGGGTCTTAATGACATTACTGTTACTAGAGAGGTGGTGCGCGACAGACTGGAGGGGCTGATTGTGGACAAGTCCCCAGGACCGGATGGAATGCATCCGAGGGTTCTGAAAGAAATGGCGGAGGTGATAGTGGATGCCTTGGTGGTTATTTTCCAGACGTCGCTGGATTCCGGGGAAGTGCCGGAGGATTGGAAAACGGCTAATGTTACGCCGTTGTTTAAGAAGGGTGCCAGGCAAAAGGCGGGGAATTACAGGCCGGTTAGTTTAACGTCTGTGGTAGGTAAAATGTTAGAATCCGTCATTAAGGAGGAAATTGCGAGGCATCTTGAAGGGAATTGCTTGATAGGGCAGACGCAACACGGTTTCATTAAAGGGAAGTCGTGTCTGACAAATTTACTGGAGTTCTATGAGGATGTGTCTAGGGCGGTGGATAGAGGAGAGCCGGTGGATGTGGTCTTTCTGGATTTTCAGAAGGCGTTTGATAAGGTACCTCACAAGAGGTTACTGCAGAAGGTCAGAGGACATGGAGTTGGGGGTAGGGTGTTAGCGTGGATAGAGGATTGGTTGTCAAATAGGAGGCAGAGAGTGGGGGTCAATGGGTGCTATTCGGATTGGCGGTTGGTGACTAGTGGGGTGCCCCAGGGGTCGGTGCTGGGGCCTCAGCTATTTACCATTTATATAGATGATCTGGAGGAGGGAACCGAGTGTAGGGTGTCGAAATTTGCTGATGACACCAAGATTGGGGGAAAGGCAAATTGTGCGGAGGGTGTGGAGAGTCTGCAGAAGGATCTAGATAGGCTGGGTGAATGGGCCAGGAAATGGCAAATGGAATTTAATGTTGGCAAGTGTGAGGTGGTCCACTTTGGTAGGAAGAATGGTAGGAAGGACTATTACTTACGTGGCGAAAAACTGCAGCAGGCGACGGTGCAGAGGGACCTCGGGGTCCTTGTGCATGAGTCGCAAAAACCCAGCCTGCAGGTGCAGCAGGTGGTCAGGAAGGCGAATGGGATGCTGGCCTTCATAGCGAGGGGGATTGAATATAAAAGTAGGGAGGTCTTGCTGCAGTTGTATAGGGCATTGGTGAGGCCGCAGCTGGAGTACTGTGTGCAGTTTTGGGCGCCGCACCTGCGCAAAGATATTTTGGCCTTGGAGGGAGTGCAGAGGAGGTTTACTAGGCTGATACCGGAGTTGAGGGGGTTGAGCTATGAGGAGAGGCTGAATAAACTAGGCTTGTACTCGTTAGAGTTTAGAAGAATGAGGGGAGATCTCATTGAGACGTATAAGATGATGAATGGGATGGATAGGATAGAGGTGGAAAGACTCTTCCCGCTCAAAAAAGACAGTAGGACTAGGGGGCACAGCCTCAAGATAAAGGGGGGGCAGTTCAGAACGGAGTTGAGGAGGAACTTCTTCACTCAAAGGGTGGTGAATCTCTGGAATTCTCTGCCCGTTGAAGTGGTGGAGGCTGCCTCGCTAAATATTTTTAAGAAGCGGGTTGATGGGTTTTTGATAAGAGAGGGGATTAAGGGTTATGGGGAGAGGGCGGGAAAGTGGAACTGAGCAGCAACAGATCAGCCATGATCTTATTGAATGGCGGGGCAGGCTCGAAGGGCCAGATGGCCTACTCCTGCTCCTATTTCTTATGTTCTTATGTTCTTATGTTCAATGACTTAGATGAGGAGATTGAGAATATGATAGATTCATGTTCACTGATGATACAAAGATGGGGGGAAATAAGGTGTGAGGAGGATGGAAGCTATAAGCAGACATAGGGCAGAATTATTTAGATACTGCTCCCCCTACTCCACAAAACCCCACTCTCACCCAAAGAGTCAACAGCGATCACAGTAGCTCCACAGCCGAAGAGTTTAACTAGTTGGAGAGGGGACATCACCCCTCTCTTGTGTGGAAGTCCTTCCTCGGAAGCTTCCAACCAATCTGATTACCTGGGAACTCTACAGTATCAACAGCACCAGTGGGCAGCAGTGGCCAGGACTGGAGCGGCACAGTGGTTAGCACTGCTGCCTCATAGCGCCAGAGACCTGGGTTCCAATCCTGCTTGGGTCACAGTCTGTGTGGAGTTTACACATTCTCCCCAATGAGGAAACCCGGGTTTCCTCCGGGTGTTCCAGTTTCCTCCCACAATCCAAAGATGTGCGGGTTAGGTAGATTGGCCATGCTAAATTGCCTGTTAGTGTTAGGGGGATTAGCAGGGTAAATACATGGGGTTACAGGGATAGAACCTAGGTGGGATTGCTGTCAGTGCAGGCTTGATGAGCTGAATAGCCCCCTCCTGCACTGTAGGGATTCTAAAATTCAATACCTTTCTCAGCTGTGATGTTCCAGAGTCCAGGAGCAAGGAAATGGGGGAAGTCTCATGGAGGGAAGGGGAGGGGCGGGGAAGGGAGGGAGATGCTGGAGTTGCGGGCGGGGGTGGTGGTCTGGAAGAATGAGAGGGAGTTCAGCGTCTTAGAGAGGAGTTCAGTGGGTGAGGGGGAGAAGACCTTTTTGGGGGCGTTTCAATGTGGAAAAAGGGCTTTGAGCATGTCCCAACCCTTTTTCTCACTTGAGCAGAGTGACCTGTTGGATATTCCCCCTGCCCTGAACTCTTCCCATCAGCCTTAAAGTTTTTGTGGTTTATCTTGTGGCATAATCTGTACTGGCAAGATTTTCCTTGACTCATGAGTTACTTAGATTTGACTGGGGTAGACTTCTCCAAAACTACTTTATTTACACTATATACGCAATAAGTTGCCAGGTAAATAAGTCTCTCTCATGAATAGACTATTCCCTTTTTCTAACAAAGTCTCTAGCGCGTGACTATTATATCACTGTCCCATCATAATGGACATCAGTATCTCATTACCATAAATATTAACCCATTATGTTACAAGGAAGGACTGAATGCAGCCAATAATTGGCTACTTAAGGATCTCAAATGGAACAAGGGTGGGAAGGCTGTCCTCCGCCTCATCTACCCCATGTAAAATTGAGGACAGATTTGAGGCAGGCAGAAGGGTGATGGGAAGGCTAACCCATGAACTATTCTGTTTTCTGTCTTTAGAGTCTACAACTACAAGTCATGATTTCAGAATGAAGGCTCAGCTATTTAGAACTGAGGTGACAAAATATTCCTTCATTCAGAGGATTGTTAATCCTTGGAGTTTGAGGCGTGGGGGCTGTGAATATGTTTAATAGCTGAGCATGTAAGAATGATATCAAAAGATTGTTGGATACCCAGAGAGTCAAGGACTATAGGAATTGATCTTGAGATTGGAATTGAAGTGGAAGTGCAACCATGACCTCAGTGATGTGAAGTTGCGAGTCATTTTCTTGCTTCTGATTCTTATGTTCTTTCTGTTTTAATATTACAAAAGTGCTCTGAATAATTTTTGGTTTCAAAACCTTCTTAGATCCTAAAATTTATAGTTTTTCAATGTATAAATGTAATAAATTACTACAATGCATTGTAGGCTATCCCATCAGTGCCAGCATTTCTGCTTTATTTATTCTTTTCTGGAGTGAACCCTGGTTTGATTCCTGACTGGGTCACTGTCTGTGCAGAGTCTGCACATTCTCTCCGTATCTGCGTGGGTTTTCTCCCACAGTCCAAAAGACATGCTGGTTAGGTGTCTCCCTCAATGAACCCAAACAGGTGCTGGAGTGTGGCAACTAGGGGATTTTCACAGTAACTTCATTGTGGTGTTACTTGTGACACTAATAGAAAAACTTGGATGATACAGGCATTAATACCAAGGTCCTTTGTTGGGTCCACCATAGCACCTGACTCAAAGGTCACAGAGTGAAAGATAGCACTGAGTGGATTGCAGATTAGTAAACTCTCGCTTAATATAAGCACTGATCAAAGATAATTTAAATATAATGCCAAGGTTTCCTGCTTTCTAATTTATTTGAAGAATTAAAGCTTCATCTCGCATATCACTCATTGCTTGTTGTTGGTTTACAATCTATCAAGCAGTTACAACAATCCGTTGCTCATTAAAAGATGTGCAGAGTCAGACAATACCAGTTTGCAACAGATTTTAATCTCACTGCTACCATCTGCCTTCCCACTCAGCACAGGGATATGGGCACAGTGGCTCTGTCCTGACAACCCAGGTGCCAGTGGAAAATCTGACGTCAGGAGTCTGGAATGGTTCATTTATATTTCACACTGGAAACCCATTTGTGAAGTGTGATTAAGGAAGAATAGGGGGAGGGGGATAAAGGTAGGAAACCAATTTTGAAAGGCGAACTGAGTTCAGTCAACATCGTAGTAATTCAGCATGCCTTGCTCTTTAATCTTGACGTGATTGTCAGATTGTAGCTCAGCAATGACAAAGAAGTAATGGGATTCATTTATCTTGCGCTCAATCCTGCTGTTAACCATGGAGCAGCTGGGGAATCGACATGTGGCGGCCTCAAGAGTGCAGAGTAAAGTTTTATAAAGGACAAGACAAAAGGAGAAAGCAAGTGAAAGTAACCCAGTGTCTGAACAATTAAAGAGAAAACCTTACAAATACGGATTATCAGTCCCAATTTCTTTCACAGCTTTACTATCTTCAGATAGCAATGCTCCCAGATAAATATTTACATGCCCCCAATGTTATGAATAAACTTGATAACTCCAATCTTCATTCTTTTAAGAAGGACAACTTTCTTTTTCTTAAACCAAGGATTTACAGCACAGAAACAGACCATTCAGTCCAACCTGTCCATGCTGGTGTTTATGCTTTTCCTCCCATCTTTTCTCATCTAAATCTACCATTGAAACCATCTGTTTCTTCTGGCTTCCACTTAATATTAATATTAATAATGTCTATAATATTAACTTCAATTACTCCCTACGGCAGCAGGTTCCACATTCTCACCACCCTGAGCAAGGAAGTAGCCTTCGAATTTCCCATTGGATGACTATCTTATATTGAAGGATTTAGCAAGTGGATGACTGTTCTGAACAGAATGATTCTAAAATGTCACTTGATCAATACAATGTACTAACACGGCTCCTGGCAAAGTTAAATATTAACAAAAGTGAATCTCCCTAATTCATTATTCTCCACGCAGCGCACACACATTAGCCAAAAGCTTTGGCATCATCTGTTACAAGAGACACACATTTCAGCACTTTAATCCAACAAGATTGCTTGCACAGTAGGCCTGTCCAGTGGATGATGCAATGGAAAAGAGAACATTTATAGAACAATAAATCACATGCTACAGATTACAATAATTTTAATGATAATGTGTTCAGAGTGGCACCATTAACAATGTAGACACTTGGCAGTTTTGCAGTCAGACGTCATCAGCTTGTTGATGAATCTTTGGGTAGTTTGCTTGGGGAATAATGTATGCAAAGCAAACTGGAATTTGATGATTGTACTGAGACATATTTCGTTCATAAGCAAGCTTTTGATGTTTACTCAAGGAAGAAAGAAATTCTAGCTTCTATTAAATGATCGGCAAAGAAAATAGCCAACATGGCTGTAAGTGATAGCGTAAGAATGTCTCTGCCTAGTGTGCAAGCATGATCCTGGTTCCCTGTAATTATAATTCTTTGCCCCCTCTCACTCTGCCCCCTTTATCATTAGCTTCCTACAATGTTCCAATGAAGCCCAACAGAACCTTTTGATTAAGCACTTTACAGTCTTCAGGCTCAGTACTTTATGCAGCAATTTGTGACCATAACTACCATGTCCACTTACTTGAGCAGCAGGGGTCGATAATGATTCTGCTACTGCCATTTATGAATATAGAATCCCTACAATACGGAAGGAGACCATTTGTCCCATCAAGTCTGCACCAACTCATACCCAGGTTTACGCATGTAACCTCACGTCTTTACCTACTAATCCCCCTTACTTATATATCTTGGGACACTTGGTGGCAATTTATCATGGGCAAACAATTTAACCTTGCACCTTTGGACTGTGGGAGGAAACTGGGAAATCCACACAGGCACGGGCAGAATGTGCAATCTCCACACAGACAACCACCCAAGGCCAGAATTGAACCTGGGTCCCTGGCGCTATGAGGCAGCAGTGCTAATGAGTGTGCCACTGTGCTGCCCCAACATAGAAACACATACAAACACATGAAGTAGGAATAGAAGTAGGCCTTGGCCCCCTCAATTTTGTTCAGCTGTTTAATAAAATCATGGCTGATCTAATTATGGCCTCAACTCCACATTCCCATCTACTCCCAATATCCTTTGACTCCTTGTTAACCAAAAATCTATCTACCTCCGCCTTAATAATATTCAATGACCCTTCCTCCACCAATTTCTGGCAAACAGTGTTCCACAGGCTCATAATTCTGAGAAAAAAATTCTCCTCATCTTTATCTTAAATGAATGACCCTTCTTTCTCACCAACACCCTGTCTGATTATAGGGAAGATGATGGTCTAGTAGTATTATGCCAGACTATTAATCCAGTAACTCAGCTAATGTTCTGAGGTCCCAGGTTCAAATCCCACCTTGGCAGATGGTGGAATTTGAATTCAATAAAAAGTATCCAGAATTAAGAATATACCGATGACCATGATACCATTGTCGATTATTGGAAAAATCCATCTGGTTCACTCATATCCTTTAAGGAAGGAAATCTGCTGTCCTTACCTGGCCTGGCCTACACGTAGCTCCAGGGTCACAGAAATGTGGTTGTCTCTCAGCTGCTCTCTAAATAAGGGCAACTAGGGACGGGCAATAAATGCTGGCCAGCCAGTGATGCCCATGTCCCACAAATAAAATAAAACATGCTTACTTTTACATTTCATTCTTCTTGCATTAAGGAAGAACTCATTTGTCTTCCTAACCACTTGCTGTCCTGCATACCTACCTTTTGTGATTCATATACCAAATCGCTCTGTACCTCAGAGTTCTGAAATCTTGCTCCATTTAAATGCTATACTATTTTTCCATTTATCCTATCAAAGTGAACAAGTTCACACATTATTCTCCATCTGTTAAATTTTTGCCCACGCACTTAACCAGTTGATATTCCTTTTGCCCTCTTCGCAACTTACTTCACAAACGTCTGAGAGACAGAATTAATATTCATTTGGAGAGGCAGGGATTAATCAAGAACAGTCAGCATGGTTTTGTTAAAGGGAGGTCATGTTTGACCTACTTAGTTGAACTTTTTGAAGAGGTGATCAGGTGTATAAATGAGGGCAATACATTTGACGTAGTCTACTTGGACTTCAAAAAGGCTTTTGATAAGGTCTCACATATGAGACTGATAGCAAAGGCAAGAGCCCATGGGCACCAAGGAAACATGGCAAATTGGATCCAGAATTGGCTGAGTAGCAGGAAGCAGAGGGTGATAGTCAAGGGGTGTTTTTCTGACTGGAAGTCTGTGGAGTCCTGTAGGGATCAATGCTGGAGCACTTGATGTTTGTGGTTTATATAAATGATTTAGACTTCAGTATAAGAAGGTTGATCAGTAAGTTCATGGATGATACGAAAATTGGTGGAGTGGTAAATAGTGAGGATAGCCTTATGTTATAGGAAAATATAGACAGGTTGATCAATGGCAAATGGAATTCAAACTGGATTGGTGTGAGTTGATGCACTTGGACAGGGCAAACAAAGCAAGGGAATACGTGATGAATGGCAGGACACTAGGAAGCACTGAGGATCAGAGGGATCACTCCGGTCCCTTAAGGTAACTGGACTGGTGGATAAAGTGGTTAACAAGGCATATGGTATGTACAGTTAATCAGGGCATTGAGTTTAAGAGCAGAGAGATTATGCTGAAACTGTATAATACATTGGTTAGGTCACAGCTAGAGTATTGCATGCAGTTCTAGTATAGGCATTATAGGATGGATATGATAGCATGTTGCCTGGGCTGGAGAGTTTAAACTATGAAGACAGATTGGATAGACTGGAGTTGTTTGCCTTGGAGCAGAGGAGAATGAGAGGGGACATGATTGAGGTATGTAAAATTATGAGGGGCATAGATAGAGTAGACCCCAGGGAGAAACTTTTCCCCTTGGTGGAGGGATCAATAACCAGGAAGCATAGATTTAAGGTAAGGGGAAGGCAGTTTAGGGAGGACATGAGGAAAAGCCTTTTCACTCAGAGGGTGGTGGGAGTCCGGAACTCACTGCCTGAAAAGGGTGATGGAGGCAAAGACCCCCACAACATTTAAGAAGTATCTAGATGAAAACAGAAAATGCTGGAAAATCTCAGCAGGTCTGACAGCATCTCTGGAGAGAAAATAGAGCCAACATAGATGGAGTTTAATCCGGACAGATGTGAGGTGATGTATTTTGGAAGGTTTAATACAGATAGGAAATATACAGTAAATGGCAGAACCCTTAAGACAGTTGATAGGCAAAAGGATCTGGGTGTACAAATACACAGGTTACTGAAAGTGGCAATGCAGGTGGAGAAGGTAGTCAAGAATGCATTTGGCATGCTTGCCTTCATCAGCAAGTTTAAAAATTGGCAAGTCATGTTGCAGCTTTATAGAACCTTAGTTAGGCCATACTTGAAATATGGTGTTCAATTCTGGTCATCAGAAATGATGTGGAGGCTTTGGAGAGGGTACAGAAAAAATTTACAAAGATGTTGCCTGGTATGGAAGGCATTAGGTATGAGGAGACGTTGGAGAAACTTGGTTTGCTCTCACTGGAATAATGGAGGTTGAAGGGTGATCTCATAGAAGTCTACAAGATTATGAGAGGCATGGACAGAGTGGACAGTCAGAAGCTTTTTCCCAGAGTGGAAGAATCAGTTGTGAGGGAGCACAGGTTTAAGGGGCAAGATTTAAAGGAGATGTACAAGGCAGATTTTTACACAGAGGGTGGTGGGTGCCTGGAACTCGCTGCTGGGGGAGGTAGTGGAAGCAAATACAGTAATGGTTTTTAAGAGGCATCTTGACAAATACATGAATAGTATGGGAATAGGGAAATATGGTCCCTGGAAGGGTAGGGGGTTTTAGTTCAGTCGGGCAGCATTTTTGGTGCAGGTTTGAAGGGCCGAAGAACTTGTTCCTATGTTGTAGTTTTCTTTGTTTTAAGTTTGGGTGACCCTTTGTCAGAGTGCTCAGCTAGGACCTTTCCAGAATCTAGGGAACTTTAGAAAGTTAAAACCAATACATCTACTACCTCTGCAGCCATTTCTTTTGAGACCCCAGGATTAAGTCCATAAGGATCTGAGGAGTTATCAGCTTTTAGTTCTAATAATTTTCAAATACCTTTTTGTTGATTCTTATTGTTTAAAGTCCCTCCCTTTCTCCTCCTCATTCACTATTAGTTCAGGAATAATATTTGTATCCTCTACAGCGATGACATCCCCCATTTCCTTATTTCTCATTATTAATTCCCCATTCTCACTCTCTGGAGGACCAATACTCATTTTATTTGCTCCTCCTCTTTGAATTCCTATGGAAACTCTTACTATCTGTTTTTAAATATCTGGCCAGCTTTTTCTTGTAATCTATTTTCTCCATCCTTATTCATCCTTTGGTCATCATTTGTTGTTCTTTATGTTCTTCCTAATCTTCTGACCTACACTCACCTTTTTGGTGTTATACACTTTTTATTTCAATTTGATACTATATTTAACTTCCTATGTTAGCCACAGATGGGTCATTCATTGCTTAAGAGTGTTTCCTTCTCATTGGAATTTATCTTTTTTGTATATTCTGAAATGTCTCCTTAGATGTCTGTTACTGCACCTCTACTGATCTATCTCTTAATCTAATTTACCAGCTTAGTTAAGCCAGCTGTCTTGATATCCTCATAATTGCCCTTATTTAAGTTTAAAACACTAGTCTTAGACTAATTTCTCTCCCTCGACTGAAAGGAAAGTTTAGTTATGTTATGATCACTGCTACCTAGGACCATTTTCACTATGAGGTGATTAATGAATCCTGTCTCATCGCACATTTACCCCAATCCAACGCTGGCATCTCCACTTCATTGCACATTATCGGATCTGCTCTCTGATAGGCTCTAGATGTACTGCCCTAAGCAACTGCTCTGAAACTTATGAACACATCATCCAGGCTACGCCAATCTGATTCTTCCAACCTATATGTAGATTGAAATCACACATAGCCATCATTTTGCCTTTTTCACAAGCTCCCATCATTTGTTCCTACAGCATGATCACCACTGCACAACTGACTGTGTACTATTTCTCATCTCTACCCAAACTACCTTACACTATTTATACTTCCTTTTGACCCAGCTTTTATTTCTTTATTCATCTCATGACATCCCCTTTTGCCTTGCACCATCATCCCCTTGTCATTTAATTTGTCCTGTCTTCGATCCTATCACAGACATCCCCACTTTGTTCTTTCCTGACCTCACCTGGTGTTTCCTTAAGACATGTTACGTTTCTTGAGGTTTTCAGTTTCAGTTCTTTCACTTTCACATTCAACTTTCACTCTCCGAAGGTGCTGCCTGACCTGCAGTATCCCCAGCATTTTTTGTAAAACTGTCAAATTTTCAGCATCTGTAGCATTTTACTTTTGTGTTTGTTGTGTTGCCAGTTGCCAAGGAAATAACATAATGGGAATTAACATGAAAGGGGAGATTCAGGTTTAAAACCCCATCCTGCCAAACTCTGGATCTCACAATGCTGTAGGGTAGGCCGCAAGATGAGGCCACGTTTAATGAGAAGAGATTGAAATCATAGAAAGCTTTCCTAAGCAGAAGCATTACAACTAGGATGGGATGATGAGGGGCAACCTGATATCAATACTTATTCTACATTCTCTGTTTTGGAATTAGCCATGCCAAAATTGAACAATTATTGGGGGTGATAACATCAGATAATAGAGGTTAATTGCTGCCATTTACGCAATTATGGGTTCAGTGAAAATGCAAATTATCTTTTCATAATTTTGTCTTATGTACTTTTCCACTGCTTAATAATAACCCACAATAATGTGTTCTGCATCACCAAATAATTTTGTTCTCTCTCACTGAACCTCTTCTCCCTCCAAGCAATGATTTTGTTTCCTTGTTGGGATTGGTTCCATCGTTAATCATTGTGCCCTACTGCTTGCCTCAAAGACTTTCATACAGGAGTTGGCTGGAAATGAACACCACAGGCTGAATGAAGATAAAGTAATATTTTCCAAGCTACTTTGCACTTTTTAGCAAGGATCTTAGCTTTATTTGAAGATTTTCCACAAACAAAATCACTTTGCATGCAAGATGAAGTTAGCAGGACATTAAATGCATCAATATTCATCTTCCCCAATTCCACAATTTGATTATATATTTTGCAGTGACTGCCTCTCTCATCATCCTTGTGATGTTCACTGGATTGACTCCTCTGAAAATTTAACAAGCTCGCTTTGAAGCATAACTGGTTGAAAATTTTAACAGCGAATTCAGTTTAGGAATATGCTTGAATTCCTAAATAACTATCCTATTCCAGCCAATTGTCTCATCTTATTGTATTAGCTCCTTTACAATATAAACATTGAAAATAGGAATAATAAATGTAGAAATGCACCACTTTTAACCAATTGTTTTTTGTCACTCAATAACTAGGTGCCGGTCATATTGCCTTCTGTTGCACTGTTGTTAGTGATTGCACCAGAACCAGTACCAATATCTTAACTTACACCCTTTCACATAGTGGAGATATTAGTACCAGACTGTCAGTGTTCGAACGTTGAACTATGATATTGTTAATAACTTTGGTAAAGCTTGCTTGTAATGTCCTCTAGTGGTACAGTATGGATACTGCAGTACTAAAATCTTACTTTTTCCTTCTAGCCCTTTGAACTTTAAAATGACAATCTGCAAATCTGAATCCACAATTACACCACTGATCTTTGATATTTAAAGCAGAGAAGTCCGTAACCTGACAATTTGGAGGTTTAAAACCAAGTACCTATCATTTCTCCATTTCCTTTGATACCTGCATCTAACAAACATCTAAAAATCTGAGTCTTGCAAATTTCAATTGATTCAATTATCAAACTTTTTGAGAAAGAAGGATCCAGATTTTCAGACTAAGTAAAGAAATGGTTCCTGATTTCATTCTACAGACCTACATTAATATTATGACCTCTTGTTTGAGATTCCTGAATGAAGGAAGTAGTTTCATTGTATCTCTCAGATCTGTTTATTATTTTCATAGAAAGAGGCCATTTGGCCCATTGAACCTGCACGGACAGTTATCCCACCCAGGCCCTATTCTTGTAACTCTACCTATTTGCCCCGCTAATCTCTCTGATGCTAAGGGATAATTTAGCATGGCCAATCAACCGAACCCGCATACAATTAAACACCATAAATCAAACAATATCTCAACCTATTGTGCTCAAGGAATGCAAACCCAATTTAAGTTAATGCTTAGTAAAATTTTGGAAAATCAGTCAAATCAAATCCATTCTAAGGTCAATACATAATTTATTGGAATAGCATTAGGCCGTTTAGCCTCGAGTATCTTCCATTGATCAATGAAATCAAGGGTGCTCTGTGACCTAACTCTATATACCTATCAAGCATACTTCGGTTATCAAAAATTTAACATTCACAGATTTAAAATTAATTATTTTTTAATTCATTAACAGGATGTGGGTGTAGCTATCTAGAGTTGCATTTATTGCATATCCCTAACTGCCCCTGAGAAGGTAGTGATGATCTGTCTTTTTGAACCACCGCAGTGCATTATTGCAAAGACAGCAGCAGTCCATGGTCTGTGCGAGGTATGATTCCAGCCAGTAGAGAACTTCTCTGGCTTGCTATTGACTTCAGTTAAAGACTCTTCAATGCCACAATTAGTTTAATGCTGTCTGACATCAAAGGCATCAGTCTTATCCCATCTCTAGAATTCAGCTCTTTTGTTGAAATTAGATCAGGAATTCCTTCCCTAACAGTACAGTGGGTTTATATATCTCACAAGAACTGCAGTGTTCGCACAATAGCTCGTCATGTCCTTCTTGAGAAAAACTAAGTCACAGGCAGAAAATATTGGCCTTGCCACAGATGTCTACATCCTATGAACTTTTTTAAAAAAGGTCATTCTACAAAATATTTTAACAATTCAATTTGATAACAGGAAGTACAATTGCTTAGCAGTGCTATTTTCCTCCACAAGAAATGAGGGAAATCACTAAAATGTTTACCACACACTTTCACCGTAAAGCACTTTATAGTAAAATGCCCAAAATGCTTCATGGGAATATACTCAGACAAAAGTTGATATCGAGTCAAAGGAGGAGATGTTAAGACAAGTTGCTAAAAACTTTGTGAAGGAAGGACGTTTTCAGAAGCTTTATAAATGAAGAGAGAGAGGAAGAGAGCTGTAATTGTATAGATGTTTCTGGGAGAAAATTTCAGACTGAAGACAATGTTGCCAATGGAAGAGTGAAGGAACTGGAGAATTCACAAAAACCAGGTAATATTCCTGTACAAGGGATGGGATGAAGCTACTTTAAGACATGATGAACCCCTACAATACTTCCTGTGGCTGCATCAATTTTTTGAAGTTATTAGTTTACTAGGTAATGTATGGGTTCTTCTGATGAGTCCAGACATAATTTATGGATATAATCTCAGTTAGGTGTACACCTACATGTTTTCATTTTTACAGGTGATGCGATAGCGCAGATCAAGAAATTATTTGTTGATTTGTCAAGTTACAAAAGAGTTAAATACTGTCCAACTGAATGTCAGAATGACAAGATTTCAGTTGTAGCTTTCGCATTTCTCTTGGCCTTTCATCTTTCATAGAGCCCATTCATGATAGACGTGTTTGTTTCAAATTATTTCAACCCAAGATAATGACTTGGAATATTTCAGCTACATCACTATTTATACATAATTATGAAGTGCTATGTAAACAGAGATATTATAATAAACCAGCTCTACCACAAATTAAATGAGAACTACTAGTACAGACTAAAACTTAGTCATGTTGAACCAAGATAAGCACCTAACAGTCAGGTGTTCATAGTAAGCTCTGAGCTATTTGTGGTCTGTGAGCTTTGATGTCTAGCCCACAAAAGAAAGATTAAACTTTCCTTTCTGTGGTGTCTTTCACATCTTTGGGAAATTCCCAAGTACTTCATGGTCAATGAAGAATGTTTCAAACTGTAATCACCATTGCAATGTAAAACATACACTAGCCAATTTCAACTTTGTACTTGTACTTTATATTCCATTTATGATTCCTAGTTAGGTCTGGGAGTTTGGAATTCTGTTCCAAATGAGTGAATAAAGGCTACAAATAAAATTCATAATCAGTTACTATTGAAATATATGCAAATTTATGGGACTATTGACATAAAAATTATATTTGACTTTTAGGACTTCACACCGTTCACCAAACCCTCCATGAAAAAAAGTGGTCAATACGGCAATCACAGTAAAAGGCAAAGGATGTTCTGAAATGGAACTGTATTCTAACCTACGGGCAGAATTTGTTTCTGTGCTCTCCGTTACAGAACAGATTGTTCAGTAATGTGAGGATAAATAGATTACTGAAACTAAAATTGCAGCAATGATCCTTTTTGCAGCCTCAGTGATGGAGATGGGAATGATAATGTGGCACTGATAGACATGAGCTAGCTTAAACCAACTGATTTGACAGAACATTATGACTTCACTGCTGCCTAAAGGTATATGCATAGCCTTGTTTTTTTTGTTCATCTCAGATTAAAATCACTATGTCTCCAACATCAAATTTCTCACATGGCCTTATCAATTATTTTTGAGTGCATGGGTGACAATGAATGCATGCAGATTATTGGGTAAATCCACAGTAATGAAGAAGTAATAATCCCTGTTAATTATATCTTGAATATTACTTGAATTTAGTTGGTGGGTATCCATTGGAGTCTCCACTTCTCTCCAAGAAGTAGAATACTCATATTACTGAGTTAATACATATATAAATTGTTTTGCTTCATATGAACCAAACTGTTTACAACCTTGTTGTCACACTTAGCCCAAAGATGAACCTCTGATCATGAACCTGTTCCATATCCAAGACCATCTATTTCCACTTCCGTAACATTGCCGAATTCTACTCTTGCCTCAACTCACTCGCTGCTGATCCCTCTTCTCTGCTCTTGGTACCTCTGGACATAACTATTTCAATACACTCCTGTTTGGCCTTTCATATTCTTCCCTCCATAAACTTGAGCTTATCCAAAACTATGCTGTCCTATGCCCTAACTCATGCCTAGAATGACCGTTCATCATCACCTTGTACTCGCTGGCCAACACTGACTCTTGGTCAAGCAGTGCCTTGATTTTAAATTCACAATCATTACATACAAGAGGATTATTTTTAAACAGTAGCTGGCATGGAAGTTTCCACACTTCCACCAAAGCCAAGCTATGAGAAGACTATGTTTTGAACAGTTTCAGCACCCAGCTTCATAATACTACTGTTAATAGAGGAAAATAGGGGCATCAGGAGAGGAAAAAAAAAAATCAGGAAAAACAAATTCGACCAAAATTTCAAATAAATCAGTGTAACTTGCCACATTACAAAATAATTGAAGTGCAAAAATTAACTTAAATATCTAATTCATAGCCAAACTTTGACTATTTTTTGGTCTTCTACATTTAACAGAAATCATACAATAAACCTAACAGTATTTATACTACGTTGATAATAAAGCCCTCAGATTTAGATGCATTTGACAAGAACTTTCAGGTACTTTGCCCATCAATATTGCAAACTAGCTAATTGTCACTTATCAAATCAGCATCTGGTAAATGTCCACCAGCTATTCCAAGTAAGAGGATATGTCATAGACAAGAATAACTTAGTTGCTACAGATCAGATGAACTAAATACCAAGCAAATACTCATAAACATGCTAAATATTAGCCATGACAAGTAGATCTTCATGACATGGGGTGTAGTTTGCAGTAGAACAGAATCATGAAATACTAAGGTTAATTTATCACCTCTCTGAAGTCTGCAGAAGTCCATGTATCATGGAATGTAGTCCATAATGCTAATTGCATAATCAAGTACAAGAAGAAAGAAACCAAAGTAGCACAGACTGCTATAATAGATTGGTCAACTGGGGCTATAAATAATATTATTCTATGACATTGTTAAACAAGAGATATTATGATCCCAGCTGATGTTACTGTTGGAAACCAAGTTCTGAAGTAGACCCTAGCTCAATACATTCTAACTTTCATTTTTTGTTCAGAGACATGCATGAATAGGGTTACAAGATTATCAATTAACTTTTCATAAAAGAATAAAATATATATTAATCAAGAAAAAATTGACTATAATACTCCATTCCTTCTCTACAACTATGACTTCAACAAAGCTACAAAACCTATCTTATACGCTAATGTTCTCAGTAAGACATTTTTAGTACAATTCTGGGAAGAAAGAATTTTGTCTCTTTGGTGATGACGCAAACAGTTGTTTGAATAAAGTAAAAGGAGACAATCCCAGTTCCCCAACCTAATTCCATTATCCATGTATAGTGCTCCCAGTACAGGTGTCCAGAAAACATAAATTAAAACCCCATCAAACAGAGGTTTCGTATATTGACCGCAAGGTGTGGTGTAGACTGAAAACAGGGGCTTTGCAATAATAGCTACATATTCCAGAACTGTCTACTGTCAAACCAGAAGCTCCACCTGGTTTTCCTGTGCCTTATCCACTGGCATTAAATCCTGCAAGAGTGTGATCCTACACCAGACTGGGGACATGAAATCTTGGTGATCCTGGTTCTTTCTCTAACATCAGCAAAAGGCAGGAAACAAATAATGAGTTGCTATCATTTCTCATTCAAGAGTCACCACTTTTAACAATACAGTCTTTCTTCAGCACTGCATTGTAATGTCAGCTTCTAATACGTTAAAATCCCAGTGTACAGCAAGCCACATTCAAGAACAGCCATAGTAAAGTACTTTTTTTTAAAAAAAAGACATGTTCATTAACCATGCCAAGGTGAATGGTATTAATATAATCACTTTAACTGAATTCAGCCTCTTTTCGCCTTGTTGATCATAGGGTCCATGTTCATTCTAGGAATATTTCACATATTGAAATGATTCTTATAGCTTAAACACATCCGATTCTTGTTAGGATTTTAAAAACATTATTATAGAGCCTTATTCAGTCATTGTCTTTGGTGATCATCATTTGAGAATAATCAGGGGTACAGCCAAAGGTTATTACAACAAAAATGCGGGAAGTATTTTTATTGATCTGTGCCGATTCTTGTGTCATTTTTAAAATGCGATAGTGTGGAGGGAAAGGATGGGTGCATCTCTCCAGCAGTAGACTGTGAGGTTACAGAGGAGACTGTTGTCAGTGTACAGTATGTTGTTGTACTCACTAAGTTGTTGGAGCATCACAGCAAATTCAACTCACCAGTTTGCGCTGACACCATTTGCAGATCCCACACATGGCGACCATTGCAACAAGACAAATTACCACAGCTGCCGAGACTAGAGCCACATCCAGGGCAAATGAATCTGCAGGAAAACAAAGAATATGGATAAATTAGTGCCAAAATCAGGAAACGTGACCTAAATCCATACAACAGGTATGCACAACAAAGCAATACATTACACACCACTGCTGACTGACACGGACATAATTCAAGACTTCCTTTAAGTACCTTCTTCCCCCGTGGACACAATCAATTATGTAATATAATGTGCATCTTCATATTCTGCACATTTGGCTCTCAGGTTAATTACTAGTTTGATGATATTTTAAAATGAAAATATATTATACTATTAATTATTTTCTGCTGTACTTTCAATTTGTATTCACTTTTGACAATATTTTCCAGCTTGTACAGCATTTAGCAATGATAAATGCCTTGTGCACTTGATCTTTCACATTGAATGATTATAGGGCAAGGCAGGCTGTAGCTTGTCAAGTACCACAGATCCACTTACTGTATTATTGTTCATTTGGATTGAAACTCATTGCTGTCAGTTTAAAAATGTAGCCGATTTCAGTACTGATATAAAACTGAGATATCACAAACATTGGAAATCTGAAATGAAAACCTTGCGTATTTCTGTTCAAGTTCATCTTAAAGCTGTAATGGGAAGAAAGTGGAGTTGATATTCTGATCAATGATTTCAAAATAGTGGAAGAGCCCTTTTTGTTCAGATTCTATCAAACTATTAATTTGTTCTTTATTCTTGGGATATGAGCATTGCTGGCAAGGTCAACCTTTATTACCCATCTCTAATTTCCCTTGAACTGAATGGCTTGCAATGCCATTACAATGGACATTTCAAAGTCAACCACAATATTGTGGTCATGGAGTTATTACATGTAGCCCAGAGCAAGTAAGGATGGCAGATTTCCCTCCCTGAAGGACACTGGTGAGCCAGATGAAATTTTACAACAATCAATATTTTTATCATCACCATTATTGGGACTAGCTTTCAATTCCGGGTTTTTATTAATCTGAATTTAAGTTCCATCGGTTACTGTGGTGGAATCCGAAGTAACATCACCAGTATACTGTTGTCACTCTTGTTTTTCAGACAGAATCATACTTCCACCAGTTTTGGAGAGGCATGAGACACTGACATTTTTAATAACAAGGACTAAGTGAACTTAAAATGTCTTTTGATATTTTGCAAAGCTTAGTTTCATCAGAAGTTTACATTGTCATGTTACTGATCATCTTACTGTAACTAAGTTTTGGATCATGTTATTCTTAGCAGTTTCTGAAGTTCACGGTCTCAGAACTTTTTGATGACAATTGCCTTTGCAGTAGTCACTTGAAGACCAGTAGTTTTTTACTTAAAAATTCATCCCACATTTGGAATTAAGCTGTAAGTATCCAGGTGAGAGCCAATAAAAATGGTAATGTACAACAATGATGATCCACAAGCTCCAGCTCACCTACCCATTATCAAAATAGGCATACATGCTCCCATTAAAGTGTCATCCCCACTTATTCTAATTATGCTCTCTGGCCCACTAACTAATTAGCAATTTTGACTCACCGACTTTAATTGCAATGATATAGAAAATATATTGAGGATCCAGATTAGGATATAGATTGAAGAGCAAGGTGGCTTACTCCCAGTGCTGTACACACAAGTCAGTACAGCAATACTAAGGTGACCAAAAGCAATTGTATGACAATGAACATAGTTTCAGCACTCCTAAGGAGGTGGTGTAACAACAATCCTGAGACGTTGAGACCAGTTTTTGGATAGAAGTGGACTGTACAAAACAAATTGTTTTCACCTTAACTTATTCTTATTAGAAGAGTAACTAGTGCAATGGGGGAGAACTTAAAGTAATAGACTATTGGGAATGGAAAGAGGTAAAGAAGCAAAAAGGAAAACAGGGATAAGAGACGCAGGAAAGTATTAAAGAACAATCATAATATGGAAGGATTAAAATTAGTAAGACAAGGCAAGTACAAATTTTTTGAAATGTAAATACTCAATACATTCTGGATGAAATTGACATGGTATAAATGCAGATTGCTGTAACTGGATACGACAAAAGCATTACTAGTGTTTTGACTGCTGGATATTATAAGCTTATGTTTTTAACTGTCCCCTTTAATTCAAAGTGGAGTACTATGAAGTAGGGAATTCTGCCCAAAGATAAACTCCATGTGACCTGCTTATTATGGAGACAGAAGCCCAAGTTGAAACTTATTCAAAATCAGATGGGAGCTTTAACAGTTGGAAGCAAAGGGACAGTTGGCCTTGCTACTGCAGAATCATAAGACTCTCAGTCAGACTGGGAGATTTGAGGGAAGTAGACCCTGCTGCTCTGCAAAGCAGAAGAAAATGACCACTTTTGGGTTAATCTACAAGCAAAGGGCTGGTAAGCATGGAACGCATGTCCCAGAAAACAAAGATTGTGGAAGTTAGAGACCGCAGAATCATCAGAGGGAATCTTGCCACTGGGAGACCATTCAATTATGCATTAAGGGTTAAGTGAAGAGGACTTTGTTTGAAAGGATACTGGAATATACACCTTGGTGAAATAGGGAGAAGTGATCCTACTAATGCCAAGAGGAGTTAGACTTTAAACTTAAGATGACATTTCTAAGGAGACTACATGATTTACAAAAATGGCATAGGGTTTCTGATTTGTGTTTAGTTACCAAAGGATACCTTTTCTGCAGATTAATGTATTAGTACCTTATTAAGTAATGTTTAGTCAATGTTAATTTTGGTTTAAGTATTAAAATGTGTGAAGCTTGAAGTTGGTCATAACTCTTTATTTGTTACTATGGAGATTGTAATAGACACTAGGCTTAAACTAAGGCAGAAATTGGAGCTAAATATATGACATAGTCAGGAGGAATGGAATAGAAAAGAACAATGGACTGGCTGCCGAAATTTTTACCAAACTTGTATTGGGATGTCAGAAGAGGGTGTAAATATGAGTATAGTTAATTTGGGGAAAAGGAAGAAGGAATTATTTTTATAGACTAACCAATAGTGAGAAGGAGATAGAAAATAATCAAGATAATGGATGACTTTAATTATTTGAAGGGCTTCAATGAGGAACCTCAGGATCTCTCTGGATGAATGAATTAAATTGACTTAAGACTCTCTTACTCCGCAATTATCTAGTAATCTTGTGAAAATAGGCAAGAGGAGTGAGTTGAGCATCTGCTGGGAAAACTGTAGAAAAGGAAGCAGCAGGAAAAAAACTGTTGGCATGCAAAGACAAAAGGGAATCAGTTTTGTAAAGGCATATGTCCCAGGAAGTAAAGGAGGAAAAAGTAGAATAACTAAAAGTTTTAAACATCTTTGGCTATGGAACTTCCAGATAGCTGGAAGATTGCCAATATAGCATGGCTCTAGCTATTCAATCTAATCAATTACTGTCAGGCAAACTAGATAGAGGTAACACAAGAGCCTGCCACATTAAAATTTGATTTCTGTAATTATTATCTGAGCAAAGTTACACAAATAAACTGCAGATAAGAAGGAACAAGGTTTTGTACATATTTGGAAAAACAAGGACTGGCTTGAGGTGTTATGATTCTCAAATGCATTTTTTAATAGACTGTAATGGTGTTAATGAATTAATAACAGATCTAGTTAATTAAATTTTAGTTTTCTTGTGCTGACATGCTGTTACTTGATCAGAATACCATAGAAGAAAAGAGCCTCATTGACCTTAGCAACTGGCAACTGTTCTCTCTCCATCTCGAGTTCCCTCTGGGCCTGTCAGACCAGACAACTGATTACCAAATCATTATCAATACTGTTATTCATCCAGTTCTTAAATGACCAGAGCCACTCGTTCAATGAACCACACTTTGGTTTCAATCATGCAACAAGTATCCAACAAGGAACTACTGGAATAGGGATAAAAGCAAATTGCTAAGGATGCTGAAATCTGGGAAGTCTCAGCAGATCTGACAGCATCTGTGGAGAGAGATTAGAGCTAATCTTTTGAGTTTGGGTGATGAGGCATTGCTGCTTGGAAACTGCAGAGAGAAGTGGCCCCTTCTCTCTCTGAAGTCTGGAGACTGGGATCTGCCAGAGGCTGTGTTTATTTCTCCAAAGTTGTACTGCTTGATATATCTTTCTCTGCTGTATGAGAGTTAGAAGACAGGTGTCTGTCTGGATCTCTGTCCAAAGGTGTTAAAAGGCTGGAAATCTAGCATCCATATCAGCATATTGGTTTTTTGTGCTAACTAATTCTGAGGAAGGGATTTATATCTATGGGATACTACTTACAATTGGAATTATAGTGATATTTAGTTGTTAAGAATTATACTTTCAAATTGATCAAGTATTTTAGTAAATGTTAATTATTGTTGTTATATTCTAATTGGTATTCTTAAATATGGTTTGTTTTGATAAAAGGTTCCTAGTGGATCACTTGAATCATACCTGGAGCGAAACATCTTATGCACACCCTAATGCCAAAAGTAAAAGTTGGGGTCTAAGCTAACTTCATAATATACATTGGAGTTTCTAACCTGGTCTTGAACAGTGATGAACATGCACCTAACATCAAGAGGATGATTCTCTGACCCTGTTGCACGATGAGTAAATTGCACCAGTCCCAGAGGATAACGTACGGACCTAAAAATTTGTTTCGCACCCAGCAAATGGCATGAACTGGATCGCACCCAGAAAGGGCACGAGTCCAATTGGCACTTAAATATGTTAATCCCCACTCAAATCCCAGTGCATGGAATTCACCAGCCTCCAGGTTCAGCACGATAACGGTAGGAATCACTTTGGTTTCTACTAGTGGAGACCTGGCATGATGGTCCACCTGGCACACTGGCATTGCCCAACTATTACACCAGCAATGCATAGCACTGGCCACCAGATAGCCTGGAGGTGCCAGGTGGGCAATGCCAAAAGGTGGGGCCTGAGTTGCGGCCATAATGGGAGACAAGGTGAGAGTCATGAAGGCAGTCTTGATGGGCTGGAGGGAGGAGCTTCTTTAGTGGAAGATCAGAAATGGATGCGTTCAAAATCTAGATCAGGGTCAATGCAAGACTATGTGAACCTCCCCTATTCTATTAACAATCTACCAACAGTGGCTATTCACTTCAAATATCAACTGCCTCCTGGTGTTAGTTTTAAATACTGCCCAGATGGAAAGTTTTTTAACCTCAGTCACCCCATGCAAAAACTAAACTGACTGCCATAGACATACATAATCTACAGTTTGTGGATGGCTGGTGCTGCTGCCCACTTTGCACCCCATCTACAAACCACTCAACTCTTCAATTTTGCACACAGAAACTCTGTCTCTACCCTTGAATGTCACAAAAACAACACTCTAACCCATGCCTGGTCAGGCAAATACTGTGTCTCCCATATATGTTAAAGGAGAGACTCTGGTATATGTTGAATACTTCCCATCAGATGTGACCACTGATAAGATAATCCAACAGTGAATCAGCTGCACCAACTCAGCCTGCTACAAAACACAGCAGCGAGTGTTTGACAACAAAGACCTTGGCAAATCTACAAGGGTGCTAGAAAACAAGAACAGTTGTTGCCACACTTCTCTACTGCAGTGAGACACAGGATGTGCAGCAGCAGCATACATGAGGGTGAAAGAAATCCATCAGCAATGTCTCTACTGCATCCTCTGGATTTAATGGGAGGGCCATCAAACAAAAGTAGATGTCCTTCTTGAAGCCAGCTCCACAAGTACTCTAGCAAAGCTCCTCCATTATTAACTTTGAGGGACTGGCCACTGTGTCTGGATGGAAGGTCTCCCACCCAGTCAGGTCTTTTCTTCTCAACCCACAGGTGGCCAGCCATCCAGGGAAGAACAAAAAAAAGTCAAAGATACACAAAAGACTGCTTGCTGCAATTATTCAAATGAGCAAAAACTTATCCATTAAACTGAGGTCCCAATGCCTTAATGATGAGACAAAGCAATAGCAGAGAAGGAAAGAAAGGGAAGCAAATCCTGTACTCTGGACACTATTATCTCATGGCCCTTTTGTGCTTAAAGATCCTGGAATTGAAAATCATCCGGTTCAGTCACAAGAAGTAGATCTATAAACAGAAATTCATGACCTTGCCTAGACACAATTCTCGAATCGAGGGACAAGATGACAACTTGTGTAAAAAGAGTGGCAGAAGAGTTTGTCAAAGTTCTACATGATCTTTCATCTTCCCACTACTCCCCACAAAACCTGCCTCCCAGGATTGGCAATATTATAGTGCTTATGGGACAAAGATGAGGGATCGAGAAACAACTACTAACAGTTCTAAATTAATTTATGTAACTAGAGAGACTAATAATTAGTGTCAGGACAGCTGCAAGATCCAGCTAACACATGCTGCTTTCATTCAGTCTCCATCATACTGAAAGACATTTCCTTCATTTGGGTGATGAAGGTGTTGTGGACAACAAAGGCTAATTAGTGATGTGTCTGTCTCGCATTCGACAGAGGAGTTTCAAGGACGGTGTTCCAAGAGTGTGCCTTCAACTTTTCAATCAGCAGCTTTGAAACTGCTGTGAACTACAACTTGGTTCAGAAGAAGAGTTGAATTCTGCATGTGCAAAGTTTTAAAAACAACCTTAAACTGCTATAATTTTGTTGAAAGCCACAGACAATACTGCAGCTTTTAATCTGTCATTTTGTTTCTCCTGTTTGCTTTCCCATTTTTCCTGAGGGTGCGAGTTGTGTTAAGGGATGGTTCTATGACGGCGATCTTTCAGTACTTCACTTTCCTACATAAATGAATACATACATAAATGAAGGAATGCATGCAAGTTGAATGTAAATTTTGTCTAATTACGGAAGCTGCTAATAATTAGGGCAAATGATTTGCAACAGCACAATATCCTGCAAATGACCTTCTTTCACCTGTAACTCTATCACTTTCATTCCAGTGATTTGAGTGACTGGAATCAGAGCAATTTGCACAGCATTTTGTAGGACAGGCTGGATGGACTCACATATCTTTTCCTGCCTTTCTTTTTTATGCTTGCAAGCATGTTCACTTAAACAGTTAGCAGCTTGAACTGGAGAATAGGAGTAAAGTATAAATATTGTATGTGACATAGGAAAATATATCTATATTGGTCTTTCTCCTGACATCACTGCCAAGAGGCCCACTTGTTTGTTCAATTCTGCTGGGGTAAAGACATACGAGCCCTTTGGAATACTGAAGAATCATATTGGACTCAAAACATTTACTCTTTTTCTCCCTCGACAGATGCTGCCAGACCTGCTGAGTTTTCCAGCATTTTCTGTTTTTATTTCAGATTTCTAGCACCTGTAGTATTTTACCTTGAATCTAGACTAGAAATGTTTTTCCTAAGATATTTCAACAAGATACTTAGCGATGGTGGCAAGTGTGCTTGCAGTTGCATAGATATTGAGTATTGAGCTGGCTTTTTGGATAATTAGCTTCTGAAGTATGTGACATTAAAATACTCCTAGCAATTCTCAGTAGATATTTTTTCCTCCCAAAGACATTATCCTGTACTGCCAACAAGAAACTGTATTTGCATTCTGTACATGCATTTCCACAGGCTTCAAACATCAATTTGGCCGTTTTAATTATCTTTGGCTCATTTTATTTCTTCTTTTTGTCTACCTTTATGTCATGAAGGTGGTGATTCTGACTGGAGACCAGTTTACAGGTGTTGATTCTGAGCAATCTCTCTTTATGCACAGTATGGACAGTATCAGCATACCATTTCATCATGGGTTAACACGTTTGAACTAAATCCTATCACTGACTATCTCCACAATATGGACCTTCTATTTGATATTGAATATGGATGCCATGGTTAACTCATTCTAAACTATGATCATATCTTAATTGTAGACTCATGTAATATTGCCATGCCAGATTCTATATCTGTAGAGAACTGATGAAAAGAGACACTGTATTTACATAGTACCTCATGTCTCAGAAGCTCTTCAATGCTTCATAACACTAAAGCAATTTGACATGCATCGATCATTGCTATGAAAGCAATTCTGCTACAGTAATATATTATGGACAGCAATGAAATGAATGAGCTGTCTATTTCTTTGAGGAGTCTTTGCTAGGATATCAGAAAAACAGTGCAATAAAAATATTCAATCTCTAGTGAACCAACAGAAGGTCTGAATTTTGACACCTCCAAGAATACGTCCTCAGTACCGCTGTCAGTCTTGGCTTAATGACAGCAATCTTAAAAGGCTGTGGATTCAAGTTCCATTCAAGATGCTTGAACACAAAACCTTGACTGATACCTCACTGCAGTCTTAAGGGAGTGCTACACTTTTCGAGATACCATCTTTCAGAGGAGATGTTAAAGCCCACCTGCCTTCTTCATTACATGTTTTAAAAAAAATCCATGGTAACTTTTGAACAAATGTGAGGAATATTTCCAAGGGACCTGGCCAACTTTTACCCATCAGTCTACCGCACTTTAAATCAATACTCTGGTTATCGTCTCCCCACTGTCTGCGGGACCTTGTGTGAAATTTGGCAGCCTCATTTGCTATAATAGTAACTAATCTTTAAGTGCTTAATGGCTGTAATGAGAAATCCCAATGTCTATATAAATGCAAGTTTTTATTTATAATTATAGTTCTACATTTATGTGCTAAAATCTTCGACTTAAGATATAACCTTCTAACTCCAAAACAAAAGTGGTATTAGATAAGCTCAAATTGAGTGACTAATGTGTACATATTTTCTGCTCAATCTAGCAGAGAACTTTTGCATGCAAATACTAGTATCAGCATGAAATTTTAATACATTGTGATTAGTAGCCCACTAGAGCAATACCCAAACAGAAAGATTGTAAGATGTACAAAAAAGGGAGGAGTGAGCGCAGTATGCTGACCTTCTCCTAGCCAACTGCTAAAGTTATCACTTGGCTTTAATGGAAATATACAAAATGAACCAGGAAGATTCTTCCTCCAAGGTGAAGAAACACTGTCAACCTTAGTCACAATTTAGAAGTGATCATGTCAGTAAATTCAGGACAGAATTGGATAGTTGACAAGAGAAGCAATTTGAGAAAAGATCTAAAGTGGTATTGGGCCCGTAATAGTTTCTACAATATCTGTACATTTTTATGTTTCACACAACTGCAAATCCATTATCCATGTCCTACAATTACACAATTTAGTATATTGGATCCACCATGTACCACTGCTAATTATTTACTGTATTTGTACTGAGATCAGCAAGATCATCTTTCTAAGATCAAGGATGGGAAAAATATTAGCCAGAGGTTAAATTTCTGATCAACTCAAGCTTGGAGATGCAAGTGCATATTTGTGAATACCAGTGAAGATGATGTTTAACAATGAGTGTGGAGACTCTCTTCTCTCTCCCCCCAACCCACCCTTGCTGATGCTCATCATCCCATTTCATGCAGGTAAAATGGTTATTTGATCATGTTTTGAGAGTTCGGAAACCTATGAAACCACAAAATGAGCTGAATCACTGCTTATAGAGGGAGGAAGAGAACTGGATAAAAAAGGCACTTTTAAAATTGAATCTGAATTCATTGTGTTGCAATGTGTGACAATTATCTCACATCAAGGGAAATATAAAATGGATTGAGAACAGGATGTGGCTGTAAATTATTCTTGGAAAGAAAGTGGTCTGGTGTGTAATTTACCCAATTTGAGTCCAATAAGATAGTATCCAAATTCAAAGCTCTAGAGAACACCTTGGATATCTGCCAAAAGTATACACCACACATCTACACATATTGAATGGAAAAGACAGTTAAATGTGCCGGATTTCTCTCCATAGAACTTATAACAGAAAGAAGCATCGAAAGCAAGCAGTGCAGCGATCCTTGCAAGATTGTTAGCAAATGAGAAATTCAGTGCTTGTTACAAGATTACTTACTGATAAATTCAATGAGAATTAGCAGCATTTTTCAACAGGGTTAATTTTTTTTGTTTCACTGGCACAATGCTGTAATTATTGAACATGTAAACAAATATGTGTAAGAGATCTTGAGGGATGATTTAAAGGGTTAACATAAAAATACATGATGCTGATATAATAATGACAGATCACATGGCTGAATATTGAGACAGATCTGGAAGAGGCCTGGTACAAAGATCCAAATATGTAAAATAATTGCAGTAAATAAATAGTTCTGGTTAAAAAAAAAACATGGACTCAAGTAGCATACTTTTGGGAGACTAAACTATTTTCTAAACCCCTACCACATAAAAAAATTGGTAGCTTGCAAACTGGACTAAGTGCATGATTCAGGATCTGAAGAGCTTTCTATGAAAAGGTAACTTTTAAATAATGTATTTCCGTCAGTTCACCTGCAATTCCATCATTGGCATGACGTTTCTGTTGCCAGAATTAATAAGGGATTTCCAGCAGTGATATCACTATCAACCTTCATGTGGCAGTGTCTTTCAGAAGCTTTTGAGGGCGTAGAGGCCTCCAATACAGTAAAGTTTGAAAACATCCACTTTCAAACTTTTTCATGTTGGAGGATCATCCCCATATTGATTAGTTTATGGAGAATACCAAGGATGTTGGTAAGACAATAAAATATTTCAGAAGACATTATAAACCACAGTGGTGAAGGTCAAGTAATTTACAACCTCATGAGCCTTGATATTAAGTTAGTATTGAATGTCTACACAAGTAACATCAATAAAATGTAGCTACAAACACACAGGGGTAATTTTATCACAACTTGAACTTCTTTCTGCCAACAGAAACTGGTATTATGGAAGTGGTCAATAAACTACTTCCCGGTTAAGGAATAAAGGCTATGGCCCAGATTTTAGCTGCTAGGGTGAATATACAGACACAGGAGAATTTCCAGCTCAGTGAACCTGGGCCTTTAAAAATGGCAGCCTGGACTTTAGAGTTTCAACTTGGGGGCAGGCCTGGATTGGAAGATGAACCAGGCCATCCAGGCCTTCCAAGCCAATTTACGCCCCTCCACCCACTCCATGGCCCCTTACACTGCCATGCCAATCCATGCCCCCATCCTATGCCTTCACATTTGCCATGGCAAGTTACCCAACATCCACCATGGACAGACCTCCAGACCCATGCAGTAATGAGATGAAATACATTTCTAAATAGTCTACTGCAGGCTTTACTATATTAAAGAAAGAAAGTTTTTTTTATAAATTTACTATATATAAAAAAAACTATTCACTACATTTACATTCCTTTAAATAAATGAAGCTTTATGCCATCAAACACTTGATTCAAATGCACAATCCTTGATAATATTGAAATTCATAATCCCATATCAAAGGGTCTATAACACATTAGACTGTCAATCAAACTGAGAAACAGGAGGCATTCTACTATGATAATAGATAATTGTGAAATCAGTCTAATCCACTAATGGGTGATCTCAGGCTTATATCAATGGACAGAGTGAAATAGCAAGCAAAAACTCCAGACACTTTTTTCAACAAGTTAAAGGGCTGGATTTTTGAATGCCTTGACAGATGCTTCTGATAGTGTTGACAATTCATTTTGTCAGGTTGATTGACAGTTCCAATGGTCTTGACTGAAATGAATTATGCACTCTTTGTGCACATTTATGCTTATTTTTAACAATTCCAAAGAACATCTGACATCCATCAATGTCATCCCACTTTCTTCAAGGGTCTCCCAGGACCAGATCCAAAGCAGTACTTGGTCTCTTCAAAGGTCAATCCAAACAAATCACACAAGTTCAAATTTGCTCTTACCTGGTCTAACCTGTACAACTTGTGTTTCACCCTCATGACCTATAAGAATCTCACTTCAGTAGGAGCTCCTCCGTAAACCACATGCAAAACCTACCCCATCCTCTGTCAAAATGTGAAGGGCCACATTCAGGGTTGGAACTTGGGCATTGCCGCTGTTTTTGCCATGACATAGTTTTTCACTATGATCACTTTTTTTTCAAGATATATACAAAGTATATAAATATAATTTTCTATTGTTGGTCAATGAAATATGGCATATTGCTCCTTGCTTGGTTACATCTGCAACTGCTGTGTGTAATTTTGCAGACAACAGCAAAACGTTGCAGAGGTTAGATCGATTATTTCTTGCTTGCTGCTCAAATGTGTTTATTTTGTCTGTTTATGTATTTCACTAAAGCATTTTCATTACTTCGACAGCAGATTGAAAGGGCAACAATCCAATAAAACTTTTTAAGCAATATTGTCAAATATTTGAGCATTACAGTAATATTTATTATTGCCGTATGACTGGTTGCAGGAAAATTATGTCTTGCTTTTTTATCACCAGGAACTTCATAAATCAATGCAGCCTTAAATGAACTCTTTGTACACCCATTACTAGTAGTAAAAAGTTGCATCTAGAATGCACTTTGTCCATCAAATCACAATTTATTTTGGCCATTATTAATTTATTTTTTGTTTGCATTGCTAACCGATAATAACTATCAGTAAGAATAACAAAGATATTAAAAATGCTTTATTCTAACAAAGTTTTTCACTTTTTTTGGGTCTGTTATGTGAGAACATGAAAAATATACTATAGTTTCATGAACATTTTGTGCCATAATTACGCACTTTAATTCAATAATCAACCCAAACATGAACATTCTACTGCTTTATCAAAGATTTCTTTGAAAAGATGCAACCACCTAATGGAATGGTGCCTGTGCACTCTGCATAATAAGTGGTCAAACCGTAAAGAACTTAAGAACACCAAATATTAATAAAAATAAATACCACTGAAATGAGAATGCAACATTCTACGATCATAAGACATTGGAGCAGAATTAGGCCACTCGGCCCATCAAGTCTGCTCCGCCATTCAAGCATGGCTGATATTTTTCTCATCACCACTCTCCTGTCTTTTCCCCATATTCCCTTCTTAATCAAGAACCTATCTATTTCTGTCTTAAAGACACTCAATGACCTGGCCTTCACAGCCTTCAGCAGTAAAGAGTTCCACAGATTCACCACCCTCTGGCTGAAGAAATTCCTCTTCATCTCTGTTTTAAAGGATCGTTCCTTTAGCCTGAGGGTGTAAGAAATAAGATCAGCAGTGGGTTAAGGAAAGCTAAAAGAGTGGATGAGAAATAAAATTCCATTAAGTATCAAAAGCAGTATGGCATTTCGGTAAAATCAAACTGGGATCATGAAAGCAGAGAATTGCCTATTTATAGATTCTCAAGCACTTGAATGTGAAATGATCAATGTGTCAGATAAAATAAATTTTAGACAAAGAAAGGAAAATTCAAAGCTGGAACAGGATATATTGTAGGATTTGAAGGGAGCTGAGGGAAGGAGTTGCTAAAGGCCTAGAAATTATGTCTGGGGTTTCATTATGTCTGTGCGCCCACCTGTGTGTTTTTCAAATAACTGGAAGTTCAAAAATTTAATCTCCATTCTCAAAATGGAACTTCTTATGGACTACCTTCCAAACCCACAAGGAGGACAAGGGGGGACATCTTGAAGGATAAGGACAGCAGACACAGTTCCCCTGAAAGTCACTCATCTTCCTGACTTGGAAATATATCGCCATCCTTTCACTGTCTCTGGGTCAAAATGCTGGCGCTCCCTTCCTAACAGCAGAGTAGGTGTACTAAAACTGCATGGACTGTAGCTGTTCAGAAGGCAATTCACTACTATCTAACTCAAAAATTTGAGCAACAGGTGAAACTTGCCATTTCACGCTGCTACTAGGCAGTGGCAACACAATTGGTGTTTTCCATTAAGAGGATGCTGTCATCAAGCCAAAAAGACATTCTGTCTGCCACACAAGTTAATACTGTAGTATATGAATAGCAGTTCCAGTGTAGTTAGGTACATATGTCACAAAGCCTGGTGAACTGTATCAAACTGATTTTCCAAAAAATAAATCAGCGTCCAATGTTGGAAAACGGGAATTCACTAAAGGATTTAAATGAAGATATGAATGAGGCTGTTCACCCAAAAAAATTGGCTCGGGAGAATCATGAACTGCCAGCCACAGGTGGAAATTAGATTTTTAGCCTCTCGCTTACATTTTCCACCCTGCTATGCCACTTGACCCGCATGATGGGGTGGGAAAATCGCGCCCAATGTCTAATGTTATGAATGATTCCGAATTGGGCAGCATTTGCTGAATAATCCCCTGAGTGTTGCAAGAATACGCCAACAACTTTTGCAGATCATCAGTCAGGCTTGATACGTAGTTCACTAACTCATGCTTGCCCCCTGCAGACAGAAGAACTATGTCTGGACATTGCACTTTTCTTGAAAAAACAAAAACATCAGAGCCAATGTACCAAACAATTAGCACACCTTTTTTCATACACTATAAATGTTGTTCATGTTAAAATTTGACATTCTTGTGCCTATGAATGCAAGATGAAATGCTTTGACTGCATGTCTCATTTTTCAGCAATCCAAAAGAAATATCAGTATTGTGCGAAATGGACAAAAACATAGCAAATTGAATTCACCAACATTAAGCCTGAGGTCATACATTTTGGTTCAAAACAATACTAATGATACACTGGATGAAAGTAGTTTCAATATTCTTAAACAGCAGAATTTAGGCATTGATTCGTAGGATATTAAAGGCGCTACTTCAGGTTGATAAAGTTGTTAAAAATAATTGTCAAAGACTTGTGCTTAATTTAGAAAAAAATGTTGAGGTAGCACATTATCAAAATCTGATAATTACAAGTACAGAACATTTGGATGCCATATTAATAGCAAGTGACTTATTTGCACTCTGCAGCTAAATAAAACAGCTGCTGAATAAAATCAAACACAGGAACTTGGATCAATTTCACCCCCCTACCCCCTCACCAGTGTTAGAGACTACCTTGTCCTGGTTTGCTTGAATTTTTAAAAAATATTAATTCGTGGAATGTACGTCACTGGCTAGGCCAGCATTTCATTGCCTAATCTTGAAGACTGGCATTTGTGATGCTGGGAACTTCCAGAACAGGCCGAGATGGATCATCAACTCGGCACTTTTGGCTGGAGTTTGGTTCTGGTGAAGGCTGGAAACGAAGTCTGGATATCTCAATCATTAATGATACTCTGTGGCCAGAATTCTCCCATCTGGGGACTAAGTACCATGGCAGGGTCAGGAACGTGGAATGTTTCCCGCTCTGGAGGCTGACAGGAAAACACACCAAATCTTTCACCCCTGACTCCACTAATTATGCAATTGGGTGTTTTGTGCCATATTTCATGGAGAGGCAGACCTCATGACACATGATTCACTGTTCCATTTGTGTGCCACATTAAAAAGATGTCCAATATCATTGATGCCGATTGAAGAAAGATGGTGGACCTCTTGAAAATAGATCTCAGAGCACTCTGAAAACAGATGGATCTCCTGAGAAAGAAGATGGATCTCCAGGAACAGGGGCCGGAAAATGGACCCTGTCCAGGATGCTGAATCAGAAAATTCCACCCATCCACTGCTGTGGTGTTCCAGGGTCACCGCGGGACTCCCTCCTGAACTCCAGTGGAGCCCCATGCATTGTTCAGGTGAGTCCTGTCATCTGCATGCCACGTTGCTACAAACATGTTTCATACTGGCATGTTTTCCGATTGGCACCAGGGAGAATCATGCTTGGGTGGTCAGGCTTCATCTGCACCCCATGAGCAGGGTACAAATGAGGTTCATACCAGTATCCACTGGGTTTCCCAATCCACCATGGCAGGCACCGGTAAAAAATTCTGTAAAGTCATATCGGCACAAAACCAATTTTTGGGCCACGTGCCAAATTCATCGCTCCCCCCCCCCACCCACCCCATTAAGCCAATCGACTGGGGCTTGGGAGAATTCTGCCCTATATTTCCTCAGGTTCCATCTCCTTTATACTTTTGATGGGTATAGCATTTATCTTTATATTACATAATAGTAGTGTGCATAAAATTCTGAACAAACCTAATTGCTAATGGTTTTTCAAATTCTTAACAGCTATTTCAAGAGGTGAAAATGAAATTTTAATCTCTTGTGAATCCTGGTCTATAAATAAAGCAGTTACGTAATAGGCAAGTAAGTTGGCACGCATAAGCAATTCCAACTACAGCATCAAACTTGTTCAGGGCTTCGTTCTAAATCAAGACACAGCATTTCGTCATTCTCTGCAAGCTATGAAAGGTGTCACTTTTTGTTCGCAATTTCAATTGACATCTGTTCCTTCATTAAAATTTTACACGGGCCAATTGTGTTCAGTAATCTCCTTGCATTATTTATGAACTTTGAGCCACATATCAAATAAACTAAAATGGAATCACGGTCTCTGGAGGTAGCAAAAATAAACTTTAAAAAGGTAAATCAGCATCGGAACAAAGGATTCATTTTGAAAACCAAAATAGTTGAAGATTTCAGAATTTTTAATTGATTTTTTTTATTGTTCCTGCTATCAAATTAGTCAGGACGGCAGGGAGTAAGCCAAGACACCATCCAATGTCATATATTGATCCTAGATTCAATCTCCCATCTGCACTGCATTAGCTGATCTCAATTTAGATGGCATATTGGAACATTTCCAAATGGCACCAATGATCTGAGCTAGTGAAAGAAAAATGAACAGTGCTGCAACTTGACAGTTACTCAACAAACTCCGAGGGAAGTGAGTGAGTGGACGTGAGCACAATTTGGTTGAGAACTTCAAACGTGGCTAGTAGGTAAAATAAAAATTGCTAACAGTTACTGTCTATGCTGACATGTAAGGAGTCGCAAGTTAGATCAGATATTAAAGAGTTACTGGTGATCATGGGGTGCTTGAGGGGTGCTTCAGGGAAGATTTGAGAAAAAGGGTAGAAAAGGTGGAAAATAAATGTTACCTGGGGAGGTTGCATATTGAAAATGGTCTTCTTGTGGTTATATTGAAAATAGGAATCACAGAATTCCAGTCTTTGCTTTAGATACAAAATACATTATTAACTACAGTTACCAGAAGCATAACTCTTTATGATTTAGCTCAGAAAACCCAACCACAACATGTAATTAAAATGTTTGAGTCATATTTAAACTGTCAGTAAAAATTATGCCACAGATTATGTAATTCTTTCAGTTAAATTAAGTAGTTTGGAAAATTACACCATCATTCATCAAGCAATTATCATTTTTTGTGGAGCCAAAATAGAATTTTAATAAATATTTTTGCTGGCTTACAAGTGTTGCAGTTTATTTCTGCCCTTGTTTACAGAATAAAGATGCAATTTCTGAGAAACCCACTGAGGAACCAAGTTGCATAATGCAGGATACCAACAAGATCAAAACAGTTGAGGCAGAAATTGTGAAATAAATATTATTGACTAGATAATGTCAGGCTTGGGTTTCAAAAGTCTGTAAATTAAAAGATGGAGGAGAGATAGAGGAAGCTGAGGTTTTGAGGTCTTGGAACGTAGTAAGCACAGTGAAATAAACAGTGAGAAAAGTCACTCCATCAGTATGTACCAAGTTCTACCTCACTACCACCCTGCTCAATCTCTCCACTGTCTCTAAATTGTCAGAACTGCTGTCTGGCATTCAGTGCTGGATGGGCAGAAAATTACTTCAATTAAATGAAGCCCTCACCAACACAAGCTCTGTGCCCTTGCCATTCATTCTACCCCTCTCTCGGGTGACAGATAGCCTGAATCAAGCTGATCACAAGCTTGGTGTCACATCTGACCCAGAAATAAGGTTCTGATCACATACCTGCACGTCACTTAAATCATCTATTTCTACCACTATAAAGCAACCCCACTGCGCCCCTACACAGCTGATCTGCTGCTGAAATCCCCAGCCATGCCAATGTTATATCTGACCTGACTATTCTACTGCATCCGAGTTTCTCTCCCATGTTTTACTCTCTGTAATCTTGATGTCATCCAAAACTCTGTTGCTTATGTCCTAAATCACATCTAATACTGTTCATCCATTACCGATGTTTTCTGACTTATGTGGATTCCCAGTTAAGTAACAATTTAAAATTCTCATCCTTCTTTTCAAAGCTTTCCATGGTCTCTCCCCTTCCTATTTGTCCTCCAGCTCATTTTACTCCGAGCTATCTGCACTACTCGAATTCAGGTTCCTTGACCGTCCCCAATTTTAACGGCACCACCATTGGTGATCATATCTTGAGCTGCCCAGGCCCTCAGTTCTAGAATTTCCTCTCTAAACTCCTCTCTTCCTTCCTTTAAGACAGTCCTTAAAACTTGCATCTTAAACTATTGGGCATCTTCCCCAGGAATCCTTACATGGCCCAGTGCCCCTTTAAATCATCGAGAAATATTTAGTTACATTAAAGGGGCTATATTAATACAAGGTGCTATTGCATCTTGATTTCAACACAGTAAACTTGCAAGTTGGAAGAACAGCAGGTAGAATAGTACATTTAATGCTTGAGGCTTTAGTTTTTTGTTAATTCTCTGTAGAGAAAGATTGCGAGAAATCAGCATAGATATTACTGGTGTCTGTCTGAATGGGGATTGTGGGGTCAAACTTCCTTTGGCTCCGTGATTTCGGCCGTAAATAATAGAGCCATGCAGATCAAGTATATAGGAGGTTCAAAATCAGATTTGTGAGAACAGGGCTTCCCATCCTCTCATGGAGTGATGGGTGGGAATGGAAGGGGGCAGGGGGGTGCAGATCGGAAGTCATCCAGGAGATCCAGTAACAGCTAAGTCTCAGTGACTATTAGATGAGAACATAATTGGACTTAAGCCACGATGCTTCTGGCAATTGAATAGCCTCGTTGCAGTCTGTCATAACTCACAAATCGATAATGGTCGCTTGCAGGAGAAAAGAAATTAAGAAAGAAAATTGGGCTGGGAACAAATATCCTTGGGATCAGGGAAACCTCAAAGCACACAAATTACATTTCAACTTATTTGAAAGGGTGATAATTTCTTATGTTTTATTAGATTATGAATCAGTATTAAATTATAATTTTTGCTCTTCCCATCATTGTTTCTATTGGTATCATGGTGTACTTATTGCCATAATTCATTCACAAATCACATATTATATCACATATTACATCTCACCATGCTGTTTTTTTTCTGCTTTTTGTGGAGATGAGCTAAAAACAGGAGATGATTGAGGGAAACTGTGTGGTGAAGCAAATGACAGCACTGCCATTTCAACCCTGAAGCACGAGTTTAACTCTAATATTGATCTGATGGGAGTTGTCTTTCATTGTTCAGTATAAGGAATAAATACGAATGAATTAGGGGCAGTTTCGCCCCAGCCCAGGTAGTTAATAACAAGTTACATGCGATTGATAATAAATTGGTACGATAATTTAGAAGCCAAGGACAAATAAAAAATGTCTGAGCGTTGTTGCTTACTAGTTGGAGTGTATCACCTTTGTTGAAGTAAAGGAAAGGAAAAAAAACCCTTCCTTTGCACAAGGATGTGTGGGGGAAGGGCAGAGATGGCAGTGTGCTTAAATTGCATGATGGAGCACTGGTTCTTAGTCTACGTCTCCATGCAATGGCTGGGTTTTGGCCTCAATAATGGGCTCACATGTAGACTGAAAAATTCTAGTCAGCATCGTGAGACTGGCTTGAATAGGTCCTTTAAGTTGCTCAATTGTCCACATAGCATTTAGAATGACTTAGAATTCCTACAGTACAGAAAAAGGCCATTTGGCCCATCAAGTCTGCACCGACCACAATCCCACCCAGGCCCTACCCCCATATCCCTACATATTTTACCCACTAATCCCTCTAACCGATGCATCTCAGGACACTAGGGGTAATTTTTTAGCAAGGCCAATCAATCTAACCTGCACATCTTTGGACTGTGGGAGGAAACCGGAGCACCCGCAGGAAACTCCTGCAGACACGAGGAGAATGTGCAAACTCCACACAGACAGTGACCCGAGCCAGGAATTGAACCCAGGTCCCTGGAGCTGTGAAAAAGCAGTGCTAACCACTGTCTACTGTGCCACTTGTGAACCAGTCTCTTCTAAAATGACCCAGAGACTAAAAACATGCTAGCAAACTGACACCCTGCACTCTGACACCAAATTATCAACATAACTCCTTCTAATCGCACCTTCTTAGCCAAGGAAAATTAAGCCGGTTAACTCTGCTTCTCTCTTTTTTGGGATATCACTCCCAGGCCTGCTCAGTAATTCCAGCATTTTGTGTTATTTTCTCTTATTTATTCTTCTTTAAATCATTCATGATTTTGTACACCCCTATTAAATCTCCTCCAAAATTTAATTGTTCCAAAGAGAACAAGCCCAGATTCTCTATTTTCTCCACATGACTGGTACCATTTCAATAAATCACTCCTACACTAGTTGCAACACCTTGAAATTCTTAATAAAGTACAATGTCCAGAATGGAATACAATAGTCCAGCTGAGGCCAAACTGATATTCACCACAACTTTACCTCTATTAGTACAGCCAAGGACTGCATACACTTTTTTAAACAGCTTTTTCAACTTGTTCTCCCAACATCAAAGATCTCTGTACATAAATCCTCAGGTCTCTCTGTTCCTGCAATCCCTTGAAGGTTGTATCATTTAGTTAATATTGCCTCTCCTTGTTCTTCCTATCAGAGTATCATACTTCTCTGTATTACGTTTCATCTGCTGTGTATATGCTCATATCACCAGTGTGTTCATGCCCTCCAGAATTTGTTCATTATTATGCTCAGAAAATCCCATAGCAGGATTCAAAAGAACAGGTTGTTTCTTGATGGTTTTATAACTTTGATAAGCTTGTCTTTCCCAAAGGAGGAGACAGATGTCCAAAAGCAGTTACATTTGGACAAAAATCTTCTTGAGAAATAACTGATCTTCTGCCTAATTAGAACATTTTACTACAGGAAGTATATACCAGTGACCGTAAAGTTGGGTTAAACACGCATATGTATGACAATTGTGCACCAGGCCTCAAATTATCCATGAGCAATGCAATGACAATTGAATCAATTTTTCTTAAAGAAGAAAACTGTCCAATTATGCATGCATTTTATAACAAGATTTTCCACAACCTTAGCCCCAGGTGCTCATTCATTTTTATTTGTTGTCCCCAGAGTATGTATTAAATGCGATGTGCTAATGCAGTTTTAATGTCAATATACTTCATTTCAAGCTAAATGTAATTACACCAAAGTAAATATGGTATATCTCAATATCTGTATAACTCAACTGCATCAACTCAAGATTCAATAGGGTAGAATTTCAACAGCCACCCCGGGCATAAAATCTGCATTTGCAAATTAGCTGCACATAACAAAAACTGTCCAATTTTTAATTCCATTGATAACAAGAAATGAAATTTGAGTGATTACATAAATTCCATCTTGCACATAACTTTGCCGTTCATGATTTATCCTGAATAACTATGGACCTTAAATATCCTGATGGGTTCCCTATTAATAGCCCCATTTTAATAGCCTGAAATCTGAAAGATTTTTGATGATGACAACATTCACCATCATTGCCCTTCTGAATCTGACTGCAACTTCAGGACTTAGCCAAGCACAGATAATGCTGAAACCATTGGCTGAAACTTTCCAGCCGTTCACGCCAGTGGGACATTGCCACCAACGGCACACCCCCACTGTGCATTTCATGGTGGAGAAGGATGCATTCAATGGGAAACCTGTTTGCCAATAGCAGGACCAGAAGATCCTGCTGCCAGCCAATGGTGGGCTGCCTCCCATCACTGTGAAACACGTGGTGTATTCTGTGGTAAATCCCATCCGTGATCTGTCCTTTACTGCTCCGTCAAATGGTACCCTGTAGAGAACCATCATTCTCTGCACCGCACCACACCACCACCAGAAATCAGTAAGACTAGTTGATTTGCAACAACTTCCCTTTTCCATTCTAATATTGCTATTAGGACCTCATTCAAAGTTAAGTGTTCAATGAGACGGAACTGGGTTTTAATGCAGACCTGCGAATTACCACTGAACAATCTATGTGGCCCTAAAAATGTGAAAGATTATTAAATGTCTCCATTATAAATAATTAACAGACTAATTTTTAAAAATAATTATAATATATTTTGATGTTTATAATGTGACATTTCAGCATTGACCGACGTACGCTTACGCACCAATCTATATTTCTCTCTGCAAAACTTTTAAAAAATGACTCAGATATTACGGTTTTTCATTTCCCGGTTGGGCATCCAGCAGAATTCTTTAAAAAGATTGGCTGCTTGAACTGGGTCAAATGGCACCACTGCACTTTGCCGCTTGAAAATGCTTAGCAAATAAAGAATGTAACAATCAAAAGAAGAGTAAGCGTTATCCAGACAGACTCCCAGATTTCAAAGAGATTGTTCTTGTCTTGCTTTGCCACCAATTGCAAAATCAGGTCAAGATTCTTGTACACATTTTCCATAGAAACAACCCACCCTGTCTCTCACAACAACAAACATTTTACTATGTGAAATGCACTATATAAAAGCAGCCAGCGTAATCAAGGACACACACACCCGGACATATTCTCTTCGACCATCTTCCTTAGGGAAAGACATACAAAAGTCTGAGATCACGTACCAACTGACTCAAGAACAGCTTTTTCTCTGTTGCCATCAGACTTTTGAATGGATCTACCTTAAATTAAGTTGATCTTTCTCGACACCCTAGCTATGACTGTTACACTATATCCTGTATTTTCTCTTCTCTTTCTCTATGTTCGGTATGCTTTGTCTGTATAGTGCGCAAGAAACAATACTTTTCACTGCATACTAATACATGTGACATCAATGAATCAAATCAAATTTAATCTAAGTGGTCTTGCCAGATCTGACAATTAAACCAATTGTTAAGTAAAAAGGTGTTCAATTCTGCATGCCTTGGACTTATAAGAACAGAGATTAGGGGTTGACAGTGGAAATGAGTTGGGTGAAAAAGAGCATTAGTTTTAGCGGGATCAAGGGCAAAAATGTTGAAGAGCGGGTGATTCAACAAATCAACTGCTACTGACATATTGAAGGCCAAAGCTTAGATTGCCGATAATTTGAAAGTGCAATTAAATGATTGGAGAGGAATATGGGAGGAGGTAGGGAAACATGGGTAGGGAGGGATACAAGGAAATGATCAGAGCTTGCCCCACTGAGGATCATAAGGTTGGCCGTGTGAAATGTCAAGACTGAAGGGTCCATGAAGATGGGTAGGGCTGAAAGATTCAGGAAAGAGGGCAGTTCTCAGGGGACAGAGAATAAGTTAGAAATTTAATCACTGAGGATGAGAATTCACCCAATGCAGAGTGTGAAGTAAAAAGCAGAGAAGACATTTCAGTGATAAATCTGGAGTTATGGGTGGTACGGAACAAGGACTTTAAATGAGAGATAAAGAGGAAACAGGATAGGAGACAAACCAAGGTCTGATTTGGAGCTAATTCTACACCTACCCCTGTGCTTCTCTCAGCATCACTGAAACAGTCCATATTTTTCAGCTCTACATTGCAGCACGTACTTCTGTTCTTGATCTACTGTGGCTTTCTCTTTGACAAAGGCCATTTTTCACTTGCACTCAAGTTTCCTCTTAAATGCCTCTAGTTTCATACAATTCTCCCATCTTCAAAAGCCTCCCCAAAAGCTATCTTTTCAACTTTACCTCTGTAACAGTCCTCTCCAGTTCAGTGATCTTCTATGTGCCTTGGAACATTATTGCTTATGTACACACACACAATCAATTTGTTCTTATTGTTATTGTTCAGGTCAGAAAGTCCAAAGTGTTGCATGGAACCTGCCTGGATCATAAATTTTGCACCTTGAATTTGTCAAGGATAAGCATGATATGTTTCACCTTGGATATGATTCAAATGACCCACTAGGGAGCTTTTATCAAACAAAGTTTATTTAAGAATACAGTTAACATGTATAGTAAGAAAATTAACAATAACTTATCAATTACAAAGAAAAGCAAAACAACCATGATAATGTATAACCCTTAACAAATATATCTAAGATGTTCCAATCAAACAATACTTCCCATAATCAAAAAAACCCTTTTCATAGGTTAATACAGCAAAGACTAATGCTCATGTGATACTGAAACTGAGTCCTTTGTTTGGAGAATTTAAGTCCTGACTTCTCAGCTTGTAATTTCTAGTAGCCCTCTAGATACCCTCAGAATAGTTTGAAGTCAGAACAGCTTCTCAGAACACCAGGGAGAGACTCTGATCAAGGCATCAACAGCAGATTCTCTAGTCCAGGAAGGTGAGAAGCCTTGATTTCAACTAATCAGCAAAACTTCCAAAACCAAGGAGAGAAAAAAAAGTGACGCTGCTTTCAGTCTGATGTCCACCCCCTCTAAACCTCAATTGCAGCCAAACAGAAAATGAAACTTTAAATTCACTAGCAGGGGAAAAACAGTCCAGAACACACGACCTTCCTCTTAACAATGCAAAGTCATAAAAAACCCAGAGTAAAAATAAACAAACCCCATTTAAACCACTGAAGGAGCAATAAAAGGGCTTCTATAGGCAACACGGCAACACAGAGCTGCAGAGAACATGATCTAAAAAAATGTCTTAAAGGTACACTAATGTCACATTATTGGTGCAATAGTAAAACAGGTGTGCAATAAAAGTTTGAAAAACATACACATGGCTTTTCTATGGATTCTCTTCATAACTTCCCATTACCACTCATTCTGTCCAAGATGACTGTGTTGTGATTTACATCAAGACTTCCATCAATTGAAGTCTCTAGATACGTGCCTTGGTAAACAAAGCATCTGGAATTTTGCTGTCCACATCTATCATTCTTCCTCAGTCACCATAAGCTGACAGAGGTTTGAACTTACTACACTGAGTATTGCAAATGCAGACCTGCATTCAACTACACCTTTACACAATATGTCAGAGCTGTCCAGTTGGATAATCATTGCTGATACCTTCTGTTGTCAAACTAAATGTAATACTGATCAATATAATTTCTATACAATCAAAATCCAGATAAACACTGTGTGAAATTCAAATGGAACTTAATTGTTTGCAGATGGTTTTAAAATTACTTCCCTAGTGCCAAAATTACATGGCTGTACTTACAGATGATAACGTAATCAAGGGGTGTAGGAGACATATTTAAAACGATAGATACTCATGAGTGAATTACAGACTGGGAATTAATCAAGGAGTTTATATTTAGCATATATTACCAGGACGTAGGTTAAAGCTAAAATTTAACCAAAAGATTCAGGTGGTTTGTCCAATATAAAATAAAAACAATGAAATATCTCATGATTCCAAGGTACTATGCCTATGGATAATTTTATGAACCGACATTTACATAATTAATGAAAAACTATGGGACAGCACTTAAAATTACATAGCAGGTCCAAATTACACCCAATGAGAAGACACATGGCACCCCTCCTTTCCCACCATGCGGTCATGGATGAATGTAAAAAAGAGCACAAACACTCTCAAACTTCCTCTTGCCACTGAGACATCATTTATTTGCATTGCAACAAATGCTTACTAACACTCTTTACTATAGACCCGTAATTACATGAACTAACGGAAGCCACACTCAACCTATTGTGATGATAATAATCCTCAAAATAGTAAAAATGCACATCCACCATTAACATTCACCTCCACCATCACCACACTCGGCCCCATCAAGGAGCAGTAATGTGCACAACTCCCAACCTCCTCTTCATTGAGCAGTCATTTCTACACACGCAGGCTGCATGACTCACATTGAATGGATACAGTAAATATTGCATGTATCACAATTGTATAGTGGCACCTCAGAGTGATCTATGTAGACAACTTAAATACCTTTGCGCCATTTGTAATAGCCACTTTGAAATGTCTGTAATGTTTCTTTGACTGGATTGAAGCATCTCAGAATGCAACATGATCTAAGTAGAAAACCTGAATATTATTGCACTGTAATGGCCCTTCAGATACTTTACAAATAAAGTATATTTTTGTAAAAGCAAAGCAATTCATACATTGCATAGCAAATTCATTATAATTCTCCCCAACTCCCACTAAGTACAAATAGCCGGATGCATAACTAGTTCACATTTATCCCCAACATCACAATACCACTAGCCTTACGGGAGGAGAGTAAACCTTCAGGTTTACTCACTCACAAATTCACTCACAAATATCCCTCTGAACTTAATAAATCAGCTGAGGATGGTTGGACTTAGAACATGACCTTAAGGAACTTCAGCAGTGATGTCCAGGAACTAAAATGATTGACCTCCAAAAACAACCATCTTTTGCACCAGGTATGACTTCAATCAGTGGAGAGTTTACCCCCTACTCCCATCAACTCCAGTTTTGCTTGGGCTTCTTGATGCCAAACTTTGTTAAATGCAGCCTTGACGTCAAGAGGAAGTTATTCTCACCTCACCTGTTTATGTTTGAACCAAACTGTAATGAGATCAGGAGCTGAGTGGCCCTGGCAGAACCCAAATTGAGCATCACTGAGCATGTTATTGCAAAGTAAGTGCCGCTTGATAGAACTGTTAATGACCTCTTCCATCAACTTAATGATGTTTGAGAGCAGACCGTGCGAACAGTAATTGGCCAGTTTGGAGTCTTCCTGCTTTTTGCACACAGGACATACCTGGATAATTTTCCACATTTCCCCTCTTCTCTTTCCCCCTCCTCCTAAACTACTCATTTCCTCATGCTTCTTCTTCCACCTGATGCATTATTTCCCTCACTCTCTCAGCTCTCCATTACTGAACTCATATTGCTTTTCCTACACTCTCAATACATATTTTATCCCTCCTCCTTTTCAATTAATTTTTTAACCCTCTATTCTGTTCAATGCACCCTTTCCTCTCCCTCTCCTTTACTTCATGCACTCCTCATGCATTTCTTTTGTCCCTCAATTTGCCTTTTTACTCCATCCTGCCTTCTTCCTTTCTCCTTCCCTCTTCCTCCTCCACACCATCTCCTACAAAACTCATTCTATTCTAGGATCTAAAATTGTTGAACTGGCTAGCTTTCACATATATATCTGTGCGTTATACCTACAGCTTTCTAAGTGCTATGATCAATACCACAAAGCCAGTGTTTCCTGACTGATCTAATCCGTTCCCTACTCTTTTTAAATTTGGTGATCTACATGATGAACCTTTGTTTATAAAGACTGTATAAGAAGGATGCACCATCTAACTCAATTGAGGGCAGTATCAAATTGAACGAAAAGCTGTACAATGCCGCAAAGATTACTGGTAGGTCAGAAGATTGGTTAATTTTAGAAATCAGCAAAGGACGATTAACATTAAAATATGATTAAAAAATTAACAAAAAACATAAAAACAAATGGTAAAGTCTTACACACGTCAATTAAAAGGTGAGTGTAGGTCCTTAAGAGAGTGGAACTATTAACAATGGGAAATAATGAAATGATAAAGAGGAGGGGAAATTTTCCCCTTCTGCCTGCCATGGGAATCGTAGCGGGGGTAGGGGCAGACCATGCAAAGGTCCATTAACCTTGGGCGGGATTTTCTGGTTTTGGGGGCGAGTGCGGCTGGAAAATACTGCCCAAGGACTTTGAGCAAGTATTTTGTACTTCTTCAAAACTATCCCAACAGTGGTAGAAAATCAAAAGACATAGTACTGGGAAACCTAACAAGGCTAAAGGATGGCAAGTCCACTGGAGCTGTAAACTAGGGTCTTAAACAAAGTAGACTGTAGACATAGTGGGTGCAATGGCTGTAATTTTCAAAAATTCCACAGGTTCTGAAAAGGTCCCAGTGGTTTAGAAAATTGCAAACCTAATACATCTTTTCAAAGAGGAAGGAGACAGAAAGCAGGAAAGTAAAGGTCAGTTAGACAAACATCTGTCATTGGGAATATGCTGGAATCCATTATTGTGACTATTGCGCAGGAAATTTAGAAAATCATAATACAATCAGGCAGAATCAATATATCTGTATGAAAGGGACAGTGTTTGAAAGATATATTAGAGTTCTTTGAGAATATAACAAGAAAGGTGGGTAAAGGGGAACCAGTAGATGTAGTATATCTGAATTTCCAAAGGGTGCCACGTAAATGGTTACTGAGAAGAAAAGAGTTGGGCAATGTTATATCATCGTACATAGATGATTAGCTGACTGACAGAAAACAGAGTTAGGATAAATAAGTCAATTTTAACTTTGCAAACTGTAACTAGTAGGGTACAACAAGGATTAGTGCAGGGGCCTCAACCATTTACAACATGTATTAATAACTTGAAAGCAAATATTTGCTGACAACAAAAATGGTAAGAAAAGCAAGTTAAGCATACAAGCAGTCTATGAAAGAATAAAGACAGGTTAAGTGAGTGGAACAGAAATTAGCAGATTAAATATTGTAAATGAGAAAATGGGAGGTTGTTCACTTTGGCTGGAAAAGTAGAATATTATTTAAATAGTGATGGTAGAGAGAGATCAGTGCGGCCTTGTGCATGAATCACAAGAAGTTAGCTTGTATGTCCAGTAAGTAATTCAGATGGTACATAGAGAGCTGGATTTAATTACAAGGAGGATGGATGGAGTATAAAAACAGGAAAATTTTGCTACAACTGTACAGGGAATTGATGAGATCACATTGTATTGGAAGCAGTTCAAAAAAGATTCACTAGATGGATTCCATGGATGAAGGAGTTGGTTTGTGAGGAAAGGTTGAGCAGATTGGGCCTATTTGAGTTCATTTGAGTTCAGAAGAATGAGTTTATCTTATTGAAACATTTAAGATTCTAAGTGTGCTTACAGGAAAGATGCTTAAAGAAAGTTTCCCCTCGTGGGGGAACCTAGAACTAAGGGGCACAGTTTTAAAGTAAGTGGTCTCCTGTACAGGACTGAGATGAGGAGGAAATTCTTCTCTCAGAGTGTATTTAAAAGCATGTGAAATTCTCTTCCTGATAGAGAAGGCTGGGTCATTGAATATATTCAAGGTTGAGCTTGGCAGATTTTTGATCCAGAAGGGAGCCAATGATTATGGGGACAGGCAGGTGTGGAATTAAGGTACAGTCAGATTTTAAAGATTTTAAAATTTATTTATAATTGTCACAAGTAGGTTTACATCAACACAGTGAAGTTATTGTGAAAATCCTCTATTCACCACACTCCAGTGCCTGTTTGGATACACTGAGGGAGAACTTAGCATGGCCAATGCACCTAACCAGCACATTTTTTGGACAATTATTGAATGGTGGGGCTGTCTCATAGAGCTGAATGGCCTACTCTTACTCCCATTTCTTATGATCTCCTGAGGGTTACATAGATTTATCATTTGTATTTACGAAACTTTCAGGTACTTTCATGATATACATTTGTCTTTTTTTTAAACCGCACCAATAATTGTACCAGAATCCTTTTTAACTTTTTATTTTATTGTTTGTTCTTCCTGGCTCTGATGTGTAATGCAAAAACCTAATCAAATAGGAATTTATTCACTTTACTGGACCAGTAATCCTAACTGATGGCAAATCTATAGATCAAAACATTTGTGGGCTCACTTTCACTTGTTCATATCATGGCATGCAGCGACGGGAGAGAAAACAAGGCATGTCCTGGTTACGTAGCTATGACTAAACTGAGCAATTCTAAGTGAAATATAATAGCAGCTACTGCTGTGCTTTTTCGATGGAATGCCTATATAGACCAGGTACATTTCACTTTTTAAAGGATCTCCTAGACTATTGTATGCCTTTGGGCATTGCACAATAGGGATTTCAAAGATTGCTGAAAAATAACTTATTACCTACAGTGAATGCCAATTAACATTGTGACAGTTTGTTTCCTCAGGTCACACTTGCTAATACTGATTGACAGTTATAATCGACAAGTTTGCAGAACACCCAGTGAGAGCACAGATGGTAATCAATTGCTGCATCCAGCAGTAAATGCTAAAAGCTTTACCACTTTAGCTAGGCACTCTGTTCCAGTTGGTGATATCAACACCATCAAGAACAACTGATGTTTATCAGATTAACTTTAAGGACTGGGGAATGTAATACATTAAAAATGGGATTCAAACACATCTTGATCATTTCAATCTCATTCCCCAGAATGTCAAGGATTAATAATTACATGATACCGTTCAAGCGGAGCAATCTCCTGGATTATCAAAGGTGTTTTGAACAGAAGGTTCAGGCCCACTGTAGAAATTTTCACGAGTGATGTGGGAGTGCTAAGTGATGTGATTTTGCACCTGCTACTTACCACATGTTGAATTGGGTCAGCTGTATGGCAGGGAATTCACCATAGATCTTGTTCACTGCCTCCCAGGAACAAGCTTCAAAGGAACATTGGCACAGGCCTGCCTTTTGAGCAGGAAGTCACAAAGGGAAAAAGTAAATTTCAAAAATATTACTAGCCCACAATATTAAGACAAAAAATTTTAAAATGACCAAAGTCTTAATTTGAAAGAAATAGGCAATCAGATGATAAATAGGATATAATGTGAGAAATATGAGGTTTTTCACTTTGATTGCAAGGATAGCAAAGCAGAATTTTTACTAAGTTTTGAAACTTGAAAACGTTAATGTTCAGAGGGACTTTGGCAAAATCATAAAAGATACACCCAAGCCCACATGCAAGTATAGCGGACAATTCAAAACCAAAAGGCATGTTGGCCTATATTGTAAAGGAGCTAGAGTACAAGAAATAAAGAAGTCTTGATACAACTGTATTGGGATTTATGAGTACTGTGAGTAGTTTTCTTTTACATATCTAAATAAGTATATACTTGCCTTGGAGGTGGTATAGTGAAACTAGATTGGTTCACTAGATTGGTTGCTGGGATGAGAGGGTATTCTATGATTAGAAGCTGAGAAAATTGGTCCTATACCTTTTGGAGTTCACAAGAATGAGAGGTGACTGCATTGAAACATACAATATTTTGGGAGGGCCTGACAGGGTAGGCAGTGGAGAGGTGTTTCCCTAGCTGGGGAATCTGGAACAATGGGGCACAATCTCAGGATAAGGGACTGATTATTTAGGATTGAGATGTGGAGATTGTTAATTTTTAGCATTCTGTATCCCAGATGGTTCTGGAAGCTCTATAATTGAATATATTCAAGACTAAACCTTTAGTCACTCACAGAATCAAAGTAAACTGGGAGCAGACTAGGAAATGGAGTTGAGGCAGAAGGTCAAACATGATTGTATTGAAGGGCGGAGCAGGCTCAAGAGGCCACATGGTTTATCCATGCTCCTATTCCTTATATTCTTACAGAAATTGCAGTTTAAAATTTTTTGCAAATAAATTATGAAATTGGCAGCAGATCCATGACAACTTGTTACTGTGACAACATATTAAGACCCATCTAGACAGGATGAAGTGTAAAACTGAAATTTTATTGAGCTCAATACCAATGATATTTTAATTCACTCACTTATCTTTTTAACATATACTATTCACTTTGCAGGAAATCTGCTGGGCAGTGGGGACCTTTGCGAAAATAGAATCCAACACACCCACCGTTTGTTAATTAATAAGTGTTACTCTCGGCAGGCACTGATATCATACTTCCTCCTATCTTCATGAAAGCTTGTTAATGAGGTAGGCTAAATCTTTAAGTGCTTAAATAGTGTCAAACTGCCTGCCATACTCTCATGTCGATTGCCCCTAGTTAAAGGCAGCTTTTTTTTAAAGGAAATAATGTTGTTTGGCAGCATAGAACTCGAGTATGGCTGAAAAAAATAGACATACTATCAAAGCTTGTCGTCTTGCATTCATCAGGACAACTTTCAGCATAAATCAATAGTAGAGGGGATAACAATTTATACTGCATGGGAAGAGAGTGCAGATTGGTTGTCAAGTGGACTCTGGCAGATGCATTACCATGGAGAATGCAGCAAAGAACAGTTAACTTCCAAACTTCTGTTTGATTCTAATCAGTCAAGGCATTGCCATTAGGGATGAATGAGAGAGTGAAGGATAAAGCACTCCCCCTACCACCACCCACCCCCCCACCCCTATTTTTGTTTAGTTGGAAAAAGCATGCATGTGGCTATGCATCTTCCATCTGCAAAAGGCAGGGGCCTGTGTGTGAATGCATGTGGCTCTTAGCATGCATAAGTGAACAAAAGTAACATCCTCCACTAACTGGCACTGCCCTCAAGCCAAAACATTGTTCTGCCCATCAAATATGCAATGTGGTATATGAATTATTGTGCTTGTGCAATGCCAGGTATGTAATCTACAAGTCCAATGACTGGCACAGATCACATCAAATAGTACATCCTTTTGCCTGTTCGCAACAGTCAAAGTACTGACCATATTCAACCAGCTCGTGCTTGCAAAACTCAAAACAGGGATCAAAATTAGATGTGATTCTGTGATTGGACAATACTTACTAAACAATCACTTACACATGCTGGAAGCCACATACATTCATAAACAAGATCCTTTGCAGACAAATGAGGCGTACGTTCATTATAACCTTTCCAACTAAAATAAAGCTTGGGGAACAACTATTCCCTGATTCATTCCCCATTACAATGCCTTGACCAATTAGTGTTCACCTCCCTGGTTTGTTTTAAAAACAAAAGTCTGGAAGTTGACAGTGCTGTGTTGCATTCTCCAAGGTAACATTACCAGACCCCACTCACCAACCAATCAGCACTCTCTTCATATGCAGAATAAAATGTCATCCCCTTACTGTTGGTTTATCCCATGTAGTTTTCCTGATGGTGCAAGATAGTATGACTTTTTTCAAAAAATTGTTTCTTTCTCTACCTCATGGATCCTGAATGTAATTATGAGCTCCCTGTTGCTGCCCTGGCTGAGATCAGCTAACTCAGCAAAGACCATGAATCAAAAGTGGAACCGTCTTCTCCTCACTGTTGACTTACACACTGATGTGGAGATGCCAGCGTTGGACTGCCAGCACAGAAAGAAGTCTGTGAACATTGACCAGGTACACGGTGCATGTACTTGCAAATCGGCCAACATTTTCTACCTGATACACTGCAGGAAAGGATGTCCCAAGGCATGGTACACTGGGGAGACTACGCAGACACTACGACAACGGATGAATGAACACCGCTCGACAATCACCAGGCAAGAGTGATCTCTTCCTGTTGGGGAATACTTCAGTGGTCACAGGCATTTGGTATCTGATCTTTGGGTAAACGTTCTTCAAGGCGGCCTTCACAACACATAACAGAGAGTCGCTGAGCAGAGACTGATAGCCAAATTCTGTACATGGGAACGGCCGTGATCTCGGGTTCATGTCACACTATCTTGTCTGAGCTTTCAAAATCTCACTAACTGTCCCGGCTGGAGACAATACACATCTCTTTAACCTGTGCTTAACCCTCTCTCCACTCACATTGTCTGCACCTTTAAGACTTGATTACTTGTAAAGACTCACATTCCAACCATTATTTTGTAAATTGCATTTGTGTCTTTATATTACCTGTTTGTGAACAGAACTCCCACTCATCTGATGAAGGGGCAGCACTCTGAAAGCTCATGGTTTGTGCTACCAAATAAACCTGTTGGGCTTTAACCTGGTGTTGTGAGACTTCTTTCTGAGTTACACATCGTCATTATTAACCTTACATTATGGATTTCTTTTTCCTGAAGTTTCAAATACTTGTGCATCTATGAGATGCCTCAAAATTAGTAACAGAGACAGAAAAGCAGTCCTACACCAGTACTAGGCAAAATAATAGAACTGATCGTTCAGTGTAAATTGGAGGATTATCAGTATGATAATAATTCAGTTAAGTTGTCAACATGGATGCACACTCTTTTTTAAAGTAAGTGACTTAATGCACTTCAATTTCCAACATGGATTTGCCAAGTTCCACATAATCATTTCCTTTTTCAACTTAAACTCTGGGTACTTGAGGTAAAATATAGCAACAGGTAAAAGATAGCGGAAGGGCAGGAAGTAGTGGGTACTCATTAATATTTTCTCATATATCTTTCACAGGATGTGGGTATTGCTGGCTAGGCCAGCAATTTTATCACCACCTATAATTTCTCTCAGAAAAGTACAAGTGAGCCACCTTCTTGAACCGCTGCAGTCCATCTGGTGTAGGTATACCCATAGTGCTGTTAGGGAGTGAGTTCCAAGATTTTGACCCAGCGACAGCGAAGGAATATCTCCAAGTCAGGTTGGTGCGTGGCTTGGGGGGGACCTTTCAAGAGATGGTGTTCCCATGCTTCTGCTGCCCTTCTTCTAGGTGGTAGAGGAAGGTTTGGAAGATGCTGCTGAAGGAGCCTTGGTAAGCTGGGAGTGAGAGGACTGCACGACCTGATGGATCATTTTTGTACAATTTAAATTCAGAAGCTCAATCCAAACTGGTCAGATTCTTTCAACATTAAACTAAGAAAGCATAGTTTAATTTGAGAAGCTAGCACAGAAACTCCCAGTTTATTTGAATTAAACATGTGAGCGGGTCAAACAATTACATGAAATTGAATGCAAACAGCTCGAAAATAGTATACGTCAGAAAAAAAGGACAACATTGTACTTGAATGATACTGAAGTACATGTTGAAGTACTTAACATTGAAGATGAAAGACATCTATTAGCTTTGAGTGCTAATATACAGAGTGTAGATCAGCAAATCTACGTGAGTCTATTACGAACAGGAAGATATTTCAGAGATATATTTCAAATGTTGAATTTTACAAAATTTAAAAACAAGGTTAAGCAGAATGTTCTTGGAAGTGGTATGATGATCATGCCAACTCTGCCCAGAGACAGACCCATGTGATCTGTAGCCAGAACCTATTGAAAAGCAAGTGACCAGTTACACAACTGGGACAACTGCTTTGTGAAACTCAGACACAGAAGCAGAGATACAAATGCTTGGAGAGAGGACAGAAACAACTGCTGCTGTGAAGAGTGGAGGAAATGGGCGGCATGGTGACATATGGTTAGCACTGCTGCCTCACAGCGCCAGGGATCTGGTTTGATTCCCAGCTTGGGTCACTGTTTTGTGTGGAGTTTGCACATTCTCCCTGTATCTGTATGGGATTTCTCCAAGTATTCCAGTTTCCTCCCACAGCCCAAAGATATCCAGGTTAGGTGGATTGGCCATGCTAAATTGCCCATTAGTGTGAGGGGGACGAGTTAGGATAAATGAATGGGGTTATGAGGATAGGGCCTGGGTGGGATTGTGGTTGGTGCAGACTTGATGGACCAAATAGCTTCCTTCTGCACTATAGGATTCTATTCTATAAAAGACTGTATTTGTGTAAGCACTCGATCAGGATGCTCATGAGAACTGATTCTTTGTCTGAAGAGATAGTGCCTTTGGACATTTAAGTAACAAGGGGCTACTGTGGAGGGTCTTTCTGGTGGAAGTCAGTTTGGGATTCAGAAGCTGAGTGGAAGAATTTTCAAAGAATACTCAATGACAACTTGGAGTGGCAGGGAGTAGGGAACCTGCTGGAAAGCTGAGGGGGGCAGATTGAACTGACAATTAGTGTCAGGAAGACCAAATTTGTGCACCAGCATGTAGAGACACTGCCTTCTACCAACACTGACAATGTCACTCTGGAGGTTGTCGACAGCTTCACATATCTTGGATCAACAATTACCAGCAACCTACCCCTTGATGCTGAAATCAGCACCAGGATTGTCAAGGTTACAGCTGTCGTGTCAAAGTGGACTAACAGCAAACTAACTGAAAATACAAAGCTCTTTGTGTACCAGGATAATGTTCTCAGCAACTTCCTTTACAGTATAGAACCATGGACAACTTATTGCCAAGAACAGCTTCTATCTTTACTACTTCAGAAGACGATTGGGTTTCTCCTGGCAAGACAAAGTATGAATATAAAGTATATAAGCGTTCAGGGATCTGCAGCATGTTCCCTCTCAAGTCACCAATGACTCATTTGGCTGGGTTATGTGAGCTGAATAGGTGATGGTCACATCTCCAAGAATATGCTCTATGGCAAGCTTGCTAATGGCACGGGACCAATTTGTTGCCTGTTTCTGCGATACAAAAACATCTGTAAGCAAGGTGCCCTGGGAACGGAGTTGAGGCAGGGAAGTCCTAGCTGCTGACCAGACTGTCTGGAGACAAGTAGTCAACAAAGGCATAGAAAAAGCAAAAGAGAAAAGAAATGACTAGATGGCAGAAAAGAATGTCTCCACTGGAAGGAAAAAAACAATCAAACTCAGGGCAAAGTTATTTATCTATTCAATTCTCGGAAGAGTCTGCCACTCGCAAATCAGCCCAACAGATGATGATCAATCCAGAAGTGACATAGACTCTGGAAGCAGTCTATCATATCCTGCGATAGATGGATGCAATCACCATACAAGAATCTTAAGCTCAGAGTTGCAATGTGGGGAGAAACTCAGAGGGTGTAAAATTAGAATGCAATTTGAATTGGTTCAGGTCTCCAAAAGAAGAGTTCAGTGTGCTAGAACCAATTAATCACCTTCTAATCGCAAGATACATATAAATAAAGATAGCTACTGGTCCCAATGTCATCCAGAAAAACATGGCAGTACCTCCCAATATAGTATCAAACTATTTTAAATTATTTCAAGATTTTCATTACCATTACCATGTTTAACAGTCCATTCCAATTGTGAACCATCTGACAGAAGTCTTAAACTTAAATAATATCACTCACTAATTTGTGTCACCTGTCCAACACGGATGATTTTAGTTTTAAGTATTGTTGGAAATCAATCAACAACAACTTGGATATAGTAACTCTGGCATAATAAAATCTCCCAAGATGCGCTTCAGGAGCTTTACAGAAAAAAAAGACAGCAAACCATATAAGGAGACATTAGACCAGATGACCAAAATGCTTAGTCAAAGTGGAGTTTTGTGGAAAGTGGAGAGGGCGTGGAGGCATTCAGATACAGGAATGAGGGATTGAAAATCAAAGCATAGCTCAAACAGGAACCAATGCAGATCAGTGAGCATAGTCGAGATACGTGAGCAGGACTTGCTGAGAGTTAGGACATAGGTAGCGAAGTTTTGAGTGATTCAAATTTGCGGTTAGCACTGCTGCCTCACAGCACCAATGACCCAGGTTCAATTCCAAACTTGGGTGCCTGAATGGAGTTTGCACATTCTCCTTGTGTCTGCCTGTGTGTCCTTCCACTCCAAAAATATGCAGATTAGGTTGATTGGCCATCCTAAATTGGCACTTAGTGTTGGAGGGATTAACAGGATAAATGCATGGGGTTATGGGGATATGGCCTGGGTGGGATTATTGTCAGTGCAGGCTTGATGGATCAAACGGCCTCATTCAGCACTGTGGGGATTCTATGATACATGACTGTATCACCAAATAAAGGAACTGGTGAGAAGGAAAAAGTAGCCCCCAAAAAGCAAAAAGTCACCCTCGAGAATCTCAAGAAAATTGCTCTAAAAAAGATTATTTTGACAGCTGTTTAAATCAGTTATAATAGTAGAAAACTGTAAAATGATTCCACAGTATACTCATTGAAGAAGGCAACTGGATAAGATATATTGCTTGGTGCACTTTAAAAACAGCATAAAATTCAGAGACCTGAACTAGAGAAGTTGGTTACAATCAAAGTCTCTTATGTATTGGGGTTTGGATCTTTATTATGGAAATGGCGAGGGAGAAGTTAGCTCCATTCTGCAAGTTCCCTAAAAATAGGCTGTGACCCAGCAGCTACTGGAAGGAATTCACCAAATCTGACATTATGATAGCACATACCTTCATCTTGAATAATAAATGACATGCACTGAGGTGAGGATTAGTTCCACATGAATTTAGGCTGTGTCATTACAAGGACAAAGTTGATAACCTAATATGTTATAAAAATTAGTGTACAATTAGTAAGGAAACAAAGGACATTTTTCAAGGCTTGGGAAATCCTCTACATGAATAAGGTTTGAACCTTACACTTCTTTTCAAGACACATTTAAATCTTCTGGAAAAGCAATCAAAATCCTAATTTCAGTTGTACATAAGTTAAGACAAAATGATTATCTCATTTTTTTTTAAATCGAAGGCTTTGCTCTTCAATATAGTTGCTAGTTAACTGCAGTTTGAAAATTCCTCTTCTCAAACTCATCTGAGGAGTTAGGTCAATGCCAGAGAACTATGCACTGAGAGTTTTCACTCCATGAAAGTAAAAGGAGATTTATTTAATTTTAATGATAGGTACATTACAATCAGTTGCAAAAGTGTTACATCAGTGAAAAGTATATACATCTTCATCACTATTCAATGATCTGTGCAATACAATGAGCTAAGCTGCCACATATTACAGTACAGGATTACATAGTCAATATCTCACATTCTATGCTAGTGCTTAAAGTAACATAATGCAACTTCAAAGCACAAGAGCCAATACTTTGCACAGATTGTGCTTACTTTTGCATTCCACCTTGCAAATCTGAGATAAGACTTCATGAAATCAATTAAATTAGTGCATGTACACAAATTGAGGGTAATTATTTTAAGACTGTTGCAGGGAGTAGTTTATCTGGTTGGATGTATATCTAAGAGATGGCGCTGCATTGCTTACACAAATACAAATCAGGAGCCATCCTTACATTGAATTACATAGAATATGCAGCACAGAAACAGGCCATTTGGCCTAATCAGTACATTCTGGCAGTTTTACTCCACTTTTGAACGTCCTCCTATTCTTCCACATGTATCGATATAATTTTCTATTCCCTTCACCCCTTTTTCTTCCCTAGCTTCGTTCTTAAATACATTTATATTATCTGCCTCAACTGTGATAACAGTTCCACATTCTCAACAAACGAAGTACAGATGTTTCTGAATTCCCTATTTGATTTCTTGGTGACCATTTTATAATGATTGTCTCTAGTTTAATCTTCCCTACATTGCATCTACTCTACAAAACATTTTAATAATTTTGAAGACCTGGTCACCCCTCTTGTTTTGTAGAAACAGAAAATAGAAGCAGGTGTCCATTTTAGCCCCTTTGAGCCTGCTCCATCATTCAGTGTGATCATGCCTGTCATCAAGTCAATGGCCTGATCCCATCTTTCCCAATTCTCTGCCCGTTGAAGTGGTGGAGGTTACCTCGCTAAATATTTTTAAGACGCGGGTTGATGGGTTTTTGAAAAGAGAGGGGATTAAGGGTTATGGGGAGAGGGTGGGAATGTGGAACTGAGCCACGACAGATCAGCCATGATCTTACTGAATGGCGGGGCAGGCACGAAGGGCTAGATGGCCTACTCCTGCTCCTATTTCTTATGTTCTTAAATCCTTTGATCCCTTTTGTCCCAAGAGCTATATCTAACTCCTTCTTGAAAACATACAATATTTTGAACTCAATTGCTTTCTTGGTATTGAATTCCACAGGCTCACCATTTTCTGGGTGAAGAAATTTCTCCTCATCTTGGTCCTAAAAAATTTACCCCTTATCATTGAACTATGACACTTGGTTCTGGACTCCTCTCATCATCGGGAACATCCTTTCGGCATTTAACCTGTCTAGTCCTGATAGAATTTTATAGGTTCTTATGACATTCTCACATCATTCTTCTGACCTCCAGCGACTAGCTTAACCAACTCAATCTATCTTCATACATCAGTCCAGCCATCCAAGGAATCAGTACAGCAAACCTTCTCTGCACTCCCTCTGTAGCAAGAGCATCTTTCCTCGGATAAGGAGACCAAAACAGCACACAATACCCCACATATGGCCTCACCAAGGCCCTGATTAATTGCAGCAAGATATTCCTGCTCCTGTACTCAAATCCTCTTGTTATGAAGGTCAAAATATCATTTGCCTTCTCTACTGCCTGCTGCACCTGCATGCTTATCTTCAGTGACTGATGTATAAGGACACCCAAGTCTTTTTACATATTCCCTTCTCTCAATCTTTGGCCATTCAGACAATAATCTGTCTTCCTTAATCTTTCCTCAGCTTTCCATTGTCTGTCATTCTCATCCACTTCCTTGCCCCTCTTATTGCTCTTGGTTAATCTGCATTTAGGAGAATTGCAAGCTGCTTTTATATTGAGGGGTTTACGATCTTTTTGGCTCCCAGCTGCCACCAAACCCACCTCAGTCAGGATGGGAGAATTCAGCCCTTAATATAAACTTTGTACAAATGTGATCTTAACACTGAACCTTGGGGAACTCCAATTCCTATCACTCTGAATAATGATCCTTTGTCCCTGCTCTCTGCTTTCTGTCTTGCAGCCATATATTCATTCTGCTTTTTCTCAGACACTACTTGCTCTGAGCTTGTTCATTAGTCTATTTGTGACACCTGATTAAAAGCCTTTTGGTTCTAATCTTCTCTGAAATACAGCGAATGCCACAAGTCAAAAAAATGTCCCAATACTCTGGAATAACTTCACCATGATGAACAATGAAACTGCAAATTTAGTAATTAATGTTAAAATACAATAAAATTAAGTCAGGTTTTGTTGTGATAGAGCTTTAAGAGAAAATATGCTTTTGAGTAAGTAGACAGGATGTAAATCATGTGATCAGCAGACATTGTTCGGAGCAGCTTTCTGTTCAGTGAGCACGTGATGTGAAGAAGTTGAAGCTATACTCTCCTGTTAACAATGGCTGTTGACTCTTTTATAGTAGATCTGACTACTGATCAATCTTGAACCATTTCTTCAAATAAACCAAACCTACGTTTATTTTATTAGTTCTGTGAGGGATTCGTAAGTTTGTCTTAAAGCAAACAAATAAATACAATAGATTTCACTCAAATTAATATTTTATGTTGATCCATTTCAGCACTGACAATACTTTAGTAGTACAGAAGTGTAATTGTTATATTGCTGAAGTGGAATGGGCATTCAAATCCCATCATGTTTGGAGATTTAAAGAATCAGTAAAAGAGACTATGAAGCTATCAGTTTGTTGTTTAAAGCCTAACTGGTTCACTAATGTCCTTTTAGAAAGGAAACATACTGTTATCACCTAGTCTGGCCAATATGTGACTCTAGTCCCACATCAATATGATTGACTCTCAAGTTACCCCGTGAAGTGGCACTGTTAGCCACTCAATTGTATTAAACTAGATGGGTTGTAAGTACTAGCCTTACCAGAGACAATGACATTTGGACAATGAATTTTAAAATCTGTCAGAATTGAGGAAAGCTAAGTTTTAAACTTTTTTTGTGAAAGTATTTATTTCTAGCACACACAATATTGACACTGCCTGCTCTCCTCCACTACCCAGACAGACAGTTCCCCAGGAGTAGGACACATGAATATAAATCTAAGTTACGGTTGCCTAGCAGCAAAGAACATAGCCATTCATTGATAAACTGGCACTATGCCCAGAATAACTACTAGGAAATAGCATTTCCAGCCTTACAAAAGATTGTATTTACTGACTAAAAGACTGTTTATTTTGCAGAATTTTTTCTCATCCTCTTTGATTTCTATTTTTCGTTTACTTTTGGCTGTACACCTTGAGGCACAGAGAAGACACAGGCAGACAAACTGATTGGCAAACATGAGCATATATCCTATCAGGCTCCACATACTGGATGCTCTATATCCTGTAACTCTGCCAAAGTCTAGTACTAACTGATCATTAAAAGATACAACATATAAGTTATAGGAACTTTTCTTGGAGTGCACCAAAGACACATCTCTAATAGTTCCACACTTGTCACTAGGAACCGCCCATGTCTGTGGCCCAGAAGATATACATAGTGAGAGATCTTGTAACCAAAGCATGTAGCAAGTCAGTTTTTGACAAATTCTGGCCATGTTTGGCATTGGATCTGCCCACAATTACAGTTTGAGAGTGGAAAGCAAGACAAGTCTGAAGAGAACAAGCCCAGACCATCAGCCATGTATGATATTTTTGTGGAGCCAAGAGGAACAAAACAGAATTTCTGAAAGTTCTCTTTTAATTTTGCTAGTGGTTCCATTTCAGCATCTGTTCTTCAATAACCCAAGATTTCACATTCACCACCCTATCTAGAAATCCATTCCAAGTGGTGATCTCTTTCTGCATGTACTTTCTTATGTGAGATTCAGTGTTACCTTTTATTACAGTACTCCTTTGCCTTCATCTTTCCAAGCTGTGGACAACATTTTACATTTGCTCACATTCAATTTTACTTGCCATTGTTCAACTCACGTACATATATTTTGCAATTTATTTCTGTAAGCTGAATGGCCTTCTTCAACTCCTTTGCTCTCCCTAATTTTACTTGTGTTTGCATCATTGATGTGTCAACATTTTAAGCACCAACACTAAAGTATCCTTCACTGTTAGCAAGAAATAATTCTAGTGGATGAAAGGGCCTCAAGTTCCAGTTTCAAAACAGCTCACTCAAGACTTTCATTCTTTTGAGGCATATAAAATGAATACTAGGATGTAGCAGGAACAGTGGATGCCATATTGCTGCAGCCTTTAAGAGATCATAGTGATTAAAACAACTCCCAATTCATGCCAAGTAAAGAACTACCATCCCCAGTGATCTGAAATTCATTCCAGTTCACTTCCTGACAGAGTTCAGTTCCAAGGATGCTGGTTGGGGGGTAGGAACATTCAGATGGAAATTTTGTTAAAGGTTCTCCCTGGGAATCAAACAATGCTTCCTTCTACAAGAAAGCTGGAATTATCTTAAAAGGACAGGAGAGTAGGGAATACAAACATACACATAAACCTTTACAACGGTAATTACAATTTTAACAGGCCCTTCATTTTCTGCAAAAAAAAATGCACTGATGCAAAAACAGTTTGATATATTGATGAGGAAGAATGGTTGAAAATGGAAAATAAGATGAAATGTAAAAAGACTTGGAAAAAAAAGTAACAAGAAAATAACCAAAATAGGAAGCAGAAACATGCTGGTAAGAGGAAATTTTCTAATGAAGTATTTGCTACTGAAAGAAATTTTATGACCATCAAGATACCTGCAATGTTTACATTTGTTCCAAAGGTACATTTTCAATGTGTGGTTATTTGCTGGACTTCCAACAGTGTTAATCTTAGCTGTCTGTAATCAATAGAACTTCAACTGTTCCATTCTTAACATTACTTATTTGCACATTACTTGATATATTAAATAGCATGTTAATACATGCGGATGTCACACATCTTAAGATGCCAAGTCATTCTGAGCTGCATCCTGAAATTGACAGCTTGAAATGCTCCCTGACCCAAAAAAGTGAACAATCTACATTAACAATTATCAAAGGAGTACAAACTGCATGCACACTCAAGTCCCACAGGCACCACATGAGATAAATATTTTAATGATGCTGGTTAACTTCTGTCTACTACTGGAAGGATTCTCCATAGTGCCTCATGATCTTTTACCTTCACCTGGAGAATCAAGCATCAGCCTGGATCATAAGTGGTCACGTTTCTGAAGTGGTATTTATACCCACTGAGCAAGAGTGACAAGAGTGTCTGTGTGAAAGACCAGTTTTAAACTGATAACTATGCTTGCTCAGTTTGCATCGTCCAAACATATTGAATGTAGGAGTTCTTCACACAAATATTTTTAGATCTAGCTAAAGACAACTATTAAAAGTCTCACCTACACAAGTTTCCTATTTTCAGACTTGGGCTTAAGAGGCTGTGAGAAAGAGGAAGGAAGCTGAATCAGACTGAAACACTCTTTCCTCTCCATAAATTCAGATTCATCTACAGATCAAGTTCATGTTCATCTCAATCTAAATGTCCTCGTAAATCAGCAATATTGTGAAGATTTCTCAATGTATCTTACATCTAATGAAGTATCTGAAGTGTTGTCACTGTCATAATGTACAACAAGCACATCCAATACGGAGTCAATAGTATTTTCCTGCATTTTGGGGATTATTTGTTGACATTTTTCACACAAACTATAGCTTAGTGATTCTGGAGCATGGTAAGTGGGAAAATTATAAAGCATTATACATTGGTATGAAGAAGGTTTTGGCTCTCATTTGAATAATTATAAGAGTTAGATTGATCAGGAGAATTGAGAAGAGGCGTGCATTACCTGAAATTGGTTTATAAAACTCTACACTAGAACATTTGTAGTAAAATACTTCATTTGAAATACCTTGGAATGTTTTCTACAGTAATAGCTTTATCTGAATGCAAATCATCATCGATTGTATTTAAGCCTATGTCAGCATGACCTGTTTTCTCAATCCCCAAGCAGGAAAAGCACAAGACAAAAATTAGAAAAAATGTATTTTATAGAAGAACTGACATGAATATTTATTTAAGCAGTTGCTTTCCTCTCTTTTGTACTCATATTAATTGTTATATGTTAAATGAGTGATTTTTGCAGGTAAGCATGTACTGTGCTCAATAGATATAATTTTTGCTCCAAGTCAGTTGTGCTGAGACTAGCTTCCAATTGCTTGCACCACTCAATAGTCCAGATTAAAGGGAGGTGACTGTTTTTTTAAAAGAAAATGCAAAAATTTAGCTGTACCTGAGTCTTTTTTGTCAAAAATCAGTGAGTATCAACAAGACGTTTAGAGTTCATTTTTATAAATGTGATTCCTCAACTACAATTTTATTAGTGATAACATACTTCACAAGCTAAGGCATTTATAAATAATGGCACTTCAAATTCTCTCAAGCATTGAACAAACTACTTATTTCGTATGAGGATTGAGACTTTGTGGAACCAACTGCATAGAGCATGTTTTTTTCTGACAGATGTCTCAAAAATTGAAAAACTCTAATTTACTAAAGGAAGCTCTGCGCACCCTCAATTAGAGTAACAGTGGTCACTTTCTGGTTCAAAAAGGTTTGCAAATGAGTAAACCAATGTTGTCTTATGAACAAGTCACATAATTGAATAACAACTAGCAGGACCATTTCATATATGTGTAAACATTATATATCCATCCCATTTCTTCTCCCTGACATCTGACAGGTCCAGTTCAGCTAATCATCTCTTGTTCAAATTAGAATTTTTGAATTCTTTCATTTTCTGACAAAATGTCAGGCAATAACTAATGGGGTGATTTTACAAAGATGATTATTAAATATTTAGTTTGGTATTCTAGAGATAGTTTCTTTCAATCGTATCTCAGAGCTTGTCAGCAGCCTTTCATTCCCTAAGTAGTAAAGTGCATCTTTACTTGCCCAATATCGAAACAATTTATCACAAGCGTAAGCCTTAGTCATTGTACTTTGGTCTACTATTAGGCCATACATTCTACATGATCTTCATTAATCATTGGGCTATCTATCACTTTTGTAGCTTCACAAAGATTGTTCAATTAGATTAAGGGAATCTGCTATATGTGTTCAAAATTTGACTGGTTCAAAGGAAATTAAAGTTGGTGTCTTCACCTTAAAGCTGGCCATCTAGTGTATATTAAGCTGACGTCCACAAATTGCTTGTATTTGAACTGAATGGCTCAATCTTTTTGCATGGTATTTGACACAGCAAAAAACTCTTCTAAAGTGATTGTATAACAAAATAAGCAGATTCATTTTTTGAAAATGAAACTGACTTTTAAACTTGCATGCACTATGATGAAAAGGAAAGAAAAACCAAGTGCTTGGAAAATGTTTCACTTTACCACATAGTGCAGACTTGGCATTGTATCTTTGACGTTAAAACCGTACAGTTTTGCCTAGATTTTTCTGATGTTGTGGGTATCAGTTAATATCCAGAAAATCAGAAACAGTATTTATAATCAAAAATGGATAGGGAGATTTCAGCTCAGTCCATAGTTCAGTGGAGCACTATAACGACAATAGATAATTCCCTTGCAAAATGCAAATATCCTATTTTATAATAGGTAATTCCCTGATCACTCTGTATCTATGGACTGCACTGTTTGCAAAGATCACATCATTCATGATGTGTGCTCCTGTTACAGCCTTGCAGTGTACTTTGTTCCATGATGTTTCCTGTGCTTGTGGGAATAGGTAGGTGGAATAGCTCCATGTGCTGAATGATGCAGAGTTTATAAAATAAAACATAAACATATTGAATGTTTGGATAAAAACCTTTGAACATTTTGGCTTGTCTTACACTTGATTTTTGACATCAACATGTGCAAATAAAGGCTTTGGCCATTTTATATGTCACATGAAACTATATGACCCATATCTTCCAATCTCCAGATCATCAGAAACTGGAGGTATCCTCAAAGGTACTTGCTGCAAACCTTCAGACATCCCAATGCACTGACTCTATGGGAATTGCCCAGGAAGTCTGAGTTAGAGTTGAGGACTTTGGATGGTTCTGACTTACTTATCTGAATTGTTACATAGGAAATATTAGGCAGACAAATCCTCATCTAACTCCAGGATAACTATACAACTGAACCCCAATCACTCAACTGATCCCCCTCCATCTCCAACTCTCCCCTCTACACCAAGATGCTAATATCCTAAAAGACCTTTATGCTAACACAATATTGTCTGCTGGTACCACCACGTACCCTGGAATTGCTGACAGAATGCAGAAAGAAATTGAAGTCCTTGCACCCAGCATCGTGAAAATCAAGGTCATTGCTCTACCTGAATGTAAATGTTCTGTCCAGAATGACAGGTTCCATCTTGGCTTCTCTGTCCACCTTCCAGCAGATGTGGATAAGCAAGCAGGAATATGATAAGTCTGGCTCATCTATTATGCACTGCAAATGCTTCTAAATGGACTGCAAGCAGTCACATAGCGTTTGATGCAAAACTTTGAAAAGGAAGAATTTTTTTTTACTCCTGTGACTCTCCTAACCTGACCTTATGCCTGACTGCCTCTCTGGACCTCTCCCCTTGAGCGCACCCCACCCCAGCCTCCCACCTGACCTCTCCCAGACCTGACCTCACTCTCTAACTCCCTGTCCAGTTTCATCACCTGACTTTCCTGATCCAACCTAACCCGACCTCAACCCCAACTCTTCCATTGACCTGACCTCACCACCTGACTGTCCTGCTCCCAAACACCCTCCTGACTCCTCTACGGTCCACCCCACCTAACCTGACCAGGTATTCCCTTAACCACTTACACATTCACACAGATACTCATACACTAACACACTGAAAATCTGTTTAAATGTTCCAGCTTTTCAGTGTGTTAGTCAACACTTACCAGAATATGAAAGGTAATGCTGTAAGCAGGTCTAAGTCTTATCTTTCCCCAGTAATCCAGTAGTACGAGGAAGCAGCTGGATTGAAGGTACATTCCACACATTTCTGAAGAAACTGGGATCAGAAGACCTCACTGGAAATATGGAGCTCAGGCACAGAAAAGAAGGAGCTGTGCAGCAATTGATGATGATTGCCACTCCACAGAAGATTTGGGCCACAAATTAATTGCCAGGGTTTGAGAGGACTTAGATAGCCTTAGTATATAATACATCTGTTATAAGGCAGTCTGCAACTAGGCAAGACATCAGGGGGTCAATGTGCCCCATGAACTTCAGCTGTGAAATTTCTGGAGGAATTTTGAGAAGTTTGACCAAATAGGTTCTACACTCCTCTCCCGGTTGTATGGGACTAGCATATTAAGAAATCCACATGCACATTCTACATGGGACACAGGTTGTAAAACACCTTTGCACAGGATATTGACAGCTGGGTAAATTGTCATGGCTTGAACCTGCTTCTATGGTCACGAAGAGAAATCTGAGGGGAATTGACAATTCTTCCAATCTCAAAGGCAGAATTATGTAATAGTCACAGAGTTGCACTGGAAACCTGAATAGATAAGAGTAGCAAATCTATTATCATTGTCGGGCAAGGAGTGTTATGGGTGGCAGTGCAAGACCTCACTAAGAAGTAAAGTAAGAAAGATTTGAGAAATTTTGGTTGTCTTCAAAACCCATTTTGAACCATCCACCAATATTATACATGACTAAGTGTTTAACTTTGAGCTCAGGAATGATCCACATGTTATGCTGAGCCTTCAGAGTTTTGGCAGTAGAAGGATGATCTCAGATGGGATTGTTTAGGAACAAGAGATCCTGCTAAGAGAGAACAAATGCTAGGAGAAGCCTATAGTAGAGAAGGCATCGACATGCAAAGATGCTCCGGCGTGGTTAATAAACAGTTAAAGAGTATTAACGGGAGAACTAACAAGGCTGTGCACTAGGCAGGCTAAGTTTTAAAGCACAGTCAATGATATAAAGGAATGACAGCTTCCAGAAGACCCTGTAAAAAGGTCAAGTCCAAAGGACAGGATGCAAACACTGCGGAGGACACCACAGGAAGGAAAGGCTAGAAACATGTTCAGATTGGGGAATGTACTGCTCTAACTCCAAGAAGCTAAACAATTTTTTATGCATGTGTTTTGCTACAAAGAAAAGCAAGTTTATAAAGTTGGTTGCTGGAGAAACTTCAGATGATGATCCTGATGAATCAATCTATACCCTGGAACATCTGGTGTAGCCAGTTTCACGGTAAAAATTGATTGTAACTTCTGAAATTGATGATGACTGCAGGAGAGCATCAAGCTGATGTGAAATGTCAAATATTTGCAACATTATGAGCACTGCAGATTTGTGTGAATTTGCTCAAGATGGTGATCCAAATATGGAACTGTCGAATGTTAAGTTGAGGCTCTGTGATGGAATGTTGTTCATCCCCAGAGGACAACTAAGGTAAGATGCCAACTCATGGAGAACAAAGAGCTACACTTCCAGATAGTTACCAGCAAGCAATCTCGCCTCTTCCCAGCTGAAATAAGTCAAAACTTTGGACTCCATGGGCAGGATTTTCTGGCCATGTTGCCCACTATGATTCCCATGGCAGGGAGGATGAGAAAACTGACCCCCCCATATACCAGAAAAGATTTGCAGTGATTTGCACGACATCAAATCAGTGGTTGGAGGGCAGATTCTGACAGGTTACAAAAGGTGTTTTCAAAGGTATGAGGTACCTTCTTGATGTAGATGAGAGTTTAAGCTCAGCTCAATATCTTCCAAGCTGCCCTCAAGTCCAGACTGAAAGACCAGATAGAGGAGCTTTAGACTGGTTCATGGTAGCCGTGAAAAAAATCTGGAAAGCTGCGACGTGCATAGATTCAAAGAAGCTCAAAGTTTTGAAGAGATTTCACCATACCAGCCATTGAAGAGGTTTTACCTCAACTTGCAAAGGAAGAGATTTTTTCTAGTCTAGGTGGGTACTGGCAAATTAAGTTGAACAAAAGCAGTAGTCTTCTGGTTATTTTCTGCATGCTTTTGGGACCTATAAATGGCTGCACATACTGTTTGACATTTCAACTGCTCTGGAAGAGTACTAATGCCAGAAAGATAAGATAGTCAGGAGGTTCCAGGATTGGAACTAGCCATGGATTTTCTTCTTGTCTATTGATTTGGCGATATGATGAAAAACACATTCACAGAGTGCTAGAGAGCATTCACCTGGTGGACCTGAAAGATTTGCAGCTGAATATGACTAAAATCAAGTACATAGGGCATGCATTGACAACTGCAGGACTTAACCCTGATCCTAGTAAGACATGAACTATCACAGAGATGCAGCTACTAAGAGATGTGAAAACAGTTCAACAATGTTAGACTTGTGAACATAAGAACATAAGAAATAGGAGCAGGAGTAGGCCATCTAGCCCTTCGAGCCTGCCCCACCATTCAACAAGATCATGGCTGATCTGAAGTGGATCAGTTCCATTTTCCCGCTTTCTCCCCATAACCCTCAATTCCCTTGTCTATCAGAAACCTATCTACCTGTGACTTAAATATATTCACTGAGGTAGCCTCCACCACATCAATGGGTAGAGAATTCCGGAGACTCACCACCCTTTGAGTGAAGAAGTTCCTCCTCAACTCCGATCTAAACTGCCCCCCCTTATTTTGAGGCTGTGCCCTCTAGTTATGCTATCCTTTCTAAGCGGGAAGAATCTCTCTACCTCTACCCTATTTAGCACCTTCATTATCTTATATGTCTCTATATGATCCCCCCTCAGTCTTCTAAACTCCAACGAGTACAGATCCAGTCTATGCAATCTCTCCTCATAGGCTAACCCCCTCATCTCCAGTATCAGCCTAGTGAACCTTCTCTGCACTCCCTCCAAGGCCAATATATCCTTTCACAAATGCGGTGACCAAAACTGCACACAGTACTCCAGTTGTGGCCTCACCAGTGCCCTGTACAGTTGCAGCAAGACCTCCTTGCTTTTATATTCTATCCCCCTCACTATAAAGGCCATTTGAAATACCTATCCAAATTTATGCTCATTCTGTTGTCAGTGTGAAACTCTACAAAGACTCACTGCAAGCTATATTCATTGGTATTGGGACACAGAACAAGAGCAGCTTTCATTCACTAATAATAGCACTAATGCCAATAGACAGCTAGCATGATGTTGACCATGAAGTCACCCTACAGTGACATCAATGAAGCAGGACTTAGTGCAACCCTCACGCAGCAAGGACAAACAGTTGTGCATGTTTCCAGAGTGTTAATGTAAGCTGAAAGATGTGTAGTGAATGAGAAAGAATGCCTTTTTTTATTGTGATCATTTCAGTCATTACTTGTTTGGGAGACAGAAAGTGACAGTAGAATTTGACCGTAAGCCATTTCAAAACATCTTTCTTGAACCACTTCTATCTGCTGAAAAGTGTTTGCTAAAGATGGGTTTTTGTTTACAAAGATATGATTTAGAAGTGAAGTACAAGTAAGGGAAGCAGATATACAAGCTGTCAAGGGCTGCACTCCCTTTGAAGAAAGCTGATGATGCTAGTAAACAGTATGAAATCTCCCAGATTCAACAAGCAGTAGCAGATGGTGTTCTGGAGGTCAACAACCCAGCAGAAACATTGAATCTGATCAGACCAAGAAAACTACACAACAAAATCTAACTCTTCAAGTGCTAGAGGAATTTGTGATGAAAGGATGATCTGAAACTGTTGTGGATAATTTTGTTGCTACAAGAGGGTATTGGACAAAAAGAAATTGAGTGGCAGCCAAATGGCATTCTGTAGAAGGGACAAGAGTAAAAAAAAGTGAAAGAGAGCTTATGAACTATGCCTATGCAAACCATCAAGGAATTGAGTATGGTCTGAGGAAGGCAAGTGACTTGCTTTAGTGGCCAAACATGAGAATGAGATTAAGGATCACATCAGCCATTCTGTTCTCGCAATGGACATCAAGCTAAGCAAGTCAGAGCCCCTTGTAACATCCCAGATCAACCATCAGTGGAGCTTGGATTAGAAATCTTCACTCTCACTGGAACTGATTATCTCCTCACACTCTCACTCAGACTACTAGGAATTAGACAGCTGATATCAATGACTACCAATGGGCTTGTAGGATGCCTGTATGTACACTTCTGTCATTGTGGCACTGCTAACATTGTGATGACAATCAACTTTGATCGACAATGGTTTCATGGTTATCAACAGACTTTTAATTCCAGATTTTTATTGAATTCAAATTCCCGATTTTTATTGAATTCAAATTTCACCAACTGCCATGGTGGTCTTTGAACCCAAGTACCCAGAGCATTACCTGGTTCTCTGGATTACTAGTCCAGTGACAATACCATTATGCATTGCCTCCCCTCCATCTTATGAAATGAATGAAATGAAAATGAATAGCAGTTCCATTTCAAATTAACCAATTATACTGTATAACATGAATATATTAGCAACCCAATATCATTGATCAGATCCCCATACCCTTGCTAATCACTGTGTAATTTGAATTCAATCCATTTTTTTTGCTATGGATATTCAATTAGCTGAACTGCTACCAGATTTCTTGTGAAGTTGATGTGCAGCCATTTGGCAGGTAGTATACAAAAAAGAGGGAAAGATAAAATGACCTGTATTATAACATTTTCGAGTGACTTTGTGATGTTGCAGAATGGTAACAGCTCTCAGAACTGGCTGAAGCTGGAGAAGCAGATTTTGCGTTAACAACACAAAATAGGGCAGATAGACCTATTGCCAGATTTCCATCCCTAAATCTGACACTGAAAAAATTTTGCTCCCTCTGTCCCTCCACAAATGTAAGAATCTCTGCTACTGTTACTTGATAGTTATGTCACCTTCAAATGGTGGCAGAGGGACAGGGTGAGGGAAATAAGTCAATTTCCTTGTCTTCTTGTCACAGGACCACTAATCCCCAGAAAGAACAGATAGAGGTGTAAAGCTAACTATGTAAACAGTGAAATCCACTAATGGTGCTGGAGTGATGGGTGAAAATCCATTACCATCCTAGACAGAAATCCAGCCCATTGTTTCTTTTGCAATGAGATGAAATGCACTGAATTAATTGTGACAATTATAGAAGCACGCCAAATATTCTGAACAATTTACTGCATTGTCATGTATCTATCCTCAGTCTTGTTCTTGGTGACATCCAATATTTTTAGTTGGAAGTTCTAGTGTGCCTCCCTCTCCCTAAAGATATGTCATTAGAGAATGAGATGCTTAAGGATCATTAGCCCTGAAGAACAACTTCTGAACAAAAACCAATCAAGGCAATCTAATTTATATTCCTACCATTCTTGTGGTGGCTTGATGCAATGATAGTGGAGTGATGACTAATCAAAGTAATCAATTTCTATCAATTAGTCCACAAAAAACCTGGAGGAATGGGGGAAGAGAAGACTGTTGTAGAAAGTTTGGGTAAGCACAGGTTCAAAGGTCCTTTCTCCCAGGTATACTACACGTACCACACGTCATTCCTCAGTGGCATATGTTGTCTCCCAAAATATTACTTCCTGAAAGCTATTTGAGCATTGCTGCCTCGGACCCCCAATTTGCTGACAGAAATTGTACAGTCACCAGCACATAATTTATAAATTATTTGCAGAAACAGTGTGACAGTGCAGGAATACAGAAGCGTCAAAGGTAGAAGCAGAATGATTGGTCCCAGCAAATCTACCAAAACATACATTTGTGCTTGAAGAAAAACACTAAACAAAATTGTAATAGATAATTTCAATACAACTGCCAAATCTACCAAAAATCCTACTCTGTTGTTGTTTCTTTTAAATCTCATTTCCTGTCATCTGCAGCTTTTGATTTATCATTCCGCTAATGGATTTTTTTTATCAGCTTATCGATGCTCATATTTTGCTGTGTTGTTAAGTAATCACACTGCTTCCCATGGCAATGTTTTGCATTAAAGGCTTGTTGTGCAGCAGAAATTATTTTTACTAATTTAATAAAGCTAAAATTTTGTGTTTATCAATGCAACTTTAAAGTTGATGAATTGGAACTGCATTACAAAATGGCTGTAAATTGGATTTGAAAGTGCATGACAGACATCACACTCGTAATGGTGCTTTACTGATTTTATTTTACACTTGAAAAATCAGTAATTCATAAATGGCAGATGCGTAAGCAACTTATGGGATTTTTCACATTACTGTAATGAAGCTTTGAATGTACCTTGATTCTATTTGATATACGTCCATTAGTTTGTGTGAAAAGAAGGATCTCAGTGTTCAAATGACAGGACAATATCACAGGTCTTGCAGAAGCTGATTGGAAATATTCAGTCTATGACAACACCAGTCAGTAACATCCCCAAAACTATGCCCAGCACCAATCAACAACACAGTGTATCATATTCTGGGAAGTGTAATACTGCTCCCTTACAGCCCACTCCAATGCCATGACAAAAGTCTTGATCCTGGGATCTCTTGACACAACAAGAAAAGCTACCAGAACTATTCCCTCTGGTACAGCAGCTCACTTGGGATGAGTGTCACTCACAAATGTAAAATTCTAAAGGAATGCATCTAGCCACCCACAGGTTACCCACATTGCATGTGGCAGTACCTCATATGTGTACTAGCATATAAACTAAAATTAATTAGATGTTACATTAATTAGATAATAAAAATAGTTGTAGAACTTGCTGGTAATAGTAGAAAAAATAAATATGACTTGATCTCAGTGATGAGAGTTCATTTCTGGGTAGGTTTCAATGTTTGGGGGTTCAGTGATGGGGATGGTATTGCAGATTTATTGCCTTATGAACCAGCTTGTGGGATACTTCGAGAAGGAATGGGATTTTATCAGAAATTCCTGCCTGACGTCAACGGAAATTTCCATTGTTGGACCCTCGCCAATTCCACAACAGGCAAGCTCCAGTTGCGTTAGAGGGAGGGAGGACAGGCTTGTGAAAAATTACGATTTTAGGACACCAAACTTTATCAAGTTATCAATCGTAAGCTGTAATTGATAGCAGCTGTCCTGTGTCACTTCCTTTGAATCCATCCTATTCTGGGGCTGCAGGTGCTTTCTCCCCTCAATATAATTCTCAGATTTCTGAAAGAGTAAATTTTCCTTAGTATCTCTGCAAATGTTATAAAGCACACCAAGGTTCAGGACTATACTCTACTGGTTTGCAATATTTATCCTAAATGCGATTTCAAAATATCTATACTCCGCCCTGCAATACTTCTTGTGTTTGCACTGGCCTCCATTGTGTCTGCTGTTCCTATTTGTCCACAGATAGCTTCACTGGAGTTCACCATCAATCAATGGAAGGTGTAATTCCACTCAGTAATTACATATAATCGATCTATAGCCTTGGTCCATATACAGGAATGGTGATTTTTTAATGGCAATTTCTCAAATAGCTGTGCAGGATCAAATGGTTATAATCAACTAATAACTTCATAATAATGGAGTGCAAGTTTTTTCACAAAATACAGTGAGTTTGCTGAGAAGGCATTGAATGGGATATAGGAACATAAATAGGCACAAAAGGATGGCTCAATGAGCCTACTCTTCCATTCAATGTGATTATGGCTGTTGAGCTACACCAGCTCCATTTTCCCATCCTATTCCCATATCCTTTGCTTCCCTTCACGTCTAAAATTTCATCAATTTGTCTTGAATAGTACATTCCAAACCCACAACATCTACCATCTAGAAGGACAAAGGAGGCAGATGTATGGAAACATCACCACCTGCAAGTCCCCCTCCTAACCACACGCCATACTGACTTGGAAATATATTCCCTCACTGGTGCTGGGACAAAATAATGGAACTTCCTCCCGAACAGCATTGTGAGTTTATCTCCACCACCATTGACTGCAGCGATTCCAACTGAAACAGCCTGCAGAGGCAAACAAAGTGCCGAATCCTCGCATTATGTGGTTATTTTGTGTCTGCTGCAACCATTCTGTCACACGTCATCTTGACAACTGTGACTCCTTGATTTTCTTCTGCTTGTAGAAGATAACAAAAGGATGAACACATAGGAACAGACTCCCTAAACATTTGATCTTGAATCTTGTATTCTTTTATTCATTCATGAGAGACATAAGCATCACTGGTTGGCCAGCATTTATTGACCATCCATAGGTGCCCTTTATCTGAGTGACCATTTCAGCGTACAGCTGGAAGTCAACTACATTGCTGTGGGTCTGGAGATACATGTAGGCCAGACCAGGTGAGGATGGCAGATTTCCTTTCCTAAGGAATATTATTGAACCAGATGGGTTTTTCTGACAATTGACAATAGTTTTATGATCATCAGCAGATGCTTAATTCCAGATCATTTTTATTGAGTTCTAATTCCATCATCTGTTTTGGCAGGATTCAAATCCTGGTTCTCAGAACATTAGCTGAGTTTCTGGATAAAGAGTTTAGTGGTAATACCACTAGGCCATCACCTCCCCCAAAAAGGTGATGAGAGGCTAGTCCAAGAAATAATTGAAAGGGGAGACATGGATGGTGCTGGAGGTGGTTTAGGGAAGTATCAAGTTGAGGGTGCTGGTCTGCTATGACTCCTACATCTCAGAAACATCTGCAGCAAAAATAATACTAATGTCTTTTAACATGTCAATTCTTGTGACAAACATTATAGCACATGAATAGAGAAATGGTGAAAAAAAATGTTTTGTCTGAAGTACAAAACATGTGGCAAGTTATTTTCCCCACTGTCAGTTCATACATTTATAACAAACAGACTTGGAAACTGAAGGAACAATGTTGAAATTTATTTCACACCAAATTGATGTTTGTTGCTGACACTAACTTGGGATGGGGACATCAGGCAATCAATTTGATTGCTGATCAAATACACACTGAGGTTTGTATGGAATTTTGTAAATAATAAAGACTGGACAAGGACACACACCACCTCACAACTTGGCGAGGGTGGGTTTGATAATCCAATTGGATGACTCAATGTAACAAATTACCTTATATGCTGAGGGACCAGGGTCAAAAAGGGGTATAAAGCCCTAGCACTCAAGGAAAGTGGGGCTGCAACCAGAAAGTGTGATTTTGTCAATCACTGGAATTTGTGTGGAAGAATTAATTCAGCAGATTGACCACACAGGGCCCAGCTCCTGCATGCAGGTCTTCCAACATTATTGGTATTGTAAGTGAATATTATTGCTTAGTGAACATCTGTTTCATTTGGGTGGGTAGATGACTCTGTGTTAAGTGTGTGCAAATCTCAGGAACATCTAAAATCATAATATACATACAAATTAAGCCCCTGCCTGTTCCTTGACATTACAAATCAGAAATTTTACCCTCACATGCCTTAATTTTCTCCACCAGCCTCTTGTATAACATGATGTCAAACACCTTGTACATATAATTGGTTACATTCCTTTATTTATGCATTTTGCACCAATCCGTGACTAAATCAGTCAAGCACAAAATATAATTTACAAATTCATATTGATCATCTCTGATTAATTCATGCCTCACCAAGTATTAAGAAAGTAGTAGTTTCTCTGCAACCAACATAAGACAAATTCCTGGCATATTCCAAATTGGAGTGTCGCAATATCCTCTGATAAAATTCACACTTCCAAACGTACAGTTAATGACTTCCTGTGTTTTGAGACAAAGACTGGCTAGGATTAGCACCCATGTTTAATCCAATTAACATTTAAAAAAATGTAAGTTTAAATACTGATCTCCAGTAATGATTCTTACATTTGCTCCTCAGGCTCCTAAACATTCCTACTCCTATATTCTGTTGTAAAAACAGAAATTATTTTTATTGAAAGGAAATATAATGTTGGAATAGTGAATCCAGGAGAGCAGAACAATTGACTGTTATACAAATGCATCTTTTAATACTTTAAAGTGTTGCATGTTCACAGTTTGATATGCATCTTAGTTATATTAGGACAATGCAGAGCTAACTTTAGTTCTAAATCCAAATTGTTCATTTACAGAATTTTAAAACATCCCAGAACTTACAGGATTTTCAACACACACATACACGGTCTTTACCAAGAACCCCAGATCCTTTTTGGAACATTTCCTGTATGGTGTCAGTACGTAACTCTCTCTAACTCCACCTATAAGCTGAAGCAATCAAAGAAGTGTACAAGGACTTAATGCTGGACTTAATTTTCCCAGATCTGTGGTCTTGGGATGGCAGAGGGTGATTGTGCCAGGGAAATAGGGATGAATTCCATCTGGATGGTTCCCTGATGCTACAGATCACGGAGATTCCCAGGGTCTGTTTAGGAAGCGGATTGCCTGCCCACTATATGAATGCAAGTAATTTAAATAGTTAAAATCCCCATTGGGGGCAATTTTCAGCATACGGACACCCCATTATGTAGGACACCTTGAACAATGGATGTTGTCTTCCTGGGGTAGTTTGTGGGAAAAGCGCTGAACACAGTTGTTCCTTCCTCTAAAGAAGGAGCCACAAATGGGAAAGGCAGACACTCTGGCCCTAACTGAGGGGTGTGTCATCTCACTCCATCCCTCAATATTTGTGATTGGACCAGCAGCATTGGGTTGATAGGATAGTGAGAGCAATGGTGATAATTAGGACATGGGAAAACACATTTGCTGGTTTGGTTTCTGGCAAATGCAGCCTTGGGACCTTTATTTTATTTTGATGGTCCTGAGGCTTCCTGGACAAGGCTGGCCATTTGAACCTTAAATGGTAAAGCATTGAAGGTGGTAAGTGTTTTGAACTACTGTGTCAGTGCTTAAGAGACAATTGTTGTGGCCACATAACCAGTGAGTAAATAAACAAAATACTATTTCGGTTCTGGAAAATTTGTTCTACTTACATTGTATTATTTCTGGTGTACCTGATCTTATTTAAAAAAAATTTACCTACTCTTCACTGCCCTGCTGCTGCACCCCAACACCCAAATCCTTTGTTTTACTTTGCTGTTTCCTTTCCTCCTTTCTTTCTTCTGTCTTTTATTCTTCCATCATCTGATTTCCAGCTAGTTCTCAAGTTTCTTACCATCTCACATGCCCCATATCCTGGCAATAATTTATTTCAGTGGGTTTCCATTCCAGATGTACCTGCCTACTTTCCCTTTCCTCACTCTCTCCTGGGGCATCATCCAGTACAAACTTATGTTCAAATGTAATTTATGTTCAACTGTAAAAGTGCAATGAAACAACTTAAGAGCCTGTCATATTTAATATTTCACATTATTTGTTGACCATTCTACTATGGATATGGAAGCTCGATGTAATTTATTTTAAAATTTGCTTTTTTGGGTTTAGATTTGCAGGGTTGTTGCATGCTAGAGATGTAGTTCGGGAGTCTGGTGAAACGTCTGTCCAGATGATTTCAGTAAACAGGTTTGTTAAAATGAATTTCAGCAAAAACAGAAAAACTTGAGAGATTGTACTCTCATTTTTCTGGGCTATGTAGGAGAAAATTTCAATGGACCCATATCCAAGTCTTAAGAATTGTTTGCAGCTCTCTTGGCTACCTAACAGGCAGGTGAGGAGTCAAGGGTCAAACTGTCAAAATTATTACCTCGCAAGTTCACAAAATGGACAAACAAATACACTTTGAAGGTAATTTGACAATTGCTGCTAATGAGAAGCAGACAGGAACTATGGTGGAAATGAATAGAGCTTGTAAACTTTAGCATGGAACTTTCCAGAAAGAAAACAAAAGATGAGTATTTAGCTGTAGTATGTTTTGCATGTTACAGGAAACATTGTAGAGTAACTTAACCAAGGTTTGAAATGACTTGGTCGGTCATTTGCATACTTGGAAACAAACCAATTTTCTTAATTTTGAATTGACCTTTTGACTGAGTTTTTAAATTTCAAAAGACTGTAGTGTTGGAGGGGGCATATACAGGTCATCATCTCCTGTTCACATTACAAGAAGGTCACTTCAAATCATGCTACTGTTCGCCTACATATTGGTCAGCAGAAGTAAACTCCTGAGTGTGAGTTACATGAAGGTTTCAGGGTCCACTTAAAGGACAGCTGGTGACCTTTAATCTGTGTTACCTTGGCCAGACCAGAAGTTCATAAGTGCCTTAGAAGGGGGAATCCTACTGTGAGCTGGAATTGGGATAAGAGTTGGGCCAGATGACCAGAAATAAAGGTTAAAATTTTGAGAAGAAAGAGAACATTCTGGAAATACTCAGCCATTCTGGGTTCAGTGGTAGCTTCAGAGAAGAACAACGATTTCCCATTCTTCTTGTATACAGGGAGGGTGGGGGGAGAGGGATGAAAACTGAAGGGAAATTAAATCGATTTGGACATTACAACCAGTGACTGGCACCTCTCAGTCTTTTGTTTCATGGCCCCTGCCAGGTGAAATGGAACAAACCTTTCCCCAAATAATATGACGTGACATGACCGTGATGCCTTTAAAGGATCTGAGTTGATTTAGTAGCAAAACCGAAATTATTTGTTCAAACTTACAAAACCAACTAACATTTCTAGGTGAAATAATTCTAAACATCACCAGGGTTAAGCATGACTAAAATCTGATGATAACCAACATGACAGCAGTGAAAGTCAATTGAATTAAATAGGACACCCTCAGAGTCAGTCCCCTCCGGCAGAGACCTAATGTGACTAATTTCATGGATATTTATCTTGAGCCTCATCATTTCTGGACTGCTGCTAGAAGCTCACTAAAAATATCTACACCTTTCACTCTTTAATAAAATCCCAAATGAAGGCACCATTCAATGCTCAACAATTCAGACTTAGTGTTTCGCATTTCCTATTCTTTTAATATAAAAAATTACATGCAATTTTTCAATCAACGAACGATGCCATAAAAGTGATTTTCTCTTTGAATGTTTTTTTTGGGCAGGGCGGGGGACGGAAGAATTGGGGTTTGGTGATACTGCAAAAGGATGTTTCGATTCCTATTTTATTTCTGGTCAGTGCTGGTTCAAGAACTCATCCCACTTTGACAGGCCATTTGTTCAGTCTTTGCACTTTTGTACAGATGAACCTTCTACTGACATTTGGGAAACTCTGTGGCCATAGAATTAAACTAATTGAATTGGCAAAGCCCTGCGCTATTAGTCCTTACTGAAAGAGGAAGTTATCAAGATAATGGATAGACTAAAATATTATAAAGGGACGGTATTAGAGAGGCTGGCTGTGCTTAAGTTGGTAAGTTTCCAGGACCAGATGGGATTTATCTGAAAATGGAAGTAAGGGTAAAAATTGCTATTGGAAGTGCAGCCACTTCCACCTTTGCTCACACTTGCACCTTTGAGTCAGAATGTTGGGGGTTCAAGTCCCATTGCAGACTTGAGCACAAAAATCTAAGCTGAAATCTAATATAATGCTGACAGAACACTGCACTATTGGAGGCAGCCTCCGAAAAGCTCTGACCTCATTCGCGGTTGGGATTCTCCGGTGCTGCTACAAGTGAATGGAGTTTTGGCTGGAATGACAAATTCTCCGTTCTCACTTACGATGGAGCGGGCGCGGACAACAACGGAGAATCCCACCTGTCTTCTCTCAGATGAGGCCTTGTTCTCGTGGGTGGATGTAAATAGCACTAGAAGCTCTAAGTAGTTATGGCACTACTTTGAAGAGTAATGGTGTTCTCTTCTCTCCCCACTTCCTTCTCCCCCCAAATATCTGAGCCAATATTTATCCCTCAATCAACAACACAAGTGCGGATTATTTGGTCATTATCACACTGCTGTTTGTAAGTTCGTTGAGCACAAATGTGTGTTTCCTACATGCTACTGCTCTTTAAAAGAAATTAATTGGGTCTAAAAGTACTTTCAGATCTTCTGAGGTAATGACTGGTAATAAACAAATGCAATTTTTTTTCTTTTTGAACAATGCTCTACAACAGTGAAGGGAAACCTACAGCCAGGGCCAAACACAACCCATCAGGATTCTGAGTGTAACGTGACACATTTTGTTGATCATTGCCCAATGCAGGTTGCTAGATTCCACCCGTGTATTTTTTTTTCCATACGGTATAACTAAAGTAATACGCATATAAAGCAAGGGCGCATGAAGTGAGATGCTTGTTGATCACACACAGCACTGACTGTGAGAGATGTGCTGTGTCCAATCAAAACATATTTCTTTTGTTTTTACCATTTGAATTTGGTAATATATGAATATTTACAAAAGGGGTTTACAAAATATTTACAAAAGGGATTTATGAAATATTTATGAATTGGGATTTATGAAAGGGAAATTATGCTTGACAAATCTACTGGGATTCTTTGGGGCTACAACTAGTAGAATTGACTAGGGAGAACCAATGGGTGTGGTTTATTTAAACTTTCAGAAGGCTTCAACAAGGTCTCACATACCAGATTACAATGTAAAGTTAAAGTGCACGAGATTGTGGGTAGTGTCTTGAGATGGATAGAAAGCTAGTTAGCAAACATGAACCAAAAAGAGTAGGATTAAAAGGGTCTTTTTCTGATGGGGTACCACAGGGATCTGTGCTAGGAAACCAACTGTTTACATTATGTATTAATGATTTGGATGAGGCAACTAAATGTATTATCTCCACATTTGCAGGCGATACAAAGCTGGATGGGAGGGTGAACTGTGAGGATGATGCAGGGACGGTTCAGCATGGTTTGGACAGGCTGAGTGTGTGGGCACTTGCATGGCAGATGCAGTACAATATGGATAAGTGTGAAGTTTTTCACTTTGGCGGTTGTAATAATAGATTATTACTTGAATGGGCATAAATTATGAATGTGGGTGCTCAGTGAGAACCTGGAGTCCTCTTGCATCAGTTGCTGTAAGTAAGCATGCAGATCAAGCAGGCAGTAAAGAAGGCAAACGCTATGTTGGCCTTCATAGTGAGGGGATTTGAGTATAGGAATTGGGATGTTCTATTGCAATTGGACAGGGTGTTGGTAAGGCCACAACTCAAGAATTGTATGCAGCTTTGGTGTCCAAGGATGCCCTTGCCATAGAAAGAGTGCAGCAAAGGTTTACCAGACTGATTCCTGGGATGGCAGTTTGTCATATGAGGAGAGTCAAAGTCAGTTAGGATTATATTCACTGGAGTTTAAAAAGTGAGAGTGGATCTCAGGAATTTATAAAACTCAAACAGGATTAGATAGAATAGATTAGAGTAGAGTAATCTAAACCAGGAATTGAACCTGGGTCCCTGGTGAAGTGAGGCAGCAGTGCTAACTACTGTGCCTCCTGTGCTGCCCAATGTGATGACACTCAGCCACTCATGGTTCATTCACTAGCCTAGGTTGCCTATCACTAGTCATAGAGAGTCACAGAGATGTACAGCATGGAAACAGAGCCTTCAGCCCAAGCTCTTTATCCATGCCAAACAGGTTTCCAAAACTGAACTAATCCTATTTGCTTGCATTTGGCCCGTATCTCTAAACCTTTCCCGTCCATGTACCTATCTAAATATGTTTTAAATGTTGTAATTGCACCTGCCTCTATCTACATCCTCCTCTACAATCTCTGCCCTGTGACGTGTACAGATTTATTATAACTGGCAACCTCAGGAATCAGAGACAAGTAGTTCTGCTATAAAAATAGAGAATATCATAAAGGCAAAATTCTGCAGGTGTTGAAAATCTGAAATGTGCATAAGTACTGGAAATATTCAGCAGGTCTGGCAGCATCCGTGGAAAAAAAATAGTCAATATTTCAATTTGTAGAGTATCAACTCCACTTGAAGGTTAAAGTCAAGACTTTGCAGTCACTTCCTGAAAAATTTGAATGGTGGCCTTATCACAAAGAAGCTGACTGCATTTCAATATCTTAATTGCAAAAATAAAATCAAACTTGAAAAATAAAAATGATGATGAATGGAAGCCTGAACTAGAACCGAATGTTGGAAATGCATCAGAAACAGTAGGGTAGGTTCACTGGTATTGTTAAAAGGAGAGACTCTTTGCAGCAATGATCAAAGCAGACACTGGAAAACTATGGAGAATGCTGGAAAAACTCAACCTCTGTAGTGAGTGAAGTCTTTCCAGTGTTCCCTGTTCTTGTTTCAGATTCCAGCATCTGTAGTATTTTGCTTTTATTGTTATGGGGAAACAACTGTTGGATGTCAGGAAGGCAAGCATATTAACTGCTTTGAGAAGAGTCACATCTTTAGCTTTGATTTCCTAACCAACTTGCACTCCTTTGTTTCGTGAGTGGTCTTTGAATCTGCTGCTGCATGACACTTACAAAGTGCATTTCTTTGATAAAACAAGCACATATTGATTACAAGCCAGAAAGTCCTGATGACAACACCTGCTTAACACTTTAAAAATGTCATCACTTTGATATAAGTTCAGTTAGATTACCCTTTTCAGCAGGGATAGAAATATTGACTCTACTGAGGCTTATAAAGAGTAGAAAAGCATAATTCAAATCACAAGAAACATCACAGATTTCAGGAACAGACCCCACTGTACTGAAACAAAAATCAGCGAGGGTACTTTTAGAAATAAATAATGGACTTTAGTGACCCAATCTATAACAATGTCAGCATCAAAAACACAAATTTCGGAGGGACATTTGTTAAAGGTTTATCAGGCATTAATAAACAGTAAAATCATTACTCAGGACGTTCCATATTTTCAATGAGACATTAAACCTAGGCATTGTATGCTCTCTCAAGTGTGTGTAGACAATTCCACTGTACTATTCATAGAATAGATTTCCTTGGTATCCTGGTGAATATTCAACCAAAATCAAAAGAACAGCTTATCTAGTTATTATCTCACTGTTGAGAGATTTTGTTGTGTGCATGTTTCTGCCATTTGTTTCGCTACAGTATGGGAGAGACTGCATTTCAAAAGTACTTCATGGGTAACAACATATTTGGCCCTTGGTTGCCAGTGCTCAAAATGTAAAATTCTAATCCTTGCTTTGAAATCATTCCTTGGTCTCCTGGTCTTTTTCAGTCCTTAATTTGCTCTTACTCATCCCACTCACAAATTGCTGTCCATTTAATTGAGCTGCCTTGTTTCCACTACTTGGAATACTCTCCTTAATCTCGTCCACGGTTCATTCACCGCCGAAATACTGTTGGATTTTTTTCTGCATTAAGTGTGCTACAAATAAGATTTTTGTCGTTTGTGCCTTGACTGACATGGAACCACTGAAGGTCAACAGGAAAGCAGTGTTTAAATTCCTGTTTCAAATAATAGTGTGATTAATTGCATACAATCTATTTTAACAGTTCTCTCAATGCAAGAGATAGCGTATGCTGGTAAACTTCATTCACTTTGTTATAATGAGCATAGTTTCTGTTAATGATGCCTCAGCGAATAAATGCACTAACCATTGTAGGACTTATCCGTACAAATGAAGGAGATCTCAGATACATAGCAGAGGGAGTGCAACAGTTAGGCTCAACAAAGATGGAGGAGGGGGAAAGGGAGGAACAGAAAAATCAGCCAACATTTTTGTTGATCACAATCCGCCAATCTCTTCGATCAACTCTGTATGTTGCATGTAGCAATGACATAAAGGTGTAAAGTTGCTTATAATATTTTCACAACAGTGAAGTTATGAGTGCTTCAAGAGTTTAACTATACACAGAAGTGACAGTTTAGATTCTTCAGTGCTTGTGTATTGATACTATATGAGCATACAATGATCTTATCTCCATGAGCTGTTCCATTTCTCCATCACAAATAATCAGCACAATTAAATAATTTTAAAAGTTAGATGAAATTGTAAATATGCTCCTGCTAATTTAAAGCAAGTTCATATTCTCCATAGCTTTTAAGAATCTTTTCTCTTCTCAAATTGTTGCTTCATTGCAGTTCAGCTGGTCAGTGCAGAAGTCAAAATTTAATTAATGGTAGCTCTTAAATTTCTTGATCACATCCTTTTTCAAATCTTTGAAATAAACCATCCAAACAGCAGCTGCTACTACAACATTGAAAGTATACAGTATCCTATATTTTTAGTTTTAAAGAAAAATATTTTCGCATGTACTAATCACAGAATAAATTTCTGGATTAATGTTTCAGAGTTACTGCTTTACTTTTCAAATTAAAACTTATTTTAACAATAGACATATCACAGCTTCAGACAAATAAGAAAATTTACAGACTTGGTCAGGGAATACTGCAAGCATGACATGGATTACAACTTACATGTGTACTGAATTCCCTCAGGTGCTTTGTATCGGTGGGAATGGAACACAGCAGGAGGCAGAAAAGAAGCTTAAATGCAGTCAAAAGGTTTGGAGGAAGGCTTAAAGTGATGAGAGGTGGCATCACAAAGAAACAACATTTAGGAAGAGAGGGCACAGATTTGAATACAGGGTTGTGGAAAATTGCCAAATCAGGGCCCATTGAAGCTTTGGGTCATTTGAAGACAATGAGGTATTTCTGATTTATATTGCCTCTATGTTGTCAAGACTGTGGGCAGAATTTTCCAGCCCGCTCATGCCCCATTGCCAGCAAGGATGGAAAATTTGGTTCTCAGCTAAATCTCCGTTTACTACAGCAGCACTGGAGAATCTCACCAGTCTAAATGGCTGGAAAATTCCACTCTATGTCTTCCATCCATCTTGGGTGAGACAACTTGCTCTGGTAAAAAATTGGGAAATTAGATGAAAGAGTTAGATGAGGAGGAGAAGCCTTTGCCTTTTCAAACTTTTTTGCCCTATGGGAATTGGCCCTGATGCTACCACAGGGCAAGAAGCTAACAATTTGGTGCGTAAGTGATTATGGTCAATTTTATCCCAAGGTTTAAAATAGTGCAGGAGCTTGTGGTAAGGTTAATAGAATACATAAAAGAAAAATAAGTAATTGAACAAAATAGTTAAGTGGATAATTAAAACAAAATAAGGATGGCAGGACAGGTGATGTCTCAGCTGCAGCATGGGAACTTTGGGTGCCATTTAATCCTCGGGCCAGCACGTCAGCCACAAGTGTAAGCAGCTTGAGGAACTTTGCTCAGAGTTGTTCAGATGGAGGCCTAATTACAGACACTGCGACACAACAGGGAGGGGGAAAGTTCACAGCACCTTGTACTGGTGGCAGTCACACAACTTAGAACAAAGAACAAAGAAAATTACAGCACAGGAACGAGCCCTTCGGCCCTCCAAGCCTGCACCGACCTTGCTGCCCCCTACATTTCTGAGGACTATATCCCTCTATTCCCACCTCATTCATGTACTTGTCAAAATGCCTCTTCAAAGTCAGTACCATTTCCACTACCTTCCCGGGGAACGAGTTCCAGACACCCACTAGTCTCTGTGTAAATCATCTGCCTCGTACATCTCTTTTAAAACTTGCCCCTCACACCTTAAACCTATGTTTCCATTAATTGACTCTTCCACCCTGGGAAAAAGCTTCTGATTGTACACTCTGTCCATGCCTCTAATAATCCTGTAGACTTCTATCAGGTCTCCCCTCAACCTCCGTCACTCTAGTGAGAACAAACCAAGTTTCTTCAACCTCTCCTCATTGCCCTCCATATCAGGCAACATCTTGGTAACTCTTCTCTGTACCCTTTCCAAAGCTTTCACATCCTTCGGTTAGTGTGGCGACCAAAACTGAACACTATATTCCAAGTGCAGCCTAAACAAGGTTCCATAAAGCAGCAACATGACTTGCTAATTTTTAATCTCAACACTGCAGCTGATGAAGGCCAGCATGCCATATGCCTTCATGACTATCTTCTCCACCTGCAGTGTCCCTTACAGTGACCTGTGTACCTGTACACCCAGATCTCTTTGCCTATCAGTACTCTTAAGGATTCTGCCGTTTACTGTAAATTTCCTAGCTATATTAGACCTTCAAAAATGCATTACCTCACATTTGTCTGGATTAAATTCCATCTGCCATCTCTCCGCCCAAGTCTCCAATTGATATTTATCTTGCTGTATCTTCTGATGGTCCTCATCGCTATCCACAAATCCATCAACCTTTGTGTCGTCCGCAAACTTACTAATCAATCCAGTAATGAATTGATTAGGATGGAGTCTTCTTACATGGAAAGTGCTCGGGAACGAAAAGATGTAACTGCAGGTAACAGTAGGACTGCAGAAGCCTCAGCCTTTGCAATTGTCCAACAGGTTGAGGTTCTTTCAGTTTGTTTGGATGAGAGAAGGGGCTGTAGGTGGATGTGCTAACTGACCATGGTACAGGAAGCCATTCAAGTGGAGGGAGCAAAAAGGAATGTCGTAGTAGTAGGAGATGTATAGCAAGCAGGATTGACACTGTTCTTTGCCACAAAGAGTAAGAGTCCAGACAGCTGCATTGCCTACCCAGTGCCAGGGTTCGGAAATTTTGCTCACGACTGGAGAGGAACCTGCAGTGAGAGGGGGAAGGTCTAGCTGTCATGGTCCATGTAGCTACCAACATCATAGGCAGGATGAAGAAGGAGGTTTGAGGAACTAGGTACCAAATTAAGCAGCAGAACCTCAAAGGTAATAATCCCTGATTATTACTTGAGCCATGTGCAAGCTTGCAAAGGGAAGATAAGATTGGAGAAATGAATGCATGGCTCAAAGATTAGTGTGGGAGAAGTGGTTTCGAGTTCATGGGGCACTTGGACTAGTACTGGGCAAATAGGGGTTGTACTGTTGGGAAAATTTACATTTGAACTGTGCTGGGATTAGTATTTCTGGCAAGCCACATAACTAAGTAGAGAGCATTTTAAACTAAATAGTGGGGGCAAATGCTCTAATTTGGAAAGATGTGGTAAATCAAAGAGTAGAGACAAGGCAAGAGAGAAAGGTATTAAGATAAGGGAGGGAGTACAAATCTAAGAGTAAATCAGCAGAGAGGTTACAAAGATAACAAAATAACAAAACTAAAGGCTCTGTGTCCGAATGCATGTAGCATTCAAAACAAAACAGATGGACTGATAGTGCAAATAGAGATAAACATGATCTGATGGCCAATACAGAGGCATAGCTGCCTAGTCACACATATTGGGACCTGAATATTGAAAGGCACAAGACATTTAGGAAGGAAAAGCTAGAAAAAAAGGGGAGGTGTAGTTCTGTTAATTAATGATGGCATTAGCACAATAGAAAAGGATAACTGAAGTTCAGAAAACCAGGATGTAGAAGCAGTTTGGGTAGAAGTGAGAAATTATAAAGGTAAGAAGTCATTTTTGTGTGTACAGTGCCCATAACAGTAACTACAAGGTAGGACATGGTATAAAAGAGGTGACAATGGGAACTTGTCAGAATGGTATGGTGATAATCATGGGGGATTTTAGTCTACATACAGTCTGGAAAAATAAGATTATAGGCATAGATAGCCTGGATTTTTATTTATTCTTTCATGGGATGTGGGTGTTGCAGGCAAAGCCAGCACTTGTTGTCCATCTCTAATTGCCTTGCAGGGCAATTAAGAGACTGATTCTACAGAGCAGTTAAAAGTCAACCTTATTGCTGTGGATCTGGAGTCACATATAGGCCAGACAGGGATGGCAGATTTTGATTTGATTTTTTACTGTCAGATATATTGATATATAGTGAAAAGTATGTTTTTTTGCACTTACATACAAAGCACTCTGTACATAGAGGAGGAAAGAAGAGAGTGCAGAATGAGGTATTACAGCATAGCTAGGGTGTAGAGAAAGATCAACTTAATGCGAGGTAGGTCCATTCAAGAGGCTGATGGCAGCAGGGATGAAGCTGTTGTTGAATTGGTTGATTCGTGTTCTCAGATTTTTGCATCTTTTTTCCGATTGAAGAGGGTGAAAGAGTGTATGTCTGGGATGCGTAGCATCCTTGATTGTGCTGGCTACTTTTCCAAGGCAGTGGGAAGTGTAGTCAGTGTCAATGGATGGGAGGCTGGTTTGAGTGATGGGCTGGGCTTCATTCACATCCATTTATAGTTTATTGCAGTCTTGGACAGAGCAGGTGCCATACAAATTGTGACATAACCAGAAGGAATGCTTTCTATGGTGCAGCTATAAAAGTTGGTGACAGTCATAATGGACATGCCAAATTTGCTTATTCTCCTGAGGGAGTACAGGCATTGGTGGGCTTTCTTAACTATAGCATTGGTGTGGAGTGAGTGATGGTCCTAAAGAAAGTGTGGCTGGGGAATTAATAATGGAAAATAAGGAGCTAACAGATGAATTGAACAGCTATTTTTGCATCAGTCTTGACTACAGAGATACAAGTAACATCCCAGAAATAGCTGCAAATTAGGAAATGGAAGGGAGGGGGAATGTAAAGAAAATTATTCTCAGGGAAGTGATACTGAGCAAAGAGCTACAGTCTCTTGGTCCTCATATACTTCATCTCAGGGTCTTGAAAGAGGATGCTAGCGAAATAGTTGATGCATTGGTTTTAATTTTCCAAAACTCCCTAGATTCATTTTCTAGAAGGTTCCATTAGATTTAAAAAAGTGGTGTGTCTGGTCGGTGTTCCCAGCGTACTAAAAAGCGGTGTGTAAGGTCAGTGTCTCCGGTGTGTTAAGAAGCACGATGTCCATTGGTATTTCCAATGTACTGAAAAACGGTGTGTGGCTTGTGTTTCCAGCGTACTAAAAAGTGCCATGTCCTTCCGTTTCCTAATATGTTAGCAATATTAGTCAGATCATCAACAGAATATTAGCCATGACAGATAGTAATTTAGATTGGGATATCGGGCAAATAAAAGTAAGATGATCATGAGTAAGGTGACTAAGGCTGGCTGGGACCCATCCTGAAAGAAATCTCACAACACCAGGTTAAAGTCCAACAAGTTTATTTGATAGTAAACCCACAAACTTTTGGGGTTTGCCCCTTTACCGTCAAATAAACCTGTTGGACTTTAACCTGGTGTTATGAGACTTCTTACTGCGTTTACCTCAGTCCAACGCCAGCATCTCCACATCATGATCCATCCTGAAACCCGGAGAAGCATAAAAAAGGTGGGATAAACAGATGAAAGAAAAAGAGGAGATAGAAGTTATGAGGCAGTCAGAGAAATCAGAGGTAAGGCTGCTGACTCAGGAAAAGGGACAATTACTGAAGAAACATGAGGCACTTCAAAGCAGAATTGCCCACCACAGTATAAATGGAAGAAGCAGTCTTTGCAAAAAGGGAGTTAACTCTTTCTGATAACACTTTGAAATTTTAAACTGACGAACTAATCCAAACCATCTTGTGCACAATAAACCCCTATGCTTTATTTTAAATGTTTTGGCAGAGTTAAAGAAGGCAGCTCGATAAATACTGCTGAGACAATTTTAAAATTGAAAAAGTCAGGCACCTTAATTTAGTGGGTTATCTTTGAAAGAGGTAAAACATGGTTAATGCCTGGAATCAAACAGGGATATTTGATTTCTGTTTTAAAGAAATTATGAGAATACTTTGGTGGACCATAAATTCTCTCCAGATAAACTGAACACGATGGTAACTAATGCAGATGATAAATCGTATAATGAAATGGGAAACGAAATTAGGGAAAAAGGACATAACATACAACCCCTTCTGGCCATCACACATTGGAACTGTACAGGGGGAGACAAGCTAAGATCTAGAGACAAAGACCCTTTTGACATGAAATGGTTAATATGGCTTAAATTACAAGGAAAAAATTTGTTTTAGAAAAATCAAGACAATCGACAAACTAACTTTAAGAGAATCCTAAGATAATCATGGCCAGAAAGGAGTTTAAAAAAAGGGTATTTGAAGGTCATGGAGAACAAATTTACCAGAAGATGGATTCAGGTAAAGGAAGAACGGGGAAGAGATGGGTGAATGTATTACCAACCATATGAATGCACCTACACGACAAGTACGATTGCAAGAGTAACACCATGATCATGGGCAGATATGTGCCCAGAGGAAACTGTCAGAAAGTGAAGGTGCTGAGCCATTGAAAGATAAGAGGCTGTGTTGTAGAGTTGTGTAGACAACTTAAAGAATTGAGGTTCAGAGTGAAAAAGCAGCAGGAAGTATCAGACCCAGAAAGAAATGAGGGATGTGATTCCCCCAGGACATCACAGAAGTAGAAGGTAAGGTAATGGTTAAGGGGGCAACAGAATAATTTGGATCTACTCTGCAATGGCAAGCACTGACTGGATGATGATAATTAATGACAAATGTGAATGATGGAAGCATTGGTCATATGTGAAACGTTATATCACTCAGCCAAAAAGCAGGAAAGCAACCAGTGGCTTGTTTAACTATTTTGTTTCAGACAAATCCTCAGAACAATGGCAATCTGGAGGACAATAGTGGCTATATCACTCAATTTTTAATAACAGTAACACGGGAGGCACCCACCATGAATATCAACAAAGCCACCTGTCTGCATCTAGGACTGTACATGCAACTATCTGAAAGAGGGAGCACCAAATGGATAAAGAAACCAAGTGCTAGAATTTTTGAAGCAAGTCACTTCCAGTAGTCATCATGCTATATTACCAAAAGGGGATGGATTAACTCTGGTAACATTGTTCCGACCCTTTACACTAATGACATCATTGGATATATGGACACAAAAGGACTGTACAATCTTCCAGCTTAGCACTGGCTTTTGCAATATGGTACACCTTAGTTTCTGTCTTTATGTTGTCTTTAACTTTCGTGCTTAGCCATGGATGTTTTTCCCCTTACAAACTTTCTTCTTCTCTAGAATATATTTTAGTTGGAAGAAATTGAATGTCTCCTTAAACAACTGCCACTGCTCGTCACTTTTTAGCCTTCCTGCCCAGTCCACAAGGGCCAAGTTCTGTCCTCATGTATACGTCATAACCTTTGTTTAACTCCAGAATGCGCATGTGGGACTCTGGTTTCTTGCCCTCAAACTGAATTTTTAATTCTATCACACTATGATCACTCTTCTCCAAAGGATCCTGAACTATAATGAATTAATCCTTGCTGATGAAACAATAACAAATCCAGAACTGCCTGCTCTCTGATTCATTCCACAACATATTGTTCCAAGAAACAATTCCTAATACATTCAATGAACTGTCCTTTGAGGCTACTCTTGCCAATTTGAATAATCCAGTTCAAGTGCATATTAAAATTAACTATGATTATTGCTGTACCCTTCTTACAAGCCCTCAGTAATTCTTGTTTTATACTCTGCCTCACTGCAGAAGTACTGTTTGGAGACCTATAGATTACTTCCATCAGGGACTTCTTTCCTTTGCTATTTCTTATTTCTACACAGACTGATTCCACATCTTGATCTCCATTGCTTAAATATCACTTCCCATCGCAGCACTGATCTCTGCCTTCACTACTAAAGCTACAGCACCTCCTTTTCCCTTCTATCTTTCCAAAATACTGAGTACACTAGAATAGTCAATTCCCAAACCTGTTCTCCTTGTAACCATGTCTCAGCAATTGTCACCAAATCATACCCCTTTGTCTCTATTTGTACTGTTAACTCATTTATTTTAGTCTAAATGCTTTGTACATTCCAACACAAAGGTTTGTTCTATTAAGCTTATTCTATTATCAAATTTTGCTACTCTTTTATAATGGCTTGTTGTAAAATTAAGTACGCAAATTCTGTTAACAATCTGCCTCATCACTAATCTGCACTCCTACTTTCTCCTTTAATTTTGATTTTCTTATTTCCCATGTAATTGAACCCTCCCTCCCACTACTTAGTTTAAAGCCCTATTTACAATACTAGTTATGCAATTCACCAAGACTCTGGTCCCGGCATGATTCGGGCGAAGACCATCCCATCAGAACAACTCCCTCCTTCCCCAGTACTGGTGCCAATGTCCTGTGAATTCAAACCCATTTCTCCCAGACCAACCTTTGAGTCACACATTTACCTCTTCAATCTTATGGACCCTGTGTCAATTATTTCAGAGTTTCTTTCATTTGCAGGTGAGAATGTAATATCAAAACCAATCTATAGTGAGTTGAAATGTAAAGAGGAAAATCAAAATTGCAAAACTACAGCAAATTTAGCTTGAATGGAAAAGTCAATCAAGCCCTTATTTAATATTTAAGTTAAAGAATGGCATTCTGCAGTCTCTTCACTCTGTAGTTTTGTGTCAGTCCAGGTGCTCAAGTCCTTGAGTGGGAATCCACAATTCCTTTGCTAAAATGAAGATTTCTATCAACAGACCCAAGCTAACACCCAAGCTAATGTAATGCAATGTTAACCCTAAATAGAATTGATAAAATTACTCCTGATTTTGGATAGTTTCATTAGTAAATTAGTGTCACCGCACATCAGCTTGAAAGACAAACAAACAATTGTTGGCTCAGGTGTTCAAAATTTCCTTGTGCATTCTAGCAGCCTAAGATGAAAGCACCAGAGACTATCATATATAATAATATGTGCTAAAGAGCGAAATGGACTCTGGAAAATGCTAGCTTTACTCAGGCAAATTTAAGATCAGCAAAGCGACACCAAAGGATTTAACTTCTTTACACCTTTCAGAAGAGTTACTGAGAAGTGAAAAATTGAGGAGACAATGAGTGTGTTTCCAGATCATTAGTCTGTGAAAATTTAAACAGAAGCTCAAGTTACAGGTTAATCTGCTGCCCTGTGCTCTTTTTAAATTAGTTGGAGTTTGCATGATTGAGCATTGCATTGAACCAAATCATGGGAACATTTGGTACGTAGCTCTTGGAGCACTTTTTATAATAGAGCAATTCAAAGAGTGTTGCTCTCGCAGTTACCTTTTGATTAAGTTTGTTGATAATACAGTTATGTTCTTTTGGAGCAGGCAAGTATTGAAGTTCATGTTACTTGATGAGTTGAGAAATCTCAAACTGGATAAAATATTTTTTCCTTTGAAGACACCAGGATAATCATTGCAGTGAAAGAGATGGTTAAACACTCATTCAAATATAGAAACAACAGCAGTCCATTCAGCCCCTCAAGCATAGGCTGCCATTTAGTTGAATCATTCGTACCCCAAAGTTATTTACCTACTCTTGCGCCATATCCATTACTCTTACCTACCAAACAATTTTGAATTCAATCTTTAAAAGTTCAGTTGATACAGCAACCACAACCTTTTTGAGGATGCGGAGGAAGGGATGGGAAGTTGGAGGAAAGAGTTCCATAATTTTATCACCATTTCAGAAAGTGCTTCCTGATTTCTCCCCAAATGTCCTCTTTCTATTTGGAAAAGATAATGCCCCAATGTTCCAGACAGATATTGGAAGAGAGCCACCATGGTCTTCACTTATTCTGTACCAATAACCTTTCAACTACAAAGGTCACATGATTCTTTCTTTGCGATCTTCAAGCCCCAGTCCATGGCTTCAGAAATCCTACTTTGATCATTAAAATGCCTTGTGCAAAAATTATACTGTAGAAATCGAAAGAGGGTTTGATAGCTTGATCAAATGTAATGTGTGAGAAAACAGCACCTTTATATTTGGTGGTAGTAATTTCTTCCTCTTCCACAAATTCTTCCCTTTCAACAAGCTGAATGATGCAGGTGGATGATCCAGTTTTTCCTGCTGACCTCCATAGGAATTTCTTGGCAAACTTGAACTTTCAATGGACAATTCCTATGATCCCCAGGACCGTCTGCAAATGTACCTGACTCAGAGTTGGAGTCAGGGACTCTAGAATAGCTCTAATTGACTTACCTGGATAATCACCCAGGAAATTTTAGACAGATTAAAACCAAATCAAACATCTGGTTAACTATGGAATTGACCTCCAAATCATTCACACTGACCACCCTATCATCCCCTTTGACCCCTTCCACTCCGATTCTCCCTTGGTCCTCCAATTGTATCCTACGCTGTGATCCAACAACCCCACTAGACTGACTACCCACCTCCCGCCACTCACCTCCCACCCCATTCTCCTCATTTAACCATTCATCCATTTACCACTTCTACATTCACCAACATCCATCCATCCACCCACTCACTAACCTTCAAACTGAACCTTTAAGCTTACCACTAGTAACTAGTGCTATAAAATGGGTGCATTTCCTATTTTCCCTATTTGACTCTATTGGATTCCAATGGAGCTCTCTAAGGGACAATGTACTCCCTATTTCTGGGAAAGTCAGGTTTAGAAGATCTGGCAAGAAATAAGCAGTATTCTATGTGGGAAAGTTTGAGCAGAGCAGCAATCTGATGCTGATTGCTGCTGCATGGAATTTTTTCTGGGAATGATCTCTCTAATGGGTCTAGAGGAAAGTGGTGCACAATGCAATTATTGAATTAATAATGTAAACTAATTTGCAAAGTGTGTATGGAATAGACACTGAATCGCAGTTACTTTTGTCAAGATAAAATGTTATATCATAACACAAGCACACCGACAATCTGACCCAGCTGAACGGGTTTACAAGACAATCATGGGAGAAAATGGTGCTTGCTACAAGCTGAAAATGCAAGAAAAAGTATATTGACTAAGCAGAAAAAGTGCATTTTTCTGGTGTTCTTGACTGTGCGATACCCACTAACTGACATTGGACAGCACTTCATCACTGTGAATGCTGTCAATGTTAATCTACACAAAGAGAACACCTCCACATTTCTTAATAAATCTAAAAACTATTTATAATTATAAATTGCAGTTACATAGGCTACGTTTAATGAAAAATATCTCGATTCACTTTATAGACGGGAAGAAGATAATGGAATGAGTTACAAGGCATGGTGGATATGTTAGGAAAGGTGACTGAAACCTAATCAAAGTGATGGGTTTAAAGAGGTTAAAGATAGAAAGTGAGTAGAGTGGTGGAGGGGTTTAAACTGGAGTGGATTAGAGTCAGAGTTGCAGGGAATACAGCAGAAATAGCTGAACTCTCTGTCAATAACAACGTCATAAAACAGAGTGATATACAGCAAGGCAGAGGTACAGGCTAATAGGGTTGAGGGAGATATGAGCTGCTACACAGTGGAAGTGTAGAGCAATATTTAATTAACATTTTGATACAACTATGCCTTAATATCAAAGTCATCTGCAACATCCTGGTGGTTACCATTGACCAGAAATTGAACTGGTCCAGCAATATAAATACTGTGCCTGCAAGTGCAGGTCAGAGGCTGGGGCTTCTGGTGGCAAGTAACTCGCCTCTTGACTCCTCAGAGTATGTCCATCATCTGCAAGATACAAGTCAGGAGCAGGGTGGAATACTCTCTACTTGCCTGATGAGTGCATCTCCAACAACACCATCTAGGACAAAGCAGCCTGTTTGAATGGCGCCTCATACACCACCTTTAACATTCACTCCCTCCACCACTGATGAACAGTGGCAGTAGGGTGTACAATCTACAAGATGCACTGCAGCAACTCACCAATGTTTTTTTTGCTTCACCTTCCAAACCATACGCTGTACCATGTAGAAGGACAAGGGCATCAGATGCATGGGGACACCAGTACTTATAAGTTTCCCTTAAGCTATACCATCCTCACTTGTTCCTGCACTGTTTCTGGGTCAAAACCTGGAACTCCCTTCCTAATAGGAACAGGAGTGCACTTACAGCACATGGACTACAGCAGTTCAAGACATCAGCTTACCACCGCCTTCTCAAGAGCCATTAGGGATGGCTAATAAATGCTGGCCCAGCCAGCAATACCAACATCACATGAATGAATTAAAGATTTAAAAGTCTAGGCAAAAGCAATTTGCAGAGAGATAGATTTTTCTGTCAATGTCATGCAAGTAAAAGCTAACCAAGAATCTGTAGATGGTTACAGCAAGACACAACAAGCAGATTAAAAATGGAGTTAAAGGTGGCTTATTATTTGACTCCATTGTGACTTGTCAATGGTGGTGGAATCGCTTGAGATGCAATGGCTGCCTTCGGAAGTAAGAGGTGTAACCACTCACAAACAGTCCCATGGAGTTAAGTAGAATGAAGAGATTGAATTGGCCAAGCAATCCTTCTGAATTGTATTGATCAATGCAGAAAGCAAGAAAAAAGGAAGGGTAATGCACTGCAGTTGGATTAACACAAAGTAATGACATTTATGACTTAGACCAGAGTTCTTTTGGTGGTGTGGTAAGGAAGCTTTGGGAGAGGTGGAGGCATTTGACAATATGTTCAAGGGCTACAAGGAAGATTAAAAATGGAATGCTAATTGCACCACTTAGACAAGCTGAGGAAATACACTTTGAGATGATGTTGTTGATGCCATTTTTGAAAAGATTAAGCACAACTTTCTCCCCACTCAACTGATCTCAACAGAAGTCCTCTCTAATAAAAATGGTACCAATTCTGTAGTGAGCATCTTTATCTCAAAACATAGAAAACTGGTTGTAAAAGAAAAAATTCTGTACTGCAACAGTCAGTAATTCCTCCCTTGAGTCCAGTACTGATATTACCTAGGATTTATGGGAAAGCAGAAAAAATAATAATAATGACCTTTCAAAGGGAACTCAACACTGAATAACTTTCTTTCCTTGAAATGACCAAACAATAAAAATGCTCACCCTCAATAATCTCTATAAATAACAGTGGCTAATTTGCATCTTGATCCTACCACATATCTGTATCTTCAAAGGCACTGTTTATTTTAAAACCCTACAGATTACAGGGCCATGTGCACATAGCTCAGGCTCTCATCAAAGACTTGAATAAAATTCTTTAAAACATACTCTAAATTGGAGGCTGATCAGATTATTCTAAGTGCCAACATTTTAGAATCAACAAAAAGCAAAACTCAATTCTGTCAGAGGCTATTTTATAATTGCTTCTTGGTAGTGACATTCATGCACTACTCTGATTGGAAGCCACTCCAAAGGCTCCCTTTGGCTGCTCTTTAATTTTGAGCCTCATGCTATAAATAAAATAAAATTAAAGTTCATGTATTTGTCACTGGTAAGGCTTACATTAACACTGTGATGAAATTACTATGACATTTCCCTAGTCGCCACAGTCTGGCACCTGTTTCGTTCAATGCACCTAACCAGCTCGTCTTTCAGAATTTGGGAGGCAACTGGAGCACCCAGAAGAAACCCATGCAGACACAGGGAGAATGTGCAAACTCCACACACAGACAGTGACCCAAGCCAAGAATCGAACTTGGGTCCCTGGCGCTGCGAGGACCAGTGCTCACCACTGTGCCAGCGTGCCCACCCCAGGTGCCTTTATTCATATTAGTAAATTACATAAATGTTCTGATGGCAAAAATCTGCCTCCACACTTATGGATCTATACTGCCACAGAAGAAAGAGGGAATCAGATTAATTTACATCACCATGTTCAGCTAAGATTAAGACCAGTCCCACCTCCGTACGTAATGATCATGGAACTTCCATATTATAGGTTTTATTTTTGTGAAATCAACACAAATCATTGCTTTCCTGCATTTATTCGGAAATTTAAATGCCAGTTTCTGTAACCTGCAACAGTAGTAGGAAACTGCATTTGCAAAGAAGTCAAAATATATTGATTGCTACACATCCAAAGTGTCTGGGTGTCATGTTGTCATCAATTAATCACATCGTGACACACAAAACACATGCAAGTTGTTATTTTTTGCAATGATGAAATGACAAAGTCATAGCATTATTTATCTGGTGAACTAAATTTGCATTGTCACTAATGTAATGATTTAACTAGGGGCAACCACATTAATTACTTATATTTCAGCACCAGGGAAAGTAGTGCTATTTTAACCTCCTGATAATATCCCCTATTTATACACCTATCTTGCAGTTCTTTCAATCAGGTGTTGACAGATACAAAACTGGTGAATCAGCAACAGCTCCTAAGATGCAAGTCTCCCATGTTGCCAGATTTTGCTGTATTAGAGTATCAAACATCATCTGCCATTAGTTAGACTTGTCCTTACATGTTTCAGCCCAATTTTCTTTGCCCTCAAATTTGCTGGAAATGCAAATTAGCAAATAACAAAGCAACAAGAGAAATGGGTCATTGGGGCTTCAATGAACAGGGCATCCAATTGTGTATCTCTTGAAACAAAAGTTAAAGTTTATTTATTAGTCACAAGTAAGGCTTACATTAACATGGCAGTCAAGTTACTGTGAAATTCCCCTAGTTGCCACAATCCAGCATTTGTTTGGGTCAATGCACCTAACGAGCAAGTCCTTCAGACTGTGGGAGGAAACTGGAGCACCCGGAGGAAATTCATGCAGATGTGGAGAGAACATATAAACTCCACACAGTCAGTGACCCAAGCTGAGAATCAAACCGAGTCCCTGGCATTGTGAGGCAGCTGTGCTAACTGCTGTGCCATCACGCCACCCTCCACAAGAAATGAGTAATAAACAGCAGAACGACAGCGACCAAGAGGAGGAAAAACGCAAGGCTGTCAATGCCAAACCAGGTACAGAAAATAGGGTGGGAAAGATAAATCAGATTAAGAATGAGAGAAAAGAAAGGCAAAAGGAAATTTCCTAAACTTATTTCCAACAAGATTGAATTTCAATTCTTATAATAATTAATATTTCATACCAGAGAGGTTGTTTGGCAGTCTTCAACTCTGGTGGCATTAAAAGCATGCTTACACTTGCAATTACAAGCCCTTAAGCATCTGCAATAGTTTTTGTCCATGTCTACTACACAGATGTAGCAATTGCATGACAATCAATGCATTTTGTCAAGGGGCAGACCGTTAAATTCTGCTTTCCCAAAGCTAATGGCAAAGTGGTGCAGCAATATTTTAACAGTAGTTTTTAACCTGTGCATCTGTTCCTCACATGGAGTTACTGTATCATTTACACACAAATAATGGCAAGGGCCTTTAGCTTCTCATTTATTCTTACAACAAAAGCTGCCCAATATGTTTGCTTATTCTTAAATGCAGAAACTCATTTAAAATACTTTGTCGGGCTACAATGCCCTCTATAGACTACACTCTCCTATCCTTCAAAATTTTGTAAAATACCTATTTATATGATGGTACTGGGTTCAATTGTATAATGGAGAGCCAACTTCTAACATGATCACTTGGCAGGATCGGGAAACCTTAATCTATAAACTGATTCATCAAACCCCATGCAACTCTTTCACTTCCAAATCTCACAGTAATTAAATTCTTGATGTGGGGCCAAATGGAAGCCTGAAATGGCACCTATGTCCATTTTCACAGACAGATGTCATTGGAGTTATCAGGGGCTCATCTGATAGCATTTTTGAGGAACTCCTGGAATGTCCCAAACTGCTGCAGGTACAAAACTGGGATGTTTCTGCCCAAGGGCTCTTTCGAACTGTATGAATGGATGGAGAATTGGCAGACCTGGATTTGGTCCCATTGTTCAATAACTGTAGAGATGCAGTTTCATTGAAATGATGGAACGTTCTTGGCCCAATCTTACTGTATCTGACTGACAAGTTCTCACATTCAATTTCTGATTAGATAGTGGGATCCTGGCCTCAACAACAGGAACAGAAGAGATGCCTGCGGATTATTTATACTATGAGGAGGACATAGTCAATAACCTACTGACTGCTCAACAATGGTCAGAAATAGCTTGATTAAATAGTAAGGAGCAAATAGCTTTTTTAAAAATATGATGTTTCAACTTCATTCAGCAATATATTGTTTAGTTTGGAGCTTGTCTTTGTAATAGTGCATGTCAATGTAGCATTTGCACCCTTATGGTTATTAATTTCATTGGCATTCACCCCACAGCAGCAATGTTAGGACATTTCTACTGAAAATGTGCAAAATAATGCTCTCAATAATTAATAGCCAGATGTTCTATGCTGGCTATTGTTTTTCCCTATTCAAAATGAACATATGAGGGACTTGAACATTCAGCAAAAAAAAATTATGGTCTCAAACAATAATTATTTGCTACTTCATATAGAGTTTTTTCAATTATTTTGAGATCCTCCAATTCCTATCTCCAAAAATCAATTTCTGGTCCACTATATGTAAACGTAAGAGGGCAGATCGAAAGGTCAATCTTTTTCTCTAATTTTTGCCAAATTGCTGTTGTTTTAAACTAACTCTTGTAAATCATTATCAGAGACAGAGACACCAGACAAATCAATGTACTGTTCACTACTTGTCCTTGAAACCAATTCTGAAAGGGCATCAAACTACGTTAAGACAGGAGAAATGCGAAGCTTTCAAGCTCGGTGTGTCATTTTGCTTGATCAAGTAGTGATGGATGTATTCTCTTCTGAATGCCCTGCCTTCTCCTGGACAAGGTAGTGTGGGTCTGGATGTGGTCATTCACAGCCATGCCAGCTGCACTATCCAAACTAGTTTGAGATGGGTAATGTTTCTGACAGGTAAAATGAGGACACTGAATATAACCTCGACTGCTATACATAATAAAAGGAGTGACTGAGACTGAGGGATGTTGGATAAAATATATTACAGACCAACTCAAGACAAAAGACACAAAGTGCTGTAAATTTAAAATAACATTTATGTAGGTGTGCAAAAATGCCATTATTCAACAATAGGACAACTGGCAGCTAGGAACAGTTAATAATCTGAAGTTTCACTAGAATCAATTGGGAAAAATATAGTTTATGTTATATTTCCATAAGAAACCAGACACCAAGAAATAATCCTTGCTGGGCCAAGTTGTTACAGCTTCCTTCAGTTGGACGACAACCAGGGGCCTTTTTAACCACATTACCTCCAAGGAACAAATTTAACAGAAATTACTCACATCTCCAGTTAAAAACAAGATTTTGTATTATTATACATACATAACTCCACACTATCAACTTTCTGTCTATACTACAAACTCCATGATCAGCTTATCATTCTGGCCTGACTTCATCTGAATAATTAATACTTGATGGTGCATGGTTCCTTTGCTATCACAGCTATTTTTCAGGTGTTACCTTAATTGTCAATAAGTAATGACAGATGGTTCATTAATAGTGCAGCAAGAAATATAGCTGAGGCTAATTTGTTCTTATGTATAAAGTGTTGAACATACTGGCAGATCAATAGGAATAAACCCTTTCCTAGTACCCACAGATTGCACAGCATTGAAGATAACCTCTTTGATTTGAGATGCAGCCTTAGAGTCATAGAGGTTTACAGCATGGTAATAGGCCTTTTGGCCCAACTTGTCCATGCCATCCCCTTTTATAACCCCTAAGCTGGTCTCAATTGCATGCATTTGACCACCAATCCATCTTACCCATGTAACTGTCTAAACACTTTGTAAAAGACAAAATTGTACCCACTTCTACCATTACCACTGGCAGCTTGTTCCAGACATTCCCTACCCTCTACTGAAAAATTGACCCTCAGGACCATTTTATACCTCTCCCCTCTCATCATAAACCCTCTAGATTTAGGTTCCCCTACATTTGGGGAAAAATATTGACCATCTAGCTGATCTATGCTCCTCATTATTTTATGGACCTCTATAAGATCACCCCTCAGACTTGTACACTCCAGAGAAAAAAATCTCAGTCTATCCAGCCTCTCCTTATAAGTCAAGCCATCAAGTCCTGGTAGCATCCCAGTAAATCTTTTCTGCACTCTTTCTAGTTTAATAATATCCTTTCTATAAGACAATGGCCAGAATGTACACAGTATTCCAAGTATGACCTTACCAATGTCTTGTACGACTTCAACAAGGATGTTCCAACTCCTGTATTTAATGTTCTAACCAATAAAACCAAGTATGCTGACTGTCTTCTTCACCACTCTGTTCATCTGTGATTCCGCGTTTAAGGAGCCACGAACCACTGGATCTCTGTTCTATAATTCACCCAATGCCCTACCATTAACTGAGTAAATTCTGCCCTGGTTCAATTGACCAAAATGCATCATGTCGCATTTATCAAATTAAACTCCATCTGCCATTTGTCTGCCTTTTGGCCCAATTGATCAAGATCCCGTTGCAATCCTGGGTAACCTTCTTCACCATCCACAATGCCACCAATCTTGGAATCATCTGTAAACTTACTAACCATGCCTACTAAATTTTCATCAAAATCAATAATATAAATAACAAATAACAGTAGACCCAGCACTGATCCCTGAGGCACACCACTGGTCACAGCCCTCTAGTTTGAAAAACAATCCTCTACAACCACTCTCTGTCTTCTGTCATGCACACACTCGACCAAAAAAGCATCCTTGTAGGGATCCTAATAGTCTTGCATGCAAAATGATCTCAATTCTGCAATATACATATCATTGGGCATAATTTTTTTTTAAAGAGTCAAGCACATGCTCAAAACAAATGAGAATGATCTCAACACATGCAATCAAACATAGGCAGGACTGAATTCTGCAAAAATTATTCGTACAAACTACCAGTTCAGTGAAGAAATAACTACATCTAGTCCAACAAACTTCGAATAAAGTAATTCATTAAAATTAGCTGCAAACAAACTAATCATTACGTAATATGGCAAAAATAATTTTATACTCCTGTAGATTGAATCACAATTGTACACGAGGTCAAATTCCCATTGGTAATTTTTTTGCTATTGGCATCTCATTCTAAATTCTTAATTTTTCCTACAAACATCTGAAAGGCATTTTGAAAGATGATATATCATATTTGTATGCAAAGTGTGAAATTGCACATCGATATGTAATTATTTTGTGATTTCATCAATTGTATCAGTACAAATCATCACATAGAATGTGAAAGGCATCTAGGAAGGTAGTGTACCGTACTTGTATGCAAAGTGTGAAGATGCACATTGATATGCAATTATGCTGTAACTTCATCAATTGTATTTGAAGGCACAAATCACAGGCTGACAGTGTGTGTGCATTTAAATAAAGAATAGAAACTTGGAATCATATCCTACCAGAGGCTAACACTTGCAAATATAAAAAGGGGAAAGAGAAGAGTTTAATTTTGGGGTGATGGAAAAGAGAGAGAGTTGGTCAGAGGGCAGAATTTGTAGTTGTTGAAGATTTGCCTGTCCAACTTTTTTCAGAGCCAGAAATGTGTTACAAAATGCTTTAAAGACTTGTTGAATATTTAAGTATTTAATTGCAACTTGACAACAGTCAAAGTATTTTAGACCAAACATTTTTAAATGAGAATACATTATGTTAAGTAAACCAACTGTACTTATGGTACAACTCCAATAAAATCAAGATATTTGACATGATAATGGAAAGAGTTACTGGGTCTCGGAACAACAGTGCAATATTTAAAAGTCTAATATACACCTCCCTATGAATACAATATGAGTCTTCAATCTAGAATTGAATTTACAATTCCAAAATACCATTGCTTCCCAAATTTATCTTCTAACCAAATGTCAATCTGAGTACTATAATGGGATCCTAATTTAGTTTAACTAGCAAAGCAAGTGTTTATTATTTATTTATATATGTATATTATGAACAGAGGCAAACAAAAAAAGAGTGATAAGATCTGGTTTGAATATATTTAATTGAATTATGCTCCCAGCAAATAGGTTGAACAGGCCTGAATTTTCTGGGGATGGGGGAGTGTAATGCTTGCCCCCCTCCCCCCACTAAATAAAACACCACCCTGCAGCAATAATATTCTGTAGATGGCCTTAGCAAGCTGAGAGTGAGTCTTCCATCCTTCCATCGAGGAAGTTCCACCCTTGAGAGGTGTCAGCCAGTCTGATTGACTGGCAGCCCTAGCAGTTCTGACAACGCTAGGCCTCCGTAGTGGGCATTGCTGGAATGTCAATGATGAAGTGTCATGGTGCCGGATGCAGATAAGTTGGGTCTTTTTGGATGGGGAAGGATTGGGTAATCTAGGGAGGGGGCTTAAGGGAAGGATTTTGGAGGCCAAGAAGTAAGCACATGGCACAATTAATGGAGGAAGGAGGGAGAGATGGCACCCTCCACCCCCACAAAGTTTGAACCTTTTTCACCTCCATCGATGAGCATAGAGATCTTGGTGTCCATGTGCATAGATCCCTGAAAGTTGACACCCGGGTTGATAGGGTTGTTGAGAAGACGCACAGTGTGTTAGCTTTTACTGGTAGAGGGATTGAGTTTAGGAGCTATGAGATCATGTTGCAGCTGTAAAAAACTCTGGTGCAGCCGGACTTGGAGTATTGTGAATAGTTCTGGTCACCGCATTATAGGAAGGATGTGGAAGCATTGGAAAGGGTGCAGAGGAGATTTAACAGGATGTTTCCTGGTATGGTGGGAAGGTCTTATGAGGAAAGCTGAGGGACTTGAGGCTGCTTTCTTTAGAGAGAAGAAGGTTAAGAGGTGACTTAATAGAGGCATATAAGATGATCAGACGATTAGTTAGAGTGGACCGTATGAACCTTTTTCCTTGGATGGAGATGGCTAGCACAAGGGGACATAGCTTTAAATTGAGGGATTATAGATATAGGACAGATGTCAGAGGTAGGTTCTTTACTCATAGAGTAGTAAGAGCATGGAATGCCCTGCCTGCAACAGTAGTGGATTCGCCAACATTAAGGGCATTTAAATGGTCATTGGGTAAACATATGGATGATATTGGAATAGTGCAGGTTAGATGGGCTTTGATTGGTTTCACAAGTCGGCGCAACATCAAGGGTTGAAGGGCCAGTACTGTGCTGTAATGTTCTACGTTCTATCATTTCACCAAATTAGGTGAAAAAAACACCCTTTCTTTCCCACTTTCACCTGCCTTCCACTACCCAGCATATTTGGGCAGTTGAGGCAGACAAGTGGTGTTCCTCAGGGATCAATGCTGGGACCTTTGCTGTTTGTAATATATATATATATATATATATATATATAAATGATTTGGAGGAAAATGTAACTAGATTGACTAGTAAGCTTGTGGATGACACAAAGATTGGTGGATATGCAGATAGTGATGAGGACCATCAGAGGATACAGCAGGCTATAGATCAATTGGAGACTTGGGCGGAGAGATGGCAGATGGGGGTTAATCCAGACAAATGTGAGGTAATGCATTTTGGAAGGTCTAATACAGATAGGAAATATAGGGCCCAATTTTACCAACAATGTGTCCATTTTCGGGAGCGAAATTGCGGTAAATTTGGGCATTGAGTCTTTAACGTGATCTGCACTCGAATCCGAGCAAATCGCAACTTTACCGACACCTGATTTGGCGTGGATCCAGTCCACACCTGAATCGGGTGGCCCGACGATTTAAACGCATTAGGATGCATTTAAATCGATTTAATGAAGTGCGCGCCCAACTCTCTCACCAAATCCCACATTACCTTCTTCTGGTCTGTTCCAGATCCACGCTGTAAGTGACCCGCAAAATAAAAATCCGAAGCCAATTTTTATTTCGCAGGGGAACCTCCAAAGCAGCTTCAGAGCCTGCAATGACTCTCTGACCCAGATCACCCCCTGGGGAGGTGGGGGGGGAGGAGGGAGGCAGGACAGAGCATCCTTGGGGTGGGGGGCGGAGTCAGAGCATCCTCGGGGGGAGGGGGGAGGAGGTGGAGGCGGGTCACAGCATCCTTGGTGGGTGGGGGGGGGGCGGAGGCAGATCAGACCATTCTCTGGGAGTGGGGGAGGAGGTGGGTCAGAGCATCCTTGTGGGTGGGGGGAGGAGGAGGTGGGTCAGAGCATTCTCTTGTGGGGGGTGGAGGGAGGAGGAGGAGGTGGGTCAGACGTGCGGCCACTCCGGGAACAGGGATTCTTTCCTCTAGTGGGGAGGAGGGATCGCCCGCAGAGTGGCAATGGACACCCCTGCCCTCCCATCCCTCCCTATCAATCGCCCGCAGAGTGGTAGTGGATCCCCTGCCACCCTCCCCCCTTCCCCACCAGAGATCCATATCCCCACCCAACCCCCATCAGTGAGCAATCGGGCCTCCCCCCACCACCAGACAATGATCACCCCTCTTGCACACCCCCCAGACAATGCTCTGACCTGCCTCACCACCCCGAGGATGATCTGTGTCAGGGAACCGCTCTCTCTGCTTTTTTTCCTTCTATGACCCAGGCGTGCTGCTTCAGATTTTTTTCCTAACTGTGCATGCACAATTCAGAGCTCCAATTGTTCTGGCAGCGCTAAGCCCTGCCCAGAGCTCAAATCGGACTGGAGCTGGCAAAAAGCATATGGACGTGCTGCAAAAAGGATTCCGGGCTCAGATCTGTATTACACCTGGATCCGGCCCTTAGACTTCAAATGGTAATACTGGGCCCATACAGTCAATGGTAGAACCCTTAGGAGTATTGATAGGCAAAGGGATCTGGGTGTACAGGTATACAGGTCACTGAAAGTGGCAATGCAGGTGGAGAAGGTAGGGAAGAAAGCATATGCCATGCTTCTTCAGCTGGGGTATTGAATTTAAAAATTGGCAAGTTATATTGCAGCTTCGTAAGACCTTAGTTAGGCTGCACTTGGAATATAGCATTCAATTCTGGTCACCACTCTACCAGAAGGATGTGGAGGCTTTGGAGAGGGTACAGAAAAGATTTATCAGGATGTTGCCTGGTATGGAGGGCTTTAGCTATGGGGAGAGGCTGGAAAAACTTGGTTTGTTCTTACTGGAGCGATGGAGTTTGAGGGGAGACCTGACAGAAGTCTACAAGATTATGAGAGGCATGATCAGAGTAGATAGTCAAAAGCTTTTTCCCCCAGAGTGGAAGAGTCAATTACTAGGGGGCATAGGTTTAAGGTGTGAGCAGCAAGGTTTAAAAGATGTACAAGGCAGATTTTTTACACAGAGAGTAGTGGATGCCTGGAACTCATTGCCGGGGGAAGTAGTGGAAGTGGATACGGTAGTGACTTTTAAGGGGCACCTTGACAAATACATGAATAGGATGGGAATAGAGGGATATGGTCCCCAGAAGTAGAGGGGGTTTTAGTTAAGTCGGGCAGTATGGTCGGTGCAGGCTTGGAGGGCTGAAGGGCCTGTTACTGTGCTGTAATTTTCCTTGTTCTTTGAGGGAATTGAGCAGCACCTAATGGTCTCAATAGTTCTCAGGGCAGACAGTTAATTGGTACCTTATCCACCACTCACCCTATTGGGTTGGGGATAGGTGGGAGGATGCTGAGCTAGCCATCTAACATTTTTAATGTGCACCTGCTGAAAACGTGCCTTGGGAGGGTGGGAGCAAACAATCTAGTCCGAAGACTTTCAAAAAAGCTGACAAGAGTCTCTCAAAAAAAACCAATCTTGAACATAGATATGCATGCTGTGAAAACAAGATGACACTAAAAGTGAAAGGGGAAATGGACTTTTGTCAGGTACACTGAAAGAGTGCAGAGAAGGTTCACAAGGATGTTGCCGGGACTTCAGAAGCTGAGTTACAGAGAGAGATTGAATAGGTTAAGACTTTATTCCCTTGAGAGTAGAAGAATGAGGGGAGATTTGATAGAGGTGTATAAGATATTAATGGGTTTAGATAGAGTGAATGCAAGCAGGCTTTTTCCACTGAGGCTAGGGGAGAAAAAAAAAAACCAGAGGGCATGGGTTAAGGGTGAAAGGAGAAAAGTTTAAAGGGAATATTAAGGGGGGCTTCTTCACGCAGAGAGTGGTGGGAGTGTTGAATGAGCTGCCGGATAAAGTGGTAAATGCGGGGTCACTTTTAACATTTAAGAAAATCTTGGACAGGTTCATGGATGAGAGGGGTGTGGAGGGATATGGTTCAAGTGCAGGTCAGTGGGACTAGGCAAAAAATGGTTCGGCACAGACAAGAAGGGCCAAAAGGTCTGTTCCTGAGCTGTAATTTTCTATGGTTCTATACTAAATATTAACATATGGAGTTGATGGGGCAACTGCCATAGTGATGTTTATGGAGAAGCTAGATATACATAAGGGAAAAATGAATAGAAAGATACATTATTGGCTCTTGATGAAGGGTAGAAGAAGACTTGTGTGATGCACTAACACCAGTAAGAATCAGTTGGACTGAATGGTCTGTGTTTGTGACCAGGATTTTGCGATAGTAATGACAGGAAATCTTCTAGGCTGTCACCAGCATTAGTAACCATTATTCCTTTGATCTGAACGTTAGCTGCTTTTGCTGCACCAAAACTGGCAGTAACCTCTGAAGCTTTAACATGCACAGTTTAAGATGAAATGCAGAAGCAGCTGCTAGTAATTCTATATAAAGACCCTGTTTTCTCAACCTTGCCCAAGGTGTGGTAATCCTTAGATTACATCACTACCAGTCAGCTCTCCCCATCAAACGGGAGGGAAGCCTATGATCACCTAGGACTTTGGTGATCTTACTTTTGCCTCTTCACTATAGGATGCACTGTTGAAGTAGCAATCAGCGACTGAAATTATTGAACTAATGAAAATGTGCCCTGTTTTTGATAGTAGTCTTGCAATAAAAACTTTTGAAAAATGTAATGCCTTGTTGAATGAGATGTGATTAGCTTTTCAATTGCACAAGAAGTTAATACCATCACTGAGTAACCACTCTGGCCTCAACAAACAAATTCTACATTTATGGAAGATTAAATTAGCCCATTACAATCAACTCCTGCCATTCATGACCTCCTTTGTCGTAAATTTGTTTACACATGCGAAATTGTTTGTTCAGTTGATCGTAGCTCCAAATGTTTGCCCATTGACAATTTAACATTTAAAACTTCTCACTTTAAGATATGTTGTTCCCAAAGTAAATAAAGGGCAGAATTTAGAGGCTTTACAAGACAAGGTTTCCATTTTGTCTTTCCCCCATAGGCAATACATATGCCATCTCTAATTGTTGCAATTTACTAGATATAGCAATGCCTCACCAATATTTTGCAGTACAGGACGTTAGAGCCAAGCTGAAAATATCAGAGGGAAATAATGACACTTGAACATAAAAAAAAATCACCATCTTGGATAGACTCTATAGATCCACAATTAGGCAGTCTGAAACAAAAAAGGATAGGCACACTAGCACCATTTAAGAGCACCTGGATGGGTTCATGAATAGGGAGGGAATAGAGGGACATGGACCAAGTAAAGACAGAAGGTTTGTTTTATAGCTTAGTTAGGGCATCATGATTGGCACAGGCTTGGAGCGCTGAAGGAACTGTTCTTGTGCTGTACTTCTCTTTGTTCTCTGTTCTTTGTAGTTTCACTTTCGTGAGTAGGATCCAAATTAGAGGATAAGTTACATGTAAATTGCGCACCGGCATCAAAGGAGGACACCATTTTTTTTTATTATGCATCTGTAGGATGTGGATGTGACCAGGCCAGCACATATTGTCCATCCCGAATTGGGCCCAGTTGAGGTCATTTCAGAGTCAACCACATTGCTGTGGAACTGGAGTCACATGTAGGCCAGGACACTAGTGAACCAGATAGGTTTTACAACAACAGTTCCATGGTGATCATTAGACTTTTAATTCCAGATCTTTATTGATTTAAAATGTCCCCATCTGTTTTGGTGGGATTTGAGTCTGGTTCCCAGAGCATTGGGTCTCTAGAATACTGGTCCAGTGACAATATTACTGCACCACCACATTTGATCAGTTAATGCTCCAATAATTTGAAATCAAGCACTTGAATTGTACCAATTCAAAGGTAATAAAGAGGATAGTACTGGTGTCAGGTGGTACAGTTGTTGCCTCTCCTTTGAATTCCAAAGAGTTCTCAGCCAGCACAGGATGGTTTCATTGCTTTGAAAAGCATTTTGAGCTGCATAATGTGATGTGTTGTTTTTGCCCCCAAATACAACCTCACTTATCCAGCCAAAGGACCAGGGACTCAATGCTTCATTCAAGGCTTACTACACCCAACAAAGTGTCAGCCACATCCTCCATCTTACTGAAGCAGATCCTTCAACCATAGTCTGGGATTGATGGAAGCAATTTGAAATCTTCACAGAAGTGGACATAATTAATGACTCGTGGGACGAAGTTGAAGCTTCAACCATAAATGCCTGCTGGAAAAATGTGTGACCTGAGGCTGTGAATGGTTTCCCAGGTATGCTTAAGTGGTTAGGATTGTTGATTGACAAACTAAGTTGGAAGGGAGGGATTTGAAGACCTAACTACAGATGACGTGGATGAATTGCTTCAATCTCATCAAGAGTAAATCTCTATGGAAACATTGATTCAACTGATGAAATAAAATGAAACCTAAGAGAAGCAGGAGCAGGAAGAACAGCTTAAGACTGAATTCACAACTTAGCTGATCTGATTTGAAAAAACAGGCGATAGACCATGATACAGCATGGAAAGAAACATGGGCATGACCTTATGACCTCATCCTGCCCATTATTCAGTGTGGTGGTAAGATTGGATGAAGAGTGTAAAATTAGTTTTGCACCCAGTTTCTTGGCTCACCCGATCCCATCGGCTCTGTTTTGCCGGTAATGCCCCCACCCCTGACACCTCCCCCCCTCCCCCCCACCCCGGTTTCTCACTTGTTTGGCATTGAGAATATTTTTCGTAAGATTGCACATAGTTATTTTTTAAGAGCGATTGATACAGCTACTGCTCCTTACAGAGAATTTACAAAGTTGAAAAGCAAAAGGCAAAGCAGTCAACAATAACAGGTTTTTCACTCACATCAGCACTGCACATACTCCCTCTACCTCCACTCTTAAGTACAGTATCTGTTTTGTGCTCTCATTTGTAATTCTAGGATGGATTAATTTACTCCCCTTATAAAGTACAACGCCCTTTGCGATTCCAACTTTTGTGAACAGCAGAACTTTAATGTACAATAAAAACAATCCCCAAGCTTTAATATTTTGCAGCTTTGTTTGAGCCCTGATCCCATGTTTTTGGGACAGTCGATTGCTTCATTCTCTGTAAAATTATTTTAAAAATTGAAGGGCAAACAATGCCTTTATCCTCTGCACTGTTCCCTCTGAGAATCCTTCAATGTGATTGGTTGTCACTGCGCTGAATGTTTGAAGATCCCCGTGATGTGGCAGAGGATTTAAAACAACATCAGCACAAAAGTGCAATCTACAGCAAAGACATCACAGCATCTTTCTGGGCAGCTTTTTTTCAGGGTAGTGGTGTGCAACATTGCTTCACCACTGACCACAAATCTGAGCCACTCTCCACTTCTTTCATAGGAGATTCAACAATGTATTTGATAGTGAACAGTTTGAAGCAGTAGTTGTATGCATTTTTGAAAGGTGGAGGGCAGAGAGCACATTTTACAACAGCTCTCCATACAAATCAAAAAGTGTGTCCTGGAAGGGTTAGAGATATTTTAATATAAAAATAATGTGGTTTACTTTTAAATTTCAAACTTTTGACATTGAATAGTTTTGATTTGTAGTTTTTGAACAATATAGCTAATAATAAAACCCTGATGAATGATCATTGACCCAAAATGTTAATTATTTCTTCCTCTACTGTTGCTGCTGGTCTTGCTGAGTATTTTTCCACGTTTTCTGTTTTATTAACAAATAAAATAAAATTGGCCATTTTGGCAGAGAAACTTTTTCTTTCACTCTGGAGAAACACACGAATAGTCCGTAGATCTGTTGAAACCTCCTGATTCAGGCTTCCATGTTCCAGTAGGATGGTGTCTCGTATCCTCATCTCTGAGCAAGTATCTGGCAATCATGAACAAACAACTCTCAGCATGAGGTAAACTAAAAGGTCACCTCAATCTAAAGTGACAGGAAGGGAATGGGAATGAGGGTCCACACTGATGACCATGCTTATACTTTGGGTACCTGTGCTGTATTCATTGATTAAAGGCTTTGAACAGTGGTTTACATAGGGGAAGCTACCAGCCCTTGAAAGTAAAGTATACTAACAAGTGCTCAGAGGGGGAGAGCAGTCCTTGTCAGGCAGCTGCCTTCTTCAAATGCAGCCAGACCACGAAAGATGGAGGAAGACTGGGGAAGATGGAGAAAGATTGGGGAAGCGTTTGCAGAATGCTGCTGCCACAAGCTGCAAAAGTCAACATACCTTGCACCGTCCAGCCACTTGTCCACTGGGATCAGTAAACCATTTTCACCTGTCACAGCTCATATACCTGATCTATTTAGCTTATGCATCATGTTTAAATTGTTGCTTCTTAATAAAATACTGAGTTCTCAACTGCCTCTTGAGTAACCTTGTGACTTCTGAACTTAAAAACTTACACCACTATACAACTTGAAACGTACCAGGGCTGTAACCATGAACTCAATGAAGGTTTTAACCATCATGCAGTTTCAACTGTATCTGGAATCAGATCCCCTGATGCTGTTGAGTTCAATAACTTTCACTGTCAATAAGTTACAGTGAAGTATCTGAGTCAGAAGGTTATTTTTCATAAATAAACAGTGACCATTGATTACTATGATGTTATATGAATCTAATTTAATAAACTCAACAGGGGCTTTATAGTGACCTACTGAATAGTTTCATTTAATTTTTATAATTGCCCATGATCTCTTTTATTTCACTGCATCAAGTATTGGACAGGAATCATTTTTAAAAATTAATTTACAGGATGTGAGCATCGCTGGTTAGACCATCCCTAGCTGCCCTTGAGAAGGTGATGGCGATCGACAGTCCATGAGGTATAACTACACCACAGAGCTGTTATAAGGAACTGTAGGATTTTGATGCAGTGATAATGAAGAAACGGGATATATTTCCAGATCAGGATGGTGAGTGACTTGGACGGGATATTCCAAGTGGTGGTGTTCTCATGTGTCTGCTGCTCGTGTCCTTCAGGATAGTGTGCATGGGTTTGGAACGTATTGTCTAAGGCAGCTTGGTGAGTTCCTACAGTGCATCTCGTAGATGATACACATTGATGCCACAGTTCTTTAGTGGTATAGAGATTGATTTTTTTTTGTGGAAGAGGTAGAAATCAAACGGGCTGCTTTTTTCTGATTGGTGTTGAGCTTCCAGAGTGTTGTCAGATCTACACTCATCCAGGCAAGTGAAGAATATTTCATCACACCCCTAACTTGCACCTGTAGTTAGTGGACAGTCTTTGAGAATGAGGAGGTTAGTTACTCGCCACAGTATTCTGAGCATTTGGCCCACTTTTGTAGCCATTGTATTGATATGGCTGGTTCAGATCAATTTCTGGTCTTTGCCAGTGAATGTCAAGGGGCAATAATTCAGAGAATCACAATCCTTATAATGCAGAAGGAAGCCATTTGGCCCATCGAGTCTGCACCAACTCTTCGACACAGCATAATGTAACCTTATGCATTTACCCCACTAATTTACACAAGTTGGGACACAAAAGGGCAATTAAACATGGCCAATCCACCTATCTACACATCACTTGACTAATTAGATTTGATTAGATTCTCTCTTGCTGGAGACGGACGTTGCCTGGCACTTGTGTGGTGTAAATGTTACTTGCCGCTTAGTCAGCCCAAGCCTAGATATTGTCCAGGTGTAGCTGCATTTGGACATGGAGTGTTTCACTATCTGAAAAATAGTGAATGGTGCTGAACATATGATGGAAGGAAGATCATTGATGAAGCAGGTTCGGCCTAGGATACCACACTGAGGATCTCCTGCAATGATGACTGAAGCTAAGATAATTGACTTCCAACCTCCACAACCACCTTCCTTTGTGCCAGGTATGATCATTGAAGGGTTTTCTGCCCATTTCCCATTGACTCCAATTTTGCTAGGGCTCCTTGATGCTATACTTGGTCAAATGCTGCCTTGATGTCAAGGGAAGTCACTCTCACCTCACCTCTGAAATTCAGATCTTACACCCATGTTTCATCCAAGGCTGTAATGAGTTCAGGAGCTGAGTGAGCCTTGCAAAACCTAAACTGAGCATCAGTGACCAGGTTATTGCTGAATAAGTGCTGCTTGACATCATTGTTGACTAACCGTTCCACCACTTTACTGGTCATTGAGAGTAAACTGATGGGGCAGTAATTGGCCTGGTTGGATTTGTCCTGCTTCATGTTTACAGGGCATACCTAGGCAATTTTCGACATTGCTGGGTAGATGGCAGCGCAGTGTGGTAGCTGTACTGGAAAAGGGCGCGGCAAGTTCTGAAGCACAGTATCATTGCTGGAATATTGTCAGAGTCCATAGCCCTGTGCAGTATAGAGTGTCTTCTGCTGGTTCTTGATATCACATGGAGTGAATCAACTTGGCTGAAGACTGATATCTAAGATTCTGGGGACCTCTGGAGGAGGCTGAGATGAATCATCCACTCTGCACTACTGGTTGAAGATTCTTGTGAATATTTCAACCTTAACTTTTAAATTGATATGCTGGGCTCCTCCAACTGTTGAGGATAATACAGTTGGGGAAGATGGGGGGGAGGGGGGAGGCAGAAGAGGACAAATAAAGCAAGGGAATACTCAATAAATGGGAAAATATTCAGAGGGGTTGAGGAAGCAAGGGACATTGGAGTGCATGTCCAAGATCCTTGAAGGTGGACAAAGTGGTCAAGAAAGTATATGGAATGCTTTATTTTATTGAGCAAGGTATTGAATACAAGATCAGGAGGGTAATGATGGAACTGTATAAAATTGTAGTTAGGCCACAACTGAAATGTTGCTTACAGTTCTGGTCACCACATTACAGTAAGGGATTAATTGCTCTGGAGTAAGTTTGGATTAGATTTACAAGAATGTTGCCAGGCCTTGAAAATAGGTAAGGGTTGATTTCCTGAGAACAAAGAAGGCTAAAAGGGATGACCTAACTGAGGTGTACAAAGTCATGGTGGGCCTGGATAGGGTAGGCAGGAAAGATTTGTTTCCTGTAGCTGAGGGTTCAATTATCAGGGAGTACAGATTTAAGATGATTGGTAGAAGGATTCGAAGGGATATGAGGAAAAAACTTTTTCATCCAAAGGGTGGTGGGCAGCTGGAATCCACTGCCTTAAGTGGTGGTTGAGGTTGAAAAGTTTGATTCATTTTAAAAAAGTACTTGGTTCTGCATCTGAGGTGCTGTACCCTGCAAGGCTACAGATCAGGTGTAGGAAAATGGGAATAAAACGAGCAGTTAGTTTGTCTCATTTTTAGCTATTGTAGACACAATGCTGCACCATAACTTATCTATCGTTCTTTGTTTCCAAATGCAATTCCAAGCCCTTTTTTTCAAAGTTACATCCTCATGTCTTCCAATATTAATCTTTTACAAAATGATGTAAAAATGCCCACTTCCACTGTTTAAATTTGCAAACAAGATTGTTAGACTCTCATTGGAGGCAGTGCAGGAAGTATGGTTTTCTGAAATACAGGGCCCGATTTTACCATTGCATCACCCGTTTTCGGGCGCGAAAACTTAGTAAAGTTGGCCATTAATGCAATCCATGCCCGCGCAGGTACCCACTTTAACAAGGCCCGAAAATAGCTGCGATCTGAACTGCACCCAAAACAGGTGCAACAGTGATTTAAATGCAATTGCATGCATTTAAATTGAATTAATAAACTGCCCACCCAACTTTACCAGCATTTCCCCCTTTACCATCACATTCGCATGTCCAGATTCAGCACGAAACAGACATGCTCAGCATTGGTCTGTTTCGTGCAGTCCAACTTTTGAAGAGGTAAGTTCAGGGCTTCCGGCAGCTCTATGACCCAGATCCGTGGTTTGAGGGGGGGGCAAGGAGGTGGGTAAGAGGTATCTCTAGTGGGGCGGGGGGAGGCCTGATCGCTCACTGGTTGGCGGGGGGGAGCAAGGGGAAGGGGAGGATCTGCTGCCACTCTGCAGGCAATCATGGGGGGGTGGGGGGGGCAGAGGGTCGTGATTGATCTAGGTAGCAGGTGGGTGGGTGGGTGGATAAGGAGGACAGTTATGTTGTGGGGGTGGGGCAATATCTGTGGGGGTCATCGCTCCCGAGCCACTTTATGCCACCTAGGAGCGATGTGACAGGGGCGCATTTTCAAATTTTTTCTCACTGCACATGCATAGTTGACGGCTCCAATCAGAACTGCAGCATTTCAGGTGTGATAAGCCCTGTCCACAGTGCAATTCAGACTCGCAATTTTTTTTCAGGCTAAGTGTATATGGGGGCAGCTAGGAATAGTTTTCCAGGTCCGTTCCAATTTGCCCCCAGATTCAGCAGTTAGAATCAAAATAGTAAAATCAAGCCCATAATGTCACCTAGGAATGTCACTGAAATGTGTGAATGAACACAAGATTCAATTTCCTGAAAATGCAAGTGAGGTAGATAAAGCCATAAAAAAGGCTAACCGCCTTTGGGGGTTCATAAATAAAAACAGAAGGGTAAAGAAATAATGAAAAAGTATTAAAGCCATAAATTCACCAGCTTGTTTGATGCCAGGGCATTGGAAAACTAAGATTATGAGGAGAGACTCCAGATACTATGAATATTTCAACTGGGGCAAAGGAAGTGGAGAGAAGATTTAATAGCGGATTTTAAAATTATTCAGCACTATTTTCTCTGCTTGGGGATAAAATAATGAGGCTTTAGCAATTTAAAAATCATTGCTTGGACTTGGCAGAAACTTTTTGGAGTATGGAATGCTCTGTCACAGAATGACAGAGGCAAAGGTCTTATACCCTTGTTAAGAGGAAAATTGGCCAGTTGAAGCAGAAAAAGCACACAACTACAGGATAAGAATACTGCTGTGGCTTTAAATTGCTCTTCTGAGTGTCATCAGACTGGCTCCTCTTATGCTGTAACTGGTTATGGTTCCAAGCTGCACTCGTGGTCAGAGGAAAGTCTGCAACATTACAACTCTGATTCCCTGACCCTCTGGGTGAGATTTTAAACTTGCTCAAAACCCATTCACTTCCACAAATTGGGCCCTGCTTGTCCATATGGGTCCCCCTCAGAGCGTGGCATGGAATGTACTGCAGCAGGCAATGTGGATAAATAAAACACTTCATATCATATGGCTAAGGAGGGGGAGAGTAGAATAGCTCTGATTCTCCATCTGTTTAAAGTTTGAGATTTTATAACAAATACAAAGAAATACAGAAAACCAATTAAAATAGTCAGCACCCTCCTGTGCTGCCCAATTTGTTATCATGTTTAGGTGATGAGTGGCGAATATGAAAAGAGTCAATAAAAAGTTTTATTGTTATGTTAAAGGGGAACATGAGTCCATTAAAAAGAGGTGCAGGTGAGACTATACTGAAAAATAAAGAAATGACAGACCTGTCATTGTACTCACTGCTACAGTGGAAGGAGAACAAAACAAAAAATATTAGGAGCACAAGGAAATTTTTTAAAAAAATACGCAGAAGAGCAAAGTGAATTTAATACAATGATAATAAAGACAATAATAAATTTATGATGGACTTTTCAACTTGATGGATTCCACTGCAGAACATAGGAAACTATAACATGTGAGGAAACTGCAGGTTTGATTTGGAAAATTACAAAGTCATCATTTGATGCAGGGAAGAAGAAACCTGGAGCTATCAGTTAAAGGGAAGTTATTGGAACAGAGACAGAATGACTAAGCACCTAGCAATTATGAACTAATCAAAGAAAGGCAGCACGGGTTTGTGAAGGACAAGGTAATAACAAATTTGCAGGTTTACCCAGTTAATGCGTTAATTGGTCCTGACTAGCTTCTGTTCTGCCTTTCTGAATGATCCTATTGCTCAAGTTTCACCTTCCAAATTATCAGAGTTGTTGCTGGTGAAACACTCACACTCAACGAATAGGAAATACTCACTGTCAACTTAAAATAATGATTGTTTGTATGCATGAAGCAGGCTTATCACAAATAGAAGCTTTGGAATAAATAACGCAGCAAGTCACAAGGGTGGACTACAAACGGCTACCTACCCCTTCCGCCCCCACCTCCTGAAATTAATTTGGCGAAGTGTGATATGGGTTGGTTAAATACGTGGAATTTTGGGGGCAGCAGTCTATTAAATATGTTTCAGATCGCTTCAGTACAAGAGCAGCAAGCAAATTGGGGCGTGAAGGTGCAAATGCCATGATGTGCTTATCTAACATCTGATAATGACCAAGCCAAAGTTTACCTGGTTGGAGATTATCCCTATTTTGATCAGCATTGACAGGCACCTACTACAGAAATTAGATTGGAAATGCATGTGTGTGGAGTTATTGCCAACACACCATTCACTCCAGAAAGAAATTGCAGCTCCTTCAATCCCCTACAAGACCCTTTGTTAGGCCCCACTGTGTACATTTATTTATTTTACAATTTTTTTGTGAGATTCACCACCTTTGAGGACAATTGTTGTTTACAGGTACTTCTTGCCAGATAATCGAATACTTGGTGCAAATAAATATGAAAACTTAGGTGCATTAACTGCATCATAGCAGTTCAATCCTGTCCCAGCCTGATGCCTGCATGCATAAATACATTTTTCAGCAGGGAGCACTGGATATAAATCAGCTAAGGGAACCCAGGCTAATCTTTTCGCCCTGAAGCTAGTGCCCATCAAGATCAATTATACAGTTGCCATCACTACTCAAGTCAAAGTCATTTAACTCAGCATAGTTCAGCTTTTGAAGCTGTGACATTCCTGATCTATATAGCTGAGTACCTACTACAAAACATTTAGGAACTGAAGCATAGGGAGAAATCCACAATCTGTTTCCTAAACCATTTTAATTCTCATCCATTCAGGCACATTTGCTACCATAACTACCTCCAAGGCTCATGTCTAAGGCATCATATCATTAACTCTACAAAAGAAAGCATAAAGATGTAATGTCACAAAGGAAACCAGCAGCTACACTGCAGTACAAATGTGCTTTTCAAGCTTAAGACACAGATTGTTTAAACCAATTTAAATTTCCTCCGACTCAATATTAAATTTCAATGGCCTTAATTGGTCTGCTTTGAAACTACTGAAATCATTGTGTCAAACATCATTGGAATAGTGAAAGAGCAGTGATTCATATAGTAATTCTGCAAAAGTAATAAGAATATTTGTATTCCTACAGTTCAATACAGGCAGCTGCCTACGTGTATGCCTGGTAACTGTAACACTTATGCATTCAACTATCAGCAATGAAGAATAGAGTGAGCTCTTCTGAACTTGAGAACATTATATTACAATCACAGAATTACTCGATGAGTCATTGTGAAATCATTTTCCACAGGTTCTCCTAGAAGCAGCACACCATATCCTATTTTGAGGTCTGTGTGTGCAGTTCCTTTCTTCCCAAACTAGGCTTGCTATCCTTCCTCTTCTATTAAGTTGAAAATGTACTCTTTTCCTTCTTCCCAAACTTGTTAGAATGCCTACCTTGTGCAATCTCTCCCTCCCGCATTAAGGAAATATATGTTATCAAACTGTGCAACCTCCTACATCAGGAAGAAACTTGGCTAATACCCAGGGTTACTCAGTATTTATCTCCTCATTGCCCTCCAGTCTCTTTGCTATTTCTCATTCCTATCAAATTCTGCAACCATCTCACCCCTCCATGATCTTTGCCCACCAACTGAGTGGTCTTTGACAGCCTTTCCACTGAAGTCTTCTTCATGCCTTCTTTCCCCAACCGCCCAGTCTCTGTCTTTCTATCCTCCCCTTTTGAATGGATCCTATTATAACTTCACTATCTAACCACCCCTGACATGAATACTATAAGCAGTCCAAATTCCCAACAACCCATAGGATCAACTAATTACTTTAAATATATATGTGCAACAATCCAGCAGAGACTACAATTCTTATTGTAAAACATTGCACTCATTAATAGCCAATTACTGCAAAAATGTCCAAATTAACTGCCCATTTTGAGGCTCTTAGTGGGTTTTAATCTGTTTCGTCCTAAACAGTCAAATGTCACAGGTGGTGAAAAGTCTTTTTATTTCTGATGAAAACCTATTTTTCCCATTTTTCACCTTAGCGAGTTTTTTTTTCTGTTATTCACCTACTCACCTGAACCCTGACATAAATCCATTAAATATCCTGCAGCTCAGTCTAAGTCCACAAGTGAGTCCTATTTTATTAATGAGGCAGGTTGTTTTAGTCAGTTGATAAAGGCAGCACAAACCTAATTCAATAATAGAAGAGGAAATTTTATTACTTTGCACTGCAGGCCAGTGTCATAAACTATATTGTGCTTCAGAAAAAAAAAATCACCTGTAGAAATTTACTAGGTTTCTAATGCAAGATAAAGCATGCGCACCTCACATATCAGAACAGGTGTTCAACAGTGTCAAAGAAACAAATCAAGTAATAAATGGACACTTATTGCTTGGGAAAAAATAAATTGCTTTCTTTATTTGTCTGTCTAACTTCTAATTGAAGAAAGCTACTTTGCGTTCAGACACATCAATTCCTCTCAGAAAAAGGCTATTGAATCAGCAAGTGCCGCCCTTCACACGATCAATTTTAATCTAAAAATATTGCATCCTCTTCGTTATCATAGCTTCACCCATAACATCTGAAACTCAGTATACACCCAGTAGAGTTAAATTAGCACATATCTTGACATGTGCAAGAAAAAGATATTAGAAGGTTGCAGACAGCAGATCTAAATGGGAAATTCAAATATTCTGCACAAGGTATCACTTTCACCTTTAGAATTCTGGTCAATATGACCTCTGCCTACGACCCCAGACTCTTCAGCCAAGTATTAAAAGGAATTGCTTTGTGCTTATGTACAGTTCTACAGACACAAAGTAACTACTAGAACTTCACCAAAAGCAGAAGAAGCACATTTGCCTTTACCTATCATTCTCTGGTCTTAGGTTGTGAAAGGATTCATATGCCACACCAAAGACTTGAGAACATAATCTACGTTGACACTCAGATGAGCCATAAAATAAGTGAAATACGAAGGGCATGCTGTAGTTCTGAGGATTTGGTTTTTAGTGACATTGAACTGAACTCCAGATTGCTCTTTTGGGCTGAAGTAAATGATCCTATGACACTATTAGAAGAGATTTAAGGAAGACTTTTGACTTCCAGGCAATATTCACATCTCAATCAACTTCACATTTAAAACAATGATCTAATCATCCTATTTCTTATTCTTAATTGTGAGATCTTGCTGTGTGCAAATTGGCTGCCTCAATTACGCGATCATTATAACAATGATTATGCTTGTAAAGTATTTGGTTGAATGTGAATTGAAGTGGTTTGGGAATTTTGGTTCAGGAAAAACACTACATCCATGAAAAAATTCCAATTATTTGAACAGAATGACCGAATAATGTACCACCTTTGAGGGTATCAGAACCAAGTCGAATATCCTCTCTTTCGGCATTCACACATACTTTCTAGTGAGAGCCACCGACCAGGACTGCGAACTAAGCTTCTTTGTTTTTACTTCTTTCCACTGTCCTTGAACCCATCTGTTCTTCTCATACAATGTCCAAGCAGAAATCAGCGGCTTCCATGCAGACTAGAGATGAAACTCAAATATTTCCTGATTTTTATGGTTTAATGCAATACTTTGCAGTAAGGCTAAAAAATGTTTTAAACTGGAGCATCGTGTTAATGCGCATTTCCAACTTTTGATGTAAACACTTTCTTTGTTCCCTCCCCCATTCTGCAAACATATTTTGTGTAATACCGAACACATCTATATACTATTGATGACAACGATTGAGGGCAGCATGGTGGCTAGCACTACTGTCTCTCAGAGCCAGGGACTCGGTTCAATTCCTGACTTGGGTTACTATCTGTGTGGAGTTTGCATGTTCTCCCTGTTTCTCCATGGGTTTCCTCCGGCTGCTCCGCTTTCTTCCCACAGTCCAAACACATGCGGGTTAGGTGGATTGGCCATGCTAAACTGCACCTCAGTGTCAGGGGGACTAGCTAGGATAAATGCATAGAGTTATGGGGATAGCCTGGATGGGATTGCAGTCAATACAGACTCAATGGGCTGAATGGCCTCCTTCTGCAACGTAGGATTCTATGAAAAAAAATGTTGCTGCTGTTGAATCAATAATCAGCATTCTCTGAAATGCAGAAGCAAAGAAGTGGCATTATGAATTCACAACTAGATCTTGTCTTGACTCTGAAGTGGGCAGCTGAGAGAAGCTGGTCCCAAGATGCTCAAGTTCAACACTCGAGTGCGCAACAATCCATGGGAGTGCCAATCTGGATTTAAAAATTACTCAAGATGTGCTCCTAGGCATTTTAGAAAGCAGCATCTCGTAAATGTTTTGAGAAGAACCCCATCACCCACACTCAAACATCTTAAAATTTGCTGGTAGAGATGGAAGTTGTGTATTTGCACAAACTTGCATGGATAGAGCTCTCTCCTGCCTTCAAGACATCAGCCAATATAAATCAGATGCAAAACAATTCTATGGTTACTGATTTAAAATTGATAGCTACAGAATAATATACTTACTTATTCTTTGGTGGGATATAGATACTGCTGACAAGGCCAGTATTTGTTGCCCATTCTAATTGCCACAACTGAGTGGCTTGCTAGACCATTTCAGAGGGCATATAAAAGTGGTCACTTTGCTGTGGGTCTTTTTAATTCACTACTCTCTGCTTCCTGTTAACTAGCCAATCCTCTATCCATGCTAATATATGTTATCTCTACACCAAGAGCTGTTATTGTGCACAGGAACCTTTGAAGTGACACCTTGTCGAATGCCTTCTGGAAATCACATGGTCCCTTTTATCCACGTTCCTTGTCATTTCCTCAAAGAACTACATTAAGTTAGCCAAACATTATTTCCCTTCCACAAAACCATGTTGACACTGCTTGATTGTATTGAGATTTTCTAGGTGCCCCTGCACCACCACCCCACCTCCCACCACCCCCCCCCCCCCCCCCCCCCACCCCGGCAACTGCCTTAATAATTTATTCCAGCATTTTCCCTACAACTGATGTTAAGCTAGTTGATTTCTAGTTTCCTGCTTTCTGTCTCCTTCCTTTCTTGAATAGGGGAGTCACATTTGCTATTTTCCATTCTCAGAGGATATTTCCAGAAGAGAGTATTGTCGAAATTAAACCCAGTGCATCAATTATCTCATCAGCACTTCTTTGAAGACTTTAGGATGAAGTCCATCAGGACCTGGGAATTTGACCACTATTTTAATAATTTTCTCAGTACCCTTTCCCAAGATGGTGCTGGAGCATGGTGACTTCCTGCAAACTGTGTCCAGCATACCCTCTAATTCTATCATTTACTGCCATTCTATACTTTTAAAATTCTATTTTAATTCCTTTATCAGGCCTTTGAATGGACGTCCCTCATATCAAGTTAATCTTTTTGTATACCCTAGCTATGACTGTAACACTACATTCTGCATCCTTTCCTTTCCTTCTCTATATACAGTATGCTTTTTCTGTACAGCGTGATAGAAGCAATACTTTTCACTGTATACTAATATGTGACAATAATTCAAATTTCCCTGATTATTGTAATTGTTTCAAGTTTCTCCTTTCCTTTCACCTCCCTGATTCACAACTATTTGAGATATTATTTGTAATATCTACAGTGAAGACAGCACACAAAATCTATTCAATTAATTTGCCATTTTCTTATTTTCCATTGTTAATTCACCATTTTCACTCTCGAGGAAGATCAACATTCATTTTACCTATCCCTTTCCTTTTTAAATAGCTGAAGAAAGTGTCACTGTATCTTTATGGTCAGGCAATTTTCTTGCGTATCTCCCTCCTTATCATCTTCTAGACATTCTATGGTGGTCTCCATGTTCTATCCAATCTTCTGACCTGCCACTCATTTTAATGGAATTATATACTTTTTCTTTCAATTTGATATGGTCTTTAACTTCCTAAGTTAGCCACAGGTGATGTGTCCTTTTCAGAGTCCTTCTTTCATAGTGCAATGCATCCCAAGATTTCTAAATATCTCCTTAATGTCTATTTCTGCATCTCTATTGACTTACACTGTAATCTAATTTTCCAGTTAACTTTTGTCTTCATGCCCTCATAATTGCCCTTAAGTTTAAAACATTAGTCTATGATCAACTTTCCTCTTGCTCAAATTGAATGTGATATTCATCATATTATCAGTGCCACAGAGGGACGCCTTCACTATGTGGTCATTAATTACTCCCATCTCATTGAACACTCTCAGATCTCGTGTAGCTTGCTATCTGGCTGATGTTAAAACATGCTGCTCTAAGAAAGTGGAACAGCTTGGCTACTTCTGAAGAGCAAGTCTTCAGTATTATTGCTGGAAGGTTGCCCATGCTCACAGCCTTTGCAGTATTCTGTGCCTTTAGTCATTTTTTAGATATCATGTGGAATAAATCGAACTGGTCGAAGACTGGCATCTGCAATGCTGAGAAAGTCTAGAGGAAGCCAAGATCATCCACTCGGCAGTTCTGACTGAAGGTTGCAAGCACTTCAGCCTTGTCTTTTGGGCTGATGTACCAGGCTCCCCCATCATTGAGAATAGGAATATCTGTGCTGCCTCCTCCTCCAGTGACTTGTTTAATTGTCCACCATCATTCACAATGGATGTGGCAGGATTGCAGAGCCTGCCTGGCTGGAGTCACATGTAAGCTGAATGAGACAAGGTCAGCAGATTCTCCTCCCTAAAGAACAAATAAAACTGATGGCTTTGATAATTAGAGATCATTACAGATTTTATTCATTAATTGAATTACTTAATTGAATTTAATTTTCATTAGCAGCCATGGTGAGATTTGAACTCCCTGCCCCAGAACATTAGCCTCTGGACCACCATGTCCCCTTTAGTCTTAATGTTCTGGAGTGAAAGTTTTACAGAAAAATTGACATATATTTTTAAGCTCAGTGTGTAGTAAACGTTTGTGCTGAAGGAAGGAGTTGCATCAGTGTTGTCAAAGCACCTGGTTCTGGGTGTGCATGTCCCAGTTTTACAAACCCTCATATACCTTTATAGTGCAAAATTTTCCACAGAGAAATAGCAGCAAAATGAGCCACCTATTTCCTTATCAGTTCCTGACATTACATGTGCAAAATTCATACAAAAAGGAAAAGATGGTTTGACTATTGTGATAAAGCAGCTAATTTAAAGGGGGCAAGTTTGGGATCTTGATATATAATTTGTAAAGGTTTCTTAAAAATATTTAAATTTTGATGCAGCAGCATGACCAATTTATTCATTACTTGGAGAAAAGCTAAGCTGTAACAAATTGTTAGGAAACAAAAGGTAGTTTCGAGGGATAAAAGCAAATTACTGCAGATGCTGGGACCTGACAAAAACAGAAAATGCTGAAAAATCTCAGCAGGTCTGACAGTATTTGTAGAGAGAGAATTGAGCTGAAGTTCCGAATCTGGGCAAAGGGTTAAAAAAAGCTTTCCTTTGTTTTTAGAAGCCCGAGCTGTTGCAGATAGAAATGATGTGGAGATGCCTGCGTTGGACTGGAGTAAATACAGTAAGTCTCACAACAGCAGTCTAAAGTCCAACAGGTTTATTTGGTAGCAAAAGCCACTAGCTTTCGGAGCGCTGCTCCTTCAGCAGGTAAGTGGGAATTCTGTTCACAAACAGGGTATATAAAGACACAAACGCAATTTACAAAATAATGGTTGAAATGCGATTCTTTACAAGTAATCAAGTCTTAAAGGTACAGACAATGTGAGTGGAGAGAGGGTTAAGCACAGGTTAAAGAGATGTATATTGTTTCCAGACAGGACAGTTAGTGAGATTTTGCAAGCCCAGGCTAACTAATTAGCAGTCTTGTGATTCTGTTCCTCCATGTTCGACAAAAGTAAACTGAAAGTTATGGGCCGGGGTTTTCCGGCCACACTCGCTCCGAGACCGGAAAATCCAGCCCGAGGTCCATGGACCTTTGCATGATCCTGCCCCACCCACTATAATTCCTGTGGCAGGTGGGACGGGAAAATTCCAGCCTGGTCTTTTGATTCAGTGTTCCACTCTGAGATCTTCTTGCCCAGGCATAACACTAACTGGGATTGTAACAATGTATTAAGCAAACCTTCAATGTAGTTGGTATGGTTCAATCGTTTTGACAAAATATACTGGAGACATCAGAATCAATCAGCCAGCTCAGAATGGTATTATTCAAACTAGAATCTCATTTGTTGGTACCTAAAAACTTTTGCACCACAATTAAGCAGATTGAACAATGCCCCTATAAAACAGAGGAATAACCGAGATCCATCTGTAGTCACTTGGGTTTGCTGAAGCAAATTTATCCTTCGAATTACTGCACAGAGAAGCTTGAAGCTGTGGTATTGAATTTCGATCAAGGTATCAGAAATCACTTTGATCTTTCCCACGAGAATACAGTTTTGCAGTATTCTGCTCCATTGCTCTCACATTTAGGGAAGTCTGTTTTTAAAAGTGGATGCCTTGATGTGAAGCATTATCTTAATCTGAAGCACTTTTTCGAACAAACTTACATTTGCTAACCATATTGTTCTTATTACACTGTAAAGAACTTAAATTTGAATTATTTTGATTCCATTATTTTGGCAAAATTTACCAAATCTTTGTAGCCTCTGCCTTTCTCAAATTCATAGAATCCCAACAGTGGAGGAGGCCATGCAGCCATCAAGTCTGCACCAACTCTCCAATAGAGCATTTTAACCAGGCCCAACCCCTGCCTTATCTGCGTCACGCCATATACTTACCTCGCTAATCCCCTAATCTACACATCTAGGAATACAAAGGGACAATTTAGCATGGCTAACCCACCTAAACTGCACATCTTTGGACTGTGGGCAGAAACCAGAGCACCCAGAGAAAACCTATGTAGACACAGGGAGAATGTGAAGTCTGAGCTTTGCTACAGCAGACTCAAGCTATATCTGGCTTGGCTGTATTTAATATTGGTACTGCATGCTCAAAATGGAAGTTGGAACTTTTTCTCAGCACAGTGACACAGTGGCTAGCCTACTGCCTCACAGCACCAGGGAGCTGGGTTCAATTCAGGCCTTGGGTGACTGTCAGTGTGGAGTTTGCACTTCCTCCCTGTGTCTGCATGGGTTTCCTCCAGGTGCCCCAGTTTCCTCCCACAGTCCAAAGACGTGCAGGTTAAATTGATCGGCCATGCTCACTTGACCCTTGTGCCAGGAGGATTAGCAGGATAAATGTGTGGGTTACGGGAGTAGGGTATGGATGAGATTGTGGTTAGTACAGACACAATGGGCCGAATGGCCTTCTTCTGCACTGTAGGGGATTCTATGATTCCAGTATTCCTAAAAGTGATTGGCACATGTTTAGCAAACCAAAGTAAAAATAAATCAATGCCCACAAATTATCTCATTCACAACAAAGGTTCCATTTGCTTCGCAAACATAGTCCATCCGTGGCTGCTTTAGACATATGGAGGGAAATAGAAGTATCAAGTCAGCAAACTTGTACATAGTGACAAAAAAATCAATGGAGCTACATTGAAGTTATTTTGCTGCTAGAATTTGATAAAGTTTACAAAACTTACCCTTCTTTCAAATTAAAAATCATTGCAATTATATTGTAAAGATATGAACTTTTATTTTCTGTAACATTGTCCAGAGATGTGTAGGTTAGGTGGATTGGCCAAGGTAAATGATAACTCTGAGTACATGGGATTTACAGATAGTTCTATGGCCTGGTAGGTATGGATATAATCAGCGCAACTTGTGGGCCAAAGGGCCTGTTTGTGCTGTAGTGTTTTATGTTCTATGTTCTATTACCTCTTTTGTTTAAACTTGACTGTTTCCTTTTGCTATATCTGGAGTCCCTTTAAATCTGGGTGTAACTGTTCCTGTGGCTCATAATAAAAAAAAGAACACCAATGGCCTACTTAGCTTCCAGTAAATTATGCAGCATTGAAACCTGGCTAACCACTCACTTCAATACCTAAAATAGACCTTATATCAGGGGGCTCACATCAGACTATAGTGACCTTGACATACTATTTTGCTTGAGGACATCACCAATCACTAGTTACCCTGCCAACAGCTGCTTCTGAAAATATAAACAGAAGTATTATTTTAATGGCAGTCGATGACCTGAAGACCACTAACACCACTCCTGTCATGTTAAATACCTAGAGCTACTTTAGTATATCCAACATCAACTCTACCATACAAAAACAGGAAATGTTGGAAAATCTCAGCAGGTCCGCCAGCATCCGTGGAGAGAGAACAGCACTAACATTTCGAGGTACGATGCCCCGTAAGTACTGTAGTTATTCAATGAAAATTATAAAACTAAAATGAAACATATATCATGACAGTGAGGACAGAAAACAGATCTCCATATTACCAAAAGATATCTTACATGTAGTAGTATGCAAGTAGACAGGAGAAAAAAGACGGGGAAATAGTATTTACTGATTGGCATAGTGCCGCTCTACAAAATCAAACTAAAGGTAAATACAATCGTAATTTTTAAAATGTCAAACAGCAAGATGCCTCTCAGGAACAGATGAGGGGAACAGTAAAACTCAAGATTATCTCCAAGAATTACAATCAGCAATTTAACATATAGAAATAATACTTCCCATAGGGGGTTTTCTAAAAAAATAGTGAGTAACATCACATTACCACTATACCTCAAGGATGGTCCCATGGACATCACATCCACATATAGCAACTTGTTGATCAGAGTTTGAAGAATGCATTGTATACCTGCTGTGGCCTTAGCTTATGGTGGTACTCACAATAAGAGAAGATAAGGGTTGGAAAAATGTACAAAATGCCCCAAAGTTGGAAAAGGACAAAATATATGACTATATAGATTTATAAAATGTACAAACCATAAATGAGAGGAGCTGTTCCATAGTTTTGAGTTTCAAAACAAAATACATAGGTGACAGTAAGATGATTCCTAATTTCAGTTGCATGATGAAGGGACAAAGAAAATCAAGCAATCAACTTAAAGCTGCAGAAATGTGCTACCAAACATCAGCCCCAAAACTCCTCTTATGTAACCTACATTTTTCATTAAGAACATAATACATGGTTTCAAGACATCCTGCATGGATTTCCTAAGGCTTCTGCATTTCTTCATGCTGTTGTTAAATCTTAGGACAGCAGACAGTGCATGACATGAAATGCACCTGGAGCTTGGCCCAAAAGGCCCCTGTTAGATATTTAGCTACATCAATGTTGGCACATATGCCAACAGTATTGATTTCAGTGACAAGTTTTTGTTTAGTTCATGTCTCTCTGATTCCCCCAGTACTACATTCATTCACTGTTCACTTGACTTCCGTCACATTGCATTAAGGCTGAAGGGAACTATTATAAGACAGCAGGTCTAAAGGTTTAAGATGGGAACGCAACAAGAGTGGTGATGTCAGCCCTTTCATATTAATAAATTTCCATTCCAATTTTTCAAACTCATTTGATAATTCTCATTCCTGTCACTAACGTTTCAATGATGGTCACAAGACCACCAGCTATAACACTGAAGGGCAGTTACTAGTACATGCAGTTTTGAAAAGTAATGGAAACAAGCGATTCAAGACTGTGAATAGTCATATTGAGGCAACACCAGATTGTGAAAAACTGAAAGGATTTTTGCTCTCAGTAATGAAATGGTAAACAAAGCATAACATTTGTGATTTCAGTACAGATATCAAACAAAGAAATCTTCTTTCATTGTCATCACAAAGCCTGACTAATTGCCACTTTGACATGAAAACAAAGAAAGAGACTTTCACCGTTGAAAACCTCTGTCACCACCTATTTAAATCTGTCTGAGCTGTCAAGACGTTTTCCATGATAGGGTAAAATGATGCCAATCAGGGACTGATAGTTCCTGTGCAAAGCCTGTCCAGGAGATATCATTTTCACAGTTTTAGGGTACACAAATCAAGCAACACAAGCTCAATCAGATTATGCCAACAGGAATGAATTACCATGGCAACTAAAGTTGCCCAAATAAGAATCTGCAGAATGTTCCAGCAGTTCTAGTAGTGATAAACAGTGGGAAATCATCACGAAGAAAGATCCTAGATGATTAAAAACACATTGGCCTAGATCAACTCCTGAATAGTTGGAGACCAGACATAATCCCCAAGACACAATACGGGAACCTCAGAGGTCCCAACGCAATGACTCTGTGTGAATTGCCTGGTAAGCTTGAACTTCTGATGAGTGATTCCCCTGCTCCCTGGGCCACTCTGTAAAAGTCTGCAACTTTCAGACAGTTCCGACTTACCAACCTGAATAGTTATCCCGGAGATGTTATACAAGATTAAAACCTCATCTAACATCTGGATAACTGTACAAATAACCATCTCCTAACGTCACTTGACCATCCCCTCCCCTCACACCCCCATCTGATTCCCCCCACTAGACGAGACTAGTCCCCACCACTTGACTCCCTATCCTGATCTGACACAATGTCAAGACCCTACCTACCTAATCCCAACGCCATTTACTTCACCTACCTTACCCTTTCACTCACTTTGCCATCTTACATACTTGTAGTCCCTCTGTAGCTTTTCAAAGAAGCTTTGGAACATTTCAACTCTCTATTTACTAGAATATGACAACTAATGCCACAAAAAAAGCTTGTGCACGGATTCTATTTGCTTCTCCCTCTGCAGTTTCCTATGTTGATGGAATTCTGCAAGATCCCCCATTGGAAGATTGCTCAGGAAAATTGAGCAATGTCCGTGTATATATCTTTGGTTGATCCAGCTAAGAAATTAGAGTTCTGATCCTGACTGGAACATTTGAGCTGTTGTAATGAAAGGAAACAAATGCATAAAACCATGAGATGTAGGAGCAAACAGAGGCCATTCAGCCCATCATGTCTGCTCCACCATTCAATGAGATCATGACTGATCTGATGCGTTAATCCTCAACTCCACTTACCCACCTCATTCCCACAACTCTTGATTCCCTTACTGATTAAACATATGTCTATCTCAGCTTTGAAAATACTTAATAACCCAGTCTCCAGAGCGCTCTGCGACAAAGAATTCCACAGACTCACATCCTCAGAGAAGAAATTCCTCATCTGTGTCTTAAATTGCACCTATGTGCAGTTTAGGAAATAAATGAAAGATAAATGGTGTAAACATCTTGCCACTAATAAAAGATGTTAAATTTCTGATTGGCCTTTCATCTCAAAATATCATAAGTATCTTGTTAAACATTCTGCAATGGGTGTAATAATGATCATGTAATAATGATCAGAATTAGATATGTCACAGTTGCACGTAGGCACATATCATATATGGCAAGTCATTTAATTGTATTTCACTTTCATTGGTGAATGAGTTGTCAAACTTTGTTTCCTGTTGAAAATTGCTGTCAGGTTTTCCAGTGCACAAAATCAAATGTTGAGTACGGACTACAAATGTGTTTAGTATATTGTAAATGCAAATTAAGATGCTCTGGAGCATGATAAAGAAAGAGCATTAAGGCCATTTTTGCTGCATTCAAAAGGCAGTTGTATTTTAGTACCTGATTTTGAGAGAATGAAGCCAAATTAGCTCTTTTACACTATTTTCCTGTTTTTACATTGCTTCTGGGACTCAGATTTCTGCCACATCACACACCATTCACCCACTGATACTGATCCACATCCAGTCCCAGCCCCGTCTCCAAAAGCTGGTACCACTTGATTTAGTAGACTTGCCTTCAGTTTTCTCGTGCATATACCCAAGATTGGCACCTTTTCAAGTCATGTGCATCAAATCTAACACTGAAAAGTAATTTAACAAGTTTAGTTTCATCTGGAAGCAAGATTCTTGTCCAAGTATTAACTGTTTAATTACACTAAGTGTTGGGCTTGTCATCCAGGACAGGGAAACATGCAGATTGGTACACCCTGTAATGGCTGATCAATGGCCACTTAAGTCACCTACATGTAAAATGTTCCAAGATAATTCTGATAAAAATTGGACTGGATTTACAGTTACACTAACGTTGGTGTAGCTAGACCATGAAGCAGTGTTGAAAAAATAGCCAAATATAAGAAAAGCAGTCTGTGTTCCTGTTTGAAATGTTCAGTGATGTGATAAGGGACACAGGGAGATGAGACTGTTCCCAGTGGTGCAGACTGTACATTTCATAAAGCTGCTCCTTATGAAGCAACATTCAGTATACATATATTTGACACTAGTAAAGGAAATCTGTCCAGCAGTAAGAAATCTACGAACTGTTACTGGATTTGTTTGAAGTCACTGCTGTGTGGCTGAGGTTCCTACAAGGACATAACTTGTCAGTTCTTTAAAAATATATATACACATTAGCTTAACAGAGCAAGTGAATTAAGGCATTAAGATGCAAATGAAGAGGAGGGAGCATGAGGAGATCTGAATTCAAGCAAACTTCTTGAACAGATCCATCAGATCATGGATGATCAATCTTTATAAGGGCGGGGGGGGCGGAATGAGAATGTTGTGGGAAATGTGCATGTGGGAAATCAATAACAGGGCAGCTTATAATTATACAATGGGTATAGAGGAATATGGGCCAAATGCGGGCAATTGGGATTAGTTTAAGGGTTTTAAAAAAAAGGACGGCATGGACAAGTTGGAGTGAAGGGCCTGTTTCCATGCTGTAAACCTCTATGACTCTATGACTCCATACAGAATGTGACCCCCAGGAGGATGGTGCAAATAGGCTGATTTAGCTTAATTCTCTTAAAATAGTGTTCAAAAATATAACTACTTTTTGTCAATGTCTGTTTATTCCCCTAATTTTGTTCTGGAATATCTTTATTTGTATCTATAATATATCTGACATAGCTGTACTTCTTGTACTCTTGGTTTTGTCTGCCAGGAAAACTTGGCTGCTAGGACTGAATCAATCTTCAACAGCAAACAGAGGCAAAGTCCATCCGTCTGATTGAAAAGCAATTGAATGAGGTGCCATAAATGACACTCTTCCTAGTCTGTATAATTCACTCTGACATTTCTTTCATTACAATTTATTAGTAGTGGTGCCCATGGAGGAGGATGAGTGGTGCTTTGTTCTAATAAAAAAAATGAATTGTGGCAATTAAGGAGTTAACACATGATGCTTTGAGACCAAGTATACTGAAGAAGTCACTTGTTCTTACCATTCAGTACACCTGTATTTGATCTTAGAGTTAGCTTACAATTCCAGTTCAAATGAAGATCATCTGCAACACAGAGTAAGGACAGGAGCAACAAAGAATTTGAGAACAGCTTTTATATTGGGAATGTGCGGCATACCACAAAACCAAAATTCATGTTACATTCAGCTGTGGCATCTCCAAATTAAACTTGCTGCATTTGTGAAGAACAGTCACCCCAACTGCCCCCTAGTCTAAGTGTTAGCATTAGTTTTCTGATAGCTTTCACACCTCTGACTCAAGTCATGGGCTCAAATCACTGTCTAGGCCTTAAGAAAACATTGAAAGTGGACAGCTTAGTGCAATACTGAGAAAGTGCTGCATCGTCAGAGATGATATCCTTCAAATAAAAGCCTCCTCTTCTCTCTCAGGCAGACAAATGGATCCCACAGAAAGATTCAAAGTACAGTGTAGTTCTCCCTTGAGTCCTGGCTAATGTTAATCTCTTGCTCAACATCGCTAAAATAGATTGTCAGGTCAATTCATCTCATTGTAAAGCACTTCTGCATTTTCCTGCATTATCACAGTGACATCAAAAATATTCAAGCTATAAGATGACCAATAGCAAGATCTAAAGGTCATTTGTCGAAAGTTACTGTTGGTATTTACATCAGCAGGGCATAACTAGGCAATATATTCCATTTTATTTAAGTTGAAAAGTGACTTATTGATAGATAATTACCAAATCACTTATCAAAAGTAACATTTCATATTATATCAACGACTGGAAATTTGTTATACCCACTTCATATATTCATGAGCAAAAATGCAGTGGCTTTAGCGAATTCACAAATTTGGATTCTGAGCTGACCCTAAATTCAGACAATAATTTGACTGAATTTATCAAGTCCGCTGATCAACTATGACTAGCTAATAGCCATGATTTTCTTTTTAAACATAGCTTTATTGTCTCTATTTGCTAGTTGATCTTGTTCATCTCAACAGAGTACCAAGATGAGAAGGCATTATGTGAAAGTTTAGAAAAGGGATTTAGGTAGACAACATTGGACGTGGAACCACTAAGCTCCTTGATTTCTCCTCCAAAAGCATTCAGCTGGAGGTTGGCCTCATTTGCACTGCAATATTTGATGCTTCAGTGGTGTGTCTTACATTGTTTTATTGCGAAGAAAAACAACTTGCATTTATGTAGCATTTCATGAATGCTGGATGCCCCAAAGCACTTTACAGCCAATTAAGTACTTGTTTCTGAACTGTAGCCACTATATAATGTAGGAAACAGAGCAGCCAGTTTGCATCCAAGCTCCCACAAACAGCAATGTGATCACGATTAGAGATTCTATTTTGGTGCTATTAATTGAGGAATACTAGCTCAACTCACCAGGGATGATTCCCTTGCTCTTCTTCATTATAGTAGCACTAAACCTTTTACACCCACATGAGGACAGGTTGCACTCTGATTTGACATTGCACCCAATAGCGCAGCACTTCCTCAGTACTGAAGCAGGACCTGAACCCACAAGTTAGACTCAGAGACAAGAGCATTACCAACTAAGCCGCAGCAGACTTTTACAATTATCAGTCATATAATTTAGAAACTCCTATAGGATATATGGAATATGCAGCAATGTACAAATGAGAGAAATACTGGGCAGAGATGTGCTGAGAGGGAGCAGAAGATCTGGTTTTGGGTTGGCACCTATAGTTTGAACTGCAGGCGCTTGGCAGCATGGTAGCACAACGGTTAGCACTGCTGCTTCATAGCGCCAGGGATCCGGGTTCGATTCCCGGCTTGGTCACTGTCTGAGTGGAGTTTACATGATCTGTGCCTGCGAGGGTTTCCTCCGGGTACTCCGATTTCTTCCCACATTCTGAAAAATGTGCTGATTAGATGCATTGACCTGAATGGGCGCTGGACTGTGACAACTAGACCCCAGTGTTTTCTAAAGCTTGCCATACTGTGCGATCGTTTGGGATTTGAAGAAATGAGAAAATTAGGGGAATTTCACAGTAATTTCACTGCAGTGTTAATTTGTGACTAATAAATAAACTTTAACTTTTTTTTAGCCAGCTTAGACCTCGGCAAATCCTGACTGCTTCAGGCATACTTAGGAGATGCTGCATTAGTGTGTTAGAATGAAATTAGGGTTTGGAAGACAGGCAGAGGACCAGCAACGTGGTTTCTGAAACTCAATTGTGAAAGAGAAGGATAATCAGTGCTGGGCTTGTGGTCAGAAAAGTTAATTAGTGGAATTGTAGGAAGGCCAATGCTACCACCTATTTCTGGGAGCAGTCACACCTACCTCCCACAATTTGGTTGTTGTTCAGGAGCCTTAAAATCAGTGGCATTTGTTGTACTTCTAACTTTGCTTAGTACAAATTTGCCAATCTCATACAGGAATGGTAACCTAAATGTAGGTTTGGTTTATTTGAAGGTGAGTACAGGATTGTTCAGCAGACAGATTCATTATAAAAATTCAACAGCTACTGTTAACAGAAAAATGTCACTTCAACTTCTTCACAACATGCTACTAGCTAAATTAAAAGCTCCTCTGAATAATATCTGCCAGTCACATGGTTTACATCCTAGCTATTTACTTGTGAGCAGCATTGCTTAAAGTTGCACTGCAACAGCATCTCTAAGGCAATGTATATTTGCAAGTGTAAGACAATGTCAAAGCAAGACAAATGTAAGAGAATTTATTCAAAGATGCCATATATATTTTATTTTATTCATAAAGTTATTTTTTCAAGATTATTTAATACTCATGAACCATACAGCACTGGGGAATAACCAGGGTATGTGGTCTTTAGTGCAGACAACTGGTTTTCATAGGCTAATTAAATGTATAGTCTCAGAGAGACAGAGGTCTATAGCACAGAAAAGGCCCTTCGTCCCATTATATCCACACTGATCAATGAATGTATAGGCAGGGTTTTATTTTCAGATGTTATAGATTACATTGTGGAATACTGGAAAAATGCTGAGCATGAAAGCCAAATGTTTGAGATGTTCTTCAAACACTAAATATGTGCAAAGTGATGAGCTTTTTATCCATTTCACAGTTGTGTCTGTACATCTACATATCTCCAAATGAAAAGTATATTTTTAATAGCAATATTGTTTATTCAACTCACTATTGTTCACGATGCTGGCACTGCATCCAAGATCCTATGCTGTATGGCAAAACCAACTCCACTGAGACAAGAAAAGAAAATACTGAAAAAAACTCAACAGGTCTGGTAGCAACTGTGAAGAGAAAAAGAGTTAATGTTTTGAGTCCAATATGACCTGGAAGGCAAACGGATAGCTAAGAATTTGTTGGATCAAGTCTTTAAGAGGGGTCACTCCCCCGATCCAACATGCATGAGATCACACCAGGGCCAGATGTTTTTGGTAGGCTCAATGCCAGAAATGGCTACTGGAATGCAGAATTTTTACCCTTGATATCATTCAACACAGCCTTTGGATTTTACAAGTCCTTCTTCTACCTTTTGGCCTTGAAACGAGCCGGGATGTGTTCCATCAGAAAATAGGTGAGACGTACATGGGATAGTCAGCATAGCAGATAATATGCAAATATATGGTATAGATGAGAAAGATAATGACCATTATCTACGTGAAGCCATGGAGAGAACCAGGAAATCTGGGATCAAATTAAATTCAGAGAAATTCATTGTAAGACAGAATGCCAGTTCTTTAAAATCAAGCAGAGCCCTGAAAGTATCATAGCCACAGGGATTGAAGCCTCAACAATTGAGATGTTTCCTTGGCGTGATCCAACGCATGCGTTCTCCTGTCAGAGCTGATAACAGATGTAGTGTACCAATGGTCAAACAACAGGAGTTAACAAAATTAAAAAGATAATATGTTAGGAGACAAGTCTGTCAAAAGAAACTTGTTAATCTGCAAGTGGATGCTTCTACAAGAGAGAAAGCCAATAGCATTCTCATCCAAAGCTCAAACCTCAGCGCTAAGACTAGATCTGCCAATATAGAGAGAGAGATTTTGGCAGTTGTGGATGGATGTGAGACATTTCACATATATCTCTATATGAGAAAGTATATATTGAAGAGTGATCATCATCCACTACAGCAGGCCTACGAGAAGGATCTGTGTAAAGCAACAGCAGGAGTACAGAGGTTACCCTTAAGGCTTCAGCGCCCTGATTTTACTTTGAAATACAGGTCAAGGAGAGAAACGGTGTTTGCAGAAGTTGTCACAACAGGAGAAACACAAAATGGAAGATTGATGTATAATGATCCATCATTGAGTGAACATAACGTCACAGAAAACGGAGTCACATTAGAGATGAGACCAGCAAAGATGATGAGTTACAGATGTCCTCTCAAAAAGTGATCAATGGTTAGCCTGATAAAATACAGCAAACACAGCCAGCAATATTGCAATATTGGACTATCATAGATGACATCTCACTCGAAGATGGTGTTGTGCTAGGCATATCCAAAATAATCATACTCAAAGCAAGAATTTCTCTAAAAGATACATGAAGATCACACAGGAATGGAGAAATATAAGCTAAGAGCCAGATCAGTTGTGTACTGGGTAGACATATACAAGTATATCAAAAATATGGTGTCTATATGCAATATATGCCAGAAGTACAGAAAAGATAGCTAAAGGAGATTAAAGTACACCAAGTCCATGGCATACAATGGGAGTCGATTTATTCATACACCATCAAGAATGGTATCTCAATCACAGACTAGTACTCAAAAGTTTTCTTTTATTCAGAAGATGAAAGACTTGAGAACCTCAACAATCATCTCACCAGTATGGCTTGCTGAGCAAGGGATCCCTGAAAGATTAACATGTGACAATGGCACTCAGCTCATATCCAGGGAAGTTGAGTAAGCATAACAGTATGAGTTCACCATCATCACCACAAAATTCTCAATGATACGGACTAATAGTAAGGCATGTCCAGGAGGTCAAGATGCTGAAAACAAAAGGAGACCTAAATTTTTCCTACTGTCACTCCAATCCGCACCTCTTAAGACTGAGATGAAATCATCTAGGCACTTGCAGAATGGAAGGAAATATAAAACTACTCAACCAAGCAAAATACATCATCCCAATGACGAGGAGGAAGAAACACACCAACTCACTGAAGCACAGGAAAGGAGGCCAGCACTTCAACAAAAGTGCCAAATCTTTACAAGAGCTGTTGAAAAGACAAAATATACACATACAGGATCCAATCGTGAAAATTTGAAGACCTGCAAAAGTTGTTGCTGAAGCCGAGAAGCCAAGATTGTACAGAATCAAAACTGAACCCAGGGGCAAAAGAGAAAAAAAAAGTCCATATGCGACCTTCACCAGAGCTGGAAAAACAGAAAAGACCAGCAACACCACCAGAAATAGTAATATCCAGGGGGACAACATTGAGAAAATGAGATATTTGCAATAGTAAACAGCCCAAAGATATGTAGGTTGGGTGGATTGCTGTGGCACGTGAATGGAACAGATGGGTGGGCCACAGTGGGATGCTCATCAGAAAGTCAGTGCAGACTCGATGGGCCAAATGGCCTCTTTGTGCACTGTAGGGATTCTATGACTATGAATCTATAAATCTAGCAACACCAGGAACAACACGTACAGCATTACCTGTGCAGCATGTCAACTCACCACGAAGAGTAACGAATGCCAAATATACATGACGGAGGTACAACATCTGACCACCTCATGAACTATAATGTAAAAAAAAATACACACTATAAGAGCCTCTGAGAAGGGGTCAGTTTATTTTGAAAAGTGAATTGATAATCCTCTTTAGTTTATATAAGTTAATGACAGGATAAGGCTTTATCTTTTCAAAAGAAGAGGAATGTTTACATATTGTTGTAACAGCTGTAAATAGCTAGGAACTGATTTTTTAAAAACTCATTTGTGGGACATGGGCATCGCTGGCTAGCCAGCATTTGTTGCCCTTCCCTAGTTGCCCTTGAGATGTGCTGTATGTTAAGTTTTCCAGGAGAACACACTTTGCAGCTACACTAGAGACTGATATGACATGTACCAAACTAGATAAATCCAGTCCTTCAATTGTACAAAGCAGCCTGGCCAAATTGAATGTAGAGTTCCTGACTTTCCATATTATGACTATTGTCATCCAGGAATGAAAAGACAATTAATGTGTATTTTTGTTGTCCTGAAACATTAACTGTTTCTCTCTCCACAGAAACTGCCTGACCTATTGAGTATTTCCAAGACTTTGTGTTTTTATTGCAGGTTTTCAGCATCCACAATATTTTGCTTCTGACAGAGACTGAAGAGCTTGTTTATGGGAGATAAATATTTCAAAAAGATGCATATTACTAAAAGTCATTCTGGTTTAAGGGTGTTGCAATGGATTAGCACACTGATCTATCACTTCCTGGGTTTACCAGATCATTGGGATTAACTTTCACTTCTTGCTGCCTGAGAAAATTTGTGCAGCTTCATATTGGCTTGAATTCAAAGTTCAAAACTATTAATTCATCACTAAAGAATAAATTCAGTACTCCCACACACTCAGCAGGAGCCATCACTGAAAGTAGCATGGGTCAAAAACAGGGCAAGAACACTACAGTACAGATTCACTGACCTGGCTTCCCTTTATACATGCTTCCTCATTCAGAACATAACATATCCTTAAAATTGCTAATTCACTCAAAAATGAGACACTGATGACTGATATTGGAAAGTAATACTTCACACCAATTGAGAAAGGGTACTTGTCTAATAATTGGATTTGAGGAAATTTATACAGTAAAATTATTAGCATACAAACTTATTAAATTTGTGGACAAGGCATACTTAGTGATGAACAGTGTCATCATATCAACCATGAAAGAATCAAATTCAATCTCTTTGGAATACATTTTTTCAAATTGTAAACTCACTACATTGCCTTAGGTCTATAAATAAACTAGGGCCGAATTCTCTGACCTTGCCCACAGCTGGGATTCTCCAGTCCTGTGCAGTGAATGGAGATATGTCTGAGCGTCAAATTCTCCGTTCTCACTAGCAGCTATGGGAGGGCTGCATGAGAGGCTGGAAAATTCTGGCCCATATTTTTACAATTGGCACACACTTTTGCATGTCCATCATAAATCAGTCTTACTAAAATTGTTTTTTTCTATCTCCAAGTAGATTATTTCAATTGTGCAACTTGTCAGCTTTGAGTCATGAGGAATTGGTGTAACTGATCAATGTTGGCCATACTACGGTATTGTATCCAATTGTCTGGTATGGTGTTGCCTGGAATGGAATGGTGGAGTATCTACGGTCGTTATTATCTAAAGCATTGTTGTATTGTCTCCAATTCTAATCCAAGAAAGTTGTGTGCTTTAAACTCTAGGTCTTCTGTGCTGGTATGCTTTGCCTGTCTCTAAGATCTTGCATTTTTAACTATCTGAATTTAAACTAAAGTGCCTCATGATATGTTTCATATTAGAAACATACAGGGACTTATATGCTGATTTGGCAAATAGCAAAGTCACACAAAGATTAACCAATTAACCAATTAATCTGTTTTTAGTTGTGTTGGCTGAAGTAGAAACTAAGAGCACCAAAGAAATCTTATTGCTCAGCATTAGACTTAATTACCAACCTAGATTATGAGCTCGATTTGCATGAATCACAGAATTCCTACAGTACAAAAGAGGCCATTCAGCCCATTGAGTCTGCACCAACTGTGATAAAGCATCTTACCCAGGTCCTCTTCCCTGTCCTATACTTGTAACCCCACACATTTCCCTGGGCTAATCCATCTAATTGACACATCTTTGGACACTCAGGGGCAATTCAGCATGGCCAATCCACCTAATCTGCTTATCTTTGAACGGTGGGAGGAAACTGGAGTGCCTAGAGGGAACCCATGCAGATAGAGGAAGAATGTACAAACTCCACACACAAAGTCACTCAAGGTCAGAACTGAAATGCAATCTTCTGAATCAGGCAGGTGAACAGTAATAGAACGACTAAACAATCAGATAGCAAACAGCTACTGCTAAATCCAATAGCAGGAAAGGGCAATCAACATTGGTAGTTCCCATCTTGTTTTGTTTTCACTAAAGCAGAGAAAATATTACCAAAAGTAACATTTCTAACATGAATAAATTGTGTAACTTTTAATATATTTTGTTTAAATTTCCAGATAGACTTGTCTTTAGTCTATTTGAAGTGCTAAATGGTCATTTGAAACTTGTGTCTTTATTTCCGAAACAGAGGGCTCACCTTACACGAAATACACTGCCTTAAAGGATGGTGGAAGCGGATTCATTAATTTTCCAAACAGAATTGGATAGATCCTAAAAAGTGAAAATTTGCAGGACAACTGAATTAAGCAATGGAGTGAGACTAATTTAAAAGCTCTTTCAAAGAGCCAACATATGCCAAATGGCTTCCCTTTTGCGTTACATAATTCTGAGACTAGGTGACATTACAAAGACACTCACAAAGTCCTAACATATTTGCATGGTTTTGCCTCTGGCTTTCTGAAATTTTGACCTGTGGGTAAACAGTCCAACCATCTAGAAAAATGAGCATAACTTTATGTATGCAGAGAGGAGAAGACGGATTGCTATAGACACTAGGGATTTCTGTTGTGTTTTTGCCACTTGTAAAATTATTGTGCCATGTAACATTCCTCTTCAGTCAATCATTATGTTTATTAGATAAGCCAAATGCAAATGTTACACATTCAGGCTTGTGCACTCAAGAAAAACAATTTAAGCAATTAGTCATGCATTGAATGATAATCAATCAGAAAGTAATAAATATGATAACCCAAGAACTGCCTGCAAAGTGATTCCTTTGGCCAGCATGAAAACTGCTTTTTCAACATGTTGTTCTCTGCCTTTCACCTATCATCAGGATAGGGACTAATTTAAGACTCTCCAAGTTTGGGTTGGGTAGTATGGTACTGTGATCAGCAAAAGTGCACTAGAGTCATTGAGTGGTAGAATTCATGCTGACAGTTTTGTTCTTCAGTTTGACACTCACTTCATATTTAATGGCTGGTTAATATACAGGAAAATGGGTGGTCCAAAAATTAAATAAATTCAAAGACTATATTATAAGAAGTATGAAAGTAAAAGTCAGCTTTAGTAGACTATAAAAAGAAAATCCTCTCTTGAAAATATAGATTGCCAGGTAAAATCTCTCTCTCTCTATGTAATCATTAAGTAGAGAGATGTTCAGCCAAAGTGAAACTCTGGGAAAACAGCTCCTTTTCTGTGGGAGGGATAATTATTTTACCACAACCACTACTTCAACAACTTGCATTCATATAGCACACAGATGCTGGAAGGACATCTCAGAGCACTTTACAATGAGGAACAAAAGAATATAATGGACTCCAGGGATAGAGAAATTAAATGATTAAGCTGGAAGATTGAATGTAAGACTGAGAGGACAGTTCTCTTTTTGTATTTAAAAGCAGAGAGAGAACTAGGCAGTGATAGATTACAGTGGACAGGCGCTTAGTAACTGAACAAAAGATCACCGATGGTAGACTGGTGATATGAAGTCTCAAGAAGAATTCCAGTGTTAGGGAACAGAGGTCATACGAAGAAATATAAAGCAAGAGGAGGTCACAAAATTAGAGTTCAAAACCAAGGATATATTTGAAAATAAGAACATGATTTCTGAAATTTACATGCTAGAAAGCAGAGAGCCAGATTATGGTGAGATGCCAAGCAGGAATTTTAACTTCCTCGCAAGCCTAACAAGTGACTGCCCCATCCAGTATAGAAAAGTCTTTTGCATGGTTCCCAAAGTAAATGGGATTTTGGATAATAGACTATTTAGGTAGTGATAGAGGCTTTAAGAATTGTTGTAGTTAGAGTTAAGAAATTATTAGAAGCACAATATCTTTCAAAGAACTTTCTAAATTTTATAGACCTGTGTGATCTTTGACCAGTCAGTTGAAGTTGTGCAGTATTTTTGTACTGCAGTAACTTCTCAAACTTCAGTTGTTAATTCTTTTCTTTCAATTTATTAACCCAGTGAATGATATTAATCTTGTGTAACAAGATAAATGCCCATTACAAAGTCGATACATTTACTGCTGTAGGGAAAATGATATGATGATTATAGAATAATCGGCTGGGCCTCACTTACACAACATTGGCTACCCTCCCATCCAAAGCGACTAGGAACTCTGCAGGAAGCGTCTGAAGCTGAGCAGCACAGTGAATCAACCCTGCAGGTCCAATGCAAGAATCGGGATGTGGAATGGAGGGGAGAGGTTAGACCAGGGAAGGTCTTGTGGAATAATGCTTTTAACATTTTATATAATGATCTTCATTATTGATAGCTGTGAATCCAAGGCCTGTGTATCCTAATGTTGTGCTCATTATACATGCAAGGTTCAGTCCAGTTACAATCCTGAAATAATGGAATGAACAAAATAATTTAAAATTAGTGAATTAATGAGACCCTTCCACGACTCAGTAAACAATATATTATGGCACTGAGTGAGTTTGATCCTTGAGTCTTGCTGGACAGTATAGTCTTACACTGAGTAAATTTGATCTTTGGTGTTTTCTGGGCAAACCAATCTCAAACATGGAAACATTAAAGACATTTATCATCATCAATCATAAGTTAGGAATGGATAAAAGACAAGATTCTCCATATTAAAAGACGGGAAAAAGGATCTTCACCCCATTAGTCCAGTTCAATTTTAATTCAACCCCCAAAATCGAAATGCCTATGCACAAGCCATTGGCTCATCCAGCTCCCAGAAATTCAATAAGAACTTTTATAACACAATTTTATGACTAAGTAATTTTACTGATGATAGAGGAATGTCTGGTTACAATTTAGTACAGTTAAGGGCAACTAAAGTACATCACAATTGCTAACAGTGAACACAACATAATTGGATTCTCAGAATTCTCTAAAGTGCAATTTTTAATCTGATTGTCATTCAAAATGTGATTTATACGCAGACAAACTTCAATAAAAAAAGGATAAATTGCACACCAGTAAGAAAATGAGTAACAATTCACAATTCTTTTGTGGTCAACAAATGCCAGTGTTTCAACACAATGAACAAATTTTAATGGAATTAGCTCCTAACGAAACAATAAATGAATTGATTAGATATGAGTATCAAACAAAACTGTACTACTCAAACTACTCGCCCCTTAAATTGTATATCAATAGATTTAGTTGTGAAGAGATGTAACAGCTAAAATATTCATGCAAATTAGCATTTCAGAATATTCAAGCAGGCTGCATGAAACAAAGTTTCTTGCATTTCTTACTTGCATTAAGTTGATCTTTCTCTACACCCTAGTTTTGACTGTAACGGTACATTTTCATCTCTCGTCCACTTCTCTATGAACAGTATTCTTTGTCCGTATAGCACACAAGAAACAATACTTTGCAGTACATGAAAATACATGTGACAATAATAAATCAAATCAAATCAAACAAAACTAATTATACAGGTGGCACGGTGGCACAGTGGTTTGCACTTCTGCCTCACAACTCCAGGAACCCGGGTTTGATTCCCAGTTTGGGTCACTGTCTGTGTGGAGTCTGCATGTTCTTCCTGTGTCTACGTGAGTTTCCCCCAGGTGCTCTGGTTTCCTCCCAAAGTTTGAAAGATGTGCTGGTTAGGTCTGTTGGCTATGCTAAATTTTCCCTCAGTGTACCCAAACAGGTGCTGGAGTGTGGCGACTAGGGATTTTCACAGTAACTTAATTGCAGTGTTAATGTACACTTATTTATGACTTTAAACCATAAGTGACTCTCAGTTTATGGAGCAAGTATCCTCAAGTTCCAGATTCTTTTCTCAATGTTCAATTATAATCCAAATTCCAGACATTAACTGCAGGATCGAGTTTGCTGTGATGTTATCCTTGACCGAATAGATGTTTGGGATCACGCAGAGATAAATGGCACTTGAATGAGATAATGGAAAGTATCACATGTTTGCGAAACACAAAGTCAATGTAATTAGTTGAAAGAAGCAGTTGGATTGGGCAAAAAGAGAAAACATGATATTGGTTGAAACTTATTGTAACAAAGGGTATTTTCAAAACTATAAAAAAATTTTGTTAGCTGTAACTCAAAAATATTGGAGAATTTTCTTCTTTCAGTGCTAAAACCTGACCCATCTTTCCAGCTGGATATGTCGATAAAGGAAGCTGAACAAACTTCAGGTCCTTTGCAACTATGTTGGATTTGCACTGCACAATGTTTGCACATTCAGTTTTACCCTGCATGCATTTATATATGAAGCACTTCAGGAGACTGCTGCAACTGAAAGAGAGAATTTGCACGCCAGCATGGAAAAGGTCACTCTGAACTACTGATCTGTTTCAAGTGCATTTCATACTAAGATAACAATGCTGACATCCAGTTAGATAGAACAATGATCATTTGAGAATTGTGATGCATTAACATAAACCAGACTTTAACATTCCTTGGTACATGGTTTCCCAATAAACTGACAGTGTGAATTCACAGTTGTTCAAACCCGAAATATAACAGCCATCATGCATCTCCAATTCATTTCACAATATATAAAAGAATAAACAAAATGGGCAGCAGGTTGTTAATATCTGAATAAAGATACATTAACGCTGGAGTTAATATCATTCCTGATTGGAATCCAACTAGCAGCGATAATCTTTTTGTTGCGTACTAATAAACTTGTATCTTTTATTTCAAATCACCAACATTTACTATATATTGCCAGTAACCAGGACCTTACCTTGGCAATTCACAATGACACTAAGTTTTTTAATTAGACTAATGCCTTGAAATTGTGCTCAAATATATATCATTTTTTGATGTTGGTAAAGATGCACTTTGAAAATTTTTGGTTTGAGCACCATTATTAAACTTACTGTGTCACAAACCAAAATTATTTCTTGGAATGGCCAAGTTAACATTGTAACCAAAATTCATTTCTCGTTTTCCTGCAAGCTTGCAAAACGCTTTATATATGGAAGAAAGATGGAATGCATTTTTATATGCATTTCACGACCAACAGACATCTCAGAGCATTTTCCAGGCAACTAAGCAGTGTAGTTACTGTTGCAACATAGAAACATTAAAACTAACTATTCCCACAGAAGAGTCATACTGGAATCAGAATGTTAACTTGGTTTCTCTCCCCACAGATGAGGCCAGACCTATTGAGTTTTCCACAATTTTCTTTTATTTCAGATTTCCAACATCCACGGTATGTTGTTTTTATTACCTCTTCATCATACTTCCTCATTCCTAAATAAACTGCATTCCCGAATAAACTGCATTCTGTTCTCTCAGTTTTTTCCATATGATCTGTTTCAATTATGCCATCTTTCAAATTAGTACTTCTCCTTTTGCCTTGCTTCACCAAAGTTGATCGAGATCTTGAACATGTGTGTTCCACTTCCCATTATGCTGTCTTCACCCCTTCTCTAAACCAAGACAGAAGAAAGAACAAAGAACAAAGAACATCCCAGCATGGGAAACAGGCCCTTCGGCCCAACGAGCCCGCGCCGCCGCATCTTCCCACACCTACCCCGCCCTGTATGTGAGTGGAACCCCTAATGTAGCCAGATTCAGGGGAGAATAGTGTCAATTTGGTACACCAATCAGCCTAAGAGCACATCTTTGGGGTGTGGGAGGAAACCGGAGCGCCCGGAAGAAACCCACGCAACCACAGGATCCCTCCCCCCCCACCCTGTCCTTGTCTCCCATATTAAACTGATCACCCTCTGCCACCAAATTCATCTAGAAGTTGAGCACATTTTGTGTAAAGAAGCACCTCTGAGTTTCTGATTTAGACTATTTATATTTATGCTCTCTTATTGTGCTTTCATTCAGTGTTTACCTTACCTAAGCTACATGATACATTATCCACTTGAACAAGGTTTTCCCTTAACTATCTTCTGCCTAGACAACAGAGTGAAGCTTTTAATCTTAAAAAAAATCTTTCCATATTGCCTAGCTTCTCCAATTTAATGTAGCAGCCCTTGATTCTCATTTTGGCAGGACATTGCAGATGTGGTTTTAATTGAAGCTCCTGATTGCCAATTTGTTATAGGATTCTAGTCTGCGCACCTGTATAACTGTTTATCATTTGTCATGTTCCAATAATAGTATGTCCTTAATTATTTATGTTTATGGGTTTTTTATAACGCAGATTTTATTACTCATCAGCCAGCCCATCGTCTAGTAGTTAAACTCCATATACTTTCATGCCAATTCCGTACTTACATTGGATTTAAACCATGCACACTATTTACCTTCTGTTAACCACCTGCACATTTGTTCTCTAAGCTGGTATTGAGTTCAGGACTGCACATGGCCATGGCACTTTTTCAGTCTCATTCTCCACAGTTTTCATATATAGGCTTTTGTGAAAATGCAGTACGACTTTGGGATACTTCTAGCCTTTTGCCCTAGATTACATCAGTTTCATATTAAATCACATACCTCATATTTTCAAGATATTTTCCCATCACTAGGTTTACGCAAGCATTTGGTAACATGCCTCAGATAAAAACAACCCTGTAAGCTATTTACTTGAACAACCTGACTTGTCTCAAATTTGCAGAAGTTTTTACAGCAGTCTTTGAAACTAATAAAACATGACATCAAACTTGGTTTGAAGTTTAAAATCTGAAGCTATAATGGCATTTAATGTAATAGACAGATTTCTACCTAAATCCTTGGGTAGACAAATAATGAAATTTAAAAACGCTAAGAACTAAGCTAATCAGAATGATCTCTTTTTAATATCTGAAGGAACCATCTTACCGGGACTAATTTCTAAAATTTAATTTTAGCTAAATTTAGCTAATTTCTAAATTTAAATTTAGCTAATTTCTAAAATTTAATAGCCAGTGTTACAATTGTGAGATTTGATAAGACAGCTGTTTTCAACTGTCTCACACTCTCGATTAGCTACCAGGCAGAAAGCTGGTGGGAGCTCATCCTCTGATCAAAGAGATAGAACTTGCAATGGTTTAAGGACACTGCAAGATTCACCTGCATGTGGCTGGGAGGAGGAATTGCCTGACTGACCTTTGCTGCTGGAAGACAATTCAGGAATTCACAGAAGACTGAAGGAAATGTCTTTTCGTAGACAGTAGATGTTAGGACACTGTGAAATGGGGAGTAGTAAGCCCAGTGAGAGCTGGCAATAACTTTGAACTGGTTCCTGTAAAGACTATAATTTTGTGGAGACTGTGGAGTAATGAATAAACAATGCATGGGGTTTCAGTCATGTTCGGGAGTTAAGGGGGGATTTCTTTCTAAAGAAAAGTGTGTTAGTTGCCTACAAAGTAATGTTCAGCCAATGTTGACCTTAGTTTGTTACAGTAAATGTCTTAAAATGTGAAATCCTGTCATGTGATCCTTCGAGTCAGTCACTGTGAATTCAAATCTATTTTTAAAAGTAATTGGTTTCTAGGGGATGATAACACTAGTAATATACACATTAAATTAATCACACCACGTGGCTTAAGTTTGAATATTCTCTCTCTCAAAGCTTACAATTGACCAATCTTGCAACAGTGGGACAAACCTGATACAAGATTTAGGTATAGTTATTTACCAAACTATTTATGCATTATAACCAGGTTTAAAATAACAGCCACCAATGCAAAAGTACAGGAAAGAAACAACGAAAGACAAAAAGGAAGAACTTGAATCTATCTATTCCTTCATGTTTCCATATACATCCTGCTGTGTTTCACAACTCATGTGCTATATATGACTGTGCTTAGCATCATTCCAGGCTGCTCCATCTGTAGTGTTTCACATTTATGGTTTCTTTCTCAACTATAATTTACCTGAGGGATGTGAGTGGGTGAGTATGACTGCGTGTTTCTTGATCTTTTAAATCTGAAAACTTGTTTGTACAGGAGGGGCCCTGATTTCTCTGTTTGCATTCTAGAATGGAAATAGGGAGGCCAGTTTAAAAATAGGAGGTCTCCCACTTAAGACAGAAATTAGAAGATTTTTGTTCCACCACAGGGCCTTGAATATTTGCAAATCTCTTCCAAAGGGGGCAGTAGAGGTAGGGTCAATTAATATTTTTAAGGCAGAGGTAAATATAATCTTGACTACTAAAGGAGTCAAAGTTATCAATGGTGGACAGAATTTGGTGTTTAGGCCACAATCAGCTCTGCTGCAAACTTATTAAACATGATGTGGGTATGCCGGCGTTGGACTGGCGTAAAGTCAGACTTTTTACTAACTTATTAAACGGCAGAGAAAGCTCAGGGGGCTCAGTGTCCTATTTCTACTCCTTATTTGTATGATCCTATATTCATATTCATCATCTGTGTGTATTGAGGGTAGCTCTCCTGGTTAGTCTGTCCCTTCACTACACTCTACTCCACGTACACTGGATCACCTCAACCTTTGTGGAATAGACTTGAGTTTTGTTCTTCCAATCGCAAATATTTCACAGTTCTGCGCATATTTCATGTAAATCACAATCTTATGACTTATAATAAAATGAAGAACATTAAGTTATGGCTTATATGTCGTGTTGTGTTAACATATGAAACAGGATTTATTTTAATGAGCTAGCTTTAATATGCTTATCAATTTATAATGTGATTGTAATTTTGTGTCAATTAGGCCTGATAGATGAGGTGCATCTCTTTCCTCTCCAAATACAGTAGAATTTTACTATGAGGTACATATATATTGGACATTTCCCTTGCATTAAACCTAATTTCATTACAAAATTTTACTATGAGCGACATATAATGAAAGTTTCCCTCACACAAACCTGATTTTATCACAATTTCACATTCTCTTAATGCAATTATTTTAATGCCACATACATAATTATGTAGATTCTATTCCCCCACATTCTGTTAACTGTTTAAAGGTGGCTTATGGTAGTGCTGCCTGAGCAAGGAGGACTTGGATTCAAGAGAGTTGGGAACATAGTCTAGACTGATATTTCAGTGCAGGACCAAGAATGTGCTGCATTGTTGGGGGTACTGTCTTTTAGAAGAGATGTTAAATCAAGATCCTGTCTGCCTTAACAGTTGGATGTAATAGAACACATGCATTATTCAAAGAATAGGAGATTTTTCCCTGGTGTCATGTTAATTTCTAAAGTCACAGAATTTGAAAGATGCAGACATCCAATATTTACTCATCAACCAACATTATAAACAAATTAGCTGGTTATTGTTTTGTATGTTGACCGTGCGGCTTATTTTATTGAGTAACTCTGGTCTGCCTCGGGTAGTTACTTCAAACAGCTTTATTAATATTGTTTACAACATAGCCTACTGAATAAATACGTCTCTCATGAGTGACTGTTCTATCTACTCTACAGTCTCTCACAACTATATTACATCTCCCAATATATCAACTTCTTTTTAGTAATGATGTGAAAGTCTTTCCTGAACGATGTGCATTGCACCTCTGTAACTTTGTTCTACTGTTACAGGTTGTATCCAACTCCTAATCTTCTACAATCATTGATAAAGGGACAATAGCTTTGAAGAACTGCTCGTAATTGGGGTGTGATCTTCAAAACAGCCGAACCTCGAGGACGAGGGAACCTTTTCAAAGGAAGAGAGAAAACTGAAGGACATCAGAATTAGCATGGATTTACGATGGGTAAATTGTGTTTAACTAATTTGCGAGAGTTCTTTGAAGATGTAACAAGTGAAATGGATAGTTGGGGTCCTGTAGATGAGGTGTATCTGGACTGCCAGAAGGCATTTTACAATGTGCCACACAAAAGGTTAATACACAAGTTATAGAATCATAGAATGTGCAATACGGAGACAGGCCCTTCGGCCCAAACTGGTCCATGATGACCAAAAAGCCCATCTGAGATAACCCCATTTGCCTGCATTTGGCCGACTTATCAAGGATCTGCCTTGTAATAGCAGTAAACTGTACTTCATTTTATTATAAGTCATAAGATTGTGATTTACATGAAATATGCACAAAATTGTGAAATATTTGTGATTGGAAGAACAAATCTCAAGTCTGTTCCACAAAGATTGAGGTGGTCCAGTGTACGTGGAATAGAGTAAAACGAGGGGACTGACTGACAGCAGTAAAAAGAATTTAACAAAGAGTGACAGGATGCGATCAGCCCAGCGATCGGTAGAAATTGTCCTAGTGACAACAATAGCCAGCATTCAAAAGGCATGACGAGATGTGATTTTCCCAATAATGAGAATGCAGAGTTATATGCAGACATCTTCACTCACTGAGGATATGCATTGATTGTTGACAACATAGAGGGACTCAAAAATCTATCACCTCTTGTAGCACAGCGTGGGAATAAGCCATCCTTTTACTGGAAAGTGGGCCTTGCAATTTAATGTCTGATGGATGGAGGGGTATTGTTTGGAGCTTAAACAGATGATCAGCTGATATTGTAATGCCAGCTCTGGTGTCAATTGTAAAGTTAGAGTTAAAACCTTAAACTTTTAAAGCAATTATAACCAGTAGTCTTGATCATGACTATTTACTTAACTTGGAACCCTAATTGTGTCTGTCATTATTTCCAATTTCTTGGATAGTTTGCATTTCATAAATGTTTTCCTGGCCTCTTCATCCGTTGAAATCACTATACTTACAGGAGTGCTTGTTGTGTCCAGTCTTTCCATAATAGAAACGCTGCACCTCCTGCAATCCTGGTGATTGTGCTGCTTCTTTGTGCAGCAGCATAAGCACCTCAAGATGGCTGCTGCATGGTTTTCCACCCTTTCACCCATTTACATTGGTTTTTGAGAGGTCCTTAAAGGAGTCATTTAGAGCCTTGGTGTCAAGATAGACTATAATCTTATTTATTGTTTAGACTTCATTCTGTACAGTTCACTGAATCACTTGATCAAGTGTGAAGTTTTGTTTGAGTGAAATGCACATCATTAGAAGCCTTCAGACTTCTCTTCTGCCTCTTGTCTCAGGAAGACATCATCAACAACAAGCCCTACCACAGAAGAATTGCTTTGATTTCTCCATGAGGAACAAAAATAGTTAAGCAGTGACTGGTGCTTTTGATTTCATCAATCTATGCTTAATAACAGGCATTCACAGTTAAAACAACTGTGTTTCTTTTGGAAGGCAAAGAATGCTTCATCATTTTGCAGCAAGATCAGCTGGCTTAACTGAAACCAGTATCCATCTTCAAGGCTATTGAATCAAGGCCCACCAATCTCGGCTGACATTCTGAGAGACTGCTTCAAGTGAACAATGCTGTGCTACCAGTGACATGTAAACTAAAGCTTATTTGTATTTAAGGGAACATTAACAATAACATAGAACTCTCTGAAAGACAAGAAGTTGCCTTGGCCCTGGCCAGCATTTCTTCTTCTAATACCACCTAGATGAACAGATTAACTGATATTCATGTCATTGCTTCTTGTGATTTTACTACATAAAACCTGCTCATGTCTTTGCCTTGAAAAGTAATTTATTGTACATGAAGCACTTGAGAAGCCTGAGATTCATATTACAGTGTTATATGCAAGGACTGTTGTATAATAGAAACTGAGGAGTGTTACAGGGCTGCAATTCAATCTTTGATTTTCAACTATTTTTCATGCTGCTAACCATTACTACACCTTAACGGCTTTATCCTCCACAGAGTCCATTATTCAGTTCACAACCTTACTATGAGCTATAAGTATAACCACCGTTGTTCAGATTAATTTTGATTGTATATTTTGAAGTTGGATTTCAAGTACTATCGAATGCATTTAATAATTCTGTGAGCAACAGGGATAGGCATGAGCTATTTGATCAAGGGACCCCTTGTTCTGCTCTACCAGCTGCAGTGACGGATTTGTTTTTGCAAATTATTTTCTACCTCAGTAAATTATGCTATTAAAAGAAAGAGGATAGAAAAAAAATAAATTGAAAACCACATGATTGCACAGTTATCAACCTTTCAGGAATACAGAGTAAGTGTTATCTGATACCATAATGGAACCTGAGGCTTTATTTCTTTCTATTCAGAGTCTAATCAGAACTTTTATTGGGATGTGTACGAACAGGCTGACAGCCTGAAGGTAGAACCAGACTTGCATGTCAGAATCTATTTGCAACAATGTCCATGTTTGATACTCAAAGGAATGAACTTTTTCCTTAGTTACTGTTAAATTAAGAGGTTTACATTTATAGAACATCTTAATCACATCTTTCAGAAATCTCCCGAGCACTTAAGTAAATTACTCTGGAACACAGTGACTGTTGTTCTGTGGGTATCACAAGCTCCTTCTTGCCAAGCGTTGCTTTGATTTTTGACTTCTGGCTTCCTATCAACAATCCTATCTGCTGTCTCCATTAGTAAAGTGATATGGAGTAATATTGCTTTCTAATTGAAATAAGGAGCTTTTGACTTGGCTCACCCTGAGTTGTTATATGTGATGCATCAGGATTTTCCCAGAAATCTCCTTCAAGGTGACATGTCAACTTGTTTCAAATGATCAAGTCAAAATGACGAACAAGGCAATTTTAGTCACTTTCATTTATATAATCCTGCACTGATAATGCTTTTTTGGTACTTTTCATATTAATGCACCATTTATGTCGATCTACTTTGACAGAGCTTCATCAAAACGTCACAAATAAATGTTTCAATATATTTTATCTCATGTCAAATCTCTGACAGATATCAAAACAAGACAGCTCTGCAGTGCAATAGAGCAATGTGGTGGTGTAGTGGTAATGTTACTGGACAGGTTTTCCACAGACCCAAGCAAAGCTATGAGAACATGGATTTAAATCTCACCACAGTAGCTGGTAGAATTTAAATTCAATTAATGAATCTGAAATTAAAAGCTAGTCTCAGTAATTATGACCAACAAATCATTGTCAATTGTCCTTAAAGACCCATTTGGCTCACTAATGTCCTGCCATCCTTACCTGATCTGGCCTAAACGTGTCTCCAGATTCACAGCATTGTGGTTGACTCTTAATCATCTTCTGAAAAGGTCTAGCAAGCCACTAAGTTGTTCTAAATCACTACCGATTTAAAAATGAATGAAACCAACGAATTGCTTCTCAGCTTTTGGCTAAGATCAAGTGTTGGATCAAGCCCAAAATGGTGGTGCAGTGCCTTATCTTATCAGCTTGGATCTTGTTTCTCTCTCGTGGGGACCATGAATTGGATTCAATTTGAATTGGGCTTTGGAGCAAGCAAGAAATGGACTCGGCTCCATCCAGTCCATTCAGAGTATTGACTTGGAACTTTAAGGATGGAGTAAAAAAATTTTAAAAAAGGAAACCGACAAAATACCCAGCATCAACCTAGACATGGGAAAACAATGGCACACCCAGCACCGTCAACTCAGTCCTCCTTACTGACATCTGGGAGCTTGTGCCAAAACTGGGAGAGGCGTCTCACAGACAAATCAATCAACAGCTGACAGTCATACTCATGAAAGCTAACCTTACAGACAATGTCCCAGACACCACCGATCACTGGGTATATCCTGATTCACTGGCAAGACAAACCCACCAGAGGGAGGGCACACAGTGATATACAGTTGGGAGGGAGCTGCTCTACGAGCCCTCAACATTGAGTCCAGGCCCCAAGTCTCATGCATCAGGTCAAATGTGGTCAAGGAAATCTCCGGTCCTTCCGCAGCTGATGAATCAAGTTTGAACACCACTTGGAGGAAGCACTGAATGTGGCTGGGGCACAGAATGTACTCTGGGTGAGAGGCTACAATGTTAAACACCAAGAGTAGCTCATTGCACCACTACTGACTGAGCAGTTGAGTCCTGAAGGATTTAGCTGGATCTGTGATGGATGTTCAGGGAGCTAAGGGAGAAAAACTTACTGGCTCTTGTTCTAATTAATCTACCTCTCACAGACACATCAGTCCATGACAGCAGTGATAAGAATGCCCATTGCACAGTTCTTGTGAAGCCCTTCTTCAAACTTGAATATGCAACCCATCATGTTGTGTGATATTACCATGCTACATGGGGTGCATTCTGACAGATCTAGCAGCACACACTTGGACATCTGTTGTGGTGCTGTGGGCCATCAGCAGCAAAACTTTATTCAGCCACAATCAGTAACTTCATGGTCAAACACATCACCCACACCATCATAACCAAAGCTGGGGATCATAGAACATAGAACATAGAACATTACAGCGCAGAACAGGCCCTTCGGCCCACGATGTTGCGCCGACCAGTTAAAAAAAAACAACAATGACCCACTAACCTAAACCAATCCCTTTTCGTCCATAAACCTGTCCACAGACCTCTTAAACACCCCCAAACTAGGCGCATTTACAACTGCAGCAGGCAGGGCATTCCAATCCCTCACCACCCTCTGGGTAAAGAACCTACCCCTGACATCTGTCCTATAACTACCCCCCCTTAGTTTAAAGCCATGCCCCCTCGTGCTAGATTTTTCCATCAGAGGAAAAAGGCTATCACTATCCACCCTATCTAAACCTCTAATCATCTTATATGTTTCAATAAGATCCCCTCTTAGCCGCCTTCTTTCCAGCGAAAACAACCCCAAATCCCTCAGCCTCTCCTCATAGGATCTCCCCTCCATACCAGGCAACATCCTGGTAAACCTCCTCTGCACCCTCTCCAAAGCCTCCACATCCTTCCTGTAATGTGGGGACCAGAACTGCACACAATACTCCAAGTGCGGCCGCACCAGAGTTGTGTACAGTTGCAACATAACGCTACGACTCCTAAATTCAATCCCCCTACCAATAAACGCCAAGACACTGTATGCCTTCTTAACAACCTTATCTACTTGATTCCCAACTTTCAGGGATCTATGTACACATACACCTAGATCCCTCTGCTCCTCCACACTATTCAAAGTCTTCCCGTTAGCCCTATACTCAACACATCTGTTATTCCTACCAAAGTGAATTACCTCACACTTCTCCGCATTAAACTCCATCCGCCACCTCTCGGCCCAGCTCTGCAACCTGTCTAAGTCTTCCTGCAAACTATGACACCCTTCCTCACTATCTACCACACCTCCGACTTTGGTGTCATCAGCAAATTTACTGATCCACCCAACTATACCCTCATCCAGATCATTAATAAAAATCACAAACAGCAGTGGCCCCAACACAGATCCCTGAGGCACACCACTTGTAACCGAACTCCATGATGAATATTTACCGTCAACCACTACCCTCTGTCTCCTATCCGCTAGCCAATTCCTAATCCAGTTCCCTAGATCACCCCCAATCCCATACATCTGCATTTTCTGCAGAAGCCTACCATGGTGAACCTTATCAAACGCCTTACTAAAATCCATATACACCACGTCCACTGCCTTACCCCCATCCACCTCTTTGGTCACTTTCTCAAAAAACTCAATAAGGTTAGTAAGGCACGACCTACCCGCCACAAAACCATGCTGACTATCTCCAATCAACTCATTACTCTCCAAATAACTATAAATCCTATCCCTAATAATTTTTTCCAAAACCTTGCCCACAACAGAAGTGAGACTCACCGGTCTATAATTCCCGGGGAAGTCTCTGTTCCCCTTCTTAAACAATGGGACAACATTCGCTAACCTCCAATCATCTGGTACTATACCAGAGGCCAACGACGACCTGAAGATCAGAGCCAGAGGCTCTGCAATCACTTCTCTTGCCTCCCAGAGAATCCTGGGGTAAATCCCATCCGGACCAGGGGACTTATCTATTTTCAGACCCTCCAGAATATCCAGCACATCCTCCTTATCAACTGTAACACTGTCAATTCTACTCCCCTGCAACCCAGTGTCCTCCTCAGCTATATCCATGTCCCCCCGCGTGAACACCGAAGAGAAATATTGGTTCAATGCTTCACCAATCTCCTCCGGTTCCACACATAACTTCCCTCTGCCGTCTATAACTGGCCCTAACCTTGCCCTAACCAACCTTCTGTTCTTGACATACCTATAGAACGCCTTAGGATTCTCCTTAACCCTATCAGCCAAAGTCTTCTCATGTCCTCTTTTAGCCCTTCTTAGCTCGCTCTTCAACTCCCTCCTAGCCAATCTAAAGCTCTCTAGTGCACTATCCGAGTGCTCACGTCTCATCCGAACATAAGCCTCCTTTTTCTTTTTAACCAACAAATCAACTTTTTTGGTGCACCACGGTTCCCTAGCCTTACCAATTCCACCATGCCTGACAGGGACATACCTATCACAGACTCGCAGTAGCTGCTCCTTGAAAAAACTCCACATTTCGGACGTTCCCAATCCCTGTAATCTCCTAGTCCAACCTATGATTCCTAATTCTCTCCTAATAGCCTCATAATTACCCTTCCCCCAGCTAAAACCACTGGCCCGAGGTTCATGCCTATCCCTTTCCATCACTAAGGTGAACGTAACCGAATTGTGGTCACTATCACCAAAATGCACACCAACTTCCAAATCCAACACCTGATCTGGCTCATTTCCCAGCACCAAATCCAATATAGCCTCACCTCTAGTTGGCCTATCTACATCAACTCTGGTTTAATGAAAGGTGCAGGAGAGTATGCCAGGAGCAACACCGGACATACCTAAAAATGAGGTGTCAACTTGGTGAAACCACAACACGGAAGTACTTGCATGTCACGCAGCTGAAGGAGGATGCAATACGATGCAAAGGTGGTTACACTTAAATCAATTGATTAAATCCAAGCTCTGCAATCCTGTCACATCCATTTAGGAATAGTGGTGAACAACTAACTAACTGGAGGAGGGGGGGCTTCTCAAATATCCCATCCTCGATAACGGGAAACCCAGTACATCAGTGCAAAAGACTCCCTTCACCCTGATGATGGGATGATCCATCTTCGCCTTCTCTTGAGGTCCCCTGCATCATAGGTGACTTCAGCCAATTAAATTCATTCCACATGATATCAAGGAACAGCTGAAGGCACTGGATACTGCAAAGGCTTATGGACCCTGACAACATTCCAACAATAGTACCGTAGACGCGTGCTCCAGAACTAGCCATGCTTCTTAGCCAAGCTACTCCAGCACAGCTACAACAGTGGCATCTAGCTGGCAAAGTGGAAAATTGATCAGGTATGCCCTGTCAACAAAAAGCTGATAAAATCCAACCCAGCAAATTATGCCCCATGAGTCTACTCTCAGTCATCAGCAAAGCGATGGAACATGTAATAAATAGTGCTATCAAGTGGCACAAATGCAGCAATAACTTGCTTCCTGTCACACAGTTTGGATTCTGCCAGTCCCACTCAGCTCCTGACCTCATTGCAGTGTTGGACCAAACATGGACAAAAGCTGAACTCAAGAGGTGAAGTGAAAGTGACTGCCCTTGACATCGAAGCAGCATTTTACTGAGTATAACATTAAGAAAACCTTGCAAAACTAAAGTCAATGGAAACCAAGAGGAAAACTCTCTGCCAGTTGGAGTCGCAAAGGCAGATAGATGTGGTTGTTGGAGGTAAATCATCCAGTCGCAGGACATCATTGCAGGACCTCTTCAGGGTAGCGTTCTCTACTTAACCATCTTCTGTTGTTTGATCAATGACCTCTATCAGAAGGACAGAAATGGGAATGTTCACTGATGACTGCACAATGTTTACCAACATTTTCAACTCTTCAGATGCAGTCTATGCAGCGAACTTGACAACATTCAAGCTTAGTAACATTCATGCCACACAAGGTCCAGGCAATGACTATCTCCAACAAGAGAGAATCTAACCATATCCCTTGGGCATTTAATAAATTACTTTACTATTACTGAATGCCACACTATCAATATCCTGGGGATTATCATTGACCAGAAATTGAATTGAACCAGACAGATAAATAGGATGGCAACTAGAGCAGGTCAGAGGCTGGGAAGATGGTCATCTCATTTTGATGACTAGGGATGGGGGAGACATTCACCTCATCAATGCCCAGTGCGTTTGACCTAGATTAAATCCCACTGTCTAATTCACTGCACCTCTCAGAAATACATCCAGTGACAGAAAATAATGATACCACGTCCTACTAAATCTGTAAAACTTGGCTTTATCTATTAATATTTGTTGTTTCAAACAGATCATCTCTTCCTGAATAGTGGAAGCTGAGTTATCTGAGTATTATCACTGCACAACACAAGTTTGCTATCAACAACTGCCCAAAGCAATACACTAAGTTATAACACCATGCTCAAAACTGACATGCCCAGTTGTTACATTTTCAGCAAAAGTCATTCCTTGGTGTATAGTATCGGCGTATATGTCAGAGAATGATATTCTTCCAAAGCAGAATTACAACATTGTTTAAATAAACCAGAGCAGCATGTTAAAAATGGTAATGCTTATAAAAAGTTCAAGCTTACAGATGAACTGATTTCCTCCTGTCTCACGGAAACAATTTTTTTAAAAAATTCACCTATTCCATCTATGCAACTAATTATTTCTACAATAGCATTCACCAATTTTGGATTATCTTTTGCTAAAGGAAAGACTTTCCCTTATATAACACCTTTCATGACCAATTGTCCCAAAGCATTTTACTGACAAAGTTATTTTTGAAGTATAGTTACTGCTATAAAGTAGGAGTCTAGGCAGCCAATTTGTGAACAGTGAACTCCCATCAACAGCAATATGCAACTAACCAGAGATTATATTTGCATGATGTTAATGGAGAGGCAAATATTGGCCAGGACTCATTGCTCCTCTTTTTAGTGTCATGAGATCTCTTATATCCATCCACCTGAGGGGACAGACAGGTCTTGTCCAAAAAACTGCAGCCAACAGCTCCCTCCATACTGCACTTCCATGTCAGCCTTGATCTTTGTATTCAAGTCCTGGAGTGGGACTTAACCCACAACCTTCTGACTCAGAGGCGAGTGTGCTACCTGGCACAAGATTTAAGTACTGAAGGGAGTTTTTGATACCCACAGCAAGACAGGGTGGCACTATGACACAGTGGTTCGCACTATGGCCTCACAGCGCCAGGAACCCAGGTTCAATTCCGATCTTGGATGACTGTCTGTAACATTTGCATATTCTCCCAGTGTCTGCGTTGATTTCCTCTGGGTGCTCTGGTTGCCTCCTACAGTCCCAAGATATGCAGGTTAGGTGGATTGGCCATGCTAAATTACTCCTTAGTGTCCCAACATGTGTAGGTTAGAGGATGTGGAGTAACTATGTAGGTTTATGGGGATAGGGTCTGGGTAGGATGCTTTGTTGGTGAGTCCATGCAGACTTCATGCACTGTATGGATACTGTGATAACTGAAATTGGCAGCTATAAATGAGTCACTATCAATATGGCTCTTCAGGAGATGGTCGGATTCAATTTTCACATCCACATGGTGTGAAAGACTAAATGTGCATGAATTTATAATTAGGCACTTCTGACTAATGACAAAATTCAGTTTTTTCTATCTTTAATGGTGTATTAAGGGATAGGTCAGTGGTTCATTTTACATTAATTTTCTCCAATGTCCACAAAAACTGAAGAGCATCAAACAAATTTTATACTTTTAAAATAAATATAAACTTATCCCTACTTTTCATTTCCTTTAAACTCCAAGCACCAACCTGTTCATTGGAAAAACACAGCAATCCTCTCAGATCTTTGCCAGTAGGTTGGTTCATTATGTCATTAGGGCAAATGTGTTGCCTCTGCACGACATCTTTGCATCCAATTTTTCTTTTCTAATTACTTTCAGCATTCACTTCCAGAAGGCAGCAACTCATGATTGATCACAGTTCCCCAGACAACAGCAATGCACTGTCATCTTATCCATTTTGCATGTGAGATATATATAGTGAATGTAAGTATCTATTTTAATCCATAAAGCATCACAGCCACTTTCCATCTCCCCCCACCCATTATCCAAATACACTATCCAACAGGCATCACTGAATCAGGAATGACAGCCTTGACTGATTTTTCTGCTCCTTTCCTCAAACTGACTGCAACACGTGTACTGCTATTGCAGCTAAACAAGCAGAAACCAGATTTGCTCTTAGGACGACTGTGGCATGTGCAACTCTGTACCTGCTCAGCACGTGCATTTATAAATTTGTCCTAGTGGATTACAATAATTCAATGTGAAATACACATTAAAGGATATGGATATGAAATACTGTATATAATTTATCTTATTTTTAATAAAATAAATTTATTTGACAAAGTCTGGATATTGTCCAGATCTTGTTGCATTTGAACATGGACTGCTTCAGTATGTTCATGTTGAATATACTGTTCAACATGAACATATTGTTCATGTTAAGTGATTAATGTTTATTCTTCAGCTTTTGCTGACTTTGGTCATACCGAGGATTAACTGACAGCACATTCTGCATTATTGAGCAATGAAGTCAATGTCCAACAATCAATGACTGTAATTACTCCAGGTTTATCACACAAAGTGCTGCTGTTTGTTTTCAAGCAATCGCTTGGTGGAATTTTGTGGGGAAGCTGAAGAAACATTGTTGTATTGGTCTCTTTGGACTAGTAAAAGTAGAGCCCTTGTTTCTGGTGCTGCATGTTTTTCTTCCCATTAAAGACCTTGATTCTTCTATGAATAATTTGATCTCAAGTCAACACTGCTGGAACTGGCTTCAAGAGCTTGTACTGAAAGTGGGATTGAGGCATGGTGATTGGGGAAAGCAGATATTTAATTCTTTTCCAGGTTGCTACCATGTTTGATTCCTGCACAGGTGAGAGAACTGAATAAAGGCCTCTTCTGTGCTGTATATACTATATATGCTCCCTGAAGAATAGTCACATGGACAATATACTGTAGGGCACCTGGCTCCCAAGTAACTACCTCAGTGTGAAAGAGGAACATTATTAGGAAGGAAAAAAAATAGAAGGTTCAATGATTCTAGAGTTTCTACTCTCCTTCAACACACGCTTCGTACTATTGGAACAGGAAAACAGGCGAGGAATTCCATTCACCCAACCTTAGTTAATCCATTCAGAGGAACTTCACAGTCCCCTTACTATAGCTTCTTAAGAGCACTTGGGGCTTTCACTTCTACCATGTCAGAAAGCAATTCATATGTTCATCATTCTGTGTGAAGAACTTATTGATATCAGTCTTAAAGTTAACACTTAATAGTTAACCCATATCCCCTTCTATGCAAATTCATTTTTCTCCTTTTTATTTCACATTTTGAGTATTACGTATATTGTGTCCACTGAAACAAGCCAAATACCTTGGATCGTCATGCACAGTTAATAACACTGAAACTGCAGCATCTGAAGATTGTTCTGCAACTACTGGTACAGTTGAAAGTGATTGCATTGACGTACCGTCAAATGGTGTCTCAGAAATACCTCAAAATATTTCACATACAGTTAAATAGATTGGTGTGCATTGACTGTTAGCACATATGCAATAGACCACAGTTGAGAAAACACCACAAATAGCAGTTAGGGGAATGTTATTGCCTCTTGTAAAAGGAGTACTGGTCCCATTTAGTTCCTGAAATTGACTGACCACTGGAAGAGGCAGATGGGATCTCTGTTTACTATGAAATCATTGAATTATACAGCCATTCATCTCAGAATCTGCACAAACTCAATCCAGCTAGACCCTGCTTCTTCCCCATCCAACGGCATTTTTACCCTCCTTCAAACATTTATCCAATTCACTTCTGAAAGCTCCAACAGAGCCTATATCCTCCATCTTGCAATGCAGTGCATTCCAAATCTGTTACCTTTTCCTCATATCACTTTTGAGCATCTTGTTGGGAAAAATCACTGACAGTGTAACATTCTCTACTATTTCCTGGAGATGTCAGACTGCATTAGGTATTCTTGTTCTGAGGCTTGAATGCATAAAGTTATTGACCTGGAGGAGAGAACGAACATCAACCACCTAGAAAGGCATAAGCAATGGAGTGAAAGCAGGGATAGAAAAGCGATTAAATATGAAATATCAATTTGGCATGATTAAACACTGCTTAAGACAAGTGAGTGAAATTGAATTTCTAGTGCTATAGTACAGACAATTTGCCCTTAGGGTCAGCATCAGTACTGAAAGAAGTTTGCACAAATTAGGTATGGGTTGTCAATAAACAGTTCAAGTTGCTTCTCCATTTAATTTTAAGTACTGACCACTACCGCAAAAGATTTGCGAGCTTATAGATAATCCCCAAATATCTTCAGGTCAATGCAAGGACTTCTGCTTTTAAAACGAATACCCATTTTCCAAAGCAAAATGCTGAACTGATTCATTTTATGGCATCTCAACACTTGGGGACCAATTTTACCATTACGTCGCGCCCGGTGGTAAAGTTGGGTGTGAGGCCATTAACACGATCCGCACCCATGTCTGTGCAGATTGCCACTTTACCAAAACCCGGGAATGGCGGCAATTTTATTTGTGCCCAAAACAGGCACAAAGGCGATTTAAATGCATTTGATGCACTTAAATTGAATTAATGAACTGCCCACCCAAATTCATCAGCATTTCCCCCTTTACCACTGTGTTTGCCAATCCAGAATCATGTCGTAATGGACCTGCTAAATAAAAGTCTGAATTGGGTGCTCCAGCTGTTGAAGAGTGCGTTCAGTGCTTCCAACAGGTCTCTGACTCAGATCAGTGGCGGGGGAGAGGAGGGAGGCGGGTCAGATCATTCTCTGGTTGGGAGGAGGTGGGTGGGGGAGGGGAGTGAGACCAGATTGTTGTCTGGTTGGGGGGGGGTGTAGGAGGAGGAGGCGGGTCAGATATCTCTGGTGGCGGGGGGGGGGTGGTTCTGATTGCTGCCTGCTGTTGGGGAGGAGGCTGATTGTTGTCTGGTGGGGAGGGAAGAGGAGGAGGTGGGTCAGATGTTCCCCTGAGGGGGGGGGACATTTTGGTGAATGAGGCCAGACCATTCTCTGGAGAGGCGGGGAGTGACACCAGAATGTTGTCGGAGAAGTGGGGGGTAGAGGCAGAGGAGTCCGCTGCCACTCTGTGGGCGATCGGTGGGGGCCGGGGCTGGGGTGGTGATTGGGTTGGGTAGTGAGGGGAGGAGTGATAAGGGGACAGTGATGTCTGTGAATGGGGGCGGGGGTGGATAAAGGACACAGTGATGTGTGTGGGTAGTGGAGGGAATGGATAAGGGGGACAGTGATGTCTGTGTGTAGTGGGGGCGTGGATAAAGGGGACAGTGATGTGTGCGGGTAGTGGGAGTTTGGATAAGGGGGACAGTGATGTCTGTGTGTAGTGGGGGGATGGATAAAGGGTACAGTGATGTGTGTGGGTAGTGGGGAGGTTAATAAGGGGGACAGTAATGTGTGTTGTTAGTGGGGGGGTTGATAAGGGGGACAGTGATATCTGTGGGGGCCATCACTCCTGGGCTGTTTTCTCTGCTTTCTGTGGCCCAGGAGCGATCTTACGCGGGTGCGCCTTTTCAAATTTTTTTCTGACTGCGCATATGCAGTTCAGAGGTCTGATTGTTTCGGCCATGCTAAGCCCCACACACAGTGCAACTGAGACTGGAGATTTTTTTTCAGGCTGAGTGCGTATGGGTGCACCTGAAAGCAGATTTCCAAGTCGGATCTGCAGATTCAGCACTTAGAATGAAAATTGTGAAATTGGCTCTTGGTTGCAACTTAAAAAGTTGCGTGGAAAGAATGAAATGTTCTGTATTTGAGAAATATACTTCTTTTGCCAGAAAACAAGTAATATCTACATATCAGGCATCAACAAAGACGATCACGAAGTAGAAACATTGTAAACAGTACACATGAGAAAGCTTACCATGTTCCATGTATCAGCAAGGGATATGAGAGTGAGGTGGTGAAGGTTAGAAGCATGAGGGCATATTGGAAGCAACCATATTGGCACAAAAAGGATAAACCATTCTCTTATGGCCAATTATGGGGGACTTCAATATACAGGTGGATTGGGAAAATCAGGTCGGTAGTGGATCCCAAGAAAAGGAATTTGTGGAATATCTAAGATTTTTTTTGGAGTATCTTGGAACAGGCAATTCTGGATTTGGTGATGTGTAATGAGGCAGACTTGGTTAGGGGACTTAAGGTGAAGGAACCCTTAGGGAGCTGCGATCACAATATGATAGAATTTACCCTGCAGTTTGAGACGGAGCAGCTGGAATCAGATGTAATGGTATTACAGTTAAATAAAAGTAACTACAAAGACATGAGGGAGGAGCTAGCCAGAGTTGATTGGAAAGGGAGCCTAGCAGGGAAGACAATGGAACAGCAATGGCAGGAGTTTTTGAGAGTTATTCAGAAAGCAGAACAGAAATTCATCCCAAGGAGTAGGATACATACTAAGGGGAGGACGAGGCACCCATGGCTGATGAGGGAAGTCAAGTAAAAAGTCTGATAACACCAGGTTTAAGTCCAACCGATTCACCTGACAAAGGGGGTAACCTCGGAAGCTAGTGAGTTTACTATCAAATAAATCGGTTGGACTTAAACCTGGTATTGTCAGACTTTTTACTGTGTTTACCCCAGTCCAACGCCGGCACATCCACATCATGACTATTATCGAGGGAAGTCAAGGACAGCATAAAAGCAAAAGGAAAAGCATACAAAGTGGCAAGGATTAGTGGGAAGCAGAGGATTGGGAAGCTTTTAGAACATAAGAACATAAGAAATAGGAGCAGGAGTAGGCCATCTAGCCCTTCGAGCCTGCCCCGCCATTCAATAAGATCATGGCTGATCTGTCGTGGCTCAGTTCCACATTCCCGCCCTCTCCCCATAACCCTTAATCCCCTCTCTTATCAAAAACCCATCAACCCGCGTCTTAAAAATATTTAGCGAGGTAGCCTCCACCACTTCAACGGGCAGAGAATTCCAGAGATTCACCACCCTTTGAGTGAAGAAGTTCCTCCTCAACTCTGTTCTAAACCGCCCCCCCTTTATCTTGAGGTTATGCCCCCTAGTCCTACTGTCCTTTCTGAGCGGGAAGAGTCTCTCCACCTCTATCCTAGCCATCCCATTCATCATCTTATACGTCTCAATGAGATCTCCCCTCATTCTTCTAAACTCTAACGAGTACAAGCCTAATCTATTCAGCCTCTCCTCATAGCTCAACCCCCTCAACTCCGGCATCAGCCTAGTAAACCTCCTCTGCACTCCCTCCAAGGCCAAAATATCCTTGCGTAAGTACGGCGCCCAAAACTGCACACAGTACTCCAGCTGCGACCTCACCAATGCCCTATACAGCCGCAGCAAGACCTCCCTACTTTTATATTCAATCTCCCTCGCTATGAAGGCCAGCATCCCATTCGCCTTCCTGACCACCTGCTGCACCTGCAAGCTGGGTTTTTGCGACTCATGCACAAGGACCCCGAGGTCCCTCTGCACCGTCGCCTGCTGCAGTTTTTCGCCACGTAAGTAATAATCCTTCCTACCATTATTCCTACCAAAGTGGACCACCTCGCACTTGCCAACATTAAATTCCATTTGCCATTTCCTGGCCCATTCGCCCAGCCTATCTAGATCCTTCTGTAGACTCTCCGCACAATTTGCCTTTCCTCCAATCTTGGTGTCATCAGCAAATTTCGACACCCTACACTCGGTTCCCTCCTCCAGATCATCTATATAAATGGTAAATAGCTGAGGCCCCAGCACCGACCCCTGAGGCACTCCACTAGTCACCATCCGCCAATCCGAATAGCACCCATTGACCCCCACTCTCTGCCTCCTATTTGACAACCAATCCTCTATCCACGCTAACACCCTACCCCCAACTCCATGTCCCCTGACCTTCTGCAATAACCTCCTGTGAGGTACCTTGTCAAACGCCTTCTGAAAATCCAGAAAGACCACATCCACCGGCTCTCCTCTATCCACCGCCCTAGACACATCCTCATAGAACTCCAGTAAATTTGTCAGACACGACTTCCCTTTAACGAAACCGTGCTGCGTCTGCTCTATCAAGCAATTCCTCTCAAGATGCCTCGCTATTTCCTCCTTGATGACGGATTCTAACATTTTACCTACAACAGACGTTAAACTAACCGGCCTATAATTCCCTGCCTTTTGCCTGGCACCCTTCTTAAACAACTTGCTTTTAAAAGCAAGCAGAGGACAACTAAAAAAGCAACAAGGGGAGAGAAAATGAAATATGAGTGTAAGCTAGCTAGTAATATAAAAGAAAATAGCAAGAGTTTTTTTCAATATATAAAAGGTAAGAGAGGGGCAAAAATAGCTGTTGGACCACTGGAAAATGAGCCTGGAAAAATAATAATAGGAAACAAAGCAATGGCAGAGGAACTGAATAATTACTTCGCATCAGTCTTCACAAAAGGCACCAGTGGGATGCCAGAGCGCCAGGAGTGTCAGGGGACGCAGGTGAGTGTAGTGACCATCACTAAGGAGAAGGTTCTGGGGAAATCAAAAAGGTCTAAACGTGGATAAATCACCTGGATCGGATGGACTACACCCCAAGGTTGTAAAAGAGACAGCTGAGGCAACTGTGGAGGCATAGGTGGTGATCATTCAGGAATCACTAGAGGCAGGGAGGGCACCTAAATACTAGAAAGTAGCAAATGTAACACCGCTGTTTAAGAAGGGGGGGAGTCAACAGACGGGAAATTATAGGCTGGTTAGTGACTTTGGTCACTGGCAAGATTTTAGAATTCATTATTAAAGATGAGATCGCAGAGTACTTGGAAGTGCATGATAAAATAGAACTAAATCAGCGCAGCTTTGTCAAGGGGAGATCATGTCTGACAAATTTGTTAGAGTTATCTGAGGAGGTAACAAGGAAGTTAGATTCTCTTAAGGTTAACGTGGAGGTTCAGTCGGCATTTCAGAAAGCAAATGCAGTGTTAGCATTCATGTTGAGATGGCTAGAATACAAGAGCAGGGAAGTACTTCTGAGACTGTATAAGGCTCTGTCAAGCCCCATTTGGAATATTGTGAAGCCACAATTAACACAGTCAATAAAAACAAGCAATCCTGACAGGGAGTTATGATAGAGTGAAGAAAAAGTTTAAAGTTGAATCAGAAGGTAAAGGTGAAAGAACATGATAATGGTTGAGGTAGCTATCAGGAAGAGTCATGAAAATATGAGGTCCTCAGACATATTTGGTCAAGATGTTGGGTTGTGAAAAGGTTAGAGTTATGCATATAGATAATATTTTACCTGCAGAAGTTCACAAAGGAGAATGTTGGGAAAAAAACAAATAAGTCTAATGAATTGAATAGAGTACCAATAGTTACTCCAATACAAGATGTACCTGAACTTAGTTCAGATCAGAGTCAGAATCAGGCAGTCATGTCTGAATTAGTGGAAATTTTAATTGAAAGTTAAGCAAAATCTGTCCTTTTTAGAGATAACTTCTCTCAGACTCAGACCCAAATGAGTCAAGATCCTTCTTCAAGTTCTGAAAGTTTAGGGTCAGGAAAATAGGTAATCATTGATTTCCTATTCCGCAGAGGATAAGCTGGATTTGTAAATACGAAAAGAAACAGTATGGAATTTGAATTATATGTAATAGCATCCTCTTGAGGCCATTTGTGTATGTATATAGGTAGGGAAACTAGAATAAACCGGTTCAATTGGGTATTTGAACTCCATGTGCATGCACCAGTCTATTTAGTCCTGCAAAGATATTACAAAGTGTTATCATCTTTAGTGTGACAGCTAGGAGTGGAATCAGGAGAGAGTTGGGTAAAATAATTGGACTGTGGGGGAAAACACTTTGAAAGAGGAAGGACTTTGTTGCAGGAAAGAAATAGGGTTAGGGGAATAAGGAAGCATAATGTACCAGGGTTGAAGTCAGATAAAGTGTTATTGTTGACTATAAGTATCTAACATGCAGATGAATTCTTAAAATTATTTTATTGATAAGATGTTTTACTCCAGTAATCAGATATAAAAAATAATTTTTGTTGATTTGACAGCAGGAAATAGGACCTCAAAACTCTGGCGAGATGTCTGATGGACCTGATACAACTTCAGTGACACAAGAAGTCCTTCTTTTGTGTTTTTAATTCTAAACCTTTGGTGTGCTCACGCATCTGACAGTTTAAAATTTAGCTTTTCTTTTCTAAAATGTCCCTCACTGCTTTTGCTGTAGGGCAAAAGTATTTTTTGCAAGCATTACGAAACTTTGGCACTTTCTTGAAATGTCTTCATATAAGTCACCATCAAGACTGAGAAAACAGGATAAATAACACAGTCGTGGTTGGTTGACAGAGCTTGGCTTTGAAAAACCTATAAATTTACAGAGGAGGTGAAGACAAATAAGGGGTTTCATGTCAAGATCCCAGAAAAATAATTATCCGAAGTCTTAATTTTAATAGCAAATAAAATCAGATGTGGTCAGACCAGGCATATCTCCTAACACGAGGTTACCTGCTGGGAGACTTTAATTCTTGAAGATTTCTTGGCTTAGGATTCTGGCTAGAGTTTTCTGCCTTCTCGGAAGTGAGAAATACTCCAAATAAGCATGCAACTGAAAGCATGCAAAATCATTAGAATAACGCAACTCCATAGCAAAGGTATGCTTGTGTTCAAGGCTCTGGCTGGGTTCATCTTGGCCCTTACACCAGAAGCAGCCTGTCTCCTTGAATTGGGTCCTCCCCTGGATTTTAATGGCCTAAATAGTCATCAAAATGGCCCACGCAAGATTTTAACATTCCTTAACCTTGAGAAAATCAAAAGGTGCAGTCTAACTAATTGTCCTGAGATGCTTCAAGGGAAAGTTAGCAAGCAATGTTAAACATCAAGCAAGATAGAGATTTTAGACAGATGGTCAAAAACTTGGTCAAAGAAACAGCTTAAGAGGGAGAGAGAGGAAAGCAGGCAAGTAAGTTCAGGGAGGAAATTCTGGAATACAGGATCCAGGCAACTAAAGGCATGCCCATCAATAATACACAATTAAATATTACTTGAGGAACCCAAATGTCATGGAGTTTTTCTGGGTTGGGGAAGGCAAGAGGTAAGGAGGGCTACGGCCAGGAAGTACATTGAATAAAAAAATGAGGATTTTTATAAGTGAGGAGTTTGCCAAATGTGTCAGTGTAAGTCAGCAAGCAAAGGAGTGATTGGTGAATTGAAGTTAGCGCAAGCGAGGGTGTACGTGCTCAAGATTATGGATGCTGGAACTTGATAGTCTGGCCATAAATGCATTGGAAGAGTCAAGTCTGGCCACAAGCAGACATAAAATTGTTTTTCTAAAGCTGCACTTTTAAAAGATAGTCTAAAGTCTTTCAAATTTCTTGATTATGCAAGAATAAATAGGCTGCTCATTCCACAGTCTAACTGCATATCAATATCTATAATGCAATTCATGCTTTTATATTTTTCATCTTTGAATAAAGACTTTTCACACTGCCACTTCCTGGTAGCATTCTTCCTCCATCAGGACAATGAGATATCACAAATTCCTAGAATTGACAAGCTGTTATCACTCTTCTTTAGGACTAAAAAACTTAAGGTACCTTCATCTCTTTATTCTTGACAATGCTGATGTCTCATTTTGGGTTTAAAAGATTAATTTTCTTTTATGTATTTTATTCAGAAAAATGCAACCCATCTCATTTTTGTTTTGAAGTTTTTTAAAAATTGGATTATCTTCAAACTAAATAAATTCTTACTTCTTGGGGTTAACTGAAGCAAAAATCATAGCTCTACCATCATGTCATTCCAGAATGTCTCAAAGTACAATGATTTAAAATACACAAGACAAGCCACGACAGCCACTATGTACAGCAAGACCCCACAAGCATAATCAACAACCAGTTGATTTCGTTGGCTGACAGATGAATGCTGGTTACAACAAATGTAGATTCCTGGCTCTTCATGCGTTAGTTTTGGGAAATCTTTAATGGCTGTCCTACTTGTGACATCTGTATGCAAATTTACAGAATAATCACTCTGTATTAATTCTGGTAATGCTGTTGGTGTACAGAACAGTACATTACTCTTGTTAATGATTTTCTTGAGATTGCACAGCTGTTTGCAGGATTCTTGTATAACAATGGTGGTGACACACTGCCAGGAAAGTCTTTAACAGGAGTATTTGTACTATTATGTATTCAAGTTACTCTGTGGACCCAGATTTCTGAGACTCACATTTTAGGGAAAATGAGATTGAATTGTGAAAAAAGCAGTTCAATATTCCCAAAATCTGAACTTATCCACACAAATAATAATGATGTTTTAATCTGTTCGATTGACAAAACTTACTTATTAACTAATAGGCAATAGCTGCCCGGGGGTTTGGTGTTTAATGCTGTATTAATGAGGATTATTTCAAAACAACTCTTCCCACATATGAGAAAGACCAGTGATTAAATGCAAATTGATATTTCATCAGGTGCTTTAGTGTCTGCAGCTGTCAAGCTTGCTGTTGCAGTGGCTGCAAGAATCTTTCAATCCTGGCAGCCTGAAGGTGTGGAGAGGTCAAAGCAAAAACAGCCTGGACTAATTAGTTTATTTTAATTTATCATCTACAATTCTGCACTGGCTAATTATAGCATGACCAGGATAGCTAAGGGAATTCGTGTTCAGTTTTAGCTGACTTTCAGCTTATTGTGGCAATAGACCTGTTGTCAATGGAGATACAATACCTACCTAACCTGTTGTCAGTTTAAACATACAGCAAAATAATTGTGTGCAAGTTATATATGACATGTATTATATATATGATTTTTAAATATCACCAACAACCAGAGAATGTCACTGATAAGTATACAGCACGTAAGAATACAGTAAGCCTGGTCACTTCCATGGAACATCATAAATTATTTTAAGAATTTGGTATTGTAAGGTGTCATCAAGTTAAGCATTATGTTTTTGTGTAATGCAAGAGGAAATCTTCAAAAAGGTATGGATTGAAGGAAATGGGGCACTTTTCAAAACAGTAGATTTACATTGTTACATGGGAACTTCAAGTGAATCAACTTCAGGAGGCAGTGGTTTGGGTGCGTGCCAAGAGAGAGTGAAGAGTACAGTGATACTCATCAAAACCTTGTTGCAGGTTAAGCTTACAATGTCCAAGGCATATCCAAGGTTCTTCTCCATACATCAGCTCTCCCATGTTTAAAATGAAAGGACTTTCTCCAATCAGTAGAAGGGTTGACAGCATACTTTAAGGTGAATGTGTAGTAAAAATGGGAAACTCAGATTACAGACTACACCATTCTGTACTGGAGGAGGCGTGAATCTCAATGTGCATAGAACATTTTGGATATACTCTTCGTTTGGACAATTGGTGATGATTAAAGCATTATATAACATTAGAATCAGCCAACCACTACATCAAGATGATTGACACAAGGAAAGCTGTCCAGCATAGATCCTTCTTGGTACTAAAGGTAGTTAACCACCACACTCATGTTGAGGAAACCTTTGAGAGCTCAACTACAGGTATGTTGTGCCTGTAAGGTAGGTAGATCAAATGTTCAAATACTCTTGTGATCAAGCAGCAGAGATATTAATAGCTCATGCTGAACTGCTGCATCTCCAACTGCTGAAACAGTTATGACACACTTGAGTGTTTGTTTTTATATTGAAGTTCAACACCTCCAATAAACACCAATGTTCAGTGTTCTACAAAGCAAGGTCACAAACTCAAATGCTTCCTTTCTTGTCCTGAGAGATTTATACAAAGTCTGTGATACTCAGGCAGCAATTTTCATTACACGAGTAGGTAGATTTTCAAGATTTTAAGTTCCATCCATCGTAATAGTAAATATGTTTGTATCAAATTTAGTAGGTTGGCAACAGTAATGAATAAAATTTGACTCCAGATTTATCTAGACCGTAATCCCACCAAACATCAAGTCATTGTTTCCAGGACTGTCATTGACTTCATAATCTTAGAGTTTTTTTTCAGTTTCCAACCTCAGTTCTCAACAACCCACTTCTACCTTCTTTGCAAGACATATAACAGAAGGACTAACCTGACTTAGCTATTGTTTCAACCTGTTTCCATCACACTTAACTATCTTCCTGTTTCAATTCTATTTTTACTTCTCTTGTTCACTCTCCTCCCACTTACATCCATAGCTCTTCCAATGTCCCCCATCACTAACAAACAGTTTATTTCCTGGCCCAATGGACTTCCTTTCATCAACAGACATCAGGTCCCTCTATGCCTTCATCTCTCAGCAGAATAGTCTGAGAACCCCCCCCCCATTTCTTCTTTAAACAGAGGCCAAATGCTTCCCATTACCATTACTTTCCTCCGTCTGGTTGTACTTGTTCTTACAGTGAACAACTTCTCCTTCAACTCCACTCAATTTCTTCTAGAGGTGTTTCAATGGGTTCCCGCCTTTTTATGGGATGTGGGAATTATTCTTTGTTCCAGCCCTACTTGGGCCCTTCCCTCACCTCTTTCTCTGGTACACTGATGACTGCTATCAGTGCAGTTTCCTTATCTCACCCTGAACTTGAAAATTTCATCTCACTTCCAATTTCCACCATTTTCTCATCTACACATAGGACTCCATCTCCAACTTTCCTCTTTTCTTCTTTGAATCCTCAGTCTACATTTTTGGGAATAGCAATAGGTCATCAACAATATTTACTGTAAATTGTCCAACTCCCGCAGCTGCCTCAACTACACTTCCTCCCACCTCACGTCCTGTAACGACTATATTGCTCTCCCCCAATTTTCTCAATAGCTATAACGTGTCCAAATGATGCAGCCCTCCATACCAGTTCTTCCGATAAGCTTTCCTTTTCCTCAAGATTCCCCAACAACAGTGTTGACCAGGCTTCAACCACATCAACGCTATTTCCAGCACTTCTGCTATAATCCCTTCTCCCTTCAAGACTTCCTGTTGTCCTGATTTTCCACCACATCAACCCTGATATTCAATAGATTATCCTCTACCATTTCTGACAATTCAGCACGATACCACCACACACATCCTCCCAGAATCATAGAATCCCCACATAGTTCTGATGAAGGCCATTTGGCCCATCGAGCCTACCCTGACAACAATCCCACCCAGGCCCTATCCCAGTAACTCAATATATTTACCCTGCAAATCCCCCTGACACTAGTGGACAATTTATCACGGCCAATCCATCTAACCCAGTGCAGCAGTCTCTAAGCTCTCACACACTTTCTGAATAGATTTTACTTTGAAGATGGAAATGCTGGTTTTATGAGCCTGTAAATTTGACAGAAGAGCTGTTTTCAGAGTTCACGGTGTAAATTAATCTCTTCGTTGGGTTATTTGCCAAATTTTGGCTTGGGGAAAGGATCAGATTGAGGTTTACAGTTTTTTGATAATTGTGCAATATACTACGTCCAGACAAGATAAACCTGGATGCAAAAACAATCTTTGGAGTATGGGAGAGAACTGGATCACCTGGACACAGAGGCACAAGGAGAACAGGCAAACTCCACACTGAGTGACCCAAACTGGGAATTAAACCCGGGTCCCTGGCTCTGTGAGGCAGTAGTGCCAACCACTGCGCCACCATGCTGCTCACTGCGGAATTTATTTAGATTTTCTTTCCTGGCTTGCTCTTTTCATTGGTCTTGTTTCTCTCTATTTTCCTTGACTATGCTTTTGTAGGGCAATTATTCAGGATTCTACCTTTCGCATATCCTTTGGACACATCTTTTATTTCTTTACATGCCCTACCAACATTTTCTTGGACTTTTACTGTGGAACCCTTCATCATTTAATCCCACCTGCCCTCCACCCTATCATATACCTTCTCTTTTCTTCTTTTTCTGACCTTCACCCCTCCCTGCCCCCCTGTCTTTTCATTTGTTCAGAAATTACACTTTAACTTATTCCAGTTCTGTTGCAAAGTCATGGACCAGAAACATTTCTCCCTCCTCAGGTACAGTTCCAAGTATTTTATTTCCCATTTGTATTTGAATTTCCAGCATCCACAGTATATTGTTTTTGCATCCGGGTTTATCTTGTCTGGACATAGTATATTGCACAATTATCAAAAAACTGTAAACCTCAATCTGATCCTTTCCCCAAGCCAAAATTTGGCAAATAACCCAACAAAGAGATTAATTTACACAGTGAACTCTGAAAACAGCTCTTCTCTCAAATTTACAGGCTCATAAAACCAGCATTTCCATCTTCAAAGTAAAATCTATTCAGAAAGTGTGTGAGAGCTTAGAGACTGCTGCACTGAGGCAACGTATTGATGGGATGTTATTTATAACTACAATTCCAGTCTATTTTATGAAGTAATAAAAAGAAAACCACTCATATGAAATGAGTTTCAACAGTGACAATCAAGTTCCCAGTATGAATGGGGTCAAAGTTCAAGTTTGCCTCTAATTTGGCACTTAATTGCTGATCTTATTCAGAAATCTCACCCGATGTCTGGAATACAAAAACTTCAAACTGCTACAGAAGCGATTCCCTTCCCAAACTGAAACTGAGACTTAACATGTTGACAGATTTAGGAACTTTATTCTGTATCTAACAGAAATCTGCTAAAGCTGATGGGAGTGGTTGATGGAGTTCCAAAATTGGAAACCATTTCATTCTCCAGCACCAAGATTCTTCATCTCAACAATACAAAATAAAAAAGCACAATTCTTTTAGACTCAAGTTTTCTATTTACTGTTTTTTTTAAAGGCGACTTAAGTACTTTATTTCAGGAGTACAATACTGATGCAAAAAAATCACCACATTGTCATGGAGACCAATGTGCTGTGCCATGCAACTACCACAAACAATATCACTGCTGTGGTGTGTGACATTTTATGGAGAATGAACACAGGAACAGGAATAGGCCATTTAACTTCTCAAGTCTGTTCTGCCATTTAATGAGATTGCGGTTGATCCGTGACCCAACTGCATTTGATTTGATTTATTGTTACATGTGGTGGCATACAGTGAAAAGTATTGTTTCTTGCACTGTACAGTCAAAACATGTTCATAGAGTAAATAGGGGAAAAAGAAAAGTTAGGGTGCATGACAAAGCATTGCAGTTATAGGTAGGGTGAAGAGAAAGATCAGCGTAATATATGATAGGACCATTCAAAAGTCTGATCTCAGTAAGGAAGAAGCTGTTCTTGAATCTGTTACTACATGTTTTCAGACTCTTGTATATTTTTCCCAACGGGAGGAGATGGAAGAGAGCACGTCCAGGGTGCATGGAGTCCTTGATTATGCTGGTTGCTTTCCTAAGGCAGTGGTAAGTGTAGACGAGTCAATCGATGGGACTCTAGTTTGTGTGATGGACTGGGTTATGTTCATAGCCCTTTGTAGTTTCTTGCAGTTTTTGTCAGAGCAGGAGCCATACCAAGCTGTGTATGTTTTCTATGCTGCATCTGTAAAAATTGATGAGAGTCATAGGGGACATTCTGAATTTCCAAATACTCAATATCTCTCAATACTTTTAGTAAACAAAAATCTATTTGGTTGGTGTCTGCCACACTGCTTTTCCAATTGATTAGCTGCTGTTGGCTATTGCTATTTAAATTTTACTATCACAGTGTTAAACAGTCTCATGGTTACGGTCAGTATCTTGGCTCAAGTGAATGGGGTTTACAGGCATCAAATAAGACACATCAATCAAGGTAAACTATATAATTTTACCTAATGTCCAACATATAATCCTGCCATTGCACTGTCCAAGCCTTCTATGAACTTATAGATAATTGAACAACATGGGGCATGGATACATGCAATGACAGCCAACTGAATCCAGTGCAGACATTATACATCCCCCCTGCAAGTTGCCATCCATTCAGTCGGAGAAAACACCCAGTCTATCTGAATTATGATTCCACGATCATCAGCAGTTTTCTGATGATTGGCCTATTTGTAGTTGGCAGATTACCTCAGATTGCAGAATATGCCAGCTGATCTTCAGTTGTTCAGAATATGATCCCAGATCTTCCAATCTCCGGACCATAAACTAGGCATATGACCCAAGACGCAAGTTGGGCACCGCAGAAGTCCTAAGGTACTGACCTCAATGGGGATTGCCTGGGAAGTTTGAACTTCCGACAAACTATTTCCTTGCTCCCTAGGACCCTCTCCAAGAGTGAGAAACTTCAGATAGTTCTGTGGGATTTATCTAGATAGTTACCCAAAAAATGTTAGGCAGAAACAAACCTAGTCTAGTCTAACTCCAGGGTAATTACAAAACTGAATTCCCCTCACCCCCTCCTCCATGATTCCAAACTCATAGAATCCTTACTGTGCACAAGGAGGCCATTTGGCCTATCGAGCCTGCACCGACAACAATCCCACCCAGGCCCTATCCCTGTAACTCCACATATTTACCCTGCTAATCCCCCAATACTAAAGATAAATTTAACATGGTCAATCAACCTAGCCTACACATCTTTGGAGAGTGGGAGGAAACCGGAGTACCTGAAGAAAACCCACACAGACATGGGAGTATGTGCAAACTTCACACAGACAGCCACCCAAAGCCAGAATTGAACCTGGGTCCCTGGCACTGTGAGGCAGCAGCACTAACCACTGCACCACCCTATCTTGCCTAACTACCATCCTACCCATCTGCTAGCTCACCTACCCACTCGCTCATTCACTAACATTCATACTGGACATTTAAATTTACCAAATAGCAGCTAGTGCCATGAAAAGCTGGTTTTGTCTACCCTGCCCTTTTCACGTTGTGTATTAAAAGTTTGATAATTAAGATCAAGAATATCCTTTTAATGATGTGATAATTGCTAATACTTGAACAGAGAAATACTCTATCCCAGAAAGTTTCAAGTTGGTAAATCTCATTCCAACAGATAGTTAATGGTTGCTAGAGATTTTAAAGATCACATCTTTGCTGATCGAGCAACTCTGACTGCCTTAGCTAAAAACAGCTAACTCAGTAAAGGCTATGGATCAAGCCTGGATCCTTTTAATTTGCATGCAACAATTATATACGCCAGGATTTTTTTAAAAGGTTGCTCAGGGGGATGTGCGGGCAGGAGAGGGGGCTGCATTACGAGTCAAAAACTTTGGCTATTTCTTACAAACCAGTATCAAACAATTTGTGGTAAATCAGCCCAAATGCTCTTTGTTAACAGAATGGTGCTTTAAAAGGAGGAAGTTACTAGGGAAGAAGGGTACTTTTGTTCTATTTTCTTTTGTTACTATCCAAACACTTCAAAGCATTTATCTTCACAGAAAAGTGACATCCATTAAATCACTGACAAGGTGCAGCCACCTGCATCGAGCCAATCCCAGTATCACCTCTCTGGAAAAAGCACACTGAAATCTAGGAACTTAACTGGAGCAGACAGAAGGAGAAAGGGGCAAGAAACAGGGATCGATCAGCATCGGAAAAAAAAAACTGCAAACAGTATGGCAAGGGGCTCCTTCCTCCTACACAATAAAATTGCCCACAATTCTTAAAGCAAAGCTGCATTTTTGACACGAGACAACCCCTCCAGGATACAACTGAAAATCTCACACCTCCAATTTGGCAAATGTTTACTTCCCTCAGTGAGAGCTACTTTAGCTGGTCTGGGCAGTGAGGGGGAAGGGAAGAGTTTGGAAAAGAGATGTAATAACAATCAAGGCAGAGAGAGTGTGAGCAACAGGGATTTGAAATGATTGTGGTTTTGCTAATACTCTCCTAGCAGCTCATCCATTATTTATGCTGATAAAATTCAATGAGAGTAAACTGCACTTTCCTGCCGCTCAATCAGCCTGGATAATCATCAACTCCTGTGCTCCGCTGCAAGTGTGCCATGATTGGCTCAATCTACCTCTGAATGCTGTCATAAAAGGCTATATTTAATAGTTGAAAGTAAATACATTTCTTTAGCGAAAGGAATCTACAGCCCCAATATCATAGCCAGTTCACATCTAGCGCGTGACACAGTTGGTTGCAATACTGCTACATAACAGACATTTGGGAAGGGAATGTGGTAGTGTGCCTTTTAAACAGCTTTAAAATATGAGTGCATTTGGCTATAAACTCTGCAACAAAATTGACTCTAATGATTGAGAGACTTATGGTGGTACAGCTCTTAAAGTTGCAAAACAAACTTTTATCTTCATCAGATCATTCATTTCCTTTGCATTTAATTGAATATTTAAAAGAAATCTTGGTGAACAACACTGACTTCCCTGAATACATCAACCAATCCAATTAGTCTGTGCATTTTAAACCAATTGAACTGTTGAACATTCAACCTCTCTTCCAGTTAGTTTGGAAAAAAAAAGTGATGATCACAATCTTAAGTTTATAGCTTTGTTTTTCTCTCTCAGGCACACTTGTGGGCATGCACACAGATTCACACGCATGCATTCCCTCTGCGTGAACACTGCGGAATGTAAATTGAACTGTTTTGGTTTATGCCTTGCACATTTTGAGCCAAGGGATTTGGCTCATTAAACATTGGTGAGTGTATTTTCAGAAAAACAACTTGCATTGTTGACTCTCAGAACGATCTACTAAATGGTCTTATTGCTTGATGAATAATAAATATGATACGTGCATCATATCTCCAGGAACAATAGGTTCAATTTGAAAACACCTGCCAAGCATATACAACTTTGGGTTTGGCTTTAAGTGGATACACCTTTTTTTAGGGTGGCTGCCTGTGGACAACTGCTTCTGCATAAAGGGAACTTCAGTAATAATTTAATAGCACCAATTGCATTTCATCTATTCTTTGACTTGTGTTAACAGAATTTCTAAAAAGCTCAGGGCCAGTCACAACCCAGCTACTCTCTCTCTGTTCTTAGGTAAGCAATACATTGTCAGTTCTGGAATCATGCGGGAATTGAGCATCAGCAGAGGGAGGTTAAAAAAATGGTTAGGTTTGATCTCCAGTTGGCGTTACTTCATCCCAACCAGAGCCAAGTTTTTACTCCCTCCTCTCTCCCCTGTCCCCAACCCCTCCTCCTGTTGGGCAACGGAGATTTACTAAAACATGACAACTATATGTATATAACGTGGACCCTGCAATAAAGAAGTGATTCAGAAGAATGACCAAAAGCTTCACTGAAAACGTGGACTTTAATTTAAAATAATAACTCCTGTTCTAATACTTTATGCTGATTCAAGATGCCAATACATCATATACTACTTCCACATCTCCTGAAAGGCATTTCTTTTGATCTTTGTGTGGAAAAATTTTTAACATTACATTCTGAATGCAATGTTCTTTCCCCAAGTACTATGGCTCATTGAGTTTATTTTCCTTGTTAATTAGGTCATTAGAGATTTCTAAAATTTTAGATGGTGGCGCTGACATGATATTCCAGGTGGTGCATTGTCACATATTAATTTCTTTTCTCCTGTCACTGAGCCTCAGTGCTGTGTCAAACTTTGCCTTGTTTCATTGAAAGAGTATCAATTTTGATTGATGTGTTGATATTTAACAATCTTTCCTTTTACACTGCAAAATAAACAAGACTATCAGCAAAATAAGTAACCTTTCATATGTAGCGCATATAGTGAGTGCTGATAAGCGGCACGTGAATAGGAACGCCAGCTCATTTTCCTCCCCCTAATCCACTGCCCCTCAAAACCAATTTGTCTCCTGTACAGGAATGTCACTTGAGGCATTATAATAATGTAAATAAGTGCTGATTGTGAAGTAGAGGTCACAAATACAGATTGCTCGCATTGTCCCAAAATAAATCATTTTGAGGTAAAGTGCTAGGCAACATGTAAATGAGCTGGAGTCTCATATTTGGAGTAAGCAAGCAGGAAGGCTGAAGCTCATCACTGAGGACAACTAGTCACAGAGTGTGATCTTGGGAATTAGGTGAGTGAGGAAGGAGGGGAACAGCTAAATGATTGGAGGATTTAGCTTCTTTCCTGCTGCCATCAGACTTTTGAATGGATCTACCATATATTAAGTTGACCTTTCTCTACACCCTAGCTATATTCTATATATAGAATACTATATTCTGCACCCTCTCCTTTCACTTATGATGAGAAGGGGAAAGTTCAAAGGAGAAGTGAGGGGCAATTTTTTTCCCACACAGTAGTGGATATCTGGAACACGCTGCCAGGGTGATGGTAGAGACTGACACAATAAGGGCATTTAAGAGGCTTTTAGAAAAGTCCATGAATACACAGGGGGTAGAGGGATATGGGCCAAGGGCAGGCAAAAAAGATTAGTTTAATTTGGCATTATGTTAGCCACAAGATCATAGGCCAAAAGACCTGTTTCTCTGCTGTACTGTTCAATGTTCTGTGGTGCTGAACCTGGCAAAAATATAGCAAGAGCTTAAAATGCTAATTAACTATTCTTAGTAGGAAATTGCTGGAATCCACAGTTCCAGACATGATGGCGTTTCATTTAGAATTCTCATTTTTGCAGCTTTCTTACCAAAGTCAGCTGACGATGAAATGAGAATAGTGCCTGAGAGAGTACACTGTGGATACAGAGCACACTTCAACACAGGGACCAAGTCTAAACCCGTCTGCTAAGTGGGTTCCTATGCAAAGCCTCAAGTTTGTTTTCCATTATACACTTAATTCTGAGTTTGGATTCATTTTGAATTAGTTTTTTTGGGGTTTAGGGGAAGCGGCTTCCAGCAGAAATGTCATCATAAAATGTTAATTGGTATGAATTGTCTTTGACTGCACATGATTATTTTGTCTCTTCTCATATCAAGAGGAGCAATTATCCTCATGAACATAAGAAATGTGTTGTAATATGATAGGTGTTTGGGTTTTTACAAAACCACTAGGAGAAAATAAACTTTGCACTGGAATAGAAATTGTGTTTCTTTTCTACAAATGTCTTCCAATTTATTTTCCTCTCCTGAGTGTACTGATTCATGCAAAAGTACAAAATCACCGGCGACCACTGGTAGACAATTCTACTGTGAAGGCCATTATAGCCAGGCTCAACATACATGCCTGCATACTTTCCATCAAAGTAGCTGGACAGAATCACAAGATATCAAACAGAGGTGAGAACAGCAGTACAGTGGTAGAAGGGTCTGGCACATATAGGGTTAACGTTGGACTGAATACCCACCACAGTGATCTAACAGAACACATAACCTGCACCTAGGAGTCAGTCTTGTGTTGGACAGAGCCATGTGCACAAGAAAGCATGGAAACTGCTCCCATATACCCACACTACTTAACACTACAAAGACTTCATTTAAGACCAACTGAAGGGTATCCAACAATCCACCACAGCTAAGCTGAGATTACACACTGGTGGCTAGAACCTTACTGGAAGTTTTAACAGAACTCTCAGCTTCACCATTACCAACTGAGCCATCAGCCTAGCCTGCCCTGTGACTGCCTACCTGTTTTCTGCTCAAAAGTCCTCGGTCGTTGGCAGGAGAAGCAGTGAATCCACAGTGTAGTATTAGCTATAATTATTTTCCAGTATCAACAAACTCTTCACAATGAATCAATTTTCTAGCACCCACCAACACCCCCCCCCCAAACACCAACGACATGATCCAGTGGTTATAATTATACTGTGCAATGATTTACAATTGAAAAATAGCCACGGTGACCTGATCCCTGACTTCTTCCTAATAATTTTCTCTCACCTGTTGAAAGAGTCGAGCATTCATTCCATTAGTCCAGTTAAAGTCAGAAACTCAGCATGCCCAGAATTTCAGACACATGTCCCTGCTTCAAAATTCTATGGCACAGTCATGGAATTTCGGTCTGTCTGCCCCTTTTATACAGGGAAGAATAAATATTGATATTCAACAAGGAAACAAACAAAGCAATTCCCTTTTCCTGTATACATTGCCTTCTTGTGCCTCAGAAAAGTACTGAACATGGGGTGAATTCTGCAGGGGCAGCCATTTTCTGCTCAGCAGGAATTGATAAACAATTGTAAGATTATTGATTTGTTGGTACATTTATTGCTGGAGCTGACCAAGCAATGAATTATGGCCATGACACCTGGGAATATCTCATGTTCTTCAAATTGTACCATGGAATTTTTTTTACATCTTTCTGAATTATTGGAACAGGCAGATGGAACTCATCTCATCTGAAGAGTTAGTGCATTATCCCAAAGACATACCAGTGGGTCAATCTGGATTGTATTCACCAGTCCTGGAGTGAGGCTTGTAACAACTTTCAAAGATGCTGTGCTACCAATGATGATGAAAAGGTCTCGGCTTGAAACATAAACTTCTGCAAGTAATGCCTGACCTACTGAGCATTTTGAACATTTTTTGTTTTTAATTTCAAGTTCCCATTGCAGTATTTTGCTTTTGTGCTGCTAGGCTAACTCTTCATGAGCATGGTGAATACAACATTACATGGCAACATAGTCTCTTGACTCATGCAGTGTTGTTCACCACAGAATCATTAATATATGGCCTCTATAGTATTTGCACATTCAAGACTATAAGGGTCAATGTGGGGACTGAGGAAAGGGTAATGCCCATGTTATGATATAGAGAGTCACATGGGAGTACTAGAGTGCAGTTGTGAGTCTAGTAGAAGTCACCATGAAGATACAATACTAACTAGATGGTATCATATACATATATATGTTATTAATACACAGTATTGTTCAACCATATAAGTCTTCAGCCCTCTTCATAAAAAATACAACCTCATACCAGTTTCCTGGGCTAATTGACAAATTGGAGTAACTATTTATAAATCTTTATTCCTGTGTCTTATCGATTTACTAACTAACTTGTATGATTATTGAACAATTACCTGTGAGCCACATTTTTTTTCTTAATTGGGCGACTAGGTCAGAGATACATCAATCAATGTTAACAAATTCTTAGCTCTTGAAAAAATCTTCAACAAGACTATCATTTCACACAGTATGTTCAGCACCAGAATAAACAGAAAATGAGCAAATTCACAAGTAGGTGAAGTAGTCATGTGTTGTCAAGTAGATCGATTGAAGTATTTTTAACGTTGGCTTGGTGAAGTTGTGGCAGGGCATCTTGTAGATGGTTCACACTGCTCTTCACTGTGCATCAGTAGTGGAGGGTTTGAATGTTGATGGTGGAGGACGCGGTGCCAATCAAATAGGCTGCTTTGTCCAAGATGGTGTCAAACTTCGAGTGGTGTTTGATCTACACCCAACTAGGCCTGACGAAAGGTCATCCAGACTCATTGGCTCTATTCTCTTTCCACAGATGCTGTCAGATCTGCTGAGTTTCTCCAGCATTTTCTGTTTTTGTTGCACTTGAGTAGAACATGAGTAACTAGGTGAAATATGGTAGACATTTTGCCATCTAGCATTCTAATCACTAGCAAAAAGCTAAGTTCAGAACCGTGCATGCAATCTGTTGGAGACAAAAACTAACCAAAATCAGTGACATTTGCATGGAGAAAGAAAGGGAGTTACCAAAGATGGAAAAGGGAAAGGAAGTGTGGATGATTATTAGGGATGTGATTTTGATATGGCATATGTTTTGGAAAAAAAACACATTAAGTTATGATGACAATCAAGACTCAGAAATTATTATGAAATTTATAAGCAACCACTAATGCGTTTAGCAGAGCTGCTCTCCTTGCTGCCTCTTTTATACCAGAAGAAATTGCATGTTGTACCTGTTGACTAGACACTGAATACTGTAGCTAGGGCTGGATGTACAGAAATGTGGGTGTGCATTTGAGCATTTGTTTCTGTGAACCTTGATACTTTTCTGTGGGCTGGTGAGTAAGTTAGTTTATTGCTGAGATCAAACTCAACAGTTATAACATTGTAGGTGAATCTTGGTTTACAATAGGATTTCACTATGACAAAACAGCATGTTTACCATGTGGCCCCTTTGCAGCTGTCAACTTTGCTTGCTGTATGAAAGGATAGATTGTTCTGTAGCACCTGAAAACAATTTAAATTTAAATTCATAAGCAATTCACCTATATATAATTTGGATTCTATAATCAGTACATGTGCACATTATTTGCCATATTCACAGCTGAGCACAACAAATGGGAAGTGCTCTGCTTACAAACTCACAAGCAGCAATGATGTTGTCTCCAACAAATACTGACTCTTCTTGAGGGATTTTGTTAACTGAGTGCTTTCCATTTGTAGCATTCAGCTAGAGTTGTACTAACCAGTTTAAGCAAGATGTACATTGATTGAATATAGAAATTTGAACGAATCCAAACTATAAATGTATCCCAAATAGTTCACTTTAACTTAAATTTTATGTGGGAAGTAATGCACCATTATCAACAATAGAAAGAGCCTATTTCACACTTTAGGAAAAATAAATCTGCAACAAGATGACAATCACACAATTTGTGAACACTGTGACCAAGGTAAAGCTTTGTATGATTATACACCATTTATTGAGTATCTAGTTAATTTGAACATTTTATAAGCAAGAAACGTGCAGTGTTATGAAGAGAGATACGCAAATTGAACTTGATTATATACATTTCCTTCTGCAGTATTTAAATTTAAATGACATCCGGAGAGGTGTTTGAAGGCCTTTCTTCATCTGACAAAGATTATATCCATATGCTCTTGCTAATAGCTGTTTGTATCATCTTTGCCTGAATACATTTCAACCTTTTAATGTGCCTTTATTGCATTACTGTACATGCTTAAATTGACCATCTCAAACTTCTTGATATCTGATTAATTGAAAATAAATTATGATTTTCACATGAAATTCTTTACTACTCCAAACTTTTTACTCTGATCTATTGCATAGTAAATTTTCCTGCATTTTCATCACCTTGGGCAAAGTGCCACAAGCACCCTTCTTCAAGTATTTCCAGGAGGATCTTGAACATGCAACTAGATTTAGGCCAAAACATTTTTAAGAAGAATATCATAAACAACATTATGTTATATTAGTGTAGTCTGGTTGATAAAAATGTTCTGCATGGTCAGTAAAAATAACCTCCAAAAATCCATCAGACAAAAATAATTTGGGAACTTGCATAACTGTTACGTATTCAACCCCTGTCAGACCAATTCAATCACCATTGGAAAGTGGATTCCACATTTCAAACTGCAAACTCCCTTTCATGTGCAACATGCAGAAATATAAGCAGGTTAGTCTTCATTTGATACTTCAAGAACATAGGAACAAGATTAGGCCTTTTAATCCTTCCAACTGGTTCCAACTTCACGGAATCATGACTGATCAACCCAATTCCATATACCAGCTTTCTCTCCCATATGCTTTAATATATTTAGTTAACAAAATTCTATCTATTTTAATGATCTAGCACCAATTGCCATTCTAAAAACAGAGTTCCAAACTTCTACTACTGTGAATGTGAAGAAGTGTTGGCTAATTTTACTTCTGTAAATGATACTAACTCTTTAGTTATGCCCCCTTATCTTAGGTACTATAATCAACAGAAATAATTTCTCCCAGTCTACTCTCTGTTCCAGATAAACTTAAATCAAATCATTCCTTAACCTTCTAATTCCAGGGAATACAACCCAAGTTTGTTGATTAGCATTGCTGCCTCTCAGTGCCAAGGATCCAGGTTCGATTCCAGCCTTGGGTAATTGTGTGTGGAGTTTGCACATTCAGCATCTGTGTGGGTTTCCTTTGGGTGCTCCGGTTTCCTCCTACAGTCCTGAGATGTGCAGGTTAGGTGGACTGGCCATACTAAATTGTCACTGAGGTATATAGGTTAGATATGTAGGTTAGTGGAGTTAAGGAGTAAGCTTGGGTCAGAGTTGATGCAGACTCAACAGACCAAATGGCCTCCTTTTGCACAGTAGAGATTTTATGATTTATGATGCTACAGTGCCCAGAACCACTTACAATACACTTGGTGTGATTTAACCAGGGCTTGTACATCTGAAGCATGGTTTCTACTTCCTTGTATTCTATTCCATTAGCCTTTTTGATTATTTTCTTTACTTCTTCATGACATGTTAATGATGTGTGGAACAAGACCCAAAAGCTTTTTGGACCTCCAAATGTGTCTAGCTTTCCATTATTTTGAAAGTGTCCTATTCTATCCCTTATAGATTCTAAGTGAATGACCTCCCATGTATCTTCATTAAAATCTATTTGCCACAGTTTAATTAATTTGCATTATTAATCAATATTTTGATCATTTATTTTTCCATCTACACCATTTATAACACCATCTAGCTTTGTCTCATTGGCAAATTTGGATATGTGGTTTTCCATCCCATTATCCAACTCATTAATGGACACAGTGAATAGCTGAGGCCAAAACAGATCCTTGAGGAACACCATTAATCACATCCTGCCAATTAGCCCTAGTCGGTCTCCTTCTGCTCAGCCAATTTCTTAACTGGGACAATAATTTACATTTTATCATATGAATTAGGAGTTGGAGAAGCATTTCCGGGAGGATCTTGAGGATATAACTAGATTCAGACCAATGAATCCCTACGCCTCCTCTGCCATTCTAGAAGATTGTGAATTTTAACCTCAACTTCACATTCGTGCCTAACCCTGAGAACCTTTCATACCTTTGTTTGTCAAGACTCTATCCACTTCAGCCTTAAAGGTTTTGAAACTCTGCCTCAAGCACCATTTGAGGACAAGAATTCCAAAGTTTTGACCCTCAGAAAAAAAATTTCCTTACCTCAAATGGACAGTCGCAAATTTTTTAAACAGTGGCGCCTGGTTCTAGATTCACCCACAAGAGGAAACATCTTTTTCACAACCATCCTGTCAAGTCCCCTCAGTCTTGTATGTTTCAATTAACTCTCCTCTTACCCTTCTAAATTCCTGTGGGGTTTCAATTGAATGAGCCTTCTGAAAGCCCAGGTAAATAATATCCATAGATTCACCTGTCCTCCACTTGACTCACTAGCTCAAAATTTTGATCAGGTTCATCAGGCATGACCTAGACTTTACAAATTTGTGCTGGTTCTCTCTGATCAGCAGAAAAATATTTGTTTAGTCTACACATTGTTTGAATCATGAATGCATCTTGCAAAGAAACTATTAATATAAAATCAGAATCACTGAAAGACACAGTGACTGAATAAGCTAACTTACACTTTTCTTAAATGCAGTATTTTTACTGGTATTTGAGTAACACCAAGCTCTGCTCACCCACTCTCTGGATCCTTGCTGACTTATTTTGGCCCTGTATTCCCCAATTCAAAATTCACTTATTTCCATGTTTAAAAATCTTCACAGTTTCATACTTCTCTATCTCTGCAACACTCTGTTCATTCATCACGCTCTTGTCTTTCATTCACAAGCTCTCTATGGCACACCACTGTTGGCTCTGCATTCATTCAAGTGGATCATGTTGGACTTATACATGAATTTTATTGCTAAGGTGAATATGAAGAGAAATGCATCTGTTTACTTCTGTATTTAGATTCTCACTGCTTTTACTCTTGAGGCCTTCCATATCCAGAGGGCACCATTGAGGCGCGAATACTTTCTCAGTCCCCAATATGACATTTTCATTTAATGTGGCAAGGTTCCTCTAAATTTTCTTCTTTGTCACAGTGCCTTTTAAAAAGTTGTCAATTTGTTTAAATTAGTTAATTTGATTAAATGTTTTAGTTCATAGGCACTTAAAAGAGCATAGAGACATGTGCCCCTTTAAGGGGCTGTCACTTTAATTTGTTTATTATTTTTGTCCTTCCAATCTTGTTAATCAAAAGTGACTAGAGACCCACGCAACCTTGGAAAGCCCATGTTTCATGCTTATGTCGAGAGCACAAGGTTGCAGCCCTTTTTTGATTCTTTTGAAGAGGGTACTCCTGATCTTTTGGCTGCACTTGAGCCCCATTCTCCTATTTTTGATCACCCAGTACAGAAGTGGGTGGGATGGAAGGATGACCTCCTTATTGGCTTACTCCTAGGCCTGGCCAAAATGGCTATCAACAGGTCCAGCAGTTGGAGGGCTTCATCCGGACTGATTTTCAGCTCCTCTTCCATGGCCATGCTTATGCCCAGGTGTCCCTGAAGAGGATCATGCAGTGTCCACTGCCATACCAGAAGGCCTTCTGTGATCAATGGAGGCTGGAGTGTTTCATTGGCCCCAAAACAATATTTTGGTTTAATACGTTTCCTTTAAATCTTTGTGCTTCTGTTGCATAACCTCTTTAAAGGGACTATTCCTTTGTTTAAATTGTTAATTTGGCCACTTGTTTAATTCAAAAACATATAAAGAGACAGGTGCAGCCTTGAGAAGTCCATGTTCCACGTCACTGTAGAACGTGAGAGTTTGTCATCCCTTTTGAATTATTTTAGGGGCTGCTACTGAAGTTTTAACTGCAATTCAGCCCCATGATCCTGATCTTTGGCTAGCCAGTATGGAGCAGGGCCGACAGGGAGGAGAAACTTGTTAGCCTGGGCTTGAGCAAAATGGCCGTTAACAGGGCCAGACAGTGCGCAGCTCAGCGGCTCTCTGGCCTGACTGTGCGCCTTTTTCATGGTTACGTTCACACCCTGCTGTCCCTGGAGAGGAAGTACATGGATTCCACTGGCATGCTTGAGGCCTTCAGCAACCAGTGGGCACCATGGGGGTTGGAATGCATCACTAGCCTTTAAAACAAGATTTCTAATTAGATATTGTTCCTTTGAAGTTGTTGTTTCTGTTACAGTCTCTTTAAGGATGGTCAATTTGTTTAATTTTATTGTTTAATTGGTCAGTGATATTATTTTACTGACAACCAAAAGAGTGTAAAGAGACATTGCTGAGACACTTAGGCTACGGCTAGAATGCAGATATATGTAATGTTGCACTCTGTAAATAAACTATTGTTAAGGAAAGAATTAGAGTTTACTTTCATACTTCACCATCTGCTTGGGATCTTGTTAGTATCTTGTGTTTCATTATTCACTCCTGAAAGCCCATTTGCCTCTGAACTCCCTCACCTCTTTAAAACTATCTTCTAAATTAAGCTGTTGGGCATGCTTTCCATTAATTCCATGTTTGACTAGATGTACACTTTTTGATTATGCCTCTGGGAATCACTTTAGGGGATTTTTCTAAATTAAATACGGAATATAAATGCAGAATGTTTTCCTAAATTGAATGTAAGCTGTTATATGCGTTTTCTAATTTCATATGTTTTTCAATGCAAAGGCAAATCAGTAGCCTTGAACATTATTCAATGCATGACCTTTCGAGCAAATATAATTATTGCATAGACATCAGTCCATTTCATTTACATAATTAAACTTTATTATTAACCTTTCCTATTCATTGCTTGAAGCAAACCAAAGATCAAAAATCATCCTTAATTCTCATTCAAAATCATTTGTAGTCAAACTAATTTTCTTGATTCCTCTCAAACTGCAATGCTGACTCATTTTCAGTTGCATGCACTAACAGCGATCCAGTACATTGTGCATATAGCTATTCTCCAATGGCTAGCTAACATGATCAATGCTGACAAGCTCATCAACTGTAAGAGGCCAATCTTGTCTAGATAAACTGTGTAGTGTTATCATCCTGTTAGACACTGTAACGTTTAAAGAATAAATCCAAACACCCAGCAATTAACTAACAGAGCTATAATCACAAGATTTTGCATTTTCAAACAAAAACAGACTTGTGTGCATAAAATGAAATTAATCAAGGCAAGCACCATTAATGCAAAACTATAGCTTATAAAAACTTGTGCTCTGAACTCAATTTCACTTTTTACTTCTACCCACAAGTTCCCTTGCCATACTAAATCTTAAAGGTTCATTCATTTTCCATGGAACCAACCCAAAAGGTACATCTCAGCTCTCCAGAATTTGCTTTACTTCTCCTTCGTATTCCAGCTATTCCTCTGGGATCCTTTCATTAGCATTTGACTAAGCAATCCTGCAACTTTCCTTTACATCACACAATTCTGGATTCCAGAGCTCTAACGTGAGCCTCCCTCCTGTGCAGTGACTTAAGACATCACAAAACAACTTTGGTTTTCAACAGACCCGACTATGAGTTTCAACCAAGCTGATTACTTCCTGAGCTGTTTCATCTTGCTCGGTGTGTCAAGTCCTTATCAGAGAGTTAGTTGTTCTATGCTGATGCGGCCACATGTTAACATTCCATCCTGAGCAGCAAATGGACTGACCCTTTCACGTCTGTTAAGATTTTGGCTTGACCATCAGAATCAGGAAGGTATTCTGCCATCTATCAGCATTGACATTATGACGCTGGGGGTTGTTGATTGCTTCACATACCTAGGTTCCAACATCACAAGCTTGTCACTCTTTGCTGAAATCAACACATATGCATTACAGAACCTGCAGTCTCTGTCAACATTGAGCAACAGTGTGGAAAAACAGCAAACTGACTGAGAACACAAAGTTATCAGCCTACCAAGTCTACTTCCTCAGTGCACTTCTCTGGGAGATTTGGAGTCTTGAAAGTGCATAATTGCTTTTAGTTCTTTTTATTCATTTTCTTCAGCTGAGTGTTGAAAACTGCTCCTCACTGGTGTTAAATTAGTTGATACAATGGGTAGGAGTCAGGATGTAAAAATTAATCAATAGCTAAATAGGGGTGGAGGTGTAGATGATAACCAAGATTCTTATTCAGGAGACACCTTCTAAAAAATATGTAATGTGAACTTCTGTTGACAGCAGAATTGGGCTTATCTGTAATGTCTTAATTTACCTTAAAATTAACAAGCATTTCATAGCCAACCACTGACTTTCATTTTTAAATATTAGCAATAAGGAGGAGGGTTAATGCTTTGGGAAAGGCAAAGCGTGAGAAAGGTTTATGGAGGGAAAGTATGGAATTCTGAAGTATCAAAAGGGGACAAAAATAAAATCCAATTGACTGATTAGATTAGAATACTAAATATTGGCCTTCGACTTATATTTTTCACAAGGGAATGGACTTCTCCCAACTGTCATGATGATGGATCTAAACACCAAATTATTTACAAACATATTGAACTTTCAAAACTAAAAATGGATATATAAGTCAAAGATGGCTGAGAATGTAAATTCATTGACTATCTGAATTGCTCTGGTGTGGATTATACTAAGACCTGAGGAACAATGGAAAGTTTCCAGATAAGGACATATCCAAAGAGGAAGTAAACGACTGCAATCACCTGTAGAGATAATGGAAGCTGATTATAACCTCAGCTGGCATCATATCCTGTAAGTTATGTCTCAGATCTGGGCTCTCCCCTTCCAGGAATGCACAACAGCTGGGATATAAAGCCAGCTGTTTACCTGATCAGTGTGGACTGGTTCTGGGTGTGTCAGAGAGCATGCCATAAAACAAGGAAAGACAGCAGAAGTCTCCCCTGTTCTGGCAGGTAAAATGAGTATTTTTCTCTCTTCAATTGTTGGAAGCAAGTCAAGTCAGTAAAGCAGAGCAGCTCCTCTCATCTGAACTACGGAACCCTGAAACCAACTGTTCAGCTGCTAAAATCGGCGCCACTGTAATCACAAATCCATAAGAGCTGCAACACTTCCCCATCTACTCTTCACAGACAAGTCGAAGACTGATTTGTATATCTTCTTTTAAAAACATTTAATTTTACTCACTCATTTCTAATCTGTGTGAATGTATGTTGCATTTTATTACGTTCTCACATTTTAGTTTCTAATAAACTCACTTGTTTAACTCAAGGAAGCCAGGTTAAATTGGTTCCTTCAAAAACATAAATATATTGGGACTGGGGAAAGGTATCCACAAGGAAAGGGATCTTTTAAAATTAATCTTGCTGGGAGTTGAATAAAGGAAAGGAGACAGTTCATCCCTCTCACCAGGGGACACTAAATCTTAGGGTATCCCATCCAGAATTTAATCAATTGGGGCTCCTGCTGAGACAGTTCTCACAGAGGAGCTGGAGGGTAACACCTTTTGGGGGTGTTGCCTGGAGACCAGTTATAACACAACTCGAGCATAATGTGTGTGATGCCAAATACATTGCCACTTCAAAGAATCTTTGCAAGACTCAAAACAATAACCTAAACCACATTCCCAATTTGAAGTGAATACTTCATTCTCAGAACTTTTTTGCTGCTGTGTTTTCATTTTGTGTTCAACGAATAAGCTGCATTATGTGCTGTAGTGATGTTACAGAAAATAATTTGCCTCAACAATCCCAGCCTTATTCAGGACTTGTGGTTGAGGCAAAAGGAAGGATCTCATATCTGCAATTTATTGTTAAGCCTCTGAAAGATAAAAGATCAATTGAATGTTTACAGGTCGCTATTGAGAAAAATCAATTGCTAGCAAATGCATGATAAAAGGGACAAAGCAGATGAATGGCTTAGATTTCTCCTGCCTCTGGCACATGCAACTATAGCACAGTTTGGATTCATCAACAGTCATTGGCATTTTCAGATTTACCATACATATTGACTGACAAAACAAAGTGCATTAATTTTATGCCAGTATGTCATGCAGGCTACATTTGCTATGTTTTTGCATGAAACATCCTCATCATCTTATGCACAGATACAAGAGTGTCAGTCCAGTCATGTAAAAAAAGGTCAACAACTTGTAGAAATCTCACAACCCTGGCACTAAGTGAAGGTGACTTCTTGGGAAGTGTCTAATTCAAATATCTTTCAAAATCAATGAAAGCCATTACACCAGTTAATCCTTATGAAATAAAAAAAACCACTGGCTTTTCCAGTTAATTCTTTATGGTCATCATTGACTGTATTACACATAGAGAGAAAAAGTGAAAACATTGCTACATCATAACCATAACCTGCATATCATTGCTAGAATGTATTTGTAAAGAAGAAATTGGTCACTAAACAAACAAAAAAATACATTTCCCCATGGTCCAACAGATGAAGACTATTGAAGTGGTACAAAGACAGACAGATCTGGAAGGGTGTAATTTTGATGCTGATTTAAGGCACCCAGATATGCACTGGAGTAAAATACACTTGTTAGTATGCACTAACAAATCTCAAGGCCTTGTTCATAGTTAGTCAATGTATGCAAATACACAAATAAGAGATGGTGCCGCAGAGAAAATGTTTTGTTAAATGGAGGTTTTGCCTCTTGAGTCTTCAGCAATCAGCGAGGCAGGTAATCAAGTATAAAATGTACAATAAAATTACACCAAGGTATAGTGGAACTTATGCTACATTTGTTTAAGCAGTTTTTTTTGTGTATTATTGACTGCTGCCGCAATTGATTGAAGATTATCAGCACAGCTGGAGCAAGGATGTCCAAGACACTCAGCGAATCTTACATTCTTGCATGCCCCTCCCCTCCAACTTTAGAAAATGAACATTGTACATTAGTATGAATTTAAATGCTGCATTTCTTCAATTTATTTAAATGAAAAGGGGGAATGTGATATTGATTATACATGCTCGTTCTTCTACACTTTTTACAGGATAAGGAAATGAACATTGTGTACTATGGCTCATGATATAATATTGTGTTCTTGCAATAATCAGATGATTTTATGCACAATTTACAATCAATAATAATTTCAGAGTGGGCTAGATTAAACTACATTTTGATATTGGGTGGAATTTTCTGGCTGTTCACCCTGGTGAAGTTTTCTGGTCCCACTGCAGTGAGGAGATTTGGCTGAGTGCCAAATTCTCTGTCCTGGCTTGCAGCAGTGGTGGGGCGTAAATGGGCAGAAAATTCCAGACATTATTTTTGACATCAGTTTTGGAATAGTCATATAGATCTACAAATCTATAAAACTGTTGCATAAACAGAGTGAGAAATCCATGAAGTTTTGGGAAAGATTGCAATGTAAATACATCGAAATCTATATGTATTTCAGTATATGTGGATGCATATCAGTAGATCGATACCTTCCCATAACTGAAGCCTATTTGTTTACTTTAGTTTCATGAATGGTTCATTCAGTTTTCACTGCCCCCACCACCACTGCCCAAAATGTTGCTGCTCTAGGAAACTCTCACATGGTAGTTCCAAGTGTGATTGTTGTTTGTCTTTCATTTGTGGGAAATAGTGAAAACAAACAAAATTGTGAATTCCTAGAAAATTGAGAGAGAAGAAAGGTAAGTGGTTGGACTGAAAGAGAAAGCAGAATAGGGATTACATGCAGGCAAAATGAAGGGAGCTGATGATAAAGAGCAAGTAAGCAAAATCAGCTGACACTTTGATTGTATGGTGCTGATGGTTGGCTGGAAGTAAGACTAAGGGCACATTTGAAAGGGGTGGGCTTTGGTCAATTTAATGGGTTCAGGATGTGGCTGCAGTTGCTAGCTATTTGTCTTGTGACGAGTCAACATGCCCAGATGGTAGGGAAGATTAGATGGGTGGCACGGTAGCACAGTGGTTAGCACTGCTGCTTCACAGCTCCAGGGACCTGGGTTCAGTTCCTGGCTTGGGTCACTGTCTGCGTGGAGTTTGCACATTCTCCTCGTGTCTGTGTGGGTTTCCTCCAGGTGCTCCAGTTTCCTCCCACAGTCCAAAAATGTGTGGGTTAGGTTGATTGGCCGTGCTAAAATTGCCCTTAGTGTCCTGAGATGTACAGGTTAGAGAGATTTGTGAGTAAATATGTAGATATGTAAATAAATAGAGTAAATATAAGGGTAGGGCCTGGGTGGGATTGTGGTCAGTGCAGACTCAATGGACTGAATGGCCCGTTTCTGTACTGTAGGGATTCTAAGTCTTGTAAGTCATGAGATGTAAGTTGTGGAGGTAATGGCTGAGGGGTGGGGTATGGCGCAAAAAAGTCTGCAGGGGAAAAGGGAGATACCAATGGTTGCACTAAACACCTGAAAGCAGTCAGGGGAAAAAGGAAAAACAATAAGTTCAATACTTTTTAAAAGTATGTTTATTGAACAAGTTTTTGACCATATAATTTATGAGAGAGATATTGTGGACTTGGTAACATAGATTAAAATCTAAAAAAGGATCAAACTCAAAATAAACAAAGCATATATCTATGCTGGAAATCCACAAAATCAAAGCACATGGACTGAAGCTGCATGACAAAGAGGCATAAAGAAGTTCTGAATGATGCTAATGACATGGCATAAACTCTTAACAATAGCTACATTACAAAGTTGTACACACAAATATTGAAACCATACCAATTAGAGTAATCTACAGCTCATTTCAAAGATTCACAGAGCAGTCGATGCACATGAGATTTTGAGCTGTGCTTGATATGACTAGGTAACTAGGTCATACCCTCAGGAGAAGTTGCAGCTTGAGCTAGTGGTAGAAAGCCAGTTCAACTAAATTAGGAAGACAACTGATCACATCGGGAATTGTCACTGTAAATGTTTCCATTGACAGTGTTTGAGGTTTCCAACTAAAACAAACTTACTGATTGCATTAATAATTCAAAGATAATTAAACGGAGAAATTCATTCATGTTGTGAAATATTTTTTAATATGTTTGTAGATTGCAAATTGCAGTTCTTGGGGGAAAAACTAGCGTTTGCACATTCTCCTCATGTCTGCTCTGGTTTTCTCCCACAATACAAAGATGTGCTGGTTAGGTTGACTGACCATGCTAAAATTGCTCCTTAGTATCCTGAGATACGTAGGTTAGAGGGATCAGTGGGTGGATATGGGATAGGGCCTGAGTGGAATTGTGGTTGGTGCAAACTCGATGGGCCAAATGGCCTCTTTCTGCACTGCAGGGTTTCTATGATTTCTATAAATACTGATTAGATGGAATGTACATCAAATCCTTTGTCAATATGATGCATTTCAGTTGTGTTATTTGCTGCTTCTTTGATAGAGAACTCACCGAGAATGCAATTATATTTGGTAATAGTAATTACTTCAATAATAATTGCAGTTTCAATTTCAACTGACATAGAAAATTGGTTCAAAATAATAATCTGTCAGGTTCAGTACGAACTAATGTGCCTCATGAGAAAAAAATCGGTATAAACTTGCGACCAAAATATTGCATATCATAGATTTACAACAGAAAGGTATAAAACATGGCACTGCACTAGCGATTGCAAGCAAAGCATGCAGAATTTGCACAGCCAATCTTGTAGGGCATTCCAACAGGGCTAGAAAACCTGACGAGCTTCATTTCTGACACTTCTTAGCATTTGGTTGGAATGTAGCATGAGCAAGGTTTAGGAGCACCAGGAAATCCAGTATTCATCATCTCCAGGCCTCTAAAGGGCTGATGGAAGTTTTGCAAATCACATATTCAATTTGTGCTAGGGATGATTTGACTATCAGCAGATTCCATCCTATCATGTCAGTGCAGCTGGACATCTGCCCTGGGTATAAAGCTGGCCTTGACAAGATTTAGGACTTCGATGCTTAAGGCCTCGCAGCATATATGGTTAGAATTTGCCCCAGAGCTTGCAATTATAAAGCAAAAATTTTACTTTTCCCTTTATTCTTCACTTGATTGTTTCCCTTGAGCTTTCCCTCACAAAAGTGGAAAAATGTGCTAGAATTGAATTCCACGGATGTCAAGTAGCCCTTTGACACCAGGAGCTGGATTTTCACCAAGACTCTCTTTCCAAAGACTCGCATTCCAACCTTTATCTTATAAATTGAGTTTGAGTCTATATATGCCCTGTTTGTGAACACAACTCCCACTCACCTGATGAAGGGGCAGTGCTCTGAAAGCTTGTGGCTTGTGCTACCAAATAAACCTGCCGGACTTTAACCTGGTGTTGTGAGTCTTCTTACTGTGCTTACCCCAGGACAATGCCAACATCTCCACATCCTCAAAAAGGTGCCATGAGCCATAACCTGCATGAGAGGACCTTTCAAAAAATATGTTTAAAAGGCCACCTCATGCCTTCCATACCATGTTATGTCCCCCTAAACAACCCCAATGTTCCTTTATGTCCCCCACCCATCCCCATGGCCCCGCATATCCTCTGTGTTACGTTGTGACTCTTCCATGCCCATTGACCCACTATACACTGTATAGGTCTCATAGCTACAATAGGATTTGTGAAAAAAAGCTTTTAAAAACTCATACATAACTTCCAACTATGTTTTTTAAAAGAGTCATTTTACTACAGGAGAAATCAGACCCTTTACAATTTTGACAGTTGAAACAGCAAGCACTTGAAACCTCAATCTTGTGAAAATAGATAGTGTAATTGACAGCATACATCTGAGAGTCAGAACTGTTAATCAAATAATGCTTTCTCTGAGACTCAATTGTTTCAACAGACTAATTAATTTCTGGGCTCCTAACCAAGCCTCATTCTACATTTTTGGCATTAAGCATGAATATGGCATGAGTGTGTGGGGGCTGAGAGCAGTGCAAGGGATGGAAGGCCTTTTTGTTTTTATATGAATTGGGATTTAAACAGCCCACCTCAGCAGCTGGCAAATCCTTTTGGCTGTCTTCCAACTTATTCTGAGGTCAACTGGCCCACACCCAATGACCACCCCACCCCCAACTCCCCCCCACAGAGGCCAATTGGCAAAGCTGAGAATTTTCCCTATTCCCGCTACTTGCTGAGGGTGAAAACCAGACAATGCAAGTATCCAGTTTTTGTATGATAGTGTCAGCAGGCCGTAATCCACACATGACATTCACACATCTGTATCTTCTGAGGCTTACCAACTGAGGCTTGCACAAATTAATGCAATGATACTCCAGCAGCTTAGCATCATACCGCAAGAAAGTAGGATGCTCTCAAAACTTATCATCAAACAGTAAAACAATAGCCTCAAAATAACAATCCACATTCTTTTACTTTGATTTCCCTCGTGGCTTCAGCCAGGAAAAAATTTCATCAGAAATCCATCTTTTCCACTTCACAAGCTGCACAAATCTCACCATTTTCTTTGCTACATCCAGAAGAATAGATTTTGTGGTTTGCCAAAACTCTTTGGGTGTTCTCTAGTGAGCTGCCACCTGCAGCGCTTGAAACATGTTGGTGGTTTCCACTGCAGCCTCTGCTGCCTCATCATCCTTAAGCTCATCTAAATTAATGTGTCATTAAAAAGAAACCTATTTTGTCCTTCTGCCTTCTCCGACCTTCAATATTGATGATCAAATGATATCAGAACACAGGCTGGCCTCTCTCTGACAGGCAATGAGGGCAAGAGGAGAATAGAAATCAATAGAGAAGGATTGTTTGTTGTGCCTGGAGCAAGAACAATGAAAGCCAAGACAACCTTGACAACCAATATTATTGCCCGCGAGTTGGTAGGATATGGATTCCAGAGTTTCAATTGAGGGCAAGTAAGTTCCTAGGCTCATGTAAGATAGCAGAGGTGTTTGTGGAGTTGGGGAGTGGTGGGGGTGTGGGGTGTGTGGAGGGCAGCAGTTGCAGCTCAGCTGCTTTGTCATAAAATGTCTTTTGGTCTCAGTTTCTAATCTTTCACCAGGAAGACTACAAAGTGATTGGCATGATTGACTTCTTCAACTTCCCACACTTGAGTCAAGCCCCACTCCAGTCTGACTGACTGAGGTCTACATTTCAATGTCAGAAGCCTCTTAGGGTGAATCTCAGTTCCATTATTCTGTCGTGTGTTGGGTTTCCAACATTTGCAACAATGTTCAATGATTTTGAGCAGGGGATTTGATAGTTGAGGCACAACCAATGAATCGCATACCATAGTACAAAAGTGCAAGTGACCCTACCTCCAACCACACCCCCTTGCTCTCGTACACAAAAATATAAATGCAACCCTACGCCAAAAAAAAAATTGGGACAGCCCCCACACATCCAATCAATGCCCCGATGCACAAAAAACATTGGGTGGCAGCTCACTTAGCAGTGGTTGTACTGGTTCGTCACATCGGTCAATCGGCATGTCAAACCAGTGAGATTGCGAGAGGCGCAAAAAACTGGTTTCACGCCTGGTTTTTTGCCTCTCGCAATCTTACTAGCCCCAGATTGCAAGTGTGATCAGCGTCGGACGCAAGAAGGGCGCAAGGCTGATTTAAATATTTAAATAATCATTTTCATATAATTAGTGAGTCCCAGACGCAATCGTCCAGCCTCACTTTTCTGAATGGTCTTGCTGGTTGATGTCCTAACCAGCGAAGATCACGTATGGTTCTCATCAATGGTGTTGTGATGTAATAGTATCAATGTTACAACCAAGGCCATTGAAGCCCCCCTGGGTAGTCATTGGGCAGGGGGATGGACAGTGCCCCTTGGGCAATTCCAGCCTGGGACCAGGCAGTGCCAAGCAGTAGTGTCTAAGGGGAGGTAATGGATCCCAAGCGGAGGCGGATGGAGGCAACTGTACACTCTGCAAGGAGAGATCAGCCACTGCGGTTATTGGCGGGGGAGGGGGGAGGCGATCAGCTGTGGAGGCCAGCGATCAGGGTGGGGGCGGAGGGAGTGATATCCAGAGGAGTGTCAGATCTTCCAAGTACACTTTACACAGGACACCCCAGATCTGTGCATGTTCAATAGTGCACTCTAGCTGTGAGCAACTGGCTTTCTGGCAAGAATAGACTCCATCCACTCCCCCTAATGACATGAATCACACTTTGCCTTTTTTTTACAGTAAGTGGCATAAGATCGTAAGCTCACTGAAAAAATAGGCGCAATTCTTTCCCAATTTCATGTTCGTTCGGCCCTTAGGATTTTTTTGGTAAGATCGTCCCCACAGTTCTTTATTAGCCAGCTTGGTCATGTTTGCCACACAGCTATCCATAATTACTTCCATTGATTTTCTCTCTTACCACCTCCTTGTCTGCTGCGATCAAAGTTCGCAAATCCTAAGCTTTCACTCTCAGGACTTCAAACTTCCTAAAGTTTGAAATCTGGTAAAATCCCAATTGATAAAGAATATCAAGAAACAACCTTTTTTCAATCTTCCAAGCTAGCCAATTGTTACTAGCTTCCCATGCTTTATCCACAGAGCCTATCTCCATGACTGTGAATTTTAAATTAATAAAGGTTTTTGTAAATGAAGTATCAATGCAAGAAAGGATAACCCATCAGTGCCACCTCTGATGGAGGGAGAAGAACAGCAAGCACTATGATGCACTTCTGACACTGCTATGCATGTCCAGATTTGGTGTTAGACCTTTACAGCATTCAGTCACATAGAGCACAAGACAAAGTGACTGCCACTGAAATACACACAGAATAGATCATCTCAAACTCCTGCACATCCAATGGTAAAATGATGTGAAAAGGTCAATAAGCTTTAGGTCATTTTTTGCAAGCTTGCAATATTACTAGCACTAGTATAATTATGGTATTAGATACAATAAATTTAGAAATCCAACTGATTCAACTGGTTTCATTGGTAGGGAACAAGCTTAGAAACAAAAATAAAAACTGCAGCTTCTGAATCCGAGATCAAGAAGGCAAAAGAGTTAAGCGCTGAAGCGGCTGAAATTGACATTAAGTCATTCAGGTTAATTCAGGCAAGGTCAACCGAGAGAGAGACACAATGACAAGAACCAAGAAGCCAATTGCAAAACAGCAAGATACAACAGCAGGGACTGGGAAACCTACTGTTGCGGTTCCTGTCCAAAATTTCCACCACCAAGCTAGCAATAATAAATGAGATTTTAGAGGTGTGGGGACATGTGCCACCTATCATGAGGGGTCATCCTGATTGTATGCTTCAAGTACATGAATAGCCATTTAAACATTTGGCAAAAGGAGCAGTTAATGGGAAAAAAATACTTGCAACAAGGACGACGCAACAAGTGGTCCTTAAAGATATTATCAATATACATTGGAAAGCTGCTTTTGCTCTATAGGCTTCAATTCTGTCAAAAGATTGAATTTTTATTTCCACCTGTCTATTCAGATTTCAGATTTCCACCACTTGCAGTTTATTTTGCTTTAACTTGCAGATTTCATTTCCAGAAATATCAACAAATATTACATTTTTAAAATTGTCGTGGTTCATTTGTAGCTTCAGCATTTTGCTGGGTCCTATAAAGGTCTCCAATTATCTTGATCTTAATGTGCTGCATTATTGTACATTAATTGTCCAACAATTCAAGAATAGCACCAAATTAATTAAGATATTTAGCAGACCAGGTACCCAATTTCTTAAAGTGCCACTGACTAATCCTTTGCAGAGCCTTGTATACAGGTGAGTTGGTGAACGAAGTACTGTCACATTTCCATGTGAACAAATTGAAAATAAAAAACAGGAACTGGGAATTTTGAGAAAATGGAAAATTTCCGTCAGCAAGCAGAAAAGAAACAATACACATCAAAAGATTGTGCTGGTTCACTTTAATCTTTAATATGAAGTGGTTGTTAATCTGTAGTTGGTAATGGGTTGCATGGTTTGCACAACTGCCTCACAGCGCCAGAGACCCAGATTCGATTCCTGGCTTGGGTCACTGACTGTGTGGAATCTGCATGTTCTCCCCCATGTCTGCATGGGTTTACTCCGGGTGCCCCAGTTTCCTCCCACTGTCCAAAGATGTGCAAGTTAGCAATGGCCTTGCTAAATTCTCCCTCGGTGTACCTAAACAGGCACCACAGTGTGGCAACGAGGGGATTTTCACTGTAACTTTAATGTAGTGTTAATGTAAGCCTACTAGTGACAATAATAAATAAACTTAAAAAAACTAAAAAAAACCTGACTATGCAGAGCTAAAAAAATACAATAATTTCACAATGTTTCTGGTTGATAATGAAAAATGGTGGTACGCTTGAAACGAACACTCTGACTCACCAGCATTGCCTGAGTGAGTTTCATACCCACCGATTCATCAGCACAGACTTAGCGTGGATATCCAATGACTCACTGGCACAGTTTGAGTGGTATATCCTAATGACTCATCGGCTGCAATTGTAAGTGGATATCCCTTAATAAAATCATGACTGGCCTGATTTAAAAGGAATCATCACTATTGCGGCTCTGCAGTGCACAATAAATAACAATTTCCACTTGACAAAACTAATGTTTAAATAGGATGATGCTTCTTTTGAGCATCACACAATACTATAGTTCATGTCTTGATGTTGCTTTCATTGTCACCACACTTTATATTAGTTGTATCACTTTGGATTGACAAGAACTCAATTCAACAATATTGACAAACTGATGTCAAATCTGTATCAGAATACAGACAGGATTATTGTACAAAAATCACTAAATGCAACCTTACATTTTTCTTTAAGAATATTGTCACCTGCACCTCACTTTTCCATTAGTCACACACTTGTAACTTCAATACATAAGCCAAAAACCAAACAAATTTCCTGTTTAAAAAATCCATGGCTTTTATCTGTCAACAACTACTCTATTCTGAAACCTTGAAATTACATTGCGTGAATGTTGACACACAGATGTTTAGCAGTTTGCATGACATTTCCTTGTCCATCACATTAGTGGATGTATTAGCCTATCAATTTCATTTCTAACTTTTTTCATTGACTTTATTTCCTCATTGTTTTACAATTGAGACTATAATTAACTTTGTGCTATGAAAAATGATCAGTCTAATCCTGCTCCCTGCAATAAATGGTTTTCCATGACAATTTCTTCCTCCTTTTTCAGATTCATTCTGAACAGGTACCTAAATTTGGATTTGGTAGGCTCAAACCCAAACTCTGCATTTTTTCGACAGTTATTTTTAGCCTGATTCCTGGCCTCCTCATCAGTCAAATTAAACCGAACTTGATCCCCGCACTAAAAATCCAAAATAAATACTCCTGAGCTTTCTAGTCGAGAGGAGGCAGGATTTTCCAGCTGCCCTCGCCCCAATGCCAGAAAATCCTGCCAGCGGTCAATGGACCTTTGCATGGTCCATGTCCTGCCCGCTACAATTCCAGTAGTAGGCAGGATGGCAAAATTCTACCCTATGTCTTAGTGCGAATGTCAGATATTAACATTTAAAATTACATATATTTTAATTCCACAAATAAAAGGTTTTTTTCTCCTTCCCCATTTTCAATGAACTTAGCATTCCTAACCTGGGTGGCACGGTGGCACCGCCTCACAGCCCCAGGATTTCATTCTCGGCTTCGGTCACTGTCAGCTCGGAGTCTGCTCATTCTCCCCATATCTGTGTGGGTTTACTCTGGATGCTCCAATTTCCTCTCAGTCCAAAGATGTGTAGATTAGGTGCATTGGCCATGCTAAATTTTCCCTCAGTGTACCTGAGCAAGCACTGGAGTGTGGCAACTAGGGGATATTCACAGTAACTTCATTGTAGCATTAATGTAAGCCTTCTTGTGACACTAATAAGCCTACTTTGTTTTAAAGTTTACTTATGTACTGCAATGGAGCGTCAGCAGTGGATGATACACTGAGATCCTGCCTTGAGCTGTAAACGTGAACTTTTCACAGCTTTATCATTTAAGTAGGAGTTCTAATATGTGCTTTAAATAATCAAATTCCTAAATGCCACAGTTCTTATTTAATCACTTGAAAATTTACTTGAAAGAATTTAATCCTTTGAAAGCATTTAATCCTTCGAGTGAATACGACAAAATTTAGGATCACTAAAAATATTTATACGCTGACAAGACATGAGTAACACAGTTTAATATTCCTTGTTGTGTATATCTGGAACAATGAAATTGCACTTGTATTCTTTTAAGGCCTGCATTATCAACATAAACTTTTGACCAGTAAATCTCCTACCATAGCCGCAATGCAAAAATTAGCTTGCTGGAATTGAATGATTAGAGTACATTAACTAAGCATCCCAATTTCTGATAAGTTCTGGTAAAAACTTTTTGCCCTTTCTTCCCTAATCTTGGATACAAAAGGTTAATTGTTGGGCACTCAATACTATTCAAGTAACCCCAAAGACTAATAATTAAAACAGGAGCTGTGTGTGCATAGCTTGACGTTATACCAAAGATATTAATCTATTCAGTCATTGGTAAGTCTATTATTTTCTTTTTGTGTGGGACTAATGCGGCAGGAAGTGTAGTAGCAACCATGAAATATGCATCCTTCATGTGAGATGAAATTATTTCAGATTTAAAAACATCAACAGTGTTAAACCTACACCAATATTATGCTATTACACCTTAATGGAAGGCCAGGATATGAAAAAATGGAATTATGGTGATGTCAACACATGTGAAAATTCAGATTATGAAGACTAATCAGCTATTTTGATTCAGCCTCTGCTGCTTATTTGATAAAATGAGGTGGATGGAATGACTAACAATCATTCTGGAAAAAACAGTATTGAGCCTAAGCACGTTAATATTCTACAACTCGGGATATCCAATCATGCTTTTCTTAAAAATAAACTTTTTCCTTCCATAAGTGAAATGTTTCAGAAGGGCATCAGTTTATTGGAGATAAACAACTCTAGGTGCCACAGTTTTTCTGTAGCCTGAAACAAGCAAGTTAGGGTGGCATGGTGGCACACTGGTTAGCACTGCTGCCTCAGAGTGCCAGGGGACCGGGATTCAATTCCAGCCTCTGGTCACTGTCTGTGTGGAGTTTGTACATTCTCCCAGTGTCTGCATGGGTTTTCTCCGGGTGCTCTGATTTCCTCCCACAGTCCAAAGATGTGCAGGTTAGGGTGAGAGGACTTGCTATATTGACCTTAGGGGACTGGAAAGGGTCATCACATGGGGTTATGGGAATAAAGCCAGGGTAGGACTGTGGTTGGTGCAGACTCAATGGGCCAAATAGCCTCCTTCTGCACTGTAGGATTCTATGAAACAAGCAAGTGATCGCTAATTACATTACAGAATAATTTCTGATGAGATGCTGTGAAGACTATCTGCTTTGAAATGAATGATGGTTATAGATTGCAAGTCATATATTATGAGGCTTTGTTTTGAATATACATTTAGCTTTGTTCAGTGATGATGATAATTGTGCATGTTATCTCAGATATTGATCCTCAATATTCTTGAACTAAAGGAGGATGAAAATAATAAGAGAAACGGTGGTTCCAGCTCATGATGAATAGTCATTGATTCCTGCTGTAAATTGTACACTGGGCAAAAACATTTAATCACTTCCCACAATCAAAAAGTCTTTTGAAAAGAACAGCATACACTCTTAGCACAGAAAGGGAGAAAATTAGGAGAAAAAACACAACTATTACGCCTTTCAATAGAACGTGATAATTCACCATTTAGTTCAGTCTCAACGTCTAAGCTCGCTGAGTTTTCCCCAAATAAGACTGGTGTCTAGTACCAGCCTCTGTGAATGGAGGAGGAGATGTCTGGATCAAGTGAATTCTCTGTGAATGGAGGAGGAGATGTCTGGATCAAGTTGCCATATTGCTGATGGGAATGGCAGCCAATTCCTTATGCCCAGTACTATCTAAAGGGTCTGTCTACAGATAATATGCACATTTGTCTGTGAATGACCTGATGATTGCCAATCTTACCCTTTAAAGTGACTACTGCATATGAATCTCATGGCACTTCAGCCTCCTGCTGTGTTCTCAGCTCCTATGAGCCAATGCGCTGCAGACACAGCATGGGTTGCAAACATCACTGGCAAAATTTCATTGCCTTTCAAAAATACTTGCCTGCCTCTAAAATTACCTTAATTGACTTGCTATCACTGACAAGTGAGTTGCCATCATCACTCTGAAACTGTCTCTGGTAGAAGTGCAAGGCAATGGAAACAGGTAGGGGAGCTTCTCTGAAGCATTTTATGCCATTTTCTTGCCCCAGCTCCAAGGTGTAGGACAGCTCACCCCACTATCTGTATTATATGCAATTATCATTCAAGTAATAATCAACTCATCAATTCCTTCGTTGAATGTTCAGATTCAAGTGCAATTAGCTCCCCAGCTATTTCCATCACAGGTATTAACAAAATAATCCCCAGAGAAGTGTTTTATCCGTTTTCATTTTCTCCTGCTTGCTTCCAATATCTTGCCATAGTGAAAGGTCGAATTACAGAGGTTACTTAACCACAGCTGAGTCCAACTTGGTCTTCATGTCAAACATATACATTTCCAGACACCTACTGAATCTCTACAATCAAATCTTATTTCCACAGAATATTGTGGTTATGAATTTATGCACCATGACCAAAATGCCAAAAATTGGCTTGTATTCTCAGTAGACTGAGAGTGCCTGTGTAAATGCCATGAATTTCCTTTCATAATTCCAATTATAGGCAGCATGGTGGCACAGTAGTTAGCACTGCTGTCTCACACTGTTGCGTGTGTTTGCCCCGGTTTCCTACCACACTGTAAACATGTGCAGGTTGGGTGGATTGGCTATGTTGAACTGGTCCCAAGTGTCCAGGGATATGTAACTTAGGTGATAAATGAATGGGGTTATGCCTGGATAAGATGGTCTTTCGGAGAGCTGGTGCAGACTCAATGGGCCAAATGGCCTCCTTTTCACTGTGGGCATTCTATGAAATTTTATGGAACCCAGTTTATAATACCACGTTGACGCGAAGAACGAATTTCTACATATTTGTGATTGTTTTAGTATTTGTCTGTCCAGAATGATTGGATGGCACTGTGAAAGATGGCATTCGAACATGCAGCAATATTTTACCCACAAACAGGCAGCTGTAACTAATTCCACATTTATTCCTTTGTACCTAATCCTAACAATTAAATAGCTCTCTCGGGTGTTGTAAAGCTTTCTCCTCTGCAATATAAATGTTCCTTCAATGCTCATTGTACTGCTTCAGATCTCAAAACATTCAGTATCGATTATAATGACTTTTAGGATGAAATAATTCATCATCAGAAAGTGTGTGGCAATTTTTCTTTCTTGGAGAGAAAAAAGATCTGTGAACATTTTCTTTGCCATGATTGTATCACACAAACAAATGACATAATTCCATTCTGTTCTTTTGGCATCGATCAGTTGGAGGATTTGCCATTTTTGATTTTCAAGGAGAAGCTTAAGGGAGAGAAACGTAATAAGCAACTGAAGCCACAGCTGCCAGTAGTATGGTGAAGGGAATGAGGAATGCATAAGGATCCAGAGCTGGCAGAAAGCAGAGTTTCTACAGCATTTGTATGCTAATTAGAGATAGTGAGAGAAGTTTGCCCCAGTATATATTTTAAGCATAAGGTACACGTGTCGAGTGGAGCTCTCTACACTCAGCTGTCATGTTTATTTTGCTGTCAATCTTGATCGGCAGCAGTAGAAGCACCATTTTGTTGGTTAGGTGCCAGTCCTATGGTTCGATGGCCGCACTTAAACTATTAAAACAGAATGTGTTAACTTCAAATCCCCTTCCAGAATTGCAAGTTTATAATCTAGACTGTTACATCAGTGATGAGGAAGCACTGTATTTGTGCAACTGTGGTCCTTCTAATGAGAGGTTAAACCCAATCTGCTTTCTCAGGTGGATGCAAATGATGCGGGACCTTGCCGTGTACAAACTGGATGTTGGGTTCCTTTACATCACAAGGTTACTGCTTTCAAAACTACTTCATTGGCTATAAAACAGTTTGGGGCAGTTGTAGGGAGTGAAAATCACTGTAGGAAAGTTCTTTGCCTTGTATCCTCAATGTTGAAATTAATGTTAGGCCAGCATTTCCAATTAACTTCATTCTTTTCCAGAACCTCAATACTGTTAAAATTCCTGAACTTCTCTCAGCCAGTTCTTCCTTCCAACTACAGGCCCTTGAAACCGCCAAGTGTGAAGATAGTTAGTCACCATTGATGTCCCAGCCATCCCTTTTATTCTTTTTGTTGGGTTTTTATTAATGAAATAAAGGCATCAATTACTCAAAATATTTTGTAAACATATTTGTTGTTCATTTATTGAGATGAAGCTTATGAGAACATTTACACAAACATTTACACTAAGGAAATTTGTCATGTCAGCTACGACACTCACCAACTTTTACACTTGCAACATAGAAAGCATTCTCCCTGGTTGTATTACAACTTGGTATGGCTCCTGCTTTGATCAAGACCACAAGGAACTACAAAAAGTTGTGAATGTAGCCCAATCCATCCTCCCATCCATCAACTCTGTCTACACTTCCCTTTGCCTTGGCAAAGCAGCCAGCATAATTAAGGGCCACACACACCCTGCACATTCTTTCTTCCACCTTCTTCCATTGGGAAAAAGATACAGAAATCTGAGGTCATGCACCAACCGACTCAAGAACAGCTTCTTCCCTGCTGCTGTCAGACTTTTGAATGGAATTACCTTGCATTAAGTTGATCTTTCTCTACACCCTTGCTATGACGTAACACTATATTCTGAACACTCTTGTTTCCTTCTCAATGAATGGTATGCTTTGTTTGCAAGAAACAATACTTTTCACTGTTAATGTATGTGACAGTAATAAATTAAATCAAAACAAACAAACATAGAAAACTTGAAGTCATTAGCAGTAGGGCTATATATACTGTGCTCTGCTCACAGGCAAGTGAAACTGAGACTGGATCATGTGACACACTGCCCTTCTCATGTTGACACGCTGCTATACATTAAAAGAATATCAGCCATTAAAATGCTTGTACTGCACACTTTGGACCTTTTATGAAGACTTTCAATTTTAAAAAAAGGAATCAATATATAATCCTCCAGCATTAGAAATGAGATAGAGACAATAAAACAGGTAAGAGTCATTGCTGAAATTCTGATTTTCTTGCTATGAAGAATCATTACAATAAACATAGGGTTTGGTTGAGAGATGATTGCACACCTTTATTCCACAGGTGGAGGTCCACCTCGTGTCAAGCGAGGGGCATGCACACGGCAGGTTGTGCGTGGGCTGCTCTTGGAAGTCCAGGAGTGGCCTAGTACTTCATGTCGGTGTGTGTGCTTGATCCTGGACCGATAGACGGGCACCGCAACAGCTCAGTGACTAGCACTGCTAGCTGTGCAGATACATGGATTTGGGCCTGTGTCTGTGGGAGTTTGCGCATTCTCCCTGTGGTTGCGTGGGTTTCCTCCGGGCGCTCCGGTTTCCTCCCACACCCCAAAGATGTGCTCTTAGGCTAATTGGTTTCCACCAAATTGACACTATTTCTTCCCTGAATCTGACTGAGTAGGGTCCCATTCGTAGACATGCAGGGTAGAATAGGTGTAGGGCGATGCGGCGGCGCGGGCTCGTTGGGCCGAAGGGCCTGTTTCCCGTGCTGGGTTGTTCTTTGTTCTTTGTACCTAGGCGAAGTGAGAAGATATTAAACTGACAGACTTCAAGATTTAATTAATCCACATAGATCCTCTGATGTCCCTAATATATATTTCAGTGAGAGAAATTCATTTTGAGAGATGGGAAAAACAAGGAGAAATGATACAATAAGAAAGGAATCTAACTTTGAATTTTCCTCTGAAGGTATAAGGTATAAGCATTTCAGCTATTATCTAACTGCAAGGTTAGTATTTCATGTGAAAATTAAAAAAAAGAATATCCTTGGAATTATGCTTCATGATTTGCAGTAGTGCACAATTTTCCAAAATGAAATTGGACGATGGTTAAGGGTCTATAGCAGAGCATGCTTCTAAAACTGCAAATGCTTTATATTATTGATGCTAAGATGCCAGACTTCCTTTGCTCGTTTGAAGGTCAATAGAAATGTAGCCATATTGCAGTCTTGCTCCAGGCTTGAGCTCATGGTCTAGGTTGACATGTCACTGTAATGGAGAATATTCTGAATTGTTCAACGTGCAAATGTTTGAATAAGACCATATCTTCTGTTCAAAGTGTATATGAAAGATAAAATGACACCTTTCAAAGAGCAGGAAGTCCTCCCAGTGTCCTGGTCAACAATATTTCTCCCAGTATTTTCTCAATCAACACTACTAAAACTATTCAGTTATTTCATTACTATTTTGTGGAATATGGGTATAATAGAGGATTTAAACACTTATCTGAATATTCTAGTGCTTGCTCTTACATGGAGTATGCACTCAGTAACACTGATCCAAGAACAGAGAGAGACGGAGAAAGGAATGGATTTGAAATCCTGGAAGAGCAAACCAAATACTTGGCAAAAGAACATATTGATAAATAGGAAATTTGGGAACTTCTGTCTTGGACTTTTGGCATGGGACTTGATGCTTACACAGACTGTAGACGTACTCAGGTATTTGTTTCAATACTACGTCTAAACAGGTGACTGAGTAAGCACACAGATCCTAGACGTGATTCCAATCTCTCTCCCTTTCTAGAGTTTAACATATGACTGGTGTTAATTTATGTCATGATGATGTATCATTAACATATCCCATCGGTTAACTCTCTATATTACACTTTTCATAACCAAAAATTTCCATCAATTGCTTGTGACACCACTACTGGCTACTGCAGTGGTAGTTGAATGAAGTATTTACACTTGCTCAAGTTAAATTCATTCCAGGTCCAAACCACCGCAAATATGCCAGCCCTCTTAAATGTTCTTTTTTAAATAGCATGATTTTCACATGGCCCTGTAGTTAAAAAGATCAAATATTTGATTAGCAACAAAATGATCATCAGGCCTAATCCTGGAGCTGTCCATCACTCCACCTCACCAGCCACAATCAAGCGATAGCTTCTTTTCAGCTTTTAGCCAGACAGTCAGATGGAACACACATTGTTAGCAAGGTGCTGAATTGTGGGAGAACGAGACATAAGTTGGCAGGGCACAAATTGCCCTGCTTGTTCTCAGTCACTCACAAAACAACAGGCTTCAGAAATGCTAACTCCTTGCAGTATAAAAGTGTGGTGCCTCAAATAGCCACAGATAGATTTACTTTGAAGACTATGATACTCTTAGAACCTCCAACTGAGGTATTTTTCCTTCCACTATCTGCAACCACCATCGTCTCAAACTTTACCTATGCTGGTCAAAAAGAGAAAATACATTTTTAGGAAACAATAAAAAGCCCACAAGTTTGACAATGAAAGCCATCTAACCACATTCCTTTTATAATCATTTCCCTCTCCAGAAGCAGCTCCAGTATTCTCCTGAACCCTGTCCACTTGAATGAATTTGGTAATGACCACTTGTGTGATGGTATGAGGTGGTAACAAGAGTGCATGTTAAAACTTAAAGGAGGTTTGAAAGGATTCTTCATACAGCCAGCAATTACTGGTCAACCAAAGTCCATTTTTCTTAAAGAAAGGATTTAGACTGCTCCTTGAAAGATATGGAAGAAAACACTACCTGCTGTATGGGTCAAATAACATGTTCCAACATTAAGAATTCATAGAACCCCTACAGTGCAGAAGGAAGCCATTTGGGCCATCAAGCCTGCACTGACCACAATCCCACCCAGGCCCTAGTCCCATAATCCCTTGCATTTACCCTAGCTAGTCCTCCTGACACTAACGGACAATTTCGCATGATCAATCCACCTAACCTGCATATCTTTGGATTCTTTGTTACATCCATTAATTCTCTATCATAATTTCTTCTATCATTTTACAACTATTTGGATACAATGCTTCTGTTGATAATATTTACTCCATCACATAGTTCAATGAAACTCTCCCTTACATTTTCACACATTGTTTTGGAGGAGGATGTTTGACTTCCTTCTACAGCACCACAATGTGGTTGAGACCAAGAACCAAAAAGATTGGGTGAGAAGCGGCATGTACAAAAGTCAAACACATTTTTAAGCATTACATAATCCTCTATTCTGACTGGATGTTGTTTTTGTACATTACCTTGTCCTCAAGCAGAAAGCATCTAGACAAAAGATTTGGTCCTTCCTGGCATTACCAGGTGCCTGCAGTGCAAACTGCTCAAAATGCACTATCTAACCTTCTTTACAGATGTCATGACCATTCTGTGACCAAGATAAAATTCTATATTTATGTGCAACGCCAAAGACAGAACCCTTCTTTGACTACATGAATGGAAAGTACATCAGCTTTAGGCTTCATTTCTCTCCTTTTTGGAACCTGATACATGGGACAAACTGATTGGAATGCTAGCTGAGATGGCTCCTCGGATTGACAGTTCTAGAATGTGAGCGGTTGCATCTCACTGACTGCTGGCCCATGTTCAAATCTCTAATATGAATGCAATGCACCATCCAGCATTTCAGCTGAAATCTTTCATGACCAATGGACTACACAGGACATCAAATGTTTCAAGGGTCAATGAATATAAATATATATATAGTCCACTAGAAAGCATATTCTGTGATTATAGGCTGTCATCTTTTTTTAATAGTGTTTCTGACTTGGCAATTTTACCTCTGATGACAGTGAAGCTCCCCCAGTGCAATGCAACAGACCTGGCCATAAACTGTAAGGCACCAGACATGAAAGTCTGTCTGCAACAGCACTTTAAAAAAGGACTAAAGGAGACTGAAAAAAAAACAATCTTTTGCAAAGCATTCAATTAAAGAGCCAAGCAAGTTTGGAAATCTCATCTCCTGGACCCTGATGCATAGTCCTCTGGGTGACCAGCCAGAAGATAGATTAAGTTAACCCAGGAAGCTAAGCCCCAGAACCCTCCATACCCTCTCCCCGTATTTAGATTAAATTTTCATTTAAATGATTCTAAAGCATTTTCATCTAACACCATACCAGTAAGTTCATTTCACGTGTGAATAACAACTCCTGGGAAATTTATCTTCTATTAATTTAAAATTCTGTCCTCTTGTCCCATTGCACAAGTCTGCTTTGTGATAATGCTCATGTGCTAACTTCCCTAAACAATTTACTATCATAAATGTCTCAATATCGTTAGCTCAGAGTCCCATTTCTCAATGACACCAGATGCAGAAACACAGGATTGCGTATTATTACTGCATGACTAATGACCCCAATCTACAGTTTAAAGTGCTTTAACAAATTGGCTATTGACATTTTCCACTATATTATTTCCTTAATTTGCATTGTAATACTTTGATTTTTTTCTTGGCTCTTTCTCATTTTGAGCCATGGCCAAATTGAACTTTAGAATTTTGTAATTAATCAAATATTATGAAAAGAACAGTACATGTCCGAAACCTTCAATCTAGCTGGTCGTAATTTCTTGCCATTACAATATACATAGACATATAGACACAACCATCTTCAGCTGCTTCATCAGTGACCTTCCTTCTATCACAAGGTCAGCAACGGGGATGTTCACTGATGATTGCAGAATGTTCAGCACCATTTGCAACTCATCAGATACTGTCGCAGCCCATGTCTAAATACAGCAAGGCATGGACAACATCCAGGTTTGGACTGATAAGTGGCAAGTACAGCCATTGCTATATAGACATCCTATCAGTTATTGATGATGAAAAATGGAACTAGATCAGTCATATAACTACTGTAGCTACAAAAATAGGTCAGAGGCTGGAAATCCTGAAAGTCAGGAGTATGACGGAATACTCTCCACTCATCTGTATGAGTGCAGCTCCAAAAAAACAGAAGCTTGCTGTCATCCAGGTCAAAGTAGCTCACTTCATTGGCATCCTTTCCACAAACATTCACTCCCTCCACCACTGATGCACAGTGCCAACCAAGGCTCCTTTAACAACATCATCCAAGCCCATGACTACTACCATCTAGAAGGACAAGGGCAGAAGACACATGGGAAAACCACCATCTGGAAGTTACCCTCCAAGTTGCTCATCATCCTGACTTGGAAATATATCACAATTTCTTCACTGTCGCTGGATTAAAATCCTGAAACACTCCCTAGTGGCACTGTGGGTGTACCTACACTACATGGACTGCAGCAGTTCAAGGAAATAGCTTACCACCCATCTTCACAAGGGCAGTTAAGATTGAGCAATAAATGCATGCTGGCCTAGCCAGCAAAGACATCCCTTGAATTAATAAAAAAATTCAGTCACATAATACAAGCAGTTAAAGTTGACACTTTCTTATAGTTCTGAGTAGCTGGACAGAAATCTAGGATACTGTTGAATCCTGTAAGCAGCTGTTCGTATGCATACTACAAATGAAAGGAAGCCAAGGAAGGGGCAATAATTTTGTATATGTGCAATTGTTAAGTCTTTTCAGTTATCTCCATTGAAATGCTGAAAAAAGATATATTGGTCACAAAAGACTACAATCACAATAAATAATTTTTAATGCTGTGTTGTTTGCCAGCTTTTGCATTCAGTTCCGCTCAAAACTAAATGTACAGAAGCCCTTAAATATACTAGGTATCATTTCACAGTTTGTACATGACAAAACTCAAATGTAGCAAACAGCAAGGAGAACAGTAACAGCTATTTCAGGAGGACATAGATAAATTTGTGAAATGGACAATGTACCCAGGTTTATTTCCAGCCTGCGGTAACTGTGTGCAGTTTGCATGTTCTCCCCATGTCTGTATGGGTTTCTTCTGGGTGCTCAAATTTCCTCCAAAGATGACCAGGTTAGGTGGATTGGCTTTGCTAAGTTGTCCCTTAGTGTCAGGGAGGGTTAGCCAGGTAAATACATGTGGTCACAGAGATATGGCCTGGGTGGGCTTGTTGTCAGCACAGACTCGATGGATTGAATAGCCTCCTTCTGCACTTTAGGGATTCTATGATTCTACATGGCAAAGTAAATTTAATGCAAAGAATGCCAGATGGGATGTACCCCAGGATACTGTGGGAGGTGAGGGAGGTGATTGCAGAGCCCCTGGCGATGATCTTTGCGTTGTCAATGGAGACGGGAGAGGTTCCGGAGGATTGCAGGATTGCGGATGTGGTTCCTATTTTCAAGAAAGGGAGCAGAGATAGCCCGGGAAATTACCAACCGGTGAGTCTGACCTCAGTGGTTGGTAAGTTGATGGAGAGGCTTCTGAGGGACAAGATTTACGAGCATTTGGAGAGGTTTGGCATGATCAGAAATAGTCAGCATGGTTTTGTCAAGGGCAGGTCGTGCCTTACGAGCCTAATTGAGTTCTTCGAAAATGTGACTGAACACATTGACGAAGGAAGTGAGGTGGACGTGGTGTGCATGGACTTCAGCAAGGCGTTTGATAAGGTCCCCCATGCAAGACTTCTTGAGAAGGTGAGAGGGCATGGGATCCAAGGGGCTTTGGCCTTGTGGATCCAGAACTGGCTTGCCTGCAGAAGGCAGAGAGTGGTTGTGGATGGATCTTTTTCTGCATGGAGGTCAGTCACCAGTAGAGTGCCCCAGGGATCTGTTCTAGGACCCTTGCTGTTTGTTATTTTCATAAATGACCTAGATGAGGAAGTGGAGGGATGGGTTAGTAAGTTCGCCGATGACACGAAGGTCGGTGGTGTTGTGGATGGTCTGGAAGGATGTCAGAAGTTGTAGCAGGACATAAATAGGATGCAGGACTGGGCGGAGAAGTGGCAGATGGACTTCAACGCGGATAAATGTGTAGTCGTCCATTTTGGCAGGACCAATGGGATGAACGAGTACACTATCAAGGGCAGGAGTCTTAGCAGTGTTGAAGAGCAGAAGGATCTTGGGGTCCGGGTCCACAGGACTCTTAAATTGGCCTTGCAGGTGGAGGATGTGGTCAAGAAGGTGTACGGTGTACTGGCCTTCATTAATCGAGGGATTGAGTTTAGGAATCGGGAGGTAATGCTGCAACTTTATAAGACCCTTGTCAGGCCTCACTTGGAGTACTGTGCGCAGTTCTGGTCGCCTCACTATAGGAAGGACGTAGAAGCTATTGAAAGGGTACAGAGGAGATTTACAAGGATGTTGCCTGGATTGGGAGGCATGCCTTATGAAGATAGGTTGAGGGGGCTGGGACTCTTCTCCCTGGAGAGACGAAGGTTGAGAGGCGACCTGATAGAGGTTTATAAAATGTTGAGAGGAATAGATAGGGTGGATTCTCAGAGGCTATTTCCCCGGGTTGCAATGGTCGTTACAAGAGGACACAGATTTAAGGTGTGGGGAGGCAAGTACAGAAGTGATGTTAGGGGTAAGTTTTTCACTCAGAGGGTGGTGAGTGAATGGAATCAGCTGCCGTCAGTGGTGGTGGAGGTGAGCTCGCTGGGGTCTTTTAAAAGACTTCTGGATGAGTATATGGGATTTAATGGGATTGGGGGTTATACATAGGTCTATGGATTGGTAGGTATTGATGTGATCGGCGCAACTCGTGGGCCGTAGGGCCTGTTTGTGCTGTAGTGTTCTATGTTCTAAATGAGAAACTTTGCATTTTTGAGTCAAATATGCCATATTCAGAAATGAGGGTAAAAATGTGATGGGTTTTCATGCCATTGCAAATAGGAAAGAAGAATCCCAACATAGTTACCAAACCTGCAGCAAGTGTGGTGTTGTTGCTATCTGACGCGCTGACCTCTACCTTGCAGAAGCTGAGTGTCAATCCTTTCCTACCATTCTTGTACCATGACCTCAACACCAAACACTAAGCAATTTTTTCCAGTATTGTCACTAATTTCATTTTTTCTGGAGATCTTCCCTCCAGCTTCCCACCTTCTCCAACCTCAAACAATCCTCTTCAACCTCCTCCCCAAAATCCACAGATTGATCCATTGTTGCGCAGGTTAGGTTGACTGGTCATGCTAAATTGTCCTTTAGTGTCAGGAAAATTAGTAGGCTAAATATGTGGGGTTATGGGGATAGGGCCTGGATGGGATTGTTATCATGGGGATAGGGCTGGGTGGGATTGCCATCGGTGCAGGCTCAATGGACCAAATGGCCTACTTCTGTACTGTAGGAATTCTATGATTCAGCCTGTTTCTTCCCCACTGACCTCATTTTTTCAGTATTATTTTTTCTTCTCTTGTCTAGTCCTTTCCCACCTACATTTATGGCCACTCTAATACCCTATGTCTGTTTAACACTTTCCAGTTTTTTTGACCTAGTCATCACCTTTTCAATATATATGGCCAATCCCTCTACACCTCCCTCCCTAACCAGGATGGTCTAAGGGTTTACCCTTCTCCCTTGAATGGAGGCCTGACAGTCCCACCCATCATCAACCTCATCTGCTTGGCTGAACTTGCGTCCGCATTGAACAATTTCTCCTTTGTCTAATTTCCTCCAAACAAAGTGTTACAATGGATATCCGCATGCATCCATGTTGTCTTGTCTTTTTGTGGGGAATGTGGAACATTCCTGGTTCTGTTCTACTCAGGGCCCCCTCCTCCAACTCTTTGGCTGATATTTTGATGACTGTTTCTTATTATTGCCCAGATCTGGAAATTTTAGTAACTCTGATTCCAAATTCCATTCTTCACTCACATTCACATGGTTCATCTCTGACACTTCCCTTCCCTGACCTCTGTATCTCCATTTCTGGGGATAGACTGTCTATTAATATTCAGAGTCCACCAACTGCCATAGCTACCTCAACTACACTTCCTTACACCTTGAATCCTGCAAGAATTTAATTCCATTCTTCCAGTTTCTCTCTCCAACGTGTCTGGTTCTGAGGATGTTACCTTCTACAACTGTACGTCCAACACATCTTCCTGTTTCTTCAACTGGGGATTCCCAACACTGTGGTTCACAGGGCCGTCAATTGTGCCCGATCCACTTTGTGTACTTTAGCGCTCATCCCTACTGCTCCATCAGTAGCCACAGCAGGGTTTCCGTAGTCCTCGCGTTCCACCCCACCAGCCTTTACATTCAAAGAATCATCCTCCACTATTTCTGTCAGGTCCAGCATGATACCATCATCATATGCATCTTTCCCTCCCCTCCTCTGTCAGTATTTTGAAGGGACCATTCCTTCAACAACACCCTTGTCCAATGCTCAATCACTGGCAGTACCTCATCCTTTTCAAATGGCATCTTCCTGTGCAATCGAGTCAGTGTGACACCTGCCCTTATAGCTTGTCTCTCCTCATCTTCCAAGGACCTAAATATTCCTTCCATGTGAGGCAGGGAATTAAACTGTACTGCTTTCAATTTAGTATCTTGTATTCACTGCTTACAATGCAGTCTCTATACTGGGGAGACCAAAGGCAGATTGGGGAAATTGTTTTATGGAACACCTCCTCTCACTCAGCAAGCATGATCCCAAGTTGCTTCCCACTTTAATTCACCAACTTGCTCTTACACTCACATTTTTGTCATTGTCCTGCAGCAGTGTTCTAGTGAAGCTCAACACAACTTCTAGGAACAGTACACTTCACTTATCTTATTTTTAGAAACTTATTCTTTCATGGGATGTGGGCGTGACCAGTAAATCAGCAGTTATTGCTCAACTCCAACTGCCCTTGAACTTATTAGCATGCTAGGACATTTTAGAATGCAGTTAAGAGTCAACCACATCATTGTGGGACCAGGAAAGAATGGCAGATGTGTATCAGATAGGTTACAGCAAATGATGATTACAGAGATTAGCTTTCAATTCCGGATTTTATTCACTGAATTTAAATTCCACCAGCTGCCATGGTGGGACATGCACCCACGTCCCCGCAGCATTTCCGTGACTTCTAGATTGCTAATCCAGTGGCAACACCATTATACCACCGTGTTCCTCTCCTCTGATAACAGGAGTTCAAAAATTTCAGACCACGCACTCTGTTCCCATGTTGATTTTTTTTTTGCCATGTGCCAGTCAAAATCTTGTTTTTCATGTTTTTTGCTTTCAAACAAAGCTATTTGTGAATCAGCCATTCACGCACTCACTCTGGACAAATGCTTTGTCTTGTTATCAGGAGCATTACTGTTCTCTTGCCAGAATTTTACCGGCATGCTCACTCCAGAATTGGGGCGGGCAAAACTCGCAGGATGGCATTCTTTGTTGGCCTCAGGCAAGATCTTACAAGCCTCGGGCAGGCGAGGCGATGAAATTCCAGCATCCGTATCTTTTGTTCCATGACATTTCTGTCATTTAGTCTCTCCCACCCACTACTTATCCCAGACCTCACTTTTATTCTGCCTACCCCTTCCTGCCTTTCAATGGCAAAAATCCCACCACATTTCTGCCTTCCTTCAGTTCTTAATACACATATTTGACATGAAACGTTAAATCTGTTTCTCTACAAATGTTTCCAGATGAGCCCAGTCTTTTCAGCAGTTTGTTCAATCAAATGTTACCAGGGATAAGCAACTTCAGCTATCCCTAGAATGTTTAGAGAAGTAGGGATTGTTCTTTTTAGAGCACAAAAGGTTACGCAGAATTTAACTGATGTTCACAGAGAGAGAGAGAGAGAGAGAGAGGAAAGAGAAATTTGCCCATGTAGGATTACTATACTGACTACATCATTTCTCCAGGGAAGAGTGTGCCGTGGCTGCTACCTACATGTTGGTACTCATTATCACTGGAGAACACCATGTGGGCCACACAGGCAGTGGTGCATGGTACCTCTGCCACTCCACTCCACCTTGGGAAATGACAGTCTGCATAGCCTCTCTAGCAGCATGTGAATAAATTTCTCCCCAAAGGGTTGTAGCAGCATACATAGTGAAAAAGCAGTTTCCACTGGAAAGAGAGTCAGTAACCAGAGAACACAGATTTAAGATAACTGGCAAAACAAGGAGGGGCAATGAGGATTTTCTTGTGTGTGAATTTATGATGGTCTGGAGCGCACTGCCTGAAGGATCAGTGAGCGCAGATTCAGTAGCAGCATTCTAAAGGCAATTGAAAAAATACATAAAACATTTTCTTTTTAAGGGCTATGGAGAAATTGCAATGAAGTGGGGCTAATTGTATGGTTCACTCAAAGTTAGTACTAGCGCAATGAGCCAAATGGCCTTCTTAGTGCTCATTATTTGATGTGTCACAGGGAAGAACTTACCACCACATTCATTAAGTGAACTTCAAACCGAAACAGCAGGGAAACTAAAAACAGGCCTAAGATTTCCACAAGTCTGAATTAATTTATTCAATGAATTGTATGCATTTTATTCTGAATAACCTGCATGTGCTTTTGATGCAAAAATTAGCACTGTACATGAAACGTTAACTCAACTCTCAGCTATCACATATTGCAACAACTATTCTGTACTGTGCCCTGTTCTGAGATTTTCATAATGTTCAACGATCAAAGCAAGCCAGACCATTTCGTCAATGAGGTGATTTGAAAAATGCCCATTTCAACTCAAGATGTTAAATATACAAAGAAGCAGTGATTATATTCCGTAAAACTGCCATTAAAGTGCATCTAACCATACTCATTTTGCTGAGAAGAAAGTTGCACGGAACTACTTCTGGTTTGCAATTCTAAAATGTCATGCATTTAAATGCCTTCACCAGTGCAATTGAAACTCCCATCCCAATCTGCCAACATGATAGAATACACAGGATGGAATGAGTTAAAGTCAAATAGCTGCACTGATGAGTTCGAAGAATTTCAAATTGTAGCCATACAACTCATATCTGAATAATAAGATTTTTCTTGCTATTGTTTTGATGCATTTTTTTGACCATTGGAGGTACATTCTCTTATTTTTGTGAAATGACAATAAATTCTGCAACAACATGAGAATATAATGTGCAAAGTTCTCATGTCAATTAAGAGACTGCCCATAATTCTCATCAAGTATTATACCAAAACTGTCAATTCACATCTAAAACTACATTTTCAAGATCGAGTTCAACAATTTTAGACTGTAATCTCTTCCCTTATTTTATTTCTCTTTTCAGATTCCAGTTTCAGTATCCTGCTTGCCTTGTTTTCTTGTTTTCAGACAGCAGCTGTTCAAAATCTGTCATTCACATGTCTTCTAGAAATAGCTTTTGTTTCTTCACTTATCCTATTACCACTCCCGTTGGCCTTACGCCAACAATTCTTTTTGCCATTTAATCTCGGCTGCCACCACATCACAGATCTTCCCTTTTGTTGTATTTCCACTACATTCCCCCTCCTTCCCCACCATCTCACCACCCACCCCTCATCCATCCCATTTTGCTTGCTTAAAACCTATTACAATTCTAACTTTTTCAAGTTCAGGTCATTGACCTGAAACATCAACTGTTTCCCTCTCATTAGATGTTGCTTAACATGTTGAGCATTTCCAGCATTTTCTATTTCAGATATTCAGGCTGAAAACCTACCACCTTGCCCGCCCTGGAATCAGGGTGGGCAAGGTTCCCAGAACGTTAATCTCTGTTCGAGCGAGGCTGTAAAATCCCGCCCTCAGAGTCTGCAGTATTTTGCTCTTGTATTATGTATTCTTTTTAATCAGCTCCATCTTTGAGCACTAGATGGCATGGAATGCCAGATCCCCAGGGGCCTGTTCTGGGGCCTCAGCTTTTCGCTACGTTTATTAACAACTTGGTTGAAAAAAATAGAGTGAAATATCCAAGCTTGTAGGTGGCACTGTTGTTACGACCAGATAAGAAAGGATAGAACGGCTCCTCTCAGTAGTCCCTCAGGATTCAGTGTTGAGGTGGTTAAAAGATGCTGTAGATCATTGTATCTTTACTTCTAAAGACAGCAGCAGCAGGATTGATTTAAAATCCCTGCCTGTGGTGAGTGGATAGTCAAACAAAAGACATTTAAACTTGCACGTTGAATGCGAAGTGAGAGAGACAGAGAGAGAGGAGATCCATGCTGAAGTTTTCCCACTTTGTCATCTTTTCTATTTCTGTCAGTGGCCTGGAGAAAATAGTTCTTAAAACACAAGAGAGTTTTAGCTGGCTTGACAATGATCCTCTCTCATCAACTGACCGGTGACCCAAGTATGGTTATGGTTAGTGGATTCCAGGAGTAACTTGCTTAGATCATGGCTGGCTGAATTCCTCTGTCAGCCAGGATCCTTTAGCTAAATAGATTAGTTCTAATGCGTGTTCCCTATCCAGTTGAGTCTGGATTCCTGCAAATTAATCAGGAAACATGGTTCATTCATATTCTTCTCAAGTGAGTATCTTTGATGGGTTTCTGGAGACAGTTTGGCTCCAACCTATGGCTTTGTAATTATCATGTTGAATGACACAAATGTTCAGCCATCTTAATAACTGGAATGTTGCCTCAGTCACCAATGGGCAAGCAGTTAGAAGAGATAGTTAGTAATACATTACAGGAAGCAGCAAGTTGAAAAATCGACGAATCAAGTGAATGGGAAAAACTATTGTAGACAAGGGCAAAAGCACCACTTTTGATCAAGAAAGATAAATCGGATTCTATTAATGGCAAGAAGAGGGGAGATCAAGTAGAAAAATCTTTGGAAGTTAGTAGACAAAAGTAATCAGAAATATAAGGTTGACCTTCATTTCAAATTGGTTAGACTACCAAAGGGAATACGTTTCATACATGTAAGCTTAATTAGATACATCTGGAGTACAACACATTCTCTAGGACCAATACATCCTTCCTGAGGTGGAGTGCAGATTCACCAGAATGATATCCATTTAAAGTATTAAATTATGAGGGCAGGTTACATAATGTTGGCTTGTATCCTGAAGTGTTGGAGATTCAGGGCTAATTAGTGTGCGATGTTAAAAGGATTTGACAGCATAGATATAGCATCACCTCCTGTGGGGAAATCAAGAACAAGCTAAGCTATTCACGAGGAACATCAAGGAGCATTTTTTCCACACAAAGTGGTTGAAATCTGGAAATGTCTCCAGCTGAAGATGGTGGATACAAGATTAATTGTAGCTTTCATGATAAACAGCTTTTATCAGATAAAATCAAAGAATTTGAAGCAATGGTGAGTTATTGGAATCAAGGTGCAGTTCAACCTCCAACTGAGCAGACTTGAAATGCTGAATGGTATTCCTGTTCCTATCTTACACATGCACGCACGGGCATACACGCACACGCCCCCTTTTCTTTCTAGTGGACTATATCTAAACCCAGAATTCAAATAAGCTCAAAATATGCAATATTTAATATAATGTACCAAAATACTGAATTCTGAACTGTTGGGTATTTCAAGTTCATTAATGCAACTTCATTCAATGTACATGGATTTAATTTGTTTCACAGGACGGAATTCTTCCATTTTGAGATTAAGTAGTGGGGGACAGGAATGCGGAATATTTCTCACCGCATGGGCTGGTAGGAAAACAAACCAAAACAAACCTGACCACATTAATTATGCAGCTAAGTGCTTTGCATCATATTCAGTGGCAGAGCAGGCCTGGATAGTACATACTCCACCATTGTGTCTGGATGCCATATCAAAGCGAGGTCCAACACCACTGACTCATTACTGAAGAAAGAAGATGGATCTCCTGAAAATGAAGATGGATCTCCAGCAATATTCTGCAGCTAAACACACCCACCCCAACCCAGGGCACTAAATCCTGCAGTTGCTCCCCCCCCCAGCCACTGCTATAGTATCCGTGGTGCAGGGTTGCCAATGGCCTCCATCCCAAACTCCAGAATACAGTCACTAAAAAAAGGTCTATTTTTACTTCGCAGCATCATTTAACTGCCCCAGCTCCTCTGTGATCAAAAACCTCGTCATTCATACCTTTCTTACCTCTAGATTTGTCTATTCTAAAACATTCCTCGCTGGCCTTCCACATTTGGAACTCTGTAAACTTGAAATCATCCAAATTCTGTTGTCCATCACCTTAGTTCCATCAAATCACATTGACTCAATCTATGGCTGGCTAGCCTACAGTGACTCCCGGTCAAGGATAACTTCAATTTTAAAACTCTCACCTTTTTTTCCCCAAACTCTCTAATCTTCTTTTGAGATCCTTTTGAGATATTTACAATCCTCTGATTCTGGTCTCTTGAACATCTGTTTTCACTTCACCATATGTTCAGCTGATTGCATCTGAAGGTCTGAAATCTCCTTTCTAAATCTTTTGTCTTTCAAGAGGCTCCTTCAGACCTACTTGTTATTGGCACTTCTTCTAATGCCGCCTTTGTGCTTGGTATCAAACTTTCGTTTAGAACTCTCCTGTATGATGTATTTTATGATGTTTATTACACTCAAGGTACATCACACATACATGTTGTTGTTAAAAAAAGGGCAGCCAACAGTGGAAACCGCAGTGATGGCACTTCTGCTCTCCCCCATTGGTGCCAAAATGATACAATTATTAGGAAAACTTGTAAATAACTGAGCAATGTGTCCACTTTCACAGAACTTCAATGCAGTGTTAAGGTAACCTACTTGTGACACTAATAAATAAACTTAAAAATATTCTTTTGGATGAGAGGTTGCTTTGTAAGTTACCACTTGCAATTTTCAGGTAAAAATGGATGGAGATGGCATTGCATGCACTCTAGGATTTGTAGCAAGTAGTGAGTGATCTAACCACAGGTCGCAAGATGGTGTGGATGCTCAGGAAAATTACAGATTCTCTTCTTGGAGAATTTTCTGTGGGAGTAAAGGACTGTTCTTGGTTCTACAGAAACACTGCAGCTTGCTGCATGCCTGTGCCCGATCTCCTCCAGCAGTGACAATCCTTCAGCACCTTGAACCTGCTTGACTGTGGGAACCAACTGATTTCCTACCATTCTACTGTTGGCAATCTCCAACAAGGCACCTATTGTTTGCTGATAGCGTCCAAATAAGCCGAATCTAAGCTTCATTCAGGTCTCCTGACATCAGCTGATCTGTTGACTTCATGGCCATTTTGGGCAAATATTAAATATTTTCCTTCACTTCTTAAGTGTTCTACAAGTCATGAGTTAGCCATGTTAGCTATTTCTACCAACATACCAGGATGGAAAAGATCTTCTGAACCTTTCTCTGATTTTAAAGATTATTTACTTTTACGAACATAGATTTTGTCAGAATGGCTGGCACAAGAATTTTGACTTGTGCATGTGTTCTGATGGTCACTCATCTCATTATTGTTGATATGAATCAGTATCAAATTTGGTTCTAGAATTCCTTCCCAAGATCAAAGACTGTAATATGTAATGCCTGCTCTTAGTTTCTTTTAATGTCTACTTTGACTTGCTCAAAATATCAGAAGACAAAACCATGGGTACTGATCATCTTTATATTACAACTACACTTCAAAAGAACTTCAGAGGCTATAAAATAGGAGGTTGTGAAAGATACAATAGAGAATGAATCAGTTTCAAGTAGGCAGTTTCAATTCAACCTATCAGTTACATATTTCTAAGCTGTGTGCTTCTTGTACGTAATTGTTAAACTGTACACTTCAGAATTTTAGTAATATGCACATCTTGACAGTTTCACAAAGCTTTTTCAAATAATTGTCTCAGTAGATTTATGGTCACTCCCCATAACTTTGAAATGTTTGCACCAAAAATACTTTTTTTGGTCCAAACTGCCTGAATTGAGTTGATATAAATGCTAGTGAGGCACATAGTCTGTAGGTTGTAGTAATACTGCACTCAAGTTTTGAATTCCAGCCATCAATTGTAACCCTCACTGCCTTGTTCATATTGCAGTTCTTCAACATAATGTTTCTCTCACCAGACACTGCAGCTCTTGAACTCTCAAAATGCTCATCAATCTAATGCTCTGCTGTATCCTTTTCAAGTAGTTGTCTTAATGGGTGTTGTGACATCTGACAAATTAGGCAGTGGCTTGTTTAAATAGTTTGCCATCTAATGAAATGGTTCCAATGTTTTTGTTGCTCATTTCTTCGCCCCATAAAGGTTGATAAAGTTTTTGCTAAGTGTCCTCAATTTTATATTTTGAACTTGTCACTTATTTGCATTCTCTTACTTGTTACATGATTTTTTTCAACAATATTTGATTGTATACCATGTTCACTTCAGAAAATAACATTCATAGTTCCTGCCAATGTCATCCAACAGCTTAAAAAAGTGTTGGTAATTTCTGGAACTGGTATGATCTCTGGAAAAGTCATTTTGTATTAACATATCTGTCAAAAGATCCTTAAGAGTGCACAACTTTAAAGTTTTTTATTGCCAGCCACCTCAATTAGCATCATGTGATTTTAGCACTTGATAAACATGACACTACTCCCTCTGCAGTATGCACTGAAAAATATATATTTTCTCAAAGATTTACACAGAGCAAAACAAGTTGTAACATTGAGAATATAACTTCATACAATGGATGATTCAGATTGAGTTTGTTAACACAGATCATAAATTGTAAAGGTAATGGTCATTAAAGGTTACAGTAATTTAAGTCGTAAATTATATTCTCATTCATTCACTGGCCTCAAATGTTCTGGCTTTGTTTTAGTATGCTTTCTCTATTCTATCCACTGCATTACATGCAAAGTGTAAATATCACTTCCCTTAGCGGATGTATGACAGATTGAGCATTTGATTTTAGTTGTTTGGTCTGCTCTCTTGCTATTTAACTCGAATCCTTTTAAGTATATCAACGTTGTTGTCACTTTAGCATTGATTGCTGGTAACTGCCTTACTTTGTTAAATCAATCTTATCTGCAGGCATTGTGGAAGGCCAAGAATGGGCTGTGTTTGCTGTACTTTGGTAAGTCTACTTTCCTGTACATATTATATTTTACTTTTACTTTGATATTTTGATCAGGGTATGATCCTTGGCTCAATTTTATATTCAGTCAAAAGATTGTGGAACAATGTACTGAACTTCTGTACTTAAATTTCTTTTCTCCTTGATTTTCTTACGAGAATTATTTTAACTTGCTTTTTTTAGCAAAATGGTGTCATTTTCCCCTGTTGCTACGTTTTTGATGTGGAGATGCCGGCGTTGGACTGGGGTAAACACCATAAGAAGTCTCACAACACCAGGTTAAAGTCTAACAGGTTCTTTTGGTAGCAAAAGCCACTAGCTTTCATAACGCTTGCTGCCGCCTGACAAGGGGGCAGCAAGTGCTCCGAAAGCTAGTGGCTTTTGCTACCAAATAAACCTGTTGGACTTTAACCTGGTGTGGTGAGACTACTTGCTACATTTTTGGCCACACACAGTATTTGTCCTCATGTAACTTATCTTTACAATGCTTAATCAGTGTTAACAAACTCAGTCGAAATCTTTCATGAAAATGGTAGTACTATTCAATTATCAGTTACTGTATTGCCAGTACTGCAGCTTATTTTGCTGTCTGGTGCTGCTCTGCAAATAGTTCTCTGAAATTCTAAGCACTTTTAACCACATTACTCCGAGTGATCATCTATTACACAAAAACAATTCTCACTTCAATATATTCTGAATACTGAGAACTCTTTCACATGCTCATCAAGTTCTGTCTGAACTTAAAAGTTTTAACCTTTTTTTTCCCTCACTTATATTCTTTTGAAGCCACAACTGCCCCATCAGTCTACTCTGTCATCAGCGAAGTGATGGAAGGAGTTATCGGCAAAGCTATCAAGTGGTACTTACTCAGCAAATAACATGTTCACAGGTGCTCAGCTTGTGTTCCACTGGGGCCACTCAGTTCCTGACCTCATTACAGCCATGGAGAAAACAGCTGAATTCCAGAGCTAAAGTGAGGGCGCCTGCATTTGACATCAAGGTAACATTTCACCGTGTGTGGCATCAAGAAGACCCAGCAAAATTGAAGTCAATGGGCATCAGGGGAAAAATTCCCACTGATTGTAGTCATACCTAGCATAAATTCAGATAGTTGTCGTTGTTGGGGGTCAACCATCTCGGTCCCAGAACATTGCTGTGGGAGTTCCTTACCTGCCTCACCAATGACTTTCACTCCAACATAAGGTCAGAAGGGGGTGAGGGAGGGGGCGGGGGGACTGAACGTTCATTAACAATTTTGTGGTGTTTAATATAATTTGTAATATCTCAGAAAATGAAGCACAATGTGTCTGCACAAGGTCTGGTCAAGATCCATGCTTGGGCTGATAAATGGTAACTTTGGTTACACAGAAGTTCCAGGAAATGAACATCCCTAACATGAGAAGCTAACAGTATTACCATTGCTGAATTCATCCATCATGAACATTCTGGGAGTTCCATTGACCGATCACTGCACTGGAAATACTGTGCCTACAAGAGCAGATCAGAGACTGCAAATCCTGCAGCAAGTAACTCACCACCACCATCCACAAGGCAAAAGTCAGGAGTATGATAAAGTACTCTCCATATGCCAAACTGCAGCACCAACAACACTTGAGAAGCGGAGACCATCGAAGACAAAGCAGTTAGCATCCCATCTATGATCTTAAATATTCATCCTTGCACTGATGCACAATGGGGCAGGGTGCCATGTAGAAGTTGCACTACAGCAATTCACCAAGACTCCTTTGGCAGCACATTCTAAAATTCTTGGCTTCTAACAATAAGAAGAGCAAGTACAGCAGGTGCATGGAAACAGCAGCAGCTACAGGTTTTCCTCCAAATCACACACCATTGTGATTTGCAACTATATTGCTGTTCCTTCATTTTTGATGTGTCAGAATCCTGGAACTGCCTTCCGACAGGTGTGGGAATCACAGACTACCAGCAGTTCTCAAAGGTTGCTCACTACCACCTCCTCAAGGACAAAGGTGAGTATTAACCACTGGTGTGGGAGTGACAATCACATCCCATGAATGAATGCAAAAGAAGTTTTTTTTAAATGTTCAATTTACCCAAGCCCTATTCCTTGGTTTATCTGATTTTTATTTGCTTCTGTGATTTTTTTGTTGATGTACTATAGCGCATAATTATGTCATGGCGCATCATCAATGGTAAATCCCTGAATTTAATCATACAATTTGCCTTACAGATGGTTTTTTCCACTTGTCTGAACATCAAAGTATGCTGATTGGGATTAACTGCTGTTTTTACCCCTTTCTGTAGAGTAAGCCGGTCATGACATTGGGATGCCATCCAATTCACTTACCAGCATTCTTATTTCATACTTTAATGTTTGAGTGCCAATGAACTGAATGAAGTCTTATTATAACAGTGAACCTTCCTCAATGTCAGGCACACTGAAAGAGGCAGAAGACAGGTGCTTTAAAAAGCATGTTGATAGGATGAAGAAACCTCCTTTGACCGTATGGACACCATCATCAGTTGACTATGATTATGGTCACTTCCACGGCTGCTATCCCATAATTTTACAAATATTGCTGTGTCAAATCACCTGCCTTAACTATGGGCCTTTTCCCTGCACTAGATTTCTCAACAGTCCAAAAAAAGAACTGTTTCATTTTCTTTCCCTTCTGAATGGCTGAGGTGAGACCAGAAATGATGGTAATTTTGCTGTCTGCCGTTCTATGCTATAATATTTTGACACTTGCAGCAGCTTGACCTACTGAGTCACCCATTGAGAATGGTCCCTTGCTGTGCAACGCAATGAGGCTCATTTTGATGTTTCTTAGAAAATTGAAAATGACTCATGGTTAAGTTCATAAAGTACATCAGCTGATAAAGCAGTTTGATTTCACACCGGAGTTGAATTGCCTACAGTGCAATTGCAATGATACTTTAGAACCTTTGATTAGATTTACCTTAGTGCTCCAGATTTACCCTTTCTGTACCATTTAATGTCATACAGCTATTATGTTCCCTGCACTCAGTTTCTTTCAAGTCTAAACAGCTGCAATCGCTTCTTCATAGCTCAATGCTCTGACACTGAAGATCGTGGAAAGGAAGGAAAACGGGGTTGTAAGTCCAGTTCTACTGGCCCATACTATTTAATGGGCCAGTTGAAAAGCAAATCATTTGCCTAGCTTATTGGTATGAAAAGTGCAAGGAGATCAATCCACCTGACCACTTACATTAATTTCTGATGCTTAAGGGTTGTATAAAAATTTGAAACCCTCTTGATCAGAGCATTATGATATTGTTTTGATGTAAAAATGCTATTGATATAATAAAATTAAGATTTAACTAGTACCCAAACACATCTATAACAGTTTTGTCTTAATGCTATTTGAAAAGAGCAAGGACAATCACATCCATTCTCATCCCAACCAGTGGATGATGCAATTTCATGACAGATCCATGACAAGGATTATCAAAGGTAACTCTTGAAGGAGTTCAAAACAAACTAAAAACACTACCCAATTTCAGGCAAGTCAATCGCGCAGACTTAAAACAACAATTTTCTGAATGAATTATTAGGCTCATCTTGCTAATCCATTCCAAAATATCCCAGTGATTACTCAAGTTTTTAATCAAACCCCTGTTTAAAGAACCAATAAAGCATATCCATAATAAGCATATGCAGCATTTACTAAAATTATTTCTCCCAAAAGGCCATTTCATTTAAAGTGTTAGGTCCTCATCTATTAATACATTCACAATCTCAATGCCTTAAATTTATTTTAGATCTTTTTTTCTGTCATTTCATTTGCTATCACTTCATTTGTATAACAATTTCCTACTGAATAGTTCCCTCATTGATCTATTTTATCTCACGTGCATATACTTTTCCTTGCCCCCCCCCCCCACTTATCCTCTCCCATCCCTTAGCTGCCCACTCCATTGTTATTGCTCAACATTATTCTATTAACCAGAGTTGATATTTAATGCAACTTTCAAGACTAAATGATACAGTGGATTAGTCCACTGACCTTTCATCTTGAACTGCAGTGAAGATTGATTAAATTAAAGTTTACTCTGCCAGCTGGAGGGGTTTTACTTAAAATACATTTACATTTTGGACTGTCTCCATTCCAGTATAAAAGCTGATCTTTTTTATTGTATCTGAAGTACAGAAACTTCATGTCCTTCCAATTAATTTAATCCAAGGGCATAATAATAAAAACAAGGGATGACCTTTTTTTAAAAGAGTTAAGCATTATAAACTATATGAATCAAAGAAAAAGGAAAACCGATTTCACCAATAAATCTGATGAGATTCATAAAGTATCGCTTTTGGAGTGTACTGGATATCGCACTACTTGCATACACAATCGTTATGAGTCAGTAACACTCCCCCACCCAAAGAAAGGCAAAGTGAATGACCAGTTAAAAGCAAGAATTTTATTGTATTGATAACAGTGTTCACTGTCATTACAGGTAAAAACTAATGGCAACTTCTGGCATTCACACATGCACAGTTAAAACGCCGATATCTGCAGGTTGCAGTTAGTGGTATCATGCTCCCGGCATGCTACTCTGCTCCAGTCTTCTCAGATGACATCTACACAGCGATCACTGCCATGGCATGAACCTACCATTGCCCACTATGCTTGCACTAAACTCGATTAGAAAAAATCAGGCTTGGAGTAACTGAGATTTTAAACAGCGCAGAAAGTGATAAATTAATCAATTTTTGTAAACATTAGTTTTCCAAATGTCCATCCTCATTCTCAAGGAAAGAAAGATACTGCTGCAGATCTTTAAATAATCGGGAAGGATGCACATTTTCTCCTTCAAATGCAGTTGTGGGATACATCCACTAGAGGTGGAGTGATGGCAGAGGAGTGGTCGTGAGAGGTTTCTTTGCAAACATCTCACCTACGAGACCATCTCCAGTGTTGCCAAAAACCTTCAGTATTAAATGGGGGTGTCTGCTTTGTTCATGCACTCAAGTCTCTGAATTGCAACTTGAAGCCAACGATTTCCTGACTCAGAGGTGAGAGAGTGTTACCACTAAGCCAAACCCAACATGTTGCACTATTTGCTCTGTATAATACAACTGCTGTGATTCAAGTGACCTACCAGTCTTATTTTGAAATCTTAGCACTGCAACAGCTGAATTAGTAACATTCTTGTCTTGAATTAGAAGGTTGAGGGGTTGAAGGCTCAGGAGCACACGCTCAGGATACTGTGATAATACAAGTTGAATTTCCAGTAATAACAAGAAGTGTGTAATATTCTTTCAGTAGTATTTTGAATTGACAATCAATTGCATTTTCTCTGGACAATCCAACTGACACAATCTGAATGGCCTTATTTACATTCTAGTGACAATTTTAAAAGGTGTGCAACAGCTTGATTTGTTTAAATTGGCTACAGAAAATACTAGAATACTGTAATTTCTTTCCACAATGTCAGTTTTGACCCTTAATTTCTTAAATCCATGCTTTTGAAAAACGCTGCAGTGTTATAACAGTGAGAAGCATGGGGTGAACCTCACCAGTCTCTCAGGTGCACTCCATGTCACAATGTTTCAACACTCTGACATTTTTGGAGAGTCGTGAGCTTGTTGGAATTGGGGGTGGGGGGGGAGGAGGGGCGGGGTTCAACAATGTCAGTGCATTGGGAGATGCATACCCAGACATTGGTGCCATTCCCCCTTCGGCATGTTCTCCCCCACTCTGATACTGGGTCACCCGCATTGAGGAATCATGTCCCTCCCGATGGGTCCCCTGGCTGACCCCCAGCATGACCCCTTTGAGATCTACCCTGTATGACCTCCTCCACACTGCGGACACACCCCCACACCACCCATTTCCCCCATCAGGCCCCATCCACTGGCATTGCCCCTGGCACACCTGTGGTGCCTAAAATCTGCTGCTGGGGTGTTCTGGTGGGCACTGCCAGGTTGTCTGATAGATAATCGCCAGATGGGCATGGCTCAATGGGCACTGTTCAGTCAGCCCCCACCACCCAGGGACTTCAATGGCCTCCAAGCCCCCCGGTATGACCAGCTCGCCAGGTCTGTGCTTGTGCAGAGTGATTCACACCAGCGAGGTGGGAAGCATCCAGGAGGAGAGAAACAGGCGAATCCAACTTGCTAATGATATTGAAATTCAGTCAATCTCATGCGAAGAAGCTTTTGCCCTTTCTGGGTGCAAAGCAGGTCACTCCATTGGAAATGGGCCAGGAACATAGCAAACTGTTTGGCACCAGGCGTGAATAGGGTTTTTACTGTCACATGCTAGTTTCCCGGCTCATTCTGCTGTTCGCCAGGCATGGCAAAGTAGTAAAATCGCACCCATTATGTTTGATCAAGTACATAAATGTTGCTTCGGCATTACCAAAATTTTAACAACAGATCTTCCCATGTTATACAACTTTTGTACAATTCAAATTGAGTAGGAGTACACGTGATGATGATTGTATCAGGGCGTGCCTGCAAAAGGCCCTTATACACTTTGCACTTAAGTAAATTTCTGACTTTCCACATTGCACAACAGCCAAAAGCACATATCAGAATATCTGGTATGTGCTACATGCGACAATCTCCAGATCAATTTTGCCATAGTAAAGGAAAATGATGTGCCTCAACTTTTGATATACATTCACTGCAGGAAAGGCTCCCTAATGGGGTTTCTATTTAAAAAAGGATTCTATTCAAAAAATGAATCCATGTAATCAATAAATGTGATAGAATACGTTACTAGCATGTCAGTAAATCCAACAGTTGGTACAGCAGGTTTGCGAGCATCCAAGAAAAAAATGGTTAATGTTTCAGATGTGGCCCCACATCAAAATCAGTGCTGAAGAGCCACACCCCAAAACACTAATCTCACTCTCGAATGCAGAGGTATGTGATCTGCTAGGCATGACTGTGCAATCAGCTATGATCAGTATTACAATTAAACATGATAAAATATGTAACAAGGAAGCATTCAGTATTTTAGTTCACAGCACCTTAGATGTTTTAAATCTGATAATTTAAATCATACTACCTACTTGCAGGCACCACCAAAATACTGTTACATCCCCATGGCCGAGCAACACTTCACAGTTCTGCACTTCAGATTTTGCAAAGGTGCTGCAAATTTCAATTATTTCCAAACAGCCAGACATAGTTTTGAATATTTGGCAATGGATTCAAGAGCTTGAGGAAAATTGGAGAAAGTAAAGAAAAGGGATGCTGGAGAAGGCAAGGGTGTTTGAAGGGCATATCAGACGAAGCTTCTTGATAATGAAACAAATTGGATTTCAAATTAAAGCTGGTAGAACAAGAGACGCAAGTGTTACAATTTAAATGGGAAGTAATACAACAAAGAGCTAGTGTTTTCAAGTTAATTGCAATAATAATGTAGATGTTTAGCAAAGCTGCTTTAAATTCAGAGTGAAAACGATCACGTGTACACAAATATTTTTGGTGAAATTATACAGATCTACAGATTATTTTGAGAGAAATATGCCCATTTTTTTGTCAGAGTGATTGACTTCAGCAGGGATTACAGTAGCTCCCCACTACCAGGGAACCAGCGGCCCAAACCCACTGGAGTGAAGGAGGGGGGCTATCAAGGTCCCCTGAGGGTCAGGTGGTGGGGAAGGAGGGTGCCTGGGCATTGGCAGCTTGACAGTGCCAACCTGGAGCCCCTGGCACTGCCCAAGGGGCAAAATGCTAATGCCCAGGATGCATCTTGGCACTGCCCATCAGGCATGGGGCAGTGCCAAGGGGGCAGGGCAAGGAAGGAGGCCAGCAATTGGAGAGTCGCACAGCTGGCATTGAGAGTAGGACAGTCGCACAGCTGGCATTGTGGGGATTGCGGGGCTGGCCAGCAATTGGAAGGTCAGCGGTGCGGGGCCACTGCATATGCATCAATCACGGCACTAACAGATCACTGCACATGCAATGGCTTGCTCAGTGCTATGCTACTGGCCTCCCGGGCAGGAACAGGCCACGCCCCCTGAATTATAATGATATTCACATTAGTGATCTCTGTGGTGTGCAAAGTGTGGATGATTCTTCTTGGAACTCCACTGCAAAAACTAGCTTGAATTAATCCAGTTTTCATACAAATTCGACACTTAGAATTTTTTGAGAGAATTCCAGTCCAGGTCTTTTCTAGAATATTCTCATTTTTTTTAGCTCTGTAGCTCTACCCACAGGCTTAAGCAATCAAGTACAGTTATCATTGAAATGATCAATACTCAAACACATCAATCAAACCATTAAAACACTGCTTTTCTCCCCTTTTAACCAAAGACATTATTTTCAGTTAAATCATTCCAAACAATCACATATACATCGTCATTTCTTACGGTCTTACTTATCCAAGCATAAAAATAGCCACTGAGATACCAATCTATGGTTAGATCTACATATCTGATGTTATGGTTCTGTATGCTCATGTTGATGAGACAAGTGATCACTAATCATAGGAAAATGAAATGCATTCTCATAACAACTGGCCTCATATGTTCAACTAGCCCCTTTATCAAATCTTTGTCATAATAGGGAGACCAGTAGGGGTGCTAACCTGTGCAGTCTTAAATGTGCACATTTAATATTCTGTTGCTGGCAAACTTCCACAGTATGGACAAACTTTCTCCTTTCTAGTTTTTAAAGTTTATTTATTGGTGTCACAAGTAAGCTTACATTAACAATGCAATGAAGTCACTGTGAAAAGCCCCTAGTCGCCACACTCTGGCGCCTGTTTAGGTACACTGAGGGAGAATTTAGAATAGCCAATGCACCTAACCAGTACACCTTTCGGACTGTGGGAAGAAACCAGAGCACTCAGGAAACCAACACAGACCCGGGGAGAATGTGCAGACTCCACACAGGCAATCACCCAAGCAGGGAATCAAACCAAGGTCCCTGGCATTATGAGGCAGCAGTGCTAACCACCGTGCCACCATGCCCACTGTGTGTCCTCTGATGACTCTTAAGCATAAAAGGAGTCTCAAAGACTTTGTCACATACATCACATTTGAAAATTCATTTACAGTTGTGTATCAGTAAACTTTTCAGGAAGAAGGGAGGCTAAAATAAAACCTTACACTTCTGCCACTGGGATGATCTCACTTCCAAGTGTGTATTTTTGTGGCTCTTGTGCACGTTTCTCTGGGTAAACCTTTTTGAGATGTTATAGATGTGCTGTACCTCACTCTCATGAAGCAACTTTTCCATATGTCGAATGGATGAGGTCTTCAGGATGAGTTGCACTTTTCCCTTGCTTTGAACATATGTTGAGACACGATGAGCATTTCCACAACGTGGGCTCACTATTTCTCTGGCATCTTTTGTGGAATGTATATCATTTAATCATCACATCATTCGTTGACCCAAAGTATCTTTTGACAGCACTAATTGCCACGTTAAATGTGGATATATCAACTGCAAACTCCTCAAATATTCACTGTTTTTTTTGCTCAGAGACAATGTACAAGTATCACCTTCTAACAAATTGCTGCTACATTTGGATTGTACATCCCAGTAGCAATTAAGTCAGTCTTGAACCCCAAAACCCATCACTTTTACATTATGGGAGGATCTCCAAGTGATAAAATAAATGGTTCTATAGCTGGTAGAGTTAAACTTGTCTGTACCATCCTTGCCATCACTTTTTGTTAAGTATTCATTAGGTTGCTATATATCTGATATATTTGAAATACAAGGATGGTACTAGCCCCTAATCAGGTTTATTTACAATACTTTAATACATCTCAGAATTCACAAGATTTTTGTACACAAGCCAGAACTTTTCCGACAAGCCTGCCCCAATTCTGGGGACGAGCGAGGCTCGGAGAACAGCATTCTCGTTGGCCTCAAGTGGGATCATATGAACCTCAAGTGGGTGAGCCAATAGAATTCTGCCCATGGTGTCAGCTGGAATCTTTCCTGTTTCATTAGCTGCTTAGCTTCACTCATAGGTCTACGTAATCAAGTACTGCTACATTAGATCAGAGAAATGACTAAGAATCAAATGCAGATCAATCAAACCATGCAAGACAGTCCACAAATCACATTTTGAAAAGCAGCTCTCCAATAAGAATCAATAAAAGCAACCATGTCGGATAAAAGGTTCAACAGTGTATTTACTTTCACGGTTTGTAATGAATAATGAAGGAGGGTCTGCTGGCAAACTAAATATTGAAACATCAGGATTCAATAATCTAACTCAAAAATACCATGAACGGTGGTGACAAGTACATAGTAAAAGCTGCATTTGAGCAAGTTTTCTTTTTTTATTTAAATACTGAATGAGCACTGTAGCATTCAGTCCTAGATTGCTACAACCCTTTGATGACCAATTTACAGTAACGTTTCTATATAGTACATTTAATGCCACAAGATGTCTTAAGATGCTTCCCAGAAGCATTACAAACAACGTATGATGTCAAACTACACAAGGAGATCTTACGTCAGATGACCGAAAGCTTGGTCAAACAGGTAGGTTTTAAAATACACGTTCAGAGAAAAGAGAAGTAGAGAACTGTAGGGAGGGTATTCCACAGTTTGGAGCCTAGCTAACTGAAGACACGGCACCAATGATGGGACATTTGTAATTTTGCATGCACAACAGGCCAATATTGGAAGAGTGCAGATATCTGAGAGGGACAGGAGGAGATTACAGAGATATGGAGGGACAAGTTCATGTTGAGATTTGATATCAAGGATGATATTAAAGCCAAAATGTTGCTTGGCCAGGAGCCAATGGAAATTAATGAGCACAGGATGAGAGGAAATAGAACTCACTGCACTTAAGACATTGTCAGATGGGCTTTGGATGACCTCATGTTTATGGAGAGTCGAATGTGGGAGTTCAGCCAGGAGTATGTTGGAATGGTCAAGTCTATAGATAATTAAGGCATAAAGTGCGGGTTTCAACTGATAAATCGAGGGGGGCACAATCAGAAGCTCATTTCAGGATCAAATGTGACACCAGGTTTGTGAACAGACTGACTTAATCTCAACCTGTTATCAGGGAGAGGAAGGGAGTTAAGAGCAAGGACCAAAAATAATGGTTCTGTCTTCCCAACATTTAACTGAAGAAAATTTTTTGCAAATCAACTGCCGGCTTTTGGATAAAGAATTACATATTTACAAATGAGAATGAGAGCAACTAGAGGGAAGTTCCACCAATTTCATCATTGGAAGTCAGCCTTTGCTCAGTCGTAGTATTCTCACTTCCAAATTATAAATTCATGGGTCCACAGCACATTTCAGCATTTGAACACAACCCTAAACTGATATTTAAGTGTTGCATCTGTCAGAAATGCTGCATTTTGGATGAAATATTAATCCGAGACCATACCTGCTCTTTCAGGTGCAAGCAAAATAACCAATGATGCAATTTGAAGAACAGCATTGGATTCCTCTCAGTGTCCTGGCCAATATTTACCTGGGCTAACGTCATTAAATCAGATTAACTGACTCATTGCTTTGTGGGGTCAAACAGTGTACATTTGTTGCTTGGTTTCCTTAGATTAGTGTAGTGACTACATTTCAAAAATATTTAATCGGCTGTGAAGCATTTTGGGATTTTCCTAGATTATGAAATAAGATTGTAAGAGTAAATTCTTTTTATGTTTTAAACACTACTGATTATAACTTGTTTATTCAAATGATACATCTCCCCCCTCCTTGGTATTGAGCATTTACACATTCAATTATTTTGATCACAAAAATAATACTGCAAATGTTGCACGTGACACAAGAACAGAAGATGGAAATCAGCTGTCAATGATGTACATTTTTTATATTATTTCATTAAAAAGGCACTTGACTCTGCAATTACTTCTCTCCCCACCACCAGCACTTGTGTATACACATACACACCTCAATTTTGAACGCCATATGTTAGATTAATTTTCATTTAGTTATTATTTACTGTGTACATAGACAGATGAAGCGTGTAAAGCTTCTGTGTTCTAAAGGGTGCCAGTCATGAAAGATAGGAAAAATTAAGATCTCCTCAGCACAAGTTATTTGTGTGAGATTTAGAGACAATGATGTCACTGTACGTCATCACAACAGGCTCAGCTCTGGCGAACTGTATGTCACAGTAAAAACAGGAAAATGAGAGGGCTCATCAATCTCATGCTGCTCACATACATCTCCAAAGAGTGAGGTTTATAGTGCCGTGAGAGGGAATGTGAAGGGGCAGCATGCAGAAAGTCCACTTGAAAATGTGAAAAAGGGAGCCAGTGCTGGCTGGCAGCAGAGGAAGTTATACTAACGCCCAAAAAAAAAGAAAATGGTTGATATAGGTCACAACGGATACTACGGCTAATTTACAGTAAGGAAGGATTACATTCTGATTATTGCACAATAGTGATGAGGGAAAATGAAAAAAATGCTAAGGAGAGATGACAAGGGTACCACAGAGCAAGAAAAAAAATTTTCCCCAATACACAGGCAAACATGGTAATGGCTACACGTTACAATGTTGTAGAGGGAAAATAAAATGAAATAAAATAAAGAACAAAAAATTAGCAAGAAGCAAAAACATATGCAGGAAATTTACTTATCATTAATTCTGGGACTGCCAATTTTATAAAATCTCCTATCAAATTAGCATAGCCTAGTGAACCTGGAACCTTTTTGTCTGCACTGAAGTAGCTCCCCAATATTCTATCAACTTCCTCCGCATTTTGAAGAAAAGGCCTTTTTAATTTTCTGTCAAATTGTGCATGTTGTGGGGACAAAAGGATGGAAAGCCTTTGTCATTTTTAACCTTTTATCTTGGACCCAATCATAGAAGGATATACTGTCACTGTTTACAAACTCAAACATGTTTACTTTTACTTTGTGTTATGTTTGGTTACACTATCACAGCTAGGAGCACTTCAAATTTAATGATGTTTTCAAACTAACATAAGTATTTCACTTTACTGGCTGTATGGAAAATAATTTCAGGTACACTGCTCAAAAAGAAAACTACCCTTTCATAGGGCAACTTTGATTAAACTGTATTAAAACTATCCCAATGATTTGAAACGACCAGTTAGTGAATCCTGTCATGAATGCATATTCTCATCCATTCATCAAATTCCTTTTAAAAGTGCTTACAGAGAAGGACAAAAATGAGTTCAAGACCCAACTTGTCCCACACCTGAGAGTTGTAGCCTTTTTCCATGAATGCATCCAGCAGTAATACTGAGACAAAGCATGATTCATATTGTTCGTGACACTCATTAGTTTGTGAGAGCATGTCTCGTCAATGAAGATCTGCTCATCCAACATTCTTCCTGCCTGATTGAATAATCTCTGTACCCAAAAAGTGTTGACTTTCCTGTGCCAGGAGTACCAGAAGAGACACCCAAAAAGGTAGCACTCAATTACAGCCTCATAGAAGAATTTGATGATTGCAAGATCTACTCAAAAGAATTGTAATTGTCTGAGGTAGTATAAACATGTATGTGGTGGCTTGGCTATGATAGCTGTACATTATTCCTAAAACTCAATTATCATCCACTTTGTTACCTAGATATTTGCAGTTAGTAACTATTTCAATGCCCACATCATGAATCTTCAAAGGAACAAAACTTGGCAGAGATAAGCATGGGAAATTGTGAAGTTGTCCAAGTTGGCAAGGAAGAAAGCAGTATGCTATTAAAATAGAGAAGTTGGAGGTGGGGAGAGACCTGGGCATCCTAGCACATGAATGGTAAAATGTTAGTTTGCAAATACAGCAAGTGGTCAGGAAGGCCAATGGAATGCTGACATTTATTGTGCAGAGAATGGAATAGAATGGGGTGGCACAATGGTTAGCACTGCTGTCTCTCAGCGCCAGGGACCCAGGTTCAATTACCAGCTCAGGTCACTGTCTGTGCAGAGTGTATATGTTCTCCCTGTGTCTGCATGTGTTTCCTCCCACAGTCCAAAAGTCATGCTGGGTAGGTGGATTGGCCATGCTAAATTCTCCATCAGTGTACCAAACAGGCACTAAAGTGTGGCAAGAATTTTCACAGTAACTTCATTGCAGTGTTAATGTAAGCCTGCATGTGACTAATAAAGTTTAGCTTTAACTTTAGCTTTATTAACTGGCTTTTTCCTAAAGTCTATGTTTTTTTTTCATCTTGTTTTTGTTCCATTTAAGAGAACTGCTATTTTACCTCTTTATGAACTTCTCCACCAAGTTTCTATTACATACTTCATTATTCTGTATGAGACCCACAAGTATTTCATCATGAGCATACAACAGGATCATTGTGCCATTGTGTTCTGATTGCCAAGGGAATGAATTCTGTAGAGGATAAATAACAAAGGTGAAAGCCTTGTCGGCTCCAAGTAAAACCTGGAAGCCAACAACCATCGGGTCTTGTTATGAAGAAAATTACTGATCCAAAGTAGGAGAGTAGGGTTGACACCAAGGTTTCTCAATTTCTCAATAAGCTTGAATAGCTGCTTGGTATTAAAGGCTGAAGAGAAATCAACAAAGTAGCACAAGCATTATTGCCTAATCTGTCCAGGTGCTGTTGGATCATAAAAACTAGAAGCTGGAGTAGGCCATTTGGCCTTTCGAGCATGTTCTGCCATTTATCTTGATCATGGCTGATGGATCATGGAACAAATGGACTAAGAACTGAAAAGTCCATTGGCTAATGAAGTTATTAGGCACATTGTAACTGATCAGTATGTTGAACTTGAGATCCATGAAGACATTTCAACACAATTCATTCATGACTTCATGAAAGAAAAGAACACAACTGACCACATTTTTCTTATTTGCTTGAGATCACTGACAAACATTAAAGCAATTACGAAGTTTTGTGACAAAAAAACAAAGTAAATTGAAATTCCATTTAATTATTGGAACCGCTTTAGGAGTGAGATACTTAAAACTGATTACATTTTCAGTCCAAAATTAGTTGACTGGAGGAATTTTTCCATCATGCAAGTGCACATGCAAACAACAAGCAGGATACGATCTGCTGGACAATGAAGCCTATCGCATATAGTGGCTTGGCTACTGTGCATTGGCCTCTCCATTAACACTCGCCCGGTAAACTCCTAGAAAATGCAGATAAAGAAAGCCATGGCTCAACAGATCACTTAAAGTACTGCCTTGTAATAATTTTTGGGATTATGAATGTTTCTTTCCTTCATCTCAAGTAAGTTCCTTCTAAACTACTCCCACACTTCAGCCTCCTCATTTTATTAGATTCGCTCAGTAGAGTAATTCTGTGAGATACTAACCAACTGCAGGGGAGACTTCTATTAATTTGAAATAACTCCAACAGCCAAAATAGTATCACAGGAGATTTGTTACATGTCAGTACAGTTCAGATGATTGCTGATGATGGGATTATGCTCCATGGGGTGTTACTTTGGTATACTTTATTGGCAGATTGTCCTGTCAACTGGAAAATTGACCATCTCTCCTCAATTACAGTGAGAATGAGAAGGGAAATGTGATTCATCCATGCAGTTGAAGAAACTAGTTTTATTACAAATAATTCTTGAGGACCAGATATGAATCTAGTTGTATGGATGCATGTTACACTGGAGATGCAATGCATACTTTCTGAAAATTAGATGGAACTTTCTGGCCATTCACACTGCTGGGATCTTCTGGTCCCATTGACAATGCACCCTTGTTGCGGGTTTCCTGGCGGTGAGGGGTACATCCAATGGGAAATCCATTGACAGTGGCGGGACCAGAAGGTCCTGCCGCTGGCCAATGGTGGATCACCTCTGTGAAACACATTCCATGTCTTGGAACAAAATAGCAGTACAAAAAGGTGGAAACAAAACTCACCTAATGCAATTTTTTATGAATTATAAATGCACAACTGGTTAATTTAGCCAATGTTACTCATAACTCCCCCTGCTTCTTGCCTGAAAATGTGGGTGGGTCTCTGCCAAGGTTAATCCTGCGTTACCAGCGGGTGTAGGGGACCCACATCCTGCCAGGAGAAAGCTAAACAGACTCATAGGAGTTCCTTGCATGCCTGTTGCTGCTATTAATTGTACAGTGTCAATTGAATTGATTGGATTAATCCAATCAATTCAATTGATTGGATTAATTGGTGGGGGGGTGGGGGAGGGAACACTTTGTTTTGGGGATTGCGGGGGTGAATGTTAATTGCACCACTGACTGTGGGGCATGTGCTATGAGACTAGTGACTGAGGTGGAATGTGACATCAAGTACCACGAGTCTTGAGTTCTCCTGTAACCCTAGAACTCTCCTGCTCTTGGGCCCCGAGACACTGAGTGAACAAGTCACGAGTCACTGCCCAGAAGAATCCAGGGAAAATGGCGTCCAGAGCAACCTGTTCCTGGGATGTGGGACAGCAACACAAATTCCAGGCCAATCCAATGAAACTCAGGACAGTTGTTCACCCTAGGTGGAGACTCAAACAAGGGTCTGTGTACAATCTGATAACACAGATTAATATCTGGCAAAATGTGGGCAAGGATATACAAACCCTGTTCAACCTAATAACACACAAGAATGGGTAACAGTAATCTGATGTGACAGACAGAACAAGGCCCATACACTCTGATAACTGACATGAAGTGTATGCAGACTTCATGCAGTCAGTTTCTAGTTCACAAGGGAACTGTTCCCAGTGAATCATAACTGGCCATAGCCAAGCTGGCTAACAAAATTAGGACCAAATAATTTCCAGTTGAATTACCCAGCTATGAATTACAAAGTACTGCATAAATGCAGCAGATCTGGTAGCGTCTGTGAAGAGTGAGAAAGAGAGTCCAATCTGACTCTTCTTTGAAACTGGGACTTCCTAGTTGTCGCCCGTGTAACCTGAAGGCCAGTTAAATGTGGCTGTAGCATGGAAAACATCATACTCCTTTCGAGGGACTGATGATGAGGAATAAAGAAACAATGAATGTGTCCAGATAAAGTGTGGATGATGGCACAACAGCCAACTAGATGCAACTTGAAGAGATAAATTAAGAATCCAGACAAGATCAGCATCAGATTTTCATCGTCTGGGATATATTGGTTTTTGTGTTAGAAGTTTCTCTCCTCAGATGCTGCCTGACCTGCAAAGTATTTCTAGCAATTTTTATCTTCCCTTGCTAAAATATTATTTTCAGGATAGCATCTCAGACAGTCCTTTTAGTCTGCAATTTCTGCTTGACATTTTTTTGACAAATTCTTCATGAACTATTTACATTTGCAGGACTTGCTTGGGTGCCCTTTTGTCTTATATTTTTCCTACTCCTCCTTCGTAAGTGATGAAATAAACATTAATTCTATGCATTATTCATTTTATATCTCAATCAGTCCTGTTTGGAGCCATATAGTCCTTTATCGTGCAAATGCAGAATCCTTTTATTTAGCTACTACAACTATGTGGAGATTACTAAACATGTATTGCTTGATGCTGACCTTTGAACATATCAGCATTCAAACTGATGGAATTTGAGGCAATATTTTTCTGAAAAATCCATTTATTTATTATAGTTGTGGATTCAGTCCAAAATGGGGTCTCACGCTGAAGAAGTACATTTGCATGGAACTCTACGTAGGCAAGTGGTCTCTCCCATTTATCGACATTCTGAAGATATTACTATATCGAATGGATGCAATCCTTTTGCAGTCTAAGGATAAGAAGTCAATTGTACTGTCAAATTCTGGCCCAGTTGGGGCACGGTTAGTTGAGCAAAACTTGGGATCTAACCTGGGACTTCCAAATTACTAAGGCTCAATACCACAGCAAACAGTCAACTTAATCATTTTAACAAGGTTACAGATACAGTCTTCATGGGACATGGCTCAAAAGATGCACATTTTTGTTTTAACCAATGCAACCAAGATCATTACAACTGCAATTTTTCTACCTAGTTTCATTACTGTTAATTGGATGAACTTCAAGTTTTAGAACACAAGATTGATGGCTACTGCCAACAGTAACTCTCATCACTTATCTGAAGTGATGGCAAGGCTTAAAGGAGATGCATGAGGCAGATTTTTTACACAGAGAGTAGTGGGTGCCTGAAAATCGTTGCTGGGGAAGGTGGTGGAAGCAGATACAGTAGTGACTTTTAAGGGATGTCCTAACAAGCACATGGGATGGGAATAGAGGGATATGGTCCCTGGAAGGGTAGGGGATTTTAGTTAAGTTGGACAACATGGTAGGTGCAGGCTTGGAGGACTGAAGGACCTGTTCCTGTGCTGTCATTTTATTTGTTCTTTGTTCTTTAAGTGGACATTGTAGCAGAGATTATTAATCCAACAGAAACAGTAGTTGTTACACAAGATAAATTCTTTTTGTCTGGGACACTAGTCAACATAGCAATCTGCCAATACAGGCTTCTAGCACATAACCTGTATTTACCATCATGCAGTGAAAACTCAAAGCTTCAGTAAAAGTTAGGCAGAATCCTTAAACATTAGGAAGGCAATGAATAACTCAAGTACAACTGGCAAAAAAAAATTAATCAGATATTTCACAAGTTGCTCAAGATGACTCAGAGGATTGAACATTAGGCATAATAGTCCACATAATTTGGGTATTACTAAGGCCTCCAGCAGGATTTAGATTGACCAAGTCAAATTCTGTCATTATTACATTGTGCTGCAGAGGATTTATAAGCCTCTCTGCTACTTCCACCATTTTTCAATGTAAACCATTTTTTAACACTACCACAAACTAGTGGAGCAAGCCACTCAGCCCCTTAATGGTGCTCCTTTATTTAATAAGCTCATGGCTGATCCAAGTTCAACACTCTTTTGGAGGCAAAAAGATTGTGGATGCTGCATAAAAAAATTAGAATTAAGGTTAGGAGAGTTAATAGGTGGTAGGAGATTCAACTTGTAGCTAATAACAGCATTATTGGTGATTCCAGGGCTTTGCTTTGATCTGTATGAGATTCTTAAATGTGGTAGTATAGTGAGGTGGGGAGATGGTGGAATTGGGAGGAAGAGAGGGAGGGGGAGGAAGGACATAGGTGAAAGGAGGGAGAAGCAGGAAGGTAGTGAAAGGGGGAAGGGTAGTGAAAGGGGGAAGGGGAGGAAAACACAAGGGGAGGAAAGAGAGAGAGAGAGAGGAGAAGAAGAAACCTCTTGTGGGTGATGGAGTTACTGGCAGGAAGCTTGAAGAGCTATGAAAGAAGGAAGGCTCCCCTCCGAGCTAAATATGTGCAATTTGCAGCTGTGTTCAATGAACTGAACTTAGGCCCACTTTGTTTTGTGTCCCTTTGCTGATTTGGTTTTTGCTCTGGTTTCTTTCATATTTCCTTTATGTGTGTTCGGGTAGCAGCTTTCCTGCCATTTGCATCCCAACCTTCCATTACCATTCATTTTGGCCCCCACATGAAAAACAGCTTGTCATTTGATCTTTTCTGCCTTGCACCTTATCATAGAGCTTCAATTTTGTTCTTGCTACCACCGTGCTAAATCCTGCTGGAGACCTTATTGAAAACCTATTGGATTTCTAACTTTTATCAAGTCTGAAGAAAATACTTCATCTGAAACTTTCAATTATTTTTCTCCCCACATAAGCTGCCAGAGCTAATGAGTATTTAGAGCACTTTCTGTTTTTATTTCTAATTCCCGCATTTGCAAATAATTTGCTCTTGTATAGTTTGTAGAAACTATGGTTATTCCCGAGATTGATAAATCAATGCGAAGAAAAGGTGAATAATTCAGCAGAACTCATTAGCATAATTTGGTAATTCAGCTTTTTGCAGGTGCAAATCAAATTCCAAACAAACTGCAGTATGTTCAAGACATGAGGCTCATTTCCTGGAATAGACAAAAACAGTTTGCTCTGCCAAGCAATCACTCCATATGTGGAATAAAACACAAAAAAAACAGTCATTTCCCTAGACATACCTACAAAACAGAATGAAAAATATTTGTTGATTGGACCAGGAAAATAAATAAGTTATTATTTATAATGCTGTTGACAGACACTTTACTCCTGGATTTGCCCATTTGCCTGTTTGGATAAGTGCCTCTGTGCCACTCAAATAGCTCATGAAAGAACAGTTCTCTAAAGGGAGTCTTAAAACATCTTTTCAAACTCTTAGCCAATGCACAGAGATAAATAAATGCATTCCCAACACAATCCTTAGATGTACAAATATCTCCATGACACGGAGAATAGTTCTTCACCTTTAATTGTCTCACCTGCATATTCTTACAATGCTAGCAACAAAGATAAGTCTTGGGCAGGATTCTCCGGCCACACTCGCCTCAAAACCGAAGAATCCCGCCCAAGGTCAATGGACCTTTGCATGGTCTACCCCCCACCTGCTACAATTCCTGCGGCAGGCGGGATGGGAGAATTCTGGCAGAAAATTGGAAATGATTAGGTTGAGTTGCATCTTTCCTTCTTTATGAAATATCTCGACATTATTTCAGATTTGTACTCAGGAACTCATTCCAAAGTTGAATCGTTTCAAAATTAGTGATACTTGGTTTTGATTTAGAAGTAAAATAGAAAGATTAAACAATGCCATGGTTAAAGGTTAATTTGCCACATAGTTTGTTGGCTATGTTTGCTAAATAACCATTCCTTTCCTCAGATGCCAACTTTCATTCATTCATCTCAAATTACTGAATTTGGTATTTCATCTTGTATTGGGAATTCTCATTAAGGTTTTTACTTGAGCCTAGTCTTGAAGTCAGATTTTGCAACCTAAACATGACAAATACGGACAATTTCATAAGATACACCCTGAGGCGTTTTCAGTTCAACAGAAATCTGTACTGCGTTTACACACATACTTCAAATGTCTTAGCTAGCTGTCATATTCTAAGAAACCAGCTGGAACAATTCCAGATCTCAATTAATTGAAGAAGAAGCCTATAGAAATATACTAATCATACAGAAACAAAGGCAAATGTTCAAAGAATTCAGGTTTGCAATTAAGACAGCCAACCATACAATATTTGCACTGCTGTGCATGTTAATCTTCAATATTGACATCCACAATATCAAAACATGCATCAAATTAGTTGGCATTTTATGTGCTGACCCTTTCCTGGACCTGAAAGCTACTGATTCTCTTGGCAAACAAATTAACTCTTCAAACACTCCCAACCCGTATCAGAAAAATTCTGCTTTTTCCAAAATTAGCTCCGACTGAGGGCCAACTGATCACACAAACAACAAATCCCAGACTTCCCAACCCACAGACTGCAATCAGTAAGGGGAGGCAACAACACCTCCTCCACGATCATCTACAACGCCACTGCCCCACAAGGCTGTGTCCTCAGCCCCTTACTATACTCCTTATACACTTGTGACTGTGTGGCCAAATTCCCCTCCAACTCCATTTTCAAGTTTGCTGATGACACCTCCATAGTGGGTCCAATTTCAAACAATAATAAGACAGAGTACAGAAAAGTGATAGAGAATCTGATGAACTGGTGCGACAACAATAATCTCTCCCTCAATGTCAACAAAACAAGAAGATAGTCATCAACTTCAGGAAGTGTAGTAGAGGACATGCTCCTGTCTACATCAATGGGGACGAAGTGGAAATGGTCGAGAGATTCAAGTTCTAGGTGTCTCAATCACCAACAATCTGTCCTGGTCCCTGCAATCTGACACTATAGTTAAGAAAGTCCACCAATGTCTAAATATGAGGCTAAGGAAATTTGGCACATTTGCTACGACTCTCACCAACTTTTACAGGTGCACCATAGGAAGCATTTTTGGGCTTTTTCACAGCTTGGTACGGCTTCTGCTCTGTCCAAGATCGCAAGAAATGACAAAGGGTCTTGACTGGAGCCCAGTCCACTGTGCAAACCAGCCTCCCATCTATTAATTCTGTCTACACATCCCGCTGCCTCAGAAATGCAGCCAGCATAATCAGGGACCCTATGCACCTGGACATACTCTCTTCCATCGGGAAAAAGATACAAAAGTCTGAGGTCACGTACCAGCTGACTCAAGAACACTTTCTTCCCTGCTGCCATCAGACTTTTGAATGGGCCTATCTTGTATTAAGTTGATTTTTATTCACACCCTAGCTATGACTGTAACATTGCATTTTGTACCCTTCCCTTTCCTTCTCTATGTACAATATGCTTTGTCTGTACAGCATGCAGGAAACAATACTTTCTAACTGTATACTAATACATATGACAATAATAAATCAAACTAAATGCAATACTACAGTTCCCTCTTCTTTTCATTCCACTGTTTGATTCATTCAACTAATGTACATTGTAAACAGCAGCTTATTTCGATATTAGTACCTTGATCTTCTGTTTCACTTATCACTTTCCCCATTCGTCAGATATGGTCAGATACCTCTCCCACTTAGGCAGATAAAGGATACAAGAAGAGAGTCACCTCATCAACAGTGGATATCAAAACAATTATTCTTTCCTTTTTTTTGCAAAGGCACAGCCAAGCTTGACATGTGAAAGAAAGGAGGAATAGCTTGGCATATCAAGTCGATTATTTTTAAATCACCAAAGCTGATTAAACTATTAATTGTTTCATCCTTCTGCATAGCTGAGCAAAACCCACACTCCTATCAGTATCAGACTCTCCACTTACTCCATCTTTCAATGCCCAGAGATCAATTGAGTCACTTGCAGCCAATCAGGGCCTTGACAATCTGCCAGCAGCATAGGAACTGCTTGGAGAAGTTGCCTGATTAACTCTGCTAGCCTCTCTTCTGACTCACTGGGTGAGGTGCAGGGGTGGGGTGGAGGGGGGGCTCCAATTACCACAGGGTAATTAGCAGGGATGGACTCTCTGGCTGTCATGGCCACCTCCCAGCATTTCCCTCACCCCTCCTATGACAAACCCTCCCCTGGACCTGCCTGACTAGTCTGCTACCTAGACCCACTTCCCTGATTAGGAGGGAAGCCTACTTTGATACACCCTCACCTTCCAGACACAGTCCCAGCAGGTCCAGCTTCCCCTGGCACAGCTGAGGCTGCAAGGCTACCAGGCTTCTGTATGGTTGGCTACTTCTGGGGGAGGGTGTGCTTCATTCTAAAACATGGCATCCCAATTGGCAATTAATTTGGAACCTGCCAGAGGTCTTTTAAAAAAACGTACACAGCATCCCAAATGGGACCTAACAAAGTTCAATGTAAATTTAACATAACCTCTCCACTTCTCACTCTTCTAAAAATAAACCTGAGTGCTTGATTTGAATTTTTTATGGCCTTTTCAACCTGCATCGCTACTTTTAATGATTTGTGTATTTCTACTCCGAAGGGTACTGAACTCTGTAATCAGCAAACATCCCCACCTCTGACTTGATGGAGGGAAGACCTTTGGTGAAGCAACTAAAGATGGTTGGCCCTAGGACAGTATGTTGAAGAGCCCTGGCAATGAAGTCCTGGAGCCAAGATGACTGACCACCAATAATTTTGTGCTAGGTAGAACTCTAACCCGCAGGGAGTTTTCCATGATATCCACTGACTTCAATTTTGCCAGGGTTCTCCAATGTCACTCTTGGTTGAATGCTGTTGTGATGTTAAGGTCAGGCACTCATACCTCACCTGTTGAGTTCAGCTCTTTTGTTCACATTTTAACCAAGGCAATATTGAGATTATGAGGTGAGCAGTCCCCAATCCAAACTGAGCATCTGTGAGCAAGTTATTGCTGAGTAAATGCAGCTTGACAGCACTGTTGATGATCCCTTCCATCACTTTGCTGATGATTGTGAGGAGACTGATGAACTAGTAATTGGACAGGTTGGATTTGGCTTACTTTTTGTGATGTGGGTATGCCGGCGTTGGACTAGCGTAAACACAGTAAAAAGTCTGACAACACCAGGTTTTAGTCCAACCTATTTATTTGATAATATACTCGCAAGCTTTCGAGGGGTTACCCTCTTCGTCAGGTGAATGGAGAGTTCTGGCCTCAGACAGAGCATATAAAGCACAGACAGTTTAGAGATTACTGATTAAAATGCGAATCCTTACACCTAACCTGCTGTTCAAGACCTGAAGTGGCTGATAATGTGAGTGGTAGGAGCACTGATCACAGTTTAAAGAGATGTGTATTGTCTCCAGACAGTACAGTAAGTGAGGTTTTGCAAACCCAGGCAAGTCACGGGGGTTACAGATAGTGCGACATGAACCCAAGATCCCTGTTGAGACCGTCCTCATGTGTGCGGAACTTGGCTTTTTGTGGACAGGCAATACCTGGTCAATTTTCCACTTTGGCAGCTACAGGCCAGCATTGGAGCTGTACAGGAACTCGTTGGCTAGGAAATGGGAATTTTGGGCCTCAAGTCTTCAGGACTGCTGGGATGTTGTCAGAGCCCATAGTCTTTGGTTGTCAGGGCCCAGAGTCTAGTGCCTTCAGCCATTTCTTTATATCACACAGAGTGAATCTAATTGGCTGAAAATCTGTGATGCTGGGGACTTCAGAGGCTAAAACAGATCACCCACTCTGCAATTCTGGCTGAAGGTTGTTGTAAATGCTTCAGCCTGATCATTGGCACTGATGTTACCGGCTTCACATCATGTAGGGTGGGGATATTTGTGGAACCTCTAACTCCAGTTAGTTGTTTGATTGTCCACTATTATTCATGACTTGATGTGGCAAGACTGCTGAACTTTGATCTGATCTGTTGTTTGTGATATCACCTAACACTATCAATCACATGCTGATTCTGTCGTTTGGCCTGTGTTAAAGGTTCACCAAGTTGGCACCTCATTTTGAGGCTTGCCATGTGCTTCTTCTAGCATGCTTACCCACACATCATTGAACAAGGGTTGGTTCCCAGCTTGTTGTCAATGGGAGACTGAAGGATATGCCTGCTAACGAGATTGCAGAGTATGGTTGAATACAATTCTGCAGCTACAAATGACCATATGCCTCACTGACACCCAATAGTAAGCTGCTAGATCTGTTCTAAATTATACAATTTGATATGTGGTTGTGCCACACAACATGATGGATGGCATCCACACTGTGAAGAAGGGGCCAATACTGGACAGATACATTTGCGACCGATCGTTTTGTAATCATTTGCTTTTCCTTCTCGTTGGTTCCCTCACCATCACCAGCAGGCCCAGTCTGGGAGACATGCCCTTCAGGACTCAGCCAGCTGATTCAGTAGTGGAGGCAACAAGTCACTCTTGATGAATTCCCCCACCCAGAGTACATTCTGTATCCTTGTTACCCTAAAGAGCTCCTTCCAAATGGTGTTCGATATGGGGGAGCACTGATCCATCAGCTGAGAGTGGGTGGTAGGTGGTAATCAGCAGGAGGTCTGCACTTTATTTAAAAAAAAGGCAGAAACTACTCTAATCAAAGAAAATGTGAAATTTCATTTGGAAAAACCAAATAAAAAGCTATGGAATCAGCTGCAAGATAATGCAGGCAAGGTTAAAAAAGCTATACTTGAAGGGAGAAGGAATCTTCCCCAGTCAGTTTCACCTACAACTTCACTTGAGAGTTGATATCTTGGTAATCTAGCACCAAGCAATCTTGTAGCTTATTCTGAATCCTGTGCTTTTACCTGATTTCCCCTCCGGCTACAGCATAAACTTAGCCAAGATACCATAGGCCTCCAACAAAAAAGACAAATAATTCCAACTTGCATTCGCGTTATGTTTTCCTCTTTTGTATTTGTTCTTTGTGTGCGTGATAGTTTATGTGACATTCGGCAGGATTCTGTGCCCGATAGCAATATGGGCACAAATTCCTGCACGAATCAGAAAATGAGAATCACATTGGCGAGTCTCCCCCCCACCCCCATCTGACACACATTGGCGAATCTCTCTCCCGCTGCCCCGAACACAGGATTCACAGCATTGCCGGCTTTTTCTGGCCGCACATACCATGCCCATGTGATAGTGTGGACCTGCATATTTCCTTTGCCCCAAGTGCTGAATTATTTGGCAAGAAATGCCAGCAGCGCAACCAATAAGCTGTGCATCAATTCTCTCACTCAGCCAGCTCTGTACAAAAATTAGAAAAATTCCACCTGTTATTTCAAAACCTCTGGGGCAAGAGTGTGATAATAAATAACCATTTTTATTTTTTAAATGCATAAGCTTGTTCTATTTTAATTGGAACAAAAACACACACTAACCTCATGTATAAAAACAAACTTTGATCACAAACAACAATAAACACACAAGCATTGCCTGTGACACCACAGAGGAATTGTAATGCAGGCCAATGGATATTTTTTTCTGACTATTCCAAGACTGATCTCACAGATACAACATTTAACTGGTATTCGTACATCACGGAATCATTTCAACACAGGAGGTCTATGGCTCATCGCGTCTGCACTAGTTCTCCAAATGAGCATCATGACCTAGTGCCATTTGCCTGTCTTTTCCCAGCAGATTGTTTCTATCCAAGTGATCATCTATTGCCCTCTTGAATGCCTCAATTGGACCTCCTTCCACCACACTTCCAGGCAGTGCATTTCAGGCCCAAACCATCTGTTGTGTAAAAGGTTTTTGTCTCACATTTGTTTCTTCTGAAATATCACTTAAATCTGCGCCCTGCCCTCTTCTTCCTGCTCCTTTTATGAGCGGGAAGAGTTTACACCTATCTACTCTGTCTGGGCCCCTCGGATTTACAACAACAACAAAGAACAACCCAGCACGGGAAACAGGCCCTTCGGCCCAACAAGCCCGCGCCGCCGCATCACCCTACACCTATTCTACCCTGCGTATCTACAAATAGAACCCCTGACTTAGCCAGATTCAGGGGAGAATAGTGTCAATTTGGTAAAACCAATCAGCCTAAGAGCACATCTTTGGGGTGTGGGAGGAAACCGGAGCACCCGGAGGAAACCCACGCAACCACAGGGAGAATGCACAAACTCCCACAGACACAGGCCCAAATCCATGTATCTGCACAGCTAGCAGTGCTAGTCACCGAGCTGTTGCGGCGCCCGTCTACCGGTCCAGGATCAAGCACACACACCGACACGAAGTACTAGGCCACTCCCGGAACCTCCAGGAGCAGCCCACGCACGACCCACCGTGTGCATGCCCCTCGTTTGACAACGAGGTGGACCTCCACCTGCGGAGTGAAAAGACAAAAACGTTAATCACAAGCCTGCCTTTCCGGTGTCTCCCGAGGCTCTAACCCTTATTCAATAACCCCTACCATAACCCTCCATCCTCGTTTCACTCATGTGCCTATCTAAATGAACCTTAAACGAGTCCAACGTTCCCGCCTCCACCACCCCACTCGGTAGCGCGTTCCATACCCCTACTACTCTCTGCGTAAAGAACCTTCCTCTCATATCCAAATTATACCTCTCCCCCCTCACCCTTAAATCATGTCCTCTTGTATTCATAACCAATCTAGGGAGCAGTCTCTCACTATTGACCCTGTCTATTCCCTTCAGTATCTTATATACCTCTATCATGTCACCCCTCAATCTCCGTCTTTCCAAAGAGAACAGTCCCAGTTTCTCCAACCTTTCCTCGTAACCCAACCCCTCCATGCCAGGCAACATCCTGGTAAACCTCCTCTGCGCCCTTTCCAGAGCCTCCACGTCCTTCCGGTAGTAAGGTGACCAGAACTGGACGCAGTACTCCAAATGCGGTCTAACCAACGTTCTGTACAACTGATGCATTAGACGGCAGCTTTTAAACTCTATACCTCTTCCTATAAAGGCTAGCATTCCATAAGCCTTCCTGACAACATTCTCCACTTGTGTCACAACCTTCATGGATTTGTGAACCTGCACTCCCAGGTCCCTCTGTGTTTCTATACTCCTAATTTGTCTACCTTTAATCACATAGCTCCTCTCTACATTATTCCTTCCAAAATGCATCACCTCGCATTTGTCAGGATTAAATTCCATCTGCCACCTATCTGCCCAATGCACCAACCTATCTACATCCTGTTGTATCACCTGACAATCCACTTCAGTACCCGCCAACCCTGCCATCTTGGTGTCATCAACAAACTTGCTGATCACACCACCTACGCTCTCTTCCAAGTCATTTATGTAGACTACAAAGAGGAGAGGTCCCAGTACCGAGCCCTGCGGCACACCACTGGTCACTGGCCTCCAGCTGGACAAAGTCCCCTCCACAACTACCCTCTGTCTCCTATTGCCCAGCCAGTTCTCAATCCACCTAGCTACCTGACCCCGTATCCCACGCGCCTTAACCTTTTCTACCAGCCTACCATGAGGGACTTTGTCAAATGCCTTACTGAAATCCATACAGATGACATCAACGGCTTGCCCATCGTCAACCGTTTTTGTCACCTCCTCAAAGAATTCCACCAGATTCGTAAGGCAAGACCTCCCTCTAACAAAGCCATGTTGCGTATCCCCAATCAGACCGCAATGCTCCAAATGCTCATAAATCCTACCCCTAAGTACTTTTTCCATTAATTTCCCTACCACCGATGTCAAACTCACCGGCCTATAATTCCCAGGGTTATCCCTACTACCTTTTTTGAACAGCGGTACCACATTTGCCACCCTCCAGTCTTCTGGGACCTCACCTGTGTCCAAAGAAGAGACAAAGATTTGCGCCAGAGGCCCAGCAATTTCATCTTTCACCTCCCTAAGCAGCCTGGGATAAATACCATCAGGCCCCGGAGCTTTATCCGTCCTTACGCTACCTAAAAGCCCTAGCACTTCCTCCCTCGTAATAGATATTTCCTGCAGCTGATCCTCAGCTCCCTCTGACAGACCACACGATTCCGAACCCCTCTCCTTTGTGAATACCGACGCAAAGTATTCATTCAGGAGCTCCCCCATTCCCTCCGACTCAATACATAACTCCCCGCTTTTGTCCCTAAGAGGACCAATTTTCCCTCTAACTACTCTCTTGCTCCTAATATAGGAATAAAATGCCTTTGGATTCTCCTTAATCCTACCAGCCAAAGCCATTTCATGCCCTCTCTTCTCCCTTCTAACTCCCCTTTTTAGCTCCCTCCTACTCTCTCTATATTCCTCCAGCGCACTCTCCGTACCCAGTCATTTCGACCTAACATACGCCTCCCTCTTCTTCCTGACCAAGTCTTCCATACCCCCTGTAATCCACGGCTCTCTAATCCTACCTTTCCCATCCTTCCTCTTAACCGGAACATACCTCCCCTGCAACCATTTCATTTTGCCTTTAAAAGCCTCCCACTTGCCAACCGTGGACTTTCCAGCTAACAGTCCCTCCCAGTCAGTGTCCTGCAGCTCCCTCCTAATCCTGCTATAGCTCGCCTTTCCCCAGTTCAGCACACTCCCGTTCGGCCGGCACTCGTCCCTTTCCATTTTTATCCTAAAGTAGACGGACTTGTGGTCACTATTAGCCACATGTTCACCTACCTCTACCTCTCTCACCTGCCCCGGCTCATTACCCAACACTAAATCCAGTATAGCCTCTCCCCTAGTCGGACTAGTTACATACTGCTCTAGAGACCCTTCCAAAACACATTTCACAAACTCCTCTCCCTCCGTACCCCCAGCTCTAGGCCCCCTCCAATTCACTCCAGGAAGATTAAAGTCACCCACTACAACCACCCTATTCTTCCTGCACCTATCCAAAATGCCCCTGCAAATACCTTCCTCCACTGACCTCGGGCTGTTGTAATTTCTTGATTAATAATCCTTTCACTGGTTTCTAGGTATGATTTTTACAATTTCCTTTTTGAGCTTCCACTTTTAGGCTGGGATTTTCCACTCCCATTTACATCGGGCAGGTTCGGCAATGGGAGCAGAAAACATCATGAGGAGGCCAAAGTCACATTTCACAACGATGTAAATGTAGGAAGTAATTGTCCCCACCTCCCCTCGCCATCAACGGCAGGCCACTTGTTCACAGTTCATTATTGGAATCCTCATTGTAATAGGTTATCATATAATTATCAGGCCTACATGTCAGAATCATATTCCACTTCAAAAATCTCCATCCAAGGTAGCATGATGTCAGAATATGAAGCACAACTGGTCTCTGAAGCAGGCACCTAGGGGGTAGCACTCCCAGGGCAGATCGGAGGCAAGTGCAGCAACAAGGCGAGAGGGTTGCACCAGGGCAATGCCAGGGTTGTGCCAGCAGGGATGCACCTGGATGAAGATTGTTTCCTGGTTTACTAGCCTTTAAAATTGGTGCCCGGATCATTTAGTTGCAGATTTGATGTAGCGGGACAGGTGAATCAGAGGCCATCTGCCAGCAATACATTGTGGAACCCATGATTGCGACCTCTTTCTTCTAAGTCTTGTACTATATTATGTAAAAAGTTGACATTGCCATCAGCTGGCTCAACATCGCATTTCCCGCTTGACATCAGCCTTTGCCCTTTTCATAGAAAATCTAGCCCTTAGATTCTTTTCCTCTATCTTCTCCATTTTCCCTCACTCCTCAGTTCATTAAATCATCACCATGCATCTCTCTGATTTGGCAATGGGCTGTATAGGAAGTCAATAATAGAGTGAATTCTAAGTTTCTCTGTTCAGTAATTCTCCTTGATTCTTTTTTCAGTCAGGCAAGTTCAAAACACCAAGAAAGTGCTGAAAAGTCAAATAGCAGAGTAATCTGCAGTGGCACAGCTTGAGGTGCAAGGGCAGAAAAGGTAGCATGCTTGATGGCTGTTTTCCAGGCTGAAAAAAATTCTTTCCACTTCTGGAGTACCCATTTGACCTTTCTGCTTCGTAATGGAGAGGTACTTTCATTTAAGTTTTGATAGCCCTAATGACCAATTTGAGTACATTCATTAGTGTTGCCAACTCCCATTTTTGACTGGAACTTCGTGACCATTGCTACCTGCAACTCAGGAGAAAAATTTCTTTGGAAATTACCTTCCTTTTGTTGTATATTATTTGATTTTGGCAGAGAATAGAGCAGATTTTCATTTTAAATAAGGCACAGCATATTATTTGCTGCATTTCCAGTAACTTGTATTTTGGTTGAGTCAGAGCAGCTGCTTGGGTGTGTCAATTGTCAATTCCTGAAACAACTTCAGCATCTGTTAGGACTAAGATGAAATTAGAAGTGAGAGAACCTGAGCCAGGAGTGGCTGCAACTTCTTGAATGTAAAGAAAAACATCACCTTGTCGTGACAGACAGAGACAACTCTGTTCTTCTAAGTGTGACTTAGCAATCCATAAAGTTAAGTTGGATGTCCTGGCCACTGTTACAAGCAAAAAAAACCCCACAGGAAACATCATTGGAATAATAGGAAATGTCTTATTTTAATTCTCTTTGAACAATTTTAATTGTTATTAAAATATTGGCAATGAGGAAAAGAGACTGTTTGATTTACTAATTCTTGACTGCCAATTGGGTAATGCTGAATCTATTTGCCTTCTGATTGGCTGGGTAAGATGAGGTACCCAGCCTGAATGTGTTGGGCAGCCAATGGTGGCAGTTAGTCATGTGACAAAACCTTCCTGGTTGGGAAGCCTAAGGTTCATGCTTGTAGGTGACATTAGGCTTTCATGCCCCTGCACCCAGTAATACCAACTACATTAACACTGCACCTCATAATGCATCTGGCTATTAGGCAGTTACTGCATCAAAACAATTCTTTAGACAAGAAAATTTTAGTTTTAAAATACTTACTGCAATGTTGACTAGTTCTGAAGGAAAGCAGCTGTGTGTGTGTGTGTGTGTGTGTGTGTGTGTGTGTGTGTGAGTGTGTGTGTATATCTAGTTAGAGTTAGACATGGGTTTCAGTCACAAATGCAGTGTATTACAGCAAAATATAAATGGTGAAGAATTGCAATAAAATAAGCAATAACAGTATCGATTTTCTGGAAAGATATTCTATAATACTGCATGGAGTGATCCATCCAAAGAGTTATTCACATTAGATTGCAGTATTTTAGAGAGGATCCACACTCGTTCTCCAAATTTCCACATGGATTCTCCTAATCTCCTATCACAACCTGTTGGGAGATCGAACGATTCCTCTGAGAAATAACACAATGGCTGAAAATGTCTATTTTCAGTTGTTTGTGTTTTTCCAAAATCTCATCTTTTATAAAAACACAAGTAAACAGCAAGGTAGAAAGTGTCATCCTCCCACCCTACTACCACCACGCCCCCATCCGCCCCAAATGGAACAAACTAACCACGGTAAAATCTCTGAGGTAAAAACAAAGATGAACATTTCTCTCAGCCTGTATGGAAACAATCACACCAAAACAGCAATCCAACAGTAAAAACCACCTTGTTCCAGCCAGTCTTTCTGCATCCCGTGAACAAAGCCCAGTCCATCTGCAAACTAGCCTCCTATCCATTGGCTCTGTCTGCACTTCCCAATGCCTCGGAAAAGCAGCCAGCATAATAAAGGACCCCACACAGCCGGACATTCTGACTGAAATTCTCCCAAAAAATATCCCAAGTGTTGAATTTGCATGAAAACTGGAGTAATTCACACCGGTTTTCTCAGTTGGAGTTCAGAGAAGAATCTTCCACACTCTATGCAATGCCTATTCCCTCCTAAAAGGTTGGCAGCATAGCACTGAGTAGGCCACTGCACATGTGCCAATCTGTCAGTGCCAGGATTGGCGCATGCGCAGTGGCCCCTCTGTGCTGGCAAGCTCGGTCGCCGGCCCTCCGGCCCTCCATGGGACAATCACTGGCCCCCTGACCATTCCCAGACCAGTCCCAAAAATCCCCTCCTGGCCTGTCCTGATCTCCAGCCTCATCCCGCCATTTCCCTGCCCCCTCCCCCACCACCCCCCCCCCCCCCCCGCCTTTGCCCCCCGCAGTCCCAGGCCCACTAATGAAGTTTAAATTATATTTAAATGGCCGTTTAAATGGCCTTGGCGCCTCTCCGCCAATTTCCAGCATGGAACTGGTGCCGCTGGAAATCCAGTGCTGGGAGACACTATCGGGGTGGGGATTCATGTGCGAACCCTGTGAATTGACCAACACGAGACTCTTCTGGCCCGCTGCACTAAAACATTAGCACAATGGGATGGAAGATAGCTGCCACTCTCTTCCACTGTTGGAAAACGATATAAAAGTCTGAGGACATGTAACAATTGATTCAAGATCAACTTCTTCACTGCTGCCAGATTGTTCAAGGACCTACCTTGAATTAAGTTGATTGTTCTTTACACCTTAGCTATGGCTGTAACAATACATTCTGCATTCTCTCCTTTCCTTTGCTATGTATGGTATGCTTTGTCTGTATTGAGCCAGAAACAATACTTTTCACTGTATACTAAACATGTGACAATAATAAATCAAATCAAAAAATCTCAGAAAAGACGATGATGCTGTGATTTTGGCATCCCAAGAATCGATGTCCAATTTGATGCTTATAACTCTTATCACTGATTTACAGAGAAAACAGATATCCACTGAAATCATGGAATCAGACATAATAAAAATAATTGGCTCTACAATGACTAAAAGCACAATAATAATTACTGACTCATGTAGGTGGCAATTTTGTACGCAGCTCTGAATTCCAAATCTCACGGGACTGATAGTGCAGTTGGTCAACTGTCATCAAGATTTTATTTATTTTTTAAAATTGCAACAGTTAGCAGACATTCCCCTAATGTTCTGGGACCCGGTTCGAATCCCATCACCAGATGGTGGAATTTGAATTCAGTAAAAAAAATCTGGATGTAATATTGACTGATGAACATGATACCATTATTGATTGTTGGAAAAACCCACCTGGTTCACTAGTGTCCTTTAGGGAAGGAAATCAGCCGTTCTTATCCAGTCTGGCCTCCATGTGATTCCAGAGCCACAGCAATGTGGTTGGCTCTCAACTGCTCTCCAAGGGCAACTAGGGATGGGCAATAAATGTTGGCTAGCCAATGGTGCCCATGTCCCATGAAGGAATAAAAAAAATCTTCTTTGGCTTTGGTTAGAAGCAAATCTCAGCAAAGACCCATTTCTCCTGGAGTTGTAAAATTCATGGCACCAGATTTGCTTCCAACACTAGATGGAGGACAGGAGTGAGCATGGGCCATGGGGCCAATATGGTGCTGCTATCAAGCCCTATGCTGGATGAGAAAATTGCCTTAAGGGTCTCAGGGGTGAGTGCGCTTAGTCTGGCCTTACAGTTCAACATCACTAACCAATAACTAAAAAGTTAATTAATGCATGTCAGGCAAGGGTAAATTCAGGCATATCTGAAATCTCGTGAAATCAAACAAAACTTGACTCCACTGACTAAAAACACAATAATGAATTATCTTAAAATGCAGTGACTCATGTTAGTAAGCATAGTAGCCATTATGCACACAGAACTATTCTCCAAACCCCCAGATGCATGACTAACTTGTAAAGCCAAATAGCCGATCTCACTTATTGTTGAGGTTCACAAGTGGAAGCAGGCCACTTGAGTGAGATTGCTCATCAGAACTTAGCTTGAACATACTGTGTGTATATAAATAAATAAGCTACTTGCAAACAATAAATCACGTTGAATTAAGGTCACAAAGCACTACATGTATTTCCTAGTAGAGTTCAAACTAAAGCTCAACTCTTAGCCTAACAAATCAACCTGTTACACCACAAGCTATTTCTGTATTTAAAAATACAGGTTGCAGTTAATTGTGGTCAACAGTTGCGAAATTGAACTGCTCGTGTGGCATTCCTCAGTCTGCACGTCACCAGGAAGCATAAATTAATTCGAAGTGAACCAGGAAATCTTAGAAAAATACAGAGGAACACAAGGCAAACAAGTTAAACATGCATCTGTTATTCTCAGCAAAGGTTATTTCGAGCACATCTTGCTCTTTTGATCTTCGACAGATTCTATTTCCTTCTACTAAAAGTCAAAGTCAACTCACACTGTAGCCACTTAAAAAAGTAGCTTGTAAGAACAGACAATCTGGGGTTCCCACTTGAACTCATCTATCTCCAATCTGGTTGGGTTCAACTTATACGATTGATTTAGTAATACCATTTCTTACTGCTCCTGTGGATGTTCCAAAATAGAAAGTTTTCCCTTGCTTCTATCATTGAGCGTAACTTCTCCAAACAATTCAGCATTACTATGAAACCATTTATTCTGTGACACCCCGATCAACTATTTGGCTAGAATTCATGCCCCACTGCCAGCTAGAAGGGAGGATTTGGCGCTCAGCCAAATCTCCATTCACTGCAGTGGGTTGGAGAATTCCAGCTGCAGGTGAGGTCGGAGAATTCCAGCTTCAGGTGAGGTCGGAGAATTCCAGCCTTTTTCACATCTGGCAACAAGGGTGTTAGCCTGAGTATTTGAAATAAGGCTTGAATTCAAAATCCCTGGTAGAAACATCAGTGTAGTCTCCATTGAGCAGGGGCAAATATCTGAACACTAAAACACTGTGAAATGGATATCACAACTCCATGTGTGACTGAACTATGGGAATCACAAATTAGTTTCTTTAAAATTAAGACTTCATCGTGCCAAGTACAATCCATTTTATTGCATTTCAGAACACTGAGAGTTTCACCATGGTAATGACGGAAATATTCAAAGAAATGCATTCAACCAAGAAACAGCTGGTCACAAAGAAAAAAATACAATCATAAAGAAAACAAATTTGCAGATTAGCTTCGACGGAAATATTCCTTTGATTAAAATTATTCATCCCTACAAGTTAGTAAACTTAGTAGAATAAAGGTGGTGTGCTGGCAGAGTGGTTAGTACTGCTGCTTCACAGTGCTGGAGATCTGGATTCAATTCCGGCCTTGGGTGATTGTCTATGTGGAGTTTGCACATTCACCCAGTGTCTGTGTGGGTCTCTGCTGGGTGCTTGGGTTTCCTCCCACAGTCAAAAGATGTGCAGGTTAGATGGATTGGCCATGTTAAATGTGTGGGGTTACAGGGATAGGGTAGGGGAGAGGACCTGGGTAAGATACTCTGTCAGAGTTAGTGCAGACGCGATGAAATGAATGGCCTCCTTCTGCACTGTATGGATTCTATGACCCTTTGAAGATGCAAAATATTAGCTCTATTACCTCTCCACTGATGCTGTCAGACCTGCTGAGATTTTCCAGCAATTTCTGTTTTTGTGGTCTCACCAGTACCTTGTACAGTTACAGCAAGACTTTCCTACTCTTATGCTCCAACCCCCTTGAAATAAGGGCCAACATTAGCCTTCCTGATTATCTGCTGCACTTGTGTGCTAGTTTTTTGTTTCATGCAGAAGTACCTCTGAAGTCCCTTTATGTTGCGGCCTTCTGCAATTTTTCTCCATTTAAAAAATACTGTGTTCTTTTATTCTTCCTTCCAAAATGAACACCTTCACATTTTCCCACATTATATTCCATGTGCCAATTTTTTGCCCACTTACTTAACCTATCAATATCTCTTTGTTAACTGTTTGTATCTCCCTTGCAACTTGCCTCTCTACCTATTTTTGTGTTGTCTGCAAATTGGCTACAGTACATTCACTTCCTTCTTCCAAGTCATTAATATATATTATAAACAGTTGCAGTTCCAGTATGGATCCGTTTGGAACCCCACTGATTACAAGTCACCAACCTGAAAAATAACCTCTTATCCCCAGTGTTTCCTGGTCATTACCCAATTCTATATCTGTACCAACATACTATCTCCAACACCATGGACTCTTATCTCATTACTTGATCTTTTGACAGGTGCCTTGCTGAATGCCTTCTAGATAGCCATTACATCTACTGGCTCCACATCTATCCACTCTGGTTGAGACTTCCTCGAAAAACTCAATTAGTCAGACACAACTTCCATTTCATGAAGCATGCTGATTCTGTTTTATTACATTATGATGTTTTCCAAATATGCTGCTATTACTTCCTTAATAATTGATTCCAATATTTTTCCAATAATAGATGTTAGGCTAATCAGTATAGTTAGCTACTTTTTGCCTCCCTCCCTTTTTGAATAGGGGAAAATTACAACCAATACATCCAATACCTCTGTAGCAACTTCTTTTAAGATCCTAGGATTCAAGCCATCAGCACCTGGGGACTTATCTGCTTTTAGTCCCATTAGTTTGTCTAATACTACTTCTCTAGTGATGGTACTTAATTCCACCCCGTAATTTTTGAGATTAATATGTTCAAAGTATCTTCCACCATAAAGACTGATGCAAAATGTTTGTTTAACTCCTCTACGATTTCTTTGTTCCCCAGAACTAACTCCCCAGATTCATTTTCTAAGTGGCCTACGTTCACTTTGATCTCTTCCTTTTTATTTAAAGAAGCTCTTGTCAGTTTTTATAGTCCTCGCTAGTTTGCCCTCTTAGTTTATTTTCTCTCTCTTTATCTTTTTAGTCCTCCTTTGCTGTATTTTGAATTTATCCCAGTCTTTGGGGTTATCACTGACTTTTGTCTCCTTATATGTTTTTTTCCTTTCAACTTGCTTCTCTTCCTCGGTTAGCCATGATTGGTTTATGCCCTTCAGAATTTTTCCTTCTTACTGGGATGTATTTTTGCTGAGTGTCACAAATTACCTCCTTAAAACACCTGTCACTTGTTTAACATCGTTCTGCTAATTTATCCACCCAGTCCACTTTAGCTAACTCTACACAAATTTCATTGTAATTCACTTTATTTAACTTAAACACAAGTTTCTTACTCTCAAAACGAATATTAAATTGTATGATGCACTGATCATTACTTCCTAGAGAATCTATTACACTGAGGTCATTTATTAAACTTGTCTCATTACCAGATCCAAGATACCCTGTTCCCTGGTTGGCTACATGACATATTGTTCACTCTCCATTCCTAATACATAGAGTGCATTATACTCTTTCCAATAATATGGTTACTTTTTGGGGGTCTATACACAACTACCAATGTTTTCTTTCCCTTGCTGATTTTTACCTCCACCCAAATGGATTCTATATCATCAGAGTCGAGATCATCTCTCACAACTGACCTTATTAAAACGCTACCCCATCATCATCTCTTCCTTCCTTCATTCTGTCGTGTCCTGATGGAATTAAGCTTCAGTGTTATTGCAAATTTCCAGGTGTGTGGTGAGCAATCCATTGCATTCTTTATTTATGCCTGCCCATCCTTTTGTCACAATGGCATTAAATGGCTGGCCCAATTAAGTTTCTGATCAATGTTGACCCCCAAGACATTGAGGTTCTGACATTAAATGGTCAAGGAAAGATATACTTTCTGGAGATTACTTGGCACATATGATGAACTGAATGTTACTTGCCACTTGTTAGCCCAAAGCAGGGTGTTTTGCTGGTTCTGCTGTAGTTTAATATGAGCTGCTTCATTTATGAAGGAACTGAGAATGGATCTGAGCACAGCGGTTCATCAGACAATGACACAGTGAATTCCCTTACAGAAAACAGTTGCACCACTCTTTCTAAAGTTAAATTATTGTACGGTCATTTGGAACAGAAATATAATTATATTCAAATAGCAAGTGAAATACATTACTTTAACAAAATTTACTTGACTGCAAAGGTTTGCATCCTGTTTCAGTACTTGAACATCTGAATTCAGCTAAACATTCAAAGTAGGATGGAGAGACTTGCATGTTCCGGCAAGTAATATTCTTGCAGCAAGATATTAAGTCAATTTTCTTGTACGCTCAACTGAAAATTTCATAACATCATTCAGAACACGAAGTTCTCCTTGCGCCTCAACCTCACTTACTCATCACTCAACCAATAACAGAAAAAAGGAACATGTCATTCATCAAATTACTGTTTGTAGGATTTTAAACCTTGTAAAATATTTCTATACATAGTTGCTGTAATATACATAGTTACTATATTCATATATATGTGCTCAAGAAATTTGATTTGTTAAGAATGGATAAAAGACATAAAAGTAATAAGTAATTAAAGGAAGAAAGTCAGGTAGAAATCGCTGGTGCTAATTTCTACCAGCCCATCCTTGGTTACATTCCTAAGCCATGGATTTCTCTATTGCTCCGCCAGGTCTTTTCATGCATTCCTCATACCATCATTCTGTTGTAACCATTCACACATTCTCAGAACGCATTTTGTTTCTTTAACTTTCTTCTTTTCACCTTGAATGCTTATAATTTCTGTTATTTAACCATCTCCTGCTTTCCACCCAGTCTCAGAACCTTCGCCTCATTTTCATGACTTCTTTTTCCCCAGTTCTGTGCCTGCTTAAAAATTGTTCAGTAATGATTTCTTCCAGCTCTGACAAAAATTCATCGACTGGAAATATTAACTAACTTTTTCTCTCTCCAGAGATGTCACCTGTCTTGTTGACTGTTTCCAGTATTTCATGCTTTTGTTACAGATGAACATCTGCAGTATTTTACCTTCTTGACAATAATTCTAATTTTTGATCCTGTATCTTGTATTCCAAAAATGGTGTTGCAATTCATTGATATTTCTATGCAAGAATAGGATTTGGATTATTTTTACATGTTTTAAGTAATTGATTTTGGTCACATTAGCTGGAATCAATGGCAAGCAAAAGTCAAACACTTGGAAACATCTCCAGCAATGCACTCAATGTTACACTGCTGCAGTTTTTTTGGACAACAGGTGCTGATAGTTATGGTTCTGCTGATAGCTCCTCCAGAATTCGTCTTTTTCCTCACTTACTTCATTACCACTTCCTTTTCACTCGTACCATCATCCCTTTTGTCATTTAATCTCCCCTCTTTTCCACAATCACAGAGCTTCACTTCTTGTTCTTATCTCACCTTCCCCCTGCCAGCTTGCTTACAAACGTAATTCTTTAACATCTTTCAGTTTTAATGGAAAACCATTGAGTTAAACTGTTAACTGTTCTTCCCTCCACAAATGTTGCTTGACTTGTTGAGTATTTCCAGCATTTTCTGTTTATATTTCCGACTTCCAGCATTCATATATCTATGTTTTTATAATAACAATATTTACCTGCCTGATGACCTGGCTACATTGGTGAATATGTTATTAGGTTAAAAAAAAGTCTTTTTTTTAAACGTTAAAAAGCAGGAAACAAGATTGCAGGTGTGTGCATTGACAGGGTGGTGAGGTTGGGAAGAATGGTCAAAAATACAGCAATGAATTAAAGCACTAAAGCAATGCACCAGAAATGACACATTAAATTTGTTATGTGCTCAAGTTGCCCATTTGAATTTTGCTATTAGGAAGCATCAACAAGAAGTTACTCACTTACCCACATGAAGGAGATAAATCAAAGAAAGCCAACCCAGGTCGTCCTTGTGCAACTCCATGACAAATCTTAAAGCAACACTACCAGGCAAACACAATTCATATTTCATCCTCGGCTGCTGTATTTCAAAGACTCACTTGAAAAAACAGTTAAAAATATAAGTGAATGAACAAAAACTTTAGAAACAGAACAGAGGGCCAGAGAATCAAAACAGGAGACAGATGGGCTGTGATGAGATGAAATGAAAGCAAGGAGCAGAAAAGCAAAAACGCAGAAACATTACAAAAGAGGTGTGAAAGTATTAAAAATTTAACTCAAAGGTCACACTAACTCATATGCTAAACCGTTAATTCGACTGACGTCAGTATTATTCTCACCCAAACTACGTGTCAAAAATATGCTTGCGTATTTAATTTAGGATCACTGTAACTAGCTGAGGCATCTTAGCACATCTCATTTACTATTTTAGAAAGAATTAGATGCATGTACAAATTGAGACAGTTTCACCATCTGCTTTGTAAAAAGCCCTCCCAGATAAACACATTATTTTCCAAACTTCTGTCAGTATATTTCATTATTGACCTGTGGAAGCACTGGGCTTGAGGTGCCAAATGCCCTTTCCTCTTTCCATGCTTTATTATTCATTGTGTGAAAGCTCTGATGTAAAGTTCCATATAAATGCAAGCATTATGTTTTGCCATATATTTAAATAGCTGCACAATTGTTTTAAGAGATGGTCACATGATTTGATAGTGACATCATTAAGGTGTTGAACAGGCTGCTGTTTTAGTTTCACTTTGTACAGGGTCCTAGAATAAATCTGTTGTTGTTAGATTGAAACTGTGTGCAAAGCAAGGCTTTTTTTTGTTTAAAATCTACAACCCCTAACACAGTTAGGGCATTACAGGTTTAGACCATTTAGCACATTAAGTGAACACATTAAATTCCTAATTTCTGAAATGGCCTTCTTCAAGGGTTGAAGAATTAACTCCAACCCTTGTTCCAAGGGCCTATTCTGTTCGAATATTTCAGTTTTACTTGGGCAGGAATGCCAACTATAAGTAGCAGTGGACTAGAGTTATTGGCCGCAGCATGGGCTGGAATATCAGCTCATTTTGTTTGCATAAGTATTAGGCAAAGTAGGCAAATTAAGGAATAAAACTACAGAGAGAGTTTATACATTTGGGAAAGTTCAAAATGGCAGGAGCAAGCTTAGCTGTGTAATCAATGGGACTATAGAAACTGATGCAGGAAGAATGGGGACAGCACCTATCCACATCAATGAAGCTGTGCCCCTCACCATCACCCTTACAAATCATTGCCTTCTTTAGAATTGGCAGGATTAAAAAAGGATAATAAGTATGCTTCATTGCAACTTTTTTTTTCCTATTTTTAAACAATCTCATTCATATTTTGAATAATTTAAATAGTGAACATAGTTCTCAAACAGTTAACTTTGCGATGAAGGGCATTATGCAGTTTTGGGTGAATGTGTACTGAATTTATTACCATTTTAAGTGCTGTACATTGAAAAGAATAATGATCCAATTCAAAAGTAATTCTCATAAAAATCTGCTTTATGTCAAGTAATGATTTTTAATCCATCAGCTAGAAATCTGAATTGAACTTTTAAAAACAATGACTTTTGAAAAACACAGGGTCTAAAGGTGACTTGAACTTGCAGTGAAAGTTTGCAGTTTGCATTGCTGCACACTCCACATTTCAATCCATTAGAATGGAGGCAGCACGTCTGCTAAATCCTCAAAGCCAACTACTTCGGGAAAATGTGAAGGACCCACATCTGTCCCATATTCAATGGTTGGAGGTGAACTTTGACAAAGGACCCTAGCTAACAGAGCTTCTCATACACAATTTAATTAAGTTACACTTGGAATACACTGTCAAATACATTATTTGGATTCCCTGGACAGTTGCCGAGTAAAGGTTACATGACAAGCCAACTTTTTATATGTTTAATCACCTACTTTCTCTGCAAAACTTAGGACAAGCAACTGAGACACAGAAGAGCTGGGTAGGGTCGTCCTCTGCCTCCCCTCTCCAACCACCTTGCAAACTATGAAACCTGTTTGCTGACCATGACTATCCAGGGATGTTCCTGCTGTAGACAGAGGCTTGTTGAAATAATTCAACCCAGTACTACCATCTTCAGAAGTACAACCAATCCATGCCAGTATCTCCACATCATAGCTGCCCACCCCAGTCCAATGCTGGCATCTCCACATTATCTCCAGAAGCGCAACCAAATCAGCTGTCCACATCTTTAAATCAGAAGCATTGGAATCATTAAATGAAAGTCACAAGATCAAGTTCAACTGAGTCACCAAAGCACAGATTTTATATTCTGCTTAATTTTTACTCTAATTTGATCAATTTATCTCTCCCCACTCTAATCTATATTTGTGAACATGCACACAAAAGTCTCAGCATATTTTATTATTTCATTTATATAGATGATCTGGAGGAGGGAACTGAGTGTATGGTGTCAAAATTTGCTGATGACACCAAGATTGGTGGAAAGGCAAATTGTGCGGAGGGTGTGGAGAGTCTGCAGAAGGATCTAGATAAGCTGGGCAAATGGGCCAGGAACTGGCAAATGGAATTTAATGTTGGCAAGTGTGAGGTGGTCCACTTTGGTAGGAATAATGGTAGGAAGGATTATTACTTACGTGGAGAAAAACTGCAGCAGGCGACGGTGCAGAGGGACCTCGGGGTCCTTGTGCATGAGTCGCAAAAACCCAGCTTGCAGGTGCAGCAGGTGGTCAGGAAGGCGAATGGGATGCTGGCCTTCATAGCAAGGGGGATTGAATATAAAAGTAGGGAGGTCTTGCTGCAGCTATATAGGGCATTGGTGAGGCCGCAGCTGGAGTACTGTGTGCAGTTTTGGGCGCTGTACTTACGCAAGGATATTTTGGCCTTGGAGGGAGTGCAGAGGAGGTTTACTAGGCTGATGCCGGAGTTGAGGGGGTTGAGCTATGAGGAGAGGCTGAATAAACTAGGCTTGTACTCGTTAGAGTTTAGAAGAATGAGGGGAGATCTCATTGAGACGTATAAGATGATGAATGGGATGGATAGGATAGAGGTGGAGAGACTCTTCCCACTCAGAAAGGACAGTAGGACTAGGGGGCACAGCCTCAAAATAAAGGGGGGGTGGTTTAGAACGGAGTTGAGGAGGAACTTCTTCACTCAAAGGGTGGTGAATCTCTGGAATTCTCTGCCCGTTGAAGTGGTGGAGGCTACCTCGCTAAATGTTTTTAAGATGCGGGTTGATGGGTTTTTGATAAGAGAGGGGATTAAGGGTTATGGGGAGAGGGCGGGAATGTGGAGCTGAGCCACAACAGATCAGCCATGATCTTATTGAATGGCGGGGCAGGCTCGAGGGGCCAGATGGCCTACTCCTGCTCCTATTTCTTATGTTATGTTGTTATGTTATGTTCTTAATTAGATCAGTTTTAAGAAGGTAAAGCTAATTATTTTCTTTGTTTAAATTCAAAAATCTTGTCCAATTGGTTACGATTATGTGTAAAGAATTAAGTACTCAGTTGGCAAGTATATCCTTTACAAAACACTAAAACCTGCTGCAGTCAAATGAGGAGAGGAAAAAGAGAGTATTTATTGGACTGCTCCTCACCTGATTGTAACACAATGCAATATTCATTGACATGTGCATTTCCCATGCAATTAAAAACACTGTTTGAATTCATTTGTTTTAATACAAGTATTGATTTACAAATAAAAGGAGTAGGACAAATTGGCTGTCACATTTCCTGTATTCGTATATGGATTACACTTAAGCTATTTTATTGGTTGTAAACAGTTTGGAATATCTAGTGGTTGTGAAAGGTGCCACAGAAATGCAAATCTTCTTTTAAAGTGTTGACCATATATATTATTTTATCTTGGAACTGCGACCATTTTGATAATTATACCCCAAAGCTCAAGCTGATTAAATTTGACATCTGTTCCAATGTGCTCAAAAGTACTAATACTACTTTTATGAAGCTATCTTCAAAAGAGAGACCAAAGATAAAATGTCAAACAATACTCTTAGAGGCACTGGCTGGCTGATTATGCAGGTACCATATACAGAGAGGTTTGTTTATGAATAATTTATAATGATATTCAGCGATGGTACAGCGTTCACTGATATTTAACAGAACAAAGGCAAGGTGCAAATCTTTTGAACTCAATAAAAGACACATTCATTTTAAAACAGACAGTGAAATTGATTTTACTAAAGGTCAAATGAATTTCTTCGGAATAAAGTGAATCCGTTTCCTTTTTACATTCATTATAGGCTCAAATGCAATTTTATTTCTTCTTTTTACTGGAAATTTTTAATGCAACAATAAACACATCCTTTGACACTGTCAAATAATGGACAGCCAAATAAATTGTTAATACAATTTGGCAGTCATTCGTTTTTGCATTTTGTCTGTAATAATGAAAACTACATTGTACTGTGTACAGCTTTGTTCGACATTTAGCATCTGCGGACAATGCCAGGTTGTGTTGTGTGGCTCATCAAGTGGATAACTTACTTCACTGCACTTCTCATCATTATATTGCAGCTGCATTATGGTATGCTGAACCTTTTTTTTCAAGGCAGAGGCCTCACCTTTGAGTCAGTGCCATGACTTATGCGATGTGTGGTACTGATGGAGCGCTGCAACGTTGGGGGTGCAGTCTTTTGGAAGGGGTGTTAAACGAAGGCCCTATCCCTCTCTCAAGTGGATGAAAAATATTTCAAGACCTGGCAAATTTTTTTTTTCTTCAACCAATGTTAAAACAAAATGGTCATTAGCTCTTTATTGTTTGTGGGTCTAAGTATTTACCCCATTTCCTACATTACAATAAAGATTATATTGACAATGCTTCATTGGATGTAATGTACTTTGAGATGCCAAAGGTAGTATATATATCTAAATTATTTCTTTCTTACAATATACTTCCTGGGTTTTATGAACTACTGTGCAATAGCAGGTGTTAATGATTTCTAATCTGCTCCTATTTTAGGATTACTCTCTCTTTCAAGTACAATTTTGAAGGAGACTCCATTCACAGTCTAATTTCTACAATATAGTTCAAAAAAGTTATATTATTCAATTATTTCTCAAAAACAATGCTACAACTCTTACATCGGGTAGCAGGGCAAACAATTGTGTTTCCGCACATTAGAATCATAGAATCACTACAAAGCAGAAGGAGGCCATTTGATTCATCAAGTCTGCACCAACTCTCCAACAAGGCATCTTATACAGGCCCCATCCCTGTAATCCCAGTTTTTACCCTGATAATTCCCCTAACATACACATCTTAGAACACTAAAGGGCAATTTAACATGGCTAATCTATCTAGTCTACACAACTTTGGACAAAGGGGGAAATATGCATGGTCAATGCACCTAACCAGCACACCAACAGACTGCGGGACGAAACCGAAAACCCAGGTGAAACCGATGCAGACATGGGAAGAACATGCAAAATCCACACAGACAGACACCCAAGGTTGGAAATAGGGTGGCACAGTGGCTAGCACTGCTGCCTCACAGTGTCAGGGACCTGGGTTCAATTCCTAGCTTGGGTCACTGTGTGGAGTTTGCATATTCTCTTTCTATCTGCGTGGGTTTCCTCCAGGTGCTCCGGTTTCCTCCCACAGTCCAACAATACGTAGGCTAGGTGGGTTGGCCATGCTAAATTCACCCTCAGAATACCTGAACAGGCACTGGAGTATGGTGATGAGGGGATTTTCACAGTAACTTCATTGCAGTGTGAGTGTAAGCCTACTTATGACTAATAACTAAACTTTAACTTTAAAATTCAGGTCGCTGGCATTGAGGCAGCAGTGCTAACCACTGTGTCACGGTGCCGCCCTGCATTCAGATTGACGAATCACTAAATTAAAGGTATGGGGAGGGATTCTTTGGCCATGCTTGCCCCAAAACTGGAAAATCCTGCCCGCCATCAATGGACGTTTGCATGGTCCTGCTATGATTCCTGTGGTGGACAGGATGGGAAAATTCCATCAATAAAGTCTAAAGAAGAAAGAATAATTCAAATAGTGAATTCAATTTAGGTACAGAAAAAGAAAGGAAGATTCTATTCAGAAAGAGGAGGTATTATCTTTTGGAGAAGATGTTAAACCAGCAGAAGAAACGGAAATAAACTAAAGTAGCGTTTTAATCTCCAACAATTAAAACCTGAAGGAACAAGACTTCACTTGCAATAGTTAATTTTCACTGCAAGTGTGTTTGCCTGGCAGTAATTATCACACTGTTATGAAGGTGCTTAGATGGAGATAGACACGCCTAACTTTTCAGATGAGTTTACATCATTGCTAAAATTCAGGAACAGAAATATAATACCATGATAATTGTAATGGGTTTTCAAAAACTGTTCGCATGATGTTAATGGCAGTATGGTACAGCTACGCCAGTAACATCTTGATGTTATGTTTAATTATGCATCTGCCCTCAACTAAAGTTGTCACTATCATTTAGATGGCAATTTGCAGGCCAGTGCATTTTCAGAAAATAATATATCCTTTCCAAATAGTTGCCTTTGAATAAGTTTGTACATATCAACTTGATTATTTGCACTTACAGGTTACTTAAGCAACTACACATTTTGCGGTTTCATTTTTCAACACACTCCACTCAAAATAACCTCAATTTTATGCTTTGTTGACTAATTTAATTTTCACATACTTCTCACAAAAGGATGAATCGTCAAATGAGATACCTTATCCAGAGGACGCTGGTTTCCAAAATACATTTTTACTTCAATTTAAACGTCTATAATAAAGTCTATGATAACTCTCCAGCAACAAAACACAGACAGATCAGTATCCTGTACTGCAATGACTGTACACTCTGGGTCTATATCCCACACTCCTGTGTTTGTTCACATATCATTCAAAATGTTGCACCCCCATGACTGTACACCTTTGGGTTAACATCCTGCACCACCATGTCTGTACACCTTTAGATTAATATCCTGCATCCCATGACTGTAGGATATTGGGTCTATATCATGTACAAAATGAATGTACACCTTTGGTCAGTACATCCTCAGGTTGACGCGTATTATCATATTTCTTTAACTTGTGCTTAACGCTCTCTCCACTCACATTGTTTTCACCTTTAAGACTTGATTATCTGTAAAGACTCACATTCCAACCATTATTTTGTAAATTGAGTTTGTGTCTTTAAATGCCCTGTTTGTGAACAGAACTCCCACTTACCTGACGAAGGAACAGCGCTCCAAAAGCTAGTGGCTTTTGCTACCAAATAAACCTGTTGGACTTTAACCTGGTGTTGTAGGACTTCTTTACCCCAGTCCAATGCCGGCATCTCCACATCCAGTACAAAAGCCATACACCATTGGGTCACTACCCTGCATCTTAACAACAGTATTCTGTAATCTACTCCCTACCATGTCAGAATCTAGTACTGCAGGGATAGCTAAAAATCCAAAACAGTTAACATACTGCACACTTCTAAGCACATTATTAATGTCTACTGAAACTGCCCAATTTCATTTGACTTGGGCCTTTACAGCAAACATATTAAAATGAAACCTCTTCCTAATCTGGGTTGGATTTGCACTGGTTGTCATATTGGCCTGCTGCACTCATCACTCCTCAAGGTTATCTTGTGTTGGGAAGAGATCTAACAGCAGCCTGAGAGAACGCTAAGAATTAAGGCATGTTAATGATCAATAGCAGTTGATTGTCAAACAATGATTATGCACAAATTTAAAATTTCCAAAAAGATTAAAGCAGTAAAACATTCCCCATGGGTAGATGGTTAGAATTATAGAATCCCTACAGTCCAGAAGGAGGGCATTCAGCTCATCGAACCTGCAATGACCACAATTTCACCCAGGCCTACCCCTGTAACTCCATACATTTACCCTGCTAATCCCCCTGACACTAGGGTCAATTGAGCATAGCCAATCAACCTAATCCGCACATCTTTGGACTGTGGGGAGAAATCGGAGGACCTGTAGCAAACCTATGCAGACATGGGGAGAAAGTGCAGGCTCCACACAGACAGTGACCTGAGGCCAGAATTGAACTGGGTCCCTGGTGCTGTGAGGCAGCAGTGCCAACCACTGTGCCTCCCAAATGTGAAAGTTTCTACCACAAACAATTATTGGAGCAGAATCCTATTAAAATAAATTAATAAATTATTTGACTAAGAGGAATATTAAAGAGTATGGGGAAATCAGCAGACAGATGGGTTTTGACCAAGTAATTTGGAAGAGGAATGCCAGAATAAATTTTCTGCACCAGATGTCCTAATCGTGTGTTGTAACAATTGGTGATTTTGACCCTTTGCTCTTCAAAAGAAAATACTCTGTTAAAATAATGTAGTCATAAAATACTAGTATCATCTGTAAAGAAAATGAAGAACATTGAATGCAAGTGCAGGGCTGTAGTATAACACACCCTCAACTAGTTACAATACAAACAAAGCTGATTCTTAATATCTGACATGGTGAAGACAGAAGAATGGAAGATCTCTGCTATTTCTATCCCTGTATCTACCTTCTGTTGTAACTTCCAATGGATATCAGAAGCCTTTATATGACATGAAAACCAATCAGGTGGCAATAATGAGATGGCTTCATATGACATCTTTTCTGTTATTATAGCTATAACATTGGATGTGAGGAAGTTCTGCATCTAACAGGTTCCAATGGAAGCCTTTGAAAAAGGTAAAAAACCCAGCCTTTGAAGCTGAATCAGTTGTGGGGTATTGCAGATGTTGGTTTTGCCCTTTCATTGCCATACTAAAGGCAAAGTCATGATGCAGCATAAACTTTTTTTTCATTGTCCACCATGGTGAACTACCCACTAAACTGGATATCTTATCTGGAGCCCATTTAAAGAAAAATTTAAAAGACACCAGAACATTTGCCAAGGTGAGTTTCCCATCTGTCAGGCAAGTAAAACATATGAAATAAAACAGAAAATGCTGGAAAAGTCCATCAGGTCTGGCAGCATATGTGAAGAGAGGAACAGAGTTAATGGCAAAAGTTGAAATGTAAACCTCAGCATACTTACAGTGAAAAGTTTTGGTCTCATCTGTAGCATTAGGGGGCACAGCCTCAAGATAAAAGGGGGGGCAGTTTAGAACGGAGTTGAGGAGGAACTTCTTCACTCAAAGGGTGGTGAATCTCTGGAATTCTCTGCCCGTTGAAGTGGCGGAGGCTGCCTCGCTAAATATTTTTAAGACGCGGGTTGATGGGTTTTTGATAAGAGAGGGATTAAGGGTTATGGGGGGAGGGCGGGAAAGTGGAACTGAGCAGCGACAGATCAGCCATGATCTTATTGAATGGCGGGGCAGGCTCGAAGGGCTAGATGGCCTACTCCTGCTCCTATTTCTTATGTTCTTATGTTCTTATTTTATATGACAGTGATACAAAGAGTGATTTCTTAATGTGCTACATGTATGAATGTTAGATAATTCAAATGGACATATTGCAATACTTGCATGCTATAATTTGCTGATTGATGGAGAAACAAAATAGATTCTACTGCAGTATAGTGCTGTGTTATCACAAAGGCGCAATCCTTTGCATTAGGCAAGGGAGAAACACTTATACACAGCATCATTTTACAATACAAAATTTGTGAACCAGAAAAGTACTGTAAGAAACAGAGTTGAATGAGGGGAGGGATAAAAGGAACTAAAAGACAAAGATAATCCCACAAAAACAAAGCAACATGGAAACTCCCACCGGAATTGTAGAGATACTCAGAACTGTATGGGCTGCATGCAGTTAGCAAATTATTGAACAGGCAAGTAAACTGTCACATCTAAAATTGTCCACTATTCAATGATGGCACTACTGCTAAGAATAAACACTGTTGGATAGCGAATAGAACGTATTTCCGAAAGAAATGTAGCAGCATTAATATTGTTATTTATGCAACAGTAACACAACACATATCAACAGGGAGGTAACAAAGCACTAATTATCAAGCTGCCTTAACAAAAATGTCTCTCCTGTTAGTGATACTTAAATTTACAATGTACATTTTAGTTTCAGTTTTAAAGATAACTGGAAGAGGAAACTAATTCAAAACCCCTTCTGTCTGAAGAAGGATCTTTACTTTGGCTGTGCACTCTCAGAGTCACAGGATTAAAACACCCAGAGAATGTCAACTGTTACACCTATTATCCATCCTCCTTCCCACTGAAATCTTTTTTCCTACTTGTTATTCATCAGTAATAGATAAAACTTTCTTCTTCAATCAGATTCCACCCAAAGAAAACCATGTAGATCGAAAGAAATTTCTCCCATATCAACTTCTTCCATGAATATTTCCCACTTATTAACTATATACTTTTAAAAATAACAATCAGTTTATGTATGAACTTAGTTGTCATGATACACACACACACACACACACACACACACACACACACACACACACACACACACACACACACACACACACACACACACATACGAAAAGCCAGCCCACCCCAGGACGCTAAACAATTCAAGAATTGAGATACATCCTCGCCATTCTTTCCCTAAAACTTCATAATTCCCACCAAGCCAAGCTAGATCCCCACAGGTGGACAGACAGCATAAACAAGCGAAGTGAAAATACAACTGTTTGGGAATTTATAGCTTTTTCATCAGAAGCCATTGCAGTTAGAACTTCAACCTAACCATGAAGACTGGACTGACTTGTTCCTTAGGATGGAGCTTCCAAGTCCGATGAATAAACCTCTTTGGATTTTATTTAACTAGTGCTGCAGATTAGTGAATGAAGCATAAGTGTAAGCTAGAGGATCAAGGTCTTCACTCAAATTGATTTCATGTTATTGTGTTAATACTAAAATATCTTCCTCCTCAGTCAATCAACCAACTGGGTACCCACCTTGGATTTTAATCTTGCTCAACTCTCACTGCCATCTTTCCTCCAATCCAGCTTCCTTCCTAAGCGTTCCTTCCATATAAACCCTTGTGCCTAAATGCACAATCACATCCATGACATTGTGATTTTGAGGCCTCACTACATCCATGGTCTCAATTGTAGACATCTTCCTAACCACTTCTAAACCCATTACTTACTTCCTCCAGCAATGAAGACAAAACTCTTCCATAAGTAACTTACAACTGAACATTCAAGCTATTCAGCTCTGACGAAGAGTCATCCAAACTTGAAATATTAGCTCTGTTTTCTCTCCACAGATGCTGTGAGACCTGCTGAGATTTTCCAGCAATTTCTGTTTTTGATTCAGGTTACAACATTCACAGTAATTTGCTTAAGTTTAAGCTACGCTTTTGTTTTAACCTCACTGCAACACTTCTTCCCTCACCTCCACCTCTAATACCCTATCGCCTGTAAAACCTTTAGTCTTTACCCCATCCTGCTACCCTACCCTGGTACTACACTCCCCCTCATCCTCCTACCATACTTTGCTCACTCAAATCTAAGGCACATAATCTGAGCATATTTGCTGCACCATTTGGTCTCATCATCTCCAGGAGAGACCTGGAGCAAAAATAATCAATTGTTTCCCCATGACAGTCAATTGCTTTAAACACGCTTTCCTTTCTACTCTGCCTCTGTTGTTCTCTCCTGAAAGCAATAAACGTTATCCTAGGCACTCTCTGTCTTAGTCCTAAACTCCCATCTTTAGTTTATCTCTGTTTCCTCATGTCCTCCTCAAAGCTCATCTTTTCCATGAAACCAATTTCCTTCACAATGACTCAATTTTCTAAACTAATCGCTTCCTTCCAGGCCCATGCTAGTTGATATTGCAAATGGTTCCCTTCTACTTAGTTATTGTACCAGTCCATTTAAAATCCTGCTTCAGTTCTTGCAAACATTTACATTTTTAACCTTGAATTTACAGTAGTCTCCACATCAGAGTCCACACATCATGCAATTATGAGTTTGTAAAGTTCCGCAGGCATGTATTCTATCCTATTTCTCCCACTCTTGTTTCTTGTATATCCTTATATCATTCATTGGTGGCTGTGTTTTCAGTCTTTGAGACTCTTCACTTTGGAACATACTGTGTAAGCCCCACCTGCTCTGCAGCATCATCTCATCCTTTTAAGACCATGTCTTCAACCAAGCTTTTGGCCACAGTTTCCAATATTTTCTTCTATGGTTTGACATCCATTTTCCTTATTATGTCTCTGTAAAGCACCATGGTATATTTTTCCTAAGATAAAGGTACTTTATAAATTCATGCTGTTGCAGTTCTCAAAAAAATGCCATAAGCACTCTCAGTTTTCAGGCAAGAGAAGAATAATCACTATCAAACTGCGTGACAAAGTTAATCAACCTCTTCCTCCAGGGACAGGGGATGTCAAATGATATCTTTCACAACTGTATTAAGCTGTCAGTCGCCTGTTGGGCTGCCTGGGACAACAGACTCTCATCTCTGGTATGTCAGTAAACCTTAATAATTAGCTTTGTCTCCATGCATACTCATGTTTGTAAGCCTTTGCAAAATCAGGTTGGTTTAAAATACAAATTAGCTGGCAGTAAATGGTAATCACAATTAATCCCATTAAATTATATTTAACTTATACGTCCTCCATTCACAAAATAGAAAATAATGATGCTTGACTAATTCCTAACATTCCTGTTGGATAATGGAGGTTGAATAGCTGACAGATCCCTGACTTAATGTCCACCTGGGTTTGCAGAAGAAAAATAGGAAGAATTAGTGAACTGGCAAAAAGCTGGCAAATAATTCAGAGCAAAAAAAACCCATCAATCAACTCTTTTCTCCTTAGACACAATCAGAATGTGCCTTTCATAACTGAATAAAACCATCAACTGTAGGATTTAAAATAGCAACTGCAGAAGACTCTCACTCTTGGTAGATCAGAAAATCCAAGGATTAGCTTAATTTCCTTCCCAAAATCAGACTGTGCTGTCACCAACACTCGGATGGACAGGCTGTCTACTACCACTTGCTGAGCAATGGATTATAAGGCCTGGCACTAAGTTTGCACAATCTTTTGGAAATAATTAACCTCGAGAAGAAAAGGAATTAAAAGTTACTTGATTTACATGGCCATAAATTACACAATTTGCATTCTGTAATTCCCAATCAAGAGTTAGCGAACTAAAATAATGGCCAAAATCTTATCAATTAATAAATATAAAGTCCTGCAATTTGAAATATAATCAATCTCGTATCCAATGCATAGATTTTTGGCTGTATTCTGAGCACCTTTTTCCTTTGTTCATACTTAGTCAAAAGGCACAGAGCAAATAACTTAATGAACAATAAGGGATAGCCCATCTCCCCTACGTCTCTATCTTAACTTAGAAACTCTGTCTTCTTACAGACTATCTGAATTCATAGTTTCTGGAGAATGTAAATTTCTGCTGTTTAGTAACAGTCATCAGATATAAGGCTACAGTTCCAATTTATTTGCAAAGCAGCAAATGCAACATAAGAACACCCTCAACTAATCTTTCCTTATGACAAATATTTTCTTGACACAGAATCTTCCTAGTGATTGAAACAAAATTAGTAAAGTTAGGTAATTCTGATAACACAGCTCTTAACAATAGAGGTACTTCACATGTCAAGGTGCAGTGTATTTCAACATTAGGCTTCCATGAACTAGCAATAATCTTTTCTTTGTCACAGTAACTAGGAGGCAAATGGCACACATAATTAATTATATACAAAATGCCTCAAACTTCTGGTAAGGGCAAATGCACAGCTAAACACTGAAGTTGTGAAGATACTATCGCTTCTTGACCTCTTGGCTGAGATCAAACATTAGATCAAGCCCAAGATTAGATGCAATGCCTTTTCTTGTAAGCTTGGGTCTTGTATGCCTCTCCTCTGCAGACCATTAATTGTATTCAATTTGAATTGATCTTTGATGCAAGCAAGGAGATGGATTAAGGAAAACCTCAGCAGGTCTGACAGCATCAGTGGAGAGAGAATAGGGCCAACATTTTGAGGCAGGTTTGATGAGATTTTCCAGTATTTTCTGGTTTTGCTTCAGATTCCAGCATTGAGATGGATAAAGGGCTTGCCTTGGCCATTCTATCAAAGCCAAGCGTAGAGTAAACTTAAAAAGTTACTGTTGAACATGTGAAGGTTTAATGTTAACTTTGTGAAAATATCATTGAGCTGTCTGGATTTATGAACAAAATGATCTGAACAGTGCAAAAATGCTACATTTATACCACTGACTTGAAGAAAACTCTCCATAGAAATGGACAAGTTCCAAGTTTACTTTTAATAATGTACAGTTTTTTTTGTAATAACTATATTGTTTGCCTCTTTTTAAAGTAACTATGGCATACTTCCAGCAGCAGATGTTTATCACTATTAGCCAATGTTATAAAACACTTGACATTTAACTGCCTTTGGTATGAAGTATCATTGCTTAATTGTTGCTGGGAAGTTATTTAAAAAAATTATAAATTATATTTGAAGTTTGTTTTTTAATTATTTTCTCTGCTTAAGTTACATTTCCCATTTCAAATCTCTTTTTACATCTAACTTGACATTGACTTCACCCACTATAATTTACACTTCCTTCTCAATCTTTGTGCTGCTAACTTCACAATCACTCAAGCTGATTTGTTAAGGAGATACACAGTTGTTTGATCTGTCAACTCAAATTGCAGTTGCACAACTTGCCTTTATGTGACATGTTCAGTTCACACATTCAGCAAATTCCCACATTAAAAAATGTTGAAGTCTAAATGGGAAAGGGCAAGTCGACCTAACAGCAAATGCCTTTAGATTCATGCTTAAAGCACATTATGCACTGTTGAAAGGGCAGTTTCAGCTGTGGTGCACCAAACAGATTCTCAATTTGATAGCAGAATTTTCAGCTTCTCTATTCTACCATAACAACATTTAATGGAAGGCTTCAAAAATTGAGAAAATAAAATATATTAGCTACCTGTTGTACCTGTGCTGCAAGTAAGTGTGCAGATACAGCGGGCAGTGAAGGAGGCAAATGGTATTTTGGTCTTCATAGGATTTGAGTGTAGGGATGTTTTGCTGCAATTTTATAGGGCGCTGGTGAAGCCACATCTGGAGTATTGTGTGCAGTTTAGATGTACTTGTCTGAAGAAGGATGTCCTTGCTATAGTTGGAGTACAGCGAAGGTTTAGCAGGCTGATTCCCTAGATGGTAGATCTGTCATATGAGGACAGACTAAGTCAGCTAGGATTATATTAATTGGAGTTTTGAAGAGTGAGGGGGGATCATGTAGAAATGTCTAAAATTCTAACAGGGTTAGTCAGGGTATATTCAAAAAAGATGGTCCCAGTGATGAGAACTAGGGGTTATAGTTTGACGATAAGAGGTAAACCTTTTAGAAATGAGGTGAGGAAAAATTTCTTCACCAGAGGATGTTAAATGTGTGGAATTCATTACTACAGAAAATAACTGAGGCCAAAACATTGTGTGATTTCAAGAAAAAACTAGATATAGCTCTTGGGGCTCAAGGGATCAAGGGATTGAGAGGAGAGGTGGAGCAGGCTTGAAGGGCCAGATAGCCTACTCTTGTTTCTAGTCTCTATGTTTACTGCAAGCTTGATGATCCCTTTTTGTTTCAATGCAGCTCAAACCTTGCATCAAACACCAGCTGCCATCTGGCTCTCTCTGAGAGATGTAGAGATTTTCTGCAACAAATCAGTATGGTGTTTGCCTGTTTTTAAAATAACTATGGTATGCTTCCAGAAACAGCTCCAAATATATGAGTGAGAAAGGAATAAACTTACATTTTTAAAACACCAATCACATCCTAAGAATGACCCAAAGGCCTTCACAGCTAATAAACTACCTTTGAAATGAAGTCATTGTTGTAATGTTGGGAAACATGGCAAAAAATTTTCACACATGAAGGTCCTACAGTGATGAGAAAAATGACCAGTTACTCTCCTAGAATAGTTGAGAGATAAATATTTGCTAGAGCACCAGAAGAACTCCAGTGGACCTTTTGGGCAGGCTTTTATTGCTTGTCCTGAAACCATAAAATCCTGTCTAATGTCAACGGACCTCTTCATTGTTTGCCCCTCGCTCCTGTGGTAGGCGGGACATTAAAATTCCGGCCTTTGTGTCTATCTAAGGGACTGGGCCTCTAACATCTCACCTAAAGATAGCATTTCTAGTGGTGTAGTACTCTCATTATTGCACTCCATGTCAGTGGGCTTTAATTCTAGAGTGGCATTAGTAACATCTATCTTTGGAATCAAAGCACTTTCATTTGGAAGGAAAAAATGCAATCAATATGTATAAGCTCTCAAAAAGGGCCAGTGCTTTCCTTTCCCACACATCTTTTTTATGTCAAATGAGGAAGACCACACCTAAAGTTAAACAACAAAAACTTTTCAGATTTAATTCTATATTCCACCTTTTTTTTTTGAAAGCTGTGATACTCAAGAACATGGACAGGTAGACCATGATACAACACCAAAAACTTTGCTCCATTTCCTTGAAAGGTGCTAACTGTAGAATACTGGGTTTAAAATTGAAAAAGTAGAGACGTGTCTTTGAGGTAGTTTATTCCATGTCAAGGTATGTTATTGAGAACAGTACAAATAAAAGGAGATTATTTGTTCAACCAATCTCAGCCAAAATGGTGTCCAATATTGAAAGATTATAATAGTATCACATTAATAAAAGAAATGCTCTTTGAATAATCTGTTCATTAAGATTATGAAGATAAGGACAGAAAAGGAGATTATATCCATGTAGGTCATCCTTCTTTGTATGGAAATCTAAGTTCCCCACCATCGACTGCCTCATCTTTCAGTCATAAATTCTCAAACCAGCAGAGTATCAGATGCTATAAAAGAAACTTTACTGTTTCTGAATGTGTATACTTATGGCTATTCATATGACAGTTCACAATTATGATTAGGTGTTTAGACTTAGCAGTGTGGAGTTAGAAGGATTATGTAATTAATAAGCAGAACCTAGTCAATGAGCAGCTTGCCTTTATATGGCATGTTTAATATACTAAAGCTTCCAGGCTTTTCCAAATAGCATTAACAAAATGTAATACTGAGTCACATAAGTAAATAATATGGGCTGGTGCCTAAGGAGCTTGGTCAAAGAGGTAGGTTTTAAGAAGCGTCTTAAATGCGGAGTTAGCGAGGTTTAAAGAGGGTCCAGGCAGCTGAAGGCAGGGGTGGCAGAGGGAAAGGAGACACAAATGGCAGAACAATTAAAATGGAGATGCCTAAGAGGTCAAAATTCAAGAACAGCTAGGATTTTAGTTGGAAGACTGGAGAAGGTTAAGGAGACAGTGAAGACAGAGGAATTTCAAAACAAGGATGAATGTTTTTATATTGAGATTGGGCCTGGAACCTACTGTAGATCAGTGATCTGGGAATGGGTGGAACAGGGTCTGTGCAAGTCAAGACATGGGAACAGTTTTGGATGAATTCAAGTTTATGCAGTGTGGCAGACACAAAACCAGCATTGGAATAGTCAAGTCTAGACTTAACAGAAAGGACGATAAAGGGTTTTGGCAGATTAACTGAGGCAGCTGTGGAAGTGGGCAATATTAGATATGGGATTAAATGGCCTTCGTGATAAAACAGAGGTGCAGTCAGAGGCTTATTTCAGCATTAAACAAAAGGCCAAGTCTACAAGTGGTAAGGTTCAGCCTCAGGCACTTGTTGGGAAAAGGATAGAGTTGGTGACAAACCAGGCTGTGTTCATGGAATTTGTTGTAAATGTTAAGAAGACCCAAGCAAAGATCCTGAGAAATTATAAAAAGAACATGTCTTAGCCAGAGGTGATAGGCTAATTATAATAAAAAGAATCAAGTAAATATTGTAAAGCTGCAACTCTAATCATCTGATGTGAGACTTTGATGGTTTCCCCTGAAGGAGATAATTGATTTGTGAGCCTAATTAGGCTAATCAAAGGACAACAGCATTTTATAAAAAGAACATGATGTGGGGAAAGAGAATAAAACATAAAATGGAAAAAAAGAACATCTTCCACATGCGCAAGTTGAAAACAGAAGATGGTTAAATGACAGAAGATGAATTCAAAGGAAAATGAGATATAATGAGAGAAATTTCAACCTTTTTTCTTCAAGGCTCCTGAGCCTGTTTTCCAAGCTTTCCCTTCTACATGTCAATCAGACAAACTTCTTTATGTCTTTAGTGTCCAATTGTCCCTACCACATCCCTTGATCCCCTATTGGAACATCACGCTGTTTGGATGATTTGCATTGATGTCTTCTCCCAAGAAGATTGGCTACGGGTGCTGCTATATTTGCTAGTTTTTCTTCTTCTAGAGCTGAGCAGATTTAAGGTGATTGACAAAAGAATTAGAAATGACATGAGGAAACTTTTTTGAAACACAGCGAGTTGTTTGATCTAAAATGCACTGGCTGAAAGGATAGTGTATGCAGATTCAACAGTACTCAATTCTCCTTTTGAATCTTAAGTACTTGAAAGGAAAGAAATTACAGGGCTATGGGAAAAGAAGAGGATTAATTGATAACTCTACCAGAAAGAATTGACACAGGCATAGTGTGACTAATGGCCTCCTTCTATGCAGTAAGTAGCCTTCTATGAAAACTAACTCAATTTGAAATTTCCCTGAAGATTGGCTATTTACAATTCCTTTGCCAAGATAATAACGACAGGCATATTAAAAAAATTCTGGAACTTTAATGCAATCTATTTCAATCATAATATGATCGAATAGAGACAATGCAGATTTACGAAAGAGACAATGGATTTGACAAAACCATGCTGAGTGTTTTTGTGGATGGACAAGGGGGAGGAAAGCATTGAATGAAGCACATTTGAATTTTCAAAAAAATATGTGACAGGGTGTTGCACAAAAAGCTATTACACAAAATTAGGGCTTGGGATTGGGGTAATAGATTGACATTGATAAGGACTTGGTTAATGGACAGAAAACAAATCGACATGGGGTACTGCAAGGGTCAGTGCTTGGGCTTCAACTATTTGCAATCTGTATTAATGACTTACAAGAGGGGACAAGTGTAATATGATTATGATCAGTGAAAATGCAAAATTAGGTGAGAAAATAAATGAAGAATTTAAGGAGGCTGTAAAAGGATTTAGACAGATTAACTGAATGGCAAAGAATTTGGCAGGTATAATTTCTTCATATTACATTCTAAGTTATCCACTTAGGTTAGGAAAATATAAAAGAAGAATTTATTTAAATGATGAGAGTTTGGTATTGCAAAGGATCTGGGTGCGCTTATATATGAATCATAAAAGTCAACAAGCAATTAGAGAAGTAAATGGTATATTAGTCATTATTACAAAGGGATTGGCATACAAGAATAAAGAAGTCTTGCTTAATTATTTGGCATCTTGGTAAGGGCACACCTGGAGTGCTGTGTACAATTTAGTACAGTCATAAAATATATAATTATAAATTTAGTTTTTAAAATGTAAAAGCTATTTAAAAGAGATTGTTTAACAAGTAGGAATTAAATTATTTTCCAAACGTCGCTGGATCCTGGGGAAGTGCCGGAAGATTGGAAAACGGCTAATGTTACGCCATTGTTTAAGAAGGGTGGCAGGCAAAAGGCGGGGAATTATAGACTGGTTAGTTTAACGTCTGTTGTAGGAAAAATGTTGGAATCCGTCATCAAGGAGAAAATAGCGAGGTATCTTGAGGAGAATTGTTTGGTAGAGCAGATGCAGCACGGTTTCGTTAAGGGAAAGTCGTGTCTGATGAATTTATTGGAGTTCTATGAGGATGTGTCTAGGGCGGTGGATAGGGGAGAGCCGGTGGATGTGGTGTTTCTTGATTTTCAGAAGGCGTTTGACAAGGTGCCTCACAAGAGGTTATTACAGAAGGTCAGGGGGCATGGAGTTGGGGGTAGGGTGTTAGCGTGGATAGGGGATTGGCTGTCAAATAGGAGGCAGAGAGTGGGGGTCAATGGGTGCTATTCGGATTGGCGGTTGGTGACTAGTGGAGTGCCCCAGGGGTTGGTGCTGGGGCCTCAGCTATTTACCATTTATACAGACGATCTGGAGGAGGGAACCGAGTGTATGGTGTCGAAATTTGCTGATGACACCAAGATTGGTGGAATGGCAAATTGTGCGGAGGGTGTGGAGAGTCTGCAGAAGGATCTAGATAGGCTGGGCGAATGGGCCAGGAACTGGCAAATGGAATTTATGTTGGCAAATGTGAGGTTGTCCACTTTGGTAGGAATAATGGTAGAAAGGACTATTACTTACTTGGCGAAAAACTGCAGCAGGCGACGGTGCAGAGGGACCTCGGGGTCCTTGTGCATGAGTCACAAAAACCCAGCCTGCAGGTGCAGCAGGTGGTCAAGAAGGCAAATGGGATGCTGGCCTTCGTAGCGAGGGGGATTGAATATAAAAGTAGGGAGGTCTTGCTGCAGCTGTATAGGGCACTGGTGAGGCCGCAGCTGGAGTACTGTGTGCAGTTTTGGTCACCGCACTTACGCAAGGATATTTTGGCCTTGGAGGGAGTGCAGAGGAGGTTTACTAGGCTGATTCCGGAGTTGAGGGGGTTGAACTATGAGGAGAGGCTGAATAAACTAGGCCTGTACTCGTTAGAGTTTAGAAGAATGAGGGGAGATCTCACTGAGACGTATAAGATGTTGAATGGGATGGATAGGACAGAGGTGGAGAGGTTCTTCCCGCTCAGAAAGGACAGTAGGACTAGAGGGCACAGCCTCAAGATAAAGGGGGGGCGGTTTAGAACGAGTTGAGGAGGAACTTCTTCACTCAAAGGGTGGTGAATCTCTGGAATTCTCTGCCTGTTGAAGTGGTGGAGGCTGCCTCGCTCAATATTTTTAAGATGCGGGTTGATAGGTTTTTGATAGGCAAGGGGATTAAGGGTTATGGGGAGAGGGCGGGAATGTGGAACTGAGCCACGACAGATCAGCCATGATCTTATTGAATGGCGGGGCAGGCTCGAGGGGCTAGATGGCCTACTCCTGCTCCTATTTCTTATGTTCTTAAATGGTATTATTTAATTTGTTTTGGGGTGCATCAAAGGTTTATTAGACTGTTTTCTATAATCAGCATATTATCCTCAGGGGAGAGTTTGATATTCTCTTGAATTTAGAAAAATGTAGTGATTTCAATAAGTCATTTAAAATTCTTAAGGAAGTTAATAGGGTAGATGCTGAGAGGATGCTTCTCTTGACTAAAGAGGCTAGAATGATTTCAGAATAAAGGGATCTGGCATTAGGGCAAAGATGGAGAACACCTCTGTCGAATTCTACCCCAGAGCTCTGTGAATGTCTTGCAAGAATATTCAAGTCAGAGAGCAACAGATTTTTGGGTACTGATGGAGTCAAAAGGACACGGGGATAGTACGGAAAAGTTCAGCTAAGGTAAATCAACCAGGATTTATTAAATGACACATCAGTCTTGAGGGGCCACATGGCCTATTTCTGCTCTTATTCCTTCATGCCATCTCTATTTTCCAGCAGCTTATGATATTCCAAGAAATTGAATATACACATATATATTGCATGATGTGGGGATTCTGTGCTGCAAAAGTGTTTTCCCATATTTTCCTGAACAGGGAGAATCACTGCTCTTGAAAATAATAACTAATGTTCCAACTACTGTTGGGTCCATTCATTCATTTGAACAGACGAGCGGACAGCATTGATACTAGTTTTAAAAATGGTTTTCATTTATTGAGGAAACTTAAAGGTCAACATGACAGGAGCGAAAAGGAAAAACAATCTTGGAGACTGGCTTCTGAGCAAGCCAGTCCCCGTACTGAGCTCGAACACGGATCTCAGAAACAAACTGAAAAAATACACACTAAAACCCAAACTATATTGCAACTCTTATCTTGTTATTGGAAATGTTTTCTGCAGGCTGTCTCCAGCTTAGAAAAACAATCTTTGCAGCTATGGTTATGCTGTTGTTTATCTGCATTGTGTACCCTTCAGAAATGCAGTTAATTTTTAGCTAATCTTCTAGCAGGGTTAATTGCACATAGAGAAACATCTTAAAATGAAGTTTTTGCATAGACTGAAGCAAACAGGGCTAAGCATACATAGAATCTCTCAACTACTATATGTCACTTTTGGCTAAGAATAGCCATATGTTAGTTACAACTAAAACCCTGGTCACAATTTGTACCATCTATCGAACATGTTTTGACAATGGAATGCATGCAGAATATGAAAAGGTTGGGGAATTCCTCTCCCAGAAAAAGTCAAATCTGTCTCACATCACCTATTTGGTTTAAAAAAGAATTCCTACAATTTCTGAAATAGTGCCACATACTAAAATGAGTTATTTGTTTGCGTCACTCTTTCCAATGACAGATGCCAACATTTCGTGGATTTTGGCAGGTATTTGGCAAAAAAATTTGAAATTTATGGTGAAAAATGTCTTGGAAAGAAATGAATGACTTATAAGCATGATGCATATTTTATATCTAAATCAACTGAACATCCTCCCATCTCCTGTTGTTATATGAATGAATGGATGCACATATATCATATGTGGAAACTTCGTTGACTCCACACACCTCCCTTTTAATAGCCATGATTTGAAATTCTCACAACCATACTCCAAGAGAAATAATTGGACACGTCAATCCAGCTTTAGTACTTGATAAGTGACCTTTGAGAGACAAAAAGAGAAACTAGGTAAATAGCCTCCTCTGAATGACATTTCAATGGGAGATCCTTTGCCTGAAATTCTTACATTACATTGTGAAATGATCAATATTTACTTATTGCTACACACAAAAGGTATTTTTAATTGCTTACAATAAATGTCACACAAGGAACAGTTTAAGGGGGAGAACAGGATAAAGGAAAATAACTATAGCGCTCAGCATAGATCTGGAATCTAGACTAACAATTTTTTTCTAAACTTGCAATACAATTACATACATCAGTCATAAATACAATCTCATAGTGCATAACTATCCTCAACCTAAACACAGCTACTTATTTTAAAATTGTGGAAGGCTTTCCAAAGGTAATCGTAGAAAAAATACTGTGACTTGTGGGGGGAGACTAAAACTGAGGTTATAAACAGAAAACAGTCACCAATAAGTCCAAGGAGGAATTCAGGGAAGACTTATTTACCCAGAGAATGGTCACGACTTGGAATTCACTTGACTACCACAATTGCATAGATGCCTTCCGGGGAAGCACAATAAATAGAAGAAGGAGAAAGGAATAGAATGTCATGCCGATAGGGTAAGATAAGAGTGTGGGAGGAGTTTCATGTGGAGCACACATCAACACTGGCAAGAACTAGCTGGGCCACATGGTCGGTTTGTGTACTGCACATTCTATGTAATTGTATAACATGAAAAGTATAATTAGAAGTAACATCCCACTTGCATTCTCTCTGTGAATCATAAAATAGTCATGACACAGAAGTAGCAAATTTGGCTAATCAAGTCCTCACCAGCTCTCTGCAAGAGTAATCCAGCTAGTTGTCAACTGCATCAAAATAAGTACATACAGATGGAGGGCAATGATTGGATGCTTATGTAAACAGTTATAAAGAGACTCTGACACAAGAGTTGAGTGCAGTCAGGAGATATATACCTGTAATGTTTCACTATGAATAAGTCTACCTGCTGGCCTTGGATCCTTCAATTAGCTATCAACAGCATAAAGTAGTCGCACTCCTCTGCCCTTTCACTGTCATCTTTCCTTAATTTTTCCTTAAGTACTGATCTAGCTCCCATTTGAAAACCAAATGCCTCCACCAGAAATTTAGTTATTTTCAGATCCTACACATTTGTACAAAAGTTTCTCATGTTACCTTTGATTCTTTGTCAAACGCCTTAAACATGTCCTTCAGTTCTCTGCCAATGTGAATCAGTTTATCTCAGTCTAGACCCCTTCAGGATTTTGAGCACTTCTATCAAATGTTATCTTCTCTTCACAGGGAGCAGCCCCAGCTTCTCCAATCAATCTGGATAACTAAAATCCCTGTCCTCAGAACCATTCTGGTCAATCTTTTCTGCATCCCCTGTAAAACCTGAATTTTCTTTCTATAAAGTATGGTGCCCATAACTGTGACCAAATCAGTACTTTATAAAGATTTTCTTTAATCAATCAACACTTGACTGTTAATTTTGTCCAAGCATATTGTTCCTAAAAGCTTAATCACCACTTTATACCTTTACTTGAACAAAGACAGTCAGGCAGGGAGACATAGCAGAGTGGTAATGCCACTGAACTGGTCATCCCAGAGGCCCAGGCTAATGCTGTGGGGACACAGCTTCAAATCCCACCATGGCAACTGCTAGAATTTGAATTTAATAATCCTGGAATTAGAAACCAGTCTCAGTAATGGTGACTACGAAACCATCAATTGTCACAAAAACTCACCTGGTTAATAATCTACTTTAGGGAAGGAAATTTGTGGTTGTTATTTTGGCCGGCCTACTTGCGACACCAGTCCCACAGCAACATAGTTGACTCTTAATTGGAAACCAATTCATGATGGGCCAGCAAAACCCACAACTTATAAAAGAATAAATTTTAAGTACAATTTTCCAGTCTTCTAGCATCACCTGTGTTTACAAACATGCGTATCATCACAACTTCCAACACTACTTCCCCCAGCAACCAGGATGTATCTCACCTGGACCTAATGACTTATTCAATTTCCAGCACCTCCTCTATAAATTTCTAGCCCTTCTCATATCCTAACTGTTTCCTATTTGTAATTTTTGCAGTGTAGTCTCCCTTACTAAAAACAGATATCAAATACTCATTTAAACTATGTCCTTTGCCTACATGTATGGGATTCCTTTTCGGTCCACAAGCAACCCACTTAGTCCCTTAGTTACCCACTTCGTCCCTTAGTTACCCACTTCTTTCACTATCTTATTATTTATAAGCCTGCAGAAGACTTTTGGATTTTTAATGATAGCAGCTAGTCTCTTCCTATATTCTTCGCCCCTCGTATTTCCCTTCCCCTCTAAACATTTTATATTCTGCCTGGTTCAATGTACCCGTTTTTCTTGTCTATTGCTCTTATTCTCTATTTATTTTGTTATCTAGGGAGTTGTGGATTTGATTGCTTTGCCTTCTCTCCTGACGGGAAAGTATCTCAACTGTACTTGAATCATCACCTCTTAAAAGACCGTCCAATTTTGATTTCAATTTTGCCTGCTAACCTTTGAATTCATTTTGGCTGGGTTGGAATTCCAGTCCAGATTCTCTGAAATCACGGAACTCAGCCCTCCTTCTATTAAGCACTTTTGTTAGTTTGGATTGCTCATTATTCTTTCCTTTGTTAATATAAATGTTACCATACCATGATCACTCTTCCCCTACTGACAAATAATCCACCTGATGCACTTCATTCCCCAGATCCAGGAAAGCTTACTTCCTCATTGAGATGAAAAATACTGCTCAGGAAAGTCCCCCTGAAAATACTTCAGAAATTCTTCCCATTCTCTGCCCTGTACGCTAGTGTATTAGTCTATATTATAACAAAACCTCCCACATATCAAGCTATCAAGATTAAAACAGGTCTGTAGCATCAGGCCTGATGTTTACTTTGGTGACAATCAAAATTTTAATAGATAGTGAACCAAAGTCTCCATATCACAAGGTAAGAAAGTTATTTAACATGGGCCATTTTGGTAATTTATTCCAGAATTAATACCAACACCATGAAAATCAGGGCCGCACAGTGGTTAGCACTGCTGCCTCACAGGGCCAGAGACCCAAGTTCGATTTCTGGCTTGGGTCACTGCGCAGACTCTGCACGTTCTCCCCATGAATGCATGGGTTTCCTCCGGGTGCTCTGGTTTCCTCCCACAGTCCAAAAGACATGCTGGTTAGGTGTACTGACCATACTAAATTCTCCCGCACTGTACCTGAACAGGCACCTGAGTGTAACAACTAGGGGATTTTCACAGTAACTTCATTGCAGTGTTAATGTAAGCATGTTTGTGACACTAATATATAAAACCACTTGCCTTACATGGAAGCACATTTTTGAACAGTCTTTATTCAAACCTACTTGTATATGTTATGAATCTTTTGCTCTCCTGGGCTGACTTGCATCCTCAACCTTTACAAACCTTAGTTGAACAAAAACTCTTTATCGGACCCTAGCAGTGCTCACCTCCACTCTGGACTCAATGTTCTTCAGCACCTGCTGTTTAAAATTCTCATCCTCATATTTAAGACCCTCAAGGCCTTGGAATTCCTTTCTTAAACCTTTCTGCCTCTCCATTTTTCCCTTCTCCTTGAAAAAAAACTCCTTAAATGCACAATTTTGACCAAATGTGGCAACCCTTCCTATGGCTTTGCATCTATTTTTGTTCTCTGTGTTACAGATGCTATACCAATGCAAGTCAATTCATTTGTACTAAGTGATTTTGTATTGTTCTGATGCTGAGGAAGATAATTGCTTCCTTCCCATCACAATACCTCTTTTGCAAGGAATAACATTGAAACCAATTCACTACAGTAGTTTTCATTTACATACGTTGAGATTTATAAAAGATAATAATCTTATGCCTCTCTTTATAAAAATGCAGTGAGCAATTAATAAAGGCAGAAATTAAACAGAAAATTGCGGAACTCACCACAAGTTGTCAGCATCTGAAATAAAAAGGAAAGCTAAAAATTTGGATAAAGATTTTTTTTAAAGCTCTGGAGAAGCAAATACAATTGAAGAGATTCAGCTGCATTGTAATTTTATCTTGTAACCATCATATGAAATCAGAACTTTTATGCATCAGAGGTGTGTTATGCCAAAAGGAAGTTAAAGTGTATTCACTGTAGAAAGCAACTTGTTCCAGCTTATTCATCCCGAAGAAAACCCATAAACAGTCTGCTACTTAATCAGAAGCTGTAGTATGTTTGTCGTGTTACAGAAAGGGACAACATAGAAAGATGATGTTACCAAAATCAGAGTGAAAGAGGAGTTAGTTGACACACTGGATGGGCTAAAATTTGACAAGAGGGATTTGAAAAGCTGGCTGTACTTTTAGGCAATTAGTCACCATAACAGGATCTTCCTTGTTTGCCAATGGTAGGAAGGTCAAATTGTAGATATACCTGCTGTGCTGTAAGTATTGATTTTATGTGGTCCCTCTGTCAAGAGGGATGGAACAACAAACAAAGTAAGTTAGAAATCAGGTGCCGTAGCCCAGGAAAGTTATGGCAAAGGACAACTGTACTTGTAATTAAATTTATTACAACGGTAGGCGTCACTTAGATGTGCAGTTTTATCACAGCACAATATTGTGATTATGTTCCACACCTATACAGCGATTTTTTAAAATGATATGAAAGGAGTGAAAATGGATGCTGATGATTCCACATCATTTTGTATTCCTATTCTCTCAAAGTTGCTGTCTGTGATCTCATATGTGCAGAATCTGGCCAATTAACTAATCAAATGTAAGGTTTAAATGATCTCACCCCTGTGAGATTTGTCTTCTTGTCACCCGTACACATGCCCCATCCCCCAAAACCACATACTTGACTTTTAACCTTTCATCCTCCCTGCCACATATGACTAATAAATAACACAGTAAAAAGTCTGACAACACCAGGTTTTAGTCCAACCTATTTATTTGATAATATACTCGCAAGCTTTCGAGGGGTTACCCTCTTCGTCAGGTGAATGGAGAGCTTGCTAGTATATTATCAAATAAATAGGTTGGACTAAAACCTGGTGTTGTCAGACTTTTTACTGTGTTTACGCCAGTCCAACGCCGGCATACCCACATCATAATAAATAACACAGCCAGAACAGGCTATTGACATTAGTGAAGATTCATTGATCAGACCAGAAAAGGACATCTTGAATTGTTCATCAGCTAACCCACAGCACACACTATCTTTGAAACTAGCCCTATTTTATATTTGTACAGCTGGTGTTCATGGGCCAATTTACCAGACTATTGGCATATATGTAAACAAGCATTTTGGATCTCTCTTGAGGACATTATGTGGGGTAACTTACAGTTCTATGCCACTGATTCGGAATCAGATCATCACTGCTGGTGTTAAAACATGCACTGTAGAACAGCAAAAGTCAGTAACATGTGATCCCATTATTGTCAATACTGTGATTTTAACTTTAGTTTTCTGAAACTCAAATTAACTCAAACCTCCTGATGCACAATGGAATGAATCCCAACAACGTGCAAGGCATGCATTTTTTTTCCAATACTACCTGAAGATATCTCAATTCCATTTTGTTTTCCTGAGACTATACGGAGCAGTGAAAAGACCAGCTACAGATGGTGGAAATCTAAAGTCAAAACAGAAATTGCTGGAAATAAGCACCTGGTACATTAGCGATTCATAAGATAAAGGACACTTTCAGATCAAGGGGTTCTATTCAAAAGCTCAATTTGGCATTTATTTTGTCAGATGTTAACATTGCCTGAAATTTCATTTTTTTTGAACCAGAGTATTCACTTTCAGACTTAACTTCATCACTCTCACATCTGCCCTGTTGCTTTCTCCTGAATTATTAAAAAAATTGTTTCACGGGTTTCTGGTTTCCATAATCAACATGTACAATTACTGAGTTCTGATTGCATTTGACAACCATTTCAAAGATATAAACAAGTAATTCCACACTTAGCATGTCAGTAAGCATTTGCAAACAGAAAAAAAACAACGGATTATGAAGTTTCTGGTAGGTCCCTTTCAACAGACTGAAATCAATCTAAAGACTGCATTTTCACAATTAGTTGTCTCTCATTACTAGCACTGAATGTCCAAGTATTTTTTGCAATTTTCTATTCTAGATTTCAATCACTGATATCTTCTCACTGAAATCAGATTCACTTTGAGGATTGAAAAAGGAAGGTAACAACAATATTACAAGATTGCTTGAAAGACTATTGTTCCTTTAACCAATTAGATCCTGGTACCATGCCCATTCTATAATTTCTGATTAGTAGAATCACGTTTTATTGAAACATATTTCTGTACTTACAACCACATCAGTTCCCTTACCCTGAGTGTCAGTAACAAGCAGGAAGATAACATTAAGTAATGGATGTATTTATTTTCTATTCGTTAGCCAGTTGTTGGGTTCGAAGGACACACAGAAACCTAACACTGTATGTTCTAACCTTTATCCTTATTGCTATTAAAAAAAAGACTTGTTCAGCTGAGCATTAAGATGCCTGCCACAAGTCACCTGGTCCCAGGGTTGGATGTCGGTCTGTCAGCTTCTGGAATTTCATACTTGATTGTACATACTCCTTGTAATCAGCAAAAGCAGATGATATGCAAATGAAGTAATTCAGAATGGGGGAACTATTACAAAAGAAAAAGATCGAAACTCATTAATGGAAGAGATGCTAAAAAGCTATTTGGCTCTCTCTTTAGGAGGAACAATAGATTCCTGGTTAGGAATACAGAGACTAATGGTTAAGCTGCAATTAACCATTAATAGGCCACATGTCACATGAGTCCAACCTCTGGCTTTTTGGGCAGTTTTAACATTACAGGCTTAAGAGACAGCTGTTTTATCAGCTGGACAGAATTCCAGCAGCTGGATTGGGCAAACAGTCTCAATTCCATAAAGCTCATAGGATTTTAAAAGTTTCTAACCAATGCCTGCAAAGCAGCCTGTATAATTAAGGACCCCATGCACCCCAGACATTCTCTCTTCCATCTTCTTCCTTCGGGAAAAAAATACAAAATTCTGTGGTCACGTACCAACTGACTCAAGAACAGCTTCTTCCCTGCTGCCATCAGACTTCTGAATGAACTTACTTTGCATTAAGTTGATCTTTCTCTACACCCTAGCTATGACTGTAACACTACATTCTGCACTCTCTCATTTCCTTCTCTATGAAAGAGATGTTTTGTCTCTATAGCACGCAAGAAACAATACTTTTCTCTGTATGTTAATACATATGATGATAATAAATCAAATCAAATTAGTCTAAACACAGAAAGCCCAATGAGCAGTGTCGTTCATTTTGTTTAACCAGCCAGAAACTCACAGGAACTGAACCCCACCATGAAGGAAACCTTCTGGACTCTGGAACTCACATGAATTAATATTCATTTTCAATCCTCTTCATACTTTCAAACTTCTTTCTTCTACAGCCCCCACACTTTTACTGTGTGCGTGTTTGTACATGTGCATATGTGGGAAGAGGTGTACACTCCTTTTTCTGAGTTTTCAATGTGCAAAAGAAACTAACTTTAGTCCTAACTCAAGTCTGTGTTGATTATTCGTAAAACTGCATCACAAAAACTGAGGGACTGGGAAAACACACCTCCACCTATTCGTTTAAAAACTAATTTGGCTACCACCTACTTATGGACAGGTGATGAGAGGAAATCAGTTAAGTTTGACTGTCTTTCTCTCTTTCCTGTCCACAACAGCAAAGACACAATGGACCAAGTTATTTGCTGTAACAATTCTGCAATTATGTACCAAACAAAAGGAGTTTTATTTTTCAACTGATATACCTGCTCTGTATTTCAAGTTCCTCACAAGTACAATATACAACTTGCTGGCACTTCAGACTCTGCCTCACATCCCTACATACTGCCCATCCTCACTTAAACTTGATGCAGATAGCATCCAGAACCATGTAAAGTAACAGCTATGCACTGCCTACCCAGTCAAACCTGTTCGCATTCCTAACATTTATACCTATCTGCGGTTAATGTTTCTCTATTTCTTATTCCAAATCCAATCTAAATTTCTCTCTCTCTTTCTCTCTGTCCAGGAAACTGTCTCTGACAGGATTAAAGTGCTCACTGTCTTTCATACAAATAGAAAATCAACTGTTGGTGCCTAATGAGTCTCATCGCAGGAACACTTTTAAGTGAGGTAGGCACTTACCAGTAAATAGGATTTATTTAGTTCATCATTATGGAAGGGTGTTGTTTCACGGAGGCAACCAGTCAACAGCAGCAACAAACCATTGTCTTTTTGGCTGCAATCATAGGTAAAACTATTCCTTCAAAAGGGAAAAGTCCAAGAAGTAATACTGTACAATTGAATGTTTAAGTAGGCTATGTTTAGACAACTCTCTATTGCAATCCCCACTCACATTCACTATTTGAACTTATTTTATTGTTCAGTGCTATTATTCCCACACTATCCTCAACATAACTTCCTATACCCCACCTTCAGCCCTGCACCTGCATTATGCTGACCTTCAAACAGTCACATACCCTCCAAGTGGACTACATTTTCTTTACACTTAACCTTCCCAATGACAAAGTCCTGTCTCATTGTTAGCCCAGCAGCAATGCATCAGTTTTAACTGTGTTTAATGTACAGCATTGATATTTGATCCTTTGAATGTTTTGAGTTGCTGGTAAGTGGGTTATGTTTAGCTGAATGGTATTGACAAAATTGTGAAAAATGTTCTAGTGAAATGCTCTACCATTTGATAGGTATGTTCTTTAGAGCTAGCTAAGTTATCATTGTTCCAGCTGTTCATTGTCTCAAACTGAAGCAGCTAGAAGTCCAGTGAGAAGTCCAAGAAATTGTGCAATGTATACTTGATGACTTCACTCTATGTCTAATGTGAAAAGGTGAAAGATTGTTGGTCAGAGTTCTCAGAACATCTTGTCTGCCTATAGAGACTTTAATAGCAAAGATCTGAAGGGATAAAAGAATAAAAATGAGGACAAAGACAAAAACTCCAAAATCTTGTAGGTGAAAAAGCTGAAAGATATGATTTGTTTGGGAGACCGCTGTGCACATTTATTGCCACTAGATGGCTCTAGTTCACCTTGAAGGCAAGTGTCCTCATGACATCTAGAGGCAGCATGACAATATTGCAGAAAGTTTCTCTGTCATCGAACTTGTATTTGAAAGAAGAGATAAAAAGTGTTCATTCATAGTTTAAGAAAAAAATGCCAAGTGTAATGTCTCCAAAATCACAATGGCTTTACAAATAAGATTTCATATTCCATGACAAATCCAATGTGCAATTGCTTTCAGATCCGGAAACTGAAGTATTTTTTCTTTTCTTTAATTTCAAATATTTCTGACCTAGAAAAAAAATACTCAACACAACGGAAGCCAATATTCCAGCATTTAAAATGACTCATACTATGGGGTGGTGCTTGAGTATATCGCACGAAGCTCTAACACCCCATCTATTCGGATAGTTTGATAAAAGGTGTACATGATTTGTACTCCACACCCATTAAGATAATGGCCCAGATTTTGCTGTATTGATGACAATGAAACTGTTAGCATCTGCCAATTATTACTCAGACGAAACCAATAGCAACCTTAGGAATCAACATATGAAGAGAACTCAAACTCAAAAGTTGCTGTCACTGATCGTCCACTTCTCTCCAGTCCAATCACAAGAATCCAATGAATAGAGAATCCATGAATTTAGGAGAACTTCCACTCTTACGCGGTTGCTCTTGCAACAGTGAAAATCCTTGTTCGCTTGGTGACAATAATTAAACTTTTAAGCAGTACAATAAGTTCATAAAGACTGCTAAACACTGTGGCCCTGAAACAAACTTTGTCTGTGGAATGTCAGATTTCTCCACAATGATAAATATTTCACGTTTTTTTAAAAGTTAAGTTTATCTTTTAGGGCGCATGTTAATACAAATCAACCATTTATTTTGCCACTTGAAATTTTAAATTTAAAGCCTTAAATTAAAAGTGAAGGATGTTGAGTGCTTTTAAATTCCTGATTTGCTGTGCATGCATATTTCAAATGTTAAAGGCCCCTTACCTGTTTGTTGGCATCACTTCTGCAGTATGCCAAGAAAGCCCTTTGATTTACTACCAGATTTAAATTGTTGGGAGGTGGGAAAACCACAACAGAGAGATTGTCAAATCTTTGTGATGACTGCAAAATATAGGCCCATGATGTTAGCTACACAATTTGGAAGCAGGAGTTAAGGAACAAGTACTTGATTACAGGTAAGCTACTGAAAATCACAGTGTATTTACATTATAAGATCCATTTCACTGTTGTTGGTATTGTGTAAATCAGATGTTAACAGAAACTCTCTCTAAATTGGAGTGACTCTCCAGACGGTGGGACAAACCACAACTTCATATTGGACCTATATTTATATTATAACTGAAGCATTGGTGCAAATAAACTGGGAGCCATTGAGATCACTTCCATGTGCCTTCTCATAACTGTCTAGCATGGACAAGAGTTTGTGACTTTCTGCAGCATACAGTTGGGAATCATTTCGAAAAGGCATGTCTTCCCAAAGTCATCAATCTCATGTGAAAAATGAACTTGTGCAGGCTGTATAATCATGGGGCTATTATAAGAGTCTGCTCTGCACTCACTTATCTGCACAAGTGCATTTTCATCAAGGGCTGCTACATAGCGAGTACTAGGTGGAATACATGGTCAATTATTCCCTTCATCCCTGATAACATGAAAATCAAGTCATGATCTTGCTGCTAATCTGTAGAGGCCTAGGACTGTATTTGACACCTTTCTGATCTATGCAATTCAATAGCAGTTCGCACCATGCATTAATCAACTATGCCAGAAGAACCCATAATTTTCATGAACAAAACCCAAGCACCAGTATTTTTTTTGCCATTCATTCACAATTGTGTCTCCATAGATATGTTAGCTATGTGCAATTTAATTATAGTAGTCTATATAGTACCTAACATATAATTGAATCCATTGCAATTGTCACATGAATACATATATTAACAGATGGTCTGAGGTTAGTGCAGAAATATTTGGGGTTTGCTAATTCTGCACAGATTGATATATCCAACGGCAAGACTCACGTATAACAATTTACAGCAGCAAACCAATTCACTGCAAGGTGGCCATTCAACCAGTCATTTCCATGCTAGTTCTCTGCAAGAGCAACTAACACAGCCAGCCCCACTCGTTTTTCCTGTAGCTCTGTAACTGATTTCTCTTCAGATAATTATCCAATTCCCTTTCAAAAGCTCCACTTGAATCTGCTTTCACCATCCTCAGGTAATGCATTCCAGACAGTAACCACTTACTGATGCAAAAACAACTTTTTCTCATGTTGCCTCTGGCTCGTTTGCTAATTACTTTAAATCACTGCTGTCTACTCTTCTGTCAATGCAAACAGTTTCTTCCTACCGATATTTGTCTAGCCCCCTCATGGATATTAAATATCTCTGTCAGAGCTCCTCTCAATCTTCTCTTCTCCAAGGAGAACAGTCCCAGCTTCCTCAATCTAGCCACATAAGTGCCTCATCTCTTGACCGTACTCATATTGTTTCCAACCTTCTCCAAGGCCTCAAAAATCAGAAGCCCATTATTTTTCCTGGAGAAGGCAGCTCTAATTACACGCAGCAAGGTGAAGTAGGGTGGCCTTGGGCCATTCACATGCTTCCCTTGGCAGCTACTATTTTTTCCTTCCCTAGTCTCCGCATGCGTCTCCCTTAACACATCATTCTAAAGCTGTGCTTAAAATAGCATCATTACCACATGACTCCTCCTAAACTTATCTTTTACCTCTAATATTGGCAAAGAAATGAAGCAGGAAGATTAAATCTACTGTCGTTAATGCTGCTCTTGGCCCTGTATGTTCTTTTTTGCGGTGTCTTTTGCAACAATGTAGGATGCAGATAATTAAGTCAATTGTAGCAAGTGTGGCTAAACGATTTGGGTGTAAACATTGCAGACTGATCTTTTCTGTTCTATCGAAGTCCGGATCAATATGCTAATTTGTTTTCCCTGTCAAACTGGTGATAGAATTATCCGCACTATGCTTTCTAGATAAATGGGTTAATGTTCAACAAACACCCAGTCTCTCTCTCTCTCTCTCTGTAGGTGATGGTGAAAGCCTTAGAGTATATTATCCAAAGTACAGACATGAAAAAAGCAACACCTGTGCTGCCGCTAAAATAGGCAAACAGCTGAGCAGGCAACAGGAAGGAGGAAATCAAAGTCGATCAAGACTATGTTTTTGATGTTGAAATGAGCCTACTCAAGATTTCGCACCAGTAATGTGACTCAGCAGGTGGTAGAAACCAGTCATACTTAACAAATCGATCTAAGTTAACTTTTAAAACAATAATCTGGAGAAATATATCCCCTGGACACCACATCGCCCAAATTTATATACCCCTCAACTTCAATAGACCCAACTCCCTGTACTAAGACGAGGAACGATAAGAGCGAAATAGGAATGAGGATATTAAAACAAAAGAAAGTGATCAGACATGTCTACCACATGTATGTTTATTCGTATCACTCCCTCCGCAATAAAGGCCAAATAGCCATTTGACCCTGTAACTATTATAGAGGAGTTCTATAAAACACATTTACAGCGATGAGAATAATAAATGCTTTTGGCTGGCACTAGAAAGTGATCAATTTCTCGTTTCTTCCATCCACGTTCAATAGAAGCAGTCAAAGGCAATGACTTGCAATATGTTTACTGCCGCCGCTGAGCGAGTATTATTTCAGGTCATTTCACTCGGCAGATACTGGTCTCCTTGTGTATTCTGTCTATTGTGTGTTTGGCGAGGTGGATTTAAGTTACTCTTCTTGCGGGACTGGTCTTCGCTTTTGAAGGTCAATGCTAGCAGTGTTGGGCCAGATACCACTCCCGTCGCTACTCACTGTACAAAAGGGACTGTCAAAATGTTTGACAACCAGGCGTTTTGACCCTGATCGGCTGCCAAACAAGATTGAATGCGAATCTATGGCAGTAAAGTGCACAGACCCTCTGGGTACCTGTCCTCTCTCCTTGGAGGACGTGTGCTGAATGGAAATCGGACCAAGCCCCAAGAAGATCTCTCCGTACGCCCTTTATCTCCTATTTCAAATCATTAATCTTAGCCAATGCAAACTTAGATGGCCATCAGTTAAATGCCCGAATTATAAAGTGACAGCATTCGCCCTCCCATGTTGTACGTTGTCCCTAATCCCATCCGCTGTACATCTCGTGTTCGCTTGCGAAGACGCAGCGTTCCCTTCCCCACCCAGGCAACCAGAGGAGATGTGCACGACAGAAAATGGAGCACGGATTCCCTGCCGAACACAAACACATCCACCTGCAACACGGTCAGGAGCTCACGCCGCTCGGCGGTGGCACCTCGGATTGAACAGGTGATTTAACAGGGGGCGGGGGAGAGGGGGCCCAGCCTAATCTCCTTCTGCCCCCCCCCCCCCCCGACTTTTCAATTGGGAATAAACCTCCCTCCTTTTATTCAGAGATTAAGGAGCCGGAGAGAGAGACAGAGACAGGTGTGGACGACGCATTTTGAAAACCAGCCTCGGACTGACGCTATCATCCATCTCAAATCCTCGCAATGGTTGGAAACGGAACAAACCTGCTTGGAGAAGTGGCTGCAAGGAGAACACGTTGGATGGAAGGCGCGATTTGTACAGCATGCCTCCGGCGTGTGTGTGTGTCAGCCACTTCACTAATACACCTCGACTTTCCCAACAGTCTACGTTAAACAATTCGAAATCACTGCTTCCAGCGTGCAAAATACACTCTCCCTGAGAATTACACACCAGCCAGCCATCAGAAGCGCTCTCTTTAGATTGGGGGAAGATTAATCGAATGCTGTATAAACACCTATTAGTCTTCAATAGCTTAAGAAAGGTGGTCCAAGGCAGAATCATTGATCATAATGAATATTGGAGGGATTTTAAATGCCATACCCCGTCGATAAATGCAATGTCCGGTGTAGGAGGCTGTACTGTATGCTCTGATCTGCTGGGCATACCAACGAGGGGAATTTGTTTAGATAGGCCAGTATCTGAATATCCAAGTTCTCTTATAGTTACACGTTTCTCCCTCTTAGGGTTGTGATTTCCTCATTCGTACCGTCCAGAATGTCAACATAGAAGATTTACCTGTAAACTTGCAAGCCAAGAATATTTGTTAGGTGGAAGTACAGGTAACCAAAGGTTTACCCGCACAACGCCCGTAAACAATTAGGACTGCTACAAATCCCTTCAGACCAACTTTTCTGACCAATTAGAAGCACAATTAGTGTCAATATCAGAACACTCCCTCTCCGAAATATATAACTTCCTTGTGCTCCTTTCTCGTAAAAATCGAGAAAGATAAAAAAAATCATCTTAAATCTACACCACCTTAGGCGTGTGTGGTGTGACCTAGATGCGAAAGGAGAGAGAAAAAAATAAGTATTGTTCCGGAAGGTGCCACACATGTACTGACCTTGAACATGAAGATGTGGAGGACAGTTCGTGGTAAAAATATGTTAAAAGATGGACTGGGGTGAGAGAGGGGAGTTATTTAACACCTCCACAGAAACGGATTACAAGGAACACTGCAAAGAATCGGTAAGGAAATATCATTACAATACATGTGCACAGAAAAAAAGGTAAAAATTGCAGCCTCGAATCTAATTCAGTAAAGGGATACCTCCGAAACAAAGTGTAACCGCGAAACCTCAACAGCAAAACAAACCTGCTTGAAGCAGGATAGGGAACCGCAAGAGTAATGGGCAGCTGGCAGCAATGAGAAATGGTTTATAAAAAAGTCCAGACACGCGAAAAGCGGCATAAAAACAACAGACAAAAGCATCACATTTGAAGTATTGTCACTGATTTCTCCCTCTAATAACACGAAGTAATAACTGATGGCCCTGACATCTCTTGTCAAGACAAATGCCGAAAGCGCTGTGGTAGCCGTCAATTCAGCCACTCCTGTTGGTGGAGTGGAGGGGTGGGTGGGGGGAGAGGCTGTGTGTATTATAAACTTCCCGAATTATAGCTCACGCAACGTTAGCGGGAAGATTCCCGAGCATCTTTGTACTAAAAAAAAGAGAAAGGCTCTCGGCAGAGCAGGGGGAGACCTGACACACACACACACTCACACACAGCAGACTTTGGAACGCGACAGGTTGACTGAGGAAATAGCTACAGCAACAAAATAATGAAGCAATAAATAAATACAATCCAATTCCATTGTCAACCAGCATGCACAAAATCAAATCAATGCAACCTTTTTTTAAAAAAAAACACACATTTCCTCACACACACACCTTACCTTTTGGAGTGTCCTTGAACATTTTTATATATCTGTGTGAAATTTCTCTCCGGGAGTAAGTGTCCGTGAGAGGGTTTTTCTTCCCCTAAAAAATGTGCAGAAAGCCAGGAATCAGAAAGCGGCGTGTGGCATTTTTTTTGGCTGTTGTTGTGGAGACACAAGAAGAGCGGAGAGGAAGAAGCGGGGCTGTTGAAAGCTCCCTCCTGCACTTTCCCCTCACTCTCTCCTCTCTGGGTCTGTCCGTCTCCTGCTCGCTCCCACGCGCTGACAACACTGCCACACTCCGGCAGCTCACTCGCCAGCCTTCACTGACTCTCCCCGGGAGGAGGAGGAGGAGGAGGGGGGCGCGTGCACGCAGACTGAAGAGGCGCGTGCACGCAGTCAGGAGAGGCGCGCACCCCGGCGCGCGCCACCACCATCACCACCGCGCGCGCGACAAGTGGGATTTTTTTTGGCATTTCCTCTCAGGCAATGAATTCCACCCCTCCTCACCCACCTGTCGCTGCACAGTGGAAATTGAAAGTAGCTCTCCTAAGGTGGTACGTATTTATTCACTCATCAGTCACAAGTAGGCTTGCATTAACAACTGCAGCAAAGTTACTGTGAAAATCCCCTACTCCACACTCCAGCAGAGCCTGTTTGGGTACACTGAGGGAGAATTTAGCACAGCCAATGCAACTGGGGGCATCGTGGCACAGTGGTTAACACTGCTGCCTCACAGCTCCAGAGAATACACAGCAACAGAGACCTGGGTTCAATTCCCAGCTTGGATCACTGTCTCTGGAGTTTGCATGTTCACCCCTGTGCCTGCTTGGGTTTCCTCTGGGTGCTCTGGTTTCCTTCCATAGTCCAAAGTTGTGCAAGTTATATTGATTGGCTATGCTTAGTTGCCCCTTAGTGACAGGGGAATTAGTGGGGTAAATATATAGGGTTATGGGGATAGAGCGTGGCTGGGATTGTTGTTGGTGCAGACTCGATGGGCCAAATGGCCTTCTTCTGCACTGTAGGGTTTCTATGTTTCTATGAACCAACATGTCTTTTGTATTGTGAGGGGAAACTGGAGCACCCGGAGGAAACCCAGGCAGACACGGAAGAATGTGCAGACTCACACAGTGACCCAAGTCAGGAATTGAACCCAGGTCTCTGTTGCTGTGTATTCAATTTATATAATGCCAGCCATGTAGCTCAATTTTCCCTTGTAAATACTTTGTCTTCCTCCACCCAAATTGTTCCCACATGGTAGAATACATTTTTTTAATTCATTTGTTGAACATGGGCATCACTGGCTGGCCAGCATTTATTGCCCATCCCTAGTTGCCCGAAGGCAGTTGAAAGTCAACCACATTGCTGTGGCTCTAGATTCACATATAGGCCAGACCAGTTAAGGACGGCAGGTTTCATTTCCTAAAAGCTATTAGTGAACCAAATGGGTTTTTCCAACAATCAACAATGGTCAACAGTAGGTTTCCAATTCCAGATATTTTTATTTGTTGAATTCAGATTTCATCATCTGCCATGGCAGGATTCAAACCCGGGTCCGCGGAACATTAGTTCAGTTTCCGAATTAATAGTCCAACAACAATACCACTAGGCCATTGAGATAAAGACCAAGTATCATGGATGCTGGAATCTGAAACAAAAGCAGAAAAATGCTGGAAATTCTCTGCAGGATTGAGAGCATCTGTGGAGAGAGAATAGAGTTAATGTTGAGTCAGTATGATCCTTCGTCAGAGTTGTCTGCTCTGACGAAGGTTCACTTAAACTCAAAACATTAGCTCTTTTCTCTCTGCACAGATGCTCTCAAACCTGTTGAGCTTTTCCAGGATTTTTCTGTATTTAGTGAAATGCTTTTCTGCTGTTACTTGAATCTCTTGCCTGCCCCTGCCCCCTGGAGTTAAATAAAGCAGGAGGTGGTGGTGAATGCATATACGCTCCAAAATTAGTTATGGCTGTGGGTGGATGGGAGAGGACAGATGCTTGTCTTACACCCAGCAAGTTACATCTCAGAGATGCTCCTGAGACAGCAAGTTATCAGGTTCAGTTTCAGGGCTGTAAGTTTGAAGCTGGTACTCCAGTGTTAAGTATTGTGGGAGTGCTGCAATGGAGGAGGTGCTGTCTTTTCCAAAGATCAGTTAAATGGAGGCCCTATAGATCAAGGAGAAATTAGATATAGCTCTTGGGGCTAAAGGGATCAAGGGACATGTGGGGGCGGGGGCAGAAATCAGAATATTGAATTTGAAGATTAGCCACGACATTAATGAATGGCAGAGCAGGCTCGAAGGGCCAAATGACCTATTCCTATTTCTAGTTTCTATCCCATTGCACTATTCTAAAAGAACAGCAGAAGGACTGAAAGTCATCCAGACTCGGAACACTGGTGCTGTTCTCTCTCCACAGATGCTGTCAGACCTGCTGAGACTTTTCAGCATTTTCTGTTTTGTTTCAGATTCCAGCATCCCACAGTAATTTGCTTTTATATGTAGACAAGAGGCTTCTCCCCAGTGTCTTTAGCCATTGTTTACTCCTCAATGGACAACCATATAAAACAGATTTTCTGCTCTTATTCCTGTTCTAGGACCTGACTATACAAACTGGCTACTGCACTTATTGCATTGCAATTGTGATTACATTTCTGATTTATTAAAATGCAATAGGACATCCTGAGGTTGTGTATGGTGCCATGCAAATGTTCACCTGCCTTTCTTCTTTACACCAAAATTTTTCCTTCTTGTAGTTTTTTAAATTTTATGTAACATCTTATTACATTTCACAGAATTGTATAAAGAAATTTGTACTTTGAAATGACTTGTGTAGCAGATTTGTCTGTGATCAAACACTCAACATGACCCCACAAACAGCATCAAATTGTGGCCTATTAATCAGCTTTTGGAGGCATACTGGGGGATAAAGTCATGGTACACACTTGCTTATGTGGACTGTCAAGGCCATGATTTCTATGGTTGAGAACTGAACAATTGTTTACTTTTGGCACCTAATGTCAGTACCAAACAGGGCCAAGCTAAATAGAGCAGGGGCTCAGTACAGAGTAGAGTTTTTTCAGTCCTGTGCTTTGATCTTTATGCACTGTGATGGCTTTATAGTACTGACGTGCAATGCTGCTAGATTACTGCAAGCTATCTGTAACCACTGATCATAACATGTTATTGTCCATTGTGATACATGATCTCACAATTTTAATTTAAATTGTTCAATTTTGTGTGGCCTTATATTGGAAAATGAAGACTAATATAGTCATCAAATGGAGCTGAAGTGAGAGGGCAGGGAATAATTGAAATGGGACATACAGCTCTAATTCAGTACACAATTTGAAGTTATAAGTTATATCCTTTTTTAATATTACCATTATAAATTCTTATGTCCATGTTTATAATGGAAACTTACTACATTGTAATTATATGCTCCCATCAGTGGTGGTGCTGGTAAAAGTTGACAGGAGGTGTGTGCAAATTGTATGGTTTTCACTATATTACCAGTAGATTTCCTGTGGTGTTGCTTATACTAAATCAAAATATTTTGTATTTTGCAACAATAGGAGTATTATTCCATATACTAACAGGCTTATGATACCACTGTGTAGCCAAGCATCTCTGGCATCCCTGACCCTCATATAGCAACAGTAAAGCACCAAGGTAAAAACAGCAGAAAGATGCCCCTTGGACAAAGTATCATAACAGACTTGCTGTAGATACATTAGTGTAACAAAATTGTGATCTGAGATCCTATCATCTGAAGTTAGTGTAATATTTTTTTGTGTGTATTTTGAGAGGATCTTTGGAAGCCAGGTTTGAACGAGAGATGTAGGACAGAATTTAATGTTGTGGCGATGTGCCTGTCCACTAGCTGCAGACCCTTCCGCGGCCATACCCAGAAAACCTGATGAGATCAAAATCCAAATCAAGCAGTGTGCTGGTTGTGTATGGGCTCCTTGTTCCTTCAGGCAGAACTTTCTGCCTCTGAAAACTGCAAGTGAATCACATGCAGGCATCTCGCCAGGACTGGTAGCACCACTGGGAGCAGGGGTCACTACCAGTAATGCAGTAGGTTTAAGGAGAAGACTGGTTGATGAAACCTTGAAACACTGGTAATTGGGGCTGTCACTCTGCGGACAGTCAAGGAGGCTCTTCCCATGTCACCCATGGGTCATTCAGTTGAGCACAGTATGCCTGAGAAGGAGAGATCCTCACCAAGTCACGGGTATTCTTGCCAGGGTTTACCTGGTGCTTGGTAATGGGCATGGGCCCCACCCATTGCTGATTCAGTAATAGGAGGAGATACTTTAATGACCTTATATAGTTGCTTAAGGACCTCAACTGGTCTCCAATAGGGAAGGCTGCCTTCAACCCTTCTTGTCCTAGTCAGGAAAATGGTGGGATCTCTGCTGAGAGCCTACCTGTCCCATTGTACCATCTCCCTGCTTCCCAGCCAACTCATGGGGAGAGCATTAAATTCAACTCACAGCTTCTTCTCTGCTATCTTATAGAACCATTGCATCCATAAACAATCTCTTCTGAGACATCATTGAGAAAGTGATGTGGTTTGTGGTTTTCATTTATTTAGTTGTAAACTTATTTTATATTTCCTCGAAGTCCTGCATCTAACAGAAGGGCATACATCAGGATGCCCATGGAGAATTCCATAATCAGGGCATCACAAAAGAGAAGTGTAAAGCAAAATATTTCCTTGTCTGAAATTGATGAACCCTAAGAATTCTTTCTTATTTGCTTAAATGAGAAAGGATTTTTCTAATTGCTTAAGATCATATCTGGTGTTTCAAACAAAGTTTGTCATCATCCAAAGCCTGTGAGCTCAACTATTAACTGTTTTGACACATTGTGTGGGTAATTAATCCATCTTTCCAACATAAATAAGTCAAATGCAATTTTGGTACAAACAGCAGATTTTTAGGGACAACACTTTAGCCCTGGTTATCCTGTCATTTGCTTGCATGGGTCATTTCAGGAGCAGCCAGATCTTCTGTGAATTTTGCCAGAATTTATTTCAGAATGGGTGTGTAACCTAACTTATGCTCCCAATTCTGATTCCCTTGCCAGAACAATACCAATTCTGCACAAAACAAATCACACTGTTACATTCTCTCTGTGTGCTGCTCTGTCTGTTTGCCTTTTGGCAGCAACTAAAATATTTAAAACTGTCAGCACAACCCAGGTGGCAATCAGGCTGCTTAATTGTCAAGCCAGGTGAGATAATCAAGTGAGATAATTAGTGGCATTTTGCTTCAAAATGCAATTTTCTTCTAAAATAGGCTCCAATTGCAATGAGCAAAGTCACAGTTTGAAGTTTGGAGAATCTGTGTCATCAGCAGTGGCTTTTGGTTCCTGAGTGATACATATTCCATATAAAAAACATATACAAAACCTCACTGTTCAAGAAATATATAAATTTTACCTGAAATTTGTCCTCCAACTTCAAATAATTTTGGAAAGCTTTTTAGCAGAAATGACCAGAAGCTACAGAAAATATTCTATCAGCGCAGCTGCCTGAGCAGTATTGATGGATCCACAGAAATGAGATAACTGAACATGTTCAGAGAGCACAATCTAAATTTAACTCATAGAGACACAGCTGTGGGCAACAATATAAAGTTCAAGCCTATGTTTCTCAGAGAGTGAAGAGGCCTTCAAGGATAAACTTTAATGAAGGCATAAAAGACAATTTAGTTGATAAATGTAATCACATTATTGTGAAATACGTCATTCAAATACATTTTTGATTAAGACCTTGTTTTGGACTTAAGAAATTTCAGTTACAGAAAAAAAAGGCACATTTTTTCCAATTATTTCGTGGGACACAGGCATTGCTGGTGAGGCCAGCACGTGTTGCTCATCATTAATTGCTCTTGAACAAAATGACTTGCTAGGCTATTTCAGAATCAAACACATTGCTGTGGGTTTGATGTATATATAGGCCAAACTTGGTAAGGATGACAGATTTCTTTCTCTAAAGGACATTATTGAACCAGATTGGTTTTGCAATCAATGATCGTTTCATTACCATAACGACTGAAACTTTTAATTTTACTTTCAGATCTTATTAATTGGATTTAAATTCTACCAGCTACCATGGTGCAATTTGAACCTCTGTCTCCAGGACACTAACCTGCTGGGCCTTTGGATAATAGTCCACTAATATTAGCATTTGCCGCACTGTCTCCCCCATGAGAAACATAAAGCATTTTGACCAATTTGTGGGAGCCCAATGGCCAGATTGCCCAATCAGAATATTTACATAACAAATACAAACATTGAAAATTAGGATGAGAAAAGATGATAAAATGCAGAATATGACAAATGTAACAGAAAATCAAAATGTGCAGACAAAAAGTACATGAAGGCTTAAGGTTTAACTAAAATATAGGTAGATATTTTAATGTTTGTTGTTCTCTAAGTCCAAGGTTGGGCAGCCTCTTATCTCTTTCATCCACAATATAATTGATATCCCTTTGGCTTGTTTAAACAGAATACAGCTGCATAGTTTGGACTAAATGCAGAATAAACTTCCAATTGCTTGGTAGACAAACACTACAGTTGTGAGTAATAGAGCAACTGCTGCTGCAGCAAAAAAAGTTTTGATCTTTGCAACAAACTCTGGGGCCTCTGTGAATGAGATTGCAAGTAAATGCTGCATTTCCCTTCTGCATGGTCACAAGCACCAATAACTGGCTTGAGGTTGTCCATATGTAGAATAGCTGTTAGGTTGTGGTATTGGAGTGTTGCCAGCACCAAATGGAGAAAGAAAATTAAGGGAAACAAATCAAAGAAAAAATATTTCCATGTCATCTTATGTACATTTGTATCTATATTTGTATATGATGGCTGATTAGGAAGAAAAAACTCATAGTTAAATTCTCACAGCGTCAGGAAACCCTGGAGCACTTTACAGCTAATGAAGTCCTTATGAAATGGAAGCCAATTTGCATATGACGGAAATAGCTATAAAATAAATGGCTAGATCATCTGTTCTTAGGTGTTGATTGAGAGATAAGTATTGACCTGGACAGCAGGAGAATTCCTGTGCTGTTTTTTTGGATATTGCTATGGGGATCTTCTCACCAGAAAAGGCATGTGGACCTCAGTTTAATGTCTCATCTGAAAGGCAGCATCTTTGATAGTGCACCCCTCCCTCAGTGCTATGCAAGTATAAGCCTTAATTCTGTGTTTAATTTCCAGAGTGAGGCTTGGACCCACAGTCTTCTGACTCCAAGATGAGCTGAAGATGGCACTATTATGTATTACAATAAATATGGTTATTCATTTATTATAATCAGTCGCTAACATCATAACGATGGGCTAGAACATGAAGACACAAGATAAAAACCACAAAATAAGCAATACATCCTGAAAAGTATGCCAGGTCTCTTAAGGTGATGGGTTTTAATTTGTTAGTATTGTCATGCCATTCTTTGATGGTACACAAGATACAAGACTGCCCTTGGAATGCAAGTAATTCTACAACAATGTGCATACCATCCATATCACTATATTAATAAAAAAAAATCTTGTTTTACTTTTCAGAATGTGATCACTTATATTCACTTTAGCGTGTAACAACAACTTGTATTTATGTCATATCTTTAACATTATAAAACTTCCCAAGGCTTTGCCAGGAGAATTATCAAATAAGATTTGACACTGAGCCATTTAGGCAATATTTAGGGTGGATGATCAAAAGCTTGGTCAGAGATAGCTTTTATAGAATGACAGATAGAGAGGCTGAGAGATTCAGGGAGAGAATTCCAGACCTTTGGGCTTAAGCAGCCAGAATTGCGGCCACTGATGGTTGATCAATGGAAATCGACGATGCTTAAAAATCTAGAATTGGAAGACTGTAGGTATCTCAGAGAGTGGTACGACTGGGGGAGCTCATAGAGATAGGGAGTGATGAGGCTGTGGAAGGGTTTGAAAACAGTGATGAGAATTTTAAAGTCAAGATCTTGCTTGACCAATGTAGGTCAGGGACAGAGGATTGATTAGTGAGTGGGACTTGGTGTGATTTTTAAAATAGGTACGGGAGGTATTGATGATCTTAAGTTTATGGAGGGTAGAACAAAGGAACCCAGCCAGAGGTGAATGGAATAGGTAAGCCTACAGGTAACAAAGGCATGGATAAGAATTTCAGCAGCAGGTGAACTGAAGTAGAGATGAAATCGGGCAATATACTAACGGCAAAATAGCCAATCTGGTACAGATATGTGATTGGAAGGTGCTGACAATTAAAATCAATGGCTGCAACCTCCCAGTATGCACTTGAAGGCAATTTCTGTTCAGCTAATACTGGACGTCAAAATTTAGGGACAGTGGAAAGGTTGAGAGAGATAGTGGTGAGGTAGAGATGGATCTCACTAACTTACATACTGATCTTGGCAATCTGTTTTCAGATAATATCACCGAGAGGCATCACATAGTTGAGAAATCAGAAGGGCCCAAAGATAGTGCTGCAGGAGTGGAAACAGAAGATATTTCAGCTAATTCTCAAGACTGAATAGATGAGAATAAAACTAGCCAAGGACATATAGTCCAACACAGCTGGATGATAGTGGAGAGGTGTTTAAGGAGGATGATGTGTTCAGGCATGTCAAAGGTTACAGACATGTCACAAAGGATGAAGAGGGAAAATTTGCCTTTGTCACAGTTACATCGGATGTCATTTGCGACTTTATTAAGAGCAATTTTGTACTGTGACAGGGCCAGAAACCTCATTGGAGGGATTCAGAGATGGAGTTCCAGAAAAAATGGGTATAGGTTTGGGAGGCAGAAGTACATTCAATAGAAAAGGGTGCTTGGAGATAGGATGTTAATTTGCAAGGATGGTGAGCTCAAGTGGTTGTTTTTGGGAGAGGGTAATGGTTGTGTTGTTAAGCTACATTAAATTTTTCTTACTCGTGTAATCTACTTATAGTTGCACGAGAAACTTTTTATCAAAAGATGTTTTTACTGGGAGAAATTACCTAGCTCAGCAGGGTGATGGAGCCAAATCAACATACACTGTTAAATTAACACAACCAAGGTAAAGCAATCTGGATTAGTGACTGTGATTACTGCTTTTAGCTCTGATCTTTTACATTATCAGGTGCAATGGTTATCAAACTGGACTTATGCTCTTGTTATACGTAAGGAAGTTCAAAATGGAAAGAAAGGTACTAAAGTTATTCATAGTTAAAGTCGATTCTTTTAAAAGGAGTTCTGGTTTTAAAGTTGATGTAACTACTGTAGTGCACAGATTGCTGATTTCCATTTATACTGTTGTAAAAAGAGGGAACTCCAAAGACAGGTACTGGAATAATGTGACGTGTACAGTATAAAGCTTCATCCTTTCACAACCGAAAATTACGCTTTAATCATGAAATGCTGGATTTCAGACTGGTTCTCGATGTTCAACTCAACTATTGTGTAATTTAAGTTGGCTGAGTGTGGACAGAAAATGAATAACTTAAAGCTTAATTTTAGTTACGTTATGTGTCCCAGGTCATGTACAATTTGAGGACATATTTTGTCTTGACATCACCCTGCTTACAGTTAGCAACTGGGTGATAGTGTGACAGAAATCACATGAGTTTTGATACGTTAACTTACCATGGAGATCTACCTGTTTCAATTTCTGGGCAGATTTTGATTGAGGAGCTGGGGTTCCTGCCAAAATAGATAGTGCTTTCATTACTAAGTGCAAACAGTTCTCACGTGACAAAGTTCAGAACCCAATTGCATTTACATGACAACCCACAATGTCACTGCCTGTTTTTCACCCACCCGTCAAGTATGATGGGTACAAGTTGGGAGGTGACCATTTTGAGAGGGTTTTCAACTTTTATCAGCTAAAACAATGGAAAGCTTTGCAAGATATTTTGCTTGAATTAGATAGTTTGCTGTTCACCTATGAAGGATATCGTTGGCAAATCTGAACTTGTCCATGCCCATTGTCCACATATGTACACTTCCAGCAGAGATCAGTGAGCGAGAGGATTATTTTTTGCTTCTTTGGCTGTTTTAAAGCATTTTTAGTGGTTAGACAATGTTCTAAACTGTTAAAAGGCTTCTAGTAATCAATTTTTTTCTTATTACTCCACTTGGGCTAGACGATGAAGATGAGGATGACAATAAATAGAAGGAGACTCACTCATAGGAATCCTTGCAATCCTAACAAAATGTATAAGTCCAGAACAACATGTCAGCGTTTAGCTGAAGAACAGCACACAAGGAGGCTGCATTTTTTTAGGGAGACCATCATAAAGTTGTATCAACCTCTGGGACAAAACCTACAAACACTTACTGAGCTAGCATGGCATTACCTGTTGCAGTCAAGTTCACTGCTGCTCTAAACATCTTTGCTATGCAGCAGTTTCCATGCTGCAACATGTGACATCAGCAACACCAGTCAATTTATGGGTTTTGCTTGCATTTAATTGAATCACTGATGGTACATTTTCTGGAGTAAATCATTTCACCTCTTACTCCAAAGGATAAGAGGAAGCAACAGGATGGATTTATAGGATTCATACAGATTGCAGATATCCCTCAAGTCCAGGACTCAGTAACTGCACAAGGTTGATGCTTCCACAACTTTTAATCGATTGTCATTTTTTATTTGAGTGCACTGAGTGGAAAATTATAAAATACAAACTGGACGCAGAGTTGAGATTTTAAAATAGAAGTCCAGATTTCTGCGGCATTAGTTATTATCTCAATTAATTATCATCATGAACAAAGCAAACCTCAGGAGTCAAGACATGATCCTAACCATTGTCACATTCATTTCTGGGCTTAGTAGAATGTCGTAAGCATGGGCAGAAAAATATTTTGTGGGATCAAATAGGAAATGTATCCCTTGGATAAATACGGAACACTGGCTTTCCTCAATTATCTACCTATGTATATTTCTCATATATCAATCCCTTATTGGTAGATGGTTCAGCGCACATAACATCCTCAGACAAAGCTAAAAATAGTCATTGATATTTCAAATTCTAATTAGGCCGCTCTAAACAGTAATAATCTTGGTTGTATTATTTATGGAATGCCTATAAAGCCAATAACAAGGCTGGTAACAATAAATTTGTCCACATACCAGTGTAACATTGCTCAACCCAGACAGGTGGTTATTTTTACCCTTGCAGAACAGAATTTTTCCCTACAGATGAGCTGTCAATCTGAGCAGTAGAGCCTGGGGATAATGGAACATGGTTTGAAAAAAAATTGTAATGACAGTTCTTGGCTTTCATGCTCCAACAATTCCAGTCAACTGGGGCTATGGCTGTCAAATATCCGTACTGTGACATTTGCACCTGCAGAGCACCAAAAATTAATAGAGATGGTAGACCTCATGTTTAGAAAGTGAATCGGCAATTGTTATTTGTGTTTCAGTGATAATAGAAACCCTGGCTAAATCTGTAGCATTTTGGCACCATTAAGCTTAGTATGCAAGGGTTCGGGCACTGTTGACCTTCAAATGTCTACCATTTCTTTGATTGCCATATTGCAGTATTGTTCCCTGGGAACTTAAGGACCTTTCTCAAAAGAGTTGATCGGTAGTGCTAGCTTTCAATTTTTTTTGCAAAAGATATAATTCCCTGGCCATTCACACTAGCAGGATTCCCTGGTCCCGCTGACAGTGCACACCCTGTCCTGTAGGGTTCGCAGTGGCATGGGGGTGACATCAGTAAGAAATCCCATTGACAATGGTGGGACCAGAGAATCCTGCAGACAGCAAACAGCCACCATCTCCTACTGCCAAGAAACACATGGCTGGGAAGTCAGAAAATTCACCCATCACAGCCAAAGTTGTTCTTGACATAGTTCAATGCCCACTTAAACTCTAACAGCAAAGATAACTAAATGGAGATTAGAATTTATTTTGTTCTTACCATTTATACTCATATAAAAGTCAAGTTGCTGAGACTGAAGTTTTATTTTATATTTTTGAGGGATTGAAATTCACCCTGTTCCATCATCTCACTACCACAGTGCTGTCAGGTTAGAAACTGTTCCCACCAATCCACCCCAGAAGTAGCACCATCGGAGCCAAAGGAATTTTTATTGTTGAATTATTTATAAAATAATAATCTCCATGGAGACAGACATTACTTTGTGTACATTAAATTAAAAGTGATCAAATTCATCAAAACAAAATCCATATACACAAATTTATACAATTTAATCCAGTTTTTTTCACAGTACAGAAAAAAAATTATTGAGCAGCAGAGCATGCACTGAACATGTATAAAAATCCACAGAAGTCACCCTCCTCTTCATCGTCAGAACCAAATAATACCTCCTTCTCTGCTTCTTCAGTTGATCATCATGTGGATCATTAATGTTATCTTCATCAGCAATCATGTTGATATTGTGCCTATCATTCCACCAATAATCATCTTCTGTGCTATCAAGTACATTGGATATCCCACACTTCTTGAATGACTTGATGACAATCTCCGTTCTGATTTCATCCTAGGTCTTGACAGGCCAATCACATAGCCTTGCTAAAGTTCGAGCCAGTATCTAATCTACTGATATTCCATTTTTTTTCTCATTCTATTTTTGAAGAGTTTGTTTGGAGAGACATCCAATAAATGACCAAGGCTGGCTAGAGCGCCAAGAATCATGGATTGTTACTGTTTTGCAATCTAACTTCAGCCTCAACATCATCGACAAGGTATAATCTGAATATGTCTCAGATGAGAATATCTTTATTAAATCTTCCTTGTCAGAATCTCCAAACTTTTCTCTTCCATATTTTCAAGCCATCTTCATCCACCCATCCTTTATTATGAACTAAGTTGATTACTTAATTGGGTAATGCTATTTTGGGAGGGGTTTTTTTCTTGAATATTACCATTGGCTTAAGCTTTGTCCAGTTGGTCTTGCATAAAGCACAGCAGTGAATTTATTCTTTTCATGGCAAGTTGTCTTCACTAACCTTTTCTCCAATGTTATTCACCAATTGACTGCCTGGCATGTTAAAATTTGCTCTCATTCATATTCCCAAGATAGGCCAACCTCTTATGTCAATGTTTGATTATAAATGGCTGAAATGAGATAAGCCTGTCATCAAGTTCTGTTGGGAGAGGCTGTGAAATTTTAGTTTACTGTCATTGTGTAAAATTGTTTCTGATCATATGTATGATACACCATCCCGTGCTGTCTTTGAAATCTGCAGTGCTTAATTTTCTCACCTGATTCAGGGTGAAGATTTGGACAGATCCATGAAAAACTGACAGTGCATTGACGTCTTTTTCATTTTGCAAAAATGGACATTTATTATTAAGTATCTGCCTAAACTGTATACAAAGCTTCCTCCAGTTGCTAATGTTCATCTCTGATATCTTGAATTCTTTAGTTGCTGCACAATTATTTGTCTGCTCTGCAATCACAATTTTAAGTTTGAATTGTGATGTGTACCTACAGTTTCTTCTTGATAACGTGTTGCCAGATTAGAGGGTGGGATTGGCAGGAACGTAGCATGCACCAGAGAGATGCTAACCTTAACATCATGTTGACATGCGTAGATAACAGGAACTGAACAGTCACCTTCGATTGTGTGCTATTCTATGGTTCTGTCGATGGATGTTTACAGCAGGGCGCATTTGACTTCAATGGTGAACAGGTGGTAAATAGAAAGTCAAAAGTCAAGATATATGAAAAATTAAGAGTTTTTCAGCTAAAATAGGGGTCAACCTTTGCACAGGATCAAACATTATTTGAGTATATACGGTAAGTCAGTGATCTGTTCTCCATAATCCAATTCATTCTAAGAGTCAACAATCAGGATCAATCTACGAGTGCTCAGAGTCCCGCTGTTGTTATGGCAATACCAGTCTTGTATATTTTTCAACCACTGGTCGGACTTGCAGATTAAATCTTCTCCCTTCTACCCTGTTCTTCACTTAATCCTTTTCTCTTTCCAATCTATCCTGTACTCAACACCTCTGTCCTCTCCTTAGCTTTCTCATATCTCCTGTTCTCCACCTCCAATTTCTCTCCACACTCCACTCTATTCTATCTGTTGCCACCATCTTCCTTTCTCCCTTTCTCCCAGCATTCCCGTGCCTCTCATATACCCTCCCCTTCTCTATCCCTTCCTCTTCTGGATTACATCCAAATTGCACCATTGTACAATTATCCCTTGGCCTCTAATTTTGCTTCACCTGATAATAACGTTTGGTCTTTGTTCTCTTTGTGCGATCTAACAGCTGATTGACATGTTAGATGTCTTGCCTGTTTCCTGTTAATGTTTTTCCTTGATAAACTCCTGTGTGTACATTTATAATGGAAACTATTGATGTAAACTTATGTTGTAATTGTATCTTTCTCACAGAGGAGGCACCACAGTATCATCACTTGTAGGAGGATGTAATTATAGTGCATCAACTTTAAACAATTTGATCTTGTTAAAATGTGGAAAAAGGAATTTATAATGTAAATATATTAAAATAAAGAGAGTCTGTATACTTAACTTACACTGGTACCCTGACTCGTTCCTCTTGCCTTTAACTATGATATACTCCCAGACTATGCTTGCTCTTGACTGCCCATCTGCTCTATCGCAGGAGAAATGAAAGGGTATTAAATGAATAATCTGAATCTCTGAATATTTAGCATTTTTGCTACAACAATTCGTGTGTATTTTTTATCCAGAACTAAAATGCAGGTCAATATATTCTCACAGAATCACAGTGTGCGAAGCGGCCATTCAGCCTATCGAGTGTTCACTGACACGTAACCTACCTACCTAAAGCCATTTACCAGCACTTAGCCCACAGACTTGGATATTATAATGTGCCAAGTGCTTTTTAAAGGATGTGAAACAACCCGCTTTTACCACCATCCCAGGCAGTGCATTCCAGATTGCCACCACCCACTGGGTAAAAGTTTTTCCTTACATCCCCCTAAATCTCCTGTCCCCTCACTTTGTACTTGTGTCCGTATCCATGTCCCTGCTCTGTCCATGCCCCTCGTAATCTTGTACACTTTGATCAGGTCACCCACTCAGTCTTCTCTGCTCCAACGAAAACAACCCAAGCCTATCCAACCTCTCTTCATAACTTAAATGTTCCATACCAGACAACATCTTGGGGAATCATCTCTGCACCCTCTCCACATCCTTCTTCTAATGCAGTGACCAGAACTACACACAATACTCCAGCTGTGGCCTCACCAAAATTCTACATGACTCCATCATGGTTTTCTTGTTTTTGTAATCTATGCCTTGATTGATAAAGGCATGTTCCATATGCCTTTTTCACCACCCCACCAACATGCCCTTCCACCTTCAGAGATTTATGGACAAATAGGCTGAGGTCCCTTTGTTCTTCAGAACTTTCTAGCATCATGCTGTTCATTGAATACTTCCTTGTTAAATCACCCCTCCCAAAATATATCACCTCAAGCTTCTCAGGGTTAAATTCCATCTGCCAATTATTTGGCCATTTGACCATCCTGTCTATATCTTGCTGGAGCCCAAGACACTCAACCTCACTGTTAACCATCTGGCCAGTCTTTGTGTCATCCGCAACCTTACTAACCCTACCCCCCACATTGTCACCTATGTCATTTATATGAATGATAGGGAACCCTGTGGTACTCTGTGGTACACTGACTTCCAGACTAAAGCAACCTTCTGTCATCACCCTCTGTCTCTTACACCTAAGCCAATTTTGAATCCACCTTATCAAATTATCTTCTTTGTAAGTCTCCCATGTGGGACCTTGTTGAAAGTTTTGCTGCAATCCATGTAAGCTAATTGACTGCACTACCCTTATATACACACCTGATCACTGCCATGAAAATTCCATCAGATTTGTTAGGCATGACCTTCCTCTTACAAAACTATGCTGACTATCCCTGGTCAAACCTTACCTCTCCAAGTGGAGATGGATTCTCTCCTTCAAAATTTTCTCCAATCATTTCCCTACCACTGAAGTGAGACTCACTGGTCTGTAGTTTCCTGGTTATCTCTACAACCCTTCTCAGATAGTGGAACCACATTATCTGTTCTCCAGTCGACTGGCACTTTGTCTGTGCAGTAAGAAGTCTCACAACACCAGATTAAAGTCCAACAAGTTTACTTGACAGTAAACCCACAAGCTTTCGGAATGCTGTTCCTTCATCAGGTGAGTCACCTGAAAGAAAGAACAGTGTTCCGAAAGCTTGTGAGTTTATTATCAAATAAACTTGTTGGACTTTAACCTGGTGTTGTGAGACTTCCTACTGTGTTTATCCCACTCCAACGCAGGCATCTCCACATCACTTTGTCTGTGGCCAGGGAGGAATTAAACATTTGAAAAGAACCCACAATCTCCTCCCTTGCCTCCCATGACAGCCTGAAACAAAATTCATTTGAACTTGGAGATTTTTCTGCTTTTAACTCTACCAACACTTCCAAAAGCATGTCACTCCCAAAGTCAATTTTGTGCAAGAACCTCACAGTCACTCTCTTGAGCGTAATCCTCATTCGCTTGGGTGAAGTTGGATGTGAGGTATTCATTCAACACTCTACCGATGTTCTCCGCCTACAGATTGCCCCCTTGATTCCTTGTGGGGCCTGAATCTTTCCTTGGTTATCCTTTTTCCATTGATATAGTTATAGAATATCTTGGGATTTTCTCTCCTTTTACCAGTCAGAGCTTTCTCATATCCCCTCTTGCTCTCCTAATTGCTTTCTTAAGCTTTACCCTGCACTTTCTGAACTTCATGAATGCTTCCGCTGGCTTGTTCCTCTTGTACTTGTGAAAAACCTCTGTTCTCCTTCTGATCATATCCTAAATATCTCTGGTAATCCATGATTCTTTGGGCTTGTTATTCCTTCCCATCACTGTAGAGAGAGCATGTTAATCCTGTACCCTCCCCATTTTCTTTCTGGAAGCTACTCCTATTGCTATTCTGTAGATTTCCCCACAAATAGCTGTTCCCAGTGTATCTTGGCCAGATCCTGCCTTATTTTACTAAAATCTACTCTCCCCAATCCAAAACTCTTTTTTACAACTTGTCTATTTCTTTGTCCATAACAAGCTTCAATTGTACCATGTTGTGGTCACTATTACTAAAAGTCTGCCTCACCACTACCTCAAACACCTGTCCAGCTTTATTCCCCACAATTAGGTCCAACACTGTGCCATTCTTTGTTGGACCCTCAGTATATATTGTCCAAAAATTCTCCTGCACACATTTCAAGAAATCCACTTCATCCAAGCCCTTTACACTTCTACCTGGGATGTTTGGGATATTTACCAATCAGCACTTAATTGTACTTTTAATCCGGGACATGGAGCGGGCAAGATCCTACGTGTTATATAATAGTAGATTGATTCATATCATACTAAATGGTGCAACTACTAATTGACCAATATACTGCCATTTATATTTTGTGCCCACCACACTTGATATTTTTGGGACTGAGATTGTTAACAAAGTGTTAACCAATTGTTCTTTAATGCAAGATTGAATGAAAGTACTTATGTCGACCACTCTAGAAACTTTTAGTGGTGAGGTAATGATGGTATAATGGCAATCTCTGAAGTCCATTAATACAAATAATATAGAGTGAATAATATAAATGAATAATGAATGAATTTCATTACTTAGCACATGTTTTAGCCCAACATGTCTTCATATCATTAAGAAATAATTTCATTTGATAAGAGACAAAATCCTGATAATTAATCACGTTATTTGAGCCTTTTCTGGAATAGCTTAATGTTATTACGCACAGATATACTTTTGCAAACCATTTACATAACAAATTGAAACTATTGCATTTTGGTGAAATGGTTAGAAAAGTAGGGAAGGATACCAATACTTAGGAGTGTATTTTAAAAACTGTAACCTGATTTTAAGATTTAACTTTGTAACTCATGATAGCAAAACATAGCCTTTATTAACGTCACTTCAATTTTGAAATGAAGGAAGGCAACAGCAAAGGCAAAGATGCCAAAGAAGCATGGAACAAGATAGTGGAATACATTTTTTAAAAATAACTAGTCGATCCCTCATGGGGTTGCATAAAGGAAGTCAGGACTAAATATAGGGCTTCAGAGTCAACTTTAATATTATCACCAAACAGGTATTTGGGAATCTGCCAACCTTTGCACACCCCTCTTGATCTTCTGGAATATTTATAGGTTGGAATGAAAGAAAGAAAGGAGCCAGCAATGGGGAGCAAAGAGGATAAAGAAAGGATGTGGGAGAAATCAGGCAAAATAGATCAAGGTCAAGTAGAGGGATGGAAGAAGTGTGGATAAAGGGCATGTCATTGAAGGAGAAGAGGGGAAGGGAGAAAGGTAGTGAGAGGATAGTGGAGGATAATGGAATTGGAGTCATGACAGATAATGGGAGGTTGAAAGTCCATTGCAAACCACCTGGATAAACCTTTCTTTTTCAAAGATTACAGTATTTCCTAATGGTAAGCATACTTTGAGCCATGATTTAGAACTTTGTATGACTGACTTGCTTTTGGATACTGTAACATAATTTCTAATCTAATTATCATTAGCTAAACTTGTGTATATACATATATAGGCACCAACTTTCCTTTAGGGATATTGAGACTATTGCCGTAACTTTCTGCTGAAGACTACCAGAAAAGATAATGACATTGCTAGGTTCCTGCCAACGTAGCGAATTCTTAATCTGACTTATTGGGAACTAAATATCCATTGCTATTTAAAAGGCCAGTGACATCAAAGGAGGGAAAAGAAGAGGGCAGACCTGGAGCTGCAGTTAGAAAATCTCTTTGCAGGTCATTCCTCCCTTCCTGTTGCAGAAGATTCACAGTGTAGTTTTATTTTGTAATTTGAATTGACCCCTTGCATGGGGAGCAGATAGCATTGGTTCCTGGGGGTTGAGGATGGATGGGGTAAATGGGCATCAGCTTTGTACTTTGCTATCATTGGTCCTGGCTCCACAAAAATAAGGTGTCCTCACATTGTATCTCTAAATTCTGGCAGGGTCAGTATAGGAGGGCAGAAGCAGGCTCAAACCCAATGTAAATGCTGGGTTAAAGCCATGTAGACTTCTGTAGTAGTAAAATTAATTTCATTCCAAAACAACACTTGTTGCAGAGTATCCCATGATAGGCTCTGTTTTCTTTTATTGGATCAAAAGAATTCACTTTGGGTGGAATTTTCCCACCCCACCCACCACAGGAATTGGAGTGGGCGGGATAGGATCATGTAAAAATCCATTGACCTCAGGCAGGATTTTCTAGGCTTGGGACAAGCATGGCCAGAAAATCCTGCCCTTTTGCTTGAGTCCTGTTTTTAAAGCTTAGTTCTAAAATGTAAATAAAAGGCAATGATCCACACCACCAGGGCTTCAGAAACCACCTCGGGAGGAGGAGAGAAAAAGTGAGGAGTTTCCCTGAATAAATCCCCAGATTCCCATTGCTCAACACTTTGCCAAATTACTATCCCTACATCACTGATGGCGACAGCATCCCCTTGGCAAGCCTGAAATAAAAAACACCAAAATTCCATAACAACTTTATCCAATTTCCAATATTGTATACAATATTCAACTGCTATGTGTTCCCTTATTATCTTGTGATTACCTTTGCCTGGCCTAGTTCTCATGTGCAGTGCTACATACCCCAGTGGTGCAGCATGGCTAGTGAAAGACTGCTTTTTTCAGTAGGCAAGAATACAGATGCATTTGCAGGAAGCTGCCAAACAGTTGTGGGTATTGAGAGCATTCCCTCAACATGATTGGGAGAAATCTGGGCTGGCTGCCTGACAGGCAACAAAAGGGCACTGTTGGAGTGGCAGTGGTGGTAAAACAGATGCTGTTACCTTGAAAGTGGTCAACTGGTTCATGCACAATGTCCTCAAGTGCTAGTAATTGCTTGAGCAAACTGCTGTGAGATCCTGCAAGTGCCATTGAGCACCAGTTTCAACAACCATAATGGCAGCAGTCCAGTCCTGCATCGGACCAAACTGGGATTAGATTCCAACAAGTGGCAGAGTCAATGATCTCAAGTCTGAGCTTTCACTGTAGTACTCAGACATTGGATGGCTCCTACTTGCACTGCAGTGGAACCTGAGACATCAAGCATCAGAATCTGCCCTATGTCAAGTCCACAAGTGTTCTTATGGAATTGGCTCACAAGGATTGGTTCTATACTTGTTGATGGTGACAGCAAGCTTGATAATATGCCAAGCATTTCAATGTGCATGCCCATTAGCCTTTTCCTTTACTTCAGCCCACCAAATTCCTCTGCAACCTCACCCTCTGGCAAGCTGACACAAGTGCTGTCCTTTCCCCGTGACCTCACTGCACTCTGCTGGGGCCTGCTAACTCACCACATCTAAATTGCCTCTCTGTCCCATCCCTATTCCACCCTCTAAGGTGTGCCGTGACAGTGCTGGCTGTGAGTATCAGATCCACTGATGGCATTTCTTCCTCAGAGGCCTGCACACCAGCTGCGCTATCACTTTCAAGCATCATTGGCTGGCAATGTGGTGGTTTTTAGGTGTCTGAAAACTTAAATGCACAAGGGAAGGTTAAGGTGAGGTGTGGAGGGCTTTGGTGGAAAAGAACAGTGCATAGTTACTAACATCTGCAGCTTCTACATCCTGTCAGGATACAGGATGAAGATGAAGTGGGATTTAAGAAGGTGCATGAAAGCAGAAACATACTATCATCCTGGATGGCTCGACAATGCTGGTTGCCATGGTCTCAGCGACCTCTGAGCCAAAAATATTGAATACCATCTTCTTCAAGGGAGTGAGGATATGCTGCCATGCTAGTTGCATCCCCAGTGGTTTGTTGTACAACTTAGAGTTATACATGTCAGAGGAAACTCTCAAGCCTGGTGACACTGACGCTAGCATGCTTTGGTGGAGACTGTTCATTGCTCACCACAGATTCTACTTCTCCACTTGAACACAATCCCTCCAGTGCTGGCTAACTCTTCTTTATATGTTCTTTCCGTGTACCAAACAAAAATCAATAAGGTAAACAAAAGATCAATGAATGGGAGAGACAACCCCAAATCTCTTTGTTACATATATATCCAAGTATAATTAAGAACATAAGAACATAAGAACATAAGAACATAAGAACATAAGAAATAGGAGCAGGAGTAGGCCATCTAGCCCTTCGAGCCTGCCCCGCCATTCAATAAGATCATGGCTGATCTGTCGTGGCTCAGTTCCACTTTCCCGCCCTCTCCCCATAACCCTTAATCCCCTCTCTTATCAAGAACCCATCAACCCGCTTTTTAAAAATATTTAGCGAGGCAGCCTCCACCACTTCAACGGGCAGAGAATTCCAGAGATTCACCACCCTTTGAGTGAAGAAGTTCCTCCTCAACTCCGTTCTAAACCGCCTCCCCTTTATCTTGAGGCTGTGCCCCCTAGTCCTACTGTCTTTTTTGAGCGGGAAGAGTCTCTCCACCTCTATCCTATCCATCCCATTCATCATCTTATACGTCTCAATGAGATCTCCCCTCATTCTTCTAAACTCTAACGAGTACAAGCCTAGTTTATTCAGCCTCTCCTCATAGCTCAACCCCCTCAACTCCGGTATCAGCCTAGTAAACCTCCTCTGCACTCCCTCCAGGGCCAAAATATCCTTGCGCAGGTGCGGCGCCCAAAACTGCACACAGTACTCCAGCTGCGGCCTCACCAATGCCCTATACAGCTGCAGCAAGACCTCCCTACTTTTATATTCAATCCCCCTCGCTATGAAGGCCAGCATCCCATTCGCCTTCCTGACCACCTGCTGCACCTGCAAGCTGGGTTTTTGCGACTCATGCACAAGGACCCCGAGGTCCCTCTGCACCGTCGCCTGCTGCAGTTTTTCGCCACGTAAGTAATAGTCCTTCCTACCATTCTTCCTACCAAAGTGGACCACCTCACACTTGCCAACATTAAATTCCATTTGCCATTTCCTGGCCCATTCGCCCAGCCTATCTAGATCCTTCTGCAGACTCTCCACACCCTCCGCACAATTTGCCTTTCCCCCAATCTTGGTGTCATCAGCAAATTTCGACACCCTGCACTCGGTTCCCTCCTCCAGATCATCTATATAAATGGTAAATAGCTGAGGCCCCAGCACCGACCCCTGGGGCACCCCACTAGTCACCAACCGCCAATCCGAATAGCACCCATTGACCCCCACTCTCTGCCTCCTATTTGACAACCAATCCTCTATCCACGCTAACACCCTACCCCCAACTCCATGTCCCCTGACCTTCTGCAATAACCTCTTGTGAGGTACCTTGTCAAACGCCTTCTGAAAATCCAGAAAGACCACATCCACCGGCTCTCCTCTATCCACTGCCCTAGACACATCCTCATAGAACTCCAGTAAATTTGTCAGACACGACTTCCCTTTAATGAAACCGTGTTGCGTCTGCCCTATCAAGCAATTCCCTTCAAGATGCCTCGCAATTTCCTCCTTAATGACGGATTCCAACATTTTACCTACCACAGACGTTAAACTAACCGGCCTATAATTCCCCGCCTTTTGCCTGGCACCCTTCTTAAACAACGGCGTAACATTAGCCGTTTTCCAATCTTCCGGCACTTCCCCGGAATCCAGCGACGTCTGGAAAATAACCACCAAGGCATCCACTATAACCTCCGCCATTTCTTTCAGAACCCTCGGATGCATTCCATCCGGTCCTGGGGACTTGTCCACAATCAGCCCCTCCAGTCTGTCGAGCACCACCTCTCTAGTAACAGTAATGTCATTAAGACCCTCCAGTCCTACCACCTTTCCATCGCTAACACCCGGCAAATTATTCACGTCCTCCTCCGTGAAGACAGAAACAAAAAAGTTATTCAAGACCTTCGCCATATCCCCATCCCCTACCACTAGCTCCCCTTTCTCATCCTCTAAAGGACCAACGTTCACCCTAGCCAGCCTCTTCCTTTTTATATATTTATAAAAACTCTTGCTATCCTTTTTTATATTAAGCACTAGCCCAGCTTCATAGCTTCTCCTACCCTCCTTTATCAACTTCTTTGTCAATCTTTGTTGACATTTAAACCTTTCCCAATCCTCTTCTCGCCCACTGCTCTTAGCTACTCTAAATTCCTCCGCTTTTAATTTAACACTTTCCTTCACCTCCTTCGTTATCCACGGCTTATTACCTCTCCTCCTACTGTCCTTTTTGACCATCGGAATAAATTTCTGCTGAGCACCAAGAAAGATCTCCTTAAAGATCCTCCACTGCTCCTCAGCAGACCTACCTTCCAACGCGCTCCCCCAGTCCACATTCGCCAATTCTTCTCTCATCCTACCATACTCCCCTCTATTCAAACAAAGGACGCGTGTCCGGGAACCCACTTTCTCCTCCTCCATCTGCAACAGAAACTCCACCATGCAATGATCACTCTCTCCAAGAGGATCCTTCACCGCAAGGTCCCTAATTCTACCCGCCTTATTACATAGCACCAGATCCAAGATAGCTCGCTCCCTCGTCGGCTCCAACACACACTGTTCAAGGAAATTATCCCGGCAGCATTCCAAGAACTCCTCCTCGAGGCCACCTCGTCCAACATGGGTCGACCAATCAATATGCAGATTGAAATCTCCCATAACTACTGCCGTCCCATTCCTGCACGTCGCACTTATTTGCGCGTTAACAGCCCGCCCCACCTCCAGATCATTATTTGGGGGCCTATAGACGACACCCACCAGCGTCTTCCTCCCTTTGCTGTTCCTAATCTCCACCCACAACGATTCCACTTTCTGCTCTTTGGCTCCGATATCATCCCTTGCTACCACCTTGATACTATCCTTAATCAGCAGAGCTACGCCACCCCCTCTTTCCTCCTGCCTATCCTTCCTAAACACTTGATAGCCCCGTACATTCATCTCCCAGTCCCTGTCACCTTGCAGCCACGTCTCTGTAATGGCCACCAGATCGTATCCATTTGTGTCGATCTGCGCCACCAGCTCATCCACTTTATTCCGAATGCTTCGTGCATTCAGATAAAGCGCTTTCATCCCAGCCTTCACCTGGACCCTATTTGCCGTAACGCCACCAATTGGGACATCCTCGGCCTCTTCCCTTACCTGTACCCTATCCTTAACTTTAGACCTCGTAGCGTCACCTACCCTCGCACCCTCCCCCCCCCTAATTAGTTTAAAGCCCTGTGTACAGTCCTCTTTACTCGATTCGCCAACACTCTGGTCCCAGCACGGTTCAGACCCACCCCATCCCGCCCGAACAAGTCTCACCTACCCCAATACTGGTGCCAATGCCCCATAAATTCGAACCCATTCCTCCCACACCAATCCCTGAGCCACCCATTCACTTCCTTTATCCTGTCAACCCTACGCCCGTCTGCACTCGGTTCAGGCAGTAGCCCAGAGACGACCACCTTGTCGGTTCTACTTTTTAATTCCATTCCCAGCTTTTCATACTCCCTCCCCAGATCCTCAGTCCGCACTTTGCCTACGTCGCCGGCACCCACATGTACTACAACGACCGGGTTCTCACCCTCCCACTCCAGATTCCTCTGCAGCCCAGCTGCGACATCCTGTACCCGAGCACCAGGCAGACAACACACCCTTCTGTGCACTTTGTCATTGTGACAAAGGACAGTGTCAATACCCTTCACCCCACTATCCCCAATCACTACTACGTTCCTTTTCCCCTTCTCTTTGCCTATGTCCTGCTGCATCACTGTACCGTGTGCAGTTTGCTCACCAACCTCACCTGCCTCGTCCTCTTCCAGACTGGAAGCAAGAACCTCAAACCTGTTATGCAGATTAAGAGGCTGAGGCCTCCGCTCCTCACCCCCCTTCCTCCTCCCAGCAGCCCCCTTTTGTCCCTGACCCTTAGATTTAGCCAGTCTAGCAGGGGTGGATGTCACTTGCACCCCATTGACAATGGCACCCTCTCTCCCCCTGATGAGCCTCAGTGTCTGTAGCTCAGAGGCCAGCTCATCCACCTTGAGCTGGAGCTCCTCCAGCAACCTGCACTTACTACAGACATGGTCACTGGGAAGGACCCTGGGGTCCACCAGTTCCCACATCATACAGAAACCACACATCACATGCCCCTCCATTATTCACTGTAATTTTTTATGGGGAAAAAAATTTTTTTCCTTGTTTCCTGCTGTAGTAGTTTTGAAAAAAATTTTTTTCCTTGTTTTTTCAAACAAACTCACCTGGCCTTTTTTCCTCCAAGCCCTTTTTGATATTAAGCCCTATTAACTCACTCTGCTGCCCGCTCAGACGCTGCCCGCTGTCTACACCAGGCCTCCTTTTAAACCTGGCGCTGATTTAAAGCAGGCTGGTCCACAAATGCCTTTTAACCACTCCTTCAGAATTCTTAAAGCAGTAAATACAATAAATAAATGCTTTAAACAGTTCTACAAAGAGTAAAGTGCTTTAAACTTATTTTAAACAGGTTTTTAACAGGTAAAATCTTAGCTCTCTCTCTCTGCTTCAGCAAACAATGGAAGGCTTCACCGTGTGGCCCCTTGATAATTAAAACTTATTTTAAACAGGTTTTTAACAGGTAAAATCTTAGCTCTCTCTCTCTGCTTCAGCAAACAATGGAAGGCTTCACCGTGTGGCCCCTTGATAATTAAAGCAGGCTGGTCCACAAATGCCTTTTAACCACACGGTGAAGCCTTCCATTGTTTGCTGAAGCAGAGAGAGAGAGCTAAGATTTTACCTGTTAAAAACCTGTTTAAAATAAGTTTAAAGCACTTTACTCTTTGTAGAACTGTTTAAAGCATTTATTTATTGTATTTACTGCTTTAAGAATTCTGAAGGAGTGGTTAAAAGGCATTTGTGGACCAGCCTGCTTTAATTATCAAGGGGCCACACGGTGAAGCCTTCCATTGTTTGCTGAAGCAGAGAGAGAGAGCTAAGATTTTACCTGTTAAAAACCTGTTTAAAATAAGTTTAAAGCACTTTACTCTTTGTAGAACTGTTTAAAGCATTTATTTATTGTATTTAAGTAATCAATACCCAACATCTGTTCACCTTACTACCTTGAACGACTAGGTATTTAACATCCATCAACAGAACTGATTAGACACCAGCAGATTCCTCTCTTTTCTTTAAATTAATTGACATGCAAACACAAACTACAAGAAAGAATACAAAATAACGCACCCCTTGCTCCTGGAAAATCCGTGGTGGGGGTACAATCTCGATTGGACCATAAGATCCTGCCGACATAAACGGCAGCAAGATTTTGGTGATAACCATATCTGTCGCTTCCCCCAGCGGCAGTGTTGCTGCAGCTAAGGAGCTTTTAATCACTCTATTTTTTTTGATTCTCAGGCTACTGAACAAAAGTTATCATTTCTTCCCACTAAAAATATAATGAACCCTACTCTACTCAAATAAGTAACAGGAAGGTTAGACTGTGGAGTATCACTCAAATAAAAATGACTAATTTCATCCCTTTTGGGTCACCCAGGTCTGAAAATCTGGCATATATTCTTCCAAACTTAATTTCTTCAATGCCTTATTGGCTTTTAGTGCTTCCTCACCAGTAGCATATTTCAGCATGGTGCTCAATTCTAATACATCATAACACAATCTGGTCTAGTTTGTGTGTATAACCAGTTTAATTGCCCAATTAAGCTTCTTAATTGATCTGCTTCTTCCTTGGTTGTAGAGTTCCTTTTGTGAGGATCTGGACCAATTTATTGGGATCCTTATTAGCATTTCAGGTGAGGCTGTTCACAAATTAGTCTGCCTAATGTCTAACTCTTTTCTACTTAAAAGCTCTGGAGGCCTGACTTCCAGATTTGAATTCCTTTATAAAATTTATCAATCACAAAATTCCTCAAATTTTGCAATACCCATCCCGCCCCCTCCCCACCCCCTGACAGAAAATCATCTATGTGCATTAAAAAGAAGCCTGCTAGTTTTTCTTTGTTATACCAAAAAAATTACAGAATCTGCTTTCAGCTGAAGCTTTCAGTAGGACGAACTTAACGAAAAAATATTAGATCCTTGGTGTATCATTTTGCCCATAAACACACATGTTTATCTTCCATAATTTCCTCTCCATTACACCTCCAGCTTCTTTTAATAATCCTTCTCTTTGGATTTGTTCCTCTTGCAAAAATGCAGCCTTGACGTCATTGGATTTACATTTCCATGAGTATGTTGCTGAAACTGCTAGGAAAATCCTCAAAATTATCTTTCTGGCTATTCAGAGGTGACTGTAACTTCCTGGTCATCCAGTTCTTCAATTCCCTGAGCTGCAATTCTGGCCTTAGCATTATATGTACCATATACTTTCTCTGTACTTATCCATTTATGGGACAAGGCTGGTTGTCCTTTGACTGGCATCTCTGTGTAAACACCAAACTCTCTCCAACTGTCAAGTTCATTTTGTTTTGCCTCCTTTACAAATTTATAATCTAACTAGTTAGTAGCCACTAGATCTTTTCTATTGTAGGGATCCTCCTTATTGTATTGCTCCTCAACTGTTATTTGATGCTTGCTCTTGTTAAACTATATCCCCTCCTAAATCTCCTCTACCTATGTGGGCTATGGCAACTTGACCCGTTCCTCCTGTGACTACACTTACTCTCACAAGTTCTTGATCATATCATTGGGCTATTATGACCAGTAGAACCACTGACTGAACACTAAATTTCATGACTTTCCACATGTTTACTGTCTTCTGCTAATTCATAGATTCCCTATTCTGCTCCTTGTCTAGTACATTCAGACGGTTTTTGTATTTTCCTGTGTCTTTTCCTGCCCATCCTATGATGGTAGCTTCTCTCCTCTCATTAACCCCTTCTGATATATATGCCACTCTAATTCCAGCTTTTGGTAGCTGATCTTTGTGATAAATAACCCTATCCTTAGTCTACTCGGTTAGCCCATTATCTGCCATAATCTGTTTGTATAGGTCCAGCATATATGTGTGTGAAGTACATGGTGCATTTTATTTCATTATCTGTTCAGATTCCATCAATGTGTCATCAGTGCCAGTAGGCTGCATGGAATGTACTCTCACAGCATGGTTACCATGTTGCAAGATTATTGTTTCGCCATCAGTGCCTAGAAATTTCCCTGTACTTTCCATTCCATCTGCCCTTCTTGTTTATAATATGTCATGTTCCCAGTTTTAGAATTCATTCTCGAGACCTGATTCAATACATTAAGGCTCTCCTCATTTTTTTCTGAAACCTTTGTCTTAATAAATGCTGTCCTCCCTGCATGCATGCATTCAAATATTCTGCAGAAATGAAATTAATGGCAGTTCCCTCTAAAGCTGTAGCATGGTCCCACATTATTTGGATTCCTGCCACAAACTAATTGATAGGGGCTGTAGCCCCAGCATTTTTTTTTTGCAATTACTGCTCATGCAGTTGTCAATTTACAATTCAGTTGGTCAGCTAAAATCTTTCAGAACATTTTGTCAATCACAGCATGATTTCTCTCACATATCCCATTGTTAAAAGGACTTTCTGCTGCTGTGTGCATTGCTACAATATTCACATTTTCACACATCCTCCTGAATTCATCATTGGCAAATTCTCCTCAATTGTCTATTCAGAATTTAGCTGCTGCTCCCAGCTCTGTTCCTGTCCATCTTTTCATTATCTTATTGATAATTGCATTTTTGTCAGTATTAAATCTAGTCGCTAAGTTTACAAATTGTGGAAGAAAATATATTTTTTCTTTGTTGCACATTTCAAGGTCCATCGCTGTGACTTCACTAAAGTCTCTCACCAGTGGAATACTTACTAATGGTCGTGATGGCGTTCTCCTGTACATTTTACAAATATATTTCACTGATACCTTCGATGAGTTTAGTGTATTCCTTATCCAGCACCCCTGCGACCTTTAACAGAACCTTCAACCTGAGTCCAGAGCAATGTGCAAATTGTCAATGTAGTTTTGTAATAATTTGCTTTAAAACCCTTTCCCCAGGTGCCGTTATTACCTTGTTAACATTCTACCTAGGATGATAGGCCTTACAGAAATGCAGTAATGTCCTATCTGTGTAAGTTGCAGATCTACAGTTCTCCCAAAGACAATCTATTTATTGTGTTCCATGTCCAACTTCATCCGGGCTTTTTTCATTGAAGGTTTACTTAACAGTAAAAGTATTCCACGAGATACAACATCAGTACTGATGAAATGATTCACCCTGTTCATTTGCACAGAATTACTATTCTTTTTAGTGATTTCAACATAGCCCCCACACTCCCCTCTTAGGCCCCATTCCCACTTTGTCCATATCCCCTGGGCACTTCTGGTGCCCAATTAGGCACTGTGATAGTGCCAGTCAGACACTGCCTGGGTGCCAGGTGGGCATGCCAGGCTGACACTGCCTGATGGGCACTGTCCAACCAGTCTTCCAAACATCCAGAGGCTTTGCTGGCCTCTGACCTCCCCTCTGCTTCCCCCCGGCATGGCCAGGTTCCTGCTACTGCAGAGCAGTAGTGATTCTTGCCAGCATGATGTCTTGCTGGTGACAGTGGAAGCATTCGGGAGGGTAGAAGCAGCCATCATAGGAGTGTTAATTGAGTTTAAATTAGGTCAATCCTATGCTAACAGTCTTTGCATCCTTTCTGGGCAAGAAACTATTTTCGTTAGGAAACCAAGGCTGACAAGATATAAAATTGATTCATACCTGGCACAAATCAGATTTTTGGTCTCGCACGCTATCTTCCTGGCTCGCCACATTGATTGATTGCCATGTGAACCGGTAAGATTGCACCCATAGTTCCAAGTAAGGATGATGTGTGGCTTGAAGGGAAACTTGCAGATGTGATATTCCAATGTACCTGCTGCCCTTGTCCTTCCAGGTGGTAAAGGTCATGGATTTGGAAAATCCTGTTGAAGGAACCTTGGGGTGATTTGCTGATGGGTATCTTGTACATTATCCAAACTGCTGGCACCGTGTGTCTGTGATTGGGGGGGGGGGGGGTGGTAATGAACTTTGAAGGTGGTAGATGGGGTGCCAATCAATTGGACGGCTTTGTAATGGATGGTGTCGAGCTTCTTGAGTGTTGTTGGAGCTGTACTCATCCAGACAAGTGGCAAGTGTTCCATCACACTCATAATTTGTGCCTTGCCGATGGTGGACTGGCTTTGGGGAATCAGAAGGTAAATTATTCACCCCAGAATTTCCAGCCTCTGACCTGCTCCTGTAGCCACAGTATTTATATGGTCAGTTCAGTTCAGTTTCTGGCCAGTGATAACTCCCAGGATGTTGATAGTAGGAATTTTAGCAATGGTAATGCCATTGAATGCTAATGGGTGATGATTAGATTCACTTTTGCTGGGCATAGTAATTGCCTGGCACTTTTACGGCATGAATGTTACTTGCCACTTGTTCGCTCAAGTCTGAATTTTGTCCCAGTATGTAGGAACATAGGACTTAAGAGCAGGAGTAGGCTATTCAGCCCTTCAAGCCTCTCTACCATTCAATTAAATCATGCTTGACCTGGGTGACGTCTCAGATCCATTTTGCCATTCACTCCTATAACCCTTGACTCCCTTTTCTATCAACAAACTTTCTAACTCTGTATAAATTCATGACCCAGCCTCCACTGCTTTCTGGGGAAGAGAATTTCATGCACAAACAACTCTTTGAGAGAAAAAACATTGCATCTTCTCAGTCTTAACTGGCAGAACTCTTATTCTTAAACTGTATCCCCTAGTTGTAGTCTCTCCTACAAGTGGAAACATCCTCCCAGAATTTACCATATCAATTCCTTCAGGACTCCAATGGGTATCGGCCCAATCTGTTCAACATGTTCTTGTAAGATAACCCCTCCTCCCAGGAATGAGTCATGTGAACATTCTCTGAAGTGTTTCTAACACAATTTTGTTTCCTGTATATGAACACAGACTGCTTCAGTATCTAAGGAGTCATGAATGTTGCTGATCAGCAACGAACGTGTCTGCCCCTGACCTACTGATGGATGGCAGGTCATCGATGAAATAGCTGGAATTGGCTCAATCCTAGGATACTACCTTGAGAAACTGCAGTGATATCCTGGGACTGAGATGATTGACCTGCAACAACCACAACCAGCTTCCTTTTGATAGGCATGACTCCAACCTGTGAAGAGTATTCCCCATTTTCCCATTGATTCCAGTTTTGCTAGGGTTCTTGATCTCATAGTCAGTTAAATGCTGGATTGACGTCAAGGGCAGTGACTCCCACCTCTCCTGTTAAATTTACCTCTTTTGTCCATGTTTGGGCCAAGGCTGTAATGAGGCCAGGAGTTGAATGGTCTTGGCAGAACCTAAACTGAGCATCAGTGAGTAGGTTATGCTGAGTAAGTGTTGCATAATATCTATCAGGTGATAATTTACTGGATTACAGAGGAGGACGTGCTATGAAACATACAGTGCTGCAGCATGGGGCCCCAGCCAATGGGAGGGCCACATATTAAGAGGTGGTTGCAGGAGCCCCAATCAGAGCCAGGTAGTTCTGAACTTGCTGATAGGCTCAAGAAATTTGAATGAGCCTATCAGCAGTCAATGCAAAACAACATTGGGCTCTGATTGATGGAGTGCACACAGAGTGGGAAAACACTGTCCCAAACATTGAGGCGATGGTAACTTGAGAGAAGTTTGGACAGATCTCCTGATGTTGGGTCTGAAATTTCTGAATTTTCTGTTAGTAAAGCAGCAGCCAGGTTTCCACCATTTGGGCATAGCAGCCTCAAGCAATACTGAGGTTGCTGACCTTCTGTCATAGTATTAGCCTGCATGGCCTTCAGCGAGGATCAAACTGGTGGCATTGACCAATAGCTGTTGAAGGGAGAAGCAGGGTGACTCTCGACCTCCAGGCCAGGGCTGAGGAGGGTGGATAGGCAACCAAATAACCAAGGAAAGAACAGAGGCCAAGTTCGAGCAGGCCAGGTAAAGTCAGCAGTGGCCAGGCAGTGAACGAGAAGGAGATGTGGTCATCAAGGTTGGAAGCTCAGCCACCTGAGTGAGAGGGCCACTCAGGTGCTGCAGTGGTTTTCAGGGAGCAGTGGGGTAACTTGACCAGAGGCTGGGGCTGAGAGTGAGATGGACTGCACTGGCAAGGGCGAAAGCAGAGGCCAGGGCAGGTCAGATAAAGTCAGGCAAGAGCACATGTGGTCAAGGGGGGCTTGAGGCAGCTGACAAAGGATCATTTGGACTTGAAATGTCAGCTCTTTTCTCTCCTTACAGACGCTGCCAACCTGGTGAAATTTTCTAACATTTTCTCTTTTGGTTTGAGATTCCAGCATTTGCAGCGATTTGCTTTTATCCAATGGTCAATTTAGCATGACCAATCAGCCTAACCTGCAGATGTTTGGAGTGTGGGAGGAAACTGGAGCACCAGGAGGAAACTCACATAGACATGCGGATAAAGTGCAAACTCCACATAAAAAGTGGCCCGAGGCCGGAATTGAACCAGGTCCCCAGCATTGTGAGGCAGCAGTGCTAACCACTGTACTACCTTGTGCTGCCCTAAATAGACCAGGGAACATAGGTAATATGGAAAATTTGAGAAGAGAGATTGATGTTGAAGGACAGAGCAGATTAGAAGTCTTCATGAGTCCCATTTCCTGAGTGAAGAGAAAATGCATGATGGAAAGGAGAAATTGGTTGTTTTTTTTCAGAAATTGCCAAGCATAATGAATGAGCCAAATATCCTATGCATGCTGTGTGCACTTTAGAAACACCTACTTTACCAATGCTGTTGGGGGAAATGCTGTATGAAGTCTCACAACACCAGGTTAAAGTCCAACCTTTGGACTTTAACCTGGTGTTGTTAGACTTTTCACTGTGTTTACCCCAGTCCAATGCTGGCATCTCCACATCTTGGGGAAATGCTGACCAAGTGGCAATTGCAAATATAAGACAGTCTACTGTTGTGTTTGCAAATTATTCCCTGAACCGAGGAAAGGGAAACAATCATTTGTCGACAGACACTCTAACTGGAGAAATGTTGGAAGAGGTCATGCTGATCATGAAACTTCCAAAAGCCATATTAAGGCTATGTGTGCATTTGTTCAAAGATGTAAAGTATCTGGAAGAATCAATTTTGCGTTATTGGTTCAGTTTGAAAAGGAGTGTTCTTACTGGAGGAAAGTGCTGAGATGTGTTGTTGCCACAGTCAAATTGATGCCTTCCTTGGGATTTCCTTTAAGAGGACAAGATGAGTCATCAGTGTCAAGTTAAAGAGGTGACTTCTTTTTTGCCTGCCTGGAATATCTCGCTGAATTTGACGAACTTCTTGAAGTGCATTTGAAAAGCTGTCAATATTTTGGCTCAGTGAAGATCAATATTATAATGCCTAGAACCTATGATGACTTCATCACTATAATGGCAGTGCGGCTCAGAAATCAATTCACTAATGAAGTAAAGATGCCAAATACAATTCCATAATAGTTGATTCAACACCAGATGTGAGTCATGTGGATGAACTAACATTAATTTAAGATATGTGACCAGCAATGGTGAAGTTGGAGAGTGATTCCTCTGTATTATCCAGCTACAATCCCACACTCCTGAGTGCCTAGAGACAATTATTTTGGATTTCATTGCAAATTCAGATTTGGCCATCAAAAATTGTCATGGGCTGAGCTCTGATACTGCTGCAAATATTGGCAGGAAAATATTCAGGTCTACAAGCAAGACTGTACAATGCAAACCCCTGTGCATTATTCATCCCATGTCCCAGTCATTCCTTGAATTTAATCTGCAATGTTGCAGCTGAATCATGTGAGGCAGCCGTACATTTATTCAACTTGTTCAAAACTTGTATGACTTTTCTTTTTGGTTTTCATACATTGTTGGAGTATTCCACAATCATGCTTGGAGCAGGCACATGGAAAACATTTGAAAGTCAAAAGAACTTATGACACCAGCTGGCCTGCTCGTGCAGTTGGGTTTTGGCTTTGAAACTGAACTTAGTCGATATAAAAGAATGCTTATCAGGCACAGTCACATTAATTTCAGATAAACTACATGTGAAAGCTGAAGCAAAACCTTGACAGAGAAGTTTGAAAGATACAATGTTACAGTTTTTATTGTTTTTTGGATCTATTTACTTCAAAGAGTCAATACCATCAGCAAATCGCTGCAAAATATCAATACAATTTTATTGACTGCTTCACAATTGTTAGCCTCACTTAAAAGTTTTGTCATTGAATGATCAAATGACTATTTGAAGCAGAGACACTAGCATTAATGTAAAAAAGGTCCCTCTAATAATGAGAAGTGTACAAGATGCAGGAAGTAGGGGCAATTAAATCACTTTAAAAGGAAAGAAGACCATTGTTGAGACTGTTAATGTTATTTGTGGCACAATATGGCGGAGGTTATAGTGGATGCCTTGGTGGTTATTTTCCAGACGTCGCTGGATTCCGGGGAAGTGCCGGAAGATTGGAAAACGGCTAATGTTATGCCGTTGTTTAAGAAGGGTGCCAGGCAAAAGGCGGGGAATTATAGGCCGGTTAGTTTTACGTCTGTGGTAGGTAAAATGCTAGAATCCGTCATTAAGGAGGAAATTGCGAGGCATCTTGAAGGGAATTGCTTGATAGGGCGGACGCAACACGGTTTCATTAAAGGGAAGTCGTGTCTGACAAATTTACTGGAGTTCTATGAGGATGTGTCTAGGGCAGTGGATAGAGGAGAGCCGGTGGATGTGGTCTTTCTGGATTTTCAGAAGGCGTTTGACAAGGTACCTCACAAGAGGTTATTGCAGAAGGTCAGGGGACATGGAGTTGGGGGTAGGGTGTTAGCGTGGATAGAGGATTGGTTGTCAAATAGGAGGCAGAGTGTGGGGGTCAATGGGTGCTATTCGGATTGGCGGTTGGTGACTAGTGGGGTGCCCCAGGGGTCGGTGCTGGGGCCTCAGCTATTTACCATTTATATAGATGATCTGGAGGAGGGAACCGAGTGCAGGGTGTCGAAATTTGCTGATGACACCAAGATTGGGGGAAAGGCAAATTGTGCGGAGGGTGTGGAGAGTCTGCAGAAGGATCTAGATAGGCTGGGCGAATGGGCCAGGAAATGGCAAATGGAATCTAATGTTGGCAAGTGTGAGGTGGTCCACTTTGGTAGGAAGAATGGTAGGAAGGACTATTACTTACGTGGCGAAAAACTGCAGCCGGCGACGGTGCAGAGGGACCTCGGGGTCCTTGTGCATGAGTCGCAAAAACCCAGCTTGCAGGTGCAGCAGGTGGTCAGGAAGGCGAATGGGATGCTGGCCTTCATAGCGAGGGGGATTGAATATAAAAGTAGGGAGGTCTTGCTGCAGCTGTATAGGGCACTGGTGAGGCCGCAGCTGGAGTACTGTGTGCAGTTTTGGGCGCCGCACCTGCGCAAGGATATTTTGGCCCTGGAGGGAGTGCAGAGGAGGTTTACTAGGCTGATACCGGAGTTGAGGGGATTGAGCTATGAGGAGAGGCTGAATAAACTAGGCTTGTACTCGTTAGAGTTTAGAAGAATGAGGGGAGATCTCATTGAGACGTATAAGATGATGAATGGGATGGATAGGATAGAGGTGGAGAGACTCTTCCCGCTCAAAAAAGACAGTAGGACTAGGGGGCACAGCCTCAAGATAAAGGGGAGGCGGTTTAGAACGGAGTTGAGGAGGAACTTCTTCACTCAAAGGGTGGTGAATCTCTGGAATTCTCTGCCCGTTGAAGTGGTGGAGGCTGCCTCGCTAAATATTTTTAAGAAGCGGGTTGATGGGTTCTTGATAAGAGAGGGGATTAAGGGTTATGGGGAGAGGGCGGGAAAGTGGAACTGAGCCACAACAGATCAGCCATGATCTTATTGAATGGCGGGGCAGGCTCGAAGGGCTAGATGGCCTACTCCTGCTCCTATTTCTTATGTTCTTATGTTCTTATAATGGTGCAAAGCAGAAGTGATTTCTGAAGAAAACAGTTATTTTCTGTGCTTTTTAACGGATGTTTGGATGAGAATGCTAAGAGCAGCTGCAGTAAGAAATTAACTGAATTCTGCAGGAGAACATAGACACAAATCTTTTTGAACATGAAGTGTAACAATTCATTCATTTTGTACCCAATAGTTTGATACAAAATGGCCAAGCAAAGAAAGGACACTACTATGGCCTGATGGGAAATATGGCATCATATTGGTACATTTCTGGCATATTCCATTATCCTAGCTTAGTGGTGCCATGAATCATTGTATGAATAACTCATGCCATCACTCAGTTCACTCCATAATTTGCTGAATCTTTTGAACTGCTCTGCTGTTATCCATCACCAAAAACAGCATATAAGAAAATTATCACAGCTACTGTCTCAAATATCAATGGAGATCACTGAATTTACTGCACTTAAGCCAGTGTTCACATTGCTGTCACGTAGCCTGAAAAATAATGGCGCCAGAGCCATGGCACACAAGGTCAATCTGAAGATAAACTCCAAACTCATCATCATAAATGGAATCACAATTACCACTTCTGTGTGCAGGAGGACAGAGTTCAAATTATCAGCTATCAAATCACTCTGATTAAGATACTTAATTTGACACTATAATCATTTCAATTGTAATAAGCATTTGTGTAATGGAATATTTCCTATTACTTGATTGCTATTGAGTTCAGCTTCAGTATTGCCCACATAACAAATAAATCACAACATTAGATTCTTTCCTACAGATGTGCTAAATTCTAAATATTAATGATACCTTGATGATAATTCATGGTCTGGATTCAATTCAGACCACAATGTATAGTTACGCTCCTGAATGTTGCAATACACATATAAGCAAGTTGTGTAGACCAGCATACAGAGTTTCCCTAAGGAAATGTTGGTCTCAATAACATATAATAGAATAACGAGTAAGAGCAAAATAATGGTGGCTACATATGTATTTCCTTATTTCAACCTGACATTAGCATTCTAGCCTGAGTCAGAAGGTTGAGTTCAAATCCCACTTCCACACATTAATGAGGTACAGTCTTTCAGACAAAATGTGAAATTGAGGCCCCATATTGTTGAAGGCAGATATCATTACATTGGCTTACCGACCTGAAGTTATGCCACCCAAGTTTATGGAGGGCCTGATCTGTAACCACGAAATTCAGCCCAATATTTCAGACTAATGAGAACTGGAAAAAGTTAGAGATGTACTAGTTCTAAGCAAGTACAGATATAGGAAAAATGGGGAGAAGGAAAGAACAAAGGAAAGGTCTTTAAAAGGGTAGGAAGCAGGAGAGAAATTTAGTGATGAAAGAGATTATGCTGCAAGGCAAAAGGAGATGGTAATAAGATAAGTAAAGTAACAAAACATGGGTCTGGAGGAGGTGTCAAGGGAAATCACAGAATTATCACCAACTGCCACTGTCCAAAAAGTGTGGTCAGAGCTTACAATGTGAGATTGTTGAGCTGTATGCTGTCAGTGGGACGTCAATTACCTAATCAAATGATGTGACGTCATTCCTTGAGCTTCATTGTAGTGAGTCAAGTTGAGAGAAGGTACAGTGGGAGTAGGGCTGTGAAATAAAATGAGAGGCGACTGGAAGCTCAGGGTCATTCATGCAAACAGAATGGGGGCATCTACAAATCAATCGCTCAATCTGCATTTGGCCCTCCATTGCAGAGGAGGCCACACTGTGAGCAGCAAATACAGTATACAAAGCTCAAGAAAATCCAAATAAATCACTATTTCACCTGGAAAGGGAATGAAAAGAGCAGGGGGGTTTGGGGGGAAGGGCAGGGGAGGTTGGGTTGATATGGGTGGGTGGGTGGGGAAGTGTTGGGAGAAGAGAGGAGCATCTACTGAACATAAAGACAACATAGTTGGAAGGAGAATATATATCCAAATATTTATTTTTCACAATCACTGGAGAAGAATTTTGCAGAGCTGCAGAATATCTTCAAGCCTTAAATTTTGCCATGATAGATTTTATTCAGAGATTAAATGAAACATGCAATAAATGTAAATAGCATTTTTCAGAAAGAACCTGAACCATGGTTACATTTTAGTTATAAATTATTTCTGATTTGTTTATGAAGATTTGTAACAAACAGTAAGTGGGGCATCTCAGTTGAATCTTCAGCAAAGTTATTGCATCACTAGAAACAGAAAGTACATTTGTACTGGACTGAGTCGTGCAGTAATGTCAGCACACTGGGATCAAATTTACTCTATTTTGCACCCCTAGCGGACCAACCACTTATAAAGATTTGGATTCTGAGTTCAGCATGCCTTATTCAGAGTTTGCACTATTTTCTAGTCATTATAATGTATGGATTAGTAATTGTATTAGTTACAAACCTTCACACTGAATTCCAGATATGTGCTTCAGTCAAATGATTTTTTTTGTGAGAACAGTATTTAATTTTTTTTTGTGGAAAGTTAATGTCACTGAAAGTGCTAGCATTTATTACTCATGCCTAATTGCCTTTGAAAAGGTGGTCATAAGCTGCAGTCCTTGGGCATAGGTGTACCCAAAATGATATTAGGAAGGGAGTTCTAGGTTTTTTGCAATGGTGGTTATCATTGCTGCCTCACACACCAGGGGCCAAAGTTCAGTTCTGATCTTGGGTGACTTTGTGTGGAGTTGAAACGTTTTCCTGCGTCGGCATGGGTTCCCTTGAGGAGTTCCGGTTTCCTCCCACAGTCTAAAGATGTGCAGGTTAGATGGATTGGCCATGCTAAATTGCCCCTTAGTGTCACAAGATGTGCAGGTTAGATGGATTAATCAGGATAAATATGTGGCATTTTGAAGATAGGACAGGGTGGGATACTCTTTCAGAGAGTTGATGCAGACCCGATGGGCGAAATGGCCTATGTCTGCACTGTAGAGATTCCCTGGTTCTAAGGGAGATTCTCAATGGGGACTGCTCATTCTCCTTAGAGCTCAGCCAGGAAACTTGTAAGGGCAGCACAGTGGCACAATAGTTCGCACTGCTGCCTCACAGCACCAAGGGCCTGGGTTCATTTCTGGCCTCGGTGAACATGTGGAGTTTGCACATTCTGCCCGTGTCTGTTTGGGTTTCCTTTGGGTGCTCCAGTTTCCTTCCTTCAGTCCAAATATGTGCAGGTTTAGTAGATTGCCCATGCTAAATTACCTCTTAGTGTCCCAAGATGTGTAGGTTAGGGGGATTAGTGGGGTAAATATGTGGGGCTATGGGGATAGGGCCTGGACAAGATGCTCTGTAGGAAAGTGGATGCAGACTTAATGAGTCAAATGGCATCCTACTGCACTGTAGAGTTTCTATGATTCTATGACCCAAAGACTGTGAAGAAACAGAATATTGTTTTAAATGAGGATAGAATGTGGCTTGGATTGAAACCTCCAGGTCGTGGTGGTCCTATGTATCTGCTGGCCTTGTCCTTCTAGATGAAAACGGTTGCAGATTTAGAAGGTGCTCTTGAAGGAGGCTTGGTGATGGCACGCACTGCCGTCTCTGTACTCTGGTGGCAGAAAGTAAATGTGTAAGGAGTGGATTATGTGCCGATCAAGCAGACTGATTTGTCCTGGATGGCATCTGCTTCGTCCAGGTAAGTGGAGAGTATTCCAATACACACTCCTGACTTAAGCCTTGTAAATGGTGGACAGGATTTGGGAGTCAGGACATGTATCAATCACCACAGAATTCCTGGCTCTGATCCCATGGGGCCACAGTATTTATATGGCTAGTCAAAATATGTTTCTGGTTAATGGTAACCACAAGATGTTGATGGTTGGGGATTCAGTGATAGTAATGTTATCAGGTGTAAATGGCTAGATTCCTTCTTGTTTTAGCTGGCCTTTGCTTGGCATTTTCATGGCACGAACGTCACTTACCACTAGTCAACCCAATGAATGTTGTCTAGGTGTTATTGCAAGCGGGCATAAACTTTAGTATCTAAAATTACAATGGTACTGAACACTACATTCATGAGCGAACATCCCACTTCTAACCTTGTGATGAGGTTCATTGATGAAGCAGCTGAAGATGATAGGGCCTAGAGAGATATTGGAAATTGCAGGGCCGGCTCCTTGGAGATAAGGGATATCCCAGAAGACCTGGCTGATGACTCCAGTTCACTGTCTGCAGAATGCTGCTGAGTAGACGTACAATGTCACCAATGCCCCCACAAGATCCAAGATTAAGCAGGTAATATAGCGCTAAAGATGTGGTTCAGATGTTTGGGCTGCTTAGGCAGGGCTTTCTAGTACTCACCTGAGACTGTCCCAGATCAGTGTTGTCTGCTGCACTCTGCACAACCTCATGCCACAAGGAGGAATATTTTTGATTGAGGGAGATATAGAAGTCAAAGATGACTTCTCCTACAATAAGGATAGTGGAGAGGATGGTGATAACAAGATGCAGGATGTCATGGAGCACATGCAGAAGCCATTGCAAGACTAGCTAATGGATTCCTGGCAGACTTGGTTTTTGAGACATTTCCTTTACTGTTTGGGTATCTATCCTCTATTGGCCTGCAGATCCCAGCTCCTTTTTGGTCATGGATATTATGGGCCTGATTTTCCCCAAAAAATTCAAATGCCGAATTGGTAGGAAAAGTGTTTGTTTTTTCAGTGGAAATTCGGACTCAGATCTCCCACACTCTGCACTGCCCAGATCACAATCTTGAATATCATTAAAAGCTCAGGGCCGGGGCCCATTCATGCTGGAGTCTGACAATTCTGGAACTCTGCACATGCGCAGTGGTCCTGATCTGTCAGCTTCCCGTTTGTTGGCCGGCTCAATTGCTGGCCAGCCCAGGATCATCGCAATGCTGCTCCCCCAATCCTCCCATGACCCGATTGCAGCCCCAACAACCATTCCCAGGCCAGTCCAGAGCATCCTGACCTCCAGTGTACCCCCTTGTCCCCCCAGCAGTGACGATACATTCCCCACACTCCCATCCTGGCAGAACCTCCCCTACCCCAGCAGACTCCCTCACCCCCACCCCCCCCCAACCCCCGGCAGACACCCACCATGGGAGGCAGATCCCTCCCCCCTCCCCAGGCAGACTAACCCAGTAGACCACACATCCACCCCGCCCCAATCCCTGGACTCCCTCCAGCCCTGACAATATCCCTATGCAGAGTGGCAGCAGGGACCCCCACCACCATGATGGCCCCTAGGCCCCACCCATAATAATCCCCACCCCTGGGCATTGCTACATACATGCTTGATGGGCAGTGCCAAGGTGCCCCCTGGGCATGGGACGCAGACTGGCATTTTCAGGGTGACCATGCCTAAGGGACACATCCCTGCACTGCCCGATCCCTGGGGTCCCTGGTTGCCCCCCACTTCACTCCATCGGGATCTCCCACTAGTTCTCCAAACGTGAGGAGCTACTCCAAATCCCATTGGAGTGAAATACCCCTGGTGGGATTAGACGTGCTATCAGGAGAATTCAGTCCCCGGCCCAATAATGACATTTAAATTGCATTAAAAGCAGACTAAAATTATTTACCTGGTCTGCCTGCAGGTTTCCAGCATGGTCTCGACTGCACCTGCTGGGAATCCATGAGCAAATTCCGCAAAATGGACGACAGGTGCTTCTCCCAATCCAACGTGCCAAAAAACCAGCGCGTCACGATGGGAGAATCAGGCTCTATACTTTTCACAAATGATACGCCACATGCACTGTAAAGAAGAGGACATCACAGTGAGCTGTAACATTTCATGAGAGAGTCCTGACCCTCATCCCTTAATTCTTCTGGGACTACCAGCCAATTGCAGCAGACTCTGTTAGTGCCTCAAAGCCTCACACTGTCCACTCTGACACCATTGCCATATCTCCACATTGGTCCAGCAGGAAGCAACGTGGATCCACCAGGGTCTCAGTGTTACCAAACGTCTACACTCCCCAGTCTCCAAGCACCAACCCCCCCCCACCCCAAGAAACCTGGCATCATGTTAAAGAGCAGTTGCGTGCATGCATGTGACCAGTGTCTTCATCCTGATGGAAAACCTCAATGATGCACCCTATTGTGACCTCAATTGAGGCATGTGATGATAGAAATCACCATCAGACCTTATGTAGGGGTGCACATCAGTGTTATCTGAGTAACATTACAGCCTTTTAGAGAATTTCAGCTCATTGCTTGGAACATTCTCTTGCATAGGCTTGTGCTCGGCTGCACAGCATTTACTGACAAAACCACAAATGATTTTAGGCTTGGGTATCTGTTCAGCCAAGTTTCTTCTTCATGTGGCAGACGAGGCACAGCTGAATTGTGAGAAACTAGCAATTAGAATGTCCTTCTTTTGTGTTGTGACCATTCTGTGGTTTTGTATTGGTACCACTTGGAAGGCTTTCACCCCATGTAGGGCTCGTCATGTGAGCCCCTGTCTCAATATTGATGGAAGACTGTGGCATAGTGATAAAGTGGTAATGACTAATGCCTTGAGGATAAGGGTTCAAATCCCACCACAGCAGGTGGTGGACTTTCAAATTAATTAATTAATCTGGAATAGAAAGCTAGTCTCAATAATGATGCCCTGAAACTATCATCAATTGTCATACAAACCCATTGGGCTTACTAATGTTCTCTAGGGAAGGAAATCTGCATCCTTACTCTGTCTAACCTACATATGACTCCAGGCCCTCAGAAATGTAATTGGTCCTTAATTACCCTTTGAACTATGGATTGTGGGGCTTTAAGAAGGCAGAGCACCACAAAGTTCTTAAGGACAATTAGGAGTGGGCAAAAATTGCCTACCTTGCCAGTAATGCCTACACCCCATGAAAGAATAAAGAAAAACCTCAAGAGTTCAATTGGAAATGGCTGGAGGTGTTCCATGTCCCATTCAGAGCACCTTCAAGTTTTTGTGCCTCTGATATTTACCTTTAAACCTTGGCACTCACCTTTGTAAACCTCACTAATGTAATCTGAAACCTCTTTCAGCAGATTAAGGTTAGTCCGACACACAATAATGTTTTCTAAAGGCATAGAATTCCCCCCACCGTCCCCAAGCGTCCCACAATATCTTATGCTATCTTGAATTCCTTCTTCAAGGATAAACTGGATCATCAGTATAAAGGATCTGATTTTCTGCTCCTTAATTTTGCTAATGAATAAAAACATTATAATAATTTTTGGAGTAAGAAGGCGGCTACATCATGGGCGCTAAGGAACCAGAGTTTATCATGGAAGACAAAGAAAAAGGGAGGTGATGTAAGAATAGCACAGTCTGATTCTATCAACTTGGAAAATGGACTTGCTTGCTGCAACCATCCAAATCAGTCCCAACAGGCCTGGAAGTTGGCCTATAATTAAATATTCCTGACCTATCTACCATTGTGTGGCATGATCCAGGATTATTCTTGTGCGCTATAACAGCAGGCACAGCACTATTGGTGTTTTACTTGAGTGAAAGTTTTAAGATGTTCATGTAGTGTATGTTGTAAAGAATTACACAAAATAAAATCCCTGTTGAATACTTAAAATCCTGTTGTAACTATCTTGTTTTTCTCCAATGCTGACATTCCAGATGATTCCACAATTTAAAATAAGCCAACCTGAAAGATTGTGATATGTGTTTGAAATTAATGTTGATGTTATTCATTTAAATCTTGAAAAGATTCCTATTAGTTTACAAAGCATACCCGTTTTGAATCAGAAACATAGATAATAGAGTGCAGCAAAAAAATGTTTTTTCTGATCACTAGATTTTAGTACAGGTATTATATGAATAAAACTACAAACACAGCCACTAATAGTTGCATTTGCTCTACATGATAATTCCAGAAGGAAAAATTAGATTCTACATGACAGTGCCAAATTCTGTTTCTGTGCATTATGTGCACAGAATGAATATTGAACTCAGGAACTAACAAATGTGATGGCCATGGTTTTCCACCATAGGGGAAGTATTCCTCCTGCAAGGTAGGGCTTCTGCATGTTGAACCTACTACAATCCCAATCCCTTTTCATGCTCTAATAGCACAGCATATGCGTGGCACTCTCGCCTGAATGCGGCTAAAGCATCAGGAAATCTGTGGATGGGTGTCGAAGGGACAAAAATGCCTGAAATGTCAAAATTGCACTCCCATTGAAGACCTGAGACTGGGAGGTTTAACAGGTAAGTCATTTCATCTGGACTTCAGGTAGAGGAGGCCACTGTGTAATTTTAACTTCCTCTGCTGACAAATTGGCTAATGTGTTTTCTCATTTCCTACAGCTGCCAACGAATTTAATATAAAATGTTAGCAACTGTGTAAATATGGTAATTATAATGTTGCATGCTACAGATTTCATCAGGAACATAAAGGTTAGTTATTAACAAGGAAAAACTGTACAGAGGCCCACAGCCCCCCAACTGCCCTGCAGCAGCTCTCTGGCTACTCTCTGTCTACATGTCTAGTAAATGACGTCTAGATGTCTTCTTCATAAGATAGAATGCCATCTCCTGGTGGGATTACCCACTCTCAATCCCAATTGTTCCCTCAGGCCCGGTGACCCCCTTTTGCTGTGTTATCCTTAAAGGCATAAAAGCAACACAGTCACCACATCCCTCCCTCTTTAACTCTTTTACACAATCTTCAATAACTAAGTTACTCAGGCCCAAATTCTAGCTGTCCATGACGCACGTGAGTTAGACAATTGTAAATTGATATGGTGTTTGCTCATTGATGAGATCTTGAGGCTTGTATTTAAACATAAACACTTTTACTGGTAGGTTGTAACTATGTACAGTTCCAAATGTGGTCTTGCGTGGGACTCTTCCATACAGGCTTGCTGCTTTTCTATTTGCTTGACCAATTTAGCAATCTTGTTCTGGTACAAAATCTCAGTTTCTTTCTTTGTCTGAATTGCTGATTCTGCTGTCAATTTTAATGTTTTTACCTCTTCAGTTAATGTTTCATTGTCAAGCTTCATTATTCAAGCTCTTATTCTCCTGATTTGATCCTTCACTGGACTTGTTCTTATTTTCTAGTTAACTTTTCCATGGAATTAAGCTTATTCTCCATTGTCACATTAACTTCTCCTTCTTAACTTTATTTTGTAAATTTTATTCTCCAAGTTTGCTGTCAGTCATTTCATCTTGCCGTTTTAAAGTTTCCTGTAGAGTTTTAATTATTTTTGATGATTCCTCTTTATGCTCAATAGTCCCTAGTTTTGTTTGACGTCTTTAAATTCTGTATTTCTTCCAACTGAATCCACCATGTTCTTTCTGGACATATACATTTCACTAATGGAACATTTATTTCTACTTGTCTTAACTTCAGCTAAATATTTTTTTACTTCATTATTGGTCAGGTGTGTCTCCTTCAAAGTGTTGACTTGTTTGCATTCTGGAATTATCTCGTTGCTCTTCATTTGGTCATTTATTATCTTTCATTGCCTCCTTCCGGTGTCTGTCATTGTTGCTCTCCTCCTGGGGTCTTTCACTGCCCTCCTGCCGGGGTCTTCTGTTGCCTCTTCCCTGAAGTCTTCACTGCCTCCTCCATTGTCTGGTGTTGCCCCTTCCTAGAGGTTTTATTGCCTCCTCAGAGGTCTTGTGCTGTTTATAGACCTTTTTTAAGAGTTGCCTTCTATTTGGTGTTTTCTCCAAATTCCCTGTCCATTGTTTCCTCTGGTGGTTGCTGCATTAAATGTAATACCACTTTAAAAGCATTACCTCTTTAAATGCATTACCACTTTAAGACTGTCAACTTAAGAAAACCTGTCAGCAGCTGCTGGATCTCTCTACATGCTTTTCCCACACTTTCGAAGTTTAGCTGGGAACTTGCTGTTCCTTCTTTGAACTTTTATTTAAACTTTCAAAATGTCACTTCTCCAGAGATGGAAATCTCCTCTAGCGATCTCTGCAGCATATCATTCTCTGAGGCCATTTGGAGTATCGTTTCTCCTCTTCTTTATGATGTGCTGTTTCTTTGTTGGTTTCATTGGAGATCCAGCAACTTCAAGGCCCAAGGGACTGTTGTTCTAAGCTCTGCTTGGATCACATCTCTGTTTCAGCCTCTTCATTTTCCCATACTTCTGAAGAACTGGTTGCAGCACCTTGGGGCATTTCTCCCTTTTCATTTTGAACACTGCTCTCTGTCCTCTCCTTTCCTTTTTTATATAAAAAAACTTTGCAGCAACTCTTGTTCTCTTTTTTTCAAAGCTTAAATTCCACTTTTTTAACCTCAGAGTCACAGTTCCAACTTCTGAAGGGCATTTTCTTTTATTTCTTCTTTGTATATTTCTTAAACTTCTCACTGTCCCAGCCTATCGACACTCGCTCCGTGTCCATCCCTCAAGATTTGGCACCATCTCTGCATCTCAAATGGGTCTATTCACTCAAAGACAGGTATTCCAGTGAGTATCTTTTTTCTTCAATCTTCAGTTAAAACTGGATACTCACAGGTTGGCTGTGTCATCGTAATCCATCTTATTTATGTCGGCAAGACAGTGATACACACTACAAACTTTGTCAGGCACACAAAGGGCATTCATTAACAAGGAAAAACTGTACAGCGGTCCATAGCCCCCAGTTGTCCTGCGGCACCCCACCGGCTGCCCTCATTCCATACATATCTACTACATGGCTTCCAGATGTCTTCTGCCAAAGAGAGGGCTCTGCACCCTGTGGTGATTACCCATTCTCCATCCCAATTGGTCCCTCAAGCCAGTTACCCCTCTTCTGCTGTTTTGCCCTTACAGGGACAACTACCACAATTATCACAGTAACAGGGAAGCACAATTGTTGATCCCAGAAATCTGAAATAAAAACAGAAATGCTTAAAAAATAAGCAGGTCAAATAGGAAATGTGGAGGGATAAACAGAGTTAGCATTTCAGAGTAGTGCCTTACTTACTGAATGGGAAGGATTTTTCAGATTTTACAAAACCATAAAATCCCGCCTGAGGTCAACAGACCTTTCCATGGTTTTCCCCTCACCCATTCCAATTCTCTTGTCTGTAACATTACATTCTCCACTCTCTCCTTTCCTCCTATATGTACGGTATGCTTTGTCTGTATAGCCTGCAAGAAACAATACTTTGCAATGTATATTAATGTAAATCAAATCAAATCAAACCATGGCGGGCAGGGTGGTAAAGCTCTACCAATATTTCCAGCATTTTCTGTTTTGATGTAAACATGATGTTTAAAAGAATTTCATGCAAACGTATTAATCAGTATGCTACCTCAGGAATTTAGATCTTAATGGCCCACTTAGCTTACTCGACTGTTGCTTGGTGGAACCCAGACTTGGCACAGCACTGTAATGCAAATGAGGTTTTGACTGCTGCTTACAGAGGTTGCATTACCTTGGCAGCAGATGTAAACACTGCCTGGTGTTTTGTTGGCTGCACTTTTCTTTTGCTTGGCAGCATAATAGATCCTCACTCCAACTCGCAGTGTCTTTTTTTCATTCTTGTGCTTGCATGCACCTGCCTCAAGAATGACATGAGGACTGGTAGCCAAAATTAAAGTTGAGATTTATGGCCTTTGCTGGTTTACTCATGTGTCATGGTTACGTACCTGGTGTGGGAGAATTTAGCCTGTAAACTAAATGGAATGAATACCTAGCACCTCCCCGTCCCATCCCTCTTTTCCAATAGATGCAATTCTGTAATAAAATTGTAGTACAGAACAGGAAAGGTTTTGCACAAAACAAATCGGGTAAAACTACATTACTGTTAAGCCCCACCCAAACATTTTTCTTTGCTCTAACCCTGTACTTAAGATTTTGGAACATATTTATTCTCTTAAATTCTTGATGCAGAGCTTCACAAAGACAAAATGCACCTTTAGGGATTTCATGCACCATTCTGCATTTGGAAGTTACATTTCTTGACATCCAGATTTTCAATGATCCTACATCGTTGCTGGGAATTTCAACCCCTAAGCACAGACTGGGTAGGGATAAAAAATATTGATTCCTTGGCCAGGATTTTCTGCTCTGCGCCTAAGTCCTGTGGTGGGGAATGGAAAACCTGCAGAGCTCAGTGGAAAAACCCACCCAAGGCATCAAGGACAGCTTAGACACTACTGCTGCCGTGCCTGTGTTGTTCTGCTGGAGCTGTGTTTCTGGAGGGTGCTGCTGGAGTACCCTTGGGGACTAGCAGCAATGCTTCGCTCTGGGGAGATGGTGGCAAAGTGGTAACATCACTGGACTAGTAATCCACCTTATGCTCAGGGGATATAAGTTCATATCCCACCATGTTGGAACTGAAAAATCATTGTTGATTGTCACAAAAACCCATCTATTTCACGAATGGCCAGTAGGGAAGGAAAGCTGCCATCCTTACCTGGTCTGCAAACATGTGACTTCAGATCCATGCAAATGGGGTTGAGAATTAACTGCCCACTGAAATGGTGTGGCAAGCTATTAGGTACAAGGACAATTGCTGGTCTTGCCAGCGACGCCTACATCCCATGAAAGAATAAAGAAGAAAAAACGGTCACTAATGGGTTAGTGGTGGAGATTGGCAGTATTTAAATGTCACCTGCAGAGAAGTGCTCACAAACCATTTTTCTCCTTTACCCAGGGGAAGACAGCACACAACAGTTGTGAGTGGCAGAAGACAAGAGAAGGCTTGCCCAATTTGCACCTCCTCCCACCTTATGAAGAGTGGGCTGCTGAGCAGGCATCAGAGGACTGGACAGTGTACATTGGGATGATGAGGTTGGCCCTCCTCAGGTATCCAGTGAGAAAGCTTAATCTCTGCATATTGAAAACTGAGGGTGAGGCTCTGTGCAATGTGGGAGGTGGCCCAGACAGTTACTTATTCTCTCTTCTTTCTATTACAAGTGCCAGCAGGAAGGGTGTGAGGGCAGACTCTGATCCTGAGTCTAACCCCAACCCCAGCCTACAGAGGACCGAAGACAATGCTGACAGTGATGATTTCTCACCATCACAGCATTTAACTGCACGCTTCATCAGCCCAGAGCCACTCACCCTGGTGGCTCATTGATTTAATTTAGCCAGGACCTCAAACTCAAACTGCACAGACTTGTGTCTAAGGATGTAGGGACAGCCACAGTTACCGATACTCAGAGGACTGCTGGGAAAGAGGGCAGTCTGAATCTGTGTCTGACGATGAGCCTTTGGCAGCAGTCCTGGACAGGATGCTGGAGATGCAGTGAGAAACGTGAAACATCTGAAACAGGTATCAGAGACCCTCAGGAAAGCGAGGTGGAGGAGGCTGTCTGCCTGCTTCCTGATGTACTGGTACCGACACATGCATACAGCAACATCTCCATGAGGAGGATGGCAGATGTCACAGAAAATGTAGTCCAGCAGAACGCCCAATTTCGGCCAGAGATGCGCACAGACCTGCGTTCCATCACTGTAGCCATGGGTGAGCTTTTGCAGTGGCTCTGCAAGAGGGGCTAGGGCACCTCAGCCTCTCTCTAGGGGCTTTAACTCCTCAATGAGCCAGGGAGGTGCATCAGATGGATATCCCTGGGGCCTTCACTCAGGATTTATGTGTCTATGCATTCTGAGTCCCAGCTGTCTGTAACCCCATCAGCTCCAGCCTCTCAGACCACTGAGGGTGCACTGTCTGAGAGCAGGAAATCCAAAGAAAACCAAGACCCTCTAGGCCTCGGGCTTCCAGAGGACACCCATCAGCCTCATCATAGACAAGAGGGCACAGTGGTCAGGATGCTACCTCTTTGTCTGCTGGAATGGTGGGAAAGCAAGTAAGACATATTGATACAGAACATGAAATTAAAAAGCTCTGAGTTCACTCTGGTGGCATGGGTGCACAAGCATTGTAAATTGTTGTTGCACGCTAGTGACTATATGTATAGTTGCACTTCATAGAGGTCTGCTGTACACCAACAGTGTGCCGACCCATGTTGTGCCTATTTCTCCGTGAATCACACCTGTGCATGGAGACATCAAGCTTGGCCAAGGCCTTTGTGAGCCATGCGCGTGAAGCTTCCCATGCATACTGTTCCCTTGCCCCCCACCGCCTTGTCCATAGAAATACCTTTCCCTTGTTAGGGCAGTAGATTAGGGTTCCCCTTCAGTTGTCCAGTTGAACTGACCTGAAGCACCGTCTACCTGATGACCATTGTCCAACTAGCAAGTCTTGAGCTGGACATTGCGGGAGTACACAGCCTGTTGCGAGCTTTGATGTCAGCCTTTCAATTGATCACAACTTTACTTTTGATTAACCAGACAAGTAACAGATTTTTTTTAAACAGTTGTTTTAATACAAGCTATAGCAAGGACGCTGGGAAGCTCCAGTTCACATCACTGTAGCTAACCAAAGTAGCGTAATCCAATACACAAAGGCAATTAAGGTTTTCAAAACTTATTACAAGTAATTAGCATAAACTAATCACAATCACTTTATGCTTGCTTCATTATAACATGTGATCAGCATGAAAACTTCATAGTACGGCTCGTTTCTGCACCTGTGGATCACTCCCATTTTCCAGTCACAGATATTTGATTTATGTGCTTTGCCAGACTAATGGTCTTTGTGTCCATCTGTGAAGGCTGATATAACAAGACCTTTGTTTTACAGCCTATGTAATTTTTAAACTTGTGTGACTATTAACCCTTTCACAGTGCCTAAACAGCGGTGCGTGTTTCTTTTTAAACACTGTTGAACACTTCCTATGCTTCACCTGTAACTCACCCCCACATCGCCACTGTCTTCCCAGATTAGCATTTATCCTCCTAACCATCACCCTTGAGCTCTTCCACCATGCCCCCGCCCCGCCATGATGCTGCAGCTCATCACTGTCACTGTTCAGTGATCTTCCTTCCCCAGTCAGCTTGCCCTAGTCATGGACTCCATGCCCACCCTTATCCTGCTCACCCCAAGTATCTATGGATACTTCTGAGACTGCTGAAACAACCCAAGCCAACCTTTCATCTACACTACTGGCGAATCCTCGTACTTTCACCTTTGCACATCTTACTGCCCCCTTTAACTCCTTCCTATCACCAGTATCCTCTGTTTGTCCTCTAAGTCTCTGCTATAGACACCACTCGTTCCTCCCTCTGAACTCTCCCCCTCCCACTCCCACTTTACAGTCCCCTGCTGCTCCTCCACCCTTCCACCCCTCCACATGTCCCATGCTCACCTGCCCCTTGCACTGCTCCCCAGTCCACAAAACTGACCAGGGAAGAGGAAGCAAGTCTCAGCAGCTGTTCAGGTCCTATCTGAATAAAACATTTATTTTCACTTTCCTCTGTCAAATGCTTGGCACAGAGCACCTATGTCTCTTTTCAACCTTTTGTGGACTTCAAATTGACAAGATCAGTGTTGGGAAGTTCCTTGAATGTGTTTGACAGCACATCAAAGGAAGAGTATTATCACCCATGGCAAGTGTCTAGTGTGGAGGCACCAGAACATACACAGAGCGAGAGATGCATGGTATAGAGTTCATTGCACAGGAGAGGGACCAGGATGCACTAGTCAGGTCATAGGATTTACAGACAGTGACTCAGCTCCCTTCACCTCTCTGAAGAGTATTGCTGAGGTTGTCTTGTCAGGTCTTGGCACACATTGGTAGCCAGCCACTGGAAGACCTGCCCCCTGCTGGACATAGTGACCATTCAATACTATGGCGATGAAAGCGACCATCATGTTCTTTCATTTTCCATCTGCTGATTCTCCCAAGGATGGTGACATTCATGATATCCCAGTTTGCTGCATGTAAAGCATAAGGTATACATAACTAATGGTATGTTAACCAGGGGTGACAATTATGTAAATTTCCCCTCTGCCAACAATAGCCAAGAATGAGCAGAAACTTGGATTTGTCTCACTGACAGGATATCCCCACATATATGGTGCCATAGATTACACAGGAATGGTAACCTGAGCACCCCCATAGCAACCAGGGCCTGAATCTTCAGAAATGGTGGGGGCTCGACCCTAGCAAGTGTCAGTTGGCATAAGGCAGGTCCTCTGCCCCTCAATCTGGAGAAAGTCCTGGCTTGGACAGCTGATTGGCTGCAACTCTCCACTCCCTGCAGCGGTACCACTGCAGTGGTCAGGAGAGGCACTGCACGGAGATGCCTGAGACTTAACTGGTACCATAAACATCTCAACTGGGGCAAGAAAGGGCTTCCCATCTGAGGGCCTGCCCACTTCAACATGAAATCACTGCAAGGCTGGGGGGTGAGCAGGAACTCAGAGGGAATTTCACACTTCCCAGCTTGGAGCTCCGTTGGTTAGTTGTTGAGGGGTTGGGGGGGGGTGGGGGTTGCTGGTGGTGGTGGTGGTTGGGTGGGGGGGGGGTTGCTGTGTGGGAGTGGCAGGGAGTGTAAAATTCAGGCCCAGGATTTTTTTTTAATATCAAGGGATACTTGTGACACTTTTTTCTTGTTAGTTTGCAGAGTTGAGGCCGTTGGAACATACGATGCAACACAAAGTTTCTTGGAATAAATTTCTTTTACTTAAAAAACAACAGATTACAAGTAAGCACCCAACAGTACTGTCACACAGTAATTACAAATTACATGTACACATGCATAGATCCAACACTTTAAAATCAAATGGCTATAACCAAAAACTTGTTGTACAAATACCTCTGAGGGGTTAGTTTGGCAGTGACTTGATGTCACTTGTTAATTGGCAACTGACCAAGTTGTCCTTCTGACTGCCTTTATACAACATATTTTATACCTTCTTTTCAGGGGATAGGCATGGATGTTATATTGATATGATCTTATTGCCTTATAAAGCTTTTCCTTAATATAAAATGCCCAATACTATGTTGAGTTTTTTTTTCTAAATCATGGGGTAAATGCTTATGTTAACCCATCTTGCATTAATTTTCACATTCCAACAAGAGTTTTTTTTAGACCCTTCTGAATAGTTCATTCAATTATTCATGGGCCTTCATTTTAGCCCTGGAGATTCTTTTATTTTTCTCATAATAGCATTCCTGTCCAAGACCTCTCTTATCCATGTGAGACAGCTTGCAGCATTCAGTAATCTTTCCTTCAAAAAGTCTTTTGGCCTTGCAAAGCATTCTGGTACTTAGCATTTGGTCTATTCTTAAATTTGATCAATTTGTAATGAACTGCACAAACAAATCTCTGTTCTTTTAGTACCTTTCAAATACTATGTACCCTAACATCTGGTACTTGCACTGACTTGTCCCTTGTTTTCCACAATGACTTAACCAACCTTTGCTGTCCATTTCAGGGCCAAGATTTTGTAATGTTTTTGAGACTGACTAACATATCTCATTAACTGTATCAAGTGTTGTGGCAGAGGTAAACCAAGCAACTGCTCTTTGAATTCATCTTTTGCAGTGATATTTATCTATTCATGTAAACTAGCAATCTTCTAACAGATATGTTGTCCACTTAAATATTTTATTACATTTCCTAATTAGTAGCTAGGGAATATACTGGAGGATTATCCTTCTCCTTCCCACCCCCCAATACACAAAGCTAGAATAGGGAGTGGAGGGGAGCTGGTGTAGGGAGGGGTAGGGAAGTGGGGACGGGAGGGTGGGGGGTTGGGGGGGGTACTTCTTTCCACAATCCCAGATGACTGTGAATAGTGAGACTTGTGGGGATGACCTCACCTGCCATTCAAGTCACGCTCCTACTGCAGAGAAGTTGGAGAATTTGGCGCCAAGCCAAATTTCCGTTCATTTTGGCAGGATGGGAAAATCCCGTCAGCGTAAACGGCGATAAGATTCCAACTGTGGAGTTTCCACAAGATCCCTATTATCAGTTAAGGTCATCAGTAAAATATTGACTTACAGTCGCATCTTCCGCCTGCAGATCATCTTACTGAATAATATTCTAAATTGTTACCACATTGGTACACACAATTCAAGCAATAGATCATGTATGGATTTAAAAGGATTTTCTAGCTCCATGTTCATCCGTTTCCACCTTGTGCATTGCTCTTGCTAAGTATTATCTCTAAACCTCAATTTTCTCAATCCAGATCCGATATCCCCCTGTGTTTAATTATACTGAGATTGTTTCAAAGTAGATTTCTCTATGGAGTATGTGTCAAAATCTTGATGATCTAAGTGGTTGCCTGACTCCATTGGCCACAATAACCATTTCATGTTGTGTGGTTGTCAATAACCTGCACGTGTGTGAAACTCATTCTTCAGTGCATTTCTGTGTGTTCACTGCTTTACTCGTTGAATGAAATGCGCTCACTCACTAATATCATATGCCATTTGATGCACTCTCAGACTTTCAGGTCAAAAGATTAGAGGGATATCTGATTGATGCTCATTGCTGATTTCCTCTTGCATGGCCCAATGCATTGAGTAGCAGCCAGACTATCAAATTCAGTTTTCTTAAAAGGTTAATTGGCAAGGATACAAATATCTTGAAGAGCACCTCACCAAATTATTTTCCCCATATTGCTGACTCTCATTAAAATGTACATTGGTATCATTTTGGTACCTTTAGTTGGATTGCATTCAGGCGAATTTTCCAATTCAATCTGGTGTGATTTTAGTGTCTGTGTCTTCTATTCTTAGTGGGGTATCCCATCCGTTGGTGTTCTTTCTCAATCGTGAGCCCCAGGGGAACTTTATTATCCAATACAGTATTCTCTAATACATTGAAAATAAAATCAAGTGTTTCTGCTTGATTCCAGGCTTTAATGTATTTTGTTTGCCTATACTTTAATTCAGATGACTTGTTATTCTAAATAAAAATCTATTGTGTGTTACATTTTATCATTTCAAATTTACCCCAAATTCTGAGACTGCATTATGAGACTGACAGATATTGTGAATGTTCAATGTCATTTTTCCCCAAAAGAAACTTTGGCAGGGATTTTGAATTCTGGCTTGAGGACCCAAAAGCCTATTCATTTCTGTTTCCTAGTCCCACATATCATGATCTCTACACTCCTGCTTGGACATTTAAAGGGACAGTCCAATTAATTGCAGGGAGTGGGCTGATCATCTGACGCAAACCCTCCAGCACTCAGTGATAGCAGCCTGACCAGTAGAGAGGGGACTGGCTAATATGAACATAGGGAGATGGGGTGAAGTGAAGCAGCTCACCATCATCTTTAGGGATGGCCGCGACAATGGTGTCCACGTCTCACAAATTAATTTTTAAAAAGTAACTATGCCCTTACCCTTTGCAATTTTCTCCAAAATCTCTTCGCCATAGGTCCCTTTTGTGCCTTTACAAACTTTCAGATACTCTTTTACCCTGCGACTCATTCCATTCCATTTGTTCTTTTCTTCCTGCTTAGTTTTTCATGTTTTCTACTTTCTGTAAAGCAGTTTGAGAGATTTTATTCAGAACAGGAGTAGTGTATAATTGCTAGTTGTTGGTGTTGTTACTTTACCTCCCTGAGGAGTCTGAACAACTCAAGTAACAATCTCAAGGAAAACCAAAAAGCAACAAACAAAAACCACATGTTACAGATGTATTGATGGAGTATCGTTTACATTAACGTCTTGCATTACACAGATATTGTGCCTTTGATTGAAACAAGATCAGAGCCATGAGCTTTTATTTTCTCCATTGTGGATTGGTTGTTGAAATAGTACAAAGCTGGTACTTCTGCTGGCCAACGTAGCAGCTTTCACAACTGGCCCAATTTTCACCAGTGCGTCTTTACTATGGGTACAATTTTCCCATCACATACACTCTCCCCCTTCTCTCATACTCAACCTCTCTCTCAGGCATACACATCCCCTCTCATATTTTGAGGCCCGTTCCGAGGCATGCTGTGGCCCCTTGCTGTGAAGCCTGCTCTGGTCCCCTGCTCTGACGTCCACTCCAGCCCACTGCTCTGAGGCCCACTCTGCACCTAAGCCCCCCTTCCCCCCCAACCCCCCCAATTCTGGGCTCACTCTTCCTACGTTCATCCACTAAAATACAGAAGCACAGTCTCAGGATAAGTAGCGGATCATTTAGGACTAGCATGAGAAGAAGTTACTTCACCTAAAGGATTATGAATTTTTGAAATTCTCTACCCCAGAGGGTTGCACTTGTTCCATCATTTAATTCATTTAAGACTGCTTTGATCTCTTAGAGAATTAAGGGATATGGGAAGTGGATGGGAAAATAGAATTGAAACCCAAGATCAGTCATGATCATATTGAATGGTGGAGCAGACTCAGTGAGTTATATAGTCACTCCTGCTCCTATTTCTTGTTCTCCCATGTACCTTCCAGTCTGTATAAATCTCCATGTCGATTAGAGGAGTCTGACTCTGATGACTCTTAGAACGTAGTTATGCATCTACTTTTGTAGTGACTGTGTAAAATCTCTTCCCTCATGCAGGCAATATAATTTTAGTGCACTGCCAAATAGAATAAGAAGTTATCTTGGCCTTTATGAACTTCCTGAGCACTTAATAAGCTTAAATGGAGATTATTTATGTATTTTGAGATCCTAAATGTCCCTGTCCACCCAATCAATACATTTGAAATGAACTGATGGGACTGGAGTGCTGCAAGGCCTGTAAGCGTGAATGTGTAGAAGTCCCTCCTGGCTACCATAGTCAAATTTGTAGACTGGCAGCTTAAATAATGTCTTTTGAACTGTGGCCTTGAACTGAAACTACTAAGTTGAGGTAGTTTAGATTTGTTGTGAAGAATTATTCTTTGGGGCTCAATTAAGAATTCTCTTTAAATGAGTCCAGTTTAGCTGAATAGGCACCACAGGGTAAATTTCTTGCTCTTGATGAGGATTGTCACGTATTGTGTGTTGACATTAGGAATTAGGACAGGACCCCACAGAGTTTTCCACTCATGAATCTCATGAATTTCTTAAATCTATCCTTATATGAAAAAGCCTATAAAACTTAGTTTCACTTCTTTTGATTATGCTTGTATACTAATCAAGGATCCTGATGCTGCAGCCTCCTTGAGAAGAATGTTTGGTACCTAGGATTTTATCATGCTGGCTGATACTGCTGATAAGACGCTTCTCAAGGTTCTCTCCTCTTAGACAGGCTGAGGAAGGAGGAGAATTGAACAGTCACTTTACTTTAACTGTTAATTCAAGTCCAATACAATTTTTCCAAATACAAAAATGAGGTAAAGTTAATTAACACAATAATGTGATTATCTCCAACAGTCCATCACAGAATTGTCCGTAATTCAACACCATTTAGCAGCTAATTGGAAATCTGGCCATAAACATGGTTCATGTGGATAATAGAAATGTGACAACTGTGCAAGAGAGAGACAATTTTCCTAGATTTATCTTGAGGAACACATTGGTTAACTTAGCAGGTTATAACAGCTGAGACAAACAGAGAAGGGGACAGGATTTTATGGAGCTCACAAGAGTGAGAAACAATGGTGTGAGGATGTGAAATTTCAATTTCCTGACAGGTTGAAATGCAGATGTAAAGTCAGCACATGTTGAGCATAACAGTGACCTGTGGCAGGTTTCAAATATTCGCCTTCAAGTATTCATGGCATGAAGATGTGTTATAAATTCAAACACTGCGCTCTCTAATTAAGCCAAACAATGTAGATAATGAGTGAAGTGAAAGCAATGTAATGTGAAATACTTACAAGTGAATTTAATTTAAAAAAAAAGATCCATATCATATTTGGGTTCTCAATTCTTACACAAATATTATTGTAGTTGGGCAGGAAAGTTGTGGCTGTGATGCTGAGCCTCCCTGTTTGAACAGAAGGCTGTTTTATAGCCAACTCCTACTTATTGCGTTGTCAGCTGATGACAGGTTTCACCAGTGAAAAGCTTCCACTGCTGTTTGATCACACCTGTTTTCCATGCACACGCAGGCACTTGGAATTTTAACTGAATTGCATGGGAAGTGGGGAAAAGAAAGAGAGCATAAGTTTTGCTGATGATGTCAGGGATGGCACTTTGCTGACAAAATCCTGGTGAGAGTTAACATTTTAGACCTGTAATCCTTTCATCAGAACTGTGAATAGTGAAAGTTGTTGAACAAGGGATGGATGGGCAAGGACAAAAGGAAGATTTTTGTCCTTCAATAATTTTGTTCCCTTACATTTGACAAGGTACCACATGGTGGGCTGTTGCATAAAATTAAATCTCATGGGATCCAAAGTGAGGTAGCCAAATGGATACAAAATTGGCTTGATGCCAGAGTGGTTGAGGTTGCATTTATCCATTCTGTTCAGTATGACAATGGGCCGTCCTTTGCCTGCTGGTTTGATGACAATGTTGCAGTTGGTCTTGAGAGCACTGTTGGTGTTGCATTGTGCTTGGGTGATGTTGGGGCTGTCTTGTGAGTTCGGCTGATGAATCTGCCATTGATGCACTTCTTGACACTTGGGCATACATGTCAAGTCGATGGCAACAGTCTTCCAGAGGAATACAATTCAACTCTTTCCTCTTCAGTTGCTACACCGCGGATCTCTCTATCGGTTGTTCCAGTACATTGGCTATCTCATTGTGCTTGCCGTTGGCCTTTTGAGGTTTGCGGAAGAACTCCCACAGCCTCATTCATCTGATGAATTCCTCTATGTCTGCTGCAGTCTGAAGGGTGGGCAGAAATCGAACCCTCGGCTGAGAACTTAGATTTCATCTGGTTGAAGTGTGTAGTTTACAAGTTGACAATGGACTTCCCTGCAGTCGGGTTGCAGTTGATGACAGAGGACAGAAGGTGATTGTAGAGGGTTGTTTTTCAAACTGGAGGCCTGTGACCAATGGTGTGCCTCAGGGGTTGGTGATGGGTCCACTTTTACTTGTCATTTATATTAATGATTTGGATGAGAATTTAGCAGGCATGGTTAGTAAATTTGCAGATAACACCAAGATTTGTGGCATAGTGGACAGTGAACAAGGTTATCTAGGATTGCAACAGGATCTTGACAAATTGGGCCAGTGGGCTGACGAATGGCAGATGGAGTTTAATTTAGATAAATACAAGGTGATGCATTTTGGCCAATCGAACCAGGGCAGGACTTACTCCGTTAATAAGAACATAAGAAATTGGAGCAGGAGTAGGCCATCTAGCCCCTCAAGCCTGCCCCGTCATTCAATAAGATCATGGCTGATCTGAAGTGGCTCAGTTCCACTTTCCCGCTTTCTCCCCATAACCCTTAATCCCCCTGCCTACCAAAAACCTATCTACCCGTGTCTTAAATATATTTAGCGAGGTAGCCTCCACCACTTCAATGGGCAGAGAATTCCAGAGATTCACCACCCTTTGAGTGAAGAAGTTCCTCCTCAACTCTGTTCTAAACTGCCCCCCCCTTATCTTGAGGCTGTGCCCTATAGTCCTGCTGTCCTTTCTCAGCGGGAAGAGTCTCTCTACCTCTACCCTATCCATCCCCTTCATCATCTTATACGTCTCTATAAGATCCCCCCTCATAATGGTAGAGCGCTGGGGAGAGTTATAGAACAATGAGATCTAGGGATACAGGTTCATATCTCCTTGAAAGTGGAGTCATAGGTGGACAGAGGGGTGAAGAAGGCATTCGGCATGCTTGGTTTCATTGGTCAGAACATTGAATACAGGAGTTGGGACGTCTCGTTGAAGTTGTACAAAACATTAATAAGGGCACACTTGGAATACTGTGTACACCCTATTATAGAAAGGATCTTATTAGACTAAAAAGAGTGCAGAAAAGATTTACTAGAATGCTACTGGGATTTGATGGTTTGAGTTATGAGGAAAGGCTGGTTGGATTGGGACTTTTTCCTCTGGATTGTAGGAGGCTTCAGGATGATTTTATAGAAGTCCATAAAATAATGAGGGGCAAAGATCAGCTAGATAGTCAATAACTTTTCCCAAAATTTGGAGATTCTAAAACGAGAGGGCTGAGATTTAAAGAGAGAGGGGAGAGATACAAAAGGGTCCAGAGGGGCAATTTTTTCACACAGAGGGTGGTGAGTGTCTGGAACAAGCTGCTAGAGGCAGTAGTAGAGTTGAGTACAATTTTGTCTTTTAAAAAACGTGTAGAGAGTTACATGAGTAAGATGGTTATAGTGGGATATGGGCTAAATACGGGCAATTGGGACTAGTTTAGGGGTTTAAAAAGGGGTGGCATGGACAAGTTGGGCTGAAGGCCCTGTTTCCATGCTGTAAACCTCTATGACTCTATGACCCGACAGGGGTAAAACCACGATCAGGCAGGAGACGAGGATAGCCCATTGCATTTGGGGTGGGCTAATGCCTGCAATTGTGGTTTTCTTAGGCTATGGTAAAGTAAAGGATCAGTGCAGCCATTGAGGATGGTCCAAGACCTTACCTGATGTAATTTTTCAAAGCCATCATGGTCTTTTGGCTGTGATGAAGCATTAGATTAAGTCCAGGAGGGGTGCAATGCCTTATCTGTCAGCTTGGATCTTGTTTGGTCGAGCCCAAGTTGGGAGGCAATATCTTGTCTTAAGAACATAAGAACATAAGAAATAGGAGCAGGAGTAGGCCATCTGGCCCTTCGAGCCTGCCCCGCCATTCAATAAGATCATGGCTGATCTGTCGTGGCTCAGTTCCACATTCCTGCCCTCTCCCCATAACCCTTAATCCCCTCTCTTATCAAAAACCCATCAACCCGCATCTTAAAAATATTTAGCGAGGTAGCCTCCACCACTTCAACAGGCAGAGAATTCCAGAGATTCACCACCCTTTGAGTGAAGAAGTTCTTCCTCAACTCCGTTCTAAACTGCCCCCCCTTTATCTTGAGGCTGTGCCCCCTAGTCCTACTGTCATTTCTGAGTGGGAAGAGTCTCTCCACCTCTATCCTATCCATCCCATTTATCATCTTATACGTCTCAATGAGATCTCCCCTCATTCTTCTAAACTCTAACGAGTACAAGCCTAGTTTATTCAGCCTCTCCTCATTGCTCAACCCCCTCAACTCCGACATCAGCCTAGTAAACCTCCTCTGCACTCCCTCCAAGGCCAAAATATCCTTGCGTAAGTACGGCGCCCAAAACTGCACACAGTACTCCAGCTGCGGCCTCACCAATGCCCTATACAGCTGCAGCAAGACCTCCCTACTTTTATATTCAATCCCCCTCGCTATGAAGGCCAGCATCCCATTTGCCTCCCTGACCACCTGCTGCACCTGCAAGCTGGGTTTTTGCGAGTCATGCACAAGGACCCCGAGGTCCCTCTGCACCGTCGCCTGCTGCAGTTTTTCTCCACGTAAGTAATAATCCTTCCTACCATTATTCCTACCAAAGTGGACCACCTCGCATTTGCCAACATTAAATTCCATTTGCCAGTTCCTGGCCCATTCGCCCAGCCTATCTAGATCCTTCTGCAGACTCTCCACACCCTCCGCGCAATTTGCCGTTCCACCAATCTTGGTGTCATCAGCAAATTTCGACACCATACACTCGGTTCCCTCCTCCAGATCATCTATATAAATGGTAAATAGCTGAGGCCCCAGCACCGACCCCTGGGGCACTCCGCTAGTCACCAACCGCCAATCCGAATAGCACCCATTGACCCCCACTCTCTGCCTCCTATTTGACAACCAATCCTCTATCCACACTAACACCCTACCCCCAACTCCATGTCCCCTGACCTTCTGTAATAACCTCTTGTGAGGTATCTTGTCAAATGCCTTCTGAAAATCAAGAAAGACCACATCCACCAGCTCTCCTCTATCCACCGCCCTAGACACATCCTCATAGATGTCTTGTCAGCTTGGATCTGATTCGTCCTTCATGTGGGGACCGTGATTGGTCTTAATTTGAATTGGCTTTTTTGATTAGAATTAAAGTACCGAAAGGTATCAATAAGAAAAGAATACCTGACTGCCAACACTTCTACAGGGAAATTAGATCTGATTTAGGCTACTGACCATGTTCTTGATGCTTAGTCTGGTTTCCTCCACACTGTATGAATATGACTGCCCTGTTTCCTGCTGTGCAAGTAGTAAGAGTGGAGTCAGCTAAACAGATTGCCTGTCTGATCGCTGTGGTGCAGACACTGCACTGCTCCTCCTCAAACCTCAGGTATATCATTAATTAGAGCTCCTTCGAGTCCTGTGAAGGTCATCTTGGAATTATCAGAGCAATCGCAAGTGTGGCTGATATGTAATTTCATTCAGAATCTGACCTTATGAAAAATCCTTCCATGTCTAAACCTCACAACATTTCACATTCAGCAAATTTGAACTTTATGAATTAAAAGGATACAGAAATGTATACATGCTTCTTGTACTATTTGCAAGCTCTTCATGCTTTAATAATTTGTTACACCCCTTCTGATCCAGCTCCTTTTCCTTTGATTTGGGTTGTTACTGTTCCAACATTCCTCCCTCAACCATTACTGTCAAAAACAGAATAGCTGGTTAGTCATCTATTTGCTGTTTGTGGGATGTTCCTGTGAACAAAGGAGCTCCTGTGTTGGTCTGTATTACAATAGCCTCTGCAGTTCAAAGTAACTCATTGTGAAGTGCTTTGAGGTGCCTCTAAGAGACATGTTAATTTGCTATATAATTTGCAAGTCTTTCCCTTTATTTTAGGACATGCTGATTATAGTGGCTTGTCTTGTTCCAGGTAAATCATAAATACACTTTCATGCAATGTAATTTCTCATGGTGTCCCACTGCAACAATCTATTAAAAAACACCCTACTGTATAATGTAATCATTAAAAGTAATTTGTACACAGATCAAAATCAAATATGCATGATTGTTAATGACAATATATCCCTGCACATTTAAGACCAAGGGGATTCACACTGAAAGAAAAGTGGAAAATTTTAGAGAACGTACTGGACTCCTGGAGTGCCAGGAAATTCAGAAGAACTCCTGTTTCTTTGTTTTACATTTCCTGTAATATTGAAATAAACATCATTACAAATTGATAAACAGACATGCATTATACATAAAATGTAGATGATATGAAAGAACTGAGCCTTAATTCATCTGTTGCAAAAGACAATCAAAGTATAATGTTGACTGCAAGATAATTATGGATGAGGAAAGCCATTTGACCCAACTTGATTCCAAATATCCAGTGAAATAAGATCACTCTAAGGTTGTACCCAGCTGTTACTTAGATGATTCCAAGGTTCTTATGTTCTTTACTGTGTGTGAGGGCTTGTTCCACGTGATAGCTGTGTGAACAAAAATTTCTTAAAACTGGCCTTCTTTAGTTTGAATCTCTGATCTCCAGTTCAACCATTGTCGATTGTTGTAAAAACCCATCTAATTCACTAATATCCTTGCAGGAAGAAAATCTGCCATCCTTACCTGGTCTGGCCTACATGTGACTCCAGAGCCAAAGCAATGTGGTTGACTCTTGACCGCCCTCTAAACAAGAGTAACTGGAAATGGGCAATAAAAGCTGGCCAGCCAGTGATGCCCATGTGCCATGCATTAACATATCTATAAAAAACTGCTACAGATTGATTTAGTCCATAGTCAGGGATAACATTTTCTATATTTTATACACTTGGTAACATCGCCGACCCAACATCTCTTTTCTATCTTGCCTTTCCTCATAATCTCACACTCCTAACATTGGAGATCAGCTTGGTGCATTTCCTCTGCACTGTCTCTAGTGGTCCTTGGCAACCAGACCTGAATGCAATGTTCTAGGTGTCATCTGACTGGAGCATCATAAAGTTTGATAATTACCATCTCTAACTCATAGGCTCCTCTTGTGGTCCTGCAACCCAATTCTCTGCCATCTTGATTGATTGCTGTTCTGCGCTGGTTAGACACACTTGTAATTGAATCTGAAGTAGGGAGAAAGGACTCAGACCAAAAAATCAGAATGTGGAATCAATGTATGAAAGTAAACATTTTTTAAAAAGCAGACATCATTGCTGTCAAAAGATAAAAATCATAGTACTGGAGCATGTATTATGCACAAATATCAGAGGAGCATGTAACAAGGGCAATACATGTTGTCTTTTATAAAGTGTTTAGACAATTATGTGAGTAAAATGGGTATAGAGGGATATGGGCCAAAGGCGGGCAATTGGGGCTAGTTTAGAGGTTAAAAAGGGGTGGCATGGACAAGCTGAGCCAAAGGGCTTGTTTCCATGCTGTAAACCTCTATGACTCTATGACCTCTAAAATTGTCTTGAGGGATTTCTTTTGTTACAGACAGAGTTTATGTGTTTTCTTATTGTCTGTGATCAAAGTGTTTTTATGTTTGAAGTTAATGAGATTTTCTCTCAGGGTGATTTGATTTGTCTCAATTGAAATAATTTCCAGCAGCAAGCTTTTGTGAATTTTGGTGACAAGCAGGGAGTCGGAATAAACAATTCATTCTTCGGGTGGCTCACTGTTACTAGTGCAGGGAGCAGCGCTAGTTCACAACTGCTCACAATATTTGTGAATGATTTGGAAATGGGGATCAATTGCAATGTTTCCAAATGTGCTGACGACACCAAAATGGGTGGAGAGGTAAGTTGTGACGAAGATCACAAGTAAGCTTCAAGAGGACTTGGACATGGGCTAGAACATGGCAGATGGAATATAACGTGAATAAGTGTGAAATTATTCACTTTAGCAGATAAAACAGAAAGGCAGAATATTTCTTCAATGGTGAGTGGTTGGGAAGTATGGGTGTCCAAAGGGACCTGGGTGTCCTTTTCTTGAGTCACTAAAATCCAGCATGTGGGTGCAGCCAGCAATTAGGAAGGCAATTTTTAAAAATTCATTTGTGGGACATGAGCGTTGCTGGCTGGTCAGCATTGATTGCCCATCCCTTATTTTTTGAGGGCAGCTGAGAGTCAACCACATGTGCCTCTGGAGTCACACATAGGCCAGACCAGGTAAAGACAGCAGATTTCCTTCTCTAAAGGATGTGAATGAACCAGATTGGTTTTTCTGAAAATCGACAATGATTTCATTGTCATCAGTAGATTCTTAATCATTTAATTATTGAATTCAAATTCCATCATCTGCCGTGGCGGGATTTGAACCCAGGTCCCCAGGACACTGACCAAGTTTCTGGATTAATAGCCTAGCGGTAATACCACTAGTCTATCACTTAGTGGTATTATTCCTGGTCTTCATCATTAGAGGATTTGTGTACAGGAGTAAAGATGTCTTTCTGCAGTTACATAAAGACCACACCTAGGTTCTATTGTGTACAGTTTCGATTTCCTTGTCTAAGGAGGGAATCACATGCCACTGAGGGAGGTTCACCAGTTTAATTCTAGGGATGGCAGATTTATTTTATGAGGAGAGATTGGTGAGACTAGGGGCCTAACACAGAACAGTACGGCATAGTACAGGCCCTTTGGCCCTCGATGTTGTGCCAAGCTTTGTCCGAAACCAAGATCGAGCTGTCCCACTCCCTATAATTTTGGAGTGTTCCATATGCCTATCCAATAACCGCGTGAAAGTTCCGAAAGTGTCCAACTTCACTATCACAGCAGGCAATCCATTCCACACCCCAACCACTCTCTGAGTAAAGAATCTACCTCGGATATCCCTCCTACATTTCCCATCATGAACATTATAGTTATGCCCCCTAGTAACAACTATATCCACACGAGGAAATAGTCTCTGAACGTCCACTCTATCTATCCCCCTCATCATCTTATAAACCTCTATTAAGTCGCCTCTCATCCTCCTCCGCTCTAAAGAGAGAAGCCCTACCTCCCTTAACCTTTCCTCATAAGACCTACCCTCCAACCAGGCAGCATCCTGGTAAATCTCCTCTGCACTCTCTCCAATGCTTTCACATCCTTCTTATAGTGAGGTGGCAACAATTGCACACAATATTCCAAGGTCCTGTACAGTTGCAGCCACGGCTGTTAAACTCTAACCCCCGTTAATAAATGCTAATATGGAATAGGCCTTCTTCACGGCTTTATCCATTTAAGTGGCAACCTTCAGAGATCTCTGGATATGAACCCCAAGATCTCTCTGATCCTCCACATGCCTCAGTATCCTGCCGTTGACCCTGTAATCCGCATTCAAATTTGTCCTACCAAAATGAATCACCTAGCACTTATCAGGGTTAAACTCCATCTGTCATTTTTTGGCCCAGCTCTGCATCCTATCAATGTCTCTTTGTAGCCTACAACAACCCCCATCTCATCCACTACTCCACCAACCTTGGTGTCATCAGCAAATTTACTGACCCACCCTTCAGCCCCCTCCTCCAAGTCATTGATAAAAATCACAAATAGCTGAAGACCAGCATTGATCCCTGTGGTACACCGCTGGTAACTGGTCTCCAGTCTGAAAATTTTCCATCCACCACCACCCTCTGTCTTCTATGAGATAGCCAGTTATTTACCCAATTGGCCAAATTTCCCTCTATCCCACACCTCCTTACTTTCTTCATGAGCCTACCATGGAGAATCTTATCAAACGTCTTACTAAAATCCATGTATACGACATCAACTGCTTTACCTTCATCCACACGCTTAGTTACCTCCTTAAAGGATTCAATCAAATTTGTGAGGCAAGATTTACCCTTCACGAATCTGTGTTGACTATCCCAGATTAAGCTTCATCTTTTCAAATGGTCATAAATCCTATCCCTCAGGGCCTTTTCCATTAACTTACCGACCACTGAAGTAAGACTGACCGGCCTATTACCAGGGTCATTTCTATTTCCTTTCTTGAACAGAGGAACAACATTGCCACTCTCCAGTCCTCTGGCATTATTCCTGTGGACGGTGAGGACCCAAAGATCAAAGCCAAAGGCTCTGCAATCTCCACCCTTGCCTCCCAAAGAATCCTAGGATGTATCCCATCTGGCCCAGGGGACTTATCGACCCTTAGGTTTTTCAAAATTGCTAAAACATCTTCTCTCAGAACATCTACCTCCTCTGGCCTATCAGCCTGTATCACACTCTCATCCTCACAAACATGGCCCCTCTCCTTGGTGAACACCGAAGAAAAGTATTCATTCATCGCCTCACCTATCTCTTCTGACTCCATGTACAAGTTCTCACTACTATCCTTGACTGGCCCTAGCCTCACTCTTTTATTTCTCACATAAGATTTTACCATTTTCATTCTAAGTTCTAAATCTAGGCACAATTCAGATCCAACTTGGAAATCTGATTTCAGGCGCCCCCATATGCACTCAGCCTGAAAAAAAAGTTTCAGGTCTGAATTGCATTGTGGGTGGGGCTTAGCATGGCCAAAACGATTGGAGCTCTGACACGCACAGTTAGAAATAAAATTGAAAACGTGTGCCCATGTCAGATCAATCCTGAGCCGCAGAAAGCAATCTGGGACCGAAAAGCAGGAGTGATGCCCCCACCCACATCACTGTCCGCTTTATACACCCATCCCCCTTGCTACCCAGACCGATAGCAACCCTCTGACCCCTTCCCTCCCACTGATCGCCCACAGAGTGGCAGCGGACACCCCCCGTCCTCCCCAGAGATCTATCTGCCCCCCCCCACCAACCAGTGAGCGATTGGGTCCCCCCACCCCCTCTCCCAAGAAAAAGATTGGGCCTCACTTCCCACCCCTCCCCCAGAGGAAAATCTGACCCACCTCCTCCTCCCTCCTTGCCCCCTCACCAGAGAATGATCTGACCCACCTCCTTCTCCTCTCCCGCAACAAGACAACAATATGGCCTCCCTTCAACATTTGGCACCAAGGTTCTATGTGAGTTTGTTTTTAATTAAAGGTACCTTTCAGTATACTTCTAATCAGAAAAGCCAATTCAAATTACATCCAATCAAAGCCCTTATGTGACGGACAAACAAGATCCAAGCTGACAAGACAAGACATTGTATCCCATCTTGGGCTCAATCAAACTAGATCCAAGTTGACAGGATGAGGCATTGCCCCCCCTCCCAGGCTTCACCTGAGCCAATCTGTCTTCCTATTATTGCTACCAAAATGAAGAACCTCACATTTATCCACCTCTCTCAATTTATACCCATTCAGATAATAATCTGCCTTCCTATTATTGCTACCAAAGTGGATATGCTCACATTTATCCACCTCGGTCAATTGACACCCATTCAAGTAATAAAAGGCCGAGATGGCTTTAAAAAAATGGTACCAGGCAAAGCCTCCATTTAACCTCATTAGCTGCTCTGATCCTTTACTCTACCCTGGGTTAGGCAAACCATAATTGTAGGCATCAGCCTACCCAAATGTAGAGCGCTAGCCTTGTCCTGGGCAAACCGCCTGCTTGATCATGGTTTCTTGAGTTCGCTGCCATGATCCTGATCCTGAGGCATTTGCAACGAGGACAACGTAGGGTTGGATTGCTGTTGTGTCTTGACAGGCTGCCAATTGAGCTAATTATTGATAATTAGTAGGCCTAATAATGTCCTGTGCCTGCACCGATTGACATTTTCAGTTAGCAATGTAGACAGATCACATTGGCCTAGACCATATCGCAGGGTGTGAAATGGGATACAGGGTGTGGCTATGGCAGGAAATGGATTAGGACAAACTCTGCCCCCTGCCCCAAATCTGTAACAGCTGCAAGGCCACAGCTGTAGCTGCTAGATGTCTTCCCATCCATAATTGGACAACGATCTTGATGCCTGGCCATTGATTGGCTGCAGCTTTTAAAATCATAGTGGATAAGTCTAGAACATGCTGCATGGAGTCAGGAATGGGAATGAGCTCCCATGTAACTGCTTCCTGGCCCCTGATTAAAAATCCAACACTTTGTGTCAGTCGTTGCAATGGAACACACAAAGAAAACATTGGAAATTGTCGGGAATTGTGAGTTTGAGAGTGAGGAAATTAATTTAATCAATTAGTAAAGAGAGAATATTAGAGAAATTAATGGAGCTAAAAGTCATCCAATCCTCTGATTCTAATGGTCTACACTATTGAGTTTTAAATTATGTGGCAACAGAAATATTGGAAGCTTTGGTTCAGATCTTTTCTGGAACAGTTCCCCTGGACTGAAAGCAGCAAATGTAACATGGCTGTACAAGGAAGGAGAGTGAAAACTGGTAACTATAATCCTGTCAACCTGACATATAGGCCTGGGACAGCGGCAAATTTCTAGGTTCAGGGGTTAAGGGGGTGGAATTTGTTCCTCTAAACAGAGTTTCTTATTGTTTCCAGCTTGAGCAGCTGGAGCTGCAGACCCGAAAGATGGACTTTTAAAAAATTGGAACTGTCAGCCTAAGATTTTCAATTTTTCTTTAAAGCGGGTCTTTCAGGTCAATTTCTCCTAATCACTGCACTGCTGATTCCAGACATTTGGGCAGCTTCATTGTTCTGATTTTTCTTGAAAACCAACCAGAAAACCACAAAGCTGCCTGAAGGTCAGCAGCAGCACTGCAAAACTGACAGCATTCCTGCTTGAAAAATGACAAGTATTCTCAGAGTCAGGTGAATGCAGATGGTGTTGGTCAGGAGGGGTATGAAAGTGGTGGGGAGCAAGTGCACAGAGTAGCAGGATGAACAGGCTGCAGGAAAGATGTCTTTAAGTTTTTTTTACGAAAACCAACGTTATGATGGCCATGAAAGGGGATCATCAGTAGATCTCCCTGTAGACTTTGTGGAGTACAAGCTGCATTATTGAGTGAGTGGAAGCCTGCCAAGTGGGAAGCAGTCAGCAGGGGTTTTTAAGCCTGTTACTTTCCACGGATTGGAATTATGATTCCTGAGGTGAAAACTGCCTGACTGCAATCCACATACACAGCCCTTTCTTTTGGTGCACAATAAAGGGCATTGGTAATGGGAACTGGCATTTGGCTGAATTAGTACATTGGTGACAAGGAGAACATTTTTTTCCTTCATCTTTCCATCTGGACAACCTCCGTAAGTCAGAAATCTTCTCCAGTAAGAAAAAGCTAATATGCCTCTTTTTGGGAAACTTGAGCACTATGACACCAGCTGAGAAGACTGGGCCCAATACACCGAGTTCATGTGTTACTCCTTGCGTATTAAAAACACTGAAGACAACGAGAAACAGAAAGTGATTTTGTTAATGGCATGCCAACCTGTGCCATGGCAATGCCGGGGTAGGTCCTCTGCGGAGCCTAATTGGGGTTATGTGTGGTGTGGTGGAGGAGTACCAAGGCTTTTGAGGGGAAACTTTTCAGAGATGGGGAGAATGGCCATTGTGGTAGGGGAGGGGGATGGGGAGATTTGCATTGAGTGGAGGGAATACCTTGGACTCCTTCTTTGTTGGGAATTAAATACCCTTGAGGTTGAGGAAAGGATTGCGGAGACAATCCTGGATGGGAGTGAAAGTAATAGGGCAATTGTTATGGGGGACTTTAACTTTACTAATATTGATTGGAATAGCTATAGCTCTAGCTCATTAGAGGGGTCAGTTTTTGCACAAAGCGTGCAGGAAGGTTTTTTGACTCAGTATGTAGATAGGCCAACTAGAGGTGAGGCTATATTGGATTTGGTGCTGGGAAATGAGCCAGACCAGGTGCTAGACTTGGAAGTTGGTGTGCATTTTGGTGATAGTGACCACAATTCGGTTACGTTCACCTTAGTGATGGAACCTCGGGACAGTAGTTTTAGCTGGGGGAAGGGTAATTATGAGGCTATTAGGAGAGAATTAGGAAGCATAGGTTGGACTAGGAGGCTACAGGGGCTGGGAACGTCCGAAATGTGGAGTTTTTTCAAGGAGCAGCTACTGCGAGTCCTTGATATGTATGTCCCTGTCAGGCAAGGAGGAAATGGTCGAGCAAGGGAACTGTGGTGCACTAAAAAAGTTGTTTCGCTGGTTAAAAGGAAAAAGGAGGCTTATGTCAGGATGAGACTTGAGGGCTCAGGTAGTGCACTGGAAAGCTTTAGATTGGCTAGGAGGGAGTTAAAGAGTGAGTTAAGAAGAGCTAAAAGAGGACACGAGAAGACTTTGGCTGATAGGATTAAGGAGAATCCTAAGGCGTTCTATAGATATGTTAAGAACAGAAGATTGGTTAGGGCAAGATTAGGGCCAGTTAGAGACAGCAGTGGGAAGTTATGTGTGGAACCGGAAGAGATTAGAGAGGCATTGAACCAATATTTCTCTTCGGTATTCACGCAGGGAGACGTAAATGTAGCTGTGGAGAACACTGGGTTACAGGGTTGTAAACTGGGTAGTATTGCAGTTGATAAGGAGGATGTGCTAGATATTCTTGAGGGTTTGAAAATAGATAAGTCCCCTGGGCCGGATGGGATTTACCCTAGGATTCTCTGGGAGGCAAGAGAGGCGATTGCAGAGCCTCTGGCTCTGATCTTCAGGTTGTCGTTGGTCACAGGTATAGTGCCAGAGGATTGGAGGATAGCGAATGTTGTCCCATTGTTTAAGAAGGGGAACAGAGACTTCCCCGGGAATTATAGACCGGTGAGTCTTACTTCTGTTGTGGGCAAAGTTTTAGAAAAAATTATTAGGGATAGGATTTATAGTTATTTAGAGAGTAATGAATTGATTGGAGATAGTCAGCATGGTTTTGTGAAGGGTAGGTTGTGCCTTACTAACCTTATTGAGTTTTTTGAGAAAGTGACCAAAGAGGTGGATGGGGGTAAGGCAGTTGACGTGGTATATATGGACTTCAGTAAGGCATTTGATAAGGTTCACCATGGAAGGCTTCTGCAGAAAATGCAGATGTATGGGATTGGGGCTGATTTAGTTAATTGGATCAGGAATTGGCTAGCAGATAGGAGACAGAGGGTGGTGGTTGATGGAAAGTATTCGTCATGGAGTTCGGTTACAAGTGGTGTGCCTCAGGGATCTGTTTTGGGACCACTGCTGTTTGTAATTTTTATAAATGATCTGGATGAGGGTATAGTTGGGTGGATCAGTAAATTTGCTGATGACACCAAAGTCGGAGGTGTGGTAGATAGTGAGGAAGGGTGTCATAGTTTACAGAGAGACTTGGACAAGTTGTAGAGCTGGGCCGAGAGGTGACAGATGGAGTTTAATGCGGAAAAGTGTGAGGTAATTCACTTTGGCAGGAATAACAGATATGTAGAGTATAGGGCTAACGGTAGGACTCTGAATAGTGTTGATGAACAGAGGGATCTAGGTGTATGTGTACACAGATCCCTGAAAGTTGGGAATCAAGTAGATAAGGTAGTTAGGAAGGCATACGGTGTCTTGGCGTTTATTGGTAGGGGGATTGAATTTAGGAGCCGCAACGTCATGTTGCAACTGTACAAAACTCTGGTGCATCCGCACTTGGAGTATTGTGTGCAGTTCTGGTTCCCACATTATAGGAAGGATGTGGAGGCTTTGGAGAGGGTGCAGAGGAGGTTTACCAGGATGTTGCCTGGTATGGAGAGAAGGTCCTATGAGGAGAGACTGAGGGATTTGGGGTTGTTTTTGTTAGAAAGAAGGCGGCTAAGAGGGGATCTTATTGAAACATATAAGATGATTAGAGGTTTAGATAGGGTGGACAGTGATAGCCTTTTTCCTCGGATGGAGAAAGCTAGCACGAGGGGGCGTAGCTTTAAATTAAGGGGAGGTAGATATAGGACGGATGTCAGAGGTAGGTTCTTTACCCAGAGGGTGGTGAGGGATTGGAATGCCCTGCCTACTGCAGTTGTAGATGCGCCTAGTTTGGGGGCGTTTAAGAGATCCGTGGATAGGTTTATGGATGGAAAGGGATTGGTTTAGGTTAGAGGGTCATTGCTTTTTTAATTGGTCGGCGCAACATTGTGGGCCGAAGGGCCTGTTCTGCGCTGTAATGTTCTATGTTCTCATCCTGTCGTTGGTCCTCTGAATGTTGTTGAACAGAATTGGAACTTGTAGATGGTTTGTGTTCACCTATTGAAGTGTCCTCTTTTACTTCTGACAATTGGACCTCTCTTGACACTGCTTTTTACTTTCTTTCTCAATTATAAGCAAAGTTCTTTTGTTTCTTACTGTGCCCTGTTCTGATATTTAAAAATTCATTTGTCAGATATGGGCATAGCTGACTGGCCAGCATTTATTGCCCATCCCTAGTTACCCTTGAGAAGGTGGAGTAGGGGGTTGGGCCTCTGGGGTACGATCGGGGAGTGTGGGGAGTCCTACTGCCATTCTGCTCCATTATTAGGTAATTCCAACATTTTGACCCAGTGACTGCGAAGGAAAGCGATATATTTCCCAGTCAGGATGGTGAGTGACTTGGAGGGAAACTTGTCTGGACAATGTAGGATCCCAGTTGTAGTGATTTCTCCACAATTTCTTCAAATTTCAGTTGGTCTCTGATCCAAATCTCGGGGGCGATTCTCCCAGCTTGTTGCACTGCTTTAGCAGGCTGGGAGAATCAACTGGAGACCATTTAATGGGCTTTCCGCTGGGCACCATGGCCTCTGCGAGTCTCCGGCACCGAATTTCCGGTGCCATCAGCTTTGTGTCAGATATCGGCATGGAGCTATATAATTTATGCTAATAGGGATTAGCATCCCATTAGCAGGCCCAATTCTGAAGTCTCTGGACCTGCCTGCCTCTCCCCCCACCTCCATTACCCTGCCAGGAGTGTTTTACTCCTGCGGGATTTACAGCTCCCCACTAACAGGAGCTGGCAGCCCGACTCCGCTGGAGTGAAAGGTGTCCATCGAAATCCCCCACATAATCAGGGGTGAGGGGGTGTCCCCTGGGTATTGACAACTAGGCAGTGCTAGCCTGGCACTGCCAAAGGAACAAAGTGGCAATACCGGAGGCACATTGGTACTGCCCACCCAGCATCAAGCAGTGTCAAGGGGGCAGAGGGGGTTGGGACAGCGAGCTGTGAGGAGGTTAGCGGGGCAGCAATGTGTGGTTGCAGGGCTGGCCAGCAATCAAGCTGGCCAGCGAAGGGGAGGCTGGCAGTGAATGCACCAATTTTAGCATTGACAGATCAGTGCATGTGCAGTGGCCTGCTCAGCGCTATATTGCTGGCCTCTCCAGCGGGAATAGGCCCTGTCCTCTGAATTTCAGTGTGATTCATGCTGAAGCACTCTGCAGTGCACAGAGTGTGGGAGATTCATTTTGAAAATCCCACTGAAAAAAAAAACAGCGCGATTTACTCCAGTTTTTACATGAATTTGACACTTAGAATTATTTTGAGAGAATCATACTCCTTATCTCCCTGTCAAAGATTTGATGATGTTCTGCCTCATGAGCATGGCTTGCCTATTTAATTGCATCTCTTTCACCAGTGTCAGATCTTCCGAGGACTGCAAATTGTCTGATAATGAATCATTTATTCTTCCTATTTTGACTATTCTGTTGCAAATCAGCTCTTCTTTCAGATTACCATGCTCGTACTCTTCTACTAATCAGTACAAATCATTAATAAATGCAAAAATGCTTTCCCCTTAACTCTAGGTACATTTATTGAACTTTACATATTTTGTATTGGTGTTCTTGTGCAGATTAAAATATGTCTCCTATGCATCAACTAATTTCTGCATATGTGGCTTTACATTCATTGATTTCCAGGGTAATTTAAATATAACCCAAACAGTTGCCCACTGTGTACTAAAGTGTGTTGACCTGCTCACAGTATATCTTCACTTTGAAACTAGATGATCTGTGAAAACAGGTGGATCTCATGTACCACTTTGGCGAGGCTTCAATCTAATTTGGGATGGGCAACCAATGCTGGCCCAGGCAGTGATGCCCACATGCCATCAAAGAAGAAATAAAAATAAATAATCCAGGAGTAGGTAGGGGACTTGCCTGAAAGAATAATGGCAAGCAAACCTATATGGGGTTGCTTGCAATTTCCTGGGATTGTGTCTCATTCAAAGACACTCACTACCTGGTTGAGTAACTTGACATTGGGAAAGGCAGTGCAGCCCAAGGACAAGCATTCCATTGTCTTTGTTACTCATCCCTCCCCCTCAAGACTTGGACCCTGCAACTCCCATTCCATCATCACTCACTTGGGGCTTGTGATCCAGTGATGATCCTTCCCAGTGACGTTGATGTTCTATATAGGTGCTGGCCTCGGATTAGCCAGCAGCTCTTGGCAGACTAGACTTCTAACCCTGGGATCCTTGATCTTGGGATAGGCCCATCATTTTCTCGTGCAGTGCCTGTGTGGCACTCAATTCAGCAGGTCTTCCCTAAAAGAGGCAACACAAGGCTCCCCTGTCACTTCCATTAAATCTAGTCCCTTGTTATTGAATTATGGTAATGTTATTATGTAAGTCGTACAAACAATTAAGAAGGCAAATTATATGTTACAACAAAGTAATTAAATATAGGAGTAAGGGACACTTGATGCAATTATGTAGGGCTTTGCGGGAAATCATATCTGGGATATTATGTAGACTCTCGGTCTCCCTACACAAGATATACTTGCCTCAGAGAATTTTCAACATAAATTCATCAGAAATGATACCTGGGATGAGAAGGCTGTCTTATGAAGAGTGGTAGAATGGAATGCTCTGGTGTTTAGAAAACTGAGAGCTGGTCCCATTGATATGTATAAAACTTGTAACGGGTTTGACAGGACAGATGCTGAGAGATAGATGGATGAGAGACTAGCCATTTAGTACTGAAAACAGGTGAAATTTCTTCACTTGAGTAGTTGGGAATCTTTGAATTTCTGTACCCCAGATCGCTGTGTTTGCTTGGCTGATGGATATTTTCAAGATTGAGACTGATCGATCCATGGGCATAATGAGATAGTGAAAGAAAGGGGAATTGATGTAGAAGTTCAGCCACGATCTTATTGATTGGCAGATGGCCATACATCTGACTTCTGCTCCTATTTCCAATGATCTCTTTCAGTTTCATCCTTAGCTATTCCAATACTATTTGTGGAATGCATGTGACATCTAATTTTTCTTCCTATGCGTAGCACTCTACATCTGCTTACAGTACATTTCAATCGGTAAGCACTTTATTGTGTTCCACTCTTCCTGTAATTTTGAGCTTCTTATTCCAATTCCATTGCCACTCGAAGTTTGGTATTACTCTTAACTGTTTCAAATTTATAACACCCTTGTGTTCAATCCCTTCATTTGTCTCGCACTTTCATATCTGTAACCCATGCCATCCCTACAATCCTTTGAGAACTTGTCATTACTCTAATCCTGGTCTGACTTCCTTTACCTCACCAATGGTTGTTGTGCCTTCCACTTCCTAGGCCTTAAATTCGGGAAATCCCTCCCTAAACTTCTCTGTCCCTCCATTTCTCTGTTCTTTAAAATTCTCCTTAAACCTACCTCTTTGACCAAGCTCTTGGTCATCTGTCTTAATATCTCCTCCTTTGGTTTGGTGTCAGTCTTTGTCTGATTACATTCCTGTGAAGTACCTTGGGAAGTGTTACTAAAACATTAAAGGCCTGCGGTTTAAATGCAATTTGTTGTATCTGCAAATGTAAACAGTTTGTATTTACATCTGATAACACAAAGCTATTTATTATATATAGAGATATATGTAGAGATGTTGGCATTGGACTGAGGTGGGTACAGTAAGAAGGTTAAAGTCCAACAGGTTTATTTGGAATCGCGAGGTTTCAGAGTTCACCTGGTGAAGGAGCAGAACTCCAAAAGCTCATGATTCCAAATAAACTGTTGGATTTTAGGCTGGTGTTGTGGGATTTCTTGCTATTCATGATATAAAACAGTTTTAAACTAAAATAAACACTTAACTGTACTTATTCTACCATTGTCTTTGTTCAGTTGCTTGCCTTTTATTTGATAAATCTAAATTTAACTTTTCTACTTTTTACATCCATTATTCTAAACCTCTGTCTTCTGAATCTCAGGTGGCAATACTCTTGCCTCTGCAAGAGTAGATTTACATCCCACTTCCAAGACTTGAATAAAAAAATGCAAGGGTGGCTCTAGTACAGCACTAAGTGAGTGCTGCATTATTAGGGATGTTTAATTTTGTGGGTGAGATGTTACAGCAAAACACCATCTATTCTTCAGTTGGATGTAAAGGATCCCAAAGCATTATCTCAAAGAAGAATGTTCTTACCAATATTTTGCCCTCAAATAGCATCACAAAAAGAGGTCATCAGCACATTGTTGGTTTTTAGGGCTTGCTGTATGCAGATTGATTACCATCTTTCCTATGTTACAACAATGGGCAGGAACTTCCATCACCTCGCAATGTGTTTTCAGGTGGCGGAGATGGCTTGCCATTGACCAGCAGTGGGATCTTTGATCCCATCGATGTCTACAGCATTTTGTATTGATCCCTGGCTGTACCACTGGGAAACCTACCATTGGCGGGACTGAAAGATCCTGCTGGCAACAAAGGTCGGAAAGTTCAGCCCAGTGACTACATTTCAAAAGTACAGGTACGAGAACCCATATCTGTGAAGTCTAGGACTGGATGTGTATCGGATTTGGGGATTTACACAAGAACATAAGAAATAGGAGCAGGAGTAGGCCATCTAGCCCTTCGAGCCTGCCCCGCCATTCAATAAGATCATGGCTGATCTGTCGTGGCTCAGTTCCACTTTCCCGCCCTCTCCCCATAACACTTAATCCCCTCTTTTATCAAAAACCCATCAACCCGCGTCTTAAAAATATTTAGCGAGGTAGCCTCCACCACTTCAACAGGCAGAGAATTCCAGAGATTCACCACCCTTTGAGTGAAGAAGTTCCTCCTCAACTCCGTTCTAAACCACCCCCCCTTTATCTTGAGGCTGTGCCCCCTAGTCCTACTGTCTTTTTTGAGCGGGAAGAGTCTCTCCACCTCTATCCTATCCATCCCATTCATCATCTTATACGTCTCAATGAGATCTCCCCTCATTCTTCTAAACTCTAACGAGTACAAGCCCAGTTTATTCAGCCTTTCCTCATAGCTCAACCCCCTCAACTCCAGTATCAGCCTAGTAAACCTCCTCTGCACTCCCTCCAAGGCCAAAATATCCTTGCGCAGGTGCGGCGCCCAAAACTGCACACAGTACTCTAGCTGTGGCCTCACCAATGCCCTATACAGATGCAGCAAGACCTCCCTACTTTTATATTCAATCCCCCTCGCTATGAAGGCCAGCATCCCATTCGCCTTCCTGATCACCTGCTGCACCTGCAAGCTGGGTTTTTGCGACTCATGCACAAGGACCCCGAGGTCCCTCTGCACCGTCGCCTGCTGCAGTTTTTCGCCCCGTAAGTAATAGTCCTTCCTACCATTCTTCCTACCAAAGTGGACCACCTCACACTTGCCAACATTAAATTCCATTTGCCATTTCCTGGCCCATTCGCCCAGCCTATCTAGATCCTTCTGCAGACTCTCCACACCCTCCGCACAATTTGCCGTTAATAAGAACATAAGAACATAAGAAATAGGAGCAGGAGTAGGCCATCCAGCCTTCGAGCCTGCCCCGCCATTCAACAAGATCATGGCTGATCTGTCACTGCTCAGTTCCACTTTCCCGCCCTCTCCCCATAACCTTTAATCCCCTCTCCTATCAAAAACCCATCAACCCGCGTCTTAAAAATATTTAGCGAGGCAGCCTCCACCACTTCAACGGGCAGAGAATTCCAGAGATTCACCACCCTTTGAGTGAAGAAGTTCCTCCTCAACTCCGTTCTAAACCGCCCCCCTTTTATCTTGAGGCTGTGCCCCGTAGTCCTACTGTCTTTTTTGAGCGGGAAGAGTCTCTCCACCTCTATCCTATCCATCCCATTCATCATCTTATACGTCTCAATGAGATCTCCCCTCATTCTTCTAAACTCTAACGAGTACAAGCCCAGTTTATTCAGCCTCTCCTCATAGCTCAACCCCCTCAACTCCGGTATCAGCCTAGTAAACCTCCTCTGCACTCCCTCCAAGGCCAAAATATCTTTGCGTAGGTGCGGCGCCCAAAACTGCACACAGTACTCTAGCTGCGGCCTCACCAATGCCCTATACAGCTGCAGCAAGACCTCCCTACTTTTATATTCAATCCCCCTCGCGATGAAGGCCAGCATCCCATTCGCCTTCCTGACCACCTGCTGCACCTGCAAGCTGGGTTTTTGCGACTCATGCACAAGGACCCCGAGGTCCCTCTGCACCGTCGCCTGCTGCAGTTTTTCGCCCCGTAAGTAATAGTCCTTCCTACCATTCTTCCTACCAAAGTGGACCACCTCACACTTGCCAACATTAAATTCCATTTGCCATTTCCTGGCCCATTCGCCCAGCCTATCTAGATCCTTCTGCAGACTCTCCACACCCTCCGCACAATTTGCCGTTCCCCCAATCTTGGTGTCATCAGCAAATTTCGACACCCTACACTCAGTTCCCTCCTCCAGATCATCTATATAAATGGTAAAAAGCTGAGGCCCCAGCACCGACCCCTGGGGCACTCCACTAGTCACCATCCGCCAATCCGAATAGCACCCATTGACCCCCACTCTCTGCCTCCTATTTGACAACCAATCCTCTATCCACGCTAACACCCTACCCCCAACTCCATGTCCCTCGACCTTCTGCAATAACCTCTTGTGAGGTACTTTGTCAAACGCCTTCTGAAAATCTAGAAAGACCACATCCACCGATTCTCCTCTATCCACCGCCCTAGACACATCCTCATAGAACTCCAGTAAATTTGTCAGACACGACTTCCCTTTAATGAAACCGTGCTGCGTCTGCTCTATCAAGCAATTCCCTTCAAGATGCCTCGCAATTTCCTCCTTAATGACAGATTCTAACATTTTACCTACCACAGACGTTAAACTAACCGGCCTATAATTCCCCGCCTTTTGCCTGGCACCCTTCTTAAACAACGGCGTAACATTAGCCGTTTTCCAATCATCCGGCACTTCCCCGGAATCCAGCAACGTTTGGAAAATAACCACCAAGGCATCCACTATCACCTCCGCCATTTCTTTCAGAACCCTCGGATGCATTCCATCCGGTCCTGGGGACTTGTCCACAATCAGCCCCTCCAGTCTGTCGAGCACCGCCTCTCTAGTAACAGTAATGTCATTAAGACCCTCCAGTCCTACCACCTTTCCATCGCTAACACCCGGCAAATTATTCATGTCCTCCTCCGTGAAGACAGAAACAAAAAAGTTATTCAATACCTTAGCCATATCCCCATCCCCTACCACTAGGTCCCCTTTCTCATCCTCTAAAGGACCAACATTCACCCTAGCCAGCCTCTTCCTTTTTATATATTTATAAAAACTCTTGCTATCCTTTTTTATATTAAGCGCTAGCCCAGCTTCATAGTTTCTCCTACCCTTCTTTATCAACTTCTTTGTCAATCTTTGTTGACATTTAAACCTCTCCCAATCCTCTTCTCGCCCACTACTCTTAGCTACTCTAAATTCCTCCGCTTTTAGTTTAACACTTTCCTTCACCTCCTTCGTTATCCACGGCTTATTACCTCTCCTCCTACTATCCTTTTTGACCATCAGAATAAATTTCCGCTGAGCACCAAGAAAGATCTCCTTAAAGATCCTCCACTGCTCCTCAACAGACCCTCCCTCCAACGCGCTCCCCAGTCCACATTCGCCAATTCCAGTTCCCCCAATCTTGGTGTCATCAGCAAATTTCGACACCCTACACTTGGTTTCCTCCTCCAGATCATCTATATAAATGGATTTTAAGTCCTAGCAAGTACTTACAAAACACATTAAGTATTAAAAATAAAGAATAAAAGGGTTTTATTAAAATTGCAATCCGGGGACCAGCTTCGAATTTAGCTGGCTTTCGCCCTTTCTGATTTTGGGATATTGGGTCAGGAGTTTGGTACCTGTACTTGATTGGTTGTTATGTCTTTTGGGAGGATTTGGTGTCATGAAAGCTGCCGTATCAATGCAAGTTCTTTCATAACTTATCTCATTATTTTATGTTTAAAATGTTGAAAATACTTGGATGATGTGCTGGATGACACAATTATCAAAATAATGATTATAAAAAGATCAGGAAGTTTTAAATTCAGCTTATGTCAAGCGTAAATCATTTTCAGTGATCATTACTGTTGGTTTTAAAAACTATTTCTCCTGATTCTGGCTCTGTCCATGAAACAAGCCATCATCCCCCATATTGAAATATTGAGGTAAACAGGTTTCTGTATACTTCACCCAGTTGTGGCTGTTTGAGAAGGTTCACCAAATTGAGCTTTGTTTTAAGGTGCATAGGAATGGCAGCCTCCTTTTAAAAGTTTTTATATATTAAAACCAATTCAATCCATTACAAAATTGAAAACGTACACCAGTGAAACTAATAGCTGGTTCAAGATAATTTTTATGTCAGATTCAGTGATTTAAAATGGTGTTACTCACAGTTGGAGGGCTAAACACTCATTATAAATGCGTGTTCTTGTGATCAGTTGTATTAATAAAACTGCATTAAGTTACCGCTCTTAAAAATGTCAGTTAATATTTTTAATGTGAAGAACAGACCAATGACTATATCCTATTATGCTACCAGGTTACTCTGGTTCATGGTTTACATTTATGATTATGCAGTTAAAATAATTGACAAAAACCAGTGCAATCTGAGCCAGGAAGGGAACTTTAACTCGCTGCGTTCTTTCTGTCTTTTCCATTCTCCAGTTGGATGAATGGAGTAACAGCAAGGACATATTAATGCATGGGCCTCCGGGGCTCCTGCCAAGAGCTCCAGCTAAATATGGGCCCCCTCTCAAGTGTCATGTCAACATACTTCCAAAGACTTAAAACTAGTTTACAATCTGGTTTCCGCTGCCAGAAATCAATGAATGTCACGCCTAACACTTCCCTGAGCTGAGAGATCTGCCTCGGTTGCTAAAGTAGTGATACTGCATCAATGACTGGAATTTGAGCACAGCCTCAGGGAGGGAAGGTTAAATTGGGGATATTGTTTAGCTACTTCGCTGCTTCTACCTTAGCTGCACAGTTGAAAGATGGGCTTGGAATCCCGGAGCAATCAGTAGAATCCTAAAAAAATGTTCTTGCAATACCTGAAGCTCTTCAAAATCTCTGGTAATAACATTTAGTCTTTCAACTTATTTACTTTGCATCCTTCCAATTTGCACAACTATATCTCATAGATATATTGAATAGTAACAAGAATCGAGTAAGATGTGAGGCAGGGGTGAATTAACAAAGACCAGTGGTTAAGAGTGTGGATTCGGGTTGTCTCCTGAACATTCTTTGTGCCCAGGCTGCCAAATATTCTTCATGTAACTCCATTTTAAATGAAATATACATATTCTGCACATTGACGTGTTAGCTCGAATGCAAAACAAATTACACTGTGAGCAGCTGATGAATTAATTTGGTGTGACTTCATACAGGCTGTCACAGTGACATGATACACACTCAGAGATTTATGGAATATAAATTTGACATTGATACTTTAGCTGAAAACAAAATAGATAATGGAGACTTTACATTTTTACTGGAGTTGAGAGGCCAGTTGACCTTTTCTTTCCTGTCAATGTACTTGAAATTATACAAGGCCCTGCAAGTAATCTTCCACCGGAAACCTCCAACCTCTCCCACGTCTGGGATTCTCCGATCCCACTGCAGTGAATGGAGTTTTGGCTGAATGCTAAATTTTTCATCCTCGCTGGCAGTGAAGTCGGGATGAATGAAATTGGAGAATCCAAACCTTCATGTCTGGATAAGTCATTACAATGCAAATGAGCTTTGGGGACTTCCCATTGAAAAGTTGTTAAGAGGCAACAGACCTTTCCTTTGGTTAAAGTCTACCCTTCTCCAAATGATTAAAGAAATTCACATTACTTTGTGCAAACGTTTCGGCTTTGGAGTGAAATTCCAAAACATTTATGTGAAAAATCTCTATTCTATCATAATTTTCGGCGAATAAGTGAAACGCGGATATTGAGTGACAAACATTTAATCTTTGTTTTAAAGCTTTTGAGAAAACCTGTCATTAGTTCGTAACAGCTACAACACGTGGGAAGGGGTATTTTCTTGTCAAGCATATGTCTTCGGCCAGTCAAGAAGTGGGTAAGGGGGAACTATTCTATCATCTCTCCCCAATCCAGAAAGGCTTCAAATGCCAGAAAAAATCTAAATTTGTCTGCACCTCTGTGCAAGGCAAAGCACAGTTTGAAGAAAAATTGCAATGATCCCATGCTGGCAAAGGGAGTGTGATATAACCCTGTTTTTCACCAATTCCCTGATAGGCAGCATCTTTGAATTTACCTGGGTATTCTAAGCAATGTTTAAATCACGCCTTAAAAATTCAGAAAAAGATGTACTGTATTTAATTGACTATCCCAACTGTTGTTGGCTCAAATATGACCTCCCTCTCTCACTTCTCATGTGTAGCAATGCTGAGTGAATGGCAACAAAATATCACTGATTTTCTTTTTGTTGTTGGATCATTTCCTTCCTTTAACTAATTACTCTGTAATTTTCCCATGAACAGAAGGGATTTAGTGAACTCTGTGAACACTCAGTTATGCAGTAGCTTTGCAGCAACTGCTCAACTTTTACAGGCAGCCATTCTGGACCAAAGAGCTGGAGTGGTTCCCGGAACGGTCCCTTCAGCAAACCCAAGCATGGAGATCATGGAGATTTTAGTAGAGGAAGTGATTCGGATCCCTTCGGAGTGGGAGGTGGGTATGGGCAGAGGGAAAAATTCCAAATGCGATCAGCATGCAGCAAACAAGAGGAGAAGTGATCAATTACATGAACACTGTTCCAACTTGCATGGGATGAAATGAGTATTTAAAAATTCTCTAAAGAGAAAGAATGTAAAAGCAGGTCAAGTTGTCCAAGACAACACAGCTCCAGCCGCAGCATCAGGAACCATCATGTATCGAGGTAGAATATTTCTGGGATTTTTTGATTTCCCATTCTAAATTCAGAATGGGATCAACACCTTGCAGCTAATTATGTAAATAACTATGCTATTTCCCAGGGCTCTCACCAATCTTCCCTCAAAATCATAGCAGAAGGTCATAGAATCCTGCTGAAATTTCAGGTGTGGAGTTTTTACTTATTTCTACCAAAATTTTCCCAGTAACCTTCAAGGCCAGTTTATCAACTGTCTTTTGAAATTTATCATCACATATTTGATTGATTTTCTACAATATTTCAAATGTATCCATATTGTGTATGTAAAATTCTCCTAATCTAGTCTTTCACTAATGGGATATGAAATTGACATTGAGCCCAGACAAAGGCCTTCTCTCTGCTGCCAATAAGGGTCCCATGAGAAGACAGTTTGGCCAATCTTACCTTAGTTCACAGTGGACAAAGTCCATGGCCTGATGGCTTGGATTTCTCTGCACTAATAACTCAGACACCATCAGCACTCACCATTATTGCAGAGTAAAACAAGCAGCAATTTCCAGCATCCACACACATATGTAAACATGGCAATCCGAATATTGCTGTCAGTGATATCCCACACCTCTGCAGGTTGTGCTGCTGTCATCCTCACTGTTGGAATTTGCCCAGGGATTCCAATGATGTTGTGAACTTAGGGTAATTACCCATTTTCTCACACCAAGGATGAATTCAAAATTTAGGGCTTGTGTAATCAGGAGTAATTGAATTTTTAAGTGACAATTATAGATGAATAAGTGACAATTATAGATGAATAAGCTCTCTCTCTCTGAAATATTAATTTGACAGATTTGGGGTTGCCTTCTGTCAGGAGAAAATGAATTTAAATTACAATAATTACACAAATTGTTTTTTCTCTTTGTCTCCTTTTATCTCTCCCTAAATCCTATAAATATGTCCCAGTCTTTATTTCATTTCCTTTATACTGCTTTAAAAATAATTTATATTTCTGATTTTTTACGCCCTGTTTTCATGTCTATAGTCAGAATTTACTGGCCATGGCAAGCAGCTCACTCCAGCATCCAAAAAGGCCTAGGCCACCCCATCACAGCCATTTTCCAGATATCCCACTGAGGTGCTGAGGTCACCAGTTAACTGTCTGGAATTGTGTTTTCTGTCCCTTTAAAGATGGAGAACCCACCTCCAGGAGCTTTCAGTCAATTAGGCTGAGGACTGGCAGCATTTCAGTCCCAATTGTGCTACTGGGAAAGGTGACCACTGTTGGCACTGCAGTTGGCCAGGGCTGGTGATAATAGAGGAGCTGCTGGAGAGGAGGTAAGTGTGAGGGATGACCACAGTAATTCAGGCAGGCCTGAGCAGTAAGTGGGGGAGGGGGTTGTGGTGATGACAGCAGAGTTGTTATTGAGGTGAGTGGGGGCTTTCCAATTGCATTTTCCTTGCTACAGGAGGGCTTTACTGGAGGCCACAGGGTGCTTGGTCTGGTGGGGGCCTCTCAATTCTCCAAGCAAACATCAGCTTTTACTCTGCAATCTCATCATATGGTGAAGGGTTTGCTCACAGCTGGGTGAATATCAGTGGCATCGAGATGAAGCCATTGACCTCCAGATGGGAGGCCATCTTTGATTTTCCCCACTCTGACTGAGTCAGAGGGAGTTAGGATGGCAACGTGCACACCACCCTATCTTTCCTCCTTATTCTATAGCATCCAGTCTGCTCCTGAGTCTCAGTGAGACATTTTTAATTAGACTGATAGAAAAGGCACCCTGCTGCTTTACCTATGGAGATGTCTGGGGAAAGTTTTTCACTCAGAGGGTGGTGAGTGAGTGGAATTGGCTGCCGTCGGTGGTGGTAGAGGCGAACTCGCTGGGGTCTTTTAAGAGACTTCTGGATGAGTACATGGGATTTAATGGGATTGAGAGTTATAGATAGGCCTGGTAGATATGGATATGATCAGCGCAACTTGAGGGCCGAAGGGCCTGTTTGTGCTGTAGTGTTCTATGTTCTATGTGTACTAGAAACCCCTTATGGGAAGCACCATATTTGATCAAATGCCAAAAAACTGGAAATCTCCACTGACAAGCTTCTTGAGCTGTCGTATACAAGATGAACAGAGGGAACTTTTCCTGTGCCACTCTTAACAAAATCCATGCCAGCATTGTGCACAATTGAGGGTAGACCTTAACTGCCTGATAGCATTATATAGGTGATAACAAATCAGCAGCTATTAGGATCTCTCTTGAATTGATCCAAAATGGATGATCCCACAATTACCTGCTTTGAAATCCATCTGCCTCACCTTTGTCCTGTTGCTTCATCTATCCATGTCACTAGTTCATTTCATGGTCATGTCTACACCACTTGCAATCAATCTTTCTGTCATTGGCAAAGTTGGATAAATTGCTTTCTAGTGTGTTAAGCAAACCATTAATAAATATAGTGAGTTTCTTGAGGGTCATCAGTTGCCACTTCCTTCCAATTTTAGTACATATGCGTGATCTTTATTCCCCACCCAACTAATCTCCTGACCAAGTCACCCATTTGTCTTCAATTCCATTAGCTTTAAATTTCAGCCAACAGTCTCTTGCGTAGAACCTTATCAAAAGTTATCTGGAAGTCAATGTAACTGCACATATAGACATTCCCCCGGTCTATTCCAGATAAGGGATCTCCTAGTGGGGGAAGAACAAAGGGAGAACATCTGATGAGGAGATAGATGAAGAGGAGGGGAAACTGGCACAGGCAGATGTGTAAGGCCCTATCAGGGAGTGTACGGGTAAACACAAAATACCTTAATCTTCCAGATGTTTCAGTTATTCATCTTGTCCACTGTTTCCTTCTTCACCTTCCATCTTTACCAGGAAACTAGAATCTCAGCTTAAATCACAAACACACAAGCTCTGGTTACAATTTGATACTCATGAAAATCAGGCCATCCGTCTCAATGCATTGTTATGCATAATAAATAAACCAGTGCCCTTCTCTAGAATGTTCAAAACAGCACATAATTTATTCACACAGAACCTCATTGTCCTTTGTGAGTAATACAAACTATAAACTCACTCGTGCGCTGAAACATGACTAGTATGAGGTTCTTTTCATTGTTTTGCAGTGCTGTAGTGTGCCCCACACCTCACTACCGATTGTGGTGGAGAGACCCTTATTCCCACTTGCCAAGGATGGCTTGTCTGAGAATGCTGTCATCCATCAGTACGTATTGACTGAATACATATTGAAAGTTGTGGAATGTAACATCTCACAATACTTGAATTGTTGCCAATTTAAAGTATGTCAATGTGCAATCTCCTCAAAGGACGGAAGAGAACTTGCCCCCATTTTGTCTCTTGCATACGTGCACCATTGACTGCTGCTGTCAAAATTGCCCAGAGTCTGAACTTACCTCTGGAGATGATGAGGGAATCCTCAGGGTGTGCAGCACCACATCCTTACTCCACCCAGCATTAATGCAGATGCTAGCACTATGGTGGGATACCACACTTCTGAAGGAAACCACAAACTGGTGAGGACATGTCACAGTCGCAATGCAGTTGCTGGACACTGAGGTAGAGCAGGTCATGGTCTTGTCAGTGGCAGCTAGCTAATCAGTTCCCCTCCCTGATGCAGTTATTCCTCTGAAGATGGCTGTCAACCCCAAGAGCTGCCAAGCCAATCAGAGGGCCAGAAACTCAGCAGCCTCAGCAGAACTACCAACAGTGAACAAAGAACAAAAGAACAAAGAACAATACAGCACAGGAACAGGCCCTTTGGCTCTCCAAGCCTGCACCGATCATGAGTTCCTAGCCAGACCATCCATTTGTATTCCTCTATTCTCAGTCTGCTCATGACTTCCAGTGGTGGCCACTGCAGGAGCTGCAGCTAGAGAGGTCAACAAAGTGAGGTTGGGGTACTGGGTCAGTCAGGCAGGTGCTGGTGAGGGTCTCTGCATGCAATGGAGGGTTTCCCTGCTGCTAGTTAAATACCAGTGCAGACAGGAAGCTGCCTTTAATTGGTCACTGAAATGTCTCACTTGAGCTCTGGAAGTGAGGGACATACAGCACCTTTCCCGCTGTTGGCAAGATGGTATAGAATTATAGAATCATAGAATCCCTACAGTGCAGAAGGAGGCCATTCAGCCCATCAACAATCCTATTTAGATCCTGTCTCCGTGACCCCACATATTTACCCTACTAATCCCCCTGACACTAAGGCACAATTTAGCATGGCCGATCAACCAAACTGCACATCATTTTTGGAGTGCGGGAGGAAATTGGAGGACCTGGAGGAAACCCATACAGATATGGAGAGAATGTGCAAACTCCACTCAGACAGTCACCTGCTGTCTTCTTGTCCCATCTTGCCAATCCTGTTACATGCCAGTCCATCTTCAAAAGATCAGTAAAACTCACCCTAATGGTAATTTTCAAAAGGGAATTGGACAAACATTTAAAGGGTGAAATAATAAGGCTTGGGACTAAAGGGATAGACCTTTCAAAGAGTCAGCTCTTGGGAAATGAGCCAGATGGTGTGAGATTTTATCCTATATTAGACACTTGGTGAAACTCAAAGCTTTTTGGTGATTGATTTTGTATTTGCCATGGTTGTGTATCAAGAGTTGATAGCTTTAAATTGTAGGATACAAGTTACAACATTGCAAGTTAATTCAACTAATAAATGGGAAATGTGTTAGTTGACCTTGACAATCAGGTGCGTTGGTCATGCTAAATTCTCCCTCAGTGTACCCGAACAGGCACTGGAGTGTGGTGACTGGGGGATTTCACAGTAACTTCATTGCAATATTAATGTAAACCTATTTGTGACACTAACAAGCAAAATAAAACAAAAACATGAGCACTGGGAAATGCAGCCACCAAATAAAGGTGTAGTAAACTTTATTTCCCAAAGTAGAGGATGTTTTTATAGATGAACTCCTGAAATGTGGTGAAGTCGTATTGAAGGCAACGCATAATCAATCCTCCTAATCCTGCCGGGTGAAAAATTGCCTGGGCAGAGATGGTCCATTTAATTCTCAGCATCTTCAAACACGGAGGACTGGAGCAGTTTGGGGAGAGAGAAAAAAACATGGGAATAGTGTTACTATTTTCAAAGGAATCCATTTGCTCAGAAAATAGTAACACATCTGCAGAGCTGTTGTGGTGGGAAACATTTGGGTAAGGTTTATAATATCAAGCTGAGCAAAGCTGATGAGAAATATTTTCTGTACCTTCCTCTTTATACTTAGATTTTTCTGGGCCTTCTGAAGTTTTACAGGTCAGGGGCATTTGTTTATTTACGGAATATAATCACTGGCCCTGCCCACCTTAAATGTAAAATAATTTAATCAAAGCAAAATAAACATATAAACTAAAAAATTCCTTTAAAATTCATCCCTCTAATTTCTTACCTGATCATGGAGTCATAGGGCAATACAACAATACAACAGCCTTTCAGCCCAACGAGTCCATGCTGACCATAGTGCCCTCCCAGCTAGTCCCAATTGCCCATGTTTGGCCCATATCCCTCTAATCCTTTCCCATCCATGTACTTATCAAAATGTTTTTTAAATGTTGCTATTAAACCTGTTTCAACCGCTTCCTCTGACAACTCATTCCATATACGTACCACCCTCAGGTCCCTTTAAATCTTTGCCCTCTCACCATAAACCTATGCTCTCTACTGCTTAATTCCCCTCCCTGGGAAAAAGACTATGTACATTCATCCTATCTATGCCACTCATGACTTTATATACTTCAGTAAGGTCACCTCCTCATTCTCCAACGCTCCAAGGAATAAAGCCCTAGCCTGGCCAAACTCTCCCTATAACTTAGGCTCACTAGTCCTGGCAACGTCCTCATAAATCTTTGCACCCTTTCCACTTTATCAATATCTTTGCTATGACAGGGTGAACAAAACTATACACAATACTCCAAGTGCAGCCCCACCAATGACTTACACAACTGTAACATAAGGTCTCAACTCCTGTATCAATGCCCTGACTGATGAAGACCAGTGTAAAATATGATTGTGTTTTGAGTGCAACTAAGCTGACCTGGGAAAAATCAATTGCAAGGTTAATTTAGCAGTCATCCTTCTGACTTAAGTCCAAATCCAGTTCAGGCCTAATCTGTCAAATCTTTGTTAAGATAGCAGTGGTTAATGAGATGGAGAATGAATGCCCTCACTATGGTCCTCCATTCCCCGGGCTCTGTACTAGGCAAGCCATCTAATATTTTGCCACTCCAGTTCTGAGCTGGTTGACTGCACCAGGTGCTCTCTCAGAACCCATAAGACCCAAGTTAATGAGGTGTGTCCAACTAAATGGACCTCCTGCTGGCACACCGGGTGGGGATGCCTGACAGGAGAAAGGGAACCAATCCCTATGCCTTCAGGAGGTGAGAAGTTTAGCAACAGCAGTGCAGTCTGTTATTTTTGGTTATAAGGATTGTATGGAACTGACTTTACTCCTCAATGCTGACATCCTAAAATGGATACAAGCACCAATCATGTAAAGGTGTTGTAGGTGTACATGTTACTTCATCATCAGTGAGACAGATGTCAGCATCTGTGTTTGAAAGTTCTGATGAACATTATGTTGTATTTAAAAGTCACTTTGCCTTAGGTAGAAAGGCAGTAGGTTTCTTGAAAATACACCTATCAATTAGATATTGGATGGCTGAGCTCTCTCGAGAGATCTGACATGATGTAACTTTGCAGTGAGATTTCCAGATGTTACATTTTACTCGAGCACAATTGAACATTCATGAAATAAAGCTCTTTATAATGGGATCATTGACAGGAGGATAGGCATGGAGGGAGGGCTGGGTGGATGAGGGATTGTATTCATCACCCAGGATGACTACAGACAAAATGTGTCTGGATACGTGTGAACTAGACTATACGATTCATTCTTTGTGTAAACCAGCTCTGGTAAATAAAGAATGTTCTTACTAGAAAGTGAAGCACTTCTTATTCTAAGAAAATGCCACCATCAATTACAGTGTCCACTCTTCTTTTCAGTCATTTTAGATGCTGTTTTGCTTTATCGTTCCCTTCATCTTATCCAACTATACTGATTTCATGTTTCTCTTCTGCTGTCTTCCCTGATCCAACCTTTCTCCTAACATAATTTTTCAATCTTCCTTCTCTGTAATTCCTGTGACAGATTAGAGCCTTACCAGCATGAGCCTCTGACCTTTGCTCTCCGATACACCCTGACACAGTAGTGGAAACACTTAGTACTTCTTGACCAAAGCCTTACCCAGCCCACTCCATGGGACTAGACTTCCTAATCTTCCTATCTTCTTAAAGCGTCTAATGTCCCGCCAAACTCTCCAAGAGATCAAAATGTGACAAATCAACCCTTTGTATGTTTAAGCACCTGCTTTCTCTGCCACCAAACCACTGAGATGTTGAAGAAGCGTGACTCTGTGCAGGTTCCTTTCTCTCTCGCTCTCTCATTCCATCCAACTTGCAAGTTGAATGCTGTCTGCTGATTTCGACTATCCAGGTGCCACAGATGGAGATTTTTGTAAAAGGAATCCAACTCAGTACTCGGGTCTCCAAGACAACTGAAAGGTTTACATCTCAAACCTGCCTTGATGCTGAAAGCAGCAGAACCATTGAACAAAAGCAGCAGGGCAACACAGTGAAAGCAGTAGGACCACTGAGTTCATTCTGAAGCCAGTCGAGCCACTGACCTTCAAGAACCATGCACCTCTAATTTTATTGGAGTCTAAATCACTTTATCCACCCCACCCACTTTGTGAAACATTTTGTTATATGCAACAAAAACAGAAAATGCAGGAAAATCTCAGTAGGTCTGACGGCATCTGTGGGAAATGAACAGAGCTAATGTTTCAAGTCTGGATCATTCTCCATCAGAGCTGTGAACTTCAAGTGTTTGTATGTGAAAGTCAAAGCATTTCTATCCATTTTTATTAGGCCCAGTTAAACATAATAGATCTTTCCTCTATTCTTTTGTTTCAAAAACTCAATAGAAAACCCCTGTGGCCTTTGTGGTCATAGCACAAAAATGGTTAAGCACTCAAGCAATTGGTAAGTGCATTCTTTTTTAGAAGTCTGTTGCAGTCAAACAAGTGGAGCTCAGAGGGGAGCCATTCAGCCCCTCCTCCTGGTTATAATAGCCCCTTAATGCTATAATAATTTCTGCATGATTAAATTCATCAACCATCAGTTCACTGTTGCCAACTTTGCTGAATGAACAGCCTCTGTGAAATCTAAAGCGCTAGCTCCACAAAAAGAGATTTACTAATTCAGTTGAAGTTTTCCCTTTTCTCCATGAGCCATGGTTCTGTTGGTAACACTCAAACCTCTAAGGAAGATCTCGGTTCTCATTGTTCTCCGGAGCATTGAACCTGGTGGCTGTGGCTGTGGTGAGTGACTGATTTAAAGTAAAAACCGCTTTTTTCCTGTACTTCCGGATCTCGGGGCTTGTTAGAGTGTAGTTTACTTCCGTACCGGAAGTTAGGCCAGGGGATTGTCGTTAAGGGGGAGCGGGGGGTATAAAAATAGGGGTAGCAGCATAGAGCGGGCAGCGTCGGGAGCGGGCAGCGGAGTGAGTGGGAACAGAGTGAGAAGGGCTTTGGCTCGTTGGGCTTAGGCGAGAGCAGGCTTAGAGAAGGTGAGTGACAGATTTCTACCGTTGGGAGCTTACAGGAGGTTGGGACATGGCAGGGAATATAGGGAGGAATGTAAGTTGTGTCAGGTGCCACATGTGGGAGTTCATGGTGATGTCACATGTCCCCAAGGTCCACATCTGCAGTAAATGTTTGGAACTGCAGCGCTTGAGGGCCCGGGTCAGGCAATTCGAGGGGCGGCTGGAAGATGCGTTTCTAGTCAGGGAGAACGAGGAGATAATGGCTGGGAAACATGAGAAGGAGGAGGTCTCAAGGGCTGAAGAGAAGGGAGAATGGACGACTGTGAGGAGGGGAAAGAGGAAGAAGAAGAGCAGTCAGGGTCCCCCAGCCTCCTCAGAGGCCCCCCAAGGTTCGTCGACAGGGGCACAGAAAGATAGGCAGGAGGGGGAGACTAACTTAGAGGGACAGAAGGGGGCCGGTAAGGCGATAGTGGTAGGGGATGGGAGGGTCAGAGGTATCGATAGGAGGTTCTGTGGACAGAGGCGTGACTCCAGGATGGTGGTCTGCCTCCCTGGAGCAGGGGTAAAGGATGTAACGGACAGGGTAGAGGGAATTTTGAAAGGGGAGGGGGCACAGGCTGAGGTCATAGTACATGTAGGGGAGGGGGACATAGGAAGGAGCAGTAGGGTAGAGGTACGTAGGCAATTTAGGGAGCTGGGGGCCAAACTAAAGAGTAGGACCTCCAGGGTGGCACTCTCTGGGTTGCTGCCCAGTACAAGCAGGGCAAAGAATGAAGAGATCATGCAGCTGAATGCATGGTTGAGGGATTGGTGTAGGGTAGAGGGCTTTACTTTTGTGGATCACTGGGAGGTGTTTAGGAGAGAAGGGCAATTGTATAGGAACGGTGGGGAGAATTTGAACGAGAGGGGAACTAATGTCTTAGCGGGGAGGTTAGCTAGGGTGTTTACAAAGGGTTTAAACTAATATGGAGGGGGGGTGGGGAGGTGGCTGGGAGAGAGTCGGGTGAAAGGAAAAGTATCAGGGAGAAGGAGGTTCCGAGGGACACTCGTGGGTTGAACTGTGTCTGTTTCAATGCTAGGAGTGTGACAGGGAAAACGGATGAGCTTAGGGCCTTGATGTGTGTGAGGCAGTTAGATGTGGTGGCTGTAACAGAGACGTGGTTGCGAGAAGGGCAGGACTGGCAGCTGAATGTTCCTGGGTACAAGTGTTTTAGGTGTGACAGAAGACGGTTGAAGAGAGGTGGAGGGGTGGCACTGTTGGTAAAGGAAAACATCACAGTAGTGCAGAGGGAGGACAATATGGAAGAGATAGGGATTGAGTCACTGTGGGTGGAGTTGAGGAATAAAAAGGGAGAGATTACATTGCTAGGGGTGTATTATAGGCCACCCAACAGCCCGAGGTCAGTGGAGGAAGGTATTTGCAGGGGCATTTTGGATAGGTGCAGGAAGAATAGGGTGGTTGTAGTGGGTGACTTTAATCTTCTTGGAGTGAATTGGAGGGGGCCTAGAGCTGGGGGTACGGAGGGAGAGGAGTTTGTGAAATGTGTTTTGGAAGGGTCTCTAGAGCAGTATGTAACTAGTCCGACTAGGGGAGAGGCTATACTGGATTTAGTGTTGGGTAATGAGCCGGGGCAGGTGGGAGAGGTAGAGGTAGGCGAACATGTGGCTAACAGTGACCACAAGTCCGTCTACTTTAGGATAAAAATGGAAAGGGACGAGTGCCGGCCGAACGGGAGTGTGCTGAACTGGGGAAAGGCGAGCTATAGCAGGATTAGGAGAGAGCTGCAGGACACTGATTGGGAAGGACTGTTAGCTGGCAAGTCCACGGTTGGCAAGTGGGAGGCTTTTAAAGGCAAAATGAAATGGTTGCAGGGGAGGTATGTTCCGGTTAAGAGGAAGGATGGGAAAGGTAGGATTAGAGAGCCGTGGATTACAGGGGGTATCGAAGACTTGGTCAGGAAGAAGAGGGAGGCGTATGTTAGGTCGAAACGACTGGGTACGGAGAGTGCGCTGGAGGAATATAGAGAGAGTAGGAGGGAGCTAAAAAGGGGAATTAGAGGGAGAAGAGAGGGCATGAAATGGCTTTGGCTGGTAGGATTAAGGAGAATCCAAAGGCATTTTATTCCTATATTAGGAGCAAGAGAGTAGTTAGAGGGAAAATTGGTCCTCTTAGGGACAAAAGCGGGGAGTTATGTATTGAGTCGGAGGGAATGGGGGAGTTCCTGAATGAATACTTTGCGTCGGTATTCACAAAGGAGAGGGGTTCGGAATCGTGCGGTCTGTTAGAGGGAGCTGAGGATCAGCTGCAGGAAATATCTATTACGAGGGAGGAAGTGCTAGGTCTTTTAGGTAGCGTAAGGACGGATAAAGCTCCGGGGCCTGATGGTATTTATCCCAGGCTGCTTAGGGAGGTGAAAGATGAAATTGCTGGGTCTCTGGCGCAAATCTTTGTCTCTTCTTTGGACACAGGTGAGGTCCCAGAAGACTGGAGGGTGGCAAATGTGGTACCGCTGTTCAAAAAAGGTAGTAGGGATAACCCTGGGAATTATAGGCCGGTGAGTTTGACATCGGTGGTAGGGAAATTAATGGAAAAAGTACTTAGGGGTAGGATGTATGAGCATTTGGAGCGTTGCGGTCTGATTAGGGATACGCAACATGGCTTTGTTAGAGGGAGGTCTTGCCTTACGAATCTGGTGGAATTCTTTGAGGAGGTGACAAAAACGGTTGACGATGGGCAAGCCGTTGATGTCATCTATATGGATTTCAGTAAGGCGTTTGACAAAGTCCCTCATGGTAGGCTGGTAGAAAAGGTTAAGGCGCATGGGATACGGGGTCAGGTAGCTAGGTGGATTGAGAACTGGCTGGGCAATAGGAGACAGAGGGTAGTTGTGGAGGGGACTTTGTCCAGCTGGAGGCCAGTGACCAGTGGTGTGCCGCAGGGCTCGGTACTGGGACCTCTCCTCTTTGTAGTCTACATAAATGACTTGGAAGAGAGCGTAGGTGGTGTGATCAGCAAGTTTGCTGATGACACCAAGATGGCAGGGTTGGCAGGTACTGAAGGGGATTGTCAGGTGATACAACAGGATATAGATAGGTTGGTGCATTGGGCAGATAGGTGGCAGATGGAATTTAATCCTGACAAATGCGAGGTGATGCATTTTGGAAGGAATAATGTAGAGAGGAGCTATGTGATTAAAGGTAGACAAATTAGGAGTATAGAAACACAGAGGGACCTGGGAGTGCAGGTTCACAAATCCATGAAGGTTGTGACACAAGTGGAGAATGTTGTCAGGAAGGCTTATGGAATGCTAGCCTTTATAGGAAGAGGTATAGAGTTTAAAAGCTGCCGTCTAATGCTTCAGTTGTATAGAACGTTGGTTAGACCGCATTTGGAGTACTGCGTCCAGTTCTGGTCACCTTACTACCGGAAGGACGTGGAGGCTCTGGAAAGGGTGCAGAGGAGGTTTACCAGGATGTTGCCTGGCATGGAGGGGTTGGGTTACGAGGAAAGGTTGGAGAAACTGGGACTGTTCTCTTTGGAAAGACGGAGATTGAGGGGTGACATGATAGAGGTATATAAGATACTGAAGGGAATAGACAGGGCCAATAGTGAGAGACTGCTCCCTAGATTGGTTACAAATACAAGAGGACATGATTTAAGGGTGAGGGGGGAGAGGTATAATTTGGATATGGGAGGAAGGTTCTTTACGCAGAGAGTAGTGGGGGTATGGAACGCGCTACCGAGTGGGGTGGTGGAGGCGGGAACGTTGGACTCGTTTAAGGTTCAGTTAGATAGGCACATGAGTGAAACGAGGATGGAGGGTTATGGTAGGGGTTATTGAATAAGGGTTAGAACCTCGGGGGACACCGGAAAGGCAGGCTTGTGATTAACGTTTTTGTCTTTTCACTCCGCAGGTGGAGGTCCACCTCGTTGTCAAACGAGGGGCATGCACACGGTGGGTCGTGCGTGGGCTGCTCCTGGAGGTTCCGGGAGTGGCCTAGTACTTCGTGTCAGTGTGTGTGCTTGATCCTGGACCGGTAGACGGGCGCCGCAACAGCTCGGTGACTAGCACTGCTAGCTGTGCAGATACATGGATTTGGGCCTGTGTCTGTGGGAGTTTGCGCATTCTCCCTGTGGTTGCGTGGGTTTCCTCCGGGCGCTCCGGTTTCCTCCCACACCCCAAAGATGTGCTCTTAGGCTGATTGGTTTTACCAAATTGACACTATTCTCCCCTGAATCTGGCTAAGTCAGGGATTCTATTTGTAGATACGCAGGGTAGAATAGGTGTAGGGTGATGCGGCGGCGCGGGCTTGTTGGGCCGAAGGGCCTGTTTCCCGTGCTGGGTTGTTCTTTGTTCTTTGTTCAATCCTACTCCAGGACTTGAACAAAAAAAAAATTAGGCTGACATCAAATTGAAAGTTTCTGCCCTTTTCAAATAGATATGAAATATCTCATGCTGCTATTTCAAAAGCAAGCAAGGGACTGATCCCTGGTACAATGGCCAATGTTCTTCCTTCAATCAACGTAACAGATACAGAGGTTGGAATTTTACCAGTATACCCGTTCCGATTCCAGGGGCAGACGAGACTCTGAGAACAGCATTCTCTGTTGGCCTCAGGTGGAATCATAAGAACCTTGGGCGGATGTGCTGGTAAAATTCTGGCCAGAATATCTGTTGTTATCAGTTTATTGTTTGTTGGAGCTTGCTATTCACAAATTGGTGTCCTGTCTCCTGCATTACAACAGCTTTAGAATGCTTTTTGAACATCCTGAAAGTGTAAAAATCTAAGTGTTTATTGTTGGAATTTTACTGGCACGCCTGCCTCGATTCCAGGGCAATGCAGCTTACAGAATGAAATTCTCCACTGGCTTCAGGCTAGATTTTACAAGCCTTGCCTAAGTGAGGTCACAAAATACAGTTTATGTATCTGATCTTTCAGTGAGTCCCTCACTTTGCTTTTCAACTGGAAAGTTCTGCAAAGATGAAAAGAACTGAATTGCATATATATTATAATTAAGGGACTAGCTTATTATGTAAATTAGGAATGCTGTCGCACCCAAACCCATCAATCGTGATTCCTGTTGAAACATCACGCATGCACAAAAGTAGTGAATTGAGGAAGATTATGTGATAACTCAGTCAGTCCTGAACAAAGAGCAGATGGTTGACATGTATGTGAATCGGGTAGTTCAATTAAATAAGAATATCAGTGTGTGTGAAATGGGGATGATTGACGGAAGAGATCCCACAAAGTCTGAGGATACTGAATGGGCCTATATCATAAGCATTCAAAGTACTTTAAATTAGTGAATTAAAGTTAATTTTAATGCCAGAAATATTGATTTCACCCTCCCAAATCTGGCATTAGCAGGATTTATTTTTACTTTGAGCTTGAGCTTGAAGTCAAAAGAACAAAGTTCAACCACTCACTGGGTTATGTGATACTAGTATATTAGCGTACCAGAAATATCAATTTATCAGAAACAGGGGTTTCCTCCCACAGTCCAAAGATGTGTGGGTTAGGTGGATTGGCAATGTTAAATTGCCCCATAGGGCAAGATTTTACCAGCATGTCTGGCCAAGGTTTGTAGGATCCTGCCCGAGACCAATGGAGAATGAAGATCTCCGAGCCTCGCCCGTCCCCAGACTTGGGGCGGTCGTGCCAGTGAAGTTCTGACCTTAGGATCCCAAGATGTGTCAGTTAGATTGACTAACTATAGTAATATAGTGAGTTTACAGGGATAGGGTGGGGGAAGAAGGCCTGGGTAAAATACTCTGTCAGAGAGTCAGTGCAGACTCGATGGGCTGAATGGTCTCTTCTGCATTTAGAAATTCTATGATTTGCTACTATTCACTGCAGCTTCCCACTGAATCCTTAAAAGCACAAGCCAAACTAATTGGTTTTCAGTGCTGGAATCGGGGAACTGGCAGTTTCTCAAAGAATAATGGTTGTTTCTGTATTTTGTTTTGTGACCTAAAGCATATTCTTTCTAACCCACATACATTTTGGACACTTTGAATAATCCGTGCCTATGCCACTATCACTCAACATCAATTACAGGTACTGTAACCATGAATCTTGGCTAATCTGGAAGTACTATTATTCGTTTTATAAAGCACTGATTCTGTAGAGCGAGTGGTCACATGAAAACATGATAATACAGCTACAAAGGAGGTCACATGCTGGGAATGCAGGAGTCATTTCCAGGAGCACAAGTGTTGAGGTAGCTGGGGATCTACTGAATAAACTACCTTGCTGAGGGTCAGTGATTCAGGGAACCCCCAATATTTATATAGTGTCAGAAGTTGGCAGTATGGCACAAGGACTTGGCCACAATGACCTTGTGGCCAAACGGGCCACATAAAATTGCGATTTACAGAGCATGCTGGGATAATTGGACAAGCATTGAAACGGCCGGCTGCAGCTTAAAAGACAGAGATAAACAGACTGCAGCTCAGATGACTAAATACACAGGATATGGGCCATCTCCAGCACAAAGGAAACTTTCTCGTCAAACTAGATTGTTTACCAGTCATAGCGTGCCTTAACCCCTTATTTGGGAGGGAGGCGAATGTCCTACGTGCCCCCAGCACTTATAGACACGGCCGTTGGGGACACACCCAAGATTGGTGTGGCAGCATCCGATTGGACTTTATTGATCGGGGTGATCAAATCCTGACTGATTGATTGACAAGGACCAGGAGACCTCCCACAAGGATACGAAACCAAGGAGGAAAAGAAGGTGCTGCACATCAGAAGAGGGTCTCTGTCTCCCTCTCTTTCGCTGACCCCACGAACGAGCTACAATAACGGTGATCATCACTAGCAACGACCAGCACGAGGAGAGCCACCACACCCAAGAAGGAAGAAAGACCAGAGCCAGAATGTCAGACCAGACCAAAGGACCAGACTATGCAGAACACTACGGAGATTGACACATGGATAAAGCCAATATCTGCCTGGGTACTTGCCTGTCACACAAAAGTTAAATCAAGGCCTAGTATTGGACTTGGATTTTAGTATTTCTCTACAATAACTTTTTATTGATTGGATGGGTGATTATTAATTGTGTGTAAATAAATATTGTTGTACTAACAAGAAGTCTATTGGCAATTCTTTGTCCACTGTAAAGGGGTTAAAACAAACTGTGCGGCAGGCACAAAAAACTATTAGTCTTTGATGAAAATATTGTGGAAAATTGGGAAAAAATCCAGAAAGTTTTTCTGTGCTGCTGCGCTCGCTGACAAATCAGAAAAGCTACAGGCTTACACCCTATTAAACCTCACAGGACCCCCGGCCTTTGGAAAATTATTCCCTCTGGATTACGGCAGACAGATAATCCAGACTGGTCACAGGGAAACTTCAAGTTCAAGTTTCAAGTTCCTAAAGTTGATTAGAGTGTAAAGCCAATACTAAGGCTTCAGGACAGTATTACATTGGGGCTCATTCAGCTTGGTCCAGAAGTGCATGCTGTACAACCCCAAGCCTCCTCATTTGTGCCATCATTGGTAAGCTTTGTATATCACATGAGACAAGATAGATGATTTGGTATCACCAATAATCTGTGCCCAACATTGATGAGCTGTATTGGATGACAGAAAGTCATTGATGAGCTATATTGGATGACAGCATAACTCCCACACATAACAGTTTAGGCCTATACTCTCTGGAATTTAGAAGAATGAGGGAAGATCAAATTGAGGTGTTCAAATTGATAAAAGGTATGGATAAAGTAAATGTGGAATGGATGCTTCTGCCGGTGGGGCATTCTAGGATGAGAGGTCATAGTCTTCAGATTAGGGTAGCAAATTTACAACAGAGTTGAAGAGAAACTACTTCTCCCAAAGGGTTGTGAATCAGTGGAATTCACTACCCCAAAGTGCGGTGGATGCTGGGGCAGTGAGAAAATTTAAGGAGTAGTTAGACAGATTTTTAATTGATAATGGGTTGAAGGGTTATGAGGAGAAGGAAGGAAAATGGTGATGAGGAGCACTTCAGCCATGATCGAATGTTGGAATGACTCGATGGGCCTAACGGCCTAATTCTGCTCCTGTATCTTATGAACTTATGAACAAGGCCACAGAATGGGTTTCAGCAACATTGCCATTGTTAAAAAATTTGCGAAATCAGGGTATGTATTGATCCAATGCATTTGAGCAAAGCACTGCTCAGACAACATCACCCAATGAAGAAAGTGGGACAGATAGCAGATATGCCAAATGCCAATGTGTTTAGCACTCTTGATGCAAAATGCAGGTTCGGTAGATCCCGTTAGAGGAGGAGTCCTTGAAATGTACCACAGATATTGTTTCCTTTGTACGCTCTGTGGGATCTCCACTGGCAGTAAGGTTTTCCAGGGGGACATGGAGCAATCCTTTGCAGGCCAACCTTGCAAGGTCATTATTAATGACATCCTGGTTTGGAGTCGTACTATGCAAGAACTTGATGCATATCTTTGTCTTGTCCTTGGCAGGATCAAAGCCATTCAATTAAAGCTAAACCCTGTGAAATGCAGAGTCAGAGTCAACCAGGATGCTTATGTGAGCCATTTACTCACAGCAGATGCTGTAAAGCCCAATTCAGATAAGCCAAGTGCCATATGACAGATGGCCATTCCAGTGGCCAAGCATGCTTTACAGGGCTTTCTTGGTGTGACAAATTATCTTTTTAAGTTTGTCTATATTATAGTGAAGTCACTTCCTCTTCTTTAACTTCTTCACCAGGATGTCAAATGGTGCTGACAGGAGTATCTTACAGCGGCCTTCATCAGACTCATTCAAGTGCTTGCAACCCTCTCATGCTACAATACTTTGAAGTTTGAGTGCCCGTACTCATATCAGCAGCTTCCTCCCAGCATGGATTTGGTGCAGTCAGCATCCACAATGGCAGACCTTGCTTTAAGGGCCCTCACTGACACTGAAACTCATCATACACAGATCAAAAAGGGACTTCTTGCTTTAGTCTTTGCCTGTCAGAAATTTCATGACTTCATATTTGATCTTCCTGTAACTGTTGAAACAAATCAACAGCCACTCATAACTATCTTAAAGAAGCCTCTCAACACTGCATGGCTGCAACACATGATGCTGAATTTGCAATGCGACAACCTCAGCATTGTCTACAAACATGGCAATGTACTTGATAGTTGCCCTCTCCAAAGTCTCCTTACCCACCACAGTCCAGGCAGATCATGAGGAAGCTATAGACATTATGGTAATAGTCATCACCTGAAATTCAGGAATTCAAACAGGCTTTACAGATAAACATCACTTGCAGACAGCTGAACAATGTCATCACAAGGGGCTGACCAGAATCCTCAATCGAGCTTCCCCTAGAGCACTGCACATTCTTCACCATCAGAGGTGAACTGACCATACAGGATGGACTAGTACACAATGGCCAGTGATTCATCATCCCTACAATCCTCCAGAGGTATGACACACAAAGGATGCAATTTTTTTCCCCGCTATGCTACTCGATTTTCACAGTAAATTCATTGCAGTGTTAATGTAAGCTTACTTATGACTAATAAATAAACTTTAAAGTTGGAATTTTGCTATCCCACCTACCATGGAAATCATAGCACGTGAGGGTGGACCATGGAAAGATCCATTGTTTTAAGGCGGGATTTTCTGGTTTTGGGGTGAGTAAGGCCGGAAAGTTCTGCCCTAAATGTCTAAGGGAGATCAAAAACAGAAATCGTAACCATCATCTGGCTGGTTGCGATCTTCCTAAGTAATTTCTTGATGATGTGATCAGTCTCGTGCCAGGGAATGGTGCAAGGCTAATTTAAATATTTATATCCATATTTACATTTCTTTAGTGAGTCTGGGATGGCATTGTTTGGACTCACTTATGTTTCCGACGATGCTAGTGAAGGTCCACACTGGCAGGGATCACAAATGGTCTCCAGCAATCGGGACCTGATGTGAAGATTGCATTAGTAGGACCAGAGGCATCTGAGGCCCCCCCCCCCCGGCGATCGGGAGCATGGGGACCAGTGCCCCTTGGGCATTGCCAGCCTGGCACCCTGGTGCTGCCAGCCTGGCAGACTGACAGTGCCCATTGGGCACTGGGCAGTGCTAAGGGGGTAGAGCCTCAAAGGGGGCAGATGGGGGTGGAACCAAACCAGGGGTGGGAGGTAGAAGGGGAGGGAGGACTTTGCATCAGTGTGGAGAGGGTTGATGTGGGGCTGGCCACTGGAAGTCGGGGATTTGGAGGCCAGCCACGGGTGAGGGGGGGTGTGTGTCATGTCATCCAATTCCCAGTATACTGGTATATTGGCACATGCAATGTCTCCCTAAGCAGTTAAGCGGGGTTATACTCTGACCCTCCTTTCCTCCCCCACTGACATGAATTGTCTGACGTCCTCTGTAGTGTACAGAGTGCTGTAAATTCATTTAACTAAGCCCACCCAAAAAACAAGATGGGCTTAGTTAAATGAATTTAACTAAAAAGTGCTTCCTGCCCATTGGGCACTTAAATTTTTTCTATGGGTAAATCACCACCAACAACAGTAAAAGGGGCATCTCAGTTTGGAATCACTATACTGGTCCCTCATTTATATAAAAATGAAAACAGAAACTTCCAGATGTACACCGTGCAATGCACTCAAGCCACATCAAGCAAAGGAACCACTGCATTTACAGCAGGTCCCAGACCACCCATGGTCACACACAGCTGCTGATATCTTCAGGTTTTTTAAAAATCAAGTTATAGGATGTGGGCATTGTTGGCCAGACCAGCATTTATTGCCCATTCCTAGTTGCCCTTGAGAAGATAAAGAAGGGTAGGATAAACTATGAAGCTGGGCTAGCGCTTAATATAAAAAAGGATAGCAAGAGTTTTTATAAATATATAAAAAGGAAGAGGCTGGCTAGGGTGAACGTTGGACCCTTAGAGGATGAGATGGGAGACTTAGTGGTAGGGGATGGGGAAATGGCTGAGGTCTTGAATAACTTTTTTGTTTCGGTCTTCACAGAGGAGGACGTGAGTAATTTGCCGGGTGTTAGAGATGGAAAGGTGGTAGGACTGGAGGGTCTCAATGACATTATTGTTACTAGAGAGGCGGTGCTCGACAGACTGGAGGGACTGATTGTGGACAAGTCCCCAGGACCGGATGGAATGCATCCGAGGGTTCTGAAAGAAATGGCGGAGGTGATAGTGGATGCCTTGGTGGTTATATTCCAAACGTCGCTGGATTCCGGGGAAGTGCCGGAAGATTGGAAAACGGCTAATGTTACGCCGTTGTTTAAGAAGGGTGCCAGGCAAAAGGCAGGGAATTACAGGCCGGTTAGTTTAATGTCTGTTGTAGGTAAAATGTTAGAATCCGTCATCAAGGAGGAAATAGCGAGGCATCTTGAGGGGAATTGCTTGATAGAGCAGATGCAGCATGGTTTCGTTAAGGGGAAGTCGTGTCTGACAAATTTACTGGAGTTCTGTGAGGATGTGTCTAGGGCGGTGGATAGAGGAGAGCTGGTGGATGTGGTCTTTCTTGATTTTCAGAAGGCGTTTGACAAGGTACCTCACAAGAGGTTATTGCAGAAGGCCAGGGGACATGGAGTTGGGAGTAGGGTGTTAGCGTGGATAGAGGATTGGTTGTCAAATAGGAGGCAGAGAGTGGGGGTCAATGGGTGCTATTCGGATTGGCGGTTGGTGACTAGTGGAGTGCCCCAGGGGTCGGTGCTGGGGCCTCAGCTATTTACCATTTATATAGATGATCTGGAGGAGGGAACCGAGTGTATGGTGTCGAAATTTGCTGATGACACCAAGATTGGTGGAACGGCAAATTGCGCGGAGGGTGTGGAGAGTCTGCAGAAGGATCTAGATAGGTTGGGCGAATAGGCCAGGAACTGGCAAATGGAATTTAATGTTGGCAAGTGCGAGGTGGTCCACTTTGGTAGGAATAATGGTAGGAAGGATTATTACTTACGTGGCGAAAAACTGCAGCAGGCGACGGTGCAGAGGGACCTCGGGGTCCTTGTGCATGAGTCACAAAAACCCAGCTTGCAGGTGCAGCAGGTGGTCAGGAAGGCGAATGGGATGCTGGCCTTCATAGCGAGGGGGATTGAATATAAAAGTAGGGAGGTCTTGCTGCGGCTATATAGGGCATTGGTGAGGCCGCAGCTGGAGTACCGTGTGCAGTTTTGGGCGCCGTACTTACGCAAGGATATTTTGGCCTTGGAGGGAGTGCAGAGGAGGTTTACTAGGCTGATGCCGGAGTTGAGGGGGTTGAGCTATGAGGAGAGGCTGAATAAACTGGGCTTGTACTCGTTAGAGTTTAGAAGAATGAGGGGAGATCTCATTGAGACGTATAAGATGATGAATGGGATGGATAGGATAGAGGTGGAGAGACTCTTCCTGCTCAGAAAGGACAGTAGGACTAGGGGGCACAGCCTCAAGATAAAGGGGGGGCGGTTTAGAATGGAGTTGAGGAGGAACTTCTTCACTCAAAGGGTGGTGAATCTCTGGAATTCTCTGCCCGTTGAAGTGGTGGAGGCTACCTCACTAAATATTTTTAAGATGCGGGTTGATGGGTTTTTGATAAGCGAGGGGATTAAGGGTTATGGGAGAGGGCAGGAATGTGGAACTGAGCCATGACAGATCAGCCATGATCTTACTGAATGGCGAGGCGAGCTCGAAGGGCTAGATGGCCTACTGCTGCTCCTATTACTTATGTTCTTATGTTCTTATGATTAAATGTTTCATGTCAATAACAGTGAGGACACTGGCCACAGAAACTACCAATCGGTGCAATCATATACTCACAGCACTTGAGCAGTCCAATCACAAGCTTCCAGGTGTTTATTACCACTTAGCCCAAAAATGACTTTTGAATTTCAGATGTTTTTCCAATAGAAAAGGTAGGGTGGTGCAGAGGGAAGAGAAGGAGATACAATGGACTATGCACTAGTTGCTACAGTTTAATCTATGCTTGGGCACATTGTCAGTTTGTTAAACCATATGCCACACAGTGGTCTGTACATAACTTCCTATGGTGTACACTGTTACATCTCATGCCACTGGGTGTCCCAATTAAACAGGGAAAGTGTGGTCATGTGAGAATGTGATAACGCAACTACATAAGCAGTCCTGAATGCACAAGTCATTGTCAGGAGCTCAGAAAGAGTGCAAGTATTGCAGTAGCTGCAGAGCTAGTGAATAAACTACCTGGTTGAATGTCCTTGTCAGTGATTCAGGTAGCCCACAACATCTACAACTTCTTTATGTGGTAGTATGAATACTGCCAACCACCTCCATCCTTCTCCCTGCTTTAGGACCCTTCACTATGGCAGAGTCATAATGGCCCAATGTACAAAAGGGGCTATTCTTAATCAATTTACATGCATTTTGTTTTTCTGCTGAAATTCCTTGCTTTCAAAAGCTGCAAGTGAAGTTGCCCATTTAATTTGCTGCAGCTTTTTAAATCCTACAGTAATGCCAGATTTGCAGATATCAGTAGACAAGTTGCCAAACACAGTCACTCTCAATGCTGGAAGCATTCTCACCATATGTGAGAAAGGATGAATCCAAATTAGATGTAGAATCATAGAATCATTACAGGACAGAGAGAAACCATCTTGCTCTTCGTGTTTATGTTGACTCTGTACAAGGGAAATGCAGCAAGTCCTAGCTAATCCCACCCTCTCTTCATAGCCCTGCAAACCTTTTGTTCAACGGTCAACATGTTAACAATTGAGGGCTCCAAAACCCCCCATTCTGTCTTCGCAACTTCAGTGGAGAAGATATCAGGCTGTCTGCTCCCAACCCCATTGAACACAGGACAGGGCAATGTCAGCTCATTATCGTACTCTGGGAAAGTCCACGTGCCACAATCTTACGAGGAGAATGGGCTATGTAACATTTTCACAATTGTAACACCATATTTGCTGGGATGATAGTGCAGTTATTCCCACCCATCCATCTGCACATATATTTCCTTCATTTCTTGTCTGTCTGAGAATCTTATAGTACAACAATCTAAGTAAATTCTAATTAATAAGCTAACACATTGCTGATTGCCTTCTACATATATGCTGCTGCCAAGCAACATTAACACTCAGCGTTCACTCTGAGTGCAATGAACTCAATCCTTGCAATATAATTCCAATAAATGGCAAATTGCTCCAAAGTCACAAAGGTGTTAAAAATAAAAATCAAGGGAATGAATTTCTGTGCTGTTTTTTTTTCAGATTAGTGGTGCAAGAAAGGCATTAAAAATTCCCCAGCCCCTCCCCCCGCTGTTTTGCAGCTGAATATGTTACCCTCCAAGTTCCTGCATGCATTTTGGCCCTTCCCTTCCAGCTGATCTTACTACCTTCTATTGCAATGAGGGTTAGTATGGCTACAGTTCTAAATTTCTAGCATTTAGGAATGCTACATATATGCTGTTGTCAGGAATGCCTGATGCAGGCTTTTGTTTCATGCTCAGAGCCGAAGAGTTCGATTAATGACTTCTGCGGCTGTTTGCAATTCTGTCTACTGACTTGTGGATTTGCTCCTCACAGTGTTGGCCGTCCTCACCTCTCCTCACATTGAGAGCTTCTAATGAGCAAATATGGCATTCCCAATGGGTGTTCACTTGTATGTTTTTATCATAAAGGAGGAGCAGAATCTTTGGCATCACAGCAAAGCACCATGGGATAGCACTGTTCTCTGTTGTGGGGGAGGCAAAGTTGGAGGGCGGGGAGGGGGGGGGAAGAAACCGAAGCACAATTTCTTCCTTGAAGAGATCTGGCTTCATCTCTTTGGATAAAATAACATGCATCTATCTAGATTGCCTGAGGGAATAATTCTGCTCTGCAGAATTTTAACAACTACTTCAAACAACTGCAGCACAGCTCCTGCACAATCCCCAGCACATTAAAGTGTAATCACAGTGAATTGTAAACAGAGCTTAATAGACAACCTCACTGATATTGTGTCAGATAATATTAGAGAGCGACGGGAAGACGTGATTACTCCAGGTATTTCAAAACCATTTCTTAGAATGAATGATTACGGAACAAGGTAATGAAAGTTAAAGTCAGCTTTTTCTTCCTGATTTTGAATGCAAAGTTGGTGATTACTGGGCCAGCTGCAAAAAATGGCCCCAGCATTTTGCAGTATTCCTTGAGGAAAAGTATTTATTTTGCATTCCACTTTTCTAGTTTTTTCTGTCAAAGAATACATGACCTAATATGAAAATAAAAATATTATGTCATCTAAAAGACCTGTTGTGGTTTTTGAAAAGAATATTTTTATACCTTTTCTTATTATTTGTATTTGGTGCAGACTGAATTCAGTAAATGTGCAATTGATCATCTGCTTGCTATTTTTGGAAATGCAACCATGGGTACAGAGATAAGCTGTGAAAAAATGTATCAGATAATAAGATTCACACTTACAATGCCCACACGGTGGGCGAAATTTTACCAGCATAATCCTTGGCCAAACAACAGAATTATTTGCAAGTCGGAAACCCAAATGGTAACGGCGTGGACATTAAGGAGGGTCTTTTAACTGAAGCATGGTATTAACATTCTACACCAGTGTTCTCTGATCAATCAAGCAAGGCATGCTGGATATGCCAAAGGAAGAATTTCTAATTCAACGAATTATGACACAGATTACAATAATTCATTGGTATTTAGATTTTTGAGTCTGCAGCAAACACAGAAATGGAAAGGAAACATGGTAAAGAAGGTCCTCTACTTTCTCAGAAGACTAAGGAAATTTGGCATGTCAACTATAACTTTCACCAACTTTTGCAGATGCACCATAGAAAGCATTCTTTCTGGTTGTATCACAGGTTGGTATGGTTCCTGCTCTACCCAAGACCGCAAGGAACTACAAAAAATGGCTGTAATACTTCATTTTGCACTGTCTCATTTTCTTCTCTATGAACGGTATGCTTTGTCTGTATATTGCATAATAAACTGTATACTAATACGTGTGACAATAATAAATCAAATGAAATCAAATCAAATCAAAGGGAAGGCTGACCCCTATCCTCCAACCACTAGTTTCTCTCACTTTAATCTGGAGGCCTTCCAAAGACAAGAGGAAATGAAAAAAAAGGCAAATATGTTTCAAAGAACTCAATTCCAAAAAGAAAGTGCCATCCAAAGATTGAACCTACCTTTCATTTTCTGATGCTGGCTGAATTTCTGTGCATTTACAAAAATTCCTACTCTTGCTTTAGATAATCTATGGGATTTGAATATAAAAAGGCAGGTGTACCCCTTACAAGAAGGTTGAAATTTCTTAATTAATTGGGATAGAATGCACAACTTCCTTTTGAGAAGAAAGTAGATTTTTAAAAATTTGAATGCTATTATAAGCAAGTCTAATGTCAGGAATTTAATTTTGATAGGGTGAAATATCTATATCAGAACAATTGAATGTGCGAACAATCCTGTTGAGATTGGGTCAAATCTCAATAAATATATCAATATAGCTGGCCGGGTTCAGTTGATCTCACAGATTGTTGCATGACAGCAAAGATAACAGTGTTGATTTTAACATATTAGTAAAAAGCAATGGCCAGCAAAGAGATGCTGGCTTGCCTATTGTTTTTGTCTAGAAACCCATGAAATGTTTGGGTTGGGAATCAAATAGATTTTCTGATATTGCTGGCTGCTTGCAAAGGTCAGAAGATCTGTTAGCTCACTACCTGGACATTGGTGAGATGATCCAGAGAGTCACAGGTCAGCAGTTGACTAGAGCATTTTTTAAGGTAAGGACAAACATTCCTTGTTCTTCTTGGCCCTATAAAAACAAAAGGTGAAAAAGATTTTGGAATTTTTTTGAATAACCTCCAATGTTCCCGTTAAAAAGCCAGGCCCTGTCTTATAAACAATTATGCTTATACAAATCAGGTTAAAAGTGACCTGCCTGAAACAGGCATTTGTTCTGTCTTCCCATTTAAAGGCCAGTACCAAGATGACAGTTACTGGAGTGCCAGCATAAATAAGACATTGAATGACTATATGTTATATACAGGTTATTACTGTTGTGAGATAGCAGCATAACATCATGAGAAGGCAAGTGTGGATCATGCAATCCTGTTTTAGTTTCACTTTTGATTTTGAGCAGAGCACACATACACAACTCTGCTGCTAATATCTTCAAACTTTCTACCCAAGTAACAATTTTCTTATGTACTCAGTTTTAATATATGATTGCACAACATGTTTAACAAATACCTTATGAGTGATTGTTGCCTTTATAGCATTATAAAAAACACAACCTTTGCTACTTTTTATGCCAGACAGTTGGTTATAATCAGTCCTAATGTGTGGTCAGTAATGGTTAATTTTACAGCATATTTACAAAATGCCATTCCTGTTCTGTAATAACATATTGATGCATATAAGTAAAAAAAAATCGCAATATGAAATATGGTAATTCACCATGGAATTTGATGGTGAACAGAATCAACTGTAAAACATGAAATAAGAGAATATGGTAATTACTAGTTATTAATTATAAATGAAAAGCTTCTTCTGAAACATTTCAGACCGTACAGGTAGAATTCTACATGAGAAAATATGGGGAACAAAAATCGGGATTGATTTCTCATGTCTAAAAATAAACTGCTAAATAGGGAAGAAATACCTGCACTCAATTAGTTCGATGATCTTAAAATAGAATTCTCTGAGGACAAGGTTATAGATCATTGTAATTTTAGGAAGCAGCACTTGATATATCTCTATGAAAATGGATGTATCAATCCTGACATTGTTGCTTCCTGGAACATGCTGGGCTTCAAAGTAAAAATTATTGAAAGCTCACTGTCTGATAAATGCAGAAAATGTTCCAGAATCATTTATGATTTTCAATGACGTAAGCTGCTTTACAGTGGAAGAATTAACAAATTAAAGAAGTAAAATGACACCCAAATGATGATTATCATTACAGTTTTTTCATAATTTTGTAAGGGGAATGTAAAGTTCATTCTGTTCAAATAATAAGAGATCTTCCAATTAGGCATCTTTGAAATAAGGTGAGAAAAATAGTAAATTTGTGTTGTTACAGTTGTACATATTTTTAAAAACTATTGTAATAGATAATTTTCTTCAATTAACAGAAAATTTTGAGAGAGTTTACATAGTATTTCTTTCAATTGGATCTTGTCAGTGGGTTTACCGAGGTGGCTGATACTGTCTTAACTTTAGACAATACAAGACTCATGAAGCCAGTGTCTCCGTTTAAAGATGTAACTTTATTTAGACCAGCAGCCATTAGGAGACTATCAAAAGGGTCAGGACAGCTCTGAGATAGAGCAGCTAGATCTCGCTGATGAAATCCACCATATACAATTCAAACAGATCAATTATAGATTTTTCTTATCAATTATTCCCACCTTTCATTAGTTTTAAATCTATCATCTTCACTATACATAAATCAACCCTTAGGTTACTTAGCCAATAGCATCCTACTTTCTGGCGTAATGGCATTTTATCAGCCCATATAATCCAGAAGCTAACTCCTGTTTTGGTTAACCCCACTTCCCATTACTGTACACACATTAGGACTGATTATAACCAACTGGTAACCTTAGATTCTAGCCCAAAGTTCAACTGAACATTCCCATGGGTTCCCTTAAAGGTCACTGCCTATCCAGATTAACACATGACTCCACATCTGGGCATGCATCCAACTTGTCTGGACAGTGGATAAACCCTATTCATGAAGTGTGAGTAAGTGTTCTAAAAGGTTTCTCCATCCAAAACCTTACTGACAAATCTTGCAGATTCTCGAGGTTTTAATATTCTCTTGGACTATGGCTTTGCCCTAATGTTTTTTATCATGATGCTTCACAGCAAGTTGCTTTTGACTAAAGTGAACAATATATCTTAATACATTAATACATTCAAAAGATTAGCATATGTGATTTAAAATCATAATCACTTGTCTAAATCACATACTGTATCTCATATGTGTAAATAGCTTTGTTGTTGGCTCTTAGGCTTATTTTAAAAGTCATTTAACTAAATACTAGTAGTTCTGTCAGTGCCTTAATGTCTAATGATTTAAAAATCTTGCTAACCTATTAAGGTTCTCCTACTTACAGGACTTAATTAAAAGTATCTTTTTAATATACTAGGTTATTTATTCCAACTACTATATTTGTTTGAATGATACCATTGTGACAATACTGTGCCTTTAAGAATTGTATTTATCATATTTTTTGTGCAGGATCTGTTCTATGCATTTGGAGTCATTCTGTCTCTCACCAACATTCTCTATTGTTACTGTAGCAGTATAACTGATATTATATTTGTTTTAATCTGAATTAATGCAGTGTTCTGTTGGTTTAGTGTTCCCCTCTGATTGCAGAGTAAGGCTTGGTTGGATTGATTGAGAGGTAAGGTCATATGACTGGGTACAGTTAGGCTTTCACAAAGAATTTAAGTTTAGATGCTTCTTTTGAGTTGAGAGAGGAATGCCTCTCTTTTGCCCTTTCTGAAGTTGGAGATTGGAATCCTCCAGGCGATAAGTCTCTGTCTTGGAGAGTCTGCTGTATGAGAGTGAGTCTTTTGCTGAGAGTTGGTTTTTTGGAAGCTGCAGAGAGAGACTTATCCTTTTATGTCTCTGAAGACTAGAGACTGGGAGCTGCCAGAGACTAGGGATGGGATTTCCTGGCCGCGCTCATCCCAAGGCAGAAAATCGCACCTGAGATCAATGGACCTTTGCAAGGTCCATGTCCCACCTGCTATGATTCCTGTGGCAGGTGGGATGGAAAAATACTGCCTTAGGTTTACTTCTCTGAAGTTTTGTTGTTTTGAGGATGTTTCTATCTGGATCTCTCTCAAGAATTCTTAAAAAGCTGAAAGTCTAGCATCATGTATATACCTTTGGTTTGTTTGCTAACTGGTTCAACAGAAGAAATTTATGTCTATGGGGATATGGCTGAATTGGAACAATAGAGATACCTAATTCTTAAGAATTATATATGTCATGTTTAAGTCTTTTAATTGGTAAAACTTATGCTAATTCTTTCTATTATACTCTAACTGTGTTATTAAACAAAGATTGCTTCCTAATGGATCAATGAATCTTACCTGGAGTGAAACATTTTATGCTCACTCTGATGTCAAAACCAAATGCAGGATTAGCTGAGGGTCTAGGCTAACTTCATAAAATATCTTGGAGTTTCTGGTCTGGTCCTTAAGACAATAGAGCTGGCCTTAGGGAATTCTGATACCCATCTAAGGAGAACAGTTTTCATTTATCTTAACTCTACATCATTCCACCCTTGCACCTGGAGGAAAAACAACAGCAATTCAGTAGTTTACACACTCAGGGTCAAAATGAAATCCAAGACTCATTGACATATTTTGACCTCAACTTTCACACATCTATGAGGTTGTTGTCTCCCTCCAGCAGGTGCCTCAACCATCTATAACTGCAATGATCATTTCCAACTGTGCCAAACTGGGTTCCAGCAGGAATGAAGCAGTAAGTCCATCTTAAAGATCTCCCCACCCTTTTTCTTACTGGACAGGACGGATTTAACTTGACCGCTAAGACAATTTCCAATGCAGCAGAGTAGGCTGAGGGGTGATAACATGATGGTTTTTAAAAACATGACATTCTGATAGAGTGAATGAAGGCTGATTCCTTTGGTTTGGGAGTCAGTGACAAGATATCATCAGTTTAAAATCATCTCAAAGAAAGTGAGGGGAAAGGTTAGATGGAATTTCTGTATTTGGTGATTGTTGGTGAAAATACATACTTGCTCTGGGGAATGGTAAAGAAAAAGAGAAAGTTACATGTTTGAATGGAAAATTGTATGAGTATTTGAAGCAGAAAAAAATATAGAGCATTAGAGAGGGGAGGAGGGAATTAATTTTGAATTGCTTTCACAAAATAAATAGCATAGATGTGATGGGTTGAATGGCCTCTGAGCTGCAAAATTTCATGGTTCCATTGAATAGACCTGTGAGCAATGTATCTATGTGATGCAGCAACCTTCACACAAGACAGGATTTTCCTCTGTGGACAATGCTCTTCTTTCACAGAACCACAAGAAATGGGAGCAAGTGTGTCACGGTCCCTCACCATTCAGCAGGATCATGGCTGAAACGATACAGCAACTCTAATTTCCCTACCCTTCAGTTTCTTATGGTGTCCAAAATTGTTTTGGTCTGGTTCTTGCAGATACATGTTGGCCACAACTGAGGACTGCAGTGACACTTCAGCTTCTGAGGAGCCTACTTTTGCTCAAATCTGGAAGTTGCATTGTGCCTGAATGGGCTCCAGAGAAGCACTCATTTTTACGCTGTCAGGTAGGGAAGTCCTGATTGTCCAGGACTTACACCACTTTTCACATTGTTTTGAAGGACTGTTCCTAGCAGGTACAGTATCTGCCAGAACTGTATTCCTTTAAGCCCAAATGAGTGTGAAAACACTTTTTCCTCCAGCTACCCTGGCCCCCGTCCTGCCCAATATAGCCCCATCCCACCACTTCAGCTGCCCAGCTTCCCATCTCTGCACTTTCAACAGCCCCCTGCTTGCCTGCCACCTGCCACGCAGGCTCTTTTCCATCCCAGGTTTCAGTTCTGCTGATGTTAGAAACAGCACTTGATTAAGATGTTTCCAAGAGTGTATATAGGGAAGGGTGGTGTCAGTGATGCCAAAACAGGTAGAGCCAAAGGCTTAGAGCTGTGTTGTAATTAAAACTACATTAAATAAAACAATACAAAGAATCAAGCAAAAAATACTCACCTTTGAGCCGAACACAGATCTCAAGGGGGGTTATTTTTAGCTTGCAGTGTAAAGCAAAGAGCCTTGCTGCTCAGTCTCTATATTGGGTCCATACTACAGCCAGGTGAGAAAGTTTCCACTGCAACCTAATAAAAATGGTTGGTTCATTCTTTTTGATGTGGTGAAGATGCAAACACCTTCCCCATTCTGCTGTCAGCAAGATCTGGGCTATTGATTTCAATCCTGGATATACTTATCAACATCCACAGCATCTCCTTTCTGATTTTGCCCATGTTTTCTAAAAGCTAGAATATTTAGGTCCCCACATTGGTCACCTTACAACTATGACTCAATAATGATGACTAGATCAAACTCATTTATCTCTATGCTGTTACAACTGTGATCGGAGGATTGTGCAATTTATTCAGCCCCATTACTTCACAGGTCATGTCGTGTGATGCACAGTGGTTAACACTGCTGCCTCATGGCGCCAGAGGCCTGATTTTGATTCCTGGCTTTGTTCACTGTCGGTGCAGAGTCTGCACATTCTCCTTATGTCTGTGTGGGTTTCCTCCCACAGCCTGGAAGATGTGCTGATTAAATGCATTGGCCATGCTAAATTTTCCCTCAGTATACCCGAACAGGCACCGGAGTGTGGTGATTAGGGTATTTTCACAGTAACTTCGTTGCAGTGTTAATGTAAGCCTACTTGTGACACTAAAAGATAAACTTAAACTTTTAAAAAGAGTAATTCACACATAATTATTTTCTTTTGTATAAAAAGTCATTTCGCCACAAGGTAATAAAAGTGTTAATCATTCAGACCCTTTAAATTATGAACAACAAAACAACAAACCATTAAAACCACTTATCATTGTCCAAACAAACATTTTCAGTGAGCCTGAGCTAAATAAAATTTTATTTAAATAAATAAATAAAATTTTCTCTAGAGTGCAGGTTTTTTATTACTTTATTGATTCTCAACAGGAGGCCCTTCAGGCTTGGAAGAAGAAGAAGTCTGCCTTAATAAAGGCAAATTATTGCAGATGCTGGAATCTAAAACCAAAGGATAAAATGCTGGAAAATCTCAGCAGGTCTGGCAGCATCTGTAAGGGGAGAAAGGAGCTGATGTTTCGAGTTCAGACAACTCTGTCAAAGTCTGCCTTGATGTGAAGATGCTGGCGTTGGACTGGGGTAGGCACAGTAAGAAGTCTCACAACATCAGGTTAAAATCCAACTGGTTTATTTGACACATCAGCTTTCGGAGTCTCCGACTCCTTCATCAGGTGAGTGAGAATTTGAGAGTAGCTGAGCAGAAACTGATAGCCAAGTTCTGCACACATGAGGATGGCCTCAACTGGGATCTTGGGTTCATGTCACACTATCTGTAACCCCCATGACTTGCCTGGGCTTGCAACATCTCACTAACTGTCCTGGCTGGAGACAATACACATCCCTTTAACCTGTGCTGAGCCCTCTCTCCACTCACATTGTCTGTACCTTTAAGACTTGATTATTTGTAAAGATCCGCATTCCAACCATGATCTTGTAAATTGAGTTTGTGTTTGTACATGACCTGTTTGCGAACATAAGTCCTCACTCACCTGATAAAGGAGTCTGAGACTCCGAAAGCTAGTGCTGCCAAATAAATCTGTTGGACTTTAACCTGGTGTTGTGAGAGTTCTTAAAGTCTGCCTTTCCAGGTCCCTTCCAGGGAGGTGGTGGCATAATGACATTGTCACTGGACTAGTAATCCAGAGACCCACAGCAATGTTGCTGGAATATGGGTTTGAATACCACCACAACAGATGATACAATTTGAATTCAATACAAAATCTGGAATTAAAAGTCTAACGTTGATTATGAAACCATTGTTGATTGTTCTAAAAACTAATCTGTCCTTTAGGGAAGGAAATCTGCTATTCTCACCTGTTCTAGTCAAAATATGACACACAACTATATGGTTGACTCTTAAATGTCATCTGAATTGGCCTAGAAAACCACTCAGTTAAGGACAGTTAGGGATGGCCAATAAATGCTGGAGTGTTTGTGAGAAACTGTGCAGAGTCTGCATGTTCTCCGTGTCGTGTGGGTTTCCTCTGGGTGCTCTGATTTCCTCCCACAGTCCGAAAGACGTGCTGGTTAGGTGCATTGGCCTTGCTAAATTCTCCTTCAGTGTACCGGAAAGGACACCAGAATGTGGTGACTAGGGGATTTTCACAGTAACTTCATTGCAGTGTTAATGTAAGCCTACTTGTGACACTAATAAATAAACTTTAACTTTATACTTTATTAATTTAAAAGTTTAGCTCATTCACCAAAATGGCCAATTATTTATCTTTGCTGCTGTTAGGTCTAGAATAAAAAAGACCTCAATCAGGCTTCTTTCAATAAGCTCAAAAGGATTGATTATTAACAAGTTGAAATAACTGGTCAATGCTCATTTGTAATCTGGAAGTATAACCAGGCGACGGTGCAGAGGGACCTCGGGGTCCTTGTGCATGAGTCGCAAAAACCCAGCTTGCAGGTGCAGCAGGTGGTCAAGGAAGGCGAATGGGATGCTGGCCTTCATAGCGAGGGGGATTGAATATAAAAGTAGGGAGGTCTTGCTGCAGCTGTATAGGGCATTGGTGAGGCCGCAGCTGGAGTACTGTGTGCAGTTTTGGGCGCCGCACCTGTGCAAGGATATTTTGGCCCTGGAGGGAGTGCAGAGGAGGTTTACTAGGCTGATACCGGAGTTGAGGGGATTGAGCTATGAGGAGAGGCTGAATAAACTAGGCTTGTACTCGTTAGAGTTTAGAAGAATGAGGGGAGATCTCATTGAGACGTATAAGATGATGAATGGGATGGATAGGATAGAGGTGGAGAGACTCTTCCCGCTCAAAAAAGACAGTAGGACTAGGGGGCACAGCCTCAAGATAAAGGGGGGGGGCGGTTTAGAACGGAGTTGAGGAGAAACTTCTTCACTCAAAGGGTGGTGAATCTCTGGAATTCTCTGCCCGTTGAAGTGGTGGAGGCTGCCTTGCTAAATATTTTTAAGAAGCGGGTTGATGGGTTCTTGATAAGAGAGGGGATTAAGGGTTATGGGGAGAGGGCGGGAAAGTGGAACTGAGCCACAACAGATCAGCCATGATCTTATTGAATGGCGGGGCAGGCTCGAAGGGCTAGATGGCCTACTCCTGCTCCTATTTCTCATGTTCTTATGTTCTTATGTAACCACCTACCCCTTCTTAAAAATTCCTCTGCACGTGCACCTATACATATGCAGGCAGACAAAGGTCACACAAGTAGCCTTTGCAAATGTGGGTCATTAGATAAAGGTTATAAGAATACAGCTGTTGACCTGGAGCTCCCTTGTGTGAAGACTGATCCCAGTATTTGTCTGGATGTTCTCACCAGTGGAGCTTTGGCATGAAGGAGAATATACAGTTTCTCATTTCATCTTTTTAAGTTTCCAAATGCAGACAAGTTACACTCAGATGAGGATTCTCTGGCCTATTGGTTGATACGGTAAGAAGTCTCACAACACTAGGTTAAAGTCCAACCGGTTTATTTGGTAGCAAAGGCCACTAGCTGCTGGCTTTTACTACCAAATAAGGCTGTTGGACTTTAACCTGATGTTGTGAGACTTCTTACTGTGTTTACCCCAGTCCAACATGGCATCTTCACATACTGGTTGATAGCCACACACAGAATTCCAGGCAAGGCAGTGGGAGAGAGTCACTTAGGGTAGACTTCCTTCTCAGCTTATTTTCCAAAAAGGCTGAGTTCAAAACCAACAGTTTCAAAACATAAAGCCTTTGTGATGTGATTTCATTAGGCTTTGCCATTTTTCAGTACTTTACCCCATCAGTTAAAGTGATTGCAGTCCAAACAACCAAACAGCTCTTCCCCCTTAAGTATTATACGCATCATGTGAATTATGTGAAAAGATATTGCTGCTCCCAGTCTAAAGGTGAATGTATGACCTTTTCATTAAGAGAAGTACAAGTGTCTCACTCACCCGTCCTGTCCACAACTGGGTTTGTTGGCAGGCAGAAACAGAGAATCTAGTGGGAGCTACAAAGTTGGAAACCTTCCAACCCAATGGACTTTCCACTCCAATGGATCAAAGTTTGACCAGGAGATGGGGTGCATGGTGAGGAGGGAGGCTGACTAAGACATAATGGGGCAATGTGGAAGAAAGGCTATATAAGGACAGGTGGGGAAAGGACCCAAAAGGAACAAAGGATGGAGTGGGACCAATCTGACAAATGGGATGATGGAGAGGTAAAAGTGTCTGAGAGGGAAAGATATGTGGTGTTGATTCGTGTCCCTCGCTAATGGATGAGTGGGATCAGTGAAGAGAGTAGCAATTGAGTGCATGGTGCCATGGTAATAGTAGAGGGAGCTGAGCAAGGACCTGGCAGGACAGGTGGGATCGTTCATTCATTTCCTGCACTGCGTTCTTAAAATCTGCCTTTCCATGTCCCTCCAGGGAGGTGATGGCATAGTGGCATTGTCACTGGACTAGTAATCCAGAGACCCAGGGCAATGTTGCTGGAATATGGGTTTGAATACTACCACAACAGATGGTACAGTTTGAATTCAATACAAAATCTGGAATTAAAAGTCTAACGGCAGCTGTACTGACCTCCTGGGCAATGCTCCCCTAGGCCAGATGCTTCCTGAAACCATCCCTTAGGTAAAGGACATAAGTCTGTGCCTGGACTCCTTGGATCAAGGCCTTGAGGGTTTTGTTGTTGAATCACATAATCATAGAACTGTTATGGCGCAGAAAGAGGGCATTTGGCCCATAGTGTCTGTGCTGGCTATCCAAATGAGCATTATGGCTAAGTGCCATTCCCCTGCTCCCCCTTGTACCCCTACATATTGTTTCTATTCAAGTAATCACAGTCCCCTTTTGAATGTCTCAATTGCACCTTTCTCCACCATACTTCCAAGCAGTGCATTCCAGACCTGAATCATTTGTTGTGTGCAAAGGTTTTTCCTCACATCACGTACGCTTCTTTTGTAAATCACCTTAAATCTGTTCCCTCTCATTCTTGATCCTTTGCGAATGGGAACAGTTTCCCCCTATCTATTCTGTCAGCCCTGTCATGATGCAGATTTCTACTTGAGGCTGCTAGCCTTTTGCTGCTGGGCTCCATGCATTCTGCATGATCTTGTGAAGACAGAGGAGCTGGAGAGAATGGCATGTGTGTGCTGGACTGACGTTCACATATAGTTCCAGGAGCTCCAAACCTACTAGCTGATGCTGGTCGGATGAATCAGCTTCTGACATTTGCTCGTGCATAATTAATGAGGCTCCAAGTGCAGAATTAGGTGTGAGTTCCTGCCACTCTGAACAGCGGGAGAAGTGCAGCACCCACCGAGGCACGTAGGAAGACGATGGAGAATTCTACCCCAATCATCCAAATAATGTAATAACTTTCCAAATTTAGAAAAATGAAAAATCCAATTCATGAAGATACACGGCACAATTTTCTGAACAAAAAAACGAAGGGCCCAGCAGACAAGAAAACAGGGGGTATCTTGTCCACGCTTTGGGCAAGCTTAGCAAAAATAATTTCCGGCACTCTAGTGCAGCACAGAGGCTGTCAGAGGATTTATACCTTCAGGGGGATTGAGGCCTAAACCCATTGGAGAGGCAAGCATCAGACTTCTGAAGGGAGGCCGTACGCATGCGCCAATCTGCCACATTACTGGGAGACCAGTTGTCATGTGCCCCCCCCACCTAACCCCGGATATTGCCAGCCTCCCAATTGCCAACCCAGACTCACCCCTGACATCACCAGCCCCAAACCAACCCTCCCCTCCAATTGCCAGCCCCAACACCCCCACCCCATGGCCGGCCTCCTGATGGCTGAACCCGGCCACTGAGCTCTGGCCCCACGTCCAGTCCAGAGTTCCCCACATTCTCTTCCCTCCTATCTCCTCCCATCCACAGTCTGGTTCCACTCCCAAATGGCCCTGCCTCCCCCCCCCCCCAGGCCTCACCTCCTTGGCACTGCCCAGTGTCCACTGGACACTGCCAGTGTGATGTGGAGATGCCAGTGTTGGACTGGGGTAAACACAGTAAGAAGTCGCACAACACCAGGCTAAAGTGCAACAGGTTTATTTGGTAGCAAAAGCCTCTAGCTTTCGAAGCACTGCTCCTTCATCAGGTAAGTGGGAGTTTGTTCACAAACAGGGCATTTAAAGACACAAACTCAAGTTACGAAATAATGGTTGGAATGCGAGTCTTTACAGTTAATCAAGTCTTAAAGGTACAGACAATGTGAGTGGAGAGAGAGTTAAGCGCAGGTTAAAGAAATGTGTATTGTCTCCAGACAGGACAGTTAGTGAGATTGTGTGGGGGTTACAGATGGTGTGACATGAACCCAAGATCCTGGCTGGGGCCATCCTCATATGTGTGGAACTGGCTGTCAGTCTCTGCTCAGTGACTCTGCGCTGTTATGTGTCATGAAGGCCGACTTGGAGAACGCTTATCCAAAGATCAGAGGCCAAATGCCTGTGACCGCTGAAATGTTCCCCAACAGGAAGAGAACACGCTTGCCTGGTGATTGTCGCATGGTGTTCATTCATCCATTGTCGTAGCATCTGCATGGTCTCCCCAAGGTACCATGCCTCAGGACATCCTTTCCTGCAGCGTATCGGCTCGACAACGTTGGCTGAGTTTCAAGTGTATGTACGCGTACCTGGTGGATGATGTTCTCACGCGAGATGATGGCATCCGTGTCGATGATCCGGCATGTCTTGCAGAGGTTGGTGTGGCAGGGTTGTGTGGTGTTATGGTCACTGTTCTCCTGAAGACTGGGTAGTTTGCTGGAAGCAATGGTCTGTTTGAGGTTGTGCAGTTGTTTGAAGGCAAGAAGTGGTGGTGTGGGGATGGCCCTGGCGAGATGTTCATCTTCATCAATGATATGTTGAAGGCTCCAGGGAAGATGTTGTAGCTTCTTCGCTCCAGGGAAGTACTGGATGATGAAGCATACTCTGTCTGCCGTGTCCTGTGTTTGTCTTTTGAGGAGGTCGGTGCGGTTTTTTGCTGTGGTGCATCGAAACTGTCGATCGATGATCGAGTGCCATATCCTGTTCTTATGAGGGCATCTTTCAGTGTCTGGAGGTGTCTGTTGCGATCCTTCTCATCTGAGCAGATCCTGTGTGTACAGAGGGCTTGTCCGTAGGGGATGGCTTCTTTAATGTGTTTAGGGTGGAAGCTGGAGAAGTGGAGCATCGTGAGGTTATCTGTGGGTTTGTGGTACAGTGAAGTGCTGAGGTGGCCGTCCTTATTGGAGATGCGTGTGTCCAAGAATGCAACTGATACCAGAGAGTAGTCCATGGTCTCTTTAACCTGTGCTTAATCCTCTCTCCACTCACATTGTCTGTACCTTTAAGACTTGATTACCTGTAAAGACTTGCATTCCAACCATTATTTTATAAATTGAGTTTGTGTCTTTATATGCCCTGTTTGTGAATTGAAATCTCACTCACCTGATAAAGTAGGAGCACTTCGAAAGCTAATGGCTTTTGCTACCAAATAAATCTGTTGGACTTTAACCTGCTGTTATGAGACTTCTTACACAGCCAGTGTGCCAGGCTGGCAGTGCCAGGGTGCCCAGTGGGCAGTGCCCAGTTGCCAGTGTGGCACTGCTAGGGTGCCAAAGGGGCACCCAGTTGCCCCTGACCTCCTGGGAAGGCCTCAATGGCCTTTGGCCCCACAGCAAGCCATCACACCTGGTCCCCATTGCTGGGGACCATACATGATCCCCCCTGGTGTGGACCTCCGCCAGTGGGGTCAGAAACATTAGTGAGCCCAGACGACTGTGTCCATGGCTGGCTAAGTAAATGCAAATCTATATTTGCACAGTACAATTAGCCTTATGCTGTTCTCTGGTGTGAGGCTGATTACATTGAAAATATTGGCCCAGATTCCACTCTTGACCACCCACTGACATTTTCTGTATTGCAGCGCTATTCGAGCGGTGCAGTGGGCCGGGCTAATCACACCCATGGTTTTCCTAACAGTGCCACTAATTTTTCCATCTTGCTTTGAATGAATTGTGCATTCAAATATTGTGTTTTTACTGATGTAGCCTTACAACGAATGCTCTATTATAGTTATTAAACACTCTCCAGCAGAAGATTTTAATGTTTTGGCTGTAGGGGTTATGATCTGCAACCCGCTTATATTTCCTGTGAATTTGTGTACTACCTTAGCTATTGATTGTAGCATTGGTCCAAGCAGGTCCCAACCTTCTCTCCTGCACATTGCCTGTGGCATCTACACTCAGCAGTAGGCTGAGAAACATTGTTTGGCAATCGCATGGTGCAGTCTCTGGCACTCAGCACTCACAGCTAACTTTCAGATACTCCATCTCACCCTCACACATCTAATAATGCTGCCAGCCTCACTACCCATCTGTCGCTGCCTTCAACTATCCAGCTATGTTAGGCGCATCACCACAATCACCTCAGGCATTACATGATCACTTACGTTCTCTCACAAGACAAGGTGGTAAACCATAGAGGGAAGCAGAGCAGAGCCAGTGGGAATGTGAAAAACTGCATCTCTCCTGAGCCCTCAGAGGAACTGATTCCAATTGTCGAGTGCCATCTACAATGAAGCACCTGGGACTCTGGTGTCACGTAGAACATTGATGGTTCCTGCCTCATACTGCTTTTCGATCCTCATCCTGCTATCTAGCAGGATGCTGTCTCCATAGACATCTTTCTTTACATCCCGACTTCCTCCCCCTCCACCATCTCTTCTTCCCTTACACTAACCTTCACCTTTTGTTTCCTTGTTTTCAGACGCTCATCCACAGCAGCTCAAGAAAGAGAAAGAGAGAGCTCAGAGCAACAGCATAACATTAATGAGAAGGCTCTATCACTTGATCTTACACATGCAGCCATCAATTCAGGTACTAATATTGCATGTATCCTGGAGTCTAGTATAGAGGCGGGATCTGCACATAGTGAGTTATCCAAGCAGGCTGCAATCAGGTGGATTCAAGGATGGTTCATTTGCCAGCTGACTGAGTAACCGAGTTATTGGCTGCATCATCTGTACTGTTAGACCAGCCTTCTCACACTGTCAAGGAGCATGGAGGACTATGGTTTCAACTGTGCAGAGGACAGTGGACAGAGTCTCCCCACTCTGTAGCAGCTCCATCTCTCTGTCGTCCTGTAGACCCAGAGACATTGGCACTGTGGACAGATCACCTACCCCTTTGGCCTCCCTGTGAGGATGCAGCAACATCTGGCAGCAGATTCAGGCACTCAATACAGAATATTTCTGGAAATACTCTAGAGTACTTCCAGACACTTTGCAATAGAGGAATTATCAATAAAATATTTTAACTCCAATTTGGATGTTTGGCTCCTTAGTGCAAGAATCATCTTGAAGCCTCGCTCCAGATCTTTGTAGAGTGATAAATGAATATCTACACACTGAGGGTGTGATTTTACCATTTTCATTCCAAGTGCTGAATCTGGGCACAATTCACTCTGTTCTTTAGCCTTGACTTACTGCTTAGATTTATAGGTTTACCATTACCTGAACCTACTCTGCCCCCTTGTTAGTTTAAAGCCATGTCCAAAAAAATAAATTAAGCAACAGGATAATCACAACAAATGATTGAATTAGCTTTAAACATAATAGAATTACTTCACCAGCATGAGACAAGTCTGATGCAAAAGTTATATTTTGATTAGAGCTTTGTGGTGAATAAATCCCATTGATCTGGTTGAATGGTAATGACTTTTGCACAAATTTCTACTCTCCTCGTTAGTCAGCAATGCCTCTGTGCTTAATAACTGATAAATGGTGAATTTAATATAATATACTTAAATTTAATAAAGAAAAATATCATCTGAAATACAAAGAAATTTAACAATATGCATTTCAAGTTCTGTTACAAGGCAATGAAAGGTTTTGGGTAAGTGTATTTTCTCCCAAAGAGCTTTCTGGCAGTAATGGCACTTGGACTAGCTCTGCAAATCTAGCACTTAAAAAGAAAGATTATATATCTTGTTGGAAGTTCTCCAATGAAATAAAGCAAATTGCTTTTTTTTTGTGTGGATATCATTAAAATGGAACATCATTGATGCAGGACTCAAAACTATAACACAATCCATTAAGAAGGTAATTCATGAACTATCAGGATAATGACTGAGTTCTTGTTGTAGAATATCATTTTTAAATTGAATAGCTATTTTTCCCACTTGATAATATGTCAGATATAAAAATACATCCTAAAATGTAAAAAAGTGTTTGGAGCATGAAGTAGAACTTGAATTAGCTGGTCCTTTCATTTTAGGTTTGATGCTTTGGACAAGTTCGATCAAATGCAAGATGTTGGAGCTCTCTTTGCAGAAAAATGAGTAATTCACATTAAAATTGAATAGAGAATTTGTATAATTATTAACCAAAGTTAAAGTAAGAGAAGATGAATTAAATTCAAAATTGCAGTTGTCAAATTTTGGAACTGTGTTAGGAGATTCTTAAGAGTGATCAACATGTGGCAAAGGTTTTAGATGAGACAGGGGAGATAAACAGGTGCTGTAATTCTCTACACCCTGGCTATGATTGTAACATTGCATTCTGCATCCACTGCTTTCCTTCTCCCCTATTTACTCTATGAATGAAATGTTTTGTCTGAATAGCGAGCGAGAAACAATCCTGTTCACTGCATCCCAATACATGTGACAATAATAAATCAAATCAAAAAACTCAAAAGCATAATCAAGTACACACACCTAAAATACTCTCATCTACCTTCTTCTGTCAGGAAAAAGATACAAAGGTTTGAGATTGTGTGTCAACTGACTGAAGAACAGCTCTTCCCTGCTATCAGACTTTTGAGTGGTCATACCATATATTAAGTTGATCTTTCTCTACACTCTAGCTGTGACTGTAGCACTACATCCTGCACCCTCTCCTTTTCTTCTTTCCCATGTACTCTACGAACAGTATGTTTTGTCTGTATAGAAACAATACTTTTTACTGTCCCAATATATTTGACAATAATAAATCAAATCAAATAATGGGAGTGGAAATATACTTTCTTACTGACTGATGGAGCCAAGCTGTTTGGAATCACATGTGTCAGTATGGAATTTTTCAAATGCTTCCTGTGTGTTCATTGATGAAACTCAGTTTAGTTGCGCAGTGTGAGATTCTGTCTTTTAATTTTGACACTGGTTCCTCAAATTCTCCAAATTGAACATAATTCCTTATTCGGCCCATGTCATTTATTTCTACATGGGTCAGAAATCAGGACCCTTCCCTTATCACAGCAACTATGAGGTGGAATCCTGAATCCTGGGTACCCAGCAAGTAACACAACCTTCAGAACTCTCAGTGGTGACTACAGAGAACAGTATCTATCTCCCTCATTAACCTGTTCTCTTTCTAAATTGCAATAGTGATTACACTTCAAAACACAATTCATCGGCTGTAAAGTGCTTTGAGAAATCTGGTTGGCCTGAGAGACGATCTGTTAATTTGTGCCTTTTTTTCTTTCACGACTACCACATAGCTGTTCACTCTTCCCACTTGAATGGCCTGTACCACAGTGCCGTTGTCAGTTTGCTCACCAATGTGCAGACTTTGCCCTCATCTGTAAAGTCAGCAAGAATCACATACCATTAGATAAAAACAGAGATCAACGCTCCTCCAATACTGCACTGGACCCCCTTAACTAGCAGACTTGCACTTTCAGCCTCTAGTCCCAGACCTGTAACACTTCATAACCTAGGAGTGTAAGTGCCTCCTGGATCAAAGTCTCCTTGTAACACTACCCTTCTTGCTGCCCTGCAATATTGTCACTGTAGATTTCAGCTCAATTGTTCTGAGCTGAAATCTCTTGAGCTGTCGACACGTCCTGGGGATGCTGCACTCTCCACAAAATCTCCAAATTCTGCTGTCACAGCACATCACATGCACTGGCATCACTTCTTAACTGTGTTTCTACTATTCAATTAATTCATTTTAAGTGTTTAATCAACATAACTTTTTTTGTTATTAACAAATTGCTTAATTTTGTTGAAGCTATTAGTAGATTAAATGAAATATTTACCCGTCACTTCTCTCACCTCTTGTTTTGTACTGTTACATCACATGTAAATTTTTCACCATGTTACTCACAGACTGACAGCTGCTCAGTGACTGTGCTCCTTTGTAAATGCTGCTCAGGATTCCTGCTCTTTTTAATTAGTTGCTCAGTGGCTCCCCTTTTAAAGCTGTTGCTACTCAGGATTCCCACCCATTTTAATTATTTGGAGAATATATGCAATTCCCATTAGAAGGTGAAAAAATAGCCCAAAACTATTATATACAGGCTACACATTTAAAGATAAAAGTAGTAATTTTAGAAATGACTGGAAATTAAAACAGCGCTTGTTGTACTGCATAAATTAACATTCAAACAGCTTGTTCTAGCCGTCAGAGGAACTTTATCTTGATCGATTCTCAAACACAAGGCAATGTATGAACAGACTATCTTACTTCCATTTTGAAACTTAGAGAAAACCTGGCCTCCATTTTGAACAGTTATTTTAAGTCCTTAAGAAAATAACTCAACATCCAAAGATGTGCTGGTTAGGTGGATTGGCCATGTTAAATTGTCCATTAGTGTCAGTGGGAGTAGCAGGGTAAATATTTGGGGTTACAATGATAGGGGCTGGATGGGATCGTTGTCGGTGCAGATTCAATGAGCCAAATGGGCCAGTGTTGGGGTTCTGTGATTCTGTGGACTCAGAAATTTCTGTTTCAATCACATGGACCTGTATCAATTTTGTCATCATCTGAAGTTTTGAATAAGCTAACGGCAATTTTTTTGAACAGCTATGTGTTAGTTATTAAGTGCTTGGAAATGCATATTTATCAACAGTGGAAATTTATCACACACATGAGTTCCACTGTTAAAATTCTAATCATACAGATTGTGAGACAGAGGCCAGAATTCAGCTGTCATTCATTCTCCATTGACATTGGCAGCGTTTGGTGCTCAGCCAAAACTCCATTCACTGCAGCGGGACCAGAGAACCCCAGCTGCGGATGAGGTTGGAGAATCAGCTCAGTAATGGCTTTACTAAGAACTAACTTTGTGCTGAAACTTGACCAGATTGTAATCATGCCTTGAAAGCTGAGGGCATTGGTTTTTGTGAAAACTTGCTGAACTGTAGTACTCCGTAGGAACTTTGTTTTCGCAGGTAGTGTGATCAAATTAAACAAGACCATAGGACTGTATTTTCACTCCCAGAATCTGCAAACCCAACCTGGGAGAAAATGGCCTAGAATGGCTGGATTTTCATTCTGGGGTGGCGGGATTCCCTGCGAGTTGGGCTGGACGACCCCTGAATGATTGTGGAGCACGTCAGTTGTACAGAACATAAGAATGTAAGAACATAAGAAATAGGAGCAGGAGTAGGCCATCTAGCCCCTCAAGCCTGCCCCGCCATTCAATAAAATCATGGCTGATCTGTCATGGCTCAGGCTGGGTAATATGCCTGTCTCTGTGTACTGGCATGATAAAACAGACTTCCATGCATACCCTCTCAACACTCCACACACTCACCATGCCCCATCCACGTCAACCTGTGTCACTCATGTCTCTACCCCCAAGGCCTCTTATATCCTCCATGCTCCCACCCCCATGATACTATATAGTCCCTATGCCATCTTAGTGCCAACTCATGCCAACTTATACTCCCTGAACCCAACACCCTTTATCTTTACACTTAGCATGTCAAATCACTCATCATGTAATCTACGGAGACATGCTGGGATTAAATAAAACAACATCCAAAGATGTGCGGGTTAGGTTGATTGGCCATGCTAAAATTGCCCCTTGGTGTCCTGAGGTGAATAGTGTCCTGATAAATTTTCAAGTGTCTATTACAGACTTCAGTTTAAAAAAACACTCTCATTCATAAAACCTATTTACCACATTTACTATCCTTCAACCACATTATCCCTTATAACAACAAATAGTTCATTCAATTCCATAGTCTATTAATCTAGAAATCATTTTCTCACTTCAAAGACTTGGACTTGTCAATCAAACTGTGAAATGACAGGCACCCTATTGTAATATTGAAGGAATGTGACATAAGTTCCAGCACCAACTAAATTATTGTCGATCTAAGGCTTATGTCAACATACAGAGTGAAATAGCAAGCAGTAAGTTTTTTTTTGTTATTCCAGATAGTTTTTTCAATGAGTTAAAGGAATAGAGCTTTCAGTGCTTTGACAGCTTGATGGTTCATCTTGACAGTTCATTTTGACACTTTTTACAGTAGGTTTTGACAATTCCAATGAGCATCACAGTTCCAATGGGTTTATGAACTTTTTGCACACATTTATGTTTACTTTTAGCAATACCAAAGGACATCTGACTGCCACCAAAGATGTCCTGGGACCATATGCAAAGGGGTGTCTTGCCCCTCCATTTGCTATCCAAATGAATCCAGGAAGTTCAGATCTGTTCCTACCAGTTTGACTCTGCTCAAATCTGGCGGATTTTGCCATTTTTTGGCAAAGTGTCATCTTGGGCAGAAAAGGAGAAGGTAGCTTGCAGGTGGCAATAGTGAGGTTTCCCACCATATTTTTAAACTAATATTCAAAATAAACGTAAAAGCCATGTCGTATAATGTCACACTGGTGGATGGGCCCTGATTAAGCCCACCCCGCTGGCAATTTGGCTTTGTAAGAATTAAGGCTCTGTTTAAAATGCTACTATATCATTATCTTAAGAAATTAATAAACAGGGTGTAACTAAGGCTGATATCAGTGCTTCTGTGATTGATACAAATGTTTATTTAATAAAGGCTAACATAGCTATTGATCTCACAGTTTATTTCCTCTCTCTTTTTGTATTTTTCTCAGGCTTAATCGCTAAACAAACTAACCACAAAACATAGTTCATGTACTATAATAAATTTCTAAGAGCAAAATATTTTGTTTTAACTAAGCGAGAAGGTTTTAGTGCCATTTGTAATGTGCATGGGGCTCAGAAATATTATTGGCTCAAAAGGACAGAACCTTGCTAGACAGTAGGATCTGCTTTCACTTACCAAGTGAACAAGTCAGGACTGGGCAGAGATTTTCAATTGTAACTCTGAAGTTAATTTGAACTCCCCAAAACTGAAAGGTTTGGAATGGGTGGGAAGTTAAAATGAAAAGTGCTTCCAAACACAAACCAATCTACCACAAGAATGTTTTTAGTAATAGGCCAAGTCAGCCTTTATTAAATAAACATTCGTATCAATCAGAGAAGCATTGATATCAGTCTTAAATACACCTTGTTTATTAGTTTCATAAGACAATGAGATAGTAGCTTTTTGAATGGTTTGAATGGAACCAGAATAAGATTGTGGCAGAAGACCAGTCACAAATTGAATTATTTTTAAAGAGGCTGCGCACTGAACACCGCTGCAGCCTGTTCTCCGGCAGCAGAGGTAGCTCGCCATTGGCTGCCAGTGGGATCTTCTGGTCCTGCCAAAGTCTAGGGCGGTGATCTTACCTGCCGTTCATGCCACCTTCCCACTGCAGCGAGGTCTGACAATTTAGTGATCAGCCAAATCTCTGTTCACTGCAGTGGGATGGGAAAATCTCACCGGCATGAATGATGGTAAAATTCCAGCCTAGTGCTTTTTGCGTGAAGGCGGCACAGTGGTTAGCAGTGCTGCCTCACAGATCCAGGGACCTGGGTTTGATTCCGGGCTTGGGTCACTGTCTGTGCGGAGTCTGCACATTCTCCTTGTGTCTGCGTGGGTTTCTTCTGGGTGCTCCGGTTTCCTCCCACAGTCTGAAGGACGTGCTGATTAGATGCATTGGCTATGGTAAATTCTCCCCCAGTGTACCCAAACAGGCACCAGAGTATGGTGACTAAGACATTTTCATATTAACTTCATTGCAGTGTTAATGTAAGTCTACTTGTGACACTAATAAATAAAACATAAAAACACCCTGCCAGCAAGAAACTCCCTTTGAAAAATCCCACCCTTCATCCGTGTTCCACCTTTAACAAGAATTCCCAAGCCTTGGAAAATGACTTGGTAAAGGAAGGCAACAGCTGCTGATGGAACAGTTCAATGTCTTTCCAGCAGAGTCTATGGGTCAGGTTTTACAGAAGTGTTTCCCCCACCATCCCTCACCCTGCCAAAAGCTACACTACCCAGCAATCGGATAACGTCTCCCGGTATTTGAACCATTTCAATCCAATGTTGTCCCAGTGTTCTCCATCTCAGAACCTCACTGCCAGTTTCCACCTCTGCCCAATCTACTCCATACCCCTCAACCCTGCAATCATCTCTAGGGATCACACTTGCAATCTTCTCCCAAATCCCATCACCATCTTGGCCCTGCACCACATCTCCTGATCTTCATCCCAATCTCAACACCCACCATTTTCTCCATAGCCTACAGCTGTACTAAAATCTTCTCCCACCTACAATCCTTTCCCCATTCTTTATGCAATCCACCCCATAACTCCTTCTCCTGCCCCCTGTTGCTTGGCAATCAATGATTTCTCCTTCCCTAAACTACACACCCAGCTGTGACCCTATGCCACATGTTTATCCACATCAAGTACTGTTGTTCAAATTGATAGGGCATGAGCAAAACTTTTACTCAAGGTTTTCTAACTGCTCTGCTTTTCTCCCATTCTGTACCTCCCAATAAATATAGACATCTTTTTGTTTGCAAGCATGTTGGAAGTTCCTTTCTTGTTTCTAAAAGAATTGTCAAAGTGTTCTAACACAAATATGTTTATAATGTCCTTGGAAATGATAATCAGAGGAAAACATCTTGCTCTATTGACAAATTTGTGAAGCTAAGAACCAAAGAAACTATTTCCCCCAAATAAGTTTGAAAATACTCTAAATGAAAGATTAGTCATTGAAACAACTGTAAGTAGAACAGGAGGCAGGGATAAGCATTAGGGTGGATTGCAGGAGGAAGGGGGAGAAGATAATGGTGGGCGGGTTGGACACAGGAGAATTGGAGCCCAAGTGAAAAGCATCAATAATAAAAAGATAAATGCGAATAAGTAAATAAGTCATTTAAACTCTCAAACTCTTGGGATGTAGAAATATGACGAGAGCGTACTCAATTTCTACCCAATTAATTCATGAATAATGTCAAGCACAAATCTTGAAACACTTAAGCCCAGCATGATTGAGAAAAACATGGCTACACTGCTAACTTATTGATTTTGAAAGATTTATGAAGAGAAGCAATTATAGATTAGGAATTGGGGCACAGGAATGAAATGAGAGGATTCAAAATTATCTTTACTCACCAGGCAGTCAAACAAGCAATCTTTGATTTGATTCAATCTGATATATATTAACAACTCGTCAAACTATCCCCTGCCCACTCACCTTGAAGTTAAAGTACTCAACCGAGGAAGGTCTCATTTCCGTCATTTATGAAAGAGACCAATGACAGGTAGATTTGTAAAGATGATTGGTGGGTAACACAATAAAAGAGTAATGGAAGGCATTCAGGAAGGCATGTACGAACTCTGTATATTCCTTTGAAGGAAAAGGGTGAAGCATTTCAACTAAAGTTTTGGATTACGAAGGAAATACAATTTAAAATAAAGGAGAAACAGTTCAGAATGTAGAATGAGATCAATCTCCAGGACTTTCAATTTTCCTTCATTATGGAGCAGATTTTTCTTTTCCCCTGCTTCGTTCTGTGAAGGTCATCTTTACCTGTGTCATTTGTCTGTTTAGACACAAGACTACCAACTGCCAGCTCTGACAGCTGCACATACTCCACTTCAACAACATCTCTGTGTTTAGTCTACTTCTTCTTGCCCAGAGACTTACTGCAAAGTTCAGGAACAAAATTCAATTAATAACCAGGAAGATTAGGGAAAGCACAGGAGGGAATTGAAAAAAGCCAAGACAGGAGGCAAAGAGGATATGAGAGAAGATTAGCAGGCAAAAGTAAAATTGAAGCTTTACACATTTTATGAACATATTAGGTTGCAAAATTTGGCTCATCTGCTGGAGATGGGATTACAGAGTACAGGCGCTCTCCAAATGATGCATACAGAACTTCCAGCACAGGCCACATTGCACTGCGCATTGGGAAGATCATTTATACAGATGTGCCATCCATGGGCTAGAAGCCTTCCAGTTGGCCAGACAGCTGTTCCAACTGGTTTGATGCATGTTTTCAAAATTTGAACAACACGGGTCCACTTAAAGCTTTCGCTTGTTACGCAAATTCCAGGTGTGTTCAGCTTTCTCAGTGGTGCTGTTTGAAGGGCTAGCCAACCAAACATCAGCTGAGATGATCATGAGTAACTATTCGCTATTGGAAAGTGTGCAAGCACTGAGGTGTGTTTTTGGAGATGTTGTAATGAGTTAGCAGGTAACCATGGTTCATTCTCCCAATGAGGGCAGAGGGTTTGGTGATTGGTTCATGCAAAGGCTGCAATGGCAGGGCGGAGGAGGTTGTTGCAGAATTCTGTCTTCTCCCAATAGTTATGAGCCACTCTGTCCTGCACGAGAGTGGGACTAGTATTACACTGTGTATTACACTGTGTTTGGTGAGGTGCCTGCCACAGCTGAATAGTTGAAGTTATATGGAAGCAGTGGAATGTGTGTTGGCATCATGTGAAGCTCTATAAGGGTAAGGTGGAGTATGTAGATGTCAGACATAAGTCCTGAGTTCTTGGAACTACTGATGGATGGGTGATGGAGATATGGCGATTGATGTAGCATGAGAAGCTAGTGGTGAGGTTGATGGAACATGCCTTACAAAGGTGCATTTATTGACCTCAACTATCTGCAAAAGATCATGTGGACTAATGCCAAGTCTTTGGGCTCAGAACTGGGCAGCAAAATAAAGTTTGCAGACTGTAATATAGTAGACAGTGGTAGGGACTGATATAAATTTTCAGATGACATAGATAGGAGAGCGAAAAGGGCAGAAGCATGACATATGGAGTTCAACATGAGAAATATGAAATGATGACATATGAGGACTAATATGGAAAGACTGTGCACTAAAATTGCACTATTTTGAGAAGTGTAGATGAGCAAAGAAACATTGGTGTCCATCTATATAAATCCTTACAGGGCAAATTATAAGGTGGTAGAAAAAGCATAAGGTCTAAATGGGTTTGAAAACACAGTGATGCTGCTGAACATTATAAATCATTATTTTGTCCTCAGCTGGAATCTTGTGGACAATGCTGGGTGTCACATTTCAGGAAAGACATAAAAGTCTTAGAGACCTAAGCCTGAATTTTATTTCTGGGGTGTGCTCGATGGAAATGGAAAACCCACTCCTGACTGAAATCAGGCTATTAATACAATATTATGCTGGGTGGTCAAATAAGGCCTGCACAGCATGAAACATGACTACCAGTTGGGTTTCCAGTGCGTGGGTGGGTGCCAGGTCCAATGGGGACTGGCAGGGTGGTTTAAAAAAGGAGGAGGCAGCCAGGAGTCGGAGAGGCCAAGGGAGAAGTTTAGAAGCATTCCAATAACTTTCCCTGGTGTTTTGTAATAGGCTCAGCATCTGGTTGTCATGGAAGATGGGTGGGCATTATGTCCCCTGTTTCTCTGATTAGTGCCTGGGAGTTCTGGTGGAAGTAGTCTATCCTGGACAATAAATTCTCATGCTCAGGGTTGCCAAGAGAAGGTTAACCTACCTGACCAAAACAGCCTGGATAGAGGTTTCACCTAGGCATGGCATGGTGTGCTCCAGGTGATGCAATAGGTTCAATTACCTTCAGTAGTTGGCAAGGGTAAGTGCAGAGATAGTCTGGACCTGTGCGCATAATTGTATTTGGGTGCCCATTGCTTGATACTCACAGAGGTTTCGGAGTTATGTGCCAACTAGCCCACAAGACTGGGATATCAGCATGACTAGCCTCAGTGTATTGGAGGGACAGATATGTCACGTGCCTGGGTGGGGTGTTGGCAAGCTGAAATGGACTTTCAGGGAGGATGGAGCATTAACGAACATTTCAATTGTTCCCTGTGAGGGGGATGGAAGCCATGGCGTTGCAGAACAATCAAGAATGGGTGGAGGAATGTCTAATTTGTTAGTGCTTACAAATTATGAGAGTGATACACTGGAGTTGGAGTGTTAAAATCCAGCTCACTCTTCCCGAGATGTGATGAAGAAGAGGTCTCAGACGAAGGTAAGAGTGAAGGTCTCAGGTGCGTGTGTGGCGGGGAACATTATGGGCTTTTCTCATCAGAAACTGAACTGTCGCAGCCAGAGTGCCCATTGAAGCTCCAATGCAGATGGCACCATGCAGCAGGTTTCTATTGTCACCTTAGCCCACCTAGCTGCATCACCACTATGATGACTGAATTTACTGATCTATTGCTTTCCTTCCACAGATGCACCATCCGCCAGGAGCTGCTGGTAATCCTGAGGACCCTCTGTTAAGCTTCAAGGAAGAAATCCCTCCTCCACCAGTGTCATACTGCCTTTCAAAATCAGCCATCAGTGCAGATACTCTCATTAGTGGACATCAAACGTAGTGCACAGTGGGTGAGGGCACATCATACTCATCTGAGGGGCTGATAAAGGCAGAGAAATCCCAAGAGTGGGAGCACTGCTGGAGACCATGACCATGTTACGTCTGAGGCAGATGATGAGCCACTGGAGTTGCCCAAGAGGCGGCAAATGTTGTATATCCAGTGGGATGCACAGGAAGATCTGGTGGACACCAATGTGAGACTGTGTGCCATGGTCTCTGTCATGAAAGTGCCCATATGGCAAATCTTACACTGTGTTATAATCCCAGTAGGTATTACGTCTGGACAGCAAGGTCCCGGAATGGATACTTGGCTCAGAAGATCATTTTTGTTTTACTGTTTTTAAGAAAACATGGAGATACAGTCACAGGACCACTAATCAGTTTTCAACAACAAGAAAAAACAGCTATTAAACATGAGAAGTTTGACTATAATACAATACTCCTTCACTCCCACTTACTTTGACAAATGTACACAAGTTTCAAGGATAGCATAGATTATAAGATATAATTTATTCTATCTTGATCAATTGGGCCAATGGGCTGATAATGGCAGATGGAGTTTAGTTTAGACAAATGTGAGGTGATGCATTTTGGTAGATTGAACCAGGGCAGGACTTATTCAGTTAATGGTAGGGCACTGGGGAGAGTTACAGAACAAAGAGATTTGGGATACAGGTTCAGAGCTCCTTGACAGTGGAGTCACAGGTCGACAGGGTGGTGAAGAAGGCATTCGGCATGCTTGGTTTCATTGGTCAGAATTTTGAATACAGGAATTGGGATATCTTGTTAAAGTTTTTTCAAGATATTGGTAGGGCCACAATTGGAATACTGTGTGCAATTTTGGTCACCTTATTATAGAAACCAGAAAGATTTACTAGGAGGCTACCAGAACTTGATGGATTGAGTTATAAGGAGAGGCTGAATAGACTGGGACTTTTTTCTTTGGCGTGTAGAAGGCTGCTGGCTGATCTTATAGAGATCTATAAAATAATGAAGGGCATAGATAAGGTAGATAGTCAATATCTTTTCCCAAAGATAGGGGAGTCTAAAACTAGAGGGCATAGGTTTAAGTTGAGAGGAGAAAGATACAAAAGTGTCCAGAGGGGAAATTTTTCACACAGAGGATGGTGAGTGTCTGGAACAAGCTGCCAGAGGTAGTTGTAGAAGCGGGTCCAATTTTATCTTTTAAAAAGCATTTAGATAATTACATGGATACAATGGATGTGGAGGGATATAGGCCAAATGCGGGCAATTGGGATTAGCTCAGGGGTTTTTTAAAAAAATGGTGGCATGGACAAGTTGGGCCGAAGGGCCTGTATCCATGCTGTAAACCTCTATGACTCTATAATGTTCTCAATACGCACTCAGCCCCTGTAAACACACAGCCTGACTGTGATTAGACGACACGCCATTCTGAAACCAAGCGGCAGATGCCACTCAATTGATCTTCTGTAGATTTCTCCTCAAACCCCTGCAAATGATTATCATCTGAGTGTTCCCAAATTCTACTCTGAAAAAGATACGCTTTACAATTTTCATTCAACCAATGCTTTCCATGAGCTGTTTTCGTCAGGAATCTGCCTCTAGTTTCTCCAAATATCCTTTCAAACAAAGCTCCCTCTCCACTGTTGTAACAAGGATCCTAGCCCAGGCTTTCCAACTCTCTTTTTAGGATTTCTTTGTTTTGATTAAGTTTACACAAACTGAGATCCAGTCACCAATTACTCCACACTTATTTCACCCATCACTTCACAGTCTCTGATAAGATATCACAAACCTTATAACCACTTAAATTGGCTTTACAGGTGGAGGATATGGTTAAGAAGGCGTATGGTATACTGGCCTTAATCAATCGAGGGATTGAGTTTAGGAGTCGGGAGATAATGCTGCAGCTTTATAAGACCCTGGTCAGACACCCATTGGAGTACTATGCTCAGTTCTAGTCGCCTCATTACAGGAGGGATGTGGAAGTTATTGAAAGGGTGCAGAGGAGATTTACAAGGATGTTGCCTGGATTGGGTGAATTGCCTTATGAAAATAGGTTGAAGGAGCTTGGTCTTTTCTCCTTGGAGAGATGAAGGATGACAGGTGACCAGATAGAGGTGTGTAAGATGTTGAGAGGTATAGATCGGGTGGATTCTCAGAGGCTTTTTCCCAGGGCTGAAATGGTTGCTACGAGAGGACACGGGTTTAATGTGCTGGGGAGTAGGTACAGAGGAGATGTCAGGGGTAGGTTTTTCACTCAGAGGGTGGTGGGTGAGTGGAATTGGCTGCCATCGGTGGTGGTGGAGGCAAATTCGATAGGGTTTTTCAAGAGGCTTCTGGATGAGTACATGGAACTTAATAGGATTGAGGGTTATAGGTAAGCCTAGTAGGTAGGGATATGATCAGCGCAACTTGTGTGCTGTAGTTTTTCTATGTTCTATGTTCACTTCAGGTATTGTTTTGGCTTTTCAATATCAAATCCTCCTCAGTTCTGTATGTGGCTTCAATGAACAGTACACTGTTTGGGTTCCAGGTCCCTCTATTCCATGAACTTCAAACTTCCTGGAAACTTCCCTTCATTGCTCTAATTTCCTTAACTCACAGTTCTGGCAGTTGCTTCCTTGCCCCTTAAACAATGCTGAGAAAGATGTTCCCTCTCTAGCTGTGAAGCTCTCCTCCTCCACTGGCTTCCAGTTCAAAACTAAACTCAAAAAGCTTCTTGTTCTAAAAATGGCCCCTGGTTGCTAAGCAACATCTTATTCTTTCCCCAAGCTTGTTTTATTTATATATTGTCTCGTAGCATAATAGAAACACAGTTTGAACAGAAACCAAAACCCCATACATGCAAACGTTTTTGTTTAACGTGAATATAACTAGAGTTGTACCCTTTCTTACACAAAAGCACTAAATTAAACTCTCTTAAACCTATATTTATTTCTAGTATTTAACAATATGAATATAGATCACTTAAACCAATGTCTGTTTCCTGACAACACCTCCTCTGTTGAGAGAGATGCAACTCTCACAGAGAGGCAACTTCAGGGACAGACTCAGGGTTTCAGGAGGTCATTGGCAGAGTGAGAATGGATGAAGCACCTAATCCACCAGTGATGAGCTTGGATGTACAAGCACGCCTTACATTGGCAGATAAGTTGCCTGTCACCTCTCTGGGCTCCTGTCAAGGTGCTCTGGATAAGGACATCACTTCCTCTGTCCTTCCAGTGGCCGCTGTATCTGCTGATGCTGCCACGACTGAGGAGTACAATTGTACGCCGCTGATTGAGAGATACTGCATCGATTGTCCACTGAGTCCTCAAAAGAACTGGATGTGTGGAAGTTGAGGACAACTGTGATCTTCAAAGCCACTGGCATGAGATGCCTGTCGACACAGTTGGAGGTGATTCCCAGACCTATCATGTGACATATTGCTGTCACTGTGTCCCTGGAGAGGGGGACATATTGCTGTCACTGTGTCCCTGGAGAGGGGGAGCTTCCTGCCGCACTGGACCTCAGACATTTGGGGATAGTTGGAGTGCTGTCAGTACACTGTAGCTGCTGGGCAATGGAGTCTTCAGCAAACCCTCCTGTCTTGGCCTCTCTGTTGGCCCTGCACCAGCTGAGCCTGTGTCTCTCTTCCTAAAGCTCTCTCCCTTGGACACTGCCCACAATCACCTGACTTCCTCTCCCTCCTGTCCCTCTCTTCCTCTGAGATGACCCCCTCAGTGAAATACACTCCCCATTGGATCAGATGCAGAGGACCAGTGCCTTGACCAGGTGATCAGTGTACTCCAAACCTCAAGGAAGTCTTGCAGGGAGGATGAAGTTTTGAAATGCTGAGACACTGTTTTGAAAAGCTAATAGAATGCAAAGAAACTCAGGGACTGCGCAGAACTCACACAGGCATAAACTGGCAGTGACAGAGACAGAACTGCTGCTCCAGAAGCTTTTGATCCTGTGATGACTTCAGCCAGGCTAATGAGGTTGGTTCGCTAGGACATGAACTACCTGAAGAGTCCTAGCAGCTGCAATGGCCGAGTGGTTAAGGCGTTGGACTCGAAATCCGCGTGCAGGTTTGAGCCCTGCTGGTAGCGATTATGATTGGAAATGTTGATTGAGTCCAAAATCCTTGTGAATTTTAAACTCAAAAAGAGCTACCTGATGCATCCTAATAGATGGTTAAATCAGGGAGCCTCATGCTCCCTATTTAAAACAGGTGTGTTAGACACCCAGTCTGCATTCAGCAGGGAGCAACTGGAGAACTGGCTGTGTACAGATATATGGTGTAAATAAAGTAACTTGGTGACAGAACTTTCGCCTTCGTGGAGTCATTACTGATTCCACACTTGGATGAGGAAATGAGAGAAATGTGATTTTCACTAATCCATTTTGACCATGCAATGAACTAAAACTTGCACAGCAACATAGAGTCACTGTGTATTGGCTTATTAATGGCCTTAATTGGCCCTTTAGTTGTCAGTGAGTATACATCTAATTCATATGTGCTCCACTGATCTTGAAATTGCACACATACATGATAATGTTGGGAAACATGCTCAATGTCATTTGATAATAATTTGGGTGGGATTTTATGGCCTTGCTTGCCCCGAAACTGTAAAATCCCACCCCAAGCCCACAGACCTTTCCATGTACCACCCTTCGCCTGATTCGATTCCCGTGGATCTCTGTGGAAGGTAAAATTCTGGCCTTTATGTTTAATTGGGTCAAGTGAACCCGAGCCCCGAATGTAAAATTCTGACCCAGATGTTTACTTGGACATTTCTAGAAATGAAGGACTTCCAATATGAAGATTAAAAAAGATAGGACAGGTCTCCTGAGAACAGAGGATAAGGGATGATTGCATAAAGATTTTGGTAGGGCCAGTAAGCTGAGTTGGTTAGGGTGTGTTTAATAACAGTGTTGGTTCAATCCCCACACTTGCTGAGGTAGTTCCTGGGGCCCTTCCTTTCTACTTGCTCCATTGTGATTTCATGGCATCAAGGAAAGACTAGTGGAGATGATGAAGAGCCATGATTAACAACATTCAGTCAATTAGGATACTTCATAGGGAAAAGTAAACTCTTTTTTTGTGAATGCATCAATAAAAGTCATATATTCCAAATCATAGTGAAATATCTAAGAAGTTTTTTTTACTTAGAGAGTTGTCAGGATCTGGAATGCTCTACATAAAAAAGGTGGTGGAAGCTGATTTCATTGAAAATTGTAAAAGGAAGTTAGACACATACTTGAGGATTTGGGATTTACAGGGTTAAGGACACAAAGCATGACGGTGAACTTCAGCATGACTGTCCTTCAAAGATAGCGGATTTTAACCTTCAAGTATTAGTGAGGTGGTGCTATGGTGAGTGAATGGATCATGACCGCATCAAGGCTCCAGCACCCTGCTTTTAAGGTTTAACAGAGATGTATTTGGATATACATGAGTAACCTACTTATCTTGGATATGCAGGTGGGTAGGTAGCTGGCACAGCATCCTTGTGAGACATTAATTAGGTCATTTTAAATTGAATTTCACTGACCTTTAAAGTTAACATCGCCTGTGCAGCTTTCCCAAGATTCGTGAATCACACCAATGAAACGGAAGCAATATTAAGCCACAGTTTCACTTCAGTATTTAAAGTTGTGATTGTCCCATTTGAATAAGAACATAAGAACATAAGAAATAGGAGCAGGAGTAGGCCATCTAGCCCTTCGAGCCTGCCCCGCCATTCAATAAGATCATGGCTGATCTGTCATGGCTCAGTTCCACATTCCTGCCCTCCCCCCATAACCCTTAATCCCCTCTCTTATCAAAAACCCATCAACCCGCGTCTTAAAAATATTTAGCGAGGCAGCCTCCACCACTTCAACGGGCAGAGAATTCCAGAGATTCACCACCCTTTGAGTGAAGAAGTTCCTCCTCAACTCTGTTCTAAACCGCCCCCCCCCACTTTATCTTGAGGCTGTGCCCCCTAGTCCTACTATCCTTTCTGAGCGGGAAGAGTCTCTCCACCTCTATCCTATCCATCCCATTCATCATCTTATATGTCTCAATGAGATCTCCCCTCATTCTTCTAAACTCTAACGAGTACAAGCCTAGTTTATTCAGCCTCTCCTCATAGCTCAACCCCCTCAACTCCGGTATTAGCCTAGTAAACCTCCTCTGCACTCCCTCCAAGGTCAAAATATCCTTGCGTAAGTGCGGTGACCAAAACTGCACCACAGTACTCCAGCTGCGGCCTCACCAATGCCCTATACAACTGCAGCAAGACCTCCCTACTTTTATATTCAATCTCCCTCGCTATGAAGGCCAGCATCCCATTAGCCTTCCTGACCACCTGCTGCACCTGCAGGCTGGGTTTTTGCGACTCATGAAAAGCTCAGATTATACATTTGGAGTCCCTGTTCCATTTGACAAACATTTGGCAGAGAATGATTCGATGGTTCCATCTTTTTAAAAATGGTTCAGTCTGTCAAGCTGACAACATTAAGGTGGGAGAAGTTCTGGCTGTGTTTGACATCATATCTGGAAAGGAATTCCATTATCAGGACAATGTGGTATGGTAGGATAAACAGCTAAAAGGAGGGAGATGCAAAGGAGAGGAGAAAAAAAAACATGAGGCTTAATTTTTCTGAATACTTGTGACATCAGTATTACCACAGGCTGAGGCTGTCAGTACATGAGACTGAATACTTCTGAACCTGGCAGCCAAGAATTGCCAGTGTTATGAAGGTCACCACAACCCTCAATGTTTTGGCCTCTGATTCCATACATGGTGCTACTGAGGGTCTTGCACTCCACTGCACATAAATGCAGTGGACAGATGAAAGATGCATTGTTTGTCTGGAACTTCTGCAAATTTCCCCTTTGTTGATAATAATTATAATAAGGGGACAGTTGGATTCATCTCTCTGGCTGGATATCTACAAGTACAGAGTTCCATCAACTGCACATCCATAGCATTCTGAGCAATGTCACAGCATCTTTACAAAAAACACATTTTTTCATCAGTGTTCAGCTGCAGTCACAAGAAGTGGCTCATGCACGTCACTGACTGATTTCCTAGGAACTGTCAAAATGCTGTCCTACTGTGACAGTTCAACATTGAAGATCTCTTTTGTTGCACTTAAGAAGGGCAGTTTTATAGGAGACAATGGATATTCCCTTCAGACTTAGTTCCCACCCACCAACAAAGTGCAGGAACACTGAAATAACAATCATTTTCACAGCAACTTCATTGTAGTGTTAATGTAAGCCTATTTGTGACTAATAAATAAACTTCACTTTTATCATTTGGTTGTCTATCTGATATGTCATTCAGCAAGCTATCAGAATATTGACGATGTGCTTCTGGCACCTACACAAGTCTGGAGGCATCCTTTCGCACTTTCCTAAAAGAATGCGGAGACTAATAGTGTTTTCCTGCAGACTGCACAACATTGTGAAGCAGTGGAGGATTTCAGATGGAAAACATTGAAGAGAAGGAAAACATGGAATATAAAAATGGGACACTCATCACCACATCAGTTGAATATGTTACTGCCAGGCCTTCCCTAATGGTTTGAAAGTTCAGTTTTACTGAAAAACTTCCCAAGTGAAATTCTCGAGCCTACAACTGTCACTAGGGCCAATCAGCCAATCACCCAGTTTGCACTAAAACAGCCCTCCAACCACACATTTATGTACATTGGATGTATTGGGTAGATGGGCAATACACAATCATGTTTTGACATTTATGATGAAACAAAGGAAAGAGTGAGTTGTTACTTGGAATGCGGAAATCGGTACGACATCGGAGCCTTATGCTTCTTACTTCTTCTACATGGTGCATCTATTTGGCTCAAGGGAGAGGCAGGCTGCTCAGATCTCTTCCCTGATTGATAAGATGATTTTGACCTATATCTTCTGGGTCTTTTGGCCCTTGGGGGCACCGCAAACAATTGCTCCACCTGCACCTGTGCGGGGCAAGTGGTGGCATCAGAAGGCGAGGCAGCAGTGGGTACTAACAGGTGGGATTTGGCAATGCAATGGGTGAAGTATGGGAGAAGTCTGACTTGAGTTCCAACTTGCATGTCCCCTTTTGCCATCATTTGTCTCGGGCCAGCACTCTTGACACTCCACTGCAAATCAGCTTGGTTAAGGTCAGTAACATGCTGTAAAACTGCAAATAAGCTATTTGTTATTCTTTTTAACACAGCAAATGTTTTAGGGTTCAAAGTTTGCATGGCTGTGGAAATGGCTTGCATGCACTCATTAGAAGTTTGATGAAGATGGAACTACACTCTGCGGCAGACATTCTAACATTAATAATTGTGGTGGACATCTCCATTCTCTTGATTATTGTAGTGAGTGTTTATGGCATGCAAGTATTATACGGATATTTTAATTTCTTTACATGCGAAGGTTCTGGAAGAGCATATGTGTGCCAGAGATTATTGTAACTGTCAGCAGCTATCAGTGAGGTCCCTGATTCTCACTCTCTGACTTCAAGGGATGTCGATCCACCATGTATCTCTTCCTCAGTATCAATGAGTTACATCTGGTGACTCCATCACCAGTCTTGCCCCATCCAGATGTTTCACACTCTCTTCTCCTGGTAGGAGTGAAACAGAACTGTGAGTAAGTGAAGGTGAGGTATTCACCCAACAGGTGCAGTTCACTCAGTGAAGGTGACTACGAGACACGTGCATCACATTGCAGAAAGGTTGGGAGAGTGTCAAGGATGGGAAATGATCAATTGCAAAAAAAGTGAAGGCTAGGTGTTTTTGAACATTGCTAATGGAAAGGTGTATACCAGCATAAAACAGAAAATGCTGGAAATACTCAGCAGGTCTGGTAGCATCTGTGGAGAGCGAAATAGGATTAATAGATCTGGTCATAGAACAGAATCATAGAATCCCTACAGTACTGAAAGAGGTCATTTAGCCCATTGGGTCTGCACGAGTAACAATCCCACCCAGGGACTATCCCCATAACTCCATGAATTTATTTTGCCAATCCATCTGATGCTAAGGGGCAATGCAGCATGGCCAATCAACCTAATCTGCACATTTTTGGATTGTGGAAAGAAACCAGAGGACCTGGAGGAAACCCATGCCGACATGAGGATGACATGCCAACTCCACCCAGACAGTCACACAAGACTGGAATCGAATCTGCGTCTCTGTTGCTGTGAGGCAGTAGTGCTAACCAGTGTGCCAACCTGTCGCCCGTGCTGGTCATTGATCTTTGATCAGGATCATCAAGTTGAATGCAAAGTGAGGAATGCTTCCTCACTGAAACACTTTGGGAAGTCTTTGATCAGTGCAACTGATGAGTGTGACTAGTTGAGAGGTTATTATTCACAGCACTCCTTCTCAGAGTGTACTTTCAGCCTGTTTGCCAATGGCTTGGAAGCCACTTCACCCATCTCTACCTGAACTTCCCTGCTACCAATCCTCACCATGACAGGGGAGCAGCTAATGTAGCTCTATGATGCAGCCCTGAAGAAGAGCAAGACAAGTAGCAATATCAACACTGATATCAACAACTGCAGTAGAGGCAACACCAACACCGGCTGCCTTCTCCTTGGCTGCATGTCCCTCACCAGGGCACAGGAGATGAAATCAGGGATCCAGCTCCAAGACGGCAAGAGCCCCCAACACAGGGTCTATAGACAGGTGATTGGTTCTTTTGATATTCTGAGTACCAGTGTCTCAGGGGACAAGTCACTGGAACAAAACTTTCTTCCAGTGGATTGCGTGGTTATTCATTGCCAGTGAATGTCAAAGGATGCATCAATGGAGGGTAACACTCCAATGCCCAGCTCCCCACAGGAGTCCCTGCCTCTTTCCATGAGTACTCTCTTCTCCTACAAGAGAAGTAAACAGAGAGATGTGTTTGTAATGGACTCTGTACAGGAAGAACAACTTTGAGGCATGGATGAAAGAGGCTAAGGCTGAGTATGAGTGTTGCCTGCTCAGATGGGAATGTGAAGTGCTGGGGATAGATGAATGGCTGAAGTTTCAGGTGCGTTACTATGAGGAGTACTGTGCAGGCAAAAGCTGGGAAGTTGATGTGTGGGGGTTGGCACCTGGAAGGGTTTATGCTACTTGCCTTTTCTGCCCTGCTGAGGTCCTGTATTCTCTTGGCCCACTGTCTCCAAATTATTAGGACCACATTCTTGTTATTCTACACTAACTTTTATTTGAAGGGCATGTGAAAATGTATCTCCCCAAATAACATTTGAAAACAGATCTGTTAATGTCTGGTCTTAAGTGGGTACGTGCAACATGTTTTCTGCATACTGCATTAATTGGTCCTTCATCAATTCACATGATCGCTGCCCCGTCACTGTTCAGTCTTGATGTAGAGATGCCGTTGATGGACTGGGGTAAACACGGTAAGAAGTCTCACAACACCAGGTTAAAGTCCAACAGGTTTATTTGGTAGCATCATGGTTTTCACAGCATCATGGCTACCACTGACTCTGCAAATTGCCAGCTCCAAGTGGAGAGAATCTCCAAGAAGATTGTGCATATCGATACAGACATCAAGTTTCTACAAAGATGCAAGAAAGCAGACAAGATACCAAAATCTTTAACTGTCTTGACTGGAGACCATACACATCTCTTTAACCTGTGCTTAACCCTCTCTCCATTCACATTGTCTGTACCTCTAAGGTTTGATTACCTGTAAAGACTCACATTCCAACCATTATTTTGTAAATTGAGTTTGTGTCTTTTTATGCCCTGTTTGTGAACAGAACTCCCACTCACCTGATGAAGGAGCAGCGCTCTGAAAGCTTGTGGCTTGTGCTACCAAATAAACCTCATAACCATGTTATGAGAAATCTGAATGGTGCCAGTTAGAGCACAGTGGTTGATATTTTCAGAGTGTTGTTGGTGGTTCACTGGATGCTTCTTGTTGCAACTCACAAAGTGTTAAACTAACTAACAAAATAAGTTTAATGTTTAAATAACTTTTACAGTTTAGGATAAAACTTGCCAACACGTATTGTTGGCAAGTTTCCAACCACTGTCATTGGGTTTGTTGCTTTAACAGTGTCAGTTTGGTTCATTCATTATATTAATCTGGGTCAATTGGTGGAACTCTGAACTGATTTAGATTGTAAGTTGAAAACCACTTCAGGATTTAGCATATAATCTAGGTTGACATTGCAATGCAGTACTGATGGGGTGTTGTACTGCTGCAGCTACTGTCCTTTGGGTGTGATGTTAAACTAGTTTCTGACTTGGTTTAGGTGTGTGGTGCTCTTCTTATGGCTCTATGTAAAGAACAGTTTATCAGTTGTAACATTTTCCCCTCAATCAGCACTAAAAACTAAACACAAAATGAGCCAACCTTCTTACACAAGGATCCAATTGATATTTATTGGATCTTACTGTGTATAAATGGCTGTTTTGTTTGCTTAGCACTGTGAGTAACACCACAAGTGATCCATTAATCAGTAAAAATGCTCCATCTGTTGATACTTCCTATCCATTGCTTCACACTTACTGTCATATTGTGACAAATTTGTGCTATGCCTGTTCCTCAACGGTCGAGATTCAGATTTCTTGCAGCGGATTATCTCACCTACAGATTTCAGCCACTACTTTTGTTCTGTTGTAACAACTAAACCAATGCACTTCTAGAAATACGTTCTGACATAATTACCTTTCTCGCAATGTTAGTCCTACCTTTAGAATTGTTGTTTGCATCTTTGCATATATTTGTCACCGCTTTTTATTGAAGGTCCCGGCTTCTATGGCAACACTAGAATTTCAGAATCCCAGCTTGCTAGTGACTGTGATTGATAGTTGAAGGGACACCTACAACTTGCAGCTATAGTGCAGTTGCCTAGAATTGGGCAGCACGCCAGATTCTGAGCACATGCCTGAGAATTCCCAGAATTCATTAGTGTGACTCTCTCAGCGGAATATACAACCTGAAAATTCCTCAAGCTGTAGCAGTAATTATACAATTGCCCTTCCTGAAGATATCAAACCATAGTAAAGCACAATATTAGGAACATTTTCCTTAGCTTTCATGTTTTCAGAGGAAAACTATTTTCATGTAAGTAATTTTCAAAGCAAAGTTACTGAGATAGGGAGAGAGAGATTAGGAAGAATAGAAAAGGGAGCGAGATGCTTGGAGAAATGGAATTTACTTGCGTTTTCCAATTAGGCACAAGCACTCCAAAAATGTGCAAAGGTTTATTACCTGGCAGAATGAATTTGATTTGTTTTAATTGTTGATAATCCAATTAATCCCATGTTTCGGGATTCAATCCACCTTTCCTTTCATTATTTTCCTTATAAAGTTAAATTGGGAAGGTTCCAGTGCATAAGGGAGACAGACAGACAGACAGACATGAAGTAATTGGGGCGTTGTGTGAATGAAAGAGAGAAACGACAAATGTTCAAATATCTTTGTTCTGCTTCCCTTGGTCTGCCTGATGTTTCCAGTTGATTACTATAGCAGCTGGCCCTACAGTTGGTAAGTTTTGAACTCAGTGGCACTGCTAAAATGAGAGCTTTAATTAAATTGTTGATAAGTGGATCTCATGCTGATGAATGTACTGATAACTGTGAAAGCAACTACCTTGAAACTTTACTCTTTGACAGATTGAGAGAACAGAGTGCTAGCATTCTGAGACATTGTTGATTGAAATGAATATTTCATGGAACAAAATAAAGTATTTTTCTGTATTTGCTGCGATAAATGATACGATTCTGCATATATATTTACATTGGTATGTTCCACCTACTCCCTGTCTCGTCTTTTAATTTTAGACATCAAAGCGTGCAGATTTATATGTTCTACTTGGACTAGACTGGTTGAAATTGTGGGCTGAATTTTATGCAGGAGGCAGAAGTCCCACCATCGGGGCTGATAGTGAGATGTGAGCCAGCAGCGGGACCCTGGAATGACATGTTGCCAGTGATGGCAAATTAAGGTAAGTAGCCTGCTCCCAAGAGCTCTCAGCCTAATCAGAGGACCAGTAGCTGAGCAGTCTCAGCAATGCTATTACTAGTAGTCACCAATGTTGAGGTTGTAACTGGGAGAAAAGGCCAAGGTAGCCTGCATGTTGGGTAAGTAGAGTTGGAGGTCTCCAGTGCCAGAGAAGGAGATTCCAGCAGGGGTGCAGGATTTGGAGGCGGAGGAAGGAGGGGATATTACTGAGGGCATCATTTTCATGTGGGCCACAGAACACCCAAAAATAAAGGACCGCCCAGAGAGCTGCCAGGGTTTACTTGGTAGTCTCCCCGCAGAGTGGGGACTCCCTCCTGATGTGACAAACCGCAACATTGTCATCAAACCAGCAGGCAAAGGAGGGGCCATCGTCATACTGAACAGAACGGATTACTGTAAAGAAGTGTACCGACAACTAAACAATGAGGAACACTACAGACAATTACCCACAGATCCGACCAAAGAACACACTCGTCAACTCAACAATCTGATCAAGACCTTTGATCCGGACCTTCAGAGCACCCTCCGTGATCTCATTCCACGTACTCCCCGCATTGGAGATCTCTACTGCCTCCCAAAGATACACAAGGCAAACACACCTGGCCGTCCCATCGTATCGGGCAATGGAACTCTGTGTGAGAACCTCTCCGACTACATCGAGGGCATCCTGAAACCCATTGTACAAAGAACCCCCAGCTTTTGTCGCGACATTATGGACTTCCTACTGAAACTCAGCACACACGGAGCAGTTGAACCAGGGACACTCCTCGTCACAATGGATGTCTCGGCGCTCTACACCAACATCCCCCACAACGATGGCATTGCTGCGACTGCCTCAGTACTCAATGCTGACAACTGCCAGTTTCCAGATGCAATTTTACAACTCATCCGCTTTATCCTGGACCACAATGTCTTCACCTTCAACAACCAGTTTTTCATCCAGACACATGGAACAGCCATGGGGACCAAATTTGCACCTCAATATGCCAACATCTTCATGCACAGGTTCGAACAAGACTTCTTCACTGCTCAGAACCTTCAACCAATGCTACACACTAGACACATCGATGACATTTTCTTCCTTTGGCCTCATGGTGAACAATCACTGAAACAACTATATGATGATATCAACAAATTCCACCCCACCATCAGACTCACCATGGACTATTCCCCAGAATCAGTTGCATTCTTGGACATACGCATCTCCATTAAGGACGGTCACCTCAGCACCTCACTGTACCACAAGCCCACAGACAATCTCACAATGCTCCACTTCTCCAGTTTCCACCCTAAACACGTTAAAGAAGCCATTCCCTATGGACAAGCCCTCCGTATACACAGGATTTGCTCAGATGAGGAGGATCATGACAGACACCTCCAGACCCTGAAAGATGCCCTCATAAGAACAGGATATGGTGCTCGACTCATAGATCGGCAGTTCCGATGCGCCACAGCGAAAAACCGCACCGATCTCCTCAGAAGGCAAACACGGGACACAGTGGACAGAGTACCCTTCGTCGTCCAGTACTTCCCCGGAGCAGAGAAGCTACGACATCTTCTCCGGAGTCTTCAACATATCATTGATGAAGACGAACATCTCGCCAGGGCTATCCCCACACCCCCACTTCTTGCCTTCAGACAACCACACAACCTCAAACAGACCATTGTTCGCAGCAAACTACCCAGCCTTCAGGAGAACAGTGACCACAATACCACACAACCCTGCCACAGCAACCTCTGCAAGACATGCCGGATCATCGACATGGATACCATCATCACACGTGAGAATACCATCCACCAGGTACATGGTAAATACTCTTGCAACTCGGCCAACATTGTCTACCTGATACGTTGCAAGAAAGGATGTCCCGAAGCATGGTACATTGGGGAGACAATGCAGACGCTACGACAACGGATGAATGAACATTGCTCGACAATCACCAGGCAAGACTGTTCTCTTCCTGTTGGCAAACACTTCAGTGGTCACGGGCATTCAGCCTCTGACCTTCGGGTAAGCATTCTCCAAGGCGGCCTTCACGACACACGACAGCGCAGAGTCGCTGAACAGAGACTGATAGCCAAGTTCCGCACACATGAGGACGGTCTCAACAGGGATCTTGGGTTCATGTCGCACTATCTGTAACCCCTGTGACTTGCCTGGGTTTGCGAAACCTCACTTACTGTACTGTCTGGAGACAATACACATCTCTGTAACCTGTGATCAGTGCTCCTTCCACTCACATTGTCAGCCACTTCAGGTCTTGAACAGCAGGTTAGGTGTAAGGATTCGCATTCTAATCAGTAATCTCTAAACAGTCTGTGCTTTATATGCTCTGTTTGAGGCCAGAACTCTCCATTCACCTGACGAAGGGACTAACCCTGAAAGCTTGTGCGTTTACTATCAAATAAATCAGTTGGACTAAAACCTGGTGTTGTCAGACTTTTTACTGTGGTCAAAATACCCACAGAGGGGGAAGAGTCACTTAATTTACCACTTAATTGGCTTAATTGGGCTTCTGATTGAGCAACAGATGCTAATTGACAGCTTTCATTCTGTTGGCAAAATAACAAAGATGTGGGAAGATGCGAAGTATGCGCCCTGCCCCCCGACACACCCTTTCCCCATCCCACTCCAGACATTAGGGGAAATGCTGAGCCAATTGTTGGGGCTGTTTTTTGATGTAAAGTTCAAAAGGTTGGAGAGAGAGTACCTAAAAATGGAAGCTTCCTCTTTTTCATTCTTTAAATTTAATTCATGGGGTGTGGGTGTTGCTGGCTGGGCCAGTATTTTTTGGCCATCCCTAATTATCCTTCACTAAGTGGCTTTCTAGGCTAATTCAGATGGCATTTAAAGTCAGCCATCTTGTTGGGTGTCTAGAATCATATTTATGCCAGACCAGGTGAGGACAGCAGATTTCCTTCCCTAAAGGACCAATGGGTTTTTACAATGATCAACAATGGTTTCATAGTCATCAGATTTTGTATTGAATTCAAAGTGTACCACCTGCTGTGGTGGTATTCAAATCCATGTTCCATGCAACATTGCACTGGGTCTCTGGATTACTAGTCCAGTGACAATGCCACAACGCCATCACCTCCCTGGAAAGGGGCTTGGAAAAGCAGACTCCTTCCACTTTCAAGCCTGGAGGCCCTCCCTGTTGAGAACCAATTGAGTAATAAAAAACCTGTGCTGCAGAGAGAAATTATTTATTTAAATAAAAATTTATTTAGCTTATGCTCACTGAAAATGTTTGTTTGGACAATGATAAGTGGTTTTAATGTTTTGTAGTTTTGTTATTCATGCTTTAAAGGGTCAAGATGATTAATACTTTTATTAGCTTGTGGCGAAATGACTTTTTTGTACAAAGAATAAATTATGTGTGAATTACTCTTTTATAAGTTTAAGTTTATCTATTAGTGTCAAAAGTAAGCTTACATTAACACTGCAATGAAGTTAATGTGAGAATACCTGAGTCGCTACACTCCAACACCTGTTCAGGAACACTGAGGGAGAATTTAGCATGGCCAATGCACCTAACCAGCACATCTTTTGGGAGGAAACCAGAGCACCCAAAGGAAACCTAAGCAGACTTAGGGAGAACGTGCACGCTCCGCCCAGGCAGTGACCCAAGCCAGGAATCAAACCTGGGTTCCTGGCACTGTGAGGCAGAATGCTAACCATTGTGCCACCGTGCTGCACAACAATTTTATTTTACGCATCCTAATGACATTACAGGATTCACGTACTGTGGGTCAATGGTCATGGAAGCACCATAGCTTTCATAGAGGATAAGTGGGGCCATGGAGATAAGTGGAAGGGCCGTGCTTGGCATAAGGGAAAAGAGAGATGATCAGCCATTTGTGAAAGGGCAGGTATTTGCATGGGGGAAGGGGTTGTGCAGTGGGTGGGAGAGCATGAGGTAGCATGGATGGATCATGAAGAGTGTTTGGAAGTTTGGAGGGTGTGAAGAGTGAGGGCCAGAGAACTGTTATTTTTATTTCAACTGGGACAAAGTCCCACAGTGTTATATTATAGTAATAATATTTTACCTTGGCTTTAGTTACATGACAAGACACAAGATACCAATCATTCATAAGGGATTTGGTAAGTTCTTATGGATTTATTTATTAAACTAGGCACAAGGGAATAGTTGTACATAGAGTAGCCCTCAAAAGTGGTTCAACTGATGCTGTGGCCAGAGATATTCAAATTCTTGAATTATTGTACAACACATCTCCTTTATTGTACTCCACCAAGTTGCCACAAAAGTATCAAGCTCTACTACAAAACATTATTACCCCACACATCAAAGTTTATTACGCAAGTATTCAATCTCTGCTTCCACTTTGTTGCACATGAAGTATTTAAGCTTTGTCTTTACTTTGTTATAACCTCTTGTTTACTTTGTAATATACAAAGGTAACAAAATGTCCAAACTCATGACTTCAGATCTATCCATGGTGAGGCAAGCGACCCAATTCACTCCCAATGGGCTTTGACTTGATTTGATTCGATTTATTATTGTCACATGTATTAACAGACAGCGAAAAGTATTGTTTCTTGTGCATGATGCAGACAAAGCATACAGTTCATAGAGAAGGAAACGAGACAGTGCAGAATGTAGTGTTACAGTCATAGGTAGGGTGTAGAGAAAGATCAACTTAATGCAAGATAAGCCCATTCAAAAGCAGCAGGGAAGAAGCTGTTCCTGAGTTGGTTGGTACATGAGCTCAGACTTCTGTATCTTTTTCCCAACGGAAGACGGTGGAAAAGAAAATGTCTGGGGTGCACGTGGTGCTTAATTATACAGGCCGCTTTGCTGAGGCTGTGGGAAGTATAGACAGAGTCAATGGATGGGAGGCTGGTTTGCATGATGGATTGGGCTACATTCATGACCTTTTGTGGTTTCTTGCGGACTTGGCTAGAGCAGGAGTCAAACAAAGCTGTGATACAACCAGCAAGAATGTTTTCAATGGTGCATCCATAAAAGTTGGTGAGAGTCATAGCTGATGTTCCAAATTTCCTTAGTCTTTTGAGAAAGTAGAGGTGTTGGTGAACTTTCTGAATTATAGTGTTGGCATAGGAGGACCAGGACAGGTTGTTGGTGATCTGGACATCTGAAAACTTGAAGCTCATGACCCTTTCTACTTCATCCTCACTGATGTAGACAGGGGCATGTTCTCCTTTATGCTCCCTGAAGTCGATGAGAATCTCCTTCATTTTGTTGACATTAAGGGAGAGATTATTGTTGGCACACCAATCCACCAGATTTTCTATCTCATTCCTGTACTCTGTCTCGTCATTGTTTGAGATCCAAACCACTACGGTGGTGTCATCAGCAAACTTGAAAATTGAATTAGAGGGGAATTTGACCACACAGTCATACGTGTATAAGGAGTATAGCAGAGGGCTGTTACCTTTTGAATACTTTGTCTACTACAAAGTAAAGTGGGGCACCGTTGTTGAGGATGATCATGGAGGAGGTGTTGTTGCCTATCCTTACTGATTGTGGTCTGCGAGTTAGGAAGTTCAGGACTCGGTCACAGAGGGAGATGCTGAGGCCCAGGCCATGGAGCTTGGAGATGAGTTTCGTGGGAATAATGGTGTTGGAGGCTGAGCTGTAGTCAATAAATAGGAGTCTTACATAGGTGTCCTTATTTAGTATTCCAGGATTGAATGCAGGGCCAGGGAGATGGCATCTGCTCTGGACCTGTTGCAGCGGTAGGCAAACTGTAGTGGATCCAGGTAGTCAGGCAGGCTGGAATTAACTTGTGCCATGACTAGCCTTTCGAAGCATTTCATAATAATGGATGTCAGAGCTACTGGCTGATAATCATTAAGGCACGCTGCTTGCTTTTTCTTAGGTTCCGAGATGATCTTCTTGAAGTAGATAGTTGTAAAGAGAGGTTGAAGATGGCTGTGAATACTCCCACCAGCTGATCCCACAGGATCTGAGTGCTCATCCGGGTACCCCATCCGGGCCAGTCGCTTTCCGTGGATCGGCCTTCGAGAAAGCTGCTCTGACATCTGCATTGGTGACCCCAAATACAGGTTCATCCAGGGTTTTCAGATTGGAGGGCATGGTCTCGCTGACCTCTTGCTCAAAACGGCCATAGAATGCATTGAGCTCATCAGAAAGGGGTGTGCTGGAGCTGACGATTTTACATGCCTTCATCTTGTAGCCTGTTATGCCTTGCAGACCTTGCCATAGTTGGCGGGGGTCAGTATGGCTAGCCTGGGACTCTGACTTGGTCCAGTGCTGTTTTTTGGCATCTTTGATGGATCTCTTTTGATCATTCTGATGTATCTGAGTCCCAGACTCAGGATTTGCTGCTTCTTCTGCAGTGGTTGATTACAGGTTACTGCTGCTGAATCTCTCTTTCTCATACAGATCTTACCGATCATGTTTTCAGTCGTGTACTCGCAGGACAGACACTAATCAATCTCTGTCTTTTTGGTCACGAATAGGGAAGAAAATCTACTGTCCTCACCCGTTTGGCCTACATGTGACCCCAAAGTCACAGCAACGTGGTTGACTGTCGTTGGGAAAGTAGGGATGGGCAATAAATGCTAGGCAGCCAGTGACACCCATGTCCCACGAATGAATTAAAAGAAATTAAACTGCAGACCAGAATCCATGATGATCTCTCTAGGCACTTCTAACAAACTGAAAATAGCACTTGATGTGAGTGACAGTTGTGCTTGATGTATTATGCAATTGGTGAATAATGGGATTCTTGGTAAAGTAGTCAATGATGATGCTGAAGTCAGTGCCATTGACATTAAAGAGGGCAGATGCCGTTTTGGACAGGGCAGGAACTTTATGTGGAATTAATGGTGTTTTCTCCATTTGACATTTACTTTTAACATGCCTCATACCTCTTGATGATGACTTCAACATGACCACTCATACATAGCCAAAAAACTGTCTTGCTTGCAAGTCTTCCTATCTGATCTATGCCCTCATATAAATGACAACATTTTTAGAGAATATCAGGTTGCAAAGACCTATTTGCCTTTCAAAATGACTTCCCCGGAGATGCCTAGCTGCCCCTGGCAAGGCCAAAATGAGGTCTCGTGTTTGTGGACATGCTGAATATATCAAGTCTTCCTTCAGTGATGATGTTCCACTGTTCCTGTAATGTAAAATCTTTTGCCATTTCTACTTGTAGCTGCTGGTATTTGCATTGTGGAAAGTGTAGCAGATCAATTTGGAGAACATCTTCAAGTTCGATGGAACTGAAGTCAACTTGTCTGTCTGAAGCTACATCTTCAGATTTCACTAGGCTCGGTGATCTGCTGAGTGCATCCAATGTGATCATCAATGTGATCAATAGCGTGTATCTAAACTCACACTCATAACCTTGAATTTTTATCAATAGACGTTGCAATCTTGGCAGTGAACTAGTCAGTGGTTTTCACAAGCCATGGAGATGGTTTGGCATTTGGTTCCGACTACAAATCTTTTGCATAAGAGATGAGTCTGAAATACATCTTGCCAAACTCCAAAGCAAATGCTTCCTACTCAGTACTGGAGAAGTCGGATTGCAGTCTGGACAGATATTTTGAAGCAAATGCAACTGACTTGTCTTTTTTGTAGTATGCATGACCCAAGACCTCTATGAGAGACATCCATCTCCAGGATAGTTGTTTCCGTACAATTGTAAAATTGTAACATTGATGCTCTATTAATGACTGTCTCAGTGCTTTTTTCAAAATTCCCTTAGTGATGAATATTTTTGAACAAAATTGGGAATGTATTGAAACAAGAAATCAAAGGGATCTAGACGTTATTGAAGATCATTCTTAGTTTGCCAAGTTAGCTTGGCCTTCATATTTTCTATTTTACTTGGATCAAGATGGAAGCCAGCACTGTAATAAACCAGAATTAAAGAAATTGATCTGCCCCATGTAAATGTCACATTTCAGGCTGTTGAATACCAATCTTCATTACATACCTCTTGCATCAATAAGTACATTTTTTAAATTCATTCATGGGACATGGGCGTTGCTGGCTGGCCAGCATTTATTGCCCACCCCTACTTGCCCTTGAGAAGGTGATGGTGAGCTGCCTTCTTGAATCGCTGCAGTCCATGTTCTGTGGGATTACCCACAGTGCCGTTAGGGAGGGAATTCCAGGAGAAAGGATGGGAAAGGTAGGATTAGGGAACCGTGGATTACTAGAGACATAGAAGACCTGGTTAGGAAAAACGAGAGGCGTATGTCAGGTCTAAGCAGCTGGGAACGGAGAGATCGTTGGAGGAATACAGAGAGAGTAGGAGGGATCTCAAACGGGGAGTTAGGAGAGCAAAGAGGGGGCATGAGATTGCTTTGGCAGGTAGGGTTAAGGAGAATCCAAAGGCGTTTTACTCCTATCTTAAGAACAAAAGGGTGGCTAGGGTTAAAATCGGTCCTCTCAGGGACAGACGTGGGGAATTGTGCTTAGAGGCAGAGGGAATGGGGGAGATCCTGAATGAATACATTGCGTCGGTATTCACGAAGGAGAGGGGCTTGATGTCTAGTATGGTCATTGAGGGAGCGGTAGACCAATTGAAAGATCTATTGATTATGAGGGAAGAAGTGTTAGGGCTTTTAGAGGGCATTAAAACCGATAAATCTCCGGGGCCTGATTGCATTTACCCTAGGCTGCTTAGAGAGCGAGGGATGAGGTTGCTGGGCCTCTGACGCGAATCTTTATCTCTTCTTTGGACACAGGTGAGGTCCCAGAGGACTGGAGGATAGCGAATGTGGTACCGTTGTTTAAAAAGGGTAGGAGGGATAGCCCAGGTAACTATGGGCCAGTGAGCTTAACGTCAGTGGTAGGTAAGTTGATGGAGAGGATTCTTAGGGATAGGATGTATGTGCACTTGGAGCGTTGCCATCTGATTAAGGATATGCAGCATGGCTTTGTAAAGGGGAAGTCTTGCCTTACGAATCTGGTAGAATTCTTTGAGGAGGTGACAAAAATGGTTGACGAAGGACAAGCCGTTGATGTCGTCTATATGGATTTCAGTAAGGCGTTTGACAAAGTCCCTCATGGTAGGTTGGTACAGAAGATTAAAGCTCATGGGACATGTGGTCAGGTATCTAGATGGGTAGAGAACTGGCTTGCAAAGAGGAGTCAGAGAGTGGTTGTGGAGGGGTCTTTTTCTAGCTGGAGGTCTGTCACTAGTGGTGTGCCGCAGGGCTCGGTACTGGGACCTCTTCTCTTTGTAGTGTATATAAATGATTTGGAAGAGGGAGTAGGTGGTGTGATCAGCAAATTTGCTGATGACACCAAGATGGCTGGATTGGCAGACAGTGAGGAGCAGTGTCTGGCAATACAGCAGGATATTGATAGGCTGGTTGATTGGGCAGATACGTGGCAAATGGAGTTTAATCCAAATAAATGTGAGGTGATGCATTTTGGCCGGAATAATGTAGAGGGAAGTTATATGATAAAGGGTAAGCCCGTAACGTGTATAGAGTCGCGGCGAGACCTGGGGGTGCAAGTGCACAAGTCTTTGAAGGTGGCAGCGCAAGTGGGGAGTGTGGTGAAGAAAGCCTATGTTATGTTAGCCTTTATAGGAAGGGGTATAGAATATAAGAGCTGGAGTCTGATGTTGCAGTTGTACAGAACATTGGTTAGGCCGCATTTGGAGTACTGCGTATAGTTCTGGTCGCCTTACTACCAGAAGGATGTGGAGACTCTGGAGAGAGTGCAGAGGAGGTTTACCAGGATGTTGCCTGGTATGGAAGGACTGGGGTATGAGGAAAGATTGAAGAAATTGGGGCTCTTTTCTCTTGAAAGACGCTGACTGAAGGGGGATCTAATAGAGGTATATAAGATTATGAAGGGTATAGATAGAGTAAACAGAGGTACGCTATTTCCTATGATAGAGACACGTAGGACAAGGGGCCATGGACTTAAGGTGAGGGGGGAGCGGTACAACACAGATATTAGAGGGAGGTTTTTCACACAGAGGGTAGTGGGGGTATGGAATGCTCTGCCAAGTAAAGTGGTGGAGGCAAACAAGCTAGAGTCATTTAAGAGTAACTTAGACAGGCACATGACTGGGTTGGAGATGGGTGGATATAGGAGAACCTTTTAAATAAGGGTCATTAGCATTGGGGCGTCCCTGGTAATGTAAATGGGTATAGTATGATAATAATGTTTTTTCTCTTTTCATTCACAGGTTTTACGTCGGTCCACCTCGTGTCCAACGAGGGGCATACAGGCGATGGGTCGTACTGGGGCTGCTCTTGGTTGTTCGAGATTGGCCTAGTGCTTCATGTCGTTAGTGTGTGCCTAAACTGGACAAGATACTGGGCAAGATGACAGCTCAGTGACTATCGCTGATTGCTGTGCAGACACATGGATTTGGGCTGGTGTCTGTGGGAGTTTGCGCATTCTCCCCATGCTTGCGTGGGTTTTCTCCGGGTGCTCCGGTTTCCTCCCACACCTCAAAGATGTGCTGTTAGGCTGATTGGCAGGAATAAATTGTCCCTAAATCAGATTCCCTCAATGTGGATGGCCATAAAACATTAGATAGGGGTCATGGGTAGAGAGGTGGACTGGTGGTGTTGAGATGGCGGCGCGGGCTCGTTGGGCCGAAGGGCCTGTTTCCCGGGCTGATTTTGTTCTTTGTTCTTTGAGTTTCACCCAGCGACTGCGAAGGAAAGGTGATATATTTTCAAGTCAGGATTGTGAGTGGCTTGGAGGGGAACTTGCAGGTTGTGGTGTTCCCACTTATCTGCTGCCCTTGTCCTTTTAGATGGAAGTGGTTGTGGGTTTGGAAGGTGCTATCTTAGGATCTTTGGTGAATTGTTGCAGTGCATCTTGTAGATAGTACACACTGCTGCTACTAAATGTCGGTGATGGAGGGATTGAATGTTTGTAGATGTGCTGCCAATCAAGTGGACTGCTTTGTCTTGGATGGTGTCAAGCTTCTTGAGTGTTGTTGGAGCTGCACACATTCAGACAGGTTGGGAGGATGCTTCACACTCCTGACTTATTCCTTGTAGATGATGGATAGGCTTTGAAGAATCAAGAGGTGAGTGACTTGCCGGAGTATTCCTAGCCTCTGACCTGCTCTTGTAGCCATGTGTTTATGTGGTGAGTCCAACTGAGTTTCTGGTCAATGGTAACCTCAAGGTTTTTGACAGTGAAGGATTCAGTGATGGTTACACCATTGAATGTCAAGGGGCAGAGGTTAGAGTGTCTGTTATTGGTGATGGTCATTGCCTGGCATTTGTGTGACATGAATGTTACTTGCCATTTGTCAGCCCAAGCCCGGATATTGTCATTTGAACATGGACAGCTGAGGAGTCATGAATAATGCTGAACATTGTGCAATCATCGATTAACATCCCCACTTCTGACTTTAAGATTGAGGGAAGGTCATTGATGAAGCAGCTGAAGATTGTTGGGCCTAGGACCGTAACCTGAGAGACTCCTGCAGAGACGTCCTGGAGCTGAGATGATTGACCCTCCAAAACCACAATTATCTTCCTATGTACCAAGTGTGGCTCCAATCAGCAGAGCATTTGTCTCCTGATACTCATTGATTCCTGTTTTGCTCAGGCTTCTTGATGCCATACTTGGTTGAATGCAGCTTTGATATCAAGGGCTATCATTCTCACATCACCTCTAGAATTCAGCTCAGCTCTTTTGTCCATGTTTGAACCAAGGCTGAAACGAGGCCAGGAGCTGAGTGACCCTGGCAAAACCCAAACTGGATATCACTGAGCAGGTTATTGCTGAGCATGTTCTTGATTTGTTTCTCCCTCAACAGCAATGCAATCTGCAATACAGATGTCTCTAGGTACAGTGCATGTAAATGTGGTTCATGTGAGCTTGAAACATCCTGGCTAACAGATTGTCTAAAAGGAAGTCATTGGAAGCACAATGAAGTATGAAATATAGTAAGATTTTGGGACTTGTCTACAAGATATACAGGTAAGTAATCATGCTTTCATCAAGCATTGAGAAAAATTTTGCACCTGCAAATCATGGAATTAATTCTCCTCACGTGGATATTTTCTAAGGGCAATGTTTTAAATATTGTGCACTGAGGAATAGTCTCAATGATCCATCCTTCTTTATGACACATGATTGAACTGTATCAATCGGTGTGCTCTTGCACTCTTCTAATTACACTGCTTTCCTCCAATCTGTCTAGTTTGACCTTCAGTTTGTCTCGTAAGTGGATACTGCACTTACATGGTGGATCAGTTGACAGCTCTGCGTTCTCCTCTAAGTGTAATGTTTCAGCTCTGTTGAAACTGCCAATTTTATCAAAATGTTCTGGATATTTCGATGTTATGTCATGAACTGAGACGATAGAAGTAGTTTGATGTTGATTTTCCTTGTGATGTCTGACTGATTCCATGGAATGTTACCAGTATGAGATCATGATATGCCATTCAACATACATTTGCTGGATCTTTAGTTTCTACGTTGTGACATCTAAGATGATTGTACTTGCACTCCAGGACTATGGATCCTGCACATTGAATTAGTGAACAGTTGTATGTCAAAAGATTTACAACAATACTTTTGTCATTGGCTTCTGCATCTGCAGGGACATGTCTTTTAGAATTTACAGCACTGACATTTGCCACTGTGTCAATCATGTCCAATAATGAATAGTTACCAACCTTCCATGTGCAGATAGTTTGAATCATGGTAAACACTTCAGATGGTGTGATGCGTTTATATTTAAAAATAAATTGATATTGTGAAACATGTGTTCACTAGTCCTTGCCTTATTGACAAACTAGAAAATGACAATTTTTTGCACAATCACCTTATGTCCCTGGATACTGGATGGTCATTCTTACTGTTTGATGTTACCCATTTTGTACAGATTGGTGGATCAATGCATGACAATGGACCACTATTTGTATGTGTCCTGGAATCTCATGCAGTAACCTCTGCCAATGGCTCTTTCTGTTTCATGCCTTGCTGTATTGATGAAAAGCTGGGCATTTTCTTAGTGTTCTAGAAGGCCACACCTTCCACATAACGTGCTAGGTTTGAGTGTTCTAGTAAGTGTGCCAACAACTGGGGTTGTACTTAAGGCCTTCAACCTTTGTTGAACTACTCGGATTGCTTTGTGCTTACAACCATCCTTCAGAGATTATTTGATGATATATGTATTGGGCTTGTCTCGCAGATCTTTCTGGAATGCTTCCAGGGGAGTGGATGCGATCACCATTCTGTCTGCTAGCGCCATGCTTTATCCTGCTGACGACATGGTCCAAAGATTCTGTAGGCTGTTGTTGAAGTGACACGTACTCTAGCCAATAAATACAGATGTTTAACCTGATTCTGAACTGGTCTTCCAATGTGGCCCATAAGTTTTGGTGATCCTTTGGTTCTTTTTCTATTAATTCTGACATTTCAACCAGTGCACACCTACATTTCCAATTGCTGGGTGAAATGTTATGGCTTGTTTGTCTGGTTCATGCACATTTGAATCAAGAAACCATAGCTCTTGTTCAAATATTTTGAATTTGGGTGGTAAATCATCTGTTTTCACAGATATCATGTAAAATCACAGCTCTGAGCAGCTTATAAAGGGAACGAGGTCAGAACAGAACAAGAAATGAGTTAGTGAAAACAGAAAATCTGCAGCATCTGCCTGATTGCTGATTTAAAGCAGCTTCTGCTTCTTTTGCAGATTTCCAAAATGCACAAAATTTGATTTTAATAAAGAAATGAAGGAACATCAGCGATGAGTTTAATGGCAACATCATTGAGGTGATTACAGGAGGCTTTTGAAGACTGGAAGAGGGTTAGAAGGACAAATTGTTTGATAAAATCTCAGAGAAGAAACAGAAAAACAGATATGTGCACCCTCTAACTTGATTAAAAACAATTCTAATACAGGGAACATCAAATCCATTGAAGGAACAGAAGGTGCAAAATCAAACAGCATCCAATTCAAAATAAATTTTGAGAATATAAGCGTATTATTACAAATTAAATGAAAATGAAAATATATTAAAACAAGAGTGACTCTGTCAAAGGAAGCAACATGTAGACCTGTCTAAGAAAATAAAAGAAAGGGCATCGCTATTAAAATATGTTCTTGAATGTTAACAGTTTAAAGCACTTTGCTTAATAACAGCATGACTACATTTCAGTGAAACGACATTTTCCAAGATAACACATTAAAAATGCAGAAAGACCTTTAGAAAAAAAATGACTTTTTTCACAGTGATTTCTTTTAATGATTAATTCAAAATTGCCCCATTGGCTGGTTTCCAAGCATTGTGAAAAATAAGTTCTGACTTGTCTCTCTGTGCCTGCAGGAGTGAGTGCTGCCATACTACCACACATCGGTTTCTCTCCTGTTCGTAGTATAGAGACATTCACAATACTGTGGGCTCAGGGTTTTGACAAAGCAACCATATACCCAAGTCAGGAAGATATGTGATTTGGAGGAAAGATCTTGGGGAAATGGCATTGCCGTGCATCTGTTGCTTTTACCCTTCTCGGTGCTAGATGTCACAGATTTAAGAGGCCGAACGAACCCTGGTGATTTTCTGCAATACATTCTGTAGATATGTGCACATTGTGGTCTTGTGAAGCTGATGGAGAGTGCATCGGTGTTTAAGTTGATGGATAGGATGCTGATCAAGCAGATTGCTTTGTCCTGGTTTGTGTGTAGCTTTTGAGCAGCTTTTTGAAGTTCTGTGTTTCTGATCAAGTGGAGAGTATGCTAACAAACTCCTGATTTAGGCCTTGTGGGTGGGGAGAGACTTTGAGAATACTCACCACCGGGTAGCCAGCCTTTGATTGCTTTATTAGCACTTATATAACTGGGTAAGTTCAGTTTGTGATCAATGGCGACCCCCTTATTACTAATGGGCAAAACTGTTGATGGTTTAGCTGTATACAATCCTGAGGCATAGCAAGTGGGTGGCACAGTGGCACAGTAGTTAGTACTGCTACCTCACAGCACCAGGGACCTGAGTTTGATTCCAGCCTTGGGTGACTGTCTGTGTGGAGTTCTTCCTGTGCGTGCATTTCCTCTGGGTGCCCTGGTTCTCTCCCACAGTCCAAAGATGTGCAGAGTAGGTGGATTAGCCATGCTAAATTGTCCTTTAGTGTCCCAAGTAGGGTAGAGCGATTAGTGGAGTAAATGCACAGGGTTACAAGGATAGGGCGGGGTCTGGGCCTGGATGGGATGCTCTTTCTGAGAGTCAGTGCAGACCCAATGGACTGAATGGCCTCTTTCTGCACTGTTGGATTCTATGATTCTATTCTATGATGTTCAGGTACAGCTCATTCTACTTCCACAGTCTATTACTCCTTATTGAAATATAGTAGTTTGTGAGTCTAGATAGTAATGGAGGAGTGAGATTCATTCAGTAAGAGGTTATAGGTTGCGGTGGCGTACAGTTCTGCTGTGGCTGGTAATCAACACCTCATGATTTCCTGACTTTATCTGTTAGATCTTGTTTTAATCAATGTCATTTAGCATGGGGGTAATGCCACACAACATGATGGGTAGCATGAAGACATGGAGGGGAATTTCCCCATCCTGCCCGCCATGGGAATTGGAGTGGGGGGGCAGGGGAGGACCATGCACGGGTCCATTGACCTGGGATGGGATTTTCTGCTTTTGGGGCGAATGTGACTGGAAAATCCCACCTGTAGTCTCTATAAGGACTGTCAGTCTTACCAATGCTGCTGTGGACAAATGCATCTCCATTTAATGGATTGTTGAGAACAGGGTCAAATACTCTATCCTCTCATGTTGTTTCTTGCAACTCTGTCTGACAGCTATGACTTTCAGGTCCCTGCCAGCTTGGTCTGCATTGGTACTGCAAGCCACTTTTGATAGTGTACATTGAAATTATCAACAGGATATTGTTAAAATGTCTATAAAAATCCCCAGATTGAATTGGAGACCCACTATTCAAATCCAAAATCTTTAAACATTCTCATGGAAGAGTTCCAGAAAGACCTACTAGCAAGCCCAATACATATAGCATTGAAGACCTTATCAATGAAGGGTGTAAGTACAAAGTGATCCTCACAGGTCGATGGAGCTTATAGATCATAGAACATAAGAAATAGGAGCAGGAGTAGGCCATCTGGCCCTTCGAGCCTGCCCCGCCACTCAACAAGATCATGGCTGATCTGTCGTGGCTCAGTTCCACTTTCCCGCCCTCTCCTCATAACCCTTAATCCCCTCGCTTATCAAAAGCCCATCAACCTGTGTCTTAAAAATATTTGGCGAGGCAGCCTCCACCACTTCAACGGGCAGAGAATTCCAGAGATTCACCACCCTTTGAGTGAAGAAGTTCCTCCTCAACTCCGTTCTAAACCACACCCCCTTTATCTTGAGGCTATGCCCCCTAGTCCTACTGTCCTTTCTGAGCGGGAAGAGTCTCTCCACCTCTTATCCTATCCGTCCCATTCATCATCTTATGTGTCTCAATGAGATCTCCCCTCATTCTTCTAAACTCTAACGAGTACAAGCCTAGTTTATTCAGCCTCTCCTCATAGCTCAACCCCCTCAACTCTGGCATCAGCCTAGTAAACCTCCTCTGCACTCCCTCCAAGGCCAAAATATCCTTGCGTAAGTGCGGCGACCAAAACTGCACACAGTACTCCAGCTGCGGCCTCACCAGTGTCCTATACAGCTGCAGCAAGACCCCCCTACTTTTATATTCAATCCCCCTCGCTATGAAGGCCAGCATCCCATTAGCCTCCCTGACCTGCTGCACCTGCAGGCTGGGTTTTTGCGACTCATGCAAAAGGACCCCGAGGTCCCTCTGCACCTAAGATCCTAAGCACAACCCCAATTGTTGATGTATTCACTCGCACCACCCACACCTAGCAAGGCACGTGGGAAGTGTGGTCTTCTGGATCCACTAAGAAATTCTGCAAGGAATGTGGCAGAATGTGCTACTGGCAATGACAGTGTGCTAGAATAAAGAGTGGTGCATCTGCAGAGAGTCGTGCACTGATCCAAACGGACTGTAAAGCACAGGTACTTCCAGCAGCAAGAATGTCCAGCTGGTATCCTATAAGAAACATATACCTGACAAACCAAAAGATGATGATATGTGTGATGAAGTGAAGAGCTATGAACATATGTTTCACAAAGTAGATTCATGAAAAGCATAGATCTTGGCAGACTCATGCAAAGATCTGTACATAAGTCTGCCAAGACTCAAATTATCTGTCCCAAGTGAGTTGGCAACTATTCATTACTGGCCAAGATTGATGCAGGAACAAGTGCCAATGTACTACCCTCTGAATTGTAAAGGATGTATATCCACAAACATAGAATCAGGGCGAAATCTATTACAGTACAACTTACAGCATACAATTGTTCAATAATTCCACATGCATGTTCCATGGTCTTGGAGTTCAAATACAATCAATCCCGAAGTGTCACATGTGTTCTATATTGTGGAGACTAACGGTTGAGTGATCACAGCGATCATTGTATGGTTGAGCTTTTGATGCAGATGGAGGATGAGAAAGTAGGGTTCCGGACCTGTGTCCTCTGTTTGAACAGAGAGAAGTACGATAGGATGAGAGAGGAATTGGCAAATGTAGATTGGGGACGCAGATTGGTCGGTAGGACGACTGAGGAACAGTGGAGGATCTTTTTAGATTGGCTAAAAGTAGTGGGCGAGTAGAAGATTGGGAGAGGTTTAGAAATCAACAAAGAATGACTAAGAAGTTGATAAAGAAAGGAAGGATAGACTATGAAGCTAAACTAGCGCTAAATATAAAAAAGGACAGTAAGAGTTTTTACAAATATATAAAGAGGAGGAGGCTGGCTAGAGTGAATGTTGGACCCTTAGAGGATGAGAGGGGGGATTTAGTGGTGGGAGATGAGGAAATGGCTGAGGCCTTAAATAAGTTTTTTGCCTCGGTCTTCACGGAGGAGGACGTGAATAGTTTGCCGGATATTAAAGATAGAAGAATGGTAGGAGTTGAGGGCCTGAATGCGATTACTGTCACTAGAGAGGTAGTGCTTGATCGACTAGCGGGACTGATGGTGGACAAGTCCCCAGGACCGGATGGAATGCATCCCAGGGTTCTGAAGGAAACGTCAGAGGTGATAGTGGATACCTTAAATGATTATTTACCAAACTTCGCTGGATTCCGGGAAAGTGCCGGAAGATTGGAAAACGGCTAATGTTACGCCGCCATTTAAAAAAGGTAGCAGGCAAAAGGCAGGGAATTATAGGCCGGTTAGTTTAACGTCAGTAGTTGGAAAAATGCTTGAATCCATCATCAAAGAAGAAATAGCGAGGCACCTAGAAAAGAATTGTTTGATAGAGCAGACGCAGCACGGATTCGTTAAGGGGAAGTCATGTTTGATGAATTTTTTGGAATTCTATGAGGATGTGACTAGTGTGGTAGACAGAGGGGAACCGGTGGATGTGGTGTTTCTCAATTTTCAAAAGGTATTTGATAAGGTGCCGCATAAAAGATTGCTTCAGAAGGTTAGGGGGCATGGAGTTGGGGGTAAGGTGTTAGCATGGATAGAGGATTGGTTGTCTAATAGGAGGCAGAGAGTTGGTATCAATGGGTGCTATTCTAATTGGTGGTTGGTGACTAGTGGAGGGCCGCAGGGATCAGTGCTGGGGCCTCAGCTATTTACCATTTATATAGATGATCTGGAGGAGGAGGCTGAGTGTAGGGTGAAGAAATTTGCTGATGACACGAAGATGAGTGGAAAAGGAAATTTAGCAGAGAGTGTGGAATGTCTGCAGAGGGATCTGGATAGGCTGAGCGAGTGGGCGAGGACCTGGCAGATGGAGTATAATGTTAGCAAGTGCGAGGTTATCCACTTTGGCAGGAATAATAGTAGGAGGAATTACTATTTAAAGGGTGAAAAGCTGCAGCATGCTATGGTGCAGAGGGACCTGGGGGTCCTTGTGCATGAGTCGCAAAAACCCAGTCTGAAGGTGCAGCAGGTGATCAAGAAGGCAAATGGGATGCTGGCCTTCATAGAGAGGGGGATAGAATATAAAAGCAGGGAGGTCTTGCTGCAACTGTACGGGGCATTGGTGAAGCCGCAGCTGGAGTACTGTGTGCAGTTTTGGTCGCCGCACTTGCGCAAGGATATTTTGGCCTTGGAGGGAGTGCAGAGGAAGTTCACTAGGCTGATACCGGAGAACAGGGGGTTAGACTATGAAGAGAGACTAAATAGACTGGGTCTGTACTCGTTGGAGTTTAGAAGGATGAGGGGGGATCTTATAGAGACGTATAAGATAATGAAAGGAATAGATAGGGTAGAGGTAGAGAGATTCTTCCCGCTCAGAAAGGACAGCAGGACTAGAGGGCACAGCCTCAAGATAAGGGGGGGCAGTTTAGAATGGAGTTGAGGAGGAACTTCTTCACTCAAAGGGTGGTGAATCTCTGGAATTCTCTGCCCATTGAAGTGGTGGAGGCTACCTCGCTAAATGTATTTAAGACACGGGTAGATAGGTTTTTGACAGACAAGGGAATTAAGGGTTATGGGGAGAAAGCGGGAAAGTGGAACTGAGCCACTTCAGATCAGCCATGATCTTATTGAATGGTGGGGCAGGCTCGAAGGGCTAGATGGCCTACTCCTGCTCCTGTTTCTTATGTTCTTACTTATGTTCTTATTACCAGCAAGCTGTGGCTTCACGCCAGTGAAAATCAGTCTCAGAAACTACTCCTATCACCTCAGTTCATAACCTAAAATCAAAATATCCAGAGTGTTTTGAAAAATGATTAGTTTCAATGGAGCTGTTAACAGAAGTGTAACTCCTCCTGTTACACTTGCAGGAGAATACAAGTCCTTCCACTGATCAACCATGTAATTGCAGATCCACTTACAAGACAAATTATAGGTTGCACTAACTAAAAAGAAGAAAAATAGCATCATTCGAAGATCAAGAGCACACTGATTGATATAACTCAATCATATTTATCATAAAGAAAAACGGATCATTGAGTGTATCTCAATCCACAACGTTTAAAAACAACTTTGAAATGTTGTCCTTACAAGATAAACACCATTAAAAGAGGCAAATCTGCGATTCACAGGTGTAAGTTCTTTTTAAAACTTGAAGACAAGTATGGCTACTGGTTGGTACAGTGACCTGATTAGAATCCATCTTGTAATAATAAGGAATCTGTCCCTGCCCCATGTGCCTGACCTGAAACACATGCCTAGAAGGGAATGCTGTAGTTGCACTCATGGCAATAACTCAAGGGAGCCCAATGGTTATGCCCGCATATCGATCTGCACACTCTCCCTGCTGGCCTTGTTAATGATGCCAATGGCAGGCAAACTAATCAGGTGACGAATGGCATGTATTGTGCTGCCAGCACCCACAAGTGGGGATACTGGACCCAGTGAGGGATTGGGGAGGGCGGTGTTGGGGGTAGCTGCAAGCAATGACATGTATCTCTCTCACACACGATCCCCACCACGCAGAAAGGATCTCGGGCTGATTGATTGAGAGCTGACCATCATGGTGGCAGCTGAGGAGGAGGAGGTGGCTCAGGAGGTGGAGAGTGTAAGGAAGCATAAGGAGGAGCAGCAGTGGCAGGCCCTCAGAAAGGAGGGTAGGGGGACTGCTGCAGATGGCCATGAGGTGGGAAAACAGTCTCCTGAAAGGGTGGCTAGGAGATGGAGGCCCGAGACCAAGGTAGAGGCTCACTTTACTGAAGCCCACACTGCCACCTAGTCCATTGAGCATTGCTTAGGCCTGCTGGAGATGTGATTCTGGTGCCTGGACCGCTCTGGGGATGCCCTCCAGTATGACCCTGTGCATGCCTCATCATTATAATTGTCTGCTGCATTCTGCACAACATACTGCAGCAGTGGGAAGATTACCTGGAGGAGGAGGGGGAGGAAGAGGATTGGCACCAGGCAGAGCCTTGCCATATGAGGAGCTGGCAGATGGAGGGCACAGTAAAAAGGCTGACAGCACCAGGTTTAAGTCCAACCGATTTACTTGATAGTAAACTCACTAGCTTGAGGTTTCCCTCTTCTTCAGGTGAATGGAGTTCCTCTCTTCATTGGATTTGGAGCTTCTGGTGCTGTGCTTTACCTATCACGTCTGGTAATGTTTAGCCCTGATGTCTGCTGGGACAAAACGAACAACCCTCAGCCCTCGAATAAAGTGCGTTATAATCAGCAATACAAGTTTGTTGCTGTCAACACTGATTATAAAAATCTGAAGAAGAATAGTCCTGACTTCTGAATGATTGCCAAAATACATAGCTACTTTTGCTGAAATGCCAAAGTCTTCAAGACAACAGAGTTCCTCTCCATTCACCTGAAGAAGAGCTTAACCTCGAAAGCTTGTGAGTTTACTATCAAATAAATCGATTGGACTTTTTACTGTGTTTACCCCAGTCCAACACTGGCATATCCACATCATGACACAGATGGAGGGCAGCCAGTGATGGCAAGTGCCCAGCAGGGCAGGGCAGCAGGAGAGACCCTGAAGGGAGCCTTCTTCATATAGCTGGTGACGTCCAGAGTGGGAGCTGCTCCCAACACCCTTCCACCACACTCCAGGACTACTGCAGCCACCAACTCCTGCCCCCACAACCCAAAGCTGGGCACTCAACCTAGATGACCCTTCCCCACCCTTCTTCAGCCCACACCTCCCCCCGAGAAACATCACAACAAGTTAACAAGCCTGGGCTGGCACTGGCAGCCAGTCTTTGGTGAAGACTGGAGGATGATGATGACACACTGATGACACCCCTGTCTGAAGTCTGACTCCTACCTACTCTCCAAATGCTCACTGCCACCTTGAATCACATAGCAGTAAGGGTTAGGAACATAAGCGTGTGGGGCAATGGGTCGTGGGGTTCGACCAGGGTGGGTGGAGGCAATGCCTGGCGCTGGTGTTTGACTAAGGGTTCAGTGGATGGTAGGGAAAACAGGGCAGGTGGTCTATATCTTTTGGCCAAGGTGCTGGTATCACGCAGAACAGCAGTCTGCACTTTGATGTGTGGGATTGGGGACACTCAGCTCTGTGCAGGGAGAATCAAAGAGAGATTAGTCACAGCTATGATGTGCTAAAAACTTTTAATTGTGCTCTTAATATTCACGGAAACCTTAACCCTGACTACTGCTGACCTTCACCCATGCCCTCTTAGTGAACCTACAACTTTCTTATCTTGTGCGGTCTACTGCTTAGTCTAGGTGCTCCCCCAGGATGCACATCAGAGGTGGAGGGGTGATCTGTGCCCCATTGTCTGTGATGCCCTTGGCAGTCTTCCCTTGGGAGGCCAAGACCAAGAGGGCACCAGCTGACTTGCAGATGACACTGATGTTTCTGTGTCACTCTGTTTATCCAGCTGGCCCTCAGATGTCCCTGTCTGAGGAAGGAGGAAAATTGGAAGGCCTTGAGACACCTGGAGTCTCCTGGGTGGAAGGCCCCAGCATGAGCTCTAGCCCTTCTTCCTTCCATGGGGTGCCCATAGGCCCTGAGAACACTCCATGGGATGCCAGGGTAGCTGGACTGACTTCCAGAAGCTAAGGTGACACCCAGCTCTGCCAGACCTGGAGGTCCTGATGCATCTGCCCCATGGTCTGTAATCCCTCAGCATTAGCCCTCTGAGACTGGGCTAAGTTATTGAGACTCACAGCCAGGACCTGCTGTATTCAGAATCCCAGCGAGAGTCTGAGCCACGGCCAATGTATTCAACATAACCCTGATACTAATGGCTGTGGACCGATGTGCCTCCAGGATGCTACTGACACCCTCAGCCATGGCCCGCTGTATCTCCAGGATGGCTTGGAGCCTTTCACCAATGAGGCCAGATCCCTGCGCCAGACTTTCCCTTGCAGACGCCACCCTACCAGTGTTGGGCTTCACCCTGTAGCAGCACCACCTGATGCAACAGCACTCTGTTTGACTCCTCTAAACAGTCTTGCAGTTGCAGCATAGTTGCTGACAGCCCATCTGCAACTTCCCAGGTTTTCTGATACATCTCCACCAGCTTCAAGATAAATAAACCCTGAGGCCCAGCATCTGGCTTGGGGCCAGCTGCATCCCTGCCTCCGACAGATTTCCATGTGCTCAAGTCTTTGGGTGTGCCCACCTCCACTCGATGTGCTCATCAGTAAGTGACTCAATAAAGTAAGACTCAGCACTAACTTGATGATAGTCTGTGTTGGTGGGTTATTCTGTTGACGCCTGTGCCAAATCACTGGTGCAGTCCTCAGAGGATTCTTCAGGGCCTCCCATCAGAGGCGTCCATTGGAGTTGGCTCCCAAGCAGGAGTGGGGGAGGGGTGGTGACACCACAAGGACCTGGTTCATCTGTAAGAAAGAACACACATAAAAGGGAAAACAGTCTGTGCAGCATGGCACTTACTTTAAAGAAGAGTTTGGAATCAGTTCAGCTGATGCCCACTTGCATGCCAAATGCCCACCTGGCCTTCAGTGACTATTTGAGATGCTCCCCCATCTGCCAGTTCCAGGGCATTCTGCTCAGACACTGGCAGTATGCACAGCTCTGGTACTCCAGCATATGGAAGGGCATCGGGTGCAAAATGTATCAAGGTTGGGGAGCTTGTGTTGGCTGTTTCAGAGAAATGGGTCCCCACTGGGGGTGCTGATTGTGGGGTTGCCACAGGGGTTGGAGGCAGTTTGGGGAGGAGAGGAGGTGAGGAGCAGTTGGTGACTGCCCTCAAGGTGCCTAGCAATGGTTTGACATTGCAAGCACAGCACATGTAGAGGTTTCAGAATGGGATGCAGACTCACCTTTACAGCCCAAAGAAGGTCTTCATCTTCTTATGGTACTGCTCTCAGACTGCTCTCAGGTTCAGTGTCCTGGCATTAATTGCAGATGTCACTGCCCACATGACACTTGCTGCTCAATTCCTTGGGTGGCAGCCCTGATTGGGATACAACAGATGTCACCTCTCCTCCACTGCATCCAGCAGGCAAGCCTGTTCAGTCTCTGAAAATCTTTGAACACTTTTCTTCAGGACTATGTTCCTGATCTAACTACCTGTGTGTTTATCATTGCACCATATATACTGCTCTGGCTTGTTAAGGGAGTCCAGCTGCAGTCAGTTTGGGCCACTCATTGATGAGACATCTTCAAAGCTGCTGATTGGGTTGACTCACAAGGTACTGTGGCAAGGGGGTTGGGGGTGCAATGCTCAAGGCTCTCACTCAACATGGGTGAATGTTCGCAGGTAGGGGGTGTGCATTGTAGCACAGCGCTCTGTGTGTGAAGGGACGAGACGGAAGGGGAGGCTTAAAATTCTTAAAAGGACCAGTGGTTAGCACTGCTGCTTCACAGCTCCAGGGTCCTGTGTTCAATTCCCGGCTTGGGTCACTGTCTGTGTGGAGTTTGCACGTTCTTCTTGTATCTGCGTGGGTTTCCTCCCACAGTCCAAAGATTGGCTGCGCTATGAAATTGCCCCTTAGTGTCCAGGGATGCATAGGTTAGAGGGGATTAGTGGGTATAATATGTTGGGATATGGGGGTAGGGCCTGGGTGGGATTGTGTTCAGTGCAGACTCGATGGGCTGAAGGGCTTCTTTCTGCCCTGTAGGGTTCTATGATCTATGATCAAATGCTAAGGAGTTCAGCAGAAATTCAAGCCTAGAGTGAAAATAGACTGCCTGTTATGAGAGCTAAAAAATCAACACCTTCAAGGCTTCGGTTGAGGGCAGAAAGAATAAATTTGAATCCTCGCCAAAACACCTGAGTTCCAAGGCTACCACGTTTATCCTGCTTTTATTAAGATTGGCAGTGAAATGTTTACATGCTGATAAATGCCTGAGAATACGGAAAAAAAAAGATAACGTCATAACCAAGAGCCTCCCACCTGGCTTGGGCAGGAAGATGGGTCCGTTACATCTCTTGCTATTCAAATAATAGCAGCATGATGACTGGATTAAGTTGGTCCCCATAGACTTTGCTGCGTATCCAGAGTATATGAAAGAGCTCCGAGGACAGGTGTTGTCGACGTATTAAATGCTGCATTGCCTGACACAACGGTACTAGCTCATGACCAAGGTGTAGTCACATGGAGACTGCACTTCTACCCAGACACAATGGCAATAAATCATTGAATCCCTACAGTGCAGAAAGGGCCATGTGGCCCATCAAGTCTGCACTGACTCTCTGACAGATATCTTACCCAAGCCCTCTCCTCCGCTTTGTCCCTGTAATCCTATACATGCTGAAAGAGTTTACTGCTCCCCACTATGGTGGCTGACATGGTGAGCAGGACTAGAGAATATCACGAGGAGCCAAAAGAAAGTCAGTTTCACATCATCATGCAACCAATTTGCAATTGTGAACTGTAAGTGGAGCCTATTATTGTCAAGCTTGCATTTTTCAATGGTGGGGCAGCATTTCCCACCGTGGCACGATGGGAATTTGATTTCAATACAGGGACATCTTATTTTAAGGACTATCTGCCAGAATCACCCTCCCAGGTTGGATCATCAAGGCACATTGGCCAGAAAATAGGACAGTAGAGGTGATCTTACAGCTCGTCACACCGGTCGATTGGTGTGGTAAGCCAGTAAGATTGTGAGAGAGGCGAAAAATTGTGTTTGCACCTGATTCTCACCTCTCGTAATCTTACCAGCCCCAATGTGCTAGCTTAATCAGCCTTGCACACAGGAAGGGTGCGGGTCTGATTTGAATATTTATATTAATTTAAATACAATTAGTGAGGCCGGATGCGATCATCCAAGCTCGCTTGCCTGAATGGCTTTGCTGGTGGAGGTCCTCAATGGTGAGGAACACATATGCTCTCCAGCAAGGGGAAGGTAGCGCATGGGGGCCGCGCACTCAGCTAAGGAGTGAGTGAACAGGAGCAGTGATCGGCCAGGGAGGGTGAACACAAGCAACAATTGGCCACGGGTATGAACAAGGGTGGAAATCGGTTGAGGGTGGTAAATATAGGTTGGCGATTAACCAGAGCTGGGTGGACAGCCCATGATCCAGGACAGCGATTGGGGAGCTGAAATCAAGGGGTGGGCGATGGCCTAGTTCAGGGAGTGATTGGGTGGCAATCAAAGGAGTGAAGTATGATGCTCTGGGAATTGGAAGTGACAATGTCCCAGTGCAATGTGCACTCTTGATATAGTGCACTGGGGGATGAGGGCACATGTGCAATAGTGCACTTTAACAGTCAATAGCTGGCTTCCTGGTGTGAATTGACTCCATCCACTCCCCATAGTAGCGAGAATTGCACTTTGCCTCCTGTTTTTCTAAATGTCATAAGTTTTGATATTTCTCTCACTGAAAAAATGGGTCTGAAACTCTCCCATTTTTATGCTCTTTGAGCACTTAGAATCTCTTTGATAAGATTGCCTCCAGTGTCTTTCACAATGGTAGAAGCATAATGTGCATCTGGTGAGTGGGGAAAGTTGCACTCAGACACATGACTAGGGGAGACGGGATGTGAGGGTGTTCTCAGCACCAGGATGGGGAGAGTATGTTACAGATTGGAGGTGCACTGAATGAAGGAGCATTTCACTTTATATTGTCAAAGCTTGCAAAAACTGGCCTTGCTCAGGGAGGGGAAGGGACAATTTCAGTCATGCCTAGCATGTTGTGTGCAGGACATCGCAATAAAATCATGCATCTTGGTCCATGAGATTTCTGGCATCATTCTGTGCTGCAGATGGCACAGCAAGAGAGGCAATTGCAACCTACAGATGAGAAAAGGTATTCTCAGGGCATCCAAAGGTGTTGGGGTGGGGGATATATGTTTAACTGTGAAAGTGGCCCTAAGATGGGGAGGGGTGCGGTCCACAAAGGGCATAGGCACATCTACTTCAAAATGTTCAGGGGCAAACAAATAGATATGCATCATAGTCACAATGAAATCAAGGAATACAGCAGGAGGGCTGAGAGTTCTGGGAGGGAGGGAAAACTGAAAATTTAGCTCCTTTCGGGTGATGGGAGGGTTTTCTACACACAAGCAGGAGAGTTCTAAGCTGGTCTGGCAGTAAGAGCTCTGCACCACCATTTTCCAACCTGCAGCGATGCCACAGTGTAACATTAAACTGGTGAGAGTTCTGTGGGCATGTTCCACATCATCCCTGACCAGCTTGATGGCTCAATTTGCATAGGGAAAGAGAAGTCCTTGATTTTGGCACTCCATCCCTAGTCTGAGACCTCTCCCTTGGATTGTGTGCAAGCTAGTCCTGCATAAAGACAAGCTTGTCCTGCATAATAGATGGAGAGTGTGAATAGGACACTCACCAGGGCAGATAATAAAGATGCCTGCCATAGTGAGTGCAGCATGGATGGGGTGAGGATGTGAACTTCAGGTGATATGAGGCCAGATGGAGAAGTAAACTGTTTGTCAGAGCGATGAGACTGGTGAAGTCCCTTGAGCTGGCAGCATGTGAGATGCCAGTGATTGTGTGATGGGATGGTGAGCGTGTGAGTTGAGAGTAATGAAATGATTGACTTACCCTGGCAGCATGGATGAGATCATTCATAGCACTGATGTTGGTGGACATCTTCTGGCATGACTGGAGTAGAGGATATCATGGTGGGCCTCAATTACGTCCAGCAGGCATTCCAGGGGGGTGACACTGAATTTGGGTGCAGCTATCTACCTTTGCTTTGGGACCATCTCTCTCATCTATGACAGTCCTGGACTGTAGACATTGAAAACACCATGTGTGGGTGCCATGTAAATATGGGACCTGGAGGGAGGAGGTGGTAAGCTCACAGGGAGGTGAGTGAATCAGAGACTGCCACCCGTGACCTGGCATGTTTTCCATGCATGAATGATTAATGAGGTGGGAAGCGGATGATACGGTGTGAAAAATTGCCATTGCAGCCAGCGTCTGAAACGCTTCCACCCCCCCGCAACCCCCCCCCCCCCAACCACCAACACCCCCACCCCACCACCACCCTCCATCCCCCCCCAACCCCCTGCTGCACTTAGTACATAGAGGGGAAATCTCACCCGATGTTGTGCCCTGGTATTACTATTCAAATATGAAAATGCATCAAATTTTAGTTGTACTGAATAAAATATAACTATTGTCACCAATAAGGATATCACTTTGAATCATGGCAGAACACGAAAGTGAGGAAATTAAAGGGTTAATCAACACTGATCCCCTGTACCCAATAGTACTCTACATAATGTAAAGCTTAGGTGCTGTTTACACTGTTATTATAAACTGCTGGCCTGTGGACAATATGCCCTGAAGTATCAAACACGGTAATCATTGCAGCACTAACTACTCACACCACTTTGTCAGTTAGCAGGCAGGGAGGCTATTTAACTCTGCTTCTTGTCCTGCTTCTGTTTTGCTCCTCCACACTGAGCCTGCCTTATTTGGCTTCTTAATTCCCACTTTTCCTGGATGCAGCCTTCATAAAAGCTGTCAAATAATTCAGAATTACTTGCAGGCTAGAGGAAGTTTGAGAGAATTTTTATCCCTATTCCGTGGCCTTGTATCTTTAAGCCTGGCTCAATGTGTGTCGAGAGCACTTTCTAAATGTGGAAATACATTGATCTTGTGAAATGATGTCAGTCAGTTCTCTACAATACTTCCATGTGTCATGTAGCATTTCCACTGGGACTGCAGCTGGATCCTGTGCTCAATGCAATGAAATCAGGTGCAAGATTTTTTTTTACCAGTAATAGCAACTATAGTGAGCCTCAAGATCTTTGAAAGATTTAACTGAGGTAATAAAATTAAATTTATGAGGGATGCTTCCCAGAATAGCTCTATATCATATATTAGTCATAAATTTATTAGTTTATCTCTAAGGTACATTTATTGTGGGTTAGGGGATAGAATGGTGAAGTTAGGAAGGAGAAATCTGGTTTCCGGAACATCCTGCAGATCTGAACCTTGACAGATTTTCCTGACAGCTTTATCCATGTTCACAACTAGGAAGGTTCAACCAGCAGGATAGGATGGACGCAGGTGGTTACAGCACAGCTTGCTGGACCTGAGAAAAGCATTCTGGTTCCTTTTGGGTCACAAGCAATAACATAAGTGCACTTACCTCATGGATTAATCCCTCCCCACCTCCTTTCACCTGCTGGGTTGCCTGAGGTCTGGGAAACTCTTGAGAGACACTATGGTTAGAAAGAGGTTTGCTTTATTCATCAGTGGGACATGAGCATCACTGGCAGGCCAGCATTTATTGCCCATCACTAGTTGTCCTTGTGAAGGTGGTGTTGAGCTGCCTTCTTGAATCGCTACAGTCCATGTGCTGTGGGTTGACCCACAATGCCACTAGGGAAGGAATTCCAGGATTTTGACGTAGCGACTGCGAAGGAATGGTGATATTTTTCCAAGTCAAGACATTGAATGGCTTAGAGGGGAACTTGCAGGTGGTAGTGTTTCCATGTATCTGCTTTGCTTGTCCTTATAGATGGGTTTGGAAGGTATTATCTAAGGATCCTTGGTGAATTGCTGTATTGCATCTTGTAGATAGTGCACACTGATGCTACTAAGCATAAGTGGTGGAGGGAGTGGATGTTTGTAGATGTGGTGCCAATCAAGCATCTGCTTTGATCTGGATGGTGTCAAGCTTCTTGAGTGTTGTTAAAGATGTTAAGATAAAGGCATGCATCCATATGAAACTATTTAAATGGTTAACCTGCTACCAGAGAGTGGATTAATCATCAACCCCTCATCCTGCCTCTGTCAAAACTAAAAGTAGGCAGGTTGAGCTGCTGTTTCAAATTTGTAACTTTTTAACCTCCCACCGAAGCTAAATCCTTCATTCTGCAGGCGGAAGGGTGGTTTAAAGTTACCTTCAATGACATATTTTCAATGCAAGATACGTGGCCACAGTTTTCCCATCATGTTGCATTTTTTAAAACATTTGCAATAACTTGTTCAATAGGAGCAGTGAATGACTCGATTCTTCTGCCGCCTACAGATATTCCAATATAGCTTACTTGATTCTTACAACCTGTCAGTCATTCTAAGTGCGATCCTAATCAGAATGTCACATTTTAATGATGAGCAACACATTTAGACTTCATCAGAATGGCTGGTGAATTTTAATATAATAAAACAGCTTGAATATATAACCTTCTGAAAGTCAAAGACTGTTCTGGAGAGGCATATGACTGCTTTTCAGCGTGATGGGTAATGATGCCAAGCAGGCTGGTATTAAATTGAGAAGAAATGAACGTATAGTTGACTGAAGCAGGGATGCAATCTTCGCAGATGTAGAGGTGAAGATTGGACAGAGACAAGTACTCCTGCAGGAATGGAAATGGGCAGAGCTAATGAAAACTGAATACAGGGTGCGAAGTTTAACACAGGAACCAATAGGGCAAATAAGATCATTTGTTTGGGCTAGAATCAAAGTGTACATTAGGAGTGGAATCAGCCATAAGAATGCAAAGGTTCTGTTGAGCTCTGGAATCAGAATGCAGAGGTTCTGCTGCGCTCTGAACAATGTAACTATATCCACATTAATATTGAGTGGATAGAGTGTGGGAATTTTCTCATTTATACATAACATGATATTAGACATGCAACTGAAAAGTGAGTCTTAGTTATGAAGACTAAGACTGAAGCTGGCTATTGTTCACAATATATGAAAGCTGAGATCTTGCTTAAGTTGCTCACAGGCATCAAACGTATGTGGAGCAATTAGAGTTTAATGATAGAACCTTGGGACACACTAAAGGTGATTGCAGTGGCATAAGAGGAGAGAAGAGGATGAGTGGCATGGTGGCACAGTGGTTAGCACTGTTGCCTCACTGCACCAGAGACCCAGGTTCAATTCTGGCCATGGGTGACTGTCTGTCTGCAGTTTGCATTTTCTCCCCATGTCTGTGTGGGTTTCCTCTGGGTGCCCCAGGTTCCTCCCACAGTCCAAAGATGTGCAGGTTAGGTTGACTGGCCATGTTAAATTGCCCCTTAGTTTTCCAAAGGTATGTAGGTTAGAGGGATTAGCAGGGTAATTACGGGGAGAGAGCCTGGATAGGAGTCTCTGTTGGAGAATCAAGGCAGACTTGATGGACCAAATGCCCTTCTTTGGCGTTGAAGGGATTCTATGATTTTATGATTCCAGATGGGAAGTTAAAGAGGTTTAGGAAGGAAATTCCAGAGTCTAGGCAGCTGAGGCACAGCTATCAATGGTGGAACAATTAAAACTGGGGTTGCTTAAGAGGCCAGAATTAGAGGAGTACACATTTCTCAAAGGGATGTGGAGTTGGAGTATATTAAAAAGATAGGGAATGGCGAGCCCTTGGAAATATTTGAAAAAAAGGGTGAAATATTAAATTCAAGACATTGCTTGATCAGGAGCCACTGTAGGTGAGTGAGCGCAAGGGTAACAGAGGAAATGTGGTGTGAGCTAAGACACAGCAGCAGAATTTTAGATGATCTGTGGTTTATGGGAAGTAGAATGTGAAAGGCCAGGAATAATCAAATCTAGAGGAAAGAAAGGAACAAATGAGGGTTTCAACACAAGATATGTTGGAAAGATCTGCTTTGATTTGATTTGATTTGATTTATTATTGTCACATGTATTACCATACAATGAAAAGTATTGTTTCTTGCGCGCTATACAGAAAAAGCATACCATTCACAGAGAAGAGAAAGAGAGAGTGCAGAATGTAGTGTTACAATCATAGTTTGGGTGTAGAGAAAGATCAACTTAATGCAAGGTACATCCATTCAAAAGTCTGACAGCAGCAGAGAAGAAACTGTTCTTGAGTTGGTTGATATGTGACCTCAGACTTTTGTATCTTTTTCCTGATGGAAGAAAGCGGAGGAGAGAATGTCTGGGGTGTGTGGGGTCCTTAATTATGCTGACTGCTTTGCTGAGGCAGTGGGAAGTGTAGACAGAGTCAATGGATGGGAGGCTGCTTTGTGTGGTGGATTGGGCTACATTCACGACCTTTTGTAGTTTCTTGCAGTCTTGGTCCGAGAAGGAGTCATACCAAGCTGTGATATAACCAGAAAGAATGCTTTCTATGATGCATCTGTAAAAGTTGGTGAGAGCTGTGGCTGACATGCCAAATTTCCTGAATCTTTTGAGAAAGTAGAGGCGTTTGTGGGCTTTCTTAACTATCATGTCGGCATGGGGGGACAAGGACAGGTTATTGGTAATCTGGACACCTAAAGACTTGAAACTCTGACCCTTTCTACTTCTTCCCTGTTGATGTAGACAGGGGCATGTTCTCCTCTACACTTCCTGAAGTCAATGACAATCTCCTTCATTTTGTTGACATTGAAGGAGAGATTATTGTCACCGCACCAGTTCACCAGATTCTCTATCTCATTCCTGTACCCTGTCTCATCATTGTTTGAGATTCGATCCGCTACAGCGGTGTCATCAGCAAACTTGAAAATCGAGTTGGAGACGAATTTGGCCACACAGTCATAGGTGTATGTAGGTGTTTAGTCTTCCTAATACTTAATTAAAGTAATTTTCTTCTCACAGAATCAGCGCAGAATAATGCCATTCTACTTGTCCATTCTGTAATGGCTCTCTGCAAGAGCAATTCTCTGTATCCCCACCTTTTCCTTGTAGCCTTCCATTTTTTTTACTCCTCAGAAAATTCCCCAATTATTGAGGGAAAGCCACGATTGAATCTTCCTGCATCACATTTTGAGTGGCTGCATTCTAGATCCTAATTGCAGCATAACAAGGGGTTTCCTCCTGACATCTTTGGTTCTTTTGCCTTCCAATTTAAATTAGTGTCCTCACAGTTCTCAACCTTCCTGCCAATGGGAACAGTATTTTCCTATCTATTCTGCCCAGAGACTTCATTATTTTGAATTCACCTATCAAATTTCCTTCTCCAAGAAGAACAAAGTCAGCTTCTGCCATCTGTCAATGTCCCTCATCCCTGGAACCATTCTTGTGACTATTTTCCACAGCCAAGTTTCTTCATATCCTCCCAAAAAGGTGGTGTTCAGAATTGGAAGCAACATTCCAGTGGAAGTTAAACCAATGTTACAAAATATTTAATCATAACTTCCTCACTTTTATACTCTGCGCTCTCTATTTATAAAACTCAGGATTCCATATGTCTTATTAACCACTTTCTTCACCGACTCTGTCACCTTCAGTGATGTGTGCACTTAGACCCTCAGGTCGCTCTGCTTCTGTGCTCTTCTGGAACGTTATTCTTTTATTATTTATATATAAATATAAATAATTTTATATTTATTTATAAAATAAAGTAAGAAGTTCTCTTCTTTCGTCCTATCAAAATATATGGCTTTAGCCAGTACTGAATGTTGGCTAAACCATCTGACAATTCAGAAACAAGAATCAAGGAAAATAGTGGCGTGCTAGATCTATACGTGTTTCCAAATTATGTTGCTGAGGGGCAGTATGTAGATGAGAAATAAGACAGGGCCAAGGATAGATTCTTGAAGGACACCAGAGTTAATAGGAGTGAAAAGAGAATCTATTGGAACTGATACTCTGATTATGAATAAATGGGGAAAAATAGAATCAGGTGAGAGCAGTTCCACCCAGCTGAAAGATGGTAGAGGATTGGAAGAGAAATGTGTAATCGCCTGTATTAAAGGCTGCAGACATGGTCAAGAAGGACAAGGAAAGGTCATAATCCTTTGTCATAATCACATGGGATGTAATTTGTAACTTAGTTAAAAGCTGCTTCAGCACTACTGCAGGAGAGGAAACCCAACGAGAAGAATTCGAAGAGTAATAGTCAGAGATCTGGGAAATGACAAAACATTCTAGGACTATGGAGTTGAAAGGAAATGGGACATTGGTTTGCAAGGATGGTAGAGCCAAGGGTTGTTTTTTTGAAGAGAAGGCTGATGATGGTTTATTAACAGGAGAACTTAACAGCACCTGAAGAAGGAGAAACATTGACAATGTCAGCTAACACTGGGATCAGTAGGGGACGTTGAGTAGTCAGCAGTTTAGTGGAAATAGGGTTGAGGATTAATGAGGTTGGTCTTGGACAAGCTGACATTTACGAGGGCATGAGGGGGAATTAGGAGGGAGGATTCTAGGTCAGGGCTATGCCATAAGGAAGCTTTAAGGAGGTTTGGACTGGTGGGCTAGCAGAAGACAGACATGTGGCAGAGGCATGTGTTTGCATTGCCTTGATCTTACTGACAGAGAAGACTATGGCCTGAATTTTCCACTTGGCACAGGAGTGAGATCGGTGTGATCAGAAGCAGATGTGTAATCTGCTTCAGACCATGAACGCAAGACAATCACGAATTCATACTGGCTGGTCTATTAAGGATTGGCCAGAATGAAATATGTCCCAATATTGGAAAACGGTTGCCATTAGGGTGGGAGCATGGCAGAGGCTGGATCCAATGGGGATCTGGTGGTGGGTTTAAGTGTAGCTGAGACAACTCCCTGGAAGCTGCCAGGAGTTCCTGAGGGAACTGACCAGGAGACAATGTAAACATTGTGTGAAGTTATGGCTTCAGCACTCACTGGACATGGCAGGTAGGAGAATTATGCCAGTGGCCACTTTGCCCCCTACTTCTTGGATGAGCACCCATGCACCCTTGTAAAGACAGTGAGTTCCAGACGAGACATTCTTGTGCCACAGGATGGCAAGAGGTGCCCATTGCACCAAGTGAAGAAGGCTTGGTCAGAGATGGCACAATGTGGCGAGCTGCACCTGGATTCAGTGCTGCTGCTGCAAAAGATTTGATAGTCTTCTGAGCTCAGCAAGAGTGGGTACCAAGCTGGCATAGTATTGAGTAAAGAATATCCATCCTTTGCAGTACTCAGGGTCATAAGATTCAGAGGAAGAGAAGGCACACATTCCTATGGCTGCCAAGGCTGGGTGATCAGACCACTAGTCCTGGGTACATATAAGGATAAGGTGTGCAAATCTGAATGGGATTTAAGAAATAGTTTGCAGTAGTAAAAAATAAGCTGGGTGGGATGTTCTAGGATACTGGAATAATGAACAGTTTTCACAGACGATCGACCTTTATTTGGTTCTGCCAGATCTGGCAGTGTAATGTTGAGCCAGTTGAATGCCATATCCTTTCATGTTCACACTCCTTGTGGTTAAATGGGGTGGCGATGAGTGTTGTAATGGGAGGATAGCCAGGGTAGAGAGACTAATAAGGCACAAGGTGAGTTGAGGGTGCTGTTTGTAAACCAGTAGCTGCAGAAATGTTGTGGTGAACTGAGAGTCAAAGGCTGGATTTTTAAAAACACATTACAACCAATGATGGCCAGCTTGCAAACAGCAAACTCCCACAAATAGCATTCTGCTTATGTCCAGATAATCTGCATTTTATTGTGCTTTTTAGTGATGGTGAATGATGGTAATATTCTTGCCAGTACAGTGAGATAACCCTCCCCTCATTTCTAAGTACTGCAATATAATAGAATCTTTTACATCCACCCGGGAGAGTTTTTGGCACCTTCATTTAACATTCCATGATATGTCCCTCAAATCTGAAGCATTGGAGCATCAGCTTAGATTTTCTGGAATGGTTCATGGGTTCATAATTAGCTGCTAACCATATTATTCTCAGATCTCAAAAGTATAGGACATACGACACAAAACAGTAAAAAAGTGTATGAAGGATGTAAAATATTGCCAATTGGCACTGTTTAAAAAATACACACCAATTGAAAATTTAAAAGGCAGACACTAACATCCTTACAGTTCTTTTTCATTCTTAAGCTCCTGTTATTCTGTGCCAAAACTGTACTAGTGTCATTGGCTCATGAAAAGTGGTCTCATGCAGCTAGGACACAGCTGAAGATAAGTTCGCTGTACTCATTATGGCCAGTGGTTAGATAACAGTAGGCCGATCATAACCCCCTGTGTCTAACTAGAAAGCAGAAGTGTTCGTTATTGTTGGGGAGAGGCAGGGGGTGGTTAATTTCCTGGTGCGTGACATTCATTTTGTCCCAGGCAAGTGAGGGCCTCATTGAAATGCAAAAGTCGCAGTCTGACAATATCATTCCAGCTCGGATGATGTTGGAGCCTGCTGTGCCTGTTGTCGGCCTCACCAAGGGAAACCTGACGCCACCATGCAGGAATAGACTCAAACTTCAGCATGGAGAATAAGCCAATCTAATTCTTTCAGGTGTCTTTGTTTTCCAGAAGGATGACCGCTCCTGCCTTTGGCATCCCCTTACACCGCTTCCCCCACACTCCCATATCTTCCCTACTGATTTCAGTTTGATTGTGTCTCATTCCTGAGTACGGAGTATCATTCCTCCGGGTTCCAGTTCCGCTACATCAGCTCCGATCCTCTTTGCCGGTTTCCATGTTTATCCTACCCAAGTTAGCTTAATGAGGCCCAGACAGAAATACCTGTCTACACCACAAAGACATTGCAGGAGGCATGCTGACTACATTTGTGCAGTTTTATAAAACCATATAAAGGCAATGCCATGGAAGGGGCCAAGGTGGAAAGTCATTGGAGGAGGAATATGAAAGGGACAATAGGTGAACAGTAGTTTAGTATTGGGCCAAACAATGTTATCTCAAAACTCTAAAGTTGGATAATCCATCTTTCAAACACAGTGACAGACTTTTGCCCCTGTATGGCTGAATCTCCTTAAATACTGACCAATGTTACATCCTTAATCCTCTTCAATTATTGCTAAATTTCTTCAATAGACGTCTGCGAATAGATTACCTGTATATGCTTAAGGATGTGGTTTTGTAAGTTATGGATGCAGTATTTATCATGTCCTGTTCACATTGCAGAGTAATAGCAAATACACCTGGGAAAACACCAAAAACACACTAGCACCTGCATCTTGTTTTTTTAAGTTGTGGTTTGTGACATTTATTTCTGATGTCTGGGAAAGGGCTGTATAAATAGGTAAGGTGAGAAATACTTTGCTGGTCCATAACGTTACTGCTGCCAGAGTATGCAACTGTTCCATCCCAATTGGTTTCTGTTCAATTTGCTTTCAGGAGTACTGGCAATGCCATGGTAAACAATTCAATTGTTGTTAAACACAGTTTCCATGCTGCATCCCTTTACTGTTGGCTTTGCCAGGAGTGAGCAAAGGAGACATACTGGATACTAATATTTAAGGGGCGGGAACAAACGGAAGAGTTCCAGATGGAAATCCTTCTTGCCTCCTTTCGCCTGTCAGTTTTCCCAAGGCCTGGGAAACCCAGCTGAACTAGGCAAAAATTAATATATCAATATACGTTTTTATTAACCAACCTAGCTCCTAAGGGAAGATTATTTGCCTGCTTCCATAAAACTGGAAGCAGGTGGGTCAGGGTCAGGCTTCGTCTTCAAAGTTAAAGCTTTTTTCTTTCTCACCCACACTAAACCTCTTTTTTCTTGGAGATTAACATTCCTCCAATAGTATTTATTACCGCAGTAACTCGTTGCTCTTTCCAGACAATTATTGTATGGTCGTCATGCGATAAGATTAAAAAAAGTACTTGACTGGCTGATCATAGTAAAAATGAAAGATGATGATTCGTAACCCCTTAATAGAAATCAATGACATATATGACATATGGGCAGTATGGTGGCACAAAGGTTAACATTGCTGCCTCACAACGCAAGGGACCTGGGTTCAATCCTGGCCTGTTGGTGTGGAGTTTGCATGGGCTTCCTCTGGGTGCTCTGGTTTCTCCCACAGTCCAAAAAGATGCACGGGTTAGCTTGATTGGCCATGGTAAATTGCTTCTTAGTGTTAGGGGAATTGGCAGGGTAAATATATGGGGTTATGGGGGTAGAGCCTGGATTGGATTGTTATTGGTGCAGACTCAGTGGACTGAATGGTCTCTTTCTGCACCATAGGGATTCAGTGACATCATTGATAAACTTAACCATTACTGTAGAAAACTTGCAAACTTTAAACCAAGCACATCAACTAAGATGAGCAATCAATACAGGTGAATCTAAGTGTCATTCTGACCCAAAGAGCAGAAGAAAATTGTTGCGCTGACTGTCAAAATTCAGTAAGTTTGATCTGTCAGGATTTGTCTCTTTTGTGTGGATCATTTCTTTCCTTAGGAGAATCCTACCTTCTCATTTGTTATTTGATTGAGCTACTCAACCAAATAAAAAAGATACCTTGTGCATTTTTCCAATTAATATTTAATGATTCAACATATTGATCATTAGAACACCTTCCTGTCACACCTAAAGAGCATCATTGATTTTCAACTGCATTCTTATTGATAATGGAGAGATGGAAAAGAAAACACAGAGTCCTCGAGTTTTGTTAACTCATAGCTATACAGGATGTGTCCACTCCTCAACTTCACCTCACAATGATAAAACAAAATCTCAATATCAACTCATGGCATGACTAGATTAACTTAAACCAATTATTCTGCTATCTCATATTACAAACACACTCTAGGAAATATGTTTCTCAGATACTTTTAATAAATTTGTTACTTCATTCCTATAAATAGATTAGGTAATTCTGTGAGCTATTTTTAAACTAAGAAGTTGTTTTTTTCAGTAAGTTTCCTGTGTGCTATTTTAACAGAGAAATCCTGATATGTGAAAATTACACCCAGTATCATAATGCACATAAATTATTATCAGGTTCCAATTTTACATTTTAATGATCAACAGGATATAACAAGTCCCTTTACATTCCATTAGCATATATTTTCTCTAATCTGCACTTTGAAGTATAACAAACTCTCACTCCTTTTACTTTCGACATTTACGTATATTTTTTCGCCTTTGTGTATATTTCAAATTAAGAGCATAATTTAAAATGGTGTAAGTAGTTGTTCTTCCAATTTGTTATTAATGCCTTTCAGTGTACTGTACCATTGGCTTCCTGGTCAAAATCTGTTGACAGATTTGTTCCCAGCCCCTGCTGACATTTATTGAATTAAAGTAGGTACACACTACGTGGCACTCAGTTCAGGCAAAAGTGTAGCTATTGTTGAAAGAAGCAGCATTTACATTCATGCCTTTTCAACCACAAGTTAATCCACAAATACGAAGGCAGTTTGAGTTAAGTTGCTTTCTGATTTTCCATTTGTCTGACAAACCACATCATGCAAGGTGAAGGAGATCAGCAACCTGTCAAGTGAAGACAATGGGGGCGAGAAATCTTTATTTTGTAACATTCCCACAGAAAGAATACATACGCAATTTCTACTCGCTATCAGTTCTGGTGCTACATAAAATGTGCTGTTTTGACAGCCTGTTTCATCTTCATTAGCCAGTGAAGTAAGTTGTGGTAAATATGCAGTGAAGCGAATGCTACTTCTGACAGCTGGGTTTGCAACTCTCTGTGTGAGCGCAGTGTGAGGGGATATTTCTCATTCATATTGGATAGTGTGGGCCATTGCATCTTCAGCTTAGTTGATCATACTCATCCCTCCTACAGTCTGGCATTCCTCCTGCATACGTATGCTTTAGGTATGTCCAGCAGGGACAAGATTATGGTACATTCCATCTTGAATGTGAGAGACAACTCCTGAACATCTGATTGTAAATCCAGTAATCTGTATCAGAGCTATCAAGTATCTTAGTTTCTTTCTGCATATGTTTTATAGGAGCAATCTCAAACCAGCTCCCAGTGGAGGCAAGTTCACATGACAAAACTTGGCTGATGAATCATATTGGGAATTTTCAATTTCATATGGAAACCTAAAATTTGAATGATAAAATCATAAATCAGGTGAATGACTTGTTGCAGCAACTTATCTTGAATCCCTGGCAAAGTCAAATGTCATCAAAGTGTCAAGTGTAACAAAGATATCTGTTAGTATGTTAGGTAGATCAATGTAGTGGGTGTCAAATAGGACCTGGGGATGGGGAAAGGACAATCAGACTGATATTGATCAGGGTTCGGATGGTTAGGTTGACTTGGTGAAGTCAGATTATAGCAGTAATCTGTGGTTTTAATGAAGAGCTGGAAGGAACACTCCTGTGCCTACATTCTACATTCAGCTCAGTAATTTTTAAAAAGGTTTCTATTTGAAGGCAGTTTGCTGTGGCTCTGTGTCAGCTGCACAAAGGGCTTCAAACAAACATCAGGCAGCTTATTTCCATATGCAAGGGGCTTAATACCTGTTTCAGATGCAGTACCAGGCAGCATGTTCTTTGTCTATATTAATATAGTGCCTTTCCAGCTCACAGTTAATAAGTGTTTTCTGCCCATCATTTGGCAGTTGAAGTGTTCTTTTAACAGCTGAAAATTCTCAGCCCCTGTGCCTACTCATTTTTACTTTATTTAGGGCCATAAGGCCAAAATGCTGAGGGTTTAAGTCCCACTCCAGAAACCTAAGCATCCAATCTCGGCTTACACTCAATGGTTGTCTTTTGGTTGAGACATGAAACTGAAGCTCTGCCTGCCCTCTGAGGTGGACGTAAAAGATCCTGTGAGGCTATTCAAAGAGCTGGGGACTAGTGTCTGGGCTAATTATTCCTAGTAAAAAGCCTGACAACACTAGGTTTAAGTCCAACCGATTTATTTGATAGTAAACTCACAAGCTTTCGAGTTTACTCACAAGCTTTCAAGTTTACTATCAAATAAATCGGTTGGACTTAAACCTGGTGTTGTCAGACTTTTTACTGTGTTTACCCCAGTCCAACGCCGACATCTCCACATCATTCTAATTATTCCTCAGTGGACATCACAGAAATAACAGATAACCTGGCTTGTGTCACATTGCTGCTTTGGGAACTTTTCTGTGCGCAGCTTGGCTGCTGCATTTCTTATGTCAGAACAATGACTCCAGTTCAAAAGTATTTAATTAGTTCTCAAACAGTGTGTTGAGGTTGTGAAAAGCACTATATCAATGCAAGTTTTTTCTTTACTCTTGTCAATTCTTCAAAAATATGACAGGTTTTATGAGTTAAACAACCAACAAAAGAGTTTCAAATGACACTTTAAATAAATGAGAATTTTTTTTCATTCTTTCCATATTAGATGCTGTTGCATAAGTGAGATTGTTGTCAAATTGGTCAGAAACAATGGAAAAGGATTTCTGAGGTGGCACACCATGGGTTTCTTAAACAAGATGTGGAGATGCCGGCATTAGACTGGGGTAAACACAGTAAGAAGTCTCACAACACCGGGTCCAACACCAGTTGGACTTTAACCTGGTGTTGTGAGACTTCTTACTTTCTTAAACAAACCAATGCAGATTTATTTACAAGGTGTTGCCTGATTGAAGTCCAATGTTGAAGGGAGGTAAATACTCAAGAATGCCTTTGGTGATGTAACAGCACACCATGTGACTAATCACACAGTGACGCCTGGCTTTACAATTCATTAAGAAGTCTCACAACACCAGGTTAAAGTCCAACCAGTTTATTTGATAGTAAACCCACAAGGTTTTGGAAACGCTGTTCCTTCATCAGGTGCGTGGAAAGTTCCAGAACTTCCCACACATCTGATGAAGGAACAGCGTTTCCGAAAGCATGTGGGTTTACTACCAAATAAACTGGTTGGACTTTAACCTGATGTTGTGAGACTTCTTGCTGTGTTTACCCCAGTCCAGTGCCGGCATCTCCACAGCTTTACAATTCATAACAGATGTTATCATGTATTTAGTAAATTATTTTATTGGTTCAGTGAGTTGATTTAAAAAAAGAGTTTTATTAAGGGAATCAATAGTCTTACAAGAAAATAAAACAAAGAACAAGGAACAAAGAACAACACAGCATGGGAAACAGGCCCTTCGGCCCAACGAGCCTGCGCCGCCATTTTAATATTATGAGTGCCCTCCTCTACCTATGACCTATGTCTATGCCTATTGGGGAAGACTGAGGGAAGACTAATTTAGGGATAATTTGTTACACCAATCAGCCTAAGAGCACATTTTTGGGGTGTGGGAGGAAACCGGAGCACTTGGAGAAAATCCATGCAATCATGAGGAGAATGTGCAAACTCCCGCATACACTGGCCCAAATCCATGTATCTGCACAGCAAACAGTGATAGTCACTAAGCTGTCGTGTTGCCCGTCAGATAGTCCAGTTTAAGTGTGCACTAACGATGTGAAGCACTAGGCAACTCTCAAAGCAACATCCAAGAACAGCCCTCGCACGACCCACTGCGTGTATGCCCCTTGTTGGACAACAAGGCGGACCGAATCACCTGTGAAGTAAAAGAAAAGACATCAATAAACATGCAAAACTCTGACAGACATGTATGGAATCCCCAGAAGCTCAGAAGTAAGACAAGTGAGCCATATAATATGATGGAAGGTCCGTAGGAATCAATTAATTCCCAGGGACATCCCAAGGCTCTTGATCTTTATTTAGATCAGTCTCCTGTATCCCTCCATCTCTAGTCCACTCATGTGCCTATCTAAGTAAGCCTTAAACAACTCTAGCGTGCCTGCCTCCACCACCCTACTTGGCAGTGCATTCCAGGCCCCCACCACCCTCTGTGTGAAAAACTTCCCTTTAACATCCAAGCTATACTTCGCCCCCACACCCTAAGCCCGTGGCCCCTCGTAATTTTTGTTTCCAATCTCGGAAAAAAGCTTACCTCTGTTCACTCTATCTATACCCTTCATAATCTTATACACCTCTATTAGATCTCCCCTCATCCTCTGCCTTTCTAAGGAGAACAGCCCCAATTTGCCCAATCTCTCCTCATAGCTCAGTCCTTCCATACCAGGCAGCATCCTGGTAAACCTCCTCTGCACTCTCTCCAGGGTCTCCATGTCCTTCCGGTAGTAAGGCAACCAGAACTGGATGCAGTACTCCAAATGCAGGCGAACCAACATTGTTCTATACAACAAAATGGAAGGGTGGAGGCTATCCTGGAGACTCTAAAAGACCTAGGATAGAAAGTGAATGCTGCCAAACTTGCTGACTCTACAAGTCACAAATCAGATTTCCTGAAAATGGTGTACTTGTAGAAAATGGCTATTAAGATAAGTGCTGGATGCCACAAGATAAGAAGTGGCAGAGACAAATGACATGTTCAGACCACATAAACCACAATCAATGATACCACATCTTATTTGTACATATCCTTCCGTCTTGCTTTCCTAAACATGATGAATTTTGCAAGTTATGTTGAAAGAAAAAGCTGCAGTAGAAAGGAAGAATATTGAAAATGCAACGCAGACTAGTCAACAGCAGAAAGGAAAAAATAGCAACAATGGAACCAATCAAACGTTTGCCCAAATTCAAATGCTGACAGATGTGCTGTATATTTCCAGCAACTTGTTCATCTTTTCGTAGTTTAACAATGTTTTTCTTTCTAATCCAAGATTAGGGGTGGGATTCTCGAGCTGCTTATGCCAGTGGGATTCTCCCATCCCACAGCAGTGAAGGGAGATTTGGCTGAGCACTGAATTCTCTGTCCTCGCTGGCAGTGGCAGCAGGGTGTGCATGCCCAGAGAATTTCGGTCTAGATTACATAACATAGGTCAACTAGAAGCGAAACACCACAGCCCGTAGCTCTGCAGCAGAGAGAGTAAGCAGTGCACTTCAATCATCATCTCTCCTTTCTGGGAGTGGAAGGCAAGGGAAAATAAGGAACAACAAGTTGAATTGAACCAAATAATAATGAGCAAAGAATGAAAGAAAAAGAAACTTATGGAATTCAAATTGTAAAAGTACAATGTTAAAAAAAGGCTGACAGATAATTGAATTCAAATCAAATTGTGCATGATCAGTAACAAATGTACATTTGCATGACATTCCTCTGCCATTTAATGTAATAAATTACACTTGCTAAAATAATAGAGATTATAGTATTATAAAACCTCTTAAGCAGGATATAGTGCAGCAAAGTGGTTGTTTGTGTTCGTGATATCCCATGCATATAAATGAATTGAGCAAAGCGAAGCCTGATATCAACTAGGATTGAGCTACTCACAAGATATAGAAAGAAAAAACTCGCATATCAGCACATTAAGGTAACTCACAATTGTCCTTATTAAGTAGCTGGGCAAAGTATGCATGACACCCCAAGTGTTTTCTCTCCTTGTACTGTTCTTCAGCCAAACCAGTTCTGTAACAGGGGCACCCTTTGCAACAGCTTTCACCTATAATTCTTGCCTCATTACATTCCCAAATCCTTGCTGCATTACGCATGTGTATGTACTCTTACACTACTGGCAGCAGGTATGTGAATTCTTGATCCTTCTTGCCTCTAAATTCTGTTTCCTTGCTTGGAGGACATAGAAGCTCATAGGCAATGTCAAGTCAGAGACTTTCCCCAGATTTAGGGTGCATAACTTCTCATGTGCTTTCTTCTCACTACTCGTGCATACACACAGTCACTTACTACTTCAGAACACATGCTCAAGAATAATGGATTAGGCACAGTCTATTCTTAAGTAATCAATATTTGAAAGGTTGCCATGTAGCTAGAATTCTAAAATAGACTCCTATTCATTTTCCACAGACATGTCAAGGAAGTATTGCCAGGTCCTAGTGACTTATAACATATTTCACAATACTTTACATCAGTCATTCCCTAAGCACAAATACATCCACCCTGGAGACTTTAGATAGGGAGTTATGTTCGAACACAGTGAGAGATGCACAGACCAAAAGCCAGCAAAGCAGATTCTGGTGTCAAATCATTTCAGTGAATGTAAAATCATTTCACAATCTCCTTGCAGTGTCATTTCTGAGAGTATGATCCCATGGGTGCAAAAGATTATGGAATTGTCCCTTCACAGCGTAATTCTTCACCCATTACTATGAATGTTGTATAAGTACCGAATATCATTGGTTTCCTCAAATCAATTATTTGTTGCAAATAAATATTCAGCTCTTTCCATATTTAGTGCCTCAGTGTTCAGGTTAATAAGTAGATAATAAATCAGTACCTTAGACACACTTGCTTCCTTGCATGTAGTACTGAATACAGAATGTAGCAAACTAAACTAGTCAATCTAGAGTGGGTGCATTCGTTTTTAAACATTGTTTGTTTATTTCTTATTTTATTATACTTAGTGAAGAGTATTGTGCTAAAAGTAACCCTACTGGACTCAATAAGATCACACAGAATTCCATCATTGCGCAGATCATTTTGACAGACAAGTTGCCATTCATAAAAAAGTTCTCTTGTTTATGGGAGAGCAAAGGAAGCAAGAGATGGGGCCTTTTCAGAATTCTTCATATGTGCGTGAGACCCTTAAGAAATCTCACCAGTAGATGTACCATCGATGTATATTCACAAAACCTTGCTTGTTAAGCACTTCCATATCAGGATCTGTGAGCTGAGGTGTGCTAGCCATTGACGTAATTGTTACTTCACCAGAAATGCAATCTCCACACAACATTGCTGAAAGCAACCCATTTAACAGATGCAAAGTTGGCTTGAAGAAACAACATGCCTGCTGGCGTCCTATCCTCCCACATGGTGCGCTGCTATATGCAGAGTGATTAACATAGGCAGCTTGCCTATGACAACCAATCAGAAAAATTGATCAGGACTCTCGACAACGCGATCCTGTGGGTGGAATGTAAAACCTGCCCGATGCACATTACACAGGAAATATAGATTCCTGCAATTGAAACACTTTTCATCTAGTTTCAGAGTATCTCAAGATACTTTACACTTAAAGACAAACAATTTCCTTCCAATGAGTAAAATATTCCTTCAGAAGCTTAACATTTCCCTCCAATTTATTTAAATACTTACTACATGCATAAAGTAAGAGTTATTTCTGTTCCTTTCCTGGTTTCACAATGCATGCAGACAATCACTTTGACAAATACTATTCTCTTAAAATAGCTTTTCTAATTGACAATGCTCAGTGTAAATATTATATTTCGAGCTCTTCTTTTTCCATTTTAATGTTTTTTCTGCCATCTTCCTGCTGACTCTTGTTGGGATACAGTTACATCGACACCAATAACCTTTTTTTTGGATTTGCTCATGATATATAGGTATTGCTGGCAAGATCAGCATTTATTGCCCATCTCTAACTGTCCTTGAGAAAGTGGTAATAAGCCATTTTCTTGAACTGTTGCAAATTGTGCAGTGTGGTAGATGCATGGAGTTATTAGAGAGGGAATTTCAGAATTTTGGCCAAAATTTTCCAGCCCTTCCCTTCAGTGGGATCTTCTTGTCCCACAGATGGTAACCCCCTGTGGCACATTTCCCAGTCATGGAGGCTGAGGGGCAGTAGATATTGGTGGGACTGGAAGGTCCATCATCAGTCAATGGTGAGTCACCTCCATATTTTCTGCTGCAAAAATCCCAACCTTTGTTAAGGTACGCCATTATATTTCCAAGTGAAGGCAATTTGTAACTTAGCGGAGAACTTGCAAGTAGTTCCCGTGTGTGTACTGCCCTTTTTATAGGCAGTAGAAGTTGCAGGTTTGGAAGATGCTGCTGAAGAATCCTTGTATCCCACCCCATCAGGATTCTCCATTTGTGTGAATATATATTAGGGATCAGCAGGCTATTTAACAATAGAGAACCTAATCCTCTTTGCATGATTTTCAACCAGGGAAACATTGTTACTCACTTTTGGAATCATATTCTCTTTAAGAGCAAATATGTCCAAAATGTTTACTTTGGGTAAATTGCCTCTTTTCCCTAAAGAAACTCCAAGCTAAAATGTGGCTTTATATAACAAATAAAATTTAACATCATGGTGTATTGCATGATATGTGTATTTTGTTATATTGTCCTTTCTGCCACCTTCTCTGGGAAGGTGTACATAAAGTGAGTCCAATATGGCTGCCAGCAGATAAGGATACCTTAGAGATGTGCTCAGTGTAAGTCTACAAAATTATGAGGGCATGGACAGCTTATTCCCAGGTTGGAAGAGTCAATTACTAGGGTATTTAAGGTTTGAGGGGCAAGGTTTAAAGGAGATGTACGAGTCAAGTTTTTTATACAGAGGGTGGTGGATGCCTGGAACTCGCTGCTGGGGGAAGTAGTGGAAGCTGATACGATAGTAACTTTTAAGGGGCATCTTGACAAATACATGAATAGAATGGGAATAGAGGGATATGATTCCTGGATGTCTAGGGGGTTTTAGTTCAGTCGGGCAGCATGGTCAGTGCAGGCTTAGAGGGCTGAAGGGCCTGTTCCTGTGCTGTAATTTTCTTTGTCCTTTGTTCTTAATACACAACAGAAAGATGGCAATGAGGCTGGGATGGAATTCATTTCAGACTTCCTTTGAAAATTTAGCACCTGAAGGACATTATATCACATTTTTGGTCCCCAAAATTTGATTTTGAGGAGGCTTGGGCAATTTGAAAGTTGCTTGCTGTGCGCACCATGTTCAGGTATATAAAGAGCCAGCCTGGTGTATAATTAAACAAGGGGCACTGAAGACACATTAGGGGACAATGGAAGAATGCAACCCTAGCAAAGAGGACTGCTGTAATTATGAACAAAGGTTATACATAGAGACAAAATAAATGTTTTCCTCATCATGGTGGGGTCAGATGTTTCTGATGTAGTTTTAACGAATGTTATCTGGGAGATTGAACTTTAATGGATTATGTTGATGTAAATGAAATACTGGACCTATGTTGTAGCTCGACTGAGAATGAGATTGCTCTGAGAGTTGCATTCCATGTGAGTTGCTAACTAAGTCTGTTTCAGGTTCTGTTCTCAAATTAAAGAAACACAGTTCCTTGTGGGTCACTGTGTGAACTTGGAAATTGACCTTGGAGACATTTTTGTAGGTGACCTAAAGAACAATAAATCCAGACCAAGCTTTTGAGCAAAGGTAGGAAATCGATGTGGAAGAAGGCCAGTGATGAGACCACAGCCAGGAAGTGGCAGAAAGACAGAGCTGTAAATGATGAAGGGGCTTTTTTTTCTTGGCAGGACGTGGCACATAGGATTTCAGCAGGATCCAGACCACGCCAACCAGGTTCACAGTCTCAGATTTAGATGCAACCGTTACCGTCTTAGCCTGCAACAATTTAAATGCCCACGTTTCCAGTTAAAGTGCTATGTTAGTGGGAAAGCCAGTCACATCCAGATGGCATGAAGCAATACAGGAAACACTATTGTTCAGGTCATGCGAAGACTCCAGGTCACAGCCATATACCAGACTGAAGTCATGGTAGATCCAGTTCAGGAGCCTGGAAATCCCTAAACGTGCATTTGATAGATGTAGAAACAAAAGTTGATTTTATCAAGCAGGAGTCAGTGAGTAAGAAAAATAATTCATAGAAGATGAGAATGACAGTGTTGAAGATAAAATTCCAGCACCCACAGACAGAGAATTACAACTTACTACTGCTGTTGAATCAGTGATGAAAGTGTCTGAGGGAAGATATGAAATCCCTAAATTACATTTCCTTAAGAAAACTGTTGCAGAACTAACTAGCTATTCCAGAAAAAGTAGAGTCATACAGGTCTACAGTACAGAAAAGGACCTTTGGTTCATCATGTCTGCGTCATTCAAAAACAACTACCTATTCTAATCTCATTTTCCAGAACTTGGCCCATAGCCTTGTATGCCTTGGTTTCACAAGTGCACATCTAAATACTTCGAAATGTTATGAGGTTCTCTGTCTCCACCACCTTTCCAGACTCCCACCACTCTCTAGTGAAAAAGGATTTTCCTCACATTCTGTCTAAAGCTCATGCCGCTTGCCTTAAATCTATGCCTCCCTGGTCATTAATCCCTTCACCAAGAAGAAAAGTTTCTCCCTGTCTTCTCTATCTATGCCCCCCATTATTTTATACATCTCAATCATGTCTTCCCTCAGTATCCTCTGTTCCAAAAAAAAACAACCCCAGTCTACCCAATCTCTCTAAATAAAACTCCGGCTAGGCAACATTCTGATAAAGCTCCTCTGTACCCTTTCCAGGGCTCTCACATCCTTCCTAGAGCGTGGATATTACACATTGCGCTAGCTGTGGTCTAACCAATTATTTATAGATGTATTGCAGTGTTAGTTCATGGTAGAGTGATGGTGTTTCCTATTACTTGCTATTGTTAATAGTAGGAGGGAACACATGTTGAGAAAGAATTAGATAGAGAAGGGACGGTCAAATTGGGTCAAGTTAATTACAGGTATCAGTAAGAGAAAGTCTATCATTGAGGAAGTGCTACAAGTGCCAACGTGGTCTTTGAGTAAGGAGGACCAAATAATAAAATTAGCCAACAGTATGAATTATTGGCCCAGATCTTCTGGTCTCTGGAATGTTGTAAACCAGAGTTATACTAAAAAATGCACTGGGGATCCCTTGGAAGTTCCTACCCATTGCCTCTACAAGAATTCCCTGGAAAGTTTCCAATTCCACTGGGCAATTGCCTTGCAAGTGTAACCCTTCAAAACTCTGAGTCAAAGACTTTGGATGGTTTTATCTCACTTACCGCCAGGGTAAGTGACCCTTTTGCTTTCCCAGCCCACATCACCACATACTTTGTGCTCCTGTCATAAGACATGGGCATCAGTGCAAGGCCAGCGTTTGCCCATTCCTCAATACCCTTGAGCAGGTGATAAGCAGCTGCCTTCTTGAACACCTGCAATCCATGTGGTGTGCTGTTAGAGAGGCAACTGCATGATTCTGACCCAGTCACAGTCAAGTCACAGCCATGGGATGGAGTATGGGGCAACCTGCAGGTGTTCCTGCTCCTGTGTGTATGTTGCCTTTGTTGTGCTTGCAGGGTTGGAGGATGTTGTTCTTGAGCCTGGGTGATTTGCCTCAGTGCATCTTGTAGATGGTACATACTGCTGTCACTGTATGTAGGTGATGAAAGTGGTAGATAGAGTGTCAACGAAGTGGGTTGATTTGTCCTGGATAGTGTTGAGCTTTCTGAGTGTTGTTGGAACTGCGTTCATCCAGGCAGTCGAAGGGTATCTCATCACAGTCCTCACTTGTACCATGAACATGATGATTAGATTTTTGAGACTGATGAGGTCATTTAGCAGCCTGTGGCCTGTTCCTTCATCATACATACTCACGGTTCATCTATACACCTTTATTCAAGAGAACATAACACATAACAGGAGGATGAGGTAAAAGATGGGGAGGGGCTGCCTGAGCTCAGGCTCCTCACTCAGTTTGAGCAGCAAGCTGTCAAGTTGGCAGGGGAGGATTGTTAGCATGCCAGTGTCAATGATGGGCTCGGCCTCTCTCAAGCATCGTGAGGATACATGCATTATCCTGACAATCTCAGAAAATTGAGGTGACTAATTAATGGGTGCAACTTTAAGCTGTCTATGTAGTTACGCATTCTCTCCTCTCTCATTTTAGGTGCCAGCAGGAGGAGGGCCCAGCCTCCAGGTCGGAAGAAGACTTCACAGCTGTAGAGCTGTCAGAGTGTTAACCTGCACCTTCCAGCAGCCCAGAGGTACACACCTCGGTGAATACGTATCAAGTTCAGAGTCAAGCTCACACTCTGACAGTCACTTCACAGACAAGAGTCCATAACAGGTGGATGTAGTGACAGTCAAGGTCACAGAAACTCGGAAGACTGCTGGAGAAGAGGGGCATTAAGTTAGCATAGGGGTTGGATGAGGGTATAAGTTGGCAAATGTTGGCATGGACGGGTGATGGGGAATATGTGGGAGTGAAGGCTAGAGGAATAATTTCAGTTTTATTATGAACTTTTATTTATTTAAGCTTAGCGGCAGGGCACAGAGGAAGACCTTACACTCTGTCCACCTCTGCATGCAGCAGTTGCCCACCCCAACTCCTCTTTCAGCCAGGAATCCTCTGAACTCTAAGATCCTAATTCAGGGATGAAATTCTGGACCATTGTCTCAGGTTGTCAAAGATCTGGTTAGCTCTTATTTGCTTCAACTGTAAAAGAGCTCTTTTATCAGCTTCAGCATAATTAAGTGATGCTTAGAATACCCCCGATGGTATACCTTCCTCTGGCATATATTTCAACAGCGTAGCACTGTATAATGGTGAGTTTTTGAATAGGATGATGCCTATCTACTTTATTTGGTGTCTAAACATCCAGCAACTTGGCATTATTTCCAAGCTCCTACATCACCAAGGAGGTAAATTGTTTTTTGTTCAGAAAGTTGCAGGTTTATTCAAAAAGGAATAACTTGATTTATGTTGCATATCTCTTGAAGTAAAACACTTTATTATTATATGACTGCCAGAACAGTCTATATTAACAACTCTATTTGCTACACAAAAAGCTGATTTGGATTCACATCATCTGACTGAAGGCTGCATGGTATTCAATCAGTGTATAAGCACATGGATATTACACAACCATTTGTAGTCAATAAGTCTTCATTTGCTTTTTGTTCCTTTTCACAGAACAGCAGTCAAATATACTTTCTGCTTACCCAAGATCGCAGAAATACAGGATTGGAACTGAAGCAGTAATAGAGGTTGTTATTACAGATATATTTTAAATCATTTATAATATCTGTTCCCCTGTTAAAATTGCAATCTTGTGAAGCAAAACCTCCAACTCCCGTCGGCTATATTGATCTTCAAGAAGCATAAGTCTTATTTTTGCACACACTTAATGCTTAAAACTGAATTACTTTCTTTGTGTTATTTACATCATCTACTTATCTATCGCATTTCTTTGGCATGGTTAAACTTATATATTGATTTTAACTACATCTGTTTGAGTCTGCTCTTTAAAGTAATGCACACTATTTTTACAATTGTGAGGCTTATAAGATTATGTTTTGGGACTGTTTCTTTAACTTGAAGGGGGAAAAAAAAAATCAAGGAAGTCATTTGACCTGTTCGAAAATCCACCAGATAGCAAGTCTGAATGGTTTGATTATTAGAGATTAAAGTGGCCCAGATTGTTTTACAAGTAAGGATCAGTAATTTACACTTGGAGGCAATGGCAGTTGTCTATGTGTTAACAATGGATAAATAGAGTCCCTTAAGTCGCAAAAAACTGTTGAGAATTTCATGTTAGAAACAATTATGCTTAAACCGGCAAAAGCGATATAGGCAATAGAGATTTTGAGTCTCAAGCACAGCTCATCAGCCTTCCTACTTGCACGAAAGGCCCATGTGATTGATGTGGGCTTTGAAAGGGGAAGATTCTAAAATACCTGTGAAAACTCACAGACAAGGTTAATCTTCCATGATATAGGGGGATATTACTGTGAAAGGCAGTTCTGAGATTAAAAGTTCATAAGCTAAGAAAATCGAACAGAAGTAAATCCTTGGGAGCTAGGAATCACCTTCGACTGGTCTCAGGAGAATCCACTGGATCCTTAAGGGACAGTTTAAGGTATGCCTGTGAAGTGTGTTTTTAACTGTGCTGAACTAAAATGGGGATGTTCCATTTTATTGTTTTCAGTATAAGTTATTGAAAATATAGTGTATAATTAATAGTGCTTTTAGTCTTTTGTTACAATGAAAGTTGGTGAACTCTGTGTTATCTGTTCAGCTTTTAACTGAATATTTGCATTTAAATTACCAGTCTTTAAGGAGATTGTAACACTATTGCTTCTTTATCTCAGGCCTCCCAGTTACATTTTCAAGGTGGATGTCACTTTTCTCAATAGCTTGATTGATCTGTATTTGATTATGTTAGTCAGTTCCCTGATCTATATAACTGTGTTGGATTGTTGATTCCTGTGGGTGGAGCTTGAGAACTTAAGAATGTTGACACAAGACAGCGCATTTGGAAAGATCGAGTCTGTGGCAACAGGGAGAATCGTATCAAAAAATGGCAGAGCGTTGGTTCTGATGAGGAAAAAAATCACGTGTTTTTCTCCAGAGAAGCAGGCCATTTTTCTCTCCAGATCTTATCACACTCTGTCACAAAAAGCAGATGGGCATGTTTCATGCCATCAGGTGCCAGGGCCTCAACTGTACTGAGATCGAGATGCCACATCTGAAGAGCATCCTGATAAAAGTGAAAAGTAACCTTCCCCACCCTGATTGGTGCCAGCATTCAACCTTTCCCTCCCACCGCACCGCGCCCCCCCTCCCCCCCCCCACACACACACACAATCAGAGCTGGCATTTACACCCTACCCCCTGATTGAGCCAATAGTTCTTCCCCACACTCGCTTCCCCCAGCTGGCAATCCCCTTTCTTCATAAACCTTGGACTCCTTTGCCCACCTTCACAGTCAATGTCGACACTCCCCTGTGCAAATGGCCATTGCTCACAATTCCAGCTCCCATATCTGCTTCCTTCCCCACTACACAAAATTAATCCCCTCCACTCCATGAGCCTCCCACTGGGATCTGACCCTGGCACAGGTTGGCACTCATGATGTGGAGATGCCAGCATTGGACTGGGGTAAACACAGTAAGAAGTCTCTCAACACCAAGTAAAAATCCAACCAGTTATTTGATAGTAAGCCCACAAGCTTTTGGAAACGATATTCCTTCGTCAGGTATTTCTTCGTCACACCTGACGAAAGAACAGCGTTTCCGAAAGCTTGTGGGTTTACTACCAAATAAACTGGTTGGACTCTAACCTGGTGTTGTGTGACTTCTTTCAGGTTGGCACTGTCAGATTGACACTCCATGGTCGTATGGACGTGGTGCCAACCTGGGAATATCAACCTGTGCCAAGGGGCAGTTCCGGGGGAAGACCCTCTCCCCCAGGGGCTACACTCAGCTTTCCACCCCTTGGAGTATCCCTGCAACAGATTCATTCTTTGTTTATGTCTGAGTGCACTGTTGTAAACCTCACCCACATGATATCATGTTGGCATGGTTTGAAAATACGACAGGGGCCAATATACAGTGAGGGGAGGGGGGGGTTAATGACATGTAAATGTATTTAAATTGGGTTTATGCTTACAGGGGCGTGAACATGATTACGTCACTGGAAAGGGGCATCAAAAATTGAAAGTCATGATCACAGTGGTGAGGTCTGCTGCTTCTGTGGTTTCGCCGATTATTAAACCCCCACCTCCATTCTCGCAGCTGGAGAGAGTGATCTCAAAATCCTCCCCAGTGTGTGTATACAAAGTCCTGTAAGTTCTGAGCTATTGAAGTACTGTTTAATAAACTGCTGTAGATTTGAAACTAACCTCATCTCTTCATTGCTGTGTGATAAATCAGACAAAAGGTATACAGCTAACAGATAAATACATCACAGCAGGGTCCTGCTTATTCTCTGTGGGTGATCAAACTAGGTTGTAAATATAAGATAATGATCAATAAATCCTAGATGGAATTTTAAGGTAAACATTTTTGCTCAAACAGTGAGGTACTAATATCATGGTGAATAGCTGAGGCCAAAAAGAACCTTCCTGCATTTAAACCAGGTGTTGTCAGACTTTTTACTTTAAAGAGAAACACATGGGAGAGAGGACTGGAAGGATGTGCTGATAGTGTTAGATAAAGAGGGTTTGAGGATGCTCATGTGGAGCATAAATGCTGCCATAAGCCAACTGGGTTGAATAGCTTGTTTCTGTGTTGTAACCTCAATGTAATTCCTTGATCCTCCCCTCTCCCAAACCCCCTCAGTCAGGAATGCTCTGAACTTAATCCTCACAAACTACCATCTTCCAGTTCTATAAATAATGCAGTTTCTATACCCTGTTCCCTAGAATCTCACTCTTCTGCATGTTGCTGGGAAATGGCTTAAAGTTGTTACAGTACTTAGATATTTTAAATCAAATTCAACAATATTTATTTCAATAATATAGGTTCCGCAAGCAGGTGTTGGAGAAACTAAGAAATTCTAGCCCTCATGCCACCCATTACAATGGATGCTCACTGGTTGGTGGTGTGGAAATAATGAGAGGAATCTGATGGTCTAAAAGGAAAATTACAGGCATTGGAGTGATGGTCAGTTAAATGGATCAAATTTATGGCAGCCAAGTGGTTAGCACTGCTGCCTTACAGCGTCAAAGACCCAGGTTCGATTCCTGGCTTGGGTCACTGTGTGTGTGGTCTCCCCATGTCTGCATGGCTCTCCCCCGGATATTCCGGTTTCCTCCCACAGTCTGAAAGACATGCTGGTTAGGTGCATTGGTTATGCTAAATTCTTCCTCAGTGTACCTGAACAAACACCAGAGTTTTACAACTAGGGGATTTTCACAGTAGCTTCATTACAATGTTAATGTAAGCCTACTTGTGACATAAATGAACTTTAGAAGAATCCCAGTTACTGGAAAAAATGAGGAAGAACATCTCCACAATCTAGATGCCACACTCCAGAGATTAGAAGATTACGGACTAAGAGTTTGGGAAGACAAATGTGAGTTTTTCCAATCTTTGATCGAATATCTGGGTCATGTCGCAGATGCAAAGAGACCACACAAATCACTTTCAAAAGTCAAAGTTATCATTGAGGCACCTGCACTTCAAAATGTCAATCAACTTTGATCTTTTTTGGGCTTATTAAATTATTATGGAAGGTTCCTTCTTTATCTAGCTACTATTCTTAAACACTTACACAACTTATTTATGTCAAAACAGAAAATGTAAGTGGGTGGATCACTGCGAGAAAGCTTTTGTCCACATTAAAGAGGCACTACTAAAGTCAGAAATCATGATACGCTTTGATCTGAATTTACCCTTGCAACTGGCATCACCTTATGGGATTGGATTCCCATATAATGCTCAAAGTTGAAGAGAAGCCTATAGCTTTTGCGTTAAGGTCCTTGAATAACGCAGAAAACAATTATGCACAGATAGAGAAAGAAGCCCTAGGAATCATTTTCAGAATAAAACTATTTTACCTATTACTGTGTGGGAGCCAATTTATGTTACTAATGGACTATTATTCTCTGACATTGATATTTGGGCCTCATACTGGGATTCCATCACTGGCAGAGAGCAGAGTAGTGAGGTGGGCATTGCTGTTGTCAGTACACACATACACAATAAAGTATCATCACTGAAACCTGCATGGGAGCACTGATGCACTCTCCCAACTCCCTTACCCAATGATTCGTCAATAAACGTTTCAAGTAAAAACATTTTCTACTTCGAGCAAGTAGACAACACTCTTGTAGCAGCAGAGCAAATTCAGACGCATGCCAGGAACAATCCAGTACAGTTAGAAGTCATGGACATGGTGCCTTGGGGTAAGATCTCAGGAACAAACCCTGAGCTAAAGCCATATTCCACCCTAAGACTTGAACTATCCGTACAGGCAGGTTGCCTCCTCTGGAGAATAACAGTCATCATTCCACCATAACTAAGGAAACCAATTGCATGAAGGCCACCGTGACATCATAATGATGAAGTAGATAGTCAGAAGCTATTTTTGCTGGCTAGAGCTTGATGTTGAAGTGAAGGAGAAGGCAGGAATGTGTGTGTCTTGTGTAAGTATATGGAATCTATTACAATTCGCTCCATTACAGCCCTGGCAATGGCCAGAAGAGACCTGGCAAAGTATACATATAGATTATGCAGGACTGTTCGAAGGCTGTATGTTTCTCATTCTGTTCAATCTGCATTCCAAATGGCCGGAAGTTGCAGTTATGGAGATAATGTCCTTGGAGAGAACAATCGAAGGACTGGGTGAAATTATCAGCAGATTTAGTTACCCTGAACAACTCATAAGTGATAATGAGCCGGAGTTCATTTCGCAAGAATTCACAAATTATTTAAAGGAGAACGTAATTCAACACATCCGGTCCACTCCTTATCTTTCTAGTACAAATGGGCTGGCAGAATACTTTGTACAGAAGATGAAACATCCATTGAAGGTAACTAGAAATCATGATTCATTGTCCAAATGATTGAGCCAATTCCTGCTGACATACAGAAACACTGCACTCAACAACCCAAGTCTCTCCGGCATTGTTCATAGTTTATATATCAAGTATACACAGCATTTCATTTGTTTGTACCACTCAAGATAAGAGGTATTGTTGAGAAAAAAGCAGCAAAATCAGGTTAGACAATGGGAGAACAGGGCGGAACACTGGGCGGGATTTTACAAACTTGCTTGGGCAAAATCATAAAATCCCACCCAAGGCCAACAGACAATTCCGTTCTATGAACCCTGGCCGCTCTGATTCCATGGTAGGTGGGGTGGTAGGGTTCCAGCAATTGTGTTTTTCGTCAGGGTCAAGAAGTTCTAGTAAGTGAAAAGTTGATATCTGCCATCATCTTAGCACAATCAGGACCAGTCTCCTTCATCGTACAAACATGAGACAATGTAATCTGGAGATGTGGATCAACTTTTGGCAACAAGAAGCAATCTGCCAGAGGCAGAGTCCACATCAAGCTGGACCAAGAGAAGATCTGGATCTTTCTGAGAACCAAACACTACTTGAACCAATTGGGGAAGGCAGCACCGCAGTTGAGTCAACCTCCGAACACTGCACTGATTCCGGTTAAGACAACCATAGAAAATATCCAAATTAAGTCAAAGACACCGAAGGTCGCAGTAAACACTTAAAGGCAGATGCCTGATGTTCACTGACAACCACCCAGAGAACAATGGCCTCTGAAACATCTAACATAGTGATTGTTTATTAACTGTTCATATTGCACATTTTGATAATGTTGTACTGTTATTGGTGTCAGAAACCTTTGATTTAAAGGAGGAGGAAAGTGTTGTGTATTCATGTTAATACTAGGGTTTGTTCACTCACAGCTTTGCAGTGCAGCAGGGGCATTTTAAGACACCGATTATGTGACATCATTGACCATTTGCACAGGCAATCAGACAGTCTATCTTAACAGCTTGTAGTGTTAACGTCCTTTCAATAAAGCTCTTTGCTTGTTTGAACCTTCGAGGCCTGCAGCCTATCTTTTAAAACCACTATATCTACCATCTTCCTCTGTATTCTAGGCTTTAAGTGAAAGGGAAATAAATTCTTACATAGTTAAAGAGGCATTTAATAGTAACAATTTACATATAAAGATCCTGATGATCATAAAATTTCTTCCAGGAAATATAACCAATACCCATTAATTAAAAGAGCAACTTATTCAATTACTGGCCCTGATAAAATAACATTTCATAATGAGACTAAATCAATGTGTCTACTACCATTGGATACTAAAAGTGTTTCATCAGTATGCATCTAAATCATATTGCATTCTCCATCCCCAGGCAACGCATTATATTACTGATTTTAAACCATCTTAAAATGCTGACTGTTTCTCCAGTACACCCTCAAACTGACAAGCACATTCCAATTTGCAAAGCTTAATGACCACAAGTGGCAATTAAATTTGATAAAAATGGTGAGTTAGATATTTCTGGGAACGTTGTACTGCCAACATAAAGTATCGAGGATGAACTTTGGTTTCTGAAACCAGGGAGAGTGACCTGTGATTTTCTGCATTGGAACATCAACTACATTTCAAAAATTCTTTATTCATTGTGAAGTGCTTGAGGACATCTTGAAGTCTTGAAAGATTCCACATCAACGTAAGGTTTCTTTCTTGTGAGCTAATTTAAATCATGATGTTGGAACAAGTGTGAAAGTCCCAACTACAGGGCTCTGCAGATACACTGGAAAATGTAAGAATGGGACACAACCAGGGCATATTGACAGTAGGAAGAGAGGTAATAAGCCGTGGATAACGAAGGAGGTGAAGGAAAGTGTTAAATTAAAAGCGGAGGAATTTAGAGTAGCTAAGAGCAGTGGGCGAGAAGAGGATTGGGAAAGGTTTAAATGTCAACAAAGATTGACAAAGAAGTTGATAAAGGAGGGTAGGAGAAGCTATGAGGCTGGGCTAGCACTTAATATAAAAAAGGATAGCAAGAGTTTTTATAAATATATAAAAAGGAAGAGGCTGGCTAGGGTGAACGTTGGTCCTTTAGAGGATGAGAAAGGGGAGCTAGTGGTAGGGGATGGGGATATGGCTAAGGTCTTGAATAACTTTTTTGTTTCTGTCTTCACGGAGGAGGACGTGAATAATTTGCCGGGTGTTAGCGATGGAAAGGTGGTAGGAATGGAGGGTCTTAATGACATTACTGTTACTAGAGAGGTGGTGCTCGACAGACTGGAGGGGCTGATTGTGGACAAGTCCCCAGGACCGGATGGAATGCATCCGAGGGTACTGAAAGAAATGGCGGAGGTTATAGTGGATGCCTTGGTGGTTATTTTCCAGACGTCGCTGGATTCCGGGGAAGTGCCGGAAGATTGGAAAACGGCTAATGTTACGCCGTTGTTTAAGAAGGGTGCCAGGCAAAAGGCGGGGAATTATAGGCCGGTTAGTTTAACGTCTGTGGTAGGTAAAATGTTAGAATCCGTCATTAAGGAGGAAATTGCGAGGCATCTTGAAGGGAATTGCTTGATAGGGCGGACGCAACACGGTTTCATTAAAGGGAAGTCGTGTCTGACAAATTTACTGGAGTTCTATGAGGATGTGTCTAGGGCAGTGGATAGAGGAGAGCCGGTGGATGTGGTCTTTCTGGATTTTCAGAAGGCGTTTGACAAGGTACCTCACAAGAGGTTATTGCAGAAGGTCAGGGGACATGGAGTTGGGGGTAGGGTGTTAGCGTGGATAGAGGATTGGTTGTCAAATAGGAGGCAGAGAGTGGGGGTCAATGGGTGCTATTCGGATTGGCGGTTGGTGACTAGTGGGGTGCCCCAGGGGTCGGTGCTGGGGCCTCAGCTATTTACCATTTATATAGATGATCTGGAGGAGGGAACCGAGTGCAGGGTGTCGAAATTTGCTGATGACACCAAGATTGGGGGAAAGGCAAATTGTGCGGAGGGTGTGGAGAGTCTGCAGAAGGATCTAGATAGGCTGGGCAAATGGGCCAGGAAATGGCAAATGGAATTTAATGTTGGCAAGTGTGAGGTGGTCCACTTTGGTAGGAAGAATGGTAGGAAGGACTATTACTTACGTGGCGAAAAACTGCAGCAGGCGACGATGCAGAGGGACCTCGGGGTCCTTGTGCATGAGTCGCAAAAACCCAGCTTGCAGGTGCAGCAGGTGGTCAGGAAGGCGAATGGGATACTGGCCTTCATAGCGAGGGGGATTGAATATAAAAGTAGGGAGGTCTTGCTGCATCTGTATAGGGCATTGGTGAGGCCGCAGCTGGAGTACTGTGTGCAGTTTTGGGCGCCGCACCTGCGCAAGGATATTTTGGCCCTGGAGGGAGTGCAGAGGAGGTTTACTAGGCTGATACCGGAGTTGAGGGGATTGAGCTATGAGGAGAGGCTGAATAAACTAGGCTTGTACTCGTTAGAGTTTAGAAGAATGAGGGGAGATCTCATTGAGACGTATAAGATGATGAATGGGATGGATAGGATAGAGGTGGAGAGACTCTTCCCGCTCAAAAAAGACAGTAGGACTAGGGGGCACAGCCTCAAGATAAAGGGGAGGCGGTTTAGAACGGAGTTGAGGAGGAACTTCTTCACTCAAAGGGTGGTGAATCTCTGGAATTCTCTGCCCGTTGAAGTGGTGGAGGCTGCCTCGCTAAATATTTTTAAGATGCGGGTTGATGGGTTCTTGATAAGAGAGGGGATTAAGGGTTATGGGGAGAGGGCGGGAAAGTGGAACTGAGCCACAACAGATCAGCCATGATCTTATTGAATGGCGGGGCAGGCTCGAAGGGCTAGATGGCCTACTCCTGCTCCTATTTCTTATGTTCTTATGTTCTTATATTCTTCTGTTTTTATGTGGTTGCAAGAGATGAAAAAGACTGGGCAGGTTCACGAATAAGGAATTGCAAAGACTAGAAGTCTAGAAGGAGAAAGACAAATTTCTATTCTTACCAAAGCTGAACTGCAAGTTCTTCTGAGGCAAATTAGAGAAGGGAGAGTAGGCATTATAGGCATAAGAGGGAGGAAACAACTGCAGCAGCATCGGCCATTTGGAAGGAGGTGAATTTGAATGAAACCTTCACTGTGGGGTAGTATTGGTAAAAGTTTAATAACCTCAAGTGAATAATAGGGCAAATTACACAAGCATATGGGTATTTGTTGCAATATTGGTCAAGTAACATCATTTTGGGTATCATATGTTATTAAAGTAAATGAAGTCAAGGTCATCTAGCAGCATAAATACAATAGACACAGTTACTTAACAAAATGACAAACAGAAGATTATAAAGTCAGCAAGTCTGGCAGCATTTGTGGAGAGAGAAAACAGAGTTAAAGTCCTGAGTTCATATGACTTCAGTGTTAAAGAGAGGTAGAAATGTGATGGGTTATGTACTGTAAAAGAGGGGCTGTAATTGTTGGAGCAGAATAGAAAGTCAGTGATTGATGGGAAATACAACAGCCTCTGACATGTCTGCTTTTTTCCTTAACCGAGGTTTCCCTAACGCCACCCCTTCCATGGCTGGCAGGCACTCAATCATATTTGACTCATTTCCCACATCTTTGCCCCTTATTGCTTCCTCTCTCTTCTAGAACTATGATAGGGTTCTCCCTGTCCTCAATTTTCACTCCAGCAACCTCCACATTCAAAGGGTCATGCCATTATTGCCAACTCCAGCATGATGCCACAATGAAACACATCTTTCCCTTACACTCCTTCTGCCTCCCCCCCGACTCCTCCCCTTACAGCAGTCTGCAGGAGCTGCTCACTCTGTGAGACCCTGGTTTACCCCTTCACTACCCTCTACTCCTCATCCCCTTCCCATGACAATTGCAGAAGATACAACACATGCACTTTTACCTCCTTGCTCTTCACCTTTCAAGATCCCAAACACCTTTCAAATTCTTCCTTCAATTTGACTTGCTGTATTTGCTGCTCCCAATGTGGTCTCCTCTACACTGGGGAGACTAAACATAGATTGGGTGACCACTCTGCATAACACATTTGCTCAGCCTGCAAGCATGATCCCGATCTTCCTGTCTGCCATTTCAACTCAGTTTCTTCCGCTCAAACCCACATGCCCATCCTAGGCCTGCTGCAATGCTCCAGTATAGCCCAATTGGAGGAGCAGGGCCTCATTTTCTGATTAGGCACGTCACAGCCCACAGGACTCAAAATTGAGTTCAACAACTTTAGACTGTGACCTTTCTCCTCCAGCTTAACTCTTTTTTTAAAATACCCAATGCATTTTTTGTCTCAATGCAAAACCCTTTCTCCCCTCCCCACTGGGCCATAAACACTGCTTTTTATTAACCCACCAACACATTGCGATTTCTTACCTTCATGCAACTAGCATCCTGTCCTGCTATTAATGCTTCTTTTGTCTCCTGACCTATACATCTTTGTTGTAATTTCTCTTGGTTCCCACCTATTACTGACCTTCTTTGCAGATCCAGCTGCCCCATGCCCTGTTATACAATTTATAATCTAACACACTTCCCCCTCTCTTTGTTTCTGAGGAAGAGTCATACAGACATGAAATGTTAACTCCATTTTCTCTCCACAGATGCTGCCAGACCTGCTGAGTTTTCCCAGCATTTTCTGCTTTTATTTCAGATTCCAGCATCCGCTGTATTTGATTTTATTTTCGGTTATAAAGGCAATCCAGATATGCTATTGTAATTCAGTATGGATGGTGTTGAAGAATACTAACTTATAGTTGAAATCATTGTCTGAGACTATTACAAATTGTTGATGTTACATTAAATTTAAATCACTAGATAGCTGACAAGTTTATGGCATTAGATCGTCCAACCTTTGAATAGATTAAACCAAGATATTTGTGATTAACAATACTTCTAGAGCTTATAGACCATGCCTGATTGTTATAGTTGAGTAAATTGCATGCCTTCTCTGGGAACAGAGTTAAATGTTTGAAAACAAGCTTATCTGTTTACCTTGCATCTTTGATTTGTGCTGTTCTTACTTTATGCATGTGTGGCAATATTTCAGCAGGCTTATCTTTCTCCTTCCTTAATTAATGTACAATTACATGGTGAGCTTATCTCTGCCTGTAACAGGTAAATGTGACCATGCAATCTGAAGCTTATTACTTTGCTATCTATTTCATGCTTATAAAAGGGAAAAGTTACAGAAGGATACAAGAAAAACTAGCATAGAGGAATTAGGAGAGTCAAACAAAGAAATGCTCCTCTTGCATAACTATTTCTCCAAAGGATAAAGATACTGGCTAGAATTTAACCAGGGCAGGTGAGGCTCGCAGAATGGCATTCTCGTTGGCTTCGGGCGGGATCTTATGAGCCCTGGACAGGCTAGGTGGTAAAATTTCCAAAACTGTGCCTGTCATTGCAAATGAGCTACACATAAAAAGAGTTACATTTATAGAACATCATTCATGAACAGTCAATGTCCCAAAGTGCTTTACAGTAAATGAAATACTTTTGCAGTGTTGTCATACAGGAAACATTGCCACCAATTTGCACATAGCAAGCATTGTGAGGATGACTGAATAATTAGTTTCTGTGATGTTGATTATGGAATTAATGTGGGCCAGGACATTGTGAATACCATACAGGTCGAAATGAAGCCTCAAAAAACCCCTCCAAAAATGGGGTGGTTGACTCATAAGCTGAGTATAAAAGTGAGCTGCTGTTATGGATGTGGATGATCATTGTTTTGTAATGTCATCAACATTCAAAGAGTGGGCATATCTTATACTCCTGCATACCTTCACAACACAGTCCATATCCCCGACCTGATTCCTTGCTCACAGTGATACGGTACCACTAAATAAAACATGCATGTTAAAGTGATAAATTGAGGATGACGACCATATGTGAATACAGGATGTTATGTCTGAAAATGGGAGGTGGTTGACTTACGTGTTGAATATATAAAAAAAATAATATTTTGGGGGCGGTAAAATGATTGCTACTTATGCCGAGTTGACTTTTATGCTGCAAAATGTGATAATGCCTCTGCTCTCCTTTGAAATAATGTCATGGGAACTTATATATTTGCCTGAGAAAGCAGAAAGGGACTTAATGTAGTGTTTCGTTTGAAAGATGGCACCTCTGACAATGCGACACTCTCTCAGTGCTGCACAAGAGCATGGGCTTCGACTTGAGTGCTTAGTTCATGAAGTGGGATCTGAGCATACAACCTTCTGAGACAACAATTCTACCAACTGAGCCACAGCCGACACGTTGAAGGAATGAAAACCTTTTTAATCCATATAAATATGGAACTTACATTTGGGAAAAGCAAAAAATTCTGGGGGGACAATCAATACCCAAAAAGTCTGTAGTTTCTGAAAGGTACAATGGCCCTTTCAATCGTCAGACAACACTGTCAGGTTGTAAAAAAAATGGAAGGGCTCTTCACAAAGAGCATTATTGACTTATTGATGACAATTCGATTGGGAGAAGTTGAAGAAAAATATATTGGGATTGAACTGTGAGCAAAGTAGTGACAGAATGAAGTTGTTAAGCAATGGGAGAGGGGAAATTAAGTTAGACATTCAAATAGCAGCAATTAATAGGATTGATTGACTCGAAGGGATTAATTTATTAAAGAATAACTTTTAGATTGGCCACAAAGAAAATTAATGTACGAGGAATCATTTCTTTGGATTTAGTGAAGGAACCCTTTCTTAGAGTTATAATTTAAGGAGAATTCAGAGAAGAATTGAAGGCGGTGCAACCTTTTGATTTGTCTATGTGCCTTGAATTGAGAGCTAACTTGGAACACATCCATGGTGTGTGTCTGGTGATTTATAATCAACCATTGAATTAATTGATTGACCAGCATTAAAGCTATTGAGTTGATTGTTTCTAGGCAATTTGTTTTATGGACTTATGTTTATTGACTATGTTTGATGAGGTCTAATTCTGATTTTTTTGGGGGCATGAATTTGCACCTGAAGGTGAAAAACAGTGTACTGGACTATTTTTATATTGGAAACAAAGGGAAATATTTCTAAGAGGATTCTCCCATTCCTTTATCATGATTGGTGAAAGAATCTCAGGAATCCCAAGGAATGTAGCTGTTGATTCTTTTTCTTCTGGCGTTCCCAGCCAAAGTCATGCCAGACAAGTGGGAAATATTCACCCCATCAGTGTTAGCAGAAAGCACCTTCAGGTAAGGTATAGGACAACAAGATGTAAAGTCCTTTGATTATCTGTCTGAAGGAACACCCTCTATTACACCAGTGGGAGAATCTTTTTAACTTCCTTCACTGGCTGTCCATGGGCTCATTGAGCAAGATTCACAACTTATTGGTAGTTAGTGTCAAAATTGGAAGTTTGGGCCTGTGAATTCACTCCTGCTAGGCAACAAAAGGTTAGTGCCCAAACTTACTCTTCTAAGACTTATCATTTTTGTTGTTATTAGATAGTTTCAGTGGAGATATCAGAAATATACTTTTCCATATGGCGTGTCTTGGAAATTTAGAACTCTTCCCCGGGAAAACTGTCAACTGAAAATGTCAGAGCTGAGATTGATAGGTCTTTGTTAGGTGCAGTTATGAAGGGATGTGGTGGTTATTAAGGGATGTGGTGGTAAGGTGGATTAATTAATTAAAGCTCTATGTCAACCATATTCTAACTGAATAGTGGAACAGGCTTCAAGGGACTGAATGACCAACACCTATTGCTATCAGTCTGTGCAAGATTTAAACCCAGTTACCAGAAGTCTAAAGTTACCACAGTGGTCAAACTACAGTGAATGTATATGTTATTAACATTCTCAAGGGATCTGTTTGATTTAAGTTTCATGAGTTAAATGATTGGAATTTCATGACCTACATGTGAGCAAGCTAAACCAGGTAGAACTGAAACAGAAAACGCTGGAAATATTCAACAGGTCTCACAGCATCTGAGTGAGAAACCAGAGCTAACTTTTCAGATCAATTAGTTCTGATTAAAGGTCATTGATCTTAAATGTTAACTCTGTTTTGTTCTGGATAGATGTTGAGCATTTTCAGCATTTTCTCTCTTTATTTCAGATTCCAGTATCCGCAGTATTTCGCTCCAGCTAAGAACTGAGATTGGTCCGTTAGAAAGGAATAAGCATTAGAAAAGGGGCAGTTGAATCAACAAGAAAAGTTGTGCTACACAAGAGCAGCGGCTAGGTGTTAGCTTAGCTCCAGTAATAGTGCAGCCAAATGCCAAGGAACAAAAGTACAAAATCAAAAGAATAGCAACAAGAGGAAACGGGCGACTTGAAAGTTTCACACCAATGGAGTGTTAGATAGTAGAATCATAGAATTCCTAAAGTGCAGAAGGAAGCCATTCGGCCCATGAAGCCTGTACCATCATCAATCCTACTCAGGCCCTATCCCCATAACCCCACCTGTTAATCCCCCTGATACTAAGGGGCGATTTGGCATGGCCAATCAACACACCTGCACATCTTTGGACTCTGGGAGGAAACCAGAGCATCCTGAGGAAACCCATGCAGACACGGGGAGAATGTTCTCCCCATTTCTGCAAGGGTTTCCTCTGGGTGCTCCACTTTCCTCTCGCATCCTGAAAGACATGCTGGTTAGGTGCATTGACCCAAACAGATGCTGGACTGTGGCGACTAGAGGAATTTCAGAGTAACTTCATTGCAGTGTTAATGTATGCCTTACTTGTGGCTAATAAATAAACTTTAACATTTTTTACTTTAATGTGCGAACTCTACAAAGGCAGCTAGAATGAAATCTGGGTCTCTAGTGCTGAGAAGCAGCAGTGCTAACCACTGTGCCATCATGCCACTAATTAGCATAAGAACATAAGAAATAGGAGCAGGAGTAGGCCATCTAGCCCTTCGAGCCTGCCCCGCCATTCAATAGGATCATGGCTGATCTGAAGTGGATCAGTTCCACTTTCCCACCTTCTCCCTTGTCTATCAGAAATCTATCTACTCGTGACTTAAATATATTCAATGAGGTAGCCTCCACGACTTCAATGGGCAGAGAATTCCAGAGATTCATCACCCTTTGAGTGAAGAAGTTCCTCCTCAACTCTGTTCTAATCTGCTCCCCCCCCCCACCCCTTATTTTGAGGCTGTGCCCTCTAGTTCTGGTTTCCTTTCTAAGCGAAAAGAATATCTCTACCTCTACCCTATCCAGCCCCTTCATTATCTTGTAAGTCTCTATAAGATCCCCCCTCAGCCTTCTAAACTCCAACGAGTACAGGCCCAGTCTATTTAATCTCTCCTCATAAGCTAACCCCTTCATCTCCGGTATCAGCCTGGTGAACCTTCCCTGTACTCCCTCAAAGGCCAATATATCCTTACGTAAATAAGGGGACCAAAACTGCACACAGTACTCCAGCTGCGGCCTCACCAGTTCCCTGTACAGTTGCAGCAAGACCTCCCTACTTTTATATTCCAACCCCCTCGTGATAAAGGCCACCATTCCATTCGCCTTCTTGATCACCTGCTGCACCTGCAGACTGAGTTTTTGCAATTCGTGCGCAAGGACCCCCAGGTCCCTCTGCACAGTATCATGCTGCAGCTTTTCACCCTTTAAATAACATCCCTTCCTACTATTATTTCTACCAAAGTGGATAACCTCGCATTTGCTAACGTTATACTCCATCTGCCAAGTCCTTGCCCACTCAGTCAGCCTATCCACATCTCTCTGCAGACTTTCCGCGTCCTCCAGGCAATTAACTTTTCCACTTATCTTCGTATCACCAGCAAATTTTGTTACCCTACACTCAGCCCCCTCCTCCAGATCGTCTACGCATATAGTAAACAGTTGACGCCCCAGCACCGATCCCTCCGGCACTCCACTAGTCACCAACTGCCAACCAGAAAAACACCCATTGATTCTAACTCTCTGATTCCTGTTGGATAACCAATCCTCAATCCACGCTAACACTTTACCCCCAACTTCGTGTACCCTAACCTTCTGCAGCAACCTCCTATAGCACTACTTAAGTAAAGTATCAGAGCAAAAGTAGTGCCAAACAGGCACCAGGAAGTGCAATGTACAGTCCCAAAGTGAAGTAGGAGGCTTGTGAGTGTTGTGAATATTTTGCCTGTGTGGTAGAGCAGCAATTGGTGGTGAAATTAGATGAAAACTAACTTTAAACAATACTTTATAGGGAAAACAGTGCCTATGGAACACTGATGGTAGACGCTGAGTAAACCAAATGGTAAGATAGAGTGTAAATAAGCAGTGGATTTGAAAATAAGCAAGTCATGAGAAGTGATAACAGGAAATAACTATATGAGTTGGATGGCGAGACTTTTCAGCAAAGAAGAAATATAGACCAGAAGGTGCAGCAGTTAGGTTAGTCAAAAATTCTAATCCACATTAATTTTTCTGTCATTCTTCTTAACAGAGTGGCAAAATGAAGATCTAATTCAGAAGTTAATGAGGTAATCAGTCTTATTTCCAAAAACTACACACACTTCCCTGGATCTTCCAAGGAAATCATCATCAGGTTGCTGCTCCGCTTGAAAATTCCCCCAGTGTGATGCTACTCCACATTTCTTCTGGAACCATTGGAGCCTGGTGCTTCCAAATACGCAGAGCACGGTGTCCCTTGGACATTGGAGTAGAATAGAGTTGGGTGGGGAAGGGGGTGTGGAGTCAGGGCATCCCCCTTTATAATGGCACCAGCTGCTCTATGGTAATTTAAATATCCAGTTTGAACGTTAGTGAATTGGTGAGTAGGTGAATGAGCAAATATTCAGTTCGGTGGGGCAGGTAGATGGGTGAAGTAAGTGGATTGAGTAGGGTGTTTGAAGTGGGTGAGGTGGATGAGGTGGCAGATGAGTCTTGGGAGTAATTCCCAAGTTGATCAGCACATATAGATTTCACAGGGTCCTGATGAGCATTTCAGACATATGTCTCCAACTGTCTGGAGACTGGAAGATTTGGCTGATGAAGTTCCTTCCCTTTTGAAATTCAATATCCATTACAAGATTTAACATTTCCTTCAGCTTACGTGGAAGGTGCTAACTTTTCTAATTCATCTAGCCTGTTATGTGAAATTTCTGTTAACTGAACTGTCAGTTGTAGGTATTCTGTATGCTTTTAAAAATTAAAGCATGACTGTTGCCAATGCATGAGCAAGAAGTTCAGTATCATTGCACAAACTTGAAAGCTGGAAGGAAGGACAAGTTTTAAATAGAGTCAATGAGCTGACTAATGTGAGCTGGGTCAATGTGACAACTTGGCCCAGGGGCAGTACGATTAACATTCCTTTATTCTGTAGAGTCCTACTTTCAAATGTCATTAGGTGGAAGTAGAATTCATGCCAAGTATTTCCCAATGGTTTAGTGAGCTATTTTTCAGTGAATAGCTAAGAAATATGCATTGATCCCGAATCTGTACCAGTTGGGTCAATGTCTATGTGGGAGAGGTCAAAACACTACACTTAGCTTCAGGAGGTGAAATATGCTCTCACTTGACCAAGGTTGCCACTCCTATTTATGATCCAATGACCCATGTTCGAAATGCAAGCACATGTTGTGTGGGCTCAGCTGTGCTGTGTTTGTGATCAAATAGCCTGCTAGAATCAAGGATGAATAATACATTCTTCAGTAAGATGCTGGAGAATGCCCAATATCTGTGGAATCCATACCTTGATGAGGAATCAATCCCTTCAGCAAAGAAAAGATTAGCAAGGATTAATAAAATTAGAACTGTTATGCCTTATCAGAGCACTGTCTGTGGCTGTTAGCATGATAATTTGAAAACTTTCAGTGTACTTTTGTAGTCCAATCCTAAATTAATCCTAAAGAAGTGATCGTCTTTTCTACCATTCCTTGGGTGTTGGGAGATGGTGGCCAGAATTCTCCAATCTCGCATGCCCTGCTCCTGCTACCAGCCAGAACAGAGAATTTGGCACTCAGTCAAAACGCCATTCACTGCAGCGGGACTGGAAAATCCCAGCCACAGGAGAGGTCAGAGTATTCTAGCTGATGCATCATCAGTCTAGAGAGTGTGTTTCATAATTGTGCCATCCTCTGATAGCTAAATTTTCAGAATCCCTACATGCAGAAGGAGGCCCTTCTGCCCATTGAGCCTGCACTGACAACAATCCCACCAGGGCCCTGTCCCTGTACTGCCTCATATTTACCTTGCTAATCACCCTGACACTGCCCTGATACTAAGGGGCAATTTTGCATGACCAATCAACCTAACCTGCACATCTTTGGAGTGTGTGGGAGGAAACCGGAGCATCTGGAGGCAACCCATGCAGACACAGGGTAAATATCTAAACTCCACACAGTCACCCAAGGCCAGAATTGAACCTGGGTCTCTGGTGCTGTGAGATAACAGTGCCATCACTGTGCCATCATGCCACCCTAAAAATGTCTCAGTGATGATAAGTCTGAAAATGATTTGCAATACTGTATTGATTGGTCTTCAAATATTAGTAAAAAGGGGGAAGCTGGACAAGTATTTTACGGAGAAAGGAATAGATTGTTACGATGGTAGACTTAGAAGAGGAAGCATGGGAAGGGATTTGAGTGGAGTTTGACTAACAGCATGAGCTGAATGGCCTGTTTCTGTCCTAAATGATTGGGCTCATTTTAAATGAATTTAATTAATTAGCATTATCTGCTCTTTTCCTGTAATCTCAAACGCTCAGTAAGAAAGAGAAAAAAACATTCTGATGTCTAGATTTGCCCGCGGCTTGTACATCTTCGATTTGTGATCTCTTGTTCTCTGATCATAGTCCCAGTTAGATAACCTCTTCTGCATCTGCAGTAATAAGTTTTAATATATCCAAGTATAATAACATCATTATTCAGTTTAAACCATTTTCTATGGGTTAGCTGACTTCAGCTCATTATATTTTACCCTGCAACTGATGAAAATCTCCTCCACCATACTCCCCAATGAAGGGGGATGTTTTTATGATATAGAACTGCATCAGTTTTTTTTAATCCTTTCATGGGATGTGGACATTTCTGGCAAAGCCAGCATTTATTGTCCATCCCTAATTGACCTTGCTAGGCCATTTCAGAAGGCAGTTAAAAATCAACTACATTGTTGTGTGTCTTGAGTCACATGTAGGCCAGACCAGATAAGGATGGCTGATTTCATTTGGGTATTTACAATAATCGATGATTGTTGTCACAGTCACCATTGCTAGCTTAATATTCCAGATTTTCTAACTGATTTTAATTTTACCAGCTCTTATGGTAGGATTTGAACCCATGTCCCGAGAGCATTCGCCTCAGTCTCTGGATTGCCAGTCCAGTGACATTACCACTATTCCACCATTGTCCCCTTATAATTAATCAAAGGCTGAGCAAGTTAATACATTTTTGCATTCAATTGGTATAATTGCTGATGTTGTGATCGTCAGACAAGTCTATCATCTGACAAATTTGCAGACATCATAAAATCCTTTAACATACAGAGTAGCAAAAAAAAAGCAAAGTTTAATAGAATGGTCCAAAAGCCTGGGGAACCTGTGGGCAATTCCATCAATGATTTGTATCAGTTGGCTGAAGGCTGTGATTATGGGGTTCTTAAGTCTGGACTTTTTGAGACTGCATGGTCAGTAGGATAACTGACAATACTTTTTCTGACCTGCTTCAACCTAAAAGAGATCTAACTTTAAAGAAGGTGAAACACAACCTGAGGTCCATCAGCAAAATAAGTTTAAAAGTTTACCTATTAGTGTCAGAAGTAGGCTTACATTAACACTACAATGAAATGACTGTGAAAATCTCCTTGTCGAAACACTCCAGCATCTGTTCAGGTACACTGAGATAGAATTTAGCATGGCTGATGTACCTAGCCTGCACATCTTTCAGACTGTGGGAGGAAACTGGAGCACCCGGAGGAAACTCATAGAGAGAACATGCAGAATCTGCACAGATAGTGACCCAAGCTCCGGATTGAACCAGGCCCCTGGTGCTGTGAGGCAGCAGTGCTAATCACTGTGCCACTGTGCTACCATATATAGCAATAAACCAGGATACAGAACACATCCAATAAAAGTACAACTCATTAAACAAAGAAACGCAAAAGACATTCATGATTGTATGCAATTAAAACTCAAGATGGTGGCAAACTATGCCAGTGCTGCGGCGCTAAAATGCTTCACAGGCAGCATCATGTCATGCAAACAGCAAAAACTTTCACTGTGAAAAGCTGGGACACTTTGGGAAAATATGCAGATCAAAACCTTCTCATCATAGAGGATCACCTGCAAATCTTCACACAAAAAGACTTCAATGAAATAGAAAAGTCACAATAAGATCAAGAACAATGCTTCCTCAGCAAGATTAAAGATCCCAGCAGGAATGCTGACATTTGCATCAACTGGCCCATTACTGATTTTAAATTAGGCACATGAGTAAGTTTAGTCCAATAGAGAAGCCTGACTGGTTGAACAATCTCTGCAGCCACCTACAATACGGCAGCACGTATCAGGAGGAATCAAGCTCTAGATCAAATATAGATTGCAAACAACAGTTCGATATGAGAACAAACAAATATGGGAAACATTATATATGTTCCACAACCAAAAATTCTCTCTTTTAGGCAGGGAAGCTGTGTCGACCTCAACTTCATCTAAAAGAAGAATGATATTAACTAGCAAGGGTCTGGACCTAATTTTAAAAAAGGATTTTCCAACTGTTCACTGGGTTTGACTGACTGAAGACACAGTATTGTAAAATACTGAGAAATTAAGCCTAACCCATGTTCCTGTTTACTCCAATGAAAATACCTCATCAGCTTATGATGCGAGTACAACATGACGGGATGACCAATATGGAAGTCATCACCCTTGTTACTCAATTGATGGAATGGTGATGCAGGGTGCCAATTGCAAAACCAAAATGATAATTTCAGATTTGTGCTGACCTGATACAACTGAACAAGGCTGTGGCAAGGTAAACCTACCCATTATCCTTGGTGGATGACAGCTTGACCAAGCTTACAGCATTCTTGAAACTTGATGCCAACTGTGCCTCAGTGGGTATCAATAAATTAAAAACATAAGTTGTTGACAAACGTTTAACACTCTTTTCAGCAAATTTGGCTTCAATTGTTTGCCCTTTGTGCACAGCATTGGCATAACCTCCACTCCCAATGTTGGCCACCTTACAAAGACTAAAAGAAGCAAACTGTCACATGGGTGATGTCTTTGACCATGAAATGACTGTGAAACAACCTGACATGAAACTCATTTGTCTTGAACCACTTACCAGGAAGTAGAATTAACAGGAAATGGTAAGTGTGAATTCTCAATGAATTCCTTCTGATTTTTAGGCCGTAATGTAAACAACAAAGGCATAGTGATGGGTCCAGATAAATAAAGGCAAATTTACGAGTCCTTAATCCATTCCAGGTTTCCAAAGATTCCTTGGCATGGTAAACTAGCTTGTGAATTTCTTGTTGAACTTGGCACAAGTCCCTTGTAACACTTACTGAAATAGGCCCAAACATGGTTTTGGGATTCACACCAGGAGTACACAATCCATCAGATCAAAGGCATGCTGCTCTCACCAGGTACCCTGGCCCACTCTGATCAATCCCTGCCATCCACAATCACAGCAGATGTCTCATCAACAGGACTAGGGGGAGTCCTATTCCAAGAGCAGCTGAATGAAGCTACCAGAATATTATGTGTCTAGGCGATATCAGACACAGAAATAAGGTTTACAGTTACTGTAAAAGAAATTCTTGCAGTCACATGGGCTTGTGGAAAGTTCTCTGATTATGTCATCTGGCTGAATATGGTCATCAAGACAAATCACAAACCATTAGTCTCACTATTAAGCAAGAAAAGAATCCCCAACAGTCTCTAAGCATTCAGAGATTCAGCTTGTAGCTCATGCGCTTTGCTTACATCTGGGTGAAGCATCAAAATGGCTGTGGTTACACTGTCCAGGACCACAGTCGACCATCCCATGACACAGGATGATTGCCGTGGTAGAATCCTGTTCCCAATATGTGACAACACAAGTGCCAGCAAACTGTAAGAAGCTATAGCAAATATGCCAAGAGCAGATGCAAGGCAAAGAGGGCATCTGCTTCCATCAAGACTGCACATATGGTTGGCTACAGCAGTGTCCCAGTGGGACTGTCATGAAAATGTACTTTGAACAATCGGAACACTTCACCATAACTGATCTGCTGCTGTATGGTGAATGGTTGCTCATTTCTCCCTCAGTCTGACCAGAGATTCTGAAACAAATCCACCAAAGCCACATGGGCATCACAAAGTACAGAGAACAAGCCCAGTATGCAGGCTTGGAATATCAAGCAATTGAAAAGATGATTTCAAACTACCAGGTTTATGTACTGATCAAACCAATCCAGAGGGAATCTCTTATTTCCACATAGCTCCTTTCCAGACAATGGGAACATTTGGATGTTTGGGAATGGGCCTGTTGATGGACAATGACAATTTTCTCCTCATCATTGTCAACTAGGTGGATCAAGATGGAGTGTTTGCCCACGATGGCCATGGATTAGGTCATTGAAAAACTTCTTTGTGATACTTTGTATTCCAGGCCAGGTAGTCTGACAACGGCCCACAATTTGCTAATGACAACTTCATTTTGCCAAGAGCTACAGATTAAAACACCTCACCAGCTCCCTGAGTTATCCATAATCCAATGGAGAGGTGGAATGGGGTATCACACCATTCAAACCCTCTTGAAGAAAAATGATGACATTCCAATGGCACCTTTGACATATCTGTCCACCTCACTGCACTACAGATTGGCTCCATCATAGCTGTTGATGGGAAGAAAACGTCTTATTCAGCTTCCTATGCTGCCCAAGAAGTTAATTCCAGGGTTCGCAGTGCAGGACCATCAATAGGTTCAGGAATGCGAACAGTTCTACAGAAAGCAACTAACTTCCATTTATTATAAGAGGTAGGCCAGAAACCTGCCCAAGCTAAACGACGGAGACAAGGTTTGGATCAGAGACGTCGTTAGAGAAGGAGTCAACATTCTAAGGGTTGAAGGCTAACAACAGTCTTACATGATATAAGCCCCAGAAAACACAATAAGAAGGAATAAGTGAAGTCTTATCCACATCCTCAAGGAGAATCTTTTATCATACGTTTGGTTGAACCAGATGGAGAACCTCATACAAAGCATCAAATACTTTTATTGAACAACAGCCCAGTCAGAACAAAGAGATCCAAGTTGAAACTATCAAATCTCCAAGCTTCTTAAAAACACAATCAGGGGAAGTCATGAAACCTCCAGACTGTGTAAACTTGTTAGGGTACCTGAGCAGAAACCCCAAAATATGTTATGAAGGCCAACTAGACACAAACAGTTCTTTCTTAATTTTTGACATTAGTGTGAGGATAAGGTGTTTCACTCCAGGTGTGATTCCCTTGATACACTAGGAAGCTTTTATCAAAATAAGAACATAAGAACGTAAGGACATAAGAAATAGGAGCAGGAGTAGGCCATCTGGCCCTTCGAGCCTGCCCCGCCATTCAATAAGATCATGGCTGATCTGTTGTGACTCAGTTCCACATTCCTGCCCTCTCCCCATAACCCTTAATCCCCTCTCTTATCAAAAACCCATCAACCCTCTTCTTAAAAATATTTAGCGAGGTAGCCTCCACCACTTCAACAGGCAGAGAATTCCAGAGATTCACCACCCTTTGAGTGAAGAAGTTCTTCCTCAACTCCGTTCTAAACCGCCCCCCCTTTATCTTGAGGCTGTGCCCCCTAGTCCTACTGTCCTTTCTGAGTGGGAAGAGTCTCTCCACCTCTATCCTATCCATCCCATTCATCATCTTATACGTCTCAATGAGATCTCCCATCATTCTTCTACAGTGCAGTTTAACTATAACAAATGAATCAATTAACTTTTGCTAATTGAAATACTTATACATGACAAGATACATTTTTTTCACTGCTAACCTATCTGTCTTGGTTCCAACTTAAGCAAGATTCCTCTTATAGAGTTAAACTTCTCTTCAAAATTGATTAATCAATAATAGAGGCTTACTTTTTTTAAACTTGTAAATGGTCCTAGAGCTTTTGAGCACCCCTGGAAAGAAAGAGAGGGAGAGAGATACCTGTCTTCCGACAGTTCCAAAACAGCAGCCTCCAGATAAAGAAAGACACTTCTTGCTTCTTTCAGTACCAAGCAGAAACTACCTACTTCCCCTGTAAGTTTAGCTTCTCCCCTTCACATGACTCTGCCTCTTACCAATCAACCCAATCAAACCTTACTCTAAAACCTCAGGGAAAAGCCAAAAATACATTAACTCAAATTAAAACAAACACACAATAGCTGTGATCAGTTCTGCAATTTGAGCATGTGAGCTGCCTGATGCAGACAAATTGGCACCATGTAAACACAGTTGCATTTTAAACATGCCCCTCGCAAGAAACATGATAAAAATACACTTCCTAAAGGCACAGTATCACCACACTGTGAAGTCTGAGATTTTGCGGTATTATGTAAATATATTTAGGTAATGACTTGGGGAGGGGTTTAGTATTAAAATGTTCAGGATTGAAAGCATAATGTTGGACAGGAGAAATATTATCAACCACATGAAGATGCAAAGGCAGCTACATCACTAGTAGCAGTCTAATAGTAGTCTAAATGGAGATAACTCTTGGCCTAGAATGAAAAAGCTATTGTCTTGTGTGTTGGAATAGATATGTTATACAATAAATAGTTACTGTTCAGACTCCATGGCCGGGATTTTTTGCCTACTCTGTAGTGAGTTTTCCTGTGGTGGTTGCAATGAACCATTGATCACTGGCGGGATCTACTGGACCCACCAAAGTCAGTAGGTATTTGCATGGCTCACCCATCTCGCCACCAAAGAACCTGCCATGAGGAGTTAACCTCGTGGGATTGGAAGATACTGCCAGTGTGAGCAATTGGAAAATCCCACCCTATGCTTCTGAACCTCTTCCTTAGACAACTACAACAACACACAACATCATGTACTCAAAACATCATCAGTCTTCCTTGCTGGTAATTAGCTTCATATATTACCCAACTGGATTTAGTCATATTTTTAATTTCTCTCTCCTATTTTCTGCCTGTCATGAAAGTATTGACAGAATGGAATATCAGAATCCCACTGTTCAAATAATAATTTATCCTTTTAGATACAGAGGGTGAATTAACATGGTGGAACATATGGGCCGGAATTCTCCCATCCTGTCTGCCATTGGAATTTTAAGAGGCGGGTTGCGAACAATGTGAAGCCCCATTGACAATTGGGGTGGGAGTTTCCAGCTTTTGGACCAGCACAGCCAAAGAATTCCACCCTGGTGTTGAGAGCAGGTGGGAAATAAAGTGAGGAAAGGTGAAAATTCACCTCCTTATACTGGCTGTTCCAAATTGGAATGCCTTAATACTGTTTAAAAGTATGTACATTGCTATGTTCTTCAGTAGTAAAGTGGTTTGGGTAAATAAAGATGAAGTCATTATCCAGGAGCAAGGATCGAGTACAGGGGCAGGAATGCCTTGCTGCAATTATACAGCACTTTGGTGAGGCTACACCAGGAATATTGTGTGCAGCTTTGGCCTCCTTATCTGAGGAAGGATGTTCTTGCCCGAGAGTGAGTGCAGGGATGGTTTACCAGACTGATTCCTGGAATGGCAGGACTGACGTATGAGGAGAGATTGAATTGGTTAGGATTGTATTCATTGGAGTTCAGGAGAAAGATGGGGGAGTCTCATATCAACCTATAAAACTCTAACAGGACTAGACAGGGTAGATGCAAGAAGGATGTTCCCGAAAGTGGGGGAGTCCAGAACCAGGGGTTGCAGTCTCAAGATACAGGTAGACCATTGAGGACAGAGATGAGGAGACATTTCTTTACCCAGGGACTGGTCAGCTAATTGAATTCACTACCACAGAATGTAATTGATGCCAAAACATTCAAACTTTTAAAGCAGTTAGATATAGTACTTGAGGCAAAGGGGATCAAAGGATATGGATGGAAGGAGTGATCAGGCTATTGAGTTGGATGATCAGCCACGATCATAATGAATGGTGGAGCAGACTTGAAAGCCTGAATGGCCTCCTCCTGCTCTGATTTTTCTACGTTTCTATGCTACAAGAAGAAAATAATTACAGCTCCTAACTTGTGAACAGTGCTGAGAGGAAAACTAATCTCGTCGGGTGCATTAACCTGGGTCTGACATGCCAGGATGGCTAAAGAATTGGTGGAACATGCCAGCCAAGTCCAGCAGCCCCACTGTCACATTATACTGCAATGGACGTGGATTAGCATAAGGTGGGACTTCCGCCCCTTACTCAGGAAGAAGCCAGGCAGTTCTCCAGTCCCTCTTGTCGTAGTGCTGCAGTACCAGGGAGCCACCTGGTATGAAATCCTGGGAAGTGGAGGACAGGTAAGTAGCAGAAGTCCCAGGGTGGGGAGAGAAGAGAAAATGTGGGAGAATTGCGGAGGAGACGGGGGAGTGATTGGGGTCTCAAGGGATAGGCCAGGCGAGGGTTTGGTTGGGGATTGGAAGGAGTCCTGGAGGTCATTGGGCCTTAAGGGAGGGTGAGGTGGGGGGGGTGCCTCAGTCAGAAGAAAGCTTCAGATTGAGGTGGCCTTACATTCTTTCCTGCCTGAAATCCAGTTGTATTTTATGTGTTTCTCCCCTGAGCTGTCATCCACAACTGCCTCTGGGTGATAAAAGGCCATTTAGTGGCCACTTCAGGGTCTTAACTGGGGCAGATGCAGGCTTTCCCTCTGAAGCCTTGCCTTCTCCAATATAAAACTATTACCTGGTTGGACAGGTGGTAACTCAGAGGAATCCCCTCCAAGAAATTGACCCCTAACCATCTCCCTAACCAGCCCCCCCACCCCACCGTTGTCTGCCTCAGAATCGAGGTGTGAAAGAGTAGCAGACTGTGAGATCAGCCTAGAAGAGGATCAAGTAATGTCATAAATTGGGCTGTTGAGGAGATTGAGACTATTGTGATAACTTTTACGTAAGCGATGGTCGAGATCATTTACTGAAAATCCAAATGTTAGTTTGGAGCTGAATTTCACCATTTGAATTTTGACATTATTGAATTGGGCAGTTATGCCATTCACCAGCAGAGGGAGTTACAAGTTTCCTGGGGTAAATTAATGTCAATACTTACAATGTGGCTCGGGTGTAGTTTACTGTATAAATTTCTGACATCTCTGCCTCTCCACCCCCTCCCCCATCAAACCCAACCCTGACCAAAAACCTTCTGTGCAATAATTGTATAAATTTTAATGCATTCCACTGATTCCCAGCAGCAACACAACACTGGTTGAAACCAAGGTAAGAAGCTGACAAGTGATTTTACTGGCAACTTTTGCCAAATTACCCTAATGGCATCTCTCTCTCACTGCATCAGGTAAGATTGGAATCATGTCCTTTGAGGTGCCTCAGGCCTCCGTATCAGAGCATAAAGTGAAAGAAGACACCCAAACATTCTCTAATAAGGAGAAAACATGAGCCATACTTACTCCTGGGCCTTTGCTTTCATCAAGCTAGATTCCAATTTTTGTTATTGCTGCCTTCAGGGAACTGGCATCACCACTAAATCCCAACCACTTTACACCGAGCAGTGATCAGCAAAGCAGAATGAAACAAAAGCACCTCACAATATTCATTTCCCAACCTACTCCTCCAGCACAGAAATGTCAAGACTCACTCATTCTACTTCCCAGAAAAAGAGTAGCTACTTAGCAATGTTTTCAGCATGAGTGAATTTGTAAAATTCCGGACCTATTGCACCCAGATCAGAGGGTATAAGGGCAATTTTAACCCTCAAATAAATAGGTAGACTCATACGAGAAATGAAAATGTTAGCGATCTTGAAACAAGAACCAACCACACTGGGGGTGGTGTGGTGGCACAGTGGTTAGCACTGCTGCCTCACAGCGCCAGGGACCCAGGTTCAATTCCAGCCATGGGTCACTGCCTGTGTGAAGTTTGCATGTTCTCCCCATGTCTATGTGGGTTTCCTCCGGATTCTCCAGTTTCCTCCCACGGTCCAAAGATGTACGGGGTAGGTGGATTGGCCATGCCAAATTGCCCCTTAGTGTCAGGGGGACTAGCAAGGGTCTATTCCTGAGATTATGGGGATGGGGCCTGGGTGGGATTGTGGTCAGTGCAGACTCATTGGGTCAAATGGCCTCTTACTGCAGTGTAGGGTGCTATGATTCTATGAACTCTCCTACTTTCAGATTTAATGGAGAAAAGATGAAGAAAAGGCACGTAATCTATTCCTAAGAGGCAGGTCAGCCAATGGATCGTTTAACAGAGATTGTATGCTTCCATCTTCACAGGGTTTCTATTTCTAACCCCTGTGCAGCAGCTATGGGAACTTAAGCAGGTAACAGATACAATTTAGGATGAGTCCATCAGCAAAGTTCCTTTCCGGCACTACCTGTGGACAGATTATCCTGCAAACCATTCCCTCTTCCTGGCTACCAGGTCATGTTTAAGGATAAAGCAAGTTTGGCACAATTAATTATTTAGATACAGAACCATAGAAAAGTAACAGCGCAGAAAGAGGTCATTCAGCCCACCATGCTGCCCATTTTAGGCCCACTTTCCAGTTCCTAGAGCATAGCTTTGCAGGTTGCAGCACTTTGGATGCAGATTCAGGTACCCTTTAAATGAACTGAGCACTTCAGCTTCAATCGGCAATTTAGGCACTGAATTCCAGATGCTCAGCACCATCTGAGTGAAAAATGCTTCCCCTCATATCTCCTCTAATCCTTCTACTCATCACCTTAAATCTCTGCCCCTTAGTAACTGATCCCTCAGCTACAGGAAGTAAGTCTTTCCTGTCCATCCTATCTAGGCCCCTCAATTTTCTACATTTCAATTATACACGCCTTAACTTCTTGTGTTCTAAGGAAAACAGCCCTTCCTATCTAATCTATCCTTATAAATTGACTTTTAAAGCCCTAGCAACATTCTTCCAAATCTCCTCTGCACTCTCTCCAGAACAATTATATGTGGCGACCTTAACTGAGCATAGAATTCCAGCTGTGGCCTAACCAGTGCTTTATACAGTTTCATCATTACATCCCTACTTTTATATTCAATACTTCATCCAATAAAGGAAAGCATTCCATACATTTTCTTGCACACCTTGTCCACCTGTCCTGCCACATTCAAGGACCTGTGAACATGCGCTCCAAGGTCTCTCACTTCCTCAACACCTTCCCATTTATTGAGTATTCCCTTGCTTTGATTGCCCTCCCCAAATGCATTACCTCATGCCTTTTCTGCATTGAATTCCGTTTGCCACTTCCCTGCCCACTCAACCAAGCAAACCATTGATATAATTCTGGAACTGACAGCTGTCCTCTTCACCGTCAATCTGTGTCATCTCCAAATTTTCCAATCATGCCTCCCACACTTAAGTTTAAATCAGCAACTTATATAACAAACAGAAAAACCTCAAGACTGAGCCCTGTGGAACATCACTTGAAACTATTTTCCATTTGTAAACACATCCATCCCTTCCCTGTCATTGAGCCAATTATGGATCCAACCTGGCTACTTCACTAGTATCCAATAAGGTCTCACTTTTCTAACCAGTCTGTCATGTAGAACCTTGTCATGGGCCTTACTGAAATTCATGTACACAACATCCACTACACGACCCTCATCTATCCTCCTTGTTATGGACTCAAAAAATTTGATTCTGTTAGTAAGACATGGTCTAACAAAACCATGCTGACTATAGTTTACTTGCCTTTGCCTTGCACTCTTTTTAAATAATGGTACAACATTCACAGATCTCCAGTCCCCTGGTACCTCACCTATATCCAATAAGCATGTAAAAGAGACCCTCTGAGCATCTGTTATTTCCTCCCTGGCTTTCTTCAACTGCCTGGATACAATTCATCTGGACCTGGTGATTTATTCAACTTCATGGCTGTCAGTCACTCTATAAAGTAAAATAATTCTCAATGATACAGAGAGAAGCATCAAACTCAGCTTCAGGGAATGGAAGTTGCAAACAGAAAAGCCAAAAGGTTGTTGTGCGAGAAGGCAATAGAAAATTCTGGTAACAATGGCAAAATCGTTTCTATAGTTCTAACAAAAATATAAAATGCTTGAAGGATTCAGCAGGCCAGGAGGGATCTATGGAATGTGTTAGTCTCCATGACCCTTTTTCAAAACTGAAAGTGTACAAGCAAAAATGGAGCATGGGACTGGAAAGCAAGAAGAGAAATGTTCTGGGACTAGGTGGAGGAAAGGAAATGAATAAACCACAAACCAAAGTGTGATGAAGCATTTAAAATAATTAAAGGGTTTGATATTTTCCATGTTGAGAGACCATTTGAATGAGATAGGCTGGAGAAGACAATGAGACATGGAAGTCACATAAACATAGAGTTAGCTTAGAGGTCAAAAGATTTTTCTTTTCACAGAGGATCATCACCATTGGAACAAATTGCCAGCTCATGCACTGAGTGCAGATTCACTGTAAGCATTCAGAGGATAGCTGGATGAGTGTGACTATATGATACTTTAAAAAAGATAGCTGAGATATTGTGTGTTCTGATCACTGTGATCTGCTGTGACCTGTTTGATTATGCTTGGAGAGCAATTTGTTCCATTTCAATTAACTACCAAAGAGTTTGTATTATTGATAAATATGTTAAAGAATGGTTTCAGTGGAAAAGTTTGAGGCTAAAGATGAGAGAGCCATCATCAGTCAGATATTAAAATAGTATTCAAATATGGGAAAACTTGCATTTTACAGAGTTGCTTGAGGGAAGAACAAGTATACTCTTTTTACATTGCAAAAGCTAATGTGAATGTGTATGCCTCCTTCCTGGTTTATGTATTACTGTACTGCAGTGCGTTTCTCAAAGTGCACAAATCCCAATTTTACTTTTACTCAAAACAAACAAACTGAATAGAGGTGTGGACAGAAGGCTCTCAGAAGGTTCAACTGCAGAGCCGATACTGGATGGGGTATTACAAGGTGCAAACAAGAATAATTGTCAACTGAAAGTGTGAAAAAGCATTCAGAATAGTTACTCTTCCAATGTATGAAAAAGGCTTTCCACTGCACAGATTTCTGTTAACAGCTCCTGAATACACCACTGGGACAGTTGATAGAAGGGACATCTGGTATATACAGAAATATTGTGCATATCTTTTTTTTTAAATGCCTTTTTTTGTCTCTCTTATTATCTTTTTGCCACATGCCACTCAAAATCAGAAGATAATCAAACGTTTGTTAGCAACCAATTGAGGGGTGATATCAGAAAGTGTCTCTTCCTACAAAGGCTAGTAGAAATCTGAAACTCTCTCCACAAAAAAGGTCAACTGAAAATTTCAGAACTGAGGTTGATGGATTTTTTTTCAGCAAGGACATTAATGGATGTGGATCCAAGGCAGATAAATGAAATTATGTTGCAATTTATGTATGATTTAATTGAATGGCAGACGTGGATGGCATAGTGGCACAGTGGTTAGCACTGCTGTCTCACAGTGCCAGGGATCCCGGTTCAGTTCCAGCCTTGTGTCACTGCTTGTGTGGAGTTTGCACGTTCTCCCTGTGTCTGTGTGGGTTTCCTCCGGGTGCTCTGGTTTCCTCCCAGTCCAAAGATATGCGGGTTAGGTGGATTGGCCATGCTAAATTGCCCCTTAGCAGGGAAAATACATCGGGTTATAGGGGTAGGGCCAGGGTGGGATTGTTGTCAGTGCAGGCTCGATGGTCCAAATGGCCTCCTTCTGCATTGTAGGGATTCTTGAGGGGCAGATTTTTCTTATCTGTACTTATAAATGTCTTATTAATTATTGGTGAACATAAATGTCCATGACAAAACAATCATCCATTCTCTCGGGATGGAAAGGTAAACGAACGAGCTTTTCTCATCCGGGAACATCGACATAATTGCTCAGCGGAACAGTACTTCTAACCATTTCAGATGCCACCATTCTAATGTTCCCCTTGCTGGTCTCCTGCTCTCTGCTCTAACCTGTTGCAATCTGTCTTTAGGGGATGGCAGCATGCCATCATTAGAAGGGAAGTATGTCATGTGTTCCAGTCTCAATTTCATGTTGACCTGTGCACAGAGCATACATACACGGCACTGCTGCTGATGCTTTCAAGCTTTATATACATGAATAGCTATCTTTCTGCACCTCATCTTAATAAATGAACCCTCAATGTGTTTACCCAATCCCTCATGAGTGATTAGTGGCTTTATATCAAAACACAAACACAATAAATTCCAACTTGTCCAGAAGTCTGCCAACTGTATTGTACCCCTCTCTGCCCCTACCCCAGTGCTCACTGACCTACAGTGATTTTCTGTCCGCTAAAGCATTACATTTAAAATTTTTATCATTGCCTTTAAACTCCCTTCTGGTCTGTCTCTATATCTACAATCTCTTCCATCAAGCCTCATAACATCCTTTGTCAAACATTCTATTATCCTCAAGTATTCAGTGCATCTTTCCACCAGTGTTGGTACATCCACTTGGGGCCTATTCATTTGTCTTCCCTTCCTGTACATCCCCACTTTTAAATGCCTTTGAGTAGTCTTTCAGCTATTCTTCATAGCTTCTTTCCACTAGCTCACTAGGTGAGAGTCGAAGGAACAGCGTTCCAAAAGCTTTTGGGTTTACTATCAAATAAACTTGTTGGACTTTAACCTGGTGTTGTGAGGCTTCTTAATAAACAAAAATGAAACAGAGATTGTGAGCAATCCGGTTTTGCCTCAGACAGTTACCAGAGAGAGGGATGGGGATGACAACAGCGTGGGGAGCTAGTGGCTGGGACTGACGACAATTGCTTTGGTTTCTGCCGGTATTTAACAGGAGGAAATTTCTGCTCATCTATTATGGTGGAGTGTGGTGATGGTGTGGTAAAGCTGGTTGTCATCAGTGTACATGTGGAAAACAATATTGTGTTTTTGAATGATGTTACTGAGTGGTAGCATGTGAATGAGAAATAGGAGACAGTTGTTGTAATGCAGAAAATCAGATGGTGAAGGTTAAGGCAGTGTGATAGCACAGTGGTTAGCACTGCTGCCTCACAGCATCAGGGACCCGGGTTTGATTTTGGTGCTGGGTGACTGTGTGTCGCACATTCGCACCATGTCTGCGTGTGTTTCCTCTGGTTCCTGTCACGGCTCAAAGATGTATGGGTTAGATTGATCGACCATACTAAATTGCTCCTTCATGTCAAGGGGACTAGCAAGCATAATTAGGAATTACGGGGATAGGGCCTGGGTGGAGCTGTGGTTGATGCAGACTCAATGGACTGAATAGCCTCCTTCTGAACTGTAGGATTCTATGATTCTCAGATAGAACTAGAACCCAAACTTTACCATTACAATCTTTTATTTACAGAGATACAAACAGACGCTTCTTAATCCAATCACCAGAGTTTCAGCCTGCTCTTATAAATAAGAGCATGAATGAAACCTCAGAGGCAGCTGTGATGGGATTGGATGTCACCAATCTTAGTAACGAAGTTTGTGAGTTTCTTGCATTGTTGTTGGAGGTGGAGGCTGAGGAGACAGGGAAGAAGAGTATATGAAGATGACTTGCGGTATTGTAAAGAAGGTGGGGTGAACTTTGGATTTCCAGATAAGCAGTGAGCAGTTTTAGCAGATGAGAGCTGAACCCAATAGTGCTTCACGTAGTCCAGCCAGATCTGGCAGTGAATGGTTCAGCCAGCTGCCCACCAGATTTGTTCAAGTCCATGTCTAATGGACTTAAAGGACCAGAGAAGGGACCACATGAGATGGCCATGAATATTGGCTGGGGTGTTCACATGGAGGGAAGGAATCAATTTACTAACAGCAAGCTCCGTTACAAAGCATTGTGACAGTGACCAGATAGTTTCTTTTAGTTATGTTGATTGAGGGATAAAAAGTCACCAGGACACCAGATAAAACTCTTATGGTCTTCTTCAAAATGAACTATCATATCTTTTACATGGGAGAACAATAGAGGCTTAGCTTAACATCTCTTCTGGAAGATACCATCTTTGACAATGCAGCACTTCTTCAGTACTTTATTGTGCATTGGGAGTGATGACCTAATTTTTTATTCTCAAGTGTATGGGATGTGACTGGTGTTGGCAGGTTTGAAATTACTAGTTTTCTTGTGTCTATCATCTTGTAATTTGAATCAATATCCTTCTAATCATTTTTTTCATGGGTTTCCACTGGGTGCTCTGGTTTCCTCCCACAGTCCAAAGATGTGTGGGTTAGGTGGATTGGCCATGCTAAATTGTCCCTTAGTATTTCAAGATGTGTGGGATAGATGGATTAGCCATGGTAACTGTGCGGGGTTATGGGGATAGGGCAGGAGAGAGGGCCTAGATAAGATATCCTGCCAGGGAATGCAGAATTGATGGGCTGAATGGCCTCCTTCTTCACTGTAGGGATTCCATGATTCCGCTAAATTTGGTGGAAGCCATTTTAATAAATACCAAACCTGTATTATTGGAAACCAACCAGATTAGTTAAGTAGACAGCCTGCTGAAACAATGAACAAATAAATAATTCATTAATAGCTATTTTAGAAAGGCTGGAACATATGTTTATAACTTATGAACATATTACAAACAATTGATACATACTCTTTATACGGAGTCTTAAAGTGCCGTGGGAATAAGACTATTCTCTGCTCCTCGGGCGACAGAATAAGGAGATAACATGAATATATTACCATGGAGAACATTTTCAAAGTCTTGTTAATGCCAATAAGAAGCATTGAGATGATCTGGTTAAAATGCAAATGAGCTATATTGCCTCTTGTTTCCCCACAAACTGTGGATTTTCTGATGTTGGAGTCGAAGGTGGATCCAATCTAGTTGGTGTTGTCTGGCTGCCAGCCTGTGTGATCTTACTTTAAATGGCTAATTCAGAGGCTATCTTTGGAAGGGTCGACTGGGCAGAACAGACACATTCCTGGCTCAACGGGAGAATACTCATCGATGTCCTGATGGCACCAGGAAAGTGGACACTTCAGAGCCAGGAAAACGTGAGGGCACTTCAAAGTGGAGTCACAGTCAGAAGGTAGATGAAATCGTGGAAGTTATTTGTGACCACAGCTGCCAATTCTGGGGGATTCTGCCAGAGGATGTACAGCTAAGTCCCTGTGCACAAAACAAGTCAGCAGCAAGGGCCATAAATAAAGCAGGCCTGTCTGGCCCCTCCAGCAGCCTGCCACTGGGAGATTGCTTCCAGTAACTAGTCAGGCCTTGCACGCAGTTGGGGCACATCTGCTGCTTGTAAGATCCCGCTAGCATCCAAATTTGGTCTGAAGTGATCACTTAGTTTCCACTGGTGGGTCATTCTCTGCTGCTGGACAGATAATTGCTTCCTTCCACCTCCAGTATGACCATCCAGAAGAAGGGCTGCATTCTTTTGAATCTCCACTCCCCTGGGACACTGGTCACCCCTAACCCCACACTGGCAGTCCCCCCTCAATTGTCTCAAGGCGAACATTCTTCTCTAATTCAACTGAAGATTATAGATTTTATAAATGAACCAAAAGAAATATTAAGAGCTTAATTATCACTGAAGCCTCACACCTGCAGGTGAATGCCACAACGCACAACAATTAATGATGTTGGGGTTTTATCACACTGTCATGGAATATGTGGCTAATTTGGAAAGTATGAGCAAATACGTTTCCAAGTAATGTTTCTTTTGCTGCATTTCTTTGTCTGTTTTTTGCTGTTCTTTTTTCACAACTCCTTCCTGGATCTATGGTGATTTTTTCCCCTCATGTCCTCTAGACTCTTTGAAGCCAACTTATAGCTTCTGATCTAGCTTTCCAAAGGCTAGGAATGGATCCAACAATCTTTCTGCTCTGTATGCCTTAGCTACTCTTTGTCTTAAAGCTTCCTTTTCTGTTTTATTTTTCTTAACCAGTGTTCAAGAGCTTGGACTATATCCAGGCTCTGACTGTATCCTGAGCTTTGACTGTCTCCTGAAGACTGTATAATGCTGTGACTGTACTGTCGACCATATAAAGCTCTGGTTGTTCAATTTGATTTGATTTATTATTACTACATGTATTAGCATACGGTGATAAGTATTGTTTCTTGCGCACTATACAGACAAAGCCTACTGTTCATAGAGAAGGAAATAGAGATTTCAGAATGTAGTATTATAGTCATAGCTAGGGTGTAGAGAAAGATCAACTTAATGCAAGGTAATTCCATTCAAAAGTCTGATGGCAGCAGGGAAGAAGCTGTTCTTGAGCCGGTTAGTACATGACCTCAGACTTTTGTATTTTTTTCCTGACAGAAAGAGGTGGAAGAGAATATGTTTGGGGTGTGTGGGGTCCTTGATTTTGCTGGCTGCTTTCCTGGGGTAGTGGGAAGTGTAGACAGAGTCAATGGATGGGAGGTTGGTTTGCATGTTGGACTGGGCTTCATTCACAACCTTTTGTGTATAATTGTGTATAATACTTTGATTGTCTCCTGTGTGACTGTGTTCTAACTGTGTTGTGTAACTCACACCGGCTTAAATCTTTGTCTTTAGTGCTCTCTATACAAACTTCATGTGTCTGCTATGCAAAACTCAGTGCACAGTGTCCCAGTTATAACTGGAGCTTTGACCATATCCCAGATGGCTGACCAATGTTTCCTCTGATTTTTCTTAATTTAGCGCAACCTCTTTATTGCATTGACTAGTACTTTCAGAATTGCTGTGGGATTGCACACTCAGGTAGCTCAAAAGGAACATTGGTTCTGACCATCTCAATGGTTGGACACATCACAGAGCTCTGAATGTATCTCAGCGACATAACTGGAATCTCTGATCTTATTTCATTCAACCCTGCTGAGGTCTTGGCAATTCTAATCTTTTCTTAATTTGTTGAACTCCATATAAAATACCTCCAAGGTGCCAGAATCACCTAGAAGTGCTGCAGCTTTATTCATCACTCTGTAGGTTAGAACTTGCAGAAGTGGTTTTACCTACTGGCGAATTATTTGATTGCGTGTTCCCCTTCTTTAGAGCAGTTTCAAAATTACTGCTCTTCACTAATTTAAGAAATGATTTTCATGCCATTTTGCCTGCTGTACCAAAACAGAAAAGGCTGGAAAATCTCAGCAGGTCTAAAGGCATCTGTGGCGAGAGAATAGAGATAATGTTTTGAATCAGAATGACACTTTGTTACCTATTGTACTATTGCATTTGCAATTTACCTTTCCCACTTCACTAAATGAACATTTTGAGGCTAGATTTTATAGGAAAGATGGAGGCTGAGGGGAGGCCTAATAGAGGTCCACAAAATTATGAGATGCATAGAAGGGATGGATAGCCAGAGGCTATTTCCACGAGTGGAAGTGTCAATTACAAGGGGACACAAGTTGAAGGTGAAGGGGGGCAAGTTTAAAAGAACTGTGCGGGAGACATTTTTCAGGTGGAGAGCCATGGGTGCCTAGATCATGTTGCCAAAGCCGATGGTGGAAGCAAGCATGTTAGCAACATTTAAGAGGCATCTGAATGGGTACATGAAAGGGAGGGAATACAGGGATACGAACTGAGTAACGGTTATCTTTTAGTTTAGTTAGGGCATCATGATTGGCTTGGAAAGAGAAAGGGCTGTGCTGTACTTTTCTTTGTTCTTTGAATGCCACTCCTGCACAGCGTTAGAATTGTCATTACATTGATATGACTGGAGGGAAACCAAGGAGACTGAAATGGCTGCACATTTTGCAGCCTGCCAGATTTTACTGTGCATTGACTTCAATATAAAATGGGTGAACAGCTAATTCCAGGCAGTTTCCCTGGCAGGGTGAGTTAAATGGCTTTAACATATTATACAGCACAATGATTATGACATAATTTTCATTGTATAATTTGGCCCCTTTTGAATTTTCTTGGCAAGAGTCCCAGCCAGGCTGCATCAGTGATGTTTTGACACATGCCTCATGCTTTTGTCTCAAGTTTTGTGAACTAATTCTAGACAGATTTACAATAATAACAGGATATTACATTTTTCTACATCTTGAGACCAGATAGTTTGCTCACATGTGTCACCAAAGGCAAAGATCATTCCTGTGAGCGAGCTGTCATTCCCTAAGAAACAGAATATGGCTTCAGTTGTAGTGCACTTTGTGTGCTTCTATAAGGTGTTACAATTATGAATGAAAAACACAGAATTATGCCTGGAAATATTGAGCTTTGAATAAGATCTGTGAGTTTTTAAAAAATTGACATACAAGCCAAAGGTGAAATCAATCACTGGCTGAATTGTTGGAGGCTGATACTCTGAGAGACAATATTCATCTAAAGTATGCAAAAATAAATTGTCATCTCTGGTGGAGATAATGGGAGATCATGGGGAATGAGTAATATCTCATCAATAGATAACCTATGCGTAATGCCCAGATGGATTTGTGGACTTTGCCTTCTCGGAATATACAAAGACTGGGATAAAGCCAGTTGAAAAGCTGGCTCAGGTAGATGTGTGTTTGTGAATAAGGACTTGGGTGTCAGAATGTGCATGACACTGATAAAGAAGCCAGCAGCAACATCAGCCAAAATATTTTGCAGGCAGCTCTCTCTTTCTCTCTCTAATTGTTGAAGTAAGTCAAGTCAGTGAAGACCACACCTGAAATGGAAAAGGGGAAATTTCTCTGCCATGCTGCAAAACACTGGAATCTCAAAACCAACTATTTGCCTGATGAAGTCAGCATTACGGGAATCTCAAATCACAATGGCTGCAATGCTCAATCATCCCTCACAAGTCAAGGATTGTTCCATATACATTTTTATACTTACTTTAGACGCAGCTATTTTGATGTACAGATTAGAGGCAGGATCAGCACATGGTGAGACGATGGGCATGAGTGGCCTGCAGCCAGAGCAATGGACAAGGGGAGTACAGGTACTGTCTTGTAGGAAAATGAGGTCATACACAAGCTAAAGCCACTCAGTGTCTGAATTCTACAATGGATGGTTAGACTGTCCCAGATAAGCTCAGACTATTCTCATGCAAGTTCAGCTTAGTGACATGTAATTTCAAATTGCTGCTACAGTAATTGTAGATGACACTGTTGAAAGGTTTATCTCATTAGTCCAGTAATCTGTCCTTCTAATTTATATTTTTAGTTTGCTGCAATCCATGTGTTGTAAGGACAGTCAGAGTGCTTTAAGAGGGGAGTTCCAGGAGTTCTTAAAACTATACAAGGCACTATTTAGGTCACACCTGGAATACTGTGAACCGGTTTGGTCCCCTTATCTAAGGAAAGATATACTGGTATATCTAAGGAAAGATATACTGGTATTGGAGGCAGTCCAGAGAAGATTCACAAGGTTGATTCCGGATACAGAAGGATTTTCTTATAGAATCATGGACTAGCATCATATATTTCCAACAGTGCAGAATGGGGCCATTCAGCCTATTGTGTCTGCACTAACTCTTATCCATGCCCTATCCCTGTAACCCCACATATTTTGTCCCATTTATCCCCATAACCTCTGTTGCCTGCCGCACAGTCTGTTTTAACCCTTATACGGTGAACAAATAACTACGAGTAGACATTTTATTAGTAGAACAAATATTTATTTAAACACAGACAATCAACAATCACCCACCCGACCAATAATAAATTATCTTACAGAAAATACTAGAATTCAAGTCCAATACACGACCTTGACTTAACTTTGCGTGACTGACAAGTACCCAAGCAGATGTTGGCCTTTATCTGTGCACTGGTCTTGGTAGTCGTCTACGTAGTCTGGTCCTTTGGTCTGGTCTGGCACTCTGGCTCTGGTCTTCCTTCCTTCTCAGGTGTGGTGGCTCTCCTCATGCTAGTTGTCGCTGACAATGGTCATCATTGTTGTAGCTCGCTCGTGGGGTCAGAGAGAGAGAGATTCCAGGTTGCACAGCACTCTTTATACCCCGTTGGGTTTCGTGCCCCTTTTGGCCATTGCCAATCAATTGATCAGGACTTGATCCCCCTGATCGATAAGGGTCCAATCAGGTGCTACCACACCGATCACTGAATGTGTCCCCAACGGCCATGTCTGTAGGTGTTGGAGGCACATAGGTCATATACCTCCCTCCTAAATAAGGGTTCACGGTGCCCTTATGTCTGGTACACAACCCAGTGTGACCAGAAAGTCTCTTTCGTCCTGGAGATGAAACAACCCAGTGTGATTGTAAAGCCCCTTTCATCCTGGAGATGACCCATATCCTGTTTATTCACTCGTCAGAGTTGCAGCCTGTTTCTCAGGGAGTGACAGCTCGCTTACAGGAATGATCTTTGTCTTTGATGCCACATGTGAGTAAAGTATCTGTCAGTTTAGTTTCTTGCCCAATTGTCCCAGAGTGATTTACAAAATGCCATTTTAGATGGCCCGATTGGCCACACCTCTATATATCTCAGGACACTAAGGGACAATTTAGCAGGGTAAATCCACTTAACTTGCACATCTTTGGAGTGTGGGAGGAAACTGGAGCACCCAGAGGAAACCCACATAGTCACGGGGAGAATGTGCAAACTCCACACAGACCTGAGCTAGAATTAAGCCTGGGTCCCTGTTGCTATGAGGCAGCGGTGCTAACCACTGTACCACCATGCCGTCCCTGTGGACACATTGACATTTTGACCCAGTGATGGTGAAGCAACAGCAACATTGTTCCCGAAATGCAATCAGATCTACATGTCCTATCTGGCTTTCTGTAGTCAGGTGCTGTCTGTCATGTGGCAACCTCTGTAAGTTGTCATCTTAAGATCAGTTCAGTTAAAACCTGCCACACTGACCAGCTCTGCAGTCTTCAAACACAAGGTATATTGGTGTCAGGAAGTGGAGGTAAAACAGAGTTTTTGAATCCTGGAAATGAGGAAGAGAAGACAAATCTCAAAGAAGCACATGGAAATGTTAAAATCTGCAACAAAAAAAATGCTTAAAAAGGCTTACAATTTACCCTACTAATCCCCATAACCTCTATGTATCTTGGGACACTATGGGACAATTCAGCAGGGTCAATTCACTTAATCTGCACCTCTTTAGACTACAGTTGGAAGTACTTCCACTCCCTTAACACCCAGCTGGTGTTACGTAACAAGCATGTGGCCGCATCCCTTACCAGCTATAATCAATGCCCATTGTCCAAATAGCAATCATGATATCTTCATTCAGCAGCAGTTACTGTACCATCTGGATTTGACCATTACACTTCATGGCCAAGTTCATTTGCATAGCAACTGGCAGTGCCTTTCTTATCCCGTTCTGGAGCTGGAGCTGTGCTTGGAGTTATGGATGCCTTGAATGGAGCAAAATATATGACACCTTGGCCAGAATTTTACTGGCACGCCTGCCCTGATTCTGGGGGTGAGCGAGGCTCTCAGAACGGCATCCACCATTGGCCTTGGGTTGATTGTACGAGCCTTGGGTGGGCGTGCCGGTAAAATTCTGTCCTTTATTCCTCACTGAGCTTAATGCAGAGGGGTTGACCTCTGAATATCTTGGAAAGGTATGACCTCCTACTGAGAGCCCTGACTTCCTACTGACAGCCCTTTTCCTTCTCCTTCCTCTTACAGCAGTTATACTTCTTTGTGTCACCTCTATTCTTTCATTCTGTCACACTAAAATCCAAGGGAGATGCAAACTACTGTATCTATGTTTGGGAACAAGAGTTTTGTGCAGAATCCTTGAATTCAGGACTCTGGATAAAGTCTTCCAAGGCCACACCACTTCCTGCAGACTTCAACAACTGCAGAAAAAGTCAAGCATTTCTACAAACTTAGGGGCAGCACGTTGGCCCGGTGGCTAGCATGTTGTCTCATAGCGTCAGGAACTCAAAGTTGATTCTGGTCTTGTATGTCTATCTGTTTGCACAGTCTCCCTTTGTCGGCATGGATTTCTTCCAGGTGCTCCAGCTTCCTCCCACAGTTCAAAAATGTGCAGGTTAGGTGGATTAGCCATGGTAAGTGTGTCAGGTTTCAAGGATTGGGCTGAGGGGAGGCCTGGATAAGATGCTTTTTCAGAGAGTTGGTGTGGACCTGATAGACTGGATGGCCTCTTTCTGCATTGTAGGGACTCTGATTTCTATTGGCCGTTCCCATAGAAACACAATCAGCAATGAACCTAAGAGTAGTTGATGGTCCTTTTAAACAACACTATTTGGCAAGAGGGGTTCCCTTTGTTGAATGAATGTTCACTTGTGCATGTTTAAGAGAGCAGATTGGTTGGAGTGTTGAGCTTCAAAATGCAAATCAAATCATGCATATTCATTGAGATTTCAAACTGCCTGCTCTGCTTGCTTCTGGTACACACTCGCGAAGCTAATGCACTACTCAAGATGGTGTTTGGCGTGACCCACACACACAGGTAGAACAAACATCGCATCCAAACAAATGGCTCTGGGCAGAATGTAACTTTCCTTTCCTTAGAATGTATTATTCACTCTAATCTCTACACTAGTTAATTCTCTGTGTGTATTTGTACCTTCTCAATCACATGAATCTCGAACTGTGAAAACCATCATTGTTGGCAACTTGCCAATATAGTTATTCATTGTCAGACAGTATGTACACTGCAGCAACAGAGAGCATGGTAGAAATGCTCAGCAGGTTAGCTAGCATCTGTGGAGCAGAAAACATCAGGTCAAACCTATCTCGCTATTAAGTCTGTATTTTATCCTTTATTCCATTTTCCACCCTATGCAGCATCTTTCTTTTGTAGTTACAGTTAATCAGGTTAATCCTTTCCTATCCAGTCTCTCAGAGGAACATGAGATGTCTCACCCAGTCAGTTACTGTGATCCAGGGCCATCTGTTTACCATTGTTTCAGCTAATCTTAGATACTAGCATCTTCTTATCTGATAATGATCTCCTGATGTGATTAACTTTTGATCAGCATGTTCCAACTATTTTTTCCCCATCTGATGCTTCAGCAGTTGTTTTTACATTTATAACAAATGCCTAATGAGCGCTGCCAAAAAGCCTCTTCGATGGTGAGCTAATTGAAGTGAAACATTCAGGAGGCCAGAAAGAAAATGCTCCAAGGACATCCTGAAGGTTTTGCTAAAGAGTTTTCACAATTCCCCTGAAACATGGGAGAGTTTTACACAAGACCGGTCTACAGAATGCAATCTAGTCACAAAGGCATCACCTCCAATGAATAAAAATGTAGTAGTGTGGCCCTTTTAAGGATGAGCATTTCCCAAGGGCCGCATGATCAACAAGAACCCTATGGATCATCCTGGTGGGAAACTGAACCAATCGACAAGAGGATGCCAACCACAGACAATGAGGGGACTTGCAATTGGAGCCAGGACATCAAAAAGAGCAGGTTTTGTAATCTAGTCTGACCTTGTTGTATGGATATATATTATCCTCTGTTGGCAATAAAGCTTTTATTGTTGAAGCTGCATCGAGTCACCCCCGATCTATTATGTTGATGACGAGGCAAAATATTGAAGTTATCAAGGATTGTAGTGTCCATTTGGAGGGGGTGGAGTCTAGATCATTGAAGATGTAAAGTACATTAATTTAGGGATGCAACTGACAGGAAAGATCAAGGTCAATGCCTGGGGACAATACATAGGCTGTGATATTACTTCATTGTAAATGAAATAACCAGAAACCACAAAAGGAAGGTTATTTTGCTCACAGTCTGTAGCTCAGATTTACAGCTTGATGAGAACGTTAACCTCACCAGATCCTCCAGACATGAAGCCTTTTGACCAGATTGTGGAGCTGGCCAAAATTTGTTTTAAACGCCGCCCCTCAATCATTATGCTTAAATACAAATTTTATAACAGCAAGCCGTGAGACGGGGAGACAATCTCAGGTTTCACTTAGGCGATTGGCAGAACACTGAATTCGGTCCAGGAGTAATTGAAATGTTAAGGGACAGAATGGTCTGTGGTATAAATAGCTTAATAATACAAAAAATTTGGCAGAGACCAAAATCACCTTCAAAATAGCAGTGGAGCTTGCCCAAGTGACTGAATGCACGGAGCAGTGTGCAACAGAATTGCAAGGTTCACAATGTACGTCCAACAAAGGTAAATAGTTTGTGGTAGGAAATGGCTGTGGTGCAGCCTAAGAACGGCATAATATATGCCCATTAGAAGAGGTGCAATATTGAGGGCTGAAAAATGTTATCGATGTGTGGAAGGTTTGCCAATGCAAGAACAATGCGTGCTTCATGTGTAACAAGAAAGGTCACTTAAAGGCATGGTGCAGAGCGAAGCAATCAGAACAGACAGTGCAAAACAAAAAGACAGCTTCTATTAGCTTAACTCCCTGAAACAATTTGGATGAGGACCCCTGCACGGGATCTGAATAGATCACCCTAAACCAGGTCCAGCTAAGCAAAGTGCTCCCATGAGATAAAGTTGTGGTAAATAGCAAAGCACTAAAAATGCAAGTGGATACAGGGTGGCCACAGACATAGGGGAGCAGGCATTTTGTTATCTTAAAAAAGGACTCTAGTTGTTAGATTAACTGAGTCAGATGCCATTTTGTCCAGATATCCTGAAGAGACATTGCAGACTTTCACTGCAGCAACAGGAACAGTGGCACATCTGAACCAGATGGCGAACCTGAAATTCTTGGTAATTAAGGATCACAAACTTGTTTAATGGGACATGTTAGATTAAAGTAGATATGGCTAAACTGGCTGGAAATGTTAAACCTGAGGTCATCAGAAATGAATTAGATGAATTGGGGAATTAAAACTAATATTTGTCTAGATCAAAGGATGATTCCTATGTTTCCTCGAGCCCTCCCGGTACCTTGTGCCCTTCATGAGAAGGTGGAAATTGAGCTTAAGAGGCTGGAATATTTGGGCATTATAAAATCTGTACACTTCTCTGAATAGGCTGCAGCCATAGATCTCACTTTAAAACTGGATCAGACAGCAAAAATTTGTGGGGATTACAAATTAACTGTCAACAGAGGATCATATATAGAGAGGGACCCCATAACCAGAATTGAAGACCTGTATGCTAAGCTAGCAGGAGGTTTAAAGTATACTAAATTGGACCTCAGCCATGTCTACCAACAGCTGGAGTTGGATAAGGACTCACAAAAGCTGGTGACAATCAACACATGGGTTTGTATCAATATGGAGTCTCATCAGGCTGTGCCATCTTCCATCATATGATGGAGAGCCTTTTGTAAGGCATCCCCAATGTAGTGGTTTATCTGGATAATGTACTAATCATTGGTACTTCACCTGGAGAAATAGAGCCAATTTAGAGAAGTGTTGAGATGGTTTAAGGAAGCGGGGATTAGGCTAAAATGAGAGAAGTGCACATTTCAGTCAGAGGGAGTTACCTATTCAGGACTTGGGGTTGATTCGTAGGGTCTGCATCCTTTTGAAAAATAGGTAAAAGCCATCAAGGAAGTTCCACAGGAAAAATAATATACCCAAGCTGACAACATTTCTGGGGATGATAAACTACAATGACAGATATTTTAAAAAGATTTCTACCATTTTAGCCCCACTTCATCAACTGTTTAAAAAAAAACCAAAGATGGAAATACAGAGAAGAACAGCTTTTGTCAAAGTTAAACAGGCCCTGCAATCATCTACCTTGTTGGTGCATTTTGACGCAAACAAAACCTTAGTAGTAACCTACATTGCTTCACCATATGGAGTGGGAGGTGTTCTGACCCACCAATGCCTGATGGTACAGAAAGGCCCATTGCCTTCACTTCAAGACTTGTCCAATATGGAGAGGAAATACTCCCAAATAGACAAGAAAAGTTTGGCTGTCATTCTTGCAGTCAAAAAGTACCATCAGTATATTCACGGCCACATTTATAATAGTCTTGGAACACAGGATAAGCTGATGTCCCCAATTGCTTCTGCAAGGGTGCAGAGATGGGCTCTTTTGTTAGCAGCTTACAGTTTTACGTTTCACTTTTGTCCCAGAACACAGATATCACATGCAGATGTACTTAACCAGTTGCCTTTGCCACAAACAGTAGAATCTAGCACTGGTCTCTCAAGAGATTATACTGGCACTGCATTTGGTAGACACTTTGCCAGTTTCAGCAAAACGCACAAAATTGTGGACAGAAAGATACCCTGTGTTGGCGAAAGTAAAAAAGACGGTCATGCAATGGCGTCAGTATGAGAAGTCAGACTTGTTAAAACCCTGCCAAAGTAGACAGTCAGAAATAACCTGTGGAGGTTGTTACTATGGAGAGGGTGGGTGGGGTGGGGTGGGTGAGGGGGGTGGGGGAAGAGAGTTATAATCTCACCCCAAGAGGGACAACTCCTGTTACAACATTTGCATGACTCTCATTGAGATCACAGCAGAATGAAGGCCTTTGCCAGGAGTTATGTGTGGGGGACAGGCATTGGCAAAGAAAGAGAATGGATGGTTAATCAATGTCGTTGTTGCAAAGCTCAACAGGCTTTACCACCACCAGCGCGTTTGCACTCATGGGAGTGGCCAGGCCGTTCATGGGTGAGGCTACACATAAATTTTGCTCACTCTTTCTTTTAGCCCCTAGTTTGCTGTCTATTTCTGGAATGAACTGCATGTTACTGCGAAGACAGGCACAAAATATTTATTCAATGCGTCTACCATTTCCTCAATTCCCCACGATAATTTTTCTCATCTCCAATTCTAATCGACCAATGTTCATTTTAACCACCTTTTCCTATTCATATTTGGATCAAAGCTCTCACAATCTGTTTTTATATTACCAGTTAATTTACCCTCATGTTCAGCTACTTCCCCTTTTTAATCAACTTTTTATTAGCTTCTAAAGCACTGCCAATTCTCAGACTTGTTACCTTGAGTATCGCAAACCTTGTCTTTTAACCTAATATTGTGCCTAACTTCCTAAGTAAGCCATGGATTGGTCTTTCTTGCTTAGTTTTTGTTTTCCAATGGAATTCGTTATTTTGGATATGCTGAATTATTTCTATAAATGTTTCCCACTGTTAATTCACAACCCTTTTACTGTTTACCCAATATACCTTAACCAGTTTTCCACTTTATACCGATGCAATTGATTTTGTTTAATTTTAAAGTTTTTGTTTGTGATTGGAGTATGTCACTTGCAAATTCAACCTGCAATTCAATGGTGTTATGAGTAATTTTTCCCAGTAGATCTATTACTACGACATTATTAATTAATCCTATTTCATTGCACAATAGTAAATTTAAGATGACTTTATCCCTAGTTGGTTCCACAATGTACTGACAGCTCCAAAAACTGACACAAAAACATTCCACAAACTCATTTTCGAGTTTACTCTTGCCAATGTGATTGTCTCGGTCTATATTAAGATTTAAACCCCCCCACAATCCATACATTATCTTTGTCACAGGCTTCAATGATTTCTTGTTTCATGCTCTGCCTAACAGTATAATAACAGTGGTCTCTGAACAACTACCAGTGTTTTCTAACACTTGCTATTTCTAATTTCTACTCACACTGACTCTACCTTATATTCTTCTGAGGCTGGAACCTTTCTGATTAAAGTCCCCATGTCATTTTTTACTATCAAGGCTCCCTATTCGCCCATGCTATTCATCTATCTTTCAAAAATATTCTGTAGCCTGGAAAATTCATCTCCCAACCTTGATAACCTTGTACCCGTGTCTCTGTAATGGCGATTTGATCTAAATCATTTACCTCATTTGTGCCACTAGCTCATTTATCTTATTGCAGATGCTTTTGTGTATTCAGATAATTGCATCTAATTCTATTCCCTGCAATGACCTTATGCACTGATGCACATTTTTTTGTTAAATTTTCTGTCCCTTCTGCTTGAATTTAACCACATTGCTGTATCAATGCCTCGACATTTCTCTTTGGATTTCAAATCTCTCTTCACCCGAACCCCACCCCACTCTGTTAGTTTAAAACACTGTCCACTGCCCTGTTTATATGATTGGCCAAGGGAAGTCTTATTTAAAGTCCTAAATGGCCGACTTCTTGGACTGCGATCATGACCTTGTGTAATGGATTCAGCAGCCAAAGGAATTATTTCCTCAGCACCTGCCCCGTCATGCCAATCCAGAATTTGATACGTTCCAATTATATTAGTTTGCGTTTTTCTAAACTCCATATAAGTTAGGTCTAGTCTACTCGATCTCGCCTCAAAAAACAATTCCCTCCCACATCCCAGAAGCTAGTCCAATGAACCTTTGTTGCATTTCATCTGGGGCAAGTATGTCCTTCCTTAGGTCAGGAGAGTATAGCTTCACATAATTCTCGAGGTATGGCCCTGACCAATGCTATGTATAATTTCAGTAAGACTCCCTTACTCTTACAGCCCAGTAACAAAAACCACCATACCATTTACCTTCCATGTTCAATGTGCCTGCAAGTTAACTTTCTGTGATTCACAGAACACCCAGGTCCCTATGAAAACAAATAGTTTCTCATTCTCTCACCGTTGAAATAAAAATCTGCTTTCTTTTCTGTTTCCTACCAAATGTCTTTGGCACCTTGGCAGAATTTGCTTAAGAACAGAGGGTGATAGATTGAATGACATGTCCATCAAGGCTCACTCAGAGCAGCCATGTGCTTCCATCAACAGGAAGGTGTTCCACTCTCTCATTGAGCATATCTGGTGAAACTGGAAGTGTGCACTCAGTTCCCAATAAGCTCTCATGATTCCTTCATCCTGAAGGTGCTTCAATTGTTCATTCCACTGGGAAACCTTCATGGACAGATCCTGGGTGACAAGTGTTTCCATGAAGGACATCCACCACCCTCAGTGGCCATCATTATGACATTGGAAGGCCTATTGCAAGTATTCCTCTATGCCTGACACTGCAGCAAACTCTAATGATTGGTTCTCTGGTTTGCTGTTACCCTTTGTCTTGGTACACATATTGACTGTTGCTGAATCCCTCAGTTTGGATTGTCCATGTCACTGCATATGTCATATTAAACACACAGGGATGCTATCTTGCCAGCTCTCACTAGGTCATTGAAGCTCACTTCTTCCGCCATCTCTAATGTGACAATACTGTGCCTTTAAGAAATATATTTGAGTCAGGTTCTTCTGCAGGGTCTGTGCACTCAGAACTGTTCTACAACCAGCACTCTGTAATGTTACTGCAGCAACATAATTGCTTCTAATTGGTATAATGTTTGTTTTGAGTGTTTTCCACTCGGATGTTGCAGAGTGGGGCTTGATTGGGATGATTGACAGGTATGATCATGTGATGGGTAAAGCTAGACTTACACAAGAATTCCAGCTTAGTTGTTTTCTTTTAAATGCTGCTTTTGAGTTGAGAGAGAACATCCTCTCTCTATTCCCCTCTCTGAAATCTGAAAATTGAGAGTTGCCAAAGACTGGGTTTTGCTGTTTTGAGGATATAACCTCCCCTGGAAACTGTTGGCTGGATCTCTTTCAGAAGTCAAAAGGCTGGAATTCCAGCATCATGTAAGTATCTTCAGTTTGTGTGCTAATCGGTTCTACAGAAGGGATTTACGTCTATGAGGAATGCAGCTGAATTGTAACAATAAAAATAGCTGTCTGTTAAAGTAATATTTTGTCATGTTTATCTCTTTTAATTGGTAGAAGTTTTGCTAATTCTTTTTGTTATATTGTAATTGTGTTCCTAAATAAAGTTTGTTTTGATAAAAGCTTCCCAGTGGATAACTTGAATCTTACTGGCGTGAAACACCTTATGCTCACACTAATGTCAAAATCATATGTAAAAGTTAGGGTGTAGGCTAAGAAATAGGAGCAGGAGTAGGCCATCCAGCCCTTCGAGCCTGCCCCGCCATTCAATAAGATCATGGCTGATCTGTCGTGGCTCCCACCTAATTGGTAGAAGTTGGCTAATTTCATAAAATACCTTAGAGTTTCTGGTCTTGTCCCTAACACCAGCCAGACTTTCTTTGTGAGGCTGGCATCCTCTGGGAATAATTCCTCACTCTCCTTCCTCACTGCCAGCAGAAGTGCCTCCAGGGTGTCCTTGCACACCTTCCACACACTGCCTTCTGATCGACCCTTCTTCAGCGTTCTCTGTGCGCAGCCAATGGAAAGACTGCAGACTGCCCTCTAAAGATAGTTCCCTCGAGTACGCTGCCACCACAAACTCCTACCCAACAATCATTATTTATCATTCTGTGGCCACATTGCACAATGTGCCTCCAGAAATCCTACCATTTGCATGTGCAGACATGTGACCTGGAAATGACCCTGGCTTTGGGAGTTCAAGCCACTTGGCAAAATTAAACCTTGTTTCCTGGCTACCTCTCTGGGCTTGTGTCTCACTGGGCTTGTCTCGTTGTTCTTTAGCACTTTTCCAACTTGATGCTATCCTTGTATAACATCTACACATCAGTTCCCAGGAGGTGTGACTGGCAGTCATTATCAGGACGCCAGGCAGATTTTACCTTCTGTCATGAACGTGTAAGTGTGATATTACAGATTTTAAGGACAACTCTCTTAGAGGTACATTTCTGCTTTCAAACCTTTGACATTGAGTTTAAAAGCTTTATTTCAAAATGAATGTACAGGCAGACAGCATGCCACCTTTCTGTGTTCAAACTATGTCATACCCAATTTAGATCTGGCTGCGAAGAGTCATTAAAATGTAAAGAATCCCCCAGAGGTGTCCATCGAATGTTCTGAAAGGTGCAAAAAGCCCTTTTACTTTTGAGGAACAGGAGACAGTGAGGGACTTCAAAGGATCTCAATATAATTAACACAATAATACTTTCAAAATCAAATGCAAAAAAGTTAATGATCTAAGATATTTCGTTCAGTGCTAATCCTCAGCAGAGAAATTGCAATCTCACATGTCAGCTGTGAGGAGGTGAATGATAACAGAGTGATGACTTGCTCTCTTATTTTCCCATTGCCCTGCACTTTCAATCTTCAATCTCTAATGATTCAGTGACACATCAGCAGGCAATGCCAATATACTGTGTCAGCTTACCACGTTTTAGTGAGTATGGTAATGAAGTGATAACCTGCCCTCCATCCCTCCAAGCTCATTAAGTAGTTTGTTGATGACACAGAGTTTGGTGGTAGAATAAGCAAAATCACAGAATTACAAAAAAAACTTTTATGGGACATGGGCACTACCAGCTGGGTCAGTATTTGTTGCCATCCCTAATTGTCCTCAAGGGGGCAGTTTTGAGTCAACCATATTCCTGCAGATCTGGAGCCACATGTAGCCATGATGTGGAGATGCCAGAGTTGGACTGTTGTAAGCACAGTAAGAAGTCTCACAATACCAGGATAAAGTCCAACCGGTTTGTTTGGCAGTGCAATTATTTGTGCCGCCAAATAAATCCATTGGACTTTAACCTGGTGTTGTGAGGCTTCTTACTGTGCCACATGTAGGCCAGCCTAGGTGAGGACGACAGATTTCTGTCCCTTATTCGAATTTGGGATTCAAACGCAGGTCCCCAGATCATTGCCCGTGGTCACTGGTATATGGTGGCAATACCATTGGGCCACTGCTTCCCTAGCTATCTATTAAGATTAAGTGAGCAGCTGAAACAATGGCAGATGAGCTTCAATGCTGGTAATTGTGAGTCACCATTTTGGACAAAATTGTAAAAAGCTAGGAATAATGTTGGTTGTCGGTGCTGGGGCCTCAGCTATTTACCATTTATATAGGTGATCTGGAGGAGGAAACCGAGTGTATGGTGTCGAAATTTGCTGATGACACCAAGATTGGTGGAACGGCAAATTGCGCGGAGGGTGTAGAGAGTCTACAGAAGGATCTAGATGCTAGGCAAATGGGCCAGGAACTGGCAAATGGAATTTAATGTTGGCAAGTGCGAGGTGGTCCACTTTGGTAGGAATAATGGTAGGAAGGATTATTACTTACGTGGCGAAAAACTGCAGCAGGCGATGGTGCAGAGGGACCTCAGGGTCCTTGTGCATGAGTCGCAAAAACCCAGCCTGCAGGTGCAGCAGGTGGTCAGGAAGGCTAATGGGATGCTGGCCTTCATAGCGAGGGGGATTGAATATAAAAGTAGGGAGGTCTTGCTGCAGCTGTATAGGGCATTGGTGAGGCCGCAGCTGGAGTACTGTGTGCAGTTTTGGGTGCCGTACTTACGCAAGGATATTTTGGCCTTGGAAGGAGTGCAGAGGAGGTTTACTAGGCTGATGCCAGAGTTGAAGGGGTTGAGCTATGAGGAGAGGCTGAATAAACTAGGCTTGTACTCGTTAGAGTTTAGAAGAATGAGGGGAGATCTCATTGAGACATATAAGATGATGAATGGGATGGATAGGATAGAGGTGGAGAGACTCTTCCCGCTCAGAAAGGACAGTAGGACTAGGGGGCACAGCCTCAAGATAAAGGGGGCTGGTTTAGAACGGAGTTGAGGAAGAACTTCTTCACTCAAAGGGTGGTGAATCTCTGGAATTCTCTGCCCGTTGAAGTGATGGAGGCTACCTCGCTAAATATTTTTAAGAAGAGGGTTGATGGGTTTTTGATAAGAGAGGGGATTAAGGGTTATGGGGAGAGGGCGGGAATGTGGAACTGAGCCACGACAGATCAGCCATGATCTTATTGAATGGCGGGGCAGGCTCGAAGGGCTAGATGGCCTACTCCTGCTCCTACTTCTTATGCTCTTATGTTCTTACGTTCTTAAAGAGATTTAGAGATCCATCTGTACACAGATCACTGAAGAGTACTCAGGGTAAATAAGCAAAAACAAAAATGAATATTAGCCTTTATTGCTGAAGAACTTGAATATAAAGGGAATGAAGGGCTATAGAAAGCCTTGTCTAGATCACATTAGAAGTATTGTGTACAGGTCTGGATGCAACACCGTTGAAAGGATAAATTAGCCTTAGAAGGAGTCCAGCGCAGATTTACAGAACCTCATCAAGGCTCCAAGGGTTAGATTATGAGGAGAGATTACATGGGCTGGAGAGGCTTATATTGTCTAGAATGCAGAAAGCTACAGGTGACTTGGTTGAGGTTTTCAGGATTTTGGAAGGAATTGATAGGGAGCAACAGTTACTTTAAAAAAAAGGAAGCACCTCTGTTCATCCTCATCCTTTCTGCTTCATTGCTTGGTTTCCTCATATCATCTTCAGTGGCTCAATGCTAAGTTTTCAGCAGATCAAAAGGCACAAAATTTAAGGTTAATTGTGATTTTGATAATCACCAGTGAAAGGTGACTACCAATCCAGGAGGCAACAGGTCTCATTCTAGCCTTCTGTGGATGCATGCTGCACCTGGCACAACAAACAAAGCCACCTGAAGCATTGGTGTTCTGACATGTCAAGGAAATTCATTATATGCTTGTAGATTCCTACATCATGTTAGATGCATGCAGTGAGCTACCCTAATTTTCTGTTTCCCTCCTTGATCTCCATCTCCCTGAACAGCAGGCTAATGCCGATGGTGGTCAAATTGCTCCTTGCCTGAGGTCCAATCTAATGCAATCCAGGTGCTACTCATCTGAATGTGATCTCCCAAACAAAAACATTATGAATGAACCTTTTCCTAATATTACATAAGAATGCTACTCAAAGTGGTGAGTATTTATTGCATCATTTCCAGTTTGAATCAGCTCTTTAAATGCTATTGCGTTCTCACCTTGCTTTCACTGGTGAATTGCAGGAAACCTGGAAATGGGTGGATATGCCATCAAATTTGAAAGCAAATTGAAAACTGAATGATTAGCATTTGTTAATGAACAAGTGGCTCTCCTGAGTGGGTTTTGCGCAAGCAATCTAATGCGCTCCGGTTAAACATTAAAGTCCTTGGCATGGTGGCCCAGTGATTAGCATTGCTGCCTCACGGCGCCAGGTTTGATTCCCGGCTTGGGTCACTGTCTGTGCAGAGTTTGTGTGTTCTCCCTGTGGCTGCATGGGTTTTCTCAGGGTGCTCCAGTTTCCTTCAAAATCCAATAGACGTGCTGTTAGGTGCATTGGCCATGCTACGTTCTCCCTCAGTGTACCAAACAGGTGCCAGATTGTGGCGACTAGGGGATTTTCACAGTAACTTCATTTCATGTATGCCTACTTGTGACACTAATAAATAAACGAAAAAAAACTGAAGTTGGAGCAGGTGCTCACATTCCTTCCAGGCTGTCAAATACATGAACTCCTCAAGCTTAAAATCTCTCCTCCAACTCCTGATTTTATTGGGAGTGAACTCTTCATCCTTCAGGGTTATTCCCAAGGAGTGATGTTCAGATCAAAATGCATGACATATATTCAATATTCTCCTGTTCATGTTACTTATGTTGGAAAGTGGAGAACTATAATTGTTGTTACTGCCATTGAAAAAATCCAGTGCTGTATTTTTTAATTTCAAACAAACTTTCACAGTCATTCACAAAAGCTTAGGCAATCAGTCACGGGCTTTGGAACGAGGTTGGTCGAATTGTATCAACAAAGTGCAAGTGAAGACAGCAGTACTGTACGTTTGCTGAGAGTCGTACTAAGAGAGCTTGCAGTTTTCCTGGGAATTTTTCATCCCATTTCCTTCTCAGCTTCCTCTTCCATCCCTATTTTCAAATGCAATCCTACACTGTAATGGCGCTTTGTAAATGTAATTGTATGGGTTTATATCTGTTGTGTTATTTTGTTTTTTTATGCTCAGCAGCAGTTAAGGCACTGGCACCTGCAGATTAAAAACTGTGAAAATCGAATAAGAAAATAGTGATCATAGAGGAGGGCATCAGAAACTAACTAAAATAGAAAAAGAAATAAATGAGAACACAAAAGACAAAAGAGGGAAGGGAATAACAGAGAGAATAACAGAATAATATATTCACCCCATATTTATACAGCACCGAAGTTTGCCAAATCGGCAGTATATTTCACAACAATATAAGGGGAATCACTGCTTTCCCATATCAACAAATTGGAAAGGCAAAATGTCACATATAATACTTAAATGCAATCACAGAATACTGTATTCTGGCCTCTTGCTGACACTGTGATCTTTTAGTAAGCCACAACAACTTGCATTTATATAACACCTTTAACATAATAAAAACACCCCAATATTTTTCACAATGACATTGTGAAATGAAATATGGCACTGAGCTACCTCAGGAGATACTGTCCAGAACTCTATCACCTCACCCGCCATGGAATCGGTGTGAGTGAGAGTCTGACAATGAAAATCTCCATTGACCTCAGGTGGAAATTTCTGGTCTTACCCAAGCGAGGCTGTAAAATTCCACCCATTAAGCCAGATAACCAAAAGTTTAGTCAAAAATGTAGGGGGCAATTCAGCACAGTGGGCCAAGAGACATAAGTGGAGTCTGTGTAGCAGACTTCCCATTGGGCGCCATGACCTCTGTGTACCCCTTCCCCCCACACCCCCATCCCCCAGCCATAGGAATTCCAGTCAGGTCTGTGTTGGAAATTGGTGTGGAGCTGAGTAAAGTATTTAAATGTGATTAGTGGGCTGAGACTGAAGTCCTTAGGCCTGCTAGCTTCTATCCCCCCAACCAGGGCTGTTTCACTCCAGCAGGGTTTACATCAGCTCCCCACTAACAGGGTGCTGGTAGCCTGACCCTGCTTTAGTGAAGGCGGGGGCCTCCATGGCCCCCCTTCATGCCCTGGGCACGGCCAGCTGCTTGGCAGTGCCAGCCTGGTCCCTTGGGACCACCTAAGGATCAAAGGGGCAATGCCCAGGGGACACCTTGGCACTACCCGCCAGGCATTGGGCATTGCCAAAAGGTTGGGACCAGCTGGGGCCTATCGGAATGGGGCATTTGGGGGTGGTTGGTGGGGTGGGGTGGGGGGTCCCACTGCCACCCTGCGCTGGGATGAGTGATAGAGGGACGGGAGGGCTGATCGGGGGCTGGCCATTGGGGTGAGAGAGGTGATTGGCCTGCTTGTGGGGTAAAACTATGGAGGTGTTGGGACTAGGGGGAGTGGGAGAGTGAGGGTTGGGGTTGCCGGTGGGGGAGATTGGGGGGATTAGGACACCTGGGGGTATGGTGGGCGGAGGGAGATTGGGGTGGGCCGGTGGGGGGTGAGGTCAGAACTGGCTTGGACATGTCCCGGAGGACAGTGATGGGGGGGGGAGTGAGGGGGCCCCATGGCCAACGATGTGGAGGTTGGCCAGTGTTAAAGCTGGCTAGCAGTAGGGAGGCCGGCAGTGTGGGGCTACTGCACATGCTCTGATCTCTGCTCTGACAGATCGGCACATGCGCAGTGGCCTGCTCAGCACTATGCTGCTGGCTTCTCAGGCGGGAATAGATCCTGCCCCCAGCTTCTCATCATGATTCATGCTACGACACTCAGTGATCCACAAAATGTGGTGATTCATTTTGAACTCCTACCCCCCTCAAAAACGCAAAGGGATTTATTCCAGTTTTTACATGAATTTGGCACTTTGAAGTTTTTTGGAGATTTCACCAGTAGTTTTCAGGATTGTCTTGAAGAAGGAAGGTGAGGTAGAGAGAGGCAGAGTGGTAGAAGGAAAGTATTCCAGATTATTAGGCCTGGGTAGCTGAAGGTATAGCCACCAATTGTTGAGTGATTAAAATCAGGGATATTCAAGAATTAGGAACCAGAGGTGCGCACAAGTGTGCAATATTGGAGGAGGTCACAGAGTTAGGGAGAGGCCCTGCAGGGCATGGAGAAATTTGAAAGCAAGAATGAAAATTTTAAAATCGAGTTGCTGCTTAATCAGAAACAAATGTAGCTTGGCGAGGACAGAGTTTGGTGCCGGTTAGGATATGTTGCTAGAAAGTTATATGTTCAAGGCCCACTTCAATTACTCGAGTGTAGCATCAATGCTGACACTCAATGAAGTACGGAGGATCTGTTGTGCTGCCAGATGTATTAACTTTTGGATAGACTATTAAATTAAGGCCTGCCCTTTCAGGTGGATACAAAGATCCCATGGTGCTCTTTGATGCGGAGTAGAGTAGATTCATTCCTCAATCAATATCATCAAAAAGAGATTATCTAATCATTATCACTTTACTGTTTGAGGCACCTTGCTGTGTGCAAATTGGCTACCATGATGTCCTACATTACACCAGTGACTACACATTAGAAGTAATTAATTGGCTACAAAACAGTTTGTGACATCCTGAGGTCATGAGAAGTGTTATATAGATGCAAGATTATCTTCTTCTGAAAGAAACTGAAATTTCTATTCCTTTTCATCACTGATTTGTGGAAGTGATAGAGCAGATGTTAGAGTTTGTTTTCACTTTACAACATTACCTTTTTACTGACGCTTTTATACCAATTGGTTTATATCCAACACCTTCCCAATGTCTTCCATGGATGAAAATATTTCTTTCCATAAATATCACGACTCAATCACCGTAATGAATTGAAGAAAATCAATGTCTTGAAGCAGCTGGGCCTGTAACTAATGGGAAGGACATTGATATCAGATGAAAGCAAGGGCTATTTACATCTTTGGAGCAATGTGATTGACACAACGTGCCACCTTCGTCAATCAGACTCACAAGCCAGTGTTGCATTCTTCACTGTTTCCCAGCTCAATTGTTATTCTGTTATAACCAGTCACACATACTCTAAGTCTTGCATTTATACTTCATCCTTGTAATATTTCTCATTATTGTCCCCTTTTTGCTTATATCATTGCCATTTTAGCCATTTAATCATCAACTGTTTCCCAGCAGTTGGCGGGGTACCTGAGGTGACCAGTACTGCCTAAACTTCAGACAACACAAGATTCACAAAGCCAGTGTCTCTGTGCCAAAGGTGTAACTTCATTTAAACCAGTGGATGCCAGGACTTCATCAAAGTAGCTTTGGCATAGAGCAGCAAAACTTCTCAGATGAATCTAACATATACAAACAAAAGCAAAACATTTTAAATCAATCATTATTGCCTTCCATTAACAGGAAATGCTGGAAACTTTCATCAAGTCAGTCAACATCTGGAGGAAAAGGACATTAGGATGAACTTAACGGGTAAAAGGAAACAGGAAGGAAACAAAGGGTGATCTGTAATCAGGTGGTTTAAGTGGAACCCCTAATGGGGTGGTAAAACATTTAAACCAGTAGACATTAAGATACTGACAGAGCTAGCAGCGTTCAGTTAAATGGGTTTAAAATAGGATTTTCATTAGCTTTATATCAATCATTTTCAAGACACACAACTCAATAATAGTGTCAAATATTTTATCCAATCGCATTTCACCCCTCAGTATAATGCTATTTCTTTAGTCCATGAAATCCAGAAGCTAACTCCTCTCTTGGCTGACCCCACAATGTGGTTGCCTAGTAACTGAAGATGCTTGGCCCAGAGTTCACATGAACATTCTCACGGGTTTCCTTAAAGTTCACTGTCTAACCAGACAGACTCGTGACACCATGCCTGGTCATTAATCCATCTCATCCAGACACTGAATAAACCCTATTCATAAAATATAATGAAGTGTTGTAAACGTTCTCCCATTTGAAACTGATAAAACTTACACATTTCTAAAGCCCAAATATTCTCTTGAGATATGTCTTTGCTGTAATGACTTTTACCATGATGCCTTGCGCTAAAATGCTTTTTGACTAAAGTGAAAAATATTCCTTAAAATCAAAATAGCAGCATATGTGTTTTATAATCATAATCATTCATTTGGATTAATTACTGCATCTCATATATGTAAATTGCTTCTTGTTAGCTCATAAGCCTATTTTAAACTCATTTAACTGAATGCTGCTAGCTCTGTCTGTGCCTTAACATTTAAATATCTTACCACTCCTTTCAGGGTTCCACTTAAACCACCTGATCACAGATCACCCTTTGTTTCATTCCTGTTTCCTTTTACCCATTAAAGTCATCCTAACGTCCTTTCCCTCCAGACGTTGACTAACTTGATGAAAGTTTCCAGCATTTTCTGTTGTCAGCAATGGCTGTAAGCTGTGACTTGCATATAACTGCAAAGCTCTTACTTTGGTAATACCCAATGGGAACCTGTAATGCCTTTGACTACCAAATGTTACCCCATTTCCAGTGAGTACATTTGAAAACTGTTTATTTTGATGTATGATGTGCTTGAAAATAAATACAATCCCACCATTCATAAATACCAGACTCTATACTTTCCAATTTTGACAGCTCTGAGCCGCAAGTTTTCTTATGAATACCGTTTCTGTTATTTCATAATTGAGATGAATAGTTCAAGCAGGATCAGTCAGTGTCCTTTTTTCATGTGGTGCCCTTTCAGTGGTATAGCTGTGATCTCACAAAAGTATAACACTTCAGGTAGCATGTAGAGTGGCAGACAATGGGCTATAATGTGAATTTAGTTTATTCATCAATATCACAAGTAGTTTGACATTAACACTGCAATTAAATTACCTCAAAATCCCCCAGTGAAGAATGAAATCAAATAATGCACTGATTTAATATTGCTCCTGATCTCATCAGCTTCACGACATGTGGGTTAACTTAAAATTATCTTCATTGTTCCCCAGAGCTTCAAAAGTTTCTTTCCTTAATTCCAGCCCACATCCAACCCAACATCCCCTGTACCTTTTTTAGGGTTATCAGGGTTATGCTCACATAACCTGTATGTTCTGATTTGCTCCTCACCTTTTTCACTTTAATGCTATTCTCTACAATGAACTTTGGCAACTTTGCCAGATTCTTCAATATTAAAAACAAAACTTATCCTTAAACTTTGGAGGCCGATTGTTAACCAAATATTTACTCAGCTCTTTTCTCCACTTTCTAAACTTGAGTTTTACCAATTTCTGAGTCATATCTACTTTCATTCCATGCCTCATCCAACTAAATATACTACTTTATCCATTTCTTCAAACATCTGTATCATGCTTCTATTCAAAATTCTTTTCTTTTGTTCTATAGACTTCTGAGTTCCACCTGACACTTTATAGTCCCTAATTCCTGGAACAGTCTTTCCATTGTTCCCCGTATCCTTGACTTAGAGGGAAAGAGTGTAGGCAATGTGATAAAACTCTCCAAGTTTCACTTTCTAACTAATTTTACAAAGTTCCTGGATAGGGGTCAGGCTGGCTTAGTTACTGACATTACGATATTCAGGCCTGCAGCTGCTAAGTCTTCCAACAATCTGGTTGAAAACAAAAATTGGGATGCGTTTGATAGTTTAACGCACAATAAATCGTATAAAGGTTGCACAGACCAGATCTAGCCTCAGGTTTAATTCTTGGTCTGCACCAAACTGGCAGAATTTAACCTTGGTACAATTAGGGCATAGCAATGGGCATCAGTGAGACAGTGGTTAGCATGGCTGCCTCACAGCGCCAGAGACCTGGGTTCAATTCCAGCCTCGACTGATGTCTGTGTGGAGTTTGCATGTTTTCCCTCTGTCTGCGTAAGTTTTTTCAGGGTGCTCCAGTTTCCTCCCACGCTCCACAGATGTGCAGGTTAGGTTGATTGGCCGTGATAAATTGTCCCTTAAGGTCGGGGGAATAGCAGGGTAAATGTTTTGTGTTATTAGGATTAAGACCTGGGTGGGATGTTTTCGGTGTCAGCCCGTTGGGCCAAATGGCCTCTTTCTACACGATAAGGATTTTATGATTCTATGGTTCCAACATCAGTGTCTCTGGGTAAGGGAGTGCAGTAGTTATTCTGGGCCCCCTAGTTCTAATGACTAGCTAGTATTTTTTTGCTATATTAATGCCTGTAGATAGTGGATATAAGGTTGAGTCCAGTAGTGATACATTTATATCAGTAATGTCACCAGCTGTTACTCAATATGTAGATTCATATATTAACAATTATACTTGGACATCCTGCTGACAGCTGTCTCAGACTTTGATGAAGCATGTGAATGAGCCTGCATTCTGGTAGGCCGCTATACCAACATGCTGTGCTGTTGTACTGCCCTCATGCTGCTTTCAGAATGGCCTGGTTGCAGGTGTTGTAGGAGATACATGTGATCTGAGTCTGTTCTGATTTCCCATTGGGTCCCCAGGGAGAAAACTAATCCAATTAGTACTGCTTATGGGTCCGTGTTTTAGCCAATTCTATTGGAATTCAGGGTCCCAACAACCTGTTGTACTGAGTGTACGTTTCCTGATAACTACCTTATACTTCTCCTGGTTGGATTATGTTTAGTTTAACATATGAAGGTCCAATTTCCACATAAACTAAATTACTTTAACTTATAAAAATATTGTTATTGCTGTTGCAAAAATACAATCTGAAAAAACTCAAATATATTTTTGCAGCGAACACACTGATTAATAGTGTAATGTTTGGGGTTTTGAGGTATAAAATCCTTCCAATTAAAAAAAAACTAGGTCCAAATTTTTAATTTCCACTAGTAGGGTCCTCAGTTGTGCTTGCCCTACAAGGTACAAATAATTAGTATTTATGAATCAAGTAGAATTTATTAACCAATATTGTACATATATTTAACAAGAAGCGGTAAAGACAAGATAGAAGTTTCCGATATCTCCAGATCCCACTAACTCTCAGCACAGACGATGTCCATCTCCTTTATCTTTGTCTTTGAAGTGATGTTGAAGTGTGTCCAGAAGACTCATACCCCAGCAGTCACGGTGTCACTGTGTTAACAAGGATTTCAATTTCTTAATTTTTATCCCCAGTCTCACATTCCTCCTTCCTATTTTAGAGATGAACTGTAAGACGCCTATTGGTTGTAAGATGCAAATCGTCTTGTGTCACCCAACCTTTGCAACAACCCCAGGTGATAAACTCCCGAAGTTTACATTTCATCACAAACAAATGCACATTCCCTCCCAAATGTAAATAAGCCATGAATAAAGCCATATTCTCTTGTCAACATATCTTAACACAAGTTCCACACTAAAACTATTAAAATCAACAGTTAAGACCATTTATCATTAGAGAATAAAGGCTTTCTCTCTGTGCAGGTCAATTAAAGCAATGCATGGTTTGTTTAAACATTTTAAGTTCAGGCTGCTTTTAGCCACCTTCAGACTGATTTTTAAAGAACCCAACTGTATTTTTTTATTACATGGGATGTGGATGTTGTTGGCAAGGCCAGCATTAATTACCCTTCTCTTATTGCTCTTGGACTGAGCTGCTTGCTAGACCAATTCAGAGGGCATTACTGAGGATCTGGAATCACACGTAGGCCAGATCAAGTAAGCTTGGCAGATTTCTGTCCTTAAAGCACATTAGTGAATCAGCTGGATTTATATGACAATTGACAACGGTTTCATGGTCATCATTAGATTTTTCAATTCAAATTTCATCATTCGCCATATTGAAATGAATATTAAGGGTTGGTTAGTCTTGGTTTCAAGACAATTGACCTTTGTAATATGTCTGGCACAGGCAGCAGGACAAGAGCGGGAAGCCTGATTTTTAAACTTTAATGTTTAAAGGGCCGGAAGGAAATGGAGGGGTGTTAATTTTGGGGGCTGTCCTTGGCCACACATGGGGCAGACCCCCGTAGCTCCCCATTTCTTACCCATTCCTTTCTCTAAGCATAACTCGTCCTCCCCACAACAGCCCCTCTACCTAAACTAACCAAACCCTCCTGGCCCAAACGCTGGACTTACCTGCATTGGGGATCAATGGGCAGAAGCCACTGATGCCATCCTACCAATTATCTGGCAGCTGTAGGGGGCATGTTTTCTACCCCAATGAAGGATGGAAGTCGATTGCAGCCATAGTTTTTACTCAGTGCTTTATGGCTGGTCAGCTTGGAGCATGTTGGCTCTCTGTTAATGTGGTTTCTGGTGGTGGGGGGGGGGGGGGGGTTTGGCATTAGGCTTCCTCACTTCTGCAACTAGTATTATTCCACCTATTGGGTAGATTTTTCCAACTTTTTTCAAAGTGTTGTCTCTGGTGGGAAAAGCAAAAGGCAGCCTGCCAGCTGCCTTGCTGGGTTTTCCTGCTCTATTTTCAAACACTTTGAAAACAAAGTGAAGAGGCAGGTCTCACAATGTCATGCTGGGATGGTGGACTCATTCACAGCCTGTCCTGCCAGCAACCTTGATACCCCGATCTGAAAGAAGAAACCACCCCACAAGATACAGAAATACCACCCCCTCACCCCTCAGAAACCTCACTGCTCCACTGCCCCTATGGACATTCAGTACCCCTTTCCCTCAAGGGAATCTTCCAACATGGACACAGGACCCCCATCCTGGGAACCAGGGAACACCCTCTCCATGATATTATTGTTATACTGGGGTTCCCATCATTGCATTGTTGGAACCCTGACATGTCATTGGTCGGGGTGGGGACAATTGAGCAGGGAAATATTGCCAGCGTGCAAGCCATTTTGGGGCTCTCCTTGAGTTCTCTGCCCCTGCTACTATTCCTGCCAACCGTAAACAGGGGTGCAGGGGTGAAAAATCCACCCCCCCCCCATTGTCTTTATTGACAGATGGCTATCTGGAAAACACATGTGAAAGCACATCCCAATAAAGAGAGAAAATAATCAGATTAAAAGGAAAAATTCAGAAATGTTCACTTTCAAGAATCATAACTGAAGACCAACTAGGGTGGCACAATGGCATAGTGGTTAGCACTGCTGCCTCACAGCACCAGGGACCTATGTTCAATTCCCGACTTGGGTGACTGTGTGGAGTTTGCACATTCTGTTTGTGTCTGCGTGGATTTCCTCTGGCTGCTCTGGTTTCCTCCCACAGTGCAAAAATGTGCGGGTTAGGTGGATTGGCCATACTAATTTGCCCCTTGTTGTCAGGGGAACTAGCTAAGGTAAATTCATGGGGATAGGGCCTGAGTGGGATTGTGGTCATTATGGACTCAATGAGCCAAATGACCACTTTCTGCACTGTAGGATTCTATGAAGTACAGTATCTCAAAGTAAAGAAAAAAGGGGCAAGAAACATTCGTGAACCTAATTGCAGCACATCTGATGACTTCTGGTGATTTCCTATTGAGCTCTTTGCACAGTTCTTTGTTCTGTATCATTCTTCAGAGCACCACACTGAGAATATTGTCTCCAAAAGTTTATCATTACTGGTATTGGTACAGGCTAATTTTCTGAGTTCATATCACAGGTGGGATGTAATAACAGAACTTGCAGAAGCGTTGCACATGATTTGCCATAAAATGAGAAGAGAGAATTGTGGATGATAAACGCAAAATCTGCGGATGTGGAAATCTGAAACAAAAACAGAACAAATGCTGAAAAATCTCAGCGGTCTGACAGCATCTGCAGAGAGAGAGTACAGCCAATGTTTTGAGTCTAGATGACTCTTTGTCAGAGCACTGACAAAGGGTCAGAGAAATGTGGGTGACATTTGTTGTTGGATGCAGAAGACAGCAGAAGCAGAAACTTAGAATATTATCCCTTACAAAGAATCATAGACTCATAGAATCCCTACAGTGCAGAAGGAGGTCATTCAGCCCATCGAGTCTGCACCAACCACAATCTCATCCAGGTCTTATCCTCATAACTCGATGCATTTATCCTAGCTAGTCCCCCTGTGCTAAGGGTCAATTTAGCATGACCAATCCACCTAACCCACACAACTTTGGACTGTTTGAGGAAACCAGAGCACTTAGAGGACACCTGTACAGACATGGGGAGAACATGCAAACTCCAAACAGGCAGTGACCCATGGCTGGAATTGAACCCAGATCCCTGAGACAGCAACACTAACCACTATGCCAGCATACGGCCCCAGAGATAATCTCACCTCAGAAATTGAATCAGAGAAGCCAAGGAAGGGAATGAAGAGATAGAGAAGGTCAATGTGAAAGGGAAAGAGGATGGAAATTGGAAACAAAGTCATTGAAATTGTCTAGTTCACGGTGAGAGCAGGAACAGCATCATTAACAGTACAGTCAGATAACTGACTTCAGGCAATTAGTCTTTGCCTGAAGTCACAGTATTGGACAGGATGCAATACAAATTGTTTTTCTTCCTTCTGCTGAAGTAAACATCAAATTACAAACTTCATCTTATACAGTTGCCCAAGACTGAAAATAGTGTTGAGGCTCACAGTTTGTGTATGGTCCTGTCTACCCCCTAGCTCAACACTTATTGATCCAGCAAGATATCTCCCTTGAAGCTTAAACATTTAAAATCAGTTCTGCTGAGTTCTGCTATCCCCTGAATAAACTTAGCTAACAAGTTTCAGCACAATGCTGGTTCTGTTCAACAGCAAGGACCATAAGACCTGCCTGGATACAAAACAGAATACGGTAGATGAATCAGAGGAAAGCAGGCAAGGGGCACCAAAGTATGGCTGTGACTAATTGTAACTGATTGTTGCTCTACTAAAATTGCATACTTAGTAAAAGCATGCCACCAACATAATTGTTACCCAGATGTTTGCTGGCAGCAGTATGAGCATACTACTTTTTTGAAAAAAATTAATAAGGATGTGTAGGCTGATATTCTGGCAGACAGCAGTTTGCTTTCCCAGTGATGCTATAAGAGTTAATTAGAACACTCTTCTTCAATGAGGGGACTTTGTGTGGGTGTACAAGGCACCACTAATGGAGCAGTGCTGTGGATTGTTTGTGTGAACAAACATTTTTGTTATTGGCAGTTCTCCAATTGACTACAACCACCAGAAAGAACCTGAGACAATATCCCTTTCATGTTTGCTTTATGAAATGAGGTTGTGCTCAGGTCACAACAGCATCTTCAAGTCCAAATCATCGGAGACCTCAGTGACCGTATACTGACACTGCATAAAATAATAGAGCTGCGCTTTTGAAATCAAAAGCCTGTGCTTACTAGTCCAGAAGTAGTGAGGAATACATTACAAAATATTGAAAGACTCATCGTAATGTTTGGCAGCGATCGTTAAGACGAAAGGAATGTATCTGAGATATAGGCTTGCTTCTGGGACTTGCATGTATCATGTGCTGCATTTTAACTAGATTGATGCTTCTTTCTAAGGTATAACATCTGCTGCCCCTGGAACAGCCTTCTAAAATTTTTATTGAAGTTGGATTGATATTTTAGCTTGAGTGTGATGAAGGATTGATAGATATACTAGGACATGAATTGCAAGCTATGGTGATACACATCATGGCAGGCCAGCTTTAGGCAGCAGTGCCTTCCTCACTCCACCCAGTTGTTACAGTGTGAGTTTCATATCGTGTGATTAAGGGTTTCCTTACGGTAAAGGTGAGATCATGCCTTCACAAGGACTATATGTGGTGACTTCTATTAAGGCTAATGAACAGATTGACAGAATCTAATGCACTCCCCCCAGGCATTTAATTGGATGGAAGAGTATGATTGGTTATTAACGATTACTGCCTCTCCCTGTCCTTCTTGCCAAAATACAACACCTTCCATTTCTCTACACTAAATTCCATCAGGTACTTATCTGTCCACTCTGTTAAGCCTTACGATTTCCTATTGCTGTCAATTGATATCGTCCCAACTTTCTGTATCACTGGGAAATTTTTTTAAAAATACCCTAATTCCAATATTTAACTTACTGATATATATCAAAAAAAGAACAAGTTTCCAGTATTGACACTTGGTGATCATACATGTCTACATCTTTCAGACCAAAAAAATTAACTATTTACCAATACTCATTGATTTTGATACTTAAGCCAGTGTTTTATCAAGTTGAAATTGGATCTTCTGCTCCATAGCTTGAGTTTTATTAACTAGCTTTTTATGTTATACTTTGTCAAAAGCTTTCTTAAAATCCATATTAATAATTCTCTCATCAACTTTTTCTGTTATTTCATCATTAAACTCAATTACATCAGTCAAACATAATCTGCTTTTTTACAAATTCATGCTGGCTCTTCTTAATTAACTCAAATCTCTCCAATTTGCTTTTATTTTTTTCCTGATTATTGGTTCTAAAACCTTACCCCTACGGATGGTCTGGTGCATGGGGTACTCATGCATTGATCTTTGAAGATGGCGGGACATATTGAGAGAATAGTTAGTAAAACGTATGGGAGTAAATTTTCCAGTCCTGCTTGCCTAAGGGATCACTGAGGGTGGAATGGAAAAATTGACGGACCATTTAAAGATTTGTTGAACTCAGTTGAATATGCAGTCTTGGGGAGGGTGTGACAAGAAAATCCCACAATGGGATATTGGGCTTCATAAATGCAGGTGTTAGGTGCAAAAGCAGGGAAGTTATGCTTAACCTTTATAAAGATCCTGTTATACCATATATAGAATATTAACTTCTGGTCACCACATTTTAGGATGGGTGTCAGGATCCTTGAGAGAGTGCAGTGAAGATTTACAAAAACAACTCCAGGGATGAACCAGTTTGGCTGTGATGCTAGGTTGGAGAAGCTGGGGTTGTTCTCCTTGGAGAAATGGAGGTTGAGGGAAAACTTGATAGAAATATACACGATTGTTATAAAAGATTAAGGTAATATCAAGAAAGTAAAGCTGTTCCCATTCATTGATGATACAGAAACTATGAGGAAATAGACATGTTTTTGGGCAAGAGATGCTGGAGAATCTGATTAATTATTTTAAGCAGTGAATGGTAATGATCTGGAACTCGTAACCCACATGGGTGCTGGAAAAAGAGATGACCAATAATTTTGAAAGGAAACTGGATAAGTAACTTAGAGTCATTGACTTAAAGGCTACGGGGATAGAATGGTGGAATGGGACTGACTGGTTTGCTCTTCAGAGAGCTGGCATAGACTTAATGGACCAAAAGACCTCCTTTTGTGCAATAATGATTCTAGCATTTTATGACTGACCCATAGTTACTAGGAATTAATTACATTCTTTCTTGAAAAAGGGTGTTACATTTGTCATTTTCTAATCCTCTGGCACATGCCCGTATGTTTAGAACATTGGGAGATTACAGAAGATTTTGACAAACCCTGTCATCATTTCCACCTCCACGCCCCTAAGTAACCTGGAAAGGAAGCGACCTGAATTTAGCCACTCTCAGAATCATCAGCCTCTCCAGTATTCCTACCTCTCAATGCTCTCCCCATTCATTGAATACCTATATCATCTCTGGGGCAGATGATACCAAATAGGAATTAAATTTTCATAGGATTAAAGGAGGCTGCAAAGAGATTTTGACAAGATCATAGATGGCTAAGAAGCAGCAGATGGAATTTAATATCAGTTAGTGTGAGGTGATACATATTGATAAAAAATAATAGTGGTTATAATATGAATGAAAGTAGGTTTGTGTTGTGGAAGAACAGAGGGATCGATCTGAGGATACTGGTTTAAAGGAACCTATTTTGTATATTTGTATGTTTGCAACATCTTCAATTTATAAAGCTGTTTAAAAATTCAAAGGAGTGTTAAATATTACCTCAAAAGCTATGGAATATAAAGCTGAGCATTGCTGAACCAATAAAAGATTGCAAATAGCCATCAAACTGAGTACTGTCTGCAATATTGATGCCACACAAAAGATACACGCTGAGGCTTTCAACTGTGCACAACACAGACTTATTATGGTGCTGACTGATATGAGGAAATATTGATGCAAAGAAAGTTGTGAAAAATCAAACTTTTCAGAAGAATATTGCAAGTTATAGGGCAAAATTGTAAAATTGTCAGAAAAGAATAGGAAAGGGTAGATGGAAACATATTGCTTCCAGTTGCTGAGCGGTGTAGAATGAAAAGCTGCAAGGTCAAATTCACAAGATTTAACAAGAAAAACATCTTCACATTTGTTATGAAGTTTCAGGATTTACTTTCAGGTTTATGAGTGAAACAAAAATGTTGTCAACATTTCAAATAACATTAGATAGCTGGAGGAAGCAACAGGGGTTTAAGAGAGATGGGAAGCAGCTGGATATAAGAGATTAGGGTTTCCTCATATGACGGCTCAATAATGGCACGTGCTGGTTGGGCCAAATTATCTGTTTCCATTGTGTAACTTCTATATATGTCCAATTGCCCAAATCTAGATTCTGGAACCAATTCAAGAGAAAAAGGGCAGGTGTGATTTTCCCAAAAAACAAACTAAATGTGGCATGGTTGGGAAAATGGGAGTTTTTCCCATCCATGTTTTGAACGAGCTTCGTAAAATGAACTAATGACAGTCTGTGCAACACAGAGGTTGTTAGGGGATTTATGCCAGGAGTGGGTGGGGTGGGGGGGGGGGGGGGAGGGGGGGTGCGCAGGCCTAATTCCACCTGAGAGGCCAGCAGTAGAGTGCTGAGGGGGCCAGTGTTGACATGTGCCTCTCCCCTGGACATTGCCAGCCTCCCGATTTGCTGGCCCAGACAACTCCATCCCCCGTTCATCAGCCCCAACACCTCCCTACCCACTGATGTTCAGCCCTGATGCTCTCCCACCGAATGTTGGCCCCGATCCCCCAATCTCCAAATGGCCTGCCCCAGCCTCGAATCGCCAACCCCACCACTAGCCACCACACCTCAGTGCAGAATTTTCCTCATTCCCTCCCATCCTATCTCCCCTACCCTCAGTCTGGTGCTGCCCTCTTTGATGTGGAGACACCAGTGCTGGACAGTAAAAAGTCTCACAACACCAGATTAAAGTACAATGGGTTTATTTGGTAGCACAAGCCACTAGCTTTCAGAGCGCTGCCCCTTTGTCAGGGGAGTGGGAATTCTGTTCACCAACTTACCTGATGAAGGAGCAGTGCTCTGAAAGCTAGTGACTTGTGCTACCAAATAAACCTGTCGGACTTTAACCTGGTGTTGTGAGACTTCTTACTGTGCCTGCTCCCACTTCCCCTCAGACCCCACCTCCCTTTGGCACTGCCAGAGTGCCAGACCAGCAGTGCAAGTGTGCCAGGCTGGTACTGCCTGAATGAATACTTTGCGTCGGTATTCACGAAGGAGAGGGGTTCGGAATCGTGCGGTCTCTTGGAGGGAGCGGAGGTTCAGTTGCAGGATATAGTTATTACGAGAGAGGAAGTGCTAGGGCTTTTAGGTAGCGTAAGGACGGATAAAGCTCTGGGGCCTGATGGTATTTATCCCAGGCTGCTTAGGGAGGCGAAAGATTAAATTGCTGGGCCTCTGGCGCACATCTTTGTCTCTTCTTTGGACACAGGTGAGGTCCCAGAAGACTGGAGGGTAGCAAATGTGGTCCCGTTGTTCAAAAAAGGTAGTAGGGATAACCCTGGGAATTATAGGCCGGTGAGTTTGACGTCGGTGGTAGGGAAGTTAATGGAAAAAATACTTAGGGGTAGGATGTATGAGCATTTGGAGCGTTGCGATCTGATTAGGGATACACAACATGGCTTTGTTAGAGGGAGGTCTTGCCTTACGAATCTGGTGGAATTCTTTGAGGAGGTGACAAAAACGGTTGACAATGGGAGAGCCGTTGATGTCATCTATATGGATTTCAGTAAGGCGTTTGACAAAGTCCCTCACGGTAGGCTGGTAGAAAAGGTTAAGGCGCATGGGATACGAGGCCAGGTAGCTAGGTGGATTGAGAACTAGCTGGGAAATAGGAGACAGAGGGTAGTTGTGGAGGGTACCTTGTCGGGCTGGAGGCCAATGACCAGTGGTGTGCCGCAGGGCTCAGTACTGGGACCTCTCCTCTTTGTAGTCTACATAAATGACTTGGAAGAGAGCGTAGGTGGTGTGATCAGCAAGTTTGCTGATGACACCAAGATGGCAGGGTTGGCGGGTACGGAACTGGATTGTCAGGTGATACAACAGGATATAGATAGGTTGGTGCAGTGGGCAGATAGGTGGCAGATGGCATTTAATCCTGACAAATGCGAGGTGATGCATTTTGGACGGAATAATGCAGAGAGGAGCTATGTGATAAAAGGTAGGCTGATTAGGAGTATAGACGTACAGAGGGACCTGGGAGTGCAGGTTCACAAATCCATGAAGGTTGCGTCACAAGTGGAGAAGATTGTTAGGAAGGCTTATGAGATGTTAGCCTTTAAAGGAAGGGGCATAGAGTATAAAAGCTGCCGTCTAATGCTTCAGTTATACAGAACGTTGGTTAGACCGCATTTGGAGTACTGCGTCCAGTTCTGGTCACCTTACTACCGGAAGGACGTGGAGTCTCTGGAAAGGGTGCAGAGGAGGTTTACCAGGATGTTGCCTGGCATGGGGGGACTGGGTTACGAGGAGAGATTGAAGAGACTGGGGCTATTCTCCTTGGAAAGACGGAGATTGAGAGGGGACATGATAGAAGTATATAAGATACTGAAGGGAATAGATAGAGTTAATAGTGAGAGACTGCTCCCTAGACTGGGTACGAACACGAGAGGTCATCACTTAAGGGTGAGGGGGGGGAGGTATAATTTGGAGGTAAGAAGAAGGTTCTTTACGCAGAGAGTTGTGGGGGTCTGGAATGCGCTACCGAGTAGGGTGGTGGAGGCAGGAACGTTGGACTCGTTTAAGATGCAGTTAGATAGGCACATGAGTGAAACGAGAATGGAGGGATATGGTAGGGGCTATTAAATAGGGTTAAACCTCGGGAGACACCGGAAGGGCAGGCTGTATGATTAATATTTTTTGTCTTTATTCCACAGGTGGAGGTCCACCTCGTGTCAAGCGAGGGGCATGCACACGGCGGGTCGTGCATGGGCTGCTCTTGGAAGTCCAGGAGTGGCCTAGTACTTCATGTCGGTGTGTGTGCTTGATCCTGGACCAATAGACGGGCGCCGGAACAGCTCAGTGACTAGCACTGCTAGCTGTGCAGATACATGGATTTGGGCCTGTGTCTGTGGGAGTTTGCACATTCTCCCTGTGGTTGCGTGGGTTTCCTCCGGGCGCTCCGGTTTCCTCCCACACCCCAAAGATGTGCTCTTAGGCTAATCGGTTTCTACCAAATTGACACTATGTCTTCCCTGAATCTGACTGAGTAGGGTCCCATTCGTAGACATGCAGGGTAGAATAGGTGTAGGGTGATGCGGCGGCGCGGGCTCGTTGGGCCGAAGGGCCTGTTTCCCGTGCTGAGTTGTTCTTTGTTCTTTGTTCTTTGCCCAAGGGGCAACCCCAGCCCCGAACCTCCCTGGGAGCTTCAATGGCTCTAGTCACATCAGTGGGGCCATCATGCGTTCTCCCCAGTGTTGGGAACCATACACAATCCCCGCTAGTGTGGACCATCCGGGGTTAGAAACTTTAATGAGCATGGCTGATACATTCCCTGGCTTGCTAAATATATGGAAATGCAGATTTCCATATTGTAATCAGCCTTATGCTATTCCCCAGTGCGTGGCTGATTACATCCAAAAATATGGACCGTGAAGATTGTGACTGGCTGGCTCAAGCAGTGTAGTGGGCTGGGAAAATTATGCTCTGATCTCGGTAGAACCCGAGCAACTTTGCATAATAACATATCTTGGTACTAGCCTGTTAACATTACATACCTCAAAAAATTAGAATTTTGTTACACAATTGCCGGAATTTTTACTGCCTCGCCCACCCAAGGCTTATAATATCCTGCCTGAATGTAATGAAAAATCCCGTCCTGCGAGCCTTGCCCATCTTGATTTTGGGGTGGGCAAGGTGGTAAAATTCCAGCCTATACCTTATCCAATGACACCTGTTAATGCACTTCATAAAATGGCTTACTTTTGGAGTGTGATGTCAATTGTTACAAACAAAAATCTAAGAGATATTCTAGTTTATTATTCCAGTAACAAACCACAAATATAGGTGAGACAAATAAAGGCATATGAGACTGGAACTAAGAATGACATACACGGAGGGTATACACCAAAATGGACTAAATGGCTGTCTCAATCTTGTGATTTCTAAGTAATTATTTGAATGTCCAATTAGTCTGTTCGATGATATTTGTTGAGGAAGTGACATAGTCCAGATCATTGACAGAACTTAATGTTTTTGTTTCTAGAGCACATAATAAAATGGACAATGAACAGAGGAAAGAAAGGGGTCAGAAAAATTCAGGGGGAATATTTGTGGTTGACTGTTGTTGAATGTGTATTCAGGTATATATTGCCATGACCTGTACAGAGGAAGTGACATGCCAGTAGCATGGGGTTCTCACCAGTGTGGCTATATGCCTGGTGTGTAAAAACATCTTATATGATGTTTTAAGTGTTAATGTTTTGAAAGTTTATTTATCAGTGTCACAAGTAGCTTTACATTAACACTGCAATTAAGTTGCTGTGAAAATTCCCTAGTCTCCACACTCCAGCGTCTGCTGGGGTACACTGAGGAATAATTTACATGGCCAGTGCACCTAACCAGCACGTCTCTCAGACTGTGGGAGGAACTGAAGCACTTGGAGGATATCCACGCAGTCACAGGTAGAATGTGCAAACTCCACGCAGACAGTGACCCAAGCTGGGATTTGAATACTGTTCGGTGGCACTGTGAGGCAGCAGTGCTGCCAATGTGCCACTGTGCCAATTAATTGCAATCCCGTGTCATCATTCTGATACAACCCAGAAACTTTACATCGTGGCAGGAACTGGCCACATTGGCACAAGGATTCAACACATCGACCCGCTCATCTTTGATGATAACATCGCTGACAATGTGTGACGATGTGGCGCGGTGGTTAGCACTGCTGCCTCACAGCGCCAGGGACCTCAATTCAATTCTAGCCTTAGGTGACTATCTGAGTGGAGTTTGCACGTTCTCCCTGTGTCTGCATTGATTTCCTCTAGGTACTGTTGAAGTTTTCTTCAACAGTTCACAGATGTGCAGGTTAGGTGAATTAATAGAATCATAGAATTATAGAATCCCTACAGTGCAGAAGGAGGCCATTCAGCCCATTGAGCCTGCACCAACAATAATCCCACCCAGCCCAATCTCATTTACCCTTGATATTAAAGGTCAATTCAGCATGGCCAATCAACCTAACCTGCACATCTTGGACTGTGGGAGGAAACTGGAGCACCCGGAGGAAACTCATGTGGACATGGGGAGAATGTGCAAACTCTGCACAGACAGTCAGCCGAGGTTGGAGTTGACTCCAATATCTTAACACTGTAAATGGTTAAATTTTTACAATAAACCAGTTATTGTTCAGACAGATCTATGTCTTAGCAACCTCTCTTAGTTAGTGAAAACCAACATGCAACAGTAGAATGGAGAATGTAAATGTTACCATGGAGTTGGGGAAGCAGAGAGTGCACCTGGAGGATTGCATAGCTGTAAGTGATCAGTGAGGTGGTCTGTGAGCATACGACTGTGGAAGGATTTGAACATGAGGACAAGAATCATGGACATTGCTTAACGGGACACAAAGAGATTTGGAATTGTGCCCTTAGTAAATTATGGGATTGCAAACAAGGAGCAGGGCAATGGAGAGGTTCAGTATTGAGGTAGTAAAAGTGTGGATTTGGATGTAGCAGTTGTAAAATAGAGCTTTGCAGTGCTTTTGACTTGATATTAATGATTCTGGTAACAAATTGGATGTGGGGATGCAAACAGATTGAATTGAAAATCAATAGCGAATACACCATAAATTTGGAAACCAAATAGGAAGGTTATTGTGTGTGGAATAGTGCTGTAAGAGACTGTGTTATATCAAATGTCAGCTATATTATCAGCAAAAAAACAGATGGCTCATTGGAAACATTATTCATGTGATTTGAAATTATGAACAAGATCAATAAGTTTGATATAAGGAAGTTAATAACCCAAGGAAATTCTTTCCTTTGCATAAAAGATCATTCAATTGTACGTTACTATGACAATGATAATGGAAGTAGGGTCAATACCAATTCAACAAAATAGGTTTCTTTTACCTCAATATTATGATTTTATAATATTATTATGTTTCAACAAACTTGGATAGACTGCACTCTGTCATGACAGGAGTGGGGGGGTAGGGTGGGTGTGGCTGGGGGAGGAGGGTTTGGAGTACTCAATTTAAACTGCTCTGCTTTTCCTGCTTTCTACCCATCAGAAAAATGATTTTATTCTGGTTTCTGTTTTATACATATTGGCATGTTTTCCCCAACAATTATATTTTAAGTGTCCCAATCCTCTATGAATAACTTGCATAGCAAACTCAAGATAAGATGAAATAAAAAGGATTATTTCACTTTTACACAAACACAAACCTACAGGTGAGAGGTGTTTTGCAACATCCACCCCTTTTCACTCATGCAGTAAATGGGGATAAGGAGAAGTGGGAAGGGTGCATTGCCTGATTGCAAGTTAGGGTTTTACATGTGTCTAGAGTTTAGAATCAGAAGACTAACGGAAGGTTTCTTCTGAGGGGAGGTTGATTGATAATAGAATGATCTATCTTTCCAGAGTGAGACTTCCATGATGGGAGAAGACACATAAAGCGAGTTAGTTTGGAGTCATGAGTTCCAAAGTTCCAGCAGTTTGCAGTCTTTGATAAAGACCAGAGCTCCAGAGTTCTGTCTGCTGCTGCCAGTCTGTTGGCAGTCATGGTGTGGAGGTGCCAGCGTTGAACTGGAGTAAACGCAGCAAGAAGTCTCACAACACCAGGTTAAAGTCCAACAGGTTTATTTGATAGTGGTGTTTACTATCAAATAAACCTGTTGGACTTTAACCTGGTGTTGTGAGAATTCGTTCAGTCTGATGGTAGGCAGCTGTGTGTGCACTGTTATATGCTCTGTCTGAGGCCAGAACTCTCCATTCACCTGACAAAGGGGCAGACCCCAAAAGCTTGTGAGTTTACTATCAAATAAATTGGTTGGACTTTAACCTGGTGTTGTGAGACTTCTTACAATAATACAATGCAGCTTGAGGGTGAGGGTGGGAGGTCATACGATATATCTCCTACCAATCCTCCTCAATGTGGGACAAAGGAGGTATATTCCCATAGCTGGAATTGTGAAGTGCTTAATTAGAGTTAGGATTCCTTCTTGCAGACACTGCCTTTGGGTTGCTAAACAAGGCCCTCTTGTTGAAACCATTGTGTTGGAACAGTTAATGCTTCGGCAATTAGCACCATTATTGGAGATTAGGATCTGCAAAGGGTTGTCCTTGTTTGAAGTTGGCTGGACTACCTGATCACCTGCTGTTCCATTGTGTTAACTTGGTTGGAATGTTAATGCTGTGGAAAATGCTTACATCTCAGACATTTGGAGTATTAGCCTTTGTTAACTTTTAAACTACTGGAAAGCAGCTTGTGGCCAGAGGGAGGCATCTTGTCAGCTCAGAAATTGCCCATTTTGAAAAGCACAAAAAAGGCTTGATAAAGTAATACAGCTGATGAATTTATATATATTAATGCTGGAATTCCCCCCCAAAAAAGTGTTGAATTTACATGAAGACTGAAGTAACTAATTTTGTTTTCAGTCTTGTTTGTCTTCTGAGGAGGTCAGTGCTTCAGAACTCTCCACTCACCTGACGAAGGCACAGCATTCCAAAAGCTAATGGCGTTTACTATCAAATAAACGTGTTGGAATTTAACCTGATGTTATGAGACTTCTTACTGTGTTTATCCCAGTCCAACGCCAGTATCTCCACATCATTTTAGCATATCCAGCCTCAGGCATGTTCTACACATGGAACCAACTTCCCCCCAACCATACCTTTGTTTCTCTGACAGTCTTATGGTTCCCGAATTTGCTGGATATTTTTCCTTTTGAAGCTCATCCTACCACCCGCTTTCCTCTCCCTGGGGCTTCCTGCTGTCACTAACAAGTTGCCTAAATAGTTCTTAACTGAATATTTCATTAGGCTATTCATTCTGTCATCACATTTTCTACACCTGGAGCCATCTCCTGACCAAAATGTCTTTCCCCATGCAGTGATAATTCAAACAGACTGATCTACTCATTTCATGGCGAAAGTGGGGTGTGAGAGAAAGGAAGGCATTTTTTTAACTACCAGTTCTTTATTTAACTATTACTAAGTAACCTCACTGACACTGAAAATGAACTATTGCAGTATAGAATCTCATTTCTGAAAGTTTTAATTGTTGAATGTTTTTAAAATGTAACATTTAAAATTGTATTTTTCTCTTACTTTTCCCTTCTCTCTTTCCCCCTTAATCACTTTCTTTTTTTCAAATCTGTTCTCTTTCTGCATGTGATTCATCGCTAACTCATCCTTATACAGCGAGTCTCTGTGCACAACTTAACTTTGGTGATGGGGTCTCGACCACTGGTTAGAGAACTGGTGGGAGCCCTTTGTTGAAGAAGGCCCAGGAGAGTTAAGTACCCAGCAGGCACCTAGCTGGCCAGTGTCAGGCCTTTCTTCTGCAATTTAGGAACCTGGGATTGAAGTTTCACCCCTGAGAGCTGCCAGCCAATCAGAGGCCACCAGTTGTCCATTGCTGATCAGCACTATTGCCAGTCATTGCATCTACAAGTAATTCATTCACCAGAGGCCTAGGATCAACAAGGGATCCAGGCCATGGGTAAATAAGGTTGGGAAGGTGGGGTGGGGGGAAGGGGCAGTCACAGGAAGAAATTCTATAGGTGTAGGGGGAGGGAGCCAAAGAAATGAGAGGGCTTGCCTGTCAGTGGTCATGGGGCTCAATTAACGTCTGGATGGAAGGTTGTCCTTGAGCCTTCCTGCTCTGGAACTAATCGGACAGGAGTGGGTGGGGGGGAGCATGATGCCACATCTTCCTACCTGATTAAATGTCCCCTCAACTCCAAATGTGCTGCTGTTCAGGGGTGGGGATTAAGTTCTGCCCTTTGTTTCTCAATCCTTAAATTGGGTGCATTATTGATGCCATTACTGAGAAAGATACCACATGCTCTTTGTCAGGCTGCAGGACAGAAATTTCTTTACTGGGGTAACCATGGAATACCCAGTTCCAGCAAGAATTGGCCCAATGGAATTGAGTTTGCATTGAGGTTCTTCAGCTATTCTTCCCATAACCGCAAATTGGGAGCCATGAAATCCCTGGAAGATGGCCTAAACAGCATTGACATAGTTTTCCAGTGTTTTTGTAGCTCTGTGGTTGATGTCGCAGGGGATTAGAGGGAGAACCCCCGCAATATTCAGCCCCAGTATTTTGAGTATTAATACGTATCTTTGCTGGACAACATTAGCAATAAATGTGTTACTATGTTGCTATGGAATTTCCATGCCTGCAATTTTAATGAAAATATTAATCAGTCAGAAACAAAATATTTCCATATATTAATTATCAGCATGGCACAATGTCTAGCCCACTCAGAATAAGTTTAAAATGGTCATTCCCTTCTTGATTTTGTGTGATATAAATGTTACTATTACTTCAGTTATATCACATCTCCATTGTGCATTCTACACAATTTATACAATAACGATCACTTTCATCAACTGAAGATGCCAAGCTATAGCTCAAAGCCTGACAACCATATCAGTTCCAGTAGTGCAGCTACGCTCAGAGCTGAGGGTTCTCACTGTGAATGCCTGACCTCAACTGTGATGTCTTGAGGAATAAGCAAGGAAACAAATAAGCAAGAATAACATTCTTATGTCATTCTTAAATATTTCATAATAGTTAATATCGTCCAATCATTTTCCAAGATTGAAAGAAAACATTGAAAAATAATGGCCTAGATTTTGCAGTCAGTTTTGAAGCCACAATGGTCACTGCTGATTTTGAAGAAAGCTAGATTTCATCTATCCAATGTTAAAATGAATCTATGATTTAATTTGGTTTGATTTATTGTTGTCACATGTATTAGTATACAGTGAAAAGTATTGTTTCTTGGGCACTGTAAGACAAAGCATACCATACATAGAGAAAGAAAGGAGAGAGTGCAGAATGTAGTATTACATCATAGATAAGGGTGCAGAGAAAGATCAACTTAATCCAAGGTAGGTCCATTCAAAAATCTAATAACAGCAGGGAAGAAGCTGTTCTTGAGTTGGGTTGGTATGTGCCCTCAGACGTTTGTATCTTTTTGCCAATGGAAGAAGGTGGAAGAGAGAATGTCCGGGGTGCGTGTGGTTGTTGATTATGCTGGCTGCTTTTCTGATTTGGGGGAAGTGTAGACAGTGTCAATGGATGGTAGGTTGGTTTGAGTGATAGATTGGGCTTTGTTCACTTTGTAGTTTATTATGGTCTTAGATAGAGCAAGAGCCATATCAAGCTGTGATACAGCCAGAAAGAATGCTTTCTATGATGCATCTGTAAAAGTTGGTGAGAGTCATAATGGAGATGCCAAATTTGCTTAGTCTCTTGAGAAAGTAGACATTGGTGAGTTTTCTTAACCATAGCATTGGCATGGAAGGACCAGGACAGGTTGTTGGTGATCTGCACATCTAAAAACTTGAAGTTCTTGACCATTTCTGTTTCGTCCCCATTGATATAGACAGGGGCATGTCTTCCTTCACACTTCCTGAAGTCGATGACTATCCCCTTCGTTTTTTTGACATTGAGGGAGAGATTATTGTCGGTGCACCAATTCACCAGTTTCTCAATCTCTTTCCTGTACTCTAGCTTGTCATTATTTGAGATCTGACCCACTACGATGGTATCATCAGTGAACTTGAAAATTGAATTGGAGGGGAATTTGGCCACACAGTCAGAGGTGTATAAGGAGTATAGTAAGGAGCTGAGGACATAGCCTTATGGGGTATACTGGTTGAGGATAATCGTGGAGGAAGTATTGTTGCCAATCCTTACTGATTGCAATCTGTAGATTAGGAAGTTCAGGATCCAGTCGCAGAGGGAGGAGCCAAGCCCCAGGCCTTGGAGTTTGGAGATGAGTTTTATAGGAATAATGGTGTAAAGACTAAGTTGTAGTCTATGAATAGGTTTCTGACATATCTTTGATATCTAGATGTTCCAGGGTTGAGTGTAGTGCCAGGGAGATGGTGTCTGCTGTGCGCCTGTTGCAGTGGTAAGCGAACAATAGTGAATCCAGGCAATCTGAGAGGCTGGGATTGATTTAGTGCCATGACTAACCTTTCAAAGCACTTCATTATGATGGATTTCAGAGCCACCGGACGATAGTCATTATGGCACGCTGCCTGGCTTTTCTTTGGTACCAGAAAATGGTCATCTTCTTCAAACAGATAGGGACCTCAGGTTGGTGTAAAGCGAGATTAAGGTGTCTGCGAATATCCCCGCCAGCTGGTACATGCACGATCTGAGTGCACGCCTGGATACTCTATCTGGGCCAGTCTCTTTCTGTGGGTTGACCTTCGAGAAAGCTGCTCTGACGTCTGCAATTTGAGCTCAGGTACAGGATCATCCGAGGTTTCCAGGATGGGAGGGCATGCTGTTGCTCAAAATGGGCATAGTATGCATTAATCTCATCAGGAAAGGGTGTGTTGGAGCTGGCGATTTTACATGCCTTCATCTTGCAGGTCTTGCCATAGTTGGCGGGAGTCCCTATGGCTAGCCTGGGACTCTAGCTTGGTCTGGTAGTGACTGGCACCCTGTAAGTCAAAAGAGATATCCAGTAATACCATGCAGGGTAAACTGCCAATCACATTTAATCAGTTTCACAGACAGAAAACCAAGAAGTAAAATGATTATCCTTTTCTTCTCAACAAATTTTACAGCAAGTGAAATAAAGATTGGACTTCAGAAGCTGAAATATCACAAACAAACTTTAAAAAGTGTGAACCAGAAATGAATGGAACAGGAAAAATTGACAAATGTAAAATTAGTTTTCCAAGGCCACAGAGGGTCTTCAGCAGTAATTATGCCTCAGTACACCATTGAAAATCAAGTCACACCTCAATAACAAAGCATTACCTTTTTTTTATTCATTCGTGGATGTCATTGGCTGACCAGCATTTATTACCCATTCATAGTTACCTGATGGCAGTTGAGAGTCAACCACACTGCTGTGACTCTAGAGTCACATGTAGGCCAGATCAGGTAACGACGGTAGATTTCCTTCCCTAAAGGACATTAGTGACCCAGATGGGTTTATCTGACAATCAATAATGGTTTCATGGTCATCAGTAGATCCTTAATTCCAGATATTTTTATTGAATTCAAATTCTACCATTTGCCATGGTGGGATTCGAACCTGGGTCCCCAAAATGTTAGCTGAGTTTCTGGATTAATGGTCTGACAATAAATAATACCACTTGGCCATTGCCTCCCATATTGAGGCTTCTGAATCTGTGATATTGCCAGGTAAGAGCGAAGGTAAAATCCAGATTAAAAAACATAAGAACATAAGAAATAGGAGCAGGAGTAGGCCATCTGGCCCTTCGAGCCTGCCCCGCCATTCAATAAGATCATGGCTGATCTGTCGTGGCTCAGTTCCACTTTCCGGCCCTCTCCCCATAACCCTTAATCCCCTCTCTTATCAAAAACCCATCAACCCGCTTCTTGAAAATATTTAGCGAGGCAGCCTCCACCACTTCCACGGGTAGAGAATTCCAGAGATTCACCACCCTTTGAGTGAAGAAGTTCCTCCTCAACTCCGTTCTAAAACGCCCCCCCTTTATCTTGAGGCTGTGCCCCCTAGTCCTACTGTCCTTTCTGAGCGGGAAGAGTCTCTCCACCTCTATCCTATCCATCCCATTCATCATCTTATACGTCTCAATGAGATCTCCCCTCATTCTTCTAAACTCCAACAAGTACAAGCCTAGTTTATTCAGCCTCTCCTCATAGCTCAACCCCCTCAACTCCGGTATCAGCCTAGTAAACCTCCTCTGCACTCCCTCCAAGGCCAAAATATCTTTGCGCAGGTGCGGCGCCCAAAACTGCACACAGTACTCCAGCTGCGGCCTCACCAATGCCCTATACAGCTGCAGCAACACCTCCCTACTTTTATATTCAATCCCCTTCGCTATGAAGGCCAGCATCCCATTCGCCTTCCTGACCACCTGCTGCACCTGCAAGCTGGGTTTTTGCGACTCATGCACAAGGACCCCGAGGTCCCTCTGCACCGTCGCCTGCTGCAGTTACAGTGAAGTAACTTCACAGAAATCTATTTGTTCAAAGCGGATGGTAATTTTGTTCACCTTGTCCTGGTTGTGCCCTTCAAAGCCACTGGGTACAATTTATAGTTCTGCGCCATTTTCCATGAATTAGTTTTGTGTTGCACCGACTTTTATAATGCTACTATCTGTATTTTTGGTACAGGGACGTAAAAGGCTGTTGCCTTGTTACCAGGCTGCAGGTAACTGGCATCTGAGGCTTGACAACAAGTCAAAATTATTCTCTTGGCGTGCAAAAGAGAAACTTTGATAATTCCCTTATTATATCCTGCAGTCAGACTCAGCCAGGGAGCATTTGTGAATGGTGAAATGATTTTAATAAAGGGGTTGCCACTGCAGGCAAAGCATGCTCCATGATTCATCATAATGATCTTTTAATCCTACAGGCTGGCTACAGGGTGCTTGTAGCATGTGACCCATCTCTTCAGTTCCACACGCTTGCCTGCTTTAGTCTTTTCGTGGTGAGGAACATTGTCTGCAGGTAATTGATTGCATATGTCCTTTATACTTCTTTCACTGCAGGTTGAAAACAAGGATATGCATTTTAACAGCTGCTTCAACACCACTGTGGAATTGAAATTTGAGATTTTATAAAAGGCCATTATAAAATAACCAATAAGCATTTCATTTTTCACTTAATATTTTGGATGTTTCATGCAGCACTGCATAAAAAGCAACGTCTCAGTGCTTAAATCAGGTTTAATTTCCTCTGGTAGCTCACTGCTTAATATGTTTGCGGAAAATTCCTTTGTGTGCTGGCTTAACATGGTTATTAACTGAGTCGCAGTAAATGGCAATGAAATAGGAAAATGAATTTCACACAAGCACATTAACTGGTGTGCTACCAGAGTTAAAGGCAGGAGTCTGCACAATGTAAATAACACTTTAACACAATTGTATCAAATTATTTTGTCCAGTATTGAACAAAAAATGTTCTCCCATTCATTTTAAACCAGTGAAGTCTTTGCTAAAATTTTGGACAGGGGACTTTGATATGATTTTGTTGCCTCCAGGTTTTGCTTCAGGGAATAACCCTCCGCACTGTACTCTTGAGCAACATTTTGCATAATTTCTAGCTTGGCCATGATCACTTAAACTGTCTCATTGTGAGGTTCACTCCTTCCTTGGTGACTATCACCCTTTGTCTTCAGCAATTTGCATTTGGTTCCTTTCCCTTAATGATTAGAAAATCATTTTCACTGACAGATCCTGTCATAGCCTCGAACTGGCCCTCACTTTCAATGCCATGCATCGATTTTGCCTCAGTTTCTCTTCTGTTTCTGGGCAAAGAATTTTCTGTTCCTGTTGCCCTGTTAGGTGTGTAATATCATTGGCACAGTTTATTTATTAGTTTCACAAGTAGGCTTACATTAACACTGCAATGAAGTTACTGTGAAAATCCTCGAGTCACCATACCCTGGTGCCCATTCGGATACACTGAGGGAGAATTTAACATGGCCAACGCACCTAACCAACACATCTTTCAGACTATGGGAGGAAACCACAGCACCCAAAGGAAACACACACAGACATGGGGAGAACATACAAACTTCACACAGAGAATCACTTAAGGCTGGAATTGAACCCAGGTCCCTGGCACTATGAGGCAGCAGTGCCAACCACTTTGCCACCCCGTTATGTCAGTCCATAATTTAACAATGATTAATAGCAAAGAAGTGTGACTGGTATAAACTTTTGGAAAAGCACAAGTTGAAAGCTAGTCATTATCATTAAACATCAAATTGAAGAGTATTTTTAGTTTGTAATGATCCAGTAAGATCCATGAGGTTGGCTTCTTGGAGTATGAGCTCCCTGATTGAGGTAATGATTGCCTGCCTTATCAACGAGTATATATATTGAGGAAAATCAGGGCTACTGCATTTCAAATTCTGACTTTGTACCTGAAGCACTCATAGGAGTGGAGCTAAGTTTGTAAATAAAGGGAATTTGATGAAGTAACACCGACCCCTGACAAGTTATTTCAGAGTCTGTTCAAATTCTATCAGCAATGCAGAGGAAGCTATGGGGCATCAAAATCCAAGATATTCAAGGACAGCAAATGGTCAGCAAGTCAGGTTACAATTGTAGCTCAGGGAATATGTTGGCCCATTTAATTGGCAGTGCCCACATTACCATGGGCATCATTCACTCGAATGGTGAATCCTCCAGTGAAGCGGATAGCCTGAAGGAAGTGCAGGCACACAGATCTAGACAATAGCAACCTCATATCCACCTGCAGGGGCACCCTCGGATAGGGAGACAAAGGAAGTCCGCAGAGAGAATCACAACCAGATCCCAGTGTGGGCAAGAAAACACCCTATAAGTAAACTATAGGCAAAGGATGAGTTAACACCCGATATCAGAGCAGCTGCATCACTGGAGTCTGTGCCTCTCCTGAGAAGCTGTCACAGATCCATGTACCATGATGGTGGACAAACTGTGCTGCATTGGCATTAGTGGTCACCCAGTGCTAACGACTGTGAAGATCACATTAACCCTAAATTTCTATACCTCTGTTTCATTCCAGGATCCACTGAAGACATGTGTGGCATTTCCCAGTTAGTGACACATTACTGCATCCATGTATTGACCGATACCCTATTCCAGAGGGCCAGGCAATACTTACATTGTCTCATTGCTCTGCGTAGTCAGTATGAGAGGGCTCCAGGTGCAAGGTGTGATAGAATGTAAGGCAACTAGTTGACACTCAATGGCCAATTAGAGGTCTTCATTAATAGGGAAAAAGATTAAATTTCAACAACATCCACGTATTCCATTCCCAGATGCCTAGGCTTTTCACTGCCCCCACTTGTTATCAAGATTGAAATCTTGATGAAAAGTGGTGACCATTAAAGAGCTGGCTACTGAGACCAGTGAGGAACTCTCAGACAGAAGCAAGAAAAGAATTCATTAACCATGCCGCAAACTAAGTCCCATCAAGCAGACCACAGGTCTCATAAAGATGATAGCCATGTGCCTGGCTCTTTCCAATGAGGTACTTCAATATGCTCCAGTGAGGATCTTCTGGACTGTCATGGTCTACTGGGCTTTGCACAACTTGTAGCAGCAGAGTGAGAGGCCCTGACCAATGAGGGTATGGTAAAGCACATGTCATCCTCAAATGAAGAGGATGATGAGGAAACTGATAACCATCCACACAATATGACTTCAATGCTAATGTATTCAATTTATACTATGTGTTTCCCTACTGGGCCTTTGGAAGGGCTGCTGGACTTTATAAGTTACTATTTTTATAGATTTTACAGATTTTTATAGTGAAGCTCAATGTATATACAATCCTGAGAACATAATTGATCAAACAGCTAAGATTTGACCACATCAATATCTAACTTTCACTCATTTGTTTTAATGCTCTATGAACTAACTTTATTAACTTTCTTTTGTCTGAAAATGATGACCTCTTTGACATAAAGTCAGAAGTGAGATTGTTCGTTGATCATTGCATGGTGTACAGTACCATTCATAACTTGTCAGGTACTGAAGCAGTCCACGCCCGCATGCAGCAAGTGCTGCATAACATTCAACAAAGAACAAAGAACAACACAGCACGGGAAACAGGCCCTTCGGCCCAACGAGCCCGCGCCGCCGTCCCACTGTCTCAGTGACCTATTCATGATTTGGGCTGTTAAGTGGCAAGTAACATTGGCATCACACAAATGCCAAGTAATGACCATTTTCTACAAGAGAGAATGTACCTCGTTCTACTTAACAGTCAATGACATTCCAATGCTGAGTCTCCTGCCATTAATATCTTGAGGGTTACCATTGACCAGAAACTTAACCAGACCATCCATTTACATACAGAGGCTACAAGAACAGGCCAGAGGCTAATAATTTTCAGGTGAGTAACTCACTGGCTAGCTCCCCAAAGCCTGTCCACCATCTGCAAGACACAAGGTCATGAGTGTGACACTATCCAGCACAAAGCAGTCCACTTGATTACCATCATATTCATCCCCTTAAACATACAATCCCTCCACCACTAGTGCACAGTGGCTGCAGTCAGATGGATGGCAGCAACTTACGAAGGCACCTTCCATTCAATGACTTCTACCACCTGGAACGACGAGGGCAGAAGATACACGAGAACAGCATAATCTGCAAGATCCTCTCCAAGTCATACACCATTGTGATTTGGAACTATATCACTGTTCCTGCAGTCTCTCTGGGTCAATGCTCTGAAACTCCTTTACAGCACTGTGGTTACCATACCACATGGACTCCAGTGGTACAAGAAGGCAGTTCAGCTTCACCTTCTCCAGGGCAGTTAAGAATAGCCTTGCCAGCAACACTCACAGAACAAATAAAAGAAATCTGGGCATTGAAAGGGTACTTTTACTTTGTGGCCAAGTGATAGGCTGCCTTTGTGAGGGTGAGAGGTTGCACCTGAATGTGTGACAGCTGTAGTAAAAGACGCTCGGTTGGTCAGTTGAAACTTCTAATGTCACTTAATTTTTCCTTATATATTAAAAAAAATCTATAAACTGTGAAATATAAGTGTTTAAATTTAACCAGAATTGTTACCATGAAACGCAATTAAATACAAGTGGCTGCATGCAGCTCACAATGGGGAAGATGACAGGTACATGCAGTGAGCAATTAGGTTGCTCACAATCTTTCTTCCTTGGGGCTGATTGCATGTATAGCTGTGAGCGAAAGAATATTTCAAGGTGAAGTTTGGGATGCAAAGAGTATTGGATTACCCCTTGAATGTTGATGACAAGCAATTTAACCCTGCAACCAAGTGTGAAAGGAGATTATTATGCGTGGCTTGTACAGTTAGTACTGTGCATTCTTGGAAGCTGTTGCTGACTCTTCATACCAAGCTTATTGAACCTACTGTGGCACTGGGTTTCCCAACATGTGGGTGTCCTATTAGGAATGAATACCTTTATCACTTGCTGCAAATTCTGCTCTCCTTGGGCCCTGCATGACTGAGACCAAAGTTATCCAGCTCCATCCCTACCTCAGACCATCTGTCAGTGAAATCTTCATCCATTCCTTTGTAACCTCTGGAATAACAGTTCTAATGTTCTTCTGTCAGCCCATTCACTGTCTTTCACCTTCCACTAACTTCAACTAAAATTCTGCTGCCTATATCTACAGCACCCTCTGACTGATATTGTCCTCCAAGATCTCAAATCCTTCCTGAGCCTCATTCTCCTTATCTCAACGTTTTTTAAAAAGTGCAATTCCACCTCCAGATATTCCAGTTCAACAGCTCCAATATCATTTAGGATCCAAATGAGAAAATGCTGGAAAATCTCAGCAGGTCTGGCAGCATCTGTAAGGAGAGAAAAGAGCTAATGTTTCCAGTCCAGATGTCTCTTTGTCAAAATTGATATAGGACCCCCTTTGCCCGATCACTCTGGAATTTTCTCCCTAAACATCTCTGCCTCTCTGCCTTTCTTTGCACTTTTATGGGCCTTCTTTGAAACGTAATTCTTTGCCCAAGCATTTTGTCAACCCTCCTATCTTTCTCCTCTTGACTTCAGGCCTCCCTGGAGCATGTTGGGATGTTTTTCAAATTTAAAAGTGTTATTAAATGTAAGCCATTGTTAATTTGCCTGCACAGGAAGCAAGCACCCCTGTCTGACTCCCTGTATAGTATCTCTATGATGTTTAATACACAATAGAGTAGATTTGCAACTTGCTGTCCAGGCATTGCAAATCAACCACCCATGGCAGAACCCACCAGCTTGTTATTTTATTTGTAGGAATGGGAAGTTAAGTTGATTGACAACATCAGTTTTATGTTAGGCAGTAAATCCTAAATCTACCCATGTCTCTGCAACTCTGTCACTACAACTGTCTAATTGTTGGAACAATTGGTCAGTCTGCCATTTCAGCACCTGGTGCATGCCCAGAACTTATACCATTTGCAGTCTGCAATGTACCTCCATTCAGGCTATTCTGACTACTGGAAGTGGTCTGTTGTGATTGGCCCTCCTCTCCTATATTACATTACAGTACTACTTTATCACTTGTAGATGCAAAAGAAACCATGAGTTGAAATTTATAATTGGCTTCCAGTTGAGCTATTAAATCTTGATTGATCCCATTTGGTGTTTGTTTTTTAATGCAATAAGTGCTGGGAAGCTGAATGCTTTGTCAATTGAATGCGTTGTCTTTTTTGCTGCATGCAGTATTCACTCAGTGAATATATGTGAGCTGTGATTCCCTGATGGTTAGTTTTTCCTTCTCATGATGTTTCCTGTTTATTTGAGCATAAAATAAGGGCAATTTAATGTGTTAACCTGCAGATTAGGTCTTGGCCAATTCTGCCTGTGCGCCATCTCAAAAATCAATGCACTTGGGTTTCCAATTCTGTTTCAACCTTGCCTTATATTCCTAGAGTTACTAAATAGCTTTCAACAGATACTAAAATAAGAAGCAGTAATATTAGAGAATCAAACTTGCAGTTATTACACTGGAATAATGATATCATGGATGAGCATGGATGGCTTAGAATTTATAGTCATTCAGTAACTTGAGTGGGCCCTGATTGGTATAAGTGTTGTCATGGAGAATGTCCCAGTTGTTGGCAACTGACAGTTAACTTCCAGGGATTGTTTGAAATTTAAACCAGGCAGTTTAATTCTGAATGGTCAAGGCTTCACCCCATGGCATGAACCAGCAAATAGCTGTTGCATATTTTGTTTAGCTGAAACAGGCACAGTGGGCAGGATTTAATGGGCCTAGGCTCCCAAATCCCATAATGGTGGCAAAATATTGCAAGATGCCAAAAATGGGATTTGTGCCGGCAAGATTTTAGAATGCAACCTTCCTAGGCCTTCCCTGTTGATGTGATTATGTTCATGCCCAGGAAGGGTGTGAACCAGAGTTGCATCAATTTGAATGCATTATAATGTCGCAGCTTCAGACCTTGTTGAATCACCCCATCAACCAGGCGTGGCATCACATAGACATGATTTACTACTGCTTTTTAAAAAAGAGAACCGGGGTGAAGGGTGGATGTCATGTGATGAGAGTGAACATAAGTAAGAACATAAGAAATAGGAGCAGGAGTAGGCCACCTATGCCTTCGAGCCTGCCCCGCCATTCAATAAGATCATGGCTGATCTGAAGTGGATCAGTTCCACTTTCCCGCTTTCTCTCCATAACCTTAATTCCCTTGTCTGTCAAAAACCTATCTACCCGTGTCTTAAATATATTTAGCGAGGTAGCCTCCACCACTTCAACGGGCAGAGAATTCCAGAGATTCACCACCCTTTGAGTGAAGAAGTTCCTCCTCAACTCCAATCTAAACTGCACCCCCCCCCTTATCTTGAGGCTGTGTCCTCTAGTCCTGCTATCCTTTCTAAGCAGGAAGAATCTCTCTACTTCTACCCGATCCATCCCTTTCATTACCTTATACGTCTCTATAAGATCCCCCCTCATCCTTCTAAACTCCAACGTACAGATCCAGTCTATTTAGTCACTTTTCATAGTCCAACCCCCTCATCTCTGGTATCAGCCTAGTGAACCTCCTCTGCACTCCCTCCAAGGCCAAAATATCCTTGCGCAAGTACGACGATCAAAACTGCACACAGTACTCCAGCTGTGGCCTCACCAGTACCCTGTACAGTTGCAGCAAGACCTCCCTGCTTTTATATTCTATCCCCCTCGCTATAAAGGCCAGCATAACATTCGTCTTCTTGATCACCTGCTGCACCTGCAAACTGGGTTTTTGCAGCTCATGCACAAGGACCCCCAGGTCCCTCTGCACTGTAGCATGCTGCAGCTTTTCGCCCTTTAAATAATAATCCCTCCTACTATTATTTCTGCCAAAGTGTATAATCTCATATTTGCTAACATTATACTCCATCTGCCAGGTCCTTGCCCACTGGCTCAGCCTATCCAGATCCCTCTGCAGACTTTCCACACCCTCCGCGCAATTTGCTTTTCCACTCATCTTCGTGTCAGCAGCAAATTTCATCACCCTACACTCAGCCCCCTCCTCCAGATCATCTATATAAATAGTAAATAGTTGAGGCCCCAGCACTGATCCCTGTGGCACTCCACTAGTCACCAACCGCCAATCCGAATAGCACCCATTGATACCAGCTCTCTGCCTCCTATTAGACAACCAATTCTCTATCCACGCTAACACCTTACCCCCAACTCCGTGCACCCTAACCTTCTGAAGCAACCTTTTGTGAGGCACCTTATCAAGCGCCTTTTGAAAATCTAGAAACACCACATCCACCGGTCCCCCTCTGTCTACCGCACTAGTCACATCCTCATAGAATTCCAATATATCAGTTTTGACACAGGACCAGAAGCAATGAACATAAGAACATAAGTCCTGACGGGAACGGCTGTGTTTTCATGAACTTTTCTTTTAATCCTTTCACTTATACTGATGCACAGCCCATAAGTCCCTAATCTTGGAGTAAAAATTCCGTTCTATGACCCTGGAAGATGTCTGGTTAAGTTTTGGGACAAAACGATGGGTAAAGTCATGAAAATCCTCGATTGAAAGAAGTAACCGGAGTCAGCTGGGTGGAGTCGGGACATCAGTATGGCAGCTTGGTCAGCGAGCGGGCTCTCAAATTGGTGATGTTGAAGGCGTGGCAAATGCTGATTCAAGTTATAGATGACAAACCCGGCTTCATGGCAGAGCTTCAGTGCTCATATTGTTCAACTGCAGAATACTAGTAAGAAGCTTAATGAAGTGCAGGAAACTGTCACATATGAAACTTGCTTGGTGGTGGCTCGCTTTCAATTCTTGGAAAGTCAGCACATGATATGTCAGATACCCTGGTCGATTTGGAGTGCTGGGGTCAGAGAAGGAGTGTCCGTGTGGTTGGCTTTCCAGAAGGAGCAGTGGGAGAGGTCCTGGCTACATTTTTTGAGAATTGGCTGCCGTGTTTTCTTAATCTCAACATTAAAACTAGGTGTATTAATCTTGAAAGGGCAAGCTGTATCCTGTTTTCGAGGTTGGACCCCTGGCTGGTAATCATGCATTTTCATAATATGGGTTGCAGAGGTTTCAATGGGGCTGGAAAGCATCAGAAAACTATCTGAATGCATTTTGCCCTGCTTTGTCCTGCTACCCCAGGGGTGATAGCTAATGGATCCTTAAGGCTCTTTGGCAATCATACTAGGGCTTTGATCTCTCAAAATTTTATGGATAACAATTTGGAGTCAATCTGCAGTTGGACAACTAATCGTAGACTGCTTGCCATTACATTCCTTTTTTGATTTTGTGATGTTATTTATCATGTTGATACAAGTGATATGAACGCTGAGATAAATTCCGCCAGTTTATCCTTTGAAAACCAGGGACGTCCATTTGTTTCTAATGAAATGCATCTCTCAGCATGTTCCTCTAATTATTCTGAGCTTAAGACACAGACTTGAACCTACTATATCCTTGTTGGTGCAAAGTGGCACGGAGGGACTATCTGCATTGCTTCTGATCCTGTGTCAAAATTGAATCTCAGTTGTTTAATATCCTTAAAGAGCTTGAGAATGTTGCGGAGTGCACTGGGTAAGTTGTATGGTGCCAGGGCTCTGCGATATTTATCCATTTTTTTATATAATCTTTGCATTTAAAATGGTACTATATACTACATACTATCCTTCACTCTTATCATGGCTAATATGAGTAGTGCCACTGTGGGGAGTTAAGTGGGTGGTTAGAACCATAGAATCGCTACAGTGGAGAAGGAGGTCATTTGGCCCATCGAGTCTGCACAGACTCTCTGAAAGAGCATCTTATCCAAGCCCAGCTTCCTATACCGTCCCCGTAATCCCATGCATTTACCATGGCCAATCCGCCTAGCTTGCACATCTTTGGAGTGTGGGAGGTAACTGGAACACCCGGAGAAAACCCATGCAAACAAGGGGAGAATGTGCAAACTCCACACAGACAGTCATCCAAGGCCGGAATCGAAACTGGGTATACGGTGCTTTGAGGCAGCAATGCTAACCACTGCGCCACCATGCCACCCTAGAAGTATAGAGGTTGTCGATATGGCCCGAACGTGTCCTCACGGCTGGTGAGGGAAACCTCCTTAGAACTGCTGGTGTTGGATAAATTTTTTTTCTGTATTTTGGGGTCAAAGATTCTCTGATGGATTCCTGTAAAGGTGGAAACAGAGCATATAACCTGAGAAAATACATTATTTTGTATCAATGGTGTCTCCTGTTTAATTGGAGATGGGAAAGTATCCTTTGGTGCGCTCCTAAGTGTGGTGCGAGAATCTCTGGCTGACCAACCTGTGCCAATATCTGAGATTCTCCTTGGCTGATCCAGTAGGCACCATTATGCCATGTCCTCATGGCTTTATCTTGTTATCCTGTTTTCCCCCAGTCTCTGAAACAGCCTTTCATTGTTTGTGCCTATGGAGGCTCCGTTTGCAATGAATAATTAATAATCTGAACCAGCTGCAATCGTGCTCTCTTGTATTTTTCTGTATGTATTGGTGGAAAGGTGATCGTGATGTGCTTCTCAAATTTTTGAGGGTTTGTGTTGTTGTTTGCGATAATAGTGAAAAATCTTCAATAAAACTATATTAAAAAAAAGGAACCAAGCACCATGACCTCCTAGAGGAGCATAGCCAATACACCTAACCTAGAGCAGGTGAGTAGCCGTTCCACTCCCCTCCCCCACCCCCCCCAACCTAGCAACAGGGAGTGTAAAGGGAGGGAACCTACATTCCAGCTCCAGGGGCATGGGAGCCAGTCAGGGGCTACCAGGATGTGGTTGGTGTTTGTGAAGCCAACTGCCTGTGTGGTTTAAAAAGTTCTTAGAGCGCTGTCGTGGCCTACTATCCGTGCTGTTTAAGAAGATCTTGGAGCGCTGTGTTAGTCTGCTGTGTCATGGGGGTAGGGGGTAGTTACAGGTGTGGGCGGTAGGGTGTGATGAGAAGGAAGGAGGTGGGCCTAATGGGCTGGGTAGATGAGACATTGAAAGAGGTTAAATTTAAACTTAAGTTTATTTATTAGTGTTACAAGTAGGATTACATTAACACTGCAATGAAGTTACTGTGAAAATCCCCTAGTTGCCTCACTCTGGCACCTGTTTGGGTACATTGAGGGGAATTTAGCATAGCCAATACACCTAACCAGCACACCTTTCGGACTGTGGGAGGAAACCAGAGCACCCGGAGGAAACCCCTGCAGACACAGGTAGAACGTGCAAACTCCAGACAGATAGTGACCCAAACTGGGAATCGAACTCAAGTGCCTGGAGCTGTGAGATAGCAATGCTAACCCTGAGAAGGCAAGGTGATGCCCAGTCTGGGGTGGGAGAGGAGTTGGGGACCAGGGTGATTTTGAGGGGGCAGCTTGGGTCAAAAAAAGTTGAGTGGCTGTCCATCCGTCTTAAGCGTAAAGGCCGAACAGCAACGAGGTCTCGGAATGATACAGCCTGAGTAAAAATGGCGCCAATTAACTTTGCCTTTTTCTGATGCAAAAAGCAACTGTGCCCTCCAACATTCCTGTGACTCATACTCATCAAACTAATTGGCCATCAAGAATTAACCCTTAACATTGCCAGCTGCCCATAATCTCAAAATCAAGACAAGGGGTGAAAATTTAGGGCTCAGGATTAACGTTTGGTTACAAGAGGGATTGAGAGGGATTGTTTTTGCATATGTGCCAGATCCCAATGCCTGAGATTGAGGATCCATTTGTCCCCAAGGCAGACATCACCGTCCCGTTGACCCTGTCTATGAGAGAGGGCAACCATAGAAACCTCCTGTCAGAGCCCCCAGTGATATAGAGAATAAGGAAGGGGAGAACCAGAGGGGAGGCCAAAGGTGACTCTGATTGGTTGAGGGCATAGTCCGAAGCCAGTCATGCAATGGAGATGGGAGGGCACCTGTGATGTGAGTGAGTGTTACTTGCCAGTAAGGTTTGGGACTGACTGCTTCCAGGTCCGGGAGGCCAATGGCTTAGGAGACTTATTGAAGTTAAGTGGCTGTGACACCAGCCTGGCTGCCCCCCTCTCTCTCTCTCTCTTTCTCCCTCTCCCTCTCACACACACATACACATCCCTCGAGCTAATCAAGCAACATTGGTATGGAGCTGGCTATTCCTATCACAGTGCCGGAGGAGCACAAATTCCAGCAGCAATATGCAGCGGCACTCAGGGAAGGCCCAACACCAGGAGACCAGAGGCCACAGTGCAGGCTCAAGGGCCAAAGACCACACCAGCCAAACAGCAGGTATAAACGTGCAGAAGGAGATCAAGGGTTTAGAGGACACGGTGTCCTTCATAGATCTGTCAGAAAACAGTGACTGTGCTTCACCAGGGAGAGAGTGCAGTATCTGTGCCACATTCTTTCCAAATTGGAAAGGTGGCAGTGGACAGCTGCTCTCTGTGGCTGTGAAGGTCATGGCAGCCCTCATGGCTGACCTGTGTTCACCCACCCATAAGTGCACTTGTGAGGTAACAGACTCTTTGCAAGGGTATTGGACTTCATTCATTTCGACCTGGACCAGGCCCAGCGAGACAAGAGGACTATGGGATTTGGCACCATAGCCAGTCTGCCACAGGTACAGAGGGCAATTGACAGTTCTTATGTCGCTCTACATACCTCGTGGCACCAGGGAGTTCCCTTCATCAACAGGAAGAGATTTGACTCCCTCAATACCTAGCTGGCCTGTAACTACCAAATGACATTTATGCATGTGCCTGCTTATTTTCCAGGGAGCGTGCATGACAGCTGCATCCTTGGGCAAGCGCAAATCCTTTGAATTTTCAAGGTCACCCTAGGTTGCTGGATTGGCTTGTAGGGGACAAGGAAAATCCCCTGAGATTCTGGTTGGTGACGCCAGGGCAGAGGCTTCAGGGAAAAGCAGAGGGCCACTACCATGTGAGTCACCGTGCTGCCTGGTCTGTGATGGAATGGTGCATCAGCCTCCTCAAGGTGCGCTTCCACTGCCTTGACAGGTCCAGTGGAGCCCTTCAGACAGACACCAGAAGGTCTCCCGCATCGTGGTTGTCTGCTGTGCCTTACATAACCTGGCTCAGTAGTGGGCTGAAACCGTACTGATGAAGACATGCAGGAGCAGCACATGTCCTCAGATGAGGAGGATGTTCAGGAGGGAGAAGAGGAAGAGATCGATGAGGGGCTGGAGGATGGAGGCCAAATCAGGGTGTGGGTTCACATTAGCAGGAAGATTCGGGATGCCCCCCTCACTCTCGCTTCATGCTGTAGGACCAGCTTGTTGTCTGACAGTTCAACAAGCCCCTCCCCATAGTCCACCATTACTCCTCGGTGATCATAGGATGAGGGTTGTAGAAACCTTCATCATCATGGTGCTGGGCCTAAGTAGTCCTTGAGTGCCTGCCAACCAGTCAACGCAGGAGGGTGATGACAACTCACCATGAGGAATGCTCTGTGATGCTTCTCAGCTACTGCTTACGTCTGCCTCCTGTCTTTCTGAAGCCAGCACGATGGCTCCTCAGATCATATCTATGTAAGATTCATCTGTAGATTCTGTTCTCCCTTAGCACTAGAGAGGGATTAGGAGTGAGGGGATAAGGTTCACCAATCAATACCTGAGTCGTTTCACAATTTATGAAAATTTCACAAGGAATGGACCTAACCACCTGCCTGACATTGAGGGCCTATGAGAAGAGCTGTATCCAGATGGGGAAAAGTACTTTGCTACTTGGAAGAGAGTCCAAGAAAGTGAAGCCTTAAGATTGTGAAGAACAATAATATTCAATACAATGATATATGCAGATGTTATAAATGATAAAGACCCCAACTACCTGTGTCTAACTTCACCTGTGCCCACACGATGCCCCTACAATTCCTTCCACTTGTGTACCCTTCCATTATGTCTAGGTGTATCCCCAGGATACACCAGGATACAGAGTTGGAGATGGCCTATTGCCTGATATGCCATGGATGGGTGTTCTCTGGAAGCCTGGACCTGGAGGGCTCCAGCCTTCTTTCGGGTGTTGCTGCGTCACCAAGTTCTGCCCACTGTCCCTGAGTTGCTCCAGTATCAGGAAGGAGGGATTCAGGACGGTCGGTCGCTCCAAGTCTCTCCTGCATGAAAGGACCCAGGATGTGCTCTAGCACTTCCCTCTCCATCCAGGTGTCCGTGGGCTTCTGGGTTACTCCATTGGATGAAGGGGTAGCTGAAATGAGCTCCACAAGCCTCAACATTATCTGACGTTGGTAGTTCTGGAGGCCCTGGTTGAGTGGTGGTGGGGAGGGGAGGGAAGGTAGTGTGATTGAGGATGCTTGTGGGTGTTTGGATGCTGGGAACCTGCATGTAGGTTCCAGGTGACATTCTATGGGGTCATGAAAAGGTGGAGTGTGGAGAGGAAACTAGGGGAACTTACCCCGGCTGACTGGAGCGAATCATTCATCTTTTCTGCACAATGCACCTGCCCTCTTGGTCAGGCTGCTGGCACTGACCTGTGATGCTGCTGTCTCCCAGGCTGGATTTGCCACCTTGATGGAGGGTCCCCCGCCAGCCCAAGAGAATATTGTGGGCTGCATCTCTTCCACACATCCATAAGCCTCCGAGCTAGCTTCCTAGCTGACATCCTCTTCGCTTGAGCCGTTTAAATGCAGCTTCACTGAGGTGCTCCGATAACCCCTGGGGCGGACAAATCAGGCACTAAACACATGAGGCGCAACGTTTGTCATGTTGGGGGGCGGGGGGGAACAAATTTTTCAGAGTGCCTGAAATTATGCTGCTGGGGCTGAGGGGTGGAGGGGGGGGGGCGGCGGAATTGCACCATCAAAATTAACAGTTTCGTTTCCGCCCAATGTGTGCATTGTCCACTTGCTCACAACCAATGTTTTCTTCTCACACACTATAAATTTTGTTGTTTTCTTTTACACTGATATTCTTGTGAATTGTCCTGAAAGTGAAAAGCAAGATTTCAAACTTGTTGAGTTGTGCCAATGAACTAAATCAGCTTTTACTGGAATTATTGGGTAAGAAGAGGACTGAGCCTTGCCGATATATCAGTGTTGCTGGTCGGGGGGGTAGGGCTGGAGGTGGGGGGGACAGGTGGGATCTGGATATGTCAGGGGGGTTGTTGTTCAAGTCAGATCAGGGGGGATTGGATCAGGGATGGTGGGGGAGTGGGGAGGGAGATGATGGTTGAGTTGGGTGTGGTTTGGGTGGGGATGGTGTCATTTGGATCATGAAGGTGATCGTTCGGTTCAGGATGGAGTAGGATAGGCCAGGCAGGGTGGACTATGTCCAAGGGGTTGGGAGAGGGACGATGTGGTTGGACAGAGAGGTTTGGGTCAAAGAGAGGGGTGTTATTCAGATCTCATCAGGGGGTTGGGGTCGATGGGGTTGGGATGAAATGCGATGGAGAATACTATGTCAGAGTTGGAGTGCTTTCTTGCGGGGGTATGGGGGAGTTTGTGTGCTCCCTTGAGAGTGGGGTGTGTTCCATGTGGGGTTTGGTCTGGATGTTTAAAATAATTACTCTGAAGTTCGGGGTGCTTTAATTTTTTTTAACTCTTCCAGAATAACAAGAGGGTAAAACTGACAGAACCATCCTAAGTTAGTGATTTAAATCACTTTGTCTGATGGTTTCCAGCCCAGTGAAGTTGTCCAGGGGAAGTTAGCTCTTCAGGGGGTTGTTGTTCAAGTCAGATCAGGGGGGATTGGATCAGGGGTGGGGGGTGTGGAGAGGGAGATGATGGTTGAGTTGGGTGTGGTTGGGTCGGGATGGTTCATTTGGATCATGAAGGTGATTATTCGGTTCAGGATGGGGTAGGACGGGTCAGGCAGGGTGAAGATGGCTTTTCAGGTCAACCCCTGTTTGGAAACCTCCAAGAAAAATCCCCCAGTGCATCTTTGGGTTGCCCCCAAATCCAACACTGGGGAGCCAAGAAATTTTGGCCCATCATTTTGGCTAAAATATCAATTGAATATACATTCAGATGAGTCAATTCCAAGGTATTCCTAGACAGTTTGTTCCATAGGATTACCACTCACTCACTCACTGACAATGGGGCTAATTTAACCCCAGCAGGTGAGAGAGAATGGGGAATGAGTAATCAGTAAAAATATGAAACCTGACTCTAATCCATTGTAAATGCCAACACTTTTGGTTTAAATTTGATAGGTTCACAAAGTAACCCGCACTGGGGAAGTGGGACAGTGTTTTAATATATTAATGAGGTTGCATTCTTCAGCAGCCATTTAGAGCAAATGTCTGTGGGCTGGGTTCCTTGGGCTTAGGTAACCCAACAGCTGAACAGACACGGCAAGTGCCGTATCCAATGGTTAAGTGCTTTTTCCAGCACTGTTTGTGGGCCCAGAGGTGCTGGAGTGTTCATCCCCGGCCCTATGAGCAAAGCTGCTGCAATCTGCCTTTCCCTCCATGATCCAAACTCTTCTCCCACAATCTTAACTTTTCTCTCCATCATCCCCTAGCAATCATCTCCCCCAGGTGATCCTTCTCCCCTCCCCCCCATGATCTTCCCCCAAGCCCCCTCCCCATTTCTTCTCCCCCAACTCAGCAACTCTTGATCTGCTCAATTGCCAGGTACTGTTTTCAACTGTTGCCTTAATGGTGATGTTTCCACAATTTACTTCCCTTCAAGCACGGACTTTGCTCTCTGGTTCTATAAATCTGGTGAAGCGAAATAACATGTTATTGTCCATGTTATCTAATCCCTTTAGAATGCTAAAAAGAGGAATCACATCTCAATCTTTGGAAACAATCCCAGCTCTAACCACTCAGTAATTCTGGTTGATCTCTCTTTATTCCTTCAATCATGCCAATAGCTTTCATCTACTCAGGCAACTAGCATTTTCTCACAGTAGTTCGAATGTAGGCACATCAATGATATATAAAGTGGGTGAATTAACCTCACTATTTCAGCTCAATAGTAACCTTTTAATTCATCCCAAAATTTGAACTGCTTTTCTTTCTACCGCAGACTACTATTGTGGTTGCTTCAATTTATTCTTAATTAGACTACTTAAACCTTTTTTTCATGTTTTCTTTCCATTGAAATGATGATTGCTTAATGGATTTTCTATGCCTGTGGGAAGCACTTTCCATTCCACCACAGTGAATTTCATTTGCGATATATCTGCCAAATTCCCAAATATATTCAACTCTCCTGTAGCTTACACTGTACATGAGGTGTTATGAGACTTCTTACTCTCTGTTCAGGCTTGGAATCCATTCTATCAATCATCTGAAAATGTAATCATTGTTGCTCCCAGCATCAGATCATTGGTGAAGATATTGAACACAACTTCTTCAAAACACATCCCACATTAATGAACCAAATGGGTTTTTACAACAAACAATGATAGTTTCATGGTCACCATTACTGAGACTCACTCTCAATTTCACAGGGTGGAAAATATTGCATCTTGAATTTTTAAGCTTGGGAATGTGCTGTCTGAAAGATTGCTGGAAGCAGATTCATAAAGAGCCATAACTTCCAAGCTCCCCAGCGTCATACTGGGATGGAGAGGGTACCTGCAAAGAAACATGAGGGAATCTTCTTTGGAGGTTCCCAGTAAAGTTTGTACGATAATTGCTGGGGACTGTAAACTTCCTCTGGTCAATGGTCCTGCACTGTGAGCCCTTCGGAAATTACAATTTAAATTGTAAACATTGGATAGTTCTGATTGGGTTACACCAATAGTTATACAGAAAAAGCAGAGGAATTAAAACCTCTCTAATTTCTTGGTAACTATTGCACTGAACCATACCAACGCTCCGCGGAACTCCTCCTCACTCCTACAATCCTCCAGGGGACTTCCCCATCCCGACATGGATCTCTCCCACCTCCCTAACTCCCCAGGGGTCTCCTCGCATGGGAACCTCTCTGATCAACCTGGCCAGAAACAACTCTCATTCTCATCCATGTCTTGAGATCTGCCCCTGCCCCTGCAATGTCTAATCACCCCAAAGGCCTAATCCTACACTGAAAAGGCCCAACCACCCTCCCCGCTGAGGCCTGACCACCTCCATATACCTCTGACCATCCACCCTGAACCCAAAATCCCTCAACCCTTGATTCCGCCACCCCCATCTGCCCCCCCCCCCACCTCCCAAATACTACACACTTACGTTATACACTTACTTTCTCCCTGGCCTGTTGTGGACCTTTAAATGTACTGCTTTATTGCAAACAGTGCAATAAAAAAGGTGGCCTCTTTTCCTTCCCTTCAATGAAATTATACTTGACACTGTGATAGCTCCCCTATCTGATGTGGAGATGCTGGCATTGGACTGGGGTAAACACCAGGTTAAAGTCCAACAGGTTTATTTGGTAGTAAACACCACTAGCTTTCAGAACACTGTTCCTTCGTCAGGTGAGTGGAGAGCTCTGATCACAAACAAGACATATAAAGGCACACACAGTTTACAGAATACTGATTAGAATGCAAGTCTTTACAGCTAATCTGCTATTCAAGTCTTAAAAGTGCAGACAATGTGAGTGGAGATAGCATTAAGAATAGATTAAAGAGATGTGTATTGTCTCCAGACAGGACAGTAATTGAGATGTTGCAAGTTCAGGCAAGTCATGGGGGTTACAGATAGTGTGACATGAACCCAAGATCCCGGTTGAGACCATCCTCATGTGTGCGGAACTTAGCTATCAGTTTCTGCTCAGCGACTCTGCATTGTCGCATGTCATGAAGGCTGCCTTGGAGAGCATTTACCTGAAGACCAGAGGCTGAATACCCGTGATTGCTGAAGTGTTCACCGGCAGAAAGGGAACAGTCTTGCCTGGTGATTGTCGAGTGGTGTTCATTCATCCATTGTCGTAGCATCTGCATGGTCTCCTCAATGTACCATGCCTTGGGACATCCTTTCCTGCAGGGTATCAGGTAAACAACGTTGGCCGAGTTGCAAGAGTATGTACGTGTACCTGGTGGATGGTATTCTCACATGAGATGATGGCATCCATGTCGATGATCTGGCATGTCATGCATAGGTTGCTGTGGCAGGGTTGTGTGGTGTTGTGGTCACTGTTCTCCTGAAGGCTGGGTAGTTTGCTGTGGACAATGGTCTGTTTGAGGTTGTGTGGTTGTTTGAAGGCAAGAGTGGGGTGTGGGGATGGCCCTGGCGAGACGTTCTTCTTCATCAATGACATTTGAAGACTCCAGAGAAGATGTCGTAGCTTCTCCACTCTGGGGAAGTATTGGACAACAAAGGGTACTCTGTCCACCATGTCCCATGTTAGTCTTCTGAGGAGGTCGGTGCGGTTTTTCACTGTGGCGCATCGGAACTGTCGATCGATGAGTTGAGTGCCATATCCTGTTCTTAACATAAGAACATAAGAACATAAGAAATAGGAGCAGGAGTAGGCCATCTGGCCCTTCGAGCCTGCCCCTTTATGAGGGCATCTTTCAGTGTCTGGAGATGTCTGTTGAAATCCTCCTCATCTGAGCAGATCCTGTGTATATGGAGGGCTTGTCCGTAGGGGATGGTTTCTTTAATGTGTTTAGGGTGGAAGCTGGAGAAGTGGAGCATTGTGAGGTTACCTGTGGGCTTGCGGTACAGTGAGGTGCTGAGGTGATCATCCTTCATGGTGATGCGTGTGTCCAAGAATGCAACCGATTCCGGAGAATAGTCGATGGTGAGTCTGATGGTGGGATGGAACTTGTTGATGTCATCATATAGTTGTTTCAGTGATTGTTCACCATGAGTCCAAAGAAAGAAAATATCATTGATATATCTAGTGTATAGCATCGGTTGAAGGTCCTGTGCAGTGAAGAAGTCTTGTTTGAGCCTGTCCATGAAGATTTGCATCTCAATATGCCAACATCTTCATGCACAGCCTCGAACAAGACTTCTTCATCACACAGGACCTTCAACCGATGCTATACACTAGATATGTTCTTATGTTCTTATATATCGATGATATTTTCTTTCTTTGGACTCATGGTGAACAATCACTGAAACAATTGTATGATGACATCAACAAGTTCCATCCCACCATCAGATTCACCATCGACTATTCTCCGGAATCAGTTGCATTCTTGGACATACGCATCTCCATTAAGGACGGTCACTTCAGCACCTCACTGTACCACAAGCCCACAGATGACCTCACAATGCTCCACTTCTCCAGCTTCCACCCTAAACATGTTAAAGAAGCCATCCCCTATGGACAAGCCCTCTGTACACACGGGATCTGCTCAGATGAGAAGGATCGCAACAGGCACCTCCAGACACTGAAAGATACCCTCATGAGAACAGGATATGGCGCTTGACTCATCGATCGACAGTTCTGACACACCACAGCGAAAAACCACACAGACCTCCTCAGAAGGTAAACATGGGACACGGTGGACAGAGTACCCTTCTTCATCCAGTACTTCCCGGAGTGGAGAAGCTACGATACCTTCTCTGGAGTCTTCAACATGTCATTGATGAAGATGAACATCTCGCCAGGGCCATCCCCACACCCCCACTTTTTGCCTTCAAACAACTGCACAGCCTCAAACAGACCATTGTCTGCAGCAAACTACCCAGCCTTCAGGAGAACAGTAACTACAACACCACACAACCCTGCCGCACCAACCTCTGCAAGACATGCCAGATCATTGACATGGATGCCACCACCTCACATGAGAACACCATCCACCAAGTACACAGCACATACTATTGCAACTTGGCCAACGTTGTCTACCTGATACGCTGCAGGAAAGGATGTACCGAGGCATGGTACACTGGGGAGACCATGCAGTCACTACGACAACGGAAGAATGAACACCGCTCAACAATTACCAGGCAAGACTGTTCCCTTCCTGTGGTGAACACTTCAGCGATCACAGGCATTCAGCCTCTGATCTTCGGGTAAACGTTCTCCAAAGCAGCCTTCATGACATGCGACAGCGCAGAGTCGCTGAGCAGAAACTGATAGCCAAGTTCCGCACACATGGGGACAGCCTCAACCAGGATCTTGGGTTCATGTTGCACTATCTGTAACCCCCATGGCTTGCCTGAACTTGCAACACCTCACTTACTGTCCTGTCTGGAGACAAAACACATCTTGTTAACCTATGCTTAATTTTATCTCCACTCCCATTGTCTGCATCTTTAAGACTTGATTAGCAGATTAGCTGTAAAGACTCGCATTCTAATCAGTATTCTGTAAACTGTGTGTGCCTTTATATGCCCTGTTTGTGACCAGACCTCTCCTCTCACCTGACGAAGAACATAAGAACATAAGAAATAGGAGCAGGAGTAGGCCATCTGGCCCTTCGAGCCTGCCCCGCCATTCAATAAGATCATGGCTGATCTGTCGTGGCTCAGTTCCACATTCCCGCCCTCTCCCCATAACCCTTAATCCCCTCTCTTATCAAAAACCCATCAACCCTCTTCTTAAAAATATTTAGCGAGGTAGCCTCCACCACTTCAACAGGCAGAGAATTCCAGAGATTCACCACCCTTTGAGTGAAGAAGTTCTTCCTCAACTCCGTTCTAAACCGCCCCCCCTTCATCTTGAGGCTGCGCCCCCTAGTCCTACTGTCCTTTCTGAGCGGGAAGAGTCTCTCCACCTCTATCCTATCCATCCCATTCATCATCTTATACGTCTCAATGAGATCTCCCCTCATTCTTCTAAACTCTAACGAGTACAAGCCTAGTTTATTCAGCCTCTCCTCATAGCTCAACCCCCTCAACTCCAGCATCAGCCTAGTAAACCTCCTCTGCACTCCCTCCAAGGCCAAAATATCTTTGCGTAAGTACGGCGCCCAAAACTGCACACAGTACTCCAGCTGCGGCCTCACCAAAGCCCTATACAGCCGCAGCAAGACCTCCCTACTTTTATATTCAATCCCCCTCGCTATGAAGGCCAGCATCCCATTCGCCTTCCTGACCACCTGCTGCACCTGCAGGCTGGGTTTTTGCGACTCATGCACAGGGACCCCGAGGTCCCTCTGCACCGCCGCCTGCTGCAGTTTTTCTCCACATAAGTAATACTCCTTCCTACCACTATTCCTACCAAAGTGGACCACCTCGCACTTGCCAACATTAAATTCCATTTGCCAGTTCCTGGCCCATTCGCCCAGCCTATCTAGATCCTTCTGCAGACTCTCCACACCCTCCGCACAATTTGCCTTTCCACCAATCTTGGTGTCATCAGCAAATTTCGACACCCTACATTCGGTTCCCTCCTCCAGATCATCTATATAAATGGTAAATAGCTGAGGCCCCAGCACCGACCCCTGAGGCACTCCACTAGTCACCAACCGCCAATCCGAATAGTACCCATTGACCCCCACTCTCTGCCTCCTATTTGACAACCAGTCCTCTATCCACGCTAACACCCTACCCCCAACTCCATGTCCCCTGACCTTCTGCAATAACCTCTTGTGAGGTACCTTGTCAAACGCCTTCTGAAAATCAAGAAAGACCACATCCACCGGCTCTCCTCTATCCACCGCCCTAGACACATCTTCATGGAACTCCAGTAAATTTGTCAGACACGACTTCCCCTTAACGAAACCGTGCTGCATCTGCTCTATCAAGCGATTCCCCTCAAGATGCCTCGCTATTTCCTCCTTGATGACGGATTCTAACATTTTACCTACAACAGACGTTAAACTAACCGGCCTATAATTCCCCGCCTTTTGCCTGGCACCCTTCTTAAACAACGGCGTAACATTAGCTGCTTTCCAATCTTCCGGCACTTCCCCAGAATCCAGCGACATCTGGAAAATAACCACCAAGGCATCCACTATAACCTCCGCCATTTCTTTCAGAACCCTCGGATGCATTCCATCCGGTCCTGGCGACTTGTCCACAATCAGCCCCTCCAGTCTGTCGAGCACCACCTCTCTAGTAACAGTGATGTCATCGAGACCCTCCAGTCCTACCACCTTTCCATCTCTAACACCCGGCAAATTATTCACGTCCTCCTCCGTGAAGACCGAAACAAAAAAGTTATTCAAGACCTCAGGCATTTCCCCATCCCCTACCACTAAGTCCCCCTTCTCATCCTCTAAGGGTCCAACGTTCACTCTAGCCAGCCTCTTCCTTTTTATATACTTATAAAAACTCTTGCTATCCTTTTTTATATTAAGCGCTAGCCCAGCTTCATAGTTTATCCTACCCTTCTTTATCAATTTCTTTGTCAATCTTTGTTGACATTTAAACATCTCCCAATCCTCTTCTCGCCCACTACTCTTAGCTACTCTAAACGCCTCCGCTTTTAATTTAACACTTTCCTTCACCTCCTTTGTTATCCACGGCTGATTACCTCTCCTCCTACGGTCCTTTTTGACCATCGGAATAAATTTCTGCTGAGCACCAAGAAAGATCTCCTTAAAGATCCTCCACTGCTCCTCAACAGACCTACCTTCCAACGCGCTCCCCCAGTCCACATTCGCCAATTCCTCTCTCATCCTACCGTACTCCCCTCTGTTCAAACAAAGGACGCGTGTCCGGGAACCCACTTTGTCGTCCTCCATCTGCACCAGAAACTCCACCATACAATGATCACTCTCCCCAAGAGGATCCTTCACTGCAAGGTCCCTGATTCTACCCGCCTCATTACATAACACCAGATCCAATATAGCTCGCTCCCTCGTCGGCTCCAACACACACTGTTCAAGGAAGCTATCCCGGCAGCATTCCAAGAACTCCTCCTCGAGCCCACCGCGTCCAACATGGGTCAACCAATCAATACGCAGATTGAAATCCCCCATAATTACGGCCAGCGTAAGGAACAGCGTTCCGAAAGCTAGTGGTGTTTACTACCAAATAAACCTGTTGGACTTTAACCTGGTGTTATGAGGCTTCTTACTGTGTTTCCCCTATCTGAGTCAGAGGCCCCTATTTTACCATCAAGTTGTGCCCATTTTCAGGCATGAAAACTTGATAAAGTTGGGCATGAGACGAGTAGCGCAATCTGTACCTGCCACCACACCATTTCCCCCTTTGCCTGAAAATGGCTGTGATCAGGACTGTGCCCAAAATGGGCACGACAGCCATTTAAATGCATTTGCATGCATGGGCTACATGACCAACCTTACTGGCACTTACCCCTTTACCACTGCGTTTGCCCATTCAGATTTGGCGCGAAACAGACACGTTCCACAAAAGTCCAATTTGGGTTCTCCAGTTCGTGAGGGGTTAAGTGCCTAGCATCTGATGGCTCTCTGCTTGAGATCGATAGGGGTGGAGGTGGGTCTGACAGCTCTCTGCTTGAGATTGATGGGGGTCCACTGCCACTCTGCCTATGATCAGTGAGTGGGAGGGGCCCACGATCAGTCTGGGTGGCGTGGGTGGGTTGGGGGGGTTGGTGATAAGGGGTCAGTAATGTTGTGGGGTGGGGCAATGTCTGTGGGACCAGGGGAAGGCATTATCTGGCCCGGGAATGATGTGGAAGGGGAGCTGCATTCTACCATTTTTTTCTGCGCATGTGCAGTGTGAGGCGCCAATTGGATCTGCAGGGTTTTAGGCGCGTTAAGCCCTGCCCACAGGCTTCTGTAACACAATTCAGAATTACAGATATTTTTTCAGGCAGAGGGCATATGAGGGTGCCTGAGAATGAGTCTAAAAGTCAGATCTGAAACACTCCCAGTTTCAAGTCTGCCAACATTTAGAAACAAAATGGTAAAATAAGGCCCAGAATGTCAGGAAACTCAGGATGTTGGGGAGGTAACAGGGATCAGAGTGGCAATCCATGGTAGCACAGTAGTTATTATGCATACAAAACTGGCTTGATGTGAGATATGACTTGGGAGATGCCGGCATTGGGCTAAAGACTCGTATTCCAACCATTATTTTGTAAATTGAGTTTGTGTCTTTATATGCCCTGTTTGTGAACAGAACTCCTACTCACCTGATGAAGAGGCAGCGCTCCGAAAGCTAGTGGCTTGCATTACCAAATAAACCTGTTGCACTATAAGCTGATGTTGTGAGACTTCTAACTTGTTGAGAGAGCCAGAGGGTGACTGTAGAGGGTTGTTTTTCAAACTGGAGACCTGTGACCAGCAGTGTGCGTCAGGAATCAGTACTGCGTCTACTGTTATTTGTCAGTTATAGGAGGCATGGTTAGTTTGCAGATGACATCAAGATTGGTGGCATAGTAGACAGTGAAGAAGATTATCTCTGATTGCAACAGGATCTTGGTCAATTGGGCCAGTGGGTTGTCAAATGACGGATGGAGTTTAATTTAGATAAATGCGAAGTGATGCATTTTGGTAAATTGAACCAGGGGAGGACTTACTCAGTTAATGGTAAGGCTTTGGGGAGAGTTACAGAACAAAGAGATCTAGGGGTACAGATTCATAGCTTCTTGAAAGTGGAAGTACAGACGGACAGAATGGTGAAAAAGACATTCAGCATGCTTTGCTTCATTGGTCAGAACATTGAATACAGGAGTTGGGACGTCTTGTTGAAGTTGTACAAGACATTGGTAAGGCTACCCTTGGAATACTGCATATAGTTCTGGTCACCTTATTATAGAAAGGATATTGTTAAACTAGAAAGAGTGCAGAAGAGATTTACTAGGATGCTACTGGGACTTGATGGATTGAGTTACAAGGAAAGGCTTGATAGACTGGGACTTTTTCTCTGCAGCATAGAAGGCTGAGCGGTGATCTTAGAGGTCTATAAAATAATGAGGGGCATAGATCAACTAGAAAATCAATATCTTTTCCCAAAGGTAGGGGAGTCTAAAACCAGAGGGCATAGGTTTAAGGTGAGAGGGGAGAGACACAAAAGTGTCCAGAGGATGGTGAGTGTCTGGAATAAGCTACCAGAGGTAGTAGTAGAAGGGGTGCAATTTTGACTTTTAAAAAGCGTTTAAACAGTTACATGGGTAAGATGGGTATAGAGGGATATGGGTCAAATGCAGGCAATTGGGAGTAGCTTAGGGATTTAAAAAAAAGAGCGACATGGACAAGTTGGGCCGAAGGGCCTGCTTCCCTGCTGTAAACCTTTATTACTGCTGATTCACAGCACCAGAAATCTGAGTTTGATTCATGGCTTGGGTCAGTGTCTGTGTGGAGTCTGCACGTTCTCTCAGTGCCTGCATGGGTTTCCTCTGGATGCTTGGGTTTCCTTCCACATTTCGAAAGACATGCTAGTTAGGTACATTGACCATGCTAAGTTCTCCCTCAGTGTACCAGAACAGGTGCCACAACTAGGGGATTTTCACAGTAACTTCATTGCAGTGTTAATGTAAGCCTCCTCATGACACTAATAAATAAACTTTCAAACTTTAATCTGACACTGATTGTTACTCTGAGGAAGTCCTGGCCCAATAATATTTTCTGGAAAAAATTAGCGAAAGTATGGCAATGGAAAGAACAGGGCAGTGGGACTAATTGGGTAACTGATTCAAAATGCGATCACAGACACCATTGAATGAATAGCCCTCTTCTGCGTTACATCATGGGATAATTCTGCGTGCATTTGTAAAAATGTTCCAGAAAGAAAACAGCTTCCCTTCAAAATAATTCGCCTTCCATTGAAATGGCGTCGGACCAGGGTGAGCTAGTTGCCTTCTTGAACCTGCTGTGCCATTCAAATGAGATTTTGATTTGATTTGCTTTGATTTATTATTTCACATGTTTTAGTGTCCAGTGAAAAGTATTGCCTCTACAAAGACAAAGCATACCGTTCATGGAGCAGGAAAGGAACGAGTGCAGAACGTAGTGTTATAGCCATAGCTAGGGTGTAGAGAAAGATTAACTTAATGCAAGGTATGTCCATTCAGAAGTCTGATGGCAGCAGGGAAGAAGCTGTTCTTGTTTCAGTTCGTATGTGACCTCAGACTTTTGTATCTTTTATCTTAGATTATTTTTGATCTAAAATCTAGAGAAGACTAAGAGGAGATCTATAGGTTTTAAAATTATGATGGATTGAGATAGAAAAATAAGAATGTTTCCAGTGGCTGAAGGGTTGTCAATGAATAGAGATGCGTTTGGGATGATTGGCAAAATTACCATAGCCAACATGAGGATAAATAATCTTTTTTTATGGAATGAAATTTGAAATGTGCTGCCTGATAAGGTGATGGGGAGCCTTCAAAAAACAGTTTGTTATGACTGGATGAGCGATAGTGAACTGGCTTTCCTTTATTTCATTGGTTGATCATTAAATTCTGATTCAAATCCTGATCCTGCCTTATCTCCAGGTACCTTGCCCCATTGAGACCCCAGAGCTATATCTAATTCCTTTTTGAAATCACACGTTTTGGCCTCAATTACTTTCTGTGGTAGTGAATTCCATACATTTACCACTCTTTGGTTGAATAAGTTTCTCTTTGCTTCAGTCCTAAAAGATTTACTCCTTACCCTCAAACTATAGCCCGTAGTTTTGGACTACCCCATCAATAGGAACATTCTTTTTTAATCTAGCCTGTCTAATCCTGTTGGAATTGTATAAATTTCTATGAGATCCCCTGTCACTCTTCTCACTGATGTACAAGGATGCCAAGGTCTTACAGAATACCCAGTTCTCTCAGTTTACACCCATTCAAATGATAATCTGTCTTCCTATGTTTGCTCTCAAATTTACCCACATTATACTGCATCTGCTAAGCATATGCCCACTCACTCAGCCTGTCCAAGTCACACTGAAGCATCTCTACATCCTCCTCACAGCTCACCCTCCCACCTAACTTTGTATCATCTGCAAATTTGGAGATACATCTTGTTTCCTCATCCAAATCATTAATATATAATCTGAACGGTTTAGGAGATTAGAAGAACTAATTTTCTTGCACAGATTCCTGTTGTACCCCACTAGTCACAGCCTGCCAATCAGAAGAAGACCCATTTATTCCAATGCTTTGCTTCCTGTCTGTGGACCAGCTTTCTACCCATCTCAAGATACAACCCACAATCCCATATGCTTTAACTTTACATAATAGTCTGCTAAGTAAGACCTTGTCAAAAGCCTCCAGAAAGTCTAAATAAAACCACATCCACTGGTCCTCCCTGATCAATGCTACTAGTTACATCCTCAAATAATTCCAGTAGATTTTTCAAGCATGACTTCCCTTTCATAACTCCATGCTGACTGTGTCTAATTACCTTAATCCGCACATCTTTGGACACTAAGGGGTAATTTAACATGGCCAATCCACCTAACCTGCACATCTTTGGACTGTGGAAGGATCTGGAGCACCCAGGGGAAACCCATGCAGACATGGGGAGAATGTACAGACTCCAGACCAGTACAAGTGCAGGCAGTGTACCAGACTTGAAATCCAGATTTACCCGAGTTTGCTTTCAGAGCTCCAGCAACAGAGGCATGGTCAAGTCCAGAGGCTTATCGTTTGACTGGGACTCAACAGATTCCTGGCCTCCCCCAATCTTCTGAGTGTCGGCAGTCTGAGACATCCCTGCCTCCACCTGCTGTGGCTCTGAGAGTATGAGTTCTCACCAGATTGTGACCCCAAAGCTACTCTCGACTCACATACCAAGATGTGTTTCTCAGCACTGGTAGAGGGTATGGGTGAGCACTGTGACAGTTCTTCTATATCGGGATCTGTGAATCCCTCCTCTGTGCTACTGTCTGGGCTGGAGACGAGGACTTGGTTGATGGACTTCCGGAGCTGCTTCCCAGACGTGTCTGTGAAAGAAGGGAGAGGCTATTAGTGTAAGACAGGGGCCTTTACAAACTGGGGACATAATGATTGCAGCGCTGAAGTGAAGGTGGGGTGGGTGAATCAGAGGCTGCCCTGCCAGCGGTACAGCTTGGGGCCTGTAGCTGAAAGCACTTTGAACTAAGTGCCACATTACACAGCAGGAAAAGCTGCCATTGCCATTAGTGAACTCAATGCCGCCTTTCCTGCCCATCATTGGCCTTTACCGATTTCAGGGAAAATCTCACCCTAATAATATTTTGGTGGAGTAATTAAGCTACCTATCACACACTTTTACTATTGTTTCTATATTTTGCAATCAATGCTGCAGGTTTATGTCTATGTCCTCTGCGCCGCAGCCTTTAAAAGAGTATTTCCAAAAAACGCTGAGTTCATACATTCATAATTCATCCTTTCCCATCTATATAATGATTCAGAGCTGAGGAGGAAGATAAACACAAGCAGAGGAGACGTGGAGGACCAGGAAGGCGTGGACTTCAATCTGTTTACTCAAATGCAGTGCAAACACACTGCTCCCATAAGACTGAAGCCAGCTGCTCAAATATTCAAACTGTTTCCTGGCAACAGGACATTCCACACAGCTCGCAGCCCCCAGGATTGTGGTAATGTGAATCCCATTGATCCTGGTAGGCCACTAGGTGGTTCCAATAGAAGCCAAGGATTTTGCATGGGTCTGCCGACTTATTTGGCAGGACAAAGCTTCCTGATAAAAACCCTCTTCATCCCCATGTACACATCTTGTGAGCTGGATGATAAGTCATGTTTTAATTGCCCTTCTCATCTGCAGGAAGCGTGCGTCGATAAGTCAGCCCAAACTCCTCCTGCGCATCTAGGTGTCAAACAGCAGCAAGTAAATGGGAGCAAGTCAGTCTCCATCCCTAACAGTCAGGGCAATGGTGTGGAGCAAAGTGAATTAAAACAGGACAAATAACAACTATTCCCAAATGGGGAGAGAATGTACAGGCAAAAAGGGAAACTTTGTCAAATGGAAGGTATCATCAATAGCAAAACATTCATTGGTCCAATGACATGGCTGGTGGAATAATTACCAGAGTATTGAACAACTCATAGAACCCTACAGTGCAGAAAGAGGCCCTTCGAGTCTGCACCGAACACAATCCCACCCAGGCCCTACCCTCTTATCCCTACATATTATACCCACTAATCCCTCTAACCTACACATCCCTGGACACTGAGGGGCAACTTCTTAGCATGGCCAACCAACCTAACCCACACATCTTTGAATTGTGGGAGGAAACCAGAGTACCCGGAGGAAACCCACGCAGACACGAGGAGAACGTGCAAACTCTACACAGACAGTGACCCAAGCCAGGAATCAAACCCAGGACCCAGGAGCTGTGAAGCAGCAGTGCTAACCACTGTGCTACTGTGCCACCTGTAGGTATAGGAGGAGCTATACCTACTCCAATCAGCTTGGATCATGTAGATCAAGTCCAAGACAGCAGGTGAGAGCCCTGTCTTGTCATCTTGGATCAGGAATGTCTCAACTTGTTGAGACTCTGAATTGGACTTGATTTGATTGAATTGGAATAAAAGCAAAAAAAAGAGTTCAGAAATGTGAGATTTCCTTTGTTTGTATTATTACCTGGTTATGAATTGGGTAATATTTTTAACAGTGGTGATTAACAGTTCTTCATGAAGTTGAAAACAAGGCCATTAATCAACTCTTAAGTACACACTATCTTATTAGCACTGCTTTGTTAAACTTAAAGTGGAAGTCTTGTCAATATTCATCTTTTTTCTCTTTATTTATTCTCCAGTCCCTCAAACTATTAGTTCCTGGTGCATTATAATCCACTGGCACTGTTGACTCCCTATTGCACTGTCCCTTGGCAGCTATTAATGAAGGAGCTTTGATGTTAGTGAAGGGCTCTTTTTATGAATGAACATTACGAGCTGAAAGTCTCATCTACTTTGAGATTGCATTTTAGTAGTGTGCCTGCAGTTCCCCATTTTTGTGCCTTGTGGGTAGGTCTAACAGGGTGGCATAGTGGCAAAGTGGTTAGCACTACTGCCTCACAGCTCCAAGCACCTGGATTCAAATCCCAGCTTGAGTGGCAATCTATGTGGAGGTTGCACACTCTCCCTGGGTCTGCGTGGGTTTCCTCTGGATACTCTGGTTTTCTCCCACAGTCTGAAAGACGTGCTGAGTAAGTGCATTGGCCATGCTAAATTCTCCCAGAGTGTACCCGAATTGGCGCCGGAGTGTGGTGAGTCGGGACTTTTCACAGTAACTTCATTGCAGTGTTAATATAAGCCTACTTGTGACACTAATAAAATAAAAGCTGGCAGGAGTACAATTTTGTAAAATATGTCTTTGTGGGTTGGTTGGCTATTTAAGCATGGAGATCCTCACAACTGAGAATAATTTTTTCCTTACCAACACAAACTCTTTAGAATTTCCAGCAGGGGTTCATAGATCATCAGATGACGTGCCAACTTTGACCTCCCTGGTGCAGAACTGTTCAGGCTAGTTGCAGCATCTAATGGGTTGTGAAACCGTGCTTTAGATCAAAAAGTTATTTTTGAATTTACTGACTGGAAACTCCAAATTGTTTTTTTTAAAAGAGGGCTGAAACCACATCCCAGTGACTTGGTGTCACAGGCAAAGATGGCTGCTTTATCATACCTTCTATATTCCAAAAATCATTGAAATGGAGAAATGCCCTTAAAGTTGCACAAGGAAGCATTGCTTTGAAAAATGATGAATAAGGGGGATCACCTCCTATTCCATTAGTGAAGCATCCAATCACCTCAACCAAGTGAAGATAAACCATTAATTACTTCAGCAATGAGATCCTAGCTGAGAAGGAATTCCCAGCCATGATCTAATCAAATTACAATTGGAATATTCTATTCATGACCACAGATAAAAACAAAATACTATGGGCGCTGGAATCTGAAACAAAAACAGGAAATGCTGGAAAATCTCAGCAGCTCTGACAACATCTGTGGAGAGAGAATAGAGAGAATATCGAGCATGGATGACCCTTTGTCTGAGCTAAGAACAGTAAAAAAGACGAAGCATCATCCATACTCGAAACATTGGCTCTGTTCTCTCTCCACAGATGCTGTCAGACCTGCTGCAATTTTTCAGCATTTTCTGTCTCTGTTGATGACCACGTTTGGGTCACTGGGCACTTGGAGAGAAAAGATCATGTGACAAGACAAAACTGCAGAACTCAACAAGCAACTGAAATGGTGACTGAACAAGGCACTGAGTGGGGCAAAAACAGCAATACTAGAAAATCACAGCAGGTCTGACAGCATCTGTGGTGAGAGAATAGAGCTAATGTTTCGAGTCTGGATGACCCTTTGTCCGAGCTGTGAACTTCAATTGCATGTATGTGAAAGTCCAATAAAAGTCATCCAGACTCAAAACTTTGGCTCTATTCTGTCTTCACTAATGCTATCAGACCTGCTTAGATTTTCCTGCATTTTCTGTTTTTGTTTCAGATTCCAGCTATGCAGTAATTTGCTTTTAAGAATTTGGGTGGAATTTTCCAGGAATTGTAGCAAACAGGACATGGACCATGAAAGGTCTGGTAACTCGGGTGGGATTTTCTGGTCTTAAAGTGAGTGGAGCTGGAAAATCCTGCCCTCTGAGTGGGTTCCTTCATTCCCTCCTCCCCATCACTCTCTTTCCATCCGACTTGTAAGCCTTTGAACCCTATTTGTTGATTTTGACTTCCCAAGTGCCACAGACAAAAATTTTAAAAATAACTCGACCCAGTGCTGTCTCTAGAAGAGTACATAAATTGCCTGTCTACAGCTTTAACCCACAATATTGATAACAGCTGGATCTCTGAGTGCAGCCTGAAGCCAACCAAACAGCTAACCTTCCAGTGCTACATCTCTCTTTGATTTCACTCGAGCCTAAATTATTTAATCTCCCCTCTCACACTCTATAACCTATATGTGTGTGTGTGTAAGTATTCTTCTTTATTAGTGTGTATGTTTTTATTATTTTACTTCGACCAGGTAAAATACAAGAAAAATCAATCCTTTCATTTTAAAAATTCAAGCAAACCTGTCTGATTGTTTCTTTTATGGTCATACCACATAAACAATTAAACACTTACAGAATTGGCAAGTATATCTTTTTTGCTTTAAAAAGACATTTGTTCCATCAAACCAGGAGAGGAAAAAGAAGGGTGATGTTTGACCTCTCCACACCTGATTGTGACGAGTGTCAATGCCCAACCGGGGAATCACTAATTCAATGCAAACCAAAGATTAAGTCTAGGAATATCACCTTCTGCATGGCTCAATTATTTGTAGACCAACCTGCCAAGCCATTGGGGAACATATGAGGTTGCATTGCCAAAGAATTCGAAGTGTCATAATGACACAGAATGGGAATGGTCAGCGCCAGTCTTTTCAACGCGCTCCAGATCACAATCTTTCAACACTGTCACTTTTTTCAGGAGCTGGGAGATTGGTGAGGACGGTAGGGGGTGGGGGGGGGTTGGGGGGGGGGGGGGGTGGTTGGGGGGGTGGGGTGGTAGGGTAGTGGGCAACAGAACCCTATACCAGTGAAACCAGCTTTGGCACCATTTTGCTAGGGCTCCTCAATCTCTGCTGAACTGGGAGACATCCGCTCAACTCCCAAGGACATTGGACCCCCCATCCCATTTCATTGTTGACATCTCCATCCAGCCCCGCTCCCCCCACTCCAAAATGGATCACCCCAGCATTTAGAGCATCAGGGCCCTCCTGACGACATCAGGCTCTCCCCCATCCTAACTCCCTTTGCGATACCCCCAGCTTGACCCTCCCTGCAAGATCCCTCCCTCCCACATAGGCCCCACTGCACAGCCCCCCATCATACCACATCCCCCACTCCCGTCAAAGCCTCCTCACCCACTCACTCAGGCTACACTCCCTTGGCAATGCTCCAGCACACTTACAGTGCCATCTGGCACTGCCAGTATATCAGGTTGGCATTGCCCAGCCAAAGCCACAACCACCCAGGGGCTTCAATGGTGTCTGATACCCCCGAGCGTGACAATGGTGCTTGGTCTCCGCTAGTGGAGACCAAGTGACTTGTGTCGGTGTGATGTCTCGCCGGAGAAGTGGGAAACATTCGGGAGGAGGGAAGCTTGTGTGCCCTAATTATATGGAAATCCAGTCAATCTGATGCTAACAAGATTCTGGGTGCGAATCAAATTTTTAGCCTCGTGCGCTATTTTCCCAGCGCACCGCATCCGTCAACCAACGTGGCATGTTGGTAAAATCCCACCCATAACGTCTCTCAAACAGAAATCACTATTATGAAGAATTCCTTTTGATCACACTATGCTTTTGGCACCCCTGTAACTTGCTGAACTCAGCAGAGTCATACTGAATCACTCCATCATAACATCAACAATGATAATACATTCAGACTAAAACTAAATGGCATCGAGAAATTATCAAGGTCACACTTCTGAATAATTGAAATAAAAATTATGGTAAATGAAAGCAAATATTTCCAAAACAAAAAACTAAAATCTCTTGGCTGAAGGAATAGATATTTTTCAGATTTTATATCCTTGAGAGATTTGTTGATGAATGGTGCCTTGTTTGCAGAACACTGTTTGTATTGAGGGTGAATTCTGATATACTTTTCTTTTATAAGTGGCTTTTTCAGTGAAGATATCTCTTATAGGTATTATCCAATCTCTGCCTTATTTCTGGATGTAGTTTGATGCTGTGTGGTACACTGGTTCAAAACTGTCCTGGTATGATGCTGAAATCAGCTGTTCACGTAACCAATCTGTATCCCAGCAACAGGGCCCATCGCATGCTCTTAGTAACGCTCTTAGAAAATTCGAAGCACTTTCTATCAGTATACCGCTTTGAGGAAGTTCAAAAAGCCTCTCTAGATGTTATGGCACCTGCAACACTAGATTTCACTTGGTACTGGAGTTTTGCTGGGTAATAATCGTTCATTTCTGTACATTGATTTTTTAATTTATGTTATTTCCTAAGTGTTTCTATGGTGAAGAGACCAAGGCTCGTGGCTCTGTAAGAAACAAAATTATGAGTAATTGACTATAAAACTGTGGGGACTTTAATTTCCTTCAGTATTTTAGGCGGTACCGGTTAGCCCTGCTGCCTCACAGTGCCAGGAACCTGGGTTCAATTCATGGCTTGGGTCACTGTCTGTGTGGAGTTTGCACGCTCCCCATGTGTCTGCATGTGTTTCCTCCCACAGTCCAAAGAAATACCGGTTAGGTGGATTGACTATGCAAAACTGCCCCTCAGTGTCAGGGGAACTAGCTAAAATAAATGCATGGGGGTTTCGGGATAGGGCCTAGGTGGGATTGTGGTCAGTGCAGACTCGATGGGCGGAATGGCCTCTTTCTGCACTTTAGGATTCTATGATTCTACTGAACTAAATAACATATTGCAGGAAATTCCCCTGTTACTTTGACTTGAGGCCAAATTCTGTACACAAGGAACCTACCTGAAGTGTTATCAGGGGAACCTATGGCCTTATATTTTAAGTATAATATAAGCAAGATCACAGCTTTGAAACAAAAGTGGTTGGATGCAACTTCATGTTTGTTCTCACACTTGTATACTGTGGGAATGTTTGGAATCTCAATCATGCTGTCATAAAGAGGTGCAGAACAGGAGCTAAAAACATTGTGAATTCAAAAATGCAATACAAAAATTAAAGTGAGAAAAATATATGTGTTTTTCTCATTTTCCCTCACTTGCAACACTGTTAAGTGTATGTTCAATACAGGTGGTCTGAACAGTGGAGTGAATATATCTCAGGAAATAGGGAGTCTGACCTTTTAAAGTGAAGCAACAAAAACCACATGACTTTGGGGATAAGAATATTTTGGCATTCCACTACAGTAGCTGTAGAACAGCAAGAAGTTCAGCTGTTTGATCACTTTCAATGGTTAATTCTACAAAACTCTTTATACAACTTCTACAGATTTCTTTGCTGGGAAGTAATTTGGACACCAAATTTATAGATGACCCATACAACAAATCCACATCTCTTTACTGTGCAGTATCAAAGCTGTCAGTTCTGAGGATAGTATTAGAAATGAGATTTATAGTCAAGCAGATTGAAATGATAAGTCATATAGGTAGCCTGGGGGTGGGAAGGGGGACAAATATGTTCATGAATATTTCTTCTAAGAACTGATTCTATTGCAATTGTATTAAATCTACGAACATGTTCTCAAGTTCGAGAGAAATACCAACCAGAAAAAAATTTCACGTGTGCATTTGCTATGTTATTACAAACAACAGTAACTTATAAGTACATAGTTCCTTTAACATGGGCATCACAAAAATCAATTGGCAAATTCCTGACCTGTTCACATTCCTTCCCCTCCCTTTCCCTACAATGGCCGGGATTCTCCCAAAAAAATTCTAAGTGCCAAATTTGTGTAAAAATGGGAGCAACTCCTGCTGATTTATTAGTGGGATTTTCAAAATGAATCTCCCACACTCTGTTCATCACAGAGTGCCTTAGGGAGATTCATGCTGAAAACTTGGGACATGGCCTATTCCCACCTGAAAGGCTGGAAGCACTGCTGAGTGGGTCACTGTGCATGTGCTGATCTGCATAGCAGAGATTGGCGCATGTGCAGTAGCCCTGCATTGCCAGCCTCCTGATCACTTGCCAGGCCAATTGCTGGCCAGCCCCATGAACCAACAGTGCTGGTTGTGTGACCCCCCTCCCCCATCCACCTGATCACTGGCCTTCTGGCCTTCTCTGCGCCAGCCCTGACCACGCCCCACTTCCCCCTCAGCCCGTCTCAATCTCTTCGACTTCCTGCTGTCCCCCCCAGCAATTCTGATCTCAATGATCCCCCCTACCCAGAAGCCCCCTATCTCACCCCAACTTGATGGCCAGCCCTGATCAACCCCTTCTCTACCTCAGACCACAATCCCGACTACAGAGTGACATCGGGACTCCCGCTCACTCAGGTCTTCCCCCACATAGGCTCCACCCCCTGGTGAGCAGTGCCAAGGTGTCCCTTGGGCATTGCCAGGAGACCTGGCTGGAAATGGCAGGCTGGCAATACCCAGAGGATAACCCCCCTCCCCTTACCCAACCTCTTCAGGTACCCTATGGCCCCCCCTTCACTCCAGTGGGGTGGGGCTGCCAGCTCCCCATCAGTGGGGAACTGCTGTAAATCCCCCTCAAGTGAAACACTCCTGGCAGGGTGGGGAGGGAGGTCAGAGGGCCTGGAGGCTTCAATCCCGGGCCCACAAATGATAGGCAAATCAACAATTTAATATTTAAATCAGCTCTGCACCAATTTCCAGCATGGACCTGATGACACTGGAAATCCAGGCCCCGGAGATGCGCAGAGGCTGTGGCACCCAGCAGGAAACCTGTTAAACAATCTCTGCTGATGTGTCCCGGCCTGTCATATTGCTAGAGCAGCTCAATAGGCTGGGGGAATTGCCCCCAACATGTCTCACCTGCTGGCTGTCTGTGTACAACAGCTGGCCAAGATCCCAACCCAGCGAGCTGCAGTGGGCCCACAGTTTCTTGTGAAAATATTATTGAGAGCCAAACTTGAAAGCTTTTCAGGCTTCCTGACTCCTGCCATTGAATGACCATTGCTATACACTGTCGATATTATGCCTTTTTATACCCAATCCAAAAGCCTCCCATTTCAGCACCGAACCTTTTTCAGCCCAGGTTTTGCGCTCATGGGGGTTTTGCGCTCATGCTAACATGGGGTTCAAATCCTCAGCCTTCTAACTGAAAGTCAAAATCTGAACCATTGAACTAATTTCTCAAGCAATGACCAGAACAATGTCTTTTCCTTTAATTTCTTTTGGCAGTTATTGGGGTTGTTGTCATATAAAATTATTTTTTGTACTGGTTCAAAGCCAGTTACACTGTTTAAAATAATAGATTATTTCATTTTGGACTAGAGACAAATTAAATCAAATGATGCTCTTAAAAGTGAGAGACAACAAAATAGATGACATTTTTACAAGAAAAAGATTATCTGCCAACATGTAAATATTCAATACTTTTTTAGGATGCAGAGTATTAATTAAACATTTTGCTTTTACATTTTGCACACAGAGCTGTACATTTCCAATGTTTGAAGAGCTATAGGTTCTAATATTGCTAACATTTGCACTTAAAAAAATGAATTTGGTCAATTGGTTGGCCAATTAAAGCCAGGGTGTGTCCTTTGTTAACCTGTAATTAAAACCTTACAGTCAGATTTCACACGTACTATTTGCATTGTTACATGAGTGTTCATGACTCAAGCTGCTGGCTGTGAATTGAGTTGATACAAGCTTACTTTTACTATTTCTACAAACCAACGTACTTTCTCAGCTTGTGATATTGCGCAGAAAACACATTGCAGATGGCAAGGTAATTAACAGCGTACACACAGGAGTATATTAGCTGACAAACGGGACTAAATGTCAACAAATACTCAGGACCTGATGGCCTAGATCTTCATGTTTTGAAAAGTTGGCTGCAGAGATAATAAGGCTGAAATTGGTCTACTCCAGCAATCAGAAGAGGCTAATAGTGAATCTGTAGCTGATTTTTCACCACTCCCTATCTTCTTTCAACTGAAGTTCAGAGAACAATAGTTCAAACTCTCTTTTTTGGACATTCACTTCCTAGTCTCACTGTCACTTACACTCCATTTGAAATGAAAAATTTTGGTACAGAATATAGTGTTACAGTCATAGCTAGGGTGTAGAGAAAGATCAACTTAATGCAAGGTAAGTCCATTCAAAAGCCTGATGGCAGCAGGGAAGAAGCTGTTCTTGAATCCATTGGTGTGTGACTTCAGACTTTTGTATCTTTTTCCCATTGGAAGAAGCTGGAAGAGAAAATGTCTGGGCTGCGTGGGGTCCTTAATTATGCTGACTGCTTTGTCAAGGCAGCAGGAGGTATAGACAGAGTCAATGGAGGGAGGCTGGTTTGCGTGATGGATTGGGCTACATTCACAATCTTTTGTAGTTCCTTGTGGTCTTAGGCAGAGCAGGAGCCATACCAAGCTGTGATACATCCAGAAAGAATGCTTTCTATGGTGTATCTGTAAAAGTTGCTGAGAGTCGTAGCTGACATGCCAAATTTCCTTAGTCTTCTGAGAAAATATATTATTGTCACGTGAATTGGAATACAGTGAAAAGTATTGTTTTTGTGAGCTGTTACAGACAAAATGTACTGTTCATAGAGTACCTGGGGAGGGAGAAAGGATAGGGCGCAGAATATAATGTTACAGTCATAGCTAGGGTGTAGAGAAGAATCAACTTAATAGGTGTTAGGATTCATTCAAATGTCTGGTGAAGAGACTGTTCGTGAGTCGGTTGAACTGCAACGGCTCAAGAAAGCAAGTCACCACCTCCTTCTCAACAGGAATTAGGAATGAGCAATAAATGTTGATCGTGCCAGAAATGCTCAAATCCCACAGCTGGATAAAATAAAAGATATTTAGTATGTCCAAGGCAGATTACAGTAGATTTTTGCACACTAAGACATTGAAGGGATTTGGAGATAGAGTGGGAAGGTAGAGGTGAGGTAGAAGATCAGCCAAAGTCTTATTGAATTGCAGAAGAGACTCAAAAGGGTGAATGATCTCCCCCTGTTCCGACTTCTTAATCTTATCTGGAGAGCATTAAATAGTGAAGTATTTTCTCTGCAGGTACATAGGGCTGACAATTTAATGAGATGCTACCATGGGCTCTAGTGTACCATGGCCTGAGAAAGCCGGTAAATTCTGTACAAGGCAGTAAACATGAAAGATGTTCAGCATTCCGTGTAGATAGATAGGAAACAGATACTGAATCATTTAGCTATTGTAACTAAGGCAAGGATCAATATTAACTTGTCGACATCACAGCTCCTTTGCCCTATCCTGACTTTATTTCTCTTATTCTCTCTAAATGTCTCCCTGGGTATAAACTTTCCTGTCCATATCCAACCCATTCTTTAGAGTTTACCACCCCACTATGACAACTCAACTCCCCACGGTCTCATGTTGTGTTTTTTTGTCTCGGAGAAATGCAGAGATGAAACACCTGCTTAACTGCGTATAGGAGCTTTTTTTTTACAGTGCTTCTAAAATGTCTGATCCAATGTTTACAACTTGGTGCTTTCAGTTTAGTTTCTTAATTTAGTGTCATCACACTCAGGCTTAATTAACAGCACAGAGAACAGGCAACAGACAGACAATCAAATACCCAACAATTGAATACCGTGGGGAAGGAATTTTTTGCTCCCATTTTTAGTGGGCAGAAAAAGTGGGGGGGGCAGAGAATCAAGTGGGAGGCTTAAAACAGCTTTTATGTTGGTGGGATTTCCCCCCCTCCACCAATGACATAATGGACATTCCAATTTTAAAGTTCGGACCTGTTATTTACGTCTGCTTGCATATGCATATCAGGTGTTTAGAACATAAGAACATAAGAAATAGGAGCAGGAGTAGGCCATCTAGCCCTTCGAGCCTGCCCCGCCATTCAATAAGATCATGGCTGATCTGTCGTGGCTCAGTTCCACTTTCCCGCCCTCTCCCCGTAACCCTTAATCCCCTCTCTTATCAAAAACCCATCAACCCGCATCTTAAAAATATTTAGCGAGGTAGCCTCCACCACTTCAACAGGCAGAGAATTCCAGAGATTCACCACCCTTTGAGTGAAGAAGTTCTTCCTCAACTCTGTTCTAAACCGCCCCCCTTTATCTTGAGGCTGTGCCCCCTAGTCCTACTGTCTTTTTTGAGCGGGAAGAGTCTCTCCACCTCTATCCTATCCATCCCATTCATCATCTTATACGTCTCAATGAGATCTCCCCTCATTCTTCTAAACTCTAACGAGTACAAGCCTAGTTTATTCAGCCTCTCCTCATAGCTCAACCCCCTCAACTCCAGCATCAGCCTAGTAAACCTCCTCTGCACTCCCTCCAAGGCCAAAATATCCTTGCGTAAGTACGGCGCCCAAAACTGCACACAGTACTCCAGCTGCGGCCTCACCAATGCCCTATACAGCCGCAGCAAGACCTCCCTACTTTTATATTCAATCTCCCTCGCTATGAAGGCCAGCATCCCATTAGCCTTCCTGACCACCTGCTGCACCTGCAAGCTGGGTTTTTGCGACTCATGCGCAAGGACCCCGAGGTCCCTCTGCACCGTCGCCTGCTGCAGTTTTTCACCACGTAAGTAATAATCCTTCCTACCATTCTTCCTACCAAAGTGGACCACCTCACACTTGCCAACATTAAATTCCATTTGCCATTTCCTGGCCCATTCGCCCAGCCTATCTAGATCCTTCTGTAGACTCTCCACACCCTCCGCACAATTTGCCGTTCCACCAATCTTGGTGTCATCAGCAAATTTTGACACCATACACTCGGTTCCCTCCTCCAGATCATCTATATAAATGGTAAATAGCTGAGGCCCCAGCACCGACCCCTGGGGCACTCCACTAGTCACCAACCGCCAATCCGAATAGCACCCATTGACCCCCACTCTCTGCCTCCTATTTGACAGCCAATCCTCTATCCACGCTAACACCCTACCCCCAACTCCATGTCCCCTGACCTTCTGCAATAACCTCTTGTGAGGTACCTTGTCAAACGCCTTCTGAAAATCAAGAAAGACCACATCCACCGGCTCTCCTTTATCCACCGCCCTAGACACATCCTCATAGAACTCCAGTAAATTTGTCAGACACAACTTCCCTTTAACGAAACCGTGCTGCGTCTGCTCTATCAAGCAATTCCCCTCAAGATGCCTCGCTATTTCCTCCTTGATGACAGATTCTAACATTTTACCTACAACAGACGTTAAACTAACCGGCCTATAATTCCCTGCCTTTTGCCTGGCACCCTTCTTGATTGTACCCTACAAGTTTCACTGTCCGTTCATGTCACTGTGACAGCATACCAACATGAATCATGATGGTCCTTCAGATGTGTATCTAGTGAACAGACCCCACTGGAGGTACACAGGGGACTATGGGGTGAGGGTCATGCTTGGGCAGTATCCTGTCACTGTCCCGGCATTGACCCATGGTATTACACCCTGGCAGTGTTCCATGTGCATGGGGAGAGTGGGTTCCATGTCCATGATAGGTGAGGGAGGGGTCCGTGTCTGTGGGATCAGGGGGCATTCTGTGTCTGCTTGTGGGTGGGGAGAGCTCTGTGTCCGTGGGGTGTTCCTCTCCTCTATATTCTATCCTACATCAGGGCACCCTTTATAAATGGTGCCCTCATCTTTCAAGAGACCAAGTTGCTGGTGGTGTGGGTTCTGACTGCCAGCTTTATATTGTGGGGCCCACCCCAAAAAAATGGCAAAATTCCACCCTACATCTTTTCCTCCTTGTAAAGCTATTTCAAACAACAAACACACCGACATCTAGTCTTTCCTTAGACTTCAGCGTGCCTGTTTATTCTAAGTACGGGAATAGCCTTTGAGATATGAAGATTTTTGGTGCCATCACTAAAATGTATGAACTTGAGGTTGTGGTTTTGTGTGATAAGCTCAATAAAGTGGATGATCAGCATCGCAATTGCTCATGAAAAAGGAACTATAACCTTACAATCACCATCCTTGAAACATCGTGCTCTGCTCACTATTAAGCATCTTGTATTTGACTTTGTGTTATCATCAAATAGTTAAGCACTGGTACCAAGCAATTGTTATGTTCCTGCTTGAGAAGATGTGGGTTGTGGTCATGTTTTGGATGTGTGAAGCAAACCCAATCTCCAACTCAAAGTCATGGTTTCCTTTTGCATGCTCGCTTGTCAATGCACACTTTTGCTTTACCTTTTTACTTTGCCCTTTCTTCTGTTTTCATTCTACCATTCTCATTGGATAATAGTGACAGCTTAAGAATAGTTCATGACCTGCAAACAGCGTAAATTTGACTGGTATCTTTAAGGTCAAAGAGTGTGGGATAGATCAGTGTGTGCAAACTGGGATATGAATGGATTGTTCAAACATTTTCCCCTCTAACAGATTATCTCGCAGACTGTCCTTTATTGTCCTGTTTAATGGCTCGATGACACCATTTGATCGCATATTGTATCATAATGTCGGATGGTAGTGAATTCTGTTGTTTGCTAAGAACTCCATGATCTGTCTGGAAATAAATTGCAATCCATTGTACATAGGTGATGGTCTCTCACAAACCTGATTTTGTAAACTACTTGACCAGCGTTTCTGACATGGTGCTAATGGAATTTGCTGCAATGATTTTCTGTCATGTTTCTAACATGAACCACAAGCAAAAAATGTTGATTGCTGGGGATTGGTTGCACTTGTCCAGAAAATATCAATTTGGAGTTGTCGCCATGGTTTTGTTGGGGGTTACAGGGTCAGTTGTAGAGGTGCTGTATGTGTCCGGTTAAATCTGGGTTAAGGACCGTCATGGCTAACCACAAGGCACTCTGGGTAAAGGTGAAATGAAACAAGCCCAATACATTTATTAAGATATTTCACAATAAGTGTAAAATGTGACGCTTAACAAAAGCTGTGGTGCGCAGTCAGTTGAGATGAACATCGGTCCCTGGCGTTCTGATCCATAGTGGCCTGTCTTTTGCTGTGTCCAATTGACAGGGTCTCCTTACTCTTTCTTGGGGTGCATGCTGTGTGATCCTACAAACTCTTCCTTGTTGGCTCTGACCTTGTGTTGCGCCATGTTCAGTGAAACTCATTACTTGTCTACTTGATTGACTGGCGTGCAATTGCTCTATTGTTCAACCATAGAGGAGTTTGCATATTCCTCACTACCCACTGAAAGGGGATATCCTGTCCTTTATCTCTTGCAAGAGACTTGGGATACACACATTTAGCTGATACAACCAACTTGACTCTGCCATTGCTTTTTGCATAAAGGTCAGCACAAGAAAAAACATGCTTTTCTTCAAGTCTGCACATGCTTTAGTCACAGCGAACAGCCATCCCTTGCTTACTGAATTACCAATCATGTATTGCTTCTCAGCGTATCATAAATTTATAAAAAAATCACCTAAATCTACAGTGCAGGATATAGCCGAATAGATTTTACACTGAGTGTATAAGCTGTGCAATTTCTAACAAATTCTTCTTTGCATCTATTGCTGGCCATAAGACTAGTTCACAGGATTGGTGTTTCACCTTAATGACACCCAGATATCCTTTATAGGCAAGATGCCACACAAGTTGCTGCAGTACTTTTGTGGTAACTACTCAAGTTCCGCTTGTGGTACAGTGTCAATAGTCAATGTACACTCACTGCATACACTCTAGTTCTTCCTCTATTTTGCGAAACCATTCTATTTTTAATTTCTTGTTTACTTTTTCCTGTATGCTGTCTATTGTTGACTCTGCCTTCAACACGACTGCAAAAACCAGTGAGATACTCAACCACAGGGTTGCACTGATGAAGACAATCTGACTATCTGTAGGTGCGTAGAGGCTAGTGCCAGATCCTTACGTGGCTCACAATGTGGTCAGTGCTGGGTGATTGATGCAGACTATGAATTCTCTATCACAGGGATATGTGTGCCAATATTCACAATCGTAAATTCAGGCTGATACTTCCCTCACTCCAGCAGAGTACTTATGTTAGGTTTTAACAACAGATGTGATGCTTAAATGATTGATTTCATTTGATTTATTATTGTTGGATATATTGGGATGCAATGAAAAGTATTGCTTCTTGCACGCTATACAGAAAAAATGCACTATTCATAGAGTAGATTGAGTTCATAGAGTTCATGTAGTTCACACAATTCATTGAGCGGTTCATAGATTGACCAATCATTTTCTTTCTAGTAGAGACAGATCCAAGTGCATTTCCTGATTTACCTGTTGTGACATACATTTCTACATGTGGGTTGAGATGTACAAAGGTGTACAAAGACTGGTGGACATACTGGACATTCTCTGACATCGTCAGGCATGATACAGATCACACCAACCCCAGAGTCTAGCGTACGGGCCTAAAAATCAGACAATTGTGTGCCGGACTTGCTAATGAGATTGAAATCCAGTCAATCTCATGCAAATTGGCTTTGAGCCCTTTCTGGGCATGATCTGGTTTGCACTATTGGAAAGGAGCCAGGATGGTCACAAACTGTTTGGCAATGGGTGTGAAACTGGTTTTTAGGCCCGTATGCTATTCGTCGGGATCTGCATGATCTGTGTCTGTCACAGCAAGGTCAGAGAACCGTCCCTAAGGTTTGGTGCAACATTAAATGTGAATTTCAGTAAAATGTTTAGCTATGAGGAAAATAAACAATTTGCTGAGCAAAAATAAAGCAATGTCAAAGCGATAAATTAATAATTAAAAGTTATGGGGGTGATTTTATTATTTTGTTCTAAGTGCTGGATGGACTTGAAACTGGAAGCGTTTCAGATCCGACTTTTGGACGTCTTTTCAGCTGCACCACCCCAACACAAAGCACTCAGTCTGCGAAAATATCAGCAACCTGCTGTTTGCTGCAGAAGTCTGCGGGTGGGCTTAACACACCCAAAAGACTGCAGAGGCAGGCCTTAATGGTGCACATGCACATTAGCAGTAGCAGGGGTTTGACAGACAAAGAGAGAGCTGTCAGGCCCATGCTAGTTCAGGCAGCCTGAAGCAGCTCCCTCCCCGCAATCACAGGGGCCGTCAGCCTGAGATCCTGTCACCCTGACTGATCACGGACCCTCCTCCCGCCACTGATCGCAAACCCACCACCATCTTAAAAAAGGTAGTAGGGATAACCCTGGAAATTATAGACCGGTGAGTTTGACATCGGTGGTAGGGAAATTAATGGAAAAAATACTTTGGGGTAGGATGTATGAGCGTTTGGAGCGTTGCGATCTGATTAGGGATACGCAACATGGCTTTGTTAGGGGGAGGTCTTGCCTTACGAATCTGGTAGAATTCTTTGAGGAGCTGACAAAAACGGTTGACGATGGGAGAGCCGTTGATGTCATCTATATGGATTTCAGTAAGGCGTTTGACAAAGTCCCTCATGGTAGGCTGGTAGAAAAGATTAAGGCGCATGGGATACAAGGACAGGTAGCTAGGTGGATTGAGAACTAGCTGGGTAATAGGAGACAGAGGATAGTTGTTGAGGGGACCTTTTCGGGCTGGAGGCCAGTGACCAGTGGTGTGCTGCAGGGCTCAGTACTGGGACCTCTCCTCTTTGTAGTATACATAAACGACTTGGAAGAGAGCGGACGTGGTGTGATCAGCAAGTTTGCAGATGACACCAAGATGGCAGGGTTGGCAGATACTGAGGTGGAATGTCAGGTGATACAGCAGGATATAGATAGGTTGGTACATTGGGCAGATAGGTGGCAGATGGAATTTAATCCTGACAAATGCGAGGTGATGCATTTTGGAAGGAATAATGCAGAGAGGAGCTACGTGATAAAAGGTAGACAGATTAGGAGTATAGACATACAGAGGGACTTGGGAGTGCAGGTTCACAAATCCATGAAGGTTGCGTCACAAGTGGAGAAGGTTGTGAGGAAAGCTTATGGAATGCTAGCCTTTATAGGAAGGGGTATTGAGTATAAAAGCTGCCGTCTAATGCTTCAGTTGTACAGAACGTTGGTTAGACCGCATTTGGAGTACTGCGTCCAGTTCTGGTTGCCTTACTACCAGAAGGACGTGGAGACTCTGGAGAGGGTGCAGAGGAGGTTTACCAGGATGTTGCCTGGCATGGAAGGACTGAGTTACGAGGAACGGTTGGAGAAACTGGGACTTTTCTCCTTGGAAAGACGGAGATTGAGGGGACCAGCGAGGTCATAAAGTGGGGGGTGGCACAGGTCCGAACCATTGAGTGCCAGGCTCGCTGAGCAGATGTAAAATAGCATTCCAATAAATTTCCATACATTAACCTGCTTCCCACCCATTTCTGGTACAAAGCTGACTGTCCCAGAAGTTCAGCGCTTGTAAAATAGTGCCGGTTGCAGAAATCGGCGCCAATCACATTCAGCACTTCACACCCAACTGTATCACCATGTTGTGCCCGAACGCGATGGTAAAACCATTCCCTATGAGCAATTAATAAAGTGCAAGGGACTCAAATTGTGTTTTTCTGGCTCACTCTCAATCTCGGCAGACTTATTCATTTCCCCTCACCCACACCTACTGTGTAAGTTGGTTTGAGTGTATTGCTGTATGGCAGTGTGGGTGAATGTGAACCCTGAGACTGGGAGTAAGCCAGACTCACTCACTCATACTCGCTCACTCACCCACTCACTCACTCACACATATTCACTTGATTACACATATCTCTCCCTCACTCTCACTTTTCTTAACTATTTACCTTATGCATCATATCTAAATGCCGATGCTTTAATGAACTACCATAAGATTACTGATGAGTTCTTGAACACCTCTTTTGAGTCCAGTGGCAACAAGAGGCAAGACCTTCAGCAGGTAGGGCAAAACCCTTTGCATCTGAAAGGCAGAGGTAAGGGTCAAGGGGCAGCAAGGACATGGAGATCATATCCCCAGCACGGGATTGACCATGAAGAAGGATGACTGAGAATAGAAGAATGTGTGCAAAAGGTAAGGATTGTGTTTAACCCTTCCACGGTTATTCCCCGCCCCGCGACTGAAGAAATCCCGATCTAATGCGCGATGTGTCCAATAAGAGAAGAGCTTCCTGCCACCGAACATAATCCAGCCTGCCCTCTGAGGGACAAGATCTGGTTAGGGTTTACCACAAGGCCATTTAATATTATCTGTGCTAAAGTGACAAAATCAGACTGTACCACACACTTAGTGATGCAGAAGCACTATTGCTGCATGGAATGACATACATGATTATAACAAAATATGTACATTAATGTTTCATAAAGTATCTTGCTCCCATGAAGAGATGTCTTGAATTGAAAGAAAATAATATTTGCTCTCCAGGCAGCTTTGGGCTGTGTAGAATATAACCTGCCTGAATTTTGGCACTGTGACCTAGCAAACTGGAAATATCATTGATTTTTGCTGGCGATTCAGGCATTTGTATTCAGAACGAAAAATAATCTGAACACACTGTGAATGTTGACCTTGTGCGGTGCAGATTAGATAAAGGGAATGCATGTTTGATTAAATTACCTTGTGATTCTGAATGCTGGAGATATCTGTAGCAGTGTTGGTTCTGCCAGTTGTTTATATTTGCTGAAGTTTTTGCGCATTCTACATAGAACACACCATCTGTGACATTGCGAGACTTTTTTTCCTGATTATATCAAGAATATGGCGCAAATGGATTGAGCACAGCACAGGAGAGTGCAAAAAGTCTTCAAACAACGAGCAGCTAGACCTGCATAATCACCTAAATCCACAGGAGATGAGTGGGTAACTCAGTCTTGAACGCTCCTAACTTGCTTAAGGGTAGGTTTTATATATGGGGCTGGATGCCCAAACCAGTCAGCTGGGAGGCTTGATCCATTTTGAAGGACAGGCCTCATCACCATGCCACTGGTGAGCTATATGTCCAGGAAAAGCACCTTGTCTCAGTTCACTTGCTACAGGCCATTGTGGTGTGAGGCAAGCCACCTTGATACAGGTAACCATCCTACTGACCTGACTGCCCACTGTCTCGACTAACCCGTATTCACTTACTCATCCATTCATTCACATGTACACTCACGCACCTACTCAACCACTCACACCCAACCATTGAACAATTCATGCACCATCCCACTCATCCCCCACCCACCGACCCACCACTCACACACCACCCACTCATCCATCCATTCATCCACCCATTCACATATTTACCCAGCCACCCACGCACTCACTCACTCATTCACCCACCAATTCCTACACCCACTCACTCAGCCACCTACTCACACTCGCTCGCCCACACACCAACTCACCCATCCCGTCACCCATTCACCCATCCACACACTCATTCACCCACTCATTTCACATCTCATTCACTCAATCACACCATCCATTCACCCAGTTACTAATCCACCGACTCACACACCACTCATTCAGCCAGCTATTCGCCCACTCACCCGCCCACTCACCCAGCAGCTTACCTACCAGATCACCCATTTACCCAACCACCCACCCACTCACTCACCCACGCAATCACAGAGCCACTCATCCAAATGCCCATTTATCCATCCACCTACCCCTCATCCATCCACTCACTCAGCCAATCACACCCCCACTATCCAACCATTCACCCATTTACCCAATCACACACTCACTCACCCACCCACACACTCACCCACTCATTCAGCCACCTACTCACTCATTGACTCATGCAATGACTGACACACCCACTTATCCACCCACTCACTGACCATCCACTCACCCACCCAAATGCCCATTTATCCATCCACCCATCCACCCGCCCATCCACTCATTCACCTACTCACAAACCCACTCACTCACTTACCAGTCCATCCATCCACCCACTCAGCAACTCACACGCTCCCTCAATCACTCACTTACCCACTCACACATCCACTCACTTAACAACCCACCCACTCACAATCAACCACCCACTGTCAAACTCAGCCAAGCACCTACTCATCTACCCACACATTTCTTTTGAAAGTTATTGTCTATTTACTTGATGATGGACTTTGCTGGTATAATTCCCTGTTTTAAGTATTCCCATTCTGAAAAGATAATAAAGCAAGATTCCGGACTGTTAACTCATCCTCGTGTTTCTACAATTGAAATTGAAAATCCACTGCCAACACAGCTGGTTACAGAAGCATTGGGACAATGTGTCTTCTGGATGTATTTTGGTAATTTCATATATAGCTATCCTTACAACCCCTAGCCCCATTCTCGTCTAGATATTAATCTAATTGCTGTCTAATTCAATGTCATATAAACTCAAAGGTTGTACAGTTTCATACCAGAAGTTGACAACAATTTTAGTAACTAGGAACTTTTCATAGTTTAAAATCATGTTCCTGATTTTAGCCAACCTCACCTTGTGAAAATTGCTGTCACTGAAATAAGGCTTCTGGAATCCTAATCATTCTGTTTTCAATGTTGAACATTTTTAATTCAATTAGTCAAAGTCTCTGCCCTTGCTTTTGATTTAAATAGGTATGACAGGACTGTTGTGATTGATACCAATTGTTTGTGATCATTTACACAATGGTCTGAATATTAACTCCAATTACTGCAGTGAAAAGGTGGGTCAGCATTTTCTGCCAGGAAAAGTTCCCTGCTAGTGCTACATCCTTTTCTTTTATTCATTTGTGAGATATCGGTGTCATTGGCTGGCCAGCATTTATTGTCCTTGAGAAGGTGGCGGTGAGCTGCCTTCTTGAAATGCTGCAGTCCACGTGCTGTGGGTTGATGCTAGGGAGGGAATTCCAGGATTTTGACCCAGCAACTGCAAAGAAACGGCGATATATTTCCAAATCAGGATGGTGAGTAGCACTGAGGGGAACTTGCAGGTGGCAGTGTTTCCATGTATCTACTACCCTTGTCCTTCTAGATGAAACTGGTCGTAGGTTTGAAAGGTGCTGTTCAAGGTGTTTTAGTGAATTTCTGCAGTGCATCTTGTAGATAGTGCACACTGCTGCTAATGAGTGTCAGCAGTGGAGGAAATGGATTTTTGTGAACCTGGTGCCAATTTGGGGAAGGTGGTGGCCTAGTGTTATTACTATTCTATCAACGCAGAAACTGAGCTAACATTCTGGTGACCTGTGTTCAAATCCCACCATGGCAGATGGTGGAATTTGAATTCAATAAAGAAAATATCTGGAAGTAAGAATCTACTGATGATCATAAAACAATTGTTAAATGTCGGAGAAACACATCTGGTTCACTAATGTTCTTTTTGAGAGGAAATCTGGCCTGGCCGACATATGACTCCAGAGCCACAGCAGTGTGGTTGTCTCTCAACTGCCCTCGGGCAACTAGAGATGGGCAGTAAATGCTGGCCAGCCAGCAATGTCCATGTCCCATGAATGAAGAAGAAAAGATATCAAGTGGCCTGCTTTGTCCTGGGTGCCGTCAATCTTCTTGAGTGTTGAAGCTGCACCCATCCAGATAAATGCGGAGTATTCTACCACACTCCTGACTTATGCCTTGAAGATGGTGGACAGGCTTTGGGGAGCCAGAAGGTGAGCTACTCACTGCAGTATTCTTAGCCTCTGACCTGCTCTTATAGCCACTGTGTTTCTGCGGTGAGTCCAGTTGAGGTCAATGGTAACCCCAAGGATGTTGACAGTAGGGGATTCTATGATGGCATTAAATGTCAAGGGTTCAACCCCTTGAACGGACGTTCAAGTATCTGAGGAGTTGCGAATAGTGCTGAACATTGTGCAAACTTGGTGAACATCCCTGCTTCTGACCTTGTGACAGAAGGAAGGTCAATGATGAAGCAGCTGAAGATGGTTGGGCCGAGGAGACAACCCTGAGGGAGTCCTGCAGAGATGATTGATACCCGCCACCCCCACTCCACCCTCCACAAACACAAGCATTTTCTTATGTACCAGGTATAACTCCAACCAGCAGAGAGTTTGCCCCCTGATACCCATTGATTCCAGTTTTGCTAGGGCTCCTTGATGCCACACTCAGTCAAATGCAGTCATGATGCCACTCTCACCTCACCACTGGAATTCAGCTCTTTTGTCCATGCTTGAACCAAGGCTGTAATGCGATTAGGAGCTGAGTGATTCTGGTGAAACACAAACTGGGCGTCACTGAGCAGGTTATTGCTGAGCAGGTGCAGCTTGATGGCACTGTTTGGTTCCAGCCATGCATATGCTTCATAACGCTACTTCCTGCTAGATCTCAGCTCACATTCTGTTTGCTTTTCTCATACTTCATATATTTATATTTTAACAGTGTCCATTTACATCTCAAAGTTGCTTTTATATGGACTGTTGGGATTTGGTTCCTATAGGAATGGTCGGTGGCATTGAGTAATCTGGAGACCCAAAGTGATGACACACATAACCAGCTTCCTACATTTACATCATTTAATATGGCAGCTTTAAGCTGCTTGCGCACTTTTGACTCATTGTTTTTGCTGGACTATGACACCATGTTGCGTCCAAGAATATTGACACATTTGGGTTTAGAGGGAGAACTGAGAGCTAATTACTGTCTACTTCCTGCTGCTATACCATAGGTCAAAACCATCAGAATGTTTCATTGGCTTGGCATAGATAACAGCCACATTTCACAATGTTGCATCCAGCATTTTCACTACTGTGGCTGGCACGGTAGCACAGTAGTTAGCACTGCTGCTTCACAGCACCAGGGATGCGGGTTCGATTCCCAGCTTACTGTCTGTGTGGAGTTTGCATGTTCTCCCTGTGTCTGTGTGTGTTTCCCCCAGGTGCTCTGGTTTCTTCCCATATTCTGAAAGACATGCTAGTTAGGTGCGTTGACCTGAACAGGTGCTGGACTGAGGTGACTAGGGGAATTTCACAGAAGCCTCATTGCAGTGTTAATGTAAACCTTACTTGTGACTAATAAATAAACTTTAGCTTTAATGCCTTTTCCTGGCATGAAAATGCATTATCTTAGTCAGGCTAAGCTTAACTCCTGTTTGCCAAGCAGGTCCAGCTGTGTGGCTGACATTTTTCTGCAAGCAGACTCATCAACCATGTGGTTCACAGGATAACATTGTTCCAGCTGAGATTCTGGTTGTCTGGAAGAATTACATCTTTGTGGTTTCAGCCATAATTATTTTAACCTCCTTCCATTCCCTGCTATGTTTATCTGTGTGACACATTCCTTTGTTCTACTAATCTGTTACAAGGTGGTGTATCCTTGTTGGTTCTAGTCATGGATCAGTTAATTTGAAATTACTCTGCCCAGTATAGACTATATTAGATTTTGCTGAATTAAAGCCATCCTTCATCACAGGATGTGCCAGTGACACTGCTTTATTCACTGCATTCATATTGCTGTTTTATGGTCTACTTGTTTTGCTCATTAAGGTTTTGAATGTCACAATTAGGCTAAATGACTGTCCCTGAGTATGTCAGATAATGAAATCCTTCCATATAAGCTCTTTCACAAAGAACAATACAGCACAGGAACAGACCCTTCGACCCACCAAGCCTGTGTCGATATGTGGTTTCTATCCCTCTGTTCGTCTCCCATCCACGTGTCTGTCAAGATACACTCTTAATGTTGCTACTGTGCCTGCTTCCACCACATCCACTGGCAGTGCGTCCCAGGCACCCACCACCCTCTGTATGAAAAACTTTCCCCGTACATTTCCCCTAAATTTACTACCTCTCACTTTCAACCTGTGTCCTCTTTTAGTCGACCATTCTACTCTGGGAAAAAGCCTCTGACTATCCACCCTATCTATGCCTCTCATAGTTTTTATAGATCTTCTATCAGGTTGCCCCTCAGCCTCCATTTTACCAGTGAAAACAATCTAAGTTTATGCAATTTCTCTTCATACTTAAAAACCTCCAGACCAGGCAACATCCTAGTAAACCTTGTTTTGCACCCTCTCCAAAGCATCTTGCAGTGTGGCAACCTGAGCCTAATTTATTCCTAATTTAAATCCTGTTTGCAAGGTATTAACAGATTAGTATAAAAAGTTTTCAGTGCTTTATTTCAGAACAGATTCTTTGTTTTGAAAGGATTCCTTGTAACAGGAGTCCTGCAATGACCTTGGACCTTGTCTGTTCCAGTCCTTCCCATTCCTTGCATGATAAGCATTGACTCTGCAGCTTCCCTTACCTTATGTTGGGAGCCATTCCCTTGGGTCGACAATGGAGCGGGCTCCCAATCCTGCTGATTGCCCTCCATGTCCTTCCCCATAGCTTTAGCAGGAGATAGATATATGTATTTAAAAGAAATATATATGTATATATATATTTTAAAAACCCGGCCATTAAGTTAGCTGGGCCTCCCTTCTCTCCCACCTTCCTGGTCTGCTGCTTGTTTTGGGTGATCTCTGCCTACTGATCCCACCCTTAGTTAATTTTCTTTTAAACGGTAATAAAGTTACATCCTCCATTCACTGTTGGCTTATGAAAATTTTTAAAACAAATTTAAAACAAGAATATTACTGACACCTTTTCCATGAAATGTCTCATTGATTCTCTTATGTACGAGGAGGCTGACAATGTCTCCCCATGAATGAGTGCTGAGATTAAGAGTAACAGTTGGATTGAAATGGAAACCAGATGACTGGGGGGTTATTGGCAGCACTAGATGCTCAATAATGACTTGCCACTAAAAGTTCCAGCGGGCTCAGACACTGGCCGATATTTTATGACCTCGCTCAGGCGGAGCTCGTAAAATCCCACCTGAGGCCAACAGAGAATTCTATTCTGCAAGCCACGCCCACCCTGATTCCGGGGTGGCATGGCAGTAAAATTCCAATATGTTTGTTGAGACTAAAGCTGAATTATCTTTTTTTAAATCTTATGTTCCTTGCAGAAGAGATTGGTGGTATTAGTTAACCCATGAAGCAGAATGTCATCATGCCTATACATTGCCAATTTTACATTAGTAATGAGGCAAATTCTAATTGCCAGCATCTGTCTTGAAATGTAATTGGAGAATCTGTTCTTATATGGATATAATATGTAGAAATAACTTCCTACCACCTGTAGTGAATGAGGATTCACTTTGTAAAAAGGATTTCATGTTGAGCAATGAAGTTGAGTAGTGGTGGGTAAGTTGCTGAAAGGTATTTTGAGAGACAGGCTCTATAGGCATTTAGAGACACAAGGACTGATTAGGGACAGTCAGCATGGCTTTGTCAGTGGAAAATCATGTCTCACAAATTTGATTGAGTTTTTTGAAGAGGTAACCAAGAAAGTAGATGAGGACAGTGCAGTTGATCTTGTCTACATAGACTTCAGCAAGGCCTTTGACAAGGTAGAGCATGGTAGGTTGTTGTTTAAGATTAAAACTCACACAATCCAGGGTGAGGTAGCTAAATGATACAAAATTGGCTTGATGACAGAATGTGGATATGCCGGCGTTGGACTGGGGTAAAGACAGTAAAAAGTCTGACAACACCAGGTTTAAGTCCAACCGATTCATTCACCTGATGAAGGGACAAACCCCAAAAGCTTGTGAGTTTACTATCAAATAAATCGGTTGGACTTAAACCTGGTGTTGTCACAAGCAAGTTATCATGTTGGCATGATATTCGTCTTTCATGTTAGCAACATGTTAACATCTTTATTAAAATTGTAGACAGGTGATTTCTCAGAAGAGGTGGCATGACAGATCTCTGTTTACAGAAGAAGTATGTTCTAAATGTTTTGGAACCAATGTTAAGTTCATTTCCATAATTATTCCTCTGCTGACTCAGGCCTTGTGAAGACAAATCCCTATGTTATTCCCTGCAGCAGTGTTTGGTGATGTTTTGTCAAATGTAGTCAAACAGGCAATGCTAATTCCTGTCTTGGGACAATTTTGTTTTACATTCACAGATTCCGGTTTTCTCTGGGAATGGGAGTCTGTTATTGTGGACTCTCAGGTGGTTCATCCAGTGCTGGTGAGAGATCATAACCTGAAATGTTAACTCTGTTTTTTTCTCCATAGATGCTGCTGGACTTGCTCAGTATCTCTAGCATTTTCTGCTTTTATTTTGTCCAGATTGTTGTCTGTTCTCGTGTTCAATCATAGAATCCCTGCAATATAGAAGAAGACCATTCGGGCCATCAGACCTACACTGACAACAATCCCACCCAGGCTCTTTCCCCATAACCTTATGTATTTACTCTGCATCTGAGAGGAAAGAAAAGAATTGATGTTTTGACTGTTTTGACAAAGGGTCATCTGGACTCGAAACACCAGTTCTTTTCTCTCCTCCCAGATGCTGCCAGAATTTTCTCTTTTGGTTTCAAATTCCAGCATCCGCAGTAATCTGCTTTCATTTACCCTGCTAGACCCCTGACACTAACGGGCAATTTAGCGTGGCCAGTCAACCTAACCCGCACATCTTTGGAATGTGGGAGGAAATCAGAGCACCCAGAGGAAACCCATGCAGGCACAGGTAGAATATGCAAACTCTATACAGACAGTCAGCCAAGGTTGGAATTGAACCCAGTTCTCAAGGTGTCAAAATTCCACTTCCATATGCTGGAGGCACGTCACTGGAAACAACTCCAGTCTGCGATTATGTGTGCTAACAGTGCAAAAGTTGAATTTTTAATCGCTATATACTAAAAGCAGCAGCTAATTAGGCTGTGTTGAATGTCAGAGGTACGCTTTCCACACAGTTTGTCCTGACTACACTACTGCCTCCCTGACAGCGAATTTGTCTGTAGTTTTGTATGGGGAAATTGAAATCCAGAGTTTGCCGTTTCTTACTGAAGCAGCACTGATAAAGGATACACAAGGCTATGAAAAATGTGAGTTGTCTGCTGGTGCCACAATACAATTTGTCTAAGTCTTTGCATAACCCAGCTACCACCAAGGTCAAAGATTTCTTCCCCTGCTACAGTTGGCTTCAGCTACTCAATGTTGTTTTTCACGAGTTCATTTTCTGAAGAAGGGAAGCATTTCGTTAGACAGGTTAGATGTGTTGGAATCTGAAGGTAAATGATGTTGGATAAGTAATTTTCTGGAACTGAGTGTTAAACTCGTTTGTTTTTAATGCTTCTATTTTGTATGAAGGTGGAAAGTGAATTTGAGGGAAGGCCTTGTTCTTGATCATCAGCTGCCACCCATCTCACTTATGAGAAATTTTATTGTAAATACTCTGCTACTTATTAATTAATAGGATATTCATATTCTAATAATGTGCTATATCAAAATCTATGACTTATTAGTCGGTTTGTAACCTACAATTTTCTCTCAATTTCCATCTTGAAAATGATATAATCATGGTGCACTAAGATAAAAATAAAATACTGCAGATGCTAGAATCTGAAGCAAAAAGACAAGATGCTGGAAAATCTAAGCAGGTCTGACAGCATCTGTGGGAGTGAATAGTGCCAATGTTTCAAGTCTAGGTAACCCTTTGTCAGAACATAAGAATATTCTGATGAAGGGTCATCCAGACTCAAAACGTTGGCTCTAATATCTCCCCACAGATGTGGAAGACCGGCTGAGATTTTCCAGCATTTTCTGTTTTTGCAATCATGATGCATGACTGATTCCAGATTCTAAAGATGAAAGAAATTAGAAGGTCATACAATGCAAATTCCTGGTTCAGAACAAGTGTAAATTTACTCCCAGCATTTTTGACAATGCAGGCTTTCTTAAAGACTTATACTTGAGATTGACAAAAGCAACTACAAGTCATAGAGGTTTAAGCATGGAAACAGGTCCTTTGGCCCAACTTCTCCATGCTACCCCTTTTTTATTTAAACCCCTAAGCTAGTCCCAGTTGCCAGCATTTGGCCCATATCCCTCTATACCTACCTTACCAATGTAACTGTCTAAATGCTTTTTAGAACATAGAACATGGAACATTACAGCGCAGAACAGGCCCTTCGGCCCACGATGTTGCGCCGACCAGTTTTTTTAAAAAAAACACTGACCCACTAATCTAAACCAATCCCTTTTCGTCCATAAACCTATCCACAGATCACTTAAACGCCCCCAAACTAGGCGCATTTACAACCGCAGCAGGCAGGGCATTCCAATCCCTCACCACCCTCTGGGTAAAGAACTTACCCCTGACATCCGTCCTATAACTACCCCCCCTTAATTTAAAGCCATGCCCCCTCGTGCTAGCTTTCTCCATCCGAGGAAAAAGGCTATCACTATCCACCCTATCTAAACCTCTAATCATCTTATATGTTTCAATAAGATCCCCTCTTAGCCTCCTTCTTTCCAGCGAAAACAACCCCAAATCCCTCAGTCTCTCCTCATAGGACCTCCCCTCCATACCAGGCAACATCCTGGTAAACCTCCTCTGCACCCTCTCCAAAGCCTCCACGTCCTTCCTGTAATGTGGGGACCAGAACTGCACACAGTACTCCAAGTGCGGCCGCACCAGAGTTGTGTACAGTTGCAACATGACGCTGCGACTCCTAAATTCAATCCCCCTACCAATAAACGCCAAGACACCGTATGCCTTCTTAACAACCTTATCTACTTGATTCCCAACTTTCAGGGATCTATGTACACATACACCTAGATCCCTCTGCTCCTCCACACTATTCAAAGTCCTCCCGTTAGCCCTATACTCAACACATCTGTTACTCCTACCAAAATGAATTACCTCACACTTCTCTGCATTGTATTTTAAAATATTGTATTGTATATTGTATTGTATTTTAAAATACAAAATTGTACCCACCTCTACTACTGCCTCTGGCAGCTTGTTCCAGACACTCACCACCCTCTGTGTGAAAAAATTGTCCTTCTGGACCTTTTGTATCTCTCCCCTCTCACCTTAAAGCTATGCCCTCTAGTTTTAGACTCCTCTCCCTTTGGGGAAAGATATTGACTATCTAGGTGATCTATGCCCCTCATTATTTTATAGACCGTGATTAGATCGTTCCTCAGCCTCCTATGCTCCAGAGGAAAAAGTCCCAGTCTATCCAACCTCTCCTTATAACTCAAACCATCAAGTCCTGTTAGCATCCTCGTAAATCTCTTCTGCATTCTGTCTAGTTTAAAGGCAGGGTTTTCTGGCCATGCCCACCTCCAAACTGGGAAATCCTACCTGAAGTCAATGGTCCTTTGCATGATCCGGTCCCCGCCACCCACTACAGTTCCTGTTGTGGGTGCGATTAGAAAATTCCTCCAGACTTCAATGTTATTTAAAATTGTATCTAATGAATGAAAATATATTGGACAGCAAAGGAAGAAAAATCAACATTGAGTTAGTATATGAAATGGTTGCCAAATGATTAGTGCATAACTGGAAGTGATGGCATTGGGAGTTCTCACTAGGTTAAGCAATAATTAGAATTTGCTTTCAGAAACAGTAGGACCAGAGATGGATGATATTTGGTCGTACATAGACAAGCAGAATGTTCAAAAAGAAAAGAAATAAAAAGTATTGCTGAGATTTTTAAAGATAATTTGTAGGTTTGGCTTTAATACAATTCAGTTTGGTGAATTAAATGGAGAAGTATTAAAGCTGACATTCACGTAGTTCCTCCATTAAATGGGTTTAGGACTATTAGCTGTCAGTATTTTGCAAAGATGCAAAATCAGATGTAACAGTCATCAGTGATGTATATTCATTCTCAGAACGTCTTAAGTATGTGTCAAATACAGATATGGCGCAACTATTCTTGAAAAGCTTGAGTGATGATCTGAATTCTAAATTATTTCTAAATCTAATTACGTTGCTAGTGATATGATTCTGAAAACTCTTACGTGGTTTGCCAAATTGTACTCGAGCAAAACGTACAAATAATTCATAGTTAAGAAAGAACAAATGCCTTATTATAATGAAAATGCAAAATTATTATTTAACTAGAATTCCAAGTTAGCACATAAATTATAGGTTCAGCCAAATGTTAAAGTTGCAAATGCAATTTGCTTCTGAATATGCTTATTTTAATATTAATCCAAACCTCTTTCCTCTTCAGTACCTTTGGGCAAGGTAGGATCAGGAGGTGATTATTTTATGTCCTGAGTTGATTCAGCGATTTAATGACATTGTGTAAACTTACTCTAAATATCCATCTTTGTCTCATGTTCATTAATACCTTAGGATAAATAATGCTATCAATCTCAGATCTAAAATCAGCAATTGACCCAGCATCACTTTCTGGAAGAGTGCTCCAAGCTTCCAGGGATTTTGTCAAAGTGTGTGATTCCCAACATTGTAATTGGAATGCACCACTTCAACTTTCTCTTTCTTTGCCTTTTCCTACACGAGTACAACAAAAATTCTAAGTTTCTCTTTTCAGTGATTGGCATGACAAACACTTGTCATTGGGGGGGTGGTGGGGAGGTGAAGCTTTTTGTTTGTGAAACCTGTCATCAGCTGACAATGCTGCGTTTCCAGGCTACTGATTAAAGCACTTCTGAGTCAAACGGGGAGGCTCTGTGAAACGACCACATTGCTCCTGCCCAGCTGCCTTGCAACTAAAATAAGACTTGAGAGTGTAAAATTGTCATGATTGTTTCATATTTACAAATTAAATTTCATTTGTCAATACATTTCACATTACATTGGTTTTAGTTTATTCATGAATACATCTTTGTTATTTATTGAGGGTAGCTTAATCAGAGCTAAATTGTACTGGCATATCTCATGGTTGGCACAGGATGATGGTTGGGAGAGTTAGGGACAATCGTTCTACTGTGGAAGAAATAGCACTGGTTGGATCTTTCTATCCATTCATGCCAGCCTCATCTCCCGGCCCTGCCAACAGCACACCCCCGCCACAGGTTTCCTGGTAGCAAGGGGTACATTGAAAGGGAAACTCCACTGATAACCAAAAGATCCCACTGCTGGCCAATGGTGGGCCACCTCTGCCACCACAAAACACATGGTGGGGTGCATGCAAGATGCCACCCATTATGTTTTGTGTTCAGTCTTTATTGAATATTCATGTTAGTGTCCAATGTTGTACTTATCATTCTGTGGGAAATGGCTGAACTTGCATGTTCAGCTAGCCCTCCTTTATATGCATCATAAAGGACATTGTCTGAGAGTGATCCCAGCAGAGGTAATTGAGATGACTTTGGTGAAATTAAAGCTGTGTATGGACTCTACTAATCAATACTCTGTGGTGGACCCACATTTGGATAATACTGATACTGCCCTTTAGGCCCTTCAGTTTTGTTTTACATTGACTGAACTGAATGTCCCCACAATCGCCTTCAATCACGGCCAGGAAACCAGGCCCTTCCCACTTCACTCCATGCCCCTGACCCCAGCCTCTGCCCTTCCTTGGATCCTTCATCCAGTCCATCATGGCGCTGACCCCAATCCATACTCCTCTTACCTCTGACTCACTCTTGCCAGTAACAAGCATCCAGCCAGGAATTCATTCTCCTGCACCCCTGGTTTAGAGTTAAACAAGGAAAACCACTGATCCCAAACACAATTGCACAAAACCAACAGGCTCACTGACAGGTTTAAGTTAATTAATATTCATAAATGCAAATTTATTACAGGTACAAACCTGCCACAGGCCAACATCATTTTCAAGAGGCCACATACATGGCAGTAATGTTATTGTTGTATCTTCACCCACCATTAGGAAACTGAAATTTCACATAATCTTGCAAGCCTTTCCTGCTCTTATACGCTCCATAAAATGCTCCCCATTATGTTTAGAAATGTTTCCTAATTTCACTCCCAAATGGATTTTTAGACTATACCCTTAGACCTCAAACCCCAACCAGCAGAAACATTTCCTCTTTATTCATCTTAACTATTCCCTTTCATACCTTAAAAACTTGGTTAAAATCATTCTTTAAATTTCCAAATTCCAGAGAATACAACTCTAGACAAAAACAAAACAAAACAAATGGGTGTGATGGGTTTAATTTGAAATTGAAGAGAATACCTGATGTATAAGAAATGAAAACTGTTTACAAATGGAAGAAATTCCAGAAACATAGGTGTTCAAAATCAAGACATCCAAATTGTTTGCTCAAAAGATATTATTTAGTCTTTAGAGTATTACTTGATTAATTTTTTTAAACTTGAAAATCACTCTGTTTTAAATGTCACAACTTTATTGATTCCAAGTGTGAATGCTTAGTGTGCATGCCAGCGCTTTCCAGGTCAAGGTTAATTTCAGTATAGATATACTCCATCAGTGGAGGGTTTTTAAATCAGGTATCTGTCTGGGAGGGAATAGTAGCATCACTGGTGACAATGAAATGTCTGAATTATTGTAAAAACCTTTCTGGTTATCTGGTATGGCCTTCATGTGACTCCAAACCTACATCAATGCGATTGACTCCTATGGCCTAGCAAGCCACACAGTTCTATCAAACCATTCAATTGTTTCTACCCTTGATGAACGCAACTCCAACAACAGTAAAGAAGCTCCATATTATCCAGGACAAAGCATCCCATTTGACTGGCATTCCATCCACTTTCTTAAACATTCACTCTCTCTTCTGCCTGTGCAGCACGTTTGTCTTGTGTACCATGTACAAGACACATTGCAGTCATCTTCCCACACTTTGGGAGATTGTGAGTAGATTCTCCCATGCCCCCACCAATGGATTCAATGGTGAGCATGAGGGGAGAATATTGTGGGAGGCCCAAAATTTGGTTTTATAGTAACATGAATTTCCAGGAGGATCTTCCGCTGGTTCCGAACATGGCAGATTGGGAAAACCACTGGAGGTGGGCATGAATTACATTTGCATCCTGCTAATGCGCTACAGATGAGGGTCCAACCACCCATGCCTAATTCTCCGTGGCCCCAGCAGGAAAATACATTGGTGCAAAATACATCTTGAACAACATGGCGTGCAGATGACTGGATTTACCTGAACAATGCCTGGGACTGCCATTGGAATTCAGCGTGGAGGTTGTCGGCAACCATGGATTCTGGAGCACCACAGCAGTGGGTGGTGGGGGCATCAACAGACGGATCTTTCAGATTTGGTGTCCTGGCGGGGGGTGTCCATCTTCCAGCCTCAGCATGTCTCTGGAGATCCGTCCTCTTTCTCAGGAGATCCATTTTCCGGTGTCAGTGTTGTCCCAGAGATCCACCTTCATTTTCAGAAGGTCCATCATCTTTCTTCAATAGTGGTTTTAGCAATTATATGCATTCATTAATGTGCGTTATTAATAACTCGCTTCCAGAATCTGTTTACAATATAACTCCAGTAATTTAGAACAAGACTCAAACCATCTGGGTTATCAAGGAAGCACATTTTTTCATTATGTTTCAATGAAGCACTTCCATGCTTTGGTGTAGTTCCTGATTAGTTTCACAGGAAAATTCATGTTGTTAAAATTGGCATCTGAACAAACAGTAACAACTCAATTACACCTTCAGAGGAAATTCCAAACCATCGGACATAAATTGGCATGATGACAGGATCTTGGACTGAACAGAATGATACACTTCAGGTGAGAAAGCCAGCAGCCAACTGGTTTTACAAATGCGCTTTGCAATGAAGAAGTGAGTCAGTGCTCAGCTGATTTGTAATGAGATCACCTTTTTGAAGGATTTCTGCATTTCATTTTGTTTTGAAAAGTCACAGACGTATCTGAAACGTTACTGTTAAAGTGTGTCTTTCCTTGTAACGAAATGGTAAAAGAAAGAAACAGCAGCTTGCAATTAGATAACAGCTTTAACAGAAAATGTCCCAAGCAATTTCATTAAGACATAAGAAAAGCAGATGGTGCAATAAAAGGAGGGGTGATCAAAACCTCAAAATCTTGGACTCTGAGGAGATTCTTGTAAGAGGAGTAGGCTAGAGAAAGCATAATTTCATCGCAAAGCGCATTTGTAAAACCAGTTGGCTGCTGGCTTTCTCACCTGAAGTGTATCATTCTGTTCAGCCCAAGATCCTGTCATCATGCCAACTTACGTTCAATGGTTTGGAAATTCCTCTGAAGGTGTAATTGAGTTGTTACTATTTGTTTAGATGTCAATTTTAACAACATGAATGTACATTGAATTTTCTTGTGAAACTAATCAGGAACTATATCGAAGAATGGAAATGCTTCATTGAAACATAATGAAAAATGCGCTTCCTTGATAGCTCAGATAGTGCAGGATTTTCTGTGCCCTCCCCACCGACCCCCTCCAACCCCAAGTGTGTTTTGTCATTACAGAGCTGAATTGCCATTGGCCAGTGACAGGATCTTCCTGTGTCACTGCTGTCAATGGGTTTTCTGTTGCTTACACTCTTTTCTAGCAGGGAGGTGCAGGGGTTGGAAGGTCCCACTGGCGGAAATGGCTGGAATGTTTTTGGCCAGTGTTTTGGGGATGTGCCACAGCTAGAGTGAATAATTTACGGTGGGAGATGGTGAATGCACAAAAGACTGGAGTCAAGTGAAAAAAGAATGAAAGATTTCATTTATCATCTTTATATACATCAGATTGTCTCCAAATGTTTGACCTAGAATTTAAAAGACTATTGTTGCTGTGTAAACAATAAACGGATCAGATCTAAGCTCTGCAATCTTATCACATCCAGGATGTCAAAGCACTGGGGAGAGTACAGCAGAAATTTACAATAATGAGTCTAGGGATAAAGAACTATAGCTGTGAGGATAGTTTGGAGAGGTTGGGACTGTTTTGCTTGGAGAAAAGAAGGCTGAGATGTGACTTGATAGAGGTCGTCACGATCCTGAGGGGTGATGACAGGGTTAATAGTAAGAAACTGTTCTCACATCTGCACTGCAAAGATTCTGTGATGATTAAACAACTTAGAGGAGGAAGCAGCTTCACAAATATCCCTATCCCTGCACCTCAGTACACAAGATCAGGTGTAAGCATTTGCAATCTTCAGTCAAAAAGAGCAGAGTGGATGATGCATCTTGGCCTCCCCCTGAGTTCCCCAGCATCACAGATACCAGTCTCAGCCAATTTGATTCATTCCATGTGATATCAAGAAACGGCTGAAGGCACTAGGCACTGCAAAAGCTATGGGTCCTGACAATATTCCAAGAATAGAACTGAAAACTTGTGCTCCAGAACTAGCTGCGCCCTCTGCCAAGCTGATCCTGTACAGCTGCAACACCGGCATTTGTCTGGCAATGTGGAAAACTGCCCTGTCCATAAAATGGAAGACAAATCCATCCCAGCCAATTACCTCTCATTGTCAACATTGCTTTCAAGTGGCACATATTCAGCAATCACCTGGTCAATGGCACTCAGTTTAAGATCCTCCAGAGCCTCTCAGCTCCTGACCTCATTAACAGACTTTGTCCAAACAGGGATAAAAGAGCTGAACTCAAGAGATGGGGTGCGGGTGACTTCCCTTGACATCTAGGCAAAATTTGACTGAGTGTGGGCATCAAGGAGCCCTGGCAAAACTGGAGTCAAATGGAATTGGGAAAAACACGCCAACGTTTGGAGTCATACAAAGGAAGATGGTTGTTGCTGTGTTACAGTCCCAGAACATCACTGCAGGATTTCCTAGGGTGATGTCTGTTGTGGTATTGTGTGCATCGCATTGTAATGTCAATTTTTTCAGGCTGGACACCAGAGAATAGCACCATTCACAGCGTGATATACAGAGTCACATGGGAAGGAGCTCAGGAGCAGCCTACATACACTGAAGCAGCATGAATGTCTGTAACCTGGGATCTGTATGCAGTTAAGCATTAAATGGTTCATGTTTACATATATATCTTAAATATATGTCATCATTGACTCATCACACACACCGTGTGATAACAAGGTTGACGGTGGTGGGAGCTCTTAAAATATATCATGGGTGGAATTTTCCCCCAAAAGTTCTAAGTGTCACAAAAGTCTGAAAACCAGAGGGTTTCACTCTCCAGTTTTCAGTTTCACAGACTGGTATTTATGCACCCTGAACTCCTCCCATATAGTGTGTACAAGTCTACACAGTATATGGGTGATCTGTCAACCCATCCCCATGGACGCTGCCCCCTCACCCATCCCCCCCCATACAGATACCCCACACAGACAACCCACAGACAACACACACAGACTCCCACACAGACAACCCCACAGAACATAGAACATAGAACATTGCAGCGCAGTACAGGCCCTTCGGCCCTTGATTTTGCGCCGACCAGTGGAACCAATCTAATGACCCTCTAACCTAAACTATTCCAATGTTATCCATATGCCAATCCATTGAACGCCCTTAAAATTGGCGAGCCCACAACTGCTGCAGGCAGGGCATTCCACGCCCTTACTACCTTCTGAGTAAAGAACCTACCTCTGACATCCGTCCTATAACTACCACCCCTTAATTTAAAGCTATGTCCCCTCATGTTAGCCATCACCATCTGAGGAAAAAGGCTCTCACTGTCCACCCTATCCAATCCTCTGATCATCTTGGATGCCTCAATTAGGTCACCTCGTAACCCTCTTCTCTCTAATGAAAATAACCTCAAGTCATAAGAACATAAGAAATAGGAGCAGGAGTAGGCCATCTAGCCCTTCGAGCCTGCCCCGCCATTCAATAAGATCATGGCTGATCTGCTGTGGCTCAGTTCCACATTCCCACCCTCTCCCCATAACCCTTAATCCCCTCGCTTATCAAAAACCCATCAACCCGCGTCTTAAAAATATTTAGCGAGGTAGCTTCCACCACTTCAACGGGCAGAGAATTCCAGAGATTCACCACCCTTTGAGTGAAGAAGTTCTTCCTGAACTCCGTTCTAAACCGCCCCCCCCCCTTTATCTTGAGGCTGTGCCCCCTAGTCCTACTGTCCTTTCTGAGCGGGAAGAGTCTCTCCACCTCTATCCTATCCATCTCATTCATCATCTTATACGTCTCAATGAGATCTCCCCTCATTCTTCTAAACTCTAACGAGTACAAGCCTAGTTTATTCAGCCTCTCCTCATAGCTCAACCCCCTCAACTCCGGCATCAGCCTAGTAAACCTCCTCTGCACTCCCTCCAAGGCCAAAATATCCTTGCGTAAGTACGGCGCCCAAATTAAGATTATAATAATTATAATAATTAAATTATAATTATAATAAAAAATTATAATTATAATAATTAAGATTATTAAACTTGAATTGTTGTGGTAGAAACCAGATACATCTAATCTAATTTCAACACTTTAAATCTGAAACAAATCTGAAAGGCCCCTCAGCCTTTCCTCATAAGACCATCCCACCATACCAGGCAACATCCTGGTAAACCTCCTCTGCACCCTTTCCGATGCCTCCACATCTTTCTTATAATGCGGCGACCATAACTGTATGCAATACTCCAAGTGCGGCCGCACTAGAGTTTTGTACAGTTGTAACATGACCTCACGGCTCCGAAATTCAGTCCCTCTACCAATAAATGCTAACACACCATACGCCTTCTTAACAACCTTATCAACCTGGGTGCCAACTTTCAGGGAAATATGCACATGTACCCCGAGATCTCTCTGCTCGTCAACACTACTAAGAGCCCTTCCATTAGCCCTATATTCTGTACTCCTGTTATTCTTACCAAAGTGAATCACCTCACACTTTTCCATATTAAACTCCATTTGCCACCTCTCGGCCCAGCTCTGCAGCTTATCTATGTCCCACTGCAAACTGTAACATCCATACTCACTCTCTACAACTCCTCCGACTTTGGTGTTGTCAGCAAATTTACTAATCCATCCTTCTACACCCTCATCTAGGTCATTAATAAAACGACAAACAGCAATGGCCCCAAAACAGATCCTTGAAGTACACCACTTGTAACTGAACTCCAGGTTGAATATTTCCCATCAACCACCACCCTCTGTCTTCTATCAGCTAGCCAATTCCTGATCCAAACTGCTAAATCACCCTCAATCCCGTGCATCTGCATTTTCTGCAGTAGCCTACCGTGGGGAACCTTATCAAATGTTTAGCTAAAATCCATATACACCACGTCAACTGCCTTACCCTTATCCAGATGGACTTCAACCCAGATAAATGTGTAGTGGTTCATTTTGGCGGGTCAAATGGGATGAAGGAGTACAATATCAAGGTTAAGACTCTGAGCAATGTAGAGGATCAGAAGGACCTTGGGGTTTGGATCCATAGGACTCTGAAATCGGCCTTTCAGTAGAGGATGTGGTTAAGAAGGCGAATGATGTACAGGCCTTCATCAATCGAAGGATTGAGTTTCGGAGTCGGGAGATAATGTTGCAGCTTTATAAGACTGTAGTCAGATCTCTCTTAGAATACTGTGCTCAGTTCTGGTCAGCTCATTACAGGAAGGGTGTGGAAGCTATTGAGAGGGTGCAGAGGAGATTTACAAGGATGTTGCCTGGATTGGGTGGCATGCCTTATGAGGATAGGTTGAGGGAGCTCGGTCTCTTCTCCTTAGAGAGACAAAGGATGAGAGGTGACCTGATAGAGGTGTATAAGGTGTTGAGAGGTATAGATCAGGTGGATTCTCAGAGGCTTTTTCCAAGGGCTGGAATGGTTGCTACAAGAGGACACAGATTTAAGGTGCTGGGGAATAGGTACAGAGGAGATGTCAGGGGTAAGTTTTTCACTCAGAGGATAGTGGGTGAGTGGAATTGGCTGCCGTGGGTGGTGGTGGAGGCAAATTCGATAGGATCTTTAAGAGACTTCTGGATGAGTACATGGAACTTAATGGAATTGAGGGTTATAGGTAAGCCTAGTAGATATGGATATCATCAGCACAACTCGTGGGCCGAAGGACCTGTTTGTGCTGTAGATTTTCTATGTTCTATGTTCAAATAGGCTTCTAACTATTTAAATCAGTTTTGCACCCAACCCCCATTTTTAGCCTCCTACTGAAATTTCCCGTCTGCTACACTACTCGACCAGTGCAGCAAGGTGAAAAAATTGCGCTCCACATCACAGGTATTATGATAATTGACATGATGAGCTGCTAAATGCATGGACTCAGAATAAACAGTTGAAAGAACATAGATTTTCCTTCAAGATCATGTACAAAAGGAATGAGTAACCAATCAGCAAGATGAAGAAATGAAAACTGTTTTAAACAGCAGAATGGAAGCATGGCAGGAGAAACTCCAGGAAACTCGACTCAATTACAGGGAAGCTCGAGATGGAGAAAGTGAGCTTTGCAAAGAAAAGTAAAATCTAGTGACAGACTTGTACACCCGACAAGAATCCCTCAGAACAGAAGTTTATTCTTCTGTAAAATTACGAGGAGAAGCAAAATTGATTTGGCACCACTGTAACAAACTGAAGTTCCAGTTGGCAGAAAAGGTGCAGCAATGTTCTATATTCCAGGGAGATGCTGAAAGTTATGAGAAACAGACTGGAAAGATGAAGAAAACAGTTAAATGACAAAGAGGCCACACTGAAAGGAAAAGTCGCGAATCTTTCCAAGCTGCAAGCAACTAATGAAGGCATGAATATAAGAGCATAAGACAGAAGACATAAGACCATAAGACATAGGAGCAGAATTAGGCCACTCGACCCATTGAGTCTGATCTGCCATTCAATCATGGCTGATATTTTTCTCATCCCCTTTCTCCTGCCTTTTCCCCATAACTCCTGATCCCCTTATTAATCAAGAGCTTATCTAACTCTATCTTAAAGACACTCAATAACCTGGCATCCATAGCTTTCTGCAGCAAAGGATTCCACAGATTCATCACTCTCTGACTGAAGAAGTTCCTTTTCATCTCTGTTTTAAAGGATCGTCCCTTTAGCCTGAGGTTGTGCCCTCTGGTTCTAGTTCTTCTACTGGTGGAAACATCCCCTCCAAATCCACCCTATCCAGGTCTCACAGCATCCTGTAAATTTCAACAAGATCCCCCCCCATCCTTCTAAACTCCAAAGCGTATAGAACCGGAATTCTCAATTGCTCCTCATGTGATAAGTTCTTCTTTCCAGGCATCATTCTTGTCCAAGGCCAGCACATACTTAGACACGGGGCCCAAAATTGCTCACAATACTCCGAATGTGTTCTGACCAGAGCCTTATGCAGCCTCAGAAGGGTCTGAGTACTACAATTCGTGGTACTCGTGGGCCGAAGGGCCTGTTTGTGCTGCAGTGTTCTATGTTCTATTATAGAACTGAAACAAGTCAACTCTCTGCCGCAGATAGACTTGGCCAACAGTGAAACCAAAATGAGGAACAAGGACAAAGTTATTCTGCAGACAAAAAAAGAAGAGAAATGGGATGGGGAAATGTAAATCCAATACTGAAATGCAAGGCACTAGAAGAGGAGAAAGCTGAACTGAATGAAATGATTCATAAGCTTGCAAAAGGATTTGAACATAAAATGGCAAACAAATATTTTGCTGAAGTTGTGAGAAGAGTGGGAATGAAAATTCTATTTGTGAAGCTTAAACATCCAGCAGGAACCACAGGAAATGAAAAGTTGGGTCCACGAATAATGATCTGGAGGTGGGGCGGGCTGTTAACACACAAATAAGTGCGGCGTGCAGGAATGGGACGGCAGTAGTTATGGGAGATTTCAATCTGCATATTGATTGGTCGACCCATGTTGGACGCGGTGGGCTCGAGGAGGAGTTCTTGGAATGCTGCCGGGATAATTTCCTTGAACAGTGTGTGTTGGAGCCGACGAGGGAGCGAGCTATCTTGGATCTGGTGCTATGTAATGAGGCGGGTAGAATTAGGGACCTTGCGGTGAAGGATCCTCTTGGAGAGAGTGATCATTGTATGGTGGAGTTTCTGGTGCAGATGGAGGAGGAGAAAGTGGGTTCCCGGACACGCGTCCTTTGTTTGAATAGAGGGGAGTATGGTAGGATGAGAGAAGAATTGGCGAATGTGGACTGGGGGAGTGCGTTGGAAGGTAGGTCTGCTGAGGAGCAGTGGAGGATCTTTAAGGAGATCTTTCTTGGTGCTCAGCAGAAATTTATTCCGATGGTTAAAAAGGACAGTAGGAAGAGAGGTAATAAGCCGTGGATAACGAAGGAGGTGAAGGAAAGTGTTAAATTAAAAGCGGAGGAATTTAGAGTAGCTAAGAGCAGTGGGCGAGAAGAGGATTGGGAAAGGTTTAAATGTCAACAAAGATTGACAAAGAAGTTGATAAAGGAGGGTAGGAGAAGCTATGAGGCTGGGCTAGCGCTTAATATAAAAAAGGATAGCAAGAGTTTTTATAAATATATAAAAAGGAAGAGGCTGGCTAGGGTGAACGTTGGTCCTTTAGAGGATGAGAATGGGGAGCTAGTGGTAGGGGATGGGGATATGGCTAAGGTCTTGAATAACTTTTTTGTTTCTGTCTTCACGGAGGAGGACGTGAATAATTTGCCGGGTGTTAGCGATGGAAAGGTGGTAGGAATGGAGGGTCTTAATGACATTACTGTTACTAGAGAGGTGGTGCTCGACAGACTGGAGGGGCTGATTGTGGACAAGTCCCCAGGACCGGATGGAATGCATCCGAGGGTTCTGAAAGAAATGGCGGAGGTTATAGTGGATGCCTTGGTGGTTATTTTCCAGACGTCGCTGGATTCCGGGGAAGTGCCGGAAGATTGGAAAACGGCTAATGTTACGCCATTGTTTAAGAAGGGTGCCAGGCAAAAGGCGGGGAATTATAGGCCGGTTAGTTTAACGTCTGTGGTAGGTAAAATGTTAGAATCCGTCATTAAGGAGGAAATTGCGAGGCATCTTGAAGGGAATTGCTTGATAGGGCGGACGCAACACGGTTTCATTAAAGGGAAGTCGTGTCTGACAAATTTACTGGAGTTCTATGAGGATGTGTCTAGGGCAGTGGATAGAGGAGAGCCGGTGGATGTGGTCTTTCTGGATTTTCAGAAGGCATTTGACAAGGTACCTCACAAGAGGTTATTGCAGAAGGTCAGGGGACATGGAGTTGGGGGTAGGGTGTTAGCGTGGATAGAGGATTGGTTGTCAAATAGGAGGCAGAGAGTGGGGGTCAATGGGTGCTATTCGGATTGGCGGTTGGTGACTAGTGGGGTGCCCCAGGGGTCGGTGCTGGGGCCTCAGCTATTTACCATTTATATAGATGATCTGGAGGAGGGAACTGAGTGCAGGGTGTCGAAATTTGCTGATGACACCAAGATTGGGGGAAAGGCAAATTGTGCGGAGGGTGTGGAGAGTCTGCAGAAGGATCTAGATAGGCTGGGCGAATGGGCCAGGAAATGGCAAATGGAATTTAATGTTGGCAAGTGTGAGGTGGTCCACTTTGGTAGGAAGAATGGTAGGAAGGACTATTACTTACGGGGCGAAAAACTGCAGCAGGCGATGGTGCAGAGGGACCTCGGGGTCCTTGTGCATGAGTCGCAAAAACCCAGCTTGCAGGTGCAGCAAGTGGTCAGGAAGGCGAATGGGATGCTGGCCTTCATAGCGAGGGGGATTGAATATAAAAGTAGGGAGGTCTTGCTGCAGCTGTATAGGGCATTGGTGAGGCCGCAGCTGGAGTACTGTGTGCAGTTTTGGGCGCCGCACCTGCGCAAGGATATTTTGGCCCTGGAGGGAGTGCAGAAGAGGTTTACTAGGCTGATACCGGAGTTGAGGGGGTTGAGCTATGAGGAGAGGCTGAATAAACTGGGCTTGTACTCGTTAGAGTTTAGAAGAATGAGGGGAGATCTCATTGAGACGTATAAGATGATGAATGGGATGGATAGGATAGAGGTGGAGAGACTCTTCCCGCTCAAAAAAGACAGTAGGACTAGGGGGCACAGCCTCAAGATAAAGGGGAGGCGGTTTAGAACGGAGTTGAGGAGGAACTTCTTCACTCAAAGGGTGGTGAATCTCTGGAATTCTCTGCCCGTTGAAGTGGTGGAGGCTGCCTCGCTAAATATTTTTAAGAAGCGGGTTGATGGGTTCTTGATAAGAGAGGGGATTAAGGGTTATGGGGAGAGGGCGGGAAAGTGGAACTGAGCCACGACAGATCAGCCATGATCTTATTGAATGGCGGGGCAGGCTCGAAGGGCTAGATGGCCTACTCCTGCTCCTATTTCTTATGTTCTTATGTTCTCTAGGAACAGAGTGCACATTCCCTTTGGAAGGAATGAAATAAACCCACAGTGTCCAAAAAATGCAGACAGTTTGTCAACAAAGAGAAATGCAACATGAAGGAGTGCAAACAGTGAATCAAATGGAGACAGCCAAGTACCAGAAGCACAGAGTACCATTAAAATTCCTCCAAATGTGACAGATCAAGGTGTGTGGAACAATTGTCAAGCCTCAAGACCATCTGAACTTGTAAAGTCAGACTTGAGATGAGCAAGCTCGAGAATGCAAGCAAAGATTGTGCTGTAATACTCCATTGGAAGGAAGGAAAATTTTTTTTAGAGAAGAAAGGGAGATGTGGTGATATTGTGTGCCTGCCATTGTAATGTAATGTTGCATGACAGGGTAAGGGTTTACATGGGACTGGAGAATAGCACTGCCCATGTCTTGATGCATAAAGTCACATGGTAAGAGACTTTAGGGCAACAGAGTTATCCTACCTGTTAGAATCAGCACCATGCATTTCGGAATCCTGGGATCTGTGATTAGTTAAAGCTTAGCAGTATATAGTTCATACAACATCCTGGGGGTTACCATTGACCAGAAACTGAGCCATATAAATACTGGGCAACAAGAATAGGTCAGATGCTGGGGATTCTGCAGTGTGTAACTTACCTTCGATCTCCCCAAAGCCTGGGGAAAATCCAAAATGTATTTTTCAATTGCCTGGATGACTGTAACCCCAATAACACTCAAGAAACTCAGCCATCCTAGACACACAGCTGTTTGCTTGTCACCCCATCCACTATTACTTTTAACATCCATTGATGTAGAGTAGCAACAGTATGCACCATCTGCATGATGCACTGGAGGACTCACTGAGGATCCTTAGGCAGCATCTTCCTACACCCAACATTTACTATCTAGAAGGACAAGGGCATCAGATGCTTGGAAAAACCACCACCTGGAAATTCCTCTCCAATATGATGTACTTACACCACATGGCCTGCGATGGTTCAAGAAGGCAGCTTAGTACCACCTTTTCAAGGGCAATTAGGGATGTGCTGTTAAAGATGGTCGAGCCAATGAAGCCCACATTCCCTGAAACAATAAATTAAATGCAGCAGCTGTGAGATGCTTGGCCAGTTAATCTGTTTTGATGGCTTTTGTTGAAGAAGGAATTTTGGAGATCTCCCCACTTTCCTTCAAGTCTTGAGTAAACAAGTCATTCAAAGACTGGTATTTGATAATACAGCATTCCTCAGAATTGAGTGTCAGGACACATTATGTTCTCAAATGCTGGCTTATGGCCACAACTTTCCGACTCAGAGATAACCATTGTATCAATAGAGTAGTTCACATTAAAATTATGTTATGGGATTTAAAGAAAAATTAACTGCTGATAATAAGAGCTTTTCTTTGTGCCCATAAGCAAGAGCTTTAAATATAGAAACCCAATACCCTCAACCAAAGAAGATGGATCTGCCACAGGACAAGCATGGAAGGATTTTGCATCTCACTTAGCGACCAGTTAAACGTTTACATCAGTACTGCATTGTTTAAAATTGTTTAGCTGGGGCACTGAAGCTTCTTGCCTCACATTGTTGAGTAAACTGAGTCACCCGATAGGTTTTCTGAGTCAACCTGTTGTTTGGTCAAACTAACTTCAACACAAACATTTGGAAACCCTGCCGGATTCCTCTTGACAACACAGTTTGTTGTTTTTGAGATGCCAGCAACTGTCTATTAACTTCTGTCATTGCCTGGCTGGAGGTTAGAGGCATGCTGTTCTCAAGGCAAAGAAAGCTATAGGCATTGGAAGTGACATATAGAAGAGAAAAATATAGATGGGTATCCTTAGACTTCTTTTGCTTTGTTTCTGTTTGCTGTGTTGGTATGATGTCAACAGCTTCTTGTCAAGTTCTGTGTTATACATAAGCATTCACCAAGGACAGTGTAACAACCAGGCAGAGTAAACTACAGATATTGACAACAATACAGGAGAGACAAAGCTGCAGCAGGGGTCCAGAGCACTAACAACAAGCACTTCTTCATGAAAAGGCCAAAAAGGCAAATAATCCCAATGTGATGAGACATTGAACACTGAAACAAAACTCAGCTGAAGTACTTATTTGATAACCTGAACAGTGCCATACATATAAATTAAACACAGATTTGCCTAACCTCTAATGAAGAGATGCAGTCAAGCATTGTACTGACATTCCTGCGAATAGCTCATTGTGCCTTCTCTGTTGACCTTCTGCTACTCAGAGGAAATGTTCTATTGTGTTTGGTCCTCTTCAGAAGCTTCTTTGTGCCCAAGATGACTCACATTTTGTTTTGTGTCATGTAAGTGATGTTAACAGATTTTAAAGGTGTTACAGAATCGTTCAACCAAGGCTGTTTGTAAAATCAAAAGATGAGAAACTATGGTGAGATTTCCAGATAATGTTGTATTGTCACATTTTTCAAAAATGCTTTAATGAATATTTAAACTAGCATCCTTCCTTAGTTCTTGTGGGTGCACTTCCCTCTTGATTTCACACTGGCTATTTTTTACCATTCTTCCTAGGTTTTCATTATTACATCTTTATTCCATCCCAGTTCAGATTGGCACTCAACTCCCCTACTCTTTTCCAATCCTTGGTGATCTTCGCTTCTCTCTTACCCCCAACCCACAGAACTAGTTTTTCCCAATTTGCACTTTACCACCAATCCCACATCTAGCTTGTTGTTGTTGCTGAAGGGAATCGAACCCTCTAGCACACTGCAGAAATCTTCATCTCACAAAACCAATATGCAATACAGATTTCATTCTAGCTCTGTCCAATGTCTTGGGACAGCAGCAACGCCAGATAGAGAAATCAAGGGTGATGATGAAGGGTGAGTCACGAAGCAGAGCAGGAAAGTTTTCCCAGATTTCACTACAGAAGCACAACTGTAGTTTATAAGTGTTGCTTTAGCCCCAAGACAAATGTTTTAATAATCTGTTTGATATGGTATATTTTTTATGAGTTCTGTGGTTAATATGATAAATAATGAAGTCGTTCAGATGTATCTGTCAAAGTCTTCAACAGCATAACCCAACAAAACACTTGTATTTTGTGACCCTAAAGTTTATACTTATGAAACTTTCTTTTATACCACACAATTTCTAACTGAATACACGTCTGGTTATTGTCCTCAAATATTTAACATATTAAATGATTCTGATCAAATATTGTGGTGAATGAAGATATTTCCACTTTAATAGCTTTGCCTTTATTTGATCACATTCTCACCTCCACATTTCATTTTTGTAGAATGCAGACTATGTGATTCTCTAATAAAACATTTTTACATGATCCGGCTTTAAACATTCTGACAAGTTATACCAACATTTACGTAGGAAAATAGGAGGTACAGATAAAATGATAACTCATAGGCGTGGTGGATGACGGCAGCGACCTACAACACAATGGAAGAAGCGTGATCAATAAATAATTCCCTATCCTACATTATAATTTATCAGTTTTCTGGTATTGAATCATTTACCCTTGATACTTTGAACTATATTGCAGAAGCATCGTCACCCACCTCTCCTGTAGTTGTTACATTTTTATGTTCTTACATATACTTTTTTCTACTCCCATTGTTTGGAAGTTCATTAATAGAATCCAAGTGACTATTTAGAATCTAATTTTCATATGTTAGAATAGCTGAAAGCCAAGACATCCATCTGCAAGCCTTGATTTGTGGTTAGGATCCTTTGGCATTAATACTGTAATCAATCAATCAATTCTTCTGGCTGGCTAATTTTCTCAGCCCCTAGCCAGTTGGATATGATAGTCAGACTTTCATCATCATATTTTGAAAAGTTTCCTAGCATGTTACATTTTAAAATTTTCATTCCCCCTTTGTTTCCTAATGGTGAACTCATTCATGCTAAGGAGATATTCAGGCAGCTTGCAGTCAAGGCTTTGCCAGTGTCACCCTTGAGTCAGAAGAGTGGGAGAGATGTTTGGCCAATCCTGAGTAGAGAACAGTTGAGATTCCATTGATTGTGGTCTTGTTGATGTTTTACCTCATGCTAAGCTTTTGGGGAAATCTCTATTGTTATTTATGGGTTCTTTATCAGACTGCTGACAAACATTGAAACAGTGTTAAATCATTCAGCCCCCTAAGCTTGCATTATCATTCCGTTAGATCATGGATATCTCAACTCATGTTTTTGCCCCATATTTCCTTGATATCACACAGTGCAGAAGGAGGCCATTCAGCACTAACCACAATTCCACTCAGGCACTATCCCCATAAGCCTATACATTTACTCTAGTTAGCTCTCTGACACTAATGGGCAATTTAGAATGGCCAATGCACCTAACCAGCACATCTTTTCAACTGTGGGAGGAATCTGGAGCATGCAGAAGAAACCCACACAGACATGGGGAGAATGTACAGATGCCACACAGACAATGACCCAAGCCAGGAATCAAACCCAGGTCCCTGGCGCTGTGAAGCAGCGGTGCTAACCACTGTGCCACTGTGCTACCCCTAATCCTGACTTAAAAAGCTAAATAATTCATAAACACTGCTGGATACGAAGCCCCTGTAGGATTTGTAGTAATGGTTGTTGTGATTCTTTGAAGGAAAGATGAAAAATCATGTGCTTTTTTTCTTTTCTGTTGCTTTGTGCAGTGACATGCCTGCTACTTCTCTTAGGGACAAAATTAGTGAAGGTTTGGAAAATGAGAGATGAAAACAAAATAGCAAAGAATGGAAAGGAGCGAGTGGGAGGTACAACAAAGTGGTGGAAGTAGAAGAAGAGATGTAGGAATAGGAAGAAGAGTAGGAGTAGCATAACAAAAAAAGTTACAGACTATCACCAGAATGCATGGAAATGCAATTATCTTGGATTGCTAAGCACAGACATCATGGAGTAAATGACTCCTTGTAAACTCCTGCACTCCAAAAAAAAAGCTAAATAGATGCCTTAAAAAATCTGCAAAGGAAACAATATCAGGAACACTACTATTATTCCCTCTGTAATTAAAAGGAAAATATACTGCAGATACATAAGGGAAAGTACCTAAACAAGTGGATTGTGTGGTGCAATGGACTTTGGACATTGACCATTTATCTTTGGACACTGGAATTGAATCTAACTCAGATTGTCTGATTCAAGCATAATGGGCGGAATTCTCCTGCTGCGCTGGTCTAAAAGCCAGAAATTCCCGCTCGATCGTCAATGGCGTTTCACATTCTCTGCAACCCACCGGCTAAATTCCCTGGGGTTCTAAAATTCCCTCCAATTTGATTTTCAAGTTTGCTGCCGACACCACCATAGTGGGTCAGTGCTCAAACAATGATGAGACAGAGAATCTGGTGAACTGGTGCGGCAACAATAATATCTCCCTCAATGTCAACAAAATGAAGGAGATTGTCATTGACTTCAGGAAGCATAAAGGAGAACATGCCCCTGTCTACATCAGGGGGGATGAAATAGAGAGGGTCATGAGCTTCACGTTTCTAGGTGTCCAGATCACCAACAACCTATCCTGGTCTCCCCATGCTGACACTATAGTTAAGAAAGTTCACCAACGCCTCTACTTTCTCGGAAGACTAAGGAAATTTGGCATGTCAGCTACGACTCTCACCAACGTTTACAGATGCACCATAGAAAGCATTCTTTCTGGTTGTATCACGGCTTGGAATGGCTCCTTCTCTGCCCAAGACTGCAAGGAACTACAAAAGATCATGAATGTAGCCCAATCCATCACGCAAACCAGCCTCCCATCCATTGACTCTGTCTAAACTTCCCGCTGCCTCGGCAAAGCAGCCTGTATAATTAAGGACCCCACGCAGCATGGACAGATTCTCTTCCAACTTCTTCCTTTGGGAAAAAAATACAAAAGTCTGAGGCCACATACCAACTGACTCAGAACAGCTTCTTCCCTGCTGCTCTCAGAGTTTTGGATGGACTTACGTTGCATTAAATTGATCTTTCTCTATGCAATGACTGTAACATTACATTCTGCACTCTCTTGTTACCCTCTCTATGAACGGTATGCTTTGTCTGCATAGTACGTAAGAAACAATACTTTTCACGTTATCTTAATACATGTGACAATAATTAATCAAATCAACAAACATTGGAAATTTGAAGACATTAGTAGTAGAGCTGTGCGTATTGTGCTCTGCTCACAGGCAACTGAAACTGAGACTGGATCATGTGACTCACTTCCCTTCTAGTGATGGTATACTTAGTTGGTATGTGAAGGAGGAAGATCCATTAAAGGAATTTCAGCCATTAAAGCATTTGCACTGCACACTTTGGACCTTATACTAAGATTTCCCAATTTCTAAAAAAAGTGTCAATATATAATTCTCCAGCATTAGAAATGAGACAGAGAAGATAGAGTAGGTAAGAGTCAGTCTCTCATTTCCTTCTCTATGAACGGTATGTTTTGTCTCTATAACGTGCAAGAATCAATGCTTTTCACTGCATTTCCACATGTGACAATAATAAATCAAATCAAATCAAAGAAATTCCAAGATGGCAGAATTCTGGCCAATCTGCCTGTTGTCTGTCAAGATCTAATCAGGTAAGAATTTAGGATGAGCTCAATTTGACTGCTGATGGGTGTGAAGCCACAGCAAAAACCTGACCTCAATTGGCAATGGAACTCATAGGGCCCATAGGATGGCAAGATGAGGTTTAAAATACATTGTTGAGATAGATTACAGTGAACTTCAATCTTTTTTCTGATAGCAGTATACCTGACCTAGCATCACCCAATACTGATATTGGTAGGTTTCATTTTCCCAGTGCACTTTGATGAATAGATTCATATAAATCTCTATTTGCATTAACTTGGTCTTTAAACAATTTATTTACCAGTTAGCGATGCATTAAAACACTACAGGCAGCAATTTAAGCAATTGCATTAATCTGGACTTTACAAATAGTGCAGAAGGAAGCAAATATATACACATCTGAAATGGAAAAGTGTTTCACTTTCCAGCATTAATATTACTAGCCTTAATGTGCAATTAGTAATATGAATGATACCTTTCAAAGTAAGCACATTGTGTAGGATTAAATTGCTTTTTGAGACAGATGGTTATATTAGCTGTTTGCTTTGTGCCAGTAAATATTTATATATATCTGGAAAAGTTAATCTATCTGTATTGTCAGAAAAGAAAAAAAGCAATTTTCCATCTGTGCCCTTGAATTTTTTTCATCGGATAAAGCAATCAGATGAATTGTACTTCCCTCATTTCACATTTCCACATGATTACTATTCAAAGCGTTCACATTTTTAATCAGAACACAATTAAACCTTGGATTATTGTGCTGGAAATGTAAAAATAAATTAACGGTTGATCACCAATAAAAGTGTTTTGCAACTCAATTAGTTGTGTTTAATTAATTTATGAATTTTGTGTTGTTGGGCGGAGACATCTCTTTATATTTTTTCTCCACAGAAAGGGGTGGAAGAGATTTGTTCATTTTCCATTTTGGGCTCTCAGATTGGGTACAGTGGTGTACAACTGTCTCTTTATGCTTCAATGTGCCTCAGTTCTTACCTCAGATGAACATGCCCTTCGGAACTTTGAAACTAAAAGCAACTTTCCACTGTGATCCCCATGTTGAAAAGCTCATCTGAACTATCCAAACCCATTATATCCTCACCACACTGACTGCAATAATTCAAGAAGAAAACCCATTGCCACCTTCTCAAAAACAACTTGGGGTTAGCAATGATGAAATGCCAGCCTTGCCTTGGACATTTAACAAAGAATATACTTTGCAGCAGGACAACTTTGACTTTCATAGAATCGCTACAGAGCAGAAGGAGGCCATTCAGCCCATAGAGTCTGCACTAGCCACAATCTCACACAGGCCCTATTCCTGTAGCCCCTCATATGTAGGCTGCTAATCCACCTGACACTAGGGTTAATTAAGAATGGTCAATCAACTAACCCGCACACCTTTGGACTCTGGAGGAAACTACAGCACCTGAAGAAAACACAAGTAGCCATGGAGAGAATGTGCAGACTCACACAGACAGTGACCCAAGGTTGGGATTGAACCTGGGTCCCTGGAACTGTGAGGCAGCAGTGCTAACCACTCTGCCATTGTGCCACCCCATATGCTTTTGCTATAATGTTATGTGAAGTACTTATGATGATTTCCCTTTATAAGAAAAAGGCGAAATACGAAAAAATAAGATCCATGTGAAAATCTCCAGATTAACTGTGATTGCCATAGAGAAATTAAACATCTGTAGCAAGTGGTGACTATCACTATTGTTGTTAATTTAAAAATGTAATAAAATATTACATAAGCCACAGAGATAAACTGAACATTTTAAGTAGAATTTGCTTCACAAATGCGAAGGAGGACAGAGGTGCTCTGGCTGTGGGATGAATGCTGTATTCAATACCTGGGCATCAATTATCCTCTGACACTACAAGGATAGTTGAAACTATTCAATGGCAATTTCTCTGTAAAATTATCCTAATTACTTTCCTCAATTCTATGTGAATTCAAAGAAGTGAAAATTAAATAGCATGTTGCAGGGATGATAAGTACCTTATTAAATTAAAAGAGAAAATAGCTGTTCTCGCTCAGGTTGAAGTTAAAGTCACATATTAAATTAACCCATTGAGAGTGCTGGTGTTCCTGCTACTGCTTCAATAAATAAATATAAGTCATCTTAAAATTACAGCTAGGCAATTCTAGAGGGAAATCAGCAATCACTTTTCCACATAAAGGGTCGATACAAGTTTGGAACTCTCTACCCTAAAAGGCAGTGGATGGAGGAAGCAGAGAAGAATGGAATGGTGGCATTTGGCCTGCCAAAGGCAGAAGATCCCTCTAGAGCAAAGAGCACTGGGCATGCTCCGCACACAGAGGATGGATCCCAGAGAGATGTTGTCTGCAGGGTATACAGATAGTGATTGTCATTCCCGCCCATGATCCAGAACCCATGTCACTAAAGACTGCTCATGTCCGGAGAACAGGTTGGTCATATCTGCTCCCTACTGCAGGGTTTGATGCCACGGGGGCATGGAGGGCATCCGCTGCCAGTGTCCATGAAAGTGACCAGGGCACTCAAGTTTTATGCCAATGATTCCTTCCAGGATTCCATAGGTGGCCTCTGTGGGATCTCATGACTGTCCATGTAGAAGTGCATCCAGGAATTTGCGGGTGCCCCCTTCGTGAAGGTAAACAATTTTGTGCATTTTGACTGGGACCAGGCAGCCAGTAAGCAAGAAAGCTGAAATTTATGTAGATCTCCGGTTTTCTGCAGGTGCAGGGTACCATTGACTTTACTCATGTGGTACTTAGATCTCTACGGCAACTAACAGCCAACTACTTCAACTGCAAAAACTTCTACCTTCTTTCTGATGGATTCCTCATTACGGTACCAAATGTTCAGCTGGTCTGCGATCATAGCAAAAGCATCCTGCAGTTCTGCACATGATTATCAAGGAGTGTCCACAACTCCTACACTGTCCATGATGTGGAGATGCTGGTGTTGGACTGGGGTGGGTACAGTAAGAAGTCTCACAACACCAGATTAAAGTCCAACAGATTTATTTGGTAGCATGAGTTTTGGAGTGTGCTCCTTCAGGAGGAACACCCCGAAAATTTGTGCTACTAAAAAAACCTGTTGGACTTTAACCTGGTTATGAGACTTTTTACTGGTCCCGCATTATCAACTGCTCTTAGATCCCTGACATCTTCCAGAGCTCACAAAAGCTGCAGGGTTGTCTCTTCAGGGGCAGACTACCCACTGAGGAGGTGGCTGACAACACCCATATGGCGGTCACCAAGTGCATCAGAGTGAGGATACAATGAGGCTCGTGTTGCAATTCGCACTTTGATGGATAAACCCTAAGGATGCTGGAAATGAGGTTCCAGTGCTTGGACTGCTCTGGTAGATCCCTGTAATACAGTCTGTAGAATGACATCACCTGCTACACCCTTCACAATCTGATGCTGAAGCAGAGGGAGGAGCTGGCTGAGGAGAAAATGGAGGAGCTGCACATCTCCTCCAATGAGGAGGATGCTGACGGGGATGAGGGTGAGGAGGTCCTTGAGGATGAGAATGATGACCATTAAGGAGATAGGATCTGGGAGAGATTGTGGTTGGTGCAGATATAATGGGCCAAATGGCCTCCTTTAGCACTGCAGGGATTCTATGAATGACATCTTGAGCGGTGAAAGATTTAACTCACAGGGATAAATGAAGGCACACTGGCACTGTTAGACCTTTGACCATTTCAAAAATGTTGGAAATGTGATTGGCAGTCATCATAGTGAAGACATATCACAAAACTCATTTAAGTTGACCTTATTAAATATGTTGACATTAGTACAAAGTGGATTTCACTACTTTACGCTCATGACAACACTTGCATTAATTTTAGTGAATGAAGATTACATTTTAATTCTGAACAAGTGAGCCTCACATCAAGTAAGTGAAAGGAATGAGGTATGGATACTGTGCAGTTGACATGACAGTTTCTGCTTAGCGTACAGAATACAAACGTTCAAGTTTTAGAGTCTTTATTTGGCTCAGAAATGCAATATAATCTCACCTTGTGTTTGTCAACTAATGGAATATGGCTGGGAGCTATCTACAAGCGAATTATTGAATGCCATCAGGCTCGTCTTGCGAAAAATCAATATTTAAACCTTGTTTAGCTATACAAAATGAAACTGAGTGAGCTTATGGCCACTCGTGACATTAATTTGGTGAGATAATGCTGTAATTCAGACAATCCCATCAAAGAGAAAATGGTTTGCAAGTCAGAATGGTGCTGGGTGAGAAAGTGAGTGTTGTGCTTTGATTTTCTATCCACAGACTTTTAAAAATTCTATTGGAAAGTTTTAGATGAAAAATCAGAAAGCCTTTCATATTCAATAATAAATATAGAATACTGATTATATCCTATACAAAATACAATCTTTCAACATATCACAGGAAGCCCTTGAAGAATTATCGGAATAAGTTTTGATCAAGGACAACATAAATATCTGAGGAATCTATCAAAGGCTGACCTAGGAAAGTCAAAATGTAATTTCTAGAACTTTAGAACACAATAATCTTGTGGTTCTACCTGCCTAGGCAGATTTAAATCTCACCTTGAAGTTGTGAAATGAATTCAGTAAACCTGGCCATTTCTGACTGGCAAAATAGCATTAAAAACCTCTCGATTGTTGTAAAGTGTTTTTAATGTCCTTTGGGGGGGTTGGAGGAGGTGTGGGGCGGTATGGCAGAGTGGCAGAATGGGCGGGGGGGGTGGGCGGCATGGCTCATAAACTAATATATAACTAACTAGATAAATTCATGAGGACTAATTTTGGGCAGCGTGGTGGCACAGTGGTTAGCACTGCTACCTCGCAGCACCAGGGATCCGGGTTCAATTTCAGCCTTGGGTGTGAGGGGAATTGAATATAAAAGTAGGGAGGTCTTGCTGCGGCTGTATAGGGCATTGGTGAGGCTGCAGCTGGACTACTGTGTGCAATTTTGGGCGCCGTACTTACGCAAGGATATTTTGGCCTTGGAGGGAGTGCAGAGGAGGTTTACTAGGCTGATGCCAGAGTTGAAGGGGTTGAGCTATGAGGAGAGGCTGAATAAACTAGGCTTGTACTCGTTAGAGTTTAGAAGAATGAGGGGAGATCTCATTGAGACATATAAGATGATGAATGGGATGGATAGGATAGAGGTGGAGAGACTCTTCCCGCTCAGAAAGGACAGTAGGACTAGGGGGCACAGCCTCAAGATAAAGGGGGGGCGGTTTAGAACGAAGTTGAGGAAGAGCTTCTTCACTCAAAGGGTGGTGAATCTCTGGAATTCTCTGCCCGTTGAAGTGGTGGAGGCTACCTCGCTAAATATTTTTAAGACGTGGGTTGATGGGTTTTTGATAAGCGAGGGGATTAAGGGTTATGGGGAGAGGGCGGGAATGTGGAACTGAGCCACGACAGATCAGCCATGATCTTATTGAATGGCGGGGCAGGCTCGAAGGGCCAGATGGCCTACTCCTGCTCCTATTTCTTATGTTCTTATGTTCTTATACCTAATTAAATTCCTATATTTAAGAGTAGAGATAGAACATGTCCAGGGAACTTTTCCCGGGATAATAGAGAGTGGAAATAGTAATGCAGTAGCTGCAATTTATCTAGATTTTCTATTTGCCTTCAATAAAGTGATAGATAAGTTCAGAGAATTCCGGGTCAGGGAGATCTTGTGGCGCTGAGAATAGCATCCCTGCCTCTGAGCCAGAAGCTCTGAGTTTGAGTTCAAGCCCCAGAACTTGACAGCCAAGGAAGGGGCACTCATGGCCAAACAGTCTGAGTTTCAGCCTGGAAGTCCTTTCAAATATGCCAGTGGCTGGTGGTAAAAGCAGGAGCTACTAGTTTGCCACGCTTGATGTGAATTGGTTCCCCTCAAGCTATAAGCCCTTGGTAACATGAGTGACTTGCTAAAGGAATAAATATGCATGGAAACAGCCAGAGTTCTGTCTTTCTGCACCATGTATCCACTGTTTCTGCACCATTAGTCCACTGAACTGTTTTGGCTAAGATCAAGTGTAGTATCGACATGCTGCACTTGGTTGAAGTCATTAGGTTACACTTCAGCTTCATTTGAAGCAATTTTTTAAAGCGGCATCTCGGCCATTTGGCTAAGATGCAAATAAGATCAAGCCCTGGAGGAGGAGCTACACCTACTCCAGTCAGCTTGGATCATGTAGATCAAGCCCAAGACAGGAGGTGAGAGCCCTGTCTTGTCAGCTTGGATCGGGAATGTCCCAACTTGTTGGGACTCTGAGTTGGGTTTAATTTGACTTGATTGGATTGGAATAAAGTTTAAAAAAAATAATAAAAAAAAAATTAGTCCACTGAACGGGACTGAACTTAGGCTAACCACGTATGGTGATCCCTGCAATCAAAAATGAGAGGATATCAACTTTTAGCTTGCTATTCTCAGGCCTCCAGCTGACTGGCCATTTGATCCTTCTTCCCATAACTCCAAACAGTAGCAGGGTTTAAAAGGGAAACTCCACAAAGTAAAAACCAATGACCTGAAATATCGGATTTTCCTGCATGATCCGCCGGTGGGACCTTACGGTCCCTGCCACCCCAACACGGGTTTCCCGGCAGTAAGGGGTGAATTCAATAGGAAATCTCGTACGGCAGCGGGACCAAAATATCCCACCGCTGGCCAATGGCAAACTGCCTTTGTCTGCTGAGAAACTCGTTACCGGGCAGGCTGGAGGGTGGATGTAAAGAATCTCACCCATCTCTTCTGTTTCTCGCTCCACAGGTGATGTCTGACCAGCTGGGTACTTACAACATTTTCTGTTTCTAATCCAATTTGCGCCTGCAAGTCGGATAAATTGAATATTTTTTTTCTCTACTCGATAAAGCCTGTTCTACCTTCAAATGCAGTGACCAATTGCTTTGCTGAGTTTAGATTTGTTGGAATTCCATGCTCAAGGGACAGAAATGCTTGGAATTGGAAATTAGTTCCAAGCAAGAAGTTACTGCACGTTCTTGGTCTAATAAAAAAATGTAGTGGATTTAATTATGTAAATTTTCAGCAGGTCAGGCAACATCTGCAGAGGCAGTAAAATAGAGTCAAGAAGCCCAATTTTAACTTCGTAAGTGGATTAATGCTGAATGAGTTAACACCTTGCCAAATATTTCAGGTTGATAACTGCTTCTCTCTCCACAGATTTTGCCAGATCTGCTGAGTTTCCAGAATTATCTGTTTTTATTTCTAGACCTTTTCTTTTGTAATGTATTTGCTGTTGAAATGCTTTTTACTGATTGCTGTTGATCTTATTGACAATGTTATAAGCGTTGCATTCCAATTAGCTTGAAGCTGCAATTTCAACATGCCAGAAGCTACTTCATCTTGAGCACAGGCAGAGTTTGGTTCAAATAAAATTAATCTACTATATAAGGAGGCCTGCACAATGACTCTCATAAACAGAGAGTGACGCTGATGTATGATACAATTAGAAGCAACATATAATGCTCTTAAGGATAGTGAATCATCCCAATGCACTTTACAACAACGTCATTAAATAAAGTTTCACAATGGCTCACATGAGTAGATATTAGCATAGATAAACAAATGCTTGGTCAGAAAAGAAGATTTTATCCATGTTACAAGAAAAAAGAGAGCAAGAAAGGTGGAGAGCTTTGGGGGGGAAATTTCTGAGCTTATGGTCTTCAGAACTGAAGGCATGGACCTCAGTGATAGAACAATAAAAATCAGGAAAGCTCAAGAGTCCAGAAATAGAGGAGTGCAGCTTTCTTGTCTGGTTGTAGGAGATTTCAGAGATTGGTGGGTGTGAGACCATGAAGTGATTTGAAAACAAGGTTGGGAATTTTAAAATCAAAGCGTTGCTTGAATGGGAAGCAATGCAGATCAATAAGCACAGAGTTAATGGGCGAATGAGGCATGTACAAGTTTGGGACGTGGGTGGGTAGAGTTATAGAAACATTGAAAATTGGTGCAGGAATAGGTCATTTGGGCTTTTGAGCCTATTCCACCATTCATTATGATTATGGCTGATCTTAATAACCTCTTCCTGCTTTCTACCCCACCCCCCACCATATTTTTGATCCCTTTGATCCTAAGAGTAAGGTAAGTTTATTTATTAGTCATAAGTTGACTTATATTAACACTGCAATGGAGTTATTGTGAAAATCCCTAGTCGCCACATTCCGGTGCCTGTTTGGGTACACTGAGGGAGAATTTAGAATGGCCAATGCACCTCACCAGCATTTCTTTTAGACTTTGACAGGAAACCAGAGCACCCAGAGGTAACCCATGCAGACACAGGGAGAATGTGCAGACTCTGCACAGACAGTCACTCAAGCTGGGAATCGAAATCAGCGCTGTGAGGCAGCAGAGCTAACCACTGTGCCACCAAGCCACCCCCAGAGTTATATCAAACTTCTTGTTGAAAACATACCAGAATTCTCCAAAGTTGAACATCTCACCACTGCTGCCAATGAGAACAGAGAATTTGGTACTCAGCCAAATCTCTATTCACTGGAGTGGGAGCAGAAAATCCTAGCCGCAGGTGAGATCAGAGAATCTGGCCACGATGTTTTGGCCTCAACTACCTTCTGTGGTAGAGAATTCCACAGGCTCACCTCTCTCAGAAACTTCGCCCCATCTCAGTATGACATGGTATCCTCAGACTGTGACCCCTCGTTCTGGACTTCCCTGCCAGAATGTTCCTCCTATATCTACCCTATCTAAGCCTGTTAAAATTTTATAAGTTTCTAGAGATCCCCTCTCATTCCTCTAAACTCCAATGAATATAATCCTAATAGACTCAATCTTCCTTTATATGTTAGTCCTGCCATCCCAGGAATCAGTCTGGTAAACCTTCACTTCACCCCATCCATAGCAAGGATATTCTTCCTCAGACAGGAGACCAAACTGCACACAATGTTCCATGTGTGGTCTCAACAAGGCCCTGTATAATTGGGGCAAGACATCCCTGCACCTGTATTTAAACCCTCTTGCTTTGAAAGCCAGTCTACCATTTACCTTCTTTACCTTACTTTCAGTGACTGGTGTGCAAGGCCATTCAGGTCTCATTGTGCATTTTCCTCTCTCAATCTATAGCCATTCAGATAATAATTTTCTTTCCTGTTTTTACTGTTGATAACCACACATTTATCCACATTATGATGGCTCCCCATTTACAAAGGGAGACTAGCAGGAATGTGTTAGAGTGGAATGTGAAGGAAATAAAGCTTTGATGAGCAGTATATCTCAAACTCTGTACATCATAAGACCATCTCAATCTTGTTCACTATTCCTGTAGGTGATTATTTCTGATTTTGCTTTGTGTGATGATATCGTTCTGAGTTCAACATTCCACAATAGTATTTTGGACATTTTGTTCTCCCCCTGAACATGAAAGAGTGAAGGAGTTATAGGAAATAAATAATATGAAAATGAAACTGATATATTATTATAGGTCTGATAATTGGAGTATTTCTCACAGAGTGAAAAAAATTGTCTTTTATCACTTTTTATAGAAGTAATCCTGAGGTACTGTTTTTGGCCACAAAATATTAAACAATTTCAACAATTATCTTTGATAGAGATATGATTGAACTGTAAGTATCCGAGCTGTTTCACTGTAAGTGGGAGCCCTGTGAATGTGCAGATCCTCTAAAGATGACCATCATAACAAAAAGAACAAAGAACAACCCAGCACGGGAAACAGGCCCTTCGGCCCAACGAGCCCGCGCCGCCGCATCACCCTACACCTATTCTACCCTGCGCGTCTACGAATGGAACCCCTAACTTAGCCAGATTCGGGGAGAATAGTGTCAATTTGATAAACCAATCAGCCTAACAGCACATCTTTGGGGTGTGGGAGGAAACCGGAGCGCCTGGAGGAAACCCACGCAACCACAGAGAGAATGCGCAAATGCCCACAGACACAGGCCCAAATCCATGTATCTGCACAGCTAGCAGTGCTAGTCACTGAGCTGTTGCGGCGCCCGTCTACCGGTCCAGGATCAAGCACACACACCGACACGAAGTACTAGGCCACTCCCGGAATCTCCAAGAGCAGCCCACGCACGACCCACCATGTGCATGCCCCTTGTTTGACAACAAGGTGGACCTCCAGCTGCGGAATAAAAGACAAAAACGTTAACATACAAGTCTGCATTTCCGGTGTCTCCCGAGGCTCTGATCTTATTTAATACCCCCTACTATAACCCTCCATCCTCGTTTCGCTCATGTGTCTGTCTAAGTGAACCTTAAACGAGTCCAACGTTCCTGCCTCCACCACCCTACTCGGTAGCGCGTTCCATACCCCCACGACCCTCTGCGTGAAGAACCTTCCTCTCACATCCAAATTATACCTCTCCCCCCTCACCCTTAGATCATGACCTCTCGTAATTGTACTCAGTCTAGGGAGCAGTCTCTCACTATTGACTCTATCTATTCCCTTCAGTATCTTATATACCTCTATCATGTCCCCCCTCAATCTCCGTCTTTCCAAGGAGAAAAGTCTCAGTTTCTCCAACCTTTCCTCGTAACCCAGTCCCCCCATGCCAGGCAACATCCTGGTAAACCTCCTCTGCACCCTCTCCAGAGCCTCCACATCCTTCCGGTAGTAAGGCGACCAGAACTGGACGCAGTACTCCAAATGCGGTCTAACCAACGTTCTGTACAACTGAAGCATTAGATGGCAGCTCCTATACTCTATACCCCTTCCTATAAAGGCTAGCATTCCATAAGCTTTCCTCACAACCTTGTCCACTTGTGTCGCAACCTTCATAGACTTGTGAACCTGCACTCCCAGGTCCCTTTGTATTTCTATACTCCTAATCGGTCTACCTTTTATCATGTAGCTCCTCTCTGCATTATTCGTTCCAAAAAGCATCACCTCGCATTTGTCAGGATTAAATTCCATCTGCCACCTATCTGCCCAATGTACCAACCTATCTATATCCTGCTGTATCACCTGACATTCCACCTCAGTATCTGCCAATCCTGTCATCTTGATGTCATCTGCAAACTTGCTGATCACACCACGTCCGCTCTCTTCCAAGTCGTTTATGTATACTACAAAGAGGAGAGGTCCCAGTACTGAGCCCTGCAGCACACCACTGGTCACTGGCCTCCAGCCCGAAAAGGTCCCCTCAACAACTACCCTCTGTCTATTGCCCAGCCAGTTCTCAGTCCACCTAGCTACCTGTCCTTGTATCCCATGTGCCTTAACCTTTTCTACCAGCCTACCATGAGGGACTTTGTCAAACGCCTTACTGAAATCCTTATAGATGACATCAACGGCTCTCCCATCGTCAACCGTTTTTGTCACCTCCTCAAAGAATTCCACCAGATTCGTAAGGCAAGGCCTCCCTCTAACAAAGCTATGTTGCATATCCCTAATCAGATCGCAACGCTCCAAATGCTCATACATCCTACCCCTAAGTATTTTTCCATTAATTTCCATCCTACCACCGATGTCAAACTCACCGGTCTATAATTTCCAGGGTTATCCCTACTACCTTTTTTAAACAGCGGTACCACATTTGGTACCCTCCAGTCTTCTGGGACCTCACCTGTGTCCAAAGAAGAGGCAAAGATTTGCGCCAGAGGCCCAGCAATTTCATCTTTCACCTCCCTAAGCAGCCTGGGATAAATACCATCAGGCCCCGGAGCTTTATCCGTCCTTACGCTACCTAAAAGCCCTAGCACTTCATCCCTCATAATAGATATTTCCTGCAACTGATCCACAGCTCCCTCCAAGACACCACACGACACCGAACCCCTCTCCTTTGTGAATACCGACGCAAAGTATTCTTTCAGGAGCTCCCCCATTCCCTCTGACTCAATACATAACTCCCCACTTTTGTCCCTAAGAGGGCCAATTTTCCCTCTGACTACTCTCTTGCTCCTAATATAGGAATAAAATGCCTTTGGATTTTCCTTAATCCTACCAGCCAAAGCCATTTCATGCCCTCTCTTCGCCCTTCTAACTCCCCTTTTTAGCTCCCTCCTACTCTCTCTATATTCTTCCAGCGCACTCTCCGTACCCAGTTGTTTCGACCTAACATACGCCTCCCTCTTCTTCCTGACCAAGTCTTCAATACCCCTTGTAATCCACGGCTCTCTAATCCTACCTTTCCCATCCTTCCGCTTAACCGGAACATACCTCTCCTGCAACATTTTCATTTTGCCCTTAAAAGCCTCCCACTTGCCAACCGTGGACTTGCCAGCTAACAGTCCCTCCCAATCAGTGTCCTGCAGCTCCCTCCTAATCCGGCTATAGCTCGTTTTTCCCAGTTCAGCACACTCCCGTTCGGCTGGCACTCATCCCTTTCCATTTTTATCCTAAAGTAGACAGACTTGTGGTCACTGTTAGCCACATGTTTGCCTACCTCTACCTCAACCACCTGCCCCGGCTCATTACCCAACACTAAATCCAGTAAAGCCCCTTCCCTAGTCGGGCTAGTTACGTACTGCTCTAGAGACCCTTCCAAAACACATCTTACAAACTCCTCTCCCTCCGTACCCCCAGCTCTAGGCCCCCTCCAATCCACTCCAGGAAGATTAAAGTCACCCACTACAACCACCCTATTCTTTTTGCACCTATCCAAAATGCCCCTGCAAATGCCTTCCTCCACTGACCTCGGGCTGTTGGGTGGCCTATAATACACCCCTAGCATCGTAATCTCTCCCTTTTTATTCCTCAACTCCACCCACAGTGACTCAATCACTACCTCTTCCATATTGTCCTCCCTCTGCACTACTGTGATGTTCTCCTTTACTAACAGTGCCACCCCTCCACCTCTCTTCAACCCTCCTCTGTCACACCTAAAACACTTATACCCAGGAACACTCAGCTGCCAGTCCTGCCCTTCTCGCAACCACGTCTCTGTTACAGCCACCACATCTAACTTCCTCACAAACATCAAGGCCCTAAGCTCAACTGTTTTTCCTGTCACACTCCTTGCATTGAAACAGACACAGTTCAACTCACGAGTGTCCCTCGGAACCTCCTTCTCCCTGATAATTTTCCTTTTGCCCAACTCTCTCCCAGCCACACCCCCACCCCCCCTCCCTATTAGTTTAAACCATTCCTAAACACACCAGCTAACCTCCCCGCTAAGACACTAGTTCCCCTCCCATTCAAATTTTCCCCACCCCTCCTGTACAGTTGCCCTTCTCTCATAAATACCTCCCAGTGGTCCACAAAAGTAAAGCCCTCTACCCTACACCAATCCCTCAACCATGCATTCAGCTGCATGATCTTGTCATTCTTTGCCCTGCTGGTACTAGGCAGCAACCCAGAGAGTGCCACCCTGGAGGTCCTGCTCTTTAGTTTGGACCCCAACTCCCTAAATTGCCTACGGACCTCTACCCTACTGCTCCTTCCTACGTCTCCCTCCCCTATGTGTACTATGACCTCAGCCTGGGTCCCCTCCCCTTTCAAAATTCCCTCTGTTACGTCCTTTACCCCTGCTCCAGGGAGGCAGACCACCATCCTGGAGTCACGCCTCTGCCCACAGAGCCTCCTATCAATGCCTTGGACCCTCCCATCCCCTACCACTATCACCTTCTGTCCCTCTAAGTCATTCTTGGGGGAGATTCATCAACCACTGGTGCATGCATGAAGACTCTACCAGAGAGAAAAGGTACATTAGTACTGACAAGGTAAGAGTTTTGTAACTTAATATCATGAAGATGATCATAGTTCTGTCATAGCTGAAATCCAGTCCACATGGCTGAGTGTTGTATCACATTTTGGTTGATACTTAATTTTGTCACCAGGGAGTTGGGATGTCCCCATTTTCGATGGCTAGGGATGACAAAATGTCACTGAGTTCCATTGTTATCACATGGAAAACTTTCAGAGCTCCACCTCCAGTTCTCTCTCCCTCTTCCTCCTGCTTTGGCTTCCCTTCTCCTACAATGAGGCTAGAATAGATCTTTGTGTAATGGCAGATATTCACTTGATGGAGGCAGTGCATTTGGTGATGGTAACTATCACAGAGAGGCATTAAATTGCATGGTGATGAGCAGCAATGCTGGATGGATAGAATGTGAGAAAATATACCAAAAGAAAAGAATTGGTTTACTCCTAAGGCTAATGGGTGAAGTGGCTGTGGGAAGTGATGTAACAAAGTTGGCATGACCAAGGCCGAGTGAAGGGCTTGGGTGATTGTGGCAGCAGAATGTAGATGGACATGCCATTCTACTAATCTTCCCTGATCTGGATGGGTCATTAAAGTACTTCTTGTACAAGACCTTGGCACACTGCTCCTGTTGCTAACTTCCTGGGCCAGTCCTTCAATGTGGCAACAGTAGATTTCTTCCTCCCTTGCTGGGGAAGTGTATCTCTCTTTGGTATCTCATTCTTCACCCCAGCAGTACATTCCGGAAAGTATGCTTCTGACTGGCCAAAGTCCATGATAAGACTTCTCTTTCTATTTGTTTGCAAGTTTTAAAGTTTAGGAGTCACAGATTATTCACAGTAGGTGGTTGAGAACTCCTAAGTGATTTTAAATTGGTTTATTATATTTATTACGAAGCTACAATTTAGATATGAAGATTTGGCTAATAGATAGGAAAAGCATTCAAATATGATGGATGAGAGTGGTTTACTGATCCTGGAGGACAGAGTGCAGACTGAGTGTTCATCTCATAGCTTATGATGACAGAATTCTGCACATTAGTTGAATTGTTGGAAGCTTTTCTCTTCCATCTTCCCTGGTGTTCCTCAATCTGAAGATCAGGCAGATTCCTGACAAGGACAGACCACTGCCTCTGAACACTCAGTATATGTTATTTCTAACCTTTGCCAATCACTTATTCAAACCCTTTTAACCAATTAATACAGGCCACGTACTCAGGGTGTTGGGGGAGGGGTTACCACTTCATTGTTCATCATTTCAGCCCAGGGTATTTTTTTTAACATTACCTCATGCTATCTACTTATCCATCCAGCACTCATTCTCACCCAGATGCAAGTGAGCCTTCCCCAGTCTGAGCTGCAGTGCAGTGAGCCATTCATTAACCATGAAGCCACAGGTCAAGATGACATACAGGCAGAATTACTTAGGATGGAAGGAGAATCGCTGGTGGACAGGATGTACAGAACATGTGTGGCACTGTGGAAGACTGGTGATTGACCGAAGAACAGGACTGATTCCACCTTTAACCCGCTCCCAAAGAAAGGCGACCTGAAAGAGTGTACAGGTTATAAAACAATTGCTTTGATCCCCCACATTAGTAAAACCTTACACAGGATCATCCTGGACTAAACCTGGAAAAAGACAAGGGACAGGATTTTACTGCCTCACTCGCCCCAAAACCATAACATTCTAATGGATCTTTCCATGGTCTGTCCCTTGGTAGGCAGGATGGTAAAATTCCAGCCAAGGACTGAGATTGCTGATGAATAAACTGGATTTGAAGTCTCATGGCATCAGGTTGATCATGGGAAGGAAATCTCCTGCTGATTATCATATTATCATTATCCCCTTCCACCCCCTCAGCTGATGAGTCTGTACTTGGAGGAAGCACTAATGGTGGAAACATGCATAATGTACTATGGGTTAGAAACTTCAATGTTCATCACCAAGAGTGGCTTGGTAGCACCACCACAGACCGAGTTAGTTAGGTTCTAAAGGAAATAGCTCCCACCACTGGGTGGTGGGAGAAATAACAAGAGGGATAAACATACTTGACCTCATCCCCATCAACCTGCTTTCCTCAGATGCATCTATCCATGATAGTGTTGGTAGGAGTGCCCATTGCACAGTCCTTGTGGAGAAAAAAGTCATGTCTTCCCATTGATGATACCCTCCATCATGTTGTGCGACACTACCAGTACTAAGTGGGTTGGACTTCGAACAATTCAAGCGATTCAAGACTGGGCATCCATGAGGCACTGTAGTCCATCATCAGCAGCAAATGGTACTCAACCACATTCTGTAACCTTATAAATCAGCAAACCCGCCATTCTACCATTATCACAAAGTGAGAAGGCCAAGCCTGGTTGAATGAAGAATCCAGGAAAGCACGCTAAGAGCAACATCAGGCATGCATATAAATAAGGTGTCAATCTGGTGAAGCTACAGCACAGGACTACTTGTGTGTCAAACAACATAAACAGCAAGTAATAGACAGAGCTAAGCAATTCCATAACCAACAGATTAAATCTAAGATCTGCAGTCCAGCCACATCTAGCTGTGAATGATGGTGGACTATTAAACAACTCACAGTGCAAAAGGGTAAGGCTGCAGTGTCTTTAACCAGAAGTGCTGAGTGGATGATGCATTTTGGTCTCCTCTGGAGTTCCCCAGCATCAAGATGCCAATCTTCAGCTAATTCGATTCATTCCACATGAATTCAAGAAATAGCTGAAGGCACTGGAGACTGCAAAGTCCTGACAATAGTACTGACAATAGTACTGATGACTTGTGCTCCAGAACTTGCCATGCCCCTAGCCAAGCTGTTCCAATATAGCTACAACATTGGTAATATGGAAAATTGCCCAGGTATGTCCTATACACAAGAAACAGGACAAATCCAACTCAACAAATTATGGCCCATTGGCCAACTCTCAATCATCAGTAAAGTGATGGAGGTGATTGGCAGGGCTATCAAGCAGCACTTACTCAGAACAACCAACTCATGGATGTTGAATTTTAGTTCTGCCAGGGCCAGTCAGCTTCTGATCTCATTACAGCCTTGGTTCAAACATGGACAAAAGAGCTGGGGATGAATTTTTCAGCCCTGTCTGCCAGCAGGATCTTCCATGGAAGTTGACCATCTCCAGCAGGTTCCCCGCTGGCTAGATGGCTGAGTCAGGCAAAATGGCATAGACATTGCTGAGTCAGAAGATCTCTTGGTGGCCAATAGCGAACCACTTGCGCTGCTGGAAAACAAGTCGTTGTGGGGATAGGGGGCGCAGGAGCATGGGAAGGTAATCCCACCCTTGAACTCCATAGGTGAGGTGAAACTGACTGCCTTTGATATAAATACCACGTCTAACTGAGTATGGCATCAGGGAGCCTTATCAAAGAGGAGTCAATGAGAAGATGGTTTCAGTTGTTATGGGTCAGTCATCTCAATCCAGGACATCAGTGTAAGAGTTCTTCAGGGTAGTGTTCTAGGCCCAATCATCTTCAGTTGCTAGATCAACAATCTTCTTTCCATTGAGTCAGAAGTGAGGATAATTAGCTATTTGTGCCTGTTGTAAGCTTTCTTCTTCTGTTTGATCTTCCACTATATTCTTTTAGATAACTAGAGGGGTCTAGATTTGGCTGTACCACTCATTTCTTCACAGGGGAGATGGGTACTTTGTATATTTTGGATCTTGCTTTTTAGTGTTTCCTACTGGTTTTCTACTGATTTATCCCCTTTCAGTCCTGTCCAGCCCACCTTAACCAAATCCCTTCTCATTCCTGCCAGATTTGCCTTTTTCCAGTTCAAAACTTTTACTTCGTCTTTATCTTTGACCTTTCCCACAGTGATGCTAAATCTAACTGAATTGTGATCACTGCCCCCGCTATGCTCATTAACTATCACTTCACCCACTTGCCCTTCTTCATTCCCCAAGACTAGGTCTAGAATTGCATTTCTTCTTGTTGGATTTATCACTAATTGGTTGATAAGATTCCCTGAACACACTGCATGAACTCTTCTCCCTTGGTGTTACTTATATTGTTTAAATTCCAATTGATATTGGGATAGTTAAAATCACCTACTATTATTGGTCTCTTGTACTTACAGGCAGAAATGTGCCTACTTTTTGTTCTTCTATTGCCCTTTCACTATTTGGGGATTTATTGTTTGCTCCCAGTTGTGTGACTGCCCTTTTTTTTATTTTTAAGTGCGATCCATAAAGCCTTGTTTGTTGATCCACTCAATTTGTCATCCTGTCTCACAACTGGAATTGATTCTTTAGCCATTAGTGCTACTCCCCCCTCCTTTTTTATCTCCCACTCTATCATGTCTGAAGACTCTATAACCAGGGATACTGAGCTGCCGATTTTGCCTCTCCTTTAGCCAGGTTTCTGTTAGAGCAATGACATTGTGCTGCCATGTGTCTATCTATGTCCTTAATTCATGTACCTTGTTTGTAATACTCCTTGCATTGAAATATAAACAGTTTAACCCCATTAATTTCCCATGCTAAACTTTCCTGCAGGTTTATCACTACATCTTCAACATCACTAGCTAATGTTCCCCTCCTTCAGAGGGAAAATCAGAATAAGAAAATCTCATGGATGGGTAGAGACTGGGGAAATCAGGGCAGTTTAAAGTGACACTCCCTCCCGTCCGTGATTGCGTACACTCCTTTGATCACAAAGGACATTGGCTTGATAGGAGTTGATGTAATATAAAAGCTGTATCCCTGTATGTGCCATTGTATTGCAAGAGAGTCACTAAGTCTTATGTGGAGTCTGAGACACCCCCACTTCTGCTAGGAAACAGAACAAGGATGGGCAATATCACCTTCACTTTCATGAACCGCATAAAAATTATACTGTCAGGCTCATTCATTAAGAAAGGTCAGTGATTTGAGGATCTTAAAAGCTGCCCTCAAGAAATCATTCCTCCGTAATGGAGAGGAGGAACGAAAGGAGAAAATTGGACAGAAAACAATGGAGAACATAAAAATCTCTGGTATTTAAATTCATCTATCTTTGGTTCATAATTGTCTTAAGTTCCTATTAAATATTTCCTGGAATGCTTCATTCCTAGTCTGTGGCTGGAATTCTCTGGTCTTGTATGTCCCACCACCACTACCAGTGAGAATGGGGAATTTGGTGCTCAGCCAATTCTCCATTCAAAGCAATGGGACTGGAGAATTCCAGCCACAGACATGTTGGAGAATCCTGGTCTCCATATACATGTGCAGTTTGATTTCGGTGCCCTGTACTAATTTCATAATTTCAATTTGCTATATCGAAAAGCTTATGCATTATATTCACCTGGTCTGAATCTTAAGTTATACACAAATTTACAAAAAAGAAAGCAGCTGGAATGTTCCAGCTGTTCAGGCCCCACCTCCGCTGACAGCGAGAGCAGAGAACTTGGCACTCAGCCAAATCTCCATTCACTGCAGCAGGATTGGAAAATCTCAGCTGCGTGTGAGGTTAGCCCAGCATCTTACTATTATGCCTGGAATCCTGCCCATTGTCTTCTCCCTAGCCTGTGTGAGGCAGTATTTTCCATCAACTTGTATATGACATTGTTGCCTATCTGTGATTTTATTAGAAAAATTGAATTATGACAATAACTGTGCAGACACGACAGCAACAAATGTAATATATTTTACTTTCTCAGCAAGGCTTGGCAAAGGCTCAAGTTGATGAGAGAATGTTACATTTAATCTCCAGAGAAAGTCAAACTTAAGAACAAGGAAATGCCAACTGACAGCATTGCTTAATATAAGGCAAAAAGGCCACGAAGCTAGCAGAGGACTCTCATTTAGTGCAAATGTATGGGGATAAAAGGAGAGGGCACAAGCCAACAGTCGGTCGCTGCCAGACCTGCTGAATATTTCCTGTATTCTCTGTTTATCAACTTACTCGTTGGTTTACTGAAGCTTGTTGGCTTATTTCAACCAGTATTTAAACTTGGTTCAGTGGCATTTGCACCAGTTAGAATCAAAAATGAAACAGAAAATTCTGGAAAACCTCAGCTGGTCTGGCAGTATCTGAGGAGAGAGAAAAACAGAGTTAAAGTTTCATTGTATGTATGACTGCCACGTACTTTGCATCAGTATTCACAAAGGAGAGGGACACATTGAATGGTAGTATCTCAGAGGGATGTGTAGACCCGTTAGAACAAATCGCAATTACAAGGGAGTAAGTGTTAGGTGATTTAGGAAGCATTAAGGTAGACAAATTCCCAAGGCCAAATGACATCTGTCCTAGATTACTGAGAGAATCAAGAGATGAAATTGCTGGCCCTCTAACAGAAATCTTTGTTTCTTCAATGCACACAGGTGAGATCCCAGAGGATTGGAGGATAGCAAATGTGGTCCCGTTATTTAAGAAGGGTAGCAAGGATAACCTGGGTAATTATAGACCAGTGAGCTTGATGTCCTTGGTAGGGAAATTGTTGAAGAAGATTCTTAGAGATAGGATCTATACACATTTTGAACTGAATAGTCTCATTAGCAATAGACAACATGATTGTGTACATGGGAGGTTGTGCCTCACAGATTTGGTTGTGTTTTTTGAGGAGGTGACAAAAATGATTGATGAGGGAAGGGCCATGGATGTCACCTACGTGGATTTTAGTAAAGCATTTGACAAGGTCCCTCATGGCAGGCTGGTGCAAAAGGTTAAATCTCACAGGATCAAAGGTGAACTAGCTAGATGGGTACAGAACTGGGTTGGCCATAGAAGACAGAGGGTAGCAATGGAGGGGTCTTTTTCTGATTGGAAGTCTGTGATTAGTGGTGTTCCGCAGGGCTCTGTACTGGAACCTCTGCTGTTTGTGATATATATAAATGATTTGGAAGAAGATGTAGCTGGTCTGATTAGTAAGTTTGTAGACAACACAAAGATTGCTGGATTTACGGATAGTGATGAACACTGTCAGAGAATACAGCAGGATAGAGATAGGCTGGAAAATTGGGCTGACAAATAGAGATGGAATTTAATCCAGATAAATATGAAGTGATGCATTTTGGTAGATCTAATGCAGGGGGGAGCAATATAATAAATGTCAGAATCATCAGGACTATAGACACACAGAGGGATCTGGGTGTGCAAGTCCACAGATCCTTAAATGTGAACAGCACAGGTGGAAAAGGTGGTGAAGAAGGCATATGGCATGCTTGCCTTTATTGGATGGGGTATAGAGTATAAAAGTTGGCATATGACGTTGCAATTATATAGAACATTGGTTAGACCACATTTGAGATACTACGTCCAGTTATGGTCGCCACACTACCAGAAGGACATAGAGTCTTTGGAGAAAGTGCAGAAAAGGTTTACCAGGATGTTGCCTGGTATAGAGGGTGTCAGTTATGTGGTGAGATTGAGTAAACCAGGGTTGATCTCCCTGGAAAGATGGAGTTTGAGGGGCAACTTATAGAAGTTTATAAAATTATGGAGGGCATAGATATGCTGAACAGTTGGAAGACTTATCCCAGGATTAAATAGACTGGGCCTGTACTCGTTGGAGTTTAGAAGGCTGAGGGGGGATCTTACAGGGACTTACAAGGTAATGAAGGGGCTAGACAGGGTAGAGGTAGAGAGATCCTTTCTGCTTAGAAAGGAAAACAGAACTAGAGGGCACAGCCTCAAAATAAGGTGGTGGGGGGGGAGCAGTTTAGTACAGGTTTGAGGAGGAACTTCTTCACTCAAAGGGTGGTGAATCTCTGGAATTCTCTGTCCACTGAAGAGGTGGAGGCTACCTCATTGAATATATTTAAGTCATGGGTAGATAGATTTCTGATAGACAAGGGAATTAAGGGTTATGTGGAGAAAGCGGGAAAGTGGAACTGATCCACTTCAGATCAACCATGATCTTATTGAATGGCGGGGCAGGCTCGAAGGGCTAGATAGCCTACTCCTGCTCCTATTTCTTATGTTTTTATGTAGGTCAGAAATGACAAACACAAGGGGTCACAAGTTCAAGGTAAGGGGGGCAATGTTCAATACAGATATGCAGGGGATGTTTTTTACACAGAGTGTGGTTGGGGCCCTGGAATGCACTATCTAGCAAGGTGATTGAGGCAGACATGCTAAGGTCATTTAAGACTTATCTAGATAGCCATATGAACAGACTGGGAATAGAGGGATACAAACGGATGGTCTAGTTAGGAACACATGATTGGTGCAGGCATAGAGGGCCAAAGGACCTGTTCCTGTGCTATATTGTTCTTTGCTCTTTGCCTCTTCTTAGTCAAGCTTCAATCCAAGATTTGAACTTGTAATGTGGGTTGACCTTCCAGTGCAGTACAGAGAGAGTCTTATGTTGATAAACATGCTATCCTTTGGATGAAATGATTAATTGAGCTTTTCTGAGTGGTTCAAGTGGATTTTCTTTTTAATTTGTTGACAGCATTTATTGCCCATCAGTTATCCCACTTGATGGTGAGCTGCCCTCTTGAACCGCTGCAGTGCAGATATACCCACAGGACTGTTAAGGAGGAGTTCCAGAACTTTGACCCATTAACAATAAAGGAATGACAATTCATGTCTAATCAGGATGGTATGTAACTTAAGAGAAACTTGTGAGTGGTGGTTTTTCCACATGCCTGCTTCCTTGTCCATTTAAATACGAGAAGTTGCTGGTTTTCAAAGAAGAATAAGGAATTCTGGTATCTCGGTCAACATTTTTAACTCAACTAAAAGTTTGTTGTCCGTGGGATCTCACTGTGCACAGCAACAATTGCTTAAACATTTTGAGAAATTTCTAAAAACTCACAAAGTAAATGCCAGCCTTTCTTACTTTAGTGGCTATACGGTAATATGTTCCTGTGGAATGGTAGAAGATTGAAGGGTGTTAGTCTGGAGTTGATTCATTGATTGGAGTTAATGAAAATGTTCTACTCTAATACTGCTGATATCAGTTGATAAGAAACTGACTACTGGATACAATCTTTTAATGGGGAAGATTTCTCAGACACTAGCTAATTGTACTATCCTTTAAACAGAAATAATGAATTTCACCTGATGTAATGGTTTCATTTTCATTATGGTGCCTCCATTAACTTTCTTCAATTGCACCTGAAATCAGACTAATTGGTGCAGAGACATTATATTGAAGTATTCATTTAATGAATATAATGTCTGCAAACTGTACTATTTTCGAATCTTCCATGATTAAAATTGGGTTGTTGGAATATTCAAATTTAGAACTCCCGCAATAGAACTCAATGATTACGTCTGAATAATCTGATTGTATGGATTAATCAGAATACAGGGAAACACAAGCCTCATCAAAAGAACATGTGATTATACTTCGTCTCATTTCTAAATGATTTTGGTACACACAAACACACACACACACACACAAAGAACGGTAATCACAAAACCATTGCTATCTCTGAAAATAAAATACTTTAAATTCAAATTTATTTCATATCAAAGTTGTAATAAAGTTTCAATGTTTCAGTTTTTATGATTAAAAGAGTGTGAGAATTGGCTCTTGCGTTAGGCTGAACTAATTGATCTAAAGACTGCTACCATGGGGTTCAGCCCGCAGCAAGGACAATCACTTTTTCACTGCTGCTACTTGGCAGCTAATAGTCTGCCAACAATCCAGGCCCCTTTATTAAAGGATGTGATGAGGAATCAACAAGTGAATAGTGCCCATGGAAAAATACCCCACCAATATCCCACCAATGAGTCAACCCCTTCCGGAGGAAATGGGGAAGAGAAAATTAATAGGAAAAGTGTGCTATTTATTTACATTTTATTTTTCAGGTAATGTCGTGAGAATTAGCTAAAAAGAGAATCGCTTTATATTTGGCATACATATCACTTGTTGTTTGAAGGAGAAGCCGAGTGTGCAACTACACATTCTTTATTTTCCTTTCTCCAGGACTATGTGCAGCAACCTTTGAGAAAAAACCTTTCTCTGCTCTGACTGTTCAGATGATCTTATTATCTGGATTTTAGAGCTGTTTAAATGCAGACTCAGTGATTGGGAACAGAAGGCAGCATTTTGGAATGAGAGGTGGAAGTGCTTTGAGAAGTCAATATAATCTTTCTCTATCTTCCTGCTTCTGACCCACACACTAGATAACAGCAAGGCAGAAATGTGCTGCGCTTTACTGAGGCACAAAACAAGCCATTGATAAAGGACTGCACATGCTCAATTTCCTGCTACATCTGTTGCTCCATTCATTTGGACACCATTTCAAAGGACTTGGAAAAGTGCAAAGGTCTGAGGCATTATAGTGCTGATGCTTGAGTTGAAGATGCACCCATCAATCTCTCTCCTTACAAGTCTATTGCATTTGGAACTGTTATCAGAACATTGCATATTTTCTTCTCCTGCTCCAGCATTATCCATTTCATCAATAGTTCCCAAAACTTAGTATCTGTGTCTAGCTGAGCAGAAATTGGACAGGTCTATGCCCTCTAATGGAGAGACTCCACTGCTTGATCTGTCATCACCATCTATTTTTCCTCATCTATGGTGTGTGCTTCACCATATAACAACCCATTATCTGTCTTGATAGCTCCATCGGGTGTATCTGAGCTGGTACAGGATTTGCTTAAGTTATGTGGTGGGACTCCCTCAGAGTGAGTGACCTTCCCTGAGGATTTTAAATCTTCCTCCAGCACAACTGCTAAGGGACACTTGTACAACTTATCAGAACTGAAAAATATGGCTTAGATCTGACAAGGTGAATGGGTTTAAGTTATCAGTATACAAATCATCATATTTCATTGGCTGCTGACATCAAGTTAAGATGACTGAAAGTTCTACACCATGTTATAATTTATTCTGTCATCTGGCAGCTAGGAGCTATTATCTCTCTGTCTCCAATGGCCAGGCATGTTGAGATATGTCTTATCTCCAGCGTACCATCCACAGTTTTTGAGGTAGAGATGACTGGAGGCCACCTCTGCATCTCTGTCTCACGCTAGTGTTCGTTGCTTTTATCTTTTGAGAATGAAGAGACTTATGATTGTGGGAAATGGAATGTTTTAAAGGACTGGATGGATAATATTTGTGGACAGTGACTGTGAACGATGCTACAAGATGAGGGTGAGTGTCAGAGTTGGCTGTTTAAATTGATATAACGAGTCTTGACAGAGAGGAATAGGAGCACTGACAAGTATTGATCTGAGAGTGATGTACAGGAGAAGACTGGGAATGGAAGAACAAGGAGTTTGTATTTGAATGTGGCATGTCATTCACAGGTCGCGAATGTAGCCCAATTCATCATGCAAACCAACCTCCCCTCCATTCCGTCTGTCTACACTTCCCACTGCCTCGGCAAAGCAGACAGCACAACTCAGGACTCCACGAACCCCGGACATTCTTTCTTCTACCTTCTTCCGTTGGGAAAAAGATACAAAAGTCTGAGGTCATACACCTACCAACTCAAGACCAGCTTCTCCCCTGCTGCCATCCAGACTTTTGAATGGACTTATTTTGCATTAAGTTGATCTTTCTCCACACATTATCTATGGCTGTAACACTACATTCCTCACTCTCTTGTTTCCTTCTCTATGAATGGTATGTTTTGTCCATATAGCGCACAAAAAACAATACATTTCATTGTATACTAATACACATGATAATAATAAATCAAATTAAGTCAAATCAAATTCACCTCTCCTGATCTGGTCAGAGCATTGAACCTCCTGCAGCACCATGTCTGGAAACCAGATGTAGTGGCTGGATTAAAAAGCAACAGAAATATTTCTGGCTCTATCTTTTGTGATCCCAATACGTACTGATCTCCTCCACTGAGAGTGGGTTTGATAGTTAAAATTCAGCCCACTATCTTTGGCCAGAGTTCTAGATTGAATATTTAACTCTGTAAGTCACACTGCATACTTATAAAATCGGGCCTTGTGGCCTGAGAGAGACATAGATGTAGATTTTTTGCTGCAGTGCTTTGACTCTAGGCTGGAAGTAAAGCTTGTGAACCCCTCGTAGAAACTGACTAATTTTCAGTCCAGTGATTTCAAAGAAGAAAGATCAGCTTGTCTCTATAAAAAACAGCATTATCCCAACTAGTTGTTGCTTAGATGAAAGTGAAAATTTACCCAAATAGACCCTCATTCTGGAGATGATATTCCAGACAAAATTCCCAGACTGGTAGCATCCATTCCAAGTAGTTGCTAATATCACATCCATCACCATTTCACTGAGAACAAGATTTTGCTCACTTGGAGGTTCTAATTAAAAAAAAAGAGGTTTCCATTGTATCAAAACATTTTGGTACAAAATAATATAGCATAATTTTTTGTTCAACTGTAAACTGATTGAATATAATTGCAAATGTTATTAACACATTGTAGACACTCAACGGTGGGTGTCATTTGACCGCCCTAGAGATTACCAGATTGAGTTCATGAAGAAAAAAATGCTCATTTATGTCATTAACATCCCACATGACCTTCACTCGCCATGAGCCATTGTCAGTCACTCTCATTCCCACAAAAGTATTAATAGATTCGCTTGTCAATGTGTGCCTGAATAAACCAGGAAATATTGATCCCTCCATGTCTTGCAAATGTATAACAGAGCTAGACTGAAAGAATGATCACTGGTGTGAGGCGTGAAAGTGACCCAGTGTGCATTCAGACTCAGAGGTGCTTGCAATGCCAAGCTGCTGTATATGTCATGTCCGAAAATGAATTACACCCATACCTTCCTTATGAGGAGCATAACCTTTTCTTTTACAGCTTAATGGATACAGAGAAATGGTAAAGGATGGCACGTCACACTTAAAAAAGCTTAATAATCTTTTGGGAGCCTTAATTTTTAAGAACAGAAAATGATTCCAGACTCTGTAATTATTTAACTTATCAGCTGTGCTGTCTGTACAGATGAATTGTGGTTTTGTAACATTTTCCCTAGTTCCTATCGTGCAAAGACTAATTAATTAAAATTGCCTTCCTTTTTCAAGCACTTTGGTCGTGTTGTTAGAGAAGGGCTGGCAGAAGGTAGTGAAGAAGAGGACTCAGCGTTACTGGTTGAATGAGTATAATATCCTTTATCAGAATTGCACCTTATATCTTCCTGGGTTTTACGCTTGGTCATCATTTAGCTTCAGCATCACTGACCACTTTTATAAGTAGACCTTGTGCCCAGTATGACCCGGATTGTGTCTTTATCTCCCCAATACTAGATAAGGGTAACAAGACCAGATCAAACTAGAAAATCTTTGTTTAACTAGTTTCCTAGGAAGTGGTCCAATGTAATCTTCTTTATTCCATAGTTTGAATATGCTGTTAAACCAGGCCACAAACCAACAGGAAAGTGAATAGTATTCTGTATACTTATAGCAGCTACATTTTTAGCTTTGGTATATTATGTATAATTGGACAGCTCTTTAAGCTATCTTGAAACACATAGCAATGGCAGTTTATTTCTGATGAGTCAAAACTGCATCAGTGATTCAACAAACTAATTGTCAATCTAGGCACCCATAAGATCCAAATTAAATCATACTTGAAACTTCAAGACCCAGATCTGCCCACAAAAAGACTACAGGTAACAATTAACCCTGCCTGTTCTCACAGGATAGCTTTCCAGCTGTCAATCAGGCAGGCTCGATTCTTTAACCTGTGCCAAATAACTTGAACTATTCGAACTGTGAAGATGTCAGGACATACAACATTAGGAAATCATCTTTATTTACAAAGTTTGATTGCCATTTCCAAGGTTCAAATAGAGTTAATAGATTGACAAATATAAAACTCCTGTAGGCCAATGGGTTGTAAATAAAATGTTTTCCTTATTCAAACAATTAATAAATAATTGTTTAAATTATTTAATTTTCCCTCTCAGAGTGCTCACTTAGTCCCCCCTCCTCCTCAGACCCCTTCAGCAGCTCTCCCCTCTCCCTCAGCCTCCCACTCAGGCCCACCTTCTAGCTACGCACTTTGGCTATGCCAATGGTGCACTCCCCCAGCACCTTGGTACTGACATACTGGCCTGGTGCCTTGGGCCCTGAGGGGAACCAAGGAGGTATGTCCAATGGCCATTTGCCCCTCTGCTGCTTTCAGACTGCAGAGCAAAGGTTGCTCAAGGGTTCTGGGGGTTGGGCGGGCTTGGGGTGGGGTGGAGCAAAGTATTGATCTCATCACTCCCCCATGGCATAAGTGTCTTGAGGTCAGATTGCCCCTCCTAGTCTGACAGACCTGAAGATGACACTATCATTTCAGGCAGCCCTGTGATTAATATCTGCATTCCTGCCTGTCGATTGTGATAATTTTGAACTGGCCCTGGTCATCTGGCAGACTTTAACATCACTACAGTACTCCATTCTGCAGCGGGGATTTCCCTTTCTCCCTATCCGAAGCTGCAGGTATGAGCAGACACCTTTAAAGTCCTCTGACAAAGAGGAGATACCAACTTCACCTGCTTGTGGGGGTGTTTCCATTCTCCACAGTTGTGCATTTAGGTCCAATGTATACACAGAGCATTGATTTGAAGTTCCAGAGCCTTCCTAATAAGTTGAAGCCTTTAAAACCCTTTCAACTCCATTGGAAACCATTGATTTCTGTCAATTTCAAAGTACAGTGCTTTGAAAGAGGCTTCCATTGGTAGCTTGATGGATTTCTACTATGCTATGTTTATTTACATTTCTCTTCATGCTTGAATGCATCCCAAGTATCTCAATTGTTCCTAACTACAATGTTGACGTAGACTCTAAACCTGCTTGACAGCTATGGTTTCTTTGAAAGGAATAAACGGTTTAACCTCCTCTTTTGCAGACCACTATAGCCTCAGCTGCCTCTCCATAGGATCCGGCCTGATCACAAGATCATGGATTTCCCCCTTTAAAGGGGCCACGCTAACGCAGATTCAAACCACAAAAGCAAACACTTATTCTGTTTGGCAAAACTAAAATGTGCATGCCCGTACTCAATAGATTTACCTGCTAGAAATCAAGATTAATGCTTTATAGCCAACTGTAGCCAACATTATAGAATCTAACTGATAAACTAAGACATATAAAATTGCTTTACATGTGCCACAATGCACACTACTTGATGGGCATCCTTGGATCTGTATGTAAGCCAAGGATTTACAAGACATCTAGCTCATTTCTTCATCTCTAACTTCATGCGAACATAAAGCATTACAATCAATATTATTGATGTTCTGCAGCTGCACAAGTGATTATACCATAAAGTTACCAATGAAAATGTAATTCAGTATTGCTTTTATTTCGGAGGTTGGTCCATGTGTCAAACCCAGCCAGTAAAAATGATGTGCAAACTATTTGTAGATACTAAAGTGTTGAAGCATTAAACCTTAATGCTGCAATGGTAAGGATCCACTTACATTGCCATTGTGCAGTAATGCAAAACTGACAAGACAACTCAGCGGTCAGATCCCTATCTGACTCTAGAGCAGGTGAGTACCAGCTCCTTCCCTGACTCAAACTCTCTCTGATGGATAAGATTAATATCTGGTGGGATATAACTTTACCAAACCTCAACTGGGCCACCTATGTGCTATATAGATCTTTTTAATGCCCTGAAAAAATGGGTGGCCTTGTCTGCAATATAAAAAAAAATAGAAGTTACTGCCTGGAGAGTGGGGCGCTGAGCACGTATATGTGCTGGCTGCCATGGTATTAGGTATAGAAAGACAATGTAACTGGGTTACTGGATGTGACTCTAGCTTTTAACCTACCAATGCAAGATTAGCAATGCAATATCCTAAATAATCTACATTAAATATGCATTTTGTTATATGTTGACTCAGATCAGCATAAACGAAGCAAATACATGCTTCATGCTATCCCTCATCCCACCTCCATATATAGAATACATTATAACAATTCCCCATAAAATTACTCATGGTTTTATTGAATTGTACAACCACTTAAAGCTATTCCAAATCAGATGTTCTGTGTATTTTCAGAACATACCGCAGAGCACTGCGGAAACGCTTGATACCAAGATAGTTTCAAACCAGTGAAAGTCACACTTAAATCCATTCAAGAAGAATTTAATGATAGAGAGAATGCCAATCATTTGGAGTAGAAGGTTGTGTGAGCAGTGGAGGCATGTATATGTTAAGTGTTATTTACAAGTAAAAGTTATTTGGATGCTAACCTATGACGCCGGGACTGAAAAGTTTGACAGATATTTTTGGACTGCACAAAGGTGTTCTCTCACATGCAGCGAGCAGACTGCAACAATGGTCTTTGATATTATCTACACATTCCTACAAGATTAAGTATTGTCAGTCCAAGAGTTATTCCAATGCTGATGCCTTGTTACATTTGCCTTTGCCTGCCTGCTGGTCAAGTACCACCTACTAGTGTTTCCAATATCTTCCATTTTTAACAGATAGAATATGTTCCTTTGACAACAGGTCCAACAACAGAGCAAAAATGATCCCGTGATGGAGAAGGTACTGGAAATGATGTTAAAAGAGAGGATAATGGAAACACAACCCGAATCTAAGGCATGCATTTTCAGAAAACCTGGGTTGACAGTATTGTAAGAAGTCTCACAACACCAGGTTAAAGTTCAACACGTTTATTTGGTAGCAAATGCCACTAGCTTTCAGAGCACGGCTCATTCGTCAGGTGAGTGGGAGTTCTGTAAACTCATGTGACGAAGGAGCAGCGCTCCGAAAGCTAGTGGCGTTTGCTACCAAATAAAGCGGTTGGACTTTAACCTGGTGTTGTAAGGCTTCTTACTGTGTTTACCCTAGTCCAACATCGGCATCTCCACATGTTGACAGTGTTGGGCAGGTGCCTGTTGAAGGGGATGAGGGTAATAATTCCTGTTGAGATGCTCACATCCTGAATAGGGAAGTGATCTGGAACATTGGCAATGATTACTCGCTGTAAATAGTTTGTTACTTGGAGTTAAGGTTTCCTTTGAAAATGTATTCCATTTTGATGCCGGTGGAATAAATGAACCTTGTCCTTTTCATCTTCAGGCAGTCCATGTGCTTAAATCTCACATTATGAATCTATGATGTCACCACACACACACTAAACAGAACAATCCTCCCAGCAGCAGACACAGTTTAGTAAAACTTCACTGCCTTCAGCAAGAACAGCTGCTTAAAACTGCGTCATAGATGGACTGGCTGCAAGAAAAACAAAGATACAGCCTTGGAATACAAAGAAACATCCACAAACGTGGAACACAGAGGGAGGAGAGCGAGAAAAACATAAATCACATTTGTGGCATCTTGTGAAAAATTGAATAAGCAGCCACAATTGGAAAGTAATGTCTCACAAACCTGTTCGGACAGAATCGCCAAATTAAATTGTATCCAGCAGTCAAGAGTTACATGGAGAGTAAGCCCAACAAATTTGATTGAAATCCTTGGAGAGGTTTGGAAATACAGTAGATCCTGCGATCATTTATCAAAATAGATATGAGCCTTGTTGTTACTGGCGGTGAGCAGACTGTAATGATGCCAGTCGCATTTGTGAATTAGGGTGTACAATCTGTGATTATGCTTTGTTCAAATCATAGTAAGCTGAGCGCTGACTGTGCATTAGTTCCTCCACAAACCTATTTCATGTTAGGGTAATAAGATGCTGTGACAATATGCATGTGTCATGTGTGGGTATGTGATCATCCCGAGGAGCAGTGTAATGAGATATGGAACATTTTTCTGCTTGACACCTGATGACTGTGGTATATCATTAATCTTGTGTAATGTATAAGAAGGAAGAATTGTTCAGATGTCCCGTTTTTTTAAAATTTCCATCCTTACCATCAATCAGTAGATGGCCTGTTACATTACAAGCTTACAGATTTTAGAAACAGAATTTAGATGAATGCAGGAACAGTGAAATATGGTTTGAGGGTTATTAGTTCAAAATACGACATAATAAAATGCTTATATTTTCTTATTGTCTTATGACAATGTTCAGGTATTTGGCTCTTCTGAGACGAAGAGAATGGGGTCAAATCTTCCAGTCTCCAGATCGTCAGCAACCAGGTGTAAGACGGAAGGTGTAAGACGGAAGGTGAGTGTTGGGACACTCTGCAGATCCTGAAGTATCCTATGTGGAATTACATAGAACATAGAACTGTACAGCACAGTACAGGCTCTTTGGCCCTCAATGTTGTGCTGAGCTATGTCCAATCCCAAGATCAAGAAATCCCCTCCTATCATTCCGGTGTGCTCCATGTGCCTATCCAATAACTGCTTGAAAGTTCCTAAAGTGTCCGACTCCACTATCACAGCAGGCAGTCCATTCCACAGCCCAACCACTCTCTGAGTGAAGAATCTACCACGGACATCGCTCCTATATCTCCCACCATGAACCTTATAGTTATATCCCCTAGTAACAGCTACATCCACCCGAGGAAATAGTCTCTGCACATCCATTCTATCAATCCCTCTCATCATCTTATAAACCTCTATTAAATTGCCTCTTATCCTGGAAATTTTCCATTGGGAATTTTCCATTGCTGACAGGTAATGTCCCTGTTCCTCCAGACCCTCAGGACAGTTCTGCATTACTTACCAGGGTGGCTATCCAGGAAATGATAAACAGATTAGTCTAACATCTGGGTAACTACACAATTGACCCCACAATGACCCCTGGCCTGATGCCTCCCAACTACCCTCCTGATTACCTGAAAACCCTGCTGACTGGACCTGGCTACCTTCCAACCTGACCCCTTAACTATGCCCGGTCACCTGATTACCCTCTGATCTGATCCAACTATTGCTCCTTACCAAACATCCTGCCCTAACCTGATTATGCTTCCTAAACTGACCACACCTCCCAACCACCGGACTACGTCCTGTCACTCCAACATCCCCCAACTCTTCCTACTCCTCCCCTCCCTTGGTCTTACCCAGGTTACTTGACTACTCTTCAAAAATGACCCAACTAACACAACAACCCAGCTAAGTCCCCAACCCAACTATCCATCCACCCACCTATGTCTTATGCACTTACCCATCTACCCACCTCACCCACTTACACACATCTTATGCATTTCCAAAACATAGGGTCTGATTTTACCATTTTCAGTCTAAGTGCTGAATCTGGGTGTAATGCAGATCCAACTTAGAAATCTGCTCTCAGGCACCCCCATATGCACTCAGCCTGAAAAAAACATGGCGAGTTCCATTCACACTGTGGGCGGGGCTTAGCACGGCCAAAATGATATGAGCTTCTGAACTGCACACGCGCAGTTAGAAAAAGATCTGAAAAAGCATGCCTGTGTCGGATAACTCCATGGTGCAGAAAGTGAAGAAAGTGGCCCGGGAGCAAAAAGCGGGAGCGATGGCCCCCACAGACATCACTGCTCTCCTTATCCACCTTGCCGCTACCCACACACATCACTGTCCCCGATCCACCCTGCCCATTACCCACACACATCTCTGTCCCCCTTATCCACCCCCCTGCTACCCACACACATCACTGTCCCCCTTATCCACCCTGCCCATTACCCACACACATCTCTGTCCCCCTTATCCACCCCCCACTACCCACACACATCACTGTCCCCCTTATCCACCCTGCCCATTACCCACACACATCTCTGTCCCCCTTATCCACCCCCCACTACCCACACACATCACTGTCCCCCTTATCCATCCCCCACTACCCACACACATCACTGTCCCCCTTATCCACCCTCCTGCTACCCACACACATCACTGTCCCCCTTATCCACCCTCCACTACCCACACACATCACTGTCCCCCTTATCCACCCCCCACTACCCACACACATCACTGTCCCCCTTATCCACCCTGCCCATTACCCACACACATCACTGTCCCCCTTATCCACCCTCCACGACCCACACACATCACTGTCCCCCTTATCCACCCCCCACTACACACACAGATCACTGTCTCCCTTATCCACCCCCCACTACACACACACATCACTGTCCCCCTTATCCACCCTCCACTACCCACACACATCACTGTCCCCCTTATCCACCCTGCCCATTACCCACACACATCACTGTCCCCCTTATCCACCCCCCACTACCCACACACATCACTGTCCCCCTTATCCACCCTCCACGACCCACACACATCACTGTCTCCCTTATCCACCCTGCCCATTACCCACACACATCACTGTCCCCCTTATCCACCCTCCACTACCCACACACATCACTGTCCCCCTTATCCACCCTCCACGACCCACACACATCACTGTCTCCCTTATCCACCCTCCACTACCCACACACATCACTGTCCTCCTTATCCACCCCCCACTACCCACACACATCACTGTCCCCCTTATCCACCCTGCCCATTACCCACACACATCACTGTCTCCCTTATCCACCCTGCCCATTACCCACACACATCTCTGTCCCCCTTATCCACCCTCCACTACCCACACACATCACTGTCCCCCTTATCCACCCTCCACGACCCACACACATCACTGTCCCCCTTATCCACCCTGCCCATTACCCACACACATCTCTGTCCCCCTTATCCACCCTCCGCTACCCACACACATCACTGTCTCCCTTATCCACCCCCCACTACCCACACACATCACTGTCCCCCTTATCCACCCCCCACTACCCACACACATCACTGTCCCCCTTATCCACCCCCCACTACCCACACACATCACTGTCCCCCTTATCCACCCTCCACTACTCACACACATCTCTGTCCCCCTTATCCACCCCCCACTACCCACACACATCACTGTCCCCCTTATCCACCCTCCACTACTCACACACATCTCTGTCCCCCTTATCCACCCCCCACTACTCACACACATCACTGTCCCCCTTATCCACCCTGCCCATTACCCACACACATCACTGTCCCCCTTATCCACCCTGCCCATTACCCACACACATCACTGTCCCCCTTATCCAATCCCCACTACCCAGACTGATCTCACCCCTGCGCCCCTCCCCTCCCCACCGATTGCCTGCAGATTGGCAGCGGACCCCCCTGCCCCCCCCACCGGAGATCCATCTGCCTCCCCCACCAGTAAGCAATCGGGCCTTCCCCCTCCTCAATTACCTTGTACTCGCCTCCCTCCTCCCCCTCACCCCAGATAACAATCTGGCCTCACTCCCCCCTCCCCTAGAGAATGGCCTGGCCTCACTCCCCCCCCCCCCGTACAACGATCTGGCTCACTGTCACCCCTCCCCTAAGACAACAATCAACCCACACCCCCTCCACCTGACCCGCCTTTCCCTCCTCCCCACCGACCCCCCTCCCCCACCCCCAACCCACCCACCAAACCAGGCAACTATCTGACCTCAATCCCCTCTTCCCCCCCTGCAACCAGAGAATGATCTGACCCTCCTCCCTTCTCTCCACTACCACTGATCTGAGTCAGGGAGCCATTGGAAGCACTGAACGCACTCTTCAGCAGCTGGAGTGCCTGATTAGACTTTAATTTAGCAGGTTCATTACGGCACAGTTCCAGGTTGGCAAACAAGGTGGTGAACGGTGAAATGCTGATAAATTTGGGCGGGCAGTTTATTAATTCAATTTTAATGCATGCAAATGCATTTAAATCATCGTTGTGCCCGTTTTGGGTGTGAATCAAATTGGCGCCATTCCCGGGTTTCAGTAAAGTGGCAATCTGCGTGGATGTGGGCACGGATCGCATTAATGGCCTCACACCCAACTTTAACACGTTTTTGGGCCCAAAAAAGGGGGGACGCAATGGTAAAATAGGGCCCATAGAGTTCAAAAGCATTTTCTGTTCCTACCAGAGGTGTAGCTAAGGCTCAGATATTTAGAAAAAGGATGATAAATGTAATAGAAAGTGAAGAATGTGTGGTTTTAGGGTTCCTATCTTATTACGCACTTCACCCACTTACCTACCTTACCTCCTACCCACTTACCCACCTCATCCAATTAACCACCGAGCAATCTCATCCACCACCCACCTGATTTATTCACCCACCTCACCACCTCACAACCCCATTCACAAGCTCACCCATGTACCAGCATTCAAATTGGATATTTAGGGTCAGATTTTATCATTGTGTTGCGAAAACATGGTAAAATCAGTTGTAAGGCCATTAATGTGATCCGCGCCCGTGTCTGTGCAGATGCCCACTTTACCGAAACCCGGGAATGGCGATCCGATTCGCGCCCGAAATGGGCACAATGGCAATTTAATTGCATTTGCTTGCATTTTAACTGAATTAATGAACTGCCCCACCCAACTTTATCAGCATTTCCCCCTTTACCACTTAGTTTGCCGATCCAGAATCTGCCAAAATGGACATGCTGAATAAAAGTCTGAATCAGGCACTCCAGCTGCTGATGGAATCAGCACTGCCAACAGCTCTCTGAGTCAGACTTGGAGGGGGGGCGGGGGGTGGGGGGGGGCGTGGGGGGGGTGTGTCAGATCATTCTCTGGTGAGGGTAGGGGGAGGAGGGAGGCCCGATCATTGTCTGGTTGGGGGAGTGGGGAAAGGCCAATCGTTGTCTGGTTGGGAGTGGGAGGGAGGCAGGTCAGATGTACCTCTGGGTGGGGTGGGGGGGTGGGGTGGAGGTGAGGCCAGCTCATTCTCTGGGGGGGGGGGGTGGGGGTGGGGGTAGGGAAGGAATGAGGCCAGATCATCCTATGGGAGGGGCGGGGGGGCAGGTGAGTGAGGCCAGATCATTCTCTTTGAAGGGGCGGGGGGAAGGCGAGTAAGATATATCTCTGGGGTGGGGGTTGGGCTGGGGTATCCGCTGCCACACTGCGGGTGATCAGTAGAGGGAAGGGGGCAGGGGCTCATGATCAGTCTGGTGACGTGGGGGGTGGGTGGGTAAGAGAGACAGCGATGTATGTGGGGGCCATCACTCCCGCTTTTCATTCCCGGGCTGCTTTCGCTGCTTTTAGAGACCTGGGAGAGATCTGACACGGGCGTGCTTTTCAAGTTTTTTTCTAACTGCACATGCGCAGTTCAGAGCTCCAATCATTTTGGCCACGCTAAATCCTGCCCACTGCACGATTCAGACCCACAATCTTTTTTTCAGGCTGTGCGTATTAGCGGTGCTAGAAAGCAGTCAGATCTGAATTGCACCCAGATTCAGCACTTAGAATGAAATTGGTAAAATCAGGCCCTCAAAGTTGTCAGACAACAGCTAATGCTTCATAACGAGGTTTGTCCTGCCTTCCTCCAACTCTGTGCTGACCAAGTTTCCCAATGGAAACAATACTGCACATTTCTATGAATGCTGGGCGCAGAAGACCCTGGTAGAAATCCACAGAAGTGCAGTACCAAACCAATGATCATTCCCTCTGCTTGGAAAATCCAGAGCCAAACATTCTATTTGTCATCATACTTTTGTAGCTAATTATATTATACTTAAGTGTCAGTTCATGCCCAGAATGATGTATTCCTTCTTCAGAGAGAAATTAGAAAATAATTACAGAACATTCTTTTGATCCATTCACATTATCCTGCTTTTATGCCAGAAGTTAATTGTACTTAATTTCACAATATTATTACCAGTAAAAGATTTGTTAGTACATTTTGAAGAGAGTAAAACATTGGCTGCCACAGATAGCTTATTTAGTCTATGCAGCCTAGAGAATGATGCGCAAGAAAACATAGCATTGTCATCCATTCAAGATGACTTTCCAGAATTTAGACCCGAACATTCTTAAATGATGATGACAATAGCATAGATTATTGACACTACCTCCATCATCAAATATTTTCTGTTTATGTAGGGCGTTTATGCTTGCTTCCAAAATATTGTGATACATTTCATACACAATAAATCACTTCAAGTGACCCATTTTATACATAGCAAGATTCCACAGGTAGGAATGAGATGAATAGCCAGTTAGTCTATTCTGGATGATGTGATATTGATTGGCAGATAAATGCTGACAGGAAGCTAGGAGGACACCTTATTCCTTAAACAGTCTATAGCGATCTTCAGCTGTTTTTATTTTGTTGACTGTGAATTTGTTGTATTCCTGGTTCCCAATCAGTGCTAATGAAGTGGTATGTTTACACTGAGGTTGGTATTACCCGCATGATATCCATACTCTAGTAACTGAGAGTCATCCACGGACAATAAGATGCAACTTTTCACATCCGACTGAATCAGGCAGCTAGGGGGTCAGTTTATTGGCCCACATTTTATGGTGACAATGAAGGCAAAGCTGTTAGTGCCTGCTCCAGTTAACCCACTGTTGCTGACAGCAGCTTTGGGAGATGCAGAATAATATATAGATCAACAAGTTGCTGTCAATGATTCTCCATTTCTCCAGATGGTGCACTGTTGAGACATTCTCCGATTTCCCTCAATGGAATATCTGTTGAATTAACAATGACTTCCAGTATTGGCCTTTCTCTAAAAGCCCTTGCAAGCGGTGTAATTACGTTTTGAACTGCATATTAATTTCATCATTACTGAACACCCTCACTGACCCTCAAAAGCTAATACTGATGGAATTTTACATTTCCCCGAAGTAATAAAATATTTCACATAGGTTAACATTTTAAGCTTATTTATATTGATTGTTTAGTTTCAATCTAAATGCAAGCATGATCACAATCTGAAAATGTGAATTAAAATGAAAGATAAAACTCTTTGAACACCTAGTTTGCTGTCTGAGAACAATTCAACGTGATTGTCTGCTGAACCTAGTTGCCAATATCACTGCTGCTGCACACCTGGAAATCCCTCCAACTTGACCCTAGATTCAAATGGCCAATGGAAAAGAGGGAGACCATTCCGCTGCAATTGTTAGATCTTTGCTGATTCAAGACCAAGGGGTGCTTGCTTTGCCAGTTAATCTAAAATCTGAGCCATTTTCTTACGCAAAGGAGATAATCTCTGAATATGTAGCAATGTATTATATAGGAATAGTATCTAGGTCATATACTCCTCAGCGTACAATCTTCTGAGTCAGAAATGGAGTAAATTTTACATAGTTTTATAACATTGGTAAAATCCAGAAATTGCATACAGGATGTCTTTCACGGTGCAGCATGGTGGCACAATGGTTAGCACTGCTGTCTCACAGTGCCAAAGGCCTGGGTTCAATTCCCAGCTTAGGTCACTGTCTGGGCAGAGTCTGCATGTTCTCCTTGTGTCTGTGTGTGTTTCCTCCATATGCTCTAGCTTCCTCCCACAGTCTGCAAGATGTCCTGGTTACATGCATTGGCCAGGGTAAATTCTCCCTCAGTGTACTTGAACAGACACCTGAATGTGGCAACTAGGGGATTTTCACAGTAACTTCATTGCAGTATTAATATAAGCCTACTTGTGACACTGATAAACAAAAAAAAGATAGTCACCAGAATTTCATATTGGCAATTAAGCATACATATCAGTTTGGGCTGAATACACTGTTTGTGTGCTATACTTATTCTATTCTGTGAAAAATAATAGGATAAAATATAAATGACTAAAAGTTGGGGATCCATTAGCTTTTTTGCAAATATTTATTGATCTAAAGAAAGTTCACAAGATTTAAGGATTGGTTAGCCCTTCCAATGTTCTTGTTGACTTGAATAGTAATGCTGAAAATGGGAAGCATGTCACAGTTAGCACACTAACCAAATTATTGTATTCCTAGATATTGATTGTAATGACAGTAACAATCATTTGAACGTTCCTATTAAAGGAAAGGTAAACACTGCATTATAACAGCTGTATTACAGTTCCTTAAAAGGGATCTACCTGGTGATATTATTTTGCACAGTTTGTGAGATTTCTAATAGAGCGGCTCAATTTAGATTGTATAAGGTCTCCTTGGAAGAAGCTGGGATATAATTAGCCTATTTCTAAACTACAGAAACAATTCTAGGGTATATAATCATTTTAGTGCATAGTGGAAATTAAGTAATTCAGATTGGTTAAGGTAATGGCACCGTTACACACTGTTACGCAAATACCTGGGGAAGTCTAATTTTTGAAAGTGAACGGGTGTCAATTTGGGATCCAGCTTTGGTGCTCCAGTAGAACATCCAATGAAATTTGAAAGTTATTCCTGAAAAAAGAATAAAAAGATTGCTCCATTGTGGAACAAAAGACAAGAGGGAGATCAACCCACAGAGATCAACAAATCAAAATAACAAATCCAACAGCAAAACCAAAGGACACAATTTTACTTTTTGTAACTTTTACTACAGCAATCAAACCAAAATCAACAAAAATTAAGCATGAATTAACAGGCAAGTCAAGGTCAATGCACGTTACAAATTACACATTAAAAAGCAGACACTTGTACTCCTCAAACCTACCTGCTCTTGCTATCAACAACCTACAGGACCTATAGTTAGTTTGCACTGAGATACCTGGAGACAACCGGTAACCAATAGTAGGTTGGCCGTCCCACTTAGATGAGGCCTGAGGTCCATTGCCTTATGGCTTAGGGTCTACCCATTCCAGGACAGTCAGTGATAGTTACATGTGAACAGTCTCTAGTGGGCCAATGCTAACCAAAGTTCCTAACCGAGGAAGATTTATTGGGGACCGTAAGAAGGAGTTCTGTGATTTATTTTTCTTCCCTTAAAACACGGAAGCTTGTGAAAATGTAAAATGAGATTTCTTCTGAGGTGAGAATTAACAAAGCTGGCATAAAATTAGTTTGTCTTAAATATTTCAGAACTGCTGAATAATAAAAAGCAAAAGAGGATTGAGTATGATGTGCATTAAGACATGCTGTGACAATGCAACAGGTGTTTTTTTTTCTCTAGTTGGTCAATATTTTATTTCACTGAGGAGAGATTGTAGCAAATCAAACCTTTTAACACAAGTAGAATGGAGACATTTTCAATTTTGCTTGTAATAGTAAATTCTTTTCTTACCATGTTGTTTCTATTTATACGTCTTTGTGTTTTTATACATTTTTAAAGGGTTTGGGAAGAATTAACCAACCATTAAATGGGTGGAACATGTTTGCTCCATAATATCTGCTGGAAATCATTGAAGAGAATTTTCTGTAAGATACTGTTGCACTCTTAAAACCTGCGCTAGCTCCAAGTAAATCTGTGCAAGTGACACTGGAGGCTGTTGGTTCAATACTGGGCCTGAGCTGGAAGCTGTATTGATCCCACAAGCAGGCATGTGTCAGGAAACTCAAGGGCTACTATATCATTTATGGGAAGGGTTCAAAGCACTGCTGACACAAGTGGGTCAATGTCAGGATGGGTGAAGGTTGCTATTGATACTTGGTTGACAGCTAATCTTGATCCTTGGATGTTGTACTGGATAAATACTAAGGATCATCTTTTGATGTATAATGAGTGAATGGATTCTTCATCTGAAGGGAGAAGGAACATCTAGCCAGAATTGGGTGATTCCTCAAATATGACAACAGAACATTTTATGCCTTAAGGAGTTTGAATTGTGGAAGGTAGAAACCTCCTAATAGAACATGACCACTCCTTCTGTTCACTAAAATTCCCCTTTTTCCAGTCATTCTGTTATTGATTATAATCCTTCTATTTTTACAGCACCTTTTCACCTCAAGTAATCTCATATTTACTTCACAAACTAGATTATTTTTGGAGCATATTGACTGTTGTTTTGCAAGCAGACCAAACAGCCAACCTGTGTCTGCAACGTCTCACAAACAGCAGTAAGATTAATCACCAGCTCGTCTTTTAATCTGGTGACCTTGTTTGAGCAAGGAAGACGGATCTTCAACGTTGACGTGAGATGTTTAATGTTTGCCTAAACAACAGGGCAGGCAGGCACATGGCCGGTTTAGCACCTTACCTGAAAAAAGGAGCTTCATTTAAAGTGACCCAGCATTGAAAATCTACACCTGGATCTAAAGTGACTAAAGAAAAATGTTTGATCTCAAACTACACTGAGAGTAATGGTGTTTCAGAGCCGCTAATTTTTCCACAGGATTTAACAGCTAACTGTGAAATAACTTTATTATATTATATTATTCTATTAGCGTCACAGGTAGACTTACATTAACACTGCAAACAAGTGTATGGGGGTGGTGGGGTCCCACTGCCAATGTACAGCCAATCACATGGCCAAGGGAGAGTGGAAGGTGATTGGGGCTGGCTATCTGGTGGCAGGGTGGGATCGGTGTCGGGGCTGCCGGGAGATGGGAAGGGTGTGGTTCAGGCAGATCAGGGCTGGCAGAGGGGTGGGGCGGGGGGGAGCTTTGGGGCTGGCCCAAGAGAGGTCTGGGAGGTCTGGGAGGTGCACGTGCAGATCCCCGCTATGACAGATAGGTGCACGTGCAGTGGCCTGCTCAGCATTATGCTGCCAGCCGCTCCAGCGGGAATGGGCCCCGCCCCCTGATTTTAAGACTGAATCTCGCTAGGTCACTCTGCAGTGCTCAGAACGTGGGAGATTCATTCCAAAAATCCCACTAAAAAACCAATGGGAGTTATTCCCGTTTTCACGTGAATTTGACGCTTAAAATTTTTGGGGGAGAATCGCCCCCACCCCCCCACCCCCTCCCTTTTCAGACTTTGGGAGGGAACGGGAACACCTGGAGGAACTCCACGCAACCAATAAAGGAGGTGAAATTCGGTCATGCAGTGGGCTCTGATCAAATCAGCAATTGTTATACACTGCACGCATTTTCATTTTCTGTTGAAATATTGTCAAGATTTATGATCTCAAACCAAGTAGAAGGGACTGTGAGACTAAGAGACAAGTCTCCCATGAGGTTCAACTCTCGTTTGTGATCATCAACTGAAAGAATATTGGGGATGATGAAAAATCACTATGTGTCCTTTTCCTGTTACTGGCATGGATTACCCAAGGTAATCCCAGATCAGGAAGATAATTTGCATCCAAATGAAGAAGAAGAAGCCGCCATCACTCCACACAAATCCCTTTGAGCAGATGACTATTTTAGAGGCTTTGCTTCAAATGTCACTGACTTTATATTAATGTCATTATTGCCAGTGTTTTTTCCAAATGAAAACGAAAATCAAGGCTTGTTGTCAGAATGTCTCTGTCCTGAAATTATCTTAATTATACTGGAATCAGGAAGGCATCCATTCAAGTGTGCAAATTACACAGTCATCACTGTTATCAACAAAGACTGCAAAATACTTGCACTGTGCTTGAAAATGGTAACATCACATTTGAGCAAGGTCACTTGTCAACATTTGCAAATCATCCCACAACGTATCATCTGTGTTGGTTTATTGGCACAATAAGATGACAAGTGAGATCTGTCAAGCCGATGACAACAGTTTACCTTGGCGCCAAAAGTATATGGTCCGAAGGAAATGGGCATAAAATGATAATCCCGGAAATATTGGAAATTTGAAATTAGACAGAATGCTAGCAATGCATCGCCATTGTGCAGCACATGGGAGAATGTGGAATGTGTTACCACATGCAGGTGTGGAAGTGATTACCATAGGTACATGTAAGAGGAAGCTAGATTGGTACATATGGGAGGAAGGAACATAGGACTAGGAATAAATCATTTGGCCCCTACAGCCAGTTCCACTATTCAACGAGACCATGGCTAATCAGCAACCTAACTAAATATCTATCTTGGCCCATATGCTTTGATGCCTCTGATTAACAACAACAGAAATAGCGGGAAGAGATTTATTAGTAGACTGAGGTGAAGTTAGACATGTGTGTCACTTAAACAGCAGCACAGATCAATTGGGTTAAATGGTCTATTTCTGTGCTGTAATATTCAATGTATTTTAAATTTATATAGTGTGTTTAACAAAGAAGGATTCCCTCTCTTTATAGAGAGGGAAAGGAACAGACTTTGAGCAATTGTAGAGGAGTTGGGGAGGATGACTAAAACTGTTGCCAGAAGGATAGGCTTTAAGGACAATTTTTAAAGCAAACGGGAGGATAAGGAGTCAGGCTGGAGTGTAAGTTGGGAGAGGGAATTCCAGGTAGTGGACCCAGGGAGCTGAAGGCACCACCACTAATATTGAGTCAAAGGAAAAGAGAGATGTAAGGAAGCCAACTTTGGAATGTTGGAGGGCGTAGAAGAGGGTGTAAAACTGGACAAAATTGGGATTTAGTGTGGAGCAAAATCCTGGGAAGACTTTGAGATAAATATGTGCAGTTTAAATTCAGCATTGGTAGATATGTTAGTGGTCGCATTGGTGGCACAGTGGTTAGTACTGCTGCCTGATAGTGCCAAGGACCTGGGTTCGATTCCCAGCTTGGATCACTCTCTGTGCGGAGTCTGCACATTCTCCCTGTGTCTGAATGGGTTTTCTCTGGGTGCTCTGGTTTCCTCCCACAATCCAAAAGACCTACTGGTTAGGTGCATTGGCCATTGGCGATTAGGGGATTTTCACAGTAACTTTATTGCAGTGTTAATGTATGCCTGCTTGTAACACGAATAATAATTGAATATTAAATATAAAAACCTGAGTTGAAATGGATTTTGTAGAGGCGGTGGGGTTATTCTGAGTGGCAGAAATGGGCAAGCAGCATTAGTATCAGACAGTGAGCAGCTGAGGTTGGTGAATGGCAAGCTGACAAGGATAGCACGGGAAAGTCCTGCCTAAAGGTGATAGGTGTCTGAAGTGGACATTTGGTGATCGTATGGAGTGGAGATGAATGAAGCTGCCAAGGTCAAAATATCAATCTTGGTGATAGGTTGTATGTGCGACTTGCATCAATGGATCAGATAGAATAAAAGATTTTGAATAGTCTGCTTTGAGAGGAGGTTGTAACCACTGACAAGGGAATGAATTTCATAGCAAGGAACTGGAGTACTTGCCTCAGTTTTCCCTATGTCTGTGTGGAGAAACATGACATTATTCAGACAGTCTGACAACATAAAAGTTATTTTCGGGCTCAGAGAATGGGCAGTGAGTTGTCATCAGCAGCTAATGGAAACACAACTCTTCAATGTCTGTTAGCATCGGAAAGATAGAACTTTTTTAATTAATCACCACCATATTCTGGCTTTCTAGCCATTTTCTAACTTATTTGAAGAAGTGTCTATTTTAAACTTTCAGGAGGTTTGATTTGATTTCTTCATGATATTAAAGGGTTGTTACTGTTATTCAAAATTTGTTAGCATTCTGTTTAAAGTCTTTAAAATGTTTTATTTTGTGTCACAAGTAGATCGCATTAACACTGTCACTGTGAAAATCCCCAGTTACTGCACTCTGGCGCCTATTCGGATACACTGAGGGAGAATTTAGCAATGCTAATGCACGTCTTTCACACTGTGGGAGAAAACTGAGGCATCTGGAGGGAACCTATGCAGACTTAGGGAGAATGTGTAGACTCCACACAGACAGTGACCCAAGCCGGGAATCAAACCCAGGTCCCTGGCACTGTGAAGCAGCAGTGCTAACCATTGTGCCGCAGTGCTGCCCACTGCTGTGTTAATTAATATTATCTGAGATTGTTACTGCTATGTGGGTTATTAATAGTATCCAGGGGTGGAATTCTCCCAAAAATGTTCTAAGGGTAGAATTTGCAGGAAAACTGGAGTAATTCATGCTCTATTTAATAAATATGGGAGCTCACACTAGAATCTCCCACACCCTCTGCAATGTAGAGGCCACCACTGTGAATATCATTAAATTTCAGGGGGAAAGGGGCCTATTCCCACCCAGGAGATTGAAACCAGTGATCTCTGTGCATGCACAGTGACCCCGAGCTGTCAGCCTTCCCATTTGCTGGCCAGTTCAATTGCTGGCCAGCCTGGGACCCCGGCAGTGCTGCCCCACCCCCCAACTCCCCCATGGCCCAATTGCAGCCCCCCTCGACCATTCCTGGGCCAGGCTCCTCCCCCCCACCCCAGCCCCAACATCCTGGTAGTCCCTGATATCCAGCACCCCCTCTCCACCTGCAGTGCCAATACCACCCCTCCCCCTCCAAATCTGGCAGATCTGCCCTGGCAGCCAATCTCCCAGCCCCGTCCTGATCTCCAGTCCCCCCAAAACAGATTTAACCCCCCAGCAGTCCCTACCTTTCCCCCCCCAGCCTGCCCTGATCGCTGGGCCCCCTTCTGACCCCATCGATCCCCATTCAGAGCGGCAGCAGGAGCTCCATCCCCATTAATTGCCCCTAAGTCCTGCTCCCACCAGACCACACTCCCTATAAGCCCACCCCCTTGGCACTGTCCGATGTCAGGTGGACAGTGCCAAGGTGTCCCTTGGACATGGGCATTTTGCCTCTTGGGCAGTGCCAAGGGTCAGATGCTAGCACTGCCAGGGTGCCCATGCCCAGGGGGCACCACCCTCCAGCCGCCTGACCCCCTGGGGAGCCCCGATTGCCCTCTTCACTCCAGTGGGGTCAGCTGTTAGTTTCCTGAAAGTGGGGTGCTAGTCTGAACCCAGCTGGAGTGAAATACTCCTGGCGAAGTGGGTGGTGCTAGTGGGCCCAGGGAATTCTGGGAATTCTGGGAAGTCCTGGGCCCGCTAATCACATTAAAATTACATTTAAAATCAGATGTAAAGTACTTACCTGTTGTTCCTGCCGATTTCCAGCATGAATCAGACAACGCCAGAAATCCAGTGCTGAGAGATGGCAGGAACACACGTGTGAATCCCATGCATTCCCAGACGTGAGATTCTCCCACCACGCCACAGTAGAAAAGTAGCACAGCGAGGTGGAGAATCCACCACCCCCCCCCCCCCCCCACCCCCCCACCCCCCCACCGACTCCCCCGGACTTTTTGGTTATCTTGCAGGTTTCTTTAAATGATCCAGCATTTGTCAACACTATCTAGGTCTATCAGCCTTCTCAAAGGTTGTTTCCAACATTGTTCAAGTTTGTAAATACTATCTGAGGTTTACTAAGGTTGTTTGGGATTTGTTGACATTGTCAATGTTCACTTTCTGAAGGTTGATAAGTCTGCCTGGGTTTGTTATCATGATTCCTGTTTTTTTTTATTCTTATCTGAGGCTAGCCAAATCTCTCTGGGTTTGCTCACAGATTTCCAGGTTTCTGCGTACTATCCAGAGGATTTTTTTTGAACAATATTTTAGTTAACTACCACTACTGGGATGTATTTTTACTCTGCTACCATCTCGGTAGAGATTGTTAACGTTTAAAGAAAAATTCAAACACTCAGTCATTAACTGGAAGAACGATGCCACAAGGTTTCATTATTTTAAATTAAAATAAACTTTACTGTATATAAAAAAGCAAGCACTGAAAGAGTAACACCATAATTTGTCAAGACATAAGGCCCGATTTTACCATCAAGTTGTACCCATTTTTGGGCGTGAAAAATTGATAAAGTTGAGTGTGAGATGAGTAGCGTGATCCGCGCCTGCCTCCGTGCTTGTTCTCCCTTTACTAAGGCCCGAAAATGGCCACAATCGGGACCGCACCGAAACGGGCATGCAGTTAAATTGACTTAACGGGCTGCACGCCCAACCTTACCGGCACTTCCCCCTTTACCTCTGTATTCGCCCATCCAAAATCAGTGTGAAACAGACATGCTCTACAGAAGTCCGATTTTGGCACTCCAGCTAGTAAGGAGGCAAGTGCCAAGCGTCTGACAGCGTTCTGCATGAAATTGGGGGTGGGGGGGAGGGGGGGCAGGCTGGTGGTGGTGGTAGAAGGGTAGGGTCCATTGCCACTCTACCTATGATCAGTGAGGGGGAAGAGGGGGTCTGCTGCCACTTGCCTGTGATCAGTGAGGGGGAAGGGGGGATCCACTGCCACTCTGTCTGTGATCAGTGAGGGGGAACGGGGGGATTCACTGCCACTCTGTCTGTAATCAGTGAGGGGGAAGAGGGGATTCACTGCCACTCTGTCTGTGATCAGTGAGGGGGAAGAGGGGATTCACTGCCACTCTGTCTGTGATCAGTGAGCAGGAAGGGGGGATCCACTGCCACTCTGTCTGTGATCAGTGAGGGGGAAGGGGGGATTCACTGCCACTCTGTCTGTGATCAGTGAGGGGGAACGGGGGGATTCACTGCCACTCTGTCTGTAATCAGTGAGGGGGAAGAGGGGATTCACTGCCACTCTGTCTGTGATCAGTAAGGGGGAACAGGGGGATTCACTGCCACTCTGTCTGTGATCAGTGAGGGGGAACGGGGGGATCCACTGCCACTCTGTCTGTGATCAGTGAGGGGGAACAGGGGGATTCACTGCCACTCTGTCTGTGATCAGTGAGGGGGAACGGGGGGATCCACTGCCACTCTGTCTGTGATCAGTGAGCAGGAAGGGGGGATTCACTGCCACTCTGTCTGTGATCAGTGAGGGGGAACGGGGGGATTCACTGCCACTCTGTCTGTGATCAGTGAGGGGGAACGGGGGGATCCACTGCCACTCTGTCTGTGATCAGTGAGCAGGAAGGGGGGATTCACTGCCACTCTGTCTGTGATCAGTGAGGGGGAAGGGGGGATTCACTGCCACTCTGTCTGTGATCAGTGAGGGGGAACAGGGGGATCCACTGCCACTCTGTCTGTGATCAGTGAGCAGGAAGGGGGGATCCACTGCCACTCTGTCTGTGATCAGTGAGGGGGAACGGGGGGATTCACTGCCACTCTGTCTGTGATCAGTGAGCAGGAAGGGGGGATTCACTGCCACTCTGTCTGTGATCAGTGAGGGGGAAGGGGGGATCCACTGCCACTGTCTGTGATCAGTGAGGGGGAAGGGGGGATTCACTGCCACTCTGTCTGTGATCAGTGAGGGGGAACGGGGGGATCCACTGCCACTCTGTCTGAGATCAGTGAGGGGGAAGGAGGGATCCACTGCCACTCTGTCTGTGATCAGTGAGGGGGAAGGGGGGATTCACTGCCACTCTGTCTGTGATCAGTGAGGGGGAACGGGGGGATCCACTGCCACTCTGTCTGAGATCAGTGAGGGGGAACGGGGGGATCCACTGCCACTCTGTCTGTGATCAGTGAGGGGGAAGGGGGGATTCACTGCCACTCTGCCTGTGATCAGTGAGGGGGAACAGGGGGATCCACTGCCACTCTGTCTGTGATCAGTGAGGGGGAACGGGGGGATCCACTGCCACTCTGTCTGTGATCAGTGAGGGGGAACGGGGGGATTCACTGCCACTCTGTCTGTGATCAGTGAGGGGGAACGGGGGGATCCACTGCCACTCTGTCTGTGATCAGTGAGGGGGAAGGAGGGATCCACTGCCACTCTGTCTGTGATCAGTGAGGGGGAAGGAGGGATCCACTGCCACTGTCTGTGATCAGTGAGGGGGAACGGGGGGATCCACTGCCACTCTGACGGTGATCAGTGAGGGGGAAGGGGGGATCCACTGCCACTGTCTGTGATCAGTGAGGGGGAACGGGGGGATCCACTGCCACTCTGTCTGTGATCAGTGAGCAGGCAGGAGGGATCCACTGCCACTCTGTCTGTGATCAGTGAGGGGGAAGGAGGGATCCACTGCCACTCTGTCTGTGATCAGTGAGCAGGAAGGGGGGATCCACTGCCACTCTGTCTGTGATCAGTGAGCAGGAAGGGGGGATCCACTGCCACTCTGTCTGTGATCAGTGAGCAGGAAGGGGGGATCCACTGCCACTCTGTCTGTGATCAGTGAGGGGGAACAGGGGGATCCACTGCCACTGTCTGTGATCAGTGAGGGGGAAGGAGGGATCCACTGCCACTCTGTCTGTGATCAGTGAGCAGGAAGGGGGGATCCACTGCCACTCTGTCTGTGATCAGTGAGGGGGAACAGGGGGATCCACTGCCACTGTCTGTGATCAGTGAGGGGGAAGGAGGGATCCACTGCCACTCTGTCTGTGATCAGTGAGGGGGAAGGAGGGATCCACTGCCACTCTGCCTGTGATCAGTGAGGGGGAACGGGGGGATTCACTGCCACTCTGTCTGTGATCAGTGAGGGGGAAGGGGGGATTCACTGCCACTCTGTCTGTGATCAGTGAGGGGGAAGAGGGGGATCCACTGCCACTCTGTCTGTGATCAGTGAGGGGGAAGAGGGGGATCCACTGCCACTCTGTCTGTGATCAGTGAGGGGGAACAGGGGGATCCACTGCCACTCTGTCTGTGATCAGTGAGGGGGAAGGAGGGATCCACTGCCACTCTGTCTGTGATCAGTGAGGGGGAACAGGGGGATCCACTGCCACTCTGTCTGTGATCAGTGAGGGGGAACAGGGGGATCCACTGCCACTCTGTCTGTGATCAGTGAGGGGGAAGGAGGGATCCACTGCCACTCTGTCTGTGATCAGTGAGGGGGAAGGAGGGATCCACTGCCACTCTGTCTGTGATCAGTGAGGGGGAACGGGGGGATCCACTGCCACTCTGTCTGTGATCAGTGAGGGGGAACAGGGGGATCCACTGCCACTCTGTCTGTGATCAGTGAGGGGGAACAGGGGGATCCACTGCCACTCTGTCTGTGATCAGTGAGGGGGAAGGAGGGATCCACTGCCACTCTGTCTGTGATCAGTGAGGGGGAACAGGGGGATCCACTGCCACTCTGTCTGTGATCAGTGAGGGGGAAGGAGGGATCCACTGCCACTCTGTCTGTGATCAGTGAGGGGGAAGGAGGGATCCACTGCCACTCTGTCTGTGATCAGTGAGGGGGAACGGGGGGATCCACTGCCACTCTGTCTGTGATCAGTGAGGGGGAACAGGGGGATCCACTGCCACTCTGTCTGTGATCAGTGAGGGGGAACAGGGGGATCCACTGCCACTCTGTCTGTGATCAGTGAGGGGGAACAGGGGGATTCACTGCCACTCTGTCTGTGATCAGTGAGGGGGAACGGGGGGATTCACTGCCACTCTGTCTGTGATCAGTGAGGGGGAAGGGGGGGATTCACTGCCACTCTGTCTGTGATCAGTGAGGGGGAACAGGGGGATTCACTGCCACTCTGTCTGTGATCAGTGAGGGGGAAGGGGGGATTCACTGCCACTCTGTCTGTGATCAGTGAGGGGGAACGGGGGGATTCACTGCCACTCTGTCTGTGATCAGTGAGGGGGAAGGGGGGGATTCACTGCCACTCTGACGGTGATCAGTGAGGGGGAACGGGGGGATTCACTGCCACTCTGTCTGTGATCAGTGAGGGGGAACGGGGGGATCCACTGCCACTCTGTCTGTGATCAGTGAGGGAGAAGGGGGTGGGTCCACTTCCAGTCTTCCTGAGATCAATGAGAGGGAATGGGGGCTATGCTGCCTCTCTGCCTATGATCAGTGAGGGAGAAGAGAAGGTTCGCGCCACCTTGCCTGTGATCAGTGAGGGGGAAGGGGGTCTGCTGCCACTCTGCCTGTGATTAGTGAGAGGGGCAGGGGGTCCACTGCCACTTTGCCTGTGTTCAACGAGAGGGAAGAGGGGTCTGCTGCCACTTTGCCTGAGGTCAGTGGGGAAGGGGGCCATGATTGATCTGTGTGGCTGGTAGGTGGTGGATAAGCGGGTCAGTAATGTTGTGGGGCCTGGGGAAGGCATTATCCGGCCCAGGAGTGATGTTGTAGGGGAGCGTTATTATATCATTTTTATCTGCGCATGCGCAGTTGGAGGCACCGATCAAAGCTGCAAGATTTTGGGTTCATTAAGCCCCGCCCACAGACTTAAATAACGTGATTCAAAATCGCTGATATTTTTGCAGGCTGAGTGCGTATGGTGCTTGAGAACGGGTCTATAAGTTGGATCTGAAACACTCTCAGTCTCAAGTCCGCCGAGCACTTATAATCAAAATGGTAAAAATAGGGCAAACAGAGTATGAATCCTGTTCATTTTTTAACTTCCTAGTTCTACCCAAGAGTTCCCTTATACATTACAAAACCTTGAAGATTCCTTCAATTCTCCTCACTGGGACTAAAACAAGTATACCACAGCTGTCTAGAATTCACATTGATTTATTCTAAATGTTCCAGCTATACAATGATCTGCAAGATTTCATGGCACACATTCCATTAGCCTTTGGCTCCAACCTTCCCTCAAAACTTTACAACAGTGAACTTCTCAGTTCAAGCTTGGGGCTCACTGCATTTGTACCCAGTGATTTAAAACTCAGGCATACCCTGGTCCCTAATGGCCTTGATATTCCTTATCTTGGCAATGGACAGAAACAGACTGTTTTCTTCCAGTCTTCTCCCAGAGTTGTTTTGCAGCTCCTGGCAGATTTCTGTCTCTTTGTGCACGCTCTCAAGTTGAATTGCTAACATAACACAAAATGGTATCTTCCCTGTATAGTCTAACCCTGTGTCAATGTAGCATAGATTGGGATGCCCCAAACAAAAATGTTACCTATTTAGTTATTACCTTCAAAATAACCCCTTGATTCTGAGACCTACATAAATAATTGACCTCTCCAATAATGTTACTGACCCTCTTTCTAGATTTGCTGATTCCAATAAGAAAGCCATTTGCTTACAGAAGTGCATAAAACTTCTTTGACCTGGGGGCTACATGAATAATTCATATCTCCCTACTAAAAGCTCAGAGATAAGTCATCCATTGTTTAACTCTTGCCTAAACAAATTGGCCAGAACAACAGCAGACTTGAAGATTGGGAGCAGTTTAGAATTCAGCAAATGAGGACCAACAGATTAATTAATGAGGGGAAACAGAGTGCGCGAGTAAGTTTGTTGTGAGCATGACTGTAAAACTTCTATCAGTAGTGAAGAGAAAAAGATTGGTGAAGTCAAATTCAGGTCCCTTGTAGTCAGAAACAGGTGAATTTATAATAGGGAACAAAGAAATGGCTAACCAAGTAAACATGATGTGGATGTGCCAGCGTTGGACTGGAGTAAACACAGTAAAAAGTCTGACAACACCAGGTTTAAGTCCAACTGATTTATTTGATAGTAAACTCACTAGCTTTCGGGGTTAGCCCCTTCGTCAGGTGAATGGAGAGTTCTGGCCTCGGACAGAGCATATAAAGTACAGTTTACAGATTACTGATTAGAGTGCGAATCTTTACACCTAACCTACTGTTCAAGTCTTAAAGTGGCTGACAATGTGAGTGGAAGGAGCACTGATCACAGGTTAAAGAGATGTGTATTGTCTCCAGACAGTACAGTAAGTGAGGTTTTGCAAATCCAGGCAAGTCACGGGGGTTACAGATAGTGCGACATGAACCCAAGATCCCTGTTGAGACAGTCCTCATGTGTGCGGAACTTGGCTATCAGTCTCTGCTCAGCGACTCTGCGCTGTCGTGTGTCGTGAAGGCCGCCTTGGAGAATGCTTACCCGAAGGTCAGAGGCTGAATGCCCGTGACCACTGAAGTGTTCGCCAACAGGAAGGGAACAGTCGTGCCTGGTGATTGTCGAGCGATGTTCATTCATCCGTTGTCGTAGCGTCAGCATGGTCTCCCCAACGTTGCAAGAAAAGGTGTCCCGAAGCATGGTACATTGGGGAGACCATGCAGACGCTACGACAACGGATGAATGAACATTGCTCGACAGTCACCAGGCAAGACTGTTCCCTTCCTGTTGGCGAACACTTCAGTGGTCACGGGCATTCAGCCTCTGACCTTCGGGTAAGCATTCTCCAAGGCGGCCTTCACGACACACGACAGCGCAGAGTCGCTGAACAGAGACTGATAGCCAAGTTCCACACACATGAGGACGGTCTCAACAGGGATCTTGGGTTCATGTCGCACTATCTGTAACCCCCGTGACTTGCCTGGGTTTGCCTCACTTACTGTACTGTCTGGAGACAATACACATCTCTAACCTGTGATCAGTGCTCCTTCCACTCACATTGTCAGCCACTTTAAGACTTGTACAGTAGGTTAGGTGTAAAGATTCGCATTCTAATCAGTAATCTGTAAACTGTCTGTGCTTTACATGCTCTGTCTGAGGCCAGAACTCTCCATTCACCTGACGAAGGGGCTAACCCCGAAAGCTTGTGAGTTTACTATCAAATAAATCGGTTGGACTTAAACCTGGTGTTGTCAGACTTTTTACTGTGTTAACCAAGTAAATACATACTTTAGATCTATCTTTACAAAGGAGGACACAAATAAGGTACCAGAAATTTTGGTGAACACAGGGTTAAGGAGAGGGAGGAACAGAAGACAATCGGTATTGGTAGGTAAATGATGTTAGGAAATTGATGAGACTGAAAGTCAATAAATCCGCAGAGCCTGATAATCTTCATTTCAGAGTACTTAAGGAAGAGTTCCTAGAAATAATAGATTAATTGCTAGTCATCTTCCCAGATTCTATAGACTCTGGAAGAGGTCTGATGGATTGGAAGGTAGCTAATGAAACCCCAATATTTAAAAAGAGAGGTACTTCAGGGGTGTCACATTTAGGAGGTACCCCAAAGAAGAGCTGGTGGACCCCTGGAAGTTCTCATATAAGGATTGCATGGCAATTGATTGGGAAATTTTGATGAGCAATTACCCCATTTTGGAAATCGTAGAAGACACCACTTTTAATCATGGAATTTGGATGGTTCTGACTGTCTCATCAGAATAGTTACCCAGGAAAAGTTAGAAGAATCAAAACCACCTTGAATCTAAGATAACTACAGCACTCACCGGCAACTCACCCACACTGACCCCTTGCTGGATACCCTGACTACATTCCCACCCACCACTAGATTCCCAGAATCTGTGATCATCCCCAACCTCCACAAAACCCTCCAAACCCCAAACCACCCCCTACGCTCCTGAGACTCAGACTACACCCCAACCCACCAACTTGCTAACTCCCTGACTACCCACCAAATCCTTGACTACTCTCTTGACACCCTGACTACCCACCAAACTCCCAACTACCTTCCTGACTTCAACCTTACTGACCACCTTACTCACCCCCATCCAACCATCTGATGCCCCCAGCACGACTAACCTAATCCCTTCTAATTACTCGACATCTCTTCACTGATAACCCTCCCACTGATCATCACCCCCAATGGCCATTTGTCTCCGTATAACTGCCCCCACTGATCAACTCCCCACTTGCTATTTGTGTACCCGTAATGACCCCTACTGATCAACTCCCACTGGCTATTTGTTTATCGATGACTACTCCCACTGACCAACTCCCCACTGGCCATTTATGTCCTCATAACTACCCCCACTGATCAATTCCCCATTGATCATCGGACTCTTCCCACTGATACAACCCCCCCCATCCCCTGATTACTACTGACCACCTGACCTTACACACACTTACCATCTACCAACCCCTGGCTTCTTGGACCATTAAACATATCTGCTTTATGGCAGCAAGTGTTGTTAGAAAAAGAGATTGTGTCTTCCTTTCCTTTGAATCTCTGACACCTGGCAGAAGGTCATGGGAATGTACTGTATTGCATTTTTCCCAACCAGCCCAAGTTAGAAGGTCGGATGAGAAAGGTGTGGCTGCATTTCATTGTAAATCAAAAGGAGCAGGATGACAATCTGACCATGGTTTTCACTCTATAGAAGTCCAGGTCCAGTTCCAATATGTCCAAAGCGGCCATGTTAGGCACTTACCTCTGCTCTGGAAATTCTAACGGACCATAGATGATGCAGGAACTCATCCCAAATTCTCAGCTCCAGTTCCCCACCATCTCCTCTCCCCCATCCAGCCCCCACCCCCATGCTATCCACCTCCAACTCCATTGACGATCACAAGGCAATGAAAATTTAGCTCCCCATTATCTGGATTGACCCTTGAGGAATGGCACTGGACTGACTAAATGGGTGCCTGTTATCCTTCACGAAAGTGTATTGCAGCATCATTTAGTGAGAACTGGATTCAGGCAGTAATCACACTAAAAAGCAAGAAAATAAAGACATCACAGATTTTATGTAAGTGAAGAAGCCATTTAATACAAGTTCTTTTTTCTCAATGTCTCACAAAAGACCTCAAATTTTACACGATAGAATTTCTTCAATTTTGCAAAAGCATTAAAGTTAAATTTAAATCAGATATAACAAAGCTTGATATATATTTCCATGGTAATCTCACTCACCAATGCTCTAGGGTAGAGGGTGCACTATTAAATTGTCATTTATCTCACCACTGAATTACAGCTTTTCCATAATTTCTCTCAAAGCACGGTGCTTCAACTTTTCTACAATCAATAGAATGTTCTGGAACTCTTACAGGCATATAGATGACCAAGATTAAATGGAGAATAAGCTCTACTGGGATGGGGCCTTGGAGAATTAGAACTGTAAGAGCGACTGAAATATTGTTTGACATAAGGTCAGTGATTACTAGGATTCAATATTCTCATCTCATTAGAGATGCATGTGCAACATTTAAATCCAGTTCTTTCATTTTCCAACCTTATTTTCCTGGAGATAGCACAGCATTTGCCTTATTTCCCTCTGAAAACAATTGATAATTTTCCATTTTTTCTTTCCCAGTATTTTCCTTTCTTTGAAGTATTGGATTTGGGCTCATAATCCCATTCTGTAGGCTGGTATTCGCGGGGCTCACCTTGCCATCCAAACCTGAGATATGATCCAGAGCCTTCATCATTAAAAATGAGAATGGATGGGGTGTAGAAAAAAAAGCATCAGGCGGGTCGTATTTTTTTTCCATTTTCCTTGCACCCCACCCATCCTGAAGTGGCCAGACTTCCAACGGGACTCCCATCCAGTAGCTGTCTCACCTGCCAGAGTTGTCCAAAGAAATTCGCCTCCTTTTTGGCATCATACGATGCCCAGCCCTTTGTGGGCTGAGGAGGTCGGTGCAGTTTTTTGCTGTGGCACATCAGAACTGTCGATCAATGAGTCAAACATCATATCCTGGTCTTATGAGGGCATCTTTCAGCGTCTTTCAGGAGTGGGAGGGGAAGGAAATGAAAGGGTGGAGGGTAGTATTGACCCCTTTGATATTAATCCATTGTAGGTCACATGCCCCCAAGCCAGAACCAATGGAGCACAAGCATGCAAACCAAGGCCAATCACGGTGAGGGCATGCATTCCCGGAGCTGGAAGGCTTCAGTTGGAGTCAAGGCATTGTCTGAAGTAGTTACACTATATATTGTCCTGTTAAACCCTTAGTTGTATATAGTTCTTCTCAATCAATTAATCTTTTAATCTGTTACAAACCACATTGGGTCAGCTTGAGTTACCACAGCTACAATTTTATAAGAAATACTAATTAGGTTTATACTAATTACTAATTAGGTTTAAGTTTATTTGTTAGTGTTACAAGCAGTAACACTGCTTGAAGTTACTGTGAAAATCCCCTAGTTGCCACACTCTAGCGCCTGTTCGTGTACACTGTGCGAGAATTCAGCACGGCCAATGCACCTAACCAGCACATCTTTTGTACTGTGGAAGGAAACCAGAACACCCGGAGGAAAACCAAGTCAGACAATGGAAAAATGTGCAGGCTCCACACAGTGACCCAAGCCAGGAATTGAACCTGGGCCCCTGGCGCTGTGAAGCAGCAGCACCAACCACTATGCCATCGTATCGCCCTTCATCTATGAATCTCTAAGAAACATCACAAAAAAGCCTGGAAGTGCTTCGCAAATAATCACAATGAAGCATAGTAACTATTGGGAGGTCTGTCTCTGAGCCAGATGCTTTGGGTTCAAGTCCCACAGAAAGAAGTCTCACAACACCGGGTTAAAGTCCAATAGGTTTATTTGGTAGCAAAAGCCACTATCTTTCGGAGCATTGCTCCTTTGTCAGGTAAGTGGGAGTTCTGTTCACAAACAGGGCATATAAAGACACAAACTCAATTTACAAAATAATGGTTGGAATGCAAGTCTTTACAGGTAATCAAGTCTTAAAGACACTGTGACTGACGAGACCGTTAAGCACAGGACAGTTAGTGAGATTTTGCAAGCCCAGGCAAGTCATTATGGGGGTTACAGATAGTGTGACATGAACCCAAGATCCCGGTTGAGGCCATGTGTGCGGAACTTGCCTATCAGTCTCTGCTCAGCGACTCTGCATTGTCCTGTGTCACGAAGGCTGCCTTAGAGAAGCTTACCTGAAGATCAGAGGCCAAATGCCCGTGACTGCTGAAGTGTTCCCTAGCAGGAAGAAAACACACTTGCCTTATGATTGTTGAGCAGTGTTCATTCATCCATTGTCGTAGCATCTGCATGGTCTCCCCAATGTACCATGCCTTAGGACATCCTTTCCCGCAGTGTATCAGGTAGACAATGTTGGCCGAGTTGCAAGAATACGTACCGTGTACCTGGTGGTTGGTGTTCTCAGTTGAGATGATGGCATCTATGTCGAAGATTTGGCATGTCTTACAGAGGTTGCTGTGGCAGGGTTGCATGGTGTCGTGGTCACTGTTCTCCTGAAGGCTGTGTAGTTTGCTATGGACAATGTCTGTTGGAGGTTGTGTGGTTGTTTGAAGGCAAGAAGTGGGGGTGTGGGGATGGCCTTGGCGAGATGTTCATCTTCATCAATGACATGTTGAAGTCTCCTGAGAAGCTATCATAGCTTCTCCACTCCGGGGAAGTATTGGACGATGAAGGGTACTCTGTCTGCCGTGTTCCATGTTTGTCTTCTGAGGAGGTTGGTGCGGTTTTTTGCTGTGGCATGTTGGAACTGTCGATCGATGCCCTGGTCTTATGAGGGCATCTTTCAGTGTCTTGAGATGTCTGTTACGATCCTCCTCATCTGAGCAGATCCTGTGTATACAGAGTGCTTGTCCATAGGGGATGACTTCTTTAACGTGGTTAGGGTGGGAGCTGGAGAAGTGGAGCATCGTAACATTATCCATGGGCTTGCGGTACAGTGAAGTATTATCCCAGAATTTGAAACATCAGGAAGATGTGCTCACAATGTAGATAACAGTTTAAGTATCAGCCTGCAAAATACTACCAATGGCAGGTGGTAAGAGTGGAAGAGACTACAAACCTGCTGTGACAGGGTAGTGACCTATTCCAGGAAAAAAACTAGCTGTGGGAACATATAAAAATCTGCTTTGTGCAACACTAGGTGCAGGAAGAGAATCAGCAACAATGACTTATGCGGATAAACATAGTAGCTACTTTGTAAATAGTGGAGTTCTACAAACAATAATGACATGGTCTACTTTTTTTGTTTAATGCCTAGTGCTGTGTTCCTGTTCCTCTTCAAACAATGGAACTGAATTGAGCCACCAGAACAAACACTTGGGTCTTTGCTTTATCTGAAGGATATCATCTTTCGCTCAGAAGCACTCACTTTTGTACTGTACTCAAGATATAACTCCAGCGATGTGCTGGTTTTCTGGACTACATGTGAATTCACAACATTGTTAATCACAGGTAACACTGCTATTACCTGAGTCAAGCTAGCACAAAATGCAAAGTAAAAGAAAGTTCAAGCAAGCATACTTAAAAAACAAAGGTTATTGATTGACACCACCTTTCAGTTCAATTTACACTCTGGGATTTGTGGGGCTCTACAATTTATTTCCAAACAAATTTGACAATTATCTCCACATTTAAACTCTCTTCGGTTTTGTGGGATGCCACACACAACAAAATATTATGCCTTTCAATGAACCTGTCTCTACTCTTTCTCCAGGAATATGTTCCATATCATCCCAGGTGAAGAAGCAGCACCCACATCCCACCAACAGAAAATTGCTTGTGCTTCCATAACTGAGATATTTTCCATTTCCTTGAAGTAATGTCAATATTGGAAATGAACTAAAACTTTACCTGTTGATCTAATTGCATCAGACTGCACTAATGGTTCAGGACTATAGGACCATAAGATATAGGAGCAGAATTAGACATTCAGCCCATTGAGTCTGCCCTACCATTCAAGCACGCCTGATATGATTCTCATCCCTATTCTCCTGCCTTCTCCCCATCTTGATCCTCTTTTTGATCAAGAACCGATCTATCACTGTCTTAAAAATACATAATGACCTGGCCTCCACAGTGCTCTGTGGCATTGAGTTCTACAGATTCACCACCTGCTATCTGAAGAAATTCTTCCTCATCTTAGTTTTAAAGGATCGTCCCTTCACTCTGAGTTCTAGACACTCCTACTAGTGGAAACATCCTCTCCACATCCACTCTATCTAAACTTCTGAGTATTCTGTAAATTTCAATTAGATCTCCTCTCATCCTTCTAAACTCCATTGAGTATAGGCTCAGGCTGCTCAGCCGTTCCTCATATTACAAACCCTTCATTCCTGGGATCGTTCTTGTGAACCTTCTCTGGAACCCTCCAAGGCCAGCACATCCTTCCTTAAGTATGGGGCACAATTTGGACACCACCAGCAAGAAGTAAACATGGTCCACAATAATACTGATCTGAGAAACGATATAAGAATAGTTCCAAAAATCTCTGACACTGCTCCAGAGACCTTGACTGAGGAGGTTCAGAGAAATAGAGAAGTGCTACCTAGAAAGAAGGATAGGAAATCTCCAGAAAAATGCTAGGAAGGCAACTGAAGCAATAGCTGCAGCAATAAATGACAAGGACCTGGATGAAGTGCCACAAGAAGTTCATTGACTTCAAATGAGTGGTCAAGTCAATGAACAGATCTTCAAATGCATTAACTGCAGCACCAGCCTAACAACAATGTCCAATAATTAGAACTAATACTTCATTTTCATAGCTTCACCTCACTTACACATATTAACATTGCTACAAACTTCACCCCCACATCTCACAGCTTTTACAAACTGCCACATATTCAACCAAGTTTAACACATCACCCAAATAGTTTGCACTACACTACATTGGCATGCATCCCCCTCTCTTGCAGGAAAAGATAGTACATAATTGTAGGAGGTGGCAGTGCTCACCATCATTGGGGCAGCAATTGTTGACACCATGGTCCATGAAGATAACTTCTTACCTAATCCCCTCTAAAACCCACTTACTCTTCATCCCCCAATCTCTTCTCATTTAGAAGCTGCCAATGGTGTAAGCATTCAACGCTTAATACCCCTTCCCAACCACTCATGGCAACTTTACCCTTGTGCTTTAGTCCTTGCAGAGACCCAGGAACTGCCACCTGGGGTGGCTTTGGTAGACAAACACCACATTAAAGAGCAACTGGCAATGATGGTGAAGAAATGCTGTCGCTTGGTCTTACACTTGCAGCCACTAGCTTAGATATTGACACTGCATGTTATTAAAAGGCAAGCTGAGGAAATGGATCTGCCTGTGGTGAGACACTGGACAGGAGGGGTCTAAGGCAAGGCAAGTGGAAAGGGTCATGCAGATTTTTCACGTGTTTTGCCGCAAAGGACTCAGTAGAGGGTTATGACGAGGCAGGCTACAAAAGAAATATGATTGTCAGATGCAACAAAATGATTGGTTCATTGGTAGGCTTACCGGAAGATCTGTGTGCAGGGTCTTTATCGTTTCCAACTTTGCTAGTGTCATTAGCTCACTTGGGGAATCAAACATGATGCAGTATTTGAACGCCAAAGGTACAGCACCAGCAACAATTATGTGCTGCAGTGGAAGACAGCATTCCTCCTCCTATCTCTGCCACACCACCAATGTGCTTGCAGTTGCCTGTCAGCTTAGACAGCCAAGACCTTTATATCCCACTCCAAGGTGGGATGGTCTGAAGCCAGGTTTTCTTAGACCAGAGCTGTATGAACTTGTCCTGTAAGGCTTCATCACTGAAAATCATCAGCTTTCCACCGACTATGCCATAGCCAGGGCCAGGAAGAGAAGCCTTGGGCTCATTATACAACTCCCCTCACCACGTCCTCGTCACCCAAACATGCATGATATTTTCTCCCTCTCAAGACTAGCAGTCAATTCACCAATCACAGAAAGGTATGAGTAAAATTATGCCATTCATTGTTGGCATCTGGTTACAAATATAATTTAACATATATAAACAAAAATTTATTTATTAGTCACAAGTAAGGCTTACATTAACACTGCAATAAAGTTACTCTGGTTCCTGTTCAGGTCATTGCACCTAAACCAGTATGTCTTTCAGAGTGTGGGAGAAAACCGGAACACCCAGAGGACATCCACACAAACACAGGAAGAGCGTGCAAACTCCACACAGACAGTGGCCAAGCCAGGAATCGAACCCGGATCCCTTATACAGCATGAGTCATTAATAATAAGAGCAGCAATGACATAAAACAGTATTCGTTTGCATGTGTCATTTAAGTGATCCCACTGTGATTGCTAAACAAGTCAGAGAGCCCAAATTTTGTTTGATCAGCATCATGCAGTGCTGTTAATTTGACAGGAAAATTTGCCATTGGTTATTTATAACATTGTGCAGACAATGACACTGATTTTGGTGGCTGTCTTGACCCTCATCAATGTTCTGCATATTGCATCAGATGAACACAGTGACAGTAAAATTCATATTTGGGGGAAAGAGTCAATAGTGGCAACACAAATAATCTGTACAAGATCTTTTCAATTCCGTAGAATTAGAACACTTTTTTCTGTCTGCACACATGATATTATTCAATATAATTATTTCATAGAAGGGTGCCATTGCATTCTATTTTATCAGTAATCCTCACAGGATAGAAAGATCAAATGATGCCTCAGCAAAGAAGTGCAATGATTGAACAGCTTGGCTATTCACAGTCAGTGAGAAGCATTGGAGCCTTCAGGTGTCTCTTTGTGACACAACTTTTAAGAGTCCAGAGGACAAACACTAAATGGCTCACAATTGTATCTGTGTTTTTTTGATCAGCAAGTCTGAAGACTTCACTGAATGCTGCTTTTTGATATTGTATTTGTTCAATTAGACATTTGTTAATTTTTATATTTATTAATTTGACATTTATCAGCAGCTTAGGTAAAATGTTCAGTAGGTTGAATTGTTGATCTGAATTTTTCAGTGAAGAATAATACAAAGTACATGAGTTCAATGTAATCTTAACTTAAGAACTGAATATTTACCCTTTCCCCAAGAAGCTGTCATACAAATTGTGTTGTACACTCTGAGTTTGGAGCCTAAAATAGAGAAATGTCATTTAGAAATAAGAAACTCCAACAGCATGAACAGCGACAGCCCTACACCACGTCACTCCTGCCACCAACTCCCCAATCTCCCCCAACTGCTAAACTTCCCCCCCCCCCATGACCCCAACTACCTCACAACTCTCCAACGGCCATCCACATATCCCCATTTTTCTATCCTAGTCTCTCTCTCACTCTGGCAACAGGCCCCAACATTTCCCATTACATCAGCAACTTCCAGCCCCCCCCCCCGACTCCTCCAACACTGTCCAACCTACTGGACCATTTTTGCTCTCCTCCAACCCCCACTCCACACACATCATCTAAATGATGATCATTGCTCTAAAACAGCGATCTAAAGACTCATTTTTCTAGCAAGAACACTCTTAGTTGATACACTGCTGTTGCTGACCTCCAGACAGCTTTGTGGTTTCCTGGTGGGAATTTTTTTTTAAATTGGAATGATGAAGCTGCCCGAAGCTTGGAAACAGAAGCACAGCAACTCAGTGAAACTGACCTGACAGATCAGCTTTCAAAAAAAAAATCAGAACTCAACCAGCCTGGAGGTTCCAATTATTTTTAAAATCTATCTTTCAGATCTGAAGCTTTGCTTTGGGTACTCAGGTTGGGGGACAACAAGAAGCTCAATTTAGAGCAATGAGATGGGCCTCCCCTAGCCCTGGGCACCAGTTGATGTCTGAAGATGTGTAGGTTGGGTAAATTAGCCTTCTACATTGCCCTTTAGTGTCCTAGGATATGTAGGTTAGGTAAATTGGCCTGCTAAATTGGTCCTTAGTGTCCCAAAATGTGCAGAGTAGGAGGATTAGCAGGGCAAATGAATGGGGATAGAAGATAGAATAGAGAACTGGGCCTGGGTAAGATGCTGTGTTGGAGAGTCGGTGCAGACTTGATGGGCCAAATGGCCTCTTTCTACACTGTAGGGATTCAATCTGTATTTCTCTCTCCCAGACCTTGGTGATATACATTGGACCAGCACTGTTTAGGGCATTAGAACAGTTGAAAATACATGTGCTTAACTTTGAATTGCTTCCTGAAATAGCCTATCAGGCCATTCAGTCAAGCGCAGTTAGAGATGTCTAAAACCACTCCTGGATCCTAAAAAGTGGACACTACACACCTGCATTTTGCACACATGCTCTTTTGCTGGGCTTAATTTTTTTTAACTTCTTCTCAAAATTTCATTTGCAAGCATCAACACAGAAATTTATCATCAAAGCAAACTGTTTTCTGTTCCTTAATTGGTAAAACAGAGTATTATAATCTCTGCTGATCAGAATGCCATGAAAAGCCAATGTTGTCTTTAATCAGTTATATCTACTCCATCGTGGTTAATTCTCAGATAGCCGAATTCATAGTAAGTTTGACCTCTTTATATGGATTGAAGCCAAAGCCTATGGAAATTTGAACCAGTTTTCAGATCAACTTTCCTGATCTGTGAATTGCTATTATGCTGGATCTCTGTCCAATTTGCACAATCTGTGTGAGGTAACGATTATGTTTGAAATACAAATTCTGAACATCTTCTTTTAAATATTCACCTGGAGGCAGAAACGTTCTTCATTGTAGGAGTGCAGTTATTATTCTGTGATCATTCCTATGTTTGGAGTTGATAGGAAATAGAGAAGTATACAGATAATTGAAAGAATTCAGTCATGGTAAGAAGAATCAGCTATTTATAACCTTAAAAATGTTGCGCTGGTTGAAAATGGGCCAAGTGAAAGGCAGGGGAATATCTTGAGGTGAATTGCTCCTTCAGACAGCCAGCACAGACATTGGGCTGAATGGCCTCCTACGTTATAACCATTCTATGGTCCTATGGTTTGCATTTTTTGAAGCCTTTGTGACTAATTGCTGTTATGTGTCCTTGGCTCCAACGACCTTGCTGCCACCAATGGGTTTCTAAATGGGAACTCCCTGATCTAAAAGCTTAGGAATAAGATCAATGGTGGAAGGCCAGAAGGATCTATGCATGCCTTCCAATGTTCCCAATTGCTCCTTTTGTCAGATAATTAGTGCTCCCAACCATAGAAGTAAAAATAGCAGAACAAATGGTATCACTAAGACATGTGGATCCTAACTTGTCATAACATTGGATGCTTCCTCACAATGTCTGATGCGTAAACTGTGTGATATGTTGGATGATTAACTGCAGTTAGCATGCATCATAAAATTATGGCATTCAGTGAAAGCAATGGTTGGTTGAAACCTGCACCTTGTTCCTTGTAGTCATTCTGCAAGGCTGGCATATAGGGATAGTGTTTAAGAAAAGCAAATCTTTTTGTCATTGCAAACATCTTATGCTGCACCAACCACACTTCAAAGATCATCAAATAATTATCTAGGCTTCAGGTTTCTTTGACATTTATTTCTGTCGGCGCTTTTCCCTCTCCTCTTTGGTTTTCTTGATGGCTGCTAATGAGTTGAAAAGCTTTCCGATTTTTTTCTGAGGTGGAAGCATTTTTTTGCATCAGGCTTTCCTGTAATTGTATGCATTCCTTTAAATTTCATCGACACATAATTTTCTGCTCCCATTAACTGTGTGTCCCATGACTAAATCAAATCCGTTCCTAAAACTGTGCACCATTATGATAATAAATTAAGCTTGGAAACCTATGTGTGAACAAACTGCAACTCAAGTCGGCGTGGCATTCGTTTCAAAGATTTTCCCCATAAATTGTACAATTAATGAAAAATTTAGATTTGAATCTGACCTTGTAACAAATTTATAATTGATTTGGCCAGAAGCCCTAACCACATTAGTCCATTCTTGATGTTGACTGCATCATTGAGCAGCTCATTGAGCTATTTAGGTTATGGTACTTAAAGGAATAAAGAAAATAAATCCAGAACATTACTTCGAAAAAAAAAACAGGGCAGCAGGACTGGAGGACATATGTTTATATTTGTGAAGTTTAAGACTGACATTAGGAAGCATGAATGAATGGAAACATTACCAGCAGGGATGGTTGATGCGAAGACAAAATCATGTAACGTGAATATAGTGGGGCCAATATTTTAATCTTATAATAAGGATTCCCAGCCGTGTACACCATTGAATATAAATTGAAATGAAGCTGTTTCTCTATCACGTTAGGGAAATTTTAAGTCCCCCAGAACTGGTGGTGAGTTATGAGTGGTCATGGGGGTAATGTTTTTTGATTTTGATTCAGAGTGCAATCCTTTTCCAATGTTCCTACCTCTGGGTTTAACATAGGCATCTGTTCATGCTGATGAACTGAACTCAGGGATTTTCTAATTGGATAAAGACGGATATTGATTGGCACAATTAACATTCTTTGGAAATTTTAATGACGTATTTTTAAACAATTTTTAATTTGGCTCCAAATTTTACTTGGGCAGCATGGATTCCCTGGAACTCAGGAAACTAACGAAGGAAATGAAGGCAAGTATATGCAACATGTCAGGTCGGTATTTAAACTTGTCATTGTCCCATCTGAATTGGGATTGCTAATTGTTCAGTTCTGTGGCACACACGGAAGAAAGTACCTGCGAGGATGCAGATCTTATTAGCGTTAGAGGATTTCAGACCGACGGGTTCAGGATGGGAGGTGCTTTGGCCATGGCTGACAGCACATCAGAAATGAAAGACATTACAATCCATGCAGTGTCAATATGCTGTGGTGGAATCTGCACATGCCCAGGAGTGATGTTTCAATGCAGAGGAGAACATAGGGCTCGTCACTCATCTGTGATGAGGAGAACATAGAAACTGAGAACCTAAAGACAGGAGGAAGGCACCAATCACCATGCCAGCTGCTGTTGCATAGGATACCAGAAATGCCCTGATGTTACATTGTCGCAACTAATGTGAAAAAGAACAAACAAAATTCCACGCTGCACCACCCTATGCCCACCATCCCACCCCGAGCATTACCATCACCCCACCACCACCAGCCCCACTACCCCCAACCAGCAACCTCATGCCCAGCACTGGCAACCCCACCACCAGTAGCCTTCCCAACAGCACCTCACCACCAATGCACCCCCCCCCGCCCCCACTCCTACAGTGCACCCCAACTACCAATCCACATTCCCACTCCCAAGTGAAATTATTCATTCTTACAAGGAAATGTAACAACATAACAATGGGTAAGCATTCTTCAAGGTGGCCTTCAAGACATATGACAACACAGAATCGCTGAGCAGAAACTGATAGTCAAGTTTTGCATGCATGAGGACACCTCAATCGGGATCTTGGGTTCATGTCACACTACATGTAAGCCCCCCCGGGCTTGCAAAACCCTACTAACTGTCCTGGCTTGAGATAATTCCCACTTCTTTAACCTGTGATTATCCCTCTCTCCACTCACATTGTCTGTGCTTGTAAAGACTTGTTCACCTGAAAAGACTCACACTCCAAACATTATCTTTCAATTGTCTCTTGGTCTATATATGCCACGTTTGTGAAACCTACCTCTCCACTCACCTGATGAAGGAGCAGCACTCTGAAAGCTTGTGATTCCGAATAAACCTGTTGGACTTTGACCTAGTGTTGTGAGACTTCTTACTATCCCTATGCCACTCCAATGGGGATCCACATTACAACATAACATTTATTTTCCATCCATGTGAGGATACAGATGAATACTCACTTGCCTGCACCACTGTGATTATGGCCTGCTTGAAAATTCATGCAGGCAGACTACTCTTCACGGACCACACTCTCACAATTCCCTGTGCCATCAATACACTGTTAATTCTTTAATGCAGAGAGTGTATGTTGTATTTTTGCCAGTGTCTAGCTGTTGAATCTTTGATATTCTCTCACTCAATGTCCAGCATCTGTCTCCAGATAAACAGAGTTTGGAGAGGATTATAATTTCTCACTGCCTCGATTGGACTCTCCACAGCTGTTGCTAGCAGCCGTGTCTGTCTGTGCTTATTTGTGAGTTGTGACTCACTAAGTGAAAATTCAACTAACTTTCTAATTTGACTTGCTGCAGTGTAGCTGTGCTGGTATATGTTATTCTGCGATAATGCATCCTTTGAAGGAATGTTGTCCCCTGAGGAATTGGCTTCATGGATGTTCTGCAACACTTGCTATACATTGAACGCCCTGGAATCCAAACAACAGGGATATGATTTAGCTGCGTCAAAGTCATAATCCTCACAATCACCATATTTAGTAATTTCATAGTTTAATCATTAATGAAGTGAATTCAGAATAGGTGTGTCAGATATTTGCAAAGTTATTACCAGCTGCCTGTGAGGATACTGACTCTCACTAAGGGACAATTTAGTGTGGCCAATGCACCTAATCTGCACATCTTTGGATTGTGGGAGGAAACCAGAGCACCCAGAGGAAACCTATCCAGACATGGGGAGAATGTGCAAACTCCACAGAGTCACCCAAGGCTGGAATTGAACCTGTTGAATCCTTGGAGCTGTGAGACAGCAGTGCTAACCACTGTGCCACTATGCTGCCTTGGCATGATACATCCAGCTCACCATACATCCTGAAATACTTCAATTTTCATTTGTAATCATCGCTTTAAATACAACAAAAACTAATGATTGCATCATGAGAGTATACACAGAAACTCAGAAGTCAATTTTAGTTGGTATAATTGAGTTGAGATTTCAGGTTACAATTTGCTCAGTTGACTTCCTTGTTTCCGCATGCAAATCAGCTACCAAACCAATAGACCTCCACTCCCCACCTCTGTCACAACTGCAAAGAGACCACCTTCAATTAGGGCCATTTGTAATCAAGTTCCTCCTTTCATAGTCAACCAACACTAACTTGGAAAATTCTTTCTGATACCCTGTATGCTGTACAGTTAGGGCTGTCTTGGGAACTTGTCACAAGAGTCGACCAAATTGGTTCTCACTTTTAACGTCAGAACAAAGCAGGTAGTCCCACTGCTCTCTTCTAACATAAAAGCAAAGCCATTGCTGCCACTGCACTTGCTACCAATCATATTAAAAATAGACTGCTGTTTGACAAAGGATGGTTAACTATCCACGGCAGTCGACAGGTACTGGACACAGATCAGAGGCTGTAGGACAACTGCAGCTTGATATCGCTATTGAATCAATCAGTTGCTCACAATAAGAACAGAAGGGGGTCAACACTTTTTTATTTACAAACTTTCAATACCTCCAGGATTTGTTTGGAATAAAATATCAAAGGAATACTGTTCGAAGGATACCTTTAGAAATATGAGACCTCTGCTGCATAATTTAGATTCCTTTTGTAAAGAACCTCAAGGCAGCATTGATATATTATTCTGAAAGATGTTTTTTTTAAACCTTGCTTTAGAAATCATTTGAGAGGAATATGGTCAATAGTGTACGTACTAAAATAGAACTCAGCGGCAAGCAAGGCATATCCCACACCAATTTAAATGGCTTAGGCAGTCTGATTCATGCTGTCAAAAGACCAGCACTTCTTTAAACCTGATTTGGCAATGGCCTAGGATAATTTTCTTCTGCTCAAAATTATTTTTACATCTGATGATTTCATTTGCAAACTAAGCCCTTGCTCGGTGCCTCCAGGAGATTTGATGTTCCCGTATCAATGGCAACATAGACGCAAATCTTGTTGTCAGGCATACTTTTCATCTGTAACTAAATGAGAGGGATGATAAAATAATGAGCTAATCCCTTTATCCCACATTCCCATTGAGGGAGTTATATTTGAGTGAGTGGGATTCGGAGGTACACTATATCCTCAGTTCCACAACCCACTATCCTAAGATGGCAGCTCGCTGTTGAGAGCACAAGATTGTAGAACAGGCTCTATGGAAACCAATCAGCCAATGAATTAGATAAATCACCTAAAGAGTATAATATGTTCTGAAGACAAGAGTGAAATTTAGGGTCCTTTGGTGTTTTTATGAAGTAAGTGTTTAATTGCATTTCTTGATGCACCAACTGGAAAGAAATGAAAATATTATGATCCTCAAGATCAATTGTGTTAGCTTGGCTTAGCTGTTAATACCCTCGCCTCTGAAGGTTTGTAGAATCAACAACTTCACGGTGTGCGTGCATCATCTGGACTGCTCTTTTATTGTGATAATGAGGCTGCACTGCATTGGTAGAGATGTCCTTTAGATGTGAGTTCAGCTGAATGATAAAGACCTTGTGGCAGTATCTAAAGAATTAGGGGCTGGTGTCTAGGCCAATAATTCTTCATTAAACATTATTAGTAAGTGAAGCTGGGCACAAAATTATTCCTATGCTTGCCTACATAAGGACAGTTACTGTACTTCAGAATAGTTTATGTGGGCAATGTTTTGAGACATTTCTGAGACACACATCTCATTAGTGCAAGCATTTCTTTCCAGATCCAATATTTTACCAGGATGAGATAATGAGGGCAATTCCATATGATTGGGATTAATTTTCTTAGCTTGCATGTGGGCAGAAAACTGACCGGCTAATGGTTATGAAAACCATGAAACAGATATGGTTGTGACTTCCAACGAAAACTGATAGGATTACTTCATATGAGTGGGGTTCGGGCAACAGGAGGTCACACCCGAGGGAATGCTTGCTGGCATAATGTAGTCATTTGAGTAAGGTTTCCTGAGGCAATTCTGCTCAGGAAAAGGAAGGTTCAAGCTTCCTTGTGGTTTTGAAAGATCACTCCTGCTCATCCTTGGTCCACAAGGAAAACCTTAAAAAAATTCTAAGGCCTTTTCTGGCTAATATCCTTGCTGTTGAGTTTGATTAGAGATTACAGTACTGGGTAAAACAGTCCTGAGTTAAAACACCAATGTTTCCATAACATCATTGGACCATGAAATTAAACATTAATGAGGCATCTGCCAGCCTGCAGGGGATACCTTCAGATCCACTGTGGCAGGAAGAAAATGGCAGTGGTGCAAAGATATCAGGAATAGAATAAGAGACACCTGGCTTCTATTTTATCGCATGGTCCATATTGTCCCTGCTGAATGAGCAGGGTTGAAATAATTTCTGATGGAAGGTCATCGACCTAAAATGCTAACTATGTTATTCTATCCAAAGCTGCTGCCAAACTTGTTGAACATTTCCAGCATTTTCTGTTTTCATTATAATCAGGGCCTTTGCTTCAACAAGTTATGTTTAACTTTGTGCTGGTATTGCAGTCTGCATTGATGTAGGCAGCTGACTAGCCCACCATTCCATCTGACACATCTGTCTAGGGAGTGAAGAGAGATTTTCTCATTGAACTCTTGGATCTTGTCAATGTTTTATTTCTTATTTTGAGTCATGAGTTGAATTTGATTGGAATGGTAGTGCAACTCAGACAGGAATCAAGATTTGAATGGGGCAATGCCTGAGGCTGTGTTTAATTTCATAGATCATAGAATAGAACGATAGAATACCTACAATGCAGAAGGAAGTCATTTGGCCCTTCAAAATCTGCACCAACTCTCCAATAGAGCATCTCACCTGGGTCCTATCCCCGTAGCCCCACATATTTACCCCACCCTCCCCCCACAACCTATATACCATGGGACGCTAAGGGAGAATTTAGCATGGCCAATCCACTTAACCTATACATCTTTGGATTTTGGTGATGACAAAACCCATGGAAAATATTAAATTAAGGGAAATAATGGGGCAAATTGACTTTTATGTCAAGAAAAAAAAATGAGGTCTGGTTTAAATGTTAGAAATCTCCTCATAGTCGATTCAAAAATCAGACTATCTGATGGTAACCTACATACAGGGAGGGGGTGAAAGCAAGGTAAGGATTTGGAATCTGATTCTGAGTGTAATCTGAAGTCTAAATTTATCCAGCCTTCAAATCCCCAGCAGTTAGTAATTGCTGATGTCACTCCATTTGGAAATACATGGAATACTGCAACTTCCACATGATTGATTCACAGCAGAAAGTCCCAACACATTAAGCAAACATACCTTGGCCAAGGATACTGTATTGTGTTTTTTGTATACCTGAGCTGATAAAAAGATGTCAACATGACAAACATATTGACTTCTCTGCTAGAGTATGCCTGTTGAGTTTGATTCTGGCTCAAATCAACTGAAGGATTGCCATGCATAGAAAAAAATCTTCTGTTGACTTCAATTGATGAAAACAAGACAAAGAGAGGGTTTTATTGCAGCTAAAGTGTCATCCTTTCAACAATGTTAGAGTCAAAGTTTTATTTAGTCATAGATAACCACTAATTTGCAAAAGTGACAAATGAGTAAGGCTTGGCAAAATAAATATCAAAGCAATTGTGATATATAAATAAAACATTAGACATTAGAACACTTCAGTTAGTATGCACAATTTAAGATAGTCACCAAATGTGAAAAACAGCAATGCAAGGAAGGAATAAGTTATATTTAAATGACCTGTATGCAAAGATAATAATGACAGGATGTGATGAGGTGAGCTTCAGCTTTATTTAGACTATGAGGTTCTAACGTTTACAGTTTTATAGAAGGCCAGTTCCCAAATTGTGCCACATTTGTTCAACTCCAATTTCTTCCTTGCAAAGTATACAGTTAGTGTACCACCAGCAGAAACTTTCATTCAGGATGGTAGAAATTTTCATATGCTGGGTTGAGTGATCTGAAGGTGATCTCCCGTCAAACTTTAAGGAGAAAAGATGTTAATGGTTTAGCACCCTCTGTCAGAACATAAGACCAGAATATGTAAGGGTAAAGTAGGCCATTTGGCCTATCAAGTCTGTTCCATCATTCAATGAGATCATGACTGATCTGATATAATCCTCAACTTCACTTTCCTGCCTTATCTCCACAACCTTTGATTCCTTTACAGATTAAAAATTTGTCTATCCTAAGACCAATAGTGAACTATTTACTAATGACACTAAACACACCGAGGGACAGAACATCAGTACTGCATCAAACTTCTTTGTCCCAATTCTTCTCTCTGATTCTCCCTTCAATTTTCTTGCCTTACCTTAAGCTTCAGTGGGGTAAGAATAGATCTGGACCAAATGGATTGGAGTCAAAGGATTCCAAAGGAGTCTGAATTGTTGAATGGTTTCAAGAAGGAGACAGATATATTTCTTATAAAAAATGGATAAAAGGATATGGAGAGCAGGTGGGCAGGTGGGTTTGAGACCAGGGAGAGATTAGCCATGATCTGATTGAATGGCGGAGTGAGCTTGAAGGGCTGAATTTGTCTATTTCTGCTCCTAATTCCTAAGTTCCTCTGTTCCTGGCAGCAAAAATAGTAGCTGAAAAATGAGCTACCTCAAAAAATAGATAGTTAGGGCTTGAATAGGATACACTCCCATAAAAAAGAAGAGAAGGATAAACAAATCCAGAACTTCCTGGATGATAAAAGAGATAGCGAGTAAGATAAAGAAGAAAAAGTGCGCTTTTGACAAATGTCAGATGGATAATACAATGAAGAACCAGGCTGAGTACAGAATGTTTTCAGTGGTAAAATAAATAAGAGTATGAAAAAGACTGGCAGCTAACATAAAAGGGAATTTCAAAGTCTTCTGTAGGCTGTTACAAACCATGCTGATGTGATTTGCGAGGGCGCCTCAATGTGAGACATTGTTTCATAGTGGTTCATATTATTGTTTTTGCGGATGGTGTGAGGAATCACATGAAACAACTCAGGAGAATAAGCAGCCTATTTGTAGTGTACCTATTACTAAAGGCTATTTATTAAATGAAATAAAGACATATACAATCATTCTTGAAGACATGCACACCCTGGAGTAATACACATCCACACAGTTTATCTAGAAATTACTCTTGTTCTAAATTATATCCCCAATACCTGAATTCAGTAAGGCTTCCCTGTTCCCCAAACAACATCCACCTTAAACAAATAAAGAACAAAGAACAAAGAAAATTGCAGCACAGGAACAGGCCCTTCGGCCCTCCAAGCCTACACCGACCATGCTGCCCGACTTATCTAAAACCCCCCTACCCTTTGTGGGACCATATCCCTCTATTCCTATCCTATTCATGTATTTGTCAAGATGCCCCTTAAAAGCCACTACCATATCCGCTTCCACTATCACCCCAGGCAGCAAGTTCTAAGCCTCCACCACCCTCTATAAGTCAATTCCAACTTATAATTACCACACAATACCAGGAGGAAGCATCTTTGCCTGGTTCAGTGAAGACTGGTGAACAGTCTTTACAGAGGTATCTGCATTAACTGAGCAGTAAGATTTTAAAAAGGATTTCAGCTGTTAACTGGCTTGTTGTTCGATGTTACCCTGGTCTTCCAGTGAGATATTAAACTGGCCTCTCAGTGAGATATTAAACTGGTTCACCTGATTCTGCAGGAGTTAACAATTATATTCCTGGCTCTTTTTGATTCTACTCACAAATATATTGGGCCACCTGTCTCTCCTACAATCCGAACACTTGAAAATTTCCATCTGCATGCCTCCCCTGATATCTCAGTCATCTTGGTAAATTACTTCCTGATTACAGGGCCAATTACATCTGGTCTTATCTAGATGTCTGCAAACTTCATTACTTGAAAAAGGATGCATCTCATCAATCCCTTTCAAATTCTCCCTTGTTGCTAGGTAGATTATATCCCATTATACCCTTTGTAAATTCTGCGTCTTGTTGCTACCAGGCAAAACAGATGACGCTCTCATCTGGTCAAAATGAAATGTCTTAATTTGAAAGATATTCCACGACCTGTCTCTTATCAATTCTACCTCATTAGAACGTAAGAACGTAAGAAATAGGAGCAGGAGTAGGCCATCTGGCCCTTCGAGCCTGCCCCGCCATTCAATAAGATCATGGCTGATCTGTCGTGGCTCAGTTCCACATTCCCGCCCTCTCCCCATAACCCTTAATCCCCTCGCTTATCAAAAACCCATCAACCCGCGTCTTAAAAATATTTAGCGAGGTAGCCTCCACCACTTCAACTGGCAGAGAATTCCAGAGATTCACCACCCTTTGAGTGAAGAAATTCTTCCTCAACTCTGTTCTAAACCGCCCCCCCTTTATCTTGAGGCTGTGCCCCCTAGTCCTACTGTCCTTTCTGAGCGGGAAGAGTCTCTCCACCTCTATCCTATCCATCCCATTCATCATCTTATACGTCTCAATGAGATCTCCCCTCATTCTTCTAAACTCTAATGAGTACAAGCCTAATTTATTCAGCCTCTCCTCATAGCTCAACCCCCTCAACTCCGGCATCAGCCTAGTAAACCTCTTCTGCACTCTCTCCAAGGCCAAAATATCCTTGCGTAAGTACGGCGCCCAAAACTGCACACAGTACTCCAGCTGCGGCCTCACCAATGCCCTATACAGCCACAGCAAGACCTCCCTACTTTTATATTCAATCCCCCTCGCTATGAAGGCCAGCATCCCATTAGCCTTCCTGACCACCTGCTGCACCTGCAAGCTGGGTTTTTGCGACTCATGCACAAGGACCCCGAGGTCCCTCTGCACCGTCGCCTGCTGCAGTTTTTCTCCACGTAAGTAATAATCCTTCCTACCAAAGTGGACCACCTCGCACTTGCCAACATTAAATTCCATTTGCCAGTAATGTCATCCGACATTAAAAAATTCAAAAGCATGCATTAACATAGTAGATACTACAGAAAATCTATGCCCACGATTTCCAAACTTTTTTTTATATTCAGGATAAAGTACCCACAATGACATTTACTCTCCTGGCCACAGGAGTTTTTTTTAGGTTAAAGGCTTTCAATATCAAATTCTATCAGAATAACCAAATGTTCCAATCCCAAAATTTCTCCAGAAATTTCAAAGGGTCGTTTGTGGTCAGTGTATGTTATTGTGTCTGTTGGGTTGCTAGCAACATAAATTTCAAAATATTATAACATCAGTACCAGACTTTCCTTCTCAAAGGGTAAATACTTCTGCCAGTGCCGACTTAATTTTCTTGAGAAGTACCCTACCGGTTTCTTACGGCCAAGTTCATCTCCTTGCAACAACACTGTTCCTACACCAATGTCGCTAGCATCCACTGCGAGTTTAAACCGCTTGTCATAATTGGGTGCTATAACACTGAGTTTGCAGTCAGCAAGGTTTTGAAGTGGTTGAATTCTGTCTGACAGTCATCTATCTAGGTAAAATGCTTGTTCTTCTATAGCTTGCTAAAGATGGTATCAGATAACCTGACCTCACTGGCCTCACCCTGGGCTTACAACTCTTCCATCTTTTGTCTTTACTGATCAGTCTGTGATCGTGTCACTACATAATATGGAAATACCCCTAAATGGTCTATCTGTAATTTCCCTGTGGCTGGGTTCTCTCGCAGCTGTTCAACTACAGTAGGCATCACCTTCATTTGTGATCGTGCTATATCTTTCCCTAGAACGAATTGAATGCCTGTAGTAAGCAAGGTTTCCAAAAACCTACCAAGACTTCCCTTTCTGAAAACTGCTCCTTAAATTTATTTATACTAAAGAGATTTCTGTTGTCTCTCCATGAATGCTGCTGACCAGCACCTTTCCCCTCAATATCTCTTCTGGACAACAAATATCCTGAACCCACAGCATTAGGGGTTTACTTGCAGCTGTATCACGTGAAAGTCTATTCTGTCAACATGGAAATACTTTAACAGCACAACCATCCGCCCTCCACTTGCTGCTCATTCTGTACAGCTTGTGGTCTGCCCTTTTCCTTTGTGTACCAATCCGACTGGCTTTTCTTATTCTCTAGTGCCTAAACTAATTTTTTTTCCCATTTGAGCTTGGTAATCCCAACTGGGTGACCATATAACTTCCACAATTATACTTTTGCATGCCCGAATGTATTGCAATAAAAACATCTTACCTTTTTCTTATCTCTTATCTGCCCAGCAGACTCTGTTTTATTTTGAGGTGAGGCCTCCTTGGCATTTCCAACCAGCTCCTCACTTGCTGGCCTGTCCTCTCGTGCACCTTACCAGTTTCTAATTTTCTCTGGTTTATAACTGGGTTTAAAGAAAGGATTTGGTGTGTGAACCAGCTCATAATCGCCTGCAAGCTCTGTGGCTCATCTGGCAGTTCTAACTTTCTGTTTCTCAACATGAGTTCTAATCATTGCAGACAACAAATCTTTAAATTACTCCAATAGAATCATCACGCTAAAGGCATCAGAGGTTTCTGCTACTTTTAGTGATAGTACCCACCGACCAAAAGGGCTTTGCTTAATCCTTTTGAATTTGCTGTAAGTCTGTCCAGATTGTTTTATTACAGTTCATAACTTGCGCCTGTTAGCCTCCAGTACCAGCTCTTAGGCATCCAAAATAGCTTTATTCACTATCTCATAAAGTTAAAGTTTATTTATTAGTTACAAGTAAGGTTTATTTCACAGTAACACTGCAATGAAGTTACTGTGAAATTCCCCGAGTTGCCACACTTCGGTGCCAGTTCAGGTCAATGCATCTAATCAGCACGTCTTTCAGACTGGGAGAGGAAACCAGAGTACGCAGAGAAAACCCACACAGACATGGGGAGAATGTGTAAACTCCACACAGATGGTGACCCATGCCGGGAATTAAACTCAGGCCCCTGCCCCTCTGAGGCAGCAGTGCTAACCTGATTTTTACTTTGACAGAGATGTATAAGCTTCCTTATTCTACTTACAAGTTTAGTCTGTAAGAGTAAGGTCCAAACGTCTTGTGGCCAGTTCAGCTGTTTAGTTATTTTCTGAAACATATAAAAAACACTCAGCATTTTGTTCAGCGAATTTGGGAAGGGCTTGTACATATCGAACACCTCCACACTACTTTCCTATCTGGAACCATCTTCCTCTGCTGTCTGCTCTAACCTTTGGTTTTCTGTTGTATGCGTGTAAGTTGTGGGGAAGGGATAACGGAGACAGCAACCACAGAGTTAGAAGTTGTGGGGGACAGAGCTTGGAGATAGTAACAGAGCAATTGATGAAGAAGCAGCTGTAGCAGTGACTGCCAGTTGGACAGCAGTGGCATGACTTGGTGGGGAGGAGTAGTAACTGGGAATGGTGGAAGGGTGGTAGTGACATTGATTGGTTGAAGGATGGGAGTAACATAGATTTAGGGTTGGTGATGATAGTGATTGGTTGAGGTGTGGTGATGATATGAACATTATCTTGATTACCTGGAGCAAGCAAAAACACTCACTGCTGCAGAGGAAGCCAGGGATCACTTGCAAAAGTAAGATCAAGTGTAGTTTTGGCATCCTGCATTTAGTTGAAGTCATGAGGTTACACTGAGCCTTCACTTGAGATAATTTTTTAAAGCGGCATCTAGGTATTTTGGCTAAGATGTAAATGAGATCAAGTCTTAGAGAATGCCTGCTCCTATCAGCTCAGATCACATAGATCAAGGAAGTGGGATGCCTGTCTTGTCAGCTTGGATCAGGAATGTCTCACTTGCTAAGAGTTTAATTGGATTTTAATTGGATCGAATTGGATATAAACTAAAAAAATGCAGAAACAGCATATATCTACAGTCAGAAATAAAAATACCTGAAAGTATCATAAATGCTGCTTTACATTATCAGAATATCCCAAGTGTTTTGACAGACTGGAGGGGCTGATAAGAACATAAGAACATAAGAAATAGGAGCAGGAGTAGGCCATCTAGCCCTTCGAGCCTGCCCCGCCATTCAATAAGATCATGGCTGATCTGTCGTGGCTCAGCTCCACATTCCTGCCCTCTCCCCATAACCCTTAATCCCCTCTCTTATCAAAAACCCATCAACCCGCGTCTTAAAAATATTTAGCGAGGCAGCCTCCACCACTTCAACGGGCAGAGAATTCCAGAGATTCACCACCCTTTGAGTGAAGAAGTTCCTCCTCAACTCCGTTCTAAACCGCACCCCCTTTATCTTGAGGCTGTGCCCCCTAGTCCTACTGTCTTTTTTGAGCGGGAAGAGTCTCTCCACCTCTATCCTATCCATCCCATTCATCATCTTATACGTCTCAATGAGATCTCCCCTCATTCTTCTAAACTCTAACGAGTACAAGCCTAGTTTATTCAGCCTCTCCTCATAGCTCAACCCCCTCAACTCCGGTATCAGCCTAGTAAACCTCCTCTGCACTCCCTCCAAGGCCAAAATATCTTTGCGCAGGTGCGGCGCCCAAAACTGCACACAGTACTCCAGCTGCGACCTCACCAATGCCCTATATAGCTGCAGCAACACCTCCCTACTTTTATATTCAATCCCCTTCGCTATGAAAGCCAGCATCCCATTCGCCTTCCTGACCACCTGCTGTACTTGCAAGCTGGGTTTTTGCGACTCATGCACAAGGACCCCGAGGTCCCTCTGCACCGTCGCCTGCTGCAGTTTTTCGTCACGTAAGTAATAGTCCTTCCTACCATTCTTCCTACCAAAGTGGACCACCTCACACTTGCCAACATTAAATTCCATTTGCCATTTCCTGGCCCATTCGCCCAGCCTATCTAAATCCTTCTGCAGACTCTCCACACCCTCCGCACAATTTGCCGTTCCCCCTATCTTGGTGTCATCAGCAAATTTCAACACGCTACACTCGGTTCCCTCCTCCAGATCATCTATATAAATGGTAAAAAGCTGAGGCCCCAGCACCGACCCCTGGGGCACTCCACTAGTCACCATCCGCCAATCCGAATAGCACCCGTTGACCCCCACTCTCTGCCTCCTATTTGACAACCAATCCTCTATCCACGCTAACACCCTACCCCCAACTCCATGCCCCCGTACCTTCTGCAATAACCTCTTGTGAGGTACTTTGTCAAACGCCTTCTGAAAATCCAGAAAGACCACATCCACCGGCTCTCCTCTATCCACCGCCCTAGACACATCCTCATAGAACTCCAGTAAATTTGTCAGACACGACTTCCCTTTAATGAAACCATGCTGCGTCTGCTCTATCAAGCAATTCCCTTCAAGATGCCTCGCTATTTCCTCCTTAATGACGGATTCTAACATTTTACCTACCACAGACGTTAAACTAACCGGCCTATAATTCCCCGCCTTTTGCCTGGCACCCTTCTTAAACAATGGCGTAACATTAGCCGTTTTCCAATCTTCCGGCACTTCCCCGGAATCCAGCGACGTCTGGAAAATAACCACCAAGGCATCCACTATCACCTCCGCCATTTCTTTCAGAACCCTTGGATGCATTCCATCCGGTCCTGGGGACTTGTCCGCAATCAGCCCCTCCAGTCTGTCGAGCACCGCCTCTCTAGTAACAGTAATGTCATTAAGACCCTCCAGTCCTACCACCTTTCCATCACTAACACCCGGCAAATTATTCACGTCCTCCTCCGTGAAGACAGAAACAAAAAAGTTATTCAATACCTTAGCCATATCCCCATCCCCTACCACTAGGTCCCCTTTCTCATCCTCTAAAGGACCAACGTTCACCCTAGCCAGCCTCTTCCTTTTTATATATTTATAAAAACTCTTGCTATCCTTTTTTATATTAAGCGCTAGCCCAGCTTCATAGTTTCTCCTATCCTTCTTTATCAACTTCTTTGTCAATCTTTGTTGACATTTAAACCTCTCCCAATCCTCTTCTCGCCCACTACTCTTAGCTACTCTAAATTCCTCCACTTTTAATTTAACACTTTCCTTCACCTCCTTCGTTATCCACGGCTTATTACCTCTCCTCCTATGGTCCTTTTTGACCATCGGAATAAATTTCCGCTGAGCACCAAGAAAGATCTCCTTAAAGATCCTCCACTGCTCCTCAGCAGACCCTCCCTCCAACGCGGTCCCCCAGTCAACATTCGCCAATTCTTCTCTCATCCTACCGTACTCCCCTCTATTCAAACAAAGTACGCGTGTCTGGGAACCCACTTTCTCCTCCTTCATCTGCACCAGAAACTCCACCATACAATGATCACTCTCCCCAAGAGGATTGTGGACAAGTCCCCAGGACCAGATAGAATGCATCCGAGGGTCCTGAAAGAAATGGCGGAGGTGATAGTGGATGCCTTGGTGGTTATTTTCCAGACGTCGCTGGATTCCGGGGAAGTGCCGGAAGATGGGAAAACAGCTAATGTTACGCCGTTGTTTAAGAAGGGTGCCAGGCAAAAGGCAGGGAATTATAGGCTGATTAGTTTAACGTCTGTTGTAGGTAAAATGTTCGAATCTGTCATCAAGGAGGAAATAGCGAGGCATCTTGAGGGGAATTGCTTGATAGAGCAGACGCAGCACGGTTTTGTTAAAGGGAAGTCGTGTCTGACGAATTTACTGGAGTTCTATGAGGATGTGTCTAGGGCGGTGGATAAAGGAGAGCCGGTGGATGTGGTCTTTCTTGATTTTCAGAAGGCGTTTGACAAGGTACCTCACAAGAGGTTATTGCAGAAGGTCAGGGGACATGGAGTTGGGGGTAGGGTGTTAGCGTGGATAGAGGATTGGTCGTCAAATAGGAGGCAGAGAGTGGGGGTCAATGGGTGCTATTCGGATTGGCGGTTGGTGACTAGTGGAGTGCCCCAGGGGTCGGTGCTGGGGTCTCAGCTATTTACCATTTATACAGATGATCTGGAGGAGGGAACCGAGTGTATGGTGTCGAAATTTGCTGATGACACCAAGATTGGTGGAACGGCAAATTGTGCGGCGGGTGTGGAGAGTCTACAGAAGGATCTAGATAGGCTGGGCGAATGGGCCAGGAACTGGCAAATGGAATTTAATGTTAGCAAGTGCGAGGTGGTCCACTTTGGTAGGAATAATGGTAGGAAGGATTATTACTTACGTGGCGAAAAACTGCAGCAGGCGACGGTGCAGAGGGACCTCGGGGTCCTTGTGCATGAGTCGCAAAAACCCAGCTTGCAGGTGCAGCAGGTGGTCAGGAAGGCAAATGGGATGCTGGCCTTCATAGCGAGGGGGATTGAATATAAAAGTAGGGAGGTCTTGCTGTGTCTGTATAGGGCATTGGTGAGGCCGCAGCTGGAGTACTGTGTGCAGTTTTGGGCGCCGTACTTACGCAAGGATATTTTGGCCTTGGAGGGAGTGCAGAGGAGGTTTACTAGGCTGATGCCGGAGTTGAGGGGGTTGAGCTATGAGAAGAGGCTGAATAAACTAGGCTTGTACTCGTTAGAGTTTAGAAGAATGAGGGGAGATCTCATTGAGACGTATAAGATGATGAAGGGGATGGATAGGATAGAGGTGGAGAGACTCTTCCCGCTCAGAAAGGACAGTAGGACTAGGGGGCACAGCCTCAAGATAAAGGGGGGGCAGTTTAGAACGGAGTTGAGGAAGAACTTCTTCACTCAAAGGGTGGTGAATCTCTGGAATTCTCTGCCCGTTGAAGTGGTGGAGGCTACCTCGCTAAATATTTTTAAGACGCGGGTTGATGGGTTTTTGATAAGAGAGGGGATTAGGGGTTATGGGGAGAGGGCGGGAATGTGGAACTGAGCCACGACAGATCAGCCATGATCTTATTGAATGGCGGGGCAGGCTCGAAGGGCTAGATGGCCTACTCCTGCTCCTATTTCTTATGTTCTTATGTTCTTATTAAGTCTTTCTATTCCTTTGTAGCTTACTCCATTCCCCTTTTAAATTCTCCCTTTTTCTTCTCGTTCCCACTGAAAAGCTTGTGCCCTTTCTTTTTCCTCTCGTTCTCTCTTTCCTTCCTGTCATTCTCTCTCTTTTTCCTCTCATTCTCTCTGTCTTTCCTGCATCTCTAACTTCTTAATTGCTATTTCTCTTTCTAATGGAAGCTTAACTAGTTCAATTTACTCACTTCTTGAAATATTGGGTCTGACTAACCCCTCTTATATATTTAAATGCATTGGTAGGCTTTCAGTTATCTCAGCATTCTTAGCCCCTCTAGAATAAGCTACTTCCAATTTCTTTGCCAATTCCATCAACTTGGTTTTTGGCACACTTTTCAAACTCAATACGGTTATATTGTTTACTTCCAGATAGGATCGAGCTACCTCCAAAGCCATTTCGCAACCTTCCTATCTTAAATAACACATGCACATGGCCCTTTCTCTCTTTATGTTTAAAAAGTCAAAAATCCCCTACGCCCAAGGAATTAATCTTTTTACAATCCCGAATTTGAGCTCCCGATTTTTTGCCACAAACCACGCTGACGTTATCTATGAGGGTGCCTCAATGTGAGACACCGGTTTGTGGTGGAGTACATTGTTTTTTTGTGGATGGCGTGAGGAGTCACGTGAAACCATCAGTGAGAATAAGTAGCCCAGTTGTAGTGCACCAATTACTAAGAACTATTTATTAAATGAAAGAAAAGACAGGGCCATAACTCTATAAAGCACATAAACCCATGAGTAATACGCATACACGCAGTTTTTCATAGAGATTACTTCTTGTTCCAAACTATATCTCCAATGCCTGAACTCAGTAAGACTTCCCCATTCCCCAAACAACATCCACCTTAAACAGGTTTACAAGCGAAATCCAGCTTATGGAACCAGGAAGATGATATAATCTGGAACGCACCTTTTCCTTGTTTCAGTGAAGATACATAAAGTGCCTTTACAAATGTTTCTGCATTCACTTAGCTGTAGGACTTCAGAAAGGACCTCTACTGTTAGCAGGCTTATTGTTAAAGGTTACCTTAGCTTTCCTGTGAGATACTAAATTGGTCTTCCAGTTAGATGTTAAACTAATCTTCCACTGAGATGTTAAACTGGGCCCCCTGTGAGATGTTAAACAAGTCTTCCAGTGCGATGTTAAACTAATCTTCCTGTGAGATGATAAACTGGTCCTCCTGTGAGATGTTAAACTAACCTTCCAGTGAGATGTTAAACTTGTCTTCCAGTGCGGTGTTAAACAGGTCTTCCTGTGAGATGTTAAACTGGTGTGTCCACTTCTACTGGAGTTGACAATTGTATCCCTGGCTCTCTTTGATTCTTTCACCATGTGTTGGGCCATCTATCCTACATTTCTGATTCTCAAAATTATTATCTGAATGCCTCCATTGATCTCTCATCTCATCATCTTGGTAAACTGCTTCCTGACAATAGGGTCATTCAACTCGGATCTGCTAATCTCATTGCTGGGAAAATGACACACCTCATCAGCCCAGGACTGCTGGCAGTTTATCTCTTTTGCTATGTAGATTACATCCCATCATTCCCTTTGCTAAATGAGATCATGTTTTTACCAGGAAAATTCATTCAAGGCATACATACAGAAAAGGTGGTAAAATGTGGAGTAGGGTTGATTAGCTACCAAAAAGGGGACTTACACATGAAGGCAGGCAACATGACTGAGGTATTAAATGAGCATTTTGCATCTGTCTTTTCCAAAGAAGAAGATGCTACACAGGTCAAGGTGAAGAAAGAGCTAATTCAGACTCTTCAAAGGATTTAAAATTGACAAAGAGGATGAATTAAATAGGCTGCCTGTACTTTAAAATTGATTAGGTTCCAAGACCTGCTGGACTGCAACAAGGAAATGAGAGTGGGGATGACAGAGGCACTGGCCATAATTTTGTGGTCTTTTTTCGACTTGCGGCAGTGCCAGAGGACTGGAGAATTCCAAACATTGTATCCTTGTTCGAAAAAGCAAAAGATGAGGTAAAAGGTAAAGAAAAGCTTTGCAATTACAGACAAGTCAGTTCAACTCTGGTAGTGGAGAATCTCATAGGAACTATAATTTGAGACAAATACTCATGTGGACAAATGTGGGTTATTTAAGGAAAGCCAGCACAGATTTATTAAGGGAAAATCACTTTCAATACATTTGCTGGAATTTTTTTGATGAGGCAATATTGAGGGTTGATGAGGGCAATTCTGTTGCAGTGGTATACATGGACTTCCAAAAGGTATTTGACACAGTGACACACAAAAGTGTGAGAGAAGTTATAGATCATGGAATAAAAGGGACAGAAGCAACATGGATGTGAAATTAGTTGAATGACAGGAAACAGAGAATAATGGTTAACAAATGTTTTTCTGATTGGAGGAATGTTTTCAGCGGAGTTCCCCAGAGTTTATATTGGGACCCTTGTGGTTCCCGATATTTATCAATGACACAAACCTTGGTGTACGGCTCAGTTTCAACATTTACAGGTGATGCAAAACTTGGAAGCATTGTGATCTGTGAGGAGAATAGCGTGGAACTTTAAAAGAACATAGACGAGCTAGTGGAAAGGGCAGATTAATGGCAAATTAAGTTCACTATGGAGAAACATGAGATTGTTCATTTTAGTAGGAAGAACATGGAGAGATAGTATAAAACAAGGGGTGTCAGTCTACATTGGGTGAAGTAGCAGATGGGCCTGGGTATTTATGTGTAGAAATTTAAAGTTTTAAAGTTTATTTATTAGTGTCACAAGTAAGCTTACATTAACACTGCAATGAAGTTACTGTAAAAATCCCCTAGTTGCCACACTCTGTTCGGGTATACTGAGGGAGAATTTAGCATGGCCAATGCACCTAACCGGCACATCTTTTGGACAGTGGGAGGAAACTGGAGCACCCAGAGGAAATCCACACAGATACAAGGAGGATGTGCAGACTCCACACAGACAGTGACCCAAGTTGGGAATCAAACCCAGGTCCCTGGCGCTGTGAGGTAGCAGAGCCAACCACTGTGCCACTGTGCCACCTCTAAGTCACTGAAGGTGGCAGGAAAGGTTAAGAGAGCGGTTAATAAAGCATACAGTGTCCTAGGCTTTATTAATAAGGACATAGAGTACTGGAGCAAAGAGATTATGTTGAATATGTATAAAATACTAATTTGGCTTCTGATGCTGTGCTGCATCCAGTTCTGAAGTTTGGGAAAGATGTGAAGACATCAGACAGGGTGAAGAAAATTCATGAGAATGATTGCAGGGATGATGAATTAGTTATTTTGATAGATTGGAGAAGTTGGGTTTATTTTCTTTGAACAGAAGATTGAGAGGATATTTGCTAAAGCTATTCAGAAATGTGAGGGGTTTGAACAGAGTAGAAAGGAGGAACTGTTCTCACTTGTGAAAAGATCGAGAATGAGAGGACATAGATTTAATGTAAGTAACAAAAAAAGCAAAGGTGAAAAAACTCATTTTTATGCAATGAGTGATCAAGCTCTGGAATGCATTGCTTCAGCATGTGGCAGAAGCGTGTTCAATTCAAAAGGGAATCAGATTGTTACCTGAAAAAGAAGAATGTGCAGCATTTTGAGAAGACAGTTGGAGGATGGGACTGCGTGAACTGCTTATTCACAGAATTAGTGCAGTCATGATGGGCTGAATGGCCTCCTTCTGCACTGTGACAATTCAGTGATTCGGTGATCTTCCTAACAGCATTGATTCTTCAGTTTGTCCAGCATCACATCCAAGCTATCCTTCTGTGTGAGCTTTAACACAGAGTTTAATGGGCAATGTTGGATCTTATCCGTTACTCACAAAGGTGCTTTACCAGGAAGGGCACTAGAGAACAAGAAAAAGGGATCCTGAATAAAATATCTCTTCTCAATTCTTTTGGTCAATTGTTTTCTCCTAACGTTGGCTGAGATTAGCTAACATATTAGTTGGACTTCCCTGCCGTTCCCGCCACTCTTGCTGACAGTGAACCCCGGCCGCGGGTTCCCTGATGATAGGAGTGTAAACAGGGACACCTTGTTGAAAGCAGCAGGACCATGAGATCCCGATATCGGGTAATGGCAGGCAGCCTCCGTCACAAATGCCTGGAGTTTGTTGTGGCATCCCTACCCAATAATTTCCCACAGATGAGGTGCCATATTATAGGCAGTAAGGCAGCACTTGCAAGTATACTCCCAGAAATCTACCAGGCTGGAGTCCTGTCAACTTTCAAAGGGAAAGGTTTTATCCCATTTCAGCTGGCAGGGCACCATGGTTGACATGGATCGGTTGCGCCGAAGGGCCTATTTCTGTGCTGTATTGCTCTATGATTCTATGGGCCCAATTTTACCATAAACTTATGCCCGTTTTCGGGCATGAAAACTTGGTAAAATCAGGCGTGAGGTGAGTAGCACAATTCCTGCCTGCCTTCACACCAGTTCCCCCTTTACCAAGGCCCAAAAATGGGCGCAATCGGAAATGCACTCAAAATGGGTGTGACGGCCATTCAAATGCATTTGAATGCATTTAAATTAACTTAATGGGCTGCATGCCCAACTTTACCGGCACTTCCCTCTTTACCACCATGTTCACCAATCTGGAATCAGCGTGAAACAGCCATGCTCCATAAAAGTCTGATTTGGGTGCTCCATCAGTGAGGGTTAGAGGAGATAAGTGCATAGCATCCGACAAATGAAATTTCTGCTTATGGATGTCCTTTTGTTGTGGCCATTTTCTTTCATGGGTCGGTGGAGGCTCTGCGACGTGTGATGGGGTGCGGTGCTATTGCTCAGCAGGGCCTCCAATGTCCGATTTGTAGCACTGACTCGACTCTCAGCACTGCCTTTGGGTCTTGCGGTGCTGCTGGGTCCAAGTGCACTCAGCACTCTTCCAGTTAAAGGATGTGCACAAAGCCCTTGCAAATAGCAATTGCTGCAGCCTCTCAACTTTACCAGGAGCTGTGAGTGTGGGGAGCATGTGGCTGGGGACTTGGGTGGGGGTGGAGCTATAACTTTGGGGAGCATGTGACTGGGGCAATTGGTACCTGATGTCAGACACCGTGTGCCACGATGTCTCCACCTCCGAAAGGAGACAGTGCAACACCTGTGCCACCTGTTGCATGACCTAGCACCTAGGGGAAGGGTGGAGGGGGCACCCACTCTCGGTGTCTGTCAAATTGGCAGCCGCTCTGAACTTTTATATGACTGATTCCTTCCAGACCTCCAGCGGAGATGTCTGTGGCATTTCCCAGTCAGCTGTGCACATCTGTGTCAAGCAGGTCACAGGAGCCCTGTATGCTCGGGCGGGACAGTACATCAAATTTAACCTGAACCAGGCCCAGCAGGAAGCCCAGGCTGCAAGGTTCGCAGCCACCGGGTGGATGCCTAATGTACAGGGGGCCATCGACTCCGCACAGGACCCCCTACAAAATCCATAAAGATTCATCAACAGAAAGGTGTTCCACTCCCTGAATGTTCAACTAATGTGTAACCATAACATGACCATTATGCATATCTGCGCAAGACACCCAGGCAGTGTGCATGATAGCTTCATTGTCAGGACTCTGACATCCCAGAGGCATTTGAGGAGGAGCCCAGGCTGCAGGGGTGGTTTGTGGGTGATATGGGTTACCCGCTTCAGATATGGCTGATGATGTCAGTGCAGAGGCCTGTGACTGAGGTGGTGACCCGCTATATGTAGCCACCCGCACGATAGTGGACAGGTACATTGGGCTCTTAAAATGAGATTCTGGTGCTCTGGTAGCATCCTACAATACAGTTCTGTGATCTCTTCCTGCATTGTGGTGGTGTGCTGTGCCTTGCATAACCTAGCTCTCAGAGAGGTGGCCTCTTTGTGGAGGAGGAGGAGGAGGAAGTCACGGAGGCTGACCAGTCGAGTGTTACAGGGAAGGAGGAGGAGGAGGAGAAAAAGGAGGAAGAGCACACTGAGCAACACCACCCAGATGCTGGAGGCCTGGCAGCTTGAATGAGGCATGCGAGGGCAGCGAGGGAACATGGTCCATGATCACCAGGTGATTCAGCGGCTCGGGGCTTGTGTCTGTGGGCTCCATCCCGCCCGTGCCCCCCTTCCCTCTACCCCCTCCCCCCAGACCCCCACCCCACCTCCGCCCAAAGTCCGTCTGTCTCCTGCAACATTGTCACACCAGAGTGATGGGCCTGGATACGCTGTGCTGGGGAATTTTTTGGCAGGCAGGAGGGTGATGGCAACTCACTAAGCACCATTATGATGATGCTCTGGTTCAAACTCGTCTGACTCCTACCTGAGCTCCACATGCATGCTGGCACCTGGGCCCACATTTGTGTAGTGGGTAAGGGAATAGAAACCCCCATACAGGCCCCTGGGGTTTGTGGGGTGGGGGATGGGAGGGAATCGCTCGTAGGTTTTGGGAAACCATTGGCTTCTTTTTCTCAGTGACACAGCATTGAGGGGCCTCCCCAACTGACATTAACGTGAAGCATCTCCTCCCCCCGACCCTGGACCCTCCCGTACAATGTCCCCTTCTCCACCGAACTCCAATGTCTATGTGACATCTCTCTGACTCTCCCCTGTCTCCAATCATTGAGGCACTGATCCACCAGTTCCCCACCACCCCCTCTCCTCCTCCCCCCCAAAACCCCCACCCCACAACCCCCTCCAACTACCATCAGCGCACCTGCAAGTGCTCATCTGCCTTCCCTTCAATGCTAACAGCAATCTGTATGGAACTTGCTGGAATGCTCTGCCAAATTCCCTGCAGCTGATCTGCCCATTAAAAACTCAAGGATAGACAGGTAGGCAGGCATTCCTGCACAAAATGTGCACACAACCAGCACCCTCCTGTTTTTCTCAGGGCGACCTGGGGAGGCTACTGGATGCAGCAGAAGTGAGGCAGGACACCCTCTCCCTCCCAGGAGGATGCAGACCCCAGGGGGCTGATGGAAATGCAGCCTGGGAGGAAGTCCCTGCCTCGATCAGTGCCAGGGCATTGGCTGAGAGACTGAACAGGTTCCTCCAGATTCTGCAGCCCATGGCTGAGAGAATCAAAAGCTTGCTGTAGACCCAGTGGACAGCGCTGAGACACAGACAGCAATGGCAGCAGCCCTTGAGGGTCATGGCTAAGGGGTTGCAGAGCATGGCCCAGTCTCAGAGGGCCACAGCTGAGGGGGTGCAGAGCGCAGTCTCAGAGGGCCACAGCTGAGGGGGTGCAGAGCGTAGCCCAGTCTCAGAGGGCACTGTCTGCGCCCATTGACAGGTGACCCCTGTCTAAGATGGCCATGGCAGGGGGCTCGACCACCATGGGTAGGATGCAGATGGTCCCCCAGGACTGGAAGGGCAGTTGACGCCGGAGCTTTCAGAGCTCACTATAGAAGCACTGCTATCCCATGGAGTGACCCAGGGGCCCACAGGAACCCCAAGGGAGGAGGAAGGGCTCAAGCCTATGCCAGGGTCTTCCAGGCAGGAGACTGTGTCTGTGGTTACACCTTCTGGCTCCCTGCTTCCTGACACTGGGGCATCTCAGAGGCAGTGGAATAACAGGGTGCCATGGAAACATTCCAGGCACCTGGAAACCAGCCCGGGCTGTCAAGGTCCAGGGCCTCCAGAGGACAGCCGCCACATGCATCATAGGCAATGGAGCAAGGTAGGAGCTGGCCCCTTCCACCTCCGATGTCCATTCTGGGGAATCACTGAGATGTAACGGTAAGCCATGTTAGTTTAGGAAGTTGTAGTTGCACAAAGGTGACACGGATGAAGGCCTGCACTCATTTGATAGATCTTTAAGCACCTTAACTTTTCCTTTCATAAGTTTTTATGTCAAAACTTATTACTTTAACACCTTTATTGCAATTATTAATTTTTTTTCCACCACCCACCTGTGACTAATTTGTTTCGGATAGGAATCCTCTTCCACTGATATCAGTGGGTGGAAAGCGGGGTCCGCTGCCACTCTGCCTGAGATCAGTGGTGGCAAGGGGATCTGGGTGGCGGGGTTGGGAGGATAAGGGGCTCAGCATTGTTGCAGGGATAGGGCAATGTCTGTGGGGGCCAGGGGGAGGCATTATTTGGCCCAGGAGTGAAGTGGCAGGGGAGAATTATTCTGTCACTTCTTTTCTGTGCAGGCGCCGATCGGAGCAGCAGGGTTTTGGGTGCATTAAGTCCAGCCCACAGGCTTGTGCTGTGCGATTCAGAATCACTGATATTTTTGCAGACAGAGTGCACATGGGGCCGTTTGAGAACAGGTCAAAAAGTCAGATCTGAAACATTCCCAGTTTCCAGTCTGCCCAGCACTTAGAATCAATATTAAAAAAGCACCCTATGACTCCAACAGTTCCCAATTTTTGTCTCTATTGCAACTTGCTGTTGATGTGGAAGCTATCACCACTAGTGGCAGAGTCACAGTGGCCTATTAACAGAAGGGAGATTGTCCAGGTCAAAAGGCTGCACATTTTGTGTTTTTAAGTTATTAAATTACAATTGATCCCTTACACCAGGGCAAGCAGCACATCCCCCTCCCCAAAGGTGGGAAGGCTTTGTATTGTCCAATTGTCTGGAGTTTGTTGTGGCATTTCTACCCAATAATTCCACATTCCAGTAGATCAGCACTAGCAGGTACAGTTCCAGAAATCAACCAGGCTTGTGTTCTGTCAACTTTCAAGACTTTATCTTGTTTCATTGGAAAAGCTCTCAATGTTTCATTGTTGCATTCACAGTCCCAAAAGTGGTCTTTCTGACAATTATTCAGTATGATGACAACCTTTCACAAAATTGTTCAGGCATCTAACTGTGATATAGTTACAATACTGAAGTTTGCTTCACTGTTGAACAATTTCTATAGTGCATGCAAAACAAATAGTTGAACTTGATTATCAGGACAGTGATCTAACTTGCATGTACTTTTTTCTTTATCTCTTTTTTTTTCATTCTATTTTTCTTTCTCTCCCTCTCACTTTCTCTCTCTGTCATAATCTAGCCTTATTTGTACTCGCAGCAGGTGGAATTCTAACAAAGCCCAGTAAAATCTTATCCATGTCTTCACCAATTCTTGTAAGGCTTTCTGACCTCAGTACTTTGAAATGGATTTCAGAGCATTGAGGAAGAGCTACACAGTGTATAGTACAAGGAGAGTTCATTCACTTTTTTCCCTGAAATGGAAAGGCAAAAAAGAGAATTTTCTTTTTTCATGGAAAATGAATTTGTAGAGTCACCTGATAAAGCGGTTCCAAAAAAGTAATACGTTTTATTTAAAATAAAAGATTGCTTTGTGGGTGAATACACCATGTAGTGGTGATCCTCAGGAACACAGACAGAAAAAAAGGCTATTTGATTTTTAATCTGTGCTGGGCTGGCTGATGTCTCTCAGGACAGCAGTGTTGGCACTGCAATTAACCTTGGTGTCCCCTAAATCAGTTAGCATTCCTGATCATTATCCAGTCACTCCTGTAGGATGGTGCTTATGTACGGATGTCAGATGAGGGCATTAATGGGCTCGGCTACAAGCTTAAAGCCCACTGGGCGGAATTTTCTCAATCACAAGAAGCAGCTTTAGAGATGGAGAGAGCTGGAAAATTTAAAAAGTTACATGCAGGGTCAACTCCTGATGCTGTCCCACCTCTGGGCAAGTTGCTACCAGAATTGGCACCCTGCTCCAAAGAGGGGACCTGCCAATTAAAACCCCATTATTGGGCCATTTTCATTGATATTTTCCCAGCATTGGACTGACTCCCTACTGAGTATGGAGCCTCGTGGGCAGTAGACTATCATGGCCTTCTCTCAGGCCCCAAACTAGACAGTAGGATGGCTGAAAAAGTCATACCTGTGGTCTCAACTGTGCAGAAGGTTTCCCCCACCACACTGATGGCTCTAACATCTCTGAATTCTCCATTTGAGACAATTTGACACTCCCCTTTTGGCCTCAGCTCTTCCAATGGAGCTGCAGGATGTCCAGTGCTGCCGGTCCTCCAATTGGTCCTCCAGACTCAGAACCTCTTAAATGAGCATCAATGGCAGAGGTGATCTCTTAATTGGTCAACACCTATAAGATTTCACCAGAAGCAGATTGCAGGAGTGGGCTGGGATAGGACATGTATTTGGTCCCAGTGAATGAAAAATGTTAAAGCAGGTAAGATTCTGCCCACTCTATGTAAAGAATGACAATTTGACTGAAACAGAGGAAGCTATCATGAAACCAGCAAAAGTCAACAACTTCAGGAGAAAAAAAGGAGAATTGGAAAATGATGCATCATTTTCAGTTGCCCCATGCCCATCAAGGTATTGTATATAAATAAGTCTGAATATAAGAGATCTGCTGGGACAAAAGTCATAAATTGTAGATTTCTGGAAGAGTTAAGCTAGATTTGATCCTAAATCACACAGAGTATGATTGAAAAATACAAATGAAATTCCGATGGTTGCTGGTGGAAGATGGGCTGGTGAGGCGTAACAGTAGCACAATGATTAGCACTGCTGCTTCACGGCATCACTGGGTTCAATTCCAGCCTTGGGTCGCTATCTGTGGGAATCTGCATGTTTTCCCATGTCTGCGTGGGTTTCCTTCAGATGCTCCAGTTTCCTCCCAGACTCCAAAGATGTACAGTTTAGGTTGATTGGCCATGCTAAATTGTCCCTTAGAGTCAAGAGGATTAACAGGGTAAATATATAGGGTATGGAGATAGGGCCTGGATGGTATTGTGGTCGGTGCAGATGAGAAGGGCCAAATGGCCTTCCTCTGCATTGTAAAAATGCTATACGTTCCCTTGATGTAGAGATGCCGGCGTTGGACTGGGGTAAACACAGTAAGAAGTCTCACAACACCAGGTTAGAATCCAACCAGTTTATTTGATAGTAATCTTACAAGCTTTTGGAAACAGTGTTCCTTCGTCAGGTGTGTGGAAGGTTCCACACGCCTTCCACACACCTGACGAAGGAGCATCGTTTCCAAAAGCTTGTAAGATTACTATCAAATAAGAACATAAGAACATAAGAAATAGGAGCAGGAGTAGGCCATCTGGCCCTTCGAGCCTGCCCCGCCATTCAATAAGATCATGGCTGATCTGTCGCTGCTCAGTTCCACTTTCCCGCCCTCTCCCCATAACCCTTAATCCCCTCTCTTATCAAAAACCCATCAACCCGCATCTTAAAAATATTTAGCGAGGCAGCCTCCACCACTTCAATGGGCAGAGAATTCCAGAGATTCACCACCCTTTGAGTGAAGAAGTTCCTCCTCAACTCTGCTCTAAACCGCCCCCCCTCTATCTTGAGGCTGTGCCCCCTAGTCCTATTATCCTTTCTGAGCGGTGTTGGACTCTAACCTGGTGTTGTGAGACTTCTTAATACATTCCTTTCCACAGTGGTGCATCTGTGCAAATGACAGGATAATGCAGGGCTAAGTTGCAGTCCCAACATTCTATCCTCTATACCAGACTGACACCTGGCTTGCTTTAACACTGCAGGAAAGAGCAGTAAGTTACCTGCATGATAGAAGTTATGGGTTCACTGACCTGGGCTATCTACAAATGTCATCTAAAATGTCAATTTCGTATTTGTCAGAAGTGACAAGAAAAATCTTTTTCTAACTGTTTTGTTATGAATGGATTCTGCAAACTGCCTTTCAGCACTTGCAGGTAAGGAGATTCTTTTCTTCCCACCCTTCTGTCACGGAGAGTTCACTATACTCCCATATAGAGGCAGAGAAGGACAAAGAAGCACAAATAATATAGCTGCACTAAAGGAGATCAATTAGGAGACAGTTTAGGAGATTGTTCTACCAAAGTCTACAGAACGTGCCACATTGATACCTTAGATTAGATACGCTGAAGAAGACAAGGGTTCAGTGAAGTATAGAAGGAATTATATTTGTAATTGCAAAATGACCTCTAAAATCTGATCCAACATTAAAAAAAGGGGAAACTTCATTTGTGACACTGGGCTTTCTTACAAAGTGCCATTGCAAGAGCTAACATCTGACAGTTCTGGCTGCAAGGGTCACACCAGCTTCAGCAGGTAGTGAGAATGGCTTCATGGAAGTGAATGCTACATTCATCACATGAGCCGAGTTTGGAATCTGAATAGCACTGATCAACGGGAGGATGAAGCTGATGACATTAGTCAGATTCTGCAGACACAGTGATATCAACCAAAATCTCCCAGGGAGAACTTTCCCTCTTTGTCTTCAAACAATCCATCACACCTTGAAGGCTAGCAATCAAAGCATCCACAGCGAATGCACTGACTGCTTTGCAAGCCTTTCTGTCAGAGAAGTAGTTACAAATGTTGCTAGTTTTGTCATTTAGGCTCTGTCAGCTCTTTCTTGGCTATTGGCATTGAGAATGAGAAGGAGCTCTGCCATCCATCATAGACCCTTCAAGATGGTGCTCATTGCCTCCAAGTGAGTGTGCAGTTCACCAAGCATCCTTTTGTTGGAACATTATCTGATAAGTCAGAGGCTGCAAGTTCAGGCGCCAAGAACAGATGTGTGCTAAACCTTCCTCGCCCACTGTTGAATCTCACTTCCATTTCTGATTCCTCTGGTGCACTGAGCAAGTGTCTGAACAAATATTATACATGGAAGAAGAATGCAAGGAAGCATCAGGGAAAGTAGATAGTTAATCTTGACTGCTCATGTGCAATTGTTAACCTTTCTCTACACTGCATGGGATTCATAGGTTTTATAGAAATGACTCTCACTGAATCAGTAATTGCCTCCAAAAAAGCACATGCCATATTGTTGGCTGGCTGTCAGCTCCTGATCCCAAACAGACTCCCATCTTGTTCCATCATATCCCTGTTATGAGGCATGTAGATCTGGCTCCTTGAAGGCTGGCACCTGTTTTTCCAATCTGGCTGCCATCCTTAGGTTGCCTGTGTCCTCTAGTATTGCCATATCTTTCTTCTCAGCAACAGCAAGCTTTAGATGCTGCTGTTGCAACAGATTTCTGTCTCTCCTCCAGTTAACTGATGGCAGCTTCAGAGTCACAACTTAAAGATAGATGGGAATTGGGGGAGTGTGGGGTCTGGGGTTTGGTTAGGGAAGGTGGCATCTTTCCATGTTCCAATGTGCAAAGGCACCGTGTGAATTTTAGGTCCCACTCCTTTGCTGAAGCATAATTTGGGGTAGCACGGTAGCACAGTGGTTAGCACTGTCGCTTCACAGTTCCAGGGACCTGGGTTCGATTCCTGGCTTGGGTCACTGTCTGTGAGGAGTTTGCACATTCTCCCTGTGTCTGCATGGGTTTCCTCCCACAGTCCAAAGATGTGCAGGTTAGGTGGATTGGCCAAGCTAAATTTCCCCTTAGTTTCCCAGGATGTGTAGGTTAGAGGGCTTGGCAGGTAAATATGTAGGGATGTGGGGATAGGGCCTGGGTGAGATTGTGGTCAGTGCAGACTTGATGGGCTGAATAGCCTCTTTCTGCACTGTAGGGTTTCTATGGTTTTCTATGGTTCTATCGAGCTCACCTCTCCCATTGTAGCTCCATCTTCTATTATGTTCACCTAACTCTCTCTCTCTTGCTGTCTTTTCCTGACTGCTTTGGTATGTTTCTCTGGGTCTCCAAAAGATGAAAGGAGTATAGATTACTAGCTGTTTTCTGTGCTCCTCAGTAGACTAGAAAATACTGCAAAGCAAGCTTGGCTTAAAGTCTGTACCATCTGTTTTTCTTTCTTCATTGATACAATTGTGGGAGGATTTTGTTTAGGTGGTCAACAGGGATTGCTTCACATTTCTCTATCCTAATATTTCTAGTACAATGGCGAAATAGATCTTAGATTCTGGTTCATCGTTTTCTTGCTTGCAGTAACAGTGAAAAATGTGCTCATTTTCTCCTCTCCCTTAAGTTTACATAATTGGTTTCAGGAGGTGGATTTGTTTTCTCAGTCAATGAGGCTGTTCCAGTGCTTTGCCGGAGGCTGAGATGATCTCTTCAATCAGTTCCAGAGACACCAGGCTTCCTACCAGCTCAGGTTGAAACACGAACTGATCATTATGAGTTCTTTCCCAGGGACTTGCTGAATACACTTGCTGATTCTCACCATGATGAGACCATGAGATAAAAGTTTGACTTCACCCCATCTGCACTAATCTTAGGAGATTGAATCCCATGAGTGTGTAGAATTTTCCAATTTTACTGGAGTGGGCGATGGGGGCCAGATTCTTTAATGCTCAGTGGTTTACTCTGCCAGATTAACACCAAGTCAATGTTGTACTGTAAACTGTTTATGTCTGTGATTCTCAATTAAACTTTAACTTTAATTGAATTACTTTCCAGTGGATGTAATGTCAGTCAAAACTGCAGGGAGATTTTTCACAACAGATACCAGAATGCACATATTTTGTACAGAAATGGCAATATACAAGCAAATTAGGAGTGAAACATAAAATACCACTAACTGAGTTACACTATCACCCATGCTACTCCATGTAACATGTAAGGCGGAACCTTATGGATGCGATGGAGTTCTCGACACCTGGTTGGACAACTGGCAAGACCCCCAGGCCATCTTTTTTTGCCACCAAAGCAGTACAGCACAGGACAGGCCCTTTCACCCACCATGCCTGTGCCCTCACAGATGCCTCTCTAATCTCATATTTTCCTGCCTCTACATGGTCCATATCTCTCCATTCCCTGCCTATTCAAATATCTACCCAGATGCCTCTTGAATGTTGTTCTAGAATCTACTTCCACCACCTCCTTCGGCAGCGCATTTCAGGCATTCAGCATCCTCTATGTGAAGAACATGCCTCTTACATCTCTTTTATACTTTCCCCTCTCACTTTGAACCCATGTTCCTGAGTAATTGACCCTTCAACCTGGGAAAAAAACTCTGACTATCCACTCTATCCAAGCCTGTTATAATCCTGTAAACTTCTATCAGGTTCCCCCCTCCCCCCCATCCTCTGACACTCCAATGAAAACAATCCAAGTTTGTCCAAGCTTTCTTCATATCCATATTCTCTGAACCAGACAACACCCTGATAAATGTCTTCTGCACCCTTTCCAATGAATCAACATCCTTCTGGTAGTGTAGCAATCAGAATTGTACACACTTTTTTCCAATTCCTACTCTCAACCATTGAAGGCCAGCATGCTATATGTCTTCTTGACCACCTTGTCCATCTGAGTTGCCATCTTCAGGGAACTTTGGATCTGCACACCTGGATTCCTCTGAATGCTAATATTTCTAAGGGCTCTACCATTTGTTGTATACTTTCCTTCTGCCTTCCCAATCATATCACCTCACATTTGCCTGGGTTAAATTTAATCTGCCAACTTTTGGCCCAGGTCTCCAACAAATTTATATCCCACTGTATCCTCTGACAATCCTCCTCACTATCTCCTACTCCCCCAATTTTAGTATCATCTGCAAAGTTACTAATCAGACCACCTATATTTTCCTCCAAATCACATATATATATATTACAAACAACAGAGGCCCCAACACTGACCCTTGTGCAACACTACTTTTCACAGACGTCCAGTTAGAAAAATGCTCTTCCACTACTACCCCCTGCTTTCTATGTTCAAGCCAGTTTAGTATCCATTTTACCAGCTCACCTTGGATCCAATTTGACTTCACCTTCAGTATCAGTCTGCCATGAAGAGCCTTATCGAAGGCTTTACTAAAATCCAGTATACAACATCACTGCCCTGCGCTGGTCATTTTTTCTTGTTACTTCCTCAAAAAACTCAAACTGGAGGAATAGCACACCATGTTCCGAACAGACACTTTACAGCCTTCTGGGTTCAACATTGAGTTTAAAAACTTCAGACCATGAAGTCTGTTCTACACTATGAATTTTATTTTGTCCCCATTGGCACTTTGTGTCCTGTTCTCACATTTTTGCTGTCTGACCAAAGTGACCTTTATTCTGCTATTAACAGTGACGCCGCATTAATGCTTTGTTTCAATACTATTACCATTCCAACTTCCTATGCCTTTTCTTCCGACAAAGAACAAAAAAAAATGTAAATTGCAGGAACAGGCTCTTTAGCCCTCCAAACCCGTGCTGATCACGATGCCCTAAACTAAACTAAAAAAAGCTTCTGCCCTTATTTGGATCAGATCCCTCTGTGCCTTCCCTAGTTATGTACCCATCCAGATGCCTCTTAAATGTTGCTAATGTGTCTGTTTCCATCATCTCTTCTGGCAGCGCATTGCAGACATCCACCACTGTCTCTCAATGAAAAACTTCCCCCATACATCTTCAGTAAACTTTCCCCTCTCACCTTAAACCTGTGTCCCCTTGTAATTGACGCCTCCAGCCTGGGAAAAAGCCTCTGACTATCCACTCTGTCTATGCCTCTCATAATTCTGTAGACCTCTATTAGTTCTCCCCTCAACCTCCAACTTTTCAGTGAAAACAATCCTAGTTTACTGAACCTCTCCTCATAATCATTGTTCTCCGGAGCAATGTACTGGTGGATCGTGAGCCTTGAAATTGTGATTTACTTTAATTCTTCAGTGTATTGCCGGTTCGCGGGGTTTTTGTTTGTTTTCGCTTTCCGTAGCGGGACCTAGGCACAAGGGCAGTCGGGAAGGGAGAGCGGGAGTACAAAAAGAAGGCTGCAATGGACAGCGGGCAGCGTCGGGAGCGGGCAGCGGAGTGAGGTGGGTGCTGAGTGAGTGCTGCAAGGGCTTTGGCTCACAGGGCTTAGGTGAGAGCAGGCTTAGGCAAGGTGAGTTACTGGCCAAATTTTTCCATTTGTGTCCATAATTCTAAGGGTGGTCAAATAAATGGCAGGGTCCTTGGGGAGACGCATCAGCTGCATTAGGTGCAATATGTGGGAGTTCCTGGAGACACCGCATCTCTGGAAAGTCCACATCTGCACCAAATGTCTGGAGTTGCAGCGTTTGAGGGCCCGGGTTCGGCGATTGGAGCTGAGGCTGGAGGATTTATTTTTAGTCAGGGAGAATGAGGCGATAATGAATAGGAATAATGAAGAGGAGATCCCAGAGCCTGGAGGGCGGTTCTGAGGGCAAAAGCGGGACTCCAGGATGGTAGTCTGCCTCACTGGAGCAGGGGTACAGGATGTGTCAGAGAGGGTAGAGGGAATCTTGAAGGGCCAAGGGACCCAGGCGGATGTAATTATACACATAGGAGAGAAGGACGTAGGAAGGAAGAGTAGGGGGGATATACGTACGCAGTTCAGGGACTTGGGGGCCAGGCTGAAGTGCAGGGCCTCCAGGGTGGCGATCTCTGGGCTGCTGCCAGTGCCCAGTAATAGCAGGGATAAAAATAATGAGATCCTACAGCTGAATGTGTGGCTGAGGGATTGGTGCAGGATGGAGGGTTTCAGTTTTGTAGACCATTGGGAAGTCTTTGTGAGGGAAGGGCACTTCTACAAGTGGGATGGGGAACATTTAAATGGGAAGGGGACACATATTTTAGCTGGGAGGTTAGCTGGAGTGTTTTGACAGGGTTTAAACTAGTATGGAGGGGGGGTGGGGAGGAGACAGATAGCTCAGTAGGCACTGGGAGTGGGAGTGAGTTGGGTGACAGGGTAAGTCTAGATGAGAGGAAAGTCTCCCAGGAGAAGGGGGATCCGAGTGGACCTGAGGGTCTTCAGTGCATCTGTTTTAATGCGAGGAGTGTGACAGGTAAGACAGATGAACTTAAGGCCTTAATGTTTGCAAGGAATTTAGATGTGGTGGCAGTGACAGAGATGTGGTTAAAGGAAGGGCAGGATTGGCAGCTAAATATTCCTGGGTATAAGTGTTTTAGGTATGACAGGGGAGGGTTGAAAAGAGGAGGGGGAGTGGCGCTGTTAGTTAGGGAGCACATCACAGCGGTGCAGAGGGAGGATAACATAGAGGGGTTGGAAATTGAGTCTCTGTGGGTGGAGTTGAGGAATAGGAAGGGAGCCATTACTATGCTAGGGGTGTACTATAGGCCGCCCGATAGCCCTCGGGCAGTGGAAGAGGGTATATGTAGAGAAATTTTGGATAAGTGTAGGGAGAACAGGGTTGTTGTAGTCAGAGATTTTAATCTCCCTGGGGTGGATTGGAAGGTACCTAGAGCTGGGGGTTTGGACGGGGAAGAATTTGTAAGATGTGTATTGGAAGGGTCCTTGGAGCAGTACGTAGATAGCCCGACTAGAGAGGGGGCGATACTGGATTTAGTTCTGGGCAATGAGCGGGTCAGGTGGTTGAGGTTGCGGTAGGCGAACATGTGGATAATAGTGACCACAACTCTGTCTACTTTAGGATACGAATGGAAAAAGATGAGTGCTATCCTAAGGGGAGGGTGCTAAATTGGGGGAAGGCTAGATACAGCCGGATTAGGCAGGAGCTTAGGGATACAGACTGGGATAGGCTGTTGGAGGGCAAGACCACGTTAGGCATGTGGGAGTCTTTCAAGGGAAAACTGAAATGGGTGCAGGAAAGGCATGTGCCGATTAGGAGGAAGGATGGGAAAGGTAGGATTAGAGAGCCATGGATTACTAGAGATACAGAGAAGCTGGTCAGGAAGAAACGAGAGGCGTATGTCAGGTCTAAGAAACTGGGAACAGAGACAGTGTGGGAGGAGTACAGAGAGAGTAGGAGGGATCTCAAAAGGGGAGTTAGGAGGGCAAAAAGGGAGCATAAATGGCTTTGGCAGGTAGGATTAAGGAAAATCCAAAGGCGTTTTACTCCTATGTTAGGAGCAAAAGGGTGGCTAAGGGAAAAATTGGTCCCCTCAGGGACAGACAAGGGGAATTGTGCTTAGAGTCTGAGGGAATGGGGGACATCCTGAATGAATACTTTGCATCGGTATTCACGAAGGAGAGGGGCTTGATGTCTGGTATGGTCATCAAGGGAGCTGTAGACCAATTGAAGGAATTATAGATTATGAGGGAAGAAGTGTTGGGGCTCTTAGGTAGCATTAAAACTGATAAATCTCCGGGGCCTGATGGCATTTATCCTAGGCTGCTTAGGGAGGCGAGAGATGAGATTACTGGGCCTCTGACGCAAATCTTTGTCTCTTCTTTGGACACAGGTGAGGTCCCTGAGGACTGGAGGATAGCGAACTTGGTACTGTTGTTTAAAAAGGGTAGGAGGAATAGCCCAGGTAACTATAGGCCAGTGAGCTTAACGTCAGTGGTAGGCAAGGTGATGGAGAGGATTCTTAGGGATAGGATGTATGAGCAGTTAGAGCATTGTGATCTGATTAAGGATATGCAGCATGGCTTTGTAAAGGGGAAGTCTTGCCTTACAAATCTGGTAGAAATTTTTGAGGAGGTGACAAAAACGGCCGATGAAGGACGAACCGTTGATGTCGTCTATATGGATTTCAGTAAGGCATTTGACAAAGTCCCTCATGGTAGGTTGGTAGAAAAGATTAAGGCTCATGGGATACATGGCCAGGTATCCAGATGGGTGGAGAACTGGCTTGCTAAGAGGAGACAGAGAGTAGTAGTGGAGAGGTCCTTTTCTAGCTGGAGGTCTGTCACTAGTGGTGTGCCGCAGGGCTCAGTACTGGGACCTCTTCTCTTTGTAGTGTATATAAATGACTTGGAAGAGGGAGTAAATGGTGTGATCAGCAAATTTGCTGATGACACCAAGATGGCTGGATTGGCAGGCAGTGAGGAGCAGTGTCTGGCAATACAACGGGATAGTGATAGGCTGGTTGATTGGGCAGATATATGGCAAATGGAGTTTAATCCGGATAAATGTGAGGTGATGCATTTTGGCCGAAATAATGTAGGGGGGAGTTATATGATAAAGGGTAAGCCATAAAGAGTATAGAAATGCAGCAAGACCTAGGGGTGCAAGTGCACAAGTCTTTGAAGGTGGCAGTACAAGTGGAGATGGTTGTGAAGAAAGCCTATGGCATGTTAGCCTTTATAGGAAGGGGTATAGAATAAAAGAGCTGGGGTCTAATGTTGCTGTTGTACAGAACGTTGGTTAGGCCACATTTGGAGTACTGCGTCCAGTTCTGGTCGCCTTACTACTGGAAGGACGTGGAGACTCTGGAGAGAGTGCAGAGGAGGTTTACCAGGATGCTGCCTGGTATGGAAGGACTGGGGTATGAGGAAAGATTGAACAAATTGGGGCTGTTTTCCCTTGAAAGACAGCGACTGAAGGGAGATCTAATAGAGGTATATAAGATTATGAAGGGTATAGATAGAGTAAACAGAGGTAAGCTATTTCCTATGTTAGAGACACACAGTTCGAGGGGCCAAAGGCTTAAGGTGAGGGGGAGAGGTATAAAACAGATATTAGAGGGAGGTTTTTCACACAGAGGGTAGTGGGGATGTGGAATGCTCTGCCAAGTAAGGTGGTGGAGGCAAGCACGCTAGAGTTGTTTAAGAGTAACTTAGACAGGCACATGAGTGGGTTGGAGATGGGAGGATATAGGAGATTGTTTTAAATAAGCATTGGGGCGTCCCTGGTAATTAAATAGCATTGGGATGTCCCTGGTAATGTGAATAGATATGGTATGATAATAATGTTTTTTCTCTTTTAATTCACAGGTTTTAAGTCGGTCCGCCTTGTTGTCCAACGAGGGGCATACAGGCGATGGGTCGTACTTGGGCTGCTCTTGACTGTTCGAGATTGGCCTAGTGCTTCATGTCGTTAGTGTGTGCTTAAACTGGACCAGATGCTGGGCAACACGACAGCTCAGTGACTATCGCTGATTGCTGTGCAGACACATGGATTTGGGCCGGTGTCTGTGGGAGTTTGCGCATTCTCCCCGTGCTTGCGTGGGTTTTCTCCGGGCGCTCTGGTTTCCTTCCACACCCCAAAGATGTGCTATTAGGCTGATTGGAAGTAATAAATTGTCCCTAAATTAGTTTCCCTCAATGTGGATTGCCATAAAACCATAGATAAGGGTCATGGGTGGAGGGGGGCACTGGTAATGTTAAAATGGCAGTGTGGGCTCTTTGGGCCGAAGGGCCTGTTTCCCGGGCTGTGCTTGTTCTTTGTTCTTTGTATAATCAATGCCCTTGAGGCCAGGCAGCATCCTGATGAACCTTCTTTGCACTGTCTCCAAAGCTTCCACATCCTTCTGGTAGTGTGGCGACCAATGACATCTCCCATGACATCTTTGATATTTACTATCCTTTTAATCTATCCCTGATCTTCCATTTTGTTCCATCTAGCCCCCTCACCCCGTCTCCCAGCAGTGATCTCATTCTTACCTTTCTTCAATTCTGCAGAAGAGTCATCTGGACTCGGAACATTAACACTCTTTCTCTCTCCACAGATGCTGCAGGCCTTCAGAGACTTTTCCAGCAGTTTCTGTCTTTATTTCAGCTCTCTAGTATCCACAGTATTTTGCTTTTAATTTTCAGGATGGTGTCAGACTTGTACATGTACATCTTGCATCCTATTAGCCAGCATTAGGTGGCTCCTTAGCATCTTTAAGTGGGTGCTACAGAACTGAATGTAGCACCTTCCTGTCTGCAATATACTTGGTAGCCTTATCAAGCAGCAGTTTTAGACTAACAAATTTCTATCAAATGATTTAAAATTGCTATTGGATTCCTGCTGCCCACTCTGACTCATTCTTTCATTTCTGATCCATTACATTAACCCAAAATTATTATCAAACAACTTAAGATGTTGCATATTTGAGACACACACTGACTATTGAGCAGCCAGGAGTAAATTATAGGCAACAATTACATGGACCAGTTCAGGTAATAACATAAACAAAAAGCTTGAAAGTTAAGCAGTTCATAAGTAGCAGCTAATCTCTGAAATGAGATCAGTGCCTTAAAATCACTAGTGGATGTCTTCTGTCTACATCCACCGTGACGTCCTTGGAGCAGTTTTGTTTTAGAAATTAAGGCTGCTATTTTCTCTGGGGGTGTATGAGGGCTCTGTCATAATGAACTCTCACGTAATCCATCCCATTCTCATGAAAGGTTAGACCTGAAACCCTAACTCTGTTCCTCTCTCCATAGATGCTGTCAGGCCAGTTGAGTATTTCCATTATTTTTTCTAGATTTCAGATGTCCAACATACACAGCATTTTGGTTTTGTTCTCAATAGACCATATTGTTGGTAGGGAGCATTGACTCTGAGCAGCGAGGGGAAGGAGGTGGTGGGGTGCTAAATGCTGAGAGGGGGCAGAGTGCTGGTTTGTGAGTCAGGAAGATTTGAAAGTCACTTTTTCCAGCCAGATTCAGAGGTTGGATGGGGAGACCTTTTGCATCCGGCTGCAGTGGGAGAGGACGCAATAGGGGTTCATAAGTTGGGGGCCCATGGATGAATCCAATAGGTGGAGACAATACAGGGAGTGTTGGTGGTGGGGATTGAGGGCTGGAAAATCATCAGTGGACACAGACAAAGGAGAATCAGAAACACTGGGGAGGTTCAAGTTCAGGAAATGTGGGGGAGTTACATTAGGGATTGGAGACATCAGAGACAATGAATCAAATACAGGGTTCGCGGTATTGATGTGAAGGGAGAGTGTTCGGAGGTAAATAGAAATTAGAGACACCTAGGTAGTTGGAGTTAGACTGAGGAGGGCAAGTGGAGGGAATGGTTGGAGACACAGGAGGGTTGGTGATTGTTAATATTGAATTGTCAGTGACTTTGGTGAATCAATGACTCTTAGGAATGACTGGCGAACCAGGAAGTGGGAGATTGAGGGTCAGAGGAAGCAGAAACTCCAGAGGATCGGGGTGGGGTTGGAAATCAGAGGGTGAAGGGGAGATTAGTGGCATGGGACGTGGGATGGTATTTTAATGGCGTGTCAATCAGAAGTTGGAGGTGTGATTGGAGGTATTGGAGGAATGTTGTGTGGGAGGTCAGATTGATTAGGGATGAAACTTTTATGGTGGGGGTGAGGATATAACCTCACTGGATCCAGCAAATCAGTGAAAAGCTACTTGAAGGACACTTAGCCCCTGTATCCAGCACAGCAGATCCCTCTTCCCCTACCTCCTGGTGGGCTGAATGGCCTGCACCTGCTTCTATGCCTTATGGTCTTTAGTTACTGGATTTCCAGTTTGCCTGGGAAACCTGGCTGATCAAGCTGGAAATCCAGATGGAGATTAAATCTCAGCCTCAGTTTAATAATGAAATGACTAACCTGCCTGCTTGGGGTAGAGTAGTTGCCTAACACCTCGGCTTCGTTGCAGTTCAAACTGGGGATGAATTGGAGCAAGCATTAAGTTTGAGATTTTTAACATTGTTACTTTCCACCCAACTGTTTGGGGAGGGAGGGTAGTTAAAAGTTAAAATTTCCACCACATGTTCAGTGAACAGTTGCAAAATGTGTCATAAACAGAAATATTATAAGTGCAGGGGAGGACTGTTAAGTTTAAATTTATTGATTAGTGTCACAAATAGGCTTATATTTACACTGCAATTAAGTTACTGTGAAAATCCCCTCGTCGCCAATGCTGGCACCTGTTAGGGCACACTGAGGGAGAATTTAGCATGGCCCAATGCATCTATCCAGTGTGTTTTTCAGACTGTGGGAAGGAACCAGGGCATCCGGAGGAATATGCACAGACAGTGACCTAAGCCGGGAATCGAGCCCGGGTCCCTGGCGCTGTGAGGCAGCAGTGCTAACCACTGTGCTATTAGTATCTGTTTAGAGAAAACAGATACTACTAACCAAGCAAACACATTTATAACTGCAGAGCGAAAACAGATCTTGGGAGGTGGAGAGGATAGCCTTTAGTTCAGATAGGACAGGCTTATAATGGGCAGCAACACTGGGCTTTGAGTAGAATCGTATTTTGTAAATCAATAGGCTGTGGAGGTTTGTGAAATGCGGGAGTGAAGGCGAGATGCAAGCTTCCAATCTGCTGTGTGACTAAAGAAGCTGTTGATTTCCTCTTGAGAAATGCGGAGAGGAGTTGTAAACTCGTTCACAAAGCCTGGCTAATTGTTTTAATTAGAAAATCAAATGGAATGCAGCACTTGTATACTGAAATGGCCCTGAAGCTGTGAGATTAAGGTCATTAGAGTTAAGTGATTAACTGTTTGCATATACAGGTGGTTGAGATACATAATAGCTATGCTCCCTCCCTTTGATAACGTAATTTGGTGACTAGATCAATGGAGAAACTAAAAGTACCAAATGTTTCCGTTTCAAAACCGGATTCTGCAACACATGCATGAGCAATTTTTTTTATCAAAAATAGCAAGGATGAGAAAACTCTGGTGCGAGTTGTTTATAGGCTCCCTAGCGATAGTTATACCATCAGGACATTTGGCAAGTATTAATTGGAGCTTGTAACAAAGGGAATATAATAATTATGGGGAACTTTAAAAACAAATTACTCTATTCATAAAGTTACAAAGCCAATGTGCAGAATGGGCCGACAAGCCCTAATTGATTCCTTGCTTACACCAAAATTCAATTCAAATTCAAATTGAATCCAATTCATATAGAGAGAAGAGAGGCATACAAGAACCAAGCTGCAAGAAAAGGCTAAGCACCAGATCTCGGGCTTGATCTAATGCTTGACTAGCCAAAAGGTTAAGAAGTTCTCATACAGACTGGACCAACCAAATTGGCAAAGGTGGTCTGGAGTTTATAGAAATGCTTTTATTTATTGGAATAATATATTATGGGACTGACTAAAGACAAAGCTGTGTTAGATTGAGCCTTATTTATTTATTTATTAGTGTCACAGGTAGGCTTACATTAACATTGCAATTAAGTCACTGTGAATCTCCGAGCTGCCACACTCTGGCACCTGTTAGGGTACTCTGAGGGAGAATTTAGCATGGCTACTGCACCTAACCAGCACATCTTTCAGACTGTGGGAAGAAGTTGGAGTACCCAGAGGAAACCGATGCAGACACAGGGAGAAGGTGCAGATTCCACACAGATAGTCACACAAGCCAGAAATCAAACATGGGTCTCTGGCGCTGTGAGGCAGCAGTGTTAATCATTGTGCCATTGTTGCGAGGTTCATTAGTAATCTCATTGTAAATCTCATAGAAAAGAAGTGCAGGAGCCTCTCAAATTCAGAATTTCAAAATCTGGAAACAGCAGTTGTCCAGAATTAACTTGGAGCATACATGCAACTCCACTACTGGCCACTTGTGACTGCAACATGCAACACAATGGGAATGATCCCCTTGCACCATTGCCTTTCAGTAGTTGCATGAGGAAAGTTTCCTGTGTAAATATCCCATGCACCTGAATGAGGCCAAGAGCAGCCTTGCTTGTTGCGCTTTTCAGGTAAGCTTACAGTGAGAAATCAATAACATACTGAGTCATTAAAGGAAGCTCAGTCAATGGTTAGTCTTCGTGTTGAAAAATGAATTTATTAGCCCAGTGACCCTGAGCTAGCTGATTGTGGTGTTAGACTTGTCATATTCCAAGATCTGTAACCCAGCCCTCATAATTGTACAGTATATTGTATAAATAAATGTGGAAATAGCTTGTGATTTTTGGAAAAGATGATAACATGGAAAGGAGTAATTGGATGGGCATTAATGTTGAAGATGAACAATGTTGAAATTAGTTTAAAAGCAACCAGGAAAATCTAATAATTTACTCCAGTAATGAGTTTCGCAAGTGACAGGGAATGCCTATGATCACTATGCTATCTCCACATCTGGGTTCATGACCCACAGTTTGGGAACAGCTAAGTAAGGTCAATCTGGATGCAAATTGATGAGGCAAGATGGCTGACAGAGACGAATCAGGTAGGACCAGAACATATTGATGCTGTAATTTTGCTTTGTTCTCTTGCGCTACAATCACTACATCTGTACAAACCCCCATCAACTGCATTATAACGCATTACTGCTTTATGATTTTCCATTACTATTTTGGAATAACAAAACCTTATTTTCATGTTTTGTCACAGTTTTATGTCTCAGGTACATATTAAATCCAATTCAGACACTTGTGGTTGAGTATTCTAACATGATTCTGAAAATCAAAAAAAAAATTGAAATCCAGAAATACCTTTAGAATCATAGTCATTAAGGTTTACAGCATGGAAACAAGCCCTTCAACACAACTTGTCCATGCTGCCCAGTTTTTACCACTAAGCTAGTCCCAATTGCCTGCATTTGGCCTATAACCATCTATACCCATCTTACCCATGTAAATATCTAAATGATTTTTAAAAGACAAAATTATAGTCGCCTTTACTACTGCCTCTGGCAGCTTGTTCCAGACACTCACCACCCTCTGGATGAAAAAAAATGCTACTCTGGACCCTTTTATATCTTTCCCCTCTAGTTTTAAACTCCCATACTTTTGGGAAAATATGTTAACTATCGACCTTATCTATGCCCCTCATTACTTTATAGACCCCTATAAGATCACCCCTAAGCCTCCTACGCTGCAGGGGAAAAAGTTCCAATCTACCCAGCTGTTCCTTACAACTCAGACTATGAAGTCCTGGTAGAATCCTAGTAAATCTTTTCTGCACTCTTTCTAGTTTAATAATATCCTTTCTATAATAGGGTGACCAGAACTGTACACAGTATTCCAAGTGTGGCTTTACTAATGTTTTATACAACTTCAACATGACATCCCAACTCCTGTATTCAATGTTCTGACCAATGAAACCAAGCATGCCAAATGTCTTTTTCACTATTCTGTCCACTTGTGTCTCTACTTTCAAGGAGCAATGAACTTGTACTCCTAGGTCTCTCTGCTCTATAACTTTCCCCAACAGCCTACCATTAACTGAATAAGTCCTGCCCTGGTTCGATCTACCAAAGTGCACCACCTCACATTTATCTGAGTTAAACTCCATCTGCCATTCATCAGCCCACTGATCCAATTGATCAAGATCCACTGCAATCCTAAAAAATCTTTTTCGCTGTCCACTATGCCATCAATCTTGGTGTCATCTGCAAATTTACTAACTATGCCTCCTAAATTCTCACCCAAATCATTAATATAAATGACAAGTAATAGTGGACCCAGCACCAATCCCAGAGGCACCCCATTGGTCACAGACCTCCAGTTTGAAAAACAACCCTATACAACACTCTCTGTCTTCTGAGATCAAGCCAATTTTGTACCCATTTGGCCACTTCATCCTGGACCTGTGGGATTTAACCTTATGCGACAACCTACCACCTGCAACAAACTTGTCAAAGGCCTTGTTAAAGTCCATGTAGACACCAATGACTGCATTGCCCTCATCTACCTTCTTGGTTACCCCTTCAAAAAACTCAATCAAGTTCATGAGACATGATTTTTCCACTCACAAAACTGACTGTCCACAATCAGTCCTTGTCTCTCTAAATGCCTGTAGACCCTGTCTCTCAAAATACTTTCTAACAACTTATCCACTACTGATGTTAGGCTCTCTGGTCTGTAGTCCCCAGGCTTTTCCCTGCAGCCCTTCTTAAACAAAGATGCAACATTTGCTACCTTCCAATCTTCAGGCACCTCACCTGTGCCTGTCGATGATTCAAATATCTCTGCTAGGCGACTCACAATTTCCTCCCTAGCCTCACACAATGTCCTGAGATACAATTCATCAGATCCTGGGGATTTATCTACTTTTATGCGCTTTAAGACTTCCAGCATCTCCTTTTCTGTAATGTGTACACTCCTCAAGACATCGCTATTCATTTCTCCAAGTTCCCTAACATCCATGCTTTTCTCAACATTAAATACCAATGAGAAATATTCATTTGGGATCTCACCCATCTCTTGTGGATCCACACATAGGTGACCTTATTGATCCTTAAGAGGCCCTACTCTCTTCCTAGTTACTCTTTTGCCCTTTATGTATTTGTAGAAGTTCTTTGGATTCTCCTTTGCCTTATTTGCCAAAGCAATCTCATATCCTGTTTTTGCTCTCTTAACTCTACTCCAACAATCGCTTTACTCTTCAAGGGATCCACTTGATCCCAGCTGCCTATACATGTCATATGCCTCCTTCTTCTGTTTGACCAGGCCTCAATATCCTGAGTCATCCAGGGTTCCCTACTTCTACCAGCCTTGCCCTTCAGTCTAAAAGGAATGTACTTATCCTGAACCCTGGTTAGCACAATTTTGAAAGCCTCCCACTTACCAGCTTTCCCTTTGCCTGCTAACAGACTCCACCACAGTGTACAAATGACTTCCATATTAAGTTTAAAAGCAACATACTCCAGTCCAGACAAGAGTTTTAGGCTTATGCGACATCAATTACATAGGTTTGAAGGGAGAGCCAGCTAAGCTTGATTGGATATGTAATCTAAAAATTATGGTGATAAATAAACAGTGAAAAACATTTAAAAACACAATTCAAAATGATCAACAAAAACGTTCCATGAAAAAAGCAAAAGCTCAGCAAACAAGATTTATTTGTGGCTCACTAAACAATTTAAGGGTGGAATTAGGTTAAGTGAAAAGGTTTATAATGTAGCAAAGAATAGCAGAAAGCCTGGGGGTTGGCAGCCAAAGAGTCATAAAGTCATACAGTGAAGAAAAGGGCCTTTGGCCAACCAACCGATTGTTTTAGAAACTAGCAAAGGGTCAAAAGAAGGTTGATAAAAAGGGGAGAAATAGAATATGAGAGTACACTAACTGGGAATATATAAACATATTGTAAAAGGTTTTACAAGTATATAAAAAAGGAAGTAGCTGAAGTAAACTTTGGCATTTAGAAGCAGAGAGAGGAGAAACTATCAATGGAAATGAGGAACTGGCAGAGAGATTGAAACAATAATTTGCATCTGTCTTTGCAGCAGAAGACACAAATTACAGGCAGAAATAGAGAGGGACCAATCTGGTAAATAATGAGGGGCTTAAAGTAATCAATATAAACAGAGAAACAAATACTGCATAAACTCAAAGGACTTGGATTTTTGTTTCTTTATTTTTTCATGGGAAGTGGGTATCGTTGGCAAGGCCAGCATTTGTTGTCCATCCCTAAAACTGAGGACTGGCAGTTAAGGGTCAGCCACATTGCTGTGGATCTGGAGTCATATGTTGGCTAGACCAAGTAAAGAAAGCAGACTCCCTTCCCTAAAGGGCATTTGTGAACCAGATGGGTTTTTACAGCAATTGATAATAGTCTCATAGTCATCATTAGATTTGTAATTCCAGGCATCTATCAAATTTAAATTTCATTATCTGCCATAGCAGGATTTGAACCTTGGTCTCTGGATTAATAGCCCTCTGACAATACCATTATGCCACCACCAAATACAATAAGAGCCCAGGATTTAACGGCTCACATTTTAGGATTCTAAAAGACACAGCTGCAAAGATAGTGGTTATGCTGAATATGATCTTTGAAAATTCATTTAGATTCTAGGACAGTCCCAGTAGCTTGGATGTTAAGAAATGCAATTCTGCTGTTACTGAAAGGAGGGAAAGAGAAAACAGGGAACGACAGGCCAGTTGGGCTGACATCAGTGTTCGTAAAAATGCATAAATCTCATATTTAAAAAGTTTTAGTTATAAAATCATAATATGATTAATCAAATCAACCTGGCTTTATGAAAGGGGAATTGTGCTTGACAAACTTATGACAGTGTTTTGAGGATGTAACCAGTCAGGTAGCTTAAGGAGAGTCAGTTTACTTAGTTTACTTAATTTACCAACAGCCATTCTGCAAAAAAAAGCACACAAAAGATTAAGATAAGGATTCGTGGAGTTGGAGATGATGGGGGAGTTCTCTGACCTTTCATGCCAGCAGGATTATCCTGTCCCACTGATACAGCACCCCCTCCCATGGGTTTTGCAGTGGCATAGGGTGACATCAATGGGAAATCCCATTGACAGTGGCGGGACCACAGAATCTCGCCATCAGTGAACAGTGCATCACCCCCGCTGCCAAGAAACATGCAGCTGGGAGGCCGGAGAAATTTCCCCAATGTATTAGCGCAGATGAAAAATTGGTTATCAGACATGAAGGAGAGAGTAGGGATAAAGGAAGCATTTCCAAGTTAGTCGGCGCCAGCTAGTGGAGTGCTACAAGGATTAAAACTAGGGTCTCTATTTACAGCCGACATCAATGATTTTGACAAAAATACCAAGTGAATAGTGTACCTAAGTTTGCTGATTATTTAAAACTAGGTGGGAATATAAACTTTCAGAGGATACAAAGAGCTTATAAAGAGAGATACACAAGTTAAGTGAATGGCAGATGGTGTGTAATGTGGAAAAGTGTGCAGTTATCCAGTTTGATAATAAGAATAGAAAGCAGAATATTAAAATAAATGAAACCTGTAAATGTTGATGTTCAGAGGGACTTGATTCTAGTCATACTAAGAATACAAAAGTGTGCATGCAAGTACAGCAAGCAATTAGGAATGCAAATAGCATGTTAGCTTTTACTGCAAGGAGATTGGAGTACAAGAATAAGGAAATCTTCCTATATTTGTACAGAATATTGGTGAGATCACACCTGGAGAACTGTGCACAGTTTTGATCTCCATATTTAAGGAAGAATACATTAGTATTGCAGGTGGTAGAACAGATGTTCAGTCAATTGGAATGAGAGAGTTGTTAAGATGAGAGCTTAAATAACTCGAGACTACATTCCCTGGAAATTCAAAGAACGAGAAACAATCTCATTGCAATATACAAGATTCTGAAGTGGCTTTATCGATTGGTTGGACATGGAAGGGTTGAGGTGGATTTTCATGTCCAAGGCAGGAAGTTTCCTGGCTCACACACCTACCTCAGGAAAATTTATCCTGAATGGCATAAGTTCTGTTTCGGGGTAGGGGGAGGATACAGGATGGAGTCAGTCCTGGATGCTGATTGAAGGTGACCACAATGGTCACAGTGTGGCATTGTTTAAAAGGACTGCCTCAATTCTCTTGGACTTCATCCCATATCCACTCTATTCCCATGCTTCTCATACCCTCATGTCATCTCCATGCTGCCCCACAATCCACATGGCCCCCCCCACCCCCCCGCCCACAAACCTCCTGGCCCCTTTATGTCCCCTTGCCAACTTAATGCCCCTATCCAAGCCCATGGCTTGTTATAGACCCATTGCCATAACAAAGCTCTTCCATGATCAACCAGTATACATGCTATACAGATCCAGTCAACTCTATTACAACAATGGCATAGCTGGAACTGCTTCATACACATTGATGGGGATTATACCGGAGCGAAGGGGGAGGGGGATGACATGCCTCTTCGGAAACAACATTGAAGTGGAGCTGACATGCTCCATGCTGACCCACCCCACAACACTTTATTAATGACTGAATGGCCCAATTGACCAGCAGTCCCAGCACAATGAAAACATGAATGGCTGTTTCCGGGACTGCAGCAGAATGAGAAGTGGGCCAGGCTAAAGGGGTGTGTTTAAGAGAAGGAGCAGGTAGGAGGAAGGAGGCACCTGATCCTTTAGCGTCCTCCAAGGGAAACATATCCACCGGGGGCTTGTAAAGTTTAGCACATTAAGTCATAATTTTCTTTAAGAAAATGGCTATTGCTACAACCTATAAAGGTTTCAGTCAACCAAATCTTTGAAGTATCAAAACCAGAAACTGTAAGTATTTCTTTTTCTTGAGTAAATTAACATTGAGCCACTGACAATATGGATCTGAGGGAGAAAAGGTTGTAAAGCTATCAATCAACAATGATTTATTTTTTATTCACTTGTGTGGACAAAGAGAATGCATTTTGAAAATCTGGGCTCACACTAAGCCTCATTATGCATTCTTGGCTCCGAACCCAGACTCAAATAATAAGGAGTCATATAGTCTACCGTTAATATCATGTTCAATGATTCCCAACCAATAATGGCAATAATATTGGTTGTGACTTTATTCTTAAAACTGTTCTTTAACTTTTGTTTTGAATGTAATAAGACAATTTCCTCTGGTTAGGGGGTCTGAATACTGATAATGAATAACAATGAGACTCACAAAAACATGCTTAACGGATGAGAAAACAGTTTCACATTTAAGGGAAAATGAAACAATCATGATAACTTACTGGCTATTTCGTGATTTTTTTCCAGTATTGTATTTCCAGGGATGACTAAAATATAATTGAAATGCTCACTGCTTGTCAATTTTGTATACCAGTGAATCAGCATTGGGATGTATACCATTCCACAGGCTCAGCATGGCTGGTGTCAGTGCTGCAATATGATTATGTAATAGAAATTGATTCTTTGCAGGAGAGAGAATGCAAAGTATTTCACCACATCGCTGCATACCATCTTTGCAATGACCACTCTGACCTTGGAAATAAACGTAACAATTGGTCAACATTGAACAGCATTGGTAGTCATATCGGACTCTCAGGTTTATGAACATTAGGAGATATAAAAGAAAGTTGAAGCCACTTGTTCTACATACCAATCCTTCTATAGAAAATCTACTCTTTCAGTAACACTACCCAATTCACTCAATATCTTGGAGAAAGATTCTGAAGAATATGTCTTCCTCATCACCAAAGAGTCCAGAATTCCGCTGTTCACCTTTCTGTCGCATGCTAAGGCCTGAATGTCCATGCAACCAGGGAGACTCCCATGCCAGTAGAGACTCGAATATAAATGTCCCACCCCTGAACACAACCTCCATTATTTTTGCAGACTGGGGGGGATGGGAATGTGGGAAAGATCTAAATTTCATTCCTGGAGGCAGCCACTCATGTAGATCAGCAGCTGCCTCCACCTGTGTGGTCCATGATGTGGGTAGAAAGACATAGGGTGGCATAGGAGGGAACATTGAGGCATTGGTGGGGGATTGGCATGGGGTGGACACAGAGCATGTATGGAGGGGCGAAGGGATGCTTTTTGTTTTGTTTTTTTTCATTCTTTCACAGAATGCTGGTGCACAGAGGCAGGTCTTCTAGCCTGTCAATAACCACTGCATTGATTCCTGGGATAGCTTGACTTCTAATCCAAACAACACCCCAGAACAAAAATCCCAGCCCCCGGTATCTTTTTTCCGAATCGGGTTTGTGGAGCTGGAAAATGTCCCGACTTTGTGCTCCTAACCCAGGAGTGAAAATCTGGGCCTAAATCTCAATTAGCCATTGTCCGTACGTTGCTAACCTTTACTGGCCTCCAATATTGCAAATGTATTAAATTTAAAATTCTTCTTATCCACATACCCTTTACTCTCCTATCTCTGCAGAGCTGCTCCAGCCTTATCTCCTTTTTTGAATATTGTACACCTTTTGATTATTTTCAGTGTCTCTTCTCTTCAACTGGTAGGAAAGGCTTCGTTCCAATACTGATCTTTGGAAACTCTTCTCTGACCTCTCCATCTGCTGATCATTTTCTTCAATTTCAAAATCTTCTCAAAACCTATCTTCACCCATATCATTCCATGACCTCTCCTCATCTCTCTCTAGCTTACCATTCATTTCAATTTCTCACCCCCATCTGTCTTGGAGTATTCCCCTTGGAGAAAGAAGCCTCAAAATTTCAAGATGCTGTTGCAACATTAGGCCTGGTAAGAAGTGAATGGTGTTTTGTTTAGGAATCAATGTGTAAAGCAACTCTTGCGAAGCGTTTTAATGTTTTGAAATGCATCAAGGATGTTTGGAAAAGCTTACAATTATTGTCACATCTGCTTTCTTGGATTGAATGAGGTCCATTAATCTGTCCTATGTTCACTAATCTGTCTGTTGGTTCACAGCCTGAATCACAGTTTAATAGCAAATGTCTTCAACCCACTCACAGCCATGATCAGAGAGCAGCTAGTTGGATAGAGTGCAGTGTAAGAAAATTTAATAAACCACTTGAAAACACTCCAGACAGCAGAATTATAGCACTGGTGTTTGTGCCAAGGCATGCAGCGTATTAATGTATTTTACATTTTATTGGTTCTTTTTAACATTCAATTACAAAGGTAATCTATCTTTTTAAAGTTTCAAAAATAATTCCAGCATACATTTAGTTCCATTGACTTTGGCCTTTATTCAAGAGCCCTTTGTTCCAAAGCTTTTTTTTAAAAATCTTACCATAAAAGAAATAAATGATCATCTTATCGCAGTTATCACCACTGACAGCCTACAATTAACCCCCCAAGAACAGAAGGATTCCTCGCTGCAATTGGCTATTAAATGTGACAGGGTTGTCATTTTTCAACATTTCTCCCCATTGATTTGATTTCATGTTTCAAACTAAATTTGTCTATCTGCTGTAATTGACTATCTCGAAAACAGTTAGGTATTTTAGCTTTGTTATTCTGGTGAATGTGGATTAAATAATAAATTTCCATTTAATTTTTTGTTGGGGGGTGGAGGTAATTGTGATAAAAGCAGGGATGTTGAGGTCTAATTTCCAGTTCCCAGCGCTGAAATGGTGACACCGGCCTACAATGAGGCTTCACACTCATCGCCACGCGAGGACTATACTCAACTCTACATCCTCGGCGTGATCATCATGACTGTAGTGATTCCCACCAGCCTGACAAACGTCGGCAGCGATAGCAGGGAGCATTCAACAGGGTCTGATACAACAACATAAAGCCTCTTCACGATATTTAAATTCATGAAGATCAGGTCCACATCCTTTTTCAGCGAGAACCTAATCAATTTACCAGTGGGGCTGAGGAAGATCTCACCAAAATAAATCCCATTATGGCCTTCGCACAAGATTTAGTGGCCATAACAGGATTTCAAAGAATCCCTACAGTGCAGAAGGCGGGCATTCAGCCCTTCAAGTCTGCACCGACAGCAATCCCACCTGACCCCTTTCCCCATAACCCCATGCATTTACCCTAGCTAATCCCCTGAATTTAAGGGGCAATTTAGCACAGCCAATCAACCTAACCCACATATGTTTGGACTATGGGAGGAAACTGGAGCACCTGGAGGAAACCCACACAGACACAGGGAGAATGTGCAAACTCCACACAGACAGTGACCTAAGCGGGAATCTAACCCAGGTCGCTGGCGTTGTGAGGCAGCAATGCTAACCACTGTGCCACTCTGTGCCCATGGCAAATGGGCCCACTAAATCTTGCTGACTATCTTCCAATCTGATGAGATCTTTCCAGAATGCAGAGAAATTCAGAAAAAAGTAATGCAGTGATTGTTTCCTTTGAGATTCTGTTTCTTACTCTAGACCCTAGCTGATCATACTCCTTGTGCCTTCCTGACCCTGCACCATTTTTGTGTTGCCCTTTTGCAGGTTGGGTAGATTTTGGGTACAAAATGCAAGGCACCTCTTCCGAGTCTGCATTGTGGGGACCACAGGAAAACTTATATTTCCTCTGGTACAGTATTTTCCTGTGCTAGTAGGGACTTAGGAAAGCCTCAAACAAAGCACACTTACTTGGGGTCCACATGACTAGTGGGGGAAACTATTCAAGAAGTCAGGAACATTCTGACGTCTAAGTGTAAAAAACTTTTTACACTTTTGATTGTGATGCTGTACTGTAACGTAGTTGTCTTTTTAATGCAGTGATTCACAATAAAGTTCTATCCTGCAAAGGTCCATGACTTTGACCAGTATTAGAGTGTATTACAGTACTTTGCCCACAGCCCTGTAGGGAAAGCTTTGTGACTGCAGTGTGGTATAGAAGGCAGGGGGTGGGATGCTTGGAAATTTTGGTGCAATCGGAGTTGGCCCCACGGCAGGTTACAGCCTCTGTTTTTCAGGGTGGTGGATGCTCAGTGGCTGGCAGCAGTGTGTAGTCAACTAAAGTATTTAATAGGGACATAAATAGGGAAACCTGTTCTGGAAATGGCTTAAATGTTTCCCAACAATCAGGGACCCCCTGATATATCAGATGCCAAGCACTGCAACGGAAGTGGCCTCACAGCGGGAGGATTAAGACACAATCTATTTGAGACCTTTCATTATTTTGCCAGCAGTAAATTGCAATGCTCAGCTCTCCTCTAGCAGAAGGCCACTAATGAGCCTCTAATGCCTTCGCTAATGTTATACCTGCTGCAATGGCAGATGCTGCTCTCAGTATCACATTGTTAAGGTGGCCAGTGACCCTACCTACAGACTGCACTGAGCAGACCGCCTGATGCTGGACCCCGATTCCCAACTGAAGGGGAAGTTACTTCCGAATTGGCAGCCTCTGGGAAGATTGCTACCGATATCACTCCACTGTCATTTCTAGGTTCCCAACCTGGAATTGTAGCCAATGTCAGATCATGTTCCAACCAAGAAATTTCAGCCCGTGTTGTATCAGTTTGAAATAGCCTGTGAGCTGTGACATTCCACATAATGGCCTGTCTATATTAATCTACATTGTTAACTGCAGCAGTCAGACTTTTGAAAAAAACGGTGAGAATGTTCTTGGTGTAAAACACAGTGCTTAAACCTTGTTCTGTCCCAAATCTATTCTGTGAAAAAGAAAATAATCAAAATCCTTGAAAGGTGACATTGGACAATTGAAACAGTGCATCATTCAAACTTTCTGTTGGATGGCTGGCGAGAAGAGGTGGTGCTGTATGATGGTAGGCTGGGAGAGTATTACCTGCTTTGGTTCTCGAGAGAAACTCTAATTAACCTGAAGGAAAGAAATGCAGCTGGAGGTGGCTTTTAGGTTCATCACTGTTTATAGTCCCTGCAGAATTTACAAGAATATGACACATTTTGAGGAAGTTGCCAAAGAACTGATCGACAGTGGGCAGGATCTTGAGCCCACTTTCTCCGTCAGGGGGAAAGGCAACACGGGCTCGAAATGCAGAGAGTTTGGAAAAATGTGATTCTCGCTGGTGAAATCGTGTTTACTGATTTTGAAGTAACCTCGCTGCTGGAATGATATGGAACGTGTCAGGGAAGGGCAGAAACCAATTTGAATGTATCAGTATGTCATTAGCTAGCACGCATGCCAAATATTGCACCTGCAGTAAATATTCAGTCGTGTCAGCATCATCTACGTAAACGTGAACCAGGCGCTGTCGACTCCGAGAGATATCGAAGGTAAACGGTCAGGCGGCCGTTACTAATCAGGCAGCCCAACAATCAAGGGGCAGCAAGGAGAATGCTGGGGATGCAAAAGAGTGCAGCTCAGGGCCGGAGGTGGGGTTCTGATGAGGTCTGACAGGTGTCCCCCAGAATACTGAGGGGGGCAAGTGAGGAAATTGCTGGGGCCTTGACAGAAATCTTTGTATCCTCATTGGCTGCAGGTGAAGCTCCAGAGGACTGGAAGATAGCCAATGTTGTTCCATTGTTTAAGAAGGGCAGCAGGGATAATCCAGGAAATTATAAACTGGTGTGCCTTACGTCAGTGGTAGGAAAATCAGAGGAGAAGATTCTTAGGGACAAGGTTTACTCACATACGGAACTTACTGGTGATAGACAGCATGGTTTTGTGAAGGGAAAGTTGTGCCTTACTAACCTGATCGAATTTTTCAAGGCAATGACGAAGATAATAGCTGAGGGAAAGGCAGTGGATATTGCATACTTGGACTTCAGTAAAGCCTTTGACAAGGTACCTCATGGTAGCCTGGTATGAAAGGTGGAGTCACACGGGATCAGAAGAGAGCTGGTAAGATGGATATAGAACTGATTTGGCCATAGAGAACAGACACTAGTATCAGAGGGATGTTTTTCTGAATGGAAGTCTGTGACCAGTGGTGTTCCACAGGAATCAGTTCTGGGACCTTTGTTGTTCATAGTATATATAAATTATTTGGAGAAAAATGTAGTTGGTCTGATTAGGAAGTTCACAGATGACACAAAAATTGGTGGGGTTGCGGATAGTGAAGAGGATTGTCAGAGGATACAGCAAGAGATAGTTGGAAACTTGGGCAGCGAAATGGCAGATGAAGTTTAATCCAGACAACTGTGGGATAATGCATTTTGGAAGGTTCAATGCATGTAGGAATGATACAGTAAATGGTAGAGCCTTAGGAATATTGACAGGCAGAGAGACGTACATGTCCACCAATCACTGAAAGTAGCAACACAGGTGGATAAGGTAGTCAAGGAGGCACATGCATGTTTACCTTCATCGGACGGGCATTGAGTATAAAAATTCAAAGGTAATGCTGCAGGTGTACAGAACCTTAGTTAGGCCTCATGTCGAGTATTGTGTACAAATCTGGTCGCCACACTAACTGATGGATCTGCGTGCTTTGGAGAAGGTACAGAAGAGGTTTATCAGGATGTTGCCTGGTCTGGAGGGTATTAACTATGAGGAGAGGGGGGATAAACTCATTTTGTTCTCACAGGAACGATGGAGGTTGAAGGGTGACCTGATAATTGTCTACAAAATTATGAATGGCATGGACAGAGTGGTTAGTCAGATGCTCTTCCATAGGGTAGAACATTCAAGTACTAGGGGACATAGTTTTAAGGGAAAAAGTTTGGAGGAGTTGTGTGCGGCAAGTTTTTTAGACAGAGGATGATGAATGTTTGGAACGCACTGCCTGGTGAAGTGGTGGGAGCAGATACAATAGCGGCATTTAAGACAAATACTTGAATGGGAGGGGATGGAAGGATATGGACTCAGTAAGTGCATATGGTTTTAGTTTAGGCAGATATCATGATCAGCACAGGCTTGGAGAGGTGAAGGACCTGTTCCTGTGCTGTACTTTTCTTTGTTCTTTGTTCATAGAGGAACAACATTGGAGACAGTACTGGTCAAGTATCTTCTGTTGCCGGTCTTCCTACCTTCAGTTGTCCGAGCTGCAGTGCCAGAGAAGACTGCGTCCAACATGGGGGCCAGTGGACCACCTTTGCCACATTATGCAGAGGTGACATCGCTTGGAACTGGAGGACACCCAATGCCCGTGGCCCTTAAATTTACAGCCACTCTGAATGTTGATGCTAACAGTTTGGTCCAGGGCAGCACAGGGGATATCTGTGGAATCTCCCAGTCTGCCACTCGCAATATATTAGGGAGGTGACAGATGCCCTTTATGCCAGGGCTGATGTGTTTATCAACTGTGACCCAGGCCAGATCAGCCAAGATGCCAGATCCATGGACTTCGCTCACTTGATAGGGATGCCCCAAGTATAGACTGATAGACTGCACCCATGTGGCTCTTAAGTCACCATAGCACCATGTGATGCCATTCAGGAATTGCAACGGATTCCACTTCCTCAACATCCAAATCGTCTGTGATCACACAATGCAGGTGAACACCCATTTCCCGGGGAGCACCAATGACAGTTACACTTATGGTTGCTCGCAAATCCCAGCTGTGTTTAAGGGACAGTAGCGACAGGGGGAATGGCTCTTTGGGGATAAAGGGTACCCACTCAGGAGGTAGCTGATGATGTCAATGCAGAGACTACAAACACCAGCTGAGACTCAAAATAATGAGGCTCACGCTTCAACACGTGTGTTGGTGGAGCAGTGATTGGGCTGTTGAAGATGTGGTTCCAGTGCTTCTAGAGGAGTGCTCTACATATAGTCCCCAGAGGGTCTCCTGCATTACTGTGGTCTGCTGAGCTCAGCGTAGCACTGCAGAGGGAAGACAACATAGACCTGCAAGAGATCGGAGTGCCAAATCTCCTCCGATAAGAAGGATCATAGAATCATAAAATTATAGAATTCTACAGTGCAGAAGGAGGACATTTGGTCCATTGGGTCTGCACCGACCACAATCCCACCCAGGCCCTATCCCTATAATCCCATGCATTTACTCTAGCTAGTCTCCCTGACACGAAGGGGCAATTTAGCATGGCCAATCCGCCTAACCTGCACATCTTTGGATGTTGAGGAGGATGATGGACCTGATGATCCTGAGGAGAGGGATGAATGCTGGGCAGTGGACAGGGCCAGAATTGGCCAATGTGCAAGGGATACCCTGATCGCCTCTCATTTCGGGGACGAGTGGCAGTGGCAGATGGTGAGGTCTCCCACAGTGGGTGTAAGCTCAAAGCAATGATGCTGCGGCAGCATTATCTAACCATTTGGTTGCGCCTTTTTATTGACTCTGCAGGAGAATGATGATGACTTGCAGCATGGACAAAGCGACGCTTCTCTCATCCACAAGTGATATGTCTAACTCCTGCCTAACAGAGAGCTGCATGTGTCCTGCATCACGGACTTCATCAAAGCTGGAATAAATAGTCTCAGACTCTGCAGGCCCCTCGAAATACATGGCCAGGTTTTCACTTTCATCTTACACCCGATAACTCCTTGGCCTCTCCTGATCAGGATAGGAGATGCAAAATTGAACTGCTTTAATCGTGGTGGATGGTGGGAGATTTGCTCCTTCCATGAACAGGATCTCAGGAAGGGTGGCCGGGGGTTGTTGGCCAGTGTTACCTGCAGCAAGGCTTCTTATGTCCTCAGTGTGGGAGAGACACAGCACAGCCATTCTCACATTGCACAGGAATGAAGTGTTGGCTGTGTGTGTGGGTTTGCTGAGCTTGGTAGAATGAAATGACAGGGTGGTGGCTCTGTGAGTGAACAGAGTGATTTATTATTTGTTATTGTATACAGTGGTGACCTCTCTACAATAGCGTTGACTTTCACCTTTGCCAACTAGGTGTCTATCACTTCTTAATCTTCCTTGCCTTCCCACAAAGTCTAGGTGCTTCCCCAGGATCCACAGCTGAGGTACTACATCCTGCTGCCTGAGATGACCTCTGGAGTACGTCCTGGACTTTGAGGGCCCTGGCCTGCTTTTGGGCAGCACAGGTGTTGCAGTCTCGCTCCCATCGGTGTGTAGGGCTGGAGGAGTGTTGCTCACAGGGTGGACACTCACACAGTCCCCTGGGTGACAGGTTGCGAAACAGCTGATCCTCTTCCCTTCAGTTACCTGATGGCCCTCCTTGGGGTAGAGGGGCAGCTGGATTGAGGCCCAGAAGACTCAATGCCCTCTCACCAGTGCTATGTATTTGAAACCTTGCTTCATGCCCTCAGACATGAAGGTCATAAGCTGAATCATGGTGTGGGCATCTCCTGCCATGGAGTGCACATCTTGCGCTAAGTTCTCTACTGCAGATATCATCCTGGCAGTATTGGCCTCATTGTGCTGCAGTGATAGTATCATATCCTCAGACAGAAGGCAATAGAAAGCATAACTGAGGCATGACACAGCAGGGTGTGTAAATCATGTGACTGCCTTTTTCATTATTTCAAATATTGGTGCCACTCTGAAATTACTTGTCTGATATCATGTCCTGAATGAGTCAAAAATTCTGTTCTCTCTGTTAAATAGCAGAAAAACTAGAGACTAACTTTGAATCCATTAAAGTCCTTGGCTATCAAAGCTAAGTGTGGAAGCACACAACTTTAGTGTTCTGCTTAATCTCAAGCTCACCTTTATTATCAAAATCATTTTCCACCTTCAAAATATTGCCCCCTTCCATCCCAATCTCTCTCTGTTATTACCTCCCCAACCCCCTGTCCAGGTTTGATGAGCTGCCTGTTCCCCAGCACCTTGCTTTCAAACTCCTGCGTCTTCTTTCCAATCTCTCCAGGAACTTGTCCCACTCAAACTGAAATTTCCTCTTGCCTTATCTCCTAAAAATACTCTCCACTCTAATTGACTCCTGACACTGTGCAGAATCAGTTCAGCAATTTCTGCTGTCTTGCCCACTGAAATGTGATTCCTTCTATCATGCCACAAATCATATCCTTCCTTCCAAAACCTCCTCAAATTCCTCTTCAAAATCCTCCTCCTTGAACATGCCTTTGGTTTTCACCCTCACTCCAACTTTCACTTTTGCATTTGCCGTGTTTGGTGTCCAGTTTTCTTCTCTGACTCGTTGTGAAACACTTTAAGACACTTTCCTGTTTATGAGGAACGTTGTACAAATATTCTGATGAAAGGTCACAGATGTAAAATGTTAATTCTGTTTCTTTCTCCACAGAGATGCAGACTGTTTTCAATGTTTTGGATTTTATTTCAAATTTCCAGGATCTGCAGTATTTTGCTTTTGTCCATGAAAATGGCATAGAGAATGGGCTGCAAACATAGACAGGTGGATTTTATGTCCCCATCGCTTCTGGTAAGAGATCCTGAAATGTACAAGAGTAGCATGGAGGGGTAACTATTATCACTTTCCATATTTCACATCCCTATAGAAGGTGAATAATGAGCTTTATTGGTGTCTTGGGCAACATTTGTCCCTCCATCAATACCACCAACACATTAAATGGTGCAAGTGGTCTTTTATGTTGTTGGATATGGGACCACACTATCGATTTTGCTTATGTAACCATAGCCATTGTGCTCTCAAGCTATTGTGTGTGAACCGTTCTGAGGTACACTAAAGTGATAAATAATTGTAAAGCTATTTTCTAACACATACAGTGATGTTGAGTTGTGTAACTAATGTGCGCAAAATAGTGGAATAGGTAATCATGAATAATTGGGTTAATGGCATCTAATTCTTTTTGAAAGGTTGAAACCGTGCAGTGAATTGGCAGATTCTCTTTTCATTCCAGGCGCCCAAGCTTGAATACAACTCAGGTTGATTGGCTGAGAGTCTCCTGTCACTGCTAGCTGTCGGGGTTGTATGTAAAATAAGATTGGACAAGCCCAATCCAGCTCATCGTTCCACTGCATAAAAAGTAACTGATGCAGCTAGGGTTAAAAATTCCTTGAGTTTGGAGAAATAGTTTTCTGAGATGTTATGAAACAGAATAGAGGTAATTTTTTTTATTAATTTGTGGGACATAGGCACCACTGGCTAGCCCAGCATTCATTGCCCATCCCTAGTTGCCTTGGAGAAGGTGGTGGTGAGCTGCCTTCTTGAATTGCTACAGTCCATGTGCTGTGGGTTGACCCACAATGCTGTTAGGGAGGGAATTTCTGGATTTTGACCCTGTGACCAAGAAGGAATGGTGATGTATTTCCAAGTTAGGATGGTGAGTGGCTTGGAGGGGAACTTGCAGATGGTGATGTTTCCGTGTATCTGCGGCCCTTGTCCTTCTAAATGGGGATGCTCGTGGGTTTGGAAGATGCTGTTTAAGGATCTATGATGAATTAGTGCAGTGCATCTTGTAGATAGTACACACTGCTGTTACTGAGCGTCGATGATGAAGAGAGTGGATGTTTATAGATGAAGGCGGAAAAAAGCCATAAAGATGGGTACCTGGCATAAAAATAGCTGTCCTGTACATGAGGGGTTAAAAGGCATTAAACCTGCACTGACTTCCAGCACAGACACTGACTTTCAAACACAGACAGACAATCACTTAAAACCTAAACCACAGGACAGACAGTTAATTGAATTAAAACAGGGAACAAACGCTTCAGGAAGCCAGGCACCTTAAAAGAGATAAAGATAGTCCTGGGATAATGGGGGTCTGATCGGGAAATTAAGAGAAACACAAAGGAACCATGTACAACAAGAATAGAATAAATTAAGTCATTGATAAGAGGAAATGTACCCATTCATGGAACAATGTGATATTGAAACGATAATGGCTGTACCTCTCCATAATAACGAGCTAAGAAATGTTGTACCCATTTGACTATAACGATGTGATAATCGTGTCCTGTCCACCTATTGTGTAAAGGGTATAAAGGTGGACTGCTTCTATTGTTTCATCGAGAGAAGGTAGCTGTCCAGTAGTGCGAGGTGCTGGTGCCTTCTCTCCACAAAGCTTCGTTAAAAATAAACTGTGTTACTGACCCTCCAGTCAGACTCAGAGGTGGTATTTTTTCCCATAACATAGACGTGGTGACAGTCAAGCAGGCTGCTTTCTCCTGGATGGTGTCAAGTGTTTTTGAAGCTGCACCCATCCACGGGTGCAGCTCTGTCACACTCCTGACCTGTGCCTTGTAGATGGTGGATAGGTTTTGGGGAGTCAGGAGCTGAGTTAGTCATTCACAATATTCCTGCCTCTGAGTTGCTCTTGTAGTCACTGTGTTTATGTGATGAGTCCATTTGAGTTCCTGGTCAATGGTAACCTCAAGGATGTTGACAGTAGAGGATTCAGTGACGGTGACATCATTGAATGTCAGTGGGTACCCCTTGTCCCCCACAAGCCATCCCGGTAGCCTAGCGTAGTCCAAGAAGACTTCAGGGATAGTCGAGTGTCCCAGGGTGAAGCTGTCCTGCTATCATGCTATTATATTCAATGCACTGGGCAGTCAGTGCATGAACTGTGACTTGGAGTCCTATGAGGAATCAAATGTTAGTCCCTGCATCCTTTCCCATCTTCTCTCTCTCTCTGAGTGAGATACAGCCAATCCTTTGGGCTGGCATGTTTCAGTCGTGGGAATCCCTATTGCCCAGATACAGAACCCTGGTACCCTCGGCCATTGTCAGTAGCATGGGCCTTCATAGCGAGGGGGATTGAATATAAAAGTAGGGAGGTCTTGCTGCAGCTGTATAGAGCATTGGTGAGGCCGCAGCTGGAGTACTGTGTGCAGTTTTGGGTGCCGCACCTGCGCAAGGATATTTTGGCCTTGGAGGGAGTGCAGAGGAGGTTTACTAGGCTGATACCGGAGTTGAGGGGGTTGAGCTATGAGGAGAGGCTGAATAAACTAGGCTTGTACTCGTTAGAGTTTAGAAGAATGAGGGGAGATCTCATTGAGACGTATAAGATGATGAATGGGATGGATAGGACAGAGGTGGAGAGACTCTTCCCGCTCAAAAAAGACTGGAGGGCACAGCCTCAAGATAAAGGGGAGGCGGTTTAGAACGGAGTTGAGGAGGAACTTCTTCACTCAAAGGGTGGTGAATCTCTGGAATTCTCTGCCCGTTGAAGTGGTGGAGGCTGCCTCGCTAAATATTTTTAAGAAGCGGGTTGATGGGTTTTTGATAAGTGAGGGGATTAAGGGTTATGGGGAGAGGGCGGGAAAGTGGAACTGAGCAGCGACAGATCAGCCATGATCTTATTGAATGGCGGGGCAGGCTCGAAGGGCTAGATGGCCTACTCCTGCTCCTATTTCTTATGTTCTTATGTTCTTATTGTGCTGAGCTCTGTGGCATCCACGTAGATAATTATGTGGCCATGAGAAGGCACATATTAAGGGATACTTGCAGCATGATTTCTGGGTGTACCCTTCTGGTACAAACTAGTCTCTAGGAATGGCATGCGGTTCAGGAAGAACAAAGAACTCTCCTAACTTCTATGGAATTAGACGTTAAGGTGCTCATTGTAGGAGTTTATGCAGTGTGAAGAGCTGTGTTAATATTCAACAAGCTCTCTTGATTGAGGCAACAGCTGCCATTCTTGGTGTTTGTAACTGTTAGTGGGGTCTGGGATGGAATGACAAAAATAAACCACAGAGCCTTTCAAGTAGATAGAGAGCACAGTAACCAATGGGCATGAGTGGATTTTGCAAATGGCATCATAAGCAGTCCCTCACAGGCCTCCCAATAGTCACTGAAGATATTCAGTATGCAAGCCCAAGCCAGCTATGGGCCCTGACCTAACGACTTCCAACCCTGCCAAGTCCCCCCCAAGCCACAGTACCACCCCCCACCCCCCACCCCCACACCTCCCCCCCCCCCCCAAACCCCAGCACCATAATACCAGCTGACTTGTCCTTTTGCATCCTGGAGGCTAGTGCTAAGTGGCACTCATTTCCTCACCTGTCCTCACAATCCATGATGCCTGGACCACAATTCAAAAGGCCAATCGTAATTTGCACTCTTGTGACTTCCAAATGGGAGTGGGAATATTCTGGGATGGGGGATAACCATGTGACAAATTTGCTGATGAGATTAAAATCCAGCCAACCTCATGCTAGTTAGCCTTGTGCCCTTCCTGGTCAGGAAGGGACCAACAAGACCACAAACCATTTGGCTCCAGGTGCAAAACCTGTCTTTGGGCCCACGTGCATTTTTCCCAGATTAGTGCAATCTGTGCCAGGCACAACGTGGCTAGAAAATCACAGCCAGCATATTTACTTGTGGACTCTTTTCACCTCATCCATTAAGTGTCCTGAACAGTGTGATTACATATGTTGTCAATCTGAATGGTGCAATAGTTAAAGTTGTGATTTGAGGCAGTTAAAATATTTTGCATCACTAACATGCCGTTTATTTTTATACATATATGAATTTATTTTTCTTAACCTGAGTACTTGATTTATATTATTTCTGAGATTTTGCATTATGAAAAACCAACTTCTGTATAATTCTTAATGTCATTAATATCAAGCTGTTCTCCCAATTTTTATACCTGTGTCATTATCTCCGAACAAAGCAGTGATTGATCACTCTCATTGTTAATGGATTGGTAGGGACCGTATATTACATTTTGTAAAGATACTGGACTGCATAGCGGTACAGGAAGATGGAACCTCAACATGGTGTATTGGACAAAGCAGAGCTCATACCTGTAATTCTCTACACTGATTGTGAAATTTTGACTTTCATTGCGTGGGTACTGAACTTACTTGCCTGTTATGCAATTACCCCAATTTTTGTTTTCATCGGATGAGCAAGATCCAGAGAGGTGATAGGTTGGAGGTGAGTTCATTAAAGGATTATTTCTCATTCTGTTTTGTTTTAAGAAAAAAGTTAATTTTATTCAGGTTGAACTCTGCTTCAATTTATTATTTGGTGGTAGAATTTCTGAGCTGATCTAGGTGAGCAATATTGATGATGGGGAGGGGAGATAGGTTAGATATCTATTTATTGAATTTGCAAGGTATTTGCATATCTGTATAATGCTGATCATGGCTTTTTGTGTGCTTGAAGAATATCATTCAGCATTGCCTGGAAACCCACAAGTAAGTATTTATTCGCTAATGTGGTAGAATAATTCATATTTCTGCGGCGTAACATCATTTTCTAGCTTAAGTTAAGAGGAAGACTTCCATAATTTTCTCTAGCAATGAGTTGTAAAGAAACACCGCTGGATTTAAATGTAGCAGGGAAACTTTGTTTAGGGATAGTGAAGAGTTAGAATAGCCATGTGTCATTTCATTACAGTGCTGTCATGTACAAATTAGATGGCATTGGGAGAAGTTTTCTCAGAGCGCAAGGTGCAGTGAAATTATAAACCTGTTCACAAATAGTTTATTTGTGGTTTTGTTCAGACTTCACAGAGAGAGGAAATCTCCAAATGTAATTGTTTACATTATTATAGCCGGTGTTTCTAAATATGATAAAAGTTTGCCAATTTTCCATCATTCCAACTTCAGATAATGCCCCCAACAGTGCCTCACAAGGAATTCTTGATTAAGTAAGATTTTTGCAACTTTAGATAGAATACAACATTGAACAAGTTTATCTTTAAATGGTTTTGCCCCAACTCCCATAAATGGATCCGACAGCATCTGTGGAGAGAGAACACAGCCAACATTTTGCGTCTGGATGACTCTTCAACCATGCTGTCAGACCTGCTGAGATTTTCTAGCATTTTTTGTTTTCATTTCAGATTCCAGCACCAACAGCAATATGCTTTTATCTCACAAATGGATCTTGTTATTATCCAGAAATTCTACCTTTTAGGTTAACAATAAATTTTTAACAATAAATTCACCACAGAAATTTAGTTGGAGTTGATTGTGTATATATCTATATAAGGACATTTTTATCAGTGTATACGAAAAGCTAATGCAGAGTTTGGCTTGAGTTTATAACCATTAAGTCAACTGGAAGGTGGCACTTTAACTGCACCATTTTAAGGGCACCATTATAGATGCTCTCTGTTTTTTTATCCTCTTCCCATGAGACTATTTTTCCAGGTTATGGATCACACTTATTCAGCAATCGAACATTGAGAGAAAAAAAATCAGCATTTTTATACTGTTGTTAAATCCATTGTGATCTCTGGACACGTCAGAGAGAAATAGGACATGGAACCACTGTTGTTGTTTTTGTTATATAACCACTAAGTTCAGTGTCTCCTGTAGGGACACAGACAAAGAAAAAAGCAACAGAACATGAAGACGCCATGAGTTGTCGTGACATTAATACTGCAATGAGAAAAAGAGTTGTGCAAAAAACAATGTCATGGTGATACATGCAATTGGGATATTTTCTGAGGAAGCAGAGTATTATATAAATGATCTAGGAGTTAATATCTGGTCACTGTGTACAATTGATTCTGCTTTCATTTTATTAGACATGAACTTACTTATTCAGTTTGAGACTGAAGTTAACTCAGGCACAGTGCAGTGGGACCCCTTAATCTTGAACAAAGCAGAGTGAGATTTCCAGTTCAATTAGACTGGAATCAATTCATATATGGATGAACTCTCTTTGTGGGAGCAAACCTCCATTGGACTGTCTTCTCTGGGTTTACTTATGGAAGAAAGTGGCAAGAAGAGGGAAATTGGGGATGGATTTGATGAGAGTATTCTAATCCCATTCAGACTATCTGTGCTGAGTTGTGTGATCTTCAGTGTCATCAATTATCCTAGCTACAGTGTAACTGTGCTGTGTCAAAAATGAGATACTGTATACTGCTTTTTGAAAAATATTTACAATTCTCTGTCTTAGAAAACAGCAGATGATGAATCAGCCTATTTAAAACAATGCTAAACGTTGTTAAGATTGAAAAATCCCCAAGCCAGAATTAGTAACTTGAATACGTGTATAAAAATATCAATTTTTCACAGCCCAGTTAAGAAACATATTTTTCTCACAGTGACATCCCTTGATGCACAATTCCAAAATTCAAAAGGAAAAAAAAGACATGACTTTAACCAGAATGAAAATAAATCTCTGCTTTAAAATGAAGCAACCATTAATATTCAAAAATACAATTAACACAACCCATAAATTGGGAACTGTAATATTGCTAATGTAATGCCAAATAGTGCTGACTTTGGGGTAGTTTGTGGCCTGCTCACACAGTCAATGGTGACCTCTATTGAGCGCAAGTTCAAAGCATTGACTTTGTATTTGCACAACTGAAGTATCTGCCAATTGTGATGTATTGCTGACCTCTTCTGTTATCCAGCTTATCCCGGAGGTGATCTTCATCATTTATTGTTAGCATTTCCTTGAAGCCATGGCTGACATCTGTTGCTTCAAGTTAGGCTGTATAAACCAGAGCTATCTTTGTTCAATACTGGAACAGATGGTCAGGCAGTGTTATTAAGTCATTACTTTTGTCCATGAAGATACACTCAAGCTAATTCTGGAAGAGATCAATCAGGAACTGTGCAAAAGTTTCTGCTTCCTCGAAGTTTACAGGTATAGCTTTGGCAGAGCCACGAAGTTTAAAATGGTCCCGGGTATGAGATTTTCCGTTATGCGTTGTTTGCACGAGGCATGCCTATTTGCAAACAAATTAAAGAGCAACAATCTGCATCTCTCTTTTGGACCAAAGGGACAAATGTATTTTTGAACACTCTTCCTCTTTTGGCTACAAAACAAGTCAATTCACTCAAGAAATAATTATTTTTCTGTTATGTGCTTTGAACATCGCAGGCGTATGATAGTTTCTAGATAAACGCAAATTCTTCACTCCATCTGTCTTTTCCATTTTCCTTTTTTCACTCTTTTTGTGATTTTTCCTTCTCATAATGTGATTACCAAAATCTCTCATTTTCAGTAACATGCACAAGACAATACAAGGCAAAGGTCACAATTTACTGACAGGGTACACACACGTGGATATTCACAAAGATAGGAAGGCGGATTCTCACATGATGGCATCTAAGGGGAGCAATGCAAAGAGGAGCAGTGCAGTGGACACACCTTTTCTGATGTCAGCTGTTATGTTCAGGTAAGCTTTTAAAGGTCGTAAGGGTTTCAGAGGAGTTAGTGAGGGTGTGGGTGGGTGAGTGAGTGAGTGTGTAGTCAAGTCATGTTGGAGGTTGGATAGTCAAGACAGGGACTTGGAATTGGGTGGAAGTGTGGACAGTCGGGTTGGGGTGGCTGGGTATTTTGGTAGGAGGGCAGTAGGTCAGTTGGTCAGTTATACTATTAATCACTGAGTTCATAGAATCATAGAAACCCTACAGTACAGAAAGAGGCCATTTGGCCCATCAAGTCTGCACTGACCACAATCCCACCCAGGCCCTATCCCCGTTTCCCTACATATTTTACCCACTAATCTCTCTAACCTAAGCATCTCAGGACACTAAGGGGCAATTTTAGTATGGCCAATCAACCTAACCCGCACACCATTGGACTATGGGAGGAAACCAGAGCACCTGGAGGAAACCCACGCAGACATGACGAGAATGTGCAAACTTCACACAGACAATGACCCAAGCAGGAAACAAACCCAGGTTCCTGGACCTGTGAAGCAGCAGTGCTTACCATTGTGCTCCCATGCCACCCGAGTGACATGAGAAATTAAACAGTGGGGCAATGTGTGTTAAGCATAAGAGTAAACGTCACACATCCAGTCCAGGTCTCTGACCCTGAGTTCACTGGGCCAGTGTGTATCGTTGCTGACTGTGAAGATTATTGCGAGCTTTCCTTTGTGTGTCTTTCCAGCTTGGACTTCCAATGTGGGCTGGGATATGAAGCCTTGATGCAGAGATCCAAGAGAAGAGGTAGGGTTGTAATTGTCTTCACAGTAAGTGGTGAAATCCTCAATATTGCCACTGACTGGAAGAACTGGCCTATTTGCCTCTAGTGCAGGAAAGTCTATTCATCAAGGATGGCCACAATGAGAGAAAGGAGAAGATTGGTAAAAGCAAAGCAGCTCACAGGACAATTTTCCGTTTTACATTAGCTTCCATACTCAGGTTAGGTTTTCAAAGTGCCAAGTCTTTCAGTGGGGTGAGTAGGTGGGTGAATGGGTGAGTGAGTGGGTAATTTGATGTGGTGCGTGTGGGTAGCCAAGCTGTGGGGCTGGGAGGTGGATACTTGAGCCAGCGGATGAAGTTTGTCAGGTCAAGGAGGTGGTTGAATCGGGATGGGGAGAGGGTTTGCGGCTTATGTGTTGGGTGTAATGTGTTTGGTTGCACTGTTAATCATTGTGTTACTCCAGACATTAAACAATAATAATTCTAGGGCAATAATGTGGATAAGTAGTGTGTAACTAGCCCAAGTCTCTGACACTGAGATCATTAAAGAGACATTCATGAAGGGCCCCGCAATGCACAAATCAGCCCATAGGAAGTTTAAATTTCCTGGGCAAGTGCAGTGCATGTGCAAGGGTCAGGACTTCCAAAGGGTCCTAAAACACAACAGTGACAGACATCTCAATATTCGCGCTGTTGGTGGCCCAGTATGTTTGGCATGCACACAGGCAGTCCTACTTGGCATGTAGGGCAGCCACAAGAACACATTTAGCATCAAATTGGAATTTCTGATGCGAGTTCAGACAACAAAATGAAAGCGAATTGGCAAAACAGAAGCTAAATTCAAAGAGCATTTCCAGAAAGGAGCTTTATTGGAAATAACCAAGAGGAATAAGAAATCCTATGAATATGTTGAATAGGAGAAAATAAAATAAAGTAATAAGACAATGAAAATGACACATTAAGCGGGAAATAAAAAGCTATAGCAGGTCTTTCTAGCAACTGTGGAGAGAAAAGCTATTGGATTTGATGACTGGTGGAGAGTCCGTTTATTGAATCTGGAATGCAATTTCACCACTTATGAATTGTGTTTTTCTATAGGTGAGGAATGTTTGGCCTTGAACTGAGTAGTTCCACTTGCAAACTGCTACTTCCTGCCACAAAGGTGACTTTGTTAACAACAGGAATACTTAACCACCGTCTCGTTGCTTTCCAGTGTTCCATCATTGAGTTCACAATAGATGTCTGTGGGATAGAAATAATTTGGTGTTCAATGAGACCAAGATAAGCAAGTGATGTGGAACTGCTCCATTTGCCACTGATAAAATAAATGATTTCCCTCCTTATTCCAACAGGAAAACAACATAATATTTTGCAGCTTGATAGATACTAGCCATAGCTGAATGTGATTGTGTCAAACACAGCAGTTTGTCTGCATTATAAAAAATAAAATTAACGAATCTTTGACTCCTGTGCCATCAATAACAGAATAGTTTTGGATAAAATCATTTCATCCATCAGTGTTGCTGTCTGGAAAGCTAATGGGTGGTTGGTCACAGATATAGATCTCAATTTTAATTTGAGTAGCAAGAGTGCTTTCTGTCCTGAAGGACATTCCAACACATTTTAAAAATTAATTTTTGAGGTGTGGGTATCGCTGGCTAGGGCAGCATTTATTGCACATCCCTCATTGCCCTCAAGGAGGTGATGGTAATCCATCTTCATGAATGGCTTCAGTTTCTGTGGTGTAGGTACACCCACGATGCTGTTAGGGAGAGTTACAGGATTTTGACCCAGGGACAGTGAAGGAATGGTGGTATATTTCCATGCCAGAATGGTGAGTGTCTTGGAGGGGAACTACTGGATACTGGTGTTCCCAGGTGCCTGCTGCCCTTGTCCTTCTAGATGCTGGTGGTCGTTCGTTTGGAAGATGCTGCCTAAGGAACATTGGTGAGTTCCTGCAGTGTATTCTGTAGATGGTACACATTGCTGCTACTGTTGGAAGGAGTGAATGTTTGTGGAAGGGGTGCCAATCAAATAGGCTGCTTCATACCGGATGGTATCAAGCTTAGAAATTATAGAAATCCCACAGTACAGAAAGAGGCCATTTGGCCCATTGAGTCTGTACTGGCCACAATTCTACCCAGGCCCCACCCCCATATCCCGAAACATTTTACCCGCTAATCCCTCTAACCTAAACATCTCAGGACACTAAGGGGCAATTTTAGCATGGCCAATCAACCTAACCCGCACATCTTTGTGCGAGGAAACTGGAGTACCCAGAGAAAACCCACGCAGACATGACGAGAATGTGCAAACTCCACACAGACAGTGACCCGAGCTGGGAATCGAACCCAGGTCCCTGAAGCTGTGAAGAAGCAGTGCTAAACACTCTGCTACGGTGCTGCCCAAGCTTTTTGAGTACTGTTGAAGTTGTGTCCATCCAGGCAAGTGGACAGGATTCCATCACACTCTTGACTTGTGCTTGTAGATAAAGGATGCACAGGCTTTGGGGAGTCAGGAGAAGATTGGATTTTTAGCCTCTGACCTGCCATTGTACCCATAGTATATGGTTAATCTGGTTCTGGTCAATGGTAACCATCAGGATGTTGATAGTGGGGGATTCAGTGATGGTAATTGCATTAAAATGTCAAGGGGAGATGGTTTGATTCTCTGTAGTTGGAGATAGTCAAAGCCTAGCATTTGGAAAGTGTGAGTATTACTTGCTACTTGTCACCCCAAGCCTGACAAAAAAGCAATGACAGTCGCCCAATGCAGTGTTGTCCTTGTCACTGTTTGGGTGATTCCACTAATATCCATGGGCTTTCTCGAGTCAGCTATTTGTCTAATTATTTGTTGGCATCCACCTTGGTGACCACTAGGAATTGGCACATTTGCCTACAGAAGTGATCATTGATCCCCTGTTATAGAATTTAAAGTCTCATTGTGGCTTAAGGGGAACTATGTCAGCGAGAGGAACAGAACTGAAAACCTGTGGAAGGGTCTCCAACAATTCAAACATGCAGATGGACTGACAAGGATTATTTGGCAGTCGGAGAAAAGAAATCAGCTCCTGCAACAATGATGACACAGTAGCAAGAGGTGACTGTTGAAGCTAATGCCACCTGCAGGATGCCCAGATTGGTTCTAGGACAACCTTGAGGAAACTCAGGTTCCCTTTGGGGAGCTCAGGTGCCTTTGGGAGAGGCAAAGTGCACTTTGGAATTGTTAAAGGTAGACATGAATGTTCATGAGGAGTGAATAAACTCATTGGAATTGTCAAGCCTATTGGAACTTGCAAAGAGTGATGTCAAAGCAAACTGTCAGATGGAGCTGTCAAGCCACAAGAATTTAAATCTCTTGCCCTTTAAATACTTGTGAATAACAGTTGGCCATGTTAAATAGAAACAGCGCTTACTATTGCGCTCCATCTGTTGAAATAACTCTCAGATTTACCACTACAACAGTACTGCTGTATGACTGATATTGCAACCTATCATTGTCATGGTATACTGAGCTTAATACCAGTTCGCAACCCGATTGATAGTTCAAAGTGCTTGTTGTTTCCTCAGAAGGAACTCTTCAAATGCAGACAATAAACATATGCAAAACTTACTCCAACTTATAAATCAAAGAAAGGGTTGAATAAAGAAAATTCATAACTCCAAACTTGGGGCCTTGACATGGTCCAATCCAAGCTCTCCATAATTTCCAACAGGTTCTTATTTATAATGAGTCAACTGGTCAGCTGACCATCACACCATTCTGTAATTGGTTCCATGGTTTACTAGGTCAGCTGACTCTTACAGCTGGTTACCATTCGTCACATTGCATCTGATACAAAGTTGTCACCAGTTACAATCCAACACTTATAACATCTTTGAAGTAGGGTACTAGGAATACAAGTATTTGTTTGTATAAGGGAATGATATGGAGTTGCTGGCATTGGACTGGGTAGGTACAGTAAGTAGTCTCACAACACCAGGTTAAAGTCCAACAGGTTTATTTGGTAGCATGAGCTTTCATAGCATTGCCTCTTGAGCTGGTGAGTGAAGGCTCGTGCTACCAAAGAAAGCTGTTGGACTTTAATCTGGTGTTGTGAGACTAATTACTTTGTATAAGTGGTGGAAGGAAGTTAAAATGCAGTGAAAGAGTTTTTATTAGTCAGAGTGGTTTTCTTTCATAGTAAATCCATCTATTAACACTTAGGGACTTTATTTAAACTCAGCCTGGGTGTTGACATCTCCTGGGCATGGGTTGGCATGAGTTGGGCACTAATTTGTCACGTGGCTAAAAAGGGTCCCGGGAGTGGGTAGTCGTGCATAGGTTGGCATGGAGCATATAAAGGGCTATGGAGGAGGGCGAGGGGCATGAAGTAGCATGGTTGGCATGGGGAGTATGGGATCGAAGGGTGAGCACCAGATGGCTTTTTTTTCATTCTTTTTTGCACAGCTGGGATAAAGTGCTAGAGCACCAGTACAAGCCTTTTGCCCAGTCTGCTTCCCGGCCCAGCAGCCATGTGGCTGCCTATAAACTCTTTCTGAGCTTAATACCATTCAATTTGCCCTCAGAATGAAAATCCAATTCTGGGGCATTTTTTCAGGAGCTTGCTTCACCAAACCAGGAATTTTCCCAACTCTGGTACCTGATGTGAGAGTAAAAACTCAGGCCATAGTGTGTTTTAATGATTAGCCTTCACATGGAAACAATAAACAGAATTTGGACATTCCACTTATTACATATTCTAATTTTTACATTAATTTAGCACTGAATTTAGCAATGAAATGAAAGATTTGCTCACCAAATGAAAATGACTCACTTCATAACATAATCAGTAACATGTTACTGACAGGGACAGGAAAGTACTGAAAAAATCAATTTCCCTTACTGTCCATAATCAGTGTGTTCTTAGAAAAGGGAAGAGTTATGAATTCTCTTAACCCCCCAGTGTTTAGTCAATTTGAATAACAGCAGTAAGCTTCCATGAGTTTAAATAAAGATAATTACTTATTCATGCATTCACCCAAAAAGTACAAACATTACTTCATTCATGCACACAAACATACACACTCAAGAAAAATATTTTCCATGAGAATAGTGCATTTTTACAAGTTGAAAGCAAAATAACAACTTCCACTTGCCTGGATGAGTGCAGCTCCAAGAACATCCAAGAAGCTGGACTTCACCTGAGCAGTCCCTCTGACTAGCACCTTCAACAATCACTCCCTCCATCACCAATGCACAATGGTAACAGTGTGTATCATGTACAAGATGCACCTGCAGCAAATCATAAAGACTCTTTCGTTAGCACCTTCCAAACCTACAACTATTATCATCTAGAAGGACAAGAGCAGTAGATGCATGGGAACACCAGCAGCTGTAAGTTCCCCTCCAAACCACACACCATCATGAGTGACGTCACAACCTATAACCGTCATACTGCCTGTCAGTTTGCAGTTTGATTGATAGCTCAAAGTGGTCATTGTGCACAGGTTTGGCTCATAATAGGACAAACAGCCATTATAGGTGCAATTAAGAGACATTTCACTCCAAAAGTAGTTTAGGTTGTTTCAAAAGCTGGAGTTTTATATTCTGATTATGTAGGATTCCCTCAGAGAAATGTATGCTCAGCAGATCATAAAGTTAGTCACTCATGAATTCTTGTTTATTCCAAGAGGTATGGGCATTATTGATAGGCCCATCCCTACTTGCTCTTGAGAATGTGGTGGTGTACTACCTTCTTAAACCACTGCAGTTCATGTGGTGTAATTACACCCACAGTGCCATTATGAAGGGAGTTCTAACATCTTGACCCAGTGAGAGTGAAGGAATGGTGAGTTAGTTCTGAGTTATGAATGGCGGCCATGTTCTTCCTCTACTCCTGCGAGTGGTAAGGCCTGCTTCTCCTCCTCATCATCAGCTCCAGCAGCAACCAAAAGAACAGCAAGATCAATGCATTGCATTGCAAAAGCCATCTTGTCACTCTGAAGAGGGGATGGGAATTTGGAGAATGAGCGAGACAGATGGAGAGGCTAAAGAACTCTACTCGCCCCCAACCCGGTAACACACAATCCCCATACCCCACCCCCCGACAGACCCCCAACACGCACTCTCCATACTTCCCCACAGACCCTCAGCAATACATACTCCCCATAGCCTCCCCACAGACCCTCAACAACACACATTCCCCATATGTCCTAAAAAGGCTGAGCAATACACATTCCCCATAAGCCCCCCTCTAAAGACTCCCAGCAACGAACACTTCTGATACCACGCCCCCACAGAATACCAGCAACACTCCCCATACCTCCCCCCCCCCACAGATCCCAGAATGGCGACACAGCCACCACACCCCCCCCCTCCATTCTTCCCCCCACTCACAAACACACACCCAGAACCCATGCAGTAGTGTCCACGGACAGTGCTGCTCAACAAGTCCTGAGGCTGCAGCACTGCCACGTTAGAGAATTTCCAACCCATCCCCCACCTGCAACAATGCTTGCTGCTGCTTGCACTAGGACCTAGTGTCAGCGTTAAGACCCAAGGTTAGCGCTCTGAGTGGGGTCCCTGCTAAGAGCCAAAATCAGAACCTGTGAACTACAGCAACCACCCCCACCTCCCACACCTGCCACAAAATTGGCGCAATGAGATCATCCAGGGCGTAGAGAAAGGTCAACTTAATATAAGGTAGGTTCATTCAAAATTTTGATGGCAGCAGGGAAGAAGTCATTCTCTGTGGCAGTTGCAGTACAATATGGGCAAGTGTGAAGTTATCCATATTGGTAGAGAAACAGAATGGCAGAGTATTATTTAAATGCTGATAGATTGGGCAATGTTGATACACAAAAGGAACCAAGGTGTTCTTATACGCCAATCACCGAAGCAAGTGTGAAAGTGTAGCAAGAAGGTAGGAAGACAAATTTTATGCTGGATTTCTTTGCGAGAGGATGAATATAGGAGCAAAGATGTCTTACGGCAGCTGTCCAAGGCGTTAGTGAGACCACAGATGGAGAATTGTTTTGGTCTCCTTATCTCAGAAGGGTATATTTGTCATAGAGGGAGTGCAGTGCAGATTCAGCAGACTGTTTCACAGGATGGTAGAATTGTCATATGAGAAGATACTGGGGCAACTTGGCCTGTATTCACTGGAGTTTAGGAGAAGGAAAGAAGACCTCACTGAACTGTATAATGTTCTTACAGGGCTGGACAGACTGGATTCAATGATGATGTTTCCCCAGCATGAGACGGGTGTTGGTGCATTTGTAGTCGTGGCCTTTTGCTTACATGTAAGTGTCTCAAAAATATCTTCCAAATCTTCCCTGCCATAGTGCAGAAGAAAGCATTTTTCCTTTAGCCATCTATAAATTTAAAACCTACCATTGCACCTCTGAGATATTGAAACTTTTGCCAATGTGGGAAAACAGACCAAAGAAATGCTTCATATTTCATCATCTTCACCGCCAACATGAAGCTCTAAAGTAAAAAAACACCAGAAACAGCCAGAATTAAATTTGAACAAGCAACAATGAGCTTCCTTTATGAAACTGCTTCTGTCAACTCTAGCAGATTCCCTTTGCTGGTACAAGTGCATATGGTAGCTCAAAGTGAACAATATGAACACTGAACTTTTCAAAGCAGTACACTATGGATGCTCTTGATAACCACATGAACAAAGTCCCTGGATGTTTAGCAAATCTGTCACTTCGATAAAGTCCAATGTTGAAAAGCTGTATCTGAGGGAATTGAAGTAAGCTGTTCAAGGCTGGTGAACTGTGGGCCACTGATTGAAATGTTGCAGACATCACCTGGACCTGACTGGGGAAACTGGTGCAAGATCTGTCACCAGTGTGGATATCTGCACCTTTCCGAATGGCGTAGTTACATTCTGTAAACATGGTTCCAGGTCTGGTCTCCGAATCTTGTATAACATATGGAATGCATCCTCAGGAACTCTGTCCCTTCAGCCAATTGTTGAAGGTAAGAGCTTTGTATAGATGAATAGTCAAAGGCAATAATCTCATTTATGTAAGAAGGAGGAAATAGCACCACATTTTACACTAAATAATTTCACTCAGCAATAGCAAAACGCTTAAATGATAAGAGAAACTATTGGATACTTACATCAGGCAGAAAGCATTAAGAAAATGCAATGCTGAGGTATTGTAAGAAATAATAGATTTTCATAATGAGCAATGTTTTAGCAGTGAAGTCTATTATTTTGAGAAGGCAATTGTCAATATACTGTAACCCTGGAGGAATTCCACAAAACTGTGATTTTTGATGAGGATTTGAGGTGTGCAGGGAAACCAAGCACATTTGCAGGCTTCTTTGGTGTTGGTTGGAAATCGTTTGGAGCTTTGAATGGTATTCCTTTACAGTGATCAACTGACAGTAGCTCTGGAGGACATTTCTGCTTCTTGGTTTTGACATTGTCTGGAAGTTATCTCCCACTGTCTACTGGCTGCCTAATGATTGTCAGTGTTTCACATCTCTCCATCCTAGTCCCCTGCAAAGCCCTGGGATAAATTCAGTCCATCCCAGTTGATGTGGTTTACTGCTGAGTCATTTTTCGACCACTGTCACACTTTGCCAGTGTCACACCGAAACAACTGCTCCTAGAAGATGGCAAAATTTGAAACATTTTCCCTGGTGAAGTGTAGTTCCCGACTAGGGTAAAGTCAGCTCCATTGTCAGTAGCAGATACACACTCTGACTTGAATAATAGCCCCAATGGCCCTTTGCTGTTGCTTATTATTAGCTGAATGCAACATGCTTAACAAAACAGAAGATTAAAGTGCTGTGTGCACTGAAGCAACTAAGTTGCTCTTTTCAATGTTTGCAGCCCTGCTGCATATTGGAACTGTACCGGCACTTTCCATTACCAACACACCATATTTATAGCAGATGTGCTACAAGGGAAGCAAGAGAAAATTTGTGTGATTGGTTCTAATTGGTGCTCAATAAGCCAAAGCAGAATTATCACTGGATCCATGTTTTAACATCATTTATTCTAATTACTCCATGCAGGAACTTTAGAACCATATGCTAAAATGAACAAATGCTCACTTAATGTTACTACACAAAATATTTTCCCTTAATTGTGTTTAATGCAATGCATGTTTTTATTCATCAATGCTATGTGAATGTCTCTGGCAAGGCCATCATTTTTGGTGCCCATCATTAACTGTCTTTGAGAAGGTGGCGGTGCCGATGCGATGATGGAGAAGACAGTTCCAGCTTTGACATCAAATAAACAATGCTATAGTTCAAACCCAGGATGGCGCGGCTTAAAACGAACTTGCAGATGTTTGTGTTCCATGCATCTGCTGCCTTTATCCTTCTAAATGGTAGAGGTCATGAGTTCATAGTATTATAGAATCCCTAAACTGCAGAACAAGGCTGTTCAGCCCATCGAGCGTGCACAGATTACAATCCCACCCAGGCTCTATCACGATAACCTCACTTATTTATTCTGTTAACCCCCTGACACTAAGGGGCAATTTAGTATGGCCAATCAACCGAACCCGCATGTCATTCAGAATGTGGGAGGAAACTGGAGCACTGTGACGAAACCCATGGAGACATGGGGAGAATGTGTAAACACCACAAAGACAGTGACCCAAGGCTAGGATTGAATCTGAATCCCTGGCGCAGTGAGGCAACAGTGCTAATCACTGTGCTGCCCCTTCAGAAGGTTCAGAAGGTTCTGTTGAAGGACTTTCGACAAGTGCTGAGGTGCATCTTGCAGATGGTACACACTGGTAGCTCTTGATACCCTAAGAGATGGAAAATATGTCTCTCAAATATATTCAACAATGGAGAATCCACAACCTGCTGGGGTAGAGAATTCCAAACATTCACAATCCTTTGAGTGAAGAAAGTGGGCCTCATCTCAGTCCTAAAATGATCGTCCTGAGACTGTGCTCCTTGTTCTAGATTTCTTCATCCGGATGTAACAAGCTCCATATCTACCCTGTCAAACCCCTGAAAATGGCATCAGGGGACCCTTCCACCAGACCAAAGTGATCTAGATGGATGTGGTAGAGGAGGGGAGCAATCATAGAGTCACCCACTGAACCAGAGTCCAGTGCAGGAACTGGGTCAGTGACCTGATCCAATCTACACGGGTAAGTATGAATGGACGGCTATGCCAGAATAGGGAATGCGTGATCAACCTTAATATCACATGGCAATTGAGACCAAAGCACCTGGAAATTTGCCTTTTGTGTGAGCTAAGAGGCAATGTGTGAATGACAGGTCTGTGTGTGCGATGGGTTGTTAGGCGACACCCGACATGTCACACACTCTGTACTTTGTTGTGCAGGACAAACAGATGTAGAATGCTAGAGAGAGGAGGAGGTTCCTTATTCCAGCCTGCTCACAGCAGACAATGAAGGTTACTGATGCAAAGAAATCAGGAACAGTTGCAAAGGCTGGACCAACCAGGTGGAAGGAGGGAGAGACAACATCCTACTAGTGGTATATGGGCTCACAGAATGGATATGACGAATGATGAAGCAGTCAAAATGTGATGATTCTTAATGTGATACTTTCTGTTCTCCACTGCAGGTTATCACCATCCAAGGGCAAGGCCACAGCTATGGGAGCAGCTCAAAGACTCCAGCTCTGGGGAAGAAGAGGACAGTGCCCCAGAGGGTGCCTTAACATCTACGTGCACCAAAACAGTTACACCATCACTGTTTACAGAAGCTTTGCCTGTAGACTCAGGAGCGCAATTTTGTGAACACTCCACAGAAACATCCCTGAGGGAGAATGTGACAGTCGGATCCCCAAACAGTTGGAGGTTTGCTGGGGAAGAGATCCCTACTGAGTCTCATGCTGATGACAAGCTTCTGGCCTCAAGAAGCCTGCTCGGGATGCAGCAGAGGCTAGAGGAAAATGTGGCAGAGATTTCAGGAAGTAATCATAGCTTTGTACAGAGAGTGGAGAGTGTACAGAGTTCATGCTAATCATGAGTTCTGCCATGTCTCAGGCATTTGAGTGCATGGTATGAGGATAGTGAATGTGATGGGGAGCCAGGTCGACTATTCAATCCATATCTGCTTGGACCTGTATTCCATCACTCCAGTCATGGGCTCAGTGCAATATTGGCTAGAGGAGAGGCAGCCGAGACATCTGGACATCCCTCCAGGAACTCCTTCCCTGAGAAAGATAGGGACACGCCACTATCCATCCAGGTGGATGACAAGTGCATTCCAGCTGCCATGGGGCCTGGAGACAACCTCCCCAAGGTTAGCAGCTTCTCCCTATCTCTTCCACCATGGTCCCCAACAGCTCCAGCCAGTGAGGCCAAAGGGGACACCACTAAAATGATGCAGGAGACCGTCAAAAAACGACTAATCACAGAGAGTGGCAATTATCTTGTTAAGAGAATTGCTAGTTAAACATGTGACATTGATTGTATTATATATAGAGACAGCTAGAACACTTTGGTCTGTGTGCCTCTTGTTGGCTTGAAGTAGTGGTGGCATAGTGGCTAGTAATCCAGGGACCCAGTGTAATGCTCTGGGTTTGAATCCCACCACAGTAGCTGGTGTAATTTAAATTCAATAAAAGTTTGATGATGACCATGAAACGATTATCATAAAAACCTATCTGGTTCACTAATGTCCTTTAGAGAAGGAAATCTGCCCCCAAAAAGATTGGTCCTTCGTGTAGCTTAGCAGCACTGAGGAAGTGTCTTACAATAAATTCACTTGAACCAAAAGACCAGTCTGGATCGATTTCTATTACCACAGCTGCTAATTGTGAGTAACAGAGACCTCCAGTAGCCTGGAGCCCTCAAGGCTCCATGCTTTCAGAGTATTATTGCCACCGCCATCCAAGGCAATGGGGCATTGTATTCAGCAGACTGCCTCCATTGCAGAAATCTCAGAGTTTCAGCTAGATTCAGAAAAAGACAATTGAAAGAAGAATGAGGACTAAGGGGCACAGGTAATTTTCCAAGGTCCGCCTCACTTGTTGAAATACATGCAAATAATTTGTTATCTATAATCATCTATATTTGTTGATGGAGCATGTCATAGAATCAGACGTAACAGCCAAGGCCCACTGAATGATTGCAGTGTGATTGCAAGAGAGGAGATATGGACACGGATATTGTTCCCGAATGAGATGTGTTACATTTTCATAATTCTTTATTGAATGTTCAGTGTATTGTTACTTCTGTCATGAACATTCTATGGAACATGGCTTAAAAAACAGATATAACTGGCCCGCCCATCTTTATATTCTTGAGGATTTTGGCCTAATTTACACAAGTGGGTTTAAATGAAACAAGTATAGTTGCATTCAAAGCACTTGAACAATGACCCTGGTCAGAATAATTGGACAGGCTGTTACATGGATGTCCCCAAAATGTCCTTGGTGCCAGCACACATTAGCAAGTGCATGCAGCAAATCTCCACTCCCGATTGTTCTAGGTGGTAGAGAGTTCAGGTTTATAGTTTACTCAGCAAGGGAGGATGGCAGGACTAGGTCTATACCCCAAGAAGGTGAAGGAGGTCTGATGATCAAGTGATGGTCATGCAGAAGTATCACTGTTGTGCAGATCAGATTGCCCCGACATCCAAGAAAGGTTCATTGATTTGATTTATTATTGTCACATGTATTAACATACAGTGAAAAGTATTGTTTTTTGTGTGATATACAAACAAAGCATATCCTTCATAGAGAAGGAAAGGAGAGGGCGCAGAATTTAGTGTTTTAGTCATAGCTAGGGTGTAGAAAAAGATCAACTTAATAGAAGGTAGGTCCATTTAAAAGGCTGATGGCAGCAGGGAAGAAGTTATTTTTAATTAGGTTGGTATCAGACTTGTGTATCTTTCTCCCATGGAAGATGGTGGGAGACAGTACTTCTGGGTGTGTGGGGTACTTGATTATGCTGACTGCTTTTCTGAGGCGGCAGGAAGTGTAGAGAGAGTCAATGGATGGAAGGCTGGTTTATATGATGGACTGGGCTTTGTTCATGACCCTTTGAAGTTTCAGAGCAGAAGCCATATCAAGTTGCGATTTGACCAGAAAGGATGCTTTCTATGGTGCATCTGTAAATGCTGGTGAGAGTCGTAGCAGACATGCTAAATTTCCTTAACCTCCTGTGAAAATAGAGGTGTTGGTGGGCTTTCTTAACGATAATGTCAGCAAGGAGATACTAGGACAAGTTGTTAGTGATTTGGACACCTAGAAACTTGATGCTCTCGACCATTTCCACTTTATCCCGTTGATGTAGACAGGGGTATGTCTTCCACTATGCTTCCTGAAGCCTATGATTATCTCCTTTGTTTTGCTGACTTTGAGGAAGAAATTATTGTCTGGGCTCCTCCCCCTCCTCCAACAAGTCCTCATCATTTGAGGAAGGTTGATCTTCCTTGCACTCTTCCCCTTAAAACACTAGTCCACATTGTAGTGCCAGATTGTGCAGTGCATAGCAGACCATGACTATTTGTGACACCCTCTAGTGTGTGTTTGCAGAGCCCTTCCAGACCAGTCAAGGCACCAGATGCACTTTAAGATGGTCCAGTGATGTGCTGTATGATAACTTTGATGGAGGCATGAGTTTGACTATAGTGCTCTTTCTTGGGATGCCTCACAGGCATTATCAGCCATTTGCACAGGGGCAAGTCCTTGTCACCAACGATCCATCCATCAACCTGGGCTGGAGCTTCAGAAAGCTGCGGGAGCTGTACGCAGCTGTATGTGTTGTGACAACTCCCTGGGAAATGAGCACTGACCTGCATTATGGTGGTGGCACGCCACTTCCCATTCACGGAGTGGAACACTTTACAAATGTAGCTGGCTGTTCCCAGTGAGCTTTTACGACCATGTGTGCAATTGATGATAACTTGCGCTTGAGGAAATCTAGGGTCAACACCAAACACTGGCAACCTTGTAACGTTCCTGTCTCCATCAGAAAATCTGCAGCACTCATGGCCTAGAACCATGACCCTACTTGTATGATTCACCAGCACACTAGTTCCAGCCCAAGTCCTACCACTAAGCTGATTGATTGCTCATTCCCTCACTGCTACCAATGCATGTTTATAATTAGATCTGTGCATCATAATTCTTTTGAAGATAAGTCAATATTTGCAGCCCTTCTATTCTCCAGACGGTGCTAAATTAACCTTTCCACATGGCAGATGGCATTGCTTTGGTACAAAATGGGCACACTTCCCAGTGATAATGATGGCTACACAATCAATGTCTACCAAAAATAAAATGCCCTGTACAAAATACACTCATTTTACTTGTTGTGTTAATAATATAGATTATCATTTTTTCAGTGTTTTTTTTGGAATGAATTATTAAAGCATGAGTATCAGATGAGTCAGTCAAGCTGTTTTTCAAGAAATATCAGCAGAGAGATTTTACCATATCTCACAGCAAACCAGGCAATCCGTGAAAATACTGACAAAAGAGAAATTCAAATAAAACAAAGATACATCACCCCAAACTTGAAATTAATTGCAGTTGTACCAAAATGAACTAAAGTGGTTTTAATAAGAACAGCGATCACAACTTTTGATGATGTAAACAAAGTATTTCACTGATGGACATAATAAAAAATGGATGCTTTGCCAGTAATTGAAGGGACTATGAGGGTGACCAAAGGCAATGTCAAAGAGATTTTTGAGGATCAAGTTGAGGAGACAGAAGAGTAGGCGAGGTTTAATGAGCAAGTTTGGAGAGACTGACAGAGATGGCTGGAGGTTTTGTTAGCAGTGTAGGATGGAGGAAGGCGCGAATGCAGAAAAGGCTGCAGTCAGAGCTAATTGGAAAATGTAGCCTGGATTGTAACATGGAGGTGTGTTCTGTGCGTTGGAGCTGGGTGAAAAGTATTAGGATACTGTCCAGTTGGCAGTTCAAAAGCTCAGTAGAGCAAAAGGAACACGAACATATCAACAGCATCTCTATCAACGGCCCTTTAGAACTGTCATTGCATTTGCGTCTGGTTTCCTGACCAGGAGAAGAGAACATTGGAAGAAATGCAGAGAACTGGAGGTTGTCCTTCAGTGACCTTCATCTCAATGCTGACAGCTGAAGAGGAAATGGCACTCAAAATATACAAAGTCTCGGCATGCTTGGAGAAGTGGGGCTGCTGGTAGGGCTCCCAACTACCTGATAATGGAAATTAATAAAAGCTACTTATGGTTTGCAACACCAGCTCACATTGACTTGATGTCAGCAATCTGTGAAATATGGTTTTCTGCTTAATGTTCACTCAAAATATTCTTAGTGTGACAGTTTTATTCAATGTCTTCAATCTTCCGCAGGGCCATTAAGCATCTCAGAGCAGATGATCCAGCCCCTCTCAAGGGTACAAGATACACCATTACAGGACTCAGGGACCATGTACCGGGTGGCCGGAAAGTAAAGCAGTTCAGTTTTCACACATCATAAGTGACACAAGGACAGGAGCAGCAGTGGAAAGCCTGTGACATCGAGCACAGAACACTGCTTAGCTGGACACAGTTGCCGTACCTCAGGAGTGGCAACTGAAGCAGAGGCAGCAGCAAGAAAGTACAAGATACTCACAGGCTTTCGAGCTGCACTGTGTTCATGTGCAGAGAAATTTATGGAATTAGCTGAAACTGCACAACCAGATGACTCTTTTCTGAACCCTGATAAGGTCCATTAGACAGTACACCACAACATTGCAAGAAGCTTAATAAAGCAAGAATTGTGCAAAATCAATGAAGAAATAATGATTGGGACCTTGAGCTCACTCTCTCTGTCCGTGTTAACGGTGACATGGGCTCAAAATGTGGAGTTCAGAAAAAAGTGATTCATGCAGGAGAGTAGGTGCCCTTCCTTGTTGTGTGCTGCAAACCCAACGGGAGGCAGCCACAACAGAGGGTCAGTACTGGGTATGACTATGAGGTATTGCTTTGTGAGAGACCAGGCTGTAAGGGCAGTGTGGAGGTATCAGTGATGAGGAGATACCTTGCCTCATGAGATATAAAGACTCCTTCACTTGGGGAGGGTACAGTGAAAACAACTGTGAATAATATCAGACTAGAGGGGCTTATTAGACAGGAAGTTTAAATTCATTGCTCTGAGAACTTTTGATTGTCAGGTACAGCAGTGAGGGGGCATTTATTGACCTCATGCAAGGATATTTAATTGAACAGCGCTGAAGATTTTGAAGAATGAGACTCACCTCTAGGGAATTGCTTCAGAAGCTAATTGCAGATCTCTCAGGATTCAGCCGTGCCTTATCCAGATAAATATTTATTGTTGCCAGAATGACTAACTGACGACTCTTTGAGGACTCCAGCATGCCAGGTTAATAGTGAGAGCAGGATCTAGTTGCACAGTCTGAGGAATAAACGTTAACCCTAAGGAACACCAAGCCCCAAGAACGTAGCAACGTCTTTCAGTTTAAGCCTTAGCAGTTCACAGCCCTCACTGTGGAGAATCCCCAGGGAAGGTAGGATGGTGATAGCTGACACCACTCCCCATATTCAATATCATGTCTGGCACCATTTTTAAAGGTGCATTCTTGACAATGCATGACTACAAGGTCTGTGTTCTAATGGAACATCATTCTTGAGATGCTCCATCAGGACGCGGACCTTGTTATCATGCATTGTATCCAATGCACTTTGGCACTGTATAAGGTTGGGACCTATCTCCTTTGGTAGGATGGGAGATGAGGAGAATGTGCGGGTCAGATGCCATGAGACAATGGAGGCTCAGCACTATTCATGCTGCTAGTGTACAGAGGAAGCTACGTGGGGATGTGACTGTAGAGTCAGGGGGATTGACATGAGGGAGAGCAGAAATTCACACAGGTAATGGGAAGCATAGGGGTGCAAGTCACAGACACATGGAGCGATGAGGTTCAGGGTTCTGTTTGTGGTGTTCACACTCTTCCAGTTCATGATTCAGGAGCATTAGAGTGTGTAGAGTTGGCCTTTCTACTAATCAGGATTGCCCTGTAGCAGAGACAACAATGTGCTGCTGCATGTGGCCAGAACCAACAGCGTGTAGCTGTTCAGGGAGCTGGACCACACATGGAGCAACATCGGAAACAGTACCAGTGAAGAATATTCCAACCTTGATGCTCCTATCTTTAGCTGCCTGAGCAGCAGTGCTGGAGAAGACTGCATCTATTCGGAGAGGAGCAGTCGACCACCTCTGCCCCATTCTGCATGTGCTGACACTGCATACAAGAATGGTCCGGCCTGCAGGCTGCTTTGCCTGCGAGAGAAGGGGATAAATGTGAGAATATTGATTTCTCACTTGAAACTTGAGCATGTCTTGAGAACTCTCACCTTTGTCTGCTGCCCCCATTTCATCATCAGTGCAGGCATTCTCTTCCTCAACCCAGTTGGATTTAGGGCTCTCTCCTTAATGGAGTGAGGGCTCTGAGCTCCGGCTGGGCATGCTTGCTCACTCTTATTGTGGTTGAGTCTGTCCTGCAATGACACAGATAGGGAGAGTGTAGTTGGCAGTTTTGATATTTATGATAGTGATGTGGCATTGATGTAGGCATTGAGCTGGAGCGGGAGCTGGAGTGTGAGGGCCATGGCAGAGAGTGGGGGGTGGTGGGATGGACATAATTGAGGGAGATGGGCCTTCTTACAGGGTGTTCGCCAAGGCTGAAGTGGCTAGGTAAGAGACGAAGGTGGAGATGTGAGGGAGGTCCAGAAAAAGATTGCACGAGACACTTACCTTGGCTGAGCGCAGGAGCTGGTTCACCTTCTTGCAGCACTGCTACCCATCCTTTTCATCAACAAACTTGCACTCATCAGGACTGCAACTGCATCCCAGGCAGGGGTTGTGACCTTGGTAGGAGTCCTTCCCCTGGACTGAGGGTTGAATTCATCCCGCCGGTCTGCTGAGGGCTCTCTATGAGAATCATGATGTGGGTTTCCTGGCTGCCATCCCCTTAAGACCTCTGGGACAAATTCTGCTGGGGAGCAGTTTATATGGAATTCGAGTGACTGGCACAATTAAGTACGGCTGTAGTGGGCAAATCAGAGGGAAGTGGCCACGGACATGGTGTTATTCTTGTGGCAATAAAACTTTTGTCAATGAGACCCAAGTTCCAGGCAGAAATCATACCGTGGCTGGATTCACTCCATTTCTCTCGCCGGTACTGACACTGTCAAATTCTGGTAAGTTCACCCACAATAAGGAATTACCTATTGTATTCTTGTTTCCAGTACTGAGGCCAGATGGTCTGAGGCAGGGAGCTACAAGTGAAAGTTAATTTACCGATAACTAGAGCTAGAGCCAATCATTGAACTAGCAATAGTCTGAATCTAGCATGGTGCAATGGTCACCCACGGTTAAAAAGAAGGGTTATATGAGGTTTAGTTGCTCAAGTTTCAGAGACTCCAGTGTATGAATCATGTGTTAATCTCTGCAAGAGAGATCGGGGCAAGGCCAAAGACCTGAGAGAGTGAATCCTATGTGCTAAAGGCTGAAACTGTGAAAGCCTTTGTCCCAAGTTTGTTAAGTATGTCTTTAGTATAATTTTTTGTTAAGTTTATTATCCAAAGAGGCCTGTTTTGCTTCAATTGATTAAGTCTTATCTGAGTTAAAGTAGAACTTCACACTTTTCAAATTACTTCCAAATTGGATTGGAGGTGGAATTTTACTGGCCCACCAATGGGTGGAGCTTGCTGGTAGAAGCGAGAAAACAGGATCACGCCCGATTTTTCAGCTCTTGCAATTTTACAAGAGCCGGATTTCCACTGAGGTCAGCCTCTCACCGGGAATGGACGAGAGGCTGAATAATTTATTTAAATATATTTAAATTTGAATTTCCATCTGTTTAGCGAACCCGGCACTGAAACATCCATGCTCACTTGCCTTCATGGTCACACCAAGAGAGGTTCTCTGGCGCGCAAAATACCTTTTCCCCATGAATGGGGAACAATCTTGTTGGCCTTGCCAGTGGAACTGGAAGCCATTGAGACTCCCCAGGGAGGCCAAGGGCAAGGAGGGTTTTCTTTGGGTACCCTGGCATCTTGGCACTGCCTGGTGGGGTAGGGCATGAAGAAGTGGCTTGATGGGGGAGGGTGGGGCAGGGCACTGCTGCTATGCAGTTGCAATTGGATTGAGACAGCAGGAAGGGGCATGCATTGTGAAACTCACGATTGGCTGCAAGCCACTGTGATTGTGGTGGGGAGGGTGGGGAGAGGGGGGAGCTGGTTGAGGCTGTCTGCAGGAGCAGGAGCCAGACAAGTCTCTGCCTGTCTGTTGGACCCCAACTGCTGAAATTGCGCATGTGCAGAATCAGAAGTCTGCACATGTGCAGTAGCTCCCTCTGCAGGTTGGCTGGTGAATTAAGATGTGGAGATGCAGGCATTGGGCTTCTTACTGATGAATTATGCCCAGTCCACTGTCTGCTGCAGCTAGAGTATGTTCACACTAGTTTTTCAATGACAAAGTGCATAATGTTCAGCATGAAGGCTTGCCCAAGAAACAGATTAGGAACTATCCCATTTTCACACTATCTGGACACTTAGAATCATAAGAACATAAGAACATAAGAAATAGGAGCAGGAGTAGGCCAACTAGCCCTTCGAGCCTGCCCCGCCATTCAATAAGATCATGGCTGATCTGTCGTGGCTCAGTTCCACATTCCCGCCCTCTCCCCATAACCCTTAATCCCCTCTCTCATCAAAAACCCATCAACCCGCGTCTTAAAAATATTTAGCGAGGTAGCCTCCACCACTTCAACTGGCAGAGAATTCCAGAGATTCACCACCCTTTGAGTGAAGAAGTTCCTCCTCAACTCTGTTCTAAACCGCCCCCCCTTTATCTTGAGGGTATGCCCCCTAGTCCTACTATCCTTTCTGAGCGGGAAGAGTCTCTCCACCTCTATCCTATCCATCCCATTCATCATCTTATACGTCTCAATGAGATCTCCCCTCATTCTTCTAAACTCTAACGAGTACAGGCCTAGTTTATTCAGCCTCTCCTCATAGCTCAACCCCCTCAACTCCGGCATCAGCCTAGTAAACCTCCTCTGCACTCCCTCCAAGGCTAAAATATCCTTGCATAAGTACGTCGCCCAAAACTGCACACAGTACTCCAGCTGCGGCCTCACCAATGCCCTATACAGCCGCAGCAAGACCTCCCTACTTTTATATTCAATCCCCCTCACTATGAAGGCCAGCATCCCATTCGCCTTCCTGACCACCTGCTGCACCTGCAAGCTGGGTTTTTGCGACTCATGCACAAGGACCCCGAGGTCCCTCTGCACCGTCGCCTGCTGCAGTTTTTCTCCACGTAAGTAATAATCCTTCCTACCATTATTCCTACCAAAGTGGACCACCTCGTACTTACCAACATTAAATTCCATTTGCCATTTCCTGGCCCATTCGCCCAGCCTATCTAGATCCTTCTGCAGACTCTCCCCACCCTCCGCACAATTTGCCTTTCCACCAATTTTGGTGTCATCAACAAATTTCGACACCCTACACTCGGTAATCAATCTCGAAAAATTCTGCCTGAGGGCTGCCATTGCATCCCCGGTGAGAGCAAGGTGTGAGTGGGCCAGGAGATGAAATAGTTAAAAAGGAACTTTGCTCAAAATATTTCCACTTCTCACCCATTGGATACTGTCCCCCTTCAGTCAGCACCTATATGTTGCCTCATGGCCCAATGGTCAGATCTGCTCGTGCACAGATACACGTTGAGCAGCTATTGGCAGAGTCCTCCCAGACTCCAAAAACTAGAGGACATCAGCCAAGTCTTAGCAGGAATCTGAGCAGCCTGCGTCTTCAGATCTGCTGAAGCTGCAGGGGTTATACTATGTAGGAGTAGCAGAAAAAGGAAGAGTAAAGATTTGTAGTTGCATCAGGGTATGCACATAGTTGTGCTACAGTATTAGATTGTTAAGTTTCTGTTTAATTTATGAGCTACATAAATATTAATTTCCACTACTTCATCATTATATCTATTTTTGTCCGCTGTCCTTCTCACTTGCGATGAATGATAAAAACAAGACTTAAAGAGGAGCAATGCTTTTCTGAAAGGGATCCTTTGTTGACCGCAGAGCTGCCATGTGATGCCCGATGTCAGTTCTGGTGCAAACTAGCTGAATCTTGGCATTTTGAGGATATTGCAGGTGACAGGGAGCATCGCTATTGGTACAATGACTGCTTCACACTCTTTCCTCTCCTCCTCCTTCTGTTTCTTCTCCATTCTTCACTTTTCTGATGAGGATCTGGACCTGCGCCTTTTTCCTCCTGGATGTCCAATCCGGGTTGCTGTGTTGTATTTTGCAATGCACAACGATTATTCTGGAGGCCATGGAGAGGTTAGGGGTTTCCCAGCCTCTTGAAGGCAAGTTTGGAGGAAGGAGAATGGAAAGGTTTTTGGAAGTGGCCTGGTTCCTGTCTCCTAGTTATTTTTCTGGGAGCAGGTGGCCTGTGTACCCAGACAGCAGCCTGCCCGGCAGACACAAAAAGACTATTAAACCAGCAGCTGGTATTTTCAATGGGCAAAGGCATTTTACTAGAGCCAAACAAAACCCACTTGGGAGCACAGTGGGAGCTTGGTGCACCATTAGCTGGCTCTGCGGATGTATCCTGAGATGAGCAAGTACTTTTTACTCAGCACATCACCAGCTTTCAGTTGGAAATATCTCCCCTGCAGACCAATCAATCTGCTGGTACTGATTGGTTTTGGATTTGGAGGCTGGTACTACACCAATAATACGCTTCCATCTTGTGATGCCCTCTCACTCTCTGTCTACCTGAGCAGCACACACTTATTCTCTACTGAGCTACTGACTGGCCTTCCATCCAGCCCATCCAGTTGGCCTCCCCACACCTGTGTGTATCTGCCATCCTTAATTGGATGGCAAAATGTGGAGATAGCCTTTTAATTGGTCAATTTCTATGACATTAAGCTGGTGGGCACAGGGCTGAAATGCTGGGAAATGGTTCCAACATTGATTTCCTGATACCCATATCAGCCCCTGGCTGGCATATATTAAAGGCCTCCGCCAGATTGGTCAGGGTACCTGAAATGCGTCCTCTTGTTTGTCCAAAGCGACTCGTTGTCACGTGGGTTCAACTGGAACATTCTTGGGCCATTTCTTGTCTTCTCATGATTGTCATCAGCCATAGTTTAAGTGCGCAGCTCTGGTTTCTGAGCAGCCAGTTTCTAAATCCTTTGAGATGTGAATAGTTCAGGGACAGTGGACAAGCATGAGACTATAAAGCATCATGGCTGCTCCCTGGGACTTTGCTTCACTATCACCTGCTGTTCATTGAAGGGGCAGAAGCCTGTCTGATTCACAAACACCCCCGTGTGATCTGGTAGTGCTTTGATTGGCATATGCGCACAGTCAAATATACTTCGTATTCTGGGTGACAAGTCAGAGACGTAAACTCAAGCACCCACTCACTCTGACTGGGATCATTTGTGGGGTGACAAAGTGTGCATAATTGCCTGCCCTGGCAACATGGCATTGGTCACCTGTGTAATGCATTCGAGGGATATTGACTGCAATGTCCTGCAGATCGCTGGAAGAACTCTTGAGGCAAAGAAGTTGAGGGTGGTAGTGCCTTTGACAACTATTATTAAAGCGTGGTCACCAGGTCTTCTTCCAGCTGGCTCAAATTCTCCCTGTGTCTGCAGGAGATTCCTCTGGGTCCAGTTTTCTCCCACAGCCCAGAGATGTGCATGTTATGTGGATTAGCCATGATAAATATGTGAAATTATGGGGATAGGGCCCAGGTAAGTTATTCTGTCAGGGAGTTGGTGCAGACTCGATAGGCCGAATAGCCTCCGTCTGCACTATAGGGATTCTATGGAATGTCAGTCTTCACCCAACATGAAACTCTGAGGATCCCAAGGTTATAATCCGACATGCCTAGGAATGAAATTTCCTGCCTGCATACACATATTGCCTGCTGCAAGTCTCATCTCTCTGCTTCTGTCTTGAGGGTTGTTAGATCTTTGAGGAGAAGATGACTGCCAGTGGTGTCATTGCTGCAGGAACCCCTCCTGCTGGTGTTCTGTCATCTTGTTCCCCAATATCTGAAGTTTGATCACCCATGCTAAACTAAAATATCATAAATAGTAAATGGAGATCAAGCGCAAAAATATTACCTGGTAAGTACTGGAAGTGAACTCTTAGAACAAGAATTGTGAGCAAAAACTTTTTGTACAATTAAGCAAAGGAGCTTGTACGAAATGTCAGTACTTATGGAAATTTCACCCTATAAGTTCTTCAGCCTTTTTAATTGTCACTGTGTTCTCATTTTGCTTTCACTGTTAAGTTCCAAGAGGCCGAGGGACCCTGGTCACCCATAGTTAAAGTTCATAACTCCTGTTAAAAAGCTCATAATCACTTATTAATACATTTAAATTGACAACCCCTCAGCAGCTTTCAAGCATACAGGTTAATACAATACAGATAAATACAGAAGTCCACAGGTGGGGCCCTGCTTCTGATGCATTACAATTTTTTGGTGTTCTTAACCGTCCTACCCACTCCCAAGTTGATTTATTCTTCAAAAGTAAAGTTCTCTCCATGATAGGAAGGGAATAGGAGCAGGTAGCTGTGGAAGTCATTGTCAGAAAGTGCAACCTTTAAGGACTGGGTGCAATGTTGCAAGAAATGAAATGACCAAATGTGAGTGGCCAAGACCAGTAAATGCATCTCCAAGTGTCACATGCAACCAATTACAACATTAGCCTTAGCCACTGCTCAAATCATCACATCCACAGTGGTTAGCATTGCTGCCTCAGAGCACTGGGGAGCTGGGTATGATTCTGGCTTGGGTCACTGTCAACAGTCACAGAATCATAGAGATTTACAGCATGGAAACTGGCCCTTCAGTCCAACTTGTCCATGCCACCTTTCTTTTTAAACACCAAAGCTAATCCTAATTACTTACATTTGGCCTAAATCCTTCTATACCCAGCCTGCCCATGTAACTGTCTAAATGCTTTTTAAAAGACAGAATTGTACCCACCTCTGGCAGCTTGTTCCAGACACTCACCACCCTCTGTGTGAAAAAATTGCCCCTCTGGATATGTTTGTATCTCTCCCCTCTCACCTTAAACCTATGCCATCTAGCTTTAGACTCCCCTACCTTTGGGAAAAGATACTGACTATCTAGCTGATCTATCCCCTCATTATTTTATAGACCTCAATAAGATCACCCCTCAGCGTTCTACGCTCCAGAGGAAAAAGTCCCAGTCTATCCAGTCACTCCTTATAGCTCAAACCATCAAGTCCTGGTAGCATCCTAGTAAATCTTTTCTGCACTCTTTCTAGTTGAATAATATTCTTTCTATAATATATTAGGTGTGGTGGTGAAATACAGTTGGCACAGCTTACTGCCATAGAATGGCAGCATCATGACTGCTGCTCAATACCATGACTGGGATTTTCCCAGCCCACTGAACTGCTTGGCTAGCACAGCGGGCCAGGAGACATCAGCAGGGGGCCTTTAGTGGGACTCACTGGCATCTGGCCGATTGGGAGTCTCCCAGGACCCTTTTTTTTGTGTAATCAGCTCCACGCTGAAAATCAATGCGGAGCTGATTACCATATGGAAATAACAATTTCCATATGATTAGCAAGCCTGGGATGGCAGTCTCTGGGCCCACTAGTATTCCCCCCACCTCACTAACCCTCCCCCCACCTCAACCCTGCCGGGAATGGTTCACTCCAGTGGGGTTTTCAACTGCTCCCTACTGACGGGGCCCCTTACCCCACTGGTGGGGACAGAGGCCATTGAAGCCCTCCCAGGAGGTCAGGGGCAAGGGGGCCCCCTCTTTGGCACTGCCAATCTGGAACACTAGCATTGTCCATTGGGCAGTGCCAAGGAGGTGGGGCCAGTTTGGGATGGTAGGGGGGTGGACCCGTTGCCAGGCAACTGCAGGATCATTGGAGAAGGGAGTGAAGGGTGATCGGGAGGGCATGGGGGGTTCAGGGGTTAGCCATTGGGGAGTTGGGGCTGGCTGACAGCAGGGGGTCGGGGGGGGGGGGGGGGGGGGGGGGGGGGTCCAGTCGGCCAGCAATTGGGAGTAGGGGTCAGGATGGCAGTGGTTGGGAAGAATAGTCCTGGGAAGATATTGGTAGGCCAGCAACTGGGAGGCTGGAGTTGGCAGGGAGGGGGGTGGTGGGGTGTAGTGTGCACACGCCAATCTCCCAATTGACTGGCCAGCTCAGCACACTGATTCAGGCTTCTTGGGTGGGAGGGGACCTTATCCCTCCACTTACCAGTGTGAATCCCTCTGAGGCATTCTGTAATGCACACAGTGTCACAGATTGATTCAGACAAGCACATCCAAAAAATGGGTGGGAAATTCACCCATTTTCCCAACCATTGGGCACTTATTTTATTAGGAAGAATCGTGGCCCATGCATTCAATCACATAATGTGCAGCATGTGGAGCGGAATTCCTCCTGTGCTGATACGTGGCAAAACGAACATACAGTGCCCACATAGCAACTGTCTGCAGTCAATGACACCCCACATCATGGTATTAGAGTGCAAACCTTGTAAAACAAGATGCTTTTTCTACTTCATTCATTTTGGCAAGAGAGAATGAAATGGAGTGAACTCTCTTTGAACAGGGACCCTCATTAACCTTCTCATGTAACAATGGATGGCAAACTACGAAATATTACCAAAGTTCTCAGAGCTTGGAACAGAACAAGATTCACAGTCAGAATCACCTTCACCACCTTTGGCAACACACTCTTTAACTTCCATTAACGCTGCAGTTATCAGGTGTGAGTCAGACTTCCTTATTAAAGGGATCTATGCCAGATGGTGACATAAGAACATAGAAGGTTTATTCATAGGGTGCAGCAATACAGATTTCTGCCTCCTAAATACTACGCCAATGTCCCAGCTGAGTCTCTTTCTCGTCTTTTGAGTATACCAATCCAAAAAGTAGACTAATTAGCAAGTTAACTAATTGACAACTCCTTAAAGATGCACTGTAACAAAAGACAAAATTTTAAAGGAAACTTGTCAATTAAATTAAAATGTCCTTCTGGATATTTGATGATGCACTCCAGCCCCTGCAGTGCCCACTGGTCACAGAAGCCTGAAGAGTTCTGGTGGACATCACGTGCTCCCTCTTCAATGCTACCTGGCCATGACTGTAGCAGCAATACAAGCGGCTCCCTTTATATGTGTTCTTGGTTTTTAATCAAACAAGGTTAATCATTTGTATCTTTAACAACATAATCAACCAGCCAGTCATGTCTCTCAGTAAAGTGTAAATGCAGTCATAGTCAATCAGGACTGTACACATTGCTTCACACAAGTTCAGCTGTACAAGAATCAGAGATATTTTTGATTAAAATGTGAAGCTCCAAAATGGCAACACAGGTGTCAGATGATTCATGTTATGATCTATCTGCTCCACATAAATCATGTAGATATTAACTTTGAGCAGACCAATGTCAAGATGACATCTAGCATACCTTTGAGCCAAGAATGTGTTTGCATGACATATGCTTCAAGTTTTTAGATGTCCAGGTCACCTGTCGTGTTCCCCTATGCCGACACTATAGTTAAGAAAGCCCACCAATGCCTCTACTTTGTCAGAAGACTAAGGGAATTTGGCATGTCAGCTATACCTCGCACCAACAGTTGCGCCATAGAAATGATTCATTCTGGTTGTATCACAGCTTGATATGGCTCCTGCTCTGCCCAAGACAGCAGAGAACTATAAAAGATCATGAACGTAGCCCAATCCATCACACAAACCAGCCTCCCAACCATTGACACTGTCTACACTTCCCACTGCCTTGGCAAAGCAGCCAGTATAATTAAGGACCCCACGCACCCCGGATATTCTCTCTTCCACCTTCTTCCATCGGGACAAAGATACAAAAGTCTGAGGTCATGTACCAACCGACTCAAGAACAGCTTCTTCCCTGCTGCCATCAGACTTTTGAATGGACTTACTTTGCATTAGGTTGATCTTTCTCTACACCCTAGCTATGACAAGTAACACTACTTTCTGCACTCTCTCGTTTCCTTTTCTATGAATGTTATGCTTTGTCTGTGTAGCGTGCAAGAAACAATACTTTTCACTGTATGCTAATACATGTGACAATAATAAATCAAACCAAATCAAATCAAATATGCCATTTTTGATCTGTAACAGCAATTGCCACGAGCACTTCAGAGGTCAACTTCACACCTCAGCTAACATTCAACTCCCCAACACAAAAGATTGCTTTTCAAAATATTTCCCCCTTTGTGCAAGAAATTGATATGTCTTCTTTTCATTGTGAGCTGTGGATACCATAACTTGCTTAATAAACTTTGACCATTGTTCTTAAAGGGGAACTAAGGTCATGAAACAAGTGATTATCCCTGTGATTATCCCTTTCTCCACTCACACTGTTTGCACCTGTAAAGACTCACATTCCAACCATTCTTCACATTCCAATCTGTAATCACCTTGCAATTTTGTCTTTGCCAATATGTGCCGTGAACTTACCTCCACTCACCGGACTTTAACCTGGTGTTGTGAGATTTCTTAATGTGCCCACCTCAGTCCAACGTCAGCACCCACCGCATCATGGTCATAAAACAAGAGTGACACTTGTCAAGATTTAGCCCTTGTTTATTATTTTTAAGAAAGAGGGAAAATTAAGTTTGCCAAAACATTTTTCACAAGGAACATACCCTTTTAAGAGTAAGAAGATTATTTTAATTCAGTAAAGAAGATTGTTTGGTGGATTCCACTTGTCTCCTTTTCTTGGAGGTCCACTAATCCTGATTTTGACAAACGTGTGAATGCTTTCTCCCTTTTCACTGACCATGTTAGGAGAGTATATTGTCTTTGCTTGAAGGTCAATGAATGAAATGACAAAGAGGTGTCATACTTCTCCTGCAGTGCTCTCCATCTGCCATTCATATTTCTAGAACTGGCCAACCTCTGTGATTTTACACAATATTTAAACATGCAGTGCATCTCTGATAGCATGAAACGCCTGCTGCCTAATGCACTAGCATTCATTGGGTAGGATGTGTGCCTTTATTTTAAAGTTTCAGGAGCTTTACTCATTGCTGACGAACAGGGAAATCTGTTTGATTTTATCTTTGCCCTTTTCTCAGTGTATTTTTCCCCCTGCTAATTCTGATGTTGATTTATGGAGATACTTCTGTTTCCTGTTTTCTTTATTTATAAACGGCCAATACCATGTGGCTGTTTTGTTCTGTTGGTTACATAAAAGAAGGAGTTTTGTGCATAAATAGCAACAGTCACATTTCAGGGGCATTAAAATCATCACCAACCCTGAGATTCTCCTGCCCAGCCAGCATATGAGTGAAGAACTCTCAAAGCCAGCACAGTCTAAAAGGTGAAGAAACATTATTATTACATTTTTATCTGTACACTACATTCTTTTTTTACAAAAATAAGCAACATTGCGGCCATTTTTAAAGGTGGCCCTCATGTACCCATAACCCAGAATGTGTCACTATAGGCCCATTAACGAAGGAAGTACACTGAGACTCAGGGGTCAAACTCAGAATACTTGTCATGACATTACAGTTTGAGGCTTTAGCCTTAGTCATTATCAGGAATTGCTGGACACTCTTGGTAGCAATGTGACTACTTTAGAGGTGATATTTGGATCAGAGCTGCTGCTGCAGGCTGTGCTATTGAAGGCACATACAATTCCTGAGGGAGAGTGCTGCACTACCAGCCACTATCCACAAGATGCTCAGGCTTTGAGAAACGTATTTGCACAAATATCTCTTGCAAATGCCAGGGGCAACAGAATTGATGAGATCACACTGGCTGGTGTGGAGTCTGTGTTCCAAACTTGTATCGCACAGGTCCATTGAATGAATTTGCACATCACTGAGCAAAGATCAAGCATTCAGCTGCAATGTGGGCCCCACATCAAAGCTTTTTTAATGGCCAGATAACAGGTTGCTGGTGAACAAAGAAAGAAAATACTGAAAAATCTCAGCAGGTCTGACAGCATCTTTGGGGAGAGAGTAGGGCCAATGTTTCAAGACTAGATGACCTTAGTCTGTGGTGAGAGGTTAGATGTTTCTCATGAGTCAGTGTGGACTTTATTGGCCGAAGGGCCTCTTCTGGCAATATGATTCTATGTATTTGGGCTCGTTGGCAGACAGCACATCAGCAAGGACATGAATTGTTGTTGTTCGTCCATCATTGTCGATGAGGACCTCAACACCATTAATCATTTTGAGGCTGGTTGCGATGTGTCCGAAGATGACTGATCAGGCCAATTCGGGCACGGAATATCCTGGCACATATTGGGCAGACTTGTGTAGGCACTGTAGTTGTTATGCTGGTGGCTCTGGACTTGCGCAGCTCACGCTGCATTGTACTGCAGCAATGCACCTTGCTTCGTAAGCTTGACAGCCCTCGTGGATGAGGCAGTGTCAGGTAGGGCAGTTTTGTGCCAGCGTTTCCCAGGTGGTTGTGTCAATGTCAAGCGACTTCAGGGAGGCCTTGAGTATGTCTTTGTAATGTTTCTTCTGCCCTCCACACGAGCGTCTTCCAACAGAAAGTTGCCCAAAAAAGAGCTGCTTGGGTATGTGCTCGTCTGGCATACGTTTGACATTTCCTGCCCACCAGGCCTGCGCTCTCATCAGCAGTGTGTGGACTGATGGTAGACTTGCTCTAGAGAGAACTTCAGTGCCTGGTACTTTGTCTTGCCATCTGATGTGTAATATTCTGCGAAGACAAGTCATGTGGAAATGATTGAGCTGTCTTGCATGCCTTCGATACACAGTCCACGTTTCACAGGCAGACAGGAGGGTAGTGAGTACCACGGCGCTGTAGACCTTTAGTTTTGTTGCTGAGCTGATTCCTCGACTTTCCATACAGTGGAGCACAGTCTACCAAAAGCAGAACATGCCTTTGCTATTCTGCAGTTAACTTCTGTATCAATAGTCACTGCTTGGGAGAGGGTGCTGCCAAGATTAGTGAACTGGTCCACTGCCTGTAGTTTCTGTCCTTTGATTGTGATTACGGTGTATGAGGAGCAGGCTGGTGCATGAGTTCGGTCTTTTTAATGTTGACGGTGAGTCCAAAGTTGTCACAAGCCGTGGAAATTTGTCCGTACTGACTTGCATCTCTGGCTCTGAGCCAGTATACATGAGCTGCAGTGGGAGGGTGAAGACAAAATACTGCGGATGTGGAATCTTAAACAAAAACAGAAATGCTGGAAAACCTCAGCAAGTCCGACGGCATCTATGGGGAGAGAATAGAGCCAATGTTTCGCATCTAGATGACCTTTCATTAGTGATCATGTAGACTCGAAACGTTGGATCTATTCTCTCCCCACAGATGCCATCAGACCTGCTGAGATTTTCCAGCATTTTCTCTTCTTGCTTCAGCTTCCAACAATCATAGTATTTTGCTTTTATCCAGGTTGCTGGTGAGGTGCTTTTGACTTACTTCTGCCTAGGCTGAGTTTATGAATGAACTGTGCTATGTGTTTGGAGTTCTTTTTTGAAAACTGATTTATCCTGTGGGAGGACAAAAGAACACCTGACCCAGGTACAAGGACTATGGTGGCAATGCCTTTTGATTCGTAACATGAACAAGAAATGGAACTGTGGTGGAGAGCTCCCCTTAGGAGGGAAGTGGTGCTCCACATAATAGGCCTGACTCACCAAGGACTTCTAGAAATCTGGTCTCCTAACTTCACCTCACCCAAGGGGCAAAGTATTCTGGTTCAATAAGGAAGTTCTCATTGAACTGTGCCTCTTCTTTCAATCCAACCTGGAGCCTCAGTAAGGTCAGGGCAGCCATGTCAGTAGCGACGAAGGCCACCATCACCCTCAACATGCTCAATGTTATGCCTCCAGATCTTTTCCAGTAGCAGTGGAAGACATTGGCAACATTTCACAATTCCCCCAACCATCACAGCTCCAGGGAATGATAGAACATAGTCAAGACAAGGGCTGCTTATTGTCTTTTGGCTGAGGAAGGACAAACAGGATGAAAGAGTACATGTTTTCTCCAGGAAAGTGTGATTCTCAATGTTGCAGGGCCCCATTGACTGCATACATATGGCTCAAATGGACTCCCATATCAATTGGTATAGGCCTAGGAATCACAACAGCTTCCATTCTGTAAATGTGCAGTTGACCTATGACCCTACCAAGGCCATCATTTTGGTGAACGTCCGCCACCCTGGCAACAGCCATGATGCACTCATCCTGTCTTCAGCCTTCCTAGAGGAACCACAGGCTGGTTGCTCAAGGGCAAAGGCTAGCGTTTGTATGTGACTGATGACTCTCCAATTCCCACCCCTCTACATCATCAGGTTCACTTAGTTCGACTAGTACAGCTTGACTTTATGTAATAACACAAAAATAAATATCCTATCTCACCAACATCAGTGGGTGGTGTTGCATAACCTAAATAATGTAACTCCTGATTAAAATAGAAAATGCTGGAAAATCTCAGCAGGTCCTACAGCATCTGTCAGATCTGCAAATATTTTGAGCCTGTCTTTGTCATGACTCCTGATTAACTTCTTGTTCTTACCCTGCTAGCTTCTGTTCAAACTTGGCTGACTTCTTATTAGAAAGTCTCAACGTCAGGGTTAAATGTGGACTGCATGGCTGCACAAACGGGCATCCTTAGTGATGTATCCATCTGTATCCGATTGAAATCTGGCTGCTGTGCGATCCAGACAATAATGAGTGGTGGGCATTGGAATGTCTGACAGGTCAAAGGAAGGTTCCATATTTAAACATACAGAGTGCACACATAGAGGGCACGGTAATGGATTCAGAACACAGAGACTGAGCAGGAAGGGCTGTGGTCAGAGGAAGAGTGGCTCCACAGTTTAGGGACATCTCCCTGGAGGTCTTCTTGGAGTTGGCAAGCAAATGGTGTTTCGCTGGATAGGATTAGGAGGCTAGCAGGCCTCACAGAGACATAATTGGATGTGACTGTGGGAGTCAGAAATTATGGGGCAGTTCATGAGGTTGGCTGAAGATGTAGTGCAGTCTGGCGAGGTGACTGGCATTCATAATTGCAAGCCTGCATATCCTAAATGTCTTAATATTAGGCAAGGTGGCATTATGAGGGACACAGTGAGATGTAGAGTTGCACAAACCAGAGCAGCTGGAAATGTGTGGATGTTTCTCAGGGTTTCCAGATGCTGTTCACACCCATATCCAAACGATAGAGGGATCCATCCATGTCATGAGTGGCGCAATGGATCTAGTGTGTGTCAGTCTCAGGGGCACAGTGGTTAGCATTGCTGCCTCACAGCGGCACGGACTCGGGTTCAATTCTGGCCTTGGGTCACTGTCTGTGTAGAGTTTGTGTGTTCTCCCCATGTCTGCGTGGGTTTCCTCTTGGTGCTCCAGTTTCCTCCTACAATCCAAAGATGTGTGGGTTAGGTTGACTGGCCATGTTAAATTGACCCTAGTGTCAGGGGATTAGCAGGGTAAATATATGGGGTTATGGGATAGAGTCTGGGTGGGATTGTGGTCAGTGCAGAGTTGATGGGCTGAATTGCCTCTTTCTGCACTGTAGTATTTTATTCTATTAATCCTTAATGAGAGTCAGATCCAGCAAACCACCCAATCAATGTAGGACGTAGGCACCAATTTTCACAGTGCGACTTATCCATGAGCTCTGTCCTATTCCACCGATCTCTCTGTGAGCTGACTTTCTTTAATCTACCCTTATGTTTGCTGTTTCTTATTAAAACATTGAATTCTATGGACAAGTAAACTCCCATTTTCTGTACCCTCAGGATAAGCCAAACTCTATCACAGATTGTGCTGTAATCACTCATTCCCAGATGTAGTTTATTTGCTGGGGAATGCAAGCTAACCATAGAATTCCTAAAGTGCAGAAGAGACCATTCTGCCCATCCAGTCTGCACCGACTCTCCAAAAGAGACCATCCCTCTGTCCTATCCTTATAATTTTGCACATTCTCCATGGCTAATCCATCTAACCTACAGATTTCTGGACACTAAGGGGCAATGAGACATGGCCACTCCATCTAACCTGAACAATTTTGGTTACGAAGCAGAAATTTAGCGTGGCCAATCCGCATAGCCACATAGCCAATCCACACAGCCTGTGGAGTATGTCACATTTAAACCAGTCTTCTGGCCAAGAATGACTGGAGAGCAAAGCCTAAATACCCAGAAGCCTTTAGATCATCTAACAGGATCAGCACAAACTCTTTAGTTCATGAAGATATTGAAGCAAATCCTTGCATCATGATTCTTAAAGAGCCCCAGTGTTCAGGTGTACAACCAACCTATCCAGAAGAAAATAAAATTAGAGAGCTGAGTATCATTGGCAATGCCAACTACTGTGCTTGTCTCTAATTGCCCTTGTGAAGATCGTGGAGATTCATCTTCTGGAACCAATGGAGTCCATCTGGTGTAGGCACACCCACAGTTACATTAGTTAGGGAGCTCCAGGATTTTCGGTAGGTTGTTGCATGGCTTGGAGGAGATTTGTATGTGATTGCATTCCCATGCACTTGCTGCCCTTGTTCTTGTTTAGATGTTCGGTTGCAGATTCGGAAGAAGCCTTGGTGAGTTTCTGCAGTGTATCCTGTAATTGGTACACACTGTAACTGTGTAGTGAGCCAATAGTGGAGAGATTGAATGTTTAATGTGCCAATTGGGTGCCATTCAAGTGGGCTGCTTTGTCCTGGATGGTTTTGTGTTTCCTGAGTGCTATTGGAGCTGCGCACATGAGGACCAGAGCAAAGCATTCCATTACAATCCTGACATGTGCCTTGTAGATGGTGGACAGACTTTGGAAGGTCAGGAGGTGTAAAATTCCCAGTCTCTGAACTGCTCTTGTAATCACAGTATTGATGTGACTTATCCAGTTAAGTTTCTGATCAGTGGTGGACCCTAGGTGATGGCAATGAATTTTGTGATGGTAATGCTGTTAATTCTCAAGCAGAGACGGAAGTGGTTAAATTGTTTCTTGTTGAAAGTAGTCATAGCCTGAGTCTTGCATGACATAAATGTTTCTTGTCACTTGTCAGTCCAAGCCTGACACAGACACTTCATTACTTGAAGGCTTAGGATTGCAACTGAACTTTGTGCAAACAAAAGTGAACATCTCTGATTGGACATTTTTTTTCCACTAATGTAAGACGATGACATTGGCAAGGCCAACATTTATTGCCCATCTCTAAATGCCTTTGAGAAACTGATAGTGAGCCACCTGTTTGTACTGCAGACTGCTGCAGTCTGTGTGGTGAACATTGTCATAGGTTTTAATACAACTGACTGGGTTGGTAGGCCATTTCAAGGGGCAGTGAAGAGTCAACCATATTATGATGGATGGACAGTCATGGATGAAGCAGCTAAAGCCAGTTCAGTCTAGGACACTATCCTGAGGAATCCCTGCAGCAATGCCCTGAGGTTGAGATGATTGGTTTCCAACAACCATAACCACCGTCTTTTGTGTGAGGTATGATCATAACCATGGTGTGTTTTCCCGATTCCCATTGGTAAAATCCCAATTTTACAAGAGCATCTTGCGACTACACTCAATCAAATGCCGTCTTGACGTTAAGAGCAGTCATGCTTATCCCACCTCAGACTGGAATTCTGTTCTTTTGCCCATTTTTGGAGCGAGGTTTTAGTGAGGTTTGGTGCTAATTGGTTCTGGCAAAACCCAGTGAGGAGATTATTGCTGAGTAAGTGGCACTTGATAGCACAGTCAACGAGCTTACTTTGCTGATGATTGAGAGTAGTTTGATGGGGCAATGATTGCCAATTTGGATCTGACCTGCTTTTATGAACAGGACATAAAAGGGCAATTTACCACTTTATTGGGTAACTGCCAATGTTGTGCTGTACTAGTACAGCTTGGTAGGGGAAGAGCTAGACATTTGTCAGGACCCTTGTTGTATCCAATTCACTCAGCATTTGGACAGGGAACACCTCCTCCCAGTTAAAATGCCAGTTTTGGATTTGCACCAAATCTACGTCTGGACCCATTTATGTAGACTGGGAAAATCCCGAGAGATTCCAGGACAGCGCAGTTGTGGTTTGGAAACTTGACATATCCATTCCGCAATCCTTTTTATCTTTTCACTCTGTCTGCAGCAAATCAATACATCAGGAAGGTGTGGAAGAAAACCGTAGCCTCACATTTTTGATCTGAAGCAGCTTTGCTTTATTAGAAAAGGATATATTTTCCTCAGGTTCCACCCTTTTGCACATTCTCCAGGTATTACACTATGTCAAATACACTCGGCCACTTATCTTCACAAGATTAGTGCCAGAAGAACATGATCATCTAGCCCATTTAAAAACATCTTTTCATTCCAAAGCTTCAGTGATTGCTTGAATTGCCTTAATGACAGTGGATTACCTGACATCAAATGAAGTGTTTATGTCACAAAAGAAAGAGCCTTTTACTCTTTGATATGAATTAGGCAGGCTCCAATAGACGATCAGCATGGTATTTTTACATTGAGTTTAAAGCTTTACAAGTGCAATGGCTTCTCTCCCTCTCTGATTCTCATCTCTCCTCTCTTTATCCCTCCCTCTTCCTCTTTTCCTTTATTTCTTGCTCAACTTTCTCCCTCTCCTCTTTCTCCTTTAACTCTCATTTTTCTCTGTCCGCTCTCTCGCTCTCGCTTCCTCCTTTCCTTTCCCTTTCCTCTCTTTTTCACAATTTAATTTCAGTGACAGGAAATCAGCAGGCATTGTTATAGTCGTCTACATTTTCTGCTTGAGTTGCACTGACCTCCTGGCGTATCCAGACTGATCATTTCTTCTCCCACGTCACTTCTGCCTGTCCTGGAATTTTCCACCAGAGGTGATATCATGCAGCCGCATCATTTTATGCCTGCATTTGTGTTTGCAGGTTTTATTTACATTCAAGCAACGGGAAATATATCACGCAGCACACTTGCATCTCAGTAATTCTGGGTACAAAAGGTAGCCTGGATGGAGGAGACAATGTAAGTCTCGAGGGGAATTGAATCAGTTAAAGTTAAAAGAAAACTTCTCTTCGACTTTCATTATGGAAAAAGATTGACATCCCTCAAGTCTGTACTTTGCAATTGCAAAAGCCAGAATTTTACACTCCAAAAGTCAAAACATAAAAATATTACCCACCCTTATATAAAAGCAAAATAGTGTGGGTGCTGGAATACTGAAATGTAAACAGAAAATGCTTGAGCAGGTCAGACAGCATCTACAGAGAAAGAAACAAATTTAGCTTTTCAGGTCAATGGTATGTTAGCCTTTATAGGAAGGGGTATAGAGTATAAGAGCTGGAGTCTAATGTTGCAGTTGTATAGAACGTTGGTTAGGCCGCATTTGGAGTACTGTGCCCAGTTCTGGTCGCCTTACTACCAGAAGGACATGGAGACTCTGGAGAGAGTGCAGAGGAGGTTTACCAGGATGTTGCCTGGTATGGAAGGACTGGGTTATGAGGAAAGATTGAGCAAATTGGGGCTGTTTTCCCTTAAAAGACGGCGACTGAGGGGGGATCTAATAAAGGTATATAAGATTATGAAGGGTATAGATAGAGTAAACAGTGGTAAGCTATTTCTTATGTTAGAAACGCACAGTATGAGGGGCCATGGGCTTAGGGTGAGGGGGGAGAGGTATAACACGGATATTAGAGGGAGGTTTTTCACACAGAGGGTAGTGGGGATGTGGAATGCTCTGCCAAGAAAGGTGGTGGAGGCAGGCACGCTGGAGTTGTTTAAGAGTTACTTAGACAGGCACATGAGTGAGTTGGAGATGGAAGGATATAGGAGATTGTTTTAAATACCGTTCATTAGCATTGGGACATCCCTGGGAATGTATAAGGAAGTGGAATGATACTAATGTTTTTCTCTTTTCATTCACAGGTTTTAAGTCGGTCCGTCTTGTTGTCCAACGAGGGGCATACGTGCGGTGGGTCGTACAAGGGCTGCTCTTGGATGTTCGAGAATAGCCTAGTACTTCATGTCATTAGTATACGCTTAAACTGGACCAGATGCTGGGCAACACGACAGCTCAGTGACTATCACTGTTTGCTGTGCAGACACATGGATTTGGGCCAGTGTCTGTGAGAGTTTGTGCATTCTCCCTGTGCTTGCGTGGGTTTTCTCTGGCGCTCCGGTTTCCTCCCACACCCCAAAGATGTGCTATTAGGCTGATTAGAGGTAATAAATTGTCCCTAAATTAGTTTTCCCTCAATGTAGAATGCCACAAGCATAGATAAGGGTCATAGGTGGAGGGGGCACTGGTAGTGTTAAAATGGCGGCGCGGGCTCGTTGGGCCGAAGGGCCTGTTTCCCAGGCTGTTTTTGTTCTTTGTTCAATGACCCTTCAGCACAATTGGAAGAAGTTAGTGATTTAACAGTTTTTAAGTAGATGTAGAGGCAAAGGGAAAAAAAAGCGAGGGGAGGTGAAGGAAGAACAAAAAGGAAGATCTAGGATTGGGCGAAAGACAGCAAGATTAAAATGTGATGATGGTGCAAAGGCAAAAGGAAATGCTCATTGGACAAGTAAAATAACAAAAACTGGATCTAACCAAGCTGTAAATTGAAACATCAGAATCATTGTCATTAAACAGCTCCACGCTACTAGACAAAATGAGAGCAGTGTATATGATCTGAAGTTGTTGAATTCAATGTTACGTCCAGGAACCTGGACCTGGTGCTAATCCCTGAGCTTCCCTTGTGCTATCTTGAAACAGTGTAGGAAACTGAAAAGTGAGAAATCAGGATGGGAGTGGAGTGGAGAATTAAAATGACAAGCACTGGAATCTCAGGTTAACATCTGTGGAATGAATGGCACTGTTCCATAAAGTGATCACCCAAACTGCATTTGGTTCTACCCAGTGAGGCAGAGACCACATTTTGAACAGGAAATGCAGTATGAAAGAAGACTTTACAAGGAAGAAATATTTAGGTCCCTTGCAGATAGAAAGGGACAACATAAGACACAATGGTCAGCACTGCTGCTCACAGAGCCAAGGACCCAGGTTCAATTCCAGCCTCGGGTGACTGTCAGTTTGCATGCTCTCCCTGTGTCTGCATGGATTCCTCTGGCTACTCCCCTTTCCTCCCCAAAGATATGTGAGTTAGGTTAAATGGCCATACTAAATTGCCCCTTAATGTCGGGGAATTAGCGGGATAAATATGTGGGGTTGAGGGATAGGGCCTGGATGGGATTGTGGTTGGTGCAGGCCTGATGGGCCAAATTGCCTCCTTCTGCAGTGTAGGGATTCTATGATTCTAAGAGCACAGGTATTACATCTCCTATGCTCCCACGGGAAGGCACAACAGGAGTGGAAAGATGATGTTGGGGTAATTAGAAAATGGAGGGAATGGTCCCTTTGAAATGTTGAAAGCAGAGAAAAGACAAATTGGGTTTGATAATGGCATTAGGATGGATATGTCAAAATGGTGATGGATGTGGAGATTGGTGGTTGGAAGGTCAGGTCACAAGGAGCCCTAACGTGGTTCTGGAGGGTAGGGGAAGATGTAATAGCAGAAATGTGGGCAATAGGATTGATATGCTAACTGACCTGTTGAGTATTTTCTATTTTTATGACCAAATTTTATATCATTCTTTCTTGATCTAACAACTTTGTAATGTTAACTATTACAATAATTGAACTGTTTATAAACCATTTCATGCAGATTGCTTCTCTTCACATGAACGATAATGCTGTCTTTCCAACAATTTGTCCTTTAAGTTGACCCTTTTTGTATTATTGCTTTTTGTGTACTTTTTCATGTAAATAGTGATCTCGTAAATGAGAGATCCAAATACACCCAATTACTAAAAGGGCTGAAAGGGGATATGAAAAAGCATTTGCCAGCAGGATTAAGGAAAATCTCAAGGCTTTTTATACATACATAAATAGCAGAGGTTAGTCAAGGAGAGGGTTGGCGTACTCAAGGACAAAGGAGGAAATCTATGAGTAGAGCCAGAGGAAATGGACGAGGCATTAAATACCTCAAATCAGGTATTCACCAAAGAAAAGGACTTGGTGGATGATGAGTTTGGGAAAGAGTGTGTAGATAGTTTGAGTCATGTTGAGATCAAAAAGGAGGAGGTATTGGGATTCTCGAGAAACATTAAGGTAGACAAGTCCCTGGGGCCTGATAGAATATACCCCAAAATACTGAGGGAGACTAGGGAGGAAATTGCTGGGGCCTTGAGACAAATATTCGTATCCTCACTGACTACAGGGGAGATTCTCCAAGGTGGCCTTCACAACACACGACAACACAGAGTCACTGAGCAGAAACTGATAACCAAGTTCCGCATCCATGAGGATGTCTACAACCAGGATCTAGGGTTTATGTCACACTATCTGTAACCCCATGACTTGCCTGGGCTTGCAAAATCTCACTAACTGTCCTGGCTGGAGACAATACACATAACTTCTGGACTAGTAATCCAGACACTCAGGGTTATGCTCTGGGGACCAGGGGTCAAATCCACCATGGCAGCAAATGAAAATTGAATTTAATATAACGATGACCATGAAACCATTGTCGATCATCATAAAAACCCATCTGGTTCACTAGCATATGAAAGGGAAGGAAATCTGCCATCCTTACCCAGTCTGGCCAACATGTGACTCCAGAGCCACAACATGCTGACTCTTTGAAAGAATGCCCTAGGATGCTACTCAATTCAAGAGTGATTAGGGACATGCAATAAATACTGGCCCAGCCAGTGAAGTCCACATCCAGTGAATGAAAAAAAAACACATATCATTCCACTGATGGCTGGGTTGGAAAAGTTGTGTAGTTGGCAACAACAATTTGCATTTATGTAGCACCTTTGACATAATAAAACATCCCATTGTGCTTTAAAGGGGCACTCTAAAACAAGATATGATACTGAGTCACTTAACTAGACACAAGGGCAAATGAACAGAAGTTTGGTTCAAAGAATAGGTTTTAAAGAGTCTCATAAAGCAAGAAAGAGAGGTAAAGAAGCAGTGTGATTTAGGGAGTGAATTTCAGTACTTTGGGATACCATAACTGAAAGCATGGTCACCAAAATGGAACGATTACATCTGGGGATGCTAAAGGGACCAGGATGAAAGGAGCATGAACATCTTGGAGAGTTTTGGGGCTGGAAGAGAAATTTCAAAAGGCATGGAGAAATTTCAAAACAAGGATAAACATTTTGTAATTATGCTATTGCTTAAAGGATGCTCCATAACTACAGAGGTGATAGACAAACAGAATTTGGTTTGAGTTAGGACATGGTTTCAGATGACATCGACATTTTGGAGAGAAGCATGTAGGAGACTGACTAGGAGTGCATGAGAGGGAACAAAATGATTTAGCAACAGATAACTTGAGGCAGGTGTGAAATCAGACAAGGTAAAATTGGATAGTCTTAGTCATGGCATTTATAAGTGGTCAGACGCGAATGCTGGGATCAAATATGACTCCAAAGTAGAGGACAGTTTGATTCATTCTCAGACTGGTGCCAGGGAGAGGCATGTGGTAGCAGGCAGAGCTTGTGGTGGACTCTGAAGGCAGTGCACTTTGGTCTTCGCAATATTTAATTGAATGAACTTTCTGCTCATCAGATATCAGCCAAGCAGCCTGAGAATTTGGAGACAGTGAAGGGGTCAAGAGAGCAGAGGTGAAGTAGAGCCAAGTGTTAGCATACAAATGAGAAGTGATATCACTTGTGGGTGAGAGAGGGGAAGGAAAACAGGGGGGATTGGTCCTTGGAGAACTTTAGAAATCATGGGCCGGATTCTCCCCAAAAAATTCTAAGTGCCAAATTTGTGTAAAAACAGGAGTAACTCCTGCTGTTTTTTCCCTTTAGCAGGATTTTCAAAACGAATCTGCCACACTCTGAACTGTTGAGTCCCTCTGGGAGATTCGCATTGAAAATCTGGGGACAGTGCCTATTCACGCTGGAGAGGCTGGCAGCATAGTGCTGAATGGGCCACTGCACATGTGCCAAGCTGTCACAGCGAAGATTGCCACACAGTGCCGGCGTCCTGATCACTGGCCAGCCCCATGACCACCCATTGCTGGCCGTGTGAGCCCCCCTCCCAACCCCCAATTGCTGGCCAGACATCTCTGAGCCAGCCCTAGCCACCTTCCCCCCAGCTCACCTCGATCTCCCCAAGCCCCCCCACCCCAGCCCTCCCCATTGCAGCAGTCCTGATCTCACCAACATCACTCCCCCCTCCCCACCAAGTTGAGAGAATTGCACCCATGGTGTTTGAGGGAGGAGAGAAGCCATTGCAGGTGGTTTATCAGACAAGAGATTAGAATGCTGTGCAGCCACATCTTTTGGCCACAGATTGATTTTCCTGCCTCTATTTTTATTGGAGGCACTTCTCCACTATTACTAGCATTAGCTGGCACCAGGCTGTAGCAATTTGTTCGATGATTATTGCCTTGATTGATATTTTGATGACATATTGCAGAATTCAGCACCCACCTTATGTTACCACCTACCCAAGGTCAGAGAGACTCAACAGAAGGTGATATTTTTACCAACACAGCTGCTGCATTCATGCTTCTAACATCAAATAATGACGCCTCACATAAAATAATAGCATGTTTCATACGAGACAAGTAATTTTTTTCAAGTGAAAAAACAGTTCATGTCGATCTCATACTGACAACAAAGGAAGTGTGACTACATCTGGAAAAGCAGTGTGCTGTGGAAATAGATGAGTTTGTGTTTACGATAAGGTCCTGTTTGGTATGATGGATGGGTCAGTGTCAACATGACATGTTCAACCATGAGCAATAAATAGGTTTTTATCCAAATTAATTGTGTCACCCCAGATAAGAGATAAATCTATGTCTTCAATATATATTCTGTTCTATATTTGTGTCCACTCTGCATTTATTACTATTGCCTCAGGTGAATTTATGTCCGCATTTCTAGTATCACTTCTGGTAATAGATGAACTTAGGTCCACAATAAGTGTGCTGCCCCACATAATGAATTGATCAGTGTCAATCCTATAATCTAACAGTAAATTTTCCTTCTGTTTACACCCAAGTGTAACAAGTACAAAGTGGACATAACTGACTGGAAAATGAACAGAGATTTCGACCCATTCAGCACCCTGTTCAACTTTCCATTAATTATTTTATTAGTGACTATTTGTTTGTAGTTAATTAGATAAATATATATCCCGATTATGTTATTTACATTGTTTTTGCATAGTTTCCAGGCCTTGAGGCTGCGATGGTGCTCAGTGAGCTACCTCGCATCCATAAATAAAATGGCGCCAGTGCTGTATTGCTTAAGGAAAGGCAGTTGAAGTTCTCCTGTAATATCTGCAGCAGAATTACGAGATCACTTATGAACCTCACTTGTTTTGTTTCTTTCTTGTTTTTACTAATTGATCCAAGACTTTGCTGTCAATGTTCTGGTTTTTGAAACCAGCCATACATTGCACCATTCTGACATCACACCACTATTGATTTGACTGGGGGAATAGGATTCCAGTGTATAGGCCCAATAATGATATGCAAATGTATGATAATGAGATTCCTGACTTGTACTGTGGGTAATGCAGCTTGCCACTGCCAGAAAAAGGGAACAATCACATCCGGCATTTATGCATCTAGGGCCTTCTCGCAATATTTTCCATTCACATTGCCAAACCCGTCTACTGTGAACAAAGAGGAAAATCCCGGCTAATGTGTGTATTGAATGTATTCAAACTTAGACAAAGATTTCTGAAGTTTATAATGGCTGAAATCAAATTAGCATTAGTATTAAAGGTAAAAGTGGTATATTCGAGCATGTTTTGCATTGTTTTTAAAGTTGGAGTGCACATAGGTCCAATCATTCCAATATTTAAGATGAATGGAAAGGAAGAATGGAAAAAAGAAAATTCAAGAATATTTAATATTTCAGAAGAACAGAAGGAAAGAAAAAGGAGTTGGGGTAGCTATGTTAAGAAAATGTGAGTTCATTGCTATCGTGAAAAATGATCTTAGTTCAGAAGATCAAGATGAAGAACCAGTTTGAATGGAGACAAGAAATAGCAAATGAAAGAAATGTCTTATGAGAGTAATATATAGGTCCCTTAACAATAGCTACACAGCAGGGTAGAATACACATCGCAAAATAATGGGCCTTGCAAAAAAGCTGTAGCAACAATCATGTGTGACTTAAATCTTCACATATATTGGATAAAACATATTGGCAAAGTTAGAATGGAGGATGAGTTTATAAGAATCTATTTAAAACAGTTTCTCAGAACAATATGTTCTGGAATCTACCAGAGAAGCATGGGAATACCTTGGAGACTGCTCTCATGTTGTGTCTTCTTCAATGTGCTCACTAGATTTAAGTGGTGCCAACCACTTATGGTATTGTTCCCTTGCCGATCCATCCAGTCAATCAGCTGCATGGTTGGTGTTGTATCGATGCTGAAATCATTAAAATGAAAAAACAAGATGAAGTTGGCATGCTGCCTGCATTGCAATCAATGGTCTTTAATTAATAGAAAATTTCCTCCATTGTCTTCACTCCTAACTTTCTTTGTTTTTTTTTCCAAACCGAAGACAAACTGAATTTAACTGGAAGTGAGGGTGGGGTTTGCAGAGATAAGGGTAGTGGGGAGCTCACATCATGGCATCACTTGAGGCCTGGAGGGGATTTAACTCTCAAATATCAGTTCTACATTTAAAATTGGACAGCTGCTCAAACTCAGTTGGAATCCCTTAGGGCAGATGGTGATGTATTGGTTTTGTCACTGGACTAGTAATCCAGAGACCCAGGAAAATACTCTAGCGGCCTGGTTCAAATCCCACCATGGCAGCTGGTGAAATTTGAATTCAATAAAAAGAAATCTTGGAATTACAAGTCTAGCAATGATCATTAAATCATTGTCAATTCTCATAAAAATCCATCTGGTTCACTAATGTCCATAAATCTGCTTCCTTTACCTGGTCTGTCGTGCGTGTCACTCCAAATCTACAGCAATGTGGTTGACTTAGAAATTGCCTAGCAAGCCACTCAGTTCAAGAGCAATCAGGGGTAGGCAATAAATGTCAGCCTAGCCAGTGATGCCCACATCCCATGAGTTAAAAAAAAACCCATGGAAGGAATGACCTTTGAAAATATTGTTCAACTTGATGCAGCATCTCCTCTCAATCCATTTGCTAATTCGTACTGCTGCTTTACTCTCCTGTGAAATGTGAAAAAGAGTCACATAAATCCACCAAAAGTCTTCCCACTAGATTCTATCTCTCCCTTCCTTCAAAATGTGGCGGCACGGTGTCACAGTGGTTAGCACTGCTGCCTCATAGTGCCAGGGACTCTGGGTTCGATTCACGGCTTGGGTCACTGTCCATGCAGATTCTGCACGTTCTCCCGTGTCTGTGCTGGTTTCCTCCGGGTGCTGGCATTTCCTCCCACAGTGCAAAAGATGTGCTTGTTAGATGTATTGGCCATGCTAAATTCTCCCTCTATACCCAAACAGGTGCTGGAGAGTGGCAATTGGGATTTTTCACAGCAACCTCATTGCAATATTAATGAGGTGGAGTTGCCGGCATTGGATTAGGTAGGCACAGTAAGTAGTCTCACAACACCAGGTTAAAGTCCAACAGGTTTACTTAATAGCACAAGCTGCCAAATAAACCTGTTGGACTTTAACCTGGTGTGAGACTACTTACTGTGCAATGTTAATGTAAGCCTACTTGTGACACCAATAAATAAACTTAAATGGTTGATTCAGCCTTATATTTTGCACTCACATGCTGGGCTCTATCATCACTGAGGATAGGCGTGCTCATGAGGCATCTTCCCTTTAAATTTTGTATTGTCCACCAACTTCATAACTGGACATGACAGGGCTATGGAACTTTGATCAATGGGATCACTGAGTTCTGTCAATAGCATGCAGTTTCCATTGTTTAGCAAGCACATATATCCAGCATTGTTATTATAGGTATGCCTAGTACTGCTCTTCTACCCTCCACCTTGAACCAGGGTTGACCACATGGTGTGATGGTAATGACAGAGTGTGGTATATGCTGGGCCATGAGGTTACAGATCATTGTTTTGCCTGAAGCAGGTACTCCTGGCAGCAGTTTTAAAAAAAATTCTGCATCAGTCTACACTTATGATCTTTGCTCTCACTATCTTGCCTTATCACACAATATTTAATCCAATGAATACTGCACTTTGAGTTACTTACTTATGTAAGATTTCCTCCTGTTAATATTTTCCTTCCTATATATTTGTTAAAACTTTGTCACTTGTGCATTCCACATTATTCTTGGAAATCTTCTTCCTTGCTCTGCCTTGCGTCCTCATTTCCTGTAAGTATTTCTTTTTAGGTATTTGCATCTCTAATTCTTTCCTTCATTCATTAACATGTTGCCTGAGTCCCTGATGTGCGCAGTCTTGCAGGCTGCCTGAGCTGGAAAGAAAAAATCACAGAGAGTGAATCTCTGTTTCATCATTTCATGGTTATTTCATCAGCTCTGGCTGCCTAATGTCTCCACATTAATTCTGGTGTCTATTAAATTCCCTCTCTACTTCTCAGTTAGCTTTTCAAGCCACAGGAGGCTACTGTTCTACTTTTGGAATAGGGTTAATACCACAAGTTATGATAAAAGCAGCACACAAACTGTCAGTTCACAGCTTTCTTGTCAACGACTATTTGGGTATGTGCCACCATTTGTTTCTTCTTCTCCTCGAAAGGCACTGTGCCATCGTTCCACTGCCTCTGGCAGTCATCCAGTACCTTGTGCAGGTCTGCTCGAGATAGTGAGCTGCAGTATCGCAATCTAGTCAAATCCGATACTTAATAAAATAGAAGCAGCAAATGGTGGAAACACACAACAAGTCCGGCAGTATGTTCGGAGAGAAAAACTGTGTTGACATTTCAGGCTAATGACCTTTCAACAGAAACATACATGGTTAGAGATGCAACAAGTTTTAAGCAGTACAGAGGCAGGAAATGGAACCAAAGGAACAAATGGAATGATCAATGATCAGGCGGAAATGACAAAGATGTCAAATGACAAAGTGAAGGTGCCATGGGAAGTGGAGGGTTTGTTGGGAGTGATGGAAGGTTGGAAAAGGTGTCACAAAGGGAATGATCCCTTCGGAATTCTGAAAACGGAGGGAACATAAGAACATAAGAAATAGGAGCAGGAGTAGGCCATCTAGCCCTTCGAGCCTGCCCCGCCATTCAATAAGATCATGGCTGATCTGTCGTGGCTCAGTTCCACATTCCCGCCCTCTCCCCATAACCCTTAAATTCCCTTGCCTATCAAAAACCTATCAACCCGCGTCTTAAATATATTTAGCAAGGAAGGGATAGACGTGTTTGATTGTGACATCATGCCGGAAGTGGCGAAAATAGTTGAGGATGATTCATCAAACACAGAGGCTGGTGAGGTGAAAGATGAGGACAAGATGTAACATGGTCCTGGGAAACAGGAAGATATGAGGGCAAAACTGTAAGAAATGGAATGCACATGGTCAAGGGGTCTGTCGACTACACCAGAGGGGAGTCCTCATCTGAGCAAAAAGATAAAAGCAAGGCATATCAGAAACGTTGGCATGGAACGTGGGATCATCAGAAGAAATGCAATGGAGAGGGAAAAGCTGAAGACACCCTCTGTGACACTAACAACCTGCCAAATGTGATAGATTCAAAACAGATCTGTGAAGCACTATGGACTATTAGCACCAGGATAAGACCATAAGACAATAGGGCAGAAGTAGGCCATTCGGCCCATCGAGGTCATGACTATTCTGATATGATAATCCTCAACTCCTCTTTCCTGCCTTGTCCTCATAATTCTTACTTCCCTTACTGATTAAAAATCTATCTCAGCCTTGAACATTCTTAATGAATCAGCCTGTACAGCTCTCTGTGGTAAAGAATTCCACAGATTCACTGCCCTCTGAGAGAAGAAATTCCTCCTCACTCTTTATTAAGTGGGAAATCTTTTACTCTGAAGTTATGTCCTTTGGCTCTAGAGTTTCTCACGAGAGAATTGTATCTCATCACAAACTGTAACCTCTTGGCCCAACAGATCCCACACTCTACCATTATCATCAAACCATGTGACCAAACCTGGTTTAATAAGGAGTGCAGGAGAGCAGCCAGGCCTGGTGAAGTTGCAATGCTGTATTTATGTGTGTGCTAAACTATGAAAATAACATGCAGATAATGCAAAGTAATCCCAGAGCCAATGGAACAGATCAACGTTCTGTGTCCAGTTGTGAATGTTGATGGCAATTTAAAAACTAAGGGAAGAAGAGGTCCCACGAACATCCCTATTCTTCATGATGACAGAGCCCAGTACATGACTGCAAAATTCAAGGCAGAAACATCCATTCTCAGACAGAGGAATCAAGCTGATGATCTATTCTATCTATTACTGAGGTCCCCAACATTGCAAGGACCAGTCTTCTGCCAATTAGCTTCATGCCATTTGATATCAAAAGAAAGTAGAGCACTGAGTACAGCAAAGGCTGTGGGCTCCAAAAAAAATCACAGCCAAAGTATGGAAGACTTGCAATCATGGATCAGCCATATCTCGAGCCTGTTTCCAGTGTAACACTGGCATCGACTCGATAAAATGAAGGATTGCTCAGGCATGTGCTGTCCAAAAAAAAAGCAGGACAAATCCAATCTCACATATTACTGTCCCACCATCACATTCTTGATCATCAGTATCACAATGGAAGAGATCATGGCAGCCCTTATTCAGCAAGAACCTGCTCACCAATCCTTAGTTTCAATTCCACCATGGCCTCTTAACGGTAGAACTCATAACAATCTGATCAAAACATGGATAACAGAACTGAATTCCAGAGAAGAGGTGAGATTGACTGCTCTTGACATCAAAGCAGCAATTGATTGGGTGTGGCATTGAAGAGTCCTAATAAAATTGAACTCATTGAAAAGCAAGATAAATCTCCACTGGCTGGAGTCATTCCTAACACAAAGGAAGATGGACTGTAAGGGTTGGAGGTTCAATCATCTGAAGGTAGGATCCTTGGCCAAACTAATTTTAACCGTTTCACTAACAGTCTTCCTTCCATCACCAGGTCAGAAAAGTGGTTTGCTGATGGTTGCATAGTTTGCAGTTCCATTCACAACTCTGCAGATCATGAAGCAGCCAGTCCTGCATGCAGTAAGTAATAGACAATATTCACTAATGAGTTGATATGTGATAAGTAAGGTTCTTGTCACACAAGTGCCAGGCAATGACCGTCTCCAACAAGACAGGGTTCACTAGCTCCCTTTGACACTCCATGACTCTGGCACTGCCAACAAGCTGCAGGTCACACCTATCCAGAAGCCTAATTGGATGAACAACACATTGTGGCTATAAAAGCGTGTGGAAGGCTGGCTATTCTGCAGTGAATGACTCACATCCTGATACTCCAAATCCTGTCCACCAGCTACAAGCACAAATCAGGATTGTGATGAAATACTGTTTATTTGCTTGGTTGTGTTCCGCACCAATAACATCCACGAACTTGATACAATCCAGGACAAAGCTGTCCACTTTGTTACTACCCCTCAAACATTCACTGTCTCTACCAACAGTGCATCATGGCTGCAGTATGCACCGTCTACAAGATGCACTGCAGGAACTCGCCAAAGTTCCTTAGAAAGCAACGCTAAAACTCCAAACTTCTACCAATGACAATGGCAGCAGACACATGTAAACACCACCACCTACTGGTTTTCCTTCAAGTCACATCTGACCTGTTCCTTCATCAATATTGTGAAACACCCTACCTAACAGAACTTTGTGAATATCTTTCACCACAAAGACTTTTGTGGTTCAAAAACACGGCTCACCCACAATCTTCTTAAGGACAATAATGATTTGCATGTGACAAATCGCATGAAAGAATTGAAGAAGAAAGACAGTGATGCCCGACTGCTGTATGTGTCCAAATCCTGCACCAGCAATATTTCTCCTCCATCCCATGAACCCCCTCCAAAGCTGGACTCCGAAAGCCCGTCGATTGATTGATTGATTTCAACATGACCATTGAAGTGCATAAAGAGGAACCTTGGAGTAGAATTAATAAGATAGAACAGGGCAAGTTGCAGAATGGGCGGGCAATCTATTCTATCAGAAATCATCCAGGCTGTGAAGATAAAAGTAGCCCGTCTTTTACCTTGGATTAAAATGTACCCCGCAGCTATCCTCTACGGAGCAATCATCCTCAAGTTACCAGAGAGGGAAATAGACCTCCCTTTCAAAAGAAAACAGTTGACTTGCCTTCTCTAATCTGGTGACCTAGGGCATTCTGGCAAATTAAAGCACTAAAGTAGTTTCAAAGTGTTGTCATTAAGTAGGAAATTTAGATGAACAAAAGAGACTGAAACAAACATATGCCCAATGTGTTGATGAACATTGTGATGAGGCAGCTGGCGTGTTGAGACAATTTGCAGCAAGAGCCAGAACAGTCAGGAAAACCACTTGGTTAGTGTGAAAAATGTTCTCTGAATTTGATGAAAGCAATGTACAGATGGCTTAAACTTCTGCTTTTTGGTTTTTTTATATCGTGTATGTGGAATGGTAAGGTTACAGGGTTGAATAATTAAATAATCTACTTACACTTCAAAGGTTGAACTGTCAGTGACCCTGTCAGCTGAGCCTGAACTTCCTCTTGCAACAGATTAAAGCAAGTGTAGTCCCAGGAAACAACATGAGTGATAGGCAGTCCGACATCTTGTCAAACTAAATAATGTAAAAAACTCTTTTAGAAACACACTTGCTGATTGAATCAATAACATTTCACCTCAGTGGATGCTAGTTCATGGTCTGGTAGTGGGCTGAAAAAATAAGAACATAATGTTACAATCCATTCCATTTTAACCTTCTAGCATCAGCGAATTAAACTATCTGAAGGCACACAATTCGAAAAGAGGTCAATGGATTTTTCCATGGTCCACCCATCTCCCGTTCCTATTCCCGTGGTGAGTGGGGGATAAATTTCCACCCCAATTGATTTCTTATTTTATAACCAAAAAAGATTTCATCTTAGTTTTGTAGCCAAAATTGATCATTGTGTGGACAATGGAATAAACCAATACTGTTATCACCTGACTGAAACTAGCTAGAGAGGAAGGGGGTGTTACTGAGGTCTTATTAATCCAAAAGGGCAGCCAAGCAAGGCAGTTTCAGGCCAGCATTTCAAAAGTAGACCACACAGCAAAAAAAACGTACCCTTCCTGAAAGGCAGAGAAAATGCTGAATTGTTGTAAAATTAATTACACTATCTAAAGGCATGCAAGTTGAAAAGATTTGACTTTTTATTTTTATAAGCAAAAATGAATAACTTGACTTCTGTAAAGAAGCACAGGGTATGATAGGGAGTGGACGATAAAAAGCGATCAATCCCACTGAAAGGATTATTTCATTGGAAAGAAAATAAAAACAGCCTGCCCCATATAATTGCAGGAAAATATTATTTATATTTATGGATGTCACATCATGTCATAAAATGGATTAGTTACTTTTTAAAGAAAATAAAAGGGAAAACAACAAGTTGGAATTTTGACCTTGTATCTTCACAAAATGGACTCTGGAAAGTCAGGTGGCTCTTTTTGTGGTTTCTGGACAGACTAAGATATGCACAATATACCTCTGGGATGGTGCTTAAAATGCAAGTGGTTTTATAAGGTACTAATAGACTACTCCTCACCGTTTCAAGGGAAGAGCTTTAAAATGACAATGGCTGCTAGAAGAGTGGGCCCCATCACTGAAACTAACTAGAGAAGATGCCTGATGCCACATTAACCCAAAAGGGCAGTCTTGAGCCAGCATTTCAGATGGCCAGATCACACAGCAAAAGGAAAGAATCCTCAAAGAGACAAAGTGCTGAATTGTTTTACCTCTAAGGTTATATTTCATTACTACAAAGGTTTGACTATAATTTCAATTGTAAAATCAAAAACTTCCAAACTCTGAGATTCTCACTTAAAAATATATCTTGTGGTCAGCCAAGAGGTGAGAAAAGGCAAGAATTATTTGACACCTCTCCCCATCTGTAACATACTTTAGACATATTTTGAACAACTATGATTAGCTAATCTCCCATGAAATGGCAGTTGGGGAGCCAATATCACATGTAATGTACAGGCAAAGCAGGAGTACCATACCTAGTACTAGCATGTCATATTACAAATTTTCAGACAATGTTTTAAACATTGGACACAAACAGACTGTTAAGGTGGCTACCATAAGCCATTAACCTTGGGCAATATCAAGCATTTGGTGAATACCTAATTAAATATTGACATAGGTGAAAGTACCTCATAGCCATTCATGGGATTAACACTGCGGAAGTACTGTGCGCAGTTCTGGTCGCCTCACTATAAGAAGCTATTGAGAGGGTGCAGAGGAGATTTACAAGGATGTTGCCTGGGTTGGGAGGCATGCCTTATGAAGGTAGGTTGAGGGAGCTTGGTCTCTTCTCCCTGGAGAGACGAAGATTGAGAGGCGACCTGATAGAGGTTTATAAAATGTTGAGAGGTGTAGATAGGGTGGATTCTCGGAGGCTATTTCCCAGGTCTGAAATGGTCACTACGAGAGGACACAGGTTTAAGGTCCTGGGGAGCAGGTACCGAGGAGATGTCAGGGGTAAGTTTTTCACTCAGAGGGTGGTAAGTGAGTGGAATTGGCTGCCATCGGTGGTGGTAGAGGCGAACTCGCTGGGGTCTTTTAAGAGACTTCTGGATGAGTACATGGGATTTAATGGGATTGAGAGTTATAGACAGTTCTATAGCCTGGTAAGTATGAATATGATCGGCGCAACTTGTGGGCCGAAAGGCCAGTTTGATGCTGTAGTGTTCGATGTTCTATGTTCTAACACGTCCCTTTGTTTAAGGATGGGCTAACACAAAAATCTAATAAGTTTGCTGCCTGTCTATCTCCATATTTCATAATGCATAAATAGAGATCAAAACTCAATCTGTGGCAGATGGAAGCGAATGGCTACTCCCAACCTTCCATTGTATTACAATGGATTCCCTTATCCAAACTAGATTGAGTGGGCTTCAGATGTGTTAACCCAAAATTAAGGATGGGTTATCAAAATAACCTATGTTATGTGGAATCAAAATAAGCCCCACACCTTATTTGGAAAAGACCTGGAAATTGTGAAGAGCTATGTGGTGAAACAGCCATTTTTTCTTTTTTGTCAGTTTAAAAAGTCAGCTAAGAGCAGTCTGGTGATCATATCTGGCAGAACCATATGAACTATCAGCCTGTATTCAGCAGCTGCAAGATATCAAGCAGCCAAAATATTAATCTGTTTCAGTTTTCAAAGTTCACCTGAGTTCCAAGAGTCTATGGCGCAATTGGTTAGCGTGTTTGGTTGTTAACCAAAAGGATGGTAGTTCAATGCTACCTAGGATGCCAAACATTCACATTTTCCTTAAAAGAGGCCAATCTTTTAGATATTTAACTACAAAAACCTCATAACTTGCTGTAAAGTATGTCCTTTGCTTTACAAGACCCTCACTGCAACTCAAGTCACTGGGACTTTTGAAGCAATCATAGGCCTGTCACATGGGAGACTGGAAATCATGAATTTGAGGTTGAATTAACTGTGATCTATAAAAGTGCATTATCTTTAACTGTATTGAATCTTTGTGTGTATGTATGTGCACATGTGAGGAGACCTTTTCCCCAGACTGGAAATGTCAATTAGAAAAGGGCACAGATTCAAGATGAGAGGGGAAAGTTTAAGGGAGATGTGCAGGGGATGCTTATCATGCAGAGAGTGGTGGATGCCTGAAATGCACTGTCAAAGGAGGTGATGAAAGCAGGTACATTAGTAACATTTAAGAGGCATTTGGGTGGGTCCATGAATAGGGAGGGAATGGAGGTATACGGACTGAGCAAATGCAGAATTAGTTTAGTTTAGTTTAGTTAGGACATCACGAGGCAGGCTTGGAGTGCTGAAAAGCCTCTGCCTGTGATGTACTTTTCCTTGTGTTTTGTTCTTTGTTCTATAAGTTTGTGATGTCACATCAGTTCAGAGTATGCAAGTGAGAGTGAATAACCAGCTTTATTTTAAACTCGCAAAAGCTTGCTTGTGAAGGATTTAATTGGAATATACATTCCAAAGGTGTACATTACAAAGTGTATTGATTCTGGGCGGTAAGAAAACAAATGTCCATGACAGAATTAAGCATTGCACCAGGGTTTGAAATCAATTGAACTAAGGGACCAAGTTAATTTTAAAGGAAAATTGGAAGTAGAAGGGAAAAGAGAACTCTCACCTCACTTGCCACGGAATTGGAGCAGGTGAGGGTCCAACAACTGAAATCTCCAATGGCCTCAGGCAGGAATTTCTGGGGTCTCACCAGAGCAAGGCCATAAAATACCACCCAAAGTCAAAATTGTTGAAACAAAAACAAAAGAGAATAGAACACAAGCATTGTGAATGTTAACAATAGTAATTAACATGTCTGATTTTGACTTAAAATAAATTTAAGTACAGGATGTCTTAACTTGGTCTAAATTGGCATCCCTAACCAAAGAACTGCAAAAAGCCATAGCTAAGCAGACAGGGCTCAATATATGTCCTAAAGTACAGCTGCTCAAGATATTAAAGATGCTGCCTGAGCATCTTGGCCACATATCAGACTTGGAACGGGCAGGAGATTCAGAAACTGAAACAAAACAATGACCTTAGCCAATGTTCACCTAGAAGACCGAGGGCTAGTTTCAGACAAGAAAGGTAGGAAAGGAAAGAGGGGTGAGCCTTCCAGCTGGAGAAGCTGAAAAAAGAATTACGAACATGAAGGAACAGGCAGCTATGGCAGATGGAATCAGCAAGGGAAAACTTGTTAACTGTTAATCATCTCAAACACACTTAAATGGAAACATATTTCAATCATGTCCCAACACCAACTGGGGATTTTTGAATGAATGACATCTGTGTCAAACATATTAGAAAATATACAGTGCGGCCCTGTTATAATGCAATGGTTGGGGTCCATAAAATGTTATCGTGAAAAAGGCGGGGTTGCGCTAAATTGGGATGCTATAGTTACGTTACGGACTATCTTGGCATCCGTCAGAGCTCTGTTTGTTTATATAATCACTACACGCTTCATTAACTTTTACAAACCCTTTGATTGGCAGGTCCAGGCTAGTTTAAAACAGGCAGTGGGGGTGTTTATTTACACAAAAACTTGCAAGGTCCATTAACTGTGAAGTACTTCCTCTTTTGAACAACTGTCTAATATAGTTTTTTTCTAAGTGAGAGCCCCTTTTGTCTGAACTGGGCAAGGTGGGGAGCAAGTATTTTCTGTCCATAATTTCTTTCTAAGGCAGATTATTTTAATTTTTTAGAAATAAATTGCAGCAACCAAAAACTTTTCAGTTCCCCGGAAAGAGCAGAAGAAAAGGGTCCATTGCATTATATCCAAATTCGCGCTAAATCAGGGAGCATAAAATTGGGGTTTACTGTATGTGCTTTATTGCTTTGATACCAGGATGATTAGGGAGTTTGTTACCACACCAACAAGTAATAAGGGTTGAACTTCCTGCAACAGCCAATAGATATAATTTGTTTTTACTACCTTCATTGAAATTGATGCCTTTATGTGCTATTTGCTCGATACTGCAGTATTGTGGTGTGGTGTGCAGGACTGAAAGGCTTAATGCGGGACTGAGGAACATTGCTGCCCACAGAATGATGTAAAGGGAGTCACATGACTAGTAGTAGCCTGGTACTAGTCTGAATGGACATAACTTATGGCTGGGACTGAAGAAACTACTGTCTTCTAAATCTGTATATAGTTCTGTTCTTAAATAATTACTGTTCAGATCCTATTGGCAAGATTTTTGGCCCCCCTGTGGGGTGTGCTGCCATGGCAGATGCGACAAGGCAACCAAATGTCCAATGACTTTAGTGATATTGGTAAATCCTGTAAGAGGTCTTACAACACTAGGTTAAAGTCCAACAAGTTTATTTGAAATAAACCCACAAGCTTTCGGAACGCTGTTCCTTTGTCAAGTGAGTAGAAAATTCTGATCAGGGCATGTAAAGACACACACAGTTTACAGCCTTTATATGCCCTGATCAGAACTTTCCACTCACCTAACAAAGGAACAGAATTCCGAAAGCTTGTGGGTTTATTATCAAATAAACCTGCTGGACTTTAACCTGGTATTGTGAGACTTCTTACTGTGTTTATCCCAGTCCAACGCTAGCATCTCCACATCATCACTGGTAAATCCCACCAGACTATACCTCTGAATCTTTTTCTGGGACAATTACACCAATGTACAACATAGTGGCAGCAGGTGAAAGTAAAAATGGAAAAATCTGCAGTCTGACCTGAAAAAAACGTGTCAAAATGGAAGACTTTAATAAGCTGTCGGAAATCAGTAAAAATGCTCCATAAAGACATGAAGGCTGAAAGGCAGAGAATAAATCAACTGTGCAGCTCAAGAAGGACTCTGACATAACACGTGAAGAAATCCCAATTAAAAAGCAGAATTAAAAACCGAGCAAAGATTGAAGAATAGTGAGTGAACTTTATAAAGGGCTTCAAAAAGTTACTGAACATAAAGGGAGGCACAAAGAGACAGTCCATTTTTAAATGCATGGCTTGAAGCGTGTCACAGCCTGAGTCAAGAGGCAATGCCAAACACATAGCAACCACATGGTGAGAAAAAGGCGAGGAGAAAAAAATACTATTTCTCCAATGCCAGTAAAGTAACTAACTGGTCTTAATAATCATTCTTAGATCACTTCCTGCGATTTGGAGATGGTTTGAAATGCCTTGGTAACCACAATGGCTATCCGAAAAGCCCTGATCAGCAAGAGAAAACCCAATTACTGCAGCACCATCTTAAAAAAAATTAAAGCCCCTCCTCCACAGAAAACAGCAATGGATTCAAAATATGGTTTACTAGAACAATTTGGGCAGATGAAAGGGCCAGACTAGACACAGAATTGAGGACAATGGAGGAGGAGAATTTAAGATACACAATTGCATCAGGGCTAAATAATAAATCAGAGGCTGAATGAGTCAATGCATGTTTGTAATTAAATTGGTTCAATTGCCTATGATATAATATCCGGACAAAGCATTAATGAATCACCTAACAAGTTTGACGAGGTCATCAAATCCTTTTTCAGTCACTTTATCTTCGCAATGACAACATTTTGGAAAAAGCAATGTTTAACAAAAAGGTCCAAAGGCCTAGAGAACCTATAGATACCTTCATCAATGATTTGTATCACAGAAGGTTGGCTGAAGGTTGTGATTATGGTGATCTTAATACTGAGTTGATATGGGATCACATGGGTGATTAGGGTAACTGACAATACTGTTTCTGACCTGCTTCAATATAAAACAGATCTAATTTTGGAGAAGGCAATACAGATTGTTAGACTGAGGTTGTCTGAAAAATAGAGCCATACTGAGAGAGGAAGATAAACCAAGATGCAGAACACATCCGATAGAGGTACAGCTCATTAAACAACAAAATGTGAAAGACATTCCAGGGAAAAAAAATTGTATACAATTAAAACTCAAGGTAACTGTAAACCATACCAGCTTCACAGGTGTTGTGCAAACACAGTAGAATATTCCCACTGTGAAAGATTGGGAAAATTTGGGAAAAAATGCAGATCAAAAATCTCTAAATGGCAAGATTGCATAGGTTAGCACAGCTGCCTCACAGTGTCAGGGGTTGGGAGGGAACGGGCAATCGGGGCTGGACATGGGGGAAGTGAGGGGGATTGGGCAGGCTGTGGGGAGGCATCAAGCTGCACATGGGGAGGGGGCCAATACGGGCTGGACTTGGGAAGGAGTTGATTGAGGCTGGAAGTGGGGGGGGTGCAGTCAGGACTGGACTTGGGGAGGGGTCAATCGGTGATGGACATGGAGAAAGGGGGTCAGGGCTGGACATGGGGAGGGGTCGATCAGGGCTGGCTATCGGGAGAGGACGATTGGAGCTGGACTTGGGAAGGAGTCGATAGACATAGGAAAGGGGGATCAGGGCTGGACTTGGAGGGTCTATCAGGACTGGCCGTGGGGAGGGGTGTTCAGGCTGGCCATGGTTGGGGGTAGGTTGGGCTGGACATGGTTGGGGGCGTAGGTTGGGCTGGACATAGGAGTCGGAGTCACGGAGGCTGGCGATTAGGAGTGGGGATGGGGTTACGGAGGCCAATTTGGAATGACAGGAGGTGTTTTCAAGTTGTCTTCATGGGATAAAGTTGGAGAGGATTAGGGTCCCGGTGCACATTATAATTCATTCAAGCAGTCAATCATTCAGAATAATGTGCATTGTAATTATGTGTCCTATCATATGCAACCTTCTCCATCCTAGTAGTTTTTCAATTCACATATATTGAAGCTCCTGGGAATTACTTGTCAAAATTTCTGGCCTTGATGAAGTGGGTTTAATTCTTGACCATCAGGTGGCACCTCCTGTTGGCCTATTTCAGTGTTGCAAATATTTGACCCCTATACTTATGTGCCACAGAGAAGAGTTCGAAATATTTGGGCCAACGTACCTCAACCCTCTTGTAAATGATTCATTTATCTTGATTCACATCCAGCTAGTCAACCACAAACTGGGAAAGTTTGACGTCAGTGACTTTGATTAACACAGCAGTTAGCAATATGTTCAGAGCTGAACTCTCTGTCCGTTTCCATGACAATTCACTGTTTAGTTTTACAAGGACATTGCATTAATTTACACATCAAGGTTTCAAGAACAAGTGCAAATTATGTATTTTTCTTTTTGTTTGTATCAGTAACACAGCCAGCAGAGTCCTTGGAAGGTGAGCAACAGAAAACAAACACAGAAGTGATTCAAATGATGTTGCCCTCATAAATACACTGTTAGTGGATAAACCTCTCCAAAGGCTACTAGAGCTTATGAACTGGAAAGAATAGATCAATTTCTCCATGTTAATTTCTGTTAAAGGAGAGCATTACGTATTCCATTTCTGATGATGTTCTTCTACTTAAATATTGTTTTATTCATTCATGGGATGTGACCATCATGAGGCCAGCACTTATTGCCCATCACTAATTGTCCTTGAGAAGGAGTTGGTGAGTCTTTTTATTGAAATGCTACCCACTCTCAAAGTCCTGTTGGGTAGTGAGATCCAGGATTTTACTCAGCAACAATAATGGGATGCCGTATAGAATCACAGAATCTCTACAGTGCAGAAGGAGGCCATTCAACCCATCAAGTCTGCACTGACCACAATCCCACCCAGGCGCTATTCCCGTAACCTCTCATATTTAACCTGCTATTCACCCTGACACTAATGGACAATTTAGCATGGCCAATCAACCTAACCCACACATATTTGGCCTATGGGAGGAAACTGGAGCATCCGGAGGGAACCCACGCAGACACGGAGAGATTGGGCAAACTCCACACAGACAGTGACCCATGGCTGGAATTGAACCCAGGTCCCTAACACTGTGAGGCAGCAGTGCTAACCACTGTGCCACCATGCTGCCCTTATACTTATATTATATGGAATTATAGTTTCAGGTCAGTGTGACTTTGGGGTGGGGGGGGCGGGGGATGGTGGCAGGGTGTGGGGGGGGGGACTTGCAGTTAGTGGTCATAGAGTTATAGAGTCATAGATGTTTACAGCGTGGAAACAGACTCTTCAGCCCAACTTATCCATGCCGCCCTTTTTTCTAAAACCCCTAAGCTAGTCCCAATTTCCCACATTTGGCCCATATCCCTCTATAGAGTTATAGAGGTTTACAGCACGGAAACAGGATAGTGTCCTCTTGTGCCTGCTGTCCCTGTTCTTCTAGGAAGTGATTTGATTTGGTTTGATTTATTATTGTCACATGTATTCACCTACAGTAAAAAGTATTGTTTCTTGCGCTCTATACAGACAAAGCATACCATTCATAGAGAAGGAAACGAGAGAGTGCAAAATGTAGTGTTACAGTCATAGCTAGGATGTAGGGAAAGATCAACTTAATGCAAGGTAAGTCCACTCAAAAGTCTGATAGTAGCAGGGAAGAAGCCGTTCTTGAGTCGGTTGGTACGTGACCTCAAGACTTTTGTATCTTTTTCCCAAAGGAAGAAGGTGGAAGAGAGAATTTCTGGGATACGTGGAGTCCTTAGTTATGCTGGCTGCTTTGTGGAGGCAGCAGGAAGTGTAGACAGAGTCAATGGATGGGAAGGTGGTGGAATTTGGATGGTGCTGTCAAAGGAGCCTCAGTGAGTTGCTACAATGCATCTTGTCGATGTACTGCTGCCATGAAGATCATGTGGTGAAGGGAGTGAAGGTTCGAGGTAGTGGATAGAGTGCCAATCAAGTGATCAGTTTGCCCTGGATGATGTCAAATTTCTTGAATGTGGTTGGAGCTGCACTCATCCAGACAAATAGTATTCCATCACAAATGTGAATTGTAACATGTATCTGATGGGTTGTCTCTAGGTTATCAGTAGGTGCAATGTACCCTGAATGTGACCTTATAATTGAGTTTAGGTTATTGATGAAGTTGCTGAAGATGGTTGGACATAGGACACTGCCCTGAGGAACTCTTGCGATGTCTTGAGGCTGAGATTAATTATCTCTGGCAGCCTCAATCTATTGCTTTGTGGTAGGTGTGACTTCAACCAGAGGAAAGCTTTCCCCCTCTTTCCCTTTGACTTCAATTTTGCTTGAGCTGCTAGGTTCACACTTGGTCACATCTGGCCTTGATATCAAGGGCAGTCACTTCCACTTCCTTAAATATTAGTAGTAGTTGGTAATATCATCAACATCAATGTTAATTATTAATGTTAACTTTATTGACTCTATTAATATTTGTAATAAATATGCTTTTACCTTTTCAATTATGATTCAGTGTATCTACTCTTCTGCTCTTCAAAATCAGCTGGAGTCAACAATGAATCAGTCACACACCAACAACTTCATTTACATAAGATCTTTAATGTTATGAAAAGTTCCAAAGCCTTTCATGGGAGCTTGTTCAAACAAAATTTGACATCAAGCTATATAAAGAGACTGAAAGCTCGGTCAAAGAAATTGTCTTGAATGAAATGCAAGTTTAGAAAGGTTTACATGGAAGTATACATGGCAAATAGAAGCAGAAGTAGACCATTCGGCCCTTCGAGTTGATCATCCAACTCAATACTCTGATCCTGCCTATTCCTGAATCCCTTTATCCCCAAGAGCTATATCTAAATCCTTCTTGAAATCTTCTAAATCATTTTTGAAATCACACAACATTTTTGCTTCAGCTGCTTTCTGTGGTGCTGAATTCCACAGATTCACCACTTTCTGGGTGAAGACATTTAGGGAGGGAATTCTGTAACTCAGGACCTCGGCAACTTAAGAGATAGCCAACAGTGGTAAATGTAAATGGTAAATGCATGCTCACTGAATTTGTAAGAAACACAAAGGGTATTTATTGATAAGGAAAAACTGTACAGAGGCTGGCACTTCGGAGAAGGTGAATTTATGATACCAAAGTTTCATATTATGGCACCATGTCATATTATGAACTTAATATGCGTTTCCTATTGTTGTAGTTTGATTGCTGATTGATGAGTTCTTAAGGCTTGTGTGTCAAAATATATACCTTTACTGGTAGCTTTAACTATGTGCAGTTCCAAATATAGTCTTGCATGGAGCTCTTCCAATGTTTGTTGCTTATCAGGTTCTGTCCTAGATTGTTCTCTGACAATGTAGATACATTATGCCAGCTTTGGACTGGGGTGGGCACAGTAAGAAGTCTCATACCACCAGTTAAAGTCCAACAGTATGAGCTTTTGGAGTGTTGCTCCTTCATCAGGACCTGCTCACCTGATGAATGAGCAGCGCTCCGAAAGCTTGTGGTACCAAACTTCCTACTTCACTCTGTGGGCAGTGTCATTCTGTAATCCCACATTGACCCTTGCTTTGCTGAGCACCTTATGTTATAATCTATGCAGCCACATATTAAATTTTAAGTTTATTTATTAGTGTCACAAGTAGGTGTACATGAACATTGCAATGAAGTTAGGTGAAAATCCCCTAGTCTGGCATCTGTTCAGGTACATTAATGGGCAGTGATGCATGGCTAATGAACCTAATCAACACATCTTTCGGACTGTGGGAGGAATCCGGAGCACCCAGAGGAAACCCATGCAGTTACCGGGAGAATGTGCAGACTCCGCACAGACGGTGACAAAGCCAGGAATCGAATCGGGTTCTTGGTGCTATGAAGCAGCAGTGTTAACCACTGGGCCACCATGCATCCCATATCCTTACAATACAACTATGTCTTATGTCTTGTCAGTTCTTTCACAATCTCTGTCTGTCACATGTGAAGGAATGGGCAGGACACTCTGTTACTAGTACTTAGGTCATATGATACAGTTTCTTCTCTTTTTAGCATTTCATTACAGCATCTTTTTCATTGACCATTTTATCATATTGATTCTTGTGTTTTTCCATTTGTGTGACTAATTCAGCAACCTTGTTCTGGTATGTAATGTCAGTTTATTTTGCTCTCTAAATTGCTGATTCTGCTGTCAATTTCAATGCTTTTACCTTTCTCATTGTCAAGCTCCCTTATTCTCTTGATTCATTTCTTCACCGGACTTTTACTTATCTTCTAGTTGCTTTTTCATGGAGTGCAGTTTTTTTACATTGTCTCATTACATTCTCCTTATAAAGTACATTTTGTGAATGTTTTGCAACTTATTTTCTGAGTTTGCTGTCAGTCATTTCATCTTGTTGTTTTAATGTCTTCTCTAGATCTTGAATTCTTTTTGCTGATTCCTCTTTATGTTCAGTAGTTCTTTGTTTGTTTTGAAGTTTTTAATTCCTGTGTTTCTTCCAGGGTGAATCCATCATGTTCTATTGGACATATATATTTCACAAATGGAATCTTCACTTCTACTTTAACTTCAGCTAAACACTTTTTGCTTCACTCTCGGTTACATTCGTCTCCGACAAAGTTTTGACTTGTTTCTATTCTGCAAATCTCTCACTGTTCCTCATTTGGTCATTTAATGTCTTTCATTGCCCTTCTTCTCCCAAAAATCTTGGAACCTCCCTGCCTGCGGTTCCTCAGTATAGGGATCGTTACCTGCCAACCCTCCACCACCCCCCCCGCCCCGTTTCCCCATCCCCCCCACCACCCTCCCACTGCTGCAGGCTCTGCTGTAATTGGGATCCTGGCAATCTCAAACTTTTCATATTCCTATGCTTCTGGAGACCACGCTACTGTTCCCTGGGGCATTTTCCTTCAATCAGTTAAAAATACTACTCACTGTGGCTCTCTTCTCTTTTTATTCTTCAAAACAAACTGTGCAGCAACTCTTTAGCCAGAATACTCCCAAAGCAAACTAAACGTTCACCCATTTTCTGGGTGTACTTATCAGAGTGAATCTATGTACTGCAGCGCGCCTCAGTATGATTCCCTCTGGTAAGTAAAGGTGGGGTTGTTCCTACCCGAGAAGCCAGCAGCTTAGGGCTAAGCAAGCCACATGCATGTGCTGATCTGTCAGTGCGGAGGTAGGCACATGCACAGTGTCCCCCCATTGCCTGCCTCACAATCTCTAGAGGAAACCACTCCCAGTGGGGGGATGGGAATGAGTGCGGAGTTGCTAACAGGCACGAAGGATACCGTTCTGGGCCCACTAATTATATTGAAATTGGCATGGAGCTGACTGCACTAAAAAAAAGCGCTTGGGAGACCTGCAACCAGTGTAACACTGGTCATAAACCTCGCTGAAGGCCCCTCGCTGAAACCTGGCCTTTCTCTAAACTTTAGTTCCACTTTTCCTTAAAAATTAAAATCACATAAAACCCTCTTGTTTCTGAAGGTTATTTTTTCTTCATCTCTTTTTCTATATATTTCTAAATTCTTGACTGTACTTGCCAATCCAGGCTCATTCTATATCCGTCTCTGAAAGTCTGGCAATACCTCAATACCTCTCTAGTCTATTCACCCAAAGACAGCCATTGGGTGAGTATCTTTTGCCTTCAATTAAAACAAGATACTCACAGGTTTCAGGTCACAGGTAATGAACTCATAATCCATCCCATTCTTGCTGCCAAATGTAATGTTGCACACTCAAAGATTTTGTCAGGAATACAAAGGATGTATATTAATAAGGAAAAACTATACAGAGGTTAGCAGTTGCTTAATATTTGGCAGAAATTAGGGAGAAAGAAGGAAAAGTCTAATTTTCCTGTTGGAATACAAGATGGACCTTCCAGAAAAATGGTTTTCCCTCAGCCAGTCTCAATCTGAAGGGGTTGAGAGAACAGGCAGCAAGACTAAGAACACAGACCAATGTAAGTGAAACCTTTTTCACAAAGGCAGTGAATTATCTTCTTGGTGCTGGAAACATAGAATAAAAGAGCAGAAGGAGGCCATTCAGCCCTTTGAGCTTGCTCTGCCATTCATCACTTTGAGCTTGCTCTGCCATTCATCACTATCATGGCTTATCATCCAACTCAATAGCCTAATCCTGCTTTCTCCCCATAACCTTTAATCCCATTTGCCCCAAGTGCTATATCAAGCTGCTTCTTGAATACATTCAATGTTTTGGCATCAACCACTTCCACAGGCTCACCACTCTTTGTGTGAAGAAATGTCTCCTCAACTCTGTCCTAAATGGTCTACCCTGAATCCTCAGACTGTGGCCTCTGGTTCTGGACATACCCACCATCGGGAACATCCTGTCTGCATCTACCATGTCCAGTCCTGCTAGAATTTTGTAAGTCTCTATGAGGTTACCCCCCCCACCCCAACACATTCATCTGAACTCTAATGGAAGTCTAATGGATGTTTCTTCTGGACAATAGCTAGAGGGTCTTGAAGCTAGTGGTCATTTCTGCCATTGGATTTACACCCCCAGTTGTTGGCATGATGCCCTGCAGGCACAGGTGTGAGCCTGGTACATATTAATGCTATGTTAACTATTGTTAGGCTCAGGTCAGATCAGGTGGATCACACATCAGATGCATTCCCCTTCACTAGTGGCCAAGTGGAGGGGTTGGAGATAGAGTTGCAGGTTTGGAATGGGGCTGGAGAAATCAGGGCTATATAGTTAGAATGTTGCCAGAAAATATGGCAAACGTATGTGTTATTTATCTCTCTCACTGAAATTTGGATGATATATCAAAACAAATCATTCCATTAGGGTTGATGTGCTACAGCAGATTGGCACGATGGTGTGGGATGGGGTTCAAGTCTAGTCTAGACACATGAATTGGTTATAAACCTCCTAATGTGTTGAATTCAGACAGCCTCAATCCAATTCTAAGAAAAATAAGCGTCTAAATTCCTGTAATTTGACAAAGATTTGTAGTCTCATCTTTGTGAGACATCACAAGGACAGCTAGAGTTGCAACTAGAAAGAAGTAAGTATTGTGGTGCATTGGTGAGCAGTATTGTTAATGTCTTCTTGGCACAGAGTAGAAAAAGCTTTCCTTTGAATCTAACCAGTGTGATACATAATTCATTAATATTTGCTACTGAAAGTTTCCGTCTTCCAGCACTGATGCCTTTCACCAAGACTATACATTAAATAAAGACCATTTATAAACTTCTCAAAGTAACGATACATATAATGTTACAGGTCTTGACAATTCGCTAGATTCCCAGACGGGCTGTTGAAACTTTTGATGGAAGATCACTAGAACCCATAGAGTAATAAAAGGGTCTTTTGGCTTAATGCCATTTCTTTATGGGTTCTGCTGATTGCCCCATCAGTGAAGTTCTGTAGAAATTCCTGGCAATAAAACATTAAGTAATATAGTAGAGAAGTCCTAAGAGAGCACTGAGTCAGCTCAATTCCTTTGTCTGCATTCTGGCCTCCATATCAGAAGACTTTTGCACTATTTCTAATTTCAGTCATTGTTTCTGAGAACTAGGAATTGACGAAGAAGAGAAAAGAAAAGAACCATCCAATTTACTTTTCACCTTCCGGATGGATAGCGCAGTTCTAATTATGATAAATAACCTCTATGAATTAACTCTACAATAGATCCAGAAATAACACAAGAGAAAAACTTCAATAATAGAGGACTTAATTTGGAAATTGCAAGTGAGAAACTAGGATTATATGTACCCATTCATTCTGTGCTTTGAGTGCTCTTAGAGCTTTAAATTAGTACACTTTTGGGACAAGTCACACTGGATAGCATGTTGGTGAGTGCATTTGCATGATAAATGGCTGCCAGAAGTATGCAGAGCAATGATATCAGTGTGTGGTGGCAATTTGGTGTCAGTGGTACCATTCTGGAACTCAGCACTGTAGCTAATGCTTCTTTCTTAATCTCACCTAGTTGAATATATGTTCAGAGTAGGAAGTCATCCCACATCCACCAGCACAATTCAATGAATTCAGTTGCTGGTTGTTTTCTTTTCTTTTATTTCAGATTTCCGGCATCCTTGGTATTTTGCTTTTGACAACAATTTACAGGTTAGTTGCTGATTAATTTCTATTGGCTCTTGCTTCAATTCTACAAGTGCTTAACGCTTTTTATAGTTGTCTAAATATGCAACTTTTTACAGCATATAGTTGTGGCAACTACTGAAGGACTGGCTACATGGTCCCTGCACACAATAGTTGCTCTCAGATATGGGTGCAATAATAGATATTCCTGTAAGAATGAGGAATGATTTGTGGAATTAATGGAGGCGTAGAGAGTGGGACAAGCTGCTGGAAGAGGGAAGAGGAAGAGAGGGAAAAAGACTCAACAGGAGGCTATATCTGCCCAGGGTGTTACATCAAACTAAATGAGGAACAATGTGTTGCCAGTCACTAAGAACATGCTTAGTATAAGACAAGCAAATTAAAAGATATTCTCAATTCTAGTCTTGTTTAACTATGAATTCAACCCAATAAGGAAGTAAGTGCCAACATTTCTGAGTTTGTTGGAGTACATTCAATCTTACCCCATGTGGCTTTCCAAAATTAAATATGCACTGAGTAGATTAAAGATTACTCAGGTAAGGTTACACAGAATTCCTGTAAAACATCATTAAAATCTTGATGATATTAAATGTTACAAATCCCCAAAGACTCTCACCAATTTCTCACTGAATGATGATCAGTCATTCCGGAGGTATCTTCTTCCATTAACTGGCCACACCATCTTGGCTGTGATGCCAGATAAAGGAAAGAGATCTCTTTATATCCAGGATTAATCTACATGCTTGCCTCATGCATGATGTGACTGGAGTCTTTCCCGGAGTAATCAGTTACTCTGCATGATTAATATCTTTCCTTATTTCTCCATCTCCTTGTCTGTATGCTCCCACACAAATATCCCACAAGTCCAAACCTCATTCTAGTAATTACAGATTTCCTTTATTGCCCATGACCTGGTTTCTAGCAATTACAAACGTTTGGTGATTTACTCTCCAAACTTTTACAACTCCCAAAGAGGCTTAGCATTCCATATGTTTGATAAGCATCGATCCATATGTTTTAATTTCCAGCCTTTTTCAAAGCTCCCCATTCTCCTAACCACAATAATAACCTATGAGATCAGAAAAAGTTTCAAGATTCCCTTAAAGATGTCCATTCTGTCAGTATTTTGATGATTATGGACAATGTTGCCATTAGAATGTTTGCAACAAAAACCCAACCCATGCCTCACCTTGTAATTACAGGCACTAGGCTATTTTATTGAATATATCCTGCCTTAAAAATGCAGTACACATACAGAACACCATCCTGAGTTTCTGTTAAGTGCTTGGTTCACAGGCAAATTGACCTTTATTCATTTTCACTCCTTTAATCCTTGTGTCTGCACAAATATCAAGCTTGCAAATTCAAAAGCAGCAAATTTATTTTAATCCCATCGTGTCGTATATATATCCTCACAGCATAACACCCATAGCTTTAGACAGAATATGCAGGTGAAAATTGATCAGCTCCATCGCCATTTTAGTCCATATTATATCACTGAAATCTACCACTTGTTGCAGCCTCAACACAGCACCAGTTGTCAAGATGACTGCACTGATGAACCCTTCTGTTTCTTCCAGGCTGAAGCTGGAGGTAATTGTAACATTGCATGATTTGCCATTCATTGTTATAAAAAGGGAGGTCGCTAAGGCTCTGCAGTCAATGAGAGTGAGCTACATTTCATTCTCACTTGCCAGAAGACAGAAGACAAAGAGAGTGTGTGTCTTCATATGGATTGCAGACTTCCCCAGGGTGCCACAGAGTGCACACACATCACTTTTGTTGTTGCATGTCAACTCTGCCCTCTATCAGAACTGAAAGGGATTCCATTCCCTCTGCTTCCAGCTGGTGTGTAGTCATATTCAGCACATTATGTAGGTCATTCATTGCCTTGTACCCTTTCTGCAGCCATGATGCCATTGTTTTGCAGCAAGCACTGTGCCAGTTATAATTGAACTACCACAGCGTCCCAAAAGTGACCAAGGCTTCCGACTGCCCACAATGTACAACCAATACACAAGTGTGTAGCATGCATTTAACAAATGCCACACTCTCACACAAAATGTCCCATAGAGCAGATCTTTGACATGCTGAAACTATGCTTGTGCTGGCCGGACCGGCCTGCAGGAGCACTGTAGTATTCAGCCGCAACGCTATCAAGATGGTCTGATACATGTTACACAACCTCGCCATGTTATCAGGTATACAGTGAGCAACCGGAAAGAGCAGGAGTGTATGGTGGCAAAAAGAAAAGCAGGAGCCCATCTAGATAGTTCTTTCCTCCTTCGGCTATCCCCAAAGAATTCATCTGAGTGTCATACACGTAACCACAATCCTTATTCACTAAGCATCCCAGCATTGTAAACTATTCATCACTGTGTCTGCAATTCAAAAATAACCTCCCACACCCCACAAAATAACAACATCAAACCAAATTTATAAATGAAATCATGCACTCTTGCATATAGAGTCAAAAATCGTCATTGTGCCTTCCTTTAGTGGCTGCCTTCAGTGTGAATGTACAGGCAGTTGGCATGCTGTGTGCCTTTGCCTTTGCAGTATGGTTGGCTATTGACTCGCAATGGGTGCAGATGGATGTGTTGACCAGCGTTGGACCAAGAAGACCTAACTCCAGGCTGCTCAGCTCAGCAGGATTGGCAGCTGACAGGCACTAGAAAAGGGACTGGTAAACTGGCAGTGATGGGAGGATAAATACTGTCTTCTTGCAGGTTATTGCTTGACAGAGCCATTGCTGCTTCCTTGTGGAGGTCCCTCAGCAATTCTAGAAATCTGTTTAAAGGCAGATTGTTGACTGGCCATGATACCTTGTAAGCTCCTTTGCACACTGATATTCATAATCATGATGGCAGCAGTCTGAGCTTGTTTGGCCGCAGGCTCATTTGGTCTATTCTCAGTCTGAGCTTCCATAGCAGCACTCAGATGCTGAATGTCTCCTGTACTGCTACAATATAAATTGTGACAATGGCCCTCAGATGCTGCAGCATGGCTGTATTCAGAAGAATACAAATTAAGTCATTCCCATTCTAGAAAGGATGGACTTCAAACAACATGCAAAGCCTTTTGCCAAGTTGGAGCTGGATATCCCCTAAGCTTCATAATATGAACTGCAAGTTTCATGCAGCCTTCCCAATACACCATGCATTTTGTTATACACACCCAGCAATTTTCTTATGCAGGCTGCCTCATCAAGATGCTCATCTGAGTCCTCTGTAGCAGAACTTGGCATCCAGTTGGAAGGCACCACAACTGTCCTTACCCTGAATGCAGGCCATTCATGTTTAGTGTCTCACCATTTGCAGATAAAGTCTCTATCTTATCTAAATTACATGCAGGGTCTGAACTGGTGACTTCAAGTGCATAATAAAATGGTGGTAAGTCTTCATATTACTGTTTCGTTACAGTTCCTCCACTGCCTGACCAGATTGCAGTTCTTGGCTATTCGAAAGGGGAAAGGCACGAGAGTAAGGGTATGGCTTGGAGGTTTGGAGGCACCTATCTTTGAGGGCTATCAAATTTATTTCTCTGTTGAGTCCCAAGTCACATTTTTCCTCCTCAACATGCTGTGCCAACAACTTGTCATGAAAACACAATGCATTATCAAGGAACATTCGGATGAGAATTGAACCAAGGTTCCATCTGACCACTCTGTTGGTTCAAGTGAATATTTAAATCTCCACTATTTGAAGGGCAGGAAATAATCCCAGGATCTTGGCCAACATTTTTCCCTCGGCCAATATTTTCCTCCCAGTTAACACAATGTAACTCCTCTTGTTGCTCTTTGTGAGATCGTGCTTATTATAAAATGTCCTAAGCTAAAAAATTACTGCATTTGAGAGTAATTCATTACACATTTAGAACTTTGATGTACAAATACCGGTCTTACTTGTTCAAGTTACTTCTGTTACTGATGCAGTAACCCCACTAATAAAAGACTGATTTATCAGATTACAGAGGTCTCACACCCCTGGCAAAGAAAGTCAGAGGTGGGTTCACTCTCACACTGGCAGCTCACTCCCCAGACATTTAATGCTCAGAGAGGCAGTAATTGGTTTAAGATGGTTTTAAAATGGCTGCCAGCTCTCTGGTCCCCACCGCACCACTACAGCAGTCCCCAGTGTTGAGGAGCCAGAACTGGAGTGAAAAGTTTGGGTTTTAGTTGGGGTGAGGGGTGAAGTAGAGAGAGGAGAAGAACCTTTGAGGGGGGAATGAGCTAAGGTGGTGGTGGGGGTCTTCTAGGCTTAGGAGAAGCACCAACCACTTGCTTACTATCAGTCTGTGCAGTGTGATGGAAGGGCTGGATACTTGGTGTGAACTTCACCCGCTGTTGATAAAATCCCAGTGGCAGTGGCTTGAGGCTATTAGGTCATCTGCTCCACTCCTGGAAACATTATGGCAAGTAGTCTGCAAGCACTGCATCACACAATGCCCATGGCATTTTGGAGATCCCCTTGTCTGCAAACATACCCTCGAACCTTTTTTGACAGGACGGGCAATGCAAACATATGAATAGATAATAGAAATGTTTTTAAAAATGTTGACAAAGAAAGCAATCTACTTGGAGAAGGAGAAACATCAAAAAAGAGGGAATATAAATACTTTACTAACCTGGCAATATGTTTAATGAGTTGAATCCTATTAACCCTTTCTCTAATGAGTACCAGTGATTGTAATGTCTTCACCCTTTGGTTGCTAAATGGATGCTTAAGCCTCCTATATATCAGGTAGAAAGTATTCATTATGGATCTATTATGTTAGCTGCATTAGATATAGCCATACTAGATAGGGCCTCTCTTTTGGCAAGCAGAAAAAGTATGGAGAACATTAAATAACTTATATAAATTAGAATCTTGAGCATTATTAAATAATATTTGAAACAAAGCCACATAAAGAAACATTAGGATAGATGAGGAAAAGTTTGGTTGGAGCAAGGTTTTAAGGAGCATCTTAAAAGAATGGAGAGACGCCGTTTGATCGGGAATTCCAAAGATTAAGGCCTAGATCACTGAAGGCGCAACTACAAATCATGGAGCGAATGAACCAATATACATAACACCAAAATTGGAGGGACACCCAGCTCTCAAAGGATTAAAGTACTAGTGGAAGTGACAGAGGTAGGGAATTGCAGAGCCATGGAGCGATTTAAATAAAGAAATGAAACTTTTAAATTTGAGGTGTTGCTGGACTGGGAGCCTATAGGTCATCAAACATAGGGGTGATAGGTCAGTGGGTCATGATGCAGGGTGGCCTGGTGGCTCAGTGGTTGGCACTATTTCATCAGAGCACCAGATATCCAGATTCAAGTCCGGCCTTGGGTCGCTGTCTGTGTGGAGTTTGCACGTTCTTCCCATGTCTGTGTGGGTTCCTTCCAGGTGGTCTGGTTTCCTTCCACACTCCAAAGGTGTGTGGGTTAGGTGGATTGGATATGGTAAATTGACCCTTAGTGTCAGGGGGATTGGAGGGTAAATATGTGGGGCTACGGGGAAAGCAGCTGGGAAGGATTGTTTCGGTGAAGGCTCAATGGCCTCCTTCTGCATTGTAGGGATTCTATGATTCTATTGGAGACCATTTTATTGTGTCATTGACATTTTGTTGATGCATGGGGAGGCCTCTAGCGATGATATGAGAGCTCCTGCAATTCCCATCTCCAAAGTCCATCGACCTGGGAAGCATTTGAGAAGTGGACACATTAAGATTGATATAGATTTTAGAGGTTCATCTGTTTCCTCTGGAAACCAAATGCAAAAATATTTTCCCTCCCTTTTACTACAATGTTCTCCCTCTTGAAAGCACAGATTCATTGTTGGTCCACAGTATTGTGCATTAGAAATGTATTCTTTCACAGGAAGTGGGCGTTGCTGACTGGGCCAGTTGCCTACACCTAATTGCCCTCAATTGTGTGTCGAGGAGGCTTCAGCCAATCATCTGACCTAGTGAAACACATATGCAGTCAATCCAGGTAGAAACCGTGAAAATGCGGTGATTGTGGGAAGGGATTTAAATCCCCTTCTGACCTGGGAAGTCATTGGCTCAGTCACACTGGGGAGAAACCATTCACCTGTTTTCAGCGTGGAAAGAGATTCACCGAATTGCCCTCAAGAAGGTGATAGTGAGCCGCTTTCTTAACTGCTGCACTCCATATAGTGTGGGGACACCCACAGTGCTTTTGGAAAGAAGTTCTAGGGTTTCGATAAGGATGGACATGGGCGTTACCTTTCCAAGTGGAAGTGAGGATCCAGTTTAAGATTATATCCGAGAGCAGATTGATATTTTGGTTAATTCCCTTCTCCCTAATTCAAGAACAGTGAGATCAATAATCCCACCTTGACAGTTGTGCCAACTGACTTCTCAACTTTAAGACAGCCCAGCAATGTTCTTGGTTTGTATGGATTATCTCTTTGCAGTCACCACATTAAGCAGCAAAGCCACTTACGGACCCTAATCTAAAGCAGGTCGGGCATGGTGGTATTGCAGCTGGATTTGGGCCTCCTGGGATGCAGACCTTCCACGGGAGTTAACTTGGCCAGCTGTTCCAGGAATCTCACTCTCAGAAGACTCTTGCCTCTGAATCTGGTGTGAAGCTGCGTGAAAAACTCACAAAGGGCAAAGCTGGAGTTTCTCCTAGTGTGCAATCAGTACCCAAAATACACTGAACACTCAGTTTTACTGGAAGTGACCATTTTCCCACAAACTGATGAGCCTAAACGCACACCAAGAATCTCCCATGAATCTAAATGCACACTAAAAATCTCCCACGAATCAATAGAACCAAGCAGCAGAATCCATCGCAATAAGAGTGAGATTATCAGGAAATGAGCCTTTTTTTTGCCTTTTTAATCTGATTGATCCACAGAAGAGTAGGACAGATCAAATGGCTGATTTGATGCTCTTAGTTTTGTTGTTTAATTTGCCTCAGATGACCGCTGCTCACTGCTGTCTTCAATTAACTAATTATTGCAGGAGCGCAGGACGCACCTGTGTGGTTCAATTGACTGCTGGCTAAGGTCTTATGTACAAAGGACGCAGCAATTGACTGAATTTAAACAAATTTAAATTGAATTCAAGGTGATTTAGAGTAATTGCAGCAGCAATGGGCTAAACATAACACAGTCAGGCCTCAGTTGACTGCTGCTCACTGCAGATGATTAACACTGGATTCATATGACCCACAGGAGCCTGTGCAGCCGAGCTTCTGGGCACAATACTATCAATACCCTTGAAAGGGCCAATTGGCAGAAATGTGACCAATTCTGTGGGCAGAGGTTGCTTTGGGCCAATGGGCTCCTAAATTAGTGTAAAACATTGTGAATAAGCACGCAAAAATTGATTATTGCCACAGCTCACTTCCACTTGTTCCACCAGGCACACGGTGACACACTGGTTAGCACTGCTGCCTCACAGCGCCATGGACCGGGTTCGATTCCTGGCTTGGGTCTCTCTCTGTGTGGATTCTGTATGTTCTCCCCATGTCTGTGTGGGTTTCCTCCGGGTGCTCCGGTTTCCTCCCACAATCCGAAAGACATGCTGTTTAGGTGCATTGGCCTTGCTAAATTCTCCCTCAGTGTACAGGTGCCGGGCTGCAGTGACTAGGGGATTTCACAGTAACTTCATTGCAATGTTAATGTAAGCCTACTTGTGACTAATAAATAAACTAACTTTAATTTAAAATTGCATGATCCTGAGTTCTACTCTATTCAGCTTGCTTCAGATTAAGCTAATGTCAAATGGAAATCATGTGGAACTTCAGGTAAACTTCAATAGTGGTGATAGAATGTGGGGAAGCAATGGCCTAGTGGTATTATGCTAGACTATTAATCCAGAAACTCAGCTGAAGTTCTGGGGACCTGGGTTTGAATACCACCGCAGCTGATGGTGGAATCTGAATGCGATAAAAAAATTTGGAATTAATGGACTGATGACCATGAAACCATTGTCGATTGTCAGGAAACTAACATCATTTAGGGAAGGAAATGTGCTGTCCTTACCCATTCTAGCCTACATGTGACTCCAGAGCCACAGCATTGTAGTTAATTCTAAATTACCCTCAGGCAACTAGGAATAGGCAATAGATGCTGTCCAGCCAGCAATGCCTGTGTCCTATGAATGAAAAAAAATAAAAACCTTGAATAAAAGGCAACATTGGTCAGAGCATTGAATACAGGAGTTGGGACGTCTTGTTGAAGTTGTACAAGACGTATGGCCACACTTGGAATACTGTTTACAGTTCTAGTCACCCTGTCATAGAAAGGATATTATTAAACAGAAAGAGTGCAGAAAAAATTTACGAGGATACTACCAAGTCTGGATGGTTTGAGTTATAAGGGGAAGCTGGATAGACTGGGGCTGTTTTCCCAGGAGCAAAGGAGGCTTGAGGGTGATTATATAGAGGTCTATAAAATAATGAAGGGTTTAGATCAGCTAGATAGTAAATATCTTTTCCCAAAGGTAGGGGAATCTAAAGCAAGGGGGCATAGGCTTACAATGAGAGTGGAGATGTGCAAATGGATCTAGAAGGGCAATTTTTTTCACACAGAGGCAGGTGGGTGTTTGGAATGAGCTGCCAGAGGTAGCAGTAGCGGTGGGTACAACTTTGTCTTTTAAAAAACATTTAGACAGCTACATGGATAAATTGGGTATAGGAGGATATGGGCCAAATGCAGGCAATTGGGACTAGCTTAATGATGAAAAATTGAACAGCATGGACAAGTTGGGCTGAAGGGCCTGTTTCCAAGCTGTAAACCTCTATGACTTAGTCATTGTCACTGCACTTCAGCACATTTCCATTATTAGCACTAATGTGCTTGTGTTTAGGTGATGCTGAGAACAGGGTTGGACTTCACTGTGATGCCCTTCCCACTTTGTTCTAGGCTACTGAGCATTAATACAGCAGCAAGTGTCAGTCGGCCCTATTTTACCATTTCCATTCTAAGTGCTAGGTGGACTTGAATCTGGGAGTGTTTCGGATCCGACTTTTAGACCCATTCTCCGGCACCCCCATACACAGCCTGCTAAACTATCTGTGATTCCAAATCATGCTGCACAAACCTGTGAGCAGGGCTTAACTGGCCCGAAACACTGCAGCTCCGATCAGTGCCTCCAACTGCGCATGCGCAGAATAAAACTGATAGAATAATGCTCCCCTACCACTTCACTCCTGGGCTGGATAATGCCTCCCCCTGGCTCCCACAGACATTGCCCTACCCCCACAACATTACTGAACCACTCATCCCCCGATCCACCTGCCACCCAGTACGATCCCACCCTCCTCTCCCACTGATCTCAGGCAGAGTAGGAATGGACCTCCCTCCCCTCCCAGTGATCTCAGGCAGAATGGCAGCGGACCCCCCCCTTACCCCCACCAATGATCTCAGGCAGTGGACCCCATTTCCCTCCCCACTGATCTCAGGCAGAGAGATCCATCTTCCCCCCTCAATCCTACAGATGTCAGACAGGGTGATCTCCCTCACCCCCACCCCTGACCCTCCCTCACAAAGCTCCCATCTCCTCTAGACTCCAATAGCTGTGTGACACCTACAAGTGCTCACTTGCCTTCCCCTCAATGCTAATAAGAAAACTGCATGGAACTTGCTGCAATGCTCTGCCAAACTTTTAGCAGCTGATCTGCCCTCGGCAGGTATTTCTGCACAAAATGTGCACATGATTATAGCCCCCCCCGCCCACCTCCCCAGATTTTTCTGAGGGCAACCTGGGGAGGCTACTGGATGCTGCAGAAACGACACAGGACAGACACCCTCTTCCCCCCAGAAGGACGCAGACCCAGGGAGGCTGATGGCAATGCGGCCTGGGAGGAAGCTGCCTCCACAGTCAATGCCAGGGCACTGGCTCCCCCAACCACGAAACAGTGCTGGAAAAAAGTCAGTGACTTCATCCATGCAGCAAGGCTGGACCCCACTTGCATCTTCCCCCAAATTTCCCCCAGATCCTCCCAACCCCAGCAACCTGCATGCTTCCAGCTCCTGATCCCCAAGCACTTCCTGCCTATCCGCCCCCCCCCGCCCTACCCAATAGCCCCACTGCTCTTACCCTCTAAGGGCCACCCCTTGATACTCTGCAGGAATCATTTCTTTCATGGCTCTTTCTGTCTCCACAGGAGAAGACTGACCATAACACCAGCGAGAAGGAGAAGGGAGGGGTGGTGAGCCAGGCTTCTGGGTCCTCACCCCTTTTGAGGAGCAGGTGTGGAGCTCTTAAGAGAAAGAGAGATGCAGGCTGTCGGTGACAGCATGGTCAGGCTGCCAGCAAGACATGAGCACCTATCATTCCTCCACTCACTGTGAGGCAACTTTTCAGGGGCACGAGTTTTGGGTACGAGGGGCAAGGTTTAAAGGAGAGAGGCATGTTTATTTGCACAGAGAGGATAGTGGGTGCCTGGAACTCACTGCCGGGGGGGAGTTTGCGGAAATAGATACGATAGTGACTATTAAGGGGTGTCTTTACAGCTATGTGAATGGGATGGGAATTGAGGCTTATGGTCCCCGGAAGGTAGGGGGTAATAGATCAGACGGGCAGCCTGGTCACTGCACGCTTGAAGGGCTGAAGGGCCTGTTCCTGTGATATAATTTTTTTGGTGCTTTGTTCTATGTTCAATGGAGAAATGTCAGTCACGTGCTTGGCATTGCGGATTCCTATCCCTCCTTTGCATTAACTTTGCGTCCTGTGTTGCAGGGACAGATTCAAACACCCCAGTGCCTTCTGGACTCCAGGCCTGTGCTGCAGCTCCCACCATCCTGGTCAAGACAGCTTGGATGAGTCCTCAGTGAATATGGGTGAAAGGACCTCCAAAGGTGGCACGGTTTTTAGTGTCAGCTTCCACCTCACAACTCACCATCCCAGATACTGGCTTGTTGGTGGGACCAGTTAGCTGTGGGACTTCTGAGTCACTCTCTGGTGAGCACGACACATCTGATAATGTACATCGAGTGGAGGAGGGAATGTCCATGGCTGAAAGACTCGAGAGTTTGCAGGAGACCCAGTGGGACAATACTGAGAGAGCTACAGCAGCAGCCGTTGAGAATGTGGCCCAGTCTCAGAGGGCCACAGCTGAGGGCTTGGAAAGCGCGGCCCAGTCTCAGAGAACATTTGCTACGGCCATTGTGTGGCGGCCCCCGACTCAAATGGACATCGCAGAGGGCTCGATCACCATGGGTAGGATGCAAGTGGTCCTCCAGGACTGGCAGTGCCAAGTGAGCTCCTGGAACTCATTGCAGAAGCACCGCTGCCCCTTGGAGCGACTTACAGGCCTACAGGAACCCCAAGGGAGGAGGACGGGCTCGAGCCCATACTGGGGCCCTCCAGCTATTGCCAGTCTTGCATGGTTCCCAGGCCAACAGTGCAAGGGTGGCATCTGCCATGGAACACCTGGGGCAGGAGATCCTCAGCATGAGTGGTAGGCTTCAAGCGATGTTTGGGATGCATCAGGCCACAGTGGAGTCTCAGAGGACCATGGCTGAGTCACAGCGGGCTACAGCTGAGGGACTGAACAGGCTTTTCGAGATTCTATGGTCCATGGCTGAGAGACTCGCGAGCTTTCAGGAGACCTAGTGGGACAAGGCTGAGACACAGGGAGCTATGGCAGCAGCCCTTGAGAATGTGGCCCAGTCTCAGAGGGCTACGGCTGTAGGCTTGCAGAGCACAGCCCAGTTTCAGAAGGCATTTGCTGCGGCCATTGAGTGGTGGCCCCCGGCTCAATTGGACATCGCAGAGAGCTCAATCACCATGGGTAGGATGCAGGTGGTCCTCCAGGATTGGCAGTGCCAAGTGATGCTGGAGCTCACTGCAGGAGCACCGCTGTCCCATGGAGTGACCCAGGGACCCACAGGAACTGCAAGGGAGGAGGAAGGCCTCAAGCTCATGTTAGGGCCTTTCAGCCAGGAGACCGTGGCTGTGGCTACATCTTCTGAGTCCCCCTTCCTGACACGAGGACATCTCAGGGACAGCAGGATGAAGAGGGTGCCATGGAAACATCCCAAACAGCTGGATGCAGGCCAGGGCTGTCAAGGTCCAGGGCCTCCAGAGGATGCCTGCCATGCGCATCACAGGCCATTGGGTGAGATAGGCAGCTGGCCCCCTCCACCGTCTGGGGAGTCACTGAGACATAGTGGTCGGCCACATTCGGTTAGAAAGTTGTAGTTGCACAAAGGTGACATGGATGAAGGGCTACACTAGTTAGATAGATCTTTAAGCACCTTAATGTTTTCCATTCACAAGTTTTTATGTTGGAATTTATTACTTAAACATCTTTATTGCAATTATTAAATTTTTTTTCACCACCCGCCTGTGACTAATTTGTCTCAGATTTGTTTCAACTAGGAATCCTCTTCCACTGATGATCACTCAAGCGAAGCTTCATGTTTGATGTCAGTTTGGGAGGGCCCTCGATGCTGTGTCACTGAGAAAAGGAAGGCATTGGTTCCCCAGAGACCACGAGCGATTCCCTCCCTCCCTCCCACCCCACTCACTCCAGGGCCCTGTCTGTGGGTTTCAGATCCCTTACCCACTACACAGACGTGGCCCAGGCATCATCATAATGATTCCTAGTGAGTCGTCATCTCCTGCCTACCAAAAAACTCACTAACACAGCCCTGGAGTGACAGTGTCACAGGAGATCAAAGGAATTTTGTAGGGGCGGGGTGAGAAGAGGGGGCACGATGGAACCCACACACACAAACCCCTGACGAGTGAATCACTTGGTGATCAGAGCCTCCCTTACTGCCCTCGGATACTTAATTTGAGCTGTCAGCCCTCCAGCGTCTGGTTGGTGCTCCTCGGCAGACTCTTCCTTGTCTTTCTCCTCCTCTTCTTCCTCCTCCTCCGGCTGGCCATCTTCCCTAGCGACGCCTGGCTGCTCAGCCTGCACATCCTCCTGCTCCTCCTCCTCCTCCAGTAGGTCGCTTTTCTCTGCAGAGCCAAGTTGTGCAAGGCATGGCACATGACCACGATGCAGAAAGAGATCACAGGGCCAGATTGGAGGGCCCCACCAGAGCGGTCCAGGTATCGGAATCTCATTTTAAGGAGCCCAGTGCACCTCTCCACTATCAGGCGGGTGGCTACATAGGCCTCATTATAGCGGGTCTCTCTGCACAGGTGTCATCAGCCATGTCCAAAACGGGTAACCCATATCACCCACGAGCCACCTCCGCAGCCTGGGCTCCTCCTCAAATGCCTCTGAGGTGTCCAAGCTCTTGACAATGAAACTATCATACACGTGACCTGGATGTCTTGTGCAGACATGCATAATGTTCATGTTATGGTCACACATGAGTTGAACACTCAGGGAGTGGAACCCCTTTCTATTGATGAATCTCCGCGGATGCTGTAGGTGAGCCTTGAGAGCGACACATGTGCAATCGATGGCCCCCTGAACATTAGGCATCCTCTCTATGGCTGCGAACCCTGCAGCCTGGGCTTCCTGATGTGCCTGTTCTAGGTTATATTTGATGTGCTATTCTGTCCAGGCATGCAGGGCTTCTGTGACCTGCTTGGCACAGCTGACTGGGACGTGCCACAGATATCTCCGTGAGGGGCCTGGAAGGAGCCAGTTGCATAAAAATTCAGAGCGGCCTTCAATTTAACAGTCACAAAGAGTAGGTGCCCCCCCTCCACCCTCAGCCTTAGGCGCCAGATCCTGCAACAGGTTGCACAGGTGTTGCACTGTCTCATTTCAAAGGCAGACACCTCGGCAGCACACAGTGTCCAACATCTGTTGGAATAACACTCATGCACTGAACTGCCGGGATCTCTGCTCCCTCCTCCCCCCCATCCCCCCCTTCTTCCCAAGTGAATGGCAGCCACCTCCTGCCTCTGGTGGTTGTCTCCCTCTACTCCTGCAAGAGGTAAGCCCTGGCCCTCCTGTGCCCGCAATTCTTCCTCCAGCTCCTCTTTCTCAGCTTCAGCAGCAACCAAAAGAACAGCAAGATCAATTGGTTGCAAAAGCCATCTCATCACTCTGAAGGGAGCAGGGAAAGATGGAGAGGAACAAATGTAGAGGTTAAGGAACCCTGCTTGCCCTTAGCACATCAACAGTCAGAACCCCCTCTGCCAATTCCCCCAGCCTCGTGCTCCCACAATCACAGCTCTTTGCAAAGTTGAAAGGCTGCAGCAGTGCAATTTGCAAGGGCTTTGTGCACATCTTCAGCTGGAAGTGAGCTGAGTGCACTAGGAACCAACAGCACCCACAAGACCCAAGGTCAGTGCTGAAACCTGGGTCTGTGCTGCAAGTCAGACATTGGAGATCCTGCAGAGTAACAGCCCCCTACTTTCCCCCACCTCCATACACTCGCAAAGCCACCACCAATCTGGGACAGAAAATAGCTGCAATGAAAAGACACCCGTGAGCCACAGAGAGCTGTCAGATGCTATACACTTACTTCCTCACTAACCCTCACTGATGGAGCATGTGAATCAGACTTTGATGGAGCGCATCTGTTTTGTTCCAATTCCGGATTGGTGAATGCGGTGGTAAAGGAGAAGTGCTGGTAAAGTTGGGCACGCAGCCCATGAAGTCAATTTAAATGCATTTAAATAGCCGTCACACCCGTTTCAGGTGCGGTCTTGATTACGGCCATTTTCAGTCCTTGGTGAAGGGGAAACTGGTGCGGAGGTGGGTGCAGATCGAACTACTTGCCTCACACCTGACTTTACCAGCTTGATGGTAAAATAGGGCCCAGTATCTTCAAGAGAGCAGAAACTTCTAAATAATATGTGAAATGCATTGGAAAAATGCAAAAAAAAGTCAACATTTTTTCTATTCATTCATGGGATGTGTGCATCGCTGACTAGGCCTGCTCTTTGTTGCCCTTCCTTAATTGTCCTTCAATAGGTGCTGGTGAGATGTCTTTTTGAGTCACTGCATAAGGTCAGGAGCTAAGTGATCTTGATGAAACCCAAACTGAGCATTAGTGAGCAGGTTATTGCTAAGCAAGTGCCACTTGCTAGCACTGTTGATGACCCCTCCATCACTGTACTGGTGACTGAAAGTGGACTAATAGGTCTGTAATTAGCTGTGTTGGATTTGACTTGCCTTTTATGCACAGAACGTGCCTGGCCAATGTACCACATTGCCATGGAGTTGCCAGTTTTGCAGCTGTACTGGAACAGTTTGCTTATGGTGCAAGGCAATTTTTGACACACATTTTTCAGTACTATTGTTGGAATATTCTCAAGGCCCAAAGCCTTTGCAGCATCCTCAGCCTTTTTATGATATCATATGGAGTGAATTGAATTAGCTGAAGACTGGCATCTGTGATGTTGGGGATCTCTGGGGGCGGCTGAAACGGATCATCCACTTGGCACTTCTTGCTGAAAATTGTTGCAAGTTCTTCAGCCTTGAAGGGGAGATTTTTTAGCCCTGCCTATCGCTTTCTGTTTATATTTGACATGCAAGTAACCCTGTGTTGTAGTTTTATCCGGTTGGCACACTACTTTTGGATATGCATGGTGTTATTCCTGGCATGCCCTCCATCAGTTTTCATTGAACAAGGATTGATCCCCTGGCTTGGTGGTAATGGTAGAGTGTGGAGATATGCCAGGACATGAGGTTGCAGATTCTGGCTGATTACAGTTGTACTGCTGCCGATGGCCCATAAAATTATTAGATATAGGAGAAGAATTAGGCTACTCAGCCCACTGGGTCTACTCCGCCATTTAATCATGGCTGATAAGTTTCTCAACCCCATTCTCCCGCCATCTCCCCATAACTTTTGATCCCCTTACCAAACAGGAACCTATTTGTCTCTGTCTTAAGTATACTCAATGACCTGGCCTCAACAGCCTCCTGTGGCAATGAATTCCATAGATTCACTACCCTCTGACTGAAAAAATACCTCCTCATCTCGGTTCGAAAGGGTCATCCCTTTATTCTGAGACTATGCCCTCGGATCCTGGTCTCACCTACTAATGGAAACATATTCCCATGTCCACTCTATCCAGGCCTTTCAGTATTCCGTAACTTTCAATGAGATCCCTCCCTCATCCTTCTAAACTCTATTGAGTACAGACCCAGAGTCCTCAAATACTCCTCATACATCAAGCTTTTCATTCTTGAGATCATTTTCATGAACTTCCTTTAGACTCTTCAGGCCAGTACACCCTACCTTAGATACAGGACCCAAAATTGCTCACAATACTCCAAATGTGGTCTGACCAGAGCCTTATAAAGCCTCAGCAGTACATTTGCAGCACCTTGTAATTGCCCAGTCTTGAGTTGCAAAATCTGTTTAAAGTCTATGCCATTTAGCAATGTCACACAAGACAATGGAGTGTACCCTTAGTGTGAAGACATGACTTTGTCTCTGCAAGGACTGTGCAGCTATAACTCCCACTGAAACTGTCATGGACAGACACATCTGTGACAGGCAGGTCGGTGAGATTGAGAACAAGTAACTTTTTATCTTTTGTTGGTTCCCTCATCACCTGCTGCAGTCCCAGTCTAGCAGCTTGGTCTGTGGTAGGCCACTCTTGGTGATGGGGATTAAAGACCTCCACTCAGAATACATGTGTCCTTGTCACCCTCATCGCTTCCAAGTGGTATTCAGCATTGAGGAGTAGTAATTCAACAGCTGAGGGGGGGATGTATGTGATAATCAGCAGGAGGTTTCCTTGTCCATGTTTGACCTGGTACCATGAGACTTCATGAGTTCAGAGTTGATGCTGAGAACCCCCAGGGCAACTCCCTCCCAACTGTATACCATTTTGCCGCCATCTCTGCTGGGTCTATTCTGCTGGTGGGACAGGATACACCTGATGAAGGAACAGCCAGCCCTGAAAGCTAGTGGCATTTGCTACAAATAAACCTGTTGGACTTTAACCTGGTGTTGTGAAACTTCTTACTGTGTTTACCCCAGTCAACGCCAGCATCTCCACATCGGGACAGGGTACACCCAGGGATAGTGACGGTGGAGTTGGGACATTATTTGAAAGGTATGATTCTGTGAGTATGACTAATCAGTTTGTGAGACAGCTCTCCCAGTTTTGGCATAAGCCCCCAGAAGATAATAAGGAGGACTTTGCAGGGTGGCCAGGACACAGAATGTTGTTGTTTCCAGTACCTAGATTGATGCTGGGTAGTCCATCCAATTTCATTCCTTAATGAATTGTGTATAATGAATTGTTACAACTTTATGGCTTGCTAGGCTATTTCAGAGGGCATTCCACTATGGGTCTGGAGTAACATGTAGACCAGACCAGGTAAGGACAGGAGATTTCTCTCCCTAGAGGACATCAGTGAACCAGATGGGTTTTTACGACAAGCGACAATGGTTTCATTGCCATTAGATTTTTTAATGAATTTAAATTTCACCACCTGCCCTGGTGGAATTTGAACTCAGGTCCCGTGAGCATTGCCCAGGCTTACTCTAAGTTATTAGTCCAGTGATAATGCCACTCCACTACCATCTCCTCTCTCCCCTCAGATGCCACCATCTGCTGTGGTGGGATTCAAACCCAAATCCCCGGAGCATTACCCTGGGTCTCTGAAGTGTTGGTCCATGGTAGAAAAAAACATAAAAACACCCTAGGCATCAAAAAAACCTTTTTTGACAGTCCAGCTTGTTTTTGAAAAATAAGCATCTGTGCTATCAAAGTAAAATGACATATGATTATTCTCAATCTGCCCAAACAGATTTGTGACACATTTTGAGGCCATTGGTTAATGGGTAATTAATGATACAGCTATAGAGCCAAGGAATGCAAGGTCACCTTAACCTCATAAATTGAATAGCACCTGCATTGGTAGCTTACAGCAGTGTAACAGAAGCAGATGGAACTTAAATTGGCTCTGAAACTTGTCAAAGACAGGTCTTCGGTTGCCACAATAAATCTTATTGATTGAAACTCCATTCCTGAATTTCCATTGTTTCAGGCTCCGATTTGTTTCTTACACTTGTTAATTAGAGCATGGAAGTAGTGTGAGTGGACAGAAAATAAAGACATTAACATTCATTAATTGAATTGTGTCAACTTTAGTCTAATGTCAGCACCCTTGACTCTAAGTCAAGGTATCGAGTGTTCAAGGTGTTTTGAGTTCAACTGTTAAACCAAGGCCAAAGATGTCCTGTCTCACTTGCTGCAGGAATTGTAGTGGGCGAGAGAAAATTCAGCAGACTATTTAAATGTCCATTGAGTTCGGACGGGACTTCTGCTCCTGAGGTGTGCACAGCCATAAAATCACACCCCAAGTTCTCTCAGATAGATGCAAAAGATCAAGGGCTGAATTTTCCTGTCCACCCACCATAGGAATCACAGCAGATAGGGCATAACCATGCAAAGGTTCATTGACCTTGGGGGGGAATTTTCCAGCTTTGGGGCAAGCGCAGCCAGAAAATCCTGCCCCAAGTGCTTTTACCTGAAATTAGAGAGGGATGTTTTCCCAGTATCCTGACCAGCATTTATCCCTCTACACGCATTAGTGAAAGTGGGCAGCATGGTGGCACAATGGTTAGCATGCTGCCTCACAGCGCCAGGTACCTAGGTTCAATTCCAGCCTCAGGTCGCTCACTATATGTGTGAAGTTTGCACATTCTCCCTGTGTCAGTGTATATTTCCTCCGGGTGCTCCAGTTTTCTCCCACATTCCAAAGATGTGCTGGTGAGGTTGATTGTCAGCACCCTCGATTCTATGTCAGGGTGTCAAGTGTTCAAGGTGTTTTGAGTTCAACTGTTAAACCAAGGCCGAAAATGTCCCATCTCACCTGCCACAAGGATTGTCCCTTAGTTTGGGGAATTAGCAGGGTAAATACGTGAAGATACAGGGATAGGGCCTTGGTGGGATTGTTGTTGGTGCAGGCCCAATGGACTGAATGGCCTCCTGCACTGTAGGGATTCTTTGAAACAAATCTCATCACAATTTACATCCTGTCTAAAGATTCTGCCCTGTCTGAAAATTGGTTTCTTACATCACAACAGCTCTTCATTGGCTGTAAGTGTTTTGGGGCACCCTGAGGTTGTGAATGCTACAATGTAAATTCAAGTCTTTCTTACATTTTTTAACATATTAAAAATCTCGCACATAGTATTCAGTCCCTGCAATATTTGCCTTCTGCGATATTTTACTCACTACTTTTAGTTGGTAATTTTCCTAAATTAGTGGATCTTCTCAGTCATCATTCACATTGCCATTGGAGAATTGCTAACAGATGATAATTATTTCACAATAGTGTTCTGCTATCCCTTATGATTAAGGAACAAATTGGACACTTAGGTGTAAAACTTCCAAAAATGCTGGCAACAAATACAGCACTTCACTGTAATATGAAAAAAATAAGTGCATTAGGCATCATGTCTTGCAAAATATTTCATAAACTCATCATTATTTGGGATCAAATTGATATCGGAATCAGAATTCATGATCACATCTCAACATGTTTCTCCTCCTCCCACTGTTGCTTCATACTGTTATTCCACTGAATGCACTCCCACATATCTACATTAACTTCTCCCAATCTTTCTCCCACAGAGAAACTGACAACTAATTCACACTGTTTTAAACCCCGCTGGAGTGAACCACTTCTGGCGGGGGTGGGTGGAGGGAAAGACTAACATGAATAAATACTTCATATTTGTCTTTACCCAAGAGAATGAGGACAATGGTATGGAATTCAGGGAGAGACAGACTGTGAGGCTCTGAAGCAAATTGACATTGGGAAGGACAAGGAATTGGAGGTGTTGACATCCTTAAAAGTGGATAAATCTGCAGGTCCAGATGATTGTGCCCTGGGCTGCTGTGAGAGGCAAGAGAGGAGATTGCAGGGGCTCTGACCCAAATTTTCACTTCCTCTCTGGCCACAGAGGAGGTGCCAGATGACTGGAGAACAGCTAATGTGGTTTTGCTATTTAAGAAGAGTTATAGAGATAAACCAGTGAACTATAGACCAATCTCACGTCAGTGGTAGGGAAACTATTCAGGGAACTTCTGAAGGAACTCTAAATGGACAGAAAGCATTCTGAAGGGAAAAGGTGAACAGCAAAAGGTCGTAGTACATTTTGGTACTAACGACATAGGCAGGAAGAGTGATGAGGTCCTACAGCAGTAGTTTAGGGAGTTAGGTAGAAAGTTACAAAGCAGGACCTCCAGGGTTGTAATCTCAGGATTACTCCCTGTGCCACGTGCTAGTGAGGCTAGGAATAGGAAGATAGTGCAGCTCAACATGTGGCTAAACAGCTGGTGTAGGAGGGAGGGTTTCAGATATCAGGACCATTGGGATCTCTTCCGGGGCAAATGGAAACTGTACTAACTAAACTAGAAGGGCACAAATATTCTGGCCGGGAGGTTTGCTAGTGTCACATGGGAGGATTTAAACTATTTTGACAGGGGGATGGGAACCAAAGCAAAGGTGAATTAGCTGAAGGGGAACCAGAGAGTAGGGCCAGTAAGACTCAGAGAAACAGTAGGCAGGGCGGAATTGCTAATCAGAGAGGGTCTGGTGGATTGAAGTGCATTTGTTTCAATGCGAGAAGTGTAACTGGTAAGGCAGATGAACTTAGAGCTTGCATTAATGTCAGGAACTACGATGTTGTTGCCAATACAGAGGCTTGGTTAAGGGCAGGACAGGTTTGACAGTTTAACATTCCAGGATACAGATGTTTCAGATGGGATAGAGGGGGATGTAAAAGGGGTGGGGGAGTTGCACTATTGGTTAAGGAGAATATCACAGCTGTACTCCGGGAGGTCACCTCAGAGGGCTCATATAGCAAAGCAATATGTGTAGAGCTCAGGAATAGGAATGGTGTCGTCACAATGTTGAGGGTTTACTATAGGCCACTCAACTGCCAGCGGGAGATTGAGGAACAGATATGTAGATAGATTTTGGCAAGGTATAAAAGTAACAGGACTGTTGTGGTGGGAGATTTTAATTTCCACTATATTGACTGGAACTCACTTAGTGCTGGGGCGTGGATGGGGCAGAGCATCTAGGAGGGCTTCCTGAAACAGTATGTAAATATTCCAACTAGGGAAGGAGCCATACTGGATCGAATATTGGGTAATGAGCCCTGCCAGGTGGTCGATGTTTCAGTAGGGGAGCAGTTCAGGAACAGTGACCACAGTTCAGTAAGCATTAAGGTACTGATAGATAAAGATCATTGTAGTCCTCAAGTTAAGGTGCTAAATTGGGGGAAGGCTAATTACAACAATATTAGTCAGGAATTGAAGAATGTAGATCAGGGGTATATGTTTGAGGGTAAACCAACATTTGGCATGTGGGAGGCTTTCAAGTCTAAGTTGATAGGGATTCAGAACCGGCACATTCCTGTAAGGATGAAGGATAAGTAAGGCAAGTTTTGGGAACCTGGGATAATGAGAGATATTGTGAGCTGAGTCAAAGAGAAAAACGAAATGTGCAAGTGCAAAAACTATACGTGCTTTTGCTGCAAGAGGAAGAGTATTTGCAGGCTTGGTGCAGAGCAAAGCAGGCAGGACAGAACACTCAAAAGAAAACAACGATTAAGGCAACGCCATTAAACCCACTGGCTAAGGAACCCAACAAGGGATCCAAAGGAAACCTGTCCTTTAAACCAGGTCCAACTTAATAAGGTGCCACCTATTGAGATATCATGTTGGCAGATCTCTAAACATGGAGGTGGACACTGGAGCCGTGGCCACAATCATAAGTGAACAAGCATTTAGATACTCCAGAAAGGTATGCAACAATTGAGGTTGAGCCATTCAGAAGCCATTCTATCAATCTATATGAGAGAGATGTGGAAGACAATCAGGACAATTACAATAGCGGTATCCTACAGGAACCAGGCAACACAGTTACCAGTTCTAGTGATTGAGGATCACAAATCTCATCTCATGGATTAAGATTGGATAAAACAGGTACAATTGGACTGACTGGAGCTACTGAATGTTCGGCATGAAGGTTTTCAAGGGCTCCCATGCAGTTGCTTAGATGTTTTCCAAAAGGAACTGGGCCAAATATAAAGGGCTAAAGCCAAATTTTACTTGAATCCAGAGACAACATTTAAATTTTGCCCAATGCTTTATGCACTTCACCATAAAGTGGAAGTGGAGTTAACAAGATTGGAAGGCTTGTGTGTCATAAAATCAATTTCAGAATGGGCTGAGCCTATTGTCCCTATTCTGAGTACTCATGCTGTGAGCATCTGTGGGGCTGTAAGTTAACTGTGAACCAAGGAGCCTAGATGGATCGATACCACACTCGATGGATCGCAAAATTAGCAGGGGGCCTTAAGTACACCAAGTTATCTCCGAGCTATGTATGCCAGCAGTTGGAGCTAAGACTCCCAAACGTTGGTAACCATTAACACCCATGAAGAATTATACCAGTACACTCGCCTGTCATTTGGGGTCTAATCAGCTTGCGCCATTTTCCAGCGTACCATGGAAAGCTTGTTACAGAGAATCCCCAGATGGGTAGTATGCTTGGATAATATCCTAATTCTTGGAGCATTCTCCCAAGAGGCACAGGGCAAACTTAGAAGAGGTCCTAAAATGATTTAAAGAAACAGGCATCCACTGAGAGGTTACATACCTTGGCTTCACGGTTAATGCCAAGGGTTTGTAGCCCCCAGGTAACAAGGTGTAAGACAATCCTGGTTAGTGCAGGCTGCCTGAAGCAGCTCTCACCCCCTCAATCATGGGGACCCAAGATATAGGCTCCACTGACCCCTATGTCGCCCAGACCAATCGTGGTCTCCTCCTTCCCCACCGCCCGTGGATCAGCCGCTCCCTCCCACCGATCCCTGCAGAATGGCAGCAGGCCCCCTCCCCCATTAGCCCCTCCCTTCATTGGGCCCTACATCTCACTGCTCTCACTCTTACTGGCCCTGCCCCTTCTGGCCCCACCCCCATTGGCCCCACTCTCCACTGGCGGAGAAATCTGGGGCTCGTAAAATGCCACCTGTCATGCCAAGCACTTTACGCCCGACCTTACCACCGTGTTGCACCCAAAAACGAGCGCAGTGCAGTGGTAAAATCGCCCAGCATGACTCAAAGAAAGGACACAGAGCCTTTGAAATCAGTGGCTTAGTCATGGTTAGAAACTTGGCGGTGGACTGGCCTGGGTGCTGAGTAAAATTGTCGACAGAACAAGACCAGTTTCATCGGTGTTGGAAGTACAAGGTCGGCATGTGAAAAAGAACATATGGATCATTTGAGGAAGAGAGTTTGGTCTGATCCAGGGGCCTAACAGGTGTGTCCCACTGCAGATTCATGCATACCAGTTGCAGATCCAGAGATACCTGTGGCCTTTCCGAAGCCTAGGCGGCTACAAGCCTCTGGGGAGGAAGATGTCACCGAGGAAGACACCAACACTGGGTTGGTGAGTTTACCTTTTTCTTCTGCCAGACATCACTTGCTGAAGGATTGGGTTGCAGCATTCTGCAGGAATCCCTAAGTCTCTGGAATGATTGACTTTGTGAATGGACTTTTATTTGACATCTCTAATGTGATATTGCATCTGTGTGTCTACATATAATGATAGGTGGATTCAGGAGATGGGGGGAGAAGGAGTGTGGCCCCTTTAAGGGGTGATCTTTTGAGAGCTATGTGACCAGGCTGGACCCTATGGAGGGCACATACCCTGAGACGGAGAAGACCTTCAGTTGGAGCCAGACCCTTATCTTGTACAGAGTTATATTACTTTAATAAACTCTGTTGTTAAATCCACATTGAGTTGCCTTTAGTTACCACTTAGGAAAACTTCCTTTTTTGACTGTGAATTGCATGTTGGATTTAAATGCACTGTAGAGAAAGGCTGGATGGGTATAACAACAAAGAAACCTGCAGGGTTTTAAAAGAAATAAACGAGAGCCTGCAGAGCTTGGTGACAGCAATCATTGCAATGTTCTTGTTAAATTAACAATGGCCGGGATTCTCCGGCTGTTCACGCCCTGCCTCCTCTGCCAAAAAGGATGCAGAATTTGGTGCTTAGCCAAATCTCCGTTCACTGCAATGGGATGGTAGAACCTCGCTGACATGAACGGAGAATCCCATCCAACAAGTTTTAAGCGTTTTGTTGGCTTGAAAAAGAATGAAACAATTTATCTCACAGAATCCTGACCAAGCACGGGAAACATAGAGAGCAAAAATTTCCTTATTATAAGAAACAGAAGAATTGCCCTGAAACTGAACTTTACAGAGCAGAGAAAATGTAGTTGCCATTTAAAAAATTTGGAAAAAAGTGGGCACGATTTTACAGCCTCGCTCATCGCAAAATCGCAAAGTCCGGCCTGAGATCAATGTACCTTCCCATGGTCCGCCGCTCGCCTGCTCCGGTTTCCGTGCTGGACAATACAGTAAATTACAGCCAGTGTCTTTGCAGGAGTTGGATTTGGGAAAATTGGAAATCTTCTACTTTGCACATATGCAAAACACACCCATCACTTCAGTCCAAATTAAGAAGCCCAGTCAAGTGGACAAATTATTGTCCAAAGCCATGGATCTTGTGATGCATGTCAACCATTCCCCAGACTTCCAAGTCTCACCTGATTTTCATCCTTGCATTCCAGTAGGATGGAGTTATTAGTCGCTTCAGGATGTTTGTTTTTGGGGCATGGGAGCTATCATTCCACCAACATTGATGAAACCAGTGTTGGTCCAACTGCATTCTGGACACTGTAGAATAGTTTGCATGAAAGGTATTGCAAGAAGTTATTTTTGGTGGCCTGACCTGGATCAAGACACAGAAACCAAGGCAAGATCTTTGTTCTTCATCTCAGAGTGTGAGAAAGAGTCCTCAACTGGCATGCCTGCATCCAGAGGACTTGCCAAAATATTCTTGGCAGCGTATCCACATCAATTGTACTGGTCTGTATGAAGGAGCGATGTTCATAATGGTTGTGGATGCTCATTCCAAATTGTTAGAAGTTTCAGTAATATCTTCTATTATTGCTGAGAGTGCAATTCTAAGGCTAAGGGAAATATTCATAGTTCCAAGTTACCAGAACTTGTGACCAACACGGAACATCAGTGTGTCTCAAAGGGTTTGAGAATTTTTCGAGTAGTTATAGAATTCTCCACATCACCTCAACAGCCTACCACTCCTCCACCAATAGATTAGCAGAGAGCTTTGTTCAAACCATGAAACACGCATTAAGATTGTTTCTATTCAAAAGTGTCTGAACACATTTCTGCTGACATATTGAAACACACCATATGCAATGACAAAAGCGTCTCCAGCATTCCTACAACTGCACACTTGTTTCGATCTGCTGAAACAATGAAAACATGACAAGTTATGCAAGATCAACAACATGACTAATGATGTTATTGCTCTACCAGGAAAGAATCTGGCTCTCCCAATTGGCCAACAATTGATTTCTAGCAATGGGGACTAGACGTGATGCCTCACTGGGCCATTGAGATCCTCTGGGGGTCAAGAGCAAAAGGGGGGTGCCCCTTGGGCAGTGCCAGCCTGGCACCCTGACACTGCCAGCCTGGCACCATGGCACTGCCATCCTGGCACCCTAGCACTGCCCACTGGGCATCAAGCACTGGGCATTGCTAAGGAGGTGGGGCCAGTGGGGGGTTGGGCCAGACTGGGGTCGGTCGGTCAGTGGTTTGTGGGGGGACAGAAATCAGCTGCACACTCTGCATTAGGAATCAGTAGGGGGAAGAAGAGAGATCTGCTGCCACTCTGCATCATGGGGTCAGCGGGGGGAGGGAGGGGGGGTGATTGGGCTGGCCATGGTGGGGTGAGGTTGGGCTGATGATCATAGGATGAAGGTGGGCAGGCTGGCAATCGTGCGGGGGTTCAGTTTGGCGATTGTGGGAGGTGTCGGGTCAACAGTCATGCAGCGGTCAGGCTGATTGCATTGGGGGCAGGGAGGGGTGAAGAAGTTTGGGTGTGGGAGGTCTTGAGAGATTACAGGTTCCCCCGGTAGCTGAGGGGGTGGTGCCAAGGAGGCAAACTGAGAGCAACAGAGGCTGAGTTACAGGTCTCTGCTGCTAGAGGCCTGCACATCGCAGTGGCACCCTCTACTACTCTCAACCAGTGTTCGGGTGACTTTAGCCCCACCCCTTCCCTCTACAGGCAACAAACCATTTCTGCTCTTATTTGTGTATAAGATTGCTGATTTGAACTTGCCCAAAAAATGGATCTGGAGGAGAACCATGGCCAGGCTTCAGAGATAGTAGGGTTAAAGCAAGGAGAGGAATATTTGTTTGATATAAATTGGTTACACTCAGACACATAGAAATGAACCATAAAAAGAGGGGCGATGGAGGAAAATTTCATGATCACAGTAATAGGGCCATAAAATTTTAAAGGGAGACCTCTGTTCCTGTGGTAATTCCATCAGGAGACCATTGAAACCCTAAGAAAATAAGGGTAAATACTACTTTTCAGTCATTTATGATATTTAAATTAGGTCCCTATTGGATGACTGCCAGACCTGGAGATTAAAATAACCTTCATGGAATTTCAGAATCACAATGTCATTCAAAATTCTGGCTGGCACCGCTCCGTGCTTTGAGGAGTGTAAAAGCTGTATTGCAGAAATTCAGCATATTGTGAAAAAGATTCAGCTTTACCTGAGAGGCAGTGATGTTTTTGAAGATCTGAAAGAGATAATGGAAGTTAGATAGGGGCTACTATTTGAAAAGATGGATGGGTTATTTGTGGAGCAGAGCAGTGCTGGTAGTTATGAAGGAGAGACAGACTGTCTGAGGTAAAGCAGCTATCAATAATGTTAACTTACATTGGGGAGTGGCCAGGAGTTGAGTGGAGGGATAAAAGGAGGAGGTGGCAAGTCTCCTGGAGACCAATGATTCCTCAGGGCAAATGAGCTGAATCTTCTGAGTTGCAGGAGGTCAGGGTTATAGTAGGTGAAGTACTGGAGGTGAGAGCATTGACAATAATGAGATGGAGGCAGAAGTAGCAGCATGAATAGTCTGAATTTTCGTGATGACAGGAACTCTCCTCGTTTGCAGATTAAGAGTATGCATGTAATATATACTACCACAGTTTTCAAGTCGAAAAATACTTGCAATTTTTATGCAACTCAAAACATAGAGTATCACTGGGTCACATTACTGAATATTGTCACCTTGAGCTGAAAACCTCGATTAATCTGGAATGTGATAGGTATGAAAAAAACTGTTTACTGTCTCAAATTTGATTTATTTCATAGTGTGTGTGAAGCAGCTGAGTGGGGTATTGTAATGATAATGCTACGGTCCATGAGGCTTGTCATGTGGTTGTCAACAAGCCTCAAGTGAATTCTGAGATTAAAATATATCTTTGTTCCCATAGAGCAGTGGAATGTAGATTAAACTTCCAACAGAATATTACATTGAATTTCATTGAATTTAACAGTACAAGCCATTCAGCCCATCACATCCTTACAGCTATACAAATTTTCTTCCACTTTGTTTCATCTCAGCTCCCATTCCTTTCACTTTTCTAATTTCCCTTAATTGCATCTTTACGGGGTATCACAACTAGTCCTAGTAGTAGCAACTTCCACATTTGGACCACTCTGGCCAAAATGCTTTGGACCCAACGCAGGCAATTTGGTGATCCAGTCAAAAGCCCATTGACTTTCGGCGGGAATAAATGATACCGTTTTTTGAGTAAAGACGTTCCTATTAAATTTCTTATTTGATTTATTAGTGACCAGCTCATACTTAATGGCTTTAATTTTGGACTGTCCTCACCAAAGTTACTTCTGATAGATGAACTTCAAAAACAAGCTCGATAACGATATCATTCGGATCCAGTTGCTGGGATAGATATAGACTGAGGTATTACTGTGCTGATAGGAATCGAGGAACAAAGAATATCACCTATGCAAAGGTGAATATTATGTTTGGTGGGAATGGACAGATATTATGGAGTTTACTTTGGGGATCAGGTAACATTGATATAGGAGATTAAATGGTAGGGTAAAGTTTAGCTTGAGAGAGGTTGTACATGTTCAGTAAGTGGAGAGAGGGGAGGGCTTATGGATCAAATAAATGTTTCTTAATCCATCATTTCTCATGCTGATCTGCTTTTCCATGTTCTCTGAGTAGCAACCTGTTGGTTCATTGTGTCGGGATTTCTAATTTTGAAACACATGAAAGGAGCCTATTTTGGGAGGAATTATTGTGTAACTAGTCCGATGAATCAAATTGCTTGTATACAATGATAGTGTTCTTTTGCAATATGGTGTGAAAAAATTGTTTCTGAGTCAACAAATGCATTGATTAAAATTAAACAAAATGGTACAATTGAAAATGTGACTGTTCTATTGCCATAAAGTAATGGTTATCAGACTACAAAGGGAATGACTATAAATAATTAAACATGGAATGACAGTAAAATCAATAGATGCAACATTGTCCTCATTTAAGTTTCAAGATTAGTTTGAAAATTTAATGCAACCGGAATACAGATTGATTTTTAATATCAATTTACCAAAAAAAAATGATGGTATAGATGAATGCTCAGTGTTTATTGAGTAACAGTGGAAGAGAAAAAATAATTTAATTACATGCACAGAGTGATCTAGTCATATCACTGGATTCATTCCATTCAATTTCACAATATGAGAAAATATTCAATTAAAGAGGTGACCAGAACGAAAGGATGTCAAGGCAAGGGAGTTTTCTCACTGTCATGGCCAATAGGCAGCACTGTCACCAAAGACAGATAATCTAATCATTTAACTCATTGTGCAACTTTGCTGCCCGAAATTTACCTGCCACATTTACTTACACAGCAACTGTTGGTGAAGCAGATTGTGATTTCCTGTGGTAGGACTGGAGGGTCTTAATGACATTACTGTTACTAGAGAGGCGGTGCTCGACAGACTGGAGGGGCTGATTGTGGACAAGTCCCCAGGACCGGATGGAATGCATCCAAGGGTTCTGAAAGAAATGGCGGAGGTGATAGTGGATGCCTTGGTGGTTATTTTCCAGACGTTGCTGGATTCCGGGGAAGTGCCGGATGATTGGAAAACGGCTAATGTTATGCCGTTGTTTAAGAAGGGTGCCAGGCAAAAGGCGGGGAATTATAGGCCGGTTAGTTTAACGTCTGTGGCAGGTAAAATGTTAGAATCTGTCATTAAGGAGGAAATTGCGAGGCATCTTGAAGGGAATTGCTTGATAGAGCAGACGCAGCACGGTTTCATTAAAGGGAAGTCATGTCTGACAAATTTACTGGAGTTCTATAAGGATGTGTCTAGGGCGGTGGATAGAGGAGAGCCAGTGGATGTGGTCTTTCTAGATTTTCAGAAGGCGTTTGACAAAGTACCTCACAAGAGGTTATTGCAGAAGGTCGAGGGACATGGAGTTGGGGGTAGGGTGTTAGCGTGGATAGAGGATTGGTTGTCAAATAGGAGGCAGAGAGTGGGGGTCAACGGGTGCTATTCGGATTGGCGGACGGTGACTAGTGGAGTGCCCCAGGGGTCGGTGCTGGGGCCTCAGCTTTTTACCATTTATATAGATGGTCTGGAGGAGGGAACCGAGTGTAGGGTGTCGAAATTTGCTGATGACACCAAGATTGGGGGAACGGCAAATTGTGCGGAGGGTGTGGAAAGTCTGCAGAAGGATCTAGATAGGCTGGGCGAATGGGCCAGGAAATGGCAAATGGAATTTAATGTTGGCAAGTGTGAGGTGGTCCACTTTGGTAGGAAGAATGGTAGGAAGGACTATTACTTACGGGGCGAAAAACTGCAGCAGGTGATGGTGCAGAGGGACCTCGGGGTCCTTGTGCATGAGTCGCAAAAACCCAGCTTGCAGGTGCAGCAGGTGGTCAGGAAGGCGAATGGGATGCTGGCCTTCATAGCGAGGGGGATTGAATATAAAAGTAGGGAGGTGTTGCTGCAGCTGTATAGGGCATTGGTGAGGCCGCAACTGGAGTACTGTGTGCAGTTTTGGGCGCCGCACCTGCGCAAAGATATTTTGGCCTTGGAGGGAGTGCAGAGGAGGTTTACTAGGCTGATACTGGAGTTGAGGGGGTTGAGCTATGAGGAGAGGCTGAATAAACTAGGCTTGTACTCGTTAGAGTTTAGAAGAATGAGGGGAGATCTCATTGAGACGTATAAGATGATGAATGGGATGGATAGGATAGAGGTGGAGAGACTCTTCCCGCTCAAAAAAGACAGTAGGACTAGGGGGCACAGCCTCAAGATAAAAGGGGGGCGGTTTAGAACGGAGTTGAGGAGGAACTTCTTCACTCAAAGGGTGGTGAATCTCTGGAATTCTCTGCCCGTTGAAGTGGTGGAGGCTGCCTCGCTAAATATTTTTAAGACGCGGGTTGATGGGTTTTTGATAAGAGAGGGGATTAAGGGTTATGGGGAGAAAGCGGGAAAGTGGAACTGAGCAGCGACAGATCAGCCATGATCTTATTGAATGGCGGGGCAGGCTCGAAGGGCTAGATGGCCTACTCCTGCTCCTATTTCTTATGTTCTTATGTTCTTTAATGAAAGGTGCTATGCAAATGTTAGCTCTTTCTTCGAAACAAAAACTTGAGGAGGTTGGTTTGCGGAGTACCCTGCTCAAAATACTTCATATTTAATGTGTTTGAAGAAGAAGTGTTATTACTGGGGAATAGAATATCTTTTTCAGTTTGGGCACATACTGTCAAGATCAAAAACTCCTAGATTGGAGAGAGCATGAGCTAAATACAGCAGTCAAGTTCCTCGACAATATATTTGAACCAGAACAGCATCCTTCAATGAATAAGACTTTTTTCTTGTTTTCCAACCCAGCTACCTCTTGTGCTATTTGTGAGTGTGTTGACTGGTTTATGCCAGAATGTGAGCTGCTCTGTGCTTTCTACTCATCTCCACTGTGAATTGAGTTGAGTCTCACTTCGCATTATAATTTTACAGTCAATGGCAAGAGATTCCAGACTGAGTTTTCCTCTGCTATCCAAATGGACAAGACAGAGGTAGGAAATGGAACAAGGTCAAGTGGTGATACCTAGCACAGCAGAACTTCCCTCCCCACCCTGGTTTGGTCACTATCTGTAGTATAAGGGTCTGGCACATGTAGAGTTAACATTGGACTGAGTACAATAATGTCCACACAATGTTAACAAAGAGAACAAAGAACAAAACAAAGAAAAGTAAAACACACAAACAGCCCCTTCGGCCCTCCAAGTCCATGCCAATCATGATGCCCGAACTAAATTAAAAACAAAACCATTTGCCCTTACTCAGACGTATCCCTCTACTCTCTCCCTATTCAAATACCCATCTAGATGCCTCTTAAATGTTGCTACTATGCCTGCTTCCATCACCTCCTCTGGCAGCACATTCCAGGCACCCAACTCTCTCTGCGTGAAAAACTTCCCACTTAAACTTTTCCCCTCTTATGTTGAACCTGCGTCCCCTTGTAATTGACACTTCCACCCTGGGAAAAAGCTTCTGACTATTCACCTTGCCTATCCCTCTCATAATTTTGTAGACTCCTATCAGGTCTGCCCTCAGCCTCTGTGTTTCCAATGAAAACAATCCTGGTTTATTCAACCTCTCCTCATAGCCAACACCCTTAAGACCAGGCAACATCCATCTTTGTGAACCTTCTTTGCACTCTCTCCAAAGCTTCTGTGTCCTTCTGGTTGTATTATAAGAGAACAAATGACCTGCATTTAAAGGTCAGTGTCATGTTCAGAGCAGAGCACACAAGCAAGAATGGAGATCTAGCTTGAACCCTTTACTGTGTATACATATAGAGTTCTTGTAGTTAATAAATGCATACAATTAACCTACTTAAGACTACAAAGACTTCATTAAAACCTACCAAATAATATCCAACACCTTACAACACTGGTGACCCCTGCCATTCCCTAAATAAATAGTAACACAAGATGGGACCTGGTTCACAGACAGTGTGGCTTGTGTATAGGAATAGGAGCTCCAGGCAATATTTTAATAAAATATGGATTGGTGGCGAAGCAAGTTAAGAATAGAAGCAGCAGCATTATATTTCAGTTCTGCTTTCTCAACTGAATATTTTATTTTCTGTCTGTTTCTGAATTTAATGAAGTGAATTGGATATGTAATTGGAATATAGCTCCGTAATAGCCAGCTGGCAGACACTGCTGCATATTGGTACAGCAGTTGTAGCATTTGCTGTTGTGTACTGAATATTCATTGCCAGGGTTAGAGGATTAATTTCAGTGAGATTTGTGAAACTTGGATCGACCAACCTTTACATATCAAGACCAATGACCTAATTTTCCACAAAATGGTCCTTTCAGTTTGTGCAGCTCATTAAAATATGTGCAGAATGTAGAAGATACACAATAATAATCTGCACATTCATGCAGAAACAAGCAGAACCCACAGTTTTTTTTAAATTTGGCTTTCAGTTTAAATTTTGGAGGTGTAGCTGGAATGAGACGCAGTTTTAAAAGCTGCAGTGGTGGAGTGTTCAGATCAACCATTGTAATAAATAGGACAACCAAAAGAGCCAAAGTTAAAGCAGATCACGTCACTGCTTTCAAAAGACAGAGCTGCAAACACCTAGCAGACAGAGTTACAGAGATATGCTCAGAGCAGGAGAGGAAATAAACTAATTTTAAATGTAGCCAGTTAGTCTAAACAACAAGAATCGTTGTTGGTTCACCACCAACTCATTTACACTAGTGGTCAGGCTACTGCTCACCTTGGCTGGGGCCTTCATGTGGTTGTGCAGAATCCCTGTCCAGCCAGGGTTTTACGACCCCTCCCATTTGGTGAGATATCACGTTTCTGCTGAAGTAAACGGCAACTTAAATGGCCCACCTTGGTGAGACCAAGTGGGCGGGCATGGTGGCACAGTACTTAGCATTGCTGCCTCACAGCGCCAGGGACGCGGTTCAATTCTGGCCTTGGGTCACTGTCTGTGTGGAGTTTGCACATTCTCCCTGTATTTGCGTGGTTTCCTCTGGGTGCTCTGGTTTCCTCCCACAGTCCAAAGATGTGTGGGTTAGGTTGATTGGCCATGCTAAGTTGATCCTACTGTTTGGGGATTAGCAGGATAAATACGTGGGGAATAGGACGTGGGTGGGATTGTGGTTGATGCAGACTCAATGGGCTGAATGTCCTCCTGCTGCACTGTAAGGATTCTATGATTCTATTCTATTCTATAACCCCGGCCTTTGTTTTACGCAGAGCAGCATCTTTATTATGAACATCAGGGTCCTTTCATGTACATAGGATCCCAAATACAATCTTGAAATGCAAGATTGAAACAGGCAAAGTAGTACCAACATAGACTCCACACACTTGCAAGATGTGTTGAGTGGCCTGAAATCGGTTTCACCTTCACTTTGCCCTGTTGCCACTCTGTTCTTGGCCTCTTTCAGGGATCACTTCCAATCCATCCCACCCCACCTCCACTCCCCCACAACATTCCCACCACCATCATCCCTGACCCTCCAATCCTGCTCCTGCCTAGATTGTCAGCCAGATCCCTGCTCTTCTAGGAGCTACGTAAACTAAGTTCTTGCAGCTTGCTGGATGTTTGCAGAAGAAGCATGAGCATCAAAATTGCTGTGCCTTCATGATGTTAACCATGGGTAAATACTGACTGCCTCTTTATCTCCAGAAGTTAATCTGTTTTTATTTTGTATGCAATAGTTGTGGTCCTGGACTAACAGGTAAGGCTGGAGGTGATACGGTTAGCAAACTCTATCTTTTATTGAAAATCACACTAATTACTTTTACAAGGTAGCCTTTACATGAGGTTCAACTTCAAACTATCTTTTGCCATGCTCTATTATCACTTGATATTACTAATGATGTAGACTATATCTTTACATATTAAATATTGACCCTTTATATTACATCCCCCTTACCCCCACAACTCCCTGACTCAATAAATCCTATTTATATTATCCTACTTTTCCCTGCCAGAGTCTTTAGCTTGGATTTTGTGGGTCCAACACCAGTGAACATCATTGTGGGCAGGACAGGGAAATGTGGACAGCTGTTGGCTGCAACCTTACGACCTTGTCCCACCCGCTAATTGGTGTGGTGAGATGGTAAGATTACAGGTGAACCAAAAAATTGGTGAGAGGCATATTTGCATGCATTTGAATGGATTTGAATATCATTAGAGCGTGCAGAACAGCGGTTTAGCTCCCCCCTCCCCCCACCTCACTTACATTTACCACCTTGTGGGTGAGATGTCACAGGGCGAAAATTACAGCTGCTCTATATAAGTGTTGTTCTGGCAAAGCAGTGACAAAGGTGAACGAGGAGGTCAGTACCACTGAGCATCAACCTCTGGAGTGCAGGTGGAGGCCTCAGCCACTGCCATTGTGCAGAGTGGGGTGCAGGGGTTTAGAGAGTGCTCATGCTGGTCCCAAGGTCCTGTGGTCAGGGCTTGCCACTGGCTCGGGGCATGTGTTGTGCACATTCCCCCTGCCCACTGAAAGACACCTAAGGTGTTGCATATGTGGTTGACTCCCAACCCCACTGACATCGCCATCGTTGCCCTGCCATCTATTTGTTGGACAGGTTCGGTGGCTGACAGCAGACATTTCCTCCCAGGCCCCACTAACACTAACAAAAACCAGCTGTTGCTCCAATCTTGGATTGAGAGACCAAGGATAAATTTCAGGCACTTGTAAACCAAATATTCTGTATATACTTCCAATTGAATTGAGAGATTTTTAGTTCCGTGCATAGTGCATTTCTTTGTGTGTTAACTGCCACTATAACTGGTTTGCACCAAATATCAGCAGTAATTGACAACATTCAACGTCAGTGCAAATGAACAGATGATTCCATGTACCAAAAGTATGTAAAATGGTGTACACCTGCCCTATGTGCCTTCAACTTTTATCTTTCTATTACTACATCCAGGCACAGCCCCAACAACAGTTGAGGTGGAGGTGGCCTGCTGATCGCTTTGTCCTATTGACTGTGATGGTATTGGTAGGCACCTCTAGTGGCCCAAGATTCAGAGGACCCCAGCTTACTAAAAGTCTCTGCACAGATGCAGTTGCATGCTCCTTCGTCTGACCTACTGGAGGTAATGGGATCATGAGCAGAGGAGTAGTTGAGCAGCAGCATACCCTGGGATGCCCTGGGATGAAGCCACCAGGGTGTCTTGCTGGCACTCCTCCTCTCTGCGGGCACCCTCTGGCATCTGCCTGACTCCTGGAGAAGAAGTCGAGATGCCTCACCTACCTCACTCTCTTCCTATAGCCATTGCTGCACTGCACCCATAGCTAGAGCAACAGAGTTCAGGTCAGAGTTCAGATTAGCCATTGTTCATTCTGCTGGGCCTGGGTCTCCTAGGTGGCTATCGTCCTTTCTGTGAAGGCAGCCAAGCATTCACATGTGGAGCCATGGCAGCGACAAAGTGTGAAGGTAATCCTCCAGCCTTCAGTCCAGACTGTGGAAGTTCTCTGTTATATCTGCCTTGTGATCTCCTACCAGTCTCTGTATCTCTTAAGGGGACAAGTCCAGAAGCTCATAACTCACATGGAGCTAAACAGGGACCTGGTCTCCAGCAGTGTTTCAAATGTCTGAGACCTCAACTGCAAATCCCTCCACCAGCATAAACCAGCGTTCAGAATGCCACCTTGCACATAGAGATTTTGGGAAAAGAGTACTGCCAGAGCACCAACTGAAATTGATGGATATTCTTGTCCCACAAGCATCAGAACTGTGTCCAGAGGCTTCTCTGCAAACTTCAATTTCAGTATATGATTCATCCTGATCTCTGCAAAATGTCCTTGTTCTTTTAATTGTCTTTAATGATTCAAGAGAAAGTGAACTAAATGGATCACATACCCTGTTAAAGTCTCCCATGCTCATGGAGAAGTAGCATTCAAACTTCTCTTGTAATTGTTTTGAGATGTGTGGAGAAGAGTTTGAGTATAATTTTGCCAGCAGGATTTGCTGGTGCCAGCTGGAACATCTCATTCAACCCACTTACCACTTTTTCCTGCCAGGGGGCCAGTTTTGATCTGAAGCCTTGAAGTTTATCTGTGGCAGTCAGAATGTTGTTTCTCTGCCACATTTTATCAATCATCACATATTAAATCTTTGTGTAGCAATTCATACAGAGCCAAAAACTCCTTCAGTGCTTTACAGAGCTCATAAACAAGAGTGAGGGCCTTTCCCTGAGACAACCATCGTGCACAGATTGTTGGTATTTATTGCAAAAGGACAGAATTTTAAAGAGATGTTATTACAATTGTATGAGGTGTTGGTGAGACCACACCTGGTGTATTGAGTCCAGTTTCGATCTCTTGAACATAGAACATAGAACATAGAACATAGAACATTACAGCGCAGAACAGGCCCTTCGGCCCACGATGTTGCGCCGACCAGTTACAAAACAATGACCCACTAACCTAAACCAATCCCTTCTCGTCCATAAACCTATCCACGGATCTCTTAAACGCCCCCAAACTAGGCGTATTTACAACTGCAGCAGGCAGGGCATTCCAATCCCTCACCACCCTCTGGGTAAAGAACCTACCCCTGACATCCGTCCTATAACTACCACCCCTTAATTTAAAGCCATGCCCCCTCGTGCTAGATTTCTCCATCAGAGGAAAAAGGCTATTACTATCCACCCTATCTAAACTTCTAATCATCTTATATGTTTCAATAAGATCCCCTCTTAGCCGCCTTCTTTCCAGCGAAAACAACCCCAAATCCCTCAGCCTCTCCTCATAGGACCTCCCCTCCATACCAGGCAACATCCTGGTAAACCTCCTCTGCACCCTCTCCAAAGCCTCCATATCCTTCCTGTGATGTGGGGACCAGAACTGCACACAGTACTCCAAGTGCGGCCGCACCAGAGTTGTGTACAGTTGCAATATGACGCTGCGACTCCTAAATTCAATCCCCCTACCAATAAACGCCAAGACACCGTATGCCTTCTTAACAACCTTATCTACTTGACTCCCAACTTTCAGGGATCTATGTACACATACACCTAGATCCCTCTGCTCATCCACACAAGGAAGGATGTGGTGGCCCTGGAGGAAATTCATAGATGGTTCGCCAGATTGATTTCAGGTTTGAAGGGGCTGTCATATGAGGAGTTGTTGGATAGCTTGGACTGGGACTCACTGGTATTCAGAAGAATGAGGAGAGATCTGATTGAGGTGTATAAAATGCTAAAGGGGATTGATAAGGTGGGTGTTGAATAGATATTTTCCTCTTGTGATGAAGTCTACAACAACAGGTCATAGATACAGGCCAGAATTTTACCGTGCTGCCCTCTGGGGGAATCTTAACAGGCAAGGGGTGGACCATGGAAAGGGCTGTTGACCTCGGGCAGGATTTTACTATTTCCGGATGAGTGAGGTCATAAAATCCCACCCATACAGTGAGAGAAGGGAGGTTCAGAACTGAGATGAGGAAAATCTATTCTCTCAGAAGGTTGTGAATCTGTGGAACTCACAGTCCCAGAGTGGAGTGGAGACAGAATCAATCAACAGATTCAAGAAAGAAATAAATAGATTTCCAATGAAAAATGGGATAAAGGGCTATAAGGAGTAGGCAGGAAAGTGCAGTTGAGACCAGGATAAGGTCAGCCATGATCATGTTAAATGGTAGAATAGGCTCAATGGGCTGAATTACCTACTCTGCTCCTAATTCCTATATTCCTACTGTGTGCATGAATAAACCCCTGGAATGTGGTTCCCATCAAAATAGTAAACATATATAAATTCAAAGGTCATGACCTCGCATAATTCAAGATTTTCACTCTTTGGTCTAATATTGCAGTTAACTCAGATGACGTTGTTTTGGCAACAAGACCCTCACAATGCAGGATACAGTGGCTGGCTTGGATGTCAGGATTCTGCCTTTTCACCTTATTAGTGAACCCTTTAACTTTTCTTATTATGGAAAGAGCTCCATCAGTGCGGACGTTGTTACACCCGGTCCAGTTAAGATTGTTTTCTTCCAGATAAGCAGTTGTGACATGAAAGATTTTCCCTCCGGTTGCATCACTGGACAATTCTTCGCAAAAGTAAAAAATTCTCTTTGATAGAATCCCCGTCAACGTATCTGATGTTGGCTAAGACTGGCAGTGTCTGCTAATATCTGTGCAGTCATCAATCTGCAGGGCAGATTTTCCATTCATTTCTAATTTATCCTGAAACATCTACCTATTCAAGACTAACTGACATCATGTTAATAAGCCATTTGATTGTACTATTAAAAAGAGGAACTTGTCAATTTCCTTGGCAGTGTCAGTTCCCTATGCTTCTCTCACAATACTTTGGCATGCTGGCAGAGTTAGGGATGGGCAATAAAAATATTGATCGAGCTAGCATTACCCATGTCCTTTAAAAGAATATTAAAAATCTGTTCTTCCGGCATTTTGGTCACTTAACCCCAGGTTCCACTTATCTAATCTTCATGACAATAAACTGTGGTATCTGGGATATGCACAGCAGATCCACAGCTTATTAAAGCAGCCAACCACACAGAAATCAGGATACATAATATTGGAGCTAGTGGTACAAAAAATGAGATCATTAAAGAGGCATGGAGACATCAGTTTCCAACATCACAATGTGTCAGAATTCAGAGCCTCATGCACGAAAATCATTAAAGAAAATGCTAAGCAGAGTGATGGTAAGATAGAAATGGCAACAACAGATTATGTATCAACAGCAGAACAAAGATCAGAAGACAGATAGGATAGGCACACAGATACAAGACACACAAGACTAGAGGATGACAAAAATAAGCAGATTCTATTTAGATGCTGCTTACAATCTACTTTTATGAGGACAGATTGAGGAGACTAGGCTTGTATTCTCTGCAATTTAGAAGAATGATGGGTAAACTCATTGTAACATACAAAATTCTTACAGGGCTTGAAAGCATTAGCTGCAAGAATGATGTTTTCTCTGGCTTGGGGTGGTGGGGGTGGGAGGGTTGGCTTCAGGGTCAGGAGAGTGAAATGAGGAGGAATTTCTTCACTCAGAGGGTGGCAAATCTTTGGAATTCCCTACCCCAGAGGGCTATAGAGGCTCAGTCATTGAGTATATTCAAGACAGAGGTCGATAGATTTTTGGATACATATCAAACGAAATGGGGATAGTGCAGGAGAATGGTGCTGAGGTAGAAGATCAGCCATGATCTGATTGAATGGCAGAGTTCAATGGGCTGAATGACCTATTCAAGCTCTATGTGTACAGAGCTAACAATCCCATTCTCAGGTTATCCCTTACTGCTAAAATGTAACATTTCTGTTTTCCGTACCAACTATTCGTAAGTGCATGAGAGATGCTAATAACCTTGTGCTAATTAAAGCCGAATTATAGACAGTTTTATGCAATATGGCTTAAACTTTAGCCATACACATTTCAATTAACAAACAACAAAGGAAAGTACAGCACAGGAACAGGCCCTTTGGCCCCCCCAAACCCGTGATGATCATAATGCCTACAAAAAAAATTCTTCTGCCCTTACTCAGTCTATATCCTTCTATTCCCTCCCTATTCATGTACCCATCCAGATGCCTCATAAATGTTGCTAATGTGCCTGCTTTCACCACCTCCTCTGGCAGCACGTTCCAGGCACCCACTACTGTCTGCATGAAAAACTTCCCAGCACATCTCCCTTAAACATTTCCCCTCCCACCTTGAACCTGTGCCCCCTTGTAATTAACACTTCCACCCTAGGAAAAAGCCTCTGACTATCTACTCTGTCTACGCTTCTCATAATTTTGTATACCTTTACCAGATCGCCCCTCAGCTCCGTCTTTCCAGTGAAAATGTGAGCTGAAGATGTTCACATTTAACTCGGTTATATCTTGTCATCAAAACAGAATTTGAAACAAGGCTCCATGTTTAAAAAGACATTATCCAACTTAATATACAAACCAGTCCTCGGGTACTTCTTAATTGACTCATCACTCTTATCACTCACCTGGTAAAGGGGCAGAGCTCCGAAAGTTTGTGATTCCAAATAAACATGTTGGAATTTAACCTGGTGTTGTGTGACTTCTTACTGTGTCTTACCTAATATCATTGTAAAATACAGCGTTGCTATTTCAAGAATGTTTTTATTTATTCTGTGCACATTCAGAAATAACAGACTTTGACACTGGGAACGTTCTGGGAGTTATTTTAGAAACAATTTTTGTTACAAAACCAAAGTCAATTAACAATGACATGTCAATGGTAAATCATTTTCAGAATAAGAGCTTCAACCAAGATTAGCACAAGGATACCCAGTAATGAATGTTAGACAAACACATTTTGGGACTCAAGTCAAACTTGAAATAAAGTGGACCAAAATGTGTAAGTGGATAGGTTTTGAAGAGTTCAAATAAATGTTGAACCAACTACTAACCATTGAATAAGTCGGTCTTATAAAATGCATTCTAAGGTGACACAGTGGTTAGCACAGCTGCCTTACAGCACAAGGGACCTTGTTCCAACCTTGGATGACTGTCTATGTGAAGGGTGCACATTCTTCCCATGTCTGTGTGGGTTTCCTCCACAGCCCTAAAATGGGCAGGTTAGGTGAGTTGGCCGTGATGTGGATTGGCCCAAGATGTGCAAATCACAAAGCCATCGAAGAATTTTATACCCAACCCCATCTACAAAACTGCTGATGGGGAATGTAAAATTCTGCCCCCTGGTGTGATACGTTGTGGTCAATGTATGTGCATATCAATGTGTGACCAAAGATGTGCAGGTTAGATTGATTGGCTATGCTAAAATTGCCCCTTTTGCCCCTTAGTGTCCTGAGATGCTTAGGTTAGAGGGATTAGCAGCTAATATGTAGGGATATGGGGGTAGGGCCTGGGGATTGTGGTGGGTGTAGACTTGATGGGCCAAATGGCCTCTTTCTGCAGTGTAGGGTTTCTATGATTCTATTGATTGACTTACCATCTGAGCACTCACAGGGGGAAATTTTCCCATCCTACCTGGCATGGGAATTGGAGCGGCTGGGGTTGGACCATGCAACAGTCCATTGACCTCAGGACTTTCCGGTTTTGGGGTGACGCAACTGGAAATTCCCACCCACAGTTTCAATACCATGTACAAGGTTGTAATGAGAAGTGTGATGAAATACTCACCACTCAGGTGGATGGATGCAGACAAACCATCATTTGGAAAACTTGACACCATCCAGGGCAGTTCACAGTGTACTTTTCATTCAACCCAATATCCAGCGTCAACGGTTTCTGCAGTATTTAATAACTAGAGATTTTCAAATACTCAAAGAGAATTTACCTTCCCAGCAATCTCTCACTGAGAAAGACAAAATTAGCAATGGCATGACAGTATCTAGTTTGCGAACCAAGATGTGTGCATGGTGGAACATTAGGCGCAATCTTCCTGGAGGCAGAAAATTAAGGAGCTGTGTGGGTGGCCTTAAGACATAGGAAGACTAATTAGAGTGTCCAAAGTGAAGGGTAGCTATCAGACCCACTGCGAATGCTGAAGTGAATGGGGAGGTAGAGGATGGCTCAAGATGAAAGCATCACACTGCTGATGGGATTGGCAACTAATTCCGTAAACTGAGCACTATCTGGTGGATGCATCTAAAGGTGACATGCAAACACCTGCAACCATTTGCCTATGGATGTTTTAAAGTTTGCTGGTTTTGTCCTTTACAATGGTCACCGCATATGAATCCCATGGAGCTCTAGTCTCCGATTCTGGTATAGAAACAGTGGGAGGAGCCCTGTGTACTGCTGAGAAAAGCCTATTACCTTTCAAAAAAATGTCCACTAACTGTCCCAATAATTATCTTAACTGGCTTTCCACCACTGGTGAGTTAGTTTTCAGCCATGCACATATCCCTGGGAGAAGTGTCCAGAGAGGCAGGAATGCATCAGCAAAACAAACATCACCCCAATTGACTTGTTAAATATGAAGTACTCTGGCCCTCATTCCTTACATCCCCTCACCATCCATTCACTCCCTATGTCCCATCCATGCTAACTCTTGCCTAACTATGCACCCCCCCCAACATTTCCAATGGCTACTTATACCTCCATTCCAAACCATGCACCCACTCACCCTCAATGGCCCTGCACACTCCCCATTTTAATTCATTGCACTTCTATGTGTGTAGTTATCTATTTTGGTCAAATGAATAAAAAGGCAACTTATTAGCTAAATGGAGAAAAATTTCAAAATGCTTCAATGCAGACATTTGGCTGTCATTGTGCATGTATCGCAGAAAGTTGGGATGCCGGTGCAGCAAGTACGGTGTTCATTGCTGATGGAATAGAATATAAAAGTGGGAAAGTGTTGTTGCAACTGTACAGGGCATTGGTGAGACTTCAACTGGAATACTGCACATAGTTTTGGTCCCCTTACTTGAGGAAGGATGTAAATGCTTCAGAGGTGATTTAGAGAAGGTTTCACAAGATTTATTCCAAGGATGAACGACTTGTTATATGAAGAGAGATTGAGTAGTTTAGGCCTATGCACGCTGGAATTTCAAACAATGAAAGAAGATCTAATCGTGGTATATAAGATGCTAAACAGGATTGATAGGTTTAAAAAAGAATGGATGTTTCCCCTTGAACTAGAGACCGTAGTTTTAGGTTAAGGGGTGGCAGAATTTAAACAGAAATGAGGAGGAATTATTTCATCCAAAAGGTCGTGAATCTGTGGAAATCTCTACCCCAGCGTGCAGTGGACCCCAGAATACTAAATAAATTTAAGGAGGAGAAAGATGAGTTTTTAGTTAGTCAAGGATAGAGGATTGTAGGGAATGGGCAGGAAGGTGGTGATGAAGCCAAAAGGAGATTAGCCATGAATTAATTGATTTTGATTTGATTTATTATTGTCACATGTATTAGTATACAGTGAAAAGTATTGTTCCTTGTGCGCTATAAGACAAAACATACATCGGGAAGTAAAGAGTGCAAAATGTACTATTACAGTCATAGCTAGGGTGCAGAGAAAGATCAACTTAATGCAAGGTAAGTCTATTCAAAAGTCTGACAGCAGCAGGGAAGAAGCTATTCTTGAATCAGTTGGTTCATGACCTCAGACTTTTGTATCTTTTTCCCAATAGAACAGGGTGGAAGAGAGAATGTCCGGGGTGCATGGGGTCTTTGATTATTCTGGCTGTTTTTCTGAGGCAGCGACAAATGTAGGCAGTGTCAATAGATGGAAGGCTGGTTTGCATGATGGACTGGGATCATTCACGACCCTTTGTAGTTTCTTGTGGTCTTGGGTAGAGCAGGAGCCATACCAACCTGTGATGCAACCAGAAAAAGTGTTTTCTATGGTGCATCTGTAAATGTTGGTGAGAGTTGAATGGTGGAGCAGACTCAAGGGGCTGAATTGACTAGTTCTTGAGTTCTTATGCTATGTTCTTATGTTCTAAGTTGACATGAGGGACATGGGTAAAACCTTTTGAAGTTATCTTTCAAAAGGTTCCTGTATCCAGATATGGTTCATGATTCCCCGACAAGCTGGCCCAACCTCACAAAAATTGTGGGTGTTTGCAAGCGAAGGTGTCTAGGAGTTGCTTACCCCTCCCCACCTCACCCCCCCCCCCCCCCCCCCCACCCCACCCCATACTGGAGCCGATCAGAATGGGAATGGAAGCAGAATGGGATCTCTGCTCACTCTCTTGTTCCTTGCCAGTGAAAACTGGGGGCATCGGGTCGGAAACCCAGAATCAGATCCCACCTGCCAGTTTTAGAGGTCTGCAGAGTCTCCCCGGTTCTGCAGAAAGCCAGCCCCAAATCTCAGACACCCAAGCTTAAAACCAAAGAAACTGAAAGCGATTGAAATGCACAGCTAGTCTGTCAATAGATCTAAGTTCAAAGAAAAGACACATTACTCTCACTGATTTGAAAACATTAGTTGATCTTTCCTCTAACAAAGCTTGGATGGAACCAGTTAACGAGGAAGCACTTAGTGTTTTACTCATCTTTTATCTTTTCTCTAATCTCCCTCATTCCTCAAGTTTTCATTAGACCTTTTCATTTTGATGACTATTGGTGTTCTTTTACATCATGTAAGTTTTCAGCTTCTTTACTGAACTGTTTTAAGCCATTAATCTGTGCTCAGTGAACAAAGTATTTGATGTTCCTTTTTGTCCCCTTTCCTTTATTTTCTCATGCGACCTATAACATGCTTGATAACTTTCAGGTTTGAACAAATTTGCATGTCCAAAATGCTGACAGACAGTATTTCTGTCAGTTGTCTCTTTGCTGGAGTGTATACATTAGTTCGAACAGCTAGAACAATGAAACTATAAGAAAACCATCATTGAAAAAGACCCAGTAGATACAGAGAGCCCAAAACCTGAATTACTGATAAAATGTCTGAAATAAATGGACAGAATAAATGCTTATAGTATCTATGTGGATGCAGTATATGATAGAGATCTGGCTGATACAACATCAGAAACAGTGGATATATCAGCTAAAAGAGGTGAGGCTGCCATAAAAAGTACCAATGTCAAAGCTTGCTAAAGGTACCAAATGATGAATGATAGGGCATGATGAACTGAAGGAGAATGCACAAGTCTGCAGATGGACATGGATTATCAGACTGAGCACTTCACTGCCAGATAGGCAGAGAAATATGAAGATACCCCATTGTAATAAGGATCTTAATATAATGGTCAAGGTATATTGAAGTTTCATGACAATTATGCCATGTATAAGTTTATTGTTAGGCAAAGAACAGAGAAGGTTAAGGGAGAATCTAATAATAAAAATCTTTGAAAGGCTAAATAACAAAAAACTATTTGAATTGCTTGGTAGTGCAGAAAGGGAGATAGATTCACTATTACCATTAGAATAAATAAAAAGATGGTGTCAGAGAATGTTTTTCACATTATTAGAACTCTATTTCATGAGGTGACATATGAACATATGACTTAGGAACAGGAGTAGGCCATTTATTGCCTGAAGCATGCTCTGCAATTTGATAAGACCCTGCCTCTATTCACCATGTAGCCTTTGGCTCCCTTGTTAGTCAAGAATCAGCCTAATTCAGCCTTTAAAATATTCAATTACCTTGCTTCTACTGCTTTCTGGGAAAGGGAATTCCCTAGACCACCCACCCTCTGAGAGAAAAAAAATCTCTTCTCCATTTTAAATCATCTCTGAATTTTTAAATAGTTTAAAATACTAGTCTCTCCCAAAAGAGGAAGCATCCTCTTAGCATCCACTCTGTCAGGATTGTATATATCTCAGGATTGTATTTATTTCAATGTGATCACTTCTCATTCTTCTAAACTCCAATGTACACAGACCCAACCTGTCTGACCTTTCCTCATAAAAGACCCAGGTCCACCTGTACCACAGGGTTAAGGGGATTGGCCATGTTTAATTGGCCCTTAGTGTCAGGGGACTATCTTGGGTAAATGGGTACAGGGCCTAAGTGGGATTACGGTTGGTAATGGGCTGAATAGCATCCTTCTGCACTATAGGATTCAATGGTTTTATGATTCTCTTAACTCTTCCTTTAAATAATATGCTGCTTTTCTGTTTTTCTTGCCAAAGAGAAAATTTTCATATCTCCACACATTATACTCCATCTGCCAAATGTTTGCCCACTCATTAACCAAATCCCTGGGGTGATTTTCTTTGCTTGCTCTTTTCTATCAAATGGTTTCCAAGAGGTTGGCAGAGTGAAGTCATTCCAATCCACTTCCTCATGTGGTTCACCTTTACCAACACTTTCACTGTCACACTGTACTTTTCTTGCCTCCTGCTGTCCTCCAGTGCTCACTCCACGATTATCTGCCCCTGAGATCTACATGTTAGTGGCTCCCTGTTCTTAGAAAGTGTATCTTTCTTGTTTCAAAGTTACTGTCATTAGCTCCTTGCTGAAAAGCCTACCTTTGACCTAGTGTGTGTTCATCACCTACTATCCCATCTTTAACCAGGCTTTCCTTCTCTCTGTTCCTCAAACGCATTACCTTCCAGATCTATGTCAATCTTCCTCAAACTCCTATTCAAATCCCTCCAATCGAGCTTCCACTTTTCCCAAAGCTCTACCCAAATCATTGAACAACGTTCTTCCTGACTGTGACCCTGACTACGCTTCTCGATCGCCTGTTCTCGTCAATTACTCCAAAGTGTTCGGTCAAACCCAGCATAATCATGCTCCTCCATGCCATCCTCTTTCATTGTTTAGCTCTTTGTATAATTCCTGACTGCAGAGAATGCATTTCCAACATTTTCTTGTCTTCCCATCTATTGGAAGTTCCTAAGTCTCTATTCCCAGTTTCCTCCTTGTACTCACAAATCTAATGCCCCCCAGGGATCTGATCAGAAGTCAAGTTTCTCACTCTTGCTCACTCATTCCTTGTTCCCATATATTTATATATATTTATAATATATATACGTATTGCTGTCACCCATTTTACCTCTCACCCCCGCTCTTTGTCCTTCTATTTCTGACAGAGCCTTCAACAATAGCAGCTCAGTGCTAATCCATGAAGCTTCCTCCATTAACTTCTTCATGTCATCTTCACTTCCCTCTGCACTGTTAAATATCTTCCAAAGGAACCTTTTTTTATCAAACAAGCCTTCAATTGCTATTCATAATAATGTATCTAATGGATCATGGTCCATTCCTTTAATTTTATTTGTGAAACACCTCGAGATACTAGTGCTACAGCAACAATATTAGTGCTACTGTTTTCAGTTCTTAATTGAAGCTCTGCCAGTCTTAATAAGATCAGGCTGCTCATTTGCTATGGCAATTAAAGTGAAGGGGTTTGAGACTATTTTTTATTTCACTTGCTTAATAGCAAAAAAAAATATGGATATAGGGAAGGGACAACCATTTTCTATCCAGTTCTACTTCTTCAATTACACAGGCCTAAATAGATCTCTTCAGGTGATGAAGTGACTTAAGAGTTGTGCACAGGAATTTTCACAGAGCAAGTTTTTTTTGTGTGCTTTAAGCACGACTCAATTGCTGGTGTCCCAGGTGTTTGAAAGGCTGAGCTAAACATCTGGTCAAGATATTAATCTCAGTCACTCCCTCACACCTCCAGAGAGCATGTTTAATGCTACAGCTGTAAGAACACGTTATTTGTGAATTTATAGCTGAATCACAAGAAATCCCTTGTGAAAACAATGCCGTTATTTATTCCGATCTAAGTTCAGAGTTAAAACTCCCAGATCCCAGTGCCTCTTTTAAACTGGTTGAGAAGGAGGCTGATTTAAGATAGGCTAGTGCAAGTCATCAGAGGCAAGTCCCAAAAGCTCACATTGCTCCAAAACTCATTTTCAATTTACCAGACCGAAGGAATTTATCTTAATGATGTAGGCTGAAGAGTTTTTGGTGGGTAAAATCACATGAATATGTAATCTTGAAACAGTTTCTATGGCTACAAATAATATAAAACCATAGAATCCTACAGTGCAGGAAGAGAGTATTTGGCCCATCAAGTCTGCACCGACAACAATCCCACCCAGACCCTATCCTTATAGCCCCATGCATTTACCCTTGTTAGCCCCCCTGATACTATTGGAGAATTTAGCATAGCCAATCAACCCAACTCACACATCTTTGGACTGTGAGAGGAAACCAGAACACCTGGAGAAAACCCACACAGACATGGGCAGAATGTGTAAACTCTACACAGACGGAATCCCGAATTGAACCTGGGTCCCTGGTGTTGTGAGGCAGCAATGCTAAGCATTATACCACCATGCCACCCTTTGCCACTGTGCCACCCGTTGATGTAAAACTTTGTTGGGTCAACCTTCTGCAGCCCTAAGAGACTCAAAATACAATCATCAAACTGGTCATTTGGGTCTGCTAGTACTTGATTGTTGGGAGTGGATGTGATCGGAGGCAGCATTTCTCATTATTTCTTTCTGAACTGAATGTTTGAAGTGTAGATTAGTGTACCAGATAATGAGTAGTGGATAGAGCTATATTGTCAGTGTGCTGTTATTTTCTTTCAGTTACATCAGAAAATGATTCACAGGACTAAAAGACTCTATTTTTAGAACAGGAAAGGTCTAACTGGAACAGTACGCCCCTCCATTTTGATAGTTCATGTCTGCTGACCCCATCAGTATATCTCAATCTCAGAAAACACATTGAATTGACTCTTGTATCCACTTATATTCAATGTTTCACCAGTCTTCCAAATATTCCATTCCAAAAAAATCAATTAACAACTTTTTGCAAAATGTTCCTCCTGAATTCACTTTTCATTCTGAATTCAATCACTGTTTTAGTTTGTGGGCTGCCAGTAATTGAACATCTCATGTAGTGAATTATTTGCTTGAATTGATTTTCGTCCTGCTCCTTCTTGATCTTGAAATGTTAAAAGCACAAAGGACATAATTTCAACTTTACTCTTTTCCCTATATCACCAAAACTGGTAGTCCAAATACAAGCCCAGGACCTGTTGACCAAGATGTATACGATGGATAATTTGACATACCAGCACACAGGCCTGTGGACTGTATATGGGTAGTAATCCAGAAACCTGGACTAATGATCTGAAGACTTGAGTTCAAATCCCATCAGAACTGCTGGGAAATTTGAATTAAATTAATTAAATAAATATATCTGAGACAAAGACTATGGGGGCAATTCCCCCAGCTCAAACAGTGCAGGGGGCCAGGAGACATTAGCGGAGGCCATTTTGCGGCCTCCATGCATCTCTCAGCCTAAGATTTCCAGAGTTTATCAACCGCGCGGAGCTGATTATAATATAGAAATCAGGATTCCATTTCATTAGCAGGCCCGGGACGGAATTCTCCAAACTTGTTGGCATCTCCCCTCTCGCCGGGAGTGGTTCACTTCACTGGGGTCTCCTATTGCTCCCTGCCAATGGGGAGCAGGTGGCCAATCCCATTGGAGGGAAAGGAGGCCATTGAAGCCTCTGCCCAGAAAGTCGGGTAAGGGGGCAGTGCCACCTGATCGGGACTGCTGGGGGGCTGGCAGTGAGCATTGTGACTGTGGGGTGGGGATGCTGGGAACAGGAGATCAGGGCTGGCTGCGATGGACAGCATCCAAGCTTGCCCACAGAGGTCTGAGAGGCTAGTGATTGCGGGGGGGCGCGTTGGAACGCCAGCGATGGGGGTTGTAGTCAGCAATTGGACTGGCCAGTGATCAGGAGGCCAGCAATGAGGGGCCACTGCATATGCACCAATCTCCACTCTGACAGGTCAGCACATGCGCAATAATCCACTCTGCTGTGCTGCCAGCCTCTTGGGCAGGAATATTCCCTAACCACAGATTTTCAGAGGGAATCCCGCTGAGGCACTCTGCAAGTGCTCAAAGTGTGGGAAATTTGCACTTAAAATCATGCTAAAAAATCAGTGGGAGTTACTCCCATTTTCATGCATATTGGGAGAATCCTGGCCCATATTGATGGCCATAAAACCACTGGATTATCATAAAAACACATCTGCTTCACTACTGTCCTTTTTGGGAAGGAATCTACCATCCTTGCCAAGTTTGATATTTATTATTCATTCATGGGATGCGGGTGATGCTTGCTGGATTAGAATTTATTGCCCATCCCTAATTGCCTATGAATTGGGTGCTAGGATATTTCAGAAAACATTTTTTTTAAGAGTCAACTGCATTGCTGTAAATCTGGTAGGCCAGACCAGGTAAGGACTGTAGATTTCCCTTTCTAAGAACATTAGTGAACCAGATGGATTCTTATGACAAAAAAAATGTTTTTGAGGTCATCATTAGACTTTTAATTCCAGGATTCTATTGAACTCAAATTTCATTTTCTGCCCTGGTGGGATTCAAACTTGGATCCTACAGCATTATTCTGGGTCTGCAGATTACTAGACCAGTGATAATACCACTATGCCATCACCTCACCATCACCAACCAATGTGGTTTACTCTTAACTGCTCTTTAAAATGGCTGAGCAAGATGCTTCTTCTATTCAATTAGTTAATTAGAGTGGGATACTAAATGTAGGCCTTGCAGGAGATGCCTCCAGTGGATGAATAAAGAAATAATATCCCTTCTTATTCTTGTTCGCTACAGGTTTTGCTATCATATTGGCAAGTTAAAAACGCCTTTCCTGCGGTCTGTTGATAGAGCTTTCATTATTGCCAGATGGTGAAATGATGCATGGAACAACCTGAGAGACAGTGCTGAGATGGCGTTACATAACATATCCATTGATGTAGCAATGCACCTATCCCACATGTGGGTAAACTAGATAGAAAGTTGTCACTAGTCACTGTAATCTGGCTTTGAAACTATATGAACTGTTGAACTTAAAAACAACATTGAAAGCCAAATGAAATTCTCTTTCTGGAAGAAGTGCTCAAACCCATTCAGTTCATGTATCAGTATGTCTGTGATGGTGGTGATTAACTCAAAAATTGGCTTGCAAAGATATCTCTCTGTAGGTAAGTCAAAATACAGAAGGCTTTACAAATGCAATTTGCATAGCTAAACATTGCTATTGCGGACTGTGGGGGTCCTGACATTTTAGCCATTATCTTTGATTTTAGTGCAACACCTCCTGCTGACTACAGTCATGACAATTGACTTGGCGCCTGAATGCTGCCATTATAATGACACTGCCCTGTTCTCTCCAATGTAATGGTGGGGCAGGGGTGGGGGGCAGTGCAATTTTCTCTTCTCTGACTGCATGCATTTATTATAAATGTATGATTTTGATTGCAACCTTTCCACAATAAAATCAAATAGTTTGTGCCTCTGCGTCTGCTGACTACAATCTTGCTGATAAATTCCATGTACAACTGTAAAATATTAAGAGGCACTCCAATGGAAGTAGTCATGGGTTTATTCTAATCTAGATAGCATTTCATTCATTGTGTTTGTCTGATTGGCAAGGCATATCAGTAGAAATAGGGCATGGCTGCTGAAGGTTTTGAATTTAATATTGTGGTAAGAAACATTTGTATGCTTAATAATGCTAATCGCAATTCCAAATACAAAGAAAGAAAGCATTGGAAAAGAAGTAGATTTTAGAAAAATTACTTTTTAGTCTGCGTTTGACACTGGATAATGGCTGGTAGTATTGATATCCTATTCTTCTAGATTGTATGTGTATTAAATTAAAAAAGTATTAACAAAACATATTCAGTCTTTCCTCAAAACATTGATTTGATTTGATTTGATTTATTATTGTGTTAATACTATACAGACAAAGCATACCGTACATAGAAGGAGGAAAGGAAAGAGTGCTGAATGTAGTATTACAGTTATAGTTAGGGTGTCGAGAAAGATCAACTTAATGCGAGGTAGGTCCATTCAAAAGTCTGATGGCAGCAGGGAAGAAGCTTGAGTCGGTTGGTATGTGACCTCAGATTTTTGTATCTTTTTTCCAATAGAAGAGCGTGGAAGAGAATTTGTCCAGGGTGCGTGAGGTCCTTAATTATGCTGGCTGCTTTCCAAGGCAGCAGGAAGTGTAGACGGAGTCAAAGGGTGGAAGGCTGGATTGAGAGATGGATTGGGCTTCGTTCATGACCTTTTGTAGTTTCTTGCAGTCTTGGATAGAGCAGGAGCCATACAAAGCTGAGATGCAACCAGAAAGAATGTTTTCTATGGTGCATCTGTAAAAGCTGGTGAGAACTATAGCAGACATACCAAGTTTCCTTAGTCTTCTGAGAAAGTAGAGGTATTGGTGTGCTTTCTTAACTATAGCGTCAACATGGAGGGACCAGGACAGGTTGTTGGTGATCTGGACACCTAAAAATTTGAAGCTCTTGACCATTTCTACTTGGTCCCCATTAATACAGACTGAGGCATATCCTTCATTATGTTTTCTGAAGTCAATGACTATCTCCTTCGTTTTGCTGACATTGAGGGGGAGATTATTGTCGTTGCAGCAGTTCACCAAATTCTCTAACCCTTTCCTGTAGTCTGTCTCGACATTGTTTGAGATCTGACCCATTATGGTGGTGTCATCAGCAAACTTGAAGATCGAGTTAGTGGAGAATTTGGCCACACAGTCATAAGCATATAATGCGTATAGTAAGGGGCTGAGGATACCGTCTTATGGGGCACTGGTGTTGACGATGATCATGGCGAAGATGTTGTTGCCTATCCTTACTGATTGCAGTCTGTAGGTTAGGAAGTTCAGGGTCCAGTCATAGAGGGAGGAGCTGAGCTCCAGGCCACGGAGTTTGGAGATAATTTGAAATGTATTTTTCTGCCTATAGCTGAAATATATCTTTGGCACACAACAGTAAACCATTGAAACTTATGGAAAGATTTAACAAGGATAATAAAGAGTGACACAAATAAAGTACAAGCCTCAGCTGACAAAGTTTGACAAATTCATTTTCTACCTGGAATTCCAGTCAACGCCTGAGGTTTGGGAGCATGGTAGAATTCATCAAAGGAGAGCCAAAAAAACTGATGAAGAAAGAAAAAAGAAATGGATGTAAAATAGTGCGAAACAAAAAGTGTCAAGAAAACAAGGAAACTAATATTTTTCTGTTGATAATACCACTGCCATATTTCTATTGTACTTGAAAATAAACTGTTGGAGGTTTATGAGTATGATATTTGGAATAAGAAACATGGTGACTCTGACAACATAAACTAACAATAAGATGTATTTATGACATTGTAATGAACCAAGAGGGATTTCAAACAGATGTTTGCATAAGGTACTAACAGTAGTTGATTTGAATGGATTACTTTGGTTCAAAAGAGAATATATACAGGTTGTAAAATAAAGTTATAAATAGCTAAAATACAGATAGGGAAGTTTACTTCTCTTCTTCAGAGCTAAAATAAAAAACATAACTTCAATTAATTCTGGGGAGAAAATAGGGAGGTCAAAGGGAAAGAACATATTAAAGGAAAATATTGAAATTTATGTGAGGGGTAGCTATTTAGATATCCCAGCAGACGGCAGGAATAGCTGATTAGATCTCCTAGACAGCATTAGGAACAAAGTCAGACTTGAAGATCCAACTGCTATCAGCCTCAGAGAACACCCAAGAAAACAAAGACACTGTGTTTTAAAAGTTACTGGGATTTTATAGACTTTTAAATCTGTAAGGAATTGCTGAACAGGAAAGGGAAGGTTAGCTCTGAATGTGGTAAAATTAATATATTTTGGATTTTATTTTGAAGTATTGTTTACTGGATAAAGTCATATCTGTGTTTAAATGCAATTTTCCATTTTTTTGCCTTATTTCTTAATAAGCATTTACTTCACTATAAGATCATCACAAGTAGTTGGAGAAATCTTTTCCTGATTTTAAAACCAATCCTCATACGATATAAATTGTTTTGGCAGCTGTTTTAAATTTCACTTAGGGATTTAGGCAGCTTAGCATTTATCATTCATGGTGCCATGAAAACATTAACGCTTCTGTAGGTTTGTAAGAAGGAAAAAGATTGTCAAGGACAAAGATGAACCTATTACAGGCAGGGAACTTATAACGGAATCTTCCAGCCTTTTCAGTCTTACTGATGTGAGCAGAGATTCCAATGGTTCAGCCACCAATGGGGAGGGATGGGGGGCTGGAAATTAGTATTACTGAAAAAAATGGGGGAACAAGTGGATATGATTCAATTGAATTTTCTGGAGACTTTCGATAAGATCCTACACAGGAGTTTAGCAAGCAAAGTTAGGACAAATAGAATTATGGATGATCCAAGAGCACGGGTTGAGAATTGGTTAACAGATGGAAAATAGAGAGTAAGGGTAAACCATTCATTCTCAGGTTGGCAGGTTGTGACTAGTGGAATATTGCAAGAATCAATGTTTGGGCTCCAACAACTCACAATCTCGATCAATGATTTGGAAGCGAGGACCAAATGTATTTCCAAGGTTGCTGATGACGCTAAACTCAATGAAAACATGAGTTGTAAGGAGGATGCAAAGGGTGTTCAAGGGGATTCAAACAGCTAAGTGAGTGAGCAAGAATGTGGCAGATGGAATATAATGTGGAAAAATGTGAGCTAATCTGCTTTGACAGGAAAAACAGAAATGAAGAATATTTCTTAATGATGAAAGACTGTGAAGTGTTTATGTCCAAAGAGACATTTATGTCCGTATTCATAAGTCAGTGAAAGCCTACAAGAGGCTTCAGAAGCAATTAGAAGGCAAATGGTCTGTTGGCATTTACAGAAAGAGGATTTGAGTACAAGAGTAAGTAAGTCTAACAGTTGTTGTGTAGAGCCAATGAGTGAGACTACACCTGGAACATTGTGTACATTAGGTCTGGTTACTAAGGAAGAATACACTTGCCATAGAAGGTATGGGACAAAGGCTCACCAGACTGATTCCTGGGATGGCAGGATTGTCCTTTCAGGCGAGATTAAGGAGACTGTGCCTGTATTCTCTAGAGTTTAGAATAATGAGAGGCCATCTCATTGAAAAATAACAAAATTCTGATGTAGTTCAATAGGGTAGGTACAGGAAGGATGTTTCCCCTGGCCGAGGCATTTAGAACCAGGGAATGCAGTCTCATGATAAGGGGTGGGACAATTAGAACTGAAATGAGGAGGAATTTCTTTGTTCACAGGATGATGAATCTTTTGAATTCTCAATCCCTGTGAACTGTGGCAGCTCTGTCATTGACTATTTTCAAGAGAGATCAATAGTTTTCTAGGTATTAAATCATAGAATCGCTACAGGAGAGGCCATTCGAGTCTGCACCAACTCTCTGACAGAGGATCCCACCCAGGCCCTTTCCTGTAACCTCACATACTTATCCCACTAATCCCCCTAACCTTGGGACACTAAGGGGCAATTCAACATGGCTAATCCATCTAACCTGCACATCTTTGGGCTGTGGGAGAAAACTGGAGCACCTGAACAAAACCCACGCAGACATGGGGAGAACGTGCAAACTCTGCATAGACAGTCACCCAAAGCTGGAATTGAACCTGGGTCCCTGGCACTGTGAAGTAGCAGAGGTACCACTGTGCCACCTTCAAAATCTACAGGTCCTTCCCAGCATCTGCGACTTAGCCAACTAAATTAGGTGGTAAGGATGAGGAAGCTGTGGGTGGGGCTAAGGGGGAAAGAGTTGGGAAGGGTGAAAGAAAAAGTAATGAATTATCATTTTTCCAGCACTTTTCAGGATGCCCCAGAGTGTTTCACTGCTTTTGAAGCGTGGTCACCACTATCAGGTGAAAAATGTGCTGGCCAGCCAATTTGCATACAGCAAGCTCCCATAAACAGCAATATTGGGTCTTTTGCATCCATCTGAGAGGATAAGTTAAGATCTCACCTGAACACTGGTACCACAGACAGTGCAGCACTCTTTTAGAATTGCACCAGGACTGTAGACTCACGTGCTCAACACTCTGGCATGAGACTTGAATCCATAACCTACTGAATATCAGAGAGCTGAATGATCCAACATGGTCGACACCCATGGCCACCAAGAGCACATCTAGTCTACCTGCTTTTGCGACAGCTCTGCACTGCATGGCTAAGATGGGACAGCTAGGGTTAGTGACCATGATGAGGGGCAAAGTGAGGGAGGGGATGCTGGGGGCTGCAAATAAAATATGTTCTTCCCTTTTGGAGGGGAAATCCTTTTTTAAAAATGTCTTTAATACTACAGGGACCTCGTCATATTCTACATCTACTGCGGAGTCAGTTTGGACATCCCCGATGACAAACCTGCAGCATCTGTCTGCTGGGTCATCGGGAATCTGATGTTCATAGAGCCCCTATCATCAGCTCAACCTACTTCTCTTATAATTACAGTGGCAATGTGCTAAATGGCCATGGATTTTCAAGGCCAATATCTTTTGCAAACATCAATGTTCCCCATGGATCCGACAGATTGGTCTATTTTGTGAGAACTTTGGCACAGATTTGGAGGTGAAGAAATTTAGAAATCTAAAGGAGATCTGGCAAAACTCAGAAATATGACAGCAGGAGCAGCTGTGACTCCAGCCTCAATATTTCAAGGATACGCAATGACTTTGGATACACACCTGATATCATCTCGCACAAATTTATGCATGTTCAGGTTGGGCGCATGCCTGGCTGAAAGTTGAAAAATTCTGGCCACGGGAACACAGGAGCAGGATTATGTCATTCAGCCCCTTGAGCTATTCAACTAGATCATGGCTAATCTACCGTTTTCTCACTATTCCCATATCCTTTTATTTTTTTATTGAGACATGAAACGTGAGAAGGGTGGTATTGTGGATCTAAATGCTAGAACTCCTTTCTAATAGCTCGCAAGGTGTGCCTTCACTTCATAGGCTGCAGCAGTTCAAGAAGATGGCTCACTATGTTGTTATGGGCAATTCTTTCCTGCTGCTATCAGGCTCTTGAATGGACCTATCTTATATTATGTTGTTTTTTCTATGATTGTAACACTATATTGTGCACCCAAACGACATAGGAGCAGAATTAGGCCCATCAAGTCTGCTCCACCATTCAATCATGGCTGATATTTCTGTCATCTCCATTCTCCTCCCTTTTCCCCATAACCCCTGATCCCGTTATTAATCAAGAACCTACCTATCTCTGTCTTAAAGACAGTCAATGACTTGGCCTTCGCAACCATCTGTGGCAAAGAGTCCCACAGATTCACCACTCTCTGGCTGAAGTCACCCTCTCCTTTCCATCTCCCCTATGTACTCTAGTAACTGTATGCTTTGTCTGTATGGTGTGCAAGAAACAATACTGTACACCAGTATATGTGACAATAATAAATTAAATCAAAATGTGGAATGGACAATAATTTCTAGCCTTGCCAGCAATGCTTGCAGCCCATGAATAAGTAAAAAGTCTTTGAAAGTTATTTTCCTTTTACTGCTTTTCTGATATGGGTAAAGATGTGGCTGTAGTGAGGTGAAAATCTTATGGAGGACAGGAGCACCCACAATTTGCTGTTTGTCTGTTGGACTTTTTGGATGAAGCTTGTTTCCGGTGACTGCAGCTCCTGCTGGACATGGGCAGGTGCCCCTCATCTGGTGATTATATACAAATTGTGGTCAAAAAACCCTTGTCAGGACGACTACCACCATGTTTGTTGCTGCTGCCAGTTTCTTATTGTATTACCATAAATATGGTCATTGCAATTTGAGAAGTGAGCATTTCCAATGATAACTAAACAAATGTTAAGCTGCTCTGAGGTAAAATACTGAAAAAAAAACAGGATGTTTTTCTTGGTGTTGCCTCGTGGATTCTGGTTACTTAGACCATTTTCAGGTATTTGTATTGCCTGTTCTAAGTTCTTAAGGGGCTTCTGGCCGCACAGTATGTTGTCCACAGGCAGTCTTCTACTCTGGCTAGAGGATGAAGAAGAGGATTTAATTTTGCTCATTTAGCCTTGTTTTAATTGATTTCATTTTGTTAAATTAACCTGCTGAATGAGGACATCGAAGAGAATCTGGGACCCAGCTGCCTGCTGCAGTTGCTCATCACCATTGAAAAGTGCCACTCCTGCCCACAATGCTACCCACATTAAAGGAACCATAGGTTGTCTTTGAGTATTGTCTGTCCTTTAGGATTTTCCACTCTCCCAATCTGCAATCTGCCTGCACAGACCACGATTACTTCTGGCAGTTTAAATGCAACCACAAAATTATTCAGATCCCACTGAATGCATTAAGCACATTGCCCACACTCCATTTGAAAACAACACCTCTGTTCAGTCTTAATTCTGCAATGTTTCCTAGCTCAGTCTCTAATTCAACTCTTCTACAGCTGGAGTGCAAATCCATGCCTTCATCACTGAGAGTTATTTTTATTTGGCCTCGGACCGTCACTTGTTTCATCCAAGTATTGTTTAAAAAATGACCATCTCCTAATATTCCTGTCCTTGTTTTTAAATTTCTCGATGACCTCAATTAACTCTCCTCCTGATCTCTGCCTCCTGTTTTGTACACATACTGTCTGCATTTCTAACACTGAATACTCAGAGCTCACTCAGTTCTAATGGCAGCTATTTATTCTGCCACTGTTTACCTGTCACCTGAACTTGTCTTACATAGTTTCCTCCTTCTTGCCTCCTCCACGTTTCCTCCAACCTCCTCAAAATCCCTTTCTTTGCCTTAATATCCAACTTCTTCTTTGTCCACTCCTCCCCCATGCTTGGGGTCCTTTCTCCATGTTGTAAAGTGTGATATGTTCCACATGTCCCTCATGTGAGGAGTGCTATGTAAATACAATGTTTGAAATTCTTCATGCAGCTTTTCATCCTTCTAATGCTCATTACACTTGATGCTTTTGTATTTGCGGACAAATGGTTTAAAGCTTCAAGTTGTTTCAGAAACTGGGTAAAAGACCTGGTGCTTCTCTTGAAAGGAAAATTGATCATTTAATCTAAAGATAGCACCGTCAGATTTGGAAAAAAAATCATAATATCTTACCAGCAATCAATCACCTTTTGATAAAATTAGTACTGGTACAATTATCTCTGATATAATCTAAATCTGGAAGGAAGAAATGGATCTGATGTGTACAATAATGTCACGGAGGCCCATAATTTATTTGCTGCGTTAAACGCTGCTCTCTGAAATTCTGAAAGCTCTTTTATCTGATCAGGTATTATTACATTCCCAAAGGATAGTTTTACAGAACTCAAAAGGGAAGATGAGCTTGAAGGTCATTTCCTACCTTATTGAATGCAATTCTACAAAATATAGTCCTGTAGAAATTTACAGTTTAACATAAAAGTGACACAATGAATACTTTGTTGGGTAATTGAGGTCTTTTTACGCGTATCTGAAATACTGCTCCGTACACCATATTTTCCCTTTGGTGTCAGCTGCAGCTCAGCTGCTGCTAGTCTCATCACTGAATCAGACATTTGTGGGTTCAAGTCCCTCTCCACATCTTGACTACAGAATGGAAGTCAGAGACTTCAGGGTAGTTTTGATGGAGTGCTAATCTGTCAGAGGTTTTGCCTTCTGGCTGAGAGTTTGAACTGAGACCCCGTCTGCCCCATCAGGTGAAAATAAAATTCCAATGGTGCAGCTTTGAAGAAGAGAGTTTTTACCAGTGTCCTGGTCAATATTTAAATTGAGGGAAGGTGATGGCGAAGTGGTATTACCGCGAGGCTGTTATATCAGAAACTCAGCTAATGTTCTGGGCACCAGGGTTCAAATCCTGCCATGGCAGATGGTAGACCATCAATTTAAAAAAATCTGAAATTAAGAATCTGATGATGATCATGAAACCATTGTCAATTGTCAAGAAAAACCCATCTGGTTCACTAATGTCCTTTAGGGGAGGAAATCTGCTGTATCCAGTCTGGCCTACATTTGACTCCAGAGCCACAGCAATGTGGTTGACTCTCAATTGCTGTTGGGCAACTAGGGATGGGCAATAAATGCTGGCTGGCCAGGAATGCCCATGTTCCACGAATGAATTAAAAATTTATCCCTCAATCAATACCAAGAAAACGGATTATCTGCCCAGTATCACATTACTGTTTGTAGAAGTTTGCTGCATGCAAATTGGCTGCCTAACTTCCAATATTGCATGCCATGACTTTCTGAAAATGGGGATTCTTGTATTTAATGGAAAACTATTTCATTAAAAATCTTGAAGGTTTAAGCTGCTGAATTTGCTACCTGGTTTCAAAACAGCTGCTTTTTTATTGGCCCATTGTCATTATTAATATACTTCTCATGTATTCTTTATAGTGAGGGCCAAGAGTCTAACTCAAGAAAACATGAACGCTACAGTACACTCACGGTGCAACGTAAGAGTAGTACACTGAAAAGACAGTAAGACCAAACAGCTAAAAAGATGAAGCAAAGTAAAGAAAGCAAAGTGTTCCTGCTTAAGAATAATAGGAGAACAGCACCTCCACAAAGAAGAGAAATTTGAAGAGGAATGAAGAGTTTAACTTGTATGTATGCTTAATTTTCCGTTTTACTGTGCTTTACTCCCTGGATTTCCATGCTGTTTTTCTAGTTTATTTCTTGACTTTCCTTCATGCATTGTCAGTTGCATTTGTGTCTGGGGAAATATCAGGAAGTTATCCCTGAAATGCAGAAACAGAAGTGTAGTCAGTGGGTAAAACACAATTATTGTGTTGAAACACTTCACTGCATTATCATGGCTCTCGGTAAGCTAATAGTTATGGAAATTTGTAAAGCAGTCATTATTTTCTTTTCCACTGAAACTACTTTTCAACTTTATCTCCCACGCTCCTCTCCCATTGTGAGTTGTTCACTTTTGTTGGGATACAGTCATTGGGTAACTTATTCAAGCAAATGTTTTTAATGTGCTAACTTGAAAAATGGAATTGATATGCTTTTTAGTTGTTGAGTATAATACAGTTCACACATGTGAACTTTCCAAAAGCAGCCAGGGATAGGCTCTTCATATTTTCCAACTCTAATTTTGGCAGACTGTGGCTGAATCTTGGAACTACCCTTTCTAACAAGGTCAACTAACTCATCCCTTTTACTCTGGACAATCTTGTCCGTGTGGTAGACATATCACCATTTGTTGTATGTGACAATGCAAGTTTCTCCTAACAGTCTTTATACATGTTCACACAAGAGAGGCAATTTTCTTTGGTGGAAGGGTATCTAAGATAAACCAAAATGTGTTAATAAATATAAACTTCAAGTCTGGAAAAACACATCATTTGTGGAGAGAGAAATGGAGTTAATGGGTGAGATCTTAACTGCCGTTCACGACAGCCTCCTGCTGCAATGAGGTTGGAGAATATGGTGGCCAGCCAAATCTCCATTCACTGCAGTGGGATGGGAAAATCTTGCCAACATGAATGGTGATAAGATTGGGGCAAATGTTTTGAGTCTAAAATGATCTTTCTTCAGAATGCTTTCATTCTGGACATGAAATACATTGATATTAGTGTGCCTCAGAATTAGCCATGGGCTGTGATTTTCTAACCATGTTGCTCCTGGCACAGATTGAGTCAACCTCCAGATCGCTGGCCAGCCCAACTGCTGGCCAGCCCCACAACCCCTCACCCTTGCCCTCCACCCCCTGATCATTGGCTTCCTAGACATCTCAGGCCCAGCCCCAATGTCTCCCCCACAGCCATCATCGCTGACCCCTCCCATCCCAGCAGCCCCAACACCTACCCCCAGACAGATGGCCAGCCCCAATTGTCATCTATTCTCCTTCCATCTGCAATTCTTTTGCAGAGTGGCAGCAGGTACCCACCCCCCTTACCGATTGTGCCCCACTCCCAATAGACCTGCCTCTGGCCCCAACCCCTCGACACTGCCCGTTGGGCATCGGGCAGTGCCAAGATGCCCCTTGAGCAGTGCCAGTTTGCCCCACTGGCAGTGCCAGTGGGCCCGGAGATTTCAGTCCCGTGCCTGCTAATTAGATGCAAATAGTAATTTAACTATTGAAATTAGCTCCACGCCAAATTCCGGTGCAGAGATATGCGGAGGCCGGTCGCCCAGTGGGAAGTCCACAAAATGGCCTCCGCTGATATCTCCCAGCCCATTGCACTGCTAAAGTAAGCAGGCTGGTGTAATCGCCCCCATGAACTGCAAGTCTATAATATGGCTTGCCTTTATTGAGCATGACAGCATGGTAATAACATTGAATGTCAAGGGGAGCTAGTTATGTTCTCTCCTGTTGGAAATGTTTAGAACTTGCTGTCACAGGGAATGGTTGAAACAATAATATACATGCACTTAAGGGGAAATCAGACCAGCATATAAGGAAGAAGGGAATAGAGGGCTATTTGTGGTAGTGTGGCCCCTTTAAAACATGATCTATCATGGGCCATGTAACCAAGCCAGAGCTAATGGAGTATGAGCCTGCAAATCTGGGCCAATCGCAAGCAGGGGAAGCATTCCCATGGCTGGAAGGCTTCAGTTGGATTCAGGGTGTTGTTATGATTTTACCTGTATTATTTGTGCTCTTGAACCCTTCACTGTTTGTAGTTCTTAACATCAAATGCTTTTGTCAGTTATTTGCCACATCGAGTCACCTCAGGTTATTACAGTTACAATGATAGACTTAAATGAGGCAAGCTGAAGGGATCCTGGACTGGAACATAAATACTGACAGCCTTTGTTTGGTTGAATGGTTGGGCTCTGAGCCATATGCCTTATAAGTAGTCCTTTATCAGTGCACCTGGTACCTCTCACCGCATGCTTTTCTTCACTCCTCATTGAATCAGGGTTCGCCTCCTGGCTTGATGATTATGGTGGGAGGGATATGCCAGAGTTTGTGTGTGCATGTTGTGGTGGAAAATAAGTCTACTGCTGCTGATGGCCTGCAGTGTCCAACTGCCCAGTTTAAGCTGCTGGATCTGTTCTGAATCTGTCACATTCAAAACAGTGGTGATGCCACCCAAGAATGTGCTTAGTGGGAAGAAGGGATTTTATCTCTGCAGAGCTGTGCAGAAATCTATCACTGTCAAAGACAGATGGGGTGAAGCAGGTTTATCCCTCTTGGTGGTCTTCTCACCAATTGCTATGGTCTGGCACCTGGGCCAGCTCAGCCAGTATGGTGTTACCAAACCACTCATGGTGATGGACATTAAAGTCCCTCACCCAGAGCACATGCTGTGTCTTTGCTGCTTCATGGTGTTCAACACAGAAATCTGCTGATTCATCAGCTAGGGAAAAGTGAAAGATGATGGGCAGAATTTTACAGCCTCGTTCATCCTGAAACCATAAAATCCCACCCGAGATCAATGGACCTTCCCATCCTCTGCCCCTTGCCCGCTCTGATTCCTGTGCCGAATGGGATGGTAAGACTCCGGTCAATAAGCAGTAGGAACTTTTCTAACACCATGTGACTTCGTGGTGTCCAAAGACAATGCTCACCCCCTCCTGACTATGTACAACTGTGCAGCTACTTCTGATGAGTCTGTCCGACAGGCTGGTGATGAAAGATTCTGGGATATTGGCTGAAAGGAATGAAGATCCTTTTCTGTTATCTTTGGATGAGCCACTAAACCAAAGTGTTTTGGCCTGTTTTCTCAGGTGAGCATAAAATATGCCATGTGCACTATTTTGTCAAAAAGAAGGGAGAGTTATTCTTGTTGTCCTCAGCCAGCACTTAAACAGCTGGTGATCTGGTCACTCACACAATGCACTTTGTGAAAATTTGTTGTGTGCCAACTGCCAGCTTTGACAAGGCAACAGTGATGACACTTTACAAGAATGCCATTAGCAATGAAGCTTTTTTACAGCACCCTGAATTTGTGACAGACACTGTGTCAATGCAAGTCTTCCTTCTCCAAAGCAGTTAGCAGTAGTCAGCTTACGTGACTGATTTAAAGTGTTGTATGGAAAGATTAAACTTGGAAATATCGTATGCTTCAGGAGAGACCCCACATTTGTGTACTGAGCTTACTCACTGGGACAGTTTATTGAAGCCGTGCAAAGTCTAGTGACAGTGCTAAGAGGGTAGAACAGGGTCAGGAAGAGGAGGAACAGTGGACACACTGATGAACACGATATTTTCTCACCTTTTATCTTGTATTTGCCATTAAAATCAAGCACGCACTGAACACTGCAAATATTGTCCCTTTACACCTCAAAGGTCGCACAAAGTCAAATTTTGGAAAAGGTTTTCAAAGAACCGTTAATGGAGTTATTTTAGGATCTATTCTTTCATTATTCTAGCCAACCCAATTTTTTTGCAATTTTTTTCCAGAATAATTTTGATGAGTTTCATGAATAACCAAACATCAGTCACATTAATAGAAAATGTCCTATTGCTGTATTCCATCAGGAGGTTTAAAGAATAGTTCAGAAGTTATGTTTCAGGTTAACTAATTGCATGAAGTAATGAAGGTTGTGATGAATACCTAGTTCATTGTTCATGTTACTATTTTGGAAGTGATGTTTATTTCTGGGAAGATTAATGTTCATCTGTCGAAAAGAAGTTAAATTGAATTAAAGCAGCTTGGAGATGACTGTACTTAAAAGGTTGGGGCCATGTTGAATGAAACTAAAAAGCTTAAAGAGCCATTAATCATCAGGTGGTCTTACTTAGCTGGAGAACTGGAGACAGTGTTGACACTGTTTGCAAAGAAGTGCAGTCCGCAGAGAAGTTTTTGTTTTGGGAGTGAGAGCTAAATTAGTTTAAAAGCATTCAGTGATTCATAAAAAGGCTATGGAGATGGGTGTTCTCTGGTTTCACATATCTGACTGGCAACAAGTTGAAAGGGTGCTGCTGTTAGCAGTCCTCAGGCAGTTAAGGTTCAATGAAGCCCTGGAAGCCATTGCTGTAGCTGAGAGCTGGCCGCAGCTTGAACCTTGTGTATCTTGCAGCTTACAGAAAAGCACTGGGAGCTGTTAGTAGGTTCCAGACAGGGCTCAGCGATGTCCTGTGAACCATTTATAGATCAGTGCAACTTAGTTACTAGAGTTCAAAGCAAACCAGGGGCAATGGCAGTGTAGTTAAATTACTGGTTTCTGAAAGAGTCGGAATGGTGCAGGAATTAGAGGTGGGAGTGCAGTTTTGTGAATCTGGTGGAATGCAATCTCAGAAGACATTGAATCATAGAAACTGAACATTGTTGAGGCAGTCCAAGTTGGGGTATCTTTTGAGTGAATTCCAAGGCTAAACCCTCCAGAGAAGAGTTGAAGTCCCTCATGAGGGAGACAAAATTTTAATGAGATTTTGCAACTCTCATTAAAGTCTGGGTGGGTTACTCAGAAATTCATGAGATAAGTTTTCGTCACATTTGTCATTTAATTTGAAGTGTGATGTGTTTGACCACAGTTTGCCTGTTAATTCATATTTACCTCATTAATTCTGGATGTAAGCGTATAAGATAGATACTGTAGATTGTTTTACTTTTCTGGCTTTGTAAAGTTTATTCTGTTATTTTACACCATGGAATTTTGTCACTTTGTTCCTTTAGTGGGTAACTGGGATTTCAAATTTTTTCTACTTTAAACATGAAGTTACTCGTCCGTAATTGGATCATAACAAGGTAGATAAGTTTCAGAATGCAAAATAATTGAGTTGGTGAATAGGTTACTTTTCTAAAGCAAACTATTGTGCTTAACATCTGTTTCATAGAATATATTTGTGGAACTTTTAATTCGCTTTTCATCAATATTGCATCTGAATACTTTTATGGCAAGATCTCTTGTTCCATCATGTAAGGCTGTTAGGTGCTCATGTCCTAAGACACTGACTGGAAGTAAAACAACAAAAAAGATTGTGCTCCAGTTAAACTGAATGAGGTGGCTGAAGCCACAAGTACTTAACCCCTGCCCCAGCTCATCTGCTGCTGAAACACTCACCCATACCTTTGTTACCTCTATTGACTCGACTATTCCAATGGACAACTGGCCAGCCTCCCAAGTTCTGCCCTCAGTAAATGTCACACCATCTAAAATTTGTTGCCCCTGTCCTAACTTGCACAAAGCCCTGTTTACCCATTACTCTTGTGTTCACTGATCTACATGGGTTCCCAATTAAGCAATGGCCTAAACTTGCCATATTTGATGTCATATCTGTCTCTCTGGCCTCACCTCTATCTCTGAAATCTCCCACAGCCCAATACTTCCCAAGCTTTCTGCACTACTCTAGTTCTGGCCTTTTGTGCATCCTTGATTTTAATCACTCCCTCATTGGTGACAATGTCTTCAGATGCCAAAACTTTAAGCTCTGAAATTCCCTTGCAGGAATGGTAGGTTGGTAAGTGAGTAGAGTGAGTGTGGCAGGTAAGATGGGTTATAGATAGACAGGTGGGGTCAGGTCAGATGTGGTAGTCAGGCGATCTGGGTCACTCTGTTGGGAGGATTTTGTCAGGGAGTCCAAAGGGAGATTTGGGTCAGGTTGGGCGGTGTTTAGTCACTGTTTCTGGGGGCAGTTGGGAAGGTTGGGAAGGGGGAGTGTAATTAGGGGGATCAATTGTGTGTGAGCATCCAGGTGTTACACTAGACTCTGTTTAACATTGGAGGTAACTAAGCAGCTAAGTCCCACAGAACTGTTCAAAGTCTCTGACTCTAACTCAGAGTTAGAGATATTTTGCAGAGGTTGCTGGAAAGCAGAGGCATTCTCCATCATAAGTTTAAACTTCCCGGTAATTTCCCACCTAAGTCCACACGCCAGGTCTCCTGCAATGCTGCACCTATGCAGGCATAGAAATACCTAGATTCCCTGTTGCTGACCATTAATACTGAGTGCAGCAGCCAAGACCAACAGTTAGGGTCAGTGAAATAAAAAGAAATGTATTTGTGGCTCATCTTCAGCTTGCTGCTTGGCCTCTCCAAGCTTTGCTAACTATTTGGTATTTGGCTATTCGATTAACTGGTAAAAAGAACAAGGAAATGTGTAGTAAAAAATCTCACAACACCAGGTTAAAGTCCAATAGGTTTATTTGATAATGTGAGCTTTCACTCACCTGATGAAGGGGTAGTGCTCCGAAAGCTTGTGCTACCAAATAAACCTGTTGGGCTTTAACCTTAGTGTGTCACTAAGTTGTAGGTTCAAATCCTATTCTGGTGCCCTGAGGGGAGAGTTGATGGGAGGAACAAGTTTCCATTGACAGGACAGTCAGCAATCAGGGAGCTTTAAGATAAGAGACAAAATATAAATAGGAGAAATGAGCATTTATTTCACACTGAGTTGTGATTGCCTAGAAATAATGATGGAAGCAGATGCAGTCAGGAATTTTAAAAGAAAATTGAATAAACACTTGCTCATTACTCACCTGATAAAAGAGCACTACTCCAAAAGCGCGTGCTACCAAATAAACCTGTTGAATTTTAACCTGGTGCTGTGAGACTTCTTACTGTGCCTGTGCCAGTCCAACAACAGCATCGCCACATCAAGCAGATGAATGATCAGGCTAATATGTTGTTGTGATGCTGTTAAAGGAAGAATCAAATTAGCCCGTACACAAGGAGAATTCCTTAAGTTTCCTCAGCTACCTCTTTTAATATTCACCTGATGTTGAAATGCCAGCATTGGGTTGGGTTGAGCACAGTAAGAGGTCTCACAGCACCAGGTTAAAGTCCAAAAGGTTTACTTGGAATCATGAGCTTTCAGAGCCTCGCTCCTTCATCAGGTGAGTGATGAAGCTTGTGATTTCAAATAAACCTGTTGGATTTTAACCTGGTGCTGTGAGACTTCTTAAAATATTCATCTGAACCACCAGGACAAGTAGACATTGATTGCTTTAATGATTCATTTTCAGGATGGACATTTGCCAACACACCTACTCTCAGTATTACACTGGAGTGTTATTGTACACAATGAACTCATGTTAGGCTCAGTTCCGCACCCTCAGACCCAGAGACTGACCATCAAACCAACAGAGTTTATGATTGAGTGGAATGTACAGGACTCTTGGAAGAAATGGATTCAGTGGTCAAAATGTGTGTCCTGCTCTGTACTATTCAGTTAATCACATTCCTAATTTATCCACCAGTCAGTTCCAAATTTCTGAGTGTACTCTGCTGGAAATAAGCAAAGTACATTTCTTGTTATCTGGTTTAATGACTGCACCTTTTTTTACTGTCTGTTGGTTTAAAGGATCAGCATATGTTACATTCAGGGTTTAATTAAGCTTGTTAAAGATAAGGCACTATCATTATTCTTATTCTCCTAATTGTATGGAGATCCCCCCTGCTTGTTCAGCAAGATAGGAGTTAAAGTGCCAATCATAGTGCGATTATGATGGAGCATCTTGTTGCTTTTTCTGGACAAAGCTTGTACCATATTCTTTTCAGACAGCAGTTGATCTCTGACATTCAAAGCTATAGTTATCATCCACGTGTACTGGTTTACCGGCTAAAATCCCTGCAGGGTTTCTACCTGACCTTCAGTTCAGATGGAGTAATGCATTTGTCAAGAGTTGCTGATCAGCTGCTTGACCTGACAGTCTGCCTTCAGAATTTACGACACATTTAGATGTTGTTCTGTCACAAGCTCACAGAGATCTGTGCATGCTGACCTTCCAACTGTGGTGAACTGGCAGGTAGATGGGTTCTGCAAGTTGCATTCGGAACGCGCATGCATCAAAGGAGCTGTTTACAGGAACAGTGGACCCTCAAAGAGCAGAGGTCTGTGCTGATTGCATTTGGAACAGACTTTGTGTTAAAAAGACTCATGCCTTTCGATTTACACATCCTTCTGGACATATTTGAACAGCACTTTGAGAATGCCATTAGTGAGGTTGAATGTTAACATGAGTAGCAACCTTAATGGATCAATGCATTAGCAATGTTAGAATAATCCTGTAAAAAGAGTGATCTCCCAATGCTCCTCATGAGTCCAACACTTGCTCATAGTCAAGGAGCCTATTTTTCTGTGGCCACGACATTTTAAAAGGTCCAGAATTAGGCACGGTTTCACAATTTGTGACTTACCAGTGTCCGTTCTTTCTGATACAAACAACATGCAAACACTGGGCCTTGTGCAGAATGCTGTTGAGTCACTGTATACAATTAGAAACTCCACCACCTTCCTGCCTCTGTCCCGTAAAAGTCTGTCAAGGAAAGGCTTGTCGATGGCCATCCCACCCTAACACTAACTGAGCCCCTTAAATTGGCAATTAATGTACAGTTAAAGGCCTCACCCCATTGCTGCTGGTATTTGAACAGTGGTGAGTTAAAGTTTATTTATTAGTCACGAGTAGGCTTACATTGACACTGCACTGAAGTTACTGTGAAAGTCCCCTAGTTGCCATACTCCAACACCTGTTCAGGTACACTGAAGGAGAATTTAGCACGGCCAGTGCACCTAACCAGCATGTCTTTCAGACTGTGAGAGCAAATTGGAGCACCCGGAGGAAACCCACACAGACACAGGGAAAACGTGCAGACTCCACACAGACAAATCCAAGGTGGGAATTGAACCCAGGACCTTGGCTCTATGAGGTAGCAGTGCTAACCACTGTGCCACCACAGAGTCTGCATGTGGGGGACTTGGAAATAAAACTCTGTCAAGTTTGCTTGCAGGCTCCTAGGATGCGTGGTGGGTATCTTGTTTGAAAACACTCAATGCCTGAGTGAAGGTCCCTGCAGTGGGAAGGAGCAAGAACCTGCTGACAGTCACCCCCTGTCCTTCCTTTTGCTCCTCCTCCACCACCTCATTGCTAGCAGTCATCAACTTCCCTCCCCTTGCCACCCCTCCACGATTCCCCCCTCCACCCCCTCCACCCCACCCCAGTGAAACTTTGCTGATCCTCTAGTAGCTTTGAGAGGCTAGACACCAAGTCTTAGGAAAGGCAGAGAGTGTACACAAGCTACATCCTCAAACAATTAATTGCTTGGGCAACAGAAAATAGCATTGTGGCTTCAAGTGCCAGGAGAAGGAGGCTCACTCTGGACTTTCCAGCTGATGTGAGTGTTCACAGCCTCTGTGTTAAATCCCAGACTACAGCATGCATGATTGGAAGCAATTACTGTAAGCAGATTGGTGACAGATTACTGTCATCAACAACCTGTCCTAGTCTCCTGATACCGACACTATAGTTAAGAAAGCCCACCAACGCCTCTACTTTCTCAGAAAACTAAGGAAATTTGGCTACAACTCTCACCAACTTTTACAGATGCACCATAGAAAGGATTTTTTTCTGGTTGTATTACAGCTTGGTATGGCTCCTGCTCTGCCTAAACTGCATGAAACTACAAAAGATTGTGAGTGTAGCCCAATCCACCACGTAAATCAGCCTCCCATCCATTGACTCTGTCTACACTTCCCGCTGCCTCGGCAAAGCAGCCAGCATAATTAAGGACCCTATGCACCCCTGACATTCTCTCTTCCACCTTCTTCCATCGGGAAAAAGCTACAAAAGTCTGAGGTCACATGCCAACCGACTCAAGAACAGCTTATTCCCTGCTGCCATCAGACCTTTGAATGGACCTACCTTGTATTTAGTTAATCGTTCTCTACACCTTCACTGTAACACTACATCCTGCACTCTATTGTTTCCTTCTCTACGAATGGTATGCTCTATTTGCGTAGCATGCAAGAAACAATGCTTCTCACTGTATGCTAACACGTGACCATAACAAATCAAATCAAATCAAACCAGATCCCTCCTTCAGCTTGTTGCTTTGTTCACATAATTTTTCATGTAAGTGTACATTTGGTACTATCAATTGTAAAATATGTCATCTCTGTGAAGACGCAGCTGACTCTATCAGGCAACTGAGGCAGTGGGGTACACGTCACGCTTTACAATAAGTTGAATCGAAAGAATTGACATTCTCCAAGAGTTCTGCTGGTTTGCAATTCCAGACACAACCAGGTCCCTAAAGTATTCCGATAATTTCCACAAGACTCCCACTAGAGTGACAGTGAGAATTCAGTCGAATGCCTGAGGAATTTCATGGTAATATTCATCAATTGTTCATGGCCAATAACACAGGCAAGTTAGTCACGTAATACATATTTATTATCCTGCTGAAAGAGCCTCCAAATGCTCCCTGGTTTACTGAAGATGTGGGTTCATGATTACCCACAGAGATTTTCAAACTTGCTTTGATGCCTGGGGAGGTAAAAAAAAGCAGAGATTGAGACTTCTAGAAAGGAAACAAGACTGCAGTTCAATCTTAGATCCCTGATATGTTACTTTTAACATATTACTCAATTGCTTAAGACCCAGGCTTAAAAGCAGAACATATTTATCCCCTTGATCCATGAATGGAAACATGGCAACAAGGAATAGGATGGAGTCGAATAAAATGTAGAATTTCCTGAGTCCAACCTTAGAATGTTGTTGGGATCTTATGATACCCAAACCAATCAGAATGAGTTACTTTTGTATCAGACTTGATCTGCAACTACCTCCTTCTGGATTCAATTCTCGTACCAGCACCTCAAGTTATAATTAGCAAATATGTTTGTGAGTTTTCAGGGTCTCTATTGATGACAGGGGTGGTACAGTGATTAGCACTGTGGTGTCACAGCGCCAGGGACCCGGATTCAATTCCTGGCTTGGGTCACCATCTGAGTGGAGTTTGCACATTCTCCCTGTGTCTGCATGGGTTTCCTCCCACAGTCCAAAGATGTGCAGATGAGGTGGATTGGCCATGCCAAATTGCCCCTTAGTGTTAGGGGGACTATTTAAGCTAAATATATGGGGTTATGGAGATAGGGCTTGGGTGGGATTGTGGTCAGAGCAGACCCGATGGGCTGAATGGCCTCCTTCTGCACTGTAGGATTCTACAAGAGAAAATGTGAGTCTTTAAATTACTTAGATAAATTACAGATGTGCTAGTGCATGGCCATTAATGACTACTGCACTTTATGGAATGTAATTGTGCATTGAAAGGAATAGTTAAGTCTTGCTGCTCTAACTATTGGTTGGCAGGAGGATGAAATTGCTGAATGATGCATCAATTGTAGGCAGCAAGTTGGGTGATGATTCAAAGCAAATGGAGATGGGAAAGTTGGAGGGAGTTACTTTGACTGCCAGTGGCCCTGTTACTTGCGGAACTCCTCACAGCGGAGGAGATTGAATAATTCCGTAATGATTTTTCTGGTAATTTCTTACCAATAAAGACCATAAACCATGCCAGTTGGTTATGCAAAAGCCCCTAGATTTGTTTGGCTGTACATTAAATTTAAATGCCAGCATGCCTGTCTTGTGTGCACTTTTCAACTTCAAGCATGGACAGGTGTCGCCGGTCTTTACTGAGGACTTCCAAGAATGGACATTACTCTGAGTGGGGAGTCTATTTGAGTTGTATTGGTTGGAATTCTCCAAACTCACCTGGGATTCTCCAGCCCTGCTGCAGTGAATGGAGTTTCAGCTGAGCGCCAAATTCTCCATTCTCACTGGTAGCAATGGCAGGGTATATGAGACCGGAGACCTCCAGCCAATACCTTAGTGCTCCCAATTAGATACCTTTCCCATATATATGAAAACGACAATGAGGGAAAATACACATCAGAAAATAGCTTGGTGTGAGCAAAGTTTGAAGACTTGACGAAATGGATAAATTTCAATTTTCAGAATCTTCTTAGCCTTGTTCTGACAGCAGAACCAATTGTGTCAAAGAGAATCTTTTTATTTTTGCTGTGCATCTGTTCCATTTGCTGAGATTGGATTCAATACTCTGCAGGGGTTGAAAGAAATTATCCCAAATGTATTCACTGAACCATAAATATCATTTTTGATCTCACACCACAGTTTGTTGGGGGATAAATTGGGCAACGAAGCATCTGTTTTTTTCCTTTCGGAGGGTCTTTTGACTTGAAAATGAGGTCTGGGATGCTGGCGTGTATTTCCGACATGAGTACATGGAGCTTGGAAATGGGATTTGCGAGTGCACAACCAACAATTGCTGGCAGCGAGTGGATCAATGATGTGAATCAATGTACAAAGCAGGTTTGAAGCCATACTTTCCAGCTGTCAACTCCAGTTCTTAGCCTCACACAGGTAAACACACCAATAAACAGAATGAGAAAGTCCCAACTGTGCCATTTAAAAGATGATGAAGTGTTCACAGGTTAGATGCTGGATTATTTCTTCTGGGAGATGGTGCAATTGCGTGTATTTTTAGAGGTTTCATGTACGTGTTTAAAAGTTGCAGCACTCTGCAGGGAGTGTTCTGGCTGAGCTCACAATATTTCTGTTTAGCATGTCAAAAATGATACTGAAAAAAGTTGCTTCTAGATATAGGTGATGTGGAGCCTTCCCCTTGGAATTGAACATGGGCGGGAAAATGACGAGTGGCAATGGAAAGCTGCTACAAGAGGGAGCAGGAGGAAGAGCAGCAGGGCATCCAGCGGGGAACCGTATCCGCTGAGCTCTTCAGAGAGAATCAATGCACAAAATATTGTTGTTCCACTAAAGATGTCACAAACTGCAGCAGCTACAGTAGGGCAGGGCAAGGACATCATAAGAAATGAGACATATCTCTTGGGGCTAAGGGGATCAAGGAATATAGGAGGGGAGGCGGGATCAGGATGTTGAATTTGATGATCAGCCATGATCAAAAGGAATGGCGCAGCATGTTCGATGGGCCGAATGGCCTACTCCTGCTTCTATTTTCTATGATTCTATGTTTCCATTAATGGCTATTAACCTGATCGTGGTTCTGAACCTTTTTGCATCAAGTTTCTGATATTAAGGATATTAATTTTGGATAGACTGCTGCATATGGGACATCACTAAGGCTGTCTATGAAAGAGAAGCAGTTTAATCTCATCCCTCTTGCCTGAGTCAAGCACATGGAGTGAGCATATGGGTTAGGAAGGATTGTAGGATTTCTCTTGCTTCAGGATGCCATTGACTGCATTTTCTCATTTCAACTCGGTCATTTTTTATCAACCAAAATGGATTCCAGTCCCCCATAATGGAACTCATGGCTGACCACATGAGATGTACAAGATAATTTGGGGCATGGACAGAATGGATGGGGAACAGCTGCTCTCCTTATTTGAATGGTCAGTCACAAGGAGACATAGGTTCAAAGTGAGGGGGAGGAGGTTTGAAGGGGATGTGAGCCAAGGAGTAAGTGGGAAGAAAGAAGGAGAATTAGGTAGACAAATACTCTCGGTCACCATCTTTTCATTCTCTGTCTACAGCTAGGGATTTAGCCGAGCTACCTTTCATTATAGCCAGCAATATATCTCTAGGGATAAACATGTGGAGATATGCTTGTTCTCCTCCAGTTATTTCCTGTTCCTTCCAGCTTGCATCACCTTCTCCTGTCAGTGTGCTGCAACATGTTTGGACGATGTGGCTATCTTGATTGAACATCTAACCATGTTCATGAACCATCAGTAGTGGATGCAAATCTTGCCCATGTATGATGGTGAAGTAAAGTAGATAAATTGAAGGATTGACAGATTGCTGATAGGAACCAGATGAGAATGTAGTTCAGTGATGAATGAAGCTAGTGATGCTATTGGTAGGTTCTGCCACAGATAATTCATGTAATATTATGAAATATCTTCCTGCATCGTATATAGGCCTTTTTTTTCTTTATTGGATGTGGGTGTCAGAGGCTGGGCTAACATTAATTACCCATCTCTAATTGCCCTGGAACAGAATGGCTTGTTAGGCCATATTACTGTGGATCTAGAGTCACATGTCAGACATATCAGGTAAGGGAGGTAGATTTTCTTCTCTGAAGGACATTAGTGAACGAGATGGGACAATCAACAAATGACAATTGATGTTTCATGGTCATCATTAAATTTTGAATTCCAGATTTTTATTGAATTTAAATCTCACCATGGTGTGAATTGAATACAAGTGCCCAGAGTATTATTCTGTGTCTCTGGATTACTAGTCCTGTGACAATACCATTACACCACCGCCTCCCCTCTTGGTGCAGAGCATCTGTTCCCATTGCCTCCAGGACATATGTCTGGGGAACATCCTGCCCTCTTGAGGGATAGAAACTCTCCCCTTCCCTCTACATCTTGCACCAAGGCTTCCAATGCATTATTGGGAAAACTTGGTGCGGGCTCTCTTGTGTGTTTAGCCATTGCTTCAGTCTTTCACAGGTCTGATTTGGCTCATAAAGGACTCCCAGCAGTTCATCCAGTCACAATGCATGTGGTCTTTAAGAGCTGTTGTTAAGTAGCAATAGTGTTATTGGGTCCCCTGTTGATTCATTTGGCCAATGAACAGTGGGAGTTACATTGGCTGAATGCAGAAATCAATGTAAAGCATCAGGCAGAGGGAATGTAACATGCAGCCTATAACACAATGAACTGATCTGGTTTAGTCATGTATCGTCATCCTCTTGCTGGTTTATGCTGGGCATCCAATTTAACTCCCACCAAATTTAAAGTCATATCTATTGTTCCCATGCCAGCATGTTTATAAATAAAATGGCTTTTTTTTTTGCCAAACACAGTCAGGTTTTGAATAACATTGTAAGGCATGAGAAATATCAAAACACATGGCACAGGCAGTTAAGGGTGGCACAGTGGTTAGCACTGCTGCCTTACAGCGCCAGTGACCCAAGTTCAATCTGGCCTTGGGTGACTGTCTGTGTGGAGTTTGCACGTTGTCCCAGTGTCTGTGTGGGTTTCCTCCAGGTGCTCCAGTTTCCTCACACAATCCAAAGATGTGGGGTTAGGTTAATTGTCCATGCTAAATTGCCCCTTAGTGTCAGGGGGAGTTAGCAGGGTAAATACGTGGGGTAACAGGAATAGGGTCTGAGATGGATTGTTGTCAGTGCAGACTCAATGGGCTAAATGGCCTCCTTCTGTACCGTAGGGATTCTATGATTCTACGAGATAGCATAAAAAATTGCAATCAACTTTTCTACTTTACTACTTACCTAAATATCACTTTACCAAATCAGGGTTTATAATTCAAAACTACTTAATTGACCATAAAGCATTTTGGGGAGTACTGAGGCGCTGAAAGGCGCTATATGAATGCAAGTCTTTTTTCACGCTTTCTTTGTTCTAATTTTTCAAGAATGGCGTGAAACTTAAAGAAGGTTGGTGGGCATGAATAATAGATATTAATAAAATTAAATTTATGACAGTTTTGAACTAAAGCCTCCATAGGACATGTGGAAGGTAAAATCTGTTTTTTAATGAACTTTGGAACATGAATATTTAGATTAACTATGCTGCAGGCAAAGGATTCCAGTTTTCCTCATCAACTCGGGAGGAATAATTGAAAACTGTCATTTTACATTTTTAGAAATATGGTTGATCTTCCATGAGATCATCTTGCCAATAGGTAGAATGGGCATGAAGCGTACAGGCCTAATGTGGGTCAGGGACTGACTGGCCTGAGGATCTGCAGCTCGACACAATAGGCAAGGAGAGGGAAAGAAGAATTGTTGGTTTCTAATGTTTGCCAGGCTTATCATATTGCCACTGGAAGGACAGGGCTTCATATACATGTTCTAATTACCGCTCCATTCCCATTTGAGGTCAGGGTATTTTCCCTGTGTCATCATTAATGCATTTTGAAATGACATGTCACTGATGTGTAGACAGATAACGTCCATGGCTGCTTTCAGTTTTTCATCTTACAATAGGAACTCTGCATCGATACAGCTGCAATCCTTCTATTGAGCAAACAGGTTTCACAGTGCTAAGGAACACATATTGCACTCCAATTCAGAATCAAAATTGGCATCAGCCTGGCTAGGAGTTATCGTTAAAAACTAACTTTGTCCAAATTTGTTGTTTCAAATGTGACTGCACCAAAGCATTTAAGAATTGTGTTCAATTATGGAGCAGATAAAAATTCTACCCAGGGCATGCATCGTGCCATTTTTCATAGACTTCTGAAAGTAGTTTGGTTGGCACTGACGGGAATGAGATGTAGAATCTAAGGACAGAATTTTACGGCCTTGTTTGGGCAAGGCCTGAAATTCCTGCCCGAGGTCAATGGAGATTTCTGCTGTCGGATCCTTACCCGCTCTGATTCTGTGGCGGGCAAGGTGGTAGAGTTCCAGCCTAAGTATCTAATTCTTGCTGGTCAAGAGGAAACGTTTGGATATGCTTTAATCCATTGTGATCTTAAGAGAAAGGGGTGTACATCAAATCTGTACTGATCTAGAGGAAAGAATGAGAGATGGTTACTGGTTCAACTGGCTTCCTGCCAAGGTCAGGCATTTAGCACACACTGAACTCCCAAACCCTGCTGCCCAGTGGACTAGTGTTTGTGTGGTACGGGTCTGCAGAAAGCAACAGGAAGATGCAAGTGGTGTTGGATTCTCTTCCATGCATTTTATATGGGGGGAAAACACACTCAAACTCACTGTCTAATGTGTCCCACTGCAAGCTACCAAATGGAGGATGTTCCAAAAAAGTTGTCAGTGAGACTCGTGCCAGGGATTTTCCCAGACTGCAGAGTGAGCAAAAGAATCAGGAGTACTTCAAAGATTGAGGCTTGGGACGAAGCAAGATTTTCTCCCTTTGGCTCTTCTTTTCTGTTTGCAAGACAATCTTTGGGTTTGAATTCCAGCAGTCAGAAGGCCCCTAGGCCAGGAGCCCTAAAACAGAAGCAGATCTACTGACACAGAGAAGCAACCCTCCATTTTTCAGTGAAAAGCTTTGGGTTAGACTAGGCCAGAGCCAGAGAAAATAGACTGCTCTGATATTTATATTCATATATGTTCTTGCTGAAGCAGAAATTCTATCTTTAGATTAAAATGTAATTCAGATTTATGAAATCTTTGTCACCCATTTATCATGCCTCTGATTCTCTTTTACTCGCATGTGATGCGCAAGATTAAATCTCCTTCTATTTTCATCCCGGTAGTCGCTGAAGACTTGAAAATATTGATAAATAGCCTTCCCTAAAGAAGCTGTATGGGTTAATGCCCATAGTAGGGTAGATTGCACTCGACTTATGTAATCCCGTTTTGATGGTCAAATTTAGCAAATACAAAGAAAAATAATTATGTCACCTCGAGGGTGTGATACTAGTAGATTAATTCCTTCCTTCAATAACAGCAAGCTGAAAATGTCAGCGTGACACCGGTGTCAAGAGCCAATTGTGGCAATAGAGTAGGGTTCATGGGTTAGAGACAATACAGTATTCTTCATAATTTCATTACAGTTCCATTCCATTATAATTTGACTCACATTATAGTGCCAATCTTATCTGACTTCAAAACACAATCTTAGTAGTAACCAGCACAATTCCTGGATTCCCAGCTCTGTGAAGTGCAATGCAGTTCTTGTTGCTGTTGCTAAGCAGAGTTCACGTAGAAGCCAATGCAGTTTTGTAGTGGGAAACAAAGTGACGAGTAAAAAGAGTCTGTTTCGGAGATTGAATTTGTCGAGGTCTTGGTTGAGAAGTTGACAGATTCTAATGCCAGGCCCTGAAACTGTTACTTTGCAAGAAGAAAATTGATTTTCTTGAGTCAGCAAATAATGAGAATATGGAAGTTGTTGACATTTGGAGTTGTCTTGGCAAATAATCATGGTCTTTAAGGAGAGGGAGAATAGTTGTACAAAGGCAAAAGAAATAGAAAAATGTGCTGACAGGATTAGACAAAGAGGGGAAATGAGGGGGATCATGTGTAACATTAAGAGTAAATGACCTGTTTCTATGCTGGAATGTCTATCTAATCTATATCAGGCATGTGGACAGATTCTATGTACACTGTGGCCATGCAGTAAGGTGGTGTGTACACTATGCCTTGCCAATGTAAGCAGTGCAATTTAATTCACCTATTATAAATAGAGGTATATTAAGTATACCAAATAGGAGTTGGGACTTACCAGCCAGAACAGGACATCAATCCAAATAGTTAAAGAAATGTCTCAGTAGTTCACTATGTTAGTATTCTGTTAGCTATCAGATTGCCACTTGGGCGTCTCTGCAATGTTGCACCTTTGCAATATCTTCAGCTGTGGATCTGGAACATCCTGATTTTCATCAACAACATCCACTTCAGCATCCTCATCACCATGTCTCCCTCAGCTAAGACCTCCAGCTTTTGTAGCTCTATGCTGTGGAATGTGCAGCAGACAACAATGAATCAGGACATCCTTTGTGTTGAATGTTGGAGAACCCCACCTGAGCAATCCAAACATCTTTAAGAGGCCTACTGTCTGCTCAATAATGGACCTTGTGAAGGAATGTGCAGCATTGTAACTCTCCTCAGCAGATAGTGAACTGGCATCATCAGCCAGGTCTTCCGGGGCATTCCTTTATCCTCAAGGAATCAGCCCTGCAATCATCGAAATCCCTCAAACATCTGTGGCACCTGGGTCAGAATGTTAGCATTGAGAGTGGAAACAGGCTGGATTTGCCTCTGTGATCATCCATCTGCTGCAAGTTCAAAGAGTGGAAAACTTTCCTATTGATGAATGTGACCAGGGAGCCCTTAAGAGCACTTATGTGCAGTCAATAGCACCTTGCACTTGAAGGAATCCTCTGATTCTTGTAGCCTGGCTTCCGTGATCCAGGTGGAATTGAATAAATTGGTGCACTCTCCTGAACAGGGCACTTGTCACCATGTGGATGCAGTTCAATGCCACTGACTGGAAAATGCTGCACAGGTCCCCAGTAGAACCCTGGAAGGAACCATTGGCAACGAAATATAAGGTGATGGTCACCTTTACTGCCACTGGCATGGGAGTAAAATGCCTCCAAGTCCTTGTGGCTGCAAGTCCTTGTGGATAAGCTAGCAAATGTAAACAACCACATCCCAGGACACTCTAAGCTGCTTCTGCTGTTGTTTCTCACTCATTCTTGGATAGCTGCACTCTCTGCAATATACCCGTGGTCGGACTAATGCTCACTGTCACAATGGCCCCTTGGTTGCCAGTATCCTGATCTTCTTGAAATCCTGCTCCCTCTTGTTGCTCTGGCTGTTTCTCCTCCTAGCACTGGGCTAAACTGCACTGGTCCCTCCTCCTCATCTGGATTAGAGCCAGTAGCAAGGCTGGGTTGCTTGGAGACTGCATCATCAAGGCCTTTGATCAGTGGATCGGCGAATGAATTGCTATAATCAACCTAGTGAACATACTCTATTCAGGTTTGCCCCCATCTCAAAGTCATCAAGCTAGTGCTAAGTCTTATGCCTAGCTGCTGTTTAGACATAGAATTCCCACCCAACCCCTTCCAGGTGAAGGATTTCCTGGAGAAACAGAGTTCAGTGCTCCTACTGTTCATCCATGACCGTGCGTGGAGGCATTGCTCTCTGACTGCTGTGATGACAGCCATGTGCCAGCACCCTTCCTCGGACATTACTTAGCTTGTTTCCATTACCATTGAGAATCAATTGCCTTGGAAACATGAAAAAACCTTACCACATGAGTCCATGCCAACAATGCTCATTCACCCAAAAGGAAGGAGATTTGGAGTTGGGGGACTTTGCTGCCCCTTGAAGGCATCCACCATCCTTCTTCCCTGCCTCTGACAACAGCACTCTGACAACAGCAGGTGACAAATGGTGTAGAATGAACGGCAGCTCCAAACCTTCCTGGGATTTCAATGTTATGAGAACCATGAGTCACATGCTGCTGTGCAGGCTTTACCATAGAGGGAACATAACCGAACATGGTTCTTATTCCAGTGCCTCATGACCATTAGGATGTCCCTTTGGTTGGCCAATTGTGCCCACCTTGAACTCCACCCACCTGAAAAGATTCTGCTCCACTTGAAGGGAACACAGTTTCAGAGGAACAGCATTGTATAGCTGACAGTTACATGAGTAAATGGTGCATGTAATATTCGAGACTCACTCCACTACCTTGTAATCTCTTGCTGTGAGGTAACTTAATTTGGAAGGAGAACGTAATCCCGATGAGATAACCTTTTTATGAGCTTGCGTGACATTCTAATATATGCAGCAAGTCTTCCCAACATTATGCATTTGGAAGCTCACCCCATTTTTAACCAGCTTTGAGGTTCTGAGGAATTAATTGCTAAGGTTCATCCCGCCAGTGGGAAACTATCTTTACCCTGTCGCCAAAATAATTTTGTCCACCCCGCCAAGTTTTCAGCTGTTGGCTGAACTGGAAGACACTTCCCAATAAGTGCTGAAGGAGATGGATTTGGTTTTGAGGTGAGAATGATGCTGGGAAAAAAAAAATCAATGTTTAGATTCCACAAAATAAAGGTTTGTTTAGCCGTTGGTGGCAAGAACATTGTACAAAATCTCTCATTTCAACCAGTCGCAAGTGGAACTTGCTTCAATAAAGGAGCACGTTTTCACAGGCTTCTTTCTTTTTAATCAGCCTACAACTTGTGTATTTATTTAAGCTTCACTTCAGCAGTTGGATCGCAGCTGTGCTACGTTTACAATCTGGTCACAGTTTAAATCTTTTTTTAACTGCTTTTAGCTTGCTTCACAATGACAGAGTAATGACATCTCTGAGTGTTCTTTTTTCTCCTTTTCATTATTGTAGGGTCAGCGTGCTGCCACCCCAATTTGAGAATTCCAGTACTTTCTCTCAGTTCCACTTATTACTCTTCACACAGAAGTGATTACTAAGGTACACTTGCTATTATTTGGACTAACTCACTTTCACTTGTAACGGTTGCATCTGACAGCCCTGGAAGAATCTGTCCTTTATTTTACCCCAGTAGACTCCATGAAGCTTTACCTCTGTTCTTTTATGTTGCAACAAGACTCTTCAAGGCCTCTTTCAAGGCCTAGAAATTGCTCACATTGAGGGTAAAATTGAACAACATCAGTCGAGTAGAGGCTGATTCTATTCATTATAACTCATCGGATGCTGCAATCTGGAACCAGTGACCCACTTCAGGGCAATAGACAATTGGGCCCAGGTTGGGCTGGGAAGTGGCACTGACAAATTAATGGCAAGGACAATTGGTGGCCAGAGGGTGGAAAATCAGGCCACAGACTGATTTGTTTACAATAATTGGCAGGGTGGAGACAACACAGCTTAGGAAAGGCAACAGATAGGAGAAGCAAAGGATGCAATGCTGGCTGAAGGGGGAGTGATTGGGCCCCTGTCTGTTGTATAAGGGTGTTTGAGCAGAGTAAGGGTTATTGTGGGACCTGACCACTGGCGGTATAATGTAGAGACTCTGTTCATAATAACATCTAGCAGAAGCCAGCTTAGAGACAGTGCTTCTGCAGGGCCACATCTTGGGGATGTATATACTTACAAGTAGTTAATAAACAGTTTATGTTCAGGCATACAAACCTCCAGACCTCTTAGTGAGGCAAAACAACCTTCCAACAGGGGGTCAGAGAATAAAGGACCAGAAAATCCCAGAAGGATGAAAAAATAAAGAGGCAATAGTTTGACCTATGAAAAGTGTAGCTAAATCATAGACTGAGCTGGAGAATATCTAAGAAAGCTCCAATCACAGACCTGAGAGAAGACAAAGTCAAGGAACCTAGCCAGAACAGAAAAGGCAAAGCAAAATGCAGAAAATAAAACATAGAGAACATAGAACATAGAACAGTACAGCACAGAACAGGCCCTTCGGCCCTCAATGTTGTGCCGAGCTATGTCCAAACCCAAGATCAGGCTATCCCCTCCCTATAATTCTGGAGTGCTCCATGTGCCTGTCCAATAACCGCTTGAAAGTTCCTAAAGTGTCCGACTCCACTATCACAGCAGGCAGTGTATTCCACACCCCAACCACTCTCTGAGTGAAGAATCTACCTCAAACATCCCTCCTATATCTCCCACCATGAACCTTATAGTTATGCTCCTTAGTAACAGCTACATCCACCTGAGGAAATAGTCTCTGCACGTTCATTCTATCTATCCCTCTCCTCATCTTATAAACCTCTATTAAGTCACCTTTCATGCTCCTCCACTCTAAAGAGAAAAGCCCCAGCTCCTTCAACGTTTCCTCATAAGACCTACCCTCCAAACCAGGCAGCATCCTGGTAAATCCCTTCTGCACTCTCTCCAATACTTCCACATCCTTCTTATAGTGAGGTGACCAGAACTGAACACAATATTCCAAATGTGGTCTCACCAACGTCTGGTATAGTTGCAGCATAATCCCACGGCTCTTAAACTCAAACTTCCTGTTAGTAAACGCTAACAGCCTTCTTCACAGCTCTATTCACTTGAGTGGCAACTTTCAGAGATTTGTGGATATGAACCCCAAGATTTCTCTGTTCCGCCACATTCCTCAGAACCCTGCTGTTAACCCTGTAATCTACATTCAAGTTTGTCCTACCAAAATTAATCACCACGCACTTATCAGGGTTAAACTCCATCTGCCACTTTTCGGCCCAGCCCTGCATCCTATCAATGTCTCTTTGCAGCCTGCAAGAGCCCTCCACCTCATCCACTACTCCAACAATCTTGGTGTCATCAGCAAATTTACTAACGCACCCTTCAGCCCCCTCTTCCAAGTCATTGATAAAAATAACAAATAGCAGCGGACCCAGCACTGACCCCTGTGGTACACTGCTAGTAACTGGCCTCCAGTCTGAAAATTTTCCCTCCACCACCACCCTCTGTCTTCTATGAGATAGCCAGTTACTTATCCAATTGGCCAAATTTCCTTCTATCCCACACCTCCTTACTTTCTTCATGAGCCTACCACGGGGAACTTTATCAAACGCCTTTCTAAAATCCATGTATATCAACTGCTCTATCTTCATCCACACACTTAGTTACCTCCTCAAAGAATTCAATCAAATTTGTGAGGCAGGACTTACCTCTCACAAAACCATGCTGACTATCCTGGATTAAACTGAATCTTTCCAAATGGTCGTAAATCCTATCTCTCAGGACCTTTTCCATTAGCTTACCGATCACCGAAGTAAGACTAACTGGTCTATAATTACCGGGTTCATTCCTATTTCCTTTCTTGAAAAGAGGAACAACATTCGCCACTCTCCAGTCTTCTGGCACAATCCCTGTGCACAGTAAGGACCCAAAAATCAAAGCTAAAGGCTCCGCAATCTCATTCCTTGCCTCCCAAAGTGTCCTAGGATGTATCCCATCTGGCCCAGGGGACTTATTGACCCACAGGTTTTTCAAAATTGCTAATACATCTTCCCTCAGAACATCTACCTCCTCCATCCTATCAGCCTTTATCACGCACTCATCCTCAAAAACATGGCCCCTCTCCTTGGTGAGCACTGAAGAAAAGTATTCATTCAACGCCTCACCTATCTCTTCTGACTCCATGTACAAGTTCTCACCACTATCCTTGACTGGCCCTAACCTCACCCTGGTCATTCTTTTATTTTTCACATAAGAGTAAAAAGCCTTGAGGTTATCTTTTATCCAACCCACCAAGGATTTCTCATGCCCCTCCTCGCTCTCCTAAGCCCTTTCTTTAACTCACTCCTAGCTACCTTGTAATCCTCAAAGTGACCCAGCTGAACCTTGTTTTCTCATCCTTACATACGCTTCCTTTTTCCTCTTGACAACATATTCAACCTCCTTTGTGAACCATGGTTTCCACACTCGGCCATTTCCTCCCTGCCTGCCAGGGACGTACCAATCAAGGACACGCAGTATTTGTTCCATGAAAAAGCTCCACTTTTCATCTGTGCCCATACCTGACATTTTCTGTTCCCATCTTATGCTCCCTAAAAAGGAAAAAAAGGCTGAAAGGCAGAAGAGTCCTCCACTGTGCAGATGAAAAAAAGAAGCTGACCAAATGTAGAGTCAAGGGACCCGGCCAGATCACAAAAAGAACAAGCAAAATACTGCAAAAAGGAACAAATAACTTTTTCAAATTGTCAGCCATCCAAATCAACAATAGCATACTGATGTGCAGCCAAAAGAAAGCTGCAACAATGGGTCCACCGTCAGCGCCACAACCCCTGTCTTCGAATGAATGAATGAAGAATGATTCTTAAAGCAGTATCCAGAGATAAAAATCAACACCTTCAATTTCATTCCCTAAGCTTAAAATATCAATTGCCAACACCATATGGGTGGCTTGAAGATTTCCCGAGGAGTCATTTAGTTTAACAAGCCAGGCCCAGGCTGTGGAACCCAAATAAGGGATAGAATACCCCTAATAACGTGATACATAGGAAAAAGACAATGTTTATTTTCTTCATAACTCAACTTTTGAAACTCCTGTTTAATGTGTGCCAAACCTTATCTCCTGAAATGGGCACATTGGCCCATTCAGTCAAAAAAAAAGCTGGAAGAGTGGCCTCTCAAGTGAAAAGGTTGAACAAGCCTGGCGTAAAACATTTGGAACCAGACAGAAAGAGTTTGTGTCCAGCAACTGAGAAATCCTGAGAGCTCTATTAAGTTGAGGGGGTTGAGCTATGAGGAGAACCTGAATAAACTAGGCTTGTACTCGTTAGAGTTTAGAAGAATGAGGGATGATCTCATTGAGACATATAAGATGATGCATGGGATGGATAGGATAGAGGTGGAAAGACTCTTCCCGCTCAGAAAGGACAGTACGACTAGGGGGCACAGCCTCAAGATAAAGGGGGGGCGGTTTAGAATGGAGTTGAGGAGGAACTTCTTCACTCAAAGGGTGGTGAATCTCTGGAATTCTCTGCCCGTTGAAGTGGTGGAGGCTACCTCGCTAAATATTTTTAAGACGCGGGTTGATGGGTTTTTGATAAGAGAGGGGATTAAGGGTTATGGGGAGAGGGCGGGAATGTGGAACTGAGCCACAACAGATCAGCCATGATCTTGTTGAATGGTGGGGCAGGCTCGAAGGGCTAGATGGCCTACTCCTGCTCCTATTTCTTATGTTCTTATGTTTCTTATGTTCAGGAAAATCTCCATCGAATTTTCCCTTCTCATTCAATCTTGGATTAGGAAAAATGCTGGGACAAGTTCCAAGCAGAAATTTCTCTCTCCATAACTCACTGGACTTCATAAAAGCAAATTACTGCAGATGCTGGAATCTGAAACCAAAATAGAAAATGTTGGAAAATCTCAGCAGGTCTGGCAGCATCTGTAAGGAGCACCCCAAAGATGTGCTATTAGGCTGACTGGCAGCAATAAATTGTCCCTAAATTAGTTTCCCTCAATGTGGATGGCCATAAAACATTAGATAAGGGTCATGGGTGGAGGGTGGGACTGGTGGTGTTAAGATGGCGGCGTGGGCTCGTTGGGCCGAAGGGCCTGTTTCCCAGGCTGTTTTTGTTCTTTGTTCTTGTTCTTTGAGAGAAAAGAGCTGATGTTTCGAGTCCAGATGGCCATTTGTCAAAGCTAAAAGGTATAGAAAGTGAGAGACATTTATACTGCAGGTTGAGGGAATGAAAGATGAGTCATAGCCACAAAAACAAAGGAACAGGCTGTTAATGGCAGTCCATAGAGAGAATAAAAGATGTGAATGGCCAAACAGCAGAGAAGCTGAAATCAGAGGATAAGTTGTGAGAGATGAAGATGTGAAGGGAGGACGGATGGATGGGAGAGGGACAAAATGGAGAAAAGGGGAAAGCAAAGGGAGGAGAAAAGGAAGGGAAAGGGGGAATAAAATAGGGGAGAGGAGTGGGGGGGAAGAAAAATAAAGAAAGACAATAAAGAAGTAAACGGTAGAGAACAGTTGAAAATTAAATTAAGTGAAAACAAAGGGGTCGAGGTGAAGTGGAGCTAATTATTTGAAGTTGGTGAATTCAATGTTGAAACTGGAAGGCTGTAATGTTCCTAGCCGGAAGATGAGATGCTGTTCCTCCAGTTTGTGTTAAGCTTCACTGGAACATTACAGCAGGCTAAGGACAGACATGTGGGCATGGGAGCAGGATCGTGTGTTAAAATGGCAAGCAACTGGAAAGTCAGGGTCCTGACTACGCACTGACCGGAGACGCTCAGCAAAGTGATCACTCATCTACCTTTGGTCTTTCTGATGGAGAGGAGACCACATTGGGAGCAGCAAATGCAGTAGGCCAAATTGAAAGAGATGCAAGTGTAACGCTGCTTAACCTGGGATGAATAACATTGGATTTCATTGTGCATCAAAAGTACTTCATTGTCTTGAAAACACTTTATGACAGCTTGAAATGAAAAAAACAATGGTGTTCAAGTGTACATGGAAAATGTTAACCAAGGCCATGAATCATAATGCACAATTAACTTTCTATTTTAGTGATGTCGGCAGCACGCAAACATAGTGCTAGCAGCTAATTTAAAGGTGGAAAGAGATCCTTGTTCACCCAGGGAGTCAGAAATCCCTCAGGCAGACAATATAAAGACAATGGGAACAGACAGCTGTCACATTCATTGCCAGCAGTCTGGTCTCAAGGGTAGGATGAACCACCACAAAAAGTTCAATGACCTCACAAAAGTGATCAAGGTCAGCGAATTCATTCTCACATGCTATATCCTTATAGATAAACTAATCATTTCACACACTGGTCGTTCCATTACAACACCCATCACTCACTGACCAACAAGTTCCATCAATCTCTATCATTGAGATTTCTATCATAACTCACATTCATAGCCTCACTTCACCCTCTCACATTTCACACTGCTGCAGCCTCACAACCACTGGAACGTGTGAAAAAACTGTGGCCACTGGGATGGCACTGTGTGTGCAGAAACTGCAGATAATGGGATAGCATTGTGTGTAGAAACTGCAGATATTGCAATCGCACTGTGTGTGCAGAAACTGCAGATACTGCGATCGCACTGTGTGTGCAGAAACTGCAGATACTGCGATCGCACTGTGTGTGCAGAAACTGCAGATACTGCGATCGCACCGTGTGTGCAGAAACTGCAGATACTGGGATAGCAATGTGTGTGCAGAAACTGCAGATACTGGGATCGCACTGTGTGCGCAGAAACTGCAGATACTGGGATAGCAGTGTGTGTGCAGAAACTGCAGATACTGCGATCACACTGTGTGTGCAGAAACTGCAGATACTGGGATCGCACTGTGTGCGCAGAAACTGCAGATACTGGGATAGCAGTGTGTGTGCAGAAACTGCAGATACTGGGATAGCAGTGTGTGTGCAGAAACTGCAGATACTGGGATCGCACTGCGTGCGCAGAAACTGCAGATACTGCGATCACACTGTGTGCGCAGAAACTGCAGATACTGGGATAGCAGTGTGTGTGCAGAAACTGCAGATACTGCGATCACACTGTGTGCGCAGAAACTGCAGATACTGGGATAGCAGTGTGTGTGCAGAAACTGCAGATACTGGGATACCAGTGTGTGTGCAGAGACTGCAGATACTGCGATCACAGTGTATGCGCAGAAACTGCAGATACTGCGATCGCACTGTGTGTGCAGAAACTGCAGATACTGGGATAGCAGTGTGTGTGCAGAAACTGCAGATACTGCGATCACGCTGTGCGCGCAGAAACTGCAGATACTGGGATCGCACTGTGTGCGCAGAAACTGCAGATACTGCGATCACACTGTGTGCGCAGAAACTGCAGATACTGCGATCACACTGTGTGCGCAGAAACTGCAGATACTGCGATCACACTGTGTGTGCAGAAACTGCAGATACTGGGATCGCACTGTGTGCGCAGAAACTGCAGGTACTGCGATCACACTGTGTGTGCAGAAACTGCAGATACTGCGATCACACTGTGTGTGCAGAAACTGCAGGTACTGCGATCACACTGTGCGCAGAAACTGCAGATACTGCGATCGCACTGTGTGTGCAGAAACTGCAGATACTGCGATCACACTGTGTGCAGAAACTGCAGATACTGCGATCACACTGTGTGCGCAGAAACTGCAGGTACTGCGATCGCACTGTGCGTGCAGAAACTGCAGATACTGCGATCGCACTGTGTGTGCAGAAACTGCAGGTACTGCGATCGCACTGTGTGTGCAGAAACTGCAGATACTGCGATCGCACTGTGTGCGCAGAAACTGCAGATACTGCGATCGCACTGTGTGTGCAGAAACTGCAGATACTGCGATCGCACCGTGTGTGCAGAAACTGCAGATACTGCGATCGCACTGTGTGTGCAGAAACTGGAGATACTGCGATCGCACTGTGTGCGCAGAAACTGCAGATACTGCGATCGCACTGTGTGTGCAGAAACTGCAGATACTGCGATCGCACTGTGTGTGCAGAAACTGCAGATACTGGGATAGCAATGTGTGTGCAGAAACTGCAGATACTGGGATCGCACTGTGTGCGCAGAAACTGCAGATACTGGGATAGCAGTGTGTGTGCAGAAACTGCAGATACTGCGATCACACTGTGTGTGCAGAAACTGCAGATACTGGGATCGCACTGTGTGCGCAGAAACTGCAGATACTGGGATAGCAGTGTGTGTGCAGAAACTGCAGATACTGCGATCACACTGTGTGCGCAGAAACTGCAGATACTGCGATCGCACTGTATGCGCAGAAACTGCAGATACTGGGATAGCAGTGTGTGTGCAGAAACTGCAGATACTGGGATCGCACTGCGTGCGCAGAAACTGCAGATACTGCGATCACACTGTGTGCGCAGAAACTGCAGATACTGGGATAGCAGTGTGTGTGCAGAAACTGCAGATACTGCGATCACACTGTGTGCGCAGAAACTGCAGATACTGCGATCGCACTGTATGCGCAGAAACTGCAGATACTGGGATAGCAGTGTGTGTGCAGAAACTGCAGATACTGGGATAGCAGTGTGTGTGCAGAAAATGCAGATACTGCGATCACAGTGTATGCGCAGAAACTGCAGATACTGCGATCGCACTGTGTGTGCAGAAACTGCAGATACTGGGATAGCAGTGTGTGTGCAGAAACTGCAGATACTGCGATCACGCTGTGCGTGCAGAAACTGCAGAAACTGGGATCGCACTGTGTGCGCAGAAACTGCAGATACTGCGATCACACTGTGTGCGCAGAAACTGCAGATACTGCGATCACACTGTGTGTGCAGAAACTGCAGATACTGCGATCACACTGTGTGTGCAGAAACTGCAGATACTGGGATCGCACTGTGTGCGCAGAAACTGCAGGTACTGCGATCACACTGTGTGTGCAGAAACTGCAGATACTGCGATCACACTGTGTGTGCAGAAACTGCAGATACTGCGATCACACTGTGTGTGCAGAAACTGCAGATACTGCGATCACACTGTGTGTGCAGAAACTGCAGGTACTGCGATCACACTGTGTGCAGAAACTGCAGATACTGTGATCGCACTGTGTGTGCAGAAACTGCAGATACTGCGATCACACTGTGTGTGCAGAAACTGCAGGTACTGCGATCACACTGTGTGCGCAGAAACTGCAGATACTGCGATCGCACTGTGTGCGCAGAAACTGCAGATACTGCGATCGCACTGTGTGTGCAGAAACTGCAGATACTGCGATCGCACTGTGTGTGTGCAGAAACTGCAGATACTGCGATCACACTGTGTGTGCAGAAACTGCAGATACTGGGATCGCACTGTGTGCGCAGAAACTGCAGATACTGGGATAGCAGTGTGTGTGCAGAAACTGCAGATACTGCGATCACACTGTGTGCGCAGAAACTGCAGATACTGCGATCGCACTGTATGCGCAGAAACTGCAGATACTGGGATAGCAGTGTGTGTGCAGAAACTGCAGATACTGGGATCGCACTGCGTGCGCAGAAACTGCAGATACTGCGATCACACTGTGTGCGCAGAAACTGCAGATACTGGGATAGCAGTGTGTGTGCAGAAACTGCAGATACTGCGATCACACTGTGTGCGCAGAAACTGCAGATACTGCGATCGCACTGTATGCGCAGAAACTGCAGATACTGGGATAGCAGTGTGTGTGCAGAAACTGCAGATACTGGGATAGCAGTGTGTGTGCAGAAACTGCAGATACTGCGATCACAGTGTATGCGCAGAAACTGCAGATACTGCAATCGCACTGTGTGTGCAGAAACTGCAGATACTGGGATAGCAGTGTGTGTGCAGAAACTGCAGATACTGCGATCACGCTGTGCGCGCAGAAACTGCAGATACTGGGATCGCACTGTGTGCGCAGAAACTGCAGATACTGCGATCACACTGTGTGCGCAGAAACTGCAGATACTGCGATCACACTGTGTGTGCAGAAACTGCAGATACTGCGATCACACTGTGTGTGCAGAAACTGCAGATACTGGGATCGCACTGTGTGCGCAGAAACTGCAGGTACTGCGATCACACTGTGTGTGCAGAAACTGCAGATACTGCGATCACACTGTGTGTGCAGAAACTGCAGATACTGCGATCACACTGTGTGTGCAGAAACTGCAGATACTGCGATCACACTGTGTGTGCAGAAACTGCAGGTACTGCGATCACACTGTGTGCAGAAACTGCAGATACTGTGATCGCACTGTGTGTGCAGAAACTGCAGATACTGCGATCACACTGTGTGTGCAGAAACTGCAGGTACTGCGATCACACTGTGTGCGCAGAAACTGCAGATACTGCGATCGCACTGTGTGCGCAGAAACTGCAGATACTGCGATCGCACTGTGTGTGCAGAAACTGCAGATACTGCGATCGCACTGTGTGTGCAGAAACTGCAGATACTGCGATCGCACTGTGTGTGCAGAAACTGCAGATACTGCGATCGCACTGTGTGTGCAGAAACTGCAGATACTGGGACCGCACTGTGTGCGCAGAAACTGCAGATACTAGGACAGCACTGTGTGTGCAGAAACTGCAGATACTAGGATAGCACTGTATGTGCAGAAACTGCAGATACTGGGACAGCACTGTGTGTGCAGAAACTGCAGATACTGCAGTAGCACTGTGTGTGTGCAGAAACTGCAGATACTGCAATAACACTGTATGTGTGCAGAAACTGCAGATACTGGGATAGCGCTGTGTGTGCAGGAACTGCGGCCATTGGGATAGCACTGCGTAGTAGCATTAGGAAAGCACCTGAAAAACCAGGCAGAAGGTGAATTGATAAGGATAATTGATTGGCTTTTGGTTAGAATATTGGATTTTGGTTGTTAAGTTTTTGCATGTTTGTTGTATGGTAACTTTTATTTCAGGATTATGATTGAGATGTTCATAACAGAGGGTGGGAACATGTGTGACTGTTGCACAATGGGGATTTGGGCTTATGCTCACTATGTAACAAGGGGAGAAAGTGATGGGCAATTTGTCTCCAGAGGGATTTTTCAGCTGTTACCCCCTTTTCTCATCACGCACTTGTTTTTACCGTTCTTTGTTCTGCTCTTTTTCCTGTGATGGTCACTGTTTTCCTGGTGGTGCAGGCTGTGACCTCATGATGTCCAGGTTATGAAGGTTGCTGCAGGCCACCACAAATTGATTGGGACCACTGCTTTGGCCGCCAGTTGGTATGCTGTGTGATGTTGTATTTTGGAAGCATGGCTTTCATTGTACACATGCTAATCACCTGTAGTTGGGTAACAAAATGGAGTTGGAGGCCAGGTAATCCTTGCCTCCCAGCAACCACTCTTTGGTTTGTTGCAAAAGCAAAATACTACGAATGCTGGAATCTGGAACAAAAACAAAAATTGCTGGAAAATCTCAGCAGGTCTGACAGCATCTGTGGAGAGAGAATAGAGCCAACATTTCAAGGCTGGATAACTCTTTGTCAGAGCTCTGGTTTGTCATGGTGGTCCAAATAGTTAAGGGACAACAGACAGCTGCCAGAATATGGAGCATTCACTGGCATAATGTCCTTATAGTCACATGTTGTGGGACCCTTTGTATGGTTTGCTTCAATTAAAATATGTCATTTAAGGTATTTCTGCCTATGTATGTAACAATGCTAAGCTTTAAAGCTAACTTGGCCACATTTTAAACTCAGCAGGCATTCTGGGATGAGCTTGGAAAGTTGACTGCATTCTTTGAAAGTAATCTTGCAAGCAAGGCTTTTTCATAAGCCAAAAAGGAAGCTTTCATGGCCACACAGTTGCCAATTGTTTATGAAAGTTAGAGACTGTGTGTGCCCAGCAATTTCAACAACACATATGAAAATTCATTTATTGTAGTAACAGCTATTTGTTTAGTTAGTTCAAAAGGCGGGGAATTATAGGCCGGTTAGTTTAACGTCTGTGGTAGGTAAAATGTTAGAATCTGTCATTAAGGAGGAAATTGCGAGGCATCTTGAAGGGAATTGCTTGATAGAGCAGACGCAGCACAGCTTCATTAAAGGGAAGTCGTGTCTGACAAATTTACTGGAGTTCTATGAGGATGTGTCTAGGGCGGTGGATAGAGGAGAGTCGGTGGGTGTGGTCTTTCTAGATTTTCAGAAGGCGTTTGACAAAGTACCTCATAAGAGGTTATTGCAGAAGGTCGAGGGACATGGAGTTGGGGGTAGGGTGTTAGCGTGGATAGAGGATTGGTTGTCAAATAGGAGGCAGAGAGTGGGGGTCAACGGGTGCTATTCGGATTGGCGGATGGTGACTAGTCGAGTGCCCCAGGGGTTGGTGCTGGGGCCTCAGCTTTTTACCATTTACATAGATGATCTGGAGGAGGGAACCGAGTGTAGGGTGTCGAAATTTGCTGATGACACCAAGATTGGGGGAACGGCAAATTGTGCGGAGGGTGTGGAGAGTCTGCAGAGGATCTAGATAGGCTGGGCAAATGGGCCAGGAAATGGCAAATGGAATTTAATGTTGGCAAGTGTGAGGTGGTCCACTTTGGTAGGAAGAATGGTAGGAAGGACTATTACTTACGGGGCGAAAAACTGCAGCAGGCGACGGTGCAGAGGGACCTCGGGGTCCTTGTGCATGAGTCGCAAAAACCCAGCTTGCAGATGCAGCAGGTGGTCAGGAAGGCGAATGGGATGCTGGCCTTCATAGCGAGGGGGATTGAATATAAAAGTAGGGAGGTCTTGCTGCAGCTGTATAGGGCATTGGTGAGGCCGCAGCTGGAGCACTGTGTGCAGTTTTGGGCACCGCACCTGCGCAAAGATATTTTGGCCTTGGAGGGAGTGCAGAGGAGGTTTACTAGGCTGATACCGGAGTTGAGGGGGTTGAGCTATGAGGAGAGGCTGAATAAACTAGGCTTGTACTCGTTAGAGTTTAGAAGAATGAGGGGAGATCTCATTGAGATGTATAAGATGATGAATGGGATGGATAGGATAGAGGTGGAGAGACTCTTCCCGCTCAAAAAAGACAGTAGGACTAGGGGGCACAGCCTCAAGATAAAAGGGGGGCGGTTTAGAACGGAGTTGAGGAGGAACTTCTTCACTCAAAGGGTGGTGAATCTCTGGAATTCTCTGCCCGTTGAAGTGGTGGAGGCTGCCTCGCTAAATATTTTTAAGACGCGGGTTGATGGGTTTTTGATAAGAGAGGGGATTAAGGGTTATGGGAAGAGGGAGGGAAAGTGGAACTGAGCAGCGACAGATCAGCCATGATCTTATTGAATGGCGGGGCAGGCTCGAAGGGCCAGATGGCCTACTCCTACTCCTATTTCTTATGTTCTTATGTAACTGTGAGGTTTGAGTTCAAGTCTGTGTTGGTATTGGCTTTTGCTGTTCTCTTTCCCTTTGTCTCTCTCCAGTAATCCTTTCTTTACTTCTGTAATATTAATTTTTAAGTTTTATTCAATAATTTATTTTTAAATTGTACTAATTGCTGCCTACATCTATTCTAAAGAATGAACGGACGCGACACATATCAACAATATTCAGCAAGTAGCAACCTTCGCAGTTGCTGTACGTTTCCGTCAATATAGACATGTGCACTGTTGATGACATTCTAAACCATGGCGGACCCCACTATTCCAGTAAAGTCACACTCACACAACTCCTGTTTCTCTCTGTTCAGAGAGAACATGCTGAAGACCATTCTGGAGCCTACACAATATCTGTCACCTCTCTGACTCTGGAGTGGATGGAGTACTGGTAGGTGTTACATATGTCAGCTGGTCCAACTTGGAAGCATCTATCCATAGAAAAATTCAAGGCCATTGTCACCATAACTTAGACTGCTGTTTTTTCTCTGAGGCTGCAGGTTTGGTTCCAGGAGGTGGCAAAATTCTGTACGCATCTAGTTTGTAAAGCACAGCCATTGCACTCATTACTCTTAGTTTAAAAAATGCTCTAACTCAGAATTAGAAATTCTAAAACATGGGTTCCCAAACTTTTCCCCACTGTGACCTTGCTTTAATGCTTGCAAATTGGTAACCTCAGGGTGAGAGCTGAGTCATGGGGGTAGGGGTTAGTGGGGGGCAGAGCTGTTGAGTGAGGGAGGGGGAGAGGGCTGTTGTTAAATAGGGAGGAGGTTTTGAGGAAGAGGAGTGGGATTTGTGGAGCAGAGGTGTTACTGATTTGGGGAGGATGATATCATTGATCAGAGAGAGGGAAAGTCATTAACTGGCGGCATAGTGGTTTAGGGGAGGGGGAGGGTGGGTGGAGGTGGCGGTTGCCAATGATTTTGCCCACAATAGTTTTGAAGACTTTGATGAGGCTGTTAAATGAATGCATGCAGCATGGAGACTTGGCACTGACACAGGCTTGTCCCATCATTTACCATGATGCATGCTCAAAGGACTTCCTCCACTAAAAGCACATCCAAGGAAGTCCCCACTTATCCAGCTGGAGCGCCGAACTGAACAGTCTTTCCGGGCACTGAAAGAATGGTGAATTAGGGCAGTAAAAAGTCCCGATAGATTGTTTGGGAGAAAAAAAATTCACACCCTGACCAGTAGAGACCAGAAAGTCTCTACAGCTGCCTCACGACCCACAGTTCAGGAACAAGGACAATAAAGCCCCATGCTGAGAACTCTTCTCTCTCCCACTTCCCTTAGTGAACAGCTTGTTCTCTCCTTTACTGCCTCTGCTGTATCTCCCTCTCATGCTGCAGCCCGAGGGGGCTGGTCTCAGAGCAAAAGTTCTGACCAAAGCGCTGAAGTCAAAACAAAGGCCTTCTCCACATGTAGCAACATTTCCTGTCAACCTGACCAACTTTAACCCTCTCTACAAGCACTCCTACATCTCAGGCAGAGCGAGTACAATTTAATCAGCTGGCTATTGTAGTCTATACCAAGAATGAAAAATGCGTCCTTCTCGATCTGTGCTGTCCAACACACTAATTAGTGAATATAATTTGGTTACTAAGCCAACAAGAAACAGTTGCTCTTAGAATTCTATATAATGGGTGTGAATGAAAGTGATCTTGACATTTGGAATTGGTACAATGGGAATCAGTAGCAATGTGTTTGGGGACATTGAAATTCATCTTATAGGAATCAAAAAGTGGTTGGGTCTATTGAAGCCCTGTATACTGAGAAAATTTATTTTATTTTAAGGTTTATTTTAAGGTCGAAAAGATGACAAACCATTTGGTACTAGACAACATAACTCATAGGGCTTCAGGCGCTGAAGCTGGGGTATGAAGGAGCTGGGGAAGGGTGAGAGCAACTAATCCCATTGTAACAGAATTAGTGGAGGGCAAAGACAAGCCAGTCGTCAGTTTAAGAAGCCATCACATTGTGTAGCAAATGAACAAATGTTCGTGTTACTGTGTGAATAGGGGATGGTTGCCATGAACTTTCACATTAGTGCAAATTTGCTGGTGTCAAATTTCACTTTGTGTCAAGCTTTTTTAAAATAATTATTTGTATGTCTGCATTTTTGTGTATAATTAATTGGATTTGTCTCTGTTTGATGTTGTATATTCGAATAATAGTCCCACATAAATCATTTCAAGTTAATTAAAGGGAGACAGTCTCCATTAAGTTCCCACAAAGGACTGAATGAAGAGAAGAACTGTAATAACATGCTAGTTGTTATCTTCGAAATACTCCATACCTTTCTCGAAAAGATGATACTAATTCGCAGTTACCACTCAGTTAACATGTGCAAAAGTACAATTGAAGAGAAAGGCTGTCTCTAGTTTGTACTGAAATCTATAGAAACGTACCGTGACATCCTTCTGCTTGTGACTCCAAACACTGTTTACGATGAGTGGACGAACCTTCTCAATACATAATGATTTAATGTACAGCAGTTCCAGACATTTTCACATTGAAAGGGGACTGTATGGTGCTGGACGTTCCCCAGGATGTAGGACTGGCAGTGGAGATTCGGGGGGGCGATTCTCTGGGATCGTTAATCCTAGTGGGGATTTCCGATGACCCTCTGAATCGGGCATGAGGGCCAAGTCGGGATTCTCATCAGGCATCAGACCCGTTCCGAGTTTCCCGACCTGCTGTGCCTGGCGAGATCAGATTTTGATTAGAACTGATTAAAATGCATTGGAATCCAATTTGCAGGCTGATTCAATGGCTTCCAAGGGTGTTGTCACACTCCACCCCACCCCCTTTCCTCCATTCAGCAGGAAGTCACAGGGGCACCAATTAGTCCTGATCTTGAAAAATGGGGTCCAAGTGCCATGGACACTAAGCGGGGATGGGGGATGGCGGTTGTGGTGGGGGTGGGAGAGGGGGAAGGGGAGAGGGGAGGGGAGTAAGGTAAGTACTGCCTCCAACTGTGCCAGTGGGCTTCTCTACCACTGCTAGACTGCAGAGGAACCTAGGTGTTGGGTAGACTCAGGCTGGAGGCAAGGGATTGACTTCAGGCGCTACCCCTGAGGTGAGGCTCCATTGCGATTGCCATGGAGAATATGGAAATCACTCTTGGATGATGATTTCAGACACCTTTCTGGTGGAATTCTTTATTATTGTCTGTGTTCTATAAAAGCTTTGAAATGGTCCAGGCGTCTCATTATTATTCATGTCCCCTGAAAACCTGGAAACCTTCAAAATCAACACAGCACTCCAGTCTACAGGAGGGATTGCCTTTGATTGATTTCAGATACTCCAGTTGTTACCAGACCTCTGAAGTGCTTTGGACTTCAGAGACTATTTCCTTGGGTAGATGTAGCTGTTACTAGGGAGCATAACTATAAGGTTCATGGTGGGAGATATAGGAGGGATGTCTGAGGTAGGTTCTTTACCCAGAGAGTGGTTGGGGCGTGGAATGCACTGCCTGCTGTGATAGTGGAGTCGGACACTTTAGGAGCTTTCAAGCAGTTATTGGATAGGCACATGAAGCACACCAGAATGATAGGGAGTGGGATAGCTTGGTTTCAGACAAAGCTCAGTACAATATCGAGGCCCGAAGGGTCTGTACTGTGCTATACTATTTTATGTTCTATGCTTTAACTGACAGGAGCATTGGATTTCACGAGAGAGATCCCCTTGCTATCTCTCATAAGCCCCAACTGCTCTGAAAATGCTTTGAATTGTATTGAGTGACAGCTCCAGAACAGATCAAAGAGGGAATTAGCCAAGGTTTGTCTACTCAAGGAACTGAAGGTCCATTAACTGCTAAAACTTTTTTTGACTAGTTAAAATCTTTTTTGACTGACAGCTACAGGGCAGATCAAAGAGTTCATTGTTAATACTATCAATTCACAGTCGTTAAGGCTGAAATGCTTCCTCTTTTCACCACACATATTCTGCCTGGCTCCATACTTTTAACAGCGCAGTTCTTTTTCAAGTCTCAAGCAGAAATGCTTTTCAATGTCATTTTTTACCATTTTTCTTCTTGCATGCAAAGCTTCCCACTGAACCTATAAGTTTCATGTTAATGTTTTTTCCTCTTACTGTTTTTTTTAAACTCTGCCAAACTTCAACATCGGATAGGCTGGGGTAACTCTTCTTCCCTGTGTGGGGAGTGTTTGCCTTCCAATAATAAGATGAGATTGGAAACTCATGAGGCATTATATGTGCTAACCTATATCTCTCTGCTTTGTTGTGCACAAACTCAACATCCTCGTGTACTGTTCCACCCTGATGCTCCTGCATTAATTATAATTTCACAACTACACATTCTATTTTCATGGGTATGTAACAAAGAGAGAACCACTGAGATGCAGTTGTCATGGAGAAAACTACTGGTTTGATTCAGTTATACCACATATTTTGAATGGACATTGCATGGAACGTCTAATTAGTCCTGTAATGAGCTAAGTTTTTGGGGAGCAGTCTAGTTACAGACTTGAATTTTTTTTTTCTGGGCTCTTGCTGCTGTTGAGACCATCAGAGGTAAATCCACAGATATAACGCAAAAAGATTGGTCTCATAAAAAATCCAACATGAAATGCCTCCTGCATTAATGCAAGACTAGGTTATTTGGCCAGGTGTGATTCACGCAGGCATTTGTTTGACTTTTAAAGTGGTTGAATCCCACTTCAGTAGCACTATCAGTGCCAACTGGAAACACACCAAACATCCCGCTGGTGGCTGCACTTAGAATTCATTTGGGAGAATTGCGGCCATTGCCTGCTGACTACTGTCCCCAATTAAGGCTGGCAGAATCCACTGTTGGCAGCGCTACTGAGACTGGTGGCTGTTGCTGGTAATACTTTGAGGACTTCACCATGGTTGCCGTTGGTTCCCTGGACACATGTCTGTGAGTGTGGGGTGGGATTTATTGGGATTGTGTTGGCATGGGGGAGGTGTGGAGTCAGAGGCAAAAGCAAGGGGCTGGCTTTCAGTGGCCTCCCCCTTTCTGATGCTGGCTCCCTTGATTTTGGCACAAAGTGCCTGGCGACAAACTACCCTACCCCACCCCTGCTAGGCAGCTGGGAAATCTAACAGGGTTTGATGGATGGCCGTTGGGAGCTACTAAATTCCAGTGAGCTCAGAGATAATTTGCGTGTCAATGTGCTCATTAATAAACCTTAATGGATCCTGTAGTGAATGCCCAAGTATTTTGCACTGACCCTTTTGCTCCTTTGACGGAGTCATGGGGGTAGGGGAGGGGTGGTTTCCTGCCACCAACTGATTGGCACACAGCCTTTACCGCAGTGAAGTGGGACTGGTTGCCCCCATTACAACAACAGGACTGGATAAAATTCCTGCTATTGAGATATACCAACATTCAGAAAGTGCATGGTAGCTGGACTATTAAGGACCCAGTAGGACCGTTGGAAAACCTTCCAGTTCCCATGAAAAGTGGGTCGCTATCCTGCTGAGTCAGTGTTCCTGTCTTTTCCCCTCCTCTACAATCCTCTTTCCCACTTCTCCATCATCATCCTCCCCACCCCCCCCACCACCCGACCTCCACCCCTCCCGTCCCTGCCAACCCCACCATCAACCACCCAGTTTTATTCCATAGTAGAGTCCTATGGTTGCTGGATGTTTCTGGTGGGAAGTGAATGCCAGCACACATTTTATTCCGGGGAGGGGAGGGGGGGCGGCTATCACAGCTAAGCCTAACCCTGTCTTCACCAGTAGGCCACACAGCCACACTAGTACTGTTCACTTGACAGCAATCAAGGGACTCATTTTTCCATTCACAAGTCGAGGGACTCAAACAACACCAGACTTCTGCCCTGACCTGAGACCATCTAATGAAAGATGTGTTCTTGCCACCACAGTGTGTGTGCGTTTATCTTCCCCTTGCAATTTAAGTGAATTCACTATTTTCAGTAGTATTACATCATTCTGGATGACACTGGTTTTGTCACCTAGGCTCTGTAATATTAGCAGGTCATTTAAACAGCAAATTACCTCTATGTATTATAAAATTATATTAAAAATTTTCCTGCAATTATTCTATCATAATTAGATGTGGAGTGTGATAACTTACATACTCATTAAGATAAGCATAAACTGTTGAAATATCCTCATTGCAAATCATTTTATGAATCATTTTGTAATTATATAAGAAACACTTGGTGCTTTCTTTTTATTTTGATGTGCTGCTCACATCACGGTACAAGCTTTATATAGAGCAAACTTATTCAGCTCTAATTACACTGCCTCTGTATCAGGTATTTCTTAACTGTTTCCTACAGACTGTTAGTCCCTGCGCTAATTTTGGTTCTATGCTTCATTACTTTTGCAGACGATATGCACATCACCCACACCCGCGCGTACAATTTAATACATGCTCTGGATTAATACGCAGAATAGAGTTTGTTATTACGGGATAACTGTGACAAAAATGAAACATGTTCTTTTCAATGATGACTGAGTTTAAAATTAAGCACTATTAGCAGTTTAATGAGAATTGCATACCAATCATGTAAACTTAAGAAAAGTAAACTTTGAAGGGGTGGGATATATAAGGCTGGATTTTGCTTCCCTGATACTGGGGAAGAGCGTGTCGAATGGGCGGAAGTGGAGGCAAGGGATGGTAAATTTAAACTTTCTAACCCCACTGCCTTTTTGACTACCACAGGAAACAGCCAGACGTGACCCGACGGGTTTCTAAGTCAATGCCTGTTGTGTCACTTGCTTCTTCATATAAACTTATAATCACATATTGATAAATGGTAGTAAATACTTTGGGTTCTTTTGACTGAACGCTCGCAGGAGAGTTACAGGATAGCCTCACATCTTACTGGAGAATCAACACAACTCCCACTGCGATGTCACATGCCGTTTGCCATCAGTGAGGATACCATTCCATGAAAACAATCTCACTTCAATGCCGTATTTAGTCTTCTGAATGCCTGCCTTAATGCTGAATTTCCATACATTTCACATCGTCAATAAGGCTCAATCAAAACACGAGGTGCTTTTCAAACGTTATGCTTACTTTACAGCCTTTCAACTCAACAGGAAATTCAACAATTTCAGACCATAATGTTGTTTCCTTTCCAATACTTGTTTAGCTTTTTCTCCTAATAGCAGCATACCTGCTCTAAGTGTATGTTTCATTTGTTTCTTAACGTATCACTATTCCCCTTGGCTCCGTAAGACAAACTGCTATAATTTAACCTTTCTTTCACCTTATCTCAAATCTTCCGTTTTGACCTAGTCACACCCAGCCCTTGCTCAAATCCTTTTGCGTCCCTAACTTTTCCCAGTTCCGATGAAAGGTCTCTGACCTGAACTATTGGGTGGGGTTTCTTGTGGCCGCCACAGCATAGTTTGTCATTGGTATTGCTGGGATTTTCTGCTCCATCGCTGTCGATGGGGTTTCCTGCAACCACTCCCTCCCCCCACCTCCTTCCCCCCCCCCCCCCACCCGCTGGAAAACTGGAAAGGTGGGGGGAATGGTTCGCGGTCGGCGGGACGGGAAGATTCTGCCAGCAGACACGGCTGAAAATCTCCGGGCATGGACTGTGTTTCCCTCCACAAAAGCTGTCTGATGTGCTGAGTAATTCGAGCATTTTCTATGTTTATTTCAACAATTTCCAACACCGCCAGTATTCTGGTTTCCGATTACTAGAACAATATTTTTATAAGTAACCGAACTCCACGGGGATCATAATACCTGGTACGATTTTCAATCAGAATAATATCACTCAGGGCCTTTATCTGTGTCTACATCTTCTGCACTTTGAGATAGTCTCTGTCCTGGCAGCATATTGCAGTCTATGGTTCTGCACACTATAAAGAGCAGTTTGTGGGATTCAGCTGCCTTTGATTTTCAGATAACTCATTTCTGGCAGACAGAAGGTATCAGGGTTACAGCAACAAATGGTCGCCACCAGCGACCAAATCATGGACTGCTTTGCGCTCATGTACTCAGTGATGTCAAGTCATGCAGAGGAATTGTATATCCTGTATATAGTACAAATCAACAACAAGATATCCCAAGGTGGGGTTCTTTTGTGAACAGAATACAAGAAACACATACTGTGCAAAAATGATACGTGACACATGATAGGGCTGGATTTTTTTTTACAGCCAGAGATATATGTAGAGATTAAACCAGACTGATCACAAGGTGCTGTGCCAACAACAAGTGTTCTAAGATCTGAGAGTCAGACAGCTGAACGGAAACAGGTGACCACTTTCCTCTCCAGTTCACACATACAATCTTTACTTGTCGAATCCCATTAAAAGATATGAAAAGTGCTGTTAAAATAATTTCTATGTGCCAGACATAGACATGAATCTATTATGTGACACTGAGGGAATGTATTCCATTTGCGGTAAACAATAATCTAACTGCCTCGTATTGAGAAAAAGGACGAATTCAGTTTGAAATTTGAATCATTTTCCTATACTGATGGACTTGGAAGAAATCTAGACCAAGCCAGGTTTTTGATAACAGGACAATACAGGTTTGATATGACAGAAAAAATCGAGCAAATGCCTGGATCCACTACAGTTCGCCTACCACCACAACAGGCCCACAGCAGACACCACCTCCCAGGACCTGCACTCAACCCTGTAACATCTCAACATCAAAAACATTTATGTCAGACTCCTATTTATTGACTACAGCTCAGCCTTCAACACCATTATTCCTACAAAACTCATCTCCAAACTCCATGGCCTGGGCCTCAGCTCCTCCCTCGGCGACTGGATCCAAGACTTCCTAACCCACAAACCATAATCAGTAAGGAAAGCAACAGTACCTCCTCCATGATCAACCTCGACACCAGTGCCCCACAAGGCTATGCCCCCAGTCCCTCATCATATTCCTTATACACCTATGACTGTGTGGCCAAAATCCTCTCCAACTCAATTTTCAAGCTTGCTGATGACACCAGTGTAGTGGATCAGAACTCAAACAATGATGAGACGGAGTACAGGGAAGAGATAAAGAAACTTATGAATTGATGTGATGGCAATAATCTCTTCCTGAATGTCAACAAAACAAAGGAGATAGTCATCGACTTCAGGAAACATAGTGGAGGACATGCCCCTGTCTACGTCAATGGGGACAAAGTGAAAATGGTGAGGAGCTTCGTGTTTCTAGGTGTCTAGATCGCCAACAACCTGTCCTGTGCCTCCATGCTAATGCTATATTTGAGAAAGCCCACCAACACTTCTACTTTCTCAGGAAGCTAAGGAAATTTGGCATGTCCTCAATGACTCTCATCAACTTTTATAGATGCACCATAAAAAGCATTATTTCTGGCTGTATCACAGCTTGGTATGGCCCCTGCTCTGTCCAAGACCTCAACAAGTTACAAACGGTTGTGAACGAAGCCCAGTCCATCACGCAAACCATCCTCTCATGTATTGACTCTGTCTATACTTCCAGTGCCTCAAAAAAGCAGTCGTCATAATCAAGGACTCCATGCACCCCAGACGTACACTCACCTTCTTCCGTCCAGAAAAAATTACAAAAATCTGAGGACATGTACTAACTGACTCAAGAACAGCTTCTTCCCTGCTGCCATCAGACTTTTGAATGGTCTTACCTGGCATTAAGTTGATCTTTCTCTGCACCCAAGCTACGACCATAACAAGACATTCTGCACTCTCTCCTTCCCTTCTTTATGTACGGTATGCTTTGTCTGTATAGCATGTAAGAAACCAATACTTTTTACTCTTTACTATTACATGTGACAATAATAAATCAAATCAAATCACACTCAAACCATTTTAGAATCATTCGCAGCATATTTGTGAGAGGGAAAAGTAAAATAAAAGTACCAATCATTTGAATATGGTGCTCTTTGATGCAATTCTTTAGTTCCTGTAAATATGTCCACTCCTGAAGGACTATTGTATTAGAGGAACGGTGATAGATAATGACCTTTTAGAACTGTATAAGTTTGGTGTGTTCAAAATCAGCCCCAGAGTCAGCTCTCTGCCAGTTGATCACATCCAACTGCTAACTCTTTTTTCCTTTTTCTCTTCTCTCTGCTCCTGCCTTGAAGACATTTCTTGACTACTTTGCTGCACCAGTTCATGGATGGAAAGACACAACACAAGGAATTCAGTAAAATCTTGTTCTCAGTTTTGTGTCTGTTCAACAGGCAAATAACAAACATCGGAAGCATTTACCTGAAGCAGACAAATAATAAGATAATGTCACTGAAGTGATGCAATAAGGTCTCCATGTCATTTTGTGGCTTTATACAACTTGCTGTCACTTCTAATAATCAGTTAGATAAATAGGCATGCACAGTTGCTCGGCGTTGAGGTTATCAAAGAGATTTGCTTGACATTTTGAAGTATTTAGGCAGTTTTCAAACTTCTGGTTTGGTTTTTTGGGCATATACTTAGGTTCTCCTGAGCTATTGTACTGACAGCAGTGTTTCTGGCAATGGTGTGTCTCGACAGTGCAATCCACAATGTAAGGTGTGTGGAAGAAGCGAGTAAACAATTAGAGGATCACAGGTAGGTCAGGTTGTGTGTCAACATGCCAGGGTGCACATATCACACTAGAATGTCCAATGTGGGGCAGCACCTCTGAAGTTAGTAGTGACGGTAAGCTTGCTGGCACACTTGTATGTGAAAGCTTGACTGTTGTGTTGGGTGATTCTCCAGAGACATGCTGATCACAGTTCCATGTACACTACATGCCAGGGTAATAATCAGCCAGCAAAGCCTGCCAAGGTGCCACCAGCTGCATGAGCAGGCATTTTCTTGCCTAAATAATATTACATTTTTTATAGCCAGTTGGTAGTAAAGGAGACCAGAAGTCAATCTTTTAGATTTATTCACAAAGTGAGACATGACAAATGTATAGCTCCTCACTCCGTGACCCACCACCATGTCGATAAATGCCTCCTTATACCTCCAGTGGCACCAATAACCAATTAGGTGTCCCAGTTGTAAAAGGGTCACTGTTAACTCGCTGTAAGGAGAACAAAAACTTTAAAGGAAACTTTAATTCAAATGTGATCTCCAGTATCAATGATGCATCTATTGGTTACAAAAGGTCTTAAGCATACAGGAGGCCACCTCATATTCCATCTCCAAGGAAACCGGGCATGGATATAACCATAGAATCTGGCAGTCAGAACAAATGAACAGGTGACTGTCTGGACCTATTTGATTTGATTTATTATTGTCACTTGTATTAGCATGCAGTGAAAAGTATTGTTTCTTGCGCGCTATGCAGACAAAGCATAATGTTCATAGAGAAAGAAACGAGAGACTGCAGAATATAGTGTTACAGTTATAGCTAAGGTGTAGGGAAAGATCAACGTAACACAGTCTGTTGGAGTTTGCATAGTCTTCTCGTGTCTGCATGGGTTGCCTCCCACAGTCCAAAGATGTGTGGGTTAAGTTGAGTGGCCATGCTAAATTACCCCATAATGTCCTGAGATATGTAGATTAGAGGGATTAGTGGGTAAATATGTAGGAATATGGAGGTAGGGCTTGGGTGGGATTGTGGTCGGTGCAGATCCGATGGGCCAATGGCCTCTTTCTGCACTGTAGGGTTTCTATGATTTCTATAAGGTAGGTCCATTCAAAAGTCTGATGGCAACAGGGAATAAGCTGTTCGTGAGTCGGTTAGTATATGACCTCAGACTTTTGTATCTTTTTCCTGATGGAAGAAGATGGAAGAGAAAATGTCTGGGGTGCATTGGGTCCTTAATTATGTGGCTGCTTTGTCGAGGCAGTGGGAAGTGTAGACAGAGTCAGTGGACGGGAGGCTGGTTTGTTTGATGGGTTGGGGTACATTCATGATCTTTTGTACTTTCTTGCTGTCTTGGGCAGAACAGGAGCCATACCAAGCTGTGATACAACCAGAAAGAATGCTTTATATGGGGCACCTGTAAAAGTTGGTGAGATGGTAGCTGACATGCCAAATTTCCTTATCTTCTGAGAAATTAGAGGCATTGGTGGGCTTTCTTAACTGTAGTGTTGGCATGGGGGAGGCCAGGACAGGTTGTTGGTGATTTGGACACCTAAAAACGTGAAGCTTTCAAACCTTTCTACTTCATCCCCATCGATGTAGACAGGGGACTCCACTGCCTTCCTGAAGTTGATGACAATCTCCTTCATTTTCTTGACTTTGAGGGAGAGATTATTATCACCGCACCAGTTCACCAGATTCACTATCTCATTCCTGTACTCTGTCTCGTCATTGTTTGAGATCTGACCCACTGTGTTGGTGTCGTCAGCAAACTTGAAAATCGAATTGGAGGGGGATTTGTCCACAGGGGGCTGAGAACACAGCTTTGTGGGCACCGGTGTTGAGGATGATTGTGGAGGAGGTGTTGTTGCCTATCCTCATTGATTGTGGTCTGTGTGTTAGGATGTTCAGGATCCAGTCACAGAGGGAGGTGCTGAGGCCCAGGCCATGGAGTTTGGAGATGAGTTTTGTGGAAATAATGGTGTTGGAGGCTGAGCTGTAGTTAATAAATAGGAGTCTGACATAGGCATCCTCATTATCTAGGTGTTCCAGGGTTGAGTGCAGAGCCAGGGAGATGGCATCTGCTGTGGACCTGTTGCGATAGTGGGCAAATTGTAGTGGATCCAGGTAGTCTGGGAGGCTGGAATTGATTCATGCCATGACCAGCCTGTCTTAATGATGAATGTCAGAGCCACTCGCCGATTGTCATTAAGGCATGCTGCTTGGTTTTTCATAGGTACTGGGATGATGGTTGTCTTCTTAAAGCAGGTAGAGACCTCAGATTGTGGTAAAGAGAGGTTGAAGATGTCTGTGAATACCTCCGCCAGCTGATCCAAGCAGGATCTGAGTGCTCATCCAGGTACCCCAACCGGGTCAGTCATTTTCCAGGGGTTGATCTTCAAGAAAGCTGCTCTGACATCTGCATTGGTGACCCCAAATACAGATTCATCCAGGGCTTCCAGGGTGGAGGGCATGCCCACGCTGACTTCTTGCTCAAAACGGGCATAGAATACATTGAACTCATCAGGGAGGGCTGTGTAGGAGCTAGCGATTTTACAATCCTTCCTTTTCTTTTTTGGTGTGTCCTTTTCCCTTTTTTTGAGCGTTCCTTTTTGGAGAAGCTGGTTTCTGCCAGTAAGCTCATGCTATGTGACCAATTTTGCCACAATTTTTGCATTCACTGTCTTTGCTCAGCACTCAGTCTGTGAATGGCCTGTTATTTTACAGCAATCACATGTCTGCTGCTGGATAGACTTTCTCTTGGTGGCCATTTTGTGCACGCTCATGGCTGCTCAGAAGCTTTCTTAGCAGCAAGCACCATCAAAACAATTATCTCCAAAGGTGTTCAAAGAATCCCTACAACTGAGAAGACGGCCATTTGGCCCATCGAGCCTGCACTGACCACAGTCCTATCCAGGCCCTATCCCTTAATCCCAAATGTTTACCTGCTAGCCCCCTTTAGTGTCACTAAGTATCAATTTAGCATTTAGCATGGTCAATCAACCTAACCCTTTGGAGTCTAGGAGGAAACTGGAGCAGCTGGAGGAAACCCATGCAGAAAAGGGGAGAATGTGCAAACTCCACACCGACAGTGATCCAAGCTGAGAATCAAACCCAGCTCCCTGGCACTGTGAGACAGCAGTGAGACAGACCACTGTGCCACTCCTGTTTTCAGACCCAAGTTCTATTCTAGTAGCAATCTCTGGAGTATATCCTCATTTCTCAGTCCACAAACCATGAAGTCTTTTCTCATATCGTCCAGAGAGTCATTAAATTCACAATTCTTTTCAAGGCTCTTTAGATCACAACAAATTGTACTACGTTGTCTCCTGCTAGCTGATATCTCTTATGAAATCAAATACACTCCTCAATAATTAATGATTTCAGTAAATAATATTTTGGTTAATTCCTAGCATATTTTGTTACCGGGTTTCTTCGGATGGACCATACCCTGAAGTAAATTAGAAGTTTTACTGCCAATGGTACTGAGAAACAGGGACTACTATATCCTGAGGAATCTTGTTTGTTAGTGTTATGATTCAGGTCAGAAACTCCAAAGTTTTTAGGGAGCCCACCTGGATCGTAAGATTTTCCCCTTGAATTTGGCTAGGCTAAGCATGATATGTTTCACTTCAGGTATGATTCAAATGACTCACTGGGGAGCTTTTATTAAACAAAGTTTGTTTAACAATATAGTTAACATATATAGCAAGAAAATGAGCAAGAACTCTTGTTTGTAATTGACAAGAGACAAAACAACTACTATAATGCATAATCCTTAAATATACCTAATGTGTTCCAATCAAACCAATCCCATAGACAAAAGGCACAGGTTTAACACAGCAAAGACTAATGCTTACGCAGTACTGGACTTGAGTCCTTTGCAGTTTCTGAATTGACTCAGACAGTTTGAAGTCAGAACAGCTTCCCAAAACACCAGGAATTTTAGGTAAACTAACAACAGCTGATTTTCTCCTTCAGAAAGGCAAAACCTTACTTTCAAATAACCAGCAGAATTTCCAAAATGAGGGTGAGAGACTTCTTTTCAGTTTAATGCCCATTCTAAAACTAAAACTAAAACTCAAACCTGCAGCTCCACTTGAAGTGAAAAAAAATCCTATCACCTGACCTACCAACCAGTTTTTTTTGTCATAAAAATCCCAGTAAAAATAAACAAACCCCATTTAAGCAGAAATAAAAAGATTCTCGTAAGCAGTCCGACAACAATGAGAAAAATATACTGAGGTTGTGAGAGCTGCAGAGATCATGACTTTTAAAAAACCTTTCTAACATCATACTAGAATACTGAAATCTTTCTGTATAGCACTTTCAATTCTCAGATTCCCTAAATCTCAATGCTGTAGCTTATTTTGCAATGGCTTTTCTTAGATTTAAAGCAATGCACAAAATCTTTCTTTCTCTGTTTTATTCCATCTCTATGCATCATACAACTGCGCCTGTGGCAAGTTCTGCAACCTGAACTCCTCGAGGTGCCGGTTTTAATTTTTGATATGGACTTCTCTCTTTCCTGCCCAACAACCTTGTTGGTCTGATGCCAGGTGCACTCAAATAACCTGTTGTTGATTCTGCCCCAATGTCGAAAGTATCAAAATTTCCCACCAGCAAGTACAACTCCAATTTTCCTTTCCTTCTTTTACTTGGAAAGAATTTTATGTGCTCCTCATCGCCAGTATTCTTTTTATCCTGTTGTATAAAAGAGTGTAAAGTGATAGCATGTGGATTTGGGTGAAAACAATAATGCAGGTTTATTAGTTAGCTTCCACAGAGGCTTGATTTCGACTAGGCAAAAAATGTGCAAAGCAGCTAATGATGTCACAAGCTAGACTAGACTCTTAAAGTGACAGTGCAAAAACAACTCCAAATGTATAACAAGTTGGTTTATGGCCAGTGCTTGACCAGAATGGGAAAGGACATGGAGCAGTCCTGTCCTGAATAAGTGGTGACTTTGTCTTCCATCTCCTGTCGGTTCGCATGCTAAGCTCTACAGGATTAAAGTAGATTCCCATGTGGAGGAGTGGGTGGTGCTCCAGGCAAAGGAGCTCCTCTGGCAGGAAGTCTGGCTGCCACTAACTGACCAGGATTCCAGAATATCTGATCCTGGTGGAAGGTGCCATGGGGTCGACCTTCTGACACTCGTATTGTCTGCGTGTCTCTTGATATGTGCACAAGTCACAATCTATTGAGTTCCTGAACGTGTAGACATGAGAACAATTGTAAGACTATATTTGCAGAATCCTGGGTAGCAGAGGCAGAGTCATTCCATCTGCAGGCACTATGAATCTTAGGACTTGTATCCAGCTGTTTTCAGAAATGGTGCGATGCTGATTTTAGGGTGTGAAGCCATGGAGTTACACAGATAGCTGCAATCCTTGCAGCCACATCATGCATCATTGAGTAGGCCTAAAACAGTGGCCCCTCTATTATTGAGATCTGCGGCTCCTAAGTGGTCAGACTCAATAAGCTTGACGATCACTTAGAGAGGAGCATAAGGCAGGGATTTAATAATCTCATTGCCACAACTAAGTCCTGCTGTCACACGGACGTGAGGCTGCAGTCAAACAGAATATAGATGATAGTATTATCTCTCAGAATGGCAGCACATTCAGATCTTCCTAGCAATTTGAATCTGATAACCACATAAAAGGCTGCAAAGTTAGGTGACCCATGCACTTAAATAAGTAAACCAATAGGTTATTTGCGGAATATAGCTGCCATCGTCCTTACATGTTCCTGACTTGAAGTTGCATTTCAATTAAAATTCAGATCATATAAAGCCATGGATTCCTTCCACAGCCTCTTCAGCCTGCTGCTCCATCAGCTGCTCCCCTTGCCACAATCAGGTATCTTCCTCCTCTGGTGCTTGTTTCTGCAGAATGAAACTGTCAAGCATGAGGCCCATTAGTACAAGCCTTGACACCTTAGCTGATATCTAAGGACTACAAACATTTATTCAGCGTGTCAGTGATAGCTCTATGGTGACAATGATAGAAGCAGACACGTCATATTTGTTTGTCGCCTTGTGTCCTTGGATGCTGCGCAGATGTCATGAGCCATTAGTGCAGAGGTTGGCCTTGATCACCGAAGAGCTATCCTTTCACTTTATGGATCAAATATTACTCAAATGTTAGATTGCCTTAATATAACAGTGTCGCGACAGTGAGCATTGACTTATATAATCATGTAATAAAGATCGCAAATTGGCAAATGGACGCAAATCGTCCAGTAGAATTGATGTGGAAGGTGTTATAGTGCACTATAGATTGTAGGGCTACATCAGTGAAATCTATATTCTCCAGACATTCAGCTCTAATCAATGTAAAAATGCAGCTCCTCATGCTGTGCTGTTTACCGATAGTCCACAGAGATGGATTTTGAGATTGCTCAAGCAAACAAAACATTTGCTGTTTCCTTCATGATATAAAGATTGAGTAATTTGCCTGATCTAGCCAGTGTATGTTGGAATGATCTTGAAGCATAGCATTTAAATTCAGTAATAACCTGACTGTCATTACCAGTAACATGTCAATGGATGAATCGAGTTGCAGTGTAGCTTTTAAATGTGTAACATAAATTCATCCCTATAAATATAATCCCTGCAGAGATCAATAATCTGAAAAGAAAGGAATCTCCAAAGGGATGCCCTTATGAGTCACATCCACAAGATACACTGCAGGAACTCACCAAAGTTCCTTCGGCAGCACCTTCCAAATCCACAACCACCACCGTTTAGAAGGACAAGAACTGTAGATACATAGGAACATCACCATCCTGACTTGGAAATCTATCATCATTTCTTCACTGTCGCTGAGTCAATATCCTGGAACTCTTTTCCTAACAGCACTCTAGATTTACCTGCACCACAGGGCCTACAAGTACTACAAGAAGAGAGCTCACCATTAACTTCTCAGGGGCACTTAGGGTGTGGCCTTCAGCCCCTGATCCTGCTCTGCAGCCCCTTGTTTGGCAGAGTCTCCCCTTGGAGCCGCTGCATATTGCTGCTCAAGTCTGTGCTCCCCCAGTGCTTTGATAAATAAGATAGCCAGTTCCTCTGGCTCCATCCCAATATCACTCAGAATCCTGAGAGACAGAGAGAGTTAGGTTAGTGTTGCAGCTGCTGAGATCTGAAGCTTAATGCCACTTCTTGATTTTGAGACTGTGGGGAGCTGATGTTGCTACGGTTAAGTATTGATGGCCAATTAGTGTCATGAGCATGAGTCTCAGGAATGCAATGGGACACAATTGCTTTCTCCTTCAGGGAGAGGCAGAGTAATAAGCCCCCTGCTCAGTTAGGCTGAATAATTGAAAGAGCTCATTGCTGTCATTCCTCTGTACTTATGCCAGAGTTGCTTTCTCTTTCGAGTCTCATCCACCCAGCCCGCCTGCTCCATGGCTCTCATCACCCCTTGTGCCCCATAGATGCCCTGCCGCAGACATGTCAGAGACTGACGTTACTGATGACTCCCAAGCCACAGACTACAAACTCAAATAGCACCAGAAACAGACTTGCACAGCACAGATAGCAGGTTCCAAGATCACCAACAGTCAACCAGGTGTGGCACCATGTGCTGTCTCAAAATCGTTTAAATGCTATGGAGGTGATTCTCCAGCGCAGTGGGCTCGGTGCCTCAAGCAAAGACCGTGTAGCGGGCTCCCCGTGGGCACCAGTCTCCGCATGTCTCTGGCCACAGGATTTCTGGTGCATTCAGCTCCGTACCAGAAATAAGTCAGAGTCGTATAATGTGTTCAAGTAGGATTTCAATATTATTAGCGGGCCCAGGACTGAGGCCAGCAGTGTGGGGTTACTGTGGATGTGGGACCTCCGCTGTGACAGATCAGCGCGTGTGCAGCAGCCCACTCAGTGCTATGCTGTCGGCTTCTCAGGAGGGAATAGGCCCCGTGCCCTGATTTTAATGAGAGTTATTCTCATGCACTCTGCAGTGCACAGAATGTGAGATTCGTTTTGAAAATCCCGCTGAAAAACCAATGGGATTTACTCCTGTTTAATAAATTTGACACTTAGAATTTTTTTGGGAGAATCCCACCCTACATCCAGTACATAGGCTCTCTCGCGCTTCCCACTCACATGATTTGACTCTCAAGTCACTTACACTGGAACTGGCACAAATCAATTCCAGCCATCTACCAGTTCATCTACCACTGCAATAGCTCCACAGCAGATTCCATCTCCCTGACCTTACACTCAACCCTGAAATACCTAGACAACATAGACATCTATGTCAGATTCCTATTTATTGATTACAGCTCAGCCTTTAACACCATTATTGCTCCAGAACTCGTCTCCAAACTCCATGGCCTGGAGCTTGGTTGCTCCCTCTGTGACTAGATTCCAGACTTCATAACCCACAGACCGCAATCAATAAGGATAGGCAACAACACCTCCTCCACAACCATCCTTAACGCTGGTACCCCACAAGGCTATGTCCTCAGCCCCTTACTATGCTCCTTATATACCTATGACTGCGTGGCCAAATTCCTCTCCAATTTTCAAGTTTGCTGATGACACCACCCGAGTGAGTTGGATCTCAAACAATGATGTGATGGAGTACAGAAAAGAGATAGAAAATCTGGTGAATTGGTATGACGATAATAATCTCTCCTTCAATGTCAACAAAATGAAGGAGATGGTCATCAACTTCAGGAAGCATAAAGGAGAACATGCCCCTCTCCAGATCAATGGGGACAAAGTAGAAATCATAGATCATAGAACCCTACAGTGCAGAAAGAGGCCCTTCGGCCCATCGAGTCTGCACCAAACACAATCCCACCCAGGGCCTACCCCCATATCCCTACATATTATACCCACTAATCCCTCTAACCTCCATATCCCTGGACACTAAGGGGCAATTTCTTTGCATGGCCAATCAACCTATCCCGCACACCTTTGGAAATGGTCAGGAGCTTCATGTTCCTAGCTGTCCAGATCACCAACAACCTGTCCTGGTCCTTTCATGCTGACGCTATAGGTAGTTATGCCTACCAGTGCCTCTACTTTCTCAGGAAGCTAAGGAAATTTGGCATGTCTGCTACAACTCACACCAGCTTTTACAGACGCACCATAGAAAGCATTCTTTCTTGTTGTATCATAGCTTGGTATGGCTCCTGCTCTGTCCAAGACTACAAAAAACTACAAAGGATCCTGAATGAAGCCCAGTCCATTACTCAAACCAGCCTCTCATCCATTGACACAGTCTATACTTCCTGCTGCCTTGGAAAAGCAGCCAGTATATCAAGGACCCCATGCACCCCTGACATACTCTCTTCCACCTTACTGTGTCGGAGAAAAGATACAAAAGTCTGAGGACTCAAGAACAGCTTCTTCCGTGCTGTTGTCAGACTTTTGAATGGGCCTACCTCACAATAAGTTAATCTCTCTCTACACCCTAGCTATGACTGTAACACGACATTCTCCTTTCCTTCTCCATGTACGGTAAACTTTGTCTATATATAGCACAAGAAACAATACTTTTCACTGCATGCTAATACATGTGGCAATAATAAATCAAATCAAATCAGCTTTATTTCTATCTGAGGTCTTAACACTGAAGAGGTATACTTCCCCACCCTCTTTCCTTGGGTGACAATGATCTTCGTAGCATTTCCTTTCAACTGACTAATCAATAACACCACGCTTCAAAACCTGATCGCCTCTGGTGCAAATCTTCAGTTCTTTACCACGCTTGCACTAATCACACCACTTTGGGTTTCGGCCCCTTCCACTCAAACATTTCTTCATCATGAGTGTCAGGAGTTTTGTTTCTGCCAAACAGATATTACGATCTCCACAGAGACCACTAATGTTTAAAAGGATATTTAACTGTCCAGTGATTCACTGGAAGGATCACATCATAAGATTTCAAGTTTTAGACTTTTACTGTAACAAACAAACAAAAAGTATCACTAATTAAACATTATTTGGTAGACAACTTACATTTAAAGCTATTTCAAAGTTCCCTATTCGACTTTTAATGTGGCTGAAATTCCCATGTTATGGATATACTTTATGTTGTCACTTAAGTATACACTTTATTCTCCAGAAGAAGTCCAAAGCTATTCTCTGTCCCTGATGGCCAACCTTAAAACAATCGATGAGAAACAGCTATTTACAGGTTAAATCAGTGCGAAAGCAAAGAACAAAGAACAGTACAGCACAGAAACAAAGCCTTCGGCCTATCAAGTCTGTGTTGACACAGATGCCTCTCCAATCTAATATTTTCTTGCCTCTATGTGGACCAAATCCCTCTATACCCTCCCTATTCATGTATCTATCGAAATGCCTGTTGAACATTGCTTCCACCACCTCCTCCAGCAGCATGTTCCAGGCAACAGCCCTGGTTGGTTTACGTTCCCATAATCCAAGCCCATTCATTCTAAGGTCAGTGTCATGTCAGTGTTCTTAAATCTATGGTTATGTATTTATTACTCTAATTCTACCCCCCCCCCCCCCCACATTAAACGTGGTAGACAAAAGTTCAAAAAGTGTGAGTTTACCTTTTTAATATTTTGATCCTTTTATCTGGTGAGTTTTATTCAGTAAAAATTTGGTTAAGGTAAAGTGTAGTTTCTGATCCTGCACTTGATCAAAGCCAATGAGGTTACACTGAGGCTTCACCTGAAGCAATTTTTTAAAGCCATTTTGGCCTTTTGGCTAGGACAGTGTGTAGTGCCTCATTCTGTCAGCTTGGATCTTGTTTGATCGAGCCCAAGATGGGGTGTATGTCCTGTCCTGTCAGCTTGGATCTGTAATGTCTCTCTTGTGGGGACTCTGATTGGGCCAAATTGGATTTTTGATTGGGAATAAATTTTAAAAAATTCCTTTTTGTTTTAAACCTCAAGTAAGCCTATCAGGCTTGTTTTTTTGCATTAGTACATAAATGGTTAAAGACGGGTATTGAATAAAATTCCAAACCTGCGTGGGTTACTATCAGCATCCTGAAATCCAGAAAAAGCATGAGGAAACGGAAGCATGTCAGGAAACTGGCACGATCATGCTCTGTGCAATTTTCCCTGGCCCTCTCTACCTCCAAACATACCTCAGTGACTATGGGAAGATTCCCTCAGGTGTCATTTACTGCCTTTCCTGATGGTCAGGTTTTGTATGATGATCAATAATATGTGACTATCACAAGATAGCTGGTGTGGAGTTCCTGAGGCGAGAAAATTGAGCTTTTGCAAAATGAAAAATGATTCCATTAATGGAATGAAAAATCTCACATTACATACACACACAAGAGCTGGGGTTGTCTGGCCATTCACACCCCATTGTTGTTGCCAGCGAGGACAGAGAATTTGGCACTCAAGCCAAGTCTCCATTCATTGCAGCAGGACCAGAGAATTCCGCTGCCGTGAACAACTGGAAAAGTCTGGCCAAGATCACTCGGACACACAAAAAAAACATAGGTCAACCAATTAAATGCAGCTAAAAAGATCGGTTCCTAAATTTACTGAGAGGATGCATGGTGTCATGGTAATAGGCATAGTAGCTACTCGAAAACCAAGATAAAACACCTTAATAGATATATGTATTGGAACAAAAATCAAATTAAGATTAAATCTATCCACCAGACCACCGAGCATCAGCAGCTCTATGTAGGCACAGTTTAGCTTCTGAATGAACAAAGCTAACTTGGCATGTAACATTTGCACATTACCTTGAAACAGGCAGGGCTGGGATATTGGACAGAATGGGAACAAATGAAAATCAATAATGAAGCTTAATTAAAAGCCTGTATAAAGGACAGGCACATCTATTCAAATCAATTATCAGTTTAAATGAAATATTGAAGAACATCAGGACAGCTGGAAGCAACATCCAACATGCTTAATTCATCACATTCAAGACTGAGGCTGAATATTCAAATTGGAAAGACATTCATTTTTCATATTTTCAATCTTGCTGGATATACCACATACCTGTACGACAAAAAGAGCATCCAATGTAACACGCTGCTTTATACTGTGTGAACAGTTAGTCTGAGTCTTCATGCTGACAAGGGGATGAATAAGCCTTGAAAGATCAATGGCCTCATCAGCAGAAGCATGTAAATTTATTCAATCTTCTAATGTTCAGTTGGCTGGCTTGCAATAAAGCCACTTTTTGGTTTGTAACTGGATGAAAATGAGACATTGCATATCTATTGAAGGTCAAAAGTTCCTGTTAAAATTCAATTACCTTCCTTAACTTCCATGTAGAGTTTCTTAAGAAACTCCCATTTTATAACATGAAACTCCTGGCTTGCAAAAACTGAAATGGATGTGGTTTCCCTTGTTTGCCAACATCTTCAATGCTAGAAAAAAACCACCAGACCTTACACTAACCTTTGTTGCATTTCTAAGGATGGAAAATATGACACTGCCAGATTGTTTTGTTCAGACTTAACCAGTGCTCAGATTTATTAGTTCTTCTTTGGTGGCTTTCCATGTCATGAGATGATAGTTTCTGCCTTGATGGTCTGTGTTAGGACTGGTGTGACTCAAGAGTCCCATTGTGACAACACTGGGCTGAGAAGGTACTTGATTTGCAGGCCTTTGTTTTCTGTGGGCTATCATTTTGGCCTCACTTATTCCAACGCCCCTCCAGACCATCAGCCTCCAGTGAGTGTCTCCCAGTTGTCTGTTTAACTTCCAAAGTTGTGAATTGGGAAATTTTGTAGTGGTGGATCTCTAAGAATGGCTATATCATTTCTAAATGCGCAATTACATTCATTATTTGAACCCTCACACATCAAACTATGCTTTTTAAGTGAAAAATATTAGTGTCGGTAGTCATGTTACTTCAAACCGTATGGCATTTTTGCACTGACTCACTCTCTCCTAACCCTCACACTTCCTCCCTCCCCATCCCCATCCCCTCAAACTCACTCTCCCCCACCCCATCACATTCACTCTTCCCCCCATCACCTCACCCCTTCACACTTACCATCTTCCCCCACCCCATCAAACTATCTCTGTCACACACAGTGGGCCAGTTATCAATTACACAGAGGCTGATGGACCCTTTACCAGTCGCTACGCCAGGCCTTTGCTGCACTGTTAGCCTCACCCAGATCCTCACTGCCCCAGCTGCCTTGCCTGAGCCGTTGCTGCAACGTCAGACTCGCCTGGGGCCTCGTTGCTCTGGCTGCCTCGCTCAGACCCTTGCTGCTGCACTGTCAATCTCACCCAGATCCTCACTGCTCCAGCTGCCTCACCTGATTCCTTGCCATACTGTCAGACTCACCTGGCTGCCTCACTCAGACCTTCAGTGCACCAACTGCCTTGTCCGGGATTTGGAATTTAACTTTAAAACTTACCTTCCCACTCATTGCTGCTCATCCAACCACAGGCTGGTTTCTGTCTGCATTTGCTGTTGATAGGTTCGCTCAAGCAAGGAGGAGCCAGCCTGTGATTGGATAAGCAACTGTGCAGCATTTTTCAAATATAAGTTACTTGAGTGTCCTACAGGTATGTCGAGTTTTCCGGTGCTCTCTGGCAGCACTACACCACAGAATGTCTGTCATCCTTCTATCTCCCTCGCAGACGATCACAGTTTTTCCCTATTCCTCTTGCCTTTGTTTCAGGTGTGAACACTTTGCACTCTTTGTAACACTTGACTTAGGTCCCTCTGGCCTCACGATAATCAAATAACCTGGCCTGCTGTAAGACAGAACTCTGAACAGATCGCATAACTCTCTTCATTAACCCAGTTTGCCTTAAATTAAAGAGACGATTGAAAACACAACAATCCGATAAAATCTGCATTTGCAAATTTCTGCACAAGCAAAGAGAGATAAAGTAGAAAGCAGATCAACTGATGTTGGCAGAAACTTGGAAAAATCGATTAATTTAAATAAAGAGTGACACTTGCATGCTAACAGATGACTCAATTTCTTGTATCAGCCGAAGGGCCTGTTTCCATGCTGTAAACCTCTATGACTCTATAACTATGCCTCTATGATTCTATTGAAAAGCAGTTATGGTTTTGGCAGTTAATGTGTCTTTATTGGACAGTGAAGATTTACCCCTGACTGAAGTTGCACCAATTAACCACAGCTGGGTTACTAGCGTAAGAATTAAATTTGGATTTACCTGTAAAATTAGGGACTAAGAAAACACACATAACTAAGGTAAAAGCACAACATCTGGAATAGGAAGTAGAAAAGCCTGGCCCAGATAAAACCTATCTTGAGTTTGCTGGAATTCGATTACAGATTAAGCTGTTTGAACACAAACAATAGACAAAGGAAAACAAGCTTGAGACAAAAAAGTAGAGAAAAACAAAAGCCTGAAGAGGAGAAAGAAAGAATCATAGGATCCCTACAAAGCATAAAAAGGCCATTCAGTCCATTGAGCCTGCACAGACATTAATCCCACCCAGGCCCTATCCCTGTAACCCCATGTATTTACCCTGCTAGTCCGCCAACACTAAGGATTAATTTAGCATGTCCAATCCACCTAACCTGTACATCTTTGGAAATGAGAAGGTATGATCTTGAACTCCAGATAGAAAAGTTATCAAGTGAAGAAAGGCAAAAGGAAAGAGGCAGAGAGCTTCAAAGAAAAAAATAAATATATAGTATGAATTGGAAAAAAGAAAAAAGTTAGGCTATATAGTTAAAGAAAAACTGTTCCAGTCAATAAATTTGATAATATGGAGAATAAAAGTGATGAGATAAAACCAGTCTGCTTTTATCACTGTAAGGTGGGATATTTAAAAGCAAATTACTGGAAGCTCAACATTAAATCAGTGGCAGTAAAAGGATGCCTGGGGAGTCTTTGGAAAGATCTACAACAGTAAAGAAATAGGATATTAAAATAGTGGCAATAGTACAATTGAAATGTGTTCCCTCAGAACTGGCTGTATGACTCAGAATAGTCAAAGGGAATTCTTCTCTAGGCACTGATGAAGTTAGCTAACTTCATCAGTACCTAGAGAAGAATATTACACAGGTCTTTTCCTTTACTCCTCCAACAATACAAGTAAAGAAATTAATATTTTGAGTCCCACTGGGGTAGTCATTGATGGTGACTAATAGTGCAATTTATTTTCCAAGCGGCTTGATGGAAGAAAAAGTATTAGTAGGGATACTCATGGGACTTAAGAACCTGCTCCTTGTATGAAGTTAATTTATGAAGTGACTGAGTAAACTGAATTGTTGCTGTGGGAGTTGATCCTGATTTACCTACAGATTTTAAACTGGGCATGGATTTAGCTGGTTTAAAATTATGACCATTCCCAGATTTTGAGAGAGCTGGCTAAGGTGAGAGAAATGGAGAATTTGCAGGAGAAACATTTTGGATTGTTCCCAGATTGTGTGACTAGAGCCGACCTCACCAGGCTAGATAGGATGGACTGTAGCAAGGACAAGCCCAGCACCAAGAAAAAATATTAGATGCAGATCACATGCAGGGAACTGGGATCTGCTAAGGAAAGCTGTTCAACATGGAGAAAAAACTTACACACACAACAGATGAGTTAGATAATGAAAAACTAGAACTGATTAGAACACTTGAGCATCAATCTCAGGAAGTAGAGCACTTGAATAACAACTTGAAATGTGTTAATGGTAAACGCATAGAAGTAAATTCGACAAAGAAAAGCCTTCAATTAAAATTAGATGAACTTTAAGGATCAGTAGTTTCTATTAGATAACATGACAAAAAGCTTTGAACTTGTAAAGAAGCTACTGATGAATCGGCACAGGTAGATGAATTTAGAATTTGAAAAAAACACTGGAACTTCATTGTGGAAAGAGTAATGAAATACTTGAACTCCAATTCAACCTGGAGAACAAAAAGCATGAGTTGTGTGGCATGGAAAAGTAGATTCAGATTTTAAAAGCAGCTAACGAAAAAGTTTGAGAAACAGATTGAGGATCTGGCAAGTAAATTGAAAGAGTAGTCAGTAACCATGGAAAAAAGATTCTGAAATGAAATTGTGTCAAACTTGTGTCAAAAGGGTTCTGCAGATGAAACAAAAGCAACAGAATTCAGCAGACTGGGCTGCATGAAAAGGTCAACAAGCTTGGAAAAGAATTGGGATAGAAGAAAATAAACACATAATAGGGTAAAGTTGTGAGAGAAGGGGAAATGAAGGTTGCACTTCTGATACGTCAGTGGGAAGAATAAGAGTGTGCAGGCTTATTCATCTGGTGTTGATCAGAAGAAGGAAATCTGTTCTGATGGAAGTGATGGAGGAAGATATTTTGAAGTTGGGGTTATCAGTCAGAAATACACACTTTTTGTTGCTAATGTAAAGGACCTGCTGAAGGCATGCTTCCATTGACAGAGGAGAGTAAGAAAACCCTTCTGTTCTTTTGCATTTAAATTGGGAAACTGATGTGAAAGTCAAATGTATCATACAGAGTGACCACTGTGCATCCATAAGTGGAGAAAGGGAGGCAGTCAGAGTATTGGTTTGCAATTCCACCAGAAAGAATGAAAAGCTATTCCCCAAATTAAAATATAAGCTGGTCAAGATATTTCTAAGAAACACTTCAATATGTCTTCACTGCATTTGGTCAATCATGAAAAAATTATGGGAAAAAAAACAAAGCAATTGCTGATGCTCTGTCTAGAATTTAAAGAAAGGCCACAGGAGAAAAGAAGGCTATGAGTTATGATCATTCTATATTTAAATCCTTCTAATCTTATTCGTTACAGACACTTGCTGTTGGTTTGGTTAAGCCTCTATAACTTTGTAAATATGATGCTGTAATTGTGAAAATATGAAAAGTTACCTTTTTAATATGTAGCAAGCTACTTGTTAAATGTTTATGATGATAAGAACTTTTATAGAATTGGTACTGTAAAGAGAAACCATAAAGCTACAGTAAATAAACCTTCACTATGCATCAAGGTATGAGGGAATCTATCTTTTTGTACTTGTTTTCAGAGCAGAGGAAGGGGAGGGTGCTGAAGACTAAAACTCTCAGCATGCCTGGGATTTCAGTATCAGTGATGTGGAGATGCCAGCGTTGGACTAGGGTAAGCACAGTAAGAAGTCTCACAACACCAGGTTAAAATCCAACAGGTTTGTTTGATAGCACAAGACACAAGCTTTTGGAGCGCTCCCCCTTCTTCAAAAGCTTGTGGCTTGTGCTACCAAATAAACCTGTTGGACTTCAACCTGGTGCTGTGAGACTTGTTATTGTTCCAGTATCAGCACAGGGAACAGTCAGGGGAAGGGCCACATTTTCTCAGTTCTACTTTCAGCTACTCTGAGTTTGGTTGAATCATTTGTTTTACTGAAGGTTTCAAGTAGAAAGCCTTGCTTACATCATGGTTTGTTTTAATGGCAGCCCGAGAGCACTGGCTTCCAAATACCTCAGAAGGGCTTGGCCATTCTGACAGTAGTGTACCTCTGTCAGGTAGCGCCTCGAAACAATTACCATGGAGCTGGGATTTGGGTGCCAAAACAAGCCCACACAATAAGGCTAATGAGGAACTGAAGAGGCAAAAGCTAAAGTCCTGTCACTAACTCTGTTCAGCTGTGGCTCAGAGAAACCCATGGGGAGCTAGGGTACAGGGTAGCCCAAAAGCAGATGGTAGGCCCATGCTGCGTGAGATTTGGAGCTGGTTAACCTTGGACTGGTATCATACAGATACCTTCATACCAGTCCCAGGTTAAACTTATATGTGCCAGATACTTATACTGTAATAAACTTGAAAGAGAGGAGCTGAAATCCCTTGTGAGCAAGATAGATTTTAAAGAATTTATGTGACTCACAGTGATCACTAATGCCTGAATGGGTTGCTGAGGAATTCTTGGAGTTTGTCTTGGGTGTATTGTCCATTTATTATGTAGCTTTGGTGTGTTCATCCACAGGATGTCTGTTAATTCATATCTACCTCAAGCTAGTTATGGTATTTAGAGTGTAAAATAGATTGACTTTTTGCTTTATTAACTTTTGTACAGTAATTTTTTTTATCTGATTATTAAAAAACTGTGGATATTTGTGGCTTTATTTTCTTAGTAACTACTTTGGACTTCTAAGTTTGGCTACCTTAAAAAAAACTTATCCGTAACTGGATCACAAAATAATTGTGGGTCACAACCAGGTTACAAATAAGTTTGCAAGACCATACCAAAGTTTGACTTTTGACTTCTATCGTGACACTATCCATAAAATCTACAATTTGATGATAAAAGCAGCAAAACACAAAAATGCTGATCACTTTAATAGCCGACCTAGCATCCCCATTCCCAGGTAGGTTTGATAGGATTGGAAGTTTCAAGGATGATGCAGTGTTACATCTGTATACATGAGCTGTTCCATCCATTGATCCACCATGTAAGTATAACAGCCGCATACAAAATAAGAGGAAAAGAGATGGCATGGTCTGAAAAGTCCAACACAATGGAGATTGGTGTAGTTCCATCATGAGTGTCATTAAGAATGATCGTTCTTTACGTATTTGTTTAGCGCCAAGGCATCAAATGCAGATCAAAAATGATGCTCACCCCCACCCCCACAAAATTCCTACATTAAGGAACCAAATTTGTGAATGCCAAGTTCTTCTCTAAAGAAGAATGGCGAGAATCTGGAGAAGACATTTTAAGAACTAATGATGTTCCACACTCCTTTTCGGTGATGTTGATTTCAAAAGTTACCGTTTGGGCTTTTCATAAGCCATGGGTATTTCCCAATAACATATGGATGCAATATCTCAGGATGCATCTGCATATCTGACAACATTACCGTTGTTAGCACAACTAAGCAGGAGTACAATCGTAATTTGCACCTTCTGATGGAAGCTGCGTGCAGGGAAGATCTTGTGTTTGATAGTCAGAAATGCAACATCAACGCTGCACAGATCAACTTTTTCAGATCCATTCATTCTAACACAGGTCTCCAACCTGACCTTGGGAAGCTAGCAGATGTCAGTGCAATGCCTCCTCTGCAAGAGAAAAATGATCACAGCATTGCCTTAATATGTTTGATTTCCTGTCACCTTATATGTGTGACTTCGCCAAGAAAACCTCACCTTTTCATTGAATTCTGAGGAAACCATGGGCAGTACGGTGGCACAGTGGTTAGCACTGCTGCCTCACAACGCCAGAGAACTGAGTTCAACTTCAGCCTCAGGTGACTGACTGTGTGGAGTTTGCACATGCTCCTTGTGTCTGTATGGGTTTCCTCTGGGTGCTCCGGTCTCCTCTCACACTCCAAAAATGTGATGGTTAGGTTGATTGGCCATGATAAATTGTGAAGTACACCAAAAACCAGGCAATTTCATAGTTACATCTGACACCCTAAACCATCTACATAACCCTTCAAAATCTGCAGACATCTTACAGATCATTGTAAATAGATCTCATGGAAATTAGAGTAGAAGACATTCCACACTTTTGCCTTGTATATTTTGACCAATATAGAATGCCATGATGCAAGAGGAAACATTTAATTATCTTACTCCAGCAACTTGGGGAGACAGTGACTAGTGAATGACCAGAGGCTTTCCAAGATGTTCCAGAGGCCATAAGATTATTTTGGCCCTGTAGAGGTGAACTCAGAACATCACACAGTGTCATCTAGAACAGAAAGCAAGTCATCAACTAGGGCCCATGCAACCTGACATCCTCCAATAGTTGCATCAAACACTCATGAGAATTGATCGAACCAGAAGATTAGCCAGAGAACTGGTGTATTAGCCATGAATCCATCAGGACATCAGAAAGGACATAAGGGAATGTGAGGAATGTCAAATCTTCATGTCATCGGAGGTAGCCACACATCCATGGACCAGAGTCATGACTGATGTCTATAGTGTCCATCAAGATGATTTCTTGATTGTAACAGATTTGGGCCAGAATTCTCTGAACTCATCTGTAGCTGAGTCCTCCAGTCCTGTATCTATGAACAGCGATTTGGCTGAGCAGGGGTGTGCAAGAACAGAGAATTCCATTTTCTGACCCCAAATTTTCCATTATCTATCATTTATATGACATATCTATTGTAACCATTGCAGATGCATTAAGTTTAATCTTACCTATTTGGAGCACCGCAAGTGGTTGTTTCTGACAATGGACCCTAATTCACTGGATGATCTTTTAAGACAATGTGTGAAAGGTGGGGAATGAACCATCCCACTTCATTACCACACTACTCCAGATCTAAAGGAATGGTGAAAAATATGGTCAGAACTGTGAATTCCTTAATCATGAAGTGCTGTCAAACAAAACACTATCTACAAGTGGCCTTGTTACATCTTATAGGGACACCAGTCAGTGTAAGTGTTCCCCCGCTCCATGTGTGAAAAAGTTCTTCCTACACCTACTGCCACTTATCTTGAATCTATGACCCTGGTTGTAGAATTCTTCACCAAAGGAAGCAATTGTATCCTGTCTGCTCTATCTCTCCTCCTCATAGTTTTGTAACCTCTTTCAAGTCATCCCTCGGCCTTTTTTGTTCCAAGGAAAATAACCTCAATCAATCCAATCTCTCTTCATAGCTATACTTTCCTAGCCTTGGCAACATTCTTGTAAACGTTGTCTGCACTTTCTCCAGAGCAGTTATGTCCTTCCTGTAATATGGTGACCAGAAATGCACACAGCTGTGGACTCACCAGTGTTTTATACAATGCCAACATTATGTCCTTACTTTTATATTCTATACCTCGGCCAATGAAGGAGAGCATTCCATATGCTTTTTTACAACTTTGACTACTCAAACTGCTGCCTTTAGGGACCTGTGTACTTGTACACTAAGTCCTCTCACTTCATCTACCTTCTTAGTATATCCACATTTATTATGCATTCCCTATAATTGTTTGACTTCCCGAAATGCATTATCTCACACTTCTCTATGTTAAAATCCATCTTCCCCTTTACCGTCTACTCCAGCAATCCACGGAGCTATCTTTTACACTATCAATTACTTGGCCAATCTCTGCATCATCGGAGAATTTTCCAGTTGTGCTCCCCACATTCACGACCAAATCGTTAATATAGAACACAAATGTCAAGGGTTCCAACACTGGACCCTGTGGAACATCACTTGAAACAACTTTCCATTTGCAAGGGCATCCATTGATGATTATCCTTTGTTTCCTGTTACTAAGACAACTTTTGATCCGGTTTGCACCATTACCCTGTATCCCACGGACTTTTACTTTTTTGACCAACCTGCCATGTGGGACCTTGTCAAACGTCTTGCCAAAATCCATGTACCCAACATTGACAACACCACCTTTATCGACCCTTCTTGTCCCTTTCTCAAATAATTCAATCAAATTTGTGAGGCAAGACCCTCCTTTAACAAATCCATGGTGACCATCCCTAATCCTATCTCTCAGGACATAGTATCAGGATTGTCTACTCTCAGGACTGATCCTCCTAATTGTGCCTACCGTCACTTGCTTTTTCTGTTCGGTTTTCCCCTGCATTCTTCTAGACATAATGTAGAGATGCCGGCGTTGGACTGGGGTAAACACAATAAGAAGTCTCACAACACCAGGTTAAAGTTCAACGGGTTTATTTGGTAGCAAAATCCACTAGCTTTTGGAGGGTTGCCCCTTCGTCAGGTGAGTGGGACTTCTATTCACAAACAGGGCATATAAAGACACAAACTCAATTTACAAAATAATGATTGGGATGCGAGTCTTTACAGATAATTAAGTCTTAATGGTATAGACAATGTGAGTGGAGTGAGTGTTATAGCGCTGGATGTTGCAGTTTTCTTGATATACACACACACAAGCTTGGAGTCAGAACAGCCTCCCCAAACACCAGGATGAGAGAGAAAGACGCTAAGTACTAGCTAGCAAACCACCAGCAACAGAATTTTCACTCCAGGAAGGCCAGGAGACCTGCTTCCAACTAGCCAGTAGAATCTATAGTGCCAGGGAGAGAGACAGAGAGAACAACTGCCTGCTACTTGTCAACCAGAGCAACTTCTGACATAAGAACATAAGAAATAGGAGCAGGAGTAGGCTATCTAGCCCTTCGAGCCTTCCCCTCCATTCAACAAGATCATGGCTGATCTGAAGTGGATCAGTTCCACTTTCTCACTTTCTCCCCATAACCCTTAATTCCCTTGTCTATCAGAAACCTATCTACCCATGACTAAAATATATTCAGTGAGGTAGCTTCCATCACTTCAATGGGCTGACTCTAAAACCAAAACTGAAAGTGAGCTCTTGAATTTTTCTGGGGAGGAACCACCTGACTTTGACTTGTCAATCAATCTTCCCTCTCACAATTCAGGGTCATAAAAGATCCCAGAAAGTATCCGAGGCCCTGAGTAAAAATAAACAAAACCCCATTTAAACCATTGAAGCAGTAGTAAAAGGGCTTCTAACCAGACAGCCCAACAACAATGAAACCAAAAGGCCTGCTTATAATTGCAGGAAACATGATTTTTCTAAAAAAAATCATTTTTAAAGGTACACTAGCATCAGAAATGGAATTGTTCAAAGTTTATTTATTAGTGTTACAAATAGGATTACATTAACATTGCAATGAAGTTACTGTGAAAATCCGCTAGTTGCCACACTCTGGTACTTGTTTGGGTAGATTGAGAGGGAATTTGGCATGGCGAATGCACCTAACTAACACATTTTTTGGGAGGTAACTGGTTCACCTAGAGGGAGCCCATGCAGACGGGGAGAATATGCAAACTCCCATGGACACTGATTCAAGCTGGGAATTGAACTGGGGTCCCAGACACTGTGAGGCAGCAGTGCTAACCATTGTGTCACAGATAACAATATGGTCACCAGCTATCACTTCACCCACTTTCCCTTCTTTGTTCCCCAAGATTAGGTCTAGAACTACATCTCCTTTTGTTGAATTTGTCACTGATTGGTTTAAAATATTTACTGGACACACTGCATGAATTATTTTCCCTCAGTGCCCCTTATATTGTTTAAATCCCAGTTGATATTGGGATAGTTACAATCTCCTACTATTATTGCCCTCTTGTTCTTTAGGCAGAAATGTGCCTACATATTGTTCTTTGATCTCCCTTCACTACTTGGGGGTCTATAATATATTCCCAGTCGTGTGACTGCCCCTTTTTTATTTCTAAGCTCAACCCATAAAGCCCCGTTTGTTGACCTTTTCAATATGTCATCCTGTCTCACAACTGGAATTGATTCTTTAATCATTAGTGCTACTCTCCCTCCTTTTTATCTCCCACTCTATCATGTCTGAAGACTCCGTTGCTAGGAATATTGAGCTACCAATTTTGTCCTTTAGGCAGATTTTTGTTATAGCAATGACATCGTGCTGCCATGTGTCTAGCTGTGTTCTTAAATCATCTACCTTGTTTGTAATTCTCCTTGCATTGAAGTATAGTTTACCACATCAATTTCCCTTGCTGGACACTTTTTAAACTTTCCTTCTCTAATTCCAAGTCTGTCACTACAGGAAGGGGGGCGCAGGGACAGGGAGGGAATGTTCCCATCCCACCCACCGTGGGAATAGTAGCAGGGCGGGGGGAGCGGTGGTGTGGGGGAGGGCAGACCATGCAAAGGTCCGTTGGCTTGAGTGGGGTTTCCCAGTTTTGGGGCGAGCGCAGGTGGAAAATCCCATCCTACACCTTCAACAGCACAAGCTAATGTTTTACCTCCATTTTCCTGATTTGAATCTGACCCAACTGTTCCTGCTCTCCAGGGATTCCAGGAGATAAACCTTTCGAAAAAAGGGAATGTTATGAAGACATATGTATCTCAAGTGATCACATCTCAAACTGCTATCAATCATTTCCACTTTGACAGGATGTGATGTTTTAGAGCCATGATCTGTATTCAGTCTACAATAGCAGATGGTAGGAGTCAGACATGTATACTTATCCTCCCACTTAACATCATTTATTTAGTCTTATCTTCAAATAATGAACTCACATATTGTTTCATCAGTCCTTGTCAGGTGATTGATACATTTATGTCAAAGAGAAAAATGTAACAAATGTCTTTTTCTGACTTATGAAATGCTCTGAGATGTTTCTTATTACGTTAGGAATGCTATATAAACACAAGTTGTAATCCTATCTACTCACCCTGTGTAATGTATTTGTGCATAGTTTTCCTTTCGAATTTCTCTCTGATTGTTCCTGTTATTAGATCAGCTTTGCATCAGTCTTGTGAAGAATAATATTCATACTATCAGTGGGAAGCGATGGAGCGAATAAACCTTGGTTATCTGCTGATAATATCTCCCACCAACATTGCGAATAGGATAATCCTCACCACTCCAGGCCAACGTTTGAACACAACAGGAGGAGTATTTATGTTTGTTCATGCCAGGATTTTCTGATCCCGCTGCAGTGAACAGAGGTTTGGCTGAGCATCAAATTCTCCGTTCTCGCTTACAGCGGCCGGGGGAATTCCGACCAACATTTTGCCTATTTTTTTGAAGATGTTAGGTTATACAAAAAGGCCTTGCAATTATGACATTCGAAGATTAACGTTTGAATATTCTCTGCATTTGCATGGAGTTTTTTGGTATTCTATTTTAACCCTATGCTAAAGTAACAGAGAAAGAATTTCCAATTAACATGTTAAACCAATTCTGTCTGCCACATTAAATTAATAGGTCTGAAAATGCAGTTGGTCAAGATAATCACGAAATAAAAACTTCTCGAACCAGATAATGCATATCTCACAATAAGGGGCACGACATTTAGGACTAAGATGGGCGTGAATTTCTTCACTCAGAGTGGTGACTCTTTGGAATTCTGTACTCCAGAGTATTGTGGAGGCTCAGTCATTGAATATGTTCAAGACAGAGATCAATAAATTTTAGATACTTATGATATCACAGGATATGGGGATAGCATGGGAAAGTAGCATTGCGGTAGATGATCAGCCATGCTCTAGTTGAATCTAGTTGAATTGGTGGGCTGAATGGCCTCCTCCTATTCCCATGTCCCTACTTAAATTGCTCTATTTTAAAGAAACAAAGGAACAAGAGACAACCTTTTAACCCTGAAACACGCTCTACTATCCAATAGAGTCATGGCTGATACATGATACCCCTATCTATTCCCCATATTCCTTAAGTAGAGGACAGTTATACAGTTTAGATTTAAGTCCAAAGTATCTAATAACTTAATGTTATCCTGCCCTTTTTTCAGTTGGCTTTTTATTGAGGTGCCATAGCTGGACTAAGCCAGATCAAAACTCTTAAATTGATGAATATTAATAATTTGATTCAGGGTTACTTTTATGTGTATACTATATATAGTATATATATTTTGGAATCACGGTTTTAACAATATGCATCATTCACACTTGGCTGGTTGGCTTTTGTTGGCAGGCTGTGGAATTTGGAAATAAAGAAGAAACATTCAGGTTGCCCCAATATTAAGATGAGTAATATCATTTTGGTTTCGGAATTGGCACAAGAGATGAGAGAAGAGAGAGAGAGGAGAGGGTCCAGCACTCCCATTTGGAAACATTAATTTTGGCTGATGTTACACAGGTGTATTTGCCACTCGGGAGAGGCATCAGAAGACAACTGCAGAACTGTACATCGGCAAATGATTGACGCTTTCAGTGAGAGATAAAATTGTTGAGGAGGGACAAAAATACTGCTTTAGTTCAAAGGAAGTCAAAGGTGGATAGTTAAGCACCTTGTACATGGTATGAGAATCACCCTTCAATCAGTGTTAGTTGAGCTGGTAATGTTTCATCATTTCAAACTGAATTATAGTTACCACATGCCTCCTGCTGGTCGGCACACCAAAGTGCACTAATGGAAGAATGCAGTTTGAAGTTTTCTCAAGAGCAAAAAAGAGAAAGGCTTTGAAAAAGAGGAAATGACAATGTATGAAAATATTTACCACAAATGCTGCACATTTTGTGTTGCCATAATTGAATTTTCTTTCACAACAATCTAAGAACTGCATTTAAATTGAGCTGATAACATTCAAGTACAGAACTACTTCAAAGGATAAAAAGGGCAAAGAAGAAAGAAGCATATAGTACAGGGACAGGCCCTTCGGCCCACCGAGCATGTGCAGACACATGACACCTTTCAAAACTAAAGACCTTCTGCAGCCTGTATTCCTCTATTCGCTGCCTATTTATGCATCTGTCAAAATGCCTCATAAACATTGCTATTGTATCTGCTTCTACCATCTCTTCTGGCAGTGCATTCCAGGCACTTTACACCTGCTGTGTAAAAAAACTTGTCTCTCACATCTCCTTTAAACTTTTTCCCTTTTATCTTAACCTATGTCCCCTAGTAATTGACATTTCTGGTATTGGGTTACTTACCCCCCCACCCCCACCACGCCCCACCACAACCCAAGCCTCTGGCAGTAAGGGAGTCCCAGTCAACATAAGGAATGTTAAAATCACCCAGCACAACAACACTGTTGTTTTTACATTTTTTTTCATACTCTGTCCACATATCTGCTCCTCTATCTCCCACTGGCTGTTGGGAGGCCTGCCTTTACATTCCTCTTTTCCACCTCTTTTACATTCCTCTCTACCATGTTAGAAACATCTAAATCATGGGATGTTAATTTTCCAGCTTTATCCCTCTGTCAACCAAGTCTCTGCAACATACTGATATATAATAATCTAAGCTTTAAGATCTTCTACCTTACCTGTCATACTCCTCACATTAAAACAAATACACTTCAGGCCTCCAGTCCCGCTATGTTCAGTAACCTCTCTTGTGTTAGACTAGATTTGGTCTCAAACTCCTCCCTGGTCATTTCACTTACTGACCTATGGCTCTGGTTCCCATCTCCCTGCCACACTAGTTTAAACCCTCCAGAGTGATACTATCAAACCTTCCTGCCAGGATATTGGTGCACCTCCAGTGTAGTCACACAGTACTGGAGTTCCACATTGGTTATTGTAGAGTGAAGCCAACTCTAAAATTAGATAATGTAAGTGTTGCACTGTGCAACCTTTTGATTTCTTATATTAAAAATGAAATAATCCCCCTCAGTAACCAGGTTTATGTGAAAAAGCACAGCTGGTAGGGTGGTGGTAAGAAAAGCTGCCCAAATGTCTCTGTCATTAAAAGCTAGGCCACAAATACAAAAGAAGATTATAAAGAGTAATTTGATGCAAAAGTCCTCACAAGAGATTTAGATTGCACAAGAAAATAATCACAATTTAAGTCATATCTGATGCAGGATTGCACCTCATTTGGAATATTTGTGAGAATTTTATGGGGCCACAGACCACTTGGATCCTTTTAGAAACTCACCTTTGGAAGAATATTGGTTTTAGACAAAGGTTGGCAAATCGTTTTGAGTATGGTACTGATTCCAAGAGTGAGGGAGGAGTAACAGGGCCAAGTAGGTGTGTGCTTTAAAAGCTAGTATTCATCTTTGACGTATCTTCAATATAACAGCAGCAAAACACTCACAAATTGTGCCAGTCTATAAGTAGCTTACCTGTATTTAAAAGACTTAAAAAGGGATAAGTTTATCTCCCAATGGCTTAGTCATGGGCAAATCGCTGCATTTTGGAGTAGTGAGCTACAAAAACACTGAAGGTGCCAGATTTGATCCCCAATCTATTCTGAGATAGCTGATTTCCAATAGGATTAGTTGGGGAGTTATAATCGCCTTCAGTTCTCCTGGGCTAGGAGAGGTAAAAAATCAACTGGGATTCCTACTTTAGCAACCCTTTGCAGAAAATATGTCTGTAGATATTGGGTGAGCAAAGAAGAAACTAGGTTGCCCTCCCTCCCCACATGACTAAACTGCAGATGCTCAAGGGATGATATCCTCACTTGCTCACCGAGCAGAAAGCAGATGGGGAGATAGTGACAATCACTCTGTGACACTCATCCTCTGACATTATTGTTCAGCACAAGTATTCAGGATTACAACACCGTGATGGGTAGCTGGAGTTAAAACACAGATCAACATGATCGAATGAAATGCATGAACATTCAATATTTGAACTCCCTCTGTAACAGCCCTGTGAGCATACCAACATCACATGGACTGCAGTTGTTTAAGAAGGCAGCTCGCCATTACCTTCTCAAGGGCAATTAAAGATGGGCAATAAATGCTGACCTAGACAGCAATGTCCACATCCCATAAGTGAATTTTTAAAAATGCTCGAGGTGCAAAATGGCCAACTGATGTCCCAATGAACCCTTCTCCAATACTACAACCCTCCAATAACCCTAAATTCCTTCAACTCTAAGCTGCTGTACATCCTATCATTTTCTTCACACCACCATTGTGCATTCAACTGGCGAGACCCCAAGTCTTGGAATTTCTCCCCTAAACTTATCTGCTTCTCTATTTCAGTTGCTTTAATCTACCTGTTACAACACCCCAGAAGTCTCCAGATTGGCAGAGCCCATATATATGACCCAAAATGTGTGCTAGGACCCTGAAGAGGTCCTGACATGTTGACTGTGTTAGAATCAAAGACTTCAAACAGTCCAAAGGGATTTATCTGAATAGTATCCAAGAGATATAGACAGAAAAATCCTTGTGTAACTCCAAGGTAATTACAGAACTGACTCCCTAGTTACACACACTGACTCCTGACATCCCCCCAGCACCCTGACTGAAACCAACTATCCCCTGACCCAACACAGCTGACCATCTGACTATCCCCACAACTCAATTATCCCTGACCCAACCTGACTAATCCCAGACCCAACTGCCTCTCCTGACCTGAACCGACTATGCCAACCACCTACCCACCTCATCTGCCTGGCATACTACTCACCTACAATCCTATATACTTGCTACTTCATTAACAAGCATTCCTGCCCACCTGCCACCTCCCTCACCTCTCATTTCACCAACCAGCCACTCTACCCACATGCTACTGTACCCACCTACCACCCAGGCACTTGCCACCTTATCCTCCTGCCCCTACTCACCTGCCACCTCACCCACCCAGCACCTCATTCACCTGACAATGAACACACCCTATCACCCTGCTTAACTGAGACCCTATCTACCTGCCACCTTGCCCATCTACCACCTCACCACCTGCTACCTACCTATTACCTCAGCCACCCTGCCCACATATCCAGTCACCTTGTTAACATTCACATTGGATGGTTAAATTTACCTGACTGTAGCTAGCATTGCAAAAAGGTGATAGGGCTAGTCTTCTCCTGAATGCTTTAGCACTGTTGGAGTTTTTTGTGGGAGTGTATACTCTGCAGGAAAGTTTGGTAAAGTCGGGTGTGATGTGAGTAGTGCGATCTGCGTCTGTTTCCATGCCAGTTTGCACTTTACCTAGGCCTGAAAAGCGCCACAATCAGGAACCCGCCCAAAATGGGCACCACGTCAATTTAAATAATTCTGCATTTATTTCAATCCACCTAACAAGCTGCATGCCCTACTTTACCAGCACATCTGCCTTTACCACCACATTAACCCAATCCACAATCAGTCTGGAATGAGCTGCATGATAATAGTCTGAGTCTGACGCTCCATTAGTGAGGGTTAGTGAGGAGATAAGTGCTGACTGTCGGAAGGCTCGGTGCTGCTCACAGAGGGTCCTTTCGTGGTGACCATGTTGCGTTTCATGTTGGAAGGGCCCTGTGAGTGTGTGTGTGGGGGGGGTGGGGTGGGGGGGAGAGTGGTGGTGGTGGGAGGCTGTTGCTCAGCGTGTTGTGCAATGTCCAATTTGCAGCATGGACTTGGGGCCTCAGCACTGCCCTCGGGTTGTAGGGATGCTGCTGGACCCTGGGCTGCAGGATTCGCGACCATTGCGGTGATGCCTAATGTGCAGGGGGCTGTAGACTGCATCTTTGTTGCCAGTCAGGAATCCACGAAGATTCGTTAATAAAAAGAGACTCCACTCCCTGTGCAGTTGATTTGTGACCACAAGATGAACATCATGCATGTCTGCGCCAGACACCCCGGCAGCATGTATGATAGTTTTATTCTGAGGAGCTCAGACATACTGAGGCTTTTGAGGAGGACCATAGGTGCAGGGACGGCTCATGGTGACATGGGGTACACACTTCGAACTTGGCTGATTACGCCTGTGCAAAGGCCTGAGACTGATGCGGAGACCCAGTATAATGAGGCCCACCCGCTCTGTAGTGGAGAGGTGCATAGGGCTCCTCAAAATGCGGTTTAGGTACCTGGACTGCTCTGGCATGGCCCTACAATAGAGCCCCCTGATATTGTCCCACATTGTCGTGGTGTGCTGTGCGCTACACAAACTGGTACAGCAGAGAGGAGGCCTACTGGAGGAGACAGAGGATGTGGAGGCTGACCAGCTGGGAGTCACTGGGGAGGAGACTGCCCAGCAGGAGGAACAGGAAGAGGAGGAGGAAGCGGAGGAGGACCATACCAAGCAACACCACCCAGAAGTTGGAGGGCTGGCAGCAAGAATCAGGCTTGCAAAGGTGGCAGGGGAGGCCCTGATCACTGGGCACTTTGCTTACTAAGGGCCTGCCTTTCTGCACATAGATTCCACATCCCCCCTCCCCAAAGTTGTACTATCTCCTGCGACAGTGTAATACCAGGGTGATGGGCCTGGGTACGCTGTGCTAGTAAGTATTTTTGGCAGACAGGAGGGTGATGATGACTTGCTAAGCAGCATTATGATGGTGCCCTGGTGCAAACTAGTCTGACTCCTACCTGAGCTCCACATGCACGCTGGGATCTGAGCCCATGTCTGTGTGGTGGGTAAGGGATCTGTGAACCCCCCAAAAAAGGTCCTGGGGCATGTGGGGTGTGGGAGGTGAGGGAATCGCTTGTGGATTCTGGGGAACCAATGGCTTCCTTTTTCACTGACACAGCGTTGAGGGGCCTCCCCAACTGCCATCAACATGAAGCATCGCTCTGGCGATCGTCAATGGAAGAGGATTCCTATTCAAAACAAATTAGTCTCAGGTGAGTGGTGAAAAAACATTTATCGTTTACAATGAAAGTGTCGAAATAATAAGTGCTAACATAAAAACATGTGAATAGAAAATGTTAGGGTGCTTAAAAACCTATCAAATTGGTGTAGCCCTTCACCCGTGCCATCTTAGTACAACTACGACTTCCTAACCATACGTGGCCTCCCACTACATCTCAGTGACTCCCCAGAATATACATCAGAGATGGAGAGGGCCAGCTGTCTACCTCGCCTCATGGCCTGTGATGCACATGGCGGGCATCCTCTGGAGTCCCTAGACCTTGAGGGCCCGACCAGTTTCCATGACGCCCTCTTCAACCTGCTGCCCCCGAGATGCCCCGGTGTCAGGAAGGGGGGAGTCAGAAGCTGTAGCCACAGCCACAATCTCCTGGCTGAAAAACTCCGGCACAGGCTAGAGCCCTTCCTCCTCCCCTGAGGTTCCTGTGGGCCCCTGGGTCACTCCAAGGAACGGTGGTGCTTCTACAGTGAGCTCCAGAAGCTCCAGCATTACCTGGCCCTGCCAATCCTGGAGGACCACCAGCATTCTACCCATGGTGGTCAAGCCCTCTGCGATGGCTACCTGAGTCGGGGGCCACCTGTCGATGGCTGCAGCAAGTGCCTTCTGTGACCAGGCATGTTCCCAAGGGCTGCTGCCATAGCTTGTTGTGTCTCTCAGCGCTGTTCCACTGGGTCTCCTGCAAGCTCACGAGCCTCTCAGCCATGAGCTGCAGAACCTCGAGAAGCCTGTCCAGTCCCTTAGCTATAGCCCGTTGTGACTCAGCTGCGGCCCTCTGGGGCTGTGCTGTGCCCTGCTGTGACTCGGCCATCTCTTGGAGCCTGCCGTTCATGGTGAGGATCCCTTGCCTCAAGCTTTCCACAGTGGATGCCACTCTTGCACTGTTGGCCTAGGAACCATGCAAGACGGGCAATAGCTGGTCCACCTAAAAGCTTTGGCACTCTTCCTAACAGTCTCACAGTCAGTCCAGTGTGGTCATCGGCCCCTCCTGCATTCCCTGGCTTTGTTGCTGCATCTCCAGCAGCTGAGGTGGAAGTGATCTCAGAGGCCCAGCATGTAGCCCAAGGCCAGCTGAGTCGTCACCTCCAGCAGGTCCCTCATGCCAGAGGCCTCGGGCGTTCCCTCCCCCACCTGATGTACACTATCAGATGGGTTGAGCTGACCCAGAAGCCTCACCACTAACTGGACCCATCAATGTGAGATTGGGTGGTGAGTTGTGAGGTGGAAGCTGACGCAAAAAAGGTGCCACCCTTGGAGTTCCCCTCACCTGCTTCCTCTGAGGAATTTTTGGAGCTGTCAGTCTCAGGATGAGCGAGAGCTGCACTGGCGGCCTCAAGTCCAGGTGGCACAGGTGCATCCGGATCTCTTCTTACAGTAGAGGACAAAAGGTTAAGTGCAAGGGAGGGAGGGGAGTCTAGGATGCCAGAAAGTGGCTTGACATTTCCCCATTGAACATAGAACAAAGCACTAATAAGATTACATCACCGGAACAGGCCCTTCAGCCTTCCAAGCCTGTAGTAGCTATGCTGCCCATCTGAAATGTAAACCCCTACTTTTCCAGGGACTATGCCTCTATTCCCATCTTATTCATGTATCTGTCAATATGCCCCTTAAGAATCACAATTGTATCTGCTTCCACGACCTCCTCCAGCAGCGTATTCCAGGCACCCACTACCCTCTGTGCAAATAAACATACCTCGTACATCTCCTTTAAACCTTGTCCCTTGCACCTGAGATTCATGCCCCTGAGAGGTTGCCTTAAAGTGAGTGGAGGAATGTGCTCAGGTCTCGACTGCAGCCCAACCATGTTGTCACCGACAGCCTGCATCTCCCCTTCTCTTGACAGCTCCAGCACCCACTCCTCAAAGGGGGTGAGGACCTGGAGGCCAGGCTCACCACCCCATGTCTTCACCCTCTCGTAAGTATTATTGGTGGTCTTCTCCCATGGGGACAGAAGGAGCCATGAAAGAAACGATGACATGACTCCTGCAGACGGTGGCCGTCAGAGGGCAAGCACAGTGATACTCTCTGTGGGGGGGAGGAGGAAGGAGATGACTGGGGGGTTCAGGGACTGGAAGCATGCAGGGCACTGGGGATGGGGGGGGGGGGGCGTCTGGGCTGATTTGGGGGATGATGCTAGATGGGGTTAAGCACTTAGCCTTGCTACCCGGACGAGGTCATTGACCTTTATGCAGCACTACTTCCCTGTTTTGGGGGCCAATGCCAGGTCACGAGACAAGGTGGCAACTGCCTCCCAGGCCGCTTTGCTATCACTTCCCCTGGTCTGCGTCCTGCTGGGGGGAAGAGGGTACCCTCTCTTGCCTCTGCAGCAATCAGCAACCTGCTGAGGTCACACTCTGTGAAACTGGGCACTGGTTCATTTCTCCCTGCACTGCCTGCCTGTCTGTCCATTCTTAGGGTTTTCATGGAGCCGTCCGTCATTAGGGCAGGTCAGCTACTGGCAGTTTGGGAGAGTGTTCCAGCAAATTAAATGCAGTTTGCTTTTTAGCATTGAGGGGATTGAGTGGCAGAGCTGCCACTCTGCCTGCGGTCGGTGGGGGTGGGGGGTGGGGCAGGGGAGGGGGGCACGATCTGTCTGGGTAACGGGGTGATCAGGGAATAAAGGGTTCAGTAATGCTGGAGGGGGTCCAATGTCCATGGGGGCCAGAGGGAGGCATTACCTGGCATGGGAGGGCTGTGGCAGGGGAGCAACATTATTTTTTTGTGCATGGGCAGTTGGAGGCTCCGATTGGAGCCGCAGGGTTTCAGACATAGTAAGCTTTACCCATAAACTTCTGCAGCGAGAGTTGGACCTACTCAAAATTTTGCAGGCAGAGTGCATCTGGGAGAGCCTGAAAACAGGCCCAAAAGACAGACCTGAAACTCCCCCAGTTTCAAGCCACCCGACACTTAGATAATAAATGGTAAAATACTCCGAAGGCTCAAAAGACATGGCCAGAAAAGTACAGCATTACTGAGACATTGAAAAATTTGAACAGAATGGAAATCTGATGATGCTTGCCACTTCATGGAAGATCCAGACCTCATGTTCTCATTTAGTTTAGTGTCAATTACTGTCTGATTAAGTTTCCATTAAGCCTTGGCACAGCTTACCACAATAAAGAGACTATATAAATACTAATTGCTGTGGTGACTTTGCTACCAGGTTCATCTGAATGATGGGTTCATCCACTTTTTGACTTTCTGTGAGGGGGTTAGGAGGAGCAAGCATACTGTTCTAGAGTCTGCCTCCCTGGTGACACAATCGCCTACCAATCAACTGAGCTGAGTCTCAGAGACTGTTCCTTCACTCCTCATCAGTAGTCGTTGGTTGTACAGTTGCCAGCCAGCAGCCCTGCCCCACTTTCCTCACAGCTTAGACGGAGAAACTGGGTGGGGGTCTGCAGATGAAGCTCAGGACTTGAAATTATTTTAAGTCTAATGCTGTCAATGACAGGGAGATTTGCCGACAAACTTCAGTGGGGTGGAACATTAGGGACTTGTTCAGCAGGTGAACAAGCTGATATCTTTTGATTTGAAATGACTCCCAGTGTTTGCCTAAAGCATTTACAGTTAATACTATGCACCACTACCAATAGCCTCACTGAAGCTGATTATCTTAGCACCAATTAAAAATTTAACCTTCTTATTCTCTGTCTATGGATCAGCTGTACCATGGATAAAATTACTCCAATTTGTACTGTCTTTTCCTGTTTAATTGGTCTGGATTTTGTAGCCAGTGATGAAGTGATGGCACTTGCCACTGAGTCAAAGGAATCATCGAGCGTCCAACAACAATGATGTTTCTCAACAGAATAAGGAATGAACCACATTGAAGGAGTCTCACACACAGCAAACCAGGACATTAAAGATACTGGTTATCCTTCACTTTTTAATATCATTTTGCATAAAGTGAATAAACATTTTGACACGCATATGGGGTAGAAACTTAAATATCATAAACAAACTTTTAAAAAATATTTAAAACGGAAACCTTTTTTAACTATAATTAAAAATCTTGACATTCAAAATAAAACTGATTTTCAGAGCCAGAGTGGTTGTTCATGAGTAATCCAACACTTGATATGCAGTCAAAAATCTAGTTACACCGCATTCAACAACATATAACCTTTTCAATGAGATGAATAGTGAAAGAGTGGAAGTTCTCATTAATCCAGTGAATTCAAACTTCTCTCGGTGAGGACACCAACAGACCACCATATGGAGAAGCATGAAACCACTAACGGCAACTTTTGGATTTCCACACTTCCATATTGCTGTCACTTCTGAGGCGTACTGATGAAAAACACGGGACATTACAGCCTTGCTCGGGCGAGGCCGGAAATTCCCACCCGAGGTCAATGGAAATTTTCATTGTCGGAACCTTGTCTGTGCCAATTCTGTGGCAGGTGAGGTGGTAGAGATCTGGCCAGTGAGTTTTGCTGTCATTACTATGCCAACATCTGGGCCGATGTATTCTGTGGGGAATCCAGTTTTCTACAAACAAAACAAAAAAAAGCACACAAAGGTTACACAAGCCAAATGTAGCAATTAATTTATCTGCACTCACAGTTTTATGGGTAGAAGCGAAGAATGTTTCACTCCAATAGTATTTTATTTTCCACATTTTGGTTGTTTTGGCTTGCTTAGCTGAAAGATCAGCCCATTTATAAAGTCATAAATTGCAAGCATGAGGTTCAGAATCAATTATTTGCATCTTCACTAAACATGAAGATTCTCACAGGAAAATTTGTCATGCCTCAGAAGGATCAATTGTATAATAAAATTCAATCTATTCTTACACAGCTTTAGTTGCCATAGATACGGAGTGGACATGTCCTTTGAGATTTTCTTTTAAGTGAACTAGTTGCTATAATGAAGTAACAGTAAGATAACCATCATTTTTCAACTTTAAATCTGGACTGAACAGCCCGATTAGAGACAGAACAGAAAGTGGAATTACAATTTGAGTTACATTGATTGCATTTCTAGAGATCATAATCATTAAAAAACCTTTTGAACTCCAATAATTAATGTTTGCACGTTATCAGATACAAATATAAGTGGACAAATGGACTTTTAGAAATCTCTAGATCATCCAGATGGGTAATAGAACTTTGCAATGAGTATTGGGCCTTACATTAAATGAAATGAATACTGCTCTTATGATGTTATTAACTCATTTAAAATGGTGTCAGTGCCTTCACCCCATTAACTGAGTAGAATGCTTATTCAGAATATTCACAATATCATGTTTAAATAAAAAATTTAAAAGCCCAGAATGAAAAATATTAATGCTATGGCTGGGATTTTCCTGTTCCCCCATAGTGGGTATCATTGTAGGCAGGATGGAAAATTTGACAATCGAGTCAAAGGCCCATTGACTTTGGACAGGAATTTATCGTCCTGCAGCCTATCTCTGCTGGTATGTTCATTCTATGTGTTCTTCATTTTGTTGTACTGTTTGGACAGCCAATATACTTACAAAAAAGGGTGGCACAGTGGTTAGCATTGTTGCCTCACAGCGCCAGGGGCCCGGGTTTGATTCCTGGCTTGTGTCACTGTCTGTGCAGAGTCTGCACATTCTCCCCATGTCTGCATGGGTTTCCTCTGGCTGCTCCAGTTTCCTCCCATAGTCCGAAAGATGTGCTGGTTAGTGCATTGGCAATGCTAAATTCTCCCTTAGTACACCCAAACAGGCGCCAGAGTGTGGTGACTAGGGGATTTTCACAGTAACTTTATTGTAGTGTTAATGCAAGCCTACTTGTGCCACCAGCAAATAAACTTTACAAAAAGGGCAGAAGTTACAAGCTAACTGCACAATAAAAGAATATTCATATTCCAGAATATGAATGATCTGTGCATATCTATCAAAATTATTAAATGGCTCTTTATTCCTAATAACTTAAACCCTCTACAAATAAAAAATGTTGCAACATCAGGTCAGCTAGCACCGAAAAAGAGAATAAGATTAGTTAACATGTATTCTTTGGTCACAACGCAATATTTCCAAAAATAAAATCTGCTCCCATTGAAACAAAAGCCATCAGCAAACCATTGATAAGCTCGTCCTACACAGATAAAGTGCCGAAGATGTCTAAGTTTGGACAGTGCGTCCTTAAACCTCCTTAGAATATCCAACCGGGTATGTGAGACGATTTTAACTCCTTTGCATAACAAGCGATAGCTGAGCCACATAAAGGTCAGTCTGTACCTAAAAGGCAGCAGTTCCCTGAGCTACTGTCTGCTAATGAACATGACAAGGACTTTTACAGCTCTGAGAATGGGAGAAAGAGAAATGCTCATTAAGACTTTGATTTAAACCCCACAGGGAGCGAGAAATACATAGAGATCAAAAGAAAAAGAAACTGCCTGAGAAAATCTTAAAACAACTGAAACAGATAATTCTTGAAATACCAGCATCTCAAAGAGAGAGACCAATTAATATTTTGGGTAGAGCCATTCATCAGAGGAAATACAAAAAAACATGTTAGGAATCAGCTCCTAAATTTTCAGAATTTAAAGATTGATGCAAGCTAAACCTTTTGCTCTGAGCTCATATTCCTGAGAGGATTTAGAACACAAAATTCAAATTGCAGCTATTTGGATGATATTCCCTCAATATTTTGCAGCCTTTCTGCCTCCTCATGTCATCTGTTTTGGAGCAACAACAAATCCTTGCTGTTAGGTTGAAAGAGCAGGGATTGAAATGAGGCTCAGTAACTGGTGAAAAGAATTTCACACAGAGGGTGACCAAAAACGAAATCAGTTTGAACCTTTGTCAGCTTCCATTTAAACGCCGGGGAATGTAAGACTGTGCACAAAACTGCTTCCAATTTGACAGCCTGATCTTCAGGATATAGCTACTGGAAATGGCAGTTCATATTGTTCTTTGAAACTGAGTTCAGTATGCCAAACCACTAGGAATGGAGGAATATCTGGGGCACTGATTCAGGCAAGATAGCTAGAATGAAAGCAAAAGATAGCAGACGCTGGAGGTCTGAAATAAAAACAGAAAATGCCAGAAAAACTCAACAGGACGTGGTGTATGTGCGGAGAGAGAAACAGTGTTATAATTTCAAGTCAAATGATTCTTCTTCCAAACTATTCCAAAGGAGAGTCATATGAAACGTTAACTCTATTTCTTCTTCAAGGATCCTGCTAGACCTGCTGAGTTTTTCTAGTAGTTTCAGTTTTAATTTAAGCCGTCAAAAATCTAGGGTGAGAATTGAATGTTGCTTTGAATGGACAGTTCTACAAAGCAACTTTGCCTGTTTAGGCACATTGAAGAGCACAGTGATATCAATATAATGATTCAACTGCAGCATAGATATTATGTATCACTGTTTACAATCAAGATCAAAGCACATTACAGAAGTCTGCATTGCAGCAGAGTGTAACAAATTCATCACAGACTATGTAAGCACTCAGATTCTTAAGTTACCTCAGTTGGGTGGACCTGGTTTTGATTCCTGGCTCAGATCACTGTCTGTGCAGAGTCTGCACGATGTCTGCATGGGTTTTCTTTGAATGTGCAGGTTTCTTCCCACAGTCTGAAAGATGTGCTGCATAGGTGTATTGGCCATGCTAAATTCAATGTATTTGGAGAGGCACGGGAGTATGTCAAGTAGGGGATTGTCACAATAACTTCATTACAGTGTTAATGTAAGCCTACTTGTGACACTAATAAATAAACTTTAATCTTGAAAGAGTTTTAAGAAGAATTCTGAGAACATTTATAAGAACTTCCCAAGCATATTAATTGCTAATAACACATCACTGCAGTACATAGCTTGATATTCTCTACACAGTTCTACCATACATACTCTTGTACGTGATCAGATTGAACTATCTACTTGTTCAGATGGACATAAAAGACTCCATTGCACCAATCCCATTCAAACAGAGCAGGAAATTTTCCCATAGTCCTGGTTTATTTGCATCTCTCAACTAATACAACAATTTTTCTCCCAACTTTCTAACTAGTTTCAGTAAAATGTACATTAAGTAGGCTGTAGAATTCCCAATGCCTTTAAAATGGTCCCAGATGGCCAAATAGAAGATTGCTGCCTCCAAGTGAAATGGCTGCATGCTTGAGTTCGGTGAGTTCATATGACAGCAAGATTCTGTATCTCAGGGGAAAGGAAAGTAATCCCATGATATTTATCCCAGATTTTTCTCTTGTACACTGAGTAACAAGAGGGGTATACTAATTACTCAGTTCTCTGCTCACAGTTCTACATTCCATATGAGTTCCAGCAAATGGGAACGATGTTAAAAAGTCCCTGTGATTTCTGGTCAGTGCTGCTGTGCATGAAGAATGTGATTAGTTCTTTACTCAAATTGGTGCCTGTTAAACACTTCATTGTGGATGTCACAATGCTTTACTGGCTTTCTAACTAACATTTCTCATGTGAGTTAAGTCTTACTGTTACAATTTTTGATAAAAATCATTCCCAGATATGTGTGAAGTCATCCCATATAAAACTTGCAGGGCTAGAACAGGGTGGCACAATGGCACAGTGGTTAACGCTGCTGCCTCACAGTGCCAGGAACCCAGGTTCAATTCCAGCCTCAGGTTGCTGTCTGTGTGGACTTTGTACATTCTCTCTGTGTCTGCGTGGATTTCCTCTGGGTGCTTCTTCCCACAATCTAAAGATATGTGGGTTAGGTTGATTGGCGATGCTAAATTGCCCCTTAGTGTCAGAAGGATTAACAGGGTAAATATATGGAGATATGAGGATAGGGTCTGGTTGAGATTGTAGTCAGCACAGGCCTGATGGGCCAAATGCCCTCCTTTTGCACTGTAGGGATTCTGTGATTCAATAGGGGTGAACATTGAAGTTTGGTTGTAACTAGAAGGATGGGGGTTGGGCAGTAAGGGGTGGTAGGAGCTGCGGGTGCTTGAAATCTAATGTATAAGTAACCAGGTCAAGTGGGAAACTTGAACTGACGATTGATGCAAATTGTGATACCAGCTGTGGGCAGGAATTTTCCACCACAATGATGTGCGGTTTCAGAAGCTCCAAGTGGGCAGATGTCAACTCTGCAAACAAGTGTCTGCAGAGATCATCCTGCAACACCCACAAGGGACAACTTCATGTGTGATACATTTGCCTTCCAGTGCCATCAAAAGCAGTGCAGCGGATTGTTTCAGCGCCCCTCACCAAAGTTTTATGGCTACTTTCCCATCATCTCTCAACCACAACCATAGATAACCAGGGTGCATCCTGTTCATTGTTATCACAGAAAAAACCATAATATCATGTTCTGGAGGTTTCTCAGAGGGACCTCATTTTCTTACAGACCAATTGACATTTAGTGCGAGGGATAGGTAAGCTTTCCTAGAACAGCAAGGCCATCTAGGGCTAAGCTGTTGGGCATTTGGAAATAAAACCTGGTCACCCCGAGTCTGGAAAATATTGCAATGGTATATGATTATTATGGGACCTTACTAATTACCGTATTCTGTAATAAACTTGCATTTTGACAACAGACTGGGGCCTGAACCAGAAGGAATCATTCTACTAATTAGAGAATTTCTTACAGATTACTCTGACAAACAATATGAATACTTCATGTGAATGACACCTCCAGCTTTTAGCTTTGTGTTGTTTGTATTGAGAGATGATTGAACCTTGCACTTATACAACTGAGTTGATTAAATCCAGATTTGTGTCTCAGCCTTCTGCTCACATCAACACTTTCTGCCAGGCAAGAGAATCCTGCAGGAATGAAATAAGTAACATATTGACATATAAAAGGGTCTTTCAAGTCATCCAGTCAGCAGAAACTTGGTGAGTGCAAAACCTTAGAGTCGTAGTTGGGATTTTCATGCCCACTACTGCTGTAAGGATTGTGAATTTATTGCTCAGTCAAATCTCTGTTCACTTCAATGATACCAAAAAATCCCGCCGGCGTGATGGTCACAAAATTCTGCCAATAGAATTTTACACCACAAAAAAAGGCCCTTTGGCCCATCATATCTGCACAAGCCATCACACACCTACCTATTCACATCTGATCTCTCAGCAATACGGTCATAAGCCGGAATCTTACCACCAGTCACGTCGGCAGGATTTTTCCATCCGTTTACAGCGCATGGAGATTTGGTTGACCACCATATTCTTTGACCTCACTACAGCTGGAGCGTGGTGTGAACAACAGGTAAGATCATGCCCTTAGAGTTTTACATTTACCTCCCTTTCCTGTCCTTTAGCAAAACTTTCAGATGTTGTTGCATCTTTGAGCAGAAGGCTAATAATGAGCAGCAGTGGGGACTGTAAGTGGCACTATATCATTGTGAAGTAAGCATCCTAATCAATTCAGTACTAGACTCACAGCAAATGTTCTATCCTCCGGCACTGACAGTGCTACACAAGAATGCATAATAACCCTTAGTATTCTGTTTGATAAACAGGGATTCTATGCAATTCATATAGTTCACATTGTCAATGACCTCTTAGCTCTTAGATTGCTGGAGTAGTACACATTCCAATCAGATAGCTCAATAAGTGGTATAACCAATGTTTTAACTCCTAGTCTATTGAGCAGGAGGTCTCCACAGTTAAACATTGAATACCATAGCAACATGCATTTAATAGTCAATGTCCCCGTGGAATTATTATAGAGTTATACAGCATAGAAGGAGGCCATTCAGCCCTATTTATCTGTGTCAGCTCTTTGACAAAGCTATCCAATTATCAGCTATCTCTTAGTCATTCCTCATAACCCATAATGTTTCGATTTCATACTAGCTCCCGATGAAATTTTCGATTGAATCTGCTTTGAGTTTTCATTCAGGCAGAACATTCCAGATCATAACAACTCACTGCATAGAAAGAATTATTCTGATCTTCTCTTTGGTTCTTTTAATAATCCTTTGCATTTAAATCTACCATCCTTCCTGCTAGCAGAACATTTTGCTTCTTAATTCCTCTTGTCAAAACCTTTCATAATCTAAGGAGAACAATCCCATTTTTTCTACTGTCTCTGCATAATTGAAGTCCCTTATCAATAGAACCACACAAGATAAATCCTCTCCAGGTAAATATTAATCATCATTAACATTTCATTATCTGGATATCTTTTTGGTATATGCAAATATTAAAATTTTTGATTTAAAATATTGGATTTTAAAGTTTATGGATTTAAACCCAGCTGTGATGCACAAGTTTTTTGTGGTTCATTCATTGTTTTGTTCCATTATGTTCTATAGATTGAATAAAACCTGCGTGATGACAATAAACATGACAGTTCTTCTTTGTTGCTGTGGACAAACCAAATTGAATTTCACACTTGAAGGCACCTGGATTGGACAATTCTGATCTGTTTCTGAATAACTGAAATTGGGCCACTGCAGTTCATCTTATGTTTGGTAGCAATGATGTACAGAGCTATACAATATCCCTTGGCACGCATGGTGCCAGTTTCAGTATCTGCCAAAGTGTTCAGTGGAAAAAAAATCAAACTCTCAGCATCAGTCTAAGTGAAGAACAGGCACGTTGCCATGTTTGGTTTCTGCCACAGGGGAGAATGGCCAGAGTATGATTTTATACAGAAGGTGCAGGTGCAATGCCAAATTCTACCAGAATGTTGGCACCATTAGGTATGGTTTCAGGAAATAAGTTGCTTCGGACTCCCATATTGTGGAACAAAACACATTTAAAAGAGAATTGTGGATACTGACAACACTACAAATGAAACAAATGGTGTACAATTGCATCCTTTGTGTTATTAACGCCTTCCTTTAAATATTATGGATTTGTATCTCTTACAACTCTTGTATTTCCTATCCTTGGTGCACAGAGACATTAATCCTAATAATAATTCCAAGGCATGTTCTGTGTTGTGGGATGCGAAACAGGTGGGAAATCTGAGCGATACTTCATCCACATTGCTCTATGATATAGTAACAGAGGCATTCATTAGAATGTTACTTCTGGGTTTGGTGTTGAAAACAGAACCATCAATGTGGCATAGATGGTATGATGCAATCTCAACTGATGTATTTAAAGGAGCATGTCAAAGACAGAGTTTGGAGGAGTTTGGTGTTTGCATAAAGAGGGGGCGACAGAGGCTTTCAGGCTGGTTAAAGTCTGTGCTTCAATTTAATGATGAATCACTTGATGTTGTATTGGGTGCAGTGAGGAGTATGATAGGAGGAAAAAAATCTGCTGCTATTACAAAGTGTGGTTGTTAGTGGCTGAGAAGGTCAACAGCAGAAGTATTGTGCTGCATCCCTGTATTCAGTGCAGGAAGTGCATTAATTGCCTAGCCAGATAGGAAAGGTAAATACAGATTCACACTGTTTGTACTTCACCCTCCCTTACTCTGCCTTATTAAAGCTACTTGATCACATAACTCCTTATTTGCCTTCTAAGTGCACCCACCCTCTTATTATATTATGACCCAGGCCCTTTGGCCCAACTTGTCCATGCCATCCCTTTTTTTTAAAGCCTTAAGCTGGTCCCAATCGCCCGCATTTGGCCCATATCCCTCTGTACCCTTTTTCCCCATGTAACTGTCTAAATGCTTTTTAAAAGACAGAATTGTACCCACCTCTACTACTACCTCTGGCAGCTTGTTCCAGCCACTCACCATCCTCTGTGTGAAAAAATTGCCCCTTTGGACACTTTATATCTCTCCCCTCTCACCTTAAACCTATGCCCTTTAGTTTTAGACTCTCCTACCTTTGGGAAAAGATAATGACTATCTACCTGATCTGTGCCCCTCATCATTTTATAGACCTTTATTAGATCCACTCTCCATCTCCTACGCTCCAGAGTCTATCCAACCTCTCCTTATGACTCAAACCATCAAGTCCCTGTAGCATCCTAGTAAATCTTTTCTGCACTCTTTCTAGTTTAATAATTTTTTTTTCTATAATAGGGTGACCAGACTGTTAACTGTTAGAAAAGAGATGTGAATTTCCTATTGACTGACCCTTAGGATCACATGACTTGATTCCATGCTTTGAGCCTTTAATTGTAAGAAAGAGTTGGATTTTACATTGTGCCCACAGTAACATCACCAACCTCCAAACCCAAACCCAGTTAAATAGTCAGTGGCAACCCACACATGATGAAAATGGCTGGCCTGCTACCAATTAAGTAGTAGTTAATAGGCTGGAAGTGGGACTTCTGCCTCTCAGGGACAGGAAGTCCTGCCTCAGAAAGCTGTTGTTCAATCAGATGGCAGCAGTTCTGTTAGCAGCAGTAGTCACTGCTGGGATTACAGACATTCCCCAGTGGAGATCATTGTTTGGGCCAAAAATCAAGTTAAGCCAGGGGTCATGCAAGCTGGTACAGGTGAGAGGTAGGGTAAGGTGGTGAAAAGGGTGAGGGACTGAGGGGGTGGCAAAGGAGGAAAGGGGGAAATTGGTCGTGGGATGTGTACGTTTTATGTTTATTTTATTGATATCACAAGTAGGCTTACATGAACACTGCAATGATGATAGTGTAAAAATCCCCTAGTCGCCACACTCCAGCGTCTGTTCGGGTACACTGAGGGAGAATTTAACATGGCCAGTGCACCTAATCTGCACATCTTTTGGATTGTGGGAGGGCACTGGAGCACTTGAAGGAAACCTACGCAGACAAGGGGAGAATGTGCAGATTCCGCATAGACAGTGACTCAAGCTTGAAATCGAACCGAGGTCCCCGGTGCTGTGAGGCAGCAGTGTTAACCACTGTGTCACCGTGTAGACGCTTGTGCCTCCTGCAATAGCAGTCCCTCCCCCATCCGGCCCAGTTTAAGCTCCTGGGCTACTCGATTTGTTTGATTCTCACCTGGTGTGGGCAAACTGACAGCAAGGATATGGTGAAACCCTTAAGTGGCCATGAATTGCTCTGCTGACACCTCCACTGCCCCCTGTAAAATTTCATATTGTTGGGTGCAGGCAGGTACTTGGTGGGAGAGACACACATTATGTTTTATGAGCTTGCCTGCCTTTAAATTCCTTGGCTGGAGAATGTGAAATCCAGCCCAAAGAAAATAAAATCAACACTGACTAAACATTACATCTTACAACAGCTTAACACAAGTAAAAACACCACATTACGTTTACACATTGTAACATATCAGGGTTTTGAGACGTAAATGCCCTTAAATTATAGGCTATAAGGTCCGAATTCCTACTTTCCAACACCAGACTTTCAGTTGTAATATTGGTCTGTTCGAGAGACAATGGACAGTCAAGGCAGTTGGGGTTGCTTTATGAGAAATTACAGGCTATGAGAAATTACACTTAATTCTTTTACTTATAAAGTTGCTGAGCGTCTTGACTTTGAGAAGCCATTTCAGATAAGGAGTCAGACATTAGATCTGAGATAGGGAGAAATCTTTCATTTCAAAGGCTTTTGAATTTTTGGAATTCCCTATCCTAGAGTGCTGTAGATGTACAGTTATCCAGCGCTTTCAAGACACAGGTTGATAGATTTTTGGTTACTAATGGAATTATGGGATATGGGGTTAGTGCGGGGAGGTTGAATTGAGGTAGGTCAGCCATGATATTGCTAAATATTTGAGTAGACTGAGAGAGCTAAATGGCCTACTCCAGCTCTTTATAGTTCAGCATCTAGGGAATTCTAGAAAATCAAAACCAATACATCATTTTCCTACTGATATGTCTTAAAATCCTGAGATGTAAATCATCAGATCCAACTTAGATTTTTTTTTCTGATTAAATTGAAAGTGATCTGATGGAGACAGGGATTGGATTTGTTCGCCTTATTGATTTGATTTGATTTATTATTGTCACATGTATTAGTGTACAGTGAAAAGTATTGTTTCCTGCGCATTATGCAGACAAAGCATTCTGTTCATAGAGAAGGAAAGGAGACAGGGCAGAATCTAGTGTTACAGTCATAGCTACGGTGTAGAGAAAGGTCAACTTAATGCGAGATAGGTCCAATCAAAAGTCTGATGGCAGCAGGGAAGAAGCTGTTTTTGAGTTGGTTGGTACATAATCTCAGACCTTTGTATCTTTTTCCTGATGGAAAAAGCTGGGAAAGAATATGTCCGGGGTGCATGGGGTCCTTAATTTTGCTAACTGCTTTCCTGAGGCAGCAGGAAGCATAGACAGAGTCAATGGATGGGAGGCTGCTTTGAGTAATGGACTGGGTTTCATTCATGATCCTTTGTAGTTTCTTGTGGTCTTGGACAGAGCAGGAGCCATAACAAGCTGTGATATAAACAATGCTTTCTATGGTAGAAGTTGGTGAGAGTTGCAATGGATATGCCAACTTTCCTTACTCTCCTGAGAAAGTAGAGGCTTTGGTGGGCTTTCTTAACTATAGCATCCGCATGGAGGGATCAGGACAGGTTGGTGGTGGTCTGGACACCTAAAAACTTGAAGCTCTTGACCATTTCTACTTTGGTTCCCCATTGATGTAGACAGGGGCATGCCCTCCACTATGCTTCCTGAAGTCGATGACTATCTCCTTCATTTTGTTGACCTTGAGACAGCGATTATTGTCATCATATCAGTACACCAGATTCTCTATCTCTTTTTTATACTGTGTCTCATCATTGTTTGGGATCCGAACCACAACTGTGGTGCCATCAGCAAACTTGAAGGGGAGGGGAATTTGGCCACACAGTCATGGGTATATAAGAATTATAGTAAGGGGCTGAGGACACAGCCTTGCGCAGCATTGGAGTTGGGGGTGATCTTGGAAGATATGTTGTTGCCTATCCTTACTGACTGTGGTCTGGTGGGTTAGGAAGTCTAGGATTCACTTGCAGAGGTAGAAGCTGAGCTCCAGGCCACAAAGTTGAGTGATGAGTCTCATCAAAATAATGGTGTTAAAGGGTGAGCTGTAGTCTATGAATAAGAATCTGACATAGGTATCTTTGTTATCAAATGTTTCAGGGTTGAGCGTTGGACCAGGGAGATGACATCTGCTGTGGACCTGTTGCAATGATTGACAAACTAAAGTGGATCCAGACAGTCTGGTAGGCAGGAATTGATTTGTGCCATGAATTACCTGCGGAATTTTCTACTTCAATAGCTAATGTAGTGATGTAGTTATCTCACTAAACTGAAACAACTTGGTAGAGGTGCAACTAGTCCTGGAGCTTCAGCGCTATGGACTGGATTTTGGCAGAGCCCACAGTTTTTGCTGTACCAAGTGCATTCAGCCATTTCTTGGTATCATGGGGATTAGCTGAAAGTTGGCACTTGTGATGGTAGGAACTTCATGATGAGGCCAATATGAATAATTCATTCAACACCTCCGGCTGTGAATGCTTCAGCTTTATATTTTGCATTCATGGAATTACAGAATCGTAGAATCCCTACAGTGCAGAAGGAGGTCATTCGGCCCATCGAGCCTGCACCGATTACAATCCCACCCCAACCCTATCCTCACATCCTCACACATTTTCCCTGCTAATCTTCCTGATGCTAGGGTCAATTTAGCATGGCCAATCAACCTAACCTGCACACCTTTAGACTGTGGGAGGAATCTGGAACACCCGGAGGAAACCCATGCAGACAGGGGAGAATGTGCAAACTCCACACAGACAGTGACTCGACGCTGGAATTGAACCCAGGTAACTGGCGCTGTGAGGCAGCAGTGTTAACCACTCTGCCATCGTGCCACCCATGCGTATTGGTGGAGTCATGTACTGGACTCCACCACCATTAAGGATGGGATTGTTCATGGAGCTTCCTCTTCCTATTTAATCTTCTGCCACCATACAGGACTGGATGTGACAGGACTGCAAACCCTGCCATCTGATCTATTGGCTGTGGAATTGCAAAACTATGCACATAACATGCTACACCTGCTGTTTACCATGCATATGTTTTAGCTTTACAAGGTTGGCACTTCATTTTCAGGTATGCCTGTTGCTGCTCCTGTCCTGCTCTTCTCACTTCTTCATTGAACCAATATTGATTGTCTTGATGGTAGATTGAGGGATTTGCATCACACATATGAGGTCACACATTGTAGTGGAATACAATTCTGCTGCATCTGATTGCACACAATTCCTCAAAAATGCCCAGTTTCAGAGCTGCTGGATCTGTTTTGAATGCATTCCCTTTAGCACAGTTGGATTGTGTAGTCAACAATTGTGCTATACAGTATTGGAAAGTGGCATTTAGGATGGATTGGTTCAGACAAAGCAAAGCATATTTCTCATTCATTTTGCTTCTCCCAGGACCTGATATCAAACCAATTTAGCAGCTATTTGCTTTAGCACTTAGCTTGCGGTAATGTTACTGAGCCACTCTTAGTGATGGGCGTAGAAGACCCTGACCAAAGTACATTCTATGTCCTTGCCACTCTCAATGCTTCTTCTGAGTGGTATTCAACATATCTGCAACAATGTCAGTTTATAAGATCTGTGATTTTTTTTCTCTGCTGTATTGCATGATGCGAAGGATTTTCCATCATGCTATTTACAGCTTGAAACATTTTGGACCAAGTGATTGTTATTATGTATTAAACTGGGGATCTAGCCTAGACAATGGACAGAACTTTGGGTGTTGTTTAAAGAAATGTCTTCTCTTTAATTCTAACCAGCTCCAGTTCTAGTTCGATTTGCTTAAATACAGAATATAACATTAGTACCGATTTAAACTCAGTTAAGGAGACCGATGACCAAGAAAAAAGATGATTTGTCATTTCTCAGACTTCTTGACATATAGATATCCAGCAGCAAGCACTGATAACATTATCAAGGGAGATATACTAGGACGAGTTACTGAACCCTGCAATTCTGGATGATCATTATATAATCAGTGGAGATGGCCAATTACCCAGAGAGTTTCAATGTTCTTGTTATTTCCACTGTATATGTTAATTTATCTCCCACATACTGTGGGTTTCAGGAACTCCTCTGAGCCAGTGATTTTGATGATACTGCCTTAATGGTCAAGCTTTATTTGTATGTTCTCCCTGTCTCTCTCTCTCAAAGTTAAATAGTGAACCAGGCCCGAAGGGTTGAATTGCCTACTCCCAATCTTAATTCCTATGTTTAGTAGGTTAACACAGTTTGGAGGGGACTTACGCTCTTAGCTTTACACTTTCACCCTGTCTTCTAGATTTGCTTTACTATGTTCACTCTGCAAATTCCCCTCTTTCCACCCACAAGAAGTTCAGTACAATTCTATGGGTGATGACACATATGGAACGTAGAAGCAGCAACAGACCAGGCAGCAATTCTTTATATGTGAACATGTACAATCAATGTCACAAGACTATTTTCAGTGGGCTTCATAGTTGAGCTAAGTCCAGTTCTCACCCAGGATCTACACGTGAATTTTTGAACAGGATTGCTACATTGCAATCAGAAAGTATGAATCCCAACCAGTTGTTTTTCACCTTTCCTAGCCTTTCGGTGAACGAGTTTTCCCCTTATTGCCCCACATGAGATTTGCAAATACAGCATCAATTGCAGATTGAACCTGGCATCACTTGATTCTCGTTGGGCACTAGCTGAATCTAAAGCAAAACTTGAATTCAAAGGAATTGAAGCAGATGAAAGACCTGAATTTTCCATGCTGCAAACAATAATCGCTGAAGTGTTTAATATTATTAAAATCATCATAATTGCCTATGTATCCATCACAGGGAGCAGAATATTGATGGTTAAGCAATGATTTAATTTGTATGTTCCTGGCTGGGAGGTAAAGCAGGAACAGCCAAGAACATGGTTACGACAACACTGATCTGAACACTAATAGACAGCTTGCAATCTTGGAAAACTAATGGGTTCTCTTCAATTTTAATCAAAGCCAATTACATTCGCAAGATAAATACAGATGAGGGAGGTCATGTGGCCTATCTTAGCTTATTCATTAAGGCAAAGAACGTTCAGACCACTTAATATAGCATTAGTTTTGTAGAAATATTAGGTATAACATCCATTGCTCCATCTGGAATTACTGATTACTCTTCATGAAAAGTTTCTTCCCAGCTTTCCTTATAAATTAATTTTTTACTGTTTGTTACTAGAGGCAGAATTTTCTGATTTTTTGGTCACGTCATCTGAGGTGGGAAAACTGATGTGTTGCCCACCATATTTTAAGGAAAAAAACTCTTCTTCTCCGGCAGGCATAATCAGAGTCACCCGTCCTGCCCTCAGCCGAGTGCTTCAGTTTCTGGGGAGCTCCAACTCTGATGAGCCCCAGTCAGGTGACTGGCTTCAGGACTCAGTCATTCCAGTGTTACTGGAGCTCCAAAAGCAGAGTCGGGAACATCAGGGAGGCATGTCCGTATCACTCCTCAGATTGCAAGGCCACTTGGAGGAATCCCAACGGCTTCTGTCTGAGGAGATTGTGCCAACGCTCTGAGGCATCCAGCTCAACACTGCAAGATTGATGGCTGCAGGGGAGACCTTGGTGCTGGATGCCTGCCATGCACATGTGGAAGGCACAACCTCCATGGTGCAGTGCATAATCTCTATGGTGGAGAGCGTAAACTCCATAGTGCAGGCACTTGTGGGCATCTATGAGTGTCAGTGCCAGAGGATGGCAGGACTTCTGGACCTCACTCCAGCTACCTGTCCGTTCCAAGGAGGAAGACAGGGGCCATAAGGAAGAGGAAAGGCTGGTCCATAGCCTGGGGCCTTCCAACCAGGAAACTCTGAGGGTGTCCAGCCTATCAGACTCTTCTCCTTCTGTAACCATTCCAATCTCGCACGCCAACAAGGGTGGCATGACCACACCGCAGCACTGTGAAAACATGCCCGAGCCCCCCTCATACCAAGACATACAGGCAGAAGGCTGCTTCCACCTCTGCGGTGGAGCCTGGGAAGACATTAAGATGCAGAGGTAAGGTTAGAAAGATGAAGAAAGTTTAGCTGCACTGAGTGGGCACGGATGTTATTAAGCAATTGCAGATAGCAAGCCCTTATGTATGAATTAAACTACCTTTGCCAAAGGAGGCTGCATCAAGAGAGCTGAGTCTTATATGTGACATTGCCCTGATAACAACCTGATCACTGGGATTTTGGAGCTGCCTTTAGCCAGACAAGAGTCAAACATTTGCAGTATCTGTTTGAGCAGCAATGGTGTGATGAGGGGCAACTGCTGCTCTCCCTGACATGGTCATTTCAGGTTTCAGTGAGTGCTGCCAGTAGACAGTCAGCAAGGCCATCTCTAATGATGGGGCTCTACTGGTCAACCTAATCCTAGCCATCATTGAAGTGTGAGGTTATCAGGATATCACAAGATCTTTTCTCTCTTCTAACTCTTGCCATCACAAAATGGCCTTCCTTTGCCTCCTCTAGGGTTTCCTCCACATCACCCACCTCTAGGTTCTCCTCATTTGAGGAGATGTGCCACTCATCCATCTCCTCAGCCAGCACCTCAGCTCCTCATTCCATCACACAATCCAACCTCCCATCCATTACTCTGCCTAAACTTCCGGCTGCTTTTTCAAGGTCGGCTGCCTCAGAAAAGCAGTCGCATAATCAAGGACCCTATGCACCCTGGATATAATCTCTTCCAACTTCTTCCACCAGGAAAAAGATACAAAAGTCTGAGGACATGTACCAACCGACTCAAGAACAGCTTCTTCCCTGCTGCCGTCAGACTTTTGAATGGACTTAGCTTGCATTAAACTGATCTTTCTGTACATGCTAGCTATGACTGTAACACTACATTCTTCACTCTCTCCTTTCCTTCTCTATGAATTTATCCATATAGCACATAAGAAACAATACTTTTCACTGTATACCACTACATGTGACAATAATAAATCACCTTGCCCCATTGAAGCACTAGGTTGTGGAGATGCAGCACACAATGAGGATGTGTGAGGATGAAGCTAAACTAGCACTGAATATAAAAAAGGATAGTAAGAGTTTTTATAAATAAAGAGGAGGAGGCTGGCTAGGGTGAATGTTGGACCCTTAGAGGATGAGGGGGGGATTTAGTGGTGGGAGATGAGGAAATGGCTGAGGCCTTAAATAAGTTTTTTGCCTCGGTCTTCATGGAGGAGGATGCGAATAGTTTGCCGGGTATTAAAGATAGAAGAATGGTAGGAGTTAAGGGCCTGAATGCGATCACTGTCACTAGAGAGGTAGTGCTAGATAGACTAGTGGGACTGATGGTGGACAAGTCCCCAGGACCGGATGGAATGCATCCCAGGGTTCTGAAGGAAATGGCGGAGGTGATAGTGGATGCCTTAGTGATTATTTTCCAAACCTCGCTGGATTCCGGGGAAGTGCTGGAAGATTGGAAAACGGCTAATGTTACGCCGCTGTTTAAAAAGGGTAGCAGGCAAAAGGTGGGGAATTATAGGCCGGTTAGTTTAACGTCGGTTGTAGGAAAAATGCTTGAATCTGTCATCAATGAAGAAATAGCGAGGCATCTTGAGAAGAATTGTTTGATAGAGCAGACGCAGCATGGATTCGTTAAGGGGAAGTCGTGTCTGACAAATTTATTGGAATTCTATGAGGATGTGTCTAGTGCGGTGGATAGAGGGGAACCGGTGGATATGGTGTTTCTCGATTTTCAGAAGGCGTTTGATAAGGTGCCGCACAAAAGGTTGTTACAGAAGGTTAGGGGGCATGGAGTTGGGGGTAAGGTGTTAGTGTGGATAGAGGATTGGTTGTCTAATAGGAGGCAGAGAGTAGGTGTCAATGGGTGGTATTCGGATTGGCGGTTGGTGACTAGTGGAGTGCCCCAGGGATCAGTGCTGAGGCTTCAGCTATTTACTATTTATATAGATGATCTGGAGGGGGGGGGGCTGAGTGTAGGGTGTCGAAATTTGCTGATGACACAAAGATAAGTGGAAAAGCAAGTTGTGCGGAGGGTGTAGAAAGTCTGCAGAGGGATCTAGATAGGCTGAGCGAGTGGGCGAGGACCTGGCAGATGGAATACAATGTTGGCAAGTGTGAGGTTATCCACTTTGGCAGGAATAATAGTAGGAGGGACTACTTTAAAGGGCGAAAAGCTGCAGCATGCTACGGTGCAGAGGGACCTCGGGGTCCTTGTGCATGAGTCGCAAAAACCCAGCCTACAGGTGCAGCAGGTGATCAGGAAGGCAAATGGGATGCTGGCCTTCATAGCGAGGGGGATTGAATATAAAAGTAGGGAGGTCTTGCTGCAACTGTACAGGGCACTGGTGAGGCCGCAGCTGGAGTACTGTGTGCAGTTTTGGTCGCCGCACTTGCGCAAGGATATTTTGGCCTTGGAGGGAGTGCAGAGGAGGTTCACTAGGCTGATACCGGCGATGAGGGGGTTGGACTATGAAGAGAGGCTGAATAGACTGGGCTTGTACTCGTTGGAGTTTAGAAGGATGAGGGGGGATCTCATTGAGACGTATAAGATGATGAAGGGGATGGATAGGGTAGAGGTGGAGAGGTTCTTCCCACTCAGAAAGGACAGCAGGACTAGAGGGCACAGCCTCAAGATAAGGGGGGGGTGCAGTTTAGAACGGAGTTGAGGAGGAACTTCTTCACTCAAAGGGTGGTGAATCTCTGGAATTCTCTGCCCGTTGAAGTGGTGGAGGCTATCTCGCTAAATATATTTAAGACACGGGTAGATAGGTTTTTGGTAGGCAAGGGGATTAAGGGTTATGGGGAGAAAGCGGGAAAGTGAAACTGAGCCACTTCAGATCAGCCATGATCTTATTGAATGGCGGGGCAGGCTCGAAGGGCTAGATGGCCTACTCCTGCTCCTATTTCTTATGTTCTTATGTGAGACCCTCTGGAGACTGTATTACAGGTCTCTGCCTGACTACTCCAGGCACCCAAACTACTTCTTCAACACCCCAATCGTCTGCTTGACCAAAGTGCGAGCGGCAGCATCAGCCTCATTGTATCAGGCTTCTGTGGCTTCTGCACAGACATCATCAGCCACACCCTCAGGGTGTACTCTTGTACCTGAGGAGCCACTCCTGTAGACATTCCATTCCCTCACATTCCTCAGGAATCAGTGAGCAGTCAAGGATGACGTTGTTGTGGTAGCTCTCCAAGAATCTAGCACATGTCTGGAGGATGAGTTTGTGTGGTCACATGTAAGCAGCATGTTCAGGGAGTGGAAGCCTTTGCGGTTAAAAAAGGAGATTCACTAACCCGGTGCTTGGTCTCTATGGCACGCTTGTATATATCTCCTGCTCTTCTGCTGAGCCAGTGCCTGTCTGTGGTGCACACTCTGCCCTTCACTGACTTGGTGCACGTCCTCTATGGCTACCCACAGTATGCAACTCCTCCCCTCCGATCACCAATCCCCCAGACCCACGACACATACCGCAAATGCCCTCCCACATTAGGAGCCCCATTGCTGGCTACACCCCCCAAACCCTACCTGCCCAGTGCCTTCCCTCCCTTGGGGTCCCTGGGGCCAGTGCCAGCCAGGAACTCATCTCCAAACTCCCCTTCGAAAGTGAGATTGCCAGGTCCTTGATTTTTAAAACGCTGTTGTAAAACCTGCCAGTGTGACATTATAATGCCAGAAGCCGATCATTGAGAGGGTGGTTTTAGCAGGACTGGCCACTAATGATATAATGATGAATTCAAATGAGGTTTCCGACCTTTCTGGGCAGTCTGAGGCAAACAGGGGCACAAAATCCTGGCCATGGTAAGTCATGTCTTAGTGCTCTGGAATGACTTTTACAAACAAAGCATCCATAAAATGATGGTTAACCAAGAAATAAAAAAGAATTGGTACTAAGATAGGCATGCCCCATTAAATTACCACCCATGTTTAAAGTTTAAAATGTATTTATTAGTATCACAAATAGGTTTATATTAACATTGCAATGAAGTTACTGTGAAAATCCCCTAGTTGCCATACTCCAGTGCCTGTTCAGGTACACTAAGGGAGAATTTAGCATTGGCAATGCACCTAACCAGCAGGTCTTTTGGACTGTGGGAGGAAACTGGGGCATCTGGAGGAAACTCACACAGACACAGGGAGAACGTGCAGACTCCACACAGATAGTGACCCAAGCTAGTAATCGAACCCGGGTCCCTGGTGCTGTGGAGTAACAGTGCTAACAAATGTGCCACCTTGTGGTGTGTTGGCTTGGGGTGGATGGGTGGGGGGGAGGGGAGAGAGGATGGTGGTTAGTTGGTTGTGGCGGTGGATTGGGCACTGGAAATAATTTGTAGCCTAATTTACATCACTACCCAAATTAAGTCAACATTAAGGAAAATTGGCTGGTCTATAATAAAGCTAGACAAGCTGGAACTAATGACTGGACCCTGGAGATCATTATTATTCTGTAAGCTTCAACAATCTGGTCATTTCTACAGCATATGACAATGAGGTTTCACATGTAGAGTGGCTCAGTGCCTTCTCTCATCTACGTTCCTGCTAATTCCAGAATTCACTATCAACATATGTGTTGAGAAATAAAAGTTAATGGTATTTTGTTCAACAATTTTGTTATGTTTATGACATGATTTCAAATTGGTGTTCTGCTACCTTTTAAACTTACAATGAAGCCTAGGTATTGAGAGGCGAAGCCTTATGATCAGAACTCCGTTTGGAACAGTTACAAGGAATTAGAATTAATTTTAAGGATAGGACCACAATTGGGTGAGGGGACTGGTGGGGCATGGGGGTGGGGGTGTGCATCACGTGTGGCATTGAATTTTTCACTTTAAAAATGTTCATGGTCAAATCTCTGGACTGTGTTGAAGCCTAAAGAGTAGAGTTGCTTGCAGAAACCTTGAGAACGTCCCGGATCAAGAATAGACTGGTGAAAGCTGGGCAAAGAAAATATTTTGGATGAGTGATGGCTTCCACAGTTAAATAGCTGCCACAGTGGTTAGCACTGCTGCCCCACAGTGTCAGGGACCCGGGCTCAATTCTCAGCTTGGGTTCACTATCTGTGCAGAGTTTGCACATTCTTCCTGTGTCTGCGTGTGTTTCCTCCGGGTACTCTGATTTCCCCCCACAATCCAAAGATTTGCAGATTAGTTGGATTGGCCGTACTAAGTTGCCCCTTAGTGTCGGGACTAGGTGGGATAAATGCATGGGGACAGGGTCTGGGTGGGATTGTGGTTAGTGCAGACTCAAAGGGCTGAATGGCCTCCTTCTGCACTGTAGGATTCTCTGATTCTGTGAAATGACTTTCATTCTTAGATGAAGCCTGAATACTCTGGAAAGATACTAAAGAACTATCATGAGCTTCAGTTAGCAACTGTAGCGGGTTTAACTGAAAAAAAATGCGCAGGAAATCTTTAGCGTTTGTTTCCCTTTTTGGTACGAACATTTCTTTTTAACTCATGTAGAAGCTTAGTTGCTGTGGTTTGGTGAGCATGAAGATATAATTTGAAATTGGTTGAAGCATGATCAAAGCCCAACAGCAGGAGGGTGCTGAACTGATTTCCACTGAAGCATTGAGTCGGTGATTGAATCTGTGTTGAACTGAGTGTAGTGCCATTGTATTTGTATGACTGCTCCTGTAACCAGTTATTCAAATGGTATGTCATCAGAACCATCCAGTCATTTACGGTACTCGAGCAGAATTCCAGAGTTCCTCAATTTAAACACCACTGTGTAAAGTTGTGAAAAAATAACCACTGGAAGCTATCAGTATATTTTAAAGCCTAATTAGTTCTCTAATGTCCTTTGGGGAATGGAAGCTGCCAACCCTACCCAATTTCATTGGCATGGCTCCAGCCCCATAGTGCTGGATTGATGTTTAATGCATTCTAATATGGTCAAATGAACCATCCAGTTGTAATTACACAGATAAATAATAAGCAAATTGGGCAGACCTATCACCATTGACCCAAGGTAAGACTAAGTTGAGAGTGTCTTAGTTGTCCCAGCAAAACCCTTCTCAGCTAAGTATCACCTGCAATATCACCTCTCTCTCTATAACTTAAGGACAGTACAGATGCACAGTCACCATTGTGTTGAAGAAGCAAGGACATGGAATGTCCTGTGGGTAAGGGGGATTTCACTGTCCACTGCCAAGACTGGGTCGGTCGTACCACCACTAACTGAGCTGGCTGAGTCCTGAGGGCTTAGCCACACATCTGAGTCTAAAGCTAGCAGACAGGATAAGGCAAATCAGAAAGTAAAAAGAAAAGGCCTGCATTTGAATAGTATCTTTTGTAACCTCATGCCATTCCAAAATGCTCTACAGCCAATGAAATACTTTTGCAGTGTAGCCACTGTTGGAATGTAGGCAACACAGCAGCCAATTTTTACACTGGAAGCTTCCACAGCATAATAGTGTGATAATGAACAGATATCCTGTTTTTAGGAATAAATATTGGCCAAGGAAATGTGAATACCACATCTTCAAAATAGTGCCACTTTTAACAGTGCAGTATTCCTTCAGTACTGCTCTGGAGAGTCATCCCAGGGTTTGTGTTAAAGTAAGTTTAGCTATTCATCAAAAGTAGGCTTACAATAACACTGCATTGAAGTTACTATGAAAATCCCCTCGTCGCCACATTCCAGTGCCTGTTCAGGTACATTGAGGGAGAATTTAGTATGGCCAATGCATTTAACCAGCACGTCTTTAGGACTGTGGGAGGAAACTGAAGGAGACCCATAGGGAGAGCATGCAAACTCCACATAGACAGTGACCCAAGCTGGGAATCGAACCTGGGTCCCTGGCACCGTGAGGCAACAAGGCTAACACACTGCCACTGTAAGGTCTCCTGATTGGGACTTGAGTGCGTAACTTTCTGGCTTTCAGGCAAAGTGCTACTCACTGAGCCACGGTTGACACTACTGGTTAAGTGACCCCTACTTTGTTTGATAAAGGACTGAAGATTATTAGGTGAAGTAAAACTGTGATAGACAAAAGCATTCAACACTTTTAAGCCTTTAATAGGGAATCAGGAATGTTCCTTTGGGGTCTCTTCTCCAAAACTGCATTATACAGACTTGATACAGTTAGAAGCTCCTACGCATATTTTAACATCTGCGAAGATCACAATAACTCAATAGTCTCCTGCTGCTGATTCCTAGTTTCCTGGATTTCTTTTCAAAAGTTCAACACATTTCAATTCCTTCAAATATTTACAAAGATGATAACTCATTCATGCTCTGTTGGAAATGGCTCAGAGACACTTGTTCTTCAGCTCGGTGTGGGATTTCTGTGTTCAACAGGAATTAAACACTGTTATTGCTTCTGTTTCCTCACTCCAGTAGGTCAGCAAGGTAGCATACCAGGGACAACTGAACACCTCTTCCCTGATAGCTCTATTCATGTAATGTAATTCTGAGCTAAAGGATCCAGAAGGTCACAAGTATGCACTTAATTAGTCGCTCTCGACCAAGGTGGCAATAGGAATGCCCCTGGGGTACAGGGGCAACAATCAACCAGGGTTCAACTTCTGGATCACTTTTCCTTATCATCGACTCGAATGTTTGTCGACATTGCAGCAAGGTAGGATTAGACTTTTCTGTTATACCCCTCAACTGTTCGACTGTTCAGGTTCACACCCATGAAGAACGCAAACTTATGTGACGAACTAGAAAGCAAAAGAAAACAAAAAAACGACTAAGCTTGACGTCACTGCTTCTGTCCTCATCCTAATTACCCACCCAGTTAGTCACCAGTTGGTGAAGGACATGCCCAGACATTGTCCCCAACACCCTGGCAGTGTCCCTGGTAGTGCCCCCTACCAGGGAGCACTGCCAGGTGACCTTCTGGGGAGCTCCATTGCGGGGCTCCCTTTGTCCATGGGGGGGTTGGAGTTGACTTTCTGTATGAGAGGTGACAATGCCCATGGGGGGAATGGGGGGCAGGGGGGTTACCCATGCCAGTGCAAGTTTAGGTGTCTATTGTGTGGGGTCCTGTAATTTAAAGTGGAGGTCGGGTGCCCTTTATCTCGGGATTCCTGGCATTGCCAACTTTCTTAGGCTCCCTCTTCCCCTCCAGCTGGCAGTATAAATCTCACTTCCCCTTTGAAATTTCAGAGTGCTGTTCAACCTAGCAAGAAAATCTGGCTGTGCAGCGGGTGACCTTCATGCTGGTTTTCTCTCCTGAGGCAACACTCTGTGCATTTTTGGGAAGATTCCGGACGAAGACTCTTTGCCTATCGTCGACATTCGCTCAAGATGGGGTTGAGGGATATTCATTTGAAAAGGTGGCTATAAGGCTGAAATGTTTCAGTGTTAAATAGCTCAAACAAAGAAATGGAGCGCAGAGAGAGTCCTTCCACCAACCCAGCCTCCACATCTGGTTGTCTTGCTTCATGATGTGGGTATGCCGGCGTTGGACTGGCGTAAACACAGTAAAAAGTCTGACAACACCAGGTTTCACCTGACGAAGGGGCTAACCCGAAAGCTTGTGAGTATGTTATCAAATAAATAGGTTGGACTAAAACCTGGTGTTGTCAGACTTTTTACTGTGTCTTGCTTCAACCCAGCCTGTCCACAACACACCCCCCTCCCAGAACTAAAATCCCAACAGTAGGCAGCCATTGTTAAAGGTCAGGAACTTCTTTCCCTGTCTTTGCCCACCTGACCCGGAACTGAAAATGTGAGACCCGACTTGGGGCTCACTGGCTGGAATTTTACCACCCATCCGCCATGAGAATCGGAGTGGGCGAGGGGGGAACATTGGAAGGCCTGTTGATCTCGGGTGGGATTTTATGGTTTTGGGATGAGCAACACCGTAAAATCTCACCCATTGTCTGTTTTGTCAGAAAACAAATCTGTTGGTTGCCCAAGACCTTCCAAATATATGAAAAGAGTGGAAAAGTTTGTTGAGGTGGTATTTCTGTTCTTGTCTCCAGAGGCAATGCGATCCACAATATGTCCAGAATTATCTCCAGCTACTGGATTCTGCTACAGCTGAGATGAAAAGTCAATACTGATCCTGTATCCGTGGAATGAGTTATTGGAAGCAGTCACTGCCTCTACTTTTTAGCTCCATTCTATCTCTAGTCTTTGTAAGCTTTCTTCTAAACAGGTTCATTAATATTAATAAAACCCACACAAGCAGGCTAAACGTAACTAATGCAACGTTCCTCTCTGTATAAGCCTTTAGATCCAATGACGCTCATTGTTAAATTTTATGAGCCCTTTTCTTAAACAATGATGACTATTAAACAGTACCCACATCAGCTCAGAACAGTTTAATGTAAGGCAAATTTATTATGAAGACTTAATTGTGTAGAAGAGCCTTGGTTTTTTTGAAACTACAAGCACAAAAGTTTGTACAGAATATAACCTGTGATTAACACCTCTGTTTTCATCAGTTTGAGAAAGCTTCAACCCTGCATTTTAGACAGCAGAACTGTGGTTTCAGTTGGACAATGCTCCGTACTGTTCCTGGTTGTTGCAGGATTCTTGTTGTACACTCATTGCCCTCATGTGACCTGGCATTGCAGGGCATCATGAGTTCCACGTACAGATGGTAGGCCCCTTCACCAAGCAACCAGCCTCTGGTTTATCTCTGCCTTGAATATAATAGGAATGGCTGCCTGATGCAGGATAAAATCATCCTGGTGGCCGTCAGGGGATAATGAGCATTCATTGACATGATAGCCACGATTCCCCCATCTCGCTACGCTAAAAAATTAGCGCATGCTTTGCTGCCCAGCATCGGATTTCCGGCGGGATCTGCTCTGCACCAGAAATCGGTGGGGAGGTATGGAAGTAATTTAAATGTTATTTTATATGTAATTTAAATTTCATTAACGGGCCTGGGACTAATGTCCCTGGGCTCGCTAGCCTCTCCACAGCCTGCCCCCGGCTAGGAGTATTTCACTCCAGCAGGGTTTACAATTGCTCCCCACTTACGGGGAGCAGGCGGCACAACCGTGCTCGACTGAAAGGGGGGGGGGGGCAACTGGGGCCCCCAGAGGGTTGGGTGCCGGGAGGAATCTGCTGGGCATTGGCACCCTGGCAATATCAGTCTGTGACCCCTTGCACTGCTCAAGTGACAAAGTGCCAATGCCCAGGGAGTACCTTGACACTGCCCATCAGGCATAGGGCAGTGACAAATGGATGGGGCTTCTGGGGGGCAGGGCCTAGAGGACAATCAGAAGGGGGGATTGAGGAGGGGTCCTGCTGATACTCTGCAGTCAGCATCGGTGAAGGAAGGAGGAAGGCCGTGTTCAGGGAGGGCTGGGGGGTGGGGGTGGTGGTCAGCCTGCTGGGTGGGTCGACACTATGGAAGGGGGCATTGACATCGCGGTTAAGTCGGGATCTGCAGGGGACGGGTTACTATCAGGGTGGGTGGCTGGAGATTAGGGCAGTGGGTGGGGGTGGGGGGGGGGGGCAGTTGGGTAGGGTCCAGGGATGGTCGAGATGCCAACAATTGGCCCATGGAGGGGGTGGAGGTCAGGTGAGAGTCACACAACTGGCCAGTGATCGAGCCATTGAGGGGGTTGTGGGAGTCATGGACTACCACTATCTTATCTCGAGTAGGGTAAGGGGGCAAGTCCCAAATGCCAGAATGGGGGTTAAACTCCATGTGCTATTGGCACCAACGTGATCTAATTGGCCCCCAGGGAGAGCAAGTTATTATGGTAACATGCACTTTTAAATATATGTTGTAGCCTGGAGCTATGGTGGCAGAGGTTACAATATTTTCCCCATCACGTGGCTTACAGGAATCTTTGTCTCTCTTGCCACTTGTCATTGCTGTGGTTGGAAGGATGTACAAATTGATACTAAACCTGTCTGACAAATGCAGCTTCCTTGGCCATCAACAATCAAGCTAGCTAGCAATCGGGAGGACGGCAGTGCGGGGAGTGGAGGGTGGGTGGGGCGGGTGGGGCGGGGGGGGGGGGGGGTGATGGGGGGGAGGTTGCGGTAGGGAGCAGGCATTTTGGTGATTCAGCTGGCCAGAAATCGAGGGGCTGGCAGTGCTTGGCACTGACAGAACATAAGAACATAAGAAATAGGAGCAGGAGTAGGCCATCTAGCCCTTCGAGCCTGCCCCACCATTCAATAAGATCATGGCTGATCTGAAGTGGCTCAGTTCCACATTCCCGCTTTCTCCCCATAACCCTTAATTCCCTTGCCTACCAAAAACCTATCTACCCGTGACTTAAATATATTTAGTGAGGTAGCCTCCACCACTTCAACGGGCAGAGAATTCCAGAGATTCACCACCCTTTGAGTGAAGAAGTTCCTCCTCAACTCCGTTCTAAACTGCCCCCTCCCTTATCTTGAGGCTGTGCCCTCTAGTCCTGTTGTCCTTTCTGAACGGGAACTTGTGGGATCGGCGCATGTGCAGTAGCCCACTTAGCTTGCTGATTTCAGCCTCTCTAGCGGGACTAGGCTCCACCACCACTAATTTTTTAATAATATTCACGGTGGTGGCGTCTGCAGTGCACAGAGTGTGGAAGATTCCTTTCTGAACTCCTACTGAAAAAACCACAGTGAATTATTCCAGTTTTCATATGAATTCAACACTTGGAATGTTTGTGGGAGAATGCTGGCTGATGTTTTGCTTTGTCACACACCAACTGCACGTCAAGAGAGTGGAACACTTTGCAGTTCTGGTCCAACTCCCCAGTGTGACATGCGACCTACAGAGCCTCACATACAAAGTCAACAGCTCCCTGCACCACTTGAATTCCTGTAACCATGCCAGCTCATCTTGCTTCCTCCTGTTTAGAGAAAAGACAATGAAATTGCTTCTCCTTGAATACAAGGCATCTATGACCTCCCAGATATATTGCATAGATGTTGCCAATGTTGCTAGGTCTAGCTGGGAGGACTCTGAGACATAGAAAGTGAGGGCTATCGGACTTTGGCTACCACTGATTGTGCCTTCTGTACAGCTGCAAATCCAATTGGCACAGTTCAATGACCACCTTAGAGACAATAATAGTTGTCTCAGGTCTGTTCCTGACAGAGGTGGAGGTAAGTGAGGCACCTTCTTCAGACCTCTATTGGAAGGTAGGTCGAACTGATACTACCACAATCTCCATCTCGAGTAGGGTAAGGGGGCAAGTCCCAAATGCCGGAATAAGGATTAAACTCCATATGCTATTGGCACCAACATGGTCTAATTGGCCCCCAAGGAGAGCAAGTTATTATGGTAACATGCACTTTTACATATAAGTTGTAGTCTGGAGCTATGATGGCAGAGGCTACAATTTTTTCCCCAACACATGGCTTACAGGAATCTCTGCCTCTCTTGCCACTTGTCATTGCTGTAGTTGGAAGGATTTACAAATTGATGCTAAACCTATCTGACTGCATTATAAATGCAGCTTCCTTGGCCATCAAGTCTAGGAATTGGACCTGAACACAGAGTATTCAGCTCAGAGACAACAATGCTGAATGATCCACATTGAGCCACAAGATCCTCTCAAGTCTTTTATTGAATGCAGTCCTCCTCCTCTCTTGGTGAACAGTTTTCTCTCTGTGTTGTCTGTGTTCCATCCCCTCCGATGTTGCCCAAATAGAGACTGCAACTAAAGCCAGCATGAGTGATAATCTTTCTATTCAGAGGACTTCAAACTTCACTAGACTCAATTGTAAAGTCCAAAACCATTCCCTTCTGACTCAAACAATGTATGAAAGTTCTCCCACACAATGCAGTACACAGTGCTCATTTTGTGGCAGGAAAGTCAAAAACACCTAACCCGGAAGTCCAATGCTGGTGAATTTAAATAGCACTAATGGGACTTGTACAACTGACAGTGTTTTAAAGCAGCCCTTAGGAGGACCTTCCAGATCCAAAATGCCAAGTTGTCTTCCACTTCAGTGTTAGGCACTGAGTAACATCACAATCTGCCCACTCTGCATGCTTCTGGCTCATGGACAACATGCTTATGCTAGCCCTTACAAGTATGGTGCTCCCACAGACCATGCCAAAAGTGGTTGGAAGAGGCTTAGTCTCCATTGTTAGAAGCGCTTGGCTCCAGAACACAATTCTGAAGCCTCTGTGATCTTTCCCTCAACTCTATCCTTCTCCCCAGCTGAAGGTCAATCAGGGTGGACCATATGATCTACAATTCGAGTGGTCTCTTTATCCTGAGCTGAGCTTTAAGTCCTTTATCATGTCCATCAGCAAGATCCATAAATGCACCATTGATGCTCTCCCTAGTCCTACTTCACTCTTCTGCACTGAAGCCATGTTCCATGATCCTTCAAATCTATAGATGTGCTCCCAAATTGCCTCAGTCTGGGATTTACTCTGTCTTGGCTCCATCCTCTGGAATCCTTTCCTGAAATTTCTTCATGCCATTACTTCCTTCCTTCCTTTCAAAACCTTTCCTTCATAATGTATTTTAGGTGAACTATTTAAAATTCTTCATCATTCAGTTCTCTACATGGACAGTGCCTCACAACATTTGTTATGTTCAGGATGCAATATGAACGCTTGTTTTTGTTGAGATTCTTAAGTTAGGTTTCTTTAAGATTTCTGTTATTCCATATTGAATGATAAGGAAGCAAAAACTATGTTTATTATTGTTTTAAACAACATAACAGTTAACAGCTCAATGTCTCCTTATAAACCCCATCTTGCACATTATAGGTTTGGATCAAACATGTTCCTTAAAAAAAACATAAATTACCAGTGTCAAACTGAAACATTAGCACAAGCCAGTGTTTATGAATTGTTATAGTCAAGCTGGTATGTATATATTGTTGTGACCGCTGGACTTTATAAGATGGTTATATTTTAAACCTCCTCTTTTAAGTTGAGATAAAAGGTGAGTACAGCCCCTGCAATGGGGCTGTACTCCCTGATGACTTGCCCAGGTGACTGGGTTTACAAAGGGATATGGGGCTCAGGTTGCTCACTATTGAAAGTCGGGTGCAAGCTTTAACATTGGGACCCAAAGGGAGAAGGCAGCTATTACTGTTGTCTGCAGCCTCAAAAGTCAGACTGAAAGCAGATGCTGCTATGCCAGGCAGAAAGAAAGGATTACTTTGGGTTAATCACCATGTAGAGTACCAATGAGATTGGAAACCCTCTTCAAAAGAATGAAGATTGTTGTGGAGAGCTGAAGACCAAAGAATCACGAGTGGGTGCCTTTCTGCTAGAAGTCAATTTAAGTATCCTTAGAAGATTGTGAGGAGATTGTGTTCAAAAACACAGTGGAAGATTTACCCTGGTGGATCAGAGGTGAGAGAGACTTGACACAGCATGATGACGATCCAGTGCAGTACTGAGGAAGTGCTGGTTGTTAGAACGGCTGCATTTCAAGAGGTGATGTGAAACTGAGGCTTCATCTGCCCTCCCAGGTCGATGTAAAATATCATCTGCTCACAAAATAAACTCTGCTCATTTCAAATTGCAGCAATGTTCTATCATTCATATTTGCATATTTATGCAGCTCCTGCTTGAGTTAGATAGGCACCTCAGTCGCCCAAGAGCTCAGGGAATTAACGTAGCTGCGAGTCAGGAAAAGATCAGTAATCTACCACCCAGCTTTCAGCTCTGTTATCTCCCTCTGCCTGATGAAAACTGTGGATCAAATTCACCTTACACATTTGTGAAATGGTTAAAATACACATTGATGATTACTGATTTGTCCCAAAGGATATAGATCTGTGGAACCCCATCCAAAGAGCCATATTAGCAGATGAACAAATTGCAGGTATAGTGAATGCTTTCCAACACCAGCCGGTGATTTAAATAATGATGTGCAGATGCCAGCAATCTAAGGGTTAATGGTTGAATTGCTGTTTAAAAATCCATGCATCCTGCACATTAATAAAAGTGAACAAACACAAGAAATGGATGTGTGATTTGCTTTTGTTTCTTTGTTTGTCTAGATTATCTGCTCCATAAACCCTGCTCTTTTATTTCCCCTTTAGTAATTCTACATCAATTCTCAATGATACACGCTTGTTTATAAATGTTGTTGGTTTTGGGTCAGTGTGTAAATTTTGGCATTTCCATAGCTGCACAGATTTCTTATAGTACAGTGAAAATTATTTCAACATGCTGTGCAGGAGTTTCTGATGATACAATAACCAATCCAGCCTTCCATTTCCAAGCACAGCCTTTGAGTCCTTGCCAGTGCAGAGTGGAAGCTGATCAAATAGTAGCTTAGTGAGCCACATATTAATTTCAAACAATTTATGAGCTAATTAAAAAACATGTGTCTACAAATGGATTCATTATCAAATTGCGATGTTAGTTCACAAAGCTAAGTACATGCGTGGAGACCATTTGACTCACCTTGTTTATTTTTATGTAGGACCTGCAGCCCCATTCCTAGTATCAAATTGCTTCTTGAATAGCTCCAGAGGATTTGAGTGGGATTCTCCCATCTCGTCTGTGGCCACTCCACTGTAAGTGAGAACGAAAAATTTGGCATTCCAGCCAAAAACTCCATTCACTTTCATTGGCACTGGAGAATCCCAGCCACAAACAAGGATTTTCAGCCTTTGTCTCTGTTGCCTCATCCAGAAGATTATCCTATACATGACCCAGTTTTTGACAAACTATCCAACATTTCACAATGTTATTGTGATTAGAGTCTATTCCATTCCTCTTTACTCATTCTGAAAACTTCTTGCAATGGCCTTACCTGAGATAAGTATTTTAACCAACAAAAATAACCCCTTTTCTACCGCACCAATGAAAAAATATTAATGGCATTAACAGCCAAGCTTTGCAGGTTTTGAGAAGATTTTGTTAAGGGTTAACAATGCTTAACGGATAATATCAAAGACAGAGTTACAGTAAAGAAAAATGAAAATTATCTGCAACTTGAGGGATGTTCAAATGTTACTTGCCTATTGGAATATATTATTTTATCTTATTTTATCTGGAGAAGATCCATCTTGCTCCTTGGTCTTAATCCAAATCTAAGCTAGTACGGATAATATCCTTTAAGAATCATCTGCACAGGAACAGTGAAGAAAACTAATTGGGGAGCAGGATGGAGACCACCTTGATAAGTGTCGGTTTCTGTACCCAGAATCATCTCAAAAAGTGAATGCAGACACAAGGCTCAAAGACTTTGTATAGATTTAACCTATAAATAAACGAGTTGTGTTTTCCCCAAATTGGTGACCAAGCATCTTTACATTTGGCGACAAGGATAAAAATAATCCTCAAACTCTAAGTATCCAGTTTATATTGAAGTTGACTGAAGTTGAGAAAAGAAAAGTGTCTATTTGACTCCTCTGCAGAGAACTGGACACAATACATTGAATGCCTTGGGTATTACTTCCAAATGAATTATATAGGGGATGAGGTGAAGTGCAAGGCAATTCTGCTGAGTCCATATGGAAACCAACCTTATAATCTGATTCACAGTCTCACAGCCTGAAGCATGCGCGACTCCAAATCATTCAGTGACCTCATAGAATTAGTGAAGTCACATTTGCAGCCTAAACCATCAGTTATACTCCAGAGCTTTAAGTTTAATTCAAGGATAAAAGCCCCAGGAGAAACTATTCTGACATATAATAACTAAACTGAAACAGATATCAGAGTATTGCAATTTTGGAACCACCATTGAGGCACCCCAGGGAGGCCAAGTGCAAGGCAGAGGTAGCCTTTGGGCAATGCCAGACTGGTAGTACCACATTGGCATCTGGGAAATGCCACCCTGGCACCTGGGCAATGTCCACTGGGCAGTGCCGGGGGTGGGGCCTTTTCAGGGCAGTGCCTGGGGTGGAGCCAAAGAGGCGGCAGGCCAGGGGGAGGGTCAATGGGGGCAGTGCAGGGGATGGGCCTGGGGGCTGGGCCAATGGGGGAAGGGGGCGGGAGGGAGGGCCCAATACCCTCTGCATGCGACCAGTGAGGGAAGGACTTTGATTGGTCTGATTGGCGGGGAAGGGCTGTGTTGTGACTGGGTGCAGCGGGCGGCGGGGGCTGCACCTTGGGCTACTGGCTCCCACAATTGCAGGGGGGAGCTCATTGAGGCTGCCTGCAGTAGCAGGGGCCTGACAGTTCTCTCTCTGCCTGTCAGACCCATGTTACCGTTAACCTATCCTTTTAGACACAGAGTGCATAAGATTCAGTGTGAAAACTCACCCAAACAATGGATCTGGAACTCTCCCATTTTCATACTAGCTGGACACTTGGAAGAAATCTCATAAAATTCCACCCTATGGGCGCGATTTTATAGGCTCGCTCGACCCAAGACCGGAAAATCCCACCCGAGGTCAATGGACCTTCTCATTGTTCACCCCTTGCTCACTCCATTTCCCATGGCAGGTAGAATGGTAGAATTCTGGTGTATGTCTCAAGAACTTTTTCAGACGTTGAAAACAGCTTCTCACAAATTGAGGAACAAGATTATTGTTGTGGGAAAAAAATACCACTTCTGAGTCTGACTGGAGGGTCAGTAACACAGTTTATTTTTAACGAAGCTTCGTGGAGAGAAGGCACCAGTACCTCGCACTACTGGACAGCTACCTTCTCTCGATGAAACAATAGAAGGAGTCCACCTTTATACCCTTTACACAATAGGTGGACCGGACACAATTATCACATCGTTATAGTCAAATGGGTACAACATTTCTTAGCTCATTATTATGGACAGGTACAGCCATTATCGTTTCAATATCACATTGTTCCATGAATGGGTACATTTCCTCTTATCAATGACTTAATTTATTCTATTCTTGTAGTACATGGTTCCTTTGTGTTTCTCTTAATTTCCCGATCAGACCCCCATTATCCCAGGACTATCTTTATCTCTTTTAAGGTGCCTGGCTTCCTGAAGCGTTTGTTCCCTGTTTTAATTCAATTAACTGTCTGTCCTGTGGTTTAGATTTTAAGTGATTGTCTGTCTGTGTTTGAAAGTCAGTGTCTGTGCTGGAAGTCAGTGCAGGTTTAATGCCTTTTAACCCCTTATGTGCTGGACAGCTAACTTTATGCCAGGTACCCATCTTTATGGTTTTTTCCGCCTTCATTATCACTAGTTTTTGATGTAAAGAAATTCCACTAGTGCTTATTTGGTAGACTTTACCATTGTTTCTAACCACAAGCTGCTTTATCTTTTTAAAGAAGGCAAGGCAATTCTGTCAATCACATCGGCAAGAAGTAAACACTGGGTGTTAATTCTGTCTGCCTATGAACATACATTCAAGTAGTGACCTGGAACGTACATAGTGAGTGCTATGTATGCCATGTCTGCACTTAACTGCCTACCTTTATAAAAAAGTTGTACAGTTGCTCCAGTAAGACAGGAAACTGTCATGTCATAGCGGAATTTCATGGTGGTTTCACTGCAGTGTTAATGTAAGCCTTACTTGTGACTAGTAACTAAACTTTACTTTTACTTTTTTTTGGTTGTCAGTCTCAATATACTTAGAGGTTAGGCCAATGAGGCAGTTTCTGACAAATGAAACCCTTTGTTACCTGCAAGGATGAATTGAGTTGCCAGGATGGCATCATACTCTAGAGAGCAAGAGTAGCTATCCCAGTACCAGGCAGAGAGCCTTTTCTAATGCAATTACATAGTGCTTATGCAGGCATCTGGAAGATGAAGATGCTCGCCAGAGGTTATGTGTGATGCCCTGGCATTGATACTGAATTGACAGCCTAGTCAAACACTGTGAATAGTGCCGATTGCAAGAAAGATTTCCTGCTGCAGACCCCCTGCACCCTTGGGAACAGCCTGCGTAGCAATGGGCACGAGTCCAGGCCATCATATTGACCATATTGGTTCATTAATGGGCACAATGTTTCTGTTCATTGTTGATACTACTCCAGATGGATGGATTTATCTGAGGTGAAGTCTCTGACATCACACGCTATCATCGAAGAATTATGCCAATGCTTTTTTCACTCACTGAATACCTGAAGTCAGAGTGTCTGACGATGGGACTGTATTCATAAGTGTTGAGTTTCAAACCTTCACCACACTCAGTGGAATAAAACATATTGGAACTGAGCCTTACCACCTAGCGTCCAATGGACTAGCTGAGTGAGCTATTCATACAATTAAGTCTGGCCTAAAGAAGCAGTCAGGAGGAATTCTGGAGACCAGAATCTCATGTTTTCTTCTTGGCAACCAGGCCATTCCACATGCAGTATGGGAAATCCCACTAGCAGAGTTATTAATGAACTGCCATCTCAGAATGATACTGAACCTCATGTTTCCAAATTTGCTGGGAAGAGTAGAGGCCAACCAAAGCAGTCAGTAGGCAAGTCAGGATTCATGTCCGTCAACATGGTTGTTTATGATAGATGACGCTGTGTATGCAAGGAATTTTGTTTGTGGGTCGATTTGGGTCCCTGGAATTGTTATCTCTAGAACTGGAACCTATCTTTTCAATTTGACGTAGAAGAAAGGAATGTCCAAAAACACGCAGACCATTTGAGAAAAAGAGAAATGCCCCAGCAGCCAAGTTCACAATCAGAAAGTATATTGTTATGAGGAAACTTTGGAGACTGTTTTGACACTGGTCATCCTGTGGCAGGCACAGCAGACATCTCCATGGAAACAGATAGAATTGAGCTGCCTGTACCTGAAAAGGCCCATGTAATTGTGGGTTTCAGCTGACAGCAACCCTGTGGAAGTGTCCCAGTCAGAGGAGTTATGCCACTCCACAAGGATTCAGAAACCCCCCGGAAGATTTAATTTATAATTGGCTAAATCTTTAATTATCTAGGACTGTGTAGCTGAGTATTGATATTTGAATAAAATGACTTAGAGGGGGAGGGATGTGGTGATTGTCTCTTTAAAAATCAATCTGCAGAGTAAGACCTGGGAAACCAATTAGGGTGCAGGGTGGAGGATCACCATGGTAACCCTGGGCTTCTGTACTTAGAAACATCTCAGGAGCTAATTGCAGCCACAAGGCTGCAAGCCTCTGTACAGTCTTAACCTGTAAATAAATGAACTGTGTTTTCCCTAAATTGGTAAACGAGCATCTTTATAGACAGGCAAACCAATTGGCAATGAAGAAATATTGCTGGTCAGATTCCATCTGCTACATTTAACAAATATAACTGGGTTAGCTTTTTGCAAAGTCATAACGTAAAAGCATTTTGGGAGTTGCTAATATTTTAATCAAACCACAACATTTGTGCTGGGAGATGCTGTGAAGTACTTTAGTATTCTATGATAATGCAAAATGCTGTACTGAACTTATCCAGAGAAGCTTTAGAAATACCTATAGAAATAGCTTTACAGATGTCTTTTTCTCTCTCTCTATCTGGTTGTATAACCCTTGGGAATTTTATTCCTTGCATAGAAAAATAAAAATGCAATATTAATTAAGATTGATCTAGTACCCGAATAGTTCTGTTGCAGCACTCTTCAAAACCGAGAAAAGGCTGCCCCACCAGTGATGCCAATTTTTAGATGAAATGTTTAATTAAGGCCCAATTTGCCCTCACAAGTGGAGAAAGTTCAAGGAAGAACAGGAGCTTTCTCCCACTGTCCCTGAACCAATGGCACGGTGACGAAGTGGTTAGCATTGCCGCCTCACAGCGGCAGAGACCCAGGTTTGGTTCCCAGCTTGCTTGATTGTCTGTGTGGAGTTTGCACATTGTGCCTTTGTCTGTGTGGATTTGCTCCGAGTGCTCCAGTTTCCTCCCACACTCCAAAGATGCACAGGTTAGGTGGATTAGCCATGGAAGATTTCATTTTGCAGTGATTTCTTTTGCTCAGTTTAGTCTCAAATTATTTTTGCAAAGTATCCTATTTGATACCTGATTGCCTGGTTCACAACTCTTGTTGTGGGCTTTGGCTACAGATGATAGTATCACAGTCCCAGTTTGGTCTGGGTTGAGCCATTCTATGCTGCCCACACCTTACCTGTTTCACATTTTTTCTATGTATCACCAGCTGTACCTCTCCATAGCTGCCTTTTCCAACTATCCTGATGGTCAGGATTGTTGTTCACTGCCAATGGGACTGTACGAGAGATTGCAGGCTGTATTTCTGCATAGCATTTTCACTCATTTCTTAACGACTTTGGGTTTCAGAGACTGTGTGGAGAGCAGGCTGGAGCCCAGACACATTAACAAACAGTGGTAGAATCTGAGAGACAGTCAAATATCATCACTGGATCTGTTTGGGGTCTTTGGCTAACTTAGTGCTTTGCTCAACTGCAAGGCTTAATGTACCCCGGTCTATGAGGAAGCAATTTCAAACTCAATTTATTAGAATTTGTCAACAACTTTTTAAAATTAAATTGTATGAATACACTTTGCTTTAAAAATCCAACATCGCATTGCAACTTCTCCAAATCCTAATTGCAGGGGACTAATCAAGAATTCCCAAAATGTGAAAGCAATTCATGCAGCAGCCTATTGACTTACATAGTTTGCGATCTCCTCCTTTCTTCCATCGTTGTTGTGCTGCTGCCACCAGCCTGCTGTCATCACACTGTTGCTGCCTACCAACCTCATGTCATCGATGACAGATCAGGAGGGAGTTTGCACTTGATGTATTTGAATAAAGTTTGAAAGGTTTACCAGGGGCCAGGCCTCATGTTGGTGAGTTTCTTGCTCACTGATCAGCCACAATTAAAATTGGAGCTTATAGCTCAGAACAAAAAAAACGATTGGTCCTTCTGAAAATGTGCCTTTTCATTTCTAGTGACTATTTACCATTTTGATTTGCCGTGACTCTGGAGGATTCAGTGAGGGTACAAGTTGATTATGTTTCCTGCTTTAACACAGTGAATGGAGGGGCAACTTTAACCTGCAATGGGGAACGGGTTGGCAGGGCTGATATATGCTGAGGGCTTTTATAGGTTTGCAACTTAATTATGCAAGCCAGGATTCTGGATTCAACACCTAGTCCTATATTTTCTGAACAGTCCGAAACTTAACAGGACAACAAGTCAAGAGAATAGTGGGTAGTAAACAGTAGTATTGAACAGTGGGTATTGAACAATGGGTATTAAACAATTGGTATTAAACAGTGGGTTTTGAACAACTGGATTGAACAGTGGGTATTGAACAGTGGGTATTGAACAACAGGTATTGAACAGTGGGTATTGAACAGTGGGTATTGAACAATGAGCAGTGAACAATGGCTATTGAACAGTGGGTGTTGAACAACGGGTATTGAACAATGGATATTGAGCAGTGAACATTGAACAGTGGGTATTGAACAACAGATATTGAATAGTGAGTATTGAACAGTGGTAGGAAGAATGGTAGGAAGGACTATTACTTACGGGGCGAAAAACTGCAGCAGGCGACGGTGCAGAGGGACCTCGGGGTCCTTGTGCATGAGTCGCAAAAACCCAGCTTGCAGGTGCAGCAGGTGGTCAGGAAGGCAAATGGGATGCTGGCCTTCATAGCAAGGGGGATTGAATATAAAAGTAGGGAGGTCTTGCTGCAGCTGTATAGGGCTTTGGTGAGGCCGTAGCTGGAGTACTGTGTGCAGTTTTGGGCGCCGCACCTGCGGAAAGATATTTTGGCCTTGGAGGGAGTGCAGAGGAGGTTTACTAGGCTGATACCGGAGTTGAGGGGGTTGAGCTATGAGGAGAGGCTGAATAAACTGGGCTTGTACTCGTTAGAGTTTAGAAGAATGAGGGAGATCTCATTGAGACATATAAGATGATGAATGGGATGGATAGGATAGAGGTGGAGAGACTCTTCCCGCTCAAAAAAGACAGTAGGACTAGGGGGCACAGCCTCAAGATAAAAGGGGGGCGGTTTAGAGCAGAGTTGAGGAGGAACTTCTTCACTCAAAGGGTGGTGAATCTCTGGAATTCTCTGCCCGTTGAAGTGGTGGAGGCTGCCTCGCTAAATATTTTTAAGACGCGGGTTGATGGGTTTTTGATAAGAGAGGGGATTAAGGGTTATGGGGAGAAAGCAGGAAAGTGGAACTGAGCAGCGACAGATCAGCCATGATCTTATTGAATGGCGGGGCAGGCTCGAAGGGCTAGATGGCCTGCTCCTGCTCCTATTTCTTACGTTCTTATGTTCTTATGTATTGAACAGCGGGTATTGAATAGTGAGTATTTAACAGTGGGTATTGAACAGTGGGTATTGAGCAATGGATATTGAATAGTGAGTATTTAACAGTGGGTATTGAACAGTGGGTATTGAGCAATGGATATTGAGTAGTGGGTATTGAACAATAGCTATTGAACAATGGATATTGAACAGTGGGTATTAAACAGTGGGTATTGAACAATGGATATTGAACAATGGGTATAGAATAGTGGGTATTGAACGATGGGTATTGAACAATGGATATTGAACAATGGATATTGAGCAGTGAACATTGAATAGTGGGTATTGAACAGTGGGTATTGAACGATGGGTATTGAACGATGGGTATTGAACAGTGGGTATTGAACAGTGGGTATTGAACAGTGGGTATTGAACAGTGGGTATTGAATAGTGGGTATTGAATAGTGGGTATTGAACAAGGGGTACTGAACAAGGGGTATTGATGTGAATGTGGAATTGTTAGGCTGGAAAGCCTTTAAATGATACCTGCCTTTGTCCAAGTGAAGGTTTTTGCTCACAGGACTCGTTACTCGAGTGAACATTTACAGCTCTAGAGTGATTTCCAAGACTGTGAATGTCATTTTTGCTACTATAAGAACATTTTGACTTTGATTTGTACCTGCCAGCTGTCAGCCTGCTCAGCAGCATGGGAATATCTTACAGAGCTCTATGCTGGACTCCTGATTCAGATCAAGAAGAGCAGCACCAGTTACACCAGCAGCAGCAGGAGCAGCAGCTGCCTTCTCCCCAGCCTCCTGCTACTCCACAGGAGAGAGTCGATGACACAGAGCTCCAGCTCCCAGGAGGTGATATCCCCTATCCAAGGTATACAGGCAGAAGAATCATTTTTTTGGACATGATTGAATAGGAGAGCCTCAGGAGGCTCAGTATTTCTCAACAGGCTGATACTGATAGCTAAGAAGATAAGCAATAGGAGCAATCTAAGCCACACGGCCTCTGACATCTGCTCCACCATTTATAAAGATCAAGGCTGATCTTCTGTTTCAACTCTACTTCCCCACATGCTTCTCCCTTGATTTCCTGAGAGATCAAACCTCTGTTTCTCTCAGCCTTCAATATACACAGCGATGGAGTTTTCACAACCTTCTAAGGTAGACAACTCTAAAGATTCATGGTCCCCATAAGGGAAGAAATTTATCCTCATCTCAGTTCCTGAACCTGAGACGGTGTCCCCCCGGATCTAGATTCCCTGTGATGTGGAGATGTTGGAATGGGGTAAACACAGTAAGAAGTCTCACAACACCAGGTTAAATTCCAACAGGTTTAACTGGTAGCAAAAGCCACTAGCTTTCAGTGCGCTGTTCCTTCATCAAGGAAGTGGGAGTTCTGTTCACAAACCCAGTCCAGTGCCGGCATCTCCACATCATGATTACCATCGACACCGCAAATTGCCGGCTCCAAGTGGAGAGGTTCTCCAAAAAGATCACACATATCGACACAGACATTAAGTTTCTACAAAGATGCAAGAAAGCAGACAAGATACCGAAAGGACTACAGATTACAAATCCACTCAGGTCGACCTATAACACAGACAATGCTGAGAGACTTTGCTGTCGGACCTCTCTCACACTCCTCAACCATCTCAGACACTAGCTCCACAACAAACGCTGCACCCTGGAAACCAAGATAGAATCCACATTCTCAACTTGCGCTCAGGACGCAGACCAGCTGCGAAACTCTGTCAAGCAGATGAGGCAAAGACATTTACATGCACATCAAGAACAGAAAACTTGAGAAACTTGGCATCACCACAAGCAGCAACAAGTCTTTCCTAGTACCACAGTAGAAAATAGTACCACTGCAGAGAAGACCATTGTCAAAATGTCAGACTACGCACTTCAACCAGATGAAATCGAAGTTCTCAGCCGAGGGCTCAATTTCTGTCCCACCACCAAATTAGACCCCCTCAGTCTCACAGCAGACACAGAAGAATTCATCAGGCGAATGAGACTGCAGGAGTTCTTCCACAAACCCCAGACGCCAACAGCGAGCACAATGAGACAGCCAATGAACCGGAACAGCCGACAGAGAGATCTGCGGTGCAGCAACGAAAGAGGAAAGAGTTGATTTGGACTCCTCTGGAAGGCTGCTGCCCTCAACTTGACACGTATGCCCAAGTCTTCAGGAAGTGCATCAACACCAGATTCATCAGTCACACTCACAAGATAGCCCTGAACATCACTCAAGCACAACAAGTCATGAGGGGACATAGTTCAAAGTAAGTGGACAGGAGGTTTAGAGGGGTATGAAGAAAATCTTCTTAACCCAGAGGGTGGTGACTGTCTGGAATATGCTGCCTGGGAGGATGGTAGAGACAGGTTGCCTCACACCCTTTAAAAGTGCCGGGATGAGAACTTGACACATCATAACATTCAAGGCTACGAGCCAAGTGCTGGTAGATGGGATTAGGTGGGAGTTTAGATGTTTTCTGCATGTTGGTGCAGACTTGATGGGCTGAAGGGCCTCTTCTGCACTGTATGATACTTTGATTATATCCCCCTCATTTTAGAGGGACACTTGGAAAAATTCAAAGCATTCAGGCAGAGTCAACATGGCTTTGTGAAAAGGAAATCAACTGATTTCTGGGAGTTCCTTGGAGGAATTACGTGTTCTGTGGGTGATGGGGAATCAGTGGATGGACTGTATGTAATTTTCAAAAGGCATTGTTAATGTATCACTTGAATAGTTATTACGGAAAATAAAACGTCATGGTCTAGGGAGTAACGTATTGGCATGGATAGAAAATTAGCTGCCTAACAGGAAACAGAGTTGGCATTATTTCTGGTCGGCAGAATGTGATAAATAGTGTTCCACAGGGATTAGTGCTGGGGCGTCAACTTTCTTACGATTTATATAATTGACTGGGATGGAGGGAATGAAGGTATGGTCGCAAAATTTGTTGATGATACAAAGATAGGTAGGAAAGCAAATTGTGAAGAGACTAGAAGTAGGCAATAAAGGGATGTAGATAGGTTAAGTGAGTACACAAAAATCTGACAGATGGAGTTTAATGTGGACAAATTTGAAATTGTCCATTTTGTTGGGAAGAATAAAAAAAAGTGTGCTATCTAAATGCTGAGGGATTGCAGAGCTCTGAGGTGCAGAGCAATCTGAGTTTCCTGGTGTACAAATCACAAAAAGCAAGTACAGCAAGTAATTAGGAAAACTAATAGAATATTATTGTTTATCATGAGTGGAATTGATTTCAAAAGTAATGAGATTATGCTTCAGTTGTGCAGGGCACTAATGAGATCATATTTGGAGGATTGTGTGCAATACTTGTCTCCTTATCTAAGGAAAGGTGTAAAGATATTGGAAACAGCTCAGACAAGGTTTACTAGACTAATACTAGGAATGAGCAGGTTGTCTTCCGAGGAAAGGTTGGAGAAGTTAGATTTATATCCACTATAATTTCAAAGGGGCAGCACAGTGGTTAGCATTGCAGCCTCAAAATGCTGGGGACTTGGGTTTGATTCTGGTCTTGGGTGACTGTGTGGAGTTTGTACATTCTCCCTGTGCCTGTGTGGGTTTTCTCTATGTTTTCCTCTCACAATCCAAACTTGTGTGGATTAGGTTGATTGGCCGTACTGAATTGCCCCTTAATTTTTCTGAGTGTGAGTGTGACAATGTTTGTTGCGGTGTAATGTCCCTCAAGCTATAAGCCTTTGGGACAGACTAGAGACCTGCTCCTGGAATAATTAGCTACAGAGACAGACGAAAGCCTGACCTATGTGCCGCCAGGGTGCAGAAAGATTGAGAGACAGAGTTTAAAAGAGAAAGAGGTGACTTGATTGAAACCATTAAGGTTCTGAGGTGTAATAACAGGGTTGATGTGGAGTAGATATTTCCTCTTGTCAGAGAATCTAGAACACTCACACTCAGAAAAATTAAGGGGCAATTCAGTACGGCCAATCAACCTAATCTGTAAGAGGAAAACATAGAGAAAACCCACACAGGCACAGGGAGAATGTACAAACTCCACACAGTCACCCAAGACCAGAATCAAACCCAAGTCCCCAGCATTTTGAGGCAGCAGTGCTAACCACTGTGCTGCCCCTTTGAAATTATAGTGGATACAAACCTAACTTCTCCAACCTTTCAAAACAAGAGAACAATTATTAAAGATACTAATGAGGATAAATTCTTTTCCTCAGAGGGTCATGAGTCTCTGGAATTCTCTTCTTCAAAAGGCAGTGGAAACAGAATCTTTGGCTGTTGTTAAGACAGAACAAAATAGATTATTGACTAACAAGACAGTGAAAGGTCACAGGGGTTAGCAGGGATGTGGGATTGAGGCTACAATCTGATCAACCATGACCTTACTGAATGACGGAGCAGGCTCATGGGGACAAGTGGATTACTGTTGCTCCTAATTTGTATGTTTGTTTGTTCATTTGCATGTAGTTTTTTACTTCATGTAAAAGCACCAAATGCTATGCTTAACTTAATCTTTTAAACATCAGTTCATGTCATGTTGTGATAGCAGTTTCCTTGGACTGTCTCTCTTTCTCTTTGGTTCTTCGCAAGATTCAGCGTGAAGGTTGATACTTACTGACAAAGTGCATATCTGTGCGATGTCTCTATAATAGAACTTACCTTCTTCAATGATTTTTTTGTCTGTGTAAGAGTGGATTGGAATAAAGTTTAAAAAAAAATTAAAAAAAGAGTAGGCCTGGAGTGAGATGCAGTGGTATTTGTTGAGGTTTGTCCCAAACAGCTTAGTGCTGCAGGACTCTGTGCTCTATGAGCTGTTTCCAGGGACGCACACTGAGACAAATATCAATTTCTGCTGGAGGGGTCATCAACTTGGTGAAGGACGCGCTTTGGTCTGCCTGAAACTTGCTGATCTTCCGGTTGAAAGATTTGACCTCGACTGAGTGTTGCAAACTGGCACATTCCAAGGTCCAGGACTACGTGCTGAGGGATGTGCTCAAGCTTGGGGCAGCTGCCGCATAGGCACAACGGGGAAAGGCCACAGTGTAAAGCCTTTCAACCGAGGGCCTGGTACTGCAGAATACCCTTGGACTGCATAACTGTGTGCTAAACTGAAAAATAACAGCACACAGTAAAATCTGATGTATGTATATAGTTTTAAGTTTTGAAATGTAATTAATGTAATGTCATGTACATAAGCATCATGTAGTATTGTAAAAATGATTTTTTTTGCACTGTTTGTAATTTTTGGATATGTCATTTTGCAGTGGTTTATTTCAGAATCTTTTTATGAGTAAAGTATATTTTTGAAATAAAAAAGAGCTCACGTCTTGGCCTTTTGGCTAAAATCAAGTATATGTCTGATCATGTACTTGATTGAGGCCAATAAAGTTACACTGAGGCTCCACTTGATGGGGAAAAGGTACTCAGCAAGCAATTCAGATTAAGGGCAGACAAATCCCCCAGCCCTGATGACCTACATCCGATGGTATTAAAGGAAGTGGTAGCGTAGACAGTGGATCCACTAGTTATAATCCAAAATTCCCTGGACATGGGAAAGGTTCCATTGGATTAGAAAAATGCCAATGTAATGCCCTTATTCAAAAAGGGAGGGAGGCAAAATGTGGGAAATACAGACCAGTTAGTTTAACATCTATTGTTGAGAAAGTGTTAGAATCAATTATCAAGGAAGTAATTTCAGGACGTATGGAAAGTCAAAATGCCATCCATCAGGGTCAGCATGGTTTTATGGTTTTGCTAGAGTGCTTTGAAGCTGTAACAAGCAAAGTGGATGATGGGGATCCTGTAGATATGGTATATCTGGAGTTCTGGAACGCATTTGATAAGGTGCTGCACAAAAGGTTAATTCACAAGGTTAGATCACATGGGATTAGGGGTAATTTATTAGCCTGGATAGGTGACTGACTGGTGGACAGAAGACAGAGTGTTGGGATAACTGTTTTTTTCTGGATGGCATAAAGTAACCAGTGGGGTGCCACAAGGTTCAGTTCTTGGGCACTAGCTATTTACAATCTATTTTAATGACTTGGATACAGGGATAGAAGGCTCTATAGCCAAATTTGCAGATAACACAAATATAGACCAGACAGTAAGTTGCAATGAGGAAATAAGTACCCTTCAAATGGATATAAATAGGTAGGTGAATGGGCCAAAATGTGACAGATAGAATTTAACATGGATAATTGTGAGGTCATGCATTTTGGTTGGAAAAATGAGAAGGCAACTTATTGTCTAAATGGAGAGCAACTTCTGGGTGCTCCGGTGCAGAGGGATCTGGGTATCCTTATTCATGGCTCACAGAAAACTAGCATGCTGATACAACAGATAATAAAGAAAGTGAATGGAATATTGGTATTTGTAGCTAAAAGAAATGAAAATAAAGATAAGAAAGTATTGTTGAAACTATACAAGGCACTGCTGAGACCGGACCTGGAGTATTGTGCACAGTTTTGGTCCCGTTATTTGAGGAAAGATGTAGTGGCATTGGAGGCAATTCAGAGAAGGTTCACTAGATTGATTCCAGAGATTTGTCGTATGAAGACAGATTAAACAGTTTACGCTTATACTCGCTGGAACTTAAAAGAATGGCGGGGGGGGGAGAGATCAAATTGAGGTATAAAAACGATAAAAGGTATGAATAAAGTAAACATGGATGCTTCCTCCTGTGGGGCATTCTAGGACAAGAGGTCATAGCTTTAGGATAAGAGGGGGCAAATTTAAAACAGAGCTGAGGAAAAACTACTTCTCCAAAGGGCTGTGAATCTATGGAATTCACTACCCGAAAGTGTGGTGGATGCTGGGACAGTGAGTAAATTTAAGGAGGAGTTAGACAGATTTTTAATTGGTAACAGGTTGAAGGGTTTGGGGAGAAGGCAAGAAAAAGGGGATGTGAGACATATCAGCCATGATCGAATGGCGGAGCAGACTCGATGGGCCGAGTGGCCCAATTCTGTCCTATATCTTATGAACTTATGAACTTTTAATTTTTTGAAAAAACAATCTTGGCCTTTTGGCTCAGATGAATCTCAGATCAAGCCCGGGAGGAAGTGTACTGCCTCATCCTATCAGCTTGGATCTGGTTTGATCAAACCCAAGACAGGAGTATGTGCTGTCTTGTCAGCTTGGATCTGTAAAGTCTCTCATGTAAGGACTCTTTCAGCCAAATTATATTTTTGATGGGAAATGAAGTACCAAAAGGTACAAAAAAAAGAGCTGACTGGAAATTAGGACAAGCAGCGAAAACCGTAAATAAACAGAGGCATGAATAACAGATCAGCCTTGGAAATATTTACTCAGTACTGATTCATTATTGTGATCTGGTGCCAAGAATAATTAATTTTCATACTTTTAGACCAGCTCCTGAAATCATTGATGAATCACTGAGTTTTATTTTGGTCAGAACTTTCTTGAATTATATCAATGCGATCAATTGTAGAATGCTTCAGAAATAAATTATACATAAAGAGCTATCCTTTCAGATCTTCCCATTTCTATGGGAACGGATATTGAGCTTTGTATTGCAATAAATTTGAAGTTGCTTTGGACTCTACAGTCAATTCTTCCACCAAATTAGTAACTGTTATGATTTAATTTAATCGTAATTAATACTGAATATCTCACGATGTGCAGCAATTTAGTAAGAACAATCGGGAATTACATTATTTTCCATTAGGTAGAAGATGGTAGCTCATTCTTCATTATTGGCACGGTGGCACAATGGTTAACACTGCTGCCTCACAGCTTCAGGGACCTGAGTTCAATTCCTGCCTTGGGTCACTGTCTGTACGGAGTCTGCACGTCCTCCCTGTGTCTGCGTGTATTTCCTCCAGTTGCTCTGGTTTCCTTCCACAGTCCAAAGTTATGCAAGTTAGGTGGAATGACTAAGCTAAATTGCATCTCTGTGTTCCAAAATGTGTAGGTTAAAGGGATTAGCCATGGTAAATGTGTGGGGTTACAGGGTTCGGACAGGGGAGAGCGCCTGGGTCAGATACTCTGTCAGAGAGTCAGTGCAGACTGTGATGGGCCAAATAGCTTCTTATGCACTGTAGGGTTTCTATGAATTCTATGAAAATGTGCCTATATCTGTCTGTTGGCCTTTCCACACTGACACCACCTACTCCCAACAACTGGAACTGTGGAATTATCTATTTAACCATAGGCACAGCAAGGTCAACCAAAGGACTTAGGCTTCAATTATTTGCTTTGTAGCCTCAGCAGAAGACTGCCTCTTTTCAGTTCTTATAGCCAATAACACATTCTAGAGTATTAAAGGATTAGGGAACCTCATGCTAGCCAGGCCTAATTGGCTTTTAGTTTGGGTGCCTAAGATTGATCACACGAGGGTTGCCACAGGCACTTCAGCTGGTGGATGCTATGATTATTAAATACAGCCCCTGGTGACAGTATTAGATATCACACAGTCACATTTTACAAAACATTCACTCATGTTGAATTGATGTCATTGCTAACAGAAATGATTATCTGCTAAATGACCTTGAACATTTTCCCCTTTATCCTAATTCTAATTCATGTCTTTCATCTCTCCCCGATGCTTCAAGTATGATGAAGGAGCTGATGCAGGAGGACAAGGAGTTCTCAGAGGAGGTGGCACACTCTAATGAAGCATTATCACAACTCAATCGCACCCACCATGTGATAATCCCACCAAGGCCAGTCTTCTGTCACCATTACTCTTTATTTACAATGTACAGATCATGTCTTCCAGCAATTATAGTGTACAGGTCAAACCCCAGAGTTATTCAACTGCCAGCTGGTTTTAAAGTCCCTGCAGCTCCTTCCCCACCGGGCGATCCTCCACTTGGAGTGTCTCAGTGTCGGTGTATTTTCGGGCCGAATTTTACAGTTCGTTAGTATTAATTTTTATTCCCACAAGCTTCACACCACTCCTGCGGCGCATCCCCTCTCATTCACCTGCCACTTAATGACTTAACTGCTGCATGCACTGGGGGGCTCCCTATAAACAGATCCCCAGCATTCCCCAGCACTTGTTCCCCTGCACAAGTGCAGGGGATGACAGCCATAAAGTCAGCACTGTGGTTCACAGAGGGGGCCTTACCAGATTGCTCAATGGAGCGCCGTAGAGACATGCAATCCTATACCTACACTCCAGGGTTTTCTCACTTGGTAGACATCGATTTTAACTCAGCTATAATTGTTCTTTGATTAATTCATCAATAATAATCAGTAGTGAACTGTTTATCTTGTATTTTTCTCCGTACTGTCAGCACTGCTGTTATTTAAGCTAGGATTTTGATTCCCATTTTCTCCAAATAGAAATTTAAAATAAGTTATTTTTGTTGTGATTAGAAACCTAGAAGATAGAAGCAAGAGGAGGCCATTTGGCCCTTTAAGCCTGCATCAAAATTCATCACGATCATGGCTGATCATCCAACTCAATAGCCTAATCCTGCTTTCTCCCCATAACCTTTGATCCCATTCGCCCCACGTGTTGTATCTGTTCTACTGCATTCTATGACCCTTGGACTGCAGACCAGGTCACTGGGTGGAATTCTCCCGAATGCCCGCAACGGGAATCAGAGCAGATGGTGGTGGTTGGGGGGGGGAGGATTTTACTATCTTAGGGTGAGCGTGGCACAGTGGTACAATGGTTAGCACTGCTGCCTCACAGCACCAGGGGCACAGGTTCAATTCCCAGCTTGCGTCACTGTCTGACTGGAGTTTGCACATCCTCTCTGTGTCTGCGTGGGTTTCCTTCGGGTACTCCGGTTTCCTCCCACAGTCCAAAGATGTGCGGGTTAGGTTGATTTGCCATGCTAAGAAATTGCCCCTTAGTGTCCAGGTCATGTAGATTAGAGAGATTAGTGGGTATAATATGTAGGGATATGGGGGTAGGGCCTGGGTGGAATTGTGTTCGGTGCAGACTTGATGGGCTGAAGGGCCTCCTTCTGCACTGTAGGGTTCTATGATTCTATGATTCCTCCCACAGTCCATAGATATGCAGGTGAGGTGGAATAGCCATGCTAAATTGCCCCTTAGTGTCAGGGTGATGAGCTAGGACAAATACATGGGGTTATGGGGAGAGGGCCTGGGTGGGATTATGGTCAGTGTAGACTCGATGGGCTGAATGATCTCCTTCTGCACTGCATGATGCTATAATCTATGAAAATCTATGAGCAATCATATGTTATGGTCACCTGAAGCATCAGAAGGTGAAGTTAATTGATGGACATACCATCTGATGGATGGCAGCTGGGAAGACACCATCAGGAGCTACATAAACGACCTGAATATTGCAGAGTCTGCTTAGCTTTGAGAAGAAGTGATAAGAGCTGAGATTTGTTTTGGGAAATAATTCAAGAGGCTGGACTAAAGCCAGAAATTCAACTTTAAGGGGAGCTTGCTTTTGGGATTTAGCACTGCAGCCAGATTGCAATAGTCACCACTGACAAAGGGAGGAAAGGCCAGGAATTAAGTGTAGCACCCACCCACTAAGATTACTCAGCAACTTGGTAATGTACGTACCAAGGAAACAGTAATATGTGTACCAATTGGAGTTATTGTGGTACAAATTTTGCTTAAACAAACACCTGTCTTATTTTCTCCAGATATACGAAAAGTGTTTTCCTCTTTCAATATAGTTATCTTTCTTCCTTTTCACTTTTTTCTATTTTATTTATATTACCAATTATAATTTTCATATTACAATCATTATTCAATGTTCAAAAACAATTACTGTTTTAACGCGTTGGGGACGATTTTACCATTTTGATTCTAAGTGCTGAATTGGGCTCAATTCAGATCCAACTTGGAAACCTGTTCTCAAGCTCCCCCCCCGCCACCCAACACCACCACCACCAACACACTCAACTTGAAGATAAATTGCAAGTCTGAATCATGCTGTGGGTGGGGTTTACCATGCCCGGAACGCTGCTGCTCCAATTGGAGCTTTCAACTGCACGTGCGCAGTGAAAATAAATTGAAAAATGCCCCCCGTCACATCACTCCCAGGCCTCAAAAAGCGGATAAAGCGGCCCGGGAGCAATGTCCCTCACAGATATCGCCCCACCCCCCACAACATAACTGCTCCCCTTATCAATCTCCTCGCCTACCCTCCCCACCACCCCTACCGCTCCCCCCCCCGCCCCCCCCCCCAAGCTATCCAGACTGATTGCGGTCCCCTGCCCTCTTCCCCTCCCCCCCACTGATCGTCTGCAGAGTGATAGCAGATCCTCCCTTCCCCTACTCCACCCCTTCCCCCTCCACCCCACCCACCATTGATCTGAGTTTGGGAGTCATTGGAAGCTCTGAACTTACCTCTTCAGAAGCCGAAGTGCCTGAAACAGACCTTTGCCCAACATTTCTGTTTTGCACCAAATCTGGACGGACAAACGTGATGATAAAGGGGGAAATGCCGGTAAGATTGGACATCCAGCTCATTAAATCAATTTAAATGTATGTTTTGAGCAAAGTTCCGATCGTAGCCATTTTTGGGCCTTTGGGCATCTGCATGGACACGGGCGTGAATCGTGCTAACTGCCTCATGCTCGACTTTACCAAGTGTTCGGCCCAAAAACGGGAACAATGCAATGGGAAAATTGGGCCCATTATCTGTCACAGTCACTCATTCCTGTTACATCCAGAGTACAACCACGAACTTTCGTGAGATTCTAAAAGGGACTCCTTAACCCTTCCACCAACATTCAATCCCTCCACCACTGATGAACAGTGGCAGCCAGGTGTATCATCTACAAGATGCACTGCAGAAACTCACCAAGCTTCCTTCGGAAGTACCTTATAAACCCACAACCACTATCATCGAAAAAGACAGAGGCAGCAGACACCTGGGAATGTCACAACCAGAAATTAATTTCCCCTCAAAGCCACTCACCGTTCTGACTTGGAAATATATCGCTGTTCCTTAAATGTCTTTGGGTCAAAATCCTGGAACGATACCCTGAACAGCACTGTCAGCGCTGAGATTGGCGCGTGTGCAGTGACTCCTGTCTGCTGGCTTCCCGATTGTTGGCCTGCTCGATCACTGGCCAGCCTCATGATCCCCACAGCATTGCCCCTCTGAGTCCCCCATGGCCCGATCACTGGCCCCGCAAACATTTCTGGGCCAGTCGCAACCCCCACCCCTAGCCCACCTTGATGTTTCACCCACCCCTGCAGCCCTAATCTCCCAATCACCCTAACCCCCACCGGCAACCCTAATGCTGACAACCGTAAGGCAGCCCTGACCAACCCCTTCGCTGCAGCCTGAGCTTCCCCCTAGCAGGTTAACCTGCACCCCTCTCCCCCCCCCGACACTGCATCCCACCCCCACGGCCAGCCCCGATTATTGGCCTCCCTGCCAGTAGGGAGCAACACTAAACCCCGACAGAGTGAAACAGCCCTGGTGGGGAGAAGGGGCTAGGGGGCTTGGAGACTTCAGTCCTGGGCCCACTTATGAAATTCAAGTATATTAAAATACGAATTCAAATAAATTATGCAGCTCTGCGCCAAATTCTGGCTGCTGGAGATGACTCTCGGCGGGGGGCCCGCAAAATGGCCTCCGCTAGAGTCTCCCGGCCCTCTGCATTACAAAAGCAGCACAGCGGGTTGGGAGAATCGTCCCCATTGTTCTGAATAGCTTCCAGGTCTACTTTCACACTAGTTAGAATTTGTGCACTGTGCTCCATCAACCTGCTGACAATTGCAGCTCATGACTATCCCCTCTGGAAAATAACAGAGGAAGGAATCGTCAACGCACTAGATACTGCTTCTTTATCTCTTCCCCCACGAGGCCATCCGCCCCAGTTCTACTGAGGACCCAATCAAAATTCAGTCACTGTGCGTTTACCTTCTCTGTATCATTTAATATTTCATACACTTTGATGAAATCCCTCCTAATTACCTTCTTTCTAAATAATGGAGCATCAGCTTCACTAATCTTGTCTCATTGCTCATTCTCTTTCTATCTGGGATCAGTGATCATGTTCATGTGCTTTTCTGTAGTTTCATTAGAACTGTGTCATAGCACTTCCACAGTACAAGCTTTTGTGTGCACATTGCTTTTAATTGAATTTGCTTTAGTTCTGTAGTAATTGAATGCATTTTCATGTATTATCTGGAAAATCAGAGTAATTAACTTTCAAACAATCAAGGTTCAAGTGCATTGTGTCGACTATCTACATCAGCTAATTGTAAAATTGTATTACACAAGCACTTCATACACCATATTTAATGTTACAAATGCATTCAAGTCGCTACAGCAGTGGCAGTGGGAGATTGTGGTGTTGTGTGTTGGGGAGAACAAATAATGAGCGGAATTGGAACAGGCAGAGGAGGTGACAGAAGGCACAATTGAAGAGGTCAGTTCCGAGGAGTCTTTTGTGGATGGTTAGGAAAGTGCGAGGCAAAGCAGTTCAGAACCTCGATTCCAGAACATACCGTCTCTATCACCGAACTGTCTGCCACTGATGTTGGAGCAACGGGAAGCAGACAAGCACTGCAGACCTGAGTTGGAACGATGCACAGCGTGAACTATGTTGCAGGCCTGGAGGATATTTTGGAGACTGAGTGGGGTAGGGTGATGCATTTGGCAATGAGAGATGGAATTTTAAAATCAATAGGGTAGTTATCTAACCACAAACATAAAGCTCCATGTCTGCTGTTGTTCGTCCGTCGTCGTCACTGAGGACCACAACACCATTAGTCATTTTAAGGCTGGATGCAGTGAGTCTGAAGATGACTGATCAGGCCAATTGGGGCATAGAGCGTCCTGGCACACATTGGACAGACTTGTATAGACATTGTAGTTGTTGTGCTGGTGGCTGTGGATTTGCACAGCTCATGCTTAAGTTGTGCTTCAGCAATGCACCTTGCTTCATAAGCTTGACAGTCCTCGTGGATGAGGCAGTGTCAGGTAGGGCGGTTTTGTGCCAGCGTTTCCCAGATGGTTGTGTCAATGTCAAGCGACTTCAGGGAGGCCTTGAGTGTGTCTTTGTAATGTTTCTTCTGCCCTCCATGTGAGCGTCTTCCAGCAGAGAGCTCCCCAAAAAGGAGCTGCTTGGGTATTCGCTCATCCGGCATACGGATGACATGACCTGCCCACCGGGTCTGTGCTCTCATCAGCAGTGTGTGGAGTGATGGTAGACTTGCTCTAGAGAGAACTTCAGTGTCTGGTACTTTCATTCGAATGGTACGCCAGTTCCATGATGGCATGATGGTCAGAGTATTTGACGGCAGAGAATCCTCTGAGACATTCCCAGTCACCAATAGTGTCAAACAGGGCTGTGTGCTCGCACTCACACTGTTCAGCATGAAGTTTACTGCCATGCTGAATGATGCCTTCCAGGACAGTGTTGCTGGAATCAGCATCAAGTATAAAGTGGATGGGAAGCTTTTCAACCTGAGGAGACTTCAAGCTATCACCAAAGTGAAGGAGACTGTTCTGAGAGATTTCCTCTTTGCCGATGACTGTGCCCTGTATACTGGCTCACAGCCAGAGATGCAACTCAGGATGGACAAATTTTCCACAGCTTGTGACAACTTTGGACTCACTATCAACATTAAAAGGACCGAAGTCATGCACCAGCCTGATCCTCATGCACCATACACAGAACCCATAATCACAATCAAAGGGCAGAAGGGCAGTGGACCAGTTCACTTATCTTGGCAGCACCCTCTCCCAAGCAGTGACTATTGATACAGAAGTTAACTGCAGAATAGCAAAGGCAAGTTCTGCTTTCAGTAGACTGCGCTCCACTGAATGGGAACATCGAGGAATCAGCCCAGCAATAAAACTGAAGGTCTACAATGCTGTTTTTGTTTTTCCACACCAACAGCATAACAGCATAACAGCTTTGAGTGAGGTAGCTGCACTCAGTAATCTGGCCAATCAGGTGAATAAACAGCTTTACAGAAGGTTGATTTTTCCATGTCACCAGGATGAATAAGGATATAGAGCAATATGAAGCAAAGGTGGGTGAATGAAGTTCAGATACAGTTTAGTCCTCACTCAAGAGATAGAATGGCCTAGACACCAGTTTTTGTGCCAGCGTTTCCCAGGTGGTCGTGTCTATGTCAAGTGACTTTAGGGAGGCTTTGAGTGTGTCTTTGTAATGTTTCTTCTGCCGTCCATGCGAGTGTCTTCCAGCAGAGAGTTCCCCAGAAAGGAACTGCTTGGGTATTCGCTCATCCGGCATGCAGATGACATGATCTGCCCACCGGTCTGTGCTCTCATCAGCAGTGTATGGAATGATGGTAGACTTACTCTGCAGAGAACTTCAGTGTATGGTACTTTCATTCGGATGATACGCCAGTTCCATGATGGCATGATGGTTAGAGTACTGGATGGCGGAGAATCCTCTGAGGCATTCCCAGTCAGCAATGGCATCAAACAGGGCTGTGTGCTCGCACCCACACTGCATGATGTTGGGGTGGCACACTGCTTCCTCACAGCATCAGGGACAGAGAATCAATTCTGTCCTCATGTGACTATTTAGAGTTTTCACATTCTTCCCACACTTGCTTCAGTTTCCTTTAGGTGCTCTGGTTTCCTCCCACAGTCCAATGATATGCAGGTTAGGTGGAATGGCCATGCAAAATTAACTCTTAGTATCTCAAGATGTGCAGGTTAGAGGGATTAGCCATGGTCAATGTGTGAGATTACAAGGATAGGACAGAGGAGAGGTTCCCAGTTAAGCATTTGCATGGAAATTGCCCAGAAGTGCAAACATTTTCTGGGCAATTGTTCTGCACAGGTAACCATCCGGAAATACAACTTAAATTGCAAATTTTGGAAGGTTCTGCAAGGTGCACCAATACTTATCCAGGGAGAGTTAGAACATTTATAAGCTCTTCTGACGTTTGGGTAACTATAGTGAACACCCAGACCAACACCCATAGGACCCCCCAAACCCCAACTGCACACCACCCCAAGGATTCCCTCCCCTGCCCCAGATAATCACTGATTATCTCCTAGGTTTCAATGACAGAACAGTCATTCTGAGAACAGAATGGTTTGATAGTCTTCAAAGACTTAACTATGGGTGGCACAGTGGTTAGCATTACTGCTTCACAGCAGTAGGTACCAAGGTTCAATTCCTGGCTTCTGCTCTCCCCATGTCTGCATGGGTTTCTTCTGGGTGCTCTGGTTTCTTCGCACAATCTGCAAGATGTGCTGGTTAGGTGCATTGGCCGTGCTAAATTCTCCCTCAATGTACCCGAACAGTGCTGAAGTGTGACGACGAGGGGATTTTCACAGTGACTTAATTGCAGTGTTAATGTAAGTCGACTTGTGACACGAATAAATAAACTTAAGTTTAAGTTAATGATCACTTAAAGATAGAAGAATATCGAGAGAGTTCAGCAATCATCTGATGACCAGGTATTACTTATCCCAATAAAGAAAAGGTTTTCAGTTCTTAAATGTGCAATGACAGCCAAAAAAAGTACCACCATCTTTTTCTACTTTTCCATCAAGGCCATGCGAATGCCTAGGAGTAGACTTGTTTGATTTTAAAGGCAATATATTTCTCAGGGTTATTAATTATTATCCAAAGTGGATTGAAGTGAATAAATTGCACATCATCATGATGGAAGCAGTTATTCACTCACTGCAGAGAATTTATCCAAGATATTTCAATCCAGACATCATGGTGTTGGACAACGGTCCACAAATTGCGAATGAATTATTCCAAAATTATGAATGAAGATGTATTCATTCACATAACTAGGTCACCTTGTTACTCTCAAATGGAGAAGCTGAGAGACATGCAGAAACAAAAATTTGATGAAGAAGAATGAAGATCTTAGTTTAGCTCTTCTGAGTTACAGAATCTCACCATTACAGAATTATTTCTCACCATCAGAGTTATAATGGGAAGGAGGTTGAAAACATAACTTCCAACTCTATAGCAGAAATTAAAACCTAATATTACCTTGAATGACCATGAAAGGGTGAAGAAGAAAAACAAAGAAACAAACAGACTGGTAACCTTAACTTCAGGCACAGAGCTCAAGACACATCAGTGTTGAAGCACAAGGAGAGAGTACAGGTACAAGATCAACATAAAGGTAAAATAGTTGATAGAGCATCACAACCGCGATTATACACGATTGAGATGGACAAGGGAACTATGAAGGGGAAACTTCAGCACCTTCACATCCTTAGAAAGGAAGCCAATAGAAATTTGGGTTTATTACTCAGATCCTGGTAGCGATAAAGAAGAAGAAGAAAGAAGACAAAGCTCCACAGCCACCCAGGAGAAGGACACTCTCCAAATGAAGGAAATGTATGGAATGCCCTCGATTTCAGAAAGACATCAGAACAAGATCGGGGAGATTGGTCAAAGAACTTCAGAGACTAACTCTGTGAAGTCTAGGCTTAATGGGGAAATGTAGGAGAATGTATATAGTAAGGATAAAACCGCAGGAAAGAAATTTACTAAAATGGTTCCAGGGATGAGTGATCATAGTTACATGGATAGCCTTGAGCCTTGGGCGGCACGTTGGCACAATGGTTTACACTGCTGCCTCACAGCACCAGGGACCCAGGTTTGATTCCCAGCTTGGGTCACTGTCTGTGTGGAATTTGCACATTTTCCCTGTGACTGCATGGGTTTCCTCCGGGTGCTCTGGTTTCCTCTCACAGTCTAAAGATGTGTGGGTTAGGTGGATTGGCCATTCTAAATTGTCTGTTAGCATCAAGAGGTCTAGTTAGGGTAAAAACATGGGGTTATGGGGATGGAGCCTGGGTGGAGTTGTGGTTGATGCAGGATCGATGGGCTGAATGGCCTCCATATGTACTGTAGAATTCTATGATTCTATGAGAAGCTGGTGTTGTTTTCCTTTGCCAGGTGGCAATGCTCCGAGAGATTGTGATTTCAAATAAACCTGTTGGTCTATAGCCTTGTCCAACACCTGCATCTCCACCTCAAATAAGAAGAGGCTAAGGGGGTATTGGAGAGTTAAGGGTTAGCATCAGAAGCACATGATGCTAATGTAACGATGATCTGACATTACACGATTCAGTAACAGCAATCTGGAGGGAGGAGAATTTCCAACCTTCTGCAGAGGATCCAGAATAGTGGCTGTAAATAAAGACAGCTTGAACAAACTATATTCTCAAGAAACTTACTTTGGAAAGATAGAGAAATAGATAGATAGAACCCTCTTTGAACCCTGAACACACAAAACAGGGATAAAAAGTGTTCAAATTCAGAAAGGGCTTTGATAGAATCAATTAGAGAAACAGTTTCCAATGCTGAAAGGTCAATAATTAGCGGGCACAAGTTTAAAGGAAATTAGCAAAAAAACCAGAAGCTTTTCTACACAATGAATGGTTAGGATATGGAGCGAGCTGCCTGAGAGGATGGTGGATACAGATTCCATAGTGACTTTCAAAAGGGAATTCAATAAATACTTGAAGGAGAATAAATTGCAGGGATATGAGGAAAGAATGAGAGAGTGGTGTGAATTGGATTCCTCTTCAGAAGAGCAGGTTGAACAGACCAAATGCTCTTTTCCTCTGCCATGCCATTTTACAATTTTATTCTCACCAAGCAAAGTCAACTGTACCACATCACAACAATTTTGCCAATTTTATTTGATGACTGAGCACCTTTAAGACAGACCATGCCTAAAGGTTACTGAACATAGCCGGAGGATTAGATTAGAGGACATACGTCTTTATTAATTCTAAGGAAGTGCAGAGTTCTATCAAAAGGTAATATTTTTAAGCTGTTGAGTATATTAAATATATTCTTTTCTGACTGGACCTCCTTTGTTTGAAATGTTTTAGCACTAGTTCAGTTGAATTCAACGAACAGAAGCTGCAGCTGGAATCACAACAATTGGAAACATTCTTCTTTTGCACATTGTAATCACCCAGGCCAAATGCAGTGATGCTATCATCCTTATTCCTCATGCACTGGCAGGAAGTGGATCTAAATCCACTTTCTTTCAGTTTTCCACAGTATGTCTGTTTTTCCACAACACACCAACAGCATAATAATGCTGAAGCTTTGAGGGAGGTAGTTCACTCAGTAACCTGGCCAATCTGGTGAATAAACAGCTTTACAGAAGGTTGATTTTTCCATGTCATCAGGATGAATAATCCTCATATGTCTCAGCAGCAAACGGGCTGTTGAAATGTACACCAATGTAACAGCAATTCGACAATTCAGGATTTGTGTCAGATGTCTGGTGGTGTTGCTAATGTATGTTCAGCTTTGAGCAGTGAAGATATTTAAAATGAGCAGACCTAATTACGTGTTTCAAGCCACACTTACTGTGATCTGCCCCCACAAATGGGCAAGTACAGACCCTGGGAAAAAAAATTACCACCTATTGAGATATTCCCAGAAAGGTTAAGGGTGTAAGTGTGGAGGAAAACAGGGAATGATGAACTGTAAGAGACCTGATTAATTGTGAAAGTGACCTGAAAAAGCACGAAAGATAGAGGAGTGGGAAGGATTGTAAATGTAAGAGGGAAGAAAATGGGAAGCAGTGAAAGGACAAAGAGAACAAAATTGTCTGAGCAGAAAATAGAAACTGTCAGATGTAAATGACTTGCAAGTGATTGCGAGCTTTTAAAGATGAGTTGAGTAATGGCAAGAGAAAGAAGAGGAATAAATTATAAGGAAGACAAAAAGGGTGAAAGAGAGAGGAAAAACTGAATCATCCATCGTGTGAGTATTATAGCAGAATAATTAGTTTCTCAGGTAATTCACTATTCAAATGTGTTTACCAAATACTAAACTCCTCAGCTGAAAAGAAGTTCCACAGATAGCAGTGACTTTGGAACATTGTCAAGATGACCAGTTCTATATGGAATTAGTGGGTTATTTCTCCATGCTGGTCTTCTGAACTGAGTCTGATCCAATCTCAAAGATCTGCAGTGTGTGCACTTTCCAGCAGAACTCACTGAATGGACGGAGCAGGATCTGTCTGATTTTTTTTCCCCGACCCTGTTCAGTTTGCAAAGGCTGAAACTCATTGCAAAAGGTTCATCATTACCTCAGGCAAGATTAGGTAGGACAGTATAAACCAAGATTGATGTTGGATCTTCCTGGCTTGTTTAGTACAGTGTCACACTGGGTAGAACAATTATCCTTTGATCCATCAATTTTTGATCTGATTTATTATTGTCACATGTATTAACATAGTGAAAAGTGTGTGCTATACGGACAAAGCATACCATTCATATGGAAGAAAACGAGACAGTGCAGAATGTTGTGTTACAGTCAGAGCTAGGGTGTAGAGAAAAATCAACTTAATGCAAGGTCGGTCCATTCAAAAGTCTGACAGCATCAGGGAAGAAGCTGTTCTTAAGCTGGTCGTTACATGACCTCAGACTTTTATATCTTTTTCTCGACAGGAAAAGGTGGAAGAGAGAATGTCTGGGAGCGTGGGGTCCTTAACTATGCTAGCTGCTTTGCTGAGGCAGCGGGAAATGTAGACAGAATCAACGGATGGGAGGCTGGTTTGTGAGATGGTTTGGGCTACAATCACGACCTTTTGTAGTTCCTTGTAATCTTGGGCAGAGCAGGAGCCTTTGAAGATTAATCGAGACTTTGAAGGTTGATCAGAAGTAAATCCAACAGCATTGTGTTACTCAACTCATCTTTAAAAGCCTACAGCTACTTGCAAGTCATTTACATCAGACAGTTAATCATTTTTAACTTTGTCTTGACTATCTTTATTCCAGACCAAATCTTGATGACAGCACAGTACTTAAAAACGTTGCGCAAGCGACATAAAGTGAGATCAGTTTTACGTGCTGAATGTTTAGATTATCCACTGGGATCAGGGTCGAGGTGAGGCATCCTGAACTTATGCCGATATGAAGTCCTTGCACATTTTCAGCCCCAGTCTTGCCAGTTCCAAGTCCAGGTGCAAAGAGTGGCCACCTTCACAGGGCACATGTGAGCAAGAACAATGAGAGTAACTTGAGGGAGTATCATTTCCTGGGTCTGACTGATGTTTAAGTTAAAAATATTTAAATAAACAGCAATAACAGCACACAGAAACTGTGGATTAGATGAAATGGCTTCATAAAAGCAGTTAATCATTTCACTCTTTTCATGCTCTAAGCCAGTGGAAGTTACTGATAGTACAGAAGAGACAAGGAAGGATTGGTCTGGGGCAGGGGATGTGGAGGGAGATGAAGTAACCAGCCCAGAGATTGATATGACAGTGTCTTGGGAGATATGTAAGGAAAAGAGTTGCAAGATAATGTCTGAAATAAATATGGCCTGCTGATTTCCAAGTTAACTGATCTTAGCCTAATCTTTTTTCTAGCACATTGAGCACTGAATACTAATTGACAGATTTCTGAAATAAACTAATGAATGTTTAAAATGCCACAATATAACACTCAAAAGAGCATGGCTGTCTTTCTGACTCAGTGGGTAGCACAACTGCATCTGGCTGTCGATTTGAACCTCAAACTTTGAGATGATAATCTAAACTGACATGTACAGTACTAAAGTAATGCAGCATTGTCAGGAGGTATATATCGTCCAGATAAATTATGACTCTATGTATTCTGGTGGCCGGGGTAAATGTTAAGAGACCATGAATATGTTTGAAGAGGATATAAGTTTCACATTCTCGAAAACTGTCCTTCAGTTAGTACTGATCGTCCAATTATTAAAGTTCATTTAATCTTACTGTTTGCAAAATGGCTATTTTGTTTGTCTGCATAGACAATTAATTATGAAGCAATTTCAGATCTGTTGGAAAGATAAAAGTGCGATGAAACTGCAAGTTTTTTTAAAGGATTTTAAGAGAAAGCATTTGTCAGATTTATTTTTCATTTGTTTCCAAGCACTGGATGAAAACCTGACACAACATCTCTTGAAAACAAAGTCCTTGCGCTGCATGAATCATTTGTTGGCACCTTGACTTCCTCCTCCCACCCCATTGTTTGCATACAGTGCCTTTCCTCTAAAAGTGAAGTAATTCATTAAAATGATCTGTTACAAATAAAGGTTACGAAGAGAGAATTCTGCAATTATTGTTTGGAGCAGGTAGTCTAGTTTTTGAATGAGATTTAAAACATATTTCAATTTATAATTTGGTTTAAAAATGCATTGTACAGGCCAGTAATAAGCACATTATGAATCATTTATATGAAGCTCCTTTCTTCTCTATTTCAATGATGGGGTTTTAAAGGGGTCACCAAACACAGAACTCTGGTTCATGCCAATTTTAAAGACACACAGGAGCATTTTGCATATGGTACCATCTGAAGGGCAATGGTTCACAAATAGTTCCAGGTTTCATATATCAAAGAACTGCTAAATACCAGGGACAGTGTATGTTTTCTTCTTATATGATTACTTAACAAAGAGGAAGCAATCTGGTCTGCTTTCACACATAGCTTAGTCCCCATTCACATTTGATAATGTTAAGGGGAGAGATAAGTTTCTATCTGATCCCAGTTGCCACTTGTGTAATTAAAATTCTAAAAGAAATAAATACATGAGAGGTTATTTAAAGAGTGTGCACTTTTGTAGCATCAGCCCCAGTTGCTTGTAATGGAAATTTGAACATGCATGGCCCCTGATAATTGAAAATGGTAGGCAGCTTTTGTCTGTATTTCTGATACAAGCTACCAATGGCTAAGCCTCTATTCTGTCATCATTCTTCTGCAGTTTGCAACAGAGCAGAGCTAACCATGCATCACAGATTCACAAGCCTGTTCATCTTCTTATCTTCCAGTAATTCTTACGATTTACCAATTGTGATGCTGATATTTGTGGAACTGCGGCAGATATTAGAACTTACAGGTGTAGCAATTCCTGCACCCAATTCAAGACCGTGAGTCAGATGCACTGACACCTGCACCTGAATATTCACTCCACTCAGACAATGCTAACTCTTCCACTCCTGATACTCAGCAACACAATATGGGTCATCAAGCCCCAACTATTTATTTGGCTTCACTGTTCCAGTACAACTTGGAATATGCATGACAAAACCTCAACAAAAGGACAGCATTTCTAACAATGCTCCAATTGTCCATATACTGCAGTGTACAATTACCTGAGATTCTCCACTCATTCGTCTGCGGCTCAATAAATAACTGTCCGATTCAGAGAGTGTTATCTACTGAAGCAAACCAGTGCATTGATTTATTGTTAACAATTGCAAATACATAATAATAATGAACAAATACATGCACAGTGAGGGCATAAATAGATACCATCCATTGCACAAGCAAATTCTCCTTGAGAATTTGAGAACAGCACATCACAATGGATTTATAAAACCGGTAGTTAAGATGACTTACAATGGTGCACTGTTACCTGGCACTGACACCTTGGCCTAGCGCTGTGAGGGCAGACAATTTATTCCCTTTGACGAAACCACAGCTGTCAATCAGGCTAAGAGTCTATGTAAACATTGCAGTGAGGAATGATGGTGGGGTGGGGGGGGGTACCTGAGATGCATTCAAGCATGAAGGGAAAGATAAATAAACACACCTGACTGCAGCCTGAATAGAAAGCCATTATGCTGTCAATGGAAGTCTATTTTAAAACACTCCACTCTGAAATTGACAGTGATCAATGGTTTCTAACGGAGTAGACAGGATTTCAAAGGCTTCAGCTTGCTAGGAAGGCTCAGAGACTCCAAAGATACGTGAATACATTGGGAGGTGGTGGGTCAGGTCCCCCTTATGCTTGAATGATGTGGTGGGGGCGGAGGGGGGAGGGGGGAGGTGACCTGCTGTTTAAGTGGTGAAGGGAGGATGCTCCTTTTCTCTAAGGGGTTTGTGGTGCTCCTCAGTACACCAGGTTCACGCTCGTCATTACCAGGGCCAAATCCTACCCAGTGCATTTCCTGCTGGAGAGGTGGGTGAAAGGCAGGGGGGGATGCTAAATGGGCTGTCAAGCTCACTAACTGTATCACAATTAGCGCTAGCAGTTTTGTGTAATAACTGGGTTGCCGCCCATTCCAGGCCAGAAACTGATTGGGGCCGGCAGGGCAGGTGAATCCTGACAGCTCTCGCACCTGACGGGAATTCCGAGTTTTGCCCAATGCCCCATTCATCAGGACTCCCACCAACTGTCCACCATAGTTGTTTGATCTTTGCACTGTGATGTGGGGCCTCATTGTTGATCGATGAACTTTAGAGCAATACCATCTTAGAGTGAGAACAGTCCAGAATTACACAACAGTTTGCACTGATTGAATCCCGTGATATCTCTTATATAGTCAGTAATGGGACATAAGAACATAAGAACATAAGAAATAGGAGCAGGAGTAGGCCATCTAGCCCTTCGAGCCTGCCCCGCCATTCAATAAGATCATGGCTGATCTGTCGTGGCTCAGTTCCACTTTCCCGCCCTCTCCCCATAACCCTTAATCCCCTCTCTTATCAAGAACCCATCAACCCGCATCTTAAAAATATTTAGCGAGGCAGCCTCCACCACTTCAACGGGCAGAGAATTCCAGAGATTCACCACCCTTTGAGTGAAGAAGTTCCTCCTCAACTCCGTTCTAAACCGCCTCCCCTTTATCTTGAGGCTGTGCCCCCTAGTCCTACTGTCTTTTTTGAGCGGGAAGAGTCTCTCCACTTCTATCCTATCCATCCCATTCATCATCTTATACGTCTCAATGAGATCTCCCCTCATTCTTCTAAACTCTAACGAGTACAAGCCCAGTTTATTCAGCCTCTCCTCATAGCTCAACCCCCTCAACTCCAGTATCAGCCTAGTAAACCTCTTCTGCACTCCCTCCAAGGCCAAAATATCCTTGCGCAGGTGCGGCGCCCAAAACTGCACACAGTACTCCAGCTGTGGCCTCACCAATGCCCTATACAGCTGCAGCAAGACCTCCCTACTTTTATATTCAATCCCCCTCACTATGAAGGCCAGCATCCCATTCGCCTTCCTGACCACCTGCTGCACCTGCAAACTGGGTTTTTGCGACTCATGCACAAGGACCCCGAGGTCCCTCTGCACCGTCGCCTGATGCAGTTTTTCGCCACGTAAGTAATAGTCCTTCCTACCATTATTCCTACCAAAGTGGACCACCTCACACTTGCCAACATTAAATTCCATTTGCCATTTCCTGGCCCATTCGCCCAGCCTATCTAGATCCTTCTGCAGACTCTCCACACCCTCCGCACAATTTGCCTTTCCCCCAATCTTGGTGTCATCAGCAAATTTCGACACCCTACACTCGGTTCCCTCCTCCAGATCATCTATGTAAATGGTAAATAGCTGAGGCCCCAGCACCGACCCCTGGGGCACCCCACTAGTCTCCAACCGCCAATCCGAATAGCACCCATTGACCCCCACTCTCTGTCTCCTATTTGACAACCAATCCTCTATCCACGCTAACACCCTACCCCCAACTCCATGTCCCCTGACCTTCTGCAATAACCTCTTGTGAGGTACCTTGTCAAACACCTTCTGAAAATCCAGAAAGACCACATCCACTGGCTCTCCTCTATCCACTGCCCTAGACACATCCTCATAGAACTCCAGTAAATTTGTCAGACACGACTTCCCTTTAATGAAACCGTGTTGCGTCTGCCCTATCAAGCAATTCCCTTCAAGATGCCTCGCAATTTCCTCCTTAATGACGGATTCTAACATTTTACCTACCACAGACGTTAAACTAACCGGCCTATAATTCCCCGCCTTTTGCCTGGCACCCTTCTTAAACAACGGCGTAACATTAGCTGTTTTCCAATCTTCCGGCACTTCCCCAGAATCCAGCGACGTCTGGAAAATAACCACCAAGGCATCCACTATCACCTCCGCCATTTCTTTCAGAACCCTTGGATGCATTCCATCCAGTCCTGGGGACTTGTCCACAATCAGCCCCTCCAGTCTGTCGCGCACCACCTCTCTAGTAACAGTAATGTCATTAAGACCCTCCAGTCCTACCACCTTTCCATCGCTAACACCCAGCAAATTATTCACGTCCTCCTCCGTGAAGACAGAAACAAAAAAGTTATTCAAGACCTTAGCCATATCCCCATCCCCTACCACTAGGTCCCCTTTCTCATCCTCTAAAGGACCAACGTTCACCCTAGCCAGCCTCTTCCTTTTTATATATTTATAAAAATTCTTGCTATCCTTTTTTATATTAAGTGCTAGCCCAGCTTCATAGCTTCTCCTACCCTCCTTTATCAACTTCTTTGTCAATCTTTGTTGACATTTAAACCTTTCCCAATCCTCTTCTTGCCCACTGCTCTTAGCTACTCTAAATTCCTCCGCTTTTAATTTAACACTTTCCTTCACCTCCTTCGTTATCCACGGCTTATTACCTCTCCTCCTAGGGTCCTTTTTGACCATCGGAATAAATTTCTGCTGAGCACCAAGAAAGATCTCCTTAAAGATCCTCCACTGCTCCTCAGCACAGTGAGTCCTGTTCTATACAACAGCACAGGTACAGTTTAACTACTTATAGACTCACTGGGTGGGATTCTCTACCTGATGAAGACTCACCTAATGAAGGGGCAGCGCTCCGAAAGCTAGTGGCTTGTGCTACCAAATAAACCTGTTGGACTTTAACCTGGTGTTGTGAGACTTCTTACTGGGATTCTCTGGCCATGCTCGCCCCCAACCAGAGAATCCTGTCCAAGGTCAATGGACTATGCATGGTCTGCCCCCCCACCCCCTGTGTCCTCCCCCTGCCTGCTGCTATTCCTGTGGCAGGAGGACAGGATGTTTATATTCCAGATCCAGTAATGGGACATTCAGCCATGTTAAATGTAGAGACAAAATAGAAAATGCTGCAAACATCCTGTCTCTCTCACAGGATCCGTGGAAAAAGCACTGAAGTTTCACCATTTTCTGTTTTTGTTTCAAACTTCCCGTGTTTTGTGTTTTTTTGTTTTCTGTTTTTTTTCCCAATCTTGTCATATTTTGAATGTAGTCAGTGATGGGATGTTCAGTTTTATTTTATACGGGCCTGTAGTCAGTTCTGTGGCCGGCCAGTTAATTGCATGTCTAATTTTGATTCACTTAGAACAGTCAATGCCATGAATTATGGATGATTTTCCTGTTTACTCTCAGCCATGGTTCTATGTAAGATTGCACTACAATCTGATATAATGGTTTGGTATCAGTGGGCTAAATTGCACAGCCCCTCTTATGGGCCTATGGACTGCGATGACTGATGCAAGCAGCATACCAACATTGTGCTGCTTTCTCACTTCAACCTTTGCTGCACGCATCCATTAAAGACCGCATTAAACAGTAAGGGGCCTAAAATCATAACTTGCCATCACCACTTAAAGCTACCTGCATCTCTCAAAGTGGGGGTGTGGGTGTGAACTATGAATGGGGCAGGTGCTGATGGTCAGGCAGAAAGTGAATGTGATCTTGGAAAAGGTGCAGAATAGTTCAATTTTAGAAAGCGTGGCTCTGTATTTTACTGGAGACCTTTGGTGAGGGAAGTGGAAAAATAGGAGAGATGTCCTCTAACTACAAGGGACCAACAGGCCCTCCAGACACTCACTCAAAAGGCAATGGGAGCAAATAGCCAGAAATCAGGACACTGAGGACCTGGATGCTGTGCGCAAGAAATTCAGTGATTTTACTCAAATGGTCAAAGCTGGTGAATGCTTCTTCAAATGCCATATCCTACCAAATGCACCACTAACACCCAGAAACTGCTCAGACTACTACACCCCATCATTCACAAATTTCTACCACAAATCAGGGCTCACAACTAACATTTATAAGCTTCACCTCACCCTCACACAGTTAGCTGCAAGCCTCACACTCATATCTCACAAACTGCACACACAGCTAGTTATATAACAGCGGCAGCAATATCACCCAAACAAATTGCATGACAATGACTCATGCATTCACCGCTCCCTATCAGGACACGTTGATGCACGACTGAAAGCACTGACATGTCCTAACTCGAATGGATGAGACAGTGTTGGCCATTACCGGAATGCCCAATGTTGAGACTGGGATCAGCAGTGGAGTGGAAAGCATTTAAGATGATCGTACCTTTATAGATAATCCTCCTTTTTACATCCCACACTCTCCTCTGATTTACAATTTATGTCTTACAATTCAAGCTCACTTCATTTGGATCCCCTATTAATTCAGGTTTTTTTCCCAATAAAGTATGCCTAGTTTATTAAAATTGCCTCATTTTAATTACTGGATTATTTGACTTTTTGAACAAAAAAAGTCTTTGAATTAATAAAAGTAGTCTGTATTTCATTTGGCTCAGATTATGTTGCTGTAAATCTCAAGGGTTGCTTTAAGATCGCAGAATAATTGCTTCCTTCTCATTTTGTCTAAATTAGTCCATTTTCTCAATCAGTCTATGTCCAAACAAAGTTCCAGCATAGGAGCCACGGCTTTTAATCTTGGGTTTAATTTAATTTTGCTGACCCTCAATTTAACCCATGGGTAAAGCAAGAGTTCCAGTGTGGGCAATAGCAAATTATTGTTTCCTTTTTCAATGTGTTTCTCAAATACCTCCCTGTGGTTTGCCGTTTTAATACAGATTCTGTAAGTAACCACAACTGAATTTGTTAAAAATCCAATTAAGCACGTGTTTCAGGACTTTCTGAGCACAGAAACTATTTGGGAAGCAAAACTGCTTTTTAAGGGTTACATTTTAAAGCAAAATATATTTATACACGTTATAAAAAAAAGCACTTAGACGATGGCCCTGATTTACTGGCACGCCTGCCCCATTTTCGGGGCAGAAGGTTGGCAGAACGGCATTCTCCATTGACCTCGGGCACAATCTTATGAGCCTTGGCAGGCATGCCAATAAAATTCCAGCCAGTAAGTAGTTAATTCCAGTATGTGATGCATTGAAGTAGATTTTCCAAAGAGTGTACAGAATTAACCTGTCTCTGTGATTGTTAAATAGCTAAAATTTATTGGCCCCAGTATCTATTGGGATTGGACTTCCAAGCAAGCTATACAAATTCTAGAAACTGTGAAGTTCTGACTGCAATATTAGTACAGGTTCTGGAGGTAACTAGCTTTTTAATTTTAAATCTGCAGAATATGTTTTTTTAACCAGATTCCTGGCTGGAAGTCAGCATGATTGACAAGCCTGACTTTGTTCAGTGGGGAATACAGCAGGCAACGGTTCAAACATGGGACAGATAGGTTTCCTAGTCCCTGGGATAGACAACTTGAAGGACAGTGGGATACAGAATGACATGGCGTGTTAGAGAGTAAGGATGGGTCGTAGGGAGGTTGGGAGAGAGATGGCTGTTCTGTGATAGCCAGTGATCGCAAGGTTGGGTTAGTTTGACCATAATCATAGGCAGGCTTGTCTTTGACTCTGCTGCAGCAGGAGTCCAATCCCAAAGAGGGGTTGATTCCTGACCCCATGGTGAAAAGGTGTGGATGGAAAGATAGAATGGTTAATCTGCTCCTGCTCTTCTTGGTTCACTAGGAGTGTTCTCCAAGACTGAGGTCCTCATCTTAATGTTGGGTTTCTGGATGCTCAACCTGCAAAGCAGCTAAAATCCAAAGCTTCCGGCTTTATTAGCATCTTTAAAATAGCTGGAAATTGGTTTGTTGCAACTGCCTTCCCGACACACTGACAGTTTTTGTCCATTTAACTACACCCCCGCCACTTCCCCACACCCCATACCCCACAACCACCACCGCACCTAATCCCATTCAATTCCACTATTGTACCCAATTCTGGGAACTGCACTTTAAGAATTTTGTGAAGATTTGGAGCAGGTACAGAAAAGATTTACTAGAACATTTCTGTGGATGAGGGATTACAGTTGTGTGAATAAACTGGAGAATCTGCAATTGTTCTTCCTGGAGCAGAGAAGGCAAATCGGCAGTTCGATAAAAATGAAGGGTTTAGATAATAAAGAGAAACTGCTTCCAATTGCTGAAGGGACCATAGTCAAAGACCACAGAATTAATACAACTGAGATGATGATCAGAGGTGGCTTGAGGAAAATCTGTTTTACACAACAAACTTGAATTGATTTATTATTGTCATACAGTGAAAAGTATCGTTTCTTGCATGCTATACATAGAATAGATAGGGGAGAAGGGAAGGAGAGGATACAGAATGTCTGGGGTTGAAATACACTGCCTGATAGAACGAATTCAACAGTAGTTTTCAAAACGGTATTTGCTAAGTACTTTGAGAGGGAATTTCATATATATAGGAAAAGAACAGGAGATGGAGTGAATAACTGAATTATTCTTTGAAAGAGCTGATGAAATCTTGATGGGCTGCATGGTCTTCTTCTACATGTAATGTTCTTTGATTCTCTAAAATGGAGGTATACAGAGGTGCTTGCATCACTACTTGTCAAAGAAGCAGTGCCTGCAGAAGATTTCTCTCCAAAGAATGCCCTTCTCCACCACAGTTAACATCCTGCCCATGTTTATTAAGATTACAATTGCCCTCCGATGCCATGCTGTCATTCCAGGTTATCACTGGAAACATAATAATATTAACCAAACAACTGATTCTCCCTTCTTCCCCCACAACCTTCTCAATCAAGTTACAGGCATTACATAATTGAATTACAGTCATTGAAGACGATAGTGAGAAAGCATAGTTGTATTTCTGCATTTCATACCTGCCATGATTGGGTTGCAGAGATGTAAACAGCTGCTGAAATTTACCTCCTTCATTAATTGACTGTTCTGAAATTCAGACTCAAACAACATTGGCAGCAAACTCCAGGTGATGCCAATTGTGGATTGAGTTTTGAATTGGAATGCACAATGGCCTATTATATTGGCTAATTGGGTTTTTTTAACATCTGGAACATGTGGATTCTAAGCCAGCCAACTCTGAAATGAAAGACTCTTTGATAATGGTCAAATAATGGTTCCAAGTGCTGATGATAATGAAGTTAATGAAGGAGATTTTCACAGTAGCTTTACTGCAGTGTTAATGTAAGCCTATCTGTGTTACAAATAAACAAACTTTAAAATAAACTTTAACTTAAGAAATTCATCAGAATTGTTTTACATTTTTTGAAATGTTCCATGAGAGCATGTGAGAACTTTATTCCTGTAAAAAGTGTGACTAAGTATTAAGGTTTCTGTGAGAATGGTCACACCCATTTTTATATTGTATTTCCTTTCAATATTCGAACAATTGGAACTTTTATTTCCCCCATTGAAACAACAGGGCTTGTGATAGTAGCGCTTCTCATTATGAAAGGCGTAGACAGGGCAGGTAGGAACTGCCTCTTTCCATGACCAGCTGAGCATTCCAGCATTTTCTAGTTTTGTTCCAGATCTCTAGCGTCTGTAGTATTTTGGTTTTATGGATAGAAACAAACTGTTTCTCTTAGTTACAAGGCACAAAAATGAGCCACGGATAAATAAGTGAAAGAGATTTAAAACAGGGAGGAAGAGAAAATTATTTACAGAGTTGTGGGGCTATGGAATGCAATTTCAAGGTTACTAGCAAAGCAGAAACAATGTCAGCCTGAAAAATTAGACTAGATAGGTGGGTAAAAGAAAAGGGGATAGAGGAATGTGGAAACAGGACAGATAAATGTGATGAATATTTGCTTGCATGGAAGGCAAATGCCAGCATGGAGTGATTGGAATGAATAGTGCGTTCCCATGCTATAACCCCAGCATATACATTTATGTAAGAATTATACATAATTTATATTTGAGCAGTCCCTAATGTATTCATACGCCTGACCATACAGTAGGTAACTGCTCTCTTGAGAAGGCACAATGTGGGGAATAGTCAAATTAACAGGGCTGCAGAGGAGGCCTTTTTCTGAGGTTGAATTAAGACATATTGTGAGGACTCAGCAATGAGTACATTCTACATATTTGATCGTGTTATACTTGAGTTAAGTAAGACACCCAGAATTTAGAATTAATTAAGTCAATATATGTAGATTCCGTGGTGGAGACATCACTGAAGCTATATCAACAAAAGCAATGGGCAGGTGGTGGGAGAAATTCAGAAAGGATGTCATTTGTTTTCAAGATCTTGATCTAATAGTCTTAAGAATCAACATAGCATTAGAATTCCTGATTTACAGTGTAAACGTGAAATATTTATAAAGATAAGTTTGACTTGATTGTTAAAGTTTCTGAACAATATTTGTATACCTATGTTTGTTTGCGTAATTATTTAAGTAAATATACTTGTTTGTTATATGCTAGATTATCCAAAGTGATGCTCACTGTAGCAGTTTAAGGTATCAAAGATTTAAGATGGGAGGAAATACGAAGGGTGCTCCAAAACCTGGATTTTCTGACTGGCCAAATGCAGCATCGGTGATGGGGCTCAGATTGCAATTCAGTCCAGACCAAGCTTGTGAGTATGAACCTCACATAATCTCTGAGGTTGGTCTCGTCTAATTATCTTGGGTTAGCTCCAGGCATCAACAATGCCATTAATTGGGAGTTCCCCGTTCAGGCAATAGGAAATAGTATTCTGGATTTCAAAACCTGCAGCAGCAAGTGTCACCATTGTTATTGCTGAAACAAAGTTCAAAGAAGATAACTGGTATGTTCATGGGACCATAGAGAGCTACAAGCTGACAAATGAGGCAGCAGAGTAGGAATCCTTTCTGGCATAGAATGCTGCATTATTTGTTTCTTTAATATCATTAGAAAATTTATTCAAAAAAACATTACTGATGATTTAGAATGCGCTGAACAAATTACCTAATCCCTGAATGCAAGTACTCACCTGGAGGTCCCTGTTTAAGGCAAATAACATCTTGCTCTATTAATGCAAAGCTCAAAATCATACTGCTTCCTAGTTATTTTCCTTTCCATTTGAGGACCAAAAAGGATGTTAAATTTATTATAAATCTGAAGTCTCTAGATACAGTTACCATAACATATCAGAAGTCAGCGAACCCTGTGCCCAGAGGAAGGCAGTTGTCCGATAGAATCAAAATTCTAAATGACAAATTTATTTCAGCCACACACATTTAATTTCACAATGTGACAAATGTTCTATATATCGTATTATAAATTATACAATTGGAAAAGTGGGTGTAGGTGCCATACAAAGTAGCAAGTGTCCAGGTTCTAGTCCTGTGATCATTAATCTGAGCAATGAAACAGCTATGATGCTACAATTTGCATTAGTTCTCTTACACTACCTGGGTGCTGGGGAAAAGCCCCATTGATTCCTGCCTGATGGTGGCCTTCTACCCGTGATCTTCCATTCCCATCTGCACACTCAGGACCGGGTGCACCCGCTGGATGCAGGCCAAAGCCCACTGAAAGTTCTGGCAGTAAGACGTGGTCAGCCTCTTGGTTGTCAGACTCTTCATGTACACCTCCCACTTTAAGGTACATTATACTTGAACACTCCCTCTTAAAACTGGGGCTAATCAAACTTTGTCCCTCCACCAAACACTTTCCTTTCTCAGCAGGTGCACGTGGTGCATGGTTTCGCACTACTGCCCTGTGAGACAAATAATTCCAGGGACTAGAGAATAATAGTTGACCCCGGCCAATGCAGGTCAAGCTACCTCCTTTAGTCCCTTAATACTCGAAGATTGAGTTCTGTGACACTCTGACAGTGTTTTCTCATTCTGTTCATATGTTTCTGGATTGTGTTTCTGCTTTCAATTGAACCGCTACATAAAAGGTGTCTGTAACCTCTTGGATGTGGCTGACTGGGAGATGCCACACAGGTCATTTGTGCTACCCTGAAATGAGCCAGTCATATAGAAATTCAAAGCAGTTGTGAGTTTAAGGACCACAGGCAGTGCATGTCCTCCCATTCCATGTGGTACCAGCTCTTGTAGGGTCTGGCAGAGGTGGGTCTACCATCCCCCATGACAGACATAGCTTTCTACAGCACTGAATCTCTGACATTTGCAAGTAGGAAGACCAACTTTGGAACACTGTTGGCTGACACATATGAGGCTCACACATCTGTGATGCTGGTCCCGGCATCATCAGGCCCAGCTTTCCCCTCCTCCGTAGGACTCCAGTCCTGTCTAGGTGCCATGGCACATTGGTGTCTCTGATGTTGCTCTATGGCAATAAGTAGAATAGCCAACTCAACAGGTTTCATGATCCTCCAAACCATGCACCATAAATAAGAGGACACCACAGTGAGCTATAACAGTTTGTGACAGGGTCATGACCCTCATCCACTCTGACGCTATAACCACATTTCCACATCGGTCCTTGCAACTCCAGGATGATGCCGCATGTGGGCCCTCCAGGGTCTCAGTGGCATTAAACACCCACATTCGCCAAGCCCCCAAAGAAAACTGGCATCATGTTAGAGGGCCGTCAAGTAGTTACATGTAACTAGTGTTTTAATACTGACAGGGGACCTCACTGATTCACCCCTCCATGATCTCAAACAGGGTAGGTGATAATAGACATCACCGTCACGCCTTACATTGGGAGCACATCAGTGTTAATTATGTAATGTAGAAGGCTTTCTGGGAATTTCAGCTCAATTCTTGGGACAAATACTTACAAAGGGTTAAAAGGTGGCCTCCACTAAATGGCTGTGCTGTTTGGCTAGGGAAGCCGGGGGTGGCTGTTCAGCCAAGTGTCTTCCTCTTGTGGCTAAAGAGGCACAACTGAATAGTGCAAGACCAGCAATTAGCATATCCCGTGCCTTACTCCCAGGTCACAAGAAGTGCAGAGTTAAGCAGCTTTCCATGACCCGTCGAGATCTACCATAACTCACAAATATCTCTGACAATTGGTTTTGGACTTCCGAGCATCTTCTCCCCTTTGTCCTCACACTGCTGTCAGAGTGGATTTCAATCGCACTAGCAGTCATCCTTCCCCCACTGAGAAATCTCTGCCTTCCTAATTTTAGATGAGTTATACCAGTATCCAGTTACGCAGTTTGGACTCAGAAATTTCCCAGCCACCTTCGAAAGGCTTATGAAGCAGGTAGGTGACGGGCCTGCCCAACTGTGTCATGCACCTAAATAAGCTGATGAGCTGCTAGTGTACAATCACACTTGGGAAACTCACCGAGAACAACTAGATGTCCTCTTCCAAAGGTTAAAGTCAACTGATCTAGAAACCAATCTCATAATTGGTTCCACTGGTCGGCGCAACATTGAGGGCCGAAGGGCCTGTACTGCGCTGTAATGTTCTATGTTCTATAAAAAGTGAGTTCGCTAAGGCTCTCTTTCTGAAAGAATTGAACATCCTGCTCCAATGTCTAATTTGAAGTTTGTTTAATGCCCGTTGACCATAATGTCTATGCTCTAATTGTTCCCACTGAATCCTGCAATTTCTATCAAGAATAGCAATTCAGTATCTTTTTGTCTTCAATTTCTTGAATGCTATATGACCTAAGCTGCTTCTCTCTTAATTTGAGTGTTAAGAGATTTTTGCTGTGACATACTGATTTAAAATGCCCACTGCTTACAAAAATGGCACTCTGCATTTTTGGCAGGGCATTCTTCATGCCTATACAGTCTTTTCCCGCCATTGTGAGAACACTGAATAATGATGGTGACCAAACCCTTGTCATTCTTTCCCTGTTTTTATATAGGTGCACGGCTACTTCTGCAAACTGGACTGTGTCAGCCATTTTTCACCATTAGATTTCTTTGTTGCCTCACATAAGTATCTGATTTTAATTTCTTACTTCTGCCTGCCTTTGTAACTGCACAACTGTCAATGGGGTCATATCTTCCTTCGACTGCAGAAAATCTGATGTTCTAAGACTCCAACAACAATGCAACCATGAAATAATTTGTCTTTCAACATTCAATATTGGCAATTGTCAGCTAATCAATATAAATCACTAATGCAGGAATCAACACTGTCTTCCGGTCTCTGAGTACATCTATTAAACAATCACCCTTTTGATAATGTTGTTATTTCTAAGACTAAAATCAATGCCAAAGATTTTGATAACTTTTTCATTTGTCACTGTTTCTTCATTTATGTTCTAACCATTACATCGTAGGTCCCATACTTATGGCATAAAAATGGGTACTGACCTGTTCTTTGCTCACCATATCTGCTAGTCTTCAAGCTGTTCGATACTTAGTAAACCCACAAAATCAGTTCTGTCACTTCTCTGCTTGATCTGGGCCTTCCACATGGTCAGAGCACTCTGATAAATGTAGAATTTTCTCAAGGGCTGTTCCTCACTCTAGCCTGTGACACACTGCTGGAGGTAAGGCTGTTTGTAAACTTTGTCTTTTATTGAATATTCCACTAACTATGTGTAGCATAAGGCTTAGCATGAGGCCCTACATAAAACTATCTCTCCGTATGCACTGTTGTCATTTACAAATGACGTAGGCTGTCTATTTATATGTTTAATATTAACCCCTTATTCTACAGCTACCACAACTAAGAAAATCTAAACATATAATTAAACAACCTGTCATATAATCTCAAATACAAAGATGAAATTAACCTTGTGTGTGTGTTATTCCTCATCTGGTACACAATATTGGTAAAAGTAGATTTGACTGTCAGTCATCAAGTTCTCATTATTATAATAACTCCTTACTGCAGAAGAGGAAGTCACTAGTATAAAACTATTTCCTTTTTCTCTCCATTTTGTTCCTCCTTCTTCCCTTGATTTTTTTCCCTTTTCTCAAGTCTTTGGAATCCAATTAATTATGAAGTGCATTTCTTCTTATGAAATAAGACAGCACAGAACAAGAAATAGAATTTTTGCTGCTAGTGCTCTTGGGAACTCTTCACAACTTGCTGAGGATAAAAGCTTTAGATTTATTTTGCAGAAGTGTCTCGCAGTGCTTCACATAGAAGTGAATTGCCTTTTGAAGTGTTCTGACTACTGTCAGTGTCGGAAGACGTAGTCATTTTACACTCGCAAAAAGCAGAGATAAATCTGATCTTGATTGAGGGAGAATTAATTAAGACCAAGTCCCTGTTCATCTTCAGACAGAACCGCAAGATCTTTCATATCCTCCTCAACAGCATACTAGGCTTTGACTTGGTACCTTTGTATAATATAGCATCAGCTTTGTTTGTACAGACAGGCTCTGAGATACCATTCGAAACCAGAATCTACTATCTGAAAGGTAACATCTGAACCATAAGGACACCCGAAGACTAACCAAATACAGCACCATAACTTGCTATCAAAATAATTTTGAGGCTAATGGCCCTCATCAGTTTTTAAGCACAAATGCCACAGCATCTTTAGATGAGGAGCAGATGTGCTATTAATTACAGAAATCTAATAGCTGTTCAGAACATGCCACTCCATTTTAGTTTCACAAAAGCACCACCGCACATACTGGCTGGAATTTTACCATCCTGCCATGCGAATTGGAAAGGTACGTAGACCTTGGACGGGATTTTACGATTTTGGGATGAACAAAGCCACAAATTCCTGCCCTCTAACTCAAAGTTGAAATGTGCTAGATGGCATGAAATCGTTTTATTTGCACAGTAAATACAAACTAAATTTTCAGAGAAAGTACCCTTCTAATGGATTGGTAAATATTGCTTGTTGTGAGACAAGTTCTCTGAAACTGAAACTTAGAATTACAAATGAAAAGTTTCATTCCTTTAGGTCTTAATTGTTGTTGCAGAATTTAGAAATGTATTTTTTTTATGTTCTGACTTTTCTTTTTCTCTTAATGAAATCTTCATTTAACTCTCTTTATTTCTCCTCCTTAACCTACTTAGCCATTGCAGTTTTTAAGCATAAGTTTATTAGTGTCACAAGTAGGCCTACATTAACACTGAAGTTACTGTGAAAATCCCCGAGCCGCCATACTCCGGCACCTGTTCAGGTAAATTGGGAGAATTTAGCACAGCCAATGCACCTAACCAGCACATCTTCCAGACTATGGGAGGAACTTGGAGCACTCGGAAGAAACCCACGTGGACACGGGGAGAACGTGCAGGCTCGGCACAAAGAGTGACCAAGCCAGGAATCGAACTCAAATCCCTGGCGCTACTCTGACAATTCCATCTCAGTTCTTGCATTGTTAATTTCACAATCATTCATAATGGCAATGGAGGTAATCAGCTGCTTGTTTCATTCATTCTGGGTCCAGAGAATCAGAGAAACTGGCCAGAATTTTATTAAATCCTCAGTTTAATAAATCATGGTGTTGGCATTGTGCCAGGCACTGCAGAAATGGGGGTGTGGGGAGGGAGAAAGATGTCACATGGTCCACCTTCCCTTGGACCAACTGAACTCCTTGAGTAGTCAATTAACAACCACTTTAGGACCTCCTGTTCACATTAGAGGGAGAGGGCACGGTGACCATACCATAGGTCCAGGTGAACCCTGGCATCACTGTTTGAATCTGGGGCATCCCTCTTGTTTGGGTACCCTGTGTCTAATGGAGTTCACCCTCACTGCCGCCCAGCCCACCTCCCCCAGGTTATCTCACCTTTGCTTGTTTCTCTCTCAAAAGCAGCCACTCCCAACACTCTCACTGGAACCCGCCAGATCTATCCGTGTAAAAGTGTCATCTGGTTCCAGCAAAGCTCTCGCTTGGGGTCTGCAGTTGTAAGAGTGGCCACCACACACAGTGGCACTTGGACTGAAGAGCAGCTAGCCATCACACACCTCCAGTTTCCTTGCTTTTTCAACAATCTATTGTGCAAAATATCATCATGTTTAAACAGGCAGCAACTATTAGTGGATACTATTCATTGTCCTGCTACAGCAAATTATGGCCTCTTAGGTTTCAAAGAAGAATGAATTCTGTGAATTATCTCCCAACTGATGACACCAAAGTCGGAGGTGTGGTAGATTGTGAGGAAGGGTGTCGAAGTTTGCAGGGTGACTTGGACAGGTTGCAGAGCTGGGCCGCGAGGTGGCGGATGGAGTTTAATGCGGAGAAGTGTGAGGTAATCCATTTCGGTAGGAATAACAGATGTGTTGAGTATAGGGCTAACGGGAGGACTTTGAATAGAGTGGAGGAGCAGAGGGATCTAGGTGTATGTGTACATAGATCCCTGAAAGTTGGGAATCAAGTAGATAAGGTTGTTAAGAAGGCATACGGTGTCTTGGCGTTTATTGGTAGGGGGATTGAATTTAGGAGTCGCAGCGTCATGTTGCAACTGTACACAACTCTGGTGCGGCCGCACTTGGAGTACTGTGTGCAGTTCTGGTCCCCACATTACAGGAAGGATGTGGAGGCTTTGGAGAGGGTGCAGAGGAGGTTTACCAGGATGTTGCCTGGTATGCAGGGGAGGTCCTATGAGGAGAGACTGAGGGATTTGGGGTTGTTTTCACTGGAAAGAAGGCGGCTAAGAGGGGATCTTATAGAAACATATAAGATGATTAGAGGTTTAGATAGGGTGGATGGTGATAGCCTGTTTCCTCGGATGGAGAAATCTAGCACGAGGGGGCATGGCTTTAAATTAAGGGGGGGTAGTTATAGGACGGATGTCAGGGGCAGGTTCTTTACCCAGAGGGTGGTGAGGGACTGGAATGCCCTGCCTGCTGCAGTTGTAAATGCGCCTAGTTTGGGGGCGTTTAAGAGATTGGTGGATAGGTTTATGGACGAAAAGGGAGTGGTTTAGATTAGTGGGTCAATGTTTTTTTTTAAAAATAAGACTGGTCGGCGCAACATTGTGGGCCGAAGGGCCTGTTCCGCGCTGTAATGTTCTATGTTCTATGTTCTAACTCCCCTAGACAATGGAGCGGACATTGATCGAATATTATGCCTATGTTATCTTAACTTATGTCTAACTTGGGTCCTTGATTTTGACACTGGAACAAGAATAAGAAGTGTTCTATTCCCTCGTACCGGTGTCTCTCATTTTGACGAACACAGAATTCACTGGGGAAAGTATACTGAACTCTCGGCATAATAATTGTTTAATACATATCAAACTTCTTGAGTAATAGTTAATCAATGTAAGTTAAATTGGCAATTGTGTGTGTGTCTTTTTAAGATCCGTGAGTGGGATTCTCTGGCCTCGCTCGCCCTAAAACCCGAAAATCTTGCTGAAGGTCAATAGACCTCTGTGTGGTCGCCCCCCCACCCCCGCCACCTGCTACAATTCCCTTGGAATATTCCCCCCATCATGTCTCTTCCTGGCCTTTGCTAATTTCTGCCATTCCCAGAAATGTATCTTTTGCCTTCTGGGTCAGAGGAAACAAATCTCTAGACACAAAGAATACCCGTGGTTAATACATTTCTTCTTGATGAGCTGTCTTAAGCAGAGGGAAATGTGCGTATCATCGTTAACTAGCTTGAGTAATTAGTTCATGAGGGCCATTGAATGCTGATGCATAATCTGCTACAGTAGCTTCTGACCAAGCAAGTTCATTTGAAATCTATTAACAAAATGATACTAAACAGGTCAATGATATGACTCAAGAGTCTAAGGCCCTGAAGCAATTTGACCACCAGGAAGAAACTGAGATCACATTCAGTGTGTGGTCTGACAGATTATGTTACTGCAGACACTCAGTGGTAGAAATCCAGATACTCATTAAAGTGCTTCCGATATTTTATCCTACAGTTAGACTGGCTGCATGATTTGTAAAAAGGATGTACAGCGCTATATCACACAACCAGAATAAAAATGATTGCTTCCAAATGCATCTTACTCTTTCATGTTTGCATTTAGTTTCAGCTTTCAGTATTCATTTCCTTGGTTTGTGTTACAGTTGTGTAAAATGAGGAACACTTTCCTCCAACATTAAGATTAGATGGATGAATGCAGAATTATGAATAAATGTTTCATTTTTAATTCATTCATGTGGTGTGGGTGTAAACAGGCAAAGCCAGCATTTATTGCTTGCCTCTAATTATCTTGAGGAGGTGCTGATAAGCTGTCACCTCGAATTGCTGCAGTCCATGTGATGCAGGTACATCCACAGTGCTGTTAGAGAGGGTGACCTGCAACGGTGAAGAAAAGCAATATTTTTCCAAGTCAGGATGGTGAGTGATTTGGTGGGGAACGTGCAGGAGGTGGTGGTCCTATTTGTCTGCTACTCTTGCCCTGGTAGATGGTAGAAATTGCGGGTTTGTGGGGTGCTGTAGAAGGAATTTATAGATAGTACACCCTGCAGTCACAGTTCTGGTAATGGAAGAGTGACTAGGGTGGTGAGTGAGATTGGAGCCGAGGAGGCTAGTTTGACCTAGAATGTGTTGAACTTCTGAAGTGTTTTTGAAGCTGCACTTATCCAAGCAAGTGATGAGTATTCCATCACACTCCTGACTTAAGCCTTTTGATAAATGAAAGGTTTATGGATGTCAGTAGGTGATTCAAACACCACAGACTACTTAACTTCTGACTTGCTCCAAAATCTTGTGTCTTGTCCAGTTACGGATGATGACGGTGGGAGACTTGGTCACGGTTATGCATTTGAAAGTCCAGGGAAGGTTATCAGGCTCTTTCTTGTTGGAAGTGGGCATTGCTAGGCACCTGTGTTGCACAATGATTATTTGACACTTAGCAGTTAAGTCTGAGTACTTATTGCTCAGATTTTGAAGCACACAATGTCAGAGGAGCTGCAATGGAACTGAAAATAAGCAATTAGGAAATCTCTGACCTTATAATGGAGGAAAAGTCATCGATGAAGAGCTGAAGATGGCTGGGCCTAGGACATAATCCTTAGGATCTACTGCAGTGATGTACTGGGTCTCAGATGATTGACCTCCAACAATCACAACATCTTGGAAAATTTCAACAGGTCTGGCAGCACCTGTAAGGAGAGTAAAGAGCTGACGTTTCAAAACTTTGTCAAAGTTTTGACGAAAGGTCATGTGGACTAGAAACGTCAGCTCTTTTCTCTCCTTACAGATGCTGCCAGACCTAAAATTTAAAGTTTATTTATTAGTCACAAGTAAGGCTTACATTAACATTACAATGAAGTTACTATGAAAACCCCTGAGTCGCCACACTCCGGCACTTGTTCGGGTCATTACACTTAACCAGCATGTCTTTCAGGCTGCGGGAGGAAACCAGAGCACCCAGAGGAAACCCACGTAGACACGGGGAAAACACGCAAACTCCACACAGACAGTGACCCAAGCCAGGAATCGAACATGAGTCCCTGGTGCTGTGAGGCAGCAGTGCTAACCACTGTGCCACCTGCTGAGATTTTCCAGCATTTTCTCTTTTGGTTTCAGATTCTAGCATCCACAGTAATTTGTTTTTAATCTCAGCATCTTCATTCGCACCAGTTCTGACTCAAGCCAGTGGAGAGTTTACTCTTGATTCCCATTGATTTCAATTCTAATTTGGTTGCTGGATACCACACCTGGTCAAATAGTTTTGAGTGGTTCATGGTGCCAAGCACCATTGGAAAGCCAACTGTCCTGGTACATTCACATGTTGGGTGGAATCTTCTGTCCTCCAATGTGTGTGTTTTAGGGCAGGGAAAGCATTGAGTCAGGTGAGGTGGTGGCAGGTGGGAGCTCCAAAACCTTTCCACCTCCACCTCAATTAAGACCATAGTGGGAAGGCCAGTGGATGACCCTCCCACCTCATGGTGAATTGAGGCTGTAAAGTGGGCAATTAATGCTCACTATCATACTGCCACTTGTATTAATTCAGCCGCAGGCAGATTGGTTGTCATGTGGAGGACATAACAAACAAACCCACATAGGCAGCTTGTGGTCTCCTGGGAGGGATTCATTCTAAGGGTATTCATTTCCTGATCAAGGGGGCTGGCATTGGTATTGGGGGGCTCTGACATATGGCCTGAATCGCTCTGGGACATGGACGTTCAGGGGTTTTCATTCTGGCAGCAGCCATTGGCTCTCCCGTGAGCAAAAGAGCTGCTAGCCTCTGACTGACCAGCAGCTCTTTGTGTGAGTGGGACTCCCTCTCCTTGAGGTCCTGATTCTATGGAAACCCTGCAACTAGCCTCTCCAAAGGAGGACATGCAGATCTCTCACTGGCTTTCCAGCCAACAGGTGAGAATCACTTTGTCTCCACAAGATTTTGCCTGCTGTTTCTCCTGGGTTACCTTCCTCTCTCCCCCTCTGCACAGTGCATTTGTGATCACCCTGCTGTCTCCATACATTACAAACTGCAATATGATACTGATGTCGCCAGCTTCTTCCTCAGAGAATCCTGTGCTGTAAAATGTCAAGGTGATGTTAATCTTCAGAGACAATGGGAGAGCTATGCCCCTTTCCGGCTGTATGCTCCAAATCATTGTGAAGGAGGTGGCACAACTCCCTGCTTACCTCCTAGATGAATCACAACATCCTCAAGCACTGTTTCTGGTGCACTGCTAAGTAGACATAATGTTCCCAGAAGGCACATTGTGAATAGAGTCTTCTATGACGAGACCTCTCCCTCTTCACAGAGCTTCCCCTCCCTCTTTCCTCCTGTCTATGTCCCGTTGTTGTTGCACAGAATGTGACATTCCAACTGCAGCCCCTATATCAATGCAAAGCAATGTTATTTTCTGCATTCCTTTGGTCAGCAACAGCCCGCAATTTGCTCCAGAAACTCATCACATTGCTTCCACTAACTTTGCCCCAGCACATATAAGTCAAAAATACTTCAGCTGCAATTTGAGTGCACTTTTTAGCCCTAAAACAGGATTCCACCTTGTTTCATAATGCTTGTTGGTTCTGGAGGAGATAAGGAAGATGGTGCCTATATATCCACTGACCATTTTTGGTATCCTGCCTTGCATCAGCCCAGTTGTATCAATGACATCATGCTCTCACACTTTCAACATCTTTGGGTGCATGCAGGAATCACGACTGTTCATAATAACATATGGTTATCGTACACGTTACCACATATAATAAAATATGAGTTGCACAACTTCTACTTTGGACTGTCTTTGCTAACAAAATGTGATAGGGTGAATTAGGTAAAGTTATAATCAGATAAGTCAATAAATATCTCATAAGAATATAAGAACCAGGAGCAGGAGGTGGCCATCTGGCCCCTCGAGCCTGCTCCACCATTCAATAAGATCATGGCTGATCTTTTCATGGACTTAGCTCCACTTACGCGCCCGCTCACCATAACCCTTAATTCTTTTACTGTTCAAAAATTTATCTATCCTTGCCTTAAAAACATTCAATGAGATAGCTTCAACTGCTTCACTGAGTGGGGAATTCCACAGATTCACAACCATTTGTGTGAAGAAGTTCCTCCTTATCTCAGTCATAAATCTGCTTCCCCTTATTTTGAGGCTATGCCCTCAGTTCTAGTTTCACCTGCCAGTGGAAACAACTTTCCTGCTTCTATTTTATTTATTCCCTTCATCATCTTATATGTTTTTATAAGATCTCCCCTCATTCTTCTAAATTCCACTGCGTATAGTCCCAATCTACTCAGTCTCTCCTCATAAGCCAATCCTCTCAATCCAGAATCAACCTACTGAATCTCCTCTGCACCCTCTCCATGTCAGTATATTCTTTCTCAAGTAAGGAGTCCAAAACTTTATACAGTACTCCAGGTGTGGCCTCACCAGCACCTTATACAGCTGCAACATAACCTCATTGTTTTTAAACTCCATCCCTCTTGGAACAAAGGACAAAATTCCATTTGTCTTCTTAATTACCTGCTGCACCTGCAAACCAACTCCTTGAAACACAAGGAGTTGGTTTGGCTTTCCTGCACAAAGACCCCAGGTCCTTCTGCACAGCAGCATGCTGCGATTTTTTACCATTTAATTAATAAATCTCAGCATATTATAACTTCAGATTGAAATTTGGCCTGTCCAGTTTTTTTTTAATTAGAGTCATAGAGGTTTACAAAATGGAAACAGGCCCTTCGGCCCAACTTGTCCATGCGCCTTTTTTTTAAAACCCCTCAGCTAATCCCAATTGCCCGCACTTGCCCCTTATCCCTCTATACCTATCGTAGCCATGTAATTATCTAATTGCTTTTTAAGACAAAATTGTACCCGCCTCTGGCAGCTTGTTCCACACACCACCCTCTGTGTGAAAAAATTGCCTCTCTGGACACTTTTGTATCTCTCCTCTCTCACCTTAAACCTATGCCCTCTAGTTTTAGACTTGCTTACCTTTGGGAAAAGATATTGAATATCTAGCTGATCTGTAGACGTGTATAAGATCGCCCCTGAGCCTCCTACACTCCAGAGAAAAATGTCCCAGTCTATCCAGCCTCTCCTTATAACTCGATCCATCAAGTCCCAGTAGCATTCTAGTAAATCTTTTCTTCACTCTTTCTAGTTTAATAACATCTTTTCTATAATAGGGTGACCAGAATTGCACACAGTATTTTAAGTGTGGCCTTACCAATGTCTTGTACAATTTCAACAAGACATTCCAATTCCTGTGTTTACTATCCTGACTGATGAAACTAAGCATGCCGAATGCCTTCTTCACCATTCTGTCCACCTGTCCACTTTCAAGGAGCTATAAGTATGTACCCCTAAATCTCTTTGTTCTGTAACTCTTCTCAATGCTCTACTATTAACTGAATAAGTCCTACCTTGGTTCAATCTACCAAAATGCATCACCTCGCATTTGTCCAAATTAAATTCCATCTGCCATTCGTCAGCCCACTGGCCCAACTGATCAAGATCCCGTTGCAACTGGAGATAACTTTCTTCACTGTCCACTATGCCACCAATCTTAGTGTCATTTGCAAAATTACTAACCGTGCCTCCTGTATTCTCATCCAAATCATTAATATAAATGACAAATAACAGTGGACCCAGCATTCATTCATGGGACATGGGCATCACTGGCTGGCCAACATTTATTGCCTATTCCCAGTTGCTCTTGTTCAGAGGCCAATTGACAGTCAACCATATTGCTGTAGTTCTGGAGCCCATGTCGGGCAGACTAAGTTAGGATGAACAGATTTCCTTCCTTAATGGACATCAGTGAACCAGATGGGTTTTTCCTGACAATCAACAATAATTTCATGGTCATCAGTGGATTCTTAATTCCAAATATGTTTTTATTGAACTCAAATTAAACCATCTGTCCTTACTGGATTTGAACCTGGATCCCCAGAACATTATCTGAGATTCTGGATTAATAGTCTTGTGATAATACCACTAGGCCATCGCCTCCCCAGTGAGTCATTTGACACAAATAGAATGTTCTAAATGCACAGGTACCCCTACCATTCCTCTGACTCCTTGCAAGAGATGCCACAGGGTAATTACTGTAAAACAAAATAAACTCACAAACTCAAACCATGATAATTAGAAAAATCCATTCTGCAAGAATCAAAACAAGCTTTATGGAAGAGATAAGGCACACATAATGCTCACTGATAATTGATGTAAGTTTGATTTTTCGCTTGGCATCAGGTTTAACCAAAGCCGGTCTGTATCTCAGCATGGGAACTTTCATGGGATTAGTAGGAGTAGGTGGTGTAGGTAGGGGTAGAATTCCACGGGTTGCTTTGTATCAACATTGCAAAACTGTGAAGATTTCTTCTGAAGGGAATTTCTCACAAAATTGTGTTCAAGTGCAAGCTGAAGGTGATTACATAAATCCACTTTTATATAGTACCAGTGGCTATTCTTCCTGAGTGGATTTCTGTTGCAGTTTCAATGACCACAAGGCATTAACTGTGCTTGTTTATTTTAAAGGGCTGACTGAAAGCCATCACATCAGAGTTTCAAGTAACGTGCTTTTTTTCTGACATGTATATATTGATCTCTTAATGGTCTGTGAACAGCTAGAGGTGGTGACTTTTACTGAATTTTAATGCACAGTTATAAATCTGTGGATGAAATATCTTCTCTGAGCTAAGGCACTTGGATTACTGGATGTAATAGATTCAATTAACTGAATTATTAAATACTTGTGCTCAGGGAACTGGTGGCACAGTGGGTTAGACACTGCTCTTTCATTTCTGGGACATGAGTTTAAATTCACCTCAAGTTGATAGGACGATGGTCTCCTCTGCCAATTGGCTGAACGGCTGCTACGTGATTAGAATTTGGGTCATCTCAAACCAGTTTCAATTATGTGAGGCTCATATCTAAAACTGCACTATTTATCACAAAACTGACAGTCTCACTCAGGTCACAGTGTGATGCGAGATTTGGAAAAATGTTACAGGGTGAGGCAATTCTACTTATATTGGGATTGACATATGCTATTGACTCCCACTCACTTCATGAAGGGGCAGTACCCCGAAAGCTAGTGGATTTTGCTACCAAATAAACCTGTTGGACTTTAACCTGGGTGTTGTGAGACTTCTTACTGTGTTTACCCCAGTCCAATGCCAGCATCTCTACAGTATGCTATTGAGGCAGAGCAAAGGAAATGTGGCTCTGCATCTAACTTAGCTTGCTGCTAATATTAAGGGCACAGGAAGCCACATTTCACAATCTGCGCATGGTTGCTCTCATTGAGGCAAACAAGCTCACAAATTTTCTGTTGCCCCCTCACTTGCCTCATTGCAGTGTGCGTCTAAGTACAATATTAACTGCATGCTCAACAGGGCCCTAACAACATGTGATGCCAGCCAGAAGCCTCCAGCTCTTAAAAGCAGTCTGCCCATCTTAAAGGGGTGCTGCAGAAAGGAAAGTGCTGCTAAGTGCTAGATGAGTGCACCCAAATGCACAATAGTAGTACTTATGCTTGAAGATTGACAGGAGAGAGCTCATGAAGGACACTGGGGAGTGGAAGGGCTCAGTGGGGGTGGGGCAAGGCTAGGAGATCATCAAGGAATACCTTCCAAAGAGAATGGGAGTCAGAGGCAAAGCAGGTTCACATAAGATGTCTGGGACCAAGGGCCTTGTGTAAGCATCAGAACAAAATCAATAACCACACGAGTAATCAAAGTCAATGAATGTGTCTTCTTCAAAGGACATCACCTAGCTATCACACCATCAATCACTTACACTGCTGAATGATTGCACTACCATGACTCACCCACCAGTAGACCCCAGCTCTCAGAGCCCAAGACCAACATTCAGGTGCTCCACCTTACCCTTACAATGCCAGTCTCAACTCAACTGTAGCCAGGCCAGGGAAAGAGAATAGTTTGTGCGTCAACTTACCAAAGAGTAGGGTGACAGACTTGTTTTGCTACAGCGGGTTTAGATAAGGACTTTGATGTGATGGCATACATGCGGGTGCTGGTGAGAAGGCACACAAAAGTGCCTGGTTCTTTGGCAGGCAATGTAAGACAACTTCTTGTCACTGTCAGGGAACCTGAAGCACTCCTGCTCAAAAATACAGCCAGGATCATCGCACAGAGTTTGTAGGCTATCCTTTCCACTGGTGAAGTGATGGCCAAAATACAGTCGGAACTTGATGCATTATCTTATATTTGCCTTCTCTGCTTCCACTGAACCACAGATGTGAACCAGGTGATATCTCAGTGCTGCAGTGGAGGCTCAGGCTGAGGTTATGAGATCCATGCTTGCTTCATAAAGAAGCAGCCAATTAAAGTCATGGCGGTACATCTCAGTGCTCAAAGAGGCATGCAGGGTCACAGAGCAGTCCAGTAATCTACCCTCAAACAGATTATTCGGGCTGCAGAGGTGCCGCACTGCTGGACTGCCTACTGTCTTCTGTCAGATTGGCTTAATCTTCCCATTGCTTCCCCTCCACCAGTGACCTTGCTGTTGTCTATCAGCCAGTCAACTCAGGCTGTTGTTGCCCTTGTTGTTGCTGGTGCATTCCAAAACTACTCCAAGTCATTCTCTAAGATCATCTGGTGTCTCCTCCATTGAGGAGCCTTCCAGTAGCATATAGCAGCCATTGGTGTATCATTGTGTAAGAGCATTAGGATAGACATAACTCAGGCATTAAGGAAATGAAGAAGGATGAATAGTTAGCTTCTGCTTATATACTTGGATGTGTTTTTGGTTTAAGATATTATTGTAGTGTTATGGACAGCAGGGGGGTCCATTCAAACAGTATTAATTTTCCCTTTCATCTCCCACCTGTAAACAGAAAGACCTTTTGAAATGTTTCTTTTTAATAAGTAGTGGTATATTTTCCAGCCCCTCAGTTTTGTGTGTAATCCAATGTCTGTTAATAAACTCACTGCAAACTCAATGTAGACTTTGTTTATTGCACAGATTCAAAACTCGAAAAGTGGGGGTTCACAACTTCCCCTCTTCAATCATAGAGTAAAGAGAGGGATAGAGAAAAGAAAGTTTTACAGTACAGAGACCACCGAGATAATAAACATTGGTTTACATGAGTTCTGAAGTCCAGATTCAAAGTCCAATGATATATTCTTTCATGGATAACAGGTTGTAGAAAACCAATGCTGTATAATACATTTTTCTGGTGGTATTAACTTCACAATGTAAGATAGGGATGTAGAGATTAATCATTTTTGTCAGTGATGATACAACAGAAGCAGGATAGATGCAGCCAGGTGTCCAATCTGGGCAGAGGCCCTTATGTGTGGTCTGACAGCAGCAGATCCAGCTATGCAGTTCAGCAAGACAATATTATTTGTTCCACAAGCCAGAGGCCTAGGTCACATGACCTTAACCGCTCCATCAGGATTTCAACAAACGATGTGTATCGATCGTCTGGAATTCAGCTAGGTCTCAGACTGCTCAATTTGCTGCCATTTTGAGTTGAGAGGAATGCTTGAGGGACCTTTTCTCTCAGCAGATCCTCCATCTACTGTTGACAGGCTTGGTTATCAGATGCAAATGGTATTTATATGATCTATGGAATTTAGGCTGTGCAGTGCCCAGGTGATTGTTTTGCAGATCTGCAGAAATAAAAAGGTGCAAGTTTCCTCAAAACTGCAAAGTGGCCTTTTTTGGTTGTGAGTCACAAACAGACATACGTTAAACCATTTTAAGGATTGTGTTCAGCTAAGGTCCAGTTTTAAAATTTAGAAATAGCAATTGTTGCAGATTTTGGCCAAAGGGACACCGTGACTGGAGGTCCCAGGTGGATGGTAAGATGAGGAGTGGTTGAACTGTGACAACAAAAGTAAGTTCTGCGACTGGAAATGGAATTTCAGCAGCTACTCTTTGTCAGCGCATCTGAAACTAATGATCATGGGCATGGCTATCCTGTCTCTCCCTTCTCTTTCCACAAGGTGGCCTCTAGTTTCCTAGTGGTTGGTTAAACCCTCATGGTGGCAATATTAAAGGTAATCTAACAGACCAATTTCAAGACATACTCTAGCCTGTAATGGAAATTAGCCCAAGTGGTCTTGGCAGCAGAAATATTGTTTTAGTACACTGTTGCTCTATTTTATGATATTCCTGTTGAATCCATGGCTTTTATTATATAGCTGTTGCCCTTGGTGATTGGGTAACAAAGAGGGATCACCAATCAAGTGCAGTGTGAGACCCAAAGATGGTGGGAATAGTAGACTGTCTCAAAATGATTTAAAACTTGGAAACCAAAATAGTGAGGGAGTGGACTTCATTTGAACAAACAATCCAAGTCACATTCACCGATGCTGATCCCATATCCCTTCCACATCCTTTTCTTCATTGTTTTTGCCCCCTTCATTAAATCCACAACCTCACAATGCCCTGTATAATTAAATGTCTCTTGTTCTCTGCTCCAGACTTCTTATATTTAACCTTGCACCTAAGATGGTCATTCTAAACCCATCAATTATTGGAAACAGTCCTCTATGCTGTCCCAGTTTTTCATCATTTTAAGCACATCATTCTGTAATCCACTTTATTCTAATGAAAAATGCCTGCATTTTGCAGTCTGGCTTCATGTTTGTATTTCTTTAAGTCAAACATGTCATAGTGTATCTATATTATTCCTTCTCCAAAGCCTCAATGTCTGTTGCTGTGCAGATGAGTCCTCTAAGTAGTACCCTTAAATCTTATTAAGGTTTTATATAGGCTTGTAATTACCTCTTGACTTTTACATTCTATACTTCATGATAAAACTGAAAAATTCCATTAGATTCATTGAATGGCCTTATAATGTCCCATGAATCTGTATCTCAAATGTCTCTGTTCCTCCACAGCCTGTTAATATTTAAGCATAATTACTATTGTGTCTTTTAAACAAACTGTATTATTCACTGACATTCAATTCCATGGACCATTTTTGAGCTCATTCCTGCATCCCGATGAACAAGGCTTTATTACTTCCTTTGTTACCCAAAGAATTAATGGTAGCTCCTACTTTGGGATGAAGATCTTGTGGTGCAATGGGTAATGACCCTGCCTCTGAACCACAAACTCTGGCTTCTAATCCAACTCCAGGATCTGATGACAAAGGAAGATGAATTCATAATGTAGCCAAACATGTTGCCTATTAACTAGCAAATCCTTCCAACATGCCAATGGCTGTTATTAAGAGTGGCAGAGTTCCCAGGTCAGCCATGTGATGGAAAGAAATTTCAGACCTTGACCATCAATATCCATAGGTCCAGACTGCTGCATGCAGGTCAAAGTGCATGCTGCCACAGAAACTTCTGTGAGTGGTTTGTAACAATGCCACTATTTTGGTTGAACTGGAAAACATTTATATCACTCCTTCTAGTAATCCAGGGACCCAGGATAATGTTCTGGGGACTTGACTTTAAATCCCAGCATGGCAGATGGTATTTGAACAAATAAATTTTGGAATTTAACAGCCTAATTAAACCATTGCTAATTATTGTAAAAATCTATTTGGTTCACTAAGCCCTTTAGGGATGGAAATGCGCCATTATTCTATGGTCTGATCTACATATGACTCCAGAACACACAGAGTAGTTGACTCTTAATCACACTCTGAAATGGCCTAGAAAGCTACTCGGTTGTATCATATGGCCAACAAACAAAGCATGAAACTGAATGGATCTCCTAGCATCAACCTAGGGACCAGAAATTACAATGGCAAAGCCAGCCTTGTTAACCTTTCCTCTGGAGAATTGTGCCAAAATTGGGACAGCTGACTCAACAGCCTGACATAGTCATACTCATGGAATCATACCTTACAGGTAATGTCCTTGGTGCCATAATGACTGGCAGCACAGTGGTTGGGAGGGAGTTGCTCTGGGACTCCTCAACATCCACTCCTGAAGTTTCATGGTGTCAGGTCAAACATGGTCAAGGAAATGTCCTGATGATTACAACACATACTCCCCGCTGAGGTGGTGGTGAGCACCACCTGGAGGAAGCTATGAAAGTGACAAAGGAACAGAATGTACTTTGTATGGGACTTTCAAAGTCCCATACCAAGAGCAGATCAGTTGTACCACCAGAACCGAGCTGCTAAATGTTATAGCTGCTAGACGTGGTCTACATAGGCAGTGAGGGAACTAACAAGCGGGAAAAACATACTTGACCTCATCTTCACCAATCCACCTGCCACCAATGTATCAGTAAGTCCAACTGAACAGTAGGAGTGACCACTGCACGTCCTCGTGGAGACAAAGTTTCTGTCTTCACATTAAGGATACCCTCCATCACGTTGTGTGGCACTACCATGTGCTAAACAGGATAGATTCCAAACAGATCTAGAAACTCAAGACTGGGCAACTATGAGGCACGCTAGATCGTCTGCAGCAGCAGAATTGTACTCTAGCATAACCTCATGATCCAGCGTATCCCCCACTCTACCGTTACCACCAAGCCATGGGTTCAACTCTGGTTCAACAAGAAGAGCAGGAGGGTATGCCAGAAACAACACCAAGTATACCTAAAAATGAGGTGTCAACCTGGTGAAGCTACAACACACACTATGTGCCGAACAACATAAGCAGCAAATGAAGATTGGAAAACGGCTAATGTTACGCCGTTGTTTAAGAAGGGCGGCAGGCAAAAGGCAGGGAATTATAGGCCGGTTAGTTTAATGTCTGTTGTAGGTAAAATGTTAGAATCCGTCATCAAGGAGGAAATAGCGAGGCATCTTGAGGGGAATTGCTTGATAGAGCAGACGCAGCACGGTTTCATTAAAGGGAAGTCGTGTCTGACAAATTTATTGGAGTTCTATGAGGATGTGTCTAGGGCGGTGGATAGAGGAGAGCCGGTGGATGTGGTCTTTCTTGATTTTCAGAAGGCGTTTGACAAGGTACCTCACAAGAGGTTATTGCAGAAGGTCAGGGGACATGGAGTTGGGGGTAAGGTGTTAGCGTGGATAGAGGATTGGTTGTCAAATAGGAGGCAGAGAGTGGGGGTTAATGGGTGCTATTCGGATTGGCGGTTGGTGACTACTGGAGTGCCCCAGGCGTCGATGCTGGGGCCTCAGCTATTTACCATTTATATAGATGATCTGGAGGAGGGAACCGAGTGTATGGTGTCGAAATTTGCTGATGACACCAAGATTGGTGGAACGGCAAATTGTGCGGAGGGTGGGGAGAGTCTGCAGAAGGATCTAGATAGGCTAGGCGAATGGGCCAGGAACTGGCGAATGGAATTTAATGTTGGCAAGTGCGAGGTGGTCCACTTTGGTAGGAATAATGGTAGGAAGGACTATTACTTACGGGGCGAAAAACTGCAGCAGGCGACGGTGCAGAGGGTCTTTGTGCATGAGTCGCAAAAACCCAGCCTGCAGGTGCAGCAGGTGGTCAGGAAGGCTAATGGGATGCTGGCCTTCATAGCGAGGGGGATTGAATATAAAAGTAGGGAGGTCTTGCTGCAGCTGTATAGGGCATTGGTGAGGCCGCAGCTGGAGTACTGTGTGCAGTTTTGGTCGCCGTACTTACGCAAGGATATTTTGGCCTTGGAGGGAGTGCAGAGGAGGTTTACTAGGCTGATACCGGAGTTGAGGGGGTTGAGCTATGAGGAGAGGCTGAATAAACTAGGCTTGTACTCGTTAGAGTTTAGAAGAATGAGGGGAGATCTCATTGAGACGTATAAGATGATGAATGGGATGGATAGGATAGAGGTGGAGAGACTCTTCCCGCTCAAAAAAGACAGTGGGACTAGGGGGCACAGCCTCAAGATAAAGGGGGGGCGGTTTAGAACGGAGTTGAGGAGGAACTTCTTCACTCAAAGGGTGGTGAATCTCTGGAATTCTCTGCCCGTTGAAGTGGTGGAGGCTGCCTCGCTAAATATTTTTAAGACGCAGGTTGATGGGTTTTTGATGAGAGGGGATTAAGGGTTATGGGGAGAAAGTTGGAATGTGGAACTGAGTCACGACAGATCAGCCATTATCTTATTGAATGGCGGGGCAGGCTCGAAGGGCTAGATGGCCTACTCCTGCTCCTATTTCTTATGTTCTTATGAGAGACAAAGCTAAGCAATTTCATAACGAACAGATCAGATCTAAGTTCTACATTTCTGCCACATCCACACATGAACAGTTAAACAACTCACTTGAGGAGACTCCGCAAGTATCCCCATCCTCGATGATGTGGGAGTCTGCCATATCAAAAGATGCTGCATTTGCAGCAATCTTCAGTCAGAAGTGCTGAGTGGGTAATCATCAATGTCCTTTCTTTGATCATAAGATCAGAAGAGGGAATATTTGCTGATGACTGCACAATGCTCAGCACCATTCACGACTCCTCAGATACTGAAGCAGTCCATGTCTAAACGTAGCAGGGCCTGGACAATATCCAGGCTTTGGCTGCCAAATGGCAAGCAACATTTACATTACACAAGTATCAGGTAATGCCCATTTCCAGCAAGAGAGAATCTAACTATCACCCCTTGACATTCTACGGCATTACTATCAGAAGAAGGCAATTCGTCACATCCTTCTAAAGGGCAATTACAGATGAGCAATAAATATTTGTCCAAAGGTTTCTTTACATTACTTTCATCACATTCCTCCCAACCACTGTGGCCCTTGTGTCCTCAGACTTTTATCAAGTATTGCCATCTCTTCCGAAATCTGTCTAGCTATTAATGTTTTCCTTTACCCAGATACCTGGTAATGTCATCCTTAAGTAGGGACTGTACATTGACCACTTTTCAATTCTTTGGCACTCTATGTGCCAAACAATATACGATGTGGAGATGCCGGCGTTGGATTGGGGTAAACACTGTAAGATGTCTCACAACGCCAGGTTTAAGTTTATTTGGTAGCACACGGAATGGGCAGGTATGGACGGATCAGAATGACTTGGCGGTGTTGGCTCGCGCTACCAAATAAACCTGTTGGATTTTAACCTGGTGTTGAGAGACATCTTAGCAAACAATATAAGCAGCAAGTGATAGAGTGACAGACAGAGCCAATAGATCAGATCTAAGCTCTGCACTCATTCACAGTAAATAGGGACCTGAAATTTAACGTATAATACATCTGATCAGAGTCTGGCACGATTCCTTCCTCTGAACTAAAATTTTCCTAATTCATCCATCATAATATTGCTAATCTTACTTTCAATCATTTCAGGATTCATCTGCTCTTCCATGTCCTGATGATGCAGAGTATTTATTAAATGCCTCTGCTATTTATTGATTGTTTTCTACAAATGGGCAATCTTCCTCTGTCAGGGATCTCAACTCACTTTTGACCATTTTAACTGATCGATTTAATTGATACTTTAAAATGCATTTTGATGTTCCTCAATCTTTTCCTTATATTCTCTCCTTTTCTTACTCTTGGCCTCTAATTTCTTATCATATTCTCTGAGTTTTTTTTCATCATGACTATTAATTTAGTCCTGATAGGTTTTCTATATTAGGTCTCCAAGATATCTCTACCCATAATGTTCTGAAACTACATTTAGAGTTCTTTGTTAATGGAACAAGCACTGTACCTTATAATTTCTCCTGCATAAAAGATTACACCATTAATTTTGCATGTTATATCTCACCTCATCTGACTTACTCCTTACCTTCCTAAAATCTATTTAATCCAACATTTTAAGGTGACATAATGGACTGTAACTTCCAATGGCAATTAAGTTGGATTATCACTCTTGAACGTTCTTACCTGAAAATCCAGCTGATTCTATCTCACCCAATGTTACGACTCGGGCAGTGCAGCGCATCCCTGGGGGCTACCTGTCGAAGGCTGTAGAGTTGAAGGTAAGTAAGCAAAATCCATTTTTTTACTGCATCAACTGTTGTAAACCAAGTGAGTTTAAAATTTAGCTGGGTTTAAAGATATTTGACAAAGTCGGCATACAACAAGCGTGAGTAGGATTGGTGTGAGAAAGGTGAGGTGGGGCAGAAGGGGTGGTGATGGTGGTTGGGAGGATTCAGGGCTCAGGGAGGGTGGGTGGTGGGGGATGATGTTGTGTCAGGTCAGTGGATCAGTTTGCTTCAGGCCTTGGGAGAGTTGATCAAGTCTGAGGGAGGTAGGGGTCAGGAGGGCCCTTGAATGAGTGTTGTGTGAGGCCTTGGGAAGGTGGTGAGGCGGGGGGGAGGGGTGAAGTGCAGAATGCCAAGTTAGTTCAGGGACAGTTGGTTCAAGTACATAGGAGGGATCGGACCAGGTCAAGCTTTTCAAGATTGGGCAGGTATGGGTGGGTCAGAACGGCTCGGGGATGTCGGGTTTGCTCAGCCGTTGAGCCTTGTGGGGAGTGTTCAGTCAGATTAGGGATTGGGGACTGGGGGGTGGGTGTCAGCTTGGGTCCATCCTTGGGGTGTGGGGGATTGTTGGGTGTGAGAGTTGGGCAGGCGAGGTGGGGAATGGCGAGAGCCGGGCTTGTCAGAGAGGGTGGGGTGGAGTGAGAGTCAGGCCTGGCGGTGAAAGGGGAGAAACACTTTTTCAGTGTGGGGGCAAGGGGGCAAATCATAGAGTTCCAGTTGGAGGGCAGGATGTATCATCTTGGGAGTGGGGAGTCCTAGGGGGAAGTAGTCAGGAATGGAGGGTGTCTGCAGGGGATACTGAGATGGTGATGGTTATGTCAATGCAGCAACCAGAGGTCTGGCCAAAGAATGTAAGTATAGTTTCCACCTTGGCAATTTGTGAATTTGAATTCAGTTTCTAAAAGTTTGAAAATGTCAACCAATTGGTTTATTCATGACATTTAGGAAAGAAACTTGCAGTCCTTTCCCATTTCTTACTCCCTCCTTACCCGGTGTTTCCCTTTTCCTTACCCAGTCTTCATTTATCCCTTACCTATTCTGTACCCACTCCTTACCTAATCCATACCCTGTCCTTACCCAGCCTTACCCAGTCCTTACCTGTTCCTTACCCAGTTCATACGCTGTCCTTACCTACCCCTTACCCAGTTCTTACCTGTCCCTTACCCAGTCCTTATCCGGATCTTATCTGGTCTCTACCTATTCTTTATCCATTCCTTGCCCTGTCCTGACTCAGTTCTTACCCAGTCCTTACATGTTTCTTACCCATCCTTACCCAGTCCTTACCCCAAATTTACCCAGTCCGTACCCAATCCTTACCTAACCCTTACACAGTTTTTATCCAATCCTTACCCAGTCCTTACCTGGTCTAGCCTTATAAGAACATAAGAACATAAGAAATAGGAGCAGGAGTAGGCCATCCAGCCCTTCGAGCCTGCCCCGCCATTCAATAAGATCATGGCTGATCTGTCGCTGCTCAGTTCCACTTTCCCGCCCTCTCCCCATAACCCTTAATCCCCTCTCCTATCAAAAACCCATCAACCCGCGTCTTAAAAACCACCCTTTGAGTGAAGAAGTTCCTCCTCAACTCCGTTCTAAACCGCCCCCCTTTTATCTTGAGGCTGTGCCCCCTAGTCCTATTGTCTTTTTTGAGCGGGAAGAGTCTTTCCACCTCTATCCTATCCATCCCATTCATCATCTTATACGTCTCAATGAGATCTCCTCTCATTCTTCTAAACTCTAATGAGTACAAGCCCAGTTTATTCAGCCTCTCCTCATAGCTCAACCCCCTCAACTCCGGTATCAGCCTAGTAAACCTCCTCTGCACTCCCTCCAAGGCCAAAATATCTTTGCGCAGGTGCGGCGCCCAAAAATGCACACAGTACTCCAGTTGCGGCCACACCAATGCCCTATACAGCTGCAGCAAGACCTCCCTACTTTTATATTCAATCCCCTTCGCTATGAAGGCCAGCATCCCATTCGCCTTCCTGACACCCGGCAAATTATTCACGTCTTCCTCCGTGAAGACAGAAACAAAAAAGTTATTCAATACCTTAGCCATATCCCCATCCCCTACCACTAGGTCCCCTTTCTCATCCTCTAAAGGACCAACATTCACCCTAGCCAGCCTCTTCCTTTTTATATATTTATAAAAACTCTTGCTATCCTTTTTTATATTAAGCGCTAGCCCAGCTTCATAGTTTCTCCTACCCTTCCTTATCAACTTCTTTGTCAATCTTTGTTGACATTTAAACCTCTCCCAATCCTCTTCTCGCCCACTACTCTTAGCTACTCTAAATTCCTCCGCTTTTAGTTTAACACTTTCCTTCACCTCCTTCGTTATCCACGGCTTATTACCTCTCCTCCTACTATCCTTTTTGACCATTGGAATAAATTTCCGTTGAGCATCAAGAAAGATCTCCTTAAAGATCCTCCATACTATATTATATATTATATAATATTATGTTGTCATTCCAGTCTCACACCAACATGGTTGCTTCTTAACTGCCCACTGTGTTGAGCAAGCGATTCACTCAGTTCTATCAAAGAGCTATAAAGAATAACAAGTTGTATCAGCTCAAAAAGATAGCCTACCTTTTCACATCAGCTGGAGATGGGCAATAAATGCTGGTTTCACCAGCAACGTGCACATCCTGAGAATAAAATGGTGAAACCAGGTTTGAATTCTGGGCTGCCTTATGGGTGAGCTGATCATAGCCATGACAGCAATTAGAGGCGTCACCTGGGTCAGAGGGGTGAAAGGTCAGCCCAGGGAAAAAGTCCTTGGAATATTTTGCATTGAGAGAGAACATGTTGACTTAATATTTTTAGAAACTTAAACATTTTATCCTATGCCCTTCTCACCTGAGGTTTGACATTTACTGAACGCTGAAGTTCACAAGCGGATACAGTTAAGCAGTAGAAGGGAAAAATACTGATTCAATTGTTCTCATTCTTTCATGGGAACCGGGGTGCAAAATAAGTGGCCGCTTTGTCCTGGGATGGAGTTGAACATTTTGAGTGTATTTAGAATTGCATTCATCCAGGCAAGTGGACAATACTCCAGAACACTTCCGACTTGTGCCCTGTAGATGGTGGACAGACTTTGGGGAGTCAAGAGATGAGCTACTCATCACAGGGTTCCCAGCTTTCGACCTGCTTTTTCAGCAATAGTACTTGTATGACTAGTCCAGTTCAGTTTCTGGTCAATGGTAAACCCCAGGATGTTGATAGAGGGAGATTCAGCAATGATAATGTCATCAAATGTTATGGGGCCATGGTTAGATTCTCTCTTGTTGATGGTCATTGCTGGCACTTGTGTTTCATGGATGTTACTTGCTACTTGTCAGCTCAAGCGTGGATACCTTCCGGGTTCTTGCTGCATTGGACGCACACCGTTTCTGTTTGTGAGTTGTGAATGATCATAGAATAGAATCATAAAATCCCCACAGTACAGGAGGCCATTTGGCCCATCGACTCTTACTGACCACAATCCCATCCAGGCCCCATTCCCATTAATTTATCCTGTTAATCTTCCTGACACGAGGGTCAATTTAGCATGGCCAATCAACCTAACCTGCACATCTTTAGAGTGTGGGAGGAAACCCAAGCACCCAAAGGAAACCCACACAGATTTGGGAGAATGTGCAAACTGCACATAGACAGTGACTCGATGCCAGAATTGAACTCAGGTCCCTGACACTGTGAGGCCGCAGTGCTAACCACTGTGCTACTGTGCCACCCTAAATGGAAGTGTAAGGAGTGGGATCATGAACATTGTGCAGTCCCCAGCCCTCACTGCTGACATTATGATGGAAGGAAGGTTGTTGTGAAGCAGCTGATGATGACTGGCCCTAGGAAACACCCTGCAGTATACATTTATTTATATTTAAAAGTTGGACATCTAAAAGTTCTGGTGGGCTGATGATGTCTTGAAACCATAACCCATCAAGGGTCTAACACTGGCAGAGTAGTGTTAGACTGGACATAGTCTGCCCAGGACTCAATATTGTGATTCAGTTGAACAGACTGCTTATTCTAGTCAGCAATCAGTTACTGAAGGATCTGTGATGCTATTGCTGTGAAGCCCCTGCAGTCAGGTATATGGTTGGTACGGAGAATCTGTAACATGGTTAGTTTCACTTAATGTGTAGGTTTGGGATATTATCAGCTCAGAGGCTGGTGAAGGATTTTTATGGCAGGGATAATCCAAAGCATTTCACAATTGTTGAGTGAAGTTTGAAGCAGTCTTCTAACAAAATCTGGGCTCAGGTCACTATTAGTGATAGTACTGGAGTGGATTGGGAATTGAGAAAGGCAGTTAATGGAAAATTGAATTAAAAATATTACTTAGTAAACCAGGAGAAAGAGAGACAGAAGAGACAGACAGTTAGTAATGGATAGGATCTACAGGAAAGATAAAGCAGGCGGTCATTGAATGAGACAGGCCATGATAACGACAGAGTGACATAAATACAAGAGTCATTCAGTGAAATAAATATAAGCAGAGATAACTACAAAGGGAGAAAGTCAATAAGAGATTCAGTCAGCAAGAGAGGCAGGAGAGTAAAAAACAGACACCTGCAAGCTGGCTCTTGAGAACGTTTGAAGAGCAAACCCTTAGTAGTAGTCACTGAGCAACTGAGAGACAGAAAACCCAGCAGCGTGTGTATAGACGAGAGATGGAGGGTAGAAACTCACCACAGCATTTCAGTGTCAGACTCATACTGAAAACCAGTGTGCAGCTCTCCTGCTGCATGGCCCCATTTTCACTCCACATCTTGACCTCTCTGATTAAAAAATGAGTGACGTGGTTTCCACCGTCACTCTGCTACAGCAAGGCTTAATAAAACCAGCTTGGCAGAAATTGGGGCGCAATCTTTGAAGAATCCCCCCATCAGCATCAAAATTAAGCACCTCCCCCTGTCCCCACACCCTCCCACAATGAAGATATCGGAGACTGTCTTCCCCCTCTCCTGCACAACCATTGGGGACGCTCAAGTCCCACTTCTCCCTCCGGTGGGGTGGTCAGGCATCGAGGGGGAGGAACTTTGGCGATACCTTCACAGTGGCAGCGGGAGGGGAGAACTCCCAATGACTGTGGGGAGGAGGTGAGGTGGGGGGTGGGGAGCGGGGAGGAGGTGAGGTGGGGGGTGGGGAGGAGGTGAGGGGGGGGAAGGGAGCCACTGTTACTTCTGTGGTGTGGGGGCGAGGGTGGAGGAGCTGTTTAATTTTAAACACTCTTTAAAGATGGCACCCCAACCTCTGCTGGCTTTCTCAGAGACCCAATAGTTAGTACTGCTGTCTTGCAGTAACATGACCAGGTTCAATTCTGACTTCGAGGGGACTGCCTGGAGTTTGCACGTTCTTCCTGTGCCTGTACTGATTTCATCTGGGTGCTCCGGTTTCCTCCCACGGCTCAAAGGTGTGCAGGTTAGGTTGATTGGACATGCAAAATTGCCCCTGGGTGTCCCAAGATGTGTAGCTTAGAGAGATTAGCAGGGTAAAATGCGTGGGGCTATGGGGATAGGGCCTGAGTACTCAGGCATTTCACTCTCTCTCTCTGGGGGTGGGGTGGGGAAGCTACACTTACCTTTACCCCCACTCCTCCTCCCTCCTTTCTGCTCACAGCAGATCACTAATGCGGGCTCAAAATTGCCCTCAGAGAGAGAGATGGCGGGAGAGAAATGAGATTGAAGGAAAGGAAGAGAGAAGTTCAGTGAGTAATAGAGAGACACCATTATCACAGTGACAGAATAGTGGGAGAGAAAGTCAAAGAGAATGTTTTTAGATCCATGTTGTTGCTCAGTTCAATCTCTCAGCTAGATGACACACTAAACAGAATTTCTGAAACAAATAAAAAAGATCTAAAATCTAAGATCAAAACTGACTTTTGACAGCTAAAACAGGAACTAGAATTGAAATATGACTCAAAACTCATGCTGTTTGTATGTTGCCTCCTAATTGTAATAACTGGGAGTGGAGACAAGTTTCTGCCAGATAAATATAAAATAGGCAGGCTGCAGGTTCTGCAAAGTAACACATTCTGACCTGAAGGTTGTAAGTTTCATTAATGTACTCCATAAATGGAAGTTATTTATTTAAATGAGAGACACGGGAGGGTTGGGATGCAATGCGGAGCAGTGCAGATTTTGAATAAATCTTCATATGGGATGGTACTTATAACCCTTTTTTAAATTTAACTTTTGCCTGCATGAAAGAAATAACTAAGTCAAAGATACCCGTAAGAATACAGCAAAAAGAGGAGATTCAGCTGAACCCTGTATGAGTCATGCTGGCAAGACAAATCTGACGATTTTTCATCTTTGTCCCACTCCAATTCCATATTCCCTCTGTTCCGTACTGATTTGAGATTAATCCAATGTGCTTTGACTGAGTCAGTATTAGCTGTATGAGGGGGCAGCCCATTCCATGAGTCATTGACTCCCATAAGTAAAGTTTAGCTCCTGTCTTCTTTAAGTTATCACTAAGCCCCCTGTCTTCTTTTTTGCAGCCAACACTTCATCATACCAATCCTATTGTTTCTCTTTGTTCATCTGTATATCCACCTAAGGCATAATGAACAGTGTGCGTACAATTCCTTTCATGTGACACTCCTGTTTCATACTTAATTATAGACAAATCAATTCTAGCAAAAATTGAGCACATCATACACTTGAATTTGCAAAACAATTCTCCCATCAATAGAAAACACCTTATTAACATCGGAATTTTTAATCCACTAACATTAGCAAATGCATTTTAAAGAAGGAACAAAATGGCAGCCACTTGATTCCAAATCCCGATTTGCAGTCTGACTGTGAATTAAACGCTTATTGGACTCACCTTGCACAGGTCCTTTACTGGACATCCGGCTTGCAGTGACTGCACACATTCTAGTGTTGCTTGTTTCCACAGCTGCAATTTGCCAATATTTAGGCTTCTCTGGTTGTTAAACAGATGATGGAAGGTGGGGAGTGTGAAGGAGAAATTAGGAGGAGAAACCAAAAGATGTGGAGGTGGCAGGGGAGCTTACAACACATTCTCCCGTATCCTTCCTGGTTACATCAATAATTCTGTTATCTCTGTCTTCCGGAATTACACCTGGTAGTCCTTGGGCTACCTCTCCAACAACCCTCTCACTTTAGTGTTGAATCTGAGACCACCAAACAAAGAGTCACTCCCAGTACTATTGTATCTCACATTTCTATTCTTGAATGCTGCATACTCTGGAAATGCCTTCCCTGCTGATTGAAGGTTCAGGTAGAGCCCTCACAAATAATGAAACACCATGATACTGTTCACTTGTATATGGGAATTGTAATTCACTTGTTGAGTATGTGATATTTTTGCGTGTGGAGTTTGTACACCAACTAACAGATTTATTCCAGTTTGTTTATTTGCATGCACACACAAAATGGCCAAAAAGGACCTGAGCTTAGAGATATTTGAGGCTGTGATACATTTCTTATTGCTGAAATATTACTCTTGGTAGGATGTAATTTATCTTTGTCTACTCTGTGATCTAAATACTCAATGAAGTTTTGTAACTTTTCACATTTGTATGCCTTCACCCAAACATTGGATCACCCGTCATGTGTCCTGCCTGTTTGGAGCTGAAATAAGTATGTCATTCAAATAGCACACTACTCCTTTAAATCTTATCAGGGCTCTCATTCTCCCATTTTCAAGTTAAGTGCTCCCATTGGTATTAAAATGGGAGGGTTTTGCCCTGCCATTGGAAGCGTCTGTTCAACTATATACATCCCGTGATTCATGCTGATCAGCCCCACAGCTCCAAGATCGGGAAGCATTTTTAAAGTAGCTTCACTTCGTCTTTTGCAGACCTTTTTTTCCTTTTAAGGAAGCCACAGTTGTCAATCAGAATTAGAATCTTTGTAAACATTGTGGTTAGGAGCCATGGGGGTATTGAGATGCATTCAAGCATGAAGGGACAGGTAAATAAACATAATTGACTGGAGTGCAAGAAGAAATTATTGAGATGTCAATCAAAGCCTACTTCAAAGCACTGCACTGTGAAATTGAAAAAGAGTAAAGGTTTAAATGAAATAGAGAGGGTTTTGAAGGTTTCTAGGAAGCCACAGAGCTTTCGAATAAAAGCTGTGTGAATATATGGGGGCTGAGTGAACACCCCAGTGAAATTAATATCTCCTCTGTGTCAGAGGACTTTAAAGGGGCCTGCTCACACATGCAGCTTCTGACAGAGAAAAAGGAAAATCCCAGATGCAGAATGGATTTAAAAGCCTGCCAGCTGTCATGAGGGCATGGAAATTAAAGTGAACAGGCCACTTCAAAGTTTTCAGAGCTACAGGCCCTAAAGGAGTTGGTGATCACAGAGTTGCCCGAAATCACCTATATCAGGGGTGATTTTCAGGTCTGCCAAGGCTAGAAGGGATAGTCCAGGCAATGGTCCCCCATCCCAGGGGACAGCACAGAGATCAAACCGTTGCCCACAGCTCGACACCACCCAGCCCCTAGAACGCTGAGGGAGTCTCCCCCTGCAGCCTGGCAGCAGCAGAGGGGAAAATGGCTACTAGACTTTGCTCCTTGTACCGCCTCGGCACCAAAACCTGCCCAATGCAGTTCCCACTAGGTAGGCGGATGAATGGTGGGAGGCTGCCGAATGGACTGTCCAGCCCGCTATTTATATTACAATTAGCTGGTTTGCATCATAATCAGGTTGCCATCCATCTGCCTTCCTTAAATAAGTTTTTTGCTTCGGTCTTCACGGAGGAGGACGAGAATAGTTTGCCGGGTATTAAAGATAGAAGGATGGTAGGAGTTGAGGGCCTGAATGCGATCACTGTCACTAGAGAGGTAGTGCTCGATAGACTAGTGGGACTGATGGTGGACAAGTCCCCAGGACCGGATGGAATGCATCCCAGGGTTCTGAAGGAAATGGCAGAGGTGATAGTGGATGCCTTAGTGATTATTTTCCAAACCTCACTGGATTCTGGGGAAGTGCCGGAAGATTGGAAAATGGCTAATGTTACGCCGCTGTTTAAAAAGGGTAGCAGGCAAAAGGCAGGGAATTATAGGCCAGTTAGTTTGACGTCTGTTGTAGGAAAAATGTTAGAATCCGTCATCAAAGAAGAAATAGCGAGGCATCTTGAGAAGAATTGTTTCATAGAGCAGACGCAGCATGGATTTGTTAAGGGGAAGTCGTGTCTGACGAATTTATTGGAATTCTATGAGGATGTGTCTAGTGCGGTGGACGGAGGGGAACCGGTGGATGTGGTGTTTCTCGATTTTCAGAAGGCGTTTGATAAGGTGCTGCACAAAAGGTTGTTACAGAAGGTTAGGGGGCATGGAGTTGGGGGTAAGGTGTTAGCGTGGATAGAGGATTGGCTGTCTAATAGGAGGCAGAGAGTGGGGGTCAATGGGTGCTATTCGGATTGGCGGTTGGTGACTAGTGGAGTGCCCCAGGGATCGGTGCTGGGGCCTCAACTATTTACCATTTATATAGATGATCTGGAGGAGGGAGCTGAGTGTAGGGTGTTGAAATTTGCTGATGACTCAAAGATGAGTGGAAAAGCAAATTGTGCGGAGGGTGTAGAAAGTCTGCAGAGGGATCTAGATAGGCTGAGCGAGTGGGCGAGGACCTGGCAGATGGAATACAATGTGAGGTTATCCACTTTGGCAGGAATAATAGTAGGAGGGATTACTATTTAAAGGGTGAAAAGCTGCAGCATGCTACGGTGCAGAGGGACCTGGGGGTCCTTGTGCATGAGTTGCAAAAACCCAGCCTACAGGTGCAGCAGGTGGTCAGGAAGGCGAATGGGATGCTGGCCTTCATAGCGAGGGGGATTGAATATAAAAGTAGGGAGGTCTTGCTGCAACTGTACAGGGCACTGGTGAGGCCACAGCTGGAGTACTGTGTGCAGTTTTGGTCGCCGCACTTGCGCAAGGATATTTTGGCCTTGGAGGGAGTGCAGAGGAGGTTCACTAGGCTGATACCGGAGTCGAGGGGGTTGAACTATGAAGAGAGGCTGAATAGATTGGGCTTGTACTCGTTGGAGTTTAGAAGGATGAGGGGGGATCTCATTGAGACGTATAAGATTATGAAGGGGACGGATAGCGTAGAGGTGGAGAGGTTCTTCCCGCTCAGAAAGGACAGCAGGACTAGAGGGCACAGCCTCAAGATAAAGGGGGGGCAGTTTAGAACGGAGTTGAGGAGGAACTTCTTCACTCAAAGGGTGGTGAATCTCTGGAATTCTCTGCCCGTTGAAGTGGTGGAGGCTACCTCGTTAAATATATTTAAGACGCGGGTAGATAGGTTTTTGGTAGGCAAGGGGATTAAGGGTTATGGTGAGAAAGCGGGAAAATGGAACTGAGCCACTTCAGCTCAGCCATGATCTTATTGAATGGCGGGGCAGGCTCGAGGGGCTAGATGGCCTACTCCTGCTCCTATTTCTTATGTTCTTATGTTCCTAGGAACATAAGAACATAAGAAATAGGAGCAGGAGTATATTTTACCCACTATTCCCTCTAACCTACACTCTAAGGACACTAAGGGGCAATTTAGCATGGCCAATCAACCTAACCCTAACATTTTTAGACTGTGGGAGGAAGCCGGAGCACCCAGAGGAAACCCACGCAGACATGAGGAGAATGTGCAATCTCCACACAGACAGTGACCTGAGCCCGGAATCGAACCCAGGTCCCTGGAGCTGTGAAGCAGCTGTGCTAACCATCGTGTTAACGTGCTGCCCCAAACCTTTAATCTTTTTCAATTTCACAGTGCAGTGCTTTGAAATAGGCTTTGATTGACATCTCAATAATTTCTTCTTGATCTCCAGCCAGTTGTGTTTATTTACCTGTTCTTCACGCTTGAATGCATCTCAAGTACTCCCATTGCTCCTAACCACAATGTTTACAAAGATTCTAATTCTGATTGACAACTGTGGCTTCCTTAAAGGAAAAAAAATGGTCTGCAAAAGACGAAGTGAAGTTACTTTAAAAATGCTTCCCAATCTTGGAGCTGTGGGGCTCATCAGCTTGAATCATGGGATGTATATATTTGAATAGATACTTCCAATGGCAGGGCAAAACCCTCCCATTTTTATGCCAACGGGAGCACTTAACTTGAAAATGGGAGAATTACAGCCCTGATAAGATTTAAAGGCGGAGTGTGCTATTTGAATGACATAATTATTTCAGCTCCAAACAGACAGGACATGTGACAGGTGCTCCAAAGTTTGGAAAATGTTTGGGTGAAGGCATACAAATGTGAAAAGTTACAAAACTTTATTGAGTATTTAGATCACAGAGTAGACAAAGATAAATTACATCCTACCAAGAGTAATATTTAAGCAATAAGAAATGTTGCTTAAATCTGACTGGGGCTGGTGGGCTGGATCAGGTGAATCTTGATTGTTTACATGCCTGTCGGGAATCTTGATTTTTGGCTGACGCCCTGTTCGGTGAGGCATCAAGATTCCTGCGGGCTGTCTGACAGGGTTGGTGAATTCGATGGAAAGTTGGTAGGACTGGAGGGTCTTAATGACATTACTGTTACTAGAGAGGCGGCGCTCGACAGACTGGAGGGGCTGATTGTGGACAAGTCCCCAGGACCGGATGGAATGCATCCGAGGGTTCTGAAAGAAATGGCGGAGGTGATAGTGGATGCCTTGGTGGTTATTTTCCAGACGTCGCTGGATTCCGGGGAAGTGCCGGATGGTTGGAAAACGGCTAATGTTACGCCGTTGTTTAAGAAGGGTGCCAGGCAAAAGGCGGGGAATTATAGGCCGGTTAGTTTAACGTCTGTGGTAGGTAAAATGTTAGAATCTGTCATTCAGGAGGAAATTGCAAGGCATCTTGGAGGGAATTGCTTGATAGAGCAGACGCAGCACGGTTTCATTAAAGGGAAGTCGTGTCTGACAAATTTACTGGAGTTCTATGAGGATGTGTCTAGGGCGGTGGATAGAGGAGAGCCGGTGGATGTGGTCTTTCTAGATTTTCAGAAGGCGTTTGACAAAGTACCTCACAAGAGGTTATTGCAGAAGGTCGAGGGACATGGAGTTGGGGGTAGGGTGTTAGCGTGGATAGAGGATTGGTTGTCAAATAGGAGGCAGAGAGTGGGGGTCAACGGGTGCTATTCGGATTGGCGGATGGTGACTAGTGGAGTGCCCCAGGGGTCGGTGCTGGGGCCTCAGCTTTTTACCATTTATATAGATGATCTGGAGGAGGGAACCGAGTGTAGGGTGTCGAAATTTGCTGATGACACCAAGATTGGGGGAACGGCAAATTGTGCGGAGGGTGTGGAGAGTCTACAGAAGGATCTAGATAGGCTGGGCGAATGGGCCAGGAAATGGCATATGGAATTTAATGTTGGCAAGTGTGAGGTGGTCCACTTTGGTAGGAAGAATGGTAGGAAGGACTATTACTTACAGGGCGAAAAACTGCAGCAGGTGACGGTGCAGAGGGACCTCGGGGTCCTTGTGCATGAGTCGCAAAAACCCAGCTTGCAGGTGCAGCAGGTGGTCAGGAAGGCGAATGGGATGCTGGCCTTCATCACGAGGGGGATTGAATATAAAAGTAGGGAGGTCTTGCTGCAGCTGTATAGGACATTGGTGAGACCGCAGCTGGAGTACTGTGTGCAGTTTTGGGCGCCGCACCTGCGCAAAGATATTTTGGCCTTGGAGGGAGTGCAGAGGAGGTTTACTAGGCTGATACCGGAGTTGAGGGGGTTGAGCTATGAGGAGAGGCTGAATAAACTGGGCTTGTACTCGTTAGAGTTTAGAAGAATGAGGGGAGATCTCATTGAGACGTATAAGATGATGAATGGGATGGATAGGATAGAGGTGGAGAGACTCTTCCCGCTCAAAAAAGACAGTAGGACTGGGGGCACAGCCTCAAGATAAAGGGGGGGTGGTTTAGAACGGAGCTGAGGAGGAACTTCTTCACTCAAAGGGTGGTGAGTCTCTGGAATTCTCTGCCCGTTGAAGTGGTGGAGGCTACCTCGCTAAATATTTTTAAGACGCGGGTTGATGGGTTTTTGATGAGAGAGGGGATTAAGGGTTATGGGGAGAGGGCGGGAAAGTGGAACTGAGCAGCGACAGATCAGCCACGATCTTGTTGAATGGCGGGGCAGGCTCGAAGGGCTAGATGGCCTACTCCTGCTCCTATTTCTTATGTTCTTATGTAATTCCACCGTCCCCCCGACCTCCCCCAAGATTTGGTTCACCTGAGAAGGTCTGGGGGTTGAACAAACACCAAATGGCAGCCTATGAAACTGAAATAGAGCCATGTGGGTATGAATAATCAAATGCAACTTGGACTTATCATCCAACTCCAGTTGCAGACGGGCATTTGTCTGATTTAATTTTGAAAGATTCTGATCTTCGGAGAACACTATGAACAGTTCCTCTACATTTGACAAAGTAGGAAGTGGTTGCATTCCAGTACTTGATTTATGGTTATTTTATAATTCCTACATATTCTTACACTATGATCTGACTTTGGTACCATAATACATCTGTGGAGGCAGAAGTCCCTTCGCCAAAATCCCTTTATTTACAACTCTACTTGCCATACACAGAGTGCTATCAGTTGCCAGTTTATCTCCAGGGTTGCCAGAGGAACTGACACTCCCAATTAAATACAAGGCAAAGACTCCCTGATTGGCCCAACAATTGGATCCTTAATCAGGGAGTCCATACTCCAAAGGCCAACCTCAATGGCCTGATTGATGTCATTACGGGTACTACCACTTTGGAAATAGGTCAGTTACTCTGTCCTACCCCAGGCAAGGATCTCAAGGTCTATTTACGATGCACATAAACCTTATTTAAAGCCAAGATAAATTCTCCAAAGTCCGAACTGAACAACTAGTTCCTTGTTCCAAACTGATAGTTTTCAGCAATTTCAGTTGTTTGGAATGTATTGTCACTCAAGCTTACACAAAATGTCCGACAGCATTGTGTTTGGCTGAGTATGCACTTCTGGGCCTTCTTCTGTCAAAAGATTATCCTTTACATTGCCTTTGCCCCCTACCCTGCCCTGGATACCTGATCAACAGCTGGATTATCAGGATCATTGAGGATATTATTGGCAATGGAAAAGCTCCTGAGCCACTCCATATACACACTGAAAGGCTCTTGGACACGACTGTAGTCTCTCAGTCTCCCAATAATAGCTGTTGATGCAGCCATCTTCAAAGGTCAGTTCACTCATATGTCAAAACAGCCTTTTCATTAAGGCCAGATTTTAAGCCTATTTCTCAGCAAAAATAAAACCTCTCAATTCCTCTGCAGGAAGCCACTCCAACCAAATTTGTTTGGCGAGAGAATCTGCAAATCTCTCCTCCTCAGCAGTTAGTAATAACTTTACAGGACAAAAAGAATCTGGTCCATGCACATGGGGTTCAAATGTGCAAATAACTGGTTTATTCTGGTTTATTTATGTCAAACTGCAAGAGACTGAAGAAAAGGTCACACCAAGCCTTTAATATATTCAAATTTTCTGTTCACTCCAAATCTCCAAGAATTTGCAGTGGGTGGCATGGTGGCACAGTGGTTAGCACTGCTACCTCACAGCGCCTGGGACCTGGATTCAATTTCTGGTTTGGGTCACTGTTTCTGCGGAATCTGCACATTCTCCCCATGTCTGCATGGGTTTCCTCCGGGTGCTCCGGTTTCCTCCCACAATCTGAAAGATGTGCTGGTTGAGTGCATTGGCCATGCTAAATTCTCCCTCAGTGTACCAGAACAGGCACCAAAGTGTGGCAACTAGGGATTTTCATAGTAATGCTCATTGCAATGTTTATGGCAGTCTACTTGTGACTAATAAAAAACTTTAAGTTATCGGTGCTTGTATTCACTGAAACTATTTCATATTCTGGGTGGTTTGAATTTGACCACCTGCCAGACATGAAGAATAACACAATCAGAATCACACTCAAGAGACACTATGCCACACACAGTATCCATCAGAGGTGATGACAGTCAACACTTGTCAGTTCATCTCCAGTATGTTAAGGAACTTTGCACACACGAGACTTTGAGTATGTCATGAGCAGTTCCCTACACCCATAGTCCAATAGCCTGGCAGAATGTGTGGACATTCAGTCAAGCATTTTCTAGAAAAATGTGTCCAAGATTACACATTGGAATCAATACCAGAAAACGCCACAGTAGCTCAGCCACCCAATATATAATACAGGCCCCCTTTATATTGGAAATGAAAGCTCCTCTCGAGGCTTGTGAAGCAAGCCCTGCACCTTTCTGAGGAAAATCCATACTGAGGACACTGGCTCAAGAGCATCTCCAGGAAAGTCAACTGGCATTATCATATGATCAGAACATATGACCAAACCAAAAAAAAGTCCTAGTATTATATAACGAGCTAATCTGTAACTAGCCTTCATCTTTTCAAATAGCAAAGTTGGGAGCAATGAGGAGACCAGCTGCAACAGCTTAACCCATGTTTCACTCAATTCAAATAGTTATGTGTTGGTAGGCTGCTCAATGTGTATGTTATTAAATAGTTTACATGTGGTTACTGCTCATGGGCACTGTTCCATCTCAGTATCAGCAGTTGTTCCAACTTAAACAGGGAAGGTGTAGACTGAATGGTCACGTGGTGAGGGATCAAATGTTGGAAACATGGGATCATGTTTGGATCATTAGAAGCATGTAATATCTGCTCAGAGTGCTTAATAAACCATTGTTATAAATTATAAGTCCTTGGTCACCAGTCAGTGGAACCCAATGGAACGCAGCACTTCTGCAAACAGTGCTACTGGCTGCTTAATCCTGCTAGGCTATCAACAAAAATATATACTTTTAATTAATTCATGGAATGTGAGCATCGCTGGCTAGAACGTAGAACACAGGACATTACAGCACAGTATAGGCCCTTCAGCTCTCAATGTTGTACCGAGCTATGCCCAATCCCAAGATCAAGCTATCCCCTCCCTATCACTCTGGAGTGCTCCATGTGCCTATCCAATGACTGCTTGAAAGTTCCTAAAGTGTCCGACTCCACTATCACAGCAGGCAGTCCATTCCACACCCCAACCACTCTCTGAGTGAAGAATCTACCTCGGACATCCCTCCATGAACCTTATAGTTATGCCTGCTAGTAACAGCTACATTCACCTGAGGAAATAGTCTCTGCACGTCCACTCTATCTATCCCTCTCCTCATCTTATAAACCTCTATTAAGTTGCCTCTCATCCTCCTCCACTCCAAAGAGAAAAGCCCCAGCTCCTTCAACCTTTCCTCATAAGACCTACCCTCCAAACCAGGCAGCATCCTGGTAAATCCCTTCTGCACTCTCTCCAACGCTTCCACATTCTTCTTATAGTGAGGTGACCAGAACTGAACCACAATATTCCAAATGTGGTTTCACCAACATCCAGTATAGTTGCAGCATAATCCCACGGCTCTTAAACGCAAACCCCTGTTAATAAACGCTAACACACTATAAGCCTTCTTCATGGCTCTGTCCACTTGAGTGGCAACCTTCAGAGATCTGTGGATATGAACCCCAAGATCTCTCTGTTCCTCCACATTCCTCAGAACCCTGCCATTGACCCTGTAATCCACATCCAAGTTTGTCCTACTAAAATGAATCACCTCACATTTATCAGGGTTAAACTCCATCTGCCACTTTTCAGTCCAGCTCTGCATCCTATCAATGTCTCTTTGCAGCCTGCAAGAGCCCTCCACCTCATCCACTACTCCACCAATCTTGCTGTAATCAGCAAATTTACTAACCCACCCTTCAGCCCCCTCTTCCAAGTCATTGATAAAAATAACAAATAGCAGCGGACCCAGCACTGACCCCTGTGGTACACTGCTGGTAACTGGCCTCCAGTCTGAAAATTTTCCCTCCACCACCACGCGCTGTTTTCTATGATACAGCCAGTTACTTATCCAATCGGCCAAATTTCCTTCTATCCCACACATTCTTACCTTCTTCATGAGCCTACCATGGGGAACCTTATCAAACGCCTTACTAAAATCCATGTATACGACATCAACTGCTCTACCTTCGCCCAGCATTTGTTGGCTAGGCCAGCATTTATTGCCCATTCCTAATTACCCTTGAGAAGGTGGTAATGCACTGCCTTCTTGAATTCCTGCAGTCCAAGTACTTTAAATGTTTCCTAAAGCAAGCTCAATGCCAACTTTAAGCTTATTTATACTTATACTCCTAATTTATACTTAACCCACCAGTAAAATCACAGAGTATCTACAGAGCAGAAGGAGGCCATTTGGCCCATCACATCTGCACCAACTCTCCAACAGAGCACCCCATCCTTTCCCTATCTTTGTAACCCTGTTTATTACCCTTCTAACTTACATATATTGGGGCATTAAGGGGCAATTTAATATGGCCAATCCACCTAACCTGCACACCTTTAGATTACGGGAGGAAACCAGAGCACCTGGAGGAAATTCACAGAGACACTGAGACAATGGGCCCAATTTTACCAAAAATTCGCGCCCGAAATCGTGGTAAATTCGGGCGTCGGGCCTGTAACACAATCTGCACCCAAAACCGAGCAGATCGCACCTTTAACGACACCGAGCGCCCCAATCAGGTGACCTGATGATTCAAATGCATTAGCATGTATTTAAATCGACCTAATGAACCGCGCGCCCAACTCTACCGCCAAATCTCACTTTACCTTCTCTGGATCTGCACTGTTACCAACCTGCAGAATAAAAATCTGAAGCAGATTCGTATTCTGCAGTGGAACCTCCGAAGTCCATCCTCCTCGAATACCCTTCGCAGACCCCCCGCTAACTACCCCGGCAGATCCCCCCCCCGCGGGATCCGAATCCCCTGGGAGGCAGAACCACTCCCCTCCTCCCCCCGATCGGAACCCCCCCTGGGAGGCAGGCCCCTCTTGGCAGAGCACACCGCCACGATCCACCCCCCGGGAGACAGCCCCCCGGCTGACCCTCCCCCCCTCAACATTCAGACCCCCCCCCCCCACACCCGGGAGGCAGGGCTCCCCCTCCTCCCACCCCCTTGGCAGAACACACCCCCAACCTACCTCAATTGCTGCTGTCCCTCCGCCATCCTTCTGACCTGCACTCGTTGATGTGGAGATGCCGGCGTTGGACTGGAGTGAACACGGTAAGAAGTCTCACAACACCAGGTTAAAGTCCTGTTGGGGTGGTCTTGTGAGACTTCTTACTGCACTCATTGGACATCCTGCAGCACCTTCCCGGCCTTCCGCTGGCATCTGCCAGAAGGAGCGGGGGGTACGGGCTCAGATGGATCTCTGGTTGGGGAGGGGTGGTAGAGATTCTCCCAAGTCTATCCTCCCCCCATCCTCCACCACCATCTCCCCCAACCAGAGATCCATCTGAGCCCAACCCTCCTTCTGGCAGATGCCAGCGGAAGGCCAGGAAGGTGCTGCAGGGTGTCCAATGAGTGCAGTAAGAAGTCTCACAATACCACTCCAACAGGACTTTAACCTGGTGTTGTGAGACTTCTTACCGTGTTCACTCCAGTCCAACGCCAGCATCTCCACATCAACGAGTGCAGGTCAGAAGGATGGCGGAGGGAGAGCAGCTATCCAGGTAGGCTGGGGGTGTGCTCTGCCGAGGGGGGGGCCTGCCTCCCGGGAGAGGGTCTGATTGGGGGGGGCGGGGGGGGGGGAGGGTTGCCTCCCGGGGGGTTCTGATTGCCGGGGGTGGGGGGGGAGGGGGGGGTGCAGGCTGCCTTGCATCAGCACAGTCCGTCGGTACACTATATGACAAAGTTCCCTATGGGAATCACAGGTTGTACCTCCTGTCTTCTTGAGACCTGTCTTTGTTGCTCTTTCTACGAGGTCGATGGGAGCAGTAAAGTTCATCAGTCTTGGCAATGCTGATGCCACTGAATTTAATAACCCCTAAACTGCAGGGGGCAAATCTATTTCAAGATGCAATCAAATCTAAAGTTGATAAGGATCTATTAACTTCAATGGAAAATTACATTTAATTTTAATAAGTTGTATGTGTCAGCATGGCTAATTGAGAACCCTGATGTAGCTGATTGCATTTTTGAATATTAAATAAAAATGAACAATAGATGCCATGGGGGCAATCTTGCCAGAATTTGACGATATATCAGCTGCGATGAGGAAAAATGGGGTGAATGGCGCCATCGGCACCGATGTAATTGCAGACCAAATCTCGAGGTGCATAAACAAAAGTTTTTATGATCACAAAAATCATGTTATGCCTGCAGCAGCCTCCCTCTGATCATCTGCCAAGGACATCTCAGGAAATCAGCAGGCCTCCTCAACATCAGCTGCAGATCCTGGGCAAGCACCTAGACATAGTGAGAGGGTGAGGAACTCTAAGAAGTGAGACACACCTAGCTGGCATTGCTGAGAGTACCCACTAGTGTAGAGATGTCACCACTGTATGTTATAACTATTTATCTGCTGCCCCCGCTTGAATATCAGTGCAGGCGCACTCTTCCCACTTCCCAGCCAGCTTGAGGGTTCACTTCGGAAATTGTGTGAGAATTATCAGCTCTGGTATTACCCCAGCTGGGTGTTCTTGTTGTGGTTGAGTTTGCATCGCACTGACACAGTTAGGGTGAATGTATGGGGCAGTGTTGATGTTTAAGATCATGATCTATAGCAAGCATAGGTCTTGAGTGGGGGCAGGAGTGTGAGAAGCATGTCAGCGAGTAGGGAGGGGACCATGGCAACTGAGGGAGCAAGGCCTCCTTACAGGTGTTGGCAAAGGTCGAAGTGGCTGGGTGAGATTTGAAGGTGGAACGGTGAGAGGCGTGTGAGGGGGTCCAGAGAAAGTCTGCAAGAGGCTCGCTTCCTCTGTTGAGCGAGGAAGATTGTTCATCTTCTTGCCATACTGATGTCCTTTTCTCTTTTTCGGTGAGCTAGCACTCTCCAGGGCTGCCACTGCATACCAGGCGGGGATGATGAGCTCGGTGGAGGGCTTTCTCCTGGAGTGGGATAGAGTGCGTCCTGCCTCTGTTGCACACCATCCATCATTTTGGCTCCCTCCAAGGATCAATGTGCGAGCTTTCTAGCTGGCATCCCCTGCAATCAATCTGGAACAAGTGCTGAGGAGTGCTGAAGAACTGCTTATATGGAGCTCTCCAATAATTACCATGATTAATTTGAGCCTGGATGAGCAGATCAGAGAAAGGCCACTGCAGGCACGGCATGTTTCTCGTGGCTGTCAATCCTCAAGTTTCAAGTGAGTGATCAATGTCCCCTACTTTATCCCCTGTGATTCACTAATGCTAGCTCCATTCCCCCACAGAAAAAGTAGCAGAGTAGGCCAGACCATATTGTACCTTCTGGACCCACCAGACTTGAACAACTCTGAGGGAGACTCCTCAGACCTCCCTGTTGAAGATGCATCACAGCTGTCACCCACACCCAGCACCAGTGCAGATACATACCTCTGTGGGTTCACTAAGTGAACACACTGCTGAGTAACTCACTCGTGAATACCTCACAGCTGGCAGAGGCAGGGGGGGTCTCAGGTACCAGCACTCAGAGGGATGCTGGAACCCAGGATTCTGCTGAGCCCCAAGCTGATGACATGCCCATGGTCTGGTCGTCCCAGAGAAGGTGGGACTGCAAAGGCAGAGTTGCAGGCTTCAGGAAGGGATGGCAGCATCTCTCCTCGGACTGCAAGGTTGACAGAAGAAGTCCCATCACATTCTGTCCAAGGGCAGGTCATGTTCAACACAAAGAAGCTAACACAGTGAGGGTAATGTCTGCAGTGGAGAGCTTGACGCAGGACATGCACTGTGTAGCAGGATATGGCTGCACCATGGTTCACCTCATGACCTTTATGTCTAACAGCAAGACCTCCAAGGTGCAGGCCTTCAACTGCATGGTGCTGGTGGGAATCCATGAGTGTCAGCACTAAAGTACGGTGGGGCTTCTGGACCCCAATCCATCTGCCCCTCTACCCTGGAGGACCATCAGGGTCACTGGGCACCCAAAAATGTGAGGATAGCCTGGTTCACAGCCCGGGACTTCTGCCCAGGAGACCCTGGAGGTGTCCAGCCTATCCGAGTCTCCCTTTCCTGTGAGCGACAGTCCTCCAGCCCCACACACTGATGGGGGCAGCATTGCAATAACTATGCTGCCCAAAAGTAAGCCAGGGCCTCAAGGTCCGGACCCCCAGGGAACCCCAAAGATCGTCTCAGGCATCAGGGCATAGAAGTCAGCAGGCCTCCTCAACCTCAGCTGCAGGTCCTGGGGAAGCACCTGGATGTAGTGGGATGGTGAGGGAGATTTAAAAGTGATAGGCACCTGGTTGAGATGTCACCACTGCATATAGTAACAAATAATAAATCACTCTGTTCACTCACAGAGTGTCCACCCTGTCATTTCATTCCATCAAGCTCAGCGAACTCATGCACACAGCCAGCACTTCATTCCTGTGTGAGAATGGCTGTGCTATGTCTCTCCCACACTGAGGACAGAGTAAAGAAGCCCTGCTGCAGGCAACACTGGCCTGCAACCACCGGCCGCCCTTCCCGAGACGCTGTTCATGAAGGGGCAAACCCCCCACCCATCCATCATCACCTATCCACCATGACGACAGCAGTTCAATATTGCATCTCTTCACCTGAGCAGGAAAGGTTAAGGAGTTGTCGTGTGTAAGATGAAAGTGAAAACCAAGCCACACATTTAGAGAGGCCTGCAGAACCTGAGACTATTTTACACACAGATTCTATTTATGCATTGGAACTAATGTATTAACGACCTGCTTAAACTTTTCAGTAACCATCTACACCCACAGCTAGGCACAAAAAGGAAATTGCCAAAACTACATTCTTGATTGATTCAATTACCCTGTCCAGCCTGTCTCTCAATACTTGCAGTACTGTCCAGCAGCAGCTTCCGCTCACAACCCAACCTGCTCATATCTAGGTGCTAATCACTCAGAACCAGCTCTGTTGGGCAGGACATGTATTTTATAAGCCTTATGTCAGACTCCTAAATCAACTACTCTACCCGGAGCTCAGCCATGGCTGGGAAACATGCTATCGTACAAATTAAGGGCAAGAGTAGGCCACTCAGCCCCTTGAGCTTGTTCCGCCATTCAATAAAATCATGGCTGATCTGATTGTAACCTTAACTCCATATTCCTGCCTACCCCCAACAACCCTTCAGCCCCTGATTAACCAAGAAGTTATCGAGCTCAGCTGTAAAAATATTCAAAGACTCCATTTTCACTGCCTTTTGAGGAAGAGAGTTCCAAAGACACTCCACCCTCTGGGAGGAAAAATTTCTCCATCTTAAATGAGTGACCCCTTACTTTTAAACATTTATACATAGTTCTAAATTCTCCCACAAGAGGAAACGTCCTCTCCACATCCACCGTGTCAATACCGCAGGGATCTTAAAGGTTCCACTCAAATTGCCTCTTTATGGATCTAGTGGATACAAATGTAACCTCTCCAACCTTTCCTCACAAGACAACCTGCTCCTTCCGAGTGTTAGTCTAATAAACATTCACTGAGATGTTTCTAACACATTAACATCTTCCCTTAAATAAGGAGACCGATACAGTACACAATAATCCAGATGTGAGCCAGAATTTTCTGGCCATTTCCACTGGGATCATCCAGTCCCACCAATGGCAAACCCACACTACATGTTCCCCGGTGGTGGGAGAGGAAGTGGGTGGGGGGGGCAAACAATGGGAAACCCTGACACCAGCAAATGACGGATCACCTCCACCACCACAAAACATGCAGCTGAGGGGAGGGGGAGAAAATCCAGCCCATGGTCTCATCAATACCCTGTACAAATGAAGCAAAGCCTCCTTACTTTTGTAATTGATTCCCCTGGCAAACAATTACACTCTTATTAGTCTTCTTGACTACTTGCTTTGCCTGTATACTAGACTTTTGGGATTCATGCGCTAGGACTCTCAGGGCCCGATTTTGCCATTGCGTCCGGATGCGAAAACATGTTAAAGTCGGGTGTGAAATCATTAATACAATCCGCGGCAGTGTCCATGCAGGTTGCCACTTTACCAAAACCCGGGAATGGCGGCAATCCGCTTTGCACCCAAAATGGGCACAATGGCAATTTAAATGTATTTGCATGCATTTCATTTGAATTCTCTGCGGGGGGAGGGGGGTTGGTAGTGATGGAAATAAGTGAGGCCAGATCGTTGTCTGGTGAAGGGAGTTGGGGGGGTCGGGGGGGGGGCTCAATCGCTCACTAGTAGGGGGAGGAGGCAGATGCACCTCTGGTGGTGAGGGAGTGGGGGTGCAGATGGATATCTGGTGGGGATGCGGGGAAATGGGGGGAGGCAGGGGGGTCCGCTGCCACTCTATGGGCGATCAGTGAGGGACGGGGGCAGGGGTGGTGATCGGTCTGGGTAGCGGGGGAGGTGGGTAGATAAGGGGGACAGTGATGTGTGTGGGTAGTGGGGGGGTGGAAAAGGGAGACAGTGACGTGTGTGGGTAGTGGGTGGGTGGATAAGGGGGACAGTGATGTATATGGGTAATGGGGGGTGGATAAGGGGGCACTGATGTGTGTGGGTAGTGGGGGGTGGATAAGGGGGACAGTGATGTGTGTGCGTAATGGGGGGTGGATAAGGGGGCACTGATGTGTGTGGGTAGTGGGGGGGTGGATAAGGGGGACAGTGATGTGTGTGCGTAATGGGGGGTGGATAAGGGGGCACTGATGTGTGTGGGTAGTGGGGGGGTGGATAAGGGGGACAGTGATGTGTGTGCGTAATGGGGGGTGGATAAGGGGGCACTGATGTGTGTGGGTAGCAGGGGGTGGATAAGGGGGACAGTGATGTGTGTGGGTAGCGGGGGGTGGATAAGGGGGGCAGTGATGTGTGTGGGTAATGGGCAGGGTGGATAAGGGAGACAGTGATGTGTGTGGGTAATGGGGGGTTGATAAGGGGGACAGTGATGTGTGTGGGTAGTGGGGGGTGGATAAGGGGGACAGTGATGTGTGTGGGTAGTGGGCAGGGTGGATAAGGGGGACAGTGATGTGTGTGGGTAATGGGCAGGGTGGATAAGGGGGACAGTGATGTGTGTGGGTAGCGGGGGGTGGATAAGGGGGACAGTGATGTGTGTAAATAGTGGAGGGTGGATAAGGGGGGCAGTCTTGTGTGTGGGTAGTGTAGGGGTGGATAAGAGGGACAGCGATATATGTGGTTACTGGGGGGCAGGTAGATAAGAGGGGCAGTGATGTGTGTGGGTAGTTGGGGAGTGGATAAGGGGGACAGTGATGTGTGTAGGTAGTGGGGGGGGTGGATAAGGGAGACAGTGATGTGTGTGGATAGTGGGAGGGGTTGTTGGATAAGGGGGGCAGTGATGTGTGTGGGTAGTGGGGGGGTGGAAAAGGGAGACAGTGACGTGTGTGGGTAGTGGGTGGGTGGATAAGGGGGACAGTGATGTATATGGGTAATGGGGGGTGGATAAGGGGGCACTGATGTGTGTGGGTAGTGGGGGGGTGGATAAGGGGGACAGTGATGTGTGTGCGTAATGGGGGGTGGATAAGGGGGCACTGATGTGTGTGGGTAGTGGGGGGGTGGATAAGGGGGACAGTGATGTGTGTGCGTAATGGGGGGTGGATAAGGGGGCACTGATGTGTGTGGGTAGCAGGGGGTGGATAAGGGGGACAGTGATGTGTGTGGGTAGTGGAGGGTGGATAAGGGAGACAGCGATGTGTGTGGGTAATGGGCAGGGTGGATAAGGGGGACAGTGATGTGTGTGGGTAGTGGAGGGTGGATAAGGGAGACAGTGATGTGTGTGGGTAGTGGGGGGTGGATAAGGGGGACAGTGATGTGTGTGGGTAGTGGGGGGTGGATAAGGGAGACAGCGATGTGTGTGGGTAGTGGGGGGTGGATAAGGAGGACAGCGATGTGTGTGGGCAGTAGGAGGGGTGGATAAGGGGTTAGTGGATGAGGGGAGACAGCGATGTGTGTGGGTAACGGGGGGGGGTGTGGATAAGGGGGACAGCAATGTGTGTATGCACCATCGCTCTTGCTTCTTGCTCCCGGGCCGCTAAAGGCTTAGTGTGGCTAAAACGATTGGAGCTCTGAACTGCGCATGAACAGTTAGAAAAAAATTTGAAAAAGCGCACCCATGTCAGATCGCGCCCAGGCTGCAGAAAGTGGAGAAAGTGGCCCTGGAGTGATCTGACATGGATGCGCTTTTTCAAATTTTTTTCTAACTGCGCATGCGTGGTTCAGAGCTCTGATCGTTTCAGCCATGCTCAGCCCCGTCCACAGCGCGACTGGGATTGGCGATGTTCTTTTCAGGCTGAGTGCGTACGGGGGTGCCTGAAAGCAGATTTCCCAGTCGGATCTGCATTACGCCCAGATTCAGCATTTAGAATGGAAATGGTAAAATCGGGCCCTCAGATTCCTCCCAGATTTCTGCAATCTCATCACAGGAGGAGTGGACATATTCTAGGTATACCTTAAAAGCATCCCTGAAGATGTCAAGCATTCATGTGGGAGTCTCTGGCTTGTGAGAGATCAAAATGGAGAAAGCTCACCCAGGAAGCTATCTAACTCATCTAAAGATTTTGTCAGAATGTGTTGAGACAAGATGGAGGAATTGTTCGGAGCCCATAAACCTCCAAACAACCTATCCACCCAATACTTCAAGCACCTCCTGCCCTACATGTGACAGTCTGCATTGAACTATGCATTGTGCATTGGACATATCAGCCATCTCAGAACCCATCGAAGCAGAATCAAATTCTCCTCAACTCCGAGGCACTGCCCAAGAAGTAGATTTTCACTTCTAGCTTCTTGGCTGAAGATGCACATTTTTTCTATTTCTTTCTTTTCATTTGCTGAGGAAGGTTTTGTTTTTAACTCTCTCCTTTTTAAAAGAATCTCTATGTTCTGTTCCACCCTATAAATAATTAATATATTTATGCCAATCACACTCTAATTCCCCTTTGCTCTTCCACTCTTTGTAGAGTCTCCAGATATAATGGATGATTACAGCTCCACAATCCTCTAATTATAATCCTCGGGAGTATTAATAACAGTTCTGCCAGGGAAAAATAGAAGGGACTGAAGTGTAGGTTGGCGATTTGTACATTAATTATTCTATAATTGCCCTTAATGAGTACAGATGTCAACTTCCTTCATTGGCTAGTGCAAAAAAAACTCTGATCTGTAAAATGTAAAAAATAGTAATTGCAGCAAGTTAAAAGTAAGGAAAGACAATATCAAGTCACATGTTCTAACTGGAGAGGCATGTCATTTGTGTGGGATTGATAAAAGTATAATCACAGGTGATTTTAAAAGATTATCTGTGACATTCTGGATGCTTAATATTAACAAAGGAAAGTATTGAAAAGAATCGAGATTGAACAGCCCACATGTAGCCCACAGAAATAGCTGTGGGAAGCATGACAGAAAAATTACACATTATATTTACGGTACATTTTAGGTAGCCCCAAGACTTGGAATGCTAATTATATGTTGGAACATCTTCTGTTGATAAACGAACTTATATCTTTAAAGAGTTAGTTATTATGATTGTCAATCTTGAAAATATTATTCGTATTGTGCCAGGATTATTTATAATCTTTGGAAAAGCTCAGAGAGAGTTTACTTCCAAAATGGTACGTTTAGTTTTGTGTGTGCACTGGGGTTTGGAGACTAAGGTGTATGTATATAAGTAGCAGTAGGATTTAAACGAACACCAATTATTTATTGTTACGGTTGTTAGCAAAGCCCAATGTAAACTGTTATCGGAAAGGTGAAAGTCCTCTCTAGTTAGTTTAGAACGCAGGAGGATTCCAGACAAGACAAGGACTGAATGGATCTGCCGAGCTTAGCCTTCACATACACTGAGAAAACAGCAGTGGGTTCCGTAATATCATTCTCAGAACGTTAAGGTAAATGGTGCTGTTTATATCAATTTAAAGAAAAATACAAGGCTGAGAAAAAAATATATATTTGAGCCATTGAGTTTGCCTTCCCTACCATCTATCACTTCTGATTCCCCTGTCTCACTTTAATGTTCAAAATTGACCTTATTTAAGTCATTTAGTATTTCAACGATTCCTTCACCAGTTCATTCTTTAAATGTCTCTCCTGTAACTGTAAAGTTTGGATCTCTTAGCCTTTCCTCATTGCTCAGTTCCTTGAGACTGGGAATATTTATTATCACTGTTCTTTATATCCTTGCTTATGTTGCACATTCTGGATTACAAGTGGAGATGATCTTAATTAGAAATATTAACCAGAGGGAAACTTCCTGCTTCTGTTTACAATGTCACTACACATGGTGTCAAGAGAAAATCGTCTCCACCGAACTGTATGCTGTCCTCCAATTGTGATCTGACTAATGCATTGTTAAGTAAGACAGACTTGTTTATCACATCTCTGAGAGAGAGTTCTAAGTGCTTCATACAGAGTGAATTACATTTTAGAAAGCTATTACTGTTGTGCAGACAAGTGTGCTAAGCAATTCACACACTTCAAACCTTGCAAACATCAATAAGAGAAATGACCAGTCACTCTGATTTTACTTGAAGGAGAAATGTTAGCTAGGACATTGGCAGAACTCTATGTTCTCCAGCATCAGCAAATAATGTCACAAACATTTAATATCCACCAGACTTCCAGAATATATGAAGTGTGCAAAAGCTTGAATGCCTAACTTCAACTTAAATGGGGACATTATGCTTAGATGTTGAGTGACAGTCCAGTCCGGTGTTGGACAAATCCAATGTAGATATTAAAGAAAAGCCACATCCTGACATGTGAGGGAATCAAAGAAGGAATGGTCAGAAGGTCAGCTGGTATTAAAATTGAGGAGCCTGCACCTGCCACTGTACCACCAAATGTACTCACAGGTCATAGTCCACCGACCCAGAGATTGCAAAGCAGCAGGAAGCCAGTTAACATTTGCTGTGTGTAAGGAAACAAAAAGCCTCACACCACATATGCCAACAACCAAAGACATATCCTTGCTCACTTATTATGCTACCAGCTCCTTTCAGGCTAGCCAAAATGCTGCTCATTGATGCAACAGGAGACTAACACATTATCTTTCCATTTCTTTATCGTCCATTTTCTTTCCCATTGAAAAATAAAAGCTTCATGATGGAGCTGCCCTGTTTCCTAATTATTATAGAACCAATACAGTGCAGAAAGACCATTTGTCTCATCAAGTCTATGCTGACCCTTCAACAGAGGATCTCACCCAGGCCCTCTCCCTGTAATCCCATGTTTTTACCCTGCTAATCCCCTAACCCATACATCCTGGGACATTAAAGCACAATTTAGTATGACCAATCCACCTAACCTACACGTCTTTGACTGTAGGAGGAAACAGGGGCACCTGGAGGAAACCCACTCAGACATGGGGAGAACATCAAAATTCCATACAGACAGTCACCCAAGGAATCAAACCCTGGTCCCTGGTAGTGTGAGACAGCAGTGCTAACCACTCTGCCACCATGTTTTGCTGTTTTTTATTATATATTGGTTGGTCTAGCTTCAGAATAAGTATTGAGACATTGGCTGGTTTATTTTATGCAAGAGAACTAGGCACAGCTATCCATGTTGAAACCTTACTCTCTATCTTTATAGTTATGTGTTCTCTTACATTATCATTATGGGGGTTGCCACTAACATTGCTTCACACATTAACCCTTAAACCCCTAATTCTACATCTCCCTCCAAGTCTCTGACATCACAGATTCAATCTGTCAGGAGGCTTCACCAATTGCCCTGATTGTATTCCTGTCAGACTTGAAAGACCAGTAATCTCTCTTTTAACTCCTTTTTCTTGACATTTCAATGAGAGTTGTAGTATCTGGTTCTTTATTAATTTCTGACTCTATGCATAATTCTTCCAGATGAATGACTGATTGTCCTACATGATGAATAGAAATTCCTCTAGTTTCTTCTCAAATCGTGTGCTAAATATGCATATTGATTGTCATCTCTTTGGATTATTACTCCTTCTTTCCATTGGTCTGACTTCTGAATCTGGGCTTGATTCAATTTTATCTCTCTTTACTGTTATACTTTTATTGATCACATTTCACTTTCTTTGATTTGCAGGTTTATACTTCTCTCTCTCATTCTTTGTGTGTTTTTCTTACTTCCTTGCTTCCTGAGTTTGCCTTCCTTTCTTTGTTTCTTTTCTGTCCTTCCTTAGTTCTGGGATAATGACCCCTTGCAGTTACTCATGCTGAAATTCTCAGACACTCCTGGACTTCGAGCTCTGAAAGTAATCCTCTGGGTCAGATGGGAAGCTGGGAGGAATCCATTTGATCGATATCTTGGTTTGCCTCAAAATTCAGCAGACCAGTTCTGTCAGTAAGCTCACTTTCCCCCCATGTAGAAAAAGTGAACATTGTGTGGTTTGGTTCCATATCTAGTTTTTGACTTCTTTGTTTGCAACTTTGATGACCATTTTTTGGTTGATGGATAAGTGCAGAAGTACTTACTAGATGAATTTTTCATGAATGTGGTACTTAAACTAGGTATTCCATCACCAGATTTTCATTTACCACTTTGGAAATAAGACTAAAGAGTGATGAGTGAACACTCTCGTCCTTGTGCTCTCCCTGGTCTAATCTTTTCACTGTGCATTCATCATGAGTGAGCAGACTTATCACTTCTGCACATCCTCCTTCTAAACAGCCACACTGCCAAGAGTGTCACAAAGTCAGCGCTGGAGTCACAATCTTCAATGTGGCAGGATAGTTTCAGGGATTCATTACAGAAGTGACACTTGGATTTTTCTGATCAACGTCTTTCATTTTCTTGATACGATTGATGTCTTCTACTTAAAAGAGAAAATTTCTAAGAACATAGGAACAGGATTGGGCATTCAGCCCATCGAGCCTGCTCTGCCATTTAATACAATTAAAGCTGATCAGACACTTTGATGTCTTTACACCAAGTATCCCCATAGCCCCTTATTCCATTGGTATTTAGAAATCTGTCGATCTCTGCTTTAAACATACCCAATGACTGAGCTTCCAAAGACCTCTGGGCGGCACAGTAGCACGGTGGTTAGTACTGCTGCTTCACAGCGCCAGGGATCTGGGTTCGATTCCTAGTTTGGGTCACTGTCTGTGTGGAGTTTGCATGTTCTCCCTGTATCTGTATAGGTTTTCTCTGGGTGCTCTGGCTTCTACCCCCATTCTGAAAGACATGCTGGTTAGATGCATTGACCTGAACAGGTGCTGGACCTTGGTGACTAGGGGAATTTCAAAGTAACTTCATTGTAGTGTTAATGTAAGCCTTACTTGTGACTAATAAATAAACTTTAAACCTCAGGGGGAAAGAAATTCACGGTTCTAAGTGGCCTCCCGCTTATTTTGAAATTGTGCCTCCTGGTTCTAGACTCCCCAGCAATTTGCAGCTTTTCAGCACTATTCAACCTCTCACTGAGACCTGGTGTGGCTGCTTGGGATCTCTCAGCTCGACTTGATATTTATTTATTGAATAGTGCAAAGCTGTTTGAAAACTATCTTACTTTATGTTATTTAAATGGTTTTCATCCCCTTCCCCTGGAGCATCAAGCACTTGCAGCTGCTTTCTTTTATCTGCTACTTCCTGGTTGCTATGTGTAAAGGCACTGACCTCAGACCCAGATTGCAGGATTTACTGTAAACTACCTTTGCGAAGGATCTATTTTCCCAGTGCTGCCTGTCTGGTACATCATTAAAATGAATTGTCACCCTTTTTAAAGGTCTCTCGCTTGTTCCACAAACTTTGTTTGGTTCTCCAGCCTTGGGGCCTACGATTGCTGGATCAAGATTTTCTTCACAGATCACCATGTGCTGTAGTGCAGCCCAAAATGCCTTTGAAAGTTGATTTCCTAACCCTTCTTGCCACCACTTTGTCTATGGAGTAGCTTTGGAGTGCTTCATTTTATTGAGTTCTAAAGTTTTGGTGCCACTTTTGCAGACCTCTTTTTTTTTAACCTGGATTCACACATCACAGATTTCCACACTTATAATTTGGTATATTGAAGCCAACCAGGCTATGTGAGAGTACAAACTACAAGGCTCATCAGAACAGCTGAAGGGTTACAAGCCTCATTCACTCCTAATCCACCTACTGACAACACATAACAAACACTACTGCTCCTTGGGCCTGTGAAGACAGGAGTTGTTGCAAACTTACCCTACCTTAGCTTATATAATAATTAATTGAAATTATCTTGCTATGTTACTGAGGATTAGAAAATGATTATTTCCATTTGGCTGGGATTTTGTGAGCATTTTGTTTTCAGAATTCTCTTTTCTTAATATAGCATTACTAGATAAGGTATTAATTTTTCCAAGAACGGATAATTTCAATATACAATTTTTACCATTACCCACCACTGGATAAAAATAACATTCTTCACACTTATCCACGGAACGATACACTTATAACCTCAGTTTAATATTTTAAAGTGATTATGCTGATACTTTTTATTCCATATCTGTATAAGCTATTAACCACTGTCACATCAAGAGCATTATATATTCCAGTGAGTTTACTGGGATATAAGAAAGATAACAGATTTTAAAGTAGTAGTTTTTTTTGGTTTATATGGCGCCTTCCAAATGCACAACCACTTCCATCTAGAAGGGTAAGGGCAACAGATAAATGGGAACACCGCCACCTACAAGTTCCCCTCCAAGCCGCTCACCATTCTGACTTGGAAATATATCGTCATTCCTTCGCAGTCGCTGGGTCAAAATCCTGGAATTCCCTCCCTAACAGCACTGTGGGTCAACCCACAGAACATGGACTGCAGTGATTCAAAAAAGCAGCTCACCACCACCTTCTGAAGAGCAACTAGATATGAACAAAAAATGTTGGCCAGCCAGCAATGCCCATGTCCCATGAATGAATAAAAAAAACAAATCCTCTAGTAAATACAACAGGAACAAGTCCAATTAATTCTGATTAACAATAAAATGTTGCCCTGGGGTTAGTGGCAGCATATTCATCTCTGAGTCAGAATGGTATGGCTTCAAAGCCCATCCTAGAGATTTGAGCATATAATTCAGACCGACACTTCAGTGCAGTAGTGAGAGTGCAGAACGGTGGGAATTCAATGTTAAACAGGGGTCACTTTTACTTCCTCAGCTCAACTTTATTTGCCTTTCAGCCATAGTCAACTGAGGAGGAGGAGAATTACTAAAAAAAACCCTTGGGTCGTATGACTCACATTGAATGTATATGGTGAATATTACACTTTTCACAATAATACTGAAGCAGCTTAGAGCAACTTAAAGCAGCTTAGACAACTTAAATATCTTCGCCCCATTCGTAATGACTGTTTTGAAATGTCTGTAATGTTTCCTTGACTGTACTGAAGCACCTCAAAGGGCAACATGATCTAAGTAGAAAATCTAAATATTATTGCACTATGTTGATGGCCATTTTCAAACGTTTGTAATGTTCTTTCAAATATTTCATAAATAAAGTATATTTTTGCTTCAGTATGTAGAGAAAGGTAAAAGGAGGGATCTAGGAATATCTGAGAAGAGCCACAGCTAGATATAAATATTGAGAATGACAATTAATGGAACCAAAAGCTGAAATCTACCAGAGCCATATGATCTAATTCTGACAATGGGAAAAAGATAGCAAATGGGCTAATTTCAAAACATTTTTTGGAAATCAGATTTTTAAGTTATCAAATGTCATACAAGAACAGAGAAAGGATATATATAAAGGATTAGAAACACAGGCACTGCTCTATATGTAAGCTTTCTCTAACTAATAGAACTCATGACTGTGCTACTGATATGTTTAGTTGAGTTTATTTGCATAAGGATTCATGGGATAGTAATCCTTATATTGTTAGCTGTTCAAGTTACTGAGATCAGTGTAAGAGAGGGCCCCGGGTGGCAAAATTCACCCCGTCAGATGTTTGAATTGCCCTGGTAATTACAGTGCATGTATGGATGTCAGGACTGTAATGATGATAGATCAAAACCCCGAATTATGCATCGACATATTGAATTTTTAAGCAAGACATGGGGGTGAATTTTCCCATTCCACCTGCCACTGGAATCATAGCGGGCGAGAGGCGGACCATGAAAAAAATCCTTTGACCTCAGGCGGAATCTTCTGGTTTTGGGATGCGGTGGAAAATCCCACCCATGGGTTTTAAAATGGACGTACAAGCCAAAGATGGCTGAGAACGTAAATTCAGTGACCATCTGAATTGGTCTGGTTATAGCTCTCTCTCTGATTGTTGGTAATAGGTTAAAAATCAGCAAAGCCATAGTAGAAAAAGGAGGACAACCCCTCTCAGCTAAACTGCAGAACCTGACTCTCAAAACTAACTCATCAACTGCTGCAGTAAATGCCACTGGAATCACAAACAGCCACGGCATTTCACCATCTACTCCTCATGGACAAGTCAAAGACTGATTCATACATTTTTTTGAAACTTATTTTTGGATTCATTCTCATTTCTATTCTGTGTGACTAACCGTGAGTGCATTTTATTATTTTCTCACATTTTGGTTTCTGTTCAACTCACTCATTCTTTAACTCAAGAAAGCCTGGTTGAAGTGGCTCCTTTTGTAACATAAATACATTGGGACTGGGGAAAGGTATCCACAAGGGAATAGACCTTTTTAAATTAATCTTGTTGTGACCAACCAAAGGAAGTGAATAAAGGAAGGGAGATAGTTCATCCCCCCCTCACCTGGGGGGATAATAATTCGGGGGTATTCAGTCCGGAATTTACCGAATTGGAGCTTGTGCCAAGATAGTTTCCACAAAGGGGACAGAAGGTAATAAATTGGAGACTTTGCCTGGGTACTTGTCATAAGGGACTTCTTTAGGTTTCTAAAGCACAAGGCCCAAGAACACCCCAGCATATCGCTGTTGGCATTTGGAAAAACTGGCCCGTTGTTCTTTCAAGGTTTGAGTCCAAGTTGAAATTGCCATTAAAAAGTAAATGCAGTTTTTTTCTTTTATATATAGTGATAATGAATATAAAAGTAAGGATGTGACATTCAATTCTCGTTGAGTTATTTTCATAATTACACATTAGCTTTAATATCTATTCAAAGGAGCAGGGAGGTTTCTTACAGGTGAGACATGTAACGTGCATAGTTTGGTAAATTAATAACCCTCACATGTTTACATTAATCTTCCAGTCTTCACAGATTAGCTCTGTCTCTGATCAGCACTCGAGGCTCGGGACCATGGAGGAGGAGGTGGGGTGGGGGCTTGGGGAAGGGAAGTAATTAAAGACCAAACTGGTATTGTGCTTCTGAAGGCCGGGATCAATTTTAAAACTTATTTCCCTGACAAGACCCTACAGGAAGGAGCTAATGTATTATTCCTTTGCAAAGTTCATATGTAGCCCAATGCACAAAACCTAATCAGTGCATTGCACCAAGAGCAACCCTACTGCCATCAGACTTTTCAATGGACTTCCCTTAGATTAAGTTGATCTTTCTCTACACCCTAGCTATGACAATGATACTTCATTCTGCATGAATGTCTCTCTGTATGATATGCATTTGCCTGTGTAGCGCACAAGAAACAATACTTTTCACTGTTTACCAAATACATGTGACAATAATAAATCAAATCAAAAATCAAAATATTGCAAACAACATCCTGCCTCCGTAGGGAAAATCTAAGTTTTGTGTCAAATTTACTTAACTTTTTCCTTATCGATATTTGGATTTTAAAACAAAACCTTCACAGATCTGTGGTTTTGGTTCCTTGCATATTTGCTAGTGCATTTCCCTTCACATTGTAGTGTTGTGGCACCAATGTGAAGTTGTATTCAACAGCATTTTGATGCATTTAGATAAATGATTTAGGTGGCCGATTGATGCCCCAACGTAGGCATGTTAAACAAAACACACACAAGCCACACTCCTTAGCATCTGGGCCACAAGCTGTGCTGGGCGCTTGGAGAATCTTTTGAACTTCGCTATTTTAATGTAGCCGATAGCTGATGCTCCCACCCACGCTCTCCTGTGCTCCCACTCCACTTGCCTGCATTCCCATGCACTCTCCCACGCTGCCACCCACACTCTCCTAACATTAAAATTTAACTAGGCATTCGGCGTGTTTATTGCTGCACATTTTCCACATCGAGATGCCAGTGCTTTTTTTAAACGTATAGAATCCACCCAAAATACTAGCCCACCTTCGCCTTTCTGAAGCTGACTCACCTGTTACATATTTCCTGAATTTTCTGTTTTTATTTCAGATTTCCATGTATTCTCCTTTATTTTCAAAACTAATAAAGGAGACCAATTATAAAACTGCACATATATGCTGATTACATTCACTTATCATCTGCACTCTAAATAATTTAATGTCCTGTCGTGTCTGATCGTACATAATCCTGTAATGAGTCATTAATGCACAGCCTTATGCTGAAATATATGAATATCAATATTTCTGGATGATGTGCAGAGTTCAAAGTCATTTGCTCAGAATTCTTTTATTCATATCTCGACTGATGAATCGCCCACATCCAAGAGCACTTCAGAGATCACAGAATCTGAGGAGGAGGAAGATAATGAGGGGCAACACATGATGCTCTGGGCAGTCATCTGTCATCTGAGGGAGACAACAAAGTCCGAGCTGCTGGATGGCCATCCAGTGTAGTACCTCTACAAGGCCATCTTAATAAAAAACTAAGATCATGCAAAAGAGATCCAGAGGGATATATATAGTCAGAAATGATGATCTGAAAACTTCTGTTGCACACCCGCCTCTCCAATATCACAATTACTAGACAACTCAAGATCAGATATGGAATGTCCTTATGTGGACATAGGACAAAATGATATTGGGCTCAGAAACAGGTGAAAACAAGAAATATCCCCAGGTTGACACCACAGGCTATAATGCTGGAAGCAGGAGCAGTCAGTATGGTTGACTGGTCTGCTATCAATTGCTTGGAAAGGTAGCCCCTTGTTTACTGGATAAGGCGTGAACAGGGAAGAAGAATAAGTTCACCATTTGGGTTTTGAAATAAGAGCAAAAGCTGGAAGCTCAAATGTAGGAAATCAGAGCTTGCAATTAAAATTTGTCTAGAAAGGCACAAACAATAGCAGAGTCAGTAAGTCTGACAACGCCAGGTTAAATTCCAACAGGTTTATTTGCTATCATGAGCTTTCGGAACACCGCTCCTTTCTCAGGTGAGTCACTCACCTGATGAAGGAGCAGTGTTCTGAAAACTCATGACACCAAATAAACCTGTTGGAATTTAATCTGGTGTTGTCAGACTTCACAGCCCAACGCTGGCATCAAGAGTAGAGCCAGCCTGTGAAGGGAGCAGGATACATGATTTATTAATATTTCTCTTTTTTAAGGAAAGCAGTGAGATCATTTTGGTGGAATTTTCTTTGCTTACTACTGTTTAGGGTGGATTTTAACAATCATTGTAACTTTGGTGGAAGATCAAAAAACCCGGAGGAACAATTTCACCCTTTCCCAGTCATTTGTTGCTGCTGCTACCCAATGTTGTTGATCCTTAACTTGAGGCAGGCATGCTGGACTTGTTTAAGGTTTACTTAGATAGGCACATGAGTGAAACAGGGATGGAGGGTTATAGGAGACGATTTTAAAAAGGGTCAGAGCGTCAGGACGATACTGGAAATGTAATACTACATGTTACTGTTTTGTCTCTTTTATTCTGCAGGTGTGTAGGTCCACCTTGTTGTCAAACAAGGGGCACGCACACAGTGGGTCGTGCGTGGGCTGCTCTTGGAGGTTCCAAGAGTGGCCTAGTACTTTGCGTCGTGGTGTGTGCTTAAACCTGGACCAGCAGATGGGCACCACAATAGCTCAGTGACTATCACTGCTAGCTGTGCAGATACATGGATTTGGGCCAGTGTCTGTGGGAGTTTGCGCATTCTCCCTATGGTTGCGTGGGTTTCCTCCGAGTGCTCCGGTTTCCTCCCACACCCCAAAGATGTGCTCTTAGGCTGATTGGTGTACCATATTGACCCTACACTATTCTCCCCTGAATCTGGTTACAATAGGGGTACCATTCGCATACACACGGGGCAAGGTAAGTGTAGGAAAATGCTTTGCTAAGATGGCGGCACGGGCCCGTTGGGCCGAAGGGCCTGTTTACCATGCTGGGTTGTTCTTTGTCCTTGTTCTTTGTTCTTTGTGTTATCAGGAAATATTACCTAGTTAGGACTGTCGTCCATTCCTGGTTTGCAGGCACCAAACAAGGCATGTTTAAAGTGTGCTTTTACTGTGTGTTGGCTCACGGTCAACTCACTTACTCTCTGAGTAATTTCACAGCTTGTACGCTGATCATGAGCTCCTGCTCTGATAAAGTAATGTTTCAACACTGGGTGACAACCTTAATCTACATTCATAACTCATCTGCTTTTTAATCCTAGCAGATGGCGTTGTGTCAGCAAAATACCACCTGAAATGGCAGCCATGCACAATATATTCCTTAAAATAAAACAACATCATTGTATTGGGGTCAATGAGTACAGGTTAGAAATAGCTCCATACAGCTTGCTCGTTAAAGACGGCACTACGTTCATGAAATAAACTATTTGCCAAAATTCTTTCTTTCTTTCTTTTGGTGAGACATTAGAACTTGGTTTCAAGGTAGATTTACAAATTCGCAATCCCAGCAGGAAGACAACATGTCTTGGGGGCGACATATGGGGTTGAATTTCCTGTCCCACCCACCGTGGGAATCGTCACATGCAGGTGCGGGGGAGTAGCGACCTTGCAAAGGTCTGTTGACCTCAGCCGGAATTTTCCAGTCTTGGGGCAAGCATGCCCAGAAGATCCCACCCGTTGCGTCGGGGAATGGCTCCTTGCTTGGTTCACTGAATTTACTCTTTGAGTAGAAAGGATACAAGATGATGTTGTGGTTAGATGGAGTAAATGTGCAGAAAATGTTTCCACTTGTGTGGAATTCCAAAGCTAAAGGCCATAAAAAAGTCACAAATAAATCCAAGAAGGAACTCAGAAGGATTGGGCGGCACACTGCCGCAGTGGTTAGCACTGCTGCCTCATCATGCCAAGGAACCAGGTTCGATTCTGGGTGAAGTTTGCATGTTCTCCCCGTGTGTACATGGTTTTCTTCTGGGTGCTCTGGTTTCCTTCCACGGTCCAAAGGTATGGATCAACCATGCAAAATTGCCCCTAGTGTTCAAATATGTATAGGTTAGGTGGATTAGCCAAAGTAAATTTGTATTGTTACAGGGAAAGGGAGGAGGGAAAGACCTGGGTAAGATGCTCTTTCAGAGAGTAGGCGCAGACTTGATGGGCCAAATGGCCTCTTACTGTATTGTAGGGATTCTATGGTAAGGATCTTCTTTTCTCAAAGAGTAGTGAGAATATGGATTTGCTATCACATGGAATAATGGAAGGGAATAGTTGCATTTAAGAGGAAATTGGATATTTCTATGAAAAGGGAATAGGAAAATATTGGCATAGGTCTGATGGCCTGAATTGGATTTTTCTGTAATGCAACATTCTACATAATTCCTGGCATTCTTTTAGCATGTGGAGCCGGGCGAATATCTTGTGCGTTGATTCGCGGGATTCACGCATGCATTCCTGACATGGGCGCATCTCCCAGTGCCATATCTCCAGTTGGGACCATGCTGGAAACCGGTGGGAGCGCAGATAAGTACTTTTGATCTTATTTTAATGTGATTTAAATTATTGGGCCCAGGACTGAATTCTCTGGGCCGGATAGCATTTCCCACCCTGCCAGTACAAATTTCACTCTGGCAGGGTTTAGAGTAGCTCCCTGCTTTCAGGGAACTAGCAAGAGACCCTGCTGAAGTGAAGGGAGTGCAATCAAGGCTTCCCAGGGGGGTTAGGTGTTGGGAGGGTGGCACCCCCTGTGCATCGACACCCTGGCAATGCCAGCATTGCCCTCTTCTACGGCCCAAAGGTCAAAGTGTCCATACCCACGTGGCACCATGGCACTGCCCACTGGGCATTGCCAAAGGGGTAGGGCCAGCTGGGGGCGGGGCCTGGGGACGATCAGTGGGGGTGGATGGTCCTGCTGTCACTCTGACAGGAAGAGAAGGAATGTTCCCTATAGGCTCAACAAGTCACATAGCAATGTCACCACTATGATTGGTCTACTGTCCTGACTCCCCCCAAGTATCAGGTCTCTCTTGACCACCATTGGTTATAACTACTACTGCTTTCCTTTGACCACAATTAGATCCCCCTAATCACTCTGACATTTGGATCGATCAGGGCTGGAGGGAGACCAAATTTGAGAGCAAGTCCATGGGGGGGGGAACTGCTTCCCATGGGGATGCGGTCTGCTGACATGGTGGGGTGTGGGGGCGATCATCACTGCTGGGTGGAGGGGAGGCTGGAAATCGGGCCATCCAGGATGGAAAGGGGTTTGGGGCTGGCGCAGGAATGATTGAGCTGTGGGGGGTGCTGGGGAGGCAGCACTGTTGGGATCCCGGGCTGGCCAGCAATCGAACTGACCAGCAAAGTGCAGGCTGATAATTCGGGGCCACTGTGCATGTGCAGCATTCTGGAACTGTCATAGTCTGGCTGAATGGGCCCTGACCCCAATCTTTTAATGATAGTCACGATTCTGACCTCTGCATTGCACAGAGTGTGGAAGATTCAAGTGTGAACTCACGCTGAAAAACAATCGTGGTTTACACCAGTTTTCCTGCAAATTCAGCACTTAGAACTTTTTTGAGAGAATCATCCCCAATGGTTCAATGATTCTATGAACCAAACAAGCTGAAATCCACCTGTGTCTGGTTTTAGTGGAAAGTCAAACCACCAATCCAGTTTTGCAGAGTGGGTTCATTATTTAAATATTATATAAACTATATATAGTTATGTAATCTGCATTTGAACAGTCATTCAATTTTTAGCTACAGGTCTCACAAAACTTCACAGCAGGAAGGAGGTTAGCAGGGCTTAATTCATGGGGTAATAGCCTTTACAGCACTGCTTGTGGGCCAGGAAGAGAAGGAGTGTTCCCTACAGGCTCAACAAGTCACAAAGCAATGTCACCATTATGACTGGTCTACTGTCCTGACTCCCCCCAGTTTCAGATCTCTCCTGACCATCACTGGTTATAACCACTACTGGATCCCTTTGACCATAGTTAGATCCCCCTAATCACCATCAGAATCCATTGACTATCATCTGATCCCATCCTGCATCCCAAACACTATCAGACACTTCTGAACGCCATTGGATTCCCCCAACTGGAAGGAAGTGGCATAATGGTCTTGTTGCTGCAGAGACCCAGGATCATGCTCTGGGAATGGGGTTTGAATCCCACCATGGCAGATGGTGAAATTTGAATTCAATAAAAAATCTGGAATTAAAAGTCTAATGATGAAACCATTGACAATTGTCATAAAAATCCATCTAGTCCATTAATGTCCTTTTGGGAATAAAATCTGTTGGCCTTACCTGATCTGGCTTACATGTGACTCCAGGTCCACAGCAATGTGATTGACTATTTAAAAACTGCCCTCAGGGATGGGCAAAAATGCTGGCCCAGCCGACAGCGCCCATATGCCATGAATGAATTTTTTAAAAATCATCATCAGACTCAGTAGCTGTTGTCAATGACAACCTTTAGACCTTTCCCACCACCATCAGACACTTCCTGGCCATCATCTGCTCCTTCCAACTAACAACTGCTCCAAGCTGACACGTATTGGGAAAAACTGATAGCAAGTGAACTTTGCAGCTTAGATTAATGTGGAAAAGTGCTGCCCCTGTGCTTACCTACTGAGTCATCCACTGTGATCTCTCACTCCTTCCCCAGGCTATAACCAACCTCACATCAAGTGGTTCAGGACAAACTGGTGGTGCCACTATATGGGTAGTCCCTTTGACTACTGAGCTTTTGGTACAGTCCAGCAGCTATCCTTTTTCTGAATTTCTACCATAGCAACCGGCCATGTCTGACGATGATTCTTCTAACTTCCTTTTGCAGGAATGTGATAAATTATTTAGTTCCTCCTTATTTGAGGCTCATTGTACCATTCCTTATTTGAGGGGAAGGTGGTTGTGCCTAGCATTTCACCAGTGCTATCTGTCAGGCCCAGTACAGGCATGAAGATATTACAACCTTTAAAGTAGTATTTTGAAAGGGACGTCACAGTTTTTGAGATGGCTGACAACATATCAGCCAGAATTCTCCGGTTGTTCACGCTGGCAGGATTTGCTGGTCCTGTTGGCAGCACAACCCCTTCCATGGGTTTCCCAGTGATGTGGGGTGCCTCTAATAGCTTCTAGAGGATTTTGCAGCCAGCAAACATCACACCATCTCATGCCATTGAGAAATACACTGAGAGGAGGCCAGAGAATCTCAGCTATCATGTGACTTTGACAACATTGGCTCCAGAAAGGCCCAAAACTCAAGCAAATACCTCGTTAAAATATGGACAAGCACAGCCAGATGTGTAATTCACAATTCTCTTTGTTAAAGTTGAACTGTGAGAAGAACAAGAATCTCACACATCAGCTGACTCACCTTTCTAATTCACCCCGAACCGCAGAGATCTCAAAACACAATAACGTCTTTTCCTATAAGGCAACCCGACTGGGTTACATAAGTAGCTACCAGGGAAATGGTAGAAGAATTAAAACTGCTTTTGACCCACAGCAACCACTCATAAGACTCAGTTAACCACCGACCCCCTCAGGAGTATCCCTCCAACTCCAGGAGATTTCCCTACCCACTTTTGCATAGCCACTTCCCCCATCCCCTTCTCAGATGCCCCAGAGGTCTCCCTCCATCATCAACTTACCCTCCTTCCCCCCAACCCACCTTCCCCCCGCCCCCATTGCTACCTCCCATGGTACTCCCACCATGTGGACTCTTTCATCACCCCTGATTCAACGCGCCCCAGTACCACTCTCCCTCCAACTGGGTTCCAAACCCCTTTCCCCCAAAGACACTCCCACTATTGAGACACTCCCACCCTGCCCAAGGCCCTATGCAATCCAATCCAATCCTAGGCATGACCCAATCCAACTTCCCAGCACCACTTTCTGACCCGACCCAAGTCTGCCTGGGGTCCAACCCAACTCAACTCCATTAAGAGGCCTGAAACCATGAACCCTTCTCCCCCAAGACCCTACCACTCCAACCCCTTGAGGCCCAGGTGCCCCTCCCCCCATCCCAATACTTGCACAACCACCCACCCACCAACCCCCTCCCTGCCAAAAGGTCAGAATACCCATTACCCCAAAACTAGAGCCATAAAAAGGGGCTGTGGCTTCCTTCCCTTGGACAGAGCTACACCTTGATGCTAGGCTTCAGGCTGTATTCCTCTGATCTCCCCCGGCTTGAGTCAGATGGTCAGGTGAGACGGGATTTTTAAGGTAAGAAACTGTGATTGGAGTGGCAATTTGACGTCATTGTCATTCTGAGGAAGTTCAGGCCTTAAATAAACTCTGACCTATTCACAAGAGGATTTGTAAGAATCAACCTGTGTGGCTGACCTTCTCATTTTATTTCACTTTCTTCCTTCTTGGAAATTTTCTGAACCTCCCTCTCTGCGTGGCTGCAGATCCAAGAGAGTGAATTTATCACTTGTCAAATCTCAGACAACAATTCATGGTAAATTGCACTGGGCTCTGATATGCTGACCTCCTCCTTTTAAGTCTCTCGAGTGTTTGTACTTTCATGGCTGGCTGAACTGATTAGAGCATTTCAAAATAGTACCATATTGTTCTGATTGGGAAAATTCCAAAGGAGCTATCTGGTGCTGCTTTTATTATAGTATATTACAAAATATTCTGGGTACCACAACCCTGCTTTCTTCCTCTCGTACCACTCCACCTGCTCATCTCACTACCCCCTTACCACCCCCACTACCACTGCAACCCCACCCCCCATCCAAACAAAATTCTGTTAGAGCAAAAATCTAGAAAAACACCATCTTCAATGGATATTGAATCTACTACAAATTACACACTGGAACGCAAATGATTTTTGTCCCTTCAAGTGTATGAATTGACTGTGGTTGACTCAGGCCACCAACTGTACTCCAGCTGTGTTGGTATAAATAGCAGTTAGTTATTTTTATTCCCTCCCAAAGTAAATTACATCCTCTGCATCAAAATATTAAAATAAAATTATGAAATCAAATCCACCCATGAAATTAGGCCTAATTACACAGAACTACAAATAACAACAGCCTGCAGCTGCTCTGAGGTTATGGATATTCTCATTATCATCCACTCTTTTATTGATCACTCCACAGAAATTAAGGGGGGAGAAATGAGCAGCCTTGAGATACCTCAGTCAGTCAATGCATTGCCTAAGACTCTACAGAGTCAAACAGACAAGAAAGCCTTAGAGTCCACAGTCTGGTCTGTAATGATTAACTGAATTCAAAGGGGCAGGCGTGGTGCCACAACTCGGATACTCCCTGTCCAGCAGCAACTGTGGTAGCATCTTCACCGCACGATTGGCAACATGTGGCTCACCATCACTTTCTCAAGGGCAACTAGACATGGGCAATATGTGCTGACCTTGCTATTAGCAGCCACTTCCAGTGAATACATTTTTATAAAAGAAATGGAACCCCCCCTCCACAATCATTGAAGAATAAGAGTGACAGCTACTTTTATGAGTGTCACCGGATAGCAGTGCATATCAGAAACTCGCATGTGTGCTGGATTAGTGGAAAGCAAGGATTGCTGCTGCTACATCATATTCCAGAGATTAATCACCCCCTGAAAATTCATCACTAAAATCAACATTTTATCTCAATCTCATACCAAACTGATTCAGCCATCATCGATAGCAAGTATTAACAATGTTTGTAATTCCACTGACGGATAAGCACAAACAATGTTTTTAACCTACAAAGCTCAAATTCATGTGAATTAAGTATGGACAGGAATTTGATATCAATCAAACAATTAGTTTTTAAAAAAATGCTATTGTCAATACTATAAGTAAGAATTTTCTTCTGGGAATGAAAGCTATCATTTGATACTACCTATTACAGCATGCTTGTTTTGAAGCAAGGTCATGTTGTCTGTGGCTGGATCCATCAAGAAAATTCTAAGTGCCAAGCAGGCATGACAGTGGGAGAGGATCACGCTTTTTTTTGGACAAGTTAAAAATAGAATTTTACCTCCCTCTGTCAAATAAATACAGGCAAATCTGTTTCCCGCCAGCAGGGGGAGAAGGCGAGGCCTAAGCTCGCCGAAAGCCAGCAGATAGCAGCAGAGGATGCCAATGCTCATGCTCATATCTCTGTGTTCTGTAAGCCGATCGCTCTCTACCCCACACTACTGTGGGCTTTCATGGCCGATCCTGACCTGGACTGATCTCCCAACACCTGGACCGATCCCTCCACCCCACATGGAGGCCACCTGACCCCCCTACTCCCCACATGGGCCGATCGCGCCCCCCACCCCCACTATCGCGGAGCTCTGTGGCTGAAACCCCCACCCACAACTCTGCACACAAAATGGACGATTACTGGTTGCAGAGTGCACAGCATGTCTCCCTCTCCCCCTGTTCAGCCGACTCCTTCAGGCCTCACACCTTCCCCATAGGTCCCATCCCCTCAGTCTCTGTTCCCTTGGCACTGTCCTGTCCACTGATGGGCACTGTTAGTGTGGCATGCTGGCATTGCCAGGATGCCCAGGATGTAGTTCAAGGGTGCCAGGCTGGTGGTGTCAGCCCTGCCCCTGGCTTATGGTCCTATCAGCGAGGCCATCACAACAGGTCTCCATTGACAGGGACCATACGGCAAGTTGGCAGAGGCAGGTCAGCCTGTCAATTCTGTCTCGGACTCACGTGTAATACTTAAATTCACATTAAGATTGAATTTAAATATTACAATCAGCCACGCGCCCTTTTCGGGATATCCGGTGCTAAACAGATCACGAGAGATGAGAAATCAAGTGCCAACCAATTTCTCTCTCACGATCTAACTGGCTTGTTCTGCCCATCGACTGATGGGGTGAAATGGTAAGATCACAGCCACATCGTTTTCGTTTGCATATCCATTTGACACAAGTTAATCTATTGAAGAGTAAATGTATAGCCTTGTGGTATGTATATATCTGCATGGTTCCTGTCCACTATTGTTTGAAATCAATATTTACAAGTCCAAGGCAGAGGCAAAAGCAGATCGTCAAGATGCAGAAGAAGGTTTGTCAAAGGTCAAACACTCTGCTGGATCAAACTGACTCATAATACAAGGACTGGTCTAACCCATACCACAGAGTGTACAGTAGAGAAAATATTAAATCCAATCATTCAACTAGCATTGAAGACGCGTTGCACTTCACTTCAGTTCCATTGCTCCTGATACCATTTTTTTTTACTATTTATAAATGACTTTGATCCTAGAATACTGAATAGAATTTTAAAATTTGCCAATGATACCAAACTTGAATCTTGATGGACACAAAGTTGCACACCATAGAATTCCCAGCCTCTGACTTTCTCTTTTAGTATTTACATAGCTGGTCCAGTTCAACTTCTAGTCAATGGTAACTGCCAGGATGTAGGTATTCTGGAATTCAGCAATGATAGTGCCATTGAATGTCCAGGGGAAATGGTTGCCCAGCACTTTTGTCTTCAATATTACTTGCCACTTATTAGTCCAAAACCTGAAATCTTGCTGCATACGGATATAGATTGTTTCTGTATCTGAGGCAAATGGTGCTGAACATTAGTGAACATCCCCACATCTGACCTTATAATAGGGAGGGGAATTCATTGATGAAGCAGCTGAAGATGATTGGGCCTAGAAACTCCTGCAGTGGCGTCTTGGAACTGAAGTGATTGTCCTCCAATTACTTTCTTTGTACTAGGTATGACCCCAACCAGTGGAGCTTTTTCCTCCTTGTTCCCATGGACTGCAGTTTAGTGAGGGCTCCTTGATACCACATTCAGCAAATGCTGCCTGGGTGTCAAAGGCAACCACTCTCACTTCAACTCTTGAGTTTAGTTCTTTTGTCCATGTTTGGACAAAGTGGTCAAGGGCTAAATGGGACTGGTGGAAACCAAACAGAATGTCAGTGAGCAGCTCATTGCTGAGTAAGCACTGCTTGGTAGCACTGTTGATGACCTCTTTGCTGACTATCAAAAGTAGACTGATAAGGTAGCCAGGTTGGATTTGTCCTGCTTTTTGTGAACATACATTATTGGGGTATGCAATCTATGTTTGAAAAGTTGTATTGAGGGCAGCATTGTCCTTCAGATTTCTATGTATTTGAATACACCCCCAGCCTGACCTATTGAGAAATCAGAACATTTGCTTCAACATCTCAACACTGTGCTTTATCACAGTCCTGGGGACAACATAAACCTTAGTGTATTGCCTGAGAAATCCTAGCTGTCAGAAATTACTCACTTACATAATGAATTGGGCTATGTTAAAAGCTTTCCTTATTTCTGCAACTGTTTTCCTTAGACATACAAATCAATATCCTACTGCAGCTTGGCTCAGCTTTTTAGAATCTTTGCCAAGTCAACTCTTTTGAATTCATGCTCTGCTGCAGGATAATATTAAATGATACACAGACACAATACAGACTTGCTGTTCTTAGGTGAAAAATTAAAACAAATTATTTTGAATTTTTTTTATGCTATCCTTAAAGTTACAAGGCCAATAGACTGGCCAAATGCAAGTTCATTCCTTGTTTGTTCCAAAAACAAATTCAAAATCCAATTCATAGTCCCCATTAGGGACAGAAACAAGGTCCGAGCTGACAAGATGAGGTATTGCATCCTATTTTGGCCTTGATCTTAGCCCAAAGGCCATGAAACATTAAAGCAAACCTTGTGATCGAGGGACAGATTGTACTGAGGAAGAAGGGGGGCTGCAGAAGGACTTGAACAGGTTAAGATTGTGGGCAAAGAAGTGGGCAAATGGAATACAATGTAGAAAAGTGTGAGGTTATGCACTTTGGAAAGAGGAATGAAGGCATAGACTATTTTCTAAATGGGAAAATGCTTAGAAAATCAGAAACACAATGAGACTTGGGAGCCATTGTTCAAGATTCAGGTTCAGTCAGCAGTTAGGAAGGTAAATGCAATGTTAGCATTCATGCTGAGAAGGCTAGAATACAAGGGCACAGGTGTACTTTTGAGGCTGTGTAAGGCTCCATTTGGAGTATTGTGAACAGTTTTGGACCCTATATCTAAGGAAGGATGTGCTGACCTTGGAAAAGGTCCAGAGGAGGTTCACAAGAATGATCCCTGGAATGAAGAGCTTGCCGTATGAGGAATGGCTGAAGATTCTGGGTCTCTACCCGTTGGCGTTTAGAAGGATGGGGGGGGGGGATCTTATTGAAACTTACAGGATACTGTGAGGCCTGAATAGAGTGAATGTGGAGAGGATTTTTTCCACTAGTAGGAAAATCTAGAACCAGAGGGCACACCCTCGGGCTAAAGGAACAATCTTTAAAACAAAGATGAGTGGTGAATCTGTGGAACTCTTTGCTGCAGAAGGCTGAAGAGGCTAGATCATTGAGTGTCTTTAAGACAGAGATAGATAGGTTCTTGATTAATAAGGGGACGAGGGGTTATGGGGAAAAGGCAGAAGAATGAGGATAAGAAAAATATCAGCCATGACTGAATGGCAGAGCAGACTCAATTGGCCGACTGGCCTAATTCTGCTCCTATGTCTTGTGGTCTTATGGTGATTCAGGTGGATGTTAAAGATTCTCTGATATCCTGTTCATAGGAGCATAGAGAATGTGATGTCTGTCCAAACACATTGGTGTGAAATTATTTAGCTATTTTTCAGTGTCTCTTGAATATTTTGTCAAAGAATAACAAAGAAATACAAGAGGAAATATTGAAGTGTAATGTTCTAAATCCCACCAGGAGGCTATCTACTGTTCAGTTAATTATAGGTAAATATCACACAGTTCCTCCAGTGTCTTGGCTAACATTCCTTCCTTGACAAACTCCACCAAAGAAAAATTAATCGACTATCCCATGAATATTTGTGCAATTTTGTTGTGCTCAGAATAGCTGCTGTATTTGCTTAGATAACAACTATTGTACATCAAAGTAATGATCGCATGCAAAACACTCAAAAGTTTTTTTATTTTCAAGTGGTGCTGTACATATGGTAGATTCATTCATTTTTCAAACCTGGCCCGTAATCAGGTGATTTATCCTGGAACTTAAGCAAACCTAACAGACAGTGACAGCATAAGCTACTGCTCTCAATTTGCATTAATAGAAACATGTTTAGTAAAAGAACCAATTTTGAAGATTGAGTGGTATCTATTACCTGGGAAAAACGAAAAGTAAAAAGATCTCACAGAAATATGTGCCAGAGCTCCTTTATTTTATGCCTCTAAACTGATCAGGCTGATGGAAAAAGCACATTATTGCTTAATCAAAAGCTTCGATCGGGAAATCCACTTTTTTTTCTGAAAATAATTTAAGCTTTCCTTAAGCTATGCATGATTTTCTTACTCAGACGTTACAAGGAAATTAAGGTGAAGTCACAAGGTATGGAAATGAATAGGTAACTCCTAATTATGCATATTTAAATTAGGTCTGCATGCCTGAGTCAATAAATATACGTGCATCTATATCTTTGATTAACTGATAATTTGACCTCAGGACTGTCTGATATACTACCATATTTGACTGAAATCCATGCAACGTCAGTGAAGTGCTTTTTGATATCAACAATACCATGCAAAATAGAATATAGGAAGAATATAGGAAGAAAATAGAATATAGGCTTTGCTTTTGTGCTAGAAGAGAGAATGTTTGTGAGATATGTCTAACATAGCATCTGATCCTGGTAAAGGTCATTATATTCTAGGCAATAGTCTAGTGGTATTATTGCGGAACTATTAATCCAAAAACTCAGCGAACATTCTGGGGACTTGGGCTTGAATCCTGCCACGGCAGATGGTGGAATTCAAATTCAATAATCAACATCCGGAATTAAGAATCTATTGGTGATCGTGAAAACTTTGTCAACAGTTGGGAAAATGTACCTGGTTCACCTGGTCCTTTAGTGAAAGAAATCTACTGTTCTTACTTGGTCTGGCCTATATGTGACTCTAGAACCACAGCAATGTGGTTGACTCACAAGTGTCCTCTGAACAAGGACAACGAGGGATGTGCAAAAAATGCTGGCACTTTTCCTATATATCCACATTACCAAGCCTTAAAATGCACTGTAAATTCAAAACACAGGTTACAGAGCAATGTTTGTGTAAAACTGTCCCACCAAGCTCTGGAGAAACATTGCAACTCTGTTGAGTGTTATAACCGATCAGTATTTGCTCTAGCCATCGGCAATGGACTTGAAAGTGGTAAGCAACAAGATGCATAAACTTCAAAATGTAAACTGCATTGAAAAAAAGATGAAACAAGTCAAACCAGGTCAGTCAACTCCAATCATCTTTGTTCTCACTGAAGTAGAGAGAAGCCTTATGATGGTGACTCTCCAGTAAGGGCATCAAAGAATGTTAGGGACAGATCATTGCCCCTGATGCTATATGCCAGCTAACTGTCGAGCTCTATAAAAATAACCAGAGTAATGTGGTCTCTTCAGATAAATATTTACAAAATTATGGTCTATTTATTAATCAGATCTTGCCAGATGGATAACAAAAGTACTTCTCTGTCCTCTGTACTGTTATCAGTCCATAACATTTGATAGTGAGTAACAAGCAGATCATAATAATCTATTGTCAGTGAATATAATTTAAGACATTGCTGATTCAGGCTGCAGGAAATTGGCTTTATGCTCAGAAAAGAATGAAGTTGGGAAGAAAAACTGGGGATATTTTGGTCCAATGTTCACAGAGCAGGGAATGTCATCAGACCCAAAGAACCTCAACATAATCTGTAATGTTTCAAGTAACAATTCAGAGCCAAGTTACATACCGTTCCCACTTTCTTCAGAATTTGGCCACAGTATGGTACAGAGCGACTGTGAGAACAAGTAAGGGTAGTGGGGCAAAAAATTGGATTAGGCCCGAAATTGGGTACAGGGATTGTGATGCAGGATTAATGCATGCTCATTCCTTCTAATCCAAGCAATTTACTAACCTTGTTTGGCCTGCTCAGTATAGGTGTTTCTCTCTCTGTTAGCAAGAGAAAGAGAGAGAAAGGCCAGTGCTCATATAGCTTCATGGGCATCACTCTGCATCAAACATGGGGTAAGATAAACCTGCAATGAATTACCACAGCCAAAAGGGGGATTGAACCCACACACTGGCATCATTCTGCACTAAATTCTGGCCATCTATCCAACTGAACTAACCAAAATGCATCACCTCTCATTTGTCTAAGTTAAACTGCATCTGCCATTTGTCAGCCCACCGACCCAATTGATCAAGATCCTGTTGCAATTGGCAATAACTTCCTTCACTGTCCACTATGCCACCAATCTTTAGTGTCATCTGCAAACTTGCTAACCATGCTTCCTATATTCTCATCCAAATCATTAATATAAATGACAAATAACAGTGGTGATGATGAAACACCGTCACTTAATCTCCCATTCGCAGCCCAGATGCTGGCTCTGCACCTATTTAGAGGATAACATAGAGGCAGCATTTTCACATTGAGTCAACAAGCACAAGTGATTTGCAGTGAGGACAGAGGGAATGGGAAGTGCAGGTGGCAACTCTGAGTGTGACACTGCAGGTGAGTTCTGCAGACACCCTACAGGAGAATGTTGAGGGGGCAGCATTCAGTAAAAGGCCGATTGGAATGCACACTGAAATGCTTCCCGCATTTGCAGGCTGGCAAACAAGCCTGCAGCACTGTAAAGGGGCATTGAAGAGTCTGGCACTAACTTGGCACCGGGCTTTGCACAGAATTTGGAGCCCATCCTAATTATCTCTGTCTCTGACCATCACAATGCTGAAATAAACACTCCAAATATATTTTTTAAACAAATCATCTATATTCCATACAAATGTCAACTAATCATCTTTGTGGAACTGGTGACCAACTCCATTAGGACATTTATGAACCCAATCATGATGCAGTGTCCGACAGTCTCAGTTCTTGCTGCAGCAGAAGCATAATTCATCCAGTGTCTGAGTGCCATGGTAGAAGCTCAGGCTAAAGTCAAGCAAACACAGCTTACTGCAATGCAGGCTCAAACAGCTGTCATCATGGTTACAGTACGAATGCTGAAAGGGGCTGACGGGATCTGACAGTCATCCAGCGATGATAGCAAGTTACTGTTTACCCTTCCGGGTGACAGCATTCTTCCTCCCATTGCTCTGTCAGTGCCCCTGCTGTTTTCTGTCAGCCAGCCAGCCTGACTGCTGTCACTCATCCCAGGATGCTGCAGTCCATAGCTGGACCCTCTAACATCAGAGGTGCTCAAAATTGTTCTCCACATCCATCTGCAGTCTCCCCGACTGAAGGTCAGCAGCCTTCCATCAGCTATCCTGCAGCCATTGGGGTAGAACTGCATTGCAGCATGGGGGCAGACAAAGGCACACAGATGACCAAAGCTAAAGGTGATTAGTTAACTATTGTATGCAATATCAGATGGTTTATTTGATAAAGTTGCTTTGGAATGTTTGTTTTATGGTGTTTTTAGTTTTGCCTTGTGATTTTTGAACAGTAAAGGAATTAAGGACTATGGTGAGCGAGTAGTAAGTGGAGCTGAGTTCACAAAAAGATCAGCCATGATCTTATTGAATGGTGGAACAAGCTCAAGGGGTCAGATGACTTACTCCTGCTTCGAGTTCTTATGTTTTTATATTCTTTATCAAGAGGATGTGACAATGATTGGTGAGATCAGTGTTACTCTTGGTGAGATGTAGAACTGTTGTTGACAGGGAAATCACAATTGTATTCAAGGTACCATGATCTGATGACTCAATCACGAAGAGCTGGAAAGGGGATGTGTTTGATATGTTGGTTGCTCCTCCTCCCTCCTTTCTCATCCAGTTCAAATGCTCACCATATACCTGGTGGGAAGGATTGTATCCTCATGATGGAGAGATTGTGCAAGGATGCAGTCAATCAGGGCTCACGATCTGGAGAGGATTGTACTGTTCCTCCAAAGAAGGTGCTAGCAGTGGAAGCATTGCATCAGCACCCTTGTGGTCTGCTCAATGGCATCTCCTATGGTAGCATGACTCTCATATGTATGTTGCCCACTTCTGTTTGGATTGCACACCAGTGTCATGGGCCAAGTTCTCAATGCATAGCCGTTCTTGGTTTGACACGGTGGCACAAATGCTGATGGGAGCAAACTAAATGCATCATGATGGTGCCAGGATGCTTGGCATTCGACCACATGATGCAATTGACATGCAACATGCCAACTGCTCATTCAGGAAGGTGGATCCTTTGCGATTGCAATATATCTCTGCATTTAGATCTGCCATCTGCAAAGCAATGCTTGTGTAATCAATGGTTCCCTGCATCATGGAAAACCCATTATCCTGGCACAGCCATGTGCACACTCCCCTTGCTTCTCTCCAGAAAAGGAGAATACATTTTATACCCCTACTCTGGCATATCAAGTGTCAGTGAACTCCCTTACACAACAGCAGAACGTGAACTGTGTGATATAGAAATGTCACCTGCCCGGTCTGAAAGGATCCCACAGTGTTGAAATTCAATCTATAGACATCTTTACAGCCAAAAAATAAAATGTCTACTGTTAGGTTTGATTCTGAGATTGGCAGCACTTGCTGAGTAATCCTGAGTGTGCTAATGGCCAATTTAAGATAATCTGTCATGTTTGTAATGCGGTTTATTTATGTTTGCTAGAAGTGGCATACATTCGTATACAGTTTTCTGCAAACTAATGGCATGGATTCGAACTTAGTGCCTTTTTTCTGAATAATTCAGAATATGAGAAGTCTGCAGTTACCCACCGCTGTCTCCATGGTAAAGGATTGGCCAATCAGAGTTGACTTGCGAACTGGCCCATGACACCAGTGTGCAATCCAAACACAAATAGGCAGCTTACATATCATGCTACCATCTGGGATACAATTGAGCAGACCACTGAGATGCCTTTTTCCCTTGACCATAAATTGTTGTGATTGTTTGCAATTTGACATTCTTGAGTTTGTCCTGATAGTGAAAGGTGAGAAACTTTGGTCACATGTTTCTTTTCTCACAAGAGTAGAAAGAGAACTGGGGCCAAACCATGTCTTAGAAGAGAAATTAGAGATAGTATTAAATTCAAAGAAGAAACAACAGACCTGAGGATTGTGGGCAGTTTAAAATTCAGCAAAGGTGGACCAAAGGATTGATTAAGAAGAGGCAAATAGAGAATGAAAGGAAGATGGCAGGGAACATAAAAACTGACTGTAAAAATCTCCACAGGTATGTAAAGCGAAAAAGATTGACAAAAGTGAATCTAGGCCCCTTGTAGTGAGAAACAGGGGAATTACTAACAGGGAATGAAAAAATGGCTAAGGAACTAAATTCTGTCTTCACAAAGGAAGGCATGAATAATGTATCGGAAGCTCTGAGAGTAAGTTTTAGTGAGGAGCTGAAGGAAGGTAGCATTAGTAGAGAAATAGTTTTGGGAAAATTAATGGGATTGAAGGCAGATAAATCTCCAGGGCCTGATAATCTTCATCCCAGAGTACTTAAGAAAGTGACCTTAGAAATAGTTAATCCATTGGTGGTCATTTTCCAAAATTTGTTGGACTCTGGAATGGTTCATATAGATTGGAAGGTAACTAATGTAAGCCCACTATTCAAAAATGGAGGTATAGAGAAAACAGGGAGCTTTAGACCAGTGAGCCTAACGTTGGTAGTAGGAAAGTTGCTAGAGTCCATTATCAAGGATTTAATAGCACAGCATTTGGAAAACAGTGGTAAAATCAGACAAAGTCAGCATGAATTTACGAAAAGGAAATCATACTTGACAAATCTATTGGAATTCTTTGAGGATGTAAGTTGACTAGGGAGGGCCGGTGGATGTGGTTTATTACGAATTACCAAAGGCTTTTGACAAAGTCTCACGTGGCAGATTACTATGTAAAGTTAAAGCACCTAGGATTGCTGGTAGTATCTTAAAATAGATAGAAAGTTGGTTAGCAGACAGGAAACAAAGAATTGGAATATATTGGTCTTTCCAATTGACAGGCAATATCTACTGGGATAATGCAAGGATTTGTGCTAAGATTCCAACTGTTTACATTATCTTCTAATGATTTGGATGAGGGAACTAGATGTATTATCTACAAATTTGTAGATGATACAAAGTTGGGTGGGAGGCCGAGCTGTGAAGAGGATGCAGAGATGCTTCAGTGTGATTTGGACAAGGCTGAGTTAGTGGGCATAGCATGGCAGATGCAGTATAATGTGGATAATTGAGAGATTAACAAAAATAGGAAGGCAGGTAATTATTTGAATGGGTGTAAATTGAGAGAAGTGGATACTCAGCGAGACCATGATGTCCTCATGCATCAGTCACTGAAAGTGAACGCGCAGGTACAGCAGGCAGTAAAAAAGGCAAATGGTATGTTGGCCTTCATTATAAGTGTATAGGAATAGGGATGTCTTACTGCAATTTTATAGGACATTGGTGAGACCACATCTGTAGTATTTTGTGCAATTTTGGTGTCCTTATCTGAGGAAGGACGTTCTTGCTATAGAGGGAATGCAGCAAAGGTTTACCAGGCTGATTCCTGGGATGGCAGGACTAACATATGAGGAGAAACACAGACATTTAGGATTATATTCATTGGAGTTTAGAAGAATGCGAGGGGATCTTACAGAAACTTAAAGAACTCTAATAGGTTTAGACAGGGTAGATTCAAAAAGTATGTTCCCAATGGAGGGGGATTCCAGAACTAGGGGACCATAGTTTGAGGATAAAGGGTAAAGCTTTTTGATGGACATAAGGAAAAGTTTCTTCATTCAGACAGTAGTGAATCTGTGGAATTCTCCACCACAGAAAACAGTTGAGACCAAAATGTTATGTGATTTCAATAAAGAATTAGATATAGTTTTTAGGGTTAAAGGGATTAAGAGATGTGGGGGGAAGGCAGGATTAGGGTGCTAAATTTGATGATTAGCCATGATCATAATGAATGACTAAGCAGACTTGTGGGGCCAAAAAATCTCATCCTGCTTGTATTTTTTATGTATGTTTCTTTCTATGACTTTAGAACTGTAAGATCCATAGAACTGTAAGATTCTTGAGATTATAATATTGCAAATCATCGCAAAGTCTTTATAAAATGTTCATTATCTACCTGTTCAGCTTGAGCTAGTGATTATTAGCAGTTGTCAGTTACTGCCTTACAGCTAGTGAATTTTTAAATTCAAATGACAATTTTTAGGATTTCTACTGACTCACAATGTCACTTCACACAAATAATAACCGCCTTAAAAATATATGCATGCTCATATCATAACATTATTCTTTGATCTAGTTTCACCAATTGCTCATCTTCTGTTTAAAGAAAATATATGCATTCAACCTTTTGAATGCATATATCTTCAATTCCAAATGCTTCCTGCAATAGTATAAAAGCATTTAAACATCGTCCTCCATCACTCTTCATCGGTGGCTGAACACTTCACCACACCCTCAATAACATTTCCTTTTTGCATGATTGTGCTATTTTTTAATTTAAAAGTCAAGTTTCCTTGTCATGCATTGTATTTATTTTTCAGTATCGCTAGCAAGGCCAGCATATGTTGCCTGTCCATATTTGTCCTTGGGAAAGAACCTTAGAAGGTCATTTTTTTTCTCTTCTGTATTTACACAGATCAAGACATGGTGGTGGACATTTATAAAATCAAAAGAAATAGGAGCAACAATGGAGTATTTGGCCCCTTAAAGTTGCTCCATCGTTCAATAGGAGCATCTGTGATCTGACTGTAGTCTTAACTCAACTCTCCTACCTGGTCCCCATAATCGTCAATTCCCTCATCAATCAAAAAACCTGTCCAAATCAGCTTTGAATATATTCAATGACCCTGCCTCCATTGCTGTCTGGGAAAAGAATTTCAAACATTAATGATCTTCTAAGAGAAGAAACTCATCGTCATCCCCGCCTCAAATGAGAAATCCTTTAATTTTAAAATATGCCCCCAGTTCGGATTCCTCCATGAGAAGAAACTTTTACTTCTATTTAAGCTTTCAATCACCCTCAAAATTCTATGCTTCAATTAGATTACCTCACATCCAATGAGTACAGGCCCAAGTTGCTCGGCCTTTCCTTATCAGACAATCCCTTCAATCCAATGATTGGCCTTGTGAACCTTCTCCGCACAAGCTTCCAATGCATAAATATTCCTCCGTAATTAAGGCCACGTCTATGCAAAATGGTCCACATGCAGGTTTGCCAATATCCTGTACAGCTGTAGCAAGATGTTCCTCTTTTTATATTTAATTTCCCTTGCAAATATATCATTTGCTTTTCCAGCTACTTGCTGTGCCTGCATATTAACTTTTTGTGATTTTACCTGTGATTGACAGGATGCAGCAATGAAAAGAAAAAGCAATGGCAGGTCCCATGATGCAACACTGGTGGGGTGGGCTCTGTTAACAGGCCCCAGGAAGCAAAAGTGTTGCTGTTAGCTGGCACTGTGTATTTGGGGCTCAGAGGAAATCCTGAGGAACTAAAGTGACAGTAGGTGTGCGCTGGAAAGTGGTAACCATCAGAGGAAGTGCTGAGAGCCATTTATAGCTTGGGGATTGGATCTTGGTAAAATCCAGAGGCAGAGAAAGCTATTAAATAGCTGAGAATACACCAATAAGAGGATGCTGGGGTGCAGAATCAGAAACTCAGAGGAACATAGTCTCAGGAGAGTGATTGAAACCCTGGGAGATCTGCGGTGTTGAGGTAATTTGAGTGCAAGTGGCTTGGAGGGAACTCAGAGGTTTGATCTTCGTAAGTGAAAGTTTGGAGTTCTTCGTAAGAGAGATAGAGTTTTAAGGAGATTGTTGACTCATTGTGTTCTATACATCTGGGTGGGTTACTGAGAAATTTGTGGGATCTGTCTTTGTCACATTTGCTATTTATTGTACAATGTGGTGCGCTTGACCACAGCTTGCCTGTTAATTCATACATACCTGTCTTAGACAGAAAACTGGTTAGCAGATAGGAAGCAAAAAGTTGACATAAATGGGTATTTTTCCGATTGGCAGTCAGTAACTCGTGGGGTTCTGCAGGGATCTTGTGCTAGGACCCCAACCGTTCACATTGTATATTAATGATTTGAACAAGGGAACTGAATGTATTATCTCCAAATTTGCAGATGATACATAGTTGGGTGGGAGGATGAGCTGTGACGAGGATGCAGAGATGCTTTAGCGTGATTTGGACAGGCTGAGTGTGTGGGCATATGCGTGGCAAATGCAGTATACTGTGGATAAATGTGATGTCATCCACTTTGGTAACCATAATGGAAAGACAGGTTATTATTTGGATGGGTGTGAATTGAGAGAGGTGGATACTTAGCAAGATCTTGGTGTCCTCATACATCAGTTGCTGAAAGTAAACGTGCAGGTACAGCAGGCAGTAAAGAAGGCAAATGATATGTTGGTCTTCATAGTGAGAGGATTTGAGTAGAGCGATAGGTATGTTTTGCTGCAATTGTATAGGGCATTGGTGAGGCCACCCACCCCGGGACCCTGCAATGAGGGTTTAGTGCCCACTTATCCACCATCCAGACATGGGCCCAGGTGCCAGAGCGCATGCAAAGCTCAGGTAGGAATCAGACTAGTTTGCACCAGGGCATCTTCACAAAGGCGCATAGTGAGTTGTCTTCACCCTCTTGCCTGCCACAGAAACCCACTACAGCATACCCAGGCCCAGCACTCTGGTGTTACAAAGTTGCAGGAGATTATAGGACTCCAAGGCGGAGGTGGGGTGGAATGGAACCCACGTGCAGCAACACAGGCCCCTTGTGACCAAAGCACTTGGTGATCAGGGTCTCACTCAACACTCTCGCGTGCCTGATCCTTGTTGCTGCCAGCCCTCCAATGCCTGGGTGGTGCTGCGTGTCATCGTCCTCTTCCTCCTCCTCCTGCTGGGCTGCCTCCTCCCCAGTGATACCTGGCTGGTCAGCCTCCATGTCCTCCTCCTCCAAAAGGTCTCTTTGCTGCTGTGCCAGGTTGTGTAGAGGAGAGAACACCACCACAATATGGGATAATACTGGAGGGCCCTGCCAGAATAGTCCAGACCTCTGAATGCACCTCTCCTGCTACTGAATGGGTGGCAATGTGGGCTTCATTATACCGGGTCTCCGCCTCAGTCTCAGGCCTCAGCTCAGGCGTCATCAGCCAAGCTGGAGCGGGTACCCTATGTCCCCCACAAGCCATCCCTGCACTCTGGGCTCCTCCTCAAACACCTCTGGTACATCAGGACTTTTTACATCAGAACTCCTCAGAATAAAGCTGTCATGCACACTCCTGGGGAGTCTGCCACTGCTGTGAATGATGTTCAGCTGATGGTCACACACCAATTGCACACTTACTGAGAGGAAGCCCTTTCTGTTTATGAATCTTCCTGGATTCTTCACCAGGGCGTTGACGGTGATGTAGGTGAAGTCTTATAGCCTCCTGCACATTTGACATCCCCGCAATGGCCGTGAATCCTCCAGTCCGGACTTCCTGCTGGGCCTAGTCCAGGTCAAATTTAATATACTAGCCAGCCTAGTCATGCAGGGCGACTGTGACCTCATTTGCACACCTGTGGATGAATGGTTGGGAAATGCCTAGATCTTACCAAAACCTTGGGTTCTGGTCTAGGATCATAACACCATATGTTGGTCAGAATGAAGGTGAAAAATGAAATACTGCAGTTTCTGGAAATATAAAACAAACAGAAAATGCTTGAAACATTCAGCAGGTAAGATAGCATCTGTAGAGAGAACAAAATAGCTTCTACTTCAGATATGCAATCTATTACGAATAAGGGTCTTCACCTGAAATTGCCTGTTCTCTTCACTGATGCAACAAAAATCAAACTAAGATTTATATAGTACCTTCAGTGCAAATAAACATCCTATGCTGTTTCCCAGAAGCAGTATAAAAATAAGTATGACACAAAGCTACATGAGGAGATAGTAGATCAGATGATTAAGTGCTTGCCCCTAGGGTTGTAAGAAGTACCTTGCAGGAAAAGCAAAGTAGGGGAGGAGGAGAGATGTAGGGAGGGATTCCCGGAACTTCCAGGCTAAGCAACTGAAGGCTGGCAACCAACGGTGGAGCAATTATGAATGGGAATGCACAAGAGGCCAGAATTAGCGGAATGCAAATATCTCAAAGTGTTGTGGGTCTGGACGAGATTACAGATGTAGGGGGAACAAACCAACCAGCAGTATCAGTTTTGTTCCACCAGAACAATAGTGGAGTTACGAAATTTGCCTTGAGAAACTGGAACTCTTTCTCCCGGCGCAGAAAATATTTGGCAGAGATTTAAAATTGTGAAAAATTTTAATGTGCCAAGTTTATCAAGTTAAAATTGTCATTGGAGATGGAGGGAGCAGTTGAAGCAGAGATTCATAGAATCCCTACAGTGCAGAAAGAGGCTATTCAGCCCATCAAGTCTGTACTGACAACAATCTCACCCAAGCGCTAACCCCATAACCCCACACATTTACCCTACTGATCCCTCCAACTTACACATCCTGGGACACTAAGGGGCAATGTAATATGACCAATGCACCTAACCCACACATTTTTGGACTGTGGGAGGAAACCAGAACACCTGGAGGAAACCCATGCAGTCAGGGGGAGAATGTGCAAATTTACACAACACACAGTGATCCAAGCTAGGAATCAAACCCAGGTCCCTAGATCTGTGAGGCAGCAGTACTAACCATTGTGCTACCATGCCGCAGGAAGTGTGTTGGGAAGCAAGATAATTTGGTCCAGCAAAGAGCCAGCAGAAATATGATGGACTGAATGGTCTATCTGTGTGTTGTAAACATTTGTGGGTTCTAATGGCTTAGTCAGTCTCAATCATTATGCAAATCTTTTTATTGTGTCTTGTGTGTTTTATTGCTATCCTTATGCTAATGGCATAAGTAAATTTGTGTGGTTTATGTTTTTTCACACATAATTTGAATTCCTGGCAGGAGCCTTGTTCACTTGTAGAATAAATCAGAAATCTGAATGTGCACTGCACATAACCAACCAACTAAAATGGTTGTAAAATCCTACACGGCACAATGTAATGAGGCTTTGTGTCAGGAGACATGGGCCGGGATTTTCCGACCTTGCTCCGGTGAGGCTGATAAAATTCTGCCTGAGGCCAATGGAGAATTCCAATCTGCGAGCCTTGCCTGCCCCGAAATCGATAAAATTTCGGCCATGATATTGGATAGTCTCACCCCTTGGCTGAGAAAGTACAAGTTGCTAACATAGATTTTAAACAGTACAGAATCTACAATGTAACCCAACAGAACTCCACTCAGCACCTCTTCTCAGCTTGACAATGCACTCTTCAAAAACACAGCCTATTTCTTATTCTTCAGCTAACTTTGTTGATTTCCTCTCGTATTTTACTTTACATTGTTACAAGTTTTAGTTTCAATATTATTGGAGTTATTGGAAATATAAAAATCATATTCAGGAGTTTTGCTCTCAGGTTGATTATGCAGAGTTGGGACATTTCCCAGCTACACAAAGCTGAGCGGGATTTTCATTCTGAGGGATTAGAAGTCAAGCCCTCCACTCTAGGAATGAATGCAGAGTTTCTCAGAGCGGAGACAAATGTACAGGGACATTAGTCTAAAGAGTTGCCTCTGTGCCATGTCTTGTGTGAAAAATTCAAAAGATCAGGACAAGAAGCATCCCTCTGACTCTCACCCCCTGCACACATGGCCAACATGCCAATCTAGGCCAACCTGTGCCCCTGTGACCATCCCCAAGGACCCCATACTTTTCACGTCAACCTCTGCTACTGTCCCCATTCCCATGGTCCCTCAAACACTCTATGCCACCTTATGCCCATGTACCCACATCTCAAGCCCTCCACATCTCCATGACAATACATGCTCCCATTCATCACCATGACCCTCTATATTCCCAACGCCAACTTAGTGCCAACCCAAGCCTCTCAATCACAACCTTTTCCCTTACATTCTCCATGCCAACTCACTTATTATCCACCATCAGCAACCCTGAGCAGCCATGTTGACATAAAATCATATATCTATTCAAAACATCGCTACCATTTAAAAAAGCTCCAATTGATTAAAAAGTGCATTCAATATATTGAAATTCCTTCAACTGATCTCTTAGGAAAACAAAGATTTCACTTGAGTTCTTAATCTCTTATGAAAGCAAACATCTCTATTCTATAACCATTTAAAGCTGTCAATTAAATTATTCACTTAACAGTTATCACACTGTGATAATGTTAAATTGTAAAATCAGCCATGCAGCCCAAACGCTATAATGATAATACTTAGCTTATGTCTTTTAACTCCACACATTATTAAACATTTAAAGCCCAGCAGAGTTAAATCCTTTGACAGCTTTGACAGTTCTAATTAGTTCTGATAGTTTCAATGAGTTTTGGCAGTTCTTTTGACAGCTTTGACTGTTAGACAGCTCTTCAACGTATTAAAAGTTCTGAGGCCGCTTTAAAGTTCCAATGAATGTATACACTTTTTATAAATGTTCTTTTAGCAATCCCAAAGGTGATCTGCCCTCTCCTGAAGGGTACTGGACCTCTGCTAAAGGTGTCCTAGGACCATATCCAAAGCGGTACTTTATCTCTCTAAAAGGATAGCCTGGCTATCCAAATGAACCCACCAAGTTTATACCTGTGCCTACGAGATCTACTCTGCACACTTCAAGTTGCACATACCTACCTCACCAAAGTCAAACTTTGAAACATAGGAACAAAGGGCCATAGAAGCAGGCACATTGAGTCTGCTCCACCATTCAAACAGATCGTGGTAGCTGATTTACATAGGCACCATAGAAAGCATTCTTTCTGATTGTATCACAGCTTGGTATAGCTCCTGATGTGCAAGGAACTACAAAAGGTCGTGAATGTAGCCCAATCCATCATGCAAACCAACCCCCCATCCATTTACTCTGTCTATACTTCCTGCTGCCTCGGTAAGGCAGCTAGCATAATTAAGGATCCCATGCACCCCAGACATTCTCTCTTCCATGTTCTTCCTTCAGGAAAAAAGATACAAAAGTCTGAGGTCATGTACCAACTGACTCGAGAACAGCTTCTTCCCTGCTGCTGTCAGACTTTTGAATGGACTTACCCTGCATTAAGTTAATTTTTCTCTACACCCCTAGCTATGACTATAACACTACATTCTGAACACTATGAACAGCATGTTTTGTCTGTATAGCACGCAAGAAACAATACTTTTCACTGTATGTTAATACATGTGACACTAATAAATCAAATCAAATCAAAAAGCTGCCTCCATGAAGCATGGATGTGCGATTTAGAACCATTCCCATTTCCCTTCCCTGCTGTGAAAATGGTGGAAACCAGGTCCGAGTGCATGGGACTTCCAGATTCCAGAAAACCTCCCTGTCTGCACAAAATTTCAGGCCTGTGTCAATATTGGCATCTCCCTGGAAGCCCGTGACTTACATTCCAAAAGGCATGTCAATTATCCAAAGGTAAATACTGCTACTAATGCAGAAAACATGACTATTAGTATGTAGTAACAGGTCTAATATGCTACTAAATAAACATATGAAAATTAATACAGAAATCTGAAGACCTCACAAACTCCCCTCATTCACATTACAGTTTTGAAATTCCAGGAATCTACTAATTAATGTAACTTTAGTTACAGAATCACATAGCAAGCAAAGTGGTTGTTCAGCCTAACATGCCAGATTCATTGAAAGAGTTTTCCAATTTGTTCCATTCCCTTGCTATTGCCCCATAGCCCTGCAATTTATTTTTCTATCTTTTGTTATTTATCCAATTCCCTTTTGAAAGTTCACTTTGAATCTACCTGCATTGTCCTTTCAGTTAATGTGTTCCATCTCATGACAACTTGCTCCATGCCAGGTTCAGAATTTTTCCCTCTTTCAAATGCAATCATGTAGATTTCCAGCTCTCTTCCAGGCATCGAATTGGTGCTGCAACTCAACTGCCTTTCTGGAATGGGCAGTTTCTCTAACAGGTGGCCAATTCGCAATGCCAGATTTATGCCTGGATGCATGTCGAAAATCTACTCCAATGTTTTCCTGCTTCCAGCCCATCGATGATTTAAAACAGTCAAAGTGCACAACAAGGGTTGCTGAAGGCATCAAGGCTCAAACAGAGTGCAGTGTGTATGATTAACTACAATCCAACTGTTGCAAGCACAATGTCAAAAAAGGGAATGCAGCAACAATCTGATACTTATACCGATAATAACAAGATAAGCTTTGTGAGAAAACAGTGAGCCAACATAGATACATCCTCCCACAGGGACCAGTATGTTTACACAAGGCCAGTCTTGAACAAGTATTTTCATAAAATAAACTATTACTCACAGGTTGAACCAGTGCAGAAAGTAATGCAGTATAAACACCATCAACAGTTTAACATTAGTAAACTTCCTGCTATCTGAGGGAAGATTAGATAATTGTGTTCATTATTCACAAGTGCTAATCCTATTAAAAGATGGGAATCAGAGGTCAATAGCTTTTCAATAGTTACCACGGTTAAAAGGATTTGAAATACAAATACATGTCCATTTACAAGGACTAAAGGTAACATTTTGCCAAGGTATACAATAATGTGTTTCCAGGGAGATTTTGAAATGACCTTGTACCTTTGATACATTTTAAATACACAATAAATCTTTGCATAGTTTACAGAAGGTTTATTGTGTGCAGCTCTTAAGGGATGATTGCATTTTTTAAACTCAGTTTACGGGATGGGGGTGTTACTGGTGAGACCAACAAATGTAGTTGTCCCTGAGAAGGTGGTGTTGAACTGCCTTCTTGAGCAACTGCAGTCACTGATGTGTAGGTATACCCACAATGCTATTAAGGAGGGAATTCCAGGATTTTGACCCAGTGACAGTGAAGGATCAAGGATATATTTCCAAGTCAGGATGGTGAGAGACTTTGAGGAGAACCTCCAGGTGGTGGTGTTCCCAGGTGTCTGCTGTTCTTGTCCTTTCAGACAGTAGTGGTCGTAGGTTTGGAAGGTGCTGCCTAAGGAAATTTGTTGAGTTCCTGCAGTGCATTTTGCAGATGGTACACATGGATACTACTGTTCATCATTGGTTGAGGGTTTGAATGTTTGCAGAAGGGATATCAAGCAGGCTGCTTTGTCCGGGATGGTGTCGAGCTTCTTGAGTGCTATTGGAGCTGCACCCATCCAGGCAAGTGGGGAGTATTCCATTGCACTCTTGTCTTGTGCCTGGTGGACAGGTTTGGGGAGTCAGGAGGTGAGTTGCTTGCCACAGGATTCCTAGCCTCTGACCTGCTCTTGTAGCCACAATATTTATATAGCTAGTCCAGTTCAGTTTCTTATCCATGGTAACCCCTAGGATGTTGACATGGTGGATTCAGCTTTGGTAAGTCATTGAATGTCAAGGATGGTCATATCGTCTCATGTTGAAGGCGGTTATTGCCTGGCACTTGTGTGGTGCAAATATTACTTGCCACTTGTCAGCTCAAGCCTGGATATTGTCCAGATCTTGCTGCATTTGGACATAAACTGCTCCAGCATCTGTGGAGTCACAAATGGTGCTGAGCATTGTGCAGACAAGCCCATTTCTGACTTTATGTTGGAAGGAAGATCATTCATGAAGCAGCTGAAGATGGTTGGGCCAAGAGTACTACCCTAAACAACTCTTGCAGTGATGTCCTGGAGCTGCAATGATTGACCTCCAACCTCCACAATCATCTTCCTTTGTGCTAGGCGTGACTCCAACCGGCAGGGAGTTTTCTTCCTGATCTCCATTGATTCCAGTTTTGCCAGGGCTCATTGATGTCATACTCTGTCAAATACTGTCTTGACGTCAAGGGCAGTAAATCTCACCTCATCTCTGGCATTTAGCTCTTTTGTCCTTGTTTGAACCAAGACTATAAATGAGGTCAGGAGCTGAGTGGCCCTGGTAGAACCCAAACTGAGCGCCTGTGTGCAAGTTATTGCTGAGTAAGTGCCGCTTGATAGTGTTGTTGATGACCCCTTCTATCACTTTACTGATTATTGGGAGTAGACTGATGGAGTGGTAATTGGCTAGGTTGGATTTACTGGACATACCTCAGCAATTTTCAGCATTGCCAGTGTTGTAGCTGTTGGCCAGGGAATGGCAAATTCTGGAGCACAAGTCTTCAGGATAAGTGCCGGAATATTGACAGGGTACATCACCTTTGCAGTATCTATGCCTTCAACCATTTCTTGATATTCTGTGGAGTGAATCGAATTGGCTGGAGACTGGCATCTGTGATGCTGGGAACCTATGGAGGAGAATAAGTTGAATCATCCAGTTGGTCCTTCTGGCTGTAGGTTGTTGTGAATGTTTCAGCCTTATCTTTTCACTGATGTGCTGGGCTCCTCTGTCATTGTAGGTGTGAATGTTTCTGGAGCCTCCTCATTCAGTGAGTTGTTTAATAGTCCACCACTGCCCATAACTGGATGTGAAAGGACTACAGACCTTAGATCTGATCCGTTGGCTATGGGATCACTTAGCTCTGTCTATCACTTGCCGCTTATGCTATTTGGTCCTGTGTTGTAGATTCACCAGGCTGACACCTCACTTTTAGGTATATCTGAGTTGCTTTTGACATGCCTTCCTACGCTCTTCATTGAACCAGGATTGATTGCCTGGCTTGGTGATGGTAGAGTGGGGGATATGTCGGCTTTGAGGTTACAGATTGTGGTTCAGTACAGTTCTGCTGCTGCTGATGGCCCGCTGCGCTTCATCAATACCCAGTCTTGAGTTGCTGAATCTGTTCAAAGTGTATTCAATTTAGCATGGTGGTACTGCCGCATAGTATGATGGAGGTATCCTCAATGTAAAAATGAGACTTTGTCTCTACAAGGACTGCACTGGTCACTCCAACTGATACTGTCATGGACAGATGCATCTGGGGCAGGCGGATTGGTGAGGATAAGGTCAAGTATGTTTTTCCCTTTAATTGGTTCTGCCCAGTCCGAATTTAGTATCTATTTCCTTAGGACTCTGCCAGCTCAGTCTGTGGCGCTACTACCGAACGATTCCTGATGATGGACATTGAAGTCCTCCATCCAGAGTACATTCTGTGCCCTTCCCATCCTTGTTGTTTCTTCCAAGTGGTGATCAACATAGAGGAGTACTGATTCATCAGTTGAGGAGGTACAGTACATGGTCATTGTCAGGAGATTTCCTTGCCCATGAATGATACTGTGTGACTTCAAGCATTCAAAGTTGATGTTGAGGACTCCCAGAGCAAATTGCTCCCGACTGTATATCATTGTGCCACTATCTCTGTTGGATGTGTCCTGCTGGTGGGACAGGACACACCCAGGAATAGTGTTGGTGGTGTCTGGGACGTTATCTGTAAGGTATGATTCTGTGTGGGCAGAAGACCACAAATGTTCGTAATTAGGACTTTGCCATTGTCATTTCTAGTGCCGCAGAAATAGAAAATCTTTGTACCCAGTGATAGTATTAAATGCTTCAAAGTAAGATCTGGTACATTCTCCTATTGTTTTCACTGATTTATTCAAATGGATTAACACATTTACCATCTAGGTTTCAAAGAATCCTAGAGTACAGAAGGAGGCCACTCATCCCATCTAGTCTGCATCAACCGCAATCCCACCCAAGCCTTAACCCTATAATTCCATGCATTTATCCTAGCTAGTCCCCCTAACACTAAGGGGCAATTTAACACGGCCAATCATCCTAACCCACACATCTTTGCACTGTGGGAGGAACACAGTAAGAAGTCTCACATCACCGGTTAAAATCCAACAGGTTTATTTGGTAGTAAACGCCACTAGCTTTCGGGGTTTGCCTCTTCATCAGGTGAGTGGGAGTTTTGATCACAAACAGAGCATATAAAGGCACACACAGTTTACAGAATACTGATTAGAATGCGAGTCTTTACAGCTGATCAAGTCTTAAAGGTGCAGACAATGTGAGTGGAGATAGCATTGAGCATAGAGTAAAAGAGATGTGTATTGTCTCCAGACAGGACAGTAAATGAGACATTGCAAGCCCAGGCAAGTCATGGGGGTTACAAATAGTGTGACATGAACCCAAGATTCTGTCTGGAGGCAATACACATCTCATTAACCTATACTTAATGCTATCTCCACTCACATTGTCTGCACCTTTAAGACTTGATTAGCTGTAAAGACTCACATTCTAATCAGTATTCTGTAAACTGTGTGTGCCTTTATATGCTCTGTTTGTGATCAGAACTCCCACTCACCTGACAAAGTGGCAAACCCTGAAAGCTAGTGGTGTTTACTACTGACTGTTGGACTTTAACCTGGTGTTGTGAGACTTCTTACTGTGTTTACCCCAGTCGAATGGCGGCATCTCCACATTCTGTGGGAGGAAACCAGAGCACGCAGAAGAAACCTACGCAAATATGGGAAGAACGTGCAAATTCCAAATAGTCAGCGATCCAAACAGGGAATTGAACCCAGGTCCATGGAGCTGTGAGGCAGCAATACTAACCACTGTGCCGGCCCAATAATGGTTTGTCACAATGGGTGATTTTAATCCAAATATGTCTTAACCCATTAATGGAGAACTATTTCGGTCCTGAAATCCAGGCCATCGAGCACTGGGACTGAAGTTCATGAAATGTTGGATTAAAACTGCCCACATTAAATTCAAATAAGATCTATTAGAAAGCAGAAAATCTGATGGCATCAGTCTAGCCTGATTTGAAATCCAACACCTGATCCTTATAACTTGCTCATACCTTTAAAACTCATATATTATAAAATCCAGTGCAGAAACAGAATAAAACTGCTACCCAGTATGTTCTAATTTTATCCCTGGTATATGCAAAGTAGCACTGCCTGACATAATAAGAACATAAGAACATAAGAAATAGGAGCAGGAGTAGGCCATCTAGCCCTTTGAGCCTGCCCCGCCATTCAATAAGATCATGGCTGATCTGTCGTGGCTCAGTTCCACATTCCCGCCCTCTCCCCATAACCCTTAATCCCCTCTCTCATCAAAAACCCATCAACCCACGTCTTAAAAATATTTAGCGAGGCAGCCTCCACCACTTCAACGGGCAGAGAATTCCAGAGATTCACCACCCTTTGAGTGAAGAAGTTCCTCCTCAACTCTATTCTAAACCGCCCCCCCTTTATCTTGAGGCTTTGCCCCCTAGTCCTATTATCCTTTCTGAGCAGGAAGAGTCTCTCCACCTCTATCCTATCCATCCCATTCATCATCTTATACGTCTCAATGAGATCTCCCCTCATTCTTCTAAACTCTAACGAGTACAAGCCTAGTTTATTCAGCCTCTCCTCATAGCTCAACCCCCTCAACTCCGGCATCAGCCTAGTAAACCTCCTCTGCACTCCCTCCAAGGCCAAAATATCCTTGCGTAAGTACGGCGCCCAAAATTGCACACAGTACTCCAGCTGCGGCCTCACCAATGCCCTATACAGCCGCAGCAAGACCTCCCCACTTTTATATTCAATCCCCCTCGCTATGAAGGCCAGCATCCCATTCGCCTTCCTGACTACCTGCTGCACCTGCAAGCTGGGTTTTTGCGACTCATGCACAATGACCCCAAGGTCCCTCTGCACCGTCGCCTGCTGCAGTTTTTCGCCACATAAGTAATAATCCTTCCTACCATTATTCCTACCAAAGTGGACCACCTCGCACTTGCCAACATTAAATTCCATTTGCCATTTCCTGGCCCATTCGCCCAGCCTATCTAGATCCTTCTGTAGACTCTCCACACCCTCCGCACAACTTGCCTTTCCACCAATCTTGGTGTCATCAGCAAATTTCGACACTCTACACTCGGTTCCCTCCTCCAGATCATCTATATAAATGGTAAATAGCTGAGACCCCAGCACCGACCCCTGAGGCACTCCACTAGTCACCATCCGCCAATCCGAATAGCACCCATTGACCCCCACTCTCTGCCTCCTATTTGACAACCAATCCTCTATCCACGCTAACACCCTACCCCCAACTCCATGTCCCCTGACCTTCTGCAATAACCTCCTGTGAGGTACCACTAAATAATGATTTTACAAAGGACATTTTGTCTTTTTAAGTCAGCAGTACTACAAAAGGGCACTGCCCAGGAGCAAATGCAACATGCACAGATGTCTAATTTCACCCTGTCGCTTGATGGGAACACAACACGCATTGGAGAAATTGAATTGGGTTGAAGCAGCCAAGTCACAGCTTTCTCACAGCCCTGTTCAGCAATAACTGGAGACGTAGCAGTTTAATATTGCATGACATCTCCACTCTGTGACCTGGCAAATACACCAGCAGAATTTAGGCCGTGTCTCAAGTAGGAGGACAGGTTTGGGGAATGTCTGCCTCGATCCTCCATGCCATGAGACAAAAGTAAAACTGTCAACTAAAAATAGGAAGGAGTATCTCTCAATCTTTCCAAGTGATTTGTAATTATGGTATCATTTTGCAATCTCATGTCACACGCTAGACTTGATATTATATTCAGTCTTCCCTTCCAGATTTGAATAGAATGCTAATGCGTCGTGAGGGCAAAAACAGTTCATTGAACAGCCAAAACTTTGTCCCAGCAGCCAGCGATACACTTGCAGAATGTGCAACATACTAAGCTGCAGGCAATTCAACACAATTCTCACAATTTCACTTCAGCCTCTGTTTGCACTTGTATGGCAGAAAGTCATGATGTGGAGATGCTGGCGTTGGACTGGTGTGGGAACAGTAAAAAATATCACAACACCAGGTTAAAGTCCAACAGGTTTATTTGGAATCATGAGTTTTTGGAGTGCTGCTCCTTCATCAGGTGACAGAAAGAGAGCAGTTAGCCATTGAAAGCAATCAGCGACTCTCAAACAATTTCTTTAAGACAAGATCCCAGTGCACTCTTACTTAAGGAGAGATATTTGTGCTTTCTAATTTAACATTTCAGATGTATGTTTTCAAAAAGCAATTAGATATAGCACACAAGTGAAGGGGATCAAAGGATATGGAGGGAAAGCGGGATCAGACCTAGATGATCATCTGGATCAAGATCGAAGGGCCAAATGGCCTCCTCCTGCTCCCATTTTCTATGTTTCCATACGTCCTTTCATCAAAACCTGGAACATTGGGCTAAATATTACCAGGTGTGCAGGTATCCTGACATAGAAATGAAAGGTAGATCCCAAGGCCCCACTTGCTAGCTACCGAACGAGCTTAAAACATTATCACAGGCAGCCTCCTAATTAGCCATGGACAGTGGTCAGAGCTGGTGGTGCTGAAACTTCAGCGATGCCATTGGGAGAGGTGGTCACTGCTGAGGATGCAAGAGACCTCATGCTATAAGTGAGAATTACAGGGCTGAGGGTCAGAGGACAGACACCTCCAGGGAGTTCAAAGTTTATTTATTAGTGTCATAAGTAAGTTTACATTACTGTGAAAATCCCCTATTACCACACTCCAGCGCCTGTTCGGGTTCATTGAGGGGGAATTTAGCATGGTCAATTCACCTAAAATGCATGTCCTTTGGACTGTGGGAGGAAACCAGAAAACCTGGCGGAAACCTACAGGGAGAACGTGCAGACTCCGCAGTGACCCAACATGGGAATTGAACCTGGGTCCCTGGTGCCGTGAGGCAGCAGTGCTAACCACTGTGCCGCCAATAATGGTTTGTTACAATGGGTGATTTAAATCCAAATATGTCTTAACCCATTCATGGAGAACTATTTCAGTGCTGAAATCCAGACCATCAAGCACTGGGACTGAAGTCCATGAAATGTTGGATTAAAACTGCCTACACTCAAGTCAAATAAGATCTATTAGAAAGCAGAAAATCTGATGGCATCAGTCTAGCCTAATTTGAAGTCCAGCACCCGATCCTTATAACTTGTACATACTTTTAAAACTCATATATTATAAAATCCAGTGCAGAAATGGAATAAAATTGCTACCCAGTATGTTCTAATTTTATCCCTGGTATATGCAAAGTAGCATTGCCTGACATAATAATCACTAAATAATGATTTTACAAAGGACATTTTGTCTTTTTAAGTCAGCAGTACTACAAAAGGGCACTGCCCAGGAGCAAATGCAAGATGCACAGATGTCTAATTTCACCCTGTCGCTTGATGGGGACACATCAAGCATTGGAGAAATTGAATTGGGTTGAAGCAGCCAAGTCACAGCTTTCTCACAGCCCTGTTCAGCAATAACTGGAGATGTAGCAGTTTAATATTGCATGACATCTCCACTCTGTGACCTGGCAAATATACCAGCAGAATTTAGGCCGTGTCTCACAGTAAGAGAACAGCTTCGGGGAATGTTCACCTCGATCCTCCGTGCCATAAAACAAAGGTAAAACAGCCAAATAAAAATAGGAAGGAGTATTTCTCACAATCTATCCTAGTGATTTGTAATTATGGTATCATTTTGCAATCCGATGTCACCCGTTAGACATGATGAATATAATGAACGGTGGGATCAGGATCAAAGGGCCGAATGGCCTCCTCCTGCTCCTATTTTCTATGTTTCTATATGGCCTTTCATCCAAACCTGGAACATTGGACTAAATGTTACCAGGTATGCAGGTATCCTGACATAGGCTTGAAAAGCAGAACCCAAGACCCCACTTCCTGGCTACTGGACCAGCTTGAAACATTTACCAAAGCCAGCCTCCTAATTAGCCATGGAAAGTTGTCTCTCCGTACTGCTGGCCCAATTACCAAGCTGGCAGTGCTGAAATCTCAGCGATGCCACTGGAAGAGGTGGTCACTGCCGAGGAATGCAGGAAGCCTCAAGCTATAAGTGAGAATTACAGGGCTGAGGGTCAGAGGACAGACGTCTCCAGGGAGTTCAAAATTTATTTATTGGTGTCATAAATAGGTTTACATTACTGTGAAAATCCCCCAGTCATCACACTCCAGCATCTGTTCAGGTACACTGATGGGAGAATTTAGCCTGATCAATGCACCTAACCAGCATGCCTTTTGGACTGTGGGAGGAAACCAGAGAACCTGGAGGAAAACCCACACAGACACAGAGAGAGCGTGCAGACTCCGCACAGACAGTGACCTAAGATGAGAATCAAACCTGGTGCTGTGAGGCAGCAGTGCTAACCACTGTGCCACCGTGGAGGTTTCAGTGCTGCCTTCCCACCCACTACATCATTGGTCCATGGGGCCTTTTGTTTTTGTAATTGTCCTTTCTGAGAACTTTCAGGAACTGTGCCACCGCTTTCCCTCCATATCCTTTGATCCCCTTCACTTGTGTGCTATATCTAATTGCTTTTTGAAAACATACATCTGAAATGTTAAATTAGAAAGCACAAATATCTCTCCTTAAGTAAGACTGCACTGGGATCTTGTCTTAAAGAAATTGTTTGAGAGTCACTGATTGCTTTCAATGGGTAACCGCTCCACATATCTGCGACTTCATGCAGTAAAGTATCTTAGCCTGCCCATCTCCCATACACTTCGTTAATCTTTAGCTTATACGCTCCAGTTTTGCACTTGCAGCCTCAGCCAAGTTGTTGCAATGTTCAGCCATACCCCATATTGAATTCTACATCTGATTACTAAGTTTTCCTTTCTGCAGTAAAACTTGGTAACTATATTTTGATGAACGAGACATTACTCTAGCTGAATCCATCAAGTTTCTGACTCATGAGGAGCAGATTCTCCCCCACAACATGCACGATTTTTGATAATCAAATGACAGCTTCATTGAAATCTTACCTCTGGCAGTATAGTGGTTAATACTTTTGGCTTAAATTCCTTTGTTCACTATTTTAAGTAGATGTTAATGACACCATTCAAATGGTGCATGGAGGGATTTTACATGAATGTGCTGAAGATGCAACAGTCAGGGGAAATCAAACAGAGAACTTGTAGCAAATTAAAACTATGCAGCACAGAATACTTGTGAGTTTCCTGTTGCTCATGAAAGTCACCCTAAAAATAAGACTATCAGGACTTCAATAGCAAGATTTTTTGCCCTACGTACAGGTCCAACCCTACAGTTTCTAGAGTAACTGTCAACACTCAGCGTGACTCCAGGGTGTTGTGGCATTAGATTATCCAGTCCATTGCAGATGATCATCTTAGTTCAGAACTTACACTGATAGGCAAATCAACTTGGAAGCATCTCAATCCAAAGAAGGCCCTCCATCATTCCCTCTTCCAATCCTCAAGTCACTAACCATAATGTGACCTAAAGGTTCCTAAATATGGGCGCCATTTAAATATTGATGAAATGCAATATCTCATCAGGTTACAGTTAGGTAATGGATCCACCACCGTAGTGGGTCAGATCTCAAACAATGACAGGACAGAGTACAGGAATGAGATAGAGGATTCGGTGAACTGGTGCGGCATCAATAATCTCTCTCCCAATGTCAACAAAACGAAGGAGATTGTCATGAACTTCAGGAAGCATAAAGGAGAACATGTCCCGCCGATAGTATAGTTAAGAAAGTCCACCAACGCCTCTACTTTTTCAGAAGACTAAGGAAATTTAACATGTCAGCTATGACTCTCACCAACTTTTACAGATGCACCATGGAAAGCTTTCTTTTTGGTTATACCATAGCTTGGTATGTCTCCTGCTCTGCCCAAGACCGCAAGGAACTACAAAAGGTTGTGAATGTAGCCCAATCCATCACACAAACCAGCCTCCCATCCATTGACTTTGTCTACACTTCCCGCCGCCTCGGCAAAGCAGCCAGCATAATTAAGGACCCCACATACCCCAGGCATTCTCTCTTCCACCTTTGTCCATCAGGAAAAAGATACTGAGGTCACGTACCAACTGACTCAAGAACAGCTTCTTCTCTGCTGCTGTCAGACTTTTGAATGGACTTACCTTGCATTAAGTTGATCTTTCTCTACACTATGACTGTAACACTACATTCTGCACTCTCTCATTTCCTCCTCTATGAACAGTATGCTTTGTCAATATAGCGCATAATAAACAATACTTTTAACTGTATGTTAATACATGTGACAATAATAAATCAAATCAAATCAAAATCAGGTAACTTGAAGTATTAAAATGTAATACTTCAAAGACTTTGATTATCAAAAAGTTAGTTAGCTGAGAAATTAGCGTACTCCCAGATGCTGTCATTTCAGTCTAATCATCCTTGTGGTTCAAAGAAAGTGCCTGTGGGAGGTAAATGTTGGATGTATACTCAAAATATATCCTGTAGAAGGCTTCCCAATATGCTTGAGACATGACAGATTAAGTTGCGGGGGGGTTGGTGTTAGTAATTATAGTTGAAAAAAAGTGCATCCAAGGGTTTTATTTAATAATCAGGGGCACAGTGAGTTTGAAAAAAAAAGCTCTTCCTATACTCTATTTAGATTTTCCCTGCAACATTACTTCTGATTGGACACCCACTGTCAATGTTTCTTGACTACTATTTAAATGGTTGATTAAGTAAAAACATTGGGTCGCCCACATGGAGACGAATGTCTCAATGTGACTCTGTCACATTAAATACAAAAATGTGCAATTCAGAGTTGCAGCACAAACATCAGGAGAGGGCAGAAAATTAACAAGAGCAAAAAAAGCCTGAATTTGCCTCCCTAATTATAGACTCCTCTTTCAGAAGACATTGCCTCGCTTGTCTGACTTGTCATCCAGTCAACACAAATCCTCATGACTAGCCTTTCAATTTATAGTCAGTGCATCATCATAGTGAAGGAGAAGAAGAATTTCCAGAAGCAGCAAAGCGAATTAGCTCAGTTACTAATTCTGGCCTTAGACAGCTGCACAATCTACAAACAGAGAGACAGTGAATGGCAACTAGGAATGTCTGCCCATTGCAGCCACAGCAACCTGCCAATGACAACCAGGATCACCTGCCCATTGTAATCAGGACCACCTGTCCATTACAGCCAGAACCACCTGTCCATTGCAGCCTGAACCACCTGTGCATTGTAATCAGGACCACTCCATTGCAGCCAGAACCACCTGTCCATTGCAGCCTGAACCACCTGTGCATTGTAATCAGGACCACTCCATTGCAGCCAGAACCACCTGTGCATTGTAATCAGCAACCTGCGCATAGTAACCACCTGCCCTGTAACATATTAATAATTTCATCTTTTGAAACCGATTCAAAATAATCAAAGTGCTTGACTAAAATATTTAGGATCATAACAAATCTAACTGTGATATTGCTGTTCAGGATCTATACAGATCACCGAAGTGTAGAGGAAATAAGGGATACAGTGCTAATTAAAGGAGGAATGAGGTGATGCTGCTGAAGTGATATTGCCAAAGGGCGAATATTGAGAGAATGTGTGTCCTTGTGCATTCAGTTTGCTGCTTTCTCCCCGTTAGAAATACTGTGAAATTCTATGTTCTGTTAACCTGTCAGATCAGGGAGGTGACTGTGAAAATGTATATTTTCTTCCCCATCACAATTCCCATTATCAAGATTACCCACCAAGCTTTTGGAAAATTGTCACCAATTTAGAGATTACATTTACAGACACTTCAGCGAAAGAAGTTAATGTGATTGTGACAAAGCAAGCAATGTCACCACACACTGACATGATGGTGACACTTCTCAACAAATAACATTCCTTTGCATTACATTTTCAATTGCTTTCAATGAGAATAAATAACATTCTCACGGATATGCATGACCTCTGTATTTATAATTGGATGGAGTGGGTGGGGTCTTACTAAGTCAATTTTTCCAACAAAACCCTTCTACCTCATTGCAACGTTATCGACATGACAAATAAAGTAGATTCACTTCGGTTTTAAAAAAAGACAAAATCTATAAATATTCAAACTTCTCCAGGCTATACTTAATATAAAACTAACATATACACATCAACATTAAAATGTTCCAAAATGAATATATTATGGAAATCTATACAAATCCGAGCAGAATAAGACATTACTGTGATTGATTGAGTTGGGATAATGCTAAATCAACTTTACTCACTTGAGAAAATGAGTTGCGATAATAAACTTTGTGGGTTTGCTAATATCATCTTTTTCCCCTTTCATTTATTTTGCTGACAGTTCAAAGATACCGGGTGTGTTTCATTACACAGCAGCAGTTGATATATTTCTCTCTCCAGCAATGGGCAAAGTAGGATCATGCTAATTGAAAGAGCCAGGAATGCAAAGCCCACACAATTCGTGATCTGAGCTGCACTGAGTGGATGGATGGTGGGTGCCTTCAGTTGTTTAAATTCAAGGCCCTGGAACTGCCTTCCTAAACCTCTCCCTCCTCCTTTCAGACACTCCATAAAACCTATATCCTGGACCAAGCATTTGGGCAACTGGTAGCTCAGTCTCAAATGTTGTTTCATGTGGCAACTGTGAAGAGTCTTGTCAGATTTTACTGTGTTACAGGTGTTATATAAATATAATTCAGCCTTGTTGTTGCCAAACTCCCACATTCCAATTATTCTTTACGTTGAATGAACTCTGAGATTGGGAGGGAAAATGAAAAGAAGTTTGAAAAGAAATTGAGAATTGAAAACACATGCAGAATAATGTAAAAAGATTGAATGGAAGAGACAAATAAGAGAGATAAAATGTAGTACATGGACTGTTATGTTATTTAAATTATAGGAATGTGCAAACATCCTGTCTGCATGACTTTGCTCATTATTGTCTCACCTTTTGGGCAAATGTATTGTACAATATATTCTAATATTCACATTTCTGTCAGAGTTTGCCTGGCTAATCTTGTCACAATCATTGGGTTAGGTGGCCGTGAGGGGAAATGTCATTTGAATGATTGTTTTCCTTATCCTCCGTTGTGACTTTCAGGAGATGCACGAGAAACAATATCAGCATTCACTGACCCTGAATCTTCACACTGCTTTTTGATCTGCAGCTGTGGATGGAGCTGAATTGTACCCCAGTTATATAATGGGGAGACTGAAGGCCTCATCATCAACCCCAGCCATAAACTGTAACCACACCATCAATTGTATTCTGCTTCGTAGTCATTAACTCAGGGTGAAGCAAACTATGTTTAATCTCAGTGCCCTAGTTGTAGAAAAAGGATATGACTGTCCATCAGTATCTGAAAAATAACTGGTCCAATAATCCATCCCTTCTGGACCTGGTGCAGCCACATATTTCATTGACATGTTCTGACCTGGGATTCACAACCCGAAAGGAATTTTCTAAAGCAATTTGGATATATACTTGATGGGAAACATTTGTAGGGATAAGAGGAAAGCTCAAGGGCGCAGTTCAATTCGGTAACTCTTTTAAAGAGCTGAAATAGGCATGGTAAGCTGAATGGCTGTTTCACTGATTTTGTCATTGCACCATCTCCTGAGTTAAGTAAAATCAAACAGGAGTAAACAAAAATGGCGCTAATAAAAGACAAACCATCCTTCAACTTGTTAAAGCAATTAAGCAAAGTCTCTGATAACATTAATAGTCCTTTGGTGTCAACCTTGACTAAGTGGAAACCTATCAACCATGATACAGTAATATAGTGGCTATGTTATAGAATTTATAATCCAGAGGCCTGATCTGGAGATACAAGTTCAAATCCAACCACGATAATTGATGAATTTGAAATCAATTAAATAAATCTGATTTTTAAAAATGCTACTCTCAGTGATAGTGACCTTAATTAATAAAGAATTTGGTTTGATTTGATCTAATTGATTATTGTAACATGTATTAGTATAGAGTGAAAAGGATTGTTTCTTGCATGCTCTGCAGACAAAAGTATTCCGTACATAGAGAAGAAAAGGAGAATGTAGTGTTACATTCATAGCTAGGATGTAGAGAAAAATCAACTTATGTGAGGTAGGTGCATTCAAAAGTCTGATGACTGCAGGGAAGAAGCTGTTCTTGATCAGCCAGTCAGATGTTTGTATTTTTTTCCATGGAAGAAGATGGAATGGAGTATGTCGGGGTGTGTGGAGTCCTTGATTGTGCGTGCTGCTCTACCGAGGCAGCGGAAGAAAGTAGAGGCGTTGGTGGGCTTCTTTAACTATAATGTTGGCATGGAGGGACCAGGACAGGTTTTTGGTGATCTGGACACCGAGAAACCTGAAGCTCTCGACCGTTTCCACTTTCTCCCCATTGGTGTAGATAGGGGCATGTCCTTCACTACTCTTCCTGAAGTCGATGACCATCTCCTTTGTTTTGTTGACATTGAGGGAGAGACTGTCATCATTGCACCAGTTCACCAGATTCTCTGTTTCGTGTACTCCGTCTCATCATTGTTTGAGATCCGACCCACTGATGGTGTCATTAGCAAACTTGAAAATCTAATTGGAGGGGAATTTGGCCACCCAGTCAAAGTGTGTAATGAGTGTAGTAAGGGGCTAAGGACACAGCCTTGTGGGGCACCGGTGTTGAGGCTGATCATGGAGGAGGTGTTGTTGCCTATCCTTACTGATTGCGGTCCGTGGGTTAAGAAGTCTAGGATCCAGTTGCAGAGGGAAGAGCTGAGCCCCAGGCGACAGAATTTGTAGGTGAGATTTGGAGGAATAATGGTGTGAAGGCTGAGATGTTATCAATAAATAGCAGTCTGACATAGATGTCTTCGTTATCCAGGTGTTCCAGAGTTGAGTGTAGGGCCAGGGAGATGCCATCTGCCATGGATTTGTTGCAACAAAAGGCAAACTGTAGTGGATCCAGGCAATCTGGGAGGCCCGAAATGATTCTTGCTATTTTGAAGCACTTCAAAATGATGGATGTCAGAGTCACCGGATGATAGTCACTAAGGCATGCTGCCTGGCTTTTCTTTGGTACAGATGTGATGGTTCTTCTTGAAGCAGATAGGGACCTTGATATGATTGTATTAGAAGCAGTTTGGAGAAGATTCACTTTACTGATTCATGGAATGAAGAGATTATCTAATGAGGAAAGTTTGAGCAAGTTTGTTCTGTTTCTTATTAGCTTACAATAACTGATATATGTTAGGACCATACAGTTGAGAGAGAGAAGCTTTTCATCTCATGAGTCTAGTCTATATTGAAATACAGAAGCCAATAATTGTACTGTTGTAGCTGTTACCACAACCAATTTGGCTATTGCACGCGCTCTATCCCTTACAGTTATTCCTTAACAGCTTACAAAGACATTAATGTTCATATGTCATTGAATAACTCCTGACTTGCATCCTTTCTTTAAAAACTACTGAATCCCTAACCTGATGAAAGGTCATCTACCCAGAGCATACGTTCTCCTTCTCCCTTTACAGATGCTGTTGGACCTGCTGAGTGTTTCTAGCATTTTCTGTTTGTAGTAGGTTATCGTTGATATTTGCTTTCAAAGTCAGTAGTTCAACTTTGTAAATAAGTTGCAGGCAATGTAAACAGAGGAGCAGCCTGGACTGAATAACAAATAACTGGGGCATTCATATTCGAAGGACCAGAGACTTCATTGGCCTCAACACAACACGATGTCCTGCAGTCATCAGCATCCTTCAAAGTCTCTCCTATCCATGGGGGGCATAAGAACACAGAGGCTGCTCTTTTCTAAATGATTCATTGCCAAAGCACTAATTGCATTTCAGCTGCACATCATGTAATGGAGGCAAAGGAGCGCCAGAGTCATTATAATCTATGAGATGCGAAGAAAAAACATCAGCTTCCAGACGATGGTAATGATGTGTTGGTACAGACCTGAATTAACTTGCATAAAATGAGACAAAGGATTGCAAAAATAAAGAACAAAACAAAAAGCTGTATCACATCATAGCAGATACTTTAGAAACAATTACACTGCAGTGTTATTGTACCCAATTTGTCAGCTAAATGTGCAGTGAGTGTTGATTTAGCGATGTTAAAAGGGGTGTATGTGAGAACGTTGTCAAAGAACTAAGGAAAACAGTGAATTTGGAGTGCAGTATGAGGAGGAATGGGAAGGAACCATTTATTGTACCTGGCATGTGTTGTCTGTGACTCCTATTGTCTGTTAAATTTGAAGTCAGGTAAGAGAGCAGTCCAGGGAGAAGTTGATAAAGAATTTAGTAGGTGAAATATTTTCCACATATTGCTGAAACAAACTATTCAAACCGATCGAGATTCCTTTAAGAAAGTATAAATCAAGAAAAGATTGGCTTCAGTGAATAGAAGAGGAGGGAATAAACTCACTATGAAACTGCTGTGTAACCTGTAAAATGCTGCCAGTATTGACAAGACCTCAGGGTGTTGTATGTGTTAACTTAAGTACACAGTTAGACACACCACATGCAGAACATTTTTTTTTAAATGAACATAAATCATGATAGGGTTTCAGATGGTCAGTGCGAAACTGGATAAGTGGAATTTTACCCATGAGTGGAAAGGGAAGATCAAGATTCCAGTCACCCCAAGGCACTCAAGCAGACTCCTGACCAACTGCAGCAAGATGGCCTGGCAGCCACCTTGGCCTCAGATGAAGCATGGCATCGAGGTAATCAAGGATAGGATGCATTAATCCCCTGACCATCTCTCGGCCAATGAAAACACATGGAAAGGATATATATTTTTTCTATTTATAATATTCTATTAGATGATCTGATTGTATCTTAAATTTATTAAAAAATAAATTGGGTTAATTTTATTTTTACTTTCAGACATACCCTCTAGAAACGTTAGTGTAATAAGTCTTGGAAGCAGAAGTCCCTTCAACAAAAATCCCTTTATTTACAACTCTAACTGTAGTACACAGTGTGCTATCAGTTAACAGTCTATCTCTGGGAGTGTCAGAGGAACTGATACTCATGGTTAAGTGCAAGGAAAATACTCCCTGATTGGCCCATCAATTGGATCCTTAATCAGGGAGTTCACACTCCAATAGGCGAACCTCAATGTCCTGACTGAAGTCATTACCGTTAGTTTAGAATATGCAGCAGAAGGACAATAGACCTTGCTCTTCCAGTTCCACATCTGATGATTGCCATGGAGAATTTGACGTTCAAGCAAAATATCTGTTGAGTTAGGGAAGGCATTTTTTGGCTTGGGGTGGGTGGGACCAGAAAATCCTGCCCATGGGCCTTAATTGTCAGGATGGCAAGTACTTTGTGCCCACCATCCTGAGGGTACACATCTCTACCAACTCCAACAGGTCTGCTGCCGTTTTACATGCAATTGAGCATTGGCTGAGCAGGCAAGAACTCTGTCTGCTCTTGGGTGGAAATTCTGCCTTGAAGAGCTGTTGGCCAATTGGAACTCCAGCTCCTCTAGGTACAGCACTGCAGTGGCCAGAAGAGGTATTGCAGAGCTGTGCCTGAGCCTAAGTCCTGGCACTTCCAGTAAGTCATGATGTGGAGATGCTGGCGTTGGACTGAGGTAACCACAGTAAGAAGTCTCATAAAACCAGGTTAAAGTCCAACAGGTTTATTTGGCAGTACAAGCCACTAGCTTTTGGAACACTGCTCCTTCATCAGGTCAGTGGGAGTTCTGTTCACAAACAGGGCATATAAAGACACAAACTCAATTTACAACAATTTCTGGTAAGTACCAGCGGTTGCAGGCCCTGGAAGGTAGGGGATACTCTGGGGGGGCTGAGAGGAGGAGGATGTTGGAGATAAAGAGTAGTTCAGAGCTCCCAGATCACTGAGCAAGGGTACCCCAAATTTGTAGGTGTTTTCATCTTCCCACCCAAGATTGATGATGAAGACGTTTTTTTATTTGGTGCCCAGATCCATCAGGCACCCACCAGCCTTAAAAAGTGACGCTGAGTGGGAAAAGGCCTTGAAGTGGTCACTTAATGGGCTTCAAGTTGCATAATATGAATGACCAAGTTATGGAATTTTGTGAAAAAGCCATGGTTGTAAAGTATATTATACCTGAGCTTCTAATGGGCTTTATAAATAAATCTATAGGCCGGAATTCTCCTGTCTTCCCTGCCATGGGAATTGTAACAGGTGAGACATAAAATTCTGCCTACCATTCAAAAGTCCATTAAGCTCGGGCAATAATTCTAGACTTGCGGCAAATGTGGCTGGAAAATCGCACCCAGAGAGTACAGAAGCCAAAAGGTTTTTCTAAAATTGTGTGAAACCAGAGGGAAACCCGCCCACGCAATTTTATGCTTCCCCTGCCTCAGAACCGCCGGGGGTTGCGGGGGAGTGTAAAGTTCGAGCCATATTTTCCCTTTTAATCTCAGGTTTACAGTCAGCGAAACACACGCTTCAACTTTTAATTTGCACTTGGTGCCCTGTTTAAATTGTCACGGGAAATGACAATTATGAAAACAAAATAATCCAAACACCACAAGCAAAAGTGAGTCTGTTTCATAACATTCAGCCTGTTCTCTGTGGTCACCATCCTTTAGAAAACCACTGTAATTACCTGAAAACCATGCTGGGTACAATTACAAACTGCAGTGTTTGGTCTTCAAAGCAGAACAACAGGGAATAATATCTTTCTGGGAGGTTGACTGAGCTTGTTGACCTCTTGAGGATGTCTTTGAAAAATATAATAGCAGTAACCAGCTGTTGAAGCCATTTCATCATTGTCTAGTGCTGCTATGCTTATCTTTAGCTGCATCTCTAATAACTTGAAGTGGAAGAAAACATTATGGGGAGAGATTGGTTCTCTAGTGCCTGCCTTGTAGGTGCTGCAGAGCCTTCTAATGTTTGAAATGGCACCTGTGATCAGTACCAGGGAGAGAAATCATGGGCTCTGATGCTTCTCCTGTTTCGAGATCCCCGATCCCACCCTCTTCCATCCCAAACCACCCGCCACCTTTTAATCCTTCTGCTCATATCCTTTGGCTATCCAGAATTGGGACCATTGTCACAGTGGTTCTAATGGTTTCAGATAATTTTAGCAAAATCTTTTGGCTTTCATACTCTCTGGGTGGGATTTTCCAGCCACACCTGCCGCAAGTCCGGAATTATCGCCGAGCTCAATGGACAATGGTCAACAGTATTTTATGTCTCACCCATTATGATTCCCACGGCAGACGAGATGGGAGAATATCAGTCTATATATCTATTTATAAAGCCCTTCGGAAGCTCAGGTATGATATACTTTACAACCATGGCTTTTTTACAAAATTCCATACAACTTGGTCATTCATATTATGCAACCCAGCTCCATTACTTTGAACCCAACTGAAGCAATTTCTGACAGAAACATCCAAAAGATCTGAATCTTGAGCACCTCAAACAACAATCCCATGTACAAACGAGAATATTGTTATGATTGGTCCCAGGCAAGTTCCCTCAATTTGTTACAGTCTGGTCAGGATACCCACAAATTGTTGTCCCCAGGGTGAGGAGTGATTAACTGACACACAAGCACACTGACACTCACACTGACAGTCTCACAATAATACTCACATTGACAATCATACTGACACTCATCCTGACACTCACACTGACACACTTACACTGACACTCACACTGATACTCATACTGACACTCACACACTGACACTCACACACTGGCATTCACACTGACATTCACGTTGACGCTCATCCTGACACTCACACTGACACACTTACACTCACACTCACACTGATACTCATACTGACACTCACACACTGACACTCACACACTGGCATTCACACTGACATTCACATTGACGCTCATCCTGACACTCACACTGACACACTTACACTGACACTCACACTGATACTCATACTGACACTCACACACTGACACTCACACACTGGCATTCACACTGACATTCACATTGACGCTCATCCTGACACTCACACTGACACACTTACACTGACACTCACACTGATACTCATACTGACACTCACACACTGACACTCACACACTGGCATTCACACTGACATTCACATTGACACTCATCCTGACACTCACAATGACACACTTACACTCACACTCACACTGATACGCATACTGACACTCACACACTGACCCTCACGCACTGGCATTCACACCACTGACATTCACATTGACGCTCATCCTGACACTCACACTGACACACTTACACTGACACTCAGGCTGATACTCATACTGACACTCAAATTGATGCTCACCTTGACACACACACTGACACTCACATACTGACACTCACACACTGACACACTCACACTCACACACTGACACACTCACACTGACACACTCACACTGACACAATGACATTCACATGCTGAGACTCACACGCTGGTACTCACACTGATACACACACACTGACATTCACACACTGACATTCTCACAATGGCACACTCACACTGACACACACACTGACATGCACACACTGACACCCACACACTGACACGCACGTACTGACACTTACACACTGACACTCACAGTGACACGCACACATTGACATTCTTACAATGACACACTTACACTGACACACACACACTGACACTCACACACTGACACACTGACAGACATACTGACAATTGAGTGTCACACACATTGACAAATTGACTGGCACACACACACTGACAAACGCTCACACTGGCATATGCTGACACGTACACACATACCCACACTGACACATTGAAATACTAGCTGACACACACAGGCTCACTAACTGACGCAGACACTGACACACAGGCACAGATACTGACACACGCACTAACACACTGACACACACACATGCACACACAGAGATACACACACACATTTGGACATTGCGCGGAACATATCTGTCGATGAGCTGATACTCATCTCCCACTGTATCCTATTATCTCCACCAGAGATGACAATTATTTTATATATGCTCTCAAAGTACCTTGTCTGGAAACTGGGTGGTTCCACTGTCTCTCAGATATTCCCACCAGCAATTCAGCCAGTGACTGACTGCATTTGCGGACACATTTGGCTTGTATGTCCATTTTTTTATAACTCACATATGTTCAATATTTTCAGTCCTTATATAATGTTTTCCCCTCATTATTTTGACAATGGTCTGAATCCTCCAGAATTGTGAGACAGCCGGTGGGAATCCCAATGCCCCAATGAATGGGACATTGACAAAGATCAGGATACCCAACAGGCACCAATGCTATCAGAATTCACCCCACCCATCCCGCTGGCCCCTGCTGGGTCGCACCCATAGCTAGTGGTAATCCGGTAATTATGCAAACCTCCGCTAATTGTTAAACAATTAAAGGATTTGATGTTCCATTCACCAGCACGCCCCCTCCCCACCTCCCTGAACCACTCCCCGCCCCTTGCCATGCAGCCAGCAGCCCCAACAGTAATGACACTGGGCAGGCTTTGGTATTGCCAATCACAACGTGCATGGCGTGCTGGACCCCCAAAGGTCTAGGGGAGCACCACCAACCCTTCAGGAAACGGGTATCCATCCCACCACTCAAATCACAGATCACTCCCTCCACACCACACAGACATGAGGGTGAAATGGCCCAATTCCCTTTCAGCATCCCCTCCCTCCTTCGAACCCCAATATGGACTAGTCCATCCTCAGATCTGCCACTCAGGCTCCTATCACCCTCTTAAGCCACATTCTTTGGCAATACGCACAATTCACTGCTCCCTGACACTCATACCTTGACTTGGCGACCTGGGCCCTGAGGTGTTGGGGGTGGGCGGGGGGGGTGGGGGGGTGTGGGGTCAAGAAGATACATCCAGTGGCCATTTGCCCCTCTGTCACTGCCAGGCTGCAGAGGAAAGGTCCCTCAAGGGTCCTGGTGGTTGGGTGGACCCGGTCTGGGGCCAAAGGTTTGTCCTTGTCACTTGCTCCCTGGGATGTGGATCTTGTGGATATACTGCTGCTTCTAGTCCTGATAGACCCGAAGACCCTTGGCAGCTCTGATCAACATCTGCATCCCTGCCTGTCAGCTGTGAACATGTTGAAGTGGCCAGCTCATTTTAATCTCCATGGCCTCTGGATAGCTGGCAGCCTTTAATATCACAACGGTACGCCATTCTGCAGCAGAGACTTTGCTTTCTCTATGTCAGAAGCTGCAGGTGTGAGTAGACCCCTTTGAACAATTTACATAGATGACTGGGAGTTGGGGACCAAGTGTAGTGTGTCAAAATTCACAGATGACACTATGAAGACTGGCAGAGCAAAATGTGCAGAGGACATTGAAAGTGTGCAAAGGGATAGAGACAGCCTAAGTGAGTGGGCAAGGGGCTGGCAAATGGATAAATGTGAGGTCATCCATTTTGGTAGGAATAACAGAAAAATGGACTATTTTTAAAATGGTAAATATTTGCAGCAGGCTGCTGTTCAGAGAGACCTGGGTGTCCTTGTGCATGAATCACAAAAAGTTGGTTTGCAGCTGCAGCAGGTTATTAAGAAGGCAAATGGAATTATGTCCTTCATTGCTGGAAGGATGGAGTTTAAAAACAGGGAGATTATATTGCAGCTGTATAAGGCACTGATGAGGCCACATCTTGAATACTGTGTACAGTTTTGGTCTCCTTACATGAGAAAGGATATACTGGCACTGGAGGGGATAGCAAAGGAGTTTCACTAGGTTGATTCCAGAGTTGAGAGGGTTGGCTTATGAGGGGAGACTGAATAGACTGGGGCTATACTCATTGGAGTGCAGAAGAATGAGGGGAGATCATACAGAAACATATAAGATTATGAAGGGAATAAATAAGATAGAAGCAGGGAGAATGTTTCCACTGGCAGGTGAAGCTAGAACGAGAGGCATAGCCTGAAAATAAGGCGGAATAAATTTAGGACCAAGTAGAGGAGAAACTCTGTGGAATTCCTTGCCTAGTGAAGCAGTTGAGGCTACCTCATTGAATATTTTTAAGGCAAGGATAGATAAATTTTTGAACAGCAAAGGAATTAAGGGTTATGGTAAGCAGGCAGATAAGTGGAGCTGAGTCCATGAAAAGATTAGCCATGATGTTACTGAATGGGAGAACAGGCTCAAGGGGCCAGATGGCCTACTCCTGGTTCTTATGTTCTTATGTTATAAATCTCCTGACAGAGAGGAGATGTCAGTTTCACCTGTTAGGAGGGTGGATGTGTGGTGGGAGTTGGTCCCATTCTGCACAGCTGTGCACTCAGCCCTAATGTATTCACACAACTTTAGTTTGAAGTCTCTGAGGCTTTCTAGCAAGCTGAAATCTTTGAAACCTTCTTTAGTGCATTGGAATCATTTGATCTTGTCAATCTCAATGTACAGAGCTTTGAAATAGGCCTCCATCGAAAGTTGAACGGATTTCTGCTCATGCTCCAGTCAGCTGTGTTTATTTGCATTTCCTTTCAGGCCCATTAACCCTAACCACAATGTTTACAAAAGATTCTGAATACGATTGACAGCATGACACTCACATTCACTCACTCACACTACACGCATCCACTCTCACATACTCACTCACACTCAGTCTCTCACACATCCTCACCAACACTTTTCCACACACCCTCACTGCACACAAACACTCTCTTTTGCACACACACTCTCACATGTTGTCATATACTCACACACACACAGGACTGTCTCCCAAAGACACACATTCATTCACTTTCTCTCTCTTTCACACATATACACACACACACACACACACACTCACTCACTCTCTCAAACACTGGGGCGATTTTCCCAAAAACATTTGAAGTGTCTAATTTACGTAAAAACTGGAGTAAATCACACTAGTATTTTCAGTGAGATCTCACTTTCTGTGCTCTGCAGAGTGCATCAGCATAAATCTCAGGAAAAATCAGGAGTGGGGCCTATCTAAACTGGAGAGGCCAGCAGCATAGCGCTGAGTGGGCACACGCTGACAGACTGGCACATGCGCAATAGCCTACACTGTTGGCCTCCCAATCACTAGCCAGCTTGATCGCTGGTCAGCACAGCAACCCCTCATCATTGCCCTCTGACCCCCCGCCACGGCCTGATCGCAAGCCCCATGAACATGTCCGGGTCAGCCTCAACACCTCCCACCCCGATCTCCCACTGACCCCGCCCCCCACCCTTCCACAGCCCTGATCTCCCAATCCTCCCCCCAATCCCGTTGTCCACCCCAGCAGTCGAGCCCACCTTAACCCTCCCTCCCTCATTCACTCAGCCCTAGTGCAGAGGGGCAAGGGGACCACTCACCCCAACCGATCTCCCCCTCCAGAGGCCCGACCCCCATTAGGCCCACCTCCATTTTGCCCTGCCCCCTTGGCATTGCCCGATGCCATGTGGGCAGTGCCACATTGCCCTTTGGGCAATGCCAGTGGGCTAGGCTGGCACTGCCAAAATGGCAATGCCCATAGAAAACCCCAACCCTGTGGGGGGCCTCGATGGCCCTTCCTTCATTGCAGTGGGGTTAGACCAAGAGCAAGTGGGGAGCTGTTGTAAACCCTGTTGGGGGGGGTGGGCATTCCTGGATGGGGCTTGGGGGCGGGGCTAGAGGGTCCTGAGACTTCAATTCTGGGCTGATTTTTGGCGCAGAACTGATGGTGCTGGAAATCTGGCACTCAGAGAAGCTCGACGGCCATGGCACCCAGTGGAAAGCCCACAAAATGACCTCCACTTGAGCCTCTGGCAGCGCAGCGAGCTGGGAGAATTAACCTCCTCCCCGCCCCCTTTCTCACTCTCTGTTTCATACACAATTCTCTCTCATTCTCTGGCGCTTTAGTGAAGATGCCCAAACTTCTCAAGTTTTCTTTCATAAATATCATGGTAAACCTACAGCTCTCCTTTTCTATTAATTTTAGATCCATTCAATTGAAGGGTACACAGCTGTGAAGGTGGCAAGATGTGCTTCCTCTTGGCCTACCAGTCCCACTCTGCCATCTTGACTCCTGTAGTGCTTTGGTGGAACGGCATCTGCGCCAAGGATGGGAGTGCAGAAAAGGAGAGAGTGCATCACCCAGCATTTACCCAAACAGTAACAAATTGTCTGTGTGGCTCTCAGTCCATTATTCCTCCATAGTGCAGAACCTTGTGTGGGAGTGGAACACCCATCACCCAGTTGGCAGTGTAAACATTGAAGTGGCAGGGAACCATGTGAGAGCGGGGACAGTGCTGCCCGAAAACTGCCCCTCACTAAGGCATGGGCTCTGGTGATTAGAATTATGTGTAGCCCCCACCACACTCCCACACTCTGCCTACAATGCATGTATACACCTGGAAGTGTGAGAAGGGCAGTGAGGCCATTAAGAGTTTGACAGAGTGTGAGAGGAGTGGGGTCATTAACAGTGAGAGAGAGTGAGAGGAGTGGGGTCATTAACAGCGAGAGAGTGTGAGAGGAGTGGGGTCATTAACAGCGAGAGAGAGTGAGAGGAGTGGGGTCATTAACAGTGAGAGAGAGTGAGAGGAGTGGGGTCATTAACAGTGAGAGAGAGTGAGAGGAGTGGGGTCATTAACAGTGAGAGAGAGTGAGAGGAGTGGGGTCATTAACAGTGAGAGAGAGTGAGAGGAGTGGGGTCATTAACAGTGAGAGAGTGTGAGAGGAGTGGGGTCATTAACAGCGAGAGAGAGTGAGAGGAGTGGGGTCATTAACAGTGAGAGAGTGTGAGAGGAGTGGGGTCATTAACAGCGAGAGAGAGTGAGAGGAGTGCAGTCATTAACGGTGAGAGAGAGTGAGAGGAGTGGGGTCATTAACAGTGAGAGAGAGTGAGAGGAGTGGGGTCATTAACAGTGAGAGAGAGTGAGAGGAGTGGGGTCATTAACAGTGAGAGAGAGTGAGAGGAGTGGGGTCATTAACAGTGAGAGAGTGTGAGAGGAGTGGGGTCATTAACAGCGAGAGAGAGTGAGAGGAGTGCAGTCATTAACGGTGAGAGAGAGTGAGAGGAGTGGGGTCATTAACAGTGAGAGAGAGTGAGAGGAGTGGGGTCATTAACAGTGAGAGAGAGTGAGAGGAGTGGGGTCATTAACAGTGAGAGAGAGTGAGAGGAGTGGGGTCATTAACAGTGAGACAGAGTGAGAGGAGTGCGGTCATTAACAGTGAGAGAGAGTGAGAGGAGTGGGGTCATTAACAGTGAGACAGAGTGAGAGGAGTGGCGTCATTAACGGTGAGAGAGAGTGAGAGGAGTGGGGTCATTAACAGTGAGAGAGAGTGAGAGGAGTGGAGTCATTAACAGAGAGAGAGTGAGAGGAGTGGGGTCATTAACAGTGAGAGAGAGTGAGAGGAGTGGGGTCATTAACAGTGAGAGAGAGTGAGAGGAGTGGGGTCATTAACAGTGAGAGAGAGTGAGAGGAGTGGGGTCATTAACAGTGAGAGAGTGTGAGAGGAGTGGGGTCATTAACAGCGAGAGAGTGTGAGAGGAGTGGGGTCATTAACAGTGAGAGAGAGTGAGAGGAGTGGGGTCATTAACAGTGAGAGAGAGTGAGAGGAGTGGGGTCATTAACAGCGAGAGAGAGTGAGAGGAGTGGGGTCATTAACAGTGAGAGAGTGTGAGAGGAGTGGGGTCATTAACAGCGAGAGAGTGTGAGAGGAGTGGGGTCATTAACAGTGAGAGAGAGTGAGAGGAGTGGGGTCATTAACAGCGAGAGAGAGTGAGAGGAGTGGGGTCATTAACAGCGAGAGAGAGTGAGAGGAGTGGGGTCATTAACAGTGAGAGAGAGTGAGAGGAGTGGGGTCATTAACAGAGAGAGAGAGTGAGAGGAGTGGGGTCATTAACAGTGAGAGAGTGTGAGAGGAGTGGGGTCATTAACAGCGAGAGAGAGTGAGAGAAGTGGGGTCATTAACAGTGAGAGAGAGTGAGAGGAGTGGGGTCATTAACAGTGAGAGAGAGTGAGAGGAGTGGGGTCATTAACAGTGAGAGAGAGTGAGAGGAGTGGGGTCATTAACAGTGAGAGAGAGTGAGAGGAGTGGGGTCATTAACAGTGAGAGAGAGTGAGAGGAGTGGGGTCATTAACAGTGAGAGAGTGTGAGAGGAGTGGGGTCATTAACAGCGAGAGAGAGTGAGAGGAGTGGGGTCATTAACAGTGAGAGAGAGTGAGAGGAGTGGGGTCATTAACAGTGAGAGAGAGTGAGAGGAGTGGGGTCATTAACAGTGAGAGAGAGTGAGAGGAGTGGGGTCATTAACAGTGAGAGAGAGTGAGAGGAGTGGGGTCATTAACAGTGAGAGAGAGTGAGAGGAGTGGGGTCATTAACAGCGAGAGAGAGTGAGAGGAGTGGGGTCATTAACAGTGAGAGAGAGTGAGAGGAGTGGCGTCATTAACAGTGAGAGAGAGTGAGAGGAGTGGGGTCATTAACAGTGAGAGAGAGTGAGAGAAGTGGGGTCATTAACAGTGAGAGGAGTGGGGTCATTAACAGTGAGAGAGAGTGAGAGGAGTGGGGTCATTAACAGTGAGACAGAGTGAGAGGAGCAGTGGGATGATTATCAGAGAGAGAGTGACAGAAAAGCGACGTCATTAACAGTAAGAGAGTGTAAGGCCAATGAGGCCATTAGCAAGCGTGAGGGGAACAGTGAGATCATTAACAGTGAGAGAGTGAGAGTGGAGTGGGGCCATTAACAGTGAGAGGTTGAGAGGAGCAGTGGGGTCATTAACAGCAGGAGAATCAGAGAGGTGCAACGAGTTTAAAATAAATTATGAGGAAGTGTTGTATAGAGGCTGTTTATACATAAAATTGTTCTGGCACCAGGAGCAGAAGAACCTGGGTTTATATGTGTACAAGTCATTGAAGATGACAGGACATGCTGACAGTGTGGTTGGCAAAGCATTCAGTATCCTGGGCTTTATTAACAGGCATGATGTGGGAATGCCGGCATTGGACTGGCGTAAACACAGTAAAAAGCCTGACAACACCCGGTTTTAGTCCAACCGATTTATTTGATAATAAACTCACAAGCTTTTGAGGGGACTGCCTCTTCGTCAGGTGAATGGAGAGTTCTGGCCAGAACTCTCCATTCACCTGACGAAGAGGCAGTCTCCTCAAAAGCTTGTGAGTATTATCAAATAAATCGGTTGGACTAAAACCTGGTGTTGTCAGACTTTTTACTTTATTAATAGGGACAGAGAATACAAAAGCATGAATGTTACGTTGAGTTTGTTTAAGACACTGGTTCAGTCTCAGCTGGAGTACTACCTCCAGTTCTGAGCACCATACTTTGTTCAGGGTGTGAAGACATTGAAAAGTGTGCAGAACATATTGATGAGAGCTATTCCATGATGAGGAGCTTCAGTTGTGACGATAGATTGGAGAAATTGAGACTGATTTATTTTGGGAAAAGTTATTTGTGAGAAGATTTGATAGGATTCAAGTTTTCAACATCATAAGGGGCTTGAAAAGAGTAGATGGAGACAAAGTGTTCTCACTCATGTAAAGATCAAGCACGAGAGGACATTGATTTAAAGTAATTGGGAAAAGAAACAAAAGTGACATGAGAACAATACTTTTTCACACAATAAGAGGTTAAGGTCTGGAATATGCTGTCTGAGAGTGTGCTGGAGGCAGGTTCAGTCAAAGCATTTAGGAGGGAATTAGATGGTTATTTGCAAAGGAAAAATGTGCAGCGTTACAGCGAGAAGGCAGGAGAATGGCACTAGTGGAATAGCTGGTGGAGACACAATAGGCCCAATAACCTCTTTCTGCTGTAACAGTCCTTTAATTGTGTGATTCTGCAAACTGTACACAATTTCCCACGTGTGGTTTTGTCAGGGCTTGACATAATTGCAGCAAAATTTCCTTATTCTTCTATTCTAATCTCACTGGGTACTAACATTACATATCATTTGCTTTCCTAATATCTTGCTGTATCTGGATGCTAACATTTTGTTATTCATGTGCAAGGACAACCAGGTTCTTCTGAATACCAATACCTTGTTTGTCACCACTTAAAAAATATTCTGTTTATCTCTCTTTCTTCTAGAAGTGGATATCTTCAATATTCTATCTGTCATGTTTCTGTTCAGTAAGAAGTCTCACACCAGGTTAATCTCCAATAGGTTTATTTGGAATCACAAACTTTCAGAGCACTGCTCCTTCCTCAGGTGAATGAGACTCACTTGAGCAAAGATCAGCGCTCCAAAAACTCGTGGTTCCAAATAATCTTTAACCTGGTGTTGTGAGGTTCCTTACTGTACCCGTGCCCCCCGCCACCCCATCCAGTCCAACGCTGGCATCTCCACTTCATGTTTTTGTTCACTCACCTAACCTGTCTATCCCATTCTCAGCCTCCTTTTAGCTTATCTTCCCATCTAACTTTGCACTGTCAGTAAACTGGCCATATTACACTCAGTCTCCTCATCTAAGTCATTGATACAGGTTATAAATACCTGATGCTTAAGCACTGATCTTTACGGTACCTCTGAGTTATATTCTGTCAATCTCAGAGTGATCTGTTGGTGTCTACTGTCTGATTTGTGTCTGTTAAACCAATCCACTATCCAAACTCATAAATTACTTCAATCCCAGCAGCCATACCTTTATGTAATAATCTTTGTGTGGCAACTTATCGGATGCTTTTTTAAATAAAAATCCAAGTACGCTAAATCCACTGGTTCATCCCCCTCACCTGCCCTACTTGCCACAACCTTGAAATTCTCGGCCAGATTTCTCCCAGCGCCTGAGTAGCAAAGTTAAATTTACTTTCCTTCAGTCTGCAGCAATCATTTTACTGTGAAAGGTATTTTGGAATATTTAAACAGATGCTTCCACTGTTGCCACCTCTTTTAAAATCCTACAGGTGAAATATACAGCCTCTTTCTGATGCATTTGATGGCAGGAGGAGGAGAGGGGGGCATATAAATTAAAGTAGCTATCCAGCTGACTGATTTCCCACTCATATTATGGGGCTTGAAGCATCAAGCAGTCCACCCAACCATTTCCTTCAGTGGGCAAGTGACTCCCACTTAATGACTTAATTCCTCCTCCTTTGTAATGGTTTGGTCTGGAGAGGAAAACAGAAAGGAAAGGTCAGCCCATTCGCTATGACGGCATAAGCTTAGCTTATTTGTGGGTGGGTTTCCTGTGCTCATCAGGGCAACCCCTCCCAAAATAATTTCCTCCCTTAACACTGGCTTCCAACACCAAACCTCCCCCCCACCTCCCCCGCCACCCCCCACACCGCCCCTTCCCTCCACTGCAGTCTCTAAAATCCGATGGCAGACAGTTCTATGGGACATGGCTGGGTAGTTACCTCGGAAATGGGAGACAGAACAATCCTGGGTAACTCTGGAACCGATGCTCCAATAACTCCTCCACCCAACTCTCCCCTCAAACCCCTGGCTACCCCCTGACTCCCCCCGCCGAACGATCCCCTGACTGATCTACCTGACAGCCTGACTACTCAGCCCCCACCATCTCACCTACCTGCACCCTATCCACTTGACACCCTATCCACTCCTCACCCTAATCATACATCACCCTACCTACCTACCATTCTACTCATCTGCTAGCTCATCCAACTACCACCCCATTCACCAGCACTCTATGCCCTTTTGTCCTACCCAGCTACCGTTAAAAAAAAACAGTCAATTCATCCACTTGCCATCTCACCCATCTAACACCTCATCCACCTGCCATCTACTCACCTTACACCCAACCCACCTGCCACCCCTGCCTAACTACCATCTTACTTATCTGTCACTTTGCCCACATGCCAACTCACCCAGTTACTGCAACCACATACCTCCCCCACCCTACCAAGCTACCCATTCATTCATTCATTCATTCATTCATTCATACTGGACCCATAAGCTCATCACATGGCAGCTGATGCTGTAAAAGAAAGGGGACATAGCTTATCTCCCCCTCCCTCCCAGTGCTACAGTGCTGCGAAGCACTCAGACAAGCATTTTAAACAGTCCACTTCCATGACTACCTCTGAATTGTTTTCCAGATGCAGCTGGCCTGGTGAATCCTGCATTGACATTTCAACAATCCTATCCTTTTGGGCACTGTCAGCTGAAGCAGGTAGGCTGAGTTGGGAATTTTCCCAACTCCCATCACTTGCCTCAAGGATTAACATCCATGCACATATTTAGGTGACTGGCAAAAGAAGCAGTGGAGACATGAGGAGAAACTTTTCCACACAGCGCATGGTTAGGATCTGGAATGGCATGCCTGAGAATGTGATGGAGGCAGGTTTAATCAAACCATTCAGAAGGGAATTCAATTACTATCTGAAAAGCAAGAATGCACAGGATTACGGGGGAAGGCAGGGAGTGGCATAAGGCAAACGACTAATTGGAGAGCTCGCACAAACACAACAAACCAAATGGCTTCTTTTCATGCTGTAATCATTTTGTGATTCTGTCACTCATTGATTCCCCAACATACAGAGAAGCTTTGGAGCCTTTGAACACCTGAATATGACAGCTGAAATGGTGAAAAGAGAGCTTTATCCTCTGCACTGATCCTCTTTGCAGGGATGTGTGTGGGCAGTGCAGGATTTGTTCTAGACCCATGGTTAGCACTTCTGTCTCAAAGCGCCAGGAACCCTGGTTCGATTCCTGGCTTAGGTCACCATCTGTGCAGAGCTTGCACATTCTCCCTGTATCTGTGTGGATTTCCTCCAGATGCTCCGGTTTCCTCCCACAGTCCAAAAGACATGCTGATTAGGTACATTGGCCATACTAAATTCTGCCTAACAGTACCCAAACAGGTGCCAGAGTGTGACATGTAGAGAATTTTCACAGTAACTTTATTGCAGTAGTAATGTAAGCCTGCTGGTGACACAAATAAGTAAAAACTTTAAAACTCCTGCATTGGCAGTTTAGTCTTTTTACACGTATCTAGGTAAGTGCAGCTTTCTGTCTGCAATGCTCCTGGGGCTAGTCAGAAGATTTGGCCTGATCTGCTGGGAGAAAGAAGAGACCTCCTCCTACATTGTTGGCTTTTATTTATTTTATTTTCTTCTGTGTTTTGTGACTATTGGGTATTGCAACATTAAGAGTCCTTTCACACAGGGCAACACGACCTTGCTTTTTGAGAATTTACAAATCCCTAACATTGAAAAGTATGAGCTGAGCTCTCTGAAGCAGAGACATCAGTATGCTGGGAATGTACTAATTTATTAGTCAATATGTCCATTATCCTCAGTGCGTCCAACCCAGTTTCACTGACAAAGCAAAACTAGTGATTGAAAATAAACCATGAACAAGATGATTGACAATACGTGTTTGATCCTGAGGTCTGCAGTGGAATATTAAATTAATTATTGTCACTTATGACTAAAGCATTAATTCTTGTTCACATTGGTTAGTCTTATCTTAATCAAAGGATTGTGTGCTGATGTTTCAGCTGCTTGATTTCATGAAATACTGAAACGTAATTATATCAGAGATATTGAAATGTAGACCTGTGCGGAGGATTATATGGTGACCTGGTTAAGTTATTCAAAACTTGTCTCCTGATTAGTACAGTGTGTTTCAGAGTTAATGATGTCTGTCAAGGAAAATTGCCTGCAACAGCCCTGGGAATATGCTGCTAGATCACATCAGTGGGCAGGTGCTATCTGTATCTGAGATATACCTTCTTATCTTAGAATCATAGAATCATAGAATCATTACAGTGCAGAAGGAGGCCATTCAGCCCATCGAGTCTGCACCGACCACAATCCCAACCAGGCCCTATCCCTATAACCTCATGCATTTACCCTGCTACTCCCCCTGACACTAAGGGACAATTTAGCATGGCCACTCTACCTAACGTACACATCTTTGGACACTAAGGGACAATTTGGCATGGCCAATCCACCTAACCTGCACATCTTTGGACACTGAGGGACAATTTAGCATGGCCAATCCACCTAACCTACACATCTTTGGACACTAAGGGACAATTTGGCATGGCCAATCCACCTAACCTGCACATCTTTGGACACTGAGGGACAATTTAGCATGGCCAATCCACCCTAACCTGCACATCTTTGGACACTGAGGGACAATTTAGCATGGCCAATCCACTTAACCTGCACATCTTTGGACACTAATGGACAATTTAGCATGGCCAATCCACCTAACCTGCACATCTTTGGACACTAAGGGACAGTTTAGCATGGCCAATCCACCTAACCTGCACATCTTTGGACACTAATGGACAATTTAGCATTGCCAATCCACCTAACCCATACATCTTTGGGCTGTGAAAGAAATCCAGAGCACCTGGAGGAAATCCAAGCAGACACAGGGGAGATCGTGCAAACTCATAGTGTCATAGAGTCATAGAGGTTCATGGCATGGCAACAGGCCCTTTGGCCCAACTCGTCCATGCCGCCCTTTTTTTTAAACCCCTAAGCTAGTCCCAATTGCCTGCATTTGGCCCATATCCCTCTACACCCATCTTATCCACGTAACTGTCTAAATGTTTTTTAAAAGACAAAACTGTACCCACCTCTGTTACTACCTCTGGCAGCTTGTTCCAGACGCTCACCACCCTCTGTGTGAAAAAACTGCCCCTCTGAACACTTTTGTATCTCTCCCCTCTCACCTTAAACCTATGCCCTCTAGTTTTAGACCCCCTTACTTTTGGGAAAAGGTGTTGACTCTCTCGCTGATCTATGCCCCTCATTATTTTATAGACCTCTATGAGATCACCCCTCAGCCTCCTACGCTCCAGAGAAAAAAGTCCCAGTCTATCCAGCCTCTCCTTACAACTCAAACCATCAAATCCCGGTGGTTTGAGTACACAGACAGTGACCCGAGCCGGGAATCGGAGCCAGGTCCCTGGTGCTGTGAGGCAGCGGTGCCAACCACTGTGCCATCGTGCTACCCCCAAATGCGGCCTTGATGTTAAGGGCTGTATCACTCTCACTTCACTTCTGGAATTCAGCCCTTCAGTCCATGTTTGAAGCTGTAATGAGGTCAGGAGCTGAGTGACCCTGGTGAAACCCAAACTGGGCGTCACTGAGCAGGTTATTGCTGAGCAGGTGCTGTTTAATAGCTCTGTCAATGACCCCTTCCATCACTTTACTGATGATCGAGAGTAGACTGATTGGGCGGTGATTGGCTGGGTTGGATTTGTTCTGCTTTTTGTGTACAGGACATACCTGGGCAATTTTCCACATTGTTGGGTCGATGCCAGGAACTCTGTCCCTGGATTGAGGCTTGAGTCAATGACCTTCTGATTGAGTGGGCAAGGTTCTGATGCGCTGATATCTGACGCTGAACAGCAAGTGACCTTATATTTAGCCGCACTCTACCGAACTGTTCCTGTCCGTCAAACAACAAAGTCAAGAATCCCTTTGTTGGTTATTTTAGGCGGTGTATTTTGGAGCGAGCATGTGCCATTCTTCAGAAATTCTTTCCATTGGTGGGGAGGGGGGGGAAAGGAAGAGGCACTGGAGTTTGCCACGGAAAGTGTGTTCCTGGCTTGGGCTATTCGTATCTCTAGAAAGAGTCGACAACACCTTCGGCTGTCTCTCACACCTTGGACATCTCCTTCCGTCCCACTGAGAGTTGTTTTTATGACAGAACAAACCTCCAAGGAGCAACTGCCACCTTCATGGAGGCAACAGACGGGTCCCACTCGCACACACAGCCAGCAAAAGCCGTGGTGAAAAGTATGACTCCGGTAAGCCCTTGCAATCCCTGGCGAAAGCTCACTCCAAAGAGCGGGGACCAACAGTGTGGGCTGAATGGCCTTTCCTGTTGGAACTGACCACAGCGGAAACATCGACCTCAAGAGGATTCAGGTGCACAACAAGTTATATCCATACTATTTCCAGATTTGATTTATTATTGTCACATGTATTGGGATACAGTATTGTCTCTTGCACGCTACACAGACAAAGCACACTGCCCACAGAGTACATAGGGGAGAAGGAAAGGAGAGGGCGCAGAATGTAGTGTCACAGCCACAGATAGGGTGCAGAGAAAGATCAGCTTAATATTTGATTTGATTTATTATTGTCACATGTACTGGGATACAGTGAAAAGTATTGTTTCTTGCACAGTATACAGACAAAGCATACTGTTCATAGAGTACATAGGGGAGAAGGAAAGGAGAGGGTCCGAGAATGTAGTGTTACAGTCATAGCTAAAGTGTAGAAAAGATCAACTTAATGTTTGATTTGATTTATTATTGTCGCATGTATTGGGATACAGTGAAAAGTATTGTTTCTTGCGTGCTATACAAAGCGTACCGTTCATAGAGTACATAGGGGAGAAGGAAAGGAGACGGTGCAGAATGTAGTGTTACAGTCAGAGCTAGGGTGTTTAGAAAGATCAACTCGATGCAAGGTAGGCCCACTCAAAAGTCCGACAGCAGCAGGGAAGAAGCTGCTCCCGAGTCGGTCGGCACGCGATCCCAGACCCCTGCATCCCCCTCCCGACGGAAGAAGGTAGAAGAGAGAATGCCGGGGGGGCGCGGGGTCCCCAATTACTCTGGATGCCCTTCTGAGGCAGCGGGAAGTGCAGACAGAGCCAGTGAATGGAAGGCTGGCCTGCACGATGGGCCACATTCACAACCCCCTGCAGTTCCCTGCAGCCCCGGGCAGAGCAGGAGCCCACACCAAGCCGCGATACAACCAGAAAGAATGTAATAACTGAGCGTCTTATACTGAGGGACAGTGAGTGAGAGACTGTTACAACTGAGGGTCTTATAGTGAGGGACAGTGAGTGAGAGACTGTTACAACTGAGGGTCTTATAGTGAGGGACAGTGTAACAGAGAGAGTGTTCTAACTGAGAGTCTTATACTGAGGGACAGTGTGTGTGAGAGAGTGTTCTAACTGAGTGTCTTATACTGAGGGACAGTGTGTGTGAGTGTTATAACTGAGAGTCTTATACTGAGGGACAGTGTGTGTGAGAGTGTTATAACTGAGAGTCTTATACTGAGGGACAGTGTGTGTGTGAGTGTTATAACTGAGAGTCTTATGCTGAGGGACAGTGTGTGAGAGAGTGTTATAACTGAGGGTCTTATACTGAGGGACAGTGTGTGAGAGAGAGTGTTATAACTGAGAGTCTCATACTAAGGGACAGTGTGTGAGAGAGTGTTCTGAGAGTCTTATACTGAGGGACAGTGTGTGAGAGAGAGTGTTATAACTGAGTCTTATACTGAGAGACAGTGTGAGTGAGAGAGTGTTATAACTGAGTCTTATACTGAGGGACAGTGTGTGAGAGAGTTGTAACTGAGGGTCTTATACTGAGGGACAGTGTATGTGATAGAGTGTTATAACTGAGAGTCTTATACTGAGGGACAGTGTGTGTGAGAGAGTGTTATAACTGAGTCTTATACTGAGGGACAGTGTGTGTGAGAGAGTGTTATAACTGAGTCTTATACTGAGGGACAGTGTGTGAGAGAGTGTTATAACTGAGAGTCTTATACTGAGGGACAGTGTAACAGAGAGAGTGTTATAACTGAGTGTCCGATACTGAGGGACAGTGTGTGAGAGAGAGTGTTATAACTGAGAGCCTTATACTGAGGGACAGTGTGTGTGTGAGTGTTATAACTGAGAGTCTCATACTGAGGGACAGTGTGTGTGTGAGTGTTATAACTGAGAGTCTTATGCTGAGGGACAGTGTGTGAGAGAGTGTTATAACTGAGAGTCTTATACTGAGGGACAGTGTGTGTGAGTGTTATAACTGAGAGTCTTATGCTGAGGGACAGTGTGTGAGAGAGTGTTATAACTGAGTCTTATACTGAGGGACAGTGTGTGTGAGTGTTATAACTGAGAGTCTTATATCTTGTCAAAGGAAAACCTAATATTGTGTCACCATAACCTCCCCTCATGCTAGCCAACAATGCTAGTGGCTATGCAGAATTCTGTATTCTAATCCTGCAAGTCAAAGGTGGTTATGAAGAAAATATTGTGCTTTTTTCCAAAAATCCTGGACTAGAGCAGTGTGTAAATTAGCTCTTTAGTGCAGAAATGATCTCATTACTACAGTATCATAAGCACCGTTTGAAGTGCCATCCTTCAGTTGAGACATTAGACCAAGGTTCCATCAGCCCTTGGGGTGGTGTGGTGGCACAATGGTTAGCACTGCTGCTTCACAGCACCAGGAATCTGGATTTGATTCCCAGTTTGGCTCACTGTCTGTGCGGAGTTTGCACCTTCTCCCCATGTCTGCATGGCTTTCCTTCAGGTGCTCCAGTCTTTTCCCACAGTCCAAAAGAGGTGCTGGTTAGGTGCATTGGCCATGCTCAATTCTTGCTCAGTGTATCCGAAGTGGCGACTAGGGGATTTTCACGGTAACGTCATTGGAGTGTTAACAGAAGCCTACTTGTGACACTAATAAACTTTAAATTTTTATCCCACAATTCCATTCAAAGCAGGAGTATCCTCAGTGTACCTGAACAGGCGACAGTGTGTGGTGACTAGGGGATTTTCTCAGTAACTTCATTGCAGTGTCAATGTAAGCCTGCTTGTGACTAATAAATAAACTATAAGAAGTTTTCCCAGCAATTTGGAATACTGCAGCAATTGTTTTGTCAGAAAACATAGCAACAAGTCTGCAGCAGGACTGAGATGGTCATTTGATCTTAGGGACATTAGTTGAGGGAGAATTGTTGTTCATGAAAGAACCTCATGTTTTCTTCATGTATAGCTTTTTTTCACAACCATCTGAACCAGTGGAACAGACTTCCCTTATCTTGGTTGAACTTCTCAACTGCAGGAAGCACTTCTAACAATGTGGCACTAGCACAGTACTGCACTGGTGTGTTGACCTAAATTACATCCCCAAGTGGGTAACCTGTAACCTTTCAACCCAGATGCAAAGTTGCTACAAACTTTCAAGATGCCTCTTTGTGCTTTCAAGTTATAAAAGGCTTATTGCTAACAATTTTATATATGTACAAACAAGGGTCTGACAGAACTGCAATATACATGTATACTCCTCCCTAGCTCTAAATGAGGTTATTTCCCAACCAGGACATGCTGCCTTGCTCCCAATCAGCTTTCTCATGCTGCTTTACCCAGTCACATGGACCTCAGCGATCACCCCCTTAAAGGGGCCACACAAATGTTAACTGAAGTTTTTGTTTAATACTTAGATTTTTAAGATCTTGATTCATGTTTCAATAATTCTGATGTTATTTAGTCAAAGTACAAGCACAAAATAGCACACAAATATCACAGTGAAGGAGGGAGAGGGCAAGGGAGTAAGCTAGGAGAACTCCCTGGTCTGCTTCAAATAGAGCTGTGAGATCTTTTATATCCACCTTGAGAGGGCTGCTGAGACCTTTATTTAACATCTCGTCTGAAAGAAGACACCCCAGTTGGTGCTTTATTCTGTTTAACTGGTAATTTTCTCATTGAATGAAGAAGTGATTTGCCATGGCTTAGGAGGTTCCAGTCGGGCAAACTCATTGTAGACTTCAGGTCAAACTCAATAAACTGAAAAACGCAGAATGATAAATACCTCTCCAACAATAATTGAAACTTTGTGAATTTAAGTGAGGGTTCAAAACTATTACTCAAGATACATCTGAACAAATTATTTCAACAGAATGGCTTAACTCCTCCCTCAACAAAAGTCATTTGTCAACATGGAGCTAAATTCCTGTGACTAAAGTTAATTTTTAGAACCACGAAAGACAAGACGTCTGCAGCACAGATAGAATTTATCCAATGTCAGTGTGCCATAGCTTTTTGCGAAATTACTGAAAACAAAGACCCATAATCTTGTATGTTGCTCTGCTTTAAACGTTCATCTAATATCCCTTTATAAGATGCAATAGTTTCTGCCTTAATCACTCGCTATGCAAAGAGCTTTATTTCCCAATAACCATTGTGTAAAGATATGTCTACAAACCCTCTTAGTGATCATTTTAAATTAATTATCATTCATTGATTTCCAGTCAGAAAAACTCACTAATAGAACCATGCATCCTTTTAAAAACCTCTCTTAAAAACAATTTGTACTGTTCCAGCATCCATAATTAGGAGAAGGTTTTCATAGTGGCATCATCGGATGAAAATTGGCACAGAGCAAAACAAGGAGATGTTGGACAGGGTTACAAAAGCTTGATAAAAGAGTGCTTTAAAGGAGAAGCAGTAGTTACAAAGGTGGAGGTTTTAGTAGATAATCTAAAATCTATGGTCCCGGCAGCTGAAGGCATGGACGGTAAGGAGGTTGAAAGATATAATCATAGTATCACAGCCATTTGGTCTGCTGTGCTGTCTCTCTGAGGGAGCAATTCACCAAGTGCCACTCCTTTGCCTTCTCCCCATAGTCTATTGCCCAGCACAGACTTCTTTTTCAAATAATAATTCGAATCTTTCTTGAATGCCCCAATTAAACCTGCCTTCAGCACACTCTCAAGCTCTGCTTTTCCAATCCTAACCACCTGCACTGCATTAATATCTTCTCATGTCGCCCTTGCTACTTTCGTCAATCACTTTAAAATTGTGCTGTCTGGTTCTTGATCCTTCCTCAATGGAAACCGTTTCTCCCTATTTACTCTGTCCAGCCTCCTCAGGAATTTGAATGAACTCTATCAAATTCCCCATGCTATTCTCAACATGCTTTTCTTCAAGGAAAACAGTCCCAACTTCCCCCATCTATCTTCATAACTGAAGTTCCTCATCCCTGGGACCACTCTCGTGAATCTTTTCTGCACCCTTTTCTAATGTGCTGAGTTCATGAATACTTGCTGGGCTGAAGACGATTGCAGTGATGAGCGGTGGTGATGACACCGAGAAAGGATTTGACACCAAACATGAGAATTTAAAATTTGATGGTTGACTTGAAGCTCATGTAAGTCAGGAAGCACAAGGTGAATTGATATATGGTCCCCGATGCAAGTTAGCACAGAGGCAGTGTAGTTTTGACTGAACTGACATTTTTGAAGCATGGATGTTGGGAAACCAGCGAGGGGATATGGGAATAGTCAAGTCTGGCAATTAAAATATAACAATTTCAGCAGCAGATGGGTTAAAAGAGGGGAGAGGTGGATGATATTACAGGTCTAAGTATGCAGTCTTTTTAATGAAGCCAGTTTAGTTTGGGGAAAATAGACTTCCAGAGTGGCAAAGAGCCTGTTTCAGCATGAGACAGTGGTCGGGGTGGAGGACTGAATTAGTGGTGAAGGAGTAGAGGTTTTATTTCTGTCCAATGTCAATTATTTCAGTCATGTTGCTGTGAATGGACAATCTTACTTATAAATTTAGAAGTCATCCAACAAGGTAACTGGCTTTCATAGAAATTCAGTTTGCAATGATAACAGTTATCAACACTGAGCACAAACCTAAAAGCTACTATTATTATTAATTACACATATATCGGGGTCATGCTGACCTGTGAAAACTCACTGCGTCACAGGTTTTAAACTCATGGGTATCAATGAGCTAAGGCTGGTCAAATTCTGAAGCTTCTATTATCTTTATCTGTATCTTTCTTTCATTCTGGGCTGTGTGAGAGTTCACATGTTTCAAAATATTACCACATCCAATCATTTGGACTTCAGCTTTAATAGGATAACACCTTGACTTTAACTCAATCAAGATATTCAACTGGGACAGTATTAGGTGTTCCCAGAGCTAGGTTAGTAATGATCTTGTGCAGATTGTCCTTGGGAGAGTTCATATAGGAGGATAGCTGCCAGGAGAAAGAAAGTTTGTTGCTGAATGCTTATCAGCTAAAGAGACTGGAGGTTAGAATGGATAGCCCCTTACAATCGGATGGGGATTGGGATGTGTGATTGCTCCACTCATGTTCAATAATAACTATGCTGATGCTTGACTGAAAGCTGCAATGATATCATTGTGCTATCTTCATGTAACACAAATGAAGTACATAGATTCCATTGACTTGAAGATCTCTGGTGGAATTTATTTACAGCTAAATCAGTACAAGCAGTAGAGCCATCTCTAGACACATCCTGTTGTCTAGGTTACTACAGTGCAGAGAAACCGTGGATCTTGTTTACATGATGACATCCAGGCACCTGGCTTATCAGCACACTGAGCTTCTTAAAGGAACATCATTCTTAAAGCGATATTACAATATCTCATTTTTTTTCCAAACATAAATCTGTGTTACAGGTCACAGACAAAGGGCAGAATCTAACATTAAAATGGTAAAGTGTCAGGGTCTGGCACGTTTCTTTCCAGCGTAACAGGCTGGTTCTTTTTACAATGTAAAGTTTATTTATTAGTCACAAGTAGGCTTACATCAATACTGCAATGTTACTGAAAGGTTACTATGAAAATCCGCTAGTCGCCACACAATGGCACCTGCTCAGGTACACTGAGGGAAAATTTAGCATGGCCAATGCGTCTAACCAGCACATCTCTGGAGTGTGGGAGGAAACTGGAGCACCTGGAGGAAACCCATGCAGAGATGGGGAGAATGTGCAAACTCCACAAAGACAGTGACCTGAGACTGGAATTGAACCCGGATCCCTGGCACTGTGAGGCACCACTGCTAATCACTGCGCCACCATATCACCCATGATCTTCTCCAGATTTTATGACACTTTGTCAAAAAAAGACACCATCATTTTGAAGGGCACGGCTAAACATGCCTTTTTAAAGGGCCCCTGGATCAGAGGAGAAAGTAACTTACCCCCACTCTACTAATTCAATGCCAGTGTTCTTGCTCTCTTCTGCTGCCATTGGTACCTTGGTGACCTTGTGGATTGCCACAATGTTGAGATCTGTGCAGGCTGGTAATCTTGCCACTTTGGTCCACTCATGCCTGCCAGGTATAGTATTTGCATTTCCATGCTGAATTGCTGTAGCTGCATTGTATTGTTAGTATACAATACAAGGGACTGATGACCCATTGCATGCAGTCACTTAAACCATCAATTTGCAATGATCCAGGTACGTGTTCTTCAGGATTTGCACTAGCTCCCATGTTAAACTTAGTCTTGAGTTTACGTCTGCCAACTATCTTTGGGAATAGCATGTTCTTAGCAGAAAGAGCTTTCAGTGGCCTGACTTCATCCAGGCAATATGTTACATTCAGAATTGTGCCCTCTGGCAGTTTCCCTGGAGCCAGATTTCTTGGATAGGTGATTCCAGTGTCTTTTTGCATCACAGTCCTTGCATAGATCCTGGAATGCAGGGTAGTTTCGTGGTGGGTGTGAAAAGCTGCACTTCAGCTTGCTTGCTTCTTGTGGTCTGTCTATCCTGATATTACTGTTAGCTACACCGAGTGTTTGCAGATGCTGTTGTCCATCTCCAATGGCCTTGTTCTTCTTGTCATCTCTGGCAGCGCATCAATGCTGTAATCTTTCTTTTTTACTGAAAGGTCTTTTTGAAATGCTTTGATGGGTGATGAGGCAATCACCAACTCTATTACTCACTCCAACAATTGAGTCTCTGAAAGGTCACATACATTGCACTTAATATATATCGTAGCACAAGGTATCATGATGAGGAAGCCTTGAATCACAATGATGATTTATTGAAGGAAAGATAAAAATATATACAACAAGCTTGTTGCAGGTACAGGTCTGGTTCTACCAACTCCTGGGCTCACTCTAAAGGTCCCCTCACACCATGGCCTGCTTGATAGGTGATGGTTCATGCACTTCCGGCACCAGTATGGTCTTGTGAGCCACCAACACCCACCTGTTAAAGGGACCAGGATAGGGCACTTGTTAACAAACTGATTTATTGATACCTGCGGCCGTTGCCTGTGGGACATCACAATGGTGCAGAAGTAGACATTTGGCCCATCGAGTCTGTACCGACCACAATCCCACCCAAGCCCTATTCCTGTAACCCCACACATTTCCCTACTAATCTTCTGACACTAGGTCAATTTAGCATGGCCAATCAACTTAACATACACATCTTTGGGGAGGAAACCAGAGCACCCGGAGGAAACCCACACAGACACGGGAGAAAGTGCAAACTCCACACAGTGACCCGAGACTGGAATTGAACCTGGGACCCTGGCACTATGAGGCAGCAATGCCAACCACTGTGCCACCGTGCCAATGAATTCTAATATTTACTCTTACCCAAAGCTGATCCTAATGAGCTTTCTATATCTTTGTGGGATCTTTTCGGTCCTCTTCAGATTAACCAGATGTCATGCCTCTGTGTAACCCCTCTGTGTAATCCGACAAGATGAACATTTTGCCAAGACCATCCCCACATCCCCACTTCTTGCCTTCAAATAACGACACAAGCTCAAACAGATCATTGTCCGCAGCAAACTACCCAACCTTCAGGAGAACAGTGACCATGACACCACACAACCCTGCCATAGCAACCTCTGCAAAACATGCTGGATCACCGACACAGACGCCATCAGCTCACAGGAGAACACCATCCACCAGTTACATGGTACATACTCTTGCCATTCGGCCAACTTTGTCTACCTGATACGCTGCAGCATGGTACACTGGGGAGACCATGCGGATACTACCACAACGGATGAATGAACACCATTCAACAATCACCAGGCAGGAATGTTCCCTTCCTGTCGGGAAACACTTCAGCAGTTACGGGCATTCAGCCTCTGATCTTCGGGTAAGTGTTCTCCAAACCCTTCACGACACATGACAACGCAGAATCGCTGAGCAGAAACTGATACAGTAAAAAGTCTGACAACACCAGGTTTAAGTCCAACCGATTTATTTGGTAGTAAACTCACAAGCTTTCGAGGATTCCGTCTTAGAAGAGGATATGCCGGCGTTGGACTGGGGTAAACACAGTAAAAAGTCTGACAACACCAGGTTTAAGTCCAACCAATTTATTTGATAGTAAACTCACTAGCTTTCGAGGTTTCCCTCTTCTAAGAGCTCTTCTAAGGGAAACCAAGAGGGTTTCCCTCTTCTAAGAGGGAAACCTTGAAAGCTAGTGAGTTTACTATCAAATAAATCGGTTGGACTTAAACCTGGTGTTGTCAGACTTTTTACTGTATTCACCCCAGTCCAACGCTGGCATATCCACATCAGAAACTGATAGCCAAGTTCCGCACACATGAGGACAGCCTCAACCGGGATCTCGGGTTCATGTCACACTATCTGTAACCCCCATGACTTGCTTGGGCTTGCAGAATCTGACTAACTGTCCTGGCTGGAGACAATACACATAAGAACATAAGAAATAGGAGCAGGAGTAGGCCATCTAGCCCATCTCTTTAACCTGTGCTTGGCCCTCTCTCCACTCACATTATCTGTACCTTTAAGACTTGATTACCTGTAAAGACTCGCATTCCAACCATTATCTTGTAAATTGAGTTTGTGTCTGTATATGCCCTGTTTGTCAACACAACTCCTCAGTCAGTTCAAGAAGGAGCTTGAGGTTCTGAAAGCTTGTGCTGCCAAATAAACCTGTTGGACTTTAACCTGGTGTTGTGAGACTTTTTATTGTGCTTACCCCAGTCCAACACAGCATCTCCACATCATAACCCCTCATTACCAATTGCTGTCAGTATTTTCATGGCTTGCTTATCTAATTCTGCAATTGCTAGGTTTATGAAGGATAGTTGGATTTTTTGTTCACATTTTGAACGTGGAAGGGATACCAGTGGCCTCCTAGTTCAGGCTGGCGGGGGAGAGGGGCAGCGCTGTGTATATCCTGCTGTTCTTTTACTCTTTCAGGCACTATTGATATGCAGGAATGTTTTATGTGCTTCCAGCAGCGTTCCTCCTGTGCTCTCTGATTTTTGCTTTTCTTCTTGCTTTATAATTTATTTTGCATTCTCCTTGGGTATCTTCAGCACTGCACTTGGTGTGCATTTTCTAGTTTTCATGTTGTGTTTAACTCTGTACTCTCAGCTCCATTCCCACTGCCCCTGCCTTTATGTCCTGAAGCAGCTGCTTGCCTGGACATGCCCAGCCCAAAGGTACTCACAGCTTGTGAAGTCATTGAGCGCTGTTTCTCTCATCCCCAGTGCCTGATTATGTCTGCTTTCTGTACCAAGAGAATTTCTGGAGTGCGTTTTCATTTTGTTTACTGTTTCTCCCCTTGGTCTTCAAGTTTATGACCTTTGTTCTGCTTTTTCACTTCAAAGAGAACAATCGACACTGTACTTGATGTAATAATATCCTTGTGCTATTTCTATGTAACACAAATGATGTATGTGAATTACTTTTACTCAAGGATACCTGGTAAGTTTTATTAACAGCTAAATCAGTATATGCAGTTGAATGATCTCAGGACACATCTTTTTGTCTTGGATACTACAGTGCAGAGAGACCTGGCTTATCTGCAATGCTGAGCTTCTTAAAGGGACATCACTCTTAAATCAATATTATATCACAGGGACCTGGTGAGCACTGCTGCCTCGTAGCACCAAGGACCCAAGTTTGATTCCTTGGGTCACTGTCTGTGCGGAGTCTACATGTTCTCCTTGTGTCTGCATGGGTTTCCTCTGGGTGCAGACAGTGACCCAAGCTGGGAATCGAATCTGGATCCCTGGCTCTGTGAGGCAGCAGTGCTACCCACCATGCTAGAGTCCTAAAATCTGTACTAGCTAGCAATTCTTAGCCTGCAACTCTTAAAGTGAAGGTGCATCATGGTTGTGGAAGTTGCTGACATCATTCAAACTAGTGCTGTGAAAAAGAACAGCAGCTGATCGTGAGAGGGAGAGGGTGCACCGGGGGGGAGGGGTCTTGGTGGAACAGCTGGAAATGTGCAGAATCATCCTGTTTCCATGGGGAGCCAGAAATATTGCAGAAACATGGAAAAAAAACAGTGAGATCAGATAGCGGTGAAGAGTCAAGATTCCAGGTGCAAAGAGCTGGAAGTACTGACACAGGAAGTTTAATGATCTTACACAAGTGATTAATGTCAACAAATCCATCTCTAAGTACCGTGTCTGGCCAGCTGCACCAGTAGCCCCAGCCACATACTGCTCAATTCGTCATACCTCTATCAGTCATTCACCAACAATCTCTATCAATTCGGACTCATGCCTAACATGCAGAGATTTCACTTTCCTCTCAGGCAAATTAAAGCTTTTGTAAGCACACACACACACACACACACACACACATTTCACAGATTGCACACACTACCAGCTATTCAACTACTAAAGCCACATCACCCGTACATATTGCACGGCATTCACAGGCACATTTCCCTCTCACTTCTAAGAGAATGTGCAGCACAGCTGAAGGCAGCAGAAACTAACTGTGGGGGGAGAGGTGATGCCACAGGCTCCAGCAAAGACTTCACTGAGGAACATTCAAGGAGAAGATGGCATTCTCACATAGAACCCTCCATCTTGCATCCCACTTCCTCTCATCCCACAATCTTTTCAGATTTATAAGATGCAGATAGTACAAGCATGCGACACCAGCCCGCTCCCACCAGCCATTCCCATCCCCAATCCCAGCCATGCCCTCACAACAACCTTATCTTTGTGCTTTTGTCCACTGGGACACCTAAGAAGTGCAACCTGGCCAGCTAGTGCAGGAAAATCAAGGAGAAATGAAGATATCAGCACCCGGGTTGCAAATTTTGGTTCTATGTCACTCCTTGTTGCATTTTGCCTCTAAAATGTCTTCCATGATGCCGATCATTTTTTAAAATATACTTTCTAAAATTAATCTTTGGGATGTGTCTGTCATTGGCTAGGCCAGTATTTACTGCTCTTCCATAATTGCCTTCAGATGGTAGCGGTGGACTGCCTTCTTGAGCCACTGCAGTCCCTGAGGTGCAGGTACACTCACAGTGCTGTTAGGAAGGGAATTGACCCAGTAACAATGAAGGAATGGTGGTATATTTTCAAGCCAGGATACTGGAATGCTTGGAGGGGAACTTTCAGGCGGTAGTGTTCCCAGGCTATTCTTGTCCTTCAAGATGGTAGTGGTCATGTGTTTGAAAGATGCTGTTTAAGGAGGATCAAGGATCCTGGGGCAGAAGACCTGCCTGCCGTGAACTGCTGGCCTATCAGAGGCCAGTGGATCCATTGAATACAGTGGCAGCTGGGTGGCAGTTGCTGCTGCTTGCAAGAGGCCAGTTATTATCACTGGATCCTGGACCCAGATGAATGGTGACTGCAGGGGGTTCGAGGTATTGGGATCGTGAATGGGTCAATAGCAAAGACTGGAGGGACTCTCAGCGGGCTACATCCTTCCATCAGGCACTGAGTAGCTTTGAAATAGGGAACGCATTGGGAGTCTGCAAGGGCCCCTGCATGGGTTTGTTTGCCATGCTGCTTACACGGTGAGCCCCTGTCTGCTGATCGATAAATCGCTGAGGTACCCATGCTCATCTAGCCTAGCCTCCTGAATATCTCAGATTCTAATGGCCTTCCTCACTGTATCGTTTCCTCACATTGGTATCTCCTCCCTAACCAATGTAATATTACATCACTGAGGGTTACAACAGGTTTTTTTTTAAAACGCAAGCCAGGCGGAGGGAACCCACTGAGGGTGCACAGGTACACATAGCCCCCAAGGGAGGGGGACAGGCCTGGGCAGTATCCTGGCACTGCCCCTTGGCATACTGGTCCCTGGTGTTACCCCCGGCAATGTCAGGGAGCTCCTTTGGGGGGGAGCATAGTATCCGCTTATCCTTGGGAGACAAGGGGGGAATTGTACCAGTATAAGGGGAGGAGTTGCCTGTTTACATGGTCGGGGGGCGGGGGGTGGGGGGGGACTGGAGATTACTTCCTATTAATCTTTTATCAGAGACTGGGGCTTAAAAAGGGCACATTGATCTCGGGGTTTCTGGAATTGTCCCACCTATCTGTCGACGTGAATTATGCCTCAATTTTCTTCTGCTCAGACTGCTATGCAATGTGGGGAGGAAAGCCAGCTGGGCAGCAGGCGAGCTACATGCTGACTTTCTCAACTGAACCAGCACTCTGTACATATATAAAAAAAGAAAATTTTGCCCAGGAGGTTTGAATGCATTTGAAATGGGGTGTTGCAGGGAATGCAGCAATTTTGATATTTGTCATCACAAATGAATTTGGTGGGAAAAAAATTGCAAATTTTACCTTTCCATTTCAGCTGCTTGAAAATACCTCTAGATTGTTGCTCACAACCGATCTAAAGACTGCAGTGTTGCTCCCTGTTCATTAACTCATTTTGTGTTTCGTCCGAAACTGAAAATTGTAATCAGATGGATAAACTAGGAGGAGGTTCAAGAAAGCTTGACAGCCCTATGAATGATACACAATCGGTAATTTCCAACCTGATAGCTTCTGATTTCCTCATGCCAGAAGTGCATCCCCAGCAATGGGGTTGGCTAAGAGAGAGGAATATTTGTCAGAAAACCAAGAATATGCCTTTGTTTTTCATTTGGAACAAAAGTTACAATGCCATTAATATCCATTGCAATGGCAGACAGGGCTTTATTTTGACTGTGTTCAGATACATTGTTGCACCAGAAACACAGACTTACGTTACGTGTGCGAGCATTTAACATATTTTTTTAGGACCTCATGCAAAAATAATGCAATTCAAAGAGTTGTAAATAATTCTGCTTAAACTATCTGTGCCAGAAATGCAATAGCCAATCACTGGCAAATCAATTTTATGGAGGTAACTTAATGTATTTGCCCTTCTTTCAAGGAACTGTGGGTGCCTGGAGCACAAACCAGTTCTTTGGCTGCATGCCCTTCCGTGATTAATATTAATAGATGGAAAATTATGGGAAAAATGTGTGCTAGCAACTGGCTGCACTTTGTGTTGGGAGCGTGAATTTGTAAAACTACGACTGATATGTAATACTCAAGCGGGTACTGCTGTGATTATGATAAAGGTGAACATGTTTATGCTGAGAGAGGGTGCAGGGAACTGAATGATACATTCAATCTGAAAGGAATTTAGATTCACTGCTTTTAATGCAATGCTTTTATTGTTATCCAAGCTGAACCACCACGGACTCCTACCTCCCCTGTCCCCCACCCCACCCTTGAAGTGGAAAGCGCAGAAGGACAATCAAGATCATAGAATCCTTACACTGCAGAAGACACCATTTGACCAATGGAACTCTCACTGACTTTCTGACAGGATAACTTACCCAAACCTTCTCCACCATCCTAGCCCTGTAACCTCACACGTTTACCAGGGCTAATCCATTTAACCTCCACATCTTGGAATGCTAAGGAACAATTTACCATGGCCAATCCACTTAACCTGCACATCGTTGGACTGTGGGAGGAAACCAGAGCACCCGGAGGAAACCCATGCAGATTCGGGGAGAAGGTGCAACCTCTACACAGGCAGTCACCTAAGGCCAGCATTGAACCCGGGTCCCTGGAGTTGTGAGGCAGCAGTGCTAACCATTGTGCCACCATGCCCTACCCCGCCAAAGATGTCAAAAAGAAAGACAGCATAAGCTCATGCAAAGGACTGTCCCCCCCACTGTACTTAGAATTTGAAGTTTGAGTTACAGCAGATGGCTCTTTCACGGGAGATTCTGTACTGTGTTTCCCTCTCTGTCATGTTCAATGCTCCTCGAAATATTATCACGAGGATAGTCAAACCTCATAAAACCATCAATATGAGCAAGGCAGTTCTTATCAGGGATTTACTGCATCAAGCGTGGAGTTGTTTTTTTAAACAAGAAAGTTTTGTTTAACAAGTGATTTACAAGTACAGGATTTGTTGTACTGAAGTTTGATTTCAGATGCTCATGTCTTTTCTTGTTTATCCCAGTGCTTCAGTTAGGCACTTTACAAGTATGTGGACTTAGCAGGATTGTCAATTATTTCAGATCACAACCTCTGTTCCCATTTTTCCAGACAGCTGCTATTGGTTATGATTCTGGCATTTTGTCATGGAGGTCTATCTTTCGTTTCTTTTCCTGTCCTGTACTGTCAGGACTTTTCCTGACCTGTGCACAAGTCGATTGACTTGCATCATTCTTGTCATTTATTCAAACTTGCTTTCCACCCTATTACACACCTCTTTTGGTTGTGATCCTGACAGGGTATTGGAGTTTCAGAGGTGGAGTTTCAGACCAAAAGTCCAGTTTCCTTACATGCTGTGGATGTTTGACTGCAGCTGGCATTTTTTAAGCCAGTATTCCCATCTGAAAGTCAGTCGGCTACACAGGCTTATCTACTATTTGGATGGAGAGCACTCAAGGGTAGGTCAAAACTTCAAGTAGGAAGCCTGCTGAATGCTGGGGGCATGGAGAAGGGAGCTGAGCTATGGGATGCTATGATCATGAACCCTGGGAGTCTTTGAATGATTGGATCTGTTTGGGATAATGGCTCTGATGCAAGGCAAGACTGTAAGCCAGGAAGCCAAGAGAAAGCATCCCTCTGTTCCTGATACAGAAGCAATATTGTAAAAGAACTTACCTTCCTCCTAAATCTGTCCTCATCTCCCTTCAGCTGTTGGTTTTCTAAGGCCTGGGAAACATGACCTTCCTGAATTAAACTGCTTCGATTCCCAGTCTCATTGTAATATTTACTTGGAGGCAACCCCACCTCCTGAGAGAAGGTTGGTTGCCTATCCTTGTCCTAGCTCCATTAAACGCAGAAGTGACCAAGTTGACTCACTCATTTTTTGGAGTGTTAAGATCCACCCCATTAACTATTTATCTCTCCACAGAAGCTGGTTGGCCTTCAGAGTGTTTCCAGCAATTGCTGTTTTTAGTTCAGATTTCCAGATCTGCAGCAATTTAATGAATTAATCAGCTAGCAATCCGCCCGGTGTCTCACACTCTGCAGTGAGATGGGGGTGGCTTTATGCTGCAACTACTTTGGGGTGGTATCTAATTTTATGCCGCCCAACCTCCCGAGAAATGAGAAAGGCAAGTTATTATCCAAATGCAAAGCAGACTTGAAATGCATCCAGGCAGAGGGATCTGAGTGTCTATGTTCATGAATTGCAGAAAGTCGGTATGCAGGTGCAGCATGTGATAAAAAAGGCAAACAGGATGAAGCACAAAAGTGGAGAAGTATTGTTGCAATAGTATAGGGTGTTGGTGAGACCACATCTGGAGTATTGTGTCCAGTTTTGATCTCCTTATTTGAGGAAGAATGTGGTGGCATTGCAGGCAGCTTGGAGAAGGTTCACCAGATTGATTCCAGGGATGAAAGGCTTGACTTTCATCCCTGAAATCAATTAAACAGTTTGGATTTATACTCACTGGAGTTTACAAGGATGAGAGGGGATCTGATCAAGGTACATAAAATACAAAAAGGAATTGATAAAATAAACATAAACCAAATGTTTCCCCTTGTCGGACAGTCGAGAACAAGAGGTGTAGGTTCAGAGGTGGTAGATTTAAAACTGAGATGAGGCCAAATTTGTTCTCTCAGAGTGTGGTGAATTTATGGAACTCACCCCTTCATCAGGTGAGTCACCTGAGTCACCAGGGGGTTCACCTGATGAAGGAGCAGCACTCCGAAAACTCATGATACCAAATAAACCTGTTGGACTTTAAGCTGGTGTTGTGAGACTTCTTACTGTGCCCACCCCAATCCAATGCCGACATCTCCACATCTTGATTTTTTTAGGCAGAGCGTCACAAGATCTAGTTTTCTCACTGGAGACAACATTTTTTGATATGATTTTCCCAATTTGAACTGAATCTTCTGTGTTTGAACAGGAGAGGCATGAAACAGCTAGAAGAATTCTAAAAATAGGTAAGGCTGACAGTGATCAGACAGAGACTATCCACCTTAGACTAGGCAAGGCTGCTAATAGGAAAAATGATGGAAGATCAATGGCAGGTTCAAAAAGAATGGGACATGATACAGATCCAGTTTATATCCTTAAGGAGCATAAGCTCTACGTCTAAAAAAAAGCAGAGCATGAAAAAAACAGCAAGAGCTACAAAAAGATAACATGAAACGAAGCTTACAAAGGAAATCAATATCAAAATAAAAATTACAATTGTTTTCATAAAAAGAGGCTGGTTGAAGGCAATGTGGGCTACTTGGCAACCACTAGCAGCAATATCGTCAGTGGAAATGAGGACACGGCAGATATTTTGAATAATTACTCTGTATCCATAGAGGAAGAAGTTGCGATTTTCCAACTACCTCAAGCCTGCCATGGGAAAACGTGTGGTTGGAGAATCGGTGATCAGGGGTCTTGTGCATTTAGCATTGTTGCAAACCCCTATTGAGATACTCCAAGCCACCGCTCCCGGACATAATCACGTTCCCGCCTGGTGAAAGCAGGAACTAAATTAGTGTATTTAAATGAGCATTTCAAGCTGGGTACTCCTTGCTCCTGGGATTCTCCGAACCCAGACACAACAGGAATAACGGTAAAAATCATTACAGAAGTGTGACGATCAGGGGGCTCTGAGGCCAGTAAAGCCCTCGGATGGTCGAAGTTATGGCTGGTCAGTGCCAACCTGGCATTGTCACCTGGCATCCTGGCAGTGCTAGGTTAGCACTGCCAGATAGTCACTCTCAGGGGCTGTGCCAAAGGGGTGGGGCCTGAGGGGGTGGGGCCTGGGGAGTCATGAAGTGGATAATGAAGGGCTGGAGCATGAATGGGAACCCATTGGGAGGGTTCCAAGATTAGGTGCTCCTGCTGGCAGGAAAGCAGGAGGGATTAGCGCTTCTTCTGGCAGTGGTGTTGACAAGCCACGCTGCCGATCAAATGGGCTAGTCCATCCCCCACATGAAACACGTGGATTCTCCAACTCCAGTGGCAGCTGATTCACTGATCCTTGCATCATTCATCTCTCCGATTCCTCTTCTTTATCTGGTGCGGAACTGTGAATGAGGGGAGTTAATGAGGTGCACCAATGTCCAACGCTCATGTAGGGTTTGAAGGAGAGTGGTCATGGATCAGTGACACTTGCCGTGTGTGAGGGGAGTTGGGACAGGACTGGCCTGAGTTGAGGATTTCTGCATGAGAACAGGACTATGCCAGGCTAAGAGAGATTAACAGGTAAGTAGGGTCCAGATGTCCTCAGAGCATGGTTTCCATGGAGCCAGAAGAGCAGTGCTGTGATCGGACACTGAGGGGAACCAATAGTTTTGACATACAGGCACCTGAAACTGACATGGATCAGGTTAGCCACAACACTTCAAAAAGGCAATGAAAGCAGCCAAGCAGGGCCTCCCCAGCCCAGGGAGACCCCCCACCCCCACCCAACGGCTACCCCCTTTCTTTCAACTGGGAACCCCAGTTACCCATGCTGAGTCAGACATGCCCTCCAAGCAAGACAAAAATAAGTGTCACTGTAGTCACTTTCATAAACTTTTCCAAAGCTCCACCTATTATAATTGCAACCTCTCTGGCCCAATTTTATGACAATATTGCAAATTTTTTTGTTTGACTGTCCCTTGCTTGCTATCGATCTGGCAGAGAAGGTTCAGGGTACATTTGAAAGAGATGCCCAAAACCTTGAAGGCTTTTATTAGAAGAAATAAGGAGATGGGGTGGGAACTGGACCATTCTCGAAGTGTGGTGCCTTCCTTCTTTATTGTGAAATGGACAGCAGCCATGACAATCTGTTTGTTGTGCCAATGCCTTGCAACCAGCAGTGGTGAATTGTGAGGCCTGCTTGTCGAAGAGGCAAATGGGGACATGACCAAACAGCCTGACTGTCCATTGGGTAGTGTTACCAAATATTAGGCTGAGTACTCAAGAACTGCAAAGCCTTTTGTTCCCTGAACTCCTGTCCATAAGATTCGACACAAGGACATTGGCACAATATGTGTAAGAAGCCACCCCTGGTTACAGCAGTTGCCTAGTACAGAGGGAGGTGGTGACGTATTGGTATTGGCGCTGGACTAGTTGTCCAGAAACCCAGAATAATGCTCTGGGGACAAGGGTTCAAATCCCACCATGCCAGATAGTGGAATCAGAATTCAATAAAAATCTGGAATTAAAAGCCTTCTGATGACCATGAAATGATTGTCGTAAAAACCCATCTGGTTGACTACCGTCCTTTAGGGAAGGGACTCTCCTGTACTTGATTGGTATTGTCTGGACTCTCAGCAATGTGGTTGACTCCAAAAACACCCTCTGAAATGGCCCAGCAAGTCACTCATATTTGGCAAATAATGATGGTCAGTTCCCAGACCACTTGCCATTTCTTCTCTTAGAACAGGCAACTATAATAATAATGTTCTTGGGCCCAGTTCTTTTTAGCTATGGAGGTGAGCATTGCATGCAGAATGAAGAGATGTTGATGGTAGTCAGTTGGATGGATGACTCATTCTTAAGCCTCTTTTTTATCCATTCATGGTACATAGGCATTGCTGGCTGGATGGTTTTTATTGCCCATCGCTAGTTGCCCTTGGAGGGCAATTGAGTGTCAACCACATTGCTGTGGCTCTGGAGTCACATGTAGGCCAGACCAGGTAAGGATGGCAGATTTTTTCCCTAAAGGACGTTAGTGAACCAGATGGGTTTTTCCGACAATTGACAATGGCTTCATGGTCATCAGCAGATTCTTAATTCCAGATTTTTTTTATTGAATTCAAATTCCACCATCTGCTGTGGCAGGATTCGAACCCGGGTCTCCAGAACATTAGCTGAGCTCCTGGATTAATAGTCCAGCAGTAATACCACTAGGGAATCACCTGATAGAGTGTTTCTGAATTCAGTAAGAAGTGAAGGTAGGTAGAAGTCTTGGTCTAGCTGAAATGTGTACACCTTTGTGACCAGAATTAAGTTATGACAAATTCCTTTTATCCTACAAATGTCTCTGTGCTTTTAGATAGTTTATCTGACATAAATTATAAATGAGTCAAATGTTTCTTCAAATGAACAGTGAGGATATCAAAAGTTATTGTTTTCAGTCCCCACGAAATCTGTATTCCTTTGTTATCTCTGTGAAGTGCTTTGGGATGTCTTTCTACCTAAAAGACATTAGATTGCATGTTGTTGAGTTTGTCTGAGAATTCACCTGAATTAAGTCCTCCTAGGAGCTTCCTGCAACAGAAGAATTTTTGTCTGACATTGACTGTGGTATTGACTTCTTTAATTCTGTTCTGATATAGAGAGTACTTGAGGTGCCTCACAAGGCTTGTTAAAAAAATTCAAGTGCCTAGTATAAGAAAACGTAGCAGCTTTTGATAGAAAGTCGGTTGTCAGAGCAAATGCAAAGTTAAGATAATTGGCTATTGCTTGGATTGGGGAAGGGTTGGAACAGGTATATCACAAACATCTACTTCTTTAGGCGAGCAGGCAGGCAGACTAGGCAAACGATTGTCTGATGCAACTTAATATAGATAAGTATGAAGAGACATATTTGGAAAGGAAAATTGGAATTGGACTTACACAAACATGAAGGAGCTGAAATATATGCAGGAATACAAGTGGGATCATGGACATTATTTCCCAAAAGAAGATAAAGTCAGAAAAAAAAATTAAAGTCTCTTGGATTTTGTAAATAAGAGAGTAGAATACAGAAATGAAAGATAATGATAAATCTGTACAAAACCTTGGTGAGGTCACAATTCAAGTGCTATGTGCAGTTTTAGCAGTTCAATTCTAAAAAGTGCTTTTAAGTCATAGCAAATATTTTGGCTGTAACTGCTGAGCTCCCAAGCATCAGGTTGGGAGGGAGGCACCCCAAAGAGGCACTTGGAAATCACTCTTGGACCTTCACGAGTAAACATTTGCACAGCAATTGTCCAAATGGGCTCTGAACCATCCCAAAAAGCAATTTAAACCGCAAACTTCAGATTGTTCTGATAGGATTACGCTAATAGTTACTCAGAGAAAGTTAGAAGAATTAATACATCTTCTAACCTCTGGGTAACTATTGTAAAGATATTGACTAACCCTCCCTCCCCCCTGTCCAGGTGATTTCCTCCCTCCCCCATGGATACCCCCCAACATCCAAGACTACCCAGGTGACTCCTGACTAACCAGTATTCTCCAACCACCCAACAAGCCCCTTGCGATTCCCTCATAAGCATATAACTCCTCACCATTCCACCTCCCCCATTCCCATCCCACCCCTCCCGCTCTCCCCCCACCCCCTTGGCCCGATTCTCACTCTCTGACCCAACCCAACCTGCCCCAAGGTCCAATCCAATCCCCAACCCAAATTGATCCAACCCAACTTGACCCCCCAAATGTATCCTTGAATGTTACCTCCCAGAGCTATAATTAATCTTTCCACAGTGAGGCAAGGTCTTTAGATTTTCAATCCTACCAAATTCTACCAGACTCACAATCTCTACCAGTTTTGCCCAAAAATTCATTGCTTTACCTCACCCTCACACAGCACAGCAGCAAGCCTCATTCACATCATACTGAGCTTGATTTATCTATGCTGCCCACATCACTCAGGTTACATCATACTCACTGACACTCTTCCCTCTCTCTTGCAGGAGAAGGTGACACATAACCAGAGGCAGCAGCAGCTAACTGGGATGGCAGGCTTTGCTGTTGTCCTTAGAGGTGTGGAGACATGGTGCTTAGTATTATTGCTGTGACTACAACTGACATTGTGGCTAGCAGTGGGGATGAAACTGTCAAAGGTATCGGTATGTTCAAACTTAATTATCTTACTCATACCCCACTTCCAATCCATCCCACAATCTCTTCTAATTTACAAGTGCAGATGATGTAAGCACAAACCTCTTGCCTCCCAACCCTCCCCTCACCACAGCCTGATCATTATGCTTTTCTCCTTTTGAATACCTAAGAACCTCAACCATCCGAAGCAGTGGTGAAAGGGGGTGAAGAGCAGATAGAAAGCGATGAAGAAGAAACCCTGTCAGTCACTCTCACATTTTCAGCCAGCAGCATGGGGCATTTTTTCGGGGGTAGCTTCGAGACAGGATCTGCTCATGGCAAAGGAATAATGGTAGGAAGGACTATTACTTACGTGGCGAAAAACTGCAGCAGGCGACGGTGCAGAGGGACCTCGGGGTCCTTGTGCATGAGTCGCAAAAACCCAGCCTGCAGGTGCAGCAGGTGGTCAGGAAGGCGAATGGGATGCTGGCCTTCATAGCGAGGGGGATTGAATATAAAAGTAGGGAGGTCTTGCTGCAGCTGTATAGGGCATTGGTGAGGCCGCAGCTGGAGTACTGTGTGCAGTTTTGGTCGCCGTACTTACGCAAGGATATTTTGGCCTTGGAGGGAGTGCAGAGGAGGTTTACTAGGCTGATGCCGGAGTTGAGGGGGTTGAGCTATGAGGAGAGGCTGAATAAACTAGGCTTGTACTCGTTAGAGTTTAGAAGAATGAGGGGAGATCTCATTGAGACATATAAGATGATGAATGGGATGGATAGGATAGAGGTGGAGAGACTCTTCCCGCTCAGAAAGGACAGTAGGACTAGGGGGCACAGCCTCAAGATAAAGGGAGGGCGGTTTAGAACGGAGTTGAGGAGGAACTTCTTCACTCAAAGGGTGGTGAATCTCTGGAATTCTCTGCCCATTGAGGTGGTGGAGGCTGCCTCGCTAAATATTTTTAAGACGCGGGTTGATGGGTTTTTGATAAGCGAGGGGATTAAGGGTTATGGGGAGAGGGCGGGAATGTGGAGCTGAGCCACGACAGATCAGCCATGATCTTATTGAATGGCGGGGCAGGCTCGAAGGGCTAGATGGCCTACTCCTGCTCCTATTTCTTATGTTCTTATGTTCTTAAAATACCAGAATTGAGATGGCTCAGTGGCACAGTGGTTAGCAGTGCTACCTCATAGAGCCATGGGTCAGATTGCAGCCTTGAGTAACTGCGTGGAGTTTGCATGTTTTCTCCATGTCTATGTGGATTTTCTCCGGGTGCTCCAGTTTCCTCCCACTATCCAAAGATGTGCAGGTGGATTGGCCATGCTAAATTGTCCCTTAGTGTCCCAAGCTGTGTAAGATAGGTGGATTAGTAGGGTAAATATGTGAGGTTATGGGCATAGGGCCTGGGTAAGTTGCTCTGTCTGAGACTAGGTGCAGGCCAGATGGGCTGGATGACCTCTTTCTGCATTATAGGTATTCTATGATTCTATGAGTGGCAGGGGATAACACAAGTGCTGATCACTGGAGGGCAAGATCTCACGTCAGTTTGGCTTTTACGGATTCAGATGAGTTGGATGAGGTGATGTACGGAGGAAGTCTGATGTGCATGCACAATGAAATGCTTGGTACCTTGGCAGGTGTGTCAAAGCCTGCAGTCAATGGGAAGGAGCATGGAGGAGTCCCCCATCAACCTGGAACTCAGAGCATAAGCAGATGGCTGCATTAGAGAAATGGAGACTAAATTCACTTCTGAGTTTCCATGGAAGTTTCCAAGTTAATACCAAAGCTATAGTATTTTCTGTTTTCCTTTTAAGAGTTCTAGCATCTGCAGCATTCATACTATTGTGGACAAATTTAGATATGGTGTGAGGATAGGGACAGGATCAGGATTGGCTTTAAAGTTGACCCAAATTGAAATCACCTTGTATGGTTCATAGCATCAACATGAGAAGTGGCCAGTTTGGGTGACTTGGCGGAGGTCCACTTGCGTTGCTGGATCAATTCTGCAGAGAGAGGGGCATGTGTAGGTGAGGGCATGTGTGGGGTGGGGCATGAGAAAAATGGTGGGTGGAAGGGCAATGCCACTTGCTACAACCAACATAGCACACTGCATCAAAGCACTGCCTCACACCTCATCCTGTACCAATTCACCGATAAAGGATGATTCCCAGCCCAGTGTTGCATTTGGAAAGAAGTTGATGTGATTTTGATAATTTGAGCAAGGTGACAAGGAGTGACCTTGGAACCAGGAACCCAACTTCTTGGGGAACAGCAGAAAGGAATTCACTGAGTGTTAACAGATTGTGTTGGTGAGTCAGTCACAGGGAATGACAGAAGCAAGATTTTAATTTGAAAGAGAGACAGACAGGGAACCATCTGTTTATAAAGTTACCCACTCTAGTGATTTAATAAATACAACTAACAAGAGGCTTGTGCGTGCTTGACATCATTTAATTTAAGGCTCAAAGAACATTGTCACATTAGCATTGGTCTCAATAAATTGAATCGTGATCACTTTACTTCTTGTTGGGTCGTGATTTCATGCATTCTGTCAGATCTGAATTGTAAATAGTGTCATCTGTTTAAGTAAAGTGAAGCTTAACCTTTTGGTGATGAGGGAAGGGTTGGTTTAACCATTTTAAATATTGGTTGCAGAAAGTATTCTGAGATGCACTGCATGCATTTATAACGCATGCCTTGTCACCTTCTGCTTCCCTGAATCAGAATTAGGTAGAAAACAGATGTAGTGACTCCACTTCAAATGTTGTCAATGGAATCAGGTTGTGAGCGTGATTGTGTCATCCTGCTATCCTGGTAAAAGTTACACCTTTGATCAGATAGCAGAGTAATGCAGCTTTAAGCTTAATATTCTTTCTCCCATATTCTACCCTGTCCTCTTAAAAACACTGACTCATTTGGCAGAGTTCAATAGGCAGCACCAACCTTCAACTATTCACATGCTCAGCAGGTTATTTGGCAACAGGGAGGTCTCCCTCCAGGCAGTCTTAGCATACATCCTGCAAGACCCCATTGCATCTGTACCACACATGAAGAATGGATACTTAAATGAAAAACCACACTATAGCTCATGGTGTGGTTAGCAATCAATAGTAGCAGTGCTGCTTGATTTCTTCCCACAGTTTTTCCTAAGCTAGAAACATTGAAGACAACTGTAACACTACAGTTGTTGCCCAGGTTTTGGAACAGCCAATTCAACACAGGTAAGGGTGGGGCTTTAGTTATCTTTTGAATGTGACATACCAGGCATTAAATGTGAAGCCTTCAAAAGAGCTACATGTTTCTTTACATTTAAACATTATACAGATAACTGCAACAATATTTGGCAGTTAAAGAGACAGCTGTATTCATACAGTAGGTTAATAGAGCTCCTGTGCTGTGTGATTTTTCAATCTGTCACCTGTACCTGTGATTAATGTTTAATTGTCTCAAAGATACGCAGCATATGTTGCTAAATGTGTATTCTACTCGTTTTCCAGCGCTGGGGCTGTCATGGGGGAAAATCTCTCTGTCTGTACCCCCTCTTTCAGTGTTAACATCTGTCTACTTAAATCCAACACATCTGGAGCTGAAGCAGCCTAAATCATTTGGGATTACTACTCTCCACGGACAGAGATTTTACAGCAGGCTCTAGTGCCATCTACTGAGACAGAGGTGTACATCAAACTAAAGATAGTGTCCTATAAAACAATTCTTATATTTACATTAACTAAAGACAGCATTTTTTTGCTGCATTTTAATAAATTTCTGAAATTCTGTCTCCGAAGACAACAACTCACCGAGATATAGACCGCGATTCTCCCAAAAGCGCTGAAGTGTTCTAGATCCCGACTGTTTTGTCAGTTCAGCTTTTCACCCGAATCTCCGCACTCTGTGCACTGCAGAGGTCCCAGTCGTGAATCACATTTGAAAACCTAGGGAGTGGGGCCTATTCACGCCGGAGTTTGACAGTTCTGGAACTCTGCGCGTGCGCTGTGGCCTTGATCTGTCAGTCTCCCCATTTATCGGCCAGCTCAATTGCTGGCCAACCCAGAACCCTTGCAGTGCTGCCCCTCCAGCACCCCCCACGGCCCAATTGTTGTCCCCACAACAATTCCCAGGCCAGCCCTGACCCCCCCAACTTCCCGTCCTGGAGTGCCCTAATGCACAGCACAACCCCCCAGCAGTAGCAATTCCCTCAGTCCAGCAAACCATCCCCTGCTGACCCCTTCTCAGGGTCAGACCTCCCTCCCCAGAGGCAGGCACCCCCCTCCCCCCCCACCCCCACCCCCTCTTCCCCCACAACCTGTCCCAATCACTGCCCTCTCTCCATCCCAGACCAATCTTGTACACAGAGTAGCAGGGGGACCCCGCCCACCCACAACTGAACACCCTAGGCCCCCCCACAATAGGCCCCACCTCTTTGACACTGCCCGATGCCTAATGGTTAGTGCCAAGATGTCCCCTGAGCATGGGCACTTTGCCCCTTGGGTAGTGCCAGGGCATAGGCTGACACTGCCGGGGCACCACCCCTCCACCGCCAATTGTCCCCTTTCAATCCAGCGGGGTCTTCCACTAGTTCCCCAAACGTGGGGAGCTAGTCTGAATCCCATGAAGTACTCCTGGCGGGATAGGAGATTCAACTGGGACCTAAATGTTCCTGATAATCACATTAAAAATACATTTAAAAAAGATTCAAATTACTTACCTGCCTTCCTGCCAGTTTCCATTGTGGTCTGACCGGTGACTGTTCACCGGCTCTGGGAGGTACGCATGCATTCCCGTTGCATGCGCAAATCCTGATACAAGGCCAGCGACGCACATCTCCCACCACGACCCAACAGAAAAGTTGTAGGTCGTGATGGGAGAATCGCAGCCATAATTTCCCAAATACATTGCTAGCCCAAGTAATTTTTCTGCAAATCTGAACCTGTGCGTCGACAGAATATTCAATGAGAAAAGAATTAGAGTCAAACCACAGTGGCACAGTGGTTAGCACCTCTGCCTCACAGCGCCAGGGACCTGGGTTCAATTCCAGCCTTGGGTAACTGCCTGTATGGAATTTGCACATTCTCCCCGTGTCTGTGAGGGGTTTCCTCCAGGTGCTCCAATTTCCTCCCACAGTCCAAAGATGCATGGGTTACGTTGATTGGCCATGATAAATTGTCCCTTAGTGTCAGAGTGATTAAGAGGATAAATATGTGGGTTTGTGTGGATGGGACCTGGGTGGGACTTTTGTTGGTGCAGGCTCAAAGGGCCAGATGGCCTCCTTCTGGCCTGTAGTTTCTATGATTCAAATCCTGCCCTTGTAGGTGTCAGTCTTGGTTCAGCGGTAGCACACTTACTTCTGAGTCAAGAGTGAAAGGTGAAGTCACGTTTCAGTGACATGAGGATATCAGCTCATCTGCAGGAAGGTTATACTGTTGGGGTGCCATCTTTCTAAATCAAGGGCTTTCTGTCCTCTCAGGTAAACTTGGGGAGTAATTCTGGTTGACATTTATCCCTCAACCAACAAAAGGGATGACCTAGTCGTTTACCTTAGTGGCATCTTGCGGCATGCAAATTAATCCTTACATTCCAACAGTGACTACACTTCAAAACACTTAATTGATACTGAAGAGCATATAAACATCTTGAGGTCAATGGATGCAAGTTCTCTCTTTGCCATTGACTGCACTGAAGTCACTGGCATTTTGACTGATACAGAATCTGTATGAGGTCTGTAAATGTTTCCATTGTATATTTCTCCAGCAAAGGTTGCTCTGTATCAGACCCTTTACCTCTTAATTAACAACATAATTTACCATTAACTAATAGGACAATTATTTTAGTGCTAGCATTAAAATTAGTGTGGTCATAGCTTTTGAGCAGGTTGTATCTGTCAGTCTGGCTCACTTCATGTGACTGTAACCCTGAAGTTCACCTCTTTTATATTCACAAAATTGCAGGTGTTTATCACTTGGCAGAGGCAATAAGTATCCTCTTCTTAAAGGGACACCACTAATCAAATAGTGGGAATAGAATACTTAAAGACAACAATCAAGGGGACCATTGCCAAGTCAAAATAATTTTGAATGTTTTATTAACCAGTAATATGTTTTAAATCAAACATTTTGGAATAAAATAGAAATAGTGACCTACAGAAAATATGTCTGCCCCTGATGTTTTGCTGACTGAAGTTACATAAATAATTCTATTTTAATCTTTCGCAGATGACAGCAGTTCAGGATGCTTCTTGTCAGCCTTATTTAAGGAAGGATGTAAATGCATGGGAAACAGTTCAGGGAAGTTTACCTGACTTATACCTGGAATGGGTGGATTGTCTTAAGATGTTAGACAGGTTACACTTGTTTCTGTTTGAGTTTAGAGGAGGAAGAGGTGACTTGATTGAAACATATAAGATCCTGAGGGGTTTTGTCAGGGTGGATGTGCAGAGAACATTTCCTCTTGTGACCTGACATGTCTTTGATCTTATTCCAAAGGCACTGCCTCCTTCACACACATTTCTGAGGAGGCAATCCCATGACTCCAGTATCCCATCACAACATCTGTCATGAAGTTTGCTGCTCCTGCCATCTCTCAGAAGGCATGCTGTGGCCTGCACCAATGAACAACATGAAGGACTCTCAGAACATTGAAACAAAATCATGATTTGTATCTTTACTGGAGTTTCAAACAAGGAACATAATAGGGTTGCTACCATTACACAAAAACAATATGTAACACTGATGAAATAAAAGAATGTCACCCATGATAACCCCATCATGTGCTGATGGTGCCTTAAATCTACACTTTAAGTGTTACTTTTTGGTGGTCCCCATTCTCACTGGCAGTGACAGGTTACCAACTCTGTTATTGTGTTGACCCTGATGACTGTGGCTGTTGCCCTCCGGCTAGCGCAGCCGTCCTGGGTATCAGTGACATTATGGTCCCTTTTCAGTCATCGTGGCCTCAAAATATGTCACAGTGACTGGCAGAAGAGTGGAGAAGCTGCTGCCTTGTCCAGAGTGCGTTGCAAGGAGCCCACAGTCAGCTTGTTGCCCAATGTGAGGCATGTCTGGACCTCCCGGCTCACCAATAATAGATGGATGCCTAACAAAGAGACTAGATGCCTCATCCATCTCTCAAACTCAGTCCTCCTGAAGTCATTGCCTGTGAGAATGTTTATAGGTCTGAACATGACCACAGGAACCCTGATCCTGTTCCAGGAGCTATCTCTCTATGAGGGTCACCACTTTCTCAGTGGAGAAGGCCATCTGCTTGGTCAGGGTCAAGGCAAAACTCAAGCTTCACATGAACTCCTACAACACAGAGACTATGGCACATAGAGCCTCTGGAATCTCCACCAGATCCTCTGGAATCTCCATCAGATCCCCCCAGAGGTTCACCATTAACTTCGGGCTCAGTTTCATCCTGGGCTTCACTACTCTTCCAGCTGGACACTCTCTGCCTCCTCCATCTGTTCAAGTGAGTATACCATGCCCCCCCCACAGTTTCACTACCTGCTGAGGCTATAAACTAAAGCCCACTGATTGGCTTGTATCTGAGCTGATGCCTGGTAGTGAGAGAGGATGTGACGTGGGGGGAATCTGTGTGTGGCCCGTGCTCCCATGTCAGTGGGGGGTGTTATTTCATCAGTGTAATGTATTGCTTTGGGCATCAGGGTTCTGGTGCCTCTGGAGGATGGTTCATCTAAGGGAGGAAGACAATTGCCGGAATTTTACCGCCTCACCTGCCCAAGGTTCATAAGATCCTACCTGAGGCCAACAGAAAATGCTGTTCTGCGAGCCTCGCCCACCCCAATTCTGGGGCAGGCGGGGTGGTAAAATTCCTGCCAATATGTCAAGGATATCTTGACCATATCACCACACATTGACTGTGAATGCTAGGTGGCCTGGTGAGACTGTGGACCACTGTATTATCATGGCGTCATCATTGCTGGATCACTAAAGGATCTGGCTAAGAACCTATCTTTTGAGATGACAGGACCCCACATTGTTTGTAGAATATGCCTGACCCACAATATCCACTGGACTTTTACCTTTTTCCGAGGCACTTGCCTCCCTGGACCCTGATGACCTTGGTGTGTTCTCACTCTCAATCTCCAGGGTGTCCATCTCACATTTGCTGAGGGTGAGCATTTGACTGTCCTGCCATCCATTCTTGTGCACTCACCGTCATTGTATTTCTTTTTTTCCAGTTCAGGCAAAGATGCATTCATTCCTCCACCCTCTACCTGAAACATCATACTGTGCAGGCACTCTCTCACCAACCTCAGGAACCAGGTTGAGGTACCCATCAGATTTGCACACCTGATCCTTATATGATTCCAGGGCTAGCAGTCTGATCTCCCAGTCTTAGCAGGCACAGGTATATGTACCTCTAATGCTCTGAGACTTATGCCCCGAAGGAAGGCTTTTCCACACAGCACCATGCCAAATTGGTACTCGCCCTTGCCATGTGCAAAAAGACAAACCAGTTACCTATCTATCTTCATTGATGGTGAATTGTTTCAGGCTGTCTGAAGGCATTATGCAGATGTAAGTTCTTTAACTGCTCTTCTGAGTAAGAAAGGATCTAGTTATTAGGAGTGTAAGCAATTGAAAATACACTGCACTTGATAGTTTTGATATGGTTACAAATTACCAAACAGTTTTGGAGAGTACAGGAAGACTTATGGTATAAGATCAAGAGGAGTTTGGGGAGATCCCTCATGTGGATTTCCCTCTGATGGGATGTAGGAGGTAAAGCTTCTACTTCTTTGGGTTATCAGTGAAATGATACTCTCTTAATATGATCTCCATGCAGGTATCCGTAAAATACCGTGTATATTATCTGTCTCTATATTTGTTTATTTTTACCCCAACTTTGTTCCTGATACTAAAGTATGAACCCCCAATTTCATCATCCAAGTGGACAGTTACCACATGCCTGCTTTTGATTGTCAATTTGGCAACACAGTCAAACACAATTCTACCTTCAATTTATATCTGTATACACGTATATTCTAGCAGGGGTTACTGGATGGCAATATGAAGCATCAACACTGGTTAATTATTCCAGCCTTTCTAGTGAAAGGGCACCAGTGTAGGATGCCATTTACTGCCCTAGTTGAGAGGAATCACCTCAACACAAACTGGTGAATCAAATGTGTGTCCATTGTGGTCTGCATTGCCAGGATTTTGTCACTGCATGTCACTCCTGATGTCTTAACCAGAAACTATGCTCTGCTTTCTCTCTTTCTGCCCTAAACGGTCTGGAGCCTCCATGTAAGAGTCCATTCTCCTCATGACATACAGAATTGAAAAAGCAAAACTATTACCCTTAGACACAATTGTACAGAACCAGCAAGTACCACTTTTAAACGATCGAGAACGGGGTGCCACAAAGTTCTTGTGCATCGCTGACTTTATGCGATGTTAAAAAGTTCTAAGCAAATAAGAATTCATAGCATACTATTCATAGCATAGTATTAAAAGTGGGAAACTGCCACTGACCTGCTTAATGCTCGGTACTCTGCAGGCACACCACGGACTTTATCTCAAACTACCATTGGGAGTTCTAAATTTCCCATCATGCCTAATTAAGTCACCAGCATGCCATGTTTCCTGCCCTTTGTAGCCCCATTAAAATCTTTCTCTATGTCCTAGTTACCCATCAGGCACTGCAGTAAATTACCTAGCCATGTGGTGAGTTTAAAATTGCTTTTGACAGTGCTGTAAGAAATATTGAGTCTGTGCTGTATAGAAGTCCTTGCTGAAGATTACACTCAAACTACTGAGGTAGCAAGCCTAACTGCTCCCTCTTACTTCTCAGCCAACTTCCTTCTCCTCCTTTATGACTCTGTTTCAAACCTATCTTTTTACTTTGACAAAGCTTTTGATCAACCATCCCTAATGTCCTTTTGTGCATTTCGGTAACGACGTTTGCTTGATAATGTTCTTGTGAATCACATTGTGCCCACAATCCATTAAAGGTGCCAAATAAATGTAAGTAGATGTTGTTTGGTTCATGATGGTTGCCAAACTCTCAGATGAGTTGAACAAGCAATATATCACTGAAATAAAAAATATACAGAAGCACTCGGTTTTCTGGACGAGATTAATGTGTGATAAATAAAGAGACAATGTTACATTACGCCTGAAGGTAAAGTAAAGTTTCAAAATGATAGAAACAAAATAAATTAAGAAAATCCAATTTAGAAGTGAAATATGAGGAGGCTGTAGATTAAATTCCTGTCATCTGACTTCTTGTTTTCTATTTACTGTGTTTCTTTCTCTTGGCAATTTTCTCTTATGTTTTACGATGACTCATGTTCATGTCGAGCAGAATGTGCGGCAACAACTCTGAAGTAGTTCGTCCTGGCAACAGTTCTTCATGTGCGAAGGAAGGGTGCATGGGCGGAAGAGGAGGAAGAAAAGAAAACTGTTCGATTGCTGAAACATTGTAACTGAACTCAATCCTTTATCCAAAAAAAACACTCACAGTTTCTAACAGTGGACAGGTACAGAAAGACCACCATCCCACATCCATCAAAGGCTTTGATGAAGGGTCATCTGGACTTGAAACATTAGCTCTGTTCTCTCTCCACAGACCTGCTGAGGTTTGCCAGCATTTTCTGTTTTTGCTCCACATCCACAATGGTTTGTCACCCATTGATTTAACGAAATGGAATGACATTCATGTGACACACACACACACACACACACACACACACACACACACACACACACACACACACACACACACACACACACACACACACACACACACACACACACACACACACACACACACTGCTGCCTTAACAGTGCCAGTGACACACTGCCAAGCCAGTGACTTGGATTGAATTCCCGGCTTTGATCACTGTGCATAGTCTGCATTTTCTCCCCATGGGTTTCTTTCAGGTGCTCCAGTTTCCTCCCACAGTCCAAAAAGACGTTCTGGTTAGGCACACTGGCCATGCTAAATTCTGCCTCAGTGTATCTGAACAGCCGCCAGAGTGTGGTGACTAAGGGATTCACTGCAGCATTAATGTAAGTCTACCTGTGATACTAATTAATAAACTTTAAACACACACACACACACACACACACATACAAGCAAACACAGAGTAATCTTATTGGTTTCTTTCTGTAGCCTGGAATCACTGGAAAATATAGACAAAGATTGCCCTATCACTCCAAAGATATAATTATGTCAAATTTTAAGCATTGCTTTGGAAAATTGGCCTTTTGAATTATTTTTCAGCCAATTGAAAGGTAGTGTTTGAGTAATTTGGATCTAGGATTAGCAGCCTTCCAGGATTGTAACGGCAACATCCCAGAATTGCTCTGCTGGCATGGCTACCAGCAACCCTGAAGAAAAATAATGAGCATTTTCCAAGCTTCACGTTTCAGTGCCTCAGCTGTGATGGCTGGCCCTCTGGCACTTTGCAGTATTTTTTTGGCTGAGTTAAGCCATAGAATGGGGCCAGCAAGGAGCGAGTCTCCTGCCTGCTTTCACCTGCATGAATCTCAACACTGTTCCCCAACTCACCGGCCTGGGAGATTCAGGATCAACAATTGAATCAGGAAGAGCAAGGGAGTATTGTTACTGAATCTTGAAATTTTGTTTAAGTCTACATTAATAGGCTGAAGGCCTCGAAAATATATAAAAAATACTTGATGCCTGAATTAAATACATGACACAACAGGTTATTTTTACCCACTTACCTTGTATCTGGCAAGGCCAAGAATATATTGTTGGACTTGATTCCCTCTTCATGAAAGCAGTTTACATAAATCAGTAATTCTTGCTTTTATTTAAGATTTTCAGCATCCGCAGCATTTTTCTTGTGTTTTTCCATATCATTGTAGCTGGACTGTACCTACCCCTACCTTTCACATGATGCAGAGCTGAAGGTACTTTAGAACATTGTGTTTCTAACATTATTAAGTATTAAAAACATTACTTTGCATTGCTTTTGCAGCATTGAAGTGGACTCTTAAAAGATATCCTGAGGAAGCCGAGAAGCCTTTGGAAATGCCTGACAAGATAAAGGTTAGGGGGAATGAAGATTCGGAGGAATGTCACAAACAATTCTACAGTCCGTGCCAAAGAAATCTGGGAGCACCACATCTCCTTATTCCTTTCATGTTGTGCTCATGCTTGGAGACTCTTCGACAGTTTGGTTTCAAAGGTGGATCCCAGATCATTTTAATTAACTGACAACAAGATTACAGACACTTGTTTTTAAATAGCATCCTTCACAGAATATGAATGAGCTAATTTTATCTGTCCTTATTTGAACTGCAATTTGTTTTAAAGGCCTGCTTGTGTATGTATATATATATATATATGGAGCTCTGTATCCTTGACCCATGTGGTGTTGTATTAAACAGAAGGCAGAATCCTATGCATTTTCGCTACTGCTGAGTAGGTTTATCCATTTCAATTTTCTGCACCTTCCTGCACCTGGTGGTGCACTAAGGCAGACTTTCATTCATTTCCATAGCTGGTAATTCCCAGAACAGGTCATTAGTCTGTTGCCAGAGTCTTATAGCTTGAGGACCTCCACTCCACATCAAGTGTGGTTAACCAGGAATCTCTCCCACCTCTTACCGCCAGTCAGTGGTACGTTGGGAAGGATTTGCAGATTGACACACAACCTGTTTGATCGCAATATGAATGCAACTTCCAGTGGCCATCAAGCTCTGAGCTGGGACCCAAACCTGAAGCTTCTCGCTCAGAGGCAGGGCACCACAAGATCTAGGAAGGTTCTCAGACAATTTTGCTTTGTTGTTTTAATTTCCCTTGGGTAAAGAAGAAAGTTCAGTTGAGGATGAAGCAGCTTTCTACAGTATAAGCTGCATTACAACAGTACAATTTCTCTTCGCCCTTTCAAAGTGCTGCGATTAATTCTCATTAAATCCCACATCATAGTAGTTAACCCACTGAACTAACCTTTAGCAAATGCCTTTCATTATTTTGTCGGGGAGAGTCTATTTGCTTGCACTTTCTGCTTCTCAAAGAAAAAAGCTTGGCAATCACCCAAAGGGATCCGGAGCAAAGAAAAAATTATATTTGAAACAAACTAGCTCTCCAGTTAAGTTTGTTTTATTTTATGTGAAATGCCATCAGGTTAGTATTTGCACAACTGAAAATCTGGCCTGTTAAACTCTAAACTATTGACAGTTCACAGGTGTTCACCTTTCTTCTGCTTTCAGCTACTGGAACAAACATTAATATTACAACGATAACTTGCTCTAACATCTGGAAAAGATTTTAGTATCACATATGGATCCTCAAATAGTAAATTTAGGGGAAGCAGTGCTTTAGTGGTATTGTCACTGGACTAGTAATCTAAAGACCCAGGGTAGTGCTCAGACTCACCTGGGTTCAAATCCCACCACGATAGATGATAAAATTTGGACTTCAATAAACATCTGAAATTAAAAGTCTACTGATGATCACAAAATGATTGTCGAATATTGTAAAAACTTACCTTATTCGTTAATGTCCTTTAGGGAAAGAAATCTACTTTCCTTACCTGGTCTGGCTTTCATCTTACTCCAGGGCCACAGAAATGTGGTTGACTCTTAACTGCCCTCAGGAATGGGCATAAATGCAGCCCTGCCAGTGATGCCCACATCCCATAAATGAATAATAAAAAAATTAAATGCCATTTTAAATCAAAAATAGAACAGTACCATCAGTTTTGCTTCTCCTTCTCCTTTCCATATTCCAGCTAACTTATTTTAATTTTTGCTTGGATTCTGAATTGAAACCCAGAAGGGAAAAGGCATCGACATGTATTGTCTTCAATTGGCAATAATAGCAGATAATTTGCATGAGCAAAAAATTAAAGCCACTTATGCTGTTTACCATTGATAGAGTGAGAATAGAAACTGCATAACACTGTGACACTCAATTCTTGTCCATTCTTTGTCAAAGTCTAATGAGATTGTTAGAATGGTTCACCTGCGAATCGCTTTTGCTCTCTTTTGTAGTTAGAACAGTTAGAATCATAGAATCCCTACAGTGTAGAAGGAAGCCATTCGGCTCACTGAGTCTACACCAATTCTGTGACAGAGTATCTTACCCACATCCTCTCCCCTGCCTTATCCCCATAACCCCATATATTTACCATAGCTAGTCCCCCCAAACTACACATTTTTAGACAATAAGGGACAATTTAGCTCGGCCAATCCACCTAACCTGCACATCTTTAGTCTGTGGGAGGAAACAGAGCACCCAGAGGAAACCCACGCAGATACAGGGAGAACATGCAGACTCCACACAATCACCCAAGACCAGAATTGAACCCAGGTCCCTGGCGCTGTGAGGCAGCAGTGATAACTACTGTGCTACTATGCCGCCCCGATACACCACTGTGACAACTGTAGCATAGAACATCATTTGCCCAATCTGAGGTGATTCTGAAACTGTCCAATATCATCCATGGCTGCCCTGTGACAATTACGAATAGAGAATTTGGTGTTCCAGCCAAAATTCCATTCGCTTTTAGTAGCAACTGAGAATCCCAGCTGTGAATGAGGATGGAGATTTTCTCTCCAGATTTTCAATGTAAATCTGGAAAGGAACCACAGTAACTAGTAACCAAATACAGATTTGTTCATTATTCATCTTATTGCTGTTTGTGTGATCTTACAAAATGGCTGCCAGAGTAAGTCACTGTAGGTGGAACTCTTTGGATATTTTACCAGAAGATTTGAGAACAGGCTGTATAAATACAAATCCCTTCTTTGCTACAACTCAAAATACTCTCATTCAGACTACTCTCTTTTTTGTGTTAAACTTCACCCCAGTTATTTTAGTTTAAAATCCATAGATTTATATTCAGCAGTAAATTGATGGTTGTCTCTCTCAAACTCTCCACTTCGTTATTATTCTGCCCCAGCAGTAGAGAATAGTAAGAAATGACACATACCTCATTTGGAAATATTTCTGTAAAAAAAAACAAATATTCTGAAAACTGATAAAGATTAACTGAAGTGCCCAGAGCAAAACTGAAAACATTTTGTAGATTAAACATGTAAGAGCTTTATATGTTCACTTGTTTGGTGCATCAGAGGTTAACTCCAGCCACCTACATGTTACAAGCAATTTACTTTGTACTCACATAGCTTGCTTTCCCCTGGAGCAAATTAAATCCAGTGCCACAATTTAATTGCCAAACAATGAAGATGGGTATGGGTTGATTTGGATATGCAGTAAATAATTTACATGATTTATGATAATTTGAGAGAGAGGTGGTTATGAACTGCACTAGTAAAAGGTGCTGAGTTTGTGTGCAGTTGTTAAATGTTCAAAGGCATTGTTAGTCGGGGAATTACTAAAGTTGTTTGAAGGTGAGTGATTTTCACCCTGTCCTTTCTCAGCAAGATTGTGCACAAAAATGCCTCAAACTATCATGCTGGCTTAGACTTTGAGGGTCCTGTTTCAGCTTCAGAGGACTCAGCCAACAAGATTCTGGTGAGGGCTAACAATTAGTGGGTGAAAAAGAACAAGTTTTTGTCTTTGCTAAATTATTTATTGCTGTAAACATTGCACACAGGGCTACAGGGATTTTTAAAGTTAGACCGAAGTTGCATTTCAATCTAACTAATATCCACACCTCAGTATGAGACAAAGATTAGAAATGCTTGGTATGCGAGGTTTGATTGTTCAATTATATTTGGATGCAGACTCGTCTGATGGGTAATTCAACAAATTGGCACAAATCAATGTTTAAGACATCCTTTTAATTTGAACAATGCTAAACTATTTCAAAAATAGTACATTTCAAGAATACATACCATTATACTAGACTGCTGATGGAGACCACCAGAATTTTACCATCTCGTCCATCCGAGGCTCGTAAGATCCCACCCGAGACCAACAGAGAATGCCATTCTGTGAGCCTCACCCACTCCGATTTGGAGTAAATCTGTGAGGCACTGACAGTCATTGTAGGGGAGTTGGTGGAAATTCTGATGGATTGAAAGCCAGCTAATGGAGTTTCCTTATTCAAAAAGGGAGACAGATACTTAGAGCTAGAGACAAGTTAGTTCCATTTCAAAATAATGGTATTAAATATTAGAAGCATGATAATAAACCAAATAGCAGAAGTCCACATAGGTGCACAAAGATCACCAATCTTGACTTAAGCATTTCCTTTCACAAAGATGTGCAGGTTAGGTGGATTGGCCATGCTAAATTATCCGTTAGTGTCCCTAGATGTGTAGGTTAGGGGGATTAGTGGGGTAAATATGTGGGGTTACAGGGATAGGGTGGGGGGTCGTGGAGAGCATTGGGCCTGGGTAAGATGATCTGTCAGACGGTCAGTGCAGATTTTATTGGTTGAATGGCCATCTTCTGCACTATGGGGATTCCATGATTACCCTTCATGGAGTGATTGCAGAAAGACCTGAACCGTGTTGGAACCAGAATTTTGAAAGGAATTTTGCAAAGTTCCACACAAATTATTGTACCTAAAGCTGCCAGGGGCTAGGGTAAAGCTTAGAAATGAATAAGAAATGTGCTGAAATAGAGTAACACAGTGTCCCTTTGTGGCCAGGAAGATACTGAGTGGGATGCTGAAGAGCTCAGTGTTGAAAATATGTTTCTAATTTACGTACATGATTTGGTTTCAGAAATTCAAGGCAGTGGAACTGACAACTTACAGATTAAGGAGATGAAATATGTGACCTGGCTAATATTTATCCCTCAATTAACATCAGTAAAACAAGCTTTCTGGTCACTATCACCTTTTGTTTTTTGGTCTACGCTGCCCTATTTCCCACTTTATAATAGTGATTACGCATCAAAAATTCTTCATTTACTATCAAACAATTTGGGATGTTCTGAGTTGTGAGTGCCCTAAATAATGAAGATTTTCTTGTCAATGGGTAGAGGCACTGGCAAGTAATGGTTAATGCAGACAAGTGCAAAGTACTGCACAAGAAAGTAAGTACCATAATTATTTTGTGAATGGTGTTGAAATAGCTAAGAATCAACTGAAAAACTGTAATCTTAGTAAACTGAGTGTGCAGTGTGTTAATTCAATGCTGAGCACCAATCAAAAAAGTCAATAAAATATTGAACCAAAACAGTAAAACCTAAGGCACAGTAAATTATGAACAAACTTTATAGTTGTGGTTGCCAATTAAGTAGTGAGAGTGTGAGAAGAACTGAGGCCTCTGGTATCAATGCAAGGAACTACAATGAAAAACTGGAGGAATTTCTGTCTTTCCAGCTAGAAATGAGAAATCTGACAGGTGATCTGAGAGTTGCATGAATTAATTAAATGATATGGAATACGTAAATCTACAACATTATGGTGAGTTAAGATGTAAAAATACGAGGAAAGGATACAGATTCAAACTAATAAAATGTCAGTTTAAGACTGATGTCATGAAATTCCCCATGAAATAAATACTGATCAACGTTCAAAAAAGATTTTCTGGAACAGCATTGGATACAAAAACCTGAGAACTTTCAACAATTGAATGCAGAAAACAGGCATTAGGATCTGTCTAATTGGATGAACCAAAGTGAATTGAAAGGATTTCTTTAGAAACCATTTTGCGATCCTAGCTGATTGACATCCTGGGATAGACATCAGGCTGATGTTGCTGATTGGATCGGTGAGATGAAAGGGGTAATGTTTTTTGGAGTCTTTAGGACATATCGTTCTGGAGTTTGGTGCCTTCAGTTGTGGCAGTCCAGGCTCCTAATGCTCAGATCAGAAATCTGAAGCCAACAGGAAGATTGGGCTAGTCAGTGTTCTGCGATTTAACTGAGAAAGAAGAAAGCAATCATGTTTCAAGGATCAATTGTATGTGGGCAAGTGTTGTTGCTGCTTTTTTAACATCTTGAGGTAAATGATAATCATCATAAGTACCGTAAATAAACTGCTCACATTGAATGCTGTTTGATGTTCAATAAAATCATCTCTTCGGTTTATAGTCTGAAGCTTGTGATGATATCAAATCAACTTCAAAGGTAAAAGAGGCCATGTAGTGGTGCATGATCTATCACAGTAAAATAGAGTGACAATGCTTCTCTGTTTCATCTATGAATCTCACCACAATTACACAGTGGCAAAATAAAGACACACTTTAGTTCATAAGGAACACATCACTTATGAAAGTAGTCTTTGATGCTGAATTCAAGTGACGTATTTAACATTAAATCACAAGAATGCAACAAACTGACTCTATTTATACAACCATGTTGCAATGCTCACTTTATATAATGCTGCAGCACTTGATTTTAAAAATGTATTTATTCGTGTTAGAAGTAGGCTTACATTAATCCTGCAATGAAGTTACTGTGAAAAATCACCTAGTTGCCACACTCCAGCATCTGTTTGGGTACACTGAGGGAGAATTTAGCATGGCCAATGCACTTAACCAGCATGTTCTTTTGGTCTGTGGGAGGAAATTGGAGCATCTGGAGGAAGCCCACACAGACACAGGGAGGATGCGCAAACTCCATGCAGACAGTGACCCAAGACGGGAATCAAACCTGAGTCCCTGGCAGTGTGAGGCAGCAGTGCTAACCACTGTGCCATCATGCCAAGTGCAGTAGCTTATTATTCATTGCGTTTTATTAAACACTACAACTGTTTGAGGCCAGCAATGGTCCTAAAACAATGGATAAGATTAATAACCAGTTAATCTATGTTATGCATTTGTCTTTATTCGTATTGGCTCACTGGGACTCTGCTGTATTAATGGATGGACCAGAAATGATGGAATAGACCTAGCACGGGAAACAGAGAGAAGAAGCAGCCTTTGCAGGGATCACACCATAAATAAAACTCCGTTCAGTTTTAACCAAAATCTGTCTTGCGTATCACATCTCCAATGCACAACAATTTGTTTTGTCATTGTTGGCTAGGGAATAGGGACAACTCCTTGCATTCTCTTCCAAACCAGCAAGTTGGTCCTCAGTTTAACTTTGCATCTGAACGACAGTGGTTCTGATGATCCAATTCTTCTTGTAACTCAAGCTTTGCTGTTCCCAACCTATCCCACAGAACAACAACATCCTGCATATGTGTGTATATACATGCAAAAAGAGCAGCTTCAATGTGTAAGGGGCAGGTTTTACAGCCACGCTCACCTCAAAACTGGAAAAGCCAGCCCGAGTTCAATGGACCTTTGCATGATCTGCCCCCCCACCCATGGCGGGCAGGATGAGAAAATTCCCCCCAGATGTATCAATGCATTTCATAGTTATAGACAAAATTTGAAACTGAGCTACATAAGGGAGTGTTAGATCAGATAACCAACAGCTTAGACAAAGAGATAGATTTTCATAAGTGTTTTAAAGGAGAAAGAGAGAGAGATGGAAAAATATAAGTGGAGAATTCCAGAGCTTAGGGTCTCAGTAGCTGAAGGTCTAACCAGCAATCAAAGAATTATAGAAACACAGAGTGCAGAAGGAGGCACATGTGACCTGCACCAACCACAAACCTACCCAGGCCCTATCCCCATAGCCACATAGTTAGTTCCCCTGACACTAAGGGGCAATTTAGCCTGGCCAATCCACCTAACCCACACATTTTTTAAATGATGGGTCAATGAAAAATGGGAATATGTAAGGTGCCAGGATTGGAGGAGTGTAGATATTTTGGAGGACTATTGGGGGGGAGGAGGTTACAATAACAAAGAGGTTTGAGAAGATGGACAGATTTGAAAACACGGATGAGAATTTTAAAAGGAGGTGCTGCTCATCAAAAAGTGAATGTTTTTTAAAGTTTATTTATTAGTGTCACAAGTCGGATTATATTAAAACTGAAAAGAAATTACTGTGAAAAATCCCCTAGTCACCACATTCTGGCACTTGTTCAGGTACACAGAGGGAGAATTTAGCATGGCCAATGCACCTAACCAGCAAGGAGGAAACCGATGCACCTGAGGAAACACACGCAGGCACAGGGAGAACGTGCAGACTCCGCACAGACAGTGACCCAAACTAGGGATTGAACCCGGATCCCTGGAACTGCGAGGCAGCAATGCTAACCACTGATTTGATTTGATTTATTATTGTCACATGTATTAGCATACAGTGGAAAGTATTGTTTCTTGCGCACTATACTTCATTCCGTTCATAGAGAAGGAAACAAGAGAGTGCAGGATGTAATGTTACAGTCATAAGGTGTAGAGAAAGATCAACTTAATGCAAGGTAGTTCCATTCAAAAGTCTGACACCAGCAGGGAAGAAGCTGTTCTTGAGTTGGTTGGTACGTGACCTCAGACTTTTCTTTCTTTTTCCTGATGGAAAAGGGTGGAAGACAGAATGTCCGAGGTGCGTGGGATCCATAATTATGCTGGCTGTTTTGCTGAGGCAAAGGGAAGTGCAGACTTAGTCTGGTTTGTGTGATGGATTCATAGTTCCTTGTGATCTTGGGCAGAGCGAGAGCCATATCAAGCTGTGATACAACCAGAAAGAATGCCTTCTAAGGTGCATCTGTTAAAGTTAGTGAGAGTTTTAGCTGGGTGGCATTGTGCCACTGTGCCACCCAAATATACACCAGGGAGCACATGATGATGATTAAATGGGACCTGAAGTTAACCATAATATAGTTAGCAGAGTTTTGGATGAGGTTCAGGCTATAGAGGGTGGAAGATGGGAAGATGGCCAGGTGTAAATTGGAATAGTCAAGGCCAGAGGTAGCAAAGGAATGAGTGAGGGTATCAGCAGCAGATGAGCTGAGGCGGAGGGGAAGACAAATGGCATTATGGGGGTGTAAGTATTTTCAATAAAGCTCATCTCAGAATCAAGCATGACATTAAAGTTGTGAATAGTCAGGTTGCATCTCATGGTTGCCAGGGAGAGGGATGGAACTGTTGGCTAGGGAACAGAATTTGTGGCAATGACTGAAGATAATAGATTCAATCCACCCAATATTTGGATCAGGGAAATTTATGATCACCCAAGCTGTCAGACATGCAATGTGACAAATCAGAGATAATGGAGAGCTTGAGAGAGGTATTGGTGAGGGAGAGCTGGGTGCCATTGTGTTGTTACACATGTAAACTGACACTGTGTTTCCTGAAATAGTCATTGAAGAATAACATACAGATCAGAATTAAGACAGAACTAAGAATAGATGCTTGGGGGATGCCAATGTTAATACTGCATGATTGGGAAGAGGGAAATTATAGAATGATAGAACTCCCACAGGGCAGAAGGAAGCCATTTGGTTCTATCTCCTCTCCCTGGCAACCATGAGATGGAACCTGACTATTCACAACTTTAATGTCATGCTTGATTCTGAGATGAGCTTTATTGCAAATACTTACACCTCCATAATGCCACCTGTCGTCCCCTCCGCCTCAGCTCATCTGCTGCTGATACCCTCACTCATTCCTTTGCTACCTCTGGCCTTGGCTATTCCAATTTACACCTGGCCATCTTCCCACCTTCCACCCTCTATAGCCTGAACCTCGTCTAAAACTTTGCTAGCTATATTTGGTTAACATCAGGTCCCATTTAATTATCATACTGGATGACAGAAGTGTGGGAGGAGGACAGTTTAGTCAACTATGTCAAAGCCTACTTGAACCCTATCACAACTTGCTTCATTTCTGTAACTTGCTATAACCCTGTCAATGCTGTGCACTGCGTACTTTGATAGAATTATGGTAATACTGATCTTTCCTAGCAGCCTCCTGCAGGCTCTGTTTACCCTGGCATGGTTCAAAGAATACTGCTTTTGGTAAAGCTGACAGCTTGCACAGTGTACTAATGTGAATGGACATGTTACCGATGTCTGTGCTCTTTCAGTTATTGCTACAAGACAGCATTGCAAGTATTTCACAATACTTGGTGCTGTCAAAGGCAAGATGACCAACAGCAAAACTGGATTAAAATCCGAATGTCTGACTCATCGAGTAACAACACATCTTACTACCACAAGATTAATAATTTCAAGGGGCTAATAAGCATCTTATTAATATGATGAAAACGACAAAAGTCCCAATTTTAAGTTGAGGCATGAGTTGATCAGGTGATGAATGGGTCAAGCAGGCAGCCCAATGCTGTGAGGCCCTCACTTGTATTTACTCCCAATCACATTGAGAATTGGGCACCTGACCTACAGTATGTGCACCTTTTGCAGAAGCTACTTGAGGCCTATTCAGAGCAGCAACTAAAGCAAGACTACACTGCATACTGCAATTTTCAATTCAGGAAGAATGGAAATATTTGTGGTGCTGGAGATGAGTGGCAGGGATAACCTCCTGTTTTCTAATTTCTCCCCTGGAGGAAGAAAGAAGCTGCAACATTATTCCCAAGGCCATAATGCAGCAAGCCCAGAAGGAGTAAGTGGCAGCTAGGCCCAGTGCATGCGCAATCTATGACTTGGCTGCAGAGTAGGGAGATGTTCAAACACAGCAGAAGAGCAGTGAAATCAAATCCAGCCTTTTATTTCTCCAAACCTCTGTAACAATCAACAGCATTTCTTGCACTCACGCTGCTGGATAGGCTTATTCACAAGGGCACATGACAATGCCTCGCGCATCACTTAACAGCAACAGTGTAGCATCTAATAAATCTGTAGTTAAAATGTCCATTGGCCGCAAGTATTGCAAACATGTTGTTACACACTCAGTTGTTATTTTAATCACTGACCTGTTAAAAAAATCCATTAAAACTGAGGCTATATACTGGGCCTTAAGTGTGGTTTATAGATGTTGAGTCTAATTTTTTCTTTCAACACTGAGAATATTTGTATTAATAAATTTTCCTGTATAGTCAAAGAGTGAGGGCACTGAGCATAGAAGAATTCAGAGGTAGCATTTTTGAAGGATAGGCTTGCAGACCATGAAGGCATAAACAAACAAGAGCTTTATTGGAAAGGTGTTTGCTGTACAGGCTGTTAGGGTAGACTGTCTATTTGCCCATAAAAATGGCCAATGATATCATCAGGACGGTCCCTTAAAGTGCCATTATTCCAATGAGGAACAATGTGAATACACAACATTTCCCAAATAGCTTTCATAGCGAAGCCCATCCCAATTGGGCTTCTCCAGAGTTCCTTGCACCTATGAATTCTAATCTCTAATCTCTGTTTGGGCTAATTAGATTTCTGTCCCCCTCTCCTTGCACCGCAGATGACTCTCCAGTTTGGATTTAGAGGATTCCCAAAGTAAAGAGGGGAGAATTCTGATGGGGTGGGAGGAAATGGGGAAGAAGAGAGGATTGCTGCAGCATATAGATACATTCATCCTTTCTGTTCAAGCAACTCTGGATCAATGGAACACCAAATTGAGTGAACAGACGGAAAGAAGTTGCAGCCAAATGGTGAGGGTAAGGAACTATTGGTAACAATTAATTTGGTAATGTTCACCTGTATGAATTTCTGGTTCACTCATCATAATGCTAGACTGGCAATATGACAGCACAGAGATGATTGTGGTGGTGAAGTAAATGTTGGAGAGAGATGAATCAATTAAAGACCACCCTCGTTACTGTCACGAAAAGACCTGTTCATCCATCACCAATAATTTCTACATAACTCAGGCTTATTCAACAAGTTTTTATATATATTGATTCAACTCCTGTCTGTAGAATATGTGAAATGACAAGGAAGAAAATTACATGTAAATAGTACAAGTGCAGAGTAATCAGTTCCAAACTTATAGGTGACTTCCCAAGAATTCTAACACTCAAGAGTTAAAAGCTATATCTGTGCACTAGACAGCTGCTATATGGAACTAAGAATCTACTGATGACCATGAAACCGTTGTCAATTATTGGAAAAGCCCATCTGGTTCACTAATATCCTGTAGGGAAGGAAATCTGCCATCCCGACCTGTTCAGGCCTACATGTGACTCCAGAGCCACAGCAATGTGGTTAACTCTCAACTGACTTCAGGCAACTAAGAATGGGCAATAAATGAAGGCCAGCCAGTGACGCCCATGACCCACTAATGATTTTTTTAAAAAAGGCTGCATGTACTCAATTCCTATTCTTGTAGCCGTGTGCCATCATTCTGTTTCTGCTGTAGGTGACTGTGGCCACACCCCTCAGGAATGCAAGTAATTATATTTGCAAATGATGACCCTCAATTCAAAAGTTTCCCACAATGGGTGTGTAGGTTTCCTAACAACCAGCATGCTTATCTGGGTAAAAATCTTCTCTTGACTTGCACGTTACACTTAAGGGAACTGCAGCATTATTTATCACAAAGCTCCTATTCCTGACAAGGGTGGGGAAGAAAATTCCATCACCACTCCCCAGTCCTCCAGATTCCAGTCAGAGTCAGACAGACATGCCCAAAGAAGTGGAAAATTTAATCGAACGTCTAGGGCAAAATCCATTTTTGTTAGAGAAATGTCTCTCAGATTCAGGCTCAGGTAAGTCAAAGTCCTTTGCCAAGATTTCAAAGTTTGGGTCAAGAATTCTCTTAGGAATTAGAAACCAGTGGTAAAGTTGGATTTGGAAACAAATAAAAAATGAGAAATGTACTGTCAATTGTATGGAATTTGAACATTGTGGCCAGAATTTTACCGCCACAATGCTCGCAGAACGGCATTCTCTGTTGGCTTCAGGTGGGATCTTACGTGCCTTGGATGGGCGAGGTGGTAAAATTCCAGCATGTGAGTTGGGTTTTCATTGGGGTGATTTGGAAGCCCTTTAAAAATGATGGGCAGGACCTGATTCCTGCATTTCCGGAGTTTACAATTTTTTAGGATGTCTTTTAAAGATATTCAGCCAAATTTCCATTCATTGCAGCAGGGCTGGAGAATTCCAGCTGTGGGCATGGTGGGAGAATTCTGGCTTTTGTTAGCATTGGCACAATTAATGACCTGAGGGTCAGGTGTCAATGGAGTACAGGGAGACAATATAGTGACATAAAAAATAGGAGTATGAGTAGGTCATTCAGCCCTTGGATCTGTTCCACCATTCAATATGATCATGGCTGCTCCTTTATCTCAACACAATATTCACCATGCTACTTGATATCTCAATTGTCTAAAAATCTATCCATTTTCTTCTTAAGTATATTCAGTGACTCAGCCTCCACAGTCTTCTGTGATACAGAATTCCACAAGTCCGCCATTCTCTGAGTGAAGAAATTTCTCATCATCTCAGTCCTAGACAGTCTACCTGTATCCGGAGACAGTGATACTTTGTTCTAGACCCCTTCAGAGGAAACAATATCTCTGCATCTGCACCCAGTCTGTCCATCCAACAGAATGTTATACTTTTCAATGAGATCCCCTCTCATTCTGCTAAACTTCAATGAATACTAGCCTAGTTGTCCTGATCTCTCCACATACAACAATCCTGCCATCCCATGAATCAGTCTGGTGAACCTTCACTGGACTCCCTCCATGGCAAGTATATTCTTTCTTAGGTAAACCAAAACTGCACACAATGCTCTAGGTGTGATCTCACTAGGGCCCTATACAGCTGCAGTAATACATTCTTGCTCCTGTACTCAAGTCCTCTTGCAATAAAGGCCAATATACCATTTGCCTTTCTAACTGCTTGCTGCACCTTCATATTTGCCTTTAGAGGTCATCATTTCCCAATCTATCATCATTTATATAATATACTGCCATTCTGTTTTTCCCACCTATATCTGTCAGCTTTTGTCCACTTCCTCAAATTGTCTAAAATGCCTTGAAGCCTCTTAACATCCTCCTCACTATTCACATTTCCATCTAGTTTTGTGTCATTTGCAAATTTGGAAATATTATATTTGTTTCCCTCATTCAAATCAATGGTGTATAGTGTGAATAGGTCAGAGCCTAAGCACTGATCTCTACAGAAACCCACTACTTACCAACTGCCACTTGAAAAAAAAATTATTCCTGCTCTTTGTTTCCTGTTGCTAACCAATTCTCAACCCATGTCTATATATTACCCCAGTCCCAGGTGCTTTAATTTTGTACACTAGCCTCGTTTGTGGGGCTTTATCAGAAGCTTTCTGAAAATCCAAATGCATCATATCCACTGGATTTCCCATATCTATTCTGCTTGTTATAGCCTCAAAAAATTCCAGGAGATTTGTCAAACATGATTTCCCTTTCATAAATGACCTTTTCTAACCCTGTTGATATTTTCTAAGTATCCTGTTATAACATCCTTTATAATCAACTCTAACATCTTCCTTATGCGCGATGTTAGGCTAATCAGTCTGTAATCCCTTTTTTCTCCCTCCTTTTTTTCACATTTGTCACCCTCCAATCTGCCAGGATTGTTCCAGATTCTATAGAATTTTAGAAGTTGGCAATTAATGCTATTTCAATGGCCAACTCCTGGGATGTAGAGTATCAGGCCCTGGGGATTTTTTTTAGTCCATTAATTTCAGCCAGCATTTTTTTTATTTATTTTAATTTCCTTCAATTCCTCCTTCTCACTATGCACTTCATTCCCTTGCATTTCTGGAAAGTTATTTGTGTCTTCTTCCGTGAAGACAAAACTAAAGTATTGTTTTAATGCTCTGTCAATTCACTGTTCTCTATTATAAATTCTCCTGTTACAAACTGTAAGGGACCTACATTTGTCTTCACTAATCTTTTCTCTTTTTACACACCAATCGAACTTTTTACAGTCCCGCGCTTACGTTCCTTGCAAATGTACTTTAATTCTCAATTTTTTTCCCTCTTAATCAATCTCTTGGTTCTCCTTTGCTGATTTGTTTGCAATCTTCGAGCTTGTTACTTTTTCTAACTCCTCTTTGGATTGAATATTATCCATAATTTCTTCTGTTAGCCAAGGTTGAGTCACTTTTCCTGTTGTGTTTCTGTGCCAGAAAGGAATGTGTAACTATTGCAATGCATGTGCTAATATTCCTTAAATATTAGCTATTGCTTATCCACCCTCATCCCTTTTAATAAAGCTTCCTAATCCATTGCAGCCTACTCACGCCTTATACCTTCATAATTTCCTTTGATTAGATTTAAGACACTCATTTTAATGTTTATTTATTAGTCACAAGTAGGATTACATTAACATTGCAATGAAATTACTATGAAAATCCTCTAGTTGCCAACACTCTGGTGCCTGTGCGATTCACTGAGGGAGAATTTAGCATGGCTAATACACCTAACCAGCACATCTTTCAGGAGGAAACCAAAGCACCTGGTGTAAACCCATGCAGACATGGGGACAACATGCAGATTCTGCACAGTGACCCAAGATGTGAATCAAACTCGGATCCCAGGCACTGTGCCACCATACCGCACATTGTACCACCCAATCATATTGGACTGGACTACCTTACTTTCCATCTGAATAAAGAATCCCTGCATTTTCTCTAAATGCAAGTCAGTAAGCAGCTGCAGGAAGAGGAAAAGATGAATAGCCAGTGGTCTTGGACCATTTCAGTATCAACAACACAAGTAAAAAGTGGGATGAGAAGTTGCAAGCAGAATATAGAAAGCTAGGAAATAAAGGAGAGGACCTGAGAAATATTAATCTTAGCATCATCAAGAATAGGAGAATAGACAAGATTAATGTGTGGCAAAAAAGGAGTTGTAGGATGCAGGGATTTAGATTCCTGGGACATTGTGATTGATTCTGGGGAGGATGGGACTTGTATAAACTGAACAGATTGTACCCCAGCAGGACTGGGACTAACATCCTCCCAGAGGTATTTGCCAGTACTGTGGAGGAGAGTTAAAAATCAAGTGGTGGCAGGTGGGAATCTGATCAGAGAGACACAAGAGAGGGAAACAAAGATAGAAATGAAAGATAAAAAAGTAACAAGATCCTTGTTATATTTAGGGCAGGAAACCTGGAGGCAATGTCTTTGCTGGAGATGTGCCCAGTATATTGGAATACGCCACAGACACACACACACACACACACACACACACACACACACACACACACACACACACACACACACACACACACACACACACACACACACACACACACACAAAAATGTCAGCCAGTCTGGCAGCATCTGTGGAGAAAAAATAGAGGTAACACAGATAACCCTTTGTAACAGCTGCGAGTACTAGGAAATTGGGAGAAGAGAAATCACTGGTTGCAGGGAACTTTAAAAGGATAGGGAGGGATAATTGACTGCCAGTAGCAGAGCTACAGTTGGACTCATGATTCAAAAAGAGAAAATGAACCATTCCTGATCCTTTATCACTGCCCAGTGTCCCTTGCTGAAAAGTCAAAGTTTGTAAAATGCCAGTTGCGAACACAGTAAAACTCAGGGGAAGGCAGTAGATGGCAGCACCCCTTGTACCCATATAGCACAAGGCACTAGATGGTGGCCAACTCTCATGATACCCACACAAGACAAGGCACGAGTTGTGATCTACACCCATGGTATCCATACAAGACAAAGCATTAGATGCTGGCCAGCACCAATGATACCCATACAAGACAAGGTATTAGGTGAGGCCTGCACTCATGGAATCATGGGTCAGTATGTTCAGGAAAACAGACATTTTCCGAATTATGATGAATGCAAGAAGTAAGCTGGTTTATTTTCTTCTTGACACCTTGTTTAACTAATATTAATTACAAACCTTTTATCTTTATGAAGTCAGTCTTTAATATAATATTAGAGTGAGGCCAACAGAACAATAGTGATTTAGATGATAATAAGTTAAACATTAGGAAATTAATTCAAGGCAGCAGTATTTATAACCAGCCTCCAGAGAACACAGAGAATCTATTGTCCTTAATGATTTGTCTACAATCAGACACCATTATAATGTCAGTCTTTTTAAAATGCGTCATTGCTTTACCTGATGTTATTGTGAAGGGTAACTTTCTCCTATGTCCCAAAATGTGCGAAATCCATTTTTTCAGACACATGATCCTGTCTTTAAAATTACAAAAGTCTATATTGCAAATTTGTTGCAAAACTGAACATTAACAATTCTGGTGCCAATAATGGAAACATGAAAATACTGACGTACAACAAGCAGGAATCAGCAGAAATAATCGTGGTCTGAGCGAAGGAAATTTACTGTATTCTGTGAGTCTCTGTTTGAGCATCAAGCTGTCATTTAATCATGTTAGGATCAACAGGTTTAAGGAAAAGCCATTGTGGATGCTTTTCAATATTGGTGCAAATCCTTTTGATGCCAGCGTTCAAAGGTACAAAGAAAATATTGTCCATCTCAGCAAGAAGAAATAAATGAAACCTTAGAACAAAAAGCATCACAAATTGTTGCACCCAATTTTATGGTTTGAATTAATGCAAATACAGAAAGTTAACCTCAGTTGGACTTTTGCAGTTTCTAGTGGCCAGGTTTGGTGGAAGTTTACGCGTGGGATAAAGAAGCCCAAATTTATTGAATTTTGTATACTAGAAATTGGCATTAGGCTGATTTTGTTTTGGTGCATGTTTAAAGGAAAGTTTGGGTGACTATGTCAGAGATTTACTCTTAATAATGCAATAAACTTTGCATTATTCTACAGTCTACCAACTGGAATTCTCTACTAACCAGAATTTCTGACGTTTCCCGGATAGAAATCAAACTGGAAATGACAACAAAATTGGCCAGAACTGAAGATTTCCCAAGTGCTGCCATCAGACTTTTGAATGAATCTACCTTATATTAAGCTGATCTTTCTCTACACCTAGCTATGGCTGTAACACTATATTCAGCACCGTCCTTTTTCCTTCTCCTCTATGTACTCTATGAACTGTATGCTTTGTCTGTATAACATGCAAGAAACAATACTTTTCACTATATACCAGTGCATGTGACAATAATAAATCAAATCAAGTCAAATCAAATCAAATCAAATCAAAATCATCTTGGAATGGCTAGGCAAGTTTCTGGTGAAGGCACTGGTTCTGTAATTTCTACTTTTGTTATTGCTTGAATTATAAGCCCCATCCTGCAATTAAGACATCCAAAAAACCAAGGAAAAGCTGAAGTGAGGACCTAACTGAGTTGCATTGGCACCAAGGCAGAAAATTTGCATCTGTACACATACTGGAAATGCTGAGAATTGAAAACTTTTGAAGGATGAATATAATGTTGACTCGTCCACTACCATTGAAGCATAGAATCCCTCCTTCAGTTCAGAAGGAGGCCATTTGGCCCATCAAGGCCCTATCACTGTAACCTCAGATACTTAACCTGCTAATCCAACTAACCTACGCATCCTGTGACAGTAAGGGGCAATTTAGCATGGCCAATCAACCTAACCTGCACATTTTTGGATGGTGGGGAGAAACTGGAACACCAGAGGAAACACACGCAGACACAGTGAGAATGTGCAAACTCTACATAGACAGTCACCCAAGCTGGGAATCAAACCCAGATCCCTGGAGCTGTGAGACAACAGTGTTAACCACTGTGCTACTGTGCTGCCCCAATGTCAGGAGTTAAAAAAAACAACTGATGAAGTTTTTCGCTAGTTCTGAATTGAATAAAGCTGTTGAAGGAAGCCGCATTCTACATTCGCCTATGTTAGAGCAGCTAGACAGTGTTTTGTATGAATAATTTTTGTTGAAACATTTGGGGGATGTGCCTTTTTCCCACCAATGCTCATTGAAAAGGCGAAAAAAAAATTGCATGAGAAAATGAAATTGACTGAACTGGATAGATTTTCTGATGGATTGCCCTCAGGTTTTAAACTTCAGCACGGCATTATAGCCTTGGATGGGTCCAATTACGGAAAATCAATTGACCATGAAGCTGTAGAAAAATAAAATATTGTGAATTTTTAAACAAATGAATTACCAGACACGATCCAGCCTTGGTTAAGATTATAATGCAGGTGAAACTGGCTTATGTCGTAATGTTAGTTGAGTTTTAGCCTGGCAGGTGTGAGTGAATCTGGTTCTACTGGTTTGAAGCAGAATAAAGATAGAATTACAGTGCCTACGTGGGTAAATGTTACAGGCGCATGTACAATAAATCTTTTAATGGATGGAAGTGTCCTTGGTTCTTTCAACATGTTGCATAATTACCTGTAACTTACAATGCACAGAGTAATGTACGGAGGGAGAGAGACATTTTCTATGAATAGTTTCAAATGGTTTCATTATGTTTTTGCATGCAACGGTGAAAGAACATTTTAGAAAAACAGGCAAAACTGAAGATAACAAAGCTGAATTATTGCTAGACAACTGTCCAGCTTCCCCCCTCCCGCCCCCCCATGAAGCTGAGATATTGAGCGTGCTGCAACATTTTTACCTGTCTTCCATTGTAACCTTATTAATTCAAACAGGGTGTCATCCAGAATAGGAAATGTTATTTCAAATGAGACTTCATGCAAACATTAATCTATCATGAAGGCATTATACAGAACCTGCAATCTATTTGCAGCATTAAAGAGGCAATTGTTAACATGGTCTGTACCTGAAAATCAGTAAAAAGTGCAGCATTGAGAAGGGCAGAGGAAAATATTATTGCCCAAGGTTCTGTTAGTAGAAGGATCTTCTTCTGAATAATATTTTTAAGGATGTGATTAAAGGTCGAGAACATATACGTTACTTGAAATGAAATAAATATTAAATTACATTCCTATTAGCGATGCAGAAATGATGGAGAGTGTTGTGAGTCCTCAACAGCCAAAGGAGACTGAAGGAGCAGATTTCGAGTGAAGGGGAGAAAGTAATTTGGGCTACTGTTGCTTCGATATGTTGGTTAAATTTGATGAAAGGCAGGCTTGTTACCTTGCACAAGAGGCTATACAACTGCACTACATTCATCCGGAAAAGGCAGAAAGCAGATAGGCAAGCTGATATCAAGGACTTATTTAATAAAGAACATCCAATATTTGTGTCCTGGCCCAATTTCCTACCCCATCTAAATCTTCAGAGTGAGTTACAAGAGGTGTTAAGGGTTAGTTCTCTTGAGTACCTGCATACTGTATAATTTAATATTTTAATTTATGTTTTAATGTACTGTTGAAGACTAGTGGTAAAAAGAATACTGTTCTCTACTTTTAAGGAAGAAAATGTTGGCCAGGACATTGGGACAACTCTCTACTCTTCATTAAATAATGAATTTCCACTGGGTTCTTTACTTTTTGGGTACTTGCATATTGGTTCATGCAATAAGTATTGGGCCATATTCTGCCAATAAATGGAAGTTTTTTTTATTAATTGATCACGAGTAGGCTTACATTAATACTGCCATGGAGTTCCTGTGAAAATCCCTAGTCACCACACTCCAGTACCTGTTTGGATACACTGAGGGAGAATTTAGCATGGCCAATGCACTAATCAGCACATCTTTCAGACTGTGGGGGGAGATGGGAGCGCCCGGAGGAAACCCATGAAGACACAGGGACAATAGGCAGACTCCACAGGCAATGGCCCAAGCTGGGAATCGAACCTGGGTCCCTGGTGCTGAGAGGCAGCAGTGTTAACTACTGTGCCACTGTGCTGTCCACTCTTCATTAACTGGCATTTCTAATTAATCGGCACCACCTCCCTGTGCATACAGGAAAATGAAGATTTTACTGCAAATAAATTTTTTAGTGAGGATGTGAGACTATTTCATTATTAGAGAGGATTTGGCAGGAAGAGTGATGTTGGTCATAGTCAGTGTGATCAACATCAAAAGGGCTATTGCTGGGGTTAGCTCTTGCTGCATTTGTATGTCTGCAGGAGGTCAAAACTGTACATTTTGTGTTGAATTGTTTCGAGTGTACAGCTTGGATCAATGTGGTCTCAGAGCACCCACTGGTGGACAAATCTCAGAGCTACAACCATGTGTTTCTTAAATAAAATATTTGCCTTTAGATTGCACGTTAGTATACCATCAAACATCAGGAAAGATTTCCCACAAAAAAATAATTTTTGGAATGTAGTCACTCCTGCACAGGAAAATATGACAGTCGTTCAAGATTCCACAAACATCACCCAAATAAATGACCAGCTAATCTGTTTTCTCATTGGGTAGGTTGGGGAAGAAAATATCGGCCAGGACATTGGGACAACTTTCTGTTCTTCATCAAATAATGAATTTCCATTTGGGTGTTCCAGGTTGTCCAATGGAACTACGGAGAAAGTGCCGGGCAACTCCACAAATCCTCTCTTTTTGTCATTGTTTTGGGGTTTCTGCAAAATCTTGGCTAAATTTCTGGGCCTCTTCTGAGCAAAGCAATGAGGGAGCCAGACAGAGTAAATAGAGTCAGACTGGTCCCACTGGCAGAAGGACTGAGAACCAGAGGCCGTTAATTTAAAGTGATTGGCAAAAGAACCAAAAGCGCATGAGGACAAAAGAAGAATTGAAGGGTTACATGGTTAGGATTCGGAATCCATGGTCTGAGAGGGTGATGGAGCCAGATCCAATTGTGACGTTCAAATGGGAATTGGATAAACATCTTAATGAAAAGAAATTGCAGTCCTGTGCTGAAAGGGCTGGGGAGCGGAACTGGCTAAATTGTTCTTGTACAGAGCTATCGCTGTCTCAGTGGACTGAGTGGTCTCACACTGTGCTGTAACCATCCCATCATTTAATGAACTTTCAATGGACAAGTGGGAGAATTTCTGCAAAGGTTTATCCAGGAAATTTGTGACCACTGGTTCCAAATTGCCTCAGTTTATTTTCCAAAAGAGAAAGGAAGCAATTATGGATTCAGCTAACTGCCTCCTCTTCTCTCAGAAGGATGATAGAAACTTGATGGAGGAGGCATTGAAACCCCCAGAACAGTGGCAAAGTAGCTTCAAACAATTTGACATGAATAATTCAGACACCCCCCTGTTGAATCTTAGCTGCTAAAATTTGGTTCATTTCTCCTTTCCTGCTCCTACTTTCTCTAGGTTTAACCACAAGTGCTTTGTCTGCTCTCTCTCTCTCTCTCTCTACTAAGCTACAAAGCTGTCTGAGCACCAAAATTACTGTCACACCTCAAAACTTGCCACTGAATAATTGGGGAGCTGATATTAATGGAAACAAAAATGTCCTAAATTGAGCAAAGCAGAAGGGAGTTGTAATGTGTATATACCATAAATAAATTTATGCATTGTGAATTTCATTGTTATTTTCTGATACAGATTTTCCAAAGCTAAGAACGCTGACAGCTGTGCTTGCTGGAGGCTCTTGTTGGTTCAGTTTACCACTTGTTCATTTGTCTCCTTTGGCTATTGCTGAACTACATTTCCTACGGGAGCTACATATTTTCCGCTGCCTCAGTGATCCTTCATCATTTGAGATCTTTGACACTGATTGGTCACAATTTCTTTTTGCCACAGAAGCAGCGCAGGAGCACTGGAGAAGACCCATGCAGACACAGGAAGAGTGGGCAGACTCCGCACAGTTAGTGACCAAGCTGGGAATCGAACCTGGGTCCCTGGTGCTGTGAGACAGCAGTGCCTCACTAGGTTGATCCTGCTCCAAACCAGTGCTGTGGAGATACTGTTTTTTTGAATGGGGTAAGCACATTAAGAAATCTCACAACACCAGGTTAAAGTCCAACAGGTTTATTTGGTAGCACAAGCTTTCAGAGTGCTGTCCTTCATCAGGTGAGTGGGAGTTCTGTTCACAAACAGGTCAATTTACAAAATAGTGGTTGGAATACGAGTCTTTACAGGTAATCAAGTCTTAAAGGTACAGACAATGTGAGTGGAGAGAGCGTTAAGCACTGGTTAAAGAGATGTGTATTGTCTCCAGACAGGACAGTTAGTGAGATTTTGCAAGCCCAGGCAAGTATGCTGCATGAAAGGAGTTGTCGACTTGATACGCTGCGGGAAAGGATATCCTGAGGCATGGTACATTGGGGAGACCATGCAGACGCTACGACAACCGATGAATAAACACAGCTCAACAATCACCAGGCAAGAGTGTTCTCTTGCTGTTGAGGAACGCTTCAGCGGTCACGGGCATTCAGCCTTTGATCTTCGGGTAAGCTTCTCCAAGGCAGCCTTCATGACACACAACAACGCAGAGTCGCTGAGCAGAAACTGATAGCCAAGTTCCGCACACATGAGGACGGTCTCAACTGGGATCTCGGGTTCATGTCACACTCTCTGTAATCCCCATGACTTGCCTGGGCCTGCAGAATCTCACTAACTGTCCTGTCTGGAGACAATACACATCTCTTTAACCGGTGCTTAACGCTCTCTCCACTCACATTGTCTGTACCTTTAAGACTTGATTACCTGTAAAGACTCGCATTCCATCCATTATTTTGTAAATTTGCACTGATCTGATGAAGGAGCAGCGCACCGAAAGCTAGTGGCTTTTGCTACCAAATAAACCTGTTGGGCTTTAACCTGGTGTTGTGAGACTTCTTACTGTCCAAACCAGTACCACTGGAGATTTTTAAGTAAGGTTCTAAAAATGTCTGCCTGCAATTCTTGGCCCATCTCCATTGGGGGAGCAATTTCCCCCTCCGGCCCACCATGGGAATAGTACTGGGTGGGACATGAACCATGCAAAGATGTGCTGAACTTAGGCGGGATTTTCCAGCCTTGGGGCAGTGCAACTGGAAAATTCCATCCCTGAGGTGTCATTGAGCAGAGGCATCACAACCTTAGCTGAATTCTCCAGCCTCGCCTGCAACTGGGATTATCCAGTCCCGCTGCTGTGAACAAAGATTTGGATGAGTGCGAAATCCTCCGTTCTCACTTGGAAGTGGAAGCAGGATATGCGAGACCAAAGAATTCCAACCCTTGTATTCGAAAACAGCAACAAATAACAATGTTCATAGAATTCCTACAATGCAGAAGGAGACCATTCGGCCCATTGAGTCTGCACCAACCACAATCCCATCCAGTCCCTATCCCCATAATCCCATACATTTACCCTGGCTAGTCCCCCTGATTCTAAGGGGAAATTTAGCATGGCCAATCCACCTAACCTGCACATCTTTGGACTGTGGGCACCTGGGAGAAACCCACACAGAAACGGGGAGAATGCGCAATCTCCTCATAGACAGTAACCCAAGGCTGGAATTGAACCTGTGTCTCTGGCACTGTAAGGCAGCAGTGCTAACCACTGTGCCACGATGCCATCCATATGTAACAATGAATAGTTAATCAAACCTTTTGCGGTCCTTTTTTAGGTTGGGATTTAAATAAAACATTGAAAATAAGGTTGCATCTTACTCACCCATTTACTTTTTTTACACAACATATCCCCCAACTCACAGACGAATGCTCATGTGACATATCCATCTTCCTTCATACCTTGGGTTTTTTAAAAAGCACTCGATAGATAGCCAACCTATCAGTAAACCATATGAAATAAAAACGTGCACATACATGGCAAACAGGTCAAGGCAGATCACTGAGGTACGGGGGAAAAGTAACATTTGTGGAATGCTAAGCCAATATAGGAAATATTAGGAAGGTAAAAAAAAAGATTGTGAAAACACAGGGGAGGCACAGAGGCATGGTAGGTGAGGGTTTACAAAAGACCAAAGTCAGAGAAAGAGAACTGGCAATGAGGAAACTGGTCTTGGGTGAACTTTAGAAATTCTTAAAAATGGCCAAGATTTTGTTGGAAAAGAATAGCAAGTTAATTTGCACTGTGGTATTGAAGTATAAAATATATGTTTGTGGCAAGGAAGACATGTGACATGAGTACGAATGACCACAGATCCTCCCAATCTCCCTAGTTTGCTTTCAACCTTTTTGTAAATTTCAAGATATGGTTGCATTTATGCTGTTCAAAGCAATTACACTTTCTTCAGAAAGTTATGGCAATCATTCAACTATATAAGGGATCACCTAATAATGGGATTTCTATTGCTGCAATTCCACTTAAATTCAAAGAATGGGAAAAGCTGAAACTGTGGAGTCTCATTTTTCCAAGTAATAAATAAACTGTCTCAAGGATTTGAACATTACCGAAAAGAGAGATATTTTGCCAAAGTTTTTGGCCTGGTACTTATCCAATACACTAATTTTCAAACAATAGGCAACAGTTTGGATGACAGGAGAAAAGGGGACTGATTCATTGACATGTTGACTCTAATAAGCCAAGGCATTGCCATGAAGAAAGCGACAGAAAACTCTTGACTCCCATAGCTCCTGGGTAATTAAAAAATGGCACAAAGCTTGACCATATTCCTTTTGTTTGCAGAGGACCCTGCATCTGAATGCATATCATTTCTATCAAGTGTAAATGAACTACAAGATGAGATCAACTGGTTTCATGGTGGCACAGTGGTTAGCACTGCTGCCTCACAGCATCAGAGACCTCGGTTCAATTCCCAGCTTGGACCACTGCATGTGCAGAATTTGCATGTTCATCCTATATCTGGGTGGGTTTCCTCTGGGGTACTCTGGTTTCCTCCCACAGTCTGAAAGATGTACTGGTTAGGTGCATTGGCCATGCTAAATTCTCCTCACTGCACCCCGCCTGGAGTGTGGCGACTAGGGGATTTTCACGGAAACTCATTGCAGCGTTAACGTAAGCCGACTTGTGACACGAATAAATAAACTTAAGCTTATTTTAAAGTGGTTGTTTATGCAGCTATTAGCACACTAAAGATTGTTTAGCAGTTGCTGCCCATTCACAGAACCACATCTAACAACAGATGTTTCACTGTTTTATAAGAATGGGCTGGCTGAGTAGGAACTGTACTCTGCCCATTACAAACAATAGAAGGAACACACTGTTCAGTTCAATCAGCTAATTACGAGGCACGTGCCCTATGTGTGTAACGCTCCACTGCCACAAAAATTCATGCATGATGTTGCTGAATTGTACCGCTGGCAGAACACCTTTTTGAACTGATGGCAATACCCTGATAGGGCTGAGATGAGGAGAAATTTCTTTACCCAGAGAATGGTGAGCCTGTGGAATTCTCTACCACAAAAGGTAGTTGAGACCAAAACATTGTATGTTTTCACGAAAGGGTTAGATATAGCTCTTGGGGCAAAGGGGATCAAAGGAAGTGGAGGAAGGTGAGATCAGGCTATTGAGTTGTGATCAGCCATGATCATAATGAATGCTGAGCAGACTCGAAGGGCTGAATGGCCTTCTCCTGCTTCTATTTTCTATGTTTCTATGATATTACCACTCATGCAGTAACTATGTTTTAGCAGCATAATTTAGCATGAGTACCTGTCACGGCAAAAAATGACTGTCTTTGGCTCATTGTGAGTTTGCATATTAAGCAAGTGATCTGATCCAATTAGGATCGGTATTGTCCCACAGGATTGCTTTGATCTGTTCTATTCGTGTGCCAAGATAGCAAGATGTATAAGTGGTTTGTGCCCTGTTTGCAAGACTTCTCCTAGCAGCAATTTAATAGTACTTGGAGCAAATGAATGCCAATACGTTTTTGACTGATTTAGGTAGGTTGTGGTACATAGTTTTGGAGAACCCATTAGTGGATTTCTTGATTAACAAATCATGAAAAATGAGCACTTTAGACTGCTTTACCTTAGAAGTGAATTTGAGCATAAGATGGAGCGTAGCAAGGTGTGTAAGGAAATCCTTACACATAGCTACAGATTCACATGCTAACTGGGGTCAGACCTGCTACCCCCAGAAACAGTTCAGAGGCAGCCACAGGGGCTGCTGAGTGAGGAGGCAGTGGTTGAAAGGCCTGACTCGGGACTCTCAAATTTCATTCTAGCTACATTAAAATCAATAAAACAGAAAACAGCCCTCTAACCCTCACCCTCATCCCCACACTCTACCCACACCATCTCCATGCCCAATGCATGCCACTTCACGGTCCTTCACCCATTCCCAGTTGCCCCTCATGAACTCTCCATTCAACTCCCATGGTCACTCATGCCCATCTCGTCAACTTTTGCCGCATCCCCTGTGTCTCCTCATAATCTCCATGCCAAACTATGACACTTCAATGCCCATTTACCTTGTGTTTTCTCTGGATAAAACCAAAATCCTATAGTAATAATGTCACAAGTGAAAAAGCTTTAAAAAAAGTAATTCACTCATAACTTTCTCACAAAAGCTCCTTTTTACGATAGCCATATAAAAGTGTCAATCAACCAACTTCTAAAATATTAATCACAGAAACACTTCACATCTTTTATCTTGTGTAAATAAAGTTGAGCAGTTCAGAAATTGACATAAGACAGAAAGCTGTCAATCAAGCAATGCTTTGCCTTGGCTGCAGCAGTCTCAATAAACCAATGAATGTCTGGCCTTTCAGCCAATCTTCATTTTGCCTTCCTGGTCCTGTCATGATGATGCGACATGCCCATTTGTAGTATCAATCTTTAACTTCATCACCTGATCAGACATACATTGAACTGCTTTAAAAGGACTTTTATAAAAGTAAGCCAAGACACCGATTTAAGATGGCTGCTCCAAGTCACCTGACATCTGGTAGAACAAGTTGACCAATTCCTCGAAGGTTCCAATGTGAATGACAATGATGCCAAGACATCCCTCTGTGGAATTTTACATCTGCTGATATCAAGAACGACTTCAAAAGTTGAACTGAAACTTTTTGGGACTTTGCCATTTGCATTTCTATAAAGCTTCCTTTCAGGCAGAGACAGGAAGTCTGCTGGGATGATGGTTACCAAGAATGTGTCCTCCTTATCTCATCGAGATGGATGATGAATTATTCAGGAGTTAATGACTGAGACATTACAGAATCTAATCATCCAGGCTGTAAAACAATAGCCATGGTCTATCCCGACATGAGGTAATTAACTTCTGGTATCATTATGGGGAAAGAGGTCATGTAACTAATATAACCATTTTTAAATATCTTAGATTACACTAGCTGCTAAGAGGTCTCAAAGAAATCTGCCAATGGAGCAATAATGCCAGTTTCTCCCTCACTATCTCTGTTACAATTTGAATCCAAAAAGCGATAGATCATTTCCATCAAATGGAATATCACATGATTATCATTATCAACTTTTGGAAAAGTACAATTATGCTTAAAAAAAAGACTGTGTCCAGAAATTGCAGTTTACATCGGCTTCAACTTCACTGAAATTTCAAGGCTGCTATGGAAAGATTGTGCCTCAGCCATTCATAAACAGCGAACTCACTGGCCCTGATTTTACCATTGTGTCACGCCTGTTTTTGGGACAAAAGCTTGGTAAGGTTAGGCATGAGGCGATTAGTGCAATCTGCGCCCACGACTGTGCAGATGCCCACTTTACCAAGGCCCGAAAATGGCTGCAATTCGAACCATGCCCGAACTGTGCTTGCATTTAAATTGAATAAATAGGTTGCCTACACAGCTTTACTAGCATTTCCTCCTTTACTATCACGTTCACACGTCCAGATTAGGCAAGAAACAGACCTGCTCGGCAAAGCTCTGTTTTGGGCGCTCCAGTTTCTGAAAAGGTAAGTTTCAATGGCTCTCTGGCTCACATCGGTGGTTGGGGAGGGAGGTGGGCGTGGGGGGCAGGGAGGAAGGTGGATCAGATCATTCCCTGGCGAGGGGGAGAGAGAAGGGAGGCCAGATGGTTCCCTGGTGGGGGGATGGAGGGAGGACGGGGGCCCAATCATTCTCTGATGTGGAAGGTGGGGAGGGGGGAGGGAGACCCGGCCATTCTCTGATGGGGGGGAGGAGGGAGGCCCAATCATTCTTTGGTGGGGGGGGAGGGAGGCCTAATCATTCTTTGGTAGGGGGGGAGGGAGGGAGGCCAGATGGTTTTCTGGTAGGGGGAGGGAGGAGGCAGATGAATCTCTGGTGGGGGAGGAGGAGTGAGGTCCAATGGTTCTCTGGTGGGGGGAATGAGGGGGCAAGGGCAGGATGGATTGCAGCCACTCTGCGGGTGATCAGTGTGGGGGGGGGAAGTGGAGCAGAGGGTCGTGATTGGTTTGGTAGTGGGCAGGGTAGGTGGATAAGGGGGACAGTTATGTTGTGGGGATGGGGTGATATCTGTGGGGGCCATCACTCCCACTTTTTGCAGCCCGGAAGCGATATGATAGGGGCACACTTCTTCAAATTCTTTTCTCACTGCGCAGGTGCAGTTCAAAGCTCCAATTGGAGTAGCAGCATTTCGAGTACGATAAGCCCCACCCACAGCGTGACTCAGACTTGCAATTTTTTTTTAGGCTGAGTGCGTACTGGGGTGCCTGAGAACAGGTTTCCAAGTCGGATCTGAATTGCACCCAGATTCAGCTCTTAGAATCAAAATGGTGAAATCGGACCCACTATTTTCCCCCTTGTATATATTTACCTGAGTGGGTCCTTGGCTCAATAAAATGACTTAGCCCTTTGTATTTTAAACTCAATAAAGCTTGTCAGACTGATTTCTTTGCCATCAGCATAATGGTTAAGGACCGTCATTCATGCAATCTTACAAACTGACAAAAAAAAATCCCTGTTATTGTCAGAGCTGAAATAGGGGAGCCATTTTCATCCCTCTTCACAAGGATCTTCACAAAGATCCACGGAGTCTTCCCATTTCTGTGAAAATCCAACCTTTTATGCTTGCCTCCGCTGTAAAAGACACAAGAATCATCCGAAGAGTACATGAAAATCGAGAAGTAAACAAGAGGGAGCAACTTAAAACAACTTACTGGGAAACCTATTACAGTTTAAGACTGCCAAGTCCCATGGAGGTGCTGGCTTTCATCCTAGTTTCTTAAAACAAGTGGTTGTTGAGATAGAAGATGTGTTCTGAAATTCTGTAGATTCTGGAATGTTCCCAGTGGATCGGAAAACTGCTAATTTTCAAGAAAACAAAGAGGCAGAAAGCAGAATGTGGAGGCCAGTTAGCTTAACATCTTCAAAGGGAAAATATAAGAATCCATAATTAAGCCGGTGATAGCTGGACATTTAGAATGTCATAAATCAATTGGGTAGAGTCAATATCGCACCCATTTCTGGTATTAGTTGAATAAACCTTCTCTGAATTGCTTCTAATGCATTTACATCCTGCTTTAAATGAAGAGACCAATACTATACACTGTACTCCAGGTGTGGTCTCACCAGTGTGCTGAAGCATAACCTCCCTATTTTTACATTCAATCCCCCTCACACTAAACATTCTATTTGATTTCCTAATTACTTACTGTACATGTATACTAGCCTTTTGAATCACTCAAGGTTATTATGCTGGTTCAGCAAGTAATTGGGAAGGCAAATAGAATGTGACATTTATTACCAGGGGAATCAAGCATAAAAGTAGGAAATTGTCGCTGCAGCTAGAACAGAGACCACATCTGGAATATGTTTTTTGTCCCCTCACTTAAGAAAGAACATTCAAAGAATATTAGAAGAAACTCAGAGAATATTCATTTGGCTGATTCCTGAGATAAAGTGGTTAACTTGAGAGGAATGGCTGTGCTGGTTGGGTCAATACCCATTTTGAAAGAATAAGAGGCGATATTACTATGACAGATAGAGAACAGGGTGGATGCTAAGGGAATGGATCCCCTTGTTTGGGAGTCTAGAACTAGGGGGCATAGCTTAAAAAATAGGGATTGTCCATTTAAGAATGAGATGAGGAGAAGCTTTTCTCAGTGGGTCATTCATCTATGGGATTCTCTTCCTCAGCGAACAGTGGATGCTGGGTCATTGAATATATGCGATGGATTTTTGATTAACAAGGGTTATGGCAGAGAGTCAAACAGGAAAGTGGAATGATCTTTACATCAGGGTTTACAGCATGGAAACAGGCCCTTTGGCACAACTTGTCCATGCTGCCCTTACTTTTTTTAAAACCCCTAAGCTAATCCCAATTGCCCATTTGGCCCATATCCCTCTATGCCCATTGTAACCATGTAATTATCTAAATGCTTTTTAAAAGATAAAATTGCACCCGCCTCTACTATTACCTCTGGCAGCTTGTTCCAGATACTCATCACCCTCTGTGTGAAACAATTGCCCTTCTGGACACTTTGGTATCTCTCCCCTCTCACCTTAAACCTATGCCCTCTAGTTTTAGACTCTCCTACCTTTGGAAAATGATATTGATTATCTACCTTGTCTATGCCCCTCATTATTTTATAGACCTCATTAAGTTCACCCCTTCAGCCCCTTACGGTCCCAGAGATAAAAGTCCCAGTCTATTCAGCCTCTCCTTATAACTTAATCCATCAAGTCCCGGTAGCATCCTAGTAAATATTTTCTGCACTCTTTCGAGTTTACTAGTACCCTTTCTATAATAGGGTGACCAGAATTGCACACAGTATTCCAAGTGTGGCCTTACCAATGTCTTATACAACTTCAACAAGACGTCCCAACTCCTGTATTCAATGTTCTGACCGATGGAACAAAGCATGCTGAATGCCTTCTTCCCCACTCCCTCCCCCTGTGACTCTACTTTCAAGTTTCTATGAACATGTATCCGTAGATTTATTTGTTCTGTAACTCTCCCCAGAGCCTTACCATTAACTGAATAAGTCCTGCCCTGGTTCAATCTACCAAAATGCATCACTTCGCATTTGTCTAAATTAAACTCCATCTGCCATTCGTCGGCCCACTGGCCCAATTGATCAAGATCCTGTTGCAATTGGAGATAAACTTCTTCACTGTCCACTATGCCACCAATCTTGGCATTATCTGCAAACTTACTAACCATGCCCCCTATATTCTCATCCAAAATCATTAATATAAATGACAAATAACAGTGGGCCTAGCACTGATCCCTGAGGCACACTGCTAGTCACAGTCCTTCAGTTTGAAAAACAGCTTTCTACAACCACCTCTGGCATCTACAACCTCTGGCTTCTGTCAAGAAGACAATTTTGGATCCATTTAGATACCTCACCCTGGGTCCCATGAGATTTAACTTTATGCAACAACCTAGAAGGATGAGGAGAGATAATTTACCACAGTCAAATAAGATATGATTTGTGCGATTTAGCCCGATAACAGCAGCTGAAACAGGATGTGCAGGAATTCAAATATGTCTTCCAGCAATATAGGACTGGGAATTGGGAAGCAACATATGTTGTCAGGTGCCCTTTAAATATGGCACCCAACTTCCTGCCTGCCCCATCCTGCTCTGCCAAGTGACTTGACGCAGAATGCACACCTGAATAACTAATGAGGCAGGGAGTGCACAACTGTGTGTAAAAGCCAAACTGCCCTGTGGTGGGAATTACTCCCACTTTCCCATCCCGTCACCGAACTCATGCTGGGAGAGCAATATTCCACTGGATCTAATGAGAGCTCCATGTGCAGTTGCCTGATCTTCCAGTAGGTGGACTGATAGACACATTTTTGAAGATAAACTATTGAGACAATGATCAATTATAAGCCATCAAATGGATTAATTCTGTATGCAATATAAACTAAACACTTTCAAGCTTATAATGGATTTCAATTTACATCAAATGCTCCTTGCGTGATTAAAAAAAGCAAAGCACTTCATTCCTTAGTAACAGACTAGATTTATTCTATTGAGTGACTTAAGTTTGAAAATTCCAAACCTGAAAAGTCAGAATTGATCCACACACCTACACTGTCTTTTTAACTAGCTCCCCGTGTCAATGTTTGGTCAATTGTGCTGCTTGTAAAATTCATTACCTCTTAGTTTTGAGCTCCTGTGGCAACCTACCAAACTCCCCACACCAATAACCCTCTCCAACTTGTTGAGATCAAATTAAATTTATAATAATTTATTATAATTATTATATATTATTAAAAGGTGGCACGGTGGTGCAGTGGTTAGCACAGTGCCAGGGTTCCGGGTTCAATTCTGGCCTCAGGTGACTGTGTGGAGTTTGCATGTTCTCCCAGTGTCTGGATTTGACCTGAAAGAACCCCCGCCCCAGTGTCTGGGTTTCCTCCGGGTGCTCTGGTTTCCTCCCACGCTCCAAAGATGTGCTGGTTAGGTTAATTGGCCATGCTAAATTGCCCCTTAGTGTCTGGGGGATTAGCAGGGCAAATACATGGGATTATGGGGATAGGTTTGGGACGGGATTGTTATCAGTGCAGGCTTGATGGGCCGAATGGCCTCCTTCTGCATTGCAGGTCTTCTATGAAAGGGAGGTATTTATGAATCCTAATGTCCTAGACTGATAATGTATACAAAAAACACCATTTCAGACACTCAGATTGAATCGAATCTCATATTCAGAGGGTTTGTCTTGTGCAAATTTAACCATTTGAAAGCTGAAATTAATTTGATAGAATCACATTAAATGCATCCAAAAATCCCTCTGGTGCCAAATTGTCTCAACTCTCAAAAAATGATTGTCATATTGACAGCAAAAGACGTGATGCCATCTGCTGGAATTACAGCCGGAAGGTGAGAAATGAACAGAGAAGGCAAAAAGAATAAGGCCTGAATTTTTCATCCATCAGCGGGCGGGCATACTTGGCAGGCCTGGAAGTGAGTGGGAAACATGCTTCTGGCAATTTCACGCTGGCTGGCCATATAGCAGGCATACGGTGTGAACCATGTGCTGGCAAAGGCTCAGTGCTACCAGAGAGAGTGGGAAGAGTGTGGGTGCTGAGCAAGGGAGGGTGTGAGCTGAGGCTTTGGATGTGCTTCCTCAGGGGTGCAACCGCTGCAGAGCTGTCTCAGGGAACTGCAGACCTGTTCAAAATAAATTACAATGGAGGAAGATTGCAAAGAATGTACAGGCAGTACATTCTAACACAGACCTTAGTCCTGAGAAACCCTTTCAATTTTATTTCAGCCTGGACATTTCACCCACCCTGGATCAAGGATGCGTTAAAATGAAAAGGCGGCCTGGCCATTTGGCCCATTCCCCACAACAGTAAAAACAGACGGGCCAGGTAAAATTCCAGGTCATTACATTTTACAAAGAATCGAAATGGTCGCAAGATCTGCCCTTTAGCTTTGCTTTATACTGGGAACTCAACTGCAATTATTATTCATATTCACAGCAAGTTTGGAAAATGGTGTATCATTAATCAAGTTTGGAGACTAGTATGAATTAAAAGTATTGATTTAAAGATGTATGCACAAGTAGAATACTTGAGTATAAATGCCATTGGATAGTTATTTGATAAAGAAGGGATGATGAAAATTAGTTGAACATTTTCTCAAATGTTGTATAGTTCTGTATGTCCATAAAAATCCAAACTCAGAAGAGTAGAAACTCTAATTGTGGCTCCCATATTCTAATGAGAGATAGATTTAGTTACCTAGTGTGGTGAGTAAAGAACGCATTATTCATCCTCCAGCAAACAATTAAATGACATTTCCCTGTCCCTGGGATCTTTTTCAAACTTATTCGCAATCTTTTGATTGAGGATGTGGAATTTTGTGCTGAGCATCAAGAACTAAGGGGCACAGATACAAAATAATTGGCAATGGTGATACAAAGAAAGATCTTTTCACTCAGTGGTTAGAGTCTGGAACAAGCTCCCTGAGAGGGTGCTGGAGGCAAGTTCTATCAAGGAATTCAAAGGGAATTTGATCGTTATCAGAAAAACAGATGTGCAAGGTTACAGGGATATGGCACAGGGTGGGATTAGATCTTTCAGAGAGACAGTACAGCATTGCTGGGCAAAATGGCCTCCTTCTCTGGGTACGTTCCTCTTGAAATGCAGAGTCACTGAGCAGAAACTGATAGCCAAGTTCCACACACATGAGGACGGTCTCAACTGGGATCTCGGGTTCATGTCACACTATCTGTAACCCCCATGACTTGCCTGGGTTTGCAAAATCTCACTTACTGTCCTGTCTGGAGACAATACACATCTCTTTAACCTGTGCTTAACGCTCTCTCCACTCACATTGTCTGTACCTTTAAGACTTGATTACCTGTAAAAACTTACATTCCAACCATTATTTTGTAAATTGAGTTTGTGTCTTTATATGCTCTGTTTGTGAACAGAACTCCCACTCACTTGATGAAGGGGCAGCACTGTGAAAGCTAGTGGCTTGTGCTACCAAATAAACCTGTTGGACTTTAACCTTGTGTTGTGAGACTTCTTACTGTGTTTACCCCAGTCCAACGCCAGCATCTCCACGTCATGGCTACCCTCCTCTTGACAGGGAACAGTGCTTTGTCTGGCACAGGAGATTCAATAAAAAGAACAAAGAAAATTACAGACAGGAACCAGCCCTTCGGCCCTCCAAGCCTGTACCGACCATATTGCCCAAATGAACTAAAACGTCCGACCCTTCCAGGGACCATATCCCTCCATTCCCATCCTATTCATGTATTTTTATTTATCTCCCACTGGCTGTTGGACAGCCGAAAGTAAACCCCCAACATTGTAACTACATCCTTCTTAATATAAAAAAGGATAGCAAGAGCTTTTATAAATATATAAAAAGGAAGAGGCTGACTAGGGTGAACGTTGGACCCTAAGAGGATGAGAAGGGGGACTTAGTGGTAGGGGATGGGGAAATGGCTAAGGTCTTGAATAACTTTTTTGTTTCGGTCTTCACGGAGGAGGACGTGAATAATTTGCCGGGTGTTAGCGATGGAAAGGTGGTAGGACTGGAAGGCCTCGATGACATTGTTGTTACTAGAGAGGTGGTGCTCGACAGACTGGAGGGACTGATTGTGGACAAGTCCCCAGGACCGGATGGAATGCATCCGAGGGTTCTGAAGGAAATGGCGGAGGTGATAGTGGATGCCTTGGTGGTTATTTTCCAGACGTCGCTGGATTCTGGGGAAGTGCCGGAAGATTGGAAAGCGGCTAATGTTATGCCGTTGTTTAAGAAGGGTGCCAAGCAAAAGGCAGGGAATTATAGGCCGGTTAGTTTAACGTCTGTTGTAGGTAAAATGTTAGAATCCGTCATCAAGGAGGAAATAGTGAGGCATCTTGAGGGGAATTGCTTGATAGAGTAGACGCAGCACGGTTTCGTTAAGGGGAAGTCGTGTCTGACAAATTTATTGGAGTTCTATGAGGATGTGTCTAGGGCAGTGGATAGAGGAGAGCCGGTGGATGTGGTCTTTCTTGATTTTCAGAAGGCGTTTGACAAGCTACCTCACAAGAGGTTATTGCAGAAGGTAAGGGGGCATGGAGTTGGGGGTAGGGTGTTAGCATGGATAGAGGATTGGTTGTCAAATAGAAGGCAGAGAGTGGGGGTTAATGGGTGCTATTCGGATTGGCGGTTGGTGACTAGTGGAGTGCCCCAGGGGTCGGTGCTGGGGCCTCAGCTATTTACCATTTATATAGATGACCTGGAGGAGGGAACCGAGTGTAAGGTGTCGAAATTTGCTGATGACACCAAGACTGGGGGAAAGGCAAATTGCGCGGAGGGTGTGGAGAGTCTGCAGAAGGACCTAGATAGGCTGGGCGAATGGGCCAGGAAATGGCAAATGGAATTTAATGTTGGCAAGTGTGAGGTGGTCCACTTTGGTAGGAAGAATGGTAGGAAGGACTATTACTTACGTGGCGAAAAACTGCAGCAGGCGACGGTGCAGAGGGACCTCGGGGTCCTTGTGCATGAGTCGCAAAAACCCAGCTTGCAGGTGCAGCAGGTGGTCAGGAAGGCGAATGGGATGCTGGCCTTCATAGCGAGGGGGATTGAATATAAAAGTAGGGAGGTCTTGCTGCGGCTGTATAGGGCATTGGTGAGGCCGCAGCTGGAGTACTGTGTGCAGTTTTGGGCGCCGTACTTACGCTAGGATATTTTGGCCTTGGAGGGAGTGCAGAGGAGGTTTACTAGGCTGATGCCGGAGTTGAGGGGGTTGAGCTATGAGGAGAGGCTGAATAAACTTGGCTTGTACTCGTTAGAGTTTAGAAGAATGAGGGGAGATCTCATTGAGACGTATAAGATGATGAATGGGATGGATAGGATAGAGGTGGAGAGACTCTTCCTGCTCAGAAAGGACAGTAGGACTAGGGGGCACAGCCTCAAGATAAAGGGGGGGCGGTTTAGAACAGAGTTGAGGAAGAACTTCTTCACTCAAAGGGTGGTGAATCTCTGGAATTCTCTGCCCGTTGAAGTGGTGGAGGCTGCCTCGTTAAATATTTTTAAGATGCGGGTTGATGGGTTTTTGATAAGCGAGGGGATTAAGGGTTATGGGGAGAGGGCAGGAATGTGGAACTGAGCCACGACAGATCAGCCATGATCTTATTGAATGGCGGGGCAGGCTCGAAGGGCTAGATGGCCTACTCCTGCTCCTATTTCTTATGTTCTTATGTTATGTTCTTATTCCTGAGCTCTATACATATTGCCTCGCTGTATGAGGCTTCCGAGGTGTCCTTCCGCAGTGCAGCTGTGATATTCTCCTCAACCAGTAGTGCATCTCCCCCATTCCTTTTACATCCCACTCTATCCCATCTGAAACATCTATATCCTGGAATGTTAAGCTGCCAACCCTATCCTTCCCTTAACCAAGTCTCTGTAATAGCAACAACATCATAGTTCCATCTACCTTACCTGTTACACTTCTCACATTGAAACAAATGCACTTCAGTGCACCAGGCCCTCTTTGATTAGCAACCACACCCTGCCTGCTCTTTCTCTGAGTCTTACTGGCCCTACTCTCTGGTTCCCCTTCAGTTAATTCACCTTTGCTTTGGTTCCCACCCTCCTGCCAAATGAGTTTAAATCCTCCCGTATGACACTAGCAAACCTCCCGGCCAGAATTTCCAGTTTTCCAGTACTTTTCCAGTTTAGATGTAACCCCGCCTTCTTGTACAGGTCCTACCTGGCCCAGAAGAGATCCCAATGGTCGAGATATCCGAAACCCTCTCTCCTACATATTGAGCTGTAAAATAGTGAAATACCAATTTATTTATTCATTTCTAATCAATTTTCTTCTCTTTTCTCTTAAAGATGTTGACTGACCCTGGAATATGTTTCCATAGGCACTAATTACAATCCATTGTCTGAATGTTAATTCTTCAGGTAAAATAAAACTACTTTTTCTCTTCCAGGACCCTGGAACATTATCTGAACAGGTGGCGACTAGGGGATTTTCACAGTAACTTCATTGCAGTGTTAATGTAGGCCTAATTGTGACACTAATAAATAAACTTAAAGTTAAAAAAAAACAGTAAGAGCAATTCTAACTCCCAAACGGTTCAATTTGTGCCCGAATCTATAAAGTGTTCCTTGGACAGAAATGAAAGCGAGACAATGGAGATAAATTTAGGAGAAAGATTTCTATGATGACAAGAAGGCCTTTTCTGCAAAAATTCATGGAAACACAAGGAGCTGGAATAAAAACAGAAAATGCTACATAAGATTAGCAGGTGAGGCTGGGCATCATCCCAGGCAGAGGAAATGAGCAAGAGTTGTTTGGAGGTCCCAAGGGCCTTGCCAAATTTAATGGCGGGACCAGATTAACATCTTATGTCCCTGTTTCCCAGCAGCAGCCAGTGGAATTCAGAGGTGGGATGGCTGTCTTTCAGGCAGACCCTCAGCACCAGTGTAGCCAGGAAGCAGAGAGGAAAGAGGGAGGGATCAGAAAGCCTGGAGAGAGGGTGGGAAAGGAGTTTTAAAGTTTATTTATTGCTGTCACAAGTAGGCTTACACTAACACTGCAATGAAGTTACTGTGAAAATCCCCTAGCCACCACACTCTGGCAATGTTCAGCTACATTGAGGGAGAATTTAGCATGGCCATTGCACCTAACCAGCACATCTGTCAGACTGTGGGAGGAAACCGGAGCAGCTGGAGGAAACCCACGCAAACACAGAAAGAATGTGCAGACTCTGCACAGTGACCCAAGCCAGGAATTGAACCCAGGTCCCTGGCTGTGTGAGACAGCAGTACTAACCACTGTGCCACTGTGCCACCCCATTTACTAAGTGCCTACTGTTTCTTAATCTTACTGACCCTCCCACTATGTCTAGGTGTATCCCCAGGATCTACAGCTGAGATTGAGGCAATCTACTGACTACCATACTCTTTTTTCTGAGATGATTTTTGTGGGTATCCTTGTGGGTCCAGGCCTGCTTTCAGGCAGCATGAATGTTTGACTGCTTCCTTTCTCAGTGTCAGGGGCTGGAAGTGTGTTGCTCACAGGGAGGGGGGTGCCAGGTGCACTGGAAATACCCAGGGTCCCCTGGCTGGAGGACCCCAGGCTATACCCCTGCCTATTCACTTCCCTCTGGGTTCCTGGGGGTCCCTGGAGCACCACCATCTTCTGACAATTGACATTGGACAGCACCATGCTGTCCAAGCCTTGTGCCATGGTGTGGACACCTCCTGCTCGTCCTGCATCAAGGTCTGCAATGCAGGCAGCACCTTCACAGTGTTGGCCTCGGTGTGCTGCAGTGATGGCACCATATCCTTGGATAGAAGGCAATGGGAGTCCTCCAATTGGTCCTGCAATCCGATGAAGGATGCTGTCATCCCTTCCTGAGAGTCACAACTCTGCCTTTGCAGTTGTAGCAGCTGCAGGATGACCAGGCTCAGGGAAACATCATCCGCCAGGGGCACAGCAGAGTCCTGGGCTCCAGTGTCCCTCCGAGTGCCAGTTCCCTGCCTTCGCCTGCTGTTAGCCATCTGTTATGAGGTGCTCAGCAGTGAGTGACCCAGAAGCCTGACGACTGAGTGAACCCAGCAAGGTGTGAGTATCCTACCTTTATATAGAGCTCCCCAGTGCATGTTGCAGTTAAGTTATTACACAGCAAGTGAATCAGAGGGAACATTGGTGCGGCATGAAACTCATGGGAATAAAAATTAATAATAATGAGCCTTAGATTCGGTCTGAAAACATGCTGGCACTGTTGACGGGAAACACTCCACTTTTCATGCCAGAACTAACACCCTACCATTTTTTGATAAGATTTTGCCCATGGCCTGCATGTACTTAAGAGAGGATGTTACTTTGAGTGGCAAGCTCTGAAATGGCAACCCTGCTATTAAAACAGTGCGAGTTGCTGACTGGTGTCGCAATCTGCAAATATCCCGTGCACATGCTGATAATTCTGATACTGAGAAACCTCATTAGGATGGTGTTGGCCCCATCCAAAGTGAGCATGAGTAGCGGGGACACCATTTTGTTATTTAAATGGCGCCAGCAGCACTGAGCCTCCTGGTTGTTTCTGATTTCACCGGATTCTGTCATTTCTACGGTTATGCAGTCTGCAATGGACACACTCAACTCCGAGGCAAATTTAATTTTTCTCACATAGGCAGCAGTTAACTCATAGCAATCATATGCTGCCAGTTAAACATATCATCATAGCATTTGAGATGAGACTGTCAGAAACAAAATGTGAACTTTAAAAGCAGTTTCTAAATGTAAATCATAGTGATGTTCATAGCATGTGAAGCTCATTATTAGTCAAACACGCTCTTAAGCCACTTATTTGTTCCAGATGTCACATTGAATGGCAGTTGACCTTCAATCCACATCGGATTGCCTTTTCAGTCCAGAGTCATTCTGTCAGCTTATTGCTCATAAGACGAGGAATTCTAAAGGGGAGTATTTCTAATTTACTGCTCTTCCAAAATCAATTATTGCAGTCATAACCCCTCCACTTAAAAACAATTCCAATTCCCATCTTGGAGGAGCCTGGCTGCATTGTCTCATCAGTGGCTCCATCCATTTTGACAGAGATCACAAGTTCAGCCCAGTTTTCACATTGGTTCAGCACAACCAAACCCCATGAAATCACGCCAGGGTCTTGCCTGTAATGTTTAATGATGATTATTCTTAATGTACATGATGCTTCTATACATCAGTTATGCGGTAATCCCTTTAATGGGAGAGACTTCACGTGTGATATGCTCGGGCCAGGAGCAACGGAGTGTGAGCGGGCGAACCTGGACCAAGTAGGAGCGAGGGTGCAGGTGTTGTTGGGGATAGACCTGTATTGTTGTGCTTTAAAACCTTTAGTTTGTGAAATAAGTCTTTGGAAGCAGGAGTGCCTTCACCAAGATCCCCTTATTCACAATTCCAACAGCAGTACATGGAGTGCTGTTAGTCAGCAGTCTACCTTCAGGAGCCAAAGGAACTGACACAAGGAAAAGGCTCCCTGATTGGCCCATCAATTGACTCCTTCATCAGGCAGTTCATGTTCCAATAGGCAACCTCAATGGCCTGATTGAAGGCATTACTGTTAGTTACTACAATTTACATTGAACCTTCTGCGATGCTCCCAGCTTCACAGTGTAAGAAGGCTCAAAATTGTTCAAAGTTCTGCTTAGCTGGCTAGTTATCCCAGGGTTATGTCAGTGGGCAGGCAGGCATCCAGTCCACATAATTTTCAGGGTATGACTGTCTAGGGCAGCATTCTCAACATTTTTCCTTCAAGGATCCTCTGTTCTCATGCTATAAAATATCCAGGAACCCCTGTGACACGATGATTACATTGATACTAAACCTCAGCACGTCAGCGATTTAGAATGATCACAGCTATAATGGAAGAGAATATATGAGAAATGGTGAAATAAACAGGGCCCTGAGTCATTTTACCCCACAAAATATGACATCAAGATTGTGAACAAACAGAATGTTACCAGGGAAAGGCCTGTATTCTGTTGACAGGGAACTGGGTCTGGAGTGTGAACTGAAAACAATGGCTTCAGACTATTTAATTAGAGAAGAAGAAATTGTGCTCATCCTGTACTGGGTGTAAGGAAAACATTCTAACAACGTAGCAGTAGCGGAGGAGTTAAGAGAGATGGCGGTGAGGTACCGCTTGGTGTCATTAGTATGCATTTGAAAATTAATATGTGCTTTTGGATGATGTTACTGAGGGGCAGCATTTGGATGAGAAATAGAAGGAGGTGAAAGAGATCAACAAGCAACACCAGAGGTATCAGTATGGTACAGTGCAGGAAAGGAAGCCAATACAAGTGAGATGGTGTATACTATTAGATAGATACAAATAGAATTAGCTGACAGTAGCTGCACTCAGCTGAACAACAGTGTAAGAGGACTGTGGATGGCTAAACCAGTTGTTCACCATATCCATTCCAGTCTACATCCCTTGGACTGAAGGGAGCAGAGGAAGGGGCTGTAGAGGAAGGAAGGCCCAGGTGAGAGAGAGTGATCATTTCACTGGGAACTAGAATATTGAAGCTGGACCTGAGGGTGAGATTGAGCAAATCAGTAGCTGCAGAAATGTTGTGATGAATCAAAGCCTACCCAGTTGGGATGTTTGAAAGCACAGTTGAAAGTGAATTGAAGATTTTTTCAAGAAGAGAGACAAAAGAGGATGTGGAAGGGGATGTGGATGGATACGATAGAAGAAAGTGATTAGAGATGGCCTTAACTCTGATTGATACAATGGGTCTGACAATGGCAGGTTCAAGGGGACAGCCATGGGACAGGTTGAGGATTGTAGCTGCACATCAAGGGCATGTGAAATGGATGAACAGAACAAGACGTCTGCTGGGTTACAGGCACCAGAGTTTTAGTTCAGCCTAAATAGTGATAATAATTGCAAATGACATAGTTGGCAGAATAATCATGGATATTATTATTTAATCCCCACTGCTCTAAAAATGAAGCTAATCCTTTTTAAATAATTCAAATTATTGGACATCATTCAAACATGTCCAGAGTTTCTGATGGACGTGGAACAGTACAGCCCCGCCAGAAGCTTCAACTGTGTGGAAGCACAGGACGCAGTACTGGGGGCAGTGCCAGGGGGAGGGTGTTCTGTGGGAACAGGTTACATGAGGGTAGTGGGTTCAATGTCCATGAAGGGGGTGAGGGGGTCTCCATGGTGGTGTGGGAAAGGGAGAATTCTGTGTGTGGAAGATTGATTTTCCATGGGGGTGAAATCACTGAGGTTGAAAGATTGTTGATTGCAAAGATGAAGGGAGGAAAGCCTTCCCCACTCGGCTCCACCCTGTCACTTTCTTCTATCATATCTATCAGGCCCCTCCTCCTCAGGCCTTGCCACCTTGGCATTGCCCAATGACCATTGGCAATTAGGCATAAGCCTGATTTTTTGCCTCTTGCTCATATTTCCAGCCCTGCTACACTGCTCAATTAGCGCAGTGGGGTGGAAAATCCCACCCATTGGATATATGGAGGGTGGAGAGAGCTGATCAACTGGTAGAGAGTGTATGGTCAGCAGTTGGAGGGCTGAATTAGATAGGAAGCAGGTTGACAAGATTAGACCCCAGCAGGAGTATGGGGTGGGAAGAGTGGATGCAACAACTGGGGGTTACTGCTAGTAATGAGCTGACCAGTAACAACCTGTCCTGGATCCCGCCATGCCGACATTATAGTTAAGAGAGCCCACCAATGCCTTGACTTTCTCAAAAGGCTAAGGAAATTTGGCATGTCAGCCATGACTCTGATCAACTTTTACAGACGCACCATACAAAAGCATTCTTTCTGGTTGTATCATGGCTTGGTAAGGCTCCTACTCTGCCCAAGTCCGCAAGGAACTACAAAAGGTCATGAATGTAGACGAATCCATCACGCAAACCAGCTTCCCATCCATTGACTTTGTCTACACTTCCTGCTGCCTCGGCAAAGCAGCCAGCATAATTAAGGACCCCACACACCCCAGACATTCTCTCTTTCACTTTCTTCCGTCGGGAAAAAGCTACAAAAGTCTGAGATCACATAACAACCGACTCAAGAGCAACTTCTTCCCTGCTGCTGTCAGAATTTTGAATGGACTTATCTTACAGTAAGTTGATCTTTCTCTACGCCCTAGCTGTGACTGTAACACTACATTCTACATTCTCTACTTTCCTTCCCTATGAATAGTATGTTTTCCCTGTATAGTGCACAAGTAACAATACTTTTCAAAGTATGTTAATACACGTGAGAATAATAAATCAAATCAAATCAAATCCAATCAAACAAGGGAAAGCAAGGGGAAAGCCGCAGCCAATGAAATGTTAAAGGCAGAGGCAGTTTTATAGAAAAGCCTGAAGCAAGGTGAAAGTTTTCTGGAAAACACAACATAACTAAAAGAAGGAACTAAGGATGCAAAGTAAACCAATATTGAGATTGTTCTTCAGTTCAGCTCGAAACATAAAGCATATATATGTCAAGAATGTTCAGTTGAGGCGCAGTACCACTGCCAGCCAGTTGATGTCGTTAATGCATCGAGTGACAGCCTTGCGATAACTGTTCAATGTGACAACAGTGGTCGCAATTTGTCAATTTTCTTTGGCAAAGTGTTGTCTCAGGTGGAAAAATCAGAGGGCAGCCCGCTGCCACAGAATGTCCCCCCTACCCAAGGGACTCTCCGTACCCCCATGGAAAATCAATCTTCCACACACAGAATTCTCCCTTTCCCACACCACCATGGAGACCCCCTCACCCCCTTCATGGACATAGAACCCACTACTCTCATGTAACCTGTTCCCACAGAACACCCTCCCCCTGGTCACTGCCCCTGGCACTGCCCCCAGTACTGCTTCCTGTGCTTCCACATAGTTGAAGTTCTGTCTGTACCGACACTATGGTAAAGCTGGCGGGGCTGTACTCTTCCACGTCCATCAGAAACTCTGGACTTGTTTGAATGATGTCCAATAATTTGAATTATTTACAAAGGATTAGCTTCATTTTTAGAGCAGTGGGGATTAAATAATAATATCCATGATTATTCTGCCAACTATGTCATTTGCAATTATTATCACTATTTAGGCTGAACTAAAACTTTGGTGCCTGTAACCCAGCAGACGTCTTGTTCTGTTCATCCATTTCACATGCCCTTGATGTGCAGCTACAATTTTTAAATTCTCATCCTACGTTTACATTCTTCACTGGTTTCCCCCCACCCCTCCCCGCCCTCCATCTCTGTAACCTTTGCAACTGGGAAATCCCTGGACTCTTCATCCTTCTAACATCACCCTCTTATATATCCCCCCCTTCAGCCTGCCACTGGTTACTATAGCCTTCAGCCACTGAGGTTTCATGCTGCAGAATTTCGTCCCTAAGTTTCCTGCCCCTCCACCTCCTCTTCCTCTCTGGACATTTCTTCAAATAAACATTTTAAATCACGCCTAATATTACCTACTTCTTTGACTAGCTGTTTATTTTTCCCCTGTGAATGGTTCTGGGAAAGATTTTATGGTGCTTTGCTAGGTGTTATTTTGGAGTTTTAGTTCACCATTTTCCTCCCTGTTCCTCCGCATTTTGTTGATTCATGGGTTCCACAAGAACAGCGCAACATCCAGAACCCAGCCACTGACCATTCGCCATATGTAAAAAAAGACAAAGGCCAAATTCATCTGATTCATGAAGGTCAAAATAAGCCAAAGGCATAAAAATGAAAAAGCACGGTCACATCGATAGCCACAGGCAGTATTTCCTTGCCCTGATCTGAAACTTCAATTGTTGAGAGAAAGAAAGGAGATGCGCCTTTCACCAAAACATGCGTTTGGAACTATCTGGTTCTTCTACAAATTATTTGCAAAGGATTACCTTCATTTTTAGAGCAGTGGGGGTTAAATTGGAGATAGATTTCATCAGCACTACAAGGCCAGTTAAGGGCCAAGAATTTGGGAGGCAGAAAGGGCCCTGCCATTAGGGTACAAAGTGTAGGGCGACCAGTAGTAACCCACGGCTGCATCTGAATTAAATTTCAATTCCACCAGCTGCCAATGGTGGGATTTAAACCCTTGCCCCCAGGGTGTTAGTCTCTGGGTTGCTCTTTCAGTGACATTACCACTGTGTTACTACCACCCTGGGGCTACATGCTATGACAGCAACCAATTAAGTGGTTGCCACTACTGAGCCTGTCACCCTGAGGCTGCCCTAACCAGTTGCCAGCCCAATCGGAGTGCCAACTGCTCAGCAGCCTCAGTAGTTATTGCTGGGGCTGCACTTGGAGAAAGAGGGCGCAGTCATGGTATCTGCCATCCCCCCTCCATCCAATGTCCTGCCATCCAATCTTGCCAATCTTCCCACCTCCGAACTCAGGCCCAAAGACCCTGTAAAATTTGGTACAAGTTTTCAAAACGGATTTTGAGATGCACATGCATTCCATGTGGAAAGGTGCAGGATAAAATGTGTTTGCATGCATGTGCTTAGTGACCACTGCTGAGATCATGCCACCAATCAGTGTGCAGCACAGTTGATTTACAGACACGGCTAACTCCAGTCAACACACAGTTTAACCTTGAGGAACCCTTCCACCATTTAAAGCTATTTACATACTCGTCACTCAATTATTACTTTTGGTTACTAGGGGGGCAATTGTACTTTGAAATTTCCTGTACATTTCTAAAGTTTGAGTGCTCTGTCAGGCGTTGGCCTGATTGTTTTTATGAAGTACATTTGTTTTAATTATTTAAATGCTGTGCTGAAAGGGGTCACTTCCAGAGCTAGTTGTCCAGGCCTTCCTCCTGGGAAAACAAAGAAAGATCACGCAGACCAAGACTAGCTGCTAGGAGGCAGAAGAGGAGGTGAGAGCAAGGGCTCTCAGCAGGGACCATATCCGCTCAAGTTCTTCAGAGCAATTATCCTACCTGAACTTTAGCTGGACCAGTACTTGGTTCACAAAAGGATTGTCTCAAATCTATCAACATCTGCAGCTTCAAATCAGAGCCAGGGAAACACTGTGGTCAGTGATGTAACCATGGATTTTAATTTTTATGCATTTGGCTTGTTTCAACCTTCTGTTGGAAATACTAACAATATCTTACAGTGCAATGCTTATTAAAATTGAAACTCTTTCTGCATCTATTTCATTCTTTCTTACCAGATAGAGTAAACAGAGGGTTTGCACAGATTGCTGGCTTCCCCATGGTGCAGAATACCATTGACTCCACACGTATCACCTCTTGTGCTCCTCATCTGAGCTCAACTATTTTCACAAACCATACAGTTTACACCCCTTCACTGTGGAGCTAGTACATGAACACAAGCTGCATATCACCTAGCTCAATGCCCGGTATCCAGACATTAGTCATGATTCTATCGATCCGTTGCAGTCTTTGCCCTGTCTACAATTGAACCAGCATGGCAAGCCAGAGGATGTCTGCCAGACACAAGGGTTGTCCTGGCATGAAAATGAGAGCCATGCTGTAACAAGGGATATTTCAGAGCAAACTATCAGCATTGTTAAGCAATGCTTCTGCTGTCTGGACTGCACTGGAGGAGGCCTGCAGTATTGAACTCGAGGGGGGGGGTAGTTTTTCCCGTCCCACCTGTCACAGGAATCATAGCGGGTGGTGGGGCAGCAGACCATGCAAAGGTCCATTGATCTCAGGCAGGATTTTCCAGTTTTGCGGTAAGCGCAGCTGGAAAATCCCATCCGTTAAGTATGAAGAGCTGCAGTAGCTGAGGAATAGCAGCACAAGGAGGAAGAGGAAGTAGTTATGACCGGGATGGGAGCAGCGGGCTGTTGATCCAGCCCCACTACTTTGCAGGTCACACTATTAATTCAAAGATTAATTCAATCACCAAAATGGCCATCTTACCTTCACTGCTGTTAGTCCCAGAATAAGGGAGACTTTAAACTCAGAATGCTTGATTTATTATATAACAAAGCTGCCTTTTTTTAAAACAAGTCATAAGAACTTGTATACACATTATTGTACCCTGGAAGTATAACCACATATCCCTCATTAGTAATATCCTGGTGTACACACACACACACACACACACACACACACACACACACACACACACACACGTGTAATGTAAGATTTTTGCAGAGATGGGCTTTGGAGGATAGGCAGGATAAAATAAAGGATAAAGTTTGCAGGCATTCAATCGATTGAGCTGGGACTCCATCATATAAAGCTGGTCCCAGTTGATGCCTTGAGATTCTCACTAATGGAACCGCGGTGTGGAGGAGAATATAGAACCAGCTTGATTATTTTAGTCTCCGCTTTGCAGGTTTCCAAATGCAGATGAGGACTTTCTGGCTGTGGATTGATAACCAGGCACGGAATTTAAAACAAGACACGGAGAAAGCCTTCCTTCTTGGTTTATTCCACAAAAACAACAGGTTCAAACCTTAAAGTTGCTCGGTCAGGTGATTTCCAGTAAACCATCAGACCTTTGCCTTTTAACTAATTTTCTCCAACAATTAAAATAACAGTAGTTCAAACAAACAGTGAGTTTTCCCCTTCAAAGGCTATGCTGATCAGGTAGCTGAAAGCATATGATTTACAAGGAAAGGAGGGTTGTTGACAATCCAAGGTGAACTTATGATCTTTTAAAAGAATCCAGGTGTCCAAATAATGCAATGTCCTTCCACTCTTTAAAAACAAAATACAGTTTGCTCCATCAGATTTCCAACATCATAGCCATGGCTTTTCAGAATAGAAACTAAACACTGCCAGAAGGAATTCAGCCCCCTTAAGTTGGGAAGAAAATCCACAAAAGTCCAGCTTCTTTAAAGGATGCCCTGACATCAAAGTTAAGTGGTAGCCTCCCCCCACCAACACAAAAATGGCAACCCCCCCACGGATGAAAGGAGAACCCCTAAACCTTCATACCGAAGAGCAACGTCTGTTCACCACTTTGAGTCATGGAATCATAGAGGTTTACAACGTGGAAATAACCTTTGGCCCAACTGGTCCATACTGCCCTTTTTTTAACCACTAAGCTAGGCCCAATTGTCCACATTTGGCCCATATCCCTCTATACCATCTTACCCATGTAACTGTCTAAATACTCACCTCTACTACTACCTCTGGCAGCTTGTTCCAGACACTCATCACCCTCTGTGTGAAAAAATTGCCTCTCTGGCCAATTTTGTATCTCTCCCTTCTCACCTTAAACCCATGCCCTCTTGTTTTAGACTCCCTGACCTTTGGGAAAAGATATTGACTATCTAGTTGATCTATGCCCCTCATTATTTTACAGACCTCTATAAGGTCATCCCTAAACCTTCCACGCTCCAGAAGAAAAAATCCCACTCTATCCAGTCTCTCCATAAAACTCACATCATCAAGTCCCGGTAGCATCCTGTAATTCTTTTCTGCACCCTTTCTAGTTTAATGACATCATTTCTATAATAGCGTGATGGGTTACCCCCAGAAGCCAACCCCTCCTTCCAGTCACAGGCCTCGCCTGCAGCCTCCGATATACATTCACCAAAGGCCCCACTTCTCAGGCTCCCCTTCTGGCCAAGCCCCTTGGCGGTGACACCCGGGCAGTGTTTCACTGCCAAGGGTACCACTGTGATACTGTCATGCCAGGGAATCAGTGTCAGAGTGTTGAGGCATTGCCAGGGTGGCAGGAGAGTGATGCCAGCCTTTCTATGGCTGAAAGCTACCTCCAGTGCAGGTACGCTATTCCAGCATGAGAGGTTGAAGAAGACTCACCCTGAAAAAGAAAGTGAGCCAAGATCTTCAGAACAAAGAACAAGGCTGTTTAAAAGAACCGTGGTTAGAACCATCAGCTACTAACATGAGTAAACAAATCAGATCAAAGAGAAAGCCTGTTTTAAAAAAACACAGTTGTTCGAAAGGAAAGATTTAATCAACCACAGAGGGAAACAAAAACAAACAAAGCAACTGCCTGCTGTGAAATAGCCTGGGCATGTCAGTCAGGATGCTATTTAAAAGTACTGGAGCATGAAATTGAAGGTAAACAAAACATTTCAAAGCATTTAGGTTTTTCAGCACAGCTAGGGAATTGAAAAAAAAACTGCAGTGTTAAGCAAATGGGGCCAGACTAAACAAATGTGGTCAAAGAGCTGTCAATCAATGCAGTTCAAAGTGGTTAGGTAGCACCTAAGGCTACAAAGGGGAATCCCCCTAGTGAAACCGACATCTCGTATCAATCAGAGTAATTCAAATGTCTCTACGACTCCTGAAATCAACAAGGGTAATTCTGTCTGCAGGATGGAATACTACTGTGACCTTGAAAGTTTCCCAGTATTCGGGGGCATGGATTTTAATGTGATCAAGCCAGTTCAAAGGTTTTTACAGAACATAGACATAAACGAAGACCTTTACCAAAATGGTATGTAAAATCACTATCCTGAGAGTGATCACCACATTTTCCAGAACAACAAGGAGAAGTCCAGCCACAAGACCACCCCTTCCCTCCCCTGAGGTCAAGCTTTTCCCCCTAGCCCAAGCTCAGCACAACCCAAAGCTCCCTTGAGGAACCACTCCATCCCCCCATCCCACAGCCTGGCAGAGGCAGAGGAGCCCAAGGCACATTTGGAGGCTGTACTTATCTCCTTGACCCCCTCATAGTCCATGCTTTCAGATCCATGCTTGTCAGGACCTCTACTGTTTGATGTCATGGGACTTTCATTGGGCGGGGAGCGGGGGGGGGAGCATTGCAAGATGGGGTTCAATTAGGCTTCCAGCCCGCCAATGACATTCAAATCTATTTAAAACAGCTGGCATCAGGATTTCACCCATTCTGGCCAAGAGCCTGATTTTTGCAGGCACAGTGGGTCGGAAGACTGGAAATGGGATTGACATCTAGCAGGAATCCCCGTTTGCTTCTCTCACTTGACTCAAGGGGCCTTCAGATTGCAGGGGCTAACAGGTCCAGATTTCCAAATACATTTCAGCTCAGGGTGTACAGGAAAAATATACAATACACAAACGAAATTCAAGCATGCTCTTACTTCGTCATTGACTGCTTTTACAGAGCCTGTACAGTTTTCTCTGACTTTCTTCCTTTCCAGATAAATCTACAAAATTTACATTCTTAATAATGCATCAGTAATCATATTATCCTTCCCAGTAATGTTAACAATCTTGAAGTTATAAGCCTGCATTAGCAAGCTCCATCAAAAAAGTCTGTCGTTCTGAGTCACATATTTTTCCACAAAGGCCAAGGGAATATGATCAGCTTATACTTGTGCTTTTTTTTTACAGTTAATGATGGATTTTTACCTCAAAGTCTTTTACAGCCAGTAACAATCCCCGGATTCCTCCACAGAGTATCTCTTTTGATGGCAATCTAATTTCCAAGAAGAGTGCCTCACTGGTTTGTCTACGCCTGATTCACATCTGGCAATAAAACCACACCCACCTCAAAGTCACAAACATCGACAGTCACCTTAAAGGTTTTAGAGAAATTAGGAGCAGCTAACACAGGTTCATTAGGTAGCATTGCCTTCAGCTTCTCAAGAGGTGTTTGGCGCCCTCTTGACCATACCACTTTTGCCTTCTTTTGCAACAAATCCACCAGTGGAGCAACTGAAGTTTGGCACAAGCTTACGACAGTAAGCTGCACATACCTAAGAATCTCAAGACTTCCGTTCAATTTCAGGAACAGGGAATTCCATCAAAGTCTGGACTCTCGTTGTTCTTGGCAACACTAGTTCCTGCCCTAGATAGGCCCCAAATATGTTACTCGCATTTTGCCAACTGATGGTTGGCAAGACTTATTACTAGATCTGCCAACTACAATTGTTTAAATAGAGCTTCCAATTCTTTTATATGATCTTTCCATGTGTTGCTATACATCATCCAGTTGAAAACACTAATTACAACTTAATTCATTAGCCTTCAGAAAGTAGCTGGAGCGCTTTTAGCTTGAAAGACATAACTGTTTTGGTTTAGCCCATGCAGTGTGGCAAAAGCTGATATCTCCTTAGCTTGTGACATTCAAGGTACTTGCCTGTGTCCTTTCAATAAATCTAACTCAGTAAGGAATGTGGCACTACCAATCCTGTCAACACAAACTTCTAAATGAGGGATTGGTTTGAAATTTGTTTTTGATTACTATATTCTGTGCAGAATCTGGTTGATGCAGTCGTGTTAGGCACTAACACTACTGGGGTACTCTGACTGCTTTGACTCGACGCAGTTAGGTGATTTCTGACATATATTGAACTTCTGCCTTAACTTGAGCTGTTGTTTTACAGGAGGAGATTTCCCGATATCCTCCATGGCTAAAGTTACACGCCCTGATTTATACCAACATTTTCCTTCAAATTCTATAGGTAACTTCACACAATCTTCTCGATGTCTGCTTCTAGGTTTGAAAATATATTATCTAGTCTCCTGATATTTCAATGTTAGCTAATGGAATAGTAGAAAACACATTGTAAACTGTCACATTGTCACTGTCTCTTACATCCTCGACTGAGCTTACAACCTTATCCTACAATGGTATTGTTTTAACATATTGATGTGACACAGCCCATTCTTTTTATTGCAATCCAGGGCATCTAACAAATAACTCACTCTACCAACCCTCTTAATAACATTGCACAAACCATTAAGCTATGCTTTTATAGGTTCCCCCCTTTAAAGGCAATAACACAAACACTGCATCCCTTGGTTGGAATGTTCAGGTTACCACTGCCCATTCTCTCATCTTTGTTTGCAAAACTTTTAGGATGTCCTTGAGCCACTTTGCACCTCCCAAGAGCCGTTCATGAAGCATGGACACATAATCCCAGAATAGGAGAATTCTGCCCTATGTACCGTGGAGAGGCGGGAATGTGGAATGTTCCCTGCTGTGGACCCAGCTGTTTTGCACCCAGTATTTTGCACTGTATTATGTGGTGGGGCAGGCTGGATGATGCTTAATAGAACATAGAACACTACAGCACAAACAGGCCCTTCGGCCCACAAGTTGCGCCGATCATATCCCTACTTACTAGGCCTATCTATAACCCTCAATCCCATTAAATCCCATGTACTTATCCAGAAGTCTCTTAAAAGACCCCAACGAGTTAGCCTCCACCACCACTGACGGCAGCCGATTCCACTCACTCACCACCCTCTGAGTGAAAAACTTACCCCTGACATCTCCTCTGCACCTACTCCCCAGCACCTTAAACCTGTGTCCTCTTGTTGCGAGCATTTCAGCCCTGGGAAATAGCCTCTTAGAATCCACCCAATCTATACCTGTCAACATCTTATAAACCTCTATCAAGTCACCTCTCATCTTTTGTCTCTCCAGGGAGAAAAGACCAAGCTCCCTCCACCTATCCTCATAAAGCATGCCACCCAATCCAGGCAACATCCTTGTAAATCCTCTGCACCCTTTCAATAGCTTCCACATCCTTCTTGTAGTGAGGTCTGCTATCCTATTCAGGTACAATATTGAAAAAGTGCCCAACATCACTGACCCACCATTGAACAGAGAAGGTGGACCTCCTGAAAATTTAGTTACAGGTCCACCAGGGCCACTCAGCTCCTGGTTTCATTACAGGAGCAACAGGACATCAGGATATTACTTGGGATAGTGTCCTAGGCCCAACTATTTTCAGCTACTTCATCAATGACCTTCCTTCCATCATAAGGTCAGAAGTGGGGATGTTCACTGAGTATGCACAATGTTCAGAACTATTCATGATCCTTAGATACTGAATCAGTTCATGTCCAAATGCAGCAAGAGTGGGACAATATCCAATCTTGGGCTGACAAGTGGCAATATTTGCACAACACAAGTCCCAGGCAATAACTATGTCCAACAAAACAGGATCTAACCACAACCCTGTGACAGTCAATAGTATTGGCATTGCTGAATCCCCCACTATCATCATTCTGGGAGTTAACATTGACAAGAAACTGAACTAGGCTAGTCATATAAATACTGTGGCTACAAAAGCAGGTCAGAGACTAGGAATCCTGCAGTAATTTACTCACCTCCTGATTCCCCAAAAAACTGTCCATCACCTACAAGGCACATGTCAGGAGTGTAATGGAATACTCTTCACTTGCCTGGATGAATGCAGCTTCAACAACACTGAAGAAGCTCAACACCATTCAGGATAAAGCAGTCCACTTTTTTGGTATCCTTTTCACAAACCATCAATTTCTCCACCACTGATGCACAGCGGCAGTAGTGTGTACCATCTACAAAATGCACTATGGGAACTTAGCAAGGCTCCTTTGACAGCACCTTCCAAACTCGCCACCTCTTTCACCTAAAAGGACAAGTGAAGCAGATACCCGGAAACACATCCACTTGCAAGTTCCCCTCCAAGCCACACCCTATCCTGACTTGGAAATGTTTTGCTGTTTCTTCGCTGACTCTGGATCATAATGTTGGAACTTTTCCCCAAACTTTTTACCTACACCCCAGGGACTGTAGCAGTTCAAGAAGGCAGATCACTACCACCTTCTCAAGGGCAACTAGGGATGGGCAATAAATGCAGATGCCCATGCCACGTGAAAGAATTTTTAAAAATCAACTGTACTCTGCATCCATTAACAGTCCAACACTTCTTACCTTTCTCTATCATTTCAAACACAGCAAAAATGCATTAAAATAGACTAACTGCCCCTGTATATTCTCTTAATGCCCACACCATGCCTGGTGTTTTTTCTGTGACTGCAGAATAAGTTGAAAGGATGCTGCCCATCAGTTGAGAAATGGCAGATGGCTTCAGAGGATGATCTGAAGCAGCTCTGAGTGTAGACAGCAAGCGACAAATCACATAATCTAATCATGGCCTGCAGCTGTCTGGACTGTCTTATTGACAGCAACAACACTGGTAGAGTGCGGATAGGAAGGATGTCATCTTGAGAGGGGCAGTAGGGTCTCATTCCATGCAGCTACTGCTACTCTGCTGTGAGAACACTTCAACATTCCTAATGATATGTTGCAGCACAGATGGATGGAAGACTGTGACCTCCTGGAAGCTCTTTTCAAATCTAGGCCTAGTAAAAGGAGCAGCCTGAACATGCAAGGTACAACTCTTTGTTTGTGCTGATTTTGGTCATCAGACACTGCATCATGGCTGGCTGATGGAGTGACCATCCACAGCAACACCCACTTCCACCCCCCGCCACGCCACCCCCCCCCCCACCCCCCGCATCCCAACTACTCCCTAACTTCCTACATTCAATCACCCACACATTCACCCACTCAATCGTCCACCAACTCTCTCACTCATCAATTTACTCACTCAACCATTCACACAGTCACTCACTTATCCACTCTCTCATTTATGCAGTCACTCACCTACCCACTCTCTCAGTCATTCACTCATTCACCAGCTCAATTACTCACTCTCCCACTAAGCCACTCATCCATTGAATCACACACCCACTCAGTCCACCTCCACTCACTCATTCACCTACCCATTCACTGTCTCAACTATGCACTCTCCCACTCAACAGTTTACCAACTCAGTCATTCTCTCACTCACTCGCTCACTCACTCTCACTCGCTCACTCACTCTCACTCACCCACTCAGCCACTCACCCATTGAACCACATACTCACTCAATCCCCCGACTCATCAACTCAATTACTCACCTCTCACTCAACCACTTACAAAATCACTCTCCCCCTCACTCATCGAGAGGAAACCTTTGAGACCGTCAAAATCTAAGCTGAATATAGCAGCTAATATTGTAAAAAGGGACATGTCCTCTCTGCTGCTGCTCTTCACCAGTGTTGCCAATGGATAGCTGTGCTGAAGCATCACTAATACAGCCAGAATCACAAGTTCCGGCTGGAAGAACACAAAATGGTCAGAGTGCAGAGAGCTTCGCCGTCAGTCGCAACCATCCTTTCATCACTGCTCACTAGAAGATCTGGGTTGATGTCTCCTCTCATGGGGGAATCTAAAACCAGGGGACACATTTTAAAGATAAGGGTCTCCCAATTAAAATGAAGATGAGGAAGAATTTATTTTCTTTGAGGGTATTTGTAGTCTTAACTCCACTTTCCTGCCTTAAGGGACATTCCCTCAAGGTCACATGGTCAGGCATGTTGAGGAAGGAAGCTGAGCCAATCGAGTACAAGGGCCCATATCCCAGGTTGATGGGAGAGCCGCAGGTGGAGCCAGGGAGGAATGGTGTACTATCGCATGGTTTCTCTGTCTGATTCTGTTTATAGATATAGTTAATTGTTCATTGGCAATAAAGCCTTTTGTTCTCAAGCCTCATTGAGTCGCCATTGATTTATTACATTTGGAATTCTCTTCTACAGAGAGCGGTGCTGGCTGGGCCATTGAATATATTCAAAGCTGAGTTAGACTGAACTTAGATTGAAAAAAGAATCAAGGGTTATAGGAAGTGGGCAGGAAAGTGGAAGTGAGACGACAAATCTGACTAGCCGTGGTCTTATTAAAAGGCAGAGCAGGCTTGATGAGCTGAATGGCCTTCATCTGCTCCTATTTTTTATGATTTTATGATCTCAAGCTGAAGATGATATAAATATTCACTTTTTCTTCTCCATCCCCACTCCTGCCCCCACAGAACTCTACCTTTGTTCCTTCATCCTTTTAGATATCCGAGACCAGGAAGTATGGTAAGGGAACCAACTCCAGGAGGAGCAGGAGGCTAGTGTTGATGAAACAGTCATTCAATTCCATATTAGCATCCACCAGCTAAGACACTGACACCACGCATCACATAGAGGCCACATGCAGGCAGGATCTGTCGAGTAACCGGATATTTGTGATTTGCACCCAGGGCAGGGGGGCAAGGGTTGTGCAGGAACCAGATCCCCCCGAGGGCAAGGTTGTGCATGAGTTCTGCTGCAGAGAACTCAGATGAGGGCTGAAATTCTACATGAGAAAGCTGATGGTGTATGCACAATGAAATACTTGGTGGATTAATAGGCTCGCCCTAAAGCCTGCAGTCAATGTCAAGGAGTATGAAAGTGTCCAAGACCAACTTGGCACCGAGTTCTGCACAGACGTTGGAACTCAAGCTTTCCAGCTTGGATTTAACTGGGGGCAAGTCTGTTCAGTACAAGCCATGCCAATGAGAAATAATTAATTCCAATTGGCTTGAAGTTATTCTTTTAATGCTATTAGGTTTGATTTCATGGTGGCAACAGATTTCTTTGTGTTTTGGGGCATGTCCTATTGAGAGGTAAGTCTGGCAAATAACTTTCTGTGTCCCTCTTACTTCACATAATATTTTCTCAGTGGGTATTGGTATGTTATAAAATAGCACATCCCAACTCACCAGGAGAAATTCACAAGTAACACCTTAAATTTTATATAACTTATATAACCATAACCCATGCTACAGTAGACACAATATAACATTATATTAATAGTCTGCAAAGGGTGTGCATTTCCTCAGCCTACGTCCTATAACACTTCCTTGACACATTTATTTTGACCTATGCTTTTACTGTCACTGCTAGCTCCTACCAGATTTCAGCATTCTTACTCATCCTGCAGTAAGTATTGAGTTTTTTGTTCCCTATTACCAGCCTATTCACGAGAAAAACCTGATCATTGCTGTTGTGTTCAATTATTTGGTACGTATGTGTGCCTGTTGTCTGTGCTGTGTGCTACTGGTTAAGCCTGTGTGTGTAGTTACACAGGAAGAGAAACCAAACTGGAACCAACAGAGAGCAAACATTTGTAGCATTAAATAAAGTTCCGCTCACATATAGAACCTGATATGTGTGATCTCTGCAAATCTCCGAGGCACAAAACACAATGGCCAGGATTTTCCAATGCAGGTGGTGATGCACCCTTGCCATGCGTTACTTGGCAGAGACAGAAACCCCATTGACAATGGTAGGACCAACGGCTACTGGTAGGCCATCTCCAGTACTGCAAAATGTGGTGGATTGCACAGAAAATCCTGCCCATCTGATATCTGCAACTTTATCTACTCTTCCCACCCACCTTACTGATTTCCCAGTGCTATTGTACCTCATGTACAGTACAAGCTACACTCAGTAGTCATTGCCTTTTCTCTGCTCATCCACTTGGAGTCTCATCTCCCACTTCATGTATACTCAGGTTATGACAGCACTGAGGCATTCCTAACGTCTCTTTCTATTTCTATCAGGATGTGGAGATGCCAGCATAGCATTGAGCTGGGCACAGCAAAAAGTCTCACAATGCCAAGTTAAAGTCCAACAGGTTTATTTGGTATCATGAGCTTTTGGAACGCTGCACCTTCATCAGGTGTGTGGTCAGACTGGGTAGGTCTGCCTCAGTGCTTCCAAATGACCAGTGCATTCGTGTTCATATAACCCCCCAAAGTCCCTCAAGCCTACAAATATTGTTAAATCAAAATACAACTTGATTTAATTAGCCACCTTAAATCATTAACTTTGATTAAGACATTGCAGATGACATACTGTTAAGCAACGTTTCACTGTGAGAAAATGCCGAGGCAAGTCTGCTACTGTTTTATTCAACTCAAGGAAGTTAGGTAGAACGCTAGTCGTCATGGTTGAAAAGCAAATGCAACACACAGGTCCCCTGAGTCCCACAATCTGATTCTTTTGTTACCTGAAAATTGTGCATGTTATAAACAGTGAAAAGCTGAGAATGTTCCAGAATCACAGCAACTTCCCTAACAGATATACCCAGCACTTCATGAATGAAGCACTTAATGAAATGCTTTTTGCATTTTTGAAAACTGGTAGTAGAATCTATTACTGAAGGCACTAAATGGGGTCAGTAGCTCTCACCATCTTCCCTTAAATTCACTGACATAGGTCCTCTGTGGTTGAGATTGGAATACATTTTTGTGATTTGCCAGTACTAAAGTTTTCATTAGACTAATTAATAATATTCAGCAATGATCCAAATACTGCCCTGTTTCAATTTTTTTTTAAGAAGTTTATTTATGAGGTCACAAGTCAGGTTACGTTAACACTGCAGTGAAGTTACTGTGAAAATCCCCTGGTGGCCACATTCTGGCACCTATTCAGGTACATTGAGGGAGAATTTAGCATGACAAATGCACCTAACCAGCACGACTTTAGGACTGTGGGAGGAAATTGGACCACCTGGAGGAAACCCACGCAGACATGGGGAGAACATACAGAATCCACATATACAGTGACCCAAGCCAGGAATCAAACCTGGGTCGCTGATGCTGTGAGGCAGCAGTGCTAACCACTGTGCCACCATGCCGTGCCATTATTGTAATTTTCACAGTCTAGTATCATTAAGCTGAGCATTTTTAAAAATATTTATTCTTGGGTTGTGAGCACAGCAGGCTAGGCCAGCATTGATTGCCCATCCCTATTTGTATTCAGCAGGCAATGGTGAGCCACCTTCTTTATTCACTGCAGTCCATGGGGTATATATCCATTTTTATTATAATCTGAAATACCAAGCAAGAGAATTTGAAGGGAATTTAGTTATAAATGCTGTACATTTTCACTTTGCTTAATCTTCTATTCTTCTATAGCCTGTGCTTTAGCATCTGATAGCCATTTATTTTTGACTTGTCTGATTTTCTCCTCTACTCGTTTGAACCACGGTGCTATAGTGGCTTCTCCCGTGGATTTATCAATCTCAAATAAATAAATAATAAGTTAAAATAGGAACACAATTGATGGTGTTGTAGGAATAATTCTACACTCCCTGAAACAATCTGCATACACATGGAAAGTGAGTGAGAAACAGAGCAAGAACACTAGGCAGACGGCACAGTAGCACAGTGGTTAGCACTGCTGCCTCATAGCTGCAGGAACCTGGTTTCAGGTGCTCTGGTTTCTTCCCACATTCTGAAAAATGTACTGGTTAGGTATATTGACCTAGAGTGTGGTAACTAGGGGAATTTCTCAGTAATTTCAGTGCACTGTTAATGTAAGCCTTACTTGTGATTAACAAATAAACTTTACTCACCAATCTTTATTTCTTTGCAAACTCAACTCCTGATTGTTACCTGCCCTTTAAAAAATAACTTTGACTGAACAAGTAACTGTGTTTCCAGTTATATAGCACTCTACGAAGAGTAAAACCTTCAGAGATTTTGTTCAGTAGAACAAACATTTTAATGTTAGAATGGGGTCCAAAACTGCTAAATTGGAATGCAAGTGAAACCATTGTACAAAGGAATACTTGTGGCAGTGATTTGATTATCTGGTCTCTTTGAATTCTGCAGGAGTAACCTATTTTCTTCATTTGTAGTGGAGAAATATGGAAGATAGGAGCAGGAGAGGTCATTTGGCCCTTTGAGCCTGCTTTGCCATTTATTATGATTATGGCTGATTGTCCAACTCAATACCCAAATTCTGCTTTCTCCCGATAACCTTTGATCCCATTTGCCCCAGGCGTTATATCTAGCCACTTCTTTTTGAAACATTGACAACATTTGGAAAAAGATCCAATGGCAATGCAATTTTTTGCAAGCAAATGATTCCACAGGGGCCACCTTCCTTTTTGTTGCAGGTGGCTTGAAGGTTGCATTGCGTAAGGTGCAGCAAGAGAAGATGGTCCTCTTTGTAGTGGGAAGTCTAATTTCTGTCAAAACTAAGATTCAATTTTCTGAGGCAAATGTGGACACGGAGCAAGTGCAGAAGATGGTTTTTGGTAACATCAATGCCAGGGTAAACATACTGTTCGTCACTTCTCCCTCCCAACACCAACACCGCCCCCCCCACTCCCCGCCCCCCTCCATCCCCTCCCCCCCCCCCCAACCCCTGTGTTCTATTGATCACAATCGAGTAGCATAGTGACATTGATGTGCTGGTGTACACGGCCAGGACCAGTGCCCTACAGAAGAGAGAGAGGCTGGGCCCTTAGTTCTTCCAGCAGCAGGGCATAGCCTTGGCACAGGATATTCCGGCATCGAACTTCATACCTTCAGATATCAGAGCTGCAGTGCTGGAGAAGACTGAGTTTGTCCCGGGGACAGTGGACCACTTTTGCTAGGCCATACAAGAGCTGGCACCACATAGGCTGGGGGGCCACCCATTGCCTGTGGCCCCTAAAGTTACCACCGCTCTGAACTTCTATGTAAGTGTCTCGTTTCAGAGAAGCACAGGTGACATGTGTGGCATCTCCCAGTCAACTGCATACAAGTGCAATAAGGAGGTCACAGATGTGATATTCTGTATGGTGAACATGTACAGCAGTTTGAACCAGGACCAGGCAAGCTAAGACACCAAGGCTATTGGCTTTACCCACTTAGCAGGCATGCCCCAAGTGCAGGGTGTCATGTGACTCTGCGGTCTCCATGGCGGCATGTGAAGCTATTCATGAGCAGCAAGGAATACCACTCTCTCAATGTTCAGATCATCTGTGAACACGCAATGCGCATCATGCAGTTGTGAGCTTGTTTCCTGGGGAGCATCCATGACCCCTACAACTTGCAATGCTTGCAGATCCCAGCTGTCTTTGCAGCAGAGCAGTGGCTAGAGAGTTAGCTTCCTGGGAACCACTGAGGAGGTGGCTGGTAACACCAGTGCTGAGGCCACAAACACCCACTGAGACTTGCTATAACAAGGTTCTTGTATCAATGTGTGTGCTGATGGAGCAGACAATTGCTGATGGAGCAGGTTTCAATGCCTGGACTGGTCGGAGCTACTCTACAATTCAGTCCCCAGAGGGTGTCCCGCTTCATTGCGCTCTTCACAACTTGGCGCTACAGCGGGGAGATCAGCTGGACCAGGAGGAGTTGGGAACACCACATTACTTCCAATGAGGAAGAGATCAAGGAGGGTGGTGAGGGTTAACATACAGAGGAGAAGGAGTGTCTACATTAGCCAAAGAGGGATGCCCTCATAGCACCTCCTTTCAGGGATGACCAGGACTAGAGACGGAAAAGCTCTCCCATCATGGATTCTTACATCAGATTATTAAAGTGGTGTCAGCAGAAGATCCTCGTAATGGTCCCTACATTCAGGAACAGGGCACTACTTCATTGGCCGAACACTGCTGGAAAATGTTGCAGGCCAGGGCAACCATGATGATTTGCATTGAGGACAGAGTGATGCTCCTCTCACCCTCAGTGATCTGTCAGACTCCCTCCTGACAGAGGGCTGAAGGTATCCTGCCAATCAACGGGCCTCACAGACACTGGATGACTTACCTCAGCAACTGCTGCTCCCTCCAAGATCAGGGATCCTGGTGTTTTCCTCCAATCTACATGTGAAGTGGGTTGGCCTCTTCATCACTGGAGAAGAGTGCAGACACGGGAAGCCTGAGTATTATTGCTTATAGTGGGGAGGGGGATTGGGGGGGGGGTTGGCACCTACCATGGATTGGGCGTTGAGGGGAATGGGTCTGGGGAGTACTGGGAGTGGGGGGCGGGGGGGGGGCAGAGATTTGCCAGCAGCAGCCCATCTTTACTGAGTCATGAGAGTGGGAGGTAGGAGAGACTTAGCTGCCATTTTCACACTCCACAGGGATCAGATAATATAATCCTTGCAGTTCACATGGAGGCCATTTAGCCCATTAGATCTGCACCAATTCTCTGACAGACAGTAACTTACTCCATCCCTATCCCCGAAACCCCACATAGTTACCCTGCTAATTCCCTTAACCCTTGGGTCACTAAAGAAAAATTTTAGCACAGCCAGTCTACCTAACCTGTAGATCTTGGACTGTGAGAGCAAACCTGGAGGAAATCCACGCGGACATGGGAGAACATGCAGACTCCACACTAACAGTTACCCAAGACTGGAATTGAACCTGGGCCCCTGGTGCTCTGAGGGTGCAGTGCTAACCACTGTGGCACTGTGCCACCCTTGAAGTGCTGACCGTATACATGGGCTTGCAGAGCATGGTGCCATGAAATGACAGGGTGGAGGATCTGTAGGTGAACAAAGTAATGTTTAATAGGAGAGCAGTATTACATTGGCGACACTGACAGGCCCGACACCACCCCATCCCCCACTCCGCAGCGTCGACCCCCTCCTGCAGCCCTGAACACCCCCCCCCCCCACCCACTGATGACCAACCCTGATCACTGCCTCCCTTCGTCCCCCACTGAGTGGCAGCGGGACCCCTCAACCCCACCGAACACTCCCAGAGGCCTTGCCCCCAGAGGTCCCGCCCACAGGAGCCCTGCCCCCAGAGACCCCAACCTCATTAGGCTTCGTCCTCATCAGGCCCCACCCCATTAGACCCTGCCTCCTTGGCACCACCCTATGCTTGATGGGCAGTGCCAAGGCGCATCTTCGGCCCTGGTACTTTGCACCTTGGGTGATGCCGGGGGCCCAGGCTGGCACTGCCAAGGTACCAATGCCCAGTCACCTGACACTCTGGAGGGTCCCGTTGCCCCCCTTTCCAGCGGGGTCAGGCCGTTGTTGGGGAGCTATTGTAAACCCCGTTGGAGTGAACTACTCCTGGTGGTGGGGAGATGCACGGGGGCCGGATGCCCAGCGCGGATTGCACTAATCCGACACCATTGAAATCGCCCAGTCCACTGCGCTAAAAAATCAGTACAGTGGGATGGGAGAATTGCACTCCCAGATTTTTAAGTTAAAATGGATAATAAATCCGGCACAGTCAGCTCATCTCCCAAATGCCCTTTATTAGAACATACCACTGTTGGGAGTCCTGTAATCTGGTGAAAATCAGTATTGTCCCCAGCTGACGCACTGATGGCGATTTTATCAAACAATTCTAAGTCCAAAAATGATATGAAAATGGGAAGGTTTCCAATCTGTCTTTTGGGTGAGTCCAAATGTGCAATCTTGTGCACTTGGAGAGAAAAAAACAAATCCATTTCTCGCCTGTAGGGGGAGGGGGTGGGGCTTAAATCACCTGCTGAGAGCAGCGGAGGGCACCATCGGGCAATGCACAGGTCTCTCTGCTCTGAGCAGCAGAGAGGCCTGTCACACAGCCTCTGCTGTATATAGCTGGCCTCCATGGCTAAAACACGGCAGTTCCCCGTCCCGCGCTGCCACGGGGCTCCACGGCCTATGGTGGCCCCCCTACCCCTCACCCCCGACAGATCAACTCCCATGACCTCCCTGACAGATCAGCTCCGATGACCCTCCACCCTGCCCAGACTGATACCCCCCCTTCCTCCCCCCACTCATCACAACTGCAGACTGGCAGTGCCTCTCCACCAGTATCCCCCCACCAATCTCAAATTCAGAGTGCGCAGCAGTGGTGCCTCCACCCCTTATTGGCCCATCCCCTAACCCCAGTCTGACCCTGCCCGCCAATATGCCCTGCACCCCTCAGGCCCTGCCCCTTGGCACTCCCAGTGCCTAGTTAGTGGTGCCAGGGTGCCAGTGCCAGGCTGACATTGTCCACCTGGCATCTCTCCATCTTGCTCCTGACCTCCTGGAGGTGGCCTCACAGTCTTCTATTTCTATCGGGCAAGACCATTGCATTTGGACACATTGGTGGGGACCAGCTGTGATTCTCACCGGAGAGGACCTCTCCCGATGAAGCCACAGAGGCAAGTGAGCCCAGAAGAGTGAGCCCTGGGCTCGCTAAACACATGTAAAATATATTTAAATATGATTTAAATATTTTATTCAGCCTTGCGCTGGAAATGGCCGACAAGCTGATCTCACTGGATATCCAATGCCGGTAAGATCGCGAGAGACAGGCAAGCGGGCGCAAACTTGACTTCTTGGCTCTCTCGCGATCATACCAGCTGATCCCACTGTGGCACAGTGGTAAGATTGCTCCCAACAGTTTTACTGCATGTGACAAAGGAAGCGTTTTTGTCAACATAATGCATGTTGCTTACTTGACACAGTTCAGACAAAAACCTGTTCTCAGGCTAGATGGCAGACTACTTCGAGAAGAGGCAGAATCTGCCCCCAGTATCTTAGAAAGATCCAGTCAGTGACCATCACGGCCATTGTTGGTACTGCTCAGTGATAACCCCTCTCAGAAAGCACAAGGGCCGCAAAGACCTGCACAGGTCTGTGTCTGAAAAAGTGTCTCCTGGGTAGCAAAATGTGTTGACAAAACAACTCGCACTTAGTGCTGCTTCATGAACTTGTCCTCTTCATCTAAACCAATGAGAGCAGTGAAACCCATCAAGGCGTTCCCATTCTCAACACTTTGGACAAGTGTTTATGTATCTTTTACCCCCCAGCAAAGAAGTCAACGGCACCCGTGTCAGCTCCAACAAGCTGCCCCACAGCCATTCAACTCTTGAAGGGATGTTAAGTAGCTCAGGATGAGACTTCTGTCCTCTCCTGGGAAAGAGGTCCTGTCTCCAAGAACTGCTGGTCAATCAAATCGCTAACATCACTCTGATCATAGCAGTATCACTGCGGCTGGTGGCTACTGTTGGAACTATAAGACCATAAGTTATAGGAACAGAATTCAGCCATTTGGCCCATCGAGTCTGCTCCGCCATTCAATCATGGCTGATAAGCTTCCCAACATCATTGTCCCACTTTTCCCCCGTAACTTTTGATCCCCTTACCAATCAAGAATCAACAGATTCACCATCCTGTGGCTGAAGAAATTCCTCTTCATCTTGGTTCTAAAAGATCATCCTTTACTCTGAGGCTTGGTTCCTAGTCTCTCCTACAAATGGAAACATCTTCCCATGTCCACTCTATCTAGGCCTTTCAATATTCTGTAGCAGCAGCAGACCCCAAAAAAGGACGTCACTGGATCCCGATGGAGTGGTAAATTGGGGGTTGGGGGGATAGGGGGGATGTTATTTGACAAGAACAATCTAGGAGGCCCTGTAGAGGAGGTGAGTGGGGAAGGGAGCCAGGATGTACAGGCCTAGGGGGAGAGAAAACCCAAAGGGCGATGGTGGCAGGGAAACAGATAGACCCAGGGACCCATAAAAAAGGACCCCCCCCCCCCAACCCTTGGCTGCAATGGCTTGAGGAATGGGACATGATCAGCTTCAAAGTTGACTCCCCCCCCCACCCCTCACCTCAACCCAGCTTGAGCAAAATTACAGCAGGGCAGGAAGAGGCCCTTAGGCAGCCATTAATTGCCGACGATGACCACACACCATGAAAGAGTAAATCCAAGAAAAAACAAGTGAATGAAATCTAATTAAATATCTAAGTTTCAACCATAAATGCAATCACTTGAAATTAATTTTGACAACTGAGATCTAACTTTATGTACTTTGTTCATTTTATGCAGGCAAGATAAATATCAGGCGCCCAGTTTACCAGAATAATGTGAATTTTGGCATGACCCATAATTCAAATATTGTGATAAAACGGTCTCTGGCCAGTAATGTAACATCAGATTGACTTACTTGTTTGTCTTGTGTTGAAATCTGGTTGTACTCTTTATCCCGGAGATGTAATTAATCGTGCAGTGAACGCTGTATTAATTTTTTTAACTCCTAACCAACTGAATAATTTAGATAAACAAATAAAGTGACAACAGGATCGATAAGGTTACTTACAACTCACGGTTAAAATGATCATTGGAAAGGAAAGGGTAAGATTTTAGTGACTCATGCATGTTTCATTGGTATTAAAGCTTGTGTTTCAGATTTATGAGCAGTGCAGTTTATGGATCTGAAATCTTATTAATAAAAAATAATTCAGCATAGAATATCTGTTCTGGGATATTGGCACTTCAGAGATTTTCAAACATAATGCCTAGCAGTAACTTCTATCAGATATGCAATCAAATTATTCACAGGCACAAAGTTAACACATTTCTTTTTACATTTCTCTGTCATATCTAAGGTTATGGTTCAGAAATGGAAAGATAAATAAATTATTCATAGCAGCATAGCATTTTGAGAGTTCCTGTTTGATTGCTTGACTCCCCTGAGATTTCACTTGACATAATTTCCATTGGCTGCATTTGGGTCTGCTCATCCATTGCTCCTGATCTCATCAACCATCATTGAATTAATAGGTTTAGTTCAAAATGTTACTCTTCACCTAAAAATGTATCCAATGTCTTAATCCATTTGAGCTAAATGGACACAATCTCTTCAATTTCATTCCAGTGCTGAACCTATGGACTATTTGCCGTTTCACCACAATGGCTTGTCCTCTTATTCCAGACTGCCACCAGCATGCTCTCTCGCATGCTATCTTCAAATGCCTCTGCCATTGGCACTTTTCTACCTATCCTTGAAATCCTCCTCAAGATCTACATGGGAAAAGCCAATGGCCTAGAGGTATTATCACTAGACTATTAATCCAGAAACTCAGCTAATTTACTGGGGACCTAGATTTGATTCCTGCCACAGCAGATGGTGGAATTTGAATTCAATAAAAACTACCTAGAATTAAAAATCTATTAATAACCATGAAACCATTGTTGGAAAAGCCCATCAGGGTTCATTAATGTCCTTTAGGGAAGGAAATCTGCTGTCTGTATTTGTTCCGGCCTATATGCGACTCCAGAGCCAGCAGCAATGTGGTTAACTCTCAACTCCTCTCCAAGGGCAACTAGGGATGGGCAATAAATGCCAGCCAGCCAGTGACTCCCATGAATAAATAATTTTTTAAATCCCCTCTTTCCTTCTGCAAAGGAGCTTGGAGTAATTAAAGATACCTCATTAATTCATGTTGTATTATTTATTCCTTCCTATGCATAAAGGCACCAAATGGTGGAAAGAAAGGAGATCAATAGGAAAGAGAGAGAATAAAAGAAATAGAAGCATGAAAGGAATATGATTTCAAGCAGGAGAGAAAGAGAAAGCAAAAATGGAAGGAAAGGAAATGGGAAGGTGGGAAAGGTATGTAAAAAAATACAGATTTAAAGATCTTTAGTAGTTCGTTACTTGGAGAATTTGCATCTCTTCTCTTTTGATGAAGATACCATGCCATTCAACTCCAGGAATCTGAGTTAATAGCAAAAGGCAGAAAAACTGACATTCTCTCACCTTAAAGAAACTAAGAGGGAACCTTATAGGATAAATAGTTAAGAACTAAATAATATCACAATAGTAAATTCAAAGCACTATTTCAAGATAAATAACATTTTTAAAGCAAAGGCAATGTTCTATTATTGTTATATAATTTGTAAGGGTATAGGAATTAATTGTTCTGAGGGTGCACTGTTGTTTGACAGTCAGGTGAATCATAGAATCCTTCCAGTGTGGAAGAGGCCATTCGGCCCATCAAGTCTGGCAGAGTATCTTATCAGGTCTACTCCCCTGCCCTCTGTCCTGTGTAGCCCCACACATTTACCATGGCCAATCCAGCCATACTTCTTGGGACACTAAGGAGCAATTTAACATGACCAATCTGCCTAACTTTGCACATCTTTGGACTGTGGGAGGAAACTGGAGGTCTGGAGGAAACCCACACAGACATGGGGAAAATGTGCAAACTCTACACAGGCTAAAACTGAACTCAGGTTCCTGGAGCTGCGAGGTAGCAGTCTTAACCATTGTGTTACTGTGCCGCCCTGAGCAACAATGTCCACCAGTCACATTGAGCGCTGGTAAAAATGCCCTCAATTAAACTCCAGCATTTTGATTCTAAAAGCATGACTAATTTGAATTATCAGGAACAAAAGACAGAGCAGGCACTTGGGTAAGTTTGAGTCAAGAGTCAAATTTTGTACTGACATTATAAAATACTTTTTCACTCCAAGCATGATCAGTGCTTGAAATAAGCTTCTGGGCAAAGTAATTGCTCAGATGCAGCCAAAGTTTTTTTCTCCAAGATAAATAAACTAAAATGGCTTGGATGATTTTATCTTGTAATCTTCATCCTTTGATTTTATAAACTTTTCATGATCATAGTGTGTCTGGTAAATTGGACTGAAGATTTCAGGCAGCATTTAATAGTAAAACAAGTGAAAACTGAGTGCATGCATTGGACTGAATTCAAAATATTTTGCCAGCTCCAGCTCTGTGTTTTAAGTCCACAAAGCAAATTTTAAAAATGAGATTGTGAGTCTGGTGGCTGCATAGAGTGGAATAAAACAACACTGTTTTGCATTATTCAAGTGTACTCAACATTGAAGTTAGTAAATGTAGAACACAGAGAGTTGAACAATAATAGCTCTCTTGTATTGGATCTCAAAAAGGAACAAAATAAAATGAAATAGAATGAAAATGCGTGACCTCTTTAACTGTTAAAGTACTAAACCAGTGCAAAATGACAGAGAAATCATCATCCTCTAGAGTGAGCTGTGAGGAGGATGCAGAGATGCTTCAGCATGATTTGTTCAGGCTGAGTGTGTGGGCATCTGCATGACAAATGCAGTATGATGTGGATAAATGTGAAGTTATCCACTTTGGTAGCAATAATAGGATGACAGTTTATCACTTGAATGTAAACTGAGAGAGGTGGATACTCAGTGAGATATTGGTGCATCAGTTGCTGAAAGTAAGCACGCAAGTACAGCAGGCAGTAAAGAAGGCAAGTGGAATGTTGGCCTTCATAGTGAGAGGATTTAAGTATCAGGATAGAGATGTTTTGATGCAATTGTATTGGGTATTGCTGAGGCCACACCTGCAGTATGGTGTGCAGGTTTAGTTGTCCTTATCTGAGGAAGGATGCCCTTGCTGTAGAGGGAGTACAGCGAAGGTTTACCAGGCTGAATCCTGGGATGGAAAGTCTGTCATATGAGGGGAGACTAACTTGGTTAAGATTATATCCACTAGGGTTTAGAAGAGTGAGACGGGATCTCAGAAACTTATAAAATTCTAACAGGATTAGATAGGGTTCCAGATGGACAGGGAGTCCAGAACTAGGGATCATAGTTTGAAGATAAGGGGTAAACCTTTCAGAACTGAGATGAGGAGAAGTTTCTTCACCCAGAGGGTGGTGAATGTGTGGAATTCATTACCACAGAAAGTAGTTGAAACCAAAATGTCTGATTTCAAGAAGAAAATAGATATAGCTCTTTGAGGCTAAAGGGATCAAGGGATATGGGTGGGTGGAGGATTAGGATATTGAATTGGATGGTCAGTCACGATCAGACTTGAAGGACCAAATGGCCTACTCCTGCTTCTAGTTTCTATGTTGCTAACTCATCTTAGTCGTAGGCGTCATCGGAGAGAGACAATTTTGGCAACTTGTAGCTTGAGGGATGACACTCTGCAATGCCAGGACAAGTCAAGGAAGGAGGGCCTCCATGAAATATCACAACTAGTATGGTGCATTGACCCGAACAGGCACCGGAGTGTGGCGACTAGGGGAATTTCACAGCAACTTCATTGCAATATTAATGTAAGCCTTACCTGTGACTAATAAATAAACTTTACTTTTAAACATGCACCGTTGGCATCATTCAAGAAACAATGCTTTTCACAGCATGTAAATACATGTGACAATAATAAATCAAATCAAATTAAATCATTCAGCAACATACTCTAAACTAACTGACCCGGTAAAAGGTATTGAGTCTAGGGTGCATTCATGGTGATTTTTTCCCAACTAGAAACTCTCATACATTCCAGAAGGGATTCATACATGAGACTGAATTCTCCTCCATGGCACATTTGTGGGATGACGGCTAAGCCAGCATTTACTGCCCAGCTCTAGCTATCCTCTTAAAGGTATTGATAGGCTTTCTTCCTGAAATATGTGGTCAAAGTACTTCAACAAAGCTGTCTGATAGGGAGCTCCACAATTTTGCTTCTTCACTGATGATGAAGAAATAGAATATACCTTTGAGTCAGGATAATGTGTAACTTGAAGAGGAGTGTTGAGGTGATACTGTTCCCATCCACTTGCTCCCTTTGTCCTTCTAGGTAGTGGGGTTGCAGGATTGTATAAGCCGTGGATACGAAGTTGTTCACAAGGCATTTTTATTTATTCATGGGGTCAGAATTTAATGTCTTCCCTGAGGGAAGTTTGGAGGGAGAAGGGAAACATTTAATCAGATGGGAGGGTGTCAGGTTCCCTGATTACGTCATGGTGGAAAGGATGTTTAGCCCGCCTCCACAGTCAATTGAAGCTATTCTTGAGACAAAACAATGTGTACCAACTACAAGATGCACATTAGCAACTCACCAAGGTTTTTCGACAGCACCTTCCAAAACTATACTCTGTATCGCCTAGAAGAAGAAGGCATGAAGCAGAAGCATCCACGCCCAAAAGGTTTCCTCCAATCAACACACAAGCCAGATTCAGAAATTTAACAGTGCTCCAATAGCATCCCTGGGTCAAAGTCCTTGAATGCCTTCGTGAACAGCATTGTGTCCATGAATGCTGCTCACCACCACCTCCTCAAGGGCTATTAGGGATGGGCAATAAATTCAGCTCCTGCTAACAACGGTCACATCCCATGAATCAATACAATAAAAATGGTGAAATGCCTAAATTCTCACTAACAGTTACTGCATCTTAAAGTGCAATTAGTATATACATTCTGTCTAATCATTTGAGCAAAATAATCTCTTTATTGCACTGTATAATGCAAGATCAGAAATAGTAGAACTGTTTGACTTATTCAATCCTCACCTTATTTATTTGCATGCCCATTCTATCACATATGAGGTCTGATATAAGATTAATACAAGACCACAACATTAGTGGAAGTAAACTACTGGAACTATTTATTAATATGTCTATCTCCTAGCACAGTCAGCACAAGGCTGCCTAAGCAAACTCCATCGCTGGTGTGTGTGTGTGTGTGTGTGTGTGTGTGTGTGTGTGTGTGTGTGTGTGTGTGTGTGTGTGTGTGTGTGTGTGTGTGTGTGTGTGTGTGTGTGTGTGGAGCTTGACTCCTGGATCACCTGAGCTGTTCTCTTTAAGGGTCATGCCCCAACATACATATCACATTCCCATTGTTCACTTGTTCTGTAATGTTGCACTCATCCATCTGGAGGTCCCTCTGTACCTTTGCAGTTCCTTACATTTTTGCTAAAGAGGTTTGGTCACACCATAAACTGGGTCTTGAATATACTGTAAATATTTCATCAAATACTAAAGGTTAACCATTAAAAGTATTTTTTTTCAACAAACATTGCTCACAGTCAACAACTTTTCTTAAGCATTGGATTCCAGTTGATATACTTATGGATGTTTAGTGTCTGTAAGCTATGTAGGAATGTTCTAGGATTATCTTGTTCTCTTGATGTGGCACAAAACATAGACACATGAGCTAGATAGATAGCAGAGGAAGAATGCACAAAACACTTTACAATCCCAAAAGAACAGGAATGACTGATTCATGAAAACTTCACAAGATGTCAGGTATACCAAGCTTTGTTTTTGTCTGTTGACTATATTTCATGTGAAAAGTGATATTGCAAGACAGAGCTTGAGCTTGATGACTTAATAAACTTACCCAGACAAATATAACAGTCCCAGATTTAATCACGAGTGTGTGTTCAAGCTGACCAGAGTCAATAAGAGGTTACAATTGATCCCAGAGCTCCTGGACTGGGAATGGGAGAATCAACCACAGAAGGCTCTGTGTTATAGCCCTTTGTATGTTTTTAAAAATGCTGCTGTTGTTTCAATTAGACTCTGGTAAACACATGGTATAAAATATTTAAAATTGCATGTTCTTAATATTTGAATTGCTGACATATTGTCAACCTTACATATGAATAATGACTCTATGGTAGGGATACAGAAGAGAAACTACATCCAGCGAACTACAATCATCAAGGAACAAATGTCTTCAGTAGAGAAAGAGCACCAGTGTTAGCATTGGAAAAAATGATAAAACGCGGCCATCTGAATCGCATGGAGGTTATGCTGAAGAGGAAGAACAAATAGGGACAGGGGTTAGTTGGGGAGCAGTATCAGATGTTGCCTCACTAATTTTATTCCATTTATATAAATGCCAAGTTGTTATTGACATTTTCGCCTGAAGCTGCCTTGATATTGTTGAGGGGAATGGCTGGTGTGGATACCATAGCAGCAATGATATCATTGTGAATTTTAACTCTTAATTTGTTTGGGTGAATTGAGTCATCTTGGCTGCTGCTTGCCATTGTCTCATTTGGCTAAGTAGCTACTGCCAGGATATATGTAAGCCTTTCTGCTTGATTTGCTTTAATGATCAAAGAGTATTTTGTTTTATCTCTGCTCCACACTGATAAATGGTAGAATCTCACTGTTCTTTGTGTAGCTGTTTCTGCAGCAAAACTGTTAAATTTTTAAGACACATAGTTGTATTGCATTTAACCACACATCACATTTGTAAAGATATGGTTGTTTAAAGTAATATATTTTAGAGCCTGATTGCATGATCATCCATTGAATAAATAAACTTTCTTTCCATAAAGGTGCTTAGTGCACACTACAGATTTGTTATTTTTCAATTATTATCTCCACCATTTACTAATATATTAAAATAAGCAAAATACTGCGGATGCTGGAATCAAGAACAAGAACAGAGGATTTTGGAAACACTCAGCAGGAATGGCCGTATCCATAAGGAGAAGAAGCAGACTCAAATCTTTAACTCTGTTTTCTCTCCTTATAGCTGCTGTCAGACCTGCTGAGTTTTTCGAGCAGCCCCGGTTACTATTAAATGAACCTTGAATGTAATATTGTTAAGTTGCAAACAATAAAGTTAATTTCCATGTTCTGGTGTTAGTGCAGTGGATAGTGTGCAGAATATATTTCTTGGCTGTCTCCTCAAGGCAGAGGAGGACTTGTCTGCTTGTCCAATGCCCCCACCCAAAATCATTGGCAACTCCAGGCATATGACTAATGAAATGTATCCCAGGACATTGTGGGAAGCTAGGGAAGAAATTGCGGGGCCCCTAGAGGAGATATCTGTATCATTGACAATCACAGGTGAGGTGCCGGAAGATTGGAGGGAGTCAAATGTTGTGCCATTATTTAAGAAAGGCAACAGGAAAAAGCCAGGGAACTATAGACCGGTGAGCCTAACGTCAGTGGTGGATAAGTCATTGGAGGGAATTCTGAGAGAAAGAATTTACATGTATTTGGAAAGGCAAGGCCTGATTAGGAATAGTCAGCACAGTGTCGTGTGTGGAAAATTGTGTCTTACAAATATGACAGTTTTTTTTGAAAGGGTGTCCAAGAAAATTGATGAGAGCAATGCAGTAGATGTTGTCTACATGAACATTAGCAACATTAGCAAAACCTTTGACAAGGTACCTGTTGGAGAGAAAATCCTAGTAGGTTAGAGAAGTTTTAAATAATTAGGGATTCAAGGCAGTAATCAAACCATTGACACTAAGTGAAATGGCATCAGATCAGGCTAACAGGGGAACTGCCTACATAAAGGCACATGAGAATGAGATTTGAATAAGTATTTCTGATTTAAATATGTATTTTGGTATTTTGAAATGTATTAACTGTATTTTATAGAAGTAATTGTGCACTTTAGCCAAGAGCAGGGTGCTGAGAAGGGTGGCGGGATGAAGCTTTAGCAGACAGAACCATATTCTTTGGAAACAATGAAACCTCAGAATGTGCAATCTCTTGTCAGCAAAAGTTGCTAGCAGTGAGGTTCGCAGGGCTACTTATGTATAGAGTTTTTCTCACTATCCAGATAAAATAGGTCCCTTCTCAGACGTAAGAATGTACATCTGTCTTGTTTGGCCAGTGACCTAGCAGGAGTTGATGGGAACCTTAACTTTGATGCATGTAGCTGAGCATCAGGGGTTACTAGGTAACAGAAGAAGAAGCATCAGCAATCGGGGGAGAAAGCATATGGATTTTATGGACCAATGAAATGCCATGGTGTCAGGGAGTAGAATGCAATTGGCTAAAGTATGTGCCAGGCATTATGATTTGATCGTAACTAACAGAAGGTGGGAAAATTTTGATCTGAAAAATGTATAATTGATCGAACCATGCAATGCAACCTCAGATTGGCATTGGAATGCTCAAAGCCTTCTCTTGTAGTGAGGCATTGGACTTCTCAATACTCATTCTCCCTTCGATCATTGGTTAATAAAGGTAAGTCTTTAAACCAGGACACTGGCTTTCGTGAGTCTTTGTATTGGCTGAAGGTTTGGTAATACCTAGCCTTCAGAGAACCCGCAGCAGTATCGCATGGTAAAATGGTCAGTAAGGTTAGAACACATGAGCTCCAGGGAGAATTAGCCAATTGGGATACAAAATTGGCTTGCCGGTAGGAGACAGAGGGTGGTGGCGGAGGATTGTTTTTCAGACCGGAGACCTGTCACTAGTGATTTGTCACAGGGATTGGTGCTAGGTCCATTGTTGTTTGTCATTTATATAAATGATTTGGATGAGAACACAGGAAGCATTGTTAGTAAGTTTGCAGATGACACCAAAATTGGTGATGGAATGGACAGCGAAAAAATGTATGTAAGACTACAACATGACCTTGACCAACTGGGCCTGCTCCTGCTCCTAATTTGTATGTTCATTGACTCCATAAAATAGATTTTCCTCACATTGCCATTGCTTCTTTTTCTATTCATCTTAAATCAATGTTCTCCGGTTGTTCTGCCAATAGAAACAGTTTCCCACTGTCCACTCAGCCTAGAACACTTCTGATTTTGAACAGCAATGTATTAGCCCATGTTTCCCTTGTCAGACTGCAGATCTTGGCTGAACATTGATCCCGGATCTCAGTGTGGCATCAGAACTGGAAGACGTACAATTGACATAGTTACTCTGAAAAGGTTTAAAGAAATAAAAACACGTGTAACCTCAGGGTTACACACCCAGACCAAGCCCGGCAAGAGATATCCCCAAACCTCCAGGGGATTTCCCACCTCTCTGTTAACTAAGGACACACCTCCCAGCCTCAACCCCCATGGAATTCCCCATCCCTCCCATGACCAGGCCCACCGACCATGATGGACACCCTGACCTGATCCCCACAACCCCCAGATTTATTCGGATCTCCGTTCCCCACCCCTCCCGTTATTATCTGTTGCTATACTGATAGTATAAATGTCAGCATGTTCCTTCGCTGTGAATAATAATATCCAAAGGAATAAGTTGTCAGCATGCTGTACAACTTTCCAATGTTAAAACAATTAAGAGGATAGCGGGATAAACAGGGGAAAGACACGTTGTGTTGCATACAGAGTAAGGTGAGGGAATAGAACAAACTTTGATGCAGCAGTGCTTCATTAACAGCTGTTTGCAACAATTCCCAAATCTAATCCCCTGCATAAATATTGCCCAAAAGTAAAATGATTTATTGTGTTCCCAGAAGAAACATGCTGTCCATTTCTATCTACTGCACATTAACATCAGTTTTACCAAAACTGATCCTTCTTACCATTATTGAAATAAAGTGCTCAGATTTGCTATACTCACAAATGGTGCTCATTTAACAGCCACCAGTCAGCTTCCTGCCACTTAATTAGGTTTGTGGCACCACTTTCCTAACCTAATGCTACATTTGTATATTTTCTGAGTGGGAGAATCAATGTGGTTGTTGTTCATTACATGTCTCAAGGGATGGAAATGGCATTATACATCTGAAATGGCTCCGTTACAACTGGAACTGTATCTGACAGGGAACTGGCTGCTCAGATCTGCAAACCAACTAGCATTTCATGAATTATTTCAGAGGCAAGATGGTTTACGTTTTCCTGACAGAAGTTTATCTAATCCTTCTGCACACCCCAAATGGTACATATTGGCGTATGGCGGCCACAAACAGAGACCAGGCGTGATGGCCATGCCGGGAGTGCTCAGAGGCCATTGAAGCCTTCAGTGGATGGGGACCCTGGCACACCCAAATGCCTAGCTACCACACAGATTGACATGGATGTACTCCACACTTGGCTATTTCCAACTCATCACCATGGATTCTATGAAAAATCAAAAATTGGTAGCCCTGTTGGGAGAGCGGATGCTGCCAATGTTGGACGGACAATGAAAAGGTGTCTCAAAATGGTGGGTGAACATTAAATGAGGCAATTCTGTCCCTTGCCACCCACCCCTACTCTCAGCCTGCTGTCAGCAGGCCACTTCCATTCATCTGACAGGCTTTGGCTTCACGTATGTTGTCAGGAGAAATCCAGGTGACGTGTGAAGTGTCCTCTTTAATTGCCACTTTAATTGACCAAATTGGCTGCCTGCCACTGGTGAGCAGTTCGCCATCAGCCCTGAAGCAGCCTCACACAAATTAGGCCAGAAGCCGGACCATGCCAAGACACCAGCACACCAGCTGGTAGTACAATGGTGCAGGAACAACTGCCTTTGAGCCCGTATGCACTGCACGCTGGATATCCAGCCTTAACTTTCAACTCCTGCTACTTCTGCAAATCTTGCCTCTCAATGGAATTACATGGCCTTATCATTCTGCTGCCAGTTGTCCATGGGGTACATGGAATTGCTTGTTCAAGCAAGCAATGCATTAGTAATTTGCTTAATACATCCATGACCTATTTACAATGTTTTCTGAAATGCAGCCCTGACTAAACTTCACTCGTACCTCAAGGACTCGGGACAGTCTGGGGTCACAGGAGGAGTTACATAAATGCAAGTTCTTCTTTTTACTATGCTGATCTCCCTGTCGGCAGCTGTGAATGATCACAGAACAGCTCCTTGAAACTCTGGATACCATTTTATATGATGAACAGCACTGAGGCGATTTAAATGTCAGGGAATCATGTGATTGAAACAAAGCTGACATCATTGGCATCATTTATTCAAACCACCAATAATCAGGCAGGGCTTCCTGGGCACTGAATAAGCAGATTGTTTCAAATAAGTGAGGACCTGGAACAATGGATCTCTTTCTTCAACTCATTACATCCAGAAAGATGTGTAAATGATTCTAACCCATTCAGTCCTTTAACACCCAGTGTCAGGCTATGTGCACAGTGCAAATACAAACCTTGACACAACAGACCTGAAATTAGTTTAAGGGTGACTTCCTGTGTGGGGTGGGGCATAGAATTGACCTGAAATCTAACTGAGTGGGTCAGAATCTGTGATTTCAATGCAATTATACCAATTCATTTTGGCTTTTGGATTTTACATTTCTGAGCTGGACAGCAGGTGTATATCCCTATGCTGATATCAAGCAGAGTGGCAGTGGACCCCCCTTGCCCCACACTGATCTCCCCCTTCCCCTCCACTGATCTCAGGCATAGTGATAGCAGACCCCCCTTCCTCACCTCCACTGATCTTAGGCAGAGTGGCAGCAGACTCCACTTCCCCCTCCCCACTGCTCTCAAGCAGAGAGCTGTCGGACCCATCATCCCCCACCACCACCCCTGCCCCACACCGATCTCCAGCAGAGAGCCGTTGGACACTCGGCACTTGCCTCCTCATTAACTGGAGCGTCTGAATCGGACTTTTGTACAGCATGCCTGTTTCGCACCGATTCCGGATGGGCGAGCGCAGTGGTAAAGGAGGAAGTGTCGGTAAAGCTGGGCGTGCAGCCCATTAAGTCAATTTAAATGTATGCAGTTCCTGTTCGCGGCCACTTTCGGGCCTTGGTAAAGGGGGAGCGAGCACAGAGGCAGGCAGATATTGTGATACTCGACTCACAGTTGGTTTTGCCAAGTTTTCGTGCCCAAAAATGGGCATAATACAAAGGTAAAATCGAGCCCATGGTGTCAGTTTTACAGCGCAAAAAGAAACCCTTCGGCGCATTATGTTTGTTCCAGCCTTCAAGACCTATCTATTCTAAACCCATTTCCCAGTACTTGGTCCGTAGCCTTGTATGCTAGGGCATTTCAAGTGCTCATTTAAATGTTTCTTAAATGTTGTGAGGGTTCCCACTCCCACCACCCTTTCAGGCAGGGAGTTCCAGATTCCTACCACCCTCCAGTCAAAAAATTATTTCTTCAAATCCCCGTTAAATATCCTGTCCCTTACCTTAAAACTATTGACCTCTTTACTAAGGGAAGAAGTTCCTTCCTATCTGTCCTATCTATATCTCTCATAATTTTGTATCCCTCAATCAGGTTTGCGCTCTCTTCATAGCCAAAACACTCCAACCCAGCCAACACCCTGGTGATTCTCCTCTGAACCCCATCTCCTGCAATCACATCCTTTCTCCAGTGTGGTGAACAGAGCTGCACACAGTTCTCCAGCTGTGGCCCAATGAGCATTTTATACAGCTCCATCATAACCCTCTTGCTCTTATATGCTATGCTTTAGTTTTTATTTATTAGTGTCCCAGGTAGACTTACATTAACAATGCAAAGAAGTTACTATGAAAATTCTCCACACTCCGGCCCCTTTTCGGGTACACCGAGGGAGAATTTAGCATGGCCAATGCACTTAACCTTTTGGACTTTGGGAGGAAACTGGAGCACTCAGAGGAAACCCACCTAGACATGGTGAGAACGTGCGGACTCCGCACAGACAGTGACCCAAGCCAGGAATCAAACCCAGGTCCCTGGCACTGTTAGGCAGCAATGCTAACCACTGTGCCACTGTGCCACCCGGGTTAAGAAAGCAAGTACCCCATATGGCTTTTTAGTCATCTTACCTACCTGACCTTCTACCTTCAGGGATCTATGGGCATGTACCCCAAGATCCCTCAGGTCCTCTGTACTTCCATCTAATCAATCCTATGCTATAAACACTGATCACTACCCCCCTCCACCCCATCCATTCCTTTCATTTCGTCTCACTAAATGTTACATCATTTCTCAAATACACTCAACTTTCAGCGGCATCCAGATTTAACTTTCCATACACTCAATCACCTCCCAAATTATTCACCCTCTTTTGACATTCATCCCAATCCTTCTGTAATACTATGCATTTTTCTCATCCTTAATCTTAGTAAGTCCATGACATCCATCAGGTGAATGTCTCATCTTCACTAACTTGTCTCACTTGGCCACTTATAGGAGAAGAGAATGCAAAATGCAAGGAAGAGGACAAGGACCAGGGCTGGCCAACTACAAATAGTCTATGCAGAGAAGACAATGAAGATGATTGGCAAAGATCAGAGATGAAGAGACAGAGAACTCACAGGAATGAGAATTGCAAATATCTTTGGCTCACATATGCTGACTTCACTTCGTCTGTGACTGAACTGTGAGATGACTGAATAAACTGACTGGAAGATTATGCCTTCGCCATAACAAAATCGTATCTCTTCCAGGGCCTTCATACGTACAATGATGTGGCAGAACATTCATGAGATAATTCCTTAGAGGACTCATTCCTTCTGAGGATGTACTGACACAGGACTTACACTGTGCACAAGAACAGGGATTGCACTTTGGTAGATCCAGTTCAAGATTCACAAATTGATTGCATACAAGCAGGCACTGGTGGCAGGGCCAGATGTGGAAAGTTTGCAGTCAAAGCTGCAAACCTCTCCAAACTATGCTCAGCTGGATACAGATGCTAAGCCCTGGACTTATTGCTGAGACAGAGAATGCTGGATGTGCCTCAGCAACCTAGTGAAGCCCTGACAATGTGCAATGTACACTCTCCATTGCAGCAGAGAGGCTGGAGGAGTTCAGGCAATCACTAATGCATTGCTGGCTCAGGGATTTGTCCAGTTACCCACTGTGGAGACTAAATCTGTCTCCATGAAGCAATAAGCATTACTCTTAATTGAGTCTATAACATAAAAAAATGGGAGAGTGAATAGGCTATTTGGCCCGTCGAACCTGCGCCATTCAATGTGATCATGGTTGATGCTCTATAGTATTTTGAACTCTATTCCTTTCTTAAATATGTACAGTAAGCCCTCTCCATAGCCTTCTGTAGTAGAGGATTTCACAGGTTCACCACCCTCTTAGTGAAGATGTTTCTCCTCATCTTAGTCCTAAATGGCCTATCCTGTATCCTGAGACCTTGATCCTTTTGTTCCAGATCCCCTAGTCAAGGGAAACATCATCCCTGCATCCAGTCTGTCCAGGCCTGTCAGAATTTTATATGTATCAATGTATCAGTTGGATCCCTTCTCATTCTTCTAAGTTCCAGTGAATGCAGGCCCAGTTGACTCAATCTCTCCACCTAGGACAATCCTGCCATCCCAGGAATCAGTGTGGTGAAGCTTTACTGCCCTTCCTCAGTGGCAAGTATATATTTTCTTAGTTAAGGAGACCAAAACTTCACACAATATTCCAGGTGAGGTCCCATCTGTGCCAATTTCTCTGCTGCCTTGAACAAGATAATTGGTACGTTGGTGCTGGTGGGAAGGGATTATAAAATTGAATTTGTTTTGTTTGACACTAGGTTCACCTTGTGATAGTAAGGCATCCTGGGCAGTAATGTAAGAGGCTGGTCTTGTGATGGATGTCCCTTTTCCTTATTCAAAGATGAATGTGAATCCCTTCAGTTTTCCTCTGTTAGCAAGTTTCACTCCTGTGCATGTGCTGAACCCACACAACACGCCAGCACTGCCGTAGTCTTTCTCTCCTGATGTGCTGTCAAACACATCCAAGCTCCCTCCCAACCTAATTATCCCAATTTGAAATCCTCAAAGGTTGAAAAAAGATGCTGCCACATAGGAATTCACTGACAAACATTTGTCGGCAAGTGAATCAGCACTTACAATAAGTGGGTTTTCACTGAGTTAATATAATAACAAGTTTAAATACCCACCTGAACTTCAAATTCACCTCTTTGCCTGCCTATTTTTACAATGATGTGAAGATACTGGTGTTAGACTGGGGTGGGCACAGTAAGAAGTCTCACAACACTAGTTTAAAGTCTAACAGGTTTATTTGGTATCACAAGCTTTTGGACTGCTGTTCTTTCCTCAGGTGACTCACTTGATGAAGGAGCAGCGCTCTGAGAGCTCATGATACCAAATAAAGCTGTTGGACTTGAACCTAGTTTTACAATCAGCAGGAAAGCTGTGCTACTCAAGTAAACTTTGGATGCAAGTTTTTAAAAGAATATAAAAATACCTTGCCTTCTTGTTTCATTGCACCAATAATTTCTAGCCCCTATAGAAGTAATAAATCCCCACCTTCTGTGATTTGGTTTTTTCTGCCAGTATCCTCTGTAAAACCCAGGGGTGGGCACGTTGGAACCAGGTTAGGCTCCTGTTCTGAAAAATCAAATATATTTCTCAATACCCATTCTTGGAGGATAACATTTCCTTCAATGAACAAGGAACAAAGAACAGTGGAGAAGAGGAACAGGCCCTTTGGCCCACCAAGCCTGCGCTGACACAACACGCCCTCCTAAACTAAAGAACTATTGCCTCTATATGGTCCATATCCCTCTATTCCCTGTCTTTTTATGTATTTGTCAAGATGCTTCTTAAAAGTTGCCTTTGGTATCTGCTGTACCAACTCCTCTGGCAAGGCATTCTAGGTGTAAAAAACCTTCCTCTCACATCTCCTTTACACTTTCCCCCTTTTACCTTAAATCTATGTCCCCAAGTCATTGACATTTCCACCCTGAGAAAAAATACTCCCAAGTATCCATTCTGTCCATAAAATAAATGGGAACAATAGGGGAACACAATGGTGGCAACAAACTGATCAAGCAACTGAGATTGTGAGTTAACATTTGTCAGCAATTGAGTTACGATCAAATATTTACTGATTCCCCGATGAGGAGCTAGGCTTGAAAAGACTAAGGATGGCATTTTTCCATTCCACCCACCACTGGAATGGTAGCAGGCAGCACACGGTTCATGCGAAGGTGAGCTAATCCTGGGCACGTTTTTCCAGTTTTGGGGCGAGTGTGGCCGCAAGATCCTGCCCTCAGAATACAGTGTCGCTGCTATAGTTGAGCAGCCTGATCTGTGATCCATGCCACCTCCCTGCAGATGTGCCCAAGTCTGCCTTATTCTGTTATGTAGCCTGGCAAAGGTGCTGAGAAGCACCAATAACATCATGTTGGGTGGAGTTTTCCTGCTGGCCGCAGGGATCATAGCAGGAGGATTGGGCGGGATTTTACAGAAAATCCTGCACCTTGTGTTTCTATGACTGAGATTGGAAACACACAGTAAGCATTAGTGAGAGCTGGCTAATCACTTCATCAATACAAATTAAAATTGTGTGGCTGAGAGAAATTTGACTTGAAGTAAGATTTTTAAAATACATTTTGGTGGCTATTTTTTCTTCAATATTAGAATATTGAAAACAAAATCCGATTCCAGTCAGTTTGAGGCATGCAAACCTTTGATCTCGTTTATTTAAAACCCATTTGACTGCTACAGATATATTTTATTCAAAGGTTAGCAAGAGAGAGAGAGATTGGCATATCCCGTAACTTTGTGGTGTCCAGTTTTCCTCAATATTGTCCAGTTTCCAAGTGAGGTTTATTTAGAATAAACAAATGTTGCCCAGAGCCAGCCTTTGAGTCATTGATTACTTTTTTTCTGCACAAGTGGGAGAGCTGGATCCAAGAATAAAATAAACAGTCTCTGACATGCTATTTTTGGCTCTGTTGGTGGAAGAGCAGAGCACGATGAGTTCAGATCCCACACTCGGTAGATACTTTGGACAAATTCTGCCAACTCTGAGCGCTGCCGCTGAATGGAGCTCATACAGTGCTGTGCCCCCTCCTGCACACAGGAGGGCAAACTACTATTGCCACCTTTAACCAAATACCAAGTGCAGAATGCGAGAGTGTTACAGGAAGTGAGTTTTAAGGCTTTATTTGCTGGTGATGATGACAACTCATTCAACACTTTCATAATTAATTGTTCCAAAATATAGACAGGAGAAACAATCTTTTTACCTGTCAGTGTTGAGGTGAAGAGAAATAGAGGTCTGTTTTAAAATCCACGGGCTGGATTTTCAATCCAACAGATTAGGGAACCTGGTACTTGGAAAGTTTCCAAGTCCCAATTCTGCTTCACCAATTTTAAAATGCAAGTGCTAGGTTGGACGGTTCACAGAGGAGAGTTTTAGGTCGGTTCACACAGGAGCCAATGTAGGAGGATTCACAGGGGGCCAGTGTAGGAGGGTTCACAGAGGGCTAGTGTAGGAGGGTTCACAGAGGGCCAGTGTAGGAGGATTCACAGAGGGCCAGCCAGTGTAGGAGGGTTCACAGAGGGTCAGTGTAGGAGGGTTCACAGAGGGCTAGTGTAGGAGGGTTCACAGAGGGCCAGTGTAGGAGGGTTCACAGAGGGCCAGTGTAGGAGGGTTCACAGAGGGCTAGTGTAGGAGGGTTCACAGAGGGCCAGTGTAGGAGGATTCACAGAGGGTCAGTGTAGGAGGATTCACAGAGGGCCAGCCAGTGTAGGAGGGTTCACAGAGGGCCAGTGTAGGAGGGTTCACAGAGGGTCAGTGTAGAAGGGTTCACTAAGGGCCAGCCAGTGTAGGAGGGTTCACAAAGGGCCAGTGTACGAGGGTTCACAGAGGGCCAGTGTAGGAGGATTCACAGAGGGCCAGTGTAGGAGGGTTCACAGAGGGCCAGTGTAGGAGGGTTCACAGAGGGCCAGTGTAGGAAGGTTCACAGGTGGCCAGTGTAGGAGGATTCACAAAGGGCCAGTGTAGGAGGATTCATAGGGGGCCAGTGTAGGAAGGTTCACAGGGGGCCAGTGTAGGAGGATTCACAAAGGGCCAGTGTAGGAGGATTCACAGGGGGCCAGTGTAGAAAGGTTCACAGAGGGTCAGTGTAGGAGGATTCACAGGGGGCCAGTGTAGGAAGGTTCACAGGGGGCCAGTGTAGGAGGATTCACAAAGGGCCAGTGTAGACGTGTTCACAGAGGGTCAGTGTAGGAGGGGTCATAGAGGAGCCAGTGTAGAAGGATTCACAGAGGGTCAGTGTAGGAGGGTTCATAGAGGGTCAGTGTAGGAGGATTCACAGAGGGCCAGTGTAGGAGGGTTCACAGAGGGTCAGTGTAGGAGGATTCACAGAGGGCCAGTGTAGGAGGATTCACAGAGGGTCAGTGTAGGAGGATTCACAGAGGGTCAGTGTAGGCGGATTCACAGAGGGCCAGTGTACGAGGGTTCACAGAGGGTCAGTGTAGGAGGATTCACAAAGGGCCAGTGTACGAGGGTTCACAGAGGGTCAGTGTAGGAGGATTCACAAAGGGCCAGTGTAGGAGGGTTCACAGAGGGCCAGTATAGGAGGGTTCACAGAGGGCCAGTATAGGGGGATTCACAGAGCGCCAGTGTAGGGGGATTCACAGAGAGCCAGTGTAGAAGGGTTCACAAAGGGTCAATGTAAGAGTGTTCACAGAGGATCAATGTAGGATTGATTCACATGGCCTGTGTAGGAGGGTTCACATTGCCAGCCTGGGGGGGAGGGGGTTCACAGAGGGTTGATGTGGGAAGGTTCATAGAGAATCAGTAAATGTGGGGTCACAGAGGAGCCAGTGTACGAGGGTTCACAGAGGGTCAGTGTAGGAGGGTTCACAAAGGGCCAGTGTAGGAGGGTTCACAGAGGGTCAGTGTAGGAGGGTTCACAGAGGGCCAGTGTAGGAGGATTCACAAAGGGCCAGTGTAGGAGGGTTCACAGAGGGCCAGTGTAGGAGGATTCACAAAGGGCCAGTGTAGGAGGATTCACAAAGGGCCAGTGTAGGAGGATTCACAAAGGGCCAGTGTAGGAGGGTTCACAGAGGGCCAGTGTAGGAGGGTTCACAGAGGGCCAGTGTAGGAGGATTCACAAAGAGCCAGTGTAGGAGGGTTCACAGAGGGCCAGTGTAGGAGGGTTCACAGAGGGCCAGTGTACGAGGGTTCACAGAGGGTCAGTGTAGGAGAATTCACAAAGGGCCAGTGTACGAGGGTTCACAGAGGGCCAGTGTAGGAGGATTCACAAAGGGCCAGTGTAGGAGGATTCACAAAGGGCCAGTGTAGAAGGATTCACAAAGGGCCAGTGTAGGATTCACAAAGGGCCAGTGTAGAAGGATTCACAAAGGGCCAGTGTAGGATTCACAAAGGGCCAGTGTAGGAGGATTCACAAAGGGCCAGTGTAGAAGGATTCACAAAGGGCCAGTGTAGAAGGATTCACAAAGGGCCAGTGTAGGATTCACAAAGGGCCAGTGTAGAAGGATTCACAAAGGGCCAGTGTAGAAGGATTCACAAAGGGCCAGTGTAGGATTCACAAAGGGCCAGTGTAGGAGGATTCACAAAGGGCCAGTGTAGGATTCACAAAGGGCCAGTATAGGAGGATTCACAAAGGGCCAGTGTAGGAGGGTTCACAGAAGGTCAGTGTAAGAGGATTCACAAAGCGCCAGTGTAGGAGGGTTCAAAGAAGGTCAGTGTACTTGGTGCAATGATCTGTGATGTGGGAGAATATCATTGTTGAAGAATCCATTTTCTACCTCGACGTTGATGAGTTCACGAAAGCTGAACCCTGACATGCCCCAGGCACATGCTTTTCCTGACTCAAATCAGCTCCACTGAAACCTGTTAATGAGTTCATCATTGAGTTTAACAAGCTGTTAATTGAAGGCTTGCATGCACCCCCCCCAAACACTCTCCTCATGCTCTCATCACATCCCAGGAGCACTGGGATCTCAGTGATGCCCTCTGGGAATACAATTTTCCACGTGCACCCAATTTGGTATTTGCCCTCGCTGGCGATGAAAACCCAGCCCCATATATTTACAGTTTCGAAAATGCAATCGCTGCATTTTTAAAAAAATCAGACCCTGTTCTCTGGAATTGGATAAGCTTTTTGACATCAGCTGCTTAGCAACGGGGCATTGTTCACTTAAAAACAGGGAGCAACCAATTGCAACCTTAGCTTAAACTGATTGCGTCAACTGCAGCATCATTAATTTAACAGCTGGTATCACTATCTCCTGATGGCTGTCCAACTTTATTTAAAATTGGTTTTGAAACAGCTACACGATGCACCAGGAAAGGTTAATGAATCAGCTTTTTCCAGTCTGATACATCAGGGGGTTTGCAACCGTTCAACCATGCCTCCCCCTCCCCCCCACCTCCCACCCATCCTCCATGTTGTGTTATAAAAATTGTTCTCTATACATATTACAGTCGCAATTAAACATTTATTATTTTTGGTTCACTGACTTTAATATGAGACTTGCTGCTGAACAAACATTTCGTTATCTCTTACCTCCCCACTTAGCAATAAGGGTGGGTGAAGAGGACATTTTAGAAGCCTGAAATTTTGCTCTTTGTGGAAAGGCTCCCAGGCCAGGTTTTGTCAGAATCTCCCTTAGGTTAGTCAGACTTTTCATTGCTGGACAGGATTCATACACTATAATTGGAAAATTTGTGAGCTTGCAGTGAAGTGAGGGGATGTCCCCCACGAGTATGCCCCCTAAAATTATAAGTAATGTATCTCTCAAAGACCTGCATGTTTCTTATAGTTTGCAAAGCTCAAAATAAGCAGACATGTCTGCAAAAACATTCACAAATACTCATTTCATAAAGGCTCAGAAAAAGCATCAAAAGTCTCAGAAAGGATGTGTTCAATTTCAATTGCAGTATTGTTTGCCAACAAACATTGGGGTGGCACGGTGGCACAATGGTTAGCATTGCTGCCTCACAGAACCAGGAATCTGGGTTCGATTCCCAGCTTGGGTCACCATCTGTGCGGCGTCTGCACGTTCTCCCTGTACCAACGTGGTTTCTTCCGGGCGCTTGGGTTTCCTCCCACAGTCCAAAAGATGTGCTGGTTAGGTGCATTAACCACGCTAAATTCTCCCTTAGTGTACCGGAACAGGTGCCGGACTGTGGCGACTAGGGGATTTTCACAGTAACTTCATTGCAGAGTTAATGTAAGGCTACTTGTGGCACGAATAACTAATAAACAACAGCGGTGGCTTGAGGTCATTCAGGAAGCTCTGAGGCCGATGTAAGGTGGCAGCAAAATTAAAGCAGCTTCTACTTGAAGGAGTAGTTCAATATTTATTCGGTTTGTTTTCCAATAGCCATTAAATTGAAATTCAGTTGCAATAGTAATAGGAGCTGAAAGCGATACATCGACACAGAGCATGTAGCCTGTTGCTAAGGTCAGCCTGACAATGATCCCTTCCCCCCGCTATCAGTATTGTTCATTTCCAGCAGCTGGGTTGAATCCCACATGTGCCATTGGGCATGCAGATTAATTCATCCTCATTCAATCTGTTTCTTGCTGCACGATGCAGAATCTCGAACAGTTCCTCTGTGCTGTCCTCTCAGTTACTGTCAGTACCTGGGCGAGGACTGTACTTTACCCATCACAGCCATGTCTGCATTGTTGTGTTTGAATTAGTGAGCTGGCATCTGCTTCTTTCCCACCACAGTGAGGGTGAGAGGACCTGGCCACACATACAAGTCCACTGATATGTTACAGCATCACTGAGGCTCTGGCTGCAGAAGATGGCATGCGAGGTACACTGTTGCAAGTTCAGATACCCTGACTTGCACTTGACTCTGTATCCCTTACTCTCAATCCCTACTGATGTACTGAGCTGTTTTCCCACAGCTCTGCCTTCTCGCCATGAATAAAAATACAAACAGCATTGTTTGTCAGTAATAAAAGGAGATGCTGGAGGGATGGTAATGTCAGTTAGAATCTTTTAGCTGGCAGAGACCTTGAAACCTTGCAGCCAGCTTATTGAGCACTACACTTCTATTGAATTGTGCTTGATAATTCTGTTCCCCCTTTGTGCGCTCTCTCCCTCTGACTCAACTGTTTTACAAAGTTTAAATACAGGTGTTTGTTGCAAACGTGTGAAGTAAGCAAGCACGAAGATAGTGGCTCAAAAACTGAGTGCAGTTAGAGACTGAGTATAACCGTGAGTATTTGGTAAGAGAGGGAATTCAGTGCATTTAAGGGTCTGAGCTGGGCACTGCGATGCATTAGGGGAGGGGGAAGATAGTTACCTTGGCCTTTTTGCCCCAGGACACAGTCACATCCTTTGGCAATGGTTTGCAAATTTGGTCCCTGCTCAGGGTGTGACTGGCAAGTATGGGGATCCAGGAGTTAAGACTGACGGAACCTCAATCCTTGCAACTTTCCAACAAATTTGCAACTTGTGTGGATAAGAGAAGGCAATGCAGGAATGGTGAGCAAAATGGATCTCTATAGCCAAGAGCAAAAAGTTCCAAAAGCTGGGGTGCTTGCCCGTTGCCACGGTTAGGGACATCTCCTCAGGGCTGGAACGGAGCTTGGATCTAGTTGTTGCAGTCCATGCAGGTACCAATGACATAGGTAGGACTGATAAAAAGGTTTGCTGTGAGACTCTGAGCAGCTGGTGGCTAAAGTGAAAAATAGAAGCACATAGCCTGTGAATTACAACCTGAGTAAGAAGTCTCACAACATCAAGTTAAAGTTCAACAGGTATATTTTGGTAGCATATGCTTTCCGAGTGTTACTCCTTCTTCAGATGAGTGAAAATGAGAAAACTGGTGTAGGATCAGAGAGTTGAATGCAGGGCTCAAAGGTTAATGTTGGAAAAAATGGGTTTTGATTCAGTGGACGAGAACAAATATTGGAGAAAGAGGGAACTCTTCGTCAGAGCTCTGATGAAGGGTCATCCAGACTTGAAAAGTTGGCTCTATTCTCTCTTCACAGATGCTGTCAGACCTGCTGAAATTTTCCAGCATTTTTCTGTTTTTGTTTCAGGTTCCAGAATCCATAGTATTTTGTGTTATTCTACCAAAGGGATGGCTGTCACCTGAACAGCGCTGAAACCTGAGTGCTGGTGAATCGTATAGCTAGGGGAGTTTTAAACTAAATAGTGGAGGAGAGGGTTCATGTGAGGAGAAATTTAGAAAGTTAAAGAGAAATGAAATGGCAATTGTGCATTGTAGCAATGTAGATAAGGATAAGAAGCGATAGAAGTGCAAACGTAAGAATGCACCAGCAAATACGGACAGAGTAGGGAAAATGGTAAGAAAAAAAGACATAATGGAAGGCACTTTACCTGAATGGTCACAACACTCATAGCAAGATAGATGAATTAGTAACATAGATATAAATTATATGAGGACTCTGACAGGTTACTAGATGGCCTAGGCTGCGCCCTGAATATTCAAGTAATTAACATTTTGGAAAAAGAGGGGAAAAAAAGGAGTTCGGCTCCATGAATAAAGGAGGAGATCAGTACTGTGATCTTGCTTCAATGATCAAAATGTTGAATCAGCTTGAATGGATATAAGAAATAGAGAAAAAAAAGCCATTGTTGGGACTGAAGGGGCTCACAGTCACTGAGTGGCACGGTGTCACAGCTGCTGTCTCACAACGCCAGGGACCCGGATTCAATTCCCAGCTTGGGTCACTGTCTGTGTGGAGTCTGCATGTTCTCCCTGTGTCTGCATGGGTTTCCTCCAGCTGCTCTGGTTTCTTCCCACAGCCCACAGCTGGTTAGGTGCATTGGCCGTGCTAAATTCTCCCTTGGTGTACCCAAACAGGCACCAGAGTGTGACGACGAGGGGATTTTCACAGTAACTTCATTGCTGTGTTAACGTGAGCCTACTTGCGACACCAATAAATAAACTTTAAAACTTTAAACTTTAATTCATAGGTCCCCTAAAAGTAGTTACATAGTCAGACAGTGTCTAAATCAAGAGATAATAGAAGCTTGCAAGAAAAGTGCTGCAATAATCATCAGTGACTTTAATCTTCATGTCGATTGGACTAATCAAACTGACAACGGTAGCTTTCTCTCACTTTCCGTCCACCAGAAGATCAGAAGTGAGGATATTTGCTGATGACTGCACATGTTCGGCACCATTCGCAATGCCTCAGCTACTGAAACAGCCCATGTCCAAAGGCAGCAAGAACTGGTCAGTATTCAAGTTTGGGCTGATAAGTGGCAAGTAACATTTGTGCCACACAAGTGATAGACAATAACAAGACAGAATCTAATCACCTTCCCTGAAGGAATTAATATCATTGTATTCCCCACTATCAACATCTGATAGTTACCATTGACCAGAAACCTAACTGGACTAGTGATATAAATACTGTAGCTACAAGAGCAGGTCAGACGCTGGGAATTCTGCAATGCATAACCCTCTGCCTTATTCTCCAAAGCCTATTCATCTACAAGGCACAAGGTAGGGGATGCAGGGGAGATGGGGCAGCATACAAGAAAGTGGAGCTAGGGCCACAATCAGATGAGCTATGAACTTACTGAACAGTGGAGAATCAAGCTTGAGGGGCTAAGTGGCCTATTCTACACTTGTATCTTCTGTTCTTCTCAATGGTGAAACAAATGAATCAATGCTATGATCAAATGTGCTTATAGGACAGATACAGAGCTTGCTGAATATTGTAGTTCAGCTCTGAATCAATCTTTCTCCTCAGAAACATCCGAGGAAATGTTTTGAATGCAGGGAATTGGGATTACATATTTGATTTGCTGTCTGATTTAAAATTCAGCAGCTAGTCTCTTCAAAAGTAATCTTTATGGTTCGAGGTTGTGTGGTCAACTGTAGTTGATACAGAACTGTAAATACACTTACAATCATAGAATCATACAATGCAGAACGAGGTCAATCTGCACTGAATCTCCGGCATAATATCTTACCCAAGCCCTCTCCCCCTCCCACTCCCTGTAACCCCATGAATTTCCCATGGCTAACCCATCTAACCTACACACCTCGGATACCCAGGAGCAATTTAGAATGGCTAATTCACCTTCACGTTGTGGGAGGAAACTGGAGTACCCGGAGGAAACCCATGCAGAAATGGGGAGAATGTGCAAACTCCACATAGACAACCAAGGCCAGACCCTGGACCCTGGTGCTGTGAGGCAATAGTGCTAAACGCTGTGCCATATATGGTAAAAGTAAAAAGAAGGCAAGCAACTCATGCCCAACACTGTACAATGGATGTAGAGTTCATCCAATGCTGTGCACTATATCTATCTCTGTGAAAACTCATATAACTGTACAGTAACTATACTATAAACCAAGTTGAAATATCAACTGCAATGGAGGAGCTTTTCTAATATCATGATAAGGTGTGCCTGGCCAGGTGTACTCACTCCTTCACTTCTCAATATTTCTGACAATCAGAGGTGGCTATTTTCACACAAACAGAGTTGTTACAGCGCAGAAGGAGGCCATTCAGCCCATTCTGTCTGCACCGGTTCTCCGAATGAGCAATTCATCTCTTGCCATTTTCCCGCCTACACTCCATATCCTGCACATCCTTCCTTTTAAGATAACATTCTAATTCCTTCTGAATGCCTTGATTGAACCTGCCTCTGCCTCACTTTCAGGCCACGTATTCCAGGCCTTAACCTCTCACTATCTGTAAAGGTTTTTCTCATGTTGTGGTTGCTTGTTTTACCAATTACTTTAAATCTATGGTTTTTTGTTGTTGATTCTTTCTTGAGTGGGAACACTGTCTACACTGTCCAAACTTCATGATGTCAATCACCACCTTCAAATCCGCTCTCAGCCTTCTTGTCTCCAAGGAAAACAGTCCCACCTTTTTACCAATCTATTTTCAAAGCAGAAGGTTCCCATCATTGCAACCTATGAATCTTTTCTGCACTCTAAAGGAAGCAGTACTCCAGCTAAGGCCAAGCTTTTATACAAGTTCAGCATAACATCCTTGCTCCTGTAATCCATGCCTCTATTGATGAAGCCTCTATTAATGAATACTGTATGTTTTATTACCCGCTCTTTCCACCTATCCTGTCACCTTCAATGCTGCCTCAAGCACCAGGGACCTGGGTTCAATTACGGCTCCGGGTCACTGTCTGTGTGTGGAGTTTGCATGTTCTCCTCATGTCTGCGTGGAGGTTTCCTCCAGGTGGTCAGGTTTCCTCCCACACTCCAAAGATGCGCGGATTAGGTTGATTGGTCATGCTAAATTGCCCCTTAGTGTCAGGGGTTAGTAGGTTGAATATATGGGATAATAGGAATAGGGCCTGGATGGGATTGTGGTTGGTGCAGATTCAATGGGCCGAATAGCCTCCTTCTGCATTGAAGGGATTCTATGATTCTTTTCTATGATTCTATATACATCCAGGTCCCTCTGTTCCAGCAGACACTTTAAAGTTGTACGCTTTACTTTATCTTGGATTGTAAATTCTTCTGAGTGGTAATCAGCAGTGGGATGCCACTCCATGCCCAACTTCCTATGTGAAATTTAAATCGTAGAATCATCCGGTGCAGAAGGAGGCCATTCAGCCCATTGAGTCTGTACTGACCACAATCCCACCCAGTCCCTATTCCCTGTAACCCCACATATTTAGCCTACTAATCTCCCTAACAGTAGGATCAATTTAGCATGGCCAAGCAACCTAACCCTCTTATCTTTGGACGGTGGGAGGAAACCAGAGCACCCAGAGGAAAGCCACAGAGACACGTGGAGAATGTGCAAACTCCACACAGACAGTGACCTGAGATGGGATTATACCAGATCCCTGGCGCTTTGAGACTCAGTGCTAACCACTATGGCCACCGTGCTGCCCTTCTGTGTCTGTCTGACCTGACCTAATTCAAGCCTGGAGAGTTTCAGGCAGGCCTCAATACCCAGAGTCACAGTCCCCCAGGTTGGATTGAAGGAGATCGTGCCCAATCCCTTATCAATGGCATCTGCTGGTTGGGTCAAGCCTGCGGAGGTGTGGCTCAGGTCAGGTCAGTTCAAGTCAGGAGAATCCCATGAGGAATCATGGGGGGTAATTGAAGGGATGGGAGAATCTTATAGGGGGTGGGGGGACATGGTAGGGATGACTCCTGAGGGTTTTAGGGGTGTAGGGGGGAGGATTCCAGTGGAATAGCAAGGCAGAGTAGGGATATTTGGTGAATTGCGGAGCCCATTGCGGGAGTCTTGTGGGAGGGCCAATCCACCTTTACAATAGTTACCCCAAAATTAGAAGAGGTTTTAATTTGTTGTGTCATGAATGAACAGGAGATAAACCCTAAGGACAGCACCATGGCTTACGAAAGCAGAAAAGAAGATGAGGTGAAGCAGAAATGGTGATTATGTAACAATGAATTTAGGCTTTAATACAGGATTGGATCAGTTTGGCTGGCCTCCCTTCTTTCATGGAATGCCTACAAATGATGAATAACCACTTAGGTGGCCATGGAACTGTACTGCTGTAAGAGCCAACCTCATCTGGAGAGGGGAAGAGAAAATTGGAGCAATGAAGGAGAACATTTGAATCAGTCTCAGAGGCAGAATAAAGTTCTGCAACAAATTTACATTGGGTTGAATTTTACATCCAAGTGGGGGATGGTAAGCTGGGGAGGGGGGTGTGGTCCTTGGCAGCGGTGCCATGTCTGCTGCCTATCCGCTTCCATTGGTATTTTCTCAATGGTGGGATGGCACCTGGCAGCCTTCTTACAGGCTGAGGGGTGGAGTCACGCCTGTTCAGGCATCTTGTGCCCAATGGGGTGACCTTTCCCCACCCTCCACCTTCCCCATTACTTCACAAAAGATGGTTTTACTCTCCCGTTGCCATCCCAAACCTGGTCAGCTAAAACCCTTAATGAGGCATGCTCGACACCCCCATTTTCCATTTAATCCCGTTCCATGGCAGTCCCAGCAGTAACCACCACTCTTGGTAGTGCAGGTGGAACTAGGGAGCTATCGGCCATCTGTCAGCTCTCTTCCTCCCAGATTTTGTCAGAAGTTTATCACCCTATAGCAATGAACAGTCCATAACACAGGCTCAGGATGACCTGGTCTGTCTGGAGGAAGGCTTGTGCTCTCTTTTAAATAAGGAGGGGGGGTGGGGTGGCTCGGGCCATGGCCTCATCACAAATTCAAGCCCACAATTACATTGATGCCAGAACTGCAAGTATTATTTGATTTTATTTTGTCAAATTATATTTAAAAAAAACTGAACCATTGCAGCAGGATTTGCAAACAGCCTTTGATCAGAATTGGAGGCTATTCCTGCATGCTTAATTGAAAAATGAGCACTATTCTGAATCTGAGATGAGAGACCATAGTCAACACTGAAGGGAACACATCACCAAACATAGGCAAAAAAAAGCAACAGAAGTCACGATGAAATGAAAAGATAGATATGGGAGACACAACGCCAGCAAATGCCGTGCTTCCTGTCAGCTGTCCCAGTGCCTTTTTAAACAGCTTGCATCAAAAGGCACTTGAGGAGTAAGTGGAGAGAGACGCTAGCCTTATCTTTAAAAAGGAATGGATGTGAAAGATGCTTATTTCAGCATTCCTTCGCCAGGAGATGGGATCCAGGCCTCGAGTGACACAGGTGCAGTGCAATTCCTGGCGGGCATCTGCATGAGTGAGCTGACACCCAGAATTCCTTGGCTTGATGCTGAGGCTGCTTCAGACTGAACATACTGGAATATGGTAATACAGCCCCGAAATTATTCCTGGAGGATGCTCTGTGTTGCTGTCGAGCAACAGGTTATTTGAAAATTTAAAGTCTAATCACTGAGTTTGGTTTTAACTTTCACCCTTGAACTGTCTGATCTAACTTGGTAAATACACTGCCCAGAATGGGATTGAGCCCCAGGTCAGGAAAATCAGCTTCAATCCCAGGTGTATGCTGCATTGACTGCTTTTATCCTGAGCTGCAGCGACAATAGCAGCACTAAAGCTGATCTCAGCATCTCAAGCAGGGTTTGGAAAATTCAGAAGTGGCTTTGATGACCAATCGCTGTTCAATATCTCTGGACAAGGAGTGCAGTGTGGTGGCACAGTGGTTAGAACTACTGCTTCACAGCTCCAGGGACCTGCTTCCCAGCTTGGCTCACTGTCTGTGCGGGGTTCGCACATTTTCCCTGTGTCTGCGTAGGATTCCTCCGGCTGCTCCAGTTTCCTCCCACGCTCCAAAAATGTGTGAGTTAGGTTGATTGGCCATGCTAAATTGCACTAAATTAGTGCCCCGGGATGTGTAGGTTAGCGGGATTAGTGGGGTAAATATGTGGGATGATGGGGATAGGGCTGGATGGAATTGTTGCTGGTGCAGAGTTAATTGGCCAAATGGCCTCCTTCTGCACTGTAGGGTTTCCATAATTCTTAAAGAGACTCCATGTGACAGCACAATTGGGTTCAGATTTGATTCCCCTATGATTTAAGTAGGCCACTACACTTATTGTTTGTACTCACATAAAAAGGATCACCATTGTCTTAATGTGCAAGGGGACAGCTAACACCTAGGAGGAGGGGAAGAGAAAATTGTTGATCAAAGACCAAACTGCAGTCTCTTCCTCATTCACTGACAATATTATTCACTGCTAGTGACTAATTAGGGAATCTGACATGGTGTACAATAACTTATTCTTCGATGCATCATCACCCTACCCAGGAGATGCTCCATCTGCAGCCAAACAGGTAAGTAAGAGTGAGTCACTATGTGGGCCCATCATGGATCTGTTTTCAGTGAAGGCTGCAAAGATTGGGGTTGGGACACCCTCCCCTGGTCGCTTTTCATGCTGCATGATTTTTTTTCACCCCACATATTTTTAGCCTGAGAGGAGAGAACATTTGCCCTTGTTTGTTGCCTTTCTGCTCTGCTGCAATCGTGATTCGGCATTCTCAAATTTGTCAAGCATAATTTTCCCACCATTACACCGTGTTGACTCTGCCTAATCTTATTATGATATTGTAAGTGTCTTGTTGAAGTCTCCTTCAATATGGATTCCGGCACTTATCTGATGACTGATGTCAGAGTACTGGTCGAGTTCTCAGAGGATTGTCCGACTTTGGAACTCGCTGTCTCAGAAGGCAGTGGGGGGGGCAGGCTCATTGAATATTTGGAAGGTGGAGGTAGATAGATTCTTGCTAGGCAAGGGAACCAAAGGCGACTGCAGGTGGATGGGAATGTGGAATTAGATACACAAACAGATCAGCCATAATTTTAATGAATGGTGAAGCAGGCATAATGGGCTGAAAGGCCTGCTTCTGCTCCTATTTCATATGGTCATGTGTAGTTTCCTGCTTTCTATCCTCCATTATTGAACTGTGATATTATGTTTGATAGCGTACAATCTACTTAGAGTGCTCTCAAATCTCTGGCGGATCAGAACGGTGAGATTTTCTCAGATTCTGCCAAAGGCCGATGTCCGGCAGGCAAAGCAACATTGAGGCTGCCAATGGCAGTGACTGCTTTTCCCACCATATGGTGCGGGACTTTGAAAAAAAAGAAGGTAGGGGTGCCACATCATGAGCGGGATTTTACAGCCTCACTTGAGCAAGACCAGACAATCCCACCCAAGGAAAACAGGCTTTTCAATTGTCTGCTCCTCGCCTGCTCTGATACCATGGCAGGTGGGGTGGTAGAATTCTGGCACATATCACTGATGGGTGGCCTCTGATTCACCTGCCCAAACATTAACTCAGCGATTCGATGGCCAGGATGCCATTTGTGAAGGGTTAGGGTTAGCGAGTGTGCCTCCCAGCTCCCCGGGAGTATTACTTGTCAGAGGCACACTTTCTGAAATCTGAATAATATGTTGACATATCATTTGGCATGGGGGAGGGAGCACAAACCCAGAATAATGAGACGTTAATTTATTACAATGAGGCTCCCAATGTTGACCAGCAGGAAACATGACCTGCTGCCACTCACAGAACGAGGGAACAATCACTTCCTGTTCTTATGCTAATATAAAATGCACCTTTGGCCTTTTCACGATATTTTCCTCTCCCACTGCCAAACCAACCCGACTCATATGGGAGCAGAAAGACCCAGTGACCCTCTCTGTGGCTTCCTCTTTTAGAATCTCAGAATATACAGCATTAGGCTCAGGCGATTTGTCCCACTACCATAGATGCTAGAATTCTGAAGTTAAAGCAGAAAATGCTGGAAATAAATACTCAAGAGGTCAGGCAGCACCTATGGAGAAAGAAACAAGTCAAAGTTTCAAATTGTTGATTTTTCATCGGAACCGGGTAAAGTTAGATATCAGAGAATGGTAACAGCACTGAAGGAGGCTAATAGACCTTTCGTGTCTAGTGCCAGCTCTCCACAAGTGTCCTTTTCCCCTGCCTTTTGCCCTCAGTCCGACAAATGTTCTCTCTTCAGGTAATTGTCCAATCATCTTTTGAAGGCCTGGATTGAATCAGCTCTCCACCACAACCTCAGGCAGTGAATTCCAGATCCTAACATCAAATGCATAAAAAAATTACCCTCATGTTGCCATTGCCGATCATCTTAAATTAGTGTCCTCTAGTTATTCTCCAATCCATCCGCGTTACTGAAGTTCCTCCATCCTGGAACCTTGAACCTCATGAATCTTTTCTGCACCCTCTCTAATTCCTTCAACTCCCTCCAAAGTATGATCCGCACAGCTGGGGGTAGTACTCCAGTTAAGACCGAACCAATGTTTTATAGCCTAGCAAGCCATTCATTCTTACTACGGATGCTGGCGGGTGACACTGACATCTCATGAATGAATATCAATAAAAAAGAAAGGCCTTTGACCTGAAACGTTACCTTTGTTTCTCTCTCCACGGATCCCTGTCCGACTGAGACTGGTCCTCCTGGTCTCTCTAGTGCATTTCCTGTACTCATATTAATTATTTAAAGTTCCACGCTCTCATTAGCCCTTTGGTTTCCCACTATTTTTGGAATGTTTTTTGTGTCTTCTGCTGTGAAGACAGATACAAATTATTTGTTTAACAACTCTGTCATTTCCTTACTCCACATCTTAATTTTCTTGTCTCAGCTGCTAAGGGCCCAATGTTAATGTTGCTAGCTTCTTCCTTTTTACATTGTTGTTGAAACTCTTATAACCATTTTTGTATTTCTTGTTAGCTTTCACTCACACTCTTTTACCCCCCCTTTTTATTAATTTTTTTTGGCTGTCCTTTGCTATTTTCTCACTGTCTCCAATGCTGAATATTATAAACCTTTTCTTTTAGCATGATACTATGCTCAACTTCTTTCACCAGCCTCTACTCTTGCTATCGAGTGTTCGAACAATGAAAATATCCACATCTTTCACCATATCAAGTATGTTTTGTTTCGGAAGTTTATGGGATGTTAATATAAGAACATAAGAACTAGGAGCAGGAGTAGGCCATCTGGCCCTTCGAGCCTGCCCCGCCATTCAATAAGATCATGGCTGATCTTTTTGTGGACTCAGCTGCACTTACCCACCCGCTCACCATAACCCTTAATTCCTTTACTGTTCAAAAATTTATCTATCCTTGCCGTAAAAATATTCTATGAGGTAGCCTCAACTGCTTCACTGGGCAGGGAATTCCACAGATTCACAGCCCTTTGTGTGATGAACTTTTCCCTCAACTCAGTCCTAAATCTTCTTCCCCCTTATTTTGAGACAATGCCCCCTTTTTCTAGTTTCACCTGCCAGTGGACACAACTTCCCTGCTTCTGTCTTATTTATTCCCTTCACAACATTATATGTTTCTATAAGATCTCCCCTCATTCTTCTGAATTCCAATGAGTAGAGCCCCAATCTACTCAGAATCTCCTCATAAGCCAACCCTCTCAACTCCAGAATCAACCTAGTGAATCGCCTCTGCACTCCCTCCAGTGCCAGTGTCTCCTTTCTCAAGTAAGGAGACCAAAACTGTACACAGTACTCCAGTATGGCCTCACCAGCACTTTACACAGTTGTAACATAACCTCGCTGTTTTTAAACTCCATCCGTCTAGCAATGAAGGATAAAATTCCATTTGCTTTCTTAATTACCTGCTGCGCCTGCAAACCAGTGTTTTGTGATTCATGCACAAGTCCCTCTGCACTGCAGCATGCTGCAATTTTTTACCATTTAAATAATAGTCTATTTTGCTGTTATTCCTACCAAAATGAATGACCTCACAGATACCAGCATTGTACTCCATCTACCAGACCCTTGCCCACTCACTTAAACTACCTATATCCCTTTACAGACTTTCAGCATCCTCCGCACACTTTTCTCTTCCACATATCTTAGTATCATCTGCAAATTTTGACACACTACACTTGGTCCCCAACTCCAAATCATCTATGTAAATTGTAAACAATTGTGGTCCCACTGCTTATCTCCGAGACACACAACTAGTCACTGATCGCCAACCAGAAAAACACACATTTACCCTCACTTTTTTGCTTTCTGTTAGTTAACCAGTTCTCTATCCATGCTAATACATTACCCGTAACACTGTGCACCTTTATCTTATGTAGCAGTCTTTAGTGCAGCATCTTCTCAAATGCCTTCCAGAAATCCAGATAGACCACATCCACTGGTTCTCCATTATCCACTGCACATGTAATGTTCTCAAAGGATTCCACCAAATTAGTCAAACATGACCTTCCCCTCATGAACCCATGCTGCGTCTTACCAATGGGACAACTTATGTCCAGATGTCTTGCTATTTCTTCCTTGATGATAGATTCAAGCATTTTCCCTACTACAGAAGTAAGCTAACTGGCTTATACTTACCTGCGTTTTGTCTGCCTCCTTTTTTAAATAGTGGCATCACATTTGCTGTTTTCTAATCTGTGGAAAACACCCCAGAGTCCAGCGATGTTTGGTAAATTACCACTAGTGTAATTATTATTTCTCCTGCCATCTCTTTTAGTACCCTGGGATGCATTCCATAGGATCAGGAGATTTGTCTACCTTTAGCCCCATTAACTTGCCCAATACTACCTCTTTCGTGATAATGATAGTTTCTAAGTTCTTCCTGTCATCAATTTTTGGCATGTTATTTGTGTCTTCCACTGTGAAGATCGACATAAAATACCTGTCCAATGCCTCAGGCATCTTTTCATTTCCAATTATTATATGCCCCTTCTCATCCTCTAAAGAACCAATGTTTACTTTAGCTACTCTTTTTCCTTTCATATTTGTAGAAACTTTTGCTATCTGTTTTATATTCTGAGCTTGTTTATTCTCATAATTCATCTTACTTTTCTTCGTAGCTTTCTTCGTGGTTTTCCCAATCCTCTAAGTTTCCATTAATCTTTGCTACTTTGTTTGCATTTTCTTTCAATTTGATACCCTCCTTTATTTCCTTCGATATTCATGGCTGATTATCTCTTCTTCTACAGTACTTCCTTATCACTTGTATATACTTTTGCTGAGCACTGTGAAAGATCGCTTTGAAAGTCCACCACTGTTTGTCAATTATCCCACCATAAAGTTTTTGCTCCCAGTCTACCTTAGCCAACTCTTCCCTCTTCCCTTTGTAGTCTCCTTTCTTCAAGCACAAGACACTGGTATTGGATTTTACCTTCTCACGCTCCACTTTGTATTTTAAATTCAACCATACTGCGATTGCTTCTTCCCAAGAGGATCCCTAACTGCAAGATCATTAATTATTCCCCTCTCATTACACAGATCCAGATCTAGGATCCCTTGTCGGTTCCATTACATACTGTTCAAGGAAGCTATCACGGATACATTCTATGAACTCCTCTTCAAGGTTGCCTTTACCAACTTAGTTTGACCAATTGATATGTAGATTAAAATCCCCCATGATAATTGCTGTACCATTTTTACATGCATTATTTCTTTGTTTATTTATCGCCCCACCATGATGCTGTTATTTGGTGGCCCATAGACTACACCTATCAGTGACTTTTTCTCCTTACTATTTCTAATTTCCACCCAAATGGATTCAGCATTTTTTCCATAAAACCTATATCATCTCTCACCACCGCCCTGATGTCATCCTTAAATATCAGAGCTACACTACCTCCCTTATCTTCCTATCAGTCCCTCCAGTTTGATACCCCTGAATATTCAACTTCAGTTGTGACCATCCTGCAACCACATCTCTGTAATGGCCACCAAATCATACTCATTCGCAATGATTTGTACTGTCAACTCATTTACCTTGTTTCGAATGCTTTGAGCATTCAGATAAAGTGCTCTTATGCTAGTTTTTGTACTTTCTTTTTGAATTCTAACACTTCCATTAATAACATCTCCTGAGTTCTCCTTCCTTTTAACTTTTTTCTTGATTTTTGATGTAGTTGGAATCTTCTCTCCACATTTTGTCTTTACTCCCTCATTCTCAGATTTCTTACATAGGTTCCCATCTCCCTGGCATATTAGTTTAAACCATCCTCAATCGCTATGCGACATCAGTCCCAGTCCTGCCCAGGTGTAACCCGTCCAATTTGTACAGGTCCCACCTCCCCCAGGACCAGTCCCAATGCCTCAGGAATCTGAAACCTTCCCCCTGACACCATCTCTTCAGTCACGTATTTACCCGATATATCCTCTCAATATAGAAATGAAGCTTCAACAATTTCAGAATCTGAAAAGACACTGGAAAGAGAACAACATGCCCTAAGAACTTTATAATCATGTCATATTGTGTGAAATGTCATTATTTGATCCTGCTTCTAACAGAACCACAATATTATCAGAACATTGTTATTCAGGGACTGTCCCAGAACAGCATAAAGATCAGGACAGGACTCAGTGCAAACTCCAAACTCTATTTTTCATTCTAGCAGACCCTGGAATTTTGTCTCCACAGTGTTGTCTGTGACTGGTGTCCTTTATTGTTGCTGAAGCAGGATAATGGAAGCAATGTTGATTTTAATCTGAACTAATGCAGTGTCCTGCAGTTTTAATGTATCCCCTGGGATTGCTGAGCAGAACTTGAGTGGGTTTTATCGATAGGTTATGTCATATGACTGAGGACAACTGTTTTCTACAAAGCATTCTAGCTTTAGTTTTGGTTTCAAAGAAGCTGGTGGAAGAAAGCAGTGTCTCTCTTTCTCTCTCCAGACGCTTTCTGAAAGTATTGAGGCTGGGAAACCTCAGAGATTTGATCCAACAGTCAAAAGATTAATTCACATAGATATTAAAAGCTGCAAATCTAGCATCTCATAAACTTTAGTACTAACTTAGTCATATTTATGGAGTTGCTTTGCATTGGGATAACATTGATAGCTAACTAGTTAAGGATTATACTGTGTCATGTTTAAGTCTTGTAATCAGTAAAAGTTATGCTAATTCTTTTTGTTATATTTTAACTGCATGATTAAATAAACTTTGTTTGATTAAAGCTTCCTAGTGGGTCACTTGAATCATATCTGGAGTGAAACACCTTATGCTCCCCTGTGCCAAAATCAAATGTAAAACTTGGGGTCTGGGCTAACTTTATAAAACAGCTTGGTGTTTCTGGCCTGGGTTTTAGCAATTGTTCTAACTTGTGCCAGGAGCCAGCAGATAGCATCATTTCAGGCCTTTAAATAAGTCATGGATTTGGTAGAAGTATTATGTTTTCACTTGGTGCTCTTGCATTTGACTTATTGCAAGTCTGGCATAAGTAAAAAAGCACGGTCTAATATGTGATCCTGCTAAAGATTTCTATATCTCTGGTAAAACAAAGACCAAGATCAAATATGAAGTTTCAAGCCACAAAATCCAATCCCATAGTGCCACTAATGCTGGCACTGCAGGAACCCTAGCCTTTGGAAATATTGGCTGAAATGGTTCAGCATCACTTCTGGTACAACTCATGCAATAGACACACCTCATAAGGGCAGTACTATGGGCACGCCTCATGTGCATTCGAAACATTGAGAGTCAATGGATTATGATGTTAAACAGTGTCTAACAGTGTCTAGTGATTTGGCACTTGATCTGGCATGTTGTACCTTGCAGGTTCTGTTAGCTCCCAATCTTACTCATTCGCAGCTGCAGGAAGAAATTACTAACACGATCGCGATGGGAGTTGGTGAAAGTACTGTGCTGAGTATTATTGAAGTGGGTTCACAAAGGGAGTGGTACTGAGGAATTCAAAAGAATCGGAAGGTCTATCAGGCAATAGCCTCCTTTCAGCCATGGGATTATAGATTGTAGTTCTCCATGTAATGCAGCATGACTTAGAGATGGAGAACAGGCAATCAAGAGGGGAAGCAGTGTGTAGAGGGAGCAGGAACAGGGCCCTCAATCTCAGCCACAGCTACGCCTGAATGCTGGCTTTTGCCAAGGAGGTGGTGACTGAACTGTGCCATCTTTTGCGACTGGATCTGCACAACAAGGTGAGACCGCTGTCAATGGTTCTGAAGGTAACCGTAGCTCTGAATCTTTACCCCTGCTGGATTCTTCCAGGTGGAACATTCCTATATTTCTCAGTTTGCTGTGTCTCACTGCATCAGGTCTGAAATCAAGTGCAGAAAGAAAGGAGATGTCATCATCTTCCAACCTACTAGAGATCAGCAGAAAGAACAAGCATATGGTTTTGCCAGGCTGGTAGGGTTCCCAACGGTGTATCAAGACACTAACTGCAAGCAAGGAGGGCAAAGATAAATGATGGTTCCCACCCTGATCGCTAGCTTTTTTGAATTTGTTTTTGAAATGTGGATAATTCTGGCAAGGCCATATTTGTTACCCATCTGCTGGGCACTAGGGTGACCATGATGCTAGCATGGTGTTTGGAAAGAAATAGCTTGCAGCTATGTCAAAATAGTTTTTATACATTTGGAACAGTGTGATTGGAACAAATCATGAGTGGAAAATGTAAATGTTTGGATACGTGCGAGGACAGGATCAGGCTCAATTCTTATGTTCCCTTAAGAAATGGTCCAAATTCAAATGCCGGACACGTAGATATCAGATGGTTGGCAGAATCCACGGATACCTTCCTCAGAACAAGTGTAAAAGAAGACGAGGGAAAAATAAACAGAAGGAAACTAAATCCATTGTACTTAACCCAGACTCCTGAAGACGGTACTATGAAGACGTGAAGACGTATTTCTATGATCAGTCTCAGGTGAACAGTGCAGTTAGCCTGCACAGTGCTCTACTTAGAAATCTGATTAGCTCTTAAGTTATTGTATTGCCTTATCAACACTGTTTTTGTTCCCAAATGATATATCATATATTTTGCTGTATCACCTGCCAATAAGTATGTTATCAACATAGGGAGCACCATCAACAGCCAGATTTAAAAATGACCCTAGTTATACCATCACGTTGCAATATTGTGATATAACAACCTGAACCATCATTAAAATTGACTATCGTCTATGATTGGTGAAGAGCACAACCACAAGCCCCATTCAACAAGGAGTTTCAAGAAGGGTGGCACAGTGGCATAGTAGTTACCATCAGGAATCCGGGTTCAATTCCAGTCTTGGGTGACTGCCTGTGTGGAGTTTGCACATTCCCCCCGTGTCATTGTGCGTTCCCTCTGGGTGCTCCGGTTTCCTTCCACAGTCCAAAGATGTGCAGGTTAAATGGATTGGCTAAATTGCCACTAAGCGAAGGTATATATTGGGGGGATTGACAGGGTAAATGTGTGGGGTTACAAGGATAGGGCAGGGGTGGGGTGTAGGCCTGGAAAAGAAGCTCTGCCAGAGAGTTGGGGCTGACTCAATGGGCCGAATGGCCTCCTTCTGCTGTAGGAATTCAATGTGATGGACAGGAAATGTAACGGGGATTGTAATGTAATACAAATGTTGATTTGCAATTTCTTTTATATTACTTTCACGATAGAGAGCAATACAGCACAGAAACATATATGGAATTCCTCAACAGTTTTAATGGAAGGAATGACATGTTTGAACTAGTGTAGCTAACAATGGAATTGTCAAACTTTCAACCTTAAAATCTACACTACTTTTTGTATTTTTGTTTCTCTCTTCCAGTTTTTTTTTCATTTCCCAGAATGTTTTCACATTTTCAGAATCAACAAGATGGTTTTCCTACATACCCTATGACCATCTTGAAGCTCCTATTTACACATTATGCAGCTTCCTGCAGTGTTGTATCCTCTAAACCCCTCCTCTTTCAGTGTTTTTGTTCAAATCCAGGGGGCATGAAGCTTTGTCCAGAATTTCCTGGTAAGTTTTGTTATCGCTACACCCAAGTTGGCACTGGGGTCAGTTTTTTTTCCTGAGGAAATTCGCCTGTAATGAATTTTGTTGATTCTATTTTGAACTATCAGTTTGCGGTAATTGCATCACTCACTCGTATTCCTTCTATGAGTCTGCTAAATTTACTATCACTCATTTTCAAAGTTCCACTTCCATGCATTAGACCAGATTCCTGGATTTATCAGAGTAATACGGTCGGATTAGAATTTCACGACATGTTTAGGCACAGAAAAATCAATAATTCACCCCGTATCAATGTGTCAGATTTCTGGAGTTAAGGAACAGTTTTCCTTAAGATCATTTTTGATTTTAAATTTTCTTCCTCAGGTTTGAACTATACTTAACCCAAGTGCTGTCAGCTTCTATGTGGCTGGTTTCCAATATATTCAGGAAAGCTAAGCAGCTGGAATAGCTTTCCCGATACCAATATCCCTGTGCTGCCTAATAATGACGGAAAGATATTCTAAGAATGAGGCACCATGTGCAGAATACAGTAAAACATTCAATGTTATTCCCTTGAGTGGCATTGGATTTGCACCTTTTTTACACCAAGTTTTATATTCCAACCAAACAAATTCCACAAGAAATTTCATCATAAATTTCCATTAACAAGGTCAGCAAAAAATCACAGGCTTGTTACAGCGCAGGAGGAGGCCATTTGGTCCATCAATCCTGCACCAATTCTCCATATGAGCATTATGGCTTAGTGCCAGTCTCCTGACCTTTCCCTGTACCCCTGAACATTGTTTCTATTCAAGTAATTGTCTTATGTGCCTCAATAGAACCTGTCTCCACCACACTTCCAGGCAGTGTGTGAATAAGTACAACACATTTGCTTCTTTTGGAAATTACTTTAAATCTATGCCCTCTCATTCTTAATCATTTTATGAGGGGGCACGGTTTCTCCCTATCTACTCTGTCCAGCCCCGTCATGATTTTGAACATCTCTGTCAAATCTCCTCTTAGCCTTCTCCTCTCCAAAGAGAATAATTCCAACTTGTCTAGTCTATCTTTGAAACTGAAGTTTCTCATCCCTACAACCTCTCTTTAAACCTCTTCTGCACCCTTGCCAATGCATTCACATCCTTCCTGTGTGTGGTGCCCACAACTGTACACAATATTCCAGCTGAAAACTAACAAGTGTCCTAAATAAGTTCAGCATAACCTTTGTGCTCTTGTATTCTCTGCCCCATTAATAAAGCCCAGAATATTATACACTTTATTAACTGTTCTCTTCACCTTCTCTGCCACCTTCAATGATTTATGTACATTTACACGCGAGGCCCCACATAGATTTGAACTAAACATAACCCAAAAGCTGTCAGTTTCAATTTGACTGGCTTCCTATACATTGAGGAAGACTAAGCAGCTGGAATGGCTTTCCCAATGCCAACATCCCTGTTCTGTCTAATGGTGCACACCCTTTTAGAATTTTACCACTTATTGCATATTGTCTCTCCATATGCTCCTGACCAAAGTGTATCACCTCACACTTCTCACTGAACTTCATCTGCCATCTATCTGCTCACTCTACTAATTTGTTGATGTCCTTTTGAAGTGTGACACTGTTTTCTTCACTGTTTACAATACTTTCAAATTTTGTGTCATCTGCAAATTTTGAAACTGTCCCCTACACACTAAGATCTAGATCATTAATATATAGCAGAAAAAGTAAGGGTCCCAATACCGAACGCTGAGGAACACCACGACAAACCTTCCTCCAGACCAAAAAATATCCAATGACCATTACCTTCTGCATCCTATTATTCAGCCACTTTTGTTTCCACATGGTTACTATCCCTTTCATTCCCTGAGCGATAACTTTTCTCACAAGTCTGTTGTGGGTAATCCTCTGGCACTTCCCCTGAGTCTAGAGAAGACTGGAAGATTAAGGCCAGCATCCCTGCAATTTCCATGGCAATTGCAATACATCTTAGCTTAATTTCTGTGCAAGTGAGATCCAAGATATTCCAAGTTGTTATTCTTAAGTCAATATTTTGGGGTGTACTGGTAGGAGTTAAATTGACAGCTGCTTCAATGAGTTAAGGCACCTTGTGGGTTGCAACTTAACATACTGATCACAGGCCCCAAATTTAGTGTTAGCCAGTGAAGAACTGAAGGAATATAATTGTCCGTTCTAATGCCGATTAAAGGGAAAGGTGAGGCAAGAGAGTCTGTATTTTTCCCCATATGGGGAAGTATATGTTTGGGAATGTGAAGTAAAAGTTGAATCAGTTGCTGATGTTTATTTTCTGGGCTTACACTTGAAGACTGGCCACTTGGCTAAGAGTTAGATACTAGAGTTTGAGGACTTAAACCTTGGAAAGAAACAGCGTCCTAACAAGAGGATTAAATAGACTGGGCAGAAAATAAAAATGAACCGTCTTTGGTTAAATCCTGCATGTTTAAGCACATTTCTCATTAATTATAGTGCTTCTGCAGATGATTTTTACACAGGATTTCCCCTAGTCTCAATAATTCAACAACTTTCAATTTCTGTAATAATTTTTCCCTGCATTTCCCTGTTCATATTTGTGTAATACCATGAATCCTATGTCCCTAAACAGAAGTAAAGGAGTGGATGTATGAGTAGATCTAAGCTGCATTCCTGGCACACTCTCTTCCAGCGAAAAGAATCTCTCCCTTGCCATTTAAGGAAATGGAAACACAAAGCAGCCATGCATGCAAATGCTGTGTGTATGATTCTTTTTCTTTCCCCTTTTTTAAACCTCTGCTACGAACAGAATGAGTTGTTATTTTTAACTCCTTTGGAATTCTGTTAACTTGTAAACAATCAATGAAACAGCTTAATTTCAAAGTGATGAATGGAGTTTAGTAATGGCGCTGACTATTGATCCTTTGCCCAAGAGTAAAACACTCAAGTGATGCTTTCGTGAACATACTCATTACAAATTTATTAGTAAGACCAACTTATTAATAAATATGTAACTCTCACGCCAAATCTTATTGCAATATGAAAACCATCCCTCCTTCTTTGTTTCTGTAATTATAACACTGTTATTGATATCTACTATCTCTTACAAAGTATTATCCAACTGCTATCTTATCACTGCAATGCAGAGTCATAGACATTCTTGAGTTAATCTGGTAATACAGATACATACGGTCCTAAATTGCATGTGGCACATCCACATTGTTAACATCAGCTGATAAATCTGTCACAGCACAATCTATCGTCAGAAGGGCCCACACTGGTTTAAAAGACCGAATCCTATAATCTGACTTAAATTGAGTCATACAAAGAAATAACCAACTTTTCTATTTTTTTGTGTGTGTTCGACTGTTTTTCACCCAGTTCCGGTACCTTGGGCCATTTATATCTCCAGCTGCCTAGTGCATCCCCCACCGGACCAGAGTGATTTAATCACCATCTCTCAACTTCAACAGAGCTGTCACTCAGTGCCTGATATGTGATATTCCACGGCTGGTATCTGCAGCTGGCCTCATGTCTCCTCCTGAGAACAGTCTAAAGCAGAGAAGTTGCCCTCCGTTTCCAGTGCCATGGATCCATTTTTCAGAATGCTGTGCAGAGGCTCCTGATTTTCCTCATTTTCTTCATTTTCTAGAGCTCTCATAGCCATTAATTCAGCTGCCCCTTCACCTACCAGTGTCACCCCATCTGCCACACAGGGTGGGTATTTGGCAGGATTATGGTCATATGATAACAGTTTCAGCCTTGAAAGATGCTCCAAATTAGGAAAGTCGGTGATTTTATTTTTGTCCACATCAATGATTTCTAGAAATTCCATTTTTAATAATACCTTTGGGAAGTTCTCGAACCTATTGCCATATAACCAAAACCCACGGAGGTTTATGAACCTAACCAAGTCCTCTGGTAAAGTCTTTAGCTTGTTGTCCCCCATCTGTAGCGACCTCAAACTAGGCATATTAATTAACTGTTTGGGAAATTTTCTGAAATAGTTGCTCTCTATCCAGAGGCACCTGAGGTTTTCTAGATTCCTAAACTCTGGAGGGATTGTCATTAATTTATTGCTACCAAGGTAGAGGCGGGTTAGATTAGGCATATTGCATACGACTTTAGGCACATCCTCAAATTTGTTGTAGTCCAGCGCTAAGATCTTTAAGTTGACCAACTGCTCAAACTCATTAGGGAGGTCCTTCAGCTTGTTGTTGCTGATGTACAACTTCTCTACGTATGTGAAGGAGCAGATTGGAACCGGGAGTCTCTTTATCTTCTTGTGGCAGGCATCCAGCATCCTGTCAGCCATTATTTCATCCATGTCAGTCGAAACGCAGCTCAGTTCATCGTCAGGGCTGCAAGATAAGACAGAGGCAAACTTCTGAAACGCACTCCCCATTTTCATTCTTGGAGGTCAGCCCTCCCTGCATAGGATGAAAAAAAAAATCAGAGTTCAAAATTTACAACACGGATCAGCAAAATGCCCATTTGGATGAAAGGTTAGAACACGGTTACAAGCTAGCACATGATGGAAATGTTATGTTATGAGCCACACAATCACAAAACCAAGAGATCATTACAGCTGAGGAAAACCATTGAGTCCATCTTACGTTATCCATTGAGGAGGACCCTAAAGGCATCTAATCTATATCTAAATGATTCTGTATTATCCACTCCATTCTATGTTCTGAACATTCTTTGTGTAAACTGGAACTTCCTGACATCAAATTTGTACTTTTTCATTGGTTTGAATTGTGTCCCCCTTTCCTACTCTCACAATTTCATTTAATCTTTCAGATTCAAGTTTATTAAACTGGCTCATGTACACCACGAGAATATCATCTCTGGGATAACTCCTTCAAGGTTGAAAAACTTAAGGGCTTAGAATCATAGAATCCCTACAGTGCAGAAGGAGGCCACATGGATATTGAATCTGCATCCACAACAATCCCTCCCAGGCCCTATTCCCGTAACCCCACATATTTATCCTGCTAATCCTTCTAACCCAAGCATCCCGGGACACTGAGGGGCAATTTAGCGTGGCCAATCAACCTAACCTGAATTTGATGGTCTCCTGGGAGCAGACTGACAGCCTTAAAATTGGGCACAATGCTGTGGGTGCCATTCCCAGCACACACACCCCCTCCTTCCCCAGCTCCTTACCCTACTGCAATTTTGCCTGCATCAGGAAAGATGTCAGGAGGTCCACCTTGGGCTAAATGAGGACCTCAAGTCACCAATTAATGGCCACTTAATGTCTCCATCTCTCACTGCCGCAATTTTAGCTGCCCTGGGGAAGGCCAGCACCAAGTAGACAGATCTCATTGGGTCATCTTATGGCTGGTCAAGGTGAGCAATGTCATCTTTACAGTCTCCTGTGCCCATTGCAGGCAGCCCCCATCTTGGTATCCCCCTCTACCCTAGTTTGTCCCTTTCCCACCTGCCCTTTCGACCCCTCACCCCTCTTGTAGGGTCCTGCCAACTTGACTTAGACCTTAAAGTCCATCACAGCAAACCTTCTTTGGAACTGACTGTAATCCCAGCAGCAACCACCACTTCCACTGGCGCTGATGGGATCAGGGAACTGCCATGTATTTGATTGGTGAGCGGGGCTGAAAGACAGGACTTCCTCCCCCCCATTAAATTGCTGCGGAGCAAGTGGACCAAGCAAGGCCAAATTCATCCTGGCCCTTACGTAGTGGTGGGGGGAGAGGATGATGAGAAGGATCCTGCTGTACCTGTACAATCTAGCCCTGCATTCTCCACTCATTTTGTGATAACTCAGATCTCCAACAACAGTGATAAACCTTCTGTCACTAAGCATTGTCTCGGTTTAAGTGTTACCTTTTTGTCTTTGTGACAAGAATTGAATTGTTGTAGTCTGACAAGAGCAGTATACAATTTAATCATGTCTTTTCCCACCTTGTGCTCTATTGTTTTAGTTGTGTATTGCAAGGCTCTGTTGTGGACATATGGAGCATGAGTCTGTGAACATTTAGATGTCGTTCAAACTTATCCTTCGCCATTTCACTGCTATTTATGAATGGCATGTGATGCCTTGTGCAGAACTGTGCCTATTAACTACTGTGTCGAACCTGTACCTATTACATTTCACCTGCTATTATTCTGCCCGCTTGCATATTTTAACCATCTGATTTTGTATCTTATTTTATTTTACCTCCTCCAATTCCATTGCCTTCCACTAGTTTGATAGCATCAGCAACCTTGACTCATTTGTAAAGAGCTTCTGAATTGAAGTCACTGGTATAAATTAGGAATAGCAGTGGTAAGAACGCTGATCTCTGGAACACCATTCAGAACCACCCCCATCTTGACATAACTCCTTCAAAAGGAACCTATTGACCTTGACCCTTTTTCTACTCTTTTATCCATTTTTGAGACTTATCCTGAACCTACTCAGCTTGGACTTTAAACTCATGGCATTTTGGTTAGAGTTTTGCAAAATGTATTTTCGGAAACAAGTTGCAACATACATGGAGCTGTGCACTGGATTTTTCCATCCTGAATCACGAATATTATTGTAATTTTCAAATTTACTCCTGATAATTAACTCCATTGTTTCCACCAAATTGAATGAAAATAAACGAGTCTGCATTTTCTGTGTCTCTTTATGTCTCTCGCCTTCACAGTGAGAGGATTTGAGTATAGAAAAAGGGATGTTTAGCTGTAATTCTATCGGATTGATGAGGCTACATCTGGAATATTGTGTGCAGTTTTGTGTCCATATCTGAGGAAGGGTGTCCTTGCTGTAGAGGGAGTACAGTGAAGGCTTACCAGGCTGATTCCTGGGATGGCAGGTCTTTCATATGAGGACAGACTAAGTTGGTTAAGATTATATTCACTGGAGTTTAGAAACATGAGAGGGGGTTGCATAGAAACTTATAAAATTCTAACAGGGTTACATAGGGTAGATGCAGAAAGAATGTTCAGAACTAGGGATCATGGTTTAAAGATAAGGGATAAACGTTTTAGAACTGAGGGGAGGAGAAATTCCTTTGCCCAAAGGGCCGTGAATGTTTGGAATTCACTATCACAGAACGTCGTTGAGGCCAAAAAGTTTGTCTGATTTCAAGAAAAAACTAAATATAGCTCTTGGGGCTAAAGGGATCAAGGGATATGGGGGAAAGGAGGGATCAGGATATTGAATTTGATGATTATCCGTGATCAAAATGAATGGCGGAGCAGGTCCCAAGGGCCAAATGGCCTACTTCTGCTTCTAGTTTATACGTTTCTATGTTTAGTTTGCTATTTTTTGTTTCAAAAAATAAGCGGTGTGTTCGTCTGCTTGCTTGGAATTGACTGATATGTCAATACAGTGTTCAGTGACTTCCTCAGAATGATTGTCAATATCTTCCAAATCTAGAAGAATCTAGTACTTCTCCTAGGGAGCACTATTTTGTTTATTCCAAAAGGGCAAAAATAATTGTGCAAAAGGCTGCAGAATTTTAAGTGCAAATCATGTTTCTGTGATTTTGTGCTGGATTAAAAATCTTATCAAGAAGCCAGTCCTGTTCACATTATCATCTCCCCTGCACTTCAGATTAATCAGCAATGTGAGATTCTGCTAGCTGAGTGCTATCGGAGATTCTTTTAGGCAAAAATACACCAATATGCACATCTTAAAGGCTTTTTGATTTTTTATTTACATTTGTTATGAAACTGACCATTGTATGCCATTGCACTTGGTGAGTGGTTTGCAATAGGCATTAAAATAATTTTCAGATACTTAAGAACAGATTTTTCACAGGCAGTGAACTAAACACTTTGAGGGAACATTCCTACATTTTTTAATAATCCTATTTTCAACTGTTAGTAAAAGCTTCACCAAATTTTCAATATCAAGGATTTTTTAGTGCATTTTTTTAGAAAAGAAGCCCTAAAATGCTGTTGTAGTGTTTTTTAAATTTATTCATCTGATGTGGGCATCAGTGGCAAGAACAGCATTTCTAGCCCACCCTTAATTGCCCTAGAACTAAGTAGTTTGCTAGCCCATTTCAAAGGCCGTTTAAGAGTCAATCATGTTGCTGTGGATCTACAATCAGATGTCAAATTACAGAATCATAGAACCCCTATAGTGCAGAAGGAGGCCATTTGGCCCATTGAGTCTGCACCAACTCTCCGTCAGAGCATTTTACTCAGGCCCTATCCTCATAACTCCATGCATTTTACCACGCTAATCCCTCTAACCTGTGTATCTTTGGACTCTAAGGGACAACTTAGCACGGCCAATCCACCTAACCGGCACATCTTCAAAGTGGGGAGGAAACCGGAGCACCTGGAGGAAACCCATGTTGACACAGGGAGAATGTGCAAACTCCACACAGTCACCAAGGCTGGAATTGAACCTGGGTTCCTGGCGCTGAGGGCAGTAATGCAAATCACTGTGCCACCAGACCTGGAAAGGATGGCAGATTTCCTTGTGTTTGTGAGCCTTACAGGTCTTTATAACAATCACCGATGGTTTCATGGTCTTCAATTCCAGTTTCAATTCCAGTTTTTATGAATTTAAATTCCACCAGGTCTCATGGTGGGACTTGAAGCCCTGTCTCCAGAGAATTAAAGTGGTTCTATGTATTACGACTCTAGCAACATTACCACTATGGCACCATCTCCCGTCATTTAACGCAGACCTTTCTCTTGCTTACGAATATGAAAATAAATTTGAGTCAAAACCTGAGGAAAAGCAGCTTCTGAAAGCAAACTCAATTTTGAATACAATTTGCACTGCTTGTGCTCAAAGCAGAAACGCTCTGCGTAGATTTTTTTAATGTCCTGAGTTAAATGACATCTCTCTCCGGGGAAGATAAATGCAAAATACTGTGAATGCTGGAAATCCGAAACCAGTCGACAAAATGCTGGAAACACTCAGCGTGTCCAACAGCCTCTGTGGAAAGGGAAACTGAGTGTTAACGTTTCACGTCAATGATCTTTCGTCAGAACTGGGGGGAAAAGGTAGAAATGTGACAGGTTTTAAGCAAGTACAGATAAGGGGAGGGGGAGAAGAAAGAACAAAAAAGGACAGGGCTGTGAAGGGGTGGAATTATGGCAGAAGAGATGAAGAGCAGAATTTCTGAGATGGGAATTGGGAGGTGGGACTATTCCAACCATTGTCATTCCACCTCTGTCTCAAGACTTATAAAAATTCATTCATGGGGATGAGGTCATCACTGTCTGGATCAGCATTTATTGCCCAGCCCTAATTGCCCTTGGACTGAGTGGCTTGGTGAATTTTCCAGTGACTTAGGCATTATATGACTTGGAGGTAGAACTGCCACTGAAGTCAAAAGCAAGCAAATTAAAAGGCCTCACTCCGTTCCTCGAGGAAACCTTGCCCTGTTGCTCCGGAGAAGAGTGGCTTCTCTCTATATGATTAAACCTTCTGACCACTTTAAACCCTCTCTATCTCAGCCTACTCCCTCACCACCCTTATCCCTCTCACATCCTCCTCACCCTCCACTCCTCCCTCACCCTCCTCACCCTTTCATTCTCAGCCCCCATCACCCCTTCACCCCCAGCCCCATGCCTCTTCCATCACTTCACCTTCCTTCAAATACCTCTCCCATATCCCTCTCTCCCCCTCCTTACTTTCATATTCTCCTCATCCACTTACTCTCACTCCTTAACCCCCTCACCCACTTACTCCTGACCCTCATGCCCTCACCTCCTCATCCCCACATCCCCTTATCCTCCTCATCCTCTTCCCCTCATTCCTTCACCTGACCTCACCCCTTCCCTCTCACCCTTGTCTCTCTCACCCCTTTCATTAATAATCCATTTAACGAAGGGAACTTTCAAGCTCCATTATGATAGAAGGATGCCATAGGACACCTCATAAAACTCACTGAGTAAACAAGCATGTTCTTCTAAACAGCTGTAAAGACAGTCAAGCATATGTAAAATAATTAGGCAATTGGACACAGCCAAGAACCCATAAAACTCCCTGAATAAATAAACAGACTTTAGAACAGCAATCACAACAGATGATCTAAACTGAATTCATGGGAGCAATAGGGAAAGATTAAACATTTACACTTGGTTATGATACTAGGCTACTGTTTCAGTTAGGTGAAATATAGTCTTTTACTCTCTAGATTAATTTTTTAATTCATCTGAAGACTTTTTCACATGTATAAAGCTGATATTTCAGGGATGGATAGGATAGAGGTGGAGAGACTCTTCCCGCTCAAAAAAGACAGTAGGACTAGGGGGCACAGCCTCAAGATAAAGGGGGGGCAGTTTAGAACGGAGTTGAGGAGGAACTTCTTCACTCAAAGGGTGGTGGATCTCTGGAATTCTCTGCCCGTTGAAGTGGTGGAGGCTGCCTCGCTAAATATTTTTAAGACGCGGGTTGATGGGTTTTTGATAAGAGAGGGGATTAAGGGTTATAGGGAGAGGGCGGGAAAGTGGAACTGAGCCACGACAGATCAGCCATGATCTTATTGAATGGCGGGGCAGGCTCGAAGGGCTAGATGGCCTACTCCTGCTCCTATTTCTTATGTCCTTATGTTCTTATGTTCTTATTTCACTTACCAGTTTGCCATTTGGCAAAGAAGTACCAATCGGGCAAATATATTGGTCTGAATTTTCAAGGGGAAGGGAGGGCACCATGCCTCAGAGAAGATGGCATTGCAGCCCCAAATCAGGAAATCCTGCTCCTTTGTCTGACACTCAAAAGGAGCGATAGAATGTATTTTGCACATGCACAGCTCACGGGAACAGCAGCATGTTTGAAAATGCAACTAACTTCACTCAGTCACAATTTTCATCACCAAGGTTTCGAATGCACAACTTGTGGGATTTATGAACTTGAGGAAAAGGTCATACATTATCCTTGCAAGTTCTTTGAGGAGAGCAGGTACTCTGTTGGAGGGGTCAGATACGCTTTTGGGATATTTAAAAGTGAATTTAATGTGTATAAAAGGTGAATAAGGTCTGCTGAACTATCAAGCTGTCAAATTATTTAAATTTCTTGCTCTTTAAATTTTGAAAAGAAAAACGTCTTCTGTACCTCTAAGCTGAAGAAAAAAAATCAGCTCTTGCAGACTAAAAAGCTGTTTGTTGACTTAAGCCTGAGGGTTATTATTATCATATTACTACTGCTTGACAGCTTCCACCATCTATCATTTTCACACTTCATTCACACTTTGATTGGCAGTCCAAGGGCAGTTCATAGAGCTTATTATGGAATTAATTTCCTTTGATGTGCGGCTTTGAGTACAAAGTATATTTTATAAGGGATTAATTACTTGATGAGACTTAATGTATTGAATAAGCTTTTATCGATGAGATTATTTTTATAGTGAAATCTGTAATAAGTACTTCGAATTTAATGTTTTTTCAGCACAGGATGGCTTCTGGGGTCTGCCAATTGTGGATAGTAGGTGAGTTGACAGAGGAGGTGTAAGGAAAAAGAGTGATGGGTATGGGCATAGGTTGACATGAGTTGGCATTAAATTGAAGTAGAAGGTATAATGAGTCATAGAGGGAGGGTAGAGTAGTATAGGTTAGCATGGGGCAGTGGAGGATGGGTGATGGTCAAGGGGTGGCATGGGAATGGAGCATTAGGCATGTGTATGGGATGTAAGACGTTGGTTAGAGGGCCTAACTACTGCAACTCAGGTGAAGTCCCAGAGTGCCAAGGTGGGACCTTTAACCGGCCCACCTCAGCATTCAACAGCCTCTGGCTGCCTCTGCACTATTTCTGGGGGTGGCAGGCCAACATGTGCTTACCTGCCTGGATTTAAAAAGTAGCTATTCAGATAAGTTTCTCCTGAGTCGGGTTTGGGTTCCAACCAAAGCACTGTCATAACTCATATTACTGAACACAGTTACAATTCATGCTATAACATTTCATGATGAACGGTGAAGGAAGCAAAACCATCTTACTTATCATTTAAAGTCTTCCCTCCTCCAATCCATGATTCATTCCTCCCTGCTCCTGCTGTACAACCTAGAAAGCTGCTAAAGTCCAACCACCTCTAGGAAGATGAAAAATCCAAGCTGGGGCACACTCTCAGTGAACCCAAAATGCTGTCAGTTATTTCGTCCATAGGTTTGAGGGCCACACTCCCTCCTTCCCCTGTGCTCTTGAAAATGACTGAGGACGGAAATGGGAGGTGGGAACCCCGCTGGGTGGCCATTTTCTTCCACTTCCAATTGGCCCTGACTGGGACCATTAAAAACCATCCCATGATAACAAAATAAGTTTGTGCAGAGCAAAAGGGGTAGAAACGCAGAAACTAGAAGCAGGAGTTGGCCATTTGGCCCTTCGAGCCGGCTCCACCATTCATTATGATTATGGATGATCATCAAATTCAATATCCTGATCCTTGCTCTCCCCATATCCTTTGATCCCTTTAGCCTCAAAGAGCTATATCTTCTTGAAATCACACAACATTTTGGCCTCAACTACTTTCTGCCATTGTAAATTACAGCAGTTCACCACTCTCTGGGTGAACAAGTTTCTCCTCACCTCAGTCCTAAAAGATTTACCCCTTATCCTTAAACTATGACCCCTAGTTCTCAACTCCCCCTCCATCGAGAACATTATTTCAGACACTACTCTGTCTATTCCTGTTAGAAATTTATAAGTTTCTATGGGATGGTGGTGTGTCAAATATTGAAACAAAAAAGGCAACAAAGGAAACATTACGAACAGCTACTCTCCAAAAGAAATGAAATAAGTCATCATGAACTGAAATTGAGATATTGCTTCCACTGAGTTTACTAAAACAGTGCAGGAGCACAGGGGAAACAGCAAAATGGAGCTAGGGCGAAGAATAAAAATAACAAGCGATCAGGTACTCATGCTCTGATGGAGATGCACCACCAAGCAATACACCGATCCGTGTTTAGTGTCCCCATTGCAGAGGAGACCACATCATGAGTATACTAAACGGAAAGAAATGCAAGTAATATGTTCCTTCTCCTGAGTATTTGTAGCTCTGTACACTGAGGAGGGTGGAGGTAAAACGGCATGTGTTTCTCCTCCTGCATTTGCCTGGGTAGTTGTTGTGGAAAGTGGAAGGGGTGTTGGAGGTGACTGAAAGTAATTCAAGTTAGGCAGAATGCTGAGGAAGGAGTGATGCCTTTGGTAAGCGGAAAGAGAGGAGATGATGGGTATGGTGGTGATATTGCATTGGAAGTGGAGCAAATGAGAGAGGATGCTGCATGAATGTGAAGGCTGATGGAGTGGAAGGTAAGGATGGGGGGCAGCCCTATCATGGTTCAGGGCAGGAGGGCCTTAAAGAGGGAGATTGTCTGCTGAGAAAAGACATGTTGGAAGCACTTGTATGGAAGGTGGCGTCATTGGAATAGACACAATGAAGAAACTGAGAGAATGGAATAGAGTCTTTTCCAGAGGAGGTGGTGTGGGAGGACAGGTAATTAAAGTAGACGTGTGAATCATTGAGCAGATATTGGTCGATAGCCTATCCCCAGAAATGGGGGCAGCAAAGTCCTCAGAGATTCAATTGTTTTGAGCCCTTTCGTTCTGTCAAAGACTCCATCCCATTTCAGGTGCAGCCATCAATAATGTTTAGGATATCTGTGTTTGTGCAGATAATGTAGCTCACATTCATATCATGATTCTCACATCCGTCCCTTCACTATTGTGTTACTGAAATGATTTCTGATTGGAATGTTTCCCTCTGCACCAATCCTTTTAACTCTGTCTATATTTACATCCTATGACAACTAATTTAACACATTTATTCTTGTTCCTACTTAATCCAGAGAATATTTGTCCCTCTTCTCCTTGCAGGAGTTGGAGATGCTGTTTTTCTTCTTTATTTATTTTCTGTTCATTGTTTAATCCATGTATGGTCATGCACGTTTAGGTTATTTATCCTGTCTAGCGATAATACCATTAGACTATTGCCTAGTGAATAACAGTGGAGAGCCAAATAAGTCTTTTGTATCTTTGAATAGAGTGCCAGGGACCTGGGTTCAATTCTGGCCTCAGGTCATATTCTGTGTGGAGTGTGCATGTTCTCCCCATGTTTACATAGGTTTTCTCTGGGTGCTCCAATTCCCTCCCACACTCCAAAGACATTCGATTTAGGTTGATTAGCCATGCTAAATTGACCCTTAGTGTCAGGGGGATTAGCAGGGTAAATACATGGGGTTGCGGGAATAGGGCCTGAGTGGGATTGTTGTCAGTGGAGGCTTGGTGGGTCGAATGGCCTCCTTCTGCACTGTTGGATTTCTATGATTCTATCACAAACAGATGCTCTACAGTAGGTCAGCAGTCTCTTGGAGAACAATACATGACCGGAGGAACCTCAAGAGTAACAAAAAATGCAAATAAATAAAGGACAAAATAGATAGATTGCATAATGTAGGTCAAGTTTTATTCCAGAAACCAACAAATGCCTTGACAGTGACTTTGCTATTTAGATCCTACTGTTACCCACGTGTTTCTCTGTAAGAAGAGTTAATTACAAAGCTTCATGCCAATAATTTCCTCACAGAATCATTCACATTTTCCAATAACCAGCAGCCCCATCCCCACAGAAAATCACTTGGGATTTACCACTTACGGGGGTAGATACGGGGGCAGTTGCCAACACCATAGTGATCAAAAGCTTACATTTAATTAAGGACCTACCTTATATTAAGTTGATCTTTCTATGACTGCAACACTATATTCTTTTCTTCTCCCCTATACACTCTATGAACAATATGCTTTGTCTGTATAGCGCACAAGAAATAATACTTTTCACTGCATAACAATACATGTGACAATAATAAAGCAAATCCAAGGTCTTTAACATGGCAGGAGAAGAAAAGATAAAAAAAACTGTATGAAAAGAATCAGAATTTAAAATGCCTGGCAAGAGCTCTTTACGCTTTTTCTACTGATATGGTAGAATGGGACACTTCCCAATTTTGAAAATTCAGGGCTTTTCTCCTGGTGTGATTGGCAGCATAAATATGATGGGGTTAAGTCTTATGGCCTCTTGACATCCATTAGAGAAGGTTGGCATTGTCTAATGTGAACTTCCAGGAGCCAGATACATTTAATATTTTCAACAAATTCCTGCATTTGGGTAAATCTTAGCATCATAGAACCCTACAGTGCAGAAGGAGGCCATTCAGCCCATTGAGTCTGCAAGGGCCTTAACCCCACCCAAACCCTATCCACATACATTTACCCTAGCTAGTCCCTCTGACATTAAGGGGCAATTTATCACACCCAATCAACCTAAGTCACACATCTTTGGACTGTGGAAGGAAACCAGAACACCCGAAGGAAACCCACGCTGACATGGGGAGAACATGCAATACATGGGGAGAACATGCAAAGGTCATGACTGGGAGGAGAGGATTAAGGGAGCAAGAGATGACTATTGGTGTAGGAATCTATCTCCAACAACTTGCATTCACATAGCCTCTCTAATGTGGTGAAAGATCTCAAGATGCTTCAGCCTAAACAAAAATGAACTGTCTCTGAGCCAAAGGAGACATTTGGACACTGACCAAAATCTCAGTTAAAGTGATAGGTGTTAAAGGCTGTCTTATAGGAGGAGAAGATTAGACAGCGTATTCAAGTGTTTAGGGCTAGTATAGTTGAAGGCCTGGATGTCACTGACAACGTTAAAAACAAAGTGGGAATCCACAAAGACCAATACTGGAGGAATGCAGAGTCCTTGGAGGGTTATAGGGCTGGAGGAAGCTACTGAGGTAGCGAGGTGTAAGGCCATGAAGCAACTTGATCACACGGCTAAGAATTTTGAAATCTTTAAAAGGCTACACCAAGAATAAAGGTATGTTGTTGCCTCCAGTGAAAATTCTGTAATGGAGCATTGTAAAATGGCAATTGATCACCCTGTAATAATTTCAATGTCTGTTGTGACCATTTCATTTTTTCTACACATTCTCTATCGCCCAGCAATGCTGGATGAGTGTGTGTACTGATGACAGTAATGTACAGCACTATTGAAACAATAATGACAGAAAATGTGATATACACTATCACAACATCATTACCACCCCATTTAAATGGCTTCATCTATACTTGGGAAAGCATATCCAAAACCTGGTGAAAGATTCCATAGTTGCAGAAGTGTAAGGGTATCAAGCAATAAGGATGCTGTCCCTATTTCTACTCATTCAGTGAAACATGACCCAAAAGTCACACAGTATTTCATGTAAATTCTTGCCTCAGGTGTTAGAATCATAGATAGGTACAAGATAAAGCATCTTCATTTTTGATTATTTTTGATGTTCTTTCATGGGATGTCACTGGCTGGCCAGCATTTCTTGCCTGTCCCTAATTGCCCTTGTGAAGATAGTGGTGAGCCATTGCACAAGCTCACATGGTGTAGGTACACCCACCATGCAGGTAGAGAGGGAATTCTAGCATTTTGACCCAGTATCAATGGAGGAACAGCGATATATTTCCTTGTCAGGTTGTTGTGCGGCTTGGAGGGAAGCTTGTAGATGACTGTATTCATATTCATGTACTGCCCTTGTTCATCTAGGTCACAGGTTTGATGTTGTTGAGGAAGCTTTGATGAGTTGCTTCAGTACATCATATATATGGTGAACGCTGCTGCCACTATGTGTTAAGGAGGGAGTGAATGTCTGAAATTGTACTTCAGTATTTTGCCACATTACGTTTTCCTGTATTCCAAAAATGATTATTTTTTTTGCTTATTACATTTGTTCTGTCTGAGAAAATGTGCCAAAGAGTTCCTAATTACAGAATGCTCTGTCCCTCCAGATCCAGGCCTGTTTGGAACTGGAGTGAATTTGTGGCTCTGGATTTTGAAATAGAAAAACAAATAATGAATAATTTAGTACTAACAAGTGGGATTGGGGTCAGCATGCAGTGGAAGTCCTTGCCTTCACCTTTTAGTCCTGAAACTCCAGATTTGAACCCAGCACACGTCGATATTATAAAAGACCCTTTGCTGCCCTTGGAGGGCCTGCATGATATGAATTTGAAGCATATCTCAAGCTACTTCCCTGTGGCCATGAGTTCACAGTGCAAAACTCTGTAATTCAGAGAGGTTGGAAAGCTAACACCAGGAAGGAATGGAAATGGAAATGTCATACTAATGCCCAGGGAGATGTGTTTCTGAAGGTGGGATATAATAGAGGGCACCGCATGATGTTTTTTTCCCCCTACACCTCAAATATGTCAACATTCTTTCTCCTTGTGTTTAAATCATGGTCTATTTCATCATTTTCTATTGTAACTCATTTCTTCCCTGAATCCGAAAATGTGAAGCTCTTTGCATCCTTGGACATTTTATTTCTCGTACAATCTGGAGGTTTATAATGCTCATATTTCATAGTTTTTAACAAGATTTTCTTAACTTATGTTGCCTTTTCGACCCTTATGATGTCCTGGACTGCAGGATTAGCCCCCTTCATCCAGATGATTCTAATAATAATAGTTCTCCTTAGAGAAGAGAAGATTGAGAGGAGATTTGATTGAGGTTTTTCAAATCGTGGGGACTGGTCAGAGTAGATACGGAGAAAGTGTCCCCATTGGCAGAAACAAAGGACACGGATTTGAAGTCATTGGCAAAAGGACCTGAGGCAATGCGAGGAGAATGTTCGTAATGCAGTGAGTGGTTAGCGTCTGGAATGCGCTGAGAGGGTGATGAGGGCAGATTCAGTCATGGCATTCAATAGAGAATCGGATAATTACCTGAAGAGAAAACACTTGCAGGACTCAGAGGAAAGGGCAGGGGTGTGGGAAGTCAATGGGAAAAATGGCCTTCTTCTCTGCCATAACCATTTTACTCTTGCTGTATGCCTCTCTAGGAGTGCTTGGTCATACTGCAGCAAAAGATAAGGTAACATGTCCATTAGGACAATGAGAAAATGAATCTAACGTGGGTGTATTGAGGCAATGACAACTGTTATCACTAGGTTAAATCTCTAATTAAAGGAGGGAACTTTTCTTTGTTGTAATTCAACAGGAGGGATGGAGTCATTTACGTTGAAATTGCTTCCTTCAATGAAACATTGTAGCCATGAATTTGCACCCAATAATGTAACATAATGTTCTGGGACTTGTATCAACAATTAGCAACAAAAAGGAGGAAGTGATGTATCAGAATTTTAATCCTAAAGAAAAGACATTAGAAGCTGGTCGTCTGAAATAAAAATAGAAAGTGTTGTTTTGGACTTGAAACATTGGTTGGAATTTTTCTACCCCACAGGAATCGTAGTGGGTGAGGGCGATGGGGTCACAGTGGCACTGCTGCCTCACAACACCAAGATTCCAAGTTCAATTCTGGCCTCCCATCACTGTCTCCCTGTGTCTGTGTGGGTTTCCTTTGGATACTCTGGTTTCCTCCCACTGTCCAAAGATGTGTGGGCTAGGTGATTGGTCATGCTAAATTACCCTTTGTGTTGGTAGGACTAGCAAGGTAAATACATGGGGTTACGAGGAAAGGGCCTGGGCGGGATTGTTGTCGGTGCAGATTCGATGGTCTGAAAGGCCTCCTTCTGCATGGTAGGATTTTTATGGAGGGGTGGACCATGGAAAGGTCCATTGACCTTGGGCAGGATTTTACATTTTTGGGATGAGTGGTGCCGTAAAATCCTGCCCATGAACTTTGTTTCTCTCCCCACAGATGCCAACTGGCCTGCCAAGTATTTCCTGTACTTTCTGCTTTTATACCAGAATTGAACCTCAGTTGTGACCTGTCTTGTAGTCAGTTTCCTAAACTAAACCAGTTCACCACCACAGAGAAACTAAAACTTAGGCCCAGGGTTCCCAACCAGAGATTCTTCTGAGCATCTTCTCATTCTAAACACAGTGTATTCTTGCTGCTAGCACTGGTTGAGTGGGAGCATGCTCTGTTTAAGCCAAAAGGTGTGATTTTGAGTCCTAGTTCAGAGACATGAGGACAGAATTGAGGCTGATAATCCAGTGTAGCACTGAGAGACGGCTAGACTTTGGACGTGCCATCTTCCTGATATGCTGTAAAGTTAAACCTAGGTCCCATCTATCTGTTTGAGGCTAGCATAAATGGCACTATTTGAAGAAAAGCAGTGGAGTATGATGAAGTGTGGGAGGCTAGGAAGGAAATTGCAGGTCCCTTTGCAGAGATATTGGAATCATCGATAGTCACAGGTGAGGTGCCTGAAGATTGGAGGGTGGCAAATGCTGTGCCTTTGTTTAAAAAGGGCTGCAGGAAAAAGCCTGTGGTGAGCTTCATATCTGTGGTGGGTAAGTTATTGGAAAGTATTTTGAGGGATAGGATCTGCAGGCACTTAGAGATGCAAGGACAGTCAGCATGGCTTTGTGAGTGAAAAATTATGTCTCACAAACTTGACTGAGTTTTTTGAAGGGGTAACCAAAAAAATAGATGAGGGCAGTGCAATTGATTTTGTCTACATGGACTTTAGCAAAGCCTCTGATAAGGCACTGCGTGGTAGATTGTTGCCTAAGGTTAAATCTCATGGGATCCAGGGTGAGGTAGCTAAATGGATACAAAATTGGCTTGATGACAGAAGACAGAGGGTGATTGCAGAGGGTTGTTTTTCAAACTGGAGACTTGTGACCAGTGGTGTGCCTCAGGGGTCGGTGCTGGGTCTGCTGTTATTTGTCATTTATATTAATGATTTGGATGAGAGTACAGAAGGCATGGTCAGTAAGTTTGCAGATAACACCAAGATTGGTGGCATAGTGGACCGTGAAGAAGGTTATCTCGTTTTGCAATGGAATCTTGATCAATTGGGCCAGTGGACTGATGAATGGCAGATGGAGTTTAATTTAGAAAAATGCAGGTGATGCATTTTGGTAATTGAACCAGGGCAGGACTTACTCAGTTAATGGTAGGGCATTGGGGAGATATAGGAGTTCAGGTTCATAGCTGTTTGAAAGTGGAGTCACAGATAGACAGAGTAGTGAAGAGGGCATTCAGCATGCTTGGTTTCATTGGCAGAATATTGAATACAGGAGTTGGGAAGTCTTGTTGAAGTTGTACAAGACATTGGTAAGGCCACACTTGGAATACTGTGTACAGTTCTGGTCACCTTATTATAGAAAGAATATTATTAAACTAGAAAGAGATTTACCAGGATGCTACCGGGACTTAATGGTTTGAGTTATAAGCAGAGACTAGATAGACTTTCTTCTCTGGAGTGAAGGAGGCTGAGGATTGAACTTATAGAGGTCTATAAAATAATGAGGGGCATAGATCAGCTAGATAGTCAATATCTTTCCCCAAAGGTAAGGGAATCCACAACTAGAGGATATAGGTTTAAGATTGGAGGGGAGGCATACAAAAAGGTCCAGAGAGGCAATTTTTTCACACAAAGGGTAGTGAGCATCTGGAACAAGCTGCTAGAGATAGTAGTAGAGGCAGGGACAATTTTACCTTTTAAAAAGCATTTAAACAGTTCCATGGATAAAATGGGTATGGAGGGATATGAGCCAAATGCGGGCAATTGGGACTAGCTTAGACATTTAACAAAAAGGGCAGCATATACAAATTGGGCCGAAGGACCTGTTTCCATGCTATAAATCTCAATGATTCTATGACTTCACGAGTACTTCCAGGCCAATATTTATCCATCAGTGAACACCACTAAAATAGATGATCAAATCATTAACTGGTAATGAAATTTTTCTCTGTGCTTTGGGACATCCTGAGAACATAAAAGGCATGTATATAAATGCCAATACTTCTTTTCTTTCAATATCTCTCTGACTTTATCATTCTTCTAGGAACATCCCATGTGTGTTTCACAGAAACTGAACTGGACTAGCCATACAACTACAATGGCTACAAGTGCAGGTCTGAGGCTGGGAATCCTGTGGTAAATAGCTCATCCCCTGATCTTTCCCCAGAAGCCTATCCACCATCTATCCACAACGGGTGTGATGGAATACTTGCCTGGATGAGTACAGCTCCAGCAACACAACACCATCCAGCACAAAGCAGCCCGGTTGATTAGTACTGTATCCACAAACATTCAATCCCTCCACTACTGATGCACAGTGGCCTAGTGTGTACTACCTACAAGATACACTGCAGGAACTCACCAAGGCTCCAAAGGCAGCACCTTCCAAACCCACAACCACTAGACAGCAGATACCTGAGAACACCACCTGCAAGTTCCCCTGCAAGTCACTCACCATCCTGATTTGGAAATATATCACTGTTCCTTCATTTTCACTGGGTCAAGATCTTGGAACTCTCTCCTTGATAGCACTGTGGGTTTACCTACACCACAAGGACTGCAGTGGCTCAAGAAGGCAACTCACCACCAACTTCTCAATGGCAATGAGGAAAGTGCAATAAATGCTGGCCTAGCCACCAATGCCCACATCCCGTAAATGAATTAAATAAAAACATTTAGTGAATGGTTTTGAAGCAGAGTGGCTTTGTATTTTCTGCACAATAGGACACTAAACTAGCAGTGGGGTGAGGAGGGGGCTCCTTGAGCAGCCCCATCTTCAATGATGCTGGAACCCAGCACAGGACTGAAAAAGACAAGACTAATTTACTTGTAGTCATCTTTAGCTGGAAGTGCAGATTGGCTGATCCATCCTGACTTCGTCCTGGCATCACAGAACTCAGTCTTCAGCCAATTTAAATCACTAATCACTCCATGGCACTGACCATGACAAAGGCTAAGGACTCAGATGTAATTCTGCTTCTGGTGCTGAAGACTCGAGCCCCAGAACTAGATGCACCCCAATCCCCACCCAATCCGAGCTGTTCCAGCACAGCCAGAAAACTGCCATCTTCCTACGAACATGGAAAATTGTCCAGGTATGTCCTGTCCACAAGTTGCAAATTCAGTCCAGACAATTACTATTCCATCTGTCTACTCTCAATCAGCAAAGTGGTGGAAGGTATTGTTGACAAGGGAATCAAATGTCATTTACTAACTGTTCACAAATGCTCAGTTTGGCTTCCATCAGGACCACTTGGCTCAAAACATTATTGCATCCTTGTTGCAAACATGAGCAAAAAGCCAAATTCCAGAGGTGTGGCTGGGTGTGGCATCAAGGAGTCCAAACAAAACTGGAGTCAATGGGAATCGAGCGGAAAACTCTCCACTGGTTGAAGTAATACCAAACATGAAGGAAGATGGCTGTGGTTGTTGAAAATCAATCATCTCGGCTCCAGGATCTTCAGATCTGTCGGAGCTCCTTGGGTTGTGAGTTAGGCCTGGCCATCTTCAGCTGCTTCATCAGTAATTAAGGACAGCACGGTGGCACAGTGGTTAGCACTGCCGCCTCACAGCACCAGGGGCCTAGGTTCAATTCCAGCCTTGTGTGATTGCCTGTGTGGAGTTTGCACATTTTCTCTGTGTCTGCATGGGCTTTCTCTGGTGTTCCAGTTTCCTCCCACAGTCCAAAGAAGTGCAGGTTAAGTTGATTGGCCATGTTAAATTGCCCCTTAGTGTCAAGGGATTACGGGGATAGGACCTCACTGGAATTATTGTCAGGCCGAATGATCTCCTTCTGTATTACAGAGATGTTATGATTCTACGAATTTGCCTTCCATTATCAAATCAGAACTGTTTTTAAGTTTATTTATTAGTGTCACAAGTAGGCTTACATTAACACTGCAATAAAGTTACAGTGAAAATCCCCTAGTCGCCACACTCCAGCGCCCATTCAGTTACACCAATGGAAAATTTAGCATGGCCAATCCACCTAACCAGTATGTCTTTCAGACTGTGCGAGGAAACTGGAGCATCTGGAGGAAACCCACACACACATGGAGGGAACATACGGATAGTGATCCAAGCCAGGAATTGAACCCGGATTCCAAGCGCTATGAGGCAGCAGTGCTAATCACAGTGCCACATGCCACCCTGGGGGATGTTCACTAATAATTGCACAGTGTTCAGTCCCATTAGTAACTCCTCAGATAATGAAGCAGTCCAGCCTACATGCAACAGAATCTGGACCACATTCAGGCTTGGGTTGATAAATAGCAAGGAACATTTAGTGCAATACAAATGCCAGACAACTGCCATCTTCAAAAAGAGATATTCTCACCATATGCCCTTGACATTAAAAGTCATTATTATCACTAGGTAGCAACATCATCCATTGACCAGAAAAGTAACTGGCTGAACTGCATAAATACTGTGACAAAGAAAGACAGAGACTGGGAATAGGTGGTGCATAGGTGGCACAGTGACACAGTGGGTAGCACTGCTGCCTCATAGCGTCAGGGACCCAGGTTTGATTCTCAGCTTGGGTCACTGTCTGTGCGGAGTTTGCACGTTCTGCCTGTGTCTGCATAGGTTTCCTCCGGGTGCTCCGGTTTCCTCCCACGGTCTGAAAAACTGGTTAGTGCTGGTTAGGTGCATTGGTCATGATAAATTTTCCCTCAGTGTACCCAAACAGGCACCAGAGTGTGCTGACTAGAGGATTTTTCACAGTAACTTCATTGAAGTGTTAATATAAGCTTAATAAATAAACTTAATCTTAAAAAAACTTAATGGGAACCACCTGCACATTTTCCTCCCAGTCACACACCATCCTGAATTAGAACTATATCACTGTTCCTTCACTGAGTTAAAATCCTGGAGCTTCCTTTCTCACAGCACTGCAGTTGTACCAACTCCACATGGACTGCAGTGGTTCAAGAAGGTGGCTCATCACCATATTCTCATGGGCAATGAGAAATAAATAGTAGCCTTGCATTTGATGTTTCCATCCCAGGCACGAATACAAATATAATCAGCCTATGTGTTTTTGGTAATATTGTTGACCAGGCTGCCAACAGAATTCCCTGCAAGTAGCGTCCTCAGATTCTTAATATCGAGATAAACTACTGCAACAGGCAGCCACAGGGCGAAGGGGGGGTCTTAGCTGCCAACTGGAAAGCAGGCGCGACCCAGGCACAATCTCAATTCTGAAAGGCCTGCCATAACTTGCAAAACTTGCACTTAACAGGAAAGTGGAGGGCATTTCCCTCCAATCAAGGACTTTGGAGTGGCAGCCCTGCCTGCCAAGAGTTGCAGACCAATCAAAGGCCAGTGGATCTTCTGTACTCAGCAATGCCAATCGACAATGGCTTCTGTCGGTATTCCTCCCACTTGATTGGATTGAGGATAGACTCAGGCACAGGTGAGTGATACCAGAAAGGGGGTTACGGGGAGTGGGTTGTGACGTAGGGGAGGCTAGGGGTTTGGCACCAAGGGCAGGGGATCGCTTTCAGCACCCCGACACACCCAGCCATTCTAGATGTCAGGTCCCGAAATTAGGCACAGAGTGCCTTTGAACAAAGGAACCCCCTCCTCCCACCTCCTCAACAATGGGGACTTGCAGGCAATCCACACTAGGGTGCGCTTGTTGAGTTATTGCCAACAGTGGCGGGAAGAAGCCCTTAAAGTGGCATAATTGCCCATTTAATCAGGGTGGAAGCAGGAAGATGGCAGGGTCCCCACCCAGCTCATTCGTGTCTGATTAAATGTCCACCCACTGCCAAGCCCTCCAGGAAGGAGGGCAACAGAGCTCTGTTTGATGTCAAGCATCAGCCTCGGCTCAGTTGGAAGCAATGTCAAGTTCCAGTGTGGGACTTCAGCGCCTTACAGAGGGAATGCTGCATTGTCTGAGGTCCCATCACACAAATGAGGTGTTAACATAGAAACTAGAAGCATTTGGCCTTTCATGGCTGATCATCAAATTCAATGTCCTGATTCCCCTCTTCCTCCCATAAACCTTGGTCACTTTAGCTCCAAGAGCTGTGTCTAATTTATTCTTGAAATCACACAATGTTTTGGCCTCAATTACATTCTGTGGCACTGAATTCCACATACTCATCACCCTCTGAGTGAAGAAATATCTGCTCACCTCAGTTCTAAAAGGTTTATCCCTTATCTTCAAACTCTGACCCCTAGTTCTGGACTCCCACAGCATTGGGAACATTCTTTCTGAATCTACCCTCTCTAAACCTGTTAGAATTTTATACGTTTCTATGAGATCCCCTTTCACTCTTCTAAACTCCAATGAATATAATCCTAACCGACTTTGTCTCTCCTCATATGACAGACCAGCCAACCCAGTCTGGTAAACCTTCGCTCTAAGCAAGGTTTGTTAAAGCAAGGACTCCTCTGCCACCTTAAAAGGATGCAAAAGACCCTGTGGCTTTACCCAAAAGAAGGGCACAAAGGTTTGTGTTGCTGTCATTGGTAACATTTAACCCTGAACTAACACCACCAAAAACATGCTCTGGTGGAACATTGGTTTCATTTAGTGAATAGGTGGAACTTCAGGGGCTACAAACCTAGAATTGCTTGACAAGTGCTGACCGTGATTGCTGGTCTTCCCTGGGAATGCTTACTTGGAGAACCAGTGCCAATGTATCCTTTAAATATTTCTTGCAGACCTGGAGAAGTAAGATCTGGCCCCACAAAAATTTGGTTCATTGCCAGCTCTCTCGTTGGCCTTGCCAAATTGACTCCCTTTGTAATCTACTAGTTGGTGCCATGTTGAAGCTACATGATGCTTTTCCATTCAAAACTGGTGAGCTGCATTGCAGCACCCATTTGGAACCCACAGGCTGTCAACTGAAGTCAAAAAGGCCCGACCCTGAAAATGCTTCAAGTCTGCCGACTGACAGGCACTGCAGCCGCCATGCCCACTTTGTGCATATTTTGGTTGCAGGATTAAAAAAATCCCACTATATGGCATTATTGTGTGTGTTGTAAAGGAATCCTACACAGTGTAAAATACATGCATGCTAATTGAACTCTATATATAAATATCTGTTTTAAATGCGTGTGCTAAAAATTGCCATCGAGCAATCCAATGTGCGTATCTAATTAACTTTATTCAGCATACTAATGTTTTAATGGAGCCCTATGCACCAATATCTGTGCTAAAGGGAATCTACATAGCATGCAAATTTGTGTACTATCTGAACTGTACAGTAGTTGAGTGAACTCTACAATGTACCTTTGGATATAATAATGATAATGCATCTAGATGTGTTTAAGAGAAATGCATGAATGTTGCAGATTGCAATTTTTAACAAAAATGAAAGAAATGTAAAAGTTAACAACAGAACTGTTAAAGGTAACCAGATTTATGGTTTGCATTAATTTCTATAATATAAAAAAGAGACAGGCAACTATTCATAGCTCAGAAGAGCCTCAATACAGAAACAATGACTTTAAAATGAAATGATTGCTCTTAAATGAGCAAATGTGTCTGCCATTTTGTGGATACCAAGCAACCACAAATAGTTACTTTGCTTTTCTTTAATATTAGCTGAGGGAAGAATTCTCAGGCTCGATAAATGAACAACTTTCCTCAAAGAATACAAGGGGATCTGAAGTTTAATGGCCCATCAGAAATTAAAGCAAGTAAGTGGTCATTATTGACCATGTGACTAATAGAAAAGCACTATATGTCTTTATCTGAGGTCATTCACTATCTTTTGACATATTTTACATATATCAGGTCTGCACTACCTTGTGTCTTTGCATCTTGAATTGCACTAGAGGCGATTGTTTTATAATCTAAAATATATTGGCTGATATGTCATCCTAATCTTCTCACACCAGCAAGAGAGAGACTTTGTGTAGTTGGGTAGTCATCAAAAATATCCTTCCTCTAATTTACTTTGCTGTCAGATTAAACTTTCACTTTATGAGTCTATGTTGGGTTTGAACCCTTTTTCCACAGGCAAAATAATCCACGGCACTGATTGAAGAAGGCAAGGGAAAGTGGGCATCTTCATTCTCCTGGCTGGAGTAATATTCAATGCCAGGGTATCAGCCTGAGCTGGATGGTATCATGTTTGCCTCACAGCTAGATGGCTGTGGGCTCAAACCCACTCCTAAACATTCCAGATGTTGGAAATTTCAAGAATTTTATAGCCGCTCCCACCAGCAAGATTTTCCTGTCCTGCTGAAGTCAACTTTTGGATTTTTCAATGACTCACCCAATCTTCAGGCCCTACCCATGCTGAAATGGGGTGCTAAAATTCCATCCATAACTTGCTGGAAATACTCAACAGGTCTGGCAGCTTGTATGGAGAGGGAAAACAGAGTTAACAAAATTAACAGGTCACCGACCTGAAACGTGGGCCTGAATAATATTGCGTCGGGACAACCCTGATATCAGGGTAAAAAGTGCTGGAAGCGGAGTCACCTCCGAATGTGGCCTCCTATTTGGCTGCCTGTGGGCTTGATGTGCTGCAGTGTACAGCTGCTGGCTAAATGAGGGGGCCAACAGCTCTGAGACCTCAGCAGCACCACTGGGAAAGCTGCTGGCTGCTGAAGCACACAGAAGGCCTCAAGAGCTGGAAAACAAAATTCAGGGGGGCTGAAATTCTGCAGGGCATTCCCCTCCAATGAGATCACTGGGGCCACAAGGACTCCCTTCTCTATCTGCATACCTCACTATGTGCCACCAAGCCTGTGTCCACTTGTCTCAGGGAAGCCACTTCCGTTCCACTGGCAGCATCCCCAAGCATCAACAAAATGTTAATGACACCATAAAATGGTCTCCAATAGAATCCGTATCATGCAGAAGGAGGCCATTCGGCCCAACACACCTGCATCAACCACAATCCCGTCCAGGCCCTTTTCCCTGCAACTTTACATATTTACCCTGTTAATCTTCCTGACACTAAGGGGCAATTTGGCATGGCCAATCAACCCAACTCACACACCTTTGGGAAGAAACCAGAGTACCCAAAGGAAACATACGCAGACAGGGGAGAACGTTCAAACTCCACACAGACAGCCACCCAAGGCCAGAATTGAACCCGGGTCCCTGGCATCTTGAGGCAGCAATTCTAACCACTGTACCACTGTGCCAACCTTTAATTATGCTAGTCGTCTGACAGTCTCTTTTGAACTGAAAGCCTCTCTGCATATGGTCCTTTCTCCTGGTAAAATGCCCCAATGATGTACTGCATTGGAGCGATGACACAAACTGGGTACCTGCGACTTCATCAGTTCACACACCTCTCCACCCACCTCAAGGAGAGCCAAGAAAATACTGACTGTTTACTCTGTTTTTCTCTCCATAGTTGCTGCCTGAGCTGTTCAGTATTTCCCCACTTTTTTTGTATTTGTTTGAGCACATAATCTAATCTGACTCTTCAAGGCAGTATTAAAAGAGTGCTGAACTGTTAGAGATTGGAGCATTTCACATGATTTTATCTGTTTGCTCTTTCAAGTGGCTGTAAAGACTCCCATGACACATTTTGAAGAAGAGCTGCAGAATTCTCCCCAGTGTCCTGGCCCATGTTAATCGCTGACTGCCAACAATCCAGTTAGAATCATAGAATCCCTACAGTCAGAAGGAAGCCATTTGGCTAATCGACCCTGCACTGACAAGAATCCCACCCAAGCCTTATCCCCGTAACCACATGTATTTACCCTGCTAATCCCCCGATACTAACAGTCAATTTAGTATGGCCAGTCCACCTAAGCCGCACAACTTTGGAGTGTGTGAGGAAACCAGAGCACCATGAGGAAACCCATGCAGAAATGGGGAGAATGTGCAAACTCCACACAGTCACCTGAAGTGGAATTGAACCCAAGTCACTGGTGCTGTAAGAGCGCGGTGCTAACCACCATGCCACTCCAGTTACCTGATAATGATCTCCTTGTTGTTAGCGGAATCTTGTTAGTTGCTGTGTTTCTTACAACAATGATTACACTTCCAAAATACTCCATTGGGTTGTAACACACTTTGGGATGTCCTGAGGTCATGAAAGGTACAATTTATATCCAACTTCCTTCTATGTTATGAAAGTGAAAAGACAGAGATGATAACATGGGTAAACTTCCCACTTCTCTGAACTCAATTACATCCATGCAGCTGTTGATCCCGATCTATCACATCCCTTTCTCTATCTAAGGGGAAGAGCACAATAAGAAGTCTGACAACACCAGGTTGAAGTCCAACAGGTTTAGTTGGATTCATGAGATTTTGGAGCGCTGTGCCTTCATCAAGCAGATTCACCTGATGAAGGAACAGCACTCTGAAAACTCATGATTCCAAATAACCAGTCGGACTTTGATCTCGTGTTCTGAGACTTCTTACTGTGTCCATCCCAGTCCAATGCCTGCATCTCCAGGTAAGGGGAAAGGGAGAAACAGTTATCTATTACAGAACCTTAATCTAACATGAAGCATCTATTGTCGCCCATCTGGTGTAAAGATTAACTTTATTGGGTGTAAACATGGGACCCATTTCAATATTTAAAAAGATAAGTACACTTCAAAATGATTCCGAATATAACCCACTTTTCCACGTGTCTCTCACATGTTGACAGCGCAATGCTTCAGTGAAACGCCGGTGAGGAACTGGATTTGGGGAACAAGGCTGGGTTGTGACATTTCAAGCCGCATGGCTATTTTTTTAATATTATTTTTGCCAGTGCGATCTCCTCGCAAGGCTGCAAACAGAACCGACTACTCCCCGCTTTTGTCCGCGATCAGCTATACCGGGTGGTGCGAAGGGTAGAGTGAGTGAAGCCAGCGCCAGCAACACAAAGCTAAACAAAGTTGATGGTTCAGTGCAGAGGGCTTGTCTTGTGTGTGAGACCAGCTGCAATTTCCCAACGTTAGTACATGTTGGAAATATTTATTATTATATATAAATATTTTTGATATTTATTAACCTCTCTTGTTTCCTTACATAAATATAAAGGCAAAGGTTAATAAATATCTCTGCCAGAGGCAAATTAAAAGGATAGCTTGTGAACGCTGTAATTCTGATTACTGCGAAGTTGCAGAATCCTGCTTGTCTGAGTAATACATTTCTGAGAATTATGATTTATAAAAATAAAACTGCTGAATGAGTAGCCTGCCCGTTTTCTTTCTCCCTTTCCACCCACCCCTTGGCAGAGTAAGGCAACTGGAAGTATATGATATAGTATCACACTGTGTAGTATTTACAAAGCCACAGGCCGATCGGACCAACAGGTCCCTGTTTCCAGTCCACGCCGGCTGAGCAGAAATCAAAATGAAATAACATTGGGAGTTAGTGCTGGAAGAAGGGGGCAGAACTAGCGGCGCGGACAGAAACGTGCCAACGGCGTGCGAGGAAACGGGGTTTAATCCCAACACAAGGATGGGTTTAAGTGGGGAAAGGTGGGTGCATTTGTAGCTACGAAGGAGTGAATACGTGAGCCGTTTGTTCAGGCAGTGGCAGCAGATCGTTCCTGGTGATCACATCAATGGTGATCAATGCGGGGGGGGGGGGGGGGAGGTGGAGAGAATAGGTAAGCAATCGTGCAGTTTTAGCCCGATTCCCATCCTGTTCCAGCGCTCTTGCCAATTGTTGACTTGTGCAGTGAGCCGGCAAATCGCCACTTTGATCTTTAACTGTCACAGACATGAACGAGAGAGCATTACGGAGCATCAGGACAAGGGGAGGGGACAAAGCAGCCCTGGTAAAAACCAGATTAGCAGCAATGCTTGGCAAGCAATGCTTTCAAGGTGAGAAATAAACTGATGTGGAAAGTTTATTTTTTTTTGGGGGGGGGTGGTGTGGTGGTGGTGGATTTGTAAGAAGCTCAATACCTTCGTGTGGTTAAAATAAGCACTGTTCCCCCCCCGGCTCCCTCCCCTCCTTTGCCATCTCCCGAGTTTCCTACCTTGTCTATTGTGCGATGGACACTGTCCAGACCTGGAGCAACACCCAGGGGCGAGAGGAGGTGACATGTTCACAAGAAGCTGAGGCTTTTCTTTGTCCAGCCCAGACCCCCAGTCTGATCCGTAGACGTCACTTTGCTGAATCCTTGCACAACACACACACACACATTACAGAGAGGGGAAGAACAAGCTCGTCCCCGCCTCCTCCCTTCTCTCTGCGCGTCCTCGCCATCACCATGGAGACATCTAAAGAGACAGCATCCCAGAGAGAAAAAAAATAAACGAGAGCATGGAATGGCACATCAGCCCTCCCCGCTCTTCTTCCCCCCACCTCTCCTTACCTTGGTGCCAGCCTTCCCTCCCCTCCTGGGCAGGCTGCTCGCTCCCCCCACCCCGCCCCTGGTGCACTCAGTACCCGGGGTGAATGGAAACTACATGCGGGCCAATCTCTTTCACATGTAATTGACAGCGTCCAGAAGCCAAGAGATGCACTGTTGCTAGGATGCACTACGCCAAACCCGGGGAGCCTTGGTAACCTGGCTCCGTGCCAATGATCTTAAAACCATTTATTTTCACACAAAATCGTTCCTTGGTTGGGAATGAGTTTTTCCCAAGAGAAAACGGGGTGCTGGTGGCCAAAGCCAATGTTTCCTTTTTTTAAATAGGGCTGCCCTGCACACCATTTTTGAATTGTATCACAATGTCCCTCCATCACTGGGAATATCTTGAGTACCTCTAGTTGAGAAGACCCTTTAAGTAAAGCCGGATCCGTGGAAAATTCAGCTTGATTGAAAAAAGAAGGCAAGACTTCATTATCATGCTGGTGGCAATGCTGTGTTGCTGGAATATTCTCCTTCAGATAACCCTTAACACAAGGCTTGGATGGATGTTAGGGGTCACATGATTTAATGGAAGAGTGGGTAGCTCCCCAGCATCCTGGCCAACATACCTCCCTCAACCAACACCACTAAAAGCTGCCTCGTTTCTATTTGTGGGATCTGACTGTGCTCCATTTTCCTGGCAGCCATATGCACTTAAAACTAATTCAACCATTTCAGCTGCTTCTTCAACGACCTTCCAACACATGTTCAGAGGTGGGGGGATGTTTGCTGATGATTACACCATGTTTAGTAAAATTTGCAACTCCTCAGACACATATGCAACAAAACCAGGACAAGATTAAAGTTTGGGCTGATAACTAACATTCTTGTCACACAAGTGCATGAGTGAATCTAACAAGAGTGAATCTAACCATCTCCCCTTTACATTCAATAGCATTACCATTGCTGAATCCCCCACTATCAACATCTTGGGGGTTACCATTGACCTGAAACCTAACTGGTCTAGTCAAATAAGTATTGTGGCTACAAGAGCTGGTGAAAGACCGGGAATTCTACAGTGAGTGACTCATCGCCTGACTCTTCAAAATCTGTCCACCATCTACAAGGCAAAAGTCAGGATTGTGGTGGAATACTCTTCTCATCTCTGGATGGGCACAGCTCCAGCAATACTCAAGAAACTGAACACCATCCAGGACAAAGTAGCCCACTTGATCAAATTAATACTCATTAAAAATGCATTTCCTTCACCAGCAGTGTCCAGAGGCAGCAGTATGTACCATATGTAAGATGCACTGCAACTCATAACTCACGTCCTGTGAATTAATTTGAAAAGTCCACACACTAGTTTGAGAGGCCTTGAATTGTGTAATATATTAATTTTAGTCTTTAAAAGTAAATCGATGCTGATGATCTCTGCTCAATTCATTTGTTTTGAAATTTGCCACATTTTTCTCCCATTTCCATTATTTTCCATTGAATATGTTTGCTCTTTCTGGAGTACAACTCCAAAAGCATTTCCTAAGCACATCTAATAAGTACCTCATGTGTTGGTGCTGAAATGAATGTTGGCAGTTTATCCAACAGCGGAGGGCATTGTGTCCAGAAATAATCTCATCCAAAATTCACATCAATACACTTCCCAGTGTGAGCCATTGGATGTTGGCTGAGGGAAAAACCCCCCACACCTACCTTAGCTCAAGGATACCGAGATTAATCATCATGTCCCAGAAGTTGTCTCAACTGAAATCAGCTAACTCAGCAAACAATGTGGATTGAACCCAGGAGTTCAGACTTACACTGGTAGCACCTTTACTTAAGTGGTGTATCATGGCCTTCATATTAATTTATCTTAACACCTTTTTTTTTTGAAAAATGCAGAAGTTACAGGGGTGCTAAGAGAATTTGAAACTTAGAATAAAAAATCAGCTGCTATTACTTAATATTTTAAGTGGAAATTACACATATCTGTCAGACTTTAGGTTTCTTTAACTACAGGGTTAACAACTCTGCTTGGTTTGTGAAGAATTATTATTTGTTTGACAGTCATAACCTTGAGTTCATACCCTACAAGTCTCAATAAGAAAATGTGTGTGTGTGTAATTTATTTCAGTGTTCCCTAAGCTCAGGCATTGTGCTTAGCATTTATAACCATTTGGCTGGCGAAAAATTGTTTTCTGTCTGTCTTGCTAGAGTAGTAGTATGATACATCTCCATATGCAAAGCAGTGAGCCCATACCTGGCAATGCTTGTTTCCATGCCTCTTAAGTAATTTGTCTTAGTTTGACTTGGCCTTGTTCTTTAAGGTTAATATGACCACTCTCCAGATAAACAACACAGCAGAACTAGAACAAGGAAGCTGAAAAACTCTTGTCTGCAAGACGGATGGTTTATTTTATCTACCATTGCCAGTAGAGGGCTTATGTTGAAACCATCTTCTTACCACCTGACATGCACATACATGCAAGTCCTCTTCACCCTGTCTGCTCAATTTGTTTCCTCAGCTAAGTGACTCAGTAAAAATAAAAATGTTAGCAATATGCAGCAAATCCATTTATATTTCAAAGAGATTTGGTTTTGATTTTGGTTAAATAAGTTTCTAATATGCATGTAGACTTATCGCCATGTTTAAGTTTTTCTGCCACGAGTACAATTTCTATTTGTCCAATGCTGAATGCACCCAACCAGAGGGGTACACCCCACTTACCCAAGTCTAGTGTTCTTAGGCACAGCTTGATCGAGCTACATATATGCAGAGATAACGCTGATATTTAACTAGTTGAAATCATGCAATTTACCAGAAGAAAGGAGTGGAAAACAACCCATTCCCTGTCTAACTAGACTGTTAGAGCAGTGATGTGTCCAATCCCTGTCCCTTTTGTGTATATCACAGATTTCTAATGACTTGCGGGATGGGTTTAGAATGCTCTCACCTAAAGATATTCTTCCCTTGTCTTTTTCTGGCTTTATACTGATTCATGCCATTCTAATTACTGCCTATATACAAAGATTATGTAGGGCTGCCAGGCACTGAGAATAAGAACATAAAAACATAAGAAGTAGGAGCAGGAGTAGGCCATCTAGCCCTTCGAGCCTGCCCCGCCATTCAATAAGATCATGGCTGATCTGAAGTGGCTCTGTTCCACTTTCCCGCTTTCTCCCCATAACCCTTAATTCCCTTGCCTACCAAAAACCTATCTACCCGTGACTTCAATATATTTAGCGAGGTAGCCTCCACCACTTCAACGGGCAGAGAATTCCAGAGACTCACCACCCTTTGAGTGAAGAAGTTCCTCCTCATGCAGCTGCAAAACACATTTGTGCATGCTGGATGGCTTATTTTATCTGCCATCACCAATAGAAGGCCTAATTTGAACCCAATCTTCCACGACACAATGAGCTCACAAGTCATGTTTCTTATGGTGCTATACTGAAGAAATCTGTCCAATTACTGGCCCATTGGCCTACTCTCAATTATCAGCAAAGTCATGGGTAGTACCATTGACAATGCTAACAATCTGTTCATCAATGCTCAGGTTTGGTCGCACTTGGACCATTCAGTCTTAGTGTTCTCTCTACAATTTTATTCCACATGTTGATCATCCAGTGTGTGAAGAACTCACTGATATTAGTCCCAAAATAACATGTTATTAGTTTCAACTAAAATCCTTACTTCTCCCCACAGGGTAATCTTAAATAATATTCTGAATTAGCTTTTTCTAACCCCATAGCAATCCTAAATTGTTCTATTAAGTTACAGCTTGTGTATCACAATTGAAAAGCTAAATCTCCTCACATTTTCTTCATAGCCCCATGATACTAAAAATCAGGATATTAATTAAATGCAAAGTTTTGGGGATGAGAAACTTGCTGAACAATAAGGAACTGCAACATCAAGAATTTCTTCATCTCTCTTAGAACTCTGGGATAAAAGCCATTGATCCTTGGGGATATATTAGTACATAATACATGTAGCCTGACTAGTACTTACATCTCATTTATATTGAAGCCATTGATTATGTTTAGGATATATTTGTTTGGAGAGCTTCTTGTTCATGCCTTCCCTTGTGAATCCTTAAAAGTAGGTAGTTACTCAAAATAATTACTGTTTTATGCTTGCCCTCAGTTTCAAGCGCATTTTCATCTTTTTAGGGTTTTCACATCTTTGATTGCTGTATTGCTACTGTAATACTGAAATAATTTTTTACTGTTGAGCTGAGGCTCAACTGCTGTGTTTTTTTCCACAGGTATCTTTGTTCTTATGATCACCCTCTGTAATGTTTCTACATTGTCTCATCTCCAACCAAAGAGGTCTTTACCTTTTTCACTGCAGGAATTGCAGAGGCTTTTTTTCTCTTTATGTGACTTTTAACTTGCTTGTTAATTGGCTTAGCATCAAGTTGGTTAACACTGAATTAATTAGCTTTTCAATGTATTTATCCCGCTGATCAGCGATGGCAATCAGACTCCTACTGAAGGACTATTGAACAATTTTGTGTGCAGACACCCAATGGCTGGAAATGGAATCCTCATCTCTATATGAATACTAATCCTTCTCCTATTGCAGAGCTGTGTCCATTTGTAAAAGCTCTAGGAATCCTTTATAGTAGAGGAGATCTGATAAACAGATCCTTTCCTCTCTGCAATTTCTGGGAGCTGGTTCTTTCCTTAGGTGTTGTAATCAGAAAAAAGGTCTCTTACATATTCCTGGAGGAGGATCAGCGTTGCTAATCTCTCCATTAATTATGAGGACAGAGAGGAACTAGAGAAAATAATAAAGATGTGATGAGCTGTCCAAACTCGTAGCTAGTTTCACCCTTTGCTTTTCATTCATTATCTCCTTGTTCACTTCCTCATTCCCTCCTGAAATGCATGACAGCAATGCAGCAAACTACATTTGATTGGCTAAAATTCTGCTTCAAAAATGCTCACTGCTAGAGCCTATTCTATATTAATCTGCAGGTCAAGGTGACCAATAAAAGAGTGTGGTAAAACTCAATGACCCAGCTCAATCAAGCTTCTCGTATTTCTATATCATCCACTCTTGTGTTGGCAAGCAGCAACACAGATGCACTCCACTGAGTGAATTATTAAGCACTTGTTGAAACATGTTTCTTGGTTAAGGAGAAGCAAATGTATGTGCTGTTAAGGATGGCACTGTCAGAAAGTCAGCTTGCCGAGCCCTTCAACTTGAACCAAGGATTCAGATCTCAGGAGATTTGGCAGGAATTTCCTGTGGTTGCTTGGAAAGACCCAATGGATTAAAATGTCAAAGAAATTGTTGTATTGCCCCAGACTTAGTTATTGTTTTTACAGGCTTGTTGTCTAGGTATCTGCAGAAATGTGCAAATTCTGTGACCAAATCCTTTATGAACCATAGTCTTCACATGTAGGTGCCTTTGAAACATCAATTTCAATTGTCTGGTCTTGGTTTTAAAAAATGTTGCAGATTTTAGAGGAGTGTCTCAGTTACAAGGGTACCTATCTATCCTTCTGAATGATACGAGGGTGAATGGCTATATAGAGAAAGTAGGAAAAAAAGTCTTTCCAGGCAAGTAAACCAAGCGACTGGGGCAGTGCAGTTATCAGAAGCCATTATATCTGTAATTTCCTTTGTGACAGAAAGGCTAAACGACAACTGAATAACACAGCTACAAAACTTGCCAGCCAGTGGAACATAAATATCAGCACTGACAATAAATGCTAATGAATGAATAAGAGCACAAACAGGAACAAATGGACTTCTTTTTCAATTTTATGTGAGCATTGTCCTGGCTCTCCAGTTAAATTCAAAACCTAACTCTAATTTAAATGTTTTGTAGACTTTGTGAGTGCCGCACATACATATGCAGTGATTCCAAGTTCTACTTGAAATGACACTTTATCAAGCCTAATGCAGAAAAGCACTATGGGCACCACTGAGTGCATTATTTAGTCTTACATTTATACACACACTGCTCAGTACTCAATATAGTGATACAGTTAGCAGTAATGCATTGTTAATATTGCAAAATGAGTTATAATACAGTTAGATTCATGCGGGCGCTTGTTTGGGCGCAGTCCATAAGGTGTTAAAAGTTATTGCAATATGATATTGAGTACATTAATGATTATAATGACTATGCAATCTTGATCACGGCGTTAAAAAAACAAGGGTTAGAGGTGACCTTACGAAATTAAGATTATGCAAGGAATACACAGGATCAATCCAAGAAAACTGTTCACACAGCAGAGAACACAAGTTACACATTAAGAAGTTAGTATAAATAAAAAAATCTGGTAATAGGTGTGAGTTAAGTTACCATGAAAGCCAGTCAAAGCAGGCAGCCTATATTGGTACTAAAGCAATTAGATATTTGGTTGAAAAGAATAGGAACTAAAGTCTTTCCAAGGCTTGGTTGATCATTTGATAAGCATTTAGCTGTACAAACTGGATGTGCAACCCTGTAATTATTTATTTACACACAATTTACACACAACACAAATGATCAAGATCGCAGCATTTATAATAATTGCAAGATTTAAATCTATCTAGATTCTTATTATATGAATATATAAAAAAGAGGAGTTGGTAAGCATTTACTTGAAGGTTGACTCCCCTCAAGGGAGAGAACAAGAGAAAGATAAGCAAATCATGGCGAATCCAGAAAGCTGAATTCTCATGTCATACGCTGAGATAATTACAGTTCATTATCATACATGAGTTTACACATTCACAATGGGAGAGTGCTGATTCAAAAAGAAGACTAAGAAGAATAAATATTAAGAGGAGTAATTGAGATTACCTTAGAGATAAAAAAATGAATGATACGAGAGACCGATGGTCAATATTTACAATGATATTATCACTAAGAATATCTCTTGCAAAGAGAAACTTCTTCACTTTAGAGATAAACAATATGGGCCAGTAAGTCATATTGATTTATACACTAAACTTGTTTTTGAATTGAGTGGAATTTCTGCACAGTTGTGAATGGCAGAAGTCAATTGAAACATTTTATTGAACAAAGATGTCAAGATAGTCTATGCTTGCACAAATTTGTATAGCTCTTTTTTGTAATAAAATAATAAGATTTGTTTTCGATTTGTGATATGCCACAAATTAGGTGGAATTCAAGACACAGCTTGGAGAATCGATGGGCGCACATTTTCTGTTCATTGGGAGGTAATATGCTATATAAATACACTGACTTGGACAGCACAGGTTTCCCATTCCATCAAGGCTCCAGTACAGCAAAAATCCCATAGTGGGAGTGGTAGCTGCTGCCAGTTATGTTCTCAGGCCTTCATTAGGGTTTGATGCTGGATCCTTTGAGATAGATAAGTGAGGCAGGATGGAGGCTGTGGGAAAGATGTTGCTAACAATGGGAGGAGAAGGGTGGTCAAATGCAAAGGCAGGGCATGGCTTGAGGCAGCCTCTTTTCTCATTGCAGGATTCCCTGATCAGACACTGAGTGCCTGTCAACAAGGGGTCCCCCTACAAGACAAACCCAGCAGAGAGAACATGTGACTCCCATAAACCCCTTGGGCCACAATTAAATCCTGGTAGGCTCAGGGATTAATGTATTTTGTTCACTTTGGGACCAGTCTGCCCTCCAATAAATGTGGGACAGGTTCCCTGCCAACTGAAATTGGACGTAAATGCTCCCATCTGATTCTTCTTGTCTGCTTGCCATCATGCCCACACCATTAAATCCTCCCCATCGTTAACGTAGGTTATATGCAGCAAAAGAAAAGAATTATGTACAGAAAATAATGTTTGAACTAACAAATGACACTTCAATTTATACAATATTCTGATGCAAGGAGTGACATCTTTGCATACTTCTGCAATTTATTCGTTCCAATTTAAAAACTTATCATCACAACACCTAACAGTTTTCTTTTGTTCTTTCTTTTCTCTATATTTATCCCATCCATCTTAATTCCGAAATAACAATCATTCAACAGGGATTTTTTTTAGATTTGAGGTAAATAAAATTTGTCTTTTGCAAATTTAGGTATATTCTGTCACAATGGGGGTAATTTAGGAAGTTCACAATTTAAAATGAAGAAAAATCTTGTGGGTTAGTTATTCTGAGTTGGAAGACAGTACGGTTTATCCCAATACCCCTAGGATAAGGAAGAAGAAGAAGTAAATTGCTCAGGTCTCCTGACCCTGACTGCTGCTCGGAGTGCATTGATGTTGGGCAGCATTGTAATATTACTCAGCAATCAAGCCCTCTGCAGTCCAATAATTGACTCTTGATCATGCCCTAGACACATGGATGATGAATGGACTCTTGCACCAGAGATGAGCTGGATACTGTGGAACCATAACTGAACAAGGAGCCAAAGGCATCAATTTTAATCTCTACGGAAGGCCATTAATAAATTCAGCAATGGATCTTAAAAATGTCACAAATGTCATAAAAGGTCATGAATGTAACCCAGTTCATCAAGCAAACCAGCCTCCCAACTATTGACTCTGTCTACACTTCCCGCTGCCTTGGAAAAGCAGCCAGCATGATTAAGGGCCCCAACCATCCCTGACATTCTCTCTTCCACCTTCTTCTATCAGGAAAAAGATACAAAAGTCTGAGGTTATGTGCCAACTGACTCAAGAACAGCTTCTTCCTGCTGCTGTTAGACTTTTGAATGGACCTACCTCGCATTAAGTTGATCTTTCTCCACACCCTAGCCATGACTGTAACACTAATTCTGTTCCCTCTCGTTTCCTTCTCTATGAATGGTATGCGTTATCTGTGTAGTGCACAAGAAACAATATTTTTTATTGTGTACTAATACATCTGACAATAACAAATCAAGTCAAATCAAATATGTGGAGACTAATGACTGCTCTTTGGAATTCAACTTTATCTGGTTTCATTTGAATGGAGGAGACTGCTCCAGATGCAATAAAGCTGAAAAGCCATCAAGCATGATTTCCACAAAATGAGATCTGTTTATGTATTCTATATATCCCTGGTGCCTCTGCTTTTGTGTGGTTATGATTTAACCTACAGCTTCTTTATGATCCATGACTGGCTTGTTCCTTTGTGTCTGCAGTAAGATCTTGACAGGAGGTAGCCCTCAATTTCTGTGAGTGGGTTATACCACTTTTGGCAGCTGTAAGCTTTTGTGAATGCGTACAGCCATTGAATGTGGTGACAAAAAGGGTGTAGCAATGTGATCATTCACATAAAGAGAGATGTCATTCATGTCTACAGTGACTTGCCTCTGCAATTAGACCTTGGTCTACATGACATAAACCCATTGAGATTGTTGAAGCCTTTATTAACAGTTGACTCAATGCAATCTCCAGACTTCTCCTAGGCTGAGATAATCCAGCCCAAGGCCTTTTTGACAGCAGCACGATCATGACTTTCCATCGTGGTTCAGCCACTGCACTGTCTGTGGAATTGCCAAAGGCTCCACGTTTGAGGTGTCTTGTAATCAAGACACCGCAGGTACAGATGATGGACACCTCCGTATTAGCAGGCTTGTTCTGAAAGCTCCTAGAGACAATCCTCAAATACTGCAGCAATTATTCATGTTCAGAAAGCTTCCTTCTTTTAAAAGCCGGGCCCCTGAGGTCTACATCAATATTCTCATCAGCCGAGAATGCAGGCAATCTCCAGACAGCTGGATCCTGTACTTTCTGTGCCACCTCCTCCTGTTCTTTCTCACTTGTACTCTGTGTATCATCCGGTACATTCTTCTCACAGTCACTGCCAAAACCCCGTGGAATGGAGGTTAGTATGAGCTATGGTGCCTATTCGGAACTGCTTTGCTTCCATTAACTCCCTGCTCCGTGATTTTGCCCCCTGTGGCAAAGCTAGTGGAGAAGAAAACACGGGAGTGGATACTTCCTTCCTGACAATTTAGTCACATGTTGCTTTTTGCAGAATAACTGATGAAGAATTGTGTTTTGATTGCAGCGAGTAAGTGAATAAAAGGAAAAGGGAACAACATGAGAAGTTTGGATACAAATCTTGAGGCTAATCAGAACTCTTATTTGTTCCATCCCCTGCTTCCTTCATAGTTTTTGCGCTTTCTATTTATTGTGGTGGCTCCTCCTGCACTCTTTTGTAGACAGTTCTTCTTGAGAAGAAGTTTACAAAGAGTTGTATTATTGACATTGGAGAAGAGATCTATATTGATTACCGAGCGCTGATTACTAGCAGAAACATCATGCAGGTACAATTGATAGAAAGGGAACTTTTGTTAAAGATCTGAAGAAAGCAATGGTTAGTGTGAAAGAATTGTGCAATGAAGGTGTGTAAGTAGCTAAGCTTAGCAAGGTGGCAAGGTGTTGTAATATGTGTTTGTGACAGGGAACTAGTCGTGTCACGGAGGTTTAATAACAGCGTTAATAAAATGAATCAGGACCTCCTGCCTTGGCAAATCTGGTGGACCCATAACTTTTTTTTATTGTACTGTAGCCTGGTTCTAAGTATGAAATCTGTCACCGCTTCCAATAAACCATCTTGGCCCCACACAGTGCAACACACGAAGTCCATCTGCCAGGAAGAGGGCCTCCGTCATTTGATACAACAGCCCTATAAAACATCCACAGCAAATTGGAGCTGCTGGTTGTCACGACAATGAGGTAATCAACGCAACTCTTCAACTTTCCTCATCCCTGCAACAATACGTCTTTAAGTAAATTACATACCAGCTGTGGTATGTGATTTGTTGGCCATTATTAGCTGGACCGCCAATCCGATGTAGGGTTCATACCTGCTGCTCACTCACAATGTGTTAATGAGATCGAATCTTGATGGTCAACTGGGTTCAGTGCTCATGGGAGCATAGAACAGAAATGACAAGGGCTGAGGGTGACAAGGAATGAGCACTAATTTGGGAAATTGGTGCAGATTGAAATTTGGTGCAGAGGTGGGTGAGGAGGCAATGCTTTTGATAACTTCCTTCAGCCTCCAACAGTTGGTGAGCATTCAAAGCTTTAATTAGGCAATCAGGTAAGTTTTGGTTGGGGAGTTTGAAGACTTTTATCCCTCTAAATGAAGGCAGTAATTTAAACCAGTACTGGAAAGATATAAGTAATACATTAAATGTATAGCTTAACTATAAATTACTTAATATAATTACAAATAAAAGCTGAGTGATAGTTCTAAGCTAGAAGCCTAAATTGTGAAATAAAACAAAGATTGCAGGGCAGGCATTGTGTTGCGATTGTGTGTGTAATTCATGGCAGTCACATCTGCAAAAGTATCTGCAGCTCGAAGAAGTTCGACTCAGAGTTCATGAGTCGGATTCCGAGCTTCAGATACTGCGATGCGTCTGGGAGGGAGAACGTTACCTGGGCCCTTTGTTCCAAGTAGCAGTCACATGCCGCAGGAAAGGTATTTTGGATTTGGTGCGTGTTCAGAGATAGGTGTGTATATGCCAGTGATAAGGAAGGACTGTAGAAATAGAGATAATCAGCCATTGATATTTAAGGAAATAAAAGAGGTATCAAATTGAAAGAAAATGCATACAAAGTGGCAAAGATTAGTGGGAAATCTTTAAAGGTCAACAGAAAGCTACAAAAAAAACTATAAAGAAAAGTCAAATGGATTACGACAATAAACTAGCTCCAAATATAAAAAACAGATAGCAAAAATTTCTACAAATATACAAAACAAAAAAGAATGGTTAAAGTAAACATTGGTCCTTTAGAGGATTAGAACGGGAATGTAATAACTGGAAATGAGGAAATGGCTGAGGTATTGAACGCGTATTTTGTGTGGTCTTCACAGTGGAAGACAGAAATAACGTGTCAAAAATTGATGACAGGAAGGCCATGATAGGTGAGAACCTAGAAATTATCATTATCATGAAAGAGGTAGTGTTGGGCAAGTTAATGGGGCTAAAGATAGACAAATCTACTGCCCTGATGGAACGCATCCCAGGATACTAAAACAGATGGTGAGGGAAATAACAAATGCACTAGTGGTAATTTACCAAAATTCACTGGACTCTGGGGTAGTTCCCACAGATTGGAGAATAGCAAATGTGATGCCGCTGTTTAAAAAAGGAAGTAGACAAAAGGTGGGTAACTATAGGCCAGTTAGTTTAACATTTGTAGTAGGGAAAATGCTTGAATCTATACGTCTCAATGAGATCTCCCCTCATTCTTCTAAACTCTAACGAGTACAAGCCAAGTTTATTCAGCCTCTCCTCATAGCTCAACCCCCTCAACTCTGGTATCAGCCTAGTAAACCTCCTCTGCACTCCCTCCAAGGCCAAAATATCCTTGCGTAAGTACGGCGCCCAAAACTGCACACAGTACTCCAGCTGCGGCCTCACCAATGCCCTATACAGCCGCAGCAAGACCTCCCTACTTTTATATTCAATCCCCCTCGCTATGAAAGCCAGCATCCCATTAGCCTTCCTGACCACCTGCTGCACCTGCAAGCTGGGTTTTTGTGACTCATGCACAAGGACCCCGAGGTCCCTCTGCACCGTCGCCTGCTGCAGTTTTTCTCCACGAAAGTAATAATCCTTCCTACCATTCTTCCTACCAAAGTGGACCACTTCGCACTTGCCAACATTAAATTCCATTTGCCAGTTCCCGGCCCATTCGCCCAGCCTATCTAGATCCTTCTGCAGACTCTTCACACCCTCCGCACAATTTGCCCTTCCACCAATCTTGGTGTCATCAGCAAATTTCGACACCATACACTCGGTTCCCTCCTCCAGATCATCTATATAAATGGTAAATAGCTGAGGCCCCAGCACCGACCCCTGAGGCACTCCACTAGTCACCAACCGCCAATCCGAATAGCACCCATTGACCCCCACTCTCTGCCTCCTATTTGACAACCAATCCTCTATCCACACTAACACCCTACCCCCAACTCCATGTCCCCTGACCTTCTGCAATAACCTCTTGTGAGGTACCTTGTCAAACGCCTTCTGAGAATCAAGAAAGACCACATCCATCGGCTCTCCTCTATCCACCGCCCTAGACACATCCTCATAGAACTCCAGTAAATTTGTCAGACACGACTTCCCCTTAACGAAACCGTGCTGCGTCTGCTCTATCAAGCAATTCCCCTCAAGATGCCTCGCTATTTCCTCCTTGATGACGGATTCTAACATTTTACCTACAACAGACATTAAACTAACCGGCCTATAATTCCCCGCATTTTGCCTGGCACCCTTCTTAAACAACGGCGTAACATTAGCCGCTTTCCAATCTTCTGGCACTTCCCCGGAATCCAGCGACGTCTGAAAAATAACCACCAAGGCATCCACTATCACCTCCGCCATTTCTTTCAGAACCCACGGATGCATTCCATCCGGTCCTGGGGACTTGTCCACAATCAGCCCCTCCAGTCTGTTGAGCACCGCCTCTCTAGTAACAGTAATGTCATTGAGACCCTCCAGTCCTACCACCTTTCCATCGCTAACACCCGGAGCACACCAGAATGATAGGGAGGTGGATAGCTCCCTATCATTCCGGACAAATCTCGGTACAACATCGAGGGCCGAAGGGCCTGTACTGTGCTGTACTGTTCTTTGTTCTATGTTAACACGGCCATCACACCTATTTTCCTTTTGTGGAGAACAGTGATGATTCTTGCCGGGCTGCTGCTGTGATGGTTGGAAAATCCTAGAAGCAGAGAAAATCTGGCTTCATATGAGATGCTCGTTTAAATATGCTGATCTGACTCCTGGCCTTAGTGGGTGAAAACCAGATCAAGTCCAGGAGTGATGGGTGGGAAGATACCGGCAAGGCTTTGCACCGGCACAGAATGCATTAAATCATTCACCCACAATTCTCCAGCGCCGCTCAGCTCTAACGTACTCTGCACCGGGTGTGATGCAGCTGGAAAATTGTGGACATGGTTTGCAAGGTGACCAAGGTTGAGAAATAATATTCCAGGGTGAATCACATTTTGAAAAGGCAGGCAGAATAGAAGGGTCGACCTGATAATAAAGATAGTAAACACATAGAGCGGAGCAGTGGCACAGTGGTTAGCAATGCTGCCTCACAGTGCCAGGGACCCGGGCTCATTTCCAGCCTCGGGTGATTGTGTGGAGTTTGCACGTTCTCCCTGTACCTGCCTGAGTTTCCTCTGGGTGCTCTGGTTTGCTCCCACAATCCAAAGATGTGCAGATTAGATTGATTGACCATGCTAAATTGACCATTAGTGTCAGAGGGACCAGCAGTGTAAATACATAGGGTAACAGGGATAGGGCCTGGGTGGGATTGTTATCAGTGTTGGATTTAAAGGTCAAATGACCTTCATCTGCACTGTAATGATTCTATGATTCTATAAGGATATTCATGAAAAAGGATCTTGGCTCGGAAAATCAGGAAAAATAATAATTTTGGGTTGAGATTAAGAATAGCAAAGTCAGAAAACACTAAAGGAAATAATTTATAGGCTCTCTAACAGCAGTTATCCCACTAGAAAGTGCATTAAACTAAAAGATATTGGAGCTTGTGACAAAGGCAATTTAATAGTTTGGGGGCTTTAATCTTTGTATAGGCTGGATCAATCAAATTGCAAAGGTGGTCTGGAAGATGAGTTTGTAGATTGCATTTGCATTAGTTTCTTGAAACAATGCGTTGTGAAACCATCTAGGGAAAAAGGAATTTTGGATCTGGCATTGTGCAATGAGGCAGGTTAATTGGTAATGCCATAGTAGAAGATCTGCTGGGAAATATTGATCATTACAAAATTGAATTCCACATGAGTTTTGAAACTGGCATATCCCAATCACAAATGTGAATCTTAAACCTAAACAAAGATAATTACATAGAAATGAGTGGAGATTTGGTTATGCTTAATAGGGTAAGTCAAATAATAGATATGGTGGCAAATGAACAGTGGAAAATACTTAAAGAAGCAATTCAAAATATTCAACAAAAATAAATGTTGTCAAAAACTCATTGAGAAAGAGTAATTCGTGGTTTACTAAGGAGGTTAAGGATACTATTACATTAAAAAAAGAGACTTATGGTGTTACAAAGAATAGTAATGAGGCTGAGGATTGAAAGTATTTAAGAAACCCATAAATGGCATCCAAGAAGTTAATAAAAGGAGAAAAGATAAAATATGAGCATAAACTAACCAGGAAAATGAAAGCAAATTCTCAGAACGTTTACCTGTTAATAAACAGAAAGACAGCAGCTAAAGTAAACATTACTCCCTTAGGAACAGAGGAGAAATCATCATGGGGAAATGAAGAAATGGCAGAGACCTTGAATAAATATTTTGTGTCCACTTTAACAGAGAAGATATAAGTTATATACCAGGACTGGAGGATAACTAAGAGTGAATAAATGTGAGGAAATTAAGATAATGAATATCAGCAAAGAATGGGTGGAATTTTCCTGTCTGCCACGGGAATCATAGCTGGTGGGACAAAAGACTTGGCAGATCATTTTGAGGTCTGTTGACCTCTGGTGGGAGTTTCTGGTTTTGAGGGTGTACATGGCCAGAAATCCCCATCCAAAAAGTGCTGGAAAACCTCAACATACTAGACTGTGACAAACCCCCAGGATCTGGTGGCTTAAATAGAGGTCTGAAAAATGGTAGCCGTTGAGGTGATGCGAGTGCCATCAATGATTTTCCCAAAATTCCCTGGATTCTGAAATTTCCTAGCAGATTAGAAATTAGCAAATATAAGGCTGCAATTCAAAAAAGGAGCGAAAGAATTGCCAAGGCACTACAGGTCAGTTAACCCGACATCAGTCTTCAGGAAAGTGTGGGAATTTATTCTTCAGCAAGGTTAGAAAATCATAGTATGGTCTAATGGTCTAATGAAAGGAAATCTGTTTGGCAAATTTATTAGAGTTCTCTGAGGATGTAATTAGTAAAATAACTAAAGGGGAGCTAGTAGATGTAGCACACTTGGATTTCTAAAAGGCATTCAATACAGTGTCAAACAGAATATTAGTAGAAAAGATGGTGGAGTTGGGAATGATAAATGAGCATAGATAGACGATTGATTAATCAACAGGAAGCAAAGAGTAGGGGTAACTTGGGGCAATTTCATATTGGTAGACAGAGCTTGTGGAGTGTTACAAGGATCAGTGCTGAGGCCTCAGCCACTTACATTCTATATGAATGACATAGACAAAGGGATAGAGCATAATATATCTCATTTTGCTGATAACACATTGCTAGGGTGGAAGGTAAGCTTTGAGGAGGATACAAAGAACTTGGTGTGTCCGCACAGGGAACACAAAAAGATTAGCATGCAGGTACAGCAAATAATTAGGAAATTAAATGGCATGTTAGTTTTTATTGCAGGGGGATTAAAGTACAAATATAAAGACGTCTTGCTACAGTTCCTTGGGTTTTGGCAAAACCACACCTGGAATATTGTATGGACTTTTATTATCATAAAGAACAGCTTCTTCACTGTTACCATCAGACCTTTGAATGGACCTTCCTTACATTCAGTTGATCTTTCTCTGCACCCTAGCTATGACAGTAAGATTACATTCTGTACCTCTCCTTTCCTTCTCCCCTATGCACTCTATGAACGGTATGTTTTGCCCTTATAGCGCACAAGAAACAATACTTTTCATTGTATCCCGGTATATGTGACAATAAAAAGTCAAATTGAATCAAATCTTATTGGAGGCAATGCAGCAAATGTTTACTAGATTTGTTCCTGGGTTGAGAGAGTTGTGCAATAATGTGAGGCTGATTTAATCTATATTCTCTTGAGTTTAGGTGAATGAGAAGTGAATGAGAATCAAAACATTCAATATTCTGAAGGGGCTTGACAAGGCAAGTACTAAAATGTTCTTTCCCAAGATTGGGGATTTTAGAACCATTGAAGGATAGGATTTAAAGTTTATTTATGAGTGTCACAAGTAGGCTTACATTCACGCTGCAATGAAGTTACTGAGAAAATTCCCTAGTCACCATACTCTGGCGCTTGTTTGGAGAATTTAGCATGGCCAATGACCTGACCAGCATACCTTTCAGACTGTGGAAAGAAAAGGGAGCACCCAGAGGAAACTTACACAGACATGGGGAGAACGTGCAAACTCCACACAGACAGTGACCCAAGGCAGGAATTGAAACCAAGTCCCTGGCACTGTGAGGCAGCAATGCTAACCATTACACCATCGTGCCACCCTTAGGAGGCCCATCATTCAGGACAGAGATGAAGAGAAATATCTTCCTCCAAATGGTCCTGAATCTTTACAGTTCTCAAACCCAGAGCACTGTGACTGCACCATCATTGAATATTTGTAAAGCTGAGCATGGTGTTAAAATCTGGCCAAATGGCAGACCATCACTTGCCCTCTTCCGCCTATATCTCCATGGTTCCATTCATCCAAACTAAAATTAGTTTCACAGCCTTTGGGAAAGGAGAGGAGAAAATTTACAGTGTTTTCCTTGATAAAAGAGAAAGAAATATGACATAATAACTGTTCATCATTTCCTAAAAATTCTGACATTCTTATCTGCTATTTCTACGGTGCAGAGATTTAAAAATAAGACATTCAGCATATTTGCCTGGAACTCCTCAGTTTTGTTTTGGTAGAAACATTAAGCAGGTCAAAATAAAACAAGAGGCCTTTCATTAAGATCACTTGGAGTGTCTACTGCTTGCGTGGTGAATTAGGGTGAGTACCAGTGCATCTTCTGGTGAGTCTAAGTCATGGGATGGAACTGGAAAAATGGGTGAGGAGCAAGAAGGGCCCATATGACATGGAAAGCCTAGCAAGTTCAGAGGATTGTTTGTATTGTCCAATATCTGCCTAGCTGCCTGATCATTTGAATAGCCATAAATACTGCTTCACCTGCCGGCTAGAACTATCTTTGTTGCTTTCTCCTCCTCTTTATGAGGCCCTGGGTAGCAGCTGTCCCTCCATGTCTATTGTGGCTGTTCTGTATGCTAACCTCTCCAGCAGAAAGAGTTGAAGTGAGTTAGTTTATTGCTTTTGTAAAGAGTTATGCAGATGTGTGAGCAGCTTCATAGAGTGAGCATGCTGCGAGGGAACAAACATGGAAACATAGAAAATGGAAGCAAGAGTAGGCCATTTGGCCCTTTGAGCCTATTCTGACATTCATTATGATCATGGCTGATCATCCAACTCAGTAACGTTTTCCCACTTTACCCCCGTATCCTATCATGCCTCTAGCCCCAGGAGCTATATCTAATGCCTTCTTGAAAACATGCAACGTGTTATCCTCAACTGCTTTTTGTTGTAGAGAATTCCCCAGGCTGACCGCTGTCTGCATGAAGAAAGTTCTCCTCATCTCTGTCCTCAATGGTCTACCCTGTATCCTCAGACTGTGACCCCTGGTTCTGGACGCCCCCACCTTTGGGAATATCGTTCCTGCATCTACCCTGTCTAGCCGTGTTAGAATTTTGTAGGTTTCTATGAGATTCCCCCCCTCATTCTTCTAAACTCCATAAACATAATCCTAACCGACTTAATCTCTCCTTGTACATCAGTCCTACCATTCCAGCAATCAGTCTGGTAAACCTTTGTGGAACTCCCTCCATAGCAAGAATAATTCTCCTCAGATAAGGTGACCAAAATTGCACACGATATTCCAAGTGTGATCTCACCAAAGTCCTGCATAATTGCAGCAAGACATTCCTGCTCCTGAAGTCGAATCCTCTCACTATATAGGCCAACGTACAATTTGCCTTCTTTGCTGCCTGCTACACCTGCATGCTTTATTTTCACCAACTGATGTATGAGGAAAATAGGTCTCATTGCACATTCCCCTCTCTCAATCTAAAACCATCCAGATGCCTTCCTATTTTTGCTATTAAAGTAGATAATTTCACATTTATCCACATTATACTGCATCTGCCATGCATTTGCTCACTTACTCTGCTTGTCCAAATCACGTTAAAGTATCTCTGCATCCTCCTCACAGCTCACCCTCCCACCCAACTTTGCATCATTTGCAATTTTGAAGATATTGCATTTAATTCCCTCATGTAAATCATTAATATATATTGTGAATAGCTAGGGTCTCAGTACCAATGACTGCGGGACCCCACTAGTCACTGCCTGCCATTTTGAAAAATGCCCTTTGTTTTGTTCTTTGTTTCCTGTTTGCTAACCAGTTTTCTATCCATCAAGCTAAAGGCATGATGGGCATATGCAATAAAGTGTCTCCAGTGTGAAATTCGAAAACAGTCAAGAGAGGAATCAAATGTTTTTGAACTAAAGGAAGATAGTTCTTTGTGTAATTGCAAGAGCAGCAGCAGCAGAGTGGATGATTTGAATAAACAATGATGAAGTGCGTCCTTGTTATCAGATGAGAAGCATACGGAATGGTGTGTCGATGAGAGGTGAGTACGGGGTCGAACAAAGAGAAATTGAAATAGATGAAACACCAATCTCATTCAGGTTGATGAATCTTTTTAGCATTGAACCCTTGTTCTAGATGTGATGGTCATTTTCTACCATCTCCCAGCAGACCTGCTGCAGAATCTGACCGGGGAAACTGTTGTCATGTGAAGGAAGGTAACATGACTGTGTCCTCAACTGCTCCATAAAGGTCCCCCGTGCTAAATCACTGGACATTGATGCTCGTAGTTGGGTCATATTTGACCCAAATCTCTATTTTACCTCCACTGTCAACTGAAAGATCTATCCTTGGCCCCCTCCTGTTTCTCATTTACTTGCTGGCCTTGGTGACATAATACAAAGACAAACTGTTAGTTTTCACATGTACACTGATGATACCCGCCTAGCTCACCACTACCTCTCTTGGCGACTCCCATTGTTATTAAATTATGAGACTGCTTATCCAACATCCAGTACTGAATGAGCAGAAATTTCTTCCAATTCAATATTGGGAAGACTGAAGTCATTGGGCAGGATTTTCTGGCTGCACACTCCCAACAACCGTAAATTCCCACCTGAAGTCAATGGACCATTACATTGTCCACTGGATTAACTTTCCACCCGCTGCAATTCCCATGACAGGCGGAATGGGAAATTTCCGGACATCGTTTTCGGTCCCCAGTCCTAACTTTTTACCCTACAACCTCAACCGTTTAGAAGGGCAAGAGTAGCAGATTACATGAGAACAGCAACAATTGCAAGGTCTTCTCCAAGTCACACTACCATCTTCAATTAGAATGATTTCATCGTTGCTTCACTGTCAGTAGATCTAAATCCTGGAATTCCTTTCCTCACAGTACTGTGGGTGTACCCACACCAGTTGGACTGCAAGGGTTTGAGAATGAGACTTACCACCGCCTTCTCAAGAATGATTAGAAGTATTCTCTAGCTACTGACACTATCATGCTCGCTGGCATCTATCTAAGATTAACTTTGTCTGTTCAAACACTTGCCCAACCTCATTGTTGCAGCATCACTAAGGCTGGGTATCTCCAACTCTGTAACGTCATTGGACTTTGCCCAATCTCAACTCAACTGCTTCTTTACCCTCATCCATGTCTTCATTTGCTCTAAGCTCATATAACCCAATGCACTCCTGGCTGATCTCTATATTCTATCCTCTCTAAACTTGAGGGAATGCAAAACAGTGCTGCATTGATCAAATCTCACAACTTGTCCCAATCTCCTATCACTCCTGCACTTGCTGATCTACATGGGTCTCAGTCAAACAATGTTCCTGCTTTGAAATTCTCATCCTTATTTCGAATGCTTCTACAGCTCTGACGTTTCCTATCTCTGTCATCTTCTCCAACCTCACAGTCCTCCAGGATATCTGTGCTCCTTTAATGCTGCCCTCTATCCGGATTATAACCGCTCCACTATTTGTAGCCATGCCTTCAGTTGCCCAGGCCCCCAGCTCTGGAATTCCCTCCCTAAACCTCTCTGCTTCTCTACCTCACTTTGTTCCTTTAAGGCACCTCTTAAAACATACATTTTGGGCTGACCTTTTGGTCATCTGGTCTAATGTCACCAATGTCGGTGTTTATACTTGGTTTAATGTTGCTCCGACAAAATGACTTGAGACGTTTCATTGTGTTAAAGGTGCTATATAAAAATAAGTTGTTGTTGTACAGCAGCAACAATTTCATCAGCGCAAAATGCAACCCTGGGGGCAATTCACCCAGTCCAGTGGGCTGGTAGACTCAAGTGGGAGCCACGTAGCAGGCTTCCCACTGGGTGCCTCGACCTCTGCGCGTCTCCAGCTGCCAGAGTCATTAGTTCCCTGCCAGAAATCAGCATGGAGCTGAATAAATTATTTAAATGAGGATTTTAATATAATTAATGGGCCCGGGATGCATTTCCCGACCACCCCCCTGCCCTTCAGGAGTGTTTCACTCCAGTAGGGTTTACAACAGATCTCCATTAGTAGGGAGCTGGTGGCCTGACACAGCCGGAGTGAAGGGGATCATAGAGGCCCTCCCAGAGGTCAGGGCTAAGGAGGGGAGGGGGATGGTTCCTGGTTATTACCAGCTTGGCAGTGCCAGCCTGGCTCCCTGACATTGCCCAAGGCATAAAGTGGCAATGTCCAGGGGGTACCTTGGCATTGCCCACTGGACATCAGGCATTGCCAAGGAGGCGGGCCCAACGGTGGGGTTATAGGTGGGCAGGGCCTCTGGGGGGGGAGATCACGGGAGTGGGGGGTCCTGCTGCCACTCTGCACTCGGTGGTGACAGATGGAGGGTGCCACCAATCGGGGCTGGCCATTGGGGTTTGGGTGGGATGGTGTCGGCCTGTTGGGAGGGTTGGGGCTGCAGGGGTGGGTGGTGGAAATCAGGGCTGTCAGTGGGGAGGGGAGCAAGATTGGGAGATCAGAACTGGGAGAGGAGGGGAAGAATGGGGATCAATGTGGCCTGGGTGGGAGTTAGGAACAGGACTGGCTCAGACATGTTGGGAGGCCATCGGGGGCTTGCACAGCCAGTGTCGCGTGTTCATGGGGCTGGCCAGCCATAGGGAGAGTGGCAGTGTGGGATCACAGCGCATGCATCGATCTTTACTATGACAGGTTGGTGTACGCGCAGTGGCCCGCTCAGCGCTACGCTGCCGGCTTCTCCAGCGGGAATAGGCCCCGCTCACACTTCTTACTGAGATTCATATCGTGCACTCTGCAGTGCACAGAGTGTGGGGGATTCATTTTGAAACTCCTGCTGAAAAAACAGTGGGATTTACTCCAGTTTTTATGCAAATTCAGCACTTAGAATTTTTGTGGGAGAATTCCGCACCTTGTTTTTGGAGATGCATTCATGAAAGTGTTTTGAGCTTCCCACTGATGACATGTATTGGTAGCCTCATCACCCACCCAGATTCCACGTGTTCTGAAATGGACAATGTCTCTCTTGATTTTTAATTTGACTTTTTTATTCACTGAAATGCTGGATATACTTTTGATAAGACTGTATCTTCTTTTACATATTAAGTGGGATCTATGGGCATCTTATGCCACTTTCTTACAGCACAAACTCCTCCCTAACCTTTAGATTCAAAATTAAATCTCAGCTACTTATGAATAATTCATATTTATGAGAGAATATGAATTATGAATGGTTTCCTCCACTCTTAGTTCCCCTACTCATTTTGGACCTGTGATATTCTCAGTTATGATGTGGGAATGCCGGCGTTGGACTGGCGTAAACACAGTAAAAAGTCTGACAACACCAGGTTTTAGTCCAACCGATTTATTTGATAATACTCACAAGCTTTCGAGGGGACTGCCTCACCTGACGAAGAGGCAGTCCCCTCGAAAGCTTGTGAGTATTATCAAATAAATCGGTTGGACTAAAACCTGGTGTTGTCAGACTTTTTACTATATTCTCAGTTATACAGACACACTTTTCAAATTACTACTTCTTAATTTACTTTCTCTTTCATACTCCTAGAATGTCTAAGGTGCAGGAGGAAGCCATTCGGCCCTTTGGGCCTGCGCCATCCAGGCCTTGTCCTCATAACCCAGTTATCCTGCTTGTCTCCCTGACACTAAGGAAATTTAGCATAGCCAATTCACCTAGCCCACACATCTTTGGACCTTGGGAGGAAACTGGAACGCCTGGGGGAAATCCATGCAGACACGGGGAGAATATGCAAACTCCACACAGACAGTGACCCAAGGCTGGAATCTAAGCCAGGTCCCTGGCGCTGTGAGGCATTAGTGCTGACCACTGTGCCACCATGCTGCCCGTTCCCATTTCAATCCAGGTGTCACGCTATAGGCCTTTAACCTTGATTGTTCAATTCAAATATAAAATTAATTTAAAGCATCATACACTCATTTTACTCTTCACTATATTTCAATTCTCTCAGTCAGATTGTTTTTCTTAGTCCATCTGAATCTCTTTGTCACGTTTGTAGTTGTTTCATCCTCCTAATACTCTCCGCTTCAGATCCCTGCTTTCTCTGACAACTGTGGCTAATTCCACTGTCATGCTCAATCGCCAGGGCAACCATCTGCTTCTGCATTCGTCACAATGACGAAAAATGACCTTCTATTTCAGCACTGCCTAAGGAGACAGTCTGTCTTCGTTGTTAACTCACATCACTCTAGCTTGAGAAGCCAGTACAGTCACACCTACACAGTGTTCTTCCCAACATTTCTCAGTGCTCACACTGGCGGAAGTAATCACCATCAAAAAGACAGCTGCAATCTGGCAGAAACAAACATATCCATAGTTACTGTTTGTCAGAGTTTGTTAGATAAGTGTTTTCCTTTTCACAATTTCCTCCTTATTCCTCGCCTGACTACTGTTGCAGAACTTCTTTGAGTCATCAAGGCAGAAGCAAACCCCAGGACAATGCCCTGATCAGACACGTAGATTGATTTGTATAGGTGCATCGCTCCTTCTCATTTAATAAAAATGTTTTCCATTCCCCACCATATCCTTTTCTCCGATAAAAGATGCTGAATAGTGTAATGACTTCAACAAGGAACATGAGGTAGGCCTGTTGGAGTATGAGCCCCCTGGTTGAAGTTGTAATTGCCTGCCCGATCAGGGACCCTCACCTATAATTAAAAATGGGAGTGTCAGGTACACTGGTACTTTGGATTCTGACTGTCTACATGAAACACTCTAGGAGTGGAATAGTTTATAAATAAAGGGAATCTGGTGAAGGGATGCCGGCCTCCGAGGAGTTATTTCAGACAGGCTCCCTACTCCCAGGTCTCTGCAATGAACAAGATGTGTGTACATTTGTATTGTTTGATCCCACAATACTATGCAGGAAAAAGAGCCAGACACAGAGCAAAGAGTAAATGTAGTTAACAAAGGCAGGCTAAGGGCAGAGCGAAACACTTCTGAAAACAGGGAGAGAGGCAGACACAGTTACAAATGGCAGATTCCCTTTCCAAAAGGACATTAGTGATTTTGTCACAATTGATGATAGCTTCATGTCCACTGGCTTTTATTGTAATATGCTTTTAAGGGGTAGCAGCATGACATTATTAGGAAGAAAGTGTGTCATGTGATTCAGGTTAGTTTCACTTTTGCTTTCAGCAGAATCAATGCACACAGCTCCTTGAGGTTTATATTCATGTATATCTGTTCACATATACCTAGATGTAATAAATGGACCCACAACATTTTACCCAAATCCTTATGAGCGATTAGTGTCTTTACACTTAAAAACCATAACAGTTTCAGACTTTAAATTAGATCAACTGCAGCTGTGGGATTTGATCCTACATCCACAGAGAATTAGGCTGGCTCTATCAGATTATTAATCCAGTGACATTACCAGTATACCAACATCCCCCCTTAAGTATGGGGTAGTTCCATCTGGTGGAATTAACATAGATACTTGGGTTAAAATGGTTAAAAAATGCAAAGGCATGTGTTTGTTAATCCATGTTTATCGCTCCCAGAAAGGAGAGTGTTGGTAATCTTGTGGATACATCATTAACTTACTAAGTCAATTAATGTGCTCCCAAATCCACCAATGGCATAATAATTAAGTGCTAGTGTAATTTTCTTCCCTTCACATCGGCAGGAGAGTGGAGGTTCAGGTTTGTAGCTGTAAGTTTTCCAGTCTCTAACTAGTTACTGACTGCAAGTGGAGGCGTATTGCTCTTCCAAGAGATTGAGTCAAAACTATCTGGGTGTGTAAAGGCAGTCTATTAGTCTCCTTCTCTGGGTATCATTTTGCTCCCAGTGCTTCTGGCTCCTCCATACAACTAATGACATTTGCATCCTGCAGTTTGTGGCTTTGCAAAAATTCAAAATAAGCTAACAGCCCATACAGTGAGTGTGTTCTCAACAGCACAAGGCCCCTATTTCAGGTAAGTTGAGGTAACTTATAGTATCTGCCAACGCAGACTTCACAGCAACTCATTAAAAAAAAACACAGTGCTTTCTCTTGTTGGGGCTAGCTTGCAACTGGCAATGAAGCTCTGAATCATATTGCAGCCCTCCGCGCATTTATAAATATGAGACTTCAGTTGATTTTTATTTTCTTGTACATTCCCAATTTCTTTTGCTCCACAATTGGAGATTGTTCCTTCAGTTTTCTGGTCCCAAAGCTCTGGAATCTCACCGTTTATGTTTCCTACTTTAAATTGTCCTTAAAACCCATCAAGCTTTTAACCACCTACCCTTATCTGTCAAATTGTTTCTGCTAATCCTCCTTTGATGTGTTTTGGGTTGTTTAACTATATTACAGGTGCTAAATAAATGCAAATTGTTGTTCTAATTGGCATGGTAATACTTCTCTTAGTTGCAATGCAATTGATCCTGACCAGAAAATCCCCAATCATAGGTGCTGGAGTAGAGATCTGTCCTTATCTCCAGGAATAGGAACATTTGCCATCCCATTAATATGAACTTTGTTCAGATCAGGACCCAGAAACATTTTAAAATTGGGAACTGCGAACTAACAGCATTTACTTCCATTCACTTGTCTGGGTATCAGCATTTCAAGCATTTGATGCTCTTGGCTAAACGATTATAGTTTCATTTTGTTTGCACAAAAGTTTCAATCATTTCTTATTGAGTGGAATCTCGAGCCCACTCTCACCGACTGTGGGAATGGCGTTGGAGGCTCAGTATCCAGCGAAACCCTGGAAGATATGAATCTCACTGGCGAGATTGTGATTACTGATTTTTGCCACACTTCTCTGGTGATGTATTAAGGTCCTCGCCCACAACAGGTGTGGACCTGATTTTGTTGTAGGTAAAATAATACTTCTGAGACTGCTAGTGAGTCAAAATACAGTGGTTTTTATTTCAAAACTCTGATGTTTATTCCAGAGTTTTGGGAGAACCAGTCCCTTACAATGACCACCAGACTTCTCATAGAACACAAACACAAGTGGGCATTTATACATTATGAGCTCCAGCAGTAATCACGATTCAAAGTTCCAATTCCGGCCGGACCTCCAGGTCTTCCTTCCCTGGTCACAGTTTACTTTCAGAGTTGACCAAAGATTACTGTCCAGCTGGCAGCTGCGGTCATGACACAGGCTTAATCTAGTCACAATTCAAAACCCTTCTGCAGCAGTACAGGCATCCCTGTCTTTGAAGTTACTTGTGCGATCGCAGCTGTCCCAGCAGGACTCTTCCTGTTAAAAGCCGGTATCGCGATCTGCCATCAGCAGCTGTTAAAAGCCAATATCGTAAACTACCATCTGTGTAACGATGTCCAACTAACACAAATAGGTAAGATTTGCAAAGTCTACAACATAACAGCCACATTGAACTTTCTGTCTTTATAAAAATGAGAGTTAAAGCATGTAAGGCATGAACAAATAACTTATATTAATGCCAGGAGCAGTATAAGCTAAAGGAGAGCAGCCATGAGAAAGGATTATGTTTGTGACATATTCTAGGTATAAAATGCATTAACCCTTTCCCTACTTCAATTTCAATATGTTTCAATACATTAACATACTATTAAACATCCCCTCACCATGTATTAAGTCCGAAGCATATTTTCAAATCTTGCCAATGTGATGTCATATTGGCGAAGTTTACAACAGGTTCACCCAGCCATGAGTCTGTCAACAGATCAAGGACGTAAAGGTGAGTCTAGCCTTTGGGGGAAAAGGACATGACCAGGCAATGTGGTCTGGCACTGCCCCCAGAACAGGTTACCACTGCCAGGCAGTGCCAACCTGGCAGGGCATCAGAAGTTCTGAAGAGAAAGCATGCCTGTTTTCAGTCAGCCCTGACATTGCCAAATTCTGGTAAGATCTCTCCCATTGTGTTTTCCTGATTCTGCTTTCAACTTGTTTAGATTGGTGAGTAATCAAAGGGTTAGATACTGGATTTGGTCATCCATCGTTGGTTTGTATATCTCATTTTTAAAGCATTTCCTGTCCTTGATCTTAACATTGTTCATTTTTATGGGATGGCATTCTTCCAGGCACAATAAACTGTTTTAACTGTTGTTGTGACTTCCAGAATATTCTTCTGCAATCACCATGTTCAGGGCTCACTAATTTGAAATAAAGAACTTTAATCCCTTCACCAGCTTCCTGCCAAATTGATGGGTCAATCTTCCGTGAATCAGTGAATTCCCGGACAGAGGTTTGTACGTATGTGGATAGTAAAAGTCATGCATATTTTCTGTTTCTGCACAAAGTAAAAATATTTTGGGACATTCTGGAACCGTCAGCATGGATTTGTAATGAGCAAGTTGCATCTGACAATTCGATTAAAAATTCTTTGAGCAAATAATGCATTGAGTAAAGGAAGATTACAGATGTATATATGGATTCTCAAAGTCACATAAGAGGTTGGTTAACAAGATTAAGATTCAGAACATTAAAAAGAATGCGGAAGCAAGAACTGGAGGGTAATTAAAGGAGAGAAAGCAGATAATTTGTGGATGGGAAGGATAGAGATGATGGTTTTCCATCTGAGTCAGTGTTTGGCACCAAGTCCTTCCCTGTATATCGATATGATCTGGCTTTGGGCAAACATAGAAACAAAGAAGATGAGAGTAGGAGGGGGCCATTTGGCCCTTTAAGTCTGCTCCACCATTTATCACGATCAAGGCTGATTGCCCAACTCAATAGCATAATCCTGCTTTCTCCCCATAACCTTTGATCCCATTCACCCCAAGTGCTAGTTCCTGCCGTCTCTTGAATACATTCAATGTTTTGGCATCAACTGCTTCCTGTGGTAATGAATTCCGTTGGCTCACCACTCTTTGGGTGAAGAATGTCTCCTCATCTCTATCCGAAACAGTCTACCCTGAATCCTCAAACTGTGACTCCCTTTTTGTGGACACCCCCATCATCAGGAACATCCTTCCTGCATCTACCCTATCTAGTCCAAAGGAGGCACAGTATTAAATTTACAAGTGGCACAAAGATAAAAAGCATGGTTAACTTGAAGAGGACTATAAATGGCACTGAGGATAGCAAGGGCACAGAATGTGCTTTGGGTGGTTGGGGGTTTCAATGTTCATCACTAAAAGTGACTCAATAAGACCGCCACTGACTGGCTGAGTCTTGAAGGATGAAGCTGCCAGACTGGGTTGGTTTAATGTGATCAGAAAATCAAAAAGAGGGAAAAAGCTTCTTGACCTCGCACTCCTATAAGTTTTCTGCCAAGCCACACGCCACTATGAATTGGAACTATTTCATCATTCCCTCACTGTTGCTGGGTCAAAATCCTGGAATTCTTCAGAATTAGGGATGAGGAAGAAATGCTGCCCTTGCTAGTGATACTCTCATCCCATGAATGAGTTTCAAACATAAAAAAGGCAGTTAAATGTCAGGTGAAAATTAATGCAAAGAAATGTAAGATGACACTCTTTGTGATGATAATAAAGACAAGAACTTTGCATTAAATAGCAGAACTGAAAGAAGCAGAGGAGCAGGAAGTCTTAGATTTTTATAGAATCATAGAATCCTACAGTGCAGAAAGAGGCCATTCAGCCCATCAAGTTTGCATCGACCACAACCCCATCCAGGCCCTATCCACATAACCTCATGGATTTACCCTAGCTGGTCCCCCTGACACTAAAGGGGCAATTTTTTAGCATGGCCAATCCACCTAACCCGCATATCTTTGAACTGTGGGAGGAAACCTGAGTACCTGGAGGAAACCTTTGCAGACATGGGGAGAATTAATTTTTAACACGGAAGGATCTGATAAAATTGCTGGAAAAATGCGTATGGGCCCATCTACACCATCTAAATAGGCATGCAGAGTCTAAGAGCATGATTGTTATGCTAAGCCCATAAAAATCAAATGATTCCCTTTGAAAACTGGCATTCTTGCCTATTCTCCCGATTCAAAGTTTTGACAGCGTGACTCTTCTTTTTGAGTAATGTGCAAATTTCTGACCAGCAAGTGACTATCTATAAATCCTACATGATTGGGCTGGACTCTATAGAGTGTTAAGACAGGAAGCTAAGCCAATGGGGTGCAAAGGCATGTATCCCGGGTCAGGGAGGGTCGAGGAATATAAAATACTGAAAGGGAATGATAAAGTAAAGGTGGACCAAATGTTTCCCCTGGTGGAGCAATCTGGAACATGAGGTCACAGGAATAGGTTCAGCAGCAGTTAGAATACTGGGGTAGATATTCTGCTGGTCACTCAGCACCAGCGCAGATGAATATATTCTGGAGAATTCAATCTGTGAAATTTAATAAACCTTGAAAACAGGGCGATTATGAGGTGACTGCACAGAAACATGCATGGAGCCAATAACACGCTGCACCATGCTCCCTGCCTTCTTCTCTTTTATATAGAGAATGAAATACATTCTCTATATCTCTATATCCCTTTGCACACAGAGCCTCAGTCACCTCTCTAAATGTAACAGTGGATAGCAAAGTGACAGCTTGTGCTTCAGCCTGGAAAGCCTACCTCCTGACCAAGGCGACTGCCTCAATCACTCACAATGCTGCCCTCATGCTTTGAGGTTGTAGTTCTGGCTGCAAAGTTAAGCAGATTTATAGATAGTCACTTGCTGGTCAGAAATTTGCATATTACTCAAAAAGAAGAGCCACGCTGTCAAAACTTTGGATCAGGATAAGAGGCAAGAATGCCATTTTTCAAAGGGAATTATTTATGCTGCATGAAAAAAGGATTACTGATTGGTTGACAAGTTGGCTCTGATTAAGTGAGACATTGCCATGGTGAATGCACTTTGGGGGAGCTTTTGTCCCCCATTTTTTAGTTTATTCAAAAAAGGTTTAATGTCTGGACAAATTCATTCTGCCTGTAGAGGACACGTCCCTACATCTGTTAGTATATAGCTTCCAGCGTGTGTAAGTGAGCTACGTTGGCAGCCCAGCTGATAATTGTGGTAGCACAGCCCCCTTAAGGGGCTGATTCCTGAGGGCTACATGATTGGGCCGGACTATATGGAGTGTCAAGACAGGAAGCTAAGCCAATGGGGTGCAAAGGCATGTATCCCGGGTTGGAGAGGGTTGAGCAATATAAAATACTGAAAGGGAATGATAAAGTAAAGGTGGACCAAATGTTTCCCCTTGTGGGCAATCTGGAACATGAAGTCACAGGAATAGGCTGAGAGACGGTAGATTTAAAACTGAGATAAGGAGGAACTACCTCTCGCAGATGGTAGTGAATTTGTGGAACTCGCTGCCCCGGAGCACGATGGAGACTGAATCGTTGATTGATTTCAAGAAGGAGATAGGTATATTTCCAATTTTAAAAAAACAGGTTAAAGGGATCTGGGGAACAGATGGTGAGGTGGATTTGAGATGAGGGAAAGGTCAGCCATGATCTGATCGAATGGCAGAGCAGGTTCGAAAGGCTGAATTGCCTACTTCTGCTCCAAGTTCCTATTTTCCTATGTTCCTATCTTTATTTGGAGCTTTTATCACAACTTCTTTTTATTCAGTCGTGACACATGGTCATTGCTGGCTGGCCACAATATATTGCCCTGCTGAAGCTTCCAGTATTTTCTGTTTTTGTATATTGCCCATCCCTAGTTGCCCTTGAGAAGATGATGGTGAACTGCTTTTGTGAAACGCTGCAGTCCACGTGCTGTGGGTTGACCCACAATGCCGTTAGGGAGGGAATTCCAAGATTTTGCCTCAGCGACTACGAAGGAATAGAGATATGTTTCCAGATCAGATTGGTGAGTGGTTTGGAAGGGAACTTACTGGTAGTGGTGTTCCCATGTATCTGCTACCTAGATACTAGATGGAAATGGTTATGGATTTGGAAAGTGCTGTCTAAGGATCTTTGGTAAATTTCACCAAGTGAAGAAGTTTCTTCTCTTCTCAGTCCTCAATGATGGACTCCTATCCATTTGATTCACTGGACACAGTTCAATGTCTGTTTCTTCATCAGGCAAAGAGCAGTGCTCCAAAAGCTTATGATTTCAAAGAAACCTGTTGGACTATAATCTGGTGTTGTGTGACCCCTCATCTTGTCCACCCCAGTCCAACACTGTCCTCATGCAAATACAATAAAAGACATTAGTATTGTGCAATACATGACTCCTTATTGTGACACACCATAGCTCTGCCATAATATTCCTTCCTGTCTTGCATATTCTCTATTATATGTCTTTCTCTATAACACATTATTTGTTAGACCACACTTTACTATATAATAAAGTGTTCTCACTAACATATCACTTTCTTTGCTCACTATTTTCTGCAATACAAACCTCCCTGTAACATTGTCTTCTTATATTACATGCCTCCATAACAAACTGCTTTCTATATTCCACTTTAACAAATCCTTCAGTATCCCACACAATCAACTCTGCAACATTCCCTTTGCTACAATACTTGATATAACATATCCATTCCTGTAACATAATCCCCAAGAGAGGTGATTGGGAAAAACACATGCCGTCGGGGTGAATATCTATGAATGCTGGCACCAACAACAACATGTAAGTGCGGAAAAGAAAAGGATCAAGGATAGATTTTACACCTACTGGTGCTGGGCACAAGCTTAGATGCTCTGCTGTTCAGTGTGAGTCTGTGGTAGCTGTCCTTAATACTTACTCCTGCTGCCTTTTGCTACAGCTATCTCCTGGGATTGCAACACCCCCGGGTTTTCTACACTGAAGAACAAACCTCCTGCAATGTGTTATGTGTTGTAGAAGCATCATCATACTGACCAGTGCTCAATGTTTCATCCTAGCAATATGCTTCTCACTGATGACCACCACCCCACCCACCCTCTGGCCCACCACTGGTTTCTGTTGCGGCACAAACATGCCATGTGTAGGTGGGCAGGATTATTCAGGAGCTATGCAGTGCCTTGCTGTTGCTGTGATGATTCTCATTCTATCATAGAATCCTACGGTGCAGAAGGAGGCCATTTGGCCCATCGAATCTGCACTGACCACAATCCCTATAACCTTATACATTTACCCTAGCTTGTCCCCCTGACACTAAGGATCAATATAGCATGGCTAATCCACTGTGAAATTCCCCTAGTTTCCACACTCTGGCGCTTGTTCGGTACACTGAGGGAGAATTTAGCACAGCCAATGCACCTAACTAGCATGTCTTTTGGACTGTGGGAGGAAACCGGAGCAGCTGGAGGAAACCCACGCAGACTCTGAAAGAATGTGTTGACTCCACACAGACAGTGACCCAAACCGAGAATCGAACCAAGGTCCCTGGCACTGTGAGGCAGCATTGCTAACCATTATGCCACTGTATTGCCCTCATCCTCCACTGCCTCAGTAGGTGAGCTGATGGTTAACCTTAATGTAATATTCTCCAGAAGGCTTCTAACAATTGTCTGGGACTTTTCAATCTGATCCCAGCAAACCAAACAGTATGTTAAAAAAACACTGATACTTCCAGAGCTGTGTAAACAATCACATGCCCCTTTGAGGAAATAATTGCCAATTCATTGCCATTTAAATATCTTGCTCTTTCACATGAAACTGAAACTAACTGTGCTGCCCCTTGTCATGTCTTTGGCAACCTATGCTTGGCACTTTGCCACTAATTCCTCATCTCCTGAGCCTCTCCTGTGTGTTTCCAGTAATCTACAAAATCTTCACCTCACAGAAATGCAAAATTCAAAGAGTGTATCTTTTTCATTAATTCTTTATTGTTGATGATTAGCAGAATCTTAATTCTTGCAATGACAGAACGCCTTGACGAAAGAACCGGAGAATTAAAAACATTTTTCTGCAGTCAGCTCTCGGCATCCATCCCATGATTAGTAAACTTGCAGCTGCAGGTTCATGTACTTTAACACCTCTCTCTCAGAAGTTGAAAATTCTGACAATATTATGGGCAAGTTGTCAACACCAGAGATAGAATGGAACAGCAGAAAGATTTCAGTACTTCAATAGTGAGGGACAGAAGATGGGGAAGATTGAAGATGCATGTTGGATTGAAATAGGCAACGAACAAAAGACAGTAAATATTGTGAATGATTGCCTCCTGCAATTATTCACAAGGACATTCTCTCCTCAAGCAGATATAGCATAGACTAGATTAATGATTTTATTAGGAAGCTAGACTAAATAAATAAATTCCAAGAGACAAGTGGTAGGCATTCCAATGTGCTAAATGAGACGAGTGATGAGATTTGTGAGATATTCACACCCATTAACAAGGAGTCTCTGGACCAGGACCCACAACAGGTGGGATAGAAGTGGTGCCAAACACTAGAGCCTGGGAGCTAGGTGGCCCAGACTCACTGCTCTAAATTGAATTTCTTGTTCTTGAGCCTGAACAGCCATAGGCAGGGCTGCAGGAGTGAAAGAGCAACTTAAAAGAACCCCAAAACCTTCAGGCTGAGTTCTGATTTCTTATAAAGCTGGTCTGTCAGTGTCAATTGAGTTGCTGCAGTGCTATTTCCAACATTTGGGCAGCTCTGATCTTTTTGAGAAGCCAGCCAGAAAACCACAAAACTGCCTGAGGGTCAGCAGCAATGGCACTGAGAATGTTCTTGGTTTAAAAATAGTAAGTCAAATTGTGGGCAGCACAGGTTAGCACTGCTGCCTCACAGCTCCAATGACCTGGGTTTGATTCCTGGCTTGGGTTACTGTCTTGGTGGAGTTTGCACATTCTCCTCGTATCTGCATGAGTTTCCTCCGGGTGCTCTGGTTTCCTCCCACAGTCCTCAGATGTGCATGTTAGGTGGATTGGCCATGCTAAATTGTCCCTTACTGTCCTGAGGTGTGTAGGTTAGATGGATTAGCTGGGTAAGTCCCTGGGGTTGTGGGGATAGGGCCTGGGTAGGATTGTTGTTTGTGCAGACTCGATGGGCTGGATGGCTTCCTTCTGCACTGTAGGGATTTTATAATTGTAAATCATTAGCTTAGAGTCAAGTGGATGAAGGGAGGTGGGTGGTTTTGGAGGGGTGGGTTAAGGTTAGAGATTGTTAGAGGAGTGGGAAGAGATTTTGGAGCATTGGATGGATGGGGATGTATGCTGGAGGCTTTAGGATGGGTGGGTGTATAGTGGGCCTCTGAGAGGGATAATGAGTATATTGGGGGCTCTGGGAGGAATAAGGGGTATGTGGGGGCTCTGAGAGGTGCAGGGGGTATGTTGGAGGCTCCAGGATATATTTAATTATACTTGATGAATGGGGTAAATATTATCAAATGATGGAGTAGGCTTACTCCTGCTCCTAATTCATCTTTCTGGATGGAAGCATGAGCTATCTGGATTAGATGGCCTTTGTCAGTCATAATTATCTTAAGAACAGAGAGTGGGATCATGCCTAGAGTTCTGTTGATTTTGTTGCCAATGGACCTTTGCTGTGAACAGGTTTTGTGGGGTGAAGTTTCTGGAAAGGATTGCATAATGGACTCATAGTGAATTAGTAACTAGTTTTACATCACACATGATTCTCATGAGTCTTTTCCATTGACTTCAGTTTTGTACTCCTGTCTATTTACCTCTTATTCCACTCTACCTTGGTGTTGAGACATTATGATAAAGTTGCGTTGCATAGGAGATATTCAAGCAACAATTGCAGAGTCTTCGGGCTTGATGATCAAGAAAACACAGATATAATTGTGACCTAGTCAATCTTTGTCCTCTGGCCTCTGTTGTACAGAGACACCTGAGGATTCTACTGTTTCTCACTGACAGAAAAGAACTATGTTATCGAATCATTCCACTTTGTTGCTTAGGAGTCAGTTGATCTTTCTGTCCTGTGAGATTATTGATAAAATAGAATCCAATTATAGCCCTTTTAAGAAATAATTATATTGAATAATATCATGCACCCATGCAGGAGAAAGCCTTCTAGTTTTTCTACAAAATGGAAAGATCTTGTACAATTTATCTGGGTTGCTAGGATTAAATATTTTTCCTAAATATGAGTTTACTATGTTTCTTTAGCGCAATGTGCAATACTTGTTAATGACGTCTGAGGCAGTCACTGAAATCAGTGTTATTGTCTACACAATGTTATAGATAACTAATAGAATATTTTCTTATCAAATTACTAATATTGTATGATGCTGATAATGTAATTTATACTGTCTGTTTTGATAAAAAGTTGGGGTGGGATCATTTAAAGGATGTATCCACACTAACACTGCATTACATCATTGCTGCTCTTATCACTAATGACCCAAACTGCATCTATATTGGATGATATTTATAACCAGGTGCCAACAATGGCTACTATCATTTCTCTACACATCGATATCCTTTATCCAAAAACCGTGGGCCTGATTGCATTTTGGTACTCAGGTATATTCAGCATCAGATGTGATACAGATATAGGATTCAGAAAATCAATACATTGCTGAGAGGCCTTCATCTGCCTCATCAGCAGTGTTTTTTATTTCATAAATTTGTCTTCTATTTTATATCTTATTTTGTCAGCCCACATCACGGACTTTTCATGCAATAAGTTAAGACATTTGTAATGGCTCACATTTAGTTACAGTCAAAAGAAAATTTGATTCTTGGATGTGTTCAGTATTCGGATGCACGGGCAAAGAATGTTCAACTGTTGGTGAATTGATTGATGAAAGGGGAAAAAGATATCATGCATGATTGTGGGAAAGGGTTATATTAGGGGAGGATGATGGGATAAGGAGCCCAGAAAGAGAAGAACCAGGACCAATGCTTGCTCCCCTCGGCCTTGCACTGCACACTAGGGAGATACCAGTGGATTGGAAACCAGAACATATAGTGCGGTGACACCAACAATGACACATTCATTAGTCTTACATCAATTCTAAATAAGAAGCAGAATTGAATATCAGAAGTAAACCTGAAGATTGCCTGAATGAGAGTATCTGGTAAATAGCAGCCAGTATAGATTCAGAGAGAGAAAGAATCTGCCTGACCAACCACTTCAACTCCTTTGAGAAAATGACAACCCAAATGGAGTTGCAAGTGAGTTCAAGTAGGCTGCAGGGACCAAGGTAAGTCATCACAATCGATTAGGAGCATGATGAATGGTAGAAAACAATCAGAGTTTGTTCGAGGAACTGAGTTCACTGTGGTGTAGGGCAGAGAGAGGTTCTGATTAGGGTGACCTCAGGATTAACGTTAGGTTCACTAGTTTGTTAATTTAGGTTGATGGCTCAGATTCAGACAAGCAATGCAAATTGGTGAAGATATGTAGGAAGCTCAAGAAGGAGCCTGAGTGATGGATGTGTTCCATGAATGGCACTGAAATAAAGTGGAAAGAGAGTGAGGAGATTTTTCCCAGCAAGGTTTTGGCATGAGTTTTCCACATAACGCGATATATATTTAACTTCTCCAGATGCATTCCTTCTGGTTGTATCACAGCTTGGTATGACTCCTGTTCTGTCCAAGACCTCAAGAAACTACAAAGGGTTGTGAACGAAGCCCAGTCCATCACTCAAACCAGCCTCCCATCCATTAACTCTGTCTACGCTTCCCGCTGCCTTGGAAAAGCAGCCAGTATAATTAAAGACCCCACGCACCTCGGGCATTCTCTCTTCCACCTTCTTCTGTCAGGAAAAAGATACTGAAGTCTCAGGTCACATATCAACCCACTCAAGAACAGCTTCTTCCCTGCTGCCATCAGACTTTTGAATAGACATCCCTTGTATTAAGTTGATCTTTGTCCAGACCATAGCTATGTCTGTAACACGACATTCTACACTCTCTCATTTCATTCTCTATAAATGGTATACTTTGTATAGCAAGCAACAAATAATACTTTACAACTTTTGCTAATACACGTGACAATAATAAATCAAATCAAATCAAATCAAAATTAAATCAAGGTAAGTCGTCACGATCGATTAGGAACATGATGAATGGTAGAAAACAATCAGAGTTTGTCAAAGGAAGTGAGTTCACTGTGGGTAGGGCAGAGACAAATTCTGGTTAGGGTGACCTCAGGATTAATGTTGGGCTCAGTAGTTTGTTAATTTAGGTTGATGACTCAGGTTCAGACAATCTATGCAAATTGGTGAAGATATGTAGAAAGTTCAGGAAATAAAATGAGTGATGGATGTGTTCCATGAATGGCACTGAAATAAAGTGAAAACGGAGTGAGGAGATTTTCCCTAGCAAGGTTTTGGCACAAGTTTTCCACGTATGGCTGTCTACATAATATAGGGAGAATGAGTGGAATTTCCAGTAAAAAACTCGGAACTCCTTATTTATATCTCTTTGACATAGAGAAGGGAAGGGAAAGGCCCACACATGCTCACCTATTGGGATTTAAGGGTATACAAATGAGGTATGATTCCAGCAGAATCATGATCCACCAATATTGCTCTTAACAAATCAAGAGAAAATCTTCCATCCTGCTTTTCAAAAGCTTTGCTTGCCAAATTAACTGCTGGACTTCAGTGGGAAAAATCCACAGCAAGAATAGCGTTAAATGGTCTATGAACATGGTTTTTTTCATTTGGTTTGATTTGATTTATTATCGTTATATATTATTGTTTCTTGTGTGCTATTCAGACAAAGCATACCGTTCATAGAGAAGGAAATGAGAGGGTGCAGAAGGTAGTGTTACAGTCATAGCTTAGGGTGTAGAGAAAGATCAACTTGATGCAAGGTAGGTCCATTCAAAAATCTGATGGCAGCAGGGAAGAAGCAGGGAAGAGTCGGCTGGTATGTGACCTCAGACTTTTGTATCTTTTTCCCAACCAAAGAACGAGGAAAATAAATTTCCAGGGTGTGTGGGCTCCTTAATTATGCTGGCTTCTTCGCTGAGGCAGCAGGAAGTGTTGACAAGTCAATGGATGGGAGGCTGCTTTGCATGATGGATTGGGCTACATTTACAACATTTTGTAGTTTCTTGCGGTCTTGGGCAGAGCAGGAGCCATACCAAACTGTGATACAACCAGAAAGAATGCTTTCTATGGTGCATCTGTAAAAGTTGGTGAGAGTCATAGCTGACATGCCAAATTTCCTTAGTCTTCTGAGAAAGTAGAAGCATTGATGGGCTTTCTTAACTATAGTATTGGCACGGAGGGACCAAGACAGGTTGTTGCTGTTCTGGACACCTAAAAACTTGAAGCTCTTGACATTTCTACTGCGTCCCCATTGATGTAGACAAGAGCATGTTCTCCACTACACTTTCTGAAGTCAATGACAATCTCTTTTGTTTTGTTGACATTAAGGGAGAGAATATTGTTGCCGCAACAGTTCACCAGATTCTCCAACTCATTTCTGTACTCTGTCTCATCATTGTTTGAGATCTGCCCCACTACGATGTTGTCATCAGCAAACTTGAAAATCACGTTGGAGGGAGATTTGGCCACACAGTCATAGGTGTATAAGCAGTATAGTAGAGGGCTGAGAACACAGCCTTGGGGCATTGGTGTTGAGGATGATCGTGGAAGAGGTATTGTTGCCTATCCTTACTGATTGTGGTCTGTGAGTTAGGAAGTTCAGGATCCAGCCGCAGAGGGAGTTGCCGAGGCCCAGGCCACGGAGTTTGGAGATGAGTTTTGTGAGAATAGTAGTGTTGAAGGCTGAGCTGTCGTCAATAAATAGGAGTCTGACATAGGCGACTCATGGGCTTTATCCACCATTCTGTCATGCTAAATAAATGTAACACAACAAAGCACATAAATCTAAGTCATTTATCATTGAAATGGTGTTTTAGCTGTTGAACCAATGTCATGATCACTTGGCTCTTGTTTGTAGTATGACACACTGTACATATTGACATTCTTCAGAAGATATCCTCCTGACATTCCATCCACCATAAGTATAGTTCCGTGCCCTTGCAATGAAAGTTGAAGATTTCGAGTTGCTGGTGCCATGAAATAAAAATCTGGCTAGTCTAAGGTTAGCATACTTCAATTAAAGGAATCACTCTTGTTAATGAGAATTCAAATACAGAACTTCACCACATTTTCAGGCGAATGTGCACCAATTCTGAACAGATGGTGACTTGTTCTTGTACAGAACATCTATGCTCTGCGTTTAGACCTGTCTCCATGAGAACAATGAACAATTAGCTTTAATCAAGGTAATTAATCCAACATTCCCTTCAGGCAACATTTTTGATCAATTTTCTGTTGTTATTTTGTAGTAATGAAATGAAAACACTACATCAAATCATGTGCAAGATAAAAGTGGAATGTGTGTTGCCTTTTCTTGTATTTTGTCATTTTATTCTGTGTTATTTTCTGGTTGTTTGTGTTTTTCATTAGCATTTTAACAATTCCAATGAGGTGCATCCATATTGGTTGTGCCGTTTGACTTCTGGAGAAAATGAAAGTTGAATAGTAGGTCTATGCTGTAAGAGACCCTATTCTTCTAAACATATATACGTTTAGGAATTGGTTTAATCAACAACAACTTATGTTAATATAGTACATTCGACTGAGTTAAATACCCCAAGGTGCCTCAAGGGGGCGTTATCATAGAATCATCCAATCATTAAATCCCTACCATACAGAAGGAGACCATTAGGCCCATTGAGCCTGTGCTGATAACAATCCCACCCAGACCCTATCCACTTAACCCCACATATTTACCCTTCTAGTCCCTCTGAGACTAAGGGTTAATTTAGCATGGCCAATCAACATAACCTGAATGTCTTTGGAGTGTGGGAGGAAACTGGAGCACCTGGGGGAAACACATACAGACATGGGGCGAATGTGCAAACTCCACTTAGATAGTCACCCAAGGCAGGAACTGAACCCGGCATTGAACCCTGGGTCTCTGGCACCCTGGCATTGTGAGGTAGAAGTGTTAACCCTGAATCACCGTGTCATCCAACCAATAGTTAGCAGCGAGTCACATAAAGAGATTGTGGAGCCGGTGACCAAAATTTTGGTCACAGAAATAAGTTCAAAAGGAGCTTCATAAAGTTGGAAAACATGAGATTTAGAAAGGGAATTCCAGAGCTTATCATAATGGCAACCAAAGGCACAGTGACTGATCATGGAGCATTTAAAATTGGGGATACTTTACAAGCAGAAGTAAAGGAACACAGATATCTCAGAGGGTTGTGGGGCTGCAGGATATTGCAGAGATATGGAAGGGTAAGGCTGGGCTGCGATGTTCTTGGGAAGAAGCAGCAAGATTCAGCAAGGTTCTTATTGAATATTACTGAAAAGAGAAATATGTTATTGAAGCTTTTCCTCTTGTACTTATCAGCATAAATGCAAGAGTGCCAAATTTCAAACAATCACAACAATTTATATGACAGGAGAAAAGGGTGCTGATTAGTTGGCAAATATAGTCTAATTGGCTAAAGTGTTGACATGAAGAAAGTAACAAGGAACTACAGGCTCCCCAAACTACTGGGTAATTCATAAAAAGCTAACAGTTTGAATATATTCCTTTTGTTTGCAGAGAATAGGCCCCTCTGTATAAATTTTGTCACTTCTACCAAGCGTAACTGTTATCAGCTTGACAGATTGACCAAAAACCTATCACCCTCCGGGGCCAGCAAGGTTCCCAGAATGGAAATCTCCGTTGGCCTCAGGCGAGATTGTAAAATCCCGTTCATTGTCTTCAGCTGGATGATAGCATAACTATTAACAAACTCAGATTTGTTCCGCAAATTGCTACCCAATTGCAGAATCACCTGTAACAATCATGTACCACACAACTGAGCAGCAACACGAATGAATTTCAGTGCCAATGTGATGCCAGGTTGTATGTCCCAGTGATTGGCTGATTGAATTTGTTGTTTGGAATAGGCAGAGTCCTGACCATGCTCAACCAGACCACGCTTGCAAAATCTAAAACAACAGGAATGAGTCTCCCAAAAACGTTGTGACCAAGTGTCAGGAAAATGAGAGATTGCTGGCTACCCAACCCTCCTCCTGGGCCTGTCTCACCTGGGTCAGCCCCACCTGGGCCAGCTCCAATCACCAGGCCTTCATGGCCAGTCCCAATCACTCCCCCCACCCCCAAGTGCAGCCCTGACCTACCTGCCACCCATGTGCAGCCCTGATCACCTCCTCCCTCCCAACCTCAACAATCCCTAATTCAGAGTACACGGTGGGTCTCCCCCAACAACCACTGAGCTGCCCTGCCTACAATTGGCCCCACCCCATCTGGCCCTGCTCCCCCCCCTTTGCACTGCCTGGTGCCCAGTGGGCAGTGCCAGGGTGCTCAGTGGGCAGTGCCAGGGTGCCAGGCTAGCAGTGCTGTAGGGGAAACCCCCCTGCCTCCAGCCTCCCAGGGGGGCCTCACCCAACCAGTGGGGCAATGATGTCTGGGCCCGTTGATGGGAGCTAGCTTTATTCCCTGCTGGTGGAAACTTCTCCCAGTGGGGTGGGTGGGGGGAGGAGGGGGGGGGGGAGTAGTGGGCGGGGAGTGGGAGGTGGGAGACACTAGTGAGCCCAGAGAATACCGTCCCAGGCTTGCTAATGATATTGAAAGTCAGCTTTGTTCTGATTTCTGACACAAGGCTGATTATGTTAAAAAAGGGCTTAGAAGATGCACTATCAGCTGGATGCTGGTCATGACTCCGGCTAAAGGCCCCTCGCTGATGTCTTCTGGCCCACTGCACTTGGGAGGATTGCCTCTAACATGTCTACAATCAGATACGATACTGCAATTAGGCAACAACGTGGAAAATTGTCCATGTTTGCCCTCTGCACAAAAAGTCAGGCAAATCTAATCTGGCCAATCACTGCCTCATCAGTCCACACTTAATCACAGCCGATCACCAGCAACATTATCAAATAACAACTACTCAACAATAACTTGTTCACTGTCACTCAGTTTGGGTTTCACCAGGGCCAACTGGCTCCAGAACGCATGATAACATTGGTCCAAAGATGGACAAAAGATTTGAATTCTCGAGATGCTAAGATTCTAGCGATATTAAGGCAGTGATCACCCTTAACAAGGCAGAATTTAACTTCATGTAGCATCAAAGAGCCCTTGCAAAATCAAACTCAATGAAAATCAGGGTGAAAGATTTCCATTGGCTGGACTCATACCTAGTACAATGGGAAACGGATGTGATTGTTTGGGACCAGTCAGCTCAGCCTCAGGGCACTGCTACAAGAGTTCACAGGATCGTATCTTAGATCCAACCATCTTTAGCCGCTTCAACAAGGGCCTCCATGCCATCATGAAGTCAGAATGGGGATATTCGCTGGTGATTGCAGTGGCAGGCTGTGTGAGGAATACGACGTGAGCAAAAAAGAACAGTTTCCCAATGGTATGAATTGACAGCGGGAAATTGTAGTCATGTTAGGTTAATGGCGAGTTGCAGAAGCCTTTTCCCAGTAATCCTCTGTACACGGGCAGTGCCAGGGACAGTGCGGTGGCAGTGGCCAGACAGTGCCAAGTAACTCTCCCCCCCATGCCCATCTCACTACTATCCTGCATTTGAACCCCTCCAATTAGATCTCCACACCTACACAATATTGGATCAAATGCACTAAGTCATTCTATGTGACTGTGATAAACTATTTCTCCTTATCTTTCTTCATCTATTTGTCTTTTACAATGTTCAACTATATAATCGTACCAAGATAACTTACTTCCACCTCCATAATATTATCTAACTCTGACCTTGCCTTCGCTTACCTGCTGCTGAAACTTTACTCCATGCCTTCATTACCTCATGATTTGTGTATTTCAATGTTCTTCCATCCAACTTCCTAGTTTTCATCCTGCATTAACTTATGCTCGTCTAAATCTTGGCTGCCCTATCTAAATTTGTATTAAGTTTTGTTTGCCCTCAAAACTGCTTTCAGCAGTCTTGACCCTAAGTTCTGGGCTTACTTGCCTAAACCTTTCTGCCTCACTAACTCTCTCCTCCTCAAGAATGCTCCCTGAAATCAAGTTGTCATTTGCTGTGATGTTTTCTTCTGTGACTCAATTGTTTATCCTGTTAGATGGCTTGGGATATTTTACCATATCAAAGTATGCTACATAAATGCAAGTCGGTGAAGTCCTTACCCTGTCCGACAACACTAAGTTCTCTGGAACATTTCTGCAAGTATTCTTCAATACCTCTTGTTTCACAAACAACAACATTTAAGTTTATATAGCACATTTAAAATAGGAAAATGTCCCAAGTTACTTCACAAATGCATGACCAGATGAAATGGATGATTGTCATCAGGTGAGAAAATTTCCATATATAAGTTCAACATGTAAAAATCTAACTTCAGAAAATGCATCTGATGTACTGGATTCACAAAATACGGTTTCTCAAGTTCATGCAGTTCTAAACTCAGAAACAAAAAGTGTCTGCAAATCACAATTATGGGCACACTGCCAAACCCCATGAGGCGAAAAGTTAGCAAATTGTGGCTCCTGACAAGCTATGTGAACAATAGCTCGAGCGAACACTGAAACCACTGATGCTGTTTGCATGGAGATCTGGTCAAAGACCATCCCAATGAATGATGTACAATCAGAAGGCAAACTGTGGATTAATGAGTCATTGAATGTTGGAACAGGATTTAGGAAATGCCATGTTATTGCTGTTTATTTGGCACAGTGATAGATTAGGTCATATATAAAGCAGATGAAAGACAACTGGACAATGTTGGAAATGAAATTAGAAGAGGTAGACATTGTGTTTAACAAAACCCTGGTTTTTAATATTGTGGATACACCCCAGCATACTCAGTTGCTTATAAACAACTTCCTCAATGGCTATTTGAATGACAGAGCAACCTTATACAGCATTAGCCAAACAGACCAGAAAATCCTTGTTGTAATGATTTAGCTGTGGTAATTTAAATGGCTTCAACGCTTCTGTGTTCGGATGCATATATTCTAACTGCTGACGTTTTAAGATGGCATTGAATATTTCAACTGATGAGTCAACTTGTCTGTTTACATGGAAAATTAACTTTTAAAAATAATGTTGAAAAAAAATTGGGAGTTGCTAATCAAAAGACGTAAATGCCAGGATTAGAAGCTACGAGAACCAACAAATAAGACATATCTTTCTCCTACTGTGCAGCATACCATCTTGAGACACAGAAGATTTATGATAAGTTGATGGTTTCTGAGAATCACCGCTCTGAGTACACGTATTTAATCTTTGGCCCTGCAGAAGTTATACTGAATAAATAAACTGCTGAAATGAAATTTTAAAAAAGCTTTTATTTTCCTTGAGAGAAATTTTGGAGATGGTTATTTTCTTTATGAATGAATAAAGCTACATTTATCATCACAATAAATGTATCAATTGGTTCTATTTGTACTTGCAGAATTACGAGTATTTAGAATTACATTAGTTAATTGAGTTGGTATGGTAATCTGTCGTATTTATATTTAAAACTAAATGACACTGAGATTCCTTTATTTAGGCTTTACTAACACGGGATACTGTAATGCATGACGCTGAGTGTAATTTTTTAAACAGTTTTCCATTTGTTTACATGCTTGTGTTGGCGGTCTTTTGTTATGTGCATCAACTGCTGAGAGAGCCAGCACCATCTGTGTTATAACACTCAATATCCAGAGAAAATATGAGAAGTGACATTAATAATTAATAAGAATACAATAGATTGCAAAAGCCAGACTGGTGATTGTCAGATGCACATGGAATTCAAAGAAGCTAATCCCCTATACCAGTATCTGAAGAGCACTGAGTTTAGTTTGAGAATGGAAATCAACACTGTTTGTGGTCGTCAAGTAGGAAAAACATATTGTGACATTGTAAGAAAATGTTTGGGGATAAGAAGGGGTAGCTTGGAGGCACAGTCGTTAGCACTGCTGCCTCACAGTGCTATGGACCTGGGTTCAATTCTGATCTTGGGTGACTGTTATTGTGGAGGTCACACATTCTCCCTGTTTCTGCGTGAGTTTCATCTGGGTGTTCTGCTTTCCTCCCACAGTCCAAGATGTGCAGGTTAGGCAGACTGGCCATACTTAATTGTCTCAAGATCTGTGGATTAGCCATGGGAAATGTTCGGGATTACAGGGATTGGGCAAGGGAGGGGGCCTAGGTAAGACAGTCAGTGGAGACTTGATGGGCTGAATGGTCTTTTCTGCACTATAGAGATTCTACTCAATGTGATTCTATTATACTCTGTTCTAAGAGTTCCAGGAAAGCTTTTGTTCTCAGCCATGGAGATGCTGGGAGATTGAATTTGTGAAAGAAGGCAGATCTTCTTGGTGGTAGATGCCTATGCGAGATGGAGACTAGTCATGGAGAAAGCTCGCACAGCAGATGAAGAGAGCAGCATTTAACAAAAAACCTGGTTGCAGAGCAGAAAGGAACTCCACAATTTCACAAGGAACAGCAGGACAAGACTCTGCGTCACACCTCTCCTTTGTTCTGCACAGCCTCTCCAGACCTTATCTTCACCTATGTACGTTCAACCAGAATTTAGGAGCATGGGATTAGGAATAGGCCATTCAACCCCTTGAGTCGGTTTCACCATTCAATTAGATCAAAGGTGATCTCTATCATCTACCTTCCTAACTTCCATAATCTTCAATACATTTGCCTAACAAAAATCCATCAATCATTTGGGGCAGCCAATGGTTCAATTCCCAGCTTGGGTCACTGTCGGTGTGGAGTTTGCACTTTCTCCTCGTGTCCGCGTGGGTTTCCTCTGAGTTCTCCAGTTTCCTCCATAGTCCAAAGATGTGTGAGTTAGGAGGATTGGTCATGCTAAATTTACCCTTAGTGTCTGGCAAGGGTAAATGCATGAGGTCATGGGGATAGGGCCTGTGTGGGATTGTGCTCGGTGCAGACTTGATGGGCCAAATGACATAGGACTCTATGATTTCCTTCTTTATTTCTCTTTGTTGTCCTTATATCAGTGGTTTAGACTTCACTGCACCTCCTTTGTGCTCATACTCTCTCTCAAAAGTTGCTACTAACTTCACAAGTACATTTTGCTCTTGCTCACGTGTTGCTTCCTCCTGTCATCAGTGGCACTAGAGGATAGGGGGAAGGAACATGCATTTATACAGCACCTCTCAGGGTGATCAGGATGTTACATGGCAGTTCCCAGCCAATGAATTATTTATCAAGTGCAAACAAATATCACAGCTAATTTTCACCAAGCAGGATCAAACAAATGGCGATGCGACAGATCACCAGAAAAAGGACAGAATTTTACCACCACCCAAAGATTCAGTGGGGATCGCTTCCCCACTCATGTTGACTGTCCTGCAAACATTCAGTGCTTCAAGGAGTGTTAATTAGCTGAAGGCAGTGTTTCCACCCCTCTCTTGGGAGGAAGTCCTGCCTCAGAGAATGGCCAGCCAATCTGATTGACTGGCAACTCTGTCGTCCCAGCACTGCCACCAAGAGTAGCGGTCTCTGACGGGAGTACAAGCAGTTCCGTGAGAATGAATCCTGCAGCCAGCTCCCCCATATAACATACTGTGGCTACAAAAGCAGATCAGAGGCTGTGAGTTCTGAGTAACCCACTTTCTGGCCACCAAAGCCTGTCCACAAGGCACAAGTTCTGCAGCAGTTCAGGAAGATGGTTCGCTGCCATCATTTCAAGGGCAATTAGGAATAGGCAACAAAAATGCTAGCCTAGCCAATAGCATCCACATTAAATGAACAACCAGAGAGAAACAAACAGCTCTGGGAGAGGCTCTCGACACTACTGCCTTTAGGAGAGGTTACTCTAATAATAAGGGAAAGAATCATACCAGTTGGCATTGGCGATGGCAAAGCTGAAAGCCTCATCTCATAGTAGTTTTAATGGGCAAATAGCTTATCTCTTTTCCTTTTTGCTTAACTCTTTCTGTCAAGTGCTCATTCAACCCCTGAACATGACAAAGGACTGGGACCCAACACTGATAAAAATCAGAGATATGCTTCTTCTTAAAACTCGAACTAATCCTTGTCCCTCTCCTTTTACTTTCAATCCAACAGATTACACCAGTACTGCTGCCAGGCAGAGTGAAGTTACAAGTCTTGATAATGATACATTGCCAATTGCACACATCATGCCAAGATTTCAAATTCTGTGTTAATTAGACAGTGACTTTGAAAGAAAGCTATCTTTGTATTTATATAATGCCTTTCACAACATAAGAGCGTCCCAAAAAATGAGTGAGTACTTTTGGAAGTCATAGGGCTGGATTTCATGGCCTCGCTTATCCCAAAACCATAAAATCCCATCCATGATCAACAGACCTTTCCATTCTCTGCCCCTCATCCGCTCCTATTCCTGTGGTGGCTGGGCAGTAAAATTCCAGCCATTGTTGTAAATTAGAAAACATGGCAGTCAATTTCTGAACAGTCAGTTCTTACAAAGAACAAGGTGATAAGGACTAGATGATCTGCTTTGGTGATTGAGGGATAAATATTGGCCATGACATTGGGACAAAAAAAACCTCTGATTTGTTTCAAAATAATGTAATAGGTTCAGACGAACCTGTGATTTAATGGTTCATCCATAAAATTAGTGAGATAGGACACTGCAGGATGAACCGAGGGGCGGCACGGTGGCGCAGTGTTTAGCGCTGCTCCTCACAGTGCCAGGGACCCGGGTTTGATTCCGGCCTCGGGTGACTGCCTGTGTGGAGTTTGCACGTTTTCTCCATGTCTGCGTGGGTTTCCTCCCACAGTCTAAAGATGTGTGGGTTAGGTGGATTGGCCATGCTAAATTGCCCCTTAGTGTCAGGGAAATTAGCAGGGCAAATATTTGGGGTCATGGGGATAAGGCGTGGGTGAGCTTGTATTGGTACAGCCTTGATGGGCTGAATGGCCTCCTTCTGCACTGTAGGAACTCTATGAGAAGTTAAAAAACCAAGCATGAATTAGCAGGAAAGATTAAGATAGCAAGGAAGGCAAAGTTTGAACTAAATAGAGGTTGAAATAGCAGGTTCCTTCAACTGCTGGTAACTGAGCTATGGGTTGGAATTTTACTGTCCTATCTGTCACGGGAATCAAGGTGGCGAGGCACGGACCATGGAAAGGTTTGTTGAACTTGGGCAGGATTTTACAGTTTTGGGACGAGCGAGGCCATAAAATTCCACCTGGAATCTCAGTAGTGACCCACTGCTCAATGCTTTGCCAATCACAGGCTGTTTCACTCTTTCTTTGCTGCTGACATGGTGAACATATTAGCAGAAAACATGTGAGAGAAACAGCCTGTGACTAGAGGAGCAGGTCCTTACAGAATCTGTTCTTTCCACTTGGTGGAGGGCAACTTTTCTCTGATTGGTCACCCCTGCGTTTATATTTTCCAGGACTGCCGGAGGTCATTTTTGCATGCTGAACCTAATTGCTTCAGCAAAAAAAACATGGAACATACACTTATCAATTAGCTCCCAAGTGCATGTTCCTGGCTGTTTTTTTCCAGTGCAATGTTGTGTGTGTATTGGAATGAGGTTCCATGTTCATGTGTGGTTACTCATATGCAGGAATTAGAAAAATGACTTTATATGGTATAGCATATTTTTAACTCTTAATTGTTGAAGTATTAACTGGTCTGAAATCTAACTCATCATATTAATTTTTTAAAAATTACATTGAATACTTGCCCATTCAAATTAATTATTCCTTTAAATCTTTTGATAATATATATGTTGAACTCAGTGGAACTAATAGGTTTCTGAAAAGTAGGGACATGAAGAAGCTTTGCCATAAGGCTACTGCCTTATAGACATATAAAAGCAGAATACGCAGCTGCTAGAAATCTGAAGTAAAAATGGAAAATGCCGCATAAACTCAGCTGGTCTGGCAGCATCTGTGGAGAGAGAAAAAGAGTTGATGTTTCAGATCAAAATGATGAGACAAAACTTTCATCATTGGAAAGAAAAAGAAGTTCTTAAAATTACAGGAGCAAGGGAAAGGTATGTATTCCCCGCTAGTGATGTGTGCATTGACCTCATGTTAAACAATCATAACATGTTGCATCAGTTGGGACTTAGAAAAATCCATGGGCAGCACAGGATTCTGGATTCAATACCTGCCATGGGTAACTGTCTGTGTGGAGTTTGCACATTCTCTCTATGTTTGCATGGGTTTACTCCAGGTACTCTGGTTTCTTCCCATAGATGTGCAGATTAGATTGATTGGCCGTGCTAAATTGACGCTTAGTATCAGGAGAATTGGCAGGGTAAATATGTGCGGTTATATAGACAGGGTCTGGGTGAGATGTTTGTCGGTGCAGACTTGATGGGCCGAAAGGCCTCCTTCTGCAGTTCTAGGATTCTATGATTCTATGAACGATACTGTTGATATCAACTGATGTCTGAAATGTAGTCAGATTTTATTGTGATTGCTAGTATTCAGAATTCTTTCATGCAAAATAGCTTGACAATTACTTTTGATGTCAGTTGAATATTCTGAGTGCTTTGAAGGCAATAAAATGATGCTAAATGATATTGTTTTGAGTGCCGCGTGATTTTTATCAGTCAATTGATGACCGGTGATGACAGTTGATTGCTATTGGAATGTCAAATGATGGTTAAATGGTCACTTTTAAGTGCAGGCGATCACAAATAATCACCTATGATGCCTGTTGAATGCTGTTAAACAGAAATGATATTGAAATATTCTGGTAGCGGTCTCTGCCATCCTGGGAACACTCTGAGTCTAATGCATTCATGCTTTATTGAACAGCATCATAAGGTTTTGTTTCCCACTTAGCAAGTTTCTAATATCAACCAGATTCAGCCAAAGATTTGTCAATTCCATCAACAAAAAGGGGAATAAGCGGATAAACTATGGACAAGCATCAGCTAATTTACAGCTTATTGCAGAGAAACATTGGGAGATTTATTTTGCTTAAGTATTGGATGTCTCACTCTCTTGTCAAATACTCTACTCTGTATGAGTCCAGTCGGTACTGAGTTCAGGATAAAGACAGGAGTTTTCTCCAGAAACTTCCAAATCCTCAGTTATTGCGGAGTCTGGGTAGTTATTATCAGTGATCACAACTTTCTGAACCAGAAACAGAAGGCAGTATGGTAGCACAATGCTTAGTCCTGTTGCCTCACAGCCCCAGGGACCCGGGTTCGATTCCTGGCTTGGGTCACTGTCTGTGCGAAGTCTGCATGTTCTGCTTGGGTTTCCTCTGGATGCTTCTATTAGCTTCCACAGCCTGAAAGATGTGCTGGTTAGGTGCATTGGCTGTGCTAAATTCTCCCTCAGCATACCCGAACAAGTGCCCGAGTGTGGCGACTAGCTGATTTTCACAGTTACTTCTTTGCAGTGTTAATGTAAGCCTGCTTGTGACATTAATAAATAAACTTAAACATAAACAGAAAATGGTCAAAATATTCAATGGGTCAAGCAGCATCTGTCAAGAGAGAAATACACCAGACATTTACTGCCACGCCCGCCCTGATTCCAGCTCGCAGAATGGAATTCTCCGAAGGCTTTGGGCGGGATTTTACGAGCCTTGCCTGAGCGAGGTTGTAAAATCCCAGCAATGGTGTTAGAGTTTCAGGCTGATTATCTGAACCAGTCTTTCCTGATGTTCATCTTTCTTATGACTTCTTCCAAACTTCTGTATGATTTCCTTACTCCATGATGGATGAATGCAACAGGAACATTGTCTTTCAGAGCAATGCATAATTTGATGAGCATAATTTCTGTTAAAAGTTCAATGGCAAAGATGTAAACTAGATTAGTTAACAATTACTGTGGATTTATAGCCCAGGTACAATGAACTGTTAATATTCTCTTCCCACCAACTCCATCCTGCTGCACAATGTTTCAAGCTGTATTACTTTACAAAACAACAGCAGATGGTTCAGAACACTTACATAAAAAATAAACATTCACATTTAACTCTTGGACTGGAGCAGATATAACTAAATTTCTGCCTGCTGAAGTTTTCCACTCATGCTCTAAAACAAATAGTAATATTACTGTAAATAATGTTATTCAAGTACCAATGATAGCTTTAAACGCTATTATTCTATCACATTTTAATAGATTTGTCCAGCTATACATGTAGGATGCATTTCCTACATAGAGAGGTGACGGTGATGTTTTGGTGGTATTATCGCTGGACTATTAATTCAGAAACTCAGCTATTGTTCCAGGTTTCAGGGAGGTGCCATGACCTGGAACTCAACACCTCCCTCTGTGACTCGATCCTGAACTTCCTAACTCACAGACCACAATCAGTAAGGACAGGCAACAACACCTCTTCCACGATCATCCTTAACACCAGTGAACCACAAGGCTGTGTTCTCAGCCCCCTACTATACTCCTTATATACCTATGGCTATGTGGCCAAATTCCCTGCCAATTCGATTTTCAAGTTTGTTGATGGCACCACTGTGGTGGGTCGGATCTCAAACAATGACGAGACAGAGGGCAGGAATGAGGTAGAGAATCTGGTGAACTGGTACAGCAACAATAATCTCCCCCTCAACGTCAACAAAACAAAGGATATTGTCATCAACTTCAGGAAGCGTAAAGGAGAACATGCCCCTGTCTACATCAACGGGGACAAAGTGGAAAGAGTCGAGAGCTTCAAGTTTTTCGGTGTCTAGACCATCAACAACCTGTCCTGCTCCCCCCATGCTAATACTATAGTTAAGAAAGCCCACCAATGCCTCTACTTTTTCAGAAGACTATGGCAATTTGGCATGTCAGCTACGACTCTCACCAACTTTTACAGATGCCCCATAGAAAGCATTCTTTCTGGTTGTATCACAGCTTGGTATGGCTCTGCCCAAGACCGCAAGGAACTACAAAAGGTCGTGAATGTAGCCCAACCCATCACGCAAACCAACCTCCCATCCATTGACTCTGTCTACATTTTGCACCGCCTTGGCAAAGCAGCCAGCATAACTAAGGACACCATGCAGGTTTTTTGTATTTTTTTTCTTTAAAAGGCACTTACATCCGAGGTTTCAACCTCATTCTTCCAGCGGAGCAGGCAGAGAAGGGAGCAATTTTGGAGAGGAGAACTGAAAGGTAAGCTAAGTTTTTGATTTTAACTTACTCTCTCTGAGCTTTTTTTTCAGAGCAGCAGGGATCCGGAAGTCGGCCGTGGGGAGACCTCGGTAATTTTGTTTTACCCAATAAATTTGAATGGTGAGGAAACTCAAGACATTACACACGTTAGGGTTTCCCATCCTCCCTGCTCCTCTAACCTAAAAAAAAGACTCAGTGTGAGAACAGGCAAGCTTTTCTTTTCTTTTTCTAACTCTTCTTGTCTTGTTGGGAGTTTGGTTGGAGAGGATGGCAGTTAGGGCAGTTCAATGTTCCTCTTGCAAGATGTGAGAGGTAAGGGTCACCATTACTGACCATGCTGACTTCACCTGTGGAAGGTGCACCCAGCTCCAGCTCCTCACAGGCTGCCTTAGGGAATTGGAGCTGGAATTGGATGACGTTCGGATTATTCGGGAGGCAGAGGGAGTGATAGATAGCAGTTATCAGGAAGTGGTGACACCTAAATACGAAGCTAGCTGGGTGACAGTCAGGAGAGGGGAGGGGAGGAAGCAGTCAGTGCAGGGATCTCCTATGGTTGATCCCTTCCAAAATAAGCATACCGTTTTGAATACTGCTGGGGGGTGGGGGGGGGGGATGGTGTTGGAGGGTGACCTTCCAGGGGTAAGCCACGGTGACCGGGGGGGCCAGGTCTTTGGCTCTGAAGGGAAAGGGGGAGAATAGGAGAGCAATAGTAGTGGGGCACTCAATAGTTAGAGGCACAGACAGGCGGTTCTCTGGGCGCAAGCAAGGCTTCAGGATGGTAGTCTATCTCCCTGGTGCCAGGGTCCTGAATGTCTCTGAGTGGATAGAAAGCATCCTAAAAGGGGAGGGTAATCAGACAGACGTCATTGTCCACATTGGTACAAATGACGTAGGCAGAAACAGCAGGGAAGTCCTGCAAGAGCAATTTAGGGAGTTCGGTAGAAGGCTAAAAAACAGGACCTGGATTACTCCACATGCCATGTGCTAGTGAGGTTAGAAACAGGGAGATTGTGCAGCTGAACATGTGGCTAAAAAACTGGTGCAGGAGGAAGGGTTTCAGATTCATGGATCAATGGGAAGTCTCCCAGGGAGGATGGGACCTGTACAAAAAGGATGGATTGCACCTGAACTAGAGGGGCACCAATATCCTGGCTGGGAGTTTTGCTAGTGTGGTTCGGGTGGGTTTAAACTACTGTGGGAGAGGGTTGGGAATCAGAATAATAGGTCAGCAAGTATAGAGACTGGGTGATCATGGGGCCAAGACAAGGCTACCTAAGAGGAAGAGCAATCTGGGGGTGGATGAACTCATTGCACCTAGAAGTCTGGAGGGCATCTCTTAAATGCAAAAAGTGTAATAGCAAGACAGATGAACTTAGAGCCTTAATGCATGCGCGGAACTCGGATGTGGTTGCAGTGACAGAGACTTGGTTAAAAGAAGGACAGGACTGGCAGCAGAATATTCTGGGGTATAAGTGTTTTAGGCAAGACAGAGGAGGGGCTAGAAGAGGTGGGGAGTAGCAATACTGGTTAGGGAGCATATTACAGCAGAACAGAGAGTGGGCAATTTGGAAGGGTCATGTAATGAGACACAGGAAAGGCGCAATCACTATGCTGTAAGTATACTACAGGCCTCCCAACAGCCCACGGGAAGTTGAAGAATGGATATGTAAGGGGATTCTGGACAGATGTAGAAAAGATAGGGTTTAGTAGTGGAAGACTTTTATTTCCTTCATACACACTGGAAATCCCTTAGGGCTGGGGGTCTGGACAGGGAGAAATTTGTAAAATATGTCCAGGAAGGTTTTTTGGAACAACATGTTAATAGTCCAACTAGAGAGGGGGCTATACTGGACCTAGGAATGGGGAATGAGCCCGGTCAGGTCATCAAAGTTTCAGTGAGGGAACATGCGGCGAACAGTGACCACAATTCTGTAAACTTTAGGATAGTCATGGAAAAAGATGAGTGTTGTTCTATGGATAAGGTGCTGAATTGGGGGAAGACTAACTACAGCCGGATTAGGCAGGATTTGGTGGCTATTGATTGGGAGAGGCTGTTCAAGGGTAAATCCGCATCTGGCTGTGGGAGTGTTTTAAGGAGCAGTTGATAGGAGTGCAGGACAGGCATGTGCATGTAAAAAGGGAGGACAGGAAAGGTAGAATTCGAGAGCTGTGGATAACCGGAGAAATTGTGGGTCTAATCAAAAAGAAAAAAGAGGCATATGTAAGGTCCAGGCAGCTAAAAACAGATAAAGCACTGGAGGAATATAGACAAAGTAGAAAAGAACTCAAACAGGGAATTAGAAGGGCAAAAGGGGTCACAAAATGTCCTTGGCAGACAGGATTAAGGAGAATCCCAAGGCATTTTATACATACGTTAGGAACAAGAGGGTTGTCAGAGAAAGAGTCAGACCTCTCAAGAACAGAGGGGAATTATGCTTAGAAACCGAGGAAGTAGATGAGATCTTAAATGAATACTTTGCATCAGTATTCATAAAGGAGAGGGACACGTTGAATGGTAGTGTCTCAGAAGGTTATATAGACCCGTTAGAACAAATCGCAATTACAAGGGAGGAAGTAATGTTTTAGGAAACATTAAGGTAGACAAATCCCCAGGACCAGATGACTGAGCCAAGAGATGAAATTGCTGTGCCTCTAACAGAAATCTTATTTCTTCACTGGACACAGGTGAGGGTCCAGAGGATTGGAGGATAGCAAATATGGTCCCGTTATTTGAGAAGGGTAGCAAGGATAACCTGGGTAATTATAAGGCAATGAGCTTGATATCCGTGGTGGGGAAATTGTTGGAGAAGACTCTTACTGATAGGATCTATACATATTTAGAACTGAGTAGTCACATTAGCGATAGACAACTAGGTTTTGTACGAGGGAGGTCATGCCTCACAAACGTGGTTGCGTTTTTAGAGGAGGTGACAAAAATGATTGATGAGGGAAGGGCCGTGGATGTCATCTACATGGATTACGCAAGGATATTTTGGCCTTGGAGGGAGTGCAGAGGAGGTTCACTAGGCTGATACCGGAGTTGAGGGGGTTGAGCTATGAGGAGAGGCTGAATAAACTAGGCTTGTACTTGTTAGAGTTTAGAAGGATGAGGGGAGATCTCATTGAGACGTACAAGATGATGAATGGGATGGATAGGATAGAGGTGGAGAGACTCTTCTCGCTCAGAAAGGACAGTAGGGCTAGAGGGCACAGCCTCAAGATAAGGGGGGGGCAGTTTAGAATGGAATTGAGGAGGAACTTCTTCACTCAAAGGGTGGCAAATCTCTGGAATTCTCTGCCCATTGAAGTGGTGGAGGCTGCCGCGCTAAATATATTTAAGACGCAGGTAGATAGGTTTTTGATAGGCAAGGGGATTAAGGGTTATGGGGAGAAGGCGGAAAAGTGGAACTGAGCCACTTCAGGTCAGCCATGATCTTATTGAATGGCGGGGCAGGCTCGATGGGTAGGCTAGATGGCCTACTCCTGCTCCTATTTCTTATGTTATGTTCTTATGTTCTTATTTTAGTAAAGTATTTGACAAGCCTCATGGCAGGCTGGTGCAAAAGGTTAAATCTCACGGGATCAAAGGTGAACAAGTTAGATGGGTGGAGAACTGGCTTGGCCATAGAAGACAGAGGGTAGCAGTGGAAGGGTCTTGTTCTGATTGGAGGTCTGTGACTAGTGGTGTTCTGCAGGGCTCTGTACTGGAACCTCTGCTGTTTGTGATATATATAAATGATTTGGAAGAAGATGTAGCTGGTCTGATTAGTAAGTTTGCGGACGACACAAAGATTGCTGAAGTTGTGAATAGTGATGAACATTGTCAGAGAATACAGAAGGGTATAGACAGGCTGGAAAATTGGGTGGAGAAATGGCAGATGGAATTTAATCCAGATAAATGCGAACTGATGCATTTTAGTAGATCTAATGCAGGGAGGAGCTATACAGAAAGTGGCAGAACCATCAGGAGTATAGACACACAGATGGATCTGGGTGTGCAAGTCCACAAATCTTTAAAGATGGTAGCACAGGTGGAAAAGGTGCTGAAGAAAGCATATGGCATGTTTACCTTTATTGGATGGGGCATAGAGTATAAAAGTTGGCATATAATGTTGCAGTTATATAGAATGTTGGTTATGCCACATTTGGAATACTGCGTCCAGTTCTGGTCGCCACACTACCAGAAGGACGTGGAGGCTTTGGAGAGAGTGCAGTAAAGGTTTACCTGGTATGGAGGGTATTAGCTATGAGATGAGATTGAGTAAACTAGAGTTGTTCTCCCTGGAAAGTCAGAGGTTGAGGGGCGACCTAATAGAAGTTTATACAATTATGAAGGGCATAGATACAGTGAACAGTTGGAAGCTTTTTCCCAGGTCAGAAATGGCAAACACAAAGGGTCACAAGTTCAAGGTAAAGGGAGCAAGGTTCAACACAAATATGAGGGGGACATATTTTACGGAGAGGGTGGTGGGGGCCTGGAATGCACTACTAAGCAAGGTGGTTGAGGCAGACATTCTAGGATCATTTAAGACTTAACCTAGATAGCCACATGAACAGACTGGGAATAGAGGGATACAAACGAATGGTTTAATTAGGAACACATGATTGGTGCAGGCTTGGAGGGCAGAAGGGCCTGTTCCTATGCTATATTGTTCTCTGTTCACCTCGGACATTCTCTCTTCCACCTTCTTCTGTCAGGAAAAAGATACAAAAGCCTGAGATCACGTACCAATTGACTCAAGAATAGCTCCTTCTCTGTTGCTGTCAGACTTTTGAGTGGACTTACCTTGCATTAAGTTGATCTTTCTCTACACCCAAGCTATGACTATAACACTACATTCTGCACTCTCTCGTTTCCTTTCCTATGAACAGCATGTTTTGTCTGTATAGCGTGCAAGAAACAATACTTTTCACTGTATGTTAATACATGTGACAATGATAAATCAAATCAAATCAAAACATTCAAATCCCACCACAGCAGATAGTGGAACTTGAATTCAATAAAAAATACCTGGAACTAAGAATCTACTGATGGCCATGAAACCATTGTCGACTGTCAGAAAAACCCATCTGGTTCACTAATGTCCTTTAGGGACGGAAATCTGCTGTCTTTACCTGGCCTGGCCTACACGTGACACAGCACTGAGGTTGACTCTCAACTGCCCTCTGAAATGGCCTAGTAAGCCATTCAGTGCACCACCTTTTCAAGGGAAATTAGGAATGGGCAATAAATGCTGGCCAGCCAGCGACTCCCATGTCCCGTGAATGAATAAGAAAAAGGTATATCATACTATGGGTATGTTATTGAAGTAAAAAGTCTGACAACACCAGGTTTTAGTCCAACCTATTTATTTGATAATATACTCACAAGCTTTCGGGTTAGCCCCTTCGTCAGGTGACGAAGGGGCTAACCCGAAAGTTTGTGAGTATATTATCAAATAAATAGGTTGGACTAAAACCTGGTGTTGTCAGACTTTTTACTGTGTTTACGCCAGTCCAACGCCGGCATACCCACATTACGTTATTGAAGCCTGAGCTCACACCCACAATGTTGCTGTGAAGTGGAAATCAGAAAGCTAGATCATTTATGGGCACACAAACATAAAATTGATTAAATTGTCATTAAACTGATTGGTTAGTTAATTAGGAGGGGAAGGGAACCTGCCACTCCACCAAGCCCAGGTCATGTTTGGCTGTAGACCACACTGTATAGTTGGTTCTTGTGGCCTCTATTGTGCCAATAAAGGCTCATGAAAAAGGCCCAGCGATACCTCAGAACACAGCCTTGCCTGCATCAATACATCCCAAAAAAAATAGAAATGAGTGGGTGACTTAAGCATTGCTGAACAAGCTGATGGCTCCGTGGGATGGTGAGATGAGCAATAATCAAGTAATGGATTGGTACTGGGTTCAGCCAGGAAAGTTGTCAACAATTTTTACTTTGTAGCAATATGTATCAAATGAATTACACTGTCAGAATATCATTAACTTGCTCCAATTTTCATGGCTCAGAAAGGTACTTGTTTCCAATCATGAGCTAGAGCCTAGAGATTAGTTTGCATTATGAACATTTACCCTATTTGTTTCAAACCAGCTAACACCTTAATTAGTTTAAGACAACTCATTCTAACTGACTGAAGAATCTAATATGAACACATGAAGTGTCCATGCACCAATATCACAAATATTAATTTCTAGATTTTTAAAAGGCAAAAAAGCCAGAATTTTATTGCCCTATCCACCATGGGAATTGGAACGGACAAGGAGCGGACAACAGAAATGTCCGTTGATCTCAGGCAAGATTTTCCGGTTTTGGGGTGAGCGCGGCCAGGAAATCCCACCATATAGAGTGGAATTTTATGGCCCCATCTTGGTTGTTGGAGAGGTGGGGTAGGGGTCATCAAATGCAACAAGTTGCTCAATAGTCCATTGAATTAGACAATTCAATGGACTATTGAATTGTCCATTGAATCCCACTGGCAGAGAGACTATAAAGTTCCATATGAAATTACCTTTATAAATCAAAATTATTTAAAAGGGCTATAACATCCCATACACAAAAGCAGCAAAGCTCGACAAACCATAGCCTCTCAAGCAATGAATTGAACCTTTAGACCCTAATTATGATGGACATCATCCTGTTACACAAGGCTTACTATTTTGTAACAGTCACTGTCACTTATCACAAATTTGCTCAGTGTTCTTGTGTTAATGTAATAGTTGACAGTCTATATTAACAAAGCATGCCTGATAATGAGATGCAGAACATGCTACTTGTCAGTCCTGACGCCAGTAAACGCTGGCAGGGGTTCAATGGAAGTATACAGATTGTTTAAGACGCAATACTGGCTGACAATGTTTGTGTTACCTGCGCACAGATGTCTGGCAAATCCTTTCTACTTGATTCTTTTGGTACATTGTATTTCTATTTCTGTAAGAGAAATTCATTTCACAACAATAGACAGGACCATTAATTATGAATGCCTTGAATGCTTCCATGAATAATGAAGATACAGATCCTGCTTTTTTTAAAAAAATTAATATTTATCAAGTGTATACTGCTGTCTCATGGTTCACGTCTGTTTGCACAGTCTTTTATTAGAGGAATTGATACCGCCTCTTCCTGCATTGTTTCAGTCTTAATGACAAGCAGCAGTAGCAGAACAGACCAGGCAGCTGATCAGGGCCAGGGCAGCTGCATGGTTCAGTGTTGAGACAGACAGGACATTTTTTGAATGGACTGTGTGGCTGCCAGTTTCAAAATGTAAACTGGGCTTCTAAAAATTACTTTTAAAGGGAGCCGATTCAATAGTAACTTCCATCAGGGAATCTGATACATAGATGAAGGGATACAACTCTTCAGTTATGAGGAGAGATTGGAGAACATAGACATAGAACATAGAACACTACAGCACAAACAGGCCCTTCGGCCCACAAGTTGCGCCGATCACATCCATACCTACCAAGCCATAGAACTATCTGCAACTCCCAATCCCATTAAATCCCATATACTCCACCAGAAGTCTTTTAAAAGACCCCAGTGAGCTCGCCTCTCCCACCACTGACGGCAGCCGATTCACTCACTACCCTTCACTTACCCCGACATCCCCTCTGTACTTGCTTCCCAGCACCTTAAACCTGTGTCCTCTCGTAGCAGCCATTTCAGCCCTGGGAAATAGCCTCCGAGAATCCACCCTATCTATTCCTCTCAACATTTTATAAACCTCTATCAGGTCGCCTCTCAATCTTTGTCTCTCCAGGGAGAAGAGACCTAGCTCCCGCAACCTATCTTCATAAGGCATGCCTCCCAATCCAGGCAACATCCTTGTAAATATCCCCTGGACCCTCTCAATAGCTTCCATATCCTTCCTGTAGTGAGGCAACCAGAATTGCGCACAGTACTCCAAGAGGGGTCTGACAAGGGTCTTATAAAGTTGGAGCATTACCTCCCGACTCCTAAACTCAATCCCTCGATTAATGAAAGCCACTACACCACACGCCTTCTTGACCACATCCTCCACCTGCGAGGCCGATTTGAGCGTCCTATGGACCTGAACCCCAAGATCCTTCTGCTCCTCAACACTGCTAAGACTCCTACCCTTGATATTGTACTCCTTCATCCCATTGGTCCTGCCAAAATGGACCACTACACATTTATCCGCGTTGAAGTCCATCTGCCACTTCTCCGCCCAGTCTTGCATCCTATCTATGTCACGCTGCAACTACTGACATCCCTCCAAACCATCCACATCACCACCAACCTTCATATCATCGGCGAACTTACTAACCCATCCCTCCACTTCCTCATCCAGGTAATTTATGAAAATGACAAACAGCAAGGGTCCTAGAACAGATCCCTGGGCACTCCACTGGTGACCGACCTCCATGCAGAAAAAGACCCATCCACAACCACTCTCTGCCTTCTGCAGACAAGCCTGTGTGGATCCACAAGGGTACCATGCCCTCTCACCTTCTCAAGAAGTCTTGCATGGGGAACCTTATCAAATGCCTTGCTGAAGTCCATGTAAACCACATCCACCGCTCTTCCTTTGTCAATGTGTTCAGTCACATTTTCAAAGAACTCAACTAGGCTCATAAGGCACGACCTGCCCTTGACAAAGCCGTGTTGACTATTTCTGATCATTCTAAACTTCTCTAAATGCTCATAAATCTTGTCCCTCAGAATCCTCTCCATCAACTTACCAATCACTGAGGTCAGACTCATCGGTCGGTAATTTCCCGGGCTATCCCTGTTCCCTTTCTTGAAAATAGGAACCACATTCGCAATCCTCCAATCTTCCGGAACCTCTCCCGTCTCCATTGACGATGCAAAGATCATCTCCAGGGGCTCTGCAATCACTTCCCTCACCTCCCACAGTAACCTGGGGTACATCCCATCTGGTCCAGGTGACTTATCAATCTTGATAGAATTTAAAAGTTCCAACACATCCTCTTTCTCCAGAAGCTGGAGTCCTGCTGAGAGAAGGAAGGTTTAGAGGAGATCTGATTCAAAACCTTGACCGGTTTTGATAGAGCAAATAAAGAGAAACTTGTTGCAGTGGCAGAAGGATAAGTTTGCAGGGGAAATAGATTTTGGGAATAGGTACCAGAGACAGGGGCTGGAATTTTCCGGCCTTTCGGACCCTACCGCCACTGCCAAACAGGACAGAGAATTTGGCACTCAACCAAACTGCGGGACTGGAGAATCCCGCTGGCGTGAAATGGCTGGAAAATGCCAGTCAAATTGGTGAAAAAATATAGAGGCAAAGAGATTAGCATGATCCATTTAAATGTCAGTACAGGCTCGAGAGATCAAATCACCTATTCTTGCTCCTACATTCCTCACATAAGTGGATTACAAAAAAGCATCACTAATTGCTGAAATATAGGTTTAATTTCTCTGCCCTTCAAACCCAAACTCTCATTCTGTCATGAGAAGGTGCTGAGTCACAGTAAAGTCCTTTGCACAAGGCAAAATTTTAAAAATTGAAAGGTGTCTTTAATGGTCCACCTAATGGCCAGCTTCGAGAAGCATTGACAGATGCTCACTACCAGCTACTCAAGCCATTCTCTCAACAACAAAATAATTTCTGTCATAATGGTCAAATTTTATCACCCCACCTGCCACAGGAATCAGAGCAGGTGAGGAGCGAACCATGGAAAGGTCCATTGACCTTGGGTGGAATTTTAAAGTTTTTGTTAGGAGTGAGGCTGTAAAACCCACCCAATATTTATTTTACTTCATTAAGACCTCCCCGCCCCCCCCCGCCCCCCCCCCCACCACCACAGTTGTCTCCTTTCAATACTATGGAGCACAAGTTTCCCTAGTCTCTTTTCATAGCTCAATCCTTTGATCATACCTCTTCTGTGCATTGTCTCCAACGTTTGAATGTTTCTCATGTGTCTCAATTCCCAAAATTGGGCATGGCATTCCAGACCAAGGGGCACAGGAGTGAACTTACACCGTGATATTAAAAATAAGTCCCACAATTCTTGATCTAATTCTATTGTTGTCTTTCTTCTGTCTCTGTATAATTGTGATATGTTTTCTAAATTATGTGTGGTTTAATTTCATTTGGACTATCTGTACTCTTACCTCCCTATAATGCCCAAGAACATTATATTTCATCTTTTATTGTATTGTGGGTGAACAATAACACTCTCACACTGCTTGCCACATATACTGGTTCCCTTTCAAGTCCCTCAAGCTTTTGGCCTCTTGCATTCAGTTAACAAAAATGTTAACAAGTAAAAATAATTGATCTTTAAAGGACATGAATCTGATTGTAAATATACGATCCAAAAAAGCTTCTGCTCATATCATATGTTTAAGCTGGCACAATTGAACTCTATTCTTCTGAGCAATATTACATACTATTCTTTGTGAATTTTGTTACTCTTTATTGAATTCTTCGTTCAAAAATGCATTTTATTCTAACTTAATAGAAGATGTTAAGAATATGAAAGGAGGGAAGATTGAAGTGAGAGAGACATATTTGCTCTAATAACTCATTGCTTTGGATTCTGTGGCCTCCATTTTAATTACTAGCAGATTCCAGGCATGAAATGGTGCTGGTGAGTTAATTTCCCGCCCTCTTGTAACAGATAAAGTTTATATATTGGTCAGAAGTAGGCTTAAATTAACACAGCAATGAAGTTACTGTGAAAATCCCCTAGTCATCACACTCTGGCGCATGCTTGGGTCCACTGATGGGGAATTTAGCATGGCCAATCCACTTAACCAGCCCATTTTTCGGAATGTGGGAGGAAAACGGAGTACCAGGAGGAAACCCACACAGACACAGGGAGAACGTGCAAACTCTACACAGACACTGACCCAATCTGGGAATCAAACCCAGGTCCTTTGCGCTGTGAGGCAGCAGTGCTAACCCACTGTACTGCCGTGCCAAGCGAGAAACAACTGATTTTAAGGGTGGCCCATATTTAAATCCCGCCAGTGGGAAACAGCAAAAGATTGCAAGGCATGGAGTCTGTCAGCTTGACCGCATGCAAGTAGCATGATCATCTGCTGGGCCCGTCTGTAAAAGGAGAGCGCTGGGAGTGGTTTTTGATGTGGTAAGATAATGGCTGGGAAGGCCATTTGTAGTCCAGAGGAACATTCCTACTTGCCTTCTTTATCAGCGAATATCATGTGAAGTGGAACCTGATTTACAGGTCAGAAAGTCACACGGGACAATTGGCAGGCCACTTGAAAACTGAGTAGTAAAAATCTACAAAAGAAGACAAAAAGACACAAGCCTCCTGGGTGTGCATACAATTATCTAGTCGATTTGCTGAACCCATGTGCTGAGCATAATTTATCAACTTAGTTGGCACATCAAGCACTGATTCCCAGTCTGTTTGACTTGCCACATCCCCTTTAGCACAACATTTGGGGATGTAAGACAAGAATTTTTGAGTACAATGTTTGTTGCTTTAAGTGCACCAGAAACAAATCCTCTGTTATCGGTCTTTAGTACCTTGAAATAAAGCACCATCTAGTTTGAGTGCAAAGTGGAAAATCAGGTGGGAAGAATGCCACACTCTAATGTAACCTGTGTCACATCCTGCTTCCATGTAAAGTAGTTGAGGGAAAATGGGCACCTTTGATTACCTTGGTGTGATTCTCCTTGCCTGAATATCCCCTCTGCAGTCAGCCTAATTAAATAGAGAGCTTCAAACTTCTTATCCAAGTTATAGATCCTTATCACAAAAAAATCACAGTGGGAAGTAGAAATTAAATAAAACAAAATGCTGGCTCTTTCAGCAATGAAAGAATGTGTACGGGAAATCTACTGCTCACAATGGTATTCAAAGCATTTTGTTCTTTTTTACATAAGCGCTAATGATTAAGGGCAAACTCTCGCCCCAAGATTGAGATTAAGAGATAAATTTCCAATGTGTTACCTATTGTGTTTGGATGAACAATCCATTCTAAAATTTACCCGATTTCCATGCCCACTGAAAAGCAATTGTTTCTGATGACGATGTGCCGAACATGGCCTGCCAAAAGCTTTTTCAGCAGTGGCTGTGCCTGCCAGCAATAGGTAAGCCTAAAAAAATTGCATTTCCAAAATACCTTCCTGTAGAGTGAGGAGGACTAAGAATATTTGAACCCCCATTTCCTGTTTCAAACTCTCTCCCACAATTTGCTTTTGGGTCATGCCAACAAGACATGTGGCTTGATATTCATCATCTTCCATATAGGAGTTACCTATGGAGTGACAGGCCATAGAATGAATATTCATCAAATATAAACGAAGGCCAGCATCTGGCCTCTTTGTTGGACCATGTGTTGACTGTACACTGAGGCTGGGTCCAAAAACAGACCCTAAAGAATTTCCACCCATATGTGTTTAAGGTGTCAGCTATTGTTTATTTGGTAGTACTCATGCCTCTAATCAGAAGGACGTGGGTTCAAGTCCCACTCCAGAGAGTGAAGCACAAAAGTCTTGGCTTACATTTTGGTGCTGCATCATTGGAAGAACCAACATTTGGAATGAGATTGGATCTGGGATGAGACTTTAAACCAAGGCCCTGTCTGCTCTCTTAGGTGAATGTATGCAATCCCACATCTCTGTTTCAAAGAGGAGCAAAGGAATTGTTCCTAGTTTTCTGGCTACTATTTACCTCTCAATTAATAGCAAGAGAAACAGATTATCTGGTCAGCAGAACATTGTTGTTTGTGGGAGTTCACTGTGCTTGAACTTGCTGACGCATTTCTTACATTACAACGGTGACTACACTTGACAAGTACTTCATTGGCTGCGAACCACATTGGAACACCCTGAGGTTGTGAAAGGCACTATTTTGGTGCAAGTCTTCCTTTTTCTTTTTGGCTCCTAAAATCATTAGGAACATCCTAAGGATGGCAATAAATAGTGTCACTCACATCCCATAAATAAATAAAATTTAGTTTCAGAGTACATGCGTCACGCATTGTTACCAGGGTAACATGGTGGAAGCACTAGGTATTGGCACACAACAATTTTGGCTATTAATAATCTGGTTGCGCAGAAAATACTTCTGTTCTTGTAAAGAATGAAACCTATTTCATCAGTTGGCATAGGTGGGAAATTTTTGAGGTGCTTGAAGGGTTTAAAACAAGGTCAGAAAAGTCAGAGTTGCGAAGGGTCTGGATAAGAGGACTGGTAATACAATGGGGATATTTTCATGTTCTTTGAAAACAGTGGCAGGATTGGACAGAATCAGCATGGATTTACAAAAGGAAAATCATGCTTGACAAATCTACTGGATTTCTTCAACGATGTAACTAATAGAATAGATGAAGGGGAGCCAGTGGATGTGGTTTATTTTGACTTTCAGAAGGCTTTCGACAAGGTCCCACGTAAGAGATTAGCATGTGAAATTAAAGCGCATTGGATTGGGGGTAATATATTGAGATGGGTAGAAAGTTTTAGGCAGACAGGAAACAAAGATTAGAAATAAAACAGTTATTTTTCCAAGCGGCAAGCAGTGAGTATTGAGGTACTACATGGATCAGCGCTAGGACCCCAGCCATTCACGATGTATATTAATGATTTAGATGAGGGAACTAAATGTAATATCTTCATATTTGCAGATGTCACAAAACTGGGTGGGAGGGTAAGCAGTGAGGAGGATGAAGAGATGCTGCAGTGTGATTTGGACAAGTTGAGTGGGTGATTTGGACAAGTTGAGTGCATGGTAGATGCAGTATAACGCGGATAAATGTGAGGTTATCCTCTTTGGTATCAAAAACAAGAAGGCAGATTATTACCTGAATGGCTATAGAGTGAGAGAGGAAAATTTACAATGAGACCTGCGTGTCTTTGTGCCCCATTTGCTAAAAGCAAACATACGGGTACAGCAGGAAGTAAAGGCAAGTGGTATGTTGGCCTTCGTAGTGAGAGGATTTGAGTACAGGAACAGGAATGCCTTGCTGCAGTTATGTCAGACCTTGGTGAGACCACAACTGGAACATTGTGTGGAGTTTTGATCTCTTTATCTGAACAAAGATATTCTTGTTGTGGAGGGAGTGCAACAAAGACTGATTATTAGGATGGACTGAGAAATTGAGTCGGTTAGGATTATATTCACTGGAGTTTAGAAAAATCTGGAAGGAGGGATGGGAAATCTCATAGAAACCTATAAAATTCTAACAGGACTTGACAAGGTAGATGTAGGAAAAATATTCTTGAAGGCAGGAAGACCAAAACCAGTTGTTACACTCTATGGATATGGGATAAATCACTTAGGACTAAGAGGAGGAGAAATTTCTTCACCAGAGAGTGGTGGGCCTGTGGAATTCTTTACTGTGGAAAGCAATTGAGACCAAAACATTGTATGTTCAGAAAAAGGATTTAGATTTAGCTCTTAGGGCTAAAGGGATCAAAGCATCTGGGAAAAAGTGGAAACAGGTTACTTGGTTGGATGATCAGCCATGATCATAATGAAGCTCAAAGGGCCAAAAGGCCTACTCCCGCTCCTACTTTCTGTATTTCAAAGTTAAAACATCTCTTGTATGAACCAAATGGCCATCAGACCAAGCAATTCATTTTTCTCATCAACCACTTCAGGGATTTGCCATTCCCTTTGATGTCCTTGCATCGACTAGTGACTCACCCTTCCATGTTGATGCCACAGTTCCACTGATTAAATGCTATGTTGTGGGCCTTTATACAGTCTAGTGTGAGTGAGAAAAGGATTTCAACAGAGAAAATAATTGCTTTACATTTATAATAACATTTGAAAAATTTTAGGGTCTGAACAATTGCACTAAAGGACCCCAGCCAATCTAAGCAGCAATGGAGCAAAATCCGAAGATAACAAGAGATCAGTGTAAAGCTAGCCTCCCAAGCACCACCAAACTTTTCATATGGTCATATTGCTACTACATAAATAGCCCAAGAAGCTATTTTACACGCATTATTGATAAATTATCATTGTGCTAACATGAATGCCAACAGTTTAAGTTTATGATGCTATAAAGGTCATTTTGATCTTATTTGAATAGTTTGGCCCGTAAAGTTTCAGATGTTTCCTTTTAAATTCTGTATTGTAAAATTGGATGCTGAATGAAGTGAGCAGGGATCAAATTCATGGAGCTCTATCTTGATTTAAGATTGTTTCTCGCCTGATTTAAGCCAATTTATTGAGGTAAACCAAATGGAAAATACATGAAAAAAAGCAAATTACTGCTGATGCTAGAAGCTGAAACCAAAAAAGAAAATGATGGAAAGTTTCAGTGGGTCACGCAGTATCTATAAGGAGAGAAAAAAGCTGCTGGTTTGAGTCCAGACGACCCTTTGTCAAAACCCTTGTCAAAGCAATTGAAAAATACAGTTTTGGTTGTTGACTTTGTTGTGAAGGGATATACATTATTTCCATCTCCTCTAGCTTGATCTGCAGCCCCTGCATTACTTCAAACATCTACTCCCTTCACCACTGGTGCAGCATGCCTGCTGTGTGCTGTGGATGTGGCACGGTGGCACAGTGGTTAGCACTGCTGCCTCAAAGCGCCAGGGACCCAGGTTCGATGCTTAGGTCACTGTCTGTGTGCCGTCTGCATGGGTTTCCTTTGAGTTCTCTAGTTTCCTCCTCCCGAAAGATGTGCTGATTAGGTGCATTGGCCATGGTAAATTGTCTCTCAGTGTACCTGAACAGGCATCAGAGTGGGGAGTTTTTACAGTAACTTCACTGCAGTGTTAATGTAAGCCTTTGTGTGACACTGATAAATAAATTTAAAACTTTAATCTGGAGAATGCACTGCAAGCAGATCACCAAGGCTTTTTCAGCAAAAACTCCAAACACTGAGGGACAATGGCAGCAGGGAGCACTACCCATATTCACAGATATTGTTGTCTGCGCAGAGCATTAATTAGCTACTTCCTTATTAAAGGGCCTGCAAATTTCCTGTACACAAGAGATCACCCACAGAGCGCCTTCACACTGAAAAGGTGGTATTTTCATTTTTTTGTACATCATTCACCCATGATTCTGATTTTTTTTAACTCTAAATTCACAGGCACTATGACAAGTACATGAACTCTATTCATCTAGAGGCCCATTCCATGTACTTGTTCCATGCTGACAGACTTCGTTGAAAAATTAAGGCGAAAGTTAGAAAAGTATGGGACCACAAAATACTCTTTAGAACTATCCAATCCAAACATTGACATCTCGTAATAGGCCACTTCCCCAAATCTCTATCCAATTTTACTTTCGTTTTCCACACAATCTGCCTTCATTGTTTTGCTGTCCAAACCACTCTGCAGTAAATTCCCTGTGCAATTTACCTTCTTTAAGATTCAACTTCTGACTCTGGTTCTAAAATTACTGGCACTTACAAACACATTGTCAGCACTCAGTTTCTCAGTGCCTTGGGGATCGAAAATACTTAAAAAAAAACTTCCCCAAACCTCCTCCTCTACACAGCAAACAATCCAAACGTATTCAACCAATTTCCATAAACCAGCTTCCTTGAGTTGGGCCTATCATGTATTGTTTGCAATGACTGGGGTGGGGGGTGGGCAGGGGATCTCTCTAATGAACCTTCTGTGCAAGGTACTGAAGAATTGCAAACATTATGCCCCTATTCAAAAAAAGGATAAGTCCAACAGTTACAGGCCAGTCAGTTTAACTTCAGTGATGGGGAAGTTTCTAAAAACAATTATTCAGGATGGAATTGGGGTTGATCAAGTGAATCTCTTGAAAAGTATAGTGGGTGCTGGAGTAGAGCTAAGAGAGAAATCAGGAGGGGAAAAACGGGTACATGAGATTGTTTTGGCAGATAAGGCAAAGGAGGATCCAAAGAGTTTCTACAAATATATAAAAGCCAAAAGAGTAACTAGGGACAGAGTAGGGCCTCTTAAGGATCAACAAGGTAATTTATGTGCGGATCTACAAGAGATGGGTGAGATCCAAAATGAATATCTCTCATCAGTATTTACAGAGAAGGAGGTGCTGAAAGCCTTAAAGCGCAACAAGGTAAATAAATCCCCGGGACCTGATGAAGTGTATCCCAGGACATTGTGGGAGGCTAGGGAGGAAATTGTGAGTCCCTAGCAGAGATATTTGAATCATCGATAGTCAAGGGTGAGGTGCCTGAAGATTGGAGGGGCCAAATATTGTACCTTTATTTAAAAAGGGCTGTAGGAAAAAGCCTGGGAACTACAGGCCAGTGAGCTTAACATTTGTGGTGGATAAGTTGTTGGAAGGTAGTTTGACAGGCAGGATCTACAGGCATTTAGAGACACAAGGACTAATTAGGGACAGTCAGCATGGCTTTGTAAGTGGAAAATCATGTCTCACAAATTTAAATGAGTTTTTTGAAGGGTAACCAAGAAGGTAGATGGGGACAGTGTAGTTGATGTTAACTAAATGGACTTTAGCAAAGCCTTTGACAAGGTACCACATGGTAGGCTGTTACGTAAGGTTACATCTCACGGGATCCAGGGTGAGGTAGCTAAATGGATACAAAATTGGTTGAAGATAGAACACAGAGGGTGGTTATGGAGGGTTGTTTTTCAAACTGGAGACCTGTGACCAGTGGTGTGCCTCAGGGATCGGTGCTGGGTCCACTGTTATTTGTCACTTCTATCAATGATTTGGATGAGAATACAGGAGGCATGGTTAGTAAGGTTGAAGATGACACCAAGATTGGTGGCATAGTGGACAGTGAAGGAAGTTATCTCCAATTGCAATGGGATCTTGATCAATTGGGCCAGTGGGCTGATGAATGGCAGATGGAGTTTAATTTAGATAAATGTGAGGTGGTATATTTGGTAGATTGAACCAGGGCAGGACTTAATCAATTAATGGTAGGGTGCTGGGGAGAGTTACAGAACAAAGAGATCTATGGTTACAGGTTCATAGCTCCTTGAAGTGGAGTGATAGGTGGACAGAGTAGTGAAAAAAACATTCAGCATGCTTGGTTTCATTGGTCAGAACATTGAATATGGGAGTTGGAACTCATGTTGAAGTTGTACAAGACATTGGTAAGACCACACTTGGGATACCGTGTACAGTTGAGGTCACCATATTATAGAAAGGATATTATTAAATTAGAAAGAGTGCAGAAAAGATTTACTAGGTTGTCACCAGAACTTGATGGTTTGAGTTATAAGGAGAGGCTGGATAGACTGGGACTTTTTTCCCATTAGCATAGGAGGCTGAGGGTGATCTTGTTGAAGTCCATAAAATAATGAGGGGCATAGATAAGGTAGATAGTCAATACCTTTTCCCAAAGGTAGGGAAATCTAAAACTAGAGGGCATAGGTTTAAGGTGAAAGGGGAGAGATACAAAATGGTCCAGAGGGGCAATTTTTTCACACAGAGGATGGTGAGTGTCTGGAACAAGCTGAGAGGTAGTAGTAGAGATGGGTACAATTTTGTCTTTTAAAAAGCATTTAAATAGTTACATGGGTAAGATGGGTGTAGAGCGATGTTGGCCAAATGTGGGTAATTGGGACTAGCTTGGGGGTTTATAAAAGAAAGGGCGGTATGGCCAAGTTGGGCTGAAGAGCCTGTTTCCATGCTGTAAACCTCTATGACTCTATTACTCTATGGTTAGGAACAGCCAGCATGGATTTCTTAAGGGAAAATCATGTTTAATTAACGTGCTGGAGTTTTTGAATATAATCTTAACCAACTCAATCTCTCCTCATACATCAATCCCGCCATCCCAGGAATCAGTTTGGTAAACCTTCGCTGAACTCCCTCCATAGGATTGTACACATTTCTCTGGACGTGGCCATAGTAGTTCCCTGTACAAATCCATTATCACCCCCTGAAATCTGTATTTTATCCTTCCCATCTTACCACCCAAGATCTACTTCCATATGGCTGCAGTGCACTGCATTTTACCTTCAGGGAGCTATTCACTAATACTCTCAGAAAAACAACAGCTGGAAGTTGCATTTGCATCACTTTAATGTAAAAAAATGTCCTGAGGTACATTATACAAGTTTGGGAAAAAGTCATGTGGGAGAGGTAATGGCCTAGTGTATTGTCGCTAAACTATTAATTCAGAAACTCAGCTAATGTTTTGGGAACCCAGGTTCGAATCCCGCCATGGCAGATGGAGGAATTTGAATTCAATAAAAAATATCTGGAATTAAGAATCTACTGGTGACCATGAAACCATTGTTGATTGTCAGTAAAATCCATCTGGTTCACTAATCTGCTGTCCTTATCTCATCTGGCCTATATGTGACTCCAGTGCCACAGCAATGTAGTTGACTCTCAGCTGCCCTCCAAAGGCAACTTGGGGTGGGTGATAAATGCTGGCTAGCGACATCCATGTCCCATGAATGAATAAAACAAAAATGAAAGGGTGAATTAGGAGGCATGGTATAATAATCTCACCAAGCTCTTTTTTTCCATCACCAATCACCGGTTTATGTCCAGTTGTGGATGAATAGGTTCAACTGCTACAGTTTTCAGATAAGACCCAAGTCTATTAACTGCTGGCCAAAATGGAATCAGCTGGTTTTAACCATCCCACAACCCCTCAGCTGCCCCTTCCCTATAGGATGAATGTCCTCTCCCCTAATAGGGAAGCTTATTCTCAACGAGGCCCACGGGAAGATCATTGATGATCCATCATAGCACATGGCCAAAAACAAAATCAAAGAGGTAGGTTATCAGAAAGCCTCAAATGATGAAAAGGAGCTAGAAGGATAGAGGGGTTTAGGAGGGGTGGACTAAAGGCACTGAATAAGCACACACATTATGGGGAAGAACGTGCACAAGTAAGTTGCACCGAAGGTTCAGAGGAGAGGTGAAAAATAAAATAAGAGAAGTGAAGAAAATTGTGAGAAAATGCTGGTGGCCTACGTAAAGGGGAATTCCAAAGTCTTCTATAGGCACCTAAATAGTAAAGAGGTGGTAAAAGGAGGAGTGGGGGTGATTAGGGATTTACAAATGGAGGAAGGGGACATGTCTGAGGTGTATTTATTTAACACTTTATATCTGTTTTCATCAACAAAAACAGATATACCCAGCCCATACAGACAGAGAAAGAAACGCTGTCACTAGAAGAGTTCAAAATTGATTAGGAGGAGGAATTGGATAAATTGTCAGTACTTAAAGAGTAGATAGCCGACTAGATGAGATGCATCCAAGGCTATTTATTGAAGGAAGTAAATGTTGAAATTGCAGGGGGTCTGACCACAATCTTTCCATCATCCCGAGATTCAGGAGAAGAGGCAGGGGACTGGAAAATTGCAACTATTATGCCCTTGTTCAAAGAAAGGCTGTACGGATAAACCCAGCAAGTACAGACTAGTTAGTTTAACTTCACTGGTGGGGAGGTTTCTATAGACAATTATTCAGGGTAGAATTAGAGCTGATTGGGAAGAGATGGCATGGATTTCTTAAGGAAAAGTCATGTTTAATTAACTTGCTGGAGCTTTTTGAAGAGGTAACAAGAGAGTTGATGAGGATAATGTTGTAGATCCGGTGTACATGGTCTTCCAAAAGGCATTTAATACAGAGACACACAACAGATCTGTCAGAAACATTATAGATAATGGAACAAAAGAGACAGTCAGAATGAGTATACAGAATTGGCTGAGTAATAGGAAACAGCACACCATGGCTAATGGTAATTTTGCAGGTTGGAGAAATGTTTGCTGTGATATTACCCAGGGGTCAGTATTGGGACACATTCTTGTCCTGATATATTTTAATTATCTCGATCTTGGTGTGCAAGGGACAGTTACAAAGTTTGTGGATGATACAAAACTTGGAAATATTGTGAACTGTGAGGAGGATACTGTAGTTCTTCAAAAGGGCCTAGATAAATTGGTGGAGTTGACAGATAGGTGGCAGATGAAGTTCAATGCAGAGAGGTGTGAGGTGATACATTTTGATAGGAAGAACATGGAAAGATGATATAAAATAAGGAGTATCCAGGAGGAGAGGGACATGGCTGTACGTGTGATAAGTCATTAAAGATGGCAAGACAGGTGAAGGGACCATCTTAAAAAGTGCACAGTGCCCTAGGCTTTATTAATAGTTGCATCGAGTATAGGAGCAAAGAAGTTATGCTGAACTTGCATCAGACTTTAGCTGGAGTAATGTGTACAGTGCTGGGTGCCACAGTTCAGTAAGGATATGAATACACTGGAGAGAGTGCAGAAGAGGTTTACAAGAATAGTTCCAGGGATGAGAAACTTCAGTCATGTGGATAAATCAAAGAGTTTGGAACTGTTCTCCTTGGAGATTTGATCGAGGTATTTAAAATCATAAGAGGGTTGGACAGAGTAGATAGGGGAGAAACAATTCCCATTCCAAATAGGATCAAGAATAAGAGGGCAAAGATTTAAAGTGAACTCGCAAAAGAAGCAAATGTGATGTGACAATAAACTTTTTTACAGAGCAAATGAATTGTGTCTGGAATGAACTGCCTGGAAGCGTGGTGGAGGCAGGTTTAAGTGAGGCATTCAAGAGTACATTAGATGATTATTTGAATAGAAACAATGTTCAGGGGAAGAGGCAGGGGAATGGCACTAAGTCATAATGCTCGTTTGGAGAGCTGGTACAGGTCAGAGTCCTGGCCACTCTGCTCAGTGTTTCTGAAGAAATAATAAGCAAGTTATTTGACAACAGCATAATGACATGTAGGCTGATGATTCTTTTGTGATCTTCCCTTTAATGAATTGATTAATGTGTTCAGGTGGAATGAAAGGCTTGGCAACTTTATTAAAACACATCAGAAGAATTTCCCTTGAACACATTAAACAATTTGTTACAAAGAGCCTGGAGTAGGTTTTCTGCCCCATTAGCAAAGCTGAATTGAATGAATTGGAAATAAGATTCTCAGAGTGATTAGATATACACAAAGTAAGATATTAGTATTTTTATGTCCACAAGATAAGCAGCAATATCATTACAGTACTTTGTGATCTGCTGTATAGTTGATTATGTAATAACTGGGCAGGATTCTCTGGTCACGTGTGGCCTAGACCAGAAATTCCCACCCAGGCTCAACAGACCTTCAAATGTTATGCCAAATTTTCTGTCCAGCTCGTTACAATTCCCGTGGTGGGCGAGACGGGAGATTTTCAGCCATGATTTCTGCCTTGGTGATGGAAAGGAGGGAGTGCATTACACTGGTTACTCAAGGGGTTATCAGATGGTCAGTGACCCCATCCACCCCTCCACCCCCAAGGATTCATTGAGCTTATCAGGAATGTTAACACAGGTGCCTTCAATTTTAGCTTGTAAAATGTACAGTTGATACAGAATAATGTGGACTATATTGTCTCAGTGTTCTGAAAGAAAATGGAATAAAATGTACCTTTCAGTTCTCAAGAAATGTACAGAGGACAACTTTGGCTGACTGGACTCTCTGTATTCTCAGTCTCACAGCTTCCTCGCATAACCTTGGTTGGATCACATCTACAGTTGAATTTTGCAGTTGGGGTGCAGTGCTGATATTAGAACTGGAGTCAATTGCTACCTCCAATGAAGCATTGATCAGTCAGTCACACGCAATTTTACAGCAGCTAGTCAATTAACTCCATTTACACTGCAGAGGCAAAAAAACAAGGCAGTGCCAACTGATGCCATGGCAGTTGCTGGCACGTTGTTACAGGACTGTATTGATTGTTGCCGTCATTCCATTGGCAACTCAGGGTCATGCCACAGACAGCTGGAGAAACTGTGGACTGGTTGGAAACTTGGAGGAGAAATTCAACCCCAGATATGATCCATCCAAGGTTATTGCCTCAGATGATGCACTGTCATTCACTTCTCCCACAAGGTCTACCAATGCATCTACTGTCAGATTGGTGGACATCCATTCATACTTAATTTCAGGCAGGCAACTTGGTGAGCACATCACAGATCCACGTGGGCAGCTGATGGAGAGGTTGGCAGCTAAGGACAGTGACAGTCAGAGAACAGTAAGAGGCTCTTTAAAGACCTGGCCTGACTCCATGAAAGTTGGTGAGGAGTAGGGGATACCTATCGGCGGAATGGAGCCTTTAGGAATGCTGGGTGCTAGTTTTTGACAGGTATCAGCCTGAGCCCTTTAGAGGTATTTCTCAAAATCAGGTAGCCTGGGAATGGGGTCAGGGATCCCGGAATTAGGAGACTCCCACTCCCACTACACCCTGAGCAGTGTTTGGCTTTTGTCAACCAGAATGGCAGATAGTCAGTAAAGAGGCAGGATTAATGTACGCATCAATGTTGATGTCTCTCTCAACAACCAACATAAGAAAAAGCAACATGGAGCAAATGTAACATTTCCTCCAGTGGGGTTTCTGAGGATTCAGTAGCTAGCCCAAGTCCTGCGCAGCTCTGAGCAGAACAACAAGATGATTCAGTCCTGCAGATTCTGTGCTTTCATGAAAGAAACACAAGTCTAGAACCTCTCCATATTTTCCAGCTGTGATTATATCGCTATCAATCTAAGCAAGATGTTGAAGCCATTAAAAGTCAGTGAAACAAACATATTTTCCATAACAAGTTTTCTTTTGGCCATTGTTAGTATAAAGAATTCTGCTAACAATTTTATCTTGTACCTCGATTAAAAATCCAGCAAAGATCAACATTCTGAATGTGTTTCAAGGAGAAAGTCTCAATGTGAGCCAAATTAAATTTTATTGCAACATTAGAAAATTAACCTGAAAATCCCTGGGGCAAATATCTTAAAATGTTGCACTACTTTTATTTCAAGAGCCAGGAAGGTGATTTGCAGGTTACCCATTGTCTGAAACAATCTATTGGGTTCCTTACTCATGCCATCTTTGGAACATCCAAGGACAAGGCCCAAAGGGAAATGTAAAGAAGCTCACGTGGAACCACAGGGTTGTGAAGCAGACTGTTTGAAGAAAACTGCTTCAACCAATTGGAAGAATCCTGTAGTACAGCCCAAGACCATTGTGGCCAGCTGAATCATGCACAAATTTACTCTACAAATAGGTCAAAAAAGAGACAGTCTCCATTCATAGCAGTCAATTACCCTTACCAGAGCCAGGAGAAAGGACTAAAGTACCAGCAGTTCACTTAGAAAGAGTCTTAAGGCAGATTGTAATTATTGAAACCCCACCTGGACCTTTCAGTGATCAACAGTCATAAGAACATAAGAACATAAGAAATAGGAGCAGGAGTAGGCCATCTAGCCCCTCGAGCCTGCCCCGCCATTCAATAAGATCATGGCTGATCTGTCGTGGCTCAGTTCCACATTCCCGCCCTCTCCCCATAACCCTTAATCCCCTCTCTTATCAGGGTGCAAAATCCCAACTATCTAACCTTTGATTCTCTATTTGCCACAATGGTTCTTCAACGACTGATGCAAAATAATGGCATTACTATCACTGAATTGCCCACTATCAACAATCTGGTGTTACCATTGACCAGAAACTGAACTGGATCAGCCATATAAATACTGTGGCTACCCAGAATAGATCAGATCCTGGGAATGCTGTGGCAAGTAACTCACCTCCTGCCTTCCCAAAGCCTGTCCACCATCTACAAAGCACAAGACAGGAGTGTGATGAAATTCAAGTGCCCTGATGAGTGCAACTCCAGCAACACTCAGGAAATTTGGCACTATCTAGGACAAAGCAGCCCACTTGATTGTCACCCTATCGACCTCACTCAGAATTAGCTCCCTCTGTCATTGATGCACAGCAGCATCAGTGTATGCCATCTGTAAAATGCACAAGGCTCTCTCAATAGCACCTTCCAAACACATGACCTTTACCTTGTAGAAGAAGAAGAGCAGCAGACACATGGGAACATCTCCACCACCTGGAAATTCCCCTCCAAACTACACAGCCACATTGACTTGGAAATATATCACCATTCCTCCACTGTCACTGGGTCAAAATCCTGGGATTCATTCCCTAACAGCACATATGTGTATTCCTACACCACATGGGCAGTAGCAGTTTAAGAAGGTGGCTAACCATTAACTTTTCAAGAACAATTAAGGATGGGCAGTGAACGCTGGCCTATCCACCAATTCCCATGTCCTGTGGAAGAATTTTTAAAACACATTTTCATCCTGAGGTGAACCTCCTGGCTCATATTCATGCCATTCCTGAGGTTGCTTATTTCCACCCACACAACATTTTTTTATTCATTTGTGGGACATGGGTGTCGCTGGCTGGCCAGAAATTATTGCCCATCCCTAGTTGCCCTTGAGAAGGTGGTGGTGAGACACCTTCTTGAATTGCTGCAGTCCACACACTGTGGATTGATCCACAGAGCCAATAGAGAGGGTATTCCAGGATTTTGACCCAGTGACTGCAAAGGAATGGTGAAATATGTCCAAGTCAGAATGGTGAGTGGCTTAGAGGTGAACCTGCAGGTGGTGATGATCCCATGTATCTGCTGCCCTTGTACTTCTAGATGGAAGTGGCCGTGGGTTTGAAAGATGCTGTCTAAGGATCCTTGATGAATTGCTGCAGGGCATCTTGAAGATAGTACACACTGCTGTTACTGAGTGTTGGGGATGGTGGGAGTGGATGTTAGTGGATGCAGTGCCAATCAAGTGGGCTGATTTTTCCTGGTTGCTGTCAAACTTCTTGAGTGTTGTTGGAATTGCATCCAACAGGTAAGGGGAGAGTATTGCATTGCACTCCTGACTAGTGCCTTGTAGTGGTGGGTAGGTTTTGGGGAGTCAGGAGGTGAGTTACTTGCCACAGTATTTCTAGCAGTATTCCTATGACTTCACCCGGCCTCAGTTCATAAGCTGTTGAAACGTTCATCCATGATTTTGTTACCTCTTGACTTGATTATTCCAATGCATTTTTGGCTACTCTCCCATTTTCTACTCTCCATACACTTGAGATCATCGAAAACCCTGTTCCCCTTGTCTTAGTTTGCAGTAAATCTTGTTCCCGCATTACTGCTGTGCTCACTCATCTATATTGATTCCTGATCAACTTGTCACTTCATTTTAGTATTCTCATCTTTGTTTTCAAATTCCTCCATGGCTTCTCTGTCTCTGTAATCTCCACCAACCCTCTGCGCTCCTCAATTTTGGTTCTAATTCCAAACTGTGGAATACCCTCCTGTGATGATAGTAGTGTAATTGATATAGATATATATTTCATTATGTTTAAGGGGAATGTTTAAAATTCAGATTTATTCTACAAGCAGTCAATGCCTGGAAAACATTTAGCTCAAAGGTTGTAAAGGCAAATGAATTACTCATTTCAATAGAAATTTATTACTTTGATAGAGCTAATGGGCTTCTGTTTACCCAGAAGATTTCTTGAGAAGATGATTGACAGGATCATGTGATCATATGGGTCTGTAGTCAAGAGAAATAAGCTTTTGCAGTTCAGAGTTGCAGTTCTAGCTAGGAACTGTTTGAAGACAAGGTATTTCTACAAACTGCTCTGAGACTCATTTTCTCTCTGAAAGCTCCAAGACTGTCTAAATTCATTATAACAAGTATATTTAGGGTTACTAACCATATTTACAGTCACATTTAAATAAGTAAGAGCAATGTTGATTATTTGGAACTGAAACAGTGATAAGTTAGAAATTAAAGTTGTTTCCTTTCATTTTTGAATATTGTTCAACCATTAATAGTTAAGCTACTTCATTTATTAGAGTTATATTTAAACACTATTATTAAAGAAAGTTGGTTTTACTATTAAAAAATCTTAATTTGTCAGTGGAATTATTCCAGGAGTGAAATATTTATTTAAGAATTTTTTGGGGTCTTGGCTGGCTTCATAATATACCTTGGGGTTCTGGTTCAGGATCCTAACACATTGTATACCTCTCTGCCTCTCTACCTCACTTTCCTCCTTTAAGACATTTTTTACAATGTACCTCTTTATCCACATGTTTGGTCATCCGACCTAATATCTGTTTTTGCACCACAGTGTCATGCTTTGTTTTATAATATTCCTGTGAAGCATCTTGGGACATTTCATTGTATTAAAGGTGCTATATGAATCTAAGGTTTTCTTGACAGCAGCTGGAGTGTGAGTGTGATTTTCTGGAATTGACAAATCAGTTTATATGGGATATTTCAGGTGCAGCAGGTGGTCAGGAAGGCGAATGGGATGCTGGCCTTCATAGCGAAGGGGATTGAATATAAAAGTAGAGAGGTCTTGCTGCAGCTGTATAGGGCATTGGTGAGGCCGCAGCTGGAGTACTGTGTGCAGTTTTGGGCGCCGCACCTGCGCAAAGATATTTTGGCCTTGGAGGGAGTGCAGAGGAGGTTTACTAGGCTGATACCGGAGTTGAGGGGGTTGAGCTATGAGGAGAGGCTGAATGAACTAGGCTTGTACTCGTTGGAGTTTAGAAGAATGAGGGGAGATCTCATTGAGACGTATAAGATGATGAATGGGATGGATAGGATAGAGGTGGAGAGACTCTTCCCGCTCAAAAAAGACAGTAGGACTAGGGGGCACAGCCTCAAGATAAAGGGGGGGCGTTTTAGAACGGAGTTGAGGAGGAACTTCTTCGCTCAAAGGGTGGTGAATCTCTGGAATTCTCTACCCGTTGAAGTGGTGGAGGCTGCCTTGCTAAATATTTTCAAGAAGCGGGTTGATAAGAGAGGGGATTAAGGGTTATGGGGAGAGGGCCGGAAAGTGGAACTGAGCCACGACAGATCAGCCATGATCTTATTGAATGGCGGTGCAGGCTCGAAGGGCCAGATGGCCTACTCCTGCTCCTATTTCTTATGTTCTTATGTTTTAAGAATCCTGGGCATTGAAGTGGTTTGGAATGAAATTGTTTCTTTTCATGTTATCTCAATTAAAATAGATAAATTGACAAAGGTCTTGAATGTTGGCAGTTTGTCATTACTCAGAATCAACAGCACAACAGAGCCCACTCTGAAAATGAGCAGTGATCCTAGGCTATGTATTATTCAACGTGAATGGAAACTCAGGAGTCATTTTTCAACCCCAGCTTAATCTCATGTTCAGTGTTGATATCATTCTGTCTTTAATTAACTGAGATCCTACTCAGTTTAACAAGCAAGTGTAATGATGCCACCGTAAACCAGGTTGGACTGAAATATAATTCCTAAGCTTATGTCACATCACTTACAAAGGCAAAAAAAAAAGTACATGGGGGATCAATTAGTTATTCCATTACTAGTTTTTTAGCTGCAACATAGAATGTGGATTCCAGTTACCACGACACATAGATCAGGACATCTTGTGACTCAAACCGATGTTAATCGTAGACTGGTCTACAACAAAAACAGAAAATGCTGGAAAATCTCAGCAGGTCTGCATCTGTGAAGAGAAAATAGACCCAACATTTTAAGTCTGGATGACCTTCTACCTCTTATCAGATCCCATCTCTTCAGTAATCCAACTAAAGAACAAAGAGCAAAGAATAATACAGCAAAGGAACAGGCCCTTCAGAAATTTTCACACTCTTCATTGCAGTGTTAATATAAGCCTACTGTGACTAATAAATAATTTCTTTTAAGCTTTAAAGCCTGCCCCGATCATGATGCCTACCTAAACTAAAACTGTATGCACTTATGGAATCCGTATCCTTCCATTCCTATCCTATGCGTCTAGTTGCCTGTTAAATGCTACTATTATACCTGTCCCATCATCTCCCCGGGCAGCGTGCTTCAGACATTCACCACCCTCTGTGTCAAAAAATTGCCTCACACAGCTAACTTTTTCCAAGCTACTTCTTTCCACTTGATGTCTTGACTCCAACTTTCTGGACATTATTGTCATGTGTAAACTTGTGTCTGTGTGAGATTGTGGTCTTATTTAGGCAGGAGACATTGGGCTGTCACTTCCCTGCCTCAATCTCACCATCACTGACGTTAGTTTGTTCCATTAGCAGATGGCAAATATGCCCAACCCAAAATTGGCAAGGTGCTTCTTCTCAAATGCATGAGAGGTCCTGGAAAGATTGCCACAGCATGGATACAATTTACTTTACGTCTGGAAAGGCATGTCACAGTAGCTTTCCCACTAGGTCAATAGTGGGGCAGCAAAGGGGACAGAAGGGGCAATTAGTTTGAGAGGAGTTAAAAAAAGTTGGGTGCTTTTTCTTCCTTTGTGAGAGGGGGAGAAGCAGGATGCCTCTCTGGGACCCACAAAAGAAAGTTTATGCTTTTCCTTGAAGATAAAATAATCCCCAAAACCAAGCCAATCCAAGAAACCAATGGTAGTAGCGTGGCCTCATGACCAGACCAGAGCCAATGAAACATGAGCTTGCAAACCTAGGGCAATTGGGAGAGAGGGCAAACAGTCCTGAAGCTGGAGGATTTCACTTGCAGTCAGGGCGATGCTAGAAGTATACTTGTATTAGTTATGCTGTTGAACCCTTTATGTATATAGTCCTTCTTATCAATAAACTGTGCAGTTAATTCCTTGCCACATTGCGTTGCCTCAAGGGATGAAGTGGAGTAGGAGGGAGGTGGACGGGAAGCAGGGGGTTTTGGAGGGATAGTGGGGTGGGGGGACATTCTGAGGAGGGATGCAGTGGTATTTGTTAAGATTCATCCTGAGCAGGTCTGTGACACAAGACTCTGTCCTCTATGGGCTCTCCCAGGGAAGCACATCAAGACAACCATCACCTGCTACTGGAGGACTATCAACTCAGCGAAAGATGCTCATTGGTCTTCCCAAAACACATTGATTCTCCAGTCCAGTGAATTGTCCTCGACCGAGTGTTGCAGGCTGGCACGTTCCAAAGCCCAGGACTATGAGTTGAGGCTTTTAAGCCTGGGGCAGCTGCTGCCAAGGCGCAATGGGAAAAAGCTGCTGTGTGAGGCTTTTCAGTCAAAGTTCACTGAGGGGCTGGTAACTATGAAAAACCCCTTGGACTGTGTGCTTTATTCCTAACCCTATGTAACTGTACTGCAGAAGGCAACATGACCGGTATATATAGTTTGAAAAAAGCTCTACTCTTTGTAATGAAAATATTGAAATGCTTATGATGTTCTTATTTCAGAACTGAAACATCTCACAATGCATCTCGATCCCTGGAGAAAATGTGAATATCGTTGCATTTTACTGTTACAACAATTTGAAATGTTTTGCAATGTGTCTTTAGATTTTATATCAATAAAGTATATTTATGGAAATAATAAGGTGTGGTTGGCTAGGAAAATTTCCTACTCTTACTGCTCACCATCAGGCATATTAGAAGGATTTACAAGGTAATATAGCCAACCTGTTTGCACACACCTTCTATGGTCATCAAGTCCCGAAATAGTACTTTCACCTCAGATGCTACCACTGAATAAAGCATTAGATAAACAGAACATTTTAAGGCAGTAGGGATGTACGTTACACAAGAAGGATTTCCATTACTGATTTTTGCAGAAGGAAAAATACTTCATTAATTATTTTTACGTAGCAACTGACCTTATGCTCACAATTTGAAATGAATGTTCATTTTCTGTGGCAAGTAACAAGAATCAATATAGCATGTTTGAACAGAAATTACTCAGCAGGGTATAGTCATTTAAATAATGACAAACCCTCTCTATTCATCTCTTCCATGCTTAGTCCTCTCTCTCCAAAGCATTTGGAGCTTAGCAAAGGTAGGAGAACTTATTTTACTTTGGAATACTTTGAAGAAAGTTTTTTATTACGTGTAATTTGTTCTCCTCAGAAGCCAGCCAAAATCAACCAAGTGAAATGTTCATGAAAGGTTTTCTGAAATATCTATCGATGCAAAACAAAACAAAAAAAAGCATAACATCTTTCATGTCCACAAATACATTACAGCCAATTAATTACATGAAATGTATTCATTGCTGATTTGTTGGCAAATGCATTGGTCAATTTATGTTCTGCAAAGTTCCCAAACAGCAAGTAAATGAAAGCCCAGTTCATCTTATTTTGGTAAAGAAATAAATATAGGCTGAACCATCTCTTTCTGTAAGAAATCTCACAACACCAAGGTTAAAGTCTAACAGGTTTATTTGGAATCACGAGCTTTCAGAGCACTGCTCCTTCTTCAGGTGAGTGGAGAGTTGGGTTCACAAACATGGAATGAACCTAATTTTAACCTGGTGTTGTTAGGCTTCTTAATGTGCCCACGCCAATCCAACACTGGCATCTCCACATTATCAGTAATATTTTCTTACAACCATAGAGAAATGTGAATTGAGATCATGGGCGCCCTGGCAAAAATATTGGTATTGAGGCTGCCCCTGCTTCGGTGGGCTGCCCCAGGTCTTTTAAGGCTCAAAAGGGTATTAATTTACTCAGGGCAAAACTTCACTTTTGATTGAACTGAGCTGAAGTTAACGTAATGACCAATGGGGAATCAGGTCAAACAAAAATGTTAAAGTAGTATACCACTGTTTTCAACTTAGAATTAGGGAGAATGAAAGTCATTACAGTCAAACTGAAAATAAAAGATGAAAGCCAAGCGTCCAAACCTTATATTATGAGGCCAAAGGTGGAAGTTGTCTTGGAACAACTGGTGAAGACTGGAGTTGTGGAATTTGTTAGCATCAGTGAATGGGCCTGGCCCATTGTTCCAAACATCAAGGAAGATGGATCACTGAGGATTTGAAGGGACTTCAAGTTCACCATAAATCCGGTGTTATGCGCTGAACAGCACCTGTCACCTCACATTGAAGGCCTATTTGCGGGATTGGGGGAGACCAAATTTCAGCAAAATTGACCTGAGCCAGGCTTACTTGCAGACAAATGCGGACATGAAGTCCCAGAAACTTCTGACCATGGTGACACACAAAAGCTCGTACTGAAAGTTGCTGTTTGGTATCACATCAACTCCTGCATTATTTCAAAGAACATTGGATCAAATTCTCAGCAGACTGAGCGGAGTCCAGTCCAGTGTTACCTGGATGACATCCTAGTCACTGGAAAAGATGGAAAGGTGCATCTTTGGAACTTGGATGCCATTCTCCTGAGATTGGAACATTATAGTGTGAGAGTCTAGAAGAACAAGTGTGAGTTTTAGGGACATGTGATTGATGCCACTGATTTTCACAAATCTCCTTCCATGGTTAAGGCCATTACAGAGGAGTCTGCACCTCAGAATATTAAAGTTACCTTCCTTCCTGGGATTATAGAATTATTATGGAAAATTTGTCCCAAACTTGACAACAATTCTGAAACCATTACATAACCTTTTGTGACAGAATGAGAGGTGGAAGTGATTGGATCAATGCAATGATGCCTTTAGGCAAGCCAAAGAAGTGTTACTTAAGTCTGAAGTTCTCATTCACTTTGATCCTACTTTACCCATGCAGTTAGCTTGTCTTTATGATGTAAGAACTATGACCTCCCACATCGTACCATCAGGGGAAGAAAGACCCATTACTTTTGCTTCTTGGGCCTTGAGCAAAGCTGCAAGTAACCAGACCCAGTGGAACAGGAAGCATTGGTGATCATTTTTGGAGTAAAGAAATTCCATCAGTTCCTCCTACAGGAGACAGTTTATATTGTTGATGGACCATTGTCCACTCACCACCATTTTTGAACCACATTTGGGAATTCTGTCACTAGCAGCAAGTAGAATGCAAAGATGTCTTTTGGGATTAAGTGCCCATGGCAATGGGAAAACAAATGTGTTTGCCACTGGTGTTGGCAGCATCTGTTACATCTGAAAGATGCAAATAAGCTCAGTTTGAGCAACCCGTCACCCAGCTCTGCTGCTCTGTGACTGGACCACCATTTTAAAGGCTGCCTGATCTCCATACTCGGAGGTGAGCCCACCTCCCACAAAATAATGGTGGCTCCTACACTGACCAAGGGAGCACCATCAACTCCTCATCGAAGAATAGCATCCCTCCCCCCCTCCCCACCCACAAATAACCACACATCCCCCCTACACCATGCAGGCATGAGGGTGCTGAACCTGATCTCCACTCAGCCCCCTCTTCCCCCTCAGACCTCCCCACTTAGCCCCTCTTCCCCTGGACCCCACATTCAGCTCCTCACTTAAATGGCAGTGTGCCATATAAAGTAAAAACAACTTTTTTCCCATTTAATTGGTTTTCATTTATATTACTGTCCTTTTCCCTGCCTTCGCCAGATGTCTCCTGCTTTGGCCCCCTTCGAAGGTATTTTAAGATTCACATTTAAGATACCATAGCCAACATGATTCTGCTTTGTTATCTGTAACGTTGTTATCAATCTCCAAAGCTGGAAAAAAGAGGACTGTTTATTATCCCTTAATGAGGAACAGTCCATTTCTCTTTCTTTGTATAACGCCTCTTGCAGTTTAATTCATTTTGTTAACGTGCTAATTCTAGCAAGGTTAAATTAACCATTCTGCCTTCATGCAACCAGCACAGTTCTTTAGATATCTTTACTCTGGATTCTCCTTTTGCTTCAATGTTCCATATTACCACCATCAGACAGACTCCCCACACAGGCCTACACCACAAACAGTTAACATTTATTAATATAAAAGAAATAACATTTACTAATATAAAAGAGAGAAACAGTTACATGATTAAAACCTCTACACATTAAAAGGTAAATAATAATTTGGCTTTCAGAGGGGCCATGGAGGTATTTGAAAACGAGTATGAGAATTTTAAATTTGAGGCATTGCTTAAACTGGTGGCCAATGCAGTCATTGCCATGCACCTTGTAGACACCAAGCAAGAGTCTCTTGCCTCCCATCTTTCTGCACTGTAGGGTTCTATGATCTATGATCAACGGGAGTCGGTATGCTGTTCATTAGCAGCAGGATCTCCCGGTCCTGCTGCTGTCAATGTAAACTCCCATTAAAGCCACCCCATGACACTGGGAAACTCACAGCACTGGGTGTGCCACAGACAGGGCCAAAGAATCCACTCAGCATGAATGGAATTCCGGCCATTGCTGGTGTTTAACGGAATTACTGTTTAAGGTGATGGATGAGATGTCATCAAATAGGTTGCTTTGTCCTGGTTGATGTTGAGCTTCTTCTATGACACCACACTCATCCAGGAAAGTGTAGAGTATTCTGTCACATTCCTGACTTGTGACTTGTAGGTGGTGGACAGGCTTTGAGGATTCAGAAGGTGATTTACCTGTTACAGAATGTCCAACTTTTGACCTGCTCTTATAACCATAGTAATAGTACTCCTGTGACTGATCCATTTAAACATCTGGTCTAAGGTGTCCCAGCTAGTTGATGGTAGAAGATTTGATGATGGCAATGCTGTTGAATGTCAAAGAGAGGAAGTTGCTCTTTACTTTATTGGAGACGGCCATTGCATATCATGAATGTTAACTCAGTGAATGTTAATCAGCCAGTAATAACTTTGGTGCGTTTTGATGACATCTCATCACCTTCTGAATCCCCAAATAACTTTGGTGTGCAGGTAGAGTGACCTAAATCCATTGAATCATAAATAAAAAGAGGAAGTGCTGGAAATACTCAGCAGATCCGGCAGCATCTGTGGAGAGAGAAACTAACATTTCAGATCTGTGACCTTTCAACAAAAACCATCCAATGCTACCTTGCTATGAGTTGAATTGTGGCAATAAATGATTTATTAGTTGTGAAATGTCACTGTGAAAGTGTTATAAGTTTATATTTGCTGGTAAAATACAATCAAATAATAACTACAAGATTCAACCTTACCACGTCCTCAGGCCAACCCAAGGTAGCACATTGGAAATTGCCATTTTTGTTGATGGAGTGAAGCAAAGATAAGTACAGTTTGAAATTTATGGCTTGTCTTCATAGATTTACTTTGGTTTATAGTTTGGCAGGAATCTTAACAACTTCAATAATTCACGATTTCAAATGATGAGACCTAGAAGAATCAAAACCTCTCGCTGCACAAGACTGAAATGTCTCACCTAGATTTTGTGCTCAACTCTCTGACTGACTGGGGGTTTATACTTTCAAATTCTACTACCAGATTTATAAAATCTCAAGTCTATTCCATAATTGGCTGGCCAAATCAAAGCTGCACTCAACAATGGTAAACTAATTTCTGCATCATAGAATCCTTACAGTGCAGAAGGAGGCCATTTATTCCATCAAGTCTGCACAGACTCTGAGAGAGCATCATACCCAGGCTCACCCTCCCACCCTATCCTCCTAACTTCATGTATTTACCCTGCTAATCCCTCTAACCTACACATCTTGGGACAAAAGGGGCAATTCAGCATGGCCAATCCACCTAACTGGCACATCGTTGGGCTGTGAGGAAACCCACACAGACATGGGGAGAACAAGCAAACTCCACACAGTCACCCAAGACTGGAATTGAACCCAAGTCACCGGCGCTGTGAGACAGCAGCACTAACCACTGTGCTGTCGGATTGGACCGAATTTTCCCACTGTGTTCCAATCCCGACAGCAAAGTCACTTGCAGCTTTTGACCCCCCACATGAGGGTGACAGGCCACCTGGAGGTACCAGCAGATCTGTGGGGGAGTTAACTAGTTACTATTGGCTGGCAAGACTTAATGCCAGCAGCACTTCTAAGGACATCATAGTTGAAAGGCAAACTGCAGTCTTCATACTGATTGAACACAGAGAAGGCTGAAGAGGGGGTAGCATTTGGAATCATAGAATCATAGAATCCTACAGTGCAGAAAGAGGCCCTTCAGCCCATCAAGTCTGCACCGAACACAATCCCACCCAGACCCTACCCCCGTATCCCTACATATTTTACCCTCTAATCCCACTAACCTAAGCATCTCAGGACATTAAGGGGCAATTTAGCAAGGCCAATCAACCTAACCTGCACATCTTTGGACTGTGGGAGGAAACCAGAGTACCTAGAGGAAATCCATTCTGACACAAGAAGAATGTGCAAACTCTACACAGACAGTGACCCGAGCCGGGAATTGATCCCAGGTCCCTGGAGCTGTGAAGTAGCAGTGCTAACCACTGTGCTACCGTGCTGCCCTGGAACAATGGAAGGAATGTCTGGAAGGGTTCTCCATGGATAAAATGACAGCTCCCTGGAGACCTTTCTGTCGACAAAAAGGGAAAAGAGACAAGTATTCTCCTCAGAGGACAGGAGGAGGAGGCCACAAGAAGAAAGCCTGGCTGGAAGTTTCTGAAGAGGTTAGCAGCCATTGTGTCATCGCCAGAAGTGAAAAAATGGCCCAGTGTGTCTGTTACTGTGGGTTTGCCTCAGGATTCAGTAGTTTCTACTCTCGATGAAATATTGCTGGAAGCAATGTTCCTATGTTCAAAACATCTTTATTTACATTGCTGACTACTTACAAGGTTATAAGACACCAGGACAACCAATAGCTATCTCTGACATGTGACTCATTCATCTTTTCTCAGTGAATGACACCTTTATGATATAACTAGTTATGCACTTAGCTGCTTTATGGCAGCTAGTGCATTAAAATAAGAGGGAATGATCTCCTTAATTCCATTGGAGCTGGACTGCACTGAGGCTGTGACTTGTCTTTCGATGCAGGCCCTAAGCAGCTCCAGTGATCAGTAGTATCAGTGTAGTTGTTGAGGACAGATAAATATATATTTATTTCTTGTCAGTCCTGTGGGCCAACTCTTTCCAATGCTAGCCAGAAGTTATGGCCCATATGTATATTTTTAAGTAGAGTGAAGATCAAATCAAAGGTTCTAATGTCAGCTTCATAGGAGGCTGTCTCTTTGTTCACCCTCCTGTCTGGCCAATATATCACCTGCAATGCTCCTAACAGCATATAACAAAGTGCTAACTTGGTCTTTATTACCTTTACTCGTAAGACCTGAAGAGTTGTGATATCGGATGAAATACCTTTACTGGTTTTACCATTGCTCAACCTGTCTGCTTTCCCACTTTGCTTGCCTTACTAGTTGCTCGGCTGCCCTTGTGTTTTTTTTATGTTCTTTTGTCTCTGATATGGTTGCTGGGTTGGTTGGCCACAACATTTTTCATCCATCACTCTGCATTTTTGCTGATTATGAATTCATGTGTTTGCCACCATTTTCTACAGTTCCTCTGTAGGGGTAGTCACTGTTGCCACTATCTGCTTTTTGGTATTCATCTCAGGATTCATTGGCTTCTCACTCTTGATGGGGTTATGCTGGAGACAATAGCCTCTTGTTCAAAACACCTTAATTTACATCACTAAATAGTGACAAGGTTATAGATACGACTACTCTCTGAGGTATGTCTCACTCAGTGAGGGATGTCACTGTGACATCACTTCTTATGTTATATTCAGTGGCAGTATCAGAGTTAACCCTTTACTGTGAGGTCCGGCAAGGTAAATAACCAATGCAATTCAACCCATTTTGATAATCTTGATGCTGTTTGTATTCCTTCTTATGTAAGCAAATTGAACTGGAAAAAAAGTTTACCTGGATCCCTCTGCCTTTGCCAATTTTACAGTGAAAGCTGGTATATTTGGGCCAGTAAGGGCAATAAATAAAAAGTTCTGTGACTTGTCATAGTCAGTGATAATACTATATCATGGCATGGTGGCACGGTGGCACAGTGGTTCACAGCACCAAGGACTCAGGTTCAATTCCTGGTTTGGGTGACTGTCTGTGTGGAGTTTGCATATTCTCCCCGTGTCTGTGTGGGTTTCCTCTCATGGTCCAAAAATGTGCGGATTAGGCTGCTTGGCCATGATAAAATTGCTCCTTAGTGTTGGGGGACGTCAGGGGGATTGGTAGGGTAAAAATGTGGGGTTACGGGGTTATGGCCTGGGTGGGATTGTTGTTGATGCACACTCGATAGGCCGAATGGCCTCCTTCTGCACTGCAGCGATTCTATTCTATGATTCTGTTCTAAGGTACAAACCAAGCTGCTGTTGGTGGAACTGATCCTTGTTGGACCACATTGGCTTTGGTTTGAACCTTGTAGTCAGAAACAAAATTAGATTAATGAATATCCAGACCACATTCACTGCATGGACATGTGAACTCACGTGAAGAATGTTTATTTGATTGTGTTTTAATGTCTTCGGCAGTACCCTTGGAATTTAGAATAGAATAGAACCTGACATGTTTAAAAGAGGGGAGAAATTGAGGCAGGGGAATAGAATGTCAATGCTCACACGTGGATATACCATACCTCATTCATATCTCATTTTTTCTTCAAATGTATTGAGTCCTTGGCATTGCTGGCATTTATTGCCCTTGGGAAGGTGATGGTGAGCAGCCTTTTTGAATCATTCAGTCTGTGTGCTGACGACACTCCTGTAGTGCTGTTGGATAGGGAGTTCCAAGATTTTCACCCAGTGACAATGAAAGAATGGTGACACATTTCTTATCAACATTTTGTGAAAGACAGAGGGATAGGATTAATAAGTTTGTGGATGACACAAAGATTGGCTGGGTGGTTAACAGTGAGGTGGAGTGTCTTGGGCTACAAGAAGATGTAGACAGAATGGTCAAATGGGCAAATCAGTGGCAGATGGAATTTAACCCTGAGAAGTATGAGGTGATACACTTTGGAAGGAGTAATTTGACAAGGAAGTACTCAATGAATGGTAGGACACTAGGAAGCTCTGTGCACTAAGGGGACCTTGGCGTGTTGTCCACAGATCTCTAAAGGCAGAAGAACATGTTAGTAGGGTGATGAAAAAAGCAAATGGGACACTTGCCTTTACCAATTGAGGCAAAAGTAGTGGCGTTTGGTGAGGCCACAGCTGGAGTACTGTATGTAGTTCTGGTCGCCACATTATCGGAAGGATGTGATTGCACTGGGGGGGATGCAAAGGAGATTTACCAAGATGCTGTCTGGGATGGAACATTTAAGTTATGGAGAGAGGTTGGGTAGGCTTGGGTTGTTTTCGTCAGAGTAGTGAAGACTGAGGAGCAACCTAATCGAGGTGAAAAAGAATATGAGGGACATGGACAGAGTGGATAAGAATAAGGTGCATTAAAATTAAAAGCAAATTACTGCAGATGCTGGAATCTGAAACCAAAAGAGAAAGCCCTGGAAAATCTCAGCAGGTCTGGCAGCATCTGTAAGGAGAGACAAGAGCTGACGTTTCGAGTCCAGATGACCCTTTTTCAAAGTTGACAAAGGGTCATCTGGACTGGAAACTTCAGCTCTTTTCTCTCCTTACAGATGCTGCCGGACCTGTTAAAAATAAGGTGCAGTTGTTCCCCTTAGTTGAAGGGTTAGTTATGAGGGGACATAAGTTCAAGGTGAGGGGCAGATTTGGGAGGATGTGAGGAAAAGCTTTTTTACCCAGGGGGTGGTGACAGTCTGGAATGTACTGCCTGGGAAGGTGGTAGAGGCGGGTTGCCTCACATCCTTTGAAAAGTATCTGGATGAGCACTTGACATATCATAAAATTCAGGGCTATGGGCCAAGTGCTGGCAGATGGGATTAGGTGGGAATTCAGGTGTTTCTAATGTGTTGGTGCTGACGTGATAGACCGAAGGTCCTCTTCTGCACTGTGTAAGTTAATTACTCTATGGCTTTACATGTGGTGCTGTCACCATGAACTGGCTGTCCTTCTCCTTCGACATCAGTGCTTCCCAAATTATTTTCCAACATAACTCCATTTTAACACTTGGAAATTAATATGACTGTAGATGACAGCAAAAGCATAACAATAAAGCTGAATAGTAACATTCAGTATAAAATTATTAAAGTTTGGGTATTATCAATCAACATATTATCTGGCTGTAAACTTAAATCTCTTTCTAGGTACTCAGTTTAGTATAACAAACCAAAGGACAGGTGTCGACTCAAATTCACATAAATAAACTTTCATTTGTTCAACACTTTATGTACCAAACTCAAACTTGCAACAGTTGCAACACTAACTCTTACACTTCAACTCTTAATATTAACTCTTTAACTGAAACTATAACTCTTTCGCTGAACTTTAACTCTTCAACTGAAAATGAATACCACCCAGTTTCTTGAGCGAATAGGCAAGGTCCGTTCCAAATGTAGATTCTTCCTGATAGTTCCTTTGTCTTTTCTGAAGATGTTCCTTCAGGACACATTTGTGATGGTGGATCTCAAGTTCTTGCTGAAGACAAAGGCTGAAACATGTGTCTTTATCTCCAACCTTTCCAATCTTCCAGAAAGTTCTCTGGCAGTCAGCCAATGATATCACCATAAACTGATCACGTGGTTCGATCGTGGCCAGTGGAATTACTTATAAACAACTCCCAAATGCTAATATCAAGCCGCATCTAAATCACATAGCCTCACCATATATTGTAACAAAAGTTCCAATGTATATATAGCATCATCTAAATAAATATCCTTATTTGGTCAACACAGAAATTGTCAGGCCACAGGCCAGGTCATTACTTGCAGCAGCTTTCTGACCACTAGCTGTTCCTGATTATAACTTGATCAAAAATGCCAGTATGCTTGGCTCACACGATCACAATTGTTCTTTACAGCTAATATTGCCATTGTTGTTGAAGTCCGTCACATCCTACGCTGTAATCAGCCCTCCTCCCCACCATACACTCATCCACCACCACCACCCCACTACTGTCACTACCCCTCCTTCTGGTCCAGTTGCTGCTGCCTGTGAAAGAGAGTGACCACCCCAGGGTAAGGAGTCTGCAACAGAGGCAGACAGGAGCAGAAATGAGAAAGTTTGAATCTGCCACTCACCTTCCCAGGTCAGCCGCATGATCTCTTGGTTTTTCACAAACAAAATCAGTCACTCAGCTACACTGCCTCTGCCTGTGTCTGCTTGCATCAAGTTGACACAGAGGCCTCCTGGGATTGCTCGACACACGTCACTAGAAGTTCATCTGAATGTAAAAGGATGATTCAGACATACAAACCATTATTTTGCGACCTGACAGCAGAGGTTCAGGCCTGTCCTACTGGAATCCCTCTCCACTGTCGCCATTGCCGCCAGTGGGGAGGAGGAGCTTGCGGCTGCAAATGTTGCTCCTGCAATGCCACCCTGAGTTTAGGAACCGCTGTTTGATTAGCTGTTTGCAAGTTTAGAAGGTGCTGAGCCTTGGAGAACTGCTGCAGTACATCTTGTGGATGGTACACACTTCTGCTACTGTGCGTCAGTGGACGGAGTCAATGGTGGATAGGGTACTGATCAATTGGGTCGCTTTGTCCTCAATGGTGTTGAGCTTTTTGGGTGCTGTTGGAACTGCATTTGTCCAGGCAAGTGCAGAGCATTCCACCACACTCCTGACTTGTAGATAGTGGAGAGGATTTGGGGAATCAGGAGATGAGTTATTTGCTGATGGCATAGTGGGATTTGAAAACAAATCCAGAATCATTAGTCTTGGCCTCTGGATTCCTATCCAGTAATATAATCATTATGCCTCTCTAGCCTCTTAAAGAAACAACATAAATGGATTGACGTTCTTGAAGGTTTTTAATGTATTACAGAAAGATAAAATACAAATTTGGGCCACGTGATAAAAAGAAAATCACTTTTGAGCAAAAGTGAAGATCATTTCCAATATTCATCAGGTCATTATAGATTTGGAGAAACAGTGGTACAGCTTTAACTTTATTTTATTCATTAATCTATGTTTCAAAAGCATCTGTGGGGAGGAGAAAAGGAGAATCAAATAATGCAGCAAGAATCCTCCTTCTAACTTTGCCATTTCTACTACTGAGGAAACTATCACTGCTAGCCCATTTTGCACTGCACCCAGTGTAGCCTGCTCATGCTCAGTAACAACCCTCTTTGGAAAGATTATTGATGAGTTTTGGAAAGTTGTAGTTACAGGAAGCAGTTACAGAGGAAAGACCTGAAGCACAGATTGGGCTGAGCAATGTTGTCCAATCTCAGGCTGCAAAAACAATCTTGCAGGCTGTACAAAAGAGAGAAATAAAGTGCACTCTAGCCCAGAATTTCCTTTAAGTTAATTAAAGAACTGTCATCTCTTAAAAGAACCATGTGCCTATGTACACCAACAACTATAAAGTTAAAGTGGGCTGTTGAGGTCTGCATTTGGTGATGACCTTGGGGTAAAACCAACAGAAAATGGGTGTAAGTTCCACATTATCTGCAACCTGTGCAGTCATTAAAATGACCCTTCAGCCTGCACTGTTCAGCAGCAAGCTGGCAACAGCCAGGTAAGAGAATTAGTTCTCACTTGTCTTGATGACTTCACTACATGATTGTGCAATGTTTATTATGTACACTTTTTACAGAATCAACAGTAATTTCATGAGTATGTGCCTGACAAAAGTTGTTTCGAATACATCATAACTTTTCATTTTAAATCTAAGATTGAGAGATTTGAGATAACCAAGTGATATGATGTTAAGTTGCACATCAACCCACCATCATGGCAGAACATGCTCAAGGAGCTAAATGGCCTACTCCTGTTTCTGTGTTCCTAAGTCTCTGAGGTCATTCTCCAAAAATGCACAGTAACTGAAGGTGAGTCACATGTCTTCAATGACAACATTGTGGTGGGTTTTTTCTATCACAAACTCGAGTAGAGTGAGCATCAGTTATATTTCAATCAGGATCTCCATGGGGAAGTGATGGCCTGGTGGTATTATCGCGAGACTATGAATCCAGAAAACTCAGCTAATGTTCTGGGGACCTGGGTTCAAATCCTGCAATGACAGATGGTGGAATTTGAATTCAATAAAAAATATTTGGAATTAAGAACCTACTGTTGACCATGAAGCCGTTGTGATTGTCAGAAAAAACCCATCTGGTTCACTAATGTCCTTTAGGGAAAGAAATCTGCCATCTTTACCTGGTCTGGCCTACATGTGACTCCAGAGTCACAGCAATGTGGTTGACTCTCAACTGCCATTGGGAAACTAGGGACGGGCAATAAATGCTGGCCATCCAGAGATGTTCATGTCCCACAAATGAATAAAAAAGAAAGAAACAGAGTCTAATCAGTACCTCCAACTTCAGTGAAGCACAGATGGTTGCTTTGAGTAAATAGGAAACTGATTGATGCACAGTGAAATGGAGCTTCAACAGCTCTGGCAGTTCAGAGCTTTCAGGATCTAATAACTAATGTGCACCAGCCATGTTTTTGACCACTGCGCCACAGATTCAGCACCCGGGGGGGAATAGCTGGAGTCTCTATCTGGCATACACATTGAGAGAATGTGTCAGTCTCTAGCCTGGAAGATGCTTGTGCCTCATCTTGTTGCTCCCTTGTTGAGGGCACTCTGATTGGGGTCATGAGATCCAGCGATGTGCCTGGTAGCTCAGAAGATACCCTCCCTGAAGAGGTCAGGGGCAGCTGTAATGATAAGGTGCCATGACAATTTCCTGAGTATGTGATATCAACACAAGGGACCCTTGGATTTGTCAGACAGTATCAAGCCATTGAAAATATGGAATCCCTTCCCTTTTGGCAGGTGAGTAAATGTTCTGTGGGTGCCTTTAGTAAAATGTAGACATTTGATTGCTGCCTGGACTGAGAAGAAGGCAGGAACACCCATGGCATGCGATGGCCCTTTCTTCCCACTCCCATGCTGTGATACATGTCCCTACTGTTTCCAGATGATCTTGCAGAACATGGTGGCACAGCGGTTAGCACTGCTGCCTTATAGCACCAGGGACCTGGTTCAATTCCCAGGCTGGGTCACTGTCTGTGGAGTTTGCATGTTCTCCCCGTGTCTGCATGGGTTTCCTCCAGGTGCTCTGGTTTCCTCCCACAGTCTAAACGACATGCTGATGAGGTGCATCGGCCACACTAAATTCTCACTCAATGTACCCAAACAGGCGCCGGAGTGTGGCGACTAGGAGATTTTCACAGTAACTTCATTGCAGTGTTAATGTAAGCCTACTTGTGACTAATAAATAAATTTTACTTTATTTTACACTGTTGCCTGGATTATAAGACTATTAAGACTCGGAACTGGTCATTCAGCCTCTTGGGCCTTCTAAGTCAGTCAATTAGATCATGGCTGATAAGTGATCTCAATTTCATTTTCCTGCCTTTGCTCCCTTCCCCTTGATATCCTTAGCAAACAGTTTAGGTATCTCAGTATTGAAATCTCAAATTTCCCTAGCATTTTTGGAGGGGAGAAAATTCAAAATGCTGTGTGAAAAAGTGCTTCCAGAATTTGTGAATGGCTTAGCTGTGACTTTAAGGTTGTATCGCCCTGCTCTTGATTACCTACCAGAAGAAAAGGTTTCTCCATATTTACCCAAACAGATCCTTTTGATGTTTTATTCACTTCTCACTGATCCATGCATTCATCTTTATATTCAAGGGAATACAAGCCACGGCTATGGAATCCATCCTTATAATTTTAGCCTCTTGGCCCCTGTGTCCCTGTTGCGATACTATTCCTTCAAGGCCAAAACTAGTCTTTGGGTGTGATACTGGTAATTCTGTGTCAAAGGAATTGAGAGTGTCCTTTTTTATTAATTTGCAGGACATGGACATTGCTGGCTGGTCAGCATTTGTTGCCCATCCCTAGTTGCCCTTGAACTGCGTGACTTGCCAGGCCATTTCAGAAGGCATTGAAGAGTCAACCACTGCTTGGTGACCACTGAGTAGCAGTGAAGACAAACGAGCATGGCTACTGTTTTGTCAGGGAACAAGTCAGGATACCTCACGGACCTTTAGCTGAAGCATACTCTGCTTTAGGTGTCAGCTATGACTCAGTGTTGGCACTGTCACTTCTGAGGGGGAAGACTGTGCGTTCAAATCCAGGGGCCTGAACACAAAATTCAGGCCGACACTCAAAATGTAATTCTATGGAATTGTTTTAATCAGAAGATCTACCTGATTTCTCAGACAGACGTAAAAGATCCCATGGCACTATTTTAAAGAAGTGTGAGTGAACTTTCGGGGTGTCCCGGCCAATACTTATCTCTCAGCCAACATCTCAACAACAGATTGTTTTGCCATTATCACATTGCTGTTGGTGAGCTCTTGCTATGTGCACAAATTGGCTGCCGCTGTTGCAACAGCGTTGCACATCAAAAGTGATTGTAAACTATTTTGTAACACCTTGTTGTCATGAAAAGCCTGTAAAAATGTAAGCCTATCTTTTTACATGCGACTCTGCCGACAACTGGAACAGCTGGCCTGTTCAGGTCGCCAGGCCGGTGAAAGAGTGGCCAGTTGCATTATGTGAAAAGTGGGATATTAACCACACACTTCAGACAGTGAATCAGTGCCTCTTTTGCTACTGTTATATTGATGGTGTGCACCAGGTGGCTAGTATGCTTCACCTTGTCACCAAGTGGCACATAATAATAAAAGGAAGGCTACTTCCACACTCCAGATGACGTCCTAGAACATGAATTTTTGTGGTTCTTAGAAAGAACAAGCACAGGTGAGGACAGGACATGCATTTTGCTGTTGGCTTTCCAACGGGGACTGGTGGAAGGCAAGTACAGTAATAATAAAGAGGTTACCAGTCTCTGCTAAACACCACTGTACAAGAACCTTCGCAACAAAACGAAAACCGCCTTTGAGAAAAGTCAGCTTTTCTTATTTCTCCATGGAGGCCTCCACAAGCAAGAGCAGACAATGTGGATAACTTTACCTCATGAAACTTTGCCAGTGGGATGTTGTAATCAGGTGAAGCTTGTTTTCCTATTTCTGCTCGCAGCAGTGCATTTGCTGGATCAAGACAAAGTCAGCTGGTTCCCATTTGATTTATTTTAATGAACTGGTGGCACATTTAAAATTGGAATGAATATTAGATCATATCATTTAAAGATCAACCACATTCCCTAACAACCACTATTCAATAGGATCAACAAACAGTTAGCTAAATATAGAGAAATAAAATCATTCATAGTGGTCTTCTTGGGATACTCTCTGAATAGTAAAGTGATGTGTGTGTGTGTGTGTGTGTGTGTGTGTGTGAAGGGTGATTACAAATGACTGAATAACAGATTCTTAATGTGAACTTGATTTCAGGAGAAATGATTTTCTTTCTGCTTCCTCTGAAGAGAAGGTCACCAAAGAAAACAGCCACTACCTGTGGAGACAAAAGAGTACTGTGATTGCTGATCTTATCATCTTTCCATTCCAGTGTTTTAGCTGTTTTTTTTTAATGAACCCAATGTTCTGGATTCTATCATTCTTTTTGGCAATGTGTTGCAGTTGATAATAGAACATAGAACATAGAACACTACAGCACAAACAGGCCCTTTGGCCCACGAGTTGCGCCGATCACATCAACACCTACCAATCTATAGACCTATCTATAACCCCCAATCCCATTAAATCCCATATACTCATCCAGAAGTCTTTTAAAAGACCCCAGCGAGTTTGCCTCCACCACCACTGACGGCAGCCGATTCCATTCACTCACCACCACAGATCATAATCACAGATCAGATAAAGAAATACTTCGTAGACTTGCTTTTAAACCTCAATCCTCCTGCATCTGCATTCATTTTCACAGCAGCTTTAATGTAATTCAACATCCCAAAGCACTTCCATGAGCATTATAAAGCACTGTTTGACACTGAATCACATAAAGAGATATTAGGGCAGATGATCAAATAATTAAGTTTTAATGAACATCTTAAAGGAGGGAAACAATGTACAAAGATGGAGGCAATACCAGAGCCCTGGGATTTGACAGCTGCAGACACAGCATCAATAGTGAAGCTATTAAAAGTGGGAATACTCAAGATGTCAGATTTAGAGAGGCACAGATATTTCTAAGGGTTGCAGGTAAGAAAAGGGAACAGACACGGTAAGTGGTGAGGCCGTGAAGGGATTTGAAATCAAGAATGAAAATTTTAAAGTCGATATATTGCTTAAGCAGGAACCGATACAGGTCAGCGAGTCCAGAGGTGATAGGTGAATGAGATTTAGAGTGAATGAGGGCATAGGCAGGAGGATTTCCTCACCAATCTAGCCCACTTTGTTAGTGCACCTCTGGCCAGCCAGAATTGGATGAATGAAGTCAAGAGGTAGCAAAGATAAGGCACTTCATTAGTAAATGGGCTAAGGCAGGTGCAGGGCAGGGTGATGCTATGGAGCTGGAAGTGAGCAGCCTTAGTAATGGTATAGATATATGGTCTGAATGTCATCTTGGATTTACATTAGACATCAAGAGAGTTGCCAGGGAGAGGGATGGAGTTGTGGATAGGAGATGAGGTTCACATTGGGACAATGGCCTTATCGATAGTGAATTGGAGGACATGTCTGCTCATCCAGTCCTAGATGTTAGACAAGCAGATTGATGTCTTAGAGATAGCATAGGTGCTTGTTGGACAGTACAGACATAATGGGCTGAAGGGCCTCTTTCTGTGCTGTAAACTTCTATGGGGATGATCTTACCGGTTCACCCCACCCATCAATGGATGGGGCAAGCTGGTAAAATTGCATGAGAACCAAGAAAATCAAGTTCATGGCCGATTTCTCACCCTTCACAATCTTATCAGTACCGGATATCTGGCGTATTCAGCCTCCCATCCATTTCCAGTAAGAGGCTGAATAAATAATTTAAATTTATTTTAAATGGCATTTATATGGATTTAATAAGAATAGGGTGCCATCGTTTGAACTCACTTGCCTTTGTGGCCTCACTGGGAGAGGTTCCCAAGAATGGGAACCAGCTGTGACAGCCTCTCGGTAGAACCAGAGGACACTGAGGCCCCCTCGGAGAAGTTGAGGGCAAGTGTGTGGGTGCCCCTTGAGCAGTGCCAGCTTGGCACTCTGGCAGAGCCAGGGGATGGGATCTACGGGGGTGAAACCTAGAGGGCAGGGTCTACTCAGACAGGGTCTATGGGGCAGAGCCTGAAGAAGCAGGATCTGAAGTGGTGGAGGCCTAAAGGGGTGGAGGGCTAAAGGGGGCAGGACCTGAGAGGGCAGGGTCAGGCCAGGACTGGTCAATTGGGTAGCCAGGTGCCCATTGTAACTCTGCATTGTGATTGGTGGGGGGGATGGAGGGCGATTAGTCAGGGCAGTGAGGGGGAGAGGGCAGGGGCGACATTTCCCAATGGTGTGGGACTTTCAATCGGTCGTGGGTCCCCAGGATACTGAGGGATGGGTGCTTTGTCAAAGCTGGCTGCAGCAGCAGAGGCCTGACAGGTCTCTCTCTCTCAGACCTATCAGCCCTCTTCTGGCTGCAACTGTGCATGTGCAACTGCAGAGGTCTGCACATGCACAATAGCTCCCTTTGTTGTTAGAGCAGTTGGCTGGTAAGTTAAGCCCCACCCACTCTAACAGTCTAGATTGTTTGTTTGGACGCCCAAAAAAAAGGTCTGGAACTTCCATTTTCATGTTACCTCGGCACTTAGAATTTTTCTCATAAAATTCTGCCCTATGATACTATGGATGGAATCTTCTGGCCATTCCCACCAGCAGGATCTTCCAGTCCCACTGGCAGTGCACCCCCACTGTGAGTGGCCCACTGGTGACAGGTGCATTCAACAGGAAACCCCATTGACAACAGCGGGACCAGAAGATTCAGCCACAGGCCAATGGCAGGCCACCTTAGCCACCAAGAAATAAACAGCGGATTGAGCAGAAAACCCCGTCCACTGACTCTACTCAGCAGAGTTGAGAAAGATAGTGGTGAGGTAGAATTGGATACCACCAAAGTACATGTGAAAACTAACACCTAATGCTTGGATAGTGAGGCTAGCATGTGGATGACTGTGTGGTTGGGGAAGGGAGTGGGTGTGGAAATCAAGGATAGATCCTTGGAGGACACTAGAGGAATAATATGGGAACAGGGAGAGGCGACACTGGCAGAGAATGGGATGAGAGCAATCCCATCCAGCTGGAGATGCATTGCAGGAGGGCAGTGTGGCCAACTATGTGCGGAAAAGTTGAGAAGGACAAGGAAAGTTAGTTTATCCACAGTCACACTACACGTTGTTTGTATCTTCAGTAAGAATTCCATTTTGTGCTGTGATAGAGCAAAAATCTGACTGAAGGGATTCAAACACGAGCTCGGAAAAAGATAAAGGAATGTGTTTGAGGAAAGGAAAGAAATGTTGGAAAGGTCGGGTGGATAGTTTGCAAAGGTTGCTTTCTGAAGGTGATGATGTATGATAGTGAGAGGGAGAGTACCTGAGGAGAGAGAACTATTAACAATTTCAACCAGCATGGAAACGAGGAAGGAAAGTTGGTGGTTTAGTGGACATGAGAGAATAAGAGGTGTATCTCATGGACACAATGAGCTCAGAGACACCATGAAGAAAGCCAGGAGAAAAATTAGAAAGACATATGAGTTTACGCTCAGAAAAATAACAATTTTTAAGAAGAGTTCAATGCTCCACTTGATTTTACATTACTGAAAATCACAAAAAAAGCCATGTTGTGTCATTAAGTCGTTTCACTGGTATATACTAATCAGTGTTCTCGTAAATTAAGTATTTTTCAATACATAAAAACTCCTAAAAACTTGCCTAATAGTACATTGGTGCCTAACAGATGAGTTCAATTTGTAAAGCCTCCTCAAAAAGTCACAGGCCGGAACTTCCCACCTTTTCCTGCAGCGGAGATTTTCCGGTCCCGCTGCTGTGAATGGAGGTTTGGCTGAGTGCCAAATTCTCCATCCTCACTGGCAGTGGTAGTAGGGCATGCAAGCCTGGACAACGCCAGCCACAGACAGCAGACACTCATTGTCCGTGTTATTCTATCATGAGGGTCTGGTCAATTTTATGGGCAGCAACAAAACCTAATGTTTTAGGAATCTGCTTTAATGATTTCAGAAACACAAATTATACTTGACACAATGTTGGTTTAAAAGCGCACAGTCCTTTGTGCTAGTATGGTGGATTTCAGATGGAATGCACTGATAAATCATTTATCTTTCAGTAATTGTTATCACCAACAATAATTTCTAAACTCTTGGACTCCTCAGATTGTGCCCAGCACTAAAAACATTGTGTCAGGTACCAGCATTCCAGTCTAATCTCTTTATTCATGATTAGAATGATCTCATAGAATGATACAGAAAACCCGAGGCTACTTGGCCCACATGCTTTTGAAAGAATTATTTCATTAGCCCCACTCCCTTGTTCTTTTCTCATAGCCTTGAAAATATTTCTACTTCAAGTATTGTGTCCAATTTCCTTTTGAACATTATTAATGAATTTATTTCCACTGCCCTACATAACAGAATCCCATAACCATAGTAACATTCTAGCAAATCTCCTCTGCACCTTGACATATTTCTTAATGTAATTAAATAGCCAAACGTATGCTCACTTCAGAATTGGAACAAACAATCTAGGCTAATGCTTGAATACAATATCAAGGTCTTCAGTGACAAGCATCATGACAGTCTGGGATAATCACTTCAGAACTACAACTCCATGATGTGGTGAAGCCAGGGAATTTGATGCTGAGGCAGTTTCATTGCATCCAGTTCTATAACTCAAGCACCCCGAGAAAATGAACTGATTTAATGAATTTATTGACCCAATGCACTGCTCTACAGACAAGTTAAAAAAACGCTTTCATGTTATTACTTTGGAACAGGTCACTGGGGGGGCGGGGGGGCAACATGTTTGTGATTGGCAACTCCCTAAAAGGCTGCATAATTTGACACCTTAGCATCTACTTTCTCACTGCTATGTGTGCTGTTTTGGCTCCAGAATAACATCTATGTTGCAAGTACACATTTCTTCTGAGAGCTGAATGCCTCATCACACTCATGCCAATGGTGGAGAGTACTGTCTTCCCATGGGGTGAGGGTCTGGCACTGTGACTGCCCCCTGCCAGGTGCTATTGCCTCCAGTTATGCATCAGTTTGCCCTGCAAAGAGAGAGGGGTGTATCAGTGAGCATGGTGCAATGTGTTAGAGTGGTGTGGCTGTCATGGTTGAACAGTAGGTATTGTGTAAGCTGGAGGTGAGGATGTGAGGCTTGCAGCAGTGCTAAGTATTTGCCAGTGAGGTGAACAATCAATGTTAGGCACGAGTTGTGATTGATGGAGATTGTTGATAAGTGAGTGGTGGAAATGTGATCCATTGAGCAGTGTTAGAAACTAGTGATGCACTTGGTGGGATTTGACGGTACAGTCATTGACCTTGACTGCTCATGTGCACCCACTGACACAGCATCCAGATCCTTGGGGGCTAGACTCCCAGCATTGATCACTGTAGATGTCTGGGCCCATGGCCTTCAGAGTGTTTGCCATGGCTCCCTGTGGATGGTTCACATCTCTTATCCTCTCTACATACTACACCTAGGCATTCACAGTGTGTCAGAAAAGTTTGGGGCATGCACACCACTGCTGCACCTTGGTTAACTCTTCATACTTCTCAGAATCTCTTCCACAAACAATACCTGGTCCAGCCAGAACATTGGCTTAAGGTAACGCAGACTAGCTTTAAATGGTTGTCACCTTATATGGACTTGGGGCCCCTCCTGAGGCATGCAGCTACTCAATGGTGTTCTCAGTCCAACTGGTTTAAGAATGGCACAGTGGCAGTAGTTAGCACTGCTGCCTCACAGCGCCAGGGACCCATGTTCAATTCAGGTCTTGGGTGACTGATTGGAGTTTGCTCATTCTCCCTGTGACTGCGTGGGTTTCTTCTGGGTGCTCTGGTTTCCTCCCACAGTCCAAAGATGTGCAGGCTAGGTTGATTGGCCAAGCTAAATTGTCCTCAGTATCAGGGGATTAGCAGAGTAAATATGTGTGGTTACAGAATGGGGCCTGGGTGGGATTACAGGCTCGATGGGCTGAATTACCTCCTTCTACACTGTAGAGATTCTATGAGGAATTTTATAACTGCATATTGTAGTTGTGCAAATTAGAAGGCAGCTTGCAGTTGGTGTGCTGACCACAAGCAATGGACAGAGGTTAACTGTGTATTGCAATCCTTACTCTCTTTTATGGGAATGTCCATTGTCACCCCCTTCAAATCTTAAATTGTTGCAAAAGCATGACAAAAACAAGAGTTTGCTTCTGCCTACAGAGAGCAGAGCAGGCAGTGGAGATGGCAGCAGTGGTGAGGTATGTAAAATTGGGAAATTGGGCTTTATGCCAGCAGTAACATTCCAAGACCTTACACACCTCTGTCCTCCCTTGCTGCAATATTACCAATGGCAGGGGAGGCATTAGATGCCCCACTTGCATGTGAACATATTGAGGCCTTTACGTGGCTCCTCCAGCAACTGCTGGAATTTACCTGTGGTTGGGGCAGCTAGCACCATGTGCCTAGCTTGCCCGGCAAAATCCCAGAAGATCGCACTAGTGGCTAATCAGTCTGGCTGTGACTTGCAGGTTCTCTCATAGTGAGTGCAAGTGAAGGGGCAGTCACTGTTGGGGGCAATTGGATCCATCCTCCTTGGCTTCTCTTTTCACATTGGCTTTTTGCTCCTGGGTTCCTGGTGCTTTGAGGCAGCAGTGCCACTATACTAAGCAATGTGCCACTTGGGAACCAGGGACCCAGGTTCAATTCTGGCGTTGGGCACTGTCTATGTGGAGTTTGAACATTCTCCCTGTGTCTGCGTGGGTTTCCTTTGGGTGTTCCGGTTTCCTCACACACTCCAAAGATTTGCAGGTTAGGTTGATTGGCCATGCAAAAGTGTCCCTTAGTGTCAGAGGACGAGCAGGGTAAATATGTGGGGTTATGGAACTAGGGCCTTAGATGGGATTGTTGTCAGTGTAGGCTTGATGAGCCAAGTGGCCTATGGTCTCCTTCTATACTGTGTGAATTCTATAATTACTATTAAGATGCAGTTGAGAAAATAAGAACATAAGAACATAAGAAATAGGAGCAGGACTAGGCCGTCTAGCCCCTCGAGCCTGCCCCGCCATTCAATAAGATCATGGCTGATCTGTCGTGGCTCAGTTCCACTTTCCCGCCCTCTCCCCATAACCCTTAATCCCCTTGCCTATCAAAAACCCATCAACCCGCGTCTTAAATATATTTAGCGAGGCAGCCTCCACCACTTCAACGGGCAGAGAATTCCAGAGATTCACCACCCTTTGAGTGAAGAAGTTCCTCCTCAATTCCATTCTAAACCGCCCCCCCCCCCCTTTATCTTGAGGCTGTGCCCTCTAGTCCTACTGTCCTTTCTGAGCGGGCAGAGCCTCTCCACCTCTATCCTATCCATCCCATTCATCATCTTATACGTCTCAATGAGATGTCCCCTCATTCTTCTAAACTCTTAACGAGTACAAGCCTAGTTTATTCAGCCTCTCCTCATAGCTCAACCCCCTCAACTCCGGTATCAGCCTAGTAAACCTCCTCTGCACTCCCTCCAAGGCCAAAATATCCTTGTGTAAGTGCGGCAACCAAAACTGCACACAGCACTCCAGCTGCGGCCTCACCAGTGCCCTGTACAGTTGCAGTAAGACCTCCCTACTTTTATATTCAATCCCCCTCGCTATGAAGGCCAGCATCCCATTCGCCTTCCTGACCACCTGCTGCACCTGCAGGCTGGGTTTTTGCGACTCATGCACAAGGACCCCATGGTCCCTCTGCACCGTCGCATGCTGCAGTTTTTCGCCATGTAAGTAATAGTCCTTCCTACCATTATTCCTACCAAAGTGGACAACTTCACACTTGCCAACATTAAATTCCATTTACCAGTTCCTGGCCCATTCGCCCAGCCTATCTAGATCCTTCTGCAGACTTTCCACACCCTCCGCACAATTTGGCAAAATGGCTGCCCACTGATGATATAATAATCATTGATCGTATGGTGAAAATGGTTCTGTATGTAAGCACACAAAAGTGAACGAGAACAGTGTAATCAGAGTGACTCACCACCATTTTGCTGTATAATTTTATTGCTAGAATGTCACATGGAGGAGATGTAAGGAAAGGGATGTGTCCAGCTGCCTGATGACCTCTCCAGGTCTCCATTCAACACCCTCCAAATCATCTATCTCACATTCCCTGAATGTCACCAACCAACTGCCCCTTCCACTGTTGCTGGCACTCCCACTTCCTCCTGATTTGCAGATGGGTCTTGGGCCAGCAGTTTCATGGCACCGGGGAGCTGTGCACACATATCGGACATCTAGAGGCACTTCACTGATTCCAGTTGGATGAAGTTAGGCTAACCCCAAATGCTTACCCTGCTAGTCTCTCCAGTCATAGGCCCTCAGGTAAGTTATGTAATGGGGAGACAATTGGAAGGGTGAGGTTTTTCAGGATGGAAGGTGGGATGAGTATTAAGAGAGAGAGGCAAAGGATGGGTGAGTATTAGCAGAGAGAGGCAATCAGGAGGGAGGGGTAGGCATCAGAGGTGGAGGGGGTAATTGAGTAGGTGATAATCAAGAGGTGTGAAGTGTAAAATTCAAAAAGAGACCTGCAAGGATCATCAAGAGAACTGTGCTGTTCAGGTGAGGGACAAATGAGCACAGCCTGAGCCACACTTGTAAACATCTGAACCTTAAAAGCAATAGCTAATCTTTCCTTTAAATCTCTGCTCTGTCCTCACAGGAATAATTAAGCAGCCAATAATTTAAAAACCTTTTCTTTTATGGAACTTCATTTCATGGCTAATGAGATGTATAAACCTCCAACATGGGAAGGTCATAATGTTTGTTTTGAGTATTTTCTATTCTTTACACAAACAGTGTTAATGCAGCATCTGCTTTTTCATCAACCTCTCAATAATACCGATTACAAACTAATATCCTTGGGGATTGAATGAATTAATGTAAGGCAGTAGGACGCCTGAAAGCACACTAATATGTATTAATTTATCAGCGCTCAAAGAATATTATCGGAGAGGTGACATTAATCAGAGGTTAGTAAAGGGATTTTGTCGCAAGGATTCCATAACTTTTAGAAATGTCATGTGGGAAAGACTAACCTGACATCTACCCAAATATGGCAACTTAGAGTGGTAGCAGGAATGCTTCTGTTTATAGCATTCCTAATAGATCTCAATGACACTTCATAATACTGTCCATTTCTTGTAAGTGTGTAGAGGGGACGGGTAACATTCTAGGCTGGTTGCTTGTTACAATACAGACCAAACCAGCCAAATCTTACTAAAGGTGGAACTGGGACAAGTAAATCCCTATTTTTAATACAATGGGAGAAGGAGAGATTTGTCAGTTATAACTAATAATGCCAATACTTGATATCTTTTCGATCTATCTATGTTACTGACCATTCATCTTTCTCTTTTGAAAATCAGGACATAAAACATGCATCCAAGCTCCTGATCTTATGGAAAGAGTCTGTGAAAGTGTAATATCATAAAATTGGTATCTCTGACACACAAATTTCTACAAGTGCTTGGCCACACGTTATGGGTCAAGATTTGGTTGAATGTATTGATGAAAAAGAGCAGTTTGGTACTGACAACAAGCCCAGAACTTGCTGGATCAAGCAAAACTCTTAGGGAAATTAGATACATGCATGACAGAGGAAGGAACAGAAGATTATGTTAGTAGAATTAGAAGACGTAAGATAGGAAAAGATTTATGTGGAACATAAGCACCAGCATCATCCAGCTGGGACAAATAGTCTGTTTCTGTGCCATGTATTCTGTTTAATCTTATGGGGTGCACCATTAGTTAGACTCCCCCCACCTTTACCCTTCAGTTTGAAACAAAGGTTTGTCCCATGGGTTACTGGAAGTATGAGCTGATACCGGTTTGGAAAGGTCACTAAGGATCTTGATAAGCAATGTGATAAATATGCCAGTCAACCAATGAGAGTTAATAATTGAGAAGGAAACAGGGAATAAAAGAAAAGGAAATACTTTGAATGAGTGTTAACTCAGGAACTGGAATAAATAAGAAGAGGAAAAGGAAGATTGGATTACGAGGAAGAAAAAAAAGATAGCAAGAGTCAAAATCGGAAAAGAATTAAAACATATTCTATTCAAAAGGTTTCAAATAAATTCCTGCCTGCAGGAATGAGACGACACCGTTTCAATTGTTTTGTCTCTAGGAGGTTGAGTGGCAGAATTTCTGAATGTTAACTGTAATGACTTCAGTCAGGCCATTGAGGATGGCCTACTGGAATATGAAGGAGTCAATTGATGGGTCAATCAGGGAGTTTTTTCCTTGTATTTAACCAGGAATGTCAGTTCCTCTGGCACTCCCAAAGGTACATTGTTGACTGATAGCACTCCATGTACTGTTGTTGGAATTGTGAATAAAGGGATTTTGATGAAGGGACCTCTGCATTATTACATTAACCTTTACTGTTCACTGCACATCTAATGCTAATACCTAGCATGCAGCTAATTTAATATAAAGCAATGTAGAAAAAAATGTTTTTTTACAAGATGAGTGATGTGACTAGATTGGTGAGGAAGTTCAGTTGGAGGCATCATTAGTTGGCTGAACATCAATTGGCTTCAAGCCATTTACCTCACAACAGTCATGGGAAGGGCTTTCAGCTGTCTGATAATGTCCCCAGTTGAACTTCCTCATCAATCTAGCCACTGAGTAAATGCACCACATGTTGTGGAATCAAAGCCCAAGCATCAGAAATCTTTTTAAGTCCTTGTTCGTGTTGGCTGATCTCAATTTGGTGCATTATAATTGCTTCAGTGTTGGTGTTATAGCGAAAACAAGAGTAAAGGATAAAGCTGTATAAAATATTGGTTTGCCCTCAGGTAAAATATTGCTTCTAATTTTGGGCACCTCACTTTAGGAAGGATGTGAAAAGGTTAACAAGAATAGTTCCAAGGATGAGGAATTTCACTTGCTTGGATAGACTGAACAACCTGGACCTGTTCTTCTTGGAGAAGATAGTGTTGAGAGGAGATTTGATTGGGATGTTCAAAGTCATGAGGGCACTGGGCAAAGTAGGTAGAGAGAAAATGTACCCATTGTTGGAAGGATTGAGAACCAGAAGGTACAGATTTAAAGTAAGTTGGTAAAAGAAGCTATGGTGTCATGCACCAAGTGGTCAGGGTGCGGAATGCATTGCCTGAGAGTGTAGTGTGGATGCAGATGGTATTCAAGGGTTAGGGAATTGCATCATTATCTGAAAAGGAAAAGAAAAATGCAGTGCTCCAGGGAAAAGGCAGGGGAATGGCACTTAGTTAATCGTATTTGCAAAGAGCTGGTATTTATATGATGGGTTGAATGGCGTATTTCTATGCTGTAACCATTTTGTGATTCAATGATTCAAGTCAAAGGCCCCTCAGAGGATGCATCAGTATAACTGTCAAAATATACCAGCCATGATTGTCAGTACTGAATCCACCAAGGTCAGCAGTGCTTAGATGTGCCACCCCCTCCAATTATAGTGCCACTATGGGATGGCTGCACACCAGTGTTGTATCTAATGTGCTTGTCTGTGCCCAAGGGCAGAGTTCCAGTGGAGGTAAATGTTCCTGGTGGGGCAGGAGTGGGTGAATACTCCTGAGAGTAAAGCTTAGATGTGCCCTTCTTAATTTCCATAACTGGGCAAGTCATGGCTGTAGTAGAACTCTATGGAATAAAGACATAGTTCATGCAGAGTCATCAAAAAATTCTGTAAAAGGACCCTGAAAAGGGGATTAAGAATACAAATACATTTTTTTTTGGTTTCAGAAAACACATTAAGATATCAGTTAAATTCTTTATTGCTCTTTATCTGCTGATTTACTTCACAAATGCAAATTTACATCTTATTATGTACAGTTTTAGCTTTAGTATAAAATATATGGTCTGTTCATGTGTTGCTTTTCGACTTATGCACAAGCTGCACTATATCCAGCAAGCAGTCAAGAATAAACTTTCTTTATTATTTATGGTCTGTTTCTTTTAATACACAGTATTTTCAATTTTTTTTTGAAAGAGGATGAATGGTGGCAATCTTCTATCCCATTAGTAAAGTGTCCAGAGTACTACGTAGGTAGTCAACTGGGTGAACACAAACCATCAAAGAATGTCACTTGGACCATGGGACCTTGGCTCATAGAATCCGTACAGTGCAGAAGGAGGCCATTTGGTCCATTGAGCCTGCACCAACAACGAACCCACACATTTTTGGAGTGTGGAAGGAAACCGGAACACCTGGAGGAAACCCAGGTACACATGGGGAGAATGTACAGACTCCACACAGACAGTGACGCAAGGGCGGAATTGAATCTGTGTCCTTGTTGGCGTAAGGCAGCAGTGCTGCTCTTACACCGCCGTGCTGCTCTACCTTGCCCTTGGCTGAGAGGGAACTCCCAGTCATGATCTAATCAAGGTAACTAGAACATGCTAGCCATGTCCAAACTTGGGTCACTGTAAATTTTAAAAAGCAATGATACCTTAGAAAGGGCAGCTTGTGAGCTGTCTGGGCAGTTCCAATGTGATTGCTACATGATTAGCAGCTTAAAGCGAATATTGGTTGCAGTAGGATTGTTCATTCTGAGGTATGCATCCCTATTACCACATTAAGGTCAAGTTTGGGGCCCAGGCAGACCTTGCATTCAAGGTACCTAGTGTGGTCACTGTAAATAAAGAGAACGTAACAAAAGTTTAAAGGGAATATTAGGGAGGGATTCTTCGCACAGAGAGTAGTGGGAGTGTGGAATGAGCTGCTGGATAAAGTGGTACATGTGTGGTCACTTTTAACATTTAAGAAAAACTTGGACGGGTTCATTGATGAGAGGGATGTGGAGGGATATGGTCCAAGTGCAGGTCAGTGGGACTAGGCAAAAAATGGTTTGGCACAGACAAGAAGGGCCAAAAGGTCTGTTTCTGAGTTGTAATTTTCTATGGTTCTATGACAAATAGGAGTAGGACATACAGTTTGTCAAGCCTGCTCTGCCATTCAGTACAATTATAGCTGATCTTGGGCTTTAACTCCCCATCCACTCCATTTCCTAAGAGACCAAAAAATCTGTGTCTCTCAGTTTTAATTCGATGATGGCACACCTACAATTGAGGAAAAGTTTCACGAACTTTCAAGTGAAGAAATTGCTTCACGACCCAGTCCTAAATGATCAGTCCCTTATCCCGAGATTGCATCCCTTAGTTTTAATCTCCTCGGGGGCAACAACCAAACAGATGAAGTATGCATGTGTGTGCAAGTTAATACCTCATTCCCACAGATATAGCTACCCAAGTTAATATCTCACTCCCACAACTATATGTAGCCTTATTATAGGTTCAGAGTAGCGAGAATATCTGGAGAATAACAATGGTTGATTAGTCGATAAAACTAATTTTTAATTCATTCTCATTGTATTAAATTTCTGACCCAGTTGAATGCTGCAAATATGTAATATTCCCAATGTAGTGAACCTTCGCTGCAGTACCTCCAAAACAAATATAACATTCCTTGCGGAGTCTAAAAGTGCACAGTGTTCCAGGTTTGGTAAAATTGGAGCAAGACTTCTTTATTCTTGCACTCCACACTCCAATCTAATTGCAAAAAAACTGTACATTTGTTACTTAACATCTCCTAAAATGTGTCAACTATTTGCTGATCAAGAAACTGCCATGCAAATTGTCATAGAGATTACACTGCAGCCTGAAAGATTATATTGGCTGAAGTACAATTGCAACAAACAGGAGATGATTTTTTAAAATAAGAAGACAAGAGTTTATAATCCAAACAGCCCTGTAATCTAAATATTGTATTTTGCTTTGCATGCATTCAGCTGTATTCATCTAAAGCAAAATTCAATAATTAAACAGAAACAGCAGGGAGTCATCTTAAAAAAATCAATTTTCTCCATTCCTCGTGCTTTGCTTGTGTTTCGTTCCCAGGTGTACAGAGAACAAAATGGAATGAAGATGTTTTCAGGAATTTCCAAGGCTTTTCCGTTTGAACTTCTCTGGTCTCCACCTGCAACAGTTGCAGGCTTGACAATCCAAAGGCATCGAATTGGGAGGAGAGAATTCCTGCTTCAACTCCCTCTATGTCCATTGATAGTGTGTTCAAACATAGAGCTGCCCCTGAATTGCTGGTGGTAGAACTTTTACAAGGATCCTCATCAGATCATCTCAGCCAGATAATCAAAATGAGCGAACCTGAGGATATTTATAAATGGGGCCTTATTTGCTTTGGTGAGATAAATGACCAAGTTACCTTTTTTTATTCATTCATGGGATGTGGATATCACAGACTAGAATTTATTATCCATTCGTAATACTATAGAGAAGGTTGTGAGCCACTTTCTTGAACCACTGCAGTCTGTGAACTAAATATATAGAATCATACAATCCCTACATTGCGGATGGAGGCCAGTCAGCCCTTTGAGCCTGTACCGACAACAGTCCTACCCAGGACCTATCCCTGTAACCCCACGTATTTACCCTGCTAATCCACCTGACATGAAGGGGCAATTTATCATGGCTAATCCACCTAACCCGCACATCTTTGGACGGTGGGAGGAAACCAGAACACCCAAGGAAACGGAAGCAGACACAGGGAGGATGTACAAACTCAACACAAACAGTCACCTGAGGCTGGAATTGAACCCACTATGAAGCAGCGCTGTTCCACCATGCCGCCCCACAATTATATTCTCACAATTAAACCTGAAGCTTGCCTGAGGAGAGGAAACACCTTCAGACAATGATACATCTATCCAATGATGGACCTAAATGACTAATTTCATCAAAGGCTGCATAGAAACATTGGGTTGCATGAAGATTTAGGGTAGCTGTTACCTTCCTAGCTACCGACAAGCCTGTGTTCTAATACACGTGACTGCAAGTTGGGTTCCACCAACTGGCAAACTTAACTGACTATATCCAGGGCAGAAATTCATCCTCCTTACGTACTGCTCATACAAAAAATCCAGATATCAGCTCTGCCATTCAATGATGATGATGATGTTCAGCGTAACTTCACTGCCCACTGTCCATGTCCCTTAACTCCCTCAGAGACCAAGAATCTGCCACAGACACACACGCCCAAAACCTATTAGATACACGGTGGGTGATGCATTTCAAGACAAGACTTGCCAAGCCAAAACAAATGTTATCAGTGACACAGATGGTGTCAAGAAAGTAATACAGAAGAAGTAAGCTGAGGGATGCTCTGATTCCCTTTCTCTTCTGTGTAAGCAAGCCCGAGAAAACAACTCTATCAGAAACCTACCAACAAACCAAGATCTCATAATAACTACAACATCTTCTATATCTGACTGCAACCAAGAAACCAGCTAACCAAAGTTGGCTGCAACATTTAAAATCTACTCCTCAAGGGCAATTAAGAGGATACTTAACTGTACATACTTTTACCTTTTTCATTGGACTCTAACTCTCCTCATTTCTGAAGTCTATGTGCATGCGTGCATTTGTGCGTGTGTGCATGTGTGCATTTGTGCATGTGTGCGTTTGTGCATTGTGTTCTTATTTTTCTCGGGTTTAGTGATTAAAATATCTGCTCTTTAACACAAGAAAATATTTGATCTCTGACAAATCTTGTTTGATTGGTTCCTTATTGGTCACAGCTTAAACACTAAAATATATTCTGATTTGGAAAAGGCATATCCTCACGAGAAAAAACTAAAACCTGTGTTGTGACCAACTTAGGATGTTGAATGGATTGAACCAGTTCACCCTCTCTCACCTGGTCATATGTCACATGGCACAAAAGTTTTTTTTGTTTGTTTACTTTATTCTAATCCAATCAAGTCAAATTAAATCCAATTCAGAGTCCCAACAAGTTGGGACATTCCCGATCGAAGCTGACAAGACAGGGCTCTCACCACCTGTCTTGGGCTTGATCTATATGATCCAAGCTGATTGGAGTAGGTGTAGCTCCTCCTCCAAAGCTTGGCCTCCAAAAGGCCGAGATGCCGCTTTAAAAAATTGCTTCAAATGAAGCTGAAATGTAACCTAATGACTTTAACCAAGTGCAGCATGTCGATACTACACTTGATTTTAGCCAAACAGCGAAACTATTATACACTGGCACAAAAGTTGGAATACGTTAGTAGGCCAAACAAAATGAACTAGTAAGGGCTCTCTAGAAATGCGGTGTACATTTCTGAATCAAGAACTCACAGTACAGTTTATTAGTCCTATTTGAGTAATTGGTGAGCTTATGTTTGAACGATAAAAGGAAACACAATGCAGCTCACCTGCAAAGTGCTAAGGAGAGTTAAAACAGAGACTTTATGGTGTGGCTGGAATTTTGATAATCCCTCCTCACACACTTCCCGCTGGGGTTTCAGCCACATGTAAAAATAGACCCCATTATCTACATGCAGCATCTGTGGCTGTAGCTTCAGAATATTTTTGATTAATATCAAAACAGATCATTGCATTAATGGCAAAGTAGTGGCAAACACACAACTGGAACTTGAAACTGAACATAACTTTGCTTCATTTTGGTTTAAAACGATAAAGCAGCGTAATGCTTGAATTTCTGAGAAGTAATTTTTACACAATTCACGGTTATTACAACAGCCATATGTTTGAATATTATTCCTGGAACCGAGTCTTCTCATTCTAATCACTCACCTCTCAAAAGAATGTTTTTAGTTTGTTTTTTCTTTCCAATTTGCAATGTAGATTTAGGCGGTGGAAGCCTCTAGCCTACCATTATTTCTCCCTAGACCTTAGCAGTAGTTGAATACATTGCCATGTTACCAAATTGCCTGCGCTGCTGTGTGAAAGAATTTTGCTGCCACATTGTCTCCAGTCACCATTTCCATATGTTACACTGGGTTAATTATTTATGTAACCATGGTAACTGAAGGGAATGACTTTATCTCTAGTTACCCAGTTGTAATGAAAACACATTGGCACTAAAATGTTATTGGGATTCCATTGATTTTCTATTGTAACTGGAGGGAGACCAGCAGTGTCCTCAGCAGAGATGGAGTTGTGCTAGTGAGCTTCTGTTTTTGGAAATTTGATTTTTAAGTAGTAGTACGCCCATTGGACTCACGTAAGGTGAATGACTGTCGACAAGAAAAGCCAGAAACACCGACTGTGTAAATCGGGAGTTTCTGCTCCCTATTGAAAGTTGGGACCTGGTGGTTGTGTGCCTGTTATTTTCTCAATAGGGTTTAGTGTACTTGTATCCACAGAGACATGTGCGAGCGCTAATAGTAGGATTAAAAGCAAACAAGCACCTTGGAGTCATGAAGATGTTAAAAACAAAGTTTTTATAAAATAATGGGCAGCATGGTGGCACAGTGGTTAACTCTGCAGCCTCACAGTGCCAGGGACCCGGTTTCAATTCTGGCCTTGGACCACTATCAATGTGCAGTTTGCATGTTCTCCCCGTGTCTGCACTGGTTTCCACCAGGTGCTCCAGTTTCCTCCAATGTTCCAAAGACGTTGATTCGCCATGCTAAAAGTGCTCTTTCTGTCAGGGGGATTAGCAGGGTAAATTCATAGGGTTATGGGGATATGGGTTGGGTGGGTTGGTTGTCAGTGTGGGCTCGTTGGGCCAAATAGCCCTCTTTTACACTGTAGGCATTTTATGATTTCTATAAAAATAGTCAGGTTTGCTCAGGGAGCCAAATGAATCAGGTTCAGTGGAGGGTCAAAGGGGCCTGGGGAATGATGATTCACAGGAAGTGGTGCTCATGCCTGAAGGACCAATGTTGCAGAACATTACTGGTAGCAATCCCAGTGTAGTCAAGTGAATAGCTTCAATCAAAGAATATTGGATCCAATATTCAACTTTAGGACATCTGTGTGGGCAGTGGGATTAGCACTGCCTGGCTGACCGCTCTAAATGATTGTTCACTGAGCTCATTCAAATGAGGCACACCACTGATCATCGATGAGTAGCCCTTAGATTGAGGATAAGTAGAAATTATGGATGGGAAAGGCAATCTCAGGGATCTTTTTGTGGGGTCATAAGGAGCATCAATGATCAATGGAACTGAGATTTTTGTTTCATTTTCAGACTAGTTTATTGTGGAAACTAAGCATTGCTGTTTGGATTCTATACATATGGCTCCATTAGGCCCAGCTTGCTAAGTGCACTATCTACCCATTCACAACTGAAAATTGTGCTGGGGTTCTAAAGCCAACATAGGACCATAAATTCAGTATTCAAATAAGGCTGTCAACTATTTGGAGCAAAAGTACTGGACAGCTATTTTGAGGCTCACAAGTGACCTTGGGCTATACCATTTAAAAAAATACACTTTTTATGCCTAGCAGCCTGTGAAATGGAAGACAGACAAGTTTGCTCTCATTGCCTAAACACATTTTTCAGAAATACTTTTTCAACTTCTATTAGTAGAATCACACCTTCCCCAACCCTGGCAAATTCTTTCTTCCAACAATGTAACCTCTGACTCACTTAATAATGTCACAAGAGATCAGAGAGTATTAGAAACATGGTAAATGATTGGAAAACAGCACAGTTGCTACTCAGAATGAATCGTCACAGGGTTTTACTGTTGAGATATTGATGAACATAGCAGTTCCATACTTGGATGGTGTTAATGCCACTGCATAAACATAAGAGTGAGTCCCACTCTTGCCAAGTATATGCATTCATTAGTGAGAACACAATAGCAGTGACATTGCAAAAGCTAGCAATGCAATACTAATTTCCTTTATAAGATGATTTTGGTTTTATTTTGACTTTAATTTCTACTCTGAAATGCTACGTGTCTTTTCATTTAACATTCAACACCCTTGTAGGGAAATTTACTTTGACTTTTACGCACATGTACACCCACACATATATAATGATAAATCCTTGCGCAACTGATCTAAATAAAGTGGAATACTAAAGACCCTGTGTGATCTATTTTCTTACCTGCAAAAGCTAAAGTGATGTTCAGCCTGATAACTTTGTGCTTGACCATCAAAATGATCCTGCAGTGTAAGGGGGGAAGAATAATAGTAGGAGGGGCTACTATTTAAAGGGTGAAAAGCTGCAGCATGCTACGGTACAGAGGGACCTGGGGGTCCTTGTGCATGAGTCGCAAAAACCCAGCCTGCAGGTGCAGCAGGTGATCAGGAAGGCAAATGGGATGCTGGCCTTTATAGCGAGGGGGATAGAATATAAAAGTAGGGAGGTCTTGCTGCAACTGTACAGGGCACTGGTGAGGCCGCAGCTGGAGTACTGTCTGCAGTTTTGGTCGCCACACTTGCGCAAGGATATTTTGGCCTTGGAGGGAGTGCAGAGGAGGTTCACTAGGCTGATACCGGAGTTGAGGGGGTGGGACTATGAAGAGAGGCTGAATAGACTGCGTTTGTACTCGTTGGAATTTAGAAGGATGAGGAAGGATCTTATAGAGACGTATAAGTTAATGAAGGGGATGGATAGGGTAGAGGTAGAGAGATTCTTGCCGCTCAGAAAGGACAGCAGGACTAGAGGGCACAGCCTCAAGATAAGCGGGGGGAGGGGCACAGTTTAGAACAGAGTTGAGGAGGAACTTCTTCACTCAAAGGGTGGTGAGTCTCTGGAATTCTCTGCCCGTTGAAGTCGTGGAGGCTACCTCGCTAAATATATTTAAGACACGGGTGGATAGTTTTTTGGTAGGCAAGGGAATTAAGGGTTATGGGGAGAAAGCAGGAAAGTGGAACTGAGCCACTTCAGATCAGCCATGATCTTACTGAATGGCGGGGCAGGCTCGAAGGGCTAGATGGCCTACTCCTGCTCCTGTTTCTTATGTTCTTATGTTCTTAGAAGAGTCAGCTCATGCCCCCACTCCTGTTGGCAGTTCCCGTTAACATGAAATGAGGATGGAATTGGCCTTGGTTATAATGTCCCCCACATCCCTCATGCCAGCATGGCCAAGTAGCTTAATATTGTCAACAATATTGCTTTGGTTCATGCTTGAAAAATAGCCATTTGTACCAGTACTAGAGGTATAGAGATCCACTACCTTTGTGGTTCTACTTTTCAACTTGCTTCCTATATTCCTATATTCTGCTTTTAGGACCTCATTTTTTTTTAACTTACGTTGCTTACACCAATGTGTACTATAACCACTGGCTGTTTGCCCTCCCACTTCAGAATGTCCTACAGCCACTCCGTGACATCCTTGGCTCTAGCACCAGGGAGGCATCCTGGAATCTCACTTGTGGCCACTGAAACGCCTATCTATTCCCCATACAGTTCAATCCCCTATAACTATTACATTCCCACACTTTTAACTCCTCGCCTCTGCAGCAGAACCAATCATGGTGCAACAGATTTGGCTGTTGCTGTTTTCCCCTAAAAGGCCATTCCCTTCAACAGTATCCAAAATGGTACATCTGCTTTGAAAGGGAATAGTCACAGCAGATTCCCACACTGCCTGCCTAAGTCTCTTACTCTGCCTGGTGGTCACCCATTCCCTTCCTGCCTATGGAGTCTGAGCCTGCAGTGTGACCACCTCTCTATACATGCTATCTACGATGCTCTCCACCCTGTCGACGCTCCACAGTGTCCCCAGCCTCCACTCCAGTTCCGAAGCTCAGGCCTCCAGGAGCTGCAGCTGGCAACACTTCCTGCACGCATGCTGACCCCGGGCACCACAAACGTTCCTGGCCTTCCACATAGAGTACAAAGGACAGATTACAGCTTGGAGGTCTCTTGTCATGTCTTACCCCTTTAAATTAAACTTCTGAAAGATGTTTTGTTTCACATTATATTCAATTCCTGAGGGTCCTTCTTTCCTGCTCCTCGTTACTACTGAAAATAACTTTTACAAACTATAATCTACAGAAATATCCTTTATTAAATATAAATAGTTCCTCAATCATCAACATTAATATAAATTAACTAGTCATTATCAAATTGATTTTTATATGACCTTGCTGTGTGTAAAATAGCTGTTGCATCTCCTACTTTGTGACAATGACAATACTTTGAAAAAGACACAATGAGCAGAATTTTACTGGACCATTTAGGGTGGGCTTGGAGGCAGAAGAAGCTTAAACTAGCTAAGGAAGCACGTTGAAGTGATGTCACCCTACCAGCAAAAGGGAAACTGATGAATAACCCTCTCACCCACAGACTAACTGAATCATTTAAGTGGCCAATTAAGGGCATCTTCCTGCCACTGTTGGCTTATTACTGGTTTTAGGGATATCATTGGGTAAAAAAATGACAGTTAAGTTTTAGCAGCCATCTAATGGGCTTGGAATGAGAGGGCCTTCAATTTGGGCATTATTTGGCTCATGGATTGGACTCTCTAGTGCCAATGGGTGCCTCTGCAGTAACAGCTCCTCTTGCGGTTACCAACCACTCCATCAATGCCCATCCCACCAGCAACATCACCACCACCTAAGGCCTGCCTGACTGGCCATGGCACCCTCAGACCACTCTTAGCTAGTTGTGAGAGCACTATCCTACCATTGTGTCCTCTCCTTCCAGGTCCAGTCCCAGTAGTGCCTACTGTTTGTTGTGGCACTATTGAAACTGCTGAGCTGCTGGATCTCCAGATGGTTGGCAGTTCCTGGTGGCAGACTTAATAAGGGCACTAGTCCTGTTGGCACCTCTGAGAAGATGCAGTCTTGGGTCTTGCGGTCCATTTAAGTGGAGTTATCCCTGCTCCTGAGTCCATTAAGTGGGACTCTTCCGTGAAAACATATTCCAGTCCTATTTCATGGAATCATAGAACCTTACAGTGCAGAAAGAGGCCCTTCGGCCCATCGGGTCTGCACCGACCACAATCCCACCCAGGCCCTAACCCCATATCCCTACATATTTTGCCTGCTAATCCCTCTAACCTAAGCATCCTAGTATACTAAGGGGCAATTTTAGCATGGCCAATCAACCTAACCCGCACACCTTTGGACTGTAGGAGGAAACCGGAGTACCTGGAGGAAACCCACGCAGACATGAGGAGAACGTGCAAACTCCACACAGACAGTGACCCGAGCTGGGAATCGAACCCAAGTCCCTGGAGCTGTGAAGCAGCAGTGCTAACCACTGTGCTACCGTGCCGCCCATGGTATTTATGATATTTTCTATTTAAATACAAATATTCCTCTGTGGAATTTGGGATTGGTTACTTGCTCGGTTAGCTAACAAAAACAAAAAGTCAAATTAAGTGGATAATTTTCAGATTAGCAGGAGACAATGACTGGGATGCCGGAGGGGTCTGCAATTACCATCTACATCAAAGGTTGAGATGAGTGGACCAGGTGGCATGTATCCAAGTTTGCTGATGATGCAAAGCTAGGTGAGAATGTAAGCTGTGAGGAGGACACAGAAAGATGGCAAAAGACACCAAGCAAATTAAAATGTCTAGTGATAGTGTGAGGAGGTGGAGTTGAGGCAGAGGTTTAGTCATGAAATGCCTACTCTAGCTTCTATTTTTTCTATTCTTAAGAAAATGGGCAAGATGGTGGGAGACTGGATACAATTGCGGAAAAGTGAAATTATCTACTTTGTAGGAAGAAGAAAAAGCAGAATATTTTTTAAAGGTGAGAGATTAATAATATATGTTGATATTCAGAGTAATTTGGGCATCCTTCGACACAATTCATAGGAAATCAACCTGCAAGTACAAGCAATTACAGAAGCAAATAGTACATTAGCCTTTAATGTTCAGAGAACGGGATTATAAACATAAGGAAGTCTTGCTGCAATGAAATGGAGCTTGGTGAGACCAAACATATCGGGGACAATTCTCCCAAAAAAATTCTAAGTGTCGAATTTGAGTAAGAACTGGAGTAAGTCACGCTGGTTTTTTCAGTGGGAGTTTCAAAAGGAATTTCCCACACTCTGTGCACTATAGAGTGCACTACGTGAATCCCCTTGAAAATCAGTGGACAGAGCCTACTACTGCTGGAGAGGCTGGCAGCATAGCACTGAGCAGGCCACAGCACCTGCACCAATCTGTCATAGCAGAGATTGCTGCATGTGGCAGTGGCCTTGCACTGCCGGCCTCCCGATCACTGGCCAGCCCCTTGACTCCACATTGCCGGCTGTGCGACCCACCCCCCACCCCCCCGCAACCCACCCCCCACCCCCCCACGACCCAATCGGTGACATGTCTGGGCCAGCCTCAAACCTCCCCCCCCCACCCCCACCAGCTACCAGCCCGCCTTGATGTCATCCCACCCCATGTCCCAGCTCCCCACAGTACTGTTCTCCCAATTTACCGCCCCCCCCACCCCCATCCACACCCTCACACAGGCAGCCCCAAACACCCTTGAAAGCCCAGATACCTTTCTGCCCCATCCTGACTCGATGCCCCAGCACGCAGCGGCAATCTCCCAAACCCACCCCACTGACAGTCCGGACCTCCCCCAGCAGGGTGATTTTCCACCCTCCTCCCAATCCCAATGACCAGCCTGTTCACTGGCCTCCCTTCCTCTGTCACTCAGCCCAAATGCAGAGTTACAGCAGGACCACCCCCCACCTCCACCAGTGGCCTCCCCCAGAAGCCCTACCACCCATCAAGAACAGCCCCATTAGGCCCCACAAACTTGGCACTGCCTGGTGCCCAGAGGGCAGTGCCAATGTGCCTCTTTGGCACTGCCAGGGGGCCAGGCTGGCACTGCCAAGGGGGCAATGCCCAAGGGACACCCCTCCTGGCATCTGACCCTCTGGGGGACCTCGATTGCCACCTCATCATTCCAGCAGGTATGAGCCACCTGCTCCCTGCAATTGGGGAACTATACTAAACCCTGGAGTGAACCACCCCTGGCAGGGGGGAAAGAGGCTAGCGGGCTGGGAGATTCCAGTCTCAGGCTTGCTAATCATATTTAAAATACATGCAAATTAGCATTAACATAAATTATGCAGCTCCATGCTGATGGATCCAGAAATCCAGCTGCCAAAGATGCACAGAGGCCTGGTATTCAGCAGGGAGTCCACTAGAATCGCTCCCATCTAGTTTCTCTCCTTACTGAAGGAAAGATATATTTGCCTTAGAAACAATGCAATGGATGTTTGCTAGTTTGCTGCCTGTCATTAAGAAATGGATATAGTTTTAGGTCATTAATGTCTGTATATTTACTTTTGGGAATATTCTATAGTTTAATTTCTAAATTTTGCTGCAAGTTTGTGCAATTGTTTAGGTGCCTGCATTGTAATGAGATTTTATGACCCTAAAGCAAAAACAGGGTATAAAAAACTAGGTTGTTCCTTAGCAACAACAGGCCCACAGAGGCAGTAAAAAGCAGTTTTACTTCAGTTGGTGGTTATGCTCTGAGATGTACTGAGCATTTTAAGTCTCTAGCAGGGCATTAAGGGAGACTGCTTATTGCAGGCACAAAACTAAAGAACAAGGAAAGGGTGTGAGCCCATTAAGTGGGCCCCTCCTGTGAAAACAAACTCCAGCCCAATTTAAATACAATATACAAATACAATATTCTGTTGGCACGACTGAATATTGATTGTGTGAAAAGAAAGCTTGAATGCATGTGGCTTGAGGACAGAGGAATACTGGAAGGAGAGGTTGAAACCCTGGAAGTGGATCCTCATTGAAGCCATTAGGAGAATGTGTTGCCTGGGAGAAAATTCCAAGATGCGTTCTTCAAGAATGTAAATTGAAAACACTCATGTAAACAACTGAGTTCCAGTGAGACCAGTTGGCTCACAGTTCGACAAGTCCCTGGATAGAATTAATGAGAAATCTGTAGAAGTTATTTTGGGTGGCATATGTCACTTTGTTTCAGAGTATGGCGTGTCCAACCATGGTTTGCCTATTAATTTACATGGACAGTGTACTTATTGAGAACATTAGAGTAGAAGATAGATTCTGTTACTTGTGCTGTCTTTAAATATCTATATATATCTGTAAAAGTATATTTGGGTGAAGGAGCGGTTTATCTTGGTGTTCACCTTCTTTTGTTTAATAAATATTTTATTGTTTAAAGTTCATCAACTGACTCATGTGACTCTGTTCAGTAAGTGCCTTCAACACATCTAAACAAAAAACATGTTCTCATTTCTTTCAATGTGCTGAGGCGAAGCAATATGATAAGCATTGGCTCAGCTCAAAGGGATGGGGCCAAGTCCTTTTTATATTGAGTGAACTTGATGGTGCCACAGCCTGTCAGAAGCTGAGGATGTACAGACTGTAAGGAAGGAGACATCATTTATTCTAAAAGGTTCAAAGAATCTAATACGGTGAAACATCCACTTAACTGATGAAATTACTAATATATAATAATCCCACTCACGACACAATTTCATTTTGAGCATGATACATGCTAATTGGCATAGCTTTTCAATGGCAGGTTGCATTTGGGAAAAAAACATTACTCAGAAGTGAACTTTTTTGGCAGTTTTCCCTTCAATTTCATCAGTGTAACTGTCTTCTGTTTCCCAGGTCTCTCCAGAATTGCAGTGAATAGTACATACAGTTGAACTGCTCTCAAAGAACACTGTGTAACATAGGTAAAGCTGACTTGCACTTGTTTTTTCCTTTTCTCCTGACAGCAAAGTATCTCAAAAAATGGGAACAGGAGTAAGCCATGTGGGGTCTGTTCCTGCCATTCAATGAGATCACAATTCCTCTGTGACCCAACTGCAAAAATCCATCAATCTCAGATTTAAAATTAACAATTGCTCTCGCATCAATTATTGTTTGTGAAAAGGAAGTCCAAACTTCTACTGCCCTTTAGTTTTTGAATCTTTCATAGAATCATAAAATCCTACAGTGCAGAAGTAGGCCTTTTGGCCCATCGAGTCTGCCTTGACCACAATCCCACCCAGGCCCTATTCCGGTACTCCCATACATTTAGCCTGCTAATCCACCTGACACTAAGAGGCAATTTAGCATGATTAATCAACCTAACCCACACATCTTTGGACTGTGGGAGGAACCAGAGCACCCAGAGGAAATCCACATAGACACAGGGAGAATGTGCAAACTCCACACAGATAGTGACCCAAGCCAGGAATCGAACCCGGGTCCCTGGCACTGTGAGGCAGCCGTACTAACCATTGTGCCACCATGCCGCCCTAAAGTTTTCTAAATTCTGAAAGGTCAAACTCTAAATTTTAGGCTTTGCCCTCTAGATATAGATTCCTCAACAAGCAGAAATAATTTCTCTCAACCTGTTTCCCTTAATATCTTAATACATTTGACTGAATCACACACCTGAACCTCCCAAATTACAGCAAATACAGTTGTGGTTTGCGTAATATTTCATTGGAGTTCAAGTATCATTCTGGTGAACCTATGCTGCACTTTCTCCAAGACCAATATGTGATGCCATTAACCCATCATAGTGCTGTGGGCCTGGTCTAACCAGGACTTTGTATATTGAGAGTATGCATTCTACCCTCTTATATTCTCGTTCTCTAGATATAAAGGCAAGCATTCCATTAGCTTTTTTGATTATTTCCTCTACCAGTTTTAATAAACCATGCTCTTAGACCTCCAAACCTCTTTGGACCTCAGCTGCTTCTAGCTTTTCACCATTTAGGAGGTGTCCTGTTCTATCCATTTTAGGTCCAAAGTAGGTGACTTCACCTTTTCCTGTATTGAAAACAATTTGTCACAGTTTTACGCACTCACTTACCCTATCGATATCACTGCAATTTCCATCCAAATTGTTTATAATCCCATCTATCTCTACGTCATTGTCAAATTTGAAGCTGTGACTTTCTCTCACATTAACTAATTGATTAGTAAATTGTGCAATTAGTAAATTGTGCAAATCTGTGCAAAGATTTGTGCAAAGCGTGCAGGAAGGTTTTTTGACTCAGTATGTTGATAGGCCAACTAGAGGTGAGGCTATATTGGATTTGGTGCTGGGAAATGAGCCAGACCAGGTGCTAGACTTGGAAGTTGGTGTGCATTTTGGTGATAGTGACCACAATTCGGTTACGTTCACCATAGTGATGGAAAGGGATAGGCATGAACCTCGGGTCAGTAGTTTTAGCTGGGGGAAGGGTAATTATGAGGCTATTAGGAGAGAATTAGGAAGCATAGGTTGGACTAGGAGACTACAGGGTCTCAGAACGTCCGAAATGTGGAGTTTTTTCAAGGAGCAGCTACTGCGAGTCCTTGGTATGTATGTCCCTGTCAGGCAAGGAGGAATTGGTCGAGCTAGGGAACCGTGGTGCACTAAGAAAGTTGGTTCGCTGGTTAAAAAGAAAAAGGAGGCTTATGTCTGGATGAGACTTGAGGGCTCAGGTAGTGCACTAGAAAGCTTTAGATTGGCTAGGAGGGAGTTAAAGAGTGAGTTAAGAAGGGCTAAAAGAGGACATGAGAAGACTTTGGCTGATAGGATTAAGGAGAATCCTAAGGCGTTCTATAGATATGTTAAGAACAGAAAGTTGGTTAGGGCAAGATTGGGGCCAGTTAGAGACAGCAGTGGGAATTTGTGTGTGGAGCCGGAAGAGATTGGAGAGGCATTGAACCAATATTTCTCTTCGGTATTCACGCAGGGGGACATAAATGTAGCTGTGGAGAACACTGGGTTACAGGGTTGTAAACTGGACAGTATTGCAGTTGATAAGGAGGATGTGCTAGATATTCTTGAGGGTTTGAAAATAGGTAAGTCCCCTGGGCCAGACGGGATTTACCCTAGGATTCTCTGGGAGGCAAGAGAGGCGATTGCAGAGCCTCTGGCTCTGATCTTCAGGTCGTCGTTGGTCACAGGTATAGTGCCAGAAGATTGGAGGATAGCGAATGTTGTCCCATTGTTTAAGAAGGGGAACAGAGACTTCCCCGGGAATTATAGACCGGTGAGTCTTACTTCTGTTGTGGGTAAGGTTTTAGAAAAAATTATTAGGGATAGGATTTATAATTATTTGGAGAGTAATGAATTGATTGGAGATAGTCAGCATGGTTTTGTGGAGGGTAGGTCGTGCCTTACTAACCTTATTGAGTTTTTTGAGAAAGTGACCAAAGAGGTGGATGGGGGTAAGGCAGTTGACGTGGTATATATGGACTTTAGTAAGGTGTTTGATAAGGTTCACCATGGAAGGCTTCTGCAGAAAATGCAGATGTATGGGATTGGGGCTGATTTAGGTAATTGGATCAGGAATTGGCTGGCGGATAGGAGACAGAGGGTGGTGGTTGATGGTAATTATTCGTCATGGAGTTCAGTTACGAGTGGTGTGCCTCAGGGATCTGTTTTGGGGCCACTGCTGTTTGTAATTTTTATAAATGATCTGGATGAGGGTATAGTTGGGTGAATTAGTAAATTTGCTGATGACACCAAAGTCGGAGGTGTGGTAGATAGTGAGGAAGGGTGTCTTAGTTTACAGGGGGACTTGAACAAGTTGCAGAGCTAGGCCGAGAGGTGGCGGATGGAGTTTAATGTGGAAAAGTGTGAGGTAATTCACTTTGGCAGGAATAACAGATGTGTAGAGTATAGGGCTAACGGTAGGACTCTGAATAGTGTGGATGAACAGAGGGATCTAGGTGTATGTGTACATAGATCCCTGAAAGTTGGGAATCAAGTAGATAGGGTTGTTAGGAAGGCATACGGTGTCTTGGCGTTTATTGGTAGGGGGATTGAATTTAGGAGCCGCAGCGTCATGTTGCAACTGTACAAGACTCTGGTGCGGCCGCACTTGGAGTATTGTGTGCAGTTCTGGTCCCCACATTATAGGAAGGATGTGGAGGCTTTGGAGAGGGTGCAGAGGAGGTTTACCAGGATGTTGCCTGGTATGGAGGGGAGGTCCTATGAGGAGACACTGAGGGATTTGAGATTGTTTTCATTAGAAAGAAGGCGGCTAAGAGGGGACCTTATTGAAACATATAAGATGATTAGAGGTTTAGATAGGGTGGACAGTGATAGCCTTTTTCCTCAGATGGAGAAAGCTAGCACGAGGGGGCATAGCTTTAAATTAAGGGGTGGTAGTTATAGGATGGATGTCAGGGGTAGGTTCTTTACCCAGAGGGTGGTGAGGGACTGGAATGCCCTGCCTACTGCAGTTGTAAATGCGCCTAGTTTGGGGGCGTTTAAGAGATCCGTGGATAGGTTTATGGATGGAAAGGGTTTGTTTTAGGTTAGAGGGTCATTGCTTTTTAACTGGTCGGCGCAACATCGTGGGCCGAAGGGCCTGTTCTGCGCTGTAATGTTCTATGTTCTATGTTCTAAATACTGGTGGGCCAGAACCTCCGAGAAGGGGCAATCACAGTCAGGTTGTCATTCCACTCATTTTACATAATTTAAAGTTTATTTATTAGTCACAAGTAAGGTTTACATTAACACTGCAATGAAGGTACTGTGCAATTCCCCTAGTCACCAGTTTCTGGCGCCTGTTTGGGTCAATGCATCTAACCAGCACATCTTTCAGGCTGTGAAAAGAAATTGGAGCATTCGGAGGAAACCCACACAAACACGGGGAGAACGTGCAAACTCCACACACACATTGACTCAGGCCAGGAATTGAACCCAGATCCCTGGCACTGTGAGGCAGCAGTGCTAACCACTGTGCCACTGTGCCACCCTGATGGTTGGGAGCTTCACATTTCTCACACAACATTCCAATTTGCGTCCCTTCAGAAATGTATGGTATACCGGCTCCTGGAATCCTTCGGAGCAGGGTAGCAGTCCCAGGAGAAGTGATCCACATTTCTTTTCTAAGCACTCGTTGCCCCAAAGTACTTAAACTTAAAGGTCCCAGCCACTTTGAGAAAGTAAGAGTGTAAGGTAAGTTGGTGGGGATAGAATGCGTCAGGAGTTTGGGTAGGATGGGTCAGAGGAGTTGGGTAGTCAGTTGTAGTTATGGTGGGGTAATCATGAATGTATGATGGTAGTTATGGTTGTGGGATAGTCAGGGGACGGTCAGCAGCTGGCGAGACTAGTCGGGGTGTGTGTTGGGTTGGTTAGTTGGGGAGTGAGAGAAGCTAGGCAGAGATTTGGGAGTGTAGCTGGGGGTTAGAGGATCAGGAGTATTGTCAGGGGGTGGGGGGAGTAGTCAAAGGGATGGAGAAGGTCCTCAAGGGATGGGAGTTTCAGGAGGGTAGTTGGGATGTAGTCAGGAGGCTCTAAGGGGTTGATGGGGTAGTGGGGAGCGGGTGATAGAGGGTGTAGTCAGTAGGGGCTCCAGTAAAAGGTTGAGGGGGGTAGTTGGGATGGTCCAGTGGGGGTTTGGAATGTTCACTAGTGTAGTTATCTAGGGGTGAGACCTGACTGCAATCCTTCTCTGAGTAACTATTCTACTAAAAGAGTCAGAAGCATCCAAAGTTTCCGATTTACATGGAGTATTGGATGGTTCCTGGTGCAGGATAATTGCTCACTGGAACTTCCCATGCCATCTTTGTGTGGCGACCTCCAGTGGGATCACCAATGCTACATTGTGGGGTACTGCCCCAGGTACAAATGCCCTGGGAAGCAGTGGTTCTGGATCACTGTGAATAGTTGAGGCTCTAGCGCAGATTCTTGCCGGACACTTGCCACATCCTGCCAAATCGAGTACCTGCCCAATTGACTCACTGGAAATCTAGTTTCCAATTCATCCCTCAGCACAGTTGTCTCATGGCTGGAGCTTTTACATTTCATTTAATATCTTGCCTGACTAACACAGTTATAAAATACGTCTGCCAGATGTGCAAGTGGGAGAATTGGAAAACCATCTTCCTGACAGTGCATGATGCTGTGAGCTAAACTCAGATGTGTGGTTTAAAATTCCCTATGTCTTAAAGCTTAGCTAAGAATCCCAACTACCCACAGAACAGGAGACAAATAATTTGCTGCAATGTAACATTCTCTAACAAATCCCTCGTGTTTCTTACTGCGTGCAATGTGATCTGTGGCCCGAGGGCTGCAATTTGCATGCAGCATTTCCAACTCAGTGAAAATATTCATTTCTAAACTGAGATAAGCTACAACAAAACAGTTGCCATAACAAATTATATCAGTGCAATTTTATCAACTTCACGGCATATCCTGATTTTGGTGTATTATTTAGAGGTGACAAAACACATTTGAAACTTTAATTATGCAATTTGGACACCGAGATATGGTATGGAATTAGACAGCAGGTTCTCCACTGATTGAGATGGTGTATCATATAGGGTCAAAGTTGTTTTACTTTCCTGCAGCTGCCTTCGGTCCATATGCTTCTTTGTATCATTACTTTTATTGTTTTGCCTCCTCCCTCCTTCTGGTACTACAAATTCCCAAAGGGAATCCTCTGAGTTAACACAGAACATTGACAGTACAGCGCAAGAGCAGGCCCTACGACCCATAATGTTGTGCCGAACATGATGCCAAATTAAACTAACCTCTTCTGCCTGCCCTTGGTCCATAACCATCATGTGTTTATCTAAAAGCCCCTTAAACGCCCCTATCGTTTCTGGCAGCATGTTCCAGACACCTATAACTCTCTATGTAAAAAAACTTATCCCTCACATCTCCTTTGAACTCCCCCCACACCCACCCCTCATCTTGCATTTGAAAGAAAAGAAGGATCCGTTTGTAAAGTTACTGGGGGATGAGTTCTCCGTAAATTGGGAAAGCGCAGCGTAAAGAATATTTTGCACAACGAAAGGTTGGCAGCAATTTTATGCAAAATTAATTCCGTTGAGAAATGTTTATAGCAAATGTGGTGAATTTACATTTCTGGGAAATTTAACAGTAATTTAACAGAATTTCCAGAGAAGAAGTCCCAATTTACAATCTAAGAAACAAGAGGGCAGCATTTATGAATGGGAGCAGCAAGGACTAATAGTAAAAACCCAGGCAGAAATTACAGAGTATTTGCTGCCTGGAAATTGTTTCTAAATTGGATATAAAACTTTGGACAAGAAAAATAAAATGTACTGAAAGATTGACTTAGAAGGAAGGAAGAAAAGAAATCAAAGAATGGCTAGCAAATTTATTTTGAATAGCAAAATATAATTTGACAATACACTGGAACATTCACCAAAATCTTGCTGCCGCTGTGATCTTACAGTCCCGCAGAAGGTGCACCCCCACCAAGGGTTTTTTGGCGGTGAGGATTGTGTTCAATGGGAAATCCCCTTGACAATGGTGCAACTATAAGATTCCCTCGCCAGTGAGTGGCACACCACTACCCACTGCCACAAAACACGTCGCAGAGGGGAAGGAAAATCCCACCCAACATCTTCCTTTTTTCTCAACAGGGGATCCCCCTCCTCTGTAGTTATCAGTGCCTTCCACTATGTCTGTTCCATTGCTCACACTTTGGTAATCACCCCTTCCCACCCTCCTGGGACTCTGTCCTCAACTTTCACCTCAGCAGCATCAACATGCAGTGGAACATCCTCTACCATTCTGCATAATGCCACCACAAAACACATCTAAAGGGACTGATCTATTCTTCGTCCCTAACAACTCTTCCATTGTACCTTTCCCTGCAATGGCAGGAGAGGCAACGACTGCCTTTTCACCCCTTCCCACCATCCATTTAGGCCTCCAAATACTCCTTACAGTGAAACAACAATTTATTTGTACTCTGCTGTATTACTGCACAGGATGTGGCCTCTTCCATGCAGATTAGGTGACCGCTTTGCTGAGCACTTCAATTCACTTGCAGTTTAAATTCTGGACCCCACTTCCACCTTGACTTGTCTGTTCTCAGCTTCCCACACTGCTCAATAAAGTACAATGGAAGCTTAGAGAATAGCATCTCATTTTTCAATAGCTAAGCTTTCTGGACTCAAGGTTGAATTCAACAATTTCAAACCAGAACCATTGTCCTTATTCTTTTCTATACAGCTGGTAATGATTCCCCAGTTGTCATGTAGAGTTCCATGTAGAGACATTGGGTGGAATTTAGTGTTTGTAACAGGGATCTTGCTTGTTCTCTGTCATTGGACAGAGAACAAGTGAAACCCAAACGTCACCTCTACTGGACAGTCTATTGCAATAAAATGCCCATTAGGAACTTAGCTGGCCAGCATCAGTCCTTCCCCAAGATGCATGACTGTCCATTCGAGAGCCCCCCTGCCAATCAGAGGCTGGCAGATCTCCATTGCCTGACAATGGCAGTAATGGTTACTGCCTATAATGCGTTCACTAGAGGCATACAACCCAACCCACAGGTGAGTGGGGATAGGTTGGGTATTGGAGGTTGGGGGAAGGAGTCATTGGCTAGGGTGAGAGGAGGTTAGAAGAAAGGGCAGGAGGCTGACTCTCAGTGGGACCCCCTTCCCGATTGATCAGGCACTGGTGTCTTTAAATGAGCACCACCGCTCCCCCGCACCTCCCCCCCCCAACTCAGAAGCACACAAGCAAACTCAACAGAATTTCCTGCCAACTCCTCCGCCTGCCATGTAGGATGAGACCCTTAAGTTGGCATTAATTGCCCATGTGAGAGCTTCAATTAGCACCCTGTCCACATGCTTTCCTGTCCCAGACTCAATCAGGCAAAGTCAGGAAGACAGTGTGGTCCCCAAACCACACTGTTCCTTCTGATTAAATGCCTTCTCACCTCCAAACTCATCCTTGAGGGGGCTTTCAAGTGTTTCTTTCTCCTATTACCACCTCTTTTTTCACCTTGCAGTATACCCTCTTGTTTAATTACTTTTGCCTTCACCCATCACATTCTTTCCCCCATGATTAAAACTTATGACCCCCGTCTAACTTTCTCAATCCTGATGAGAGGTCATCAACCTAAAATGTTAATCCTGTTTCTCTCTACACAAATGCTGCCAGACATATTGAATATTTCCAGCGTTTTCCATTTTCATTTCAGATTTCCATCATCTCCAGTATTTTGTTTTCTGTGTTGGAGCTGAGCGATTTTCTCCTTTTCACTTTCCACTATTTACGTTATTTATTATTTATTCTAATGCAATCCTAAATGTGTTCTTCAACTTACATCGAAGATTATAATAGCAAACTGGGAGAATCTTGCCTCATTAGAAGTTCAGAATCTGATTAAGTGACATGCCTTATGAAAAGATTTCATTGTGAAATACCTAACATTTGACTAAGCAGGGTGATATAATGGTCACTTGACTGACCATTTTGGCTTAAAATTGGAAGTTGAAATGGGAGAAAGATACACAAGATTGTATTCAACTGGATGTAAGCGTACATCCCTTCCCAGTTGCATCCCAACATAATTCCAATGTGAACCGTGAATGTGTTGGTTCATTTAACCTTTATGTTTCCCCAAAGCATTTTGACTATGTTTGAATTAGGGACACTTAGGGGAAATTTAGCTTGGCCAAGCCACCTAACCTGTACATCTTCGGACCACCCGGAGGAACCCTCGCAGACATGGGGAGTACTCCACACGGACACTCACCCAAGGCTGGAATTAAACCCAGGTCCCTGGCACTGTCAGGCAGCAGTGCTACCCACTCTGTCATTGTAGCCCTGTTGTTTAAAGATAACTTTAAAATGTATAAAAATCAAAGAAAATTGCTGAGTCAGTTTCATCTTCTCAATTCTGTAAATCTGTTTGGCCATGAGACAAGATGGGGTGATCCTTTTAAAAAAAACTAAGCACCCAATGGTCACAGGACTCAATACTGAGTGACAAATACATTCCTAACAATTTTCTGGATTGCCGTAAGGCATTTTGGATATGCAGAGCAATGTTTTTATTATAACTGAAGCAACTAATTTGCTAAATCAAGTTTTTTCAGAGACCAATTATGTAAGATCAGTTGTCACATTATTGATTGATATTTTTCATCCTTACAATCATTTTCCAGTCCTCTTCACAGTATTGAAATGTCCAAAGTCATGAATGGCATTATCTGTGTTTGTGGTGCATTGTCCTCAATTGGATCCAATCATACTTATTCAATTATAATTCACTTATCTCTGCCAAAGATTTCCCTTCCTACCCCTACAATCGAACTTTGAGAATTCCCAAAAATCATCCTCCCACTTCCACGCCTACATCTGTCCCTTGGTAAAATTATCTGCAGACGTCAGGTCAACTTGTATGCTGATAACAGCCAGCTTCACCTCTACATCAGCTTTCACTCACCCTCTGCTATCAGACTGCTTGGCTGTTAGCTAATCTTGGGTCAACTGTAATTTCCTCCAGCTAACATAGGGACCACTTGAAGCAATTGTCTTTGGTCCAAAGCTCAAACTCTATTGCGTTGACAGCACCTCCAGCATCTACTTTAGCCATTTTCAAAAGCTAGATCAGACTGTTCATAAACTCAATTACACTTTGGGACACTTAGGGGAAATTTAGCTTGGCCAAGCCACCTAACCTGTACATCTTCGGACCACCCGGAGGAACCCTCGCAGACATGGGGAGTACTCCACACGGACACTCACCCAAGGCTGGAATTAAACCCAGGTCCCTGGCACTGTCAGGCAGCAGTGCTACCCACTCTGTCATTGTAGCCCTGTTGTTTAAAGATAACTTTAAAATGTATAAAATCAAAGAAAATTGCTGAGTCAGTTTCATCTTCTCAATTCTGTAAATCTGTTTGGCCATGAGACAAGATGGGGTGATCCTTTTAAAAAAAACTAAGCACCCAATGGGTGGTAAAAGGGGAGATTTTCCTACTTAGCTTCAAGAATCTCCAACCCTCTGGGGGGATTTACGCTGGTAAGTGGGTGGTGGGGTCCCATCCTGCCAGAGAGGCCAGCAACATTGCACTGAGTTGGCCATTGTACATGTGTCAATCTGTCAGTGGGGAGATTGGCACATGCCCCACCATCACTGGCCTCTCAATCGCCAGCCTCCCAGTTTCTTGTCCAAGCCCCCCACTGATTGTCATATTTCCCAACTCCCCTAATCTCTGGCCTCCCTAACTTCCCTCCAGCCACCTGATCCCGGCCTCCCCAGTCATCCACCCACAACGACTGGCAGCCTACCCGACCTCCCCCTCCCTCTGAAGGGCCAGCCCCAACTGCCAGTCCCGCATTGCCAGCTCCCCATGGCCAACTGATGCCAAACACCACCCCCCCCACCATTTGCAGCCCCAATCACCTCCCCTCCGTCCTCGCCCACCGATCCCAATGCAATATGTGCAGTGAGTCCCCCTCCACCACCACGGATCAGCTCCATCCCCCAGTGAGACCTGCCCCATGGCACAGCCTGGTGCCCAGTGGGCAGTGCCAGGGTGCCCGGTAACAGTGCCAGAGTGCCAGGCTGGCAGTGCCCAAGTGGCACTTCCCCTGTGCCTGACCTCCGAAGAGTGCCTCAATGGTGTCTGTCCCCATCAGCGAGGTGATCATGCCTGGGACCAACTTTAACTCCCCACTGGTGGGGACCTCTTCTGGCAGCAGGGAACCACTAGCAAACCCAAAGATTACTGTCCCTGCTTACTAATTATATTGAAATGATGATTTCAATATAGTAATCATCCTCACGCTGATTTCTGGCTTGAAGCTGATTACATTGAAAAACATTGCCTGGGAGAGTCACAATCAGCTGAACGCCTGTCGCGTCCCCCGACAGCCCCCCCACTGATGTCTTCCAGCCTGCTATGCTACTTGAGCAGTACAGAGGGGCCGAAGAATCACCCCCAAGAGCCACCCATGAAATATTTTTCTGTATCTCAAATATATGAAAATGATATGCATAAATCACCTAATCCCCTCAATTAGGAACTGACCGGTAGCTACTTCTTAGAGTTATCATAGAGTCATAGAATTTTGAAGCATGGGAAGAGGCCCTTTGGGCTTCATATCCGTGTCGATCATGAAGCACCTATCGATTCTAACCCCATTTTCCAAGACATGATCCATAGTCTGTGCCACGCCATTTCAAGTGCTCATCTAAATACTTCTTAAATGCTGTGAGTATTCCCGCCTCTACTGCCCTTGCAGGCAGTGAGTTCCAGATTCCAGCCACCCTCTGGGTGAAAATATTTTTCCTCAAATCCCCTCTGAATCTCCTGCCCGTTACCTGAAATCTACGCCCCCTGGTTACTGACCCCTCTGTCAAGGGAAATGTTCTTTCCTATCTACCATATCGATGCCTTTATGATTTTATACACCTCGATTTGATTTCCCTGTCAGCTTTCTCTGCTCCAAGGAAAACAACGCCAGCCTATCCAGTCTCTCTTGATTGCTGAAATGCCCCAGCCCAGGTAACATCCTGATGAATCTCTTCTGCACCTTCTCTAGTGTAATCACATCATCCCCTATAGTGTGACAACCAGAACTGCACACAATTACTCCAGCTGTGACCTAACCAGCGTTTTATACAGCTCCATCATGACCTCCTTGTTCTTACATTCTAAGCCTCATTTAATAAAGGTAAGTTTCCTATATGTCTTCTTAACCACCTTATCTACCTGTCCTGCTGTCTTCAGAGACCTATGGATATGCGCTCCAAGGTACACCTGACCCTTTGTACTTCCTAGGGTATGACCATTCAAAATATATTCTCTTGCCTTTTTAGTCCTCCCAAAATGCATTACTTCACAATTTTCAGGCTGGAGTTTCATCTGCCACTGTTCTGTCCATCTAACCATCTATTGTCTAATATGCTATGTATTAACTTCCTGAATTATTCGGTCATGTTACAGCCTGTAACTCTCTTCAGTAATTGATTATTCTCTATGAAGTTTCTGAAGAAAATTCTGAGTTTCTGTGCAACAAAGAAACTCAACACTGTATATTGTGGTGACCAGAACTTGTTGCACAGCACCCATTGTTTTCAACTTAGTTAATGAGGGAAACTGATTTAGATGTGGCAATTTAGTCATGTTTAGTGCAATGGGTTTTAAGGTTATGAACATCCACTGGAATATTTCAACTTCAGCAGAGAGCAGCACTTACCCTCAGAGGATCAGTCCAGGCGGACGCTGTTTGTGGTCATAAGTGTGATCATCATAGAATTCATCAACAGACTTCAATGTCCTGTCAAAAGAGAAAAAGAATGAAAGCCTGTTACTATTATTTTGTGGATAAAAGGGTTGTGGTTTATTATGTAATCATTGCAGTTTTTAAAAGTGTACACTTTTTCTATATGCAACGGTCTTACAATAAACAATATTGTCACTTTTGGTTAAAATTAACATTCATAAAAGGGTCTGTGGTTGTAGATTATCTATAGTCACTACACCCCAACAGTTAATCATTGTTTGAAAGACTCTTACAAATAATAACTATGATATTTTATTCAGGAACATGTTTACAGCCTGAAGGCTGAATTGCAGTGTGACTTACATTCAAAAATTCAAATTTAGAACAAATAATCAGCTTAAAAATGTACAGATGTAACAATCATCTTGTCACAAAAACAGAGGAACAAATTCAGCAGGTTACAGGGGGTTGCTGTATGGGATATTAAATGAAGAGGGACATTGAATTAAAATGAAAACTGAGATTACAAACCAGTACGCTATTCCTAAATCACAGGCACTGAAGTACAGACAAACATTCACCATTTAAATACTTCATGGGGGGCCTGATGTACCTTTCCATCCTGCATTAGGGTGGAATTTAATTGAATTTCTAAATTGCCTCATTCGCTCTGGGCATGATGGGGGATAACCAGCTTTGAAATTGGGTGGATTGCATTAGGGATTTCCTGAATTTAGTACAAATATTAACTCTTCTTGTTTGTAACATGTAGACTTGAAGGGTGTTGTCGAATGACTGGCACTGAGGCCCATGATCAATCTCAGCCTGGCTTTCTGAATACTTCTGATTTATGCCATTTTTCTATTCAATTAATACATATATGAAATGTATATATTCATATATCGAATAATTACCTCAATGTCGGGTTTCAAACAGATTAACGATACAAAAATAGATGAGCGTTTTGCATAAGCAGCGGTTAATTTCTGTCTGTATACATAGTTGAAGAGGATGCAAACACAATATGCTGTCACTGCTTCTGTTGATAACATGATAATCTGGAAAACTGTAACCCAATCTAAGTTATAAACAAGCGCATCAGCTACACCTGAACTCATTACGTTAAAGTTCTTGGAATTCCCAAGCATATTATGCAATATACACATTTGTGCTTGCATTGTTAAAAACTGATCATTTATTTTGAACATGATTGCTTTGTGAGAATTTTTGAGTGGGGCCCATGTCTTACTATTTGTTCAGTTCCCATGGCAGGACACTCTAAAATGTGAGTGCTGTGGAAATAATTTGTTGTTTTGCACCAGTTTTCCCAGTGCACTTCTATTTCATGCATAATATTTTATAGTTCTAATTAAGATTCCATTGTATAACATAGCTAGCACATCTCGTGTTCATGAAAAAGATTATTTTGAACAGTACTCACTACAAAGAATCTCCTGTCACTCCAGAGAATAGTATCTGACCAGTATAGAAACTTTTATCCAACATTTCTTTCATCCTACTGACAGGTAGTGATTCATTCTTATTTATTGGCTGCACATTGTGAAGTATGGACAGGTATCCAATTTTTAATGAGGCAATAATCTTGAGAAAGGGACCATGCAAACGGATTTGATCTTAACTGGAGTTTAATTGTATTTTCCACCAAGATTCAGTGGACCAAAATAAGAACCATGGCTAACTTCTCCCCTTTTCCTAGTCCATGGAACAAGAAGTAATTACATACAATATATGTCAGTCCAACCAGTCCATTCCAGTGTTTATGCTCCGTAATTGTAACATCTGAATGTCCAGTTCAATTAAGACTGGTTAACTTGGCAAAATCTATGGCGAGTCCCCAAATTGGATTCCTGGGAACTCTGGACTCTTTCCGGGGCCCCATGGTTTATCTTGCTGGGCCTGAAAGGTGCCTGGGCCTGGGTGGGGGATATGGTTCCTGAGAAGAATTGGGGTGAGATTAGGTGAAGATGTGAGTGGGTGAGGGTGAGAATGAGTGAGAGTGGGTGAGGGTGAGAGTGGCTGAGGATGATAGTAAAAGTGGGTGAGGATGAGAATGGGTGAGAGTGAGATTGGGTGAGGGTAGGCGTTGGTGAGGGTGAGAGGGTGAGGATGAGAGTGGGTGAAGGTGAGAGTGGGTGAGGGTGAGTGGGTGAGGGTGAGAGTGGGTGAGGGTGAGAATGAGTAAGAGTAAGAGTGGGAGTGTATGTGAGTGTGGACTCTCATTAAAAATTACAGAATGGCAAGACTTGCAAGTATTTGTTGAGTGACAGAAACATTTTATCATAGTAAATGTATACAAATAATACATAGAATCATTGTTTATATTTCTTTATGATGTTTGTACCAAATTGCGTAACAATAATATTTTGTGCTATAATTCGGCAATATGATAAGGATGTCTCTCAGGGCCTCCTTCAGTACTGTTGGGAGGTCAAAAGGGCTCTGCGACTGGAAAGTTTGGGAAATCCTGAACAATGTGATTCTGGATCATAACATACATTTGACTAATCAAGTAAAGCACAGGGGGAGTCCACCACTTTTTGTTGTTATTTTGGGAGATCAATGACTGATACCCAGGATTGTGAATGACTCTACAAGAAACAGGCCAACAGACCTGGCACAGATACATTACAGTTAGATTTCAGCTGGATCTCCAGGAATCTTTTGATTAATTCAGTATAAAATACCCGGATAAATATTCACTAATAAGCAAAAACTTGTATTGACATAGCATCTTTAATGTAATCAAATGTCCTACTGCACTTCATAGTATCAAACAAAAGTTGACACCAAACCAAATATGGGGATATAAATGTAGTGGACCAAGCTTGGTCAATGGAATGGCTTTAAGAAGGAAGATGAGATAGAGAGGCCATGCACTGAAGCCATTTGAGGGTGAAGTGAAAGACCAAACATTGCCCCTCTGCTCTATTGGTGGGAAGTGTAAGTTGCAGTTTCATTTAAAGGGTGCACAGGAGTTCTTGTGCACTTCAATTGCTCACATTCATTTTACATGGGTCCCACGCCAATAAATGCAATGGCGTGAATGTACATGAACAGATTCAAGAAATATATTTGAAAGTGCCTCTGCGGGCCAATAATGGATACAATTCTTGTTTAGAGGTTCCACGGTGACATAATTGTCTTTGAGGAATTTCAAGACTATTGAGTCTCTAGTTGCAGCATCACCTTATCCTGCTGCACTGCCATTGTAACAAGTTCTTTCCGCACATCGTGCATGTGGCTGTTGGTTACAGTTTTCACAAGAAACCAAGTTAAATTACACACTAAAAGCCTGAAATCCAATCCAGCAGCAAGGAATTTAGCTAACCCAGTTGCTCTAATGCTGCAATCTTGACCAAAGGATTAGAGGGACGTGAAAGAGGATTTTTTTTCACCCAGAGGATGGGTGGAGTCTATAAAAGGTTAACATCAGGAGCACTTGATACTAATGTAACAATGATGCAAAGTCACACGACAAAGACATTTTAATCTGGTGGGAAGTACAAGGACAATGCAGAACGAAGAGATGTTTATACAGATCTGCAAATAAACAAGGCTGGTTTTTATGAATGCCAGCCCATGGTCGGATTCTTTGGGTTAAAACCAAACCCTAAAGAAATCCCATCTAGACTCTGAGCCCAAAGCTAAACAGGGGTCAGGACCTCTTGTTTGAAAGGGTGATAAAGGCAGCACCTCACATCACAAGCACTTAATAATGATTTTGAGTGCCGTAAGCTATAGGGCTTTCAATCAAGGACTGGGAAATGGGATCAGACTGGGTAGATCTTTTTCAGCTAGCTTAGACATGTTGGGCTGAATGGCCTCCTTCTGTGTTATAAAGATTTTGATGTTACATTGTTTGCTTTTGAGTTAATAGTTCTTTTGCAGTGGTCTCAGTGGGTTTTTTTTTGCTATGGAACAGTCAACAGAATTGCTAATGTTCCCTTTTCCACCCACTCAAGTTCTGATTCTCAAGATTATATATCATCAGAAGCAATGTCGTCACCCAGCCCCCTCAGCTCATTTAATATTTTTGGGAGGAAAGAATGAGAAGAAAGGGAAAAAGATAATCAGATATAGGCATAAAAAGAGGGAAATTTCAATCAATTATTTGAAATTAGCAATGCCAAGGTGATTATACAGCCCTGAAATCTATTCTTTTTCTTGGACAGCTCCTTTGGGATCAAGGATGAATTGTTTCCACTCTGGTTCGGGTGGTTCTGAGATGGTTGATAAGTCCAATGCATGATCTCCAGACACCGACACATTCAAAGAGGTGGTTCCTGAAGAATTAGTTCGATGAAGGGTTGAGAAGATTGTGCGCTCTCCCTGACATTTCAATTTCACCTCTGTCTGCCCCTTGACGAAGTCTCTCAATGTGTTCAGTCTCCTCCCCTCCTTCTCCATTTTGATCAATTACAAACCAAGGACTCCATGAGTCGGCAAGGATGTTTGATCTCTTCACGGATGTTTGTGAGAATATTCCTGAAGTGATCTATTATGTATCTGATTATTGAACAGTATTGGTAAAGTTACAATCTAATCACCCTCTGTTCACACCTTGCCAACGTATTGATGGTCTATTGCTATTTTCTGCCAAAAGTGTCATTGGATCCCTTTCCTTTAACTTCACTTAATACTTCAGTCATCCTTTGCTTGGGATTTGCTAACACCATAAGAAATAGGGAGAGGAGTAAACCGTTTGATCCCTCGAGCCTGCTCCGCCATTCAATAAGGTCATCGCTGATCTGACATTCCCCATGTCCACCTTCCTGCTCTTTCCTGTAACTCTTGATTCCTTTCTTGATCAAAAATCTATCTCAGCCTTAAATATACACAAGGACTCTGTCCCCACAGTACTCTGTGGTGAGGAGTTCCAAAGACTCACAACTCTCTGAGAGAAGAAATTTCTCCTCATCTCCGTCTTGAATTAGCATCACTTTATTTGGAAACTATGCCCTCTGGTCCTAGAGTCTTCCATGAGGGGAAATGCCATATCAGCATTTACACTGTCAAGCCCCTTAAGAATCCCATGGGCTGGATTTTCCAACCACACTTGCCCCAAAACTGAAAAATCCCACCTGAAGTCAATGGATCTTTTCATACATCCACCCCCCCAATCCCCGACCCGCTCCAATTCCCATGGCAGGCAGAATGGGAAAATTCACTCCTATATGTTTCAATGAGATCATCTCTCATTATTCCAAGCTCCAATGAGTAGAGTCACAACCTTTTTAATCTTTCCTCATAAGACAATCCCTCCAAACTGGGGATGGAATATACTCAGAACACAACGAGTAGTTCAATACTGGGAATCCTTGATGTTGTATGGGCCATTAGCAGAAAAACATTTCACCACAATCTCTAATCTGTCACAGTACCAGTAGTATACTGTAGCACCAGTCGTGCTAATGCATTGACTTTCCCTCAGCAGTACACTGTAGCATCAGTCATGCTAATGCATTGACTTTCTCTCAGTAGTACACTATAGTGCCAGTTGGGTTAATGTATTGACTTTTGCCCAGTCTGTCACAGTACCAGTAGTATACTGTAGCACCAGTCGTGCTAATGCATTGACTTTCCCTCAGCAGTACACTGTAGCATCAGTCATGCTAATGCATTGACTTTCTCTCAGTAGTACACTATAGTGCCAGTTGGGTTAATGTATTGACTTTTGCCATTTTTGTAACCCATTCCCCCCCTCCACCCCAACCCCACAAACCTTCCACCAATTCCTTCATGCTTGTTAACTCCCACTTCCAGGACCCAGCTGTAAATACCACAGGACAACTCACAACAGATTCCCATTTGATAATTACAGCTGCTTACAGCTGGATTGAAAGGAGGCCTGGCCATGGAAACCATGACAGCCTCTTTATAACAAGGAAGGTAAACCATCTGGCACATTCTGCTGATCGACGTGGATCTCTGTCTCTTTAGTGTACCAGAGCTCTATCACAGTCTCTCACTCCTCAATACTGAGTCATAGTATCCTTCAAAAATTAGAAAAGGACATAAAAATAAAATTCCCAGGGTGCCATACCTCAGAGCCTTGTCAGATATAAACATTTCATACTTACCCCTTCCAAAATTCCTCAATGTACCACTTCCATGCTGTTCCGTTCCCCCCTACCCCCCGCCCCCCAATAAAACTGGATGCTCATTCAGAATAACTGTACCTTAAATCATGATGGTTTCATACTTTACAGCACACTCAGAACAATTCAGCTTTTATGAAACCATTTGTCACCTTTAGTGAACACAAACAGCTACAATATGACAAAATTTGTTTCATGACTGCTCTGGAAATGTCGATATGATGCATGCTGTGTCACAATGTAAAAATCATTCTTGGAAAGAACAATAGTACCTCAGCATTTCATGGTGTCAGCTCTGCCTTTGGGTTTGGAAGTTGTGAATTCACGCCCCACTCCAGGTTATCAAAGCTGACACCTTAGGGCAGTGCTGAGCCAATACAACATTAGGAGGCACAGCAAGCCTTTAGGATGGGAAACAGAAGGTCGGCCTTTATTGCGACGGAGAAGGGGCATAAAGTAGGACAGCCTTGCTACAGTTATATAGGATATGGGTTGGAACTCACCAAGAGAATTGTGTGCAAGTTATTTAAAGCACACATCTTACATAAGAAAGGATATCCATGGATGGAAGCAGTTCAGAGAAAGTCCATTTGGCTGATTACTGGGATGAAGGTGGTTTATATACAGCATACATATTCGGAACAGATAGGCCACTCGGCTCCTCCTATCTGCTCCACCATTCAATAAGATCATGGTAGATGTGATTGTAACCTCAACCCCATATTCCTGCCTATCCCAATAACCTTTCACCCCTCATTAATCAAGAATCTACTTAGCTCAGCTTTAAAAGTATTCAAAGACTCTGCTTCCACTGCTTTTTGAGGAACAGAGTTCCAGAGACTCACAATCCACTGGAAGAAAGAATTTCTCCTCATCTCTGTCATAAATGAGTGACCTCTTATTTTTAAACAGTGGCCACCTGGTTCTAGGTTCTTGTGGTTTGGTTTCCATGATGAATAACATTTGGATCTCACTTCAGGTAACTTGCAGTTTAATCAGTTGGGAAGTTTCCCTCTCCTCATAAGTGACTTAGGACTTAGGTAGGTTCCTTCAAAAACTACCTTATTTATATTCTGTGGATAATAAGGTTCTGGGTAAGTACATCTCTCCCTTGCACAGATTATTTCCTCCTTCTTCAGAGTCATTTTTACATAACTGCTGATGTTACCATTACATCAGCATGGTGGCACACTGGTTAAAACTGAGATATTGTAATGATGATAGAAAAAAGACTGAGTCATACATGGAAAGATTGGACTTTATAAGGACCTGAAATGTATGTTTTTAAAGATGGACATGAGTAACCAAACATGGCTGATGAATGCATCATTAGCCACTAACAGGAATGGTTGCAGAAAGTCTCTATGGAATACCCTTCTTGGGGGCCCGGACAATTCCAAATATTTGTAAAAATCACTCTGGGTGGAATTTTCTCATCCTACCCGCCACAGTAATTGTAATAGGCAGGGGGCAGACCATGCAAAGGACCGTTGTCCTCAGATGGGATTTTCCAGTCTTGGGGCAAGCACAGCCAGAAAATCCCACCCTCTAAGCCTGATTGCCATCTCTGGAAGACAAAGGGACAGAACAATCATCTCATCTCAGAGGCCCTGGCTATAATGGTCTGTAACCCCCGTGACTTGCCTGGGTTTGCAAAACCTCACTTACTGTACTGTCTGGAGACAATACACATTCTTTAACCTGTGATCAGTGCTCCTTCCACTCACATTATCAGCCACTTCAGGTCTTGAACAGCAGGTTAGGTGTAAGGATTCGCATTCTAATCAGTAATCTCTAAACTGTCTGTGCTTTATATGCTCTGTCTGAGGCCAGAACTCTCCATTCACCTGACGAAGGGGCTAACCCCGAAAGCTTGTGAGTATATTATCAAATAAATAGGTTGGACTAAAACCTGGTGTTGTCAGACTTTTTACTATAATGGTCTAGACAGACAAGCACATGTCAGCTCCTTGGAATGCAAATCTGGGAGTTCAAAGCTAGGCAGGCTACCTTCCAACTAGCCATTTGAGCATTCTTCTGGAATTCTCTCTCTGTTTTGCTCTCTTTCTGTCGATCTGCTGGATGCTCTGTGTGTGCACGCACTGAGGAACAGAAGCTAGAAGTTACTACACACTAACTGCAATATAGTGGCTGGAAAAATGGAACCAAAGTCGTTGGACTGGACTACAGGTCACCCTGAACCACAGAATTAAATATTTGTCAGCAGAAATCAACTTTACTGGAAAGAATCACATTGGCTGTAATTCATCAGCATCTGCTCCCCGCAACTCAAGGACATCCGTATAACTTTTAATTTATACTTATGTATAATAATTACGAACATAGATGCATGTGTTCTACCATTTCTTCTTACCATTCTCTTAGTAGCTTTTAAACTTACTCTTTCTTAACCGAAGAAATCTGTTTGAATTGGCTCCTTTTTAAATATATCTTGAGTGTGGAAAAAGGTACCCCAGGGGAAAGGAACCTTGTTAGATTAAGCCATTGCTGCTACCAGAAGAGGGTGGCTTGAATAAAGACATGGGGCGGGATTTTACTCGCTTGAGCGAGACAGGAAATTCCTGCCCGAGGTCAATGGAGATTTCCATTGTTGGACCCTCACCTGCTCTGATTCCGTGGCGGGCGAGGTGGTAACGTTCCAGTGATGGAGCAGGACTTTCTGGCCTCGCTCGCCCCAAAACTGGAAAATCTCATCCGAGATCAACAGACCTTTCTAATGGTCTGCCCTTCACCCACTCCAATTCTCATGGTGGACGGGATGGTAAAATTTGCCCTGTGGCACCACTCATCCATCCTCATCCGGGTTTGTGACAATTTGAGGGTATCTCAGTCTGATGGTGACAAATTGACGGGTCTTGCTTTGATCAACAACAGTTGGGGAACCTTCCCTGGGATGAGTTGTAACAATATGTAAGGAGATATTAGAGCCAGTGACCAAAGACCTAGTCAAGCAGATAGGTTTTAAGGAGCGTCTTAAAGAAACAGATAAAGGTGCAAATGTTTATGGAGGGAATTCTAGAACTTAAGGCAGTGGAGCGACTGCTAATGGCATAGTGAGTCAAACTGGGTATGTGCAAGAGGAGAAAATCAGGTATGTGTAGAGAAGTTGTAGGATTGGCAAAGGTTACAGTGACAAGGAATGGTGAAGCCATGCAGGGATCTATAAACAAGAATGCGGATTTTAAAATTGAGGCATTGCTTAATCAGGGGAGGGAATGTAGACCAACAGACACAGGGAATGGGTGATGCGAGTTGGGATACAGGCAGTTGTTTGATGAATTTACAGCTTGTCTCCTACCTGGCCACATGAGGGTGGATCCGTCGTAAGCTTTCAGTTATGTTATAATCGGGGCCATGCTTATGGGTCTTGGAGCTAACGGCATAACTGGAAGGAAACTGTTTCTGGATTCCTCCCCTTGTCCAGCCCTCTCTGTCCTCTCCTTTCAGAGTTTTGTCATTATGCCTGATTTTGTGAAAAATTGAACAAGAGACAAAACGTGATTTTTTTAAAGTAACAGCACCTTAGGTTGAAGAAACCTTCTCCTTAAACCTCACTGATTCACTTTGTCATTCTATCCTTCAATCGCTTCTTCTCCCAAAACCGCCACATGATTGCATTTATAATGTTGGTTGCAATGACTTCCTCTGGTAAATTATCCCATTATACTTTGGGTGGAGAAAGTTTCACTTCACTCCCTTCCTTACTCCTCTCTACTCTTCCAGCATCCGAGTTCTGTCTATTCCCAGGTTTTATGCTTCACCTTGATGGTTATTCTTTTATCCAGTAATTCACTGTCTCATTCAGATTCTCTCAGAATCTCTCTCAGCTTCACCCACGCCTTCATTGATACCTCCAGAAAACCCTCCCAACACAAAATTATATTAGTTTGCCTGTACAGTGGCCATCTACCATTTGCCAGAATTCTCCAATATCGGTCACCCTGCTCCCACTGTCAGCGAGTATGGTGAAGTTGGAACTCAGCCAAATCTCCATTCGCGGAAGCTGGACTGGAGAATCCCAACTGCGGGAGAGGTCAGAGAATTCCAGCCATTATATTTTACTACTTTACTCACAGTGAAGGTATTTCTACTTGCTTGAAAAGCAGCATGGAAATGTAAGTTTTGTCATTGCACCTACTATCCTAATTTTCACGTGTGACTTTTGGCACTTGAACCATTTAATAGAGGAAAGACTGAAACAAGGTAATGCATACAGTGTAGAGTTCATAATATATCACTTCAAATTTGGAAACCCCTTTCCAGACAAGATCTCTAAGCACCTCAAACCCTCTTCTTAATCAGATTTAATCTGTGCTCCTTTTAAACATATCAATGAATAAGTCTATCGATCCATTCTACATGATAATATATGGAAAAGATATGTTCTTAATATGTAATGCTGCTGAGCACTTGTAAGTTATGTCACTAAGACCTGCAATCTTCCATTCATGCCCACGATAAAAAGCCATTTCACCCATCTATTGTATATGTTGTTTATTGTTCTGTCATGTCTCTTCATCCTATGCTCTTCAATGAAAAGATGAAGTAACCTTTATCTTTCTTCATAATCTAATCCTCTAGAGCTGGACACATTTTTTCTGTTCCCTATAATTTTGTCAATTAAGGACTAGATCCAAAATAAATTGATAGAACATAAGAACATAAGAACATAAGAAATAGGAGCAGGAGTAGGCCATCTGGCCCTTCGAGCCTGCCCCGCCATTCAATAAGATCATGGCTGATCTGTCGTGGCTCAGTTCCACTTTCCCGCCCTCTCCCCATAACCCTTAATCCCCTCTCTTATCAAAAACCCATCAACCCGCTTCTTAAAAATATTTAGCGAGGCAGCCTCCACCACTTCAACGGGCAGAGAATTCCAGAGATTCACCACCCTTTGAGTGAAGAAGTTCCTCCTCAACTCCGTTCTGAACTGCCCCCCCTTTATCTTGAGGCTGTGCCCCCTAGTCCTACTGTCTTTTTTGAGCGGGAAGAGTCTTTCCACCTCTATCCTATCCATCCCATTCATCATCTTATACGTCTCAATGAGATCTCCCCTCATTCTTCTAAACTCTAACGAGTACAAGCCTAGTTTATTCAGCCTCTCCTCATAGCTCAACCCCCTCAACTCCGGTATCAGCCTAGTAAACCTCCTCTGCACTCCCTCCAAGGCCAAAATATCCTTGCGCAGGTGCGGCGCCCAAAACTGCACACAGTACTCCAGCTGCGGCCTCACCAATGCCCTATACAGCTGCAGCAAGACCTCCCTACTTTTATATTCAATCCCCCTCGCTATGAAGGCCAGCATCCCATTCGCCTTCCTGACCACCTGCTGCACCTGCAGGCTGGGTTTTTGCGACTCATGCACAAGGACCCCGAGGTCCCTCTGCACCGTGTGCATGGCCCACATGTTATTCCACGTGGAAAGCATTTCCAGTTCCCGCAATCCTGTATGCTTTACCATTTACCTCCTTCGGGGGAGGGGGAGGCTATTTTTCTGAGCTTGTATACCCCTCAAGGAACTTGCTTGCCTGCTATTTCCTACTCATTGAAACGGGAAGCAAGACTAAGGGCAGTACATCCACCATTTCACCATGGAGAATCCCAATGAGCCATGCATCTCACTGACAGGAGAAAATTGGCATCCTGTTACTGTGCTGCAGTGTAAAACATCACCTGATTCCACTTTTCTTTATTGAGTTCCCACAGTGACTCACCAAAGTTTATAATTTGTCAGGAACCTGTCAGCATCTGTTGCAGTCTTGGCTGGGTATATGTAGCGGTTCTCATTGCTAGTAAATCCAGTAGACTCCTGAAACCAAACAGAAAGTCAGAAAATTCCCTGCACCAGCTGTTTCATAGGCTCATAGAATAGTACAGAAGGAGGCCATTTGGCCCATTCAGTCTGCACCAATTCTCCGACAGACCATCTCATCCTACCCTATCCCCATGTATTTACCCAGCTAATCCCCCTAACTTACATTTCTTAAGACACTTAAGGGGCAATTTAGCATGGCCAATCCACCTAAGCTACACATCTTCGGCGTGTGGGAGGAAATCGGAGCACCCAGGGCAAACCTACCTACACACGAAGAGAATATGCAAACAGTCACCCAAGGCTGGAATTGAACCTGGGTCCTAAGCAATGTGAGGCAACATTGCTAACCACTGCACCCTGCCTTTCAAAACAAAATATAACTCAATGGCACTTATAACAAGGGCTATTACTAAATCTCATTTGTAGATCTTATCAGACATGCTGCTTTTAAATCTCTCCTGAACGTGAAACAAGATGTTACTGTGGGAAAGGGGTGGGGGAGCGGAAAATATCTTTAAAAGCTCTGCCAGTAGCCTAATATAAAGTTGCACTGATTAGGAGTGGGTCTATGTTTATATAAGCTGTTAGCTTAATTCAATTGGATAACTACAATTAACTTTAATTCCCTCCAGACGACTGAGGTGAGAGTGCTTTCTTCTGATTGTATTGGCTCGCATCAGGAACTGTACACATGGATGCTATGTGAGATCAGAGTTGCACCTCACTTCACAGCTCAATAGCCTGTTGAATTTACTATGTGCAGGCTCATACTGAAAGGCTGCCAGTATTCATGAAACCAAAGCTCAAGAAAATATTACTCTCGGGTTTATTTTAGAATTCAAATTTAACCATCTGTTGTGGTGGGATTTGAATCTGGAACCCCCACAGCATTGCTCTAGGTTTGTGGTTTACCAGTTCAATGACCTATATCACTAAAGGAAGCCAAGCATTAACCTGGGTCTCTGGATTGCTAATTAAGTGACGTCACCGCTATTGCCCTACAGGGCAATTTACCATCCACCATGATTGGATTTGAACCAGGAACCCAGAGCATTGCTCTGAGTTTGTGGTTACCGATTCAATTATTTATGTCACTGGGCCATAGTGGGAACCAACTAACAATGCATTCAGGAGAGAAGAGGAAAGAGAAGAACGAGGAGGCCTAGAATGCGTTGCTTGGGAGGGTGGTAGAGGTGGGTGGCCTCACATCCTTTAAAAAATACCTGGATGAACACCTGAAACATCATGACACTCAAGGCCATGGGCCAAGAGCTGGTAAACGGGATTAGGAAGTAGGTCAAGTGTTTCTTGCGTGTTGGTACAGACTTGTTGGGCTGAAAGGTCTCTTCTGCACTGTATAATTCTATGAGGAAAAATTGGCAAAGGGGAAATAAAAGGATTTTACAAAAGAGATAAGTCAATGGGCATGGTAATGGTTCAGTACTGTGACACAGAACATAGAACATAGAACATTACAGCGCAGAACAGGCCCTTCGGCCCACGATGTTGCACCGACCAGTTAAAAAACAATGACCCTCTAACCTAAACCAATCCCTTTTCATCCATAAACCTATCCATGGATCTCTTAAACGCCCCCAAACTAGGCGCATTTACAACTGCAGCAGGCAGGGCATTCCAATCCCTCACCACCCTCTGGGTAAAGAACCTACCCCTGACATCAGTCCTATAACTACCCCCCCTTAATTTAAAGTCGTGCCCCCTCGTGCTAGCTTTCTCCATCCGAGGAAAAAGGCTATCACTATCCACCCTATCTAAACCTCTAATCATCTTATATGTTTCAATAAGATCCCCTCTTAGCCGCCTTCTTTCTTGCGAAAACAACCCCAAATCCCTCAGTGTCTCCTCATAGGACCTCCCCTCCATACCAGGCAACATCCTGGTAAACCTCCTCTGCACCCTCTCCAAAGCCTCCACATCCTTCCTATAATATGGTGACTTTTGAACACCAAGCTGAAACCATATTCAACAAGCTCTTGATGTGACGCAAGTGCTTATGGCTCATGCTATGGATAATGGAGCATGTTTGGTAATACACAAGATGAGTGACAAAAGGATACAAAATAATTTTTAACATCCAGAGCATCTTTTGTTTTAGGATTTTCAAAACACATACTTTAAATAATTCTCTCCTTGTAGCCACTCAAATCCATCACAATTTTACTGTCAATGTTTTCTTTGATCCACTATTTTGGCAGTAAGGAACAATGACAGTAGTGTTCTATCAAATCATAGCATTTTATAACACAGAGACAGAGAAAGAAATTCACCCACTGCTAGCAATCTGTCCGCTTAACCTTTATCCCCTTGCCTGTCCCATGTGTCAGGGAGACTCGCAGGGTGGAAACATGAAGTTACATGAATAGGACCTGGGTGGGATTGTTGTCAGTGCAGTCTCAATAGGCTGAATGGCCTCCTATTGCTCTGTTGGGATTCTATTCAATGATTTTATATACTTTTTGATGTTTACATTTTAAATATTTGTGTGTTTTCATTTCAAAAGCTGTCATGAGTTTTTTGTCCACCATTACCTTAACTATAAACTGCAGCAAAAAAATCATCAATTTTGCTCTCTTAGTGACAATCTTAAATTCCTTACCCTTACTATTGATTGGAAACAGTGGGCAGAATTCTCCCAAGCCTCCAGTCAGCACTTTCAATGGCTGAGCGAATATAGCGGAAGATCCAGAAATCAAGTTCATGTAAATTTACAGTGGAACCTTCCGCTGCTGTTGTGACGGATCAGATAACTTGCCAGAGGCCAGCAGGAACCTCATGCGCCACCCATTAGTGAGATACAGATGAAGGCCCATCCCCCACACCAGATTCTGCATGGCTGCAGCGGGAAAGCACGGCATGAAACCACATCCAGAACAATATGGCCTGCAGATGTCGAGACTCATCTGAACAATTCCTGGGCTACATCCAGGATTCAGGATGGAGATTGCCAGCAACTCTATATCCCAGATCACCACAGTATGTGCAACAGGGGAGTATGTGCAGGTGGAGCTTCCAGATTCAATGTCCCAGACAGGGATCCATCTTCCAGCCTTAGAATATTCCTGAATAGAATCCCTACATGAAAGAAGGAGGCCATTCAGCCCATCAAGTCTCCAGCAACTGTAACCTAGGCCCTATCCCCATTACCACACTTATTTTATCCTGCTAATCCCCCTAACCTATATATATCTTGGGATGCTAAGGAGCAATTTAGCATAGCCAATCCAATCACCTGCACATAGAATCATAGAATCCCTATAGTGCAGAATGAGGCCATTCAGCCCACTGAGTCTGCACCAACCACAATCCCATCCAGGCCCTATCCCCATAACCCCAGATATTTATACTGTTAGTCCTCCTGACACTAAGGGCAATTTAGCATGGCCAATCCACATAATCTGCACTTCTTTGGATTATGAGAGGAAACTAGAGCACCTGGAGGAAACCCACACAGACACATGGAGAATGTGCAAATTCCGCACAGACAGTCACCCAAGGCTGGAATTGAACCTGGGTCCCTGGTGCTGTGAGGTAGCAGTGCCAATCACTGTACTACTGTGCTGTCCATTCTCTTTCTCAGGAGGTCCATCTTTCAGCCTCAGGAAATGTCTTGGCGATCCAGCTTCATTTTCAGGAGGTCCACCATTTTTCATTGATAGTGGGTTGGTGAGGTTGGGCACCTTTTCAATATGGCCCTCGGATAGGTCGGCAGACTACGTACCATCCAGGTCTGCCCCGTAATGGAATACAGCTGGGTGCATGATTAATGAGGTCAGGACTGGAAGATTTGGCATGCTTCCCTGCTGGCCGTCACAGTGGTAAACACTCCACATTCTCACCCCAAGCCACGGTACTCAAGTCTCAGAATGAGAGAATTCCACTCAGAATTCCAATTTCCCTGATCAATAGCAATCATAATTTCAAACACCTTTATCACTTATTTTGTTTTAATGAGTTGTTTCTTTCATCTTTAGTCATAACTAAAGCCTGGCTGGGAATCTTTGGGATATTTCTGGTGCACAATTGGGGCAAACAGTTTTGGCCGGAATATCTGGCAGTCCTTTCCAATGGTTAACATCCAGGAACATGTTTCCTCCTGAGAGCATCTGCACAGTATTTGGCTCTTCTTACCAATCATCCACTGAGCCCCCTTATTTCGACTGTAAAGAGCACTGGTTAATGCAGCAGCTTCAAAATTTCTGCTTTTGCATTGACAAAGCACTGGGGGAAAGTTAGAGTGCGGCGCAATGTTATCCCTCAACTGATTGGCAGTAGAGAGGAATATCTCAGCTGCCCATCTGCTGCATTTTTAAGGTGAGCTCCCAAAAGGGCAAACAGCCGCAACCTGTCTGTCTGAAACAGGCAGGAGGTTGCTTAATAATGCACACTGTGTCCTCCTGCTGCTCATAGGACTGCAAAGGCAATTATCAGTGTCAAAGTGGGCAGACTGTGTGCCATCATTTGTTACATTATGTGGATTAAACAACAGTCCTAAGGTGAAACCTGAAAACTGTTTACCAAGGGGGTCCAAGAATTTGGGGGCTGGGGGGCAGGTCCAGTAGGTTCGGTGTGGAGGGGAAGGGGGGCAGGCCCAGTAAGTGCGGAGTGTGGGGGAGAGGGGGTCAGGTCCAGTAGGTGTGGACTGAGGAGGGGGGGCAGTTCCAGTAGGTGCGGAATGGGGTGGGGGGGGGTGGTGGGTGAAGGGGGGCAGGTCCAGTAGGTGCGGAGTGGGGGGGAGAGGGGCATGTCCAGTCAGTGCGGAGTGGGGGGGAGGGGGGAAGATCCAGTAGGTTTGGAGTGGAGGGACAGGGAGTGGAAGTCCAGTAGGTGCGGAGTGGGGGGGAGGGGGCAGGTCCAGGAGGTGCGGAGTTGGGATGCAGGGAGGGGGCAGGCCCACTAGGTGCGGAGTGGGGGGACAGGGAGAAATCCAGTAGGTGAAGTGAGAGGGGAGGGAGGACAGGTCCAATAGGTGTGGATTTGGGGGACATGGAGGAGAGATCCAGTAGGTGCAGTGTGGGAGGGTGGCGGGGGCAGGTCCAGTACTTGCGGAGTCGGGGGCGGGGAGGGAGGGACGATGTCCAGTAGGTGTGGAGTGGGGGGGAAGGAGGGGCAGGTCTAGTAGGTGCAGAGGGGTGGGGAGGAGGTGCAGGTCCAGTAGGTGTGGAGAGGGGGGGCAGGAGGGACAGGTCCAGTAGGTGTGGAGTGGGGGGCAGGAGGGACAGGTCCAGTAGGTGTGGAGTGGGGGGGGGCAGGAGGGACAGGTCCGGTAGCTGTGGAGTGGAGGGGCAGGAGGGACAGGTCCGGTAGGTGTGGAGTGGGGGGCAGGAGGGGCAGGTCCAGTAGGTGTGGAGTGGGGGGGGGCAGGAGGGGCAGGTCCAGTAGGTGTGGAGTGGGGGGGCAGGAGGGGCAGGTCCAGTAGGTGTGGAGTGGGGGGGCAGGAGGGACAGGTCCAGTAGGTGTGGAGTGGGGGGGAGAGGAGGGGCAGGTCCAGTAGGTGTGGAGTGGGGGGGCAGGAGGGACAGGTCCAGTAGGTGTGGAGTGGGGGGGCAGAAGGGGCAGGACCAGTGGGTGTGGAGTGGGGGTCAGGAGGGACAGGTCCAGTAGGTGTGGAGTGGGGGGGCAGGAGGGACAGGTCCAGTAGGTGTGGAGTGGGGGGCAGGAGGGACAGGTCCAGTAGGTGTGGAGTGGGGGGCAGGAGGGACAGGTCCAGTAGGTGTGGAGTGGGGGGGCAGGAGGGACAGGTCCAGTAGGTGTGGAGTGGGGGGGCAGGAGGGACAGGTCCAGTAGGTGTGGAGTGGGGGGGCAGGAGGGACAGGTCCAGTAGGTGTGGAGTGGGGGGCAGGAGGGGCAGGTCCAGTAGGTGTGGAGTGGGGGGGCAGGAGGGACAGGTCCAGTAGGTGTGGAGTGGGGGGGCAGGAGGGACAGGTCCAGTAGGTGTGGAGGGGGGGGGGCAGGAGGGGCAGGTCCAGTAGGTGTGGAGTGGGGGGGCAGGAGGGACAGGTCCAGTAGGTGTGGAGGGGGGGGCAGGAGGGGCAGGTCCAGTAGGTGTGGAGTGGGGGGGCAGGAGGGACAGGTCCAGTAGGTGTGGAGTGGGGGGGCAGGAGGGACAGGTCCAGTAGGTGTGGAGTGGGGGGGCAGGAGGGACAGGTCCAGTAGGTGTGGAGTGGGGGGGCAGGAGGGGCAGGTTCAGGTGGAGTGGGGGGCAGGAGGGACAGGTCCAGTAGGTGTGGAGTGGGGGGCAGGAGGGGCAGGTCCAGTAGGTGTGGAGTGGGGGGGAGAGGAGGGGCAGGTCCAGTAGGTGTGGAGTGGGGGGGCAGGAGGGACAGGTCCAGTAGGTGTGGAGTGGGGGGGCAGGAGGGACAGGTCCAGTAGGTGTGGAGTGGGGGGGCAGGAGGGACAGGTCCAGTAGGTGTGGAGTGGGGGGGCAGGAGGGACAGGTCCAGTAGGTGTAGAGTGGGGGTCAGGAGGGACAGGTCCAGTCGGTGTGGAGTGGGGGGGCAGGAGGGGCAGGTCCAGTAGGTGTGGAGTGGGGGGCAGGAGGGACAGGTCCAGTAGGTGTGGAGTGGGGGGGCAGGAGGGACAGGTCCAGTAGGTGTGGAGTGGGGGGAGAGGAGGGGCAGGTCCAGTAGGTGTGGAGTGGGGGGGCAGGAGGGACAGGTCCAGTAGGTGTGGAGTGGGGGGGCAGGAGGGACAGGTCCAGTAGGTGTGGAGTGGGGGGGCAGGAGGGACAGGTCCAGTAGGTGTGGAGTGGGGGGGCAGGAGGGACAGGTCCAGTAGGTGTAGAGTGGGGGTCAGGAGGGACAGGTCCAGTCGGTGTGGAGTGGGGGGGCAGGAGGGGCAGGTCCAGTAGGTGTGGAGTGGGGGGGAGAGGAGGGGCAGGTCCAGTAGGTGTGGAGTGGGGGGGCAGGAGGGACAGGTCCAGTAGGTGTGGAGTGGGGGGGCAGGAGGGACAGGTCCAGTAGGTGTGGAGTGGGGGGGCAGGAGGGACAGGTCCAGTAGGTGTGGAGTGGGGGGGCAGGAGGGACAGGTCCAGTAGGTGTAGAGTGGGGGTCAGGAGGGACAGGTCCAGTCGGTGTGGAGTGGGGGGGCAGGAGGGGCAGGTCCAGTAGGTGTGGAGTGGGGGGCAGGAGGGACAGGTCCAGTAGGTGTGGAGTGGGGGGCAGGAGGGGCAGGTCCAGTAGGTGTGGAGTGGGGGGGAGAGGAGGGGCAGGTCCAGTAGGTGTGGAGTGGGGGGGCAGGAGGGACAGGTCCAGTAGGTGTGGAGTGGGGGGGCAGGAGGGACAGGTCCAGTAGGTGTGGAGTGGGGGGGCAGGAGGGACAGGTCCAGTAGGTGTGGAGTGGGGGGGCAGGAGGGACAGGTCCAGTAGGTGTAGAGTGGGGGTCAGGAGGGACAGGTCCAGTCGGTGTGGAGTGGGGGGGCAGGAGGGGCAGGTCCAGTAGGTGTGGGAGTGGGGGGCAGGAGGGACAGGTCCAGTAGGTGTGGAGTGGGGGGCAGGAGGGGCAGGTCAAGTAGGTGTGGAGTGGGGGGCAGGAGGGGCAGGTCCAGTAGGTGTGGGAGTGGGGGTCAGGAGGGGCAGGTCCAGTAGGTGTGGAATGGGGGGGCAGGAGGGACAGGTCCAGTAGGTGTGGAGTGGGGGGGCAGGAGGGACAGGTCCAGTAGGTGTGGAGTGGGGGGGCAGGAGGGACAGGTTCAGTAGGTGTGGAGTGGGGGGGCAGGAGGGGCAGGTCCAGTAGGTGTGGAGTGGGGGGGCAGGAGGGACAGGTCCAGTAGGTGTGGAGTGGGGGGCAGGAGGGACAGGTCCAGTAGGTGTAGAGTGGGGGTCAGGAGGGACAGGTCCGGTAGGTGTGGAGTGGGGGGCAGGAGGGACAGGTCCAGTAGGTGTGGAGTGGGGGGGCAGGAGGGACAGGTCCAGTAGGTGTGGAGTGGGGGGGCAGGAGGGACAGGTCCAGTAGGTGTGGAGTGGGGGGGCAGGAGGGACAGGTCCAGTAGGTGTGGAGTGGGGGGTAGGAGGGGCAGGTCCAGTAGGTGTGGAGTGGGGGGGCAGGAGGGACAGGTCCAGTAGGTGTGGAGTGGGGGGGCAGGAGGGACAGGTCCAGTAGGTGTGGAGGGGGGGGGCAGGAGGGGCAGGTCCAGTAGGTGTGGAGTGGGGGGGCAGGAGGGACAGGTCCAGTAGGTGTGGAGGGGGGGGCAGGAGGGGCAGGTCCAGTAGGTGTGGAGTGGGGGGGCAGGAGGGACAGGTCCAGTAGGTGTGGAGTGGGGGGGTCAGGAGGGGCAGGTCTAGTAGGTGCAGAGGGGTGGGGAGGAGGTGCAGGTCCAGTAGGTGTGGAGAGGGGGGCAGGAGGGACAGGTCCAGTAGGTGTGGAGTGGGGGGCAGGAGGGACAGGTCCAGTAGGTGTGGAGTGGGGGGCAGGAGGGACAGGTCCAGTAGGTGTGGAGTGGGGGGGGGCAGGAGGGACAGGTCCAGTAGGTGTGGAGTGGGGGGGCAGGAGGGACAGGTCCAGTAGGTGTGTAGTGGGGGGGCAGGAGGGACAGGTCCAGTAGGTGTGGAGTGGGGGGGCAGGAGGGACAGGTCCAGTAGGTGTGGAGTGGGGGGTAGGAGGGGCAGGTCCAGTAGGTGTGGAGTGGGGGGGCAGGAGGGACAGGTCCAGTAGGTGTGGAGTGGGGGGGCAGGAGGGACAGGTCCAGTAGGTGTGGAGGGGGGGGGCAGGAGGGGCAGGTCCAGTAGGTGTGGAGTGGGGGGGCAGGAGGGACAGGTCCAGTAGGTGTGGAGGGGGGGGCAGGAGGGGCAGGTCCAGTAGGTGTGGAGTGGGGGGGCAGGAGGGACAGGTCCAGTAGGTGTGGAGTGGGGGGGCAGGAGGGACAGGTCCAGTAGGTGTGGAGTGGGGGGGCAGGAGGGACAGGTCCAGTAGGTGTGGAGTGGGGGGGCAGGAGGGACAGGTCCAGTAGGTGTGGAGTGGGGGGGAGAGGAGGGGCAGGTCCAGTAGGTGTGGAGTGGGGGGGCAGGAGGGACAGGTCCAGTAGGTGTGGAGTGGGGGGGCAGGAGGGACAGGTCCAGTAGGTGTGGAGTGGGGGGGCAGGAGGGACAGGTCCAGTAGGTGTGGAGTGGGGGGGCAGGAGGGACAGGTCCAGTAGGTGTAGAGTGGGGGTTAGGAGGGACAGGTCCAGTCGGTGTGGAGTGGGGGGGCAGGAGGGGCAGGTCCAGTAGGTGTGGAGTGGGGGGCAGGAGGGACAGGTCCAGTAGGTGTGGAGTGGGGGGCAGGAGGGGCAGGTCCAGTAGGTGTGGAGTGGGGGGCAGGAGGGGCAGGTCCAGTAGGTGTGGAGTGGGAGGCAGGAGGGGCAGGTCCAGTAGGTGTGGAGTGGGGGTCAGGAGGGGCAGGTCCAGTAGGTGTGGAATGGGGGGGCAGGAGGGACAGGTCCAGTAGGTGTGGAGTGGGGGGGCAGGAGGGACAGGTCCAGTAGGTGTGGAGTGGGGGGGCAGGAGGGACAGGTTCAGTAGGTGTGGAGTGGGGGGGCAGGAGGGGCAGGTCCAGTAGGTGTGGAGTGGGGGGGCAGGAGGGACAGGTCCAGTAGGTGTGGAGTGGGGGGGCAGGAGGGACAGGTCCAGTAGGTGTGGAGTGGGGGGGCAGGAGGGACAGGTCCAGTAGGTGTGGAGTGGGGGGGCAGGAGGGACAGGTCCAGTAGGTGTGGAGTGGGGGGGCAGGAGGGACAGGTCCAGTAGGTGTCGAGTGGGGGGCAGGAGGGACGGGTCCAGTAGGTGTGGAGTGGGGGGGCAGGAGGGACGGGTCCAGTAGGTGTGGAGTGGGGGGCAGCTCCAATAGGTACAGAGTTAGTGGACATGGAGGGGAGGTCCAGTAGTGCAGTGTGGATGGAAGAGGGGCAGGTCCAGGGGCTGTGAAGTGGGTGGGAAGGGGGGGGCGGGCAGGTCCAGTAGATGCAGATTGGGGGGTGGGGGGGAGCGGGGGGAGATCCACTAAGTGCGGAGGGAGGGAGGGGGGGCCGATCCAGTAGATATGGAGTGGGGGGTAGGGTGGGTGTCAGATCTAGTAGGTGTAGAGTGGGGTGTGGGTGGGCAGGTCCAGTAGGTGCGGAGTGGGTTAGGAGTGGTGGGGGGGTGGGGGGGGCAGGTTGAGTAGGTGCGGAGTATGGAGGAGGGGGGCAGGTCCAGTAGGAGTGGAGTGGGGGAATGGGGGGGCAGGTCCAGTTGGTGCTGGGTGGGGGGAAAGGTGGAGCAGGTCCACAGGGTGCGGAGTGGGTGGGGAGGGAATGGCAGATCCACTAGGTGCAGTGTGGGGGGAAGGCGGGGCAGGTCCATGAGGTGTGGAAGGGGGGGAGGGCGGGGCAGATCCACTGGGTGCAGTGTGGGGGGAAGGCGGGGCAGATCCACTGGGTGCAGTGTGGGGGGAAGGCGGGGCAGATCCACTGGGTGCAGTGTGGGGGGAAGGCGGGGCAGATCCACTCGGTGCAGTGTGGGGGGAAGGCGGGGCAGATCCACTGGGTGCAGTGTGGGGGGAAGGCGGGGCAGATCCATGAGGTGTGGAGGGGGGGGAGGGCGGGGCAGATCCACTCGGTGCAGTGTGGGGGGAAGGCGGGGCAGATCCACTGGGTGCAGTGTGGGGGGAAGGCGGGGCAGGTCCATGAGGTGTGGAGTGGGGGGAAGGGCGGGACAGGTCCAGTAGGTGTGGAGTGGGGGGGCAGGAGGGACAGGTCCAGTAGGTGTGGAGTGGGGGGGCAGGAGGGACAGGTCCAGTAGGTGTAGAGTGGGGGTCAGGAGGGACAGGTCCAGTAGGTGTGGAGTGGGGGGGCAGGAGGGGCAGGTCCAGTAGGTATGGAGTGGGGGGCAGGAGGGACAGGTCCAGTAGGTGTGGAGTGGGGGGCAGGAGGGGCAGGTCCAGTAGGTGTGGAGTGGGGGGCAGGAGGGGCAGGTCCAGTAGGTGTGGAGTGGGAGGCAGGAGGGGCAGGTCCAGTAGGTGTGGAGTGGGGGGGGCAGGAGGGACAGGTCCAGTAGGTGTGGAGTGGGGGGCAGGAGGGACGGGTCCAGTAGGTGTGGAGTGGGGGGGCAGGAGGGACGGGTCCAGTAGGTGTGGAGTGGGGGGCAGCTCCAATAGGTACAGAGTTAGTGGACATGGAGGGGATGTCCAGTAGTGCAGTGTGGATGGAAGAGGGGCAGGTCCAGGGGCTGTGAAGTGGGTGGGAAGTGGGGGGGGGGGGGGCAGGTCCAGTAGATGCAGATTGGGGGGTGGGGGGGAGCGGGGGGAGATCCAGTAAGTGCGGAGGGAGGGAGGGGGGCCGATCCAGTAGATATGGAGTGGGGGGTAGGGTGGGTGTCAGATCTAGTAGGTGTAGAGTGGGGTGTGGGTGGGCAGGTCCAGTAGGTGCGGAGTGGGTTAGGAGTGGTGGGGGGGTGGGGGGGGCAGGTTGAGTAGGTGCGGAGTATGGAGGAGGGGGGCAGGTCCAGTAGGAGTGGAGTGGGGGAATGGGGGGGCAGGTCCAGTTGGTGCTGGGTGGGGGGAAAGGTGGAGCAGGTCCACAGGGTGCGGAGTGGGTGGGGAGGGAATGGCAGATCCACTGGGTGCAGTGTGGGGGGAAGGCGGGGCAGGTCCATGAGGTGTGGAGGGGGGGGAGGGCGGGGCAGATCCACTGGGTGCAGTGTGGGGGGAAGGCGGGGCAGATCCACTGGGTGCAGTGTGGGGGGAAGGCGGGGCAGATCCATGAGGTGTGGAGGGGGGGGAGGGCGGGGCAGATCCACTGGGTGCAGTGTGGGGGGAAGGCGGGGCAGATCCACTGGGTGCAGTGTGGGGGGAAGGCGGGGCAGATCCATGAGGTGTGGAGGGGGGGAGGGCGGGGCAGATCCACTCGGTGCAGTGTGGGGGGAAGGCGGGGCAGATCCACTGGGTGCAGTGTGGGGGGAAGGCGGGGCAGGTCCATGAGGTGTGGAGGGGGGGGAGGGCAGGGCAGGTCCAGTAGGCGCGGAGTAGGGGGAAGGGGAGGAAGTTGAGTCGGTGCAGAGTGGGGGGCAGTGCGGCAGATCAAGTCGGTGCAGAATGGGGGGGAAGTGGGGCAGGTCCAGTAAGTGCAGAGTGGGGGGCAGGTCCAATAGGTGTGGAATGGAGGGGGGAGGGGAGTGCAGGTCCAGTCGGTGCGGAGTGGGGCTGAGGGGGGCAGATCCAATAGGTGTGGAGTGGGTGATCAGGGGCCAGGTCCTGTAGGTGCGAAGGGGGGGAGGGGTAAAGTCCAGTAGGTGCAGAGTGGGGAGGGATGGGGACAGGTCCAGTAGGTTTGGGGAGTGGGGGGGCGGTGAAGGGGGGGCTGTCAATAGGTGCAGAGTGGGGAGAAATGGGGGCAGGTGCATTAGGTGCAGAGTGAGCATGGGGCTAGGGCAGGTCCAGTAGGTGTGGAGTGAGGGGGGAGAGGAGGAGAGGGAGGGCAGGTCCAGTAGGTGCAGGGAGGGGGCGCAGGTCCAATAGGTGCAGAGTGGAGGGGTGGGGGGAGAGGGCAGATCTAGTAGGTGCAGAGTGTGGGGGTGGGGGGGATGTGAGATGGGCAGGTCCAGGTTCACAATTACTTTTGCTAGCCCTCCCCCACAAAAAAAGCCTCACTCCCACTGACTGCCTTTCCACAACCAACTCCACACACACCTGTCCCCCTCTCCACCCTGTTCCCTCCCTGAGACCTTTCCTGTCAGACTGGAAGTCAGAGGATATCAGTTCCAGCCAGAATTGGTGAGCTCAGGCAGGATATCTGCTTAACAACACCACGCTTGTGAGGCTGAGCTGGTTCAGTGCCAACGGCAACATGAATACATAGGCAGAACCAGTCTACTTTGTCCTCGTTTGGGACTGAAAAGCTGCTCCCACTGAGTGCTTTTTTTGCCATCCTGCCAACTCAGCAGGACTTGCTTGGGCCTGACAGGAACAGGTCTCCAGCTAGAGCCTGCCTCCCTTGCCTCTCCCTATCCACAGTAAGGGATTCTCAGGAGTAGGCTACTATCATTACAGAGCAGCACAGTACGGAAGAGAGTTGGGCAGCATTTAAGGACAAAGAATCCAACAATATTCCTTTTGTCCCATAGGATATGGAGGCAGCATAGATTGTATAACGTTTTTACTGAGGAGATGCATGCAAGAAGGATGCAACCCAACAAAAAGACAATGAAATGGCTCTGTTACTCGATTTGGACCTGCAATCTAACCACACTGCTCTCCCTGTGGCTATGGAAGTGGGTAAACACAGTAAGAAGTTTCACAACAGCAGGTTAAAGTCCAACCCAGTTGTTGTGAGACTTCTTACTGTGTTTACCCCAGTCCAATGCTAGCATCGCCACATCATGGCTATGAAAGTGAACACTGCACTCAGCTTTTATGGCACTGTCTCATTCCTGGCATACATGGGCAATCTTCATATTATCAACAAGGCTGCAGTACATACATGCACTAATAAAATGACTAAAACTACATTCGCTGGAATTTAGAAGAATGAGAGGGGATCTAATTGAAGCGTATAAAATTCTATGAGGCTGGACAGACTGGATATAGGGGGATTGTTTCCCCTGGCTGGGAAATCTAGAACAAGGGGTCACAGTCTTAGAATTTCAGTCTTAGACTGAAATGATGAGACATTTCTTCACTCAGAAGATGGTGAACTCGGGGAATTCTCTACAACCAAAGGTTGTGGAGGCAAAGTCACTGAATATATTTAAGAATGAAATAGGTAGATTTTTAGAATCTAAACATGTCAAGGGATATGGGGAGAGCGCGGGAGTATGGCTTTGAGATAGAGGATTCACCATGATCATATTGAATAGCAGAGCAGACCTGAAAGGCCAACCAGCCCTCCTGCTCCTATTTTCTATGCTTCTAATTCTGACAACATAAGACAGCAAAGAAAATGTGTCACCTAGTATTAGAAGGTTGCTCCCATTCCAAGATCCAAGTATAATTGATGGCATTTACATTGCTTTGTCAGCTTCCTGAGAGCATCCTTCAACAACCTCAACATGAAGGAGTCTTGAACATTCAATGAACAATGAACAGGGTGCAAACATCAGATAAATTGGATCTTGTCTTGATCCTCAAAATCTGACTTTTTTGATTTTTCAAGCAAAAAAAGTAGATAGCTCCAGAGTGACAAAACTTCTTTTTTGCTCTCATGGATAATGAATCCTGCTAAGAATGGCTCAAACAATGCAGGGACACACTTCAGTAAGACAAATGATTAATCATTAAAAGACTGAGGTCTTAAAGGCACACATGACAGTACTTATTGTGTAGAGTAGTGATATCGTCACTGGGCTATTAATCCAAATGCCCAGGCTAATGATCTGGGGACATGGACTCAAATCCCACCATAGAGGCAAATGGAAATTAAATTAAATTAACCGATCTGAAATATAAAAGCTAGCCTCAGCAATGGTGACCATTTCAACAATTTTTGATTGTCATAAGCACCCAGCTTGTTCATTAATGTCCTTTAGGGAAGGAAATCCGCTGCACTTACTCAGTCTGGCTTATATGTGACTCCAGCACAATGTGGTTGGCTCCTAACTGCCCTCTGAAATGGTCAAGTAAACCAATACTGTTAAAGACAATTTAGAGGTAGGCAACAAATGCTGGCCTTGCTGATGATGCCAGCATCCCATGATCTTTTTGTTAAACTCTCTGTGAATTTTCTTCTATCTCTCATCATCATCATCATCATCATCTCTCTTTCTCCTTATTATTAAGTTTACAAGAAGGTAGCTTTTACCTCCTCTACTCTTTCTCTTCTTCATTATCATCCGATGTTGCAAGTGCCATTTTTGACAGCTTTGCTGCCATGGGCACCCAGCAGTTTGTATCTCCTGTTGTCTGTTTCCTTGAGAAAGCCTAAAAAATCTGAGTCGGTGAAATTGTAGCATTTTATTTTTCTCTGCCTGTGTGCCATGGCCTTCTGCCTTGTTTTGCCAGCTCAGTGTGCCAAATGTACTTGTGGAGTAGACATTCTTATGAAGTATCAGAAAAAGATTGATGATACATACAGTAAAGTTGGATGAGAGCCAGATTAGTAAACCAAGCACTGATCCATACTTACTGCTTGTCCCTAGTTTGTTGTCACATTGTTCAGCCAGAACTATTTTTTTAAAGGCTGCAAGAATTACTCATACAACAACATTTATTTTTCTAGAAAAGCAAATCTAATTTCCATTTGAATGAGTGAGCTTTTGAGTGTTGAAATAGCTTCTGCATCCTGAATATCTAACTGCTGGGATGTGGATTGGTAAGTATGACACACAAAAAAAACTGCCAAGGCAGATAAAAAGAATTAAAGATCTCTTGGAACAATTCACTATCTACTGGAATGAAACCTATTGGTCCTTTATAACCCTCCAATGTTGGCTGGCACTAAGAGCTATAAACCATGGCACTAAATGGTGTGCTATATGATATTAATTACCAGCCCTTAATGACTGCAGCTGGAATGATTCATAATCTCGTAAATCCAGCAATTTCACGATTGCCATTAATTTCAAAGGAAAGACTCACATTGAGAATGAATTTTTACTGGTTTAACTGAGGTTAATGATGGAGCAGCATAAATTGTTTGGTAATTTACAGAGGACCAGACCTCATGACATATCTCCATTACTCTGCAAATAGTTGAGTTTTGTACAAATTAATAATGAAGAAAACTATTAAGGAGTTGTTCTAACGATGCAACTTCCCAGCAACTTCAGGAACATTGGCCCAGGGTTTCCAGTCACTGGGTTATTGGAGACTGGATGTACAACTCCAGATGCTTGTCGAGACATTCCCATAAATGTTCAGATATACTGCCTCAGTGGGAATTGCCTAGGAAGTAAACACTTGCAAGGGGCAATTCCCCTATTTCCCAGGGCCCTTCAGTTAATAGACAAATGTCTCTGACATATTTAGCTGGATAGTTACTCAGCAAATGTTACAGAAAAATCCTAGCCCAACTCCTGTGTAACTATACAAGTGACCCTGCTCCCCAGTGACTGACATGAACTCCCCCTCGTCTAAACCCCTGACACTATATCAGCCCCTCAGCCTGACCTGACTACTCCCTGTCCTGACAAGTCCTCTCAACCTGACTATACTCCAACCTGCCCACCCGCTCATTCACCTACCCACTTCACCCATCTGCCACCCTACCACCCTAACCTTCTACCATCTCAGCCACCTATGCCCTACATACCTGCCACATCATCCACCTGCCATCCTACCCCATTTACTCATTTGCCTCATCCATCTACCCATTTACTTATTCATCCGCTCACTCATTCACAGACATTCATCCATCAGCCATTCTCTAACATTCACTTATCAGATGAATTGGATGTTGGCTTGATCTCCAAAATGTGACTCTTCCGATTTTTCAAGCAAGAAAATGAGGTCAGTAGATACTGCCAGATGACAAAACTGCTTTTTTGCTTCCATGGATAATGAATCCAGCTAAGAATGGCCTTAAGAACACAGGCAAATACTTCCTTCTTGTGAACAATGATATTGAGGAGAAAGAGAAGGAGATGATGATGATGATGATGACGATGATGAGTGGACTTCTAAAATTGCCTTCCAGCAGCTAGTGGCATAACATGGGGCCAAGGCCTTTGCACTGATTCTCTTCACTGCTCTTGGCATGTACAGAAGGAACTCTTCTATATTGTGGCTCGCAAGTCCAGCATTTTTATACATATTCAAGTCAAGGATAACCTTCAGTCTAAACAGCATTGGACAAAATAGTTCCAACTCTGCTCAAAAGATTTGGGCCATTATCTCCCCATCTTTGACTCAATCACCTGGCTTCTTCTCCAACCCTCCCATAAATACTCTGTACAAACCCCACACATCTCCAATGATTTTTTTCGCTGGCTCTCATCCACTCTTTCTGAAGGGCAAAACAATAAGTAATGTGAATGAGAGGACAAAGACACAGCCTCACACAAACAGAGCAAGAAGCCTGGGAAATGAGTGGCCCAAGCAGAACTGTAAGCATCAGGAGAGGTGAGACTGACAATTTTGCCAATCAGGAATTTGGCAAACTTACCATACAGTTCGGTGCCCAGTTCACCAATTGTAGATTACAAAGAACCTGCGCTGGGAAATCTCAGACAGGACATTCCGTTCCAGAGGACTGCACGTTCAACAATCTAACACTCATTAATTCATCATTACTCAATAGAGTGCCATCCAAGTATACACACACAAGATGTAAAGCAGCCCTCAAGCCCACAGTAGATAACAAATGGTAAAAAATAGGAGTACTAACTGGAAAGTGGCAAGGTTTAGCGAAACTAGAAGAGATCCAGAGCAAAGTGAGCAGATACAAAAGTTAGCAAATAGATTGATAAATCAACTGTGGTAAATTATCAAATCTGATATATACAGAGTGCAAAATAAATATACTTCTCAAAGGAAAAATGAGAACACTGTTCAAAGAGTTCCTTGGATAAATAAAGAAATTACAACTCAACGAAAACTAAAAAAGGATGAGCATGATAAGTTAGGCTAAAAATAGAAAAGATAATTATGAAAGTAAGGAAAATCTAGTGACAAAGTGAACAAAAGAGATTAGAAGGGTGAAAAGGGAATATGAAATAGGTTAGTAAGTAATAAAAATGAGAACAGAAAAGAGGGTTTTAAAAACTTCAAGGTTAGAAACTTAGCTCATTGTCCCATCATTTTGACCTGAAAAGCAAGGGGCCAGCAGTAGAAAATTGGAAGAGCTTCATTAACTTTTAAGCACACTTATTGTGACATTCAGGAAGACCAGGAAGTAGTCAGTTGACAAGCAGACTATCTGTCTGAAACTGGCATGAGGCTATTTCAATATGCAAATTGGAATCATACAACAGGCACATTGCAGACACTGGGCAGTGTAACAACAATTTGAGTTTCTTTTTATGGAGCAAGCAAGGAGATGGATTCAGATTGCCTTGTCTATTCTGAACATTGGCTTTGTAACTTTAAGGATGGAGTAATTTTTTAAAAAATCTAGCAGTCTGTTAAAAACAAAATCGGGCTTGGAAATTTTGAACTTCTACTTGTTAGGACCCAGGAGCAAATAACATTGGCCTACATTTGCTTCATAGCTTCACTGGTCACCAAAATAAAAGCCCATAGGATCCAAGGCAAACTGGCTCCTAGAAGGAATGAACGGTTCAGAGTAATATTTTTATTTTCCTGTTTTACTGTTTTTTTCAATTTGTTATGTTACGGCACTCTAGCACTGTCAAAAGATTTGAGGAACAAAATGTATTTATTGTTCAGTGAAAATTAGTACAGGAGGGTTGCAGCTGTGGGCTGTCCTGCAGCAGAGCTCCAGTCTCTACATGCTTACTGCATGGCTGCTCAATGATTCTGACTCAGACAGGCCTCTATACTCTGGTGTGATCACTCCCTCTCAGCTTCTACTGGTTCCTCAAGTCAGGTGACTCTCTTCACCACATACACAACACAAGTCATATCCAAATTAGCTCAGAGGCAAGAAGCAAAGGATAATGATCAATGAGTATCTTTATGATTGGAAAGCTGTTTCTAAGTGGTGGGGGGGGGAGGGGTCGCACAGTAAGAAGTCTCACAACACCAGGTTAAAGTCCAGCAGGTTTATTTGGTAGCACAAGCCACTAGCTTTCGGAGCACTGCTCCTTCATCAGGTGAGTGGGAGTTCTGTTCACAAACAGGGCATATAAAGGCACAAACTCAATTTACAAAATAATGGTTGGAATGCGAGTCTTTACAGGTAATCAAGTCTTAAAGGTATACACAATTTGAGTGGAGAGAGGGTTAAAGGGATGTGTATTGTCTCCAGCCAGGACAGTTTGTGAGGTTTTGCAAGCCCAGGCAAGTTGTGGAGGTTACAGATGGTGTGACATGAACCCAAGATCCCAGTTGAGGCTGTCCTCATGTGTGCGAAACTTGGTTCTTAGAAGTCCCACTTACCTGAGGAAGGAGCAGCAAGAGCTCCAAAAACTAGTGGCTTGTGCTACCAAATAAACCTGTTGGACTTTAACCTGGTGTTGTGAGACTTCTTACAGTGTTTACCTCAGTCCAACGCCAACATCTTTACACCATGTCTAAGGGGGTTCCACAGGGCACAGTACTAGTTCCTTTCTTTTGGTGGCATTTATCAATAATTTCCACTTGAATGCAGAGAGTATGATTAAGGCATTTGTACATGATACAAAAATTGGCTGTGTGGTTAATAATGAGGATGAAAGCTATAGACTGCAGGAAGATATCAATGGACTAGCCAGCAGCAATGGCAAATGGATTTCAGTCTGGAGAAGTTTGGGGTAATGCACAAAACTCTACCACCTTGCCTGCCATGGAATCAGCACGGGAGAGGGTCCGATAATGGAAATCTCCATTGACCTTGAACGGGAATTTTCAGTCTTGCTCGAGTGAGGCCATAAAATCCCACCCATTACTTTTGGTGGAGGTTAACAAGACCAAGGAATAGACAATAAATGATAAGAGTAATGAAGAACAAAAGGGATGTTGGAGTACATGTCCACAGATACTGAAGGTGGACGGACAGTTGGATAAGGTGGACCTGTCTTATTCATCAAGGTAGAAAATATCAGAGTTGGAAGATTATGCTGTAACTGTATAAATGGCTAGTTAAGTTATAGCCAGAGTACCTCATGTAGTTCTGGTGACCACACTATAGAAATAATGTAAGTGCACTAGAGAAGGTGCAGTGGAAATTTCCTAGGGTGTTGCTTGGGCTGGAGAACTTTAATAATGAGGGAAGATTGAACAGGCTATGTTTGGTTTCTTTGGAACAGGTGAGGCCCAGGGGAGATTGAAGTGTGTAAAATTATAAGGGATCTAGATTGAGTGGCTAGGCCATATTCCCCTTGGTTGAGGCATCCATAGTCAGGTGGGATAGATTTAGAAAGTGGTATGGATCTGAAATTCACTGCCTGAAAGTGAGGTAGATACTGAAACTCACGTAACATTTAAAAAGTATTTGGAAATTTGCTTGGATGCCATTTACCTATATGTCTACAGATCAAGACTTGAAAAGTTACTCAAAATATCATCATGTGCTGAATTGCCCAAAGCAGAGAGGCAGGGTTCTTGATATGACATATGACACACAGAATTCTGAGGAAGATGAACAAGTGATAAATCTGAACAAATTGTATTGATCACAAGATTGTACTGGAAGAGCTTGGCTACGGGCACGGCAAGTTCTGGAACACAAGTCTTTCCTACTATTGCTGGAATATTGTCAGAGTCCATAGCCTCTGCAGTATCCACTTGGTACTTCTGGCTAAAGATTGTTGTAAATTCTTCAGCCTTATCTTTTGCAAGGATGTGCTAGGATTCTACATCATTGAGGATGGGGGCATTTATGGAACCATCTCCTCCGGTGAGTTGTTTAATTGTCCACCGCCATTTTCAGCTGGCTGTGGGAGGACTTAGATCTGATCTGATGATTGTGGAATTGCTTAGCTCTGTCTATTACTAGCTGCTTATGCTAACTGGCACTCAAATAATCCTGTGCTGTAGCTTCACTAAATTGACACCTCATTTTTAGCCCTGTCAAATGTGTTAATTAAAGAGTTATTTAACTATACAGTGCTAAATAGTGCCTGCACTTCAATAGTATAGAAGAAATTGGTTAAAATGTTACCTTGATTCACTCAGTGGTGAAGATTGATGCAAGGTTATGGGATATAAAAGTACTATTTACTTTAGGTCTTGTGATGACAATACATTGAGGTCACTAAAACATGTTATAATTTCATGTGAAATAGCTGGAGGAAGCCATTTTTATAAAAGTACTAACATAGTTCCTGGTGAGATACGTCTGCTGCTGAGTATCTTGGCAAAAGTACTAACATGGATGGTGAGGCAATTAGTTCTGTATAATCAATGGATCAACAGTTTACCTAATCAGACCATTATTGTATCTCCTTAACAAAACCTAATATTCCTTTTCAGAGTATGAGGCAAGTATTAAAAGCATGGGGTAATAAAAATCAGAGAGAAAGGAAGAAAATTGTCTTAAAGCTACATAGAAAATTTGCCAGCTTCACTTGTCAACAAATAGAATTCCTATAAAAAGTTGCAGATGCCATGGGTAAAGAAAATACAAACCTAATCAAAGCGATTAATGAAAAATGAAAAATCTATACAAGATATAAGAAATGTCATCCATTGGCACATGCCTTCATGAGGTAGTTGCAAAGGACCTAAAAGAATGGGACAAAAACAGATATATTTTCTTCACATGCTTTTTAGACCTGACGACTGGCTTTAATCATATTAGCGGGGTGGCACAGTGGTCAGCACTGTGCTCCATAGCACCAGGGGCCCAGATTCATTTCATGGATTGGGTCACTATCTGTGTGGAGTTTGCACATTCTCCTGTGTTTGCATGGTTTTCCTCCGGGTGCTCTGGTTTCCTTCCACAGTCCAAAGATGGGTGGGTTAGGTGGATTGGCCTTGCTAAATTGCCCCTTAATGTCCGGGGCGGGGCTAGCTGGAGTAAATGCATGGGGTTGAGGGTGGGGCCTGGGTGGGATTGTGGTCAGTGCAGATCCGATGGGCTGAAGATCCTCCTGCATTGTAGGATTCTATGACAGTGAGGACTAAAGGGTTAAACTAAACAAAATCATGAGAAATGGATAGGGACCAAAGTTTCTGATGGATAATTGAGCGGAAGTTTCCAATGACAAGTTCAGTGACACAGATGAACGTGTGAACAATATGGTTATGAACACCAAAGCTCAAAGTCATTTTCATAATACAATCTGAGAAAGGAATTATGTCATCATTTAAAAATGCTGGATAAAATTTTAGATGTTCAACCAGACAGTAACTTGACAACTGCTGTGGTAAGAGTAGTTCATGCAAAAAAGAACATTCTAGATAGTTGGAGGGTTCTGGCCCTATCAGCTATTCCACAGTAAAACTGCAGATTGCCTTTCTGTGCTGTGCAATAGTCCTCCAAGCTAGGGGTACTTCAGTTGGTTCAATTTTCTGCTGCATATTTCAATGCTTTACGTGCAGGGAGATGGGCTTTCATCAAGGTTGAGGTATAATGTAAAAGAGAGTTAATCTCAGTCTCTAAGCTGTTGATAGATGTAAACCAGACTTTTGTAATTCAAGTGCTCTTATATTTTTCATCATGAAGGCCCTAAGGAACAGAACATGGTAAATCAAGGGCTATATTGTGGCAATGTCAGTGATCATGGCCTAGATGACACAACCAAAGGTCAATTGCACAGAATATGTACTTGGGGTGACTTATATTTCAGAGGTGTCCAGTAAATGGAGGAACATGACTGTTAATGGGAACATGCATAAAAATGCAAGCAAATGTAATTACCACACCAGACATTATGAAACATTTTGATAACTTCTTATGGTTGGTATGGCGGAATATGAGAAATGTATTGTCAATAAGATTGAACCAAGTTAAAATTGAAGGTCTGTTTCATGGAACTTTTTAATATATTGTTCTAGATATTAAGTTTGTCTGGAATAACTATGAACCAACAATCCTATTTAGGGAGTGTTACTCCCATCTGTAAAAGCGCATTCTTAAGGCCACTTGACTCAGACAACATGAAACTAATTATTTTGGCAATGCTTCAAAAGTTAATCTCCCTGATCGTTGTTCAAGTGGAGCTGGTTTCATTGTATTATTTTTCCACTGTTGAGGAGGGAATTCCATTCTGCTGACCCAGTGACTTTTGCAATATATTTTCCTGTCAGGATTGTTAATGATTATAAGGGGAGCTTTTAGATGTGTTATCCTTATTCTTCTAGGTAGCAGAGCCACAGGTTTGGTAAATGCCTTTGAAGAAGGCTTGACGAGTTGCTGCAATGTATGGCTAAAAATTGGCTTTTTTAAATTCATTCAAGGGATATGAATGTGCATTTATTGGCCATTCCTAATTGTCCTTGGGCTGAATGGCTTCCAGGGCCATTGCAGAAAACACTTCAAAGTCAATGGCATTGCTGTGGATCAGCAATGGCAAACTGTAGACCAGACAAGGTAAGCACAGCAGTTAAAGGACATCAGTGAACTAGATGGTTTTTTATGACAATCAACAATGGCCTCAGGGTCATCATTCGACTTTTTTAATTCCAGACCTTTATTGAACTCACATTTCACCAACTGCCATGGTGAGATACGAACCCAGGTCCCCAAAACATTATCCCGGGTCTCTGGATTACTTGGGCAGGTTGGGTCTATAATCCAGCTAGGGGTGTCCCCGGAGACTGCCTGGGCTTTCTGGTCTGTAGTCAGGGCTTCTGTGACACCAACAAAATCCAGCTCAAAACCTCTCAAAATCTCTCAATTGATATAAAAATATACAAAAAGTTTAGCTCCAGTTCTATCCTTCACTAACTGGATAAATACTATTCTAGTCAAGAAATACAAAGCTGCCAAAGGAAAAGAGGGAGGAAACAGGGATAGTTCCAATAATAATTGATAATTCCTCTTTAAATATGCAAATATTGTCTTTGAATTCCAGAGTTGCCAAGGGAGAGAAGAATTAATCAGGATAACTATTGGTCAGTTAGCTTAATATTGCCTGTGGGCAAATTCTTGGAATTCATAATGCAAGGTAAAATTAGCATCAGTTTATAAATGCACTGTTTAGTCAAAGCCAACAATGTGGATGCGTATAAGTCAAATAAAGTATCCCAATTCAAAGAGATTTCTGTACGAGTGAAGATTTTGATATTAAAGGGGAGAGAATACTGTAGCTTTTATGGATTCTTTGAACGTGTCTATTAAGAGGCTCTTTCCTTTGTTCATGGGATGTTGCCATTGCTGGTATCTATTACCCATCCTTAATCACTCTTGAGGAGTTGGTAAAGAGCCACTTTCCTGAACCGTTGCAGTTTATACGGTGTAGGAACACCCTCAGCACTGCCAGAGAGGGAGTTCCAGGATTTTGGTCCAGCCAAAGAAATAGCAATACGTTTCCATGCCAGGATGTTGAGTGACTTGGAACAGATCTTGCAGGTGGTTCTGCCCTTGTCCTTCTAGGTGATAGAGGTCACAGGTTTGGAAAACACTATCAAAGGAGTCTTGGTGTGTTGCTGCAGTGCATCTTGCAGAGGCTATACATTGCTTCCACTGTGCATTGGAAGGAGTGAATGTTTAGGGTGTGGGTGGGATACCAGGCTGCTTTGTCCCAGATGATGTCCAGCTTCTTGAATTTTGTTGGACTCATCCAGGCAAGGGGGAAGTATTCCATCACACTCCTGACTTGTGCCTTGTTGATGATGGAGAGGCTTTGGGGAATTTGGAGGTGAGTTATTTGCTGCAGAATCTAAGTATCCAGTCTGCTCAGCTGATTCTTAATGTTACATGGAATGAATCTAAGTGGCTAAAATCTAGAATCTGTGATGCCAAGATTAATCATCCATGTGGCACATAGAGTTGAAGATGAATTACAAGCTTCCTTGGGCATGATTTTCCCATTGCATTCTAAGGATGGAATTTTTCAGCCATTCCTACCAATCTGATCCCGATCATCTGGTCCTGCCAACAGCGATACTCTGCCAGGGCTCCCCAGGGGCGGAGGGTGCAAACATTGGGAAAGCCCATTGACAGCAGTAGGACGGGGAGATTCTGCAATGGTGGGAGGGTGGAATATCCGCCCTAAGTGCAGTGGTAGGTGTGAAAATTGATATCTTGCCCACCAGCCGCAAAGGTGTATTTTAACGTCACACCATCCACTACCTGCATCATTAATCATATGCAAGCAGTAAAAATGTCAGATTGTGGGCAGGCAGCTTTTGATTGGTCCACCCTGTGATGAACTTACTGCTACCTCACTCCGGGTGCCATTTCGAGAAGACCAGCCATGCACAGCTGTCTCACAGTACGCAGCGCAGCATTATTCCACTGAAGACTTGGCCCCAAAAGCCAAGAGGACAGTAGCCCGAAAGTTCAGTGATGCCTCCTTGGGCCATCTACTTAACACCACGGAGGCCTACTGCAATTTCCTCTACCTCTATGGCTGCAGGAAGTCCACTAACATCACCATTCCAGCTTGTAAGGCAGTGGCAGAGGTGGTCAGTGTCAATGCTGCAAAGAGGAGGTCAGCCATCCAGTACAAAAAGAGAATGAATGATCTGATCTGTTATATCAGAATGAGTCAATCATTTTATCTTTCTCAATTCACATTCACCAGCCCAAACACTCGACGGCAGCTGACACACTGCTAACTCAAGGGGCTTCACCACTCATTCTCTCACACACAACTTCACATCTCTACCTGGCTTCGTATTCAGTGCTCATGTCCTCAACCCACCCCAGGCACCAGAATGTGGCAACTTAGGGAATGTCACAGTAACTTCATTGCAGTGTCAATGTAAGCCTTACTTCTGACTAAGAAATAAACTTTAGTTTTCATCCATGGCTCCACTCAGCACCTACACATGACAGGCATGCTCATCATTTGCCCTGACATGCATCCAGCTCTCAATTTGCACCTGTCTTTATGCAGAATGAGCTCATACATAATTGGAGGGAGAGGTCCCAAATCTGGGGTATAGTGGCTGAGATCAAAGGCCTCACTTTAGAAGAAACTGAGCCATCACACTGGCCAGACAGGATGTGGACTGTTCAGCAATGACAGAGATGTCAATGATAATCACCCAAATGCATCCACCCATCCCTCAGACAACCACACTGTGAGGGAACTAAGCATTTTTCAACTTATCTGCTATGCATTAATCAAATCTATACTCATAGGAGCCTCTGCCAAGCGCCAGAGGACCTTAACCAGCCAGGACCTCAGCCAAGTCTTGAGGAGACCTCAGATGGGGAGCCTGAAGATTGTACTGTTGAAGACTTATCTGTGCCATTCCCTTTGCCTGGTTCCTGACATGACAGGGGAGATCCTGATGGGGGCGATTCTAACATGGAGGGACAATTCAGTGGGGAAACCTTTTATTGTTCTTATACTTTATTTACATTATGTTACAACACAGATGGCAGTGGGAAGTTGAGGCAAGCAGAGAAAATCTGAAAATGATATCTCGTTGGCAAGATGTGGGTGCAAGATCCCGGCCCTTGTCTATTGCACTTACATGTGAGGTTTCACCAATGGAATATTTGTGGAGACTCCTCCTTCAGTTAGTTATTTAATTGATGATCACCATGTCTAACTGTACAGAACTGCACAACTTTGATCTAATCCATTTGTTGTTGGTTTGCTTAGAGCTGCCTGTAGCATGTTCATGCATAAATTAGAAGGGGAAATGTAGCAGAAAGTTGGTTGATAGACTGGAAATCAAATGCATAATTCCCTGCAAGTGAAAGAGACCCCCTGCCAGATTTTAGGCCCATCTTGCACACCTCCAAATCAGCCAGTCAATTGAAGTGGATCCATCAGGCTAAATAGAGATATGGATAATGTTAAAATCGCAATTTATATGTTATAAGTAGAAGCATGGAGTAAGATAGTGAAACAATAACACATTTTTTCAAAACATTGGTTAGATTGGATTTAGAATACTTTGTAATAAAAGCAAAGTACTGCAGATGTTAGAAATCTGAAATTATAACAGAAGAGGCTGGGAAAACTCAGCAGATCCAACAGTATCTGTGGAGAGAGGAACAGAATCAATGGTTCAAATCCAAATGCCTTCTTCAGAGCGAAAGGGAGAAATATACTCGTTATATTTATATACTGTATAAGAGATTATTTACTGTATAAGAAAGGGTGAAGCAGCTGGAGCAGTGTAGAAGGTCAGTGATTAGCGGGAGCTATACAAGATTGCAGCAAAGATGTATAGGGCACAAGGCAGAAGAAGTGCTGATGGCAGTGTGGAGGGCTATAGAAGGCGCTAATAGTGGCACAAAAGTAAGATAGCAGAATTCATTAATGGGAGAACAAAGATCAGTGGAAGCAAAACTAGAAAACAAGTGACAGATAGCCCAATGGGGGAGAGCGGGTGGCATTTGATTGGAACAAAAAGTTGTTAGCGTACTTTTTGAAGTTTTAGGGATCCCATTATAGCAAGTACATTAAAGCTACTGACAGAGTACAACATCAACGCCCAAATGGTAGTTAAGAGAGAATTGAGGTAGAAGGCTAAGAGGAATTTAAAGTCTCAGTTGAGACTTTAAAATGATGAAGGGATCTGATGGAGTCAGTAAAAAGAGGTTATGAATGAAAGACTGTTACATGATGGCGAGGAGAAAGTAGGAAAAATATTAAGGATTGTTGGAGCATGAAATAAAATATGATAGCGCATGGTTGACGCAAAGTAGGTACATAACAAACTTGAATATCCAAATTCAGATCACGACCCATTGTTACATCTTAGATTATGTTATTACATCATTAAATATTGGGTACTGTGAGAACACCTCGAAACATTCAAACCACTTATGCAACTGACCTGAGAAAATATCATGTCAATATCAGCAAATATATCAGCAAAATTCTAAATTTGTAACAGGCTGGAACACTAGTAAATGGCCCAAACATGTAGAGCTGTAAATTGGTACCAATACTGCAATCTCTGTCAGTGTCATTTTAAAGCATTTTCATTTTGTAAGGAATTAATTCTAACATCAATGCTTTAAGAATGAGAAAATAAAATACAAGTGACCATAAGGGTAACACAGGGAAGCTCCAGATGCAGTAGGGCACGTTGAAAAAGAACATTCAAGTCAGTGGCAGTGCAATAGGAATTTTGCTTTAACAGATGTGTATTCTGGGCAGCTGGCCACATCACTGAACTTGGGGCTGATGAAATGATAGAGAAGTGTGTATCATGTGTTTTAATGCTTTCCATCTACTTTAATGAGCTGTGATAATGAATGTCCCAGATACATAGATTGTTCCAGTAGCCTCCAAAAACACTAACTAATGCACTGGCTTTCTTGGTGCACGTACATCGTAAAGGCAAGGTTTTGGTCATGTGGACAGCTTTGTAGCATAAAAATATATCCACTTCTTAGTGGCTTTTTTCAATAAGGTTCATGTAAGGGGCTGAGTTTTCTTGTGTGTTTCACGATGCAAAGGCCAATAGATTCTGATGGGGACACTTCTCTGCAGTGAGACCAGTGGTGCCATTTTCTGGGAAGCGGCCTCTCAATTGGCATAGAAAAACTGGCACCGCTACCAGAACAAAGCTGGCACGGTTGCAAAATCACCCCCAGTTGGAGCCTTAACCATTTTAATTGGCTGCCAACAGCCATGGAGCTTGAAGCCAATCCTATTTCCAGTATGCCCTTCTACCCTCCCACCTCTCCCATGCCCCATCTCTAATACAAACCAGAAGGGCAGGAAAATTTAGCCCCCAGTGTTTTTGTGCAATACAGCAGCATTTCAAGGACATATATAAAAGGATACACAAATGCATTCTTCTGGGAGGTAAAAAAATCTTCAAGGAAAGAAACTACCAGTGCTGGCCTTACAATGGGCCTTAATGTTTAAAGTACATGTGACAATAATAAATCAAAGTCTTTTGGACTGTGGGAAAAAAACCAGAGTACCTGGAGGAAACCCACGCAGACATGGGGAGACTGTGCAGACTCCGCACAGGAAGTGATCCAAGTCGGGAATCAAACCTGGGTCCCTGGCATTGTGAGGCACTAGTGCTAACCACTGTGCCACCGTGCCACCCAGCAATTTCAACATAGTGAGTCTGCAGACTGGAAGAAGAGGATCGTGTATTCCATGCAGCACATTTCTGGCCTCTTTCAATGGCTCGTTATTATGTCGAAAAGAATGTTTTCATGTCTGGAGTTCCATCCCAGTCCAACATCGTCATCTCCACCTCATGGAACTCATGGAGAGCCGTTGATGTCATCTATATGGATTTCAGTAAGGCGTTTGACAAAGTCCCTCATGGTAGGCTGGTAGAAAAGGTTAAGGTGCATGGGATACGAGGCCAGGTAGCTAGGTGGATTGAGAACTGGCTGGGTAATAGGAGACAGAGGGTACTTGTGGAGGCGACCTTGTCGGGCTGGAGGCCAGTGACCAGTGGTGTGCCGCAGGGCTCAGTACTGGGACCTCTCCTCTTTGTAGTATACATAAATGACTTGGAAGAGAGCGTAGGTGGTGTGATCAGCAAGTTTGCTGATGACACCAAGATGGCAGGGTTGGCGGGTACTGAACTGGATTGTCAGGTGATACAACAGGATATAGATAGGTTGGTGCATTGGGCAGATAGGTGGCAGATGGAATTTAATCCTGACAAATGTGAGGTGATGCATTTTGGAAGGAATAATGCAGAGAGGAGCTACGTGATAAAAGGTAGACCGATTAGGAGTATAGACATACAGAGGGACCTGGGAGTGCAGGTTCACAAATCCATGAAGGTTGCGTCACAAGTGGAGAAGGTTGTTAGGAAGGCTTATGGAATGTTAGCCTTTATAGGAAGGGGCATAGAGTATAAAAGCTGCCATCTAATGCTTCAGTTGTATAGAACGTTGGTTAGACCGCATTTGGAGTACTGCGTCCAGTTCTGGTCACCTTACCACCGGAAGGACGTGGAGTCTCTGGAAAGGGTGCAGAGGAGGGTTACCAGGATGTTGCCTGGCATGGAGGGGCTGGGTTACGAGGAAAGGTTGGAGAAACTGGGACTATTCTCCTTGGAAAGACGGAGATTGAGGGGGGACATGATAGAGGTATATAAGATACTGAAGGGAATAGATAGAGTTAATAGTGAGAGACTGCTCCCTAGACTGGGTACAAACACGAGAAGTCATGATTTAAGGGTGAGGGGGCAGAGGTATAATTTGGAAGTGAGACGAAGGTTCTTTACGCAGAGAGTTGTGGGGGTATGGAACGCGCTACCGAGTAGGGTGATGGAGGCAGGAACGTTGGACTCGTTTAAGGTTCAGTTAGATAGACACATGAGTGAAACGAGGATGGAGGGTTATGGAAGGGGCTATTAAATAAGGTTATAACCTCGGGAGACACCGGAAAAGCAGGCTTGTAAGATTAACGTTTTTGTCTTTTTATTCCGCAGGTGGAGGTCCACCTCGTGTCAAACGAGGGGCATGCACACGGTGGGTCGTGCGTGGGCTGCTCTTGGAAGTTCCGGGAGTGGCCTAATACTTCGTGTCAGTGTGTGTGCTTGATCCTGGACCGGTAGACGGGCGCCGCAACAGCTCGGTGACTAGCACTGCTAGCTGTGCAGATACATGGATTTGGGCCTGTGTCTGTGGGAGTTTGCGCATTCTCCCTGTGGTTGCGTGGGTTTCCTCCGGGTGCTCCGGTTTCCTCCCACACCCCAAAGATGTGCTCTTAGGCTGATTGGTTTTACCAAATTGACACTATTCTCCCCTGAATCTGGCTAAGTTAGGGGTTCCATTCGTAGACATGCAGGGTAGAATAGGTGTAGGGTGATGCAGCGGCGCGGACTCGTTGGGCCGAAGGGCCTGTTTCCCGTGCTGGGTTGTTCTTTGTTCTTTGTTCTTTGGAACTGGAGAACCTGCGGAGTTCTGAAACAAGAATACCAGCTGTCGAGTTGGAGGACTGGGATGTTCTGAACTGGGGACTAGAGAATGAAGAACTGGGGAGAATGGTTATTCTATGAGGTGAAAAGTATTGTGTCATTGGTGTTTCACAACAAACCAGTAATGCTTTCAATGTGTCCAGCAGACACACTTGTCTAGTTTATCCAACTAAATGAAGCCTCCTTAATTGGATAAGGGTGAATTCCCGAGAATTAAAAGTGTTAGCTTGGCTCAATTGCTCTCGCAGTGGATTTTGAAGGTTTTGGGTTTAACTTCACTACAAGACAGGAAAGTGTGACATCAATTGGAATGGCAACACAGTACTGGCAGAATATTCCCTTTGCCAGCCTGACATCCTTTCAAAGGGACATGAACTGGGGAGACAGTGACAAAATGGTATTGTCACTAGATTAATGGGGTAATGCTGTAGGGTAATGCTCTGGGGACCAGGGGTCAAATCCCATCACAGCCGATGGTGAAGTTTGATCTCAATAAATATCTGGAGTTAAAAGTCTAATGGTAATCAAGAAACAATTGTCGGTCGTCATAATAACCCTTTCTTCAGGAAAGAAAACTGGTGTCCTTACCCGGTCCTAACAATGAACTTAACTCTTAAATTGCCCTCTGAAATGGCCAAGCAGGCTATTTTGTTCAAGGGCAATTAGGAATGGGCAATGTGCTGATTTTGCCAGCAATGCCTAGATTCCATTAATGAATAAAAAAAAATGCCTGGTTTGTCCATTTGGGTGACCAGTAAAGAAACTATGGAATTATTTTAAGGAACTCTTTGCCAATGTTAACTTTTAAACACAACCATCAGAAACAAATAAATGGGCATCTATAACTATTTCTGGGATCTTTCCATGTGAATGATGACATTAACAACTGTTGCTGATAACAACTCTAAAATACTGAAAAAAATATTGCAGCAGATAGCCACAAGCCTGGCACAAAAGTGGAAAATGCTTTCCTTACCTTAGAACCAACGTTAACATGCCCTAGCAGTTCAGTTTTCAATGGTCTATGCTCTGGTTTTGTGTAGGTCAGGGTGTTGATGCTGCTTGGATCATCAAGATGGCTCCTGTTAAGGTACTCGACTGAGTCTTCCTTCTTTAGCTTCTCTATCTTATCAGCTGGAAGGTTCTGTAGCCCACTTGGTGGCTACAATAAAGAGCAAAGAAAATTAACAAGAGTCCTGAATGCATTTTCAGTCCATGTATTTAATTACTGGTAGCAATTGCACCATATTCTACTCGGCCTAGTCTCATGTAGTGTTCACCTCCCAGCTGAAAACAGAAAGCATCCAAACATTTGTGATTACCAAGTAATTTACAAACATATCAAAAATTTTACACTGCTAACTTAGTATGTAGATAGGAAATTGCACTTTGGGAATTATTTGAAATTGAGTGTGTTTTGACTCCCCAAGATCCCAGACTAGTCTCCCACCTTAATATTTTCTTTCCTGCTCTCCTGAAACAATAATGCTCCCATAGGAGCCCTGACAATCAATGCCAGCAGGATATTTGACTGCTGCAGATGTGTAGCTGATTTGACAATGAGTCTCAGTAGCAATCATGGCTTTGGCTGCTTCTTATCTCTCTCTAGCCCCAAGATACTAAGGCAATTACAGCATCATTACCACAGACTGGCTGAGATCAGTAAGAACAAACCACAAGCTGTTTAGTAGTGCCACAGTTAGAATCTGAAAGAACCTTATAATTTGAGATGTGTAACTTAGGGTGCAAAGGAAAGAGACATGGGAACACTGGTTAAAAAGATATATTTAGGAATTCTGCTGGAAAGTTTGTCACACAAGGAATAGATTTCTGAGTGGAGGCAAAAATATTTGGAACCATAAAAAAAATTAGGTTCTTAGTTTTGTTTAAAATCACGATGTGGATGAACTTAAGCTTAACAGACTTCCTAACTTTTTTGGTCAGACTTGCTAACTAAAATGATGGTTTCTATCAATGTGGAATGATAGAGAAAGATCCATGTTTTTGCTGCACACCTGCACACACCGTGCATCTTGGAGTTTTCCTTCTGGCTGAAGTGCTGTCAAATATTCTGTTTCATTCTAATCTTACAACATGTGAAGTTTATATTAATACAACACAATTTCTTAATATTCTCATAGGAATGTACACTATACACAGGTTCCATTTAAAATTGCATGTTCTGGGCTGTTCAATTCTCATTGCTGTATGGTAATTTCTTAAAGTAAGCTTTTGATTGTTTTTGATCTTTTGGAGGATGTTCAAGGTGACTGATTGCCTACACCTACCCTTGTATTTTTTAAAAATCATTTATGGGATGTGGACATCGCTGGCTAGGCCAGCATTTATTGCTCATCGCTAACTGCTCCAGAAAAGAAGGTGGTGCGCTACCTTCTTGAGACTGCTGCACTCCCTGAGGTGTGTATATGTCCACAGTGCTGTTACGGAGGGAGTGCCAGGATTCTGACCTAGCGACAGTATAGGAACAAGTCAGATGGTAAGTGGAGGAGAACCTGTAGGTGATGGGATTCCCAGGTATCTGCTGCTCTTGTCCCACTAGATCGTAATGGTCAAGGGTTTGGAATGTGCTGTCTAAGGAACATTGGGAATTCCTACAGTGTGTCTTGTAGATGGTACACACTGCTGCTTCTGGTCATTGATGGTGGAGGTTTTGAATCTTTGTGGAAGGGGTAGCAGTAAAGCAGGCTGCTTTGTTCTGAATGTTGTCAATCTTCTTGGGTGTTATTGGAGCTGCATTCATCCAGGCGTGTGGAGAGTATTCCATCATATTCATGACTTGTAACTTGAAGATGGTGGACAGTTAGGAGATGAGTTACTTGTTGCAGGATTCCTCGCCTTTGATTTGCTTCGGTAACCATAGTTATATGATTCATCCAAGTAAGCTATAGTCAATGGTAACACCCAGGATGTTGATAGTGGGGAATTCAGCAATGGTAATGCTACTGAATGTCAAGGGGGTGGTGGTTAGATTCTTTCTTGTTGAAACTGGTCATTGCCTGGCACTTGTGTGGCACTAATGTTACTTGCCACATGTCTGGATATTGTCCAGGTCTTGTTGCATCTGGACAAGCAAGCATGTGTCCAGATTCAGACACGTGGTTGGGAATATTGGAGGACATTTGTCTTTCTTTCATCAAGGAGACAGCAATGGATTAGTTTAAGATGACTAAACGATTCAACACCGTAGAGAGAGAGAACCTAGTCCTTTTGCTGGGAGAGTCCAGAACAAGGCAGCATTAATTATAAATACAGGTGAGCTGTTTAAGGCCGGGTGATGTTTGAAAATAATTCTTTCCTACTATACCACTGTCTGTGCAATGTCACTGCACCAGTAATCCAAAGACCAAAGCTAATGCTCTGGAGGATATGGGTTCAAATCCAAAACAACAGCTGGTGTAATTTAAATTCAATTAATAAAATATGGAATTGACAACTAATTTCAGAAATAGAGATCATGAAACTTAACACTGATTGTCATAAAGAATGACGTGATTCAATAATATCCTTCAAGGAAAGAAATCTGCCATCCTTACCTGATCTGGCCTATACCAGACTCCATGTAATTGACTCTTAGCTGCACTGTGACAAAGCCTAGCAGGCTATTTAGTTTCAAGGGCAATTAAGGATGGGCAGTTGTCGTGAAGATGCGTTTATTGGCAAACAATGATTTTACAACACTGGAAACACAAACTGATCTTCTCAAACATAGACTAAAGGTGACTTGACAGCACAGCTAAATTTGGCTACTCCAAGTTGCATTACTACACACCCCCTATTCCAATTCATTGGTGTGGTGACTGTAATGAATTCAATCAAGCAGTTGAGGTTGGCCTATTGGAATACAAACTCTCTGATTAAAGAGCCAATTAACGGGCCAAAAAGGGAGTCTTTTCCTTGCATTTAACTGGGAGTGTCAGTTCCTCTGGCACTCCTGAAGGTAGACTACTAACCGATAGCACTCTGCGTACTGCTGTTGGAGTTATAAATAAAAGGATTCTGGTGAAGGGACTTCTGCCTCTGAAGTCTGCTTAAGGCAATATAAAATGCTTAAGGCATTAAGGTAATATCTCCTGTCCTATTAACAAGGCATTAAGGTAATCTCACCTAAGGTTATCAACTGTTGGGGGCAACCATTAAAACAAATCACTTGGACAATGAGACCCTAGCTAAAAAAACTTTCTAGATGTGAACTGATCAAGTAACCAGATGATGACCTTATTTGCACCCCCCAGCAGTTAGTGAGGAGAGGTCACATGACAAGCCAACTCTCTGTATGTTTTAATTACATGTCTTCTCAGTAGGACAAAAGACGAACAGCTCAGAAGCTGAATGAGAAGACGCAAGTGGGATTCCTCCTGCCTCCTTTTCTTTCCAATCCATTTGGCAAGCTTTGAGCCTTGTATTTTGACTGTGAGAAACCAGTGTTGCCCAAGTGCAGACAGAGTTTTCTTAAGAGGGTTCATTCCAGCACCACTGTATCCCAAATACGACCAACTCACTTGTCTTCCTCTTTAAATCAGAGACCATCAAATTCAGTCTGAAGACAGCCAAGTCACTAACCTGTATCAAGACTTCACAATTTTTTAAACAGGACACTAATTTGGTCAACCAATCCTTCGCCAGTCTGTAATATGTATTTGTGTGTGTGAACTTTAAATGCATGCATACAAAAATCATAGAACCATAGAATGCCTACAGTGCAAAAGGTGGCCATTGGCCCATCGAGTCTGCACAGAGTCTCCGAAAGAGCATTTACTCAGGCCTACCCCCCTGCCCTAGCCCCGTAACTCCACATGTATACAATGGCCAATCCATCTAAACTACCCATCTTGGGACACTAAGGGACAATGTATCATGGCCAATCCACCTTGTGTGCACATCTTTGTACTGTGGGAGGAAACCAAAGCACCTGGAGGAAACCCACGCAGATGCTGAGAGAACATGCAGGCTCCACACAGTTACCCAAGGCTGGAATTGAACCAGGGCCCATGGCATTGTGAAGTAGCAATGCTAACCACAGGGCCACTGTGCAGCCCCCAAAAGTCTGAACATTTTTTATTATATTACTTAGATTGGTTGTAACTATAATAAAACTAACCTTTTTCTCTGTTAAACTTAAGAAAATCCATCTGGTTCTCTTATGATCACAGCACATAAACAGTTGAGCACGCACTCAAACGACATGCATATCCTTTTCCAAAACACAAAAGCCTGTTGTAGTCAGAAGAGGAGAAGGAAAAGAAGGGAGCCATGAAACACCTCCTCATCTGATTGTAACATGACAAATACTGGCCTTGCCTGCAATGCCCACATCCCATGAAAGAATAAGAGGAAAGCACAAAGGGTAGTAGAAATCTATAACTTGTTCTACCGTACGAAGCTGTTGAGGATAGATCAGTTGAGAACTGAGATTGGTAAATTGTTAGATAAGGGTTTTGCACACTACAGAACCAAGACAAGTAAATGAAGTAGAGGTTCAGATCAGCTGTGCGCAGTACAGTCTCATGGGTGTGTTGCACTGAGGAGTGTTGATGAGACCTTAAACTAAGGTCCCATCTGCTTGCTTGGGTGGATGAAAAAGAATCCATAGCATAACTTTGAAGAACAGGGGAGATATCCCTTGTATCTTTGCCAATATCTATTCTTTAATCAACCTCACAAAAACAGATTATCTAGTCATTGTCACATTGCTGCTTATTGTGCACAAATTAGCTTTCATGTTTCCAACACTTCAGAAGTACTCCGTGAACTGTAAAATGCTTTGAGATAGCTGATGGTCATGAAAAGCAATATATAAATGCAAGTCTTGCCTTTGTTGAAATGAATGGAAGAACAGATTGAGGGGCTGAATGGTCTGCTGCCATTGCACAAACATATTTCTGTGGGAATTTCTAGGGGAATTTCACAGTAACTTCATTACAGTGTTAATGTAAGCCTTACTTGTGACTAATAAATAAACTTTAACCTTATTTCAGCGCAAGGATGATACCACCACTATCACCACAAAAACTTATATACTTCTGGCTCATTGTAAATTGCTCACTTTCGTCAAAGGCATGAATCAATGGCTAGCTACACAAAATAGGTAAATAAAAGGCATTATAATTTTAGGAACGTAAGAGCAGAAGTAGTCCATTTGGCCCATTGAGCCTGCTCTTCATTCAACATGATCATTGCTGATCGGACACTTCTATGCTTTTCACACCTACTATACCCACAGCCATTACATTACTCTTAATCAGAAATCTATCAATCTCTACCTCAAACATACTGAATGAATGAGCTTCCACAGCCCTCTGGGGTAAAGAACTCCAAAGATTCACAATCCTCAAATACAGAAATACTAAAAATTCCAAAGAATTACTGTCGACACCAGTGTGGCTATCCACACCCCTACGACAAACCATGACAGTGAAGAGAAGAAGCCCAGGACTTTTTTTGCACTGCAGAATGATCTTGAAGTGGTGGCCAACTTTGGAAGAGGAGAATGAGGCCGTATTGTGCTTCATATTTGATTTGACTTGACTTATTTATTGTCACATGTGTTGGGATACAGTGAAAAATATTGGGGGCAATTCTCCCAGCCCACTGCCTGCTTTTATAACACAGTGGGCCAAGACGCTCAAGCGGAGGCCTTTTAGTTGTCTCCCCAATGGGTGCCACGGCCTCTGCAAGTCTTTGGCAGTCGGATTTCCAGCGCCATCAGCTCTCAGCCAGAAATTAGCCTGGAGTTGAACAAATTATTTAAATTCTCATGTTTTCCATGTAATTCGTGGACGTGGGACTGAAGTGTCCGAGCCCACTAGTGTGCAACCCCCACCACCGCCCACCTTTCCACCACCACCACCCTCCCCCCCACCGCCTCCCACCCGTCTCCCACCCCACCACCACTCCCCTCACCACTGGCCAGGAGTGGTTCACTCCAGCAGGGTTTACTATAACTCCCCAAATGCAGGGAGCTAGCAGCCAGATCCCATTGGAATGAAGGTGGGCAATCGAGGGCCCCCCAAAGAGTCAGGGGCTGGGGTGGTGGACGACCCTGGGCATCGCTGCCTTGGCAGTGCCAGCCTGGGCCACCTGGCACTGTCCAAGGGGCAAGGTGCCAATGTCAAGGGGGTACATTAGCACTTCCCACCAGGCATTGGGCCTAATGGAGCAGGAGCTAATGGGGGCAGGGCTCTGGGGGGTGATCGACGGGGGTGGGGGGTTTCCACTGCCATTCTGCAGTGGGATCGCGAGCAGAGGGAGGCAAGCCAGTGATTGAGGCTGGGCTTTGGGGTGGGGGGCAGAACTGGGAGATCGGAGGGGTGGGGGGAGATCATGGCGGGCTGGGGGCTGGTGCACGTGGGCAAGGCTGGTCCCAGACATATTAAGTGGGACACTGATCGGGCTGTGGCGGGGTCGGAGGGCCAGCAATGCAAGTGTTGCGGGAGACTAGCAGTATGGAGCGACTGCACATGCTTCGATCTCAGCACTGACGGATTGGCACATGCACAGTGGCCCATTCAGTGCTCTGTTGCTGGCCTCTCCAGTGGGAATAGGCCTCCACCCATTGATTTTTCACAAGCCTCACGCTCCTGCACTCTGCAGTGCACAGAGTGTGGGAGATTCATTTTGATATTCCCGCTGGAAAAAAACAGCTGGATTTACTGCAATTTTTACACAAATTCGACACTTAAAATTTTTTTGGGAGAATCACCCCCATTGTTTCTTATGCGCTATACAAACAAAACATTAATGGAGTACATAGGGGAGAGGAAAAGGAGAGCGTACATAATGTGGTGTTACAGTCATAGCTAGATTGTAGAGAAAGATTAGTTTAATTAGAAGGTAAGTCCATCCAAAAATTGGATGGTAGCAGAGAAAAAGCTGTTCTTGACTTGGTTGGTATGTGATCTCAAGCATTTGTATCTTTTTCCTGATGGAAGAAGGTGGAAAAGGGAGCACAGGATCGTTGATTATTCTGGCCTCATTCCGAGGCAGCAGGAAATGTAGGCAGAGTTAATGGGTGGAAGGCTGGTTTGTGAGATGGACTGGGCTTCATTCACGACCCTTTGTAGCTTCTTGCAGTCTTGGTCAGAGCAGGAGCCATACCAAGCTGTGACACATCCAAAAAGGATGCTTTCAATGGTGCATCTATAAAGGTTGGTGAGAAATGTAGCAGACATGCCAATTTTCCTTAGCCTCTGGAGAAACTCAAGGCATATGGTCCTGCTAAATATAGTGATGGAGAGCTAAACAAGCCAAACATCAGAACAATACTTGAGACAGTGGCATTGCTGGCCAACAATCATGAGGGAAAGAACAGAAATTTTACAGGGAGGAAATCAACAGCTGCAGACTGTCACGGCAGTTCCTAATTCATAAGGACAAAAAGCTTTTAGCGTGTGGGTCCATCAACTTCAGCACAGGGATCAAAATATCTATCCTGTGCTCTACTTCTAAAAATCCTACACGTGTGCAATTAAAAAAAACACGGACAAAAATAGCACAATACGCACACAAAAATTCTTGGAATGGGAAGATATAAAAACAGTGAGCTATCTGTGTTTGTCTTGAGTACCTTCTTTGGGAGCTATATAAAAACTGAATTATAGGCATGCAAAGACTGCTTTATATGGTTTCTGTACAAGAGGGAGATATAAACAATTTTGGCATAATCAGTATTTGAGAGGAGCTTGTGGCACGGCTTTTTCTGGCAAGCTAATCAGAGTTGGACTATAATTTCCCATTTTAAGGCTAAGTCTGTGGTCGTGCAACAGTGAATGGGATGAATAAATTCTGGGTCAGCTCAGTTTTACTCCAGATGCACAGCCTCACTGAATTGTGCCTCCTGATACTGGGATCTATAGGAACTCTGATTATATAATAAGTGCAGTGGCAGGGCCAGTTCTGATCAGTGGAGGAGTATTGTTAATTCTGGAAAAGTTACACCTATGCACAAAATAAAACAGCTGCCAGAACAAAAGCTGTTGGTGGCGATTTTCCCAAAAAAATCTAAGTGCCCACTTGAGATTTTCCCACTTGCTTTTTGGGCATACATAGTTTTACGAATCTCTAGCACTCTGTGCCCTACAGTGCGCCGAGCAGGCCACTGCGCGTGCACTGATTTGTCAGTGGGGAGATTGGCATATACGTACTGCCCTCCCCATCGTCGGCCTCCCAATCACCAGCCTCCCGATTGTTTCCCAGAGCTCCCCCCCCACCCCCCACTCCCCATCCCCCAATTCCTGATTGCCCACCACTATCCATGAGACTGGGATATATTGAAAAGGACCTCTCGAATAGTTCAAGTGACTGAATCCCATGTTGAGGACCTCATGGTCTATTTGATGGTCTCTGTGGTCACAGCAGGCTCATATTTCACTGTTCCTCTCTCTGCCCTAGTCCTAGGGTTTTGCACTTATGTCAACAGGCACCTCTACAATGGCATCCCTCATCAGCAAGTATCCATTGTAGCAGGGAGTAGCTTGAGAAACTGCGACACCTAGGAATGCCATAAAATTGCACACATCATAGTGCTTCCACAGTAGCAAGCACAAACCTGCAGAATTTGCTATCAGTTTAACACACAAGTTGGACACTGAGTGAATGAAACCCTTTCTCATTAAAGGGACCCTAGGGAAGATTTCTTGGCCATATGCATATTGTCTTTGAGACCTTGCATCTGGTGGAATACAGCTATGGTGCTGAGACCACTGCCTCTCTCAGCTTAGCAGCCTGTATTGGTTCTGAACCTGATATACTAGCTGGTCCTCCTGAGGAGGGTATTTGGTGCAGTAATATGGAGCTGACTGAGCATGAGTCTGCACCACTGGCACTCACTGACAGAAAACCATAAGGCTGGCCAGGTTTAAGGCAGCTGGGTGGCACAGTGATTAGTACTGCTGCATCACAGTGCCAGGGACCCAGGTTCAATTTCCGGCCTTGGGCACTGGCTGTGTGGAGTTTGTATGTCCTCCCCATGTCTGCATTGTTTTCCTCCCACAGTCCAAAGAAGTGAGGGTTACATGGACTGGAAAATGTTCCTTAGTGTAAGGGGGATTGGCAGAGTAAATACTTGGGTTACAGGGATAGGGCCTGGGCGGGATTGTTGTCGGTGCAGATTTGATGAGCCAAATGGCCTCCTTCTGCACTGTAGGGATTCTATGATTCGATGACACCCTTCGATCTGATTACTCATTCAGATAAACAATATCAGTTGCCAGCTCCTCGTCAGTCTTTGAAAATGTGATCTGCTCCTTATTTGTGGCATACTCCATTATTCATGAAAAGAGTACAGTGTTTGTTACTATTGCATTAAGTAGTGATGACTGTGCTGATAGTAAGGCCGCACACAGGTAGGTATAAGTGCTGTAATTCAAACACTCAGCGCTGTTGGTGTTATTAACAATATCAGGAGAACTGTGACTGAATTACAGCCTTAAGCACAATGTTCTGCTCTGTCTTTGCATTTTACAATTGGGCAGGCATAATGCAAGGATCTGATGTTGGTGAAAAGGAGATGATGTTGAAAGCTTATTGAAAACTAGAATGTATTCAACATTGCATAACCAGTGTGATTATATTACAGCTTTACTTACAGCAGTGTTCAGTATATCCAACACTGTATTATAATTTATTCATTCTAGGTGAGATAATTAAACAGTATAAAACGGGGGAGAAAAGCACAATGATTCCAAAGAGCTCATCTGGGTACTTTTGCTCACGGGTAAACTTTGTCCTAGTCAACTTTGCATTGCTTATCTCAAACGCTTCATTGGCAAAGGATATCTTTGTATTTTCCTTTACTTCAGTTCCTTCCATTACCTCGAGGCAATAGCAGTTGCTGGATGTCCTCTGGGACATTGTCTGGGATCTTATCGAGATTGTTCATTCTTCATGTCGAGTCAAGACAATAGTGTAACTAGATATATTACCCATGAGATGCATGCCAAACTCAAACCTGCCCTCAACAGACTTATGTGCATTTTCCAACAGGGGAGCATTAAGTAGTCAAGATGAGCTGGGGAATCTGGCAAATTTAAAAGTGATAAATAAATAGTCAGGAAATTTACATGAATGCGTTAACCATTGCACAGAGCAAATGAAACCCGCCCTGGGTAACTATCACTTGTGCAGAAAAAGAAATGACTGCTGTAGGTTAGCTGACCAGTTTGTGAAATATTGATGGAAACAAGTACTTACAGCTGTGTCCAGTGATAATCCAACTCTCTGAGTGAAACCAGTGTTTCTGTCAGACGTATTTGCTATGACAGGCAAAAATTCATCTCCCTGTGTATCAATCACAATTTAGTTTTTAATGTCAGTATTGTATTTATTATATTTCTCAGTGAAAGATTCAACGGTGCTGCCAACCACGATTGAGAATGCAATAATGGGAGATGCAACTTCACTAACAGCCCAAAATCCATAAAGTGCAGATATGGCAGTGTATGCAATATTGGACTAGCAAATCCCATTATGGCACGCTGTGAAAATGTATTCAATACATTTGTTAAGTGGTGGGCTAGCACCATAAAATTAATCATGTAACTTGTTGGATAGGCCCTTTCACTATAGTGTCTATAGGGACTGGAACTGTCATCCATACACTCTGGCCTACAGGCAAGGGGTGAAATTGAAACATCCAGTGGCAAGCCACTCAGATGTATGAGCATTATTTTAAAAATCATTTGTGGGACATGGGTGTCACTGGCTGGCCAGCATTTATTGCCCATCCCTAATTGTGCTCAGAGGGCAATTGAGAGTCAATCATATTGCTGTGGCTCTGGTGTCACATGTAGGTTAGACCAGGTAAGGACAGCAGATTGCCTTCCCTAAAGGACATTAGTGAATCAGATGGGTTTTTCCAACAATGAACAATAGTTCCATGGTCAGCACAAGATCCTGAATTCCAATTATTATTAACACAAAAAGACACCATCACAATTTCTAGGGAAATTGGCAGGAAATGCAGCCTTGCCAGCGTCACCCACGCTCAAAACACAAAAAGGTTGTGTGCCCTACCAACTCCTCAAGTTAAAAAGCTAATGAAGAAGCCCATGTTAAAATGAGGTTAAAATGATGCATAGAGCTTGCCATAGCATTGACGGAAACTTTAATATTTACAACTCTGGCAACATTCCAACTAATTGAGGGGGACACTGCGTTTCACTTCAGTGGGGTGTTGCACCAAGGGAAAGTAAAGGTTCCCTGAAACTCTTCAAAGCAGAACAAGGACTTACTCATTATCACTGAATCATCAATAAACAAACTCACCAGTCATTCAGCTGCGACTTTGCTGTGCTATTTATGGGACCTTGCTGCGCACAACATTGTTACTCTATTTCAATGCAAAAAGTCATTCATTGTGGGTGAAGCATTTTGAATCATTTCGGTGATGCAACAAAATAAATGCATATCTGCATACATAAGCGCACAAATCTTCAAAGAAGAAGTACCTTCTATTTAATGATAAAGGTCTTTATCTGTACATCATATAGCAGGGCTCAATCACCTTCTGATTTGGAGGCGGCATGATGGCACAGTGGTTAGCACTGCTGCCTCCCAGCGACCCGGCTTCAATTCCAGTCCTCAGGTCACTATCTGTGTTGAGTTTGCACATTCTCCCCATGTTGGCATGGGTTTCCTCTTGGTTCTCCGGTTTTCTCCCTCAGTCCAAAGATGCAGTTAGGGTTAGGTTGATTGGCCATTCTAAATTGACCCAAGTATCAGGGAGATTAGTAGGGTAAGTATGTTCAGTTATGGGAATAAGGCTCGGGTGGGATTGTGGTTGGTGCAGGCTCGAAGGCCAAATGGCCTCCTTCTGCACTGTCGGGATTCTATGATTTATATTTCAGAAACAGACTATCCCTTACATCTTTTAATTGAATTTTATCTAAGTTTCCACCGTTGTCTCAGGATCTCCATAGCTCCCACTTTATACATAATATTAATATATTCTGTTTATAATTTAAAAATTGTCTGAGTGACTTGCAATACCAATTTTCTGCCTATAATATTTTCCTCTATCCTCCAGTACTATATCTGTGAAGTGGAAAATGCTAGTGCAACACAGATGCCTCAGCCCTCTGAGCTATTGAGGTCCCAGAGCTTCAATGTCCCCTTGCTCTTATAATTTATTTATCATGGTGCTACTTCTGATCTTCTCCACAAAATACAAAGGATTATTTTAAATAACTTTGTGTTTTGCTTTCTGGTAATATTTTTATCTTTGTCACAATATTATCTCCCTTTCCTTCCAAACTGGGAAAATCTTACTAAAGAATGGCACAGCATTGGTTCTGGCAAGAAAAACGGTGTGTTTCTCTCGAAAACAACATGCCGATTTTCTCTTCTCATCTTACCACACGCTGCCACAAAAAAAACAGGTAGGCATGTTTCACATTGCCAAGTGGGTGATGGGGTAGCTGGGGGCAAGCTTGGGGACTGTGAAGCTGTCAAGCTGGCGCTGTGAATCAACCTAACCTGGTTAAGTCACTGGAGAGGAGCAGTGTAAATTGGAAATTACAATCACGCCAGCATGATCCACGACCTCCGGGGTTTTGCCCAATCTTGTCCCCCTACCCCTCCCCTCACTGACACTGCCACAGACAGCAAGCATCAAATTGCCTCCATTATGTGTGAATTTTTGGGCAGCACGGTGGCACAGTGGTTAGCACTGCTTCCTCACAGCTCCAGGGATCTGGGTTCGATTCTCGGTTTGGGCCACTGTCTATGTAAAGTTTGCACATGCTCCCCGTGTCTGCATGGGTTTCTTCCGGGTGCTCCAGTTTCTTCCCATAGTCTAAAGATGTGCAGGTTAGGTTGATTGGCCATGCTAAATTGCCCCTTAGTGTCCCAGGATTTGTAGGTTAGAGGGATTAGCGGGGTAGATAGGTGGAGTGCTGGGAATAGGGCCTGGGTGAGATTGGGAATAGGGCTTGAGATCGGATTGTTGTAGGTACAGAAACGATAGGCCAAATAGCCACCTTCTGCACTATAGAATTTCTATAGTGCATATTGCTAGTGTCCTTTTCTTTTCATGCGACCCACCACCACTGGATCAAGGAGTGAACAATGTTGTCTTCAGGTGCATAAGCTATTTGGAAAGTTAGACATTCTGAACTGTGATTCTTTGGCCTGAGCTTTCAACTGAGGTGGGTCGTGGGAGTAAATACTAACTCCACTGGAAGGCAATAATTTTGTCAATTATCCAGGTCCCTTAAAGTATCAATAACAAAAAAAAACAACAAGCCCTTGAAAACCATTTAACCTCATCAAGCCTAATTATGTATGCTTGGCTGAGAGCCCAGATGTTCATTTCACTTGTTGAAACAACTGCACTCCAGGGAAGCTATGGAAGCGATTTTCTGCCTCTGTTAGCTGTCAGCGGGAATGCCGACATGGGAACAAAGTATCATGAGAGTCAGGCAATTCTCGCAGGCAAGATCATGTTTCCCAATTTTACCTAACCCTCGCTAGTCACATCATGAGGATATTGCCCAGAGAGGGTGAGAATCTCATTTAAATATATCTAAATAAATATTAATATTATTAAAGGCTTTCCCAACCACATGATTCCCCTTGAGGGAATATTGAAACCTCAGTAATGTGACCCATGTCATTAAAGTTCACAACAGCTGAGAGGATGGAACAGTCAAGGGAATTCCACTGGGGGCGCTCCAAGGTTAGTATAGTTCACAGGGGGGAGAGGGAAACATGCAGGCAGTGCCCCAGGCACAGGTTGGCAATACTAGGTTGGCACTTTCTGGGGAACTCAATGGGAGTGTTCCTATTATGGGTGGCGGGGGCAGGAGCACCAAGATCTTTGAACGTGGGCTTGGCAGTGACAGGGGTATAGCCATTGAGAATGGACACCTGAGCAGTAAGGCAGAGGAGTGCCGACAATACTGCTGTGGTGGTTTTTGACTGTGGGATGTGGGGGAGAGAGCACCCAGTGATTGCACCAAGGATGGGAGAGAGCCTCAGATGATTGTACCAGCTCCAGACGATTGTACCATAGAGTGGGAGGAGGGCAGAGGGTCCAATACCTTTGTGATGGGATGGGGGAAGTTTTAACTCTCTGCTGATCGGGGAGCCCTTTAAAGGTGGCCTTGCCAGCTGTATCGTGCGTGGCCTGGTCAGACTGATGGCGTAAAACCATGCCCTCAGGCTTTTTTTGTCAGACGGTCAGAGTCTGTGGTGTGCAAACTCGATGGTGCATCTGAAGAGATACACGCCTGTTTTCAGACAGAGCATGATGCTTTGACAAACTAGGGGAAAATTCCACCCAATGTTAATTGATAGCTCAGAATCTCTGATCTCTGCAGTCAATTTCACCACATTAATGTTAAGTACTTCCAAGGGCTTGAATTTTTCTTATTGATACATTAAAGGGTTTGGGTGATTGATCTCTTTATTGCCTATTTGTGAAGTTTTGTTTAATTACAGCAGAAAGTTACGCATGAATTACTTCTTAAAATCTTCTTTCAAAAATCCTACTTTCAACCTAAGGAGGGATTTTCTGGCCCTCCCTGCAGTGTGTTTTCTGGCAATGGAGGCAGCTCGTCATTAGTCAATTTCACATTAGGGAATGGTTTTGGGAATCCAGGAATTGGGACCCACACACCATTTTCAAAGAGCATCCGAGTAATCCTGAATCGCTGAAAATCCAGGCCCTTGAATAGCAAGTGGGAATGCAAGTCACATAATTACAAAATCAGTCGACTTTTGATTTAAGTTCTCTCAGCTTAAACATTTCCCTTGTGCATGAAGTTACTCACATGTAAAGTTTCGGATGGTAGATAGTCTGATTTTGTTATAGAAATTCCCGTTGGTCGGTCTGTGCAATATCCCTGAAAAGAAGCATAAATACCATTGAAATGGATCTGCAGCTGACTCTAACAATTTTAATTATAATTAAAACTGCAAACTTTAATTATTAAACTTACTCCTTGCCATTATTTGGTGTGGCAGGAGTGCAATACTATATGAGATAGAAGACAGAATCATTCACAGTACAATGCTCCCATTCTGATTTCCTTAAGACAGAAATATAACTCATATGGCAAAATTGTCTCAGAAATTGGCAAAGTCTGACTTTTTCCGTCATGGCACTTAGGGAAAAAACTTCCAGGCACAGGTTCTGCAATGAATCACCAATGGGTGGCCTCAGATTTGCCCATCCTACCATCACCTCAGCGCTTCAATGATCTGGATGTCTTATTTAAAGGCCACCCCTGCACACAACAAGCACACTTTGGAGTGTGCTGCGAAGTCATGGCTGCCAAACCCAGAAAACATTCTGTACTCAATTTCTCCAACACCTTGGTTGAGCGCCAGCTGGATGCAGTGGAGGCCCACCACCATGTACTGTACCCATACACTGGACAAAGACCTACAAGCAAGATCACCAATCCAGTGTAGGAGTCAATGGCAGTGGTGGTCAGTGCCAGTGCCTTGCAGAAGTGGACAGACATCCAGTGCCACAAGAGAATGAACAATTTTCCCCATTCAGCCAGGGCAAGTCAACTCTTTTCAACACAGCTACAGGGATCTTACTCAATTCAAGGGACATCACCACTGACTCTCCCAAAGATATCTTCATCTCCCCTGTAGGTTGTGTCTTCACCACCTCCCTGTTCCCATTCACCTTTCACACATGCTAGGCATCCTTATCATCTGTCCTGGTACATGTCCTGCTTACACACTGTCTATCTGTTTTCATGTGGGATGCACTGGCTCACAGCAAGAGGGATAGATCCCAGATGCTAGAAGAATGCCAGAACTCAAGCTCCTCATGGATTCTGAAGAGACAGGTGATCAGCTAGAGTGTGAGAATGTGGGCCATTCCTGTCTTTATAGTGAGGTTGGTTGTGCTCAACCAAATGTGCGGATCTAGCACTGCAGCATCCATCAGACTACCAGATGGAGTGACCTCTTCTTCCGGGTGCTCTGGTTTCCTCCCACACTCCAAAGATGTGTGGGTTAAGTTGATTGGCCGTGCTAAATTGCCCCTTAGTGCCAGGATGATTAGCAGGGAGCAGCAGTTGATCAGGATGCATGAGATCTTCTATGGATTGTATCGCAGGCTTCTTCCAGACTAGACCAAGCTCTGGAACCCCAATTCCAGCATCCCTATGGAATGCTGCACCAAAGTGGGAGTTGCAGCACAAGTATCTTCATTGTATCTTATCTTGGCTGCATTCTGTGACTTCTGCACAGGTATATCATCCACCTCCTCAGCGGGTAGGCCTTGTCCCTGAAAAGCCAACCCTGCAATCACGGTGAAGGTTTCAAAGGTGTCAGGAATCTAAGAATGGCCATGAATGTAGAAGTTGTGCAACCCCTCCCGTCGCCCCCACCCCCCAGGAATCATACTCACACCTGCAGGATGTGCTTGGTGTGGTCACAGACCAGCTGAACATTCAGCCAGTGGAAACCCTTGCAGTTCACATAAGTGACAGCTTGATGCCACAGAGCTCTGTGCCTTGTGAGTGCAGTCGATAGAACCCTGACTTGCCTGATCCAGGTTGAAATAGATTAATTTGTGCATCATCGGGAAGATTGTGTCCCTTACCTCCTGGACGTACTTGTGTGCAGAGGCTTGTGGAATCTTGCAGAGACCTGTGGAGCCCTGAAAGGAGGCACTGGTGGAAAGGTGAGCACCACGGTCAATTTCAGCAACACTGGCAGTGGATGTCCTCCAAGTTTCCAAATCCTGTAGCAGATGGCAAATCTGGCCAACCAGTTCCCTGGCCTTGTGTAGTCTTCAGTGATGCTTGCGCTCAGACATCTTCAAGTATGTCAAGCTCTATCTGTATACCTTAGGTTTAGTGAGGTGAAAACGAGTGACGGCTCTCTGGGAATTACCCTCTGCACATGGAGCAGACCCTGCCATCTCTTCCTCTTGACGGTTCTGCTCCCACTATTGGTGACCCTGGCACCACCATTGACATCTTCTTCTTCTCTGCTGCCTTTCTGCGAGAAGAATGACAGTGAGATTATCCGACTCCGTGGCCGGGATTCTCCCAGTGCGCTGCTCAAAGGCAGGCCGGGAGATAACAGTGGGGAGTCTTTTGCAAAATTTGTGACCAGTGTCCAGCCGCTTGTGAGTTTCCAAGGTGCTTTTTTTTAGTGCAATCGGCTCCACACCGGAAATCAGCACAGAGTTATCATACAGAAATGATCATTTCCATATTATTGGTGGGCCCGGGATGGTAGTCTCTAAGCCCGCTAGCGTCTCTGGACCCCCTGCTGAGAGAGGTTCCCACCAGCAGGGTTTACAATTGATGCCCATAAACGAGAAACAGGTGTCCTCACCCTGCTGGTGGGGAGAGAGGCCATTGAGAGGTCGGGAATTACGGGGCTGCCCCTTTGTCAGTTGGCAGCAGGGAGGCACAGGGGTTAGCACCATTGCCTCACAGCACCAGGGACCCAGGTTCAATTCGGGCCTCAAGTGACTGTGTGGAGTTTGCACATTCTCCCTGTGCCTGCATGGGTTTCTTCTGGGTGCCCCGGTTTCCTCCCATAGTCCAAAGATGTGCAGGTTATGTTGACTGGCTATGATAAATTCTCCCTTAGTGTCAGGGGGATTAGTTTGGTAAATATATGGAGTTATGGGGATAGGGCCTGGGTAGGATTGTTGTCAGTACAGATTTGATGAGGCAAATGGTCTCCTTCTGCACTGTAACTATTCTAAGATTCCAATGAGTTGGCACCCTGACACCCTAGCATTGTCCTTTGGGCATCTTGGCACTGCTCACTGTTCACTGGGCCCTATACCAGAAGGAAGCCCTGAAGACATTGTTGTTCAGACTTGCCTGTGACTATTCCCCACCAACCCCCTACCACCTCTCTCCATCATCACACTGAATACGCAGAGCCACAAAAGGAGGCTGCTTGGCCCGTCTTGTTCATGCCAGACCAAGGATATCCATGTGCTCTTTCTAATCCTACCTTCCTGCACCCAGTGTATGGAGCCAATAATGATATGTTGATGCATTATAACAGCATTTCGCGTGTTGAATGGTGGGAGATGCGGTCTGCCACTGACTGGGGGAAAGGACGATCGTGTCCTGCATTTAGGCTGCTGAGAAAAGCTTCCTCACGATAGTTTCTGCTAACACTGCCACACCCATCCACTGTGAAAGGGAGCAGAAAATCCCAGCCATAGTCTTGAATATTGCTTTTCACAAAATGGTGCTTTTGATGTTTATTGTCACTCAGGTAGGTGCTGGGAGACAGAAGCATCATCCATTGCTGAAAACAAAGGTCAACTTGATTCAATAAATGGTGATTTTTTTTTCTAAATGTACAACATGTGATATTTCAGACCACAGATGAACAGAAAGTGAACATTCATGACCTGAGTGCACAACAAGTGCTGTCATTATCTAACAATGGACACTGATGCAAAGGTTTCAAGCATTTTTCTTTTATGTTAAGAAGTTATAGTTCTTTTTTTCAGGGCTAGAAAATGAAATGGAATGATCTGGAACATTGTAGGGTAGGTCACAGCTTTTTAAAATCCTAACTTAGAGAATAGAAAGTAGCACACTTGATATTCTTCAAGGCTTAAGCTTCACTTCAGTCCCAAGAAGGGCTAGGCCGGTGATGGGGAAGCGGAAACAAATGAATTGCTGGGTGGGAACAGCATTGTGGTTCAGTGGTTAGCATTGCTGCCTCACGGCGCCAAGAGCCCAGGATCGATTCCTGGCTTGGGTCACTGTCTGTGCAATGTCTGTACATTCTCCCTGTGTCTGCGCGGGTTTCCTCCTACAGTCCAAAAGACGTGCTGTTTAGGCGCATTGACCATGCTAAATTCTCTCTCAGTGTACCCAAACACGTGCTGGAGTGTGGTGACTAGGGGATTTTCACAGTAACTTCACTGTAGTGCTAATGTAAACCCACTTGTGACACTAAAAAACATTAAAAAACTTTGAACCCTCCCATTTTGATCTATATATATGTCGATGTGCTTTCTGGTCTGATGGCGAATGTTTGTTTCGGGAAGTCTTTGCCATTTCAGTGTAGTCCTGGAGTTGATGGGGCTTTCCTGTAGGTGGAGGTGAGTGCAGATCTGTTAAAGCCATGTTGTCAGGGTGGGAGGGGACATATCAGGCCTTTCACTTCATATTCTAGACCAAAAGGACACTGCAAAAGTGCAGTTGAACAATGTGCACTTTTGAATCTTTGAATCTTTCGATTTTTGAATCTTTGTCACTCAAGGATCCATAGCTGGGATGGCAGGATAAAGAAGTAGGAACCATTTTCAAAGTTAATTCTCACCCTCTCCCACCCCCAACACCCCTTCAGATATTAATGTTAAATCTGGATCACTAACAGCAGCAGGGGGAAGAAGGTTCTGATTTCTATGGCATGGCTAGTTAGCAGCTTGCTCATCCATTCATGTTAGGGCAATCAGGGGACAGGTCTGCACAAGAGATAACCTCAGGCCACATTATTTATGGTCTCCTCAGCTAATGACATCAATGCCTTCCTGTCCACTCTATCTGGATGCCTCTTAGAGTTATACACTTCAGTTATGTTTCCTTCAGTCTCTGAAAACAATCCCAGCTTATCCAATCTTTCCTCACAACTATAATTCTCGATGCAGATAACTTTGCAAATCACCTCGGTACTCTTTCAAGTGAAATTACATCCTTCCTCTAGTACAATGACCAGAACTGCATTAGTACTCCATCTATAGGTTGACCAGTGTTTTATACAGTTCTGGCACAACTTCCTTGCTCATATTCTATATGTCCTGGGTAAAAAAGTTTTTTTAATTCTTTCAACAGATGTCCATACCTAGGTCCCTGTTGAATTGAATATCTCACTTTCAGAGGGCATTTGAGAGTCAACCACATTGCTGTGGTCTGGAATCACATGTAGGCCAGGCCAGGTAAAAATGATATATTCCTTCCCTAATGGACATTCGTGAACCAGCTTTTTTTATATATATGTAGCAACCAACAATTGTTTCACAGTCTTTATTAGAATTTTAATTCCAGATTTTTATTGAATTCAAACTTCATCATCTGCCATGGTGGGAATCAAACGAGGGTCCCCGCAGCATCACCTTAGTTTTACCACTAGTTGAACAACAATACTACAATGTCACAACATCCCATATCCTATATATCTTCTTGACCACCTTATCTGCCTGTCCAGCCACTTTCAAGAAACAGTAGGCACACGTCTCAAGATCCTGCTGTTCCTCTATACTCCTCAATATCCTATTTACTTGTGTATTCCCTTGTCATGTTAGCCTTCTCCAAATGCATTTCCTCACATTTCTCCATATTAAGCTCCATTTGGCACTCCTTTGCTCACTTGTCAGTATCTTCCTGTAGTTTGCAGCCTTCACTATTAACCACACAATCAATTTTTGTATCATCTTAATTAATGCCATCTAGATTTAAGTCCAAATCATTGGTATATATCCCAATAAGTAGTGGATCTAACACTGAGCTTTCAGGAACTCCACTACAAACAGCTTCCTGTCATAAAAACCCACATTAACCCTTTGCTTTAGCCTCTGAGCCAATTTTGGATCAAACTTGTCAGTTTGCCTTTTATATCAAAGACTTGTACCTTTGTGACCAGTTTGCCATCTGGGACTTTATCAGAAGCTTCACTAAAATTCAGATGGACTACATCAAATGTACTGCCCTCATTGACCCTACTTGTTACCTCCTCAAGCATTCCCTACAGGCTCAGCTTTTGTTTGTTTACAGTTAGCTGTGTTCTGCACTTTGTTCATCCTTTTAATATAAAGAGAAAGGCTGTCTGAAACATTTTTATTTAAGGCATTTCCCACTCCTGATTAGATCAAAATAAAACTCTCTCTTGTCCATACCATTAGTGTGCCATAATACTAACATCTTATTATCATACTAGTTCAGGATGATTTATTTCCCCTCATTTTTTCCTATTACCTGCTTTCATGACCTTATTAAAATTGCTAATTTGTGTCAAATGTTGATGCTTGTGTCCCCAATATGTAGCTGGCTGTCAATTTTTGGTAAGTCATTACATTATTTTTCACTGTTTTAATTTGTCCAATTATCACCCCTGCGTTCCTCTCCTAAAAAAAGAAAAAAAAAGTTGCTTTTCTACAGCCTCTTCGGGGCATCTAAATGTGCTTTGTACATACCGGCATGGCCTCCTTGTTGGTTCCTAACCCTTGGCCATTTAGCATGCACTGGCCATGAAAGTTCAGTTTTGATTGATTTCACCTTATCTCCTTGAATTCCCAGGAGAGAACTAAATAGATTAGGAATTCAGTTCATAGAATAATGGACATGAACTCTTGTCTGAATGCTGTTGTATCACTGTATTAGAGAAGTATCACCGATGTAGTATCATTAGGAGAACATTTTGTTTTAATATTATGCAATATGCTTCTTCTCTGATACTCTAATCTCAAATTTTTCTTGTCATTCACATCCCAATGTCAAAAGCCGTCATCATCAGAAAATCCTAATGTGAAAATTTTAAATATGATTCGGGCCTGAAATATAAATGTGGTTGAGAACAGCAAACTATATATGTCACTAAATTTGCTCAATGTACGGTACATTTCAACAAAAGTAACTTGCATTTGTAACATGCCAAAAGGTAAAAAGAGTTACAACATGAAATAACTCCTCCAAGGCTGGCGTCCCTTCACCAAATTTGGATTTATCTACACAGTAAGCAACATTCAAATAGCTACTTCCTTGTACAGAGTATATACCTGGTGGCACAGACGTTAGCACTGTTACCTCACAGCGCAGGGGTCCAGGGTCGATCCCTGACTTGGGTCACTGCCTGTACGATGTCTGCACATTCACATGGTTTCCTCCCACAGTCCAAAAGACGTGCTGATTAGGTGCATTGGCCACGCTAAATTCTCCCTCAGTGTACCCGAACAGGCACCGGACTATGGTGACTCGGGGATTTTCACAGTAACATCATTGCAGAGTTAATGTAAGCCTAATTAATAAACATTAATTAAAACTCCATATTGTGTACACATGTAGGGCTCCCTGATTACAAAAGCCATTACTGCCTTAATCTGTAAGCTCTAAGAGGTCCTCATCATGGGCCTCATTAAAGTCATTACACAACACCCATCACAAAGACATGTTCAGAAAAATGGGTTCCAAACCAGTCAAGGAAATAGTGGAATTGGGAGACTTCAGGAGCATTGGGCTTTAAGGACAATCTTAAACTGAAAGAGGAAGATACAGAAACCAAAGAGTGTAGGGATGGAATTTCAGCTTGCAGGGCCTAGGTGACTGAAGGGTCATCTGCCAATAGTGTTCGAAAGAGATGGAAGCACATGTGGTTAGAGGCAAAGGAAAAGACAGTTCAGTAGATGGGTATTGTTTATAGTGATAGGAAGCAAAGAAAGAGTTTGGGAACAAGAAATCTCTGGAATTCTCTGCCCGTTGAAGTGGTGGAGGCTGCCTCGCTAAATATTTTTAAGAAGCGGGTTGATGGGTTCTTGATAAGAGAGGGGATTAAGGGTTATGGGGAGAGGGCGGGAAAGTGGAACTGAGCCACAACAGATCAGCCATGATCTTATTGAATGGCGGGGCAGGCTCGAAGGGCTAGATGGCCTACTCCTGCTCCTATTTCTTATGTTCTTATGTAATTCATCTAAAATTTCAGAAATTGGAAGACTGGATGGCAACAGAGGTCTGTGAGGACAGGGCTTTTAGGAGAGCAGGACTTGGTGCAGGGTAAAATAAGGACAGCAGAAGTTCAGATGAGCTAAACTCCTGCCTTTTTGACTACTGAGTTTCCCAAGTTTTGAGAATTTAACAGGATATTAAACTTAGATCAAAATCCCAACTGCACTGTGGGAGCCTGATTTGAATATGTTGGTGCAAACTTGCACACTTCAAAGGCCACCTCCATAAAATAGTAATCCATGTGCACATGGAACTTTGGAGATGCAATTCCCAATTTTTATTTTTAATCCCCTGCCACTCCTTCACGGCAATCTCCCATCTATCATGGGAAGCGCTGGTACCAAGGCCCATGTCTTTGGATCTTGTTAGCGATGTGGAAACAAAATGGTAGCTAACGATCAGTCCTTGACGAATTCTAGAAGTTTTACTTTAGTGATTAAAAGAAACTATGGCTGATGATGCTGTGGCTGCAGTTAAATATTTAAGATGAAGTTCACATGAGCAATAATGGAGGAATGGCTGGCTATTGTGGAGCAGGATGGCCCACTGTTTCAAAAGCTGTAAAGTTGTCAAGGAAGCCAAGTTGAGTTAGTGCATGATGATCACAGCAACATAGACAGCCACGTTTGTGACATCTGTCATCTTTTGCTTTTCATATCAATTAGCTATGGATTTTGAGAGTTTCATGCCTTGTAATTGTACCATCCCAGTCTCAATAAAGTGAAAGCCTCCTATTAAGTAAAGTTTCTTTATTGGTCACAAGTAAGGCTTACACTAACACTGCAATGAAGTTACTCTGAAATTCCCCAAATTGCCACACTTCGGCACTGTTCGGGTCGATGCACCTAACCAGCACATCTTTCAGATTGTGGGAGGAAACCGGAGCACCCGGCAGTCACGGGGAGAATGTGCAGACACTACCCAGACAGTGACCGAAGGTGGGAATCGAACCCAGGTCCCTGGCGCTGTGAGGCAGCAGTGTTAACCACTATGCCACTGTGCCACCCCAGTTTACTAAAACTATTGATCCCATAGTTTTCAAAATAGGAAAACAAATAGTCCAGTTGCAACTTAAGTACAGAATCTATAATTGCACTGCTGGGAGTTATTCACAGTTCAGGTGAATATTAAGCATATCACTCGCAATCTGCCTAATATCTCACTGAAATATTTGTGTCAACTATGGCACGCTAATGTGTTGGAGCCCCTGCAGCATGATGAATTGCTTAATTTTAGAAGAGATTTAAACAAACTGTGCATGCACTGCATTTCCTGAAAGCATCAGTTACAATGCATTGTTTCAATGTATAACTCACCGGCTGGTCACCTCGATATGCCAAAGGGTGATGATAAGTGATGGGTTTCAGAGGAGAGCCTTCTGTGAAACCACTGTCCTCCTTTCTGCCCACTGTTTTGTGTTGGGAAAAAACTGTTGACATACAAAATAATCAGAGAAAGCATGTCAGTCCCTGATAGAATGCAAATGTGTAAAACATAACACTGCTTCACCCCATGCACATGGTCAGACCACAAGATAAGCATAGATGTTAATGACCATTCTTGACAGATCCATCGAGAACACCTCCAATCCCTTTAGAAAATACTTAATGATTCATCACTTTTTTTCTTGCACTGTGATTTCAACTGCAGTATTCTGAAGTGCCGACAAAAAAACTTCATAAACTCAAGTTTCCCTAGAGAACTCAGCTGGTAATGGAAATCCCAGTGTGAAGCTCAGTAATACAAACTAGGAATGCCTCAAAATCTGATTCCCAGAGCGTGTGAATTAACCGATCTCAGCTGGTGCTGTGGGTTACTACAAGATGTCTGACAGGCAATCGATCTTATGCAGATTTATGAGATAATTAAGAGAACAAAATAAATGAACCCAGAGTACCAATTTAAGTTAAACTGTGAGCAAAGGAGAATGGAGCAAAGGTTCAACTGGAGAAAGATAACTTTAAGACAGATATCGGGATTTTTTTTACATCAAGCAATCAAAATGTGAAATAGAATTACAAGAAGTGTGGTTGAAACAGGAGCTCTGGACTCTGAAGAAGCAGTTGCATGTTGAAATGGGTTGGGGGGAGCTTTAGGATCTTTCAAGATGGATTAGTGAAATTATGGAGTTGGATTTTCCAGCCCTTTCCACCGATAGGATCTTCTGGTCCCACTGAAGGTGACCCCCCCCATCCCTCCCCCCAGCCCCTGCATGGCTGGTTTCCCTGGCAATGAAACAGGTAAGCCACGCAAAAGGCCAAAGACATCGTAGGGACTGATTGTCACTTCGGTGGCCAGTTTGCCAGAGGAAAACACGCCGGGAGGTGGGGGGGAGCGGGGTGGGGTTGAAAATCCTGTCTGTGGAGTCTGGTAATATGGTTGAGCAATCTACAATACTGGATTCAAATTCCACTGTCAGCACAGGCATGGGTTCAAATCCCACAATTGTTAACATTTCAGTTAATTTACTTTACACCTCAGCAAGTATCTTTGGACAAACAAGTCTGAGCTCAAATTTAACCTCACCCTTATTTTCCAATCTTCACTGGATACAGGTGCGGTGCCAGGGTTTTGGTGGAGTGCTAACATTGTACCTTTTTTAAAAGTGGGAGCAAGGAATAGAACAACTAATTAAAGGCCAGTCATTCTAACTCAGTATTGGGCAAACTATTGGAATCAATTCTGAGAGACATGATAATCTGTCACTTAGAAAAGCCTGGATTAATCAGGGATAGTCAGGGTAGATTTGTTAGGGGAATTTTTTTGAGGAAGTAACAAAGAGTAACAACACAAAACAGTGGGCAGAAAGGAGGACTGGGATTTTAGTAATGCTTTTGACAAGATGCTATGTGGTAGGCTAGGTTAAAAGCAATAGCCCGTGTGATCCATGGGTGTGTAGCAAGCTGGATACAAAACTGGATAAGTGACAGAAAACAAGGGATAATTGTTGACTGGTGTTTTTGCGACTAGAAGTCTGTTTCCAATGTTGTTCCAGGGAGCTCATTCCTCAGTCCCCTGCTTTTTGTGTTATGGATTAATGATTTCAATATAAATGTAGGCGACCTAATTGAGACATTTGCAAACAAAATGAAAATCGGTCACATTGTTGATAGGAAGGAGAATTGCAGTAAAGTGCAGGAAGATATCAATGGGCTGGTCAGGTAGGCACAAAAGTGGCATTTGGGGTCCTAAAAGGCAATGGAATATGCCATGGGAGGATACTGAGAGGTCTAAAAGAAGCGAGGGACCATGGAGTGAATGTTTATTAATTGAGATACAGAATCTAAGAGCAGGGATGATATGTTTGAACAGTTTAAAATATTAGGCCATAATTTCAGTACTGTGTGTAGTTCTGATCACCTCATTACAGAAAGGATTTAATTGCATGAGAGAGGATACAGAAAAAATTTACAAGGATGTTACCAGGACTGGAAAATTGCAGTTCTAAGGGAAGTTTGGACAGGCTGGGGTTTCCTCCTTGGAACAGAGAAGACTGATGAGAGATTTGATTGAGATATCCAAAATTGTGAGAAGTCTGATAGAATGCATGGGAAGGGCCTATTTACATCAGCGGAGGGGCCAGTGACCAAGCAGCAGAGATTTAAAGTAATTGATAGGAAAATTTGAGGTGAGGTGAAGAAATAAAAATTTCACCCAGGGTTGTGGAGGTCTGGAACTCACTGCCTGAAAGGGTAGTATAGGCAGAACCCTTCCTAACTTGTTTAAAATATGTATGAATATGCATCTGAAGTGCCAGAACCTGCAGGGTTGCAGACCAAATGCTGAAAAATGGGATTAGGCTGGGTGCCTTGGATTTTTGGCCAGCACAGACACAATGAGCCAAATGACCTCCGCCTATGTCATAGACATTCAATGATTTTAATTTGGAACTGCTATGTATGTGAGGCATAGCCCCTTTTAAGAGAATGGGTCAGGTGCCCCAGGATGGGGGTGGATGGGGGTGGGGGGAGAGTGGCAACCTGCCTGGGAAACTGCCACCCCAGCCCCAGAGAGCTGGAGTGCGAGGAGCACAGTCCTTCAATAAGTCCTATTGTTCTTGTGAAATCCATGTGATTTCTTTGGAGCAACCCACCCCTCCTCCCCCATCCCCACCAGAAGTTTCTCGCTATTTTGTGAAAAATAATTTTTGAGCTGGCTCGGGAAAAACAGTAATGTTTCTATTCCATCCGTAGCCCTCTTTAAGTAGGCTTGCAGCTATGGATATTGAGCTTCAGAACCTGCCCTTGTCACCTAACAGTCTGTTCACTCCCTCTGATCTGGCTAATACATTAAGAAGGGCTGGCAACTAGAGGTCAGATTGCTACCTGTTATGGAGGAGCCCCGGTTACCCGTCCAACACCTATACCAGGGAGTTCCATGACTAACTGCATTGCCCCCAACTCCACCTGGATCAAGGGCAATTAATTCAGCCCAGATCAGGGATTTAACCTGAGGTAACCTTCATCTAAGTTACTCAGTCTTTCGTTGCCTTAACCACTTAAGCATCTGGAGGAATCAGAAGAGTCTCTAGTCAACCTGAATTTGCAAGTGGGAATTGAATTATGCATGTATTCAGCTCCAGTTTATTACTATAAATAGAGTGGCCAAATATAATTTCATACTTGGATCACAAGCTGTTGGAATATAAACATAGTTTACGTTGACCTTCAGTAACACATGGGGAAATTGAATATTCATCTCTGAAAACGTTAATATTGAAATGACATACTGCCTTGACTGTGAGGTTTGGCTAAGTAATTGATCTTATAGTGTAAGTACTATATTTGCACATATTGCAAAATGGCCTTGAAAAGTGAAGAAGAATTATTAAACTTCATAATTACTCTTTGCCTTGTTTGCATATTATATCATGACCTCTGACACACTTTGTGGGAAAAACTGCTACAATTGCAAATGTAGAAACATCATAGATGAGTTCAGAAAGATCTTTTGCACCCAGTCAACTATTTGATTACATTTATTAAGACAAAAAAAATTTCCGTATGCCAATAGTGATCACTTAATTATTCAGTTTATAGTTGACCTTTCAGAGAATCGCATTATGCTGCAGTGGTTGTGTGCCAAATTTATTTTGTCACTTCCCCACAATCAACTCTTGGCTCCACTATCATTACAAAGTGGAACTCAATTTCCAGTTTCCCTTTCCTCTTCAAAGCAACTGAGTATATTGTTGTCCCCTAAAGCCATGCTCATCTCTCCCAGAATCCCACCAATCAGATGACCCCCTTCCGCCAGAAATAGTAATGAAAAGGTTCTATCAAAGTCCCCTCCAACTAGATATTCAAGTTTGCTGATGACACCACCGTAGTGGATCGGATCTCAAACAATGTTGAGACGGAGTACAGGAAAGAGATAGAAAATCTGGTGAACTGGTGTGATGACAATAATCTCTCCCTCAATGTCAACAAAATGAAGGAGATAGTCACTGACTTCAGGAAGCGTATTGGAGGACGTGCCCCTGTCTACGTCAATGGGGGCAAAATAGAAATAGTTGAGTTTTAAGTTTTTGGGTGTCCAAATCACCAACTATAGTTAAGAAGGTCCACCAACACCTCTACTTTCTCAGGAGACTAAGGAAATTTGGCATGTCCGCTACAAATCTCACCACTCCTATTTATTGGCTATAGCTCAGCTTTCAACAGCATTATTCCTACAAAACTCATCTCCAAACTCCATGGCCAGGGCCTTGGCTCCTCTGCCTGCGACGGGATCCTGAACTTCTTAACCCACAGACCACAATCAGTAAGGATAGGCGACAACATCTCCTCCACAATCATCCTCAACATAGTGCTCCATAAGGCCCCCTACAATTCACCTTATACACCTATAATCATGTGGTCAAATTCCCCTCTAACTCGATTTTCAAGTTTGATGATGACGCCATCATAGGTCGGATCTTAAACAATCATGAAACAGAGTACAGGAATGAGATAAAGATTCTGGCAAACTGGTGTGGTGACAATAATTTCTCCCTCAATGTCAACAAAATGAAGGAGATTATCACCCGCTTCAGGAAGCATAGTGGAGAACATGCCCCTGTCTACATCAACAGGGACAAAGCAGAAATCGAAAGCTTCAAATTTTTAGGTGTCCAGATCACCAATAACCTGTCCTGGTTCCACCATGCCAACACTATAATTGAGAAAGCCCAACAATGCCTCTACTTTCTCAGAAAACTGAGGAAATTTGACATGTCAGCTACAACTCTCACCAATTTTTCCAGATGCACCATATAAAGCATTCTTTCTGGTTGTATCACAGCTTGGTATGGCTCCTGCTTTGCCCAAGACCGCAAGAAACTATAAAAGGTTGTGAATGTAGTCCAATCCATCACGCAAACCAGCTTCCCATCCATTGACTCTGTCTATAGTTACTGCTACTTCAGCAAAGCAGCCAGCATAATTAAGGACCCCACGCAACCTGGACATTCTCTCTTCCACCTTCTTCCATTGGGAAAAAGATACAAAAGTATGAGGTTACGTATCAACCAACTCAAGAACAGCTTCTTCCCTGCTACTGTTAGACTTTTGAATGGAACTACCTTGCATTAAGTTGATCTTTTTCTACACCCTAGCTATGACTGTAACACTACATTCTACACTCTCTCTCATTTCTTCTCTATGAACAGTATACTTTGTATAGCATGCAAGAAACAAGACTCTTCGCTGTTTACTAATATAGTTGACAATAATAAAATCAATCAATTAATCAAAAAATCAATTAATTTCTACAATGTATTATAGAAAGCATTCCCTCTGGTTGTATTACAGCTTGGTATGGTTCCTGCTCTGTCCAAGACTGCAAAAAACTACAAAGGGTGGTGAGTGAAGCCCAATTCATCACTCAAACCAGCCTCCCATCCACTGACTCTGTTTACACTTCCCACTGCTTCGGAAAAGCAGCCAACATAACCAAGGATCCCATGCACCCTGAATATACTCTCTTCCACCTTTTGTCGGAAAAAAGATACAAAATTCTGAGATCATGCACCAACCGACTCAAAAACTGCTTCTTCCCTACTGTCATTGGATTTTTGGGGTCACCCTTTCAGGACAGAGATGAGGAGATTCTTTTTTTGTCTCAGAGACATATGCAACTTTGGAATTCTCTGACTCAGAAGGCAGTGGAGATGTGATCACTGACTATCTCTAATGTGGAATAGACAGCTACTTGTTTGGTAAGGGAATCATTGGGTTCCAAGCTATCAATTCCATCCAAACATCCTCTCCCTGGTAACTGTCTGAGACCAAACCAGACTCTTTGGGCCCAATTTTACCATCAATTTGCTCCCATTTTCGAGCACAAAAATTTAGGCAAGTTGGCCGTGAGGCAGATAGCATGGTCTGTGCGCCCCCCCAACCCCCCCCCCGCCCTCCCCACCCCCCACACCGCACTGGTTCCCCCTTTACCAAAGGCTAAAAATGGCCATCTTTGGGACCGTGCCCAAAACGGGCGCGACGTCAGTTTAAATGCATTTGCATGCATTTAAACTGACTTAATGGGCTGCATACCCAAACTTAGCAGCACTTCCCTCTTTATCACCATGTTTGCCCGTCCAGATTCGGCACGAAACAGACATGGTCCGCAAAGGTCAGGTTTGGATGCTCCAGCTTCTGAGGAGGTAAGTTCAGAGCTTCTGGCAGCTCTCTGGCTCAGACTGGTAGCTGGAGTGTTGGGTTGGGTCAGGTGGTTCCCTGTGGGGGGAAGGGAGGGAGGTGGGTCATATGACTCTCTAGTAGGGAGGTGGGAGGTGGGTCAGATAGGTCTCTGGTAGGGAGAAGGGAGACGGGTCAGATGGTTCTCTGGTAGGGAGGAGGGAGACGGGTCAGATGGTTCTCTGGTGGGGAGAAGGGCGGCGGGTCAGATAGCTTTCTGGTGAGGGGGAGGAAGGAGGTGGGTCAGATAGCTCTCTGATGGGGGGAGGGAGGGAGGTGGTCTGATGGCTGTCTGGTGAGGGTGGAGGGAGGGAGGCAGGTCAGGTGGCTGGTGGGAGGAGAGAGAGGTGATTCAGAAATCTCTCTGCTGCGGGAGGGAGGTGGGTCAGATAGCTCTCGGGTGGGGGGGTGGGAGGGAGATGGGTCAGATAGCTCTCTGGTGGGGGGGGAGGGAGATGGGTCAGATAGCTCTCTGGTGGGGGGTAGGGAGATGGGTCAGATTGCTCTCTGGTGGTGCAGAGGGAGGGAGATGGGTCAGATAGCTCTCTGGTGGGGGGGGAGGGAGATGGGTCAGATAGCTCTCTGGTGGGGGGGAGGGAGATGGGTCAGATAGCTCTCTGGTGGGGGGGGAGGGAGATGGGTCAGATAGCTCTCTGGTGGGGGGAGGGAGATGGGTCAGATAGCTCTCTGGTGGTGCAGAGGGAGGGAGATGGGTCAGATAGCTCTCTGGTGGGGGGGGACGGAGATGGGTCAGATAGCTCTCTGGTGGGGGGGGAGGGAGATGGGTCAGATAGCTCTCTGGTGGGGGGGAGGGAGATGGGTCAGATAGCTCTCTGGTGGGGGGGAGGGAGATGGGTCAGATAGCTCTCTGGTGGGGGGGTGGGAGGGAGATGGGTCAGATAGCTCTCTGGTGGGGGGGGAGGGAGATGGGTCAGATAGCTCTCTGGTGGGGGGGTGGGAGGGAGATGGGTCAGATAGCTCTCTGGTGGGGGGGGAGGGAGATGGGTCAGATAGCTCTCTGGTGGGGGGGGAGGGAGATGGGTCAGATAGCTCTCTGGTGGGGGGGAAGGGAGATGGGTCAGATAGCTCTCTGGTGGGGGGGGAGGGAGATGGGTCAGATAGCTCTCTGGTGGGGGGGAGGGAGATGGGTCAGATAGCTCTCTGGTGGGGGGGTGGGAGGGAGATGGGTCAGATAGCTCTCTGGTGGTGCAGAGGGAGGGAGATGGGTCAGATAGCTCTCTGGTGGGGGGGCAGGGAGATGGGTCAGATAGATCTCTGGTGGTGGAGGGAGGGAGATGGGTCAGATAGCTCTCTGGTGGTGCAGAGGGAGGGAGATGGGTCAGATAGCTCTCTGGTGGGGGGGGGGACGGAGGGAGATGGGTCAGATTGCTCTCTGGTGGTGCAGAGGGAGGGAGATGGGTCAGATAGCTCTCTGGTGGGGGGTAGGGAGATGGGTCAGATAGCTCTCTGGTGGGGGGGTGGGAGGGAGATGGGTCAGATAGCTCTCTGGTGGGGGGGAGGGAGATGGGTCAGATAGCTCTCTGGTGGGGGGGTGGGAGGGAGATGGGTCAGATAGCTCTCTGGTGGTGCAGAGGGAGGGAGATGGGTCAGATAGCTCTCTGGTGGGGGGGCAGGGAGATGGGTCAGATAGATCTCTGGTGGTGCAGAGGGAGGGAGATGGGTCAGAGTGCTCTCTGGTGGTGCAGAGGGAGGGAGATGGGTCAGATAGCTCTCTGGTGGGGGGGCAGGGAGATGAGTCAGATAGATCTCTGGTGGTGCAGAGGGAGGAAGATGGGTCAGATAGCTCTCTGGTGGTGCAGAGGGAGGGAGATGGGTCAGATAGCTCTCTGGTGGGGGGCGGGGACGGAGGGAGATGGGTCAGATTGCTCTCTGGTGGTGCAGAGGGAGGCAGATGGGTCAGATAGCTCTCTGGTGGGGGGGGTCGGGGGGAGATGGGTCAGATAGCTCTCTGGTGGGGGGGGAGGGGGGGGAGGAAGGCAGCCAGCTGGCTCTTGAGTGGGGAGGGAGGTAAGGAGGCAGGTTAGATGACTCTTTGGTGTGTGGGGGGTGGGAGATCAGGAGTGGTGGGGGCCGGGGAGCAGGGATGCACAGGGGTCTGCTGCCACTCTGCGTGTAGTCAGTGTGGGGAAAGGGGGAGTCTGCTGTCACTCTGTGTGTGATTAGTCGGGGGGGGGGGGATTGCGGTAAGGGGGGTGCGGAGGCCTCAATCATTCTGGTAGCAAGGCGATAAAGGATAAGGGGGTCAGTAATGTTGTGGGTGTGGAGCAATGTCTGTGGGGGTCAGAGGAGTCATTATCAGGCCCGCGAGAGATGTGGCAGGGAAGTGTTTTTCTATTTCTGTACTACGCATATGCATTTGGAGGCGATGATTGGAGCTGCAAGATTTCGGGCACATTAAGCCCTGCCCATAGGCTTCTGCAGCACAATTCAGAATCGCTGCTATTTTTTCAGGCAGAGTGTATATGGGGACACCTGAGAACGGGTCTAAAAGTCAAATCTGAAACATTCCCAGTCTCAAGTCTGCCCAGCACTTAGAATTAAAATGGTAAAATAGGGCCCTTTGTTTAGCCTCTCAGTTGCAATCCAGTAATAAAAGATGATGCAAGGTCAACTTCTTCACAAAGTCACTTTATTCTCTTTTACAGCTCCCCATACACACACCCAACATCCAGTGCCATATATAGCCTCTTCATATATCTCAGTGTGTATTATTAAATAATTAACACATGAATTATGTCTAAAGTGGAAGATGCAGTTAACCCATTCCTAACGCTATTCACAACCTTGGTATCATATTTGACCTAAAGATGAGCTTCCAACCGTAAGTCTGCACCATCAGTACTTTCATCTGCGTAACATTACCCAACTTCACCTATCTTCAGCTTACCTGGTGCTGAGATACTCTCCATTCACCTGACGAAGGGGCTAACCCGAAAGCTTGCGAGTATATTATCAAATAAATAGGTTGGACTAAAACCTGGTGTTGTCAGACTTTTTACTGTGTTTACGCCAGTCCAACGCCGGCATACCCACATCATGGCTGAGATACTCTGTCATACCTTTTGTACTTGACCATATCTGAACTCCCTCTGTAAACTTCCAGAGCTCTGTCGATGTTCTAATTCACATCAAGTTCTGTTCACCCATCACCCTCTCTCCATTCGCTCCCATTTTGAAAATTTTCATTCTATTTTTGAAATCCCTCTATGTTGTTGCCATTCTCTATTTCTGTAATCTCCTCTTGCACCAAAACCCTCCAAAATTCTGGCTTCTAGAGAATGCCCGGTTTTAAATGTTCCAATATTGCTGGCTAGGCCCTAGGAATTTTTTACCTGAAGTTCCCCACCTCTTATCTCTCTTTCCACCTTTGAAACTTCTTCAAACTCAGCCCTTTGACCCTGAGTTTGGCCATCTACCCCAATTTCACTTTACATGACTGAATGTCGAATTTGGCTTTATAATGCTTCTGTGAAGTGATTTGGGATATTCAATGATGTTAAATAATGCAGTACAAAGGCAAGCTGTTGTCGATTTCAGCTTTGGTCTTTGCTTGATTGTTAAAGGTTTGAGAAATGGGATGGGGAAACCAGCATCTTTCTTTTTATAATCATAGAATCTCAAGGCACAGCCAGAGATCGCTTGAGCCATTGTGTCTGTGCTGGCTGTTTAAAAGTGATATCCAAATAGCCCGACCCATCTGCTCTTCATTCTTTCTCGAGTACATATCCAATTCACTTTTGAAAATTACTATTGAAACTGCTTCCACCATCCATTCAGATGTATACATGTAAATGACATTGGTTGGACAAGATGAGATCCCATGATTCTTCATTGACTTGGAGAAGTACAACTGATCTTGTTGCAAAGTTGAGTAGAGTAATTGTAGATTGGGAGATAGGAAGTTAGAATTTGGTGTTTGTAATTTTGTAAAATGCTAGGGGGGAAAGTATTGTGTAGTCCTGTTAAAAGGTGGTGCTTTTTCTGTGCTAGGAGATTTAAAATGTAAGTGCACAGAAAGCCCAAACTGAAACATTAGTATTGAAAAGCCAAGCAGCAGTTTTTACAAAGACCACAGAGTTTTGAATTTAGCCAATCAGTTTGAATCAGGCACAGAGATACCGAGAACCTACTGAATTTGGTTTCGCCAACCTAGAGCCAATCCTATTGTGGGAAATATTAATATGTCATCATGGGTATAAAAGAAGGGGGCAGTGGGACAAAGAGGGAGAGCAGCTATCACCTGGCAGAGCAACAGTTCTTAGCTCTCAGCTCTCGCCTCTCAACTCTCTTTCTCTCGAGGGATCCCTGTCTGCTTTGTAACAATCTGTGCAACAAATCTTGAAACATGCCATGAAGATGCCCTCTGTTTGAGTCTTCTATGAACTACCATCTACTCCATTCTGCTGTGAGTCAGGTAGTGTGACATAGACAGTTCATCTTTTAGCCTAGTACATTATGGACCACCTGAATATCAACATCTTCACCTATGTACGTACTCTGAAAGGTAACAAATTGCTACATCAGTGTGTAATACTAAAAAGAGTAGATCTATTTAGAAATAGTCACACAGAAGCAGAAGGAGATACAACAAAAAATTATGAGATGGAAATTGACATGTTTTCTGGTACATTAACACCAGCATTCCTATAAAATGTGCCTGACCTGGGCAGCTGCTACTGCTGAAGTTCCTAGGCAAAGCAATCTGAGCAATTGCTCTGCTATTCCAAACCAATCTCCTGGCACATCATAGCATTCAAGGCTATGGGCCAAGTGCTGGTAAATGGGATTAGGTGGAAGTTCAGGTGTTTCTCACATGTCGGTACTGACTTGATGGGCCGAAGGGCCTCTTCTGTACTGTATGATTCTGTGATTATATGAAAAGGGGCTGAAACAGGTACTAGGCTCACCAATATGCAAAACAGGTGTTTCTCAAAGGAAAAGCCAGTAAAACTTGGGAAACGACTGGTGCTAATCCAAACTGGTCTTGTATATCTTAAAATGGAATTCTAACTGTTCTACGTGACTGCCACTGATGCTTGCAATGCCCTTTACCGATATGATGGTGCTTCTGTACTTAAGTACAGATTGGATGTGGGACATTACACCCGTAATCAGTTCTATTTGCTCCTGTCCAAAAAATGAATGTCATGGGGATCAATTTCAACACCGATTTATACATTACTTGTCTTACCTAATACCTATTGCAATTTTTTAAAGAGTCCAAGGTCTTCAAAGTTTCTTTTGAAGCAGCTTTTAACAGAATAATTGAAATCAATGAAATGAAATTTAACAGGTGCTCCAGGTTACTGGCCATGCAACAAAATTGACAATTATTCCAAAATTGATATCCAAGGGTGCGCTGATATCCGTGATTCCTCTCAGCAACACATTTGTTTTTGCACCTATGACAAGGACAAATGGTATATCTCCAAATCATAAAAGTACTTTAAGATTACAAACCTGGCAAATCCAATGGTTTGATTTTATATTTAGCACTGTATTCTGTGGACATGTAGCTTGGTCCCTGCAACAACATAAAGTGGAAAATATCATCACATTTTAGAAACCAAAGATCCTTCAACATCTTAATGAGTGAATGCAGGGTAAGGACTGAGCTTTATGGAGCAAAATGGTTTCAGGTTTAATCTCTCCTCTGTGCTGTTAGTAGATTTCAGTTGGGACTAATGAGGCAGATTTTTTCATTCAATCAAGGAATGTTGTTTATTGCCCATCCCTAATTGCCCTTCAGTAGGTGGTGGTGAACTGTGTTTTTGTACTATTGCAGTCAGTCCACATAGTCTAGGTTTACCCACAGTGCTTTAGGGAGGTAGTCCCAGGATTTTGACCCAGAGACCGTAAAGCAATGATGATATATTTACAGGTCAGGGTGGTGAGTGGTCTGGAGTGGAACTTCCAGTGGGCGGTGTTCCCATCTGTTTGTTCCTTGTCCTTCTGGATGGTACTAGTCATGGGTTTGGAAGGTACAGTCAAAGGATTGTTGGTGAGCTTCTGCAGTGTATCTTGTCGATGGTGCACATGGCTACCACTGTGCCTCAGTGGGGAAGGGAGTAAATGTTTGTGGAAGGGCTTGCAATCAAGCAGGTTGCTTTATGCTGGATAGTGTCAAGCTTCTTGATGTTGGAGCTGCACTCATCCAGGCAAGTGCAAAGTATTTCAACACGCCCTTGACTTGTGCCTTGTAGATGGTGGACAAGCTTTGGGGAGTCAGGAGATGAGTTACTCACCATAGGATTCCTAGCTTCTGACTTGCTGTTGTAGCCACAGTATTTATATGGCTAGTCTAGTTCAATTTCTGGTCAATGGTAATCCTGGGTAAATCCTGGGGATTTAGCAATGATAATGGCATTAAACGTCAAGAAGCAATGGTTAGATTCCCCCTTGTTGCAGATGGGCATCACCTTGCACTTGTCTGGCACAAATGTGACTTATTACTTATCAGCCTAAGTCTAGATATTGTTGCTTCTGAATATGGATTGCTTCAGTATCTGCGGAGTCGTGAATGGTACTCATCATTATGCAATCACCAGCGAACATCCCCATTGGTGATCTTACGATGGAAAGAACTGATTCCTGGAAGGAATGAGCTATCGTATGAAAAATGTGTGGAAGAATGAGAGGTGATCTTTTGATTTTTGATTTGATCTATTGTTGCATGTATTAGTATTTAAGTGAGAAGTATTGTTTCTTGCGCACTATATAGACAAAGCATACCGTTCATAGTGAAAGAAACGAGAAAGTGCAAAATGTAGTGTTACAGCCCTAGATAGGATGTAGAGAAAGATTAGCTTAATGCAAGGTATGACCCATCAAAAGTCTGGTGGCAGCAGGGAAGAAGCTGTTCTTGAGTTGATTAGTAGTGACCCCAAACTTGTGTATCTTTTTCCCGACAGAAGAAGGTGGAAGAGAGAATGTCCTGGGTGCACAGATAAGATCCTGAGTCAACTTGACTAGGTGGATGCAGTAAAGATATTTCCCTTTATGAAGAGACTACAACTAGGGGACACAGTTTAAAAACATGAGGCCTCCCATTTAGGACAGAGATGTGGAGAATTATGCTCTGAGTGTTGTAAGTGGAATTCTGTTCTCCAGAAAGCACTGGAGGCATGGTCATTGAATATTTTTGAGGCTAAGGGTGATAGATTCTTGATAAGCAAGGAAGCCAAAGGTTAAGGGGGGGTAGACAAAAAAGTGAAAGCCACAATCAGATTAGATATTCTCTTATCAAATCGCAGGACAGGTTTGAGAGGCTGAATGTACTACACCTGTTCTTAATTCATAGGTCCATATGTACGAACGGTCTTAGCTATGACGCTTCCATCAGTGGCTGGGCTGCCAATACCTCATGTTTGCATCACAAAATATAACCATTGAGATATGGTACTGGAGAATTAATTTTACCTGTGGAGCTGGACTGTTATTTTGTAAAAAGTCTGACAACACCAGGTTTTAGTCCAACCTATTTATTTGATAATATATTCACAAGCTTTCGAGGGGACTGCCTCTTCGTCAGGTGAATGGAGAGTTCTGGCCTCAGACAGAGCATATAAAGCACAGACAGTTTAGAGATTACTGCAGAGTCGCTGAACAGAGACTGATAGCCAAGTTCCGCACACATGAGGACAGGGATCTTGGGTTCATGTCGCACTATCTGTAACCCCCGTGACTTGCCTGGGTTTGCAAAACCTCACTTACTGTACTGTCTGGAGACAATACACATCTCTTTAAACTGTGATCAGTGCTCCTTCCACTCACATTATCAGCCACTTCAGGTCTTGAACAGCAGGTTAGGTGTAAGGATTCGCATTTTAATCAGTAATCTCTAAACTGTCTGTGCTTTATATGCTCTGTCTGAGGCCAGAACTCTCCATTCACCTGACGAAGAGGCAGTCCCCTCGAAAGCTTGTGAGTATATTATCAAATAAATAGGTTGGACTAAAACCTGGTGTTGTCAGACTTTTTACTGTGTTTACGCCAGTCCAACGCCGGCATACCCACATCATGACTGTTATTTTGTGACATATTATCACATGAATCACTGCCTTCGGGGAAGAAAAGTGAGAATTGGGAATAGATGGAGAATTTCATGGATGTCAACATTGAGTGTCCAGTTTCAGCCTGTCTATTACAGAAAACAGAAGCTAGACACACCATACAGCAAGGAAAGAACATTTGGACTACTAATATTCACTGAAATGCTCTTGCGCATCTAGTTTCTGGTTGAGAAGTGAAAGATTTTAGACGTTTCACTGTGAGCTTTTGATACTGCTTTAAGAGAAGACAAAACAATGGACTTGAAACCTTCAATTTCTTGGCAAAAGAACACAGAACTGTCAGCTTCACCAAAGTCAGGATATAACATGGATTCGTTTGTTGTGAGGGATATTTGCAGAAAGAAGCCCACATGTCAGTAAGACTGAAGGGTGCCTCTATAAGCTGTAAAACCTGAGTAACAGATAAGGATAAGCAATGCTGACAGCTGCAGAGATAGGAAAGCAATGCTTGCAAATTGATCAGACGCCCTTTGGTGTTTAAATCAATCTGTGTAACAGATGATAATCAAACAGCAGATTTGAAAGAAAATCATTTGTAAGTGTGCAAGGTTTTTCAGGAGAGCCGCATGTGTATTTCTGGATAAGACAGCATAGCAGAGTACCCTTCATTACCTCCCAAAACAAAGAACTTGCTTCATTCTTTGCCATGAGTTGTACTCACTAGGAAAGATTGGATGAAAAGTTGTTGTGCTGTTCATCAAATTAAATGCTATAAAAAGTTAGAAAATAATTGTTGTGTTTTTGGCTCCTCCTTGATCTTTGGCATTCTGAACAGAAATGAAAATAAAGCACACTTTACCTTCTTTAATGCAGATAGGGATCTGATGTGAAGGCTGATTGATAAAAGTTAAAGATATGGCCAGATGTATTTGTTTGTCATCAGTCAGTTATCAAATACATGCATTGCGCTGTTTGAGAGTCTGCAAACTAGGCAATAGCTTCAGTCACACCTGCATGTTTCCCTCCTCCACCACCACCTCTCCACCCCTCCACCATGGCCTTCTCTTACCTTACTACTGTTGTATCCCTAAAATTACAATGTTAAAGGTCTACGAAGCTATTAGAGTCAAAGAGGTTTACAGCATGGAAACAGGCCCTTTGGCTCAACTTGTCCATGCCGCCCCTTTTTTTAACCCCTAAGCTAGTCCTACTTGCCTGCATTTGGCCCATATCCCTCCTAAACATTGTTGGTCTATTTCCGCATTCTCCCCCCGACCCCCAATGCCCCCACAACCAACAAAGTTAGTTTTATACTTGGCAGCCATTAATTACAAATTAGCAAAAGGGTTTCATTTCAAATAGAGAGAAGTATGGCTTTTGTCAGTTCAGAAGTTATCGGGAGAAAAAATTCATTTGTGTAGCGTCACATTGCACATTTCTGTGCAGACTTGCCTCAATTCCCCAGGAGGTAGGTAGCATCATCTGCTGCTATCTGCAAGGCCTGCATGGCATTCCTCATTGACTTCAACAAAGCATGGCCCCATACGCCGCACTGGTCCTAGTCCATCACCCTGCCTGCCTCTGGGGAATTGAGGTAAGTCTGCCTAAAAGTACTTCTCCACATAACTTAATTTCACCTCCAACTGCTTTTAAGTCAAAGGATGAAGTGCAAAGGGACAAAGCAGTTACTTTGAAATTTAAGTTCCTGCGAAATGGACCAACAAATGGACCATGGTCACATGACATAACCACTACAAATCTCAGAACACATTATTTGTGATTTGACAGCAGATGGTTATTTGCCCAGATCTGGAGACGTAGTTTTGAGTGTTGAAAATATACCATCTAAATTAATTAAATAGTACATGTGCATCCACTGATACTGCCATCCTATACTTACATGACCTCCATTCTCTTGCATCACTGGGTCCTGTGGTTGAATCTGATGGAGTAGGGGAGTGTGCTTGGGTTCAATCCCTGTGATGGAAGATGGGCCATGATCTCTTGTGTCAATATGGGCTTCCTTCATCTGCATGATGGAGGTGACAAAAAAGACATTAACTTCAGAGATAAAAATGAGATACACGATCCTTCATTTATTCACAGCCGCTTAGTATTTCTGTCAACTGGACTGATCGGTCCATGAGATAAAGGCCAACATAAATGATTGTCAATTATAACATTTTTCCTGAATATAGAAACCGTAATCCTGCTTCGACAAAAAGCATTTCAAATCTTGTGTGTGTTAGCTCTGCATTTTTTAATCAGAAATATAAAATCACAGGAATGCGCAAGGCCAGAGAAAAAAAAAGACTGGAGTTCAATTGACCAGCTCCAAAGACAAAATATTGCAGAAACTGAAAATCTGAAATAAAATCAGCCACCGTTGTAAATGTTGAACAGGTCTGGTGGCACTTGTGGAGACAGAAAAACAGAGGCTGCAATTCTTAGTGAATTAGAAGGTTCCACACCTTAGCCAAAATGAGGCCAGAGCCTCCAGAAGTCCTGAACCCAGCACCCACCACTTTTCAGACCAGGACTTGGGGGGTGGGGGGGGTGCGGTATGGGATGGTAGAGGTGGGGATTGCAGCAGTGGGAGTGGGTGGGACATTTTTTGCTCATCTACAGTTCACCGAGGCAGCCACACATTTGGAAGTGTGGCTGCCTTCACTCAAGCAATTTTGGTTTCTGAAGATCAATTCATTCCGTTCGCATAACTGAGCGAAAAATCTAAACCTTCCAGCATTCTTTGAAGAGGTAAGGTGCCCTTTTGGGGAGGTCAGGAAGGAACAATCTTTCTCTGTTACATTCTCCTGCCTTCTCCCCATCATCTTGCACATTCTTCCTTTTCAGATAGCTGTCTCATCCCCTTTTGATTGAACCTGCCTCCAGCATGCTAGGAATCAACTGGATTAGCATAGTATTCAAGATATATATATATCATAGGTTGCCTGTCATTGTAACTTTTCTGTTATTCTGAGGTTACATGATCAATTGGGAAATGAAAGTGCAGCCAAAAATTAAATAATTTAACATTTGTGTTCCACTTTCCAGCAAGGGTCACGGGTTACTGATGAAAAGTGAAAACACTGGATGATATATTTTCTCACATCTAAGGTCACCTATTGCTGTTTTTGTTAATTACTATAATACGATGGCCACTTTTAGTGATTACAAGAGGCTGAACTTAAGTTGACAAACTTCAATTAGCTATTCCACCTAACATAGGTGGAGATAATAGATTAAAGGAACCATTTGAATTTTCTTGAATGTTATTTTCCTTATGAGGTTTATGTATTTTACTCATGGAGGTTAGTTTAGTAAGGTGTAGCAAGGTTATATCAGGATGTCATATTTGTAGCCTGTTGGTGTGTCTTTATGCTGCTGGTCTCTGCTATTTACCTCTAAGTTCCCGCCCATGTTATGAGCAGGTGAGAATGGGTGAACTGGCTCCCATCAATTCAAGCTCCTCAGTTGGTCACAACAAAGGTTTAAGTTTCTTTTTCACAAAGATAGGCCTTTTAGAAGTTAGAATGTATTTAACTATTTGAGCTGTGAGCAATAAGAAGCCAATCAAACAAGGTTTTTTATGAATGAATGAAAGAACAAATTTATTAACTACAAAACCTGAGAAAAATAATTAAAAACATGATGTCAAGCGTTCGAGTCTCATGCAGCCGAAAGGGCATGCGTGCATCAGAAATAGGAGAGTTAGAGTCCAATTTTAAAGAGGTAAACAAACAAATGGGCAGTACGATGGCACAGTGCTTGAACTGCTATCTCACAGCTCCACGGACCTGAGTTCAATTCCGGCCTTGGGTGACATTCTGTGTGGAGTTTACACATTCTCCCTATGTCTGTGTGGGTTTCCTTCAGGTGTTCCAGCTTCCTCCCAGTTTAAAGATGTGCAGGTTAGGTGGATTGGCCATGCTAAATTGTCCTTTAGCATAGCCAAAGGGCATAGGTTAGGTAGATTAGGCATGAGAAATGTGTGGGGTTATGGGCATAGGGCGGAGAGGAAGGGCCTGGTTTAGATGCTCTGTTGGAGTCAGTGCAGATGCGATGGGCTGAATGGCCTCTTCTGCAATGTAGCGATTCTATGATATGGTTCAGGGTCATTTTATTACCCTTGAAACATATATTTTAAGCATTGTGATCAATTTGAGGTTGCTGGTCTCTTGGATGTGGTTAGATATAAAAGACGTCTCAATTGTACACTGTTAAGTCTCTGGTAGAGTTAGTTTCTCAAATTGGATGACATGCTTATTCCAGAAGAGAGGGAAGGAGAGCAATCTTCAGCCTGTTTCTTCTGCTGTAGACTTTCTTGACATCACCTGTGTCACATACAATCTTTCTCAATTGGTTGGGCAACCTTGTCCTGAAATACTTCACTCAGTGGGCAGGATTCTGCAGTTATGTCCATAGCAGGACCTGTTGTGAGTGAGAACAGAATATCTGGCATTCCAGCCAAAACAACATTTATATTCAGCGGCACGGGGAAATTCCAGCTGCTAATGAAGAATGAAAAGTTCAGCCATTTTGTACATTCAGGAAGTTTTGGGTGAGTCTGTCTGTGGCAGCCATTGTTTCAACACTGCAGCTTTGCATTTTTAGTATATTTTTCTTATCAGTTATGAGTTTCAAAGATGTCAGGATTCTAGAAAATGTCTCTCTCTTCACACTCCCCTGAGGATGATTTATTTGTTTCTCATCTTCATCTTGGAACATGACATTGCAGGTTTCAGCAGTTTCCCCTGTTACAGTTCAAATTGCAAAATTTCCAGTCAGTTGAAAATTGAAAAATCATATTTTCAAAAATAAAGGGGTATAGTCTTGTGACACCAGTCATGGAGACAGAATGCTTTGAGAATGGGAAATACAAGGATCAGTAATATGAAATACAAGCTATCAATTTTCTTGAAACTTGTTTCCCGTAGAAAACTCTGAACAAATCTTTCAACCGTTGTGGATACACTTATCAAGCTTCAACTTGTCTATCCAAAAATGTAATAATATTTCAATTTTTGTGTCAATTTTACAGCTCCTTATGTGATCAGCACAATGATTGGCACTGCTGCCTCACAGCGTCAGAGGTCTGGGTTCAATTCTGGCCTTGGGTGACCGTCTATATCAGCTTGGGCTTCCAGCAGATACTCTGGTTTCCTCCCATGGTGCAGCAATCAGTTTTCTGTTACACTTACAGACTGTGGGAGTATGTAGTGTAGTGAATTTCACATGCACCATGCATGGCACATGTCTAACTATGATTAATCTTCAGAGATCAATCCTAATTACATATTCAAAGTAAACCTTTAGTAAATGGGAAACCTTGTACTGTAAACATGCCATTTGTACGGTGAGGAATTGCATGTAGCCCTAACAACACTACTAGTGAAATTTAAAGGGGATGGGCAGCATGGTGGCACAGGGTTAGCACTGCTGCCTCACAGTTCCAGGGACCCGGATTTGATTCTGGCTTGGGTCATTGTCTGTGCGGAGTTTGCACATTCTCCCCATGTTTGCATGGGTTTTCTCCGGTTTCCTTCCACAGTGCAAAGGTGTGTGGATTAGGTTGATTGGCCATGCTAAATTGTCTCTTAGTATCCCAGGATGTGAAGGTTAGAGGGATTAGCGGGGTAGATATGTGGGGTGCTGGGGATAGGGCCAGGGTGAGATTGTTGTTGGTGCAGACCCGATGGGCTGAATGGCCTCCTTCTGCACTGCAAGGATTCTATGATTTCACAGATGATTAGCACATATTTGGAGGCAAAGATTGTTCAGCCTTTTTCAAACAGTGCATTTATGTTCAAGTTATCTTCCTGCCTTTTCAAAGAATATATGAGACAAGAAAGTTAATGGCAAACAAAATAAATGTGGAGCTAGATAAGAGAAAACCTCTGGATAAATGATGAAGCAGTATAGCACCCAAACATCTGATTTGATAAGTGGTAAAAATGGATGTGCTTTTGTATGAGGTGGCTGCAAGGAAGGTTGCCCTCAGAACCACCTGAAGGAACCTTTCCCAGGAAAGGTCAGCAGAAACTTGCCTGCAAAGAGTTAGCAGCCATTATCAAACTGTGTGCGCCAGTTAAAAGGCCAGGAAACACATGCAAAAACGACCACATTAAGACTATCTAATTGAAGCATTCAGAAAGTAGATAGCAGAACTATGCATGCCACAAAGTATAGCCTGTCAATTTTTTTTTAAATGGCTGACCTGTCCTAATCCCTCAAACACCAAGATAGGTGTTGGAGAGCTGACCATACACAAGCACTCTCCTGGTGCATAGATGCAAGCTTTAATTTCCAATTGACACCATCAGTCCACAGCTTAACCTAGCTGTATGATGCTTCGTCACTTACTGACATGTGAACTGACTCTAGGTTGGCACAAACCTGTCGCTATGCAGGTCCTCCTTCAATGTACAATATCTGAAAATGAAGTCATTGGTTGCATGATAAGTTGGCAAGAATATAAGTGATTATACCTGAATTGCAGGAGGGCTTTGAAATTATAAACCTATATTCCATACTACCATACAAATATCACAATTAGCAGTGAGTTTTATTGGAAAGCATAGCATGGACTTCAGAGCAAACATTTCAACATGTCTAACCCTTCCTGTCTAACCCGTTACACAATGAGGCCTGACAGCTTTTGTAACTTGAAGTCTGTTAAGAGTTTTCTTACATCTTTGAGGTACGGGAAGTTCAATGGCTTTTTCCTCATGAATCCACTGCCCACAGAATGTAATTTGTGAGGAAAATCATCCTTGCCATCCGAGTGTCCATAGGGCACAAAGTCCTTCTTGGTAACTGACCGATAATTATCTCGTAAAAGCTGCCTAAAGACAAAATTGTGAAAAGTGAAGTTAAATATTTCAAAGAATCATAAAATCCCCACTGTACAGAATGAGGCCATTCAGCCCATCGAGTCTGCACTGACAACAATCCCAGCCAAGACCTAGCTCCTTAACCTGACATGTTTACCCTGCTATTCCCCTTCACATTATGGGGCAATTTACCATGGCCAATCAACCTAACCTGCACATCTTTGGACTGTGGGAGGAAACTGGAGCACCTGAAGGAAACTCACGCAGACATGAGGAGGAAGTGCAAACTCCGCACAGACAGTCACCCGAGGCCGGAATTGAACCCTTGGCGCTGTGAGGCATTAGTGCTAACCAATGTGCCACTTGCCTTTCATTCTTTTCTTCTCCACCTATCCAATTTCCTTTTATATTCCTCTTCTGAAGGTAGATGGTCATGCTAAGATTCCAGAATTGCTTGCAGTCATTCACTACTGCAGCCCAATCTTACTCACATTTAATGAGTACAGAAATGTACTTTGAACATTGCAGTAACTTAAAGGTAGGAACTAGAATGGAAATTCAGGGGGATAGGCCCCACACTCTCTCCCATTCACCCCTCCATCCCCTCTCCCCATGGCCACAGAGGCACTATATTGCACGCAGCATCATTCTAGAGATTAAACTGCAGCGCAAATCTGCAATACAACAAAAGACTTTTCCAAATTTTCAGGCTCAGCTTTGGATTAAATTTGTTTTCTATGCTGAAATCCTGCTACCGTTCACACCTGTGGGATCTTATGATCCTGCCAATGGCACGGCACTATTGCACTTTCCTGGTGGGACACCAGCTTGTGGAATAGTGCGTACCCACTTTCTTGGCCTTTGAGAACTTTGCTGAACACTGTTCCTTCTGATGGGGACTGAGTGAAATCATATGAGCCTACTATCTGTTGGTATCTGAGGCCTACATTTAAACCTATGCCAAGTGGCTATCCCAGGAAACTGAGGCATAAGACATTTTACTCTTCTTTTGCTCTACTTGTGTACTTCTTGGTGATTCCAATTTCAATTAGGGATAATTAACAAATGCTGGCCTTGCCAGTGATGTTACCATCCCAGGAAAGAAGCCTGCACCTGAAGAATACATGTCTTCAGGGAAACCCAAGAAGTAACACAAAAGGGAGTGTGACATCAGCATCACAAACTAAGTACCCATGCCAGCGGGCAAGTTTCTCCCACCTGATAGATGCTAATTTATGCATAGTAGACAACCCACTGGCCAGCTCGCTGTTCCGAGACCGGGCTGCCATTTTTAAATGGCAACCCAATCTCTACACTTGGAGACAGCATCCCCCCCGCATCCCCCTATACTCACCACCCCACCCCTTCCCCCACTCCCCCACAAAAACATAAATAGTGGCCCTGCACACTGACCAGGGAGCACCACCAGCCCCTTACCATAGAGTAGCAGCCACCTTCCCACCCACAAATAACGGGTAATCTTCTCCCCCACCCCCCACAACGCAGATGAGGCTAAACACCCCTCCCCCATGTCTTTTCTTTAAATTTCTCTCTGCCGTGCATTACCTGTTTGTAGCAATGTGCAGTCCCTTTAAAATTTTCACATGGCCTCACATATTAAAGGGGCTACTTCTGGTGAGCAAACAGTCTGTCCCCTGCATGGTAAAGTTGGGAAAGCTGTGCACCCGTGCAGCTTAGAAGGAACACTGATCACAGGGTATCTATTCCTTTTTTCTGCTTTGCACAAAGGAAATTACTAATCTCTAGTCACAAAACAACTAAATACTTTCTTCGTGACTTGGTTAATCTTTCGACCTTTACCAAGGAGGCAAAGTCAAACAAGATCAGAACAAGAGATAAATGTTGGCCAAGAGACTATCACTAGAAAAGTAGAGACATTTGACTTAATGTTTGAATTATCTTTTAATCACCACTCCTTGTGAATTATGAGGTGGCCTTGCATCTATTGTCATCATGTCTATCACAGTCTGTCAGGAAAGTCTCTTCAGCGTCTAAACCAAGATTAAGTGGGGGTGGTTTCGACTGTGCTGCAGGGCAATGATTCCATTATGGAAAGGACAAGACAGAACTGCAGGAAGGGAAGAGGCTGCAGGTGAGAGCTCCACTGAGTTGAACGAGTGGGAATGGTCACGCATAACATGACTGGAGGGAAGAGTAGGTGGGAACTAAATGGCCACCCAATGGAAATATTAGTTCCAAGTGGAGGATACAGCCATCGCTGAACCAGGTTAGCAGCAGCTCAATTAACAAGCAGAGAGTCAGGCAAGTGAAGCAATTATGTCTGTTCAAGCAAACACTGACACTTCAAAGTGGCAATGATTATTCCTCTAGTTTTAATCCCTCATGCAGAGCCTTCAAATTCACCAGAGTATTATGTAGAACTATTGGGCAACTGAAAAAGGTTGAGGACCCTCTTGGAAATGTGGCCGTGGAACACTCACAAAGGTGAAGCCTCCAGGCCCCTGTAATTATTGTAATGTACAGACTAAACATTCATCCCTATGGTCAGGCAAAACTGCGCAGAATTGGAATGCAGCCTTGATGATCCCAGTGCCTCAGCTGTAAGCAGAGTATCCAGTCACCTGGCCTCAACTGTGAGTTGGGGGTGGGAGCGGTGTTGTGGTGAATGTTCATGTGCACCCCACATCAGCATCGTTTCATGGGCTAGGACTCTACAGCAATGACAGAGAGGCATGAGGCCATAGTCACACGCATGGCCTCATCTCTCTCTTTGATACATCTCTCTCTTTGATACTGCAGTGAGGTTATCATCAGGAAGATGGAGCCTAGTGTTGTCACTATCTTCATGATTGCGTTAGTTAGGAGAGCAGAAGGAGATTGTGAAGGAGGCACCTGGCTTGCCCAGTGACCCACAGCCCTCCGGCATTGACACTGATGGGTCCTGCCAGTGGCTAAGATGATGGGATGCAGCTCCTGAAGCTGTGCTGTCCAATGTCCTGGACCAAGGTCTCCACAGGTCACCAAGCTGCCAGTGTGGACGATAGTGTGTTGGGCTGATGGCACTATTGCCTCAGACTGAAGGTATATGGGTTCCTCCATCATGCACTGCAATCTGAGAAATACAGCTCACATCCCTTCCTCATATACACTTGGCTGTTGCTGAAGCTCCATTAGCTGACTCCAGAGTCGTGTCATCTGACACAGACTAAGTGGATTCCTGGCCTCCTGTTTACTTACTTTTTATTCCCAGAAACCCTACAGTGCATTCGGCCCACAATCCCATTCCTGGCCCTATCCCCACAATCTCAAACATTTAACACACTTGTGTTCATCAGACTGTAACCCCATATAAAAATCTTCAATGAATACTTCAATAGAGAGATAATTAAAAAGAAATATTGGTAGTGACAAATCAGGAAAAGGAAGTATGGTTGGAAGATTCTGAAACTGACTTCCCTCAAATTGAATCAAATAATGAAAAATCCTTGAACATTTGAATGAGATACTGGGTTACCTTCCAGTTAAGAATCAGTGGTTTCATAGAGCTATTGTAGTCTCTTCGAACTATCTGTGGAGATAAATTCGGAAAACTAAAGGTAGCAGCTATACATGATGCAGATGTAGGAAATTCTGCTCCTATCAAGCAACACCCTTGCAGGTTGAATCCAGTAAAATTATCACAGGTGCAAAAAGAAATTGAATTCATGCTCAAGGGTTGCAGCAATTGGAGTTTACCTGTTGTGAAGGTACCCAGCCGAATGGAACACAAAAACTCCATGTGGATTATAGAAAAGTGAATGCAGTGATGAAAGCAGATTCATCTCCTATTCCACCTCTGCAGAACCACATTGAGAAAGTGGGATAGTCAAAGTTCATTACAAACATTACCTTGCTTAAAGAATATTGTTAAGTATCTCTATCAGAAAGGGTGAAAGAGATTTCAGCCTTTGTAACACCAGACTCGCTTTATCAGTTCAAAGTCATGCTGTTTGGTATGAACAATGCACCAACAGAGACTAATAAATAACATTACTACTGGACTGAGTTACTCTGCTATGTGCATTGATTATTTGATGGTATTCAGTAAAAGTTAAGAGGAGCACCTACTGCATCTGGGAAAACTATTTGATTGTCTACAAGAAACAAAGTTGGTGATGAACTTGGCTGAGAGTCAATGTCCAAAAGCACAGATCACATATTTAGGCCACACCTTTGAACATGATCAGACGTCCCCACAAGATGTAAGAATAAAAGCAATTGCCAAATTCTCAGTATCTTGAATGAAAAGGAACAGTTTATGTTCCTGGGCGTAATTGGTTTTTACGAGAAGTTTGCATCAAATTTTAGCAGAGTAGCTGCCCCATTAATTGAATTCTTTAAAAAGAACAATAAGCCCAACTGGCATTAGAGTGCAAAAATGCATTAAAAAACCTAATAGCTATATTGACAACAGCGCCAGTTTTAGCAACACGGAATTATGTCAAGACGTTTAAATTGGAGGTTGATGCAAGTGATGTGGGTATTGGTGCGGTATTGTAGCAGGAAGACAACAAGGGTTTAAGGTTTAAGTTTTTTTATTGGTGTCACAGGAATGTTTACATTAATGCAGCAATGAAGTCACTGTGAAAATCTTTCAGTCGTCACACTCCAGCGCCTATTCAGGTGCATTGAGGGAGAACTTAGCATGGCCAATGCTCCTAACCAGCAAATCTTTGGACTGTGGGAGGAAACGGGAGCACCTGGAGGGAACCCACACAGATACGGGGAGAACGTGCAGTCTGTGCACAGACAATGACCCAGCCAGGAATCAAACCCAGGTCCTTGGTGGTGTGAGACAGCACTGCTAACCACTGTGCCACTGTGCCATCCATATTGAAAAGCCTGTGGGGTATTATAGAATCGTAGAATCATAGAATCCCTAAAATGCAGGAAGAGGCCATTCGGCCCATTGAATCCACACCGACAGCAATCCCACCCAGACCCTAGCCCTATTGCCCCACCTATTTACCTTGCTAATCTCCTTGACACTAAAGGAAAATTTAGCATGGCCAATCCACATCACCCACACATTTTTGATGTTTTTTGGTATTTTGGTATTTTTCAAAGAAATGAAATATTCATCAAAATATATTCCACTATCAAGAAGGATACACTGAGTTTGGAGCTGGTATTTCAACAGTTTGTAATTTGTGTTGCCAACAATTCATCAGAAATAATTGTTTACACTGACCATAACCCATTAAGAGTTTTGGAGAAGTTTTGAGACCGGAATGCTAGAATGTTTAGATGGAGTCTATTACTACAGCCATTTAACACGCAAATTATACATGTGACTGATGGGAAAAGCTAATTGTAGTTACATTATCAAGGGTTTAAGGTGTAAGGAAGATTGAACATTTGAAACCAATGAGAAAATAGGCTCTATTTTTACTTAAACCTTGGGTATATTACCATGTTAGTGCATGCATCTTATAGTGTAGTAGTATAGCGTATATAGGTAATTAGCAATTAATATGAAAGAGGTTGAGAAAATAAAACTTTTTAAATTATGATGGTTCCTTTTCTATAAAAATGGAAAGATGTCGAGAAAACAAAGATTGTAATATTTTTATTTTTGTAACAGCAGTGTCATATTTCCTGTATATGGAAGACAAGCTGCTTGGGGTTGTAATTGGAGTAAGAGACAGTGTGACTGCAAGAATCTCTAAGCCAACAGTAAGATGAGGTTTTGATATGTTAAGGAACCAAGTAGAACTTCAATCAGAGTTTACATAAGGCAGCAAAGGAGTTGTGTTAAAGTGGGTTGTTTTGGTTCAAAGAAATATCAGATTGTAAAAGGCGTTAAGTAAGTAAGGTAAAGATAAGATGAGGTTACTTTTAAAACATAATGGTCGGGATTCTCCGACTTTCTCTGCGGCTAGGATTATCTGGTCCCACTGCTATGAATGACAATTTGGCTGAGCTCCAAATTTTCCATTCTTGTGGCAGCGGTGGCAACACATATGAGACTGGGGAATTCTGGCCGAGGGCTAGGTGAAGAAAGAAGTTTAATCAATTTTGAAGAGACTCGTTGAGACATTAGAGAGATCAATGGGAAGGGATGCATTTAAGGAGATACTTTGAGAGCAGCAGCTTAGGTCTTCCAGAAGCAGCACAGTAGATCCACACTCTTGTATTGCAAAGAAGTAAAGAAATTGTGGATGAGGACATGAGGATTCCCCTGCATCCTTAGATGATGAGTTCAGTGGTGTTTCCGAGGAAGAACAACACATTGACCATGACCATGGCGACTCACATGATGGGCAACAGTGACTGGATGCTCAGGGGAACAAATAAGGCCCTACAGCAATATGGAGGACTTCTTATACCAGACTGAAGATATCTCAAAGGCTCAACCCTGCTAATATTTTTTAGAATCACAGAATCATAGAACCCCTACAGTGCAGAAGAAGGCCATACGGCCCATCAAGTCTGCAATGACTACAGTACCAACAGGCTCTATTCCTGTAAGTACACATATTTACCCTGCTAATCCCCTGACACTAGGATCAGTTTAGCAGTCAACCTAGCCGAGAAGAACCTATGATTTTCATCAGAAAGTGCTTGTGGCTCCTATCAATGTAAATTTGTCTCCAATTCATGCACCTACACCACACTATAACTGAAGAACTTAATAGAGCAGGTGAACAAGTCCACACACGGCCTTACACAGCAAACAGTAGCCATTTCCTCATTCATTTATATCACCCTCAGGGATCATGGCACTACCAGCTGAGCTACAGGCAGGTTACTGATCCTTTGGCCTGAATAGCCTTAGCAATCATTCCCTGGTATTGCTGCCAGGGGTTCCTGCCCTGTGGCAGAAGGTGTCTCCGTCACCATGGTATATGATTGTACTGGTACATGGCATTCACTTGCAAAGGGGAAAGGCCACTACCCCATCAGGAGTGCACTGGGAGAAGCTGCTGCTCATCTGTCAATTGACACCCACTGCTTATGACAGATGCACGAAGACTTAGTGGAGACTCCTGTTGCTTTGTCCATCTCTTACACCAGCAATACCAACCTTAGATCTACCTATCATCCTTGATGATGCTCAGGTTTACAGGTCCAAACCTATACCCAAAAGCCCCTGAATGAGCTGCTGGGTTGAGCAATTTGTGAGAGTCACCAATCTCTCAATGGAGGAAGCCACGCTCTTAAAGCTGAGGGTGATCTTTGCACTCATAACCTAAATGAGCAGTTCACTGCCATTGCCAGGCTGTGGAAATCCTCTCAAAGCTCTGCCAGATCTTTATGCATTTCCTGTTGGACAGATAACAGTTACTTCCTCAGGGATGACTCCAGAGACCTGCCATTAGCCTGTGACTCTGCATCCTCCTGGCTTCCCATGCTCCCATGAGAGTCAAAGGACTGGATTGTCACAGCCTTCAACTGCTGGACTGCGCACTGCTCCACCCAGTCTGTGCCACTGTTTTGGCTGACATACGCAAACCCACCAAGGTACTGGGCTCTGGGCTGGTGGGAGGTGTAGGGCAAGGATGCACCTTTTGAGGTCCCCTCCTCCTTCTCAGAGGTTAGTGTTGGATGCTCCGGGTCAATGTCTGCTCAGGTTATTGAGTAAGCTGCTGAAGGAAGAAGATGGGTGAGTGCACATCAACATTGAAGAGAAACACTGAGCAAAAGTAGCCTCATCTGGGACATGGATATGATGTGTGGCTCAGATGTGATAATCTCAAACTATTGAACCACACACACTCATCCAACCCCTATTCCATTCTCGCTCCTCTGCATCCATTGCAGAGAGGATGGTCCCAATGATATTCATTAACTCCTGCACTAATTCCAGCTTCTCTTCTGCCTACTAGTCTGACCCCCCCGCTGATGATTGGTGAGATCCAGTATGTCCTCCTTCATCGTATTTAGCATTGTCTTGTTGGCCATTCCATCTCTTTTAATGACATTATGGGACTTTCTCACCTATGAAGACAGTGGTGGAGGAATGAGTCCCATATCGGGCTGGATTGGCCACTCAGATTACCATCATCTCTTCACAGACTGTTCTGACACTATTCATCACAGCACTGCTCACCTTGCAGGTGAGTTTCCCTAGCAACACACTCCAGCCCCCGAGAGACTTGAATGGTGCCACAGCTAGCTAGTATTGTGGGTGTGCAAAAACCATACGTCCACTTCCCTAACAGACACCTCCCTAGCACACCATGTGCATACCCTCCTACAGTTGTATGATCATATTGAAAATAAGCTTTGTCACGCAACCTTGCAAATCGCAGAAGGTTGTTCACCATTATTCTGTGCCATCACCAGGCTAATGACCACCTCTGCCACCTCCATTGTGCTGTCTTGGTCAGAAAGGTTGTTCTCCTCTTGCCACCCCATGGCAAGAGAATCTCCCAATGTTCAATGGCAGCCTAGAGAAAGGTTAATTATTAAACTGTGGGGACAACAGTGTACAATTTGCTGCCATTGCTGATGGATACAGCTGAGTTTGACTCTCTTGTAATCCCTTGAGCTTCTCTCCGCCAATGGCTTACATTCAAACATGTGCAATGTGGTGGGCAGGACCACAGCTGCCCTTTTGACAGCAACATGCCTTCACTCACTGACTTTCCTGCTTCCTTTGGCCTTCTCCTTCAGTTCCCCAGTGTACGCAGACTAACTTAGTGGGTTTCCTTTTATAAATCCCGCCGGCAGCCTTTTATGCCTTTGAGCCAGCCTCCATCGCCCTCCCTGGATTGCTGGCTAGCCATTAATTGGCAAGTCAGTGATTGTAATTGGAAACAGTGAGTGGGCAGGACTGCAAGGTGTGCTCACTTCCACTTCTGCTCACAATGTCTGCATGCTCAGCACTCAGTCCTGTCCTCTGATTCTATGAATTATTAAACAATTCCAACAGCTCCCTAATATTCACCAACATTTCCAGAATTTCCCACTGAAGTGATTTAAGCATTCAATTCACCTCTCCAAGTATGGGTCGATGTATTTTAAAAGGCAAAATATCATCAAAAGGATCTCCTATAATATGCCAAGTTTGAATGCTGGGCAACAGGGATACTGTACGTTCCTTGCAAATGGCATTAGAGTGCTGTGCAGAGCTGGAAATAAAACTTAAATACCTCTCAAAAGTGTGTCATCAATCACGGGATAATTAATTGCATTACTTATAGCCTCATATTTTTTGAATTTTATTCGGATGCCACAGAAGCAGTAGATCAGACTATCCTGATGTAACCTCCTGAACACTCCAAGGACTAGTTTCTTTCCTCCCCCAAGATTCCCAAATGGAGTTAGGAAACTTACTGTAAAGTTGCTTAAAATATTATAATGAACCTGACTCTGAGAAATAATAAACAGTCAGAGGCCTAGGGTAGGTGGAAGTCCTACACCATTAACATCCACTGATATATGGTGGTATCAAGAAAATCACCTTCCCCACAAGATTGTGCCCATTTCCTTTAACTACACACTCTGTAATACAGAAAACAAAGTGAAGAGAAAACAGAAATTATATGTCCCCTCACTGCCTTTCTCCTCAGATCGGCACACAATTCAGTGTTATGACAGCTTCCCCAATCAACCATTCTTATCAAAGCTCTCTTACCCGAGGATTGGGTTGTCTAATCTGTCTATAGATGGGCTATAGTATAGAACAGGTCTTATATTGGTCGTATATCCAGCCCCAGAGTGCACACCTCTCCTGGGTATGAATCCTTCATGTCCTAGAGAACAAATGCATTGTGTTTTGTGTTAGAAAACAGATCCTTGACATTTTCCTCTCATTTCAGCTTCATTTGGTGTCCTCTGCCTGACACAGCCAGATAGACATTTTCATGATAGGCATTAGTGTCAGTCAGTAGATTTGCAGATAACTGTTAAAGTTAAAGCTTAACTATTTGTCACAAGCAGGCTTACATCAACACTGCATTGAAGTTCCCATGAAAATCCCCTAGTCGCCACTTTCTGGTGCCTGTTCGGGTACACTGAGGAAGAATTTAGCATGGCCAATGTACCTAACCAGCATATCTTTGGAGTGTGGGAAGAAACCAGTGCACCCAGAGGAAACCCACGTAGACAAGGGGAGAATGTGCAAACCCCACACAGACAGTGACCCAAGCCAGGAATCAAACGCGGGTCCCTGGTGCTGTGAGGCAGCAGTGCTAACCAATGTGCCACCATGCTGCCCCAATTGACCTAATTTCTGGAGGACTGAGGCTGAACAAGTTAATTTTTACATTTCTTCTAAAAAACACCGTGAAAATGAAAGATACAAGCTGAAACATTTAGTTGAGATAACATTTAAACATATTAAATGGTTTCATCAACTTTCAGCTATCTTATCCACAATGAGCTGAAATAATGTACAAGATTAATAACAAACTCATTAACGTTATGCCTGCCAGGAATGCCTATTTGGAAATTGGGCATCCATGGTCCACAACTTTAATGCACACGAATATGTGGCCTATAGCTACACAATGTCCAGGTAAGCACCACTGGTAAACAAGGGCCAAAGTTAAAAGGGATCTTTTAAAGTTCATTTATTAGTGTCACAAGTAAGACTTACATTAACACTGCAATGAAGTTACTGTAACTGCCCCTAGTTGCCACACTCCGGCACCTGTTTGAATCAATGTCCCTAACCAGCATGTCTTTCAGACTATGGGAGGAAACTGGAGCACCTGGAGGAAACCCACGCAGACATGAGGAGAAAGTGCAAACTCCGCACAGACAGTGACTGGGAATTGAATCCGGGTCCCTGGCATAGTGAGGCAGCAGTGCTAACCACTGTGCCACCATGCCACTCCAATCTTACTGTCTCTGAAGAAGGCATTGGAGATGACATGACAAGTATTTGTAAAACATTTTCTTCAAATAACAGAGGTTAAGCCCAACACAAAACTCACCAGAAAGTTCTTTGAAACTTCTATAGGTGAAAGGCAGTTGATCCCAAAGATGCAAATCATATTTGCTTTGTTTATGCTCTCTCTTTTCAAAGTCCCAGCTGCTGTTGCTGGATAGCCAATCAGCAGTGGAAGCCTGGAGTCCTCCATCTCACTGAAAGCCAGTAGCAACTTCCTCACTACTCTCCCAGTTAGCACAATAACAATTTACATATATATAGTGCCTTTTGTGTGAAAATTGCATTCCCTGTATTTCTAGGTAGAATCAGACATAAACAGGCACCAAGGTTAAGGAAGAGAGATTAGAAGAAATGATTAAAACCTAGTCAAAGAGAAAGATTTTGCCAAAGTCCAGAAAAGAGGGGTAAGGATGGGAGGAATTTGGCAGAGGAGGGGCAGGGGGACAATGGGGTTGCTGTGGACCTGGAAGGTTTACAGAAATAGAGATGGATACAGCCACAAAAAAGGGATTCATTAGATGGGTGAACATTGGAGGAATTGGGTGAGAGAGGTATGGTGCGGAACTGGATATGTGAAGTAAAGCTTTGAATGAGCTGAAGGTGGAAAATAGGAGACCAACCAAAAGAGCGCCGGATTCGTTGAATCTGGAGTTGGCAAAGGTATGGATGAGAGTTTGAGGAGCAAGTGCCCAGAACCACAGGTGAAGACCGTGAACAAGTTTTGGAGGTAGGACTTTGATTGGAACTATTTCAATATGTAATTGCAGGGGCTATGACAGGGCAGGAACTCAACAGGAAACCTGCCTCCCCCATCCCCATCCTATCCCACCCCATCCCCACAAACCGTACACCTCACTGCAAGACCAGATACTGTCTATATTTAGTAGATTAGCAATATGGGCTTTACAGAGTTTCTTTGATGAATAGACAGACAATTTATGAAATAGTCATTATTTTACAATGTAGTAGCCATTAAAAGGCTGACCTCTTTAAAAAGAACTGACTCAGTATTAAAGGCCATTAAATATTTGTCAATTGTCAAAATAGAGCTTACCATCTGGAGCCTAAAGTCTGGAGTTTTTTTTAAAAAGTTGAAGGAGTTTATTTTTAAAGTGGGAGCCAGCTGTTCTTTGCAGAGGTTAGAAAGCTGATACAATTCCCAAGAGTGACATGTGCTTCTTTGGTCTAATCCTGAGCAGTCCCCTCATCCACACTGTACAAATTCACTTAATGGTTTTCAAAATTTCTGTAAGAGGGCCTCTTTGTAAATATTGACCCATTTCTGAGAGTGATCTGCAAATATTGACAAGATCGGCTAATATTGCTAATCATAATGCCCTAACTAAACTAGAGAACAAAGGAAAATACAGCAAATCTTCAAAAGATTTGCCTGGTGTTTCCACAGAGGTTCTCTGAAAGCAGATCAGTGAAACTACAGCAAAATGTTATAATAGTTTTATGGTCGTAGCCAGAGAAGTCAGATTGCATAGTGAAACCTGGCTTGATAGATCCTGAACTATATTTTTTGAAACCATAGAGGAAAGTTACTGAATAAATTCACAGGAGTCTACTGATTAACTTTTAACACACAAAGGTGAACTATATCACACCAGACAAAGAAGGTGAGAAAATACTTAATACAAACATAAGAAAATGATTCAAATATTCACTATTCTTTCACCTCAGCAATATCTTTGCAGACACAAACAAGTTCAGAAATTTAAAACAAATCATAATATCTACCTTATAGTCAAATATTCAGATTTAGAAGTACATCTAAATTAACAGGTCAACTGTGGTTAGTACGTCACTTTGAAGTAAATGAAAGATGCAACCAAATCAGATTCGATGGATTTCTCAACAACCTACTCAGGCATTTGTAATACCGTGAGTCAACTGGTCTCATTGGAATTTTCTTTTCACAAGAGTTTCCAATATCCGTGTTTAAAGAACTTGCCTAGTAAGTCACTTTAATGCCAATCCCACTTGGATGGTTTCAACAAGCATCCACCTTCAGGGTGTCAGTTTCACCTCCTGATATTCCTTTCTTCTAGATCTCCAAATACACTCAAGCTTCACCTCTCAAGCACAACTTCAGATCATTGGTCATGCCAAGCAGAATACCACTGCTCCAAATGCGTATCTTTGTCTCTGTAGTCTGCAGCTTTTGACTGATCTCTCAGATCTTCTGGGCTTTTCTCAAGCTCATTGTGCTTCAAGTCTGATCCCCATAGCTCTTTCTTTAACTTGAAGACTTGTTCTCTGATCCTGTCATTTATCTTGACTCAGTGAGATCTAGCTCTGATCACTGTCTTTGTCTCTGCTTGGGAGTTTATTGTGGGGCTGTTTTCTGTTCCAATTCTTGAAGAGTTAGACCATAAGATGTAGGAGCAGAATTAGGCCACTCGGGCTATCGAGTTTGGTCCGCCATTCAATCATGGCTACTATTTTTCTCATCCCCATTCTCCTGCCTTTTCCCCATTACTCTTCTTTCCCTTATTAATCAAGAATCTATCTATCTCTGTCTAAAAGACACTTAATGACCTGGCCTTCACAGCCTTCTGTGGCAAAGACATCCACAGATTCACTGCTCTGGCTGAAGAAATTTCTCCTCATCTTTGTTTTAAAGGATTGTCCCTTTAGCCTGAGGTTGTACGCTCTAGTTCTAGTTTTCTCTACTAGTGGAAATATCCTCAAGTTGTAGGGCTGAAAGTGGTTTCAGAGGGTTGGAAGGGAAGGCCATAGAGGATATCAGGATTATGAGTTTAATTTTGAGGTATTGGAGGGCCAATACAAATTAATGACCGGTTGATGGCTGAATTGGCCTTGGTGTAGGAAACAGCAGGCAGACATTTAGATGACCTCAAGTTTACCAAGGGTAGAATATGTGAGACTGGAGGTAACAAATGAAGGTATGGAGGTTTCAGCAACAGATGGGCTGAGGCAAGGGCAGAGGTAAACAACAATAAAAAGTTTGAAGTTTAGTGATGGAAATTATTTGAGTCAGAAGCTTAGCTCAGGGTCAGATCAGACAATTATTTTATGCAGATTCCAGTTCAGTCTAAGAAAGTAGCCAGTGAGGGGGATGAAAATGTTGGCTGTGGAATGAGTTTTATCATTTGGACCTCAAAGGGAGACTGCCAGTTGAGCATCAATTTATACTTCACAATAGTGCTAGTGTGTATGTGTGTTGTGTGCACTAAGCTGGTTTGACATTGTACAACACCATTTCTCATAGGAACCTCACAATCAAGTGATAGAAAATAATTTATCCCTGTCCACTGGCCTAGATTTGAAATGGGCCTCAAGGCCACTGCCTATCTCATTACACCATCTACTCACTTTACCCATGATCCCCATTACTCCAAGACTATCTGCACTTCCTTGGGATATGATTTGAAGCAGCGGCAGACATAGTTGTCTTTGCAATGCCTGTAAAGTCATTGCAGCTTGTCAATTTTTTCAGAGTGCCAAATTTTATGGGGTGATGCACCAATCTCAGGCTTATCGCATTGTGCTCTCAACTCTTCCAAAAAAAGCTTCAACAGCACCACAGAATATTTTGCACTCTCTTACCGTATGATGTGGAGTATGTCGTGGAGTAGAACTTCAGAGGGTTGGTATCTGCTCCAAAGCTTGTTTTTGTGGTGTGCGGTGTGCGGTCCACAGAAACCAAAGCCATTCTCAACAAATATATTCTAAGGTGAAAAGTTTGAAAACAAAAATGTTAATATATATACTGAAGGCTAGAGTTTTTTGAAAATTGGTGATCAGTCGTATCAAATTTCCATCCATTTTGAGCTCAATCCAATTTTCTGTTTGGGTTTGTGTTGGTTGCAGAATTGCGAGCCAACTTCTAATCAATAAAATTAAACCACAAACATTTAACATTCACACGCAATATTTTCACTTACACTCCATCTCTCTATCCAAATAAATTGTGACACCACATATACTGCAAAGAAAACCAACTTAAAGGGTCCAATGGCAGAATTTTGTGTTGTAGTTTTCATTTCTTTTGTTTCGGTCCTGCTTTCATATGATTTGTCAGGGGGTTTCATGTAAAGTATCTGATGTTGACATTGTTTTGGTATGGCACAATAATGATCGATACAGAAAAGCATAGATCACAGGTTCAATTCCAGTTTTAGGTTTTTTTTATTCATTCCTGGGATGTGGGCATCACTTGGGCAGCATTTATTGCCCATCCATAATTGTCCTTGAATTGGATGGCTTGTTAGGCCATTTCAGAAGGCAGTTAAAGAGTCAACCACATTGCTGTGGATCTGGAGTCACATGTAGGCCAGACTGGGTAAGGACAGCAGATTTCCTTCCCTAAAGGACATTAGTGAACCAGATGGGATTTTACAACAATCGACAATGACAAAAGTCAGCATTAGACTCTTAATTCTAGGTTTTTGTTGAATTCAAATTTAATTAATTCATCTCAACTGAAAAAGATATTTGGTGTGCTACAACATGTCTTACTGACCAATATAGTGTACGGCAAAGAGGTTTCAAATATTCAATTTCAAAATTACTTTTGCCTTACTAACAGACCCCACAGTTCAAAAGTCTCTGTAAAACTGTGCCCTTTTTAAAAAATTACTTCATCTTTAAAGTTACAAAACCAATGCTCAGAATGGACCAGGCTAACCCAATCCATTCCTTGCTAGCTTCAAAAATCAAATTCCAAATCCAATTGAATCCAATTCATGATCCCCAGGAATGACAGGAAAAGGCATTGTGCTCCATCTTGGACTTGATCTGACACTTGTGCCGGAATTTCACTGGCACGTCCACCCCAAAATTGGAGCAGCAAGGCTCGTCCGATGGCACTTTCCAATGGCCTCGGGCGGGATCTTATGAGGACGGGTGGGTGAGGTGGCAAAATTCCGGCACTGATTTTAGCCTGCCTTTCTGATCATGTCTTTTGATCAAGTTACTAGTTCCATTTCCCACACTTGTCATTCTGAATGAGATTGCCAATTAACATCAAATTAGGAGTTACATATGGTTCCCCCACTAGTAAGTACAATATGAATCCTGCGAGTGACATTTTAATTCAAGTTGGTAAATTCCCTTTCGAATTTTTGTTTTTGTTTGAATGGAGTAATCATGCCCCTTTCAAATGGAGTGCCTAATTTGTAAGAGATTGTTTATTTGTTTATATGTTCTAAAAAGAGGTATCCTGTGGCCCCCTGCAGCTATGAGCTGAATTAAGACAATTGATTTCACATTGGACTCTTGTAGCCAGCAGTCTGAGGAGACTTTACACTTTAGTCTGAGCTGGCTTTGAACCTAGATCCTAGTAATAAGTAGTCTGAGTTATCAGTCAACCAAGTTATCATGAACACCAGGGAATCAGATGAACCCAGAAGATGCAAACCATTGTGAGCGTGATGGCAGTGCAGAACACAAACCTCTGTTACATGAGTTAGCTTTACACAACTAGGAATGGAGAGCATACATTGTTCTATATTATGAGGATCCATAGCATTGACAAACAGAGAATGATATTGTGTAATTTATCAGGAATTTTACATGCTGTCATTTGACAAAGTACTTCCAGAAGAAAAACAAAGAACTGAAAATATTGATAAATGAAACATAGTGAACTTAAATTAACTCTTGAAACTTTCCTATTGTACGATTTGTTAGTGCTTATGCAAAATCTGTGCAAGGAACACTTGTTTTCAAACAATGAATCTGTGTAATTAGAAACACTGGGGGAGGAATTTTAACTCCAAAAAGTGAGTGGGTTTGCAAGCAGGCAGGTGGTTAAGGTACCAATGCATCTGAAAGTGGGCAGCAACCCACTTGCTTCCGAATGTAATATGAGTGCAATCTGCAGTGTGCGGAATATCCCGGTGGGATGGGTGTGTTGATAATTATAACATGTAAAGTGCTCATTAAGAACACTTGTGTGTTCAACAGGTCGATGCAATGTGTCTATGTGTGGGTGAAAAGAGTTAGCGTGCTTTCCTCTCTTATGTGCTGGTTTGCTTCTCATTTTCAGCCCACACTGCTGGATAGCAGCAATGTGAAAACAAGGTCTGAGTCTCTCCCTGTCAGCCTGTCCTCTGCTGTGCCTCCTCATGGTGCATGCACAAACAATTATGAACAGACAAAGAAGCGCAACTGACCGGGATTTTCCAGGATTTTCCTCTCCCGATTGTGCGGGGCAGGTTCACTAAAGGGAGTGGAAAAATATTGCAGGAACCGCAGAGTTGGGTTTCTCATCAGCATAAAAGAGTGTTGGGAGCAGTGTCCGGGCAGTGCCAGGGGCAGTGTCTGAGCAGTGCCAGGCAGTGCAAGGGGCAGTGTCCATGCAGTGCCAGGGGCAGTGTCCGAGCAGTACCAGGCAGTGCAAGGGACAGTGTCCGGGCAGTGCCAGGTCAGAATCTGGGCAGTACCAGGGCAGTGTCTGGGCAGTCTTAGGAGGATTCAGGCAGGTTCCAAGGTAAGCTCCTTCGTCTTGTCTGTGATGCTGTGGCCTTTAAAAGTGGCGTCCCGATCCTCGGCTGACCAAGTTAACTGCTGGGGCAGGTGAATCAGAGAGCGCCCCACCAGTGATAGATCAAGGGACCCGCCTCTTGAAGGTTTTTTCAAAGCACCAGAAGATACAGCAGAGAAAGCTGCCATTGCTGTTGAATGCTGCTTTTCCTACCCAACACCAGCTTCCACTGATCAGCGGGATAATCCCACCAACTGTTTCATTTGATCATGCAATGGCTGGTACAGAAGGCCTACATACCAGAAATTCATGCACATCATTCCACTGCTTGGCGGCAGAATGTGTTCTTGGACTGAGGGCAGCATCCAGTACGTGGAAAATGCCACTCATGTAGCCATTCTAGATTAGCATCTTGAAAAGATTAGCTTCACCTCTTCAAATTTTTAAGATACTCTGCCTTTCCATTGGAACTGAATGCAGATTAGGCACTTCTGAGTTCCAAAGGTTGCAGCCTTTGGCCCATTTGAAAATTTGAAAAGATGCACCACAACAATGACCTGATCAGGACAGCAATTGCACTGCAGGATATCTTTGATGCACTCTATTTCTGTGTCAAGCTTACAAGGTGAACAAATAGCCAAGATCCTATTTACATGATTTTTGGTTTACTGCAAAATGTCTATTGTTAGAATGTGATGCCACGATTGGACAGCACAATCCTTGGTGAGTTAACAGCTGCACTAACAACCAATTTAATATGGAGCTCACAATGTGACTCACATTTGCTTGCTGAAAATGGCATACATTCATGTTTGGGAGACCAAGCATCTACAAACAAAAGTAATATCTTCAAGCCTTGCACCTTCTTTGAATTACCCAGGATCTTGAGAAATTTTGGGGATTTCAGGACAGTTGAAGGCAAAGGAAGTAAACATTGACAAAAAAGTGGCGCCCTAAGTTGGGCCAATGCTTAAGTATGTCATCCTTTAGTTAACTCCTGCAACCAAGCTGTTAGCAAACATGGTGCTTTCCATTCCATTGTAACCAATAAGAACAAGACTTTTGGGCAGGTCAGCCTCTCTATACATTTTGCCCAGGCTTGGGCCCTGGAGAGGGTACTCCCATAGAACATAGAACATAGAACATTACAGCGCAGAACAGGCCCTTCGGCCCACGATGTTGCGCCGACCAGTTACAAAAACAATGACCCACTAGCCTATACCAATCCCTTTTCGTCCATAAACCTATCCAGAGATCTCTTAAACGCCCCCAAACTAGACGCATTTACAACTGCAGCAGGCAGGGCATTCCAATCCCTCACCACCCGCTGGGTAAAGAACCTACCCCTGACATCCGTCCTGTAGCTACCCCCCCTTAATTTAAAGCCATGCCCCCTCGTGCTAGCTTTCTCCATCCGAGGAAAAAGGCTATCACTATCCACCCTATCTAAACCTCTAATCATCTTATATGTTTCAATAAGATCCCCTCTTAGCCGCCTTCTTTCCAACGAAAACAACCCTAAATCCCTCAGTCTCTCCTCATAGGACCTCCCCACCATACCAGGCAACATCCTAGTAAACCTCCTCTGCACCCTCTCCAACGCCTCCACATCCTTCTTGTAATGCGGGGACCAGAACTGCACACAGTACTCAAAGTGCGGCCGCACTAGAGTAGTGTACAGTTGCAACATTACACTGCGATTCCTAAATTCAATCCCCCTACCAATAAACGCCAAGACACCGTACGCCTTCTTAACAACCTTATCTACTTGATTCCCAACTTTCAGGGATCTATGTACACACACACCTAGATCCCTCTGTTCATCCACACTATTCAAAGTCCTCCCGTTAGCCCTATACTCGACACATCTGTTGCTCCTACCAAAGTGAATTACCTCACACTTCTCTGCATTAAATTCCATCCGCCACCTCTCGGCCCAGCTCTGCAACCTATCTAAGTCTCCCTGCAGACTATGACACCCTTCCTCACAATCTACCACACCTCCAATTTTGGTGTCATCAGCAAATTTACTAATCCACCCAACTATACCCTCATCCAGATCATTAATAAAAATTACAAACAACAGTGGCCCCAAAACAGATCCCTGAGGCACACCACTCGTAACTGTACTCCATGATGAATATTTACCATCCACCACCACCCTCTGTCTCCTATCTGATAGCCAATTCCTGATCCAACTTCCTAGATTACCCACAATCCCATACATCTGCATTTTCTGCAGAAGCCTACCATGGTGAACCTTATCGAATACCACGTCAACCGCCTTGCCCCCATCCACCTCTTTGGTCACCTTCTCAAAAAACTCAATAAGGTTAGTAAGGCACGACCTACCCGCTACAAAACCATGCTGACTATTTCTAATCAATTCGTTACACTCCAAATAACTATAAATCCTATCCCTAATAATTTTTTCTAAAACCTTGCCCACAACAGAAGTAAGACTCACCGGTCTATAATTCCCGGCAAAGTCTCTGTTCCCCTTCTTAAACAATGGGACAACATTCGCTATCCTCCAATCCTCCGGGACTACACCAGAGACCAATGACGACCTGAAGATCTGAGCCAGAGGCTCTGCAATCACCTCTCTAGCCTCCCAGAGAATCCTAGGGTAGATCCCATCCGGACCAGGGGACTTATCTATTTTCAGCCCCTCAAGAATTTCCAGCACATCCCCTTTATCAACTGTAATACTGTCTATTTTACACCCCTGCAACCCAATGTCCTCCTCAGCTATATTCATGTCCCCCTGCGTGAACACCGAAGAGAAATATTGGTTCAATACTTCTCCAATCTCCTCCGGTTCCACACACAACTTCCCCCTGCTGTCTGTAACTGGCCCTAATCTTGCCCTGACCAACCTTCTGTTCTTGACATACCTTTAGAACGCCTTAGGATTCTCCTTAATCCTATCAGCCAAAGTCTTCTCATGTCCTCTTTTAGCCCTTCTCAACTCACTCTTCAACTCCCTCCTAGCCAATCTAAAGCTTTCTAGTGCACTAACTGAGCCCTCCAATCTCATCCGAACATAAGCCTCCTTTTTCTTTTTAACCATCGACTCAACTCTTTTAGTGCACCACGGTTCCTTAGATCTACCAAATCCACCATGCCTGACAGGGACATACCTATCAAGGACTCGCAGTAGCTGCTCCTTGAAAAAACTCCACATTTCAGACGTTCCCAGTCCCTGTAATCTCCTAATCCAATCCATGCTTCCTAATTCACTCCTGATAGCCTCATAATCGCCCTTACCCCAGCTAAAATTGCTGACCCGAGGTTCATGCCTATCTCTTCCCATCACTAAGGTGAACGTAACCGAATTGTGGTCACTATCACCAAAATGCACACCAACTTCCAAGTCTAGCACCTGGTCTGGCTCATTTCCCAGCACCAAATCCAATATAGCCTCACCTCTAGTTGGCCTGTCTACATACTGAGACAAAAAACCTTCCTGCACGCTTTGTACAAACACTGACCCCTCTAGCGAGCTAGAACTATAGCAACTCCAATCAATATTCGTAAAGTTAAAGTCCCCCATAACAATTACCCTATTACTTTCACTCCTAACCAGGATCGTCTCCGCAATCCTTTCCTCAACCTCTCTAGAACTTTTAGGAGGTCTATAAAAGACTCCCAACAGGGTGACCTCTCCTCTCCTATTTCTAATCTCCGCCCATACTACCTCAACTGACAAGTCCTCATCAAACTTTCTCTCCGACACTGTGATACAGTCCTTGACTAGCAATGCTACCCCACCCCCCCTTCTACCTTCTTCTCTACTCCGACTAAAGCATTTGTACCCCGGAACCTGCAACATCCATTCCTGACCCTGCTCTATCCATGTCTCAGAAATGGCCACAACATCAAAGTCCCAGGTACTGATCCACGCTGCAAGTTCATCCACTTTATTGCGAATACTCCTCGCATTAAAGTACACACATTTCAAACCCTGCTCCGTCCCACCCCCACTATGCCGTGCCTTGCATTCCCCAACTATGCCCCCCTCACTTTCACCCCCTTTCCTCACTATCCCTCCCCCCCTCCGAATCCAGTATGCTACAAATCATGAACACAGCAGTGATTATGAGTGATAAGCCCAACTTGACTGGCATGGAGAACAGGTGCTGCGGGCTATCTCCAATGGTGGGAGGGATCATTATGTCCTTTTATTCAGCTACTGCCCATCACAAGTTGGGCAGCCCCTGACTGACTCACCACAGTCCAACTGCTAAATGAGTGCTTGGAGCTTCATATCTCTTCTTAACAAATTAAGGGAACCCATTGCACTAGGCAAACAAACAAAAAGAAAGAAGATACCAACTCTCTGATTGACAAGATGGAAGATCAGGACTGTGCATGAGGAATTGACACATGATTTGCAGCTGATCAATAACACATGTAAGACAGCGATAATTAACATGGAACTTGATAGGCTGCACATCAATATAGCTTCCCTACACTAGCACAACGGATAGCACTGCTGCCTCACAGCTCCAGCGACCCAGGTTCGATTCCCAGCTTGGGTCACTGTCTGTGTGGAGTCTGCACGTTCTCCCCATGTCTTCATGGGTTTCCTTCAGGTCCTTCGGTTTCCTCCCACAATCTAAAAGACGTGCTGGTTAGGTGCATTGGCCATGCTAAATTCCCCCTCGGTGTACTTGAACGAGCACCCAAGTGTGGTGACTAGGGAATTTTCACAGTAAATTCATTGCAGTGTTAACGTAAGCGTACTTGCGGCAGTAATAAATAAAGTTTAAAACTTTACAAGAGACCAGGCTATCTGAGAGTGACAACTGAAAGAAAAACATTACACATTCATCTGTCAGGGGAAGGGTTCAGAGGAAAAGTCTGAGCAAGGTGTAAGCTTTGCTGCAAGGAGCTCACTACTCTCAATAATAGAACTCCTTACAAATGGTTCCCAACATGTTCTCTCCAGCCGCATCTCAACTTAAACAAGGCCAGTAACTTCATGATTCTCTATGCTCCAATGCTGTGCTCCAGTCTATGAGGAACTTGACACTGCTGTCTATAGAATCCCTAAGTCAGAACATCTGTACCTATGGGGGGATTTCAATGCATGAGTGAAAGTGGATGTTGAGGAGCAACCCTCCTGCGTCAGGTATCATAGTCTGAGAAGGATAAGAGAATGGCTACTTCAGCTTTGCTGCCACCACAAGGGAAGGACACCTTTTTTTCAGAACAAACCACGGTACAAGGTAAACTGGAGACATCCAAAGCCAGAGCATTAGTAGCAGCTGACTCTGATCATCACCAGATGTGAATCTCATTAGCATACAGTTGGCACAGTGCTGACTGTGATATAGATCACTCCCTGATGCAAACTAAGGCCAGAATGCAATACTTGAAGCTGTTTCGTTCAAAGCAGAAATGCCATTCATTATCAGCCAGACAGCCTATCCAGATAAAATCCAACAGTGTTGTGACTCAGTTGCCCAGGCTTTCTCTAGCAAACTTGTACAATTTAAAGGAGGCGATGGCCAATGGTATTATCACTGAACTATTGATCCAGAAACTCAGCTAATATTCTGGGGGACCCATGGTAGGTGGTGGAATTTGAATTCAATAGAAAATATCTGGAATTAAGAATCTACTGATGATCATGGAGCTATTGTAGATTGTCAGAAAAACCCATCTGGTTCACTAGTGTCCGTTAGGGATGGAAATCTGCCGTCCTTATCTGGTCTGGTCTGCATGTGACTGCAGAGCCACAGCAATGTGATTGACTCTCAATTGCCCTCCAAGGGCAATTAGGAATAGGCAAGAAATGCTAGCCTCCAGCGACATCCATGTCCATGAATGAATAAAAATAATGTACGCAGAAGTGAAATGGAACAACCTTCGAGGCATCATCTATAATATCGCACCCCACAACACATGGGAAGCAAGAGTCTGGTTCAAGGCTGACCTCACTGTAATGGAGTTTGCCATTGAAGCCAAGAAGTCTGCTTTCTTAAATTACAAGAGAGATCCGATTGAGAGTACACTGAATTCACTAAAAGCTACTTGAAATAAACTCCAACAAACTGCTAGGAAGTGCATCAATGACTACTGATTACAACTCTGTCAGAATATCCAAACATCCTTTGACACAGGAAACGTCAGGGGCAAGTATTAAAGGATCAAAAAGACACATCAGCAAAGAAAACAGTTCCATGGAAATTAAAGATCATGGAGGCCACAACTGATTACAGTTGGAGACTTGGGTGAAACACCACCTTGAGTTCTATTCTCAGAAAAAGGCTGTCACCGGGTAAACGCTGGTCACCACAGAAAGTCTGCATTGCATGTGGATATCAAAGCCACATTGGAGGAGATTAGCAAAATTATTGACTCATTGGCAAGGCTCCAGTTGCTGATGCTATGCTGCCTGAACTTATCGATCCCAGCATTCCCCCAGCATCTGCATAAACTCTCTGTCTCAGCTGGAGGGAGGGCCTCAGGAAACGTAGATACAAAGTTTGTGATTCTGAACAAAAACAAGGGTGACTATAATAATCATAACAACTAGCAGGGCACCTCACTGCTGAATACTGTGGGAAAAGTATTTGCCCATGTTACACTTGTCAGACTGTAGATCCTGGCTAACCCATCCAGGCCAAATTCCAGTATGTTTTTCAAACTGGAAGATTTACAATAACCTTCCCAGTCTGACTGCTATGAAAGAAGCTCCATGGACAAAAGAGACCACCATTTATTGCCTTCATCAATCTCACCAAGGTATTCAACCATTTGAACAGAGGCACTTCATTTAAGTTGCTAGAAAAAGTTGGCTGCTTACTGAAGCTGTTCGGTGAGATCTCCTCTTTCCATGGCAACATGATGGGCGCGATCAGCTACGACAGGACAACATTAGAATGTCTTGGCAGCCATAGTGTGGTTCAAGCAGTATTTTGACGCTGACATTCTTTGGCATGTATTTCTTTTTGCTGGTGTCATAAACCTTCAGGTCTTCTACTCACATCCCAGAACTGAAGGAAAGCTGTTCAGTCTTGCACACCTGAGATCCAAGATATAGGTGCACCAAGTCCTCATCAGAGAGTCGACCTGCACTGATGATGCTGCAATAACATTCCACACTGAGGAATATCCACAACATCAAATGGACAGACTCTCATATGCCTTTAAAGAACTGGTTTGACCATCAGCATCAGGAAGACATTTGTCATGGTCCAGTATGTTGCCATACCACCACCTATTAGCACTGACAATGCTGGAGATTGGAGGTTGTTGATAGCTTCACATATCTAGACTCCAGAAGCACAAGCAATCTGAGCCTTGAAGCTGAAATCAACACACATATCACTAAAGCTGTAGCTGTTATGTTCAAGTTGAGTAACAGATTGTGGAACAATAGCAACCTGACTGAGAACACTAAACTCTAAGTCTATAAAGCCTGCACCCTCAGCGCAATCCTCTACAGTGGTTAGGCCTGAACAATATACTCTAGGCAGGAAGCAAGGTTTAAAAGTTTCCACCCTCATTGTCGTAGATTTATGCTTTGCATCTTTTGGCATAACGAGGCCAGAAACTCAGAGATCCTGGACCATGCTAATGCCAGCAATATACACTCATTGCTAAGCTAACAACATCTTTGCTGGCTCAGCCATGTCTATCAGATGGATGAAGACCTTCTATCCAAAGACTAGATTTGGTTTAGTTTATTAGTGTCAAAAGTAGGCTTACATTAACACTGCAATGAAGTTACTGTCAAAATCCCATAGTCACCACATTCCAGAGCCTATTCAGGTACACTAAGGAAGAATTTAGCACTGTCAATTCACCTAACCAGTACATCTTTTGGACTATGGGAGGAAACTGGAGCACCTGGAGGAAACCCATGCAGACATGGGAGAATGTGCAGACTTCACATCGACAGTGATCCAAGGCCAGAATTGAACCCAAGTTCCTGGCACTGTGAGGCAGCAGTGCTAACCACTGTGCCATCATGCCGCCCACAATGAATTATCCACTGGGTCACAACCTCCTGGTGCCCATACCTCCACTACAAGGACACCTGCAAGTGAGACATGAACATAACAGACAAATTATGAAAATATCAAACATTAACACAAGTTTGCTGATGTAGTGGGTCGGATCTCAAACAATGATGAGATGGAATACAGAAAAGAGATACAGAATCTGTGCAACTGGTGTGATGACAATAATCTCTCCTTCAATGTCAACAAAACGAAAGAGATAGTAATCGACTTCAGGAAGCATAGTAGAGGACATGCCCTGTCTTCATCAATGGGGATGAAGTAGAAATAGTAGAATGCTTCAGGTTTCTAGGTGTCCAGGTCACCACCAACCTGTCCTGGTGCCTCCATGCTGACGCTCCAGTTAAGAATAGCCACTAATGCTCCCACTTTTGCAAGAGGTGAAGGAAAGTTGGCAAGTCAGCTACGACGCTCGCCAACATTTACAGGTCCACCATCAAAAGCACTCTTTCTGGTTGTATCACAGCTTGGTATAGCTCCTTTTCTGTCCAAGACCACCAAAAACTACAAAGGGCAGTGAACAAAGCCCAGTCCATCACGCAAGCCAGCCTCCCATTCATTGACTCTGTCTACACTTCCTGCTGCCTCAGAAAAGCAGCCAGCATAATCAAGGACTCCATGCACCCTGGACGTACTCTCTTCCACCTTCTTCCGTCGGGAAAAAGATACACAAGTCTGAGGACACACATCAACCAACTCAAGAATAGCTTCTTCCCTGCTGCCATCAGATTTTTGAATGGACCTACCTCACAATAAGTCGATCTTTTTCTACACCCAATGACTGTAACACTCCATTCTGCACTCTCCCCTTTCCTTCTGTATGTATGATATGCTTTGTCGATATAGTATGCAAGAAACAATATATTTCATTGTATTCTAATAAATGTGACAATAATAAATCAAATCAAATATTCCTCAAATACAAGCAACATACACCTGCCTCCTTACTTGGGTGAAAGACTTTGCTTACAGGATGGCATGGTGGTACAGAAGGGCAGCAAAATGGTACAGTGGTTAGCACTGCTCCCTCTCAGCACTGGGGATCCGGGTTCAATTCCAGCCTTGAGTGACTGTCTGCCTGTAGTTTGCATGTTCTCCCTGTGCCTGCATGTGTTTCCTCCAGATTTCCTCCCACAGTCCAAAGATGTGAGAGTCAAGTGGACTGGTCAAACTAAATTGCTCCTCAGTGTCCCAAGATATGTAAGTTAGAGGATTAGCAAGGAAAGTGTGTGGGGTTAGGGAGGGGGTGGGCCTGGATAAGATACCCTGTCAAAAGGTCGGTGAAAACTCGACAGGCCAAATGGCCTCCTTCAGCACTGTAGTAATTCTATGATTCTGTGACTTCTTCTAAGGGTGTGCTTTCACTGCTTTGAAGGTCATTTCCACTACTTTGGCATATGCTGCATTTGATTTATACTTGCCATTTGCCAACCTTTAATTCAGCAAATTTGCCTTGGGCCTCAGACGAGGAACAAGATGAGCAGTATCAGCAGCAGGGGCAGTATCACACACAGAGCACAGGGATAGAACCCACAGAAGGCAATGTCCATAGGGTTTACATGCAGATGATGAGCTTCTTTGACATGACTGAGCAGCAGTGCCTCGGAGGCTGAAGGTTTCATGTCAGATGATGGCAAACCTTCGCAGCCGGCAAAAAAAGGACTGTGTTGTCGGGCTTCTCGGCTGTCAACAGGCCCAATAGTAAAAATGCAGCCTATTTTAAGTTAAAATTCTCTTGGTGATTTAATTGGTTGCAGTTCCACTTAGTGTTGCACTAAAGAGTTACATGTAGGCCAGACCAGGTAAGGATAGCACATAGCAGATTTCCCTAAAGCACATTATCGATGATGGCTTCATGGTCACCATTAGTGAGACAAGCTTTATACTCCAGATTTATTTGTTAAATTTAAATTCCACCAGCTGCCCTGGTGGCATTTGAACATAAGTCTCCCCAGAGAATTCACCTGTGCTCCCAAAAGTGGGATGGCATGGTGCACAGGGCAGCACATGGCACAGTGCTTAGCACTGCTGCCCCATAGTGCTAGAGACCCTGGTTTGATTCCCAACTTGAGTCACTGTCTGTGCAGAATCTGCACACTCCCCCCGTGTCCACGTTGGTTTCCTCCAGGGGCTTTCGTTTCCTTCCACAGTCCAAAAGACGTGCTAGTGGGTGCATTGGCCATGCTAAATTCTCACTCAACGTACCTGAAAAGGGACCGGATGTGAAGATTAGGGGATTTTCACAGTAATTTTTTCACAGTAACATTGCAGTGTTAATGTAAGCCTACTTGTGACTAATAACTAAACTTAAAATGTAGTCCCATGACATTACCACCACCATTACGTTGGTTCATATCTGAAACATTCTGATGAGGTGACAGAAGGCTGCCAGCGCCCACCCACAGAACCACACTCCAGCAAGAGATGACACAAGGAGAACAAAGTGGGGGAGAAAATGGGAGGCAAGTTTTTGAAAAAGAAAATCATTTTAACAACTGAAAATGCTTGTTTATTGGAAAAGGTTTCACCCCTTCCACATTGAGTTCTTTCCATTTATAGCTGCAGTGTTCAATTTCTTTGTACAGCAGTTTCCCTTTTCAAATGTTCCTCCACAATTCGCACATAATTTTATAAGTGCCCTACACACACTGGCATTTTTCGAGGACAGTTTATTGTGCATAAATTTCTAATAAAGCCCCTTCCACAGGAACACAAGAATTTGGAGCAGGAGTCCAGCACACAGCTCTTCAAGCCTGCTCCACCATTCAATAAGACCATGGTTTAACCTTGGGCTTCAACTGCACTTTTCTGCCCACTCCCAATGTCACTCAATTCCCCGAAAGACCAAAAATCTGTCCATCCCATCTTTAAATATATTCAACAGTGAAGCATCCGCAACCCTCTGGGGTACAGAATTCCAGAGATTCACAACCCTTTGAGTGAAGCAATTTCTCCTCATCTCAGTCCCAAATGTTTGCCCCCGTATCCTGAGACTGTCACAGAAACCAATCCCTCAGCATTCACCCTATCAAGCTCTATCAGAATCTTATTTGCTTCAATGGGATTGCCTCTCATTCTACTAAATCCAGAGAATATTGACCCAATTTACTCAGTCTCTCATCATTCGTCAACCTCCTCATCCCATGGATCAATTTAGTGAATTTTCACTGTGCTGTCTCCAATGTAAGTATATCCTTTCTTAAATGTGGAGACCAAAACTGCACATAATACTCCAGAAGAAATTCTAAGAGTTAAATTTGCATAAAAACTGGAATACATTACACTGTTTTTTTCCAGTGGGAAATGAAACCCACGCACTCAGTGCACTGTAGAACACACCAGCGTGAATCAGTGCAAAAATCAGGGGGCAGGGTCTATTCCCACTGGAGAGGCCGGCAACATAGCACTGAGCGGGCCACTGCGCGTGCACCGTCCTATCAGCACTGGGATTGGTGCACGTGCAGTGGCCTCTGCTGGCCAGCCCCATAACTCCCAGATCACCAGCCCTCTGGTTCCCTCATGGCCTGATTGCTGGACCCCCAGACATGTCTGGGCCCAGCCCTCACTCTCCACTAAAGTCTCCCGACTGCTTTTGTAGTGCAGCAGGATGGGATAATCACCCCCATGGTCTCACCCAAAGCCTATACAACTGTGGCAAGACTTCTTTACTCTTGTGCTCCAATCATTTTGTTACAAAGGGAAACATGCTATTTTCTTTCCTAATTGTTTGCTGCATCTCCAGCAAACTTTTTGTGTTCCTAGTCCAAGCACACTCAAATTCCGCTGAGCATCAACACTGAAAAGGTTCTCATTTTAAAAAAATATTGTACTGTTTTATTCTTACAACCAAAACGAATAACTTCACAGTCCTCCATATTGTACTCCATCAATGTTAAGATATTATCCTCAATATCATGTATTATGATGAGCCCTTAGCTTGCCTATTAATACTTTGTGTGGCACCTCATTTAAAGTCTTTTGGAAATCCAGATATACTACATCAACTGGTTCCCCTTTATCTATCCTATTGGTTACATCCTCAAAAAGCTCCAATAAAATTGTCAAATAGGATTTCCCTATAGTAAAGATATGTTGATTTGTTCTAATCATGCTTTGTTTTTCTAAGTGCATAGTTTCCCAATCTAAGCAATTTTGGGAAGTCATAGCTGGTTGGGGAGGGAGTTCCAGGATTTGGACTCAGTGATCAGAAAAGAACAGCAATATATTCCCAAATTAGGATGGTGTATAGCCTGGAGTGGAACTTCCAGATGGTGATGTTCCCAGATATCTGCTGCTCTTGTCCTTCCAGATGGTAGTGGTTGTGGGTTTGGAACGTTTTATCTAAGGAACCTAAACAGCCTTAAAGATCAAAACATCAAGATCCTTCCCTCTTAATTATTTTCAGCCCTATTTTTTGTGAGGTGTAAGGAACACTTTACTTACTGAAATATAATTTGCCTGAATTTGTCCCAGTGCACTTAAATCTGCTTGCAGAAATTTGTTATTTCTTCACAATCTTTTCACTCACCACTTTTCAGAACAGGCTCCTTGGTGGTAACTGTAGAAACACAGGAGCTATTTAAGTTTTATATGAAGCTAATAAATAGAGATAATTAAAAGTAAATCCACAAAAGAGGTGGCATGATGAATTGCATTTCTGAGGTGTTTAAGCAAAGAGGATTTCCATTGCTCATGAAGGAGATGAAGATCAGATGGGTAATTCAGCCACTGCACTGACAGGATTGGAGTTCACAAGTTTTCTAATGGAACTAGAAGCAAGAGGAAGTGAGCTTAGATGATAAGTGGAGGGATTTGTTAGTATGAAGAAGGAACAGCGAGGGCAGGGACAAAGCCATAGGGAACCTTGAATCGAAAACCATTCAGGGCATGGTCGGACAGTGATTAGCACTGCTGCCTCACAGCACTAGGGGCCCAGGTTCAATTCTGGCCTTGGGTCACTTTTTGTGTGGAGTTTGCAAGTTCTCCCCGTGTCTGTGTGGGTTTCCTCTGGGTGCTCCGGTCCCCTCCCACAGTCCAAAGGTGTGCAAGTTAGGTTGATTGGCCATGCTAAATTGTCCCTTAGTTTCCCTAGATGTGTAGTTTAGATGGATTAACCATGGGGTAGGGTAGGGTGTGTGGACCTGGGTAAGATGCTCTGTCGGGGAGTCAGTGCAGACTCAATGGGCCAAATGGCCTCCTTCTGCACCGTAGGGATTCTATGACATTAGCTATCATCTAAAGCACAGATAAGATCGCTTGAGGAAAGAGCAGCTGGCCATAGACTCAGCATGCTGTTTAAAAGTTGCCCACAATACCTGCCACGCCAAGTAAATCCTAAACATACACTCCTCTGACTATAACACTATGCTTGGGCCCTACCTGCACTGTTCGGAAACTTATTGTGTGGTTGACAATGGCAACCTTGTCCGACCCATCCCCAGGGCTCTGCTCTCACCCTCTCCCCTCCCTCCCAGAACCAGGATGGGGTCCCCCTTGTCCTCCCTCTTCATTCCACCAGCCTCCACATTCAAAGGGTCATCCTCCGCCATTTCCGCCAACTCCAGGGTGATGCCGATTCTCAATACATCTTCTGATTTTCTTTGCTCTTAGCTCCAAGGGTCATCCAGACTTGAAACGATGGCCCTTTTCTCTCTCCACAAACACTGTCAGACCTGTTGAGATTTTCCAGCATTTTCTGTTTTTGTTTCAGATTCCAGCATCCACAATATTTTGTATCACATAACCTGCCTATCTGATAATCAGCTCCTCTTTGCTGCTGTGCTTCTGCCCTCTTGTGGACATGGTAAATGTATGCGTCTGAATTTCTAACAGTGAAACATCACACTGGCTCTGCTAATGACTACACTTCTGTGGAAATGATAATCCAGTCAACCCTCAGAGGATCAAAGAACTCATTTCAAAGAAAATAACATATTTACCACTTATTAGTTCCAAAAGAGGCTGGTAATGGAGTAATATGTATACTTAATTTTATTTATTTTGTTTAAAAGGGTTCATCAGCACTCTAATCACATATTCCTGGCACAGAGATGGGACTGGAGAAATCTGGCTATTGCATACACCTGTACTCTAAACAGATGACTTGGAATTTTAAAGCAACGTAAATGTATTAACATAAATTAGTCAGGCATGCACAAGCAGTTCATAGTAGAGCTGCTGTCACCCCAAAAGCCATCTCTCGAGCTTGGTGCAGACCCAGCATGTCAGCCATTGAATGCTGGATAGAGCAGTCATTAGTGTTAATGTTAATATGGGACTTCATATTACAGCAGCAAATCCATTCATAGCATCTGAAGTACTGCAGTCCTGCAATTTTAAGCAGCAATTTGCCAAGATAGGATTGCCAACTTTCCAGTCTTGTCCTGTAGTTTCCAGGAATTGAAGATTAATCTCCAGGACATGGTTGTGTGTAATCCTGGGCGGGGGGGGAGGAAATCATTGGACAATTAAAAACGATTTTCTTTGTCATTCTCTTTGATCATTTCTCATTACCAAATTTTCAAAAACTGAAAATGGGAAGAACTAAAGGTTCTCTGTCTGACATTCAAGCATCATCCGATTGGGTAATGACTCTTTTTGCTTTCCAGTTGGCATAGAAGGTTTTTTCCTATGCAAGCTATTTTTCCAAGTCAGAATTGGATGTGCTGGCTGATAAATGGCGGTGGGATTGAGGGCCAGTCACGTGATGAAGCCTCCAGAAGGACATGCCCCCGTTCACATCAATGGTGTTTAAGTGGAGATGGTTGAGAGCTTTAAGTTCAGAAGTGTTCATATAACCAACCATTTGTCCTGGTTGCTCCATGCCAACGCTATGGTTAAGAAAGCCCACCAATGCCCCTACTTTCACAGCAGGCTGAGGATGTTCGGCATGAGCACTATGACTCTCACCGACTTTTACAGGTGCACCACTGAAAGCATTCTTTCCAGATATATCACACTTGGAATGGCTCCTGCTCTGTCCAAGACCGCAAGGAACTACGAAGGGTTGTGAATGTAGCCCAGTCTTTCACACAAACCAGACTCACATCCATTGACTCAATCTATACTTCCCACTGCCTTAGAAAAGTAGCTTGCATTTTCAAGGACCCCCACGCACCCCAGACATACTCTCTTTCAACTTCTTCCATTGGAAAAAAGATACAATGGTCTGAGAACATTTACCAACCAACTCACAAACAGCTTCTTCTCTGCTACCATCAGACTTTTGAGTGGACCTTTCATGTATTAAGCTGATCTTTGTCTTCACCTTATCTGTAACTGCAACATTATATTTTACACCCTCTCCTTTCCTTCTCCCCTATTTACTCTATGAACATTATGTATTGTCTGTATAGCATGCAAGAAAGAATAGTTTTCACTGTATCACATGTGACAATAAGAAATCAAATCAAATCAATGGAGTGCAGCAAGACTTGGACAACATTCAGGCTTGGGCTGATAAATAGAAATAATATTCATTCCTCATAGTGCCAGGCAAAGACCATCTTCAGCAAGAGAGGACATAATCGTTTCCACTTAACATCTCTGAATCTCCTACCATCAATGTGCTTAGGTTAGCACTGACCAGGAACTGAACTGGGCTAGCCATATAAACACTGTAGCTGCAAGAGCAGGTTAGAGATTGAGAATTCTCCAGTGAGCAACTCACCTCCTGACTTTGCAAAGCTTATCCACCCACAAGGCAGTAGTAAGAAATGTGAATGAATACTCTCCACGTGTCTGGCTGAATGCAGCTCTGGCACATGAGGAGCTCAGCACCATACAAGCAAAAGAAACAACTTGATCAGCACCCCATCCAGCAACTTAAACAATCACTTTCTTCATCAACAGTGCAGACTGGCAGCAATATGACCCATCTACAATACATGTTGCAGCAACTCACCAAGGCTCAATTTAACAGCACTTTCCAAACACACCACCATTACCGGCTAAAAGGACAAGGACAGGAGGCAAATGGGAATACCATCACCTGCTATTCCTCTGCAAGTCACACACTACTCTGATTTTGAACATTATTGCTGTTCCTTTACTGAGTCAATAACCTTCCTCTCTAACAGCAATGTGGGTGTACTTACCCACATGGACTAGAGCTGTTCAAGAAGACAGCTCATGCTGCTTCCCAAGAACAATTAGGTGTGGGCAATAAATGCTGGTGGTTTTGCCATTAATGCTCATATCCAATGAATAAGTTTAAAAAAAACCTGAACAGGCCAGCTGACATTAGGTAGGTTTTAAAAGTAGTCTGTAAAGAATAAAGGCGTTGTGGATAATGGTGCACATTCCAAACGAGGAACAGAGGGTGGTCAAAGGTGGAATATTTGAAATAGTCGTTAGGAGTGGCTAGCAATGGTGATGGAGATGTGCTGACTTCTTTCAAACTGATTGGAGTGGAATCACATCGAGCCTTTTAGGAGAAATGAGGTGGTGTAGGAAGATAGCACATCTGAAATGCGTCGTCTTTCACACTGAATTGGTTCAGTTGCAATGCATTTCCTATTGTCGTACACAGATTCACTTGGCACACATGGCTTACATGTCCAGCAATGAAATGAAAAATCAGGTGAGGTGTTTATTTATGGAATAACAAGAATAGTATGTTATTCATTTAAGTTTAGAGGCAGCTCCTATTTCCCATCTGCGAAGTTCACAGATGAACAGTACCAGTTTGCAGTGTGCACTGTTTTCTTTTAAACCAAATGTTAATAAATACATTACAGACAGAGACCAAACACATTCGGGATGGAAATCTCGACGATGTGAACTCTAACCAGCCCACTCAGTTTTGTATGTCTAAATTGTTTAATAAACTTTTGACAGTTTAATGCCAGTCTTAAGGTTTGAGGCTCCCTGAGTTATTTTGACCGTGACACAGAAGTCAAGGCTCAGTTCCCAGGAAGTGGAGGTTAGCAGAGAATTATTAAAACTTTTGCAATTCACCTTTGCCTAGCTCTCACTCACTCACTCACCCGGGAACCTGCTGCTGGCCGCTTCCACAGCTCCCTCACTCCTTCTCTGCCCGAACTGCGACGCTGTCTATGTGTAACCTAGCAACCGTTACCTCGGCAATAGAGACAGAGATTAACGTGTTAAAAAAAAGTAACACACATAATATTGTGAAACAAACTTCCAGAGCCAGAGGGAGCTGCCTTCAAACTTCACTTTACAAAAAGTACATTCTCTTAACAGCTGCAGGGGGAATGTTTGTGTACAGAGCTTAGGTAATAATGTTGAACATTTCTTCACAGTAATACAGAATCCTTGATTTGATTTATGATTGTCACATGTATTAATATCCAGTGAAAAGTATTGTTTCTTGCCTGCTATACAGACAAAGCATACCGTTCATAGAGAAGGAAACGAGAGAAGGCAGAATGTAGTGTTACAGTCATAGCTAGGGTGTAAAGAAAGATCAACTTAATGCGAGGTAGGTCCATTCAAAAGTCTGATGGAAGCAGGGAAGAAGCTGTTCTTGAGTCAGTTGATATGTGTCTTTTGTATCTTTTTCCCGACGGAGGAAGGTGGAAGAGAATATGTTCGGAGTGCCCAAGGTCCTTAATTATGACAGCTGCTTTTCCAAGGCACTGGGAAGTGTAGATGGAGTCAATGGATAGGAGGTTGGTTCACATGATGGATTGGGCTACATTCATGACCTTTTGTAGTCTTGGGCAGAGCAGGAGCCATATCAAGCTGTGACACAACCAGAAAGAATGCTTTCTATTTTGATCTGTAAAAGTTGATGAGAGTCATAGCTGACATGCCAAATTCCCTTAGTCTTCTGAGAAAATAGAGGCATTGTTGGACTTTCTTAACTACAGTGTCAGCATGGTGGGATCAGGACAGACTGTTGAAGATCTAGACACCTGAACACTTGAAGCTCTCGACTATTTCTACTTTGTCCCTATTAGTGCAGACAGGGGCATGTTCTCCACTACGCTTCCTGAAGTCGATGACAATCTCTTTCGTTTTGTTGACATTGAGGGGGAGATTATTGTTGTTGCATGAGTTCACCAAATTCTCTATCTCATACCTGTACTCTGTCTCATCCTTTTCCCCTTTCCCTTATTCATTACGTCCTTTGAATACACATTCTTCCAAATTATGTCTCTTGGGTCTTTAACAGTCTGCATTGCTGATGTGTCAGGTATGATCTTCAGGTATGATTTTCAACAAGTTTCCAATTTTCAAACATTTGCGCAAATAGAAAATGCTACTTGAGATTGATTGCAGGATAGGAAACCTTACTTAACAGCACTGTGGGTGCACAATGGGCTGCAGCATTTCAAGAAGGCAGCTACCTCCTCCACCATCCCTAGCCAAGGATCATCCTGATTTGAAACATTCGCTTGATTCCTTCCCCACAGATTCTATCAGACCTGCTGAGATTTTCCAGCATTTTCTGTTTTTGTCACCTCCATCACCTCAAGGACATTTGGGAATGGGCATAAATGTTAGTCCAGCAGCTGGTGCCCACAGCCCATCCCCAAATGAAAAACAAAATTGAGCTATAAGAAAAATATGCTACTGCTGGAGATATCATGAATAAAATAATTGGGAATATGTAACAGGCCCACATGCATCTGAAGGATAACTATGTCTTTGCACTTATATTGTGCTAAATTGCATGTTGAAATGAGCCCGAATGCCTTTTGTAGGGAGTGCAGTGCAGTGACAGTTCTTGTGCTGTTACGTCGGCAGAAAAGAGAGGTTTATTTGATCAAAAGTTTGTTTGAAGTTCCCCAAAAAGGTCAACTTTTCTGTTTCCAGATGTTAAAGAACTCATGGGGCCCAATATGGATTTATATCTTTTGAGAAATAAGGTCAGTGCGCTATAGTACATGGACAAAGGAGCTGAACAAAAGAGGTGAGGTGAGAGCAACTGCCTTCTACATGAAGGCAGCATTTGACCAAGTGTGGCATTAGGGAGCCCTGGCAAAACTGGAGTCACTGGGAATTAGGTGGAAAATTCTCCACTGATTCAAGTCATACCAGCACCAAGGGAAATGTTTATAGTTGTCGGAGGCCAAACACATCAGTCCTGGAACATCACTGCAGGAGTTCCTTAGGGTATGTCCTAGGCTCAACCATCTTTGACTGCTTCATCAATGGTCTTCCTTTCATCATAAATTAGAAGTGGATATTCACTGATGATTGCAAGAAGTTCAGCACCATTTGAACTCCTCAGATATTGACATAGTCCATGTCTAAATGCAGCAAGACCTGGATGACATTAGACTTGGGTTGATATGTAGAAAGTAACAGGCAATGATCAACTCCAACAATAGCAAATCTAATCCTTTCCCTTTGACATTCAATGGCATTACTGTCACTGAATCCACTATCAACATCCTGGGCAGTTACTGTTGACCAAAAAAGCTGAACAGGACTAGCTATATAAATAAAAGCAGGGCAAAGGTTATGAATTCTGCAGCAAGTAACTAACCTCCTGACTCCCCAAAGCCTGTCCACCATCTATAAGGCACAAGTCAGGAGTGTGATGAAATACTCTCCACAGCCTGGGTGAGTGCTGCTCCAACAACAGACAACATTATCCAGGACAAAGCAATCCACTTGATTGGCACCTCCTCCATCACCGTAAATACTCACTCCCTCCATCATTGGTGCAGACTGATTGCAATGTGTACTACTGAGGCACTGCAGCAACTGCCCAAGCCTACTTTGATAGCACTTTCCAAACTCATGATCTCTAACACCTAGAAGAACAAGGGCTGCCTGTAAGGTTTACTCCAAACCACACACCATCCTGACTTAAAGCTGAAAGTTTAAAGTTTATTTATTAGCCACAGGTAGGCTTACATTAACACTTCAGTGAAGCTCCTGTGAAAATCCCCTAGTCGTCACAGTCCAGCACCTGTCCGGATATACTGAGGGAGAAGTTAGCATGGTCAATGCACCTAACCAGCAAATCTTTCGCAGTGTGGGAGGAAACCGGAACACCCAGAGGAAACCTACGCAGACACGGAGAACATTTAAACTTCACACAGACAGTGACCTAAGCTGGGAATCAAACCCAGGTACCTGGCGCTATGAGACAGCAGTGCTAACCACTGTGCCACATACTGCCCTATGTGCCACCGTACTGCCCCACCAATATCACCATCCTTCACTGTTGCTGGGTCAAATGCTGGAACTCCCTTCCTGCACTGTAAGTGTAGATAGACAGCAGAAGTTTAAGAAGACAGCTTACCAACACCTTCTCAAGGACAATTAGAGATGGACAATAAATGCTCGCCCTAGTAGCCATGGCCACATCCCATGAAAAAATAAAAAATAAAGTTGAAACTTCTGTTGAACTGAAAACCAAAAGAGAATTCATTTATTTCCCAAAGCAATTACTGAGCAGAGGGTCTGGATGGTCTGAAAGTGCATGTTCGAATTGGCAATAGGATGCTCCACAGCACTATTGTTCCCCAAATCAGCAACTTCAAACAAATATTTGTTGTCCAGTTCAGAATTATCAAAATTTCAAGTTTTGCAGCATCATAACTGACTACCTCAAATATGATCAGCTTTAACCCTGGCAGATTGAGTTAACCACTAGTTCAACCACTAACCATGACCACAGGGTGAACAAGATTAACAACTAACCAACCAATAGTCCCAGACCCATATACAGCACAAAGGATTTACTTATATTTATGCTCATTGATTTACAAGCAAATTTTATTTTTATCTAATAGTTCTTGATTTTATTTTTCTTAATTGAGATCTACATCTCTGCACATTATTCTGTGAAAATTATAAGTGAGTTTTATCTTTTATAATGGTCAGTTGCTTATGCTGTCAAGTGTGTTGGCATTAGAGAGCGTTGGCACTTAGACCAGGTGGCATAGTTGCCATTTAAAATTAACAATGTGCCTTATGTTTAACCTTCCATTCTAAATTCTTGCTTATGTAAACTTGCAATGCTTTAAGTGCATCAGAGTCAGAAGCAAATGTTTTGCACCCCTAAACTCTCAGTCACGTTGAAAAATGTCTCAAGTTTCTGAAGAACAATCAAAAGCACATTGACAGTAATTATTAATGTTTGGAGTCCAGAGCTCTGAAGAAGATTCATATGGACTCGAAATGTTAATTCAGGGTGGAATCCTCCAGCCAGTCCCGCCAGTGGGAATCTCCTGTCCCACTGCAGTAAATGGAGATTTGGCTGAACGTTAAATTCTCTAACCTCTCTGGCAGTGGTGGCATGAACAAACAACTAGAGAATTCTGGCCCATGTTTTTCTCTCCCCACAGATGCTGCCAGACCCGCTGAGTTTTTCCAGCATTTTCTGTTTTTATTCCAGGTTTCCAGCATCCACATTATTTTGCTTTCATTGTCATTTATTGTGCCGTCCTTTGCACAACTCTCTTAAATGCCTTTCCATTAAATAAATATCTATATTTCTTTATCCACAACCCTCCGCTAAAAATTCAGAATGTTTTGTAAATCACTGTGAACAGTACAATCACCAACAGAAGAATTTTTCTCAAAAAACAACATGAAAACAAATCCCCCCATGCCGGTCTTCTAGGTGGGTTTGGCATTGCAATCTTCCAGCACTCTGTCAGTTTTTCTGGCAGCTGAGAGCTTTGCACTGATAGGGGTGGTGTGGAGCCTATATACGCCAGCAAAACTGGCTTCTGAGCCCTGGGGTGCCATTGTGCCACCCTACCCCTTACCCATTCTCCCCCCTTACCCACCCTACTCCCTGAACCATTTACTTTACCCACACTGCCCCCTTACCCACTCAACCATTAACCCACCGTACTCCTTCACCCACCCTACTGCCTTACACGCTTTTCTTGCCTTCTCGCAATGATCCAGTGCAGAGAAGAAACACTTCCGGTACATTCCACATTGCTGGAGAAGTCAGGGTTGGATATCTGGCCAAAAGTGTGGAGCTCTGGCATGGCGCAAAAAAGAAGGAATGGAGTGATAATCCAATGGTGATTTCCGCTGCTCGGAAGATTTGGACCAATATCTCATGAGGAGATAGTGTGTGCGTCCCACACTTTCTGAATATCATTGTAACTAAAATACTGCACCTGACTGGCAACAAAGATTAATGGAAATTGAACTTTCTGGCAGCTCACTATTTTATGTGTCAAGCCTTGATCAACAACCACACTGTTGCCCCTTTGTCCACAGGGGCATATATAATAACTGGCAATGAAGCTCCGTCTTCTTGAGCACCATAGGGAGGATGACCTTCGCTGTTCTGCAGAATTCAGTACAACCAGTCAAATCAGCTGGGAGGACTTACAAAGAATTGCGCGAGGTATTAAAAGTTCATAGATTATAGACTCCCACAGTGCAGAAGGAGTCCATTTGGCCCATCAGGTCTGCATCAACAACAATCCCATAACCCTATGTACTTACCCTGCCTATCTCCCTGTTTTAGCATGGCCAGTCCACCTAACCCACACGCCTTAGGACTGTGGGAGGAAACTGGAGCACCTGGAGGAAACCCACACAGACATGGGGAGAACTTGCAAACTCCACACAGACAGTGACCCAAGCCAAGTATTGAACCCAGGTCCCTAGCACTGTGAGGCAGCAGTGCTAACCATTGTGCCACCATGCCAATCATTTCACTCCAAAGCCATTAATGATTGCTGACCATTTTTATTCTACAAATGAGACCAACTTGAAGGCGAGTCTATTGTGCAATTTGTGGCAACTCTCAAAAGATTGCCTGTGCGCTGAGAGTTTGGAAACATACTCCAGAATGCTTTACAGGACTGGCTGATTTATGGCCTCTGCATGAAGCCATTCAGTGGAGGTTATTGGCTAAAGGGAATTCACAATTTAAGTCTGCGTTAGAGATCACAACTTCTATGGAATTGGCCACCAGAGAAGCAGCACAGTTGGGTGTCAGCACCCAGGTACACAAGCTAGTGGAAGCCCTGCAGCCTTCACCACTGCTGTTGATATGACAGGACAGGCCGCAAGGAATCGAATTGCTGGATGAAGAGACCCAATATTGCAAGTGCAAGCGAGACACATTGCCTGGAATTGCTGGGTGTAACTAAGTCCAGAGAGAGGGATGAAAATGTCCATGTTGGCAGTGATGGAGAGGACAGGGAGTCAGCCATGACTGCAAATGAAGCAGAGCAACAAGAGCTCAGTTGAACGTTCCATCATTACAAGGTGAAACCAATCAGTTTCCTAAACTGGAAGGGAAAATCATGAAAGTGAACATGACGTCAGCTGTGTCTTTGATTCCTGCCGTAGTATGCTGGGAGAAGTTAAAAGTCCTGTCATTGAAGCCTGCAAAGATCACATTATGAACATATACCAAGCAATGGTTTCCCTCAAGGGTTATGAACTGGTGAAGCTACAGTTGAGAGACCAATGTGCAGAATTGCCATTATATTTGGTGAAAGGCGACCACCCTACATTATTCCAATGCTTCTGGTTACAGAGGTCTGGAAAATAGGCTGGTGAACTCAATCATGAAGTTATAAGACATGTTGGAAAAATATAAGGATGTCTTCCTCGGAACCCTTGGAGAGATGAAAGGTGTCAAGGTTAAATTATGGTTGAAGCCAGAGACTTGTCCAAGGAGTTTGAAGGTCCTTCTGGTACTATATGCCATTAGGCCTAAAGTAGGGACTGAATTGGAACAGCTGGTAGATCTGGGGGCATTGGAACTAGTGACCAGCAGTGAATGGGTCACCCCAATTGTCCCAGTCGTAAAATCAGACAGATCAGCGAGAATCTGTGGGGATTTTAAAGTGACAATAAACTCAGCCCTGTGTGCAAAGCAGGACCCATTTCCTCTCATAGAGAATCTATTTAACGGTCTGATGGGGAAAGAAATTCTTCAAGATGGACCTATCACAGGCCTTTCTGCAGATGGGTGAAGGATTTGCAGCCACCACTAACGATAGTCACACACATCTATAAGCTATAAGCAGCTTCGCTTTGACATCACATCAGCTCCGGCTTTGTTCCAGAGGACCATGCCCAAATCTTGAGTAGATTGACAGGAAGGCAGGATGTTTGTCCAGTGAGCTGTCTGGTCAATAATGACCAGGAAGTTTATATTCGGATTTTCAGTGATGGCAATGCCATTGAATGTTAAGGTGAGGATGTTATAGTTTCTCTCATTGGAGATGGTCATTACCTGGCACTTGTATGACACAAGGTTACTTTCCAATTGTCAGCTCTAAGCGGTGTGTTGTCTTGCTGTATGTGAGTGTCAGGTGCTTTATTATCTGAGGAGTTATGTATGGAATTGACACGGCAATCAGTCGTGAATATCCCATAATAAGGACTTTATGAAAGAGGGAATTTTGTTGAAGATGGTTAGGCATGGGTTACTGGCATAAGGAACTCATACTGTGATGTCCTGCAACTGAAATGGTTGGCCTGCAACCACAGCCATCTTCCTTTGTGCTCGTATGACTTCAACCAATGGAGAGTTCTTTCCTTGCTTCACACTGGCTTTTACTGGGGCTTCTTGATTTCACACTCAGTCAAATGATGCCTTAACATCAAGGTAGTCGCTCCTATCTTCCATCTTAAATGCAAGGGGGTTCTGTGCAATTCTCCTCCACTTAGACAGCGACCTTCCCTCATTGTGCCTCTGTGGTGGATGCTCCAAGCTTTAGTGTCCTCAGCACATAGTCCTGTGCTTCGCCTTTTCGTCCTTGCGCAAAACCTAACATTCTATTTAAAGCCAAATTAGAAATTAGGTTATTTTAGTTTTTAAATAGTTCAACTAAATCCTTCTCTATTGCACTAGATGGCAGTCTGTTCCATCAATGATCAGCTCAGTGTATGAACAATAGAAATCATCTCAATTTTGTTTACTGGTTCCATGTATTTCACAGCATGCAATACAAATGTTGTTCTCCCTGATTTAAAAGGGTCAATAGGAGGCTGTCTGATCTGCATGGAGCCAATGGTTATGAGTAGTGAATGATTCTTGGGGGACTTCTTTCAGCATCTTTCGTCTTGTGTGCCTGAAAACAGAGACAGTCGCCTGGGTGTGAGAGTTATCTAAGCGATCCCTTCCACACTGCCAACACTGTTTTAAAATGTAGCTCCCTCCAGGGGTACATCTTCCTGGGAGCCTTGAACATTGTTAGCTGAGCCTATATAAACTCTTGTTGAGGCTGCTAGGCATGATCTTTCTCAGTAGACTTGTTGCTACTTGTAAACCAGGTCACCATCTGTTGAGCAAGGTTCTCACAGTGCTGCCACGGAAGCAACATTCAAACTTTCTGTTATCCCAATATTCAGCAGGATTTCTGAAAACTGCATCACTGGAATTTTTAAGGCCTCCAGCTGTAGGGCATGGAGCCTTCAGCTGTCTATAAAAATCTGTGTAGAATTATAGAACTATACAGTACTAAAGAGGCCCATTGGCCCATCAATTCCGCACTGACACATTAGAAACACCTGAACTCCCATCTAATCCCATCTGCCAGCACTTGGCTCATAGGTCTGAACACAATGATGTGCCGAGTGCTCATCCAGATATTTTTTAAAGGATGTGAGGCAACCCACCTCCACCACCCTTCCAGGCAGCGCGTTCCAGACCATCACCATTTTCTGGGTAAAAAGGTTTTTCCTCACAAATCCCCAAAATCATCCCTTCACCTTGAACCTATGTCCTCTCGTGACAGTCCCTTCAACTGAGGGGAACAGCTGGTCCAGATCCAGCCATATAGATGTATGTTTTTGCTGCTTGTTATTGGCACTATTTTATGGCTGCCTATAACAGACACATTTCATAAGTTATACTTTCACATGCCAATGTAATTGTAGTTTTTCTTTTTTTCCATACATTCCCCTGTTGTTTACAGCATAACTTTCCTGACAGAAAGGGTTGGGCCACAGACATTTCTGTAACCGTAGCCAAGTGCTGCTCTGAAATGAGTGTTTTTGAGAAAATAAAGAAGACAGTTGTTATTTAGACAAACTTGAGGTATGATTCCAGTGAAATCAACTTCCATGTTAATTCTCTTCTCCTTCATTTCTTACCTGAACACTCCTCCACCACTGTTCTCACCTGGCAAAATAAAATGTAACGCTACAATATGCTTTTCACCAACAGAAGAATGCCTTGACTCTCATGTGCAAGGTTGTGTTCATACACCTGTACAATTAAAAAGATCTGAGACTGAAACATTAATGAAAAATACCCCTACCACTGTTGGTAAGGGTCCAAACCAGAAAATACCAAATCAACTCCAGTAGCAGTTCCATTAATCCAGGTTTCTCAACATGACCACAGATGGTTCACAATAGCCTCACTGAGTCTTCTTGTTTCTAATAAACAATCAATCGATCATTTCAGATGTGCCTTTTGAGGAGATGGTTGTGTAATGTTAATGTCACTAGACTAGTAATTCAGAGGTCCAGGCTAAAGTTTTGGAGACATGTTCAAATCCCATCATGATATCTGGTGCAATTTAAATTTAGTTAATAAATCTGGGACTTCAGTAACGGCGGATGTTATGATGACCACAAAAGCCAGGGGGGATCATCAATAGATCTACCCATGGGCTTTGTGGAGTCTGAGCTCCTTTATAGAGCAAACAGAGGCTCGCAAAATGGGAAATAGCCAGCAAGGTGATTAAGCCTGTAATCTGGACTGGAGTTGTCAGTCCCTAGGTAGAGACTACCTGATAATAAGCCACTGAAATGGCCTTTACCTTCAGTTCACAATAAAGACACATCTGAAATGATTGATTGATTCGTTTGTTAGAAACAAGAAGACTCATAAGAACATAAGAAATAGGAGCAGGAGTAGGCCAACTTGCCCTTCGAGCCTGCCCCGCCATTGAATAAGATCATGGCTGATCTGTCGTGGCTCAGTTCCACTTTCCCGCCCTCTCCCCATAACCCTTAATCCCCTCTCTCATCAAAAACCCATCAACCCACGTCTTAAAAATATTTAGCGAGGCAGCCTCCACAACTTCAGCGGGCAGAGAATTCCAGAGATTCACCACCCTTTGAGTGAAGAAGTTCCTCCTCAACTCTGTTCTAAACCGCCCCCCCTTTATCTTGAGGCTATGCCCCCTAGTCCTACTGTCCTTTCTGAGCGGGAAGAGTCTCTCCACCTCTATCCTATCCATCCCATTCATCATCTTATACGTCTCAATGAGATCTCAGTGAGATTATTGTGAACCATCTGTGGCCGGTGACGGGAAACTGGCACTTAGCTGAATTACTATGGTGGCCATAGCAACTATCATTGATTATTGTAAAAAATAACTTACCAGGTTCACAAATGTCCTTCAGGGAAGGAAATCTTCCACTCTTACCTGGTCTGCCCTACATGTGACTCCAGACCCACAGCAATGGAGCTGACTTTTAACTGCCCAATGAAATGGCCAAGCAAGCCACTCAATTCAAGGACAATTCAAGATGGACGACAAATTCTGTGATGCCCACATTCCATGAAAGAATTTTTTAAGGCGTCCGGGTCATTCTCATTGATCTTTCATTAGGTGAAGTTTTCCGGCCTTTCCCCCAGTAGGATCTTCCAGTCCTGCCAAAGGTGACCCCTGGAGGGAGGAATGGGTGTGCCACAGAAAATGCCATTGACATTGACAGATCCAGAAGATTCCACAGTGGTCAATGGTGAGCTACCTTTGATGGCAGAACACAAACCTCTGGGGGAGGGGGAAGGGGAGAGAAATCCTGCCTGCTTTTCAGAAATTATTAATTTCTCCAACCATCTGTCATGAAGGACTTCACATCACAACTAAAATAATATCTAAATAACATCTACCCCAAACATGAAATATAGAATAAGGAACGCCTGAGAATATTTGAGCTTGAATCTAGTCTGTGGATTCTAAGGATTCTGCCAGGACTTGGCAATGTAGAAGCTGAGAGGATGTCTCTCCTCACAGGGTACTCTAGAACTGGGAGCAGAGATTAAACGGGTCTCCCATGAGGAAGGTGAGGAGGAATTACTTCTCTCAGAGAATCATGAATCTTTGTAATTCTCTTCCAAAGTGTGCAATGGAGGCTGGGTCATTGAGTGGCATGGTGGCACAATGGTTAGCACTGCCGCCTCACAGCGCTAGGGACCTGCATTCAATTCCTGGCTTGGGTCACAGTCTGTGTAGAGTTTACACGTTCTCCCCGTGTCTGCATGGGTTTCCTTCAGTTTCCTCCCATAGTCCGAAAGACGGACTGGTTAGATGCATTTGCCTTCCTAAATTCTCCCTCAGTGTATCTGAATAGGAGCCAGACTGTGGCGACTAGGGGATTTTTATGGTAACCTCGTTGCAGTGTTAGTGTAAACCTACTTGTGACACTAATAAATAAATTTAAACTTAAAAGTCCTTTCCTACTGTGTGGAGCCTGCACATTTTCCCCATGCTTGTGTGGGTTTCCTCTGGATGCTCCGGTTTCCTCCCACACTCCAAAGATGTGCAGGTTATTGGGATTGGCCATGCTAAATTGCCCTTCAGTGTCAGGAAGATTAGTGGGGTAAATATATGGGGTTGCGGGGATAGTGTCTGGATGGGCTTGTTGTCAGTGCAGATTTGATGGGCCAAATGACTTCTTTATGCACTATAGGGTTCTATGTTTCTATGAGTATATTCAAGGTTGTTACGCTGATTCCTTTTACCAACAAGGAAATTAATGGTAATGAAAGGCAGGCAGGAAAGTAGAGTTAAGGCCACAGTCAAATCATCCATGATCCTACTCAAACAGCAGGTAAGCTCAGTGTTCCAAACGGCCTAGTCCTGCTCCCATTTCTTATAATCTTACTGCAGACTGGACTTTAATCAAATGGTTCAAAAAACTTCCATGTGGAATAACTGATCCCTTGGAATGACTTAGAATCGCATGAGGGGCTCAGGTAATGTTTTTCCTATGTATAAGACAACACTCCACTGGGAATAGTCACAGAGGTGCCTACGACCCAACTTTTTCCACCAGAACTAGACCGTCTTGGGATTGAATTACAGCCTAAAATTTAATCAAGTTGATTATTGATCTATGTTTGAGTATCATGCTATGCAATTTTGTCCATTGCTCTCATCATTACCTTTCAGTTATTAGACCTTGTTAAACAACAAAGTGAAAGAAAACTGGCCCGTTAATATGAAATGCTACTCATCTGGAGTCTAAAGTCATCAAGCACTTTCCAATCTGTAAAATTCGCTGACCATCCAGCAATTTTACTCTTATCTAAGTCTATTCATTGATAATAGTTAGACTTTGCAACTGAAACGAGGCATAACTACATCTTGCCAATAGAGTGATACACTTTTTACAAAACAGTGCTTTATCCAACTCATAGGGAGAATTCCACAGGATGTCCACCAGATCTACTATCCTCTGCACACATTCCCTGTCATCAGCACATTGTAACAATACAATTGTGTAGCATTGGGAATAGCATTGCAGTGTCTGTGCTGGTCGAAGAGTAATAAGATATATATTAGCCTGCTAGAGGTGTGGAGATCCATGATCTAACTGCAAGGGGATACAAAAGGTAATTGGTGGGAGGGAGGAACATCAGATTGGGCACTGAGTCTCTGCCTGGTGGACAATACAGTGACACATTGGTTAACACTGCTGCCTCACAGTGCCAGCTACCCAAGTTCATGTCCTGGCTCAGGTTGCTTCTGTACAGAGTCCATACGTTCTCCCCGTGTCTGCATGGGTTTCCTTCGGTTACTCCAGTTTCCTACCACAGTCCAAAAGATGTGCTAGTTAGGTGCGTTGGCCATGCTAAATTCTCCCTCATTATATCCAAACAGGCGCGGAGTCTGGTGACTAAGGGATTTTCATAATGACTTCATTAGTGTTAACGTAAGCCGAATTGTGACATTAATAAATAAACTAAAAAAAACACTGAACCACCAGATCGGAACCACCCCATACAATCATCCCTATGGCCAGCCATCAAATCGCACCACGGATTGGACACAGGAACAAAGGAACATAGGAATTAGGGTGGCAGGGAGGAGGGGAGAGTGCACTGTGTATAACCTAGTGGATTTTCTAAATGCCTGTGGGATTGAGTGGCAAAGGCAGGCAGCAGCCAGGTTGGAGCAACTTCTGCTGCCTGGCCACTGAGAGGGGGTAACTCAGGAAAGGCCCATGAAGATAAAGACATCAGAATGAGCGCGATTGAGCCTGATTACCCATGGGTCTGAAACTTTTTACCATCACAATGAGAAATATTCTTTCACCTTGCACTGACCCTGACAGCTGCACACCAGTGTGCACCAGTTTGTTTGCCAAACTGTGTTCCCCAATGTTTGTTAACAGTGCCTTTAATTGATGGTGTGCAAATTCCTGAAAAATTATAAACTGTCTCAGAAGCATTACAACATGCTACTGTGCAGAGGGACCTGGGGGTCCTTGTGCATGAATCGCAAAACTCAGTCTGCAGTTGCAGCAGGTGATCAAGAAGGCAAATGGAATGTTGGCCTTTATCGCGAGGGGGATGGAATATAAAAGCAGGGAGGTCTTGCTGCAACTGTACAGGGTACTGGTGAGGCAGCAATTAGAGTACTGTGTGCAATTTTGGTCGCCTTATTTGCGAAAGGATATATTGGCCTTGGAGGAAGTGCAGAGAAGGTTCGCCATGTTGATACCAGAGATGAGGGGGTTAGCTTATGAGGAGAGATTGAGTAGATTGGGCCTATACTCGTTGGAGTTTAGAAGGCTGAGGGGTGATCTTGTAGAGACATATAAGATAATGAAGGGGCTAGATAGGGTAGAGGCAGAGAGATTCTTTCCACTTAGAAAGGAAACAAGAACTAGAGGACACAACCTCAAAATAAGTGGGGGGGTCAGTTTAGAACAGAGTTAAGGAGCAACTTCTTCTCTCAGAGGGTAGTGAATCTCTGAAGTGGTGGAAGCTACCTTGCTGAATATATTTAAGTCACAGGTAGATAGGTTTTTGGTAGGCAAGGGAATTAAGGGTTATGGGGAGAAAGCAGGAAAGTGGAACTGAACCACTTTCAGACCAGCCATGATCTTATTGAATGGCAGGGCAGACTCGAAGGGCTAGATGGCCTACTCCTGCTCCTATTTCTTATGTTCTTAAGCATTGGATTGCTCGGATGACCTCTGACATTGCAATGTTTAAATCATGCACATACACTGCTGGGCAGACAGCTCCCACTTCCTGGAGGTATTCATTGCCACTGATTGGGCTCTGAGCTAACAATGAGGGTCTTATATTTAAAAATAGTATTGTGTGAATGACGCAATTCACGCACCAGGGTTGGGGCCAAGAATTTATCCAGGTGTCAGCTTCCAACCCCACTTCAGCCTCAGTTATCACATCATTACACATATAGATACAAAGGTAAAGAAAACAAGTAGTTTTAGTTTGAGATTTACAAGCGATGAATTGACCTCTAATTGATTTGAAGTATTTACAAGGATATATAATTTTCTCACTTAGCTCTTGAGTAGTGACTTTAAGTCAAGTAAAATTAGCATCTAAACAGCAGAACTTTGCCCCAGACCACAATGGGAAGTCTGCTAATACATAAAATAATGATTACATAAGAACATAAGAAATAGGAGCAGGAGTAGGCCATCTAGCCCTTCGAGCCTGCCCCGCCATTCAATAACCTATGAGTAATCACAATCACAAGCTAATAATATAGACTGGAGAACACGTAGCATACTGACTCATGAGATTAAAGTTGATCCTCTATCTGTCAACATTCCAACACTGAGATAACAGCCAATAAGACAAAAAGTGAAAGCAATACAGTGCGGTCCCATTATAACGCGATGGTTGGGATCCATAAAATGTTATTGCGAAAAAGGCAGGGTCGCGCTAAATCGGGGTTCAAGAAAATCAGTGTTCAAACTGACCCAATGGGAGCTTGCCACCTGAACTAGGTGGTGATTTCTGCAGTGATTGACTGTTCTGTCTGGCTCACTGTTTCACGTATCTTTGATCGCTTTATAATCATCTGCTGCCAGCAATTCAGTGGAAGATACTGCACACCGAAATTTGCAAGCCTTGTACTTGGAACGATTTACCTCCTGTTTTATTCAAGGAATATACTGTACTATTTCGCAATTCAACCTTACTACATATACAAACACCTGGAAATCGGATGCTCAAACAACCTTAACATCTACTCATTGTCAGTCTGGAGAGCCTTCTAATGGATCCACACAATTTTAATCTCTCTGTTACCCTACACTGCCGTGGCTCTGCTCAATCTACTGACCGTTGGTCACATCCTGAGTGCCAGCCATGTCCGCCAGGGATTCAAGGTAGCACGGTCAAAGGATCCGGAGATGCAGAGTCAGAGAAAGGCCATGGTCTTGCTCGTTACTGCTTCAGCTAGCTTCATATTGCTGTGGATGCCATCGGTCGCACTTTTCCTTTCCTCACGGATCACTGGCAAATACAGTTACCGAGGCTACAATGATCCCACTACTTGTCATTAATGAAATCGGACATATATTCAAGAGTTCTGAACTTCTCTACCAGCACCTGCATTTATGCTTTAACCCAGGCAAAGTTCAGGACAGCGCTGAGGACAATGGTACAATCTGTTATCAATCACAATTTTCAGTTTCCCGGAAAGAGCAAAAAAAGGGTCCAATGATTCATCGCATTATATCCGAATTCACGCTAAATCAGGGCGCATAAAATTGGGGTTTCACTGTACTTCATAGCAGCTGCTGGCACTCTTCAATCCTCACTCCAGACTTGAGCACAAAAGTCAAGGCTAACTCCAGCATAGTGAAGGGGGAGTGCTGCACTATCGGAGATGCCATATTTCAGATGAGACAACCAAGGCTCTGTCAACTCTCTCAACTGAATGTTAAAGATGCCTGAGCGCAATCACAAAGAAGAACAGGAGAATTATCTCTGGTGCCCTGGCCAATATTTATCCCTGAGTTAACATCACAAAAACAAATTATTTGGCCATTATCTCAGTGCTGCTTGTGGTAGCTTGCTGTTTGCAGATTGGTTGCTGTGATTCCTACAGTGACTACATCTCAAAAGTACTTCTGCAAGGCTAACAAAAGCCAATTAGTGTCGATGCTGGAAATCTGAAATAAAAGCAAAATATGCTGGAAATAACAGGCCAGAGAGTGTCTGTTTCTCTGCACAGCTACTGCTGCCTAATGTACTGATTATCCCCAGCATTCTGTACCTTACAACCTCTTCTTTTTAATCAAACCTGCACTGCAGCACCTCTCAACAGAGAACAAATTCAACCGAATTGAATTTTCAGGAGCTTCTGAATTCTCTGCTGAGACCAAATATGGAGGTAGGATTGGGACAACTTGACTGTGATGTGGATATCATTGAGCATAATAATCCAATGCCTTCTGTGGACATGTTGACTTATTGGTTTTGAGGTAGCTGTTATAATTCTTGACGCAGGACTCTGTGCTCTACGGGCTGTTTCCGGGGACGCACACCGAGACAAATATCAACTGCTGCTGGAAGGCCATCAACTCGGTGAAGGACGCACTTTGGTCCGCCCGCAACTTGCTGATCTTCCAGCTGAAAGAACTGTCCTCAACCGAGTGTTGCAGACTGGCACATTCCAAAGTCCAGGACTACGTGCTGAGGGATGTGCTGAAGCTTGGGGCAGCTGCCGCAAAGGCACAATGGGGAAAGGCCACACTGTAAGGCCTTTTAACGGAGGCAGACCAAGGGCCCGGGAACTGCAGAATACCCTCGACCTGTGTAACTGTATGCCAATCTGAGAAATAACGGCACACAGTAATTTATTGAGGCATGTATACAGTTTTAAGTATTGAAATGTAATCATTGTAATTAGTACAAATCTGTAAATATTGAGGCATGGATATAGTTTTAAGTATTGAAATGTAATCATTGTAATTTGTACAGATCTGAAAGAATGTCTTGATTCTGCATTGTTTGCGTTTCAAAGCCCTGCACATTTGCAATAGTTTATTTGAGATTTTTATGAATAAAGTATATTTTTGGGAAAAAAAAACTGCTTCTCAAACCTTTTGGCTAAGATCAAGTGTAGTTTTTGATCCCGCACTTGATTGAGAAGTCAATGAGGTTACACTGAGGCTTCATTTGAAGCAATTGTTTAAAACACCATCTCGGCCTTTTGGCGAAGATGCAAATGAGATCAAACACTGGAGGGGGTGCAATACCTATCAACTGTCAGCCTATCTTGTCAGCTTGGATCTGTAATGTCTCTCTGATAGGGACTTTGATTGGATATAACTAAAAGAAAACTGCTTCTTGGCCTTTTGGCTAAGATCGAGCCCAAGATGGGGTGCAGTGTCTTATCCGGTCAGCTTGGATCTTGTTTGTCTTTCAGTGGGGACCATAAATTGGACTTAATTGGGATTTTAATTTGGATTTTGGAGCAAACAAGGAACGGATTTGGGTTTGCCTGGTCCACTCTCAGCATCAGCTTTGTAACTTAAAGGATGGAGTTTTAAAGAAATTAAAACGTTCTCATTTTAATTAATTATTAATAATTGAAACAGAAAATAAATTCAACATTTTCAGGAATTTAGTTTAGTTTTCATATCAGAGATCATGCTAATTGTGCACAGGGAATAGTAATCATGTGTACTAGCCTTAATCAATTGGGTAGTGACTTTTCCTATTGAATCGCTCCTAGGAGTAAACAGATGTAGCAAAGAAAAACTTTCATTTATGTGGCAGCTTTCAGATCCAAAATACTAACAGAAATTGGTGGGAATACTCAGTAGGTCAGGCAGCACCAGTGGAGAGAGAAGCAGAGTTAAAGTTTCAGATCAATGACCTTTCATGCAATTCTAATATGAGTTTCATTTTCCTTAAAAGTAGCCAAAAAACAGGATATTATACAGCTCTGTGGAGTGATGAGGAACTGTGGAGGTACAGAAGATGGGATAGCTTTCACCTAGTTCCAGTTTTAATGTATATACACATGTGTAAAGTCATTTTTTAGGTTAAAGGTTAAATGCTGACATAGATGCTTTTTTTGGTCTTTCAAGCGATCTGAGTTTCATTGACACGGCCAGCATTGGTTGCCTTTCTCTAATTGACTTTGAATTGAATGGATTAATAGGCTATTTCAGAATCAATCACTTTGCTGTGGATCTGGAGTCACATGCAGGCCAGCCAAGATAAGGACAGCAGATTTCCTTAGTGAACCAGACATGTTTTTATGACAATCAGAGCTTTCAATTCCAGGTTTTGTTAATTGATGTTAAACTTCACCCGCTGCAATGTGGAATCTATGACATTAGCCAAGGCTGCTAGATTACTGGTTTAGTGACATTAACACTAGACCACCAGCTCTCACCTCCTGATTTGGACCTAAGTGTGTTCCACAAAAGACTGTAACAATGGACTGAAGGAAGAGCCAACAATATTAAGGAATTTATATTAATTATCATCTATAACTTGATCATTTTAATAACTTAAATAAATAAAAACAAAAATTAAATTTGAATCATTTATTTACTGGTACTCATTTTCATAAGTATTTCTACATTTAAAATTAAAATTAATCATTAATATTTCTATCATTATACTTTGGTTCTGAAATTTTTTGAGTTATGATTGCTGATAAGGTTGACATTTACACCAAGTCTATGAAAGAAATTACAGTTTTTTCAGGCCCTAAATCGTGGGGTCAGTTTTGATATGAGATTGACTTTTACACAAATATATAGGGTTTCTGTCTCACCATATCCAGAGTATTACATGCAATTCTCTTTCTGCTCCTGCACTATAAACCTTGATGTCCATGGAGGGTCTATCCCTTCGCCCTCCTATTTATTAACAAAATTCTGGCATTCAGCAACACTACCTCAAAGCACGGCTGCAATTCTCCCATCCCACTATGCTAACAATTAGCAGAGTGGTCTGGGCGATTCTTGTGTCGGACGATTCACAGGATTCGCGCATGCCTTCCCGTCCCCGGTAGCATCTTCCAGCGCCAGATTTTCAGCAGTGTCATCTCTGCGCTGGAAATCAGCGGGGAGGCACAAGAATCATTTTAATACTTATTTGAATATCATTTGAATGTGATTAGCAGGCCTGAGACTGAAATCTCTGGGCTCACTAGTATCTCCCCACCCCCCCACACCTCCATCCACTGCCAAAGTAATTCACTCCAGCAGGGATTACGGTAACTTCCCACTTTCGGGGAACTAATGACCTGAGGGTCAGATGGTTGGGGGGGGGGGGGGTGTCCATTGGACATTTGCATCTAGTTGTGCCAGAATGTGCCCCGGCACTGCCCAAGGGGCAAAATGTCAATGCTCAAGAGCACTTTGGCACTGAACATCAGGCATGGAGCAGTACCGAGGGGGTGTGGCTTAGTAGGCAGAGCTTGATGGGTGGGAGCTGTGAGGTGATTGGTGGGGGTGGGGTTTCCCACTACCACTCTGCAGACAGGATCAGTGGGAGAGGTGGGAGACCAGCAACTGGGGCAGGCTGGGACTGGATAGGAGAGTCAATCTGCTGGAGAATTGGGGTTGCAGGAGCAGGGGGGTTGGCACTGCAAGGGGGGAACTGTCAGGGGGAGCAGAGCTGGAGATCGGGGTGAACTGACAATGGGGGAGGGGGGCTGGCCTGTGAATGGTTGCGGGGGGGCCAGCGATCAGGTCATGGGGAGGCTCGGAGAGCCAGCAATGTGGGGAATCACAGAGCTGGCCAGCAATCGAGTTGGCCAGCAACTGGGAGGCCGGTGTTGAGGGGCCACTTCGCATGCACTGATCTCAGTGCTGACAAATTGGCACATGCACAATGGCCCGCTCAGCGCTATGCTGCCAACCTCTCTGGCCGGAATGGATGTATAATGATGGAGAATGATGTTTATAAATGCTAGTGACCTCTGCATTGCACAGAATGTGGGAAATTCTTCTCTGAACTCCCACCGAAAGAAACCAGTGTGAATTACTCCAGTTTTCATGCGAATTTGACACGTACAATGTTTTTGGGAGAATTCTGGCCACAATGCCAGGTTACACACATATGCTGATGACCCAGCACCACCTCACTGCCACCTCTCTCCACTGTTCCACCATGTTAAATTATCAGACTTCGGTCAGTGGGATTTCCCATTGATGTCACCCCAGGCTGTTGTGAAACCGCAAGCAACGGTGCACTGCTGGCAGAACCAGAGAATCCAATTAAACATTAGGAAGGTTGAAGTTATTATTTTTGGCTCCCACTCTAAACTTCATTCCCCAGCTATCCAATTCCATTCCTCTACCTAACAAGTGTTTGACTTTGCAACTTTGGTCTCACATTTGACCACAAGATGTGCTTTGGATCAAGTATTCACACTAGCACCAAGAACTAAGACTGCTATTTTCACCTCCATAACATTGCCCTACTTCACCCCTGCTCCATGTCATCTGTTCCTTAAATCCTCATTGGGGCCTTTGTTATGTTCAGATTGGATTATTCTAATGCACTCCTGGCTGGTCTTACATGTTCTACCCTCTGTAAAGTTCTCTATGGTGCTGCCCCTGTCTTACATGTACTGAGTCCCATTCCCCCATCACTCCTGTGCCTGCTGACACACAACCTTTTGATTTTTAAATCTCATTCTGGTTTTCAAATTTCTCCATGGCTCCCCCCATCCTTATCTCTGTAATCTCCTTCAGTCCCAAAACCATCTGTGCTTATCAATGATGTGGAGATAGCGGCGTTGGACTGGAATGGGCATTGTAAGAAGTCTCACAACACCTAAAGTCCAACAGGTTTATTCGGAATCACGAGCATTCAGAGCTGCTCCTTCCTCAGGCGAGTGGAGAGTTGAGTTCACAAACACGGCATATATAGACAGACACAATTGCAAGATAATGGCTGGAATGCAAGTCTTTACAGGTGCAGACTTGTGGAGGGAGGTTTCAGCTCTCCACTCACCTGAGGAAGGAGTGGGGCTCCGAAAGGTCATGATTCCGAATAACCTGTTGGACTGGTGTTGTGAGACTTCTTACTCTGCTTATCTAATTCTGGCCTTTTGAGCGTCCCCAGGTCTTCCGTTCTTGGCCATGCCTCCAGTTTACCAGGCCCTAAATGATATTCCCTCCCAACCTCTTTTTCTCTCTGCCCTATTCCCCTTTAAGACACCCCTTTAAACCTACCCCTTTCATTAAGCTTTTGATCATCTGACCTAATATCCCCTTTATGACTCAGTGTCATAATTTTATAATGGGACATTTCTTGATGTTGAAGGTATTATAGACTATAACTTGATGCCTGTCTAGATTGATTTGATTTATTGTTTGCACTTTCGTTCATATTTTCCTCAACCAATTAGCTTGCACTAATGTGCTGTGTCCCCACCTCCTCCCCCTCCCCCTCAATGAGTAGTCTATGCTTTAACAACTTCCAGTGCTCCAAGTGCTCTCTGACCAATTATAATGGATTTTCATTATTGCACCCCCCCCCCCCAAGCTGGTTGCTTCATTATATATATATATAAATAGTTCTGCATTATCATTTGTTTAACTACATGTCATACAATGGTCTGTACATTCCCTATTACATCTCATGCCACCGGGTGGCCCAGTTAAATGGGGAAGATGTAAGCCAAGTGGGATGTGAGAATGTGATGAAGTGGACAGAAAAGAGGTTATGTGGTGAGAGCGTGGGAGTTAGCCCCAGGAGCGTGGGGAGAGCAGAGGTGTTGTACATACCTGTTGAGCTCAGGAATAAACTACGTTTGCTGGAAATCCTTGTTACCAATGATTAAGCAGACCCATAATTTTCTACACTTCCTAACTCGACATCATCTTGTGGCTCCCTTTCCCTTCTTTTGAATGCCTCTTTAATAATTTTTCTTTGATCTATCCTCTGTTTCCTCCCACTCTCGCTCCCATTATTTTCCCTCATCATCTGGTTTATTTTAACTCCATCTTTAAAGTCTGGTGGCGCAATGGCACAGTGGTTAGCACTGCTGCCTCACAGCGTAAAAGACCCAGGTTCAATTCCAACATCGGGTCACTGTCTGTGTGGAGTTTAGACATTCTCCCTGTGTCTGTGTGGGTTTCCTCTGGCTGCTGCGGTTAATGTTAAATTGACCTAGTGTCAGGGGGATTACCAGGGTAAATGTGTGAGGTCACAGGAACAGGGCCTGGTGGGATGTGGTTGGTACAGACTCAATGGGCTGAATGGCCCCCTCCTGTACTGTAGCAATTTTATGACCGGCCAAACTTAAATCAATTCCTTACTTACTCCAGACACCAAATTCAAACTGAATCCAATTCATGATCACCAAAAGGGAGACAAACAACATCCAAGCTGACAAGATAAGGCAGTGCACCCCATCTTGGGTTTAATCTGACGTTTAATCTTAAACCAAAAGTTGCATCTTCCTTTCATCACCGCTCTCCCCTCCCCCCCTCCCCCAACTCTCCCTCAATCGCCAAAGGTTCTGAGTAAATGATAAACACTGTCCAAATCCATGTTATAATACCTGTTTAATGATTGAGCTGTGCGCTGGAGGCGTTAGTAAACAACAGCTATGGAGCATTCATTTAAAGGGCGGCTGAGATAGAGAGTTAGTCCGGTCTATTTAAACAACAGCCGTGCGGTGTATCCAACGCAACCTGCTCGACTGTTTTAAGTCCCGCCCACCTGTAGAGAGCTGGTCTCCAATGCGAGTTTGAGGCTTTACCTGCAGCGCAGAGTGTTAACGCGCACTGCTCTGTTAGCAGTCAGTCAGCTGGGAGAGGAAAATAATAGAGCATTGAATAGGGACAGCCGGCAAGCAGGTGACGCAGTGATACTGGTTATTCCAGCAATATAGAGTCTAAACTAAAGAGCGACAGAGTGACGCAGATAGAACTGGTGGCATTGCTATTGTAAGACTGATTATCTACCAGAACAAAGTTCAGCTGACGGGAGAGGAAATAAGGCATTGACTCTTCACCTCTTAAGACACAAGTACAAGCAGGTTTAATGGCTGAAAAGTTTGAGTGAAGCCGGGGAAGAGCTTACAGTGACTGGTTTATTGGTAAGCAATTATTTTTCTGCTTCATATCAAAAGTATTACATTAATCTATGTGGTCGCCCATTGAAATTATAAATTGTCCGTGCTCATGTTGTTAAGGAAGGTAAAATAATTTGAAATCTGTTTTTCTGATGATAGACTTTCCTTTTGAAATACCTACTCATCCTATGTCATTGAATTAATTTTTTTTTGGGGGGGGTGAATTTACTCAATCACTTGGGAGATGGACTGTGTTACTGTTTAATTTCAGACATTCTTTCTGTCTCTGTGATATATAACTATGTTGACCTCCAATGCATTGTCTAAAGAGGGTACCAGTCAGTGCACATTATGAAGTGAATCTCCCTTTGGTTTTTGTGTGACAAATAAAATGGTGCTTGATATTTTTCTCGGTGCAGAGTGTGCCAGGTAGTGGAGGATGTTTATCGTGTACAAAGGAAACTTGTTGCTTAGACCACCAATTACTTGTGGTGCTTTCTTCAGGAAGGGTTAGATATAGAGTGGAGGTGAGTGGGTGGGGTGCTGGGGGATGGCAAAGGTGAGATGCCATTAAAAGAGATTTCTTTTGAGGTTCTTCTATAAATTACTGCAGTGTCCATCCATGGTGATTAGGCAACTCTTTAAATCTGTTTGAGTTGTAACTTGGAAATATCACCCTGTCTATTGAAGTTTTTTAAGATGACCAGTATATGAGTTACTAGGTGCATCCAGGAAATGTCAGAATTTGAAATTGGGTGCAGTTTGAAATGAGGAGAAACTGTATTTTAAAATAAAAGCTGGATATCTGAAAAGAAACAGAAAATGCTGGATAAACTCAAATCTGCAGTACCTGTAGGGAGAGAGAGAGAGAGAAACAGTTAATGTTTTGAATCCGTATGATGACTTCCATCTGTGTGATTGTTCTGTTTTGTTTGCTAAGTTGTTGCGTAATTGAAAACCAACATAACTTATATTGTGATGTCCCATATTAATTTAAGATTTTGGGTTGCAGGCCCAGGTTCAGGTTTCCATAATGTGTTGCCCCTTGATCTCTCAACCCTTTTTGTTTTTGTCATAATGCAGACTCTTCAATCCCACTTATTTTTAAAGGGTTGCTAATGACAACAAAAGTACTTTTGGAGGCAGCCCTGTAAAGTAATAGTCTGATGCTGGATCCTTGGAAATGCTCGAGTGCCAACATCAGCAAAGCTAAATGACTGGCATTGGCAGTTCACCTTGTTACATCTGGTCATGTTTGTTTTGTGATGGATAGCTATGCTCTGTTACTAATAGCAACCCCAGTTAGCCTTCTCCTGATATTTAAGGATGTTTCCCACGGTGTGATTTTTGGAAGCATGTGAGCTAAACTGCATTACAGTCACCTCCTTTTGGGAATGAGCCAGTAATGTAAATGCAGTATCAACATACAAGCAAATTCTAGTTACTCTTGCTTTTTATTTTACTTTTTACTCTAATTGGTTAAGTTACAATTTTGCTAAGATTCATGCCAAACTAGCCTTATTTAATGTGGAGCTTTTTCATTGGATGGCAGGTGTGAAATGTACGTGCTCTCTTAAATTCATTCATGGGATGTGAGCGTCATTGGCTAGGCCAGCACTTATTACCCAACCCTAATTACCCTTGAGAAGGCAGTGGTGACCTGTCTTCTCGAACCATTGGAGTCCATGTGATATAGGTGCATGCTCTCTGTGTGTGAGAGAGAGAGAGAGAGAGAGAGAGAGAGAGAGAGAGAGAGAGAGAGAGTGTTCCAGGACTTTTGTCCCAGTGACAGTGAAGAAACAGTGATATGTTTTCAAGTCAGTATGATGGGTTTTGAGGGGAACTGCCAGGTGGAGGTGTTCCCATGTATCTGCTGCTCTTGGATCTGCAAAATGGTAGTGGTCATGGTTTGGAAGGTGCTGTATAAGGAACCTAGGTAAGTTCCTGTAGTGCGTCTTATAGACGGTACAAATGGCTGTCACTGTCCATCAGTTATGGAGGGAGTGAATGAATCTTTGAATGAGGTGCCAGTCAAGCAGCAGCTTTATGGTGTCATGCTTTTGGAGTGTTTTTGGAGCGCCTCTCAGGAATATTCCAACACTTGTGCCTTGTAGATAACGCATGGACAGGCTTTGGGGAGTTAAGTGAGTTATTTGCCAAGGATTCCTAGCTACTGACCTGCTCTTGTAGCCACAGTATTTATGTAGCCTGATCCAGTTCAGTTTCTGGTGAATGGTAACCCCCAGGATATTAATAGTGGGCAATGGTAATGCCATTGAATGTCAGGAGCGAATGTCAGATTCTCTCTTAGAGATGATCATTGCCTGACATTTGTGTGGCACAAATGTTATTTGCCACTTGTCAACCCAAACCTGGATATTGTGCAGTTCTTGCTGCTTTTGGACACTGCTTCAGTACCTGAGGAGTCGTGAATGGTGCTGAACATTGTCTACACTTCCCACTGCCTTGGAAAAGCAGCCAGCATAATCAAGGACCCCACGCATTCCGGACATACTCTCTTCCATCGAGGAAAAAGATACAAAAGTCTGAGATCGCCTACTGACCAACTCAAAAACAGATTCTTCCTTGCTGCCATCAGACTTTTGAATGGACTTACCTTGCATTAAATTGATCTTTCCCTACACCCTAGCTATGACTGTAATACATTCTGCACTGTCTCTCTTCCTTCCCTATGTATGGCATACTTTGTTTGGAAAGCATGCAAGAAACAATACTTTTCACTGTATGCTAATACATGTGACAATCAAATCAAACATTGTGCAATGATCAGTGAACATTCCCTGTCTGACATTGATAGAAGGTCATTGAAGGTTGGGCTGAGGACACTATTCCTAAGGAATTCCTACAGTATTGTTTGACACCCTACAATCATCATCGTTTTGTGCTAGGTAAAATTCCAAACAGCAGAGAGATTTCTTCCTAACTTCCACTGATTCTGTTTTTGCTGGGGCTTGCTGATGCCACGCTTGATGAAATGTTGCCTTGTTTTCAAGGGCAGTGACTTTCCCCTCACCTCTGCAGTTCAACTCTTTTATTCATGCTTGAACCAATGAGGTCAGGAGCTGACAGAACCCAAACTGTGTCAAAGAGCAGGTTATTGCCGAGCAAATGTCACTTGATTGCACTGTTAATGATCCCTTCCATCACTTTACTGATCAAGAGTAGAATGATGGGGCATAATTGGCTGGCTTAGATTTGTCCTGTTTTTTATGAATGAGTTACTGATATTCACAAAGGACCCTTTTTAATATAATGAGATGTTCTAAAGAGCTTCACAGAAGCATTACAAAACAAATTGGACCCTGAGCTGTATAAGATAATGTAAAGTCAGACGACCAAACATTTGGTCCAAGAGGTAGGTGTATCACAAGAGGAGGAAAGAAAGCAAGGTAAAAGTGTTTGGCGGGTATTCCAAAGCTTGAGACCTAGATAACCGAGGAGGCACAATTAAAATCAGAGATGATTGAGAGTGTGGACAGTTCTGGGTGGGAATTAGGGAGGCCATGGAGGGATTTATAGACGTTTACAGCATGGAAACAGGCCCTTTGGCACAACTTGTACCTGCTGCCCAGTTTTTACTAGTAAGCTGGTCCCAATTGCCCATATTCCTCTATACCCATCCTTCCCATGTAACTGTCTAAATACTTCTTAAAAGACAAAACTGTGCCCACCTCTACTACTACCCCTGGCAGCTTGTTCCAGACACTCACCACCCACTGAGTGAAAAGATTGGTCTTCTGGACCCTTTTTGTATCTCTTCTCCTCTCACCTTAAACCTATGCCCTCTAGTTTTAGATTCCCCTACTTTTGAGAAAAGATCTATCTTATCTATGCCCCTTATTATTTGATAGACCTCTATAAGTTCAACATTAAGCCTGCTACGCTGCAGGGGAAAAAGTCCCAGTCTATCCAGCCTCCCCTTATAACTCAAACCATCAAGCCCCAGTAGCTAGCTGCTAAATCCTAGGTAATAACAAGGATAAGATTTTTAAAATTTAAGAGTTGCTGGCTCTGACTTGGAGTCAATGTTGATCAGCAAGCACTGAGTGATATGGAAACAAGATTTGGCACAAAATGACATGAGCAGCAGAGTTTTGGATGAATTTGGATTTTAGAGAAAAGAATACAGGAGATCAGCCAAGTGTTGGAATAGTGGAGTCTATAGTGGCTATGAAGGCATGGACGGTGGTCTGAGCAGCAGATCAGCTGAAATATCAAGGTTGTGAACAGATTGACTTAATTTGAGACCACTGCCAGAGAAAGGGAATGGCATTAATAGCTAGGAGATGCAGTAGAGACTGAAAAGAATGGCATCAGTCTTTCCTATATTTAATTGGAGGAAATTTCTGCTCCACAGTATCGGATGTCATTCACATCTGATGCTTTAACAACAGTGGAGGAGTTGTTGCTGAGGTAGAGCTGGATGCCATCAGTGTTCATGTGAAAACTAATGAAACACCTTTGCCACATCATTCAGAGGAGCAACATGGAGATGAGAAATAGGAGGCACCCAAAGAATAAATCTGTGGGGACAGCAAAGGTAACAGTCTGAGAACAGGAATACTTCTAAATCAAGCATTGTCACATTGCACAGACAATGAATTCCTTGAATATCTTGGATCTTTTTGTCTACCCTGCTATTACACTTATCCCAGCCCAACGCCGACATCTCCACATCATGACTATGATGCTACCCCAGTGGCTGCAGCATAACCAGCAAAAGGCAACTGACTTTCAGTGCTGAATCCTGCAGATGGCCTTGAGCAGCTCCAGCTATAGAATTCCCAATTTTGGATTATGTCATCTCAGCATGGGTGATAGGCCAAATTAAGAGCAATGGCAGAGTGATGGTGATGGGAGGAAAAAAATTTCTTGGAGGATAGCAAGGTTGCATTCTATGGAGACACCTTTCCTGAGGCAGCATTTTAGTAACCCTAAGCAGCTGATGGATAGTATTAACTTAAAACTTCCCTCCCCCTGCTATTGAATCACAATTTCCTTGCCTAATTTCAGAAGCTTTCACATTTAGCTCCCACTAGACCTTTCAACAAAAGTCTATAACAAGGATGATAATGTAGCTCCTGTTCTGTTTTATAACACACTATATTGCAATTTTAAATTAATTAGCAAAGAAATGAACAGTTCATTTTTAAAACATCTTGGTCTCATGCTAATTCAAATTACTTTGAATATTTCCTTGTTCATGGATCCAGGCACAAATCCTCACTCTCACTTTTTAATGCCAATTAAAGACCTGGGGATGATTTGGAGCTTTGGACAGAACCTGTGATTTGCCTCTTCCTGACCTACAGTATTTCCCACTCCTTTGTTTATAATCTGAATGTAAATGAGGAAAAATGTCACATAAGGCTTCCCCAGTCAACACCAGGAAGACCTATTTGTTGGCCAGGATAATTAGAGTATGTTGGCATAGGAGTGATTGATTCACCGTTAGGAAAACTTATAAAAGAAAAAAATGTATTTTTGTAAATTCATCACTGTTTCTGAGCCATACACGCTCGTGCACTGGTGAGTGCCATAGCAAGCAAACCAGCCTCCCACCTATTGACTCTGCCTACACTTCCTGCTGCCTTGGAAAAGCAGCCACGTAATTAAGGACCCCAGACATTCTCTCTTCTATCTTCTTCCGTCAGGGAAAAAATACAAAAGTCTGAGGTCACGTACCAACGGACTCAAGAACAGCTTCTTCCCTGCTACTGTTAGACTTTTGAATGGCTCTACCTCACACCAAGTTGACTTTTCTCTATACCCCAGCTATGACTGTAGCACTATATTCTGCACCTTCTACTTTCCTTCGTTTCCTTCTCTCCTATGTACTCTATGAATGGTATGCTCTGTCTGTATAGCACGCAAGAAACAATACTTTTCCTGTATACTAATACATGAGACAATAATAAATCAAATCAAAAAATTCCTCTGAAGGAGTTGAGTTAGTCCAGTTAGACTCAGCACCACAGTGTCTACCCAACCACAGTGGCCTAACAGGAATTTCAGATGGACTCGAAGATATGGCTGGCTGGAATTTGGTGCTGGGAGGGTTGAATGATTACAGAACCTAATCATTGTCCTTCTCTACTCTTCCTCTTCACCTCGCCCAGTTATTCCCAGGGCACGTTATTAGAAGACATCAATCTGTACTGACAAACATTAAGATGAAAATGTTTAAATAAAAATGAGAGGAGTGCCAATCAGGCGCAATCACCTTGCTCAACAAAAGTTGACAATCATATTGAATCTTGTGAGCTCTATGTGCTGCTTTTCTTTTGTACCTAGTGTTGCTCCCATTTGAACCCATGTAAAATATGGCAGTTGTATGGCCCATTCCAGGCCCTGAATATTGCAAACTACTATATAGCCAATTAAATACTTTAGAAGTGCAGTCATTGTTGTCCAGCAATATGCAGCAGCCAATTTGCAAACAGCAAATAACAATGTGATCAGATACTGTACTGAGTACTGTTGGATGAGGGCTAAATATTGGCCAGAACATGGGGGCGCTCTCATCTATTCTTCAATGTACTGCCGTGGGATCATCTACCTGATGGCTAAATGCCTCATTCTAAGTATAATGCATTTGATAAAAACATACAAAATAGGAGCACAAGGAGGCTATTTGGCCCTTCAAGACTGCTGTGCCATTCATTAAGATCATGGCTGATCATTCAACTCAATAGCCTGATCCTGCCTTCCCCCTATATATCCTACACAAATAATGCTTCCTCAGTACTGCACTGGTGTCAGCCTGAATGATGTAACCAAGCCTCTGGATTGGATTTTTGAACCATCAATCTTCTGATTCTGAGGCTGGAGTGCCACAACCAGTGCCAAAGACCCTGTGAATCAAATGTGGGAAAGTTTTCATTTTTTTTAAGCCAAGTTCCTGAAGGTGGCTTGCGGCATCCGTGCGAGTCTTCACTGCTGTAGGAAACACTGCCAAATTTATCTTTACATGTTCAGCCAATGGCTGAAGAATTTGGTGTTCGCATTTAGCTGCAGTCCACCACAGACTGTAATGGTTTACCATGCTGGTTTTTAGCAGCGGTCAATGTTTGTGCAAGATGAAGAACTTGGTTGAACTGTGGTCGGACAGGAGTACAACAGTTCAATGCATTAGATCATTGTGTTGTTATAGTAACCACTCCATGTAAACAATAGTGGATAACAAAGGAGTGGTTTCAAGGCTATGCGGATAATTGAGCTCAAATGATGTCATTAAAAAAAATGAGGAAAGCATTTTGTTCCATTTGAAACTGTTATCCAAAACTCCCTGATAACATTACAGTTTTCTAATTCCTATATTGTTCCAATTGTGCTCAGGAAGCATCCTGAATATTGTGCTTTGAACATTTTTTACATTACACGCTACAGCTGATGGCAGATGGTATCCTTGCTGTCAGCTACACCAGTGAATGTAAATGATCTAGCATGCAGACCACTGGTGTCGTCATATGTACACACAGGCTAGGCTTGTTAATGCAGTAACGCAAATGCATAGGGACCATCTCGTGCATCTGAAGTTGCCATATTTTGCATTGGATCTGAACAGCCCAGAGTGGCACCCAATGATGAGTGAAGTACAGCATTGCATGGAATCATGGACTATTGATTCAAGCTATAGTAAAAGATGAAGCACTTTTTATAACCACTGTTCTAATGCAAATGATTTAAGAGTAATTTCTGAGGTGTCAATGCTAGAGTTTTGCTCTGAGTAGCTCTTGCAGAGACCAACACAAATAGGTCAAGTGACCACCACTGTGCTGTCATCCTTTGTGATTCTATGTTTAAGATTTTAGGTTACTCTCGAATCAATGAGCCTAGTTCTGTATGTTCCAGCCAGTTTGTTATCCCTTCCCCAATAGAGGGAAATTCAGAACGTGGCCCAAAAACGACCATGGTTAGTTGATTTAAGTCACTGGTTTTAATCCATTTCTTCAAGTGATCTGCTATGGCTTCAGAAATCCGCAAAAGACAATTGCTAGAACAATTGGAGCTTTCAAGACAATGACCTATAGATCTTAATGTTATCCACACATTTGTGTTTCACTCAAAACACAGATTTTGAGTGGAAAGGAACAAAGTCAGGAAATTGGGGTTAAATTGCAGATTGGCCATAGTCTAGTTGAATTCGGATTAGATCCGAGGGGTGGAATGGCCTGCTATAGTTCCTAATTTTAACAGCCAAATAAATATTCTCAAAAGACGAAGGATAGTGGCAGTAGTGTGTATATATCTTTACAGTTATTGCTAAGCTTGTTTTGAAGTGTTCTTCACTACAGCCTTATGTAGTAGAATAATAAATTGCTTACAGTGTTGCACTAAAAAGTGACCTGGCATTCCAATGATTTGGTTAAGGCACAAACTCAGCAGTTCTATTTGTGGTGTAAGTTGGGGTGGGAAGAGCCAAATGCTTTTATCTTTAAAACTTGTAAGGAACTTGGAGCAGGATCTGTCTGTTTTGTATTTCATTTATGTTCTGTCGTGAATTATAATTAACATCTGAAACTATTTTTTGGCTGGGATTTTACTAAACCATTGGCAATGAGCTGAGAGGTGGGAGAACAGGTAAAATGACACAGAGAAGCATTGGAAGGCATATGTCTGATCTCCTCCCACCACCATGCCATTTTGCCAGTGGTAGGAAAGCTGGCAGATAGGCCATGCACTGGGAGTTCCATTGAACAACTTAAGTGGCCAATTAAGGGCCTCTTCTTGGACTTCTTACTCCTGTAGAGATGAAGTGAAAACGGTCAAGAGGTTCAAGTTTCTAGGTGTCCAGATCACCAACATCCTGTTCTGGTCCCTCCACGCCGGTGCTATAGTTAAGACGCACCAATGCCTTTGCTTTCTCAGGAGGCTAAAGAAATTCTGCATGTCCGCTACGACTCTCCAATTTTTACAGATGCACCTGTAAAGCTGATACTGTATCACAGCTTGATATGGCTCCTGCTCTGCCCAAGACCGCAAGAAACTACAATGGGTCGTAAACATTGACCAGTCCGTCATGCAAACCAGCCTTCCATCATTGACTCTATGCACATTCCTTGCTGCCTTGGAAAAGCAGCCAGCATAATCAAGGACCCCATGCACCCTGGACATACTTTCTTCCACCCTTCTTCCATCAGGGGAAAAGGTAATATTTCTGTATAAGATCACATACCAACCAACTCAAGAACAGCTTCTTCCCTGCTGTCATCAGGCTTTTGAAAGAGCCTACCTTATTAAGTTGATCTTTCTGTACACTGTAGCAATGACTGTAATAGTACATTCTGCACCCTATGTACTCTATGCTTTGTCTTATGGCGTGCAAGAAGCAATACTTTTCACGATGTACCAATACACGTGGCAATAAGTCAGATCAAATATTACCAGCAGCAGAGTTCTTGTGGCCATGTGGGAAGACTATCGAGTGAACCCTAACTGCCTCTTAGTCAGCTCCAATGGTAATGGGGTAGGGGTGACAATCCATGGCCCACAGGGCCTCCAACAGCAATGACCAACCCCATTCAACATAGGCCCCTTCCCTCAGCAATCCCCATCCTGATGTGATAGCTGACACCTGTCTGGCATCAGCATCCTCAGATCCCACTTCTACTTTTCAAGATGTCCAGCTGTTGATGCACTCATCCTGCAGCTGCAGTCTCAACAATGGCCACCACTCATGATGCTGCTGATTGAATTGCCTTTTCCTTTCCAACACTGGCTGAAGGAGGCCGTCTCCTGCTTCCTGTCCTAGCAGTAGGACTTTACCCTCCAGGATCAGAATTCAGTTCTTTATTCTTGCGATGCCTTCAAAAAAGAAACAAAGAACAGATATGATTCTCTGGTGCTGTAATACTGAGGGAAAGCTAACACTTGCAAGACCATCTGTTCTCCCCACTAGATATATGATCAGAATTCTGGATATCGTTAAGTTGTGGGGAAAATGAGTTCTCTTGTGTGTCCCTAATCCCTGGGGAAATCCTATAATGCAACTCCAATCTGCAGAAGATGCTTTCCCCTTGCAGGAGTTTGCTCATTCTACCATCCTTCTCTTCATGGCAGAACCCTTGAGATAATTGTCACAACTTCTGTTCTGCTGAGAGTTGACATTTATTTCCCTTCTGCAAGGAAAGGCCATTCGGTTCACTGACACTGTCCAGTATTTGATAAGGCCATAAATTGGGTCAGTTATGATCTTAACTCCACTTTTCTGCTTGCTCCCCTTTAACCTTGGAACCCTTTGCCAATCACACATCTGTCTAACTCAGCCCTGAATATATTCAGTGATCTCTCATCTTTGCTCTGAGGATGAGAATTCCAAAGATTAACAACCCTCAAGAAATTCCTCCTTGTCTCTACCTTTTAAATTATTTTGAACCTGTGCTCCTTAATTCGTGGTTTCTGCACGGGGGGAGTCAGGGAACATCATCTCAAAATCCAATCTATCAATTTTGTACAAGATCATCTCCAATCGAACATGGGCCCAACTTGTTCAATCTCTGCTCCTGAGTCAACCCTTTTATCCAAGTGAATCTTCCCTGAACTGTTTGAAATCCAAGTATATTCCTCCAGTAAGGAGATCAAAACTGCACAGTGCTCTAGGTGTGTTCTCACGATGACCTGTTGTCGTAGTGAAACTTTTGTGCTCCACCTCCCTTGCAATAAAGGACAACATTCCATTTGCCTTGCTAACTGTTTGCTGCACTTGCATTGAGGTTTGTGTGCAAGGGCACCAAAATCCCTCTGTAGCATTCTGCAATCTCTCTACATTTAAATAATATTTTGCTTTTTTAGTCAGGAGCTTTCTTCTTTGCTGTGTAACTGGGTTACATCCCTTTTATTTTTGCAAATAGGGTTTTTAAACTTTCACCTGCTTAAAAATTTGAACTGAGACAGAGCAAATATGTAAAAATGTGCTGCCAAGCTTCAAGGTGAAGGTGGAAGAAATTAAAAAATCACCCTCGGGGGATGAGAGAAATTTCCCATATTCCAGATTGCCTTTGGTTAAGAGTTTCAATGGCTAAGTATTGTATATTGAAACAACGGCTGCCACAGACAGACCCACCCAAAACCACTTGAATACACAATAGATGAAGCATTTCAAAACCAAATTTCCCAGCCAAATTAGAGAGATTGCAAATGACACAGGTGGTGTCAAGGAAGTCCTCAGCAGAGGGAGCAGGTTGAAGGCTGCTCTTTCTTTTCCCCCTTTCATTTGGAGTAAGTGCTACCAGATTCAAGAAGCCAACTCCAGCACAAACCTACCCAATGAACTGTGATCTTTTTAATATTTGCTCTACACTTCATTTTTCTTGCTTCCAGCCCCCAAATTCCAGACAGCATTTAAATTGATATGTGTAACTTTGTAAGAACCAGCACAGTAGCACAGTGGTTAGGCCTGGGGCCAATGTCAATGCAGAGTCTGCACATTTTCCCCATGTCTGTGTGGGTTTCCTCCTGGTGCTCCGGTTTCCTCCCACTGTCCAAAGATGTGTGGGTTAGGTTAATTGGCCATGCTAAATTACCCCTAGTGTCAGGAGATTAGTGGGGTAAATACATGGGGTTAGGGCCTGGATGGGATTGTGATCGGTGCAGACTCAATGGGCCAATGGCCGCCTCCTGCACTGTAGGAAATCCAGGTCATAGAATCCCTAATGTGGCTGTTTATAGTATGACTGTGCTAGAGAAACACCTAGCAGATATTGTCTTCATTTTAGGATAAGCTGAAGAAGTGCTTGGCCTTCTGGAAACACCACATGCAGAACAAAAGAAATTGGGAAGAGGTGATGTTATAAATTCTAAGTCTGACGTTTCCCATTTGCTGTTTGAGAACATATCCTGTTGTTTAAGACAGCGAAACCCAAATTTCTGCAGTTCTCTTTAATATAGTGAAAAGTCCCAAGGTGTTTAATAAAAGGTCTTCAAAGGTTAACACCAAACCACAAAGGAAATACTAGGGCTCAGAACCAAAAGCTTGGTCAAAGTTGGATTTAAAGGAATACAAAGTAGGAAAGTGAGGCAGAGATATGGATAGGTTTAAGGAGAGAATTGCTAAAATTAGGGACTTGCCAACTGAAGGCAGAGTCACTGGTGGTGTGGTTAAAATCTGGGATGCCCAAGAGGCCAGAATTGCAAGAGTGCAGGTATCTTTGGGGGTGTTGGAAGTGTCTTATAGGGCTAGAAGAGGTACAGAATTGTGGACAAGAAAGGCCATACAGGGATTTGAAAGCTAATTATTTTAAGATTGGTATCGGGGTCAGCAAGCACTGCTGATGGGTGAACGGAACGTGATGTGATCTGGGATATGTGCAGCAGTGTGGATGAAATTTGAGTTTATGGAGGATGGAAGATCAGAGGCAAGCCAAGAGTTTATTGAAATTGTTAGATCTACACATAACAAAGGCCTGGATGTGAGTTTCAGCAGCAAATGGGATTGGACAAGCAGCATTAGTGAAGTAGAAATAAGTGGTCTTGATGATAGCGTGGACATGTGGTTGGAAACACTTCTGGGTTTTGACATAACATCAAGGTTGCAAGTGTGGTTCCCTCACCAGGGAGAGGAATCGTGTTGGTGATTTGCAGTGGGAGATTCAGCCTTCTCAGTAAAAGGGCTAGTATATCACAACTGATTCATCAAGCTGTTCACTTAGTTTTTTTTTGTATTTGGCCACAATCTTAGGATTCATTTCAATTGCTGCAATTTCTGTCCCACTGCTAAACGACATACTGCAGTACCCTTTACAAAGTGCTCTATTTCCAGAGAATTAATGAGCTCTGATCTAAGGGAAGCCCAATGGGAATCCCAATATACCTGATCTATTTCCTGAGGAGGGAGGAGCCTAAGAGGGAACTGAAATTAAATGTGGAGCTACACTAGCCATCTCAACATTACCCATCCAGCAGGTTGTAAAGTCACTGAAGCAATTTTTGAGACTTGTCCCAAGAGCTTTGTTTCAGTCCTGAAACTTTGAGAGATTGCTTCACTCCTGCCCACTGTCACTGAAATTTCCAAAATCTTTCAAGAGATTAGGCCCCTTTCCACCTTCCTTAAATTTTTAAAATCATCCAAAACTCCGCAGTCCACGTTGTAACTCGCACCGAGGCCTGCTCATCCATCACCACTATACTCATTGATTTACACCAACTTCCGGTTGAATAATTCCTCCCTCTTTTTTAAAGCTCAGCTGATTATTTTTCAAATTGTTCTGTGGCCTTGTTCTTTGTCCTCCAGCCTGACAACCGACTGAGATTTCTGCACTCCTGCTATTCTGCTGTCCTGCGTGTTGTTTTATTTAAAAATAGTTTTACCCTTGTACACAATAATCTCAGCTGAGTTTGTGCTTTGCATTTCTTTCCTTTTTTTTTACTTCCTCAGTCCCTCTAACCTTCTTTTCTCTTGTGTTCCTCAAAAGCTAGCTTTTTGACCAAAGCTAGCTTTTAGTCATCTAATGTTTCCTTTAGCTTGGTGTCTAATTTTGTTTGATAATGCTCCTGTGAAACACCTTTTGGCAAGGTTTATGGTTCTGACGTGGTTACCTCCTAAGCCACATGATTTGTGTTTTTTAATCTCTTGCAGAGAGGGGTAACTCAGCTTCATCCTAGGTACACTGGACCTCCATCCAATCTGAACATTGATTTAACTTTTTAAAATTCCTACTGGTTTCCCTTTCACAATGTTCCAATCCATTCTGGAGCTTGATTGTTAGATAAAGAGCAGTAATTTTATTTTTTGTAAAATGCACAGGCTTTTAAACCTGTTTGTTTTTTTGCATTAGCCGTTGCCGCGTCAGTATCTTTTGATTTCCCTTGTTCTCTCTTCCCCTCTTTGTTCTGTTCTGTAGAAGGATTCTTCTGCACATCAGGTATCAATTTGAGAAGGACATTCTTGTGTTAGCTAGTTTCACATCCTTGGGATCTTCCAAAGTGCTGATAGCCACTCTGTTACTTCTGCATCATTGTCACTGACACACACGTCCCTGTGCAGTATGGCTTATTGCACAGCGGTGAACTTCCAGCTCAAGACATCTACAATCGTCATGCTTGGACCCAATGTCACTCATGCTGTCGAGGTGGTGCACTTGTGCGGTGAACTCCCGTCTGCATGAAGTCTTGCTCGGACTAAATTTCACATCAGCCCCAAGCCTTGATTTCCTCCCCGGGGACTGAGGCCCCACAGTCTGAGCCATCTCATGTAAATGCCCTCTGTGCCCTTTGCTGTGGCACAGAGGAGTTTCCAGTACAGGCTGCTGCTGCACATTCTTCACCCACTGTGGAGGCCATTGTATGGGGGATGTCCTCCCAATTCACATTGAGTCTGGGGTGGAGGATCTTGTATGCAGCAATCCCATACAATTCGTAGGGTGTATTGATTCATGGACTCCCAAGAAATCTGCCCGTCTTGTGGAGTTTGTTGACCATGACTATGTTATATTTTGTAGGTTGCACTCACATTTTAGTTTTTTTTTAAAGAACCTTGCGTTACAGTTTTGTTTGCATTTAGCCCCACACTGCAAATCTATGGGGACCCAGTGTGGAGGAGGGCTGGGAAGGTGGAGGACTTCTTCATGAACTGTTGAAAAGTACTGCTCATCCAGTAGAGCGATGGTGGGCCATATGCAGCACATCAGGATTCTCAATGTGGCCCACAAGACCGTTGTTGACCATTGCCCATGTGCAGCTTTTTTAAAATTTGATTTATTATTGTCACATAGTATACAGTGAAAAGTATCGTTTGCGTGCTATACAGACAAAGTATAGTGTTAGAGTACATGGGTGAGAAGGAAAGGAGAGGGTGCAGAACGTAGTGTTACAGTCATTGGTAAGGTGTTGAGAAAGATCGCCTCAATACGAGGTAGGCCCATTCAGAAGCCTGAGGACAGCAGGGAAGAAGCTGTTCTTGAGTCGGGTGGTACATGACGTCAGACTTTTCCATCTTTTTCCTGATGGAAAAGAGTATGTCTGGGTTGTGTGGGGTCCAGTTGATTATGCTGGCCGCTTTTCCGAGGCAGCGGGAAGTGTAGACAGAGTTAATGGATGGGAGGCTAGTTTGCGTGATGGATTGGGCTACGCTCACAATGCTTCATAGTTTCTTGCAGTCTTGGTCAGAACAGGAGCTATACCAAGCAATGATGCATCCAGAAAGGGTACTTTCTATTGTGCATCTGTAAAAAAAAAAGGTGAGTTGTAACAGACAGCTTTGCAATGTGGCACGGTTGCTACCTGCGTAGCTTTTTCCCCTATCAGCAGTATGACCAAAATGATGCAAACATAAAGCGAGGGCATATGAAATGCTTGCTAATTGCACACACTGACAGTGAGAGCTGTGTTCCCTCTGCATCCAATCAAAGCATAAATACTTCACTTGGTTCTAACGTTTGAGGTTGATAGTTCTATTAATATGGAAACAATTAAGCATCTTCTGTAACTAGTTATGAAATATTCACATTAATGCATTAAATTTGATTTATAAGGTCATAGTCAGTGAGCATCCCCAATTTCAATCATGCTGCCACTGAAATGAAAGTGGGCCATTCATGGGACACAGTAACCAGCCTAGCTTGACTTTCACTGCAGTAGAGCTTTGCTATGTTTACTGACTGAGTCTGGAGCTGAACATGCCTCTGTGTTTGAATTACAGCTACCTGGATGATGTCATCAGAATGTGACATTTCCATTGTATTTGGGCTCCAGTTTACCTGGGGCATGACAGTATTAATAGTTAGAGATCTGACCTTAACCCTCTACCTGCAGTGAGTAGAATCATCGCATGTGCCTATCAAAATCATGCCTCTTTTTAAAGTTAATTTTCATCTTGTAGCAAAATATCAAGGTAGCCTGAACCTTTGTTACATAAACTAGTGAGTTAATCATTAAAACATGAACTTACGGATCATAAATTTTTTCCTCAAATATTTGATTTTAAAGTAGCTACTGTGAAGGTTAGAATATGGGTATTAATTATTAGTGAGTATTTCTATTAAAATTCATTCAAGGAAAGTGGGTGGCACTGCCTAGGCCAACACTCCCTTGAGAAAGTGGTGGTGAATGGCCTTGTTGAACTGTTGCTGTCCATGTGATGTAGGGACACCCACAGTGCTGTTGGAGAGGGAGTTGCAGGATTGTAAGCTATTCACAGTGATGGGATGGCAATACATTTCCAGATCAGGATAGTGAATGGTTTATATAGAAAATAAAAGCAGGAGTAGGCTATTAAGCCCTTCAAGCCGCCTCCTCCATTGATTATGATCTTCGCTGATCATCAAGTTCAAGACCCTGATATCCTTTTAGCCCTAGAGAGCCAAATCTAATTCTTTGTTGAAATCTCACTATGTTTTGGCCTCAACTACTTGATGTGGTAATGAAATTCACACATTTACCACTCACTGAGTGAAGTAGTTTCTCCTAAAGGGTTTATTCCTTATCCTCAATGTATGAACCCTAGCTTTGGACTACCACCATTGGGGACACTCTTTTTGAATTGATGAGATCCCTTTTTATTCTTCTGAACTTCTTCAATGGATATAATCCTATGGAAGAGAACTTCCAGGTGGTAGTGTTCCCATGTATCTGCTACCCTTCTAGACGGTAGTTGTGGGTTTGGAAGGTGCTATCTCAAGAGCTTTGGTGAGTTCCTTCAGTGCATCATGGGGATGGTACATACTGCTGCTCCTATGCATCGGTGGTGGAGAGAATGAATGTTTACGGATAGGGTGCCAATTAAGCGGACTACTTTGTCCTGGATAGTATTCAGCTGCTTGTTCTCTTGGAGTTATACTCATCCAGGCAAGAGTATTCCATCACACTCCTTATGGTGGACAGACTTTGGGGAGTCAGGAGGTGAGAATTCCTGGCCTCTGACCTGCTGTTGTAACCATGGCATTTATATGGCTGGTCCAGTTCAGTTTCGGGTCAGGTAACCCCAGGACGTTAATAGTATAGGAAGAGCAAGTGGGTGGCTGAAGAAGTTGTGCTGGTGAATAGTTTCGGATTCTTGCAGCATTAGGATCACTTCTGGGAGGAAGGGTACTGAGCAAAGTTTTTATTAAATGTTCTCACTGAGACATTAACTTTGGGGAGAATTTATAATAATTTGTGCTGGGGACAGGAACCAGAAAACAGTGACAAGGAGTAGAAACAAGAATGAAGGATGAAAAAATCCCCAAAATTGAGGGGACCAGGTTGAGCCAAATAGTAAAAGTGACAGGAGGTATAGCAACATTGTAGCAGATGGTTCTAGGACTGAATATGATTTCTCCTAAGTTGAAGCAGGAAAGTTGTTGAGTTTTTTTTTAATGGTACTCCAAACACTGGGAAAGCAGATAGATGGGAACATTACCATTACTCAGTTAATGGTAGGGCGTTGGGGGAAATTATAGAACAAAGAGATCTAGGGGTACAAGTTCATAGCTCCTTGATAGTGGAGTTACAAGTGGACTGAGTGGTGAAGAAGGCATTCAGCGTGTTTGGTTTCACTGGTCAGAACATTGAATACAGGAGTTGGGATGTTTTGTTGAAGTTGTACAAGGCATTGGTAAGGCCACACTGTGTACAGTTCTAGTCACCCTATTATAGAAAGGATATTATTAAACTAGAAAGAGTGCAGAAAAGATTTATTAAGATGCTACTGGGACTTAATGGTTTGAGTTATAAGGAGAGGCTGGATAGACTGGGACATTTTTCTCTGGAGGCTTAGGGGTGATCTCATAGGGCTATATAATATTGAGGGGCACGGACAAGGTAGATAGTCAATATCTTTTCCCAAAGATAGGGGAGTCTAAAACTAGAGGGCATTGGTTTAAGGTGAAGGGGAGAGATACAAAAGGGTCCTGAGGGGCAATTTTTTCACAGAGGGTAGTGAGTCTCTGGAACAAGCTGCCAGAGGTAATGGTAGAGGCGGGTACAATTTTGTCTTTTCAAATGTGTTTTGACAATTACATGGGTAAGATGGGTATAGAGGGATATGGGCCAAATGCGGGCAGTCGGGACTAGCTTAGTGGTCGGGGGGGGGTGGAGGGGAAGAGTGGTGGGTAGCATGGACGTTGGACTGAGGGGCTTGATTCCATGCTGTAAATCTCTATAACACTATGACTTTTTTTGGCTACTTTCAAAGTAAGGTGACAAAAATAGGATAGTAACTTTTTAGACTTGTGTTCCTCACTATTTGGCAAATTATGTGAAATGTGGGGAAGGTAAGGAACCCTTGGCGTATGGTGAAAATTTTCACCATCAGTGGCTGGAATTTTATTGCCACGCCTGCCCTAGAATTGGGGTGGGTGAGGCTTGCAGAATGAAATTCTGTTGGCCCCTCAGGTGGGATTTTACGAGCCTCGCCCATGTGAGGTCATAAAATATTGGCCAATATGTCTCAAGGACAGCAAGGCAGGAAAGCAATGTTTGATCTGACCCTGCAAAATGTTGATGTGTTAAATTTAGATACCAATGATCACAACATAATTCCGTTTGAAATAATTGTAGAAAGAGACCAGACACAAAATATCGAAGGTAAAATCTACACCTGGGGAAGAGCTAATTTCAGTGATTAAAGAAGCACACAGAGACTGGAAAAGGTGGCTGTAGGGTAAAGCAGTTGTTATATTATTCAGAAAGAGATTGGAGCTGTATTATGTGCATGTAGATACATATACAGAATGCCACATCACTTGACTATTGAATTAAGATCAGGGTACTAACTTGATACCAAGTTACTTTACAGGTACAAAGTGTTACAAGAAATACATTTGATTAAGTTCCAATATTTATGCCTATAAGTGCAATACTTCATATGGGAGCCACATGACAACTGCAGTGATGGTGCAACAAAGAGGATTTGGGGAACAGGTTAGGCAGATCCCTTTTGAAGGGTGAAGATATGCTTCCAAAGCAAATATAAATTTTAAAATGAGAAAGGCTTTATAAATGACAGGAGACAGATTTCATTAATAACCAGAAAGGGGTGGCACAGTGGTTAGCATTGCTGCCTCACCAGGGACCCGGGTTCAATTCCTGGCTTGAGTCACTGGCAGTGTGGAGTTGTTTTCCCTGTGTCTGTGTGGGTTTCCTCAGGGTGCTCGGGTTTTTTCCTATCATCTGAAAGACGTGCTGGTTAGGTGCATTGACCTGAACAGGTGCCAGAGTGTGGCGACTCAGAGAATTTCACAGTAACTTCATTGCAGGGTTAATATAAGCCTCACTTGTGACTAATAAATATACTTTACTTTAAAAATGTTCACTGACAGTAAGTCATATGTACATATGACTATCATGGTATTTATTTTTCCTTTTTCATTTGTGACTAATAAATCAACTTTACTTGGATTACAGAAAGTACAGGTGGTGTTTTCTCTTTGGGATGTTGGTGTCACTGGCCATGTCATCTCTAAGATGCCCTTGAAGGTGACTGGAGTGAGTTGCCTTCTCAACCACTGCAGTCATCTGATGTAGGCACCCACAGTGGATGGCTATGGGGAGTGAAGAGGTGAGTTACTTGCCAGAAACATCCCAGCTTCTGACCTGCTATTGTAACCACAATATTTATATGGCTGGTCAAGCTCAGTTTCTAATCAATGGTAATGCCTTTGAATGTCAAGTGAAGTTAACATGGGAAGCAAAAATGTTACATGAGAAACTAAGCAGACAACATTAAATCCAGCTTTGACAAAGGGTCGCCTGGAATCGAAACGTCAGCTCTTTTTTCCTCTCCTCACAGATGCTGCAGGATTTGCTGAGATTTTCCAGCATTTTCTCTCTTGGTTTCAGATTCCAGCACCCTCAGTAATTTGCTTTAACATTAAACCCTGCTTTGCTTGTAAATTAACTACTCCAAATCGTGCAGTTTTAACACTGTTGAGGTAAAGCTGGTGGAAAATCTAAGGCTGTGTTTGTCTGCCTGTCTTAAAGAGCTGTGTTTGTGGTCGGTTTTGATCTAAGAATGTTTTTCAGGCTATGTGAACATTTTTTTAGCTATTGCTTAGGTTTTAATAGTTTCTTGTACTGATATTTGTAATAAATGCATGGTCAGTGGCATGCACTACATGACACATTTCACCATCCTTTTTGTTTCCAATATAATTCACAATGAACTGAGCGTTAACAGAGGGATGATAGCTTTCTGTAGTCTGCTGTATTTTAAGCTCTTTGTCATGCAGCAGATTGAAAAGAGGAGGTGAAGGTCAATGTAGCTTTAATGCCAACACCGTCTTCCAGTGACTAAGAAGAAATTATTATTCACTTTCAAATGTGGTTGCAGTAACTGAAGGAGGAGGATGTGTTCATCCAGCAGAAGGTACTGTTCAGTTATAGGCAATGAAATGAAACAAAACTCGCCCAACAGATAAATGAAGGAAAAAGGTTTAGTAAACAAACTTCATTATTCCAACAATTGATGCCTTATCCTGGGCCCTTCCAAACACATTAACAATTCCCAACAAGTTCATATTTATACTGAGTCAGCTGATTATTGCAACATTATGTCATTGGTTACATAGTTTATTTGGTCAGCTGACCCTTACCAGCTTGTTATCATTGGACCTGTTGTAGGGTGACCAATGTTATCAGTTACATTCTAACTGGATGTGGTAAAAGAATACAGAATAGTTAGCTACACTAGGCCTTCATCTTTCTCGACCCTAGCTATGACTGTAGCACTACATTCTGCACTCTCTCATTTCCTTCTCTATGAACTGTATGCTTTGTCTATAGCGCGCAAGAAACAATATTTTTCACTATGTTAATACATGTAACAGTAAATCAAATCAAAATCTGATTCCTCCAGCTTGCCCCTACATGGGTTCTTTAAAAACAGCTTCTTTGGGATTGATAGCATGCTAAATGGAGGAGAGGTTAGTGTTGAGTGGGGTTAGGAGTCTCTGCTGCAAGGGGCAACTGTGAATAGCTTTGCGGAAATGGATAGAATAGGCACCAGGAGGGAGGAGAACAGTGAGTCTGGCTTTCCACCTTGGGATGTCAGATAAAGCCATTGAATTTCCTTTTAGCACAGCAGCCATGATTTAGAATAAATGTTGCTAAGTTGGTACTGACCTGCTGAAAAGCTGCTTTTTCCATCTTGAGCATAATGTCCTTTTAAAGATAGGAGAGAAGTTAATTTAAACAGCACTGATTTCTCCTCTCACCCTGTGTGTGTAAACAGGTGTTTTGATTTGTTTCCCCCATTAAAAGTGGTAGCATGTTTCCCCACCTATTGGTTTTGGTGTGATCCGATTTTCTATTAACAACCTCACAGCAAATTCAAAATGGGATGAATACAAAGGTTTGCTTATTTGCACATTGCAAACCTCCTTTCATGTTTTGAATGTCCCCCTCGTATTCGGATAGTAAAGAAAGGTTTACGGTATAGAAACCACAAAAAAAATGGTTTCACGTGGCTTTCAAGGTCAAATGAGGCAGTCCTTCTTCATAGAATCCCTACAGTGCAGAAGAGGCCATTCGGCCCATTGACTCTGCCCTGACTCTTTGATAAAGTATCTTACCCAGGCTGTCTTCCCTGCCCTGTCTGCATAACCCTGTCCATTTACTATAGCTAACCCACACATCTTGGGACAATTTAGCGTGGCCAATCCACCAAACCTGCACATCTTTGGACTGTGGGAGGAAACCAGAGCACCTGGAGGAAACCCATGGGGAAACCTTCATGGAGATCAATGGGTTGAAAGCTAATACTGGATAATGCACTTTTCCAGTGATGGTGACCTTACATGCTGAGATAGGCATACAGAGATGAATCAGCCGTGTAGGCAATGATGCAGGGTACTTAAGTCAAAGATTCATCTTGGGCCAGAGCTGCTTTGGTATGGCCTGCTAGTCCAATATTAATCAGCAGATTGAGCTGTGCAATTTGGCAAGACAATATTGTTCATTTCACAAGCTGAAGACCCATGTTGCATGGTTCATAGTAATATTTTAGAGGTCATTTTTAGTTTTGGGAAGATTAAAGTAAACTGAAGAAAATAGCATAAATGTAACTAAAAGTCGCTTGAAGACATTTACAGTTAAGTGTTGTGATTATGTTGACTTAGAGTTAAGAGCTATAAAGGTAAAATCTTAAGACATTGGGGCAGAATTAGGCCACTCGGCCCATCGAGTTTGCTCCACCATTCAATCGTGGCTGATATTTTTCTCATCCTCATTCTCCCGCCTTTTACCCATAACCCTGATTCCCTTAATCAAGAACCTATCTATCTCTGTCTGAAAGACACTCTTAAATTAGCAAGTGGGCTTTATTGTACTTGGGAGATTAGAGATTGGTGAAAGACAAGGGACTTAGAAACCAGTTAGTCATTAAAGAGCATAAAACATACCAGTGAGGAGAGAATGGAATCTGAACTCAAATCCAGAGGGAACAGAATCTTGGACAATAAGATTGAAACCTAGGGAGGTGTACCTTTTTTTGAAAGTGTATAGTCATTAAGAGAGTCAGAATGGGAGTGACTTTGAGGGAATTCAGAGGCTTGATCTTTGAAAGTAAATCCCTCCATGAGGAAGATAGATTCCAATGAGATTGGTTGACTGCAGTACTAACTGACATCTGGGTTGATTGCTGAAATCCATGGTATCTGTCTTGGTTGCATTTGCTACTTATTTACAATGTGGTGTGTTTGCCCACTGTTTGTAATTAATTTACATGTATCTCATTCCTACCATGAATGTTACAGTATAAGATCAATATTGTTAATTTATTTTAACTTTCTGACCTTATAGAAGTTTAAATTGTTTAAAACCCACCAAAATTTTTGATTTTTATCTTTTAGCAAAAGTCTCAGATCTTATCTATTTTAAATAAAGGTTTACTGGTCTCTAACAAGATCGTATCAAGAACTTCAGGGGAGTGATTTTTTTTTTTTGTTTTGGTGGGGGGGGGGGGGGGAGGTGTGGTGGGCGTGGGGGAAAGGAGGAGTAGCGGTGGCAAAGATCCGGTCCAAAATTATAACAACAAAACCAGTGGCATTGTAATAGAAGCAAAATACTGCAGATGCTAGAAATCTGAACTAAAATCAGAAAATACTGGATAAACTCAATAGATCCCGCAGCATCAGTGGAGAGAGAGAAACGGTTCCGTGTGAGGGGGCATGTGGACTCAAAACATTAATTCTGTTTCTCTTTCTGTAGGACAGCATGGTGACGCAGCAGTTAGCACTGCTGCCTCACAGCGCCAGAGACTTGGGTCCCTGTATGTGAGGAGTCTTGCACATTTTCCCTATGTCTGCATGGGTTTCCTCTGGGTGCTCCAGTTTCCTCCCACAATCCGAAAAATGTGCTGGTTAGGTAGATTGACCATGCTAAATTCTCCCTCAGTGTATCCAAGCAGGTGCTGGAGTGGGAGTGTGGTGACTAGGGGGGTTTCACAGTAACTTCATTACAGTGTTAATGTAAGTCTGCTTGGGGCTAATAAATAAACGTGCTGCCAGACCTGCTAAGTTTATTCAGCACTTAATTTAAAATGCTACTGAAACTGTCTTTAAAATTTGCAACACCACACCTATTGGTGCTCCCTGAAGAGGTGAGTTGCTAATCACAGGCACTATTTGCACATGCCACTTTCTCAGAAATTTCAGATAGGCTCGGTTATGTTCAGTTCTGGATGATTTGAGCCATGGCTAGGTTAAAGCCAAAATATGCAAAGTGATCTTGGCCAGTTAATCGCAACAGCTGTCCCAGGTTTAAAAACATGATGGTCTCTCGCAAGATATGTTGGCTTAAACTTTTTGGTTATACTTTCCCCACAAAGAAGGCAAATGCAGAACGCAATACCCCCACATCAGACAAAATTACCATTTTTGCTACTTCTACAGAAATTTGCACTCGGGTGCCAAATGTCAATGCAAAGTCCATCCTTTCAACATGTTGGAGGCAATGCCCTGCAGACTGGCTACAGTAGAAATGATGTGGATGTGCCGGCGTTGGACTGGGGTAAACACAGTAAAAAGTCTGATAACACCAGGTTTAAGTCCAACCGATTTATTTGATAGTAAACTCACAAGCTTTCGAGGAGACTCCCTCTTCGTCAGGTGAATGGAGAGTTCTGGCCTCAGACAGAGCAAATAAAGCACGGACAGTTTAGAGATTACTGATTAGAATGCAAATCTTTACACCTAACCTGCTGTTCAAGTCTTAAAGTGGCTGATAATGTGTGTGGAAGGAGCACTGATCACAGGTTAAAGAGATGTGTATTGTCTCCAGACAGCACAGTGAGTGAGGTTTTGCAAACCCAGGCAAGTCATGGGGGTTACAGAGTGCAACATGAACCCAAGATCCCTGTTGAGACCGTCCTCATGTGTGGAACTTGGCTATCAGTCTCTGCTCAGTGATTCTGCGCTGTCGTGTCTCGTGAAGGCTGCCTTGGAGAACGCTTACCCGAAGGTCAGAGGCTGAATGCTCGTGACCACTGAAGTGTTTGCCAACAGGAAGGGAACAGTCTTGCCTGGTGATTGTCGAGCAATGTTCATTCATCCGTTGCCGTAGCGTCTGCATGGTCTCCCCAGTGTACCATGCTTCGGGACATCCTTTCTTGCAGCATATCAGGTAGACAATGTTGGCCGAGTTGCAAGAGTATTTACCGTGGACCTGGTGGATTGTATTCTCACGTGTGATGATGGTATCCGTGTCGATGATCTGGCATGTCTTGCAGAGGTTGCTGTGGCAAGGTTGTGTGGTGTTGTGGTCCATCTTCTCCTGAAGACTGGGTAGTTTGCTGCAAACAATGGTCTGTTTGAGGTTGTGTGGTTGTCTGAAGGCAAGAAGTGGGGGTGTGGGGATGGCCCTGGCGAGATGTTCATCTTCATCAATGATATGTTGGAGGCTCCGGAGAAGATGTCGTAGCTTCACCGCTCTGGGGAAGTACTGGATGACAAAGGGTACTCTGTCCACTGTGTCCTGTGTTTGTCTTCTGAGGAGATCAGTGCGGTTGTTTGCTGTGGTGCATCGGAACTGTCGATCTATGAGTAGAGCGCAGCAAACTACCCAGTCTTCAGGAGAACAGTGACCACAACACCACACAACCTTGCCACAGCAACCTCTGCAAGACATGCCGGATCATTGACACGGATACCATCATCACACGTGAGAATACCATCCACCAGGTCCACGGTAAATACTCTTGCAACTCGGCCAACATTGTCTACCTGATATGCTGCAAGAAAGGATGTCCCGAAGCATGTACATTGGGGAGACCATGCAGACGTTACGACAACGGATGAATGAACATTGCTCGACAATCACCAGGCAAGACTGTTCCCTTCCTGTTGGCGAACACTTCAGTGGTCACGGGCATTCAGCCTCTGACCTTCGGGTAAGCGTTCTCCAAGGCGGCCTTCACGAGACACGACAGCGGAGAGTCGCTGAGCAGAGACTGATAGTCAAGTTCCACACACATGAGGACGGTCTCAACAGGGATCTTGGGTTCATGTTGCACTATCTGTAACCCCCGTGACTTGTCTGGGTTTATGAAACCTCACTCATTGTGCTGTCTGGAGACAATACACATCTCCTTAACCTGTGATCAGTGCTCCTTCCACACACATTGTCAGCCACTTTAAGACTTGAACAGCAGGTTAGGTGTAAAGATTCGCATTCTAATCAGTAATCTCTAAACTGTCTGTGCTTTATATGCTCTGTCCGAGGCCAGAACTCTCCATTCACCTGACGAAGAGGGAATCCCCTCAAGCTTGTGAGTTTACTATCAAATAAATCGGTTGGACTAAAACCTGGTGTTGTCAGACTTTTTACAGTAGAAATCGCATGACAAAGCACAGGTGTGGGACGGTATATTGGATGCTTCATCTCCAATGTGATAAAGAAGAAATTGGGAAATGTTTAGGAATGTGAGTTATGCCTAGCTAACTGCACGCCAGTTTTCTAGACAACTTTAAATCTGATGTTCCTCCTGTAAAACAATTATTCTGCATTTTTAAAAGTATTTGTAAATGGCACCCATTGCAAGTGGGTAAACCCAAGTTTTAACCTCAGGGCTAAATTAAGTATGTTACTTATAATGAGGACATGTAAAGCTGACTAACTGGTTATTCAAGACTGCCGGAAACAGTAAGGCAGGCAGCGCATTTACCTTAGCAGTCGCAGGATTCATTTTGAGCTGAAGGATATTTAAGGTAATGCTCTGGGGACCCAAATTAAAATCCCACCATGACATATAGTGACATTTGAATTCAATAAAAATCTAGAATTAAAAATCTAATGACCATAAAATCATTGTTTGTCATTTTAAAGAAACCATTTGGCTCGCTAATGCACTTTAGGGAAGGAAATCTGCCATCCTTACAAACCCACAGGGATGTGGTTAACTCTAAAATATCCTCTGGAATGGGTAATAAATGCTGGCTCAGCCAGTGACATCCACATCCCATGAATCAATATTTTTTAAATGGGCACTACTGTCGTTGTCACAATTTGAACCATAACAATATGGGTGAATGAAAAGCAAAATGCTGCAGGTGCTGGAACTTAATTCAATGTTGGAAATATGTAGGTCAAACTACATCTTTGAGAGAAATAGTTAACATTTCAGGTCATAATGATCCTTCATCAGAACAAAGAGAAGTTAGCAATGTAATAGGTTTTGAGCTAGTGGAAGGGAAAAAAATGTTGAAGAACAAAAAGGAAGGCCTTTGATAGGGTAGACTAGAGCACAGGAACCAGAGGTGGGGTGCTGGGGATAGTGAGTAATATTTTAAAAGCCAGTTTGATACAGAACCCGAAAAAGACTCTTGCCCTCAATTTGTGCTGGCCAGATCCTAGAACTCATAGTTGAAGTTGCTAAAATAGAAAACAGAAGGAAGATTTGCATTTTTAGCTTTCAAATGCTGAGGTGAGCCATCAATAATTATAGTTCTGTGGGCGGATTTTAAAGATTTTATCTGGTTTCTCTTTTGGTTAGAGTGGAATAGATTAATTAGTCATCCATCGTTATCTGCTGATCATGGTTGGGATGCTTTGCCTGCTTATCAGAGAAAGGACTTCATTGCAATCTTACAAGAGAAGCCTGCTAAGTGGTACTCACTAATCTTATTGATCTATTAAAGCTGGTCATGCACTCTTGAAGAACCTCAGCAGCCCCACTAGGGAAAGTGGGTACTTGCAGAGGCAGGTAGGAGACAGAGAGGGCACCTCTGTGGTGCAGCTTGTGCTAGCTCGCATATCAATCCTAAAGTAACTTAGACAATTGGGCAGAGGAGAACCTGAAATTGAAGCCCTTCACTAATGCAGTCCCTTCTTTTGAGGTATGGAGCTTGAAAAGCCACAGGTCCACTACTATAAGCATTAAAATCTGACCTTGGTATGTCCTCAAATTGAGGGAGTACCTGTGCTTAAATCATAAATGGAACTTGGGCAGTGATATAAACTTCCTGACAGCAGAGTGAAAAGTTTGCATCCCTGCTTGCTCATCTTTCCCTGTTTCCCACATGCTGGTGTGCACAGGAAATTCCACGTTGGGAGTGGTGGAGGGTATTTCTTGGCGTGCAAAAGCCTGGCAACATGGCCACCACTTTCCGGTGGGAAGTGAGAGACCTTGGAGTGCATATACACTGGTCCTTGAAGCTGGCAGGACAGCTGGACAAGGTGGTCAAGATAGCACATGAAATGCTTTCCTTTATTGGATGAGGTATTAAATGCAAAAGCAGAGATGTAATGATGGAAATTTATAAAACACTGGTTGGGCAATAAGTTTTGTGTATAGCTCTGGTCATCATGTTCCAGGAAGGATGTAATTATTCTGCGGAGAGTTCAGAGGAGATTTACAGAAATGTTGCCAGGGCTTGAAAATTGCAATTGGAGATTGGATAGGTAAGGGTTGTTTTCTTTAGAATGGAGGAGACTGAGGGGTGAGCTAATTGAGGGGCCCAGATAGGATAGATGGGAAAGACCTGTTTCCCTAATTGAGAGGTCAATTACTAGGGAGCAGAGATTTGAGATGATTGGAAGAAGGATTAGAGCGGGGGGAACCTTTTTTTTTACCCAGAGGGTGGTAGGTAAAATTTGCTCCCTAAGGTGGTGGTTGAGGCTGAAGCAACTCAATAAATTTAAAAGGTACCTGGTTCTGCATCTGAAGTGCTGTAATCTGCTTGGCTACAGTTCTGGTGCTGGAAAAAATGTTTCAAATAAGCAGCTAGTTTCCTTTTTTCCCTTTTTGAATAGAGTAGACATGATGGACTGAATGGTCTTTCTCTGCACCTTTTTAAATGGTTCTATGGATAGATACATTATTCGAAATCTTGTGCATTTAAATAAGGCCAGAGAAAATTTGTGGATTATTAGGCTCTGGAATGTAGTGTTAGAGATAATATTCATGCCTCTGAGTCAAAAAGTGAATGAACTTTACTCCAGATAAACTTGGTGACTGAAAACTATGATCTTATTTCTTAAGATTGACTAACATTCCATGTGGACCTCTACTATCTGCTCTTCTATTTTCTTTAAGATCCTTGGCTGCATCTCACCAGGTTTGTGAACTTTGTCCTCTTTTCAGCTTAAATGCCTTCTCTCAATCTGAGTGCCCATTCTCTGAGTAGTAATGTTCCCTGAGCGGTAGTACTCCCACCGACAATCGGAGAAAGGGTTTACAATGACTGTTGAATGGAGACCAGAACAACAGTTCTAAATACTGGTTAACATCTCGAGGGGTTCTTGCACTTGATTTGTAATGTTCCTTCACAATGGTGAGTGAGGTTCTTTAACATTAGCTTAAACAATCTCGGAAAACATTCTCTTAATGCCCTTCCCTAATTGCCCTCAAAGATTGTGGTGAGTCACTGCTTCAAACCTTATTAGTCTATCTGAAGTAGGTGCTATTAAGGAGGGTGTTCCAGGGTTTTGACCCAATAACAGTAAAAGAGTGGCAATGCTGATCCAAATCAGGGTGATGGGTAACTTGAAGTTGTAGGTCTTCCAGGTGGTGGGTTTTGATGTTGCTGTCAGGAGCCTTGGCAGCTTGTTGCAATGCATCTTATAGATGGTACATGCTGTGCCATTGCATTCTGAAGGGTGTGAATGTTTGAGATGGTAGATGGAGTGTTGATCAAGTGGGTTATTTTGATCTGTGTGAGACATGAGTCAGAATCTCTCCTGGTGCAGAAGACATTGTTGCCATACAACCCTCAAATTCCAAGAGCTGTTTAATAGCTTTCTTCCCTTGGAAGTGCTGCCTTAAAAGATCTTGTGAAACTGAACCCCCAAATCACTCTCCTTCATGTTCAGTGTAATTGTTCCCCATTTAACCAAAATGTGACGTTCATATTTATTGACATTTTTAAAAGTCATTTCATTAGTTTATCCAGTATAGGCTAACTACTTCCAAGCTAATGAGAAATTGCCTTCAACTCTTGCTGTCTTGTTCTTCCCCTCAAATACCTTGCCTTACTCAGCCTTCCATAATCTTCACCAAGGTGCAAGACTTCCACCAATGTTTTCCTCATCAGCAATATTTGTCGTCTTTATCAGTGCGTTGAGTTTGTGAACGCCATATAAATTACTTTTTATTTTTCCTTCTTCTGGATGTTTTGCACTTCCACCTTTTTTAAAGATTTTCCTTACCACAGATGTTTCTGAATTATTGGGTCCGCTCTGTATTTTCTTTTGGGAGTGGCCGTTCTCTGGTATCTTGCCACGTGTTCACAATTAACAGAACTCTGAAATGGCATTTCTAAGACCCAGTATTTCTCTCCCCCCCCCCCCCCCCCCCTCTGTTTTCTTTTGGGGTTCATTGAATGCCTCTCATGGAGTTTTGGGGGTTATATTCCATCACTAATATCTACCTTTGATTTGTTAGATCACTCATCTTGCTTTTTACTAATTTAGGATTTACCTCTTCTCTAATACCCTCCCATAAACACTGAAGCTTCGTACTTATTAAATATCCTCCTCCTCAATTTTTTCTTATAGAATCCTACAGTGCCGGAAGACGCCATTTGGCCCATCAAGTCTGCATCAACCACAATCCCACCCAGGCCCCATCCCCGTAACCCCACACGTTTATCTAGGTAATCCCCCTGACGCTAAAGGGCACATAAGGGTGGCCAATCCACCTAACTCGCACACCTTTAGACAGTGGGAGAAAACCGGAACAACTGGAGGAAGCCCATGCAGACACAGGGAGAATGTGCAAACTCCACACAGACAGTGACTGAAGCCAAGAATCAAACCTGGGTCCCTGGTGCTGAGAGGCAGCAGTGCTAACCACCATGCCTCACTGTGCCACCATGCTCCCCCTGTACTACCTCTATTCCCTCCCCTCAGCAGTTCCAGGGCCCATTTGCTCATTCTCTTTGAAGTATCATACAAATTTCTCTACTGTTTATATATTTTTCAGATCATCCCAAATTTGTCCCATATCCCTTTTCTAACCTTTTCCCTTACTCTTAATGCCTGTAGATCCCAAATGTTCTCCTCTTCAATTGTACTTTGTTTCTAGCCTTGCAATTTACCCATGATATGCTGAAATTTGAGACCAGTCTCTTTTTAATGGTTTTGTTTGTTCTGCAATTTTAAAAACTCATTGTGAAATATCTTTGACATATGGCCTTGTTTGCCAATTCCTGTTTTCATTTGTTACCTCTCTAATACTGTCGTAGTCTGTTTTTGTGCCTGGTTTTATGCAAACCTTTTCTTCCTATTTGAATGCTTAAACGTTCTCCTTTTACTACTGCCAAGCTGTCCAGATTTGATTTTGACCCGTTAGATTTATTTTGTTATATATAACCAGACCCGGCGTACCTCTCTTTTTATAGGAATGTGAAGAAATCTGGCACATTTTAGGCATTCCAATCATTTTTCTCTATTTACTCCCTTTTCATTTCTGTAATTTTTTTTCTCTCATTTACTGCCTTCCACGTTCCAATCAATTTCTGAGTAATTAAAACCTCAAAGAGCAATTGTATCATTCCTACTCCTCTCGCTAATCTGTTCTTTCTATTTCCAGGCCTGTGTTTGGAGATCTTCAGTATAACCCTATTAATCTTTTAACCTTTAGCTGTTTCAACTTTTGTCATCTCTACTGTGCATATTCCCTCCCTCACTATTAGTGACAATCCTTTTTTCTACCTTTTCTGTCCTTCCTAAAAGACTTTGTCTTTTACTAATTTTGTCTGTTTATTATCCATGCCTGCTGGTTTGCAGCTACATTTCTGTTAGTGTCATTAAATCTCTAGTTTTCCGTGATACTATTGTTTCTAATTCCCACAGGCTGTTTCTTTCACTCAGACCTTTGCACTAAATCTTTTTATTATTACTCATTTTGACTTGATTTATTTTGCCCAACTAACAACTGGGTCATTTAGAATATAGAACATAGAAAAATTAAAGCACAAACGGGCCCTTCGGCCCACAGGTTGTGCCGAACGTATCCCTATCTACTAGGCTTACCTATAACCCTCTATACTAATCCAAAAGTCTCTTCAAAGACCCAATCTAATCTGCCTCCACCACCACCACCGGCAGCCGATTCCATGCACCCACGGCCTCTTGAGTGAAAAACTTACCCCAACATCTCCTCTGTACCTACTCCCCAGCATCCTAAACCTGTGTCCTCTTGCAGCAGCCACTTCAGCCCCGGGAAAAAGCCTCTGAGAATCCACTCGATCAGTACCTCTCAACATCTTATACACGTCTATAAGGTCACCTCTCATCCTTCATCTCTCCAAGGAGAAAAGACCGAGCTCTCTCAACCTATCCTCATAAGGCATGCCACCTAATCGAGGAACATTCTTGTAAATCTTCCCTGCACCCTTCCTATGGCTTCCACATCCTTCCTGTAATGAGTTGACTAGAACTGAGCACAGTACTCCAAGTGGGGTCTGACCAGAGTCTGATACAACTGCAGCATAATATCCCGACTCCTAAACTCAATTCCCCGATTTGATGAAGGCCGGTACACTATACGCCACCTTAACCACATCTTCTACCTGCGAAGCTGATTTGAGTGTCCTACGAACCCGGACCCCAAGATCCTTCTGATCTCCCACAGTGCTAAGAGTCTTACCCTTAATTTACCACAGTCTATTTCTTGCTTACGTCTGACAAATCCCTCAGCTCTGAAATCAATCTAGTGAACCTCCTCTGAACTGCCTCCAATACAACTACATCAAAGAGTCAAGGGCTGTGGAGAAAAGGCAGGAAAATGGATTTGAGAAGTGTCAAATCAGCCATGATCCTGTTGAATTGTGCTACAGGCTCAAGGGGCCAAATGGCCTGTACCTGTTCCTATTTCTTATGGTCTTATTCCCTCCACAAGCACAAGGACTAAAACTGTGCACAATACTCTAGGTGCAGTCTCACCAATGCCTTGTACAGTTGCAGCAACACTTCCCTACCTTTTTATACTGTATTCCTTTGGCAATAAATGCCAAAGTTCCATTTGCCTTCCTTATTGCCTGCTGCACCTGCGTATCAATTTTCTGAGATTCATGGATGCCCAGATCCTGCTGCACTGAAGCTTCTCTCCATTTAGATAATAAGTTGCCTTTCCATTCTTCCAACCAAAATGGATAACCTCACATTTATTCACGTTAAACTGCCAGATTTTGGCTTAATCACCTAACCTATCCGTATTCATTGCAACTTACTATCCCACCTATCTTAATGTCATCTGCAAATTTGGCTATAGTACCTGGCAATTGAGTGGCTATGGGCAGCATGGTGGCACAGTGGTTGGCACTGTTGCCTCACAGCTTCAGGAGACCTGGGTTCGATTCCTGGCTTGGGTTACTGTCAGTGCAGAGTGTTCACCTTCACCCCATGTCTGCGTGGACTTCCTCCGGGTGCTCCAGTTTCTTCCCACAGTCAGAAACATGCACTGGTTAGGTGCATTGGCTATGCTAAACTTTTCCTCTGCATACCTGAACAAGCACCAGAGTGTAGCGACTAGGGGATTTTTGCATCACAGTAAGCCTACTTGTGACATTAATAAATTTAAACTTCTCCCAATTAGCAGTACGGATATACGTTTGAATTAAAAGATTGTAAAGTCTTGCAGGGTAATACCTCAGCACCTAAGCCATAAGACAAGATCAGTGCAGATTTAATTGATATAAAACATTGTGGCTTATTGAGGTGTAACATTTCAGCTCCATGGTTCCGGACCAAGGTTACTGCTCCCGGTTACTGTCAAATGACCTATATTGGAAAGTGTGTTAAACCAGAGTGGTAAGATTTGAATCAGACCATGCACCCAGCCAATCCCTAAGCTGAGATGTGGCCTTCTGAGCAAAGTACTAGAATGATGAAAGTGTGCTCCTGACTATTCTGCAGTTAGCTGGTTCGTGACGCAGAGTGATGCCAACACTGCAGGTTCAATTCCTGAACCGACTTAAGGTTATTCACAAAGGCCCCACCTTCTCAACCCTGCCCTCCTGCCAGAGGTGATCACTGCCAGTCAGCTCCTCGTTTCAAAGGTCACCTGGAACTATGGCAAATTTAAAGGAAAGGAAATTGGATGGGGGAGGAAGAGATTGTGGTGAGAATTGGAGAAAAAAATAGTGACTGTTAAAATGGGTTTTACCATGGTCCCGTCTAACCAGTTCATTTACCGTAAGCAATCTGAGATCAAAGATGGGTGTTCTGTATTATCTTGTGTTTGTACAAACATAATTAACAAGCTTGGTCATGTGCCATAAAAGGCCATTGAGGATGTGAAGAGAGGGTTCATTGTTGAGGTGAATCTTGATAAGGACATAAATCTCGTGACCAATATCACCCTTGCTGGATCACTATCTGTGTTGTGAAGCACGTATAAATAGAAAAGTTGCTCATCTTTGGCCCACAGCGTGCTTAATCATTAATTCAGTGATTCAAAACAAAAGGAGATAAATATTTCACCAAGTTCATCGCCTCTTTCAGTATCTATCAGTTCTTCATGTTAAACGATGCTTTTTGTATTAATTATATTTCTAATTTCAACAGCTGTAGATATATGGAATAGACTGCTTACATAATAAATTATGGATGAATTAATGGGGTAAATTTTTCCAGTCTTCTGGAGATGGGCTGGGGGAGAGCTTCTTAAAATTGAGTGGAAGGCATGTGGCAGCCACATAACTACCTTCGAAATAGGGGCAGATGGCCAAAATTAAAATAGCCTATTACAGACCACTTTACACCCCCAACCAGCACTTTTTCTGCATTAGAATGGTCTCCTGTGTGGAGAGACCACCCCAGGTTAGAGTGGCAGCTTCTCAGTGGTGGGAGGCCTTTCTTTTAACCTGTGCCATGGCCCACAGAAGGGCCCATCTACAGCACTGACCATGCCCAGAATACCAGTATCACTGCTGAAGGATTGCCCCCTCTGCCTGCCCAGCACGTTCATAAAAACAATCCTAATCTGCCCATTGAGAAGCCCCCTCCTTCTGGCAGTAAAGCTGTTTGAGAGGTCAGGGGGAGGGGTGGAGGGGAGCACTATGTCTGGCATGAAAATGTCTGCATGGTTATCAATACTGACAGAGGACACTGGACACTGAGTGGATGCCTCCTGTAGTGGTGAGAAATTAATAAAATTATCAACTTGGCAAATAGTTAGTCACAGAAGCACTGCAATGCAGAAGGAGGTCATTTGATCCATCAAGACTGTACTAGCCCACCTTTTTCTTAGTCTTACCCAGGCCCTATCCCCTTAACCCCATATAGGAACAAGCCTTTCAGCCCTCCAAGCCTGTGCTGATCACGATGCCCTAATTAAGCTAAAGAAAACACCACCTGTACTTACGCGGTCCGGCTCCCTCGATTTCTCTCCTTATTCATGTACCCATCGAAATGCCTCTTAAATATTGCTAATGTGCCTGCTTCCATCCCCTTCCAGGCACCCACCATCCTCTGCGTGTAAAACTTTCCCTGCTAATCCCCTTAACTTGCACATCTTGGGAAAATTTCCCATGGCCTATCAACCTAACTTGCAAATCTTTGGACTTTGGAAGGAAACCCACACAGACAGGGAGAACATGCAAATTCCACAGTCACCCAAGGCCAGAATGAACCCAGGTCTCTGGTGCTGTGAGGCAGTACTGCCAACCCTTTGCCACCCTTAGCTTAAAAAGTATTGCCTATCTTTAAAGCAAGTGAGGAAGACTTGGACAAGAGCAGAGGATATATTTTCCCCGGTGAGGGAGGAGTCGGGGTGATTAGGACCAAGAAATGAAATCTTGAATTTATCACTAATACTTGACAACTAGCCAATTGGGGCAAATGACCCAAAGTTTGATCAAAGAGGTTCAAGAAGCCTCTTGGAAGAAAAAAGTAGAGATGTGAAAAGATTTTAGGAAGTTAATGCCAGAGCTTAGGCATTGGCAGCTGAACATACAGCCCTCAGTGATGAAGTGATTAAAATTGTTGATGGGAGAGAAGCCAGAATTGGAGAAATGTAGATGTTGGCTCTAGGAATGCAGAGGTGGGGAGTGGCAATGCCATGGAGGGACTTGAAAACAAAGATGCAGATCAAGACAACTGAGTCACCAACAAAGCATTACTTTTTAAGCTGTCTGAAAGTGTTCATGCCAAAAGTTGGGCAGGAGTTGTATTTAAGTAATACAATACATTTAAATGAAGCATTCTATGATTATCCATCTTCTTCAGATGGAAGTGTCTGAAATGGGCTCAAAGACAGCTCCATAAATGAGGAGCTTGTAAAGAACAGTAAAATACCAAAAGTTACTAATATTTTGACTAAAACTGCAAGTTGAAGGAAGTATTTTTACTTCTAATTTTAAAAATAATATACTTTGGTCACAATGGAAGGTAATGCCCTGATTTTATGGTCAGTGGGAAAAGTGAGTGCTTGTTGCTTACCTCGAAGTTAAGTCCCCCAGAATGACCTGGGAACATATGAATAGTAGGACAAAACCACTCAACTCCTCAAGCCTGCTCTGTCACTCAACCACATCACAGCTGATTTTCTGCCTGAATGCCAATTTCTTACAGCATCTCCATATCCCTTGATATCTTTAATATCTGGAAATTCATCTGTCTTAAATATGCTCAGTCACTGAGCCTCCTTAGCTGTCAGGGATAGAGAATTCCAAAGATTCGTTATCCTCCTGAATGAAGAAATTCTTCCTTATCTCAATCCTAAGTCTATTGCCCCTTATTCTGAGACTGTGTGTCCTGGTCCTAGACCCCCAACCATGGGAAACATCATTTCTGCATCTGCCCTGTAAGAATTTTGTTTCAAGAAATCACCTCTCATTCTTAAACCATAGGGAATACAGGCCCAGTCTCCTCAGCCTGTCTTCGTGGGATGACCCTGCCATCCCAGGAATCAGTCTGGTGAACCTTTGTTGCACGCTCCTATGGCAAGTATATCTTTCCAATGGTAAGGAGATCAAAGCTGTACACAAAATTCTAGGTGTGTTTACCCCAATGCTCTGTACTCAAATTCTCTTGCAGTAAAGACCAAACCTGCCGTCTGCCTTTCTAATTGCTTGCTACACCCGCATGTTGGCTTTTAGTGACTCGTGAACAAGGACAACCAGATCCCTTTCTATATCAACAATTCCCAATCTCTCACCATTTACATTCTGTCTGCCATGTTCTTGCCCACTCGTTTAACCTGTCAAAATCCTCTCAAAGCTTCTTTGCATCCTCCTCACAACTCTCATTGCCACCTATTTTTGACATTGGCAATCTTGGAAATGTTATGTTTGGTGGAAGTTTAATATAGTGGAAGTTTGAAAGTAATGTAGTTCAATCCAAAACTAGGATCTTAAATCTAAGAGGAAACAATAAAGGCATAAGGTACAAAAATATGGTTGAGGATAGACAATCATAGCAGTTAAAGTAGATGGTTGGCATGGGAGAACTTTGGTATTCAAAGAAATTGATCAGAAAATATAATATGAAAGTAAACTAGTGAGAAATATGAAAAATGGTCTATAAAATCTTCAATGGGTGTAGAAAAAGGAAAAGTTCACCAAAGATAAATGTGATCCAACTGAAGGCAGATGCACCATTGAAAGCATATTTTACGCATGTACCACAGCTTGGTATGGTTCCTGCTCTGATTAAGACCAGCAAGAAATTACAAATTGTTCTGAACATCACGCACCCCAGACATACTCTTTCTTTTTTTTTTCTACCTTCTTCCATCGGAAAACAGATACAAAAGTCTGAAGACACCTACCAACCAACTCAAAAACAGCTTCTTGCCTGTTGCTACCAGACTTTTTTTGCGCAGTCTGTTTCCTGCCAGTAGGGGGAGTGGGTAGGGCCTCAGCTTGCCAGAAAACTGGCAGCTCACAAGAGGGTGCAATCGTGCATCCGCAGATTTCTGCTCTGTGCAACAGACCAGAGAGATCTATCTGTCGCCCCCACCCCATCCCCATGATTGCTGGCTTCCCTGGACAATTGCCCCCCTCCCCTCACGCCTCCCAGGCTCACTAATAATATTTAAATCCACATTACCATAGAATTGAATATTGAGAACAGCCTTGCACCCTTGGATGTGAGGCTGATCTCACCGGAAATACAGGTCCAATAAAATCATGAGAGGTGAGAAATCAGGTGCAAACCCAATTTTTCACCTCTGGCATGATCTTATCAGCTCGCTAAGGCTACCAACCAGGGGAGGAGAAGGTAGATTCGCCCCCTTAGGTTTTCAGGGCAAGAGACAGTGTTTGATAGTAATTGTAAACTTGGTACACAATTAGAAACCCAACTACTGCTCAACAAGATGTAATCTTTTTCAAGGCTTTTTAATGGGATAATGGGTATGAATGAGGCTCACATTAAATCAATAGATTTCAATAGTGCACCCTGTGGGGAAGCAGGAAATAATTCAGTAACTTCTGTATTTCTGCGTTTGCCACCATGCTGTTATGTATGGTTAAAGTGGATAGCACTGCTACCCCACAGTGCCAGGGGCCAGGGTTCAATCCCAGCCTCCAGTGACTCTGCGGAGTTTGTACATTCTCCCCATGCCTGGACAGGTTTCCTCCGGGTGCTCTGGCTTCCTCCCACAGTCCAAAATGTGCAAGTTAGGTGGTATTGGCCATGCTAAATTGCCCCTTAATGTCCAAAGATGCATATGTTAATGGGTTAGCCATGACAAATGCACAAAGTTACAGGAAAGAGTGGGGAGGTGGACGTGGGTAAAGATGCTCTTTTGGAGAGTTGATGCAGACGCAGTGGGCCAAATGGCCGCCTCCTACACCTTAGGGATTCTATGACCACATTCTAATGTTGTCATTCATTTCAATTGTTGTGTCATCGACAATGATAGTTGTGTCATCATTGCAGATGCAAAATATAGTATACAAACAGAAAATACTGGAAAAACTCAACATGTCTAACAGCTCCCTGAAGAAAGAAACAGACAGCCAGGATTCTCCAACTCCTGAGAGGAAGTAGTATGACCAGTATCAAACCAAACAAAGTGCCTGGTGTTACCTCCTGGTATCATACCTAGTGGTGCAGGCTAACATTATGCTTCTCTGTTCACTTTCATAATGGTACATGTCTTCAAGAAATCCATTTTGCCAGACTCACATTTTGAAAGATATTCACTTTATGCAGGAATGTGTTGTTGCAATTATACAGGGCCTTGGTGAGGCCACACCTAGAATATTGTGTGCAGTTTTGATCTCCTCTTCTAAGGAAGGATGTTCTTGTTCTCTTACCAGGCTGATTCGGGAATGGATGAGGAGAGATTGAATAGGTTAGGATTGTTTTTTGCTGGAGCTCAGACAAATGAGGGGCGATCTCATGGAGGCTTATAGAATTCTAACAGGACTAGACAGGATAGGTGCAGGGAGGATGTTTCCAGTGGTGAAAGAGTCCAGAACCAGGGGTCACAGTCTGATTTGGGGCAGACCATTTAAGATGGAAATGAGGAGACATTTCTTCACCCAAAGAATGACAAAGCTGTGGAGTTCATTATCACAGGAAGTGATTAATGCCAAAACATTGAATGTATTCAAGAGGTCACTAGATATAGCACTTGGGATCAAAGGTTATTGGCAGGGTAATGCTATTGAATTGGACAATCATCCATGATCATGATGAATGGTGGAGCCAAATGGCCGCCTCCTGCTCCTATCTTCTATGTTTCTAGGGTTAATCACATTACGTCACAGGAGCAGCAGTGCAATTCAAAACATTGGATGCATGATTTGATGGGCCAAAGAACTAACTAAATGACTTTCTGATCATTAAAATAAATGCTAATCGTCATCATTTCTATGTAAAACTGTTAAAACATTCTTCGGAATGTGAGGCTCAGGTTCAATTTATTTGGTACCTGACAAGCACTGAGCACTTCAATAACCTATCAGAGATAGTTAGCAGTCAGAAATTATTCATGACGCTGAAACTATAGCACATGTGGCATTGTGAATGAATGCTGTGGAATACAACACTCTTTATGTCAATTGGGTCAGGTTCCATTGCACAAGAAATCTCCAGCATGTGACACGATCCCTTCTATTGGACTAAACACAGCAATCCAGAAGAATTGAAAACATGAGCACAAATTAGAACAATGTTAAACCAGTTGAATACTTACAAAAGACTGAAGGAATGAAATTCTACCTTTGGTAATTTTAGCAACAAAGTTGACATTGGCAGCAGTACAAATGGCAGTGATGAGGTGTGTCTTTTTAAAAAAAAAACTGGTTCATCTACATTCCACAGCCAGGTGGATCCTCTCGTTATTTTCAGTGATGATTCATGAGATTGCTTAGTCAATGCATGCATTAAGCAATATTCCTATACCAGTTCAGCCACATTTTCCAAGTAAATGGTTCATTTTACCAACATAGAAATAATGATGTAGAAGTGATTTGCTCCTTCACCAACTCCACCTGCTGTAAAATTTGTTCAGCAATTTAAAGAACAAAGTGGAATGTTGGGAAGTCACTTTTGTCTCATTCCAATTGAGCAGAAGGTAAACAGTAAAATCTGTAGACCATTTTGTGGCTCCTTTTTAAGAGGTGTTCATTGCAGGCCATGTGATCGGACCTACAGAGCAGCTACACTGGAAACCAGGATGATCTGAAGTGAGGGCATGTGTCCTGGGCTGGGAGCACCATCAGTTGGAGCCAGGGAGCAGAAGAGAGTAGGCCAGCACTTTGATTTGATTTATTATTGTTACATGTATTAGTATAATTTCTTGTATGCTATATAGATAGAGTATATTATTCATGGAAGGGGTGCGGCGTGTAGTGTTCAGCCGTGGCAGGGGTGTAGAGAGGGATCGACTTGATGTGGGGTGGGTCCATTCGGGAGTCTGGTGGCGGCGGGGAGGAGGCTGTTCTTGAGTAGGTTGATACAAAAGGCTGAAGACACGTATCTTTTTGCTGATGGAAGAAGGTGGGAGGGGGCATGTCTGCGATGCATGGGGTTCTTGATTGTGCTGGCTGCTTTTCCCAGGGCAGCGGGAAGTATAGGTAGTGTCAGTATTTGGGAGGCTGGTTTGCATGATGGACTAGGCTTTGTTCATGATCTTTTGTAGTTCCTTGCGGTCTTGTGCAGAACAGGAGCCATACCAAGCTGTAATACAACAAGGAAGAATGCTTTCTATGGTGCATCTGTAAAAGTTGATGAGTCATAGCAGACATGCCAAATGTGCTTAGTCTTTTGAGCAAGTAAAGGCGTTAGTGGGCTTCCTTAATTATAGGGTTGGCGTGGAGTAACCAGGACAGGTTGTCGGTGATCTGGACGCCTAAAAACTTGGAACTCCTGACAATTTCTGCTTCATCCCCATTGTCGTAGACAGGGGCACGTCCTCCACAATGCTTTCTGAAGTCGATAGCTCTCTCTGTTTTGTTGGGATTGAGGGACAGATTAATGTCATCAAACCAATTTACCAGATTCTCTGTCTCTTTTCTGTCTGTCTTGTCATTGTTTGAGATCCAACCCATTATGGCGGCGTCACCAACAAACTTGAAAATCGAGTTGGAGAGGAATATGGTTGCGCAGTATGTTCTGTCACCCCCTTTGCATTGGTATTCACAAAGGAGAGGGACACGTTGGTTGATGTCTCGGAGGTGTATGTAAACCCTCTAGAGCAAGACATCATTACAAGGGAGGAAGTGTTAGGTGTTTTAAAAAGCATTAAGCTAGACTAATCTCCAGGACCCAATGGCATCTATCCCAGATTACCGAGGGAGACGAGAGAGGAAATTGCTGGGCCTCTAACAGAAATCTTTATTTCCTCGTTGGCCACCGATGAGGTCCCAGAGGAATGGAGGATAGCCGATATTGTCCCATTATTTAAGGAGGATAGTAACAAGGATAACCCGAATAATTATAGGCCAGTGAACTTGATGTCAGTGATAGTGAAATTGTCAGAGAAGATTCTTAGAGATAGGGTATATACACAAGAATAGTCTTACTTGCGATAGACGGCATGGTTTGTACGTGGCTAAACTGATTGGGGGGGTGGTGGGAGGGTGCGAGGGTAGGTGAAGTTACAGGGTCTAGAGTAAAGGAGAGGGTACAAGTAAGGGAAAAGGCCAAGGATGTCCCAATAATAAAGGGAGTAGGGGGCATGAGTAAGGTTGGTGGTGTTCCGGCAAATAGGGTACAGGTGAAGGCTGGGATGAAGGCACTTTATCTGAATGCACGAAGCATTCGGAATAAAGTGGATGAGTTGGTGGCGCAGATCAGCACAAATGGATATGATCTGGTGGCCATTACAGAGACGTGGCTGCAAGGTGATAGGGACTGGGAGCTGAATGTCCAGGGGTATCAAGTGTTTAGGAAGGATTCGCGGGAGGAAAAAGGGGGGGGCATAGCTCTGCTGATTAAGGATAGCATCAGGGTGGTAGTAAAGGATGATATAGGAGCCAAAGAGCAGAAAGTGGAATCGTTGTGGGTGGAGATTAGGAACAGCAAAGGGAGGAAGATGCTGGTGGGTGTTGTCTATATAGGCCCCCAAATAATGATCTGGAGGTGGGGCGGGCTGTTAACGCTCAAATAAATGTGGCGTGCAGGAATGGGACAGCGATAATTATGGGGGATTTCAATCTACATACTGATTGGTCGACCCATGTTGGACGCGGTGGGCTTGAGGAAGAGTTCTTGGAATGCTGCCGGGATAGTTTCCTTGAACAGTGAGTATTGGAGCCGACAAGGGAGCAAGCTATCTTGGATCTGGTGTTATGTAATGAGGCAGGTAAAATTAGGGACCTTGTGGTGAAGGATCCTCTTTGGAAGAGTGATCATTGTATGGTGGAGTTTCTGATGCAGATGGAGGAGGAGAAAGTGGGTTCCCGGACATGTCCTTTGTTTGAACAGAGGGGAGTACGATAGGATGAGAGAGGAATTGGCGAATGTTGATTTGGGGGAGCACATTGGAAGGTAGGTCTGCTGAGGAACAGTGGAGGATCTTTAAGGAGATCTTTCTTGGTGCTCAGCAGAAATTTATTCCGATGGTTAAAAAGGATCATAGGAGGAGAGATAATCAGCCGTGGATAACGAAGGAGATAAAGGAAAGTGTTAAATTAAAAGCGGATGCGTTTAGATTAGCTAAGAGTAGTGGGCGAGAAGAGGATTGGGAGAGGTTTAAATATCAATAAAGAATGACAAAAGTTGATAAGGAAGGGAGGATAAACTATGAAGCTGGGCTAGCGCTAAATATAAAAAAAGGATAGTAAGAGTTTTTATGTAAAAAGGAAGAGGCTGACTAGGGTGAACGTTGGACCCTTAGAGGATGAGAGGGGGGACCTAGTGGTAGGGGATGGGGAAATGGCTGAGGCCTTGAATAACTTTTTTGTTTCAGTCTTCACGGAGGAGGACGTGAATAATTTGCCGGGTGTTTGCAATGGAAAGATGGTAGAAGTGGAGGGCCTGAATAACATTATTGTTACTAGAGAGGCAGTGCTCGAAAGACTGGAGGGACTGATTGTGGACAAGTCCCCAGGACTGGATGGAATGCATCCAAGGGTTCTGAAAGAAATGGTGGAGGTGACAGTGGATGCCTTGGTGATTATTTTCCAAACATCGCTGGATTCCAGGGAAGTGCCGGAAGATTGGAAAACAGCTAATGTTACGCCGTTGTTTAAGAAGGGTGGCAGGCAAAAGGCAGGGAATTATAGGCCGGTTAGTTTAACGTCTGTTGTAGGTAAAATGTTAGAATCCGTGATCAAGGAGAAAATAGCAAGGCATCTTGAGGAGAATTGTTTGATAGAGCAGACGCAGCACGGTTTCGTTGAGGGAAAGTCGTGTCTGACGAATTTATTGGAGTTCTATGAGGATGTGTCTAGGGCGGTGGATGTGGTGTTTCTTGATTTTCAGAAGGCATTTGATAAGGTGCCACACAAGAGGTTATTACAGGTCAGGGGGCATGGAGTTGGGGGTAGGGTGTTAGCGTGGATAGGGGATTGGCTGTCAAATAGGAGGCAGAGAGTGGGGGTCAATGGGTGCTATTCAGATTGGCGGTTGGTGACTAGTGGAGTGCCCCAGGGGTCAGTGCTGGGGCCTCAGCTATTTACCATTTATATAGATGATCTGGAGGAGGGGACCAAGTGTATGGTGTCGAAATTTGCTGATGACACCGATTGGTGGAACAGCAAATTGTGCGGAGAGTGTGGAGAGTCTGCAGAAGGATCTAGATAGGCTGGGCGAATGGGCCAGGAACTGGCAAATGGAATTTAATGTTGGCAAGTGTGAAGTTGTCCACTTTGGTAGGAAGGACTATTACTTACATGGCGAAAAACTGCAGTATGCGACGGTGCAGAGGGACCTCGGGGTCCTTGTGCATGAGTCGCAAAAACCTAGCCTGCGGGTGCAGCAGGTGGTCAGGAAGGCGAATGGGATGCTGGCCTTCATAGCGAGAGGGATTGAATATAAAAGTAGGGAGGTCTTGCTGCAACTGTACAGGGCACTGGTGAGGCCGCAGCTGGAGTACTGTGTGCAGTTTTGGTCGCTGCACATACGCACAGATATTTTGGCCTCGGAGGGAGTGCAGAGGAGGTTTACTAGGCTGATACCGGAGTTGAGGGGGTTGAGCTATGAGGAGAGGCTGAATAAACTAGGCTTGTACTCGTTAGAGTTTAGAAGAATGAGGGGAGATCTCATTGAGACATATAAGATGATGAATGGGCTGGATAGGATAGAGTTGGAGAGGCTTTTCCCGCTCAAAGGACAGTAGAACTAGGGGGCACAGCCTCAAGATAAAGGGGCGGTTTAGAACGGAGTTGAGGAGGAACTTCTTCACTCAAAGGGTGGTGAATCTCTGGAATTCTCTGCCCGTTGAAGTGGTGGAGGCTGCCTGGCTAAATATTTTTAAGACGCGGGTTGATGGGTTTTTGATAAGCGAGGGGATTAAGGGTTATGGGGAGAGGGCGGGAAGGTGGAACTGAGTCATGACAGATCAGCCATGATCTTATTGAATGGCGGGGCAGGCTCGAAGGGCTCGATGGCCTACTCCTGCTCCTATTTCTTATGTGGCAGGTCATGTCTCACTAATTTGATTTTCTTTTTGAGGAGGTGACAAAAATGATTGACAAGGGAAGGGAGGGTCATGGATATTGTCTACATGAACTTTTGCAAAGAATTTGATAAGGTCCCCATGACAGGCTGTTGCAGAAGGTTAAATCACATGGGATTGAAGGTGGACTAGATAGATGGATTCAGAACTGGCTTGGCCATAGAAGACAGGGTAGTGGTGGAAGGATATTTTTCTGAATGGAGGTTTGTAACTAGTGGTGTTCCAAGGGATCAGGGCCGGGACCTCTGCTGTTTTGTAATGTATATAAATGACTTGGGAGTAGGGAACATACCTAGTCTGGTTAGCAAGTTTGCAGATGATACTAAGATTGCTGGAATTGTGGATAGTGATGGAAATTGTCAGAGAATACAGCAAGATATTGATAGGCTGGGAAAATGACAGGTGGAATTTAATCTAGCCAAATGCGAGGTGATGCATCTTGCTAGATCCAATTCAGGTGGGAGATATAAAGTAAATGGCAGAACCTTCAAGCGCATAGACACAGATCTGGGAGTACAGATCCATAGATCTTTTAAAAGTGGCAGCACAGGTGGAAAATTGATGAAGAAAGCATATGGCATGATTGCCTTCATCACTAGGACATCAACTATAAAAGTTGGCAAATTGTGTCAGTGTTATATAAAACACTGGTTTAGCCACATTTGGAATACAGTGTCCAATTTTGGTCGCCACACTACCAGAAGATGTGGAGACTTTGGAGGGAATACAGAAAAGGTTTACCAGATGTTGCCTGGTATGGAGGGTATTAACTATGAGGAGAGATTGAATAATTCCAGTTCTCCCTAGAAAGACAGAGGCTGAGGGGCAACCTGATAGATGTTTATAAAAATTATGAAGGACGTAGGTAAGGTGAACAGTTGGAAGCTTTTCCCTAGGGCAAAAATGACAATTACAAGGGAGCACAAGTTTAAGCTAAGGAGGGAAAGGTTTAGTAGAAATGTGAGGGAGAAGTTTTTTACTCAGAGCGGTGGGGGCCTGGAATGTACTGCCAAGTGAGGTGGTTGAGGCAGAGACTTTAGTGACACTTAAGACTTATCTGGATAGACATGTAAACAAGCGGGGAATAGAGGGATACAGGCAGTTGGTCTAGATACGACAACATGATCGGCGCAGGCATGGTGGGCCAAAAGACCTGTTCCTCTGTTGTACTGTTTTTTGTTCTTATCTTGTACAAAGTTATCTTAGTTTAATAAACCCTTTGTTCTTGGAGCCATATCAAATTGCCTCAAGGTACTACACTTTTTGAGGCACCACAAGGATTAAATGTACAAGTGACACTGCATGCTGCCTCTCCAAAACTACACAGACAGGGAGAAGACCGCAGATAAGCTACAGGCTGTCAAAATGATAAAGTTCATTTTCTAAGAGCTTCCTAGCCCACATAATCCTTCACTAATTGTATCAGGTACATACCATTCATCTTGGCTACTACGTGAGGTCTTCAGCATTATTGGTACCAATCTGTGGGCAATTTAGTTCTGTCTCATCAAGAAATGGCTAAACTGGGTACAGCAAAGGCTATAAAACTGATAATATCCTGATTGAGGTACTGAGGACTTGTACTCCAGAATCAGCCATTTTTTTTGTTTCATTCATGCAACATGAGTATCACTGGTTGGCCAGCATTTATTGCCCATCCCTAGTTGCTATTGAGGAGGTGATGGTGAGCTGCCTTCTTGAATCGCTGCAGTCCGTGTACTGTGGGTTGACCCACAATGCTGTTACGGAGGGAATTTCAGGATTTTGACCCAGTGACTGCAAAGAAATGGCAATACCTTTCCAAGCCAGAAAGGTGAGTGGCTTGGAGGGGAACTTACAGGTCGTGTTGTTCCCATGTATCTGTTGACCTTGTCCTTCTAGATGGACGTGGTCATAGGTTTGGAAAGTGCTGTCTAAGGGTCTTGGTGAATTGCTGCAGTGCATCTTGTTGGTAGTACACACTATTGCTACAATGGTGGAGGGAGTGGATGTTTTTAGATGTGCTGCCAATCAAGCAGGCTGCTTTGTCGTGAATGGTGTCAAGCTTCTTGAGTGTTGTTGGAGCTGCACCCATTCAGGCAAGTGGGGAGTATTCCATCACACTCCTGACTAGTGTCTTGTAGATGGTGGACAGGCTTTGGGAAGTCAAGAAGTCAGTCACTCACTGCAATATCCTTAGCCTTGGACCTGTTCTTGTAGCCACTATTAATGTAGTGAGTCCAGTTGAGTTTCTGGTCAATGTTAACCCCGAGGATGTCGACAGTGGGGATTTAGTGATGGTTACACCATTGAATGTCAAGAGGCAGTGGTTAGTGTCTCTTATTGGTGATGGTCATTGCCTGGCATTTGTGTGGTGCAGATGTTATTTGCCATGTGTCAGCCCAAGCTGGATGTTGTCCAGATCTTGTTGCATTTGAACATGGACTGCTTCAGTATCTGAGGAGTCACAAATGATGCTGAACTTTGTGCAATCATCAGCGAACATCCCCACTTCTGACCTTATGATGGAGGGAAGGTCATTGATGAAGTAACTGAAAATGTTTGGGCCTAGGACACTATCCTGAGGGACTCCTACAGCGATGCCCTGGAACTCAGATGACTGACCCTCCCCAACCACAACCATCCTCCTATGCACCAGGTATGACTCCAACCAGTGGATTGTTTGCCCCCTGATGACCATTGATTCCAGTTTTGCTAGGGCCCCTCTGTGCACACTCGGTCGAATGCAGTCCTTGATGACAAGGGCTGTTGCTCTCACCTCACCTCTGGAATTCAGCTTTCATCCATGTTTGAATAAAGGCTGTAATGAGGCCAGGAGCTGAGTGAACTTGGCGAAACTCAAACTGGGCGTCAAGCCAGATTGTTCCAGTATAGCAATAACATCGGCATCTACCTGACAATGTGGAAAATTGACCAAGTACATCCAGTCCACGGGAAGGAAAACAAAATCCAGGTTTGAATCACATAGCAGATGGTGGAATTTGAATTCCATAAGTTGAATGATGACTGTGAAACCATTGATTGTCATTAAAAACCAATTGGTTCTAATGTCCTTTAGGGATAGAAACCTGCCACTCTTACCTGGTCTGACCTACATGTGACTCCAATCCATAGCGACGTGGTTAGCCCTTAAATGCCCTCTGAAATAGCAAGCTACTGAGTTGCATTCACCCACTACAAAGGAATGAAAGAAAACCAACTACCTGGCATCAACCTTGACACCAGAGATGACACTGACAAATGGCAAACCCAGCCTTTTCAAACATGCAAAGTTGTCCTCCTAACGTTTAGGGGCTTGTACCAAAAATTGGGGGAGCTGTCTCAGACTAGTCAAGCAACAGCCTGACATAATTTCACACACACGGAATTATACCTTAAAGATAATAGCTGGAATTTTACCCCTCTGCTCGTTACAGTATCTGAGCGGGCGAGGAGTGGACAATGGGAAGGTCCTTTGACCTTGGGTGGGATTTTACAGTTTCAGGATGAGTGAGGCCATAAAATCCAGTCCAATGTCCCAGACACCCCTATTGCCATTCTTGTGACTGTCCCACCGGCAGGACAGATCCAGCAGAGGTGGTGGCACATTGGTAGATAGTTTCCCTGGGAATTCTCAACATAAACATCAACTCTCTCTCACCCAGCAAGTCTAATGGCACCAAGTCAGAAATGGACAAGGAAACCTCCTCCTGCTGATTGCCACATCCTGTTTTTCCCCTTTAGCAGATGAATTTGTACTCCCCCATGTTGAACGCCACTTGGAAGTAATGAGGGTGGGGAACTTCAATGTTCATCACCATAGACTGAGCTGGCCAAGTACTAAAGGGAAAGCTGAGAGTCTAGAGCTGCAGAAGGTGGTGAGGGAAACTAATAAGTGGTTAAAATATACTTGAACTCACCCTCACCAACCTGCCAGCTGCAGTTGCCTCTGTCCATTACAGTATCAGTCAGAGTAACCAACCATTACACAGGCCTTTTGGCTTAGATCAAGTGTAGTATTGACATGCTGCACGTGGTTGAAGTCATTAGGTTACATTTCAGCTTCATTTGAAGCAATTTTTTAAAGCAGCATCTCAGCCTTTTTGTTAAGATGCAAATTAGATCAAGCCTTGGAGGAGGAGCTACACCTACTCCAATCAGCTTGGATCACGTAGATCAAGCCCAAGATGGGAGGTGAGAGCCCTGTCTTGTCAGCTTGGATCGGGAATGTCCCAATTTGTTGGGACACTGAATTGGCTTTAATTTGACTCGATTGGATTGGAATAAAGTTTTAAAAAAAATTACACAGTCCTTGTGGGGAGAAAGTTCCATCTTCACGTTGAGGATATCTTCCATTGTGTTGTGTGGCACTGTACTAACTAATGTGGACTTTGAACTGACCTAGCAACCCAAGACTAAGCAACCATCAAATCAGAGAATCCCTACAGTGCAGAAGAGAGCCATTCAGCCCATCATGTCTGCACTGACTCTTTGACAGAGCATTGTACCCAGGCCCACCCTGTCCAATCCTTCAAACCCATGTATTTACCCTGTTAAATTCGTAACCTACACATCTTGGGACAGTAAGGGGCAATTTGGGGCCAATCCACTTAATCTGCACATCTTTGGACTATGGGAGGAAACCAAAACACCCAGAAGAAACCCATACAGACATGGGGAGAAGGGAAAAACCTTAGCTCAATGAAGAGTGCAGGAGGGTATGCCAGGAGCAACCCTGTCATATCTAAAATGAGTTGTCAACTGGCGAAGCTACAACATGGGACTATTTGCTTCTAAACAATATAGTCAGTACAGTAATAGACAAAGCAAAGTGTTTCCACAACCCATGCATCAGACCTAAGTATTTTTGTTACATTCAGCAGTAAATGGTGGTGGGCAATTAATAACTCATTGGAGGAGGAGGCTCCACAAATATTCACATCTTCAGTGATGGATCAGCCCAGCACATCAATACAAAATATGAGGCTGAAACAATCAACACAATTTTCAGATTCATCTTGTCTGCCTCCGGAGGTCCTCAGCACCAGTTGTTAGTTTTCAGCCAAATTGATTCACTCCATATGATATCAAGAAATAGTTAAAAGTGCTGAATATTGTAAAGGTTTGGGCAATGACAATATTCCAATAACAGGACTTCTGCTGCAGAACTTGCCACATGCTTAGCCAAGCAATTGTACAACTGCATTTACCCAGCAATGTGGAAAGTTGCTCAGGTATGTCCTGTACACACAAAACAGGACAAATCCAACCTGGCTAATTAGCACCCTGTCAGTCTACTCTCGATCAGTAGTAAAGTGGCTGAAGAGTCAGCTCCAGTGCTGTCAAGCTCCATTGTCTCAGCGATGTCCTGCTCTCGGATGCTCTAACATCACCACCCCTTGACATTCAATGGCATTACTGGTACTGAATCCCCCACTATCAACATTCTGGGGGTTTTCATTGACCAGAAACTGAACTGGACTAGCCATAAAAATACTGTAGCTACCAGAGTAGGTCAAAGTCTAGGAATCCTCGACTGAATAACTCCCTTCCTGTCTCCCCAAAGCCTGTCTGCCATTTACAAGGCACAAGACAGGAGTGTAATGGAATACTCTCCATTTGAATGCAGTTCCAACAACACTCAAGTAGCTCAAAACCATCCAGAACAAAGTGGCCTGCTTGATTGTGGAAGCAGTAGCAAACATGAAATCCCTCCACCAACTGAACAATAGCAGCAGTGTATACCATCTACAAGATGCACTGCAGGATCTTGTCAAGGTTCCTTTTAATAGCACCTTCCAAATTCATGGCCACTGCCACCTAGAACAACAAGAGCAGCAGATACCTGGAAACATTACCACCTTGAAGTTCCCCTCCAGGTCACTCACCATCCTGACTTGGAAATTTCTCACTGTTCCTTCATTGTTGCTGGGTCAAAATCCTGGAGCTCCCTTCCTAACAGTGCTGTGGGTGTACTGACACCTCAAGAACTACAGTGGTTCAAGAAGTCAGCACACCATTACCTTCTGAAGGGTAACCAGGAATGGGCGATAAATGCTGGCCAGGCCAGTGATGCCCACATTCTGCAAAATTAATTTTTAAAACTCCTACCTCTTTGTCCATCATCAGTAGCTCGTGTCACAATTTGTTTTATCATCCTCCTGTGAACCTTTGTGGAACATGTCATAGATTTCAGTAGCACCTTTAATTCTAAGTCGTTTAATTTTGAATTCAATGAATGTATTATACAGGCAAATTCTGTGTTTACCAGAGAGAAGTATGTGTGTCATGTATTTAGTTTAGAAATTCAGAATTCCATGTTGCGGCTCCTAAATGGTTTTTATTTTAAGCATTTTTTTAAAAAAATAGTGGCTCTTTGGGCATAAAAGCTTACTGACCATGGTCTAGATGCTACAATTACTTCAATGTTACTGGAAAAAGTACCCACAAATTTGTTTCTGTCTGCACTGTAATGCATCCATCAGGGTTAAAGGTCATTGTACATCTGGCTGAAGTATCTGAAAAACCAGCCAGGAATCTCTCTCCTGATCACTACCTAGTAACTGCAATGTATGCTTGGATGTCTGGTGAGAATAGATTGATTTAATGATCCACCTGAAGAGTGACCATTCCAAAGGTCAGGATGCCAGCAGAGATAATATTGGAGGGAAAATGTAGGGCTGTATTTGAGAGCTGTGTATTTTGTTTATTTTATAAAAAATAATCAATGATGTAATGCAACCATTGTACAATACATTGTGTTGTCACCCATCAGAGGTTGAAGGAAGGATATTACTGGTTACTGTAAATATGAAAATATTGCACACAACCTAAGGAACCTGAGAGAAACTTCAGAGTTTTTTTTTCTCTTCAAGCAACAACAAGCTTAGTTGAAACGTCCATTGTATTCACACAGCACAAAAAGGACCAGGCCTAGTTAAATTCACATCACATACAGTGTGATCAGGTAAAGTTACTATGCATAAAGGGGAATAAAAGAAGTCAAATGTTTTCTCTCTCAGTGGAAGTTCTATGGGAGTGCCTACTGCATTCAGTTTTGAAATGCTCTACAATTTAGATTCATAGTTATTGATATATAAATACATATAATGATCTGTCACAAAGGTCAGTTTTCCAAGTGTGTGCAGGCCATAAGGGAGATTTGTCCATCACCCAGATTTATTGGAAGATTGTAAGCCTGCTGCCCATGGTTTAATCTTAGGATCCTACAATGCAGAAGGAAGCCATTCAGCCCATCAAGTCTGCATCAACCACAATCCCACCCAAGCCCTATCTCCGTAACCTCATGTATTTACTAGTCCTCCTGACACTAAGGGGCTATTTACCATGGCCAATCCACCTAACCTGCACATCTTTAAACTGTGGGAGGAAATCCACGCAAACACAAGGGAAAATGTGCAGACTCAACACAGACAGCGACCAAAACCAAGAATCGAACACGGATCCCTGGCACTGTGAGGAAGCAGTGCTAACCATTGTGCTGCCCCAATGTGCTTATTTGACTTCCCAAAGAGTGAGACTTCCTGTCAGTATGAATCTGGAAAATTCTATCTTTCATTTCTTTTAAGATAGAGATTAAGATTTCCTGAGGTAACTTCAAGGTTAAGATAATCACAAGGGAAAACCTAAAAGAAACAATTCAACCCAAAATATAAACAAAGGGAGAGAATAGGTAGTTAATTTTGGGGGGGGGGTAGGGGTATGGTAGAAATTCTGAACAGAACAATTCAGTTACCAGACTTTTCTCTTTTCAGTTGTTGATGGATGTGTTGGCATTCCAGCACTTTGTTTGGGATTCCAAGCCAGGGGAGAGACATTTTCAATTAACGTTAATGTGATTGTGGCAACTGTGCCAAAGCAAATAATGAACATCATTTACCACTCCATGTCTGTCAGCTATTAGTAGCCTCCTTCACTTGGCACGAACCAACTAAAATGATTTTAAACCCTCAGACTGATATTTAGGTATGTTGCTTGCATGTTATGTAGGTGCCTCCTTCACACTCCCTACGTAGCTTCAAGAAGTTCTTACGCTGGTCCTGTTGCAGATGTTTTAAAAATCCAGCATTGGCCAAAATAAAGAAAAGGGTAGGGAACACGTTCACAAGTTTAACTGGAAAACAGGGAAAGATTAAACAGTTGGAGTGATATTGGCACTGGGAGGCAGAAGGCATAATAAGAATGAAAGAAATAAAAATCTGTTGTCAGAGGCAGAGGGCAGGATTTTCCGGCTGCACTCTCCCCAAGGCCATAAAATCCCACCCAAAGTCAATGGGCCTTTGCAATGGTCTGTGCCCCACCCGCAACAATTCCTGTGGCAGGCAGGGTAGGAAGATTCCATCCAGAGTGTGTGCAAATGTAAACAAGTAGAAAGGGAGATGTGTAGTCTGTTCCAGTGGACTTGGGACCTAATGAAGGAAAAATCAGGGCCATCTTACCTGAAAAGAATCCTGCTGAAGTGTGTTGCAATCATTTGCAGGTTGATAACCCAATATACGTATTAATTGATAAACGTGGATGATGAACTATGCATATGTTCATAGATATGTGTTCATTGACAAACCAATATGAGTTTATTGATAAACAGGTATATAAGGATATTGATAAGCCTATACGTGTGGACTTTGTGAACATACGGAATATCAATATTACAAGAAAAGATTTTTCTATATATGGCAAGAAGTCATGGTCTGGAATGCACTGCCTGGGAGTATGATGGAGGCAGATTCAATCGAGGCATTTAACAGGGAATTTATAGCTATTTGAAAATGACTATCTGCAGGGTTATGGGGAGAAAGCAGGAGGCCTTCGGCAAAAAGCTTATTTGGAGAGCTGATGCAGACATGAGGGGCTGGAAGGCCTCTTTCTGCACTGAGAGGGTTCTGTGGTGTTTGGCATCTCTGACAGCCAGCACCACAACGGGGGTCAGTGTCACTCCAGCATGGAGTGCACATTCTTCATAATTATAACACTGCAGAAGCTAACAGAACACTATCAATAGAAGTAATTGGAGGCTGCGCTGGTGCCCAGGTGCCAACTCATTATGGCTGCAGGGTCTCCTTCCACCTGCCCAAGCATCTGTAGCTGAATAAACTCGCATTGACCCTACAACGTTAGAACCAATATTTTTATCAAAGGGAATGGGATTATGTGGATTTCATCATTCCCAAATGAAATTAAGCAATTATTGGTCAACCATTGTAATTTTAGGCAGCAATACAAGGACGCTGAAGTTGACCTTAACTTTCTAGGCTGACAAACAAAATAGGTATTTTTATAGTTGCAACAATGCAACACACCCACAGTAAGAAAATGCCACACATTAATAAGTAACCTGGTATTCCTAACAAGGCACTCACAAATATTTATTATACCATAGCTACCCTGTTTGGCATCTGATAAATCAAAGTCACTTCCATTTAAAACAATGAAAAATGTGATTTATGCTGCCAAGGATATTAGACTTCTGACAGAATTTTTCTGCGACTCTGCTGTGAAACTAGGACGACCAGCTTTAATATAGTTACTTTCTTTCCAGAAGTTTCTAAAATATCAGTCACACTTGTATGTCAATCACAAGGGATGAATGGGCGCAGTTCAAACTAATTTGGCCAGAATTCTCTGTCCATTCATGTTGGTGGGATTCTCCATTACCACTGGCAGCGCACCACCGTCCGTGGGTTTCCTGCCAGTATGGGTGACATCAGTGGGAATTTATATTGACAGCGGAATCCCGCCGCTGGCAAACAACGCACCCACCTCTTGCTGGCAGAAAACACACTGCTGGGAGGCCAGAGAATCTCACCTGTTGTGCTAGTGGCAACATATGATATAGAATTGGGACTTTGAACATGGAGAAAAGTTCCCAAATTTGGTAAAAGTAACACTCTTTTTCTCTTCCATATAGCAAGCAGTAAAGGCAGATCTTGTCTTCACCAGGTGTCTGAAGGTGAGCTGGGATCCAACAGGATCACTGAATATCATTGAGTGGGATCATTTATACTAACCTTGCTCAATAGAATGAGTTTAGGTCAGGCATTCGTTTTTCATGTCACCTTATTTCAAGCCTTATTGTCTTCCTGGAGTGCAAACTGATGGCTAAACACTGAATTCATTGTATTCATTGGGGGGCTGCATGAGACATGGCTGTTTTCTTTTTTGGCTTTTAACCTTATGTTACAGAAATGAATTAGAATGGCCCTGTCAGATCAGGTGATCAGCAGTTGAACCTAAGAGATGTCCAGTCAGTATGGTTTGCAGTACCAAAGGATGCACTAGTCTGATGATTGTTGGGACGGGAGGGGAAAAGTAGTGGGTGATGGTAAAAGTATAAGAATACAAAAAAGTACGCCAGAATAAGTGACATAAATTACAGATCAAAATATAAACAGATGAGACCAATGAGCTAATACAGTTAGACTACAATGAATTCAGTACCTGTGTTTAGTCATCAGCTTGTGGTAAAAATTGACAGATATCTGAGATATAATTAAAGGGGAAAATAGACAGCGCTGAGTACTCTGTAATTTCTTGGTGGCGAAGACTGATGAGCCAGTGTGGAGTGCTGAGTATGGTAAACAGTTTTATTTGAGAGAAGCTGCTAAAATTAAAGAATATTATAGAGCTGACAATGTTATGACTGCAAGCTTCCAGTGAGGTGAAGGTGTAACATGTTAGAGTGAAGTAATGCTCAGAGCCTGGTAATGAAGGTAGAACTTAACCAATTGTGTTTTGTTATGGGCCCCAGTTAAGCAATGCCTCACATAATCATGGTACTTCTAAAATGAGTACAGTACAGAAACAGATTATTCAGCCCATTGTGTGTCCAGGACAGCACTTTGAAGGAGCAATGAACCTAGTGCCATTCCCCTGCCTTTTCCCTCTATACTTGCAATTTTTCTTTTCAAATAATGATCCAAGTCTCTTTTGAAGCTACAGTTAAATCTGTCTCCACCACAGTCTCAGGCAGTACATTTCAAAACCTAACCATTTGCTCAGTAAAGAGATTTTTCCACAAGTTGCTGCTCCTTCTTTTGCCATTAAATCAATGCCTTCTGGTTCTTTGACTCTTGCACCAATGAGAACAGTTTCTGGGAACAGTGGAGTAGTGAGTTCAGAAATTGCCGTGTTAGCATCAGATCAGTGCAATTGCACACACTCACTGACAAACAATTCACCAGTTCTGCGTGCCTCTAATGCATGCTTGGAATTTCCTTGGCAGGCTGCTGATGTTCTGCATGGGTCTTGTCTAATGTATGCCAGCCAAGGGAGGATGCCATCTTGGTACCAAGACAACATCCAGTCACCACAGAGAAAATCCATGGATGCCATGGAGCCCAATTTTATGGCCAATCTGTTGCCTCAAGGCTACATGAAAAACCTGTTTGTGAAGCATTGGGTGCACTTTTACAATCCAGTAACCCAAAGCACATAATTGATGTTTATAGAAAACTTGATAGTTCATCTGGGTAATTCGAGTTATTGGAAATATTGCCAGTTTTGATCAAGGAAGTTCATCTGCTTTATTTACGAAAAGGGATTTGAAGGTGGCTCAATAAAAATTCTCCAAAGTGATAAAGTTGCAATCAGTTTCAATATTGTTCCCTATTGCTGCAGTTTGATGACCTTTATTGCACACTTTATAACTAATGGGATATAATTTATCTTTGAACTTGAATTGCCCATTTATTTTCAACCATCACTTCCCGCTTATCCCACCCAGGGCTGGGAAGGCCATTTGCTTGAGCACAGTCCCTCTTTCTAAAGACATGTTTCTACTTAAGTAAAATCCTGGGGAAGTGGCACTCTGACAAAGCTCGCAATCTCCCAGCACTGATTCTTTTATCGTCATATATCAGTTGTAATGATAGCCAGGACACGTTCGGGTAAACAAAAGCCGGTGTGGAATTCACACCTTCCTGGAATGATGAGCATTTTCCCAAAATTGGGGGATTCTTAATGCGAGTGTCGCCTCCAGCAGGAAGAGTCCCAGAAATGAGGTGGGTGTGGGGGAGAGGGGGGAACATTTTGTGGAGAGAGTGAGGGTGACTGGGGAATGGTGACCCAAGGAAAACTAGAGACTGAGGAATGGGAGCTTAAGGAGATACGATCATGTGTCACATTTGTCAATACAAGTGTGTGCTGGTGTTCACTTTGAGAGTTTCCATTGTCGTCACCCACAGAGGTGGCCACCTTCGAGAACGATCAGGCTACCTGTGGTATGTGGCATGCAGCCACACTGCTGGTGCCTCTGCTGGGTGTGGAGTCTGCTAGGAGCATCAGGAGACGAAGTGAATTTGCACCACAGTCATTCAAATTAAATAATAGACTTTTTTTTTTGTGGAGCCCAATATAATTTGAACAGACGTGAGTCAGTCATAGCCCTCATGCCTAAAAGTCAGGACAAATGAATTGCTTGGCCTATATCTGACAACAACATAAAAATGCTTTAAAATTGATTTAATTTGAACTGCTTAACAGATTTTGGCCTCCTGAAAACATCACCAAGACAACGCTGCTCCACAATTTCCCATTTTTCCTTCCTACTGCTGTGGACCATCACTGTGCCCTCATTGTATCCTCTTGACTAAAATATTGAAATAAAAAATACAGAAAACCATGCCATAATAATAGTTTATTCCAACAAAACTATTCTGGAGTCATCGAGTCGTAGAGCATGGAAACAGGCTTGTCCATGCCTGCTCTTAGTACCTGTCCTGTAGGTGCTCCTTGGCAGTGTTGCCACAGTGGCTGCAGCTGCTGACTTTCAGTGGGGGAGGTCTGAGACGATCTCTTGGGCTTTGGGCCTAGAAGGCCAGCAGTGATACAGGCAGCAGCTGCAGCCTGAGCTGGCTGGTTGAGAAGCACTAGCAGGACTCTGCCAGAGCATCAGTGCAGGAAGCACAAATGCTGTCCTCATGAGGAGGGGACTAGAGATTTTTGCACCAGCAAGCTACTGGCACACCCTCAGCAATTCTGATAATCAGCTGGAGAATGGATAGCTGGATGGCTATGAGCGCTCACATCTGCAATCCTCATTGATCTTATGATCTCTGACTTTAGCATTGAGGCCCGAAATGATTTGTGCCTGTGCTGTAACAGAAGCTGAAGTATCAGCTGCCACATGTTTCATTTTAACTGGGTCAGCAAGTGCTGTTGTGAGTTTGCCATCATTTCCCTGTCAGAAATAATAGGCTCTAAAAATCTACACAAAACCTAATCTCCCCATGGTCCTTGATAGTGACAGTATGATCTCTGACATACCTCCTGTACACCACCCAATTTAGTCGTCCGCAACAGGCCTCACCCTCCTGGGCATACGGTCCTTTCCCCCTCTCGGTCGCCATGCTGCAGCCTCCTCGTGACTTGCCTTCTGCAGATCTCATTCTGTGCTACTCTCTCAATTCGGGCAGTGCCAGCACCTGACCTCATGCTTCTTCGTATATATGCTCTTGGCTGGGGCTTTCATCCTGAAGCTGCCTGACAAGGTAAGAAGTCTCACAACACTAGGATAAAGTCCAACAGGTTCATTTGGTAGCACTAGATTCCAAAATCTCAGGCTCCTTCATCAGCTGAGTCATTTGATGAAGGAGCAGCACTCTGTAAGCTTGTGCTGCCAAATAAACCTGTTGGTCTTTAACCTGGTGTTGTGAGGCTTCTTACTGTGCCTACCCCAGTCCAACAGCGGTATCTCCCCATTGTGCATGACAAGCCAACACTTGGCTATCTGAAAGCATAAATGCAGAAGGAGAGGGTTTGGGTGAGGGAGAAAAATATCAATTTTCTGACATAAAACAAAGAACAAAAACAGCCTGGGAAACAGGCCCTTCGGCCCAACGAGCCCATGCTGCCATCTCAACACCACCAATCCCCCTCTCCACCCATGACCCTTGTCTAATGTTTTGTGGCCATCCAGATTGAGGGAAACTGATTTAGGGACAATTTATTCCTGCCAATCAGCCTAACAGCACATCTTTGGGGTGTGGGAGGAAACCGGAGCTCCTGGAGAAAACCCACGCAAGCACAGGGAGAATGCGCAAACTCCCACAGACACCGGCCCAAATCCATGTGTCTGCACAGCAATCAGTGATAGTCACTGAGCTGTCGTCTTGCCCAGTATCTGGTTCAGTTTAGGCATACACTAACAACGTGAAGCACTAGGCCAATCTCGAACAACCAAGAGCAGCCCAAGCACGACCCATCGCGTGTATGCCCCTCGTTGGACACAAGGCAGACCGACTTAAAACCGATCTCTAATTCCCAGATTATAATTTATAATTTCATTGTAAAATGAACTTCAGAATTTCACTGATCCAACATTCCTGCCGCCTTCCTCTGCTGTTCTGGTTCTATCCTGTCCGCTGCTTGATTTTGACTTGGTAAATAGTGTCAACTGGTTCCAACACTATGAGCCATTAGACCAGACGGCAATTTCTAAAATAGTGAACAGAAAAAAAAATGCCATATGTTAAATTCGCAGGTATAACTCATTGCGGGGGTTATAAATGACTGTGGAAGAATCTAACATATAATCTGTGAAGACTACAGACTGAACATTAAGTAATTCAGTATTCAAATCCAATTGCCCAACTTTATTTTCAGATCATCATTTTTGGTGGGCTACCATTCTTCTCCAACACACCTTTTGTGTGATTTCACGTCTCACTGCCATTTACAAATTTGGAAAAATGTTCTGTTTCAAAATGGATGCCTCTGTTCGTTGTATAGCAAAGTCATAATGCATTTCGTACGTAATTTCAATATAGGTAAATTCAGTACATGTGAAAATCCTGGCTGATGTAGCCCGAACTCCAAGCTGTGCTCCCATCATGTGTTGTTCTCAGTTGTAATGCTCAAGTCCATCTGACACCCCTTCAGAGTCAATCAGACTGGTTACGTTTCAAAACACTGAAGTATCGTGTACAGTTTTGGTTCTTACCTGAGGAAGGTCTTCCTTGCTGTAGACGGAGTACAGTGAAGGTTTATCAGGCTGACTCCTGGGATGGCAGGTCTGTCATATGAGGAGAGACTAAGTCGTTTAGGATTATCTTCACTGGAGTTTAGAAGAGTGAGAGGGGTTCTTTTAGAAACGTATAAAATTCAAACAGGGTTAGACAAGCTAGATTCAGAAAAAATGTTCCTGATGGAGGGAGAGTCCAGACCTCGGGGTCATAGTTTGAGGATAAGGGGTAATCCTTTTAGAACTGAGGTGAGGGGAAATTTCATCACCCAGGGGGTGGTGAATGTGTGGAATTCACGACCACAGAATGTAGTTGAGGCAAAAACATCTGATTTCAAGAAGAAATTAGAGCAAACTCTGGGAGCTAAAGGAATCAAGGAATATGAGAGGATGGAGGGAAGTCAGGATGTTGAATTCAGTGATCAGCCATGATAAAAATGAATGCCAGATCAGACTTGAAGGGCTGAATGGCCTACTGCTGCTTCTATTTTCTATGTATTTATATTTCTAAAACACGAACAGACTGCACAGTTCAACTGCAAAGCATTCTGAAGAAGAGTCACGTTGAACTCAATGTTACCTGTGTTTCTACCTCCACAGGTGTTGCCAGTCTGCTGGGTTTACCCAGCATTTTCTGCTTTTAGTTCAGATTTCCAACACCTTCAGTATTTTACCTTTAGTTCTGGGGCACATACTGAGATCCATTTTATGACGTGGGCTGTAAAATCCTTCATGGTTCAATGTCCTGTTGATTATTGCACTCGGAGGATGGGTGACAGGAGGATAATAGGTGCTCAGAGAACCATACTCCAACTCGGAGCAGACACATGGCAAATGAAGTTTAGCATAATTAAATGTGATGTTATTATTGTTGTGGAGGAAGGATTGCTGCGAGATCATACAAACTAAATTCTTTTGCTGCTTAGGGATCTATGGGTTCACATACACAAAATCACAATATCAGCTCAAAATGGTGAAGCTGTTAAGAAAACAAATGGAACCTTTGATTTTATAAGTAGAGTTATATTAAAGAAGTATACATCCCTGTTAGGCCTAAGCTAGACTATTGCCTCCAACTCTGAGCACCATACTTTTGAACGGATGTTAAAGCCTTGGAGAGACTACAGAGAGATTTACCAGAATTAAGGCATGAATGAAAATCTTTAGCCATAAAAATATTTTTTTTTAACTGAAGTTGTTCTCCTTAGAGCAGATATTAAAGAGATTCAACAAAAATATTCAACGCTCTGAAGCATTTTGACAAAGCAAATAATAAGAAACTGTTTCCCGGCAGAAGGATTAATAAGCAAAGGTCACAGATTGAAGTTGGCTGGCAAAAGATCCAAAAGAGTAGATGAGGGAACATGCTTTTGTTTACATAATATTTTAAGATCTAGAATGTGCTGCCTGAAGTCAATAATATTTCAGAAAGAAATTAATATAGATGTCAAAACAAAAGCATTAAGGAACACTGGGGAATGATCTGGGAAGTGGGACTAATCAGGTAACTCAAACAGCCAGTGTAGATGCGATGGGCTGAATGAACCACACAGATATTAAAAAAAAGTCAATGACTCCTACATGCCAACTTTTTCTGGGTGAGGATCAGGCTGTGGAGAGAGAAAGTCTCTCAGCATGGGGCCAGGAATAACAGCATCTTAATATTCAAAATGAGCACAACTTCTTTATTTTGTTTCAAGACAAAAAAAAATGGAAATGCCACAGCGAGCTGGATTTTTGACTTGCCGTGAGCAAAGTCCTGTGGCAGAGAGGTTTTCACCAAATGACTTTTATGTGGAGCGTGTGGAATTCACAGGGATTAAAGTGGTACAGATCGTTGGTGTTAAATAATTGCTATCATCTAATTATATTAAGTTCTAGATCACCAGTTACTGGTTCCAATGCCATTAGAATAGGGAAAACACCTGATGGAAAAGAGAAGAAAATATTGGCTGGAGAAATCCGTGTTTGGCATTTAAGTTAATTAAAATTCCTGCTGTTGTTGGAAAGTCACCACTTCAGAGTCAGGCTTGGAAGTTCAACAAACAGCTTTATTCAGACAAAGCTTTGGGAGAAGTGCCGGCACTCTGCAGTACATAGTCACCTTCTCGACTACACAATGGTAGTTGAGCACCTTTTTATACATTGTTAGATAATAGACAGTACTGACATTAGCACATGTTGAGCAGACAAATATGGACATTGACAGTTATCACATCATTGTACATAGAGCAGATACATTTATGCAGTTACGTCCCTATCAATGGCTGATCTTGCGATATATATATTTTACGCATTTATGTCCTCCCCATCAGTGGCTGATTTTGTTATCAAACTCATTGTTTTGGGTCTGCTTTTATCTCAAGTTTAAGGTGCCACAAGGTCTGACCTGTTGCCTGCAGTAATTTAACGCTACAGGTTTTAGCTCTTTGTGTACTGTCTATGCCCAAAGTCAGTGCCTCTTGATGTCTTTTTCCAGACTCCTTTTCTTTTGCCAGGTAACCATTTTGTGTCCTTTAACCTTGATTTCACTCCAATAACTCTCCCTTTTGGTCAGGATTATGATTTAATAATCCACAGACCAACAACAGCAGCATCATTCACAGGTAGATGTCCAATTTCTTGCTTTTTCCTTCCTTGTAATCCTTGGTATCTTCGGGAGTTCCCATCAGTTGTTTTTCTTCGATGACCACACTAGCTCTTGGCACAATCTGAGTCATCATTACTTTGCAACAGACATTTAAGACATCCAACAATTAGGCAACAGACAATTATTATTGCCATAAGAATGATCAGTCCATGCATTAAATAGGACCCATAGGATTCCCCCACTAACCATTTGAGCCAGCTACTCCCTTTCTTGGGTCCTTGTCTAAAGTCATCTAACTGCTTTCTTATGTCATGAATGACTTGGGTGATGTTATAGGATTCATCTGTAACGTGTGATACATTTGTCTCCTATTATTGTGCATACTTCACCTTGTTGGGCTAACTGATAGTCTACTGCATATCAGGCCTGCAATGCATACAATTTTAATTCAGCCATTTCTTAGTTGACGGCCTCCAGTACCTTTTTTGACGTACTACTTCCAAGGACTGTTAGTCCATAAATAATATGGTTTCTATTTTTGGCACTATTACTCCTGCTGCCCCACCCAGAGACAGGGCCCCTAGGAACTCATATCCCAGTGATGATCCCATTGTGCCTGGGGTTTCCCAATCAGCACAGAATTCCTTGCTGATGGCCCGGGTTATTATCTTTCTCCAGATATGCCCCTTCTGAGGGCATAGAACAGTGAGTGGTCCTATTCCTACTGCAAAAAGGATAGGGAGGGTTGGTGTTGCTGTCGTATAGGTACTGTTGAAGAGGAACACACATCCCTTCTTAGCCCGATAGCATTTAATGTCCTGGTTATTGGTTTGTGTATACAGCCAATTGCTCAGTTTATTTGACTCCCTATTTGATCCTACCATTTGGTAGGAATCAAATGGGTATGTCCATCCAGCTGAGCTGACACGAGTCCCATTACACCAACCATAAATGAGTTGCCTCCCCGCGGTTATGTTCAGACATCTCTGCTCGTTACAGGTGCAAGTAACCTGATCTCTATTTACCCAACAGTGCTGACAGACGCATTGCGTCTATATGCAGGAAACATTCTTGGGGACCAAGAGATATGCACATCCCGATCCCTGCCCCAAGAAACAAAACGGGTAGCTTGCATTATCCAAGCAAACTCTTCCTCCCTGCATGTGTGGGATTTACAGGTTCCATACATCTTCCCTGTATACCCCTTTTTTATATCTGTCAATTTGCCCTTCATAGGGTGCGTCTGAGGTATCTGCTGCATATAAGTCATGGGGGGTCCACCCAGGGGTGGCCACAAATAAGGCTTCTACAGATTGGGCTAACGGTTAACATATAGTTTGATTACTGTGTAAATGTACATGAGCCTTGTAAAATGGGTTATCATCTAGCCCAGTCAAGTTTACAGTCGCAACAACACAGTGTAATACAATTATATACGTGATCTTATACATGTCTGCAACAGGCAAGTATCAATATTATTACTTTATGTTAACAATTTTCCAGAAGTTTTATTGCCAACCCGAACACGTAAGTTACTCTTACTTGTAGTCATCACCTGTTTTGGGGAAGCACTCTGGTCACTCTAATTTGTTCATGTATTTCTTTGTGTAATTTCAGCTGGGTCTAATGTTTCCATACACCTTTTCCCTCTTATGACAGAAAGGCATAGGTGTCTCTGCTAATTATAACTTCATATGGCCCATTCTGTTTTGGTGCAAACCCTGGTTTTTCGGGTAATGTTTTTAACTAGGGATGCGACTTCCCACTGTTGTGATGTCAGAGAGCATTTCAAGCTCTCTCTGCATCTCTTCCTTCCTGATTATCTTTTACTAACTTTTGTATCCCTTTTAGTTGGGCGCTAAGTTTCAAAACATTATTTTTTGATTTTGTCTGTTAGTGGATCTACATTGGTTCCACCTGTTTATGCTTTCTGGTAATTGCATCACCTTTCGTGTCATTTAGTTCATAGGGGGTTAATCCAGTTGTCCAGTTTGTGGTAGCTCTTAGCTCCATTAATATAGTGGACAATACTTCTGTCCATGTTTTTCCTGACTTTTGCATGGCTTTGGCCAGGGCATTCTTAAGGATTCTGTTCATATGTTCCACCATTCCAGAACTCTTGTGGGTGGTAAGGGATGTGGAATTTTTGTTTTATTCCCATCAGTTGGCACACTGTTTTTACCACCTTTTTTGGTGAATTGTGTCCCTTGATCTGAATCGATTTGTAGGATTACTCTTCATCTAGGGATTACCTTCTCTGCCAATATTCTAACCACTGTGGTAATAGTGCAATTTTTAGTAGGAAACGCTTCTACCTACCTGGTAAACTGGTATATAATAACCAGACAATAGGTTTTGCCATGGGATTGGGGCAGTGGCCCTGTGTAATCCATTTTCAGATATTCCCAGGGCCCCTTTGGTCAGGCCTGGTATCCCCATCTTAATTTTTATGGGTCAACCCGGGTCGTGTTGCGTGCATGTCGCACATCGGTGACTGTCAGGCTATGTCCCTTCCCATTCCTTTCCACCACCGTTCCTTTCCTGTACTGGTTGCCATGGCCTCTCTTCCCGCATGTGAGAGTCCATGATATGTAGTTCCAACAGGGTGCTTTGTATGCACTCCAGTACCATTACCTTATCACTTCATCTCCAAACATTATCACTCCCTCTGCTCGCTCCCTGTGCTTCGCACTTCCCCTTTCCTCTTTCGAGGTATCCTCGTGTAAGCCCAAATATCTATTTTGTCTCCTATCTGTCCCGTTATTGCTAGTGGCAGCTTGCCAACTGCCTCCTGCTCTAAGGCTAATTGTGCTGCTCTATCTGCAGCTTTGTTCCCTTTGAAATTTAACCAATCTGGGTTATCTCTTCCTGGTTCTTGTGCGCTTTAATTTTTATTATTGCCATTTCTTGGGGTGTTTCACCTGGCTTTTAGCAATACTTTGATCCTTTTGATGCTTACAAACCCCCTTCTACACCATACTGTCACACAATTGTGTATTACCCTAAATATGTCCCTACTATTGGTATGTAGGTTTACCACCTTGCCTTCGGATAATTCTAGTGCCTTTGTGAAGCTGTGGATAGACCTCCGGCAATTCTTTCTGACCTTACTGTTTCTAATTTTTTATTTATTACTGCTCACCCTGTCCAGGGTGATCCTTCCACATATTTATGTGAGCCATCTACAAAAAGGATCTCCGCAGCTGTTGTTAAAGGCACATCCTTTATCCTACCTTCTTACATCCATATCTATGTCCTCACAATTATGTGGCTCTCCTCCTAAAATTCCTTCTAAAATAGCTCCTGTGTCCCTTACTATTATAACTGATTTGGTGGGAGGTAGGAGGACAGCTTCCCATTTAGCCTTTCTCATGTTTGAGACAGACCTTTAACTTTACCGTACTCAGAATTTCCACCAAGGTGTGGAGGATTATATTCTCTATCATTATTATTGGCTTGCTAACCTTCATGGCCCAGGGGACGCAATCTAAGGTGGCTATGTACCTTGGCAGTCCAGTGACTACCGGCCCTTCTGCTGTTGATTAGTAACCTATGGGTCTGCGTTTATTGCCATGATCTTGTGTTACCACTTAGAATAGAACCCCCCTTCATTACTACAATGTATGTGGAAGTCTTTATTGGAATCTGGTAGTCCTGGCCCAGGGCTGATATCAGTTATGTTTTTAATTTGTTATAAGCCTCTTCCTGCTCGGGTCCCCATTCTATGGAGTTTTCCCCTTTTTAACTAGTCTTTGTATAGGTTCTGCCAATTTTGTGAATCCCGGGATAAAACTTCAGCTATAGTTAAACAGTCCCAGCACCTTTCTGACTCCTCCTTACAGTGACTGGTTGCAGCATTTGTTGTACCGCCTCCTTTTGGTCTGTTGGCATATCTTTAAGCCCTTGGGATATTAGGTGTCCTAGATACAGGACTTGTGTTTTCCTAATTTGTCTCTTCTTGGGGCTCACCTTTAACCCTGTGGCTTTTAGTTCATTTAACACTAGGTATAGTGCTTCCTGATGTTCTGACTTAGATTCTGAAGCTATTAAGATATCATCCACGTATTGTAGGATCGTGCTACCCTCTGGTGGTCCTATCCTGTTTAGAATGCCTCTCATTATTCGATGGAAGATGACAGGGCTGTTGTGGGATCCCTGCGGTAGGCGAGACCAAGTGTACTGTTTGTCTCCCACTGTAAAGGCGAATTTGTCTTGGGATTCAGAATCCAAGGGTAGAAAGGTTTTAAGTTGGTCTGCATCGTGTCCAACGAGGGGCATACACACGATGGGTCGTACTGGGGCTGCTCTTGGTTGTTCGAGATTGGCCTAGTGCTTCATGTCGTTAGTGTGTGCCTAAACTGGACCAGATACTGGGCAAGACAACAGCTCAGTGACTATCGCTGATTGCTGTGCAGACACATGGATTTGGGCCGGTGTCTGTGGGAGTTTGCGCATTCTCCCCGTGCTTGTGTGGGTTTCCTCCGGGTGCTCCGGTTTCCTCCCACACCCCAAAGATGTGCTGTTAGGCTGATTGGCAGGAATAAATTGTCCCTAAATCAGATTCCCTCAATCTGGATGGCCATAAAACATTAGACAGGGGTCGTGGGTGGAGAGGTGGACGGGTGGTGTTGAGATGGCGGCGCGGGCTCATTGGGCCGAAGGGCCTGTTTCCCGGGCTGATTTTGTTCTTTTGAAACCAGAATCCATTGGCTATATCCAATACCATAACTATTTTATGCTCTGGTGATAATCCATTCAGGATTGTCAAGGGGCTTGCGACCCAATTCATAGACCCCACCAAAGAGACGAGGAAGATCCAAGCTGATAAGGCATTGCACCTCATCTTGGGCTTGATCCAATGATGCTTGATCTTAAATGTTCAGTTGATAGATTTATAGTTAAGTGCTTATTTTGGCTATATTTTTGTTTTGGCAACAGGCCAGTGGATGTAAAATTCTGAGGTTTGGTTGTCTTTGAGGTGAGATGCCTCTGACCATTCTTTTGGCTGTAAAACATGATGCACATCAGATTCTAGATCTTTAATGACAGTGATACAGGTCATGATTAGTGCTTGTGGTACTCAGGCACCTGTGAAATTTGCCCGTGACTGACGATCATAGTGATTATTATTTGTGCAGTAAGGGCAGGCTGAAAAGTGAATAAAATAAAAGACTTCAAACATGTCATGTCAAATTACACTTTGATTTTGTGATATTATGAAACATTACAGCTGCTATGTGTTTGCATAACAACAATTGCAAACAAAAGAATATTGTATATGCCCATTACTTAAAGTTCGTTCATATGACTTGGTTATTCTCAAGTTGCCAGCTTTTTTATGAATAGCCATTTTTATGAATATGCTGGGTCATCTTTTGAATTTTGTGCTAGGTTTGCAGACTCTGGCATACCCGAGCCAGTGAAGTTTGTTAATGGCCCAAAGGTCAATTTTATGTTCTTATGCTCCCAACTTGGGAGCATTATTCTAGCACAGAATAATAATCATAGAACTGCAACTGGTTCACTAATGTCCTTCAGTGAAGAGAAAGTCCCAGCCTTTTCTGGTCTGGCCTAGATGTGACTTCATTCCCACAATACATGATTTGATTCTTATTGCCTCGATTGTCTATAGATACAGTTTTTTGTCACTGTCACCAATATCTCAAGAAATAAAGAAATATCGAAGTGTCACACAGGAAATGAGGCCTACCTTTTTGTTCTTATTCTCTGCTCACAATACCTCTACTGATGGCTCCAAAGTGTCAAGAAAATATTGCAGTAATGTAGGGATGCAGATAAGCAGTGAACTTTTAAAGATTTTATATCCATAAAATCTTGCCCTACCATTTTGTCACAAAATTAGATAAATAGAAATAAATTAGCATAGACATGGTTGCTAGGTGCCAAAGCTAGGAACTTGATATTCAAAGGTATTTAATGTTTAGAAAGCATAAGGAATAGATTGATTAATAAAGGGGGAGAGTAGTACAGCAGCGAGAAATGACTTTGAGCATGTTCAAGATAGAAATCAATAGATTTCCAGAGATGGAAAGCACAGGGAAGTGGTTTTGAGGTAGATGATCAGCCATGATTTAATTGAATGGTGGAGCAGGTTGGATGGGTTTCATGGTCTACTCCTGAAAACTGTGTCACAACAACAACTTCCAAATCTGCAACCTCTACCACCTTGAAGGATAAGAGCAGTAGATGCATAAAAATACCACCACCTGGAAGTTATCCTCGAAGCCGCGCACCATTCTGACTTGGAAATATATTGCCATTCTTTCACTGTTGCTGGGTCAAAATCCTGGAACTCCCTCTGGGACAACACTTAGGGTGTACCTTCATGGACTGCAGTAGTTCATGAAGGCAGCTTATCACCACCTTCTCAATGACAATAAATTCTGGCCCTGCCAGTGATGCCCACAGTCAATGGAGGGAAAAAAAGGTTGAGTGGGATACTGATCCTGATACAAGTATTGGTTCTACAGCCCAAGCAATTTAAAACATAGAACGTTAGAGTAGTACAGGCCCTTCAGCACTCGATGTTGCGCTGACCAGTGGAACCAATCTAAAGACCCTCTAACATAAACTATTCCAATGTTATCCATATGCCTATCCACTGACCATTTGAACGCCCTTAAAGTTGGCGACTCCACAACTGCTGCAGGCAGGGCATTCCATGCCCTTACTACCCTCTGAGTAAAGAAGCTACCTCTGACATCCGTCCTATAATTACCACCCCTTAATTTAAAGCTATGTCCCCTCATGTTAGCCATCACCATCTGAGGAAAAAGGCTCTCACTCCACCCCATATAACGCATCTTATATGCCTCAATTAGGTCACCTCGTAACCTTCTTCTCTCTAATGAAAATAACCTCAAGTGCCTCAGTCTTTCCTCATAAGACTTTCCCACCATACCAGGCAACATCCTGGTAAACCTCCTCTGCACCCTTTCCAATGCCTCCACGTCCTCCTTATAATGCGGCAACCAGAACTGTACGCAATTCTCCAAGTGCGGCCACACCAGAGTTTTTTGTACAGTTGCAGCATGGCCTCATGGCTCCGAAATTCAATAAAAGTTAACACACCGTACACCTTCTTAACAATCTTATCAACCTGGGTGCCAACTTTCAGGGATCTATGCACATGTACACTGAGATCTCTCTGCTCATCGACACTACTAAGAGTCCTTTCATTAGCCCTGTATTCTGTACTCCTGTTACTCTTACCAAAGTGAGTCACCTCACACTTTTCTGTATTAAACTCCATCTGCCACCTTGGCCCAGCTCTGCAGCTTGTCAGCTTACAGTTTGTCCCTCTGCAAACTGTAACATCGAGTATTTAAGCAGTAGTCTGTTTACAAAACCATTAACAAGCTCCTTGTTTGAGAATACGATGCTGGGAGGAGTCCAGAGCCTAGCCAGGACCACCAAACAGGTTGTGCAGTGGTGGGTATTCATCCTCATGTGCTGTTACTCTCCCTCTCCCACCTTCGAGCACCCCAATCCAGATTAAGAACATTTTGTTACAGCACTAAATCGGTCTACTAAGGGACGATCTGAACCAAGGAGCTGGATGGACTTAACTAGAAGGCCATGGATGGTTAATGGTATTATGAAGGCTGTGGATGGTTAATGCTAGATCCACTCGAGTCTGTTCCCCTTGGATCTGCTCTGCAATTTCTGGTGTAGCTATTCGGGGAGAATAACAAGACAGGAAGAATATAAGGGTTTCACTGGAGTCAGGGATTTAAAGGTGCATGTGAGAGTGGTTAAGCTGATCAAAGTACTGTGATTAAAGTGCTTGATGGCCCGTCCCATCAGATCTGGTTCTCATCCGCTGAAGCTGATTAATGATTGTAGAGCCCGGTGTCTCCCTTTCTCCATCAACTTTCTCTCTCCTTGTTTTTTTTTTAAGGAGCATGATATTGTTATTCTCTGGTGCCTAACCCACGTGGTCATTCATTATATTTGAGTCTGGATTTTCTTTTATTCATTCGTGGGTTATGGGCATTGCTGGCTGAGCTAGCATTTATCATCCATCCCTAATTGTCCTTGAATTAAATGGCTTGCTGTCTATTTCAAAGTGCATTATTAAGGGTCACCCACATTGCTGTGGTTTGTAGGCCAGACCAGGTAAAGATGCCTTCCCTTAAGGACATTAGTGGACCAGATCAGTTTTTACAATAATGGTTTCATAATCATCGTTAGACTTCTAATTCCAGATTTTTATTGAATTCAAATTTCACCATCTGCCATGGTGGGATTCAAACCAGATCCCAAAGCATTACCCTGTGTCTCTGGCTTAATTGTCCAGTGACAATACCATCATGTATAGTTTATATCCTAAGGAGGGGCCATCACTTTCAAACTCAATTTATCATGAACTGATATTGAGATGTGCACTTTTGAATAGGGATAGCTAGTTACCACTCAGCAATCCTGATTTCTCCTCTGCTCAACTCAAGATAAGCCAACATCCCAAGAACAATACTGCTTAGATTAATATGTTGCCTTTTCCAAAGTAAAATTGCCCAAGGCATTCCACCGACCTGAGACATATGACCGTTAAGAGAGTTAGTGGAAGCAACTGAAATCTTGGTTCAAGAGAGAAAGTTAAGGGAGGTTTTTGGAGAGGTTCAGGGAGATGGTTCACCTGTGTAAGGCCAGGACAGCTGAAGGCTCTACTAGCATTGATGGAACAGAAGAGAGTTACAAAGTGGAGCCTGTAGTGGCAAAAGCTTTGAGTTGATGTGGGAAAAGCCATGATGAGGAATTGTAAATGAACACTGATTTTGGACTTGGTGTATTGGGAAACCAATGTGACCTGGCAAGGGCAGAGCTGATCGGGGTGTCGAACCTGGTAGCGGATGGGATATGGATATCAGACTTTACATGGGATGAATTATTTAGAGAGCTGGTAAGGTGAGGTTTACAGAGGTGTATTCTAAGAGTCCTAAACTTATGAATAAGCGTTTTGATGGAGGCAGTGAAAGGGGGGGAGGGGGAGCGGGTGGGGGAGGCAAGGGTAGAGGTGATGACAATGTAGTCTTCACCCATAATGGAAAAGCTATGCATTTGAAGTTTTATCTCAGGGATATAAGGAAGTAATTAACACAGCATTCATACAGCAAGAAGTGCTTAATGAATTAATCATTTGATTTGAGTCATCAGGCCTTTCATGAGTCAGGGAGAGACCAAGAAAATTGATGAACGAAGGAAATGGTAGATCTATGATGGTGAAATTAAATGTGGAAATGCCATTAAGGGATTCTATGTATATTCTTTGACACCTCGCCCTCGCAACCCCCCCCCCCCCCCGCCCCCGTGCTAGTGAATGGCAGGCCCACGTGGGATTTTGAGAACTGAAGACTGTCTCTAGTGGAACAAGACATTGTGTGGTCATGTAAGTTTTCCCCACACCCTGAATACTCTGCCATGGTCAGAGCTGAAGGTCCTGGGACACTGATCCTGATACAAGTATTGGTTCCACAACCCAAGCAATTTAAGCAGTAGTCTGTTTAGGAAACCATTAACAAGCTACTTGTTTGAGAACACGGTGCTGGGAGGAGTCCAGAGCCTAGTCAGGACCACCAAACAGATTGTGTGCAGTGGTGGGTGTTCATCCTCGTGTGCTGTTACCCTGCCTCTCCCACCCTCAAGCACCCCACTCCAGATTTAGAACATTTTGTCAAGGCACTAAATCAGTCTATTGACGGAAGATCTGAAACAAGGAGCTGGATGGACTTTACCACTAACCATTCATGGCCTTCTAGTTTTGTACACTAGATCCACTCAAGTCTGTTCCCCTTGGATCTGCACTGCAATTTCTGGATGTAGCTATTTGGGAAGAATAACAAGACAGGAAGAGAATAAGGGTTTTACTGGAGACAGGCATTAAAGGTGCATGTGAGGGAGTGGTTGAGCAGTTCAAAGTACTGTGATTAAAGTGCTTGATGGCCCATCCCAACAGATCTTGTTCTCATCTGCCAAAGCTGATTTGATATTCCAGGAGCATTCTGGAAGGCATGGTTAGTACCCAACTCTTATAATTCACTATCATATTTTTCTTCAAGACTCTCTCCAAGACCAGCATCCTAACTATTTGCTTCACGGGTACATTGATGTGAGAAGGAATTTTTTACATTAATAGAATGCAGCCAATGGTAAACCAGCAGTTTTCCCATTGGTACATTTTAAAATACTTTAATCCAACCTGAAATACTTCCCAAGGTCACTTTCACAAAATTTTGCTGCCTTTACCTTCATGTCACAAACTCACAGCAGTAACATCTTTATGGCAATCTTTCAAATGAAAATATGTGAGCTGAAAGGAACTCGTATGAGATTTTTGTGCCATGCATGGTTACATAGAACATGAGTCTTGTTGAAAGTGTCACTGGATGGAAAAAATATGAGGGAGGAGGGCACTGGTTAAGCACCACACCCAAAATAGGCCCAGCAGTGTATCTAGAGAAAAAGTTAATGCAATTTACTCCTCAACGTAAAGTTTTGGTCATGTTTCAATGGAAGCCACAATACAAAAGAATTTTCTACTGCAGTCTAGGCAAGGGTGAGCCTTGGTTTATTATTAAACATTAACGTAGATAGAGCAGGAAATATGGGATGTTGATATTTATGGTGATTTAAGCTTGCCTGAGATTTGTTCTATTGGAATGTACTGAAAATGTATATTTTAATCAGATTGTTTTATTTTTGAAAAATTGAATAATTGGTTTTCAGGGATATTCAATAAACTAAACAATAAGCTGGCATGTTTCGAAACGATTGAGAATGTTTCCGAACAGCTACACAAACCCAAAGGAAGGTACATTGTTAACAATTACAGCCCTAATCACAGGGCCATATATTTTACCTATAGGTCTGAAATGTTTGCACGTTTTGGTAATTTTATTTCAACTCTGACAGTTCATCCTGCTCTGGATCCAGGGTGCAGCTGAAACTAAAAGCCACCAGACCAATCAGCCCACCCAGCCTAAAAGCAGATGAGCCAAGTAAAATTCCATTCAGTTGTCCCCGTACTGAGCTGAACTGCCTGCTTCATTGTCGACAGGGGAGGTAGTGGTGTTATCACTAGACTCAAAATCCAGAGGCCAGTGTAAATCTCTGGGACCTAGATTCGAAACTCACCGTGGTGAAAGTTGAATTCAATAAAAATCTGGAATTAAAAGTCTACTGATGACCAAGAAAACCATTGTCGGTCACTGTATTTAAAAAAAAAAGTCCCATTTGGTTCATTAATGCATTTTAGGGAAGGAAATCTTCCATCCTTACCTGGTCTGGTTTACATATGACTCCAGATCTCCAGCAATGTGGTTGGCTTTAAAATGTCCCTTCAAGGGCAATTAAGGATGGGCAATAAATCACTGACCCAGCCAGTGATACCCATCCCATGAAAGAATAAAAAAAAGTGCCCTTCTAACACTCGTGCCCACAGACTGAAATATTATGTGATTATGTGACAACATCAAGACTTATGCCAAACACCATCTCACATTGTTTCACATGCTACTGAGTTAGGCAACTGAGCAATGTAAATTTCTGGCCATGGTTTCACTATCATTTCTTTAATGTAGCTGTTTTTATCCTGTCTGTCTGAAAAGGAACATTGTCTTAAAGTATCAGTAACAGGACGTTTACTCAGTCCAGAGAAACATTTTGATTGAATATGGCAATAAAGGTGGCCTGGCCATTGATATCCACATTCCATGAACGAATTAAAAAATAGCTTTGTAATAGTTATTACAAAACTAATTAGTTCCTCTTCCCACTGTCTAGCATACCAGCATTTTTATACTAAACCATTTCTATTAAGGTGGTAGTCTCTTTTGATTGCATGTTTCTCTTCCTCAATCATTTCCTGTCCTCAGCCTAATTTTTTTAATACTCTACTAATTGCCAAGCATCTCACATGAAGTGTAACCAAAAACTGTTGACAAGCTTGTGCCAATCATTAGGGAAAAGTCCATTCTTTCCTTATTTGATCATCACATGACGTACTTACAAAAGAATTATCGGCATCCATCAGAAGTGGGGACATTTTGTAACTTCCTTTTCTAATTCTAGTGAGAATGACTGACTGTATCCCTACCAGAGCTCCAGGTAAATTCAGTTCTCTCAGCTAAACTGATGATGATCCTGGGGTCTTCCTGATATAAATCTCTTCTGAATTTCTTGGTGCTTAGCTCTGACAAAGGATCATCCAGACTTGAAATGTTGGCTCTATTCTCTCCACAGATGCTGTCAGACCTGTTGAGAATTTCTAGCATTTTCTGTTTTTTTTTCAGATTTTATCATCTTTGCTTTTATCGTCCTGTTCTGAATTTGTCAATCACTTGCTAGTTAAACTTATAAGACACCGCACAAGCTCAATGCTATGAATATTTAGAAATTTACATTCATGTATTTTAGGAAGCCATTGTACACTGAGGCTACGTGGCAGCTGCAGGAGGGCTGCCTTGAAGCACTAAGGTTTCTGTGCTACTTTTAGAAGTAATAAGGGCTGTTAGGGGCAGCATAGTGGTTAGCACTGCCTTACGGTGCCAGGAAACCGGGTTCAATTCCAGCTTTGGGCGATTGTGTGGAGTTTGTACGTTTTTCCCCTGTGTCTGCATGTGTTTCCTCCAGGTGCTCCTGTTTTCCCCCTCGGTCCGAAGATGTGCAGGTTAGGTTGATTGGTCACACTAAATGTATGGGGTTACAGGGAGAGGACCTGGGTAAGACGCTGTGTCAGAGTTGGTGCATATTCGATGGGCCAAATGGCTGCCTTCTGCCCTGTAGGGTTTCTAAGCATTTCTTTCAAGATTAAGGGTTTGAAGCACCTAGTTTTTACTGAATAATTAGCTTGGTCTTATCGAGCATACTTGCACCATCCATACACAGTCTTTCTGAGAGCCAAAGGCATGGAACCACCAGATTACTCTAGATCCACCTCTTATAGACCAATGACAATACAGTGGCTTTGATCCTAATAGGTCACTCTTGAAGGTTCAAAAGAAGGCTGCAACTCAAATTGTCTGGGTCTCGGCCTAGTGCCCAGTTGAAGGATTTCCACTTGCCCAGTTAGGGTACACGGGGCTGTGGATTTTTGATGCTGAAGACTTCACTTTCATGAAATTTGGATGTCACGCCAGCCCATTGCATTGGGGTGTAGGGTTTGACGACCTGGGCAGGGCCGTCATGCTAGTCCGTGGTTCAAGCTACTGCAAGAGGATGACGAGTGGAGGTAAGGATGCTTTTTTCCAGAGACAAAATGAAAGTTGAGTCTTTTAAATTGAGCTCAAGCTCTTGAAAATACCACTCCTCAAATTAAACTAAGATCCCATTTGCTTCAATCTTTTGGTTGCTAATTTGAAAAATTCTTTTGACAATGGCCAACGTCCTTGTTAACTCTTAAGCTGCTTTCAGCAGTTTGAAATCATCACTTTTACACAGACAATGCTGAGTTTTCTGTAAATATGACTCAGATCATGCTGTGGACTGATATATTGTCACTCAGCACCTGACTGTAGCGCAGTAGCGAGGGGTGTGATATACACGCACATAACCGCATAGTTTCAAACTCTTTTATAAATAGACATATCAATCCTATACTTAGTGAACACCATAAGAACAGATTAACCACTTACCTAATTAATTTTAAAATCTTGCTGTGGTCAAAGTATGGAAATACTCGCCTATGTAATGGCAATCCTTTGGAGTAATTCATGTGACGAGTTGAGATATTTCTGATAGAGGTGTTAATATGTAATTACAGTCCTTTAATTATTATTTCCCTTGCATACCTTAGCATTTCAAATAGTGGATTTTTGATTTGATTTATTATCGTCACATGTAATAACATACAGTGAAAAATATTGTTTCTTGCGCACTGTACAGACAAAACATACCATATATAGAGAAGGAAACAAGAGTGCAGAATGTAGTGTTATAGTCATGGCTAGGGTGTAGAGAAAGATCAACTTAATGCAAGGTAGGTTCAGTCAAAAGTCTGACAGCAACAGGGAAAAAGCTGTTCTTGAGTTGGTTGATAAGTGACCTCAGACTTTTGTATCTTTTTCCCAGTGGAAGAGAATATTCAGAGTAATTCTGCATGGGGTCCTTAATTATGCTGGTTTTTTTCTGCCGAGGCAACGGGTAGTGTAGATAGAGGCAATGGACAGGAGGCTGGTTTATAATAGTATGTTGTAGAAGAGGGATGTAGAGAGTTGAACAACTGAGTGGGCCTGATTTTTACCATTTTGATTCTAAGTGCTGAATCTGGGCGCAATTCATATCTGACTTGGAAATCTATTGTCAGGCACCCCCATACACACTCAGCCTGGGAAAAAAAAATCATGGGTCTGAATTGTGCTGTGGGCAGAGCTTATGCCCGAATCGCTGCAGCTCCAATTAGAGCATGCGCAGTGGAAAATAAAAGTGAAAATTGTGCCCATCACCTCACTCCTGGGAGCGAAAAGCAGGAGTGATGGCCTCCACAGACATTGCCCCAACTGCACAACGTATCTGTCCCCGTTATTCACCCACAACTCCCTGCAACCCAGACCGATCGTGACCCTCTGCCAACATCCCCCCCCCCCCACCGCTCCGAGAATGATATGGCCAGACCACCATCACCACAAGACAATGATCTGGCCTCCCTCCCCACTCCCACCAGAGAACAATCTGGCCACCCTCCTCTCCCACCGCACCCCACCCACCAGAGTTACATTTGATCTTCATCCTCATCCGGTCCCCCGCCCCCACCAGAGAATGATCTGTCCTCCCTCTTTCCCCTGCCTTCACCACCCCCCACCGATCCAAGTTAGAGCCGTTGGAAGCTCTGAACTTACCTCTTCAGCAGCTGGAGCCCCTAAAACAGAGTCGAGCATTTCAGTTTCACGCAGAATCTGGACATGCATGAAAATGCATTTAAATCGCCATTGCACCCATTTCGGGTGCGATTTGGATCACGGCCATTTTTGGGCCATGGTTAAGTGGGCATCAGCGCGGATCGCGTTAATGGCCTCACGTTTGACTTTACCATGTTTTCGTGCCTGCATCGGGCCCAGCATGTTTCATTTATGCATTTGAAACAAACAAGGATTTGTTCCTGTTTGAATTTTAATAAGAAACAGCAATGAAAAGAATCGACCTCATTTGGGGGGCTGTGCCAGCCAACTGCTCGAATGCAGATGATTGCTATATTTTTTCCAGTGTGATCTCTACAAAGTGGTATCATTCTTTTACCAAGGAATCGTTTTAAGGAATCAGTTTGACTTGCCGTTGGAGAAAAGGTGCCAGTTTGCAAGATGTTGCTTACTTTGTGATCAGGTAGCAATCTCCCCATTGTGGTTCCACAGATGCTAGTGTATGCAATAACACAATATCCTGGTAAGCCGAATCAGGTTTCTTTTCTGACAAATTTGGTAAGAACCCTGTATTCATTGCTCAGGTTTGAGTAAGTGTAAATCATTATCACACAATCATAGAAACCCTACAAACAGAAAGAAGCCATCTAGCCCATTGAGTCTGCAGTGACAACAATCCCAACTAGGCCCTGTCTCCGTAACCCTGCATATTTATCCTGCTAATCCCTCTAACCAATGCATCCTGGGACACTAAGGGGTAATTTAGCATGGCCAATGCACCTAACCCACACATCTTTGGACTGTGGGAGGAAACCGGAGCACCTGGATGAAACCCACACAGACATGGGGAGAACATGCAAACTCCACACAGACGGTGACCCAAGCTGGGAATCTTGTTTAAATTCATATTGGATTTTACGTGACTGCACTACTTTTTGACATTGAAGGCATTGTAAAATAACAACGTGGGATTAAATGGCTCTTTATTGACACAGCAAAGTAGCTGCTCATGCCTTTTGCTCTCTGTTACATCCAGAACAATAAACGACCTTTGCACCCTTGCTTATCTAAAGGCAGCTAAGGTCTTTGTAGTGTGAATGCTTCTTGACTCGTACGTAGGTTATGTTGCATCAGATCTGGTCAAGTAGATTTGAAACAAAATTTGAGGAAAGCAAGAAAGGTTCATTGTTCATAAACAGGTATGTTTTACTTGTCAGACAACTTTTCATATCTTTGGAGGCATGAGTGACCCAGCAAGTGCCTTTTGAACTACTAAAACTCTTTTTGGTTGTTGAATGGCTAGATCCATTGTCCTTTAGGGGTATGTATATTTAAACAAAATGTTTTGGGCTTGGTATGTTCTTCTATACTGATTTTGCTGGGGTCGCACTGAGTGCTACTACTGACCAACATAAGGGTGAGATCAAGTGTCCTGCTTCTGATGAATCTATTGGGTTTGGTTGTGGTAGACTCTGTGGCCATGCAGCCTGCTGAAACTCGCTGTTTAAGCTTGCACCTGAGGAATAGTGAGCTTCCACAGTGCACAGATACTTGTCAAGCTGTAACACAGCAAGAATCAGCCCTGTCAGGAGAGTTTTGGTAAGGAAAGAAAATATGAGAATGGGTGGGGAGGGGTGTGGTAGAATAAGCATTATAGTGTTTTGACAAAACTTGTGTGGTATTGGAAATTCCTTTCAAAATTTGACGAGATTGCAAGGGATGTTTTTTTTTTAAATCCCCAGGTTAAAAACTGACGTAAAGCTGGTCTTGAATTCTACCAAATGCTCCCATCCGGTTCGTATCTGTGCCTCATTCCGCTACATGCTTTGTTGGCGATCTCCAGCTTTTTTCAGCTGTCAAACGTAGTTTTTGAACTTCAGTAATCGTTTCAATCAGTATTGTTGAAGTTATTTATGCCCGGGTGTGGGTGGCTGTGGATGTGTCAGAGCTGTGGTTCATTGGCTCACGCTGTTGCTGCTGAGTCAGCAGATTGTGATTCATTTCTGCCGTTTTTTCCCCCCACCGCCTCCCCCCCCCCCCCCCAAATCCTCAATCCCAGGAATGAACACTGCAATGCAGTGTTAAACATAGGAAGTAGGAGCAGGTGTAGGCCATTCAGCCCCCTCGAGCCTACCCCACCATTCAACAGGATCATGCCTGATCCTCTATCTAAAAATATGGAATGCTTCATGAATTTTTATGTCGTAAACTGCTACACTGTACAATCATTTCATGACAAACTAAACCAAGACCCCATCTGTCCTTTTCGGGTAGATATTAAAGATCATCTGGTGCTATTTTGAAAAAGATTAGAGGATTGCAATAGATCAAGGGCAATTCAATGCAGCTTTAAAGGCTTAATTGCCTCCAGAATACATGCTCTATAAAGAACAAGATGTGGCGATGCTGGCGTTGGACTGGGGTAAACACAGTAAGAAGTCTCACTGGGTTAAAGTGAGAACAAGTTTATTTGGTTCCAAACACCATTAGTTTTCAGAGCGTTGCTCCTTCGTCAGGTGAGTGGGAGTTCTGTTCACAAACAGGGCGTATAAAGGCACACACTCCATTTACAGAATAATGGTTGGAATGTGAGTCTTTACAGCTAATCAAGTCTGAAAGGTGCAGACAATGTGAGTGGAGAGAGCATTAGGCACAGGTTAAAGAGATGTATATTGTCTCCAGCTGGGACAGTTAGTGAGATTTTGCAAACCCAGGCAAGTCGTGGGGGTTACAGATAGTGTGACATGAACTCAAGATCCTGGTTGAGGCCGTCCTCATGTGCGGAACTTGGCTATCGACCTGTATTCAGCAACTCTGCAACAGCGCAGACTCGCAGAAGGAGCAGCACTCCGAAAGCTAGTGGGGTTTGCTACCAAATAAACCTGTTGGACTTTAACCTGGTGTTGTGAGACTTCTTGTTGTATAAAGAACAAGGTCAGACTAGATTACAAATGTGACTGCTCTGTTTGACTCCCTGGTTCCAACAGCGAGTCCCCCATTTGCCATGTGATGTGAGCCCTCCTGCTCAGCCTCGTCCCACTGGGATGATTGCTGATCACATGGTCTTTGGGGAACTACCCCCCCTTAAAGGGCCATGCTATCACAGTCCTTCCCTCTCAAATCCAAAACGTACCCAAGGAGAAACAGTTCGTAATAACAGACTCTTGCAAAAAAGGGTATCAGGAAAATCCTCTGGAAAACTCATTCCAAGTGGTCCAGAACCCTACTGGTTCTCTAAGAGCACCTCAACTCAGTGTCAGGCTCATTTGCATTTAAAGGGTCAGACTGGACAGATGAGAAAGGCAGGCTCATTAGTCCTGAATCTAGTGGTTCCTTGACGGTTTCAGTCTCCAACCATCGGTTGCTCAGCCCCACATTCTCCACCAAAATTCCTGTTGCCGGACCTGGCAGCCTCAACAAATCTACAGGGATTGCCTAATGATCCCTTGTGTTTATTACTGCTCTCCTCCTCAGGTTTAAAATTTCCAGTCAGTTTAGCCGTATCTGGTTAAATCAATCACTTCCAACTTAACAAGGTCTTTGACCCTTGATTACCGAGAACGGCAGCTTTGCACTCTGGTCCTGATATGCCGCAGTTAATGTTGCTGCAGCAAAAGTCTGCAGTGTCTCTCTGGTATTTGTAGACAAAATAGCATCTAACTCGCTTAGGTTTAATAGTCAGAGTCCTTTTTGAAGATCAAAAAATGTCTGTTCCACTATGACCATGACCATGGCCACTGCCACAGTATCCACTTCCATTTTGAGTGCTTTGTCATTTGCCAACAATGTTATCTCTACTCAGGGCACTTTGCTTCGCTGAACCTGGTTTAGGATGAATGACACGATCCCTTACCATCCAAATTGTTTCAGGGAGTTAAGCTAATAGTCATTGTCTTTTTTTTTGTACTGACTACTGATGGCTTCACTCTGCACCTTTTAAGTGACCTTTCTTGTTACACTTAAAACACACACAATTCTTGCATCGACAAACCTCTTGGGAGTGTTTCTCCCCCCCTGCCCTGCATTTCAAAAGCACACTTCAGCCCTCTATGTTGCACCTCATCTATGGAGAATTGTTATGCCCACTCCTGGGCTGTTTTGCACCACCCCCATTTTCCGCCACAAACAATTTACCTCGATTGGTATGCCTTGCAAACCTTACACATGCCCTGCTCCACACATTCAGTCACCTGGGCAGGCTCTATTTTTTTTTGAAGGTGATTTTGGTCTCTGCCAGTAGCCTTTTTTATGTTATTAAGCTGTTTATAGTACAAACCATTCTGTCCCTTAACATTTCTATTAATGTTGGGCTGAGTAGATGGATGAGGTCAAGTAGGTTTTCCCACTCTTGTTTCATTTGCCACCTGCTGCAAGTCCAGTCAAGCAGATACAATCTTCAGCACTCAGTCTGAATAAATGGTATCAAGCCACATTTGGTGATGGCGAAGTTCCCCACCTAGTCATATTCTAGGCCTTTGCCACACTCAGTGCATCTTCCAGGTGGTATTCAGCATGGAGGAGTCCTGATTCATCAGCTATGGAAGGGTGATAGTAATCAGCAGGAGGTTTCCTTGCCCGTGTTTGATTTTTTTTTTCTGCAATGGCTTGATGCATCTGCATGAATTGCTAGGCCAATACAGAGAGCAGTTAAGAGTTAACCACTTTCTTTTGGGTTCTGGAGTTACCTGTGGGCCAGACCAGACAAGGACTGCAGATTTCCTACTCTGAAGTGAGGAACTGGTTGGATTTTCATGATAACCTGGTAATTCATGATCATCATTACTGAGTTTAGGCTTGCACTCCAGATTTATTAATTAATTGAATTTCACATTCCCCTAGCTGCTGTAGTGGAAGAACTTGTCTTTGGAGCATTTACCTGGGTCTCTGGATTATTTCAATGTACCACAACGCTGCCGCTCCCCTGACTGAATAAGATCACTTGCGTGTATACTATGAGTAAATACTGTTACAGTCAGGATTGTTCTCTTAATGTTGGTTGCCAGGAATAGACAGAATTATTTCCTCTTCTGGCTTTTATTGCTGCTGCTAAAGCAGGGAGTTGCCCAGTGTTGATATTTGTTGCCAAAGAATATAATCTTTCCATAATTCCTTATCTCGAATCAGATATTCCCCTTTCACTTTTCATTTATATGCTTTAGTAAGTTCACTAATATATGTTTTCTCATTTGCATAGGTGAATGTCGTAAATCATCTGTAGATTATCCTGGGGCCCAGGCCACCATTTTGCACAACAAAGGTAAATAGAGCATTGAATGATGGGCAAAAATGTCCTGTAATTAAAAGTTAAAATTGTTTGAAGCTTTGAACAATTTCTCCATTTGAAAGTATTCTAGACGTGGCAGATCAGTAGATTTCAATGGTAAGATTGTTGGCCCATCAGACTTTAGCTGGTCTTGGCTGCTTGATTGTAAGGAAGTAAAGGGTTTGAAGGGTGAATGGTCAGGAAAGTGGAGTAGAGGCCAAGATGAGATCAGCCACGGCTGTATATAATGACAGAACAGACTCAAGGAGCTCAATTGCCTACTCCTGTTCCTAGTTCTTAAGAATAAGTTCAAATTTTAAACCAACAAATCATTGGCCACAATTTTCAAGATGCAAGCAAATGCAAATTGTGATTAAATCCTGCTATTCTTTCTCTAAATTTATTGATACTTTCGGATTATCTAAGGGATGCGTGATAATTTTTTCAAGATTGTAGCACTGATCATATTTTCATTTTGGTGGGAATTTAGATATTATGTTCTGTTTATACTATCGCCTAATGATTTTTTTACTGATAATAAGAACAAGATTACAATTTGACTACAAATGATGGACGTGAACATTTCCAGTGTTGCCAATACAAAGTCTTCAAAATTAAGCTAAGGGACAATAGATACAGCATGTTAAATATTTGTAAGTGACTCTACTTTAAAACAGACATGAGCCTACTTACCTGAAATTCTTCTGTTTTAAATGAATGCATAATTAATATGAATAATTGAGACAAAAACATAATTTCAAACGCCCAAATAATCTGGAAATGTTTTGTCCTGCCCCTCTTGAGTTATCAGGTCAGCCCTCTTGCAGTTTCAGTTGTATCCCATGCCTCTTTTTGGACTTTGTTTATACTATTGTACCTGTCACATTGTTATCCCTGGTATATTGTGTTTAGACAACATGAGAGACCTGTGTATAGTTAAACACCTATGGTGATTCCTCAACATATAAACATCTCTGAATTTGACTATGCATGGAATAAATGCTGCCTTTACATTACGAAGTGGATGTCGATAGAAGGTTCCTTTTCAGAAGCAACAAATGCTATCTGTGGGTTGTTGAGGATCCCTCAATGGTTTACCTCGGTGCCTTGAGATCAGAAGTAGAAGGTCTACCAGCAGCAAGTATAAATACTGTTGTTGGAGCTCTTCTTGCCAAGAAGTGCATGAGTACATAGTCCAACCACGCAGACTGGTGGTTTAGTTTTGTTTACTGTTCAGCAAAGACTTTCCCAGCCATGAAATTAAAGTTACAAATTGTAACTTTGGAACAAGTGTCTGTGTGCAGGAGATGGTGTGTGTCTGCGCAACATTGGACCATGGAAAAGGCACATGTACTTTTCAGCAAGAATGATAAGACGAGGATAATGCCTACTTTTTCCTTTCAGGGGTCTCACGTCAATGTTTAGCACACTGAATAAAATCCGCTAACTCCAAATAGATTGATGTGGAGTTGGACTGAGGTGGGCACAATAAGAAGTCTCATAACACCAGGTTAAAGTCCAACAGGTTTATTTGGTATCACGAGCTTTCATAGAACATTACAGTGCAGTACAGGCCCTTCGGCCCTCGATGTTGCGCCGACCAGTGGAACCAATCTAATGACCCTCTAACCTAAACTATTCCAATGTTATCCATATGCCTATCCACTGACCATTTGAACGCCCTTAAAGTTGGCGAGTCCACAACTGCTGCAGGCAGGGCGTTCCACGCCCTTACTACCCTCTGAGTAAAGAACCTACCTCTGACATCCGTCCTATAACTATCAGCCCTCAATTTAATGCTATGTCCCCTCGTGTTAGCCATCACCATCTGGGGGAAAAAGGCTCTCACTGTCCACCCTATCTAATCCTCCGATCATCTTGTATGCCTCAATTAGATCACCTCTTAACCTTCGCTCTAATGAAAACAATCTCCAGTCCCTCAGCCTTCCCCCATAAGATCTTCCCACCATACCAGGCAACATCCTGGTAAACCTCCTCTGCACCCTTTCCAATGCTTCCACATCTTTCTTATAATGCGGCGACCAGAACTGTACGCAATACTCCAAGTTTGGCCGCACCAGAGTTTTGTACAGTTGCAACATGATCTCATGGCTTCGAAATTCAATCCCTCTACCAATAAAAGCTAACACACTGTACATCTTCTTAACAACCTTTATCAACTTGGGTGCCAACTTTCAGGGATCTATGCACATGTACAGCGAGATCTCTGTGCTCATCGACACTACCGAGAGTCCTTCCATTAGCCCTATATTCTGTACTCCTGTTACTCTTACCAAAATGAATCACCTCACACTTTGCCGTATTAAACTCCATTTGCCACCTCTCAGCCCAGCTCTGCGGCTTATCTATGTCCCTCTGCAAACTAACTTCCATCCCCACTGTCTACAACTCCTCCGACTTTAGTGTCATCCGCAAATTTACTAACCCATCCTTCTACACCCTCATCTAGGTCATTTATAAAAATGACAAACAGCAGTGGCCCGAAAATAGATCCCTGCGGTACACCACTAGTAACTGAACTCCAGGTTGAATATTTCCCATCAACCACCACTCTGTCTTCTATCAGCTAGCCAATTCCTGATCCAAACTGCTAAATCACCCTCAATCCCATGCATCTGCATTTTCTGCAGTAGCTTACTGTGGGGAACCTTATCAAACGCTTTGCTAAAATCCATACACACCACATCAACTGCATTACCCTTATCCACCTCTTTGGTCACCCTCTCAAAGAACTCTAAGGTTTGTGAGGCACGACCTACCCTTCACAAAACCGTGTTGACTATCCCTAATCAAATTATTTCTCTCTAGATGATTATAAATCCTATCTCTTATAATCCTTTCTAAAACTTTGCCCACGACAGAAGTAAGGCTCACCGGTCTATAATTCCCAGGATGGCCTCTACTCCCCTTGAACAAGGGGACAACATTTGCTATCCTCCAGTCTTCCAGCACTATATCTGTAGCCAATGATGACATAAAGATCAAAGCCAAAGGCTCTGCAATCTCCTCCCTAGCCTCCCAGAGAATCCTAGGATAAATCCCATCCGGCCCAGGGGACTTATCTATTTTCACACTCTCAAGATTTGCTATCACCTCCTCCTTACGTACCTCAATCCCGTCTAGTCTAAAAGCCTGTTTCTCAGTATTTTCCTCGACTACATCGACTTTTTCGGCACGCTGTTCCTTCACCCCTGCCTCACCTTGACTTCCCTGATGAAGAAGCAGCACTCTGAAAGCTCATGATACCCAATAAACCTGTTGGACTACAACCTGGTGTTGAGACTTCTTACTGTGTACAAATAGATTGGAAATTGAATCTGGAACTCCCTTGTACATGTCATATGTGATTTATCATCATGCAATTGGCAAACTCCTTTAAGACCAGTCATATGTGTCGGGTGGTGCATGATACATTGATCTGAGATGGATCTTGAAAGGTTATGTTATTTACTGGAAGGATGGAGGCTGAGGAGAGACCTGATAAAGGCCTACAAAATTATGAGAGGCATAGAGAGGGTGGATAGTCAGAGGCTTTTTCCAAGGGTGGAAGTGTTAATTACATGGGGGCACAGGCTCAAGGAAAGAGGGGGAAAGTTTATGGGAGATGTGCAGGGCAAGTTTTTCATGCAGAGAGTAGTGGGTGCCTGAAACATGCTGCCAGAGGAAGTGGTTGAAGCAGGCACATTAACGACATTTAAGAGGCATCTGGATGGGTACATGAATAGGGAGGGGTTAGAGGGGATATGGACTGAGTAACCGCATAAGGTTTTTTCTCTTGTTTAGTTAGTGCATCATGATCAGCACAGGCTTGGCGGGCCGATGGCCTGTTCCTGTGCTGTACTTTTCTTTGCCCTTAACGTGATTTTTCATTATTCTGTTTTGCAGCAAGATGTCAGGATCTGAAGGGAAGATGAGTGCAAAAGCTCTATATGGTGAGTGTTTACAATAATATCAAAGCTTGTTCTTCATTCAGTGAAAAAATGAGGTTAGCAACCTAGAAACTAATGTAATGTCCTGCTAGTTGGAGTATACTACTTCAGAAGCTCAACGTATATTTGGTTTAAAACATGAGACTATCCATTTAATAGTTAAACATATTTATGTTCGATGGCTGAGTGATGCAATGGCTGGGAAAACTAGCCTAGAAATACCTACTTGTGATCTCAGGGTACAAACATCTGACACTGCTTTGCCTGTTATTTTAGCTGAGACATAAAACCTATTTGTTTTGAAGTAGATTAATGTCAATATTAAAATAATGGAAGATTATGGTTACACAAATATGTTAAATAGTCATGTGAATTCAAACAGTTTTTTTTACTCTGCGGCAAGGATTTAAATCCACTTGAAAGACTTCAAACTGAAGTAAATCCAGGGTAGTCTTGGTGAGTATAAGACTATGGCTAATGGCTGGTTACAATTCAACAACAAACTAACAGTTTCAGTTCCAAAGGCCGCAGGTACAGGCCTGTCATATGAGGAGAGACTAAGTCAGTTAGGATTGTATTCATTGGGGTTTAGAAGAGTAAGAGGGGATCTCATAGAAACTTATAAAATTCGAACTGGGTTAGACAGGGTCGATTCAGAAAGAATGTTCCCAGTGGTGGGGCAGTCCAGAGCTAGGGGGTCAGAGTTTGAAGATAAAGGGTAAACATTTTCAGACAGAGGTGAAGAGAAATTTCTTCACCCACAGGGTGGTGCATCTGTGCAATTCACCACCACAGAAAGTAGTTGAGACCAAAACAGTGTATAATTTCAAGAATAAATTAGATATAGCTCTTGAGGCTAAAGGGATCATGGGATATGAGAGGAAGGACGGATCAGTGTAGTCATAGAAATCATAAAAACAGGCAGCACGGTGGCACAGTGGTTAGCACTGTGGCCTCACAGCACCAGGGACCTGTGTTAGATTCCTGGCTTGGGTCACTGTCTGTGTGAAGTTTGCACGTTCTCCCCATGTCTGCATGGGTTTCCTCACACAGTCCAAAGATGTGCAGGTTAGGTTGATTGGCCATGCCAAATTGCTGCTTAGTGTCCTGGGATGTATATGTTAGAGGGATTAGCAGGATAAGTATGTAGGGTTTTGTTGACAGGGCATGGGTGGGATTGTTATCGATAGAGACTCAGATGGACTGAATGACCTCCTTCTGTACTGTAGAGTGTCCATGATTCTATATTGATTTTGATGATGAGCCATGATCAAAAGGAAAGGAAAGGTGCAGCAGGCTCAAAGGGCCAAATGGCCTATTCCTGCTTCTATTTTCTGTTTCTATGAAATGCAAATGCACTCAAGACATAAAAGAAGATTAGGATTCGGGAGTTGAGAAAGCTGTCCAGTGGATGTGGCCTCTGCCATAGTTGGTTCAACAGAGTCTGAAGCTACTACTGAATGCAAAATGTGAGGAAAGAGTTTATTTCCTAACAATGATAACCTCCAAATAAAACTCCTCCCATCCTCCCCTTAAAGTATTTTTGCTGTCAAAATAATTAACAAACCAAATACAAGCACAAAGAGACACTCCAAACACATCCGTATTTTGATGGTAACTATATGATGGAGCTCATTGAGTTGCCATGTAGCAATTTTCTATGGAGTACATTTCAGTGTTCAAATCTATTCAGAATTCATTCAATGGCACTGAGACATCCAACGAGGCTTATAATGACTTTGAACAACACGAGAGTGCAAATTGTTGCCAAATCATTCTGATGGGCAGGAAGAAGGTGGGAGGAAATAGTTATGCAATGCATTGAAGAATGCATCAACAAGAGCTCCTCCAGTGATCTAGGGGAGGATTTTAACCAAAGAAATTGGACAGTTTTGGGTCGGGTTAATTAGATACCTGACCCAACCTGCTGACTTTGTGCTTTAACTGGGAAGATGAGCAGCTAATTCCAGGATAATGGGTTGGTCCCTCAAATTTCCTCAGCATCCTGGTGAGAACTTGGCAGATCCCGGATGTGTATACCTTGGATTCATGAGGGGTAGGTATCCAATGTGTCTGCTTGAGGATCCCCAGTGGTGGGAACCAACCTCCCACCACCTTCACCATGAAACCTCTAATAATTTTCCCCAAGGTCTTCAACCTCCATTCTCTTGTCCTTGCTTAAAGCTAAAGATTTTACTGTACTCGCTAGTCGCATCCTCTAGCAACTATCTCCCAATGCTCACACTTTCAAAATCAACCTTCATTCTTTCCAACCCCCTGCCTCCTGCACTCTAGCTGACTCCTGCCCTGTGAATGATGTCCCTTCTAGCCCACAGGATGGAATTGCTGGTTCTGTAAATTAGACCCATCAATTCCCTGTCCAACTGGAAGCCAACCTTTCAATCAGATGGGTTTCTGTGTGGAGAGTCACCTGGAACTCCCAGAAGATGAGGTAGAATCCTGAGCCATCAGCATAAAGGTACAAAGCCCTGTGTACTGCAGTCCAAAAGTCGAAGTTTTGTTCCCTGGCCCGTGCTGATCCCTCCACTGAGATAGCAATTGAATGTTATAATTTGCCTCAGCCCTCTAGGATAGGTAGAGGAAGAAAACCAGCCAGTGGATCCAGTTTCACATCAGTAACCTACGTATCGTGTTGCAGTGTGTGCATATGGAGCCATTTGATCAGGCTTTGGTAATGCCCCACAATTGAACGCCTTATCAATAATGAATACCTAGGTTCACATTTAAAGAATGACATCAGCAAGGTAATGGAATCAATTTAGGAACTAATAATTTCCAGTATGAAAGGAGAAGATGGCAAAGTGTATTGTGACATAGCTGATGAAGACAAAAGCAAATCGATCCATTTTAAAATCGCATTTTTCCAGAGAGCTTCTGTTTACTGGCAAAGCACTTGGCTGAAATTAGGTGGGAACCTCATAAATACACATTGGATTTTATTTTGGACATAGGATCCCAGTGCAACCTGAAGGTGGGCAATGCACTATAATGCAGCTGAATGCTGAAAATTGGAAGGTGAAAGTTAATTCTGTGGGGAAAATGTAGAGTATTCCTCATGGCTCCAGAAGTTTACCATGGGCACTTCTGTTGCTTCCCACCCTTCTTACCATCAGTTTTCTCCTTCGCCAGCCTGTCTCCCAACATCCACTGCTTACCACATCCCTCCCACATTAATTTATCCCCCTGCTGACTGGCTTGGCCTCCATTTCCTATCCCATGTCTGGAGTTAAAATTTGCCCAGTAGCAGTCTGCAGTGCGGGATGCTTAATTGAGCAGAAGCAAGTCATCTCCAAAATTCCAAAAGCAGTTTCCATTAAAGTACATAATGTTGGTGAAGTAATTATGGGAGAAGGAGCCATTTTCTTTCTGTTGCCTCTGTGAGGAGGTCAGATTGCACTTCTGTGGCATACAATTGTTTTAGCAAGGAGCCAGTCTATATTTAAATTAAACTCACACCAGCAGCTTTTGTTTATTGAGGTTTTCTAGTGAATAATAAGAGTTAGAATTGAGATTCTGTCATCTTCTGTTCAAAATCTGTTTTAGACAAATGAGTATATATTGAAAAGGGTGAAGAAATATATATTCCACTGAATGATGTACTGTTTACTGTTCATTCAACTGTTTTATGTAAATAAACCGCTTGTTGGATCAAACCCTGAGGCTCCATCTAATAGTTTGCTTTCAAAGAGAGGAGAATTAGGGGGTGGCACATGATACAACCAGTAGACAGCATATGTGTTTGCCGTTAAGATACCTGAGTCTTATTATCATTTACTTGTGTCTCACTATCATTTAATGAAATATTGAACTAGGAAAGATGCATTTGGATTAAAGGAAGATGTACTTGGATTGTAGAGAATGCAAGATCCACCCTTGGAAGTGCCTAATGAGATCTGATAGAATATCTAAAGTGCCCAAAACTGCAACATTGCATTTCAGCAATTCCAAAAATGTTTACAGCAACTGGAATTGTTTGACACAAACATTAGAACCACAGATAATGTACTTGTCACAGAGTGTCACTCCCTGAATTGGGCAGAGCTGTAAATAAGTGATACCGCAAGGTAGATTTGTAAACCCATTCAACTGAGCAGAGCTGCACATTTCCTGCCAAAAGACAGTTTTAAAAGATTGAGACTGTAAACTCAGTGGAAAACCTCAGCTGGAGTCACACTGTGATATTTAGAAACATAGAAACATAGAACATTACAGCACAGTACAAGCCCTTAATGTTGTACCGAGCTATGTCCAATCCCAAGATCAAGCTATCCCCTCCCTATCACTCTGGAGTGCTCCATGTGCCTATCCAATAACTGCTTGAAAATTCCTAAAGTGTCCGACTCCACTATTACAGCAGGCGGTCTATTCCACACCCCAACCACTCTGAGTGAAGAATCTACCTCAAACATCCCTCCTATATCTCCCACCATGAACCTTATAGTTATGCCCCTTAGTAACAGCTACATCCACCCGAGGAAATAGTCTCTGCATGCCCACTCTATCATTCCCCCTCATCATCTTATAAGCTTCTATTAAGTCGCCTCTCATCCTCCGCTGCTCCAAAGAGAAAAGCCCCAGCTCCCTCAACCCTTCCTCATAAGACCTACCCTCCAAACCAGGCAACATTCTAGTAAATCTCCTTTGCACTGTCTCCATTGCTTCCATGTCCTCCTTTATAACGAGATGACCAGAATGGAACACAATATTCCAAATGTGGTCTCACCAACATCAAGTATAGTTGTAGCATAACCTCATGGCTCTTAAACTCAAACCCCCTGTTAATAAACCCTAACACACTATAAGCCTTCTTCATGGCTCTGTCCACTTGAGTGGCAACCTTCAGAGATCTGTGGATATGAACCCCAAGATCTCTCTGTTCCTCCACATTCCTTAGAACCCTGCCGTTGACCCTGTAATCCACATCCAAGTTTGTCCTACTAAAATGAATCACCTCACACTTATCAGGGTTAAACTCCATCTGCCACTTTTCAGCCCAGCTCTGCATCCTATCAATGTCTCTTTGCAGCCTGCAAGAGCCCTCCACCTCATCCACTATTCCACCAATCTTGGTGTCATCAGCAAATTTACTAGCCCACCCTTCAGCCCCTTCTTCTAAGTCATTGATAAAAATCACAAATAGCAGCGGACCCAGCACTGACCCCTGTGGTACACTGCTGGTAACTGGCCTCCAGTCTGAAAATTTTCCCTCCACCACCACCCTCTGTTTTCTATGATACAGCCAGTTACTTATCCAATTGGCCAAATTTCCTTCTATCCCACACCACCTTACTTTCTTCATGAGCCTACCATGGGGAACCTTATCAAATGGCTTACTAAAATCCATGTGTACGACATCACCTGCTCTACCTTCATCCACACACTTAGTTACTTCCTGAAAGAATTCAACCAAATTTGTGAGGCAGGACTTGCCCCTCACAAAACCGTGCTGACTATCCCGGATTAAGCTGCATCTTTCCAAATGGTTATAAATCCTATCTCTCAGGACCCTTTCCATTAACTTACCAACCACCGAAGAAAGACTAACTGGTCTATAATTACCAGGGTCATTCCTATTTCCTTTCTTGAAAAGAGGAACAACATTTGTCACTCTCCAGTCTTCTGGCACTATCCCCCTGGACAGTGAGGATCCAAAAGTCAAAGCTAAAGGCTCCGCAATCTCATCCCTTGCCTCCCAAAGTATCCTAGTGCCTCTACCTCCATTGCCCTCTTTCCCCCCCGCCCCCCGGTGTCCAAAGTGTTTGCCTTGAGCAAAGCAAAAGCAGTCATTTCACAATGTGGTGTAATATATTCCACAAGAGAATTAATGGCAGTCTTTCACAAAGCTACTAAGTACTGCTCAGACTGTCATAAAATGGCAGTCATGATCTGCAGAAGAGTGGCTTCCTGACTTTTCTTCCTTCCAAGCTTCTTAAAAACAAAAGTGTAACTCGGCTCCACTCACAAATAATGAGAGCTGTTATTATCTAAACTGTAGTGTTTTCTTTTTGGCAGAACTTTCCAGCCCTTCCTGCTGGCAGGACTTTTCATTCCCGTCAAAGTCAATGTACATTTGAATGGCTTGTCACATCTTAGGGCCCTGCCCGCTGCCACGTCAGGACTGTAAAATTCCACCCTGTGTTATTTTTATGTTTCTCCAGTAGATCGAGCAGCACAGTTTTAATTTTTGTTCGCATTTGGTGGCATTCTTAAATGATGCTGCAACTATGAATCACAGTTCAAAGTAAAGATTCATTTTGAGGTGTAAACAGCAGGTGCTTCTCTGGTTTTATGAGCTGCTTTATTTGTCCCTTCTTTATTTACAGTAAAATTCCATCTGCAAGGTCATAACATGCTTTTTGTATTGTTCACTGTTATGTGATGTGCTATGGAGTGGAGATTTGTGTCTGACTTGTCACAATCATAAACCAGACCAGATTGAAATGAGCCAATGCGAAATTTGTAACAATTGCATCTGTTGATATTTCTTTTTATTCACTTGTGGGTCATGGGCGTAGCTGGTTGGTTAGCATTTTATTGCCCACCCCTAGTTGCCCTTGAGAATGTGGTGGTAAGCTGCCTTCTTAAATCACTGCAGTCCATATGCTAGTCAAAATCAAATCTAATTCATGTGCTTACATTGATCCACAATGCCATTATGGAGGGAATTCCAAGATCTTGACCCAGTGACTGTGAAGGAACAATTTTATATAGTTCCAAGCCAGAACAGTGAGTGACTTGGAGGAGAACTTGCAGGCAGTGGTGTTCCAAGGTATTTGTTTCACTTGTCTTTCTAAATGGGAGTGGTCGTGGGTTTGGAAGGTACTATCTAAGGCACTTTGGTGAATTGCTGCAATGAATCTTGTAGATTGTAGAAGCGGTGTGTACTGAGTGTCAGTGGTGGAGAGAGTGGATGTTGTGGTGCCAATCAAGCTGGCTGCTTTGCCCTGGATAGTATCAAGCTCCTTGAGTGTTGTTGGAGCTGCATGCATCCAAGCAAGTGGGGAGTGTTCCATCGCACTCCTGACTTCTGCCTTGTAGATGGTGGACAGGCTTTGGGGAGTCAGGTGAGTTACTTGCTGCATTATTCCTAGCCTCTGACCTGTTCTTGTAGCCACTGTTTGTGGCAAGTCTAGTTGAGTTTCTGGTTAATGGTAATCTCAATGTTGACAGTGGGGTATTCAGTGATGGTTACACTATTGAATGTCAAGGAGCAATAGTTAGTGTTTCTCATTAGTGATGGGCATTGCCTGGCATTTGTGTGGTGTCTTCTTAACCAGCTATTTTAATAAAGATGTAAATTATTTTTTGACTCAGGTCCAACATTTGTAATTTTTAACTTTGGGCCAGTGGAATTATGCTTGTATTTATAAATAAGTTATCCTGGTATTTTATGCAGTCAGTTATTTTAAATTTTTATAAAATTTTAATCATACAGTTGCAGTGGTCCACAATTGAACTTTTCTTTGTCTCATTGAAACTTTGAGAAGGGGCTGTGTACTAAAGTTTACTAATGAAATGGTTTGCATTGGTTAGAATTAAAGATATGAGAATCATTCTTTAGTTTTTTTTTAAATAGTAACACTTCTTGTTGAACATACATTACCCTGAATTTTACAAAGAATTGTCAGTTCTGAATGTTTAGGCTCTGCATGAGTTTCCTCTCGCTTTATTTTGTTTCAGCCCATCAACAGATCTCTATTCCTTTCCCCCTCGTTACTTGTCTGGCATGCCCTTAAATACAACAGATGCAATTCACCTCGACTGCTCCATGTAGTAGTGAGTTCTATCTTCTCACCTGCCTGAATAAAGATGTCTCTCTTATCTTACAGTTGTAACCGAGTTCTGAACTCCTGCAAAAGTGAAAATCTGATTACTTACCTGAGAGAAGAAATACCAAATTCTGCACAACTCATTCAATTTTAACTTATTTCCTTTCACTTATATTTTTACTGCTTGAGACTTCTTGGACACGATTTTACCTGCTGTGCACGCCACACCCCCTCTGCAGTGAAGTTCACTGCAGAGGAATGGAAAAATCCCACTGGCATGAATGGTTGTAACATTCTGGCTCTTGAGGCTCAAATAATGTGTGCAGTTTTGGTCTCCTAATTTAAGGAGGAAGGTAGATGCATTGGAGACGGTTCAGAGGAGGTTTACTAGATTGACACCAGGAATGACGGGTTATCTAATGAGGACAGTTTGGACAGACTGGGCTTATTTTTATTGAAGTTTAAAAGAGTGAGGGATGACTTAATTGAAGATTCTCAATGATCTTGACTAGTCAGACATGGAAATGATTTTATTCTTTGTCAGTGAGGCCACAACTAAGAGGCACAGTTTTAACATTTGGGATCACACTTTTAGAACAGAGATGAGGAGAATTTTTTTTTCTGGGAGGGTTGTGCAACTTTAGAACGCTCTGCCTCAGAAGGTGGTAGGTCACTGAACATTTTTAAGGTGGAAGTAGATAGATTCTTGTTTAGCAAAGTAAAAGTTATCAGGGGTGAATGGAAATGTGGAATTCGAAACACAAACCAATCAGCCTTCACCTTTATTGAATGGTGGAGCAAGCTCAGGGGTCAAATGGCCTATTTCTGCACCTATTTTGTATGTTCCTATGTCATACAGTTGCAAAATATACCATGTCTTTTAAAAATTCTGTTGTTTCTACTGAGATTAATTAGTTGTTACAATCCCCATAGAGATCAAAAATTTTAAAGAGATTTCAAATCCCAATGACTAACTTGAAGGGGTTACGTGACAAACTTTAACATAAAGACATTTACGGTGACAAACTAACATTGACTAAATATCATCAAGTGAGCAACTAATGCTTTAAAGTACAAAAAAGATGAGGCTTGTTAATGTTTTGAGGTGACCGATAACCCCATGCCAAATACATATACATTATAATATGCTCCCACAGGATTAGTCTTTTAAGGAAACAGTCCATAATTCACACCCAGTTTCCTTTCGGTTCACATCTCCCTGTTTCATCAAGTCATAAACCAAGGTACCCATTGATAGGCACTTCCCCAGAGAACTTTCAAACTGATTATCATCGGTAAGATCACCTCTGGTGAATTTTTGTTCTGGCTATGCCAGGGCAACTTTTCCAGTCTTTAGATTGCCACGGGATGTGTCTCTTCAAAAAGAGACTGTCCTTAGAATCATAGAGTGCAGAAGAGACCCTTCAGCCCATCAGCTCTGCATCAACACATGAGAAACACCTGAATCCCACCTAATCCCATCTACCAGCACTTAGCCCATAGCTTTTTTCCTATGTTCTGCCCTTACGGCTCATGGAGAACTTATGGCTTCTTCTCTGCTGACCACACCAGCTACAACCTTATGATCTGTCTCTGTTCCCCTCTCTCTTTTCCTGCCCAAAAGATTTTCAGGCTGAAAGTCTATCCATAGTTCACACAACTATTTGTATCTTTTTTCAGGTGTGAACATTTTGCTCTAAATATGTTTTGACCTGGACCTCCCTTTCCCCATAGTAACCAAGCCATCCAGCTTTGTTATCAAGCAGAAGTTGAAGCTGATCACATGACCCAGATCACAACATATTGATATGAGAGATATATTTGTCGGACACAATGGAGCGTGTTGTGTCAAAAATCACATTCCCATGAAACTAGTTTGATCCTGTTTTGGCTATTTATACGTACATAGACAAATGACCACAAGAGGATGCTATTACACTATTACAATATGGTATCCTTCGATTCAAGATTTTAATGTAGGTTCTAAAGCCCAGTATATTGGGGTGATTATCCACTAGCTAGAAGCGGAATCATCGCTGGCCCATTAATTAGACGTTCAGGCTAAAAGGGGAATTGCACTTTGCGTCAAATCCATTGCAATTCTTCTGACCTGTTCCAATCAGGTTCCTGGCCAGATATTCTGGCCTCCAGCTATGCAGATTTGGCCGAGTGCTAAAGCCTCTGTCCTCACTTGCACGTGGATGGCTGGAAAATTCCAGCCCAAGTCATTTTTCTATACACGTGCAAGCACAAATGCTCACGCTAAAAGTCTATCCACTGTTCACACAACCACTTATACCTTTGTTTTCAGACGTGAACATTTTACACGTTGCTCCATGTATGCCTTGACCTAGACCCCTCGTGTGTAAAATAGCACAACATGGCAGGAAACCAAGGTAAAGCAAAATCCTCTTTCACTTCCCATTAAACCTGCTCTGCCATTCAATAAGATTATGGCTGACCTGACTCTGTTCTCAACTCCATCTTCATGCCTCTTCCCCATAACCTCGTAAGACAAAGCTTCATCTCAGATCAACTGAGTGAATCATCTCTGAACTGCCTCCAATGCAAATACGTTCCACGTTAAATAAATGCGGTCTCACCAACACACCTGTAGCAAGACTTCCCTGCTTTTATAGTCCATCTCCCTGACAGCAAACATTTCATTTGCCTTCCTAATTTACCGAATCAAAAGTGCAGAACAAGGTCATTTAGCCCGTCGAGCTTGCATTGACTTGCTGAATGAGTATTTTATCTAGTCCCACTCTCCTATCTTATCCCCAAAACCTTGCAAATTCTTTCTATTCAGATAGCAATCCAATTTCCATTTGAATACTTTGAACCTGCCTCCATCACCTTCTCAGGAAGCTCATTCCAGACTCCCATCGCCCCTTGGTGATATTTTTTCCTCACATATATCTTGTCCTCTTTGGTCAATTTCCCAAGGTGTGGTACCGACAACTGCTCACAATGCATCCAGTGTGGTTTGACAGGGCTTTGTATAGCTGAACAATGATGTCTCCCCATGTATTCTTTTCCCTTGGACATAAACACAGCATTTCAGTAGACTTCCTCATTACTTTCTGTACCTGTTCATGGTATTTTAAAGATCAGTGGACCCCGAAGTCGATCTCCACAGCTTCTAGCTTTTCACTATTTTCAAAGTTCCTTGTCCTGTCCTTTTTCAGTTCAAAGTGAATAATTTCATATTTGGCTATATTGAAATTCATTTGCCACAATTTCCATTCATCTATTACACTTGCACCTCCATTAGTTATAATGCCACCTTTCTTTGAACCTTTGGCAAATTTGCACATATGGCTATGTGGAAGTGAGTTTACAAACCCTCATTCCTGTGTATGCAAATAATCAAACACCCTCAAGTTTATCTTTGGTTTGCTCTGTACTCATTAATAAAAGTTTTGATCACAGCAAAATCCAAGCGGTTAGGGAAATATGTCACCACTTGGAAGGAAATAAGTCAAAACACCTTGCTGCTTACAAACTGGTTGTAAGAGGAAAAAAATAGTACTGCCGTCCTGTCCATAACAGTTAATTCAGTCTCTGATTTATGATTTCCAGTCTCCCACGTAGCAGGCCATTGGTTTTTTGAATGGATTCAATGATTTAATGGTAAAGTGAGGATCTTAGAATTCACCACAAGCTATGAGTTTCTTGCAGGAGAATATGTAGGAGGTTAACAGGCTGGTTCTCAGGTAAACTTTGAAACTGGAACAGAGTAAGTACTTTGGCTGTTTGGTGGATTGCAGTTAGTTTCAGCAGATGGTTCACAGATGCTGATGACTGATGGGCCTCAAAAGACCCAGATGCGTAGCCTTTCTCTGCATCTATTTGGCCATAGTTCTTCTGCAGACTGCCCTGGCCACTATGGATCTTGGGATAATAAAGGAATAGGTATCAGAAGCCAGTTTCAGTCACGTGGTCCACGCCATTGTCCACCCAGAATTACACAAAGCTCTTTGGTATTTATATATAATAGGAGTTAGATGGTGGACTTTCACACTTGACAGCCAGATAATTTAATTTAGTTCATTGGATTTCCTTTGCTGAACCGCAGACCTGGAGACAAGCACTGGAACTCTGCCACCTCGCCCACATGGAATCAGCACAGGCAAGGGGCCGGCAATGGAAATGTCTGTTGACCTTGAGCGGGAATTTCCGGTCTCACTTGAGCCAGGCCATAAAATCCCACCCAGAAATCCATTGACTCCTTGTTTTCACTAAGTTCTGAAAAATGGCAGGTGTGAATTCCACAGTATGATCATTCCAGGGCAAGGTGCCCACCCATGATTATTCAATTCGGAACTTTCCAGAAACTACACCGTATGTGTTAAATAGGCAAAGATCATCTGACCTTTTGCCAGCTAGCTCTATTAATAGTTCATCAATGTCAGACCTTTTCAAAATAAAAGCTACAGAAGCTTCCATGTTTAGTACAGTCCATGTGTGAAGTTATGAATATGACGTTGCCTTTGTAAGGCATGGCAGTAGAATAACATGCACAATTTTCCAATCTAAAGACACAATTCCTGAATTGAGAGAACTTGAGGATTATAGAACATAAATAGGAGCAGGAGTCGGCCATCTAGCCCTTCGAGCCTGCCCCGCCATTCAATAAGATCATGGCTGATCTGAAGTGGATCAGTTCCATTTCCTCACTTTCTCCCCATAACCCTTAATTCCCCTGTCTATCAAAAACCTACCTACCCGTGACTTAAATATATTCAGCAAGGTAGCCTCCACCACTCCAACGGGCAGAGAATTCCAGAGATTCACCACCCTTTGAGTGAAGAAGTTCCTCCTCAACTCTGATCTAAACTGCAACCCCCCCCCACCCCCGCTTGTCTTGAGGCTGTGTCCTCTAGTCCTGCTATCCTTTCTAAGTGGGAAGAATCTCTCTGCTTCTACCCTATCCATCCCCTTCATTATCTTATACGTCTCTATAAGATCCCCCTCAGCCTTCTAAACTCCGAGTACAGACCCAGTCTATTTAGTCTCTCTTTATAGTCCAACCCCCTCATCTCTGCTATCAGCCTACTGAATCTCCTCTGCATTCCCTCCAAGGCCAATATACCCTTCCGGAAGTGCGGCAACCAAAACTGCACACAGTACTCCAGCTGCGGCCTCACCAGTGCCCTGTACAGTTGCAGCAAGACCTCCCTACTTTTATATTCTATCCCCCTCGCTATAAAGGCCAACATTCCATTTGCCTTCTTGATCACCTGCTGCACCTGCAGACTGGGTTTTTGAGACTCGTGCACAAGGACCCCCAGGTCCCTCTGCACCGTAGCATGCTGCAGCTTTTCGCTTTTGAAATAATAATCCCTCCTACTATTATTTCTGCCAAAGTGGATAACCTCACACTTGCTAACATTATACTCCGTCTGCCAGGTCCTCGCCCACTCGCTCAGCCTATCCAGATCTCTCTGCAGACTTTCCACACCCTCCACGCAATTTGCTTTTCCACTCATCTTCGTGTCATCAGCAAATTTCATCACCCTACACTCAGCCCCCTCCTCCAGATTATCTATATAAATGGTAAAACAGTTGAGGCCCCAGCACCAATCTCTGCAGCCCTCCACTAGTCGCCATCCAGAATAGCACCCATTGATACCAACTCCCTGCTTCCTATTAAACAGCCAATCCTCTATCCACGCTAACATCTTGCCCCCAACTCCATGCACCCTAACCTTCTGCAGCAACCTTTTATGAGGCACCTTATCAAACGCGTTTTGGAAATCTAAAAACACCACATCCACCGGTTCCCTTCTGTCTACTGCACTTGTCACATCTTCATAGAAACCCAATAAATTCGTCAAACACGACTTCCCCTTAACGAATCTGTGCTGCGTCTGCTCTATCAAACAATTCTTCTCTAGGTGCCTCGCTTATTTCTTCTTTGAAGACAGATTGTAGCATTTTACCAACTACAGACGTTAAACTAACTGGCATATAATTCCCTGCCTTTTGTCTGCTACCTTTTTTTTAACAGCGGCGTAACATTAGCCGTTTTCCAATCTTCCAGCACTTCCCCGGAATCCAGTGATTATTTACCAAAATTCGCTAAGGCATCCACTATCACCTCTGCCATTTCTTTCAGAACCCTGGGATGCATTCTATCCGGTCCTGGGGACTTGTCCACCATCAGTCCCATTAGTCTATCAAGCACTACCTCTCTAGTGATAGTAATCGCATTTAGGCCCTCATCTTCTACCTTTAATGTGTGGCAAACTATTTGTCCTCCGCCATGAAGACCGAGGCAAAAAACTTATTTAAAGCCTCAGCCATTTCCTCATTGCCCACCGCTTAAACTCCCCTCATCCTCCAAGGGTCCAACATTCACTGTAGCCAGCCCCCCCCCCCCTTTATAATTTGTAAAAACTTTTACTGTCATCTTTTATATTTAGTGCTAGTTTATCTTCATACTCTATCTTTCCTTTCTTTATCACCTTCTTAGTCATTCTTTGATTTTTAAATCTTTCCCAATCTTCTAATCGCCCACTATTTTTAGCCACTCTGAACACATCAGCTTTTAATTTAATACTCTCCTCTATTTCCTTCGATAACCACGGCTGGTTATCCCTTCTCCTACATTCCTTCTTTACCATTGGAATATACTTCTGCTGAGTAGCAGAAAGATCTCCTTAAAAATCTTCCACTATTCCTCAGCCGTCCTACCAACCAATCTACACCCCCAATCTACATTCGCCAATTCCGCTCTCATCCTATCATACTCTCCTCTGTCCAAACAGAGGACACAGGTTTGGGACTCTACTTTCTCATCCTCCATCTGCATCAAAAATTCAACCATACTATGGTCACTCGTCCCAAGAGGCTCCCTCACAAGAAGATCCCTAATTCTACCTGCCTCGTTACACAACACCAGATCTAAGATAGCTCGCTCCCTCGTGGGTTCCGTCACACACTGTTCAAGGAAACTATCCCGACAGCATTCCAAGAACTCTTCCTCAAGCCTGCTGCATCCGACTTGGGTCATCCAATCAATATGCAGATTAAAATCCCCCATAATTATCGCCGTTCCATTTCTGCACGCATCAATTATTTGCTTGTTTATAGCCCACCCCACTTTAAAGTTATTATTTGGGGGCCTATTGACCACACCCACCAGCGTCTTCCTCCCCTTACTATTCCTTATCTCCACCCACAACAATTCCATGTTTTGCTGTTTTGGAGCCTATATCTTCCCTTACTACTGCCCTGATATTATCCTTAATTAACAGAGCTACCCCACCCACTTTTTCCTCCCATCTATCCTTCCTAAACAACTGATACACCTGGACATTCAGCTCCCAGTCCCTGTCACCTTGCAACCACGTTTCCGTAATGGCCACTGGATTATATCCATTTATGCTGATCTGTGCCATCAGCTCATTCACTTTGTACCTGAATGCATGAAGCATTCAGAAAAGTGTCTTTATCCCAGCCTTTATCTGGACCTTATTTGTAGACACGCTACTAACCTCTCTCATGCCCCCTACTCATTTTTATTATTGGGACATCCTCAACATTTTCCTGCACCCGTACCCTCTCCTTTACTTCAGATTTTGTAATTTCTCCCACCCCTGCACCACCACCCCACACACACACACACACACACACACACACACACACACACACACACACACACACACACACACACACCTGCCGCCCCAATTAGTTTAAAGCCCTATCTACAGTCCTAGTTATACGATTTGCCAGGACTCTGGTCCCAGCACAATTCAGGCTAAGACCATCCCATCTGCCCCAGTACTGGTGCCAATGCCCCATAAGTTCAAACCCATTCTTCCCACACCAATCCCTGAGCCACCCATTCATCTCCTTAATCCTATTTACCCTGCACCCATCTGCATGTGGTTCAGGTAGTAATCCAGAGATAACCACCTTTGTCGGCTCTGCTTTTTAATTTGATTCCCAGCTTTGCATACACCCTCTGCAGATCTTTGGTTCCTATTTTGCCTATGTCATTGGCACCCACATGAACCACAATGACTGGATTCTCACTTTCCCACTCCAGGTTCCTCTGCAGCCCAGATGAGACATCCTGGACCTGAGCACCAGGCAGACAACACACCCTTTGGTATTCTTTATCCTTGTCACAAAGGACAGTGTCTCTGTCCCTAACTACCCTATCCCCAATTACCACTACATTCCTCTTCTGCTTTTGACTTCTGTCTGCACCGCTGTACTATGGGCAGTTTACTCGTCAACCTTGCAGCCCTTGTTCTTGTCCACACTGGGAGCAAGAATCTCAAACCGGTTGTGCAGATCCAGAGGCTGAGGTTTTTGGGGACCCCCCCCCCCCCACTCCTTCCTCCCCACACCAACATCCCCCTCCTTCCCCTCACCCCTCCCTGCAGCCGCAGCCACACCCACCCCCCCATCCTTCCCCTCGCCCTCAGAGTTCATCACTTTAGGGGGTTTGAATTTCTCTTGTAACCCATTATCCAGGTTACACTCCCTCTCCCTGATGAGCCTCAGTGTCTGAAGCTCAGAGTTTAGCTCGTCTACTTTGAGCTGGAGCTCCTCAAGTAACCAGCACTCATTGCAGACCTGGTCACTGGGAAGTACCTTGGGGTCCACCAGCTCCCACATCATGCAGAAACAGCACATCACATGTCTCTCCGTCTCAGTCTCCTAGTGAATTCTGAACACAGTTAAGAATTTAAACTTACCTGGCCCTTTTCTCCTAAGCCCTGTGAGCCAAAGCCCTTACAGCTCACTCTGCTCCCTTCTCACTCTGCTGCCCACTGTCTACTGCAACCCTCCTTTTATACTTTGCGCGGTAAAAAATCCCTTCCCACAAAGCCCCGCAACCCACTTTCTGTTTAACTTTTAAAGCATAAATACTGTTAAAAAGCCCGTGGAAATCTTTACAAAGGCAATCGCTTACCTTCACTCTGTGCAACCTTCTCTCCACTTGCTCCAACAAACGAGCAGAATTGAATGTAGAATCCGTGCTGTCAAAATACATCATGTACATTGGCCAGGACAAGGATACATTCACCACAATTCCATGCTTAGCCTGGAAGCTTCTCAAGTGCACTCCCAAAAGCTGGTTGTGAATTTTTGACCTAAACCACAGGCAGAAAATGCATTCAGGTACCATCTGATTGGATGAGTAACTGTGGAAGGTTGTATTCTGGATGTTGCTCCATTCAGTCTAGAAACTGCAGCATTTGCTATTTGGCTTGCAGGTTCTCCTGTGTTGCAGCTTCACTGCTTTGGTCATTTATTCCAAAATATGCTTGGATGCTTCTCCCTCAGTGCTGTGCCTTGTACCAGACCAGCATGCTTGATAGTGATCAGGGAATAATGGTACAGATCGCTTAGTATCCAATTATTCTCATGATAATTAGATGTCCAGTTCAGAGCTGCTAGATCTCACCTCAGTTTTCCATACTTAGCATGTGCTGACATCAACACCAGGGGTGGACAATCTGTGGCCTGGAGGCCATGTGAGCCACATCAGGGTTCTGAGAGCAGCCCATGAGATATTTTGTTGACCGTCACCCATGCGCAATGATGCCACATTCCATTGGTTTCCGATGGTGCAGTTTTTTTTTTCCCTACCACTATGACTGAAGTGATACAAATGTAAAGCAAGGACACATGAAGTGAGGAATGTGCTAATTGCACGCAGCATTTACCATGAGAGCTGTGCACTCCCTCTTCTTCCAATCAAGCATCAATATTTATTTGTTTTTACCATTTTGAAGCTAATGATGGTTCCATTAATGTATGACCGTTTAAGCATGTTTTTATAACTCATTATGAAAGATTTGGTGTGTGTGAAATGTATTCAATCTTATTCATGAGGTCATGATTAATGAACAAGCCTGATTTCAATCTTGAGGGCCACTCATGTGGCCCATTCACTTGCCGATATATTTGCTGTTGATGTTGTCGTTATATTAGTTGTTTCTAGAAGCAATCAGCCTTCTAAAATGCTCTTTATTTAATTACTCCTGTTAAACTGTCTAAATGTTGTGAATCTACTGTCTTAGTAGAATTACTCATTTTAAGTAAAGGTCCCCATTGACTGAGTAATATAATTTCACATGACAACCATGTATTTCTGTTGAATTCTCCCAAGCCCCCGCCATGTTGGTGGATATGGTGGGAGGTCCAGATACCATTTTCACACTCTCATGAATTTACAATGGGATTTTCTACTGGTGCCTGCCTTGATGTCGGAAATCCCACCAGAGCATGACAGGAACCTCCCTTAACCTCCTGCTAATGGCATTCAGATGGACGCCTGACAACCCCCTCATGCCAGATTCTTTGTGATGTCAGCAGGAAAACACGCTGGTGTAAAACCCGCTTGTATAACATGGCATGCAGATGTCAGGGCTCACCTGAACAATGCCTGGGGCTGCCTCAGGAATCCACCCTAGAACACCACAGCAGGGGATCAGGGAAGCATCTGAAGGTGGACTTTCCGGATCCGGTTTCCTGGAGATGGTCCACCTTCCAGCCTCAGAATATTGCCGAAAATCCATCTTCATTCCCAAGGACCGTCTTCCAGTCTGAGTGCTCCCAGGGGATCTATCCTCATTTTCATGAGGTCCAGCTTTTCTCGTTGGGTCAATGATGTTGGACGCCTTTTCAGTATGGCCCATGGACGTAACAGCAGATTTCACTCCACCCAGTCCTACCCTATCTCTGAATGATGAATTATGCATCAAACTCTGGATGCACAATTAGCGAAATCTGGGCTGGAAAATTGGGCATGTTTTCCTGTTGGCCTCTGCAGCGGGAAACACTCCATATTCCCATCCTCATCATGGCACTTACACTGAAAACCTCCAACCTTCTCTGCGGCTGGGATTCTCCAGTGCTGCTGCAGTGAATGGCGTTTTGGTTGAGCGCAAAATTTTTCATTTTTGGGTTGGGGGAGCTAGATTGGCAAATCCCACCCCAAGTCTGAAAATGGGGAAATTTTGCCCATTGTTTCCATGGAAGTATTGAACCCTGAAACTGCCTATGTGTAAACATTTAAATGGCCATTTGGAATTCCTCATCCTGCTGGATTAGTGAATCCTCTATATGTCTCTAATGGAGCAAGGGTTTGTATGGCAATATCACCTGTCACTTAATATTGTTACAGTACAAGCCAATAATATATTTACTCAGAGTTGTGAAGGGAATTCAGCACTCATTGTTGGAGATCATGTGTACTGCCATTATCCTCTAAAATTTAATCTCCGGTGGCGGGGTAGGAGGAAGGGGATAAATAACCATAGTTCAAGTACAATGTAATCTTAGTAAGTACTGAATGCCCTTTAATTTCTCCCCTCTGGGAGAGTGAGTTGCAGAAGGTTTAAAATAAACATGCATTCAATTCAACCTATATTATGAGAGAGTCATATTGGACTCAAAGCGTTAACTTGTGTTTTTCTCTCCACAGATGCAGTTAGACCAACTTGTGTTTTTCAGCATTCAGTTTATTTTAGATGTTCAGCATCGGCAGTATTTTACTTTTATAGATTTGATCACAGTGGGTGCAATGACCTTTCCTCATACTATCTTTTTTAACTACTGTATCTCAATGATAACACTGGAACTGAGATTTTTTTTCCATACAAAATTTTTCTAGCATTGTCTAAGTCATGGAACGTAGGTGTAATTTAACTTCAGAAAATTGAAGACATTCCACATACCCTGGAAATAGTGATCATGTACACAATGCTTTTTAGTGGTAATGAACTATTCTAACAGTATGATTTAAAGCAAGAGTTGTTAGATTTGGAATCACTTAAAGAACAAAGAAACAAAGAATGGGAAACAGGCCCTTCGGCCCAACGAGCCCGCGCCACCGTATCCTCCTACACCTACTCTAACCTACGTGTCTGCAAGTGGAACCCCTAACTTAGCCAGATTCAGGGGAGAATAGTGTCAATTTGGTAAACCAATCAGCCTAAGAGCACATCTTTGGGGTGTGGGAGGAAACGTTTATTTATTAGTCACAAGTAAGGCTTACATTAACCCTGCAATGAAATTACTGAAATTCCCCGAGTTGCCACACTCCAGTGCCTGTTCGGGTCAATGCACCTAACCAGCACATCTTTCAGACTGTGGGAGGAAACCAGTGCATCTGGATGAAGCCCACGCAGACACAGGGAGAATGCTTGTGTGGAGTTTGCACAATGACCCAAGTCAGGAATCAAACAGGTCCTTGGCGCTGTGAGGCAGTAATGCTAACCACTGTACAACCATACCACCCATAACTTAATAAAAAATGTGTTTTGTGCAACTTTTTTTTTACAAATGTGATGTTTAGAAATGTAAATAGGAGAGTTGTAAAATGAATAAAGGGGAGAAGGAACACATTTTTGAAAACTCCGTTTCCCATGTCACAGTATTTAATTTCTTCTTAAATGACCTTTTGTCATCCCAAGCAAAATCCAGAATTCGAAAAATATTTCCTGAATTGTCTAGCTCTCATTTTCAGATTATTCTTCGTGCCCCACCATGTGAACTCCCACTCACCTGACGAAGGGGCAGTGCTCCGAAAGCTAGTGGTGTTTACTATCAAATAAACCTGTTGGACTTTAACCTGGTGTTGTGAGACTCCTTACTGTGTTTATCCCAGTCTAACGCTGGCATCTCCACATCATGGCTGACAGCGAGGACAGAGAACTTGGCACTTCTGTTCACTACAGCAGGACCAGAGAATCCCCATGGGGTGAAGGGCTGGAGAATCCCGTCCTACACTATAGTCGCTGAAACTAGGATTTAAAAAAAATAAACAAAATCTTTCCATGTATCTACTCTCTCAAATCCCTTAATTTCAATAAACACAATGATATTACCCTTTCATCTTCTAAACTCCAGGGAATACAAAGACTTAAATTTATATTTTACATGTAATGTAAAGTGGTAAGGCAGTTCACAGTAGCATCAAGAAACAAAATTTCACACTGAACTACCTAAGGAGATATTAGGACAGATTAAACTAGCTTTGCCGAAGAGGGAGAGAATAGGCGAAGAGAGAGAGTTAGAGAGGGAATTCCAGAGCTGGGCAGCTGAAAGCATAGACACCAATAGTGAGTGATAAAAATCAGACAACAGGCCAGAGTTGGAGGATCACAGAGATCTGAGAGTTATAGAACTACAAGAGATCACACAAAAAGGGAGGGGAAAAAGCTCTGAATACCAGAATGAGAGTTAGAAAATCTCATGTACTCAGTGGACAAATGGCTGTGTATCAGATCAGAATGTGCACTGCTAAAAATGGCTTTTGGAGCATTGTTTCCCAAGCATCAGTTGAACTGTCTGGTGCAGGTTACTGGAACACCACCACCACTGTCACTGCTACCAACAAACTGTTCTAAAGATGGAATAACATTGATGACACCTTATGATTGCGAACTTGGAATCCAACTCCCCAGCTCGCTTCACTTAAATAGCCTCGTCGTCATGTCTCTCGAAATATCCCAAAACAACAAGCATTTAAAATAATCAACAGTAATGTTATATAGGGCATGTAGATTATTAGACTCCTCTGTTTAGAAAAGTAAGTTTCCAGCCTTGACACTTGCAAATTAAATGGCTGAAAGATGTCAGAAAGACGTGATGGTTTGGTGCATTGGCCATGCTGAATTCTCCCTCCCCCCCACCCCCCATGTACCTGAGCAGGCACCGGAGTGTGGCGACTAGGGGATTTTCACAGTAACTTCATTGCAATGTTAATGTACGCCTACTTGTGACTAATAAATAAACTTTTTTAAAAAAATTGATTTAATTTACTTTATTCTTCTCTTTCCTCTTTTTTTGCCTCTTCTGTGTTTAAAGCATGTAAAATGGAAACGTCCTTTAAATATTAAAGAGTGTGCTCATTCTCTCGATTAAATATAAGGTGCATTAACCTTCAATGATATTTAGTTGCATTCTTCAGACATTCACCTGCCCCTAATTTGAGCTGAACAGGTAAATCTCATACATACATTTATTGTTGAGCTTGAAAACGATGCTTTGACAGTTTGCACACTCACTATTAATAATCGAATGAGGCATGGAAACAAAAGGAAGCCAGGAGCTCACATATCAATGATATAATTAAGCAACTGGATCCCTTTTGAAAGTCTTATTTGTGCAACAAAGCCAATGAATATGGGCAGCGCCTGCCAATTTGTATACTGGCTATCCAGTTTCAGAATAATTAACTGTAAACTATTTCTCTAACCCTGCAGTAAAGTAATTACTTCCAATTTGAGAGAATTGTGTGTGGGTGGATACGCAGCCACGGGTGCATGAAGCGAAAGTTCCTAGGAGCAGATTTTGACTTTTTGCAAGAGTATAAAACTGGTGATAACGAGTCAGCACTTTACAATTTTCCTAATTTTTTTTCTCCTTAAAGCCATAATTTTGTTTCATGCAAACTTGACACTGCGTTAAGGGAGGCTCATGTAGTACCGGTTCCAGCAGAATTGACTTCTGACTTGAAAGTGAAAGGGGAGAAAGATGCACAGACATCACTCCACTGGACAAGACAGAAGTGTTTTTTTTTAAAGCACTGTCTCACTTCTCAAGACAGTTCAAGTACTGTTTGGGATAAAATGCTCCAGAAGCCATTGTTAGCAGTGTTCATTCTGACCTGACATGTAGTTGTTTGTCCATTTGAGTACGTGAGATTTTCTAACTCCCATTCTGGTGTTCAGAGCCTTTTCTCTCTTTGTTTGAACTCTTGTAGCTCTATAACCCTCTTCCCGTAAAAGACATTACAGCAGGAGGTCAAGAGTACAGAAATGCTAACTACTGTCAGAAAGATACAAAACGTGGTTTAATGGCCAGTAAACATGTTTCAAAATACAATAAAGAATTGTTAAGGCTTGGTTGCAATACAAAGGTCCTCGCAATCAAATGCATGCAAGGCATTATTGGGAAAAGAGGAAAGAGTCTTAGTTGTTAGGCTAGGTAACCAGGAACTTTGAACTATGTTATGTAAATGAGTTCACTTGGCAGACTGGTGGGAGGGATGGGTGTGGCGGCAATTGTGGATGTATGAGGAGCATTACAATTAACCTCTGTATCCTCGTGTTAGAGAAGACAATATTGGGCATGTTTCAGTTTTGCATCTTGTTCCTAAAATTTATCAGTCACTATCTGTGAAATCTGCTGGAATTCTATGTTAGCGACATTGGGTGGTGATGATATCTAACTCAGCTGCAATTTCCCCATAAAGGAAACAAATAATGCATAATTGTGAAATCCCTACAGTACAGAAGGAAGTCATTTGGCCCACTGAATCTACATTCACTCAGAGTATCTTAGCCACCTCACCCTATCCTCGTAAACCTGTAGCTTATCCATCTAACCTACACATGTTTGGATTGTGGGAGGAAACCCATGCAGACACTGGGAGAATGCATAAACTCCACACAGACCATCATCCAACGCCAGAATTAAACTCAGATCCCTGGCACTGAGAGCCAGCAGTGCTAATCATTGTGCCACCATGCTGCCCATATTTCAGCTCACCTGATGATTAACTATTTGAATGAGGTCAAGGAGAATATCAGTTATCTGTCAAATTTGTGCTCTCTGCAAGCTATTTAAAAGTTGATCAGGGAAAGAGGGGAAAGGAAAATTTTTGTGAATAAATGAAGGGAAAGGCCAGGATGTGACAGATATGAGGTGGGTTGTTCACTCTGTGAGGATTCAAGGGCACGTACCCCTGGCCTAATGCTTCTTTCCATAGCTTGTTGGAGCTCAAATGCTTTGCCAACATGACACTGATATCTTAATTGCTTTAGTTCATCAACTGCCTTTTCATGCTTTGTTCCCCTGTACAAATAGAAGACTCAAATGACTGAAATGTGCTTACTTAGTGTGTGGCGGATGAGACAAAACATAGCCTCGTTCTTAGCTAAGAAGTTAAAACATCGCACACACAAATAGGGAGCAATCACACTGAGATGGTCACCCAATGTCATCCTGCCTCCAAGCAAATTTCCCAAGGGCGGCAGAGAAGCAAATCCTGGAAGGCCACTGGCCAGTGATTGGCATCAAACACAGACTTTTAAGAGGGTTATTACGGGCAATTTGAATTTTATAGAAATACAGAGGGCCCAGAGAAACAGTTCAAATGTGGCAAGTGTAAAGCAGAAGATTTTTTGTTATCTGAAACTAGATAACGACTTATGGCCAGATAAAGTTCTCAAATTTGTTAAATTCCTGAACTGGACCCCTGATCTTTTTTTTCTGATCCCAGGTGAAGAGAAATTAACTGGCTCCCATTCTTTACTCATCCCCCTCGGTTGGTGTCAACAAAGATGATGTAAGAGAGATCCCTCCCCCCACCCCGCCCGTGGATACCTCTTCCCAGTGCCAATTTTTTTATTTGTAAAGAGCCAATTTGACCAGGATTTCTTGAGTCAAGGAAAGAGTCCATTTATTGGTTAGTAAAATTTGAGAAAAATAATAAGTACAACACATATACACAGATCACAAAAGAGAAGTTACAAGTCCAAAGTTTAAAAGAATACACAAATCACTCTTTGCCTTGTGTGTGAGGTGTATATGGTGGCACATTGTGGTCATTAAGTTGGATGATTCTGGTAGAGCTAACTTTGGCAGTCTTGCAGTCAGTTGGAGACACTTGGTCCAGCAGGGTAGCTAAAGGGGCTGTCTGACTTCCTTTCAGTTGTTGCTTCTGCTGAACATTGCCTTCAATGACAGAGAGAGAGAGAGAGGGGGATCCTTTGCCTGCAAGCTGCAGGGGATGGGGGTGACTGATTTGTTCTTCTGTTGGATGTCGCGCACACACACACCAGCACACTAATACTAGTCTGCCACTTGTCTTTGAAACCCGTTTCCCTGTACATTCCTGGGAAAAGTAAGGGAAAAACAAAAATGTCTTTGCCTAGAGTACTTTTTCTTTCATCTTATGCCATTTCCACATTTTCAAGATATAAATCAATAGGTGATGGATTTTTGGGTGCCAGATGAAATAGGAAACAGTCTATATTGTCTTCACAATCACAGGAGCTTTGAGTCGCATTCTCCATACCCTCTGTTCAATATCACTTTTTGAAATAATTTCTTGACACTCTTTTACGTGTGACAATCCATGTTCTCTCAGGACAGATCCGTCCACTCTAATCCACATTGGAAGTTTCCAGAAATTGGTGACTTTACATTATCAGCCATCTTTTGCTTAGTGTCTTTGCTTGTATCTCTTGCATTAAAAAAAAACAGGCCTTCCTTTTAAAATGTTCAGTATGTGCAGGACTAATATGTGGCAGTAATCCGTTCTTCATGATAACTGGCAGACATTCCATTCTGCAGTTACCAACCAGCAAGGTTCAGGGCTACCATTTGAAGGGCTTGCCCTGGACTTGGGCTGTCTCCTCCAGTCAGAAACCATAACAGCCACGTGGAAAGAGGCTTCTGTGGGTTCGGAGCATCATCACTCTCTCTTACATGCCGAAGCTGGAGGAGAAAGATGGGAAGTCGGAGGTTGGCAACAAATTTTGCTGCTGAATGTGGACTACAAAATTCTGTTCAAGGTCATTGCTAGTCGGGTCAATTCTGCTCTGGAGTTAGTGATCCACACTAAACAAACCTGCATTGTTCCTAGCAGGAAGATTTCTGACAGGCAACCGTATTCCTGAGGAGGATGAGATTGTACATGGTGCCTGGACCTGGAAAAGGATTTAATAGAATATCGCACACCTACATGATGGGGTTTGGGAAGAGAACAAAAGAGCAGGAGAAGGCCATTTTGTCTCCAGCCTGCTTTGCCGTTCTATTGGATCATGGCTGATCATATACTTCATGGACTATTCTCATATTCCTTGATATCATTTCTAATCTATCAAACTCTGTTTTGAACATACACAAGTGCAATTCCACAGCACTCTTGAGTAGAGAATTCCAATGATTCAACACCCTATTGAGTGAAGAAATTACCTCCTTTTCTCCCTCCTACCTGGCTTGCCCCTTATTCTGAGACTGCGTCCCCTGATTCTAGACCCCTCCCCCTTCCCCCAGCCAGAGAAAACATCATTTCTCCATTGCCATTGACCAGCTTCAATGAGATCTCCTCTTATTCTTTTAAACTCGGGAGAATACAGGCCCAGTCTCCACAATGTCTCCTCATAGGATATCTTCCTATTCTTGGGATTAGTCTGGTGAACTGGGGGTGAGGGAAGGAGTGGGGGGCGGGTGGTGACACTGCATGTATTTAAAGAAACAGACTGAGTGTGTGCAGTTACAGAAGGTTCTTGACAGGTGCGCTGTAACCTTGTTGAAATGAAAATTACAGCAGTGCTTTTTGGATACGTTTCCTAATTTACAAACCATGCTGAAATGAAAACACACCACTTCACACACTTTAAACAAAGCATACCTGTGCTGAAATCAGTATTGGGAATGTTGAATTGCACCATGTTTCAGATGGGACATTAAATTGAGGCACATTGGCCTCTTCAAGAAGATGTACATGATTCCATGATAATATTCAAAGAAGAGCTGGAGAATTTCCCCTGGTGTCCTGGTCAGCATTTATTCTCATCACCAAAAAGGATTAACTGGACATTTATTTCAATGCTTTTTGGGGGACATTGCTGTGATCAATTGGCTCCCATATTTGTTTACACGGAGTCAGCAGTTACACAGTTGTGGATACTCTGATTTGATTTATTATTGTCACGTATTAGTATACATTGAAAAATATTGTTTCTTGTGCGCTTTCCAAAGCATACTGTACATAGAGAAGGAAAGGAGAAGGTGCAGAATATAGTGTTACAGTCATAGCTGGGGTGTAGAGAAAGATCAACTTAATATGTGGTAGGTCCATTCAAAAGTCTGACAGCAGCAGGGACAAAACTGTTCTTAAGTTGGTTGGTACATGTCCTCAGACTTTTGTACCCTTTTTCCTGATGGAAGAGAGTATGTTTGGGGTGCATGGGGTTCTTGATTATGCTGGCTGCTTTTCCGCAACAGTGGGAAGTATAGACAGTCAATGGATGGGAGGCTAGTTTGCATGATGGACTAGACTTCATTCACAACCCTTTGTGATTTTTTTGTAGTCTTGGATAGAGTGGGAGCCTGTGATACAACCAGAAAGAATGTGTTCTATGGTGTATCTGTAAAAGTTAGTGAGAGTTGTAGCTGACATGCCAAATTTCCTTAGCCTCCTGAGAAAGTAGAGGCATTGGTGGGCTTTCTTAACTATAGTGTCGGCATGGAGGGACCAGGACAGGTTCTCGATGGTCTGGACACTTAGAAACTTGAAGTTCTTGACAATTATCACTTCGTCCCCATTGGTGTAGGGATTAATTTGTGCCATGACTAACCTTTCAAAGTATTTCATAATTATGGATGTCAGAGCTACCAGACGACAGTCATTAAGGCATGCTGCCTGGCTTTTTGGCACTGGGATAATGGTCACCTTCATGAAGCAGGTAGGGACCTCATTGCTGGAAAGAGAGGTTGATGATGTCTGCCAAAACCTCCCTCTGCTGATCCACGTAGGATCTGAGTGCTCGTCCAGGTACCCCATCTGGGCCAGTCGATTACCATGGGTTGACTTTTGAGAAGGCTGCTTTGACACCTGCGATGGTGACTTCAGATACAGATTCATTCGAGGCTTCCAGGATGGAGCACATGCTCTCGTTGATCTTTTACTCAAAACGGGCATAGAATGCATTGTGCTCATTGGGCAGGGGTGCATTGATGCCGGTGATTTTACATGCCTTCATCTTGCAGTCTGTTACATCTTGCAGACCTTGTCATAGTCAATGGGAGACCATGTGGCTAGGCTGGGACTCTACCTTGGTCCGGTACCATCTTTCGTCGTCTCTGATGGATCTCTGTAGATGATATCTGGATTTCTTTTACAGATCAGGTGGCTTGACTTGAACGCCTCAGACCTGGGCTTGATCTGGGTATTGATTGTAAAAATCAAAACTTTGGTTCAATATTGAGGGAATTCTGTACAGTTGGATGTGCTGCCTTTCACTGGCCCCATCTGTCCAGTCAGGGGGACATAAAAAATCTTATGGCACTATTTTGCAGGTGAGCAGGGAATTTATCACTAGTGCGCTCTCTAATAATTATTCCACAATCCATATCTTAAAAACAGATTTTGTCCGGTCATTATCATGCTGTGGTTTGTGGGAGTTTGCTTTGTGCAAATTGTTGGCTGAGTTTCCAAGATTTGAACAGCGACTCTACTTCAGAACTAATGTATTGGCTGTGAAGTGCCTTGGGATGTTCTGTGAAGCTGTGAAAGGTGCTTTATAAATACATGTTCTTTTGTAGTACCTCCATTACCCAGTACTTCAGGATTCTGAAGTGGTTTATGGTCCCAGTTCAGTTTCTTTGAATTGAAGCACAGCTTTCAGTTGTGAGGTAAAATGATAAATCATTTGTTTAATGTAGAAAAAGATGGGAAGAGTAGTCAGTGGGACGAGTTGTGGAATAACAAGAAACCAAGGCCGCGGGCGAAAACTGTAGGAGAAACATCTGGGCACTATTTGTTCATCGCATTCCGTGTCTGTATCTATTGCAATAGAAACCAAGGAAGAATATGTATTTATAGAGTATCGTTCACAACCTGGAGAAGCCATAAAGCACCTTACAGCCAAGATTTTTGAAATGCAGTTACTATTGTTGTAAGGAAATATGGTAGCCAATGACGAGCACAGTGAGCACCAGGAAGAGCATTCAGATAAATGACTGGGTATCTATTTGACTGCATGTGTTTGAGGATTAACAGTTGGCCAGAATTAAGGAAGAACTCCACCCTGTCCCAACCTTCGACCCCCAGGACATTGAGATATTGTGGCTTCTATGACTCTTGATTTTAGTGAATACCATTTGGCACTGTTAAAACAAACATGGCAAATAAACACACCTTTGGTCTTGTCAAATTGAACTTACCAGCATGGCCAATTTATATTAATCATTGGCGAGTTGTTCCAGCAATAAGAGGTAGTGAGCTGAAAATGTTGAAGGATTAAACCGCCTCACTTCTAACTACTTAAATCATTCATCGGTAATTGCAGGCTGTCTTATGGTGACTACAAACTGACCCTGATCCTTTGAGTTGACAAAGTCATGACATTGAATTTTATGGGCTGTCCATTCCTCAGTCATAGCTTTATAACTGAGTGTGTTTTCGTTGAAAAAACATTTGCAAGCATCTTTGCTTTATAAACCAGGTGCAGATACAATGTGCCGAGGTTTACAATCCAGCCGACGCGAACAATAGTAGCACTGTCAGGTAATTTTTCAATTTGCAAATTTATGGGACAGATGGCCGGATTGTTTGTGGTGCTCACGTGAGTCTTCCGTCTGGCGGTATTAACCTACAGACAAGTACGACAAGCCTGCATGGTAAGCTGCTGAATTATTCAGGTTTGTGGAAGTAAGGCTTTGCATTTTGAAGTAGTATCAAGTCAACTTCATCTCCTGAGACTGTGCAGATCACAGTTTTTAACATTTCCGTTCCTTCTGTAGATGTAAAGGTGGGAGGTATGTTCTCAGCGTCAAATGTGTAACTATGGAATTGTAAAATTACAAAGGATTGGTGTCATTGTTAATTTATTTAGAAGTCTCACTGTTCATTTAGTTGGAAGTATCACTATTCATTCAGTTAGCAGAATAATTACTCATTTTCTATTTTGACAAGTGCAGTAGCAACACGAACGCATAACAATTCCCCCACCAGCAGCTGGGTTGTTGTACATGGGGGTAGTCATTATCATATAACCTTGTCAGTGAAAAGTTGTTGGCCATGAATCTGTTCTCATCAACTTTGCCAAAGGTGGCAAGTTGCCACAGGGGATAACATTGTTGCCAATGTATTACCTGTGGTTTGTTGAATTGCATCATTGTTTAGTTAAGAAGTATTTGCAGCTAACTTGTAAGTACTTAGCAGGCAATCAGATCCTGGAAGTATATACAATATACAAACTAAAGAGTATGAAATTTCCAACCTAGTATACACTTTGTAATTTTATTATATTTCAGTCCCACTTTTAGACCAAGCAGTTCATGATGCCACTAGTTGTCTTCAGTTACAGATGCCTTTGGAGATGGTTCTCTGGGGACTCTAACAACTTACAAATGTGTTAAAGTGTCACTGTTGACTGGATAATCCTGCTTTCCCAGTGCTGACCTGTTCCAGCTCAGACATCCCCTAATTGGCGCTGGGTCAGGTTCTGATTTCAATCAAGGGACTTTTTAATCCAATCCCATACTTCTGGTCCAAGGAGAGATCAGAAATAGAACCACAGATAAATAAAAATATTTGCTTGAGTAGAATTATTTTGCAGCGATTCAGTCTGGCTTTGTTGATCGATCCTGCAAAATCGCTTCCTGATTGATGTGACTATTTATGCCTGAAAACTAAAGAGAAAAATCTTCAGTGGTGTAGTAGTATTGTCACTGGGCTAGTAGTCCAGAGAGCCAGAGCAAGATCTGGGGATTTGGGTTCAAATCGGTGTTGACAGCTATCCTATATGCTGACTGTGGTGACAATCTACCCTTCCCAGCAGGTGGAAGAGCCCCATTGTGTCAACACAGTGGAGTCACCGGCTATTGTGCCCATCATTTCAGTTGACTTTTAGGAATCTAAATATGGAGTATCTGCAAATGAATAAAAAAAAATATCCTTTTCATTTATGATTTAATCAACAAAGAAATTGCAATCCAGTGGATGATTCAAAATGGCCCTCAGTCAATGAAGGATCGACAGAAATGGAAAGATGTATGTAAAGATGCATTTGTACTTTTGCTATAGGAAGGAGCATTTTGTACTGGGGTGTTTTTTTTAATAAACTATTCAGGAATGTACACACCATGGATATTACATATGTTGGGGAGACCAGCAGCAATTAAACGCATAACTCAATTTAAGCAATAGTCTTTCACCCTGTTGGTGAGTTCTATGATGAGATTTTGTAATCTTGATTACATGTCATTACTTTGTATACTGCACAGCTAGCCTAAGGTTTTTCTTGCGTTTCCATGGCCTTTTTTAATTCAGTGTTGCCACCGTTATAGCTGGCAAGCTGGAGAGACTTTACAGATGTTCACTCACCCCACCTCTGCAATTATGCCTTAACCCCCTGCATCAATTGATTTCCTATTTGAGTGCCTTTTGCAATGCAGTCACTTTTCTAATCTGCTGCTGGAAAACAACCAGAACCTGTTTCTTTCTCTCTGCATTTTGAGTCAGATTTCAGGTGCTACTGTACATAATAAACACAGCTGCTCTTTATGGAACTCGAACATAGTGTGGGCTAAGCAAAAGCTAATAATTCACCAAAGCCTTGTGTGGTTAGTGTGAATGTGTGTCCAACATGTTTTAGCACCATAATTTTAACACTGTAGCAAGACATTTCCTCCATTATCTCTACGTTTTCCGTCTGGTTCATTTTATGTAAATACAAATCCAGGAATAGGTATGCAAATCACGAAATTGAATCCATACTTAACATGATGTGTTCATTCGCTCATGCCCAAAGTGCACGCCAGCTGTTCAGGTTTCAGAATGCTTGAGTTTGGTGGATTAAAGTATAAGGTAACAAGGTCACACTTGCTACTATTGGAGAACAGCAGCCAGATGGTCTCTAAGTTATGAAGGAGCATTGGGAAACTATGAGAGTATTATGCTCCTTATCTCTTCCAGCTTCCTCTGCTTACCGCCTGGTTCTTGTCCGATAGGGACTGACGTTTGAAGGGATCCCAGCTGCACAAACCACCACCCAATTACTTTCAACAACCTTGCATTTGAGCATCTTCGAAAGTGAGACAAAGTGGTCCCACACTGCCCTCCTTAGGGCAGTGCAGTGGCGCAGTGATTAGCACTGCTGCCTCACAGCGCCAGGGGACCCAGGTTCAATTCTGGCCTCGGGTCACTGCCTGTGTGGAGTTTGTACATTCTCCCCATGTCTGTTTGGGTTTCCTTCAGGTTCTCCAGTTTCGTCCCACAGTCCAAAGATGTGCGGGTTAGATTGATTGGGAGATTTGCAGGGTAAATACGTGAGGTTATGGGGATAGGACAGGGTTAGGATTATTGTCAGTGCCAATGGGCCAAATGGCCATTCTGCACTGTAGGGATTCTGTGATGCAATGAAATCTCACCTTCTTCCACAAAGGCCAATAGCTCTTTGCTCTTTTATCTCCCCGTGGTTCTTTATCATAAACAGTGGGTGGAATTCTCCCATTTTGAGAATGTGAGGTGGTGGATGGCGCCAGCGATGCCGGTCCCACTGACCAGAATGGTGGGATCCTGCACCAGATTCAACGCTTGGAACCTCATTAATTATGCACAGGTGGCTTCCCCTTGGCAAGGCAGCAGCTGATGAGTCGCAGGTCCCAGGGCCATTTTTAAACACCAGTCTAGCACACTCATGTCACTCCTTCCAGCCCACCTGTCTTCACTAGACTGTGCAGGATGTCAGCAACCCAGGAGAAAAAGGCTAACAGCCTCAAGAAGAAGTCTGTTCCTCAATTCAACCACCCTGTCGCAAACCCAGCCTGCTCATGCCACACTTGGACATCTGCCTGCTCTGTATGAGGTCTTCATTTACCCCTTTCCAGTGAGCAGTGTGGTATCCCTTTGACTCCCCTTGTTTGTGAGCTTGTCATGCAGCCTTGTTGGAGTCCAGCTTCCCTCCCCTTGGTCTTCTCTCTGCCTTCCATTGTTCATCTTCTTCATCCACCTCCTTGCCCCAGCGTGTGCCATCATGAGTCCACCCCCTTACCCCTGCTCCACTCTTCGCACAGCCCTCTTCCACAATGCCTTGCCCCCCCACCCCAGTGTTTGTTAGGTCACATCTCGCACTCCACCCCCTGTCAAACTTTGTACCTTCGCTGTGATGGCAACTTGAGTCTGACAACACAATGCCATGTGACATAGAGGCAAGGAGACCCCTATATTCCCCAACCCCAGGCACAGTACTTATCCAACTCGGTGACTCAGGAGGGTCCATGCGTCCAGCAGCACAGTGTTATCCAGAAAGACCAGGTTGGCTTGGAACGGGAGGCAGGAACCAGTATGCCCTGGCAGAGTGGTGAACTTTACATCAGGAGCAGAGTAGCACTAGGGCAGAAAGTTGTTTCACTCACCCCAAATTCTGATGAATTGAGGACCATCATGCGTAAGCCATGCAATTGACACCAACATAAATTTTCACTGGCAAGTTTGGAAGGCCTGACATTACACCAGTGGGCAGCTACTTTAATGAGCATTCATGAGATGCAAATGGCATTTGCACCACTTGCCAGCAGGGAGAGCAATCTGCCATTAACCCTGCAAACCCCCCCCCCCCCCCCACCCCCGGCAGAATTACGATCAGATTTTACACTGGCGGGTTTCTAGCTGTTTGATTCCCACCAGACTCACTGCGCCCACCCTGTTCCAGGTGGTTGGGAAAATTCCATCCAGTGTCATCACTGTTCTTGGAAATATTTTTCCCCTTTCCTTTACGGTTGTGTAATGATGGATTGCAATGGATTGAGAGCATTGTCCTGCACACCAAGCTCACCAGCACAAGAAGAAAATGATGTAAAATTGAAAAATAAAACATGCTGGAAATAGCTGATACAATTTTCTGAATGACTGCTTATTATGGTTATGACAATGTCTCTTAAAGTTAAATATTTGTTGCAGAAATACTTCAGTATTGATCCTTGTGTTAACTCAGTACAATTTGCTCTTGAGTCACAAATCTGGTCCTATAGCAACGGCCTCCAATCCTGGTGGTGTGATCCTTTGTAAAATGCAGTGTGTGCTGCAGCTGTTTATGTAAAGGACATACTTGACATTTTTACTTAGCTGTTTTAATAAGCATTACTCCAAATCGTACCAACTGAACTCGACCCTTGTATCATAGTCATAATATCATCAGTGCAGAAGGAGATCATTCGGCCCATCGAGTCTGCACCAACCACAAACCCACCCAGGCCCTATTCCCATAACCCCATACATTTACCCTTGCTAATCCCCCTGGCACTAAGAGGCAATTCAGCATGGTCAATCCACCTAACCCACACACCAACATTCTTTTCTGATGGGCAAAGATGTGCAGACTCCATCCAGTTCCTGGTGGGCATGTTCTAGGCAAGTGACTTTGGCGCAATGTGGCATCCAATAATATAATTGGCAATTAATGTTCAAAACAACAGAATTAAAGGTACTTGATTGATTTGGGGGGGGTGGAATTTCAAAGATCAGTAGATAAAAAGAACAATTAGAAGTTGGCAAATGTGCATAGCACAAACAGTAGGACCAAAGGGGAAAAAATGGAACATGAATTGAACATATTCCCTCAGTAAGGAACAATGTACAGCAAAATACCCCTGTCAGCTGAGAAATTAAACTTAAAATGAGACTTAATAAAAAGAAACAAGACAATTGCAGGCCTCCAATACAAAAGAGAATTCATGTATTGTTGTATACTATTTATTTCCATACAGCTGTTCTTAAAAGGTGTGAAATTATAAATCTTGATGTTTAGAGAGATTTAGTATGTTTGTACAAGGGATGCAGGGAGTTAACTTGCAGGTGCAGCAGGCAATTAGGAAGATAATTGGCATGTTGACCTTTATTGCAAGGGATTGGAGTACAGTAATAAGGAAGTATTGCATCAATAATTCAGAGTGATGGTGAGATTGCACCTGGTATATGTGTAAAGCTTTTGTCTCTATGTTTAAGAATGGCTATACTTGCATTAGGGATGGTACAGTGAAGGTTCACTAAATTGGTCCCTGGCATGATGGGATTGTCCTCTGATGAGAGGCTGAATGAATTGAGCCTATAGTCTCTGGAGTTTAGAAGAATGAGAGGCAATCATATTGAAACATATAAGATTCTGAAAGGGCTTGATAGGATAGATGCTGAGAGATTGTTCCCATTGATTGGGGAGTCTAAAACGTGGGGATACTTTCTCAGAGTGAGAGGCCAAACATTTAGAACTGAGATGAGGAACATAAGGACATAAGACTAGGAGCAGAAGTAGGCCCTCAATCCTGTTCCACCATTCAATAAGATCTTCACTGATCTTTTCGTGGACTCAGCGCCACTTACCTGCCCGCTTTAATTCCTTTACTGTTCAAAAATCTATCTTTACCTTAAAAACATTCAATGAGGTAGCCTAAGTTGCTTCACTGGGCAGGGAATTCCACAGATTCACAACTCTTTGGATGAAGAAGTCCCCCCCCTTAACTCGGTCCTAAATTTGCTCCCCTTTGTTTTAAGGCTATGCCCCCTAGTTCTAATTTCACCTGCCTGTGGAAAGAACTTCCCTGCTTCTATCTTAACTACTCCCTTCATAATCTTACATGTTTCTATAAGATCTCCCCTCTGTTGTAGGTAAAATAATACCTTGAAGACTGTTAGTGAGTCAAAATACAGTGGTTTTTATTCCAAAGCTTTGGGGAGAAATTGGCTCCGATTAAGGCCTACCAGACTCCTCATAGAACACAAACACAAGTGGACATTTTATACATTATGAGCTCCAGCAGGAATCATGATTCAAAGTTCCAATTCCTGCCAGACCTTCAGTTCTTCCTTCCTGGGTCGTGATGCAGCCCAGAGTTCCTCAGCAATTACAGTCCTGTAGTCAGGACACAGGAAATCCCTTCTGCAGTGGTACTAGCAACCCTTCTCTGAAGTCACTTGTGCGATCGCGACTGTCCCAGCAGGACTCTTCCTGTTAAAAGCCGGTATCGTGATCTGCTATCAGCAGCTGTTAAAAGCCGGTATCGTAAACTACCATCTGTGTAACGATTCCCACTAATACAAACAGGTAAGATTTGCAAAGTCTACAAAATAACAGTCACATTTAACTATCAGCTGTTGTAAAAGTTTCACATACTTTAACATGAACAAATAACTTGTATTACTGCCAGGAACAGTATAAGCTTAAGGAGATCAGTCATGAGGAAGGGTTATGTTTTTGACACATTCAAGGTACAAAATCCATTAACCCTTTCCCCTCAGGTACAAAATACATTCATCCTTTTCCCTACTTCACCTCATTCTTCTGAATTTCAATGAGAATAGTTTGTGGATGCTCCATTATTAAATACATTTAAGGCTGGGATAGAAGGGTGGTCTCCAATGAAATTGGGGGATATTGGAAGCAGACAGGAAAGTGGATTTGAAGTCCTGATCATATTAAATAGAAAAGGTTTTCGATGGGCCATCTGACCTTCTCTTAATCATATTTCTTGTATAATTTTGATGGTATCAGGCAGGAGCTTTCAAAAGTTAATTGGGGGAGTTTGTGGGAAGGCAAAAGGACATCTGGTAAGTGGTAGGCTCTCAAAAGTGTGTTAACCAGGGTTCAGGGTAAACACATTCCTCTTGGAGTGAAAGGCAAGGATGGCAGAAGTAGGATGGCTCGGGATATTGAAGCCCTGGTCAAGAAGAATAAGGAGGCACATGACATGTATAGGCAGTTGGGATCGAGTGAATCTCTTGAAGAGTGTAGAGTATAGTGTATATACTGGGTATAGTGTAGGAGTAGAGTTAAGAGAGAAATCAGGAGTGCAAAAAGGGGACACGAGACTGTTTTGGCAGATAAGGCAAAGGAGAATCCAAAGAGCTCCTACAAATACATAAAGGGCAAAAGGGTAACAAGGGAGAGAGTAAGGCCTCTTAAGGATCAACAAGGTAATCTATGTGCGGATCCATAAGAGATGGGTGAGATCCTAAATAATATTTCTCATCAGTATTTACTGTTGGGAAAAGCATGGATGTTAGGGAAATAAGTAGTGATGTCTTGAGTAGTGTACGTATTACAGAGGAGGAGGTGCTGGAAGTCTCGAAGCGCATCAAGTAGAGAGATCCCCGGGACCTGATGAAATGTATCCCAGAGCATTATGGGAGGCTAGGGAGGAAACTGCGGGTCCCCTAGCTGAGATATTTGAATCATCAATAATCACGGGTAAGGTGCCCGAAGATTGGAAAGTGGCAAATGGTGTCTTTGTTTAAAAAGGGCTGCAGGGAAAAGTAGACCAGTGAGCCTGTCATCTGTGCTGGGTAAATTGTTGGAAGATGTTTTGAGAGATGGGATCTACAGGCATTTAGAGACACAAGGACTGATTAAGGACAGCCAGCATGGCTCTGTGAGTGGAAAATCATGTCTCACAAATTTGGTTGAGTTTTTTGAAGGAGTAACCAAGAAGGTAGATGAGGGCAGTGCAGTTGATGTTGTCTATGTGGACTTTAGCAAGGCCTTTGATAAGGTACTGCATGATAGGTTGTTGCATAAGGTTAAATCTCACGGGATCCAAGATGCAGAATCTATATGGATACAAAATTGGCTTCTTAACAAAAGCCAGAGGGTGGCTGTAGAGAGCTGTTCTTCAAACTGGAGGCCTGTGACCAGTGGTGTGCCTCAGGGATCAGTGCTGGGTCCACTGTTATTTGTCATTTGTATTAATGATTTGGATGAGAATGTAGGAGGCATGGTTAGTAAGTTTGCAGATGACAGCAAGATTGGTGGCATAGTGGACAGTGAAGAAAGTTACCTCCAATTGCAACGGGATCTTGATCAATTGGGCCAGTGAGCTGACAAATGGCGGATGGAGTTTAATTTAGACAAATGTGAGGTGATGCATTTTGGTAGATTGAACCAGGCAGACTTACTCAGTTAATAGTAGGGCATTGGGGAGAGTTACAGAACAAAGAGATCTATGGATACATGTTCATAGCTCCTTGAAAGTGGAGTTACAGGTGGACAGAGTGGTGAAGACGATATTTGGCATGCTTGGTTTCATCGGTCAGAATATTGAATACAGGAGTTCAAACGTCTTGTTGAAGTTATACAAGACATTGGTAGGCCACACTTGGAATACTGTGTGTAGTTCTGGTCACCCTATTACAGAACGGATTTACTAGGATGTTACTGGGATTTGATGGATTGAGTTATAAGGAGAGGCTAAATCATCTGGGACTTTTATCTCTGGAGTGTAGGAGGCTGAGGGGTGATCTTATAGATGTCTGTAAAAATAATGAAGGGCACAGATCAGTTAGATAGTCAATATCTTTCCCCAGAAATAGGGGAATCTAAAACTAGAGGGCATAGGTTAAAGGTGAGAGGGAAGAGATACAAAAGTGTCCAGAGGGGCAGTTTTTTCACAGAGGGTGGTGAGTGTCTGGAACAAGCTACCAGAGATAGTAATAAAGGCAGGTACAATTTTGTCTTTTAAAAAGCATTTCGGTAGTTACATGGGTAAGATGGGTATGGAGAGATATGGGCCAAATGTGGGCAATTGGGACTAGCTTGGGTGTTTTTTAAAAAAAAAGGGTGGCATGGACTAGTTGGGCCAAAGGGCTCATTTCCATGCTGTAAACTTCCTATGACTCTAATTCACACAATACAAATGACCATGATCACAGCATTTACAAGAATTGCAAGGTTCAAAAATATCTGTATATATGGTTTGTGAAATATTTGTTTGGGAGAGTGAGATTGTGAGCATGCTTGAAGGGAGAGGAAGAAGAGAGACATGTGTAAGCCATGATGTGTGGATAGTTTAAAAATGCTGAATCCTCAAGTTATACACTGAAGTAGTTACAAATAATTACCATGCATGAGTTTACACATTGGGAGAGTGCTGATTCCAAAAGGAGATCAAAAAGAACAAGTATTAACAAGTTAATAAGTTTTCCCTGGAGCATAACATTCTCTAAAAGAGGGAATGATGCTAGGAACCAATGGACAGATACTTGCAACTATATTATCACCAGGGATGCCTAGCAAGGAGAATTTTTTTTACTTCAGACTTGAAAAAAAGCTTTTTGTCAGACAGGTTATTTATATCCGAGGCTATTGAATTCTACGCATCTGAGCGTCTTATTGATTTATGCAATAAAGCAATTTTGGAATTAGCCAGAAGTACATTACACACATTTCTGGCAGGGGAATGCCAGAATTTAATTGACACGTTTCTTCAAGCTAAGCCGACAATTGATTGGAATGAAATTGAAACATAAGGAGGGCATAGGAAAGGAAGTGGCGGTTATAAGAACATAAGAAATAGGAGCAGGAGTAGGCCATCTAGCCCTTCGAGCCTGCCCCGCCATTCAATAAGATCATGGCTGATCTGTCGTGGCTCAGTTCCACTTTCCCGCCTTCTCTCCATAACCCTTAATCCCCTTGCCTATCAAAAACCTGTCTACCCGCATCTTAAATATATTTAGTGAGGCAGCCTCCACCACTTCAACGGGCAGAGAATTCCAGAGATTCACCAAATGAGGTAAATCTTGACGTGGCTCAGGCAGAAGTGCTGAAAGAAATGGTGGAACTTTAAACTGGATAAGAGATTGGGTCCTGATGGCACGTATCCAAGAATGTTAAGATAATTCGGCGAATTGGAGAAAGTCTGACCATGATCATCCTGAATTATGGAAGTTATGCTAACCAGCTAATATTACACTTTCATTAAAAGGCATAAAATGTATATCTATAAACCAATCAACAGTGGGGCAGTTTCTAAAGGCCATAATATGATGGAAAATTAATCATCATTATCTTGGAAGGCATGGATTAATTAAAGACAACCATATAGATTTACACAAGGTAGGTTGTGTCTCTTCAACATAACCGGGATTTTTGAGGAAGTAATTAAATATTTGTCTGGATGTTTGTACGGATTTTCAAAAGGCATTTGGTAATGTTCTGCCTAGGAAGCTTGTTGATAAAATTAAAGCACATGAGTATGACGACACAAAGAAGAAATTGATAGGAAATAGAATACGAAATAGAATAGGAAATAAAAGCACTCTTTTTATACATGCACATTTAGTCAATAATTTACTGGTAAGTTTCAGTATAACCACAGCAAATTGAGAATATTCATGCATAACCAGTTTGGACCAGTTCTGTGTTAAAGATTCGCTACACACGAGTCCTGTTGAATGTTTGCATGATCCCAAGTTTTGTCCTGATTGTTACTTGCAATATATTCTAATATATTTATATTGATTATTTTTTGAGGCATCAGAATCTGTATGTTATAAAGATAAAATTTTCTCTGCTAAGTATGTGTCAATGAGAATTTGTGGCTTTAATTTAATAATTAGTTTAATTTTAATATCAGCCCAACAAAGGGTGACTTAATAGTTGAAATATTGCATCCGTGCTCTCAATAGGCTCAAAATTCTATTTTGATTTCTGTTTGTTTTACGCAAACTTTTACAATATCGATATGCTAATACAATTCTCAAATTTGGGCTTTAGTTACCATGAGCTAAGTTGGTATAAATGTTGTTTTGTGTAATTTTACATGTGTATCTTATGTATCTAAAATATTAAATTAATTTCTTGGATCACCCTTACATGGGATAATAAACTCCAACATTTAGGTCAGATTCAATGTTAATCTATGTCATTCTCCATAGAGCATTAGAACCATAGTATTGTTACAGTGCAGAAAGATGCCATTCAGTCCATTTTGTCTCCACTGGTTATGATCTAGATTTGGATTTTGGGCATATGACATTAACATTTGCAGGTAACACATGATTAGTGTGCATTTATAAATATAAGCAATTTCAGGCAGTCAAGTTAGTCGACATGCAGTTAGTTAGCAGTTGAAATTGAATGCAGGGAAACTGAGAAAGAAAAGAGGAGGTATGTATTATTAATTAATAAAGCCCGAAAATGAGCGATGAGCAAAAATACTTAGGGTTTCAGATTCCTAACTCTTCAAATGTAGGACAACAGCTTAGTACAGATGGAAATCATGGAACACAGAGCACAAAAACAATGAAGTATATTAGAAACTTGCAGACAAAGATACAAACATACCAGTTGTTCAATCAACTTCATTCCATCTGGACATCATGCACTTCATGTACCATCAATTTTGTCCCCCTTCCACAATCCATGCAATCTCCTAGGGAAAGGCATAATCAAATAAGTTTCAAGTGACAGCAGCAATTTGAATGAATGATTAACATGAATAAAATGCAAAGTATTGGTAAAGACATTAAATGGAATATTGTGTCCCATTTTAATCACTTTACCCTACGAAAAATGTTAACATCATGGACAGAGTGATTCACAAATATGATTTCTAGGGATTAAGTGCTTTAATAAGGCTGGACTGAAGAAGCTGAGTAGTTCTTAATAATAGAGCAAAGAAAATTAAAAGTGGATCTGATAAATGGTATTCAAAATTTGTAAGGACAGAAGGTTTTCTTTTAGTTTAGTTAGAGCATCATGATTGGCACTGACTTGATGGGCCAAAGGGCCTATTCCTGGGCAGTATTTTTCTTTGTCCTTTGTAAACTGGAAAGATGCATTGCTTTTAGAGATGGCATAAGCTTAAGGTCATCGTGGAAAGAGCAAAGAGAGGGAAATTATTATTTTACAAAGATTTTTTGCACCGTGGAATATTGAAACAATGATGGAAACAGAATGCATAATAACTTTTTGAATGGAGGTATGGAAAAGTATTTGTAAACAAAGATACTTAAAAATGTGGGTAAAGGTCAGAAAAATGAGACCATGGTTAGTTCAAGAGAACTTGTCAGTTTCACATTAGCCCTCCGTTTGCCCTCCAGTCCTTAAGCATGTGAGATTGTTATCTTTTGGGATGTTCCAAATTTATTTTTCCACAGTATTTGGGAAAGAGCAAAACATAATATTGGGATTTTAATTCATAAGCTATTTCTGCACATTTAAAAAGGAGTAAGGGAGGAGCTCTGAAATAAAGAGTGTTTAAACCATGAGTTAGACATTTGAAGTTGTTTCCCCAAAGGCTTAGAACGATAACAAGCAATTACACTGTTTCAACAGTAATTTAGAAACATCTCCCATCCACAGTTTTGGGAAGCATCTGGCCTTGGGCACTGAGCAAAAGATGCCTGACGTATTCCTCTCCTTTGGTGGTGAACATTGGGAGAAAAACAGAGACAAAGATTTTCTGATAACCAGAAATAGCTAACTGCCATTTTCCTCAGGCTAAGAAGGTTATGATGCTGGAGTGTAGTTGGAAATTATTTTGTTTACTTCGATAAGGATGACCCATTGTGCTCATAGTTATGTTATTACACAAAAACAGGTTGCCTTGGTTGAACTAAATCATAGCTGTTGTTCTGTTATGTCACTTTGTTTTCTAACAGGAAAGAGTGAAGTGATATGCTGATCAGGGCAAGAGCTGTCAGTGCCAAGAATGGAACAGTTTTACATTTTTAGGAGGAAATACCACTTTTCAGTTCATACATTATGTCTAACTCTAACTACTGAAATAGTTTAGTGATTGATTATGGGCTCATCTGATGAGGGTGGGTCTGCTAGACACAATGGGCAGGATTTACCCTGTGGGTTTCACCACCAGACTCAAGTGACGTTCATAGGTACTCACTGTGAGAGAAATAGTCACTCTCCTGTGACCTCCTATAACCTTTTTCTTAATTGCCCTGTTAATGGCCCTTGGCAGGTTTGCCTTCCAATTAAGAATAGCTCTTGAAGCCGGTGCTCCAATGGGAGGCTATCTAGTTTGGAAGCAGTGGCAGAATACCTTGGCTGGTAAGGCCCCCCTGCAACATTTTTCAATTTACAAGAAAAAGTTGATCAAGCAACCATTGCATTGGGGGGTGGGAAGGGATGGGCAAACTTTCCACAGCACAGTTTACAGCTGAATTCAGGCAGATAGTAGCAGCCTGTCAGCAGTGCTGGGTCCTCGGTCCGCCACCAAGAGGCAACTCTAGTGCCCCACAGCTTGCTGGAATCTGGTGGCCGACTGGGAAATTCCAGTCAACCTTTTACCATTGATGTTCAGTGTCTAATAACAGAGTCAGTTGGCTACCCCATTGCTTGCAGACAAGTATCTTTGCTGCCACTCCCTCCCCTGTCATCCTGCATCCAGGAAAATAGCTTGGGAACAGGACAAGGCTGGGAAACAGGTCAACAGTGCTATTTTTATGCTTATTTGCTTATATACCCAACCCCAATATCAAATTCAGATCAGGATATCCTACTGACACATTGCTGGGTTACATAAGTTGATATTGAATAGTGTGAGTCACTCTGGAATGTGAGAAATGTGTCATCTAGTTAGTCATGATGTGGAGGTACCAGTGTTGGACTGGTTTTGGCACAGTTTGAAGTCTCACAAGAGCAGGTTAAAGTCCAACAGGTCTATTTGGAATCGTAAGCTTTCAGAGCACTGTTTCTTCAGGTGAGTCAGGTGAAGGGACAGCGCTCCAAAAAATTCCAAATAAATCTGTTGGACTTTAACCTGGTGTTGTGTGGCTTCATCTAGTTAGAGCTGCACAATATTTGCACAAAAAGTGGCACTTTCTCCTAATATGCAAAACTGTTTTGGCACTGACAGTTCTTCAGATCAGCATAAAATTTCACCCTTCCCTTTTTCACTCTGTCAGGTCCAGCATTATTGATTAATTTGATCTATTTGTTACAGAGCAAAGAAAGAAGTATTCCAATACCAACATTATCATGCAAGAAACGTCTCAGTACCATGTAGAGGTAACGCGTTATTAAATGAAATGCTGAAGTGATTAAAATGTCCAGGGGATTATTTTTGGGATGGTTAACGTGACTTCTTTCAGCCCATTGAAATATGTTGGTTTCTGCCTCAGATACTTCCAACTCCAGATAGTGGGGTTTTCATTTCTATATATATATATATTACAATGCTAAAATGTAAATACTTAATAGCAGAGCTCTAGTGAGAGTGAACTGTGTTTGAATCCAATGCAGCACTACCAGATATAGCACTTGGGGCAAACAAGATCAAAGGTTATGGGCAGAAAGCAGGATTAGGCTATTGAGTTGGACAATCAACTGTGATCATGATGAATGGTGGAACAGGTTCGAAGGGCCGAATGGCCTCCTTATCTATGTTTTTACCCACTCTCCAAGACTCCTTGCTAATAAGAACATAAGAACATAAGAAATAGGAGCAGGAGTAGGCCATCCAGCCCTTCGAGCCTGCCCCGCCATTCAATAAGATCATGGCTGATCTGTCGCTGCTCAGTTCCACTTTCCCGCCCTCTCCCCATAACCCTTAATCCCCTCTCCTATCAAAAACCCATCAACCCGCGTCTTAAAAATATTTAGCGAGGCAGCCTCCACCACTTCAACGGGCAGAGAATTCCAGAGATTCACCACCCTTTGAGTGAAGAAGTTCCTCCTCAACTCCGTTCTAAACCGCCCCCCTTTTATCTTGAGGCTGTGCCCCCTAGTCCTATTGTCTTTTTTGAGCGGGAAGAGTCTTTCCACCTCTATCCTATCCATCCCATTCATCATCTTATACGTTTCAATGAGATCTCCTCTCATTCTTCTAAACTCTAACGAGTACAAGCCCAGTTTATTCAGCCTCTCCTCATAGCTCAACCCTTTCAACTCCGGTATCAGCCTAGTAAACCTCCTCTGCACTCCCTCCAAGGCCAAAATATCTTTGCGCAGGTGCGGCGCCCAAAAATGCACACAGTACTCCAGTTGCGGCCTCACCAATGCCCTATACAGCTGCAGCAAGACCTCCCTACTTTTATATTCAATCCCCTTCGCTATGAAGGCCAGCATCCCATTCGCCTTCCTGACCACCTGCTGCACCTGCAAGCTGGGTTTTTGCGACTCATGCACAAGGACCCCGAGGTCCCTCTGCACCGTCGCCTGCTGCAGTTTTTCTCCACGTAAGTAATAGTCCTTCCTACCATTCTTCCTACCAAAGTGGACCACCTCACACTTGCCAACATTAAATTCCATTTGCCATTTCCTGGCCCATTCGCCCAGCCTATCTAGATCCTTCTGCAGACTCTCCACACCCTCCGCACAATTTGCCGTTCCCCCAATCTTGGTGTCATCAGCAAATTTCGACACTCTACACTCGGTTCCCTCCTCCAGATCATCTATATAAATGGTAAAAAGCTGAGGCCCCAGCACCGACCCCTGGGGCACTCCACTAGTCACCATCCGCCAATCCGAATAGCACCCGTTGACTCCCACTCTCTGCCTCCTATTTGACAACCAATCCTCTATCCACGCTAACACCCTACCCCCAACTCCATGTCCCTCGACCTTCTGCAATAACCTCTTGTGAGGCACTTTGTCAAACGCTTTCTGAAAATCTAGAAAGACCACATCTACCGGCTCTCCTCTATCCACCGCCCTAGACACATCCTCATAGAACTCCAGTAAATTTGTCAGACACGACTTCCCTTTAATGAAACCATGCTGCGTCTGCTCTATCAAGCAATTCCCTTCAAGATGCCTCGCAATTTCCTCCTTAATGACAGATTCTAACATTTTACCTACCACAGATGTTAAACTAACCGGCCTATAATTCCCCGCCTTTTGTCTGGCACCCTTCTTAAACAACGGCGTAACATTAGCCATTTTCCAATCATCCGGCACTTCCCCGGAATCCAGCGACGTTTGGAAAATAACCACCAAGGCATCCACTATCACCTCCGCCATTTCTTTCAGAACCCTCGGATGCATTCCATCCGGTCCTGGGGACTTGTCCACAATCAGCCCCTCCAGTCTGTCGAGCACTGCCTTTCTAGTAACAGTAATGTCATTAAGACCCTCCAGTCCTACCACCTTTCTATCGCTAACACCCGGCAAATTATTCACGTCCTCCTCCGTGAAGACAGAAACAAAAAAGTTATTCAATACCTTAGCCATATCCCCATCCCCTACCACTAGGTCCCCTTTCTCATCCTCTAAAGGACCAACATTTACCCTAGCCAGCCTCTTCCTTTTTATATATTTATAAAAACTCTTGCTATCCTTTTTTATATTAAGCGCTAGCCCAGCTTCATAGTTTCTCCTACCATTCCTTATCAACTTCTTTGTCAATCTTTGTTGACATTTAAACCTCTCCCAATCCTCTTCTCGCCCACTACTCTTAGCTACTCTAAATTCCTCCGCTTTTAGTTTAACACTTTCCTTCACCTCCTTTGTTATCCACGGCTTATTACCTCTCCTCCTACTATCCTTTTTGACCATCGGAATAAATTTCCGTTGAGCACCAAGAAAGATCTCCTTAAAGATCCTCCACTGCTCCTTAACAGACCCTCCCTCCAACGCGCTCTCCCAGTCCACATTCGCCAATTCTTCTCTCATCCTACCGTATTTCCCTCTATTTAAACAAAGGACGCGTATCCGGGAACCCACTTTCTCCTCCTCCATCTGCACCAGAAACTCCACCATACAATGATCACTCTCCCCAAGAGGATCCTTCACCACAAGGTCCCTAATTCTACCCGCTTCATTACATAGCACCAGATCCAAGATAGCTCGCTCCCTCGTCGGCTCCAACACATACTGTTCGAGGAAACTATCCCGGCAGCATTCCAAGAACTCTTCCTCGAGCCCCCCACGTCCAACATGGGTCGACCAATCAATATGCAGATTGAAATCCCCCATAATGTTTTGTACATAGTAAAAAAAAAGATAAAGACTGTTGATAAAGAAATGCTGCATTAATTTTGTATAACGTCTGAAATATTATGGAATATAGTAAAAGTCACACACCTTCACGGTCTTTAGAAAATGGAAAACTCAAGTCTCTTATATTTAAGTATGGGAGAGGGATGAAATACTGAATGCACTCTGAATTAACTTAACTTGCTTGAACTGCAAACCAGGCTGTAAGGCATATAGATCTGTTGCTTGTTTTTGCTTCCAGCATCTTGCCACATTCGCTATGGACAAGAGCGAGTCTGTTGTGACAGTAGATGATGGCGTCAAGAAACTACTGCAGTTGGATTCGAAAGGGAAAGTGTGGACTCAGGAGATGCTGCTGCAAGTGAATGACAAAGTCATTAGACTGCTGGACTGTGAAAATCAGGTAAGAATATCTGGGGTAAGAGTAGTCAGCCACATAGAATCAATGCAGAGTTCTGGAGCATCAAAGTACGTTATCATAGGTTGATGGGCTCAAGATTGCTGTCTACATCCTTCATCCACCAATTTGCTGCCTTCTCTATCTGAATTAGGATCAGACTTGGCTTTAATGTCTCCCATCTGTTAACCTTTGCTTACATGGGAAGAATGGTTGTTAGAGTAAGGTGTGGCAGTATCTTGCCTGTAAAATCCTACCTCAACAAAAGAAAGCACCTTCAGGAGCAGAGACCAGATTGCCTCTTATAACAGAAAAGTTTTTGGGTTTATTTTGAGCTGATTTACAACTATGGACATCTGTGTTCCAGTTTTCAGCACACACACCATGTTACACATATTTCAGTATGAATTTTCAAATGCTTTGCCAACCAAGTAATGAACATCATTAAGCAACTGATGTAAGCATTGATGCCCTGTTGTGGGCAGTCTGTGCCATCTGCTGTCGAGGAGACTTCTTTTTCTAAGCTTTATTTGGCCATTCATGTTTATGGTTGATTGTGGTATTGCAGAGTTTAATGGCAACCCACAGTGCAAGACAACTTATATGCAGTTATCCAGAGGAGGTGAGTCTTCTTTCCTGTTGTTTTTGTATGCTTTACTCAATCTTCCTTTACTGTTTTCTTCCCCTCCCCCCCACCACCCTATTTCCTATAGGATGAGTTGGAGAACTTTCCATTAAACACTGTGCATCACTGCCAAACTGTACACAACCTGTCCAAATATCCATCAGTTTTACTGCTCATGTGTCAAGACTCCGATCAGCACAAACCCGATATGCATTTCTTCAACTGTGACGAAATCGGGGTGAGTAAAATGTGCAGGGGGTTGGGGGCGCGCACTATTGCTTACAATACCAGGGTAGTGATGATAGCAGTGTTGAGAGTGGTAATTGTCTGTAGACTACAGAATCACAATGGTGATATTATTCATGCTATTAGTGGAGCTTCTTCATAATCTGATAAAGATTTTCCTAGTGGTATTGTTTTTTTTTAATTGTTGAATTAAAAGCATTGTGATATGGTAATATCAATGGATGGAATAACTGCATGTCAAAGAAATAAAATCTAAACCCTATGTAATGAGTTACCAATGGCCCTAATTGTACAGGGGCGTGATTGGAAGTTTCCATTCCCAAGACACTAGGTAGAAATCACTAAATGCCAGGGCCCAGACCCTAAGAAATAGGAACAGGAGTAGGCCATTTGGCCCCTTCAGCCTGCTCTGCCATTCAATAAGGTCATGGCTGACCCAGCATTTCTCACATCCATTTTCCTGCCCTTTCCCTGTAACTGTTGATTACCTTATTAGTCAAAAATCTATTTCAGCCTTAAATAGACACAACGCTTCTGCTCCCACAGCTCTCTGTAGTGAGGAATTTCAAAGATATGCAATCCTCTGAGAGAAGAAATTCCTCCTCATCATTGGCACTCCTTTATCCTGAGACTATGCCCTCCGGTCCTCGATACTCCCATGAGGGGAAACATCCTCTCAGCATTTACCCTGTGTCAAGCCTCTTAAGAATCCTAATATGTTTCAAGGAGATCACCACCTCTCATTCTTCTAAATTCCCAAGAGTAGAGTCCCAACCTGTTTAATCTTTTTCTAGATGAGGTATAGTGAGTTACAAGTTGAATCAACACAGCCGGCATGCCAATGGTTATGCGAAGTAACTGACCCCACAATTTGCAGTGGACTCAGCAATGTATTAGGATGGTGGATGGAAACCCTATTCCACTGTACTTCTTCGCTTCTTTTTCAGATGTTACACTGCCAAAATTTCTATGCTCATGTTTTGTCCAAGTTGGCAAATACTATTAAAAATGGTTCATGTTAAACTATCACCTACAGCATTTATATAACTGAATATGTCCGCATCCAGTTGGTATCCATACAGCAGCCTCTCAACAAACCAGAAATTCAACAGCTGCCACAGTTTCAAACTTTTCACCTAAATATTAATCTTAGTTAAAGGCATTATATAAATGTAAGTTGAGATTGTGGTGGAATATGAGTGTTTTTTTTCATTTGCAAATTGTTTTTATCCATTGAGTACTGGGTCTTGTATCATTCCCAGTGGGGCAAATTGAAGGGTGCAGGAGTAGGAGGGCAGTTGTTCCAAGGGCTGCGGCACTGATGCAAACAATTGTCTTCTTGGGTACTTGAGAACAGCTTGAGTATTTTTCTGTCTAGCTTCCCCATCGCTTATAGCAAAAACAAATCACCTCTAGACAGTAGCTCTCACATTGCTGTGAGCGAGATCAGTGATCTCAGACTTCCTACTGCTCAAACATTTGTACAGAGGAATCCCAGTGCAGAATCTGGTTGTTTTCCCATTCTGGAACATCATTGAATGCAACTACAGCTATTGGTAAAGTATGTGAAGCTGGTCATTTATTCCTTCCTTGTTCTTCTTGCAGGCTGAGATGATTCATGCAGATGTTGAAAGTGCAATCTCCGACTGCAAAGGTGGACAGAAGATTCGACCGCAGACCCTGAAGTAAATGCACTTAGTTCAAGAATGTAAAGAGTGGGGGAAAGTCTTTGACCCAACAATTGACCCCAGTTGTTAATTTTCTTTGTTTGTTCCCAAAGTGTGGGTGATGCTGGTGAAACAACACATGTTGTCCGACACACCTGGTTGCCCTTAATATGTGGCAGTGGGGCTTCACTTTGAATCATTACTGTCCTTTTGGGGTCTTTACCTCCAGATCTGTTATTTCTCAGGAAATATATAAGGTTCATAGAACCCCTATAATGCAGTAGGAAGCCAGTTAATACATTGATACTGCCCTGACCATAATCCCACCTGTTCCCATAACCCCACATATTTAATCCCCTGACACAAAGGGGAATTGAACCTGGGTCCCTGGCGTTGCGAGGAAGCAGTGCGAACCAGTGTGCCACCATGCCTCCCTTAATGTCTCTTGGCCTTCCCTGAAACTTATTTGACAAAACATCTCTGCCTACTTTCCTTATTTAAAAAGCACAGGCTAATGGGAGGTGTTACTGAAACTCTGTTCTTGGTTAAGTTGTTCCTCGGTTTTCAATGGCCACTCGTATCTGCTTCCCATGGAATATGGGCAGGATTGTACAACATAACCATAAGAATTGTTTTAAATGCTGGAATACTTTGTAATCAGTATGACATTTCATTGAGAGTAGAATATTGTTGATGCTGGAATCTGAAACAAAATCACAAATGCTGGAAAAACTCAATAGGTCTGACAGCGTCTGTAGGGAGAGAAAGATAGGGTTAGCTTTTTTGAGTCTGTATGACGCTTCTACAGAACTCAAGCTTAAATGATCTCGATGTCTGTGGCCCTTGTGATTCTTCACCAACAGAGTGAGTCTTTTTTTGTCACAACATATTGGGCCCTATTTTACCATTTTGATTCTAAGTGCTGGGCAGACTTGACACTGGGAATATTTCAGGTCTGATTTTTAAACTCATTCTCAGGCACCCCTGTACGCACTCTGCCTGCAAAAATACCAGCAAATCTGAATCATGCTGCACAAGTCTGTGGGCAGGGCTTAACATGCCCAAAATCCTGCAGATCTGATCGGCGCCTCTAACTGCGCATGCACGGAGAGAAAAAAAAGATAGAATGCAGCTCCCCTGCCACAATGCTCCTGGGTTGGATAATGCCTCCCACCGGCCCCCACAGACATTGCCTCACCCCCATAACATTACTGATGTCCTTATCACCACCCCTTCCTTTATCCAGACTGATCATGGGCCCTCCCCTCTTCCCATCCCACCAATCTCAGACAGACTAGCAGCAGACTCCCCCCTCTCTAAAATCACAGGCAGAGTGGCACGGACACCCTCTCCCCTCCCCCAACCAGTCTCGAGCAGAGAATATTCAGACCCATTTCCACTGTTCCCCGCCCCCACCCTTCCCCACTCCCACCGATCGGACCCTCGGCATTACCTCCCCACTAGCTGGAACGCCCGAATTGGACTTTTGTGTAGCAAGTCTGTTTCGCACTGATTCTGGATGGGTGAATGCAGTGGTAATGGGGGAAGTGCCAGTAAGGTTGAATGTGCAGCCCATTAAGTCAATTTAAATGCATGCATTGCGGCCATTTTCAGGCCTAGGTAAAGGGGGAACCAGCGCGGGAGTGGGCGTGGATTGTGCTACTCTCTTCACGCTCGACTTTACCAAGTTTTTGCGCCGGAAAACGGGTGCAACTTGATGGTAAAGTCAGGCTCATTGAGTGCTTTTTATATCGGAATAAACAGCTTTTGACAATCCAATCTGGCTGCAGGTAACTGGTATTTCAATAAGTTCTCTTGGAACATATCCATGGTGTCCATTACTCTTAACTTTATAAAAATTATTTTCTTCTTCTTTCCTGCTGCTGTGAAAACAATGTTGAAATGAATCTGTCCTACAATTGCAGGTATGTTCCTGCATCTCAGAGTGGACAGTGTAATGCCCATCCATTGTTAGGCAATGCAGCGGTATTTTAGGATTGATTCCCTCACTGTATTTTGTTGGATGGATATGCTCTTTTCATTCTGCCACCTCTCTGGCAACCAGGCGGTGGGTAAAAGTGACACATACATAGAGAACAGTGACTCGCTTGTTAGTTGTCCCCCCCTCTCTCTCTGTGTGGGGAAGTGACAGACCTTTGCTCAGTATCTGACAACATGAATCAGAATTGGAAACTTGGCAGGAAGGGAAGTGCCAGTATGAACTTATGTCCTTGACTTGGTACATGAGAACCTCCCATTACACGTTGCCAACAGGCCAACCAGCCTCTGAAAATTATTTCTTTGCAGCCAATTCAAATTCAAATTTGTGATAGCTTGCTCCCAGCACCTTCTCTTGCAACAAACCCAGCCATTAATGGGCTTATTTCATTGAGACCACTTTGTCTTAAACTTCAGCAGGTTTTAATTTTGTTGCAGTGAGGGATTCCCAGTCAGCACACCGTAACCATGTCTCTCCCATCAGGGTGAATCAAGAGAAAATGAAGAAACAGCGGGAGACAATAATCCCTTCACCCCCTCAGAGCATTGCACCTGTCCACCCTCCTGACGTCAGAAGTCGAGCTGCTGCCCTCACAGCACAGAATGAGCAAGGTAGGTCAAGCTGAGACATCAGGTTGATGGCAGTCAATGTAATCCAGCAAGCTTCTGAAGAACACAGTGGGCAAGGAGCTCTTCAGCAGCATGCTGATCCTGAGCCGCTTTGTGTGCACTCACTTGTGCTCTCCAATCGTTTTCCATCACACGTATGCGCCGCTGCCACAACTGAGAAAAATGAGCAGAGCCTGTTTCAGTCAGGGAGTATTTAGGAACTGTGATTGTGTCATTAGCTTTAGAATGGTTAAGGAAAAGGACAAGGACAAATCGAATGGAAGAGGGCTAATTTCAGTAAGTTTAAAGAGAGATCACGCATGGTGGTACAGTGGGGGGGCACGGTGGCACAATGGTTAGCACTGCTGCCCCATAGTGCCAGGGACCTGGGTTCAATTCCAGCCTCGGGCCTCTGTCTGTGTGGAGTTTGCATGTTCTCCCCATGTCTGTATGGGTTTCCTCCGAGTTCTCCGGTTTCCTCCCACGGTCCAAAGGTGTGCAAGTTAGGATGATTGGCCATGCTAAATTGACCCTATTGTCAGGGGAGTAGCAGGGGAAATATGTAGGGTTATAGGAGTAGGGCCTGGGAGCGATTGTAGTCAGTGCAGACTGGATGGGCCAAATAGCCTCCTTCCGCACTATAAGATTCTATTCTGTCAGAAGTTAGTAGGCAAAACGATTATTGAACAAAAGGATATTTCAACAAGGTTGAGATAGTTCAGGTACAAATTAGACACGCCGCCATGTTTTCTTGGATGGTAAGAATTTGTTGTTTGTGATGACTAACCCTTGGGTGTCATCCTACAGTGGACCAAGATCAGAGAAGCAGCAGTTCCCCGGATCATGAGGAGTCGCCTGCAGTCTTGGCTCACAAGATCGAAAAAGATGTGGTGAGTGGTTTGGTATTCTGAAAATATAAGCCCTGAGACCAAACTAATTGGATATTTGTAATGTCATTTTTATCAACCTTTAACTGATTTATAGGAATAGAAAGCAGAGAGGAAGGAATTCCTGAAATGTTTACAAGAAAACTTTCGGCCCCGAGAGGAAGAAAGCTGGATCTAATTCTGGGGAATGCAATAGGACAAGTAGAGCCTGTTTCTGTCAGGGAGCATTTAGGAACTGTGAGCATGTCATCAGGTCTAGAATGATTAAGGGAAAGGAAGAATCAAGTTAAAAAAGGGATCATGTATCAGAAAGTTGTAGGCAAACCTGAATGAAAGGAGGCCTTCGAGGTTGAAATGGTTCAGGTATAAGGTGGATATATTCCCATGAGGGAAAAAGGCAGGACAATCGAGGTTAAAGATTCCTGGATGTAACAACATAAAAAGTAGAAGAAGGAGAAGATTGTATGATCCATCAAACCTGCTCCATCATTCAATACCATCAGGACAGTTCTTCAGTTTCAATTCCATTTTCCCATCCATTGTCTGTACCTCTCCATTTCCTAAGATACAAAATTCTGTCTATCTCAGCCATAAGTATATTTGATGATGGAGCATCCACAACCCTCTGGTTGAAGAAATTTCTCATTGCAGCCCTAAATGATTGGATCCTTATCCTCAAATTGTGCCTTCTTGTTCTTCGAATCCCCTGTCAGACCAAATAAACTTTCTGTATGTACCTTGTCAAGCCCTTCAAAAATCAGGAATGTTTCAGTGAGATCACCATTCTTCCTAAAGTACAGAAAATATAGATCTGGTTTACTCAGTCTATCATCGCTGGACAGCCCTCTCGTACCAAGGACCAAGCCAGTGAACCTTGGCTGTATGTTGCCCTTAACCCCAGCTGCTGTTTGCGCAAGTACCAGAGAAATTTGATACAGTTGTTATTCTCTTTGATCATATATTTTATTCAGATTTTCCTGGAAAACATATTTAACTAGACCATCATCGATCTAGCTTTTGTAAATCTCACCATGGTCTCAAGACAGGACTTTTTTTTTCCACAGCAAATTCTTAACTGCGCACTGGATGACATTGAGTTTTTTGTAGCCAAACTGCAGAAGGCTGCTGAAGCATACAGTCAACTAAACCAAAGGAAGAAATCCAAGAAGAATAAAAAGAAGGCACCAGCAGGTATGAACCTCGTACATCTCTGCTTCTATTCCCTCCTTTGCTCTTCCAACTTTTTTCTGGTTCTTCCTTCATTTTTCCTTCTTCCTCCTCTTTTCCCATATTTCACTCTCCTTTCCATCACTGCATGCTTACTCTTCTCTCCACACTTCTGCCTGACTCTTTGTTCTGTTCCTTACATTTCTAGTTTTCTGTAGTCACATGGAGAAAACTTCCTGTCAGCAAATTGATAAAATTGCATTGCATTTCCTGTACAAATGACCCGTGTTTAGATTCTTGTTATAAATGTACCAGGAATATCATTATGCTGTGTGTGTGCTTTACATACAAAATAAAACAGTCATGTTTATCAAATCAGTGAAGCGTTGCATGTCATTTTTTACCTCTTATGACCACTTTGCAGAGGGTATGCTTACTTTGAGAGCAAAGCCACCATTACCAGCGGAATTCACTGACTGTCTACAAAAGATCAAGCTGACCTTGAATATGTTGGTAAGAACTCATCAGGAGACGTGGGGGATGGCTTTAACTTTTAGCATTTTAGACGGTGTTTAATTTACCCTCGGATTACTTGAGGCCATAAAAAAAAAAGAAATTGTTGTGAAATTAGACCAACCAGCCTTTTTCCAACATTTCAGTTTGACCATAAAGCTGAACTGGACTAGCCATATAAATACTGTGGCTACAAGAGTAAGTCAGAGACTAGGAATCCTATGGCGAATAATTTATCTCCTGACTCCCCAAAGCCTGGCCACTATCTGCAAGCATAACTCAGGAGCATAATCAAATACTGGATGAGTACAGGTTCAACACCATCTAGCCGCCTGCTTCATTGGCACCCCATTCACAGACATTCACACCCTTCACCACAATAGCAACAGTTTGTCCTAGATATAAGATGCACTGCAGGAACTCTTCAATGTGTCTTTTGGCAGCATCTTCCAAACCCACAACTGCTACTATCGAAAAGGATAGGGCAACAAATGCATGGGAACACCACCAGATCAAAGTTCTCCTCCAAGCCACCCACCATTCTGACTTGGAAATACATCATCATTTCTTCACTGTCGCTGCGTCAAAATCCTGGAAATCCCTCTGTAACAGGGATTCCCTTCCTAACAGCACCATGTGTGTACCTACACCCTATGGGCTGCAGCGATTCAAGAAGGCAGCGCGCCATCATCTGGTCCAGAGCACTTAATGCTGGCCTAACCAGCAATGCCCACATCCCATGAATGAATAAAAATAACACGTCTTGACAACGAAGGGTGGATTTTCAACTTGCTGTCCGAAGATGAGCCTGCTGTTGTAGAACAGTTACTAGTCAATTGTCATATCAATTGGAAGTGAATGTTGAACAGTTTCTATGCTAGGTAACAGATCTGCAACAGCACTTTCACATCCATCTAGAAGGCTTGTAAATCTGCCCAATGTCAGTGGGCTCATCAAGCATGCCCATTCAAGTAGAGTTTTCTATTCAGCTCAGCAATCAACATAGCAAAGAGACTACTGGAGTATGTTATTACTGAATTCACTTGAATCACTTGTCTTCTTGTATAATAGTGTAATCCATAACATGAACCATATATTTGTGTCTTTCTCATTGTGTTTCTTGAATCTCACTGAAGGCAGACTGAGCAAACATTTTGGTGAGGTGAGAACAGATATAAAACATGAAGCTGCTTGACGCCACAGGAAGCGAGAGCAGTTATGAACGGACTTAATTCAAGCCACACAAGAATGGATTGTCTGATTTGACTTGCACAAAATGATTTTGTATATTTCTCCAATATTTCTAATCTCTTAGCTATGAGGGCTGAAATTAGATGTAGCTCTTGGGGCTAAAGGGATCAAGGGACATAGAGGGAAGGGAGATGAGGATATTGAATCTGATGATCAGCCATGATCATAATGAATGGTGGAGAAAGCTTGAAGGGCCAAATGGCCGCCTCCTGCTTCTAAGTTCTATGAAACACATCTCCTTAAAACCTGCTTGACTCACAGTGCCACCAGGGCTGAAATGTTTCAGGCTTCTTCTAGTCCCCTGCCATAATTTGACACAAGTTCTTTGTTCAATCTCTCTCTTAATTCCCAGGAAAGCATCTTCATTTTACATCTTAACAAGAGGATGCTGAACAATGATTTGGGGTAAAACTCTTGTATGGCTTTTTGTTCTTCATCTTCCTGGTTTGTCATTGAGTCCATTGGAATGCACAATTCTACCAACTCAGCACAAAGCAAGAATGGGATCTGTGACCTTCTGGTGCAGTAGCTTCATCACTGGCAGTACCTGTAACTCTGCTTTTATATTTATGACTGGATTTAAATGTGCTCAGGCACAAGGGATAAGGGCCTCAGATCAAAGACTCTGCTCACTACCAAGTTGTCAAGTGCGACTGTCTTGTCATTAGCTTTGGCAAGATTTTCAGAATTAACCTTCTGCCTGCACAAATGGGGGTGTTAATCTGAATTTGGTGAATTTATGTCTCATCTCATCTCACCAAATGTTTGCCTGAATTAACCTAACTTATCTGTCTTCCATCAAGGCTTGGTGTAGCTGGCGGGGTCTCCCACACAGCCATTACACATTGGGAAACTACAAGTGCAATCCCAATAATTCCCATAATTGCAGATTTCAAATGTCAGAAGCCACTTGAGCAACTTCTAAAATTATAAAAGGGGTCACTCTACACATGCTCCATTGGAATGGTGTGGAAGATATTTTTCCAGCAATTTCACATCTCTCCACTCATTGGGTTTCTGGGAAAGTGACTGTTTCCAAAAATGGCTGGAAAGTCTAGACTAGGTGGCATCATCTACAATCTTCAATCTATAATCTACATATCTTTCAGAAGCAAAATTAGGAAGTATTTCTTTGCGCACACAATAGTAAAAGTTTGAGACTCTCTCCCACAAATGGCAATTGATAGTGGACTATTTGTTAATTTTAAATCTGAGAATGATTAGAATTTTGTTATCCAAAGACACCAAGGAATCTGGGGCACTGAGTATATGAAGTTAGGTTGTAGATCAGCCATGATCTCATTGAGTGCCAGAACAGACTCAAAGTACGAAATGGACTATTTCTGTTCCTATATTGAATTCACATCAGATCTTTGTTTTTTTGGATACCTGATCATCTCTCTGCGTAGCTGCCTAAGTATCAATTTTATTGTAAGAGCCTAGAAATCTATGTGCCTGACTATCCCAAGTCTTCACAAAATTATGCTCATAACAGGAAAATTCAAACAACAAATGATATGTTCTTAATTAATTGACCTTTCTCTAATTTTTTTTAATTAAATGTGTTGTCCTGGTTAGAAAGTTAGAAAACTTTACCATTGGTTGCTAATTCTGAAGATTGACGAACATCATTACTGATCTACATTGTTTCTTGTTTCTAGGCTAAGCTAAGGAAGCACATTCAAAATCCAAATGCAGTGGAGTTGCTTCACTTCTTGTTTGGACCACTTGAACTGGTAAAGTAACAATACCTTGTAGTAATAATAGATGGCTTGTACAATGGGAAAGATGTGATATTACTCACTTAGAGGAGTGTTTATTATCTGACACTGGTTTTCTTCGATCCAATGTAACTGGGGCAAAGTGTCTTTACCCTGTAAATTCCATTGTCTCTTTTGATTAGCTGAAGCAGTCATCTTATGGGCAGGTTACCATCCATTGCAAATGAAGAAGTGAACAAGTAGCTAAAGATATTTCTCTTAGTATTTTAGGAAAGTTAGATTAGGTATGGAAAAGAAAATTAAAAATCAGATAAATGGCAGAATTCTCTCATCCTACCCACAGCAGGTTTAATGGTGGGCTGGTGGGAGCCAAAATGTCAGAAATGCATTGGGGTAAATGATGTTGCAATTATCCCAATGGCAAGTCAGTCTTCCCGCTATGAATGCTCGTTAAAACAGTTAAAACAGACATCCTGTCAGGCCTCTTAATCTTGCTTCATGCCAGCGGCAAATTGGTCTAAAACCCAATTGCTGGAGTGACAGCCCTCAGTCCACAAGACAGTTTGAAGTGAGTACCGCAAAGCCTTTCTGTCATAGTGCTGATGCATTGTTCACTGCTCTGCCGGGGCAGACCAGTAGTGGCAATGCCCTCCATCTCCATGCCAAGCTGGTCATCGTGGACGGCACCATGCTGTTGGACCCGTGCCACTGTCTCATTCAATGCTGTGCCTAGGGTTGGTGAGTACAAGCGTCTCCTTTCTCCTGGTGCCACACATTAGTGTCTATCTGGAAAGACTGTGCTGCGGGATTCATGCAGCCACCGCCACAAAGGTCCAAAGTTCAACCAGGGGAGGAATTGCTGGGGGAGAGCCTGATGAAGAAAAGCAGGGGGAGGCAATGTAGAAGGAGGGCTGTGTAAGGAAGTGGGGAGGGAAGGGGCTTATGATAGTAGGCAGACTGACAAGGAGGAATATGAAGAAGATGACCAGAGGGAAGACTGAGGGGAGGGAAGATAGACTCCAACAAGGCTGCACGAAACGGCGACAAAGGGGTCAAAGGAACAACGCATATTTTGCTGGAAGGAGATGGATGAAGACACTAGATGCAGTAGGTAGAAGTCCAATTGGAGCTGAGTGCTTCACAGATGATAGGCTCAGTAAGAGGGTAGTTGATTCGGGAACAGATTTCTTCTTGAGGCTGCTAGCCTTTTCCTTTTGGGTTGCTGACATTCTGCATGGTTTGCTGAAGACAGGTGGGCTGAAGAGAGTGATACGTGTGTGCTGGACTGGTGTTTAAATATTGCACCGAGATCTTGGAACGACCAGCTGATGGCACGTAAATGAATCGGCTGCCAGCTTTCCAGGGGATTCGGAGGGGAACTCACCTGGACAAAACTGATGAGGTTCCGAGCGCAGGATCTGGTGTGGGATCCTGCTATTCTGGTTAGCGGGAAAGGCAACACCAGAGCTGCCCATCACCACCACAAATTCTGCCCAAGGACAAAGGAGTTTCTACTAGATTAGCAAAAATGAGGGTAATTTTAACATCCTCTGCACCAACATAGATGGGCAGTTAAAAATGTAAAAGGCTATACCTTCTCTCTTCTGGTACTCTCAGGAGGTGAGTTGATCATTAAACTATTTGAAGGAGATTGTGTGCTTCCATTTTAGCATTGCTTTTATTTTTAACATGACCAACCACCTTACTTGGCTTCTTGAAACCTGACTGTTGAAGCAAGTTATAAAGCAGTCAATAGAGCATCTAAATGCCTTTTTACATTGCCTGTGAACCAGTAGTAGATCAACAAGCTACCCTGTAAACACTGTACACACTCCTTTACCTGCCTGATCCTGATATCAATCAGGCAAGTTAATAGTAATATGTTTGCAGTGAATTTGTCCCTGTTCTTTTTGGTTTTGATTCTTACGTGCATTTATGTTGGGCAGGTGGTTCAGTCCATTGGAGGTCCAGAGGTGCCCAAGACTATCATCAGCCCTCTACTTTCCAAAGACGCAGTAGATTTTCTAAGGGGCCACCTAACGCCTAAAGAGATGATGCTATGGGAATCACTGGGAGAGGCATGGACCAGGTCCAGGTGAGAAAGTCAGACCCAATATTCTGAAGTAAGCCAATTGCAAAATGGAGGGAATAATGTGTTGTTATGCATTAAAACATGATAATGTATTGAGAATTAATGTTGGTTGTACAGGGAATGCTCTGATTATGCAGTAATTGATTGGGCTATGAAGCTAGCGAATTTCTCCTGATGAATGAATCCTGGCTCCTCTGCTAAAATCTGCTCTCAGATTTTGACATCCTCAGTCTGCAGCAGTTGAAAATGCAGAGATATGTGCAAATTGTGTAGTTCCACATGTAATGAATTTCCACCAATAGGCAGAACCATTCAAGTCAGAGAGGGAGATGCCTGACAGACAATGTTCATTTGCGCTAGAGAAGGGCATCATTTGTAATCTGCCAGTAAACTGCTCAGCTACTTCCATCAGAAGCACAGGCCCAGACTTCCTTTATGGAGCCTGGAAGAGCATTTATCATTCACAGTGGATTCACCCACTCTACTTGGGACAGAATAAAATGCGAGTGGAATTCCACATGTGCTAGAATGAGAAATAGCTGGCCCTTTATTTTATCTCTCTCTCATTCCTTCCCCATCAATCAGAATGTTAATAGCTCTTCTTTCGTATCTGATTCACCCCTGCATTGTGCCTCAACGGTAACTCCATCTCTGATCCTAGCTGGGATTCTGATAACATCTCGTGGATTGATATAAGCAGACCAAAGTAATACGCAACACTCAAATGCATCATAGAACTGTTACAAATAGAAAGAGGCCTTTCAGTCTGTCATGTCTACAATAGCTCACCAAATGAGCAATACACCCAGTGCCAATCTCCACCGTCTCCTCATAATTGTTTACATTCTTCCTTTCCAAATGACAATCCAATTCTCTCATGAACGCCTCAGTTGATCTTATCACCACCACCACTCGGGCAGTGCATTCCAGATCTTAACTACTCAGAATGGATAGGTTTTTCCTCATGCCTCCATTGCTTCTTTTGCCAATTACCTCAAATCCACACCCTCTTGTTCTTAATCTTGCCACCATTGTGAACAGTTTCTCTGTCTGTCCAGACCACTCATGATTTTGAATAACTCTATCAAATCCCTTTTCAATTTCCTTTTCTCCAAAGAGAACAGTCCCAACTTCTCCACCTAGCCATATAACTGAAGTTTCTCATCCTTGGAACCATTCTTGTGAATCTTCTCTGCACCTTCTCTAATGCTTCCCAAAGAATGGTGCCCAGAATTAGCTGCAATACTCTGGTATCTACAGGATAGGTTTCTGTTTTTTTCATGTAGCATGTCCCTTGAAATAAATCTACCAGAGAAGTCTGAACTGTCATGCGTCCTTTGCAGATTTGGGGAAGAGGTGATTCTCCCAGCATGCAGCCCTGCTCGAGCAGTGCAATGGGCCAGGAGACATCAGCCTGGCCATTTTTAGCAGGCTCCTGCTGGGCACCATGGACTCCACACATCTCCAGCTCCAACATTTTTGGAGTCATCAGCTCCGTGCCGGAAATTGGCACAGGGCTGATTTAAATATGGACATTTGAAATTTAATAGTGTGAGCAGGCCTGGGACTGAAGCCTTCGGGCCTGCTAGCATCTTCTGCCTCCACCCCCTACCCTCACTGCCAGGAGTGGTTCCTTCCAGTGGAGTTTACTACTTTGCCCACTAACAGGTGGCTGACCCCACTGGAGGGAACAGAGGACATGGAGGTCCCCCAAGAGGTCGGGGGTAAGGGAGGGTTCCCCTGGGCAGTGCCAACATGACCCCTGGCACTGTTCAAGGGGAAAACTGACAATGCCTAAGGGGGACCTTGGCACTGCCCACTTGGCATTGCCAAGGGGACTGGGCCAGAGGGGGGTGGGGCCTATTGAGGGGCCCTTTGGGAGGGCCTGCTGGAGGTCAGAGGACCTACTGCTGCTGTGCACTCAGGACCATGGCAGAGGGAGGGAACAGAATGATCATGACTGGCTGTTCAGTTGGGTGGAAGTAGGTCACGGATACAGGGGGATGTCATGGCTGCTGAGTGGGTCAGGGTGTTTGGGACTGCGGAGGGAGTGAGGGGATGGGTCGAGGAAATAGAATCTGGCCAGGGAGGGTGGAGGGGGAGGGGACATCAGAGCTTGCCTGGAGAGGTCTGGGAGGCAAGTGATCAGGTTGTGGGGGTGGGGGTTGGCGGGGAGGGGTCAGAGGGGCAGCGGTGTGGGGTTCCAGGGCTGGACAGCAATTGGGAGGCCGACAGTGCGGGGCTACTATGCACGTGCCGATCTCTGCGCTGACAGATTAGTGCATATACAGTGACCTGCTCAGCGCTATGTTGTTAGCCTCTCCAGTGGGAATAGGCCCCACCCCCAGATGTTCATTGTGCACCATAGAGTGCCCTAGCATGATTGACAGAGTGTGGGAGAGTCATTCTGAAAATCCCAGTAAAAAACCAGCAGGAGTTACTCCACTTTTCATGCAAATTCTGCACTTAGAATTTTTTTGGGAGAATTGCCCCCATGATGCCTGGAAACCCCTGCAAAACTTGTCCAGTTTCTAAGAGGTAATTTCAGCAATGTGCCAGGTCAGCCTTGATTCTTGGGGTCAACACCAGGATCCACAGGTAACGGAGTCCAAAGACCCCAGTTTGGGAAATTGTGACTTCATACAAATTGAGACTTGGTGTGTGTGACCAGCATTAACGCATTGAGCTGCTTACCGCAAGAACTCCACTGTTTTGACATATTGCTCATAAATATTTAGCCCACCTTCTTGCTTGCAAGATTGTAGTTCAATGCTGGTCCCGTTCTTTCTGAGCTAGAGAGTGACATTCCTCAAATGCCTCCCCTAGCTACAAACTATGGGTTCCAGTGATGCAATAAGGCACCTTGCACAGGTTTCGCTCATTGAACTGTAAGTTAGACCGCTTGATGCAAGCAATGTTTCTGAAAGCAGCTCGCTGTAATTCATTTACTCATTGCACCAAATATTTCTTTAAACATTGCTCCCATAAATGCCGAATGAAATCTGCCTCAAAGATGCTGCTGCTGAATCTGTTCTGGTTTTCAGGCCAATGGGGAAGGTCCTGCCATACACAGGTCTGTGGCAAACTGGAAATGTCTTTTGGGCATGGGATCATCTTAAATCTCATAGGTGTGGCCATGGAGTTCTCCATTGAACTGACTTGCCTTTCACTTTGGCCAAAAGCGCTTGGAAAAACTCCCAGGCTGGAAATGCAGTGAGAGGCAGAGAAGTGAAGCCAAGTCCAGCCTAGCAAAAGTCACACAAAGATTGACATATAAAGGATCACTTGATCTAGATTTATGGAGTACAGGCTACCAATCTGTTTTGGGAACAACCACAATGTAGCCACCAGTACGCAAGGGTGGTGGATCACACAAGGTCTACCATAGATTCAATCCAACAAAGCTAGCACTTTCCTCCAAATTGTATCAATTAGTGAACTCTGTCCTATAGGCTGTAGAGATTTTTCAATGCCTGTGTGTTTATTTATGGCAAACTAAGAGTTGTGAAGTGGATTAAAGATTTTTGTCATGGATACTATGAATGGCCGCGATTGCTTGTCAGCTCTCTCTGAGAAGGCAGAGGTTTCAACTAATCAGCTGTCAGCACACTTATTTGAAAAGCGTACCAGCTGAGTAACTTCTTGTGGGTTATTTTTAATTCTTACAGTGTGGGCAAACAGCAATGACCAGCAAGAAATAGTTACTTCAGATTAGATATGGAGAATTCAATATTATATAAATTAGTGTGTTTTACATTTTTTCTGAATGTGATAAATAGACGATATTGGATTTGTGAGCCTACACATAATGTATAATGTGAAGCCATCCCTGTGAATTCAGTAATATGCTGAGTCACCAGCTTTGTATGTGCAAACTCAGGGGCATTTTTGCATCACTGCGCATCTAGTGCAGCAGTACTTCGATTCTATGACAGGAGCTTGATATATAATGGCAAAGAAAAAAAAGGCAGCAGAATGATTCAGACAAGACCCATTATCAGAACTGAAATACTTGACTGTCTTTCCCAGTTACATGCAGATCAATCTCTTGTGTATTTCCAATATTTCTGGATTGCTACTTTTGATTTCCAGCTTTCATGTTTCCTTTTTGTGCTTCGGATTATGTTGGCCTTAGTGTGATAACACCCCCTGCAGAGCAGTGCTTGTATTGCAGCACCTACTTCTCAGGTTTAACCTTTATTGTGAGTCTAAGGCCTCGCGGGTGGAAATAACATTCCCCACCGGTTTACGACATCTCTAATTCATCAAAATCCTCCACGAATAACAGCATTAACATGTGTCCAGTATTTTCCTAAAAGATAAATGTGTAGAAAAAAAGCATGTGCAATATAAGCAAAGAGAATATAAGGTTCATAGACTGTGGTGACAAATGAGGAATATATAAAAGAAGTAGGTCATTTAGCCCCTTGAGCCTGTTCCATCTTTCAGTGAGACCTTGGCTGAACTGCGACTTCAGTCCAAATATCCAGTTTTACCCTACATTTCCTTTAATATTTCTGGTTAACAAAAATCCACCAATCTCAGATTTAGGATTTGCAGTTAACTTAGTTTCAACGGCTGTTTTCAGAAGAGAGTTTCAAACCTTTACTACCCTTTTCTTGTAGAAGTTTTCCTAATTTCGCTCCTGAAAGATTTGGCCCTACTCTTTGACTTTGCCCGAAGTTCCCCATTGGCAGAAATAGTTCCTCTCTATAGATTCAATGAAGAACTTGTATAAACAGCGTGAAATAATGAGGAAAAGAGACAGAGATAATTGAGCAATTTTCTTAAAAAATGACACATACAGAGCATGTACATACAGAATAATATATTGTGTGCAACTAATGGACAGAGCAAATGAGATCCCATGCAGTTATCGGAAGAATTAGATCTTTTGTTTCTGAGTTCTGCCATAGGGCAACAATTAGCATATTACATAGTGGTAACTGGTGGTAGATAGATGAGGATAATTATCTAGAAATAGGTTCATAAGAGAATTCAGGTAGCATCAGGAAACATGGGAACAAATCTCCATTTCTGTCTCCCCTGTTTAGTAGGTAAGTTTGGTTTGATAGAAACAGCACTGTGGCTAGGAATTCTCAGTGTAAACCTATGTGTTAAGTGTCAGATTACCTGAATGGCAACACATTCAACTTCTGCATCAGGCGAATGGGGGTTCAGGTCCCAATCCACAAACACTGTTTGTGGAATCTTATTCTTTACAATTTACTAGGGATGGGTAATTAATGCTGGCCAGCCAGTGATGCCTATGTCCCACAAATGAATTAAAAAAAACAAACTGGCTTTGATTTGAATTTTGATTTGTTTTATTATTATCACATGTACTAATATACTGTGAAAAAGTATTGTGTTTTGCACTCTATACAGACAAAGCATAACTGTACATGGAGAATGAAAGCAGAGGGTGCAGAATGTAATGCTGCAGTCATAGCTAGAGTGTAGCTAGAGAAAGATCCAAATCTGTAAGAGATGGAATTAAAAAATTGTTAGAGAGTGTTAAAGAGTTAAAGTAAAGTTTTAAAAGCATTGAACAAGAGTAAAAGAAGGAATTAGAGGGTATGCTGGGCACAACTTGCAAGAAGTCACCTTGTTCTGGCGCCATCTTGGAAACTCCAGAATCTTTGAATACAAAATAATAGTACTTCAACAAAATAGCAGTAAAGGTAGTTCATCAGCTGTGCAGGACTTCGTAACAATCTGAGGGTGTGAATGCAAGTGTTTGTTTCTATGCATTATTACAGGATAACGGATGCAAGAGAGCTGTCAACTGTGCCTTGATAGTGGATACATCTATTACAGGCATTAGTTACTTCCCTTAATGCAAACATGAGGAGGAAAACAATTGAAAGGAATTTAAGCTCAAAAGAAAGTGAGTTACTGTTCAGGAGTTAACAATTAAGGATTTGATCCCCTTTTCTCTCAGAGCTGATTGGCCAAAGGACTATTTTGTTCACCCGTATGTGCCGAGGTTTCGAAATGGCTGGGAGCCACCTCCTGACCATTTTCGAGGCGTTCCCTGGGAACTGGACCCACACCAAGTGTCAGATTCCATCACAACTGCAGCGGATACACAACGCAGACAGGAGGAGATGAAGCGACAAACTGAGGAGGTAAGGTGGTGATCTTGGTCAGGTTTTCTTCTTAAGTATAATGTGACATTTGAAATGTTCCTTGCATTCCATGTTACCAGATAGATTTTCTTTTAAAGATCCCAATGTAATGTCTGAATCAAATATTTAGTACAGTATTGCTGGACTCCTGGGATCTAGACTTGATTCCTGTCTGGTGAAATAAAAGTCTTTTGTAAGAATTTGGACTTTCAGAATTGAAAGTTTACAGGTTGAATTTTGCCCATTTAGCATTAACTTGATTTATTATTGTCACATGTACTAATGTAGTGAAAAGTATTGTTTCTTGCATGCTGTACAGACAAAGCATACCATTCATAGAGAAGGAAAGGAGAGAGTGCAGGGCATAGAGAAAGATCAACTTAGGTCAGAATTATACCAGCATGCCTGCCCTGATTCCAGGGGCAGGTGAGGCTTAGAGAATGTCCTTAGGCAGAATCATACGAAACTCGAACAGATGTGCCAGTAAAATTCTGTGCTCAGTGCAAGAATAGGTTCATTCAAATATTTGATGGCAGCAGGGAAGAAACTGTTCTTGAATCAGTTGGTACGAGACTCCAGATTTTTGTATCTTTTTCCTGATGGAAAAGGTGGAAGAGAGTACGCCTGGAATACATGGGATCCTTGATTATGCTGGCTGCTTTTCTGAGGCAGCGGGAAGTATAGACAGAGTTAATGGATGGGGAGTTGTTTTGCATGATGGCTGGGCTTCATTCACAACATTCTGTAGTTTCTTGCGGTTTTGGGCAGAGCAGGGGCCATACCAAGCTCTGATACAACCAGAAAGAATGCTTTCTATGGTGCATCTGTAAAAGTTGATGAGAGTTGTAGCTGACATGCCAAATTTCCTTAGTCTTCTGAGAAAGTAGAGATGTTGGTGAGCTTTCTTAGCTATAATGTCATTCTAAGTAACCATAACTTCAGTGAAGTGGTCAGCAGAGAAATATAAACTTTTCAAGGATTTTTGAGTGACAGTTTGTTGTGTTTAGGGACCCTTTGCAATATGATGCCTGTATCAGGGGATGTATGGTCTGCGTGTTTGCTGAAACCTGTGCATAGGGACCTACGTTGACTCCCTGCCGAGCAATGCCCTTGATTTTAAAATCATCTTCCTTGTTTTCAAATTCCTCTGTGGCCTCTTCACTCCCCATCTCTGCAATCTAATCCAACCTCACAATGCTCTGAGTTATCTGTGCTTCATGTTCTGGTCTCTTTTGCATTCCCAATTTTATTTGCTGTACCTTTGGTAACTGTGCCTCCAATTGCCTAGCACCTAATATCTGGACTACACTCCTTACATAACTCTGCGTCTGCAAAGCTTTCCTCTTTTAAAAATACTCCATATAAACCTATCTCTTTGCCCAAGCTAATGTTAATCAACATATTCTCTTCTGTGGCTCCGTGTCATACTTTATTACACCATGCCTTGATAACAAATATTGGGTCATTTCAGTAGGTCAAAAGCACTGCATAAATATAAGTTGTTGGAGAACAGGGTAGGCTACAGCATGGATTTTCAAACAATCAGAACGAAGCATCTACAAGAGTCTCAACCAGGAAGTATAAATTATAATTTTTAAACTGATACAAAATCATGCACATGAAATAAAGGGGGAGGAAGAAAAATTAAACTAAAAGAGATGGAGAAGTTAAAAAGAAAAAATAAAATAATTTACTTCATTAAAATTTCCAACAATAATTAAACTGTGAAAGAATGAGATTCCATACTTATAAGATTTTTTTTTCAGTGTCAGACAGCTTGTTTGGCAGTAATTAAAACTAAAAATTCAAATGTATCTGAATGCACCTAACTTTTTCAGGCAGGCTTAGTAGGTCGTTGCAAAATACTGCTTCCATGGATTTTAACATGTGAGGCATAGGTTTTGCAAAGGTTGTAGAGAAACCGGCAATTTGGACAGCAACTTCCACGTTCAATTGCACCTAATGTGGATGCTTCAAATTGCTGTCTGCTTTACTCATTGATAAGTGTGAGTGCCAATAGCCTCATCATTGTCTTGATCACGAAACCTGGGCCCATAAGGATAATGATGTGGATATGCCAGAGTTAGACTGGGGTAAACACAGCAAAAAGTCTGACAACACCAGGTTTTAGTCCAACCGATTTATTTGATAGTAAACTCACTAGCTTTCAAGGGGATTCCCTCTTCGTCAGGTGAATGGAGGCTATTCACCTCCATTCACCTGACAAAGAGGGAATCCCCTCGAAAGTTAGTGAGTTTACTATCAAATAAATCGGTTGGACTAAAACCCGGTGTTTTCAGACTTTTTACCCCATAAGGATAGATAGTGTGGAAAATGAAAACGTTACACTGGTGTCATTGCTAATTTGCTTCTGAGAATGGCTGTTTAAGGCAAATAAATGTTTACTCTGCCAATTTTCCTTCAAGCTTTCAATAATTTCAATTCTTGGAATTATGATTAAATGAGTAGAATTGCATCTAGTATCCCAAGTGGGATTGGAGAAACAGTAACAAGACCACCTATTTTGTGATCTAATTTATTTGAAAAAAATGGAAATGCTGGATATCAGGAAAAAAGCATAGAAAATGCTAGATTGCATTGTACTTCGGTCAGAATTCATGGAGAGAACAGACAAGTTTGCATTTCTGATGAGGTGACATCTATTTCCCTCCTGCTTGTGCCATCAGACCCTGTAATAATGTAGCACCTACTGTTGTTTTAGTCTCTGATCTCTTCTACAAGCTTCTAATCTAACATCCCATCTCTTCCGTGGCCAGTGCTTTTTATGTTCACATCCTATTTCTGTCAGCCTTTAAGTTATTTGTTTGATATAAAGATCATATCAGGCACCTATAATTTTTCTTTTGAATTATTGCACTGATATTTCCCCTTTTTTTTTTCTGTCTCACCCTAACCTTGAGCCTTTTTAAATGTTTGTTGAATTATAATCCCCCAGTCCTGATAAGTGGCATGTCTGAAAGGCTAGCTAACCTGCTCTCTCCAGGAATGATGACTGACTCCAGTGGAATTTGAGCTCAGGGTGCCATCAATTACTTAAAGCTGTCTTTCTTCTTTAGAATCATAGAATGGCTACAGAACAGAAAATGACCATTTCTTCCTTTGTGTCCGTGCTAGCTGTCTGCAGCAGCAACTCAGCTAATCCCAGTCCTTCCCCACCACCCCCTGCTCCCCCAAAACCCTCCCCTTCCCAAAGTCCTGCAGTCTTTCTCTTCTTGAGAGAATTACCCAATTCTCTTTCTAGAGTCATGATTGAATCTGTCTCCACCACACTCTCAGCTAGTGCATTCCAGTTCTCTAATCACTCGCTGTGTATAAAGGCTCTTCCTCAGGTTGGCTTTGGTCCTTTTGCCAATCACCTTAAATTAGTGTCTTCTGGTTCTCGATCCTTCCACCAATGGGAACAATTTTGCGGTGGCTACTTTGTCAAAGTCCCTTAATAATTTTGAGTATCTCTATCAAATCTCTTTTCGACCTTCTCTTCGCAAACCAGCCTCCCATCCGTTGACTCTGACTGCACTTCTGCTGCCAGCATAATGAAGGACCCTATGCACCCCAGACAAACTCTCTTCCATCTTTTTCCATTGGGAAAAAGATGCAAAAGTCTGAGGTCACATATCAATTGAGTCGAGAGTAGCTTCTTCCCTGCTGCAGTGAGACCTTGAATGTATCTACCTCATATTAAAGTGATCTTTCTGTACACTCTAGCTATGACTGTAATACTGCATTCTGCACTCTCTCCTATCCTTCTCAATGTTCAGTATGCTTTGTCTGGATAGCTCAATAAATAATACTTTACACCATATACCAATACATGTGACAATAATGAATCAAATCAAATCTTATGTAACACCTGTGCTAGTCATTCCCTTGTCATCTTGTGCCAAAGTTAACAACAGAACTATAGAATGCAGACATACTTTGAGTATTTGCTTCTCTGATTTTGAAAGTTCTTCAAAAATATTACTAACTTCAATAACTATTGTCTCCATATTGTGAGACCAAAAAAAAGTGGAATTCTTTTCTAATTTGAAAGAAAATTGGTGTGATTTCAGTTTTAACTTATGCATAATCCAATCTGAAAACAACTATGTAGTCCAAAACTGAAAGCTTCTAGACCCATATTTGGTCTTCGAACTGTATCCATTGATATTTAGTTTTCACATTTAACTTAGACCCCATATAGTGTTGGTTTCACCATTTTTTTTTGTCTTTCAGCAGTCACCGGCACCCAGCTTCCCTCCTCCCAATGGGTATGCATACAGTAATACATCATTCAAGAGAGGCCAGATTGCTGAACAGGATACCGCAGTGGATGCTTTTAAGCAGAGTGTTAGTCGGCATGTAGATAGGTAACTGGTATTAGCATGCTGTGGAGAACTGGTACAACATGCATTTTCTTCCTCTCTCGCTGGTAGACTGTATGGACAGCTTCTTTGCAATTATATTCCCCAATGGATCAGTGGGTGGAGGCTCTGTTTTCCACAACATTAACAGGTTTCTCAATTTGATTATCCCTTTTTACAGCTTCCTAGTTTGGAGCCTTGGTATCCCTTTATTCCGTTTCCTTTAATGTGAATTTTTGGATCTTCAGCATAGCTGAAAGTTTTGGCACCACTTTCCTTAAAACTGTAGGAGCTTTGTGACTGTCACCTCTTAAGCATCTTTGATTTTAATCGCTTCACTACTGGTGGCTGTGCTTTCAGTTGCCTTGGCTGTAAACCCTGGAATACTCCCTGACACAGCCTCTGTCTCTCTAACTTGCTTTCCTCCTTTAACACATTCCTTAAAATCTACCTCTTTAACTAAGCTTTTAGTCATCTCCCTACGTGACTCTGTGGGTGCAAGGCAAGGTTGTTATAATCAGTTTTGCGGTTCGCTCTGCCTTGTGGGGAAACTGGAATGGATTCAGTTCCAAAGTTTTTCTTTACTGGACTGGCCAATCTCTCAACTTTGCTTCTGGTGGACTGATGCCCATGGAATATTTTATTATATAAAGGCGCTATACAAATGTAAGTTCTTGTTGTGTGGTGTGGCTGGTAAAAAAAGACCAAGATAAAGCCTGATTTCATCTCCAGATTAGTTTGGGGCAGGTGCATAGTGTGCAAGTCAGAATCTTGCCACAGATCCAGAAACTAAAATGAACATTTTAAATCTTGGGATACATTGAAATGCAAAGGTTCTCTGACTTCCCATGGATTCCAACTGGCCAGTTAGGACTGAGGTGAGGAGAAATTTCCTCACTCAGAGTGGTGAATATGTGGAATTCTCTATCACAGAATTTAGTTGAGACCAAAACGTCGTGTGCTTTCAAGAAGAAATTAGATGGAGCTCTTGATCAGCCATGATCAAAATGAATGACAGAGCAGGCTCAAAGGGTCAAATGGTCTGCTCTTGCTTCTAATTTCCATGTTTCTATATGGTCCAAGGCTGCGCACAGCATGTGGCTGGAGAGTCAGGACTGGCTTTGAGGGTGTCCTGTAGGGGTTCTCACACCCCAGCATTGAGGGTGGGTGGTGGCAGCCTTCATCCAAAGTTGGCAATGATGGCTTGCCCTAAATCCTTTTACCTGCCATTTCCACCTGGCAAGAAAGTGGCTGTGGCTTCCTGCTCAGGTTACCAAGTGAAAATTGTACTGGACTTGAAGAATGTCATGGACCCAAAAGTCATATGTAAAAGTGGATCCTACTGGCTTGGGTCGATACTCTTATCAATTAACTAGTAGAACAAGTTAAAATCAGAAAGCAGCAGCAGCTCCCAGTGGCTTCAGAGTGGTTAAATAAGGATTCCTGGCTAGTGGGGAGGGCAAAAAAAATCATTTATTTCCACTGCTGCAATAACCACAGCCTAGGAAAGGAATGCAGTGTGTAGACTTCAATTTGGTAAACATTAACATCAAAACTGACATTGGGACACACCTTTGCCAGTGCAGCAGTCAGTGCTTCACAGAGGAACTCTGCAATTGTATGGTGTCATGTTGAAGCAATGAGTTGCCTTTTGACACTCGTCATCAACAGCTGCAGTTATTGGAGAAGTGCAAACTAGATGCTTCTGCAACATGAGGAATAATTAGAGGATAAACCTCACATTGTGAAACAGCATTGATGGAGTCCTAGAGACAGGTTAAAAGTTTAAAGTTTATCATTTATTAGTGTCGCTACATTAACAAGTTACTGTGAAAATCCCCCAGTCGCCACACTCTGGCGCCTATTCAGTTGGGGGGGGGGGGACTGTGGGAGGAAACTGGAGTACCCAGAAGAAACCCACACAGACATGGGGAGAACATGCAAACTCCACACAGGCAGCAACCCAAGCCGAGAATCGAACCCAGGTCCCTGGGGCTGTGAGATAGCAGTGCTAAACACCGTGCCAACCAAGCCACCCTCAGTTAATTTATGATAATAAGATGGCAAAAAGGAAAATAATAACCCAGTAACTAAGTTGCCTTATTTCCACCGAAACAAAACTTTAAAAAAAGCAGGGCGTTCCATTTAAAATGTTATTATTTTAATACAGATTGAAGTCAGGACCTTGCATATCAATGTAGGATCCTGCAGAGGCCAAGAGGCAATTTAGCCTTTGTGTTTTATTAAAGTGGAAGGGATTATAATTTTCTGAGTTTCTCATGGTGATTGGGTTTTATTAATGTAGCTGCATTTATTTGATAATGCTTTGCATGCTGGTACTACCTTGCTTCACAAATCAGTTTTCCACAGCCTTGCAATTAATTATACTGAGCAGGTAATGAAAGAATAACCAATACAGCATGTTGCTGAAAATGTAGTCTTAAATTAATGTATTTTACATCAGTTTGCAAAGTTGAACATGTTTTAAATATTTTTCTGTGTGATGATAAACATATGGATTAAGGGCTCAGTGCCAGTCTAGCTGAATACGCAGCTAGGGTGGGATTCAATTGCTCAGATTGCCTTTGGGAATGAAAGTTGACCTGGATTCCTGATCACTGGCCTGTGACGCTTACTGGAAATGATATTAATGTGAATGAAAGGTGGGGGCAGGACTTGGCTCAGTTCATCTATTCCCACAGTCCTAAATCTTATTGCCTACGTTAACATACAGCCAAGATTTAATTTTATTAGTGTCACAATAGGCTTACATTAACACTGCAATGAAGTCATTGTGAAAATCCCTTCTTCACACTCGGGTGCCTGTTCGGATACACTGAGGAAGAATTTAGCATGGCCAATGCACCTGATCAGCGCATCTGTCGGACTATGGGAGGAAACCAGAGCAGCCAGAGGAAACCCATGCAGACATGGGGAGAACGTGCAGTCTCCATGCAAACAGAGACCCAAGCTGGGAATTGAACCTGGGTCCTTTGTGCTGTGAGGCAGCCGTGTTAACCATTTTGCCACCATGCCACCAAGGGTTGTTTGAGTTAGCTGACCACCTTTGAACTGCAGTCAAGCAAGGAATCACCACATTTCTGAGGGAGGTTTTTGATGGTTAATGTATGTATTAATCAAGGACCCCACAGACCCCAGATATAATCTTTTCCACCTTCTTCCATTGGGATAAAGATACAAAACTCTGAGGACACATAGCAACTGACTCAAAAGCAACTTTTTCCCTGCTGCTGTCAGACTTCTGAATAGACCTACCTCGCATTAGACTGATCTTTCTCTACACCCTAGCTATGACTGTAATGCCATGTTCTACACTCTCTCCTTTCCTCCTCTATGTAAGGCATACTTTGTCTATACAGCACGCAAGAAATTATACTTTTCACTGTACACCAATATATGTGGCAATAAATTAAATCAAATATTAGAGCCCTCCCCACCCACTGATCTGCTAGTAAGCGCAGATGGAAGAGTGCTTTAACTACCTTCTGACCAGACATAAAATGTTTATCATCTGCTACATAACATGTACTGTATTCACATTAAATGAAATGAGCTAAAGAAGTGTGATGAATGCCAAGTATGATAACATATCAAAGTTACAATTTCTGTGTTTGCAATAAGGTTAGTCAGTCTAGGCTTTCTAATCAGTAGCAGCAGTGTGTACTATTGACAAGATGTACTGCAGGAGTTCTCCAGGTTTCCTAATGACCACTTCCGCCTAATTTAACGTCTGTTGTAGGTAAAATGTTAGAATCTGTCATCAAGGAGGAAATAGCGAGGCATCTTGAGGGGAATTGCTTGATAGAGCAGACGCAGCACGGTTTCGTTAAGGGGAAGTCGTGTCTGACAAATTTACTTGAGTTCTATGAGGATGTGTCTAGGGCGGTGGATAGAGGAGAGCCGGTGGATGTGGTCTTTCTTGATTTTCAGAAGGCGTTTGACAAAGTACCTCACAAGAGGTTATTGCAGAAGGTCAGGGGACATGGAGTTGGGGGTAGGGTGTTAGCGTGGATAGAGGACTGGTTGTCAAATAGGAGGCAGAGAGTGGGGGTCAATGGGTGCTATTCGGATTGGCGGTTGGTGACTAGTGGAGTGCCTCAGGGGTCAGTGCTGGGGCCTCAGCTATTTACCATTTATATAGATGATCTGGAGGAGGGAACTGAGTGTATGGTGTCAAAATTTGCTGATGACACCAAGATTGGTGGAAAGGCAAATTGTGCGGAGGGTGTGGAGAGTCTGCAGAAGGATCTAGATAGGCTGGGCAAATGGGCCAGGAACTGGCAAATGGAATTTAATGTTGGCAAGTGTGAGGTGGTCCACTTTGGTAGGAAGAATGGTAGGAAGGACTATTACTTACGTGGAGAAAAACTGCAGCAGGCGACGGTGCAGAGGGACCTTGGGTCCTTGTGCATGAGTCGCAAAAACCCAGCTTGCAGGTGCAGCAGGTGGTCAGGAAGGCGAATGGGATGCTGGCCTTCATAGCGAGGGGGATTGAATATAAAAGTAGGGAGGTCTTGCTGCGGCTGTATAGGGCATTGGTAAGGCCGCAGCTGGAGTACTGTGTGCAGTTTTGGGCGCCATACTTATGCAAGGATATTTTGGCCTTGGAGGGAGTGCAGAGGAGGTTTACTAGACTGATGCCGGAGTTGAGGGGGTTGAGCTATGAGGAGAGGCTGAATAAACTAGGCTTGTACTCGTTAGAGTTTAGAAGAATGAGGGGAGATCTCATTGAGACGTATAAGATGATGAATGGGATGGATAGGATCGAGGTGGAGAGGCTCTTCCCGCTCAGAAAGGACAGTAAGACTAGGGGGCACAGCCTCAAAATAAAGGGGGGGCGATTTAGAACGGAGTTGAGGAGGAACTTCTTCACTCAAAGGGTGGTGAATCTCTGGAATTCTCTGCCCGTTGAAGTGGTGGAGGCTGCCTCGCTAAATATTTTTAAGACGTGGGTTGATGGGTTTTTGATAAGAGAGGGGATTAAGGGTTATGAGGAGAGGGCGGGAATGTGGAGCTGAGCCACAACAGATCAGCCATGATCTTATTGAATGGCGGGGCAGGCTCGAGGGGCCAGATGGCCTACTCCTGCTCCTATTTCTTATGTTCTTATGTTCTAGGACAAGGGCAACCACCTTCAAAACGGCAACTGGGGATGAGCAATAAATGCTGGCCCGCCAGAGACACTCATGTCCCACCATTGGATAAAAAAAAATCTACAGCAATCAAATTTCCTCCATTTGTTATCAGATGAATTATTATAAGAAAGACATCACCAGCAGCATGATGACAAAGTTGTTTGCACAGCTGCCTCACAGCGCAAGGGACCCAGGTTCTATTCACAGCTTGGGTGTCTGTGCAGAATCTGCACGTTCTGTCCTGGTGCTCCGGTTTCCTCATACATTCTGAAAGATGTAACGATTACATGCATTGGCCACGCTAAATTCTCACTCAGTGTACCTGAACAGGCATGTGGCGACAAGTGGATTTTCACAATAACTCCACTGCTGTGTTAATGTAAGCCTACGTGTGACACTAATAAATAATCTTTAAACTTAAACCTTTGTGAAAAACTACGTAGTAAACCTTCCATTTTATTTTGGAAATTGAGATGTTATCAATGGAGCAGTGTATCATTATCAGCACAAAGATGTTATGGTCCATAGGAAGTACGGGTGAGGTGTCTTTTTGGAGGGCTTCATTCTCTTTGTCACACTGTTAGGTGAGGGACATGTCTGAAAATCCTGCACCATTCCAATAGTATGCCAGTTTTTAAACAATACCATCTCACCACACTAATAAATAGAGTATCATCTGGATTTTTAAAATATTCTATGGAGTAGAGCACATGGCCAGAAATGATTACAAGGTATGGATTCAGATAGATGACGTAAAGTAGCAAATTACTGATCGGGGGCCTCATTAAGGGAACTGGATTGTTTCTTTAACTCTCTGTAATAGACAAATCAGATTCATAAGATTCACAATTACAAGACAAAGATGCTCATCTTTGAGGATCAAAAAGCAATCAGTGCAAGATTTTATTGGAGTGACTGAAATTGCACATTATGGAATAACATGGTGAAAGTAAATTTAAATTCAAACTTCCTGTGGGCACATTATGATTATTTGGATGATCTCTAATATTAATTGAATGCCATGATATTTGTACTGGTGAAGACTAAGACCCTCAGTGCTGGGAACAGGAAATTTAATGTTGTAGATTCTGATATTCCTTGTTAGTGGTTGTACTTGGTGGCTGTCCTGCCAAGTCATATAGCCAGTCATATGGCCATGTGCCCTGATGAAACTTTGCTTCATCTCTAGATGCAGGAATATGTCACAAAGTGATTGGCAGGCAGATAGGAGGCTATCTGACAAGTACTGAGCAGTTTTTCCCGTGTTTGCCATTTATACCTGATTTTGACGTTAGGCAGAGGCGAGTGTTAAAACCAACATGCTCTTTCTCATCACCCACAAACACAGAAACAAAATCTCCAGGCTTTTTGTCTTTTTTATTCCTTTTTGAGAGATGATCACATGTCACTTCTAAAACACTGCTTTTGGTGCTTAAAATTATTCATTTTTTTCCAATAGGAATTATGAAGCTCAAGGAATCCACCAACCTAAAAAATATGTTCAGATAGTGTATGACTTTGTGGCAAGGAACGCCAATGAACTCTCCGTCCTAAAGGATGAGATATTGGAGGTGACAAAGTGTTCTTTCTCTTTCTTAAGTGTTGTGCATATGTATGTGTGCCTGTGTGGCATGTGTGTGTGCATATGTATTTGTGTTTAAGTATTACGCTTGGGACCCACCTAATCTGACTAATTTAGTACCACAACAAATGCATACCTTTCTAATGGGAAAACTCTATCAATAATTTGTAACTGTCCTGTGCTTGCTTTGTTTTGATTATGGATTTTAAGTCTATAAATATTTAAATACTATAATTGCTGAATTTGTTATGTAAATTGTTTACATTTAATTCTAACTCTGTTCTTGCACAGACAGCAGTTGACAGTCTGTGGCTTTAGAATACAGGCAGGAAGCATGAACACAGTTTTATGAAAGTTAAATTGTATTTGATAGTTCTAATGAAGAGCTTTGAGTGTGTGACCAGTGAAGTAGATAAAGTGTGACCTGTAGAAAACTGTATTCGCCTTGGTGAATACCTGCAGTGCGTCTTGGGTATGGTAGCCACTGCTGCCACTGTGTATTGGTGTTGGAGAGAGGGAATGTTTAAGGTGATGGATAAGGTGCTAATCAAGCAGGCTGATTTTCTTGGATAGTGTTGAGCTTGTTGAGTATCATGGCAGCTGCCCTCATCCAGGCAAGTGAAGAGTATGCTATCACATTTCCGACTTGTGCCCTGTAAATGGGGGGTCAGGTTTTGGGAAGTCAGGTGATAAGTTACTCATCACAGAATTTCTAGCCTTTGACTTGTTCTTGTAGCCACAGTATATATAACTGGTCCAGTTCAGTTTCTGGTCAATGGTAACACCCAGAATGTTGATCGGATAGATTCTTTCTGAAGCCAGATGGTGAAATAGGAAGCCAGATACTAGCATTACTTAATGCTAGACTTATTTAAGGAATGCAATGCCTGCTTCCTCCCTAACCAATACCCAGGGTCCCAGAAGACGCTATATACTTTTTAACAGAAATAAACAAGTGATCAGTCCCTTAGGGCTACAATATTAATGTAACTACAACAAAAAGCTTTAAGAGAAATTTATGACATTAAAATGTAATTTTTGGGGGGCAGGACAGTGATGGTACATTCAGACACCCAACAATCCCCACCCCCCCCCGGCGCTTACCAGCCATAGAAGGCCTCAAGCATACTTGCAGATACCAAGTGCTCCCTCTCCAGGTACAGCCAAACAAGAATACAACCACAGGATGGACGGTCCCGCAACCAACCGCTGCCTGGATCTGTTAATGGCCGCCTTGGCAGAGCCAAGAGCAAACCATGGCCTGTCTCCTACCTCCTTGGAAATCTCTCTTTGTGGTTTTTTTCTGACTGGTGGTGAGTTACAGTTCAGTCAGGAAATCTGAGTTGCTATGGCAACATTGGTTTTTACATGTTAAAGTTGTAGTCTGGAGCTGTGGATAGTGATGATTGAAGCTCCAATGTCACTCAGCTGGAAATCTCCCAGCCCTTACCATCTGACATTGGTGTGTGTTGGATGGAGTTACAGGGTGGTACTCCACCATCTTGTCTGTGTTAAGAATGCACTTTCCTAGACCATCAAGCCCTGGAGTGGGAGTCAAATCTAGAGCTTCTGGCTCAGAAGCAGGGATGGTACTCACTGCATCACAACAACTTCATAAGGCTCCCTGCACATCTGTTTTCCACTGCTTATCTTTTCCTGAAATAGGTCACAAGCTTAAGGGAGCGCCCATCCAAACTAAATCTGGCACACCAGCAGTGTCTTGCACTCTTACTGACTATCCTAAGCACATTGGAAGGATTTGCAGGTTAATACTCAATCTGTTTTACTTTGTTTTGAACACACTTTCCTTGGCCATCAATCCTGGCTGGGTCACAAATGTGAAGCTTATGGTTCAGAATGCTACACAAGACCTCCATAAGTCTCTTTATAGTTCATTCAGATGCTGTTGTGACTTCTGTGCATGCTGTGCATGTACATGTTGCGGTCTGGAGCTGTGGATAGTGGTAAAGGCTCCAATTTCTTTTGCATGGTTGATCAGGAATCTATCCTGCTCAGACTGTCAGTTGGAAGAATTTGCATGTTGGTCATTAACCTGTTTGACTGAGTATGAAGCCCTGGAATGGGACTCAAACCTAGAGCTTCTGGCTCAGAGACAGAGACATTACCCACCCTGGCACAGGACCTGCAGACTGGGCCTGTATTCTCTAGAGTTTAGAGGAGTGAGAGGTGACCTCATTAAAACCTACAAAACTCTTAATGGAATAGACAGGGTGGATTCAAGTAAGATGTTTCCTTTGGTTGGGGAATCCAGGACATCTTTGGAATTCTGTACTCTTGGTACCCCTGTGTGCTGTGGAAGCTCAGTTATTGTGTATGTTTAAATCGGAGATTGATAAACTTTTGATCAACATTAAATGGTAATGGGGATAGAGGGTATAAAAGGCATTGAAGTGTCTGATCAGCCATGTAACTAAAATAGAGAAAACTTGCATAATCAGATAAGATGTCATTCCAGGGGTTGAAGATGCCCAACCCTCTTACTATACGCTCTTGTGATTTTAAAAAATCAGTCAGTTAAATGAAAGATCAAAAGTGAGAGGAAGTTCACAGCCTCTTGTGGAGTTCTGTAACTAAGACAAAAACTGAAAGAAAACTTTAATTAAACTAAGTCTCTTTTTATATATGCTCAAAGTACTTAATCAATCCCATTGACCTGTGAACCTTACCTTCACAATCCAATAAACATACCATTAACACTGGAGTTGAGAAGAATAAGGTGATCTCATTGACACATAGAATTCGGAGATTCTTTGATGGGGTAGATGCTGAGAGGCCATTTTCCTTGGCTGTGGAGTCCAGGACGAGGAGTCAGAGGACACGGTTTTCCAGCTCTGTCGATTGCTGGGATCACCTGGTCCCACTCAAAATCTTTTGACAATGGACTTTTGTCTGCCCCACCAAATCTCCCGCAGCAGATTCTGTCACGACAGGACTGGGGAACTCTAGCTGTAGTCTCCAAATAAGGGATTGGGCATTTAGGACCGAGATAAAGAGGAATTCACTCTTAGGGTTGTCAATCTTTGGAATTCTCAGGTTGGGAACTGGGGATTATCAACCATTGAGCATATTCAAGACAGAGCTTGACAAATATTAGGCACTAAGGGAACTGTGGAGTAATGAGGTAGAGTGGGAAAGTGGAATCAATTTACAAGTTCAGCCATGATCTTACTGAATGATGGAGCAGGCTTGAGAGACCATATTAGCCTACTCTTAATATCCCCTTGCGTGGCTCGGTATCAAATTTTGTTTTGTGGTGCTCCTGTGAAGCATTTTATTGCAATAAAGAGGCTATAAAATATAAATGGTTGTTGTTATAGTATCTGTTACTCCACAAGGTTCTTCTATGAAAAGACATTTCAGAATTAACTCTCACATAGGGTTAAGTACCACTGACATTACATAAAAAATAAAATTGGAACAGAAGATGCCAGAAATCCTCAGCAGGTCTGGGAGCATCTGCAGAGAGAAAAAAGGGCATTAACGTTTCAGATTGCAGGGCGGGATTCTCCAGCCACGCTTGTCATAAAATGGGAGATTCCTCACCCACCCCCCCCCCCCCCCCCCCGCCAAATTTCAATGAACCTTTACATAGCCTGCCCCCTGCCTGCTAGAATTTCAGTGGTGGGCAGGATTGGAGAATTCTAGCCATGAAGTTTTATCAGAACTGGAGAAAATCAGAAATGTGATCACTTTTAAGGAGGTGAAATGGTTGAAAAAAAAGGAAAGGCCTGAGATAGGGTGTTAGATTGGCAGAAATTATGGTCTGAAATTCTTGACCTGCATTAAAAAGGGCTTTGCAGAGGTGCCAAGTCGAAATATGAGGGGTGGAATTTTCCTGTCCTGCCCGCCATGGGAATCATAGTGGGCAGAGGTGGACCATGCAAAGGTCCATCAGCCTTGGGACAAACATGGCAGGATAATCCCACACCAGGAGTTGTTCTTCAAGATTATGTTCAGTTTCACTGGAATAGCAGTAGCCCAAGGACAGAGATTCAACATGAGAGCAAAGTAGAGAATTAAAATGCCAGGCCCCTTGTAGCTAGGGGCCATGCTGACAGACTGAATTGAGGCTTACCACAAAGCAGACCCCCACTGCAGAGGACGCTGAGAGGAGGTTAAAGGCCAGGTGTAACATCCCCTGTTATTATATGGGAAGGTGCCATGAAAAGAAGACAGATTGTCAGGGGGGTAATTGAGGAGTGGACCAGGCTATCACAGAGGAAATGGTCCCTTTAGAATCCTGAAAGGAGTGGGGAGGATGTGTTTGGCATCACACTGGAGCAGGTGTTGACATTCATGCAGGAAGTGAATGTAACCTGGAAAACAATGAATAATTGCACATTACAGGAGAGGGTGGGCTCCATTGTTTTTGGAAACTGCACAAGAGGCCTTGGCAGGAAAGACAGCAAGTAGAAGAGACATTCTATCCACACAAGACCAGGAGGCCTTCCAAAAACTTGTTCAAAAGATTGCAGCAATAAATAGCCATAAGGTAACTCTCAGGAGTTAAACTCTGACATGGGTTCAGTACCACAAAAAGTTTAATGACCTCACATGAGTAGTCAAGGTCATTAAATGCATCTTCAAATGCTATATTCTGCCAATTGCATCATTAGCCTCAGGCACTACTGAAAGCACCACAACTTTATCACTCATAAACCAACAATCTCCATGATCCAGAGCTCGTACACAACATTTATATGCTTCATTTCACCCTCATAATAGCACTGCTGAAAGCCTTGCATGCATATTTCACAGCTTGCATACACTGCTAACTGTTCATCCACAAATTTAAAAGACAACAGCATTATGTTTTTGAGTTCTTGGTAACTCTCCTTTCCCTGCCAATGTAGTTCACCTGCATTGTCCTTATTTACCCCACCCATCGCAGCCTAATGCCCCCGATCTCCCACCCGACTACATCAATCCACTTCTCTATTTCCCCATTAGCCCCTGCCAACCATAACGGTATTACTTGTCCAAATATAGGCAGCAGCACTGAAATTAGGTCGTAATGACTGTGACGTTATACAGTACATTTACCATTATTATCACCTTAGCAAAGCTGGACTCTCTGAACAGGAAATTAGAACAGGCACCATGAGGACCAGCATAAAACATTTAAAAACTTAAATGGGTCAAACCAGCAAACTGAATTAACGGAGAAACTATCAGTTAAGTTGTTCTGGTCATTAGAATGCTGCCAGCTTGTCAGAACCAACAGCAATTTTTGTTTTACCTGTCATTGCTATCGGGTACAGAGCTGGATTGTCAGGTGATACAACAGGATATAGATAGGTTGGTGCAGTGGGCAGATAGGTGGCAGATGGCATTTAATCCTGACAAATGCGAGGTGATGCATTTTGGAAGGAATAATGCAGAGAGGAGTTATGTGATAAAAGGTAGGCCGATTAGGAGTATAGATGTACAGAGAGACCTGGGAGTGCAGGTCCACAAATCTATGAAGGTTGTGTCACAAGTGGAGAACGTTGTTAGGAAGGCTTATGGGATGTTAGCCTTTATAGGAAGGGGCTTAGAGTATAAAAGCTGCCGTCTAATGCTTCAGTTATACAGAACGTTGGTTAGACCGCATTTGGAGTACTGCGTCCAGTTCTGGTCACCTTATTACCGGAAGGACGTGGAGTCTCTGGAAAGGGTGCAGAGGAGGTTTACCAGGATGTTGCCTGGCATGGGGGGACTGGGTTACGAGGAGAGACTGAAGAGACTGGGGCTATTCTCCTTGGAAAGAAGGAGATTGAGAGGGGACATGATAGAGGTATATAAGATACTGAAGGGAATAGATAGAGTTAATAGTGAGAGACTGCTCCCTAGACTGGGTACGAACACAAGAGGTCATCAATTAAGGGTGAGGGGGGGGAGGTATAATTTGGAGGTAAGAGGAAGGTTCTTTACACAGAGAGTTGTGGGGGTCTGGAATGCGCTACCGAGTAGGGTGGTGGAGGCAGGCACGTTGGACTCGTTTAAGATGCAGTTAGATAGGCATATGAGTGAAACGGGAATGGAGGGATATGGTAGGGGCTATTAAATAGGGTAAACCTCGGGAGACACCGGAAGGGCAGGCTGTATAACTAATATGTTTTGTCTTTATTCCACAGGTGGAGGTCCACCTCGTGTCAAGCGAGGGGCATGCACACGGCAGGTTGTGCGTGGGCTGCTCTTGGAAGTCCAGGAGTGGCCTAGTACTTCATGTCGGTGTGTGTGCTTGATCCTGGACCGATAGACGGGCACCGCAACAGCTCAGTGACTAGCACTGCTAGCTGTGCAGATACATGGATTTGGGCCTGTGTCTGTGGGAGTTTGCGCATTCTCCCTGTGGTTGCGTGGGTTTCCTCCGGGCGCTCCGGTTTCCTCCCACACCCCAAAGATGTGCTCTTAGGCTAATTGGTTTCCACCAAATTGACACTATTTCTTCCCTGAATCTGACTGAGTAGGGTCCCATTCGTAGACATGCAGGGTAGAATAGGTGTAGGGCGATGCGGCGGCGCGGGCTCGTTGGGCCGAAGGGCCTGTTTCCCGTGCTGGGTTGTTCTTTGTTCTTTGTTCTTTATTTCAATAAACTGGATGCAATCCATTGCTGGAGCAGCAATCATTTCCCAATTTCCTTAACAGGAAGTTCCCACTTGCAGATAGCATAAAAAAAGTAGATTCTGGGGAGATTCAGGCTAGACACCGGATCAGTCAATAAAAAACCCTGACGGTTCTTAACTCTTTAACAATCAACTCCGGACTCTCTCCCTGCAGGTGTTGGAAGATAACAAGCAGTGGTGGAAGCTGAAGAGCAAATTTGGAGAGATCGGCTATGTCCCGTTTAATATGCTTAATGTTGTAAATATTGATGCTCTCCCTGGCCACTATGATCACCCTTACAACCAGGTAAGCGATACTGCACAAGATCAATACTCAAAAGGCTGCATGTGCTTAAGGCTGTTCATTGTTGCCTATGCAGCTGTGATAAGTAGATCCCCTTCTATATCCATCTGTGAAATCAATACTGAATAATGGAAACTGTAATGTTAAATGGATTATTAGCTTCATGTGATTAATTTAGGGCTCAATGAGAAATTTCAAAGACTAATATGTTTTGTATTTCTTCCAAGCATCCTCCTAAAAGGTACAAGATTTTTCTGAGATAAAGCTTATTGTAGAAACTCTCCCAGAGACTGGTGGTAGCATTAAGAAGTGCCATGGCAATTATCTAATGAGTATTTGTGGAATGTTAAATTTAGATGGGGTCACTTTTCATTTAAGATTTCCTTGGGAGGTGAATGAGGGGATTAAGACCTTGCCCTGTAAATTTTTTATAGAACACAAAAAGTTTAAAATTTATTTATCAGTGTTCCAAGTAGCCTTACATTAACATTGCAATGAAGTTATTATGAAAATCCCCTAGTCGCCACACTCCGGCACCTGTTCAGGTACACAGAGGGAGAATTTAGCGTGGCCAATGTACCGAACCAGCACATCTTTTGGACTGTGGTAGGAAACCGGAGCATCCAGAGGAAACCCACACAGACTTGGGGAGAACCGTGCAGATTCTGCACAGACAGCAGCCCAAGCCGGGAATCGAACCTGGGTCGTGGCACTGTGAGGCAACAGTGCTAACCATTGTGCTACCATGCTACCCATAAAACCTAGATAAAGAAACAAAGACCTCCTTAAAGTGGCTGAATCAATGTCTATTTGTAGCCACTGAACAAAAGGAGCTTTTTGGCAGTTTCGAAGAAACGTATACTTCATTATCTCTGAAGATTTGTTAATGATACAATGTGGGCTGCACAGACCAAATTCAAAGGGGACTATATACAAAGGTCATCTGCATTTCATAAGCTTGGCTGGCCAACTGGATTTTATTTGTCACTAGGGCAAAGAAAAACACAACCTTCCTTTCAATTCTAAACGGTTGAGACAATTAACCATCTTGGGCATCCAGACTAGGAATACACATCCCTTATCGAAGACGATGCAGTGGGGTGGGAGTCACATGGCATGAACCTTTACCTGGTGGAACCTGTTATACTGCAGTCTCAGTCTGCCATTTTCCCATCTACAAGCAGCCTCACAGAAAAGGGATTCTGCTCAGATTGAATACTTGGTCCCACCTACATTATTTTCTGCTGGAACATCACCATCATCAACAAGACTGATTCATCTCTGCATGGCTATCTCATCCTGTGAAGTCAACAACACTGGAAATGCGAATTATATGGCACATTAGTTTTCAGCTCACTGACCTCCATGAAGGAATACCTCATTGGACTTTGATTCTGGATTCTGGACCCATGTGAAACAATCATTCTTTTCTCTATGGTCTTTACCTGCAGATCTTGCCTCTCTCTATCCCTCTATTACTGTAAGACTGCACAGGGGGTTACGTGAACCCATTCCTGATTTTGAGTGTGGGCAAATAAACCAACCCATGGGTGCGATCTTATTGCCCGTTCATGCTATGCTCCCGCTGCACCAAGACAGAGAATTTGGTGTCAAGCCAGATCTCTGTTCACTTCAGCAGGATGGGAAAATCCCATTGGCATGAACAGTCGGAAAATTCCAGCCTTTGGGTTCATCCTATCACCAATTTGCTGTGAGGTTCATAGAAATTACTTTACACCAAAACTGAGGAATGGGGAAATAAGATACCTTTTATGAAAGGGGAAACAAATTCAAAAGCATTCTTCTGTTTACAGGCAGGAGAAACAGGGCTGTTTAAATGAACCCCCCTTCTGTCCATAACAGAAACTGAGAGCTCAAATCCAGCATCACCTATTTGAATTTGACTAAGGTCCAAATTAAGACAAGCCAGATCTGATATTAAAAAGTCAGTTGGAAGCCAAAACTGAAAAACACAGTGGCCAGAATGAGTTCTAAAAGACATTAGCTTATCACAGCAAATTTGTTTTCCCTAACACTAAGAAAGTAGCAACTTCTGATGCTCAGATGTGATTAAATGAGGGCATTTGAATGGCGAAACTTGAGTGGACCTTAACACAGAATAACTGAAAGCTGCAGGAAGGGAGATTCAATTTAAGTTGCCCACTAAGGTGAAGAAAAGTCAACTCATCCAATTGTTGGTAGAGCATTTGGATTGCATGTTGCCAATAAGGTAGTTTGATGTGGAGCTCCACCATAGCACCGAATCCCCTCCTCTGGCCAAAATCAAACAGGAAAAGTTCTGAATCCAGCTAGAATTCCAGGAGAGGGAAAGAGAAGAGAGATGTAGAAAAAGAAAGGAAAAGAGAAAGAGAGCAAGGGAACAGGAAAGGGATAGAGAATTCCAGCTCTGTAAATTGAAAATGCCATTAACAGCTGGAAGGAAGAGAGACCAGACAACTGGAAGCTGCCACCAGGGGGCAGAGGAGTTTCCAGGGTACATGGAGCACATTAGACAGCACCATTCCTCAGCCAAAGACCCCAGCTAGGAAGCCATTGATTGGTCTGAACCCCTCTTAAATGAGGACCAGCAAAGTTCCCAATTTGCCCTTAAAGAAAGGGGGTGATGCCTTGCTTAGTTGAAAAGCCACCAGGAGGCATAGCAAGAGCTGGCCATCCACCAGAGCACAAGTATTCTGGAAGACATGGAGCCTATTCCCCAACTAACCAGCAGAGGTATTGGAGCCCATGTCCACTCACCTTAAGGCTGAAGCTCAAAGCACCCAAGAAGGGATTTCCCCCTGCATTTCAAATGGTCTGCAACGGCACCACCACCCCACCCCCTCCCTGCCCCCACCCCGGCTATAGTTATGTAACCCTATCCAGTATAGATGAGGGAGAGGTCCCTTCCAGAAGGCAGTCTTCCTATCATGTAAACCCAGAAAGGCTAGCCCAATTTCAGGAACAGACTACCCGCCTGTAGTCATGCCAATCCAAAGTAACCTAGCAGCAGAAGTTGGAACTCTCCAGTTTTGTTAGCACCCAGCAGGTCATTGAACTGGAATCCCCTAAAGGAGCCAAAGTCCCTTTAAAATACCCCAATCTGCTGACAATTGGCCTAATCAGTCCAGAGATGTGTAGGTTAGATGAATTAGCCATGATAAATGTGTGTGGAGTTACAAGGATAGGGTAGGGAAGAGGGCATATTTAGGATACTCTGTTGAAGAGTCAGTGCAGATGCGATGGGCAAATGGCTTCTTTCTGCACTGCAGGGATTCTATTCTAACCACAGTCTCTGGACAGCTCAACCCACAGGTTGAGGGGACAGGAAGGAGTTAAGCTGGACTAGAGCCAATCAGTCCTACGAGCATAAGACCTGACGCACACAGTGAGGTGTCCAGCATGCCCCTGTGGATAGCCCACAGCATCACTCGTCCACTGAATGCTAACCACCTTGTAAAACACCACCCTTTAGAGGACACTTACTTTGGTGTTAGACAGGCAGTTCTGGAAACCAATGGCCTTGCTTATGGCTAATCCCCAACAAAGGAAATTCAGAAGTCTAGTTCTCAACAGAAGAAATTCAGAACTCTATCCCTCAGTAGACAGATTTCCCCAAAAGACAAATTTTGGAACCTTCCCAAATCAACCTACCCAATCCACATCTCAATAGGACAGTGTTACTTACTGCTGCACTAACCTTGGTTTAAGCCTCAAAAGGGAAGATGTAGTAGGGGACTTCCATTGCCCCTGTCATGCTAGTATGAATGAGAGAATGAGTACAGACTTCTTTACTACTTTTTCTTCCTTCATAAGACCACATATAAAAAGATGAAAGACAATTCATTATTTTCTCTGAATACACCCTGTGTATTTTTTAAAATGAAATTAGATATCCTTGTGGCCATATTTAAAATTTCTAAAATCTTAAAAACTGCACAAATGGTTGAATCTATGACTCCTAAATAAAAGGAGCTCTCTGGCAGTTTTAAAGAAATTTATGCCTCGTTATCTCTGAAGAGGCATTCACAACACAGGATGGGATGCACTGACCAAATTCAGGAGAGGACGACACACACTCCATCTGCATTTTATAAAGCAGGATGGCCAACTGGATTCTATTTGTCTGCCAGGACAAAGGAACCCGTCACCTTCCTTTCAGTTCTAAATGTTTGAGTCAATTAACCATACTGGGGACTCAGACAAGGGATAGATTTAATATTGCCTTGCTGTGTTCCAATCTCAGTCTGCTGTTTTGCCATTTACAAGCAGCCTCACAAAAAAGGGGCTCTACCCAGATTGAATACTTCATCTACATTGTTTCAGCCTATAAAACGGATTTATCTCTGTGTGGCTATCACGTTGTGTGAAGTCAACTCCATTGGAAAAATGAATTATACAGCACGGTTTTCAACTTGTCAACGTTCACAAAGGAATACCTCCTCGTACTTGACTCTAGACTATGGACCCACATGAAACATTTTTTTTCCGTGGTCTTTGCCCTGTAAATCTTTCTTTTGTCCCTCTTTTACTGTATGAGTGCGCAAGGGGTTGTGTAGCAACTACCCCCCACACAAATGAAAAACATCTTTCTGGTTACGGACGGTTAGTGAGAGGAGAAATCAAGACTATTTAAATGAAGCCCCCTCCTGTCCGTAACACACGGTAGAATAAATTATAAAGGGAATTTGAGAATTTGGGGCTGATATCCTTTGTTTCACACTTTCTTAAGTTCATGAATTGTAATAGCATGGAAAAATCCTGTATTTGGCAACCTGTCATTCTGGCACCTCGATTTATGGCAAAGATTGATACTTCAGATAATTCATAAGAAACTAATATTTCATCACAATTTTCCTTTAGGGTGGTCATCGGTACAAGGGAGAGCTGAGTCCAAGAGGGACAGGACCTAATATCTCAGGTTACACTTCACCTGGACCATTTACTGGCCCTGGTCATGTGAGACATGGAAGCTACGAGCTACCAGGACCAGTAAACAGGCCCTACTCAAGGGATAAGGAACGTAAGTAAACAAAAATGGATCAACCAAACTGCATTTAATGTAAATTTATTGGGAAACCATGTCCTCATGTAATTAGTGTGAAACAGCTCGCTCTAATTAAAAGGACTAGAAAGAGGAAGGTCTCATATAATCATAGAATCCCTACAGTGCAGAAGGAGCCCATTCAGCCCAGTCTGCACTGACCACGTTCCCACCCAGGCCTTATTCCTGTAACCCCACATATTTACCATGCTAATTTCCCTGACACCAGGGTTCAATTTAGCATGGCCAATCAACTAACCTGCACATCTTTGGAGTGTGGGAAGAAACTAGAGCACCTGGAGGAAACTCACATAGACACAGAGAGAATGTGAAAACTCCAAACAGTGACCCAGGCTGGAATTGAACCCGGGTCCCAGGTGCTGTGAGGCAGCAGTGCTAACCACTATGCCACCACGCCGCCCCAATACAATGAATTCCTTTTTAACATAGGAACTTACTTTGTCTGTGACCTTAGTAATACTTGAATGTAACAAGGCTGATATTCTGGGTGTGTGCTGCTTTTGGTCCACTGCCAGTAAATGGTGAGAGTGGTTCAGATGCCAAGGTGGTAGTTTCATGGTAGGCCATGTGGTCCAATAATGAAAGAGGGCATTTTTTTCTTGAACTCACTGTGAGATGTACTTTTAATCTTCACAGCCACAAAATTGAGATAAGAAGGTCTGTCTGGGCCGAGGACTACTTCGCAACAGATGATTAGAATGTGCTAAATAACAACTTGAGGCTGAGTACTTAATAACCTCCCAGAAATAAATCTTAATAATTATAATACAACATTATTAGAATAGCTATTGTGTTGTCACTGAAATGTATGTTGGGAGCAGAAAGGCAACACAACATCGATTAATGTAGAAATGTAGGATTTAGGCCATGCAGCCCGTCAACCCTGCCTCATAATTCAATAAGATCATGGCTGATCTGGTTGTGGTCTCAATTCCACTTTGTTATGTGTCCCCCACAACCCCTAATTCTATCAAAAATCTGTAACTCTGCCTTGAATAAATTCAGTGGCCCTGTTTCCATTGTTTTCTAATAGAGAGGATTCCACAAGCTAACAACTTCCGAGAGAAAACATTTCTCCTCATCTCAATCTTAAAAGGAAATTCTCTTTGACTGTGTCTCCTAACTCTAGTCTACCCCACTCACCTGATGAAGGTGGCACGATTTCCGAAAGTTCATGCTACCAAATAAACCAGTTGAACATTAACTTGGTGTTGAGACTACTTACTGTGGAAACCTCCTCTCAGTACCCACTATACGAAGTCCCCTCAAGATCTTAAATATTTCAACAAGATCACCTCTCATTCTTCAAAACTTCAATGGGTATAAGCCCAACTTGTTCAACCTTTCTTCATAGGATAAGCCCCTCATGGTAGGAATTAGTTGAGTGAACCTTTCCTGTATTGCTAATTATATTCTCTTTCAAATAAGACCAAAATTGTACGTGGTACTCCAGATGGGAGTCAAACCAAGGTCCTTGACAGCTGCAGCAAAATTTCCCTACTTTTATGTACCATTGTCTTTGCAATAAATGTCAACATTCCATTCCTAATTACTTGCTGTACCTGCGCACCAACTTCTTGTAACGCATGGGCTGCATGGTGCCACAGTGTTTGCATTGCTGCCTTACAGCACCAGGGACCCTGGTTCACTTCTGTCTGTGTGGTGTTTACACATTCTCCCTATGCCTACATGATTTCCTCTGAGAGCTCTGGTTCCTCTCACAGCCTAAAGATGTATAGGTTTGGTGGGTTGGTTGTGGTAAATGTGTGGGATTATGGGGATAGGGCTGGTGGGGGGAGGTGAACCTGCATCAGATGCTGTTTTGGAGAGTTGGTGGAGATGGACCAAATGGCCTCCTTATGCTCGGCTTTGTAGGAATTCTATGGTTCTATTTACCAGGACACCCAGGTTCCTCTGTACCATTGGTTTCTGCAACCTCTCTACAATTAAAGAGTAAATGGAATATTTATCCTTTCACCTTGCTTGTTACTCCCTCAAAAAGCTCCATTAGGTTAAACACAATTTCTCTTTCACAGAACCATGCTGACTCTGCCTGATCACATTCAAATTTTCTAAGATCTTGCTAAAATAATCCTTCATAATGGATCCTAGCAATTTCCCTATGATGTTGGGTTATCTGGCCTGCCTCCCTCTTTCCTTGAATAAAAGATGTTCTATTAACTATCGTCCAATCCATTGGGACTCTTCCGGAATCTAAGGAATTTTGGAACATTCTAACCAATCTGTCTACCATTTCTGCAAGCCACTTCTTTTAAGATTGTAGGTTGCAAGTCATCTGGTCCTGGGGACTTGTCAGCCTTGAGGTCCAATCATTTTCCCAGCATTTTTACCCTAGTGATGGTGATTACTTTAAGTTCCTCCCTCCCATTCACCTTTTGATTTCAATAATCTTGAGGAAGTTTTCTAAGTCCTCTACAGTGAAGACAAGCAAAATACTTGTTGAGTGCCTCCACTGTTTCTTTGTTTTCCATCATCATTTCTCCAGATTCACTCACTAAAAGACCTCTTTTAGTTACTATTTTCCTATTTAAGCACTGTTTTTATAGCTTTCTCTCGTAATCAACTTTCTCCATCATTTTTTTTGTCTTTTAGATTAAGTAAGTGGATGTGTCAGGCAAATAAAATTCAGTTTGTAGAAGTGAGAGTTCATCCTCTTTGCTCCAAGAAAGACAGATCAGAGTGTTTTCTCAACTAGAAACTGTGGAGGAGCAAAATAATTTTGGTGCCTACGTGCCTCAATTGCTAAAAGCCAATTGACTGGCCGAGAAAAAACAATCAAAACTGCTAATGACATGTTGGCCTTTTTCTTAAGGAAACAGGATTACAAAGGGAATGGTAGTGGCCAGAATTTGCCCGCTGTTCACGGCAGGGGGATCTTGTAGTCCTGCTGATGGCGCACACAGCATGAGGTGGAGTCAATGGGAAATCTCCCGTTTCCCGCTGTGAGTAATACACCATGGGGAGGCCAGAGAACCCCACCATTATGTTTCAGTTATACATAGTGCCTTGGCCAGACTTGCTCTGGAATACTGCATTCAGTTTTGGGCTGAAAGGCAAGAGGTAATATTGATCTTGGAAAGAATGCAGGGCAGATTTACATGAATTATACAGGGGTTTAAATTATAAGAACTGGGTTTGTAAACTTGATTTGTTAGACTGTAAAATGATGTTTTGTTTGATCTAAACAAAGTGGAAAAGGATTTGATCTGGTAGATACTGAGAAAGTATCTCATCTGGTGAGGGAATCCAGAAAAAGTGGTTATTATGTTAAAGTTGGAGCCATTCCACCTAGGAGCAAAATCAGCAAGCATTCCTTCATGCAAAGAGTAATGAAAATATACTACTCCCAGGAGGCTGTGGATGCTAGGTCAATTAAAATGGTCAAGATTGAGAACATCAACTACATTAGGTAAGGATATTACTGGATTCAGAGCAAATACAGATGAATTAAGCTGAGGTATGTATCAGTTTCACTGCGAATAGCGAAACAGGCTCGAGGAGCTGTTTGATCAACTCCTGTTCCTACATTCCTTCTCAACTTCTTATTAAAGCCAGAAATTGTTACTATACAAAATGGAGAAGAATAGGGGCATTTCATGTCTGCACTGTTGGAATTCAGTGACAGTCAGGAAGGCTTGGCCTCTGCAAGTAATTATATAAAATGGAAACATGTAGGGGGTAGGATACAGGCACAGAGGGAGTGTAGGAATAGAGGAGTAACAGGGAAGAATACTGTAGCAGTGTGGCAGGGATTGACGTTCTAAAATTTGCTGCAATATTTGCTGCAACACTAATTTAAAACTTAATGGCTGAAAAATTATGCACTGCACTGTTCTGAACTTCTAACTTTCAAGGTTCTCTACTGGAAGTGCAAAGCTCAAATATCTACTCTTCAATTATTTTGCTCACCAATTTTAATATCTAATTGTTTTTGTAGCAAATATTGCGGCAAACTTCCCTGCCATACTGCTGCACTATTCTTCCCTGTTACTCTTCCATTCTTGCACTCCCTCTGTGTCTGTATCCTGCCTCCTATGTGTTTCCATCCTGTCTCTGCACTGCTCAGGTGTGATGCTCCCTGCAGTTGAATAACCAACCAACCTCACTATCGGGATCATATGATCACTTATGCAAGAATCACCAGTGCTCAAGGAAATTGTACTCTGGTGGGAAAGACAGTGCCCAAAGGCAGAGAGAGGAAAGAAAATTGCTGGGAAAATAATGTTTCTGTGGGCCCCAGGATTCAAATGCAGGATTTGGGTGGACCCCCAAAAGAGATCCATTGAGAGGAAAAAGGAGGCTTTGTGTCATCACAGTCTCAGCCAAATTCCTTTGTTATTCAATGATTTTGAATCTTTTGGTCTTTGTCATGATGTCGGTCTGTATCATTGCATTAGTAAATCACGTGAGATCAGTGATGAGTGAAGCAAAAATTACAAAATGTTCTGTTAAATTTTCTAAATTCAATAAACCAAATGCACATAAGGAGGCAGTGGTTTATACAAATCTACATACATGTGCCCCAACTGTCATAATTCATTATTGATGGGTTGTAGAACATAGAGTCTCAACACCATCAATGGAAGCCAGTCTATACCATCACATTGTAAAGTAGGGGAGGTGATGGCCTATTGGTATTATCGCTAGACTATTAATCTAGATAGTCAGCTAATGGTCTGGGAATCGGAGTTCAAATCCCGCTATGGCAATTGGTGGAATTTGAATTCAATAAAAAGTTACCTGGAATTAAGAATCTACTGATGACTACGTCAATTTTTGGAAACACCCATCTGGTTCACTAATGTCCTTTTAAGGGAAGGAAATCTGCCATCCTTACCTGGTCTGGCCTACATGTGACTCTAGAAGCACCGCAATTTGGTTGAGTCTCAACTGCCGTCTGGCGACTAGGGATAGGCAATAAATGCTGGTCAGCAGCAGTGCCTATGTCCCCCCAATTTTTAAAAAAATTTCCCATTTCCCACTCGATCCCTTTAGCATCAGTTCACCCTGTTTGTCAAAGAAACATTAGTAGATTAACAGAGTGGAAAATCTGCTGCAGATAGAGTTTGATACCTACATATTCAAGGCAATCCAGTTTAGACCAAAAGCATATAGATCTGAGTATATTTGAAATAGTGGAAAGCCAGGAATAGCAGAGCTTCTAAACAGGTTTAGGAGGTTTAGTTCATGCAGGAAAAACAATTACTGCTTGAAAATCCATTAAGGAAAAAGTAATTGTGTTGGTTTTATGTTTTTAAACAGATATAATGACGCAGATGGATGAAGTAAATGATGAACTCCTACATTTAATAACTGCTAACAAAGCAAAACCGCCCTCACGCAATTTCATGGTCCCAAAGCAATCGTCAATTCAAATACCACTAGGTTATGAATCCACCGCAGAGGAAGTCAAATCCTGGTTAGAGGCAAAAAGCTTCAGCAAAGCGTAAGTAAATGCTGTACAGGATTGTACATAACAGACAAACGTGCAAAATAGACAGGCTAAGACCAATTTTTGTACAGTAACCTCCACACAAACGTCGAGTGAGTAGACTCCATCCATGTAGTCAGCTTGCGCAAGGAAGTAAGAGAAGTGACATTGATAAATAAGTGAATAATAGTTTGGAAATCCCAAATTGAAAATAATCAGTGAGGCCCACCTGAGAGAACAAAATCTAGCTCCTTGTGCCTATTTTTTTTTAAAAATCGTATTATTGAATACTTGGTTTCTGTAATGCCTGCACTCTATATTTGCAGTATAAATCTTCTTCACTGCATCAAAAAGCTCAAATACTTAACTGTTTATATGATGTTCCACTGTCCACCTTTTTTATCAGAGGCAACTATCTGTTTATTTGCAGTGGGTAGAAGAGGATACTATACATTAATGCTAAACGTGAAAAATAATTTTAGTCCCTTTTTTTAACAGTTCTTAGACAGAAAACAGAAAGATAAATTAATATTTGAGTTTAATCACTTGGAAGGTTTTCTTTCACTGACCTTGATTCACCCTTATTTCCCTTAGAACAATATTCAAACACAATAGTCAAATCAGCATTATCTCAGTCCAGGTAAACCTTAACCTGTGATGGAACTGGCAGAGGGCTTGATACAGGCCGGATAGGACAAGGAACAAACTTTCGGCAGCATTTTGCCCCCATGCAAACCAAGCATGGAAGCTGGGAGGTGTGAGAATTCCACCACCAGCTAGTGAACTACTTTACCATCGCGACCCTTGGCCACTTTCTTGAAGGCAGAAAAGAATTGGCATTGCTACCCATCTGGAAGCAATAGGCAACCAATTAAAGGAATTAAATGACCTATTGTTGATCCAACCATATTCAGCTATTTTGTCACTAACCTTCCTTCCTTCATAAGGTCAGAAGTGAGAATGTCCACTGAAGGTCATGCAATCTTCAATGTGCAATGTTCACCATTCACGACTCCTTGGATACTGAAGTGGCCATGACTGTACACAGCAAGATCTGGACAATATCCAAGTTTGAAATGACAAGTGGCAAATAACATTTGCGCCACAGAAGTGCCAGGACAATGACCATCTCCTACAAGAGAGGATTGAACCATTTCTCCTTGACATTTAATGGCATTGCCATCTCTGTACTGCACCCGCCCCCCCATCAAAATCCTGGGGTTTACCGTTGGTCGGAAACTGAACTGGACTCGCCATATTAATACTGTGGCTATCAGGCTAGGTCAAAGGCTAGAAATCCTGTGGCATGTAACTCACCTCTTCACCCCCTAAAGCCTGTCCGCCATCTACAAGGCATAAGTCAGGAGTGTGATAGAGTACTCTCCACCTGCCCAGATGAATGCAACTCCAAAAACACTCAATGCTCAACACCATCCAGGACCAAACAACCTGTTTGACTGCCTATTCATCACTTTTAGCATTCACAACATCCACCACCGATGCACAGTGGTAGCACTGTCTCCAACGTACAATATAGCAACTCATCAAGGCTCTTTTGACAGTACTTTCCAGACTTGCAACTTTTACTACTTAGAAAGATGAGATGCATGGGAACACCCTCCAAGTTCCTGTCCAAGTCACATATCATTCTGGTTGGAAATGTAGGATTGTTTCTTCACCATTGTGAGGTCAAAATCCTGGACTAGCACCACTGTGGGCGTTGTTGCAGCAGTTCAAGAAGGTTGCTCACCAGCACCACCTTAAGAGCAATCAGGGGTCAGCAATAAGTGCTGTCATAGCCAATGATGCCCACATCCCATGAGCGAATGAAACAAAAATGGTATTTTCCATTTGGCCTGTGAGTTTTCCAGGGTGTTGCCAACCAGTCCAGCTACGTGGATGCTATCTCCCAGCAACAAACCAGGGTGCAGAGCATAGCTCCAGAGAACTTTTGAGTAACTCCCTGCCTGCCTGACTTCAGTGCCCTGTGGAGGGGTTTCCATCAATAGTGGTGACTCAATTGCTGAGGGCTTTTCTTTTAACTTTAATACCTGAACTGCAAATTGCAACCCTTTTGAGCTGGAGGGTGTCCCAAAAACCCTCCAGCTGCATCAGCCAGCGAGCCTGTTTTCTGGCCACTACTTGGCCAGTTTGGGGAAAATCAGTGCTGAGTGACTGTTTCCTGTACACTGTGGGGTTGTGACCCCAAGTTGACCCTGATGTCCAAACCCCAAATCCTGCTTTTTTCTTATGATTGCAGGATGAACCTCTGATTGGTTTAAGTTCACAAGTTGGCATAGAATATCTGGACTTTGCATCCCAGTGAAATAAATTAGAACTTGTGCAGTTGTATCAGCTTTATTTAAATACTTGTTACTATTTCAGAAAAAAAAAATTTGGCTTGACTACTAGAATTACAATAGATTGTAAGATGCATCAAAATGCAGCATTAAATTGTCAAAGTCAAACTGAAAATATTTTGCTAAGAGAATATTGCACCCCCACCCCTGTAATCTCCTCACACATCCTCAGGAAAATAGATGCCTTCAGTGCTTTTATGATGTAATGCGATGTCTCTTTTGATCTTGGTGTGCCTTGGTCCCAGATTTTTCAATGTACAGTAAGTGTATACAGATCGTTATGGATTGGCCATGGTAAATTCTCCCTCTTGAACAGGCGTTGGAATATGGCAACTAGGGGATTTTCAAAGTAACTTCATTGCAGCGTTCATGTAAGCCTACTTGTGACTAATAAATAAATGAACTTTAAAAAACTTTAAACTTTAAAACTTCATTCTGAACTCTTTTTTTCCAGGACAGTCAGTGGTCTGGGCATACTGACAGGAGCACAGATATTTTCTCTTAATAAAGAAGAACTGAAGATGGTGTGTGGAGAGGAAGGCGCTCGTGTATACAGTTTAATCCAAGTACAGAAAGTAGAACTAGATGTAAGTAATAATATGATACTTCCTACTAATGTCAATTCTTTTCATATTTCTCGACTCAGAGTCATAGAGGTTTACAGCATGGAAACAGGCCCTTCGGCCCAAATTGTCCATGTCACCCTTTTTTGTTAAACCCCTAAGCTGATCCCAATTGCCTGCATTTGGTCCATATTACCCATGTAAATAGAGAGTTGACATATAGTGAAAAATACACAAGGCGGAATTTTATTCCACCTTTCCACCAGATTAGTGGAAGTACTGGAGTAAAAGCATTTTTGAAAATGTTCTGGGGGTTCTGCTGGATTGCACCTTGTTTTTGCCTGGGACATTATTTTCTGGCATCAATCCTCTTCGTGCTGGAGGTACTGGTTCAAATACTTCTAGTGTGTTTAAAGGAGGCAAATTTTACGTCAAACAACAATGTACTTGAATAATCTATCGTAGAATCCTACAGTGCAGGAGGAGGCCACTTGGCCCATCGAGTCTGCACCGAACACAATCCCAGCCAGGCCCTATCCCCAGAACCCCATGCATTTACTCTAGCAATTTAAGTTGCTCAATCCACCTAGCCCGCACATGTTTGGACTATCTACTAGATACATATATATGGAATAATGGACACCTGGAGTAATTTACCAGTTGAAATCTAAATCAGTGATCAATATAATGGATATCTAACAAAGTTTACCAGTCTATAATCCTTCAGCTACAATCATTAAGATATTACATGAGCTAGCCCACATCCCAATTAATGAGAAAGGAAATCCCCAGAAATAGAGTTTCCATCCTTGGACTCTGCTGGTGCCTTATCAGATTATGGTATTTCAATCAAAGCAAAATAATTCCTTTCAAGTTGCTTTCACTCCTAACTGCTCTATCACTAGTTGTAAGATGAATTCAAACTGGCTTAGAGCTGATGGGGATATTATATGACTCAGTGTGCAGCATTACCCAACCAGCTCTGTATCCTCCCGATATCAGGCTATGTACTCCCGCAAAACAATAATTATGCTTTAAAAAAGAGAACTCGGTAACTTTATTTTCCTCTATATACAGAAACACCGAGGTGATACAGAGCTGGAAGAAATCATGAAACGAAGACAGGAGAGGATTGATGCCAATCAATAAAATTTCACTGCAGTTTGCTATGCGATTGGACAAAAGGACAGATATATTGAACATGTATAAATGGAAGGGTGGGGTCTCTTTTACAGAATTAATAACAATTATTGATTGTTTTGTGGATTTTACTCCTGTTATTTCTAAAGAAAATTTCTATTTAGGACCTGCATGGCTTTCAGTCTTGTAGTTGGCATGAAGTATTGTTATACACACAGTATACATATAGAGAAATACATATATATTATATATATGCATGTAGCTACAGTAGTGAATGTTGTGGAGCATTATTGCCAAAACCTGAAGCCAAGTGAACACAGAATAAATGCAATTTGTTAAATATTAGTAGAATGGCAAAATGATAATCCTGCAACAAATCCTGATTTATACAAATAATCTGAGAAACTGCTACAGGCAACAGTAATGCACAAATTCTGGCTGTGATCATGCAGTGTTCCTTTGCCTGCTCTTTTAGTGAGGACAGTACAATAAATGGGTTGGCAACTCTACTAAAATACAGATGGAATATCACAAATTATAAACATTTGTCCCAGCAACATTCATTTCTAGTAATAATGTTGTTCATATGATTAAGGACTCTCATTACTTATTGTTGCACTAATAAATAAGTTCTGCTGCTTAGGCCTTGCATAAAATAGGGTCAAATAAGCTTTCTGTTATGTACGCAAATAACAACGGTCCTAACATTCTGAATTATTCTTGACTGGGCATTTTAAACAAGCATAAATCATAGTGTTTTTACATAACGCTAATCTTCCCAGAGCTAACAGTACCCATATATAACTGGCATAAGATCAGATCCAATAGATGACATATGTTACAGACACAAGGGCAGGACTTTCCATTTGGGATGGGAAGCCCAAGGTCAGGATCATGTAGCTTCGCACCTGCAATTTGTCAGGAATAGTCACCGAACAAGATTTTTGAGGAGTTGGCCAGTCAGTGGCCAGGGGCGTGCTTGCATCCAATTTAGATTTTTTTTGATTCCTTCATGGGATGTGGGCATCGCTGGCTGGGCCAGCATTTATTGCCCATCCCTGAGGGCGTTTAAGAGACAACCATTGCTGTGGGTCTGGAGTCAGACCAGGTAAGGATGGCGGTTTTCTTTCCCTAAAGGACATTAGTGTACCAGGTGGGATTTTATGACAATTGACAATGGTTTCATGGTCACCATTGCACTTTTAATTCCAGATTTTTAATTAATTCAAATTTCACCATCTGCCATGGTGGGATTTGAACTCTGGTCCCCTGAGTCTCTGGAGTACTAGTCCATTGAAAATACCACTACACCACCACCTCCCTATCGTGGGTGACGCCCTGCAGCTGGAGAACCAGCAGGAGCTCCTCTGCCCATGACACATTGATTGCCACACTATCTGAGGTGGAAGTGGTCTTTTCAGACAGAGAGAGAGATAAAGGAAGTGCTTAAAATGGAGGCAGCCAAAAATATATATATGTTGAATGGTCATAGTTGCCAGGCTGTGATCATGGGAAGATAACCCCTCCACTGGGCAATCAGTGGTTGTAACTTTGATCCAACACCCACGTCTGGAAGGAGAATCTACCTGCTGGGATTAAATGATATCCCAGGCTCCTGCTTAGAGGCTGCTTCCTCTTATTGTTCATGTTTTGGTCGCAATGTGAGGCCTCACCTGCCAACAGGCCCCTTAAACTCCTCACCAGTTATGATGGTAGACTTGTCCCTGCATGATCTTTTTAAAAATGGCTTGACAGCAGACTAGGGTTGGCAAGGTAGCATGCCAACCTACGATGCAAAATTCAAGTCCATCCATTTCTGGTCCTACCTTATCAGCTTTGGAAATCCTGCCTAAAGTATACTCACACAAGGTTAGCACCCAACAGACACCCATTATTGGCGTGAGATTAGTATTCATATAATTACAGTGATACCATAAAGTCAATGTATCTGAACAGGCACACTTACATTAATTGATAATAGACCCACATCCAACAAACTGCCATATAGAACTTGCATAAGTACATCATCTAAAAGCTGCCCACAGACTGACAACTACCTAAGATCCCGTGCAAACATTGGGAGGAATCTTGCTGTTCTTCCTGTCAACAGTATTTTCTAGTCCCACTGAAATCGCTGGACATTTGAATGGCTTGCCACATTTTATGGCCAAGCCCCCACCACCAATGAGGTGGGAAATTCCACCCTTAAAGTTGACCTAAGGTCCACATTCAACAAGCATATATGAGAAATTAACATTAATTCATAGCCAACAGGCACCAGTATCAAACTAATACCAGATCCATGTCCAACAGTCACTCAAATACAAGGCCTTGTCCAGCATATTATCATACAGCACTGACTGTGGGCCTCTAAGCAAAAGGTATTAATATAGTACTGGTATGTAACTCACATCCTGCTGATGGGGATAAACTCATGGAAAGAGGCATCAATACTCATAAGCAGATTTGGTAGCAAGAGAATTGGATCCTAAAATATGCTGTTCCAAATATTATTTTAATGTGAAAATGTATATCTGCGAATCAAAATTAAAATGAACATCAGGCATGGGGACTGTGCGTAAATTGGATAGAATTGCGTCTGTTTGCAAATATTAGCAAATAATTCAGCATCAACGTTTTAGAGATATATTTTTTGTCATTCAGGATCCAGGTTCAAACAGAAATCAAAATTGTTTGATTGGATAATAAATGAATGAGTTTGAGAAGTTGCCAATCCATTCCCATCGAAAGTGAGGCAGCAGTACAAATCTGGCTGTGACTTTTCATTCAGAGTGTAATGTAAAAGCTGAAGTCAATACACTGTTAAGAGTAAGTTCAGGCACAATGCTTTGAGCACTGCAGAGGAAACTGTACTCCATTTTCTACCCTATAATATTTTGTCATGCAGTGTTGGCTGCTGATGCAGGGTGACAATGGGACTCATTTCCAGGTCTAAAACGTCTTACCTTAATTATATACCACCAAATATATAACCTTTCCAATAATCTGTGCTACAGTATCGAATGGAACATGAAAACAGTATTATTTTTGAATTATCCTATTTATCCATAATTTTGCCCCTCCTCAGTTGAAGGCTTTACTGGACTATCATTCAGTATACAGCAGCTACTTTAATGTCAAGCTGAAATTAAAAGGCATGTAATGGCAGGGTGAGGTCCACCTCATTTCACTGGCCAGGATCTCCTTCCCCCTCTTCCATCAGCTGCCACTTCTTCCCCTCTTGCTTGCACTGTCTGCAGGTGACAATAGATCCCTGTAGGTGGCAGTAATAGGCCTAGATTCCCTAACAAGAAGAAGGCCATGGAAAAGTCTTCAGTTTTGGCTACTTACCTATGGGGACCTCTATTCCTGTCAAGGCCTAGGTGACTGCATCTCCACTGGTTTTCAGGAACTTCTGTTCCCTTTTACCTCTGCACTCGTCAAATGCTGCAGATGCATTCATGCTGCAACTCTGGAGTATTTGCTCCTCTCCGCTGGTGGGCACTGTCTTCACAGGAATCCTGAGAGTGTCTGCTGTGATATTTGGTTGGCCTCGTCCAGTTATAAGTCCTGTTATAATGGAACTCAGCCCAGAAGGGGACAATCCTCCTGGTTAAGCCCAATACTGTTTACATGCACACACACGTGCACACACACACACACACACAATGATAACACAGTAACTACAACCCTAGTTGAAATTAGCCAATTCATTACAAATTGGAATTAAATCCGGGATCTTTTGGTGCCACAGCTGGTTTTACTTTTACTGACTGGGACATGGGGAGATGGACCAGGAGCATCGAAACATGAGATTTTACTGGGGATAAGATTTTAACAGTTCTGGTTTGGGGAAATGTTCAGAATATGCTTATTAAGTTCCAATGGAACTAGCTGCTGGTACAACATATATTCACGTTCAGAATGGTACATGTGTGCAAATGAGAGGATAGTGGAGTTCAAAGCTCACTAGAATGACATCTGACTTGAGTTTGGCCAGTAAGGAAGAGGAACATGTTACCTGCCTGACTCAAACCAGAATGTGTTTGATTTCAACAAACCTTGTATGGAAAACCAGCTTCAAATGGTGCAATTTTAAAAAAAATCTGTTTTTCTGAAGATTCTGCAAGTTGCATTCAGTAGATTGAAACAGGAAAATCTTCTATTTCTTCCTACCCTTTGGTGAAGCAAGGTTTACCATGGTGCTCATTCTGATTATTCCCGAATGCCTCCAAGGTGCGAGTAGTACAGGGTACAAGATAAAAAGGAAATGAGAGGCACAGTTGATGAGGCTATGGTAAATGAGAAGAAAACTAACTTCCACCAAAATGCAAACTATGCTGCCCCCTTGAGCAGACATATCTCACAACATCGAACTTTGTATCATAAAGTGGTGTTCCACTGTACGTTTATATTTACAGCAAGTGCTTCAATTCACTACTTTGCCCACCCCTGCTTCACAGTGCTGTGCTGTTACTAAAATTATCCTGGTGTGCTGCACTAAGGTACAGGGATATCAGTGATTCTTGTCTGTGCAGTGGTATCAGGACCCATGGAGGTTATAAAACAGTTCTTATCAGAAGGCTTCTATCCTAGGAAGAGACCACCCAATTGTGTTGACTACAATTGCATAGGCGGTCTGGTCCTCTGTCCCAACACTAACATAAGCAAGAAATAGAAGGCAATTGCTAGAAAGATGATATGTACTGTCTCTCTAGAAGGGGATTGTATCACACAGACCAATTTTAGCTCCCTGCTTGTTCAGGAATGCAAACATGATTATCAGTTAAATCCTGAGAGATGGTATACCAATGGTTTCAATTGCCAACATTGTCTCCAAAAAAATTCCGAAGGCCGGAAGTCATGGAATCTATTTTGCACGCATTGAGAATTCTGAAGATCTGTTTGCCAGGGGGGCAAATGTAAATGACTGTGGTGCTATCACTTGTTGACAGAAGCAAGTCTTGCCCACCTCATGTCCAGTATTAAAATGGTTCTGTTAAAACTTCAGTTCCATTGTATTCCTTTCATTTTGAATCTAATCAGAACTGAAATCTATATGGGATAATTCCATGACTACAGTCTTGATTTTCTTGCCCATCCTTCTAAATGACACCTCACTGTCTTTTGTTTCAATTATTCATTTATGGGATGTGGGCTTTGGTGGCTATGCCAGCATTTATTGCCCATCCATAATGGCCCTTGAGAAGATGGTGGTGGGCTGCCTTCTTGAATCACTGTGGTCCCTGAAGTGTGGGTACACCCACAGCGTTGTTGGATAGTAAGTTCCAGGATTTTGACCCAGCAACCGTGAAGGAACGATGATGTATTTCTAAGCCAGGATGGTGTGTGGTTTGAAGGGGAACTTGCAGGTGGTAGTGTTCCCATGTGTCTGTATTGATTTGGCTGGCGCACCTCTCTTGTAGTTTTTGAATATATGAGAAAGAAGACAATGATCTCACACTCACCAGTATTCTCAGTAATTACTATTGTTGACAGGTCTTCCCAATATTAGTACTAGCACAAGCAATTTGCGTGACACAGTGTGAGGTCACAATAATACTTGCAAATTTTAGCACTTAGTACATGTAGTGAGATTTGCCCAAGTCCAACTCAGGAAATCTCGAAGTCAATGGGAAGCCATCTGTCATAATTATCATGCCCTATAACTTCATTTTTCATCACACATCTGTGTAAAAATCTGAATAGAGACTACATAATGTACACAGATTAATTTACAGTTGTCTGATCAAGAATGGCTTTCTGCTGCTCATTGCAATTTGGGCAATGTGTGGTTAACAGGGAAATAGCTGATAGAATTCAATTGCAAACTTGAAGCTGAAGAAAAGCTGAGCTCCACATGATTTACTGGTTTCTTCTATGTATGCATTTAACTCTTATTATGATATCAAGCCTGGTTTTGATCTAGTGTACTTAAATGTCAAAATTCCATTGCTTAATTTTCTGTCTTTTTATTCATCATTATAAACAGCCTTTGTGGTAAGCATTGTTCTGTGCTTTGTACAAAATGTATTGTCCAAGAAAGGAAATAAAAATAAAAGTTATCTTTGTGTAAAATGATCTGTGCGGTTTTTCAGTTGTAAGTTATGTCAGAGTGGAAAGGGTTAGGCAATAGTTAGACCAAATTGTTTTTTTTCCAAAACTAGGAATTGAGGGTTTTTTTTTTAAGTAGTGTTGATTGTGACTCTTTTTATGAAAACACATCTTTACTGTAAAATGGATAAATAAAAGAAGTGTCATAACTTTGTACTTCCTTTGAAATTAATATTTTGTTTATCGCAGAGTCATCAAGTCGACATTGTTAACATTTTTTGTGTTATACTCATGATGGGGTGGCACAGTGGTTAGCACTGCTGCCTCACAGCACTAGGAATCCAGGTTCAATTCCGGCCTTGGATCACTGTCCGTGTGGAGTTTGTACATTCTCCCCATATCTGTGTGCTTTTCCCCCAGGTGCTCTGGTTTCCTCCCCATAGTCCAAAGATATGCAGGTTAGGTTGATTAACCATGCTAAATTGACCGTAGTGTTCAGGGGATTAGCAGAGTAAATATGTGGTGTTACAAGGATAGGGTCTGGGTGGGATTGTGGTCGGTGCAAACTCAATGGGCCAAATGGCGTCCATCTGCACTATAGCGTTTCTATGTTCAACCATGATGACAAACTTTGAACTACTGCACATTGTAAATCTGAAAATTCAATCGGTTCCTGCAAATTACTCCTTCCGATCTTTGACGGGATTTTCAGCTTCCTTCCTTTCAGGTTTGGTGATGGGAGTAGAAAATCTCAGGAATGGCCCAAATCCCAGGATGTCACGCCACAATTGCTCCCCCCGCCCTTCCACAACCCAGCAATGATGTAACAGGAAGTGCATCATTACGATACATTTATAAATGGTTGTTAAGTATCTGTGCCTGGATCATTCCTCACCCCACCTCTCAGAAGAATATCCATTCAGGTCAGCATGAGTTAATTACAACTGCTCTCCCAATGTATGCACCTGGCTGGTGGGTCTCCCAGAGAAGCTCAGTGAGTGTCATGCCAGGGTAGTGCCACGGTGAAGGTCCAGGTGAATTTTTGTAGACTGGGACGGCCTTTAAAAATGGTGCCCTGACCATTGAAAAGCTAAGTTGATGGCAGGGTGCACCTGTTCCAACAACATGATTTATTTAATTATTTATGTGTTAGTGTCACAAGTAGGCTTACGTTAACGTTGCAATGATGTTACTGTGAAAATCCCCTCGTCACCACACTCCGGTGCCTGTTCGGGTATATTGAGGGAGAATTTAACATGGCCAATGCACCTAAACAGCATGTCTTTTGGGATGTAGGAGGAAACTGGAACACCCGGAAGAAACACATGCAGACATGGGGTGAACATGCAAACTCCACACAATCACTCAAGGCCACAATCGAACAGGTCCCTGGCGCTGTGAGGCAGCAGTGCTAACCACTGTGCCTCCGTGCTGCCCCTGCCATTGTACTGCCCATGAGAGTAGAGGGAATCTTGAAGGGCCCAAGGAACCCAGGCGGATGTAATTATACATATAGGTGAGAAGGACGTAGGAAGGAAAGTAGGGGGGAAATACGTACGCAGTTCAGGGAGTTGGGAGCCAGGCTGAAGTGTAGGGCCTCCAGGGTGGCAATCTCTGGGCTGCTGCCAGTGCCTAGCAATAGCAGGGATAAGAATAATGAGATCCTGCAGCTGAATGCGTGGCTGAGGGATTGGTGCAGGACAGAGGGTTTTAGTTTTGTTGACCATTGGGAAGTCTTTGCAAAGGAAGGGCACTTCTATAAGAGGGATAGGGAACACTTAAATGGGAAGGGGACACATATTTTAGCTGGGAGGCTGGCTGGAGTGTTTAGGCAGGTTTAAACTAATATGGAGGGGGGGTGGGGAGGAGAGAGCTCAGGCACTGGGAGTGGGAGTGAGTTGGAGGTCAGGGTAAGTCTAGATGATAGGAAAATCCCCCAGGAGAAGGAGGATCCGAGAGGGCCTGAGGGTCTTAGGTGCATCTGTTTTAATGCGAGGAGTGTGACAGGAAAGTCAGATGAACTTAGGGCCTTGATGTTCACGAGGAACTTAGATGTGGTGGCAGTGACAGAGACATGGTTAAAGGAGGGGCAGGACTGGCAGCTAAATATTCCAGGGTATAAGTGTTTTAGGTGTGATAGGGGAGGGTTGAAAAGAGGAGGGGGAGTGGCGCTCTTAGTTAGGGAGCAGATCACAGCGGTGCAGAGGGAGGATAACATGGAGGGGGTGGGGATTGAGTCTCTGTGGGTGGAGTTGAGGAACAGGAAGGGGGCCATTACTATGCTAGGAGTGTATTATAGGCCAACCGATAGCCTGCGGGCAGTGGAAAAGGGTATATGTAGGGACATTTTGGATAAGTGTAGGAAGAACAGGGTTGTTGTAGTCGGAGATTTTAATCTCCCTGGGTGGATTGGAAGGTGCCTAGAGCTGGGGGGTGGGATGGGGAGGAATTCGTAAGATGTGTATTGGAAGGATCCTTGCAACAGTATGTAGATAGCCCGACTAGAGAAGGGGCTATACTGGATTTAGTTCTGGGCAATGAGCCGGGTCAGGTGGTTGAGGTTGCGGTAGGCGAACATGTGGCTAATAGTGACCACAACTCCGTCTACTTCAGGATACGAATGGAAAAAGATGAGATCTGCCCTTAGGGGAGGGTGCTAAATTGGGGGAAGACTAGATACAGCTGGATTAGGCAGGAGCTTAGGGATACAGACTGGGATAGGCTGTTGGAAGGCAAGACCACGTTAGGCATGTGGGAGTCTTTCAAGGGAAAACTGCAAAGGGTGCAGGAAAGGCATGTGCCAGTTAGGAGAAAGGATGGGAAAGGTAGGATTAGGGAACTGTGGATTACTAGAGATATAGAAGACCTGGTTAGGAAGAAACAAGAGGCGTATGTCAGGTCTAAGCAGCTGGGAACGGAGAGAGCGTTGGGGGAATACAGAGAGAGTAGGAGGGATCTCAAACGGGGAGTTAGGAGAGCAAAGAGGGGGCATGAGATGGCTTTGGCAGGGTAGGGTTAAGGAGAATCCAAAGGCGTTTTACTCCTATCTTAAGAACAAAAGGGTGGCTAGGGTTAAAATCGGTCCTCTCAGGGACAGACGTGGGGAATTGTGCTTAGAGGCAGAGGGAATGGGGGAGATCCTGAATGAATACATTGCGTCGGTATTCACAAAGGAGAGGGGCTTGATGTCTGGTACGGTCATTGAGGGAGTGGTAGACCAATTGAAAGATCTATCGATTACGAGGGAAGAAGTGTTAGGGCTTTTAGCTGGCATTAAAACCGATAAATCTCCAGGGCCCGACTGCATTTATCCTAGGCTGCTTAGGGAGGTGAGGGATGAGATTGCTGGGCCCCTGACGCGAATCTTTGTCTCTTCTTTGGACACAGGTGAGGTCCCAGAGGACTGGAGGATAGCGAATGTGGTACCGTTGTTTAAAAAGGGTAGGAGGGATAGCCCGGGTAACTATAGGCCGGTGAGCTTAACGTCAGTGGTAGGTGAGTTGATGGAGAGGATTCTTAGGGATAGGATGTATGCACACTTAGAGCGTTGCGATCTGATTAAGGATACACAGCATGTTTTGTAAAGGGGAAGTCTTGCCTTACGAATCTGGTTGAATTCTTTGAGGAGGTGACAAAAACGGTCGACGAAAGACGAGCCATTGATGTCGTCTATATGGATTTCAGTAAGGCATTTGACAAAGTCCCTCATGGTAGGTTGGTACAGAAGATTAAAGCTCATGGGATATGTGGTCAGGTATCTAGATGGGTAGAGAACTGGCTTGCAAAGAGGAGTCAGAGAGTAGTAGTGGAGGGGTCCTTTTCTAGTTGGAGGTCTGTCACTTGTGATGTGCCGCAGGGCTTGGTACTGGGACCTCTTCTCTTTGTAGTGTACATAAATGATTTGGAAGAGGGAGTAGTTGGTGTGATCAGCAAATTTGCTGATGACACCAAGATGGCTGGATTGGCGGGCAGTGAGGAGCAGTGTCTGGCAATACAGCAGGATATTGATAGGCTGGTTGATTGGGCAGATACATGGCAAATGGAGTTTAATCCGGATAAATGTGAGGTGATGCATTTTGGCCGGAATAATAGGGGTGAGTTATATGGTAAAGGGAAAGCCCATAAGGAATATAGAATCGCAGCGAGACCTGGGGATGCAAGTGCACAAGTCTTTGAAGGTGGCAGTGCAAGTGGAGAGTGTGGTGAAGAAAGCCTATGGTATGTTAGCCTTTATAGGAAGGGGTATAGAATATAAGAGCTGGAACCTAATGTTGCAGTTGTACAGAACATTGGTTAGGACGCATTTGGAGTAGTGCGTCCAGTTCTGGTCGCCTTACTACCGGAAGGACGTGGAGACTCTGGAGAGAGTGCAGAGGAGGCTTACCAGGATGTTGCCTGGTATGGAAGGACTGGGGTATGAGGAAAGATTGAAGAAATTGGGGCTCTTTTCCCTTGAAAGACGCCGACTGAGGGGGGATCTAATAGAGGTATATAAGATTATGAAGGGTATAGATTGAGAAAACAGAGGTAAGCTATTTCCTATGATAGAGACATGTAGGACAAGGGGCCATGGACCTAAGGTGAGGGGGGAGAGATACAACACAGATATTAGAGGGAGGTTTTTCACACAGAGGGTAGTGGGGGTATGGAATGCTCTGCCAAGTAAGGTGGTGGAGGCAAACATGCTAGAGTCATTTAAGAGTAACTTAGACAGGCACATGACTGAGTTGGAGATGGGTGGATATAGGAGATTGTTTTAAATAAGGGTCATTAGCATTGGGGCGTCCCTGGTAATGTAATTGGATATGGTATGATAATAATGATTTTTTTTCTTTTCATTCACAGGTTTTAAGTTGGTCTGCCTTGTGTCCAACGAGGGGCATACACACGATGGGTCGTACTGGGGCTGCTCTTGGTTGTTCAGGATTGGCCTAGTGCTTCATGTCATTAGTGTGTGCCTAAACTGGACCAGATACTGGGCAAGATGACAGCTCAGTGACTATCACTGATTGCTGTGCAGACACATGGATTTGGGCCGGTGTCTGTGGGAGTTTGCGCATTCTTCCCGTGCTTGCGTGGGTTTTCTCCGGGTGCTCCGGTTTCCTCCCACACCCCAAAGATGTGCTGTTAGGCTGATTGGCAGGAATAAATTATCCCTAAATCAGATTCCCTCAATCTGGATGGCCATACAACATCAGATGGGGTCGTGGGTGGAAAGGGGGACTGGTGGTGTTGAGATGGCGGCGTGGGATCGTTGGGCCGAAGGGCCTGTTTCCCGGGCTGATTTTGTTCTTTGTTCTTTGTTCTTTGATGTCATTGGCATCTGCCTCTTGAAGTTCTTTTTCTATAATCCCAATAGTGTGGCTTCAACACAGCTTTTCCTGCTCGATGTCACACTCTGGCAAATGCAGGTAAATTTCCATACTTTATCTATCTGCTACATTTCCCAAGCACTCTTGCACACACACATGATTCAAATGGGAAAATAGGAACTTATGACGAGTATAAGTAGGCCATTTAGCTCTTTGAGCCTATCCATCAGTTAATGTAATCGTGGCTAACCTGTGATCTAACTCCTTGTAAGTCGGCCTATCCTCATCTGCACACATTTGCTTCATGTTCCTTGATATCTTTGGATAAGAAAAATCCATCAGTCTGCAACTTAAAATTAGCACTTGATCCAGCATCAACCATTGTCTGCAGAAAGGAGTTGCAAACTTGTACCACTTCTTTGCACATAGAAATGTTTGCAAACTTTTCTGCCTCTAATTTTGGAACAAAATTGATTTCATGGTATTATTGATAAACAGGGTGTTAGAGCCACAGAATTCCCTGCAGTGCAGAAGGAGGCCCTCAAGTCTGCATTGATATCAGTGTAAAGTAAAAAGTTAATTTATTATTCACAAGTAAGACTTACATTAACACTGCAATGATGTTACTATGAAATTCCCCTTGTCGCCACACTCTGGCACCTGTTCAGGTCAATGCACCTAACCAGCATGTCTTTCAGACTGGGAGGAAAACCATGGCAACACGGGGAGAATATGCATAGTCCACACAGAAAGTGACCCAAGCTGGGAATCAAACCTGGATCCCTGGTGCTGTGAGGCAGCAATGCTAACCACTGTGCCGCCATATAGAGATGTTCTATAGAGGGTAATTAATATCTTGCTGTGAATTACACATGTAATTTTGGACATGGAAAGAGATATGCAGAAAATAATAAATGGGTTTTCAATGTGAGTTACAGCCAGGAAGTAATGGGTACATGTGAGTTGCATATAAAGTAATATATATTTAGCAGTGAATGAAACAGAACATAATCGTTACATGAGAGTGACGCAACATAATCAATAATTGTGGTGAATTTCACAGGCCCCAAGATTGCACCATGCATGCTAGCATTTGACATTTGAAGTTATTGTTTGAAATTACCCTCTCTATTATTTAAGATAAATACTAAAGTAGATGGAGTAAGACTCCCCACAAAATAGCAAACAGGGGAAACACAAACAGGTTAACATGTATATGCTGAATCAAATGGCTGTAAGTGAGTGACTGCCAGACCAATAGGATTGGATGTTTCTAAAAGCCAGGTAATCCCACCTCTTGGAACAAAAGCAGCTTCCAAGCCTACACATACAATAGAGGACCTGGTGGGATTTTATCAGCAGCAGCCAGTTTGGAGGCCACAGTTGGATCACCATACAATTGAAGTTATGACCAGTATCTAGGAACTGCCAATGGAATCAGAGATTCTCAGCTTGGCCATGCCACTAACAGATGTGACCATTGCTGAAGCTTCAGGAAGAAAAGGGCATCTCCATTGCTGAGACACCCTTGAACTATTCACTTTATATATTAATGATTTGGAAGAGGGAACTGAATTTATTATCTCCAAATTTGCAGATGATTACAAAATTGGGTGGGAGGGTGACAATGAGGAGGATGTAGAAATGCTTCAGCATGATTTGGACAGGCTGAATGTGTGGGCATATATATGGCTAATGCAGTATGATGTGGATAAATGTGAGGTTATCCACTTTGACAGCAATAATAGAAAGACAGATTATTACTTGAACAGGTGTAAATTGAGAGAAGTTGATATTCAGCGAGACTTTGGTGTCCTCATACATCAGTTGCTGAAAGTAAGCGTGCAGGTTCAGCAGGCAGTAAAGAAGGCAGATGGAATGTTGACCTTCATAACGAGAGGAATTGAGTATAGGGATAGGGATGTTTTGCTGCAATTGTATAGGGTGTTGCTGAGGCCACACCTGGAGTATTGTGTGCAGTTTTGGTGCTTTATCTGAGGAGGATGTTCGTACTATAGTGAAAGTACATCGAAGGCTTACCAGGCTGATTCCTGGAATGGTAGGTCTGTCATATGAAGAGACATTAAATTGGTCAGGATTATATTCACTGGAGTTTAGAAGAGTGAGAGGGGATTTCATAGAAGCTGTTAAAATTCTAACAGGGTTAGATAGGGTAGATTCAGAAAGAATGTTCCCAATGGTGGGGGAGTCCAGAACTAGGGTTCATAGTTTCAACATAAGAGGTAAACCTTTTAGAACTGAAGTGAGAAATTCCTTCATTTGGAAGGTGGTGAATGTGTGGAATTCACACAGAATGTAGCTGAGGCCAAAATGTTGACTGATTTTAAGAAGAAGTTAATGATAGCCCTAGGCGATAAAGGAACCAAGGGATATGGGGGAAGGGGAGCAATCGGAATCAAAGGACCTAATGGCCTACTCCTGCTTCTAGTGTCTATGGTCCTATGAAGGCCAGAGAAGATTTTTCTTACAATGTCAAGGTTAGAGAGAGTGTTGGGCCCATCCCAACACCAGTACAATGTTGGCAGAAGCAACAAGGTTCTGCTAATTGACTTAGTTGGCCATCTGCCTCTAGTCAGTGGCAGCTGTGCCAGTGCTATATCAGTCAATGAGAATATTGTGTTAGGAAGAGGTTAGACTTCTCTCACAATGCATACCACAGCCATCTTACAGGCATTCTGTCCACAGAAGGTCTGCTTGTTCCTGTTTCCCATTCGGAGGGATTTTTATTTGGAGGATATGGAGTATGAAGAAAGGTTGAACAAACTTGGATTGTTTTCATTGGAAGATGAAGGGGAGGCCTGATAGAGGTTTGCAAGATAATGACAGGCTTGGATAGAGTGGAGAATCATAATCTTTTTCCCAGGGTCAAAAAGTCAATTTCTCTGGAGCATCCGTTGACAATGAGAGGAGAAAAGTTTAAAATAAATGTAAGGGATAAGTTTTTCATATAGAGTGGTAAATGCCTGGGACACACTGCCAGAGGAAGTGGTGGAAGCAGATTCTATGACAATGTTCAAGAGGCATCTGAATAGAACTATGAATTGGCAGGAAATAGAGAGATATGGACCATGTAGAGGCAAAAAAAATGTTAGGTTAGACAGGCATCTGTGTCAGTACAGACTTGGTTGGCCAAAGGACCTGTTCCTGTACTGTACTGTTCCTTGTCCTTATTCCTTGCCTTTGTTCCTTGTTCTTTACTGTGATGAGTTGAGGCACAGCTTATGATAGAGGACCTGATATCATGCAGCAATGCTCTTAAAGGTAAGTGAAAGCAATGTCCACTGACCTCAAAGTCATTGATGAACTGAAGCGCAGCCGGGTGTATATGCCATCAGGAAACACACCACTATAATTATCTACTGGCAGGGAATTTCATTAGAAGGCAGGAGTGCACTTCTGGCAAATTGGCCTTTTAATGAATGTTCATGAGATGCAAGTATGGTTCCCAAAATAGATCAGTGGGGAACCTGACACACCTTTAACTCACCTTCAAAGTTGGGAGAACAAAAATCTCAAATTAACTTCCCACCCAGCATGATTGCCGCCACTGGCAGGAGTGGAAAGTTCTTTCCTCTATTTCACATGGATGTTGTAAACCACATGGCTGTGTGATTATGTAATTTTGTCACCAGGTAGCTGGTTGAGCCTCATTTCCAATGGCTTGACATGCTGTGACTCTACTTTCCCACGTCTTTTCGTTAAAGTTTTCATCTGTAATGATGACTAGGAGAGCCAGCTCTGGTTCTTTGCCTTCATCTCACATTCTGTGCTCTCTTCTGTAGGCTGGGGTAGAAGAGACCTGAATAAGTGCAATAACGTGTTGAAATGACGGATGGAGTGCGTTTGTTGAGGGTGACTGCAAGGGATAGACTAATGATAAGAATGTCAGTATTGGATTGACACATGAGTCTCAGAAGGGAATGGGTTCATGTGGGTGGGTGTAGGCAAGTAGTCTTGAGAAAGCAGAGTGAGACTGTTGGAATCATACATGCATCATGATGTAGGTGAATATATTGCTGCTCTCACCTTTCCATTCCTGCTAATGTCCAACGATTTTATATTGTACCTATGGGCATAGCAACATGTTCCTGTCAGTCTCAGAACTCTATGTGCTCAAACATTCTTTACTTCGCACAGAAACATATATCAAAAGATACAACCAAGAATATTCTATATTTATTATTTTTGTACAACCTGCCATCTCTTTGTATCACTAATCTGCTTGTTGCTGTCCTGTAGTAGGAGTATTGCCTTTCGTTTGAAATATCCTTGAAGACTAATAGTAGCACTTGTGGTCAATGTGCATTAATACGATGGTCTTGATCGTTGATTCTGTTTGTGTATTTGCATAATTGTGTTATCCCGATAACACAGGGTTAGAAAAACTCAGATGACAGATGGCTGGCTTGTCATGCGGAGCGACACCAACAGCCTGGGTTCAATTCCTGTACCAGCTGAGGTTATTCATGAAGGCCTGCCTTCTCAACCTTGCCCCTTGTCAGGGGAACGGCGATTAAAATCAGATTAAAATCACCACCAGTCAGCCTTCCCTTTCAAAGGGGGGAGCAATCTAAATTGACCTGGAACAATTGTGACTTTCACTTTTCTTTTAAATTAATTAAGAGGGAGTTGGGTTTCTTGTGATACAGTATATGAATTGGACTGGAATGTAAACTAACTTTACTAACACTTGTGAAATCATTTAACATCTTTCTTTATGGCAGTTGCCATGGCCAGTAAAAGCAATCTCAAATTCATAACTTTAAACATGGACTGTGCTAAGCATGAAACCTTCTGGAACTGTCCTTTATTTGGTTAAAGTGATGTGGAGTTGTCAGTGTTGGACTGGGATAGGCACAGTAAGTAGTCTCACAACATCAGGTTAAAGTCCAACAGGTTTACTTGGTAGCACGAGGTTTCAAAGCACTGCTCCTTCATCAAATGATCACCAAATAAATCTGTTTGGCTTTAACCTTGTTTAAATGGATATTGATGAACTGTTAAATTGGCATTTGTTTATTCAACATACACTATCAAGTTTCTAGAAAGCTCTGAATTGAATAACCATGGGTGGGGTGGGGGGGTGGGGGCCTTCTCCCTGGAATGGACATACCAAGACAAATGTTATTTGTGCAATTCACCACCTGCCATTGTTCCAGCACAAAGTTAATGAACTCTTCGACTCTGTCATTGAACAACGAAAAGCTGCTAAGATTAGTTAGAATCACCTGAGAACCAACCTCTTAGATATTAAATTACAAGAAACTTCTCAATCTGCTGTGAATCCTACGCTTTACAAGTGCCTCACTTCAACTTTAAATCGCCAAATCCATTCAAGAAACCTCAGGCTTGCTTTGTGGGAGATTGGAAGCCACAAATCAGAGATTAAAGTAACTGTAATTTCTTCATCTGTATCCAGTCTTTGTGTACGTGTGTGTTTATGCGTGAATTTGTGTGTGTTTGTTGCACGCATAAGGCCGAGTACATGTGGTGTTGAGGTAATTTGGGTGTGTGTGAATAAATAACCTTCTTTATTTTAAGCTCACAAAAGCTTGCTGCTGAATTATTTAATTGGAATACACACTCCAAGAATAAGAACAGATATGCCTCACTCTACACAAAACATACCAATTAGTATCAGTTGGGGTGCAAATACATTTTATCTGTTACATCAAAGGAGTAGCAAGGGGTACCCACAAAGGTCCTAGCTACGCTTGTCTTTTTATGGAGTATGTGGAACACTCCTTGTTCCAGGCCTACCCAGGTCCCTTACCAATACATTAATGACTATTTTGGTGTCACTTCATGCTCTCGTCCAGACCTCGAAAAATTCATTAACTTTGCTCCTAGTTTCCACCCCTCCATCACCTTCACTTGGTCCATCTCAGGCATTTCCCTTCCCTTCCTTTTTGTCTCCATTTCTGGCAATATAATATCCATCGCAAGCCCACTGACTCCCTTAGCTATCTGGAGTACAGTTATTCACACTCTACATCCTGTAAGGGCTCTATCCCTTTCTCTCAGCTCCTTCACCTCCATCACATTTGTTCTGATCATGCCACTTTCCAAAGTGGTGCTTCTAATATGAGCTCCTTTTTTCTCAACCGTAGATTCCCATCTACAGTTGTCAACAGCATGCAATCCATCTCCTGCACCACAACCCTCACCCCCTTCCCTCCCTCCAGTTCCCCTTGTTCTCACATTTCACTCCACCAGCCTCCGCATGCAAAGCCTAATCCTCTGCCATTTTTGCCAACTCCAGCATGATGCCACCACCAAACACATCTTCCCTTCACTCCCTTTGTCAGCATTCTGCAGAGACCATTCCCTCCAGAATAACCTAATCCGCTCCTCCACTATACGCAACACCTCTCCCGTCACTCTTGGAGCCTTCTCATGCAATCACAGAAGGTGTAACACCTGCCCCTTTACCTCTTCTATACTCACCATCCAAAACATTCATTCCAGGTTAAGCAGCATTTCACTTGCACCTTTCAATTTGGTGTATTGCATTCACTGCTCCCAATGTGGTCTCCTCTATATCAGGGAGACCAAGTGTAGACAGAGTGATCACTTTGCTGAGCACCTTGGGTCTGTGTGCAATCAGGACCTTGATCTTCCGGTTGCTTGTCATTTTAACATAAGACCCTGCTCCGATGCCCACATATCTGTCCTTGGCTTGCTGCAATGTTCCACAAAAACTCAACACAAACTGGAGGAACAGCATCTCATCTTCCAGCTAGGCGCTTTACAGACTTTCCAGTCCTAACATTGAATTCAACAATTTCACGTGATTAGCTTTACCCCATCTTGACCCCTTTGTTTTCATTCTATTTTATTAATTTTTTACTGTTCCCTACCTTTTATTTCTTTATTGTCTTCTTTTATTTTTCTTCACCCACTCTTTCCCACTATTTTATCCTCCTTTCCTTATCTTTTCTCTCCCTTTGCTTTCCCTTTTCTAAATTTTACCTCTGTCCCATCCCTGCCCCTGCCTCACCAACATCTTCATCTGTCACAGCTTACCCTCTGATTTTAGCTTCTCTGCCATTTGACCATTCACATCCTTTAATCTCTTTGTGGACTGTCATTAGCAGTCTCTTCCTCTGGTTTCTGTGGCTCATCTTTCATTCCCTCACAATGCTGTATAAATATCTCCCGTTTTCAATACCTTTTAGTTTTGACAACAGGTCATCTGGACTCGAAATGTCAGCTCTTTTCTCTCCTTACAGATGCTGCCAGACCTGCTGAGATTTTCCAGCATTTTCTCTTTTGGTTGTCTGTCACATAGTTGCTATGACTGTAAATGATTTCTTCTGTCCCTGCAACTAGCCTAAACCTTCCATGCGCCTTTCCACCTTCTGGCCTGATGCCAGCTAGAAATAGCTCCCTCATTGGATGCATGGCAGAATCTGGAAACCCTTTCTGCTGCTGACCCCTTTCTTTCACCCCACCACCACCCAGCCCACAACCAAGGCTGCTGTTTCTTGAGACATTCTTGGATTTCCTGTTGTTCAAAAGAATTAAGTTCCCTTTTAGATAACACAGAGTAACAGAAAGCTAACAGATAATGGTATCTAATACTGCCAGAGAGACAAGCTTGGACATGTTTCAGCTACTCCAGGAATGAGCTAGAGTCCTCACTTAAAGATTTATTAGAACAAAATATGCTCAGCCAAACACATTGATGGTGTAAAGGATGCAGAAGTCCTTACATTAGAGTTACTAAGCTCATTCTCAGGGTGATTCATCCTCAGATCTTTCCCTATCTTCTGTGACAATAGTTTCATTTAGCTAGAAGCAAGCATCTGAAGAAAACCATAGTATCAGTGGGTTAACATTTCACAGCCTATTCTTATGGTGGTTAATCAGATAGTAACACAGATATGCTTTAACCCCAAGAACGTTGAAAGTACACAGAATACAGGTAACAATCCTTACAAATCAGTGGCACGGTGACAGACTGGTTGTCTCTGCTGCCTCACAGCTTCACGGACGCAGGCTCGATTCCAGCCTTGGATGACTATCTGGAGTTTGCACATCCTCCCTGTGTGTGCTTGAATTTCCTCCAGGTGCTCCGGTTTCCTCCCACAGTTCAGAAATTGTGCAAGTTAGGCAGACTGACCATGCTAAATGGCCTCTTAGTGTCAGAAAATGTGTAGTTAGATGGATTAGTCATGTTAGATGAGTGAGGTTACAGGTAGAGGATCTGGGTAAGATACTTCATTAAAGTGTTAATGCAGACGTGATGGGCCAAATGGCCTCTTCTGCATTATAGGGGTTCTATGATTCTATGAAATCTAACTACACTAGTTTTAGAGGTCTTGATTATTTGGGCTGACTCTCAAACATGCTTGCAGTAAAAAAATTGCCATCAGATTCTGGCAATTGTTTCAAAATTAAATATTTAACATAAAATCAATTCTTAAATACATCTTTCTAACTGGCATTCCAATCAGTTTTAACACTTCCAATCCTTCAGCTTTGACAATATGTGACTTGAGGGGTAAAACAGCAGGTTAGCATCAAGTTCTAAGGAGTTCTAATGGAGTTCTCACAGACCACAATCAGTGAGGATAGGCAACAACACCTCCTCCACATTAATCCTCAACACCAGTGCCCCACAAGGCTGTGTCCTCAGCCCCCTACTATACTCCTTTACACCTATGGCTGTGTGGCCAAATTCCCCTCCAATTCGATTTTCAAGTTTGCTGATGACTCCACTGTAGTGGGTCAGATCTCAAACATCGACAAGACTGAGGACAGGAATGAGATAGAGAATCTGGTGAACTGGTGTGGCAACAATAACCTCTCTCTCAATGGCAACAAAACGAAGAAGATTGTCATTGGCTTCAGGAAGCATAAAGGAGGACATGCCCCTGTCTACATCAATGGGGATGAAGTAGAAAGCTTCAAATTTTTAGGTGTCCAGATCACCAACAATCTGTCCCGGTCCCCCCATCTGACACTAAAAGTTAAAAAAGCCCACCAATGCCTCCACTTTCTTAGAAGACTAAGGAAATTTGGCATGTCAGTTATGCCAAATTTGGCATCTCACCAACTTTTACAGATGCATTTAAAAAGCATTCTTTCTGGTTGTATCATAGCTTGGTATGGCTCCTGCTCTGCCCAAGACCGCAAGAAACTACAAAAGATTGTGAATGTAGCCTAATCCATCATGCAAACCAGCCTCCCATCCATTGACTCTGTCTACACTTCCCGCTGCCTTGGCAAAGCAACCAGCATAATTAGGGACCCCACATATTCTCTCTTTCAGCTTCTCCCTTCGAGAAAAAGATACAAAAGTCTGAGGTCATGTACCAACCAACTCAAAAACAGCTTCTTCCCTGCTGCTGTCAGGCTTTTGAATGGACCTAACTTGCATTAAGTTGATCTTTCTCTACACCCTAGCTATGACTGTAACACTATATTCTGCACTCTCTCATTTCTTTCTCTATGAATGGTATGTTTTGTCTGTACAGCACGCAAGAAATAATACTTTTTGCTGTATGTTAATACATGTGAAAATAATAAAACAAATTAAATCAAAGGTGATATTCCTGCTTCCTGATAACCATTAATCAGAGGAAATTCCATGCCATTGTATCATGTTTATGCAACAGTGGCTGGATGAAAAAGCTACAAGGAAATTCATAGCCACTATTTCCAAAAATTTAAAATAATGATCAGGACCTGCAAAATTCCTTTGTTTCCCATGCAACCGCTGCCCTGTCAGTTGTAAAACAAGTGCTCAGATCCAAGGCTGGATCAAGGAGTTAGTCAATTAACTTGGCAGAACTTGAATGAAGACACTTATCCTCTTTTTGCCGGTTTGACCAGCAGATGAACAATTTTTGACTTCATCCAGCAACAGACTTCCCTCTTGGATTCTGTTAGGAATTTTGCTTCTGGAGAGCTGGTATTAGGCAGAGAAATATTGATGAAGCAGCAAATGTCAGGTTAATGCTACAGCGCAGATGTAAGTTGTTCTGTGGATCTGAGTTGAGCTGTTCTTAATTTCTATAGACATCCATGATCTCGACACAAAATTTGAAGGAATAGTATTAACATTTGCTGGTGGTACAATTGTGGGGGCTTTATAAGTTGTGATGAGGATTTTGAAAGACTGCATGAACATACCAGGATGGGAAAACAGCTCAGTATAGAAACATGTGCAATAATGCATTTTGAACATGAAAGAAAAAGATGACACATCAAAGAATAAGATAATAAATTGACTATAAGAATGTTAAAATATTGCTTTGCAGATATAAAGGTCATTTAAGATGGCATTTCAGAATAACACAGGCCAAAAGACAGAGCATAAAGTAAGGATATGCATATCTTGTCTTCTTCATTCTTTCACAGACAAGGCATAGGTGCTTTCTAGCTGGGCAGGCTTCTGTCAGGATTATACCACTTGTTTTCATTCTAAACCATCATATTTGTACAACCTGAGAGCTTCACTCTAATCCGACTTCCAGTCTGATCTCAGAGTACCAATTGGATTGTTTTGTAGCACATTGGCTCAGATTTTGTTAGGAACCGTTGTGGATTTTGCCAGGAATACCAATCACAGTTTTGTTCTGAGTCCTCATTTTAGTGAATCCCTCCCATCAGATTTCTGCCCATGCCACGGCTCTGAAAAGGGTCATCTCAAGTTCTGTGACTATGGTACATTATCCCTCCACACCTTTCTTGACCTCTCTTCATCAACTGAATGGTTGAACACAAAATCTTCCTACAACATTTCTCTGCTGTCCAGCTAAATGGGACAGTCCTCCCTTTGTTCTACTCTCACCTATCCCATTATACTTAGAACATTTCCAGTAACGACTTTGCTTTCCACTTTGCATCATTACCTGAGTATCCAAGGATCTATCCTTGCCACCCCACCCCCCACCCACTTCATCCCTCACCACCCACTACTCATCTCCATTCTCACCTTCAGTGGCATCTAAAGTTATGATATCATGTCGCACATGCACACCGATGATCCCTTTTTCACCACCTATCTCCAACCCACTGTTATCTCTGGATTTCCAGCCTATTTGTCCAAAGTCCAGCTGTAGGTGAGTTGTAATTTCCACCAGATAAATATTGGGAAGACCAAAGCTATTGCCTTCACAGCCGACACCACCTCACCCCACCCCCCAGCCCAAATTCTGCTCCTTACCTCCAATGCTATTTCCTTTCCAGTTACAGTCTCAGGTTGAACTAGCCATTCAAAACGCTATGTCCTATTTGACCACAAGATGAGCTTCATACTTCAAATCCTTTCCATCGCAAAGATCACCTATGTTCATTTCTTTAACAGCATCTGTTTCCACTCCTACCTCAGCCTACTTTCTGCTAAAATCCCAACCCAAACATTTGTCACCTTCAAGCACAACTATTGCAATGCCTAACAAACCTCTATAAACTTCCCTGTCTAAATGAGCTCATCCTAAACACTACTTCTTGTATTCTCACTTGCATCAAGTCCTGCTCACTCATCACTGACCAACATTGGCTCCAGATTTCCAAATATTTCCATGAGTTGTTGCAATTCAGGTCAGAATCTCCAAAGTGTTTTATGAAATCCGGCTGGATCATAAGTTTTGCAATTTGAATTTGGCTAGTATAAGCATAAGATGCTTCACTTCAGCTGTGATTCAACTGACCCACCAGGGAGCTTTCATCAAACAAAGTTTATTTAACAATACAGTTAACATATATAGAAAGAAAATTAGCAAACACTTTTACCAATTACAAGCAAGAGAAAACCATGATATTGTAATAAATCTTAACAGCTAAATACCATTCCAACTAAACAAATCTTATAAATAAACCCCTTGCCACAGGTTTAGTGCAGAAAATATGGATGCTCACGTGATGCTTGAGCTTTGACCTTGGGTTAACAAAATAAAGAACAAAGAACAACCCAGCACGGGAAACAGGCCCTTCGGCCCAATGAGCCCGTGCCGCCGCATCCTCCTACACCTACCCTGCCCTGCGTGTATGCGAGTGGAACCCCTAACTTAGCCAGATTCAGGGGAGAATAGTGTCAATTTGGTAAACCAATCAGCCTAAGAGCACATCTTTGGGGTGTGGGAGGAAACCGGAGCGCCCGGAGGAAACCCACGCAACCACAGGGAGAATGCGCAAACTCCCACAGACACAGGCCCAAATCCATGTATCTGCACAGCTAGCAGTGCTAGTCACCGAGCTGTTGCGGCACCCGTCTACCGGTCCAGGATCAAGCACACACACCGACACGAAGTACTAGGCCACTCCCGGAACTTCCAAGAGCAGCCCACGCACGACCCACCGTGTGCATGCCCCTCGTTTGACAACAAGGTGGACCGCCACCTGTGGAATAAAAAGACAAAAACGTTAACATATAAGTCTGCATTTCCGGTGTCTCCCAAGGCTCTGACTCTATTTAATACCCCTTACTATAACCCTCATGTTTCACTCATGTGTCTATCTAAGTAAACCTTAAACAAGTCCAACGTGCCTGCCTCCACCACCCTACTCGGTAGCGCGTTCCATACCCCCACGACCCTCTGCGTGAAGAACCTTCCTCTCACATCCAAATTATACTTCTCCCCCCTCACCCTTAGATCATGACCTCTCGTAATTGTACCCAATCTAGGGAGCAGCCTCTCACTATTGACTCTATCTATTCCCTTCAGTATCTTATATACCTCTATCATGTCCCCCCTCAACCTCTGTCTTTCCAAGGAGAATAGTCCCAGTTTCTCCAACCTTTCCTCGTAACCCAGTCCCTCCATGCCAGTCAACATCCTGGTAAACCTCCTCTGCACCCTCTCCAGAGTCTCCATGTCCTTCCGGTAGTAAGGTGACCAGAACTGGACGCAGTACTCCAAATGCGGTCTAACCAACGTTCTGTACAACTGAAGCATTAGACGGCAGCTCCTATACTCTATACCCCTTCCTATAAAGGCTAGCATTCCATAAGCTTTCCTCACAACCTTCTCCACTTGTGTCGCAACCTTCATAGACTTGTGAACCTGCACTCCCAGGTCCCTCTGTATTTCTATACTCCTAATCGGTCTACCTTTTATCACGTAGCTCCTCTCTGCATTACTCCTTCCAAAATGCATCACCTCGCATTTGTCAGGATTAAATTCCATCTGCCACCTATCTGCCCAATGTACCAACCTATCTATATCCTGCTGTATCACCTGACATTCCACCTCAGTATCCGCCAATCCTGCCATCTTGGTATCATCCGCAAACTTGCTGATCACACCACGTACGCTCTCTTCCAAGTCGTTTATGTATACTACAAAGAGAGCTCCCAGTACTGAGCTCTGCGGCACACCACTGGTCACTGGCCTCCAGCCCAAAAAGATCCCCTCAACAACTACCCTCTGTCTCCTATTGCCCAGCCAGTTCTCAATCCACCTAGCTACCTGTCCTTGTATCCCATGCGCCTTAACCCCAATTTCCCTACCTTCTGCCCATAACCTTTTAACCCATCACCAATTAAAAATCTAACTTCTCCTTAAATGTGCTCACTGTTCCAGCATCCACCGCACTTTGGGATAGCGAATTCCACAGATTCACAGCATCCTTTGTGAGAAGTAGTTTCTCCTCAACTGTTTTAAATTTGCTATGATGTGGAAGTGCTGTTGTTGGACTGGAGTAAACGCAGCAAGAAGTCTCACAACACTAGGTTAAATTCCAACCAGTTTATTTGATAGTAAACCCACAAGCTTTTGGAAACGCTATTCTTCGTCAGGTGTGTGTAAGATTCTGATCAGAGAAGGGCATATAATGGCACACACAGTTTACAGAATACTGATTAGAATGCGAGTTTTTACAGCTAACCTGCTATTCAAGTCTTAAAGATGCAATGTGAGTGGAGATAGCATTAGGCATAGTTAAAGAGATGTGTATTGTCTCCAGACAGGTCAGTAAGTGAAATGTTGTAAGTTCAGGGAAGTCATGGAGGTTACAGATAGTGCAACATGAACCCAAGATCCCGGTTGAGGCCGTCCTATTTGCTACCCCTTATCCTAAGACTAAGGCCTCTTTCTTGATTTTCAGAAGGCGTTCTTTCTTGATTTTCAGAAGGCGTTCGACAAGGTACCTCACAAGAGGTTATTGCAGAAGGTCAGGGGACATGGAGTTGGGGGTAGGGTATTAGTGTGGATAGAGGATTGGTTGTCAAATAGGAGGCAGAGAGTGGGGGTCAATGGGTGTTATTCGGATTGGCGGATGGTGACTAGTGGAGTCCCCCAGGGGTCGGTGCTGGGGCCTCAGCTATTTACCATTTATATAGATGATCTGGAGGAGGGAACTGAGTGTGTGGTGTCGAAATTTGCTGATGACACCAAGATTGGTGGAACGGCAAATTGTGCGGAGGGTGTGGAGAATCTGCAGAAGGATCTAGATAGGCTGGGCGAATGGGCCAGGAACTGGCAAATGGAATTTAATGTTGGCAAGTGCGAGGTGGTCCACTTTGGTAGGAATAATGGTAGGAAGGATTATTATGCAGCAGGCGATGGTGCAGAGGGACCTCGGGGTCCTTCTGCATGAGTCGCAAAAACCCAGCCTGCAGGTACAGCAGGTGGTCAGGAAGGCTAATGGGATGCTGGCCTTCATAGCGAGGGGGATTGAATATAAAAGTAGGGAGGTCTTGCTGCAGCTGTATAGGGCATTGGTGAGGCTGCAGCTGGAGTACTGTGTGCAGTTTTGGGCGCTGTATTTACGCAAGGATATTTTGGCCTTGGAGGGAGTGCAGAGGAGGTTTACGAGGCTGATGCCGGAGTTGAAGGGGTTGAGCTATGAGGAGAGGCTGAATAAACTAGGCTTGTACTCGTTAGAGTTTAGAAGAATGAGGGGAGATCTCATTGAGACATATAAGATGATGAATGGGATGGATAGGATAGAGGTGGAGAGACTCTTCCCGCTCAGAAAGGACAGTAGGACTAGGGGGCACAGCTTCGAGATAAAGGGGGGGCAGTTTAAAACGGAGTTGAGGAAGAACTTCTTCACTCAAAGGGTGGTGAATCTCTGGAATTCTCTGCCCGTTGAAGTGGTGGAGGCTACCTCGCTAAATATTTTTAAGACGCGGGTTGATGGGTTTTTGATAAGAGAGGGGATTAAGGGTTATGGGGAGAGGGCAGGACTGTGGAACTCAGCCACGACAGATCAGCCATGATCTTATTGAATGGCGGGGCAGGCTCAAAGGGCCAGATGGCCTACTCCTGCTCCTATTTCTTATGTTCTCTCATCCTAGAATACCCCACGACAATGTTAAATTGTCCATTCACGTAGGTGCGATGGCATGCTGACAATGCATCATGACAGGTATCCCATGATATGTATCTGACAGCATCTGTAGGGAGAGAATAGAGCCAACGTTTTGAGTCTAGATGACCCTTTTGCTTTAATGCGACAACAATTTGAAATGTTTCGTAATGTACCTTTCAGATTTGATATGAATAAAGTAATTTTTTTGCAAACTGCCTGGAGTTTGTGGGGGACGGGGGCAAGGAGGAATCATACAACCGCACAGTGCAGGAAAAGGCCAATCAGCTCATCCAGTCTGCACTGCCCACAATCCCACCCAAGCCCTACTCCCACATCTCTTATCCACCAATCCCTCTAACCTACACATCTCCAAATACTAAGGGGCAATTTTAGCACGGCCAATCAACTTAACCTACACATCTTTGGACTGTGAAAGGAAACCGGAGCATCCAGAGGAAACCCACGCCGACACGCAACAATGTGCAAACTTCACAAAAGCGTTGACCGAAGCCAGGAATCGAACCCAAGCCCCTGGATCTGTGACGCAGCAGAACTAACCACTCTGCCGCACTGTCACTGGTGAAGAGTTTTCGCACCTGATTGGTTGATCGAATGCCCTTGTTGATATAATTGATCACCTGATGTGTAGTCGGTGTTGTCATTGGTGCGTTCTTGGAGCGAAGCCGATCGGATGGGGCGCCGCGAGTGTTGTTGGGGAAGGGAGCGGGATCTGATTGGCTAGCCTTCCTCCGGGTGGGGAAGCGGCTGATTGGCTGTCTCCTGACCTGGTGGCGCGTGATTGGTCAGCTCGCGGTGGCCAGCTCAGCGCAGAAGCCTTGCCGGCGGCGGGGGTGGGAGGTGGTGCGGCGTTGAGCGGGGCTCCATTGGCTGCGGCCGAATCATCCTCCTCCCCTGCGCCCCGCGTCGCTCCGCCCTCCCGATAAAGCTGCCCGCCCGCCCCTTGCTCGCACCATGGCAGAGTGCGAGCTGACAGCCAAGAGGCAGAAGATGGCGTCGGTGCTGGAACAGCTTAAGGAATTCACGGTGGTGGTGGCAGACACCGGGGACTTTAACGGTGAGGATGGCCGGGGGAGGGGGCGATATCTCCATGGCAACAATACCCACCCACTCTGCTCAGTCTTCCCCACCCCCGCCTTTACCCCCTACCGGATTGGGGGCGGGGGATCCCCGAGCAGAGCGTCACTGTGTGAAGTGGATCATCGCCACCTTTAATCAGACCCCGCATTGTGAGCTGTTTGTTGTTTGCTCATTCAGGCAAGGGGTGGGAAGTGACAGGCCTGTGGGGAGCAGGAACTCACTGGGAGGCCTCCCCACCCCACCTTCCGGCTGTCTCTCACCTCGGGGGGATTTCTCTCAAGTCTTGCTTCTGTTAGACCTCAGAATGAGCTTGGTAGTGTCCCGCCAGTCACTCACTCTGTGGCTCAGTGGGTGCTTCAGGTCCAGGGAGAATTCAACGCAGAACAGCCACTGCCACAGTATTGGAGATGCTGTCTCCCCCCACCTATGAGTTGTTAAGTTGAGACCCCCCACCCCAGGCAAACATTAGAGGATCCCATTGCCCTACTTTTGAGGAAGAGCTGAGGAATTCTGTGTGTATATTCCTCATCCAACATCAAAGGTTGGAAAGTGGTTGGCACTGTGGACCTGGGTTCAATTCTGGGCTTGAGTGACTGTGTGGAGTTTGCATGTTTTCCCTGTGTCTCGCATGGGTTTCCTCCTGCTACTCTAGTTTCCTCCCACAGTCCAGAGATGTGCACATTAGGTGGATTCACTGTGCTAAATTGCCCTTTAGTGTTCCAAGGTGTGTAAGTGGGGTAAATACATGAGGTTACGGGGATAGGGCCTGGGTGAGATGTATGGGTTGGGTAAATATATAGCATTATGGAGATAGGGAGTGTGTAAGATGCTGTATCTCCATAGTGCTATGTATTTGCCCAGCCTAGACATCTCACCCAGGTCCTATCAGAGAGTTGGTGCAGATCTGATTGGCAGAGTGGCCTCCATTTGCACTTCAGGATTATGTGATTTAACAAAACAGGTTGTGTGCAAGTTGCCATGTTTCCAGAATTGCAGCAGTAACCACACTTCAGAGCCCTTCACTTGGCTGTAGGGGACTTTGAGATGTCCAATGTTCATAAAAGATGTTATGTAAATACAAATGTCATTACCTTTTCAACACACTGGAAAGATGGAAGCCACTAAAACTATTCTCCTCTTACTGGTCTCATGCTTGTCTGTAAGGCTCCTGTGCTTAAATAAATGAAATTGGTTACTTCACACATCTACAAATGTACAGCAGAGAAGGTGGCCATCCAGCTTGTCTTTTTTTTTATTCTGTCAGAATGGACTGGGCAAATCCATTCCTTCCTCCAAGAACCAAATTCAAATTCCAATTGAATCTAACTCCCCACAAGGGAGGCAAACAAGATCCAAGCTGACACAATGAGACAATGCTCTTGGGCTTGATCTGATGCTTGATCTTAGCCAAAAGATTAAGAAGCTTGTCACGTCTGAAATGCTTTTAAACCAAAGTTCATGAATCGTGGTTCAAATTCTCCAGGGAATGTGCCAATTGCAACTCCTGACTATATATCAGGTGGCTGATTACATCAACTAATGGGTTGTGACCTCTTCATCAGCCCCAGGGAAACGACAATTTTCTTTTTTGCAAAAATATACTTGCTAACTTGCCCATTATGTTCGAGAGTCGGTAAGCTGCAAATGGCATAGAATCATACAGCGCAGAAGAGGCCCTTCAGCCCATCGAGTCTGCACTGACACATTTGAACTCCCACTTTAAAAGAGGGCCCGCACTTGGCCCATGGCCATGAATGTTATGATATGCCTCGTGCTCATCCATGTGTTTTTTAAGGGATGTGAGGCAATGGCATCCATCAGTATTTTGTTTCCTGATGTTTAGTCAAAGATGCTGGGGAGAATGTGACCTAATTCCTGAAAGAGGTGTTGGTTTTTACTCAACTTGTATTTCATCATGTCGATCTGTCTGAATTGTTACCACACATCCTTTCCAATTTTGAAAAAAACAAGAACATAGCGGGAGACAGAGCCATATGCCATTGTCCAGTGTACCTTCCAGCAAATGTCACTACAAGAGCAGGCTTGGCTGTCATGGTCCCATAGTCAAAGAAGAACATGAATTATATTTTACATATTTGGTGTCATGAAGTGTTTGACAGAGTATTAATTAATTTGAATCCAACCATTCACACCAACGTCCTCAAACTAGCAGATGTCTTTTGGTGATTGCTTGAGAGAGAGACTGTGGCCAGGACGTTGTAATGAACTAATATTGTCCTTGTTATTCTGCAGTGTTTGAATTAATACTGGGTCGGTAATAGGAACAGGAGTAGGCCATTCAGATCTGAGACTGCTTGAGTCATTTTAATAAGATTCAAAGAGCTGAATGGCCTACTCCTGTTCTTTTTACTGACGCAGTGTTAATTCGAACACTGCATTCACCTGGTTCACTTTGCTGCCTGATCTCTGTAACCCTTAATTTCAGAGTTTAAAAACCAATCAATGTCAGCCTTGAAAATATTCAAGGACTCGGACTCCACAGCTTTTTGGGGTAAAGAATTCCAAAGATTCTTTTGAGAAAAGAAATTCTTCCTCAAATCTGTCTTAAATAAGCATCCCAGTATTTACCCTGTCTAAACCACCTCTTTCCCCCCCCCCCACCCCCACCCTGAGAATCTTATGTTTCATATCACCCCTCATTTTGTGTTGTCTAACTAGCTCAATAAAGTATCAGTGAACAAAAGATAATATTGTTACAGTGGCAATCTGTCTGAACTAACAAGGGTAATTTGTATAGTCTGTATAACAATAACTATTAAATTTATTCCAGCAAAATGAGCAGAGGCTTTGTTGTTGCTGCTATTTGTGTATCTCTTAGGAAAGAGGATTTGAAAGAGCTTTAGAGAACCAAAATGAGTTAAACTTTTTGCATCCTGTACAGAACAATGACGCAATACAACCATTTCATAATATTCAATCCTGTTTTTCGGTACCAGTTCACTAAAATTTTACTAACAAATGCAAGTGTCTCATTGAAACTTCTCTGTAGTGTATACATAATGTGCTTTAAATACAACTGAATAATGTAAGAACAAGTTGCCCATTTCTAAAATTGGGCTGAATCAATTAAATCTATATTGCAAAATTTAAACCTATATAGACTCAAATGTCTAGCTAAATTAGATTGACTGCCTTGTGAATAAAATTATTGAAAAAGGCTTCAAAATAAAACTGTATCTTTCTTATGGCACCATTTGCCTACCTGTGGAACATGACCCATCTTAGTGATTTCCCATTCTGAAAAATTCTACATAAAACTTTTTTTTGTATACAGTGCTTTTCACATTTGTGAAGTATCATCATTCTCATTGTCATGAATATTTCCAAGTTCTTACCACCAAAGTAGATTAAACTTGAAATTGTCACGGTTCTAAAAAAAAAGCTGGAATCATTCAGTTAGTCAAATGGCCTTTTTTTTTTGCTGAAAGGTTTTATGGATTGAAACAGAGAATTTGTAATTATGACTAACCCTCTTTACAATGTCCACTGGGTCCAGTCTGTCCAATGCTCAAATCTGGGTTTAGTAAGGGAATTGATTTAAAGCATAAGCTGACTTAACAAGTTGAAATTTAAAGTTTTAAGTTAATTGTGTTGCAACTTGTGAAAAATGCAATATATTGTTCCCTGTAAGGATTTGGTACCTGCCTCATAATAATAATAGAATACAATGGTGCTCAAACTGCCTTACATTTTTGTCTTGCAAAAACAAATCAATAAAAGTCTCTGCTTTTCTAATACTGGGGTGTTTTAAACAGGAAAATCTAGATTTACATGCTTTTTTTGATGAATTGAATGTCCTCCAACACATTCAGTGCACAACTGTTACAGATGAAGGTTCATGTTTCAATTCCATTCTTGTAACAGAAGATGTGATGCAAATGTACTCCCTTATTGGGATGAAGGAAAACCAGACAGTGTATTTACTACTTCTGCTTGCTATCCAATAGCTTCTTACTAGAAGTGGATGTAGAATGAGGAGAGGAGATGATCAGCTGGGCCCCCCAAGCCTACGCCGCTCATTGGTCCAACCAGACCATTTTTCTGTATGCCTCCATTCCCAGTCTGCTTGTGTGGCTATCCAGATAAATCGTAATAGGTTGTGATGCCTAGTATAATTACAATTAAACAGTGCTGATATTTCCCACCTGGGTAAGGTTTTGCAGGGTGCCCAATGCCCGTTGACCTGATTTTAATGTGGATTCTTGGCAAAGGGAAGAGGAGAATGATGAAACCTGGGGAAAGAAGGGAAGGAAAGAAATTAACCTTAAAAAATTCTGGTTGCAGGAAATGAATTGTGCCCAAGCACAAGGAAAATTGAATCTATAGTTCTCTTGCTGTAATTTGAACTGTTTCTGCATGCCATGAAATCTTGACCACACAATGTTGTTCAACATGTAGGTGGGGCACAAACTGCTTAGTCACTTTGACTTTGCAGGAAGCAACGATTGCAAAATTCTTAATATCTGAATACGGCCTTTATAGGAATATTGCACAGCACACATATATATGGGTAATGGGCAGATACCTGAAACAAAACAAGTGTGCACTTTTTCTTTAAAAAAGGAAATTTTTTTGTTAAATTTGAACCAGACAGCCAATATTACTGAGGAGATAATTCCAATAATAATGTCACTAGCTGTATCTGAATATGTATACTATAGCTCTAGCTGAACAATTGCAGAAAGGGCATTTTTTAAACAAATTGAACAAACAAAATATTAAAATGGATCCCATAAGGTGGATGGAAAGGAAAGCATTTGTTTCCTCTAAATTTAAGACTTGCTGCTTTATACACAAATACATACAGCTTCTAAAAAGTCACATAGAACCATGGAATCTTACAGTGCAGAAGGAGGCCATTTGGCCCATTGAGTCTGCACTGATCACAATCCCACCCAGACCCTACTCCCATAATCCCATGTATCTATCCTAGCTAGCCCCCCTGACACTAAGGGGCAATTTAACATAGCCAATCAACCTAACTCATACATCTTTGGACCAGGAACTATATATATTCATATGCAGGCAAAAAGAACTTGTCCAGATGTTTCAGCTTTATTTGGGATGAAGAAAAGTATGGGGTACAATAACTTCCTGGTGAATTTGCCATGGCAAAGTCTCAACCAATCAATGCCAACTTACTAACCAATCATCATCTCTTTCAAAGGCAGGATAGACTGTTGTTCTCTTTGAAATTTAGCATTTTAGTGTCTGTCCTGATGCATGTATGACAAAAGATTCATTTAAAATTCAGTGATACACTCAATATAGTTCACTTAACACTTGCTAAAATCTGTACATACATATGCAGTGACCTGTCATCTGCAAGCAAAAAAATTTTAGAAATATTGGTAATTACAGAGAACAAACCTAAAATTGAATGTATGCCTTTCCCTGCTTGATTGTCATATGCCCGTTTACTTTTTTTTTCCTTTTTTCAAATAGCATAATATTTCTAACCAATGATTGAATGTGTTGCTTTTCATATGTAGCTATTGATGCATACAAACCCCAGGATGCCACAACCAACCCATCACTCATACTTGCTGCTGCTCAGATGCCAGCCTATGAAAAACTACTGGATGATGCCATTGAGTATGGAAAGAACCATGGCGGGTAAGAAACCTTTTAAAGTAAAGCCATAGTGGTAATAACTGCATGGGCTTTTTAAATGCAAATTGTAATCTAAACATGGGAAGAAGCAAAATATTAGACATTCCCTGCTCATTAGATCCACAGTAAATTTACAAAGTATTCTCTTTTGGAACAAACTTTGTAGAGAATTTGTTAAATAATTGCATATTGTATTGGAAGCATAACGTTAGCTAAGATAACATTGGGCCGAAGGGCCTGTTTCCCAGGCTGATTTTGTTCTTTTGTATAACTTTTCAATCTAAGATGTATTGACAACACCATCCTTCACCAAAGTGTCTCCTTCAATTTCCAGCTGGAAGGGGCTGCACTCACTTAGTTCTATTCATAATAATCCAATTATCGTCAGAGAATCATCTGCAATGGCTTCTCGTCCACGTTACAGTTTAGTAACATGCTCTGAAAACCCCTCAGGTTCCACATATACACTGACAACAATCAGCTCTACTTAACTGTCATCTCTCTTCCAACTTCCACTGTCTCTAAATTGTCAGACTACTTGTCCAACATCCAGTACTAGATGATCAGAAATGACCTTCAACTAAACATTTGGGAAGATTGAAGCAATTGCCTTCAGTCTTCACAAGCTCTGTTCACTAGCCGTATGCTTTCTTTTATCAGACACGGCCAGACTGACCCAGTGAAGCGCTTTTGACCATGTACCTTTGCCGTCAAGACGCAGAAACTCCTAAATGGCTTGACACATAGATGTTTTGGCTGGCTGGAGAGTCTAAAACTATGGTCACAGTCTCCAAATAAAGAATCATTAATTTAGAACTAAATGAGGAAATATTTCTTTACTCTAAGCGTTGTGAAAGTCCCCACACCTGAGGCTGTGGTTGCTCAGATACTATGAGTCCAGGGGCATGGGAATACCCCTGGGAAAGAAGGTGGGGCAGCAGATTATCTTATTGAATTACGGAACAGAGTCAAGAAGCTGAATGGTTTAATTTGTTCCTGTTTCTTATGTCCTCCTTGTTTAATGCAACATCACCAGCACCTCCCCTGCCTCAACTCGTCCATAAAAACCTAATCTATGCCTATGTTGGTTCTTGACATGACTGTTTCATGCACTTCTGGTCAGTTTCCCAGTTCGCTGAAAATTCTGCTGTATCCTAATTTAAACCAAGTCACGTAAGCCCATCGCCTCTATTTACTCTTGGTTGATCTGTCCTAATAACTCCACGAGCATAGTTTGTCAAATTTTGTTTGGTAACACTCCTGTGAAATGTCACATGACACTAATTACATTGTAGCATGATTTAATGATCAGAGTTGTGGACCTGTGCAAACTATTTGAAGATGGGTGTAATCAAGCCATGCTTAAATGGAAATAAAATATTTCTCGGATTTGAGTAGCAGCAAAAACTCCTTTTCCCAATCAACAATTATGATCACACGTGGTCTGAGGTGCAGTAAGTATATAATCAAGCTGAATCAGTTTATTCTGTGCTAGCTTCTTTGCACTAAATATTCATGCATCAGAAGCCAGAGCTTGGATTTAAGGATGTGTATAAGATTACACTCATTGCCCTTTAAACTTAACAACTGCCTGCAATTCTTGATATTCAAATAAATATACTAATCAAAGCATCTGCAATTCTTGACATTAGATTGGAATATTTATTTGAATAATGTTTAAAGTGGTATTAATGCTGCGTGAAAAGATGTACTGACTGTCAGTACATTCTCATTTCAGTAAATTTTATTTTAATTGTGGATCTGCTTCTTTCCTTGCACTTTGACAAAGTACATGAGAAACAGGAATATAATACCGTTCAGCACTTTGAGCTTGCTCCACTATATTTTATGTGATCACGGCTGAGCTTCAGCCTGTCTCCATGAATCACTCAATCCCCTATATCCCAAAATCGGTTGATTTCTAACCTGAATATAGACAAAACGAGCATTCACAACCCTCAAGGGTGGAAAATTCTAAAAACTTACAAACCTTTTGGGTGAGGAAATTTCTCCTCTTAGAATTCCTATCGTGCAGAAGGAGATCATTCAGCCCTTCAAGCCCGCACCAACTCTCAAAAGAGCATCCCACCCAGGTCCTATCCCTTAATCTGATGTGATCACCCCACTAATCCCCCTAACCTACACATTTTAACAGACTAAACAGCAATTTAGCATGGCCAATCCACCTAACCTGCACAGCTTTTGACTGTGGGAGGAAACTCATGCAGACTCTGGGAAAATGTACAAACTCCACACTTAGTCACTCAAGGGCAGAATTGAACTGGGTCCCTGGCACTGAGGCATCAGTGCTAGTCACTGTGCTGACCTCAGTCTTAAATGGATGACCACCCCTTGCCCTAAATTGCAGCTAGGGGAAACATACATGCAGCATTTACCCTATCAAGCTCCTTAAGAATTATATACATGTCAATTAGATTGCCTCTCATTTTTCCAAATTCCAGTGAGAGTCAGTCTCCTCGTAGGACAATCTTTTCATCCCAGGAATTTGCCTAGTGAACAGTTCTTACACTCAAAGAACAAAAATCAGTACAGCACAAGAACAGACCCTTTGGCCCTCCAAGCCTGTGCTGCTCATGCACCTAACTAGACCATTTGTTTGTATCCCTCTATTCCCAGTCTGTTTGTGTGGCTATCTAGATAAATCTTAAACGATCCCAGCGTGTCTGCCTCAACCACCTTGGCAGCACATTCCAGGCCCCCACCACCCTCTGTGTAAAATACATCCTCCTGACATCTGTGTTGAACCTTGCCCCCTTAACCTTGAACTTGTAACCCCTTGTGTTTGTCATTTGGGAAAAAGCTTCCCACTGTTCACCCTATCTATGCCCTTCACAATTTTATACACCTCTATTAGGTCACCCCTCATCCTCCATCTTTCCAGGGAGAACAACCCCAGTTTGCCCAATCTCTCCTCATAGCTAAGACCCTCCATACCAGGCAACGTCCTGGTAAACCTTTTCTGTACTGTCTCCAAAGCCTCCACGTCCTTCTGGTAGTGTGGCGACCAGAACTGGACGCAGTATTCCAAATGTGGCCTAACCAACATTCTATGTATCTGCAACGTCATATGCCAACCTTTATACTCTGTGCCCTGTCCAATAAAGGCAAGCATGCCACATGCATTCTTCACCACCCTGTCCACCTGTGCTGCCACCTTTAGGGATCTGTGGACTTCCACACCCAGGTCACTCTGTGTCTATACTCCTGGTGGTTCTGCCATTTATTGTATAGCTCCGTCCTGCATTAAATCTACCGAGATGCATCACTTCGCATTTATCTGGATTAAATTCCATCTGCCGTTTCTCCGCCCAATTTTCCAGCATATCTATATCCTGCTGTATTCTCTGACAATGTTCATACTATCCGCAGGTCCAGCAATCTTTGTGTCATCCACAAACTTACTGATCACATCAGCTACATCTTCTTCCAGATCATTTATTTTTATTTTATCAAACAGGAGAGGTCTCAGTACAGAGCCCTGTGGAACACCACTAGTCACAGACCTCCAACCGGAAAAAGATCCCTCCACTGCTACCCTCTGTTTTCTATGGCCAAGCCAGTTCTCCACCCATCTAGCTAGCTCACCTTTTATCCCATGAGATTTAACCTTTTGCACCAGCCTGCCATGAGGGACCTTGTCAAACGCTTTACTAAAATCCATATAGACGACATCGACCACCCTTCCCTCCTCAATCATTTTTGTCACCTCCTCAAAAAACTCAATCAAGTTTGTGAGGCATTATCTCTCTCGTACAAAACCATGCTGTCTGTTGCTAATGAGATTATTGTGTTCTAAATGCACATATATCCTATCTCTAAGAATCTTCTCCAACAATTTCCCTACCACTGACGTCAAGCTCACCGGCCTTTAATTACCTGGATTATCTTTGCTACTCTTATTAAATAATGGGACCACATTTGCTTTCCCCTAATCCTCTGGGACCTCACCAGTGTCCAGTGAAGAGATAAAGATTTCTGTTAGAGGCCCAGCAGTTTCATCCCTTGTCTCCCTAAGCAGTCTAGGATAGATGCCATCAGGCCCTGGAGACTTGTCCGTCTTAATGTCTCCTAAAAAAAAACCTAACACTTCCTCCCTTGTAATTGAGATTTTTTTCTAACGGGTCAACACATCTGAGACAGTACCAGTCAACATGTCCCTTTCGTTTGTGAATCCTGATGCAAAGTATTCATTTAGGATCTCACCTACTTCTTTGGGTTCTAAGCATGATTCCCCTCCTCTGTCCCTGAGAGGTCCGATCCTTTCCTTGACAACCCTCTTGTTCCTAACGTATGTATAAAATGCCTTAGGATTCTCCTTAATCCTGTCTGCCAAGAACATTTTGTGACCCCTTTTTGCCCTTCTAATTCCCTATTTGAGCTCATAAGAACATAAGAAATAGGAGCAGGAGTCGGCCATCTAGCCCTTCGAGCCTGCCCCACCGTTCAATAAGATCATGGCTGATCTGAAGTGGATCAGTTCCACTTTCCCGCTTTCTCCCCATAACCCTTAATTCCCCTGTCTACCAGAAACCTATCTACCCGTGACTTAAATATATTCAGCAAGGTAGCCTCCACCACTTCAACAGGCAGAGAATTCCAGAGATTCACCACCCTTTGAGTGAAGAAGTTCCTCCTCAACTCTGATCTAAACTGCACCCCACCCCCCCTTTATCTTGAGGCTATGTCCTCCAGTCCTGCTATCCTTTCCAAGCGGGAAGAATCTCTCTGCCTCTACCCTATCCATCCTCTTCATTATCTTATACATCTCTATAAGATCCCCCCTCATCTTTCTAAACTCCAACGAGTACAGACCCAGTCTATTTAGTCTTTCTTCATAGGCCAACCCCCTCATCTCCGGTATCAGCCTAGTGAACCAACTCTGCACTCCCTCCAAGGCTGATATATCCTTGCGCAAGTGCGGCGACCAAAACTGCACACAGTACTCCAGCTGCGCCCTCACCAGTACCCTGTACAGTTGCAGCAAGACCTCCCTACTTGTATATTCTATCCCCCTCGCTATAAAGGCCAACATTCCATTTGCCTTCTTGATCACCTGCAGACTGGGTTTTTGCAACTCGTGCACAAGGACCCCCAGGTCCCTCTGCACTGTAGCATGTTGCAGCTTTTCGCCTTTTAAATAATAATCCCTCCTTTTGTTATTTCTGCCAAAGTGGATAACCTCACACTTGCTAACATTATACTCCATCTGCCAGGTCCTCGCCCACTCGCTCAGCCAGATCTCTGCAGACTTTCCACACCCTCCACGCAGTTTCCTTTTCCACTCATGTCTGTGTCATCAGCAAATTTCATCACCCTACACTCAGCCCCCTCCTCCAGATCATCTGTATAAATGGTAAAACAGTTGAGGCCCCAGCACCAGTCCCTGCGGCACTCCACTAGTCACCATCTGCCAACCAGAATAGCACCCATTAATACCAACTCTTTGCTTCCTATTGGACAGACAATCCTCTATCCACGCTAACACCTTACCCCCAACTCCGTGCACCCTAACCTTCTGCAGCAACCTTTTGTGAGGCACCTTATCAAACGCCTTTAGGAAATCTAAAAACACCACATCCACCAGTTCTCCTCTGTCTACCGCACTAGTCACATTCTCATAGAAATCTAATAAATTCGTCAAACACGACTTCCTCTTAACGAATCTGTGTTGCGTCTGCTCGATCAAACCATTCTTTTCTAGGTGCCTCGCTATTTCTTTGACGGATTCAAGTATTTTTCCAACTACAGACATTAAACTAACTGACCTATAATTCCCTGCCTTTTGTCTGCTGCCGTTTTCCAATCTTCCGGCACTTCCCCAGAGTCCAGCGAATTTTGATAAATAGTTACTAAGGCATCCACTATCACCTCTGCCATTTCTTTCAGAACCCTGGGATGCATTCCATCCGGTCCTGGGGACTTGTCCACCTTCAGTCCCATTAGTCTATCAAGCACTACCTCTCTAGTGATAGAAGGATGGTAGGAGATGAGGGCCTAAATGCGATTACTATCTTTAATATCCGGCAAACTATTCGTGTCCTCCTCCGTGAAAACCAAGGCAAAAAACTTATTTAAAGCCTCAGCCATTTCCTCATCGCCCACAGCTGAATCCCCCCTCTCATCCTCCAACATTCACACTAGCCAGCCTCCTCCTCTTTATATATTTGTAAAAACTTTTACTGTCATTTTTTATATTTAGGCTAGTTTAGCTTTATAGTCTATCTTTCCTTTCTTTATCACCTTCTTAGTCATTCTTTGTTGATTTTTAAATCTTTTCCACTCTTCTAGTCGCCCACTATTTTTAGCCACTCTGAATGCATCAGCTTTTAATTTAATACTCTCCTTTATTTCCTTAGATAACCACGGCTGGTTATCCTTTCTCCTACAGTCCTCCTTTACCATTGGAATATATTTCTGCTGAGTACTGAAAAAGATCTCCTTAAAAATCCTCCACTGTTCCTCAGCTGTCCTACCAACCAATCTGCGCCCCCAATCTACATTCGCCAATTCCGCTCTCATCCTATCATACTCCCCTCTGCTCAAATAGAGGTCACAGGTTCAGGACCCTACTTTCTCATCCTCCATCTACATCAGAAATTCAATCATACTATGATCACTCGTCCCAAGAGGATCCCTCAAGAAGATCCCTAATTCTACCTGCCTTGTTACACAACACCAGATCTAAGATAGCTCGCTCCCTCATAGGTTCCATTACATACTGTTCAAGGAAACTATCCTGACAGCATTCCAAGAACTTTTCCTCAAGCCCACCACGTCCAAGTTGGGTCATCCAATCAATATGCAGATTAAAATCCCCCATAATTATCACCGTTCCATTTCTGCACGCATTAATTATTTGCTTGTTTATAGCCCACCCCACCTCAGTTATTATTTGGGGGCCTATTGACCACACCCACCAGCATCTTCCTCCCCTCACTATTCCTTATCTCCACCCACAACAATTCCATGTTTTGCTCTTTGGAGCCTATATCTTCCCTTACTACCGCCCTGATATTATCCTTAATTAACAGAGCTACCCTACCCACTTTTTCCTCCCATCTATCCTTCCTAAGCAACTGATACCCCTGGACATTCAGTTCCCAGTCCCTGTCACCCTGCAACCACGCTGAACAGGTCCCATCTGCCTCAAAACTGGTGCCAATGCCCCATAAATTCAAACCCATTCCTCCCACACCATTCCCTGAGCCACCCATTCATTTCCTTAATCCTATTTACCCTGTGCCCATCTGCATGTGGTTCAGGTAGTAATCTAGGGATAACCACCTTTTCGGTTCTGCTTTTTAATTTGGTTCCCAGCTTTGCATACTCACTCTGCACATCCTTAGTTCCTATTTTGCCTATGTTGTTGTGGTTCATGTGGGTGCCAACGATCGGATTCTCACCCTCCCACTCCAGGTTCTTCTGCAGCCCAGATGAGACATCCTGGACCCGAGCACCAGGCAGACAACACATTCTTCGGTATTCTTTATCCTTGTCACAAAGGACAGTGTCTATGTCCCTAACTACCCTATCCCCAATTACCACTACATTCCTCTTCCGCTTTGACCTCTGTCTGCACCACTGTACTGTGGGCAGTTTACTCGTCAACTTTGCAGCCCTTGTTCTTGTCCACACTGGGAGCAAGAATCTTAAACCTGTTGTGCAGATTCAGGGGCTGAGGCTTTTGGGTTCCCCCCTCCTTCCTCCCTCCCTTCTTCCTGTTCCTGACCCTCAGAGTTAGTCAGTTTAGGGGGTTTGAATTTCTCTTGTAACCCGTTATCCAGGTTACAGTCCCCCCTCCCTGATGAGCCTCAGTGTCTGAAGCTCTCAGCTCGTCTACCTTGAGCTGGAGCACCTCAAGCAACCAGCACTTAACGCAGACATAGTCACTGGGAAGCACCTTGGGGTCCACCAGCTCCCACATCATGCAGAAACTGCACATCACATGTCCCTCCATCTCAGTCTCCTAGTGAATTCTAAACACAGTTAAGAATTTAGACTGACCTTGCCCCTTTTCTCCAAAGCCCTTACAGCTCACTTTGCTCCCTTCTCACTCCACTGCCCACTGTCTACTGCAACCCTCCTTTTATACTTTGTGCGGTAAAAAATCCCTTCCCACAAAGCCCTGCGGCCCACTTCCTGTTTAACTTTTAAAGCAGAAATGCCGTTTAAAAAGCCCGCAAAAATCTTTACAAAGGCAATCACTTACCTTTACTCCGTGTAACCTTCTCTCCGTGCGCTCCCACGAACAATCTTTTTTGCTTTCCCTGTATCCCTCCATGGCTCCATCTGTTTTTAGCTGTCTGGACCTTACGTATGCCTCTTTCCTTTTTGATTAGACCTGCGATTTCCCTGGTTATCCACGGCTCTCGAATCTTACCTTTCCTATCATTCTTTTTTATAGACGCATGCCTGTCCTGCAGCCTTATCAACTGCTCCTTAAAAGACTCCCACATGCCAGATGTGGATTTACCCTCTAATAGCCTCTCCCAATCAACAGCCATCAAATCCTGCCTAATCTGGCTTAGTTTGCCTTCCCCCAATTCAGCACCTTACCCATAGAACAACACTCATCTTTTTCCATTACTATCCTCAAGTTTACAGAATTGTGGTCACTATTTGCCACATGTTCCCCTACTGAAACTTTGACGATCTGACTGGGCTCATTCCCAGTACTAGGTCCAGTACAGCACCCTCTCTAGTTGGACTAACCACATACTGTTCCAAAGAACCTTCCTGTACGCACTTTATAAATTCCTCCCCATCCAGTCCCCCAGCCCTAAGTGATTTCCAGTCTATACAAGGGAAATTAAAGTCGCTCACTACAGCGACTCTTTTTTTTTCACCTATCCAGAATCTTCTTACATATCCATTCCTCAAATTCCCATGGGCTATTGGGAGGCCTGTAGTATACCCCCAATACAATGACTGCGCCCTTCCTGTTTCTGAGCTCCACCCACAGTGACTTGTTACATGACCCTTCTAAGTTGTCCACCCTCTGTACCACTGTAATATGCTCCCTAACCAGTATTGCTACTCCCCCACCTTGTCCCTTCTCTGTCGCGCCTAAACCACTTATACCCCAGAATATTCAGCTGCCAGTCCTGACCTTTTAACCAAGTCTCCGTCACTGCAACCACATCCAAGTTCCACGCAAGCATTAAGGCTCTAAGTTCGTCTGTCTTGCCCGTTACGCTCCTTGCATTGAAGCAGATGCACTCCAGACCTCCAGGCCCACTGAGGTCATCCTCCCCCAGAATAGCCTTGTCCTGGCCCCAAGTTCGTCCCCAGCCTCTATGCTTATTGACCTATTGTTTTGATCCCCACCCCCTGCCACATTAGTTTAAACCCGCCCGAACAACACTAGCAAAACTCCCAGCCAGGATATTCATACCCTTCCAGTTAAGGTGTAACCTGTCCTTCTTGTACAGGTGCCATCCTGTCTTGAGGGCTTCCCAGTGATCCACGAATTTGAAACCCTCCCTCCTGCACCAGTCCTTTAGCCATGCGTTCAGTTGTACAATCTCCTGTTCCTAGCCACACTAGCGCTTGGCACTGGGAGTAGTCCAGAGATTGCCACCCTAGAGGCCCTACTTTTTAGCCTACTACCCAACTCCCTGAATTGCTTTCGCAGGACCTCCCTGCTCTTTCTGCCTACGTCATTTGCACCAATGTGGACAATGACGTCTGTCTGGTTATCTGCCTGGTTTAGTATGCTTCCTACCCACTCAGAGACATCCAGGACCCTGGCATCAGGGAGGCGGACTACTATCCTGGAGTCTAGTTTGCGCCCACAGGACCACCTGTCTGTGCCTCTAACTATTGTCCCCACTACTATTGCTCTCCTAGTCCCCCTCTTTCCCTTCAGAGCCACAGAGTCTGACTCCATGTCAGCGACCTGGTCACCTTGGCTTACCCCTGGAAGGTCATCCCCTCCCACAGTATCCAAAACGGTATACTTATTTTGGAGAGGGATAACCACAGGGGATCCCTTCACTGACTGCTCTGTCCCTTCCCTGCTGTTGTCTGTTGTCTGTCCCCCAGCCCTTACTGTTAAGGGGAACAACCACCTGGGTACTCTCTAGTATGTGACCTTTACCCTTCCTAACCGTGACCCACGTGTCTTCTTCCCGTGGCCTTGGTGTGACTACCTGCCTATAACTTCCCTCTATTAATTCCTCATTCTCCCTGACTAGACTAAGGTCATCGAGCTGCAGCTCCAGTTCCCTAACAAGGTACCTCAGGAGCTGCAATTCGACGCACCTGGTGCAGATATGGATTCCGGGAAGCTAGGCAACTCCATGAACTCCCACATCCAACACTGAAAGCAACAAACTGGCCTTTTACTCATGCTTACCCCTTTCTTTAAATTTCTGGAAGAATGAAGAACAGAACCTACCCTGCCTCTGCCTGTTTACGCTGAAGCCCATTGAGCCAAAGCCCTTCAGCCTTCACTGTGTTCCCTCTCATTCTGCTATCTGCTACCTGCTACTGACATTGCCCGCTGTATAGAGTGGCCTTCGTTTTATTGTTCCCTTTCATCAGTAGTTCATGTCAGGCACCTGCACAGTTTTCCCAGTTTAAAAAAAAACTTTTGAAAGGAAAAAAGCCCACAAAAAAACCTTAAACTTAATGAATAAATAAATAAGCAAGCAAACACTAGCTGCCTTACCCTCAGCACGAATCTCTCCCTCTCAAACTTGCTCTGGTCTCACAATAAGGTCGATTCCCCAGGTGAGTGACTTATAGTAAATTAAGAAACTCAAACTCCCAGACTACCCTGCGGTCCGCTTCCCGTTCCCCAGTTAAAAAAACACTTGAAAGGAGATAAGCCCGCGAGAAAAACTTAAACTTAACGAATAAGTAAACAAGCAAACACTAGCTGCCTTACCCTCAGCACGAATCTCTCCCTCTCAAACTTGCTCTGGTCTCACAAAGGCAAGTGTATTCTTCCTTTGGTAAAAATTCAAAATTGTACATGGAACTCCAGGTGAAGTCTGTTCAAAGCTGCAATTCCAGTATGACTACTATTATATTACAATTGTTTTTTAATGAAAACAAACCTACAAATTTTTTTATCCTGTTCTAAAAACATAAACATAGAAACTCGAAACAGGAGTAGGCCATTTGGCCCTTCAAGCCTGCTCTGCCATTCATTTTGATCATGGCTGATCATCAAATTCAATATCCTGATTTCGCACCCCCCCCCCCCCCCCGCCCCCAACATGCTTTGATCTCTTTAGCCCCTAGAGCTAGCTCTAATTTCTTCCTGAAATCAATCATTGTTTTGGCCTCAGCTACGTTCTGTGGTAGTGAATTCCATACATTCACCACTCTCGAGGTGAAGGAACCTCCTCACCTCAGTTCTAAAAGGTTTACCCCTTATCTTCAAAATATGACCCCTCAGTCCATCTCCTCCACCATTGAAAACCTTCTTCCTGAATCTACCCTGTTAGAATTTTGTAGGTTTCTATGAGATCCCCCTAATTCTTCTACATATCCTAACCAATTTAGCCTCTCTTCCTATGACCTGCCATCCCAGAAATCAGTTGGTAAATGTTTGCTGTATTCCCTCTAATAGCAAGGACACCAAAACTGCACACAATCCTCCAGGTGTGGCCTCACCAACGCCCTATACAATTGCAGCAAAATATCCCTATTCCTATATTCAAATCCTCTTGCAATGTAGACCAACATACCATTTGCCTTCTTTACTGCCTGCTGTACTGCATGCTTATTTTCAGTGACTAATACATGAGGCACCAATGTCTCGCTGAGTGTTTCCTCTCAATTTACAGCCATTCAAGTAATAGTCTGTCTTCCTATCATTGCTACCAAAGTGGATAACCTCATTTGTCTAAGTTATACTGCATCTGCCGTGCATATGCTTATACACTCAGCCTGTCTAAGTCACACTGAAGCACCCCTGCATCCTCCTCACAGCTTACTCTCCTGCCCAACTTTGTATCATCTGCAAATTGAAGATAATAATTCAGCTCCCTCTTCCAAATCATTAATAATGTGAACAGTTGGAGTTTTAGTACAGATCTCCACTAGTCACTGACTGCCATTTATGCCAACTCTTTGCTTCCTATCTGCTAACCAGCTTTCTATCCATGTCAAGATGTAACCTGCAATCTTACGTGCTTTAACTTTACTTAATACTCAGTATGTGAGACCTTGTCAAAAACCTTCTGAAAGCCTGAATAAGCCACATACACTAGTTCTCCTTGGTCAACTGTATTAATTACACGCTGCATGTTAACTTCCTGATTCATGTACAAAAACATCTAGACGCTTTTTGATAGCAGCACCTCTTGGTCTCTTGCCATCTTGTTACAAATATACAAATTTGGAGCTGGAGTAGACTGTTTGGTGCCTCAGGTCGGGACTGCTCTGCTGTTCAGTAAGATCATGGCTGATCTGCAAAATGGCCTCAAGTTCACATTCCACCTGCTCCTGAGTAACCCTTGTTGGTCAAAAAGCTGAATAACCTTGCCTTCAAAAGTTCCAAAAATTCATGACACTTATTCTCATTTTTAAAATTTTATTTGATGGGAGACCCCTTGCTTTTAAACTGCCCTCTTGTTCTAGTCCTCTCATAAGGGGAATCACCCTTTCAGCGTCGACCGTGTCAAGTCTCTTTAGAATCCTGTGTTTCAATAAGATCATCTGTCCTCCTTCTAAACTCCAATGGAAACAAACCCAGCCTGTCCGACTTTTCCTTGTAACTTAAAACTACCTTTTTTGTTCTCAGATCTGAGGCTGAACAAATGTCCAATGTCGTAGACAAGCTGTTTATCAACTTTGGGGTGGAAATTTTGAAGAAAATTCCTGGCAGAGTTTCAACTGAAGTTGATGCAAGGTAAAAAATTGATAATACTTGAACAGCAGCTTACAATAAATATCGAGTACAGTCAATTTTAAACTTATCTGCCCAATAGAATTAGTGGGTTGCCCAGTTTGCTTTAATATAGCCCTCTACTTTGTATGTTCATGATGTAGTGACATTATTTTATCATATCATGAAGTCATTTGCTGACCTCATGTTAATTTAAAACATGTTTCTTGTCTTTGTGTTTTATGTATATTGACACTGACTCCTCTACCTAAATCCCAATCGTTAGGTAACAGGAAGGACAATGGTTCCAACACTGATCCCTGTGATTCACCATTTACACCTCACTAGTATGAAAATAAAATTTTAGATCTTCTCTTTACAATTTAACTCCACTAGAGAGAAGTGATGATTAATTCTCCAAAGCATGTCCACTACCTGCAAGGCGCAGGTCAGGAATATGATGGAATATTTCCACTTGCCTGGATGAGTGCAGCTCCAACAATGCTAGGAACTCAACGCCATTTGGACTAAAGTTGTATGCATGATACCCTATCCACTACTTTAAACTTTTGCTCCCACCACCATTGGTGCATAGTGGCTGAAGTGTGTAGGATCTGCTGACTCATTTAAGCAACTCACCAATCCTCCTCCAAACCGCACGCTGCCCTGACTTGGAACTGCATCTCTTTTCCTTCATTGTCACTCAGTTAAAAATCTGGAACACCCTTGCAACACTGGATGTACCTACAACATATGAGCTGCAGTGATTCAACAGGTAGCTTACTGACACCTTCTTGAGGGTAATTGAGGGTGGCATCAAATGCCAATCTTGTCAATAACACCTACAACGCATGAAATAATTAAACAAACTGTTGTTTTTTTGACTAACTGCATCACCTGGATGTGCCTGTTGCTCATTTTTGATCTATGCTAGGTTGTCATTTGACAAAGATGCTATGGTCCGAAAGGCCCAACGCCTAATTCAAATGTATAAGGATGCTGGAATCAACAAGGATCGTATTCTCATCAAACTTGCTTCTACATGGGAGGGTATCCAGGCTGGGAAGTAAGTATTGCTTTGTAGAAGTGCCGGAGGATTGGAAAACGGCTAATGTTACGCCGTTGTTTAAGAAGGGTGCCAGGCAAAAGGCAGGGAATTATAGGCCGGTTAGTTTAACGTCTGTGGTAGGTAAAATGTTAGAATCCGTCATTAAGGAGGAAATTGCGAGGCATCTTGAAGGGAATTGCTTGATAGAGCAGACGCAGCACGGTTTCCTTAAAGGGAAGTCGTGTCTGACAAATTTACTGGAGTTCTATGAGGATGTGTCTACGGCGGCCGATAGAGGAGAGCCGGTGGATGTGGTCTTTCTGGATTTTCAGAAGGCGTTTGACAAAGTACCTCATAAGAGGTTATTGCAGAAGGTCAGGGGACTTGGAGTTGGGGGTAGGGTGTTAGCGTGGAAAGAGGATTGGTTGTCAAATAGGAGGCAGAGAGTGGGGGTCAACGGGTGCTATTCGGATTGGCGGATGGTGACTAGTGGAGTGCCCCAGGGGTCGGTGCTGGGGCCTCAGCTTTTTACCATTTATATAGATGATCTGGAGGAGGGAACCGAGTGTAGGGTGTCGCAATTTGCTGATGACACCAAGATTGGGGGAACGGCAAATTGTGCGGAGGGTGTGGAGAGTCTGCAGAAGGATCTAGATAGGCTGGGCGAATGGGCCAGGAAATGGCAAATGGAATTTAATGTTGGCAAGTGTGAGGTGGTCCACTTTGATAGGAAGAATGGTAGGAAGGACTATTACTTACGTGGCGAAAAACTGCAGCAGGCGACGATGCAGAGGGACCTCGGGGTCCTTGTGCATGAGTCGCAAAAACCCAGCTTGCAGGTGCAGCAGGTGGTCAGGAAGGCAAATGGGATGCTGGCCTTCATAGTGAAGGGGATTGAATATAAAAGTAGGGAGGTCTTGCTGCAGCTGTATAGGGCATTGGTGAGGCCGCAGCTGGAGTACTGTGTGCAGTTTTGGGCGCCGCACCTGCGCAAAGATATTTTGGCCTTGGAGGGAGTGCAGAGGAGGTTTACTAGGCTGATACCGGAGTTGAGGGGGTTGAGCTATGAGGAGAGGCTGAATAAACTAGGCTTGTACTCGTTGGAGTTTAGAAGAATGAGGGGAGATCTCATCGAGACATATAAGATGATGAATGGGATGGATAGGATAGAGGTGGAGAGACTCTTCCCGCTCAAAAAAGACAGTAGGACTAGGGGGCACAGCCTCAAGATAAAGGGGGGGCGTTTTATAACGGAGTTGAGGAGGAACTTCTTCACTCAAAGGGTGGTGAATCTCTGGAATTCTCTACCCGTTGAAGTGGTGGAGGCTGCCTCGCTAAATATTTTCAAGAAGCGGGTTGATGGGTTTTTGATAAGAGAGGGGATTAAGGGTTATGGGGAGAGGGCCGGAAAGTGGAACTGAGCCACGACAGATCAGCCATGATCTTATTGAATGGCGGGGCAGGCTCGAAGGGCCAGATGGCCTACTCCTGCTCCTATTTCTTATGTTCTTATGTTACATAATTTACTAAAAATGGCAATGAATATAGTCCATGTGATTGTACTTTTAATCAGACTTTTGAGAGACCAACCAAATCTATTTTAATACTCCCAATTTCTAACAAAACCTAGTGGAAACGGTAAAGGGATTCCATTCCTTGCTCTTCATGCCTGATTGCAGCTTAATGTTTGCATCTTAATTAGCTGAATTGCAAAGGATCATTTGGAAATAATTATGCGTGCCTTAGCCTGATTTCCATGATTGGCCTGAGAATCTCAACCATGAAAAACGAGGCAGTGATGTTAGAACAGTTCTGCAGCTCATCTAAGGTTGTGCACGTGTGATGGTTTCATGTTTACTTACATAATCTGTTCTAATGTTTAGGATAACGTTTTAAAACTGTCTTTTGTTTGACTGTCAGCCTAAGATTATCAGCATTTCAACATTCATAACTCTAAATGTTCCAATAGAAGTTTGCTTTGACGTTCGGGAGCACAAGCTAACATAATATATTATTACAAAACATATATAATTTAATAAGGTTTGAGTGAATCATGAATATTACCTATAATTAAATGTTGACCCGTTGGTTGCTGTCCCTCCAAGTTCCTACAGCCAACCTGACTTTGTCTATCAGCAATATGGACCCAATCATTCTAGCAAGCTTAACACTTGGAAACTTAGAAATAGGAGAAAAGATAGTGGAATGGCAGGTGAGGAAATTCTGACAGAGGGCAGAGGAGTAAGTTACTTGTTCTGGCACTGGTTACTTCTGATTTTAGATTCTGGAAGAATCTTAAGTAGTTGGTTAAATGTTCAGAATAAAAACAAACTACTTCTGACAGATGAACACTTGTTGTTTTCTTCCCTTCCTTCTTGATCCTGCTGTACAAACCATCCTTGATTTGCTGTAACCAGTTTACTATTCCAGGCAAGCATAGCTAAACCTGAATAACTCTGTTTTAGGATCCTTGAAGAACAGTGTGGCATTCACTGCAACATGACTCTGCTTTTCTCATTTGCTCAGGCAGTTGCCTGTGCAGAGGCTGGGGCAACACTGATTTCCCCATTTGTGGGTCGCATTCTGGACTGGCATGTGGCCAATACAGATAAGAAAAGCTTCGAACCATCAGCAGATCCAGGTACCTTCATCTAGCCATTGAATTCCATAGTAAACCCATGGACAATAGCAAACATTAGCTTATTGATGCAGTTAGTATAACTGTGGCCCTTTTATTGACTGGAAGGTATTGATTATCTGGACTCATTTTATTTGGGAGAATTTTGCAACTAACTTTGATCACTATTCTTGTCTGTAGTAACTGCCATATAATATAAAATTAGTGTTCTCTGCCACTGACTTTATTCCGTCCCTGACAGCTGCCTGAGAGTGAAGCAGACTGTTATACCCTTGGTGTTGTGTTTAACCCCCTGATATGAGCTTCCAGCTGCCTATCTGCCATCACTAAAACCTATTTCCAACCTTTTGACATTGGCTGACAGCACCATAGCAGAGCACACTTCTTTATTGCTGAAGCCCTCATCCATGTGTTTGTTATCTTTAGACTTTACTGTTGCCATGCAGTAAGTGCATGTCTTGTCTTTCACCCTCCAAACTTAAGCTTATTCAAAACTCTGCCACTCATGTCCTAACTTGCATCAACATTCATTCAATGGTCACCCCAGGGCTCATTGTTTAACAGGGAGTCAAATGTAGGTCAGTGTCTCAGTTCAGAAATTCTCATCCTTGTTTTCAAACTCCACCATGGCTTGGCTTATCCCTATCTCTAACTTCCACCAGCCTTACAATCTTCTGGTATCTGCACTTCTTCCCAGTTCTGACCTGTGAGGCCCTGAACTTTGAAATTTCCTCTTGCATCTCTCTCTTTTTCCTCCTTGACACTAATAGCTACCTACTTATCCAAGCTTAAGGTCATTTGACTTAAAATCTCCTTTTGTGGCTTAGTGTCAGATTGTTTTATAATGCTCTTGTGAAGTCCCTTTGGATATTTTGCAATTTTAAAGTTGCCATTGAAGCAGAAGCACTGCTGTTGCTGCTTGAAATATTGGTTCAGTACCACTCTTCAATGACATTGTCCCAGGTACTTGGCCATCACTTTCTGTGTCAAATCATTGGGATTATTCCATAGTATTGTGCCTTGCATCTTCTGGAAAGCATATTTTCTTTGCGTATCTTGTGTTTTGACACTATCCTTCTACATCTTGCACAGTACTATGTGCACTAACATGGGTCTGATTGTGAGTATTAGTTTGAAACCTTGTCTTATATTTGCGGGGGGGGGCGGGGGGGGTTCCTTGCTGCAGCTTACTTAATAGTGTGCTGATAAACCAGCAATAAGCCATTTACCTGACTGCAATGTACAATATTATATAATGGCTAACTGAAACATTATTGGCTTTTTTAACTAATTCCCAAATTATCAATCTGTTTCTTTTTTGTCTCTTGCTTTTGGCAAACTTTTTTGTGGGATTTTTGCTTTTCTTTTGAATTGCCCATCAAAAGCATTTTTCAGTCTTCAGATTTTGGTTAAAAAATGAATTATGATATTACACTGTAGCAGCAGAATATTTCCCCCCTCCCCCCACCCCCCACCTCTTCTTGCACCCCCAAAGCTCCTTTTTTTTAATGCATATCCTTGCTTTTGGGCATTTCTCATACAAGGCTCACATGCAGCCAGTTTTATTTCAGAAGGAAGAACAAAGTCATTAAGTTTAAGCCTGATGATTTTTCTGGCTACTATGTTTATTATATTCCTGATTTTGGCAATAGGTGTTCAGAGTGTAACGAAGATCTACAACTATTACAAGAAGTTTGGGTATAAAACTATTGTCATGGGAGCATCTTTCCGTAACACTGGTGAAATCAAGGCATTGGCTGGCTGTGACTATCTCACAATATCTCCAAAACTACTGGAAGAACTTAGCAAAGACGTTGAAAAGCTAACACCTGCTTTGAGTGTTAACAAAGGTAAGATGTGGCTCAATTGAGTTACCAAACAAATTAGATTTTCTCTCTCTCTCTCTCTCTCTCCCTCGCAAGCTTGACTGTCATACACTGGTCCCAAAGAAAGTAAATTGCATAGTACGATGGAAGAACTAGCTAAGATTGAATGGATAGATAAACTAACCAAAGGATGATCAATTAAAAACGGGGGAATTTAAGCAATTCAAAATGTTCAACGAATATACAGTTCATTCTCAAAAACAGAAAATCTATAAGAAAGATCTATCTGTGGCCTACTGAAGGAAGTTAGTTGATAGAATTAGATTGAAAGAAGAGGTTTACAATGTGGTTTTAAAAAAAAATTATAGCAAGCCTGAGATTTAGGAATATTTTAGGAATGTGCAAAGTTGAATCAATCTCTGAATCAACTAGCCAGGAATGTACAATTCCATATATGATCGCTAAGTTCTGTGCAATTTTAGAAAAGCTTTATTTTTGTACCCCAAGCTTCTGACAATGAAGGCCAGCATACCAATTGCTTGCTGCATGCTAATTTTTGTATTCCGTTTTATGAGTACACCAAACCCCCCCTCTACATTATTTACACATCCTTTACAAAGTATTCTGCCTTTCTGTTTTTACTATCAGTGGATAACCTCACACTTCATCACATTACTCCTTTAATGGATTGTTACCCATTCACTTGATCTGTCTAAACCTGTTTGCTATCTGTGTCCTCATCACAGTTTCTATTTTCACTTATCCAAATTTACTAATAATACAAAGCTACCTTGCATACCGCCTCATCGTCGAAGTCATTATAATGGTCCGTAACATCTGTGTAGTGGCATCCAGGGTTCCCACATGTCAAGGTAGCATCTGAATTTTTATTTTCTGTCACTTTTAAATTGTTTTTGATTTTTAGATTTCCCATGGCATTGTGCAAAAATAGTCATGACCAAGTGTTAGTTTCAGGTGAAGTGGGATTAAAGAGCTGGGGATAATTCTGCTCCAGTTTATGCCAATTGTGTATATTTTCATTTGTACATCCACCCCTTTTGGTGCACAAACCTAGTTAGTTTCTTTATTCTTAGCAAACATTGAACTAGTTTTACTCTGGACCTTCGGAGGTGAGGCAGGCAAATTGTCATTGAGAAGTAGGGCAAACAGTGCATCTATTTTTGACATGAACGTTGCTGTGGTGGTTTTGGAAGGTAAACTGACTCTGAATTGTTTTAAATGTTTCCACCTTCAAAATTGAAAGGCTCTCTACAGAAAGAAAAATGAAGTAAAAGCACTGGGATGGCAAATTGAAATTAAATAGAAGTACGGTTTAAACTAACATTTTAAATCCATGTCTTGCTGTTTAGGTTTGTTATTGGAATTCAGCCCTCCTTGGTTTTAAAGTTTTTAGTTTTAATGCCTTTTTCTTAACGTTGCAAAACCACGTAAGCGAAGGAGATAAATTTCCCAGTACCAGATGGCTATAGCTGTGTAAAAGTTTAAATTTCTGTGTACAAACTTTGTTCTTGAATCAAATTTTGTCAATGCAAATAACTGGTCTAAATCTTAAAAATTCTGCTCTGCTCTTGTGTAGCCCAAGCACTTGACCTACAAAAAGTTGAAATGAATGAACAGATCTTTCGTTGGCTTCACAATGAAGACCAGATGGCAGTGGAAAAATTGTCTGATGGAATCCGCAAGTTTTCAGCTGATGCAATTAAACTAGAAAATATGCTAAAGGTATGCAAGTTTGAAAATCTGTGGCTTGAATATCAACTAGACAGAACAGCCTAAAAATTAGAATGTTTCTGATTTTGGGCTCTGATCACAATTTACAATTACACCACCCTCAATCCAGTTGAGATATGCAAACTGCTGCTTCCCCAATTCAATTATTTCACAGTAACCCAGTGCTGAGTGTGTTGCTGGATGATTGCACACTCGCGGGCCCCGCAGTATGCCTCGCTAGCATGTGTTTCAGCTACTTGCACCTCTTAAAGGGGTGATGCACTCATAAGCTGCAGGAATTGGCAGCAAGAAGAAGCACACCAAGTGGCGTTGTGGTCAAGAGTAAGCACTCGCAGGTTTCTGATACATCACTGGGACCATTTGATAGGAAGTTGAAAGGATAGAGAAGCCTGGCTTCTGCAGGAAGCTGTAGAGGCAAACTGAGTGTAAGGGAAGCAGGTGGCCCTCGAGGTCTATGTCCAGAAGACGTGGCAGCAGCGCTTCAAGAGGTTCAATTATTTTGCGTGTGGCCAATGTCAGTGAATGTATGTTTCTGTTCACTGCACCATCAATTTCTTGTGCTGTTCAAGATGTCACAATGTCTTCACTACCTTATAATAATTAGGATCAACATTCAGATTCTCTTACTCCTCCAGTCAAATTTTATGCTGCAAGATTTACACCCTCCTCTCTGATTCAGTTCTAGCACATACATCACCCATACGCAATCAGTGACATTCTTCTCAGGACCTTCTGCAGAACAAGGTGATCTTTAACAGAAGGGAGTAGACCAGAATTGGAAGTGTGGCCGACGATCCTGTCCCTTCTTAAATCCCAACCCTGTAGCGTGACATGCAAACTAAATAATGTGACCATGAAATCATGCTCCTAGCATCCCCTTCTGCATTTGCACTTTCAGATATTTGAGGGAAAAAGATGCCACTTGGCCAGCCACTGCAACCTCATCATGAGGGGTAAGAGATATATCAGATGTCTGAGCACGAAGCACCATTACTTAGTCTGACAATCACACCTATCAACTTGGATACTGGCATAGGGCATAGATAATATCAAGAAGAATATAATAGACTTGGCGAATCAAACAAACTTCCCCACTTCTGACCTTATGGTGGAAGGAATGTCACCGAAGGAGCTGAAAATGTTTGGGCTGAGGACGTTACCCTGAGGAACTCCTGCAGTGATGTCCTGGAACTGAGCTGATTGACCTCCAGTTGGCATAACCATCTTACTTTGTGACAAGCATGATTTCAACCAGCAGAGGTTTATCTGCTTGATACCCAATGACTCCAGTCTTGCTAGAGCTTCTTGATGCCACACTCTTGTCAACTACTGCCTTGACATCAAAGGTAGCAACCCTCGTCTTGCCTCTGGAATTCAACTTTGTCCATGTTTGAATCAAGGCAGTAATGAAATCGGGAGCAAGGTGAGCGTGGTGTAACCCAAATTGAACCCCAGTGAACAGATTGCTAAGCAAGTTCCACTTGGTAGAATGGTTGTTGACCCTTTCCATCGCTTGACTGATGGCCAGGTTGGATATGTCTTGCTTTGTGTACAGGACATACCTAGGCAATTTTCCACATTGCTGGGTAGATGCCAGTGCTGTAACTGTACTGGAACAACTTGGCTAGGGGCATGTCAAGTTTTGAAGCACAAATTTTATGTACTATTGTCAGGCCCCATAGCCTTTGCAGCATCCAGTGCCTTCAGCCAATTTTTGATATCAATTGCATTCCTGTATTCTTTATTGAACTAGGGTTGATCCCCTGGTTTGGTAATGGTGGAGTGGGGGATTTGCAGGTTGTAGTTGAGTACAGTTCTGCTGCTTATGTTCTTGAGTGTATCGTTAATACCCCATCTGGGGTTGCTGGATATGTTTGAAGTCTATCCCATTAGCAAAGTGGTAGTGCTTTTGAAGGCGTCCTCAATGTGAAGATGGGACTTTGTGCAGTGGTCACAGATGTATCCATTGCAGTTGGTCCCCTATCGCATCCCCCACCCCCTGCCCACCACGCGCACACTACGTACATAATACATACAGACAGAGACACACACACACACACACACACACACACACACACACACACACACACACACACAAGCGTAGTAGCAATATCCTTTAAGACCCAGCCAGCTCAGTCTGTGGTGGTTCGACTGAGCCACTCGTGGTGGTGACGACTGAAGACCTTCACCCAGAGGACATTTTGTCCTTGCCACCCTCCGTGCTCCCTCCAATTGGTGTTCAATATGGAGGAGTATTAATTTTTTTGGTGGGGAGGGGAATGTATATTGTTGCAAAAACCCAGCCTGCAGGTGCAGCAGGTGATCAGGAAGGCAAATGGGATGCTGGCCTTTATAGCGAGGGGGATTGAATATAAAAGCAGGGAGGTCTTGCTGCAACTGTACAGGGCACTGGTGAGGCCGCAGCTGGAGTACTGTGTGCAGTTTTGGTCGCGGCACTTGCGCAAGGATATTTTGGCCTTGGAGTGCGGAGGAGGTTTGCTAGGCTGATACTGGAAATGAGGGGGTTGGACTATGAAGAGAGGCTGAATAGACTGCATTTGTACTCATTGGAGTTTAGAAGGATGAGGGGGGATCTTATAGAGACGTATAAGTTAATGAAGAGGATGGATAGGGTAGAGGTAGAGAGATTCTTCCCGCACAAAGGACAGCAGGACTAGAGGGCACAACCTCAAGATAAGGAGAGGGGGGGTGCAGTTTAGAACAGAGTTGAGGAACTTCTTCGCTCAAAGGGTGGTGAATCTCTGGAATTCTCTGCCCGTTGATGTGGTGGAGGCTACCTCGCTAAATGTATTTAAGACACGGGTAGATAGGTTTTTGGTAGGCAAGGGAATTAAGGGTTATGGGGAGAAAGCGGGAAAGTGGAACTGAGCCACTTCAGATCAGCCATGATCTTATTGAATGGCAGGGCAGGCTCGAAGGGCTAGATGGCCTACTCCTATTTCTTATGTTCTTATATGGTAATCAGCAGGAGGTTTACCTTGCCCATGTTTGACATGAAGCTTGATGGGTTCCAGAGTTGGTGTTGAGAACTCCCTCCTGACTGGTCGGCTGTGCTAGTGGCCAGAAGCAGTGTTACAGCCAAATTGTTCAGTTATGTTTCCTACCCTTCTCTTCCCACACCTACCAATTAGGAAGCTGTCACCTATGGTTATTCTTGTAAATGTGGGTGTCTGACAAAAAAATGTTGCTTTCCTTTTAGATCAAGAGGGTGCTCGAGGAGGAAGGAAACTAATTACAGCACATCTGGGGAAATGTAATCTATTTTGAACAATTTTTGCAGAATGCATATCAGCTAGGAAAACTTAATAGCACTTTCACCTGAGGCACTGCCTGGTAACCAATCAAAAAGGCTACATTGTTGGCATGTCTAATTCAAATGAGCTGCTTCACAATGCAACCACTGACAATTAACAGTTATTGTAGTTTAGCATGTTTATATATAATTTTAAACTCTACTTAAGGATATCATAACATGGTATGGTAGATGGGATAAACCAAGATCAAATAAACTAGTAGGAACAGACTAGTTTCTGCAGCTTGTATCCCACAAGAGCTTTCAGGTTCTGGAAGGATGACATGGGCAACTGTTCTTGTACAATGGATTGGCATGTACGCTCAAGACTGTTTGTATGTTTTGCCCCAAGAGTGTCATAGCTAACTCTTCTATGAGTCATGACTTGTGTTTTTTTTTCCTTTGCAGGACCGGCTTTTTACTGTCAAGAATGGATGCTAGGCATCTCTTGCACTTGAATCACATGGTTTAAATTTCACTTTGACCAACCATGTTTAAAAAAGGTACACCAAACTTTCATGGGTGTATCCATTATTGAGCAGCACTTAATGTTGGCTTGTGCAGTCTGATGCAACTCTTTCTAATAAATGCATAAACCTACTAACGTGTTGGTTGCCTTTGCTGTGAAATTCCTTCTTTCCCAGTCAGTTCTTTAGCAGGATCAAATTGTAGTATTACTTCAGTGCTTGGAACCAAAAGATCTGCTGTATTAAATGGATAACATTGTGGAAAGGGATATTGGGTTATCATGAATATCTAAACCGTGGTAAACAATCAGAAAGGTGCAGAGTTGCATAGCTAATACGAATATTGTATAAATCACGAGCTGTGTTGTTGGCATATAATTACTGATCAAATCTCATTTTGAAGATACTATATAAATAATACTATAATATCTCATTACATATTGTAAGGATATTGCTATATAAAGGGTAGTAACCAATATGGCTTGAGGGATTAGCAATTTGTTTTATGGGAAGTTGAGCCTGTACTCATGGCAAAAATTGAAAATACTGAGATAGCCTAATTAACATTGAAAAGTATCATAGAGCTAGAATAAAATTGTTCATTGAATACCAGGGAACACCAGTTTGTTTTGGTTGAGAATAAGGTAAATCAGAACAAGCTGCTAAATGATGCGCAATAGATTTTTGAAATTTTACCAGCAGAAACAATTGGACTGTACAAGGCGAATTATGTAGCAATATTGAACAAGGTTGAGTGAAATGGTTAAAAAATTGGTGTCAGATTTGCTCCAGGAGATATGTTTGACACAATAGAATTTCTTGTTTAGTTGATGAACTGTAGTTTTATCTCTAGTTTTAAAACTAATGTTTTGAATGAATTCTCTGCTAAGTTTCTACAAAGTTTACTCATGGATTATGGAAACAATGGCATACATTAATCTTTACCACTGTGTACCACATGGTGGCAACAATGACTAGACTGCAGCTAATTTTCCACAGCTAAGGATGTGAAATATGTTTTAATCATTTGCTTGTAAGATTTTCTAACTTGTCTTGTGTGTTTGTGGAGTTGTGGAGCGAATTGCTTCCATTTCTAACATTCCCTGCCCTAAAACCCATTGAATTACTTCATTTTCACTTTGCTCCATGTTCCCATACTTGGTAGTCCTTTGAATCATAGCTATGCTGTCCCACTCTACTCCCACAGCTTTGTTGAGCGAGTTATATAAATTATCTTTCCAAAGTACTGTTCGTGTATAAAAGTAGTAAAAATGTCTTATGCTCTTTGGGGAACAGAATGATGTGTTAATTGTACAAATCGTAGTTGAAGAAAAGCTTTAAGATGGGTGTATTGATAGCTAAAGGAGCAGGGAACAAATAAAATACTGGTTTGTGAGGGGTCAACGCTGGAGGGAATCAGAGTGAGTCATCACAACAAGGAAAATTCAGTATTAATACTTTCTAGTTTTGTTTTCTCTTTCTCTTAACTTTCACCATCTTCTGTGACAAGAACACTGGTCACTTCCAGGCTTCTTCCAAGTTTGATTCAACTGGGATCTTGGATGGAAAAATATCTACTGATCCATTACCTTAGCTGCCCCAAGGAACATTTCCAATTCTAGACAGGTTTGTGGGTTATTGTTCGTGCTTGTATGAGCTAGAAGCAAACTTGATTGCAATAGATTGTCTTTTGGAAGTTTCCCAGGCAGTGTTAGTGAATATTGATAGTAGCTATTAATTTGTAATCGCCTAAATCAGTATATCATTCAAAGTAGGCAAAATTAATTCTGTAGAGTAACAGCCAACACTGAAATGACATTGAAAACATTTCTAAAGTAAAGTAATATCTCATTCAAAAGATGATTTTTGATTATTGCAGTTTTGTACTGGCTCTGATATCATTTGCATGAATTGCTTAAAAGGCCAAAGAATTGCTATTTCCATCAACACTCCAGAACACACTCACTTCTAGAAGGTTGAGAAATGATCTAAAGTGTATTTAGGATGATTAAGGGATTTGGCTGCAGAGAAACTGTTTTCTCTGGTGGGAGAAAATCTAAAGCAAGGTGACAATAAATCTGAAAATTGGAGTGAAGCCATATGGGAGTGAAATCAAGAGCATTTTCATAGACTGTTGGAAATCTCGAACTTCTCAAAGTTGGGTACATATTGTGGTACAGGTCAGTCAGGATCTGATTGAATGACCTACTCTTCCTGTGTTCTGCAAATTGTAACTGATTTGATTTTTTAAAAAAAATCTTTAGATAAGTCAAGGTCTTTAAATAAGTCAATGTCTATAGTTGAGGCACCACCAGTGTTGAAGAGGAGAGTAAACAAGATGATCCTCCTAACTTGTTGCTTCATGCTGCAAACCTTCGTGAAGGCTGTTTATGCTAGTATTGCAGTTTTGGTATAATGGAAGATTTTCACATCTCTCATAGCTTGCTGCAATGTGAGGTTATTAGCTGTCACAATGTAAGTAGATTCCAATTAAACTCTAGAAGAAAAGATAAATAAAGTAATGATTAGATGATCCTAAGTTTAGACTTCCAAAATCTGTACATTGTTTTGGAAGAGAATTCTACAGCTGGGAATCAATAAATAGCAGAGGCTTAATTTGAATCAGTATTTCAATTAGAGAAACACCCTCTAAGAATTTTGTTTGCAACTTGAGTGCAACTGCAGATGAACTAATACCAGATAGAACCCATTTTAAGGCAGAACTCAAAATGAAATAGTCATTTGCTGGACAAAATGATTTGTTGCACAGTTGCACATAAACAATTAACTATGGACCCATTTGTAATGCAAGATATAATTTCCAGTAGTTACTTAATTGTCCTGCCTTCTCTGCTTCCTCAATGCAAAAGATTCCAAACAATAAAAACTAACTTGACCGAAGTATGACCCTGGAAACAGACATCATTATGTCAGCATTTCAAACAAAGTGCAGAAAAAAATCATCTCTTTCCATTACATGCTAACTTTTAAATACCACTGCAACATGTTAAACTAAAACAATATCCTTGACAAATTAACCCTGTAAGTACTGTATTTCTTTCAGTGTGTTGTGTTTAACATAATGAATTCAAAGTGATGTTTGTACATTTGCAGCATACATAAGTAACAATGTTGAGTGCTGTTCACTGATCTTCAAGAAGAGAATACGATTGGTATCTGGAGTATTGTGTGAAATTGAGCAGCAGCGACCAGGAGGTTCCCACATTTGGTTCTCCGGTCTGAGAGTTCTCGGCCAAGGCATGTGTCTGGGTGCTTCAGTGAGTGGTGATGGAGCAACCCTCCTGGATTGTTCTGGACATTCCAGGAATGGAAGGTTAATTCCTCTGGTGCTAGTGCAGGTAATATGGGACGGGGGGAATGCAGAAGTTGAGTTTGGGATGCATGTCTGTGGTTTACACATCGGCATAAAAATCTGTTGCTAGATCCATTCTCTTGAACAGTTCCTGAAAGACTGTAATCAGCAGTGTAAATGGAGAAATGGCATGGCTGGTTTGAGTTGAGGAGTTAAATTTGCATTGGTCAAAACCATAACTAGGTGGATTCACAAAATATGTTCCACTTTAATAGAGGATTAGTTGAACATGAAAAACACAATTTGCTTCAAAATGTATTTCTTTAATGTGCAAGTTTTGCAGAGGATTTTAGCTCACGAGGTCAGTGCTAATATCTGTGCTCCATATATGCCTGCAGTGATCCTACTGTATTTTATCCTATGACCATAACTTTGTCACCATCTTCCCTTTAAATGCATTTATGCTATTTGGTTCAAACACTCATATGTTGCATTCTTTATCTGATTAAAATGCACAACCACTGGACTATTTAAGTAATTTGTAACAAAATTAATTTTTAAAATGACATTCAACTGAACAGGACCCAACTTCTAATAAAGTAAATACAATAATATTTGCCAACGATGAACAAGTTATAAACAATTTTGTTTTGTGTAAAAGTAGACCATTGTGTGCTATTGCGAAGTCAAGTCTTTCAAGGTGCACTCATTTTTAGACTTGTCAAAAATTTAGAACTTCTGATCAATTCAATTTATTTATTTTTCAGTGCAAGTTGTGTATAAGATTTTCTAACTGCTCAACCTGATGTGAAAAAAGTCATACTTTTGTTGAAGCTTTTGTCTTGCATTCATCAGCAGTCAAAAGTATACCGATGTCAAGTAAACAACAACTATATGAAAAGAGTGCTGATTGCTCCTACTAGAATCTACATGCCAACCATTGCTGTGGGGAATGCACCAATTAATAGTGACTGACAGTTAACTACCAAGTATTGCTCAGATTTAAACTAAGCAGCTTGACTTTGGTCAAATATTGTCCCAAGGCATGAACAGGCTAATGGCTATTACTTATTTTGTTTCACTGAAACAGGCACAATGTGTACATATTCTATTTGCAAAGAATGGAGTCCTGTGTATTAATATATGTCACTTCCAGTACATGCAAATGCCACCTTCAGTTAGTTGTCAGTGTAATTTTTAGCACGCTGAGGATGAGGATTGTTTCGTAATGTTATCAAATCACGTCTAATATTGGACAATTTTTTGGACTTTTCAAGCACAGGGTGGCTGAAAAGAGCCTGTAACCTATGATGTAGGTCCACTACCATTGCACGAATCAGTAATGTGGTACTTGAATTTCAGTGCCAGTATGATGGTAGGTATGAAGATCATGCATCCCAAATATTGGCAGATTATATTAAACAGCGTGACCCTTCTGTTGTTTGCAACAGGCAAGATACAAACTGTGTACCTAATCAGTCCATGCTTGCATAACTCAGAACACTGCATTTGATGTAATTTTGCACTTAGACAACATTGCTAAATAATCATCTATGCTGAAAAGTATGCTGACAACAAATTAAGATTGTCAGGCTTGCAGTATGGTAGATTTGTGTGTACTGGAGCTACATGCATTAAACACGGCCCTGTGCCTTGCAGTCAGGATGTGTACATGTGACTGTTAAAACTATGTAAAAGTGATAGACATTTTGCTGGTTCACTGAGAGATCAGAATCAGGCTGTGTGGTTTGACTGCCAAACGTTGTTAGAAAATTTAACTCGGTCACTATTAACTGGTGCATTTTCTGCGGTAATGCTACTACCAATCAGAGTTCTCTCTCTTTCTTTCGTTCCCTCCCTCCCTCAGAATAAAGATATTTCCTCTGACATTGGTATTCTTATTGTCTGGATGCATGCAAGATTTAAAGCTTTTACAAATTTAAATTCTACTTTGTACAGATCTCGGGCATTTTAAATATTTCCTTTTGCTTAGTTAACTATGCGGATCATGTTGACTGAATTTTATTTCAGCTGAAGCTTGACCAAGTGAAGTGAATGCTTTAAGATTTTAGTGTTAGTGAAAATAAAAATGGATATTGTTTAATAGAATTGTTAGCATGTGATTTTATACTGTGTACACACGTTAAGGTTATGACATCAAATTCCTCCATAATCTCCCTTCCCTGTCCCAAGGTCTCTGTCCTTCAAGTCTAGTGGCATGGACACTTCTGATTTTCATTACTCCAGCTTCCTTCATCGCTGCTTGGTCAAAATACTGAAGCTTCCTGACAGTACTGTGGGTATTCCTACAACGCATGGACTTCAGATGTTCAAGAAGGCAGCTCATCACCTTCTCAAGTGCAGTTGGGGATGGGCAATAGAATCTCTACAGTGCAGAAGGATGTCATTCACCCCATCAAGCCTGCACTGGCAACAATACTGCCCTACCCTGTCACCCCGTGTATTTATTCTGTTAATCCCCCAGACACTGAGGGTCAATTTAGCATGGCCAATCAACTTAACCGACACGCCTTTGGAGTGTGGGAGGAAATCAGAACACCCAGAGAAAATAAACACAGAGCCATTTGCTGCCCTAGCCAATGACATCCATATCCCATGGAATTTTTTTCATAGTGTTTGTGATCATGTCTTTGCCTGCCTAAACCTTAGGTTGTGGAATGTCCTCATAAACCTTTCCACTTCTCTTTCCTCTTAAGATACTCATTAATATACTTTGAGGTTTTAGTCACCTATCGCAATAGCTGTAATGTAGTTGTACCAGATTTCGTCAGTCATGCTGATGTTAGAATACAGTTTGTTCTGTTGAACACTTTTTTCAAAAGCCAGACCTTTTATTTGTGGCTTGGTAAATATTGTCAAACCTTCTGACATGGCCCACAGCCTTTGTGATTTCTCCTTCACAAAGCTGAAGGCCAGAAAGATTTCATTTTCAACAGAACTGCACAATAATTTCATACATGCATACAAACTACAGCACCACAGACTCCAATCATGGAAATTCCAGGACAATTCTGGAGGGTTGGCAACCTTGGATACACAACACCTTGCGTTAAATAGCATCTGTAGTTGTCACCCTGCCTAATACAACCTGGTGTGATAGGAACAATAGATGTTAAATGAAGATGAAGATAATAGATGAAGAGCGGCAAGAACAAATGAAATGTAGCCATCTTGGGCTCCCACGTGTTAACTGCCTGGGGCCAACTTGTGCTGGTCTGTAACCGGCAAGCTGCTTGGACTACTCATTAACAGTTGCAGCGTGACATATCTGTGTAAATGAAGCCTAGTCCTTTAATTAGCCAGCAGTATTGGTCAGCTGGCAGGTGTGTTACAGAATACCAGTTTTAAAAAAAGAAATGCTGGAAATACTTAGCAAGCCAAACAGCTTGTTGAGGGAGTATTTCTAGTTGATATTTCAAATTTGGGAAAATTTAGAAATGTAATAGGTTTTGATCAAGTGAAAGGGTGGGTCAAAAGAACAAAAGGGAATCTATCATAGATGGAAGACAGGAGCAATTTAATGGCAAAACAGATGTTGGTCCAGGACCAAAGGGAGTTGTAATGGCACACAAAAGAAACACAAAGTGCCAGAATCATCAGCTTCTATCTGAAGAAAAAATGAGTGAAACCAAGTGGGGTCAAAGGCTACTGTCTGGAATTGTTGAAGTTGTCTGAAGTATCCAGTCAAACGATGAAGTGCTATGTTTCAATGAAGCTCAAAAAAATACAGGAGGTTAAGGACAGATTATTCAGTATTGGGAGCAAGATAGAGATAAAATAGTGGGTCACTGCAAGCTTGGGAACATGCTTGTGGTCTGACTGGACGTGTTCCACAGAGTGGTTACACCATCTGCATTTGGTCTCCCTAATGCCAAGCAAGACTGTATGATGAACAGTGAAATACAAATATACTAATATGAAAAGTGTACACATCATGGTTTCACTTTTTATTCAGAATTTATAGTTATGTATTGTTATACAGTATATAATAGTGCAAGTGAGTACTTTTTATAACTCATCATTGTGTAACATGCAAAATACAGGAGTGTGACATCTCTAATACAGTCTTATTGTATAATGTACGCAGGAGTATATTCAGGTGTTAGGAGAATGGCTTCCCCATAGGTTGACAGGAGCTTCTTCTGGCATGTGATAGAACAAGGAGGCAACTCACTTCCCTGTTGCCTCAATAGGTGAGTGGTGCATGATATAAGGAGACCTTGATGCATGGAAGATTATACACTACCCCATACAGAACCACAGTTGACATTGTGTCCTTCATAAACAGCTAATGAATGCAGCATGTGCAAAATATATTTTCTGATTTTGACCTCACGTTTGTCAAAGATTTGGCCTGGTTACAATTATAAAGCAAGTGTGACAATTTTCACAATTTAAACTCTGGAAAAACAGTTGAATTCCCATCTAACCTGCCAGCTGGGAAACTATCTGCTTTTAATTGCCTGCTCATTTTATATCCTGCCTGATTATTTTTCAGACAATGAAAATACTTGAGGAACATTGGAAGAATTTTATGATCCTCAAAATATACTTCTTTGACCAAGTTTCTGGTCATCTGACATAATTCTCAGTTTTACAATGTTGCTGTGAAGCACTTTGTAGGGGTTTTTCATTCTGTTATGGTGCGATAAATTGTTATATGCTGCTAGGGGTATGTGGGTAGTTGGTAGGTTTGGAAGTGGCACTAAGTAAAGTTTCAGAACCTGTACTGTACTAATATGAAGGCAGTATTTGGGAACCCTTTATTAGCTTGGAATTTCCATTATCCATCAAGGAATGCCCTTCATTTGGTAGAATATAGAGGTTCTGTTGTAGGAAGAAAATTATGACCAGCTCCACAACATTTTTAAAAGCTATATATGGTCTTCAATAATATCATTTTACATTATGCCTTCAGAAAGGGAAGAAGCAAAAGGAGAACCCAAATTTCAACTTAACTATCTTGATTACTGGGGACTGACATTGGCTCTTGGTATGTCTCATCTGATGAATGTGTCTTCAATTTTAAAAAAAATGTTGACAATATACAGCCAATACGTGTTCAAGTATTTATTTCTCTTTTCACTGCCTATTTACCAGCAATGCATTACCAACATTTTCTCTTATTAAAGTGGAACTTGGGTCGTTCCTTGTCCTTATTTCTCAGATTATACGAATTTGGATCAGACATAGATAATTCATAGTTCATAGCTTCACTCATTCCTGCAAGGATTTTAAATATTTTCATTTGCTATGCTATACTGCAGCCTTGCTACTGTACATCAATGAAACCCTTGATTTGGATGTATATGTTTCTTCAGTCTCTGAAGGTACAACAGCTTATTAAATGCAATGAGGTTTTATTCCATTGTATGGTGATTGTACATAGATTAATTAGATGCATTTCATTCAATAATGAAAACATATTGGGCAAATAATGAACACATTATCCTACCTCACTCTGGTGGGTAATCTTATTTAAGTGAAACAAAATATAGCAAGATTGCAATACCTTGTAGTTTCTTGCTTTTATCCCTTTTCCTGCCTAGGTGTTAGTGGTAGCACTCTTGCCTCTGAGATGGAAGATTCTGGTTTCACTCCAAAGACTAGAGCATTAAACCAAAAGAGAAAACACTGGAAAATCTGAGCAAGTCTGGCAGCAGCTGTAAGGAGAGAAAAGCGCTGACGTTTCAAGTCCCGATGACCCTTTGTCAAAGCTAAAAGACATGGAAAGTGGAAGATATTTATACTGCAGGGTGAGGGAATGAAAGTTAGCCATAGAAACCAATGGGAAAGATCGCTAAAAGCTGTCGACAGAGAATAAAGGGTGTGAAAGGCCAAATAACAGAGAAACTATAAGCTGTGGCACATGAAGATGTTGTGGGGTGGGGGTGGTGGTGCGTGGGTGGTGGTGGGTGGGGTGGGGGGGGGTGGTGGTGGTGCGGGTGGGGGGGGGGGGGGAGGTGAGGTGGTGCAGCACTGTGGGGGGGAGATGAGGTGGTGCAGCGGTGTGGGGCTGGGCCAGAGATAGAACATAGAAAAGGGGAAGGGATGGGAGAAAAGATAAGGGATGGGGGGTGAGGGAAGGAAAATGAAGAAAGACAATAAATAAAAGGTAGAGAACAGTAAAAAAAAAGAATGAAAACAAAGGGGACCAATGTGGGATACAGCAAATCCTCTGAAGTTGTTGAATTCGATGTTGAGAGTGGAAGGCTGTAAAGTGCCTAGCCGGAAGATGAAATGCTATTCCTCCAGTTTACATTGAGCTTCACTGGAACATTGCAGCAAACCAAGGACAGGCATGTGGACATGAGAGCAGGATCACGTGTTTAAAATGGCAAGCAACCAGAAGGTCAGAGTCTTGATTGCGCTCAGATGCTTCAGCATTAAATCTAGGTTTGTTCTTCCATCCTATGGCACCATTTTGAAGAAGATTCTGGAGTTCATCCTGCTGTTCCAATCACCATTTACACCTAACTCAAAAATGCCAACAAAGATTGTTAATTATCACACAATACTGCTGTGTGCAAATTAGCAGCTGTGTTTACCTTTGTACAAACAGTGACTTATGCTTCAAAACTATTTCATTGGCTGTAAAGGGCTTTGGGTGTCCTGAAGTTATGAAACGTATTATAAAAAATGACGTCTTTCTTGTGGAATCGTATTTCTCAAGTGCCTCTGTCTATGTTTGTCTCTCATCGTTAGATTTCTTTCTTTTTTCTACTCCCCCTCTCACATTGATCAGAGGTTTTCCAATTACTCATAAATTAATAGAATGCATAATGTTTAGACCCTGGGCACGTTCCAATGATTGTCTTTTGCCCAGTTTTGGTTTGCATCCCACATGGAGCTCTCCTGAAAAACTGATTCCATTTTAAGGCAACATTTTGGAAAACCAATACATAGGTTCTTTCTATGGAAATTAGTTTTTTTTAAAATGACAGTGGCCCTATCTTTTGAACCAGAAGACGGGCTTCACAAAATCCCTTGTGGTAAAGGGAGATATCTAAACTGGAGTACCTTTCATTTAATACTCACTTTGAGGAGGGGAGAAGCATCCTATTGAAACTTTTAATCTTGCACTCAATAGGACTGTTTCCAAGAGTTGCAATTGTAAAGGCAACAGCAATATATTTCATATTGAATTTCACTGCCCATCTAATGCCAGGTATGAAGGCCATGGTCCTATCATCATCAAACAACATATCCTTTTGGTTGTTCACAAGTGGCAAAAGTACTGACCATACACATCCAATCCATCTTTGAAAATCTTAAATGTCGTGTCCACATTAGATATAATTCTGTGATTGGGCAACATTGTCTCAACAGTGGTCATTGTGCTAAGAATTACACACAAAACCAATTTAAGATTATCAGTCAGGTTTGCTGCTACATGTATTCACACATGGTTCTGTACTTTGCTGCAAGAAGGAGCATGTTCACATATTGCACCTTTTTCAACTAAACAAAAGCTTGTGGGTCAGTATTCCCTGGTTCATTCTACAAGGTAGAGTCTGTGTTCCGTTTGAATTTGAACAAAAAACTTGGCAGTTAGCTTTCAACATATCAGTCCCTCTACCAATCAGCGTCTACTTGCTAACCAATCAGCATACTCATGCAGTATAAATGGTTATTCCCTTTTCAATTGTTATTCTTGTAAACTGTTCTGAAGAGTGCAAGTAAAAAGCTTTGATTGCATGGCTACCACCAAACAATTTCATATGTCACAAACAGCTGGCCAGGTAGCTTGGGAACAAACCTTTGTCCAGAAATTAACTTTTCAGTGGAGTCGATGTTTTCTTGTATGGCATGACAAAGCAAAATAGTTGGCAGTATTCCCAATTTCTGATAGAGAAGTATGCTAATCATGTCATAAGATCACAATTTGCAATAACAAACTTCCTGTCTTTATCGAAACAGTTTATCAAATAAATCTAATGCTACAGTTTCAAACATCTTTCATAACCAATTAAAGCTGTAAAGAAATACTTCTTGACTGTTCTATATTTATCCTTTAAAGCCAATTCTGGGACAAAATTTGGGCTTCCAACTGCTTCTGATGGGTAATTTGAAAAGCCTAAGACATGAGTGACTGACTTGCTATAGTGAATTAATTAGGCTGTTAGGATTTTGTGCTTATATTAATATCAGACTCCTGCTATAGTTGACATCAAAATGTGCAGTGATGTATTATTTGCTAGTCTGTAATCCATAGTTTCTTCCACATTCACCTTTTATGTAGATAAACTATGTTGCCACAAAATGCTATACTTAATTATTTCCATTTTGTAGCAATTCCTTTCAGCAATAATGCATTTAACTTAAGTTCAAGAGATGGTGTTAGAGAAGATGCTGCAGTTGTGTTGAACACTCACCATTGTCTCACAGGATATGTGGTTTACAGGATCCATATGATTATGCTGTTATGAGGCTTGTGCACTTTTTTTTTTGAAAATATGATTTTCAGCTTTCAAATGAAATATGAGAAGAAACCAACAAATCACGTTTGGGAATGTGAAGAGAGACGTTACCTACAATCTAGACACCTATCATAACTGAGGAAGAGGCATCAAAAATGCAAAATACTGGATATTGAAACAATAACTATCCCTAAAACCTCTTGGAAATTCACAATGAGCAAAGTGTTTCAAGTCAAGGCAAGGCTGCTAGCTATCCTTAGGCTCCCCCCAACCGACACTGCCCCATGCCTGATGGGCAGTGCCAAGGTGGCCCCTGGGCATTGGCACTTTGCCCCTTGGGCAGTGCCAGGTGCACAGACTGGCACTGTCAAGGTGCCAATACCTGGGGGCATCCTGCCCACCCAACCCTGTGGGTATCTCCTCTTCAGTCTAGGGGGGCTGGGCTGCTAGCTCCCCAAAAGTGGGGGGCTACAATAAACCCCCCTGGAGTGAAATACTCCTGGTAAGAGAGAGGATAGTGGGCCCAGAGACTTCAGTCCCAGAACAGAACATTTATCACATTAGATTATAATGAGTATATGCATAATTCATGAAACTCCACATCTATTTCTGCGCTGGAAATGCAGTGCTGGAGAGGCGCTTGGACCAGATGCCCAGCGTGGATCGCGCTAATCCGGCCCCACTGAAATCTCTCATCCTGCTTTGTGAAAAAAATCAATGCAGCGAAATGGAAAAATCACCCCTATCTTTTTAGAAATATCATCCTCCAAAAATAATGCTAGCAAAAGAAAGCACAGAATGAGAAGTTGCCAGTTGGCTCACTGTTACAGGCTATGTCTAATCCACTGTACTTTGGTTTATGCCCCATTTATATAATCCTCAGTCATTTTTCCATAAACATTTTCTGATCTCAATATGTTTACACAAGATCCAAAATATTCATCCATCTTCATATTTTTGTTACTTAATCCTGGCTTGCTGCCCTCTGCACATTTAACTGCTCTATTTTCCTAGATTAGCAGCACACTTACCACCTGTGCTTTTTGGAGTGGTTAATCTACAAAGAATCAAACATCTAAGAAGCAAAGATGAGATGAATGACTAAGTTTTTTTTAATTTGTAAACAATTGATTGAAAGAGTTTTATTAGTCAAGCCCATTGGAAGTGTGGTGTAAGGTACAGATTAAATTGAAGGGCTCTGGGACTGCATTTTCTCAAATTGAAAACAGTCACGAGGTATGAACATTTCCAGGTTCCAATCCAGCCTGCTGGCTTAATTTTACAAGAGGCTGCCAATTAGAGGAAGTCTTTGTGTTCACCATCCAATTACATACATTGAGCTGGTACAAGAGCCAGGAGGTGATTTTTGTTTAAATGTATGCATGGGATGTAGGTATCACTGGCTGGGCCAGCATTTATTGTCCATCTCTCATTGCCCTTGAATTGAGTGGCTTGCTGGGCTGTTCCAGAGAGCAGTTATGAGTCAATCACATTGCCATGGAGATGGAACCACATAAAGGCAGATTGCCTTCCCTAAAATGAACCAGATGGGTTTCTTTACAGCCATCAACAATGGCTTCACGGTCATCATTTAAAGACTTTTAATTCAAAATTTTTTTATTGAATTCAGAGATTCGAATCCAGAATGTTACCCTGAGTCTCTGGATTTCTAGTCCAGTGATAATAATCACTGCCACTAGCTCCCTTGAATACAGCATAGCCCACTGGTAGCCTCCCCAAGAAATCCTCACTTGATGGCAAGGCTGTGACATGAGAAGACAACAGCTTTGCCATTTTCAGCTGCTAACCATTAAAACCTCTTCAGTTCTATGAAGTTGCCTATGTTTTTTAAAATTGCCATGTGGTCTAAAAATTGCAGCAATCACTCAAGAACCTTAATTGGTATCCCCCAGCATAGATTCCTGTGCAGCATTGGATCTGGTGGCTCACAGGAAAAGTGACTAGAGGAAGGAACTCATCAGTAAATAGATGCCTTTATTTAAGATTGTGCTTGGTCCTGTGCAACTCCCCCTGCCCATTCAGTAGACAAGCTTTACAACATGAGATGTCAGTTTTTAATGTACTAAAATAGACCCAGGTAAAGCTATTACAAATGTTTTTAAAAGTCAACACACTTCCTGACTGTTGCAACACCTATCACTTATATTGTGCACAACCAATTTTGTAGGTTCTCCTTTGTTACCTGGCAGTCCTGGACACACAAAGTCAGAGGCCGTATTGTCTTTGATTTATTGAGGTAGGTCCTGATAAGGGCAAGTTTGACGTCATACAAGGATGTGGTCCTGCATGTTCATTGGGATCCACTTTTTGAAACTTCCAGATGCCTGGCCAGCTTGTAACCCCAAATGTGAGGTGACATGTGACAGCCATTTTTAAGCCAGTGTTTTTGATGTAACTGCCTTTTTTAAAAGTTATAAATCAGTACCCAGATATATTAATTTCAGGAAGCAGGATAAAAAAGGGAATCAAAAAATGAATCAATGGCAGAAAATAAATGATAGAGATAATAAATGGAGTGAAGGAGGAGGAGAGAGTTGTTGAACTCAATGTAAAATCCAGAAAGCTGTAACATGCCTTATTAGAAGATGAGGTGTTGTTCCTCAAGTTTGTTTCATGTTTTTAAGATAGTTATGATGTGGAGTTACCACAGTCCAAGTTGGTTTGGACTGGGGTCAGCACAGTAAGTAGTCTCACAGCACCAGGTTAAAATCCAGCAGGTTTATTTGGTAGCGTGAGCTTTGGGAGCAGTGTGAATTGTCTCCAGCCAGCACAATTAGTGAGATTTTGCAAGCCCAAGCAAGTCATGGGGGTTACAGATTTGTGACATGAACCCAAGATCCCAGTTGAGGCCATCCTCATATGCGCGGAACTTGGCTATCAGTTTCTGCTCAGCGATTCACACCTCTTTAACTTCTGCTTAACCCTCTCTCCACTCACATTGCCTGCACCTGTAAATTTTTACCTGTAAACTTGCATTCCAATCATTATCTTGCAATTGAGTTTGTGCCTATATATGCCCTGTTTGTGAAACAAATCCTGCGCTCACCTGTTGAAGAAACAGTGCTCTGACAGCTCATTCTACCAAATAAAGCTGTTGACCTTTAACCTGGTGTTTTGAGACTATTTAAGCTGGTTGACAACATAATTGTGTGACTTTGGTATTATCAGCTCCAGACAGAAATAAATTCAAGCAAATATTTCATTAAAACATGAACAATCCCAGCCACTACAAGTCCTTGGTTCATCCTTAACAAAATCAAAACAAGACTATCACATATTAGGTGGCTTGCCCTGGACCAGGAAACCATCAAAACCCAATGTCCTATTCACGAAAAGCATTGAAAGGATTACTTGAATGAATCACTCACTTAAGATGACCTTAAGTGCATGGAAGACTCTCACATAGGAAGAAAAGCAACCACGGCCCTTTCCCTGTGGAAGAAGAACTTTGAACTCCTAATTGGCCACATGATTAAAATAGCAATGTTTATTAACTTCTTATTAAAAAATAAAAGTAGAAACTGTTCACATAAGAAATATCATCTTAAAAGCCATTGAACCAGCTGCAAGACAACCATCAGCTATACCTTGAAAGAGGGAAAAGGAATTATCTCCTTCACAACCTGCGTTCTGGCAATTCAACTACAGGAAGCATCACAACTTACTGACATTTCTCTGCTTTTCAAGACCTCCACTTCAACTAAAGTATAAACTCAACTGAGAAACTACAGGCTTGCCACAAAGAGACTGAAATAATTTCAATTTCTAATTCTTTATCTGTATCTCGTCTTTGTGTTTGTCGTAGTATGTGAGATTCAGCAATAAAACCTCCACAGCGAGTGTGTGACAATTTTTTTTTTGTTCAGTGAAGCTTGCTACTGCAAATTACTTAGATTGTGACAGTCACACTGAGGGAAAGGAAATAAACACTAACCTCACACATTAATGGACTCTGATCATGAATAAAAGTAAAACACATAAATACTGTATGTGACAGCAGTGTGTGTTAGGGAAGAAACTTGCACACAGCAAGCTCCCACAAACAGCAGTTTGACAATAACTACATCATCTATTTTTATAATCTTATTGAAGGACAAATATTGTCCAGGGTACCAGGATAACTCCCTTGCTCTTCATCATATGGTACAATGAGTTTTTTTATGTCCACCTGAGAGAGCAGGCAGGGTCTTGGCTTAACTTCTCACCCCACCGCACCTGCGCAAAGATATTTTGGCCTTGGAGGGAGTGCAGAGGAGGTTTACTAGGCTGATACCGGAGTTGAGGGGGTTGAGCTATGAGGAGAGGCTGAATAAACTGGGCTTATACTTGTTAGAGTTTAGAAGAATGAGGGGAGATCTCATTGAGACGTATAAGATGATGAATGGGGTGGATAGGATAGAGGTGGAAAGACTCTTCCCGCTCAAAAAGACAGTAGGACTAGGGGGCACAGCCTCAAGATAAAAGGGGGGCGGGTTAAAACGGAGTTGAGGAGGAACTTCTTCACTCGAAGGGTGGTGAATCTCTGGAATTCTCTGCCCGTTGAAGTGGTGGAGGCTGCCTTGCTAAATATTTTTAAGACGCGGGTTGATGGGTTTTTGATAGGAGAGGGGATTAAGGGTTATGGGGAGAGGGCGGGAAAGTGGAACTGAGCAGCGACAGATCAGCCATGATCTTACTGAATGGCGGGGCAGGCTCGAAGGGCTGGATGGCCTACTCCTGCTCCTATTTCTTATGTTCATTCCCAGTACTGCACTGAAGTGCCAGCCTTGAGTTTTGTGCTCAGGCCCTGGAGTGAGGACCTAAATTCACAACCTGTTAATTCAGAGGTGACTCTACTTGTGCAAACTGGGAATCACTAAGGTCTCAACACTGGATAGCAGTGAACCATAAATCCTGTCATTGAGGAATCTGCAATGCTGGTGTTTCTCAAACACTAAACGTTTTTTAGTATTTGGTTAACGATCTAACTGATGAGTTGAGGAGTCTCAGCATGTTTGAGAAAAAACATAGATCTCTCTTTATATAAATTGTTCTTCAAGACTCAGTCTCCATTGCCTGTCCCACTGAACCTAATGTACAGCCCAGCACTGCCAATAACAAAGAGATTTAATTTCTGTTTGCTACTTAAAACCTCTTTCAGTAATTTCTTACACACCACATAAAGTGATAATAAATCAGATTGATAGGCGGTGATCATTCATGTAGAACCACTTGTAGTAGTCATTTTTCACTTATGGCCAGTTAATCTGTTTCTGGTGATGTTGGTATAGGGAGGAATATGTAGTGAATTTCCAGCTCTTTAAGCAGTTATCTGACCTAAAACATGCAGAATAGGCTGACAACACCAAAGGCACGAATGTCACCAAATGAACCAAGATGATTTGAAACTACCACCACTCTATTAGAACTGAGACTGCTCTCAATGAAGGCATGAAGAGATTAGGTAGATTTGGGAAGCTGGAAGAAAATACAGCTCTCAGATAGTTAAAGAATTGGGCTGACATGTAATAGCAAAGATCACGAGGTTGAATCTTGGCAACTATACAAATGATAAATAGATTTTAAAAAGCCGCCCTGGATTTTGTATTCACTAATCACTGTGAGCAGATGAAGTAACAAACCAATCTGTGCTGTAAGATGAATTATGTTTTAAACCCTAGCTCCCTAGCAGATATCCTTTTGGTAGAGTTTCACAGTGACTTTAGTCTTTCTACTTTTGGCTCTCCTTTTGTCTATGTATTTAACTAGAGGATATTTCGGAGCTTCCTAACATGTTAAGTATCCTGTTTTTCTCTCGTTTTGAATTTACTGACAACCTATGAAGAGCAATGGGTCTTCAAATGTGGTTGTTGGCAGCGAGTGCTGCTCTCCTCCAAGGCTGCTGTTCTTTTCCATTCTCCTATTTTGGTGCCTCTTTTGGCTTAGAAACTTCATTAGTTGGTGACACATTACAGGTACTGCTTTTTATTGATCAGATGTATTAACAATGCAATATGCTCCATGTGATGTACATTTAGTATTTGATTAAATTGATTGTTTAAATGCATATGCCAGGTGCGTGTGTATTACAGAGGAATCAGTCTACCATGCTTCCAGAACTTAGATGGAATTTGCGTTGCTTTAAACTGCACTAAATCCAGGACTCAAACAATGGCAGACAACAACCATACTGCAACCTGGTGCATGCTTGACGGAGGGATTATAATCCATCACAACAACACAAGTCCACTACACATAAGGTAAGTCAATTTTGTTTCTCATTCTGGTGTATACCTATTGAAGAACATTTGTCATTATAAAGAAGAACAGTCAGACTGGATGCATTGCTATCTCCCAGATATGTGCTTCTTTCTTGCACAATACCCTACATGAATCAGTCTTGTGTCCATCCTGACTGTAGCATGGGAAGAGTAATGAAGTAGTGTCAGGCTTCACTTCACTTATTGCTGCTTTCCCACCTGAATCAGGCAGGTTATTGGAGGAATATTCAGTTTAACTCTCTGAAGCATTATACTGGTATGTGCCTATCCGGAGAGGTTATTGTTCTGCCACCAAGAAATGTCCTCTTCATTATTAAAAGTGACATGCAGATATAAACACACCCATGAAGCCTTCTACTTTAGAAGCCATCATGATAATCAGTGAGATAAAGGAATGCTATCAGGTTCTATACTGGCTAATGTCTTTTTTTTTAAAATAGGCCGACTGGCTGTTGTTGGTCACCAATCGTGGGATCTCAAAGGGAAACCGAAAGCCTTCCATTTACATTTAACTTATTGGCAGATTTGGGAAATCGTTCAGATAATGTAGCTATCAATGCACCTCCTCAACCACCTCTCTTACCTATCTTAAGGTAATGAAAGAAAAATAAGAGTTCATTGTATCTTGTATAGCATCAAGTGACTGAAAGAAGCCAGGTGAATGGAACAATCAATCAACAAATTAACTTAAAGTTATGTCATTCATTTTTTATTGGCATTTATTGTGTTCTGAAGGTGCTGATATGTGTTTGTTATGACCTCTTGGGTACCTCATTGAATAAGCTCATATATGACATGTCAATGAGTCTTGGTATGTTACTCAAATGGAAAGGCCATCACAGCCTAATCCTGACTTAATTCAACTTTGCAACAAGAGCCATTGACTAACAGTCAAGAGCTTTGTGCCCATCTAGCAGCATGGAGGTCAGTCATAGTGCCAGAACCATTTTCTAGACTGTAGTTAGCTAACATAGCACAGACTACATATTAACCTTCTGCTGTGTTCTTATTGTCACAGTAAGTGGTGCCTTTATAAAACATTCAGAGGTTTCAGTCACCCATAAATATCAGAGAGCTAAATTAGTTTTCAGAGATATCTTTGGTGTTCAGAAGGGCCTGGATGTCCTTGTACACAAATCCCAAATGTTAACACACAGATGGAGGAAAGAATTAGGAGAAGAAATGTATGCAAACCTTTAACACAACAGGATTGGGGTATAAGAGTAAAAACATTTTTTCTGCAATTGTATTGGACCTTGCTGGGACAACAGCTAGCGTCCTGTATTGTGTTTACAAAGTTTTGGTGTCCTTACCTAAAAAAGGATATATCTGTCTTAAAGGAAGTGCTTTAAAAGATCACTGGAGAGATACCTTGTTTGAGAGATCAATCTATAAGGAGAGATTGAGTAGACAAGTCTTATATTCTCTAGAGTTTAGAAGAATGAGAAATAATCTAATTGAATCACATAGCTTAAGGAGCTTGATAGATAGAGTCTAGAACTAAAGAGTGATAATCTAAGGATTTAAATCATTTAGGACTGAGATGAGGAAATATTTCTTCACTCAAAGGCTTGTGAACCTTTGGAATTCAAGAAAACACAAAGTTGTAGATGTTCAATCTTTGTATATTCAAGATGGAGATCTGTAGATTTTTGGATGCTAAAAAAATCAAGGGACGTGAAGGTTGTGTGGAAAAGAGAAGCTGAGGTAGAACATGATATTATTGAATGGTGGAGCAGGCTCGAAGGACCAAATGGCCTGTTCCTTTTTTCATTCAGTCAGGGGATATGCACAGGGAAGGCTAGCATTTATTGCCCACCTGTAAATTTGTAATTCCCCAGAGCAGGTGATGGTTTTTGAACTTCTGCTGTCCATGTGTAGATACACTCACAATGCTGACAGAAAAGGAGTTCCAGAATTTTTACACCACATGATATACTTCCAAGTCAAGATGGTCTGTGACTTGGATAAGGAATTGGAGTTGGAGACGTTCCCTTGTATCTGCTGCCCTTATTCTAGGTGACAGAGGTCACAGGTTTAGACGTTATTGTCAAAGGAACTTGACAAGTCACTGCAGTGCATCTTGAAGCTCAGTGATTCCCAAACTGAGGGTTGCAATCCCCAATTGGACCACAGAATCGTCTTTTGGACTCATGAGACTCCTGCTCCTTTGAGGTAGCAATGACAACTGTGGAGTTGGGGCCCTGGCAGGACAGCCCTAGACCCAATGAATCAATGCTGCCAGACAGCAAAGGGTTGGACGAGGAGCTTAAAGTGCCCTGTAACCTTAGAAAACATCTTTATTGGTGAGCGTTGTAAAAGCCCAGGATGTCTGTGTGCCAGTTTGGTCTAGGCGGATGTAGGTAGGCGTAACTCAGTGATGTCATAGATCTGAGCTAGGGAAGTTAGTGGCAGCTTCAAATTTGACTGGGCTTCTGCTGCTGCCTGCCTGTTGTACCAGATGGACTGCAGTGATTCAACAAGATGATTCACTATATCATGTTAAGGGCAATTAGAGTTGAGCAACAAATGCTGGCCTTACAAGTGATGCCCACCTGCATGAAAGAATTTTAAAAAGTTCTTTACCCCAAGAAAACAACTTGCTTCACAAGGACTGATACCTAGATCAAAAGCGTAGGAGGAGGGAGACAGCAGTGGCATTGCGTTGGAATGTAGGGAAGTGGTGGGCTGGTGGTAAAAGTGCCATTGAATATCAAGGGGTTATGGTTACGTTCTCTCTTGCTGGAGATAGTCATTGTCTTGAACCTGTATGATACTTGTGCCAAAAATGAGAATGTTGTCCAACTCTTGCCACATATGGGCACAGACTGCCACATTACCTGAGAGTCATGAATTGTGCTGAACTTTGCACAATCACCAGCAAACATCCCCACTTCTTACCTTATGGTGAAGGAAGCTCATTGTTACAGCAGCTGAAGATGGCCGGGCCTAAGGAACTCTCACAGAATTGCCCTGGAGTTGAGATGAACAACGACCACAATTATCTTCCTTTGTGCTAGGAATGACTCAAACCAATGGAGAGCTTTCCCCCTGATTCCCATTGACTTCAATTTTATCAGGGGTCTTTGATGCAACACTTAGTCAAGTGCTACCTTGACACCAAGGCAGTCACTCTCACCTCATCACTGTAATTCTGCTGCTATTTCATACATTTTTATGTTACAAAATGCAGATACTGCTTCAGAAAAAGCAATGGAAAGTTTTTTCCATCAATGCCAGTTAAACAGTTTCCATGCAACCGATTTTACATGGTATAAATAAACTCCACAAAATTAACCCTGCAGCTCTGCACTAGCTTATTTTTTAAGAAGGATTACCATGCCAAAATGTTACACTTCAGACAAAGAGTATTTGACCTATTTGTGCATGGTTAACTAGAATTGAATCAATGAACTTTGATACAGTAGCAAAGCTGACCTCATTTTGTAGATGTGTGAAAGAATCTTTACTCTGTCACAAAGTTGCCCAAGTATGGAAATTGCAGAGCGATGCCAGACAACAGCTTTACGTCCCTTACAGTGTTCTGTAGAAAACAGAAAGCAGCAAAGAAAGTTGGACTCGAGTCTGCATGAAGCAATGCCTTATAAAGGGAGATTAACTGGCCTGATGCACTTGATAAAAAAAAGTGAGCCATTTCAGAGAATAATCATCAGCCCCACGGCATTCTGTATACAGCTGATTGGATTAATTTACTACCCTCGACTTCTTTTTTAACTCTTTGCTTTGTTTCCCCAGGGTGCCTCAGAATTGCATTGCCAACTATAACCTTACCATATATGAGCAGGACGGAGATATTCTGAGATGTCATTATGGGCAACGGGCAAGGCATGAATGTGCCCACTGTACCCAACAGTCATTCTTCACGTTACATCAGGTAGTTCAGCTAGCTTTCTAATGCTGTGATATAAGTAAGTCTTTTTTAATGTTGCTTCATTTAAAAAATTCTGATGGCTTAATAAAAATTAAATATATGACTATGCTACTCAGATGACCACAAATAATTTTTTTTTGTTTCCTGGACTAGTTCCCTCTCCTTCTCCATGTGCCCAAACAATGCACCAGAAAATGGCAACAAAACTATTTTATTATTTTGCAAGATAAGTGAATAAATCCTATCATTGAGCAGGATTGGAATAAACATTTACACCACACTTCTATGTGGTCAGGTAGCACTCGTTCTACATGAAGAGTGCTCAGGCCATGATTTTCTGTGGATTAAAATGAATGGATGGAAAATTGTAGACCACGTGCCCACAAGTGACTGGATTAAGCTCCCCGCCCCCACCGAAAACATGGACTTAGCCATCAAGTGTTTTGCCTTCAGCAAGAGTGTGACCTTAAGCTTTCAAGCATTCGCACATAATCTAGTCCAGTGCTGAGGGCAGTGCTGTATTGTTGGATATGTTCTGCTTAAACCGAGGCTCAGTCTGCATGTTCCATTGGGCATTAACAATCCAGTGACATTATTTCAAGAAGTGCAAGAAGTATTTCCAGTATTCCGGCCAACATTCCTCCCTTAAACAGTGTCATGAGTGTGCTCATCTCATTGCTACATTTTTAGAATTTTAGAATCCCTACAGTGCAGAAGGAGGCCATTTGGCCCATTGAGATGTTAGTAGAGTGGAACAAATCACCATACACACAGTAAGGAACTAATTAGGTGAAGCTGGTAGGGCATCTGCAGGAGTTCAGTTCCATTTTCATGCTTAGGTATCATTCAAAGTTGAGCTAGCCTATGATTGATGAATGTTAGTGAGCAGTTTGCTGAATTAAACTGGGTGTTTAAAAATCCCATAGCTCCATGGATGTGCTGAACCTGAAGGCACTCGGGGGATGTGGTGGGAATGGGGGGTGCGGGGCGGTGGTAGTCTACCCAGTGACTAGCAGTATTCTTGTGAGACCAAGAGAAACATCTCCGCAAAGGTTCACCCTGAAAACTGTTCAAGACATTTTGGGGTTGGTCTGCAGCAGATCGTTTAAAGACTGCTGGCTAGGCTGCCCACCAGTTAGTACAAATGAATGGAGGATGTGTAGTACTATTTGTTCCCATTTGTGCTTGAAAGTTTCAGAGGAAATCCCACATTTTGCATTAAATTTAACTCAAATCTGATTTAAACTTGCAATCAATCTCCTGTCTGTGTCAGGTGCCAGTACTGGGTGACCACTTACAGCTGCACAAAAATCATATCAGGTCAACTTTAAACAGCAAATATGCTTGAAGTAAGAATTTTGATATTTTTTTGGCATTGTTGCATTATTGTATTTGTATTGCCAGTATCCATGAAGGAGTGCAATTTCAGCACATCATGTCCTTCTGAAGATAGTTAACTCTGTGTTCTCTGAGTTTCATAGAATTGGGATACTGAGTCAGAGTTAGAGGAGGAGACTCTACAGCAAACCTTTATTTCAACATATTAAGGATGTGAAGAGGAGAAAGGACAATGTTAACATTTGCGGAAGTATTTTTGCAGGAAAGCTGTGTCCTTAAATACAATGGACGTGGGACCTATGGCACATACAGCATAGAACTGATAGTTGAAGACTACCCAAGAGAAACTATTCTCCTGATGCACAATGATGGCACACAGACCTTGCAGCCTGCTTTTGAAGATGCTTCCTCCGCATCATTAAATCAAAGCACGAAGGCTTTGAGCTCCATTCCAATGCAATTTGTAGTAATTGGTAAGCAACCTTTCCAATTTATTCTATTCCTTTCCTGAAAAGGTACCCAGTTACTGCTCAAGTGTATAAAACAAACCATGACTTTTATTGAGCCACAAAAGGAAGAGAGATGCACCCATCCTGAGCCCTACTCTTTCATTATCTCATCCCAGGCCAGGCCAGGAGAATTAAGTTTAACTGTATGTTCTTCTTCCCGGCCCAGTATTGCTGATGTCAGTTAAGACATCCTAAATAATATCCTGCATCATTTTGTTATTGATTGAACTTGGGACCTTCTGCTCTCTATTGCTTAGATCAGAGTTATATCCAAGGAGCCAAAGGTGACTCGATAAGTGCTGTTTTAAAAAAGAAGTGGTTTTCTGAAAAAGTATTTTAAACATCTTAATTATTGTGAACTTTAAAGAAAACCTAACATTGAGCAAGAATTGACACACTCCCGTATGTTATTATTACTGTTGTTAATAGCAAGGTTAGATTGGACATCACAAATTTGCTGTTAATGAGGTCCAGCTCTGGAAGGTTTATCAGCATCAACCATGCAAGGAAATACAATACCCACACTGTAGTAGTCCTATCACTTGCGTGTTCATGTCCTAAACATATAGTGCTATCTGGAAAGACTGACTGGACATTATTGTGTGAGGGAACCAGATTAACAATAGTAGAGATGCATTCAGCCACTCAATTTGCTGTCTGAGACAAGTTAGCACTGGAAATGAGCATGATTAATATTATTGCACAGATGTTTGATCTCATTGTATCAAATGCCTTCCTCCACTCTTTTAATAGAGGTGCTGACTTGCTATGATTTCATACTTCTTAAAAAAGCAGAGAGAAGAATCCCTTGTAAATGTTAAGCATTCTTACAACAATATTGTTCATTCTAATTCCCAAATTCTACTTAGGCTGACAGTGTGAGGAGGCTGAGTAAACATCAGCAATGAAAGGGAATCAGATGTGTGATATATTCTATGTAATGTGCTCTGCACTTGTGTAACTGTCTTTCAATTGTTGCAGTGGACAGGGCTATATCAGAATGTGCATTTGGAATATTTCGCCCTGTGTTTATTCATCCAACACCCCCAAATGGAGCAAGAATACCTGCTTCTCTTTATGATGAGGTTACTTTTACAATAAGTGCCATCAGTCGAAATGAAAGGTATCCCTTTTTCATTGCTAATTATATGAATTGTCTGTTTGAATTAACATTGTTACCTGCTCAAGGTTATAACCCCATGTGCACTGACATCAGTCAGCAGTTGTTTGATGAATGTAACAGTTAACAGGTGCATGATTTTCAGCTACATCCAACCAGAGGATAATAGTCACCAGGTCCCAGGACTGTCACTCAAATTCTCTTGATCCCCTAGCTGGTAAACTGAGAATTTCACTGTACCCGTTCCTTTGATCAAAGACTCCAAGAATGAAAGCCATTCCAAGCAGCTCTGATGTTACCCATGCCTTGGGTTGCTTAAGGTGCATTCTGAAGCTGCTGATGAAACTTCACCAATGGTTTTGGTTGAAGGTCTGTCGCCCGGGCTGTTTTATTGCAATGCCACTATGATGGAAAAGAAAGAAAGTCGCCAAAGTCCCAGAAGACCATAGGCTGCTCTCCTTTTTGAGAGAGAAATCTGACTGGTGGTGATTTAACCTGAGGATCACCACACCTCAGGCAAGGTTGAGAAGAATAACTCAGTCGGTACAAGAATTGAACCCATGCTGTTGGCATCGTTCCACATCATGAACTAGCTGTCCAGCCAAATGAGGTGTCACCATGACACTCACTAGAGAAAAAGCATTCTTGGCTAAAAATTTCTCCACAAGGCTACATCATTTAACGTATGGTCATTTAGTAGTATAGAATTTGGATATTGCTAGAGAGAGAGAGACATGTTACCGAACGGTTTCGTCTTGAGCTCATCCAGACAAATGCAAAAACACCAAATTTCAAACAATCAGAACAATTTGTACTACAGCATTGCCAGAGAGAAAGCAGTGGGGAATTATAAGCTCTGCAAGACCTGGGTAATTCGGTAAAGGTATAAGGCTTGAATATATTCCTTTTGTTTGCAGAGAATGGATCCCTGGGTGTGAATGTAGCTGGAAACAACGTACCTGAGGTACATCCCACACTATGCTACCTAGTCAAATAAACAGATTTACTATTGCTTTCTTCTTTATGCTACCTTGAAATCACTGAATAGTTGTTGCGAGCTGTGACACATGTGCTTGTGAAGTGGGTTGCAGCCTTCATTTTGAATTATAAGTGAGCTCACAAATTGTTCACACAGTTTTCTTCATGTGTTAGCTTTGATAACGTTGAAAGAAAATTAAATGCACTAACTTGCCATTGAGGATTGATAGGTGAGAGTAAAACACCATAAACTGCTATTGTATACTATAGTGCTCCATTTTGGCCATTATCTCAAGGGCATTAGCGCATAAAAGTAGGGAAGTCTTGCTACAGAGCATTGGTGAGATTGCGTCTGGAGTACAGTGTACAGTTTTGTTCTCCATACTTTAGGAGGGATGTACTTGCATTGGAAACAGTTTAGAGAAGGTTCACTATTCTGATTTTTGTAAATAGAAAATCGAAAAGTTTAATAGGTTTGGCTATTCATTGGAATTCAGAAAAACGAGATGTGATCTTATTGAAATATGTAAGATTCTCAGAGGGCTTGACAGGGTAGATGTTGAGAGGATGTTTCCCCTCTTATGGGAATCTAGAACTAGGGGACCATGACAAATTAGGGGCCTCTTATTTAAGATGCTTATAAGGAGGAATTTTTTTCTCTCAGAGGGTCGTTTAACCTTTTAAATTCTCTTCCACAGAGAAGAGGGGAGCCTGTGTCACTGAATACTTTTAAGGCTGGGTTAGACAGATTTTTGATCGACAGGGGAGCGAAGGATTATGGGGGACAGATAGGAAAGTGGAGTTAATCAGATCAGTTAATCTGTTCTCATTGAATGGCGGGACGGGTTCAATGGGTCAAATGGCCAACCATTCCTATTTCTTGTGATCATATGATCATGACAATGAAGTAAAAGAAGACATTAATCTTCTTTCCTCTCTGCTTCAGTGAATGTTGCCATGGAAACTGGCAGCATTTCAGTATGTTTCCCAAGTTGGCATGAGTCTGATAAGTGAGGGATTATAGTTGGGATTGATCCTGTGTTCGCACATGCAACAGTGGTCATTGGATTGTGAATTGGAGCAGAAACCTGTGTAAAATCTTCCCTCCCTCTCCCAAGGTGCTGAGATTGGCTCATTTACCGTGGACATAATTCTCCAACTTTGCCTGCAGCTGGGATTCTCCAGTCCTGCTGCTGTGAATAGTTTTGGCTGAGCGCCAAATCCTCTGTTCTCTCTGGCAGTGGTGGGGTATACAGCATTGGAAAATTCTGGCCCATGTCTTTGATACTGGCAACTGGAGTTATCTTGGTTCAATTTCTTTGCATTTGTCTCTTTGTGATTCAATATCATAACATGTTGTTTGCATTATTGGAGGCCTAGTAACTCGCTGATGAGAAAAATTCAGAGAGTGAGGGATGCCATTCAACTATCAAACCCAATCCATACAAAGCCCATTCTATCATAGCCTCCCTTCTACCTCATAATATGAGTTGTATGCTTTGATTGCTATCAGCCCACCAACTCTGTCATTCTCATCACCTTAAGAGGCCTCATCTTAACTATCGCCTGTAGTGTTTCATGAAGGAAAACAATTTTAAATATTGAAGGTTCCTTTCTTCTTCTACTTGTTTATCAGAATCACAGCCTTTACAGTAGTGGGTCCCAGTGGATTACACAAATCGGATACTTGGAACGTCAACGGTGACAGATCTGTGTCGGCAAATGTTTCTTGGTTGGTGGGAGTTTACGATGCTCCAAAACAGATTCCAGTGTGCTTTCTCTCAATAACCTCATCAGGGTAAGGGATATTCAGATCTGCAGCATCTTCTGATAGCAACACAAGTGAGGAGCCACTGTCAGATTCACACTTTTTTGTGTTTGAGGGAACGTGGGCAATTTAATTTCTGCCAGATTCCATGTATAATAGTATGTAATTATGGAGTATAAATATAACAAGTAGATGTTAAAAAATACTCATTTCAGTGAAATTGGGATACTGAGATATGTAACTCTATTGAAAAGTAAAGGAATCTTTGATCAAAGAACTCTTTGCTTGAACTATTGGGCATTTATACGCACAACACTCTGAATTTAGAAATTTATATTTTTCAATAAAATTGTGGGAACATAACTTTAAAGAGAAATGAAAACTAAGATTCTTGCAAGTCCCCTATCCCCATCCTCTTCCCTCCAGCTGCCAGCCACCCACTGCCCATCCAAGAATTTCTTATCCTAGTAACCTCATGTCAGTCATAATTTATTAGCCTTTCTATTATCTGGCAGCATGGTGGCTCAGTGATTAGCACTGCTGTCTCACAGCACCAGGACCTGGGTTTGATTCCTGGCTTTGGTGACTGTGCAAAGGAGCCTGCACGTTCTCCCCAGGTCTGCATGGGTTTCCTCCAGGTGCTCTGGGTTCCTTCCCTGAAAGACATGCTGGTTAGATGCATTGGCCAGTGTAAATTCTCCTTCAGTGAACTGGAACAGGTGCTGGAATGTGGCAACTAGGGGATTTTCTCAGTAACTTCAGTGCAATGTTAATGAAAGCCTACTTGTGACACTAAGTAATAAACTTCTGGGGTGGTAAATCTGGCAAATTCATTATCCTAAAACTCTTGTACTGATGCCCCTTGGGTTAATTTCTTATCCAGGCCACAATGTAGTCAATCTTTCAGAATCTCAACAAGTTTGTACAAAGGAGTGATGTTAGCCAGAACATCAGGGAAACTCTGTGTTCTTTCATAAACGATGCTATGGGATCTTCAACATCCATCTAACCTACTGGATGTGTTTATTATCTGTGATAATTTGGCAGTGGAATGTCAGCCCAGGTTACATGCTGTAATCCTGAAGTGGGACTTGAATGCACAAGCTTCTGACTTGGAGCTGAAGGTGTTAAAAACAGAGTTAAGGAAAGGCTACTGGGTTTCTGTGAATCTCACTGTGAGGTATTGGTTCCTCCAATGGGTGCACTGACTGCCATGTGGAGGTTAAGGTGGGGCAGAGAGTGAAGTTGTATTTTTGATAAATCACTGTGAAATTCAGTGTTTTTGCTAAGTCTCCAAAAGAAAAACATCCTGTTTGTTCATTTTTCTTTCATTCAGGCTTCAGTCAGAACCACAATGCATCTGGATTGTGCTGAGTAAGTATTCCCGAACCATTTGTTTTAATAGTGCAAGTATTTGGTTTTCTCATTCCAATGTGAAAAGAAATGAGTGTGTTGTTGCTGTGTCAGAAAATCTTCAGGTCGTAGGTTGGTTCTCTCATTGCCTTGAGTACAAAACCTGACTTAAAAGAGTGCTCAACACATAAAAGTAACACATTCGAAATAAAGATCGGATGAGATTTTCAGAATCCCATTTTAAACAAACATCTTTCCTCTTGAAGAAATTACATTTATAATCATTCTGTGCAATTGTAACTTTCTGCTGGGTATTGCTTTTGAACGTTTTCATTACTTTATGGTTATGATGTAGAATGTATGTAGGCTGGAAATACCACCTCAAAGCTATCAACCAATCCATTAAAATAGCAACGTTAATTGGCAGGTTTCTAGGCTTGAGCTTTGGTCTGCGCTGAGCTTAGCAGACTTCACTAGTCTTATCTCTGACTTTGTGAGAAGACAAATAAGCTATTCCTGGTCATTAATCAATAACTCCAAATGCAACTTGTACAAAGTTGAACATCAGATTGGGCAGGGAATGAAGCATCTGATGAACTTTATGGTCATTCATCTTCTGTCTTAGGCTGGTGGATTGAAATATATTATCCAATAGCTGCCTCAGTATGAAATATGAATATTTGACCTGGCTGCATGTTCCATAAAGTGCATTTGCATGGTATATGTCAGCGCTCCCCCCTTCTCCCAACCACCCCAGGCATCCCTACTTTCCCTGTTCCTAAGGTAACTACAATTTTTCTTTACTCACTTGGACACTGCCTCAACACATCAATGCAGATAATTAGTGGTGCATTGATATCAACACCTCTACAATGGCTCTAAGTACTGCCTAATATCCCATCTCCTGATGTGCTCCAGAAGGCAAAAATATTTCAGATTGGAGACATTCTAGAACTGGAAATCCATGAAGATCTTCAGAATCTACCTGAATGTCCGACTTGAATCACACAAGCCTTTTCTGGAGCTCTGTGAATGCTTTGAACAATGCAGGTTTGACAAAAAAAAACGAAATGGAGTAAACTCTGGCTGACACTAATTTCACAACCAAAGATCTGATGAGTGGTCCAACAGTACAGCCCCCAGGATTTGAACTCCCTTGATCAACAAGATTTACACGCTCTAAGCAAAGGTGTAACACCTCCTCCACAAATAGCATTTCAAAGACTGTGGTCATCTGGATCTAATTGTTCATTATATTGTGAATGAACATTGCCTGTGAAAAGTTTCTGCAGGATTCAAGACAATCTCCCTAACAATACAATACTTGGCTGTTCAACTTGGACTTTGATGTGTAAAGCAAGAAAAAGAATTGTAAAGAATTATTAATAAAGGAACTAGGTGAGTTGCAAATGATAAAGGCTGGGTCTTCTATTTCCTGTGCTTGTGCACTCTCTGAACAACAGTTTAAACTAGTTTCCACTGATTATTCATTTCAGTAACACAGATAGATGGCCTACATTGCAGCCAGGTAGAATATTACAATACAAGGACATTTTTGAAGCAGCAGTGATAATACATGACTGTGGAAAGTCAGAATGCAAACGTTAATCAATCTGGCTGGATTCTGTCTCTGGCATTTGTTTAGTTATAGAATAATCACAAACTGAATTTTATTTATTTTGTTATTTTAAATGTACAGACTTGCCTATTGAGAGGCTACCAGGCCCAGGTAAGAACTATTTTGTTCAATACTTAAACAAAGACACTGTTTCAATTTACATTTTAATATAATTATCATACATGTAATTTGTGACTTATAAACCACAGGCAGCAGAAACATTTTATACACTGGTTCCCCATTCTCTTTTTCTGGTTATTTATAGACAGAAACTCTTGTAGTGCTACTGTATTATTATAGTTTTCTTGAGTGTAATTTGTTGTTAAATTTTGGGGTTTTTTTTCTATTTGACCTCAATAGGAATCAGACTAAAACATGGAAAACATGTGTTTGTACTGAGTGTGCTTTCTTCAAACCACATCAGTTTGAGACAATGGGATCTTGTTAAAATGTTTCTAGTAAATAGTAACTCATTAACTATTGCAACAGCTATGAGCTCACTAGGAGTAAACTACCAGGAACCCAATTCTGGAAGGGAATAGATAACAGATCTCACAACCCATGGTAATGTTATCTGTGAGGGCATCTCAGTGTGAGACACTGGTTTGTGGTAGCATATATTATTATTTTTGGAATGGTGTGAGGAGTCACGTGAAACTACCCATGAGAATAAGCAGCCCAGTTATAGTGTACCAATTACTCATGGCTATTTATTAAAGGATAGAAAAGACAGTTAGGATCCTGAACCAGAAACCCAAAGGTAAATCAAGAATCCAGACAAGACCCCAACAATTTTTACTTTGGCCTAAATGTAAGGAAAGAATATTTTGCTCCAGGAGTAATTTAATTGGCTTGTTTTATCAAAACAAGCTTTATTTTAACACACTCTAAGCATAACTCTAACAAAACAAAGCAGTTTAATTCCTAACAGTTAAACAGTCTTTAAACATGAAAAGAAACAATTCTAATTTCTAACTTGTAACTATTTCAGTTCCAAGTAAGCAACAGCCTTCCCATAGACTTAAATCTACTTTAACTATAGTTAGCAAACCCAGGCATATTTGCTTTAAATTGGTGAACAGCTTTGAAGCCTTCAATGAGGTTTTTCAGAGAGAGACTTGACAGAGAGAGCAGGCTTCTATCTGTAAACAGCTCCAATCAACAACTAACCCCAGCTACAAAACTAGCTCCTCTCATCAACCTCATGATCATATGAACCCTGTATACCTAAACACACCTTCCATTACCTTAATCAAAAAAAACCCCAGGAGTCATTTCCTATTTATAAACAGAAGTCCATTAAGCCTTCTGCTAATAAACATTACATGGCTAAAATAAGTAATTATCCTGCTTTCCAGGATGTATTGTATTCCTTCCAGACAAACTGAACCTTGTAGAAAAAACATTGGGGGGTGGGGCTAACTAACTAAAAAGATCCTAAGTGCCGAACGAGCATGTAAACAGGAGAAAATCATGCCCATTTTTTCGGTGAATTAAAAATCCAATCTTACCACACTCTGAGCAAAAAATGAAGCAAGATCTGTCTCCCACCAGCAAAGGGAGAAGGCAGGGCCTAAGCTTGCTGAAAGCCGGCAGCTCACAACAGACTGCTCAGTTGCGTATGCGCAGATCTCTCTGTTCTAGCTATCACTGGGCTCTGTGGCCGAACCTCCTCCTCCCATTCTCCACACTGGCCTCTGTAAAACAGCAGTGTAACCCGTTGGGATGTGTTGTATATCATGACTACGTTACTTCATTGAACCATAACAGAAAAGCTCACTTGTGCCTCTGTATGTCACAGATCTTCAGTGCTTGACTGATGCAATGATTCTGTCTGTCCCAAGACGTTTGGTAGCAAACCTGCCAGAGAGTAATCTGCAGCTCAATGATGCTTCCTGTAACATCACTGGCAATGCCACTCACCTCTTACTGAAGATCCCCCTGTCAGGATGTGGCACTAAATTACTGGTATGTAATTGGCATTTGGAATCAGGAAAGATGGGGAGGACAGGTTTTATATCTACTGTGTACTGAACTAGTTGTTCTCAGACAGATTGTCTGGTAATTGAATATAGGTGTTCAATAGCAAAAACAATGACCCTTAGTTAGCGTGGTTAACCAGGGAAAGAGTAGGGCCCGAAGGGGAAGTCTGTGTGTGAAGCTGCAGGACTGTGGAAGGGTGTTAAATGAATACTTCTCATCGGTCTTCACTTAGGAGAAGGACAAATTGAGTATGGAATTCAGAAAAAGGGACTGTGAGGATCTTGAGCATTTGGCATAAGAAGTATTAGAGGCTCTGACAGGCTTAACAATGAACACTTCCTCAGGCCCAGGTGTATTGCATCCCAGGCCGCTGTGGAAGGAAAGGAAGGAAATTGTAGGGGTGCTGACTCAAAATTTTAATTCCTCTCTGATCATAGGGGAAGTGCCAGAGGACTATAGGATGACTAATGTGGTTCCACTTTTCAAGAAGGATGGTGGAGATGAACCAGTGAATTATAGACTGGTGAGTCTCACGTCAGTGCTTGGGAAACCTTGGAGAAAATTCTGAAGGAGTTAATTAATCTCCATTTGGAAAGGCATGGTTGATTAGGGATAGTCAGCATGGCTTTGTCAGAGGGACGCGATCCCTAACAAATTTGGTAGAATTTTTCAAAAAAAAATCAAGTGTATGGATGAGGGAAGGGCGGTTGATGTAGTTTATATGGATTTTAGCAAAGCCTTCGACAAAGTCCCACATGGCAGACTGATTGAGACGATTGAAATACATGGAATTCAGGGAAAGTTGGTGTGATGCATCCAAAATTGGCTTAGAAATAGGATATAAAGGGCTGTGATAGAAAGCTGATTGAATGATTGGAGCCAGGTGTCCAGTGGCATACCACAACGTTCAGTGCTGTGTCCCTTATTGTTTGTTATATACATAAATGATATAGATGAGAATATGTGGGGAATAATAAGTAAGCTTGCGGATAGCACCAAGATTGCTAGTGTAGTTAGTAGTGAAGAAGAAGGTCATAGGTTACAGGAAGATATAGATGGGTTGGTCAGATGAGCAGAGCAATGGCATATGGTGTTTAACCCTGATAAGTGTGAGGTGATGCACTTTGGAAAGAAGTAACAAGACAAGGGAGCATTTAATGAATGGCAGGATACTAGGAAGCTCAGACGAACAGATGGGGTACTTATTCGCAGATCTCTGATGGCAGCAAAGCAAGTGAATAAGGTAGTTAAGAAGGTGTATGGGACAATTGCTTTTATCAGTTGTGGCATACAGTGTTTATGTTGGAGCTATACGGAATGTTGGTTAGGCCACAGCTGGAGTACTATGCGCAGTTCTGGTCACCTCACTATAGGAAGGATGTGATTGCACTAGAGGGGGTACAGAGAAGATTCATCAGGATATTGCCTGGGCTGGAGCATTTAAGCTATAAAGGTAAACTGGATAGTCTTGAATTGTTTTCTCTAGAGCAGAGAAGGCTGAGATGATTGAGTTGTATTAAGATTATGAGAGGTATGGACAGGGTGAATAGGAAGCAGCTGTTCCCCTTGGTTGAGGGGTCAATTACAAGGAAGCATAGTTTTAGGGTGAGGGGCAGGAGATTCAGAGCTGATCTGAGAAAAAGAAATTTCACTCAGAGGATGGTGAGCATCTGGAGTGCACTGCCTGGGAAGGTAATGGAGGCTGGGAACCTTGCAACCTTTCAAAAATATTTGGATGAACACTTGAAATATCCTAACATTCAGGAATATGGGACAAGTACAGGAAAATGGAATTAGCACAATTTCAATGCTAGATTTTGTTGATGCTTACTCAATGGGCTGAAGGGCTTTTTCTGCATTATACAACTCTTTGGCCGGAATTCTACCGCCACACCCGGGGCACCCGCGGGTTGCAGAACGGCATTCTCCGTTGGCCTCAGGTGGGATCTTACGAGTCTACAGCGGGCGAGGCTGTATAATTACAGCGTATGACAATGACCCTATAATAGGCCTCAACCACATTTTCGCTCATTCTCCAATGGGTGGAATTGTACAGATGAATCCTGGCCTCACTATCTCATAAAGGAGTGTATCAGAAGGTGGTACCCACAGCCACCATTGGTTTCGCCATCACTGTAGCATCCCTGAGGATGTACTGGTTATCAGCTCTGATGCTATGGAAAGTACAGGTGCCAAGAGATCCTTCCCACAGCTCCACCACACTCAATATCATGGGCCTTGTCCAGGTCTGGGAATGAAAAACAGCAGCCAAATGACCTCTGCTTTGCTGCTCCTCTTGTTGGCCCATTGCAATGCCCTAATTAGCTGAAGATACTAAGAAGCAACTATCACCCCTACATCCAGCCTGATGTGGTTGCTGCAATCTCTAAAGCAGGGCTTCCCTCATTTTGGTTTGTGTCTCCCAATGGCATAGGAAGATGGGGTTTTGGGGTCACAAACTCTGAGGCAGCAATGGCTACAATGGAGTTCGGACTGATTTCCAATAGCTTTGAGGCTCCTTTGTGTGTGTGTGTGTGTGTGTGTGTGTGTGTGTGTGTGTGTGTGTGTGTGTGTGTGTGTGTGTGTGTGTGTGTGTGTGTGTGTGTGTGTGTGTGTGTGTGTGTGTGATGTACATCTGCAGTTTTAAAACATATATATTCATGCTTGCTAAATGTTTTATGAGCCATAATGGTTTTGTAGGAGAGGAAAAAAACCTTTCTGACTGTATATCGCATGTGAGATATTTTCTGTCGTATGTCACTAAAATCCTACTGTAGTGACTATGATCAAATCTGTAATTTGCAGTCATGTCCATACAGAAATAGAACTTCAAGATTTTATGTAGCTAAGAATTATAGAGAGTTATAAAGAGAATTGTAAAGTGTTAATTATGCATGAGTCCAATTTACAATGGATATTTTATGATGTATCAAATTTTATTTAAGGTTATTGCAAGTATTTAGCAGCTTCAAGCGCTCTGCAAGTTGTGCAAGCTATCAATCTGAAGGTTCCCACTGAACAGCTGCTGTACTCCCCCACTGCCACTCCAGCCCCCTCTTCAACAACCCCTCCCCCCCATCACATTTTCTAACTGGGGGTCACATGAAATTTGAGGTAGTGAAATGGGGTACGCTAGGTAAAAGATTTGGATTGCATAAGATAAACAATCTCAAGGAGATTGTGTAGGAAAATGGTTATTAGTGTAGAAGTTGAGCCATGATCTAGTTGTATGGCAGAGCAGGCTTGAAGGACTGAATGGCCTACTCCTGTTCCACATTATTGCATTTCACCATTTGATCTTGTTTTTTGGTATCTGACAACCAGGAAAATTACCAAGGAAACATTCTGATGCCATTCTCATGCTGTTATGATTGTTTCAAATCTGTCTGGCAAATGCCCTAACAGATCATGTACAAAGTGGGTGGGCATCCTTAAATACAGGGCTCCATTTCAACTTTCCCTTCCTAACACCCCAGAACCAGGCAAGAGCAAAGTGTTAAGCGAATAGTATTGTGTATATAATGGTATAAAGCTCATTAGAACTTTAGGGGCGGCACAGTAATTGACACTGCTGCCTCACAGCGCTAAGGTTCCCGGCTTGGGTCGCTGTCTGTGTGGAGTTTGCACGTTCTCCCCGTGTCTGCATGGGTTTCCTCCCAGTGCTCTGGTTTCCTCCTGCAGTCCAAAGATGTGTGGGTTGGTGGATTGACCATACTAAATTGCCCCTTAGTGTCAGGGGAACTAGCTAGGGTAAATGCATGGGGTAATGGGAGTAGGGCCTGGGTGGAATTGTAGTCGGAGCAGACATGATGGACCGAATGGCTTCCCTCTGCACTGTGGATTAACTTCATTCTATTGAATCCTACTCTGTTCTAATATTCTTTATTAGTGTTTTAAATCCCAAAGTATCTTAAAGTCCTCTAACAACCTCATAGTGAAGGCACCCTTAGGTAGCAATGATCATAATATGATTAATTTCACATTCAAATTGAAGGAGAGAAGAATGCATCCAAGACCAGTATTTTAAACTTAAATAAGGGCAATCATGAGGGCATGAAAGCAGAACTAGTCAGAGTGAATTGACAAGTGTGCTTTAGATTGATAGAGATTCAGTGGTAGACAATGAAAGGGATATTTTGGAATATACAGAATAGGCACATTTTAATAAGAAAGAAAAATTCCAGTGGAAGGCTGCATCATCAGCGATGAATTAAAAAAGTAAAAGACCATATTAACTTAAAGAAAACAGCATGGGGTGATTCTCAATTAAATTCTAAGTGTTGAATTTGCGTAAAAACAGCAGTAGATCCCACTAGTTTTTCAGGGGAGTTCAAAATCTCCCACATTGTGCACTGCAGAGTGCCTCAGCGTGGATCACGCTGAAATTCAGTGGGATATTTGGAACTGACTGGTCTTATTAGCATCAGGCGGCAGGGTTTTGTACAGGGGAGGTCATATCTGACTAGTTTGATTTACTTTTTTCAGGAGGTGACAAAAATGACTGATGAGGGAAGGACCATGGATATTGTCTACATGGACTTCAGTAAAGCACTTGACAAGGTCCCTCATGGTGGGCTGGTGCAAAAGGTTAAATCACAAGGGATCAAGGGTGAACTCGCTAGATTGGTTCAGAAGCGGCTTGGCCAAAGAAGACAGGGTAGCGGTAGAAGGGTGTTTTTCTGAATGGTGGTCAATAACTAGTGATGTTCCCCAGAGATCAGTGCTGGGGCCTCTGTTGTTTGTAATATATATAAATGACTTGGAAGAAAATGTAGCTGGTCTGATTTAGCAAATTTGTGGGTGATACTAAGATTGCTAGAGTTGCGGATAGTGAAGAAAATTCTCAGAGAATACAGCAGGATATAGATAACCTGGAAAATTGGGCAGAGAAATGGCAGGTGGAATTTAACCCGGACAAATGCAAGGTGATGTATTTTGGTAGATCCATTTCAGGTGGGAGCTATAAAATAAATGGCATCAGGAGCATAGACACAAGAGGCCTGGGAGTACAGGTCCACAGATCCTTAAAAGTGGCAGCACAGGTGGAAAAGGTGGTGAAGAAAACATGTGACATGCTTGCCTTCATGGGCTGAGGCATCAAATATAACAGCTGGCAAATTATGTTACAGTTGTATAAAACGTTGGTTAGGCCACATTTGAAAATTCTGTTTGCCACACTACCAAAAGAGCATGGAGGCTTTGGAGGGAGTACCAAAAAGGTTTACCAGGATGTTGCCTGGTATAGAGGGTATTGGCTATGAGGAGAGATTGAAATAAACTGGGATTGTTCACCTTGGAAAGATGGAGGCTGAGGGGTAGAAGTTTATAAAATTATGAGGGACATAGATAAGGTGAACAGTTGAAAGCTTTTTCCCAAGGCAGAAATGACAATTGCAAGGGGGCACAAGTTCAAGGTAAGGGAGGAAAGGTTCAGTAGAGATATGCAGGGGAAGTTTTTTTTTACACAGAGGGTGGTGGGAGCCTGGAATGCACTGCCAAATGAGGTGGTTGAGGCAGACATGTTAGTAACATTTAAGATCTATCTAGATAAACGCATGAACAGGCGGGGAATAAAGGGATACAGGCGGTTGGTCTAGATAGGGCAATGGAAACGGTGCAGGCTTGGTGGGCCGAAGGGCCTGTTCCTATGCTGTACTGTTCTTAGTTCTTTGTTCAAAGAAAAACTGGTCCCAATGTGAATAAGGACACCTCTGAAAATGGGAGCATTTTTTCTTCACATCTGGAGTAATGTTGCATATTTCCTTTACATCTGGAGTAATGTTACATATTTTCTTTTCTCAGGAAGATGAATCTCACTACACTTTTACAAACAAAATCATCAACCGGAGCAGAAATGAAACATTGGCACAGGCAGAAAGAATGGCCTTTCCAATAACATGTAAATTTCAGCGATCTAATAATGGCAGCAAAGAGTCCAATTTACTAAATAATACCACACAGAGGTTGTTTGGAGATTACAGCTTTGAGATCCAGTTCAGCAAAGAGTTTAATTCCAGCAGGGCGACAGCCAAGGCCCATGCTCCATTTGATGTCAGCAGCAACGATCACTTATACATAACAGTCATCGCAAAGAGCGATATGACTACTGCCTCACTCGATGTGGTGTCTTGCCAGATGTCAGAAGAGTATAATTCTTCAGTAGGAATTACACTTTTACATCAGGGGTAAGGAAAGAATTTTTTCTTCCATTTTGATAATGGAACTTCTATTTTTAAAGCTTTCCATCTCTTTTCTCTGATAGCAGGCACCATCACTGAGCCAGGTTTTTAAAAAGAATATTTCTTGGGATATGGGTATCACCTGCAATTATTGCCCAAGCCTCATTGTCTATGAAATAGTAATTGTAATCTGCCTATGTGAAATCATGCAGCCTATGTAGCGAAGATACTCCCACAATTCTGTTGGATAGAGGGTTTCAGGATTTTGACTAGGCAACAAATATATGTTCAGAATGAGACGGTGTGTGGAGAGGAACATGGAGATGATGCTGTTTGGATGCGCACACATGCCCTTGTCCTTGAAGGTTGTGGAGGTCACAGGTTTGAGAGGTGCTATTGTGAGTGAGAATGGGGACCTCTCCCTTGCCCTAGCATAGCCATGCAATGGAGGCTACAACTCAGTCTGTTAGGAATCTTTTAAAAATATTAATTCAAAATTAAAAGATGGCTGGGATTCTCCCAAAAAAAATTCTAAGTGCCGAATTCAAGTAAAAATGGGAGTAACTCCCTCTGATTTTTTTTTAGTGGGATTTTCAAAATGCATCTCCCACACTCTTGAGAACATTGAAATTCCGGGGGCGTGGGCTATTCACGCTGAAGAGGCCGGCAACATACCGCTAAACGAGCCACTGAGCATATGCCGATCTGTTAAAGCAGAAATTGGCACACGTGCAGTAGCTCCGCACTGCTGGCCTCCATTCCTCGATCGCTGGCCTCCCTTACATTTCCGGGCCAGCCCTGATCACCACAACCCCCTCCCCCACCCCACACACTGGCCCACCTTGCTCTCCTGTTTAGTGGGGAGCTGTTGTAAAACCTGCTGGGGTGAACCACTCCTGGCAGGGATGGAGGCGGGGGGTGGGGGGGTGGATAGAAATCAGGGTCCAGAAACCCACAGAAGCTGTGGCACAGAAGTGGGGAGCTTGCTAATCGCCCTCCGTTGATGTCTCCCGGCCTGCTCGAGCAACACAGCGGGCTGGGAAAATTGTCCCCCCAATATTTTTCACATACAAACAGGCTGATCTTAACTTCCATCAGTGCCAGAAAACTGATGGGGGTAGACATGTGCAATTCTTAATTTCTCTTAGAAAGTGGAAGTGTATGCCACAAATACCAGGAATGTGCCTTCAGTAGAATAATGGTTAATAGTTATAGTGATGAGATAATGATGTGTATCATGATGTAACAGTTGCATCAGCTATCATGTGTGAGGGACTTTGTGGTGTTATACTTCAGGTCAGAAACTCCAAAGAGTTTTATGAAGCCCGCCTCGATCATAAGCTTTGCAATTTGAATTTGGCTAGGATAAAAATGAGATGCTTCAGTTCAGATATGATTCAAAAGACCCAGTAAGGAATTTTTATCAATTTTTATCACTTTCCCAATCTTATATTTTCTTATCATAAGTAATAGTTGATTCTTTCCAACTGATTTTTTTTTTACAATTGATAATGCCTTCAGCAACACTTCAGTTTGCGACAACCATTGCTGCGGCCTGTAACCTGTTGCTTTCTTTGTTAAATTAATCAGAATTATATGGATCAATATTTGGATGCTTTCACACACCAGCATTATTCCTCTCTCAATTTTCCTGTAACCACGGAAACCAGATCACTCCATTCCTCCCAGGCCCGAGGAAAATCTACGTCACCAATAATGCCATGGACTTTTTAATATCTGTCTGGGCAAGTAGACTAGGCAGCAGTTTAACATCTTATACACTCCAATAATGCAGCACCTGCTTATTGTTGCAGTGGAATGCCAGCTTAGATTGTGTATTCAAGTCCTGGAGTGGACCTGGAATCTTTACAACCTTTTGACCCAGAGGCAAAAGAACCACTAACTGAACCAAGCTGTTATATGGCTGGCATGTCAATCTCAGAATCACATTAATATTAAGTCTTCCTCATTGTCTGTTTTTGTTTTATTTATAACAGCTGCTTAAATAACAGCACGACAGAGGAACATCAAACTGGAAACCAAAAAGAGAAAGTGTACTCCATTAAACTGTCCTCTTTACCACAGCGCATCTCCCAGGTATTCTTACATACAAGACCTTTTCATCTTTAGTTAAAATAATATTGTAGCCATCTTTAGTAAATTTATTAGAAGACAAATGGTCTCAGTTTATTGATGTATTACTTAGAGTAGTGCTGAGCTACATTCATCACAAACATCGCCAATTCATTTCTGGTTAGCCTATAACTGCTGACAGAATGCTATGTACTTCTAAACACATTGTCATCTTATGAATTCCTATCAAAGCTATGTTCCAGGCTACCCTGTTTTATTTCAAAACTGTATATGTGTGTATGGTAGCTGATGTCTTATTCTCTGACATTTTCCATTAGTTAATAAGAAGCCAGGAATTAGAAGTGGGCTTTATGTCCCTTCAAGGTTGCTTCAACATTTAATAAGATCATAGCTGATGTTCAACTTCATCTAATCCTGTCTCCTTCCTGTTCCTTGTAGAGACTAAAATAGCTTCACCCCTTTACCTATTGTGGATGACATTAGAGGTCAAATGATAAGACACATTACATAAAGCAATAGTGCACAAAGATATTTCTCCAAACATCTCTCTTTTCAGAAAAAGAATAAACAAATTGCATCCACTATGATTTGTGATTCAATTAAATTTTCTTCATTGTACTTCCTTGTAAAATGCCATTTTAAGTAATGAATTAATCTCTACATACCCAATACTCTCTTGTAACAACAAGTGCATCCTTGATGGAAAGTAGTCTTTCGTCACTACTTCCTATCGCATTTGAAGAGTTGCATCTTGTTAGGTTGCTTGCCTGATCTGGATAACTTGCTCATCTGCAAGATTCAATGTCTCTACTGAGCTGATGACTTCCCAACATTGTGCTGTTGCTTATCGTTGAATCTGGAAGATTTCACACTCAGTGCTATCATCATTAACTTCTTTCAAAGAGAGTACCACTCATGACTGAAGTTATCATCACTATTTGTTGGATATAATTGAAAGTTGTTTCTAGTTCTGTGCCCCAATACCACTGTACATAATTTGTAATGAGCTTGTGTAGAGGTTCACATTCCAACAATAAATTGGGTAAGAATTCAGCCAGGCAATTCACAAATCCTACAAATCATTGCACCACCTTCACATCTAAAAGTTGCTGTATCTCTGCTATAGCTGTCATCTTATCAGGACCAGGGTGAATGCCTTTCACTGTCAGCACGTGAACTCTGTACTTGATTTCGGTAATCTTCAGTTGCAGATTTTTCCTGTTCTGCTTCAGGTTCATTTGGCAAATTTTCTGTAACAGTCTCAATAGATTCTGACCCTGATCTGCTTCTGCCATTGTGTATCCATTCCACTAGACTAGCAGATTATCCAAGATCACAATGCAGCGTGAAAATAATTAACTGGAGGGGAAAGCCAACTTCAATAGGACATGAATGGATCTGGCCTAGATACATTAGAATCAAAGATTAATAGGCAAGACTACTGAACAATGTGCTGTCTTTAAAGAAGAGAAACTTCAAACACAGTCAATGTATATTACCAGAGAAACTCTACAGTGCAGGAGAGGCCATTCAGCCCATCGAGTCTGCACTGGCTCTCTGAAAGAGTATCTTACCCAGGAGCAAACGTCCCCCATAACCTCACGCATATAGTATGGCTAATTCACCTAACCTGCATATCTTTGGACTGTGGTGGAAATCCTGAAGAAATCTATGCAGACAGGGGAAGAATGTGCACACACCGCACAGACAATCACCCAAGGCTTGAATCATACCCAGATCTCTGACTCTGCAATGGAGGAGAAAATTATGGCAAACAAATCCAGAACCCCTGGATGATGAAAAAGATGGATATTCAAGTGAAACAGAAAATGTGTGCTTACGATGGATTTCAATTGGACAGGGTGGATAGGAAACAGCTGTTTCCCTTAGTTGAAGGATCAGTTAGAACAGAATATAATATTAAGGTGAAGGGCAGGATACAAAGAGTTGTTTTTCAAATTGGAGGCCTGTGACCAGTGGTATGCCTCAGGGATCAGTACTGGGCCCACTGTTATTTGTCATTTATTTTAATAATTTGGTTGAGAATACAAGGGACATGGTTAGTAAGTTTGCAGATGACACCAAGATTAGTGGCATAGTGAACAGTGAAGAAAGTTATCTCCAATTGCGACGGGATCTTGATCAATTGGGCCAGTGGGCTGACGAATGGCAGATGGAGTTTAATTTAGACAAATGCAAGGTGATGCATTTTGGTAGATTGAACCAGAGCAGGATTTACTGGGCACTGGGGACAGTTACAGAACAGTGAGATCTAGGGGCACATGTTCATAGCTTCTTGAAAGTGGAGTTACACGTGGACAGAGTGGTGAAGGAGGCATTCGGCATGCTTGGTTTCATTGGTTAAAACATTGAATACAGGAGTTAGGACGCCTTGTTAAAGTCGCACAAGACATTGGTAAGGCCACACTTGGAACACTGTGTGCAATTCTGGTCACCCTATTATAGGAAGGATATTATTAAACTAGAAAGAGTGCAGAAAAGATTTACTAGAATGCTATCGGGATTTGATGAGTTGAGTTATAAGGACAGGCTACATAGACTGGGACTTTTTTCTCTGGAGCGTAGGAAGCTGAGGGGTGACCTTATAGATATCTATAAAATATTGAGGGGCATAGACAAGGTAGATAGTCAATATCTTTTCCCAAAGAGTCTAAAACTAGAGGGCATAGGTTTAAAGTGAGAGGGGAGAGATACAAAGGTGTTCACACAGGCAATATTTTCACACAGAGGGTGGTGAGTGTCTGAAACAAGCTGCCAGAGATGATAGTAGAGGCGGGTACAATTTTATATTTTAAAAAGCATTTAGATAGTTATATAGATACGATGAGTACAGAGAAATATGGGCCAAATGGGGGCAATTGGGATTAGCTTAGGACTTTTAAAAAAAAAGGGCAGCATGGACAAGTTGGGACGAAGGACCTGTTTCCATGCTGTAAACCTCTATGACTCTTTGGCAGGAGACTTGGAGGGGAATTGAGAAAAACTCCTTTCACCCAGAGGGTGGTGAGAATCTGGAATGCGCTACCTATGAGGGAAGTAGAGGCAGGAAACCTCACAACTTTTAAAAAATACTTCGATGAACACTTAAAATTTCATAAGTCAAAGCTATAGCCCAAGTGCTATAAAGTGGGTATAGTGTAGATTTAGTGCAGTTTTGTCAGTGCAGACTCGATGGGCCAGAGGATCTTTTCTGACTTTCTGAGGCTGAACCATATTGTTGACAACCTTGGTGTCATAGTTGACATTGGGATGAGCTTCCAATTACATATCAACAACATTGTGCAGATCACATATTTCTAACTCTGTAACATCACCAAACTCCACTTCTGCCTCAATTCATCTGCTGCTGAAATCCTCAAACCCACACCCAAAGTTTATTACCTCTAGAATTGACTATTTCAATGCATCCTATCCACATTCTGTCCTATCTAAAACCCATACTGAGGTGATCTAAAACTCTGTTGCCCATGTTCAACAGAGTCCCATTCACCCATCACCCATGTGCTCACTGTTGTATTTTGGCTCCTCATTAAACAATACCTCAATTTTAAAATGTCCATGGAATTCCATGAATTCAGCTCTCCCTGTCTCTTTCTAATATCCTTCAGCCGCACACCTCTCTGAGTTACCACTCTTCCTCACACTCTGGCCTGTTAAGATCTCCGATTTTAATCATTCTAACATAGGAACTGTAATTTCAGCTGCCTAGACCCTAAGTTCCTGAATTCTCTAAGTCACTCCTCAAATCCTTACCTCTAATATTATGTGACTTAGTGTCAAACACTCCTGTCTTAAGCTGATTTACTATGTTAAAGGTGCTATATAAATATACATTGTTATAATTGGGAGATTTCAGAAATCATATCGCAGAGCCATCTCGTGTCCAGATACTGGAACTACATTATTACAGTTCACAATTACTTTGAATAGGAAAATAAACAGTACACTTTACAACTGGAAATGTTGACACAGAACTTTGATCAAAAATTGTAGACAATATGAAGTGCATAGGAAATGTGTATTTTACACAAAATTTTGAATATTACATAGATTTTCCTAGTTCCCTGCTTTCTGTCATCATCTCCTGGATTGAAATGTTATATTTGCTATTTTCCAATCCATTAGGACCCTTCCAGAATTCAAAGAATTTTGGAAGATCGTAACCATTGTCTCTACCGTCTCTGCAACTGTTTCTTTTAAGACCCTAGAATGCAGGCCATCAGGTCCTGGGGACAATAGGATTGGGATTCTCCCAAAACAAACCGAAGTGCTCAACAAGCGGGAAAATGGAAGAATTTCCCACCTGTTTTTTGGACGCACTTACCAGAACAAATCTCTGACATTCTGTGCAATGTAGAGTACCATTGAGGGTTTCATGCTGAAAAGTGATGAACGGGGCTTATTCCTGCCTGAGAAACCAGCAACATAGTGCTGAGCCGGCCACTGCGCATGTGCCAATCTGTCAGTGCTGAGAACTGTGCATGTGCATTGACACCATCTCCCCACCCTTCCCAATTGCTGGCCTTCCCCACAACTCCCCAGATTGCTGGCCTTTCACAACATCCCCACCACTCCCCAATCCCTGGCCTACTGAACTGCCCCCGATGGCCAACCCCTCCCCCCCTCCCACATAACTAGCCCCAATCACCCTTCTTTCTCAACCTCCCACCAATCTCAATGCAGTGGCAGGAGGTCCCCCTCCCCACCAATCGCCCCCTTATAGGCCCTGCTGCCTAGTATGCCCCAGCCTCTCTGGCCCTGCCCCCTGGCACTGCCCAGTGCCTAGTGGTAGTTTGAAGGTGCCCCCTAGGAAGTGCCAAGTTGCCAGCCTGGCACTGCTAGGCTGGCACTGCCCAAGGGATACCCCCCTTTGTTCCGACCGCTCGGCAGGGCCTCAATGGCCTCTGTCCCCACCAGCAGAATGAGGATGCCTGGTCCCTTTTTGTGGGGAGCAGTTGTAAACTCCGCTGTAGGAAGCACTCCTGGCAGAGTGGCCCAGAGAATCCCACTAATCATATGGAAATTTCAATTTCCATATTATAATCAGCTCTTCTCCAATGTCCGACATGGAGCTGATTGCACTAAAAGAAAAACACCTGGGAGACACATGAATGGCTGAAAGCCAGTCCTGAACCTTGTGAAAGGAGCCCCCCACCCCCGTTGGCCTAGGTCTTTTTTCCCACTACCTTTTCCCTGGTAATGGTGACTGTTTTAATTCCAACCCCTCCCTTTTGCTTCTCGGTCATCAAGTAACTTTGGGTAGTTTTCTAAATCTTCTACAATGGAGACAGACATAAAATACCTGCTCAACATTTCAGCCATTGCTTTGTTTTCCATTATTAATTCTCCAGACTTACTCTCTGGGGGACCAACACACATTATTTTCCTTTTTAAGTACTTAGAAAATCTTACAATTATTTTATAGTTCTAGCCACCTTTCTCTCATACTCTTTTTTTCATAATTCTTTGCTGGTTCTTAAAATCAGCTCAATCTTCTGACCAACTGCTGATCTTTGAAGATTTCTACAGTGCTTCTTTCAATTTGATGCTATCTATAACTTCCTTATTTAGCAACAAATGATGCATCCTTCTCAGAGTGTCTTTCTTTTTCACTGGGTCAAATCTTTGCAGAAAGTTATTGAATATCTCCTTTGAAGTCTGCCACTGCATTTCTACTGTCCTGCCTTTTAATTTTGTTTCCAAGTTCACATTAGCCAACTCTGCCTTTATACTCTGGTTTAAAACATTAGTCTTAGACCTACTTCTATCTCCTCACCTTCACAATGAATGTGAAATTCAGTCATGTTATGATTGCTGTCACCTAGAGAGTCACTTAATATGAGGTTATTGATTAATCCTGTCTAATTGCACATTACCCTGGCTGAAATGTACTACTGGAAGAAATTGTTCCAAATACACTCTATGTTCTCATGTTCCAGGCTTCTTTTGCCATTCCGACTTGTCCAATCCACACGTAGATTAAAGTCGCCCATGGTTATTGCAGTACCTTTATTACATGGGCCATTTATTTCTTCCTGCATACTCTGTGCTACTGTTAAGCTACTATTTGGGGGCCTTTTACTTTTCCTTTAGAGCTTCTATAGGCTGTCAACAAAGGGAGTAGCATTTTTTAAAATATTTGATGAGCAAACATTTAAAATAAAACAACTGTGGGTTTCCGCTGGGTGCTCCAGTTTCCTCCCATGACCCAAAGATGTGCAGGTTAGGTTGATTGGCAATGCTAAATTGACTCTAGTGTCATGGTGATTAGCAGGGCAAATATGTGGGCCTGGGCAGGATTGTGATCGGTACAGACTCAATGGGCCGAATGGCCTCCTTCTGTACTGTAGGGATTCAATGAGATTCCGAACTTAGTCATTAAGAATTTTAACCGTGTTTGATGGTTGAAACTAAATGATACACCCTGGTGGCAGAGCCAGCTGTCACAGTGCCAATTACTGCCTAAAGACACATAGAGACAGAGGTTTTCAGTCATTATAAAAGATGATATGTTGGACTCAAATTTCTCCAGTATTTGCATCCAGTGGTGCAAATGTAACCCCCGTGTAAAACAATTGTGTGGCTTAAAAGACTGCAGAATCTTCGATGTAAGAGAGTTACATTTCAAACAATTCTTCATGCCCATTTGATGCTCAAATGAGATTCACAGGAAATTTGAGCATATCTTGATGATGACAGAATGGGCATGAGAATGGGCTGATTTTTGTGCTTTTGGGTCACTGAGAGTGTTATTATAACATGTTAATATTAAAAATATGATAGAAAAGTGTGACAGAGTTGTTTAAGCTTACTTGTGCCATATATAAGATGGTCTATCTTTATTTTTATAACATTAAAAATTTTACTTTAGTTTAGAATTAAGATCTAAATAATCTGCCTTCAACTGATATAGTTTTATAGTCTCTTGTTTCAGCCACTCAGAGCTAGGGTCTGTAACAATTGACTTGGCTGTGTAAACAGGTTAACATGTTTTGTACATTTATTGTGTCAACAATTTAGTTGACATTGCTGCATGAGTTAAAGAGCAATTGTGCTTGAAAGAGGTAACTCACCCATGACATGATAAAGGTGAATAAGATAGTCATTATAGCTGAGGCTCAAAGGTGAAGATTCAAAATCGTTAGGGAGGTAGAAAACAAATGAAATCCATACTATTGTCAATTCTTTTGAGATACTGTGTGTTAGTGACAATCCTAAACATTGCTGCTGTGCTCTCCATTCCCAGTCCTCACTAATGATTCCTGGCCTGTGATTAAGATACAAACACTCCTAGACACAGCATGTGAGCAATCAGGAGAAAAATCATTGCATTAAAACAAGGATTTTTTAAAAAATTTTCTTTCAATATGTCATAAAAATATTGAAATGGTGAAGAAAAACTTTCAGTAGGTAAGGCAGTCAGAGGTGGCAAATCTTGAGGAACGTTCTAGCCAGTTTGGTAACCCTACCTATGATCCCTACTCTTAGGAATTCTAACTTACATGTAGCCAATGTACTGACCATAATCAGTCTCTTTCTCCTCTAGGTATTTGTTACTTGCAATGTCCAGTTATGCACCAATATATATAGTTCTAAACCATGTGTGCTGGGATGTGGCTCTGACAGCAGTTCACTGATGGAACAATCGGATATGCAACAAGTCTGCGCAGGACCAATTCGCATCAAAAAGGAGGGTGACTTTGGTGAGAATGAGTGTTTATGATTAATTATTTCCCAAGACCTGGATTATACTTCCCCGTGCATTCATCTTGCTGAACATAGAACATTACAGTGTCGTACAGGCCCTTCGGCCCTCAATGTTGCACCGACCTGTGAAACCAATCTAAAGCCCATCTAACCTACACTATTCTAATATCATCCATATGTTTATCCACTGACCATTTAAATGCCCTTAATGTTGACGAATCCACTACTGTTGCGGGCAGGGCATTCTATGCTCTTACTACTCTCTGAGTAAAGAACTTACCTCTGACATCTGTCTTATATCTATCACCCCTCAATTTATAGCTATATCCCCTCATGCTAGCCATCTCCATCCGAGGAAAAAGGTTCACACTGTCCACCCTATCTAATTCTCTGATCATCTTATATACCTCTATTAAGTCACCTCTTAACCTTCTTCTCTCTAATGAAAACAGCCTCAAGTCCCTCAGCCTTTCCTCATAAGGCCTTCCCACCATACCAGGCAACATCTTGGTAAATCTCCTCTGCACCCTTTCCAATGCTTCCACATCCTTCCTATAATTCGGCGACCAGAACTGTATGCGATACTCCGAGTGCAGCCGTACCAAAGTTTTCTACAGCTGCAACATGACCTCGTGGCTTCTAAACTTAATCTCTTTACCAATAAACACAAACACATCGTATGCCTTCTTAACAACCCTATCAACCTGGGTACCAACTTTCAGGGATCTATGCACATGGATACTGAGATCTCTCTTCCACACTACGAAGTAACTTACCATTAGCCCAGTACTCTGTATTCCTGTTACTCCTTTCAAAGTGAATCACTTCACACTTATCCATATTAAACTCCATTTGCCACCTCTCAGCCCAGCTCTGCGGCTTATCTATGTCCCTCTGTAACCTGCAACATCCTTCCGCACTGTCCACAACTCCATCGACTTTAGTGTCATCTGCAAATTTACTAACTCATCCTTCTACACTCTCATCCTGGTCATTAATAGAAATGACAAACAGCAGTGGCCCCAAAACATATCCTTACGGTACACTACTAGTAACTGAACTCCAGGATGAACACTTCCCATCAACACCACCCTCTGCCTTCTTGCAGCTACCAAGTTTCTGATCCAAACTGCTAAATCACTCTCAATCCCATGCCTCTGTATCTTCTGCAATAGCTTATCTTGGGGAACCTTATAAAATGCTTTACTGAAATCCATGTACACCACATCAACTGCTTTATCCTCATCCACCTCTTTGGTCACCTTCTCAAAGAACTCAGTAAGGTTTGTGAGGCATGACCTACCCTTCACAAAACCGTGTTGACTATCCCTAATCAAATCATTCCTTTCTAGATGATTATAAATCCTATCTTTTATAAATCCTATCTTTTATAATCCTATCTTTTATAATCTTTTAAAACTCCCAACAGGGTGAGCTCTCCTTTCCTGTTTCTAACCTCAGCCCACACTACCTCAGTAGACGAGTCCTCATCAAATGTCCTTTCTGCCTCCGTAATACTGTTCCTGACTAACAATGCCACACCTCCCCCTCTTTCACCATCTAAACCCCGGAACCTGCAACAACCATTCCTGTTCCTGCTCTATCCATGTATCCAAAATGGCCACAACATCGAAGTCTCAGGTACCAACCCATGCTATCAGTTCATCCACCTTATTCCAGATGCTCCTGGCATTGAAGTAGACACACCTCAAATCACCTTCTTGTCTGCCGGTACACTCCTGTGACCTTGAAACCTTATTCATGACGTCACCACTCTCAACCTCCTGTACACTGGAGCTACAATTCAGGTTCCCATCCCCCTGCTGAATTAGTTTAAACCCTCCAAAAGAGCATTAGCAAAGTGCACCCCTCCCCCCAGGATATTGGTACCCTTCTGGTTCAGGTGTAGGCCATCCCATTTGTAGAGGTCTTACCTACCCCAGAATGACCCCCAATTATCCAGGTATCTGAATCCCTCCTTTCTGCACCATCCCTCTAGCCAGGTGTTCAACTGCTCTCTCTCCCTATTCCTCTCCTCGCTGGCACGGGTAACAAACCAGAAATAACAATTCTGAAGTAGCTATGGTTCACATAGAAGTCTTGACAGTGAATTCCATCCAGCCAAGTACATGGCTGGCCTATATCCTGTCAGCCACATACCTGATACTCACACAATCACAATGCCTGTAGCAGTTTCTAGATATCAGTGGGAAACAGGAACCTTAGTTAGTGGTAGTAGGGTTCAGGTGTCACACACTTACCACCATCTTGGATGGGGATCAAATCTCTGAAAAAAAATACTAGAAACGCTCAGTGGATCAGACAGATCTGCAGATAGAGGAAAAGAAAGAGTAAACATTTCAGATTTTCACCATTGCATCAGAACTGATTCAATAAAACTAATCATTGTGTACAGAGGACAACAAATGAATTATATATGATTTGTCATTAATCTGCAATTATTATGTTGTTTAGCATTCCGATGCAATGAGCAACATGCTTGTGACTCATTGATATAAATTCATTGATGTAAATAATTTTCGGTGAACACTTGCCTTTTATATGAATTGAAATCTTCTGCTTTAATGGATTATTTGTGATCCTTGTCAACAGATTGATAAAATTGTTTTTTTTTCCAAGTGTATAGACTTTCTCCTCCATTTTTCCTCTAATCTTCTGGTCATCCTAGGACATGCAACACATGCACTTAATGTGTGCAATTGGCCTGTTTCCAGGACGCTGCAATTGCTGCCTTCATGTCTGACCATCAGGAGCAGACCTACAATTAGGGAAAAACTGATTATCTTTCTGTTCTGAGGCACCCTGGCGTTAAATCATAACTTGCCATATTTTGGTCCTCAGCCATGTTAATGCTCTGGGACAGAACATACTAATGCTCTCAGCCTAGACAGCTGCAGTGTAATTCATTGCACAGAGCAGTGGAGACCAATAAAATTAGTTCATATGCATGTTATAAAGATCATGGCTTTCTAGAATTGTCCCGATATTTGTCCACCTGTTCTGAGAGTACTGATTATTTGAAAAATGTTAGCGATCATCAGAGTGCAGCCCAGACCAACATCCAAACACACATTTTCCAGCAGAGGTCATTGGACAGTGAATAGGGATAGGAAAGACTGGCTTAGTCTTTCTAGCCCATGGATATTGTAACAAATTACAATAATTATATTGCTGCTGTTGCCGTTCTAGCTGAAGTCCAGGCTTCAAACTTGGGACTTGAGTGACAAGTATGGCACCAGGAAATACATGTACCAGTGATACATTGGACAAAGCTTGCCTTAAATTTCCAAAAGAACAATTTCCAAAGTTCCTTTTTATAATACATTGTTTACAGGATATGGCTCATACATCTCACTATCACCTTGAGTACACATTGGCGACTCCCTCAGGTCTGGTGTTGGATGACTCAGGTTAAGCTGTTCTCCTTCATCACATTGGACAAATTGATAGTCAATTCAGTAAAATAGTCATGTGGCTGATGTCTGATATGAAGATGTCACAAAAGTCTGTTGAGTTGGTAGAATTTGAATTTCATGCCTGGATCTCATGTTTAGAAATGTCACATGGTGCCAAATCCCAAATTGGGAATGAGATCGGGAAAGGCAGAGGAGGGAACGCTAGTTTGAATTCCATTGTTTCCTTTAAACCTTGTAATGTCTATCATTTTCATATTTTAAAACTGTGACAGTATGGATTTTTCTAAAGATTTCCATTTCAAAAAAGGAAACTTTTTGTGTACATTTTAGAAATTTCAGAACTACTACTCGAAAAATAGATGGTTGCAAAATTGATCGATGCAGATGCTGCAAAGCTATAGAATGTAAATGTTCTTTTCTTTTTAACTTAAGGTCTCAATTACGCTGCCATTACAATTGGCCTAGCGTTGGGAGGCACTGTGATCTATGTCGTTCTCCTCTTGTTGAAGAGATCGTTTGTGGGACTATACTACGGGGGCGGGACAAGACATCCCAATCGGAGAAGACATTTTTGATGGAAGAAAACTGAATAGTGAAACCCTTTAAGTGATGTATACATCTGTTCATTGGTAGTCACCTCCTACATCTCCATCTGCTGACAGGCCTCACAACCATCATAGGGTTATTTCTAGACTCCTGCTTTGCTCTCTGTAGACTTGGAACAGATTCAGAATTTATTTTCTGGGTTTGAAGTCAGTTCCTATATTTTTTCATAAGCACAAATGTAAATCATCAGCACAGTTTGTGCAAGATCCACTATCTGAATCTATTTACAACTCAATCACAGAGGAAATGGGTGGCAGACTTTGTTCCTCACATCTTGGGACTGACCACAAATCTTGCTTGCGCTGATTAAATTACTCTCTTCTTGCTGTTTTCTGTTATTGTTTAACATGAAGTAAGAATATGTCTGGTCCCAAAGCAAAAACAAAAGAAGCCATAAGAACATAAGAACATAAGAAATAGGAGCAGGAGTAGGCCATCCAGCCCTTCGAGCCTGCCCCGCCATTCAATAAGATCATGGCTGATCTGTCGCTGCTCAGTTCCACTTTCCCGCCCTCTCCCCATAACCCTTAATCCCCTCTCCTATCAAAAACCCATCAACCCGCGTCTTAAAAATATTTAGCGAGGCAGCCTCCACCACTTCAACGGGCAGAGAATTCCAGAGATTCACCACCCTTTGAGTGAAGAAGTTCCTCCTCAACTCCGTTCTAAACCGCCCCCTTTTATCTTGAGGCTGTTCCCCCTAGTCCTATTGTCTTTTTTGAGCGGGAAGAGTCTTTCCACCTCTATCCTATCCATCCCATTCATCATCTTATACGTCTCAATGAGATCTCCTCTCATTCTTCTAAACTCTAACGAGTACAAGCCCAGTTTATTCAGCCTCTCCTCATAGCTCAACCCCCTCAACTCCGGTATCAGCTTAGTAAACCTCCTCTGCACTCCCTCCAAGGCCAAAATATCTTTGCGCAGGTGTGGCGCCCAAAAATGCACACAGTACTCCAGTTGCGGCCTCACCAATGCCCTATACAGCTGCAGCAAGACCTCCCTACTTTTATATTCAATCCCCTTCGCTATGAAGGCCAGCATCCCATTCGCCTTCCTGACCACCTGCTGCACCTGCAAGCTGGGTTTTTGCAACTCATGCACAAGGACCCCGAGGTCCCTCTGCACCGTCGCCTGCTGCAGTTTTTCGCCTCATAAGTAATAGTCCTTCCTACCATTTTTCCTACCAAAGTGGACCACCTCGCACTTGCCAACATTAAATTCCATTTGCCATTTCCTGGCCCATTCGCCCAGCCTATCTAGATCCTTCTGCAGACTCTCCACACCCTCCGCACAATTTGCCGTTCCCCCAATCTTGGTGTCATCAGCAAATTTCGACACTCTACACTCGGTTCCCTCCTCCAGATCATCTATATAAATGGTAAATAGCTGAGGCCCCAGCACCGACCCCTGGGGCACTCCACTAGTCACCATCCGCCAATCCGAATAGCACCCGTTGACCCCCCACTCTCTGCCTCCTATTTGACAACCAATCCTTTATCCACGCTAACACCCTACCCCCAACTCCATGTCCCTCGACCTTCTGCAATAACCTCTTGTGAGGCACTTTGTCAAACGCCTTCTGAAAATCTAGAAAGACCACATCCACCGGCTCTCCTCTATCCACCGCCCTAGACACATCCTCATAGAACTCCAGTAAATTTGTCAGACACGACTTTCCTTTAATGAAACCATGCTGCGTCTGCTCTATCAAGCAATTCCCTTCAAGATGCTTTGCAATTTCCTCCTTAATGACAGATTCTAACATTTTACCTACCACAGACGTTAAACTAACCGGCCTATAATTCCCCGCCTTTTGCCTGGCACCCTTCTTAAACAACGGTGTAACATTAGCCGTTTTCCAATCATCCGGCACTTCCCCGGAATCCAGCGATGTTTGGAAAATAACCACCAAGGCATCCACTATCACCTCCGCCATTTCTTTCAGAACCCTCGGATGCATTCCATCCGGTCCTGGGGACTTGTCCACAATCAGCCCCTCCAGTCTGTCGAGCACCGCCTTTCCAGTAACAGTAATGTCATTAAGACCCTCCAGTCCTACCACCTTTCCATCGCTAACACCCGGCAAATTATTCATGTCCTCCTCCGTGAAGACAGAAACAAAAAAGTTATTCAATACCTTAGCCATATCCCCATCCCCTACCACTAGGTCCCCTTTCTCATCCTCTAAAGGACCAACATTCACCCTAGCCAGCCTCTTCCTTTTTATATATTTATAAAAACTCTTGCTATCCTTTTTTATATTAAGCGCTAGCCCAGCTTCATAGTTTCTCCTACCCTTCCTTATCAACTTCTTTGTCAATCTTTGTTGACATTTAAACCTCTCCCAATCCTCTTCTCGCCCACTACTCTTAGCTACTCTAAATTCCTCCGCTTTTAGTTTAACACTTTCCTTCATCTCCTTTGTTATCCACGGCTTATTACCTCTCCTCCTACTATCCTTTTTGACCATTGGAATAAATTTCCGTTGAGCACCAAGAAAGATCTCCTTAAAGATCCTACACTGCTCCTCAACAGACCCTCCCTCCAACGCGCTCTCCCAGTCCACATTCGCCAATTCTTCTCTCATCCTACCGTATTTCCCTCTATTCATTCATTCATTCAGCTCAAGCACATGTTGAATTGGTAACTTCATTTTGAGGCCCTATTATTGGCCATTGGAAAATGTCACATTGGGACAGAAGGAAGATGGCCTTTACCTTTAGGGCTGAACTGCAGTAAGAGTAAAGTGAGCTTTAATAGATCCTGGAAATGGACACATGACATAGAAAAATTGTCCCATTCTCAACACTGGCATTGTCATTTTGATGAAACATGAATGTTTACTGAAAATAACCAAAGTTTTATTATGCCATCAGTTGTGGTTACAGGACAACATACTTCAACTGAGGACGCATATGTTGACAAAGGTCTATGGCTTGTCCTGGGTTCTTGTGTAGCTATTGGGGAAGAACTGTCTATATGCATCTGGAGGATAATTTTTTTAACTTTTCAAAAAAAAGCACAATTCAAAAACTGTAATTCTATTAGCTGTTAGCTATAGCTCCAATAGTAGCATCCCTGCCTCACAGAAGGTCATAAAGCTGATACTCCAGAACAGTAGTGAGGCAATGCTGCACTGTTGGAGGAGCTGTTTTTTCAGATGAGACATTACACCTAGGCTCCATCTGGTCATTCATGTGGTTATAAAAAATCATAAAGGGACTGTTTTGAAGACAAGCTAGGAAGTTATTTCTGTTGTATTCGTAGGAACTGGTTGTGCATAAATTGGCTGCACGTTTCCAACAGTGACCAAATTATAAAAGTACTTTGTTGGCTGTAAAGGATCTTGGGAACCACGTGTTCAGGAAAGGTGCTATATAAATTCAAGTCTGAAAATTGTGGCTATCAGATTTGAGGTTGGCCCTGATTTTACTGGCATGCCTGCACAAGGCACACAGAACAGCATTCTCTGTGGGCCTTGGGCACGATCTTACGAGCTTCAAGCATGCATGCCAGTAAAATTCCGACCATAACCACAATCTTTCTGCTAGCTATGCTGCTCAACTTAATGTGCTCCCGTCAAATATTGTGTCACCCATAATCAATAAACATTTCTGCACTCCAACTTGAACTATAGTCAGTAGAACTGGGGTACTAACATAGCAACTCCTATCCAATTAACACCATTGATTTGGAGAGGAGCATCATTCTACTTTATAAAAATGAATCGGCACTAACAGTTTAAACAGACCACATTTCTTGCGAGATCATGGACAGGGCCGTGACAGTCAATACAATTGCACCAAATTATCATGGAAGTTTAAGGGGAGGCAGTGGCATAATTGTATTGTAATCCTGAGTCTGGATGTGGATGGCACCTAGGTTCAAATTCCACCATGGCAGATGATGCAAATTTGAATGCAATTAAAATCTTAAGTTAAAAAGGTAATGATGACCATGAAAACATGGTTGATCATTGTTAAAAACCCACCTGATTCACTAATGCCCTTTGGGGAAGGAAACCTGTCATCCTCATCTCACCTGTGACTCCAGATTCACAGCAATGTGGTTGACACTTAAATGCTGTCTAAAATGGCCACTCATGAGGGGTGATGGGCAATAAATGCTGGCCGACATCCCATGAAAAAAGTAAGTTTATGCTTGCAGTTCTTCAGTTAATAAGATTTTATCCAAACTCGTGGAAAGGTGTCAAGGAGAAACTAGGTGCTCCTTCATGAGGGGAGGGAAAACATGAGTGACTGTCTCCAGGTACTTTCCTCAGTTTTTGGACAGATGCTTAAATCTTGTTCCAATGATTCTTTTGCTCTTGGCCATGCCAGAACTAATCTGTCAAAATTCTTAAGATGGCTGCAAGATGCATCCCTTTGAAAAGACACCACCTCCCTCCCACATTTGGCAATGACAGCCAGCAAACTCAAGCAGCCTCTTCTCTCTGCTGACCACACAGAACCTCTGTTGACATTTATTCTTTTATGGGAAACCTGTAACCTGATATCAAAGATGACTTGCTCTGCTCTCTTCCCCATGGCAACATGAAACCAATTAACTTTGCATTCAGGTAACTTATCCTTGACCTGTTACAAATCCTAGCTGATGTTATTGCTGGACAAGTCAGATTCTGGAGTGAAATCTGGCTTGATATAGTTTTAAAAAAAATCATTGGAGGAAGGTTACTGAACAAATTCAGAGTCTGCTTATGAACTTTTAACACAAGAATAAAATGTTTATTAACAAGAAAAAAAGAACTGTATTGCACCAGACAAAACGATTAATAAGATCTTAATACAAACAAATGATTCAAACTCACTGTTCCTTTTACCATAGTAATATCTTAGACAAATTCACAAATATAAAACTATTTACAAATGTCTTATATTTTAATACGCAGATTAACCATGGGGTACATGAATTAACTGTGGTGAGACACAGTTCCGAAGTAAATGGCAGATGCAACCGAAGTATATTCCGCAGATTTCTCAGCAATCCACCAAACGTTTGTTGCATTGTGATCCAGTCTCAATGAACTGTGTCTTTCTCACATGGATAGCTGCAAGAATGACCCATCTTGCAGAGTTTCAATTTCACCTGAAATTCCTTTCCCTAGATCTGAAAGTACACTCAAGTCCATGTTCCAAGCCCAATTTCAGATTGTCAGCTAGCCAAGCAGAACATCATTGCTCTAACAAGCCCCAGGAAGAAAACATCAACCTTCGGTTGCCTACTTGGATCTTAAGAGCTTACCTCAAGCTTGCTTTGCTTTATCTCTGCTCCTTACAACTCTCTAACTTGAAGCCTATTGCTCTGCTCCTTTCTTTCAAGCTGGACCTCTCCCTGATCCTTGTCTTTGTTTCTGCCTGGGACTTTCCCTGGGGTCTCTCCCTGGCCCCCTCCCGTGCCCTGCTTCTTCAGCCTCAGCTGCTTTTCACACTGTTTGCCCTTCTTTGCTTCTGTTTAGGGGCAGCCTCCTGCCTGAAGACGAGAACCTGGAAATGCACGTGTGCAGTCATTTCCTGGCCGGCACGTGCGTAATCGACCTGTTCCCAACCACTGCGTTAAGATTAAGGCAAGCATTGAGTTTCATCACAGATCCTAACTCCCTTTCATCTTAGAAGTAAATGGATAAGTTCCAGCACAACAGTTTACAAGCCCTAGTACCTTGAACATCTTTATCACACTATGTGAGACTCAAATTACTCATGATAAACTCAGACTGTCATCAAGTGTAAATACCTTGCAGATTCTTCTGTAAAAATCAAACCACTCAGGCTGTGTGGCAGACTGCGGCATGACTCAGAATCGTACGAAGTTTAAAACACAGGAAGAGGCCATTTGGTCCATACATGACTTTGCCAGCCAAAAGAGGAGCCATTTCCAGTACTTAGTCCAGTGTTCTGCAGGTTATGGCACTTGAAATGCATATCCAGACACCTTTTAAATTAAATTGAGGGCTTCTGCCTATACTATCTTTTCAGGCAGTAAGTACTAGATGTCCACAACCCTCTAGATTGGAAAGATTTTCCTCATCTTACCTCTAATCTTTCTACCAATCACTTTAAATCTCTGCCCCCAGTCACTGACCTCTCTGCTGATGTAAATAGGCCCTTCCCCTCGAGCTCCCTCACAATTTTGTGCATCTCAGTCAAATCCACCTCAGCCTCCTCTGTCCAAGGAGAACCCCAGCCTTACCAATCTTTCTTCAGTTGCAATTTTCCAGTCCTAGCAACATCTTCCTTATTCTCCACTGTGACCTCTCCAGTGTAATTACATCCTTTCTGTAATGAGGTGACCAGAACTGCCACATTATTCAAGTAGTCCCAGCAAAACATCCCTGTTCAAATCGTCCCAGCAAAACATCTCTGCTCTTGTATCTATGCCTTGGCTAATAAATAAGTGTTCCATATGCCTTAACCACCTTATCAACCAGTCCTGCTACTTCCATACATGCCAAGGTACCTTTAAGTTTCTGTATTCTCCCACTTATTGTGTACATGACTAATTTCATTTATTCTAAACGTAAAGCTATAGCCCAAAATATAATCTGAAAAACTTCATAATTGTAACAAAGAATGGATAATTGTATTTATTACTCACATTTTAGTGCCCAAGCCAGCATCCAAACACTCAAGTCAAATTTCCCTCAAGTTCAGTTCACAGCTATCAAGCCCTGTTCCATGGTACATTTTACAGATGTGTCACTTTAAAATCATGTGACTCCAGGAAACCATGTCACAGATTCCAACATGTACAATCATAGTTCGTAGTGTGGTCTCCAACAAATGGGAAAGCCCAGAGTGGCACCCAGACCATTTTGAATGCATTTCTGTGGCTATTTCTATTGGTAAATCTCAAACAGTCTCGGAGGGCCAAAACAACTTCTAAAATGAAGGAACTTAATGCTTTCTAACAGATTTTCTCAAGTTGGCTATACTGCTATTTGCTTATATAAAGTGTATTAATAAATTACTCCCCCAGATTTACTTCCCTGTAAGAAATGTTCATTTTTCTACAGTTATTATAGGAAGTTCCAATTTACAATTTGCTTAATCCAAGACATTTATTTGGTCACAGTTAATACAAGCAGACTCAACATTAGTAAACCACATTTTTGTTGCTCAAATCAGATTTATCAAAAGTAGTTGACAACTGTGTGCACTGACATTGTGTACAAAAGCATTTGAAAGGGAAATATTTGACCAGCCTCTTCAACAAGACTTGAGGTCCTCTTCAGCATCAGCTTTTGCCCGATTTCTTGTTTTTACTTTTGAAACTGGGAGTAGAGATTTTGTTGGTTCCAGTTCTTCAAACTGCTGAATCCTAATACGATCATGAAATAAAGTGCAATCATTTCCTGGGAATAAAAGAAAACGTTCAAAAATATTTGGGAGGTCACAAAATACATCTTTTCACTACCTACAATCAATGACAAGAAAACATAGTGCTGAACCAACCGTTTTAATATTACAACACTAATGCCACTTTGATACTTAACCCTTGTTTTTGGTTCTAGTCTGGGAATTAGTTAGTTTCCCAACTGCCAACCACCATTCATGACTGAATTCAGAAGGACCACAGAGCTTTGCTCTGATCCATTTGTTGTGGGCCTGTTCAGCTGTCTTTAACATACTGTTTAGCTGTTATTAAGTAAGGTAGTGTTGAGTAGCTTCCCATTCTTGACTGTAACATGGTTTTTGTACAAAGGGTACACTTGCCAATTCAGTGAGTGCTTAACTGTTTACATCACAAAATAACCAACTGGACAGGTTTTCTCGAATTTAACAAAGATAGAGATTAGCTTTATTATACTTAACCTTATCTAAAGAAAATGAACATGCTTCATCTTTCTTGCAAACCCACAGTTGAAACTGATATGCACACACAAACAATCAGATTACAGAGTGGGGATAGATTAATCAAATTAGAATCCAGAAAATTAAGAGAAGCATATAGTCTGTGGAGGTTGGCAACTTGGCTGAACTTGGTCTTGCAACAGTCCCTCAGTGGTCCTCAGGGTGATGCTGCAGTATCAGAGCAGTTTAAAGATGTAGAAAGCTGACTTGGTTATGCCCCTAAAGGCAGTGGTGCAACTGGACTTGCTTCAAGAAGCCTCTGTCTACATCAGGGTGTCTTCAAGTGGTCATGGTCAGCAAAAAGGATTTGAAAACTTCCAAGTTCATTTGGAGACAGAAAGGAAGGAACCACCCCAAAATTCAGCTGCTAGCCCTCTTACTGCACAGAAAGCAGAAACTTAAACACAAAAAGTGGGTGTCATACATTACCGTCGCCCAATGATTCAAATATGGTAGTTACTGGTGTATTTCCCCATATCTTAATAATTCATGCTGAGAATCCCTTTCCTCAGTCAAGGTCCTTTTGTTCAAGTGATGGGTTTAAAGCACATTCTCATTGTAGCTTGACAAGTTCATATCTTGGAACCCATGTCCCAGATGATAGCCTTGCTAATGGGAGTAGGATATGTGGCTCACTATATGCTCCTGAAGTTATTGTCCATGAGGAGACTTTGCAGATGTGATGGCTCCTAGTGGATTGAATGTGGAGAGTACAGTGATGCAAATTGAGTACCGTCACTGTTTTAAAAAGTTTCTTGTTTATAAAAGTTTAGATTGTATTTCCAGTCCTTGGATTAAAAACTGTTATTTGACTAAATATGTTTTTGTGACATTGTCTTTGGTTACCTATTCTTGGCATTTCAACATGCACGTAGTCTATTATTACACTTTCACCAAGTTAGTGTCTTATTCTAAGGTATGCCTGGTTCTGCTCCTGGCATTTCCTTTGACACTACAGTTCTGAGTCAGTGTTGGAGTTCTAGCTTGATGGCGATGCAGTAGTGAGAGATTTATTGGGCCGTGAGTTTACACATTTATGATGGTGTATGATTATGCTGCTATTTGATCAATGCAACCTTATGAATGCACAGTTTTGAGTTCCTAGATCTGCCTTTCATCTGTTTTACTTAACATTGTCACGAGTGCAGTCACTCAACAATTTGTCTTCACTAGGATTATGCCATATTCACTCTTTGCCCAAGTATTCAGAGTAGCAAGTCTCCTTGCACTGCAGAGAGGAATTAATAATTTAAATATAAGGAAGACAGGTTTAAAGGGCTGAAGACAAACGTATCATTTGGGAATTGCATTAATCCCAGAGTACAAGAGTAAATGAAAATTGAGATGGTTATTAATGATTAGAAATGTGGTGCATATTTAACAGAATGGAAACCAAGCAGCTACAAACAAACACAGACTATTAACCTTACTATAATGGTGTAAAATAATGAAATCAGTCAGATTATCTGTACACTAATAACCTAGTAAACCAACGTTAGCATGGATTCAGAAGGGAAGCACTACCTTCCAATATCTTTTGATTTCTATGAGAAAGTGATATTCTAAGCAGGCTAAAAAAATGTCCCATGATACGGACCCAGTCTTCCAAATGGAATTCAATAAAGTTTGACATATAAAGCAATGTTAAACTCCAAACTATGGGAATTTAGGGCAATCTTGGGAATGGAAATTGGCCAAAGGTGGAAACTGTGTACTTGCCAAAAGAGCTATACGAATATGGGGGAGGGGGATGGCAGCTTTGGTGCAAACTGAGGTACTCAGGAATTGGTATCAGGATCACTACTGCTTTGAATTTACATCAAAGGATTGCATTCATAAACTCAAGAGAATTGATAATGTTACCAAATTAAGGAAGGCAATTAATATCAATGTGATATTACAAAATAGAATACTGTTGTTAAGGAGACGGAGGTGAACTTTTGCGGTAAACCTGAAAATTATTTCAAAATGACTTATGTTTACAGGACAAGTGGAAACAAATTCAAGCTAATAAAAAGCAAACTTAAGACAAGTATCAGTAAGTTATAAATAATGATTAATAAACAGATTGGATTTCTGGATGGTTAGTAGAGATGAAAACTCTTGAGATAATTTAAGAAACAATCGAAGGTTCTAACAGGAGACAATAGAACTTGAATGCATAAATATTAATGAGCCAAAAATCTTCCACGTTTGTAAATGTGTGTTCAGCAGTATAATGTCATATAGACATAACTGATCACAACCATTTCCAATGGATCAACAGAAAGATGTATGTTTATTATTCTCCAGTCTGAAAAACATTGTTCATCTAACAACTTGGTCAAGAATTAGTTGAACTCACATGGCAATGCTAGAAGAGTAAAATGTGAATATCAGCAATGTTATTTATACCCATGGTTCAGCATGGGAATCCAACACTCTGCTACTCAAGTTATGAAGTAGCCCCCTCTGATATGTCAATGGATAAAACTCTTTGCATCAATTGATTCTCAGATAATTTCTCACCTTGCATTACAGCAAAGAATAAGGTTGTGAATGGCCGAGAGTGTAGATTGGTCATTCTGTCCAGTTATAAGGTGCCTGTCAAACACGACGTGTACGGCATCGGGTTTACTAGCTAAAAATAAAGAAACAGACATTGTAATGCCACTTAAGGTCTAATCATAGCATCCAATCTTCACACTGCCCCTTTGGTTCCTTCCCAATTCTTAAACGGCAGTTGATTAACCATGACTTGATTTGAAGATTTTGGATGTGTGGTCTCTGTGTTAGGAGATTTCACGTTGATCATTTTAGGTTTTTTGAAAGAATGCCAGATACTAAGAGCAGCTGTTTTTGTAAATTAAACCTATCTAATTTTTTCCTGTCCTTTCTTAAAGGATTTCACTTAGCATAGCTATGATAAGACCACAGAACCATAGAATCCCTACGGTGCAGGAGGCGGCCATTCGGTCCATCGAGTCTGCACCGACTCTGCAAAAGAACATCCAGGCCCACCCATCTGCTAATTTACCATGACTAATCTACCTAACCTACACATGTTTGGACACCAAGGGGCAACTTAGCATGGCCAATCCACCTAACCTGCACATATTTGGACTGTGAAAGGAAATTGGAGCAACTGGAGGAAACCCATGCAGACACTGGGAGAATGTGCAAACTCCACACAATTACCAAAGGTTGAAATCAAACCCAGGTCTCTGCTGCTGTGAAACAGCAGTGCTAACCACTTTTCCACCGTGCTGGCCCTATTTAACCATCTGTAATGTTGCTTGCAGGACTATTCTTCAATGAAGCATTGCTACCATCACAGTATCCCAACTCTTTTCCAGCTTATATCCGTAATCTCTTACTTTCTAGGAAGAGTCACCTGGATAGTGACCAAGTATGAGAGTTTTTGCAGTTGTCCTTGTCATGGTAATTCAGCACAGAACAGGACTCTTCTCGATGGTAAGGCAACATAAGAACAGCACATCTAAATAGGGTTGTTGTGGGTGATTTTAATCTTCCTGGAGTGGATTGGAAGGTGCCTAGAGCTGGGAGTTCGGACAGGGAGGAATTTGTAAAATGTGTGATGGAAGGGTCCTTGGAGCAGTATGTAACTAGCCTGACCAGGGAGGGGGCTATACTGGATTTAGTTTTGGGTAATGAGCCAGGTCAGGTGGTTGAGGTTGCAGTAAGCTAACAGTGACCACAAGTCTGTCTACTTTAGGATAAAAATGGAAAAGGATGAGTGCTGTCCGAAGGGGAGGATGCTGAACTGGGGGAAGGCAAGCTATAGCCAGATTAGGCAGGAGCTGATGGATACTGATTGGAAGAGGTTGTTAGCGGGTAAGTCCACGGTCAGCAAGTGGGAGGCTTTCAAGGGAAAACTGAAAAGGTTGCAGGAAAGACGTGCTGGTAAAGAGGAAGGATGGGAAAGGCAGGATTAGAGAGTCGTGAATTACAGGGGATATTGAGGACTTGGTCAGGAAGAAGAGAGAGGCATATGTTAGGTCTAAGCAACTGGGAACGGAGTGCTGGAGGAATAAAGAAAGAGCAGGAGGGAGCTCAAAAGGGGAGTTAGAAGGGCGAAAAGGGGGCATGAAATGGCTTTGGCGGATAGGATTAAGGAAAATCCAAAGGCATTTTACTCTTATATTAGGAACAAAAGGGTGGTTAGAGGGAAAAATCGGTCCTCTTAGGGACAAAGGAAGGGAACTGTGCATAGAGTCTGAGGGAATGGGGGAGATCCTGAATGAATACTTCGCGTTGGTATTCACGAAGGAGAGGGGCTTGGTGTCTTGTAATGTCTTGGAGGGAGCTGTAGACCAGTTGAAGGAAATATCCATTACGAGGGAGGAAGTGTTAGGGTTTTTAGGCAGCATAAAAACTGATAAAGCTCCGGGGCCTGATGGCATTTATCCCAGGCTGCTAAGGGAGGTGAGAGATGAAATTGCTGGGCCTCTGACGCAAATCTTTGTCTCTTCTTTGGACACAGGCGAGGTCCCAGAGGACTGGAGGATAGCTAATATGGTACCGCTGTTTAAAAAGGGCAGTAGGGATAACCCTGGTAATTATAGGCCGGTGAGTTTGACGTCAGTGGTAGGAAAGTTGTTGGAAAAAATTCTTAGGGATAGGATGTATACACATTTGGAGCGTTGCGATCTGATTAGGGATACGCAGCATGGCTTTGTTAAGGGAAGGTCTTGCCTTACGAATCTGGTAGAATTTTTTGAGGAGGTGACAAAAACGGTTGACGAAGGACGAGCCGTTGATGTCGTCTATATGGATTTCAGTAAGGCATTTGACAAAGTCCCTCACGGTAGGTTGGTAGAAAAGATTAAGGCTCATGGGATACAGGGACAGGTATCTAGATGGATTGAAAACTGGCTAGGCAACAGGAGACAGAGTGTAGTAGTGGAAGGGTCCTTTTCTAGCTGGAGGTCTGTCACCAGTGATGCCACAGGGCTCAGTACTGGGACCTCTTCTATTCGTAATATATATATAAATGACTTGGAAGAGGGCGTACGTGGTGTGATCAGCAAGTTTGCAGATGACACCAAGATGGCAGGATTGGCGGATAGTGAGGAGGAGTGTCAGGTGACACAGCAGGATATAGATAGGCTGGTATATTGGGCAGACAAATGGCAGATGGAATTTAATCCTGATAAATGCGAGGTGATGCATTTTGGAACGAATAATGTAGAGAGGAGTTACATGATAAAGGGTAGACCTATTAAGAGTATAGAAATGCAGGAGGACCTGGGAGTGCAAGTGCACAAGTCTCTGAAGATGGCAACACAGGTGGAGAAGGTTGCGAAGAAAGCTTATGGTATGCTAGCCTTTATAGGAAGGGGTATAGAGTACAAGAGCTGGCGTCTAATGCTACAGTTGTACAGAACATTGGTTAGACCGCATTTGGAGTACTGCGTCCAGTTCTGGTCACCTTACTACCGGAAGGACGTGGAGACCCTGGAGAGAGTGCAGAGGAGGTTTACCAGGATGCTGCCTGGTACGGAAGGACTGGGTTATGAGGAAAGATTGGGTAAACTGGGGCTCTTTTCCTTAGAAAGACAGAGATTAAGGGGGGGGATCTGATAGAGGTGTATAAAATAATGAAGGGTATAGATAAACAGTGGCAGGCTTTTTCCTAGATTGGAGACAAATATCATGAGGGGCCACGAGCTTAGGGTGAGGGGGGGGGGAAAGAGGTATAATTTGGATGTTAGAGGGAGGTTTTTCACACAGAGGGTTGTGGGGGTATGGAATGCACTACCAAGTAAGGTGGTGGAGGCAGGCACGCTGGACTTAAGGTTTACTTAGATAGGCACATGAGCGAAACAGAGATGGAGGGTTATAGGAGACAGTTTTAAATAAGGATCAGAGGCTCGGGATGTTCCTGGAAATCTAATGCTACACGTGTTGATGTTTTGTCTCTTTTACTCCGCAGGTGCATTGGTCCACCTTGTTGTCTAACGAGGGGCATGCACACAGTGGGTCGTGCGTGGGCTGCTCTTGGATGTTTCGAGAGTGGCCTAATACTTTGCGTTGTCTGTGTATGCTTAAAAATGGACCAGATGGGCACCACAACAGCTCAGTGACTATCACTGCTAGCTGTGCAGATACATGGATTTGAGCCAGTGTCTGTGGGAGTTGCGCATTCTCCCTGTGGTTGCGTGGGTTTCCTCCGGGTGCTCCAGTTTCCTCCCACACCCCAAAGATGTGCTCTTAGGCTGATTGGTGTAACAAATTGTCCCTAAATTATTCTCCCCTTAATCTGGTTTCCAATGGGGGTACCATAAGCAGAGACATGGGTCAAGGGCGGAGTAGGAAAAACACATTGTTAAGATGGTGGCGTGGGCTCGTTGGGCTGAAGGGCCTGTTTCCCATGCTGTGTTGTTCTTTGTTCTAATGAACAAAACCATAAGGGAAACTCTGGCTGATCCTGATCAATAACATTATCTATTATCTAATTTAGACAATTCATATGACCTGAAAAAATATGGAAGTGTTGGAATAATCACAGACCAACGAAGGCAGGGCAGAGGTGAAAAAGTGAGAATAATAGTTATTGGTGGCGAAGCAACACGTCAAACTTGGTTAGCTTACAACTTAACCAAAGAAAGTAAAACAAAATCGTACAACTAGTATTTGATACTGAATATTTCTGGAGAATCCAGAATTTATTAAAAAGATGAAAGTAGGTTACTCCCATTTTCTAATAATTATTTTCCCATAGCACCATGTCATACTTCTTGCTGTAACACAGTAATGTAAAAGTTCTAGTTATATTTATTAATTTATTCTGAGCCATAACTTCCTGGCACCCCAGCAATGCGGTGGGGGGGGGGGGGGGGGGGGGGGGGGGTGGCGGCGACGGGCGGTGGGGGGAGAGGGAGAAGGGTCCCCCGCAAAGAAGCACTGGGGAATTCCTCTTGGAAATTCCCATGTAAGGGTTTACCCAACAATTATCCAGAAAGGCTAATTGAATGATTGTGCTGGGCTGGGAACCATCCAAAGTAACATAAACCACCAACTTTGAATGGTTCTGCCAGTTTTACACCAATAGTTATTCTGAAAGAAGTAGAAGGAAAAGAAGCATTTCTAACTCCAGGGTAACAATTTGAAGGACTCACACTGAGACCCGCACGGTACAGCCACTGCGCCCGGCCCCACATTCCAATGTTCATATCTGATCCCACCCTACATTCAAATCAGGAAGGTGAGGTGAAACAGCGGCCTTGGATTCTTAGTGAAGACAAGTTACTATGGAGTGGCACTCTGTTGCTAAATGCCATTCTGAGGTAGTTACAAGTCTGTGTTTCAGCAAGAGACATATCAGCCATGAATCAGAGAAATCCCATTTGCTGCAGCTTTAATCAGCAGTGAAAAATTCTCTTAATACCAGATGTTTAATGACAGAGTTAGGGTTGGCTGTGATTATTCTTTATAGCTATCAGCATTCACACTCAGTCTGAAATTAATTACAGCTATTTGGTTGAGTTGCCAGAGTACCTTATCCAGTGATAGACTGCCTTCAGAAGCACATGGTGAGAAAAATAAATACATTGAGTCATGTAATGAATGCCAAGTCACTCTCCCTACATTTTTTAAAACAAAACTCACACTAATAATAATTTCAGCTATCCTTTAAACCAAAACAAATTTTAGTGTGATGAAAACGTGAACATTATCTGTCTAATATTTGCATTGATATTATGCTGCCACAATCACCCAAGCAGTAGCAGCTCAGACTCACAGGAATGCAACATTCAGCTAAACAGATATCAGTTTGATAACTTTATAGAAGATTTGTACAAACCAGAGATTTTCTTTTAAATGGAAAGGAAACCGGAAGGTCTCTTAGTTACAATCACTGGACTAATATGAAACCAGAGATGACCTACCACTGAAGGTGCCTCCAGAGTCTTTCACAAAATCCTCCACAATGATTGGCAGACTTGCAAAATCTTTCCTCCTCACTAGCTCAAAGACAGAGGGCTGCGAAGAAAGACAGCCAATTATCCATTTTTAAAAATAAATTGCAATTGTTCATCTTAAACCAAATCATCAGAACTATAGCTAAATCAGCAATCTAGAATGCTCCTGCATGGCACAGTCTTACAGTAATTAAAGACAGTCTATTTATCAAAAGATCTATAAAACAATCATTGGGTTTTTGAAAATATATATGCCTGCAATTTTTGCACAAGTTTGAGTGAAAGCTCAGCAAAATTGCCTGCCCAAAATGGAATTTCTCAGACTGTCTCCAAAATATTATAAGAAATCAAGGCCATGAGGATTTAGCAATGAGGGGAAATCATCAAAATGGCATTTTATCAATGCAATGGACAGTTGCCATACAGTAAAATAAACAAATGTTTTTCTCACCTTATAGTCTTACTTGCATATTATTTAAAATATGGGATGACACAGTAGTTAGTACTGCTGCCTCACAGCACAAAGGACCCAGGTTCAGTTCCAGCCTTAGGTGACTGTGTGGAGTTTGCACATTTCTCTCCGTGTCTGCTTGGCTTTCCTCCAGGTGCTCCGGTTTCTTGCCACACTCCAAAGATGTGCGGATTAGGTTGATTGGCCATGCTAAATTGCCCCTTAGTGTTAGGGGTAACAGAGTAAATATGTGGGGTCATAGGGATAGGGCCTAGGTGGCTTTATCATTGGTGCAGATTCAATGGGCCTAATGACCACCTTCTTCTGCACTGTGGGGATTCTATGATTGTAAGAAGGGAGAAAGGGACATCTTGAGTAATTACAGGCCAGCCAGTCTAGCTATGTTTGATATTGTTTATGTGGGTTTTAGGTTTCTGACAAGATTATGCATGGCATACTGATCAGTAAATTAAAAGCTCATGAGCTGAAAAATTGGTCCAATAACTCGAAGAGTTATGGTCGACATGTGCTTTTCTGAAAGGAAGGCTCCAGTGAGGATAGTATAAAGACTCACAACACCAGGTTAAAACTCAACAGGTTTATTTGATACTACAAGCTTTTGGAGTTTCGCTCCTTCTTCAGATGACGTGCCTGAAGAGGGAGCGAAACTCCAAAAGCTTGTGCTACCAAATAATCCTGTTGGACTTTTAACCTGGTGTTAAGGACTTCTTACTGTGCTTACCCCAGTCTAACGCCAAGATCTCAACATTTAGTGTGGATCACAGGTATCATCACTTGATGTTTATGGTGAAGCATCAATGATTTAGACTTAAATGTAGGGGACATAATTTTTAAGTTTGCAGAGGATACCAAACTGGCTGTGTAGTTGATAGTGAGGAACAAAGCTGCCAAATTCAGGAACATATCAATAGTCTTGTCAGGCAGATTGATTAGGAGCAAATGGAGTTCAATTTAGAGGAGTGTCAGATAATGCACTTGGAAAGGGAAAACAAGACAAAAGGAATACACAAAAAACATTGGAATCTGGAAAGTGTAGAGGCACAAAGGGGCCGTGGCATGTGTATCTACAAATCCCTGAAGGTAGCAGGATAGGTAAACAATGTCAAGATGACATGGGATAGTTTATTTTATTGGTTGAAGCCTACAACAGAAGAGTGGAGAGGTTATACTTGAACCATACAAACCACTGGTACGGCTAGTCCATACAGTTCTGGTCACCATATTAGAAGAAGTCTGTGATTAAACGAGACAGTGCAAAAGAGATTTACAAAGATATTGCCAGGAATAGTTAGCAATGAGAGAAAATAATTAGATGGGCTGGGATTGTTTTCTTCGGGTCAGAGCAGGCTGAGACTAGATTGAATGAAGGTGGTATTATGATAGACTGGACAGCAAGAACCTATTTTTGATTAGCAGATAGATCAATGCCAGGGGGCATAAATCTAAATTAATTGTTAAAAGGAGTAGAAGGGAGTTGCAGAGCATTTTTTAATTCCTGAAAACAGGGGACGGGATTGGGCTCGAGAACTCACTGCTTGAAAGGGCGGTACAGACAGCAGCTATCATTGCGCTTAAAAAAAAAACCTTCGTATTCTCTCTATTTTGAGCATGCACTTGAGATTCCATTAACCAAAGGGCTACAGACCAAGAACCAAAAAGCGGGATGAGGTTGGATTGTTCTTTTTTGGTTAGCATTAACACTCTGGACCAAACTGCTTCCTTCTATAATTCATGCCTTTAAGAGTTTAACTAAAGCATTACTTTTATCAAATCACTTATGAGATGCAAGCATCTCTGGCTAGGTCAGCATTTATTGTCTATCCCTAATTGCCCTTGAGAAGGTGCTGGAGAACCATCTTTTTGGACCACAGCGGTCCTTGTGGTGTAGGTACAGCACAGTAAGAGGTCTCACAACACCAGGTTATAGTCCAACAGGTTTATTTTGTAGCACAAGCCACTAGCTTTTGGAGCACTGTTCCTTCGCATCTGATGAAGGAACAGCGCTCTGAAAACTAGTGGCTTGAGTTACCAAATAAACCTGCTGGACTTTAACTTGGTGTTGTGAGATTTCTTACTGTGTTTACCCCAGTCCAATGCTGGCATTTTCACATCATGTGTAGGTACAGCCATAGTGCTGCTAGGGAGGGAGGTCCAGGATTTAGACCCAGTAGTGAAGGAATGATGATATGTTTCCAAATCAGGATGGAATGTGGTTTGAAGAGGAACTTGCAGGTGGTGGCGTTGCCATGCATTAACTGCCCTTGTCATTCTAGGTGGTGGATGTTGCGAGCGAAGGGGCTTTGTCTTCTTACATAAAGTACACTTAAACTGAGCACTTACTCCAGTTACACTATATCCCTGGAATATCCACGACTTGTCCTGGTTTGTAGCACAGCACAAAGCAGCAACTCCGTGCCCCACCACACATATTGGTTCTGCAATGAAGGCGAATGAAACAACATTAATTAAAGGCCAATCAAAATTCCTTCTTAATTATTATATTCAAGAAATTATTTAACTAGTCTTTGAAAATAGATTTAATTCAAATGCTTTATGCTGTTTTGTTTTTTTAAAAAAAATCACTGCAAACACAGGTTGGTCAGCGGCCATGGAGAACAAATTGATGTAACTTGAGCTGCAGCTTTTCAGAATGTAAAAAGAGTGAAAAATAAAACAAGTGTTGAAATGCAACCAAAACAAAGGGGTAGCAGATATTTACTAAAATAAAACACACAAGAATAGATATAATATGCTTAAAGGTAAAACAGCAGCTTGAAGAATGTGTAAATGTGGGAGGCAGCTAACAGACGAGATGAATATCTATAGGACAGGAAACTTGCAATTCAAGTTTCAAATGAAAGCAGAAATTACAAAAGCAGGGTACAATCAATGGCCCAAAAAAGAAAAACTGGCCAAAAGTTGCGTTTTTTTTAAATTAGTCTAACAATGCAAGTTAATTTCCCTTCCCCCACTATTTCTAAATGTTAATTTTGAGAAATTAAGCAATTATCAATTTCACCAAATATTAACAACTTAAACAGTAGATCTCCTCTTGCCGACCCTGAGCAGACCATGACTTAATCAGGTTCTAAGAAAAACTTTCCTATTTTGTATTTCATTATCACTTTAACATTTTAAGGAACAGATTATTTTCACCAAACAGTGGCAGTTCTTAACTGGGTAAACACAACAGTCATTGTACAAAAGAATCAAGAGCAGGACTCGGCCACTAACAAAAGTGCAGTAATATAGAGTACACTAGCAATCTTTTACAAGCTGCAGAGGAATGAACAGCTTAAAAAAAATCCAATAATATTTCTGGGAGTATTTTGGCCAGGGCACTAACACAATTCCATGTTATGTTTCCAATAGTGCCGCAGAAAATGTAAATGCCCACTTGAACAAGCAAACAGGACCTTCATTTAACATTGTATCTAAAAGCATAGTTTAGCACCAACTACATTACAAACCACAACAAAAGAAACATCAGTATATAATTCGAGACAAAGTTCATGGTTTGGTGCCTGCCATCTAGCAATACTTTCAAGAAGCTTGGGTTCAATACATCAAATAAATAAGTACATCCCACTGATAACATAAGATTGAGGGCAGGCAATGAAAGGTAGTGGGAAGTGAAAGAGCCGGCAGGAGCCGCAGAGTAGTAAAATTCATTTATTAATCACAAATAGACTTACATTAACACTGCAATGAAATTATTGTAAAAATCCCTTAGTTGCCACACTCCGGCACCTGTTCGGATACACTGAGGGAGAATTTAGCATGGCCAATCCACCAAACCAGCACAATTTTTGGACTAAGCGAGGAAACCCACACAAACACAGGGAGGATATGCAAATTCCACACAGACAGTGGCCCTAGCAGGAATTGAACCTGGGACCCCGGCGCTATGAGAGGGCAGCACTAACTACTGTGCCACTGTGGCAGCCAGAAGTGAGGGGGGGATGGCTGGAAGCAGGGGGGGGGGGGGGGGGGGGGCGCGGTGGAAGGAGCGAGAGAGGCAGCCAGAAGCAGGGAGGGGCGAGAGGGGTGGCAGGAAGTAGGGAGAGGCGAGGGGGCGGCCAGAGCGGGGAGTGTACTGAAGGCACACAATGCTTGAATGGGATAGGTGGAAACGAGTTCCAGTTTGAATGGATTTAAAAACAATTGAAGAACAAAGAACAAAGAACAGCACAGCACAGGAAACAGGCACTTTGGCCCTACAAGCCCACGGCTCCCATTTTAACACTCAGTGAGTGCCTTATTCAAGTCTTTCATCGATCGTCGACATTTTTGACTACTTCTAGTGGAACTCCACAATAAAGGGGGTGCAAATTTAAGGAAATACATGTGCGCCAGATTAAGGGAGATCCAATTCAGTGACAATTTATTGACACCAATCAGCCTAAAAAGCATGTTTTTGGGACGTGGGAGGAAACCGGAGCACCCGGGGAAAACCCATGCAAGCACGGGGAGAATGTGCAAACTCCCACAGGCATTGGTCCAAGCCGGAGATCCGACCCAGGCCCCTGTAACTGCACAGCAGACAGTGATAGTCACTGAGCTGACGTGTTGCTCGTCAATTGGTCCAGTTTAAGCATATGCTAACGGACGTGAACCACTAGGCAACTCTCGAAGCAACATCCAAGAGCAACCCTCGCACAACCCACCGCGTGTATGCCCCTTGTTGGCCAATAAGGCTGACCGAATCGCCTGTGGATGTAAAAGGAGACGTCAGTAAATATAAATAGACATACAAGAGGCTATACAGACATTAATGGAAGATCCCCAATAGCTCCAACGTAAGTGACAAGGTGAGCCTTAAAATTTGTTGGACTGCCGATAGGAATCTATTAATTCCCAGGAACGTCCTGAGGCTCTTGATCCTCAACTAGAACATTCTTTTGTATCCCTTCATCTGTAGTCTGCTCATGTGCCTATCCAGGTAAGTCTTAAACAACCCTAGTGTGTTTGCCTCCACCACCCTACTTGGCAGTGCATTCCAGGCCCCTACAACCCTCTGTGTAAAAAATGTCCCTCTAATATCTGAGTTATACCTTGCCCCTCTCACCTTGAGCCCATGACCCCTTGTGATCTTCACTTCCAACCTGGGAAAAAGCTTCCCACTGTTCACTCTATCTATACTCCTCTATTAGGCGTCCCCACATTCTCTGTCTTTCCAGGAAGAACAACCTCAGTTTGCCCGGTCTCTCCTCATAGCTAAGACCCTCCATACCAGGCAACATCCTGGTAAACCTCCTCTGCACTCTCTCCAGGGTCTCCACCTCCTTCCGGTAGCGCGGCGAGCAGAACTGGACGCAGTACTCTAAATGTGGTCTAACCAACTTTCTATACAACTGCAACATCAGATTCCAGCTTTTATACTCTATACCCCTTCCTATAAAAGCAAACATACCATATGCCTTCTTCACCACCTTCTCCACCTGTGCTGTCACCTTCAGGGTCTTGTGAACTTGCACACCTAGGTCCCTCTGTGTTTCTATACTCTTAATAGTCCTACCATTTATTGTATAACTCCCCCCTACATTAGTTCTTCCAAAATGCATCACCTTGCATTTATCTGGATTAAATTCCATCTGCCATTTCTCCGCCCAATTTAGCAGCCTATCTATATCATGCTGTATTGTCCGACACTGTTCATCACCATCAGCGGAGAAGTCAGGATGCAGAAGGAGGAAATTTTATTAAGTACTTAAAATCAACCCGAATGCGCATTTTCATTACTAAGATTCAAAGTCTTTCAGCTAAGCATGCTCTTCAGCCTTCCTCACGTTCGAAAGAAAATTAATCATTAAAATTTGGCTTTTTAAATTTGGATTCCTCTTCGAGCATTCATGCACTTATATTCATCCCCTCCACACCACAAGTGAAGTAACATTGAGTGTATCTAACTCTATATATTACTGTATATGGCTAGCAAACCATAGTGGAGGTTTTCATTATTTCAAGTAGAAACTAAACCCAAGTCCCTGAAAGTAAACGGGAAACACTGCAGCTGGGATTTCCTGGCTCAATTCTGCACAAACCCTTTGTTGCTCAGTGCCCCTGGTTTCCTGTCCTCCACCACATTCAGTTCCGGTCCTTAGATTTATTTTCCAGTTTACTAAGTCACATTTCACTTTATTGGAATAATCTTTCTATATCAAAGCCCAAGCAAATAGTTTCTGCATCAGGTTCCCAATTCTGTTTGCAGACATTTTATCATTGGAGGCCAATTGTTCATTCTTGGGAATAATTTCCAAAATCACTTCACCATTTTACTCCCAATTCTTCAGAAGCTTCAGTGCTCCATGACTTTCTTCATCATGAGGGTGGCACTAAAGAACTTAAAAACCCCGTCGGTGCTCTGTATTTTCAGATGGGTCAGAAGCTCACCAGCACCTGTCACAAGTGGCCATTGTTCTGTAAACTTTGACAACAGGCATTGTCATCACAATCAAGTTCAATCCTTGAACCACAAACACAACTTTCCAGGGTGACTGGATAGCAATCTGGGCAGGAATGTTTGACTTAATTTGACTTAATTGAGCAAAGAGGTGACAATGGCCAACTTCAGCATTTCAACCATTGCTCTGTCTGAGATCCGCCCCCTCAGCACTGACTGGAATTATGTTTTCTTCATACATTGCAAAACAAAGCACTATAATTAACAATTAGGTATTTTCTCTTTCAAGCCTCTGGCATGAGTTACAGTACAATTTTGAATAAATGGGTGGCACAGTGGCTAGCACTGTTGCCTCACAGTGCCAGGGGCCCAGGTTCAATTTCTGGCTTGGGTCACTGTCTATGTAGAGTTTCCACATTCCCCCAGCGTCTGCACGAGTTTCCTACTAGTGCTCCGGTTTCCTCCCACAGTCTGAAAGATGTGCTGGTTAGATGCATTGACCATACTAAACCAGTATGCCCAAACAGGTGCCAAAATGTGGCGTCTAGGGGGATTTTCACAGTAATTTCATTGCAGTGTTAATGTAAGCCTACTTGTGACACTAATAAATAAATTTTTACTTTAAACTTAAATTTTAAATTACTCACTTGACTCAGTGCAGAAATGCTGAAGAATCTTGGCTAGGTATCCATTGGTTGCAAGATCTACCATAGCACCAGGACAGTTAGGAATCAGGATAGCATTGTACCTAGCACCTAGAGACACAAAATAGGTAATTTAATAGGAAATTATCAAAACATTTTGGTTTAGGTTTGCCTTTAAATGTCCACTGTACTATGTAAAACATAAAATGTTAAACTTAGCATACATGATTTACTGTAAAGAAAAACTGCACAAATCACAGGGACATCATCAACGTCTCTTTTTCATCAGGTCTCGTCTGACCCTCTCTTAGTGTCTCTTGCTCTTTGTACTGCTTACACTTCAGGCTTTCTCGCCCTCTCGCTGACCTCCCTTTATATTGTGCTCACTCTTCCTCAGTCTGTTGAAGATTTTTTCATGCAAAACTGGAATACTTGGGCAACAAATTGCACTCTCCTTATTAGCTACAGAAATATGTGCGAAATGTTGTGTAAAACATTTATTGTAATTAAAACACATTACATTCATATCATCATTTAAATCAGTACAGTCTTTAAAGGTACTCACATCCTTTTCTTCTACAATTTAGACACCCATTACTCTAAATGCAAAAGGAATTCTGATGCTGCCAACCATAAACCTAAACTTAATTCTGTAAGCACATGATAATTATTTAATCCCAACTTCCAAAACAAAGCAGAAATAATAACAGGCACTGACGTAGCTGCTATTCTTAGATTACCTTCTATATTTGAAATATATAGAAAGCTGTGTCTTATAATGGATGAGGTCCCTACCATCAATTGATTCCAGCTTAGCTGGGTTTGCGTACGGTTTCATACGGAAGTCCTGGATCCAGCGTATGTTATTCTCATCCAGCCCCACAAAATCCAATGGTTTTCCCTATTACAAACACAGACAGATAAGACCCTTCTTATCAAATGGGTGCCAACTAGCTTGGGTCAGAGCTATGCTTCACAAACTGAGGACAATGGGGGGGGGGGGGGGGGGGGGGGGGTGGCGGTGGTGGTGGGTGGTGCAAAACATGCTAATTGAATATTTAATTCAACACATTAAGGCAAGATGCCAAAAACATAATCCAATCATTCTCGGTTTTGAAGTAGAATGTGAGAACTGTACATCCTAAACAAGATTTTTTAGTAATGTTAACTGATAACTCTTGTTGTATAATTCATAGAGTAAGATCAAGTATAGTCTTCAGGTAAAGGGGCTAAAAAGATTTGAATAATTGGAACAGAATATACTGACATAAATATGTCTTCATTTTAAAACTATATAACTTTTTTTATTTTTAGCTAATATCAAAGTATTAGGTGTACCCAAGAGAGTCGTGCAGAGTCAATGGGCCAAATGGCTTCCATCTGCACTGTAGGAATTCTATGATTCTACCTGAACTTTATGGTTTATTAGGACAACTAATAGTTAGGACAACTAATGGCAACTGGGAAGTTCAGAAATGGAGTTGGAGCATGAGGCTGTCATACAAACCGAAGAGCTGGCAGATTAAAGATAAACCCATTCCAAGAGTGTATATTTGAAGTGCAAGATATTTATATAGGGAACTATATTTAAAACCATCCACACACACATAATGGAAAACATATAACACAAAGATGTGACAATGGGAAGCAAGGCTTGCAGTCAGGAAGTTTCCAATAGAGATACAGATTATAGATATTAACATGCCTTTACCCTTCAATGGACCTTCCTTCCCCTTCCAATAGGTTTAGTCAGACTGCTTATTCGTACAGCAGAATGATTATGTGTATTGTAAAAATATGCACTGATTCAGTGAATAAAACATATGTCTCTGGCACTTACCCCTGGAGTAGCAATCTGCAGGTTAAAGGCTGTGTTACATAGTGTATAGGAGTGATAAAACGAGTGTGCAGATACACCTGGGGGGTCAGGACAGAAAGAAAAGCTAAATAAAAGCAATTCAGTACAATCATTACCGTATATACTTATTACATTCCCATACATGGGTATAAAATGATTGAAGTAACAGTATTCTGCTTTGTCATTACCATCCAATACTTTGAAGGATTAATCTGCTTCTCAATAGTTTTAGCTAATTTAGCAATGTATCAAAAGTAGACAATAATTTCCTCGCTGCAAAGATAAACTATTCTTAAAGGCTTTAATGAAACAGAGGATTGATAGATGGAGTGGATTCCCTGAAGCCACACTCCATTGGAACTAGACTGAGACTCACTTCTCACAGGGGTGTGAGCATAGCATGAGAATGGATGTTTTTGAAAATATGTTTGGGAATATTTGTTACTGTCTGAAAACGACTGAGTGCGCAAATGATTTAATTAAGCTGGGAAAAGTTACTAGAGATAGATTCCCTGGGAAATTTAAGGCATGAAATGATAGAAATGTGAGGTTTGTACATTTGTAATAAGATTTTACAGTGGGTTTGGGGTGCAGGTAAATAGATCGATTATTTGCATTACAAAATATATAGGGACTTTTTCTGCCACAGCTGTTTAATTTCAAAGGAAGTAAGAAACTTTTACAACTTGTAAATATTTAATGAGTAAACTATTAAATTTTATTTGACCCGAAAGTGTGTTCACTCTTCCTCAGTCTGCTTGAGATTTTTTCATGTAAAACTGGAATACTTGGGCAACAAACTGCACTCTCCTTATTAGCTACAGAAATATGTGCGAAATGATATGGAATGCTGTGTAAAACATTTATTGTAATTACAATACATCACGTTCACATTATCATTTAAATCAGTATAGTCTTTGAAGGCACTCACATCCTTTTCTTCTACAATTTAAGATGCTCATTACTCTGAATGCAAAAGGAATTTTGATGCTGATTACAGTTATGCAGCTAAAATAGTCTTAGAAAGATGAGTCCTCCCAAAGGACTCCCTATTTGGTCAGATCCACAAGTAAAGATCTTCCAGGTAGCACTCCCACATAGATAAAGACACAAGAAAACATGAAAGTTTTTACATGAAAGTGGAGAAGTTGTGAGGACAATGGAATCATAGACAAAAGGCTCTTTAAGGAGAAATGTTGAGTTGATTTGGTGTTGGCTGCATGAGGAATATCTCAGAAAAACAGCTCCAGATTGGGAGAAGGTGCACTTTGCATCAGCCACCCATTCAAGCCAGAAAAATCCCAGGCTTTGAAAAGTAGTCTTGTTTCTGAAGGCTTTTTGGATTTCCACAGTAGATTAGAAGAATGCTTAAGAGGTTGTGCAGTTGTCTTGGGTAATAATATTGGGATTTTTATAGCCAAACATCTATATGGAGTACTACCTGGAAGATCTTTACTTGTGGATCTGACCAAATAGGGAGTCCTTTGGGAGAATGTTTGTAAGACTATTTTAGCTGCATAACTGTAATCTTGCACACTGAGGTTCTCTTTTCTAGTTAATAAATTATCTTTAATTTTTAAAACCCCAAAAACATTACTGAACTTCTTGCTGCCTGGATCAGTACATCCGCTTGTCATTTTCAAAATACAAAAAATAGGAATGGCCCATAAGCCAAGGCTTCCCCCTTTGGGATTCGGTTGGTTCAGTGTTTAACATCTGCTGTCATCATAACAACAGTGAGACAAATATCCAAGGGGCAACAGGGTGACGATCCGACAAGTACATGGTTATAAACAAGAAAGATTTTAACATACTACTGGAAAATAAAATAACAGGTATTGTATGGTGATATAATCTACTATGATTTACTCGGAATTGTCCATGGGTTTTATTTACAGTCTAAGTGTAAGAGATCCTTACTTAAATTTTCCTTGCCCCCAGTGAGAATTTCAGCTGACGCCAGTAAATAGAGAGAGATTGATAGGCCAATCAGCAACAAACTCATACATAATGGTTAATGTTCAGGAAGTCTGTCTCAAGTCCAGTTTAGATAGTTTGTCTTGGCTGTGCCTCAGAAGACTGAACCCAAATTCCATTCTGGAGCCTCGAGTACATGTTGTAAGCTGAGTGCAATATTGGAGGTGCGATCTTTCAGATGAGATGTAAAAAAGAGGGTCCCTCTACTCCATGGATGTCAAGGATCCCACAGCACTATTCAAGGAAGAGTAGGGCAGATCTCCCTGGTCAACGTTTATCCCTGTAAACACTGAAAATAGTTGATCTACTCTGTTATTTTGTTGCTCTTTGTCAAACCTTCCTAAGGACAAATAGGCTGCTGCATCTCCCTAAATTAGTGAATTCAAAAGTACTTAGCTAATTATAAAGTGCAAAACAGAAAATCTTTCCTTTCCTTCGGTCTAGTACAGCTATTACTTTCTGTTTTACAAAAGAGAGACATCTTATTCAAAACTGCAAGGAAGGTCATTGCTTTGATTTAATGAAGCAGTTCTACCATTTATAATCTAAGACACAATTAAGCAGCATATATATTCCCATTATCTTTCAAAATCAAGATACAGTCCATGATACATGTCACTAATACAGAGAAAAGGGTAAAAACTTATTCAATCCTCAGGACCACAGTTATCTACATACTGAGCAATTAAAGACGCAATGCAGTAGATAGGAAATGGAGTCTTGCCTATGGAAGCAGCCCAATAAAGGAAGGGCACTACATAGAGCCAACGCTGATGCAATGAGTCAAGTGGCCTCCTTCAATGCTATAACCATTCTGTGAATGTACTGAACCAAACAAAACTATCTAGTAATAAACAAATATAAAGCATAACAATTCCTTGGAGAAATGAAAGAAGAATGCACCCTCAAGTACTAAAAAACAAAAAAAAAACTTGCCAATGAACTGAAGAGACAAAGGCAGAATGGTGGAACCTTTGCATTCCAAAAATTGGTGCACACCTGCAAACATTTATTTTTGATAATGAATTTTATAAAGTGATTATTTTATAAATGAATAAATGAAAATAGGAGAATCTTTAAAAACAAATACTGGGATCTAACTAACACATGAACTCCAAATGTCTCCTTTAGTGTTTGAAACAATGCCTTTTATATTGATCACAACATTATCAGAGAAGCAGAGTAGAAGGAATACAATAGAAGTCAGGCTTCAGATATACAAAAGCCTAGGCTGGATTATATTTGGAATACTGTGAATAACTATGCACCACACTTTCGGAAGAATATACAGTACTGGCCTTAAAGAAGGATTACATAATCTTGACTTGCATTCTCTTGAATTTAGAAAGTTAGACTAAAGTTTACTTATTAGTGAAAATCCCCTAGTAAGGTGAATTCATTGAGCTTTAAGCCATTAATGGGAATAGGTAGGATAGATGGAGAACAACAATCTCCTACTGTTGAAGAATTTAGGACTGGGAGGTAGAGATTTAAAATTGCAATCAAACTTTCAGGTGTGAAGTTAGGGAACATCTCTACACAGAAAAGGTGGGAGAAGTTTGAAACGCTTCTGAAAATAGGACTTAAAGTTAGATTAATTGCTAATTTTCAAATGGAGATTGATAATTTGCTAACAAATGGCTTATAAGAGATAGAGACAAAGACAGTTAAATGGAGTTTGGTCACAGATCAGTACTGATTTCACTGAATGGTGGATGTGACTTGAGGGGCTAAATGGCCAACTCTTGTTCCTATATCCTTAACAACAAAAGAACAGCTCAGTCAATACATGAGCCATTCAGCATGGAATTAATCATTCATGGAGTCCAAATTAGCTGATGGCAAAAACGAGGAGTAAGAAAATTACAAATTGGCATCAGCACTCCTGGTCTACAGCGGTGCCTGGGAAATAAAAATAAAAAGCAATCAGTCTTTGACTAGTTACTATCCCTTATTTGAAAGTTCATACTTCCAAATGTTGGGTACCAACAAAATGAGCTAGCTACTTAAATGCAAGTAAATGTTTACAGGGCTATGGTGAAAGTTTGGAACTAATTGGACAACTTCAGCTGGTACAGGACTTAATGACCTCCTTCTGTGTTGCAGGAGTCCAATACCTTCCACAGCCTGGCAACACTCACTGCCCAACATCATATAATAAAATTAATTTAGACCGGGCACTTAACATTGTATTTCAAAAAGGACAAGGACAGCTTATTCAGAAATATATTCCGGCCCCCTTTTTCATATTTGGACGATGTTACTCAATGATATCAGGATTAGCAAATGCAATTTATTTCCTTACAATGGAGTTGGCAACAGATTGGAATGAACCAAACACCGGCGAAGACACTCGGGTTTAATACCTCTCCGAGTTCAGAGGCAGGTTTGAACCGACCTACCTTCAGCAGCAGCGCTGAGGACAACCAGGAGGCTGGGTTTCGCAGACATAAGACTCGGTGCCGAGAACCAGGAATAAAATACAAGGGCACCAGCCTGACCCACCCAGAGTAGGGGATGGTGCACCGCCCAAACACTTCCCCGCCACCTGGTGCACCGCCCAAACACTTCCCCGCCACCTGGTGCACCGCCCAAACACTTCCCCGCCACCTGGTGCACCGCCCAAACACTTCCCCGCCATATGGTGCACCCCCCAAATACTTCCCCGCCAAACGGTGCACCGCCCAAACAGTTCCCCGCCACCTGGTGCACCGGCCAAACCCTTCCCCGCCACCTGGTGCACCGGCCAAACCCTTCCCCGCCACCTGGTGCACCGGCCAAACCCTTCCCCGCCACCTGGTGCACCGGCCAAACCCTGCCCCGCCACCTGGTGCACCGCCCAAATTCGTCCGCCGGAGTTGCTTGTTTTGACCCAGGCGTCCTGCATTCGTGACTCAAGCTCATTATTCCAACTTTTATTCACTTCTCGCCCACAGTCCCCACCGCTTCACCCCGTTGATTTATTTTATTTTCAGAGGGATAATATGTTAACCGAGTTAAGTTAAAACAATTACAAAAGGAAACGACCACATCTGAAATGAGAGAGGCAGTGGCATGGTGGTATTGTCACTGGGCTAGTAATCCGGAGTAATGCTTTGGGGAATGGTTTCACAATCCCACCTTGTCAAAAGGTGAAATTTGAATGTGGCTAATTCATGAAAGCTTAGTTTGTTACGGATGGGCAATGAATGCTGAGATGCCCAAGCCCCATGAACAAATAAACAAAAGGTAGTTGCTGCCAATGCCTCACGTGTGCTGCCTCACTCTGTCGTGGTATTGATCAGCTTCCCCCATTTAATTGCTTCTTTTAGGATTTTAGAACCAAAAATAGTTATTCAGGAAAAAAACATTCATTTTCACCTAGGTGTCACAGCTTGGTATAGTCCTTGTTCTGCCCAACACAAGAAACTACAAAGGGTTGTTAATGTGGCCCAGTACATTGTGCAAACCAGCCTCCCCTCCATTGACTCCACCTACACTTATCGCTGCCTTGGAAAAGCAGCCAGCATAATCAGCCAGAATAACCAGGGACCCCACGCACCCCGAATATACTCTCTTCCACCTTCCGTTGGGAAAAAGGTACAGAAGTCCAAGGTCACGTACTAACAGACTCAAGAACAGCTTCCTCCCTGCTGCCATCAGACTTTTGAATGGACTTATTTCATATTAAGTTGATCTTCCTCTACACCCTGACTAACACTAAATTTTGCACTCTCCTCCCCTATGTAGCCTATGAACTATATGCTTTATCTGTATAATGCACAAGGTACAATACTTTTCATTGTATACCAATAATATGACAATAATAAATCAAATCAAAAGCTTTAACATTTTCTATGTCATCCATTTCGAACAAGTGAGCATGAACATAGAACTGAAGACTTCAAGTTCACTTTAAAGAACAATAGGGCAGATTTTCATGTTCCTGCTTCTGCTATGCCTGGACACAGCCACAAAGATTAAAATTAGGCTGGGAAATTGCCTGGCTCCCTTTTGGATATGTGATTCACCTCACCTGATTTTTCTCCATGCTCTGTATCTGAGAAACACAAAGAAATCTGCATCAGTTTTTAAAACATTCAGTGAGAATACTAAACATATGGATCATAGAACAGTACAGCATAGTACAGGCCCTTCAACCCTCGATGTTGTGCTGAGCTTTGTCCAAAACCAAGATCAAGTTATCCCACTCCCTGTCATTCTGGAGTGCTCCACGTGCCTATCCAATAACCGCTTGAAAGTTCCTAAAGTGTCTGACTCCACTATCACAACAGACAGTCCATTCCACACTCCAACCACTCTCTGAGTAAAGAACCTATCTCGGACATCCCTCCTATATCTCCCACCATGAGCCTTAGTTATGGATAGTTAGGATAGTTATGCCCCTAGTAACATATCCACCAGAGGAAATAGTCTCTGAATGTCTACTGTATCTATCCCCCTCATCATCTTATAAACATATATTAAGTCGCCTCTCATCCTCCTCCAGTCTAAAGAGAAAAGCCCTAGCTCCCTCAACCTTTCCTCATAAGACCTACCCTCCAAACCAGGCATCATCCTGGTAATAATAATATCACCATGCCACTGCCTCCATCATTACAGGATTATTATTAATCATTTGGTATTTAGCCTTAAATTTAAATTTCCATCTGAATTCCACTGTTGGCAAGATTCAGCTTTAGGTTTTGAGTCTCTTGAACTCACTTCTCTAAAAGCAGTGGAAGCAGGGTCTTTGAATGTTTATAAAGCACAGCCAGACAGTTTTGTGATTAACAAGGGGATAAAAAGTTACCTGGTTAGCCAGGAATGATGGATTGAGGTTACAATCAGATCAACTATGATCTTATTGAATGGTCCGAGTGGCCCATACTCCTGCCCCAGTACATATTTCTGTAGGTTTTCTGCACAAAAACAGAATGCAGGGATATTTTCCCTCACAAACTCCAAAATGCCTACACATTTTCTTGTTAAATATGATTATAAGATAAAATTGATAATATTAGGATATACAGGGGAGGCAGTGGTGTAGTGACATTATCGATGGATTGTAATCCGGAGACTCAGGTCATATCTGGATAAATTTGAATCCACCATGGCAATAAAAATCTGGAATTAAAAGTCTAATGTTGATTGTCATAAACACTCATTTGGTTCTCTAATGTTCTTTAGAGAAGGAAATCTGCCAGGCTTTCTAGGCCTGACTGACATATGATTCCAAATCCACTGCAGGATGGTTGACTCTGAGAAGTGGCCCAACCAGACGCAGTTTAAGGGCGATTAGGGATGGCAAACAAAAGCTCACCTTGTCATCATATGAATGAATTTTTTAAGAAGTCCGAAGCAGATTGTGATAGTATGACCCCTTTAATGGGCAATCTTTCGTGGCCAGTTGACCAAGCTGGAACCAATGGAGTGCAAGTGAATGAACCAGGGCAAATTGGTAGTAAAGGCTCACATTCCAGGGGCTGGTAGGCTTCAGTTGGAGTTGGGCTGTTGTCGAGAGTAAACCTCAAATCCCAAGTTGTACATAGTTCTTCTCAGTCAATAAATCATTTAGTTTATTACTTGCCACATCAAGTTGCCTCGAATACTACACTGTTGACAATGGGAAAATTCCAGAAACCAATGAAACTCCTGTTTGTGAAGCATTGCTTTGAGGCCACATGACTTGTACTGATAGATTGCTGCTCAGCAAATTTGGTATGCTGGATGTGTCTTTATTAGTTACAGCTTTTTATGAATATTAAAGAAAGTGTTATTTATTACTGCTGAACTTGGACCCAGTGTCAGGAGGCACAGTGGTACAGTGATGTTCGGGCAAGGTGAGTGCAACCCCCACCCCTCAGGACAGGCCTTTGGGTATTCATCCTCCAGCAGACATATGGGCTGAGGAGCCTCAGGGTGTATGCTGGGAATGGGAGGTATGTGTGCCTTCCTGACCATGTTTTTCCTCCTGGGTCCTCTCAAAACAGAGCCTAAATCAGATGATCCTTGACATTAATGGCCTGTTATGAATCAGTGTCTTAATTAAACTGAGTGTATCATGGCTGCCCTGGACATTTTCTCAGCAGGGTGGGGTCTGGAATGGTCAGGGTGTAGAATTGTGACAGCCTGGATGACTGAAGGATGAAGCTGCCTGGATGGCAGCTGTCATGAAAACCAGCACAGACATGGAAGACATTATTGTTGTCACGGACAGCTGAACACTGAGGAAGTGAAAGCCTTTCCTGTTGTTAAATTTGACTGGCCCCTCACTGGATGCCTTTTTAGCCATATTGGTATGATCAATGATGCTCGCTTCCTGGGGGAATCCAGCCTTGGCAGTGAAATTCACTACTCTTTGTCCCTGTGAGGCCATGCCTCTCTGGAATTGAATGTACTGCCCAGCTCTCACAAACAGGGCCAGCAAGAAGTAATGATGTGCAGCCATTTGCAAGTAACAAACTAAAAGATTTATTGACTGAGGAGAGCTATGGACAACTAAGGGTTTAACAGCAAAATAATGCAGGTTTGCTCTTGACAACACCAGGGTCCAGTCTGATACTTGAAAGGAGCCAGAAGCAAAAAAAGTTCATGGCTGTAATGACTAGCAGCTACTGGCAGGATATAGTGAGTTGCACTACAAGGTGTGAGTTCTCGGAGATGAGGGAAAATGCTGGCTGGTTCCATTCCCAGCTTGGGTCACTGTTAGTGTGGAGTTTGCATGTTCTCCCTGTGCGTGAGCTTCCTCCGGGTGCTCCAATTTCCTTTCACAATACAAAGATGTGCTGGTTAGGTGCATTGGCCAAACTAAATTCTCCCTCAGTGTACCCAAACAGGCGCTGGAGTGTAGTGACTAGGGGATTTTCACAGTAACTTCATTGCAGTGTTAATGTAAGCCTACTTGTGACAAATAAGTAAACTTGAAAAAAAGACCAATTCCCTGGAGAGACATAATTTCTTGCCGCATTAACTCTCAGTCATGTCAAGGTAGTTCTTGATTCATCGGTAAGTACAATGCTGACGGTATGACCTTCATGCACTTCCTGCCTCTTGTCCCTTTCCTGAGGAGTTCTGGCCTCTTGCGCTTCATGCAGAATGGTGTTCCCCCATTCACAGCTTCAACTGAAATCTGAGATGTGTGCCCCATTGCAAGCTTTATGACCCAGAATTGTACACAATCTCTAGTTGTATTCTAATAAGCACTTTATACAGTTACATCGTATATTCTGTACCTCAGTTAACAAAGGCAAGTATCCCACATGCCTTCTTAACTATCTTGTCTACCTGCTGCCTTCGGGGATTTTTGGACTTGTGCCCAAGACTTCTCTTGTCCTCTATAGCTCCTAGTATCCTACCATTCATTGTGCATTCCCTTGCCCTGTTAATCTTTCCAAAATGCATCACCTCACACTCTCAGGATTAAATTCCATTTGCATTTACCTGGGCTGCCCCAACCTGTGTGTCCCTGTCAACATCAGAAACTGTCTCTTAATGAGCTTTCAATGAGCACTCTAACAATGTTTAATCTTGGATTAGATGGGATCTTGAGGCCACTTCGTCTCACCTTGGTGGGTTTCCCTGACGCAGGAAGGGTTTTGGGGAACTGATATTCTCATTCCCCCCAACCCTGCCTGCATTCTCGTCCCTGACAGGACTGAAAATTCAGCCCGCTAACTTTCTTTCTCTTTATAAAAATGCTGCTTGATCTATTGAGTATTTTCAGGATTTATTTTCAGATTTTCAGCATTAATAATTTCTGCTCTTTTTAGATATTGCTCATCTGTAATATCTTTCAGGTCTGCAAAATGATCCACACCTAAAACATTAACTGATCTGTTCTCACCACAGATACTTAATGGTGCACTGAGTGTTTCTGATGGTTTCTATTTTCCTTTGTGTTCTTTCCTGAATCTCTTTTCTAAAAACTGTGTTATCACTCAGACCATGTAGTGTAAAATTTCTATTATTCATGGGGAATGGATGGTGGAGATTCATCAGAAAATGTTGGTTATTTAAGAGTTCCATGTTTTTACACAAACAGAAAGCTCCTGGGTGATCTCTTTGTGATGCGAGTGTTGAGGTCTTGAAAGAGGCTTGGGAGTGCGTGAATCTAATGAATGGTGCTGTAGGAACATTGGCAGAGAGCTGGAAAACACAAAGTCTACTTTATTTCCAGCTCTGTAACTTTGCCAGACTTTGCCCTATCTCAGCTCATCTGCTGAAAGCCTGGTTCATGCCTTTATTACCTTTATTCCAATGCACTCCTGGTCAGCCTCCCGTCTTTCATCCTCCATAAACTTGAACTTATTCACCTTGGCCAGCCCTCCCTCATCATACCCTTGGAAAATGCAGGTGGAGCATTGAAAATGTTTAACATTGATACAGTAAAGTGTGTTTTTCTGAGATTGGGAACTGAGGCATATTGAACTGACAGGTCAAGGAAATGGGATATATCTGACCTGGAAGTAATAGTGTCTGGTGGTGTTGACTGAGGGTAAATAATTGGTCAATACAGTAGGAAAATTCCTTCTCTTTGAATAGTATGACCTATTTTTTGTAGTCACCTAGAGAGGGGCTTAAATTTAACATTTTATCCAAAACTAATGGTAGGGCAGTCCTTGCATAGCAATGAGTAACACTCACGCAGCTAAGCGTGAGTCTTCACTAAATGTCGACTCACCAAATGGAGGTTCAGTTTAACACCATTAATATAATATATATCTGATTAACGTTGGCAGTTTCACTCAACTTCCTCTTCTATGGCTTGTCATTTACCCTCACTCTCAGTCCCTCTTCCTCCTACTCCTGCTGTTGCCGACTCTCTCTCCAGTTGCTGATGCCCTTTCTGTTAATTATAGCCTTGCTGGCTCCTAGGGTGGGATGTTTCTGTTCCCGCCCGCCAGAGGAATCGTAGCGGGTGGGAGCTGACCATGCAAAGGTCCATTGACCTTGGGCGGGAATTTCCGGCCTTGGGACGAGCGCGGCTGGAAAATCCTGCCCGCAGTATCTGTTCTTACTAGAGCGCTTGGGGGTCTGTTCTTCAATAGCTCTTGACTTCTGGCTTCACATCAGAACTCGCTTTAGGTCAGGACATCATCTGCTAACTGCACCAGCCAACTTCTACCACTAGTAAGAGCCTATTCACTCTAAGATCACTGTTTATTGAGGTGAGAATTATGGAGTGCTGTAATTTTAAAAAATAATTTAATATTGTATTTCTTTTTTGTTGAATGATTTATTTTGCAAGTTTATTCAACTAAAAATGCGCAGTGCTCAGACATGTGATACAATATTTGTACTTGTACTTTTTATTCCGGGTAAGAAATGACTGTAGGAATCTAACTCTGGCTTTAACATTGAGTTCTATGGGAACTTACGATTCACATAAAGTTGTTTCACTTTGTCATGATTTTTCAGGAACAATTGCAACTTTAAAGGAGGAGTTACTGTACACTGATACATAATCATGGATTATACCCATGAATCTCCAGATTAATGTACGATCCACAACATTCTGGCTCAGGTAAGAGTGCGATCAGCCATGGCTGATATTTGTATCTGTATATTTGACATACCATTTTTAATACACTGTAGATACATATATAGACACATACATAAGAAAATACAGCAAATAAAAATAGCCAATTTGGCCCAACTAGTCAGTTCTTATGCATCTCACAAATCTCCCATTCCATCTACCTCCTCTCAACCTTTCAGCAAAGACTTTTATTCCCTTTCCCCTCATGTACTTTAGCTAGTTTCTTTTTGAAAGGGTCTAAACTATTTGCCTCTACTGCCTCCTCTGATAGTAAGTTCCGCATTCTAACTACACTCAGAGTGAAGACATTTCTATTTCCTTGCTGGATTTAGTAGTAACTATCCTGTATTTGTGGATTTTCCAAAAGTGAAAACATTCTTTCTACATCTACCCTGTCCAAAAGCCAGTCATTATTTTAAAGACTTCCATCACCTCCTCTAAATCTTCTCCTTTTTAGACTGAACAGGTTCAGACCTTTTAATCTTTCAAATAGCTGTGGTCAGGATTCTCTTTTTCATGGAGCTTGAGATATGAACAAATATTCAAATCGGAAGGAAAATAAATTAGATGCCATGCTTTATTTACAAAAACAAGAATGTTAAGACAGTTGTTTGTAATAGAGGAGGATAGGCTCTATATTAACATGGTAAATGAAGAGGGTAATTGTTGTGAATCCAATGTGCAACGCAGAGTAAGATAGCTCAGTGGATTGTTGCCAAGCCTTGGACCTAATAGTGCTATAGATTGTTTGCCACTTGAGATATGCCTTGTAAGAATCCAAGCTCGAGGCAATGCAGTCAGGTCATGCTGCAGTGGAGGCTCCTGCTTCAACCGCTTACTTCCAGCGGCCACCAACCTTGCCCTTGCCAGCACCCTTCTTGCTGCTGCAGATCACAAGCAAAAAAAGAGAAAGAGTTGTCACCCTCCATATCTTAATGTCAAACATTGACCCTCTCTTGAGTGACAAACTAAACAGGCTGTGGATGCAAAGCCCAGATAAATAAGGAACCCCACTGTTGCTCATGTATTTTGTGGCTGGGACTTGTTGGAAGATGTAAGGGAATAGGTTGGGGGATCTTTGCTGTGACTGTCCCAAACTGCTTCGGCAATCCACTAACAAGCAGCATCCTTGTTGGAGGCAACCTGTGAAGGTGGTCTCACTGACTGTCTTCCCCAGCCTTGTCCTCAAATGGATAGCACTGGAGAAGGAGCATGAGGCCTTCTGCAACTGGACACAGCAGTGTTTGTGGATAGGGAATATTTTATAATTTTAACTTACAAGTTGCCTTCATTTTTAAATGCTTTATTAGATATGCCTTACTAAAAATTGGACACTTCTTATTAGGCTTTTTATTTTGGTGACACTGGAGTAACCAATTTCCATTGCCAACTGATCCTTCTAATGGCCTAGGAAAGGGCTGATGAAAACCGTCCTCACTAGAGAGTGAAAACATGTGTCTTGCAGCTCTGGGATATTTATTAATGACTAACCAATCGTTTCTTATCACAGAAATCTTTACAATAACTACCAAGCTTTTGGTCCATCGATGGCAAATGATTTAAATTTAAGCGTTCCCACAGCGTTGGGGTTAATTGTGATGTTGCAGGGGAAGGGGTGGCTGTGGATAAATGGTCAATATCAGATCAGCTGCTCTTTATACATCTTTCGCGATTTTAATTTCCACTGATGTTAACAAAAATTAAAATTGGGAGATATGTGTCTAGAGCAGTTGAATTGCGTTCATCCATTTTATGTTGTTCCCAAAGTTATAAATACTCTCAATTACTTGACCATTCATATACATCCTCCCCTTCCCCAGCGTCAGAGTTAACTTCAGTAGTGTGGGAATGTTTAAATTTAAATCAGTCAGGAATAGATGAGCAGTGATTCCTTCTGGCCCAGACACTGCCATTTTTGTACTTACCCGTAAGCTGAAGGTGAAATAAATGATAATTTTTTTTATTTTTAAGAAGTGTTACAGCTCCCTCATGGGTAGTGAAACTTGTATATGTTTTACAGATATACATGGTTTTAATATTAGCACTCTAACTACCAGGCAATAAGCTAGCATGACATTTGCTTCTCCTTTATGGTTATATTATGCTAATTTTCTTCATGTATTTGTTTGCTCACCATCCTGGCTTATCTTGCAGTTGATCCAGGTGGCAGTATTTAACATGACTAATTTACCCAGGTAAAGATTCACCCGGTTGTACCATTGAGCTGTGCCATCGGGGTGACAGGATTTGGTTTAATGTACACAATTACCAAAGTAAATTCTGATTTGTGACCAATGGCTTTGGAAAAATTGCTCTGGGGAAGTAGAAATGGTGGGGTAGGGATGGTGGTGGGACGGGGTGGGGGGGAGGGGATAAAGGAAAGTCAGAGGTGACAGATGCTAAAAGGCCTTCATTGTCAGGTCAGATTGCAAAGGCAGATTTGTATTCTCCTGAGTGGGGAAGATTAAAAGGTAATCTAATCAAAGTGTTTAAGTTGATTAAGGGAGTTGATAGAATGGATAAACTTACCTTTTGTCGGATAGTGCTAAACAAAGGACAGATCCTTAAAAATCAGAGCTAGACCATTCTGGGGTAGACACAGGGGGTTGTACAAATTTGGAATCTTTCCCCTCAAAATGGTAGGTCAATTGATACTAGGTCAATTGAAAATTTCAAAACTGCAATTGATCAATAGTTGTCAGAAAAAGGTAACATGGGTTGCAGAATCAAAGCACAGACGGAGTTAAATTATAGATCAGATGAGATCTGTAGTGGAACGGAGAACAGTTCAAACGGTATGAGTGGCCTATTTCTATTCCCATGTTTCTAAATACATTCATGCCAATGTCACTCTAGGAATCTTTCTTGTACATCTTGGAAGAAAGCAAGATGACAGAGATTAGGGAAGCCGCTACCTACCAGCCTGCCGCTTGTCCTGGTACAGTCACAGTGTTAGCAGCATTTGAAAGGCAGAGCATTAATAATAAAAGGAAATTCAACAGATTGAAGAATGGTCGAACTTGACCAAAGTAAAATGCATGTCATGCATCCTTTTTATTTCACTTACCTGAATAACCCTAGGCTTCAATACTCTTTCTAAGCCTTATTTTCAAATTTTGCATGCTATTCTTTGCATCTAAAACCTAAAAGTTAGCATGCCAGCATGGATATGTAATTGAAGGAGAAAGACATGCTTTACATACCATTCTTAGCCTTGGCAGCCTTTAATGTAGATTAACAAATTACTTACATTGAGTACCAGGTGAGTTGGCCTACAGCCCATCTCCCGAGTATTATAAAAAAACCATAATGGAATTAAATGTAAAAATAAGTGCTACTAAGGAGGACCTTACTTTAAGACTTCGTCCTGATTCACCACAGATATCTTCCCAATAAGTGTTGATCTTTCAATTTAGTTGCGATTCTGATAATCCTAATAGGAATTTTGTACAGCACCAATTGAAATATCCCTGTGGAAACACTTCACGTATAACTTTAAAATGAACAAAAGCAAAATTGTTTTCTTAATTTAACTCATGAAGAAATGATTTCTTTACGTATCGTGCAGTCCAGCCCATTTCCTAATGTTCGATCCCTGTTGGGAATCAAGGGTGGTTTATTTAAACACTGGAATTTATTGCTCTGTAAACTACAATAAATACCAGAGAGTCTGTCATTCAGGTCATGTTTGTAAAAGATTCCTCAAGATCCCCACTTTGTGTCAACTGTTAAGAAGAATCTTTAACCAAAATCTTTGGGTGCAGGTTATTATCCATGATGCATCAATCATACAACATGAACACAGACAGGGCACCATGTAGTTGAACAAACAGTAGAAGTAGTCGCACAAATGAAAGAATCCTGGCACAAAGCATTGTGGACAACTTAAAATAGGTGAGTGCTCAAAGTATGATACCACACAGTATTATTAACAACAAGGCCCATAAAGAGGACTTGATTCTAACTTGGTCCAGTCAACAGCTTTTTTTGATACACCAATAACCTAAACCTTGTTACACTTAACAATTTTTGGCTGGTAAGCATTCCAAACAACTATTTCATTATGGAGACTTGGCCAATTTGCCATATTCAAGCAGTTGACAATTGTCATCCAAGAGGGCATTGTAGTCATGCCATCATTCCAGGTGAATGCATTTTAATATTCAGTCTTCATTCTCAAGAAAAATATTTAATTATTCAAGTTGGTTTTTAAGGATGCTATTTGCACTGGTAGATGTTAAAGACTTAATACACTAGTTGTGAATAAACGAGTTAAATTTGTGAAGCAATCAGTACAGAATTACTGAACCATATTCACACAAGAAACAACTCATCAAGTAACAACTGTTTGGGATTATACAATCTTACTTTGACTTAAAATTCTTACCAATATTTCATTCTTTGCAACAAAAATACATGTAAAATGTCTTTGAAGTGCTGTAAGATTTCGCCTTCCCTATTTTCAGAAACAGTTTTCTTTAAAGAAAAAGTTCAATCCAGTTATAGTAAACTAAAAACAAGTGTGTTCTTTCTACAAGTATATGTGCAGCTTTCACTCTGTGATTACACTGGAGAAAGGTTTAAAGAAAGTGCGTGTATGGGATTTATTCACAATGCTCTGTGCCACGGTTTGTCAGGCCCCATAAAGACAACATGAAGTTAGACAGTACTCAGTATCCAATTAGTACTCTGCACAAGTTAAGAGAATACCCTATAGAGGAAATGAGGGTACTAAGTGAAATGAAAGAGGGATTAAACAAAAAGGAACATACCAGCATGTCATATGTCAATATGGGATTTAAACTAAACAGGAAATCATTTAGTTTGGTTAAAGATAATGAAGTTTCCATACAACTGGATTTCAAACCAGTCCAGTTTTTGTTTATAAAGTATCAAAAGTGAAATGGAACTTGAAGATGATGGTAGGTGTAGAGACACAGTTACGGATAAATACAAAGTTCTGCAGTACTTTAAACCATCCCTTACATGACTCTAAGTGCCGAGTGTTGGCAGACTATTCGACTCTGAGGGGCATTACAGCTGTGCTCAATCCTATCCTCAACAGATGACTACTAAATTTCCATTACTGTCGCCAAATAGCAGGCAGGAACTGCAGTGGCGTTCTTTCATCCCAAGCCCAAGAACATCAGATACAACTGTAATACCCGACAACTTTGTGAATTATGCCAAGTTATCTCAGGACAGAGCAGGGATCATATCTGGACCTTTCTTGCCTGCATTGCCTCGTACCCCAAAAGGGAAATGTAGCCTTTTGAGAGGGATCATATAATCTACACTGAAAAAAACACATATCCATTACAAATGTAGCATTCCAGCACTCTGCTGACATTCACTATTATTGGACACAAGACCTGATCAAATGGCCTTTTTTGGCAGATTAGCAACATGGTCCCTCAAAAATTTGATTGCATTAGTTTTTTTCTTTCTAGACTTTCTCAAACTAAACCAATTTTGCATGTTGAGACTGCTAGAAGGAATCATAGTTTAGGTTATCACCAAGACTGAAAAGACAGGAGGAATTGGTTGTTAAGTGTCTCTACTGTTTGTAGGATGGTCTAATGCAAGTAAGATGTTTGATCTACAAGTTATCTTAAGTCCCCAACAAATCTTTGAATTAAGAAGGACCGGTTTTGCTGGTAGCCAGCCCAGTTGTGTGGAGACTGACATTTCTTTAAACGTTTCGAACACTAGGGTGTGCATTTCATAAAAAAGAAATTGAATTCCACCAGGCACTAGATGATTAATGAATGATCACAATTCCGGATATCAATGCACAAATTATTTTCACTTGCAGCTCTGTGCCATGCCTGTTTGAATTGAATTTCTGTTAGCTTTGTCCACAGTAGATAAATTAGATGGACATGTGCCTATGTTCCTTTTGCTGGGAAAATGGATAGCAATGTACTTACTGCTTCTGAAGTTCATCAATGCGATTTCTGGCTGTAGTAATCTGTAAATAACATATGCTCATTAGTACATTTCGCTGAAGACTGACACAGTTACCTGCGGTTGGAGGTTTGGACCACTTAACTGCTGAATGTCTGGTTCCTGTGGAAGTGCTCAAGGAAAGCCACAGAGTGACCTGTCAGATAAAATTTTGAAAATTGCATATTGCGTACATCAAGACTGACACTTACTGGGTCTTCTTCTTGTTCCTGCTTCAATCCTGCAGGAAGGCACTCTAGGAAAAGTGGAGGTCTCCAGACTTATGACAGCCTGTAGACCTGGCTCAGGAACTGTACTGGACTGTTGCAGCTAGCCTGAAAGCTTTTTGAAGAGGCAGCAGGTTAAACTGGAGACCAATTAAATGTTTAAAAATATATTGGATCTACAAGGCAGGAGTAAAGAAAAACATCTGTACTATTGTTTTGTAAAGGGGTCAAATATCACATACTAAGCGCACCACAACTAATGGCTTAGGAGGAAACAAAATATTTTTTGTTGAAAAGGTGCTTTAATTTTTAAATATAATTAATTGTGACCTATTACCTAAATAATGGGTGAATGCATTTTAAGTAAATTTTGCTAAATGCTTTTTGTATCGCAATAATGACAAAACAGATGTCCCTGACAATAACTGTTTAATATTTTCGAAGCAACTAAAAAGTCCCTTAACTGGTGCAAATTGTTAGAATTTCACAAATATTGTGCAATATTTATGAATATTGTCCAAATTGAAAAAGACCAGGTCTATTCCCTTCATGCACACTTAAGATTAAAATAAGTTAGAGAACAATGAAGGGAATTCCTGTTGTAAGGTAAATAATGCCATGGCTGGTGCTACCTATTACCTTAATCCAAAAGGGTTCTAGCATTGGATTATTTTTCAATGGTAATTGCATTCTTGTAATGAAATGGACTGGCCAAACACAGTTTGATCAGATGATCAGTAAAATAGTCCTGTTGAAATTAAGTGAGAGAGAAGCATTTTGAACTCAATGAGTAGTGATAAAGTCAAATAGATAGCAAAGGGATCATTGGTTTTGTCACTGGGTGGTCAGTTTCACTTGGATGAAGTTAAAAGTAAAATCCTGGGTTTTAAGCAGAATTTTTACCTGCTACCTCCTCTCTGGATGTTTGATGGTTCCTTGGCTTACCATGCAGCCGGCCCATGCATATTTCAGGCAGGACCCTTATAGCTGCAGCGCTAACAATGACTCTGTTTAGTACTTACAACTTAGCCAGCAGCTCCAATCTTTTACGCAGTGATGTTATCTAAAAGAAATACAGCAATATGCATTTCAGTGGAACAATAAAATCATGGATGAGGTCAGGAAGTAACCTGTACAATGTGCTTTTTGAAAATGTCAAGTTTAAAATTACGTGGAATATTCTGTAAAAATATTGTCCTGAACAGAAACATTTGCAATTCTGTGCTTATATTAAGTATGTATTATGAGACATAGTAATGTTTTAATAATGTTTTCATTTTCACAGCATGTGTGAAACATTGTGCTAAATTGGGACAAGGCTTGTTATCTCCTTTAATCTCTCATTGGCAGTTCTGACATCCTATTTGACCATGATTGCTAGAGAAAAACTGGGTGAGATTTTACAGTCTCGCTCAGGCAAGGCTGGAAATTCCAGACCGTGGTCAACAGAGATTTTTGTTATCGGACCCTCCTCTGCGCCGATTCTGTGGCAGGTGAGATGGTAGAGTTCTGGCCGTTCAGTTTTATTTAACACAACACCACCTCTGTCTTTCTACTTCTTTTGCCAAATGACAACAAGAACAACATATCAGTTCACTACATGTTCCAAGGGATCGTCCATTTATAATGGCTACTTGTACATATTTGTATCAGGGCAATTGGGGATGTAGAATTCTGAAAGATGACATTCCAGTTGGGATTCTTCAATTAGTTTGTTCTGCTTCAGTCTTCAGTACAGTATAGGCAGAGTCCCATGAGTACTATTCAATCAGTGCTTCGGAGTTCAGCACTGCACTAAACAGGAGAAAAAGCCTCAGGTCAGATGAGATAACTTGGCCTTTTCTCCCCAGAGTAACAAAAGTGTTAGCCAGCTTTTTAAAAGCAATTAATTTTAAAAGCAAGTATGTCTTTCATAAAGAGGCTGGAGAGACGTTGGAAATTATAAAAGTATAGATTAAAATGATCTGGCACTCAATTGAACATTGTAAAGCTGGATTTTCTGGCTGCGCTCACCCCAAAACCGGAAAATCCCACCCAAGGCCAATGGGCTTTTCCATGGTCTGCCCCTCACCCACTATGATTCCTGTGGTAGGCGGAATGGAAAAATTCGCTCCGTAGTCTTTCTGTGGTGTCAGAGATGACAAGGCTGCAGTCTATGAAAGGCAGTAGCTCAGGGTGGAGTAGGAGAAATAGGAAATGGATGACTATTTGGGATTTCACTTGTTTACTCTTGCAGAAGAAGTACTTGTATGAACATGAATGCAAGAGACTAAATCCTTTTTTAAAATCATTCATTGGGCATGGGTATCACAGAATCCATGATAGGATGAATACATAAGAACATAAGAAATAGGAGCAGGAGTAGGCCATCTAGTCCTTCGAGCCTGCCCCACCATTCAACAAGATCATGGCTGATCTGAAGTGGATCCACTTTCCCGCTTTCTCCCATAACCCTTAATTCCCTTGTCTATCAGAAACCTATCTACCCATGACTTAAATATATTCAGCGAGGTAGCCTCCACCACTTCAATGGGCAGAGAGTTCCAGAGACTCACCACCCTTTGAGTGAAGAAGTTCCTCCTCAACTCCAATCTGAACTGCCCCCCCCTTATCTTGAGGCTGTGCACTCCAGTTCTGCTGTCCTTTCTATGCGGGAAGAATCTCTCTACCTCTACCCTATCCATCCCCTTCATTATCTTATATGTCTCTATAAGATCCCCCCTCAGCCTTCTAAATTCCAATGAGTACAGACCCAGTCTATTCAATCTCTCCTCATAAGCTAAGCCCCTCATCTCCAGTATCAGCCTAGTGAACCTTCTCTGCACTCCCTCCAAGGCCAATATATCCTTCCGCAGCTGCGGCGACCAAAACTGCACACGGTACTCCAGCTGCGGCCTCACCTGTACCCTGTACAGTTGCAGCAAGACCTCCCTGCTTTTATATTCTATCCCCCTCGCTATAAAGGCCAACATTCCATTCGCCTTCTTGATCACCTGCTGCACCTGCAGATTGGGTTTTTGTGACTCGTGCACAAGGACCCCCAGGTCCCTCTGCACCGTAGCATGCTGCAGCTTTTCGTCTTTTAAATATTAATCCCTCCTACTATTATTTCTACCAAAGTGGATAACCTCACATTTGCTAACATTATACTCCATCTGCCAGGGCTTCGCCCACTCACTCAGCCTATCCAGATCTCTCTGCAGACTTTCCACACCTTCCACGCAATTTGCTTTTCCACTCATCCTCGTGTATTTGCTTTGCAGAAACAAGCTTGAAGGGCTCAATGGCCTTTCTTCAATTCACACTTTTTTAACATGCGAACATGTGTTTCTGACCAACAAAGAATTCTCTGCTAAACACGTGATATGCTGATTACTAGACATATTAGAACATGCCATTGCAATTGCTGACAATCCACATTTGGAAAGTTATGAAACATGGATCTGGAGAAGGATGGAGCAGGTCAGTTGGAGAGAACACAAGAACAATAAAGAAATTCTCAGGATGGTGGAAGAAGAAAGATTGTTAATGAATGTCAACAAGAAATGGCAGCAAGGTTGGATTGGCCATATACTAAGTCAAGGGAATTTGCTGAAGGAGGCAATCGAGGGGAGAATAGAAGGCTGTTGACCAAAAGAGTGGAAAAGAATGATGATGTTAAACAACCTGAAATTGAAAGTGGAAGTCTCCTACAAGCCATATAAGAGGAAAGAGGAAGACTGCAGGCATGGAGAAATAGGCAGAGGGTCTGCTCTTAGGCAAATCACTGCTCCAGTAATCAAGAACAGTTTGCTCTTCAAGAAGTTTGAAAATATAGTAGTTAATCAATTGTATTTCATTCCCTTTTAAAACAGGATTACTGTGGTCCATTAAAGATGTTTTATAGTTTAACTTACTGCTTTTTGAAACGTTATTAACTGCTAGATCTGAAATGGAGAAATGACGATGAAAAGTTCAGTAACATTACTGGTATCCATGCAAAACGCAATTTCTGGCAGCACTGTAACAATTCTAGAAGATATCTTTTCTCAGCCCTGTATTTATGCACAGTGATCTCAACTCCATCTACCATGATTCACAACAGACATAAAGTAAAAGCATTCACTTAATATTGTTCCTCAAAACTTGAAAATGTTTCACATTACTCTGTTATAGTAATATGTATACAGCTCTAAGGATCTACAATAACGCATGTCAGAAATTAAACACCAATTCATTGTTAACTGATTAATCCTAATTTCTTGTGTTTAATAGAAATGGGAGCAAGTGATTGTATTTATTATCAAAAGTTGATTAACTATACAGGAGAAATTATGTCATCTATACATTATAGCGCTGACTCTGCACTCCTGATCTCCCAGCTAACTGGAAACCAAAGGAATTCTAAACCTCTTCAAGGGCTTGGAGGCTTGGAGTTACTAATCAAGAATCAATGAAGTAAATCTTTATACATGAAGCAAAGAGTCTGTTGTGTAGTGTAAATCAATTAGCATTTGTATGGATCCGTGTTACAAACTGTCAAGAGTCACAAAACCAAAATCATGTAGTCGGACCTGAAAACAGAAAATATTGAAAACACTCAGTAGATCTTGCAGCATCTGTGGAGAGAAGCAGTTGTTAACCATTCAGCAAGGTGACCCTTCCTCAGAACTAGGAGTGCCATTGGGAATACTTTGGGCAATAGCTCAGAGACATTGAGGCAACATATCCTCTGAGGACCATAAGTGAATCTGAGCACTACAGGTATAGATTAAAATAACTGTATTTAAAAATATTGAAGCACAAATTATTGAGTGGAAATACATTCATTCCAACTGAAGTATGCATTCTTCATCCAATTGCACTGGAAATTGAAGAGTATATTTCAAGCATTGAATTGAGCTGACAATCTGAGAACAAGCTACAAGAGGGACCGAGTGAAATATATAGGTGATGTGTTCAACTAAATTCCAATTTAGTGTTTTCGCTTTTAACACACGTAAGTGCAATGCCTATCTCATAGTGAAAAGTTTTAAAAAGTCTGTTATAGTATTTAGTATCAACAATGTACATCGAAACAAGGAGGAACTGTATCTTTCATCATCTCCATGAGTAATTTTTTAAAATGATTAACTTTAATGAACCAGCTCACAAATTGGGTACATACCTCATACTTCTGCCTCTTCAGTTTCTCACCCATATCAAATTTTTCAGATTCTAGGTGGCACAGCCATTCGTGGAGTTCCTTGGCTTTTTCCCTGATTGTTTAAAAAAGCAAGGTATTGGTTTTACATTGGTAACTTCAAACAGAGCTTGGTATTGGAAGGACAGAATGGAGGGAAATTAGATCGGGCCCCAGGCCTCAACTACATTTACATATGAGGGAGGAGCAAATTGCAGTGGAGTAAAAGGGAAATCAAGCTTTTAGGATTAGGAATGCAGCAGGAGGCATCATTGCCCAGTTGTCCTCTACTTTCCATCCCTACATCACACAAATTCTGGTGGTTTCAAAGAGCAAAATCCATTTCAAGATGTTTCAAAGTAAGGCCGATCTGAGGGATAAACCCTGAGTTTGTTAATATCAGAGACAAAAAAAATCAGAATTGGAGGCTGAATAAGAAAGTTTGAAATTGAAAAGGATAATCATAGAATCCCTACAGTGCAGAAGGAGTACATTTGGCTCATGGAGCCTACAGTGACAACAATCCCACCCAGATCCTATTCCCATAACCGCGCACATTTATCCTGCTAAACCTCTGACACTAATGGGCAGTTTAGCACATCTTTGGAGTGTGGGAGAAAACTGAAACACCTGGAGGAAACCCACACAGATAAAGGGAGAATGTGCAAACTCTACACAGTGACCTGAGTCAGGAACTGAACCCGGTTCCTGGCACTGCAAGGTAGCAGTGCTAATCACTGCAACAACATGCCATCCACAATCATAAAATCTACTCCTTTTGCAGACCATGCAAGACCTCAGGTTGAATACCCCTGCACTATGGCCCCAAATGTCTCCCATCACACATGCCAATATCTCTATACTTTCTTTCCTAATGCCTCTAAATTTGGTAGAGAATTGAGGTAAAGTGGATAACTCTTTCAGAGACCCAGCATATCTGTGAGGAACCACTTCCTGTGCTGTAAAATGCAATGATTTTTGTGATGAATGCCCTTTAAGGGCATTAAAACAGAAAAGGGTCACCTGGCTTAGGGGACCAATTGCAAGTCAGAGTGGGTAATTACCTCAGGGGGACACATAGAGGACTAAATGCAGTCATTTGGCTGCTGTACTGTTCTTCTTATCAGTAAATCCTTTTGTGTTTCTAATGAAATCTGTGAAAGTGGATCTTCATAATCACACAGTCCATAAAATGAGGATCCACTATTGTCTTTCTGAATATATATAAATCTTGTTTCATTTTTAAAGATACAAACTGATTGAGAACTAACTAATTATGATGGTGGTCTTGGGAATGCAAACAATTAAGTTATGCAAAAGCTGAGTTCAGTGAAAATCTTTGTCCAAAACTTAACACATTTTCCTTTAATATGGTCATTAACTTCTTTAAAGTGCAAGTACGAAAGAGAGGGATGCATTCATCAAACATTAAACAGTGACACGTTTGTAAGTACTCACTTAAGCTTGTCTTCATTAAGATGGTCAATGTTGAGTGGCTTGCGCCTCTCTGCTAGGATTTTCCTCTTCTTTTCCCTTTCAGTCTGCTTCTTGCCTCTCTTCTGGTCAGCCTGATTTTACAATCAAATTTAAATGTAAGAAAATCAATTTGACTTTTAATTTTAAAATTTAGGGATGCACGAGTGAGTTTACAGTTCTACCAATTTTTCAACGAGTTTATTCGAGCCAATTTCTACTTTCCAGAATTGCCTGGTATTTTCAGCTTCAGCATTCCTTGTGCATGCTGTTAGTATATGTCAACATGTTATTTGTTTTAATAGTCAGAATATTGTTGTTTGGGCAAGTGTGTAATATGAGCCTAATCATTTTGTTCTGACATGCTATGTGGGTGTCACTGATAAAGCCAGCATTTTTTGGTCATTCCTAATTAGCCTTGAACTGAGTGGCTTACTAGACCATTTCAGAAGATAATTAAGAGTTAAGGACATTGCTTTGGGTTTGGAGTCAAATATAGGCCAAACTAGGTAAGGATAGCAGATTTCTTTCCCTGTAGGGATATTAGTGAACCAGATAAGTTTTTAATGAAAATCGACAACTATTTCATGGTTACTATTACTATGATTAGACCCTAATTAGAGATCATAAAATCCTTATAGTACAGAAGGAGGCCAATAGGCTCACTGGGCGGGATTTTACAGCCTTGCTCGGGCAAGACCAGAAATTCCTGCTGGAGGTCAACAGAGATTTCTGTTGTTGGACCCTCATTCGCACCGATTCCATGGCAGGCGAGGTGGTAGAGTTCTGGCCATTGTATCTGCATTGACTCTCCAACAGAACATCTTACCCAGGCCCAAGCACCATAAATCCACGTATTTATCCCACTAATCCCCCGAACCTACACATCTCGGGACCTAAGACAGGCAATTTACTACGGCCAATCAATCTAACCTGCACATCTTTGTTCTGTGAGAGGAAACCAGAGCACCCAGAGGAAGCCCACGCAGACACGGGGAGTATATGCAAACTCCACACTGTTTGTTACCCAAAGTCGGAATTGAACATGGAGCCCTTGGTGCTGTGAGACAGCAGTGCTAACCACTGTGCCACTGTACTGCCAGATTTTGTTAACTTAATTTACATTCCACCAGCTACCATGTTTCCAGAGCATTAGTCTGGGCCTCTGGATTACTAGTCCAGTGACATTGGCGCTCACAGCTATCCCCAGTATGTACCAAGGATGCTAGGTTTATGGGTTATGTTTATGCTTTTCAGCTAAGATAGGGAGCACCAAGAGACACATCTCCTGATCATAGTCAATAATGGAGCCCATGAATGAACACATCCACCTTTTAGGCTATCCCAATTTAAAAATGGAGCCAATATTCAGCTCCATTCCTTGCCTGAGCTTTGGACAGCCGCAGTGTAACCAAAGTAGGGGCTGTGACCTCAACATTCCCCATGTGACAGGAGGCAATGTGGGGCCTATATTATCATGAATTCACACGTTGACACATATGCTGGCATTTTACCCTGGCAAGGTAGCTGCTGTATTGAGCACCCATGCTGGTTAGAGCCTTCTTCTTCTTGGCATCATCATCAGCCCTCCTCCTGGCATCATCCTCCTCCCGTCTAGCTTTTTCCTCCTATTGAATGAATAAGAGATTATGAAATATGATGGGCAAGAAATTGAGGTTAGCACAGAACCGGAGACATATCAAATTTTCAAACTCAAGGGCTGGGATTCTCTGCCCCAGTTTTCGGTGGTTGGGAAAGCTACTGGGGGTCAGAGAATCCAATAGAGTCCCCGAGATAGCATCTACACCGACGAGATTTCTCTTTCCCCTTGTTATCACCTTGCTGGGGCTACACACCGCTTTTCCCGCCCAAGTTGACAGTTAGATCAAAGAATGATAAACTTCCACCCCAAGTGGGACAAAGAAACTTGCATTTATTCACATTTCATCACTCAGATAAGTTCCAAAGTCATTCACAGAGAATCATAGAATCCCTGCAGTGCAGAAGGAGGCAATTTGGCCCATTGAGTCTGAAGTGACCACAATCCCACCCAGGCCCTATTCCCATAACCCCATGAATTTACCCTAGCTAGTCCTCCTGACACTAAGGGGCAATTTAGCATGGTCAATCCACGTAACCCGCACATCTTTGGACTGTGGGAGGAAACCGGAGCACCTGGAGGAAACCCACATAGATACCCTATGTGGAGAATGTGCACCCTAGGGGAGAACATGCAGACTCCACACAGACAGTGATCCAAACCAGGAGTCAGACTTGGGTCCCTGGCGCTATGAGGCAGCAGTGCTAACCACTGTGCCACTGTGAATCAGTTAAAAGTGCATTCTGACACGTCTTAGGTTTTGCAGATGAAAAACATTCATTTGAGGGAAGCATCAGGTAACAGCTAATGCTCTTAAAACAATGATCCACAATGTGTCTTAGCAGGGCAGAGAGATGGTGGGGGAATGAGTTTGCAACTTCTTATCGATGATAAATCTCATCTCTAACATTATCCCAGTTTTGACAGCTGTGGTTTCACCTTGTTACATTTTTTGACATGTCTGAGTTTGCGCCTTTATTTTGTATCAGTAGGGTTGATGAAAAGCTGAACAAGTCAAACCCACTATTGTTGAGTGACTTACCGCCTGCCTGGCCTGACGCTCCTTCTCCTTTTCAGCGCGAATTCTTTGCTGTTCAGCTCTTTCAGCTCTACGCTTCTCCTGTGGAGTGCAGAAAAAAATATGTAAAGGGTGGCAGTGTGTTTGCCTTGTTTAGAATCATAGAATCCCTACAGTGCAGAAGGAGGCCATGCAGCCCAGCGAGCCTGCACTGACAACTATCCCACCCAAGTCCTATCTCTGTAACCCTATGTATTTACCCTGCTAGTCCCCCTGACACTAAGGGGCAACTTAGCATGGCCAATCAACCTAACCCACATATCTTTTAGAGTGTGGGAGGAAACCGGAGTATCCGGAGGAAATCTACACAGACACGAGAAGAACATGCAGACACCACACAGACAGTGATCCGAGAGCAGAGTTGAACCCGGGTCCCTGATATGGTAAGGCAGCAGCGCTAACCATGGTGCCCCCATGTCCACGGTCAATTCATATAGGTTCAGAAGTAAGTGATATCTCATTACAGTGAGCATAGCTCCATCATTGTTACTAGTCAGAATGTATCTTTACTGTTGCAATGCACAGCAGCAGCACAACTCTACTGTGCACAGTGACACAGCTGACTTAGCAAAATACCATGGATTCAGTCTGAGATGATAATTACAGTATGGGGGTGACACACCTTGGTCAGGATTCAATTTGTTGTTTTAATATTCATGTAACACTCACAATCCTCTCTTTCAGGGCAATCAGTTCCTCTTCCTCCTTCTTCCTATTCTCAAAATGAAGGTCAATCAGGGCTTGCAGCTCAACCAGATCTTTGTTCTGCCGCTTCTTCTGGATGTCCTGAACATTACACAAACACAGAAGCATCAGAGTAGTAGAAGAAATATCATATCCATAGCTAGTTCATACAGCACAAGTGAACAGATTCATACAAATCAGGAGGACACAGCGCCAGCGAGGGTAAACTATGATTTCACCCAACTGATATTCCTCTGCTAAATACAATAAGGTTTGAGTCAGAGGCAGCATCCTAAATAATGCAGATGTAAAAGGAATCATACTGAGTGCAAGTTGTGACTGAGCAACTGTGATAGCTGTATTATATTAAATAAACACTAATCAAACAGGATAAGGACACCTTGAACCAGGTATGCATCTGACATAATTCAAAATTCACAGATCAATGTGCCATCAAAGCAATTTTTTGGAAATAAGGCAACAATTTCCTGCTGGTTTTGCAGACCCTGATAACATTTCTTGGTACATGAGCCATTAATTTACAAGTATCTGCTGATCTAAGGAAACATCCATCAGTAGTTTTCTCTACTTGGACTAAGCAAATGGCTAATTATACCAAATGTACCGCAGTAATGGTCTTAACCACACAGTCATGGTTAAATTCATTCCCCCCACCCCCTTATCTTAGTATCTTTTCTGGGAATGCACTTTGTGATATGATTGAATGGTACATCCAGAAGCAGCTGTGATCGCTATATGATTATATGGTGCACTGATGTTAATTTTCTGGTCCCACACATAAAAGCATTGCCACTTAAATAAGTTCTAGAGAATTGCCAGTGCCTCTGGAACCTTGTACGATTTTCAGTACCTCTCTATGGGAACAGAAAAAGAGACTACTTTGGGAAAAGAGAAAAATAGCAAAAGTTCTGGATTAACTTCCTCATTGAATCCTACTTGGAATAGAAATGACCATCATTAATGATTTTACAATTGTTACTAACTTTGATCTTACATATTAAAGAACGAAAGCTCATGAAGCCACCAACAAAAAACATGCTTATTGAACAATAAATAGTCTGTTTGATAACTCTGTACTCACATCAAAGTCAACTTTCTCTCCCTCTGGGATTTTGGGAGCAGACATTCTGTAATAATGGAACAAGAATTAATGACAGCTAGAACTGTAAACAGGTTGTGATAGTTTTTGGAGCTTTCTCTGTGAATTGCTTCTTCACTCTGATGAAGGCTGTGTGCACTCTGGGAAATGAAACATTTTCAATTTCAATACCCTAATCGCTATCTCTACTGCTCTGCATCACGTATCCGCCTCCACAATTTTTTTTCAGTTAAAGACACTGCAGCAATTTTCACTCTAAACATTGGTGGATATATTGGTGGATTATCCACCCATTACACTGTCCTTTCCAGGGCCATTCTTTTTCCACAGTTGCCACAACGGACTATCATCACCACTACTTAAAAGCTCTTGTTGCACCTTGCACTGTTGTAATGATCCTGGTCAGCTCTTTCCTGTTCCCCATAGTAGCGTGGTAACCCCAATAAACTCTCATGACCCGTGTCAGTTGTCTAGACTGCTCACTTCCCTCTCATTCCCCAATCTTCCCATGGCAAGCTGACCAGGGGAAGGTAACAAAAAGGGAAAGTGAATACAGCAAAGTAGAAGAATGGATAAAATTTAGCACCTCTTGCCCTCCAAGCATTGAGTCACACTCAATGGAAACATGCATCAGAGAATTAGGGTTAGTTCCTTTGAACAAAAGTTCAAATTAGAGAGAATGGGATCCCTGAATTACCCTGGACAAACAACTTAGAAAGAGATATCTACAAATGACAAGAGAAAGGAACACAAGTTAGAGAACAGCAACAGAGAGAATGCAACAAACAAAAGATGGATGACAAAGAAATAAGGGACAAGAAGGGAAGAAGAAACACATGGGCAGAAAAAAAGCAATAGAAAGACAGAAATGGAAGTGGAGGAGAGGGAAAGAACCAGGATAGAACAGAGGTGGGACAAATGGATCGAAAGGGGGTAAATACAGAAGGATAAGGCAGGCAGAAGGGAAGGAGAGAACCACATGGGAAGAAGAATGAGAAGGAAATTAGGAATAGAGAAACACACACACAGACACACAGAAAGAAAGGTCAGGGAGGGGAACAGAAAATTTAGAAAATAGCACACATGATGAGGGAGTCAAAAGAGAAAAACATGACAGAACAGGAGAGACAGGCAGAAAAGGAGAGAAATAGAAAGACAGTGAAGGTGAGAGAAAAAGAGATGCACAGAGGAAAAGCTGGAGGGAAGTAGATGGGAATTCATGAAAAAAAAGAAATGGGGAACAAGACACAACTTGGAAAGGCATGGACAGGAAAAGAACAATATTTATCATCAGGGATACCATGTTGCACAAGTTGAAAATATTGACATAGCAATGAACAATGATACATGTTGTCACAATGTTTTTGGCATGTTTTTCTATCAATGGAAAGCAAGGTATATGGATAGAAAGTTTGCAAGCTCTGCAAGATTTGCAATAACGTATACAGATTACATTATTTATTCAGTCAGCTTTTTTAAATATACATTCCCATACAGATCACAGGGTAATGCCATGACCCTAAATGCCAAAAAAAAACTGCATTTGATGGCAATGTGGGCTGTCAAATTAGAGCTACAATTTTGTCATTCTATCTGCAACCTGCAACTTTTGAGAATGGTGCAAATAATCTAGCCTCTATCTCTATTCATCCCATAGTCAGGCTGGGAGCTTAGCTCTAAGAGCAGAATCCATAGACAGAAACTGGAAACACTGAAACTGATTGCTTATAGGAGCAAATTTTACACTCACATTGTCTTCTTTTGGATTGTATCGTACAAAAACAAGGGAATGATGCAGCATCCATTCCCCCCATTGTGCCTGTACTGGCCCTTTGAAATTCCTACCCAATTTATTCTGTTCTTTCTCCATCACCTTGTAAATGTTTTCATTTTGAGTAAGAGTACGCTTCCACCACCCTCTCACACGGATCTTAACTGGCCACATAAAAATGTTTACTCATCTGCCTCCTATATGGGGCAATCGTCTTAAATCTGCATCCTCTGATTACCTATCCTCCTGCCCATTACAGTATCATTGTTCCACTAACCTTTTACTGGGATTGCCAAATCTGAACAGCAATTTATACATGGATCACTCTCCGTCATCTACTAATCTGCTGCAGTACAGAATATTCAACTTCTAACATTCCAGTCCCACAATGGTTGCATTTGTAGCCAGAAGTTTCTCCATAGAATTAGACAGGAGTGCAAAACAATGCATTTTATAGTTTTGCAAAACAATTTAGGTGCTAGGACAACACCACCTGCAGGTGAGTTTCTCTTTGCTTTCTCCTATTGGGAAAGAAAAAGGAGCAGAGGAAAAATGATAAAACCCAGGCTCAATTAATATTCTGCTCCTCAGCGAGTTATGACTGGAGTCCCAGAGCCAAACAAAGCAATGGAGCTGATGAAAGCCTTTGGCGAATTAACATTTTAGAAGTGTTCCTGTGTTAAATAAATCTTCAAATCGCTACTCACTTCATCCTTGGCTTTTCCTCCTCTGTAGTAAAACAAAACAAAACAAAAAATAAAAATGAAATTAGCCATTTCATACAAAATTAAAGACAAAGTACCACATAAATGACATCAAAATATTGTAGCTTTTTTTTCTGGAAAAAAAAGTACAATCTGCCACATTACAGGTTAAATTTTTTTTTTCCCTGAAGGTGTTGACTCCATGTTAGGAACGGTTCTACAGGTGGTGGTCATTGTTCAGTATCTCATTCAAATGTGCATTATTCCTATGTGATCATTTATCAGTGAATTGAACCAGGGCAGGACTTACTCAGTTAATGGTAGGACATTGGGGAGAGTTACAGAACAAAGAACATCGTGTAAACACCTTCTTGAAAGTGAAGTCACAGATGGACAGAGTGATGAAGAAGGCATTCAGCATGCTTGGTTTCATCGGTCAGAACATTGAATACAGGAGTTGGGATGTCTAGTTGAAGTTGTACATGACATTGGTAAAGCCATACATGGAATCCTGTGTAGTTCTGGTCACCCTATTATAGAAAGGATATTATTCAACTAGAAAGAGTGCAGGAAAGATTTACTAGGGTTCTACCGGGACTTGATGGTTTGAGTTATAAGGAGAGGCTGGATAGACTGGGAAGTTTTTCTCTGGAGTGTAGAAGGCTGAGGGGTGATCTTATAGAGATCTTTTAAAATAATGAGGGGCACAGATCAGCTAGATAGTCAATATCTTTTCCCAAAGGTAGGGGAGTCTAAAAGTACAGGGCATTGGGTTAAGGTAAGAGGGGGGAGATACAAAAATGTCCAGAAGGGCAATTTTTTCACACAGAGGCTGTGGTGAGTGTCTGGAACAAGTTGCTAGAGATACCAGTAAAGGCAGATGCAATTTTGTCTTTTAAAAAGCATTTAGACAGTGACATGGATAAGATGGATATAGAGGGATATGGGCCAAATGCAGGCAATTGGGATTAGCTTAGGGGTTTAAAAAAAAGGGCAGCATGGACAAGTTGGGCTGAAGAGCCTGTTCCATGCTATAAATGAACCTCTGTGACTCTATGACGCTATGAATGCTGTCAGGCTGTTCAGTCATGGAAACCATCACAGGTGAGCCTGCTCCTGTGTACACATGATCCTTGGCCACAGATATTTCAGCCAAATGTTTCTGGAATACCAGTCAGAAACCAGGAATCTAGTCAATCATTTCCCCCGCCCCCCACTCTTCTAACCATGAGGGATCCAGCACTTGGGGAACAGTTCCTCAACATGTGTTAATACCTTAAGACCAAATAGGTGAGGGGAGAAAAAAGGAACAATAAAAAGTGAAAATGATCAAAGAAGATAATAATAACAAAATAGAGCAATCTAAAAAAAAACTGCTACAAATTACCTCCCATCTATCATTTTCAATAAAGTCAAAATTAACATGCCTGAGGTTCTAAGAGTTAAAGAGTGTTTGTGCTTCTGGCTTGTCTGGTACGGCCAGGTACTTTGATAATTACACAGTAAAGTAAAAGAAACTGATTTTTATTAATGATTTACAGGGAGTGAGGCACTTCACAGATCTGATCATTTTTTTCAAAGGGTGCTGTATTTTGTTAAGTTCTCAGCAGGAGAACAGTGATTCAAGGATCAACTAACTGTTAAGTTTTCAAAGAAACTAACTTTTTAAAATTAATATTAACCATAGTACTCTGACTATCTGTTAATGCAGGGAAATGAATCTGTTCAGTTAACAATATTGGGTGGAGTAAAACCCCATGAACCATTAAATCTCTACCTTTCTGCAGGCTAATCTTTAACACAGCAATCAACTACACATGAACTCTTCCTCTTCAGAGCTTTAACTCCACAGTCCTGCCTTGTAGAAGAATTCAAACTTTCAACAATCATCAAGTTTAAAAGATGTTATTGATTTTAGATGTTTTTCCTTATTTTAAGTAGGCATACTTTGAATAGTCTGATTTCTTGAAGTCATATTTTGTGTTTACTTCGTCCAATTATTTAATATTTTGTATATTGTGCTGAGGATCCACCGCCCTTAGTCTCTTTTCTCTGCAGCTGACCAGTTCTTGCAGCTTGAAATAAATCTTTCTACTTCCAAGCCTCAGGCAATGTATATGGAACAACAAAGCAAAGTATTAGGCTCATTGACTTGGCCGTTATCCTGGTTATTCTGAGGGGAAGCAGGGTGTATATGGGCCAACAAATCCATGAATGTTTTCCAAAAATAGCAGCAAATTGAAAAAAAGTTGTGGAGAGATTCACGGCTTCCATCATTTTCAATGGAATTATAATGAGGCAAGGTCAACAAAAGGCACCACTCAGGTGGTGGAGACAATTTTGCGTCAAATAAAAATGCATTGATGATTGTCCAAAAGCAATGGGTGGGGTATCTACAACTCAGTAATGCTGGCAGAATGCCAGGTCCATTTTCATGGTGGGACCTCACTGGTGTTGAGTGGGCAAGGCTCCACTTGGCAATCACGCTGCTTCTAGGCAGCTCGCTATTTAGGAAGGCAAGAAATCCCAGTGAGGTGGACATTGATCACGTACCTTCAAGGGGAGGTTTAGAAAGATCAGACGGTCAATGAGGAGGTTGATTTCAACATCAGAAGTTAAAGCAAAGGGTTGAAGTTAAGAAGGCACTTAAGGCTCAAAACCCCACCCAGAAAATCAAATAGCAATGAGGGTCAGACCGATTTCCAGCTTTCCCTCACAACACATAATGATCCTTATAATTAACAGCGGAACTGGCTCATCACAACTTGTACTGTCCATGATTTTGAAAAGGTTGAGGAAGATACAATGGTAGCAATGACTGACATGAAAATAGCGATTTTGACTTAACTGCCTAATTTAACCCCTATTTATACACATTCAAGTGTCTTCTTCAGTCAGGATTGCTGACCATCTAAACTGATGATGTCGGTCAGCACCATCTTGACAATATAACCAACAAAATGAACATCTGAATATTAATGTTTTATTGCAGGTTGCCTTAAATATCTCTGTACAGAAAAGACTGGGGAGGGGAAGGTGGAGGTAAAGGAAATGCAATTTTATTGCTACTATTGTTTTATCAATGGGGTATGGGAACTGGACTTTCATTGAAGTACAGTAGATCATTAAAAATAAATAGAAAACATCATCTCATCTTTGAAACACACCGCCTTCAGGGGAAATAGCAAATATTGTTTCCTGTTTGCTCACAAACACACAGGGCACTGCCCTAAACCACACTGAAATGCAACATTACTTTATTCACACATGACTTCACTGTGAGGAAAACTACACACAACTGTGCCCCCCAAAGGAAACAAAATGTTTGCAAAGAAGTGGCTTTCAATAGCTCAGCTTTCAATGTTCGATTTATAGCAGCAATTCGCAGTCCAGGACAGTGTTTAGTTGTGTGCTCCTGCAGGTGCCTACTTGAGCAACCAGCTTAACTCACCAAGTTGATGGTGGCTCACCCACTGGCCTGTTTATTGGCTCCTTCTTCCAGCCCTCTGCCCATCAGCATACCACTGAGTGAATGCCAGCGAACGAGGCCAACTGATCTATTGATTCACCAATGTGTGGGGTTATTTCCGAAAAAGTGGCGCCACACATATAAACACAATGCAATTGCTCTCCTCAGTGACAGATCACAGTGCCATTAAAGCCAATCAAGGTACTTATAGCCTTAGATTGTCCCCACTTCTGATTCATTAAATGTTGCATTTCCCTTTAGAGGAAATCAGGTAACAAAATGTGATTTTAAAAAAACAGTTAAAGGGGGTGATACAAAATCCTGCATGATTTTCAACAGTTTGAAAATTAACGCTTCCATTTTAGAATTTTGCCAGTCTTTTGAAAAAAAAAGTTGTTTTGCGGGAGTGGGCAGTGTGAAGATTAAATCTGTCACACTATCCTCACCCAATTTATAACCTTTGCATCCATTTTAGCCTGACCTTTCTGCAGCAGAGAAGCTGATGCACAGCTTCGAGTCAGGACCTCTTGTTAATACTCTCACAGTCCAGCCATGTCACCCAACTCATATTTACACCACTTTCTAATTTGGCACATTATGCTACCAATGTTATCAGCCAAAGCACACACACTAATCCTCCAAGAAATTAAGTTGAATTATGAAATGAAGACACGATTATGAAACTGACAGTGTAACAGACAAAACATTAATATTTTAGCAACCAGCACTGTGAATTAAACCAAAAATAATCAGGTCATAGTACATGTAGTGAACACGAAATTGAAATCTGTTAGTCGAAGTACTAGCTGAATCTCGCAGCTATATAATGTGTTATATATAGACTGCTACTGGATCACCTCAAGCCACACGTTTAGAAGAATTAACCCCAGAGAATTAGGGGGAAGGAGAAAACAGTTAGAATTCAGTGGGGTAAATTTATGTTGGTGATAAAGCAAAAATACCGTCTTCATCTTCGTTTCCATAAACTGTCCATTGCAATGAAAAAAACACAACAGAGTAAAACAAGATTAAGTCAATGTGTTCAGGATCGTTATTCGACTTAGTGAAATTTGTAGACTGACTGTGGGCTTGCACTGATTCATTCTGCGCTAAAGATTCACTCAGGATATGGAACACCTTGCTTGCACTATTGATTGGAGGTCAGAATAGTTTGATGTGTATCAAAGCCTGATTTCAGTCAGATGTGTTTGTGCTCTGACTTCTTTCTCAGGATTAAACTGAACCAACTCTGTCAGATGGGGCCTATTTTGCAGGCTGCTTGACACTCATTTGACCATCTTGCTAACAATTAAAACCCTCTGTCGTACATCACCTGGCCCTATTCGGACAATTACTTGGAGTCCAGAATCACACGTGGAATTGTATTAAATTGAGCAGTGATTGCGCTCGGTGAGAATCAACAACGTGAGTATAGCTAACTACACCTTGACTGCCAACATGGATTCAATCCTCTGCTTAGGTTATGGTTTTGGCATAATCAAGGCTAATTCTAACCTCATGTGTTCATTTATATGCATTACTTTATAGCTATATGTAAATAAAATTAAATGTTTCTAGATGCACATAAAATTACTCAGAATAACAGATTCATAGCATATTTCTTTCTTTAATTCTTAGCTAATGCTCTCAATTATCCATTCCCTAACCATAAATATGAAATTAGGATATGTGCCAGACACAGTTGTGTCTATGGACTATCCATGAGCAAACTCTATCCACAAGTCTTCTATTGTGTCACAATTATTAGTTGATGACATAATATACAGAGGGTGACATATAAATGTAGAACTTTCACGGTCAGGACATACATTGTGTTTTGAAGATGATCAAGTAAATGAATTGTAGATTAAATGACACATCCTTCGATGAAACACCCAAAAAATATGGTTTAAAATGTAAAATTACACAAAACAAAACTAAAGGCACTTCTTCCCCAACAGGTTTTATTGAGCAGGATAATCAAGATGAGCAGATATGCAATAGGCCATTAAAATGCAATCTGAATTTGAATGCCAAGATAAGGATCTAATTAAATGTGGTACCCTCCTGAGTCAAACATGCACCTTGGCAACCTCTACAAGGCCTCAGTTAAGAGGTAGCAAGCAGAATCAAGTGGTAATAGGTGGAAATTCTTTGCACAGCAATATTAGCTACACACTGGCTGGAAAGGGACAATATAACTTGTCCAAAGCATTCCCTGAAAAAGAGATTTGAAATAACTTGGAATCCCATGCATGATTTATAAAAAACAGCAAAGAGCAACATACCTTCTTCATGGTGCACTTCTGGGAGAAGTCAGGTACATGCAGTGAGCAGCAAATACAAAGAAGCAAAATACATGTTAATACTAAGCGTTGAAGAGCAAAAGATGTCAATGCAGCAGACGCAGGGCTGCCCCAAGAAGAACTAACAAATCATTAAACTAAATGCAAGAGGGTTACCTTTTCAGCATAGATTACCAACTTAGTTTAGCTATTCCCAGAACAATTAATAGCCCTATAATTACATATTGGCAATGCCTCCATCACTCATGTTATCAAAAGCTGATTAAATTTTATCTAATAGAAACAGAAACTAAGGAGTAATGAAGGAAATTATAATATCTCACTAATAAATGGTGATGATGGGTGATACATAAGCATTGAGGATGCAGATGAACACAGAATAATTAGGAACTATGATGGATACAGAATGATTGGGATGATTAATGCAAAATAATGGGCAAAATGAAGGATACGACATCATTGGAATTGATAATGAAGTGGAATGATTGAGGATAAGTAAATGAACATGAGGAGGTAATAAAACAAGGGAAAAACAGTAACATGCAAATGAAAATTAGAAGAGAAAAAAAGCAAATGAGAGAAAAAGAGAATGAAGGTAAAACAGAGGACTGAAATAAAAAAAGGATCAGAACATAACATTCGATGAAAAGGAAAGGGGGAATGAAGAAGAAAATGAAATGACAAAATATAAGGATAAAAGGAAAAACAAGAGGGAAAATAAAAATGAAGGAAACTAAAAGGACAATAAGAGGAAAAAAGAAAAAAAAGGGAGCGTAAATGGATATTGCATTACATACCTTCTTCAGCAATCTCTTCTGAAAATGGTGTTAATGTACAGCAAGCAGAAAAGAAGCAATGCAGGGATTGAAAGGGACAAGACAGAAAAGCATAAAAGGAACAATATTGACTTTTACTTATATTTGTTAGCAGTAAAAACTAGTATAAGAATAAAGAGAAATATACACAGAAGCAAAAGTCTCCTCCTTCACATACATTCACTCCAAACTTACTTAGGTAACATACACCAATTAATTGTTACAACAAAGCGCACTTCGACAGACATGAACCCAAAATAAAAACATGATAGATATCATTCAATCACCCTTATATTCCTGAACGTCAGGAATAAAAATCTTTCACACCAACAGGGATAAACAGTCTCCATATTTGTCCTTTGTCAGTGTTCAAACATTCTTCATCCATCATCATAAATATGAAGCCGGGTTACGTAGCATTCAAAGCTATGTTTAATAAACTGTCCGTGAACAAATACTAAGCCACTGACAAATCTTCAGCTGTATCATAAATATTGGATGGTGGCAAAACATATAGAAGGTAACATAACGTATAACATTCACACTCAAACAATTATATTAGGTTTTGATATGACCAACATCATGAATTGTAGATTTAATAATATGTCTTTTACTCAAAACAACAAAAGATTGCTGTTTAGAATATAAACCAAACCAACAGATTTTTTTGGTTGTCACTGGTCTTATTTTTCACATTGGACAGTCCACTTTCAGAGTATATAATGGGAGGTGGAGACTTTATGGGTAGAAATAAGAAATAAAAAAAGATTTAAGACTTGTGAGAGTTGTGCATACGTCTCCTGGCACAAGGTGTTTATGGTGCCTTGTATAAACACTGAGAATAGACAAGTGTCTAGCAATGGTAGAGTGGTTTTAATGGAGGATTGTAACTCTCATATCAATTGGGATAGGCAGATATGTCAGAAAGGTGATGAATTTCTTGAGTGTGTTCTGCAATGCATGCCCAAGAACCAACAAGGGAGCAAATTAGATTAAGTAATGAGATAGGTTTAGTTAACACCCCTAAAAATGCATAAGCATTTACCTAATGTGACAGAGTTCAACATGGTGTTTGAAAGGGAATAGCTATTAAGACTCTAGATTTTAGGTAAGGCTGACTTCAATGAAATGAGGCAGAAATGCTTCGCAACAAAAGGGGCAAATGTGTAAATGGGTTAAGTAGAAGGTTGGTGAGAGGTGTTCAGTAATGAATTTGTGATACAGAACAGTCTATACTTCTAAAAGACAAGTGTTTCTGCTTGCCAAATAAGCAGCTAGGGACAACTAAAGAGGTAAGAATCAACACAAAAATTAAAAGAAAGAGGATATAAAACACAGACCCTGGCAGCTGGGAGAGATACAAAGAACAATAAGGGACTACAAAGCCACAAAAAGGGAGGATGAAAACAAATTAACATAAAACAACTCACAATTACAATCAGGGGGAGAAAAGGGTGCTCAGAAGCAATGTTGGCCTCTTAAAAACTGATAATGTTGACACAATCATCAGTAAGGGTAATAAGGAAATATCTGGCATGTTGAATAATTGGCTTACTTTTGCACTTAGAGAAAGAGGTCAGCATTTTAGATATCCCAAGGAAACCCATTGAATCAGGCAAAGAATTGAAGCAACATTAGCAGAAACAAGATAACAGTAATGGATAAATGAATGGCATGAAAAAAGTGACGGTAACCAGGGCCACATGGTTCCCATTCCAGGGTTTGAAGAAGGTAGGTGCGAGTACAGTGACTGCCTTAACGATAATCCACTCCTGTTTCTATGTTCCCATGCAACATCACAACTCCAGTTATGACCTATGCATATCTTTTCCAAAACCCCTTCCATTTTGATTTGGACTTGGCAAAGAGATGTCAGCGCGAATTTGGGTTATATTTTGTAGGAAAACGTTTGTCCACAGTAGTAAATTCTCCTTTCCATTTTAATCCATCCAGCTGATTCACATCTTTTGAATCGCGCCAGCCCTTCTCCTCCAGATGGCCACTCGAATTAGAGGACTTGTTCCTTCACTTTCCTTCCACATTTTGAAGAACAGGTGGTTCACATGAGCATCCTGCTCAATAAGCTATTGAGCCCAAATAATATTCTAGATATCAGTAATGATGAGGTCTTGGGACGCAGTGAATAGTATCGCTACCTCTGAGCTAGAAGCTCAGGGTTCGAGTCCAAGCCCAGGATCTGAGAGCTATGGAAAGTGCGCTCAAAACGCGGACAAACAAGTTGAGTTTCAGCCTGCAAAATCATTTCAACGTGCCAATGGCAGGGAGTAGGAATGGAGAGACAACTGGTCAGCCAGGATTGATGCAGAGTGGCACCTCTCAAGCTATAAGCCGCTGACAATAAATTAGTGAGTGACCTATCGCAGGAATAATTTGCTGTGGAAACAGACAAAAGTTTGCCTTTGTGCACCACGAGGTACGGGAAGAGGAAGAAAGTCACTAATGATATCCCAAATGAATCAGGCAGACATCTCAGACATGTATGAAGGGCCCAGTTAAGATAGTATTTAGTGGGAAGGTCTTTGCACAGCTACTTTAACTGTGTTCACCAAGCAGGGCGGGATAAAACTATTCCCATTATCAGAGAGTCTGACAGTTCCAAAATGTAACTGGTCTAAAATGTTTCCAGGAAAGGTGACTTGGAATAACAGACAGCGACATACCTTCTTCAGCGTACGCTTCTGGGAAATGCCAGGTACATACAACAAGTAGCAAATACAAAGAAGCAAAATTTGTTTTAATACTGAGCATTGAAAAGCAAAAGACAAGAACATGCCAGAAACAGAACAACATCAAAATGAACCAATAAATTAACAAAAAGCAACAAGGGTCACTTTTCAGCATCACTAACTTAACACAAAGGTTGTCTAGCCTCAGAACAATTAATAGCCCAATAGTTAAGTATTTATCATATCTCTCCCAATCAAAAGCTGCTCAAATTATCCCAATTAAAAATTCCTGAATTTCTATAAGTAGTAATAATAACAAGGGAAATTTCAAGACATCACATGATGATTGGGGTAATGAGTGATATACACTTTTTGGGGATAACCATGGAAATTGAATGGGAAAGAAGAATACATACGAACTGAAAAGGAAGGAATAGATGCAAAAGGATTAGAGCTATGGAAGGGTGCACAATAATTGGTAATGGGGGATGTAGAATGATTAGGGATAATGAACAAAATTATTGAGGATAACGAAGGATATTATTGGGATAATGTAGGAATCAGGATTATTGGGGATAGTGTAGAGTAGACAATTATTAGGGATAATGTAGGATACATAATTATAGGGGAAAATGGAGGATACAGAAATATTGTAATAATGAAGGAAACAGAATATTTGGGATAGTCTAGGATACACAAGTGTTGGGGATAATGAAGCGTACACAGTTATAACAGGGAGGATATGTAATTATTGGGAAAACTAGAGGATTCACAACATTGCAATTAAAGGAAAATACAGGATTCTAGAATAAACAAGAAAAGAAAATGAAGCTGGAGAAGAAAGGGAAACCAATACAAGAGGAAACGATGATGGAAAGAGAAAAGGTAAACAAGAGAAAACAAGATAAGGGTTAAACAGTAGAATGAAGAAAAAAATCAGGGCACAGCAGAGCAGTGGAAAGATAAGGGAGAAAGAAGGAAAAAGAGAAATGCTAAAACTAACTAAAACTAAGAAATGCTCAGGGTGAAGGAAAGGACAAAGGAGTGGGAGGGAAAAATTAATGAATAAGGAAAAGGTAGGGATAAAATTAGCTTATACCACATACCTTCTTCTGAAGATGGCATTAGCATGCAGCAAGCAGAAAAGCAGCAGTGCAGACAATTGAAAAGCACAAGGTGGAAAAGCAGAAAAGGAACAATATTGACATCAATATGTTATAAGTTATATCAGGAGACACCAGTATACAATTTAAAATCTGCACAAGAACAAAACATCACACCCTGACACCATTAATACAACTTTCACCGCAATTCACTTCAGCATGCAGAAAAACCATCTGATAGTTGAAATAAAGGACAACCTTGTTACACATGAACCCAATCAAAAAAATCACAAGTATCATTCCAACACTCTTAAATTCCTGACATTTCAGGCTTATCCCTTTGCTAAAGGCAATCAACTCACCCTAAATCGCATTTTTTAAAGAATGCAGAACATTTTCCCTTTTCACTAATATTAAGATTAACATTGAACCTTTTATTGCAGAAATTTCTCAACCAAAAAATCTGTTCATCGTTGTAGACACATGAAATGATATTTGATCAGGTGCACATTAGTCTGCACCATCCTTGGTCAGGTTACAGTACAACCTTTTTCTTCATTGTCTTTGATTTAGGAGAACAGCGTGAAAGATAAAAGTCCACATTGAATGACACAAGTAATGTTGAAAAGAATAGTAGAAAATGTTGGATGAATGAGGAAGTAGTGATTATTAAATGTCAAAATGGATTTTGGAAATCTGAGATTTGTAGGGTTGACAGATTTTTAAGAATAAGGATTGTGAATTATTACAGGTAGAATGGAACCCACTTAAAATTGGTTTTGATAATTGCACCTACAAAGAAGTCCATACCATGCTGAAGATCAAACTTTTCTAACAGATCAAAAACATTTTAATTCACTGTTACCACAATTAAGATCAATTCCATGACATCAAAACTTGCTTACAATTGAAATGTCATTCGAGCTACAAATTCACTCAGTACTCATTTGCAATTTTATTTACATTTCCAAATTCAAATCAACATGAAATCGTGATATATGCAAACACTTTCTATAAGTAGTTAGATATTTAAGTTTAATTTGTTCTGACACTGCACTTTTATAACCAATTTCTTTGTCCAGGTGACATCCTAAACACACAGAGCTAAGTTTATACCAAGAAACCAATGTAAACATTTCTTCTTGAAATTAATATGGGTGAGGCTGACCTATCACCTAACTAACACAACGGCACAGTGGTTAGCACTGCTGCCTCACAATGCTAGGGACTCAGGTTTGATTCCTGGCTGAGGTCACTGTCTGTGCAGAGTCTGCATATTCTCCCATGTGGGTTTCGTCTGGATACTCTAGTTTCTTCTCACAGTCTGAAAGACATGCTTGTTGGGTGCATTAGCCATGCTAAATTCTCCCTCAGTGTACCCAAAAGGTGCCAGAGTGTGGTGACTAGGGAATTTTCACACTAACTTCATTACAGTGTTAACATAAGCCATTTGCGACACTAATATATAAACTTAAAAACTTTAACCAATTGCATATATCAGAATTTCACATTCTTTTGTTAGCCAAATCAAATTGTAAATACATTTATCCAATAGCCTATTCTTAAAAGTTATCTATTATTTTTATTGATGTTAGGTGAAGGCAGATATTAGACACTTACTAGCCCTCAGTACTACTCATGCTGTGATTTGATTTAAAAGTTGGCACATCATGTCACATATTTGTTTGTTCTTTTCTGCACCCAGTGAAAACATACACCTACTTTTTCAACAAGCAATTAAGATCCAAGTGAGTTCCATTGCAGTTGTTATTTAGTAATCATGTGTGTGTGTTATAAACTGGTAAGGAGCAGTGTTTGTGCCCTTGGATGAGTTCCATCGCTGAGCTAAGCTAGGTAAGGGGAAATACTTAAATCAAAATTTTCTCAGATGGTGTATGGTAAGAAATGACTAACAATAAAAGAAAACGAGGGGAAAACCCCAGTAGGTAAGTGAGATGTTACTGGAAGGCTCCAGGCTGAATCCTTAGTCCTTGCTTAGTCAGCCAGGATTCAGACAGGATGTTGGTGGCAGCATTACGGTTGTTCCCAATGGCTTTGAGCCAGGCATAGGAAAAACATCACTTCCCACTTAACGATCCCTATCGATATACTCTGCTGTAACTCCATGTGTAGATGCTGGGTGAGGACAAGATTAGGTTCTGCTGTGATGCTTCCAAAGTCAGATCATCTGTCAACATACCTTGGTTGCTTGGGCAAGGTACAGAAGTACAAATTAGCCCTGTGCAGCCATAGTTCAAAAAATGCTGAAATGCTTGCCCTTCATGATATTACAACATTAAGAGTGCTGGAATTGTTTGTATTGTTAAGTTATATATAAGTAAAAGATGGCAGGGGCAATACAAAGAGAAATTGGGAATCATTATCATTACCTCCCTCTTCATGTTCTCCATGTTCTTCATGTTCTATAATCCAACACCAGAGATAACAGATGGTGATTATTTGCAGCAAACTCAGTCTTCATTCTTTACACTGCCTTCACCATGGATATCAACCACAGGATCCATAGGAAAAATCCTGAACCATTAGCCAGCTGTAAATTGAAGAAATCAATTGGCTCTAACTAGAAGGCCCAGGCTTTCACCTCTACTCTGGGGTGAATTAATGGCTCTCAGTTAGGGCACAATTTGGGACACAATTGACCAGAGCATCCTAAAGTAGGCAGAGCAAAGGAATCATCCAGAAATCTCGTTCAGTGACTTCAGCTCGAGAGTGGACACATAGGAAAATCAAGTCAAAAAAGGATTAGATATGGTTGTGATGCTTTGTCTGACCTGCCAACACTCACCACTCAGGTTCAAGTAAGAAGAATGGCCACTCAGGCAATGTTCCAGAGGCCTGCCAGTACTCACGGGGTCTGGTTAAAAAGATATGTTCAAATAGTCTGCTATCACTCACTGGCAAGGCTTGAGTTGAAGAATGGCTTCAAACATCATTGCAAGGAGTTGACACTTCCTGACACAGAGAGAAAACTGGGGGAGACCATTTTTAAAAAAAAACAATTCTTAGATTTTAGACATCCAATCCACAAAACAATATCTAACAAGCTACAAGACGCCACTTGTGCAGACCAATAGAACTCAACTCAAAAAGTATCGCAGAGGGAAAGGGGAAAGGGAAAACAGAAAATTTCCATGAACCAGAATATCTCTCTAATCATAATGGCAGATGTGCAGACTTTAATCAGGTTCACAGAACAACCATCAGATCCAAACTGAGTTTGAAGGGAATAGCTATTAAGACTCTAGATTTTAGGTAAGGCTGACTTCAATGAAATGAGGCAGAAATGCTTCGCAACAAAAGGGGCAAATGTGTAAATGGGTTAAGTAGAAGGTTGGTGAGAGGTGTTAAGTAATGAATTTGTGATACAGAACAGTCTATACTTCTAAAAGACAAGTGTTTCTGCTTGCCAAATAAGCAGCTAGGGACAACTAAAGAGGTAAGAATCAACACAAAAATTAAAAGAAAGAGGATATAAAACACAGACCCTGGCAGCTGGGAGAGATACAAAGAACAATAAGGGACTACAAAGCCACAAAAAGGGAGGATGAAAACAAATTAACATAAAACAACTCACAATTACAATCAGGGGGAGAAAAGGGTGCTCAGAAGCAATGTTGGCCTCTTAAAAACTGATAATGTTGACACAATCATCAGTAAGGGTAATAAGGAAATATCTGGCATGTTGAATAATTGGCTTACTTTTGCACTTAGAGAAAGAGGTCAGCATTTTAGATATCCCAAGGAAACCCATTGAATCAGGCAAAGAATTGAAGCAACATTAGCAGAAACAAGATAACAGTAATGGATAAATGAATGGCATGAAAAAAGTGACGGTAACCAGGGCCACATGGTTCCCATTCCAGGGTTTGAAGAAGGTAGGTGCGAGTACAGTGACTGCCTTAACGATAATCCACTCCTGTTTCTATGTTCCCATGCAACATCACAACTCCAGTTATGACCTATGCATATCTTTTCCAAAACCCCTTCCATTTTGATTTGGACTTGGCAAAGAGATGTCAGCGCGAATTTGGGTTATATTTTGTAGGAAAACGTTTGTCCACAGTAGTAAATTCTCCTTTCCATTTTAATCCATCCAGCTGATTCACATCTTTTGAATCGCGCCAGCCCTTCTCCTCCAGATGGCCACTCGAATTAGAGGACTTGTTCCTTCACTTTCCTTCCACATTTTGAAGAACAGGTGGTTCACATGAGCACCCTGCTCAATAAGCTATTGAGCCCAAATAATATTCTAGATATCAGTAATGATGAGGTCTTGGGACACAGTGAATAGTATCGCTACCTCTGAGCTAGAAGCTCAGGGTTCGAGTCCAAGCCCAGGATCTGAGAGCTATGGAAAGTGCGCTCAAAACGCGGACAAACAAGTTGAGTTTCAGCCTGCAAAATCATTTCAACGTGCCAATGGCAGGGAGTAGGAATGGAGAGACAACTGGTCAGCCAGGATTGATGCAGAGTGGCACCTCTCAAGCTATAAGCCGCTGACAATAAATTAGTGAGTGACCTATCGCAGGAATAATTTGCTGTGGAAACAGACAAAAGTTTGCCTTTGTGCACCACGAGGTACGGGAAGAGGAAGAAAGTCACTAATGATATCCCAAATGAATCAGGCAGACATCTCAGACATGTATGAAGGGCCCAGTTAAGATAGTATTTAGTGGGAAGGTCTTTGCACAGCTACTTTAACTGTGTTCACCAAGCAGGGCGGGATAAAACTATTCCCATTATCAGAGAGTCTGACAGTTCCAAAATATAACTGGTCTAAAATGTTTCCAGGAAAGGTGACTTGGAATAACAGACAGCGACATACCTTCTTCAGCGTACGCTTCTGGGAAATGCCAGGTACATACAACAAGTAGCAAATACAAAGAAGCAAAATTTGTTTTAATACTGAGCATTGAAAAGCAAAAGACAAGAACATGCCAGAAACAGAACAACATCAAAATGAACCAATAAATTAACAAAAAGCAACAAGGGTCACTTTTCAGCATCACTAACTTAACACAAAGGTTGTCTAGCCTCAGAACAATTAATAGCCCAATAGTTAAGTATTTATCATATCTCTCCCAATCAAAAGCTGCTCAAATTATCCCAATTAAAAATTCCTGAATTTCTATAAGTAGTAATAATAACAAGGGAAATTTCAAGATATCACATGATGATTGGGGTAATGAGTGATATACACTTTTTGGGGATAACCATGGAAATTGAATGGGAAAGAAGAATACATACGAACTGAAAAGGAAGGAATAGATGCAAAAGGATTAGAGCTATGGAAGGGTGCACAATAATTGGTAATGGGGGATGTAGAATGATTAGGGATAATGAACAAAATTATTGAGGATAACGAAGGATATTATTGGGATAATGTAGGAATCAGGATTATTGGGGATAGTGTAGAGTAGACAATTATTAGGGATAATGTAGGATACATAATTATAGGGGAAAATGGAGGATACAGAAATATCGTAATAATGAAGGAAATAGAATATTTGGGATAGTCTAGGATACACAAGTGTTGGGGATAATGAAGCGTACACAGTTATAACAGGGAGGATATGCAATTATTGGGAAAACTAGAGGATTCACAACATTGCAATTAAAGGAAAATACAGGATTCTAGAATAAACAAGAAAAGAAAAGAAAATGAAGCTGGAGAAGAAAGGGAAACCAATACAAGAGGAAACGATGATGGAAAGAGAAAAGGTAAACAAGAGAAAACAAGATAAGGGTTAAACAGTAGAATGAAGAAAAAAATCAGGGCACAGCAGAGCAATGGAAAGATAAGGGAGAAAGAAGGAAAAAGAGAAATGCTAAAACTAACTAAAACTAAGAAATGCTCAGGGCGAAGGAAAGGACAAAGGAGTGTGAGGGAAAAATTAATGAATAAGGAAAAGGTAGGGATAAAATTAACTTATACCACATACCTTCTTCTGAAGATGGCGTTAGCATGCAGCAAGCAGAAAAGCAGCAGTGCAGACAATTGAAAAGCACAAGGTGGAAAAGCAGAAAAGGAACAATATTGACATCAATATGTTATAAGTTACATCAGGAGACACCAGTATACAATTTAAAATCTGCACAAGAACAAAACATCACACCCTGACACCATTAATACAACTTTCACCGCAATTCACTTCAGCATGCAGAAAAACCATCTGATAGTTGAAATAAAGGACAACTTTGTTACACATGAACCCAAACAAAAAAATCACAAGTATCATTCCAACACTCTTAAATTCCTGACATTTCAGGCTTATCCCTTTGCTAAAGGCAATCAACTCACCCTAAATCGCATTTTTTAAAGAATGCAGAACATTTTCCCTTTTCACTAATATTAAGATTAACATTGAACCTTTTATTGCAGAAATTTCTCAACCAAAAAATCTGTTCATCGTTGTAGACACATGAAATGATATTTGATCAGGTGCACATTAGTCTGCACCATCCTTGGTCAGGTTACAGTACAACCTTTTCCTTCATTGTCTTTGATTTAGGAGAACAGCGTGAAAGATAAAAGTCCACATTGAATGACACAAGTAATGTTGAAAAGAATAGTAGAAAATGTTGGATGAATGAGGAAGTAGTGATTATTAAATGTCAAAATGGATTTTGGAAATCTGAGATTTGTAGGGTTGACAGATTTTTAAGAATAAGGATTGTGAATTATTACAGGTAGAATGGAACCCACTTAAAATTGGTTTTGATAATTGCACCTACAAAGAAGTCCATACCATGCTCAAGATCAAACTTTTCTAACAGATCAAAAACATTTTAATTCACTGTTACCACAATTAAGATCAATTCCATGACATCAAAACTTGCTTACAATTGAAATGTCATTCGAGCTACAAGTTCACTCAGTACTCATTTGCAATTTTATTTACATTTCCAAATTCAAATCAACATGAAATCGTGATATATGCAAACACTTTCTATAAGTAGTTAGATATTTAAGTTTAATTTGTTCTGACACTGCACTTTTATAACCAATTTCTTTGTCCAGGTGACATCCTAAACACACAGAGCTAAGTTTATACCAAGAAACCAATGTAAACATTTCTTCTTGAAATTAATATGGGTGAGGCTGACCTATCACCTAACTAACACAACGGCACAGTGGTTAGCACTGCTGCCTCACAATGCTAGGGACTCAGGTTTGATTCCTGGCTGAGGTCACTGTCTGTGCAGAGTCTGCATATTCTCCCATGTGGGTTTCGTCTGGATACTCTAGTTTCTTCTCACAGTCTGAAAGACATGCTTGTTGGGTGCATTAGCCATGCTAAATTCTCCCTCAGTGTACCCAAAAGGTGCCAGAGTGTGGTGACTAGGGAATTTTCACACTAACTTCATTACAGTGTTAACATAAGCCATTTGCGACACTAATATATAAACTTAAAAACTTTAACCAATTGCATATATCAGAATTTCACATTCTTTTGTTAGCCAAATCAAATTGTAAATACATTTATCCAATAGCCTATTCTTAAAAGTTATCTATTATTTTTATTGATGTTAGGTGAAGGCAGATATTAGACACTTACTAGCCCTCAGTACTACTCATGCTGTGATTTGATTTAAAAGTTGGCACATCATGTCACATATTTGTTTGTTCTTTTCGGCACCCAGTGAAAACATACACCTACTTTTTCAACAAGCAATTAAGATCCAAGTGAGTTCCATTGCAGTTGTTATTTAGTAATCATGTGTGTATGTTATAAACTGGTAAGGAGCAGTGTTTGTGCCCTTGGATGAGTTCCATCGCTGAGCTAAGCTAGGTAAGGGGAAATACTTAAATCAAAATTTTCTCAGATGGTGTATGGTAAGAAATGACTAACAATAAAAGAAAACGAGGGGAAAACCCCAGTAGGTAAGTGAGATGTTACTGGAAGGCTCCAGGCTGAATCCTTAGTCCTTGCTTAGTCAGCCAGGATTCAGACAGGATGTTGGTGGCAGCATTACGGTTGTTCCCAATGGCTTTGAGCCAGGCATAGGAAAAACATCACTTCCCACTTAACGATCCCTATCGATATACTCTGCTGTAACTCCATGTGTAGATGCTGGGTGAGGACAAGATTAGGTTCTGCTGTGATGCTTCCAAAGTCAGATCATCTGTCAACATACCTTGGTTGCTTGGGCAAGGTACAGAAGTACAAATTAGCCCTGTGCAGCCATAGTTCAAAAAATGCTGAAATGCTTGCCCTTCATGATATTACAACATTAAGAGTGCTGGAATTGTTTTGTATTGTTAAGTTATATATAAGTAAAAGATGGCAGGGGCAATACAAAGAGAAATTGGGAATCATTATCATTACCTCCCTCTTCATGTTCTCCATGTTCTTCATGTTCTATAATCCAACACCAGAGATAACAGATGGTGATTATTTGCAGCAAACTCAGTCTTCATTCTTTACAATGCCTTCACCATGGATATCAACCACAGGATCCATAGGAAAAATCCTGAACCATTAGCCAGCTGTAAATTGAAGAAATCAATTGGCTCTAACTAGAAGGCCCAGGCTTTCACCTCTACTCTGGGGTGAATTAATGGCTCTCAGTTAGGGCACAATTTGGGACACAATTGACCAGAGCATCCTAAAGTAGGCAGAGCAAAGGAATCATCCAGAAATCTCGTTCAGTGACTTCAGCTTGAGAGTGGACACATAGGAAAATCAAGTCAAAAAAGGATTAGATATGGTTGTGATGCTTTGTCTGACCTGCCAACACTCACCACTCAGGTTCAAGTAAGAAGAATGGCCACTCAGGCAATGTTCCAGAGGCCTGCCAGTACTCACGGGGTCTGGTTAAAAAGATATGTTCAAATAGTCTGCTATCACTCACTGGCGAGGCTTGAGTTGAAGAATGGCTTCAAACATCATTGCAAGGAGTTGACACTTTCTGACACAGAGAGAAAACTGGGGGAGACCATTTTTAAAAAAAAACAATTCTTAGATTTTAGACATCCAATCCACAAAACAATATCTAACAAGCTACAAGACGCCACTTGTGCAGACCAATAGAACTCAACTCAAAAAGTATCGCAGAGGGAAAGGGGAAAGGGAAAACAGAAAATTTCCATGAACCAGAATATCTCTCTAATCATAATGGCAGATGTGCAGACTTCAACCAGGTTCACAGAACAACCATCAGATCCAAACTGAGGTTGAAGTTCAGCGACTGATGCTTCCAACCTCAGAGAAATGCTGTACAAAATACTGCAATATGTTTAATAAAAATTATAAAATAAAAAAATGTAGAAGTATTTTTGGAAAATTGACAATTATATTAATTCCAAATCAATATAATTATAGACTAAAATATTAAATAAATCAACATTAAACTGGGAAAGGAATTTCTGAAAGTATAAATGGAAACATATAAACTAAGAGAACCCTGAACAAGAGTGCTTTGAAATAATTGTTGAAGCAGTTCAAATACGTATAGATGCCATCTCTATGTCAACATGTAAAAATTGATACATTTACATACTAGAATATAAAGAACAATTGAATCAAATATTTATTTAAGATACAAGATTTTTATATAGAGCTTTGCCATTGCAACTAAGCAACTTAATAAAAATTGTATTGATTCTTCCCATAGTTCACAAATATTAGTCACATAGGCATACAGATGCACAGTGTGGGCAATCAAAAGGTAAGGAGTTCTATCAACCACAACACAATCAATGACTGTAATCACTCATTTGATGCCACAGTCTTGATTGACAACACAGCAGTCAACTGGTATAAAGAAATACTCCTGAAGATACATAAGGCAAACATACCCGGCTGTCCCATCGTATCGGGCAATGGGATCCTGTGTGAGAACCTCTCCAGCTATGTTGAGGACATCCTGAAACCCATTGTACAAAGAACCCCCAGCTTTTGTCACAACACTACAGAAACTCAGCACATATGGAGCAGTTGAACCAGGAGCACGCCTCGTCACAATGGATGTCTTGGCACTCTACACCAGCATCCCCCACGACAATGGCATTGCTGCAACTGCCTCAGTACTCAATGCCGACAACTGCCAGTTTCCCAATGCAATTTTACAACTCATCCACTACATCCGGACCACAATGTCTTCACCTTCAACAACCAGTATTTCATCCTTACAAACGGAACAGCCATAGGGACCAAATTCGAACTTCAATATGCCAACATCTCCATGCACATATTCAAACAAGACCTCTTCACTGCACAGGACCTTCAGCTGATGCTATACACTAGATACATCAATGACATTTTTTTCCTTTGGACTCATGGTGAGCAATCACTGGAACAACTATATGATGACATCGTCAAGGTCCACTATCAGACTCACCATAGACTACTCTCTGGAATCGGTTGCATTCTTGGACACACACATCTCCATTAAGGACAGTCACCTCAGCACCTCACTGTACCACAAGCCCACAGATAATCTCACAATGCTCCACTTCTCCAGCTTCCACCCTAAATACATTAAAGAAACCATCCCCTATGGACAAGCCCTCCATATACACAGAATCTGCTCAGATGAGGAGGATCACAACAGACACCTCCCGACACTGAAAGATGCCCTCATAAGAACAGGATATGGCACTTGACTCATCAATCAACAGTTCCAATGCACCACAGCGAAAAACGGCACTGACCTCCTCAGAAGACAAACACGGGACATGGTGGATAAAGTACCCTTCGTCATCCAGTACTTCCCTGGAGCAGAGAAGCTATGACATCTTCTCTGGAGCCTTCAACATGTCATTGATGAAGACAAACATCTTGCCAAGGCCATTCCCATACCCCCACTTCTTGCCTTCAAACAACTGCACAACCTCAAACAGACCATTGTCCGCAGCAAACTACCCAGCCTTCAGGAGAATAGTGATCACAACACCACACAAGCCTGCCACAGCAACCTCTGCAAGACGTGCCGGATCATCGACATGGATGTCATCATCTCACATGAGAACACCATCCACCAGGTACACAGTACATACTTTTGCAACTCGGCCAACGTTATCTACACGATACCCTGCAGGAAAGGATGTCTCAAGGCATGGTACATTGGGGAGACCACGCAGATGCAACGACAATGGATGAATGAACACTGCTCACCAGGCAAGAGTGATCACTTCCTGTTGGGGAACACTTCAGCAGTCACGAGCATTTGGCCTCTGATCTTCAGGTAAGCGTTCTCCAAAGTGGCCTTCACAACACAGGACAACGCAGAGTCACTGAGCAGAGACTGATAGCCAAGTTCCGCACATATGAGGACAGCCTCAACTGGGTTCATGTCACACTATCTGTAACCCCCACACCTTGCCTGGACTTGCAAGATCTCACTAACCGTCCTGGCTGGAGACAATACACATCTCTTTGACCTGTGCTTAACCCTCTCTCCACTCACATTGTCTGCACCTTTAAGACTTGATTACCTGTAAAGATCGCATTCCAACCATTACTTTGTAAATTGAGTTTTGTGCCTTTATATGCCCTGTTTGTGAACAGAACTCCCACTTACCTGACAAAGGAGCAGTGCTCCAAAAGCTGGTGGCTTTTGCTACCAAATAAATCTGTTGGACTTTAACCTGGTGTTGTGAGACTTCCTACTATAAAGAAATACACCAGCACCTTTACCAATGGCAGGGACATAAAACAAGTGGGTTGAATCTGCTGACCATTATGCTCCCTGAACAGTTTTCTATTTTGTTTCATTAAAAGTTTGATTTTTAAGTACTGACATTTTTGTAAAACAAAAAATTGTGATTCAATTGTAAATAATATAAAAGCATCACTCTGGATTCTTGCCACACCCTCTGCCATTATTTTTGCTATCTTTATAATTTAAACTATACATTGCAACCAGTCTTTCTAATACCAGGACCAGATGGAATATATCCAGTGATACTAAGATGTACAGATGTAAATTGCAGAGGGACTGACTATAATTTTCCAATCATCCATAGTTCAAGGATAATGACAGAGGACTGGAGAATGGCAAGTGTTACACCCTTGTTCAAAAAGATGGGTAAAGGATAAACTCAGCAAGGCCATTCAGTTTATTATTGGTTGGTAGGAAGACATTGAGAAATGATAAACCAGGACAAAATTAACAGTCTCTTGGGTAAATGTGGATTAGTGCAGCAAAGATTTCTTAAAGTCAAATCATGATTAACTAACTTAATTGAGTTTTGTGACGAGGTAAGAGATAGAGTTGTGGAGGGTAATGTGGTGTATTTGGGCTGCCTAAAGCATTTGATATGTTGAAATCCATGGAATAGATGGGAACAAATGTGATGTGACAGGAAACAGAAAGTAATGATGAATGTACATTTTTTGGATTGGAAGAATATACTGAAGGGGCATCAGCTTTCCTTGATCTACATTAATGATCTACATTAATGAGCTAAATTTGGGTGCACAAGTCTCAAAATTTGCAAATGGCATAAGATTTTGAAGTATTGCAATCTGTGAAGAGGATAATGATTGACTTCAGGAAGCTACGGGTAGGTTGGTGGAAGGGATGGACATGTTAAATTTAATACAGAGAAGTGAAAAGTGATACATTTCAATCAGAAGAATGAGGAAAAGGCAATATAAAATAATGGGTATAATTACAAAGAAAGTGTAGAAATTGAGAGACTGAGAGGTATATCTGCACAAGTGGCAGGACAAGTTGAGAAAGTGATTCAAAAGGAATATGTGATCTTCAGCTTTATAAAAAGAAGTGTAAGATTATAAAAGCAAATAAGTCATGATGAATCTTTCTAAAACATTGCTTTGACTTCAGTTGGAATATTGTACCCAAATTTGGTTATTACATTTTAGGCTTCAGATAGTGTGCAGAGAAGATTTCTGAGGTTCCAATGATGAAGAATTTCAGTTTTAAGGATAGATTAGAGAAGCTGGAACATTTTCCTTTGAGTAGTAAGAAGTCTCACAACACCGGGTTAAAGATCAACAGGTTTATTTGGAATCATGGACTTTCAGAGCGCTGCTCCTTCATTGGGAGAAGGAGTGGCGCTCTGAAAGTTTGTGATTCCAAAGAAACTTGTTGAACTTTAACTTGGTGTTGTGAGACTTCTTGCTGTGCTCATCCCAGTCCGACGCCGGCATCTCCACATCATGGCTCCTTTAAGTAGGATGAGAGGAGATTGGATAGAAGCATCCAAAATCATGGGGGATCGACACAGAAAGATCAAGGACCAGAGGATATTGGATTAAGGTGAATGGCAAAAGAACCAATGGCAATATGGGGAAAAATGGGCAATATGGAGGGGTGTTAACTGAATAACTCTTGCAGAGAGCCAGAACGGACAACTGGAGCCAAATAGCCTCCTTCTGTGCCTGTAACCATTCATTGGAAAGGTAAGTTTGAAGTTATTAACTATGGGATGGGAAGAACAGGGTACTACATCAATCTCCACAAAATTAACTGGGCCACTACCCACTAGGGCTACAACTCCCATCACCTTTCTCCCAGAGCACTTGACATTGAGTCAATTTGGATAAAGTGAGCTGAATCTGGATACCCCATTGGCCCTGGTTCTATTTAAGTAAAGACAGTCTCAGAATAGTTCTGGCTGCTTCACTATTGGAACCAGTGTGGCGCTGGCATGCTCCATAACTTCAAATTAACCCACAAGGGTTTATGTTGAAATCAAAATTATCTTAAATATTACACAATAATATTGGCCAAAACTTAAGATAAAAAATGAAGAATTGTGAACAACTAGACATTAGAATGTGATAGAATCCTCATGCTACACAACCAAGAGATTATTACAAGGATTACAATACGTGTGTGTAAAAAGATTGGATTCACTCCATTTCTGCATGTCAGCCAAATGATGCTGTCATTTACCTTCATACCTGCAAGAAGAGAAAAGAACAGGGGGTTACTCACAGATAAAATAATCCAGCATCACATCAACATTGATTCGTTTAATGACTTTAAAATGCAAAACTGAGATGGTGCTCATCTACTTTAACTGAGTCATCCCAAGCATTGGTTAACCAAAGTTATGACTAATAATACTTCAAATAAATACTTACACTTCTTCAGTGTCAGACATTTTGAGCTGGGCCCCTTGGGTCTGCAAAAAAAAAGGAATCTCTATCAGCATGTTACATCCGAGACAAGGGCCATCGCCTTCAGTCTTGCCATTTGAAGTATGCAAACATGTAATGAAAACCATCCACCAGAAATAGCCTGATTAACAGTGCAGAACTAATGTCGCCTTCTTGATACAGTCACCAAAATGCAGGGGAGATAGCACTGTCGCCATACAGGAGTCTGTAGATCAGCTGTCCATACAGACATGGTGAGCTGTCACACTGTCATTTCCTGATTTATTCACACGCCAATGGGATTATCGATTTATATTTTCTACATATTCCTGACTATCTGTCATATGCCAACCCACCCTTCCCACACAACCCACTTGGGAATCATTTAGGAATGGCAGGCAAATTTGTTCTGTCACTGCCAGAAGAGTCTCGTCCATCAGCTTTGAATGCCAGGAATATGGATACACAATATTGCTACCTTTGAAAGTAGTTGTAGCAGGCGCCTAGATTTCCAACAAACATGGTCAAGTGGGCTAGGCACCTGGCCTTAGAAGTGCAAAGTCAACAAAAACATTTCATTTAATTTTAATAGACAGAACCTGTCCCCCAACCCTAGGGTGAAGGGTAGCACCTTCACTTCTTGATATAGCACAGTGCCACAGTCATTAGCACTGTTGTCTCATGGTGTAAGGGATTCAGGTTCGATTCCCGGCTTGGGTAACTGCCTGTGCGGCGTCTACACATTCTCCCAGTGTCTGTGTGGGTTTCGTCCAAGTGCTCTGGTTTCCTCCCACAGTCTGAAGGAGGTGCTAGTTCGGTGCATTGGCCATGCTAAATTCTCCCTCAAGTATCAGTGTATTCAAACAGGTGGTGACTAGAGGATTTTCACAGTAACTTCATTGCAGGGTGAATTTAAGCTTACTTGTGACACAAATAAATTAACTTTAACTAACACACTGGATGGAAGAGGCTATAGTGATGCAAACGTGGGAATCTATTCAATAAAGAGCTTCAATCTTTCCCTTAGGTTCAATCTAAAAATAAAACATTGAAGCAATGCTGAAAAGGAAGTCTCCCCCCCAGCCCCCGATCCCAGTAAGATTCTTGATTAAAAAATCAAAACAGAAAGTGCTGAATAAACTCAGCAGGTCTGGCAGCATCTGCGGAGAGAGAAACAGAGTTAAATGTTTCTGTTTCTTTCCCCACCGGTGCTGCCAGATCTGCTAGGTTTCCCCAGGGTTTTGTGCAGTATTCCAGCGTCCGCAGTAAGATTTCCTGATTCACTTTAAACAGTCGAGGCAGCAAGGAAAGTTCAGATGCACTATCCGGCTAAAGTGGCCTGCAACCGAACCCCTCCCCTTCCCCGGTCTGTGCTGCTGATTTTACACCGAGAATCTTGCACTTTTTTCTGCTGTAACCTGGGTGGAAAAGCTGTGGGAAGCTCTACGTAAAGGGCTTTACATCTTCCCGTGGCCATGGAATGGAAATTTCTGTGAAAGTTCACTTTCAGTGACAACGAAATTGTGCTTTCGCATTCATGCTGCAAACTCCTTCATTTAAAATATTGCAGCAATCTCCTTTTTCAAAAAATAAGGATCCTCACCAGACTGTCGCGCAATAATTATTTTCCTTTTGTATTGCTGTCTATTCCTTTCTTCCTGAAGGCAGAGCTCCAGGACCTGCCTGTGGAATCTTGCACCAGTGTTTGTTGTAGTGAGGTGTGAATGAGGGGCTATTTAACTGGAGTACCATCACAACCAAGCACTGACTGTGACCGCAGACATTGGCACCTACTGGTCCCTGTGTGCTCCACGTACAGAACCGAGGTGAGCTAGACCGAAAGAAAACGATTTCTGATATTGTGAGGCAACTGTTTCACATTCACTTCCCACCCCCAAAAGAAAATATTTCAAAATGTGAATGTCTCATATTACTTGTTTTAACTGCGTATTTTCTTGATTGTACTGCTGTAGAAAAACACAGACCCACATATAGCAATGACTAATACTGATATGGAAATATGCATAAAATTGCAGGTGACACAGTGGTCAGCATTGCTGCCTCATAGCACTAGGGACCTGGGTTCGATTCCCAGTTTGGGTCACTGTCTGTGCCGAGTTTGCACATTGTCCCCATGTCTGCGTGGGTTTCCTCTGGGTGTGGTTTCCTCCCACAGTCCAAAGGTGTGTGGGTTAGGTATGCTAAATTCTCCTTCAATGTACTCAAACAGGCACCGGAGTGTGGCGAGTACAGTAACTTCATTGCAGTGTTAATGTAAGTCTATTTGCGACTAATAAATAAACTTTACTTTTTAAAAAAAAACACTCCGAAAGATGTGCTGGTTAGGTGCATTGGCCATGCTAAGTTCTCCCTCAGTGTACCCAAACAGGCACCGAAGTGTGGCTACTATGGGATTTTCACAGTAATTTCATTGCAGTGTTAATATAAGCCTACTTATGATACTAATAAATAAACTTAAAAATCCTTTCCTCTCCACTCATCCTGATTCCCTATATTAGGACAATGACTAATCTTCAAAATTACTTAATTGGCTATAAAATGTTTTGACACCTGCTGTGGTTGTGATTTTTTTTAAAGTTAAATATATATTTCGTGTCGTTCTAGATTCAGACACTGACTTGTGTGGGGAAGGGTTAATGCACAAATTTCGAAGACACGCAGAAGCTGATCCAGAACTGAGGTGGAGAGAGCAAAGTGAGTGGACAGTTTCATTTAGAAATGTCTTTTATGAAAAGTTCAGCAGGAGACGAGAAGGCAGATCCAACAGCTGGGAATGCGCAACCCCGTGCACTCGCAAGATCCTATTTCGACGTCTTCAGCTTGCAAGGATCACTCGAGTATTCTCCTTCCTAATTAGGCGATGTCTTCTCAGTGTCCAGTTAAAGTAATCCTGCGCGACTGGGACACGGCTCGGCTGCAGCTGCTAGCCGCTTCACTGGCTGCCGAGTAAATCTAATTTCCTTAGCTAAAGTAACATTCAGTTCAATCAATTCAATTAAACGCCACACATTCGGGTTATTTCGAGCAAGAACATTAAATTAATCATCATCAGATACCCACGACGCCAACAAGCCCTTTCCAGAGACGTATTGATGCCAGTGTAATTTATTCTTTGCCTTATGGACTTTGCCATATTGCTGTGCTTCTCTATCACATGGCTTGCAGAGTTGAATACAATCTGATTCGTTGTTCTAGGGCAGAAGACCAGCTAGTGATTTAACAGTTTCCCTGCATTCTCGCTGGGAACTTTCATCTTTCCCTCTAATGAGTCTCTTGTGGTTATTTACCTCACTCTCTCAATCCCATTCTCTCTCACTCGATCTCCATCTTTCCAGTTCAGTTTCCTCTCTTTTCCAAATCTCTCTATGTTCCTAGTTCACCCCCCCCCCCCAGCACCCCACACGTGTGGCCCAGTCATGTGGAATCTTATGAATAAGATTGTCAGAATCAGGGTTCTTTCAAACCTACTATCTGACCCTGTGCCATATTCTCCATAATGAGCTTTTTTTCCCCCTTTAACTCAGGAGCCTTGCATGCAAACAGGAAAAAAGCCATTGCTGCCGAACCCTCCTCGTCAGCAGGTATCCACATTCTACACTCCACTCACTGTCAACCATACAGACCAGCTATTTCTTTCATCTAACTGTGATTGTTTCCGATTCTCTAAAGTCATTGTTACAGAAATAACCCTTTAGTTTAGAAAAACCCATCACACTGAGACAGTCCGTCTCACAGCGGAGCCTTCCGATCTAATTTAAACATCATCATTAAAATCATTCCCCTGTTATCTACCGCCATAAAAAAGGGGTAATCTGGAATTGAAACGTCAGCTGTCTTCTCCCCTTACAGATGCTGCCAGACCTGCTGAGATTTTCCAGTATTTTCTCTCTTGAAACCTGATTCAGTCATGTTTGGAGGTTTCCAAACGAGCCAAACGCAAAAAGGGGTTCCCACATTAGACTGAATATTCCACAGCCAGTGATTTAACAGTTTCCCTGCATTCTCCTGATCAAGGTAACATTACATCCAGAAAGTGCCCAACTGGAGGATGCACATGAAGAATGGTTTAGAGAGTAGCAGCTACTGTTGGTTGATCTGCTCTGATTGGAAACTATCTAAACATTATGAATACCATCGTGTATGTCAAAGCACATTACTGCTCAACCCATTCGCTGTCAAGGTTGGCCGTGATTTTAAGAAAATTCGCCCAGAGAGCGCGCTATGTCGGATCTTACCACAAAGCGAAGCGGACTGACGGGTGGAGGGAGGATCCCTGGTGGGCTTTAGCCAGGCTGTCGGTCCTGCTGCACTCCACAAGATGATTAGTCCAGGTCTTATAGTGAAACCCGAGCCGCCGGGAAGCCCGATTGGTCCCGACCACTTGAAGAACACCGGGAAGGGAGAAAAAAAAACGTTTCTAATTTTAGCAGGACGAGAAGAGAAGCGGCAAGCGAGGAGCCGCTCATTTGGTTATTTGTGGAAGCTAAGCAAGCAGAAATATCTGCTGGATTTGGGAAGGGGGGAGGGCGGGGTGCAGACCCTGAAGAAAAGGCAGCAGCGAGCAGGACATGTTCCATTCTTATCTCTGCTGCTTGTAGAAGTCACTTCCCTGCAGAGGCTGATTGAGCTGCTGTGCACAGCCCCGGTGATTTTCCGCGCCTTTTGTTCAGTTTTCCGGTTATAATTTTGACTGTACACACGGAATTCTGAAGAAGTCATTTTGAAATAAAAACAAAAAAAGCTGGATAAACTCAGCAGATCTGGCAGCATCTGTGGAGAGAGAAAGACACTTAAATTTTGGGATCTAAATGATCTTTCTGCAATCATTTTGGACTCCAAACGTCTACTCCGATTCTGTCTCCGGAGATGTTAACGGACCTGCTGAGTTTATCCCAGTAGATTATATTTTTATTAAATACATGTGCAATCTGTATATGGGGAGTCAATAAACTGTCAACGTTAAACTGTTAAACTGTTAATAAACTGTACCCACTACTAACTCATTTATCCAAAGACGACATTGGAAGAGTTTCCTTTTGAATTTAGAAAGTATTTAATGATTATTTGAAATGAAAGTTGCAGTAAGAAAAGCCATCCTGAACTGAAACGTTGGCTCTATCCTTACTCTCTCTACAGATGCTGTCAGATCTGCTGAGATTTTGCAACATTCTCTGTTTTTGTTTCAGATTTCCAGCATCCGCAGTCTTGTTTTTATTGCAGTAAGTTCTGTTCCCGGTGTTAACACTAACATTCTGCATGCCAGTCAGGACATTGCTATATGTGTCAGCATTTCCACCAAATATTTCCCATTTCTGCAGAAAATGCCGGATAAACTCAGCAGCTCTGACCTTTATCCAGCATTTTTCTTTTGTTTTTATTTCGGATTTTACTTCCCATTGACATCCTGGATTTCCTTGTTCTGCACCGAATTCGCCAATTCCTGTGAATGGGCTGCGAATAGAACAGGTGGGGTAAATGGCCCCATTGCTATGACTGGATACCGAGATCAGCAGCAATGTAAGACCGCTCACATTTTCCATCCAAAAATGTATTTTTACAATAGGGAATGAATGTCAGTGTCCCTCATTCAGAATGTTTCAGTTTGACACACTTCTCCATGTATTAGAACCTTTCAAAAAAGCTTTTCAGTAACTGTTCCTTAATAAGTTGAACTTCACCCAGCGGCAGAATCAACCTTCAATGCATTCACGATCATTAACTTGACTGTACCGCGTTAGCTTCAGTCTGGCTGTAAGTAATGCAAAGTGATAAGCTCGATCCCCTGAGTTAATTCCATAAGATCTGATGCCCACCCCCCCCCCCCACACACACATAGACACAACCCCTTCTCCTCCATTATTACCCCCATTCGCTAGAACAGCCCCCTCCTACATATTAATAGCAGCCCCCTTCCCACCAGCACACACACGCACGCACACAGACACACGAAGCGGTGATGGTGTAATGCCAAGTCCCAGGCCAATAGGAGTCAGTCTTCCCTGAACAGAGTTAAAAGAAACTCGTTGTCTCTAGGTGATGTTACAAAATTAAGAGGGGGAAGGGAGGGAGTGGAAACACGCCCCGAATTAGAGAGACGGCATACCAACCCTGTATGGAGTAAAGACACTTTAGTTAATGCCTAACTAAACACCACGGGCGATTTTTTTTTATTTTAGGCAGAGGTTTAACGGGATCAAGCTGTTGAGTTGGATGCAGGAGGGTACAGGGTCAGTGCAGGATGAACTCTCCCAACCTGCAGTCCGAGGGTATGAGCAACAAATCTCACTGAGCGAACAAGGGATCTCTGCAAGCTGCAGCAAGCACCTCAAACCCTCTCTGCAAAACTGCAGGTAAATGGCGTTTACTTTAGCCTTGTAAGTTATACAGCAACAACAACAAAAATCAAGATTGGAATGTGGAGGAAGAGAAAGCCCAAGGGAAATTTGTGTGGTGTTAATGTAATTTAATAAGTGAATCTAATTTGGTCTGTGAAAGGCCAGAAATAAGACAAAGCCAGTACAGTTAATGCACTGTAAATGCAGATTAGAACCTGATTTAATTAAATGAGACCAGTATAAAAGTGACTCACAAATCTATAGATTGTTAGTTCTTCGAAAGTGCTTTGCACCAATATGTTTTTCAACATTTAAGACACTATTATATAATGTCTTAGCTTAATAGCTAATTTAAATTGCAGTTTGTTAAAGGAGAATCAATCAAGTAGTCTTGCAGTCTTTTATCTGAGATTTGAAAACTAACCATAAAATGCCAACTGCACCACTTAATATGATTTTAGATATATAATATTGCAATAGGACAAGTAACTTAGGTAGTATTCCTACCTGAATTTATAATGTATTTACACTTATTATGTGCGGTGCATTTTGCTAGTTGCATACCTCAGTTTTGCAAAAGAAATGCTGACGTGAGGGATAACTTTCTTGCCTGAAATACATTACAGTTCCATATGCAAATTGGAATCCAGCCAGTGTCATTGATACATCCTCTCCCTTTTAACCTCAGATACACGGGCAGTGTTCTTATTATCGGTCAGCATTGTAACAATGAAACGCCTTCTGTTAAGTAATAAAAACATAATTTCCCAGTTGGTTCACAAAGTCAAAAGTATAGCTTTGGGCAACTGACTGTAACTAATAGATTGAGAAGTGTGTCAAACAGACACATTCGGAATGAGTGGTAGTGGTCTGATTCTCCAAAGTTTAGGATGGAAAATGTGAACTGTCTTATATTGTTGCTGACACTGGTATCCAATAGCGTATGGCTGCATTGAACCTTTCTATCCCATCTTGTATCCTTTGCTATTCATCATTACCTGTTCTAAAAAGTCAAATGGTAGGTTGGCCTTCATGAGAGGATTCTAATACAGGGAGTAGGGATGTCTTGCTGCAATTATACAGGGCCTTAGTGAGACCACACCTGGAATATTGTGTTCAGTTTTAGTCTCCTCATCTGAGGAACATGTTCTTGCTATGGAAGGAATGCAGAGAAGGCTTACCAGACTGATTCCTGGAATTGTGGGACTGACATGGGAGGAGAGGTTGAATTGGTGAAGATTATATTGACTGGAGTTTAGAAGAATGAGGGGAGGATCTCATAGCAGCCTATAAAATTCTAACAGGACTAGACAGGGGAAAGCAGGAATAGGTTAGTGTTGGATGATTAGCCATGATCGTACAAAATGGCAGAGCAGGCTCAAAGGACCAAATGACCTATCCTGCTTCTATTTTTGATGTAATCAGTCAGCTATTCGCAGGAATTGTGACTTCCATGCAGAAGGAAGAAATCTAGGATGGGAATTAGAAGTGTTCAGTGCATTGCTGATATATACCTTCACTTAAGCTGTGTACTGTTAAATTAGTTGTTTTTTTTTATATGTCTGGGGTAATCATTCTGAATGGAAACAAGCAGTCTGCACACACACATATTCTGTGTACACTAATATTTATTAATTCCTAGGATGTGGGCAGCTTTGATAAAGTCCTTTCCAAAGTGCTGTTGAGAAGCTGATAAGCATTCTGCTTTCCTGACCTATTGTAATCTGTGTGGTGAAGATGGTGGCATTCTCTTGCATCTGTTATCCTTGTGGTAGAAGTCACACGTTTTGGAGGAACTTTAGCGAGTTGCAGTACAACTTATATGTTACAGGCTACAACCATGATACACTATGGTGGGTGTGAATGTTTAGGATGGAGGATGAGGTAATCAATCTGCCTGCTTTGTTTTTGCATGGTGTTCAGCTTTTTGAGTTTTGTTGGAGCTACACTCAACCAGGCCAGGCAAGTATTCCATCACATTTCTGACTTGTGCCTTGTAGGTGGTGGGAAGACTTTGTGGTGTCAGGAAGTGAGTTCCTTGTTGCAGAACTCTCAACCCCCGATCTACTGTTGTAATCACTGTATTTATATGGCTGATCCAGTTAAGTTTCTAGTCAATGCTCCCACGCATTCCCCTCTCCCCCACCCAGCCACCAAACATTTCCTCCAGAATGATGATACTGGGGAATAAGATGGTGGCAATGCAACTGGCAATGTCAAGGGGAGGGGGTTGGACCCTCTCATTGAAGATATTCATTATTTGGCATTAGTGTGGCATGAATGTTACTAACCAGTAATCAGCTGAAATCTGGCTATTGTCAGCAGCACAGACTCCGTCATTATCTGGTGAGGTGTGAATGGAACTGAACAGTGCAATCATCATTGAAGAGCCCACATCTGGCCTTATGATGAATGAAGTGATATTCCCTGGGGAACTCTTATAGTAAAGTTCTAGAGCTGAACTGATTGGCCTCCAACAACTGCAGCCATCTTTTTTTTTATGCTGGTATGACTCCACTCAATGGAGAATTTTTTCCTTGACCCCCATTAATCTCTATTCCATGAAGGCTCCTTGATGCCACATGGGATCAAATTTTGCCCTGATATCAAGGGCAATCACTTTATTCCTCAGCTCGGGGAAACAACTCTTGTCCATATTATTAGTCAAGCTTTGAATAAGAACTGAATGGTTTTGGCAGAACCCAAACTGAGCAACAACATGCATATGTTACCTAGTATCTTTTTGAAGGAGCATTCGAGGTGATTCATTTCCAATGAGCAGCGAAGGATTCTTTAATAGTTGCTATAGTCACCAACAAAATGGATTAAAAAAAACACATTCCTATGGAGTTGAATACTTGTGATCAGAACTACCTACTAGCATCACCCTTTTGCCTGTCCAGCCAGTCCCACTCCCCACACCACTCTCTACCCCAATCTCCATCCCTACATTTCCGCTCAGCAAAGTTAGTGTCCTGCCATTTGTGATCTTCAAAGTGTAAAGGCAGATTGTGTATTTAGTGTTAATGAGGCCCAACTTTCAATGGCCAAGGGACTATTGGTTGATGTGTTGCTGGCCTGCGCAGTGTCAAACTTGGGCCTAGTGACAAAGTTCGAAAAATTACGTTTTAGTGATAAATGAGAAAACACCCACTTTTCCTGTAACAGTGACCTGATCATGTTACCTCTTGGCTCAGTGATAACATTCACACCTCCTGACACTTTGTTAAACCTCCTCACGACTGTTTCACTGAATAGACTCTTACGCATAGTCGGCATGGTAACAGAGTGGATTAGCACTGCTGCCTCACAATGCAGAGCCCTGGGTTCAATTCTGGCCTCAGGTCACTGTGTGCAGTTTGCACATTCTCCCTGTGTCTGCATGCATTTCCTCCGGGTGCTCTGGTTTTCTCCCATAGTCCAAAGATAGGTGGGTTAGGTTGATTGGTCATGCTAAATTGACCCTAGTGTCAAGGGATTAGCAGAATAAATATATGGGTTTACAGGAATAAGGCCTGGGTGGGATTGTTGTCAGTGCAGACTTGATGAGCCAAATCGCCACCTTCTGCACTCTAGGGGCTCTATGAGTCTATCTTTTCTCAGCAATAACACAATTACTATGTACTGATAGAATGTACAGGACAGAAATTGTCTGTTTGGCCCAACTAGTCAATTCCAGCTCCAGTTGAACCTCCTCCCATTCATCCTCATTTAACTCTGTCAGCCCAATTCTCTATTCCTTTCTGCCTCATTTGATTTTCTAGCATCCCCTTAAATGCATTAACCTGGCTCAGGAGCAACTCGTTTGCTTCCTAGCTTAGAGGTAATGCCCACCTCTTAGACTTGTGATGAAGAAAGACTGGCTGCAACATTACCAGTGGATAAGCAGCACATTATAACAGTCAGATTGTTATGTAGGAAACAGGATAATGAATGGCCAGGATACTGAGGAAAATATCACTTCTCTTTGGATAGTACTGTTGAATCTTCGTCATCTCTATGAAAGTTGGCATCTCCAACAGTGCAGGAGTCACTGTGTTTTACGCTGGATAAGGACTGGGGTTTGAACCCATGACCTACTGACTGAAAGCCAAGCATGCTACCAGATAAGTTTCCCCAGGGGTTTCTGATGCTGAACTGCTTTAATTTTAATGAGAAATTTGTGGAAACTCATTTTATAAGTCTGACCAGGGTTCCTGCAATGTTACAGTTAGCTGATCAAGAGTCATCTCAAGTGTAAAAGCAAATTACTGTGGATGCTGGAATCTGAAACCAAAAGAGAAAATGCTGGAAAATCTCAGCAGGTCTGGCAGCACCTGTAAGGAGAGAAGAGAGCAGATGTTTCAAGTCCAGATGACCCTTTGTCAAAGCTAAGTTGCTGGCTTAAGCCTTTTTCTGAAGTTCAGTTCTACAGGTGCTGATTATTACTCCTTAATTCTTAATGCCACTCCTTATATGACCATGCACAATGAATTTTGGCACATCATTTAACCACAGGAGTTTCTGAGTCCAGACTTACATTGAGCAGAGGTTGCTCCAAACTAGTCAGAGTGGAAACCCCTGTAATTTTATTGTTCAGACCAGGACATTGATGCCAATTGAAACACTGCTGCTGATAGAATCAGAATAACAAAAAGCATACAGTACAGAAGGAGGCAATTCTACCCATTGTGTCTGTGCTGCTTCTTTGCAAGGGCAGTGCACCGAGTGTCACTCCCCTGCCTTTTCCCCATAGCCTTACAAGTTCTTCCTCTTTCGATAATTATCCAAGTGTCTTTTGACACTTACTGCCAAATCTGTCTTATTCTCAGGCAATGCATTCCAGAAACTAATGATTTGATGCATAAAGAACTTTTTCTTCATGCCATCTATGCTTCTTTTGCCAACTACCTTAAATCAGTGTCCTCTGGTTCTCAACCCTTCCACCAAGTAAAGTTTATTTATTAATCACAAGTCAGGCTTACATTAACACTGCAGTGAAGTTACTGTGAAATTCCCCTAGTCACCACACTCCATGCCTCTTTGGGTCAATGCACCTAACTTAGTTCGTCTTTCAGAATGTAGGAGGAAATTGGAGCACTTGGAGGAAACCTATGCAGACATGGGAAGAAGGTGCAAATTCCACACAGACAATGACTCAAGATTTGAACTTGGATCCCTGGCACTGTGAAGTAGCAGTGCTAACCATTGTGCTACAATGCCACCCCAATGGGAACAGCCTTTCCTTATTTACTCTGTCTGGGCCCTCCCTGATTTTGAACTCCTCTATCAAATCTCCTCTCCATCTTCTCTTCTCCAAAGAGAACAGCCCCAGCTTCTCCAGCCTACACATCTGAAGTTCCTCATTCCAAGTACTTTTCTCAAGAATATTTGAATGTTCTGTCAGACAATAACTCACTCAGCACAAATATAGGATTGAATCTGAGTCTTTCCTGGCTTGCTTGGGTTGGTCATTTACAAGATAGACCCTTCAAGGGGTTTATTATTATGGAAACTTTACCTGTTGTTTGGATGCAAGACTTTATTTTAATGAGGGCATTATTATGTTTAAAGAGAACTTTGGGGCAGCTGAGGTTTTGGAACTGTTCTGGAACAGTCTGTTTATTTCCTTCCCCCCTCTGTACTGATTTCTAGAAAACTGAGCTGCACTACAAATTGTTAGAGTGAAGTTTTCCCACACCCCTTACAACTTTTCATTTCACGCAATGTTTGTAATGAAATAACTTAGATATGGCTCACTAAGTTACAGCATCACCCATGGTTCCATTGCTTTTTACAGATTCAGAATCTTGTACTGTCAATTCCAGAATTTTCTGTCTCTGTTTTTAAAATTTGTGTTTCTGTGGCGGAGGGAAAACATGACCTAATTCTGTTTCTGTCTCCACAGATGCTGCCAGATGTGCTGAGCATTTCCAGCATTTTCCGATTTTGTACCTTTTGTCCTTTTCAAGGCATATATGTGATTGTCTCTTAATTCTGTCCATACTGTCCAATTCAATGTCCTTTGCTGGTGACCTACTGATCAACTTTAGTTTCTTTATATTAATTTTTTTTTCCCCATCTTTCAATAATCAAATCTGAATCATTTCAAATGTTGAAACCAGTTCCCATTCTGTGTCTGCAGTCGGATTGTGCCGCAGTCGGATTGAGATACTCTGCCTCACACCCCCCAGCTGCTAATCTGTAAATTGTTCTTCTAGCCAGACTCATTTAACGCGATTAAATTTTAAACAAAATAGAAATAAACCTTAAGATGATCGTTTTACCCACTTGAAATAAACCAATATGATTGATGCTGGATTGTCACCATGTCAGTAATAGAAAGGTAATGTGCAAAAGCCACATAATTCCAACCCTCAAACTTGAGGCACCATATAATTAAACTTAAAAGTTTGATAAAACACTCAACTAATCACGTAAGCCGCCAAGTGTAATGGACACCACATGTTCCATCCACGCCAGGGTAGATTGCAATGGAGATTTCAGCATCCAAGTTAATACTAGATGTGTGAATGACTATCTTCATTTGGCCCAGGGGAATATCCAGAAGATTTACCTGTCCATCTCTGTACTCTGTAGGCAAAATTCGGAAGAGTTGGACTGAAATGGAAGAGGTGAAATTTTATCACCCCAGTTCCATGCACATATAACTCTAACAGCAGACATTGATTGTGATAGGCAACACTGGTTTGATTTCAGTTTGTTAATCTATCCCATGGCATTCAGAATCACATTGCTGCACTCGCCTTGTTCATTTGCATCATCTCTCAGACTGGAGATAAAATATGGAACCACCAAAATTTGCATGTCTCAGCTGCTCACTGGGTGAACTTGCTGAACCGCCGAGGAAGCGGCAACATTGAGATTTCTTTATTCTTTCATGGAATGCAGTTATCACTGGGAAGAGTAACACTCCCTAAATCTCTGTGAGAAGGTTCTGGTCATGTTGGAAAACCCAAATGCTATTAGAGAGTTTCAAGATTTTGATCCAATGACAGTGGAAGAATGGTGAGTTATTTCCAAGTCAGGATGTTGTGTGGCTTGCAGGTGAATTTGCAGATGGTGGTGGTCCAATACATCTGCTGTCCTCATTTTTCAAGGTGGAGGAGGTCACGGGTTTGGTACCTTCTGTTTAAGGATCCTAGGTGCTGCTTATGAGAAACACAGCTGCTGAGTGTCAGTGGTGGAGGGAGTGAATATTTAAGGCAGTGGATGGGGTGCTGATCAAGTGGGTTACATTGACCTGGATCGTGTTGAGCTTCTTTAGTGTTGTTGGAACTACACCTACCCAGGTAAGTGGACATTCCTGACTTGTGCCTTCTAGATGTTGTACACATTTTGGGAAGTCAGGAGGTGAGTTGCTCGCTCCAGAATTCCTAGCCTTTGATCTGTTCTTGTAACTGCAGTATTAAAATGGCTAATCCAATTAGGTTTCTGATAGCCCCAGGATGTTGATAGTCGGTGATTCAGCGATGGTGATGCCTTAAATGTGAAGGGGAGATGGTTAGATTTTCTCTTGTGGCAGTTGGTCATTACCTGGCACTTGTGTGTGAAAATGTTACTGGTGACTTCATGTATTCCAAGTCTTGCTACATATGAATACAGACCTCTTCAGTAAGTGAGGAGTTGCGAATGGTGCTGACTGTTGTGTCGTCATCTGTGAACACCCCTAATTTTGACTTTATGATGGTAGAAATGTCACTGATGAAGCAGCTGAAGGTGGTTGGGCCTGAGATCACTATCTTGAGAAACTCAGACAGTGATATGATTGATCTCCAACAACGAAAAGCAACTTCATTTGTATTCATTATGACTCCAATCATTGGAAAGATTTCCCCTGATTCACATTGACTCTAGTTTTGCCATACTTGGTAAAATGCTGCCTTGATGTCAATGGTAGTCACTCTCACCTCATGTCAGATTAATTGCTCATTAGAGGTTCAGTAAAGAAGAGGACTCAAGAGGTTTTTTTTTCACTGAATAAGAACTAGAATTGTATAGTGAGTTACTGTGGAAGGCAGTTGAATTGGAGAACACAGCTGGGTTCAGAAGATGATTATTTACGTTTCTGGAAAGAAGAGACCGTGAAGATGCATTGATATGATTGGGATTTAGGAGGCGCATCTCTGTGAAAGGATCTGGTCTGTTGGCCTGATGGTCTCTTCTTGATCCTTTTAAAATAAATCTTGTGCTTTAATTCTACAGTGAAAATTCAGTCCTACTTGTGACAAGTAGATTTAAATGGCAGAAAGTTGAACTGCCTGCACTGAGATAGCTAGGGAGTACAAGGCATCGAGGCCATTTCTATTCAGTTCTAAATTGAGTTTAGATGACTACCAATCACTCTACACATGACCATTCATCTTAAAGCTTCTGGGGGTGTTTAAGAATTAAGAATTTTGAAAAGGATTTGCTTTGCATTTATTCCTAACCCTTCATATATCTCAATCGTGAAGATTGATATCCTTCACATTGCTGGATACCAAAACTAACCATGTTAGTTAATGGATGGCATGGTGGCACAGTGGTTACCATTGCTGCCTTACAGCTCCAGGGACTTGGGTTCAATTACAGCCTTGACTGGAGTTTGCATGTTCTCCCCATGTCTGCGTGGGTTTTCTCCAGGTACTCCGGTTTCCACCCACTGTCCAAAGATGTGCAACTTAGGTAGATTGGCCATGCAAAAATTGCCCCTTAGTATCTCAGGAAGTGCAGGTTAGATGGATTAGCCTTGTTAAATGTGTACAGTTACAGGAATAGGGTGGGAGAAAGGACCTGGGTAAGATACTCTGTAAGAAGTCTCACAACACCAGGTTAAGGTCCAACAGATTTATTTGGTAGCAAAAGCCACTAGCTTTCGGAGCCCTGCTCCTTCGTCCGGTAAGTGGGACTTCTGTTCACAAACAGGGCGTATAAAGACACAAACTCAATTTATAAAATAAGGTTGGAATGCAAGTCTTTACAGGTAATCAAGTCTTAAAGACAATGTGAGTGGAGAGAGGGTTAAGCACAGGTTAAAGAGATATGTATTGTCTCCAGCCAGGACAGTTAGTGAGATTTTGCAAGCCCAGGCAAGTCATGGGGGTTACAGGTAGTAACTATCTGGAGGTGAACTTGGGTTCATATCACACTATCTGTAACCCCCACGTCCCTGGAACCGTGAGGCAGCAATGTAACCACTGTGCCACCATGGTGCTTGTTGAGAGCAAATCAGAATAAATACGATAAAATTCTTGGGACAGAAACAGTTATATATTCAGCCAGAAATCTTTAGACTTAGAACTGTATGAGCCAATAAACACAAATCCTTTATTTCTTCACTAGTGTTCCTTGCTGACTCTCTTTGCTGGTATGTGTGTATATGGTATCCTCAAATGGACAAAACACAGAAGGCAATTTTCAATACACTACATCACAGAAAGTTGAATGATATTACCCTGAAATTAAGATGGAACATTATTTCATTTTAATAGAGATTAATTGAATAACATGTCTATTTATTCAAAAAGTTTGAGTCTTCTTACCATTAAGATTAACAAGTAGCACGAACGTTGCACACTAATTAGATATTTGAGTCTTTAAAAAACTCCTCCTGTCTAGATTCCTTTTAAAGGAGTTATAACGTAGAGCATCATGTTCCAGCTTTTTTCCTCCTTCATAAAAAAAGCTATGTTTAGTGCTTGAATGTTTAGATGAATGAGAGGTCTATTTCATTAAAATATACAAGATTCTGAAGGGGCTTGACAGGGTGGATGCTGAGAGATTATTTCTGCTGGTTGGGGAATCTAAAATACAGGTCCTAGTCTCAGGATAAGAAGTCACTTATTTGGGACTCAGATTCATTTGCCTTCCCTCAATGGCTTAACAAAACAATCACACTTATTATGATGGGGATAAATCTATTCAAATGTAGTTGTCTCAAAAATGTTGGAATGTATATTTGATGTAAATGGAGGGAATCTGTATTATTAACACATGAAACGAGGAGTTAGAAAGACTCTGAGACATATTTCTGAGACTCAGAGTGCCAAATGACACCCCTCTCTCAGGCAATGACTTCTATGTCAACCAGTGAGTTAATGGTGGGGTGAGACTTTTGGCAGAACCTACTGCAAAGAAGATAAATGCTAAGCAAACCTATTGTCTATTTATCGGGTCTTTTTAAATTTTTTCTCTGCAAACTGCAGCAAATAAAGCTCATGCGTGACTGAAACTGCAGCAGTTATTCCCAACAAGGACAATAACTGGGATTTTATTGGGCGATTGTAGTTCTGTCCATCAGCCAGAGAGCCAGGCTGGGTGGGGGCAACGGCATGTTATACGTTTGGGATGAAGGGAGATCTGTCCAGATTTTAGGCCCATCCAGTATTAAATGAGTTGCCATCGGGGCTTGTGTCCCACACGATTCTGCTTCCAAGAGCTGCTGGTTAGTCAAAAATTAAGGAAGGAAGAAGGTAAGTGGGGTCAGGCTCTCTGGGGATAGTGCAACAGGCCCTGGCAAAGAGTAATTTGTGAGGGCAGAGAGGGTGACTATCTGAGTGCCTGCTTAGGACACGCTTTCACCCCAAGCCCACAGTATGGCCATCAAGGTTTACCAGGTGTTCTCCTCATGTGCCGGAGGGTTAACAGAAGGGACAGGAAGAGGCCCTAAATGTCCCTTAATTGCCATTTATTAGCCTCAGTTAACTTCTGAACTGGAGGCAATGTCATGACAGCAGGAAGGTAAGGACCTAGTAAATTACTGGTCATTTTGTTTTCTCCAGAAAGGTGCAATGAGTAGTGAATAATTACATCATACAAATTATGCATATAAAGTCAATCCCAGGTGTCACTGATGCTTCACTTCCTCGACTATCTCTGTTCTGTTGGAAAAAGCACCATCATTTTATGCAGCTCTTATTTACCCCCCTCAGACAGTGCCAACTCTTGCTCTGCCCTGTCCAACTGCCACTAATACTAACTTACTGGGCATTTAAAACAAAAAAAAATGGTCTGTTACAAGGAAACATTGAACAAATCCTACCCCACTGTCCATAAAATAGCCAAGTGATTGCTAAGGGAGTGATCTCCCATTTCAGAGGCTAAGTACAATGGTGGATGGGTTTATATGAAGTGTTTCCCATTGGGCAGCAGGATAGAAATCAAGTTAATTATTTATGCATCGGTGAGTAATTCTCTGAATCACAAGCTGGGGAGGGCACTGATTCATCCATCCTGCCATCACCTAACAGGGTTGAATGGGCACTATATTTAAATGCCACCTGAATACAAGCATTACTTTCAGCAGGCCAGCTGGGTGAAGGAAACATCTTGAAATGGCTGGACCAAAGTAAAGGGCTGCTCCCAGGTTCAGCAATGACTCCTTTGAGGCACTCATTTGTGGGGCCTCCCAGCATCAGAATGTCCCCTATCTGAGGGATGGCTCCAGGAGGCCCACCCACCTTACCTCACCAGCTTGGGAGGAAGTGGGAAGGGTGGTCAGGTCATCAGGCACCCAGCCAGGAAATGCCATCCAGTGCAGGAAAAGGATGAATGACCTCACATGCACTGCCAGGGTAAGTTAATTTCCAGCTCGGTCCAATCTCATGCTTCTATAAAGACATCGTGTACTCAAATGGTTACACTGCTCATGGATTTCTGCCAGTGTTAGCCAGGGAAACATCAGCACTGATTGTTTCACAGACACTTTCACACTATCAGCAGCTCATTTATCATGCTGCACAAACTCCATTCTCAGCCCTTACTGGGCAGGGTTCAGAACACACGAGATATACACACTTCCCAATCTCTCCTCACACCCCTTGATTGTTAATGTGTTAATAACCACTACTGCCCATCACATCCCATTCCATTTATCTTCACGCAGTCCAAGCTCATCCACAACCGCAGGGTGATATCCCAGGCAGGAGGGATGGCAGACTCCCAGGAGCAGTCCCAGTTTGGGGAGGATTCCGCTGGGTTGGCAGGTGAAGAGAAAGATCACTGCTGTGGAGAAGGAGAAATTGGCCTGCCCCAGCAAGCAAGTATGGATAAACCCGTTTTGTGTTGATTATATTCTGAAAATCACAATAAGTGATATACAATGTTGCACCCTTCCTGTTTGTGAACTAAATCTATCTTCTCTCTCTTACAGGCCACAAAGCTAGGCAGACCACCAGAGTTACCGTAAGCCCCCAGCCCCCAGGCCACGGCAGAGGAGGATGTTGAGGTGTAACGGATGAAGACACATCACTGCATTCACCTCCCCCCTCCACCAGCACAGCGACACACACCCAAGTCGGTCAAAGATCTAGGTTAGGTTCAGGGTTGCATTCTGGGGAATACCTCACTGACACAATGGCAATAGAAGGTAATGACAGTCGGGTCTCTGGCACTCGGAGCACTGGTGGAGATCAGACACTTGCTGCGTCTGAATCAGACAATGAGCCTCTGGAGGTGGCCATTTCTAACATGTTGGAGGTGACACGACAACAGTGGATAATCAGGTAGAGCAATGAGAGGCAGTCAACAGACTAAAGCCATTTGCATTCTATCTGGTGTGGTCCAACATGCAAGCGCCTAAAGTCCATGGGAAAGATGATGACCATCTTGGAGATCTTGGTGCAGCAGATCCTCTACTCCATTGCTATAGGTATTGGTGAGATCCATCAGTGGCAAGAGTGGGCAGGACACCTGAACCTCTCTCCAGGAGCCCCTTCTGCTCAGGAAGTCAGGCAGGGGCTGCAGTTGGTGACCCCAGGGCTATCCATTTAGAGTGTCCAGTCAATCCATTTTCTCCCTGCCTGTGACTCTAACAGAGTTGTCAAGGCTGAGGAGGGTGCAGCTGTCCCACAGCAGAACATGCAAAGCAGGCCTCTAGGAGTTGTACGTAGCATTGGTTAGGTCACAGCTGGAGTATTGTGTGCCATTCTGGTCACCTCACTATAGGAAGGATGTGATTGCACTAGAGGAGCTGTAAAGGAGATTCACCTGAGGGTTACCTAGAATAGAGCACTTGGGCTATAAAGAGAGACTGGATAGGATTGGATTATTTTCTTTAGAGTAACAAAGGCTGAGGGGTATGAACAGAGTGGATAGGAAACAGCTGATTGAAGGGTTGAGGGGTCAGTCACGGGGAGGGGGGTGGGGGGGGGTCAATCACAGGGGGGTGGTGGTGGGTGAGCAGGCATAGTTTTAAGTGAGGGGCAGGAGATTCAGTGTGGATTTGAGAAGAGAAAAACACTCAGAGGGTGGTGAGAATCTGGAATACACTGCCTGGGAAGGCAGTTGAGACCAGAAACCTCTCAACCTTTAAAAAGAATTTGGATGAGCACTTGAAATATCATAACACTCAGGGATATGGGACAAGTCCTGGACAATAGGATTAGCGCTATTTCAGCGGTCGTTATTGTTGGTGCAGACTCGATGGGCTGAAGGGCCTTTTTTGCATTGTACATGTTTGACTCTGTTAATGCCCAAATGGAGTGACTGGATTGTGAAGCCAGTGATTACTGCAGTCTCCTATTAAACTGCAACAAAAGGCAGTGTCTCCAATTGCATCTTCTGAAGGAATTCTTCCTCTTCACTCTATTTCAATGTTCAGACTCTAGGCATTTTGAGGAGGAATTGCTAACAGAACAAAGCATTAAGCACTTAAAGCCATCCAGCCCTCACCTTGCTGCCTTCACCAGCCACGGTGAGTCAGAGCTGGCTTTGCTGCTGAAGATTCAGGAATACTGTGATGACAATATTCAGTTCATGAAGGCCTTTCAGAAAATGGTGATGCTTTTCTACAAAGCTGTTCTGATTGAAGAAGCCATCTTGATGGTACAGAGAGCCTAGTATGGCAAAAAGGAGGAGAATCTTCCTGCAACAGTTGAAGAAATCTGGTCAATGAGAAGTGATTGGTCTTATTTTGCAGGAAGCAACCCTCATAGAGTTAATCAGCTTTTATACACAAGATTGTCACATTGCTGAAAGAGCCCCTTAGTCCAGCTGTGGCCTCCTCCCACACTGCCTTCCTACCCTGGTGCAGAATCTTTTCCAGTTTCAATGTCAAACTGCGCAATAACATCAGACTTTCAAGGTGGTGGTGCTGCATTTTTATTTTGAGGCAGCTTTGACTCGCCTCATGGCAGTGTTCCAGTCCCTCCAATCTTCCTGGAACCTCATTCTCCAGTCTCCCCCGTTAATCCTGGACCTCACTGTAATTGTGGTGGATATTCCAGTCCTTCCCTCCTAAACCCATAACTGGTGATGCCCCCTTGCTCCAAGTGGTCCTCACCCCTCCCATCTTCAAGCTTGTAAGCACGGTCACATACAGAGATAAACCTTCCCCCAGGGGAGCTGCACATACATCCCCGCCCCCCCCCCACCTCCCACACACGCACTCCCCCCCATCCCCTCCTTTATTATATTTCTCTCATTCACAGGCTGCAGATTTCTGCTCCATCCAATCTCTAGCTCATTACAAAGCCAGGCAATCCCACAGCCACTGAGTGCAGGACCATGATCACATCCAGCCTTATCCCAATTGAGCACACAGGCCTCACCCTCCCTGGAATGGACTATGATGTATATGCCATGCATAGCCCTACATCGTGACCCACAAAGCTCAGGACTGCCTATTACCTCTCACTTCAACTTCTTAGCCCCAGAGCATGGATTATACTTGTCTTTCAATGAGTTCTCCCGTTCCTTCATGACTGATCCTTCACTGACCATGAGTCTCTGTGCAGCCCACCGCTTCTGTGCAAGCCTTTCCCTTTCCCTATCTCCATGAGTCACTGTGTTATCCAGCCTTTGTCTGCTCCCTTGTGTTCCACAGTGTGCGTGTGCTCTCTCTAATTCATACAGTTCCATTCCTATCCAGCCCCTTCTATGTCTGCATTCTATCCTTCCATGTTGGGTTCCAGCTTCCCCACCCATCTGTCTCCCCTCTTCCTACCATTGCCCCCTCAACTCTCCAACCCCAGCATCACACTGGCATTGTTGAGGCAGTGCAGTTACATGTAGGCTTTGAATGTTGCACTCACCTCAAAGTCACCAGCAAATTGACTGTGGGCAGTTGCATGTCACTTGCATCCTGCTGAGATTTATAAGAACATAAGAACGTAGGCCATCTAGCCTTTCGAGCCTGCCCCGCCATTCAGTAAGATCATGGCTGATCTGAAGAGGATCAGTTCCACTTTCCTGCTGTCTCCCCATAACGCTTAGACTTAGATTTAGACTGTTTTAATTTGAATCTGGAGCGTAATTGGGAGGGGGAATGTGATTCTGCTGAGTAGCATTTTAATGAGTATCCAGATATGGATCAGTGGGAGACCTGACCCTCCATTAGTCCGCCATGCAAGTGGTGAGGGGAAAATTCCAAATTGATTTTCCGCCGGCGAAATTCCAACATTTGGTTTCTCTCCGAATTTTCTGTTTCCACCCACCATGAAACCTGCCAATGGCTGGATGGGAAAGTCCCACCCTAAAATAGTAGAGTGGGCCAAGGTACATCACTAAAAAGTTAATTAGCCAATACATTCAAACATATCTTGGAAATATATAATAGAATATATGGGCGGCATGGTGGCACAGTGGTTAGCACTGCTGCCTCACAACACCAAGGAGCCGGGTTCAATTCCAGCCTCCGATGAAGGTCTGTGCGGAGGCTGCATGTTCTCTCATGGGTTTCCTCCAGGCGCTCTGGTTTCCTCCCACAATCCAAAGATGTGTGGGTCAGGTTGATTTGCTATGCTAAATTGCTCCTTAGTGTCAGGGGCTTAGCAGGGTAAATAAGTGGGCTTTTGGGGAAAGGCCTGGGTGTGATTGTTGTTGGTGTAGGATCAGTGGGCCGAATGGACTCCTTCTGCACTGTCAGAATCCTTTAATTTCAACAAGGGCTAAATATAGCTAGACCTTAATTTCCATTTCAGTGATTGCAAGAAAGCAGAATATGAGTATATTAAAGAAAAAAGAAACCTGAAACAAATATGTTGAATAATGCTTTAGCTAAAGTCAGCAATCTTATTTTAATGAATACCTTTAAAAAAAGGATGCAAGTCTGGTGAGTAATGTGATTAAGGGTAAGTATAGATAGAGATGATCAAATGTTTGAAGCATGGTAGTTCATGAGCTGCTGAAACTAAGTAAGTGTCAGGTCAAGGCAGCTGCTGTAGATATTACTGTAAGACTACATAGATACTCTTCAGTTTGAATTGCTTTACCTTTACAAGAATGAGGAAGACCTTTGTTGAACCTTTTTTCATTGCATAAAATGTATGGGGTGGAATTTCTGGCAGAATGGATTATAGATAACTCAGGGAAGGATTGGATTTGATTGAGTGGATGGCCTCTTCTCAGGTTATGCTTCATGTTCTGAAATCAGGAACCTGACAACAGATAGGAAAAGATCATTCAACCTACTGCTCTGAACCATGTTCCAACCCAGAGGTGAAGGAAATTTGTCCTGACTTATTAAACACTCAACGCTCTCTGTTTAATATTCTTTCATCTGACTATAATTTCGACAAGACAAGTTGATGTCCTTCAGAGTACTTCATCAAGTCAAAAATCATCACGGAAGTGGAAGGGATAGGAAAAGCCAGCATTTCGTTAAAAAACAGACTGATTAAGGGAATGCAAGTTACTTGGCAGCACTATTTCAGAAAACAACACTTTCTAACATTCAGCTCAATGTATGAGCAAAATTTGAGTAAAAGTGACATTACTTTCCCCAAGACATCAGGTCAAATGTGATTCCTTTACAGAATTTTGGTAATAGCTGCAAACCATAGCATAATTGGTGGTACTTACTTGTTAATTATTTGACACCGTAGGAAAGTGACTGAAAGAAATCTTGAACTTGTGATGGTCTTGAGTCCCATATCGTGAGGAATTGATGACAGGTGACAGTGTCGGGTGGCAGCTGAATATTTCTTCTTCTAAAATTAGGTCAAGGAACTTTCAATGGGACAAGGAAAGAATCTATTTCAACAAGGGCTAAACATAGCTGGATCTTAATTTCCATTTCAGTGAGCATGGCAATTTGGGAATGCGAGATTTTATCTAATAAATTACAAACAATAGTAATGGATCAATGAGATAGAATCTGTTACCTTGTGTTCTGTAACAAAAACAGAGAATGCTAGGAACGGTCAGCAGGTCAGGCAGTATCCGTGAAGACAGAAGCAGGATGAATGGGCTATAATTTGCTGTAGCAATGCAGGCCGATGTTAGAATCGCCCCTGCTTGTTTTGTTCTATAAAGTGTTTTGCATGTAAAATTGTTGGAAGTGCAACTGATAACATCAGTGAGGAAAGCTGAGCATTTGGGAGCTGAGTGTACAGGGAACCCCGCTGGTACCAACTTAGTCAATGTGATTGAAGAATTGTGAAGTTAACAACAGAAGGGCTGAGAAGGAGATTTAAACTGGAGTTAAATTCAGCGTCAAATTATGTACAGAAAGAGAAATAGAGCGAGGGGAAAGACAATTTAATTAGGACCGAGAGAAAAGGCAGAGACAGCAATGAGAAGTTTTACATCTTTAACCTCTCCAATAACAATTAAAACCAGAAGGAATGAAGCTCCATACTTGTAATGGTTTATTTTTAATATTGGAGAGATTAGCAGGCAATAATGTGGGGGAGGTGATGGCCTAGTGGTATTATCACTAGACTATTATTCCAGAAACTCAGCTCATGTTCTGGGGGTTCAGATTTGGATCCTGCCATGGCAGCTGGTGGAATTTGAATTCAATAAAAAATATCTGGAATTAAGACTCCATGGATGACCACGAAACGTTGTCGATTGTCGGAAAAACCCATCTAATTCACTGATTCCTTCAGGGAAGTAAACCTGCTTTCTTTACCTGGTCTGGTCTACATGTGTTTCTAGAACCACAGCAATGTAGTTAACTGTCAATTGTCTTCCAAGGGCAACTAGGGATGGATAATAGATGCTGATCAGCCAATGACGCCCATGTCTCACGAATGAATAAAAAAAAACTTACCATGCCACTAACAAGGTACTGAAACTGAAATGGACAAGATTAACTTTGTGCATGTTCGGTTCACAAGTTGATTGCAATTAAAGGAACTTCGCTCCATTTGATGCATTTCAATGGTGAGTCAGTTGCATAGGAGAGAAATAGGCATTCAGCTCAACCAGTCTAGTATTTGCTCTTCACCCAAGCCTCCGCCCACTTTTCCTCATCTAAACCTATTGTAACCCTCTATTCCCTTGTCCTTGCATACTTGTCTAGTTTCCGCTTCAGTGTACTATTCACTTCAGCCACTTTCTGTGGTAGCGAGCTCCACATCCATGCTACTCTGGGTAAAAACATTTCTTCTTAATCCCTGACTGGATCTCTTGGCAACTATCTTAGATTGATGGCCTCAATTCTGCTGTTCCTTTGAAGAGGAAGCATTGGGCGGAATTCTCCCAGCTGGGATTAAACCCGGTGACGAGAGCAGGAAAGAAGAATGTTTTCCAATGCAGAAGCTAGCGAGAAACCGTACCAAATTTTCCAGCCTTAACTTCATTGATTATGCACCCGGAGGTTTACTGCCTGTGACAAGGCTGGCATAATGATGTGAGCTCCACCATCATCTGGGTGCCATATTGAGAAGACACCCAACATCCCTGACCCATCATTAAAGAAAAATGATGGACTTCTTGAAAAAGAAGATGGATCTGCAGGAACGTTCTGAGGCTGGAAGATAGATCTCCTTGATGACACTGAATCCGAATCCACCTGTAGGTACTCCTTCCAAGCACTGCTGTGGTGTTCTGGGGACAGGATTAATGGCGGCTTCCAGTCTGAACTCCAGTGGCAGTGCCAGGCATTGTTCAGGAGGATCCCACCTTCTGCAGACTGCATTTTCCAGCTGTGTTCCAGACCAGCATGTTTCCTGCTGGTGATGCGTAGAATCGGACATGGGTGGAAGATTCTGATTGGGCCTGCATCTGCATCCCATTAACAGGATGGAAATCATTTTTGCATCAGCCTCGAGTTTCCCAATCTGCCATGGCAGAAGATTCCACAAAAAGTGCATGCCAGCGGAAAACTGATTGTTGGACTCCTGTCGAATTCCCGTCCACCCTTCCCCCGTCTACCATTGAACCTGCCATTAGGGCCGTGGAAGAATTCCACCCACTCTCTCTATATCCACTCTAACAAAACCTTTCATAATTTTCAGGAACTTGCTAGATCATCTCTCAATCTTTTTTTTATGAGAGATCCAAGCTCTCAATACTTTCCTGATATCTATACCCAGATATTTCTGTATCATCTTTATAAATCTTCTCTGCATCTTTTCTAATCTTTTTATAATATTGCAAACAGAACTGTGCACAATGGGTGGAATTTTGAGCTTGCATAGCTGTCAGATAAATCTCATGCGAATCGGGAACTGAGAATTCGCTGCTGAAATCTTGTTTCCCAATCTTCCACGCTCTTTGCTCGTGATGTAATGAGATTTCTGCTCAGGAAGGTTGAGAACCTCATTTTAATAAATTCTCATATAATTAGTGAGCTGTCCTGCCAGCAGTTCCACACTCATTGAGTTCATACTACAGAAGAAATGGGATCCTGATTGAATCATAGAATTCCTACAGTACAGAAGAAGGCCATTCAGTTCACCGAGAGTTTGCATTGACTCTCCAACAGTGTATTTTACCCAGACTCACTCTGCCGGAGTGAGGCGACTTCTTGAGAACTGTACCAAGCATACTCTCTAATTCTACCTTTTACTTCTGTTCAATGCTTTTAAAACTGTACTTTAACTCTTAATTACATTCTGCACTCTCTCCTTCTCCCCAGTGTATTCTATGTACAGTATGCTTTGTCTGTATAGCACGCAAGAAACAATACTTTTCACTGGATACCAATATATGTGACAATAATAAATCAAATTCTTGTAACCCCACATATTTATCCCGCTAATATCCCTAACCAATATATCTTGAGGCACTAAGGGGAAATTTAGCATGGCCAATCCACCTAACCTACACTTCTTTGGACTGTGGGAGAAAAACCGAGCATCCAAAGGAAACCCACAGTGCAAACTCTACAGTCACCCAAGGTCGGAATTGAACTCGGGTCCTTGGCGCTATGAAGCAGTAATGCTAACCACTGTGCTACCGTGCTGCACATGCTAATTGATTGACAAGTTGACTCTGATTGGCCAAGGCTTTACCCATTCTTAAGGACAATTCAAAGAAGGCACAAAGCATGATTTGTCAACCCAAAACAAAACATCTTCTGTCAGACGTGATTCAGTGATTCGACAGTATTCATTGAACAATCCTGAGTGTGCTAATAGCTATGCTAACATCCAATTTAAGATAATCAGCCAAGCTCATAATCGGTTGCATTTAAACTTGTTCAGTGAAACATATACTCATATGCAGGTATCTTTTCTCTGCAAATAAAAGGAATATGTTCATAACTTGAAGCCTTGGTGTGGTTACTTGTGGGCTACTGAGGCAGGAAGGAGGGTGGTACTTGAGGGCTATCATTCAAAGGCACTCAATGCCTGATCGAGGGCTCAGCATCAGGCAAGGGGGAAAAGCTGAGACCTACCATTTGCAACCAAACCCTTTCCCCCTCTCTATTAACCCACAAGCTCCTCCTGCCATTACTCACCAGTATCTGCCCCCACCTCGATCAGAGGCCTTAGGTAGGTGTAGTGCCAGTAGCAGCCATTGTCTTCCCAGTGGTGCTGCAGGGTACAGAAAAGCTGTCAGTGACAACACACAGCGGACAGGCGTTCCACCCTGAGGGTCCATGATCCCATGGGCAGGCCCCTGTTTGATCGGTCACATGCCTGACTGGCACAGGATGTGGCGCATCTTTCCAAAAGGAGGCATTATGGATGTCCTTCTGACTTCCTAGCTGGTGGCTGGGACCTCTGTATCTTTTACAAGATTTTGCCTCTCATTCTTGTTCTGTTCTTCTGCCTTATGGACAGCCTTCTGAGCCCTGGTCTGCATTGGGGCTGTCCATCTTACCGTATTCACCTTTGCAGGTTTGAGTGCATTGTTCCTGTTGGACAGGGCCAGTGTCATGGGCCGTCCTCCTCAATCTTCCTAAAATTTCTGCTATATCGCTCCCTGTCAGCCCCTTTGGGAGGAACGAATAAAATAAGTGAAAATTTCCTCCCCTTAATTCTTGGGAGTCTCTCCAACTCCCTAATTCAAGAACTCTGAGCCACAGAGATTCAAGATAGACATATGTTTTCCCAGAACTGTGGAACCATAGAATGAGACAGTCTCGCTGTCCACAGATTCCTAAATAATGTAGTCTAGACACACAACCTGCTCTGTGGACTAGCCTCTATTTTATTAGTTAATTAATTGCTGTTTTTATTGAATGTTTTTTCATAATTATATGAACGAGTTAAATTATAAATTTAATATAGTGCTTGTGCTTTCCTGGTCCTTATTTAAACTAGTTTTTTTTATTTATTTGTGGGACATGGGTGAGACTGGCTGGTCAGCATTAATTGTCCATCCTTAATTGCCCTTGTCCAGAGGGTCAACCATATTGCTGTGGATCTGGAGTCACATGTAGGCCAGACCAGGTAAGGAAGGCAGATTTCCTTTCCTAAAGGACATTAATGAACTAGATGGGTTTTTCTGACAATGGACAAAGGTTTCATGGTCATCAGTAGGTTCTCAATTCCAGATGATTTTATTGAATTCAAATTCCACTAACTGAAATGGTGGGATTTGAACCCGGGTTCCCGGAACATTAGCTGAGTTTCTGGATTAATATTCTAGTGATAATACCACTAGGCCATCACCTCCCCCTACTGCAAAAAAGAAACTAATCTCCAAAACTCAGATCTGATCAATGCCTCTGGCACTTTAGCACTCAAGTCTTCCTCTCTCATTTATCCTATTTAGTGTTCCTTATTTTGCAAAAGACCAGAAAAGCATTCTTCCCTCACTGTGCCAGATTTGAATTAAACTTCTCATGTGGCCCTCAGCTGAAGTTGCTGTACTATTTGCACATGAATAAGGGTGAGTGCTATTACTGCTGCCATTAGGCTCAAAATTCTGTTGACCGTTAATCATGGTTCAGTGGCTCAAGTTGATAATCTTATGTCCGAATTTTAGAATAGAATCCCTACACTACAGAAGGAGGCCATTCGGCCCATCAAGTCTGCTCCGACCACAATCCCATGCAGGCCCTACCCCCATATCCCTACATAGTTACCCACTAACCCTTCTAACATATGCATCTCAGGACACTAAGGGGCAATTTTAGCATAGCCAATCAACCTAACCTACACATCTTTGGACTGTGGGAGGAAACCGGAGCACCCGGAGGAAACCCATGCAGACACATGGGTTTCCACTCCACACAGACAGTGACCCAAGCCGGGAATCAAACCCAGGTCCCTTGAGCTGTGAAACAACAGTGCTAACCACTATGCTACTGTGCCGTCCCCACTGTGCTACCATGCCGCCCACTCTGGCCTTCCCTCAGCATTGTTCTTGGGTCTGTGTGCCATGGTCTCCATCATAGTGGAGTCCGTGCAGAGCTGAGCACTGGACTGACTCTTAACATTAAGTGCACAGCCCCCTCCATTGAGAGAGTGACAACTCTCATGGAGAGGTAGCTTTTGGAGCAGAATCCGGTGTTCCAGGGGTCACGTTCAGACCTACACTCCAATACACTAACTGTGAGCTCAGGAAGCCACTGACAGTGTGAGAGATGGATGAGGCACCTAGTCTCTCTGCTGGGTGTCCGTCCATCAGTGGTGAATAGGAAGGTCCAAACGCATTTCACATGGTGGATGAGCTGCCAGTTGTATCTTTGGGGCCTTCTCAGGATGCTCCTGATGAAGGCACCAGCTCTTCTGCCCCTCTGCCAGTGGCTGCTGCATTCATTGAGTGGAATCCCATTCTGTTTATGAAAGCTCCTGGCTTACCTGCTAGTGCCTTGATGGTCATGAGTGAAGTCTATTAGACCCTGGATGGGTGGGGGGGAACCCATCCATCACCGCAAAGCCTTGTGTTCTCTCCATTGGGCTGCCCTCGTCTGTCCTGTAGTGAATGTATGTGAGACGCATCTGAAGATGGCACAACTGATTGAGAGATGCCACACAAATCCCTGACTGAGTCCTGAAAAGAACTAGATGTGTAGAAATTGAACTTCAAAGCCAACCCATGCAGTTGGAGGTGATTTCCAGACCTAATATGTTACATATTGCTGTCACTGTGGTCCTGGAGAGATGGATCCTCCTGCAGCACTGGACTGGGACATTTGGGGATAGTTGGAGTGCTGTCAGTATACTCTAGCTGCTGGGCAGTGCTGTGCTCAGCGAACACTCCCATCTTGGTCTCCCTACTGGCCCTGCACTAGCTGAGCCTGTGCCTCTCCTCTTAAAGCTTGGACGCCATTCAAGGTCACCTGGCCTATTCTCCCTCTCTTCCTCTTCGGAGGAGGACGAAGTCCTACCAGCTGAATACACTCCCCAGTGGATCAGTTACAAAGAACCAGTGCCTTGAAAATAAGGGATCACTGTGCTCCAATCTTCAGGGAAACCTTCCAGGGAAGATGAAGTTCTAAAATGCTGAAAGGCTGTTTTGAAAAGCTAATGCAATGCAAAGGGACAACTGGGTACTCACAGTGACAAACCGGCAGTGACAGAGACAGTGCTGCTGCTCCAGGAGCTTTAATCCCACCTCCCCTTGGATGAGGAAATGCAAAAAACATGATTAGTTCCAATCTGTTTTGTCCATGTAATGAGCTGAAAATCACGTGGGCAGCATAAAGTCATTGTTACTGGCTTGTTAATGACTTTAATTTAGCCTTCAATTGTCAGCAAGCGTACATTGAATTCATACATATGTATGCAGACCTGAAAATTGCACATGTGCATGATGACATTGGGAAACACTCCTGCCCTCATTTGATGAAATGTTACTTTCGCCTGACACCACACCTGACCCCCGAATGTAAAGCCCTGGCCATGGATTAAATAATGATAAACTCAGTGTAATAAGCCCTCCGAGTCAGAAATCCCTTCATTTACAATTCTACCTGAAGTACAGAGGGCCATCAGTTACCAGTCTACCTCCAGGGGTGTCAGAGGAACTGGCACTCACAGTTAAGTACAAGGCAAAGACTCCCTGATTGGCCCACCAGTGGATCCTTAATCAGGGAGTTCATACTTCAATGGGCCAACCTCAATGGCCTGATTGAAGTCATTACACTCAGGACTTAAGCAGGAATATGGTAAATGTTTTTCTTTACGTGAGACTTTCTGTAAAGATGAATTAAAATTGGAGGCTGTCGGAATGATTCTATGAATCCATACTTCCAATGGGGGTGGGGAGGTGGGAGGTGGGCGCCTCGCGAGGAGTGCAGTGAAGAAAATTGCTGCTCTACAACCTGTGATATTCTGGGATGGGGAAATGACAAGCTTCACATCCCTAGATCCCACTCCCAGTAAGTTGTGGATCATGGAATCTTCCCCCTGTGCAATAAGATTGGATTTCAATATAATGGAGATATATGGGGTAGCAAAGGCACATAGAGTGCATTTTGAAACATGGAAGGAACAGGAAAGGAGAGCTTGAGGAGCATTGGCCAAATGGAGAAAATAAAAATTGTGAGCAAGAGACAACAGGATCGAAAAGTAAAGAAAATGTCGGTCAAATGTGTTCAGGGGTGTAAGTGAGATCTTAAGTGAGCTTCTCAGCCAGAGGAGCAGTATTCTCATTTTTTATGAGACTGGCCTTAAAGGGAGTGTCGAGGAATTACAAAAGGTTTGACTCACTTTTTCGAGTGGAATAGTTATCGAGCTTCAGCACTTGCTGCTCTAAGGCTTACAATTTCCAACATAGTGACAGGAAGCTGTTCACGCACTTCAGTACTAATGCAGCTGCTTCCAGCCTATCAGAAGGAGTTCTGTGGAGTCAGCCAGTTTGTCTGCAGCAGTGGTATCAAGGAAGGCACGCAAGCGACACAAACTATAGTTCTTGTCACCAACCATCAGCGGAAATGCAGGGGGACCATACTGAATTTTGGCACTCATGTTAGGGAGTTAAGAGAAGAAAAAAAAATTGATGCACATCTCTCCTCCACTGCACCCACACCTCCCTTCTGACCACATACAGGTTCCCACCTCCAGGATGGAATCAGATTAGGTCACATAAATTAATCAATTATCAGAAGAACAAGACCTATTCAGCCATATAGCTCCTGAAATTCATACCAATCACAGACAGACACAGGGAAAGAAGGCAGTGGAATAAGGAAGGGATGGCACGATGGCACAGTGAGTAGCACTGCTGCCTCACAGTGCCAGGGACCCGAGTTCAGTCCTGCCTAATTCTAATATGCATAGAAAATGTACAGTAGTTGGTTGACAGTTTCATTTCAATTCTGCTGAGTTTTTACCAGTTTCAGATGTTGCTAGGCGATGCACTATCAGAGCCCTGCATGTACCTGGAAGTATGCTGGCTGATTGACTAATTTACGTTACCTTATCTGATACCATCCTTGAGGTGTGTGGGTGTGCCTAGGTGGAAAGGAAGGGAGGGTGCAGCAAATGAGAGATATGCATCAATCTTTCTTTGTGTCTTCTCTCCCTAACTCCTTGCATAATCATTTTCAGTTTCTGACCAGCAAACTTCTGAGTTAGGAATGCTCAATTTGGTGCATGATAGAATCCCTATAGTGCAGGAGGAGGCCATTCAGCCCAGTGAGACTGCACCAACTCTCCGAAAGGCCATCTTAACCAGTTCACCCGCCTGCCCCATAACCCTACACATTTACCATGGCTAATCAACCTAACCTACACATCTTGGGACACTAAAGGGCAATTTAACACAGCCAATTCTAACCTGTACATCTTTGGACCGTGGGAGGAAACCAGAGCACCCAAAGGAAATAAAGGGCAGCATGGTAATAATAGGGCAACATGGTGGCACAGTGGTTAGCACTGCTGCCTCATGGTGTCAGGGTTCAATTCCCAGCTTGAGTCACTGTCTGTGCAGAGTCTACATATTCTCCCATGACTATGTGGGTTTCCTCTGGGTGCTCTGGTTTCCTCCCACAGTCCAAAAGATGTGCAGGTTAGGTTGTTTGGCCATGCTAAATTGCCCTTTAGTGTCAGGGAGACTAGCTAGGCTAAATAGATGGGGTTATGGGGATTGGATCTGGGTGGGATTGTGGCCAGTGCAGACTCGATGGGCCCAATGGCCTCCTTCTTCACTGTATGATTCTATTCTATGAAACCCACAAAGGCACAGGACAAATATGCAAACTCTGCACAGTCATCCAAGGTTTAAATTGAACCTGGGTCCCTGGTGCTGTGAGGTAGCAGTGCTAACCACTGTGCCATCGTATTATCCTGTGATCAGCTAGATATGCCTCCCTATTCATAGAATCATAGATTCTCAGCAGTGCAGAAGAGGCCATTCGACCCATCAAACCTATGCTGACTCTCAGAGACAGTATCTTACGTAGGTCCACTCCCCTGCCCTATCCCTGTAACTCCACATGTTTACCATTTCTAATCCATCTAACCTATTTACTTTGGGATACTGAAGTACAATTTAGCATGGCCAATCCACCTAACTGCACATCTTGGACTGTGGGTGGAAACCCCAGAGCATCCAGATGGTACCAGTGCAGAATGGAAGAATGTGCACGCTCCACGCAGACAGTCATCCAAGGTCGCAATTGAATCCGGATCCGTGGTGCTGTGAGGCAGCAGTGCTAACCACTGTATCACTATGCCGTCCTTAAATTCCACCAGCTGCTCTGGCAGGATTTGAACACAGATCCACTGGAGTATTAGCCTGGGCTTTTGGATTAGTAGTTCAGAGACCTTAGCTGCACACCAACATCTTCTTTGTTGTTCTTCCAAATGCTTAATTACAATTTCAAAGTGACTGTTATTCAGTGTTGCTTCCATTCCAGAGCTTGGCCACACTTTAATCCATGGCTTGAAAACAGCAAGAGTGTTTGTAAACCAGCAAGAAGGTGTTCTTTGGGGTGGGATGGGGGAGGGAGGGACTTTTCAGTTAGCTAGTGTTAGAGTATGTCAGCAGTTTCCAGACAGAAGCAGGATCAAGAGTTTTAATTATTTGAAGAAGGAACTTCAGAGGTAGAAGCTGATGATTGAGTTTATGAGAGGCATAAAGAAACTGTCTTGAAGGTTTAAATGAAACTTCGCAGCTTAGTACAACACTGTGTAATAACTTACCCACCCATTTACTTTGTGATACAATAATGGGGTAGGAGAGACACCCATGATTCAAAACAGTAAGTAAGTGTTGGCAGTCTATCTGACTATCAGGGCATCACAATTTAACATTAGATGGAATGACACTGATTTCTTCAGTGTGTTATGTATAACTAAATTGTAACACTATTCTTCAATAACACATTTCATATTTTATGATGTATCCAACACATAAAGGAAGTCAGGCCCCAACAGCCACACACATTTTCCAATAGCAATGGATAATGATAAAGAATTATGACAAAGGGTGGTGAGACTGCCTCAGCTGAAATCCACCTCTCACAGGGATCCAAACTGAAAAATTTGAATTTCAGGAATTGTCTTTCGCTTAAAAAAAAAACAAGTATTTTATTACGTACAATAAATAATATAAACAGAAAATGCTGGATGAATTCAGCAGGTCTGGCAGCATCTGTGGAGCGAGAAACGAAGTTAATATTCCAAATCTGTATGACTCTTCTCATTGTGTAGTAACTGAGGAAGCTGGAACTTTAGCCTGTCATTGCACTTTCCAAAGCTAATAGGTTATATTTTCAAAACACTCATTTTTATTATTAATAATAATTTGAATAAAGAACCTAATTTGAATAAAGAACCTGAATTTCATGATCAGTGGAAAATTGGTGACATGGCACTGATCTCAAAGAAAGTTGCCCACTAAGATTTCGCAATCTGTTGCGTAGATTTACCTTATCCCAACTTTTTGCTTGAATTGAGTGCCAAGTCAAACGGATTTCCAGGCATCCAATGACAGGGATGTAATTAAGCTTGGTAAGCAGACAATCAGTTCAAAGGATTCCAACGGATTATAAACCAGAAAGTAAAATGATTATCCTCTCTTCTAATTAAATGTTACAGAGAGGGAAAAGTATGGTTCATTGATTTGGGTGCTGAAATACCAAAAACAGACTTATAAATAATTATTTTTAATATGTGGACTTTTTAAAAACATAATGGAGACATTTGATTGCAGTGTTAATATAAGTCTACTTGTGGCACTAATAATTAAAAACTTAAATATTTTGAAATTCCATAAATATAAAATTAGCTAGCTAGGACCAGCAGATATGTTCAGCAGTAATTATGAAGTTAGTACGCCCTTAAAAATATCAGTTGCACCTCAGTTTGTAAATACTTTAAGGGTTTTTACACTAAGGGTAATGGCACTAGGGGGCACAGCATCATCAGTTTACTGATTTCTAGTTGACTGACAATGTGGATGGGGGCAGGTGGACTTCAACAATGCATCCTTTGGAGCACTGTTGAATCACTGACAGCAATTTCTGAATTTCCATGTTTAATTGTGCATTTGTGAATTCCGTAAGTTACTGTCACTGCTCCAGTAGCAGTGATGGTGAGCGCTGACAGTTTTGCCATCATTGCTACCCCAAAATCTGGGTCACCATTTTGGAATATCACAAGGCAATTAACACAATTTTATACTACCAAGTTCTAATTTCAATTGCAAATTTGTTGAAAACAAATTCTACACTTGATTTGCTACGTATGGTTAAAAAATTCATGCTCTGAAATAATTTTGGTGTGCTGTGATTGTTGTGTAGGCAAATGAAAGTATATTAACTCGTTTAACTGATGTGGCTTCATGCACTAGAGATAATACAGATAGATGATTGGATAAATCCTGAAACTCTTTCAATGTCAGAAGCATGGATCTTCTTCACCCTCTCTGATTTAACACTACTAGAAGTCAGTCTACAGTAAAATACATGAAAAGAAGAATGTGGAGATGATGAAAGCCCAGATAACTCCCTCTGTTATCCTGTCCTTTCTTAGGAACTAACCCGATGATCTCTAAGGGTAATGTTTCTACGATAAACCAATATTCAGCTACTCCTTGATTAGTCTGGGATCGTTCCAGAAAAAATACTGATAATCGTCAGGATTTATTACACAGAAAGGGATGTGGATTAATTAAGAAATGTTAATATATTCATATTACGTTTCTCTGCTATTTTAGCAAAAGCGTTAAATTTAATACCTATGTTTAGAAGAAGTTGACAAAGGCATTTCAGAGAAAACTTCAGTACCAATATCACACAATGCAGTTTCAACTTCAGCCAGTATGTATGATTTATTTCATACTGAGCTTTGTGTTTGATCTCTATAAAATGTCCTGTTGAGTCCTTTCCCATAGTAAATCCTTAGCTTTACTGAAAATTAAATTACACCACTATCACATTCCTACGTCCATTTCTTCCCAATGTTGTGCATATGGACCATACTGCATTGTGATAATCTATATTACATCTAATATAATCCACAACCAGTATTCTGTGAATACATTCTTGCCTTAATATAATCACAGTATAACTACAGCACGGTGGCATAGTGGTTAGCAGTCCTGTCTCACGGCGCCAGGGACCCAGGTTCAATTCCAGCCTCGGGTGACTGTGTGTGGAGTTCCTCCCTATGTCATCTTAGGTTCTCTGGGGGCTCCGTTTTCCTCCCACAATCCAAAGATGTGTGGGTTAGGTTGATTGGCTATGCTAAATTACCCCTTAGTATTGGGGGATTAACAGGATAAACGTGTGAGGTTATGGGAATAGGGCCTGGGTGGGTTTGTGGTGTGGGCTTGATGGGCTGAATGGTCTCTGCATAGGAATTCTATGTTTCTGTGAATAGCTAGATGTGTACCAGAATACTTTGCAGCAAATGCAGGGTGGTTTAGCTCACACGGGTAATTTCATCACAAGAAATCAACCATTCGATGCGCGTACAGGGTCATGCATTAGAAACTCTAATTTCTACTGTTAATGTTCTAATTTTTATCCAAAATATGCTTTCTTCTATTTTAATAAAAGATTAATCCGGGTTAACCTAAAGCAGCAGGAATGATTTACAATGTATACATTAAGGTAATTATTAGTATTGGAAAATATGATTTCAATCCTATTTCTTAATTCAGTGAGTCTTGCATTCATCATAGTGTGAGACATTAATGTTGGGAAATAGATTGCTACTCCATTTTAGGCACTGATGTTGAGCATTAGTCACTTATTGGTTAACTATTGCACACATCAAAACCAAAGGAAAGCATGCATATTTCTTTACCAATATCATGCTTTAAATATTAATTCAAAAATGCACCCATTGTTTAATTGCCATATTACTCTTTACATTTATAGAATCCCTACAATGCAGGAGACCATTCAGCCCATCAAGCCTGCACTGACACCAATCCCACCCAGGCCTTATCCCCATTGCTGGCATCAAGCTTTACTGGCCAATATACACCTTCTGCAAATACTTTTTATGCTTTGAAGCAACTTAACAGACAGCATATTTTACACAAGGGTATTTATTTCTGTCTTTGCTTTTAGATCTGACCTGTTGAACCCATGGATCCCGGAGACTTGTAGAGATTTCCATTCTGTGTCATCAAGTTGTCACTGGAGAATTGGAATTAACTTTCATTACATGTTGTAATAGTCTAACCAAATGGTAAGGAAAAAAAAGTTGTATTTGTAAAGGTTGAAAAATAATAAATATTCCTTAACCAAACATAAATATGCTCTTGTCAGAGCAATTACGATGCACAAGAGTGCATTTAGGTTAGTAGTGTGATGTTTAAATACTGGCACGAGAAATTGACTGGATTAATTCTAGTGTGATAAACTGGTCAAGGAGGCATTGTCACTTCTAACATAGCATTACACGTTGTTTGCCAGCATCACTTTATATTAGCATCCCATCTTTATAACCTTTTAGACTATGATCCAGGTTGAGGGGATGAAAGTTGCCTGTCTCGTGCCTGTAAGAACATTTAAGTTTTGGTAGTTTTAGCTCTGATCTTAATGGGGTGTAGGCTCAAAAACCCAAAACTGCCTACAGTATAGCAATGACCTGGCAATCTCATTCAGAAATATCAAAGTGTGTTGGAAATGGGAAATAAAAAGAGTGGTGCAGTTGAGGGTGTTCTCATTATTGGTATAGTAAAAAGTCTCACAACACCAGGTTTACGTCCAACAGATTTATTTGGTGTCATGAGCTTGTGGAGCACTGCTCCTTCAACAGGTGAGTCACTTCTTGGAGATCCTCTCCATTTTCAGCCGACCGTTTGCAATATCAGTGGTAGCCGTGATATGGAGATGTTGGCGTTGGACTGAGGTGAGCGCAGTAAGAAGTCTCACAACACCAGGTTAAAGTCCAACAGGTTTATTTGGTATCATGAGCTTTTGGAGCACTGCTCCTTCCCCTGATAAGAGCTATTTTAGGGTAGAATGATGAGAGTCTATGTGTAGCTGGCTTGTACTAAACCTGCACCCGTAGTGATTGATGGTGTCACTGCACACCTGAACTACAAAACTGTCCATTGTCCAATGCAAGTGGGTCAGAAAAGGAGAGCAGACCTTGGTTATATCTAACAAGCTTGTGGCTATCCAACTTGATCAGTAGATCATCAGGTATTTGAATCTTCCAATCAAGTTGGATATAATCAGATTATCTGGCCAGAATTCTTCGAAGTGACTGTCACCAAGATTGGAGAATTTGGTGCTCAGCCAAATCTCCATTCACAGCAGCAGGACTGGAGAATCCCAGCCAGACGAGGTTGGAGAATCCTGGACTATGTGTATCGAATAAATACACCAGGGGTTGACTTCATCGACTGACCTTTGGCTCTCAACTCCCAGTATTGTTCAAGCAGAGTTCATTATGCCTATTCAATCTCAATTTATACCACACACACAAGTGAAATTCATGAAATTTGGTGCTGCATGATACGGCCTTGTTCCTGTGGATGTGGAGTCATCTATGTTGCAAGCTATATTGTGAAATGGCTATGGCTCTTTAGTATTAACGTTGTGCTAATGTTCATTTGTTGGGTATTGCTGAGTATAATATTCTTCTTTCTTATGATGTTCATAAAAGAATATTGCTGAGTTAGTTAGACTTGTGAATTCTTCCAGTAGGAACTGGCGGGAGAAATATCCTGAATCCCTACTCTCCATTGCTCTCTGGAATGCCCCAATGGGACTAAGCACAACCGTCCTTTCAATGAATGAGAACAGGCATGACAGGTCAAAACAGCCTGCCGTGTTGCAAATTGCAATAGAGGTCATAGAATCCTACTGTGCAGGAGGCCATTCAGCCAGCACAATCCCACCAAGGCCCTATCCCCATAACTCCATGTATGTACCCTAGCTAGCCCCCCTGACACTAAGGGACAATTTAGCATGGCCAATCCATCTAACCCCCCCACATCTTTGGGCTGTAGGAGGAAACTGGAGCATTTGGAGGAAACCCACATAGACACGGGGAAAATGTGCAAACTCCACACAGACAGTGACCCAAGCCGGGAATCGAACCTGGGTCCCTGGCGCTGTGAGGCAGCAGTGCTAACCACTGTGCCACCCATTGAATAACACTCTATTCAATCATCAGCAATAGAGGCTGCCATCTGAGATGGTGCTTCGCTTTTGAATTTTCTAATGGAAATCAAAGCAACAAATACACAATTCCACTAACACAGGCGCGATTTTCCGGCCATCTTCACTGCAAGGCTGGAAATTCCCACCCAAAGCCAATGCACTTTTGCATTGTCCGTGTCCTGCCCGCTACGATTCCCTTGGCAGGCGGGATGGGAAAATTTCACCCAGGGAGTTACTTCTCTGTCACAATGCCAAGGTGTGTTGTTCACTGTACAGACCATACTGGAATAGTGAGGCCACAAGATGTCACTCAAATACCACAAGTCAAACAGATTATTACAGTCAGGTTTTTAAAAAAATCTTTTTCAAATCAGTTTAGACCAGACAAGTATCTGAATTCAACAACTGATTCTGTTGTGCAAATTCCATTCAGTGCAAAATTAGACTGTTTGATTGTAAATAACAAGAGCAGGACCACACACATTAGGTCAAACATTACATTTAATAAAAAATGTCAATAGTTATTGAAAATCCAATTTTTTTCCCCCAAACAGACATCTTATTATGTGCACAACAGTAGCAAACAGCAATACAAGCTCAGTTGCATAGTAAAACAGGATACTGCATTACAGTTAAATGTTAAAACAACAAATCTCTGGATTTTCATAAAACAATGTTTTCTCTTGCTTTTCTTACTGAAAACTACTGGCTGGAGAATGACTGCATGGCTTCCAGTTGGCCTGGAAGCATCTCTTCATGTCTAACTAGACAATTGGCACCAGCAAGTTACTAGTGGACATTATGGCCAAATATCATGTCACACAGCAGTGGAGTTAAACAAACATCAGCTTGAGACTTACAGAAGCAGGAGTAGTCCATTCAGTCAATCACGCCTGTCCCACCTTTCAATTCAATTACAGCTGATCTGCACCACAATTCCATTTACTCACCTTTAGTCCACAGAGAGAAATTGGTTAGCGCCACTTAGGCAAACTTCCGTCAAATTCCTAGGGGCATATCATCAATGAAGAAAACTATGCATTCAGCACTGCCTGCTTCCGAAGAACTGACATAAATCTGTGTAGCAACTGCACAAACAAATTTCTCCTCCATTTGTCCTTTAAATAAACTCACCAAACAAAAATCTGGATTTCAAGTTTTCAATTTCTCCACTGACCAAATGTCAGTGGCCTAATTCTGCTCCTACGACTGATGGTCATTTGAAGGGGAGTGTGGCAGACTTTCACGACCCCTGTGTGATTAAGTGCTTTCTTCCATCCTCCATGGACAGCCCAGCTTCAGTGTTGAGGTTATGCTCTCGTTTTGAGCTTCTCCACCAGAGCGAATAGTGTCTCTCTATCTACCCTGTCAAATCCTTTAATCAACTGGACCATCCCTTAATCTTCCATACCCAAGGCAACAAGTCTACTCTGTGCAATCTGCCTTCTAAGTTAACCCCTATAACCGAAATATCATTCCAGTGATTTGGCACTACACCCTCTCAAAAGTCAAAAAATCTTTCCTGAGGTGTAGTGCCTAGAATTAAAACCAGCATTCAACCAGAACTTTATACAACTGGGTCATCCTTTTATATTCCAGCCTCCTTGAAATAATAGCCGACATTCTTTAAAGATCTGTTTAGCTTTATGACTTCTGTACTTAATCAATCAATACTCCTTTGCAACTTTCTGCGTCCATCTACCTTACTTACTGTGCCACCCAATCATGTCTTCATAAAACTTGTATATGGCTCTCTGTTCCTCCAAGTCATTAATGAGTTGGTGGCTGTTTAAACACAAGGGTTGCAGGCTTTTCATATACTGATAGCTCAAGCATTGCTCATAGGATGAAATTTTAAAAGCTTCCGGGCAACTCGCTGGACAATGCAGCCTCAAACAATAATGAGAAAAGGCTGTCACATCTTGAGCTATGCAGGTAACCAAGAAGGGACTTGATAAAGAGTTGCAAGTGTTAATAAGTAGACATGGAAAGTTAAGTCTGGAGCAAAAGTTCAAGTTACACTGTGTCAGGACAAGTTGGCAGAGATTCAAGTTTGTGAAAGGCACATTTAAGATTAATACAAGTAAGTTTTTTTCCACAGAAGGAATAATCAACACATGCAATAGATGTCCAGATAAAATAGCAAAAGGCAAAATGTCATGTAAGATTCTAAAATGGTGGAAGCTGGGTTCTTTTTATCTGGATGAGCTGGAATAAGTGGAATTATCTCTCACCCATACGAGATGATTTGCTATTCAATTTAGGCATTTTAGCAACTAAATTGCACAATACAGTATACATTGTAATAAAGTCTAAACCGTTCTCCAATGAAAACTGTAATATAACTGAATTATAATTGGTACTGTCTGCTGTTTATTGAAACCCAACTCATACTCAAGTGGGCAATAAACCAACAATGATTCCGAACGGAGAGAAGGTGCAAGATCAAAACTATGAACCAAATCTCTTAAGTGACATACGAATTTACAATTATTTTGCTTCTTGTCTGTTTTTCATATGTACATATTATTCCATTGTCATAGAGTAACACTCCAGCTCCCATTTCACCACATATTCCCACAATTTTGAAATTGGACCATACCCTTTCATCGAGTAGATGCCACTGAATCTTTTGGATTGACATCAGGCACTCCAGTAAACCATTTTTATTCTTATCCTCTCCAAACCTTGTCAGCTGATTGCTGAGAGTGCTGTCTGAATATTGCTTTTGTTATTTATTGTTACTTTTGCTACAAGCCACATTTGATTACTCCCATTTTCTTCAGGAAACTACACACAGCACAGATCTGATGGGCTGAATGACCACCTTCTGTGCTTAATAACCCTATAAAATATGGGGTCTCATGAGAGCTCAAAGCCAAATCTAATTCATGCAGGTGAGAGTTAAAGGATGACAAATGCACCAAAACAATTATGCAATTTGAAGAGTAATCTGAGCCACTGAATTGCTTTATAATATTTTCTGAAGAAGAGTCTGAAACGTAGGCTGGTATTTTACGACCTTGTTCGGTGAGGCTCGTAAAATCCCACCCAAGGCCAATGAAGAATTCTGTTCTGCGAGCCACGCCCAATTGTGGGGCAGGCGTGGCAGTAAAATTCCTTGTTTCTCTCCTGCTGGATGTTGGCAGACCTGCTGAGCTTTTCCAGCATCCTCTGTTCTTGTTTCAGATTCTAGCATCCACAGAATTTTGCTCACTTTTTTGCTTGCTTTAAAATATTTATTGTTTGACCAAGTTTTTGCATGCAGAGGACTGAAGGAAGAGAAAGCCTCTTATGGATATTCTGATGCCAGTAAATCAGTCATCCTGAACAAACTGTATTAACACAAAGCATGTAACATAAATTGGGTGGGCGTGAAGTTATCTAACATGCACTTAGGCAGGAGAGTGAGTGGGAGGTATTCCAATATTGCTCAAGCTTTGCATTAATATATTGGCTCATGTGAAGTTAGATTTAAAATGTTTGCGCTGCATAGGCATTTGTTTAAAAGGATTCAGTTGTTCAGTGGCAACCCTTTTTGTTGTGGGGCGTATACATGTTATAGAGTTCTACTGTTCCAGGGCAGAAATTAATGTTTGGCGTTTACTGATGTTTTCTTACTCCCCCATCTTGCAACCAGATCTGGGACCAATAGGAAAACAATGCTCCTGGTTTATCTAATTGAGGAGTCTTGACTGTACTGAACTGCAGCAATCAGGTGGGGTCTATTGAATTAGGGTTTCTCTGCCCTGGAGCGGGATTCTCCAATCTCGTCTGTGGCTACCCCGCTGCTAGCTAGAACAGAGGATTTGGCACTCAGCCAAAACTCCATTCGCTGCAGCGGTTGGAGGTTTTCGGGCCAAGTATTTGATGTGTCCATGGCACAACCGTTTAGAGAACTGGTTCTATTCTTCAATTACATATACTCGGCTAAAACTACTGCAGTATCAGAGGGAAAGACATAACAGTGATGATATAAGCAAGAATAACTGATTTATAGGTAAACAAAAATTAATACATAAAATTAATAAGCTCGACAGCTCTTGGTCCATGTGTTGGCTCCAGTTCTTCAATATCCTTTATTATAATGTTCAACTGCAGCTGAGAATGAAAGAAAGGGAACTTATTAAATACTTACATTATGTTTTAGCACAATTTTTTTCTACTCATCAAGATGAATGACATTAGCGTTAGCTGAGAGTCCGCATAACTATTCCTGCATCAAGTATAAAAGGCTCAGATACAAAGTGAAGTTTCCTTCATTTTTTTCTCAACAAGGCATCCTAACTCCAGCCTGTAAAGAACATAACCTTCTGCACTATTGTGCATGGCAGCTCACAGAATCCCTACAGTGCAGAAGGAGGCCATTCGGGCCATCGAGCCTGCACCGCTAACAATTCCACCCAAGTCCTATTCCTGTAACCCCACATATTTACAGTATTGGTCCCCTTGACACTAAGGGGCAATTTAGCATGGCCAATCAACCTAATCTGCACATTTTTGGACTGTGGGAGGAAAGTGGAGCACCCAGAGTAAACCAGCGCAGACACAGGGAAAACGTGCATACTCCACATAGACAGTCCCTGAACCAAGGTCCCTGGTGTTAACCACTGTGCCATCCATTAGCTCAGGTATTCAATTCTTTCAAATAAAAAAAAACTGGTTAGTCACAAGATTGTGTGTACAAAATGGTAGCAAATGTTGGCTGCACCATGACGACAGTTGTTCTACCTCAAAGGAATTACTTGTACACAAAGCACTTTTGCAATATGATGAAATGTTGTAAATGCAAAACTTTCTTTCTACATCATTAAACAAGAACTGTGGCCTTCAGTATGGTCACAGTTGGAAAACATTTTGCGTCAAGCATTGATGTTACATCATGGAATTATGCAGTACAGAGGCCATTCGGTCTGTGGAGGTGTCAGCACTTTGAAAAGCTATTGAATCAATCTTACTTTCCTGCAGTCCTTCCTTTTTTCTTTTCCTTTTCAATGGAATACCCAATAGATCTTTGAAAGTTGGTATTGAATCTACTTCCTCCACCCTTTCAGGCAGCGACTTCCAGATCATAATAACATGCTGGGTTAAAAACCTTTGTATCTTTCGGGGGAGGTGATGGCCTGTTGTTTTATCACTAGACTATTAATCCAGAAACTCAGCTAATGTTCTGGGGATTCAGGTTTGATTCCTGCCACGGCAGACGGTGGAATTTGAATTCAATTTTTTAAAAAAATCTAGAATTAAGAATCTCATGATGACCATGAAACCATTCTTGATTGTTGGAAAAACCCAGTGTCCTTTTGGGGAAGGAAATCTGCCCTTATCAGGTCTGGCCTACAAGTGACTCCAGAGCCACAGCAACATGGTTGACTCTTAACTGCCCTCCAAGGGCAACTAGGGATGGGTAATAAACGCTGACCAGCCAGCGATGCCCTTGTCCCATGAACAAATAAGAAAAAAAATCTATCTTCTTGTTAGTTTGCCAACGATCTTAAATCTGTGTCCTTCATCTATCGGCTCCCCTGACAGGAAAAGTTCTTTCCTTTGACTTACGCTATAGAAATTCCTCAGAATCTTGAGCACTTTGATTAAATTTCCCCTTAAGCTACCCTGCTTCAAGGAGAAAAATCCAAATGTCTCTCATTTTGCCACATAACTTGAATTCTTATCGGTTTTATCATTAAGATAGATCTTTTTGCACTTTCTCCAAGGCCTTGATGTTCTTCATAAAGTTATGTAGACCTAATCAGTAATTAGTGGATTGCCACGAAGAAGCCTGTCACTGCACAACTGATCAATAAAGACGCAGCTTCTATCTGTTCGTGTTAGTAATATTGAAGGTTGCAGGCTTGCAATCTGTGCTGCTTTTCTGGCAAACATGGTGTAACTGTATCTGATTCTGGTTGAACTCTGGGGAGGGGAACGTGAAGGGGAAAAGAATTGCTGACTTTGCATTCTGTTAAGAACGAGCCCTCTAAATTATTCTAAGGTTAGAAGTAATGATCCTTCCTGCTTGCAGCTCACCTTACATACATACCGCCTGTGGAGCAAATTAAATCAACAGACAGTTACTATGCCCGAAAATCTGTTCAACAACTGTCAACCGCCATACATTGCAACTAGGCCGACTCCAGTTAAGTTAAGCAACTGCATCGTTTAAAACCTCATCTTCTTCAGGAGGTATTCACGCTCAAGTTTTCCCTCCTATTGCTTCGTACACCAATCAAGGGCTATTTCTGTCCTCTAAAAGGATTTTAAAATTAAGCTGCTCCCACTACTTCGTACCATCACAAACATTGTCCCTTCAGCCCAGAAGCTTGATTATTAAGAGGCATAAATGATAAGTTCTGCTGTGAAAATGTGTCCAGTAGCAAACATGGAAGTGGATTACACCATTCAGTCCAATGCCCCCTGCCTGGTTCTTTTCAGAACAGTCCAGAATTAATCTCACCACCTTGGTATCTTTCCATTGTGCTGTGCCTTTTACAATAGTCTGATAATGAAATATTGACTTCATTAGTCATGTCAAGAGGATAATGAATATGTGGACTATTCCACAATCATGGTTAATTATGATGTTAAGTCATTTGGGGGATAACTATCAGATCTACCGCCTCTAGTTCCTTGGACAATATGAGACAGGGCACATTGGACCTTGGCTGAGAACAGATTCATAAGCTACACAAGATTAGTGGAAATGAATGACTGATAGGATTAGCATTTGAATGGGTAAAGTTTCATGTTGAAAGAAAAGGTGTAAATCTCTCTGAAGTAACTAAACTCAGGAACATAGGAAGAGGAATTGCGCATTTTGCCCATCAAGTTAGTTCATCCAATTAGGTCATCAGAGAGGACCTATCATGAAATCAGGCTCCATTGCTAAGAATTCTTGTTTATTCATGGGACATGGGCGTCGCTGGCTGGCCAGCACTTACTGCCCATCCCTACTTGCTCTTGGAGGGCAGTTGAGAATCAACCACATTGCTGTGGTTCTGGAGTCACACGTAGGCCTGACCAGATAAGGACAGCAGATTTCCTTCCCTAAAGGACATTAATGAACTAGATGGGTTTTTCTGATAATTGACAATGGTTTCATGGTAAATTCTAAATTCCAGATGTTTTTATTGAATTCAAATACCACCATCTGCCATGGGGGGACTCGAACCTAGGTCCCCAGAACATCAACTGAGTTTCTGGATTAATAAGCTTGACCATTATCGAACTGACAATAATGCTTAATGTCAACGGGGTTTGCTTCGAGAAATAAAACCACCAGTGGAATTGAAATTTTCATTTCATTTCATTTCAGGGAATTAAAATGTTAATGGCTGTAACAACTCTACCAGCTACCAGTCACTATGCACCGCCCAGCCCAAAGCCACCACCACCTCTGGCACCAAAGCCAGACAAGGACAATATCAAGTTACAAAAAATCTTGAAGAAGGCTGCAAAGCGGAAAGCTGCACAAGCATATTTACAGCCTGTGGATACATCAGATAAGTCTCACTCTTACTTATCTAAACCTTTCCGTTCTAGTCTGTCTCCTGTTAGCGAAGCTGGTGCTGATCTAGAACGCGGTGAGCACCGTTCTCGATCTCCACGATCCCTCCAATCTTACAAAATATCAGGATTAGCTCTGCCGTCTTATAGACAAAGTCCTGTAATAATGGCCCGTGCACATGTTTCAAGTCCGTACCCTGCACAGAAATCGTTCTACAAAGGCAAAATCGAAATTCTTCCGAAAATTAAAATCAATACCCCAGAGTCACCAGCTGAACAGCAGAACCAAGCAATCAGAAAACTGCCACAGCCCATTGTTCCTGAAAAGACACTCTCCATTCCAAACATTCAACCAGCCAGCAAAGACTTGCCCAAATTTACAATACCAGCACAGTCTTCTCCAGGTTTTTACACACAAAAATCATGGCCTGGCACAGAGGTCCCCTTAGCAAATGTTTCCACAGTTGAATCGGTTACATTTAAAGCTCATGTTCCTGAAGTTAATATTGCTAACATTTTTGGTGTCAATGGCCCCAGCACTGATGTGACTAGTGCTGCAGGTCCTGTGTTCGCAACTTACAGAGCAAAGATACCTACCAACGAACCTTATCTGGAAACCTTTCCCAACACTCCAAGAGCAAAGACCCCCACCTACGAAACTCCATGGTCAAAGGTCCCCATCTATGAAGCTCCAAAGGCAAAGACACCCATCTATGATGCTCTAAGGGCAAAGACCCCCATGTATGAACCCCCAAGGGCAAAGACTCCCACCTATGAACCCCCAAGGGCAAAGACTCCCACCTACGAACCCCCAAGTGCAAAGACTCCCACCTACGAACCCCCAAGTGCAAAGACTCCCACCTACGAACCCCCAAGTGCAAAGACTCCCACCTACGAACCCCCAAGTGCAAAGACTCCCACCTACGAACCCCCAAGTGCAAAGACTCCCACGTACGAACCCCCAAGTGCAAAGACTCCCACCTACGAACCCCCAAGGGCAAAGACTCCCACCTACGAACCCCCAAGGGCAAAGACTCCCACCTACGAACCCCCAAGGGCAAAGACTCCCACCTACGAAGCCTCAGGGGCAAAGACTCCCACCTACGAAGCTCCAAGGGCAAAGACCCCCACCTATGACGCTCCAAGGGCAAAGACCCCCACCTATGACGCATCAGGAGCAAAGACTCTCAGAAATGAGGGTCTTCAAGAAATTCTTGCCAAAAAGGTTGACAGTACCCTTGAAAATGATGCTCTCACAGTTGGCAGTGGTACTGTTAAAGTAGAAATCCTTCATACAGAGGTGACCAGCACACTGAATAACAAAGCAGAATCTGAATCCAGACCATCTGATGCAGTTGTTGAGCCAGCTGACCAAGAAAGGGCCAAGTCATTTCCTAAAGAAGAACAGCAGCTGAAGCCCATGGAAAAAGCTAAGCCTCTTCAACTCAAGACCAGTGGTTGGGCTCGACTCAAGAAGCACATGGTAGTGGAAGAGGAGCCACCAAAGTTCCCAGAGCCAGAACCAGAGCAATCACAGTCAGCATCACAAGAACAGAATGAAGACAAAACACAGGACAGGAAATCAGGGTTGCAAAAGGCAAAAGGATCACGCGCTAATAAGATGTGGGATGCTGTGCTATTTCAAATGTTTGCTGCTAAAGGGAACGTGGAAAGTGAACAGGGGTCAAATGTAGACAGCCCCAAGCAAATGCAGCAGGCAACTCCACCATTCATTAGCCGTCTGCCCCTTCTGCTCTTCAGACCTCGATTTGATGCTAGGAAATTAAAAGAAGCGGCTGAAAGGCCCCTGAAGAAGATGAGTAACTCACTGATTGAGTCAGGGTTGCATCGCAAAGCTATTGATGATGAAGAACTTAAGGATTTCAACCGGACTGCTAAAGGTTGGCAAATAAAACAAAAAGAAATAAGTTGAACATACAGCTAGCAAAGCAAAGTAAGCAACTGACATCCAATAGTCATTGCACTGTTGGAAGAACAAGAAATACACATATAGAGTAGTATCTATACTGCCAATACTAAATAGTTTTTTTATTACTACTTTAAACTCTTACGCATATAATAGTGTTACAGAAAGTAATAAACTGTAATTTCAAACAAGTTCTGCTTTTGTGAACTAATGTTTAGCTTGCTATAATCTATTAATCGGTGTATCATGAATTAGTGGTTTAACTGGTATGTGGATGTATTCTGATTGCTTAAAAGAAGAATAATTAAAAGACTGGTAATTTGATTGACTTAAAAAGACAAGGTAAGCCAATGCATGAAGATTCAAAGTTGACTTAAAGGGCGAGATTTTCCTGCATGTTCATCCCAAGATCAAAAATTTCCACCCAAGATCAACCGTCCTTTGCATGATCAGTGTTCCGTCTGCTACAATTCCTGTGGTGGGTGGGTTGGGAAAATTCCGCCCAAAAGAAAGACATTAAAAGCAAGACATTAATCTGATGAACCTTCCTTGGTACAAGAGGCTTTTGCCAAGGATGGCCATTAGAGAGGTCTATGGTATGTGCCAGATTGCACAGGGGCATTTCAATTCAGCATTAGTACTTTGAACCACATCAATTGAGGATTTTTCAAAAAACACACACCCATTATAGCTTCAAATTTCTTTTCACGTAATACTTTTCATCTTTCTTAAATTCGGCACTAAGTGTTCACAGTTCAATATCAATTGAATTGCACAGTTCTGTACCAATGAGATTCTATAGTTCAACCAGGAATTGATTTCTGATATGACCAGATATGACATCTCAGTGCCAAGTATAAAGGGACCTTAGTATGCATATGCACAGTTCCCCGAAAGTAGCAGCAGAAAGTAAGTGGTTAAGAAGGGAAATTTTCCTGCATTAGATGAGATGTGGAATATAAGAGCAGGGAGGTAATGCTAGAACGGTACAAAACAGTAGTTAGGTCACAGCTGAAGTACTGTGTACACAAGTATGGCTACCACACTGCAAAACCGTTGATCGCGCTAGAGAGGCTATGGAGGTGGTTTCCGAGGATGTTGCCAGGACTGGAAAACTTTAGCTCAGAGAAAAGAGAAGGGTTGTTCTCTTTGGACAGTGGCGGTTGAGGATAGATTTAATTGAGATGTATAATATTGTGTGAGGGGCTAAATAGAGTGGATAGGAAATACACATTTCCATTAATAGAAAAGTCAATGACCAGAGTCCCTTGGTAGAGGGATTAGAGGGGCATCTTGGAGAATTGCTTTCCTCAGCAGCTTCGTAGGAGTATGGAACTCACGGCCAGACAAGGTTTCAAAAGCAAAAACCCTCAAACACATTTAAAAAGACTGGGACGTGCATTTGAACTGCTATAACCTACAAGGTTATGGACCAAGAACTGGAACACAGGGTCAGGTTGATTGGCTCTTCGATATTTGGACACTGACATGATGGGCTGAATAACCCTCTGTGTGGTACATTTCTAGGATTCTATGAATATCAACCACAATATGCATTTCTATAGCAGCTTTAATGTAGCAAAATGTCCCAAGACAAGTCATTTGGGTGTTGTCAAAAAAGTAAATTGATACTGTGGTGCTTAAGGGAGCATTAGACCAGATGACCATGGTCAAAGAGGTAGGTTTTAAGGAGCATCTTAATGGAGAAAACAGAGCTAGAGACTTAGGGAGGAAATAATATCTCTTAACATGTACACGATGGGCCAAATAGCTCCTTCTGTGCCATTTCTAGGATTCATTATGCCAAGGTTGTGTTAGGTTTTATGATGTCTAGCTGAAGTTGCTCAAAAATTATTCTGGAAGCTGATGGTTTCATGCCTCACATGACTCTGCATCTATGAGCACCACAACATAAATATATTTTAAATAAGTTATTGGCGAGATGAGAGAGTTGGCAAATTCCAGGTTTCCTAACTTTGTGCTAAGCAACAATTTCAAGCAGTCAGGTCAGATGAACAGCCAGCATTCCTTGCATGATTATGACTGTGCTTAAATCATCAGCATGTAGAAACTCACACTGCCTCATTCTTTTTCTTAAACTATTCCTGTATTGCAGCCAATCCAATCTTTCTCTATTATAAAACTTCTCACAACACCAGGTTAAAGTCCAACAGGTTTACTTGGAATCATGAGCTTTCGAAGCGCTGCTCCTTCATCAGGTGAGCAGAGAGGTAGGTTTCATAAACACGGCATGTAAAGAGAAAGACATTTGCAAAATAATGGTTGGAAGGAGCAACACTCCGAAGGATTGTGATTCCAAATAAACCTGTTGTACTTTAACTTGTGTGTTCACCCCAGTCCAATGACAGCATCTTCACACCATAATAAAACTTCTCCAATCCTGGTAACATTCTTGGCCATTACCTCTGCACCTTCTCGAGTGCAATTGCAGCCTACCTGTAATGCAGCAACCCAAACAATGCACAGCCAGCAACCTAACTTGGAAATATATCGCCGTTGCTTCACTGTTACTGGGTCAAATTCCTGGAACTCCCTTCCGAACAGCACTGTAACTGTACCGATACCAGCAATTCAAGAAGGCAGCTTACCACCACATTCTCAAGGACAATTAGAGATGGGCAATAAATGCTGGACTAGCCAGTGACGCCCACATCCTGGGAATCAAAAAATAAAAAAATTCTGGCTGTGACCTAATTAGTGTTCAGTGACAGTGTTAAATGGGCAATATCGGATCAGCCTGATTACTGGAGAGGGTACAAAAGTAATTTAGAACGATGTTACCAGGACTGGAAAAATTTTAATTATGAGTAAAGATTGGATTGGCTGCTGCATAATCAATACAATATTTTCCATTATTTACTACCTCCAAAAGTTAAAATCCACCACTGACATCTGAATTATATGGGAATCTTTGATAATGTGATATTACTACATTGATACTGTACAGGGAAGGCAGAAAGGGCAGAAAATAGATTGATATTTTACAGCAAGCATTTCCATTAGAAATAAGAACTATTTGATCGACTAAGCTTTCATTTCTTAAAACGCTGACTGCCCTGTTGTCTACTTCCAGTGCTTACTGTTTCCACCCAGCTTTGATGTGGATATGCCGGCGTTGGACTGGGGTAAACACAGTAAAAAGTCTGACAACACCAGGTTTTAGTCCAACCAATTTATTTGATAGTAAACGCACAAGCTTTCGGGTTAGTCCCTTCATCAGGTGAATGGAGAGTTCTGGCCTCAGACAGAGCATATAAAGCACAGACAGTTTACAGATTACTGATTAGAATGCGAATCTTTACACCTAACCTGCTGTTCAAGTCTTGAAGTGGCCGACAATGTGAGTGGAAGGAGCACTGATCACAGGTTACAGAGATGTGTATTGTCTCCAGACAGTACAGTAAGTGAGGTTTTGCAAACCCAGGCAAGTCATGGGGGTTACAGATAGTGCGACATGAACCCAAGATCCTTGTTGAGACCGTCCTCATGTGTGTGGAACTTGGCTATCAGTCTCTGCTCAGCGACTCTGCGCTGTCGTGTGTCGTGAAGGCCGCCTTGGAGAATGCTTACCCGAAGGTCAGAGGCTGAATGCCCGTGACCACTGAAGTGTTCGCCAACAGGAAGGGAGCAGTCTTGCCTGGTGATTGTCGAGCGATGTTCATTCATCCGTTGTCGTAGCGTCTGATAGCCAAGTTCCACACACGTGTGGATGGTCTCAACAAGGATCTTGGGTTCATGTCGCACTATCTGTAACCCCCAACACTTGCCTGGGTTTGCAAAACCTCACTCACTGTACTGTCTGGAGACAATACACATCTCTTTAACCTGTGATCATTGCTCCTTCCACTCACATTGTCAGCCACTTCAAGACTTGAACAGCAGGTTAGGTGTAAAGATTCGCATTCTAATCAGTAATCTGTAAACTGTCTGTGCTTTATATGCTCTGTCTGAGGCCAGAACTCTCCATTCACCTGATGAAGGGACTAACCCGAAAGCTTGTGTGTTTACTATCAAATAAATCGGTTGGACTAAAACCTGGTGTTGTCAGACTTTTTACTGTGTCCATCCAGCTTCCCAGCACTCACCTAAGTGCGTGATATAAGCCAAATGGAAGCCATCTGTATTTCTTTTTTTTAGTTACTTGGGTCACTTAGTGGAACTGGTAACTAACATTAAGTAATAATTGCTCTGATCACCACAAATATAGCAACTTCATAAACTTATTTGTGAAGAAGATTACTATATGGTGTTCCTGATGAAACATTGAGCATTGTTAGAGAATAAAGATACTCACAGATTCATTTAAGATATCCCTACAGGAAGCAAAAAGAGAAATTCTGAATCCAGTGTATTTTGATCAGCAGTGATATCATCACAAATCCATCCATACTACCAACTTCCTTGGGACAAAAGCCAAACTGTTCAACGATTGGGCTTATTCTGAGAAAATAAATGGCCTCAAAACTCTCCTAATTTTTGTATCACCCATCTCTGTCAACCCAGTTCCTCTCTTCAGGATCACTTGCTCTCAATATTTGCTTTAGCTTGAACAATAGGTAAGGGACACAATTGAGAAGCCAGCTAATTGCTCAGTGAGACCATTCCAAGAAGGACTGTGTTAAAGATGGAAAGACTGCCCAGCCCAGATTGATGATGCCTCTGTTAAGTATAGGTGGAAAATTATAGATGGAAGAGTACAGAGTGTGCACTCTGGGATCCTAGATTCCTTAAACAAAAACTGTGTTACTCACATTAAATTACCCAAGAAAATAATATTTTTCACTTCGCTTTTATATTTAAGGAGTGGACACTCAGTTTTACTATGCAAGCCCCTCAATTTACATATTATTTTTCAGGTTAACTTTGCAGTGGAATAAATGGTTACATGAATTTCAATATCAAATCATAGAATCCCTACAGTGCAGAAAGAAGCCATTTGGTCCATTGAGCCTGCAACAATCCCACCCAACCCCCATCCCCGTAACCCTATGCATTTACTCTGCTAATCCCCCTCAACCTACACATCTTGGGGCATTAAGGGGCAATTTGGCACGACCAATCAACCTAACCTGCACATCTTTGGATTGTGCGAGGAAACCGGAGCACCTAGAGGAAACCCACATTGACATGGGGAGAATGTGCAAACTCCACACAGACAATGACCCAAGGCCAGAATTGAACCCGGGTCCTTGGGGCTGTGAGGCAGCAGCACAAACCACTGTGCCACCATGTCACCCTAATCCTTGCTTCCATACTGAGGTGTAGCTAGAGATCTGATAAAATATTATGCTATGTATTGCATGCTAAACATTGAATTTTGTTTCCATTTGCTTTAGTTCAACTCTGTCCCTTGCCAACCTATTTCTTTCTCGGGGCATAACATTGGAGTTCATGAGTTGCCACTTCCTACTTCAATTCATTCAATGTGTACTATTCATTAATTAGAAAGTGACTAGAACCAGACCAACAATAATTCATTCACAGGTTGTTTGAAAAATAAATTAAACTTAAGTCTTTTAGGAAGCTTTGGAAAGTACGCTGCCTATCCCATAAGAGGCTATCTAAAAGGACTAAATAGCACTTTAAATAGATCTTTCATCATCAAATTCCACATTGCTGCTGCATGATGTTGCATAGGATCTGCTACCATTTAATATGGTCAATTCTAAATATGCAAACAGCAGACCCCTTGCTCTGAGCTGGGAACTCAAATTAATCTAACAGATGCTTATTGTGCATACAAGTAGCTGTCTATTACTGCAATTGAAGTTTTGAACTCAGTGTTAACAGTGTGGTACTGATTTCCGTTTTTGGGTCATTAATTATTGGCACCCCTTACTTTCTGTTGGCTAGTAAGTTGTTTGTGGACTTCAGAGATCACATTTCTCTGAGAATTCGAGGCTAGATTTGAACTCAAGTCACTATCTACCCTCTTGTACTAACCTATCATAGGAATCTTCTATTGTAAAGCTACTCCACCCATACAACAGGCACTTTATTTAACATACATTATATATGAACACTATTCTGGGTGCATGGTAACAAATAGCAGAGCCCACTGAGCAGCCAGCAACAGTGTTTTGGTAGTGCCTGGTAAAAATAGACTTTCACCTGGTTCAGGTGGGATTGCAGGCTGCCCTTTATGGGCTTGCCCAAAATTTGCATTAAGTGGGCATCAGGTTTCCAAAGGGTGGGGGAACTAGAAAAATATTTCAACTGTTGAGTGCCTCATTTTCCAATTCTAATGGTGCACAGTGTAAAATTCTTCTGGTGTGTCTTCCTCTTACTTGACCCCATGAAAACGTCTGACAGCAGTTATAAATTAAGTTTTCAGATTTTAGAATAATATCTAAACCATCCAATTAGATTCCAGTCTGTAACTTACACTCAGGGATCGTTATATGACTATCCACACAAACTGTGTACTTAGATTATAGCCTGTAAATCAAACCCAAGTATTCACTAAACTAAACTCATCAATCACTCTTGATCAGATTCTGGTGTGAAAAGCATTTTCAGGGGTTCATTATTTTACATAAAAAAACATTTAAATGCAGTCTATTAATATACAGCCAATAATTTGCTCAAGTTAGTATTTTATGTAGGGGTAAAATAAGAGAACGCGCCTTGAGATAAGTACAACAAGGGCAGATGCACGGTAAAACCCAACGATGACTGCAGGGCTTTGAAAGACTTACGTTTATAATTCAGTTTACACAACTTCTGCACACAACCCGAGGACATCCCAAACACTCAGGGTGGCTTAGTGGTACACTGGTTAGCACTGCTGCCTTACAGTGCTAGGCACCCGGGTTTGATTCCTGGCTTGAGTCATTGTCTGTGCAGAGTTTACAAATTCTCCCCGTGTCTGCATGGGTTTCCTCCGGGTGTTCTGGTTTCCTCCCACAGCCCAAAGATATGCGGGTTAGGTAGATTGGTCCTGCTAAATTGCCCCTTAGTGTCAGGGAGACTAGCTAGGGCAAATGTAAGGGGTTATGGGGATAGGGCCTGGGTGGGATTGTGGCCAGTGCAGACCTGATGGGCCAAATGGCCTCCTTCTCCACTGTATGATTCTATACTTTGCAGCCAATGAAGTATAATTTGGGAATGATATGATCATGTGAAGGCACATCTTCCTGACTGCCTCATGCCTGATTCACGCACTAGCAATTCTAGTCAAGCAGTGAACCCACACCTTATCTTGTATGTGGCGCCACTGAGTCTGGGATGTGTAAACCATCTAAAATGTCTTCACTGTCATTTCAAGTTGCACAAAAGAAACAAACAAACTGTTTTAGGTTGGGGGATTAGCTTCAACGTGAACTAAGAATATGTTTTCTCTGGAGGAAGGCCCATGGTTGGGTGTAACCATTTGCAGTAGTGTTAAAACTATCGTGAACACTCAGGTAACCATTATTCTGCACGGTGTCCGGGACAAACGTTCTGAGGTATTTCTTTTCTCATGCAGAGCTTTATTTTTGTTACATTGTGGAAATTATTGTTTTGTAATTTTGGTCTGTTAACTCATGAAAAGATGCACGCCAGAGGTTAAATAGAGCTCAATGGTTTTGTCCTAGAATGTGCAAAAAATGAGCTTCAAGCTAATGGCAAATCAACAAAAAATAAAATCTCTGCAGGGCTGCATGACATTTTACCAGCAACAACTGAAAACTGCAAAAAGGAGAAAGAAACTCTTGTCAAGAGATCATTTCCAACCATTGACCACCAGCTGAACGGAGTAGACTTAGCTTGTCATTTGATCTACTGGCACTGTAATAGGAGATTATCTGATTGTTCATGGCTATCGTTTTGATGGGCTTTTTAAAAAAAATTTGAACAGAAATAATGGTCTGGTTGATGGGTCAACTGAACTGTCTGGACATTCATCCTGGAGTTTTGGATGAGATCTGAAGTTGTTGCAGTGTGTAAATCTCACTCATTGTTACCCGAAAATATCTCCCCTCTATATCAAAAAGACCTGCAAAGCAGACTGAGATAAGGGGGAAGTTTCCATTAACAAATTTGCTCCACATTTGTTAAAGAAATAAGGCTATGGACATGGTTCATTGTTAAACAGATCAAGATATAATAGAATCATAGAATCCCTACAGTGCAGAAGGAGCCATTCGGCCCATTGGACCTGCAGTGACAACAATCCCATCTATCCCTATCCTCGTAACCCTGTTAATCCCTCTGAAACAGAGAGGCAATTTAGCATGGCCAATCTACCTAACCTGTGCATCTTTGGACTGTAGAAGGAAACCAGAACACGGAGGAAATTCAAGCAGATACCAGGAGAACGTGCAAACTCCACACAAGACAGTCACCCAAGGTTGGAATTGAACTCAGTTCCCAGGTGCTGAGAGGCAGCAATGCTATCCACTGAGCTATCCCTGATTTTCTAAAGTAATAGTTTTTTCTGTAGTTCCCTGTGGTGAAATTAATTGAAAATCTTAAAGTTACTCATTAATATAACAGATTTTCAAACATCCTTAGTCAGGAGAAGAAGCAGATAACCGAGCACTGGAAGGAAACCTGTTACTTGGAGCTGGACTGTCAAGAACATCAGAATGACAGATATTTCAACACAGAGACATTCAATGACTATCCAGAATGAGAAATACATCGAGAGAACTTGACCAGAAAGTTGTATCGGACTATTTTATTTTTCTGGCACTGTAAAATATTTAGTTGAGTTTTTATTCTAATTATAAACAAAATGAACCAGCTTCTGCTCAATTATTCTAATTTGTGGATGTAATGTAAATAAAGTTTTATTTGAAATTATCCAGATGTGAATTAGGAGTCAGCACTCTTATTAATTCTGCACCTCAGACAAAAGAAAAGACTTCAAATCACTTGGGGCTCAATTCCTAGCTGCAACTGAGCTTTAACAGGAGTTGCCAGCCAGAAGCAGGAAAGATATCAAAGGCATTCGGTGTTAACTCCACAGGATCCACTATCTTAAAGAGTCACACATAGCAGATCCCCATGGCTTTTTCCCAGTGTTTTCTTCATGTTTCTGTCAAATGCTATGGAGCACTTTTCTATTCGTTTATTGATGTATTTTTACATCCTCAGGTGATTCGGTCCGCCTTGCTGGCCAACAAGGGGCATACACGCGATGGGCTGTGTGAGGGTTGCTCTTGGATGTTGCTTTGAGAGCTGCCTAGTGCTTCACGTCCGTTAGTGTACGCTTAAACTGGACCAATTGACGGGCAACACGACAGCTCAGTGACTATCACTGTTTGCTGTGCAGTTACAGGGACCCGGATTGGATCTCTGGCTTGGGTCGGTGTCTGTGGGAGTTTGCACATTCTCCCTGTGCTTGTGTGGGTTTTCCCCGGGTGCTCCGGTTTCCTCCCACATCCCAAAAACGTGCTTTTTAGGCTGATTGGTGTCAATAAATTGTCCCCGAATGGGATCTCCCTTAATCTGGCGCACATATAATTCCCTAAATTGCACCCCTTTATTGTGGAGTCCACTAGAGGTAGACAAGAACGTCGACAATTGATGAAGGACTTGAATAAGGCACTCACAGAGTGTTAAAATGGGCAGCGCGAGCTTGTGGGGCCAAAGGGCCTGCTTCCTGTGCTGTTCTTTGTTCTACATTTTAGTTATTCTTTTTAATGCAAGTTGTTGTACTTATTCAAATTAAAACACCCCTCCCTTCTCCCTCTTTCTGATCAAATTCTCTTTTAGGGCTATGGTCCCAAAGACAAAATATCGATGGTTATGACAATGAAAACAGGAAAGTTATAGCAGGGCACCAAGACAAGCATTCAAAGGGACCTTTCAATCCATTTCCAAATACATGCATTTTTTTTACGGCCAGGACTGTGAAAACTTGCAATGCCCCACAGCAGGTTATGGGGAGTTGTGAAAATTTAATGTTGGTACTTGGTAATGTCAGGAATTCAGTGCTGTGCAATGGTTCCTCCCAATCTACAGGTTGTGACTCCAGAGCAGGGAAAACTTGGCATTCCATGATTTTGTACATTCTGTAAGTGTTAATTTTTAATATTTTTTCATGGGTATGTGGGGTTTACAATTCCAACATTTATAGCCATCCCTAATTGCCCTTGAGAGCATTTACGAGACAACTATGTGGGTGTGGTTCTGGCATCTCATGTTGGCCAGACCAGGTAAGGACAGCAGATTTCCTTCCTTGATAGACATTAGTGATCCAGAATTAATGATAGCTAGACTCAGCAATAAAACTTTCAATTCAAGATTGAATTTAAATTCCACTTATTGCCAGGTGGGGTAGCTCCAGAACATTAACCTGGCTCTCTGGGTACTAGTCCATTACCACAATGCCACCATCCAATGAAATAATTTAAGAGAGATGATCAAATGCATGAGTGATGAAGTTAAGTTTGCAAGAGACTTATGAAAGAGAGGAGAAATGTGAAGAGGGCCCAAGGGTACTCTGAACCAAATCGACACGAGTGTGAGATTTCCATTTCCCCCACATTTCGTGTAGAATTCCTATGAACCACAGAGAGGACTCTTTCATTCCATCAGTTTGGATTTATTCATGCCAAGACACCAGACTAATAATGGGGCATTTTTTAAAGGGATGTGGGTACACTGGCAAGACCAGCATTTGTTGCCCATCCTTATTGCCCTTGAACTGAGTGGCTTGCTAGGCCATTTCAGAGAGCAGTTAAGAGTCAACCACATTGCTGTAGTTGGCTGTTGATTGCATATTTCCTTTCGCAAAGGACATTAGTGAACCAGATGGGTTTTAATGGTAATGGTTTCATGGTCATCCCTATTGAGACTAGGGCTGGAATTCCCCAGCTTGAGTAGGTTTTCCCACTGCGGATGCACCTCACTGGTGATGTATATTCCTTATGTGTGCCATGGGTGGGGAACCTGCAGTGGGAGGGGGTGTTGAGGGGTGATTTCAGCTGGACATGACCCATCCCTCCTGCTGTGGGCTCCCCATCAATGGCACAGGCAAGGTATGTAAATCGCTATTGAGGTGTCTCCGCAGTGGGAAAACCTACCCAGGCTTTATATTCCACATTTATTAACTGAATTCAAATTCCACCAGCTGCTGCAGTATATAATTCTACAAACCATTTCAATTTTCTGATTCTGCACGTTCAAGACAATGTTCACCAGTGGAGTGAGCACATTTGGACTGGTTGTATGGAGGGGATACCTTGGCCAAATTTGCCCCAGGTAGGTCTCTCATCTTCACCAGTTCAGGTTTCCCACACGTGCAAACATTCAGGAAAGCAGAGCAACATAGAATCCCTGCGCTGCAGGAAGAGGCCAATCGGCTCATCACGTCTGCATCGAAGCTCTGACAGAGCATCTTATTCAGGCTCTACCTCCATAACCCCACATATTTACCCCCCCCTAACCTACACATCTTAGGATACTAAGGGGCAATTTAGCACACCCAATCCACCTAACCTGCACATCTTTGGACAAGTCTTGAAAAGTTGGGGGTGACTCAGTGAATGTTAGATCAGCCATGCTCTTAATAAACGGTGGAATAGGCTAGAGGGCTGAATGACCTACTCCTGTTCCTATTTCTTATTAACAGAAAAAAAAAATGCAGACCTGAATATCCCCAACATTACAATCCAGACACAGCTCAAATTCAAATTGGGTCTAGGCTCTAATCTTGTCTTCCCTTCGTGTTCATGTATTCATGCTTTGAATCAGAGATCACTGGAGAACTATCAGGAGGACAAAACTACAGGTAGCTGTTTGTTTACTTGTTTAGATTATTTATATTGAGGCCACATGTTACTAAAAGAGATCTAAAAGACTGGCCTCTGAGCAGCACAGAAATAAACTGAAGAATAACACTCAGTGAGACATACTTTTATTTAACATCTCAAAAATGACCCTGATTTCAAATGAAATCTTTCAGAGCAATGGATTTTAATCAATGTAATTGGAAAGCAGAAGGAGTCACTGAAAATGATAGCTAAAAATGTTTTATAGTGCTTCGACCAACACATGCTATCATTGGCTATATGGGAAATATGCTCCAAATAGCACTGATCTATACACAAGGTTGATTACCGCATAACATACCTGACCCATCATACCAATAGCATTGACATTCAGGTTACTAACTATACAAATTATAATTGAAGTGAGACATAATTATTTTCTCTCTCTCCAGGTAGTGTCCTCATTGTCTGACACTTGCTAATGATGGCTTCAGCCCACGAAATCACACTCGAGCAAGGCAATAGCCTCAAAGATCTACCTCAGTCAGTACAGGGATTGAACCGTCACCCTTGGCATCATCATGCATCACTCTCTAGCCAACTGACTCCCGCCACCCACACACTCTGAAATGGGTCAAAGACTCAATGGAGTTAAGAAGAATGAGGGGTTATTTCATTGAAATTTACAGAATACTTAATGGATTGGAAAGAGTGGACATGGGGAAGATGTTTCCATTAATAGGTGAGACAAGGGCCGAGGACACAGCCTCAGAATAAAGGGATGACCCCTTAGAATGGAGATGAGGAGGAACTTCTTCAGCCAGAGGATGATGAATCAAAGGAATTCATGGCAGAGAAGGCTGCGGAGGCAAGGTCATCGAGTATATTTAAGATAGAGATAGATAAGTTTTTGATTGGTAAGGGGATCAGAGGTTATGGAGTAGAAGAATGGGGTTGAGAAACTTATCAGCCATGACTGAATTTTGGAGCAGACCTGATGGGTCGAATGGCATAATCCTGCTCCTAAATCTTATGGTCTAATGCTTCAAAATTGGACAACCTTGCAAATAATTTAAATAATGATTGGTACAACATTGATGTTGGGCCACAAGATGTCACTAGCACTAATGCAAACATTACACCAGGCAAATTTACAAATGGTAATGAAGTCATCTAGGAAGTCTATTACTCTACCAGCTCTCTCCTCTCTGAATCCTTGAAGCCAACATAGTGCTCCTGAGCATTAAGGGAGATCTGCAAGACTATTATATTACAAGTACCAATTTAAGACCTGTACCGGTATAGTGAAATTGGCGAGCAAACCAAAGGTCTACTACCAGCTCTAGGCTGCTCCCTATCCACACAAACTGGAATTCACAGGCATGCAAATGTTCAGATTAGCAGGAAGTGCTCTGAAAATATTTGATTTAAAATGAAGGGCAGCCAAGGATCATTCTGCATCAATTCAAATTGTTTTATACTCTTGGCATGCTTATACCTTGCATTGAATTATCGGTTCAATTCTAGACCATAAAACTTCCTCTTGTAATATACATTAAAAAAAGGCAGCTGTATTAAGATTACCTCAGGCTAACTGCCACTACCTTAGTGTCTTGGCCTGATCCAAAGTGATCACTCCAAGTTTTAAAACCCTGCCCAAAGCCATCGCACACTTATTTCCCATCATCACAAACAGACAGAACTCACTTGATTGACTATTTGCATTGGTACCGTGCTAATCGTCAGAAACGGCAACCTTCTCGTACTTGCCGTGGCCGGTTACCACAAACTTGTACCTTGTGCCAGAGGGATGATTCTAAAACAAACCAGAAATCAAGATCATTTTAGTTTGGACTACTTATTGTAGACAGAGTTAAGGAAAGCAAACACAGCTCAGTTGATACCTTGCAGAAACGTAAGCCCAGAGTTTGCAGTAAAAGCCAAAGCCGAGGGCGCTTGCCACTGAGAAAACTGCCCACAAAGATCTGCAAACTCTATGGTGTGTTCTTCCTATTCCCACCATCAGTTTAACTCTGCTGTCAAGTTCAAGAGATGTGCAGTAGTGATGTCAGCAGGCAGGTAAGGGACCCATCACATTGAAATATTCACAGCAAAGCAAGGAGCTAGAAGCATTTAATCCCTTCACTTTTGAATCTTCAGATAGTGAAATGTATGACTATGATTAGATTAAGATAGACCTTTTTTTAATTAAAAAATTTTGGTTTTAAAATCATGATTTAAAAAAAGCCCAAAAATTTAAAATTAGCTTTTTAGGGCCAGTGAGTGTGCTTACATAATTACTTATAATTATGAAGTGTGCCCTTAAAATTCCAGATACACTTCATTCATCAAGATGTAACTTCATCAAATACTGTTACAGTGGCACTAACATTGTAAGAGTGTATGTTTCTGCCAAACTGAGATCGTAATCTGTGGGAACCATTGCACTGCATCCCATGGAGGAACCTAATCTTGATTTCCACATTATTCTACACATATACAAAAACTTTGAGTGGGATTTTCAGCCACCCTTGCCCCAAAAGTCCTGCCTGAGATCAATGGACCTTTGCATAGTCCTTACCCACCTGCTATGATTCCCATGGCAGGCGGGACAGGAAAGTTCCACTCCTGAAGTTGTTGTCAGTTCCAGTGGAGCAATGACAGTAAATGCTGACAGTTTCATTATCGCAGCAGAAACTGGGCCATAGTTACGATGTTCTCAATAGTATCAGCATATTATGACTAAAATTATAGGAACATAGGAGCCCATTCAGCCCAACGAGCCTGCTCTGCCATTCAATACAATCATGGCTGATCATCCACTTCTATGCCTCTCCACCCACATCACACCATCCCCATATCTCTTCATGCCATTGGTATCTAGAAAACTGTCAATCTCTGTACTTTCACAGCCTGCTGGGTTAGAGAATTCCAAAGATTTACAACCTTCTGAATAAAACAAATCTTCCTAGGGCAGAACTTTCTGGCTGCGCTCACTCTGAAACCGGAAAATCCTGCCTGAGGTCAATAGGCCTTACATGGTTTACCCTCACACGCTCCGACTCCTATGGTGGGCGCGACAGGAAAATTTGCATCCTAATCTCAGTTCTTAGTGGCTCCCCCCTTAATTTAAAATGGTCTCCCTAGATTCCATTGTGCTTAACCAATGGAAGCATCTTACCTGCATCTATCCTGTCTACCCCTTTAAATATTTTGTAGGTTTCAATGAGATCACTTCCCATTCTTGTCAATTTCTCTTCATAGGACAGCCCTGCCATCCCAGGAACAAGTCTGGGTGCAACTTTGCTACACTCCTTTTATGGCAATAATATCCTTCCTAAGGCAAAGCGATCAAAACTGCACACAGTATTCCAAGTGCAGTCCAAGCAAGTTTCTATATAATTGAAGCAAAACTACACTACTCTTGTACCCAGATCCTCTTGTAATTAATGTGAACATACTATTAGCCTTTCTGATGGCTCGCTCAACCTGCATGGTAACTTAACATCCAGGACCTTCTGTACATCTACATTTTCTAATCTCTCACTATTTAAGAATTACTTTGCACATCTCTTTCTGCTACCAAAGTGGATAACACTACAGCTTTCCACATTGTATTCCATCTGCCATGTTCTCACCCTCCCACCAATTCTGTCCAAATCCCGTTGAAGCCACTTTGCATCTTCCTCACAACACACATTTCCTCACTCCACCTAGCTAAGCTTGGTACCCACATCCAAATTGTTGACATATACTGTGAACAACTTGAGCCCGAGTACTGATCCTTGTGGTACACCACTCATCACAATCCGCCAATGCGAGAATGACCTGTTTATTCCTACTCTGTTTTCTGCCTGTTAACCAATCCGTAATCCATATCAGTATATTACTGCCTTTGCTAACTAATCTTCTGTGTGTGTGTGGGCGGCGGGGGAGGTGGTGGCGGCGGCATTTGAAAATCCCATTTATCATTTTTGTAAGATCCTCAAAAAACTCCCAACAGGTTTGTCAAACATGATTTCCCATTCATAAGCCTATGCTGACTATGCCCAATAAGATCATTATTATCTCAGTGTCCATTTATCACATTCTTTATAACAGATTCCAGCATTTCCCTACTACCGATAAAAAGCTAACAGGTCTCTATAGATTCCTGTTTTGTCTCTCCTTCCCTTCTTAAATAGTAAAGTAGCATTTGTTACCTTCCAATCTGCAGGAACTATTCCAGAATCTATAGAATTTTAGAACATGATCATCACTACATCGACCATCTCCCTAGCTACCCCTTTCAGCACTCTGGGATGTCGAGCATCAGATCCCAGGGACTTATCAACCTTAAGTCCAATTAATTTCTCTAATATAACATTCTTACTAATACTAATTTCCTTCAATTCCTTATTCATCCTCGCCTCTTGGATCCCTAATTATGTTAGATTTCTTGCACCGCTTCCTCAGTGAAGATAGACACAAGGTCATCATTTCATTTCTCTGCCATTTCTCTATTCCTTGTCATAAATTCTCATAACTCTGCCTGTAATGGACCCCCATTCCTCTTGGCCAATCATTTCACTTTTACGTACCTATAGAAGTTATTAGTCTTTTATGTTTTTTATATTTTTTATTACAACTTTGTGTTCATAATATATTCTCCCTTTTTTTGTCAGCTTCTTGGTCCAGTTATATCTCTTATTGTAACAGTCCTAATTTCAAGCAGTAGAAATGTTAAAGACATTACTTAAGTGTAAGTTGTTGTTGAAGAATTCTGTATTATTGCATTAATTGTGGATCTTAGGATTGTCAAGCTGATGCCACATGTTTGTATCTTTGCTATTGGTTTCAATCAAGTGAGCAAGGCTTTTAACACTATGGGACACAAACAGGGCGTAGCACTAAGGCTGTAATCGGTCACTCTCTGCATATGTGTCAGAGGTGTGTTTGCTCTGGAATTATTTCAATTTAAGATTTACCTCATGTGTGCATGCAACTATATAAAACTGGGAGCACCAGTCCACAATCTCCTTTCTCTATTCATTCCAACTGGAAATCATTTTATCTTGCAATCTTTCATTTTATCGGAGAATGTTTCTCTGACAAAACATGAAACAGTGGTAGTGGACAGGTCACCATTAAATATAGCATGAGACATTTAATTCTATTGCAGTCAACAAAACTGAAAAGCTGCTGCTGTGTATAATGGTTAATCAAATTCAATTAACCAGAGAATCCCTGCAGGGCAGAAAGAGGCCATTCGGCCCATCAAGTCTGCACTAACCACAATCCCTCTCAGCCCCTATCGCCATAACCACAAGTACTTACCCTGTTAATCCTCTGACACTAAGGGGCAATTTAACATGACCAATCAACCTAACCTGCACATCTTTGGGCTGTGGGAGGAAAACGGAGCACTCAGATGAAACCCACATTGACACGAGAAGAATGTGCAAACTCCGCAAAGGCAGTGACCCAAGCCAGCAATCAAACTCGGGTCCCTGAAGCTGTGAGGCAGCAATGCTAACAACTGTACCACCCCAAATTAATGCTGGGTTTGCATTTTTCCATTCAAAGTGTCCCATAAATAACAAATCAGTATTTGTTATTTATGAGCACTGGATGTCTAGGAGTCCCATTATAAGAATGTTAATGAGCAGACCTATTTCGCCATCGCAGCAAATAGTTTCACTGCCCGTTTTTAAGCAGTAATTAAACAGGGGTCAAAGCAAAAGCACATCAGCTGACTAGGCTGGGCTGAGTTTTCACTTTGCACAGTCGAAACAAAAATATGTCCTCATCTCAAAATAGTCCAGCTTTATATTTTGAGAGCCAATTGAGTTGAAGAAAATGAAACTTTAGATTAAGATTTGTCTTCAGCTTGTCAAAGACAGACGCTGAAATTTTTAGATGTTCATCCCCAGGATGCAGTAATGGAGCTGTAACCGGAGCTGTTCTTCATGATGCATCAGTCATATGATCAGCTTGCATATAACATCTCAGTACCAAGTTAAAATAACACAACTCTATCCTTTTGCATTGATCCAAACTGCAGCCATTCTTGTAGTTGTGACTGGGATTGCAATTCCATTAGAGATAATAAAAATATTAATACAACTGTTTGACCCACATACTACTTGGATGAGAGGGATGCTGAGTGGGATGTGGAGGATGGGTACAGAGCTGAGGTCATCATGTACAGCCTATATGTATATTACATTCAAGGGTCTATTCTCATTCTAAGCTTTCTTAGATTTTTGTTTACAAGTGTTCCTTCCAAGATGACATTAGCTGGTTTACTCACCTTTCCAACATGTGATTTGGTGGAAGAATCAGTTTTGTTTTCCCAAATATTCTTTTTGCTCCTCACATCTCCTACCTTAATCTCCTGAAGAAATACAAATAGATTCCATTCATTAACTTATTATCATTGGCAAATAAATCATAGCAGGCTATTGAAATATTTACAATCAGGGTCACATACAGAAATGGACCCCATACCGTTGAAGAAAAGGTATTGTGTTTTTTTGGAAGAATTGCACTGGATTGTTCAACATGAAATTCCATTCATCCAGATTTTTCCCAAACGTAATTAACCCAGTTCAAAGTCTACACTGCATTACCCAATTTAACACTCTTAACACAGCACCTTACAAACCGACAACCACTACCATCTTGAAGGACACATTGGAACACCATCACCTGGAAGTTCCCCTCCAGGCTGCTCACCATCCTGACTTGGAAATATTCTTCACTGTGACTGGGTCAAAATTCTGGAACTCTCTCCTTAACAGCACCATGGGTGCACCTACACCACATGACTGCAGTGGCTCAAGAAGGCAGCTCACCATTATCTTCTCAGGGGCAATTAGGGATGGTCACCAAATGCTGGCAGGATGGGCAATAAATGCTGGCCTAACCAGTGACATCCCACAGATGAATAGGAAAAAGAAAAATTGCGACAATGATCATTTCTGATTATAATTTGGAAAGATCTGATGATTTTGAATGCCATATCACAAAGTACTTCACTGATCCATGACAAAACCACGAGACACCAGTTGGTGGCAGAGTGCTGGGCTTTCTACACTGCAACTATATTTTGATACACATACGACAACTACTTTGCCAAAATAGCCTGTATGACTAGGTTGCTATAAATTACAGAGCAAAACTGCTAACTGGCACAAATTCTTTCTTCGTAGCCCATATGATTGTTAATTCAGTGATTTAATGTAGAATAATACTTGCATGAGTGTTATTACTTTCCTGGTGATGTTTCAGCACATTGAATGTAACGTGATTCCAAAAAACGAGGGACAATATAAAGGACTATATCTCTTTTCCACCCTGCTTACTCTAGTGTTTGCTTGGCCATCTGTATTTTCAATTACTTCACAGCTAATCTATTTTTTCATATCTCTTGCAAGCTTCAAATGGACTTCTTCATTCTTGGAGAGGTTTTAAATGACCAAACCAACTCCCAGATTGAAACAAAGCAGCTTTTTTTGTAGTCTGGAAAAAGAAAGCATTTTCCAGACTTTCTGGATTTTTAATAATTGACCACACTATTATGACTTTAATTTAAAATTCTGTCAGTCATAGGGAAAGCAAACAATGTAAAAAGTATTGTTCAAATTTGATTTATCCCTTTCAAGGCTCCAGCTAATGAAATTTGCAATCTAAGATAAGTCTGGTACCAGATTTTGAACTTCAGCCAGTTTTTAGGCTGCTATCTCATAATAATAAAGAAAAAAGTTTACTGTCACCACTAGGCTTACATTAACACTGCAATTAAGTTACTGCAAAAACCCCCAGCTGCCAAACTCCGGCATCTGTTCGGGTACACAAAGGGAGAAATTAGCACAGCCAATGCCCCGAACCAGCACATCTTTCGGACTGTGGCAGGTACAGAAGGCAGTAAAGAAGGCAGATGGTCTGTTGGCCTTCATAGCAAGAGAATTTGATATAAGGACAGGGATGTTTTGTTGCAATTGTATAGGGCATTGGTGAGGCCACACCTGGAGCATTGTGTGCAGTTTTGGTGTCCTGAGGAAGGATGTCCTTGCTATAGAGGGAGTACAACGAAGGTTTACCAGGCTGATTCCTGAGATGGCAGGTCTGTCATATGAGGAGAAACTAAATTGGTTAGGAATATATTCACTGGAGTTTAGAACAGTGAGAGGGGATCTCATAGAAACTTATAAAATTCTAACAGGGCTAGACAGGGTAGATTCAGAAAGAATGTTCCCAATGATGGGGAAGTTGAGAATTAGGGGTCATAGTTCGAGGATAAAGGGTAAACATTTTCGGACTGAGGTGAGGAGAAATTTATTCACCCAGAGGATAGTAAATATGTTGAATTCACTACCGCGGAATATAGTCGAGGCCAAAATGTTGTCTGATTTCAGGGACCCAAGATACCTATTGAGACCGTCCTCATGTGTGCGGAACTTGGCTATCAGTTCTGCACACATGAGGATGGTCTCAACAGGGATCTTGGGTTCATGTCGCACTATCTGTAACCCCCGTGACTTGCCTGGGTTTGCAAAACCTCACTTACTGTACTGTCTGGAGACAATACACATCTCTTTAACCTGTGATCAGTGCTCCTTCCACTCACATTGTCAGCCACTTTAAGACTTGAATAGCAGGTTAGGTGTAAAGATTCGCATTCTAATCAGTAATCTGTAAACTGTCTGTGCTTTATATGCTCTGTCTGAGGCCAGAACTCTCCATTCACCTGACGAAGAGGTTAACCTCGAAAGCTTGTGAGTTTACTATCAAATAAATCGGTTGGACTTAAACCTGGTGTTGTCAGACTTCTTACTCTAGTTTCTATGGCCAGCATTTTACCGACACGTCTACCCAAGGTTCGTACGATCATGCCCAAGGCCAACAGAGAATGATGTTCTGCAAGTCTCGCCTGCCCCAAAATCAAAACCAGGGCCTATGTTTCTATGTCCAACATGTAAACAGCACAGACAGGCATTGGAGGGCGCTATTGCCCTACAGGCTCAAACCATATGTTATTCTGGTTTTTCTGTGCCTAAGTTATCTTGGGTGGAAATACTTCCAGTGTGGATAATTTATGTGTCAGGAACAATGAACTACTTATCTCCTTCCTTTGCAAAAGGACAAGCCTCAGACTTTATATTCAAGTGCAGTTACTGCCCCAGGAGGTCGAGACTCAAGAGTTTCAATGAATCTCTGCTTTTTGGACTCATGTTAGTCTAAATCTAAAAATCTTTTGTTTTTAGAAGCAAAAACGTCTCCATCTCAACTTTCTCAATTTTATTTTAAGAAAGAGAGTAATTCTTTTTAAAAAGTCACCTGGGGGTGCATTGAATGAAGTTTTGATCTTAAGAACCAAGTTCCGTAATCAAGCATTTGCAGGTCAGGTGTAGTTCAGCCAGTTGTAGAATTTCCTTGGCCCTAAGCTTTGCTTCTTACTTCAGGAGATCACATGCCAGCATAACTTTAGCGATTCCCCATGCCAACCATCGCAGAGTTAACAGTCAATTTGTATTGAATTGTGGAAGGTTTTTATAATGCTTTTGTTGTCTGTCTCAGGGGACCAAGTTGAACCTGCCCAAAGTTTGCAATGGACACTTGTAGTCAGCCATTATAGAGCCGGAGAGGGGACTTCACTCCATTGGCTTGAGCTTGATTCAACCTCAAGTTACGTTACGTGAAATGGCAGTTTGCCAACTAATGGTGCTGCAAAAATCACAATTTCAAAAGGAGTTTGGTTGTGAAAGCAGCAGAATAATGAACTCCTTTGCGTTTAGTTTTGCTTTTATTTGGCTATTTCCCCTGGATGTGCCGGTTATTGCATACAGAATGTAGGTGGGACCCGAGTTTGTATTTCGTGGGTCAATGTGATCGTGGCCCTGGCTTCAATCACACAATGGTGTCAGAGAAAACATTTGCACATTACTTCTGTATTGGCCTGTGTTTTTATTTTAACCAAAAAACGTGTGTGCTTAAAAATAAAATATGAACTCGAGCCATTTCAGACTGGTATTCATATTTTTAAGAGTGGCAGCGTGATCAACTGTTTCAAATCAGCTGAAAACCATTAACTGCCCAATATTCAGCAGTGTACAAAGACAGTTGGCTGGTTTGTGATGCAGGGCAATGCCAACAGCATGGGTTCAATTCCCGTACTGGCTGAGGTTATTCATGAAGGCCCTGCCTTCTCAATCTCACCCCTCACCTTAAGTGTGGAGACCCTCAGGTTAAATCATCACCAGTCAGTTCTCTCCCTCAGAGGGCAAACTGGATATATGGTGACTTAACTTTCATCTGCAAAGACACAGAGGTCATTCTTTCTTCAATTTACCAATGGTCTGAGGAGGGAGTGTATAGTATTCGTTGTTGACCAGTTAATGACTTTGAGAAAATAAAAGTTGATATTGTATCAATTGATAAATATACCTGACGCAATGGAATAAAAAGCATCTCAATATGCTCCAGTTACTTGCACATTTTTCACATCACACTTTGCATCCAAGATCCAGCAGCCACTTGATTGCTAATCTGCATTTTTAACTCCTGGGACACATCCTAGAAGCCACAAACCTTTGGTTCCAAAATAAGACAACTAACAAACTAAACCAAGTTCAAAATGTCTAATTCAAATATTTCTGATATATGTGACTGATTAAGAAGCATTCACGAAAGCAGTATGTTATCTCAATTCAGAATAAGTGGCCTCAGGGCACCTGACAAAGGGAGGTCAAAATATCAATTCCTTTTCCTCAGTATTCAGTCGGGTTTCCCTTTGTCGTCTTCCAGCGGGGAATTAGCACAGGAGCTGCACAATAACCGCAGGTGATGGCTACATTAATTTAAAACCTTCAACCAATATTCCTAAAACGAATCATTAAAAGGCAGGGAGATTAACATTTGTGGAAGGTTTCCTGTTGCTACTTATTGTCTAGTCATCCCTCCTAGTATTTTAAATAAGGAGCAGTGTTTACACTTTTAAAGTGAAATTTTTTTTCCCCCGCCAAAGGCACAGTCCCAGAAGCAAAACAGACTTGCTTAAACGTCTTTTCGTGCATGAACTGGGACAGGGATATTCCCCCAGAGAGGGGAGCACAGCAACCCTGTTCTCACACAACGTCCACAAGATAACTGAGTAAACAAGTATGTGGCAGATGCAGTATAACGTGGATAAATGTGAAGTTGTCCACTTTGGACAGAGATACAGAATGACACAGTACTACTTAAATAGTGATTGATTGGGAAATAATGATGTACAAACGGACCTGGGCGTCCTAGTACACCAGTCACTAAAAGCAAGCATTCAGGCACAGCAAGCAGTTAGGAAGGCAAATGGTATGTTGACCTTCATTACAAGAGGACATACTGCAGTTGTACCGGAGTATTGTGTGCAGTCTTGGTCTCCTTAGCTAAGGAAGGATACAGTTACCATGGAGGAAGTGCAGCAAAGGTTCACCAGACTGATTCCTGGGATGGCAAGATTGCTGTATGTGGAGAAATTGGATCAACAAGGCCTGTATTCACTAGGGTCCAGAAGAATGAGAGGGATCTCATTGAAACATTTTAAAATTCTGACAGCACTGGACAGATTGGATTCCAGGATGTTATTTCCCCTGGCTGGCGAGGTTGAGAACAAGGGGTCACGGTCTCAGGATTCTAGGTAGACCATGTAGGACAGAGATGAGGAGAATGTTTTTCATTCAGTGGATGGTGAAAATATGAGTGTTGAGCCCGAACCAGTGAATATATTTCGGAAGGAAATAGATAGATTTCCAGACTCTACAGGCATCAAGGGATATGGGGAGAGTGCAGGAATATGGCACGGAGATAGAGGATCAGCCATGATCATACTGAATGGTGGAGCAGGCCCAAAGGGCTGAATGGCCTATTACCACGTTTCTATATGTGCGCTGAACAGCAAGAGTTATTGGATCACAATCAGAAAGGAGTCTTACTTGATGGCCAAGGGCAATGACAGCCTGACATACTAGTCTTGATCACAACTGGACATGATTCACTACAATGTACTTTAAAAATGGGTGCCCGTAAGTAGTATTACTTCAGTAGGTTGTAACTGGCAGCAAACATTCAGATGATCCCATGGCAGCCTAAACGTGCAGACAAATTTGCTCATCTTATTTTGTTCTCCAGGCAGCAAGGGTTCATTTTTTTATTGGTTGTGCAGTACCACCAGATTCAATGGTCTCATCATTAGCAACACCATGAGGAACAGCACTAAAAGGTTGCATGGTGGCAGCATTGCAAATGGGGCCTCATAGCTTTTAGCCCACTCTCTGCCCTTTCAGTAACCAGGCCAATTAACCAGCACCAACAATGTGTAATATTAATTCTCTTTTAGAAACTTCAATGAGAAAGTCATTTGTAAGGGGCCATCATTCATTAAAATCACATTAGCGTGGAAATATTTTACAACGTTTCAATGAAACAATCAATGGGAAATCTCAACTGAGCTACAAACCTCGAATTTAAAGGCCACAATGGAATGCTGCACGTCAACTGTGGCGCATATGATAATGAGGAAACCTCAATCACAGTACAGACCCTTATCTATGTCTGTCACGCTTTATCATACTGAACAAGAGAGAACTGGGGGTTGTAAATACTAACAGCAATATAGTTCACAATTCAGTGACTATGACCATTTGTACTATGTCAGCGTATCCAGCAGCAAGCAATCTGTGGGAGGCACTTCAAACAGTAACATAAATGAGATGCACAGAACGTCATGCAACAGATTTTCCACCATTTTCCCACCAGGAAATGGGGCAGGAAAATTGAAGCCAGAAAGTCACCCTGAGAAAGCTACCTGAACAATTTTCCACTTGCCTACTGAAGGAAGTCAGCATTACCTGCGGCATCATCACAGCGTTTCCTATAAATAATGATGGCTGGATGGGTTTTGCTTCATTTCTCTCCCCTGCTGTGGGAAGGAATGGTCACCATGTGAAACAACATCACTACAGAAGCAAGCTTAGGGGCCTGTGAGTGTTGGTCCACATGTTTTACATTGTTGATCCACATGTTCTCCATTGTTGATCCACATGTTCTCCATTGTTGAAAGCTACAAGGGACCCTAGAGAAACTTCGGGGAAGTGAAAAATAATTTGAAGTCACCTAAAGACGGGCTTTAAGTATTTTACAAGTATATTTAAGAATTGTAAAGATCAATTTTGTGATTGGATGGGGGAAACTTTCATGATCTCAGAAGCAGATATTCCACATGTATGATGGGGGATGGGTGGGAGAGGGGAGAGTGGAGGTTGTCCGTGGAGGAGGGAGACCTTTTTAATTAAGATTGGGGTATACTTTAAAAAGAGGTGCTACAATCTCTTGAAAGCCAGTGGTTGCTAGTGAGTTGGGCTCATGAAGAGGCAGGCTCACTGACAGCCAACCCCATTGTGGGACTGCCTCTGTGACCAAATGTCAAAAAAAATATGGTGGGAAAAGCTGGCAATGGAACTGATGGGCAGCACACTGCTTGCACTCACCTTGGGTTGACGCTCAAATCAGAAAGCAACAGAAAATTCCACCCTTAGGTTCAGTACCCTAAGCTGCATGATGGGCAGCAATTTCATTCATCATAGTCCATTACCTGGCTGAAAAATGTACCTATACAGACGCCAGATGAGCATCAAATGTAAATACCTCCTCCCCATGACTAAACGGAGTCCAATTTGAACTCTGTGCAAGTGAATGGGTTAAATTCTCACACTGAACCAAGTCTAAAGACTGACACTTAGGTACTGGATGTTACCCAAGATCGTTGGAACCATATCTGAGCAAATGCCTGAATTTTTACAAAAAGGAGAAAAAAAGGAGGGCTCTTGTAGGCCGCAAAGAGACATTGATAGGATGCAGAGCTGAGCCAAAAAGTGGCAAATGGAGTTTAACCTTGATAAGTGCGAGGTGATTCATTTTGGTAGGACAAATCTGAATGTGGATTATAGGGTCAATGGCAGGGTTCTGAGGAACGTGGAGGAACAGAGAGATCTTGGGGTTCATATCCACAGATCTCTGAAGGTTGTCACTCAAGTGGATAGAGCCATGAAGAAGGCTTATAGAGTGTTATCAACAGGGGGGTTGAGTTTAAGAGCCATGGGGTATGCTGCAACTATACAGGACTTTGGTGAGACCACATTTGGAATATTGTGTTCAGTTCTGGTCACCTCACTATAAGGAGGATTGGAAGCATTGGAGAGAGTGCAGAGGAGATTTAAGAGGACACTGCCTGGTTTGGAGGGTAGGTCTTATGGGGAAAGGTCGAGGGAACTGGAGCTTTTCTCTTTCGAGCGGAGCAGGATGACAGGCGACTTAATAGAAGTTTATAAGATGATGGGGACAGATAAGTGGACGTTCAGAGACTACTTCCTTGGGTGGATGTAGCTGTTACTAGGAGGCACGGTGAAGTGTAAAGTTCATGGTGGGAGATATAGGAGGGACGTACGAGGTAGGTTCTTTACTCAAAGAGTGGTTGGGATGTGGAATGCACTGCCTGCTGTGATAGTGAATTCGGACACTTTAGAAACTTTCAAGTGGTTATTGGATAGGTACATGGGACACACCAGAATGATAGGGAGCGGGATAGCTCGATCTTGGGTTTGGACATAGCTCGGCACAACATCGAGCACCAAAAGGCCTGTAGTGTGCTGTACTGTTCTAGAAAAAATTGGGGAGGACAAAAACATTGTTTGGATTCTTTTCCTTGTCCACACACAGTGAAGATATTTTCCATCAAAGTCATTGGGTCCCTTCATCACGGTAATCTTCCCTGGTTAACTCTCTTAAACATGACAATGTGAAACATCATGGTACATTACAACCCAGGGTTTTATTGGAAAGTTTTACACCCTGACCTAGAAAACCCCACAGAATTTAGTCCGAAAGAATTTGTTTGTTAAAAACTGAGAAAGGACCTGCAAAAACGTTGAATAGTATTACCTCAGGGCTTTTTGCTACACAAAAAGAACCAAGAAACCTCAGTGAGTAGAAAGGAATGCATTTTCAGCTCCAGGGTAACCATCTCTCTGCTATTAAATTCGTCACACATGCCAAACTGACGACTTTTCAACGTGCCTTGCAGCTTGTTAAGAGATGTCAGGAAAATTACCTTATGGGACAGCCGACACACAGGATGATTTAACAAAAAAAGGCACAGAAGATGCAGAAGGAGAGAAATAGTCAGAGCCAGAGGCTGCAGAGAGGCAAAGCAAATCCCAAGGTTTGGAGAAAGTCTGAGGAAGAGAAGAAAAAGAACAAATAGGCACAGAATGAAGAACAACGCCTACACAAAGACTTAAGACCTTAACTAAAGAGGGAAAACCTTAGAATCACCTCCCTTTGCCAACGAATGAAAGATGTTGCTAAAAGTTCTTTAAGGGATGCACTGTTAATTTGTCATCAAATGGAGTAGCCATTCTTCTCTAGCAACATCGCACAAATAGTAATGAGGTGAATGATCAATTAGTTAATGTTTTTCATGCTTATGTTAAGGAAGAAATGCTGGCTGAATGGGTGGAATCTTGCTGCGGAATCTTGGTTAACATCCCTTCCAAAGGACAATTGTGGAAAGACAGTAAACCCCGCCCCCCCCAGTGCTACACTGGAGCGACAGACTGAATTGAGAAGCCAAGCCTCTGTCTATAGCTTAAGCCTACAAACCATCCAACTCAGTGTCAGAACCCCCGATACTCAAACTTAATCTACAAACCAATTCCATGGCTTGTTTAAGTTACTAGAAAACTTTAGTAAAATCAATAATAATAACACCCCAACACACAATGGAAATCAGCGCAAACCAATTAACCTATTGAATAGAAAATACCTTTAATGCCTGGTTTATGTCTTGTGGATTATCAGAAACCTTGCTCAGCGACCTGACCTATAACTGAGCTTGGAACACTGTCAATGGGAAAACTATGCTGGGTGACAGTTTTTATTATGCTGTATTTTTATATTAGCCTATTCAATGCACAGTAAAGTTCCAGCCTCTCACCCACTTGAGTTTCCATCATATATAAAAAGAAAACATTTTGCTACAAATCTGAGTTAGATGAAAGCATGTGAAAAGAAGATAGCTTAACATTTATCTGATGAAGGATCCATGCTTAAAATATTAAGCTGTTTTTTGGGTGCAGCTGGGTTTGTTGTCGATTGCAGCATTTCTGCTTTTCCATTCATTATATATTCTTCAGTGTTTTTTAAACATTTAAGCACACATTCCATTATCTCTATCATTTACACTGGAGTCCTTAAGGCAATCCCTGTGGATCTTTAAGTTGCCTTTGCTGCTGTTCAGATAGATTTAGGGAAACAAATGTTGTAGTGACTCACAAGGTTGGTAGAAAATGATTTCAGGGTTCTGTGGTTATTCTTAAGCCATCAGCTAGCCCAGCTGGGTCCAGACTTCCACATTGATACATTTGGCACGGATCATGCCCATCAATTCAGTGGCACATTCTGGCAAAAGGGATTTTGTTTTTTTAGCTCACTGACTGCCTGAAAAAATGCAAAAGTTTAATTTTTTCCCTCCATATTTTCTACTTTTCCCCTGGAATTACCATTTCTGGGTGAGGCTTGTCTCTACAAGTGCAGGGCATTCTCTGTCGCCGCTCACCCACGTGGTCCTGCTTATGTGTGAGCCAAGACTCTGAACGTTAACATATTCACTGATGTTGCGTGACAGCCACACGAGCACATTCCAGCAGGAGCCGTCTGAGCCTAATTGCAGTGTCAACGCTCTGGCTGGAAATGGACTCTGAGATGCTTATAATTCCTTTTCTAATTAAAAGCAATAGTCATCCCCTCCATTCTTAATATGCCAAAAAATCCAATGATATACCAATTTACTTTGTGGTTTAACAGCCTAGGTTCCCATTTCAACATTATTTTAATGCTTATGTGTACGCAGTTTGAAATAAATAGGTTAATGGCAGTATTTAAATAATGTCAACCATTAAATTCAGTATCATAGACTTATTAAAGGCAGGCAAGCCTTTCATACTATCTTCTTATTTAATTAATTGTGTTATGTTTATAATCACTCTGAAAGAGGAAACAAAACAAGTTGAAATCTCATTTTGTGTTGCTTGAGATACAATCCGATTGGATAGCATAATGGTTAGCGCTGCAGCATCAGGGACCCAGGTCCAATTCTAGCCTTGGGCGATTATCGGCGTGGTGTTTGCACATTTTCCCTGTGTCTGCATGGGTTTTCACCAGGTGCTCCAGTTTCCTCCCACACTACAAAGATGGCTGACTGGCCATGCTAAATTGCCCCGGAGTGTCACGGGGACTAGCATGGGGTTGGACTCTTGTCAATGCAGACTCAATGGGCTGAATGGCCTCCTTCTGCACTGTAGAGATTCTATGATACATGAGATGCAATTCCCCCCTCCCCCACCCCCTTAACATCATTTTTTGTTGTGCACAATGAGCTCAAACTGCAAGTGAATAGTGAGTACAAAAATGTAGTACAGGATGAGAACTGTCCCCTTCCAAAACATTATATTGTGATTAATGTTTGCCATTGCAATGGAAAGCCAACTGCAAGTCAGAGCGTAGGTATGTTTCCTTACTGTTGGTTTGGAAGGGCTGGCCCTGGGACTGGGTTCTGGGTTCTTGCTCACCCACTGATTGATGAGGTCACAAACTCCAACTTTCAGTCCATCAGTATCCTGAAAAAAATAAAATAGATGAACTGAGGGAAGAAAATAAGATGAAGCACATTAGCACATTCATTATCGAAACAGTCCTTTTTCCAAGTACTGAGCAAATCGTTCACAGAAGGCCCTTTTGAGCATCTTAGTGAGGAGGAGGAGTCTAGATTAATCAACTGGATCACATTTCTGACAATCACTTTTGAATTTTCAATTAAAATATTTATTTATTTCATGTTTATTTTTATTAGTGTCACAAGTAGGCTTACATTAACACTGCAATGAAGTTATTGTGAAAATCCCCTAATGGCCACACTCCAGCGCCTGTTTGGGTACACTGAGGGAGAATTTAGCACGGCCAATGCACCTAACCAGCACATTTTTCAGACTGTGGGAGGATGCTGGAGCACCCAGAGGAAACCCACGCAGATATGGGGAGAACGTGTAGATTTTACACAGACAGTGAGCCAAGTTGGGAATCAAATGTGAGTCCCTGGCACTGAGAAGCAGCAGTGCTAATCACTGTGCTATCTGGCTAATGTAAATTGACAGTGCACTTAGAGATCAATTGCAGGCCAGCATCGCTTTTCCATCTGTTTTTAGCGAAGGATCTGATGCAGCCTAGCAAAAAGCTCATTAGATTTGGAGAGAATTGCAAAGAATAATGCGGATAATGAGACACTGTCCAGCCAAGTTAATCCCACCTGACAAAGGCATCATGCACTGAATATGTACTGAAACAGAAAACTGATAAAACACTGAAGGTACATTCTATGAACTTGTAAATGAATAAGGTAGCAAATTTGGAATTAATTGGCTGGTTACAGAGAGTCAGTTGGTTTTAAAGGGGAAATCCCATACTAATATGATAGGAAAGCACTTTTGTTTCTGGAGTGACAATAATTTGCATGTATATAGTGGCAGAGTAAAAAGGTCCCCAGACACTTCACAGAGACATGCGGAAAAATGAATTCTATGTAAGAGAAGGACAGGTGGTCAGAAACTTGGTTTAAAGTCTTTTAAAGGAAGCCTTAAAAGAGGGTGATATAGAGGCACAGGGATTTAGAGGGGGAAATTACAAGGGGTGGAATTGACATGGCTGAAGGCACAGCCGGCAATGACAGAGCAGAGGGAAGACAGAATGAAGAAGACAGTTAGATAAGTAGAGAATTTGGGCTTGGGGGGAGTGAGGCAGTGATCTTTTGTATTGCTGTCTGAGGTTATGGTAACAGAAAGGCCAGGGCCATTAGTGAATTTTAACAGGAGGATAAGAACTTGAAATTTGAAGACTAGGAGCAAAGATACATCAGCAAGGATGAACAAGCATTACTTGGTTCAGGATAAAAGATGGTCTTTGTGATGGACAGGACGGTGGCTCAGTGATTAGCACTGCTGCCTTACATCTCCTGGACCTGGGTTCAATTTCCAGCTTGGGTTCACTGTCTGTGTGGAGTTTGCACATTTTCTCCATGTCTGCATGGGTTTCCACTGGTTTTCTCCCACAGTCTGAAAGACGTGCTGGTTAGGTGGATTGGCCATGCTAAATTGCTCCTTAGTGTTTAAGGTCTGGGGAACTAGATTGAGACTGCACTGATCACAATGGGCCAAACGACCTCATTCTGCACTGCAGGATTCTATGATATGGCATTGGAAGCTGAGCTTGATGTTGACTAGGATTATGCATTATCCTGACGTTGAAATATATCCTCCATGCCTTTTGCAAAACAAAATAGTAAAGCAAGTTAACAAAACCAGTATAAGAAACCTGAAACTGAAAGAAAGGTGACATTTACATGGAATAGCCAGTGATAATGCTCCACTTGAGCCTCTTCCCATCTTTCCTCATCTAATTCTCCCTCATATGTTTGCCCAGCTTTCCCTTAACTCTATAACTATTCATCAAACTTGATACATCATGTTGGGCAAGGAGATACTAGTTCCAATTCAAGTCCCTTTTCAAGACTGACACAGACCGTTTAAAAGACCATTCCAAATTTTACATCAATTTATCTCATTGTTTATGTGTTGGTGTAATAATGCATCAAATTAAAGACAAACCAAAGATTCTGGAGCCTGAAACGCTTCTTGAATGACCAAAGAATTTGTCTGCACTTCCCACATTCGTTAGTTGATTGAACTTCCAACTTCCTCAAATCTTCCTCAGTTTGGAAAATCGATGCTTACACAGCAGTAGCATATACAGAGAGCTGATTTACAGTGCTTACTTTCAAAGAAGCCACTTCAAGTTTAAGAATGCTAAAAATTATTTATTGGTTGGCACACACCTCATAGGCATGAGACTGACCAGACCCGATCCTTCCTCTGCCGCCAATCCTTCAGTAAGGCCCTGTTCTCTCCAAGACCCCCACTCTGACCTGCCCCCCACTTCCCCTCAAGACACCTGGAGCTTATGACAGGGAGAAACGGTAATCTCATCCTGGGGGGGGTGGAATGGCAAGGTCGGTATCTTACCCCCACCACCCCAGCCCAAGCCCACCCAACCCCCAGGACCCTTGAGGGACCCCATTCTCTGCAGCCTGGCAGCAGCAGATGAACAAATGGCCACGGGATCTATCTCCTTGACACCTCCTCACCTCCTCGGGGCTCAAGGCAGCAGGCCACAGGGTAATGCACCACTGGCACTGCCAAGGCAGGTGGCTTAAATGGGGGTCTAAGGGGGCAAGTGACCTGAGTGGGATCTGAGGAGTGTCACTACAGTCAGGAAGCCGATCGGTACTGGTGGGTGGGTCAGTTGATGTCCATCAGGAAGCTCGATTTTTGGCTGACTCCCCATTCCCCAAGGCATCAGGTATGCTGCCAGCTGTCTCACAAGGCTGGAAAATCCAGACCCAAGTTCCAGTTCAACCAAGTTGATCAGCTTGTTGATGATGGACTGAGTTGGCGCAGTAGTGACAAAAATAGTGTCTTACCTTACATGGTGATCCCTTGGTAACTGAGGTACCTGCGACATCACCTGCCTCCCATAGGCTCTTTTTGGTGGCAACATCCTCCGGTAGGTTTGGCATATCCAGTGACGCATGTCTGAGCAGCTTTGTAGTGCTCTGTGTTTTAGTGTGCGAGAGAGAAATAAATACCATCAAATGAAGAAAAACCTCGCAATTTCCTGAAATAACTCCAAAGAATGAATACACTGCGCCAAATTAATGAGACAGACAGTTTCTACAGATGCGCACAGCCTGAGTTCAAACATAATAAGTGGGGTTGTCTGCATAACCTGGCGTGTGTTTGGCAGTGGCAGAGGTGGTCCACCATTAGCCGGCAGCAGGATCTTCTGGTCCCATCCTTGCCAGTAGGGTTGCCCATTGAATTCACCCATCACCACCTGAAAACCCATGGCAGGCATACACCGTCAGCGTGGCAGGATGATCCCCTCAGCATGAATGGCCGGAATGTTCCGGCCAATGTATGGTCTCTTGGGTAAAATACCAGTGATGAGCAAAGGCAAAGGGAAGGGAAGAAAATTGTCAAAGAAAGGAGGAGAACAAAATGTAATGTTGGAAGATCCTGTTTCAAAAGGAAATCAGCGATAATTCAGAAACAAGCTTTCAATTTCATGCGAGGAGGCTACATGATTAATTACTTTGCATTCTATGTTACAACAATAAATTCACTTCAAAAGTGATTTATTAGCGAGAAAGCATTTGGGATGTATTGAGGTCACGGAAGATCTTAACATCATCTTTTGTTCTTTTCTAACCATTTCCATGAATCCATTTCCAATATTTAGCCGCTTACAATAATAATCGCTGATGGTATCATAGCAAGGTAAGCGTGGGTGGTTGGAGGAGCTGGTGATATATTGGCTCAAGTCCAATGGCATAGCTGAATTCAACCCAGAGGCAAACGTTAACACAGGATGACTGAGTTAACAGAGTGAGAGAACTGTAATAATGCCAGCAGAGTTACAAACCCTTAAAAGCTAGAGTGTTAGCTGGCATAAGATATTGAGTCTAACCATGAGCAAACAGAATTAATACATCAGTCAAAATACAATTATGAGCAGTGGATACATTTTGGGTGCGCAGGCCACAGTATTTCAAGTGCCTTGTAATTTGGTCAAGATTTGCTCGCACTAAAACAAGAACGTTGTCGAATGAAACACTTTCTATTTCTTGACCAGTACCAAACATTTCCAAGTCAGAACGTTTGGACAAGTTACCTCCAACATTAGCTAATTCTGTTTGTATATAATTAGGAGTAGTTCATAGAATCCCTACAGTGCAGAAGGAGGCCATTCAGCTCTGCTAGTCTGCACCGACCACAATCCCACCCAGACCATGTCCCCATAACCCCATGCATTTACCCTAGCTAATCCCCCATAACACTAAGGGGCAATTGAGCATGGCCAATCCACCTAACCTGCACATCTTTGGAATGTGAGAGGAAACCCATGCAGACATGGGGAGAATGTGCAAACTCCACACAGACAGTGACCCAAGCCGGGGAATCGAACCCAGGTCCAGGGCGCTGTGAGGCTGCAGTGCTAACCACTGTGCCACCGTGCCGGCCAAAATTTGTTGTTCTCAAACTGTAACAGGAAATAGATGAAGCTCAACCCAAGTTCATTTCATACAGAGTATGCACTGCTGGCTGAGAAGAGACTTCAGCGATGTCAGTTTGAATCAAACCCAGATACTGAAGATGCATTCTGCTCACACAGCCAGGTTCAGATCCTCACAAGTATCGACTATACTATTAACACACTTATTTAGTTGTCAGCACATGCAGCTTATTTTGAAATGTACAGACTTCTCGCCTGAAAGAAATGGCAATGGTAATTGGCTCCTGCTAAGACTGAGATCAACACCTTCTAAACAATAATTTAGCAGCGCTCCTTCATTGATGAATTTTGTTATACTGATAAATAAGTAGCAAATCATGCCATCAGCTTCAGTGCTCTTTAGCACGAGATCCATAGTGCTGGCTTCACACACACCGTGTGAAGGCACATTGTACAACTCAAGATCTTTTCCATTGGAGTGAGAAAACTTTTAAGGGACAGTAACGTCCAAATCGTAAGACCAGGCCATACAGTAACAAAGATCGAACAGTCAGCAGACTTATCAGGAGACTGTCGTGTACTTTTCCAACTTGCAGTAAGCAACTTCATGAAAAGGATAAAGCACTGAAGGAGTGCACATTCCACACACACCTAGAATTCTTGTAACACTCCCACGTTAAAGAATTATGTATGGTCTGTGGCTTAAAGTCAATTTGTATCTGTGGCTGTAAAAGTGAGTAAAAATCAGATTACCTCAACAGCACTGGTATACTGCTCCAATCGGTCATCAATCTTTGATATATTAGTTATGGGCTGGCTCTTCTTAATACTGTTACTGTAATTTAAAAAAAATGAGTTGTTAACTAAAATAATGCTTTCAAAGAAACTATTTTGAAAAGATGCACCACCACATTGAAACATCACAAGTGCAAGCATTCTTTCCAACTGCCAATCTTTGAATGTTATACAGCAATCATATTCAGAAGCATTATAATGATAATACATATACGCAACAAGAAAAGGAACTTGTATTAGTTATATAATGCCTTCAATGGAGATAAATATCACAAGGGGCCTCAAGAGGTGCGACAAAAGATGGACCACAAACCAAAGGGAAGATAAGGTGTGTGGCTAAAATCTTTAGCGAAGAGGTAGAGATCATGGAGAGTTTTTTAAAAAAAAGGAGATGGTGAAGAGCTGTCCAAGTTTGGGGAGGAAATTAGGGAGCACAGGGCCAGATGACTAAAATCACATGGTTGCGAGAGATACAAGAATGTGGTTAATGGTGGTCTTGTCAACGATCAAGAGGACAGAATATAGAAGACATGGACAGAGTGATATCATGCTTTGAATGAAGGCAGAAGAGCTTATCTGGATGTAGAGATGTATGGAGGTCTTGTCAACGATCAAGAGGACAGAATATAGAAGACATGGACAGAGTGATATCATGCTTTGAATGAAGGCAGAAGAGCTTATCTGGATGTAGAGATGTATGGAGGTCAAGAGAGAAACGAACTGTGGGGAAAGAGGGCAAGCAACATTGAGATAGTGATTGATATTATTAAGGATGAAGAGCTGCTTGTTGCTGAGGGAGGATATGGCAGCAATAAGTCTACTGTAGGCTTGGGATGGTAAACAATGAAGAATTGACAGGAGATACAAATGTGTCCAAATAAAGAAGGTAACTAAATGAGGAGGGAGATTCCAGGAAAAATAGAACGAGAGGCCCCTGTGTGATATGCTGATAAGGACAACCCAGCAGGGATCAAATAATAGCAAGTATGGTTAACTGGGCAGGCTTTAATGCGCAAAAGGTTTCCCCAACCAGGAACATGGCAAAGTTTCTGTCAAAGCCACAAAAACCATCAACAACAATTAAGTTGTAACATTCATGGATGAATATGCATCTTGGAGGCAAATGTGGTGATTGTTAAATGGTCAGCAGAATCCCTTGCAGAACCAAATGAACAGGGGAGAGAGGAGGCAATTGCCCAGTGTAGTCACTGAGTGGGAATATCAAAGAGAGAGAGAGAGAGGATGTGCTATTTGCAGTTATTGTTCCCATGGAGGCAGGAATAGATGGGTTCATTGGAGAGTGCCAAGATCGAGGTTGAAAGCTCAAGAGAAAGATCAAAACAAAATTTAAGAGGGGGATGAGTTCACAGTGCACAACACCAGCTAAAATCCATATACAATGAAGCCAAAAGCTTCTCGGTTAATCGGGACAGCAGAGGTGTGGCTGGAAGTCGAGAGAATGAATGAGTTCAAAGCTCAAGTCTCAGGGTCAACAATGATGAAATGAAGACAATGCACTGGAACAGACTGTTAGATGAAGTGCTGGAGGAAGTTGGTCAGCGGAGTGAGAGAGCTGAAATACAGCGAGAGTGTTGAAATAAAGAGAGTCAACCACATACCAGCATTTGTCCGGGGGTTCAGGGGAGGTGCTCATTGGTCTCAGATACACGTAGCAGATCTGGTACAATATGTGAGGAGGGAGGGATAAACTCAAAAACCGAGAGCCGGGGAGAGCGAAAAGGTAAATTTGATAAGAAAGATGATCAGAGGAAAAATGTTGCTGCAGTAAATGTTCTCACCTCTTCTTCAGCGAACGGTTCAATGATTCTGTCCTTTCACTGATCTGAAAATCAGAAACAGCGGAGTTTCAGTTCATTATTTAAATCAGAAATGACCGATAAAATCAGAAACACAGCAGTTTCATCTCATTGTTTAATGGCAGCACAAGTAGTTTTCTTACCAATTTTGATTTCAATCAATACTTTGCAGCCTGGGAAATCAATTACAGTTCTCATTTGCTGTTACCGTGGATATTCTGCTACCTTAATTCAGCCTTATGTTGCTAAATAAGGCAAAAGAGCATGAGAAAGTCACAGTGTGAAATCGAGTGACAAACTCGTATTAAGATTCTTCAATAAAGTCAAATGATCCGTATAGGAATTATATCTACAGTATTTGAGGGTGTCCATGAGAATGCAGTTTTTGGGCATACTAGTTGTTGACATGTTTAATGTAAGTTTTTTCTAAATGGAAAGCACTTCTTGCAATCAAAAAATTTACCACAGACAATGATTATTAAAGAAGAAAGCTCCCATTATGTTTCCTTAAAATGTACAATTAATTCTTGTCCTTTTGGTGTAGCATATTTGAATTCAAGACTCAAATTGTAATGACATCATCAGATAAAGGAACAAAAAATTTATTGGATTTACGAATTCAACCAGTATCAGGGAGTTGAATTTTATAAACAGCAATGGTTAGTGAAGGGTGCTTTAATAATTGGTGTCTTTACTTATACTAATCCTGTCAGCCCCATCCCAGTGTTCAATCTAACCAGTACCCTGCATTACTGACTGCACTCTGCTGATCTCAATTCAGTAAGCAACTGGAAATGTTATCTATGTCATTAATTTATTTAAAAATAGAACAAAAAGGAAGTTTCAATTAAATCATTTTAATGGCTAGGTCGTCAAAATAATTTGAAATAATGAGATTCACTCCTGGAGCACTCAGACTGCTCTTTGAGCGAGTGGAAAACTGCATTCATTCCATGCGTTCGCAATGGATATTTAAAAGGGCCACAATAATAAGCCCTCCGATCCTTGCCGTTTTAATCTGCTCTTTCAGACATGTGAGCAGGATGTCTCCAAGGAGGTGAAAATGTCAGTTTTTAAATGTGCAGATTTATCTTCTCCACAAGGTCAATCTGATGGCCAAGTGATTGGGGCCAGAAAGTTAAAGTTGATTTAACTGTCTTTTATTTCTTTGTGGGATGACAAGAGCAGAGGTGGACCTGGTGGCACAGTGGTTAGCACGGCTGCCTCATAGCGCATGGATCTGCGCTCAATTCTCAGCGTGGGTCACTGTCTGTGCAGAGTCTATACGTTCTCCCTGTGCCTGTGTGGGTTTCCTCCGGGTGCTCCGGTTTCCTCCCACAGTCCAAAAGGTTTGCTGGTTAGGTGCATTGCCATGCTGAATTCTCCCTCAGTGTGTCCGAACAGGCACAGGAGTGTGGCGACTAGGGAGTTTTCATAGTAACTTCTTTGGAGTGTTATATTGAGCCTACTTGTGCCTAATAAATAAACTTTAACTTTCTTTCAGACCCCATAAGGAAAGGGTGGTCTTCCCTCTTCCTCCCCTGATCACATTGCCCTGCCAAAACCTCGACTAACCAGTTAGTGAATGACTGAGATTGTCTTCTGGTAACCTGCATGTAGCATCCAACCACGCAAAAACCAGCTCCACTGTTCCCATCGGGTAGCATCTCCCATCAGAATCCGGCAGGAGACTGATGGAATCCAAGAGGTGAGGCTTCGGGGTTGAAATATTAGTTTCCTGACCACATTGGCCCCCTACTGAGTGGAAAGCCCAGAAAATAACATTGGGGAATCCAGCATCACCTCCAACACAGATGGGATGAAGGATGCGAGGGGATTTCTGAAAAGTGAAATCACAAATTAATCTCCAGGAGTCGGGAGATGAAAAAATAAATAAATGAAGTCATTAAAATGGAGACTAATTAAAATGTCGTGTTTAAAAAAAAGTAAATTGCAAGCTTCAGTAGTGTGGCAGGACATTTGGCAGTTCTTTCAATACAAAAATGTCAAGAGGTGTGGAGTTTGCACATTTTCCCTATTCTACGTGAGTTTCCTCCCACAGTCTAAAGATGTACAGGTGGATTGGCCATGCTAAATTGCCCCTTAATGTCAGGGGGATTAGTGGGGTAAATACATGTGATTAGTGAGAATGGGCATGGATGGGATTGTTGTCAGCGCTGACTCGATGGACCAAATGGCCTCCTTCTACACTATAGGGATTCTATGATTAGGTGCATCTGCAACATGATAATTTGAATCTTCTTGTCTTCGAGGTGGCCTATTGTGTACCAGCAGTTGGGCGTTTTTCATTAATTGCTGAGGAAAACTTGGTCACAAAGAGCAGGAATTCCTTGGGTTTGATTTATGTACAGTGCTAAGTGAGTTGGTCTGAGCCAGAGTGATTTTGGACACAGTGGCTGGAATTTTACCACCCATCTGCCATGGGAATCAGAGCGGGCAAGGGACAGACAATGGCTGTGGACATCAGGCGGGATTTTACAGCTACGCCCGTTCTGAAATCGTAAAATCCCACCTTACAAGTCATCTCAATACAGATATATTGAGTAAACGGAGCAATGTAGCTCAGGGAGGTCCCAGATTTTGTTTCCATTCTGTGCTGAGTTAACTAATCTGAATCAGAATCAGAATCACAGAGGAGGTCATACCCTCAGCTTCAGCAAAGCTGAAGGAGGTGTGAAGTGAGCACCTTCAACGTTGGATAATTAAATAGCTGCCATTCAAAGATTGGGTGATTCATTTTACTTACAAAATAATAAAAATCCTACTAAATAAACTGACCAAAGATGATGAATATGCAATTTTTTTTTTAAATACGGACAATGGCATTGGCCTCATTAGTCTGATTAGGTCCCATCTCTAGCCGAATAAGCATTGACTGAAATTTTGGAGTAAATTAGAAAGGAAAAATAGTAATGACAGGAGGTTAAACAGAAATATTGGCCTGCTGCCTCATTCGTATTCGATTAACTCACCAAACAGCTTGTTTCTGATGTCATCCCTTCGTCATAGTCTTTCTGAAATTATAGAGACAGGGGATAGGAGATAGGAATGCCATGGCAAAAAAGGTGGAGAAATAGTAACAGCCCAAAGATAACCGAGAGCAAGTCTGGTTAGTACTACTGGCAAAGAGTTACGGCAGATACATCACGGAGAATTCAGTAAGGTAACGGCTAGGTTCACGGGTGGGCTGGGCAACAATCCCAGAGACAACCTGGAATTTCAAACGTCAGCAGAAGAGGCTGCCTCTTTCAAATGACACACTGGAATGCCTGTGGCTTCAGCTTGTCAGGTTCGATTTGAGCACCTTTCAAGCAGATACTTGCAAAGATCAAGATGGGTTCTTGTTTCTGTCTACATACAGATGAAGCTGGATAAAACTTCAAAGACACCGGCTGCAGAGGTCAGGGAATAGGCCACATTCTGAACTCTCTGTCTGAAATCTCAGCCCACAAAATGCATACACATTGCACAAGCAGTCTGCAAATCAGATAATAAAGAGCCTGGGTCGTGATTCATTTAACTCGATGTTAAGAGCTGGATAGTGTGGGTGGCCGGGTGGTAAGGCAGTGCTCTGCGTTATGGTCATGAAGTTAGATGCAACTTTTCAGTATTACATTTCTCAGTTCCTCATTTGAGTCATGTTGAGTCACGGTTTGGTGGTGGTGGTGGTGGTGGTGGTGTGGGGGTGTGGGGGGTTGGCGGGGTGAAAACTGCAGCATTTTTCAGCCAAACAGAAAGGAAGTTAGCATTGTGAGTCACGCCAAGGTGGTCTCTGACACTCCCAAAGCAGTTAACTGACGGATTTGGCAATAGCCTGAAAGGAGGGACATCGCCACACTCTCAGCTACATAGCTGCCACTGCAGGGAGGAAAACACGGGGGAAAGAAATGATGGGAAAACAGAAGAAATTTACCCAATAATGTCCGGTGAAAAATAAGTTAAAAGAAACTGAATCACATAATTTGCCCAATTGATAGCTAGCTGTGTTACCACTGGGCTGAGCCCTTTGTAACAATAACAGAGTTCACACCATTTGACTAACTGATGTATTGCCAGTTGCTTATCCTTCACTATTTTAATGAAGAATGATTCTCAAACAGTACATTAAACATCAAAACATGTTCATGCATTTCACAGCAGCTAAGCAATCCTTATAAGCCCTGCATGCCCACAGCTGATACAGCTCTCGAGAAGCAGAAAATCTCCAACACATGGTTACATTGGCACATCTGGACTGAATAAGGCAAATCAGTAATGGCTAGCCTCAATAAATGTTTCTCCATCAAGTTAGTGATTCTTTTTCTTCTGCCTCCTTCCTTTACTTTATTTCCTCCTCCCTTTTCCTCATAAATCTGCTTGGTCCCTTCTTGGCTTCATTCCAGCAAGTCAATCTGAATTTCCCTAACCCGATGAGCAATGGGGAAAGGGAAGTAAATGACTTGCCCCCATGGTTTTGGAGTTGAAAAGCAAGTTGAGGTAAAATGATAATAAGCTCCTTTTGAGTCAAGAGGAGTAGTAATGCTTTCTACCACCAATGCCCCCCACCACGTCACTCCAGTCCTTAATGCTGATCATAGTCCCTCTTCATTAACAGAAACAGATTTCCCCCACTACCAGCCCCCTGCTTCCCTATATCAGGCCTGCCCCATGATCTGTGCAGACCGAGCCTGCAATTGGCTGGCTCCATCTCTCCATGTTCAGGTGTTAGGCCCTGCCAGCCATTAGATCATAACCATCCGGCACAATCTGTGACATCTGTAACACGGATGGTCCCTAATTTCTGCATCTGAGGCCTCCCATCACTGGCATTTCCACCAGTTAGCCGACAGGAAGGCAATAGATTGTAAAAATAAATGATAATAAGTCCTGCCACCAATATTAGCAGGACATCTGCTAGTCTTCAATTTCAGGGCTTCCCTCATGCTACTGTGTTTCTCTCTCCTCCCCAAAAGCAACGGGGCCATAACTGAAGCTAGTGGACTATCCGTAAGATGGTTTCTTCTGCATTTTCTGTTCGGACGTGATTCATGCTCTATACAAAAGGCTGGATACAGTGTGAAACTATGTAATATCCTGTTTGTAAGCCTAAACTAAAATTGTAACAGAACTAACTAAATCTTCACAACATCCTGTTTCATAATTCATCAGATGCCTCAGTTTGTGGTCATTTGTTTTTTTAAAAAAAACTATGATGGAATCATGTTAAAGGTGCAATTAATCATCTGTAATTAAACAGTGGCCAAACTAACTGGCACAAACTGGCAATCCCATACAAGAGTAGTCCACAGGTTTGCTGGTGTACAGGGGAGAATGCAGTCCTCTTAAGTTTGCACCCGAGGGTAATTATTAGGAAGGCTAGAGGAAGTTTCATATGAATGTGAGGCGTGTGGAATGGAAAGCATTCTATTCTCCAACATCAACACCCCCACGGCAGTGAGAATAAAGTTCCTAACAGGAAGTGTTACAATGAATATTTTGTGTAAAAAGCTTTATTCATAGTGCAGGTCTGTATGTGCTATGACTTTGACGATATAATACATCTTTTAATATGTCCTACTGAATACATATGTGTCCTATTGTTTTTTGATTGCATCCTACATAGTAAACTAGGCCTCAAGTTTCATTGCACAACCTCTCATTTATATCATATATTAAGTTTACTCATCACCCAATAACATTTGTTTCTCCCTGAAGCTAGACTGTAATGTATAAAGTCTTGGACAATCAGAAATAAATCAATGGACTGGAATCAAATGAAGACACTCAGCTGGATTACATGTAGAATATTGGACATCTAGGAGTGAGTTAAAATTTGAACCTAATGGAGGTGTTCAAATGGTTTATAAAGATATGGGAGTAAATTTACACCTGGATTTCAACCAAGGGGTTCAGCTGAAGTCATGGTTACATTAGTCAGCTCATTACCAACTAACAATCATAAAAATTATAGCATAAAGGAAGGTCATTCAAGTCATTGTGCCTCTTCAACATGAGCCGTCTAATCCCAGCAACCACATGGGAACATCACCATCTCAAAGGCTTCCTTCTTCAATCACACACAATCTACCATCATTCCTTCACAGTCACTGGGTCAAAAAGTTATTTCACAGCATTATGGGCTTACTTACGTCACATGGGTTGCAGCAGTTCAAGATGGCAACTCACCACCAACTCCTCATAAGCAATTAGGGATGGATAATAAAATTTGAACACACCCTGTGAATGAATCTTTAAACTCCCTGCTAACTTAAATTATTTTGTATCTTTCCTTTTCAAATTTTATTCAATTTCCTTTTAAACTATAAACATCATCTCATTGGACACATATCGCTGGGTTATTAATCCAGAAACTCAGCTAATGTTCTGGAGACCTGGGTTCGAAATCTGCCAAGGCAGATAGTAGAATTGGATTTCAATAAAAATATGGAATTAAGCATCTACTGATTATCATGAAACCACTGTTGATTGTTGGAAAAACTCATCTAGTTCATTAATGTCTTTTAGGGGAAAATATCTGCTGTCTTTCCCTGGTCTGGCCTACACTTGACTCTACAGCTATAGCAATGTGGTTGACTCTCAAATGCCCTCTGAAATGGCCTAGCAAGCCACTCAATTGTACCAATCACTCAGGAAGGCAGCTCACCACCACCTTCTCAAGGGCAACTAGGATTGGGCAATTAATGCTGGCCAGCCAGCGACACCCACGTCCCACAAATGAATAAAGGAAACTTTTGCCAGAACAGAAAATTCAGAATTTATAACTCTTGTTTGCCAACTGGTGAGTACAATTTACCCTGTCAAAGCTTATCACAATTTTGGAAACCTTTCTGTTTTTAGCCTTTCACCTCTGTGATTCCTCACTCTTGCCATGAACACCATTCCTGTAATAAGGTGCCTAAAACTGTATACAATACTTCCAGTTGTGGCTTAGCGTGGTCTTGTACAAATTCAACATCACACTCTCATTCTTAACATTCAGTGCCTCGTATAGAATCCAGAATTTCATTGCCTATTTTTTAAGATTGCTTGTTCTCCCCACGTGTCCCAACTGTTAAACTACAGGACAGGGCAATGCTATCTTCTACTTAACACTTTGTGAAACAACACAATATAAATGGTTTCTGCCCAATGTAAGTTCACTGATCAATCGACATCAAGCGGCTGCAAGTGGAAAATCATATCGCAAATGGTAAAATCAAAATTCATGATGGCAAAAAAATAAAATTGTCCCCCATTCCACCAACTCTTTTGAAGAGAAATAAGGTGCTGACCAGGTCATAGAGGACTAATGTTGGAATGTTTTCATGTTTTAGAGCAGAAAATGTCACCCTTCTGAATAATGTTTAGCTGTTCTATTATCTCCGTTTCCACAAAATGTCTATTTACATACTGGTAAAATTGCATCTTTCCAGTACATTCTCATTCATTCCACTTAGGAAAATAGAAGTCTCTCCTTAAGAAAACATTCATTATTTGCATTGTGAAATAAGATTACAGCCTTGTAATTCTTCCTTGTGTGTGTATTGATCTATTCAGGTAATTTTTTTTATTGGCAGCTAATTTGGCGCTCTGATATTGTGCAGACGGCTGCACTCAGTGTGCGGGCAAGTTGTCATAGCTTTCCACTTAATTCTCAAATATGGCGCTATCAGCATTTAATGAGTATTGATATAAGACTGGCAATCGATCAATGTGAAATTTGATAAGAGGGCGCACATTGTTTTCAGCAATGTTCAGCTTTAACATTGCATCATGTTTCACTTCCTCTCTCTTTACAAATGAGCCTAAGATAAGTGTGAACTGCTGGAAGACATGGTCCATCTTCTGCTGTGTGTGTTTATGTTTTCGAAATGATGCTGTAGAAATTCTGGAGGGGCAAGGATTCTGGTTAACCATTTTGATATTCGTTGGTGCTGACTTTATGGACTGAGATTGTCTTTTCCAGTCCTGTATGTTCCTTTGTTATCATTCTATATAACATTAAAAAAAGGGTTTTTTTTTTGCCAATTCAATTTCCCTTTCGCTGATGATGTAACTCAAGTACTGACAGCGGTTTTGACACTTCCCGTCAAGATGAAGGCAGATGTTGAAGGAGACTCCAGATCTGAGCAACTGCAATCTTAAATTTTATAAATCCTGCTCTCAGGCATACTGAAAACAAATGTTTCACAGATACTAATCACCCTGGCACACCTCACCCAATGGCCTTTTTATCATGTGCAAATGTGGACAGAATCAACAGGTGATTTCACCACTGAAGGCGTGGCTACACTATATGATGCTGTTCTTGTTGAAGAGCTACATACATGCACTTGCCAATAGAGATTGCTGTATAGCAATCAGGACTAGCAATTCTGACCGATTTTCCCTCTCTACACTTCCCTGAAGCACCTCAAATTAAACAGTAGCAGTTAGAGAGAAGGTTAAGAGGTGACTTAATAGAGATTTACAAGATGATCAGAGGATTAGATAGGGTGGATAGTGAGAGCCTTTTTCCTTGGATGGTGATGGCTAGCATGAGGGGACATAGCTTTAAATTGAGGGATAATAGATACAGGACAGATGTCAGAGGTAGGTTCTTTGCTCACAGTAGGAAGGATGTGAAATGCACTGCCTGCAACAGTAATGGACTCGCCAACATGAAGGGCACTTAAATGGTCATTGGATAAACATATGGATGATATTGGAATAGTGTAGGTTAGATGGGCTTTAGATTGGTTTCACAGCTTGGTGCAGCATCGAGGGCCGAAGGGCCTGTACTGCGCTGTAATGTTCTATATTCAGGCCAATGCTGGTCAGAAAGGGATCAGGTAACTTGGATCAAATGTGTGACCCTCCAGGAGGTGTAGCTTAAACTTAAATGGGAAGTTCTAAAAAAAAATTTCATGGCATGTGGGCATCATTGTGTGGCCAGCATTTATCGCCCATCCATTATTGCCATCTAGAAGGTGATAGTGAGTTGTCTTCTTGAACCGCTGCAGTCCATATAGTTTAGGAACACCCTCAGAGCTGTGAGGAAGTGAGTTCCAGAATTTTGACCCAGTGGTGGAACATCAGTATAGTTTCACGTCAGGATGCTGTGTGACTTGAAGACAAACTCTCTTCCACTTTCTTCCGTTGGGAAAAAGATACAGAAGTCTAAGGAAACCTACCCAACCAACTCAAGAACAGCTTCTTCCCTGCTTCCATCAGACTTTTCAATGGACCTACCTCATATTAAGTTGATCTTTTTCTACATCCTAGATATGACTGTAACACTACATTCTCCATTCTCTGTCCTTTCCTTCTCTATGTAAGTTATGCTTTATCTGTAATAGTGTGCAGGAAACAAGGCATTGCATTGTATGCTAATACATGTGACAATAATAAATCAAAAAATCCTGAAGGTAGTGGTGTTCCCATGTTTCTACTGCCCTTGCTTTTCTAGGTGGTATTTGGTGCAGATGTAGATTTGGAAGGTGCTGTTGAATAAGTACTATGTTCCATGCATTGCAGTATTCAGTGAATCACACTGTTCAAAATGTTCAGAATTGAAAGAAAATGATGCAAAATTCAATATACATCCATAAAGAACCACAGGATTTTTCATATATCAATTCAAATGAATGGCATGGTGGTTGCCTCACAGTGCCAGAGGCCTGGGTTCGATTCCCGGCTTAGGTCACTGTCTGTGAGGAGTTTACACATTCTCCCTGTGTCTGTGTGGGTTTCCTCTGGGTCCTCCTATGGTCTGAAAGATGTGCTGGTTAGGTGCATTGGCCATGCTAAATTCTCCCTCAGTGTACCCAAACAGTCACTGGAGTGTGGCAACTGGGGGATTTTCACAGTAACTTCATTGCAGTGTTAATGTAAGCCGACTTGTGATTAACAAATAAGCTTTAAAAATCAGGCATAAGTACGTTGTAAATGGAATAGGCAATTCTGCAATATAGTTACATCATGGCTGATTTTTATTGCAACACATTTTACCCATTTTCTTCCAAGGCAGGATTTGGCCAGTTGATTTTACTTTAGATGTTGCACCCGGACAATGGAATAAACTTGGACAAAATAAAGAAGGACATTGGCATCAATTATGTACGCCAAAGATGTGCAGGTTAGGTGGATTGGCCATGATCAATTGTAGGTTAGATGAGATTATTCATGGTAAATGTGTGAAATTACAGGAATAGGGTGGGGGAAAATGGCCCAGGTAAGATACTGCGTCAGTGTTGATTCAGACTCAAAGGGCCAAATGGCCTCTTCAGCACTGGAGGGTTTCTGTGATTCTATGATCCTGGAGGGAATTTCTGATTGAGGTTTTATACAGACAAACTTTGGGCAGTTGTTGCATTCACTATTGCAAAGAATAACTCAAACTATTTAGAAAGGCTTTTTGAAAAGCACTTGAATTATTATTTCAATACATTTATTATCTGCAGCACCATCTTACAAGACCTTCAGCATAGCAAGTGAGGAAACTGACTATTTGCGTGAATGACATCGTCCATACGGTGATTGGAAAGTGGAGACAGGAAGCAGGAAACAGGTGCTCCCTGTTGCCTAGGCAACCCACAAAACAAACAAATCTCTTCCTTAAAACAGGAACACAGCCCTTACATTGAACGCAACTGTTATTTGCTCAAGTTGTGCATTGAAACATGGCAAAGCACATCCGAAACTGTTAAAATCAACCTGAAAGCCCTTGTGTTGAAATGGCTAAACCACGTTGTTGAAAGGAAGGGCTGATTTTCTTACTGGCTCCTGTATTGGGGGAGCATCATGGTAAAGTTGTATAGGACCATCAAACCCAGCCAGACCCAAATTGGAGATCCAGGGACCAACAATATCTCACTCAAATTGGAGCAAAATCTGCATGGTCGGCACTAAACAAGGGAGGGTCATAGCCGAGGCAAGGTTCAATCTGGCAGCTCAGTAAATTGACCTTCAGAGATGCTTTGCAATAGGTCTGTGGCCAATCTTGCCGTGAGCCTAAAATGTTTGCTTCCTGACCTCTATGGTGTTATCAATTGCTAGGAAGAAGCAAAATAAGTTCTCTCAGAAAGAGAAAAAGATGGAACATTAAAATCAGCCGATTCCGCTAGAGACCTGGCAGCCTCTCAGTGGAATAGCAAAGTGACACATTCCACTGTCCTACACAGCATTTCTGTAAAAAGCCTACACAAACCTCCGTCAATATGAATGCACCTATTTTGTCATTGACCACAAGAACATAAGAAATAAGAACATAAGAAATAGGAGCAGGAGTAGGCCATCTGGCCCTTCGAGCCTGCCCCGCCATTCAATAAGATCATGGCTGATCTGTCGTGGCTCAGCTCCACATTCCTGCCCTCTCCCCATAACCCTTAATCCCCTCTCTTATCAAGAACCCATCAACCCGCTTCTTGAAAATATTTAGCGAGGCAGCCTCCACCACTTCAACGGGTAGAGAATTCCAGAGATTCACCACCCTTTGAGTGAAGAAGTTCCTCCTCAACTCCGTTCTAAAACGCCCCCCCTTTATCTTGAGGCTGTGCCCCCTAGTCCTACTGTCTTTTTTGAGCGGGAATCCTATCCATCCCATTCATCATCTTATACGTCTCAATGAGATCTCCCCTCATTCTTCTAAACTCCAACGAGTACAAGCCTAGTTTATTCAGCCTCTCCTCATAGCTCAACCCCCTCAACTCCGGTATCAGCCTAGTAAACCTCCTCTGCACTCCCTCCAAGGCCAAAATATCTTTGCACAGGTGCGGCGCCCAAAACTGCACACAGTACTCCAGCTGCGGCCTCACCAATGCCCTATACAGCTGCAGCAAGACCTCCCTACTTTTATATTCAATCCCCTTCGCTATGAAGGCCAGCATCCCATTCGCCTTCCTGACCACCTGCTGCACCTGCAAGCTGGGTTTTTGCGACTCATGCACAAGGACCCCGAGGTCCCTCTGCACCGTCGCCTGCTGCAGTTTTTCGCCACGTAAGTAATAGTCCTTCCTACCATTCTTCCTACCAAAGTGGACCACCTCACACTTGCCAACATTAAATTCCATTTGCCATTTCCTGGCCCATTCGCCCAGCCTATCTAGATCCTTCTGCAGACTCTCCACACCCTCCGCACAATTTGCCGTTCCCCCAATCTTGGTGTCATCCGCAAATTTCGACACACAGACCATGTCGTCTCCAAAATGAGTACGGTTTAAATAAAAAGGCCATACACCATGCTGACAGTCTTTCAATGTCTTTCAAAGCTAGACCATGCAACTGCAGTCCTAGACAACACAGAGACTCCGCAAATTAAAGACAAAGGAAACAATCCTGCTGGCTCATCACACAGGTTGATTGGGACGCCTGTGCAATGGCACCCCTAGGGCCAGCAACTGGCTTCCTGTCATGAACTGCCCATCTTTTCTACTAGCAAGAATCATACTTTGCCTCTTTTTTCCTAAGTGCCATATGATTGTGTCCAGAAACTCACCCAAAAAAGTGGGCGCGATTCTCTCCCATTTTCACACTCATTCGGCACTTCGAACTTTTTTCAGGAAAGAATCAAGGCTCATCAGAAGTAATCAGCTAGGTGTAATATATCTTCATAAATTAACAATTGCTGCTGCTTTCACAATCAGGGATAACTTTGGAAACTCAGTGACAATCTGTATTCTATTTATATCACATCGTTATTCTTCTCCATTCCCTCCACTCCTAAAGGGGATTTCCTGCTCCCCGCCACGACATGTTTTCTGGCAGTGGAGGCAGCCTCAGTATTGGCTGCTGGCAGGATTTTCCAGTCCTGATGATGCCTCATGACATTGTGTGTGGCTCACTCAGTCTGCTGCCACAGAACCTGTGGTGGGGGTGAATCACCTTCAGCAGGACTGAAAGAGCCAGAAAACCTTGTCCACTGATTTTCAGGAGGGTATTTTAATGCTTCAGTGATAACTCAACTTCCCAAACAGCACAAAGTATGATACTTGATGTATTGATTTGTATAAGGTAATCTTTCAGAATCTCTACACTTTTAAAGGTTGTTTCGGTGAAAACTTCAAATGCTAGAACAACGAATTGATAACTCTATAGTTGAGCCACTCTCCCTGGAACTCTTATTAGACTAATATCTAGAATGGGTGGGTTGTCTTATGAGGAAAGGTCGTACAGGCTGGGCTTGTATGCACTGGAGTAAGAGGCAATTTGATTGAAATGTAAGGTTCTAAGCAGTCTTGACAAGGCGGATGTCAAGGGGATGTTTCCCCACTTGTGGGAGAATCTAGAGCTAGGAGTCATTGTTTAAAATATGGGGTGCCCACTTACTATAAAGATGAGGAAAGATTTTCTCTCAGAGAATTGAGAGTCTTGAGGACATTCTCCCTCAAAAGGCAGTGTAAGCAAAGTCTTTTAAGGCACGGATAGATTCTTCTTGCAAGCTGCCCCCATTCTCAAATTCAATATTTCACGATCAGTCTGTGCTATTAAAATGGTACTCTAACTCTTTTAAGGTCTTTAATAATGCTTTGATCTTTCTCTGTAACTGCAATACTATGTTTTGCACCCTCTCCTTTCCTTCTCCCCTATGTAATCTATGAACAATATGTTTTGTCTGAACAGCATGCAAGAAACAATACTTTTCACTGGAGCCCAACACATGTGACAAAAATAAATCAAATCAAATTCTTGAGAAGCAAGACAGTGGAAGGTTACAAGGGGTAGGTGGCAATGCGGAGTTGAGATTACAATCAGATCAGCCATGAAGTTATTAAACGGTGCAGTAAACTTGAGGGGCTGAATGGCCTACTCCTGCTCCTAATTCCTATGCTCATGTTTCTTAAGTTGAAGCATGTGAAGGAAAGCTGAAATCAAAGAAAGTTTCAGTGAGTACTCAGCAGCTATGTGTGCATTGTTTTCTTATTTTCACGTATTACTGTACTGCTCTAGGGAAACAGAATGTGGAAAGGGACTGTAAACAGTCAAACAGGAGAGGATTGTGCATCGTGACTCATGATGAGATCCCCACTCTTGCAATGTGAAGATCCTTCATCTTCCCTCCCACCCTTTAATTCCCCCCTAAAATAGCAAGTCACAGTGAATACAAACTTTTGCTATTCTCCTTGCTGCGGAATTATGTGTAAACCCACTCTCTGGTGTTGAAAGAAAAGAGAAGGATCAATGAACTTTTATAATCATTGTTGTTGACATATTGTAGTAATTGCACTCACATTATCTTATCCTGTTGTGTTTGACATCAGACAGTGCAGGCTATTGTCAAACTTAATTGCTTTCCAGGAAGTTAGGAAAAGGGCGGACGGGAATCAGGAATATAAAATAACTCTGGTTGCATGGATTTTGTCGCACATTTTTGTGGGCTGCCAATCTTTTGAGTACCATCTCTTCGTCTATTTTCAGACAAGAGAAACCCAAGTGTTAATTCCACACGTGCTTATATTGGACACTTGGTTGTTCGATTAATTTTGGATTACAAACTATATTCAAATAGAATGCCAAAGGTGCACTCTTTTCACAAGTGCTGAAATAATTCTGTTTCTGTTCCTGGCCAGTGCCAAGATTTCACATACAGTTTAAGAGTTACTGAACTGAAGGCAATGTACTTGCCACAGCTCTGAATTTTGCTAAATCACACATTGCTAAATTGATTAATGTGACTCGAGGAATTAATTTAAGGTGGAGATATGGATGGACACTGAAGGATTTGATCTAATTGGTTGAATTGCAAGGATGGTTAGCTGGCTTACACCTTAAAGGCGTCTTGTACACTGATCAAGGATCCTTATGGGTCACAGCAACATTTATACTGCTAATATCTTTGCAAAATAACAAAATATGCATTCAATCCTGGATTGACATGCACAGTGTGAATGAAATCCATGTTGCTATAATGTTTGTGACAGTATAATGTAAACATGGGCCTAAAATGATGCAGGATTTCACCTCAAATCTTATGCCTTTAATCCCAATACATCAGTTTTAATCACCACATCATTACAGAGTAGAAAGTGGCCATGTAACCCATCGTGTCTGCAGCGACTCACTGAAAGAGCAGTTTATCTAGTGTTATTTTCCTGTCATCCCCCTGTAACCCTGCATGTTTTTTCTTTTCAGTTAACAGATTAATTCTTCTTTAAATGCTTTGATTGAACCTGTCACCACCACACCCTCAGGCAGTGCATTCCGGACCTTAACCTCTCACTGCGTGAAATAGTTTTTCTGATATCACATTTGATTCTTTTGCCAATTACTTTAAATCACTGTCCTCTTAGGTGCACTGACCCAAACAGGCACCGGAGTGTGGCAACTAGGGAAATTTCACAGTAACTTCTTTGCAGTGTTAATGTAAGCCTGACTTGTGACTAATGAATAAATTTTAAAACTTTTCTCATTCTCATTCTTCCTGAGTGAGAACAGTTATTCCCCATCTCCTGATGAATTTGAGTACCTTTATCAAGTCTCCTCTCAGCCTTCTTTACTCCAAGGAAATCAGCCTCAACTTCTTCAATCTATTTCCATAACTGAACATCCTCAACCCTGAAATCATTCTCGTGAATCTTCACTACACCTTTTCCAAAGCCGCCACACCTCTCCTAATGTTTTGACATGCAGCACTCCAGCCGAGGCCAAAATAGTATCTTCTAAAAATTCAACACAACCTCCCTGGTATACTCTAGGATACTGCATGCTTAATGAACTGTTCTCTCAACCAGTCCTGCCTGATGTAATGAATATTTACACACAGCTCCCTCTATTCCTGCAAGTTGTATCCTTTGCTTTACATTGTCTCTCCAAGTTCTTCCAACGAAAATGATTCATTTAATATTTTTCTGCATCAAACTTCACCTGCCATCATTTTGTGAAAGGGCGGAATTCTCCAGCCTCCCAGCTACATGTTTTTCGGCAGCAGGAGGCGGCGCACCATTCGTTAGTCGTGGGATCCTCTGATCCTGCCGCTGTCAATGGGAATTCCCACAGAAGCCACCCCACTCCCCTGGGAAAGCCACGTGCTGGAATTTTTCATCCATTCACATGTCTTTTTGAAGTCTGACATTATCCTCCTCAGAGTTCAGAAAGTTCCCAACTTCTGTATCATCTACAAACTTTGAAATTGTGCTCCATGCACCAAGGTCTAGATCATTAATATCCACCAGGAAAAGCAAGTGTCCCAACAATGATGCCTGGGGAAATCGCCCATCAGCCTGAAAAAACATTAACCACTACCCTGTTTCCTGTGACTCAGCTAATTTGATATCCATGTTGCCATGATATAATGCATCCTGCATATTCACCTTAGCATGCTGCATAGCATCACAAGAGCTGTGTACTTCTGACATTACCCAAGCAGTGCCAAAGCAAAACAAAATACACCACGTAAAACTTCAATGTCTATCTGGAATTCTTACCTTAAATGTTGGGCTCCTGGGGCTGAGGGGAATGAACGGATCCTCCATTTCACTACCTGAAATACTAAGAACTTTCTGGCGTTTCTCTGCTGCCTCCATCCTTCGTTTTTCTCGCTCTTCTCTCATTCTTCTTTTCTCTTCCTGTGAGAGGACAAAAGAGATTTAAATTTATCATCCCACAAAATGTGGACTTTCAATTTTATAATTGCAGTGCTGACAACTTGGAAAGTATTAAATTCGAAAAACTTGGTCAATTTCCTGTTATTATGTTAATTCTACACATGCAACATCATCCTTCCTTTGACACTTTTGTTGTAACATTTCCTGTACGGTGGCACAATGGTTAGCACTGATGATTCACTATGCCAGGGACCTGGGTTCGATTCCCAGCTCAGGTCACTGTGCAGAATCTCCGCATTCTCCCAGTGTCTGCATGGGTTTTCTCTGGGTGCTCCGGTTTGCTCCCACAGTCTGAAAGACGTGCTGGTTAGGTGCATTGGCTATGCTATATTCTCCCTTGGTGTACCTGGACAGGTGTCAGAATGTGGCGACTTGAGGATTTTCACAGTAACTTCACTGCAGTATGAATATAAGCATACTTGTGACACCAATAAATAAACTTTAAACTGCAACATCTTTTTTGTAGCATTTCACAACTCACTCTTAATCATAGTGAAAATAGACGACGTTATTGGGCAGAAGGACTAATAGTTTTGAATGGACACAGCATGTGATCACTCAGGGGCTCATTATTCTGCCACACCTGACTGGATCATCCTTCCATCTAATTTGCTACCAATCTTACTGCTGCCAGCTAGTGTTAGAATGTAACCGGTGACAACATTGTATTGGATGTAATGTGACCAATGGTAACAAGCTTTGAGGGTCTGCTGACCCACTAAACCATGGAACCAATTACAGAAGGATGTGATGGTCAGCTGACCAGCTGACTCACTATAAATAAGGATCTGTTGAAAATTGTGGGGAACTGACTGGCCCATAGCCAGGCTCCAAGTTGGGAGTAATGAAGTTTCTTTATTAAACCCTGTCTTTGATTTATAAGTTGGAGTAATGTTGCAGATCTAAGTGAGTTTTAAATGTGGGAAAACGTAAACATTTTAAAACACTGATTCTTACAATTGAGCTGACCCTTTCTATCTCTCCTACCTTGATTTCTTCCTTAAAAAATTTTGAAGTAATTTTAAAATACCCTGGCACCAAATGTTAGCAGTTTATCTGCCCCACTACACCATGAGGCCATACTGCTTCCATTATCTAATAGTGAACCAGTGCCCAAATGGTTTAGAAGGCCATACATATGGTCGCTAGAGACCAAAGGAACCCTCTGAAGCCTTGGATAAGGACACCATAGAAATGAAAGAATAGCCGCAGCACGTAAACAGGAGGATGCATGTTCCTCAGCTCAATATGGAGCATTATGCTCAAGCAAAGGTTCCAGGGGTTCACAGTCATGTTCGTCTACAGCTTGGAAAATCATAGCCTGTTGGTTCAACTTCAAAACACATTTGTCTTCAGGCAGAAAGATGAAGAGGATGTTGCTGGAAGCTGGACCAATATAACGATGGAGGAATACCATTTTCAGTCAGTGTACAGTTGCAAACAGTTACCCAATAACAATTCAGCTCAATAACTCACCAGGGTGTCCTCGGGCTGGCATGGACAAGGTGGGTCAAACTGCCTCTTTCTGTGCTGTAACTTTTCTACATGTCTAAGCACTTTAGATTTCCCTGCAGCGTATGGCTCAGAGTTGCTGACCTTACCTCTGAACCATTGGTGGTGCCCCTAAACATCAACCTTAAAAGACCAATAGCTGTGGTTAACCGTGCCCACCTCCTCTCTGGCTTGCAGCTCCTGCTCTTGTTGCTGCCGTCGGAACTCCTCCTCCTCCCTCAGCCTACGCCGGTCCTCTCGCCTCTTCTTCAGCTCCTCCAGCTCCAGCTCGGCATCGTGGCCCTTCTGCCGCAGCCGCTCATACTCCTGATTTTCCTTCTCATCGAGGCTCCGGCGGATCTGCTCCAGCTTCTGCTCGGCCTCCAGGCGAGTAAACTCTGCCTCCTCATCTGCTTCAGGAAACTCGCTGGAATATGGATGAAGGGGAGGTGGGAGATGGAAAAAGAATCAATATTTATTAACTATTGAAAATCAAGACCAGCTCAGCACAAACAATTGCTTAAAATGGGGAAAATAAATCTCCATTCTTGCTCCCTTGGAAGCTTGTTTCACAATGACCCAACAGATAGATTTAAAAGGCCCAGGTCTGATCCCTGGTTTGCGTTTAGTTATCTGAGGCAGCGGTAAGCTGAGTGTCTGCTCTATTATGCAGAATGAAACAAATACCAAGTCAAGCTTAGCTGCAATTGTTGTTATTATCAGGAGCCAACACGATGGCACAGTGGTTAGCACTGCTGCCTCACAACACCAGAGACCTGGGTTCAATTCTGGCCACGGGTCACTGTCTGTGTGGAGTTTGCACATTCTCCTCATGTTTGCATGGGTTTCCTCTGGGTGCTCCAGTTCCCCCCCCACAGTCCAAAGATGTGCGGGTTAGGTTGACTGGCCATGCTAAATTCACCCTAGTGTCAGGGGATTAGCAGGATAAACAGGTGGGGTTACGGGGTAGGGCCTGGGTGGGATTGTGGTCGGTGTAGACTTGATGGGCCGAATGGCTTCCTTCTGCACTGTAGGGATTCTATGACTTTATGATATTCATTTGTGGGCATTGAAGGCAGGGCCTGGATTTATTGCCTGTCCCGAATTGCTCTCGAGGTGGCGGTGAATGCTGGATGTCTTGAGAGAACCTCAAAGTCAAGCGGAGTCTGGAGTCACATCTGGACCAAATTGAGAAAAGATGACAGATTTCCCTTCCCTAAAAGGATATTCCTGGGATTGACAGGTCTTTACAATAGTCCAGTTGTTACAAGACCACCTTCATGGACTGATTCTAGTTTTTTTTTAACTTCTGGATTTATTTACTTAACTGAATTTAAGTTCCCCAGCTGCATCGGTACTTTCCAAGGAATGAGTCAAGGCCTCTGGATTATAGAGCACAATTTCTACTCTACCCATTTAGATTCCCAGGATAGAATGATCTCAAGTCATTCACTGGAACTGGGCGTGGCTGGGATGTGGGAGGATGGGAGATTAATGGATGTGTTTAAGGGGAAGCTAGAGAAATAAATCAAAAGTTTTATGGATAGGTTTAGGTGAAGAAGGATCTGAGGATGCTTATATGGAGCAGAAGCACCAGCAGGGATCTGGTGGGCTGAATGGCCTGCTTCTACGCTGGGCATTCTGTGCAAATACATATAAAAAAAACAGAAAAATGTTCAAAGTTTGAAGCAGGTCAATGGAATAGACAGGTTTACATTTCAGTGCAAATTCTTCTTCAAAACTGAAAAATAAAATGCAGACTACATAATCAGAAACAGAGGCTAGGAAAATATACATTGGCCTGGATATTCTGATGGCAAATTAATGCAATACTTTGAGACATTCAGCTCTGAAGAAGGGTCATCCAGACTTGAAACATTAGCTCTATTTTCTCCCTGCAGTTGCTATCAGACCTGCTGAGATATTCCAACATTTTCTGTTTTTGTTTGAGTCGTTCACTGCTGTCACACGTCGGGACCCAAAGGAAGTGTCACGTGAACACGTGTGTGGTACTTACGCCCAGCGTTTAAACTTCCAAAAGACAAAGATATGCTACCTGGTACCCTCTGTGAATATCGACCACTGTCGGAGACTTGGGGGTTAGATGCCCTGAACCTGCCCAGAAGTCTACTCAAAGCTACTCTCACTGTCAATTACAGGCATAGGCCCCAGTTTGAAAGTAATTAATAGCAGAGTCTGGAATGGGAAGACTACAAGAGGTGTGTTGAACAATTAGCACCATTAGCCCTGGCTATGGATGATCACAACATCTGCACTCCTACAGTTCTGGCCTTTCATGCATCTCTGATTTTAACCATTCCCCAACTGGTGGCTGTACCTTCAGCTCCCAAATATTGAGAATTTGAATTCCCTCCCTAAACCTTTATCTCTGTAATAACCCTCATCCTCCAACCTGGCACAGGGAATCCCTGATTGACTTCCCAGTGAGGCTTGTAGAATATGAGTTCCCGTAGTGATATGTAATTATCTTAACAGGTGGAACTTGTATACTGAGCCCGTTATAAAGCAGGCCCCTGAGCAGGTCCATTATTGTATCATTCCAGTGGGGATCTGTACGTGTTCATCACAGGCTTGTGGTTTTACTTTTGCTTTGTCCGATAAAGCACTTTCCTTCACAGCTGATTCTTGAATTATTACAATATCCTTCAAGGTCCTCCCTAAAACCTACCTCTTTGGCCAAACATTTGGCTACATGTGATAATGTCCCCTTACATATCTTGCTGTCAATTCACAAACCTGTGAAGCTACCTTGGAATGTTTTACTCCTTTACAGGCGTTAAATAAATACAAGTTGATTTAGTAGTTGTTTATTCAGAATTTGTTAATCTCAGCAAGGGCACGTAGGAGGTAGCTACATTTGGTCTCAATTTCTATGGGATGAGTTTGGAGTGGGGAGGGGTGCATGAAGATAAATCAGCCAGGGTTTTTTGACCATTATCTAATAACCCCTGATGGAGGAAGCGACTGAATGAAGATCGGCTGATGACAGATCAGCTGTGATACCCTCCTCAGCTTGCTGAGTGAAGTGACAAGGGCCACCAGTTTCTCTTTGAACATACTCCAAAAAAAAGGGCCTTCCTGAGGGAAGAGGAGAAAGTTTTCAAAGATAAATTTACAAAAGGAATTAAGTATTGTGGGAACGGTTTTTACTTACAAAACACACCAACACAGTTTTGGGAAGCATACAGTCTGGCATGTGACACAAATACCACTCAGAAAGTCAACAAAGGACATCCGATTCACAAGTGTCTTTCTCTGGTTATGTGGTCAGGTTGGCTTGTGGCATTAAGGTGGTACCCCACAGTTTCAGCAGTGTATCCTGTACACAGCAACCTGAACAAAGAATGCACGAGAATCTTTACTCGATACACATGTGGCTATAATATGTGTATATATTGTGTGTTGGGGTTTGGGGTGTAACTGTCCCTTTAAGAGTGTGGGTCAGGTGACCCTTGGGGGATTAGATCCTCCCTGTGTGGGACCAGTTGTGCAGTCTGAGATCTGACAGTGGAACAGTGCGCACCTAAATCAAGAGTTCCCAGTGTTCAAGTTATCTCATCAGGTTGATAGGTGCATATATAACAGCAGCCAGTGCAAATGCTCAAAAGCAACTCATTCCGAGTCACTGCTTTCGCTGCTGCACCTCCAGTGGAAGGAGCCGAGCACCACACTCCAAAAAAAGCTCTAAACTGTACGTCACGTCACCTCCGGATATTGCTCATTTGCATCCAGATTTTGCTCCTTTCCATTGATAAAAAGGCAGCCTGCACCACCCTATGACAGGATCTGGATAGCATGCAAGCTACAACTGTAGGTCAGTGGTCAAACACTCCCCCCTCCCAGGTCAGAAGTTTGCACTTTAAAATCCCACTCCAGGAACTCAAGAAAAAAATTTAGATTAACAATCCAATGGAGTACTGGTTAGGAGGTTAAACTGGGACTTGTCAAAGACCCTGTGGCTTTAGTTTGAAGGAGGGTTGGGGAGTCCTTCTCAATACTCTGTCCAATTTTAATCCTTTAACTGAGAGCTTATCTGCTCATTGCCATTGCTGCTATTTCTGGAGTACATTAAATTGACTGTCATATTCAAGTAGCAACTACACTTCACAAGGAGTTATTTTTCTGAAAGCGCTTTGGGAATGTTCTGATGCTGCAAGGCTCTTTTTTTTAGAAAGAGCCAGGCAATGATGGGAGTCTTTTCTTGTTTGGGACAATCACATCCTTTCTGATCTTTGCTTTTACCATTGCTAACTTCCCCCACACTAAAATCCCAGAGGTTTACCATTGATCAGAATTTACTGAACAAGTCACATCAATGCTATACCAACAAGAGGGCAGAAACTAGCTGCAACAATACTCAGAAACCTCCACATGGTACTGGATAGCATAGCTTGTTTGATCAGTGTCTCCGTCACTGAATTCAATATCCTCTGCACTGTGCCTGCACTCTATTATCTACAGGATGCATTGCCACAACTGGCCAAGTATCTCTCAACACTACTTCCTGGCTTCATGACCTCTACCACCAAGAAGGATGAGGAGGAAGATCATGTCAACGTTGTAACCTTCAACTTCCCTGCAAAGCCACACACTAGCCTAACTTGGATATACACCACCCTTCAGTCGTCATCAAGGCCAAAAACCCTCAAGCTCCTGACCGAACACCACTGTGAGAGTATCAGCATGTGGATTCCAGTGGTTCAGGGGACAGTTCCACCAGCAGCTTCTCAGAGACACTAGGAGCTGAGAACACATGGCCTGGTCAGTGTTGCCTGCACACCGAGAACATTAATCAAAATGGCTTCAACAGAACCCATAACCTTGATTCTTAATTAAGCTGACATTCAGAATTTTACTGGCAATGTTATTAGATCTATTCTGCCACACTCAGTTTAGGAATCTCCACAATTCACTGCAAACACTTAATCAAAGCTGACAACTTCCAGCTCTCTCCCTTCCTAAAATATGCTGGGTTCCTGTTCCACAGGCACTAATAATCCAATAATACGTGACCCAACAAGATTCTTAAGGTGTGACCTGAAGAGAGAGTGTTAGTATGTTATTTATGGCTGAACTCAAATGTTGCCATTATATCCTGACTGCTTTTGCAATTTCCAGAAGGGCCTCTCGAATCATGATCAGCAGCAAGAGCCTCGACTGATGTTATAATTCTTCTAGCTCAGGGATGACAAAATCAATTATAACATATGCACCATATTTTAGCTGAGATCATAGAATAATAGAATCCTTACCTTGCAGAAGGAGGCCATTCAGCTTATCAGTCTTGTACTGAACAATCCCATCCAGGCCCTATCCCTGTAACCTCACATATTTGCCCTGCTAATCCCCCTGACACCAAGGGGCAATTTAGCATGGCCAATCAACCTAACCTGCACAGCTACAGGCTGTGGGAGGAAATGGCAGCACCTGAAGGAAACCCATGCTGACGTGGGTGCAATCTCCCCACAGACATCCATCCAAGGTCGAAATCAAATCTGGGTCTCTGCACTGTGAGGCAATCACCCAATACAGCACAGATTTGGGCACAAAACCTGGGCACTCTATCTGGTCTGCATGATCCAGAACTTACATTGGGCAGACAATTAGCCCACTAAGCTATCAGATGGGCCATTCTTCAAATTCAAACCCTCCCAGAGCACAGGAGCGGGGACTTCTCCCTTAACTTTCAATCTCTTTAAGGCTGGGAGCTGAATACACAAAAACAGAAGAAATAGCAGCAGGAGTAGATCCACGCCCACTGCCCTGAGCCTATTCCGCCTTTCAATGCAATCATGGTTGATCCTCGGCCACAATTTCACTACCTCTCTGAGGTAGAGAAGTCCACATTTTTGAAATCTTCGAGTGAAGTGATTTCTCTCCATTGCAGTTCTAAATGAACAATCCCCTTATTCTGAGATTGTGCCTCTGTGTTCTAGATTCCCCAGCCAGAGCAAATAGCCTCTCAGTTCCTACCGTCAAGGCTCTTCAAAGTCGTGTATGTGTCAATGAGATCACCTCTAATTCTTCTAAACTGCAGAGAATGTAGGCTCAGTTTACTCAGCCTCTTATCATGGATCAACCTTCCTATCCCAGGAACCAATAGGTCAACCCTCCTATCCCAGGAACCAATCTAGAGAACCTGGGCTCTACTGTCTCCAAGCTGAGTTTATCCTTCCTTTGACATGGAGATTGAGGCCCGAATGTTACGCTGTTCACGTGGCCGGATTTTCCCATCCTGCTGCAGTGATGGAAATTTGGCTGGGCATCAAATTTTCCGACTTCACTGCAGCGGGAGCATGGCGTGAATGTCCAGTAAAATTGCGCCCCAAAACTTTAAACAGTACTCAAGGTGTAGTCCCAAAGTGCAAGATGTTCTTGCATTCCAACCCCTTTGCAATAAGGACAATATGCAATTTGCTTTCCAAATTACTTGCGTGCCCGCATGTTAACTTTGTGTGTTCTTTGTGTGAGTACATCCAAGTCCCTCTGAACATCAACAGTTACATGGTTTACACCTTTTAAAACATTTTCTGCTTTTTTACTCTTACTACCAAAGTAAATAACCTCACATTTTCCCATATTACAGAGCAACTTGCTACACACTTGACCTTTTTACAGCTTTTTTGTGACAGCCTCACAGCTTACATTCCCATTTAGCTTTGTGTCATCGGCAAATGTGGATATATTACTCACAGTCTCTTTGCCTAGATTGTGTATAGTGAAGTCCCCAATGCTGATCCTTGAAGCACTTCACTAGTTAAAGCCTGCCAACTTGTATTTTCGTAACATTTATCCTCACAGTCTGGTTCCTGTCCTGTCCAGTCCTCTGTCCAAGCCACTACTACCTTAACTCCATTAGTCCATAGCTAGTGGAGGAACCTTTCTGTAGCACCTTACTGAATGCCTTCTGGAAATCCAAGCATACTACATCAATTGATTGCCTTTAATCTCAAAAAATTAATAAATTTGTCAAATATTATTTCACTCACAAAACCATATTGGTCCTATCATATCATACAATGTTCTAATTAAGATTTATTTAATCATATGTTCCAGCATTTTCCCGAAGACCGATGTCAGCCTAACTGCCAGTAGTACCTAGTTTTCTTTCTCTCCTCTTTCCTGAATAATGATGTTACGTTGTTTAACTTCCAATCCACTGGCACCATTCTAGAATTGTACCAATGTTCCCTGATGGCATGGGCAAAACTGGGAAAGAGTATCAGAGTAACTTTCTTAAGAACAGCAAGCTTGTGGAAAGTTACACAGATTATACTATTCCACACTAAATGGAGATCAGTGGCAGGAAATTCTACGCTGAGTAAGCCAGTGCTGACTCCTCAAAACCTATCCACCATTGTCACAAATAGGTTAGGCACCAATAGCTTTTTGCTTAAAATGGATAAAATTTTGAAATCCCAGTTCTTTATTAAGAGAATGAAGCCACAAGATTCCATGGTTTAGTAACAAACAATTTGTTTTTATACAAGAGTCAGTAAAACGAACAGTCAATACTATCTATCATGCATTTTAATATCCAGAATTAACATGATTTAAACATGAAATAGCGAGCAAATTATGAGTGGATTGCACGTTAAATGGCAGACACAACAAAACAGGTCCCACAAATTTTCTCAGCAGCCCACTCAGATCTCAGGGATTAGTGTGAAAGCGCTCCCAACTCTATCTTCCTCGTGCGAATTTCAGCTCCTCTGAGGATTTGACCATCCTTTGACAGCAGACCCAATTCAACTGGAAGGCCTGCTTCTTCTCCTGCCTGCAATGAGTTGTCAGGCAACACAATTCAAACTTGATGGCTGCTCACACCCAGCTGCTTGATCTCCTCCAATATGACATCTCACTAAGTTTACAAGGCTCTACCCCAGCATCAAATCACTAATGCAATTCCAGCTCTCTAGCTGTGCTGAGCAGGCAACCACAGCTCCCCATCTCTTCAGTTGAACAGAGCAGACAACTACTTCAGCTACACTGAGTAACCTCTGCTCCTCACAGACTTTCTTACGTGCTTCAGCTCCTAGCTGCACTAAGCTGACAGCTTCCCATTCAGCCTCTTTCACCTTTTGCATCTGCCACTGTTAACCTTCTTCAGCTCAGATTGATCTGACCATGTGGTCCAATTTTCACACCCAAAACCATGACCACCTGGGCAATTCTTTGCATCACATGGTTGGGCTTTCATGCTGCACACTGGCACACCCCGATCTATCCCAACGCACACAGAAAAGATGTCAAAAGTACAGATTCCCTCACACTATGAACAAGGTACACATTAAAGAGCATGAAGAAATATTTTCCACTTGCCTGAATGTGTGCACTTTCAATAATTCTCAAGTAGCTTAACACCAACCAGTACAAAGCAGTCCATTTGGCTGACACCCCAATCCAACATCTTCAGTAGCACCTCTCAAACCCACAACCTCTGCCATCCAGGATAGCAAGGATAACAGGAAGATGTGAACATTGCCAACTGCAAGTTTTCCTCCAAGTTACAAACCATCCTGAATTCAACTGTTTCTTCATCATCAGGTCCACTTTATAAAATTTCCTATTTAGTGCAATGAGAGCACCCTGTACCACACAGACAGTAGCAGCTAAAGAAAACAGCTCACTATCACCTTCTCAAAGGAAACTAGGGATGGGCAAGAAATGCCAGCCTTGCCAGCCATGCATAAACCTCACCCATAAATAAAAATAAGTGATCAGTTAATTCTTTACAGTGTGACCACAGAAAACTTTTCTAAAAACATTGCTATCTACAAGAGAGATACGAGATCATGTTTATGACAAGCCGGAGGTGAAACTTAGTACATGCACGGTCTCCCCACAGAGTGTTTCCTACCCAGCACAGCACCAAACGCAATAAAGTCTGTGCCACTCAACTGGCGCTACTCTGGATTAGACAGAAAATGCAAGGTTCTCCCTGGAAAAACTGGTAATGATCCTATTACCTGTAAGAAGAATGTCGCGAAGAATGTCGCGATGAAGGTTTCTGATTCTCAGCCATCGGAGAAGCAAAGATAGGTTTCGCCTTGGTGCTATACCAAAAAATAGAGAAGGAGCTACACAGGAAGGAAGCTGTGCAAGATAACCGCGATGCACAAGTCACGGTGTTAACTCTTAATAGCAACACTACAGCATTTTTACTACTGGAAAGTCAGGACCAGGGAAAGAACCTCCACTTGCTATGATACACTGGTCAAATGCCTAGAGCATTTAGCAGCTACAGATTAATGGTGAAATCCCAATTTTCAGAAGGAACTAGCATTAGGATGTGTATAGAAGCAGAGAACGGGAGAAACTTTTGCATTTGTTTTCCTGCTCTCCCATTGACTGCTCCTTGCAATGGTGCTGCCTCTCCTCTTGGTGACTCCCTCCCTCCTAGTGATACTCTTGTGGTTGTAAGTTTAGAGGAAAGCAATACAGCACTCGGTCTTTGTTCCCAACAAATAATTGCTGCAAGCAGCACAGGCAACATCACTGTCAGATAATTACTTGATATCTGAAACTGGATACTGGGGCTCTCAATGTTGATTTATTTCCAAGTAGAACTGTCACTTTCAGCAATTCAATTAAAATATTTACTGCATTAGTAACTTTGACACAGGATCTTTCAAGGGAGAATATTACATATTCATGGGTTGTTTTTCTCAGTATAAAATTGTAATATCGTTCCTTAACTCCATACACTCTGAGTCATTACTAACAGAACCAGCCTTCAAGATATCTGTAGAAAAAATCTTCTGAACAGAAGGATTCTTGTTTCTGTGAATTCAAGATAATATCTCGCTGTTAATCAAGCATGTGACCATTGAGATCAGGGCAGATTGAGTTGGGGGGTAATAGAGGATAGAGGACTGGTTAATCTATAGAAAACAGCATAGGCATAATGGGGGCTTTTTCATATTAAAGTTTATTTATTATTCACAAATAGTCTTACATTACCACTGCAATGAAGTTACTGTGAAAATCCCCTAGTTGCTACATTCTGGTGCCTGTTCAGATACACTGAGGGAGAATTTAGCATGACTAGTACATCTTTCAGACTGTGAGGGGAAGTTGGTGCACCTGGAGGATACCCACTCAATCATGGGGAGAATGTGCAGACTCTGCAGAGACAGCGACCCAAGCTGGGAATTGAACCCAGGTTCTCTGGCACTGAGGCAGCAGTGCTAACTACTGTGCCACAGTGCTGCAGGCAGTGACTAATGGAGTGCCACAGGAATCAGTGCAGGAACCTCAGCTATTTGCAAACTATATTAATGGCTTGTAACATATCCAAGCGTGCTGATGTCACCAGGCTAGGTGGGGAACGTAAGCAGAAGGACACAAAAGAAGTTACAAAGAGCTCCAGCGACCTGGGTTCAATTCCCAGTTTGGATCACTGTCTGTGCAGAGTCTGCACGTTCTCCCCGTGTCTGCATGGGTTTCCTCTGGGTGCACAGACTTCCAGAGCTGCTTAAGCACACTGGCCATGCTAAATTCTTCCTTAGGCGCCACAGTGTGGCGACCAGGGGATTTTCACAGTAACTTATTTACGTTAATGTAAGATTACTTATGACTAATAAATAAACTTTAACATAGACAGATCAAGTGAACGGGCAACAAGACGGCAGATGGAGTATAATGTAGGGATATGTGAAGCTATCTTTTCTATTCTTGAGTCAGAGTGATTAATTGTTATTTTACAAGATACGAAACTTGAAAGTGCTGATGTTGAAAGAGATTTGGGTGTGTTTGAATGAGAAATGCAAAGTTAGTATGCATGTGGAGCAATTAGGAAGACAAATAGCAAATTGGCCTTTATTACAAGGGGCTTGGAAAACCAGAAGAAAGGTGTCCTGCTGCAGTCATACATACGGAATACAATGTGCAAATATGATCTCCACATTTAAGAAAGAATATGGTTGCATTGTATGTGGTATAGAAAAGATTCACCAAATTGACCTATGGTAACAGCTCGATTAATTGGGTTTATATTCTCTGGAGTTTAAAAGAGATATTGATTTAAAACCTACACAGATTCTGAAGGGGCTTGATAGGGCATTTCCCTTTGACTGGGGAATTCAATATCAATCTCAGGATATGGGGCCAATCATTTAGGACTGAGATGAGAAGAAATGACTTTACTCAAAGGGTTGTGAGTCATTTGGAATCCTCTGCCACAGAGGGTTGTGCGTGTTCCATCATCAAATACTGCAATTTTGGTTTCTAGGGGAATTGAAGGATGTGGGCAGGGGGGCAGGAAAATGGAGTTGAAGCCCAAGCTCAGCCATGATTGTATTGAAAGGTGGAGCTGGCATATTGGCCAAATGGCTTACTCCTATTTCTTGTGTTCTCCAATTGCTCAATTTTCATTTCTACAATTTTATTGACAGCTGTGGTCCCCAGTATGCATGTACAATCCCTGTCCTCATTTATAAAATCGATACATTGGCATCCTTTTCAGTCCCTTAGATTTGGTTATGAGGCCCGCATTGTGCTTTCCAACATATGAACATAAGAGTTAGGAACACCAGTAGGCCATTCAATTCCTCAAGCTTGCTCTGCTGTTTGATATGATCACGCTTGATCAGAATGTGGCCACAACTGCACTTTCCTATCTGCTATCAACCATCCCCAACCCCCAACCAACCTACGTCCCCCCTCCACGCTCCCCTCCACCCCACCCCACCCCGCTCCCCCACTCTCCATTACATTTGGCTCCCATGTCAATAAAGAATCTATGTCCCAGATCCTCTGGTTTCCAGACGATTGAAGACTGGTCCTATCCGTCAGTATGTGCTACAGGGCCTACATAGCAGTCCCAAACCAAGGACTCCGCAGGAATTGTCTGGCAAGTTTCAATTTCCAATGGTCAAATACACTGCATCTGGAATCCTGCAAAAAAAGTCTCCAACTCTTGAGCTAAGAGTCAAAGAATTCACAGGGTTCTGACACACTTAGCTGGGTAGATATCCAGGACTTCCCAGATACTCAACTGTCCATGTTCAAGTACAACAACATCCAGGCTTGGGCTGACAAGTGGCAAATAATATTCATGCCACACAAGTGCCAGGCAATGGTCCTCTCCAACAAGAGAGAATCTAACTCTTGGCCCTTAACACTCAATGGTATTACAATTGCAGAATTCCCCACTATCAACATCCTAGGAGTTACTATTGACCAGAGACTGAACTGGACTAGCCATATATACAGTGCTAACAAAGCAAATCAGAGGCTGGGAATACTGTGGTGAGAAACTCATCTCCTGACTCCCCAAACCTGTCTACCAGCTACAAGGCACAAATCAGGTGTGTCATGGGATATTTACCCTTGCCTGGATGAGTGCTGCTCCAATATTACTCAAGCAGCTTGACACCACCCAGGACAAAGCAGCCTGCTTGATTGTTATCCCTTCCATAAATATTCACTCCCTCCACCAAAGACACACAATAGTACGCACGAGTGCTTTCTACAAGATGCACTGCGGGAACTCATGAAGGTTTCTTAGACAACACCTTCCAAACCCATGACCACTACTGTCTAGAAGGACAAAGGCGGCAGTTACAATGGAGGAAAGGAGGAGGCCTGGTAATTTTGTCACTGAGCTAATAATCCAGAGACTCAGACTCGGGTTTGAATCCCACCACAGCAGATCATGAAATTTGAATTCAATCAATCAAAAAAATCTGAAATTAAAAGTCCAATGATGACAATGAAACTATTACTGATTGACGTAAAAATAAACCTGGTCCACTAATGATCTTTAGGGAAGGAAATCTGCGACCCTTACATGGTCTAGCCTACGTGTGACTCAAGCTGAAAAGCAACATGGGTGATTCCTAAAATACACTCTAAAATGGCCTAGCAAGTCATTCAGTTCAAGAGCAGTTAGGAATAGACATCAAATGCTGGCCCAATCAGTGACACCCACATCCTATAGATGAACTTAAAAAAAAACACCTGTAAGTTCTTCTCCAAATTCCTCATCATTCTGACTTGGAAATATATCAATTACTGGATCAGAATTCTGGGACTCCACCCCCCCCCCCTCCCCCCAACAGCAGTCTGGGTGTATGAACATCACATGGATTGCAGTTGAAGAAGGTAGCTAATCATCACCTTCTCCAGGGTAATTAGTAATAGGCAATAAATGCTGGCCTCACCAGCAAAGTCTACTTCTCTTGAATGAATTATAAAAACAAGAAATTTGACAGGGAAAAGTCTAAATCTGAAAGGTTATTAATGGCTCGGATCAATTCCGGCCTCTCGGACTGTTCGGATCCACTACAGTTCGCCTATCACTGCAACAGGTCCACTGGAGATGCCACCTTCCTGTCCCTATACGCAACCCTGGAACACCAGGATAACAAAGACACCTACGTCAGATTCTTATTCTGAGACTGCAGCTCAGCCTTCAACACCATTATTCCTACAAACCTTACCTCCAAATTCTGTGGCCTGGGGCTCAGTTCCTCCCCCTGTGAATGGGCCCTAGACTTCCTCACCCACAGACCAGTCAATAAGGATAGGCAACGACACCTCCTTCACAATTATCCACAAAACCGGTGCCCCACAAGGCTGTGTCCTCAGACCCTTACTATACTCCTTATACACCTGTAACTGTGTGGCCAAATTCCCCTCCAACTCGATTTTCAAGTTTGCTGATGACATCACCACAGTGAGTCAGATCTCAAACAATGATGAGACCCAGTACAAAAGATAGAGAATCTGGTGAACTGGTGCAATGACAATAATCTCTCCCTCACTGTCAGTAAAACGAAGAAGAGAGTCACCTAGATAGTCAGGAAGCATAGTGGAGGACATGCCCTTATCTACAGCGTAAAAAGTCTGACAACACCAGGTTTTAGTCCAACCTATTTATTTGATAATATACTCACTAGCTTTCGGGTTAGTCCCTTCGTCAGGTGAATGGAGAGTTCTGGCCTCAGACAGAGCATATAAAGCACAGACAGTTTAGAGATTACTGATTAAAATGCGAATCCTTACACCTAACCTGCTGTTCAAGACCTGAAGTGGCTGATAATGTGAGTGGAAGGAGCACTGATCACTGATGAAGACGAACATCTCGCCAGGGCTATCCCCACACCCCCACTTCTTGCTTTCAGACAACCACACAACCTCAAACAGACCATTGTTCGCAGCAAACTACCCAGCCTTCAGGAGAACAGTGACCACAATACCACACAACCCTGCCACAGCAACCTCTGCAAGACATGCCGGATCATCGACATGGATACCATCATCACACGTGAGAATACCGTCCACCAGGTACATGGTAAATACTCTTGCAACTCGGCCAACATTGTCTACCTGATACGTTGCAAGAAAGGATGTCCCGAAGCATGGTACATTGGGGAGACCATGCAGACGCTACGACAACGGATGAATGAACATCGCTCGACAGTCACCAGGCAAGACTGTTCCCTTCCTGTTGGCGAACACTTCAGTGGTCACGGGCATTCAGCCTCTGACCTTCGGGTAAGCATTCTCCAAGGCGGCCTTCACGACACACGACAGCGCAGAGTCGCTGAGCAGAGACTGATAGCCAAGTTCCGCACACATGAGGACGGTCTCAACAGGGATCTTGGGTTCATGTCGCACTATCTGTAACCCCCATGACTTGCCTGGGTTTGCAAAACCTCACTTACTGTACTGTCTGGAGACAATACACATCTCTTTAAACTGTGATCAGTGCTCCTTCCACTCACATTATCAGCCACTTCAGGTCTTGAACAGCAGGTTAGGTGTAAGGATTCGCATTTTAATCAGTAATCTCTAAACTGTCTGTGCTTTATATGCTCTGTCTGAGGCCAGAACTCTCCATTCACCTGACGAAGGGACTAACCCGAAAGCTAGTGAGTATATTATCAAATAAATAGGTTGGACTAAAACCTGGTGTTGTCAGACTTTTTACTGTGTTTACGCCAGTCCAACGCCGGCATACCCACATCATGACATCTTATCTACAGCAACAGGGGTGAAATGGAAATGGTCAAGAGCTTCAAGTTTTTAGGTGTCTAGATCACCAACAACCTGTCCTGGTTCCCCGTGTCAATGCTACAGTTAAAAAAGCCCACCAGTGCCTCTACTTTCTCAGAAGGAAAAGGAAATTTGGCTTGTCCACTATGTCTCTCATCAACCTTTACAGGCGCACCATAGAAAACATTCTTTCTGGTTATATCACGGCTTGGTATGGTTCCTGCTCTGTCCAGGACTGCAAAGAACTACAAAGAGTCATGAAAGAAGCCCAGTCCATAAAGCAAACCAGCCTCCCATCCACTGACTCTGCCTACACTTCCACTTGCCTTGGGAAAGCAGTCAGCATAATCAAGGACCCCACGCATCCAGGATATACTCACTTCTACCCTCTTCCATTGGGAAAAAGATACAAAAGTCTGAGGCCACATTAACAACTGACTCAAGATCAGCTTCTCCCCTACTGCCATCAGACTTTTAAATGGTCCTACCTCATATTAAGTTGATCTTTCTCTACACCCTAGCTATGACTGTAACACTACATTCTGCACTCTCCTTTCCTTCTCTGTAAATGGTATGCTTTGTCTGTATGGCATGCAAGAAACAATACTTTTCACTTTATACTAACACGTGACAATAATGATTCAAATCCTGGCAACTGTACAGCTGAGACCATGCCCTTTTCCCTTCTCAAATGCCTCATTGATTATCCCCCTCACCCACCCTCTCCCCTTGACCTTCTGACTTCCTGCAACTCCTCCCCCCTCTGACCTGACAACGCTGCCAAACTACCTGCCATGCCTCATCAACCAGTTACCTCACTCATTCAATAACACACTAAAAATGCATTTAAACATCCCAAAGCTTGTCAGTGTGATGGTTAATGAAGACTTACCAAAATGCAACATTTTGTGCTGTAAAAAAAAAGTGCATGCCTTGCCTTCATCTTACAATCTTGCTCCATGAAGGAGGACTCCAAGACCAGCTATACTTCACAGCTGGAATTTTCTGGCCAAGCGCCAAATTCTCCATTCTCACTTGCAGCAGTGGCAGGGCGTGAACAGTTGGAAAATTCTGCAACACATTTCTGAAGTGGGTCAGTTTGGGCCAGAAATGCAAAGCTCTATCTTATTTTGAGGAAAAAAAAGGGATCAGAGTGGCAGTCCTACAGTGGTTGCTACTCTTCACAAGAGTTGGCCCTATATAACTCAGCCTTGAATATATTCAAGAACCCAACCTTCCACTGCTTTCTTAGGATGACAATTCCAGAGACTGATGCTTGCCAGAGAGCAGAGAAACTCTTCATTTCCATTCTGAATGGGAGACCCCTGATTCTTAAACCTTCTCCCCTTGCTCTAGTCTCCCCCACAAGATACAACGTTCTCCCAGCATGCACTCACTCAAGTCCCCTCAGTATCTTGTATGTTTCAATAAGATCACCTCTCATTCTTCAGAACTCCAGTGGGTACAGACCTAACCTGGTCAACCTTCCTGCAGAAGATGTCTCTTTTATCCCAGGAACCAGTCAAATGATCTTCTGTTGAACTTCTTGAAGTGCAATTTTATCCTTTCTGAAGTAAGGAGCAAACATTCATCACCTCAGCATCTTTACCCGGCTGACAGCAAGTTGATCAACACATTCTGTGAATCAAATCTGGAACCTTCTTGACCTAAATGATTCAGATCCACTCAGCATATCGACCTTTCCAACCTAGTTATGGAAATGACATTGAGCAAAAATTGAAAGGAGGGCAGACAGCCGTATCTGGAAGTACTTATTCTAAAAGTTACGCACTATGCCTTGGGCTTATTGTTGGTTTATACTCAACATCTCACCAATTTAACACTAGCTGTAAATTGTTGTCAGCTGATGACTATTTTCAGATCCTGCAGCAGCCAATTGGGTAAGGTAACTCCGTACATTTCAAAATGTGTAAATGAGACTAAGATTACATAAGTAAACAGAGACTTGGAAAGAGAACTGCACACAGATTAGGGAGAGTTATAGAAACATTACTTGCCTACTCAAGTGTTTTCCTGATATTGTATTATTCCATCAATCAGTACATGTGTACATCGCAGTTCGTTAAAGAAAAAAGTTGCTTATTCGAAAATCTCTTTTGGGTCCAGTTGTGGGCAGCATTAAGTTGCCTTGATTTGATTTATTATTGGCTCATGTTTTAGTATACAGTGAAGTATACTGTTTCTTGCGTGCTATACAAAGTATACCATTAATAGAGAAGGAAAGAAGGTACAGAATGTAGTCATAGCTAGGAAGTAGAGAAAAATAAACATAACATGAGGTAGATCCATTCAAAAGTCTGCTGGTAGCAGGGAAGAAGCTGTTCTTGAGTTGGTTGGTGTGTGACCTTAGACTTTTGTATCTTTTTCCTGACAGAAGGAGGTGGAAGAGTGTGTTTCCGGGGTGCAAGGTGATTATACTGGCTGCGGTTCCAAGGCAGTGGGAAGTGTAGACAGAGTCAATAGATAGGAGATTGGTTTGCATGATGGACTGAACCATGTTCATCACTCTTTGCAAACCAGGAGCCATAACAAGCTGTGATGTATCTGGCAAGGATGCTTTCTATGGAGCATCTGTAAAAATTGGTGAGAACCATAGCAGACATGCTGAATTTTCTTAGCCTCCTGAGAAAGTAAAGGCCTTGGTGGGCATTCTTAACTATAGGTTGGCATGGAGGGACCAGGACACATTGTTGGTGCATGAGCAAAGTCCAAGAAAACCTAAGTAAATTTTTTCAAAAAGATACTCAGTGGTAACAAGCAAAGCATTTTGCATGTAACTGACACCATACGAAGCCTCAAAGTACCTTCAAATGATGAATTTTTATTCAGTTGCTGCCTCTTAGGGAAACATGGAAACAGGAGTATGCCATTCAGCCCCTTGATCCTGTTCCACGATTTATTATGATTTATGTGCATTTTTAAATCAGATTTTGCGCCTTGATTCTGTAGTCCTTAATATCATTGCCTCATAACTACAAAGTCAATTTTGGTCTTGAAATTTCCAAGTGGCCTAACGTCATATGTGTCTGTCTGTGTATATTCAAATTTCTATTACCCTTTGTGGCGCTTCAATTATGCCCCCTTTTGGGCTTCCTTATGTTTTTGTCAACTCTATCAAATCCTTTGATCATCTTGAAACACTTTAATTTAGCCACACCTTAACCCAATGTACTCAAAGGATTACAAACCTTATCTATCTAACCTAACCTCACCTCTGTTTAATTCCTTTAGCCTTGGTACCATTCTGATAAAATTCCATTGCATCCAGATAAAGTCTAATATACCCTTCTTGCAGTGTGAAGACAGAACTAAAAAATGTTCCACGTGGGGTCAAAACAGAACTTTAAAAATTGTAATATAACTCCTGCCCCCTTTGTATTTCAACATAAAACCTGCAATTTTTTGGAACAAGCAGCAATCAGAAAAATGATAAAGGAAAAGAGAGAATGCCGAAAAACAGCAATAACAAAAGGAAATCAGATGAATAATTACTGCTGCTTGATTTACCCAAAAACTTCATGGAATAGGCAACATTCTTTATTATTCATGCCCAATGTGTACACTTAGCATTTATTTAAAATCAACATCTCAGCCGTACACCAATGCAAAGGAACTCATGGAGAGGAAATTTTCCATTCTGCCCGCCATGGGGATTGTAGTGGTTGACGGGTAGACTCAGGAAAAGTCTGTTGACCTCGGGCAGGATTTTCCGTTTCCGGGCATACATGTCAAATAATAGGTCCAACTCCCAAACTGTACCCAACCATGGGACTGTATATGTCAATCACTTGTGTGTGATGTTGCGAACATCCAGAGTGCCCAAATCAAATAATATCACTAAAGTCTTGTTTCTCTCTCCTCACATCTGCACTGCCAAGGCCCTGTGTACTCAGAGTAGCTCATTATCTCCTCCCAGCACTAATGATAAGGACTGTGTCTCTGTCTCATGTTCATGGAGGTTCCTGTTAAAAAAAACAGTTCAAGCCTACAATATACTCTTTTAATTTGCGCTAAAAGCAATGCGGTGCAGGGAACTGTGGTACATGTGTTACCAGACATGGACAGAAAAGAAACTGTGGGTAACAGTAACCTGATGGCAATGCCTGAGGGTATGGTAGTACTTTTGTCATTATGTGACTATATCATAGAATCATAGAAACCCTACCGTGCAGAAAGAGGCCACTGGGCCCATCGAGTCTGCACCGACCACAATCCCACGCAGGCCCTACCCCCACATATTTGCCCACTAATCCCTCTAACCTACACATCCAAGGACACTAAGGGGCAATTTTAGCATGGCCAATTGACCTAACTTGCACATCTTTGGACTATGGGAGGAAACCGGAGCTCTCGGTGGAAACCCACGTAGACACAAGGAGAATGTGCAAACTCCACACAGACAGTGACCCAAGCCAGAAATTGAACACAGGTCCCCAGAGCTGTGAAACAGCAGTACTAACCACTGTGCTACCATGCCGCCCTGAATCAGCATTCAGAGGGTGTGGGTTCCTATCCCACTCCGGCAAGTTGTCAAACTGCATTCAACAAATCTGTCATTGTTACACTAGCATCTGAAAATTTCACCAGAAATGTTGCCAAAGAGTTGAAAATCCTAGTGGTCAGTGGTGTTATTCAAGGGAGGAAAGTTGGCACATCTATTTATACTTGTGTATGCGTGCCTACAGTCAACACTGTATGAGCGACTCTTAATGCCTTGGCTGAGATTCAATACTCACAGGTGATAATCTGTGTTGTTTCTTATCTGCACAGCTCAGGAGCACTCACCCACTGGGAGCATTCCATGTTTCCTCTCTAAGCTAACAATGTCCAATAGCTCATACATTCATCATTAATAGTCAATGTTATTTGTCATACTGACTCCCCATTTTTCACAGTCGCATTTTCACTGCTGTGTCATTACTGATTCATTTCTTTTAATGTATTTTAATCCTGCGAGCTGGTTGGGGTCTCGGGTCTTATCCTCCCACTCTCAACTAAAACACAGAAGATGTTTCAAAGTGTGGAGGGGACGTAGGGCAGATGCTGGAAAATCAGAGCTCAGCTTGTGAGTCACTTCAGCAGATGTTGTGAAATGAGTGGGTGATCTCAACCCCTTTGGGCAAATGCTGAAGTCATATTTTGGACGAGTAACACAGCTACAGTCAGAAAATCTTTCTGTCATATTCACTTGCAACTGCGGTCACTGGAATTACTGAAACTAAATTGGCTTAATTAATTTATACTTTCAATTAGTTTCTGAATGTTGAAATGGCCCACTTGTGGATTGCAGTCTCTATAAATGGAAATAGAGTTTTACTCTATTATGATACCACATGTTCCATTAATAGGATCCCATTTTATTACAGCATATGTTTATTGGCAAGATTCCAGTGCATAGCAATAACTAACGGACCACAGTGCGTGCTTGCAATTAATAAAATACCAATGCGTGCTTATGGGGCAAAACCCCAAATCAAGAATGTGTTTTTTTAACAAGTCATGCAGGTTAGCAACACTGGCCATGCTAAATTCTCCTTCAGTGTAATCAAACAGGCGCTGGACTGTAGCAACTAGGGGATGTTCACAGTATCATCATTACAGTGTGGGCTACTTGTGACACTAATGAATAAACTTAAGATGTCAAAGCATCACAATGTCCTTGAAATCGATGTACATTTCATAAGAATAGTACGATCAGGGGAGCCCTCGATAGTGGACTTCGAATCTCACTTGCAAATGAATGGTGCTGTGGGGAAAAGCAGGTGATGGTTACTGCTAGTGTCTTGGTGTCACATAGGGTGAAATCAGATAAAATCAGTTAAAGTTTAGCGAAAGAGGAAAGAAGGGAAACCTGGGGTCAGGAGCTGGAACTCTGGAGTTGAGTATGCTAAGCCAGAAGCACTAGCCATCAGGGTGGCCTAATCTGGATGCAAGGAGAAACAGGACAGTTGAACTTAGGGAAAACTCATCGTACAGCAGAGATGGCAGGCATTTGCAAAAGACTTAACCCTTACTTCAGGCATTGGGAAGGCTCACCTCATTTGGTCTTATCCAGTGTTAGAATTGGTGTACCTCTGATCAGACATGATTCCTGTCAGCCATTTTAAAAAATTCTTTCATGTGATGTGAGTGCTGCCCGCAATTGTTATCCATTCCTAAACTCCCCTGAACCACATTCTTGAACTGTTGCAATGCATCTAGTGTAGATACTTCCACGGTTATTCCAAGGAGTTCCAGGGTTTTGACCCAGTGATAGTGAAGAAATGCCAACATTGTTCTAAGTCATGGTGAATGACTTGGAGGGGAACTTGCAGGTAGTAGTTTTCCCATTCACCTGCTGCCTTGTACTTCTAGGTGATGAAGGTCAAAGGTTTTATTGATGTTGTCAAAGGTTTTATAGATGTTGTCAAAGGAGTCTTGGCGAATCACTACAGTCCATCTGGTTGATGGTACACACTGATGCCACTGTGCATGAGTGGCGGAAGAGAATGCTTAAGATGGTGGATGGGGTGCCAATCATGCTGACTGCATTGTCCGGATAGTGTTGAGCTTCTTGAGTATTGTTGGAGCAGTATTCAGAATGATAGAACCCCTAAGGTGCAAAAAGAGGCCATTCGGCCCATCAAACCTTCTCCAACAACAATCCCATCCATGCCCTATCCCCATAACCCCACATATTTGCCCTGTTAACTTCCGTGACACGAAGGGTCATTTGAGCACAGATAATCAACCTAACACACACGCCTACCAGGCAAATGGACAGTATTCCATCACAGTCCTAACTTGTTCCTTGTAGATGTTGGGCAGGCACTGGGGAGTCAGGAAATGAGTCACTCTCCTTAAAATTCCCAGTCTCTAACCTGCTTTTATAGCCATTGTATTTGCATAGCTGTTCCAGTTCAGTTTCTGGTTAATGATAACCCCAGGATGTTGGACAGTGGGGGATTTAACAATGTCATTGAATGTCAATGTTCTCTACCGCTGGAGACAGTAATTGCCTGGCATTTGTGTGGCACACTTGTCTAATTTTGAATCATATCTTATTTTGTCGATATAGGAGGCCATGTAGCTTCTGAAAATGGTCCGAGTAACAGTATACCAATGATCATTGTATCTGCCTTAACAGAACATCAGTAGATCAAAGTACATCCACTTACTGAATATCAATGTATTACAGTGGATCGATGAATCAAATTCAGTATATTACAACACGCTGATTATTACAGCCAATGTGTCAGAGCCTGTCCATTAACAGAAGCTCAATGTATCTCACTGGCCCCATTAGCAAGCTGCCTCTCTATCTATCCATTAAGAGGAGGTCAGTGTATCACAATGTAACCATTAGCAGGGCAGTCTTAATGTATCACATTCCACTCATCAGAATGTCACAATGCGGCCAATAGGCTATTCTCTCGAACAGGGTGCAATGGATCCATCTCTCTGCTGACTGCAGAAAGATGTGTCATCTTAACAGGTCACTGATGTCCTTATTAATCAGAAGAATGACATTAATTGAGGTGCTTCCCCAAGGGGGATGTGGAAGAAATTACAGTACATGTCACTGCCTCATTTCTTCTGTACCTCACAGCAATTTACTCAGGGATGTTAACAAATATAATGTCCAGCTGCCATCTCTGCTTGAGATAGTGTTTCATGGTTAACAAAATAATCAATGAGAAAGACTTTGTGAGAAGAAGTGTGACAAGTTGCTAAAACTCAACCTGAATTGTAGCGGCACAGTGGCAAGCTCTGCTGCCTCACAGTGCTAGGGATGCCGGGTTTGATTCCCAGCTTGGGTCATTGGCTGTGTGGAGTTAGCACGTTCTGGGTTTCTGCTGGATGCTCCAGTTTTCTCCCACAGTCTGAAACACGTGCTGGTTAGGTGCATTGGCCATGCTAAATTCTCCCTCAGTGTACCTGAACAAGTGCCGGAGTGTGGTGACTAGGGGATTTTCACAGTAACTTCAGCCTACTTGTGGACATTAATAGATAAACTTCACCAAAAAAAATCTGCAACATTCAAGTGGCTTCACGGCATCCAGTACAAAGCAGCTTGTTCTATTGATGTCCCCATCACTGGACATAACAATATTAACCCCACTGCGGCACAGTATGCAATATACACAGGATGAAGTGGAATAATTCATCGGGATTACTTTAACAACATTTCCATCTCCTCTGGCCTCTACTGCCAAAAGGGCCACAACAACGTTTAACTCATTTCCTGATAAAGTGGAATACCAACACCTTGTCATCCATTGCACACATTATCCTAACTGGAGAATTTATTGTTTTTCATCATTTCTGGGTCAGAAATTTTGAACCTCATACCTAACCTGTTGTAGGAGTACTACCTCCAAAATTACAATGGAAAAGTTCAAGGAGCCACCGCCTCTAGAAATGGGCAATAAACATGACCTTGCCAGCATCATCCACATCCCAAGAACATTTTTTTTTTAAGAAAACCATGCAGTATTGTACTAGCACATCGCGCAATCATAGTTATACTCTGAAGCTTAGTTCTAGCTCCCTGCAAGCAGATGGTGCAGTGAGGTGGCACAGAGGACCATCACATGCTCACACCATCTTAAACAGCACCAGCTGTTAAGCAGACAGTCAAGCACAGGATATCCAGTCACTTGCTGGCACTCTCACATCTCTGCTTTTAGTTTTTTTTCCCAGTCGTTACTCTGTTCTTTCTAGAGAGGGTGGCATAGTGGTTAGCACAGCTGCCTCACAGTGCCAGGGACCCTGGTTCAATTCCGGCCTCGGGTAACTTCCTATGTGGAGTTAGCACGTTCTCCCCAGTGTCTGCATGTGTTTCCTCCAGGTGCTCTGGTTTCTTCCCGCAGTTCAAAGATGTGCAGGTTAGGTGGATTGGCCCTGCAAAATTGCCCTTTAGTGTTAGGAGATTAGCAAGGTAAATACATGGGGTTACGGGGATAGGGCCTGGGTGGGACTATTGTCAGTGCAGACACAATCAGTCGAATGGTCTCCATTCGACTCTAGGACTCCTGCACTCTAGGGATTCTATAGTTAAGTTGCCTTTCGTGATTTTTTAAAAAAGGTTTACAGGATTTTTGTCCTTTTGTGGCAGAGCTTTAGTGTATTATGTTTCCTTTAAATTTCATTTAAAGCACTATTTTCCAGTTCTCCCATGTTTATGCTCCCCATGTTAATCCTAATTGGTTTTTACCACTATGCTTACGAGATGCCCAAAGATCACAAGGTACAAATAGAGATTTCTATTTGAGTTGAATATTTATCAAATTATTTGAATCCAAGCTAGAGCAATAATGAAACATCTAGGCCTAATACTCCACCTACTTTTCTTCATTTCTTGTTCTTACAGACTTACTGTGGATTTACTCTCCTCCAACCACCCCTCTTTGAGTGAAGATTTTATGGTCTTTGCTGATTGCCTCCAGACAGTGATATAATGAATTCCAAGGCTTCTTGCTGTGTATCAACATTCTGATCATGCATTAAAGTCCCATGTGAAATTTTCCTGAAATTATTTCTGAACTTCCTCTTTTCCCTTCCTCTAACGTCATTGATTCACTCAAATTTCCATTCTTCATACACATATACTGGATACAAGTCCACAGATTCTTTCTTAAATAACATTGTGTGGAATGTGTAACATGGAAACAAACCACTTGCGATTCTGGTCCACACAAGCATCCTTCAAACCTCTTCACCAATCTTATCAACACAATTTTATTTTTCTCCCTCCCTCATGTGTTTGTCTAGCTCCATCTTAAATGCACCATTCGTGCACACATGGGTAAATTGATGTTCCTGTCATCTGATACCAATACATGAGCATTTCCAGCAGGGGTCAGTAGATGGATGGCTGAACCTACAAGCGGTTTTAGTTTTTCATCTCTTGTCCATAGGGACAAAGGCCAAAACCTGCTGCCCCTGTTTCAGATCAGCCAAATCATCGCACACTGCAATTCAAAACTAGGAACTTCCAGTATCCAGCCACGGAGTGTATACCCCAAAATTAGGTCAACAGCTCATTTGTTGATCGAGGGAAAACAGGAATTAGGAGCAGAAGTAGGCAAATTTAGCCCTTCGAGCCTGCTCTGCCATTCAATCAGATCGTGCTGATCTCTCCCTGATCTCAAATCCACCTATTCCCCATATCCCTTTTTTTATTAGGAACATATCTATCTCCTTGAAACCATTCAACGATTCAGACTCCACCACGCTATGGGTCAGCAAGTTCCACAAATTCAGCACCCTCTGTGAGAAGTAGTTCCTTCTCACCTCAGTTTTAAATCCACTGCTTCTCAACCTATATCTATAACCTCTTGTTCTAGATTGTCTACATTTACTTTATCAATCCCTTTTAAAATTTTATATATCTCGATCAGATCCCCTCTCCTCCTTCTAAACTCCAGCGAGTACAAGCCCGAACTGTTAAATCTGTCCTCATAAATCAACCCTTTAATCGCTGGAATCAATTAGGTGAACCTCTTCTGAACTGTCTCCAATGCCACCACATCCTTCTTCAAATGAGGTGGCCAAAACTGGACACAATAGTCCAGATGTGGTCTCACCAACACCCTATACAATTGCAACAACATTCTCTACTTTTATACTCCATTCATTTTACTATAAATGCCAACTTCCCATTTGTCTTTTTTTATTACGTGTTGTATCTGCATATTGACTTTCTGCAATTCATGAATAAAGACACTCTCTGCTTGGACGCATTTTGAATCTGAAAGCACAGATAGGAATCACATGTTGGTTTGGTGTTTGCAGCTGCACCCTGAAGTCCATTGAGGAATTGTGTCACAGCGGTTTGGGAAATTTCCCAAACTGAATGAGGGAACTTCAACAAAGACACTACACGCTGAGATACAATCACAGACATTTATGTCCACTCCATACGATGGGGAAGATGACACCAATACAAGGAGCTATTATTGAACAGGTGGCTGTCAAACGAGGAAAGCTAGTTTTATCTGGTTAAAACATCTAAATGAGTTTGTAGAGTAATTATAAAGCAACAAGGAAGTCAACTCATAGTCCTAATTACGTTATTCAGAAAAGGTAAATGTATTTGAGAACTGCCATGGGCTTCACTTTTCTCAAATTGTCATGAGTAAAATATGAAATAGTTTTATCACTTCTTTTAAATGGGGTGTAAAATTTTGGGCAGCACGCTGGCACACTGGGCCAGGGACCCAGGTTCAATTCCAGCCTTGGTCACAGTCTATGTGCAGTTTACACTCTCCCCCCATTTCTGCGTGGGTTTCCTCTGGGTGCTCCAGTTTCCTCCTATAGTCCAAAGATGTGCAGGTTAGGTTGATTGCCCATGCTAAAACTGACCCTAGTAGCAAAGAGATTAGCAGGGTAAAGGTGTGGGATTATGGGAACAGGGCCTAGATGGGATTGTGGTTGGTACAGGCTCGAGGGGCCAAATGGTGGCCTTCTGTACTGTAGGGATTCTATTCACATGAATGTGCTAAGTAGTCATGCATTAACATCACACTGAGTTCGCTGTCTAAGCTTTTGCGATTGATTTGTGAATGACAATGATAGAATCCTCGGAGCAGGCCAATCCCTCTCATCTGCAGAATGACTTACATCTTTGTGAAAGCAATAAAGGAATTATACACCACCTCCACACCCTGCGGGAATTCATGATTCTAACCGCGGCTTTCAATAATTGAAAGTCGATGCATACTTTGAAGTTCCCATGATACTTTTCCACATTAATTCACATGAATGAAAGACTTCTACTTCAACGCAGTGCCAGAAAACTTGGTACTTTGCTCAGCATGTGGAGAATCTAGCCATGAATCCTACCCAGCCATTTAACAAAGCTTTATTCTTTATCTTTAAATTCGGGGATCAAAAAACAGGGACCAGCTGATACACCAGAGGTAAGGGAATGTTTCCAAGTCACCAAGTACTTGTACACAGACTAGAGATTGGTCTCCTACTAATGAAGTAGCACACCGAAACAAGCCAGACTCAGGGAAATATACAAATTTTTTTTTAAAACATAACTTTGGGGTGGAAAATATTTGCCTCCATTTTCTTAAAAAGGAAATTACTGCAGATGCTGGAATCTGAAACAAAAACAGAAAACTCTGGAAAAGTCCCAGCAGGTCTGACAGCATCTGCGGAGAGAGAATAGGGCCAAAGTTTTGAGTCTGGATGACCCTTCGTCGGAGCAGAGGCCTTCATTTCCTTTGGCTGAGGTACATTTCAGCACCCATTTCTTCCTATACTTCGTAGTGTATCCCAACTGGAAACATAAACCATGCTGGACCAATTTCACTTTTACAAGGGGACAACTGATGCAAACAGACAAATTGTTTTTACCCAGATAAAAACTGACCAATTTTGGATTATTAGAGAAAGTCATAGAGTCCCTACAATGCAGAAGGAGGCCATTCAGCTCATTGAGTCTGCACTGACTATAATCCCATCCAGGCCCTATCCCCATAACCCCTTGCATTTACCGTAGCTAATCCTCCTGACACTAAGCGGCAATTTAGCATGGCCAATCAACCTAACCCACACATCTTCGGACTGTGGGAGGAAACCAGAGCACCCGGAGGAAACCCACACAGACACAGGGAGAATGTGCAAACTCCACACAGACAGTGACCCAAAGCGGGAATCGAACAGGGATCCCTGGCGCTATGAGGCAGCAGTGCTAATCACTGTGCCACTGTGCTGCCCATTGCTTATCCTGATAGTGTAGAGAAGTTACAAAATGAGTACAGCTGCAACATTCCTAGTTAGAAATTACACAAAACTCAGGTATACTGGCAGCTGACAGAAGAAATGTGTTTTTACTGATACTACAATAATTCTCATCTGTTGTCCATGTTTGTACTTCAGACGTGAGTGAACAACAATAAAACAAACCGAGTTCAACATAGCAGCTACTCAGTTGGAAAATGGCTGACTTTAAGTTTGGTGAATAAATAGAAAGGGTGCAAACAGAAATGGACAGGTGAAAGGTCATGTCGCTATTGAGATGCTGCTCTAAACAATGTTCTTCTTGCAGAAACGTACCTCAGAATTGTCTTGGTTGTCCTATAGCCATGGTATGATGCCATTTTGTCTTGTGTCGAATCATTATTTTCTTCATCATAAGTGCTGTGCTCAGTCCACTCCATAGTCATGTGGGACAGCTTAACCTCATTTTCTTTTGGTCTCTGAATGACAGGCAATCAAATAAACAGTCAGTGAATTCAGGTTTGAAGCACAACGTTATCATTTATTTTTGGAAGGGGGTGAATTGTTCATTGAATACAGGGCCATCAGTACTGGGGGTTTTGGAAGAATTCCATTTATTCACTCCCTAAAATGAGCGTTAAGCAGCACAAAGTTGAATAAAATGTTAGGACATAAATTCATGTCTCAAGTGCGGCAGCTTCTACAGCATCATAATGTGACAGATCACTTTCCACACCAGCCAACTGTCATCATTGGATGCAAATTGTGGACGGCTGTTTAGCCAGAGCAAATTGGGCTGACTTTTTCAGAACTCCTGTTCACTTTGACCATTAGAGCCAGCAGGGGAACAGATTTTCATGTAAACCTCTTGGGACATTTTTTGTGTCAACTGTATTTTTAAATGATTTTTAAAATTTGATTTATTGCCACATGTTTAGCGTACAGTGAAAATATTGTTTCTTGCACGCTATACAGACAAAGCATACCACCCATAGAGAAGGAAAGGAGGATGCAGAGTGTAGTGTTACAGTCATAGCTACAAAAAGATCAACTTAATCCATTCAAAAGTCTGATGGCAGCAGGGAAGAAGCTGTCCTTGAGTTGATTGGTATGTGACCTCAGACTTTTGTATCTTTTACCTGACAGAAGAAGGTGACAGAGTATGTCCCGGAGGCTGAATTTGATGGAGATCATTGGAGTGACAAGACTGTGTGCTGAGTCAACCCATAAATCAGAGGTTCTCAAATGTTTCAATTGTGGACCACTTGGACCACCTACTTCTCCTACTCTAGCCCCTCTCATCTGTTTTTGTGTTGGCAAACATCAGAACTAATGGAAAGAATGGCACTGCCTTTGATGCAACACCAACAAAGTGATATCTGGTTCAAAGTAGGGAGTTTCAGTCTCATGTCAGGTTCCACGTTGAACTGACTCTTCTTCATTTTCAGCCTCAAAAATGTTCAAGATTGGCTCTAAGTTTTATGTTGGATTGTTACTCACACTTAAAACATCTTGCGCAGGGAGCTAGTTGGGTTGTGTAACATCACAGTGATTGGTATGGCCTTGGCCGTGACATTGTGCATCGGTAACTTGCATTTTGGACCAATCACCGATCAGTTGAAGGACCCTCGCGGACGTGATCAGCAGATCATAAAGGGGAATTGACGAAGAACCTTGAAGGAAAAATGTTTCGCACCCTTACAGTATAAGAGCAAGGAAATTCGGAAAGGCTGAGTTGGTCTGAGAGAGAAGGCACAGACACAACCAGGCAAATGGCCTCTTTCTATGCTATAACAATTCTATAGTTTTGGGCAAGATTTGATTATGTCTGTTACTCTGTAAAACGACAAAGCTTAAGATTCACATATAGTTGTGCACATGAGGGAACATAGAGAAAATGCAACGTCCTGTTCAGATCGAAAGGTTGCTTTCTGGATACACCTACAGGAGATGCTACTGTAAAAGTATAATTAAACATTAGGCAGTATGAGTGCAGTTCCAAATTTCAGACACTCAAATCACTTAGTGAAGTGATCAGCGACACCCAAGAGACTAAGATTGATCAAAAACATGTTAGGATATGTCTTATTCCCTTACCTTCTCTTTCTCCAATTTTCGTCTCTCTTTTTCTATTTTTTCCTGGTCCCGTTGATCTCTCTCTTCTCTCAGATGCTTTAATCTTTCTCTTTCATCGAGATCTTTCTGAGCTTTCTCCATCGCCTCCAACTCCCTTTGCTTCCTTTCACGAGCTCTCTGCTGACGTTTCTCCTCCTCCTGCTCTCTTTGGAGCATTCTTCTTTCCTCTTCCTCAATCTGCCACATTTTCAGTTTACCAACACTGAGCCCCTCCTGATCCTCTTGGCCCTTTCTGTCCCTCTGGGTGTAAGTGCAGCCTGTTTGTGATTCATCCACATGGTCTTCTTCCATCTGCCCCAGCTCCTCCCTACGTTTCTGCCGGCGCTCTTCTCGCCTCTGAGTCCAATCACTGAAGCCCTCATCCTCATCCAGGGTAGAATTGGCTGACTTGCAGTTGAAGTCGTACCTGTAAACATTGAGAGAGAGAGACCTATTACTAAAGATTGCTAATTACTAATGCTTGTTGGTTTCAAATTTGTTACTTTGACAACTTATTATCATGACCATATTCAGTCATCATAAAAACATTTCAAAACTGGAATTATTCCATAGCATTCAAAAAAGTACCCATGTTTCCCTCTTCTCCAAATTCTCCCTTAACTGTTTCCCTCCTGAAGTGATTCATGTCAGATTATAGTCCAATGTGTGTGTCTGAACTTCCAGGACATCTAATGCATCGTTCTTTGTGTATGACTATAGGCCTAGTCAGATCATTTGACCATGCGGGGTAAATTATAGATGAACTTGACCAACAATGAGCGAACCTGGAATCTTCCTGGTGTGAAGCCCTCAGTACGAGACTATAGCAGGAAGAACTTCCTGAAAATGTTATAATCTTGTTAGAGACCTTAACAAAATCCCAGCATCTTGCTTTTACCAATAGAACTGTGTCACAAGATTTAATTTTCTTCAAAAAAATCTTTACCATATATGAAAGACTTAAAATAAGTGCTTTTAAATGAACAATAATGGTTTATAACTACATGTATTGTGCACACAGGTTTACATCTTACTTCCCTCAAGAATTCCCTGATAAGTCCCATTAATATAAAAGTGACTTGGGGAATTCTCTTCATTTCCAACTTTTCTCCAAGGTAAAACTTTAATTTACCATATCTTGACTGTGGATGTTTCAGTCCCTTAATTTTTCCGGTTACTTCTTTAATACTTCAAAGCTAATCAGCTGTTTGCTTTCTTTGGCACAAGACTCAGTGGAGGACTACTGTAGATTCTTCCACTAGTTTGAAACTAGACAATCTTCCTTTTGTTTCTCACACAACATTCAAACTGAGACTATGCCTCACCTGCATTCCACACAGTCAATTAAGAAGTTTTATTTACTCATCTTGCAGCGTTGGTCTGTTGGTCATTTACCATTAACCTTGCCTATCTTCTCTCAGTGAGCTGCAAACCATGTGAGGTTCAAACTGCAACCAAAAACTCTTTCCACAAACATTCAGATAAAGTGAAACTAGTGAACCTTCCTGAGCTGTACCCGTATCCATGACAACAGCCTAGGCTACCCTCAAACTGACCTGCTAAGTTAATTATTCCTAATTTGAATTTTTTTTGATCTGAGACAAGTGGGTTTTTACAAGATTTGCTGAATGCTTTTAAATAATTTAGCTTTTCGATCTCAAAAGAAAAAAAAATCTCCATGGGCTGAACTTCTTTACCAGCTTTGCAGAGGTCATGTCTCCAGATCACCAGCTAAGTAAGCCCACTTGCTGTTTTGTTTACTAGCTGTTAACCTTGACCTCAACCAGTTTAAATGTAATAGACTCCAAACTTGCTTTAATTGCATTTATCACATTTTTCTATTATTAAATGTTAATTCCCAAGACTAAAAGTTATATTCCAAAACACATAAACCGCGAACTAGATAATCACAACAAAAAGGTTCCCAAGTATTTGTCATAACGCAGATAGAATCATGGAAATATGCAAAAGAGGGGGTTTATGATGTTTTATTTTCTTTTTGTAGAGGAACCACTAAAACCATTGTGATGAGCAGGGGGACCCCAGCAGAAAACATTCCTGGACCAATCAGCCCACCTTGTCTATGCTGGCCTACTGAAGGAACAAGTTACCTAGTGCCACACTCCTGCCTTCGTACTGTAGCCCTGTAAATACTCTCTTTTCAGAAAACAACCCAATTCCCTTTGGAAATCCTCAACTAACCCTGCTGCCACCACACTGTCAGGCAGTGCATTCCAGATCCTGATAACTCGCAGCACGAAGAGGTTTTTTGTAATATTGCCATTGCTACTTTTGCCAATTCCTTTGCTCTGTACTCACTGGTTCTCGATCCTATAACCAATGGGAACAGTTTCTCCCCACCTATTCTCTCCAAACTTCTCATGATTTTGAATATCTTTATCAAATCTTCACTCAACATAACTTCTCCATTATTTCCAAGTAACTAAAATTCCTCAACTCTGGAAGATATTCACATTCTGCAACTTCTCTAATGCCTTCACTTCCTTCCTAAAGTGTGGCAGACAGAAGTGGGTACAATTCTCCAGTTGAGGCTGAACCAGGTGTTCTGGGGAAGTTTAACATTACTTCCTTGCCTTTGTATCCCATGCCTCTATTGTGAAAGCCCATGCTGACATCGGCTTTATTACTAGCTCTGTCAACCTACCACTTTCAATGACTTATGCACTTGTACACCCAGGTCCCAATGTTCCTGCACCCAATTTAAAATTGTACCTTTTATATTATCGCTCTGCATTCTTACGACCAAAACGAAATACTTCACACATCTTTGCATTAAATTTCATCTGCCACTTTTCTGCCTATTACATCAAACTATGTTCTTTGAAGTTCTAGACTATCCTCATGGTTCACAATAATTCCAAGTTTTGGATCACCCACACACTTTGAAATTGTGCCTTGTACACCAAGGCCTAGATAATTAATGTGCATCAGAAACAGCAAGGGTGCCAATATTAGCCTCTGATGAACTCCACCTACAAATCTTCATCTAGCTCAAAAAACATCCATCAACCACTACTTGCAATTTCATGTTGCTCACCCAATTTTGTGTCCATGTTACTACTGTGTCTGTTATTCCATGAGTTCTAACTTTGTGAACAAGTCTGGTATGTGGCACTTTGTCGTTTGGAAGCTCTTGTACACCACATCAATACAATATCTTCTTCGACCCTCCCTGTTACCTCATCAAAAGACTCAAACAGATTAATTAAAATGTCTTTAGCATTTTCCCGAGTAAACATTAATTTTAGTCCTGAATGATCATTTCTAAAAGCTTTCCCACCACTGATGTTAAGCTGACTGCCCTGTATGTGCTGAATTTATATTTACATATCCTTTTTTTTGAACAAGGGTGCAACATTAAAGATTCTCCAGTCCTTTGGCATTGCACTCAAGTCAAAGAAAGATTGAAAAATGGTACCCAGTGTCAGCACATTTGTCACTCTCACTTCCTTCTAAATCCTATGATGCATCTCATTCTGGTGCCTTTTTAACTTCTAAGTACAGACAGCCTCTGCAACATCCCAATATCAAAATTGAACTTTAAGCATCCAAACTACTTTCTCTTTCACATCGATCTGAGCAGCCTCTTCCTCCTTCATCAAGGCAGACGCAAATTATTCATTTAGTACCTCAGCCGTGCTCCCTGCCTCCATGTGCAAATCCCATTTTTGACCACTAATTTGCCCTGCCCCTCCTCTTAACATTCTTTTACTATTTATATGCCCATAGAAGATTTTTTTGGATTCCATTTTGTGTTAGCTGCCAGCCTCTTCTCATACTCACTCTCTGCTTCTTAGTTCAAGCCCAGTCAAGTATATTTGTGCAATCTCTTCTTTATAGTTTGTTGGTCAGTTAGTTTTTCCTGCCAATTGTCGTTTCCCTTTTATCTGGGCCAGATCTATTCATCCCCCTGAAGTTGGCTTTTCCCCCAGTTAACTAATGTTACTCTGGATTGCTCTTGTATTTTTCAATAGCCAACTTAAATTTTATGGTGCAATGATTACTGTTTCCTAAATATTCACCGACAGACACTTGGTCCACTTAGTTCACCTCATTCCAAAGAAGCAGGTGCAGCAAAGCCTTCTTTCTAGTAAACGTATTGCTGTTGAAAATTTTCCAGAATGTTCTTGGAATTTCTGTTCCTCTCTGCCCTTTGCACCATTACTATCTCAGTCTATATTCAAATATAGAAAGTTCTCCATTATAATGATTCTATAACTCTTGCACCTCTGCGAAATTTTGGCGGGAATTCTCTGAACGCTCACGCCAACAGGATTCCAGGTCCTATCAGCAGTGCAAGCCTTGCTATAGGTTTCCCCGTGGAGTGGGGTGACTCCAATGGGCAATGCGGCCGCATTGTGGCACAGTGGTTAGCACTGCTGCCTCTTAGTGCCAGGGACCTCGGTTCGATTCCTGGCTTCAGATCATTGTCTATGTGGAGTTTGCACATTCTCCCCACGTGCATGGGTTTCTCTGAACGCTCCAGTTTCTTCCCATAATCCAAAGATGTGCAGGTTAAGTGGATTGGCCATGCTAAATTGTCCCTTAGTTTCTGGCAAACTAGCTAGGGTAAATGCATGGGGTTATGGGGATAGGGCCTGCGTGGATTTGAGGATGGTACAGACTCAATGGGCCAGATACACGCCTCCTGCACTGCAGAATTCTATGCCAACTCCTGCCACTGAGAAGAACTCTGAGGGGAAGCTAGAGAATCTTGCCCTTCCTTGTAGATTTACTTAAATGTTACTTAATAAAACACTGATCAATACAAAACAGTAATTTCAAATTTTTTTTTGCACTGTCTATAACAGTATTGGATCTGATATATGAAAATATAATGACAAGAATAATTCAATTTAAGCACAGTATCATTTAACGATCTTCAGCATTCAGCTCCTATTCTAAGCAGTATCTCTGTTAACCTCGAGTAGATCTTATGCTGCAATTGTACTGCACCCAACTGTTTGTCCCCAGTAATACTTCATATCAGTGCTGTTGCACAACATGAGGTAAACGGTCCAATTTAAAAATTCCATTGCGAGGTTCCTGTTTATACAGTCACCTGAAGGTTAGTCAAAGTATCAAACTTTGACAAACAAACAAAGAACAAAACCCCATTAATTCAAACCTCTCCTGTTCATTCTCCCCACTCTATGTGAATGAAGTCAATTTGGTAAGAGATAAAATGAAAATTAAATCTGTTTCAAAATATTCCAAAATCATATCTTTACTTCTCACTTTATTTTAAGCTGTGGACAAAATTGCAAATCTAAAACGGACTTTGATAACTGCTGTTTGAAAGGAACTTTGTGTGTATGCAAGTACAATCATGTGCGCACATGCACACGTGCAAATGCACGTGTGTGTGTGTGTACACGTGTGAATGTATGCGTGCGTGTGCAAACAAACACATACACCATTTCTGGACTGGGGATTCTAACTTCAAAGGATAGCCAGCTTCTGCTGACTTGGAGGCAATCTCTGAGAGGCAAGACCACGGTCGCTTGTAGTGAGTCTACAAACAGATCCAGCAGTTAGGCAACTGTTCGCTTTAAGCTCAGCTCCCTTTTTTGCATTCCCAACACTAATCAGTCTCCAGCTGACAATCACTGCTTCATAGTAAAAATCAAAATGCAAATACAGCTCCCTCTGGCACTGTTTTCCATCAAAGGTGGACTTGTTTAGACTGTAAAAGTCAGATGAATGGACCTGACATCCTAGAACAATACAACCAGATAACAGGTAATGTGATGGAGGGGGTTTGAGAGAAGTTTGTTTGCTGGAGCAGATGAGTGAAGGAGCAGAGAGACAGATAAGAAATTATCTGTTAAAAACCTGTTTAAATAAGTTTAAAGCACTTTTGTAGTAAGAACTTACCTTGCAGAACTGTTTAAATCAGTTAAAAGCATTTTTGCGGGCTTTTTGTATCTACTGCTTTAAGAATTCTAAGGGAGTGGACAGCAGGGAGTTGTGGGGGAGCAGGCTTTAAAACAGCGCCAGGTTTAAAAGGAGGCCTGGTGTAGACAGCGGACAGCATCGGAGCAGGCAGTGGAGTGAGAGGGAAGCAGAGTGAGCTATTAGGGCTTAGGAGCAAAAGGGCTGGGGAGAAAAAGGGCCAGGTAAGTTCGTGTTGAAATTTTCAATATTACTACAGTGAATAATGGAGGGGCATGTGATGTGTTGTTTCTGTATGATGTGGGAGCTGGTGGACCCCAGGGTCCTTCCCAGTGACCACGTCTCCAGTAAGTGCAGGTTGCTGGAGGAGCTCCAGCTCAAGGTAGATGAGCTGGCCTCTGAGCTACAGACACTGAGGCTCATCAGGGGGAGAGAGGGTGCCATTGTCAATGGGGTGCAAGTGACATCCACCCCCCCTAGACTGGCTAACTCTAAGGGTCAGGAACAAGAGGGGGCTGCTGAGAGGAGGAATGAGGGTGGGGAGAGGAGGAAGGAGGGTGGGGAGAGGAGGAAGGAGGGTGGGGAGAGGAGGAAGGAGGGTGGGGAGAGGAGGAAGGAGGGTGGGGAGAGGAGGAAGGAGGGTGGGGAGAGGAGGAAGGAGGGTGGGGAGAGGAGGAAGGAGGGTGGGGAGAGGAGGAAGGAGGGTGGGGAGAGGAGGAAGGAGGGTGGGGAGAGGAGGAAGGAGGGTGGGGAGAGGAGGAAGGAGGGTGGGGAGAGGAGGAAGGAGGGTGGGGAGCGGATGCCTCAGCCTCTCAATCTGCATAACAGGTTTGAGGTTCTTGCTTCCAGTCTGGACGAGGACGAGGGAGGTGAGGTCGGTGAGCAAACTGCACACGGTACAGTGATGCAGCAGGACATAGGCAAAGAGAAGGTGAAAAGGAACGTAGTAGTAATTGGGGATAGTGGGGTGAAGGGTATTGACACTGTCCTTTGTCACAATGACAAAGAGCACAGAAGGGTGTGTTGTCTGCCTGGTGCTTGGGTCTGGGATGTCGCATCTGGGCTGCAGAGGAACCTGGAATGGGAGGGTGAAAATCCGGTCGTTGTGGTACATGTGGGTGCCAACGGTGTAGGCAAAATGTGAACTGAGGATCTGGGGAGGGAGTATGAAAAGCTGGGAATGGAATTAAAAAGTAGAACCGACAAGGTGGTTATCTCCGGACTACTGCCTGAACCGAGTGCAGACAGGCGTAAGGTTGATAAGATTAAGGAAGTGAATGGGTGGCTCAGGGATGGGTGTGGGAGGAATGGGTTTGAATTTATAGGGCATTGGCATCAGTATTGGGGTAGGTGGGACCTGTTCAGGAGGGATGGGGTTGGTCTGAACCGTGCTGGGACCAGAGTCCTGGCGAATCGTGTAAATAGCACTGTAGACAGGGCTTTAAACTAATTAGGGGGGGGGAGGGTGCGAGGGTAGGTGACATTATGGGGTCTAAAGTTAAGGAGAGGGTACAGGTAAGGGAAGAGGCCGAGGATGTCCCAATAAGGATGTCGTCAAGGAGGAAATAGCAAGGCATCTTGAGGGGAACTAGAGCAGATGCAGCACGGTTTCATTAAGGGGAAGTCGTATCTGACAAATTTACTGGAGTTCTATGAGGATGTATCTAGGGCGGTGGATAGAGGAGAGCTGGTGGATGTGGTCTTTCTTGATTTTCAGAAGGCATTTGACAAGGTACCTGACAAGAGGTTATTGCAGAAGGTCAGGGGACACGGAGTTGGGGGTAGGGTGTTAGCGTAGATAGAGGACTGGTTGTCAAATAGGAGGCAGAGAGTGGGGGTCAATGGGTGCTATTCGGATTGGCGGTTGGTGACTAGTGGAGTGCCCCAGGGGTCGGTGCTGGGGCCTCAGCTATTTACCATTTATATAGATGATCTGGAGGAGGGAACCAAGTGTATGGTGTCGAAATTTGCTGATGACACCAAGATTGGTGGAACGGCAAATTGCGCGGAGGGTGTGGAGAGTCTACAGAAGGATCTAGATAAGCTGGGCGAATGGGCCAGGAAACGGCAAATGGAATTTAATGTTGGCAAGTGCGAGGTAGTCCACTTTGTTAGGAATAATGGTAGGAAGGATTATTACTTACGTGGCGAAAAACTGCAGCAAGCGACGGTGCAGAGGGACCTCGGGGTCCTTGTGCATGAGTCGCAAAAACCCAGCCTGCAGGTGCAGCAGGTGGTCAGGAAGGCGAATGGGATGCTGGCCTTCATAGCGAGGGGGATTGAATATAAAAGTAGGGAGGTCTTGCTGCGGCTATACAGGGCATTGGTGAGGCTGCAGCTGGAGTACTGTGTGCAGTTTTGGGCGCCGTACTTACGCAAGGATATTTTGGCCTTGGAGGGAGTGCAGAGGAGGTTTACTAGGCTGATGCCGGAGTTGAGGGGGTTGAGCTATGAGGAGAGGCTGAATAAACTAGGCTTGTACTCATTAGAGTTTAGAAGAATGAGGGGAGATCTCATTGAGACGTATAAGATGATGAATGGGATGGATAGGATAGAGGTGGAGAGTCTCTTCCCGCTCAGAAAGGACAGTAGGACTCGGGGGCACAGCCTCAAGATAAAGGGGGGGCGGTTTAGAACGGAGTTGAGGAAGAACTTCTTCACTCAAAGGGTGGTGAATCTCTGGAATTCTCTGCCCGTTGAAATGGTGGAGGCTACCTCGCTAAATATTTTTAAGACGCGGGTTGATGGGTTTTTGATAAGAGAAGGGATTAAGGGTTATGGGGAGAGGGCGGGAATGTGGAACTGAGCCATGACAGATCAGCCGTGATCTTATTGAATGGTGGGGCAGGCTTGAAGGGCTAGATGGCCTACTCCTGCTCCTATTTCTTATGTTATGTTCTTATAATAAAGGGAGTAGGGGGTGTATGGTTGGTGGCGTTCTGGCAAATAGGGTCCAGGTGAAGGCACTTTATCTGAACGCACGAAGCATTCGGAATAAAGTGGATGAGCTGGTGGCGCAGATCAGCACAAATGGATATGATCTGGTGGCCATTACAGAGACGTGGCTGCAAGGTGACAGGGACTGGGAGCTGAATATCTAGGGGTATCAAGTCTTTAGGAAGGATAGGCGGGAGGAAAAAGGGGGGGGGGCGTAGCTCTGCTGATTAAGGATAGCATCAGGGTGGTAGCGAGGGATGATATAGGAACCAAAGAGCAGAAAGTGGAATCGTTGTGGGTGGAGATTAGGAACAGCAAAGGGAGGAAGACGCTGGTGGGTGTCGTCTATAGGCCCCCGAATAATGATCTGGAGGTGGGGCAGGCTGTTAACGCGCAAATAAGTGCGGCGTGCAGGAATGGGACGGCCGTAATTATGGGGGATTTCAATCTACATATTGATTGGTCGACCCATGTTGGACGCGGTGGGCTCGAGGAGGAGTTCTTGGAATGCTGCCGGGATAGTTTCCTTGAACAGTGTGTGTTGGAGCCGACGAGGGAGCGAGCTATCTTGGATCTGGTGTTATGTAATGAGACGGGTAGAATTAGGGACCTTGTGGTGAAGGATCCTCTTGGGGAGAGTGATCATTGTATGGTGGAGTTTCTGGTGCAGATGGAGGAGGAGAAAGTGGGTTCCTGGACACGCGTCCTTTGTTTGAACAGAGGGGAGTACGGTAGGATGAGAGAAGAATTGGCGAATGTTGACTGGGGGAGCGCGTTGGAAGGTCGGTCTGCTGAGGAGCACTGGAGGATCTTTAAGGAGATCTTTCTTGGTGCTCAGCAGAAATTTATTCCGATGGTTAAAAAGGACCGTAGGAGGAGAGGTAATAAGTCGTGGATAACGAAGGAGGTGAAGGAAAGTGTTAAATTAAAAGCGGAGGCGTTTAGAGTAGCTAAGAGTAGTGGGCGAGAAGAGGATTGGGAGAGGTTTAAATGTCAACAAAGATTGACAAAGAAGTTGATAAAGAAGGGTAGGAGAAACTATGAAGCTGGGCTAGCGCTTAATATAAAAAAGGATAGCAAGAGTTTTTATAAATATATAAAACGGAAGAGGCTGGCTCGGTTGAACATTGGACCCTTACAGGATGAGAGGGGGGACTTAGTGGTAGGGGATGGGGAAATGGCTAAGGTCTTGAGTAACTTTTTTGTTTCGGTCTTCACGGAGGAGGACGTGAATAATTTGCCAGGTGTTAGCGATGGAAAGGTGGTAGGACTGGAGGGTCTCAATGACATTATTGTTACTAGAGAGGCGGTGCTCGACAGACTGGAGGGACTGATTGTGGACAAGTCTCCAGGACCGGATGGAATGCATCCGAGGGTTCTGAAAGAAATGGCGGAGGTGATAGTGGATGCCTTGGTGGTTATTTTCCAAACGTCGCTGGATTCCGGGGAAGTGCCGGAAGATTGGAAAACGGCTAATGTTACGCCGTTGTTTAAGAAGGGTGGCAGGCAAAAGGCAGGGAATTATAGGCCGGTTAGTTTAACGTCTGTTGTAGGTAAAATGTTAGAATCCGTCATCAAGGAGGAAATAGCGAGGCATCTTGAGGGGAATTGCTTGATAGAACAGATGCAGCACAGTTTCGTTAAGGGGAAGTCGTGTCTGACAAATTTACTGGAGTTCTATGAGGATGTGTCTAGGGCGGTGGATAGAGGAGAGCCGGTGGATGTGGTCTTTCTTGATTTTCAGAAGGCATTTGACAAGGTACCTCACAAGAGGTTATTGCAGAAGGTAAGGGGGCATGGATTTGGGGGTAGGGTGTTAGCGTGGATAGAGGACTGGTTGTCAAATAGGAGACAGAGAGTGGGGGTTAATGGGTGCTATTCGGATTGGCGGTTGGTGACTCGTGGAGTGCCCCAGGGGTCGGTGCTGGGGCCTCAGCTATTTATCATTTATACAGATGATCTGGAGGAGGGAACCGAGTGTATGGTGTCGAAATTTGCTGATGACACCAAGATTGGTAGAACGGCAAATTGCGCGGAGGGTGTGGAGAGTCTGCAGAAGGATCTAGATAGGCTGGGCGAATGGGCCAGGAACTGGCAAATGGAATTTAATGTTGGCAAGTGCGAGGTAGTCCACTTTGTTAGGAATAATGGTAGGAAGGATTATTACTTACGTGGCGAAAAACTGCAGCAGGTGACGGTGCAGAGGGACCTCGGGGTCCTTGTGCATGAGTCGCAAAAACCCAGCCTGCAGGTGCAGCAGGTGGTCAGGAAGACTAATGGGATGCTGGCCTTCATAGCGAGGGGGATTGAATATAAAAGTAGGGAGGTCTTGCTGCAGCTGTATAGGGTATTGGTGAGGCCGCAGCTGGAGTAGTGTGTGCAGTTTTGGGTGCCGTGTTTACGCAAGGATATTTTGGCCTTGGAGGGAGCGCAGAGGAGGTTTACTAGGCTGATACCGGAGTTGAGGGGGTTGAGCTATGAGGAGAGGCTGAATAAACTAGGCTTGTACTCGTTAGAGTTTAGAAGAATGAGGGGAGATCTCACTGAGACATATAAGATGATGAATGGGATGGATAGGATAGAGGTGGAGAGACTCTTCCCGCTCAGAAAGGACAGTAGGACTAGGGGGCACAGCCTCAAGATAAAGGGGGGGCAGTTTAGAACGGAGTTGAGGAGGAACTTCTTCACTCAAAGGGTGGTGAATCTCTGGAATTCTCTGCCCGTTGAAGTGGTGGAGGCTGCCTCGCTAAATATTTTTAAGACGCGGGTTGATGGGTTTTTGATAAGAGAGGGGATTAAGGGTTATGGGGAGAGGGCAGGAATGTGGAATTGAGTCACGACAGATCAGCCATGATCTTATTGAATGGTGGGGCAGGCTCGAAGGGCTAGATGGCCTACTCCTGCTCCTATTTCTTATGTTATGTTCTTATGTATTAAAATACCCCTCAAACGTGGTGAGGAAACAGAAAGGTTTTTGTAAATTTGGGAACAGTTCAGGGAAAAAAAAAGTGCTTTATTTTCTAAACTTTGGTTTTTGAACGTATTATGAAGACGAAAAGCAATTTTACCCATCGGAAGAGCAACTCAGTCGTCCCCCCCAACCACCCACCGGCTCTTTGAGTCTGATGGCTGTTTACCCTTTTCTGTCCTTTTACTTTGTTTCTATTGAAGAATCTTTCTCTTCTCCTCCTCAAATATCGCTGTTTCAGTTCACCAACAATCGCTTCCCCCAATCGTCTGGGTCTCAGAGAATGAATACAGCCACTTCCAGTCTCAGAAGCTGACCACTACTCCGTTTGAGGCATCCCATTTTCTCAACTGTGAACCTAAAATAGTGTTAGGCCCCTCATTAAAATATTGTGGGGGGTGGGGAGCATTCTCTGGCTGCGCTTGCCCCAATACCAGAGGATCCCGCTCAAGGTCAACAAAGCTTTGCATGGTCCGCCCCCTGCCTGCTACGATTCCTATAGCGGTCAGAACAGGAGAGGTTTCCCTCCCTCCTCCTCTTCCTCCTCTTCCCCCCCATATGTCTGTTATACATGGCCATCAGGGATGCTGGAGGAATCATCCTAATTTGGAACCACACATATTTCAGATTGTCATGGAGCATGGCAGACAACACCATTTAAAACTCTGGCCCTCATTCTGCACCTCTACAACACAAAATATTTCAGCGTGACATATTTCTAGTCTAACATAACTTGCCACACTTCTTTCACTCACGCGTATGTTTACAGATTCTTATCCTGCATTGTCAGCATGTCATTGTTACAGCCGTTGACCAAATGGTTTCAATGTACCCTGTACACGATTAAGGGGATAGTGAAGGGTTGTTAATGTAAATGGGCTTTGTATGGATTTTCAGAACAAGGGCATGAACTAGTCACTGGAATTACTAAACAGTTAATGCATAAGGTGACATCCCCTCTTCATCAATTCTCTATCTTTACTGTTCATTCTGCTGCTGTAATTTCTACATAAGTTCTGTGTGGCAAGGTTGTGTAGGGTACAATACACTATTATACCGAAGACTCTAGTAGCCATGCTGTCATTTTAGTTTCAATCAGGTAGAGACAGAATGGTTAAGTCTTGCAAATTAAACAACTTCACAACTACCTGGGTACCTGTGACTAGAGCGTCATGTTCCAGCACACTATAACTTTGTCAATATTTTTCAAAATTTGAACAGTCTATTAAATCATGTGACTTTCTGACTTCTGAAATTCAAACAGTCCCGACTCTCATACAAATACCAAATTAAATCTGGACATTCACAGCCATCTAGGGAATACACATAATCTTTGTTTAAGGATGGTCAACAAAAAAGCTATAGCATTCCAGATGGTTCATCCTTACTTCACCACGGACAAAAAAAAATTGAACTCAATATGTGATTGAATGTGAATTCTTAAAATTCATTTATGAGATGTAGGAGTTGCTGGCTAGGCCAGCATTTATTGCCCAGCCCTAGTTATCCTTCAGAAGCTGGTTATGAGCTGCCTTCTAGAACCACTGTAGTCCTTGAGAAGTAGCTATATCCAGAACACTGGTAGAGAGGGAACTGACCCAGTGACAGTGAAGGAATAGCAATTTAAGACCATAAGAAATAGGAACAGAGTTGTCTGTCCAATCCCTCAAGCTAGCTCCACCATTCAATAGGATTATGGTTGATCCAACAATCCTCACATCCATTTTCTGCCTTTTCCCCGTAACTTTCAATACCCGCTACTGATCAAAAATCTGTCTCAGCCTTAAATATACACAAGTATTCAGTCCCAACAGTTCTCTGTAGCAAGGAGTTTTGAAAACTCTCAACTCTCAGAAGAAATTCCTCCTCATCTCAGGGCATCCCTTTACTCTGAGACTGCGCCCTTTGGTCATAGACTTTCTCATGAGGAGAAACAGCCTCTCAGCATTTACCCTGTCAAGCTCCTTCAGAGTTCTATGTTTCAGTGAGACCACCTCTCATTCTTCTAAATTCCAATGAGTGGAGTCCCAACCTATGAACCTTTCCTCATAAGACGATCCCTCCATACCTAGTAAACCTTCTCTGAACTGCCACCAATGAAATAATGGGACCAAAACTGTTCAGGGTACTCCATTGGCCAGAATTTTGCCATCCCGTCCACCACAAGAATCGGAGCAGGCAAGCGGCGGACCAAGGAAATGTCTTTGACCTTGGGTGGGATTTTCTGGTTTTGGGGCAAGCGAGGCTGGAAAATCCCACCACAAATGTGATCTCACCAGTGCCTTGTACAGTTGCAGCGAAAGCTTCCATACTCCAACCTCTTTAAAATAAGGGCCAACATTCCATTTGCCTTCCTGATTACCTGCTGCAGCTGTGCATTAGCTGTCTATATTTTGTGCACAAATGCTCCCAAGTCTCTTTGTGTTACAGATTTTCTCCATTTAAATAATCCTGTTCTTTTGTTATCCCTTCCAAAATGAACAACTTCACTTTTTCCCACATTATGCTCCATTTGCGAACTTTTGCCACTTATTTAACCTGTCAATATCTCTTTGTAAGCTGTATCCTCTTGTAACTTGCCTTTCTATCTCATTTTGTTCGTCTGCAAATTTGGCTATAGTACATTCACCTTCTTCTGCCAAGTCATTAATATATATTGCAAACAGTTGTGGTCCCGACACTGACCCCAATGAAACCCCATTGGTTACAGGTTACCGGTCTGAAAAATAATAATTTATCCCCACTCACTGCTTCCTGCCTATTAGCCGATTCTCTATATACTACCTCCAATATCATGGTCTCTTATCTTATAACTTAACCTTTTGCAAACACATTTTAGAAGTCTAAAAACAACACATCTACTGGTTCCCCTCAATCCACTCTGGTTGAGACTTGCTTGAAAATTCTAATAAATTAGTCAGACATGATTTCCCTTTCATGAAGGCATACTGACTCTCATGATTAAATCATGATTTTCCAAATTTCCAAGTCAGGATGGACAGAGACTTGGAGGGGAATTTCCAGGTGGTATTTGCTGCTTGTCATTCCATCTGGTAGCGGTCATGGGTTTGGAAACTGCTACCTAAGGAATCTTAGTGAGTTCCTGCAGTACACCTTGTAGATGGCATACATAGCTGCCACAACGTGTTGGTAGCGGGAGGACTGAATGTTTGTGAAAGGATAACAATCAAGTAGCTGTTTTGTCCTGGATGGTGTCGAGCTACTTGAGTGCTACTGGAGCTACATTCATCCAGGCAAGTAGAGAGTATTCTGTTACACTCCGGACTTGTGCCTTGTAGATAGTGGACAGGCTTTGGGGAGTGAGTTGCTTGTTACAGGATTCCTAGCCTCTGACCTGCTCGTGTAGCCACAGTATATATGTGGCCAGTCGAGTTCAGTTTCAATGGTAACCCCCAGGATGTTGATAGTGGGAGATTCAGCAATGGTAATACCATTAAATGTCAGGAGGTGATGGTTAGATCCTCTCTTGTTGGAAATGGTCATTGCTTGGCACTTGTGTGGCATCACTGTTACTTGCCACTTGTCAGCCCAAGCCTGGCTATTGTCCAGGTCTTTGGACACTTGGACACTGACTGCTTCAGTATCTGAGGAGTTACAAATGCTGCTGATCATTGTCTGATTAACAAGCAAACACCACCGTTTCTGACCTTATTGTAGAAGGAAGATCATTGATGAAGCAATTGAAGATGGTTGGTCCTAAGACACACCCTGAGGAACACCTGCAGTGACTTCCTGGAGCTGAGATGACTAGTCTCCGACCACAACAACCATCTTCCTTTGTGCCAGGTATGACTCCAACTAGTGCAGAGTTTACCCTCTGAATCCCATTGACTCCAATCTTGCGAGGGTTCTTTGTTGCCATACTGTCAAGGGCAGTCATTCTCATCTCACTTCTGGCATTCGGCTCTTTTGTCTATGTTTGAAGCAAGGCTGTAATGAGGTCAGGTGCTGAGTGACCCTGGTGGAATCCAAACTGAGTGCCCTTGAGCAGCTTATTGCTGAATAAGCACCGCTTGATAGCACTGTTGATGACCCCTTCCATCATTTTACTCATGATCAAGCATAGTCTGATGGGCCAGTAATTGGCCAGGTTGGATTTGTCCTGTTTCCTGTTTACAGGACATACCTGGGAAATTTTCCACATTGCTAAGTAGATGCATGTGTTGTAGCTGTAATGTTCTAGAGCACAACTCTTCAGGACTGCTGGAAATTCTCAGGCTCCATAGCTTTTGCAGTATCTAGTTCTTTCAACCATTTTTTGATTTCACATGGAGTGAATTGAACCGACTGAAGAATGGCATCTCTGTGATGCTGGGGACCTGTGGGGGTGGCCAAGGTCAATCATTCAGTCAACACTTCTGGCTGAAAATTGTTACAAATATTTCAACCTTATTTTTTGCACTTGTGTGCTGGACTCTTCCATCATTGAGGATGGGGATAATTGTGGAGCCTTTTCCTCCAGTTAGTTATCTAATTATCCACCACTATTCATGGCTGGATGTGGCAGGACTGCAGAGCTTAGATCTGTTTTTTGGTTGTGGAATTGCTTAGCTCTCTCTATTACTTGCTGTTTATGTTTTCTGGCATGCAAGTAGTTTGACAGCTTAAGCAGGTTGACACCTCATTTTTAGGTATGCCTGATGTTGCTCCTGGCATACCCTCCTGCACTCTTCATTGAACCACGGTTGATCCCTTGGCTTGGTGGTAACAGTAGAGTGGGGATATGCTCATAAGTTAAGGTTACAGATTGTGGTTGAGTACAGTTCTGTTGCTGCTGATGGCCCACAATGTCTCATGAATACCTGATCTTGAGTTGCTAGATCTGTTCAAAGTTTAGCACAGTGGTAGTGATACACAACATGATGGAGGGTAGCCTCAATGTGAAAATGGGACTTTGTCTCTGCAAGGACTGTACAGTGGTTACTCCAAACAATACTGCCATGGACAGTTGCATCTGTGGCAGGCAGGTTGGCGAGGATGAGGTAAAGATTTTCCCTCTTGTTGATTTCCCCACCACCTGCTGCAAACCCAGTCTAGCAGATATGTTCTTTAGGATCTGGCCAGCTCGGTCTGTGATGGAACTACCAAGTACGAGGTCTCATAACACCAGGTTAAAGTCCAACAGGTCACTAGCTTTTGGAGTGCTGCTCCTTCGTCAAGTGAGTGGGAGTTCTGATCACAAACACGGCATACAAAGGCAAACTCAATTTACAGAAAAATGATTGGAATTTGAGTCTTTACAGCTAATCAAGTCTTAAAAGGTGCAGACAATGTGAGTGGAGATAGCATAGGTTAGAGATGTGTATTGTCTCCAGACAGAACAGTAAGTAAGACGTTACAAGCCCAGGCAAGTCATGGGGGTTACAGATAGTGTGACATGAACCCAAGATCCCAGTTGCGGCTGTCCTCATGTGTGCGGAATTTGGCTATCAGTCTCTGTTCAGGAACTACCAAGCCACACTTGGTGACAGACATTGAAGTCCCCACTCAGAGTACATTCTGTGCCTTTCTCACCCTCATTGCTTCCTCCCAAGCGGTGTTCAACATGAAGGAGTACTGATTCTCAGCTGAAGGGATGATCAGTACGTGGTAAGTCAGCAAGAGCTTTCTTTGCCCATGTTTTACCTAGTGTTGTAAGACTTCATGAGGTCCAGAGTCACTGTTGAGGACTCCCAGGAGAACTCCCTCCCCACTATATACCAATATGCTTTGCCACTTCTGCTGGATCTGTTCTGGCACTGGGACAGGATAGAGTCAGGAATGGTGATGGTGATGTCTGGACATTATAAGGTATTATTCTGTGACTATATTAAGCTTTTGCTTGATTAGCTAGACAGCTACCCCAATTTTGGCAAAAGACACCAGATGTTAGTAAGGAGAACTTTGCAGAAGTTGATAGGACTGGATTTTCGTTGTTGTTTCCGGTGCCTGCCTAGGTCAATACTGGGTGGTCCTCTGGGCATTCAATGAAACTACCAGTGAATCTTTTACCAACAGCATTCAGCTCACTCCATTGATACCCCAACCTTTGTACATTCACTCCCTCCACCATTGGCACACCATGCCTGCCATACGTACCAACTGCACGAGGCACTGCAGCAACACCAGGGTTTCTTTGACAGTGCCTCTCAAATCCACACCCTTTACGAACTCGGTGAACAAACACAGCAGATGGATGGAAACACCATCAAATGCAGGTTCTGCTCCAAGTCACACAGCATCCTTACTTAGAGAAATAAATCATTGTTCCTTCAGCGTCACTGGGTTAAAAACCTGGGAATCACTATCTAATATCATTATGAGAACACCTTCAGTACCAAAATGATTTACAATTTTTTTAAAAGCTACTTAGATGGAACATTCTTAAAATGTGAATGAGCTTGACTTTGACATTATTTTCTTGGTGTGTATTAGAAACATTTAACACTCATTATGCTGGTCCAAGGGGATGGACAGTGGTTATCTGGCAGAGCTCCCACCTATGGAAAAAAAATACACATTGGCACTCAGCAAGTTACAAGGGCATAACTTTAGCCTGGCTTTGAAGCCTATCATGCAAAAGGTCAACTCAGAGCTACTTTGTTTCAGTCGACTCCTGGTACCATGGCCCAAGAGGGCATTAATGGCCATGGGCTTCCATTGGATTGGTCTATGATTATACTTGGCAAAGTACTGTGCTGGTTTGCCTTCTGCAGTATGGTTGACTAGGAAACATGCCTGTCCTTACTGCCTGCCATCTGGTATATTGGAAGGACTTACAGACTGATAACCAGTTTGGCTGTGTTATGAATACATCTTGCAAGGGTATCAAATGAGGAAGCAGGATTTAAACTTGGGGCAGCTGGATAGGGATTCTACCACTGCGCCACAAGACCTCCTTAAGTCAGTTAAGATAACTTACTGATTCAGAGAAGCATAACATATTCATTACAAAGGACAAATCTGTCTGAATTAAATCTGATCTTAATTGCTGTGAAAAATAATTCATAGTGGAGCTCACCATGTTTTCCCAGCCTGCCTTCAAGTAGTTTGGAGATTTACAAGTATGCTACAAATACTTCTGATCCACATTAAATGGATCAGAAAATCTAAGCAAAAAAGCCTATTGTGATGTAGCATGTCCCTGCGAACACTGAGGTCCGATGAATCATACAATTGTATATGATGGTGGATTAGCTCACACTATCCCCTATGTAAAAGGAGTTTTGGAACTGCAAATGAGAAAGACTGACACTGCTAAACACTAGAAGATTTCTCCAGCAAAGCACAAATGCCCTCCTCCTTGGTTCTGGTTTCTAAATCTCAAAACCTTCAACAACTTTGCTGGAAATAGCAAGGTGGTGGAATTTTCCTGCTTTTACAATGTTCCTTGTGTATCACAACTGAAGGAGTCTGCTCTCATGATTAGGATCTGTGCCCAATCCTGACAGAATTAACACTGAATTTTTATGGGAAGCCTCTACAACAGCTCTCTGCAACAAAAAAAACCCTGTTTTTAATTAGGTCATAGACTTCTTGCCAGCAAACGGCTTGGCTTGATAAGAAAGCAAACATGAATAGTGTGGTTTCTTCTTGTGTATAGTTTAATGTCCTTCAATGACTCCATGTACTGTAACATGAGTCTATGCATTGGAGCCACTGTGTGCTTTATAAAAGAAAATCATTGAAACAAGATGTCAAGATGCTTTGCTAATTCCGTGTGTAATCCTTGCATTCAGATCGGTTGGTTGCCATGGTGCTTCGCATGATGCCAATGTCAAGGACATGAGCCGTATTTTTTGTAGGCAGCAATCACATGATGCATCTTGCTCAAACGTAGCTACTCTCCATCAAGTGGAATTGTACAGTCAAGGGTTTTGTGAATAATCTCATTCAAGTTTGGCAAACACCTTACTGCAAGGTTAATTATTCAGTGGTTCATAAAACAATGCTACAGTAGAGAAATTATCACAAAAGATATCTGAAAACTTCATTGTGTGTGTTTTTCCAATCTCAAGGTTCAGGCTTGTGGTGCAACCTGGTTCAATGGTGGCCTTGCCAACTGTGATTAAATCTCACATGATTTGCCCACATTCTCCAGTCATATGGCAGCCAACACATCCATCTTTGTGATCAGTGGGAGCCAGCAGTCCTCCAGTCGTGGGTCGCGTCCAATCTTGCACACACTTTCCAGCAGAGCATCAATGCATAGCAGAAAAGTTAGCTGCAATTTCTGCTTTGCAGTGCATGGCGCTAAGGCTAGACGGAGGACCCTGATTAACTTCCTGTATGAGAGAGGTCAATTCAGCACTAATCAGAGACACAGCTTAACAGTAGCCAGGTTTGTGCAATTCACCAACATGATAAGACACTCATCCACAAGTCCATTAGGAATCAGTCACTACAGAACTTGGCTTCTACTGTTATTCCTTTATTACCTACTTTCACATGAAGCTCAAGAATTTCCAACCAGCATTATTTTAAAAGCCAATGTTATTTCAAATGGATCAGAAAACCTCAGGAACAAACTTGTTGTGACATAGCAAGTCATTATGAAGTTAGTTTTCCAAAATGGGAAGGACACCCCAAGAGCACATCATCACACCAGTATTTGAGTATATAGTGTTTCAGAGCCTCCAAGGTTTATGAAAGATGCCATATAAATACAAGTCTTCATTTTGTTATATTAAGGAAGCTTCAAAATGATAAAATACACTGTAGAAGTTTCGAGTTTGGAACATTCTTCCCTATGCAGCCATGGGTTCCACATTTAACAACCTAACCACACCATAAGATGGAGGAGCAGAGGTAGGCCATTCCGTCTGCTTTACCATGGCTAATCTGATTTGATAACCCTCAACTCCACTTTCCTGCCTTACCCTCAATTCCCTTACTGATTAAGAATCTGTCTATCTCAGTCTTGAGCACATTTAACAAGCCAACCTCTACAACACACTGCGGTAAATAATTCCACAGATTCACTAGCCTTAAGCTAAGAAATTTTTCCTCATTTCTGTTGTAAATGGGTGACTCCTTACTCTGAGTTTATGCCCTCTGGTCCTAGGCTCTCCTACAAGGGGGGAGCAACCTATCAGTATCCACCCTTCAAGCCCCCTGAGAATCATATGTGCCTCAAAAGGTCTGCTCTCATTCTTTTAAGCTCCACACAGAACACAAATTGGGATTTATCAAGGGCTTGTTACAAGCAAGGGCAAGTTGCTATTTTTCCCTTTATCTGGCCTGTGTAAAACATAGAAATACCACCCTGCGCCATTGGAAACCGCCAAGTCTGTGGTTGCCAAAACCTTAAATTGTTTCATTCTAGGAAATAGGATGCCACATTTCTTCCTGAGATTCTGTTCTGAGATTTCTTTGGCACAGAGACTAAATATGTTTGGGACTCTTCCAAGGAAGGAGAGCTAAACCAGAAAAAGGGAAGGAAAGCAACATGAAAAAGGAAAAGAAAAGCCTTTCTCAATAGTTTCTAATACGTAACTTTGAAATGCAGACACTGTTGCACACTGCAAGATTCCACAATGAGGCATGAAATTGTTTTGGATTTAAAAGGAGAAAATGTTTGCCAGAAGACTGGGAAAACCACCTTCAAATAGTCGCAGAGGATTTAATTTCCACTGAAACTAAGGTAAGAGGCAGATAGGGCTTTGTTTAAATTGTGGCAGAAGACAAATTATTCGGTGATCTTGACACAACTAAAGCCTCAACAGCATTGGTGGCACCTCCAACAGTACAGCAATCCTTTAGGATTGCAATAAAGTATCTGCCTACATGTGCCCAAGTTTGGAAATAAGTTCCAACCCATAACTGCACTTTGAGGCGAGATGCTCAGCTATGGAGCAAATATGAACACCAAACACAAAGGATTGGGCTCAATCATGATGGCAGCAGGCTGCTCACAGTCAAATACATGATTATTAGCCATTTGTGTAAGGTACCAGAGGGTTCCTACCAACAATTAATTTGTATGCAAATAAAAGTGAAAAAAGGATAGTGGAGGAGAAATATAATAAATTACTGGGGAAGATGAGAAAAGGTCCTCTCTTTTGCTTGAAGTTGAATGAATACACTCCAGACTAATTGGTATCACTGATGGACGGAGTGTTAGTGAATGTTGAAAACACGGTTTTCAAAATCCAAGCCTTGGGAGTGCACTCATCTTTTTCTAACCTGGGTTTGTTGGCTTACTTCCCACGGATGCATTTTCTGGACTGGCACGACAGATTTCATTCTGTTCATTGAAATCTATTTATGAAAGGTGGAACAGGAGGAAAATGCCTGGGAACTTGTCACAATTTACAGGAACTTGTTCAGACTGGGAAAAGAAAATAACTGCTTTATAGAGACAGGTAGATGACAAAAGGATACAAGAGCTGAACATTCAATAGCCCCTGAAAACAGGCATGTGGATGGTAATTTGCAATTAATTGTGCCTATTCAAAGTAATGCAGGCAGTGGTATGCAGTCACTTCAGCAGGGAGTTGTTGGTGATGATGGTGGAGGGGTGGTGGGGGGGCTAAGTTTGCGTGAGGCCATCACTATTTACTTATTAACCGGATTGCACCTCTTAAGGGGAAGTGCATTATGGCTGCAGTAATATACTAGAAGTCATTATAGGAGACTAACAGGAAGAGAGAGGATAATGCAAATATGCCAGAGTGAGCACCCAGATGTTCTGATGCAGCGTTCAGGGCTCTAGCCTAGGGGATGGACAGGATATCCTGTGCCCACAGGAGGCCCTTAGACAAAAGCTTGGAAAAACAGGAAGCAGAGAACCATAGAGGTCAACCCAAGGATCTGGAACGCAGACTCCTAGACATTTAATGGCCTCAATGAATTCATCTTCAGATGCCACATTCTTACAACTGAATGACCAGTCTAACATACTGCTCCATACACCACACCCTCTTCAATCACCTACCAATTATCTTCAATCACATTTCATACCTCCATTCATAGTTTCACATAGATAAGCCAACCATATCAACGCATAAAGGCATGGGGACAAGAAAAAGGCATTTGATATAAAATTTATTATGTAAAAATACAAACCAGTCAGGATTGGCAGTGGGTTTTAAGCCTCGTTAGTATTTTATTTAATATTTACCAAGCCAGAGCTCTTTATAAAAACCAGGTCTCTGCATTTGAAAATGCTTTAATTGTTTAAAATATTCTTCCTGTTATCTGGGTATGGTCACGGTGGTCCAATTTTTCCACTCCCTGGACTTTCCCCAGAGCCTTGCAATTTTCACTTGAGTATTAACTCCTCTTCCCCCAGTCACCGTTGATACGAAGTGTGAATGACTGTTTTAAATACAAACGTTGAGAGACATTGAAGAACAATGCTACTATGCAAATCAGAAATGGAGCTGAACAGAGTAGGAGCTCAGCTGGAATATTTGAAGACGGAGAATTTAGGTGTTGGTGAGTTCAGCAGCTAGTGCTGTTAAAAAAAGGGGCGTGACTTGGATTCCTCAGTGACCCTGCCCTTTGGGGAAGGACTCCAAGAACAGGTATGCTTCACAAGAGGACTGGATCAGATCGAGCAAGAAATGAGGAGCACCGGGGCAGTGTAAAAATAAATAGGAGCAGATTGGCAGTCTGAGGGGGGAATTGCCACTCCTTAGTGGACCCAACTCTACAAAACTTTCATCCATGGGTTATCACTTTGGTAGCAATAATAGGAAGACAGATTATTATTTGAATGGGTGTAAAGAACAGAGGTGGATACTCAGCAAGACCTTGGAGTCCTTGTACATCTGTCGCTGAAAGTAAGTGCGCAGGTACAGCAAGCAGAAAAGGCAGCAAATGCTATGTTGGTCTTCACAGTGATAGGATTTGAGTTTAGGGATAGGGATATTTTGCTGCAATTGTATAGGACATTGGTGAGGCCACACCTGGAGGATTGTCCTTACCTGAGGAAGGATGTCCTTGCTATAAAAGGAGTGCAGTAAAGATTTACTAGGCTGATTCCTAGGATAAGCAGAGATATGAGGCAAGACAAAATTGGTTAGCATTATATTCATTGGAGTTTAGAAGAGTGAGAGGTCAGGATTGATTCAGAAAGGATGGATTCAGAAAGAATGGTCCCAACCCAATGATGGTGGGGAGGAGGATTTGGGGGGGGAGGGGGGGGGAGGAGGTGGGGGAGTGTTGTCCAGAACTAAGGGCCATAGTTTGAGGACAGGGGGTAAACCTTGTAGGACTTAGGTGATGAAACATTTCTTCACCCAGAGAGTGGTGCATCTGTGGAATTTACTACCACAGAATGTAGTTAAATCCAAAACGTTGTAATTAGATATAGCTCTTGGGGCTAAAGGGATCAAGGGATATTGGGGGAAAGTGGCATCAGGATGTAGAATTTGATGATTAGCTATGATCAAAATAAATGGCAGAGCAGGTTCGAATGGCCAAATGGCTAACTCCTGCTTCTATTCTTTAATGTTTCTATCAAAGATACCAATTTTGCTACCTCAATTTTGACAAATACTTTTCCTTCACTGGTAATGTGACAACCTCAGTAAAGATAAAAGTACTTAAAAAGGACTGTAAAGTGAAATGGTTAACCTTAACAGATTCTGGACTATAACACCAGCAATTTTCTAAAGTCAATGTGGAGCCACCCATATAGAAAAACTCTTTGCAAGTAATGGCATTTGGCACTGAGAAGTGTTGAAATAATAGAAATTCTTAAATGTTTCCTCAAGGGAAATATTCTTTAAACACCAAGTGCCAACAAGCAGCCTGATTAATAGGAATTCTGGTCCAACAAAAATGCCCCAAAACATTCCTCCCTTCCTGTAACATGACTATAAACCTTCCATGCTTTCAGCAGCTACAACTCAATCAGGGTTGAAGAATTGAATATAATTAGAAAACGACCTAAAAAAACATCAAGGCACACAGTACAGGACGCCAACTGGATTAAGATGTTTACCCACCTTCCCAATAGCTCAGCAAGTAGATCAGTCACACAAAACTGATGTTGCCAGATATAATTGCTAGTTTTTTTTTTGCTGGGTCCGCTCTACAATAACCTTAATTGTGATATATGTGGCCTCAACTCCCTTGGTTGAGGAAAGAACATAAGAACATAAGAAATAGCAGCAGGAGTAGGCCATCTAGCCCTTCAAGCCTGCCCCGCCATTCAATAAGATCATGGCTGATCTGTCGTGGCTCAGTTCCACGTTCCCGCCCTCTCCCCATAACCCTTAATCCCCTCTCTTATCAAAAACCCATCAACCCGTGTCTTAAAAATATTTAGCGAGGTAGCCTCCACCACTTCAACAGGCAGAGGATTCCAGAGATTCACCACCCTTTGAGTGAAGAAGTTCCTCCTCAACTCCGTTCTAAACCGTCCCCCCTTTATCTTGAGGCTGTGCCCCCTAGTCCTACTGTCCTTTGAGCGGGAAGAGTCTCTCCACCTCTATCCTATCCATCCCATTCATCATCTTATACGTCTCAATGAGATCTCCCCTCATTCTTCTAAACTCTAACGAGTACAAGCCTAGTTTATTCAGCCTCTCCTCATAGCTCAACCCCCTCAACTCCGGTATCAGCCTAGTAAACCTCCTCTGCACTCCCTCCAAGGCCAAAATATCCTTGCGTAAGTGCGGCGCCCAAAACTGCACACAGTACTCCAGCTGCGGCCTCACCAATGCCCTATATAGCCGCAGCAAGACCTCCCTACTTTTATATTCAATCCCCGTCACAATGAAGGCCAGCATCCCATTCGCCTTCCTGACCACCTGCTGCACCTGCAGGCTGGGTTTTTGCGACTCATGCACAAAGACCCCGAGGTCCCTCTGCACCGTCGCCTGCTGCAGTTTTTCGCCACGTAAGTAATAATCCTTCCTACCATTATTCCTACCAAAGTGGACTACCTCGCACTTGCCAACATTAAATTCCATTTGCCAGTTCCTGGCCCATTTGCCCAGCCTATCTAGATCCTTCTGTAGACTCTCCACGCCATTTGCCGTTCCACCAATCTTGGTGTCATCAGCAAATTTCGACACCATACACTCGGTTCCCTCCTCCAGATCATCTATATAAATGGTAAATAGCTGAGGCCCCAGCACCGACCCCTGGGGCACTCCACTAGTCACCAACCGCCAATCCGAATAGTACCCATTGACCCCCACTCTCTGCCTCCTATTTGACAACCAATCCTCTATCCACGCTAACACCCTACCCCCAACTCCATGTCCCCTGACCTTCTGCAATAACCTCTTGTGAGGTACCTTGTCAAACACCTTCTGAAAATCAAGAAAGACCACATCCACCGGCTCTCCTCTATCCACCGCCCTAGACACATCCTCGTAGAACTCCAGTAAATTTGTCAGACATGACTTCCCCTTAACGAAACCGTGCTGTGTCTGCTCTATCAAGCAATTCCCCTCAAGATGCCTCGCTATTTCCTCCTTGATGACAGATTCTAACATTTTACCTACAACAGACGTTAAACTAACCGGACTATAATTCCCCGCCTTTTGCCTGGCACCCTTCTTAAACAATGGCGTAACATTAGCCATTTTCCAATCTTCCGGCACTTCCCCGGAATCCAGCGATGTTTGGAATATAACCACCAAGGCATCCACTATCACCTCCGCCATTTCTTTCAGAACCCTCGGATGCATTCCATCCGGTCCTGGGGACTTGTCCACAATCAGCCCCTCCAGTCTGTCGAGCACCGCCTCTCTAGTAATAGTAATGTCATTGAGACCCTCCAGTCCTACCACCGTTCCATCTCTAACACCCGGCAAATTATTCACGTCCTCCTCCGTGAAGACCGAAACAAAAAAGTTATTCAAGACCTCAGCCATTTCCCCATCCCCTACCACTAAGTCCCCCCTCTCATCCTCTAAGGGTCCAACGTTCACCCTAGCCAGCCTCTTCCTTTGTATATATTTATAAAAACTCTTGCTATCCTTTTTTATATTAAGCGCTAGCCCAGCTTCATAGTTTCTCCTACCCTTCTTTATCAACTTCTTTGTCAATCTTTGTTGACATTTAAACCTCTCCCAATCCTCTTCTCGCCCACTACTCTTAGCTACTCTAAACGCCTCCGCTTTTAATTTAACACTTTCCTTCACCTCCTTCGTTATCCACGACTTATTACCTCTCCTCCTACGGTCCTTTTTGACCATCGGAATAAATTTCTGCTGAGCACCAAGAAAGATCTCCTTAAAGATCCTCCACTGCTCCTCAGCAGACCTAACTTCCAACGTGCTCCCCCAGTCCACATTCGCCAATTCTTCTCTCATCCTACCGTACTCCCCTCTGTTCAAACAAAGGACGCGTGTCCGGGAACCCACTTTCTCCTCCTCCATCTGCACCAGAAACTTCACCATACAATGATCACTCTCCCCAAGAGGATCCTTCACCGCAAGGTCCCTAATTCTACCCGTCTCATTACATAGCACCAGATCCAAGATAGCTCGCTCCCTTGTCGGCTCCAACACACTGTTCAAGGAAACTATCCCGGCAGCATTCCAAGAACTCCTCCTCGAGCCCACCGCGTCCAACATGGGTCGACCAATCAATATGTAGATTGAAATCCCCCATAATTACGGCCGTCCCATTCCTGCACGCCGCATTTATTTGCACGTTAACAGCCCGCCCCACCTCCAGATCATTATTCGGGGGCCTATAGACGACACCCACCAGCGTCTTCCTCCCTTTGCTGTTCCTAATCTCTACCTACAACGATTCCACTTTCTGCTCTTTGGCTCCAATATCATCCCTCGCTACCACCCTGATGCTATCCTTAATCAGCAGAGCTACGCCCTCCCCTTTTTCCTCCCGCCTATCCTTCCTAAACACTTGAGACCCCTGGACATTCAGCTCCCAGTCCCTGTCACCTTGCAGCCACGTCTCTGTAATGGCCACCAGATCATATCCATTTGTGCTGATCTGCGCCACCAGCTCATCCACTTTATTCCGAATGCTTCGTGCATTTAGATAAAGTGCCTTCATCCCAGCCTTCACCTGGACCCTATTTGCTGGAACGCCACCAACCATACTCACGCCCCCTACTCCCTTTATTATTGGGACATCCTCGGCCTCTACCCTTACCTGTACCCTCTGCTTAACTTTAGGCCTCGTAATGTCACCTACCCTCGCACCCTCCCCCCCGCTAATTAGTTTAACGCCCTGTCTACAGTCCTCTTTACACGATTCGCCAGGACTCTGGTCCCAGCACGGTTCAGACCAACCCCATCCCGCCCGAACAGGTCCCACCTACCCCAATACTGATGCCAATGCCCCATAAATTCAAACCCATTCCTCCCACACCAATCCCTGAGCCACCCATTCACTTCCTTAATCTTATCAACCTTACGCCCATCTGCACTCAGTTCAGGCAGTAGCCCAGAGATAACCACCTTGTCGGTTCTATTTTTTAATTCCATTCCCAGCTTTTCATACTCCCTCCCCAGATCCTCACTTCGCATTTTGCCTACGTCGCCGGCACCCACATGTACCACAACGACCGGATTCTCACCCTCCCACTCCAGGTTCCTCTGCAGCCCAGATGCGACATCCCAGACCCGAGCACCAGGCAGACAACACACCCTTCTGTGCTCTTTGTCATTGTGACAAAGGACAGTGTCACTACCCTTCACCCCACTATCCCCAATTACTACTACGTTCCTTTTCACCTTCTCTTTGCCTATGTCCTGCTGCATCACTGTACCGTGTGCAGTTTGCTCACCGACCTCACCTCTCTCGTCCTCGTCCAGACTGGAAGCAAGAACCTCAAACCTGTTATGCAGATTGAGAGGCTGAGGCATCCGCTCCCCACCCTCCTTCCTCCTCTCCCTACCCCCCTTCCTCCGCTCCCCACCCCCCTTCCTCCTCTCAGCAGTCCCCTCTTGTTCCTGACCCTTAGAGTTAGCCAGTCCAGGGGGGGTGGATGTCACTTGCACCACATTGACAATGGCACCCTCTCTCCCCCTGATGAGCCTCAGTGTCTGTAGCTCAGAGGCCAGCTCATCTACCTTGAGCTGGAGCTCCTCCAGCAACCTGCACTTACTGCAGACATGGTCACTGGGAAGGACCCTGGGGTCCACCAGTTCCCACATCATACAGAAACAACACATCACATGCCCCTCCATTATTCACTGTAGAAATATTGAAAATTTCCACACGAACTTACCAGGCCCTTTTTCTCCCCAGCCCTTTTGATCTTAAGCCCCAATAGCTCACTCTGCTTCCCTCTCACTCCGCTGCCCGCTGTCTACCCAGGCCTCCTTTTAAACCTGGCGCTGATTTAAAGCCTGCTCCCCCACAACTCCCTTCTAACCACTCCCTCAGAATCCTTAAAGCGGTAAATACAAAAAGCCCGCAAAAATGCTTTTAAATGATTTAAACAGTTCCACAAGGTTAGCTCTTACTACAAAGTGCTTTAAACTTATTTAAACAGGTTTTTAAACAGGTAATTTCTTATCTGTCTCTCTGCTCCTTCACTCGTCTGCTCCAGCAAGCAATTCAGCCTGAATCCTAACTCCTCATTGCAAGGTGTTTGCGTACAAGTGTTGGATGAAGACAACATCTGCTTCATGTAAAAAAAAGTCAAGTGGTTCACCTACACGCAAACTGAATAATGACCATGTGCTTGAGCACCATTGTCTTTGGATAACGGACAAGATAGAAGCCCTACAGAACAGGAGGAGGCCATTTGTTCCATTGAGCCTGCACCGACAACAATTCCATCCCAGCCCTATCTCTGTAACCCACACATTTACCCTGCTAAACCCCCTGAGACTAAGGGGCAATTTAGTATGGACAATCCACTTTTGGATGTGCAAAAAACTGTCTAACTCGAGGCAATTTTAATTCAGCAGCCATGACAGGGACCATCAGCAAACTATTTCACTGACTGTCTACACTTCCCGCTGCCTTGGCAAAGCAGCCAGCCTGATTAAGGGCCCCACACACCCTGGACATTGTCTTCCACTGGGAAAAAGTCTGAAGTCATGTACCAACCAACACAACAGCAGCTTCTTCCCTGTTGCCATTAGACTTTTGAGTGGACCTACCCTGCATTAATTGATTTTCTCTACACCCTAGCAATGACTGTAACACTACATTCTGCATTTTCTTGTTTTCTTCTCTATGTACAGTATGCTTTGTCTGTATAGTGCGCAAATACTTTTCGCTGTATGCTAATATATGTGACAATAATAAATCAAATCATTGGGGCATCATTAGTGAGCAAAATACTCACATGAAACAATTAAGATTAATGTTTTCCACAAGTAATTATGGAAGAATAATCCAGAATTAACAAAATACCTTGGCTCACTCTTTTCCTGCTCTTTACCGAGGCTAGTATCAACACTCCAATTGCTGCAACAACTAAGAATGCTTCAAAGCATTGGGTAGATATTGAAGCCAGATATTCCTAGAGTCTGATATTTCTGCCCACCTTCCCGCTCCCCTCTGCCCCCCAAAAAGGGGAAAACAGTGCAGCCAACATAAATTAGACCCAATCAATGCTCGAAGTTCCTGTCTTGGAGCAGACGGTGAAGGCCCTCAGGTGCAGGTCTGCTTCCTGACAGGCCTTAACACTGACGGAAGTAGCAAGCATTTGAAAATACTGGAGATGCTGGAAATACGAAACAAACACAGAAAACGCTAGCAGCGCTCAGCGGGTCAGGCAGCATGTGTGGAGAAAGAAACGAGAGTTAACAGTTGAAGTTGATTACTTTTCATCAAAACTTCCATTGCTGAGACATTAACACTATGTTTCTCTCCAAAGACGCTCCAAGACCTCTTGAGTATTTCCAGCATTTTCTGTTTGTGTTGCAGGAAATTTAAATGTGCCTGAAGCATGTTTCTAGCCATTGGCATCAGAGCCTTCTTCAGAACTTGACTGCAGGTAAAACTGGTCTCTATGAGGTGACAATACAAAATTACTGAAGAAATAACCTGCTATATGACCAAAAGTGTTTTATTCCCTCAACTTGTAACTCCTTATCTGCTGAAATTGCAAATTTGTGTTGAGAATAGGATTGTGGTTTGTTGTGTATTTCCTTTAATATTAATTAGCACCTTCCACAGAGAAAATGAAAAATATATTTTTTAAATAATTGACAAGTGAAGACATCTTCAGAAACAGCGAAACAGCTCTGCTCTCAGTACATCCTTAACCCACCAGAACTCAAACTAGCACCAGATTTGACATTAGGGCAACACACACATTTCTTACGGGCAAATCATGTTTACTAACTTGAGTATTTTGATTTATGTGGTGCATATGGACTCGCAGAAGGCATTTAAGAAAGAAAGAACAGGGCATAATAGGCTCATCAGCAAATGTAAAAATTGTGATGCGATTCCTTTTGGGAGGAGAAACAATATAAAATAAAAAGATAAATTCTAAAGAGGGTGGCAGGAGGAGAGGGATCTGGGTGTAAGTATGAGTGCACAAATCGTTGCAAGTGGCAGAGTAGATTTCAGAGTGGTCAATAAGGCATTAAAAACCTAAGGTGGGATTTTCCTGCCTTTCCTATTGGCAGGATCTTCCAGCCCTGCCAACCTTGACCCTGCCATGGGTTCCCCAGTGGTGAGATGATCAAAATGTTATAGTCTTCAGTGGAGCCAAAAGATTCTGGCAGCAGTCAACAGCGAGTTGCCTCCACTGAGGTAAAACCCACTGCAGGGCTTGGGGGCTGGAGAATTTTGCCCTTTGATTACAAAAGCAAGGAGGTTATAGGGAGCCTTTACAGAACACCAGTTTGGTGTCAACCAGAGTATTCTGTTCAATTCAGGGTATCACACTTTAAGAAGGGTTCAGAAAGAACACTTCAGCAAGAATGCTCCCAGGGATGAGGTTAGAGGGATAGATTAGAAAACCTGTTCTCCTTAGAGAAGGCTGAGAGGAGATTGGATATATTTGCTCAAAAACATAAGGGTGCTGGAAGTCTGGATAGGGAGAACATGTTCCCATTGGTAGAAGCCATCAAGGACCAGAGGAGAAAGTGGAATTGGCAGAGTTGCTCTTGCAGAGAGTGAGTGCAGAAATTATGGGCCAAGTGACCTCCTTTAGTGCTCTAAACATTCTACAATTCAATATATAGGCCTCTGCCCTAAACATCTGGTACTTTCAGTTGGTCTCAAGTCACACCATCCCTCTGTGTTCTCACCACTTTACTGGCATCATGGTCTAGAGAATTAATACTTCCTTCTTCCCCACTGGATGAGGAAAATTCAGGGGAAAAAATTATATTTCAGAGACAATTATCTAGCATTAAATATTGGCTTAATTCAAAAGAGGGCATTAAAATTCAGCAAGATCCTAACTGGCAATTTTTTGGGTTTGTTTGAAATAAATTCCAATTCTTATCTGAAAAGGCTGCTATTCAAGGTAGAATTTGATCTGTGAGCTAGCTTGACTCACTTCACAGTCTCACTTCTGGGTCAAAGAGGCTCGGTCGATAAATTCCTGCTACAATTTTGAGCACGTAGTCTCAGCAGACACTTTACTGTCGTATAGAAGACCTGTCAGCTGAGGTAGACGCAAATGTCGCCATGACATTATTTAAAGAAAAGCATCAAAATATCCTGCTTCTCCTTAAATTAAACATCTCTTGTTTACTTATCTGCTTCTCACTTTTGCCATGTGCTTGCTGGCTGCTACGTTTGACTACACCTCTAAGTTACTCATCATGCTGATTTGTGAATACATCACCATTTTCTTCTTCAATGATGGATCAAAATTCTGGAACACTCTCCCTAACAACACTTTGGATGTGCCTACACACATACATCTTCTCAAGGGCAATTGTGGCTGGGTAATAAATGCTGGCGTTGCACACATTCCATGATTTTAAAAGATAATCTCTTGGCTTCACTATATTCAGAACAATTGTTTAGGCAGTAACTGGTTTCTTTCTTCTCTCTTTACCTCACAAAAAAGGCCATTTTTCATGTGAAAATCTGGATTGAGCAGGCTTGCATTCAATATTATTCAAAGGCAGGGGCACCAGACAGCCAACCTCAACCTCATCCAACACCCACACATGTTCACTTTACTGAATTCAGGTCATCCGGATCCCAAGCACTTCCACTGAACTATGCAGTTAACCACTTCCTTCAACTGGGAATCACTTATGAGGAAGTTACAGGTTAAAGGGTTAGAAGTTATACACAGTACATTCACACTAAGGGGAAAAAAACCGCGGGACTCTCATGGCATTGATATACGGCACAAAATAGGCAAATAGCACTACCTTTGAGCCATTTATTTGACTGTGTAGAAGGAGTGAGCAGAACAGCAAATTCTTGGCAATGATAGTAATGGAGAAAGTGGGACAGAAGGATGCATTCACCTGTAGCGATACCCTGTTGCTGATTAGCTTTTCATCAGTGGGTTTGATGGCAATTTTGTTTATTTAAGCTACTGCAGCACACTGAGGCACCATTCTTTAAAAAAAAGGACACATGGAATGCACCGCCGAAACAAGAATTGTAACAGCTGCCCCATCTTCTACTTAGCTGCGTAACATTTGACTTTGTAATGAAGCTTTTATATATTTGCTGACTGTATATTAGGTTGATTGGCCAAGCAAATTGACCCTTGGTGTCAAAGGCATTAACAAGGTAACTGCGTGAGGTTACGGGGTTAGGGTCTGGGTGGGATTGTTGTCAGTGCAGGCTTGATGGGCTGAATGGCCTCCTTCTGCACTGTAGGGGTTCTATGATATATATTTTTATATGTATCCTCATGGCTAATTTCTAAAATTTTAAACACTGAACAAAGGCTCTATTAAAGAGGCTGAAGCGTCATCTGTGTGTGACCCTCAAACAACAGGAGCAGTTTTGCATGATCCTTGCAATAGCTAGAGACCCTAATGACCCTCGGTGGGCTGTAGAGACCAAAATCAAAGGGAACTATATACTTCACATGGTAGGCCAGGCCAAATGGTGTCAATTCATCTGCTAGGACAAAGGACGCAGATAAAAGGGATACACACCTTCTGTCAAAGCCTATGTGAAGAGCTGGGAGCAATGTGACAATCCCCCCAGTTGGTGGAACCAGTAATGTTGTCTTGCAGAACTGCAAAGCTCATCTGTCATTTTTTTTCCATCCATCAAGCAGCAACACAGAAAAGGGGCCCATGCCAGAATGCCTGGCCCCTTCTACACTGTTTTGACTGGAACTTCTGTAACATCACCTCCAAGACTGATACATCTATTCCTGCTCATCACTTCATGGCAGTCAACTCTACTGGAAAAGTGAATGATCCAGCATCACTTCAGTGCTGACCTCTGAGAAGGAACGCACCACTGGACTTTGATTTTGGACTCATGTGAAACAATAATTCTTTCCCTGTGTTCTTTGACCTGTAAAGCTTTCTTTCACTATCCCTCTTTTACTGCTCGAGTGCCAGCGACAGTCCCTCCCCATCTGAGTGTAAAAAATAAATTAACCCTCTGAGTTTATCCTATCTGGGGTTTGCTGTAGGATTATTCACTGGATCACACCAAAACCAAAGGGTTGGGAAATACTCCTGCTTCAACGGGAGGGTTTGGGTTGTGGGAAGGGCGGAGAGCAATTTCAGCTCATGGATGGGTGGTGAGAGCAGAAATCAGGACTGTTTAAATTATGTGTTTTTTTTAACATTCGTTCATGGAATTTGGGCATTGCCCATCAACTGAGTGGTTTGCTTGGCCATTTCAGAGTCAGAGTCAATCACATTGCTATGGTACTGGGAGTTACGAGGCCAAACCAGGTAAAGATGGTAGATCAAATCAGAGGGTGTTTAATGATAATAGTTCATGGTCATCAATAGACTTTGGGCCCGATTTTACCATTTTCATTCTAAGTGCTGAATCTGGGCATAATGCAATCAGATTTAGAAATCAGGCACCCTCATATGCACTCAGCCTGAAAAAAAATTGCCAGTCCCATTCGTGCTCTGGGCAGGGCTTAGCACACCTGAAATGATCGGAGCTCTGAACTGCACATGCGCAGTTAGAAAAAGAATTTGACACAGCGTGTCTGTGTCAGATCACTCCCGGGCTGCAGAAAAATGGGAGCAATGGTGCCCACACACATCACTGTCCCCCTCATCAACCCACCCCCTACTACCCACACACATCACTGCCCCCCCTTATCCACCCCCCCCACTACAGGCCGATCACCACCCCTGTCCCCCTCTTCCCCCCACTGATCGCCTGCAGAGTGGCAGCGAAATGTCCTGCCCCTCCCCCACCAGAGATCCAATCCCCCCCACACCAGTGAGCGATCAGGCCTCCCTCCTCATCCCCCACCTCCCAGACAATGATCTGTCCTCACTCCCCTCCCCCCTACCACTGATCTGAGTTAGGGAGCCGTTGGAAGCACTGAATGTGCTCTTCAGCAGCTGGAGGGCCTGATTCAGACTTTTATTTAGCAGGTTCATTACGGTGCAGTTCTGGATTGGCAAGCATGGTGGTAAAGGGGAAACTGCTGATAAAGTTGGGCAGGCAGTTCATTAGTTCAATTTAAATGCATGCGAATGCATTTAAATCACCGTTGCGCCCGTTTTGGGCACGAAGTGGATCACTGCCATTCCTGGGTTTTGGTAAAGTGGCAATCTGCGCTGACGCGGATCACACTAATGGCCTCATACTTAATTTTACCATATTTTTGTGCCCAAGAATGGGTGCAATGCAATGGTAAAATTGGGCCGTGTGTTAAATTCCAGATTTTTATTGAATTTAAATTTCACCATGTACCATGGTGGGATTCAAACCCACATTCCCACAGCATTGCCCTGTGTGTCTGGATTACCAGGGCAATACCACTACTCCACCTCCCAATGCGTGGGGGAAAATACAAAAGGCTAATGGCTGTAAAGATAAGTTAAAAGCCAGGAAGGTTTCTGACTGCAATCCAGTGGTGCTAGCACACTAAAACACAGATTACACACAGCGAGAGGATTAGGCTGGGCCAATCAAGGTGGTACACACGAAGGAGAGCCACGCTGACGAGGTACCAGAGAAGAGACGATGCCTGATAGCAGTCTAAAAATTTTGCTTTCATCCCCAGGGCAGCAGTCTGGCAAGTGGAGCAGAACCAGCCATTGTAGAATGGCAATTCCGCTCCAGAAGTTAACAGACCAGAGCCAAAGAGAAAATCCATCTCCCCGCCCGATTATCATGGTTTGATTTAATGCAGTTTTCCAGATTTATCTTTTTTATATTCTTTATGTACCTTTTAATGTGTACAAGGCATTAATATAAAACTGAACACAAATCAATAAACTCAAGTCAGCAAGTTCACAAGGACAGACGTAAAAAACTAAAAAATTATTGATTCACTAAGTGGTTTTCATTTGAGGTCAGCTATAGAAGATAGCGTAATGGAAGCTTCAATGTGCATTTAACCAGTGCTAGTTCCAACCAGGTAAAGGTTAGAGCAATATTGCCTGCCCGAAATTGAAGGCTATGATTTAAAAACTTCAATAGCATTGTTCACCTCCTTTGCATAGTTTTTCTATCAGTCAGTAATGAGAATAAAAGCTGCTTTATATTTGCAGCAAATTTGTCATTTGAATGCCAGTTGTGGTTCAGTTGTAGCACTCTCACCTCTGAGCTGGAAGGTCATGTGCTCAACTCCTGCCCCAGAGACTTAGGCACATAAATCTTGGCTGGCACTACCATGAAATAATGAGGGAGCAGCCACCTTTTGAGTGAGACATTTGCCATCTGCTCTTTTGAGTGGAAGCGAAAAAAAAAGGCACGGCAGATGTCTGGTTATTTATTTCATTGATGTTTGCTGGACCTTGCCGCACATAAATTAGCTTCTGTGTTTCCTACATTACAACTTTGGTTATGTAACACTTGGGACAATGTTAAGCTGTACAAGCATATGCCTGTTCATATGTCAGAGTCCTCCTTTTCTAGTTTTCTTCCTTTCTTAAAATTACAAAGCCAATGTGCAGAGCAGACAGGGAAAGCCCTTAACCCATTTCTTTGCTTGCTCCAAAATCCAATTCAAGTTGAATTCATTTCATGGTGTCCACAGAGACAGGCAAGACCCAATCTTTGGGCATCTATCCAACTGCCACTTTCTAATTACATAGCAGTTTTCCAATTTGCTCTTTGGTCAGATTTAGCCAACTATAGGTCACCTTGGTCTAGCACAGGTCAAAAGGGCTCCTCCCCTGCTTTTTTTTTCCCCCACACCATATTGTATCTAATACCCATTACTCTTTATCCTAATTCCGTTCTGAAATTTTTTTTGTATCCACAAACATGTGCCATTTTACTCGAGTGTCGAGATGATGCTGCTGTACCTGCATTACAGGACAGACTTTGATTTACCTGGAGCCCCACAATGTGCAGGTAGAGAAGTCACCTATTATTCACCAGACAGCCTCCCCTACTAATACTGCACCCTGTCATTGTGGTGGTGAACATTGAGACATCCATCCTTAAGCCCATGCCTGCAAGGTGCCCATGCCTTACTTGGACTTCTATCAACCCCCATCTGGAGGCAGTGAGCACCACAACTTACACTACCCCCTCACAGATGGTGGGGGGTGTTGGGCAGGGAGGAGATGGGTGGAATGAAACAGAAAATGCTGGATAAACTCAGCTGGACCAGCAGCACCTGTAGAGAGAGATGCAGCGTTAACATTTTGAATCCATATGACCCTTCTATAGAACTCACCTTTCCAGTACATCATGTGCTGTCCCTTTGACCCCTTGTTTGTGTTTCATGCAGCCTGGTTGTGATTATAGCATCCCTCCCCTGGGTCTTCCTTAATAAAGATTATAGCATCTTTATAGGATGCTATAATGATATAGCATCCTTGCCCCTCTGCAAGTAATAATGAGTCTTCACCCTTCCCCCATCATTGCACAGCTCTCCTTCCACATAACATCCCTTGTCTTCATCAGGTCACACCCCTAGCTGGAAGCAGTCTGCCCAGGAGAGTGGTGTACATTATTAGGAGCAGAACAGCACTATGGCAGAAAGGCTTTGTTGCGCTCACCTTGAAGTCTCTTGCAAACTGAGCACCATCTTATGCATGCCACTCTATCAGATCAGGTTTTAGATTGACATAATTTCTCACTGCCATGCCACAAAATTGGAAGGCCTTGTAGAGTGCCAAAAGGCAATTAATGCAAATGACGATCATGCCACCAACCAGCAGGAACACTGGCCTACCAATAATTTGCCTCTGCAAGAACTGCAATGTTAACTTATTCCGGTGGTTGGCAACTTTTTGGTTCCTGCTAGATTCTCCACTCCAGTCTGTCTCCAAATCCGCCACAGGCAGGATGGAAAAATTCCACTCAGCGTTTCCTGTGTAGACCTCTGCGTGCTGGCAGCACATATCAACTGCTCTTCCCAAAGGGAATTTACACTATTTTTTGCAAAATTATTCCTTCACAGGATTTGGGCATTGCTGGAAAGGCCAACATTTATTGTCCATCTCAAGTTACCATTGAGAAGATGATGTTGAGCTCTGTTCTGAAGTCCAATTGAGTGGCTTGCACTTCAGAGGACAGTGAATAATCACATTGCTGTGGTTCTACAGTCACGTATTAAAGTTTATTTATTAATGTCACAAGTAGGTTTACATCAACACTGCAATGAAGTCTCTGTGGAAAAAAAAAAATCACCTAGTGGCCACAATCTGGCACTTGTTCGGATACACAGAGAATTTAGCATGGCTCTGTCCTGTAATCCAGGTACAGCATCATCATCTCAACACTCAAGTAAAATGGTACATACTGGTGGATCCAAAAAAAGATATTTCAGGATGGAATTAGGATAAAGAGTAATGGGTATTAGATACAACATGGTGTGGAAAAAGGGCAGGCGAGGACCCCTATTGACCTATGCTAGGCCAAAGTGAGATCTTTCATTCTACCAATTCTTTCGGACTGTGGGAGGAAACAGGAGCACCCGGAGGAAACCCAAGGAGAACATGCAGGATCGCACAGATAGTGACCCAAGCCAGGAATTGAACCCAGTTCCCTGGTAGTGTGAGGCAGCAGTGCTAACCACTGTGTCACCATGCCGCCTGCTAGATTCCCATATTGTTCATTTTGACTAAGGGTGGCAGATTTCCATCTCTAAAGGATATTCAATAACCAGATAGTTTTTGTACAATAATTTTATAGTTTCCTCCTCTTCATTACTGATACCAGTTTTTCTTCCCCCAAGTCCAACTATATTTAATTAATTGGATTTTAATTCTGTAGTTGTCGTGGTGGAAGCATTTAATCCAGGCTTCCGGAAATCTCATCCTGTAACATAACCATCGAGTTCCCTTAATTCTACCATGTATCATTTGCAGTTCTTTGATGGGAACATGGAATTACAAAATGTTTTCCATGATTTCAGTCCTGAAATTGATATATATTTTTGATATTGAAGTTACCTTCTCACATCCGTGGTGTCAATAGGAAGAGGGTTTCCACCCATTCACGCAGAATAAGTGACCCTTTTTTCCCCTATTTGAAAACACGAGTGAAATTGAAAGCACTCATTCTTATCATATATACATACCAGCAGTCTGGAAATGGGTATGGCTGTACACCAGCCTGCTTTTTAAGTGGAGGAGCCAAAGGCAGGTATCCTGACATGTCGAGGAAGAATAATCTGGGCCTGTAAATGTTAACTTGGGACAAAGATGTACAGAATTGTTTCACCTTTCAACTTCCCCAAGAACAACAACGTTAATAAACTAGAGAGCTATCATTTCACAAGATCATTAACTGCTAAATTTTAGCAGTATTAGTCCACACATGCGCCTTTATCTGTAACTCGCACTGTAATTGTTGGGCATTCAGTTCTTTGAGATATTTTTAATGTGTTTATACTGAAGGACCTACTGATTTTCCTCGGTTGTTGTGAGGCTCTCAAATACTGGTGTGGATGAGGTGCTGCTAGTGAAGGAGCCATTGTCATCCTGGTCATAGCGTTTCTCTTCACGCGCTCGCCGGCGTCGCTCACGAGCTATCTCCTCCTCATCTTCCATGCTTCTCTGTGCAGTCAGCCTATTAGAAAACAGCAGCGTGATCAGTAATACCAAATTAATCGATTGATAGTAACTGGCAAAAGAACTAAAGGGAAGATGACAATAAACTTTGTTTACACAATGAAGAAATTTAGGATGAAATACTTTTCCCATAACTGCATTAATTACAAAAAGGCAATCTCTTCCCTTGAAAAGCAAAGAGGAATCCATTTGTTTGCAAATTCCAAATCTCAAATTAGGGTTGAACTCATGGCATAAGATTGTCATCTCTCTCCAAAGGCAAATAAAAAGTGTTGTCAAACCTTTCTTTCGTCAAGTGGGCTCTCACGCATTGCATCCTTTGCATGTTGCTGACGACAGTGATCTCAACTTCTGATATCTACTATCTCAGAATCACAATATCCTCATCACAGAATGCCTTTCCGTTCATCTTCATATCAGCCAAATTTGGAGACCTTACATTTTTGTTCCTTCCTCTAGTTTATTAATATAAATGGTGAACAATTGTGGGCCATGATCTGATCCCTATGGTACTCCACTGGTCATATTTTCCCACTCTGATAAGGACCCATTTATACCAATTCTGTTTTCTATCCGACAGCCAGTTTTCAATCCATGCTAACACACTCCAATTCAATGGGCTTTCATTTTTTTGCACCCGTCTCTTATGTGGCACTTTGCCAAATGCCTTTTGGAAATTTAAATGTAGCATATCTACAGGTTCCCGTCTATCTACTCTCCCTGTTACAGCCTCAAAAAATTCAAGCAAATCTGTCAAATATGATTTACTTTTCATAAAACCCATGTTGACTTGGTTTGATTATATTCAGTTTTCCTGAACGATTAGCCATTTCCTCCTCAACTCATAGTAGATGTCAAACTAACTGGTCTGTCTTTCTTCCCCTTTTGAACAGGGGAGTCACACTGGCTGTTTTCCTCTGGTACCTTCCCGGAATCTCGCACGTTACAAAAAATTCCAGCCAATGAGTCCACTAACTCTGCAGCCACTTCCATTAAAACCCTAGAGTACAGTTGATCAGGTCCTGGTGACTTGCCTCCTTTCAGCCCCTCAAGTTTCTTGAGTACACTATCCATTGTGACTGGGAGTTTTGTAAGTTCATAGAATCTTTATAGTGTAGAGGTTGGCCATATGGCCCATTGAGCCTCGGCCGACAACGTTCCCACCCACCCAGCCCCCATCCACATAATTCCAAGTATTGTGTACAATTCTGGTCACCACACTACCAGAAGGATGTTGATGCATTGGAAAGGCTGCAGAAGAGATTTTGCTGGTTTGGAGGATATGCAGTATGAAAAAAAAAGGTTGAACAATCTTGGATGGTTCTCATTGGAATGGAGGAGGATAAGGGCTAGAGGTTTACAAGATTATAACAGGCTTAGATAGAGTGGATAGTCAAGAGTCCTTTCCCCAGGGCCAAAGGATCAATTACTCGGGGGGGGGGGGACAACATTTGAAAGTGTGAGAGGGAAAGTGTAAAAGAGACATAAAGGGCAAGCTTTTCACAGAGGGTGATGAATGCCTGAAACACTGCCAGAGGTGATGGTGGAAGCAGATTCTGTAACAACATTCAAGAGGCATCTGGATAGATACATGAATAAGCAGGGAATAGAGGGATATGGACCACAGAGGCAAGAAAATATTAGAGAGGCATCTGTATTGGCACAGACTTGGTGGGCCGCAGTGCCTATTCTTGTGCTGTTTTGTTTCTTTTTTAACCCTTAAAATTTATTTATTAGTCACAAGTAAGGCTTATATTAACACTGCAATGAAGTTACCGTTAAATTCCCCTAGTTGCCACAGACCAGTGCCTGTTCGGGTCAATGCATCTAACCAGTATATCTTTCAGAATGTGGGAGGAAACTGAAGCATCCAGAGGAAACCCATACAGACATGGGGAGAACATGCAAACTCCACACAGACAGTGACCCATGCCAGGAATCGAACCCAGGTCCGAGGCACTGCGAGGCAGCAATACTAACCACTGTCACCCTACCATGCTAATGTCCCTGACACCAAATGGCCAATCAGCCCAACCTGCACATCTCTGGACTATAGGAGGAAACCACAGCACCTGGAGGAAACCCATGAAGACATGGGGAGAACATGCAAACTTCACACAGACACAGTCATCCGAGGCTGGAATTGAATCTGGATCCTGGCAATGTGAAACAGTGATGCTAACCACTGCACCACACCCTACCATGTTGTTTGAAATCAATACATCTGGTGTCTTAGGGACACTTCCATGGTGAAGACTGATGCAAAAGATGTTCACATACCTGCCATTTCTTTGTCTGCTGTTATCAATTCTCCAGCCACATTCACATACCTGAGCCACCCACTTCCTATTTATATATCCATTGAAACTCTTACTGTTTGTTGTTATGCTGCATGTAAGTTTTTCTTGAAATTTACTTTCTCCCTTTTTATGAGCTTTTTAAGTGCTTTACTGCTGGAACTTAAATCTTCCCAATCCTCTGGTCTAGCACTATCCCTTGTTACTCTGTATATCCTACTTTTCAATGTAGCATGATCCTTGACCCTCTTTATTAACCACAAAGTTTGCCTTTCTCTCTCTCCCCTCTTCGTGGAATCCCTCTCTTTGACAGGGATAAACTCCTGCACAGCATTTTGGACCAGCTGTTTGAATGTCTGCCACTGTTCATTTCCTTACCTGTATCTTAGCTTGTTTACCCAGTTCACCTGAGACAACTACTCCCTCCTATCATTAGAACTGCCCTTACTTAAGCTGAAGATACTAGTTATGGACCTAAGGGAATTGGCTTTGATTCTTTTGCCTGAATAAAGTAGAGCAGCAGTAGGTCAGCCAGGCTCTTGATTACTAACAGACGTGTATTTGGGAAAATATAATCAGAGTGTACTTAAGTGCCACAATTAATGTCTATCATTGGAGTATTAAGAATGACTTAATCTAAACAAGACCACCCGAGCTGGGACACAAGCACTCATCAACATACGATTGCAAATGATTAAAGACTTTGCTGTTCATTACTTAACTAAAATGCTTTCATTTTTGCCATGCAGATTCGTAGAAGCAGGACCATTTCTCCAAGTATTTTATGATTTGATACATCAGTTAGCTACAGTTACAGAGCCGCGGGTGGTTATAAAGGCAAAAAGAAAACAAAACATTTGCATTTAAATACTAGCTTTCAAGGCCTCAGGACATAACAAAGTGCTTTGGAATCTTTCAAAGCCACCCAAGAGGGCAGACAGGGCCTCCAGTTACTGCCTCATCTAAATGACAAACACCTCCAACAGTGGAGTACTTCCTCAGAACTGCAAAGGAGAATCAACCTCGATTTTTGTGCTCAGGTCCTGGAGTGGGACTTGAACTCTCAACCTTCTTCTGATTTAAAAGTCGAGAATGCTGCCCACTGAGCCACAGCTGACTGACTGATGTAAACAAAATATGATAAAAAGGAAAGAAAGAAAGAGGAAAATTTTCCATTATGGCCTCAGGACATCTCAAAATGCCTCACTGAAAATTAATTTCTATGGTGTTACCATCACTGAACCCTTGGGGTTACCACTGACCAGAAACTCAACTGGGCTCACCACACGAACACAGTGGCTACAAGAGGTCAGAGGCTAGAAATGCTGAGGCAAGTAACTCACCTTCTGATTCCCCAAAGCCTATTCACCATCTATAAGGCACAAGTCAGGAGTATGATGGAATACTTCCCACTTGTCTGAATGGATGCAGCTCCAACAACACTCAAGAAATTTGACTCCATCCAGGACAAAACAGCCCACTTATTGGCACCACATCTACAAACATCCACACACTCCACCACCAACACTTAGGAGCAGCAGTGTGCACTATCTACAAGATGCACTGCAGCAATTCACCAAAGATCCTTAGACAGCACCTACCAAAACCACGACCACTTCCATCTAGAAGGGGGAGGGCAGCAGATACATGGGAACACCACCACCTGCAGGTGCTGCTCCAAGCCACTCTCCATCCTGACTTGGAAATATATTGCCATTCCTTTGCAGTTGCTCGTTGCAAATCCAGGAATTCCCACCTAATGGCATTGTGGGCCAACTCACTGCACATGGACTGCAGCGATTCAAGGCGGCAGTTCATCACCATGTCCTCAAGTGCAACTAGGGATGGGCAATAAATGCTGGCCAGCCACCGGTGCTCATGTCCCAAACATGAATTTTTAAAATAGTTTTTGATGTTTAAGCACTATTGTTTTTGATGCAAATATGGTCACCAATTGTGATTCCGCATAAAGAAATGAGAACTTGCATTTCTGATATCAATATTCACGACTGGAATCTATTATCCAATAAACTTACAACAATTAACATCCTATTTTTAAAATCCTGCCAGACATTTTCAAAGCTGGACAATTCAAAAATAGCAGGGAGCTGGTGGAATGGTCCCCTAATCTCCTAAACCCAACCACCTGATTATCACTAAAAGCAAAATACTGCAGATGCTGGAAACACTCTGGCAGAGATGATTTAGAGGTCAACGACTTGAAACACTGGATGGAATTTAGTTGTGACGATGTTGGTCCCACTTACCAGTGGTGGAAGCCTCAAGTTACCTTTCCATAGGGAGGTCTGACACTACACTGGGCTAATTGGATTTGATTTGTTATTGTCACATGTATTGGGGTAAGCAAACAGTATTGTTTCTTACATGCTATATAGACAGAGCATACCTTTCATTGACTGTATAGGGAAAAAGGAAAGGATAGGGTGCAGAATATAGTATTACAGTCTTAGCTGGGGTGCAGAGAAAAATCTTGGGTACTCCCCATGGACGGTCTCCCACTGAATGAAGAAATTCCCAATGACCAAATCTGCCCTGATGTTGCATTCACAGAATAAGAGCATCAGCAAATACGTCAGTGTAGGCACAAAATAAATACCTGCAACAAAGTATAAATCTTTGTCATCCCCACAGAATTCTCACAATTGTTATGGTCCCTTCCGGTATATTCCCCATCTTGCCTCTCAGCTGGAATACTATGTCATGACCAATATGCAAATCTGTCATCTCACTCAAATGAGTGTTTTTCACACGTACATCTTGGCAGTATTAACAGGCCTCAGAACCATCAGGAGCATCACTGAACAGTCTAAACATATCCATTTCTTCAACAGGGGTCGATGAATAAATCAGTGTCAGCAACTTTGCCAGATCTTTTCCTTTCCTTTGCCCAACCCTGCATCGAGAGTCCTACATGGCACCATGGTTGTGATCAATTAACGCCTTCCAGACCACTGATCAAAACCTGGCAGCTTCCTGATGTATACAGTTCAACCCACACCACGCAATAAATTTACCTAAAGGCACAGTACACAATTTGACAATTACCATCTGTGACACAAATCCTAACGCCTTTACACAAACTTACACTATGAAAAACAGTTTGCATGTGGTGGGGCCTGAATATTGTGGCTTGACAAAAATCAAGAGTCAGGCATCTGCTTTGGCTGTACTGGTACCTGTAGAAGTAAGTCAGGCTTCAGAGTGGAGCATGAAAATCTAGGCTGACACTTCAGTGCAGTAGAACATGTGGTATTTCAGGTGTGACAAACTGGACCACTCTACCCTCTCAGATCAACGTGAAAGATCCCACAGTACCATTTTGCAGAAGGGAATTTCACGAAGTTGTCCTGACAACATTTATGCCTCAATCACATTACTGAAACAGATCAATGATGTCTGATCAGTAGCAGGTTGATGTTTGTGGGAGTCCACTGTGTATAAATTGTCTGCTGTGTTAAGTTTATAAGTTGAAGTTTATTTATCAGTGTTACAAGTAAGTGTACATTAACACTGCAACGAAGCTACTGTGAAAATCTCCTAGTTGCCGCCCTCCTGCGCCTGTTCGCGTACACTGAGGGTGAACTTAATTTGGCCAATGCACCTAATCAACATGTCTTTCGGACTGTGGAAGGAAACCAGAGCACCCAGAGGAAAGCCACACAGACACAGGGAGGATGTGCAGACTCCACACAAAACAGTGGCCCAAGCCAGGAATCAAACCTGGGTTCCTGGTGCTGTGAGGCAGCAGTGTTAACTACTAGGCCAACATATCACCCATTTCCTAATCATCGCTCTGATCATCTGGAGGTTGTGAAAGGTGTTATGTAAAAGCAAGTCTTCTCCTCTACCGTTACTTTAGAAGAATTGTAGCTCCTTACATAGGGTTCTTGGGTCCCCCATTGAGCTCGCTCTGTCCCAATACTGTTTCATTGACTCAGCAGGAAATTTCATACTGAGCATCTCTATGGAGTCCTTTCATTAAACATTTGGAGACTAATTCATTTGCAGCTTACCACAAATGGTGCAGTGGAAAGATGCGCCACTTGGAATGGTATTGACCCAAGTGCAGCAAGAAGCTCCAAAGTCTGCCCTTGTTCAGTTGACCTCAGCCCAGAAGATAAAAGATGTTATGTTATAAGAAGCTATTGTCAAGAAAAGCTCAGTACACCTGTTGGTAGTATAACATTCACTGTGCTCACGTTAAGTGTGTCCACTTTGGTGAGGCACTGGATGAATACTGGAACCATAGCCCAATCCAGGCAAAGATGGAAGAAATTTGAAGGAAAAAATTGATTTGCTCTTGGTGAACAAGATTGTATACAAAATGGTCAAGTACCTCACCGGATATGTTCCCATATTCACAGTCGGTATTGTCAAGACAAGATTTTAGCCTCCCGATTGCTGGTTTGAGAGTTGTCAATGCATCCTGAACAAGAGTGACATGATATGGAGCAAACTCTTTGACCAGTTCTGTGCCTAGGTTTTTATGCAATTGAAGTTATCAAAAAGCTAAATACGTTTTATAACCACAGATACCTTGTGGGCAATGTCATGGATATCTTCTTGGTCATGTTGGGTAGAGGGGAATATGAGCCTAACATGGGCAACTGGGACTAGCTTAGTGGTCAAAACTGGGCAGCATAGACAAGTTGGGCCGAAGGGTCTGTTTCCATGGTGTAAATCTCTGACTATGTTGTCTTCTCACTTTTGTGCACATTGAATGGAATCTCATGCCTGGGTACTGATTCTGTGAACATGCACAGGCAGACAGATGCCTTTGGTACAATGTAATTGAATTTCTATAAAAGAGCAGCCATCCAGCAAACAGAAAAAGCTTCAGGCATTACATCATAGCAATTGAGCTCCTGCTTTAGTAAATGTTTCTTTTTAATCTATTCTTGTTTTTATTTCTCCCTTTCTCCCCTCCAGGCACATTCACTGGAGTGACAATACCCCTCACCTTTCCTCAATGCCTCTGATTCTCAAATGAGATTGGGGCCTCAAAAACAGGAGACAGGTTTCTTTGGCATGCTGCACATTTTGTTTTAAAATCAACGTGTTTTTCATTTCACAATGGAAACACTCCATTGTAAGTGACAATTCACCCTCTCTGTGATATTTGGGCAGTCAAACTTCCTGTATTTTGTTTCATTTGTGTCCACCGGAGAGACCTGATAGTCCTTCATTCAATCCCCACAGTGTAGCAAATTGTTTAATCTCCATGAATAGATTATTATAATTGTCCTCAATTCCCCAGGATTACAGAACAGAGAATGGGCAGGGGTTCCTATCCCTCCATGCTATCCATGGACGTTTGTCAGATTTGAGCAGGTTAAAAGACTTGTTTTAATGCCCTCTATGCTCAAATAGTTGACACTTACACTGGTTCTGCAAAAAAAGTGAGGGACTTCACAAATACATTGAACCGAGGTGGTAAAGACAACAGCACTTGTGGGTCTGCACTCGAGCAAAAAGTCACGATTTCAAGAATATGAGGGAAGGCAAGATATGAAGGAAAAATGTTTCTTATACGCCAACCCAAGGCATATTAGCAAAGGTGAAATCCAACTCAGTAACTAACCACAACACACATCAAAAACAAGCAACTGGAAAGTAGTCGAACAATACTATTTATATCTTCCAGTCCTCTGGGTGAAGTGGCAGATAAGCTCACAAAGCTGTGTTTTCAGCCCTCTGCTATAGTCCTTACACACCTATGTCTTTGCGGCCAAATTCCCCTCCAATTCAAATTTACAAGTTTGCTGACGACACCACCGTAGCGGGTCAGATCTCAAAAAAATGACGAGACAGAGTACAGGAATGAGATAGAGAATCTGGTGAACTGTGCAGTAACAATAGTCTCTCTCCCAGTATCAACAAAAAAGAAGATTGTCATCGACTTCAGGAAGTGTAAAGGAGAACATGCCCTGTCTACATCAATGGGGATGAAGTAGAAAGGCTCGAGAGCTTCAGGTTTTTAGGTGTCCAGATCACCTGTCCTGGTCCCCCCATGCCAACACTATAGATAAGAAAGCCCACCAAAGCCTCTACTTTCTCAGAAGACTAAGGAAATTTGGCATGTCAGCTACAACTCACCAAATTTTACAGATGCACCATAGAAAGCATTCTTTCTGGTTGTATCACAGCTTGGTCTCGCTTCTGCTCTGCCCAAGACCACAAGGAGCTACAAAAGGTTGTGAATGTAGCCCAATCCATCATGCAAACCAGCCCCACCATCCAAATCTACACTTCCTGCTGCCTCGTCAAAGCAGCCAGCATAATTAAGGAGTCCACGCACCCTGGACATTCTCTTATATCTTTTTCCCAATGGAAGAAGGTGGAAAAGTCTGAGGTCACATACCAACCAACTCAAGAGCAGTTTCTTCTCTGCTGCCGTCAGACTTTTGAATATACCTTGCATTAAGCTGATCTTTCTCTACACCCTAGCTATGACTGTAACACTATATTCTGCACTCTCTCGTTTCCTACTCTATGAATGGTATGTTGTATCCGTATAGCGTGCAAGAAACAATACTTTTCACTATGCTAAAGCATGTGACAATAATAAAATCAAATCAAAAGGGTAGCTTCCGTGTCACCAGTGTCATCTTGGCGCTCACCACCAGAAGGGGGGGGGGGGGGAAAGCGTTGGGATGGTGGTTTGTTGAGATACATTAGCTAATATACCATCTGTCTGATTAGTGCCTTCTCTGAACATCGGGGCTCAGGTCAGATAATCAAATCAAGAGGATTTTGAGTGACCTGGTGCCTGAATGTGTTCCAACATTGTTCCGTCACAAGACGGATATTCAATCTACTCTGGCCAAGCAGTCAGAGATATACAGCAAATCAATTTCTTTGATTTGTCACATGCATTGATATACAGTGAAGTATGTTTCGTGCACACTATACATACAAAGCATACATACATAGAGAAAGAGAGAGTGCAGAACATAGTGTTACAGTCAGAGCTAGGATGTAGAGAAAGATCAACTTAATGCGAGGTAAGTCCATTCAAAAGTCTGATGGCAGTAGGGAAGAAGCTGTTCTCAAGTTGGTTGGTACAGGTCCTGAGAGATTTGCATCTTTTTCCCCGCAGAAGATGGTGGAAAAGATAATGTCCGGGTGCACGGAGTCCTTAATTATGCTGGCTGCTCTTCTTGAGGCAATGGGAAGTGTAGATGGAGTGGGAGGCTGGTTTGAGCAATGGACTGCACTGCACTGCGTTCATGACCCTTTGTAGTTTCTTGTGGACTTGGACAGAGCAGGAGCCATTCTGAGCTGTGATACAACATGAAAGAATGCTTTTTATGGTGCATCCGTCATAGTTGGAGAGAGTCATAGCGGACATGCCAAATTTCCTTAGTGTTCTGAAAAAGTGGAGGCATTGGTGGGCTTTCTTGCTGTCATGGTAGGGTTTGAGCCCATGTCCCAACAAAGATCAGTACAACACAGGAAACAGGCCCTTCGGCCCTCCAAGCCTGTGCCGCTCATTGGTCCAACTAGACCATTCGTTTGTTTTTTTTGATAAGAGAGCGGATTAAGGGTTATGGGGAGAGGGCAGGAATGTGGAACTGAGCCATGACAGATCAGCCATGATCTTATTGAATGGCGGGGCAGGCTCGAAGGGCTAGTTGGCCTACTCCTGCTCCTATTTCTTATGTTATGTTCCCTCCATTCCCAGTCTGCTCATGCGACTATCCAGCTAAGTCTTAAACGATGCCAGCGTGTCCACCTCCACCACCCTACTTGGCAGTGCATTCCAGCCCCCCCACCACCCTCTGCGTAGAAAAACATCCCTCTGATATCCGAGTTATTCTTGGCAATGGTATCTGCATGAAGCAACCAGGACAGGTTGTTGGTGATCTGGACACCTAAAAACTTGAAGCTGTTGACCATTTCTGCATCATCCTCATTGATGTCGACAGGGGCATGTTTTCCACTATGCTTCCTGAAGTCAATAACTATCACATCAGTTCACCAGATTCTCAGTATCTCCTTCCTGTACTGTGTTTTGTCATTATTTGAGATCTGACCTGCTATGGTGGCATCATCAGCAAACAAGAAAATCGTGTTGGAGGGGAATTTGGCCACACTATCATAGGTGTATAAGGAGTATAGTTAGAGGCTGGGGATACAGCCTTGTGGGGCACCAGTGTTGAGGATGATCATGCAGGAGGTGTTGTTGCCTATCCTTACTGGGTTAGGAAGTTGAAAATCCAATTGCAGATCATGGAGTTTGGAGATTGTCGCTCCTAAACCTGTCTGTTGGTTGTAGCATCACAACACTAGTGTTTTGTTTTTATTCAGACAGGATAAAATTAATCTTCCAGCTCCCTTAAGCAAGATAGAGCCAAAAGCTGAGGAAAGGCAAGGCATTTAATTTAATCACATGAATATAAGAATGGAGTGACCCTCCACAAATCAAGTACAATCTGTTCCATTGTGGAACTTATCCAAGTCAAAAACTACTTTTCAAAAGGGAAAGTTTCCCTGCTCCTTCAAATGTGATTCAAGCAACTTGCCAGGGAACATCCAATCCCGCATCCTGCATTATTTATCCATTACCCAATACATCCGGAGATCCATCACCATCCTGAATATGACATTTCAAATGGTGGTCAACATTCAGAAGAAAGTTTGGTGCAATTTCATCTACACCAACCTACTTTAAAAATAAAACCAGACTTCTCCCTAGCCAGGCAGTCAGTTTTGTTTTATATAAAAAGGCCCCAATTTAGAAAACAGTAATCACTTTAGAAAAGAATTAGGTCACATAAGCCATGGTCAAAACATTTGGCAACATTTGATGATGATTCTCAAAACACTGATTCACTGTGGAATTTCCTGACAGCTGGTGAATTAGCAAAGCCAATAAAATTTAGTTTCACATTGTCACAAAGCTCTAAGATTTTGCACCTACGCAATCAACCCTGTGTAACGACCAAGATCTGTATTCCTCCAAAACTCAGCTCCAGCCAACTAGAAGGAAGTTAGCCTGCACACTTACACTAAGGTGCTAACTGGCCATTTCCTTTTTGCTTATCCACTGTCAAGGTCATGGATGTGCAATAGTAAAAGAGTTGATGTCATTTTTACACTACCATATTTATAGCAGTATAAGACCCATAGAAAATGCTAACACTGCACTAAACATTCAAATCCAATCAAAGTGAAAATAATGTACACGTCAGTACTTCTTTGCAGTTTGATATCATTTTACTTTATTTATTCATTAGTCATAAGTAGGTTTACATTAACATTGCAACGAAGTTACTGTGAAAATCACCTAGTCACCATACTCTAGCTTCTGTTCAGGTACACTGATGGAAAATTTAGCACAGCCAATGCACTAAACCAGCACATCTTTCAGACTGTAGGGGAAAATAGAAGCAGTTGAAGGAAACGCACGGGGAGAATGTGCAAACTCCACACAGACAGTGACCCAAGCCAGGAATTGAACCCGAGTCCCTGGCACTGTGAAGCAGCACTGCTAACCATTGTGCCAGGGTGTGAATGGTACTGTCACATTCATTGCTTCTCCTATTTGCCCTGACAGGGGAACAAGCATAAAATTTGTGTGGCCGTGTAACCACTTCACAGGTCATTAAAGATCGATTGCTTGCAGGTTCCATGTTCTTTTGCAACATTTCAGCTTTGTTTTTTTTCCTGCACAATTATATTCACTCCCAAAGAAAACTAAAACTAGGAAATACAGTTTAAGAATAAAGGGGTCACCTTTTTGAGACAGAGATGTGGACAATTCCACCCCCTCCCCGCCCCCCCCCCCCCCGCCTCCTTCCCTTCGAAGACGGTTTTCTTCTCCAAGCAGTGTCAACTGGGTCATTAACTGTACGTGTGTGTATCACAACACTTGTTGGCTTAGAAATAAGATTCGAATAAAGCTCGCAAGTGCACAATTTCATTGGAATTTCAACTAATCCATTTGCAATTCAGTAGATTTTACATACATCACCTCTCCCCATCCAGCACTCTGCTTTTTGCAAGATCATTTATTTTTTGTTAATCCTCAGAGGACAAAAAATCTTCTGTAAAATCTGCGATTAAGATAGACTTGGGCAGGATTTTCCTGCAGGACATCACGACTCTGCTGCCAAATTTAAATTGTGGTCAGAAGCCCAGACTGTGTGGGGAACAGACATCACTGTGATTTTTCCCAAATTGGCCAAATAATGGCCAAAAGATGGGTTCTCCATGAACCAAAGATGGTGGTAGGTTCTTGAAGCAGGAGGGCCAATATAAAACCAAGGTTCCACCTATGCTCATTATGTATGTCTGCACCAATAAAAGCATGTGCTCAGCAGGGATTCGGTTTGACAAATGAAATATTGAATTTGCTTGATAAATATTTTTTAGTAGTTATAAGTTGCCCTGAGGTCTCTTTGATCAATGTCTCAGTGTTTATTTGGACAAAATTAAGAGGTGTGAAATGTTTGAAGACTAACTTATTGATACTTTTAATGATGTAAATGATAGGTTTATAGGGCTATAGCAACAGCAGTTTATTTTTCCAAAGAAAATTCCCAAATGATTTTTTTTCCCCACAGCAGTGCTACAATTCTCATTGTCTTGAGAGACTCATTGGGCATGGAAGGGGCATACATTAGCACGGAGAAGAGGCCAGAGAGATGAAGTCCCAGAGGTCGGGGCGGGGGGGGGTGCCTAACTAGGCCACCTCAGCACTCACCCAGCCCTACCGCTGCCTAAAGATCTACTTCTAAAGGTCAGTGGATCCAATTCCATTCCATGCCCACCTCCCAGGGAGCAGAAATTAAACCAAGACGGGTCTGCCAAGTTGGGAAATTTCCCAACTGGAGCTACCCACCTTAGTAGCAAAAAAAAAATCCACCCATTGGAATACCTTTTGGCACAACAAAAAGCCATTTCATCCATCGAGATTATGCAGGACTTGGGTCACAATGCCTACATGAAGTACCAGCACTATAAAATGAAACACTTATATCTGCTGTCAACAGTGTGCTGCAGTCGCCAAGTCCCTCAGAGTAAAAACAGCCTCAATTTCCAATCTCCACAGCAGCCAGTTTTGGAGTTTCAACCAGCCTAATCAGCAACAGTGCACCACTCCTTGCTGAGGTAATGTACACCCAGCCAAAACACTTTCAGTTCAGCCAGCTCTGCCCAGCTCCTTTTTCACTCAAATTAACAAATTATTGCCCCAAGAAATGTATTGCTTGCAAGAAAGAAATCCTATTGATGAAATATAAGAATGAGGAAGGTACTGTTCATTGTCTGGATCGGCTATTAACATTAAGTCTCGTATGTTCTTTCTCCACCACAGTGCACAACAGGAAGAGATTTACATTTTTTTTGCATTCATCATATTATCCATATTGTTGCAAAGAGGGGGTAAAAGTCATCTGTAGCATTCAGGTGAAAGTAGGGTCATCATAGAATCATACACTGCAAAAGAGGCCATTCGGCCCATCACGACTGCACCGACCACAATCCAACCCAGACCCAACCCCGTGCATTTACCCTAGCTTGCCCCCGTGACACTAAGGGGCAATTTAGCGTGGCCAATCCACGCAACCCATATTTTTAGATTGTGGGAGGAAACTGGAGCATCCGGAGGAAACCTACTCAGACACGGGCAGAATGTGAAAATTCCACACAGACACTGTCCCAAGCCACGATCCCCATACTCCATCGTATATTCTCACTGTTACATAATACTGGAAAGTAAAGTACAAGTGGCTGCACTTGAGGTGTGTTTCCATGAAAAAAAAGGGATGGACAATATATAATTTAGGCACCACTACTGGCTGGAATGTGTAATTACAGAATGACGCACTGACATAAACACTTCCTAGTTAGAGAAACACGAGTAGATTATTCAGCCCATCAACTCTGGGTTTTCTATTCAGTTTGATTGTGGCTGAATCCATTCATGGAATATGAGATTGTGTAAGAAGCCTCACAACATCAGGTTAAAGTCCAACAGGTTTATTTGGTAGCACAAGCCACTAGCTTTCAGAGCTCCGCTCCTTCATCAGGTAAGTGGAAGAACAGAACTCTCACTCACCTGATGAAGAGGCAGCACTCCAAAAACTAGTGGTTTGTATTACCAAATAAACATGTTAGGCTTTAACCTGGTGTTTGAGACTTCTTACTGTGTTTACCCCAGTCCAACGCTGGCATCTCCACATTACGAGACTGTGGCCAGACCAGTGTTTGTTGCCAATCCATATTTTGCCTTTAAGAAGATATTTGTGTAGGTACACCCACGGTGTGGTTAGAAAGAGCTTTCCAGGTTTTTGACCCACGGTGTGGTTAGAAAGAGCTTTCCAGGTTTTGACCCAGCAATAGTGAAGGAATAGCAATATATTTCCAGGTCAGGTTGGTACGTAGCTTGGAGGGGAACTTGCAGGTGTTGGTGTTGTAGTGCGCCTGTTGCTCTTGTCCTTCTAGTGGTGATCGTGGATTTGGAAGATACTGAAGGAGAATTGGGGAAATGCTGCAGTGCATTTTGTAAATGGTGCACACTGCTGCCATGGTGCATCAGTGGGAGCAGAGAGAGTGAATGTTTATGATGATGGGTAAGGTGCTGATCTGCATATTAAAATCTTTACTCCATATCTGATGACAATCAGGTAACAAAGGAGCAATGCTCTGAAAGCTTGTGATTCCAAATAAACTTGTTGGACTTTAACCTGGTGTTGAGAGACTTCTTGCATGGAAAATCTCAGCAGGTCTAGCTGCAGCTGTAAGGACAGAAAAGAGCTGACATTGAGTCCAGGTGACTTTGTCAAAACTTCTCTCCTTATAGATGCTGCCAGACCTGCTGAGACCGTCCAGCATTTTCTCTTTAGGTTTCGGATTCCAGCATCCACAGTAATTTGCTTTTAACATTTAACAGGCATCTGGATGGGTACATGAATTGGGAGGGAATGGAGTGACATGGATCAAGTAAGGGCAAAAGGTCTTTTTTTACTTTAGTTAGTGCATCATGATCAGCATGGGATTGGTTCTCTTTGTTCTAGGCTGTGAGAATATATAGGCTTTCTGATTTGCCTAGCTTTGACTTGAAGATTGAGTCAAATTCTTCTAGATTTTCTTCAGGAAATAGCTTCTCCATATTTGTCCTATTGATTTAGTTTTAAAACCGCAATCACGTTAGCCCCACAATCATCTAAACTCAAGGGATTACAAAACAAGTTTATGCAACACACACTCAATTTGTGTTAAACCTGGTATTTTTCTCTTGCATCTGTGCTCTACTTCTTTCTTCTCGAGGTGTGACACTTCAAATTCACATTTGACTAAGGGTCATACACAACTAAATTTCTGTTTATAGTCCATGCTCTTGAAATAAGACCAACATTAGATTGAAATTATTTTTTGATCCTGCGCTCACTTTTAGTGGTGTGCTTTCATATTTTGTGTTTTGCTCTGCCACTGTTTCCAGTCTTGCACCACTAATTTCTCTTGGATGATCTCAACACTTCTTCACATTCCTTTTCACTTCACAGGTCAGCTGACTATTTGTGTCCATAGTTTGCTGGTTCAATAATAATGGGGCCCAAAGCCCAGTATTGAGTGCTCCCAAGGGCTTCAGGATGAGGTCTAGGGGTTGTTCCCAGCATTTAATATGCTAAGCCATGGTCTTCTAACCTAAATTTGAGAAGACTGAAAAAAAAAGCAAAATTGACTTCATGCGGACTATGATGCAAGTGTGACAACTTAAAAGTTTAATTATTGTCACAAGTAGGCTTACATTAACATTGCAATGAAGTTACCGTGAAAATCCCTAGTCACCTTCACAGGCGCCAGAGGCAAATAGGGGATTTTCACAGCAACTTCAATGCAACAAGCTCAGCTTTTTTAAATTTTGATGAAACCTACCTGCTTCTCAAAATATCCCTTCCTTTTTTTTCTGAAGCTGCTAGCTTCTCGTTTCCAAAGCTTGAACCTCTTCCCTTTATCATCCATTTCCTGTTTGCTAAACTTGCACATTGCTCCTTGCATCCGTCATTCATTACCACTCTGCTGTGTCACCAGGCACTATGCCTGCTGATGGACGATGGCATGATGCCTGCGGGATGAATGAATCATGTTCCTTTTCCTCCCCCAGTTACTCTGAAGTAGCAAACTGAGTTTCAGCAACCTTTATCTACATGACATTTCTTGTCTATGGAGTCAAGGACATCCCATGAATGAGGACAATAGTCAGAAGTTCATGACGCTCAAACTAGTAACATTCCTACCAAAAATGGAGCAGAATTTGTAAATCATTAATTCCTTATGATCTGGCTAACTTTCCTCCAGGACTCAGGTCCACTCAAAGGAAAATTCCATATAGGTGTTATTGATCCTTTCAATGTGTGCTGCCTATATATTGCAATTCCCTTAAGATTGCACATGCAGACATCTTAAAGGGACCACTTGTGTACAGCTGGTCTGTAGCAAACGTGTTACTGTCAATGTGTTTTACTCACTTTAAGAAATGGATAATAAACCACTAGATATTACAACAATGGAATTCTTGGTGGCACAGAACACAGTGGGCAATCCTGGAAGCAAGATGATTGTGGAAGAAAATTGGTGCCTGCAAGAGATGTGAACCACATATCCTATAGCAACGAAAACAAAAAAAGTGCTGAAAATCCTGCAACATCTGTTGAGAGAAAGTATGTTAACAGGCTGGATTTAATAGAGGGCACAGTGGTCTCACCTGCCAGCTGGAGCCATGCATCATCTCTTTTTAGGATGGCATGCAGAATTAAGTGCCACTCAGGCATTTAACACAGTAGTAATAGATCTTGTCCAGGATCAAAAGTGTCACCTGCTGAGAACTGGTGGCTAAAGGCGGGCAGCTCTACATAACAGCAGCCAGCTGGAAGGCACCCACCCAAGGCCTAGGGTCATCACTGGATCCCAGCAAAGGCCACAGGTGAGTAATGGCAAGGGTCAGGATGGCGTGAAGCTTGGCAGCAAGGGCAAGTAGGGTTGCTCCTTCCCTTCCAGTTGTGGGTCTCTTGATTAGAAGTGAGTGCCTTTGAACGAGAGGACCGCCCGCCACCTCAGCCCTCAGTGAGAGGGTTTGAGTATAGAGATAGGGATGTTTCACTGCCATTGTATAGGGTGGTGGTGAGGCCACACCTGGAGTATTATATGCAGTTTTGGTGTCTTTATTTTATAAAGGATGTCCTTGCTGTAGGGGGAGTGCAGTGGAGGTTTATCAGGCTGGGATGGCAGGACTGACATAGGCAAAAATTAAGTCAGTTAGGATGATATTCATTGGAGCTTAGAAGAGCAAGAGGGGATTTTATAGAAACATATACAAGCCTAACAGAATTAAAAAGGGTAGACTCAAAGAATATTTTCCATGGTGAAGGAGTGCAGAACTAAAGGTCATAGTTTGAGGATAAGAGTAAAACTTTTAGGATGAGGCAAGAAAAATTTATTCACCCAGAGAGTAAGGAATCTATGGAATTCACTACCACAAAGTAGTTGAGGTGAAAATGTTGTGATTTCAAGGAGGAAATAAATATTTCTCTTGGGGCTAAAGGGATTAAGGGATATGGGGAAAAGGCTGAATTAGGATATTGAATTTGATGATCGGCCACGATCAAAATGAACTTGAGTCATGTTGAGATCAAAAAGGTGGTGGTATTGGGGTTCTCGAGAAACATTAAGGCAGACAAGTCCCCACTGCATGATGGAATATACCCCAGAATGCTGAGAAGCAAGAGGTGAAATTTCTGGGGCCTCAAGAGAAACCTTTGTATCCTCACTGGCTACAGGCGAGATCCCGGAGGATTGAAAAATAGCCAATGTTGTTCCTTTGTTTAAGAAGGGTAGCAAGAACAATACAGGCCGGAGAGCCTTACATCAGCGGTAGGGAAATTATTGGAGAGGATTCTTCGAGACAGGATTTACTCCCGCTTGGAAATAAGTGGATGTATTAACGAGAGGCAACAGAGTTTTGTGCAAGGGTGGTCATGTCTCATTAACTTGATCAAGTTTCTCAAGGAAGTGACAAAGACAATTGAGGATAGGGCAGTGGATGTTGTCTACATGGACTTCAGTAAGGCCTTTGACAAGGTCCCTCATGGCAGATTGGTGCAGAAGTTAAGTTGCATAGGATTAGAGGTGAGCTTGCAAGGTGGATACAGAACTGGCTCATAGAAGACAGAGGTAGTGGAAGGGTGCATTTCTGAATGAAGGGCTATGACAAGTGGCACTCCTCAGATCAGTGCTGGGACCTTTGCTGTTTGTAATATATATATACATAAAATTATTTGGCAGAAAATGTATCTGGTTTGATGAGTAAGTTTGCAGACAACACAAAGGTTGGTGGATTTGCAGATAGTGGCGAGGACCACCAGAGGATACCGTAAGATACAGACCAGTTGGAGACTTGGGCGGAGAGATGGCAGATGGAGTTTAATCCAGACAAATGTGAGATAATGCATTTTGGAAGGTCTGATACAGATAGGAAATATACAGTAAATGGCAGAGCCCTTAGCAATATTGATAGGCAGAGACATCTGGGTGTAGAGGTCACTGAAAGTAGCACCACAAGTGGGGAAGGCAGTCAAGAAGGCATTTGGCATGCTTGCCTTCATCGGCCAGGGCACTGAGTTTAAAAGTTGGCAAGTCATATTGCAGCTTCATAGAACCTTAGTTAGGCCACACTTGGAATATAGTGCGGCAATTCTGGTTGCCACACTACCAGAAGGATGTGGAGTCTTTGGAGAGGGTACAGAAAAGATTTATCAGGATGTTGCCTGGTATGGAGGGCATTAGCTATGAGGAGGGGTTGGAGAAATTTGGAATAACGGAGGTTGAAGGGTCACCTGATAGAATCTACAAAATTATGAGGGACAAAATTATGTGGTGCCGTTGTTTAAAAAGGGTAGGAGGGATAACCCTAGTAACTATAGGCCGGTGAGTTTGACGTCAGTGGTAGGCAAGTTGATGGGGAGGATTCTTAGGGATAGGATGTATAAGCACTTAAGAGCGTTACAATCTGATTAGGGATATGCAGCATGGCTTTGTAAAGGGGAAGTCTTGCCTTACGAATCTGGTAGAATTTTTTGAGGAGGTGACAAAAACAGTCGACGAAGGACAAGCCGTTGATGTCATCTACATGGATTTCAGTAAGGCGTTTGACAAAGTCCCTCATGGTAGGTTGGTTGAAAAGATTAAGGCTCATGGGATACAAGGCCAGGTATCTAGATGGTTGAGAACTGGCTTGCTAAGAGGAGACAGAGGGTAGTAGTGGAAGGGTCCTCTTCTAGCTGGAGGTCTGTCACTAGTCGTGTGCCGCAGGGCTCAATACTGGGACCTCTTCTTTTTGTAGTATGTATAAATGACTTGGAAGAGGGAGTAAGTGGTGTGATCAGCAAATTTGCAGATGACACTAAGATGGCTGGATTGGCTGGCAGTGAGGAGCAATGTCTGGCAATACAACAGGATATAGATAGGCTGGTATATTGGGCAGATATATGGCAAATGGAGTTTAATCCGGATAAGCGTGAGGTGATGCATTTTGGCCGGAATAATGTAGGGGGGAGTTATACGATAAAGGGTAAACCTATAAAGAGTATAGAAATGCATCGGGACCTGGGGGTGCAAGTGCACAAGTCTTTGAAGGTGGCAGTACAAGTGGAGAAGGTTGTGAAGAAAGCTTATGGGATGTTAGCCTTCATAGGAAGGGGTATAGAGTATAACAGCTGGAGTCTAATGTTGCAGTTGTATAGAACGTTGGTTAGGCCACATTTGGAGTACTGCGTCCAGTTCTGGTCGCCTTACTATCGGAAGGATGTGGAGACTCTGGAGAGAGTGCAGAGGAGGTTTACCAGGATGTTGCCTGGTATGGAAGGATTGGGTTATGAGGAAAGATTGAGCAAATTGGGGCTGTTTTCCCTTGAAAGACGGTGACTGGGGGGGGGGATCTAATAGAGGTATATAAGATTATGAAGGGTATAGATAGAGTAAACAGTGGTAAGCTATTTCCTATGTTAGAAACGCACAGTATGAGGGGCCATGGGCTTAGGGTGAGGGGGGAGAAGTATAACACGGATATTACAGGGAGGTTTTTCACAGAGGGTAGTGGGGGTATGGAATGCTCTGCCAAGTAAGGTGGTGGAGGCAGGCACGCTGGAGTTATTTAAGAGTTACTTAGACAGGCACGAGTGGGTTGGAGATGGGAGGATATAGGAGATTGTTTTAAATAAGGTTCATTACCAGGGACGTTGCAATGCTAATGTAAAAGGATGTGGAATGATAATGTTTTTCTCTTTTCATTCACAGGTTTTAATTTGATCCGCCTTGTTGTCCAACGAGGGACATACACGTGATGGGTCGTACAAGGGCTGCTCTTGGATGTTCGAGAGTAGTCTAGTGCTTCATGTCGTTAGTGCACTTAAACTGGACCAGATGCTGGGCAACACGACAGCTCAGTGACTATCACTGTTTGCTGTGCAGACACATGGATTTGGGCCAGTGTCTGTGGGAGTTTGCGCATTCTCCCCGTGCTTGCGTGGGTTTTCTCCGGGTGCTCCGGTTTCCTCCCACACCCCAAAGATGTGCTATTAGGCTGATTAGAGGTAATAAATTTTCCCTAAATTAGTTTCCCTCAATATGAAATGCCATAAGCATAGATAAGGGTCATGGGTGGAGGGGGGAACTCGTAATGTCAAAATGGCGGCGCAGGCTCGTTGGGCTGAAGGGCCTGTTTCTTGGGCGGTTTTTGTTTTGTTCTTTGGACATGGACAGAATGGATAATCAGAAGCTTTTTCCCAGGGTGGAAGAGTCAATTACTAGGGGCCATTGGTTTTAAGGTGCGAGTGGCGAGGTTTAAAAGGAGATGTACAAGACAAGTTTTATTTTTGACAGAGGGTGGTGGGTGCCTGGAGAGGTAGTGGAAGCAGAAACAGGAGTGACTTTTAAGAAGGGTCTTGACAAGTGTATGAATAGGACGGGAAGAGATATAGTCCCCGAAGGGTAGGGGGTTTTAGTTAAGTCGGGCAGTATGGTCGATGCAGGCTTGGAGGGCCAAGTGGTCTGTTCCTATGCTGTAATTTTCTTTGATCTTTGAATGGTGGAGCAGGCTCAAAGGGCTGAATGGCCTACTCCTGCTTCTATTTAACCCCTGCCAGCAGTGTTAATGTAAGCCTACTCATGACACTAATAAATAAACTTTAGGAGTCCAAAGCAGATATAAAGCACTGACCATACACAGCTGATAGAAGTTTCCTGAGTGACTTAGGTTTATACACCTCAGGCCTTATGACACTTTGCATTTCCATAAACCACCAGTGTAGGTCCTCCTGAAAGGTAATATCCAGAACGTTGTGAAGAGGCTGAGGATGTCCCAAGTGGTGGCGTTACGGCAAATAGGGTCCAGAAGAAGGCTGGGATGAAAGCGCTTTATCTGAATGCACGAAGCATTCGGAATAAAGTGGATGAGCTGGTGGCGCAGATCGACACAAATGGATACGATCTGGTGGCCATTACAGAGACGTGGCTGCAAGGTGACAGGGACTGGGAGATGAATGTACAGGGCTATCAAGTGTTTAGGAAGGATAGGCAGGAGGAAAGAGGGGGTGGCGTAGCTCTGCTGATTAAGGACAGCATCAAGGTGGTAGCAAGGGATGATATCGGAGCCAAAGAGCAGAAAGTGGAATCGTTGTGGGTGGAGATTAGGAACAGCAAAGGGAGGAAGACGCTGGTGGGTGTCGTCTATAGGCCCCCGAATAATGATCTGGAGGTGGGGCGGGCTGTTAACGCGCAAATAAGTGCGGCGTGCAGGAATGGGACGGCAGTAGTTATGGGGGATTTCAATCTGCATATTGATTGGTCGACCCATGTTGGACGAGGTGGGCTCGAGGAGGAGTTCTTGGAATGCTGCCGGGATAGTTTCCTGGAACAGTGTGTGTTGGAGCCGACGAGGGAGCGAGCTATCTTGGATCTGGTGCTATGTAATGAGGCGGGTAGAATTAGGGACCTTGAGGTGAAGGATCCTCTTGGAGAGAGTGATCATTGTATGGTGGAGTTTCTGTTGCAGATGGAGGAGGAGAAAGTGGGTTCCCGGACACGTGTCCTTTGTTTGAATAGAGGGGAGTATGGTAGGATGAGAGAAGAATTGGCGAATGTGGACTGGGGGAGCGCGTTGGAAGGTAGGTCTGCTGAGGAGCAGTGGAGGATCTTTAAGGAGATCTTTCTTGGTGCTCAGCAGAAATTTATTCCGATGGTTAAAAAGGACAGTAGGAAGAGAGGTAATAAGCCGTGGATAACGAAGGAGGTGAAGGAAAGTGTTAAATTAAAAGCGGAGGAATTTAGAGTAGCTAAGAGCAGTGGGCGAGAAGAGGATTGGGAGAGGTTTAAATGTTAACAAAGATTGACAAAAAAGTTGATAAAGGAGGGTAGAAGAAGCTATGAAGCTGGGCTAGCGCTTAATATAAAAAAGGATAGCAAGAGTTTTTATAAATATATAAAAAGGAAGAGGCTGGCTAGGGTGAACGTTGGTCCCTTAGCGGATGAGAAAGGGGACCTAGTGGTAGGGGATGGGGATATGGCTAAGGTCTTGAATAACTTTTTTGTTTCTGTCTTCACGGAGGAGGACGTGAATAATTTGCCGGGTGTTAGCGATGGAAAGGTGGTAGGACTGGAGGGTCTTAATGACATTACTGTTACTAGAGAGGTGGTGTGCAACAGACTGGAGGGGCTGATTGTGGACAAGTCCCCAGGACCGGATGGAATGCATCCGAGGGTTCTGAAAGAAATGGCGGAGGTGATAGTGGATGCCTTGGTGGTTATTTTCCAGACGTCGCTGGATTCCGGGGAAGTGCCGGAGGATTGGAAAACGGCTAATGTTACGCCGTTGTTTAAGAAGGGTGCCAGGCAAAAGGCGGGGAATTACAGGCCGGTTAGTTTAACGTCTGTGGTAGGTAAAATGTTAGAATCCGTCATTAAGGAGGAAATTGCGAGGCATCTTGAAGGGAATTGCTTGATAGGGCAGACGCAACACGGTTTCATTAAAGGGAAGTCGTGTCTGACAAATTTACTGGAGTTCTATGAGGATGTGTCTAGGGCGGTGGATAGAGGAGAGCCGGTGGATGTGGTCTTTCTGGATTTTCAGAAGGCGTTTGATAAGGTACCTCACAAGAGGTTACTGCAGAAGGTCAGAGGACATGGAGTTGGGGGTAGGGTGTTAGCGTGGATAGAGGATTGGTTGTCAAATAGGAGGCAGAGAGTGGGGGTCAATGGGTGCTATTCGGATTGGCGGTTGGTGACTAGTGGGGTGCCCCAGGGGTCGGTGCTGGGGCCTCAGCTATTTACCATTTATATAGATGATCTGGAGGAGGGAACCGAGTGTAGGGTGTCGAAATTTGCTGATGACACCAAGATTGGGGGAAAGGCAAATTGTGCGGAGGGTGTGGAGAGTCTGCAGAAGGATCTAGATAGGCTGGGCGAATGGGCCAGGAAATGGCAAATGGAATTTAATGTTGGCAAGTGTGAGGTGGTCCACTTTGGTAGGAAGAATGGTAGGAAGGACTATTACTTACGTGGCGAAAAACTGCAGCAGGCGACGGTGCAGAGGGACCTCGGGGTCCTTGTGCATGAGTCGCAAAAACCCAGCCTGCAGGTGCAGCAGGTGGTCAGGAAGGCGAATGGGATGCTGGCCTTCATAGCGAGGGGGATTGAATATAAAAGTAGGGAGGTCTTGCTGCAGCTGTATAGGGCATTGGTGAGGCCGCAGCTGGAGTACTGTGTGCAGTTTTGGGCGCCGCACCTGCGCAAGGATATTTTGGCCTTGGAGGGAGTGCAGAGGAGGTTTACTAGGCTGATACCGGAGTTGAGGGGGTTGAGCTATGAGGAGAGGCTGAATAAACTAGGCTTGTACTCGTTAGAGTTTAGAAGAATGAGGGGAGATCTCATTGAGACGTATAAGATGATGAATGGGATGGATAGGATAGAGGTGGAAAGACTCTTCCCGCTCAAAAAAGACAGTAGGACTAGGGGGCACAGCCTCAAGATAAAGGGGGGGCGGTTCAGAACGGAGTTGAGGAGGAACTTCTTCACTCAAAGGGTGGTGAATCTCTGGAATTCTCTGCCCGTTGAAGTGGTGGAGGCTGCCTCGCTAAATATTTTTAAGAAGCGGGTTGATGGGTTTTTGATAAGAGAAGGGATTAAGGGTTATGGGGAGAGGGCGGGAAAGTGGAACTGAGCCACGACAGATCAGCCATGATCTTATTGAATGGCGGGGCAGGCTCGAAGGGCCAGATGGCCTACTCCTGCTCCTATTTCTTATGTTCTTATGTTCTTATGTTCAATATGTATCACTATGATTTTTAAAAATTAACTCAAGGGATGTGGGCTTCACAACTATGCCATTTATTGCCCATCCCTAATTGTCCTTTAGAGGGTGGTTGGGGGAACTGCCTTCTTGAACCACAGCATCCGCAGTGCTGTTCAGGAGGGAGATGACCCAGCAACTGTGAAGGAATAGTGATCTATTTGCAAGTCGGGATGGCACGTAGCCAGGTGATCGTTCCCTCATATCTGCTACTCCTGTAGTTCTAAATGATAGCAGTCATGGAAGTTTGGAAGGTGCTGTTTAAGGAGCCTTCGAGTTCCTGCAGTGCATCTTATAGATGCTAAGCACTGCTGCCACTTTGCTTCAGTGGCGGAGGGAGTGAATGTCTGTGGATGGGGTGCGAATCCAGGAGGCCGCTTTGTCCTAGATGATGTCAGGCTTTTTGAGTGCTCTTGGAGCTGCACTCATCCAGGCAAATGGGGAGTATTCCATCACACTCAAGACTTGTGCCTTGTAGATGGTGGGAAGTCAGGGGGTAAGTTACTCGCTGCATTGTTCCCAGCTCTGACCTGTACTTGCAGCCACAGTATTTAAATGGCTAATCCAGTTCAGTTTCTGGTCAATGTTGACACTGGGGGGATTCAGAAATGTTAATGCCATTGAACGTCAAGGAGATAACTGGAGATGGTCATTACCTGCCATTTGGGTATGGTGCAAATGTTAGTTGCTGCTTGTCAGCCTAAACCTGGATATTGACCAGGCCTTGCTGCATTTGGACACTGGATCACTTTAGTATTTGAGGAATCATGAATGGCACTGAATATCACTGAACATCTCCAATTCTGATCTTACTGCCACGCATGTCTCCTACCAACTGACATTGGATCTTAGCCATCCCAAGGAGACAAGTATTGGTTTTATTAATTATTGGCCCAGAAATGGAATCAAATTATTTTCTTGCATGCTTTGGTTGATAAAAAGTTTAATGCCACAATTTGCTAGAAGCGCAAGCTGACTAATGGTACAGAAAGATAAAAGGTGAGAGATATTCTGACAAATTAAGGCCTTGTTAGCTCATCTGAGGTATAAGGACACAAGGAAAATAGGGAGAAATGACAAATTGGTAATGTGCAGGAGTAGAAAGAGTATTTGACTCAAAATGTGACAAATTAGAAAAAGTGAGGAAGGGAAAAATGGATGAAAAAAAAGTGATTAAAATGTGACAAATGGGTAAACAAAAAAAGACATTTAGGCTACAATTCTCCCAAATTGCGACTAAGTACTCACATCAGTAGGAACCCTGGAGAGTTTCACATTGGTGACAGCAGCCTCTATCAGGTGGGTACTTCTTTATTCATCGCCAGTCAGCCCCGCTGTTCCAAGAATGGCTGCCATTTTTAAGTGCCCCAATCTCCATGATCGTTTACAGACCCCACCACCACCCCCTCCCCCCCCCACCTCCAAGAAATGAAATGGTGCCTTCTCCACCTGATCAGGAGAGCATCATCAACCCCTCACCAAAAGGGGCATCCTTCACCCCCACCCCCCACAAACCAACAACTCCCCCCCCCCCCCCCCCCGCCACACATTCACAGGCATGAACCCTCACCCCTAACTTCCCCCGTCATATTCTTCTTTCCCCTCAGGCTCCCCTTCCCCTTAAGATTTTTCCCTTCACCCCCTTGGGATCCAAGGCACCAGGACAGGGTGTCAGTGCCAGGGGGCAGTGCACTATGGATACTGCCAAGGCATGTGGTCTGAAGGGCGAGGAGGGCCTACGGGGGGGTCACCCTTTGCCTGCATGGTGTGGGGTGGAGAATAACCCTCTTTGCTGAGAGATTGGTGATGCCCCCTAACCCTTGGGATCCAACACACCAGGTCCACAACTGAAGACCTGTAGTGAAACACGCCAAGTGCTAATCCAGCAGGAAGGGTGCCTGCATAGTGAGAGGCCCACCACTAATGATATGGAAAATAGGCCATCCACTCAATTGGAGGGCAGTGGGCAGGGCCAGGTGCATTGCGCACAGCGCTTTTTTGTGCCTATGCCCAATTCTCCAAGCCATCATGATTTGTGTTTGGAGCTCACAGGCCAGATGAATTCCTTCCCCTTCTCCTCTACCCCCACACCCAACCTAATTTTTAAATTTGTATTTTACAAAGAACTTTTCTAAGGAAATTGCAACTTGTAGAAACATTAACCTTCAGTTTCAAACTTACCTTTCTGGGCCAGAGGTACCGCGTCAAGAAGCATCACTGAGATAAAAGATAATTAACTCATTGCTGTTTCTGGGGTCTTGCTGTGCATAAATGACTCATTTCATACAACATGTCAAGACTTCACTTCATTGGCTGTGAAGCACTTTAGGGCATCCTGAGTTCATTGTGTAAATCTGAGTTCTTTCAATAGCTGGTTGATGAATCAAAAGAAATTAAGTTGCTCTGTATATGTGGCTCATAGACAGAAATGTTACTTCTGGGTTGTGACTGGCAAAGCAGGGAGAATTCCAATTTCCAATGAATACACTTCTGCAATTTCAATTACTTAGTCAAAATGATTACCCTTTGTAGCAAATACACAGGAATGCTGTGATAAGCTGATAGTATCTCTCCAAGTGGCACTTGTGTCACCCAACACCATCTTACTTGGAAATTAAACCCAACACAGAACTGTGGTTAACATTATCTCTGGATGTGAAGAAAGGGAATGAGGAAAGGACAGAAAGAAAGAAGCATGTTGAATTCAGCCTTTTCCAGTCCTCATTTATACTTAAAATGTCAAAGCGACTTATAATTAAGTTTGACTGAGGTTAAAAAAAGCTTCACAATGCGAGTGGGAAAAATACTTTGAAAACCCTGATGGTTTAAGTGACAGTATCCTGATAAAATCATGCACACCTTGATGCTGAAGAGGAGGAATCTCGTAAAAATGTACTTGTGTTTGTTGGAAAACCGCTGTATTTTGATGCTGAACCAGCTCTGGGCTAAGGGTAAAAGAAGGCCATGCAACCCAAAAAAATTCCATGCAAAGTATTTGCTCCTCTCTCTCTGCTGAACACAATGGTTTTCAGCAAACTCCACAGAGCCAGACCAGGGCAGAAGTGGCACTAGTTTCAAAGAGGCCATCATGGGAAGCTCTGCATGTCAAGGCTGATGCACAAGCTTGGGGAGCTAGCATGATTGCAATCACACTATTTAGTTGTGCATACATGTTCCAGCAAGTATAAAGTAGTGACCCTGGTATACTAGAAATAATGTTTTAAAGTTTAAATTTTATTTATTAGTGTCACAAGTAGGCTTACATTAACACTGCAATTAAGTTATTTGGAAAATCCCCTAGTTGTCACACTCTGGCACCTGTTTGGGTACACTGTTGAAACATTTGCCTCAATCCTTAAGCACTAATCTGATGAAAGCTCATTGACCTGAAACGTTAACTGTTTCTGTTTCTTTCTCCACTGATGCTGTCTGATCTGCCATGTATTTCCAGCATTTTATCAATCAAGGTGATTCCGAGATAGTTAATCCTGGTGCACAAAAATATGCTCCTGGCCCCCATCCATGCGTGTAACTTCCCAGCAGAATAGTAAAGAAATCTCAAGGCCAATATCAAAGAGCCAGTAACAAACTGCAGAAAGATCCCAGCAAACTCATCTTCACATTATTCCCAGAATTCGACAGCTCCTCTTGCTTTGCATTGCTGCCTGACCCTCCAATGTTAAATGTCTGCATTGAAGATGGGGGCCATATGCTGTGTATAGTCTGGGAAACAATGACACTTCTTGTGCTAGTTTCTTCTTATTACGACAATGCTACTCATTTACATAGTAAAATGTCCCATGGTGATTCACTGGGCTTTTAAAACAAAATAATGACATTGAGCCACATGAGGTCAGCTGACTGAAGGCTTGCTCAAATAGATAGGTTTCAGGAGGATTTTAAACAGAGAGGCTAAGGAAGGAAATTCCAGAGGTTAGGACGTTGGCAGTTGAGAACAACAGAGGCCAATAGTAAAATAATTAAAAATTTAGAAGATCATTCAGCCAGAATTGGAGCAATGGGACTTGAGCTAAATAACAACAACTTCAGGGGAAGGTTACATTCCAGTATCCAAAGTTGCTGACTAGATTTTGCCATTCCACTGTTAACTTTGTTAAAAACTATCCTAGGTGTGTTTCATCATTGAAATGTGCTAAATGTTATGAAATTCCTTCATTTGGGCAAATGAAAGTTAGATCCTGAAAGTTCAAGTCCCATTGCCCTTTAACAAAGTAATAAATGTTAATTATTGTTAATCAGGGTACTTCTAATCAACTAAAAAGTTTCAGTGTCACAAGTAGACTTACATTAATACTGCAACTAAGTTACTGTGAAAATTCCCTAGTCACCACACCTGTTCAGGTACACAGTGAGAATTTAGCATGGCCAATACACCTAACCAGCACGTCTTTCAGATCGTGGGAAGAAACTGGAGCACCCAGAGGAAACCCATGTAGACATGGGGAGATTCCGCACAGACAGTAATCCAAGCCAGGAATAGAATCTGGGTCCCTGGTGCTGTGAGACAGCAATGCCAACCACTGTGCCACCCTTCCACCCCCATTAAATATTACAAATGTGGAGTTTCATTCCTTCGGGTTTTAGTTGTTAGCAATTTAAATTTGGCATTTTCAAAAGGTCTTTTTTTTTGATTTTTTTCCCCCTCTCTATTTTCATCCATTAAAATTTACACTTCAGTTTTTATACTGTTAAATTTCAGTCTTTCAATCCGATTGACTAGGAGATACACGATCACTTCCCTTGTAAACCCACGCAGTAATGTTGTTATCAATTCACACTTGCAACAGCTTGGGCATACGAAGAAAAGCTTGAAAACTGAAAACCTAAAAACGTGCAATGGCCAAACCGTGAGACATCCTGAAACAGCAAAATCTGGCACATGGTCCCAGACACTGAGGCAGCAGTGCTACCACTGTGCCGCTTGTGAGTATTTGGGTCTAAGGTTCGATTCCTGACTTGGGTGACTGTTTGTGTGCAGTCTGCATGTTCTCCCTGTGTCTACGTGGGTTTTCTCTGGGTGTCTGCTTTCTTCCCACAGCCCAAAGGACATGCTGATTAGGTGCACTGACCATGCTAAATTCTCCCTCAGTGTACCTGAACAGGCACCCGAGTGTGACGACTGGGAGATTTTCAGTTACTTCATTGCCAGGTTATTGTAAGCCTGCTTGTAACAATAAACAAACTTCAAACTTCACATTTTATTACGAGAAGGAACATAGTGGAATGCGCTTCTCTTCTCATAAATGATGAGGCAGTTAAGTGGTATGGCTGTTGAAGCCTGTCTTGGAGGAATGGTAGCACACATGCCACAGCTCGTACAAGGTGACAGTGATTCCAACACTTAACACAAATAAGCATACTCCTCACAATTCATGCTTCAATCACTTCACTATTTGACCCAGTCACACCTTGACCTAAGGCAGGAGACATGAGCACAAAAAGAAAAGCACAGAAACGGACAGGTTGCTTTCTTGCCAACATTTGCAATTGCAGGAGAAGCAACCTGACACAAGCAGGCCATAGAGCTGGGATAAGACAGGTTTATCCTTGGCACAGACATTACTGTTTGGGTCTGAAACACACAGTAGGTTGTTAATGGAATTACCAGCAGGTCCACAACACATTTCATAAAAGCTATCAGACCGATTCCTTCAATTAGCATCTACTTAGGAAGTGTACATAGAGGGGAAAAAAGGTGCCCATAAAGCACACTGCCACATGTTGTGTTCACTATTACTGAAGTGAAAATGCAATCTGTCAACACATATTCTTCAGCCATTGTGTTCTTATGAAACCCCTTGTTTTTTGCAAAGGCATAGCAAGGAGGAAATATATGAATTAAAAGAAAATAATGTTTAATTAAATTCAAATACAAGTCTTCAAGAGATGAGTTCAGTCAGGGCCCAGTGAATTTATTTCCTATCATTTCTCCCAAATCCTCATTATAATTGCCAATTAGATATTAAGTTCTGATATTTTTGCCTCAGTTCCCAAATCCTGCTTAGTTACAAGTAAATAAGAACTGACCCAATATTGAGCCCTGTATATCATTTGCTACATTGGATCAATCTTAAAAATGTCCTTTCACTCCTCAATTGTCTATCTTTGCATGCTGTTATATTCCCCTTTGTTCCACGTGGGCCAGAAATTTCTTGTGATTTTTTTTAAAAATGCAATGATGAAGCTATTTCCTGGCTTGCTCTTATCTCTTTTAGAAGAGGAATGTAATATTTGTCTGTCCGTATCCTTTGACACAAGTTTTCCTTTCAATAGAACTTCAGAAAACTACAGTCAAGAATCTCTTATTTCTTCCTTAGTTTACATTGGAGAACCCTGAGGGAAGCCATCTGGTTCCAGTGATTTCAGTAACTTTGGTCGTAGTATTTATTTTTTTATTATACCCTCCACTCACCTCCTGTGATCTAAATATTCAGCACCATCTCAGGTCATTATCATATAGAGTCAGAGATATACAGCATGGAGACAGGCCCTTCAGCTCAACTTGTACATACCAACCAGGTTTCCTAAGTGGAACCAGTCGCATTTGCCTGTGTTTAGGCTCTACACCTTTCTTATCCATGTCCTTATCCGAATGTCCAAAAGATAAAAAAGGTCATTATTTAATTTTCCATTGATGCGCAATTTTAACCACCAGCAGATTGTGTAAAATAATCCTGCTGTGCATTAACAATCCCATTTGATTAGCTAATCAAGCAAATCTATAGTGAATGGCCAATCCAATCAATCACTTTACACCATCCAAAGATAGTTGGAATGACCAAGTCTACACCCTGTATCTCTTTCTCATTCTAACCCAACCTTGATTATGTGCTACTGATGTACCTATTGAAATTCTCATTACCATTTATTTGTTGCTCGGTTTCCCTCCTGTTCCCTATCAGTCTTCCTGATTTTTGTAGTTTTAAAATATTTTTTATACTTGCTGTGACTTCTGGCTTTATTATTTATCCTTTAACCACTTAAACTACTACTTTAGATTTGTTTTTTGATCTACTCAATTCAGCTACCCAACTATTTTTTGCTTCTTATATTTAATTCATAACTCTATTTCCAGTTCAAGTACTTTCCATTGTGAAATAAATCAATGATTATATTCCATATAATATGGGCACAATCCCTTTATCTCACTTCAGTTTGTTGTTTTCCAGTCACGTAACTGTGTTATTGACTGATCATTCTTCTTTTCTATTCTTACATTAACCCTAACTATATTGTGGTCATTTATTTTCTCCTATTGACTGAGGAATAATGTTTACCATATTTCCGCAAACTCTTCCTATGTGGAAAACGACAGTTTTACTATTTCTAATACACACTTGTTTAACTTATCTACAAATTTTTCTCTCAAATTCTTGTCACTCTGTACAGTCTTGGGCACCTTCCCAATAGTGTGACTAGCCCTTTGAGATTCTTCAGCCTTCATTCAAAATTTAGATCACCTCTCTTAGATACTAATTGCCAATCTTGATCCAGTTGCAGCTATGTTTGAGTTATTGGCATAATGTCCTGATTTTTCATTTTGTCAATGACTCTAGCTCCCCAGTTTTCAGTAATGGATCCTGGTCCTGCTGCAGGGTTTAAAAGACATAGGCCAGAAATCTGTTTCCAGATTGCCTAATTCATGCATGCCCAAAAAGATATCATGCATACGTCCCAATGTCATTGCACACTAATTTGGTTAATGGGCACAACAGTCAGAAGCATGCTCACAACAATGGGCTAAATTGCCTGTTTGATTAAGGTGCCAATTGAACACAATTTTAAGTGGCCCATTTGCTTTGATAGTTGCATGTGCCGTTTCCCTTCTACTTCAACCTCTGCCCAGGTATCTGCAGACTGAGGTTTGTGTTTGAATGTGCTGCCTATACGCTCATTTTTCAAATACTGTTTCTTGGGTCAACAGCTTCTTGAGAAAGTTCCACGGTGGGAACACAGGGTGGCACAATGGTTAGCACTGCTACCTCACAACACCAGGGACCCTGTCTGTGAGGGGTTTGCACTTTCTCCCCAAGTCTGCATTGGTTTCCTCCAGTTTCCTCCCACAGTCCAAAGATGTGCAAGTTGGGTTGACTGGCCATGATAAATTGATGTGGAGATGCTGGTGCTGGACTGGTGTAAACACAGTAAGGAGTCTCATAACACCAGTTTAAAGTCCAACAAGTTTATTTGTTAGTATTCTACCATATACTATTAGTTTATTTGATAGTATGCTAAATTAACCATAGTTTAGGGGTATTATCAGGGTAAATACATGGGGGTTACAGCAATAGGGCCTGGGTGGGATTGTAGTTGGTACAGGCTTGATGGGCCGAATGGCCTCTTTCTGCACTGTAGGGATTTACATTAGAAGTGCCAGTCCACACGTTCCCTTTGAACAGTGCCCACCCTCTTTCTGCCCTCCCTGGTAGCACTCAGCCTTTCACAGAGTACATTACACACTGATTGCCTGTTACTTGGCCAGCACTCCAGGGCTGACCGCAGCCAGGAACATGCTTCATACCCACTTCCGGGCACAGTGAGCTCACGCATCCAGTGGATGAAAAATTCAGGCCAAAGAGATTATGTTGATAAAAATTGGCAAGAAAAGCATTAACATTTAACAAGATTATAGAGAGAAATAAAACTTCAGGGCAGGTTTTGACTACTTACACGTGGTACCAGAAAGTGATCCAGGCAGATCAAGGTGACAAGTGCAGCAATGCATCATTCCTGATGTGACTTTGGAACTAAATAACCACTAAAACCCCATATGAAAACTATATAGATGATCCCATTTGTGGATGCACGAGCGACGCATAATCAATGTTTGCATTTCTGTGCACTGGCACCATGTATGCATGTGTTCATCCATTTAAATGTGCACTATGTATTACAAGTTATTTTGTATATACATATATGATTTATTCATTCATGGGATGTGAGCATCGTTGGCCAGGACAATATTTGTTGTCCATCCCGGTATGCCTGGGAGGTTGCTGGTGAGCCACTTTCTTAAACTACTGCAGTCCATGTGGCAATAGGTACACCCATTGTGCTGTTAGGGAGGGAATTCCAGGATTTTGACCCAGCGATATCGAAGAAACAGCAATATATTTCCAAGTCAGGATGGTGAGTAACTTCCCAATACCTGCTGCCCTTCTAAATGGTAGCAGTCATGGTTTTGTAAGATGCTGTGTAAGGAGCCTTAGTGAGTTTCTGCAGTGCATCTTGTAGATGTACATACTGCTGCTGTGTGTTGGTGGTGGAGGGAGTCATTGTTTGTAAATGAGGTGCCAATTAAATAGGCTTTGTCCTGGATGGTATTCGAGCTTCCTCAGTGTTGTTTGAGCTGCACTCATTCAGGAAAGTGGAGAGTATTCCATCACGCCCCCGACTTATGTCTAGTGGATGGTGCACGGGTTTTGGGAAGGCATGGAAACTAGAAGGAGGAGTAGGCCATTTGGCTCGTCGAGCCTGCTCCGCCATTTGTTATGATCATGGTTGATCAAATTCAAGATCCTGATGTTCCCTTTCTCTCCCATACCCCTTGATCCCTTTAGCCCAAGAGCTATCAGAGTCAGGAAGTTAGTTATTCACCACAGGAATTCCCCAACCTCTGACCTGCTCTTGTAGCTACAGAATTAAGTGGTTGAGCTAGATCAGTTTCTGGTCAATGGAAACCCCCAGATTATTGATATGTTTGTGTGAGAGAGAGAGCACGCTATTTGTATCTCAGCATTCAAAAAAATCATTTGGCGTCTGTATCTATTCAGAAAGAAAGGAAATTGTTAAGAAACTCTTTATCAAAAGAAAGGAATTAGCCACAGTGACATTGTGTTCAATTGTGTGACCAGACACTTTACAAAAGTTATTCTTAACACCCTGGCAACAGCACATGGTTCACTGTGCCTTCATCTTGCACAACCTGTTTGAGTGATTTTACATTCATTCTAACAGGAATTTACTCCAGGACCTATTAGTCTGCATTCCTTAATGCTATGTGGGGAGAGTTCAGCTTTCTAGGGTTAAAAGGAAACAGTCATACACAGGTTTTCAAACTGTGTACTCACACCCTAAGGGCCACCGAAGATGGAGGATTTCTGTGTTTGTGAAGTTGGTATAAAACATTAGAGCATATTGGTTAACACTGGTTTCTTTGTGGTGCCCAAGTGTTTGAGGAGGCAGCCAATGCAGGTACTCCATTACACTAAAAAAATTCCTTCTGTTCTTTAAACTGTGATTGTGTTGTAAAGATGTAGATGACCTCAAACCTGCCAAAAATTAAACATCTTGATCAACAAAAAAGAGGATTTTAAATAATTAGACTTGATTTGTGGCATTTAAAATTAATTTTCATGTTTATCTTAAACCATTTACTCCCACCTTCTAATTTACTGGGGGAGGAATTATCATTGAGTTTCCCCCATCCACAGCTTCAATGGAAGATTCAGGGAAATTGTGGAGCGATAGCACTGATACTACTCACGCTGTCTGCCTGTGCAATTCTTCCACAGTAGTGAGTGAAAAGAAAACAAAAAAAAAAATCGAGGGAATTCCTGTGGAGGTTCAACCTCATTTACCTCAAGTCCACTTTTACCACTTTCCTCATCATTCTTCTCTTAATAATTGCAGATAGCTACCCAAAATCTATTGGCACCATCTTAAAGTCTTCTCCAGTCGGTTATTCCATTTTCTTTAAATGCCCCGACATCTTTCCTTATCCCCCAGAATACTTTTTTTTGCCAATTTTCCTCTGAGATTTGAATGATTCGTCATAATGAGCAATTCGTCAGCCCCAACTTTGTTACCTTTTCAATGAATCACCACAAAAAGTCTCTGCAAAAATATCAACTCATTTCCTTGACCTTTTGAACTACCAGCTTGGAAACAATGCTACTGCCTCACAGGACACGTTGGGATTTGTTTTGCAGTCTGTGTATGAATCACATATGTCCATGTTTGAGGGATAAAAGAATAAATAAGAAGCGCTTTAATGGTGATGATGTAATTGCTGGCACCGTAGATACCAAATGATCAAATGAACGTAGCCAAGCTTCCAAACAGATTTTAGTCACCACAGCAGACTCATCAAAACCAAACTGGTGAGGCTGAAGACTTCCTGAGCCTCCCTCCTGCCATTCACAAACACAGATACAAACAAGCAGAGTTACAGTAACTTAGACTCGGCCATACATTTAAGAAGAAAAATGCTCACATTTATATAGCCCCTTTCATGACTTGTGCACTTCCCAAACTACTTTTTAAAGAATAGTCACTGTTGTAACATGGGCGACATGGCAACCAATTGCACGTAGCAAGATCATGCAAACAGCAGCAACCAGACAATCAATTTACTACTGCACTGTGAATTGCATTTTGGATTGTGAATTGTATTTTCTTGATCAAGGAAGAGCTCTGCTGTCTAATACTTAGATAAATTTACAAGGTTATTTTCTTCCTAGCAAACCCAAAAGGGTTCAAATTTATAAAGGCAGAAAAGTCAAGCTGAACACTTTTAAAACTGTTTCTGTGCTACACTGGAGTTCTGCTCCACAAACTCTCAAAGCCACATATTGCACGCTGGCTTCAGTCACCTTTAGTGGCTCAGGTGCCAAAACGGGTCAGGCTTTGGGAGTTTCTGTTCCACTTTTCATTTTGTTATTTTGGAACACAGATGTAGTGCAGCTGTAATGTCACATATAGACACACACAGCAAGATAAACTCATCTCCCAACTCCCCAAATCCTGACCACCTTAAAGAAAAGTCAAGAGTGTGATAGAATATCCTCCACTTCGATGTGTGCAGCTTGAACAACACACAAGCTGGGTCGCAGCCAGGACAAAGCATCTACTTGACTGGCAACCAACCCACAACCTTCAATATTTACCCCCTCCACCACCAACAGTAGTGTGTATCATTCACAAGTTGCACTGCAACAACTCACCAAGATTCCTTCAACAGCAATTTCTAAAGCTTTGACATCTTTAACCTAGATGGACAAGGGCAACAGATGCATAAAAACATTACCACCTGCAAGTTCCCCTCCAAGCCACTCACCATCATGCTTTGCAACTATAACGCTGCACCTTCCTGTTGCTGGGTCAAATGGAACTCTTTCCAAATAGCACTGTGCAAGTACCCACACCAAAGCAGCGGTTCAAGATAGTGGTTTACCATCTGTTCAAGGATGAACAACAATTGCTAGCCCAGCTAGCAACACCTACATCCCATGAAAGAATAAAAAGAAACATGAAGCACACCTATGCACATGACCACAATCGATTCAGATCACCTACGGGTTTAATTATACTGTAGCATATATTGCAAAGTATCTAGACCTTGAAAATGGATGGTGTTGCTGCCTTCAACTCAGATCAGCTGTCTGATCAGAGACTGATCTGCATCTGTAACTAGTTCAAACTGGCTGAAAACATGTTCTTAGGGAACAACACTTGGTTCCTTTATCATTAGGCAAGTCCAGTTGAGGGTCCTGAGGAAATGATTGAGGCCCAAAAGGGTGAAATCATGATCAGGCAGGGGATGAAGCCAGCCCATTACACTGGGGGTGTGCTAACACCTGTCATTGTACTTTGCCCAGGGCTAGGGTAGAGTAAAGGGTCAGAGTAGCCAACAAGGTCAAACCTAGGCTTTACATGATGCAATTTTTCAAAGCCATCTCGGTCTTTTGGCTAAGATGAAACATTAGATCAAATCTGGGAGGGGTGCAATGCCTCATTCTGTCAGCTTGGATCTTGTTTGTCCCTCATGTGGGGACAATGACTAGGCTTAATTTTAATTGACTTTTTTGATTAGAATTGAAGTACCGAAAGGTATCAATGAAGTAGCCTGGGAGGAGCGTTTAGAAAAGGTCAAATAAAACTCTCAGCTTGTGGGAGAAAAATCACCCTCTTCACTGTGGTAAGGGCCAGGGCATCATGTGCAAAGTGATATTGCTGTACATGGCAAAGATCTGACCAATAACTCACTGCTATACTCCAGGGAGGACCAAACCATCTTCCGCTGCTTTGTCCAGAGATCAAATACGCACTACGTACGCAGGGACAAAATATACAAAATCTGAAGTTAAAGCTGGGAAAACATACCCAACAGCAACATCATTCTTATCTGGATGACCAAGATCGGAATTCTTAAGCCATTATAACTGTGTGGCCAAATTCCCCTCCAACTCGATTTTCAAGTTTGCTGATCACATCACCCTAGTGGGTAGGATCTCAATAACAAGACAGAGTACAGGAATGAGATAGAGAATCTGGTGAACTGGTGCAACAACAGTAATCTCTCCCTCAATGTCAACAAAATGAAGGAGATTGACATTGACTTCAGGAAGCATAAAGAAGAACATGCCCCTATCTACATCAATGGGGAAGAAGTAGAAGTGGGTGAAAGCTTCAGGTTATCAGGTGTCCAGATCACCAACCTGTCCTGGTCCCCCCATGTTGACACTTTAGTTAAGAAAGCCCACCATCACCTCTCCTTTCTCAGAAGATTAAGGAGATTTGGCATATCTGCTACGATTCTCAACAACTTTTATAGATGCATCATAGAAAGCTTTCTTTTTGGTTGTATCAAAGCTCGGATGGTTCCTGCTCTGCACAAGACTGCAAAAAACTACAAAAGATTGCAAACGTAGCCCAATCCATCACGCAAACCAGCCTCCCATCCATCGACTGTCTACACATCCCTCTGCCTTGGCAAAGCAGCCAGCATAATTAAGGATCCCACGCACCCCGGACATTCTCTCTTCCACCTTCTCCCGTAAGTCTGAAGTCACATACCAACTGACTCAAGAACAGTTTCTTCCCTGCTGCCTTCAGACTTTCGGATGGACCTATCTCGTTTTAAGTTGATCTTTCTTTACACCCTAGCTATGACTGTAACACTACATCCTGTACACACTCGTTTCCTTCTCTATGAAGAGTTTGCTTTGTCTGTATAGTACGCAAGAAACAATACTTTTTACTGTAAACTAATATATGTGAAACTAATAAATCAAATCATTCAAGCTGGTAGGATTCTCTGGTTCTGTCAACAGCATGGGTCAGCTTCATTGGGAATTTTCATTGGCAGTGCCAGGACCGGAGGATCCCTCTGCCAACAAACAGTGCACCAATTCCTGCCGCTGAGAGGAGGCCAGAGAATCTCACCCTGACTTTGTGTACGGTTCCTTCAAGCTTCGCGTAGCCCTTTGATATGCCAACACAAAGGCCTGAATTTTTCACCCATCGGGCACACACACTCGATGAGCCCGGAAGCGGGTGCAAAATGCACGTCCGGCTGCAATTGTCCTGAAACACAGTTTCACGGTGCTTGGTCAATGAATGGGCAGCCAACATGAAACATGTGCTGGGAAAGGCTCAGCGCTGCTGGGGAAGAGTGCCTCTGAGAAAAAGGGAGAGTGTGGGCTGGCACTTCTAATGGGCTGCCTCAGGGGGACAATCGCTACGGAGCTGTCTCAGGGAGCTGCTGACCTGTACTAAATAAACTCCAGTGAAAAAACATTGCAAGCAGAGTCCAGGCAGCACTTTGAAACATCAGTCCCCAGACACCATATAAATTTTATTTCACCTCGACAGTTCATCCCACGTTTGCGGCTAAAACGTAAAGGCTTCCTAAAGCCAACCGGCCTGTCAACTCAGATGGGCCAGGTAAAATTGCTTTTAATTGACCCCTTAATGAGCTAAATTGCCTCCTTAATTGTCAGCAGGCACACTGCCAACTCACATTCACACATCAAAATATTGCACAACGTCAGGATACATGTCTGATGTCTTCTTACATAATTTCACACACTTCTAGGTCAGGCATGTGCCCACCTGATCAATGTTAAATTCTCACCCCTGTCTAACTATATGCTGAGGTTCTACCTGTCCCCACTGTTATGAAAGATGGGTACGGTGATTTTGCTGTCGAGAACTGCATTCATTTGTAACGTGCTATCCCAGCTATCCCCTTTGGAAAAGCTTACATAAAATAAAAAGCACCTTCGATCCATCAAGCACACATCAACACACAACATCCTTGGGCCTGTGCAGGAACCTGTCAGATATTTCCCAGAGCAGACTTTCAAAGTCATTTGGCAAAACGCCTCATTGGCAGTAGTTAGCGCTGCTGCCTCACAGCACCAGTGACCCGAGTTCAATTCCCAGCTTGGGTGACTGTGCACAATCTGCGTGCTCTCCCCATGTCAGTGTGAGTTTTCTCTGGGCACTCTGGTTTCCTCCCACACTCCAAATGATGTACTAGTTAGGTGCACTGGCCATGCTAAATTCTCCCTCAGTGTACCCAAACAGGCACCAGAGTGTGGCAACTAGGTGATTTTCACAGTAACTTCATTGCAGTGTTAATGTAAGCCTACCTGTGAATCTAATAACTAAACTTAAGCTTGTCAGAGCTTGCAGACAAGCATCAGGACATAGCTTGGCTAGGGCGAGAAGGGTCCTCCAGTCAGATGCTGCTTGCACATCTGGAGTCTCAGCTCCATCCAGATGCTGTCCTTGGGGCAAGTGCAGTGAGGAAGGGACCACTGCCCACCTACTTTTGGAATGTGCCTTTGCAAAGCAGACATGGAAGCAATTGTTTTTGTCGAGGTTCATCCTGAGCAGCTCCAAACTGAAGGACTCGAGCGCTTAAGGACTGTTCCCAGAACATGCACCGAGGCAAACATAACTGCTGGAGGACTACTACCTCAGCAAAAAGAAGCTCTCTGCTCCACTCAAGACTTGTTGGTCTTCTGCTGCAAAGTGTGTCCGTGGCCAGGTGTGGCAGACTAGCTCATTCCAAAAGGTCCAGGGCTATGTGCCAGGGCACCCGATAAAGCTTGGGGCAGCTGCCTTAAGGAGGTGCAATGGGAAAAGAGCAAAGACCCTCCCATCATAATTTACTGAGGGGCTGGAACCCTTGGTCACACTGTGCGTGTGTATTAACAAGTGTACACCAGATATGAACATTCATATCTACTGAAATGTAGACATTTTCTCTTGAAAGCAGAAAGTCCTGCCCTGTGTACATTTACATCAGTGCAGAAACTCTCTCATAGTGACTCAAATAAAATGAAGTTATATTCCACCTCCCTCTCTCTCTCTCTCCCCCCGGTCCTTGCATTGGTCTAACTCTCATCAGGTCACGATTCTTTGGATATTCCCTGATACTTTAGCCACATAACCACTTTACATCCAAGGGATTGAGAAGCCAATGCTGTTTTTCATTACAGGATCATTACAGCTAACCACAGCTCCTTCCTTATCAGACTGCTTAATTCATTTATATTTTCTAGCAGGAGTCACTGAATAAGTAGTCAGGAATGGGAAATCTGAACTAGCTCACTGAAACCAATTGAGAGACGAGATTAGTTAATTCATCAAGGATCAGACTTGGAAACCTTATTGTCTCTGATCCATGCTAGTCAGCAAATAGCATCTGTCCTTGAAACATTTAAGTTGGTGTGTCTGGATCTCACAGAATGTTACATAGGCACAAAAATGTTATTGATTGCTTCAACTTTTTCTGATGCATTCCAAAGTTTAATACCACCCTGTAGGCTTTTCATTCAAATCAGGCTAAGAGTTCTTGGCATTGATAAAGAATACTAACATCATTGTGTCAGAATTTCTTAAAAGCAGATTTACCAAAGAAGTTCTAATTCTGCAGATAGACTAAAATGTTTGGAACCACAGAGTCCTTATTAGAGTTCCTGAATCTGAAAGGGGTTGTTTACTTCAGGATTTCTTTTATTGGATTGCTCTCCTGCAGTTTTTGTAGGACAGCAATTACCATTTTCTTTTCCATTCATTATGCAGAAGCCCTTTGTCCTATTATCCCCGTGAAATCCATGTGTCAGGGGCTTTTAAAAATGCAATAATCATTTACTCGATGCTGTGAAATAGCATTTGACGCCAACAAGCCAAATACCACACTGAGGAAGTCAGTTTACACCTCTGAAGCACCGTGGGATGCCTTCTATATTAAAAAGGTGTCACATGAATGCAACATGTTGGCATATTATTAGTGGTACTGTGTGGTGATGAGAGAGTTTGCTCTCATGAAAGCCTGCAGCTGACAGAGTAACAGTTCATAAACTGCAGCAACTTTTTTGGAGTCTTAGGTTTCACGATAGTGAAGGGTGTTAGAGGCAGACATGGAACACTTTCCTCTTTTACTACCCAGTAATACTCAAGAGGCATTAGACAAGTAGTTAGATGCAAAGTTAAGCTTATTCTATTCTACCCAGGTAAGATAACCCAGTCCTAGCTGCACAGCACCAGGCATAATGCAACAGTTGATTATTCTCATCAGCTATGCTTGGGGCATCTCCAAATGTGACAAATGAGGAAAGTTCCAAATTAGTTTAATTATAAAATGCTTTTCCCCCATCCATCAATAGTGGCATTGACACAACCCATCTTGTTCCACAAATGAATGTTATTTTACAAGACTGATAGGCACAGTCTAACGCTCCTTCTGTTCTGCTCAGCTATTATCCTGCCCAATAGTGTACCTCAGTTCCAATGTCAAAGTAGTCTTCCCTGCAGTATGTACCACAGTTATCTATTTCCCACATCATGTACTTGCGGCACGCTATTGGTCATTTTATACCACTTTGGAGCAAATTAGTATGGAAATTTGTCCCACCCCCACCATGAAGATCAACTGTTGCTCCAAACTGCCACTGAAGCCGAGATCAACCATGCAGCATAGACCAGAGATCAAATCCAGAGTAACAAAGTACAGTCCTTGGTCCATTTGCACACTAAACTAGTAGGGGAAAATAAGCCTTCTTAATTTGCAATCTGCATTTTCTCAATAATCCTTTGAGTGCCATTTTACTAATCATCTCGAATCAATGTCACTGCAAATCAAAAGCATGAAATGTGCAACAGCTAACATAAAGTGACAATCTTTAACACAACATAACTCAAGTGAAATTGTAACCATATTCACACATACAATTTGGCACTTCATCCCAACGTCGCGGTTAGATTGCAGTCTGTTAATCACTAGAAGTATCATTATGCTGCACAAGAATATGCACGCCCACCCACTTGCCTAAGATTTCAGCCTCTCGCTCCCTCTCAGACAGCAATTATTCTGCACATAAATCATCTGTATGCCAGGGTTAGATTCCAGCCTGTAACTTGTTCCCAAAAAATCACCCAGCCACACTTTATAATCTTAACCCCCATTAAGTAGATTCCAATATGGAACTCACTTTCAGGTGTGCTGCATTTATCACAAATCCAATTTTCAAAAATATCTGATTATGAAGCAAGTCAATTGGAGAAAGTTAAAAGCTAGCTAACATATTCTTTCTGATTGTATCAAAGTTTGGTAATGGCTTCTATTCTGTCCAAGGCCGCACAAAAACTACAAAGGGTCATGAATGAAGCCCAGTCCATCACTCAAACCAGCCTCCCATGTACTGACTGTGTTTACGCTTCCTGCTGCCTTGGAAAAGCAGCCAGCATAATCATGGACCCCAAGCACCCTGGGCATACTTTCTTCCATTGGATAAAAGATACAAAGATTGAGGTCACAGACCAACCGACTCAAGAACAGCTTCTTCCCTGCTGCCAGACTCTTCCTAGAGTAAATGTTTATTTATTAGTCACAAGTAAGACTTACATTAACATTGCAATGAAGTTACTGTGAAATGTCCCTAGTCATCATATTCCGCACCCGTTCAGGTCAATGCATCTAACCAGCACGTCTTTCAGACTGTGAGGGGAAACCGGGGCACCTAGAGGAAATCCACTCAAAATGGGGAAAACGTGCAAACTCCATACAGGAGCGACCCAAGCCAGGAATCAAACCCAGGTCCCTAGCGTTGTTGGGCAGCAGTGCTAACCACTGTGTCGATCCTAACAGAATCATATAGCGCTTAATAGGCCCTTCAGCCCATTGAATCCATAAATGGCACATTAGATGGGAGTTCAGGTGTTTCTAATCCCATCTGCCAGCTCTTGGCCCATAATCCTGAATGTTATGATGTGCCAGTTTTTTTTTTACAATGATGTGAGGCAACCTGTCTCCACTACCCTCCCAGGCAGCATATTCCAGACCTCCGGGTAAAAAAAAGTTATTCTTCACAACTCTAAGTTGATCTTTCTAGCTATAACTGTAACATTACATTCTGCGCCCTTTCCTTCTCTATGAACGGTATGCTTTGTTGGTATAGCGTGCAAGAAACCATATCTTGCACTGTGTACTAATACATGTGACAATAATAAATCAAACACATGTTCATTCATTATTCAGCATCCTCAGCGGACGTATCTTAGGATTTTACTGAAAACAGGACAGGATTGTAGATCACTGATTTTCTATTCAAGGGGCTGTGTCTTGGGGGAAAATAAGTTTTCAAACCTTCTTCTGCAGGGAGGATGCAGTCGTTCTGCCCACGATAATTCCATGCGAGATCATGGTGCACTTTAACATAATCAATTCGCAAATTTGTCACCACTTATTCACAAAGGTGATAGCCCTTAAAAGATTGAATGGTTTTAAAGCTGTTTAAAAGCAGAAGTGAGGAGATCAATTCGCCCCACTGAAAATCCTGCGGTCTAAAAGGCTAAGCTGAAACAACCATAAGCTCAGTGGAGAGCCTTTGACTCACTGCACTATTCAGCTGCCAGGCAACTGCAAAAGTCAAAAGCCCTGGGAATCAGATACTACCACATTAAAAAAAAAATCACCAATTCAAACAGCTTTTTGTCCATCTACAAACGCGAAAAAAATACCATAAACCATGCAGTGACTGTGTCGGATTCTTTATTATGGACAGTTCACTGTTCCTGAAGTGATTCCGAATCCAATCATGTACAAAGGAAACTTAGACTGCCAAACCCATAGAAGCAATTTGACTACAGTGCACAGAATTGGATAACTCTTATGTTAATAAGGTGCCACTGATTTGCAATTTATTCCATATTAAATATAGATGTTTAAAAACTCCATGCACAGTGATTTTACAAAAACGGAACGCAATGATTCCCTCAGGCATGTTTTTCACTCACCGCAAGAGGTTTTTCAAACCCTCTTTACTGGATCCTCTCCTAAAGACTGCACTGGTCATATCCTTCAGTATAAATCATACAAACACAAAAGGAGGAAAAAAAGGCTTCTCTCCTTGTTCTTAGTTCAGAACTGGATGTATCTCCTCTTGTGGCTTTTAATGTTGAGTGGTTGAAGTTTTCCTGTTTGGTTTCCCGTGCAAAACTGCAGTGTTAATTCCTCCAACTCTTTCTCTCTCTCTCTCTCTGTGTACAGCCCCGCAAATCAGACAGAGTCAGTAACTCCACACTCCCTCATGCTGCATGTGTTTCTCATTCAGTACTGCTAACACAGATTGCATCGTTTCCCTCCCTTGCCCGAATCCACATAGGCCATGTGACCTTCTTGAAGGCAAGGGAGAGAGAACGGAAAAAAAAAGCCCAGGCGATACCACATTCCACCTAATATTGGAGACAAAGAAAACCAGCTCCAATTTCACTCCTCTCGGAGCTAACACTCAGACACTGATTTTGTGATCGCTTGTCTTTACATCCATCCAGTCTCACTCAAATCCAGGGCGGGGAGATGTTGAGAATTTCTTTTATATAACAAAAGCAATGCACTGGTGGAAGCAGATTCAGTAAGAAGTCTGACAACACCAGGTTTAAGCAGATTCAACAGTAACAAGGAAAGATATTCAGGTCTGGGGTGTAAGAGTAGGGGAGTTGATTAATTGCATAGATCTTAAGTTTAAATTTATTTATTAGTATCACCAAGTAGGCTTATGTTAACACTGCAATGAAGTTACTGTAAAAATCCCTTAGTCGCCACACTTTGGTGCCTGTTCGGGTACACTATGGGAGAATTTTTTTAGAATCTATATTTTTAATTAGCATTTGGTCTTCAAATAGATTCGCAGTTCCATCTTTCAGGATGATGGGCTAAGGAATTCTCATATTCCAATGTTCAGGTCCTATCATTGTTTCATCTTGTTGACTTTGACATTTACATCTGCTGCTTTCTTGGCCTCTGCTTGGTACTGGGGTTTTAGGGCAACCCTCACCACTTGTGCACAGATTCGAAAGTACTGAATGTAACAGGCCAGTCTGCCTCCAGAACGCCACCGTCTTCCCTGCGCTCCCTGAATTTAGCATGATTAATGCACCTAACCAACACGTCTTTCAGACCGTGGGAGGAATTCGGAGCACTCAGAGGAAACGCACACAGACATGTAGAGAGCATGCAGACTCCAGACAAAGTTACCCAAGCTGGGAATCGAAACCAGGTTTCTGGTGCTGTGAAGCAGCAGTGCTAACCATTGTGCCACTGTGCCATCCAAGTGAGGGATTAATTGGATCGACCTTTCAGAGAGCCAGGGCAGACATGATGGGCCAAATGGCCTCTTTCTATGTTGTACACTACTTTTGTTTTGTGTGAGGCTCATTGTTTTAAAGATGCAACTTATTTTGAGCTACTTTGCTCTTATAAATACAACAGGTACTTCTTATTGTATCCAGAGCTTGCATAATTTGGCTTGGGGGCGAGAGTGACATCTGACGATGAAGCTCCCATTTGCGCGACCCACCATAGTTCCCCTGATTCTGGTGGCACAGTGGGTAGAGTGGACCCACATTTTCTACTGTTTGGAATAAGGCCTCAGCTTTTGCCAATATAAACATGGGGAGCTGGAGGATTGACGTCAATCGCACATGATCCGACTACAGAAGCACTAAAATGCAAAAAGCTCCTGCGGAGATTTAAGTATTTAAATACGTCTGTGATTTTTCGCCCTTCTCAAATAATAAATCGGACTCCTAACAGTCCTGTGAAGTTGGCAGCCCTGAGTGCCTCCAAGTTGTGGGGGGAGACTCTTGCGACACCTCGAGCTCTGCCAGATAACCTACTTCCAGCTCCTCTCCCTCCAGAAAGTTAACCGCACACACTCTTCTCCTCTGAGAATTGCACACGTGCTTGATGTGCCAGGACCTTTCCCAGTAACCCAGCAGCACTGGATAATATAGTTTCCATAGCAAGATGACAGCTATTCAAACTGAAAGATAAAGGTAATTCCCTGTTGCTGACATGTTGGATTTTTTCTGGAGGCAAACAAGGGGCTGGGGGCGGGGGGGGGGGGGAGAGGTGCTGATTTACAACGCATAATGAGGTTTTCCAGATCTCTGACACCCTCCCAACCTAGCTGGCATGCCTGGATTGTGCCCCCACTGCTATTCGAACTCTCTGCCCTGACTCCTGCGGTAAGGATAACAAGAGTTCACTCAGATAGAGGGCTTCTCTAAAATGGGGGGGGGGGGGTGTTTTTGTGAGTCAGGCAAAGATTACACTGCAGGGTCACCACTCAACCAGGCGAGCGCCTGTCTCTCTGCACAGTCAGCTCTGTAAGAACGTAAGGCTTTATCAGCCTGTAGGATCGCTGGGTCAGACATGGCATGACACTGGAGTCGTATGTCTTTCCTTTACTGCGTGCCTGCAGACTTACCTTGTTTTTGTAGAATTTTTTTTAAAACAAGTATTTATTATTTTTAAATTACGCCATTAGGACAAGCGAGACAGAGCAGGAAAATCTTTAAATTCCTTTGAAAAACAGTCATATTGATCGCTGTCCTAGAATGTAAATAGATTGCATCAAATTCCACCTAAAGGGTGAGTTTTTTTCACCGTTTAACTTTGATTTTATTTCCCTCCTGGTTTCCTGGTTCAAATAGAGTTGGTCAGGGAACTTTATGTCAAGTGTTTTAATATGTAAGTTGTCCAATAAAAATATTCTTCTTGTATTTTTAAATGAAACTAGGGATGGGAAGCAGAGGGTAGATAGTATTGCTGCCAAAACTCTGCTCATCCTCATTCACGAGGGAATGTTTCGTTCTGACGTCTTAATTTTCTGACCGTAATTTTTCCTCGCTGCAAGCGAGGACGGAATATTTGGCACTCAGTCAAATCTCTGTTCACTGAGTTGAGACCCGGAGAATCCTGCTGCCATGAATGGCCAGAAATTTCCGGCCCTGACGTTTGCTTGCGGGTGCAGATGTGGGAGTGATTCTTGCTAGGGAGGGGGTAGGATACTGACCACATGCGGTTTTGTATTGTTCAGCTCACTAAAAATGCATCCATGCAGTGCATGGTGAATCTCGTGGGGTTGATAGTAACAGGGAGTCACCCCCTGCCTGCTGTTACCTCATGAGTTTGAAGGTTCAGGCACCATATTTAAAGGGCACTGAATATAAGAACATAAGAACTAGGAGCAGGAGTAGGCCATCTGGCCCTTCGAGCCTGCCCCGCCATTCAATAAGATCATGGCTGATCTGTCGTGGCTCAGTTCCACATTCCCGCCCTCTCCCCGTAACCCTTAATCCCCTCTCTTATCAAAAACCCATCAACCCGCGTCTTAAAAATATTTAGCGAGGCAGCCTCCACCACTTCAACGGGCAGAGAATTCCAGAGATTCACCACCCTTTGAGTGAAGAAATTCTTCCTCAACTCTGTTCTGAACTGCCCCCCCTTTATCTTGAGGCTGTGCCCCCTAGTCCTACTGTCCTTTCTGAGCGGGAAGAGTCTCTCCACCTCTATCTTATCCATCCCATTCATCATCTTATACGTCTCAATGAGATCTCCCCTCATTCTTCTAAACTCTAACGAGTACAAGCCTAGTTTATTCAACCTCTCCTCATAGCTCAACCCCCTCAACTCCGGCATCAGCCTAGTAAACCTCCTCTGCACTCCCTCCAAGGCCAAAATATCCTTGCGTAAGTACGGCGCCCAAAACTGCACACAGTACTCCAGCTGCATATCCATTCACTCACTGTAAGCTGGGAATGCTAGTCTGTTATCTTTCCCAGGGTACCCTTCTAAACATGTCCCAGACAGCCTGTCTTCCTTTCCCACCGATTCTGCCATCCATCTCCAGCTTTGCCACAGCTTTTGCTGCACCACAGTGGTTAGCATTGCTGTCTCACAGCGCCAGGGACCTAGATTAGATTCTCGGCTTGGGTCACTATGTGGAGCTTGCATGTTCTCCCTTTGTCTGTGTGAGTTTCCTCTGGGTGCTCTGGTTTCCTCCCACAGCACAAAAGACATGATGGTTAGGTGCATTGGCCATGCTAAATTCTCACTCAGTCTACCCGAATAGGCACCAGAGTGTGGTAACTTGGGGATTTTCACAGTAACTTCATTGCAGTGTGAATGTAAGCCTACTTGTGACTAATAAATAAATTTTACTTAGGTTTTGCTACCAGTGCCAATATGGGTGAGGCTATGAAGAAGACGAAAGCAGCACTGACTGACCTCAAAGTTGTGGAAGAATTTACGCTTGCTAGGTGCATCCACTAAAGTAAATTATAAATCTGTACCTTCCAAATTCACGCTGGCAGGGAACTTAATTTAGCGGGGAATTTAATTCCTGTGAGGTGACCTTTTAATGAGATGTTAAGGCATGCAAAGAGACTTCCTGACATTGTTCCCTCGGGAAGTTCGATCTGCCTTGAAAGTCTAGGGAACAAAATTCCAACAGTCCAGCCTAATTGTTGGGAAGTAGATTTTTAGCCTCAAGGTAAATGATGTCACCCCGCTGGCCAGAAATCCTGCTGCTGGGCGGGACCGGAAGATTCCACTTTGAATGTGTATTTCAGAGTGGGGCAACAAAAAATGATGGATAGAATCATAGAAGCCCCACAGTGCAGGAAGAGGCCATTAGGCCCATCAAGCCTGCACCACCAACAATTCCATCCAAGTCCTAATCCCATAACCTCATATATTTACCCTGATAATCCACGTATTTACCCTAGCTAATCCCCCTGACACTAAAGCTCAATTTAGCATGGCCAATCTGTCTAACCCGCACATTTTATGATAAAACCTAATAGCTAACATAATGAACATGACAACAGCAAGAAGAATCTGCCGCAGGACATGCCAAAGCCATTCAATAGAAAATGGAATGAAAGAGGCCTGAGGCTGGATTTTTAGGTGCCAGTGGAGAGGAGCATGGAGGCAGGTAGGTTTAAAAAGTTTATTTATTAGTCACAAGTAAGGCTTATATTAACACTGCAATGAAGTTACTGTAAAATTCCTCTAATTGCTCTGGCTCCTGTTCAGGTCAGTGCACCTCACCAGCACATCTTTGGGACTGTGGGAAGAAATCAGAGCACCTGGAGGAAACCCATGGAGACATGGGGAGAAAGTGCAAACTCCACACAGACAGTGACTCAAGCCAGGAATCAACACAAGTCCCTGGCGCTGTGAGGCAGTCGTGCTAACCACTGTGCCACAGTGCCACTGTGCAGAATTCCATGCCAGCTATTGGCATGTCAGTTTGCTAGCATCATCCCATCTTAGGTCATTTTCCTGGAAGTAGGATGGGAGATGTGTGTGGGGGGGGGTGGGTGGGGATGTGGGGGGAGGGGGTTTGGAAGGTGGAGGGTGTCAATATGAGTGAGCTTATGAAGAAGACAAAAGCAGCACTGACTGACCTCAAAGTTGAGGAAGAATTGAAACTTGCTAGGTGTCCACTAATGTATAGTTATAAATCTGTACCTTCCAAATTCTCGCTGGCAGGGAACTTAATTTAGCGGGGAATTTAACTCCTGTTAGGTGGCCTTTTAATGAGATGTTAAGGCATGCAAAGAGACTTCCTGACATTGTTCTCTCGGGAAGCTCGACTTGCCTTGAAAGTCGAGGGGACAGCCGCAAGAGATTGATAGTTAAATAAGGCTCTTTAAATGCCTTCAAATCTGTGATCAGGTGTCAACTGGAAATTTCCAGATTGGGGCAGAGGTGAGGTGGTAAGGGATGGTGGCAGAGAGGTGGTCAGTGGGGGTGAAGCAATTCTGCCCCGGGCATGTGCAGCCAGGTCTGCATTTCCATTGCAAGGGTGGTTACGCGTCCATTGAGGCATTTTTCAGCAAACAGGTCAGATGTAGAGGCAAGCCACCTTCTGCAAATATGCCTACAACTAAAATACACCAGGGGTTTAGCCTCACCAGTGCCCATGAGGTGCAGGTGCAGCCTCAAGCCCTCTCTTTTGCCTTTTTCATGACATGCTGTTACTTTGGAATAGGATGGTGGCTGAGAGTAATCAGTAGGAGCAACCCCCTCACATCACCTCTTTCTGCAGTACTTCCACTGTCCCTGGTATCAAACAAGAGATTAAAGGATTGTGACAGTAACATTGCATTCTGCACCCTCCCCTTTCCTTCTCACTGAACGGTATGCATTGTCTTTATAAGGGACAAGAAACAATCCTTTTCACTGCATGACAATAATAAATCAAATCAAATCCCTTGATCATAGGCTCAATCATTTCCCGTGACAATTATTAATTGGACAGTGGCATGGTGGTTAGCGCTGCTGCCTCACAGTGCCAGGGACTCAGTTTCGATTCCTGGCTTGGGTCACTGTCAGTGTGGAGTTCGCACATTCTTTCCATGTCTGCATGGGTTTCCTCCAGGGGCTCTGGTTTCCTCCCACAGCCTGAAAGAGCTCACTTGGCCATGCTAAATTCTCCCTCAGTGAGCCTGAACAGGCGCTGGAGTGTGGCAACTAGGGAATTTTCACAGTAACTTCATTGCAGTGTTAATGTAAGTCTACTTGTGACACTAATAAATAAACTTTATTCTGCCAACCATTTGGATTTGCCAGTCACGTTTCCCTCATATAGGCTGATAACATTATTATCCCCAAAATTCCACTTGTCATGAAATGGTCACATTGCTTCCAATGTACTCATCACCCCTTCAGCTCTCTGTTAATATGTAATAATTAAAAGAAGCCACACTATTCCTTGGAACACATGGTAAAATAACATCGCACTAGTTCAGATTGCATGCTGTAACTGCCCTTTAATCCAGAGCGAAGCTTATGAGGAGTTGTGAGCTCACCCTTGCAATATAAATGAAGCTGATTATACAAAATCAGGCAGCTCAGCACTAATAGCTGTCCGAATGCTTGTAACACATTGCCTGTTCAGCATTTGAACAGAGACCGCTTTGACAAATGTTTCCTCCGAAGCCATTTTCCTCTTTATTTTCACCCAGCTGAATAATGGCGCTCAGGTTGTCAACTTGTGTTGGAATTCATGATACACGATTACTGTTAATGCCACATCGTGACCATTTGCCAGAAGGCACACGGGCATTCAGGCAAGACTAGCTCATGAAAGGTGAAATTTTCTGGACAAAATTCCTCTTGTAACTTTATCATGAAATGAGAAATACTTTGTAAGCCCCATCAGAACAGTAGAGAACCAGGCAACTCAGCAACTTAATCTGCTGAGGATTTTAGCATTAGAAAACTTGTAGTCCTATTCCTATCAGGGGTGATATCACATCATGTCTGTTCTGATGATGCAGTGTTCCAAATACTTCTGATATACCTTCCTTTTCCCTCATTTAAGGATTCTGTCCCCACCATGGTTCACAGGGTACTTAATCATTTCCATTCCATTTCTCATGCTTTGGCTCTTACCCCTCCCTTTCTTTCTCAGAACCACAATAGGATTCCCTTTGTCATTATCTTCTATTCCAGCAGCCTTGGTATTCAATAGATCATTCCCACCGTTTCTGCCATCTCCAACATGATGCCACCACCAAATATAACTTCCCTCTTCTCTCAGTTTTCCAAAGAGATCCCTCCCTTCGCAACACCAGGATCCATACTTGAATCATCCTCAACAATCCCACCCTTTCACACTGCACCTTTCCATGTTAGCACTTGTCTCTTTTACCTCTTCTCTCATTACTGTCCAAAGCCCTAAACACTCTTTCCAGGTGAAGCAGTGATTTAAATGTACTTCTTTCCATTCAGTATACTGTGCCCACTGCTTACAGTGCAGTCTCCTCCACAGTGGGGGGACTAAAGGCAGACTGGGTGACCGCTTTGTGGAATACATCCATTCAGTCCAAAAGCACAACCCTGAGCTCCCAGTCAGTTTGATGATCTCCCTCCACTTTGCTCCATTTAGCCCTTAGCCTGCTGCAGTTTTCCAATGAATCTCAACACATAGTTTGAGGAACAACACCTTAACTTTCGACTTTACGGCCTTCTGGACTGAACACTGAGTTCAAGACTTTTGGATTGTAACCTCTGCCCCCATATTGCTTTATTTTTCATGGCTGCTTTTTTTTCCCTCTTACTTCTGTCTTATTTGGATAGCAGCAGTTCAGGATCCTGACATTTACACCTGATCTAAACCCATTTTTAGTTGTCCCATTATGACTGTCTTTGTTCTTGGCCATGAAGACCTTATGCTGTTTAATCTCTTCTGCCTTTCACTCTATCACAAACTTTCCTTCCTTCTCCCTTTCTACATGCTGAAAACCAATTAAAATTCTAAATTTTTCCAATTCTGGGATGGCACAGTGGTTAGCACTGCTGCCTCACAGCGCCAGGGATTCAGGTTCAGTTCTGGCCTCAGGTCAGTATCTGTGTGGAGTTTGCATGTCTGCGTGGGTTTCCTCCAGGTGCTGAGGTTTCCTTTCACAGTCCAAAGATATGCAGATTAGGTTGATTGTCCTCGCTAAATTAACCCTAGTGTCGGGGGATTAACAGGGTAAATGTGTAGGGTTACGGGAATAGGGCATGGGTGGGATTGTGGTTAGTGCAGACTCAATGGGTTGAATGGCCTTCATCTACACTGTAGGGATTCTACAATGATTCTGTGGTGAAAGGTCACTGACCTGAAACATTGGCTGGAAAATTCCCACCCTGACACACTGCAAACAAGAGCAGAGAATTTGACGCTCAGCCAAATCTCTGTTCACTGAAGTGGGATCAGAGAATCCTCCTGGGGTGAATGGCTGGTAAATTCCAGGAATGAATTCTGTTTCTCTCTCCACACATGCTGCCAGACCTGCTGATGTATCTCCAATATTTTCTGTTTTTATTTCAGATGCCCAGTTTCTGCAGTACTTTGTGTTTGTTTCAGGGTATCTGTTTATTTACTGGGACTCTGAGGGTTCAGCATCATCTGTGCCAGTTCAGCCCATGTTGCCAAGCTCATTCTTTAGTTGAATTCCCCAGCAGCTGTCATTTCAGGGTGGCATAGTGGTACAATGGTTGGCACTGTTACCTCACAGTGCCAGAGACCTGGGTTCAATTCCAACTTTTGGTGACCGTCTGTGTGGAGTTTGTATGTCCTCCCCATGTCTGTGTGGGTTTCCTCCGGGTCCTCAGGTTTCCTCCCAGAATCCAGAGATATGCAGGTTAGGTGGATTGACCATGCTAAATTGTCCCTTAGTGTCCAAAGATGCATAGGTTAGGGGGATTAACCATGATAAATGAGTTATGTGGCTAAGGCAGAGAGGAGGCCCTGGTGGGGTGTTCTTTCAGAGAGTCGGTGCAGACTTGAGGAGCTGGATGGCCTCTTTCTGGACTGTGGGGATTCTATGGTTCTATGAAATGCCCTGAAAAAGTTTCTTTACTCCCAAATTCAGTTGTGAAGGCATGAGCGTAAAAGTAGATTGATGTGGGTTGGGGCAAATGGAGGATAGGATTATAATGTTGTACGAGAGTCATACAGACTTAAACATTAACTCTGTTTCTGTCTCTACAATCTGGGATTTATACATTTGGTGAAATGCCCAAGCAATGCTCACATTAAGACTTGCAGTGCTTTTGTGTATTATAGATCTCCACAAACGGGGAGGTAAGACGGCCAAACCTTTGTCAGCACCTGAGAAGTGTACAAGAGTAAAAAGGTGTGACCCCACCTTATTTATAACTCTTTACTGGGGGAAGAAAGAAAGTCCAGAGTCCATGCTTGGACTACTCAGGTCATAGGCTTTCACTACAGATAGCTGCAGAAAGAAATTTGATCTTGCTGCACCCCTATCAGTCAGAGTCTATGCAGGGTATCAAGGAAGGTAATCTTCAAAAGGACTTTTCATTCTCTTCTACAGAATGTGTTGTCTTTTGCCGGGGCCCCGCTTCCCGGGAACTGAGCCCTTTGATACTTTGCTCCGTTTCATTGTCTGGGGCCAGTGACAGTGAGAGCCAGCAGTTTCTTTTATTGCGGAGAGTGCCACACCTGACCCTAATGCAGTATTCATCAGATGTTCAAGATGTAATTTTCCAGCGGCGGCCAGCACAACCTTTAAGAAACCTGAGGACAAAGTTCACAATTCTGTGCTTATTTGATCAGCAAATCCAAAGACTCTGCTGCTTCTCACTGCAGCATGTTTTCAATATCTACTGTGAAACACAACCTGTCATTGTTGAAAGGATAAGTTGAAAAATTCATAATGAGTACCTAGATTGAGTGGGATAATAAGTAAGTAGACAAAAGGACACGGTTGGAGTAAATGGAAAAGACTCTTGATAATTACATGTAATTTAAAACAGGTTACTGATTCTCTATGAGCCCCTGATTCCTGGCAATCTCACACCGCAAAGCTTGCTCACAGTAAAATTCAATTAGCCATAAAACAAAAGGAACCCCACCATGATTCCACTCTCTATTTACAAGATAATTATCAATGACAAGGGCCAGTTAGCCCAGTTCATATAATCCAATCCAGAATGACATATAAACAAATGAATTGGAAGGCAGTGTCCTGTGGCGTATCAAGCAAGCTGTGCTGGGTCCCCTATTATTGACATAAACAACATTTTTCTACTTTGTAACATTTTGTAACGTTAAATTGGTTTGTGTTAATAAAATTATGTGTCAACACAAATAGTAATTTTATAAATGTTACTTTCAATAATTAACAAATTGACTGGCCCTCTCTTCATACTCATTAAAATCCTCAGTAAGGCTGTACCACTCCAGAACAGACTTAAGAAATAACTCTTTATTGGTTTGGTAAGATTTGTTTGGTGGTTTGGAGGCAATTTTATGTTTCCATTTTGTGGGGTGTAGATAAGATATCTTTACAAGCACTTAGTGATCCCTTCTTCAAAGGCAACTGAATTTTACAACAGTGATATCATCTAATCTCAAAAATCCACTTATCTACAAACAAGATCTTCACTTCATAATCTTCCAAATCTTAAGTGAAAACTAACTAGAAAATGTGTAGTTCCAGAATTAATGTAAGTACGTTTCCTGCATTGTTCTTGCTTTGTGCTTTTTTTCCCCCTCTTTATCTAATAGGGGAAAAGCATCACCTTTTGTCTAATAGTTATAGTTTAATTAATTTTGTTTTTCCTCTACAATATCGCAATGTGTATCCACTACCATTTTTGCCTGTGTATTGGAGAAAATCTTTTTTTGGGTGGCACGGTTAGCACTGCTGCTTCACAGCGCCAAAGACCCAGGTTGAATTGCAGCCTTGTGTGATTGTGTGGAGTTTACACATTCTCCTGCATGGGTTTCCTCCGGGTGCTCCGGTTTCCTAACACAGTCTAAAGATATGCACATTAGGCGGATTGGCCATGCTAAATTGCCCCTTAGTTTCCCTAAATGTGTTGGTTAGGGGGATTAGCCATGGTAGACGTGTGGGGTTACGGGGTTAAGGTGGGGGGTTGGGCGGGAGCTTGGGTAAGATACTCTGTCAGAGAGTCAGTGCAGACTTGATGGGCTAAATTACCTCCTTCTGCACTGTAGGGACATTGTGAAAAAAATTCCAAGTTCTCTTTAAAAAAACTGACAAATCACATTAAAACATACAATTTCTTGCAACATTGTTCTGCAGTCCATAGAAATATGCTTTCAGTAATTACTTCCTCTGTGACCTCCTTTCTCACCAGGATGCTAACTTTTCTAGACACCCTATATTTACTGTTACTGATAAACTGGTGATGCTTTGCCAAGTCCACTTCAGAGGTCCTACTCATTAAATTTAATTAAATTTATGACGCTTGTTTTCTCAAATACTTTTTATGCTACCATCTTCTTTTCTGAAAGCAAGTAAATAAATGCTTTTCACAAACTTTTTGAAGACTGGTCAGTGCACGCTCCCATTTATTTTAAAGTTTTTATCGTAGTTTAGAAGGATTCAAAAGTTAATAAAGTTAGACCAGAGGTATTTTTTGAAAAAGTGTTTGAAAGTTTTTAAGATTAAATACCTTGATGTTCAGCTGAAGACATGTCTCCTGTTCATCATCTCACCAGGGGACGTGGCTTCACCCAGAATGCAAGGGGACGTGGCTTCACCCAGAATGCACTTGGTTGCAGGGCCTCATTACTCCTCCTGCAAGCATGCCATGCTGCAGCCATTGAAGCAGGTGCGTGCCAACTTTCCAGCAGGATCAGCAGTGAATGCTGCCACTTCACTGCTGATCACAGAATCCAGCTTTTGTTTCTGCAAATGTGATGCTTTTAAATAAAGCATTATCTGAATCAAAGGTTTCACACATAATTAAAAGAAAATAACTCCCGTGAGTCAGGAGGTTCCGTCAGGGGGTTCTGGAATGGAGCCAACATTTCAAGTCTGGATGATTGTTGGTCAGAGTTCTGACAAAGGGTCATCCTGACTCGAAACATTGGCTCTATGCTCTCTCCATGGATGCTGTTGGACCTGCTGAGATTTTCCAGCATTTTCTGCTTTTGTTTCAGATCCCAGCATCTGCAGTATTTTGCATTTATCTTATGGTTCTGTCTTCAAGCCCAACATCGGGACTTGAGCACATATTCTAGATCAATGTGCCAATGTTGTACTGAAGATGCTACATTGTTGAATATTCTGTCATTTAGCAGGCATTGGCTTGACAGTTTTCGATGGTTCATGAAGATGTTAAAAAAACCCACTGCATATCTTAAAGAGCAAGGACTTTGATGTCCTGACCAAAGTTGTTTTGTTAGCAGCACTGATCAGTATTGATTATGGTGTATTGATTATGGGGTTTATGATGTGAACAATGGCTGTATATGTGCCTATGTCAAGAGTCACTGCATGTGAAGTTCTTTGGTATATTTTTGAAATATTTAATGAAGTGTGATATAAATGCAATCTTTCTTCATTTTATAAGTTAGGACCATGGCATTCATTTGATCAAGTTGACCTACCAAATAAGTATTTCATCTAGAATTCATGAAGATACCAAAACGGAGTAAAAGGATTGCACTGGAAGAGTGGTGGAGGATTCTGAGGGTCAGTAATCAAACTTTGAAAAGATTTATTTCATAGATTAGAGCTGTTGGCTCTTACAGGAACTCTGCTCATTCAAACGCTCCCTCATTCAGTGCAATCACCTTTTCATTTGGAACTGAGCCTGAAAAATACCTGAAAATTCCACAACCAAAGCGCGTTAAGCCAGAACAGCCTGTTCTACTGTAGCATGAGTTTGTCCCCCTAACTGGAAACCAGGCAACCCAAATCCTTTACGAGATGAGGATGTTTCTTTAGTCGTCAGTAAGATGACCTGAAATCTTTAGAGTGACTTGAGCCTTTAATTGGAAGTGAATCTACCTGAACATTCTGAGATCGTCCAGTTTACAGAGAAAAGAATGCTTGGCATTTTAAGTTTTTTTACAGTCCAAAATCACTCCTGGCTTTTTGCCAAAGTAAGACACAGGAATACAATGAACCCTATTTATCACTGCCTTAGAGATCCTAAAAAATTAAACAAACAGGACCACGAGGGTAGTAATCTCAGGATTACTCCCCGAGCCACATGTTTGTGAGACTAGGAACAGGGAAATAGTGTAGTTGAACATGTGGCTAAAGAACTGTTACAGGAGGGAGGGCTTTGTGGGTCATTGGGATGTCAACCAGGGAAGGTGGGGCCTGTACAAGAAGGCCAGGTTACACCTGAGGGACACCAATATCCTGGCTGAGAGATTTGCTACTGTAGTTTAGTTGGGTTTAAATCAGTGTGGCAGGGGGTGGGAATCACAACAATAGGTCAGCAAATGTAGAGGCTGGGGATGAGCATGGAACCAAGGCCAAGCTAGCTAAAAGCAGGCTGGGGGAAGTCAAACTCAGTGGACCCAGAGGTCTGGAGTGCATCTGCTTCAATGCAAGGAATACTTTGCATCAGTAGTCAAAAGAAGAGGGACATGTTGATTGATGGTGTCTGGGAGGGGTTTTTAAACCCTCTAGAGCAAGTCATCATTGTGAGGGAGAAAATGTTTGGGGTATTAAAAAGCATTAAGGTAAGCAAATCCTCAGAGCCAGATGGCATCTATCCTAGATTACTGAGGGGCACAAGAGAGGGAATTGTTGGGCCTCTAACAGAAATCTTTGTTTCCTCATTGGCCGTAGGTGAGGTCCCAGAAGACTGGAGGATAGCTAATGTTGTCCTGTTATTTAAGAAGGCGAGCAAGGATAACCCAGATAATTATAGGCCAGTGAGCTTGATGTCTGTGAGAGTGAAATTGCTGGAGAGGTTTCTTAGAGTTAGGAACTATACACATTTGGAACTGCATGATCTTATTAATGGCAGACAACATGGTTTTGTACGAGGGATGTCATGTCTGACGAATTTGATTGAGTTTTTTGAGGAGATGACAAAATGCTGGACGAGGGAAGGGCTGTGGATGTTGTTTTCATGGACTTTAGTAAAGCATTTGACAAGATCCCTCATGGTAGGGTGGTACAAAAGGTTAAATCACATAGGTGACACAGCTAAATGGATTCAGAACTGGCTTGTCCATAGAAGACAGAGGGTAGCAGCGGAAAAGTGTTTTTCTGAATGGAGGTCTGTAACTAGTAGTGTTCTGCAGGGATCAGTACTCGGACCTCTGTTGTTAGTAATATATATAAACAACTTGGAAGAAAACGTAGCTGGTCTGATTAGCAAGTTTGCAGATTATACTAAATTGCTGGAGTTGTAGATAGTGATGAAGATTGTCAGATAATACAGTAGGATATTGATAGGATGGAAAATTGGGCAGAAAAATGGCAGATGGAATTTAATCCAGCCAAGTGCGAGGTGATTCATTTTGGTAGATCCAATTCAGGTGGGAGCTATAAAACAAATGGCAGAACCATCAGGAGGATAGATGCACAGAGAGATCTGGGAGTACAGGTCCACAGATTCCTATACGTGGCAGCACAGATGGAAAAGATGGTGAAGAAAACATGTTGCATGCTTGCCTTCATCGGCCAGGTAACTGAGTATGAAAGTTGGCAAATTATGTTACTGTTTTATAAAATGTTGGCTAGGCCACATTGGAATACTATATCCAGTTCTGGCTGCCACACTTCCAGAAGGGCATGAAGACTTCAGAGGGAGTACAGAAAAGGTGTACCAGGACGTTGCCTGGTATGGAGGGTATTAGCTATGAGGACAGGTTGAATAAACTGGGATTGTTCTCCATGGAAAGACAAAGGCTGAGGGGGAACGTGATAGAAGTTTATAAAATGATGAGTGGCATAGGTAAGGGAACAGTTGGAAGCTTCTTCCCAGGGCTGAAATGACAATGACAAGGGGACGTAAATTCAAGATAAGGAGGGTAAGGTTCAGTAGAGATATGTGGGGGAAGTTCTTTACACAGAGTGTGGTGGGGCCTGCAGTGCACTGCCAATTGAGATGGTTGAGGCAGACACTTTAGTGACATTTAAGACTTATCTGGATAGACACATGAATAGGCAGGGAGTAGAGAGATATAGGTGGTTAGTTTTAGGTAGGACAATGTGATAGGCACAGGCTTGATGGGCCGAAGCGCCTGTTCCTGTGCTGTTCTTTGTTCTTATAAGATTTCAGAAAAGTGCATTCCTTCAAAAGCCCTGTTTCCCTCCATTTGCTTCTTTCGTCATTTACCAGGTTAGAAGAACAATTTGTGACATGAAATACCTTTCACAGGAATTTATTAAGTTCTCTAATAACACTATCCATGGAATGCCCTAGTCATCAATTACAATTATTGTTCAATAAATGCCCATATTCCAGCAACTCCCCCACCCATATCTCCCACCCAAATTTCCTATCTAAATCTCCTGCCCAAATTTCCCGCCCAACTCCTCCAACTAAATCTTCCGCCCAAATCTTTCACTGAAATCTATAGCCCAATCTCTCCCCTTATCTCCTGCCTAAATCTTTCACCCAAATCTCTCACCCAAATCTCCCACCCAAATCTCCTGCCCAAATCTCTCACCCAAATCTCTCACCCAAATCTCTCACCCAAATCCCCTGCCCAAATCTCTCGCCCAAATCTCTCACCCAAATCTCCCGCCCGAATCTTCTGCTCAAATCCCCCGCCCAAATTTCCCACCCAACTCCCCCCATCCAAATCTCCCACCCAAATTCCTCCAAATCAAATCACTTGCCCAAATCACCCGTCCAACACCCCTGCCTACCACCCTGCCCATCCAAGTCTTTCACCCAACCCCACCACCTACCCACCCAATTCCCCCACCCAACCCCTAATACCCCTCCCTAAGTCCTAGTGGAAGGAAAAAAATTAGAGAATTTATCCAACATTTGTTTCTTTCTCACATTACCTTTAATATTTGCCAGAAGACACCATAAGCTGGAAACGAGTTTAAAAAGTAAATTCAGGATAAATTACAACAAAAAAAGTGAAGACTTGCATTTACATGGTGGCTTTCATGATCTCAGGATTTTTTTTTAATCAATCAAGTGGCGTTGAAATGTCATCAATATTTCAAAATGGGGAACTATATTACTCAAGCTTTACTCCTCTAATATATGATATTATCTGAATCCCTTGATTATATTCTAGTCTGTACATTACTGTCGGTATATCCATTATTCTACATATAAAACTTTGAAACATTCAGTGTAGATTTCAGGTTGAAACTAACCATTATTCTATTCAATACATTGAGAACCACTTTGATCAGATTCAACCTGTAAATCACTCCCAGGTTTTCATTATTCTCCATATATGTGACGTGTTGGAATAGATTCCAAGCTGTAATACACCTCCAACAATTTCTCTTTATGTACACAAACACACACCAGGAAGTCAGCAGAGATCTGGTTAGACCAGGGAGTTCCTGGTTGTCTTTTGAGGAACCTCAGTGTGGCAAAGGACAGAGACAGAAGCTGATGAGCAAAAGGGTTGGGCCTATGGCCACAGTTGTCATTGAGTCATTCAGCACAGAAAAGGCCTTTTAGCCCATTGAGTCTGCACCAACACTAACTGTCACTAAAGACACACTAATCCCATTTTCCTGCACTTGTCCCATATCCTTGTTGTGCGCACATGCCTCACGCTTTTAGAAGAATGAGGGGGGATCTTACAGAAACATATAAAATTATGAAGGGAATAGATAAGATAGAAGCAGGGAGATTGTTTCCACTGGCTCATGAAACTTGAACCAGGGGGCATAGCCACAAAATAAGTGGGTGCAGATTTAGGATTGAGTTGAGGAAGAACTTCTTCACCCAAATGGTTGTGAATCTGTGGAATTCCCTGCCCAGTGAAGCAGTTGAGGCTACCTCATTGAATGTTTTTAAAGCAAAGATAGATTTCTGAACAATAAAGGAATTAAGGGCTATGGTGAGTGGGCAGGTAAGTGGAGCTGAGTCCACAAAAAGATCAGCCATGATTTTGTTGAATGGTGGAGCAGGCTCGAGGAGCCAGATGACTCATTCCTGCTTCTAGTTCTTATGTTCTAATGAGGTGCCCTTCTACGAATTCCACTACGGCAGGGTCAGTGCTGGAGTTATACAGGTAGCTGTGATCCCTCTGTAATCACTGGAATTGGGTTTAAGGGATTTCAGTCCACAAGTGCCCCTGTATGTTGCAACTGAGCATATGCCCGAACATTTCCTCCTGAACCCTTTGATTAGCACATATGTCTTTCTCATTTCTACATCCCAACCCTGTCAAAAACATTAACTGGCCAACACTAACTTTTCTCCAGGAGTTTTGCAAATAACATCAACTAGCAGAGCCCTTCATCTAGATTCCAGTCTTACCAATACTTTGATTTAACAAAACACAAGCTGTTTGAATGAATATGGAATGGGAATTCCTCAGGTTAAAATGTGCAACAATGTCTTAACTGGGAGTATTTTTCTCAGTTAGCATTCCTTGTAAAGTCATAACCATTCATTTGGAACATCAGACAGAAGAAATATTCACATCCACATTTATGCTTTTGTTGCTCGTTGTGATGAGAGAATTTACTTCTTCTCCCCTGCATATTCTCTTTCCACTTCCTTCAGAAGGGAATGTGGATTCTTAATGACCTGTGGCCTGTTCAGGTCATTCCCTTGAATGTGGCAAGCTGCGATTCTGACAGATTGTTTGAACTGTGTGCAGCCCATGTCAAAATGGAATGAGCAGCTTAAAAGCTGGATGAATGGTATCCTTCTAGTAATAGAGTACAGAACTGGCTTGTGATAAGCGAATGCTGAGACAAAGAACTATACACCTTATTTCAATAATCGCCACCATCTTTCATTCATGACTGACCAGTGTGTGCTGTCCGTGTCAGGACTGGCCACTGCTGTTTGCATGCACATGAGCCTGTGTTTCCATTGCACCCTGGGTAGCGGTTATTTGTTTCAGCTGAAATAAATGATCCTTGTCAAATTGTCGGATGTGGCTCGTAAAATGTTATCATGGACTACAGAGAATAAGCCCATTTCATTGTACGCTTTGATTTTGATTGCTCAAGTTTTCTTTTCAAGGCTCCCAACCCCCTGCTCCTTTCTCAAGGGGCCTGTTTGTAGCAATTTGACTCCAATTACACTGCATTTACTTTGCAGTGCTAATACAGGAAGTGCTCTTTCAGTCATAGAATTAATTTTTTGTGTTAGGTTTAGCCTTCGGCTGGATTTAATGCAGGCTGCCACAAGCAGTGAACATGGCGACAGGGCTCATTTAATTGTGGATGAGGTCCTGTGTCAGTCTCCCCCCCGGTTCATTTCTTTTCCCCCGTTAAGTTGGGAGTTGGAAGGGGCTGACGTAGGGTGGCAAGCCTTCGGCAGTGGAATGTCATTTTGGGCCACTGAATCAATTGAGACCCATTATCCCTGAGCCTGCCATTTACTGGGATCCCTCGCTATCAAACAGTCTGGGTGTGACCTTATCTGCCATTCAAGCCACACTCCTGCTGCAGTGAGGTCAAAGAATTTGGCAGCCAACCAAATGTCCATTGACTGTGGCGGGATGGGAAAATTCCACTGGCATTAACAGTGGTAAAATTCCAACTGGGGAATCCAACATCTGGCAGGGAGGTAGTCGCTGAAAGTCACCCTCATGTCCTTGTCTCCAACCCTCTTACACACCATCCCCCCACCCTGCGAGCCACATCTCACCTTCACTTGCCTCCTTTGGCCCTGGGCTTCCTGGGAGTGCAATACCACCAGTAGTCACCACTCTCACAAGCACAGATGGCAGTGACACATTGACAGCCTCTGATTGGCCGGCAGCTCTCAAGGGATGGGGCTAGCGCTGTCGGGAGCCTCAGTTTTGGAAACTATGGGCTAGAGGGCATTCAACTCTGCCAGGTGTCCTCCACGGAACTGATAGAGTTTCCAAGCCAGTTCTCCAACGAGTGGGCAAGACACCATTCAGTGCAGCAACATCCTGGCCTTGTTTCTGAGTCATGTGCTTATGTATTTTCTTAAATGCATCTTTTTGTAAAAAAATTCAATCTAACTTTGTTTCCAAATTTCAACATGAGAAAGTCCGTTAAGAAGAAAACTTTTATTCCCTTTATTTTCATTCTAGCCTTTTCAGGAATTGTCCCTTTGCCAAAATTTAGGTTTGAAAAAATGTATCGTCTCTGATACTTGAGTCCACTGGAAATATGTGAGAATAATAAACTGAAGATTGTATGATAACTAAAACCATTTGTGATTCAATAGCATGAGTTGTAGGCTACTCAAAGATGTTTTTTAGACATAGAAAGAATTTAAACATAATTCTAGCCTCAACTCTATTTCCAATTTTAGAAACCAGCTTTTGGGCTGAACGAAATATGCAGACTAATTTCATCTAAATGCCAATTTAGCTTAGTGGTCGTCATCCCAACACTCGATCAAGAAGGTTGAGCACATAATCTAGGCTATCATTTCAGTGCAACGCTGAGGATTGCTATATTATCAGGGATGTAGTTAAACCAAGGCTCTTGAAAAAACAATTCCCAAATCAGCCTTGGCTCAGTGGCAGTATTCTGACCTCAGAATCAGAAGGTCACGGTGGCACAGTGTTAGCACCAGGGACCCGGGTTCAATTCCTGGCTTGGGTTGCTGTCTGTGCAGAGTCTGCATGTTCTCCCTGTGTCTGTGCGGGTTTCCTCCGGGTGCTCCGAAAGACATGTTGGTTAGGTGCATTGGCCATGGTAAATTCTCCCTCAGTGTACCCGGACAGGCTCCAGAGTTCTTTTCACAGTATCTTCATTGCAGTGTTAATGTAAGCTAACTTGTGACGCTAATAAATAAACTTTAAACTTGTTCCAATCCTAAGACTTGTGGCTATTTTCTGTCAAGGTGTTAAAGCAGAGCCCCATTTGCCATCTCAGGAAATTGTAAGAATGCCCATGGCATTATTCAAAGAATAGCAGAGAATTTCTGATTTCTTGGACATTTGTTCTTCAACCCATTACCCCATATTAAGCAGTCACTATCTCATTGCTCTATATGGACCTTGCTGTGTACCAAATAAACAACAGTTATCACACCTCAGTAATCATTGATTGGTTATGAAGCTGTATGAAATACCCTGAGGGGAAAATGTCCTACGTTAAAGCTAATCCCAAACAAGAATATGGCAGGACCAGTGTTAGGACAGTACAACACTGCAGGGCCCTGGGTCAGTCAGCAGCTCTGAGGGGTATAGTGATAAAGCTAAGGAGTAAGTTAAATAGGTTTCAACTTTTATCAAGGGGCTCAGAACTGAAATATGGTTTGGGGCTGTCACAAGGCAAACATTGCGACTGCTGCAGACTACTAAAAGAATTCAGTGGAGCTATTCCAGAGAAGGGCTGTGGTTACTTCAGTACAGACTAGCTTCCTCAATCAGGCAGTGATTATCCTGTATTATTACTCTGAAACCTGTAAAGTACAGTACATTATAACTGCAATTATACTGTAGGCTTCACATTACATCTTGCTTTCCAGCCTATGGGTGAAATTTTATTCTTCCCCCTCCCAGGTGACTGGGAAGCAACATCTTCTTCCCAACTCAACCCCTTCCACCCCCCAAATGAATTCTGCAGGTGAAAGATTTGAGGCAGTATTCCTGCCTGGAAACCAATTGAGACTCTTTCTTAAAGATATCCTAACAGTAGCTGGATAGGCCATGCGATGCAGGTAACTCACCAGGTATTATCCTGTGGGTACCTTGTGACTTGGTGGGGAGGTATCACTTCTAATTAGGCAGCCCATGTCCTGTGGAGGCCGCCGCTTGAGGCAAGGGCTATTCATTAATGAAGAATACTTGCTTCCCTCCTGTGCGCCTCCCATTCTGTTTCCAGCTGACCTGGCCCATTTATCTTATTCCTGGGTATCCATCGCCAATCCTCTGCCCCTGGAGATCAGGTTAGCGGGGGTGGTCACCCATTTTGTTTCAGAGGTTACGACCCTTTTCGCTATGTTGAATTCTGCCCTATGTGTTTCCAATGTTAGGAATATGTGGGTAGGACTATCCAATTTCCCACTGCTGAAAGAATATTAAATATTAATTTTACAGATGGTCCAGGAGGTCTAATTCATCACCTCAACGTCACATGCCATTCAATTTATATGCTATACAATGTCATGACTGATTGGTTTGAGACAGTGGTGGTGGCTCATCAGTAAGCTTGTGTGTACTTGGGCAATATATCAGATACTGCTCCCAGAATATTATACTTTAATATTGGTCTGTAGCTTTAACCATTACTCAATGGCAAGAAATACTGGACAGATCACATCACTGTGAAAAAGTGCTGCAATGTATGGATACTCCCATTGGTGTGAGATGGATTTCAGAGCACCTCATAGTTAATACTAATGTACAAACATGACTTTTCTTTTTTGACTGCAAGCTTTCCGTGAAGTTCGGGAAGGATGGGAATCATAGAATCCTACAGTGCAAAAGGAGGCCATTCAGCCCATCGAGTTTGCACCAAACACAATTACACCCAGGCCCTATCCCTTAACACTAAGGGGCAATTTAGCATGGCCAATTCATCTAACCCACACATCTTTAGACTTTGGGAAACCAGACCACCTGGAGGAAACACGTGCAGAAATGGGGAGAACCTGCAAACTCCAACACACAGTTACCCAAGCTGGAAATCGAACCCGTGTCCCTGATGCTGTGAGACAGTAGTGCTACCCACTGTGCCATTATGCCGCCCCTGGAAAAATGTACATTTCACCCACCGGAAGCCATTTCTATTCCCTGCCTGGTGCAGATGGTTTATTACAAAGAGATATAGGCAGTCTCAGAGAGTGGACAGAGTATTCAGATGGGGTTCATTGGGGGAAGGTTTGAGACCATCCACTTTGGATCAACAAATACAAATGGTAATATTTTCTTATTGAGGAGAGACTAGCAGAGGGGAAACAACAGAGATATCTGGATGACCATGAGCACAAATTGCTAAAAGCACAACTACAGAAAATAATCAAAAAGACAAATTCAATGTTGATCTTCATCCTTCACAGAAGTTGAAATTCATTGGTGAGAAAGTGATTCTTCAGTTGTATGAAGCTTTAGTCAGATTTTGGGCAGCATGATGGCACAGTGGTTAGCACTGCTTTTCTTACAGCACCTGGGACCCACGTTCAATTCCGGCCTCCGGCATGTACTCCCTGTGTCTACTTGGGTTTCTTCCAGGTGCTGTATTTTCCTCCCATGGTCCAAAGATCTGCAAGTTAGGTGAATTGGCCATGCTAACTTACCCCTTAGCATCAGGGAATTAGAAGGGGTAAATATGTGGGGTTACGAGGGTAGGGCCTGGGAGGACTATTGTTGGTGTGGGCTCGGTGGACCAACTGGCCTCCTTCTGCATTGTAAGGACTCGATGTTTCTATGACTTGGCCAGAAGTACTGCATTCAGCTTTTGGCAGTGAACTTTAGGAAAGATGCATTGGCCTTTAGAGAGGGTAAATGCACATTTACCAAAATTATTCCAGGGTTTAAAAAGTTAAACTATGAGGACAACTTAACAGTAATCATTGATGATAGAGTGAAAATGGTTTGTGTATGTAAGGACACAAAAGTGAATGGCAGCATTGTAATCAGTGTGGCTCATGACCTTTTTTGCTGTAGAATTTTATTGATTGAACGTCACATGGAGGAGACATGGGGGAAGGAATGGGTCCAGCTTCCCCAGGTTTTTCTGATCAAAACTTTCGTGTTTTGGTGGAAGACGTCCAGAAAGAGAGAGCAGTCTCTATCCAGCTGGCCGGCGCAATCAATTGGCAACAACCGGAGTGGCCTGGATTCAAATGGTGACTGTGGTGAGTGCAGCAGGAGACCAGCAGCCCTCATGGAATCAGCACAGGAGAAGGTTCAATGACCTGCTGCACTCTGGCAAGGTGAGCAACTTGGCTTATCCACACAGTGCTCCAAGGGAAGGTCACCACAGCTAGTTGTAACTAAGGTGTGAGTCCTGGCACAGATCTCTGCTTCAGCATTGAGATTTGTATGTATAAGCTGCTGCTGTAGGAATGCACAGAACAGATGTGAATGAGCAGTGAGATGCACAGACACAGTGAAGAGAAATATCACTGCATGCAGCTAACATTAACACTGCAATGCAGTTACCGTGGAAATCCTCTAGTTGCCACACTCCGGTGCCTGTTCAGGTACACTGAGGGAGAATTTACCATGGCCAATGCACCAAACGCCTTTTAGACTGTGGGAGGAAATCAGAGTGCCTGGAGGAAACCCAAGCAGGCATAGGGAGAATGTGCAGACTTCACACAGGCAGGGACCCAAACGGGGAATCAAACCTGGTCTCTGGCGCTGTGAAGCAGCAGTGATGACCACTGTGCCACCGTGCCGCCATATATATCTGCAATAATATGCGGGGGGGAGGGGGAGCAGTGGATGGGGTTGGGAGGAGAAATGAGGAGGGGTGGTGGTTGGAAGGGATGATGGTCAGCCTGGCTGAGAACAATTTGCTGAGTTGAACCATGGAGATTGCCAGAGTATCTGTTAGTGATAGTGAAGCGCCAGCAACAGGTGATAATGGTGGTATTAAAATCACACTGGAACATGGTACTAATGGTGAAGGTGATGATGTTATTTCACTGAACACAAGGGAATGTTAGCATGAGAGGGAGTGCAAGGATGGGGGTTGCATCATACAGGCAGCATGATTAAAGGCAATGGTGAGCATCAGAGAATGCATTTACATCGTGAAGGGCTATATCTAAATAAGTCCTTTTGTGTCTATCACAAGTGCCAGCTCGTGTCCCTCCAGTTGGGAAGGATGTTTTATCTCATATGAGGCCCATGGTTATGATGATGAGGGTTTCAGCATTTTAATGTAATTGAGTCAACCTCACTGCTATTGATTCTCCCTCTCATGCGGGACGGACATTCCTCTGACTAACTGTGACGTCAGTGTAAACTGTTCTTCACTTGAAAGGTGCTGTTCAGGGACTGGCTGATTGAGGATGTGATATAGGAGGATCTCCTGTGAATTGACTTTGCACAAGGACATATCTGGCGATAATCCCCTCCTGCACAATCAGTCCTGGCTACATGGCCAGGCCTCCCAGTGGCTTTGCCATTGGTGGCCTACTCATCCTCTTCATTTGGGAATGATCAGAATGGACTGGGGGTTTACTCCTCCACCTCCTCATCATCCTCCTCCTGGGCTGGCCTATGATATTGTCCTCATTGATTCCCAGGCCTCCCTGATGCTCAGTGTCATGCAGCATGCAGCACACTGCAGTATAAAAGTATCTGGCATACCCAGCATTAATATGGGACTGGGTGTTGTACCACCAAAAGTGATATGTAAAGAGACACATGACATGACAGAGTGTGGACTGGACAGAGACCTGTGTAGAATCAAGCATGGAGTTAGTTCCAAGCTTGGACTATGCCCTGTATATGTGTGATCGATAAACTCAATGGTCAACCATGGAATTGTTCTATAGAGCATAGAACAAGATGGCAGCTCTTGGCAAAGCCCACAGAGAAGCTGGAAGTTTGAAAATGAAAAGAGCAGCATTCTGATCTAACTGAAAGCACCTGAAGCAAAACCATAGAGGGAGATTGCCTGAGGGAAGCTCCATAGCACAAATGGAAGTAGAGAGCAGAAGGGGAAAAAAAACTGCATTTTGCAGCTTTGGATTCCAAAAGATGAAGGAGGTTCAGTTTAAATATACACAGAACGCGGAGTCAGAGGACCGAGCAATTAAATTCTTGGCCAGAACCAGTTTAAAAAACAGAATCAGTCTTTTAAAAGTTGGGGCAGCCCATTTCCGAAAGCACTGTCTCCAGCCCGGGTTCAGACTTGGCAACATACCACTTGGCGGCTGAGCTTGTTGCATGAGAAAACAAATCTGTAGTTTAAAAACCCAGGCCAAAGCTAGGAAACAATGTTAAAATGCCTGAAGATCCAGCAGTATCCAGAAGGCCAGAATGATCAATTGAGTAAATCACTGCACAAAATGAAGGAGAGAGGTCGGGACCACCATCACAGTGGGAACCTGGCAAAATCCCACAGGCGGTGGAAGAGTCTTTGAGAGAAAGCTTCCTGCGAAGTCATCTTTAAAACCTGCACTGCATTTAAAGTTTATTAGGTAGGCTTACATTAACACTGCAATGAAGTTGCAGTGACAACATTTTTAAACAACCATGGATAATAAAATGACTTTACCAGATCAATTTGGACTGATCCGAAACTCAGACCTAGCACAAGATTGCGGACTTTTGTGGAAGGGATTCCTTAGATATAATAGCTTCAGGTCGAGACAAAAGTTGAACAAATGAAAACGCCTCTTTATTCACTAGGTCCACTAGCCGACAATATTATAGCAAGGTAAGAAATAAACAAATCCTTAGCTAAATTCAATGAAGTTTTAAAATCATTTGATACGTATTTTAGTCTTCAAAACAATAAAATTTTAAAGCGACTGAAACTCTACAACCATGCCCATTGGCCAGGAGAACCAGTTGACTCTTTTATTAATGAACTATACAGGTTGGCCAAACTATACAGCAACCTCAAGTCAGAACCCACAAGGGACAGAATTGTTATCAAAGTGGCTGACTTTTAGACATTTCAAAGGCTAAGGAAGATCCCAGACTACCTGGATCCACTACAGCATGCCTGTTGCCACAACAGGTCGACAGCAGATGCCATTTCCCTGGACCTGCGCTCAACCCTGGAACACCTCGATAACAGGGACGCCTACGTCAAACTCCTATTTATTGATTACAGCTCAGCCTTCAACACCATTATTCCCAGGAAACTCATCTCCAAACTCCATGGCCTGGGCCTCGGCATCTCTCTCTGTGACTGGATCTTGAACTTCCTGACTCACAGACCACAGTCAGTAAGGATAAGCAACAACACCTCCTCCACAATAATCCTCAACACTGGTGCCCCACAAGTCTGTGTTCTCAGCTCCCTACTATACTCGTTATACACCTATGATGATGCTGCCAAATTCCCCTCCAATTCGACTTTCAGGTTTGCTAATGACACCAGTGTAGTGGGTTGGATCTCAAACAATGACGAGACGGAGTACAGGAATGAGATAGAGAACTGGTGTGGCAACAATAATCTCTCCCTCAATGTCAACAAAACGAAGGAGATTATTATTGGCTTCAGGAAGTGTAAAGGAAAACATGCCCCTGTCTACATCAATCGAGACGAAGTAGAAAGGGTCGAGAGCTTTGAGTTTTTAGGTAAATAGATCACCAACAACCTGTCCTGGTCCCCCCATCCAACAGAATGGTTAAGAAAGCCCACCAACACCTCAAGACTAAGAAATTTGACAGCTATGACTCTCACCAATTTTACAGATGCACCATAGAAAGCATTCTTTCTGGCTGTACCACAGCTCCTGCTCTGCCCAAGACTGCAAGAAACTACAAAAGGTCATGAACGTAGCCCAATCCATCATGCAAACCAGCTTCCCATCTGCTGACTCTGTCTACACTTCCCGCTGCCTCGGCAAAGCAGCCAGCATAATTAAGGACCATACGCACCCCGAACATTCTCTCTTCCACTGTCTTCCTTCTGGAAAAAGATACAAAAGTCTGAGGTCATGTACCAACCAACTCAAGAACAGTTTCTTCCCTGCTGCTGTCAGAATTTTGAATGGACTTGCCTTGCATTAAGTTGATCTTTGTCTACACCCTAGCTATGACTGTAACACTACATTCTATACTCTCTCGTTTCCTTCTCTATGAATGGTATGGTTTGTCTGCATAGCGCACAAGAAACTACACTTCTCACTTATGTGAATATATATGACAATAATAAACCAAATCAAAAATCAAATCTAAATCTAAATCTAGAAAAGGCCATCCAATAGTCAGCCAGCCTGAAATTTGCTTTTAAAATCTGCTTTTACTTGCTAAAAGCAAGGTATGGTGCAGAACAATCTCACCTGTCCAGCCAGTGAAATAACAAAGCGAGACCAAGGAAGGCAATACCCAAATAGATCACAAGAAGCCTTTTCTGTGCCATGGAGCCAAGTGACTCCACTGGTGAGACCAGTGTCCTGCAGTCTCAGCACAGTGTTTTCATTGCAACCACCTGGCACACTTCAGAAAGACATACGAAACTAAAACACTAGGGATCCCCAGACAGGCAGAAGATCCCAAGATAACTCATGAGATTGAGTGGCAACACCAGGAAGAAACCCAACCATTCCAGAGCAAAGTCAAGTATCCTGGATTTACTTTCTGGAACACAGACATCTCAGTAAATGGTTGCTTTATCAACTTCAAGTTGGATATGGGAGCCAATGATACAGTCCTCTTGGATAAGGAATCATGGCTGAGAGACCTCTGGCTATGAATAAAAGAATTCTACTCAATAGGCCTGAAAACATTAACTCCAGGTTAAAGGCATGACTCTGAAACCATTAAATGTATGGCGACAAGCTGAATGTGAAGACATGTACATTATCTTTAAGCAATCCTTTTGTCTTCAGAGCAGAGATGCCTATGTTGTCCTTAAACTTCTTCAAATGGCAGAAGATGTCAAAACAATCTCCATCATCAATTATACAGAACTGCAAGTTTCCAAGAGATCCATTACTAAGAATCTTCTCGATTGAAATTTGGGCTTCGAATTATCTTCACAGAACCAGTTTATCCAATCTGTTTGCAAACGGCAGAAGTTCCCCTTTGGTCAGAGCAGCCAGACACTCATTACCATGGTCTCTCCAGTGGATAACAAACAAGAGGATGACCAGCAACATCAAGATGAATGCCAACACAGGTTCCAATGGCTGCTGTCATTATACGTCCAAACATCACAGCATAGACAATGCAACATCCAGCCAACCCAAGACATTGCTGCAACAAGGGCGCAGCTATCAACTCAGCAAAACAAACCCCAGTGAGGCATAGAAAACACAAAGGAACACAGTGTCATGAGAAAGACCAAACTTCAAGGTGAGCCCACCAATAAGACACATCCACATGACAAGAGAAATTCACTTTCAACACTCATAAGGATTCCATGGACTACATGGAAGAAGAAACACCAGCCTGGAATGAACGGAGTGAACATTCTTTGAAAAGAAAGGGATAAGCTATCAAGGATGCCCCTTAAGCAGACCAGATAGGGAGTTGACAAGGAGGTTCAACTCAAGGTGCAGAAAAAGGGAATTAGAAAAAAGAAGTGGCAGAAAGATGACCTAAAACACAATTTCCAAAACAACAAAGTTTGTCCAAATCAATAGATCCCACTGCCTAACCAAATATAACCAGAATGTAATCTGGCATAAATATCTCGCTTGCAGACCTCCTGAATCTGTCAAAAATTTGGTGGGGGTAAGCATAATTATACCGTAAGTATGTTGGGTAAACAGGATTGTCATGTAAATATTTTGAGTAAAAACTTGGGTGTTGTGTAGCATAAAGGTATCTGGCACAGCCAACATTATGTGGGTATGCCGGCGTTGGACTGGTGTAAACACAGTAAAAAGTCTGACAACACCAGGTTTTAGTCCAACCTTTATATGCTCTGTCTGAGGCCAGAACTCTCCATTCACCTGACGAAGAGGGTGTCCCTCGAAAGCTTGTGAGTATATTATCAAATAAATAGGTTGGACTAAAACCTGGTGTTGTCAGACTTTTTACAGCCAACATTAACATGGGACTGAGTGCTGTGCCTCCTATAGTGATATGTAAAGAGACACATGACATAATGCGAGAGTATGGACTAGACAGAGACCTGTGTAGAAGCAAGCATGGAGTCAGCTCCTAGCTTGGGTATACATTGTATATGTTTTATAATTATTCATTATTAATAAACATTTAATATTTCACCAAAGACACAGAACCTCTTTGTGAGAGACCTACTGAATAAACAACATACAACACACACCGCTGTTACTCTTGATACCTTTGGTGGGGCATACTGCAGGGTTCCTACTGAGCAATCAAGATACATGAAGTACATTTTAAATGCCAATGGCCACACAGACAGTCATCCAAGACCAGAGTCAAACCCAGATCCCTAGCGCTGTGAGGAAGCAGTGCTACCACTGTGCCACCCTGCTGCTTTTCTGCCTGAAATCTAAAATGATAGTAGAATCTGGCAGATCACAACAGAATAACTCTGAGTACTAATATCAGAACGTGTCACCACATGAATTCTCCTCTCTTACAGACTGTAATAGCATCTTATCGAATTGAGACATAGTTTGAAAACATCAAGGGTAAAGAGTGAGAACCGTTATTCCCCTGCATCCCTCACTTATGATTCAATAATAAAGAAAATAACTTGCTGATTCTCTAAACATTGACTTCTTTGTCTAACTAAGATTGTCAGCTGTTGCTCTGTCAGTAGTTTGCTTGCCTCAGAAGCGCAGGGCTCTGGGTTCATTTCCTACTGCAGAGAGACTGAGTGCAAAAATCAAGGCTGACAGTGCAGTACTGAGGGAGTGGTGCATTGTTGGAGGTGCCCTCTTTGGGTGAGATGGGAAACCAAAGCTCCATTTGCCTGTTTGAGTGGGTGTAGACAATTCCATGGCAATATTCTGAAGAATGGCAAGGGGGTTAGTGCCAGGGTCCTGCCTAACATTTATGCCTCATAAATAAACAGACCTGTTCATTACCACATTGCTGTTTGTAGGAGCTTGCTGTTTGCAAATTGGCTGCCATGTTTCCTGCATTACAACATTGACTACAGTTGAAAATTATTTAATTGGCTGGAAGGCACTTTGAAATGTCTGGTGAAACGAAAAGTGCTACCTAAGTGCAAGTTTTTCTTTCTCTAAGCTTCTAAAGCCAAGCCACTTCAGACTTAAACATACAATGCATCATGAACTCAGTTCAAGTGACCCATCACACTTGAAGTTGTCGATATCTTAAGAAGTATACAAGGACACAACAGAAAATGCAATAAAGATTTTCTTGGATGTTACTAGAATGGACGATCCATCTCACCCTCCTGCTGAGGTCCCCAACATCAAATGCCAGTCTTCAGCTGATTTGATTAACTCATGTGACATCAAGAAACGGTTGATGTCCTGTAAAGATATGAGCCGTGACAACATTCCAGCATTAGTCCTGAATACTTGTTTTTCAGAACTAGCTGAACCCTTAGCGAAGCTCCAAGTTACACACCATAGCGGCTTGGAATCATATCACCATTCTTTTCACTGTTGTTGGGTCAATATCCTGGAACTCACTCCCTAACAGCACTGTGGGTATACCAACATCGCATGGAGTGCAACAGTTCAAGACAGCAGCTGTTCTCAAGGGCAATAAAAATGCCATGACAAATTAAAGAAAAATTACAATTGAGGGGTTTTACATATCAGGAAATAAACGCAGTTGTAAAGAGAAAGCAACAGTGACATGATGGATGTATTTCAAATTATTACATAGTTTGACTAGGTAAATGTAGAGAAGATGTTTCAACTTGCAGGAGGGGCCAGAACTAAGGGCTATAAATACAAAGTTGTCATGAATAGATCTAACAAGTAGTTCAGGAGAAACCTCTTAGAGTGGTGAGAATGTTCGAACTCACTACCGCAATGAATAGTTGAAGTACATAGCATAGATACTTTGGGAAGTTGGATAAACACATAACAGAGAAAGTAACAGAAGGATATTTTGATGGGGATAAGTGAAGAAGGGGGTATGGTATGGAGTACAAACACTGGCAAGACATGATGGGACCAATGGCCTGTTTCTATAAATAAATACTATGTAATCCAGGCCAGAAATTAAAGTGAAGTAAATGTAGAAAATGCTGGAAAAACTCAGAGGTCTGGTAGCATCTATGGAGAGAGAAAAAGAGTTAACGGGCGGAATTTTCCCATCCCACCCACCGTGGCAATCACAGCGAGTGGGGGCAGATCATACAAAGGTCTGTTGACCTCGGGCAGGAATTTTTGGCCTTGCAGCGAACGTGGCCCAAAATCCTGCCTAATGTTTCGAGTCTATTTGATTCTTCAATAAAGTGAAATTGACCACTTTCCTCAGAGCAAGTGCTTTTACCATGAGAGGCTTTTTCTATGAGAATGGTTATCCTATACAATTCCACCCTATAGCTTAGGAGAAACAAAGATCTGGACAGCCTATTTTGTGGTTCCTAACAAATTAGTCTTACATGATCCAAGAACAACAGGCAGTTTTATATCAACCACAGCCAACAGTCACGTGTCTGCTATCAGCTGCAGTTATTTTAAGTGTAAAAAAAATCCAGAGGCACAATTTACTTGCGCGGGATCTTTGCTAAACATGCTGGAGAATATTTGACTAATATTCTCTTTATAGGGATGGGCTTAGCTGTTACTAATCATCAGAACAAAGTGACTGTATGAATTTGAGGGGAAAGGCTCATGCAAAGCAGAGGAACACGGCTGTACCTTGTATTGGAAGGCCTGCACACGATGGCTTCATGGTTACGAGCCACCTGCAGACCAGGATTAATGAGAAAAATGGCTGTGAGGGGTGGAAGAGAAGCCAATCAAATACCAGTTCAGTCACCGGTGTGGGTTACTCTGATGGAAGGTCAGTCAGTCCACAGGGCCCTAATCCGTCTTTCCAGTGGTGCCTGTCTGAAAGGTAAGAGCATTGACAATTGAGCGTAACTAGATGGGAACAGTGTTTTCAAATTTTCCAATGTTTTGACCGCACATTTTTGGCACTTTTTGTTTATATTCTATAATGAGAGGGGATGTGTTGGAAAATTGAACTTTTTTGATATCAGATGGTAATGTGGTATAGTATGGGTTAACCATGGTCTGTCTTATGCAGCAATACATTTGCAGAAATCTTCTCTGATGCATTCCAATTGAAACCACAGATGCATTGGGGATAGTTGCGCCATATCCTCCCATTGAAACTGATGAAAGAAAAGTCCTCTGAGTTCTCCAAGGGAGAGTGATCCTCCCTGCCAGATTCTGATTTCCGTTCTCTACTCAGACAATGCTTGGTGGCAAAGGGAAATTCTAGCCCCTTGTCAATACGCTTATGATTTTTTGATTAACACTGACCAATCATGAATTTCCATAATCGCTTCACACAGCAATTAGGACTTTGTTATTCTTCACCTCACCCATTCTGGTGTCAACTTTGCATAAGGTCGTTAACTTGTTGCCAGTATAAATATTGTTTCGTTCTGTGATCTCATATTAAGTGCGAGTCCAGATGGGAATTTCCCAAGCTTGCTTGCAAATCGGGAAGATAGATTCTCATTCTGAATTTGAACCAGAATGATGATTTGCATCAAGATGCTGGTTGGTCAAAAAGACAAAATGGCTTTCATCAGCCAGCTTCCTTTACTGGCTTCAAAATGCATTCATCCTCATCTGCTACCTCCACTTTTCTGAAAGGGATGTTTATATTATCCTTTTGCTGGGAATTTGGCCCATCCTGACTCGGATGGCAGAGCAAGCACATACCTGAACAGTCCCAATCACCTCATGACTCTGTTGACAAAGTCAGTGAGCGGGATTTTACAGCCACCCTCGGGTGAGATCAGAAATTCCTGCCTGAGATCAACGGAGATTTCCACTGTCGGACCCTCACCCGCTCCGATTCCATGGAGGGTGAGATAGTGGAGCACCAGTTATGTTAAGGAAACCATAAAGACCAGTGTACTCAATTAATTGATGTTAGCCTTAATGATGGGAAGGCTGTTAAAATTGGTTCAAGAAAAGGGAAATTGGTCAGATTCTTCAGCCTTATCTCCAGTGAATCCTGCCTGTAGGTACACATATGTATACATCATATGGCAGCTTCAGGCATTGGCACACCTTATTAGAGGAGATTGCCAATACTAACTACAAAGGCTACTGTAGATTCTTGAAATTTGAAATAAAACAAAACATGCTGGAAATACTCAGCAGCTCAGTCAGTATCTGTGGAGAAAAAACGGGCAATGTTTACCATCTCAGCTCACAAAGATTAGCCACTTGGCTCAGTGTGACTGACACCCAGGGAATCATACCAGCAGAAGGCACCAACTTTAGAACAAAGGCAGCAAATTGCCCATCTTGTAGCACCATAATCTGACATTCAAGGACTTTCTCTTCCCATTTAAAAAAAACAAGCAATTTGCCTTTTGGTTTCACAGATCTAAGTGGAAGGTCACCTTTTCAACAATCCATTGTTTAGTTGAGTTTCTATTGTGCACAGGTCTAAAATCTTGTTAACACAGTGTTCTCAGTTGCTGTTGTATGCATGGAGGTGAAGGGTTAAATGTGACATGGAGAGGAATAACAAGCTGAACGTTGGATAACTGTTGATAATTGTCATCTATCAGATGGCTTTCCAGACTAATATTCTTACAGATTGATTGAGATAAATGTCTTTCAATGAAGAGCACAAACAATCTACTTTAAGCTGTTCTCTCTGAGTTTATCCACTGAGTATTGGCTAGGGATTGATTAAGGAAGATCAGGAGGAGAAACTAATTGATCTAATATTATTCACTCAGTCTCTGTGGGGAAAGGGCTTCATCTCTTCCACCTCAGTGGAAGAGGCAAGGTTGCTGCAGAAATGGAAGCAATACTTCACGTTTTCTAGTGTAACTAACACACTGCTTCAACTTTTACCTTACCCTGAATACCAAAACAGCATTCTTTTGCAATGCGTCCATTCAACCCCCATCCTTCTTCATCATTTCTGTCAAGTTCTATCAGTCTGGAGACAGGAGATTATGCTTGTTCAGTTCTCAGTCAGCAACTGGGCCACTTGAGGCCCTGATGATAGGTACAGTGAAGATTGATGATATAATCACCCTAAAGGGATTTGACCAGACAATCAACCTAACCCTGGATGAGAGTCATGAGTGAGTATTTAGATCACAACAAGGTGTGGAACAAGTAGTACTTGGCTGGCACATTGTAAGAGCAGACAATGTGACAGCAATTGGTGAAACAAAGAAACAGACTGGATTTGTGAAACATCAGAACCAAACCTGTAAATTCTGTAGTACATGGTAAGATGCAAGAAATTTGTGAATGCACGGCTGGCATTGCAGAGGTGAAAATCTGATGCTTTCACAATAATGCATATAGCCAGTTTGATATCTGAAGAATGAAATAATAATTCCTATTTGAATATTTGTATGTCTTTGTATTTTTAAATATGTACATAAATATTTCTTAAAACTTGGGTGTATTGAGTTCTTGATGATGAATGGAAAATAAACTTAACATATAATTTTAAACTAAAAAAGAACGTCATCCACCAGTCAGCAAGAGAGATCTATCAAATCATTCCAGGCAACAGTGAGCATGAGAGTGAGTTGCTGCAGGATTGCTACACATCTGGGACAGATAATAATGATAAAGTAATCCTGTGAAGTGAAGCTTTGTTCCAATAAAATAGGCTGTGCTTATTTTTCCTTCCTCAGTGGAATGAATTTATGATGAATGTTGTAACAGAGCCCCTACCAAATGACTGACAACTGGAGCATGGCATACAAGTGACAATATTAATGGTTTTATAATGGGAGAATTTTTTTGTTGATAATTTTCTTCTTCAGTCCTGATGTTTTCAGCACAATGTTTTGATATAAAAGATCATGCATGATGTATGAGCCAAAAAGATGTTAGCAAGCTACTTAAATGCAAGCTACAAAATTATGAGAGGCATAGACAGGGTGGATAGTCAGAAGCTTTTTTCCCCAGGATGGAAGTGTCAATTACAGGGGGGTACAGGTTCAAGGTGAGAGGGGGAAAGATTAAGAGAGATGTGCAGGGAAGGTTTTTCGCATAGGGACTAGTGGGTGCCTGGAACGTGCTGCCAGAGGTGAGGGTGGAAGCAGACACATTAGCAACATTGAAGAGGCATCTGGATGGGTTCATTAATAGAGAGGGAATAGAAGGGTAAGGACCAAGTAAGGGCAAAAGGTTTTTTTTTGTTTAGTTAGGGCATCATGATCTGCACAGGTTTGGAGGGCCAGAGGACCTGTTCCTGTGCTGTACTTCTCTTTGTTCTTTGTTTTTTTTTAAACATAAGGGTATTTAATATGGAAAGCATTGTACTGGAACACAATATTCTTCATAAAATACAGCACAGAAGGCAATTATATAATAAAAGCAAAATATTGCATATGCTGGAGACTTGAGATAAAAATAGAAAGTGCTGGAAAAACTGAGCCTAGCAGCATTTATGGAACGAGAAACAGAGTTAACGTTTTGCATCTAATATGATTCTTCTTCAGCACTTGAGGTTTTATGCTGTTGAAAAAATGGAGGAAGGGCAAGTAGAACAAAAGGGGAGGTCAGGGATAGGTTAAAGGGTGGAGGAGATTAAACACCAAAGATCCATGGTAACAGTAATAGTAAAAAATAAAATATTGGTGCAGAGTAGATGTGAATAGCAGAATAAAGGTCTGCTCTGTCTAAAAGCAAAAGCAAAACAAGATACAGACAGGCACTCAGTGGATGGGGGGAGGGGGAGCAAAATGGAGGACAGAGTTCATCGTCTCAAGTTGTTGAACTCAATGTTGAGTCCAGACTTAATCAGAAGATGAGAGCTGTTGTTACCAAGCTTGCTTTGACTTCACTAAAACAAAGCAACAGAAATGTGCAAATGAGGGCAAGATGGTGAATTGCAATAGCAAACGATTAGGGTCATGCTTGGGACTGAGTGGAAGTATTCCACACAATGTTCACTCAATCTCTGTTTGATCTCCTCAGTGCAGAGGGGAAAGCATTGCAAATAGTGAACACAATAAACTAAACTGAGCCAAGTACAAGTGAATTGTTGTTTCACCTGGAAGGAGTGTTTGGGGTCTTAGGCAGTGAGGAGGAAGGAGGTAAAGGGGCAAGAGTTAGAATACCATAGAAAACCTACAGTGCAGAAGAAGGCTATTTGGCCCATTGAGCCTGCACCAACAACAATCCCACCCAGGCCCGTATCCCCATGTAATTACCCTGCTAGTCGCTCTTACACTAAGGGCAATTTAGCATAGCCATTCAACCTACACAACTTTGGAGTGTGGGAGGAAACTGAAGCACTCAGAGGAAACACACGCAGACAAGGGGAACACATGCAAATTCCACACAGACAGTGACCTGAGGTCAGAATTGAGCCCAGTTCCCTAGCTAACCACTGGGCCACTGTACCTCTGTCGGCCACCCTTAGTTGTAAGTTATACATCTTACAATTCCATAAGAAGGTGCTCAGGTTCTGAGGGTGATAAGACAAGTGGATCAGAATGCCATGGAAGGAATGATCCCTTCAGAATGCTGACAGGGGAGGGGAAGATATATTTCTGCTGGCATTATGCTGGAGGTGGTAGAAATGGCACAAGATGATTTTTTGAATATGGAAGCTTGTAGGATGAAAATTGAGGACAAGATGCATGCTTTCATAGTCTGGGAAGAAGGGGAAGGGGTAAGGACAGAAGTGCGAGAAATGTGTTGGAAATGGCTGAAGGCGCCGTAACCACAATGGGATTGGGGAGGGTGGGGGTGGGATCCTTGCTTTGGGAGAAATGAAAACCTGTCAGAAGTGCTATTGTAGGGGAAGCATCATCAACACAGATGCTTCAGAGATGGAGAATCTGGGAGAATGGAATGGGTCCTTACAGGAAGCAATGTGTGAGGAAGTGTAGTTGGGGTAGTTGTGGAAGTTAGTGGACTTGTAATAAATATAGTAGACAGTCTCTCCTCAGAAATGGAGATAGAGAAGCCAAGGGAAATGTGAGAGGTGGACCATGTGAAGGCGAGAGAATGGTGGAAATTAGAAAATTCTTGAGCTTTTCCTGTCCTAGATGACAGCAGTTGTTGATACATCAGAATAAAGAGTTGTGGAACAGGGCCCATTAGGACAGCCAGTTGGTTCATTGTGCCTTTGCAAGTTCTTTGATGACCCATTAAACCAGTTCCACTGCCCCCTCCCTTAGTCACATACATTTTTCATTTAAAAGTAAACATTCAATTCCATTTGAGAACTCCCTTTCAAAATGTTCATTCCAAACAAGGGCGGCACAGTGGTCAGCACAGCTGCCCCACAGCACCACGGATGCAGATTCAATACCAGCCTCGGATGATTGTCTGTGTGGAGTTTGCACATTCTCCCGTCTCTGTGTGGGCTTCCTCTGGATGCTCTGGTTTTCTCCCACACTCCAAAGATGTGTGGATTAGGTTGATCGGCCATGCTAAATTGACCCTTTGTGTCAGGAGGATTAGCAGAGTAAATATCTGGGGATGTGGGGATAATGACTGGGTGGGATTGTTGTTGGTACAGGCTCGATGGGCCAAATGGCCTTCTTCTGCACTGTGACAACTCTATAATACTAAATCATAATGGCTGCATAAAATATGTTCTCTTCATTGTCCTCTTTTTTGGGTAATTATTTAAAATCGGGTTCTGACCCTCCTTTCAGTTTGTTTCTCCCTACCTGACTTATCATGACCCTTCATAACTTTGAACTACTCTATTAAATCTCCCCTTTGCCATCTCTGCTTTAAGGAGAACAATCCCAGCTTCTCTGCTCATTGTATAATTGAAATCTCACATTCCAGGTATCATTGTAGGAAATTCCATTTGCACTCTCTCCTTTGTAAAGTGTAGTGCCCAGAATTGAATGCAATAATCCAGTCAAAGCCTAACCAGAATATCTTAATAAAACAAAAAACAGAAAATGCTGGAAAATCTCGGCTGGTCTGACAGCATCTGTCGGGAGAGAATAGAGTCAATGTTTTGAGTCTAGTTGACTCTTCGTCAGAGCAGTATTTTGCTTCATAGAAGTTTAGCTTCTGTACTGTGTCTCTGTTTGTAAAAGTAAGTATCCTGTATGCTTCTCCTGTCATTTTCCAAGATTTGATAATGTGAACCTCCAGTTTTGTGAGAACTGTATCATTTGCTACTTGACATTGGCACACACGTGGATTTTAATAGGAATATTGGATTTCCAACTCAGGGCGGAAATCTTGACTAATTTCTCCCCTTCTTGTCTGGGGATGTTGTGGCTCATTGTGACATACAGGTATCATAACACTTAGAGATATCATAACACTTAGATTGAATCGGGGCTTTTCAGGTCCATAAATCTCAGCATCTGTCAAGCCGCATGGGGAAAATATAGGATCTCTTATTCATTTTTAATTTTAATTTGTGGAATACAGCAGACACATTTCCTTGCCTAGGTACAATATTCATCCTTTGGTTGCTAGTGAGAGTATTTAGTCCTTTAAAGCTGCCTGTTTGGATGTCTAAAAATGTCACAGATTAATCTGTTTGCATTTCTGTGTTGTTACCATGTCCACGTACACCTTATTATGCAAAGCAATCACCACTGCGTTCAGTTTTTGAAATAACTGTGTCACTTTGATTAATGTTTCTGTACATATTATGCAACAGCCAATCGACACTTTGTTTTTCCTCACTAAATCCTGATAATTTATTCGCTCACATTAACATTTCTCATGCAAATAGATACTGTTACAACTATCTCAAGCAGTTATATGCCTGATGTGAACCCTAATCAGATTTCTGACCTCCATTACCAGTTGAATCTCCTATTGTCACTGTAATTAACTACAGCAAAGATATGCGAGCATTTATCCCATTGTTGAATGTATCTTAATCTGTCCAAAGTAATATTGAAAATGAGACTGCAGTTTTGCAGGGCTACACAAGTTGCCCGCTATGTAAGAACATAAGAACATAAGAAATAGGAGCAAGAGTAGGCCATCTGGTCCTTCGAGCCTGCCCCGCCATTCAATAAGATCATGGCTGATCTGTCTTGGCTCAGTTCCACATCCCCGCCCTCTCCCCATAACCCTTAATCCCCTCGCTTATCAAAAACCCATCAACCCGCGTCTTAAAAATATTTAGCGAGGCAGCCTCCACCACTTCAACGGGAAGAGAATTCCAGAGATTCACCACCCTTTGAGTGAAGAAGTTCCTCCTCAACTCCGTTCTAAACCGCCCCTCCCCCTTTATCTTGAGGCTGTGCCCCCTAGTCCTACTATCCTTTCTGAGCGGGAAGAGTCTCTCCACCTCTATCCTATCCATCCCATTCATCATCTTATACATCTCAATGAGATCTCCCCTCGTTCTTCTAAACTCTAACGAGTACAAGCCTAGTTTATTCAGCCTCTCCTCATAGCTCAACCCCCTCAACTCCGGCATCAGCCTAGTAAACCTCCTCTGCACTCCCTCCAAGGCCAAAATATCCTTGCGTAAGTACGGCGCCCAAAACTGCACACAGTACTCCAGCTGCGGCCTCACCAATGCCCTATACAGCCGCAGCAAGATCTCCCTACTTTTATATTCAATCCCCCTCGTGATGAAGGCCAGCATCCCATTCGCCTTCCTGACCACCTGCTGCACCTGCAAGCTGGGTTTTTGCGACTCATGCACAAGGACCCCGAGGTCCCTCTGCACCGTCGCCTGCTGCAGTTTTTCTCCACGTAAGTAATAATCCTTCCTACCATTATTCCTACCAAAGTGGACCACCTCGCACTTGCCAACATTAAATTCCATCTGCCATTTCCTGGCCCATTCGCCCAGCCTGTCTAGATCCTTCTATAGACTCTCACCACCCTCCGCACAATTTGCCTTTCCACCAATTTTGGTGTCATCAGCAAATTTCGACACCCTACACTCGGTTCCCTCCTCCAGATCATCTATATAAATGGTAAATAGCTGAGGCCCCAGCACCGACCCCTGGGGCACTCCACTAGTCACTATCCGCCAATCCGAATAGCACCCATTGACCCCCACTCTCTGCCTCCTATTTGACAACCAATCCTCTATCCACGCTAACACCCTACCCCCAACTCCATGCCCCCTTACCTTCTGCAATAACCTCTTGTGAGGTACCTTGTCAAACGCCTTCTGAAAATCAAGAAAGACCACATCCACCAGCTCTCCTCTATCCACCGCCCTAGACACATCCTCATAGAACTCCAGTAAATTTGTCAGACACGACTTCCCTTTAACGAAACCGTGCTGCATCTGCTCTATCAAGCAGCTCCCCTCAAGATGCCTCGCTATTTCCTCCTTGATGACGGATTCTAATATTTTACCTACAACAGACATTAAACTAACAGGCCTATAATTCCCCGCCTTTTGCCTGGCACCCTTCTTAAACAACGGCGTAACATTAGCCGTTTTCCAATCTTCCGGCACTTCCCCGGAATCCAGCGACGTCTGGAAAATAACCACCAAGGCATCCACTATCACCTCCGCCATTTCTTTCAGAACCCTCGGATGCATTCCATCCGGTCCTGGGGACTTGTCCACAATCAGCCCCTCCAGTCTGTCGAGCACAGCCTCTCTAGTAACAATAATGTCATTGAGACCCTCCAGTCCTACCACCTTTCCATCTCTAACATCCGGCAAATTATTCATGTCCTCCTCCGTGAAGACCGAAACAAAAAAGTTATTCAAGACCTCAGCCATTTCCCCATCCCCTACCATTAAGTCCCCCTTCTCATCCTCTAAGGGACCAACGTTCACCCTAGCCAGCCTCTTCCTCTTTATATATTTATAAAAACTCTTGCTATCCTTTTTTACATTAAGCGCTAGCCCAGCTTCATAGTTTCTCCTACCCTTCCTTATCAACTTCTTTGTCAATCTTTGTTGACATTTAAACCTCTCCCAATCCTCTTCTCGCCCACTACTCTTAGCTACTCTAAACGCCTCCGCTTTTAATTTAACACTTTCCTTCACCTCCTTCGTTATCCACGGCTTATTACCTCTCCTCCTACGGTCCTTTTTGACCATCGGAATAAATTTCTGCTGAGCACCAAGAAAGATCTCCTTAAAGATCCTCCACTGCTCCTCAGCAGACCTACCTTCCAACGCGCTCCCCCAGTCCACATTCGCCAATTCTTCTCTCATCCTACCGTACTCCCCTCTGTTCAAACAAAGGACGCGTGTCTGGGAACCCACTTTCTCCTCCTCCATCTGCACCAGAAACTCCACCATACAATGATCACTCTCCCCAAGAGGATCCTTCACCGCAAGTTCCCTAATTCTACCCGCCTCATTACATAGCACCAGATCCAAGATAGCTCGCTCCCTCATCGGCTCCAACACACACTGTTCCAGGAAACTATCCCGGCAGCATTCCAAGAACTCCTCCTTGAGCCCACCGCGTCCAACATGGGTCAACCAATCAATGTGCAGATTGAAATCCCCCATGACTACGGCCGTCCCATTCCTGCATGCCGCACTTACTTGCGCGTTAACAGCCCGCCCCACCTCCAGATCATTATTCGGGGGCCTATAGACAACACCCACCAGCGTCTTCCTCCCTTTGCTGTTCCTAATCTCTACCCACAACGATTCCACGTTCTGCTCCTTGGCTCCAATATCATCCCTTGCTACCACCCTGATGCTATCCTTAATCAGCAGAGCTACGCCCCCCCCTTTTTCCTCCCGCCTATCCTTCCTAAACACTTGATACCCCTGGACATTCAGCTCCCAGTCCCTGTCACCTTGCAGCCACGTCTCTGTAATGGCCACTAGATCATATCCATTTGTGTCGATCTGTGCCACCAACTCATCCACTTTATTCCTAATGCTTCGCACATTCAGATAAAGCGCCTTCATCCCAGCCTTCACCTGGACCTTATTTGCCGGAACGCCACTAACCATACTCATGCCCCTTACTCCCTCTATCCTTACCTGTACCGTCTCCTTAACTTTCGACCCTGTAATGTCACCTACAGATCATGGCTGATCTGTCGTGGCTCAGTTCCACATTCCCGCCCTCTCCCCATAACCCCTAATCTCCTCTCTTATCAAAAACCCATCAACCCGCTTCTTAAAAATATTTAGCGAGGTAGCCTCCACCACTTCAACGGGCAGAGAATTCCAGAGATTCACCATCCTTTGAGTGAAGAAGTTCTTCCTCAACTCCGTTCTAAACCGCCCCCCCCCTTTATCTTGAGGCTGTGCCCCCTAGTCCTACTGTCCTTTCTAAGCGGGAAGAGTCTCTCCACCTCTATCCTATCCATCCCATTCATCATCTTATACGTCTCAATGAGATCTCCCCTCATTCTTCTAAACTCTAACGAGTACAAGCCTAGTTTATTCAGCCTCTCCTCATAGCTCAACCCCCTCAACTCCGGCATCAGCCTAGTAAACCTCCTCTGCACTCCCTCCAAGGCCAAAATATCCTTGCGTAAGTACGGCGCCCAAAACTGCACACAGTACTCCAGCTGCGGCCTCACCAATGCCCTATACAGCCGCAGCAAGACCTCCCTACTTTTATATTCAATCCCCCTCGCGATGAAGGCCAGCGTCCCATTCGCCTTCCTGACCACCTGCTGCACCTGCAAGCTGGGTTTTTGCGACTCATGCACAAGGACCCCGAGGTCCCTCTGCACAGTCGCCTGCTGCAGTTTTTCTCCACTTAAGTAATAATCCTTCCTACCATTATTCCTACCAAAGTGGACCACCTCGCACTTGCCAACATTAAATTCCATTTGCCATTTCCTGGCCCATTCGCCCAGCCTATCTAGATCCTTCTGCAGACTCTCCACACCCTCCGCACAATTTGCCTTTCCACCAATCTTGGTGTCATCGGCAAATTTTGACACCATACACTCGGTTCCCTCCTCCAGATCATCTATATAAATGGTAAATAGCTGAGGCCCCAGCACCGACCCCTGGGGCACTCCACTAGTCACTATCCGCCAATCCGAATAGCACCCATTGACCCCCACTCTCTGCCTCCTATTTGACAACCAGTCCTCTATCCACGCTAACACCCTACCCCCAACTCCATGCCCCCTTACCTTCTGCAATAACCTCTTGTGAGGTACCTTGTCAAACGCCTTCTGAAAATCAAGAAAGACCACATCCACCAGCTCTCCTCTATCTACCGCCCTAGACACATCCTCATAGAACTCCAGTAAATTTGTCAGAGTATTCCCTTCATTTCCATGAAGGGCATGTGGAGAATCCAAATAAATAAGAAAATAGTACAATTCACTAGAAGCTGGCATTGACGTAATACATACCATGGGCAGTGCCAGAAAATGAACTTTAGTAACTTTGCTGGCTGCAGATGGTATATATGTGGCATGAGTTGATTTCATGTTGGATCTTGAAAGAAAGATTTACAATGATTATAGCCACAAGCAAATAATTTCTGAAATGCATTTCCTGTTGTTTGTTCAGAAATAAGCCCAAGACCCTAGAAACAGAATCAAGATGAACCATTACTTAGTCTGCATTGTGGTGTTGATTGATGGATGTATGTTAGTTGGGCTTATTGATGGAGCTACCTGCTCTTCTTCACAAAGATATTATAGGGCCTTTTACACCCACAGAAAGACCAGGACTTCCAACTTAGTGTCTCACCTAGAGGACTGCCCTTTCTACATAAAGCTCCCTCAGTACTGAACTGAAATATCAATGGGCCAAGGACAGATCCTGGCAGGACTTCAGGGATAATAATGTAAAAAGAGGAGCCATTGCTGAAGATGCTGATAGCTATGAAACGTAAGTGTGAAACTATCTGGGGAAGTAATCCTACTGAAGCTAGACTATAAAAGACAGATATTGGAGGAGAATTAGTTCTGGCAGCCAAATGTAAGGATGCAGTGAAATCAAGGAGGATGAAAAGGGGCGGGTTTACCATGATCACAGGGCAACCATTTGTGATTTGATTTGATTTATTATTATCACATGTATTAACATACAGTCAAAAGTATTGTTTCTTGCGAGTTTTACAGACAGAGCATACCGTTCATAGAGAAGAAAGGAGGAAGTGCAGAATGTAGTGTTACAGTCATAGTTAGGGTATAGAGAAAGATCAACTTAATGCAAGGTAAGTCCATTCAGAAGTCTGACAGCAGCAGGGAAGAAGCTGTTCTTGAGTCAGTTGGTATGTAACCTCAGACTTTTGTATCTCTTTCCCAACAGAAGAACATAATAACATGGGAACTAGGAGCAGGAGTAGGCTCTGTCATTCAGTAAGATCATGGCTGATCTTTTTGTGGACTCGGCTCCACTTACCTGCCCACTTACCATAACCCATGATTCCTTTACTGTTCAAAAATGTATCTATTCTTGCCTTAAAAACATTCAATGAGGTAGCCTCAACTACTTTACTGGGCAGGGAATTCCACAGATTCACAACCCTTTGTGTGAAGAAGTTTGTCCTCAACTCAGTCCTAAATCTGCTTCCCCTTTTTTTGAGGCCATGCCTGTAGTTCTAGTTTCACATGCCAGTGGAAACTATTTCCCTGCTTCTATCTTGTCTATTCCCATCATAATTTTATATGTTTCTATAAGATCTCCCCTCATTCTTCTGAATTCCAGCGAGTGTAGTCCTAGTCTATTCAGTGAATCCTCATAAGCCAACCCTCTCAACTCCAGAATCAACCTAGTGAATCTCCTGTGCAGCCTCTCCAGTGCCAGTATATCCTTTCCCAAGTAAGGAGACCAAACTGTACACAGTACTCCAGGTGTGACCTCGCCAGCGCCTTATACAGCTGCAACATAACCTCCATTGCTTGAGCAATGAAGGATAAAATTCCATTTACCTTCTTAATTACATGCTGCACCTGCAAACCAACTCCTTGAGATTCCTGCACAAGGACATCCAAGTCACTCTGCAGCACGCTGCAATTTTTTACCATTTAAGTAATTGTCTATTTTGCTGTTAATCCTATCAAAATGGATGACCTCACATTTACCAACGTTTACCATCTGCCAGACCCTTGCCTACTCACTTAGACTATCTATATCCCTTTGCAGGCTTCCAGCATCCTCTGAACACTTTGCTCTGCCACCCATCTTAGTGTCATCTGCAAATTTTGACATACTACCCTTGGTCCCCGACTCGAAAACTTCTATGTAAGTCGTAAACAATTGCAATCCCAACACTAATCCCTGAGATACACCACTAGTCACTGATTGCCAACCAGAAAAACACCCATTTACCCTCATTCTTTGCTTTCTGTTAGTTAACCAATCCTCAATCCATACTAATATATTATCTGTAACACCATGCACCTTTATCTTATGTAGCAGTTTTTCGTGCATCACCTTGTCAAATGCCTTCTGGAAATCCAGATAGACCACATCCGCAGATTCCCCATTGTCCACTGCACATGTAATGTTCTCAAAGGAATCCACCAAATTAGTCAAACATGACCATCCCTTCATGAACCCTTGCTGCATCTTACCAATGGGACAATTTATATCCAGATGTCTCGCTATTTCTTCCTTGATGATAGATTCAAGTATTTTCCCTACTGCAGAACTTAAGCTAACTGGCCTATAGTTACCCACCTTTTGCCTACCTCCTTTTTTAAACAGTGGCGTCACATTTGCTGTTTTCTAATCTGCAGGAACCACCCCAGAGTCCAGCGAATTTTGGTAAATTACCACTAGTGCATTTGCTATTTCTCCCGTCATCTCTTTGAGTACCCTGGGATGCATTCCACCAGGACCAGGAGACTTGTCCATCTTTAGCCCATTAACTTGTACAACACTATCTCTTTTGTGATAATGAAAGTTTCTAGGTTCTTCCTGTCATCAATTTTTGGCATGTCATTTGTGTCTTCAACTGTGAAGACCAACACAAAATACCTGTTCAATGCCTCAGCCATTTTCTCATTTTCAATTATTACATCCCCCTTCTCATCCTCTAAAGGACCAATGTTTACTCTTTTTCATTTTATGTATTTGTAGAAACTTTTGCTGTCTGTGGAGAAGGTAAAAGTGAGCATGTCCAAGGTGCATGGGGTCCTTAATCATGATGGCTGCTTTGCCAAGACAGTGATAAGTATAGACAGAATGAAAAAATGGGAGGCTGGTTGGTTAGGTCTTTTTCAGTGCTGTGCCAGGGATGGCAACTTGATGGGAGAGATTCAGGAAAGATTGATGAGAAAATAAACAACTTTGGAAAAGAACAGGAGATTGAAGAAGTGGGCAATTGTTGTCAAAGACAGAGCAGAGGGGCTGGGAGTCAAACTTTAGCCAGCTATGTTAGCTGTGTTGAGGGAACGCAGTGGCATAGTGGTATTTTCACTAGACCACTAATCCAGAGACCAGGGAAATTTCTCCCTCAATGTCAACAAAACAAAGGAGATAGTCATCAACTTCAGGAAGTGTAGTGGAAGACATGCCCCTGTCTATATGAATGGGGATGAAGTAGAAATGGTGAGAGATTCAGGTTCTTAGATGTCCAGATCACCAACAACCTGTCCTGGTCCCTTCATGCCGGCACTATTGTTAAGAAAACCCGCAAATGCCTCTAATATCTCAGCAGACCAAGGAAATTTGGCATGTTCGCTATGACTCTCAACAACTTTTACAGATACACCATAGAAACCTTTTTTTTCTGGTTGTATCACAGTTTGGTATGGCTCCTGCTCTGCCCAAGACCACAAGAAACTACAAAGGGTCATGAACAAAGCCTAATCCATCACATAAACCAGATTCCCACCCACTGACACTGTCTACATTTCCCATTGCTTCAGGAAAGCAAGTAGCATAATTAGGGACCCCACTTATCCCGGACATATTCTCTTCCACCTTCTTCCGTTGGGAAAAATATTCAAAAGTCTGAGGTCGCCAACTGACTCAAGTACACTTTTTTCCTGATGCCATCCGATTTTTGAATGGACCTACCTTGCATTAAGTTGATCTTTCTCCACACCGTAGCTATGACTGTAAGACTACATTCTGCACTGTCTCCTTACCTTCTCTATGAACAGTATGCCTCGTCTGTATAGCGCACAACAAACAATACTTTTCACTGTATACGAATACATTTGACAATAATAAATCAATTCAAATCAATGCTCTGGAGACCTGTGTTCAAATCCTACCACATCAGAGAGTGAATATTGAATTCAATAAAAATTTGAAATTAAAAGTCTTATGATGACTGTGAAACAATTGCTGGTTGTCATAAAAGCCCACTGGGTTCACGATTGTCCATCAGAAAGGAAATCTTCCTTCCTCACCCCATCTGGCCGACATGTGACTCCAGATCCACAGCAATGAAGTTGATTCTTAAATGCCCTCAAGGATGGACAATAAATGCTGGCTCTGCCAGCGATGCCCATGTCCCCTTAATGAATTAGAATTTTTATAAAAATCAGTTTTCAAAGCAAGAAGTATCATACCTGAGGAGTGGATTCTCTTTATGGCAAAATAACTGGCTTGATTAATATCTTCATAGAAATCATAGAAACCGTACAGTACAGAAAGAGGCCATTTGGCCCATCGAGGCTGCACCAACCACAATACCACCCAGGCCCTACCCCCATATCCACCCACTAATCTATGCATCCCAGAACACTAAGGGCAATTTTTAGCATGGCTAATCAACCTAACCCTCACATCTTTGGACTGTGAGAGGAAACCGGAGCACCTGGAGGAAACCCACGCAGACACAAGGAGAATGTGCAAACTCCACACAGACAGTGACCCAAGCCAGGAATCGAACCCAGGTCCCTGGAGCTGTGAAGCAGCAGTGCTAACCACTGTACTACTGTGCTGCCTATCTTCTATTGTTTAATGTAGTGGATACTACCTAAATACTACAGAAAAAATACAATTCACGCCAACTCCCTGATTGCTTAGCGGCAAAATGGTTCATGGACACATCGGCACAGTGGCATAGCGTTTAGCACTGCTGCCTCACAGCACTAGAGACCCGGGTTTGATTCCCAGCTTGGGAGTCAGCATGCTTCCCCCCCATATCTGCCTGGATTTCCTCTGGGTGTTCCAGTTTCCTTCCACAGTCCGACAGACATGCTGATTAGGTGCATTGGCCATGCTAAATTCTCCCTCAGTGTACCCAAACAGGTGCCAGAGTGTGGCGACTAGGGGATGTTTCACAGTAACTTAACTGCAGTGTTAATGTAAGCCTACAAGTGAACTAATAGATAAACTTAAATAAACACAAATTACTGCAAGGTACCCCAGGGAAGAGGCAGGCGGAAACCCCAGTTTAAGCCACCTAAGCTTTTAGGAAAGGAGGCATAAACATTAGGAAGAACTAAAGTCTGCTATCTGGCCTTGATTCAGTTCCAGGCATTTTGTGTGCACACTTTAAACTGCGGTAACAGCTGTCTTACAGATTCACCACTGTCACACCACTTTTATATCAGTCAATATTGCGCACAACATTCATTACTTAAAAAAAAATGTAAAAAAGATGTTCACAACTGAAGCATGGAAAGTGGTAAGTTTTAGGTTATAATTTAATCTGATCTGTGGTGACATTCATAGACCATTCCATAATAACATTCTCAGCATTTATGACATCATCCTTAGTCACTCAGCTCAATCGTTGTCTTGTCTGTTCCCTGCCACCCATCTGTTATCCTTACATTCGCCAGCAGAAAACAACAATATGAATCATGTAGAGAGGGCATGCGCTTTGCATGTGAAATAGATTTGCTGACAAAACAGTGGCTTGTCTGAACTAGATTTGCAAAATTTCTGGCACCCCTTCCCTCATCACACCGCACCAGTTTACTTCATAGCTCGACTGTTGGCAGTGTCTTGTAGACCTGCAGATGCCAGAGCCCCTCATGTTGCCTCACCTTAGCAGCCAATCTATGTTGATGAGCGTAGACATGCAACTCTGAAGATCAGTGGATTCATTTAACAACACGAGTGCATTGGAACAGGTGATGCTGATGTCCACTTCTGATGCTATTGCAATGTTTAGGTATCAGGCTTGGATTACTTCATTCCCACACTGGCACAAGCACCACAAGTGGGTGCTTGTGCCAGTAGATGAACAACTTAAATCTCCACTAGAAGACAATGGCATGACAGGTGGCATTGAAAGGCAACTTGGGGGGTCCACACTACATTGAGCCCTCAAGACAGTCACTATGAGGATTTGAATTGGAGTTGTCATTGGAAACAGACATTGGTTGCATAAATGTATAGATGAATTAATCCTAGCCAAATGAGATAAATATACAGCATAAGCATTTGTGGTTTCACCTTTGGCATAGTACAATAAATACATCACAAGAAAAACATTTCCTTTCCAAAGAAATCATAATCCCCTGCCTCAGGCGGCTTCAGATATTATAATGTGGCAGTGTCAGACTGGAGCATCTGGGTGAAAGAGAGGAGGGGCTTGGCTTGTGCTGTTTGTTTTAATAGAAGGGTGTCAAATGCCATACAAAATTGAAAGCCTCTCTCTTACTTATAACATGACTATTCCTATAGCATAAATGCACAACAGGGAACAAGACTGCTTCCCTTCACTGCAAACCTAAATCGGTAATCTTCCTACATCCCCATGCCTCATTTCAAGGAGAATTGATTCAGCCATGGGGGATATTTATACATGTCTGAGATTTCAACAGAAATGAGAGGTGAAAATGAAGGGGCAGGTGACAAGTTGAAAATCTGCCCCAATATCTCTGAGCGAAAGACAGCAACTTATTCAGCAGTTCAGGTCAAAGGAAGAAGGCCAGATTTTCAGGGTGTTGAGCCGACTCTGGAGACCTTCAAAAATGGGGTGAGGGGGAGTGCGGAGAGGGGGTGATGGGGGGTGGGTGTCGTTGTCGACCCAGTTCTGGGACTCCTGCCCCTATTCCTGGTATTGGATTGAGAACTGAACCATGCATTTCTAACCTGCCTCGTCCCATTGTATGGGTAGGCATCTCATACCCAACACCCCCCACCCATCAACCACCTCCCTGCCCATTCCCGACCACTATGCTGGCAATTTTCATGAAGTCAGGGCAGCTTTTTGGATGACATGTGGAAAGATGGTTCACGGCCCCTTCAAAGGAGTTATGAACCATAGTTTGGATTCAAGAACCATTCAAAAATTGTATTTAAAAAAAATGTATATGCTCCCTTCAAGACCCCCTGAATCCTTCATGCCCACTCGCCTAATAAGTACCATAAGATGAATGAGCCATCTAATAATAATGGCATTTCTTGAAATGCACTTTATAAAAATGCCCATTCAAAAACCTCCCTTGAAAGAAACTGCCGCTCTTACAACCCAGGGAAGTCAATTAGAAAGGTTGATTATAATATCAATAAAAGAAGCTTTATCGCATTTCTCACCTCTGAACTTTGGCCAAATAAACATACAGACATTGAAAAAAAATTCAAAGAAATAATAACTTACTCCAGTTTCATAAAGCTGTCAATTAATCAGAGTGAACAATCCACTTTTGCTTATGAAAACTGCTGAGTTAATCCATTAGAGAGTCTTGGAACCGAGGCAAGCATTCATAATGATGTCAACTATGAACTATATCAATGCCTAGACATCTATTTCTTTTTCTAACCAGCCCACCTTGGCATCCGCCTGCCTTCATGACTGAATCAGAACTGTTGCTGGGATTGTTGGGCCTGATTCAATCTAAATATGACTACCCAGAGCAAAAATATTGTGTGTAGTGGATATTTATACGGAAAAGGTCTGCTGACTCGAGTTTCTTTCTTCAATGGCGAACATTGGCCTAGACTCTCAGTTTAGAAATTCTTCAAAATGTTCTCTCCAGCAAACAACCTGGATAAGCTCCTGTCCATGCTTGTCTCTCAGTGGAATTGACCCTTAAGTGCTTGCACCATAAATCATTTCAACAATGCTGAAGAAACTGTTCATATTGCTGGTGCCTGAGAATTGCTGAATTTCCCTCGCTTTTTCTGCCCAACATTTGTTCTTTCGGCCACATTACACCTCATCTCTGGTAAATTATCCACAGGCATAGAGATTATCCACCGAATAGGAGGAGAACTGTTCAATGTACACCACCTACGATCCAAAATCCTAAACACTCCAACTTCAGTCATTGAGCTTCAGTATGCAGGTACCACACTCACTCAGCAACTGAGCTTCAAGTCATCGTTGACTCCTTCTCCAAACGCATGGAAAGCTAAGGTCTTCATTCAACTAGCTCCCAACATCTCTCCCCATTGAGATGAAGGTCAAACCATGAGATCCTGGAAAATGTAAATCATTTTTCATACATAGAAGCATCCTCTTGATGAAGACATAAGTGATGAAATTCATCATTGCTTCCAATGTTCATCCTTTGCAGAGAGTGTCTGAGGACCAGAATCTCAAACTTGAGATTAATGTCATGGTTTACTGGGCAACAGTGTTCCTTGTGCTTCTAATATACTTTGGAGACTTGGACAACTGAGAGCAAGCATCTCAAGACACTGGCAAAGTGCCATCAGTAAAGTCTTTATAAGATCCTTAAGAAGCAGTGAACAGAAAGACAACCCAACATGGCACCTCTCGCAAGCCAATGTACGCAGCATTGAGGCAGTAGTCACTCAAAACCAACCCTGCTGGACAGGATATGTCAGTTCAAAGTCTGACACCAGACTCCCAGGCAATAGTTACACTCGAAACTTATTTGCAGCAGGAGATTCCCAAAAGGACAGCAGAAACCATTTAGGGATGTTCTCAAAGCATCTCTGAAGAGGTCAAACATCACTCTGCTGATGCATGAGAGTCCGTGGCTTGTGACCAATCAAAATAAAGTTAGTTTATCGGGGAAAGCACCAAACACAATGGGAGACTGTCAGGAGTACAGAGAGGAATAGGAGACACTGCAGAAATATCCAAACACCCATGTGCCTGTCCCTTCAAGCACCAAATGTGGCAGAGTCTGCAGATCAGGGGCAGCACGGTGGCACAGTGATTAGCATTGCTGCCTCACAGCTTCAGGGACCTGAGTTCGATTCCCAGCTTGGGTCACTGACTGTGTGGAGTTTTCACATTCTCCCCATGTCTGTGTGGGTTTCCTCCGGTTTCCTCCTACAGTCCAAAGATGTGTGGGTTAGGTTGATTGGCCATGCTAAATTGTCCTGGGATGTGTAGGTTAGAGGGGTTAGTGGGGTAAATGGGTGAGTTTGTGGGGATAGGGCCAGGGGTGGGATTATTGTTGATGCAGACTCAATGGGCCGAATGGCCTCTTTCAGCACTGGAAGGTTTTTGGACTGATCAGCCTTCTCAGAACCCATCCATCTGGAGTAGAAGCAAAGCACCCTCCCAAGGACTGCAAAAAACATAATATTTAGCAGTTATATTACTGAAGGAACTGCAAATCTATGGATGTTTGTTAAACATGAGATGAGCTGTGTATTTTTTTATGACCACTGTTGACCTTGACATGCCACTGGTTTAATTATTTATGAATTTATTGATTAGTATCACAAGTGATCTTACATTAACAATGCAATAAAGTTACAATGAAATCCCCTAGTCGCCACACTCTGGTGCCTGTTCGGGTACACTGAGGGAGAATTTAGCATGGCCAATGCACCTAACCAGCACGTGTTTCAGACCGTGAGAGGAAACTGGAGCAGCAGGAGGAAACCCGCACAGACATAGGGAGAATGTGCAGACTTGCACAGACAGTGACCCTTGGCGGGAATCAAACTTGGGTCCCTGGCATTGTGAGGCAACAGTGCTAACCATTATGCCACCGAGCCACCCTGGGGGAGGTCGGGGGTGGCGGGGGGCTGGCGGCGAGGAGGGAGATTATCTGGTTCAACCATATCCCAGTAAGAGTTGGTGCTTTTAGAAAATAAGTTGGGACAATTGGAAGAAAGTGAGAAAATGACAATCAAAAATTCCATAGGAAGGAAGTGATTCTGTCACTCATCAAGCCTTTGATTGTTTACCTTCTCGCGGAGCTGAATGACATGAGTTAGTTTGCAAGGTGGCTAGACATCCAGATTATAATTTCTTTGGTTTTGTGTTACCACTGGAGCGGATACACCAAATGTAACACAACTTATCTTACAATCGCATTCCTGTTGCACTATTAGCAGCAGCAGGAGTTCTATCCATAATAAAAGCAAATTACTGCAGATGCTGAAATCTGAAACCAAAAGAGAAAATGTTGGAAAATCTCAGCAGGTCTGGCAACGTCTGTAAGACGAGAAAAGAGTCCAGACAACTCTTTGTCAAAGCTTTGAGATTTTCCAGCATTTTCTCTTTCTATCCATAATAAGTTGTGTTGGGAACGTTTTGCAGCAAAGAGTTTACTGCCAACAATTCCCCTTTCTACTAAAATCCAGAGCAATTGAATCAAATTATTCACCAGATCGGAAACATTGAATAATTGGGGAAAAGCCAATTTAATTCATAGTCAGGCAATTTGCTATATCAAGTGAGATTGATGGTGGTGCTGCTGAAGACAGAACTCCTGCTGCCAGCTTTCTCCAATGCTGACAGCATCCTCTTTCCAATAGATACACATGCAGGCCATCAAAGTGACAGCTACTGGTTAGAATGGCCTGGAATGGCAAACAGAATCGGTTCCAATGGGAGACTGTCAACTTGAAATATTAATCCTGGGGGTGGGGTGGGGCATGTGAAAGTTGGGGAGGTCGTATTGCTCATTTCCACCGGGAGCCCCACAATATTATACTGAGATAGCCTTCACAAGAAGAGAGCGGGCCTTCTATCCCTCATGGGCACAAACCACACCCTGTGAGAACTGCCAGCCATTCTGCTTATCACATGTCTGCCAGATTCAGGTAAATCTGGGATTTTGGTCAGATTGGGGGATGCCAGGGAAGGGGGTGTGTGCGGGGTTGGAATTTGGAGGCCAACAGAAGATTCACAAAGCTGGAGTACAATCTTGGGAAGTGCGCCTCTGATGGGCACTGGGACATCCGTCCCGTTCCTCCGGGCCTGTTAGCTGCAAAAAGCAGCAGTCTGGCCTCCTACACCTTCTCAAGCAGCATGCGTTAACCCTATTTTGGATACATCAAATAACCAATGGAACAAAATCAAATAAACTGAGGGAGCTGCATGTAATGTTGTGGTGGAGACAGAATGAGACCATTAGCTGACTATTGATTAACCAGTTAAGAGCCTCAATAAGGCACAAGAGTGGGCTGGCTGGTTTCCACCTTATCCACACCCCATAATACATGGGACAGCTCAGCAGAAAGGTGGTGGGCTAGCTGTTAGTTGGGGGGGGGGCTGTAAAATTCTCCGCTTTTTCTCTAAAGTGCTACCTCATTAGCTATTTGCTGCATTTTCTGTTTTTATTTCAGATTTCCAGCATCTGCATTATTTTGATTTTATTTTCTTGGTTTTGAATCTATTTGCGTAGAATATAAAAGTAATGAGGTCACATTGCACTTTGCTCAGTTCACAATTTGAGTAACATACAGATATTTCCCGACCCATTTTATGAAGAACATAAAAGCAAGAAAAAGCACATATATCAGAAAATACAAGGGCAAGACTGGTCTGTGATGTGATGTTACTCAACAGTTAAATAACCAGCAACCATTCACAGAAAAATAGACACTTTGGCAAATTATTGGGTAGCTGTAGAACTACACTCAAGCAAATGTGAACCCCATCAGTAACTTAGGGTGAGGGCGGAGAGGGGACAGTGAAAACCTAAACGTAATAAAGACTACCAACTTAAAAGAAACATAATTGTCAAAGATTTCTTTCGAAACAAGAAAGGGTTAATGTTCTGTACTACACTTTCAATTGTTTCTTTTTAGTGCAATGTTTTGCCATTGTCAAGTAAGCTGTACCTGGATTAACTGGGCCAACATATACCATTTTATGCCACAGAAGTCTTCTGCCACAGTTGATGGCATACATAATTTCTACCAAGTCTTTTATTATGCAATTTGATATGGAGAAATTTGCCTGAAGCAATCTGGGGATGAACGGACAGTTGTGCATTTTTCACACGGGTGAAGTGTTCCTGAAACTGGGCAAAACAGAGATGAAGAATTAGGAATCAGTAAGTTTTTAGTTATCTCAGTGATCATTATTGCAAACAAGCACTTTATTTATACTTTTAATTTTCTTGCCAATGTTATTTCCCCCGTCCATTTGCTCAGGTACAATTGAATTGTTGCTGCTATCCTCCAACATTTTGCCTGTGAGACGGAACATCTTCGCCGGAGTTCTACTAGAATTAGAGTGGACGAGGAGCGGACAATAGAAAGGCCCTTTGACCTTGGGCAGGATTTCCTGGCCTTGGATCAAGCCAGGTCATAAAATCCCTCCCATGTGTCTCTTCTACTTCTGTAATCTTTCCTCACCCGTGACTGCCCTATTCCCTGTATCACTCTATTTCTAACCCTCTGTGCATGTATTCCACTGATGTCAGAATGTCTCAAGCTCACTTCTGAAAATCCTTTCCTAAACCACTCATCCTTGCATTCTTGTTATCCCAGCACCACTGCCACCCACCTCACATCCTGCTTTTAAAAGGCTCAAAGATTATATTGAAATTTTCCGACAGTAAGGGGTTTGCCAAACACTGAGAGCGATTGTAAAGAACTCCAGGACATTAGACATGTGGTAGATATAATTTCATGTGGAGAGGTGTCACAACACAGTTTGGGAGGAGAAACACTCTAGTGAAACACACAAAGGTCAATATGTTAGTCTGAGTATATGCAGCTTTATAAAAGATATACAAGCATTTTGGGTTATAGAAATAGTGGCACTGAGCACCAGACTGAAGAGGTAATTATAAATCTGTGCATGGTGGAGGGTTGCCTCAATTACAGAATTTGTGCAGTTTGAGGAGCCGTCATTTAGAAAAGAGCACAGACAGCAGATAATGTGGATTCATGAGGCCTGGTTTCCATGTCTAAATAGTGGCCAGGGTCAGGATGCAAAATGCTGTACTTGGCTCTTTCAGAGGAAAAACAGTTTTCCTCTATATTCCTGACCCTGTGCAATTTTATTGTGACCTTTTAGGGGGTTAGAAAGATAATGCCCACACACTTCTTTTCAAGGCCAGAGTCTCCATTAAGTACCACAGGAATTTGTGTTTCTTCCTGCATGCCTTTTTGATGCAGTGGTACAAGCTTTTGGAAGCCCCGATAGACATATTTTTTCAAGAGGTCTTGATCACCAGGAGAAGCCTGTTTTGACACCATCTGGGCCACTGTAAGATGCTGTACATTAATATAGATGTGTTTTTAATGCAGTTGTTAATCGCAGGGATCTGTTCTGCAAAGGTAAGTTGACCCTTACATTGATCAGCACTGTGTAACTGTTGTCATGCATTACAGTTCTTTTCTGCCGTGGATAATGAATATGGGAAAAAAAGATGTTCTGTCAGCCTCTACTGTCACACTTTGTGCTGTGATTTAAATTGACAATTCTGGGGTGATTTTCTGGATCAATTCATGGGGGACGTAAATCTTGTTATGGCCAGAAACCCGTGCCAGGAGATCATAATGGGATTTGTGCCTGGGACATCATATAAAGAGATCACACCCCCACCCCCACCCACCCACCACTAGTGGAATGAACAATATGCATTTAACAGAAATGCTTTTACACCATCACTCATGGGTTCACCATATGTCCTCCCACCCCTCCCCTCTACACGTGATGTCACACCAGCAGGAGTTACTAATCGTTTCCAAAACCAGAAACCAGGCTTGGTGACCTGGCCACAGAGGCCAGTGTAACCCCAGGAATATAACAGAGCAGTGATCTGGCACTGCCACTTCTCACCTTGGAAGGGGGCAAGGACTTAAAGATCAGGTCTAAAAGAGGTGGGACCTTAAGAGAGCAGGCCTGTAAGCATCCTTTAATGGGAATTCACCTCATATTGAGGGGGGGGGGGGGGGGGGGGGGGCGGTGGGTGTGACAATGCCCCGATGCAGTCAATTATGGGGGCTCTACTTTTGAAAGTTGAAAAATCTCTGCACCTTCTCCCCTCCATTGACGGACAGATATTCTGCTTTGAACTGAAAATTCTACATTGTTACGTTCTATCACTTTTGGACAATGGATCTGCAAGCATTTGTTATGACAGCTTTAGTCATTATGAATGCTTTCTGGCTTTCAAAAGCTAATAATGGCTTTATCTCAGCAGGTAGTCTAATGATCCAAGAATGATTACCACTTTTAAGAAGCTGTAGTAATAGAATAGGGTTTTGCTGGAGTTCCTTGTTTATTTACAAATCTAATGGGAATTTGAATGATTATGGCTGGGATTTTCTGCAGCCAACCCCCCACCCCTGATGACCAACTCCTTCATTTTAGTGACATTGAGGGAGAGATTATTGTCATTGCACCAGTTGACGAGATTCTCCAACTCTTTCTGTCTCATCATTGTTTGAGATCCGACTCACCACAGTGTGTCATCAGCAAATTTGAAAATCGAGTTGGAGGGGAATTTGGCAAAATAGTCATAGGTATATAAGGAGCATAGTAAGGGGCCGAGGACACAGCCTTGTAGGGCACCGGTGTTGAGAATAATCGTGGAGGAGGTGTTGCTGCCTATCCTTACTGATTACAGTATGTGGGCTAGGAAGTTGAGCATCCAGTCAGAGAGAGAGGGTCTTGATGGGATTGTTGTCAGTGCAGGCTCAATGGGCTGAATGGCCTCCTTCTGCACTGTAGGGATTTTATGATTCTATGAATTGGGAATGTGCAATAAAAGGCCAAAAGAAAGAAACTGCATGCACTAACATTTCCATTCACATCTTTCACATAGCAACCTTAAAGGCGTCATAAATACTTTTTGATATTAAAGGCACGATGGAAAGTTGATGATATCAGATTTGAGGCTATGTATTGGAAGGTCTTGACAATGCAGTGGTCTCAATCGATACCTGTTCTGAGAGGAGGTGGGGGTGGGTGTAGAGTTGGGGGTGACGCTGGGATGGGGAAAGAAAGGCTAAATGTTTTTTGTTCCACTGAAATCCCTTACAATTGGCAAAAACAAAAAAAAACAACTTATTATGAGGGGGAAGGGAACTACATTGCAATATGCCATGCAGCTCTGAAAGGCTTTTGTAGACTAAATAAGAAAGGAAGCTATTCGGTTGAGCTTTATCAATTCCAGATGTTGGCTACATTCATTCATTAATGCTGCCAATAGGCCATGGCTAGTTCAGAAAGAGTCCAGAAACCTTCACACTTTTTGGCTGCAAGGAAATAGTACAATTCATTCAAACAGTTTTATCCAAAGCAATTCAGCTAAAACGTTTCACAACTCACCTCATACTCGCCCTCAGTTATAATTTTTTATGGCAATGATTTCCTGCTTGTTTTCTTTATTTAGCTTTGGGGTTCATATGGGACGGTTCCTGTGGCTATGCGTTATGAAAGATTAATTACAACCCTGCTTAAATCTAGCATTGTAATGGAGTGTGAAGTGGCTGCCGTGATTACTTCTGAATGCTGCTACCAAATTCTACCGCCAGTCTTAACTACGGTAGGAGTCAGCAGGCCAATAAACACAAAGGCTGGACTTGTTGCGGTTCTATATCTGAACAGACCTTTTAGATATCAGTCACTGCTGTAACGTGGTCTCAGATGATTCATATCAAGTAAAATTTGCCAAATCCATCAGCTTTCATGCATCCAGCTGAGCAATTGATTGTGCCAGTCAGAAATATTTTGTGCGATCTGCACATTTTAAATCACATTATTAGTGAGTTAGTTACAAATACAAAAATTTCCAATTTTATATTACAGGAATTCTTCTGCGATCTACAGGGGGTTCTAAAAGCTCGAGTGTGTGTCACATTTATAATGCAGGATAGATTCCACAATGTCAGCAGCAATTTAATGACATTAAAATGGCAACCAGCGCCTTTTTGTTTTAATGCCATTTCTGTTTTCCATCTGCACGACTGTTAATTCCAGAAAAGTCTTGTAAAACCACTTTCTGAGAGGTTAGCATTAATAGTGGTATGCAATGGGAAGGGATTTGGAACAATAATTCTTATTTTGCATTTTGTGTCAAATACTCAGTCGAGGCTGAACACAGAAAAGGAAGTCTGATCTCCAAATTGGTCAATCATGATACCACGGATAAGAACTACACGCACTCGGTGGGAGCTACAAACCGAGTGAATTTGGTAGCACAGTAGTTAGCACTGCTGCCTCACAGCTCCAGGGATCTGGGTTCAATCCCCAGCTTGGGATCACTGTCTGTATAGAGTTTGTACATTCTCCCTGTGTCTGCGTGGGTTTCCTCCCACAGCCCAAAGATGTGTGGGTCAGGTGGATTGCTCATGCTAAATTAGTGTCCCGGGATGCATAGGTTGATGGGATTAGAGCAGTAAATATGTGTGGTTACAGGGATAGGGTCTGGGTGGGGGTCTTGTCGGTGCAGACTCGATGGGCTGATTGGCCTCCTTCTGCACTGTAGGGTTTCCATGTTCCTGTGTTGTATGGGCACATGTTTGCATTAAGCGCAGCATTTATTCAGTAAAATCCTATTCATCTGCACTCAGTTTAGTTTGACCAGGACAACTTGTTTCCAGACCTCATTGCAACATTGTTCGAAACATGGTTAATAAAGCTAAATTCCAGAGGTGAAGTGAGAGTGTCCACCTTTGAAATCAAAGCAGCATTTAACTGAGTCTGGCTCAAGGAATCCTAGTTAAACTGAACTCAAATCAGGGATAAAACTCTCCACTGGTTCGAGTCATCCCTAATGTAAATTAAGATGGTTGTGTTCGCTGGAGGCCAATCATTTCAGTCACAGGATGATGCTGCTGGAGTTCCTCAAGGTAATATCCTGGGCCCCACAATCTTCAACTGCTTCATCAGTGACTTTCCCTCCTCCATAAGGTCAGAAATAAAGAGGTGCACCAATGATTACACAGTGTTTAACACTATTTACAACAGATAGTGAAACACCATTCCATGCAGCAGGACATGCATTATGTGACACTATGTAATAAACTTGAAACTTTTAAAATCAATTCAATTCAAATATAATTGCAGCAAGACTGCTCCTGTATTCAAATCCTCTTGCTCGGAAGACCATCAAACCATTTGTCTTCTTTACCACTTGTTGCATCTACATGCTTACTTTAAGCAACCAGTGTACAAGGACACCCAGGTCCCATTGCGCATTTCCACCTCTCAATTTATAGCCATTAAGATAATAACCTGCCTTCCTGTTTTTGCTACCAAAGTGGATAACCTCACTTTTATCCACATTATATTGCATCTACAATGCATTTGCCCACTTACTCAGCTTGTCCAAATTATACTGAAGCATCCTCCTCACCTAGCTTTGTGTTATCTGCAAATTTGGACATATTACATTTAATTCCTTCATCTAAATCATTAATATATATGTAATTAACAGGATCCTTGCATCGATTCCTGCGGTACCCCACTAATTACTGTTTGCCATTCTGAAAATGACCTGTTTATTCCTCCTCTTTGTTTTCTGTCTGACAACCAGTTTTCTATGCATCTTAATTCACTCCCTCCAATCCCGTGTGCTTTAATTTTACACACTAATCTGTTATGTGGGACACTGTCCAGGGAAAAGCTTGATTGGCACTCCACCAACCATTTTAAAGATCTATTTCTCCCACCATTGATGCACAATGGCAGCAGTGTGTACCATCGACAAGTTGCACTGCAGGAACACAACTAGGGATCTTTTGACAGCACCTTTCAAATGCATGACCTCTACCGCCTTGAAGGACAGAAGCAGCAGATGCAATTCTGCCTCATACACCATCCTGCCATGGATATATGACTTTGTGTCTTCACTGTCACTGGGTTAAACACATGGAGTCCACTCCCTAACTGCACTATGGGTATATCTGCACCACAGAATGCATTGATTCAGGGGGTTCGACATCTTTTCAAGAACAATTAGGGATAAGCAATACACTTTGGCCTTGACAGTGATGGTCACATTCCATAAATTACTAAAATACAATGTTATTTAGCTGTAGAGCTGACATCTCCATTAACCCTAAAAATCCAGAGGTTCTTGGGTTCGAGCTCATCCCGGGTCTTTGGAAAAAACTTAACATTGCCTGGGACAGTCATTCATTATCTTTTTGATTTGATTTGATTTTGATTTGGTTTGATATATTATTGTCACATGTATTAACATACAGTGAAAAGTATTGCTTCTTGCACACTATACAAATAAAGCATACTGTTCATAGAGAAAGAAATGAGAAAATGCAGAATGTTGTATCAATTAAAGCATTGTTGGAGAGTTTGAAAGTATTAGAATGAAGTTTGAGAAGCATAGAAAGAGAATAGAAGAAAGCATTTGGAGGTGTGCTGGGCACAGCTTACAAGAAGTCACTTCGCTCCGGTGCCATCTTGGAAAAAGATCTTGCAAATCATGGGTACCCAATGTCTATGGAAATGTACTAGGGTGCCAACTATTGCCATAATTGTGAAAAGTCAGGCAAAATAGTTCTGCGCCTTCAGAAAATTAAAGAAAAACTAATTGTGTGCCCAATGCCCCCTTAAAATATCCTATTTTACAAATCTTTAGGCATATTAGGCCTTGGACAAAGTGTGGCTGCTGAGAATGTCCCCATGTATGTCTCTCTGACCAGATGCACCTATGCCAACCCAATGCTGAGGCCCACTAAAGCTCAGAGTATGGGAACTTCCAACATTGGGAGTTTTGGTTCTCAGTCTGTTCCTTATGATAGTAGCCCTTATGGGTGAAGAGGTGCGTACTGCTCCCAGAGGCAATCCTGGAAAGTTTGCTGCAAGGTCAGAACCTGCCAACCTCAGTTCCAACCTAGTTTCCAGCCATACATTAGTGCAGTGTTGGATTTTTGACACTAAGCAGGAAGGCTAAGGAAGAGACACAAAATACTGGGAAACTCTCAGCCATGATGTGGAGATGCCAGCGTTGGACTGGGGTAAAACAGAAAGAAATCTCACAACACCAGCTTGGGGCATTTGCTACAAATAAACCTGTTGGACTTTAAGCTGGTGTTGTGAAAACTCTCGGCATGTCAGGCAGCATTTGTGGTGAGAAAAGCAGTTAACATTTGAGCTTTGTGACCATTCATCAGAACCCTTTCAGAAAGGAAGATCTCTGGCAGATTGCTGGTTGCATACCTGCTCCTTCAGCTCCTGAATTCTGCCCAGCTTTCTGTGCATCGCTATTGCATTCCTGACCTAGCGTCAGTGAATTCAGGACCTGAGAACCATATTCTCACAAAAACGAAAGCATAGTGCTTCAGCAACGATGTGCTTTTTTTTGTTTTTATTCCAATTCAATCCACTCAAGTTCAATTCAGAGTCTCAACAAGTCAAGACATTCCCGATCCAAGCTGACACCTCCTGTCTTGGGCTTGATCTACATGATCCAAGCTGATTGGAGTAGGTGTAGCTCCTCCTCCAAGGCTTGATCACATTTGCATCTTAGCCAAAAGGCTCAGATGCCACTTTTAAAAATTGCTTCAAATGAAGCTGAAATATTAGCTAATGACTTCAACCAAGCACAGCACGTCAATACTACACTTGATCTTAGCCAAAAGGCCGAGAAGATGGGGTTTCTGATGGAGACTATTCAGGAAGCACTAATTATTTGGAGATTACAGCTGTGATGCCCCCCTTCACAGTCAAAAGGACTACAGATCGCTTCTTACTGTGCCCACCCCAGTCCAACACCAGCATCACCACATCTTTGGGGATGGAATGACACTAATTTTTTTTTACTCTTGAGCACATTTATGTGAATCCTGCCCCCTCCCCCACGTTCTCAGAAGGACTAAGGAGCTGCAATGGGAATACCTCTATTTGCAGAGTAATGGAAGAGTGGGACGAGAGTGGCAAGAGGCACAAAGTATGAGGAGCGTGAGAGAAGACAGAAAGATGTCCACTTGCTCTTGCTATTGGTGGTGCTTTGTATGTGCAGGCTTTACTATTCTGGTGTAGGCAAATCAGATCCACAGGAAATTTCAGTGAAAATTCCCATTGGCAAAATTGGTACACGAGGTAGCATAAATTTTTCTGTGTGATCCAGGAAATTCCCGGTGATTAATTCATGATTAATTCATCCTTGGATATGGTTCCACAATAGCTGGTTGCCTGTCAGGACGTCACCCAAGTAGTTCTTCATCCATGAGCCAAAACAGAAAGCACCTAAGGTATTTGACTGTGAAGGGGGACATCACAGCTGAGGTCAATCCCATCCTGCTCCTACCCACGTGTACGCAGTTTGCAGCAGGATTAATCTCTGGTGCTCAGTAACAGGAACACTGGCTGATTGTTTTGTGTGTTTGTTTCCTTAGCCAAAGGCAGTGGAGCATCCAACTGCTGCCCCAGATCAGCTAACTTATCACAGAGTGAGGCTCTCCTGATCTGTGCACTGTAGTGCTGCCTTGGGCAAAGACTTTGCCCATGAAGTTATCAGGGCACCTCCTTTATTAAATGTCCAAGTCAACCAATTGCTCAAAATTAAAAATGAAAAGCTTAAATGAAACTGAAAATCCAGGCCTTATGAAGTCACACCCTCCAGCTGATGAACACCAGTGAAATTCAAACCATTCCTATTGCAAAGGTTTAACTGAATATTGATAATAAAATTTGATTTATGCTATCATTACCCCACAGAATGTCTATTTTTTAAATTAGGGAACAGTTGAGTCAAGCCAGATCCTTCATAAAACTTTTGTATTCAGAAGAGGTGCCAAAATTGTTCATGCACACATCATCCAACATCATATTTAAACACTCTTTCTTATCTCCCCCAGAGGCTCATTCCCATACAAATCAGTCTTTCTTGATTTAATCAGTAGTACTATGGTCAGTAATTTGCTGAGCTTTCTCTACCACCACCGCCCCCACCACCTTTGTAAGCTTGAAATACATTTTCTCCTCCCTGCATCTTTCTCACTACATTGAAACTAACAGTAACAATTATCTATGTAACTTTTATCATCGTGAAACATCCCAGACAAGATATTTTACAGAACTCCACATTAGCTCCAAAATGCCTAAAGTGTAGGTTATCTAAATCTGTCTTCTCTTCCCTTCTTTTGGCAATCTTAAGTATTTTAAACCCAAGCTTGGTGTCATCGAACTACTCCCTCTTTTTACCTCATCTCTCTGTTCAAAACATTCATGAGGTCCTGCCACAAGATGTTCAGTTTAAAAACAAAGATCATATATAAGCTGAGCTTAGCAGTATGTGGGTTATTTTTGACCCAATATCTAACCTGGAAACCAACTAATATACACTTTTTGGGCTCTGACGAAGGGTCATCCAGACTCGAAATGTTGGCTGTATTCTCTCACCACAGATGCTGTCAGACCTGCTGAGATTTTGCAGCATTTTTTTTTGGTCCAGATTCCAGCATCCGCTGTATTTTACTTTTATATTAAAACACATTTCATACTGTTCTGTTAAATTTCCACCTGAATTGGAAATTATTGCTGAAGGTTCTGTTTGTTCCTGTGTTGCAATAAGACTTCTTTCATTTCTAAAGTCAAAAAAACCTCAAAAGGAATGTTCACCTGTATGACCCTTCCACTTTGACCCTGCCCTTCAACTAAAACTAACAAAGCTGGCCTTCAGCACCATCACACAAATAGCCCAAGAATGTGATCTCTTTCCAATGAAAGATATACCTTTCAGGCTAATTAGCTGATGCGACATACCCATTTCCGCTTTCTCCATCAGCTTTAGTTCAAAAAAAGGTCAGCTGCCTCTTTCCTTTTTCTTGTTTGCTGCTTTCCCCCCACTGTTTTCTATTCTCCTGTACTGTCTTGTAATTCCCTACAAACTTAAAAATGTTTGGTAGAAAACATCATTGATTTTACTTTGCTCAAGCCTGAGGTAAAGTGCATATACACAGGTTAAAGAAGTGACAGCACGGTGGCACAGAGGTTAGCACTGCTGCCTTACAGGACCAGGAACCCAGGTTCGATTCTTGGCATGGGTCACTGTCTCTGTGGAGTTACACATTCTCCTTGTGTCTCTTTGAGCCTGGGTTTCCTTCCACAGTCCAAAGATACATGGGTTAAGTGGATTGGCCATGCTAAATTGCTCCTAGTGTCAGGAGGACTAGCAAATTAAATATGTGGGGCTACAGGTCGGATGGGATTGTGGTTGGTGCAGACTTGGTGGGCTGAATGGCCTCCTCCTGCACTGTAGGGATCCTAAGAGATTATTGATATAAAATAGTTATAGACTGAAAGACTAAAATATAACCGTCAGTTCCTTTATATTGGAAACAGAAAGGTTCATCCTTAGCTTGAACATGTTTTTGTATATTTTTGTTCAGTTATTTCATAAATGCCTTTCAGTGTTTAACTGAAAGAGTGCTGCACTGTCAGAGTTGCTGTTGTTCAGGTGAGAAATGAAACTAATGCCTATCTGCCCACTCAGGTGGGAGTAAACGATCTCACGGCAATATTTTGACATGCAGTAGGGCAGGTATCCCGGAGTCCTTGTCAATATTTATCCCTCAACCAACATCCCAAACTAGGTAGGTACGTGAGATGAAAGGGAATAAAAAGAAACAATGAAAGGTAGTTGGAAGGGAATGAGATTAATCTGAGAATACGATAGACTAATCTATAGATAGACAGCATAGACTAGTTGGCCAGTATTTTACTGCCTCACCCGCCCTGATTCCGCAGAATAGAATTCTCCATTGGCCTCGGATGGGATTATATGAGCCTCGCCTGAGCAAGGTTGTAAAATTCCGCCTGGTCTGTCAAGTGTTACATATCGGTTGAAATTCTCCATCTTGTTTGTGGCTGGGATTTTCCAGTGCCAATGTAAGTAAATGGAGTTTTACCAAATTTTTCTGTTCCCATTCACAACAGGTTCCATCCAAGACTAGATCGGAGAATTCTGCCCTAATTCTATGACGGTATTTCCCCTCCCCCATCCCCACACATGTTTTGCAGAGGTGGCCTGCCATTGGCCAGCAGTGGGATCTTTCCAGTCCCGCTGCTATCAATGGAGTTGCCTGTTAGTCACATCCTCCACAGCCAGGGAACCCTGGTGGGAGGGCGGAGGGTTATCATTGGAAGTTTCTGCCGTATGTAATCATGTCACGTAAAAGGCACAGGACAGGTTTTCTCGGACAGGGAAGTTTTCCATTTTGCCACCCAAGTAGTCTAATGGTCTGATAGTTTAATGGTGTTGTGACTCTTCTTACTGTGTTTATCCCAGTCCAACACCAGCATCTCCACATCATATCTGAACAGTTAGCAGGGAATGTGCCCCACAGCCATTTGGCACCCCGAGGAATGTTAATTGGCTGGAGACAGGACTTCCGCTCCTCACTTGAACACAAGTCCCACCTTAGAGAACAGTTGGCCAATCTGATTGGCTGGCAGCTCTGTAGTTCCCTCAGCAACAGTGGCAGAACAGAGACAACCGGCCGTCCCCAAATTCTTATTCCTGGAATCCTCAACCAGGTCAGTGGAGTCCCCTGGTCACAGTGGGGGAAGGAAATAACACTCAGGTAGGTGGAGAGGGCTTGGCGGAGACATCTGGGAGAGGGAGCACTCAAAGAAAGCAAGCACTGCATGGACTGGGGGTTGGGGGGTGCAATGTGTACATGGGGCTTTTAAAGGAGATGCCCCTCCTTTCCCACCTGTGACCCCAGCAGAGCCACCTGCCAGGCTTTCCTCCCTGCCAATGAGTCTAGCCTGGCAGAAGCACCGCTTAAGTGGCCAATCGCTGGTCCTAGAAGGGTCTCAACTGGGGTGAAGGAGGGGGCGCTGTCTTCAGTCTCACTCATCCCCCAGATAATTACAACAGATTGACAATATGTGAGAGGGTGGTGGGAAGACCACCCCTGCAAACCTGCCGGCACAAGACTGTGAAATTCTGCCATTGGTGTCTTGTAAAAGTGTAACTTCTTCTCAACGTGAACCATATCAGCAGGTCATTGATACACAGAGGGAAAGATGTTTCTCAGTAAATTATATGGCTTGTAATACATCTTAACATGCTTGGTTCAGATTAAAACTTCAATTTAGTGATTTTAAAACATTACAGTAAGCATCATTTCAACATTGGCTGGCTAAAGTTCTTGAGCCCTGCACTTTAAGGGAGCAAAATTCAGAAGCCCTGTCCTCAACAGTGACTGGAAGCAATATGAAGGAATTGGATCAATCGGAGCAGAGATTATTATTTTTACCAAGTGCTGGCTGACAAGAGTTACTGACACTGCAGCACGAGGGAACTGCATAAACACCAGCCCAGACAAAACCATTCATTCAGCTTGCTGGCTGGGAGTAGTGTGAGGGGCTGGATTAAACAAATAGATAATGTAAGTCACCTCAGATAGCTTTACATTTCCAACATGCACATTAAGGTTTTATGTCTCATCACACCTTGTAACTCCTCCTAGCCCAATTCCAGTGAATGTCAGCACTACTGACTTTGAAATACAAAGATGGACAGACTGAATGTTACTTCTTTGAAAATTAAACTGTGGTGAGGAAAGAAAGGGCTTGAATGCCAAGCCTTTCTCTAATGTTCAACTCACTGAAGTGGGAGCCATCAGGTCACCAATCAAATCACAGTGGACAGAATCATCTGAGAATTTGGCAGAGCGTCAGTTCTGGTGAGAAATCTGGTGTGGAATTCCCCAGCTCCACTGGTCTATTTTCTCTCCAGACTTTGTCCCTTTAATAGCCAAAAGAAGAATGCACATGGTTTGCACAGTGACTCTGGCAGAGCAGGGGCTCTTAGAGCTGGGAACCAGCTCCACTGAGATTGCAGCGCTAAAGAGACAAACATTAATTTCCCCTCACTCCACCATGAAGGTAGCTGTGGGCTTCCTCCCACCTCCCTCACCCTGCAATCATACCCAACATTCCCCCTCCCCCCCTTCTCAATCATACCTGACATTCCCCTCCCCACTTCCCCATCATCCCCAACATTCTCCCACCACGTCTCCCCACCGCCCAAAAACCTCTGTGGTGGGCTGGGGGAGAGGCTTATTACTGTTCTGATCAGGCTGCCTTTAAACATGGCACTCTGGTCTCAGTCCAGCCCAATGCAGGGGTCTCAGGGGCTCCTTCCCACTCCCCATTACAGCCAGCATTCATCTCTAACCACCCCACAGAGTGGAGCTGGCATTGATTCTCCCCTCCCTGCGAACATCAACCCCTTCCCCGCTGCCCCATCCACCACAGCCCGGCCAATGAAGACTGAGGGGAGGGAAGCTAGAACCCAGCAAGGTTTCATGAAAAGTTCACAAACAACGGGGTCAAAGGAATATTACATTGTTTATTGGAAGGGGATAGGTGAAGACTTCAGATGCAGTGGGTAGGGGTCCAAGTGGGGCATGGATGTCTCACAGGTGATGGGCTTGGCGGGGGTGGGGGAAGGTGGTTGAATTGGGGAACAGAATTCTTCTTGAGGCGGCTAGTCTTTTCCCTCTGAGTTGTAGACATCCTGTACAGTCTGGTGAAGACAATTGTGCTCAAAAGAGTAACGAGTGTGCTGGACTGGTGTTTAAATATGGTGCCGGGCTCTCTGAACCTGTCAGCTGAGGGTGGGCGGATGAACCAGCTGCCGGATCACCAGGGGAGTTGAAAGGGATTTGCTGATACATAATTAATGAGGTTCCAAGTTCAGCATCTGGTGTGGGATCTCACCATTCTGACTGGAGAAGGGGTGGGGGAGGGAGGGGCTGCAGGCATTGCAAAACCACCCACCAGTAGTCTCAAAACGGGAGAATTTTACCCCAACCTTTAACCATTCAGGTTCAACTTTAAAAACTTGAAGAAAAATTAATTTAAGTGGTTATCATGTTCAAATATATGTGACAAGTGTAACCGGAAAAGAAGAAGTATTGGAGGTCTTTACTAAAGGACAGATTTATAGAAATAGCTCATGACAATTATTTGCCCAAGATTGCAAGGGCCATAAATTCACATGAGCAGTAGAACAAAATGGACAAGTTGTGAAGAAAAGACAGTCTTAATTCACACTCTGCCCAATTTCTTTTTCCTTCAAAGTTGTCAAGAGCTCATGGGAAAGCTCAAGTCAGGGAAGCCTCAACATCCTTTGTGCAGCCCAGGAGAACCTTCCTGTTTCTATCATCGTCGCAAAAAGGTTAAAAAAAATACTTACACAGAAAATGCTGGGTAATCTCAGCAGATCTGACAACATCTGTGGGGAGGGAATAAAGCGAAATGTTTTGTGTCTAGATGACTCTTTGTCACAGTTAAGAGCAAAGAGAATCAGCGGAGATTTCGACTGTGAGGGTGGGATGTGACAAAGGGAATGTAACTGAGAATGCAGAAGCTGAGAAGGTGTGAAAAGTCTCCAGTAAGTGGTCAGAATGTGTGAATGGCAGAACAGAGGTACAGATGGTCAAGAGACTGGGGCAGTTGCCCTGAAAGGGTGGGGGGGGGGGGGCGAGTGGATGGGGTTGGGGTGGGGGAGGGGGCAAGAAGGAGAGGCGGAATGGAGAAGTAGAAAAATGGAAATGAGAAAGAAGGATAATAAAATGGATGAATAGGATGAAACAAAATAAAATATAATAAATGGAAATGAGGTGAAGGTGAAGGAGAGAGTTCATCCTCTGAAGTTGCTGACAGCATTAATGGACACTTTTAGCACCTTTTCAGCTTTCTGTATCCTCACTTACACTCCCTTTGTCATATCCCCCCACACACCCCCCTCCCCCACACCCACGTATTATAAATCTCCATTGATTCTCTTTGCTCTTAGCTCTGATGAAAGGACTCGAAAAGTTGGTTCTATTCTCTCCCCACGGATGCTGTCAGGCATGCTGAGATTTTCCAGCATTTTCTGTTTTTGTTCCAGATTCCAGCATCCATAGTATTTTATTTTTAACAAAATACTTAGCTACTTGGACCTCTTCTGGCCCCAGATCCTCTTTCCAATATCTTCAACTAATGGGGGAGTCACAACTGTTTCTCCACTGAAGCCAATAATTTCATCACACCCTGATTTGCATACTTAAGGTAAGATGGTGCCCACTTCAGATGGGTTTTCCTGTCACAGGTTAAATGGAAGATGGTGAGATTGGTGTGGGATGTCAATGGGTGGTCAACTGCTTCACCTCCACCAGGCAGGGAGGGTTAAAAATATCACTCCTGTTCTCCCACCAGCTAGTTAAAAACTGCTCCACTAATCTCCAGAAATACATTATATCTTTGTTAAATTAATGGTCTTCCATTTCCTCAACATAAAGTTCCCCATTACATCAATTACTGACTTTAACACAAATTGGTGAAAGAGATAAATATTATACTTGGAGTGTGAAAAGACCTGAACCTATGCAAAACTTGTACAATGGGGTATGAGATCAATTATGGAATCTGGCTATGGTCTATAATCAATTATGTGCTCAGTCCTATTCATTGGAAACAAATGGGTTTTCTTTACTAAAGAAAAAATACCGTGGATTCTGGAATCTGGACCTTCTCTATATTGCCAGTAAGAGAATTTATTTTATAAAGGAAACAACTCTCCCACAACTGTATGAAAAAATACACCTAACACTTTTCAGTTGACAATAAATCAAAGATATAGATATATTGATATGTCAGCAGATTAATAATCAATTTCTTTCTACAGCTATATAGCATTCAGCAGAAAATATCTTTACTTTGTCCTTGCTTTTGATCAGTGTGCTTTTTCAAATATTTCATGTGCCCAATAAGTATTTCTTTATAAATGACTCTTGTTAGTAAGACTTGGGTAAAAAAAAACCTTCCTTTTTATTCTTTGGCTCATTTTTCCTACATGAAGTGTTCTGCATCAGTGCAATTCTTTTCTTTGATAATTAAAGCTTCACTTCATGGCAGGTCAGATTAGCAGGATAAATATATGGGGTTATGGTAATAGGGCCTGGATGGGATTCTGGTCGGTGCAGACTCGATGGGCCAAATGGACTCCTTCTGCACTGTAGAGATTCTATGACCCTATGGATTGGCTGGGTGGCTTGTTTAGTCCGGCACTGCAGCTTAGTTGGTTAAAGCGCCAGTCTAATAAACAGGCAGATGCTGGGTTCAAATCACGGCAAACCTTTAATCCCTTTCAAGTGATTGCTGCAATTGCACAAGGTGAAATATCTCTTTGTGAGCAGCACAGTGGTTAGCACTGCTGCTTCACAGCTCCAGGGACCCGGGTTTGATTCCTGACTTGGGCCACTCTCTGTGTGGAGTTTGCACATTCTCCCCGTGTCTGTGTGAGTTTCCTCCAGGTGCTCCAGCTTCCTCCCAAAGATGTGCAGGTTATGTGCATTGGCTATGCTAAATTGCCCTTTAGTGTCCCGAGATGCATAGATTAGAGGGATTAGCAGGGTAAATATGTGGGATTACGGGGATAGGGCCTGGGTGGGATTGCTATCAGTGCAGACTCGGTGGGCCTGATTTTACCAACTGGAGCCTAAGGGCCAGATCTGAGCGTAATATGGATCCGAGCCTGGAATCCTTGTTTCAGCGCGCCCATAAGTTTTTTGCCGGCTCCAATCCGATCCGCCTGTGGGTGGGGCTTAGCACTGCCAGAATGATCGGAGCTCTGAACTGCACATGCGCAGTTCGAGAAAAACTGAAACAGCGCGCCCGGGCGTGAGAGAGAAAAACACCAAAGAGAGCAGGGCAGGAACTGAGTGAGGAATGGGTGTCACTGGCAGGCCAGCATTTATTGCTCATTCCTAGTTGCTCTTGAGAAGATGGTGGTGAGATGTCTTCTTGCAACGCTGCAGTCCATGTGCTGTGGGTTCCAGGATTTTGACCCAGCGACTGCAAAGGAATGGTGATCTATTTCCAAGTCAGGATGGTGAGCTTCTTGGGGGGGAGCTTGCAAGTGGTGGTGTTCCCGTGTTTATTAAAGTTTGTATATTTATTAGTCTCAAATAGGCTTACATTAACACCGCAATTAAATTGCTGTGAAATTCCCCTAGTCACCACACTCCAGCACCTGTTCGGGTACACTGAGCGAAAATTTAGCATGGCCAATGTACCTAACCAGCATGTCTTTCAGACTGTAGGAGGAAACCGGAGCACCCGGAGGAAACCACGCAGACATGCAGAGAACGTGCAGACTCCATACAGACAGTGACCAAAGTCAAGCTGCCCTTGTCCTTCTAGATGGAAGTGGTTGTGGGTTTGGAAGGTGCTATACAGGGATCTTTGGTGAATTGCTGCAGTGCATCTCGTAGATAGTGCACTGTTGCTACTGAGCTCGGTGGTGGAGGGAGTGAATGTTTGTGGATGAACTGCCTTATGACAAAATCATAGCATTCATCTAAGCACAACCAAACAGTGCTTTAAAAAATTATACACATACGCTGAGCTTGAACGTGCCCATTAGACTTGTATCAAAAAATCAGACTTTGTCCCCAACTACAGCTTGTAGAATCCTTAAACCATCCCTTCAGTGGGCAACGATCCTGTTGTTTCTAAACTGCTTGACAGAGAGTTGACATAGAGTCCTTCAGTATCATAATGATTTAATGGCTCTGTAATTATCTAGAGAGGGAAGGAGAAAAACTGCAAAATAAGAATTGTGAAGGGCAGGAAGCCAGTAAGCATGAATTATGATCGGGGAAGATTTAGGCACCTAGGATTTGGGGAAGAGCAAAAATGGTGTCGATCTGAATGGAAGGAGGCATGCCAGTATGAACAGTAGGTGTCGGAGGAGAAGAGGGTGCACCTAAACATCTGTGGGAAGGTTTTCGCTACAATAACATCAGATGAGCACTGGAATTAATAAACTGATTTATGGTGAACCATGAGAAACAACTCCCACATAACACAGGAGGAAATCATTGAGCTGAGAAGGAAGGAACTTTTCTGCCGAGATTTACTAAATAGCTAGATCATTATATTCAATTTGAGGCATCACATTATAAAACGGATATCAAGCACCCAAAATCTGTAGCCTTATTTGTGGCTGGGATTCTCTGTTGCTACTGAAAGTGAATAGAGTTTTGGCTGGAATGCCAAATAGAAACATAGAAACTAGAAGTAGGAGTAGGCCATTTGGCCTTTCAATCCTGCTCCACTATTCATTTTGATCATGGCTGATCATCAAATTCAATATCCTGATCCCCCCTTTCCCCCATATCCTTGATCCCTTTAGCCCCAAGAGCTATATCCAATTTCATCTTGAAATCAGATAATGTTTTGGCCTCAAACACATTTGTGCGTGGTGAATTCTGGAGTACTGTGTATAGTTTTGGTCTCCTTACTTGAGAAATGATATATTGGCACTGGAGGGGGTGCAGAGGAGATTCACTAAGTTGATTCTGGAGCTGAGGGGGTTGGCTTATGAGGAGAGATTGAGTAAACTGGAGCTATACATTGGAATTCAGAAGAATGAGGGGAGCTCTTATAGAAACATACAAGATAAATAGATACAGATAAGTTGTTTCCACAGGTGGGTGAAACTAGAACTAGGAGGCATAGCCTCAAAATAAGAGGAAGCAGAGTCAGGACTGAATTGAGGAGGACCTTCTTCACACAAAGGGTTGTGAATCTGTGGAATTCTCCGCCCAGTGAAGCAGTTGAGGTTACCTCATTGAATGTTTTTAAGGCAAGGATAGATACATTTTTGAACAATAAAGGAATTAAAGGCTATGGTGAATAGGCGGACAGGAGGAGCTGAGTCCACAAAAAGATCAGCCATGATCTTATTGAATGGCAGAGCAGGCTCGAGGGGCTAGATGGTCTACTCCTGCTCCTAGTTCTTATGTTCTTAATTCCACAGATTTATCATCCCCTGGGTGAAGAAATGTCTCCTCACCTCAGTTCTAACTATGACTTCCAGTTCTGGTCTCCTCCTCCATTGACAACGTTCTTTCTGAATCTACCCTGTCTAACTGTTAGAATTTTATAAGTTTCTATGCAATCCCCTCTCACTCTTCTAATGTAATCCTAACCAACTTAATCTCTCCCCATATGACAGACCTGCCATCCCAGGAATCAGCCTGATAAACTTTCACTGCACTCCCTCTATAGCAAGGACATCCTTTCTCAGATAAGGACACTAAAACTTCACACAATACTCCAGGTGCATCAATGCCCTTTACAACTGCAGCAAAACTTTCCTGTCCCTATATTCAAACCCTCTTGCTATGAAGGCCAACATACCATTTGCCTTCTTTACTGCCTCCTATACCTGCACGCTTACTTGCAGCGACTGGTGCACAGGGACACCAATTTAGTTTACACCCATTCAAGTAATAATCTGTCTTCCTATTATTGCTACAAAAGTGGTTAACCTCACATTTATACACAGTATACTACATCTGCCATGCATTTGCCCACACACTCAGCTTGTCCAAATCATGCTAAAACTTCTCTGCATCCTCCTCACAGCTTACTCTCCCACCCAACTTTGTATCATCAGCAAATTTGGAGATAAAACATTTAGCTCCCTCTTCCAAATCATTAATGCATAATGTGAATTCTCCATTCTCACTTGCAGGGGGAAGGCCATAGCAGGATCGGAGAACTCTGCCCAAGGTATTGGTGAGGGTGCAGGGAAAGAACATGCAAGAGTTGAAAAACTTTAGTTACATGGAAAAACTAGAGAAGCTGGGATTTTTCTCCTTAAAGCAGAGGAGGCTTTGTGGGGATTTAATAGAAGTGTTCAAAATGATGAAGGGTTTTAATAGAATAGGATAGGGAGAAAATGTTTCCACAGGTCAGAGAATCAGTAACCAGGAAGCAAAATTGAAGGTAATTGACAAAACAAAACAGGGGTATGTTGCGGGGGTGGTGGGGGATATCTGCGAGGAGAATATTTTCATGCAATGAGTTATTATGGTTTTGAATGCACCATATATAAGAGTGCTGGAAGCAACTTCAATTATACCTCTCATGAGGGAATTAGATTATAAATGGCACGGTGGCACGGTGGCACAGTGGTTAGCACTGCTGCCTCACAGCGCCAGGGACCTGGGTTCAATTCTGGCCTCGGGTCACTGTTGGTGTCAAGTTTGCATGTTCTCCCCATGTCTGTGTGTGTTTGCTCCAAGTGCTCTGGTTTCCTCTCTCAATCCAAAGATGTGCAGGTTAGGTAGATTGGCCATGCTAAATTGACCTAGTGATGGGAGATTAGCAGGCTAAATATGTGGGGTTACGGGAATAGGCCCTGGGTGGGATTAGGGTTGGTGCAGACTTGATGGGCTGATTGACTTCCTGCTGAACTGGAGGGGTTCTATGATAAACCATGACAAAGCTCTCTGGAATGAAATGGATAGAATGAGGATAATTGGCTGATACATTCAAAGAGCCAGCACAGGTACAATGGGCCAAGTGGTCTGCTGTGTTGTGTGCGATTCTATTTTGAGTAAGTGTTTTGGATGTTGACCGAAGAAACGATCCATTACAGCATGAGGCATAGGCCACAATCCATAATGAAGCCTTAGGTGCCTATTTCACATATGTAAAATAAGCACATTGCAATTTCTAGGCTGTTAACCTCAAATCCCACTGGGCAGTGTGTGAGACTTATTCAAGTTTCTAAAGCTGCCTTAAACCTTTCTGAAATGCAGACGAAGTTACTCTGGGCTTTCATCGACATTGCATCTTATGCACAAATAAGTCAGTTCGTTGGGATTTAGACTCGGAGAATGGAAGCTGCAATGAGTGAACATACTGTCCTCTTAGCCCACCTGTATTTAGATCTAGTTCTGACTAAAAGACAGAATCTCTCATATCTTAAAAGGGAAAAACAAAGTTGTTGGAAAGTAAGTAAAATGGAGGACAGTATGGAGCTGCAGGTGTTTAATTCCACATGCTGGTGCTGTGGGTCTGGTCTTGCTGTGGAGATTGGTGATGCTGATGTGGGAGGATATCATATTTCTCCTTTAACAGAACATCAATCATATAGCAGTATGCAGGCCTGTTATAAACACTACCTCTTTGTGTTTTCCCATTAAAGACAATGGGAGAGTGACAGGGGGGAAAAGAAACTATCTTCCTGAATGAAGTATGAAAAAACTCAATCCAAATATCTAGAACAGATGCAACTTTAATCAGGGCCTTATAGCTTTGCTTGCCACCTGTACTTCAGACACAAGTCGAAACAAAAAACTCAAATTCCACTTGTCAGAATCCAACTTGCAGGAATTTTTACTAATTTAACATGCTGTATATAATATGGCTTTAGTTGGAATACTGTACCACTCGAAAAGCCAATATTGCAGTCATTGAAAAATCCAGGCCATTGAGTAAAGGGACAGCACTCAACACTAACATCAAAGAGCAGCATATAAAGATTTAGCGAACACCAGGGTACAGATTTTGGGGGCAGTTCTTTTACCCCATCAGGAGATATAGGCAGCACACGATCTATGGGATCATCACTGGGCATCCAGCCCCAAGCATGTCTCCCTGTGCTGGATATCCAGTGCTGTCAGCTCCACACCAGGCACAGAGCCACATTATTTATGTACATTCTAATTTAAGTGTGATTTAAATGCAATTGGTGGGCCCAAGACTGAAATCTCCAGGCCTGCTAATATCACTCTACCCGCCCCCCTCCCCCCCCCCACACACACACACAGCCAAGAGTATTTCACTCCAGTGGGGTTTATTATCACTCCCCACTTTCAGGGAGTTGGTGGCCCGACCCCAGTGGGGTGAAGGAGGGAAATTGGGGCCCCCCAGAGATTTGGGCACTGGCCAAGGAGCAAAGTGCCAATGCCCAGGGGGCATCTTGGCACTACCCAACTGGCATGGGGCCTCCTGGAAGGCAATCTGTCGGGATGGGGGATCCCACTGCCAGTCTGCAGTCAGGATCGATGGGGGAGGGAGAGAAGCCAGTGATCGGAGCTGCCCATCTGGCCCAATAGCCGGAGGGCTTTGCACAGCCTTTTTGGGGGAGTTGGGTAGTGGGGGAGGGTGAGTGGCTGGGACTGTTGGAAGCCATGGAGGGGAATGGGTGGAGGGATGGGAGATCAGGGCAGGCAAGGAGAGGCTTGTCAGGGTTGCCCCAGGAATGTTTGGGGAGCCAGTGATTGGGTCATGGGGGTGGGAGTGCCGGCATTGCGTGGATCGTGTGGCTGGCCAGTTATCAAACTGGACAGAAATCGGGAGGCCAGCAGACAGGGGCATGTGCTGATCTCAGAGCTAACAGATTGGCACATATGCAGAGGCCCACTCAGAGCTATGCTGCCAGCCTCTCAGTCAGCGATAGGTCCCACCCACTGAATTCTGGAGTGAATTACGCTGAGGCACTCTGCAGTGTGCAGAGTGTGGCAGGTTCTTCACTGTAGTCCCACTGAAAAAAAAGTATGATTTACTCCAGTTTTCATACGAATATGACACTAAGAATATTTTTGCAAGTATCCCAGCTGAATTTCCAAAATAATTTTGAAGTTGACATCTTCTGTATGGCAGGTCGCAGATAGGTTAATCAGATTGAGTAATCTTCATAGGCAACAACAGAGGAAATACAAAGCGAGAACTAACTTAAGTCACATTAAATCAAGAAGGCAAGGCGCATAAACATGAAGTTAGCATAAAATCTAAGTAAGAAAGTCGAAACATTATTGAAAAAAGATAAAAATGGGAAACATGGTGGCACAGTGGTCAGCACGGCTGCCTCACAGTGCCAGGGACCCAGGTTCAATTCCAGCTTAGGTCATTGTCTGTGTGGAGTTTGCACATTCTCCCCATGTCTGCATGGTTTCCTCCAGGTGGTCTGGTTTTTTTCCCACAGTGCAAAGATGTGCAGGTTGGGTGGATTGGCCATGCTAAATTGTCCCTTAGTGTCCTAAAATGTGCAGATCAGATGGATTAGCCATGGTGAATATGCAGGGGCAGAGGGCCTGGGTAAGAGACTCTGTCAGAGAATCAATGCACACTCGATGGGCTGAGTGGCTTCCTTCTGCATTGTAGGGATTCTGTGACCTGCAATTTTAAATGCTCTGAAGGAATGGAATTTGATACTTGTGAAATTATTTTTTCGAGGCCAAAGAGACTGTTCAATGGCCAAAAAGAGAGCCTACCCTTTTCCTACTCACCCACCTTCCCCTCCCCCCAGCAGCACACATTTCATGCTGGCTGGCACTTAGTCAGCTAGACAGCATGAAATTGATGGTGGGAACCGATTGCAGACGGGAGCAGATTTATCGTGCTCACACAACAGCCTGAAAATTCAGACTCATGAAGCCATTGTCAAATGTCTTGAAAACCAATCCAGTTCACTGATGTGCATTAGGGAGGGAAATCTGTTTCCTTGCCTGGTCTGGCCTACATGTAATCCAGACCCAAAGCAGTGTGGGAGAATCTGAAATGACCTAGCAAGCTATCAAGTTTTTATCAAACCGACACAGATTAAATGAACATGTTCTTCAAAGCATCTGAGCAAACAGAGTCAACCATTTTTAACATAATTAGGCAGTGGTCTGCTCACAAGAGCCCATAACTCTCTTCAAGTAAACAAACAGACTTCAGTACTATAATCTCAACAGGTGTCTAGACTGAATACATAAAAGCAATGAGAGAAATTTAAATGATTAGACATTGTTTTCATATTAGGCAACTCTTTCAATACTCTAAAATGTACTCTACCATTATATCCATTCATAACTTTTTTAACTCATCTAAAAACTTTTCCACATTTACAATGTTGATCTTTTACTTGACAGCTTGCCAGTTGGCAGAAGTAACAATCTGGTAAGTGCATTGTTGAACAGTTAGTTACATCTTTGAAGCATAGCATTGTCATAACTCATCTTAATGAATAGAGATATAACTCATGTTACAACATTTCATAATGAACTGTGAAGGAGGCAAAACCATTTCACTTATCTTTTAATCTCTTCCAGCCTCCAATCCATTGTTCATTCCTCCTTGCAGCTGCTGTGAAATTGAACAGCTACTCAAGTCTAGAGACCTCCATGAAAATTGTTTTAAAAACTCACCGCTTAATTGCCACCTGAGTAGGAGCGGGTCTGTTCTGCGGCACTCTCCTTTGCCCCTGCTTCAATGAGAATGGCTGAATGCAGAAGTACATGGGATTTTTGGGCATGAGCTGCTTGGCAGTCATTTTGTCCAGTCCCACCTCTATTTGGTCCTGCAGAACTCCAATCCTTGGAATGTATGTTCAATCAGACTACCCAGAATGAAGATTAGCATGTAGCAGCATGAGATACATGTCAGTGTTAAGGCAAACACTAAATAGGCCTCTCTGTTTGCCCCTGGGTCTGATTATCAATTACCTAGATATTAGGCATGCAAAGACATAGTGGATCCTAATGGGAATGGGAGATGTTGTTGAATCCAAGTAGAGCATCTAGGGTAAAGACCAAAATCATGACCGCCATAAAGAATCATTTTGGTATGTGGGTAATTCATTCATTTGTGTGTGTGGTCTGCCTGAAGGCAGCTCCTTGGCTCAGCCAGGGCTGCTTCTTTGGCAGTTTCATTATCTTGCACAATGAAGAGATAAAGAAAATAAGAGAAGAGGAAGAATGAATGAATGAACAAAGAAGGAAGGACTAAAGGTGAAATAAAAATAGTTATTTAAAATGTAAGAAGAGGTGTAATTACTTTGTGCAACAATGCAAAATGGGTTAGAGGGAACTGGCATCCATTTTATATTTCTCCCAGTTTATATTTCCATTAAAGGCACACCACTGATTTGCCATAGCCTATTTTATATTATTGCACATAGTCAAACCTACCCCCATTAACCCTAGAAAAAATAAATTTTTGAAATGAGGTCTAAACTTGACATCAGAGGCCAGGATATTTTGCTCATTTTCTTGCTCAGTACTCTTTACTCTTGAGGATTGATTAATCACATGGTGATAGAGACATGCCCTGGGATACAATAAAATGCACCGTAAGAGGTCCATTTTTGTTTGAACTGGCCTTCAGTGCACTGCATATATAGTCAAAACAGACAATTTTACAATCAACTGCTCTGCTTTCCTTTCATAATTGTTTTTTCATTTGTGGAACATGGGCCTCCCTGGCTGGCCCACATTTATTGCCTATCCCTAGTTGCCCTTGGAGGACAGTTGAGAGTCAACCACATTGCTGTGGCTCTGGAGTCACATGTAGGCCAGACCAGGAAAGGATGGCAGATTTCTTTTTGTAAAGAATATTAGTGAACCAGATGGGTTTTTCCAGCAATCAACAAAGGTTTTGTGGTCATCATTAAACTTGTAATCCCAGACTTTTTTTTATTGAATAAAAATTCAACAATTTGCTGTTGCTGGATTTGAACCTGGGTCTCCAGGATATTAGCTGAGTCTTTGAATTAATAGCCCAGCGATAATACCACTAGGCCATTGCCTCCCCATGTGCACCCTGCCTGTCTTGAAAGTGCTGAGTTTGATTGGGTGACAGGTCCACAGCCATCCTCTGGCAACTAGACAATGAGACTATTTGATCATGGGTGAATCATAACGGAGGAACACTGTTCTCAACTGACATTTGCACAAGTTTTCCAGCAATTGATTCTTAATAATGATCAGACATTTTCACCCTCCAGAATGTTAGGATTATTGTAGCAATCTCCATGGCTGCTGTGGCTGAACTTGGCTAACTCAACACACAAGAGTAAATCTTTTGGCTTCTGCTGAGAGCTCCCAGGAGCTCTAGAAACCACTCACTGAGTCTGAGAGCTGAGATAGCTACACTGAGTGCTCAGATGAACCATGAGCTAGAGTGATGGAGGAGGCTTGTCAGAAGAAACATGTAAAGAGTTGAAAAGATTTTTGATTGCACAGGCTGTCAAGTTCTGGAGATTTTATGGAGGAACAGCAGAGATGGTTTCATCTACTTTTTAGAGAAAGGTGCAAACATAACACACATAAATAAAAATGGGGCCACCTATTTACTTAACTGGAGGTTCTACAGGAAGATGTTCACTTCAGAGCAGAACTGCAGGATTGGCAGTGCAAGATCCCAGCTAAGTCTACACCTTTGAAAATGTATCATAAATTGTAGTCTTCAACGAACCAAGTTGTACGAGATCTGACCAAACAAATTTCAGGAACAACACAAAAGGAAAGAATGGTCCACAGTTTTATAGTTAGCAACTCAAAGTGGGAATTGGAAAAACTCAACCCAATATACAGGCGCAGCCTCAGAAATAGGTGCACAGTGACATAGTGGTTAGCACAGCTACTTCACAGTGCCAGGGACCTGGGTTCGATTCCTGGCTTGGATCACTGTGTGTGTGGAGTCAGCATGTTCTCCTCATGTCTGTATGAGTTTCCTTCGGGTGCTCCAGTTTCCTCCCTCAGCACGAAAGACATGCTGGTTAGGTGTATTGACCATGCTAAATTCTCCCTCAGTGTACCCAAACAGGTAGCAGAATGTGGCAATTAGGGAATTTTCACAGTGACTTCATTACAGTGTTAATGTAAGCCTACTTATGACACTAATAAATTAACTTAACCGTATCTGCTCAACTTGTGAAGCTGCTCCTTCACAACAATCAGGGAGTCTGGATCTCAAAGGAAATTGTCTGTCACATTTGCGACCATTCCTGTGGGAGGCGGGACTGGAAGATTTATTCTGTGTGTGCAGTGCAGATACTGAGCCTTACTGAGTGTAAGAAACTGTTGTTAATGCATGAAAACACTGGATGCAGAGTAGGTAACAAGATCACGCATGTAAATGTGTTTTTGTTCGCTGGGAAAAAGATACTTGTATCTCTGATTCAATATGAAAGGGGGAGTGTTTGGGTTTTGAAATGTAGCCAGTCTGATTGACACGCCTGGCTTTCTGTAGACATGTGACTATGCCATGAGGCTGCCTCTGGAGGCAGAACCCTGAAGAACCATTCAATGAAGCCTGTCACTGAGTTCACACTACTTAAAACTGCTGTCCTTATACTTGAAACAATGCCCGTGGATAGTATAGTTCTCACTTTGTTTAATAAAAATTCACCTATTTGTTAAAATTTAAATGTGGAAATTTATTTACTGCTTTTCTCAGTGTAAAGTGTATAAGAAGAGTAGGTCCTCAAAATAGATTTTGATCATTTGCTGGCATGAGAAAGGTGCAAGATGTCGGGTAGAAATTGGAGCTACTTTCTCATTTTACAGGTAAAATACAAGCACAACAAGGGTCAATTTCAGATACCGACATCCTGCAACGCCCAAGACATCCAACCCCAAAATGGGGTACCTTGATTGGCCACCTATAACACATGTTAGGCACCTTAGGAAAATGAGGGACCTAATGCCTGTTTTAGGAACCATCTGCCAAATTAGGCACAGCAAAGCGGTTTTAAAAAATTATTTTTAAAAATAATGGAGTCAAGAGAAGCAGGTTTTCTCCCCTGACTCCAAATCATCTCAATGGACACCTCAATTCTGCCTCTCCTCCAAAACCTACCAGCAAGACACTGAGTTAAACCAGGAAAACTGCCTGTGCAGCCGTGGCAAGTGGCGGTAGATTGCCCAAAAATTGGTAATGAGTCCACAGGCCCAAATTCTGGCCTCCTGGTTAGGGAATACACTCAATTTGCAGCCTTCATTCCAAGCCTGAAAATAAGCCCAAAACACAATTACATCTTCCTCCCATCTGTGATGTGTTTCTTGGTGTAGTCAGTAGAATTATTTTGAGTTGGTGCTGTCATGTGTCAAGGAGGGTTTGTTTCTTCTCATACTCTACTCCAACAATAGTCAGGAAGCTCAGCACTATCCAGGACAAAGCAGCCCGCTTGATTGCTACTCCTTCCACTAAACAATCAATCCCTCCACCACCGACGAGCAGTGACAGCAATGTGTGCCATCTACAAGATGAACTGCAGGAACTCACCAAGGTTCCTTAGTTAGCATCTTCCAAACACATGACCACTAACATGTAGAAGAACAAGAGCAGTAGATGCCGAGGGACATCACCACCTGGGAGCTTTCCCTCTAAGTCATTCATCATCCTGACTTGGAAATATATCACTGTCCTTTCACTGTCATTGAGTCAAAATACTGGAATTCCCTCCCAAACAGCTCTGTGGGTGTACCTACACCTCGGGGACTGCAGCAGTTCAAGAAAACAGCTCACTGACATCTTCTGAAGGGCAACTAGAGATGAGCAATAAATGCTGGTCTAACCAGCGACGTTCATATCCCATAAAATATTTCTTAAAAACAACTCCAATTTTCTCCCCTCTTCACTTGAAAGGAGTAGGGCAGCAGAGATTTGGCAGGCCTCCGAAACCTTGCAGTACAAGTGACTTTGCAGCAAGTCTCTGAACAGCAATCAGGAACAGCAACCCTGTCTGAATTTTACTCCCCTAGCATCCTTATTCTTAGCAAGAGGCACTTTGCAATGGTACAACTACTGCTCCAATTCAGTTCAGTGATTCAATCGAGAGCAGCAATCCAACAGCAAGAGTTTGCTGAAATTATTCTTATGTAACATAAAGGTCCAAATTAAGAGCTGTTCACGAAATGGGCCTGTGAGAAGTGTGCTGCAATTGGAAAAATAATCACAAAGAAGAAGAGTAAAGAGATGTTTTACTGGCTGTAAGAGTTATAATTTTGGCAAAGCAAGATTTGTGACATTTCCGCCGTTAACTCCTAATGCGAGGCAGATCACAAGAACCGCACAAAGCAAGGCACTTAGGGAGCAGTGGCTGTGTGGAGCAGAGGGAGAGGGGGCTGGGAGATCAGTGAAAAGAAGGCATGTGTTCTCTTCTAATGAGTAGCTGAAAAGCCCATGGCTTCATTCCAGGTGCAGGTAACACTGCAGTGGTAATACAAAGGAGATATCAAGGGGGATTATCAGTAAAATCTCAAAGATAAAAGAAGATGTCAGCACAAAGGTCATTCAACTACTTGTGGCTTTTTATCATGCTCGCATTTACAAACTGAATGGAACTGCATGACAGGTCCAGGAATCAGAAGGCGTCAAGTGAGCATATTTTTCCCCCTTTATAGAGGCACTCAGGTTTGTCTAAAGCCACTGGTTTTTCTCAAGACACATTTAAGCTGCAAGGCATCCCTCCATTAGCGGCACTCCACCGTGTAAACAACCTAGGTCCCATGACCTGATTACAATTTTGGCTCACAAAGATGTTAAGCTAATTTCCGAAGGGATAATTTTTCCAACTCTGCAGTCTTCACTTGCCAAGACTATATTGAAAATTTGGATATAAATTTTCAACCTTTGATTTGTCATACCCAGTCTTGGCATGTCATATTCTGAACTACAAATGAATTCTATTGATATAGCCTTCCCAAAATTGTACAGAGTATTGGATCAGGTAAGAAACCCATCCGCTTTACAGTTGCTTTTTCTCTCCTGATTTCAAAATGCTGGCAAAGATCACACAGCCGGCTGGCGGGCTGGCATCCTAAACACGCTTGCAACCCTGGGAATCTGAGACTGCGGTGTCATTCCTAAAGGGCTCAAAGTTAAGTTTAAGGCCCATCCCCTCCCCAACAGACCCCAGGATAAGTGAACACCACTTAACCCTACAATAAGAAGGCGACACCCCACCCACACGCCTCCCATCCCATCCGCACATTCCCACTCCTTGCATAAGGGGACAACCCCCTGCCACATGCAGAAGGGCAACCTCCCCCAAAACAGGAGGGTAACCCCCACCTCCCCCCGGCCCACCACCACCCCCCCCCCCCCCGCCCCCCTGCCCCCCCCCCCCCCCCCCCCCCCGGCCCCGGCATTTTCCCAGGCATGGATCTCTGGCAGTGCCTCTCACATTTCTCCCTAGCAGTGCCCTACTGCCTCACATGTCCCTCAACCCCTGGGGGGTACCCCTCGCATGGTTCATCATAACTGGTTTTTGTTATTGAAAACCAGTAATGATTTATGCTGACATGATGTCACACCACAGGGAAAGGTTGAAGAAATATCGTGGGCGGACATCCAGACCAATAACAAAATTAAGTTTATTGAAATGCACAGAAATCAGGTTATTCCATTATTAGTAGGAAAAGGGAAAGATCTCAAACTGAGATCTCAATAAGGCAAATGCCGTTTTTGGCTGCTAATGAGATTTAGCAGCCATTAAGGGATTAGTGCCCATGGCCAATGGCCTCTTTCTGTGCTATAATGATTCTGTGATTTCAATAGTAACTAGCTTCTTGTCTACCTTAACGAACTGAAGATAGCAAGAGATAATGCATAAAGCATTCCTTGCACTTAATTAGCATCTTATCAAAATATGTTGAAGCACTTCAATTAACAAACCTGTCAGTCATTGCTCAGTTGGTAGCATTCTTGCCTTGGAGGCAAATGGTTAAAGATCTACTGCAGGACCTCAGTAGAAAAATCAAGGCTGACACTCTAGTGCTGTACTGAGGGAGTGCTGCACTGCTAGAGATGCCACATTTTGAATGAAACATAAACCAAAGCCACATCTGCCCTTTCAGGTGGTCATTCAAGATCTAATGCCGCTATATTGAAGAAAAGCAGATAATTATTCCCATGTTCTGGTGAATGCTTATCCCTCAATCAACATCATAAAAACAGGTCATTTGGTCAGTACCACATTATTTTTGTGGGGGTTTTCTCTGTGAAAATTGGCTGATGTGTTGGAGTGGCACAGTGGTTAGCGCAGCTACCTCATAGCACCAAGGAACCTGTTTGGATTCCCAGTTTGGGTCACTGTCTGTGTGGAGTCTGCATGTTCTCCCCATGTCTGCATGGGTTTCCTCTCACAGTATGAAAGATGTGCTGGTTAGGTGCTTTGACCACGCTAAATTCTCTTTCAGTGTACCTGAACAGGCGCCTGAGTGTGGCGACTAGAGGATTTTCACAGTAACTTCATTGCAGTGTTAATGTAAGCCTACTTGTGACATTAATAAATAAACTTAACCAGTACAATGGTACCTACATTTCAAAAATATTTCATTGCCTGTGAAGTACTTGGGAATAAAAATAGAAAATGCTGGAAAATCTCAGCAGGTCTGATAGCATCTGTGAGGAGAGAATAGAGCCAATGTTTCAAGTCTAGATGGAAGTCAGATTTGGAAGTAACTTTTGGAATGTAATGTGGCCATGAAAGATGCTTTGGAACTGTAAGTTCTTTCTTTAATCATATTTCAGAATGTAGTGAGCAGTCTAGACAAATGCTGTAATGGTGCTATGACAACAACATCTCACAGATAAAAAGACTTTCTGACTAGTTAATCCATTTTTAGTCTGAGGAATGAATCTCAGCCAAGACATAGAATTCCCTCTTTTCTTTGTATAATTCTGTTGGATCTTTAACACCAATTGAAAGAGCTGGTAGGATTTTGATTTAATCTCATCTAAAGGGGGAAAGTGATCCAATAAGTCATTGAATATCTAGTATAACACCTGTTTATAGTATTGCACAGTAAGAAGTCTCACAACACCAGGTTAAAATCCAACAGGTTTTTTTGGTAGCAAAAGCCACTAGCTTTTGGGGCGCTGCTCCTTCGTCAGGTAAGTGGGAGTTCACAAACAGGGCATATATGCCCTGTTGGACTTTAACCTTGTGTTGTGAAGCTTCTTACTGTATTTACCCCAGTCCAATGCCTGCATCTCCACTTTATAATATTGCAAGCATAGTGCAGGAATATTCTCGTGGATGTTATCATAAACCAACATCAGATGCATTTGGTGCATCGTTATCATCAGAAATGGGCCAAAACCTAGACTCCATTTAATTCACTGATCCTGAGCAGAATGTACACCCAATCTTGTTCAATAACTGCAGAGTGCTGATTTCAATAATTTGATTCTGTAAAAGGAGAGATTTGTTAAGCAATTTTTAAACATTTTTTGAACATTTTGAGAATATATTCCTGAACTAATCCAGATGCTAAGACCTATTTCTGGTAATTCAGCACTCCTGAGTCAGATGTAGCATAGGTGATTGCAGAATAAAGCTTACACTGATGGTCCCCCAACTGTGTTCTCATTTTTGAAAAAATGCTCCCCACTGCAAATCAGTGCCAATCTGTTCTCCACCTATACCCACTCAAATGTTTCAGTATCAGCAAACTAAATTCATTTTTATCCTCAGGGATAAAACTTAAGTTGCATTTAAATTCATCCCATCATTCTCCTGTGGATTTGTACTTAGCACATTAAGTTTTTATCCCAGCCAATCCCTAGTTTGGAGGTTTTGTCATAAGTTGCAAACTCTCTTTAAGCCCAGTCATCTGGGTTCTCTGCTATAAGACACCACTTAGAAACAAATGAGTGGAATCTTCTGGACCTGCTTGAGGCAGGAAGCTTGGTGAGTTGGGGAACAGAATTTAGTGGGAGGCAAAAGAACAATCAGTTTCCAAATGGCAGGGGTGAACTTGTGCAATTAAATTCATGGAACTTTCAAAGGGGTTTGAGCTTCCCAATGAGCAGTATTGGATGCCATGTAACACTCATTAAGTTTTAAGGTTTATTTATTAGTGTCATAAATAGGCTTACATTAACACTGCAATGAAGTTGCTGAGAAAATCCCCTAGTTGCTACACTCTGGTGCCTGTTCGGATACACTGAGGGAGATTTAGTATGGCCAATGAACCTAACCAACATGCCTTTTGGACTGTGAAAGGAAACCGGAGCACCTGCAGGAAACCCAAGCAGACATGGGCAGAATGTGCAGACCCAGCTGGGAATCAAATCCAGGTCCCTGTTGCCATCCCGCCATCTATCCCAGCATTGAAAAAGTGACTGCAGAGATTGTTCCTAGCTTCACATATCTAGGCTCCATAGTCACCAGCAATCTGTCACTTGAAGTTGAAATCAACGCACACATTGCTAAAGCTGCAGCTATTAAAGCTGAGTAACAGATTGTGGAACAACAGCAACCTGACAAAGAACACTAAACAGCGAGTCTACCAAGCTTGCACCTACGGTGTATGCTTCTACAGTGGTGAGAGCCCGGCAATATACGTTAAGTAGGAGAAAAGGCTGAACAGTTTCCACCTTCACCGTTTCAGACATTGCTTCAACGTATCTTAGCAGAATAAGATCACTGACTCAGAGGTCCTGTAACAGGATAATTCCATCAGCATACACTCATTACTAAGCCAGCAACATCTGCACTGGCTCAGCTTTGTTTATCAGTTGAGAAAGGTGGAGAATAGGCTGGTCAAGGGGATCAGGAACGGCAGAGAAATGTAGGAGTATATCCAGGGAAGGAAGCGCGACTGCATCAGGTTTATTTGGAGGGTGTCCGGGGAAAGAAGCCAGATTGTCTGGGGCTATTTAGGATGGTAAGCATGACATGCATGCTTTGTTCCCATTGTAGGTCAGTATGCTTTCTGGGTAGTGGATATCATCGAGAGATGGGCCTAAAGGGTAGGTATGGGACTTCCTCCTCAACCTCACTGCAAGATTAGTTATGCTTCTCATGCGTGTTTATATAATGATCTGCATGAGATCATAACTGTGTTGGCCCTGGGCAGAAATCACTCCTATTTCTGTTTCCGTAACCCAACCTACACTCGAGAATGGAAGATGCTATCCAACATATGTTATTAGATTGGAATTCTGCTGTTCTGATGATATAAGGATTCTTGAAATCTGATAGCAAATTATACCCATGCACAGAGTTGAAAGAATCAACAACAAAAGCCAGAAGTTTACAATTTTGCTGCAAGGCACTGTCTCTTTCATGTTTCAGGATGGGTGGCCTCAACTTTCCATGCTGGTGATACAGTACTCCTCCATTACGTTTAGTGTCACAGGATACAATTCTTCATTCAAGGGCATATTGTTCTTATGACAGATGACACAATATGATGCATTGAAGTTTGTACAGTACTTTTTTATCGCTCCTTAAGTACTTTCAGTAAACTCTGCCAATTTGTGGCGGTGATACAGAAGTAGAGAGTTACAGGATTCTCAGGAGAAATTCTTCATCCTTGGCTCAGTGGTAACACTCACCTCTGAATTATAAATTGTAAGTTCAAGCCCCACTGCAAATTGACTCCTGATATGCAATTCATCCTGTCTCAGCCTGTGCAAGACAACGTGATCTCAGTTGAGGCAAATGTAAGGATGTTATGTGTGTTTTTGGTATCTTTGGGCTGAAGATTGTGTGTGGGGAGTGTTTACCAGAGGATTTGGGCAAGGACAGAATTGGGCTCAGGTATGACAAAAAGGTACAGCTGAAAGAATCGACAGATTCTCCCAACACCGCAACCCACAGTTTCATAAGTAATTCAAAAATGTTGCTTCTACTGGCTGACCTGGAATTCAATTCCATGCGTTGATTACTCTGAAGAATGAGTTCCTTGTATGACTGCTAAACTTGAAAGGTTGAACCTGTGCCCTTTAGTCCTATTTTTAACGTCCTCCATGGCTCAATGGCCTGTTGGGACTCAACTATCCCTCCCCTCAGTATGGATAGAATCACTGAATCCCTACAGTGCAGAAGGAGGTCATTTGGCCCATCAAGACTGCACCAACAGCAATTTCACCCAGGCCCTAACTCCGTAACCCCACATATTTACCTGCTAATCACCCTGAAACTAAGGGGCAATTTAGCTTGGCCAATTGATCTAACCTGCACATCTTTGGTCTGTGGGAGGAAACCAGAGCACCCGGAGGACGCCCATGCAGACACATATGAGGTAATGAAGTAAGATACGGCAAAAAGGGAAGAAATTTAGAAATAAAAATACCACTGCAGTCCCCAAAGTCTTAATTTCTCATATTTCCAGACAGTAATCGGTCTATTTTTATTCACAGATTTTCTTCACATTTTCCCTTCCTTTCAAAAAAAAAGCCTCTTTTGCAGACACAAGTGATCAGTCCAATGCAATTGCAGCCCCAAAATTCTGACCAGCATTCCCAACTGACTGACATAATCTGTGTGGAATGCTGAGGACATTGAACAAGCTTCCAGACAGAGCAGAAAAAAACTCACGCTTCCAGGGTCAGAAAGCTTCTGAAGTCAGGGAATAGGATTCAGATACCTTACTTTCCTGAAATATCATAAATTTTTATTTATCTCACTTCAGAAAGGCCAACCCCAACAAGGACAGCTCCGAGATTCCCACCTTGGAAGCACAAGATGATATTTTGTTTGATTACGAATAACTATTTTATACATAATTGCCAATAATGTACAGGCTTATATATTAACTGTGTACTCACTGTTAGTTATGTCATTTTAAATCTACATGAACAGCTCTTTTAGCAAAGAAAATGTTGATTTAGTACTGCAGATTGTAAGACAAATTTATCATCTTCACTCCTTAAAGAACATTCCACATTCATCATTGTACATACATCTGCTTAATTCTGGTTTCCTTTCCTATTCATCATATGATAAATAGGAAAGGTGCACATCAACTAACAACCACTGAATTAAGATCAAGGACAAAAAATGTAGATAAGAGTTTCATTGCTTTAGAATTTTTCCAGATGATTGTTTCCTTAACCAGTCTGACTGAATTTACATTACCCAGCAGTATGTCACTGGAGTTATGATCAGATTTTTACACCCTTCTGAGTACAAGCTGGTAAGTGGAACTATGGGCATGAAACCAGGTGGCATGATAGAAAGTGCTGTGCCTGTCACCTACCTGCTTTCACTGGAATTTTACCAGTGGCGGTGTTATGACCATGTGAGAAGGGGTGAATTGACTTCCCTTATCTCCTACCCTGTAACAGGTTTTTGTGTGAATTTAGAGAAGATGTGCTCTGCCAATTTCATGAAAATTTATACTTTTAGGTTGCAAGGAGTTAGACAGGTTTTATCAGTTTAAACGAAGAGCAGGATGAGTTTATTGCAAGTACTTTCCTGAACTAAAATCAACTAGGTAAACCATACGTCACATACATTAGTCTGAGCCCACATATACTAATAAAGATGGCAGAGTAGGAGGCTAGGCTAATAGAATTTTTACAGTTCATGAAAAATAAAATAGGGAGCATACAGTTAGATGTATCTTGATGTGGTGATGGTCTTGATGTGGTGAGTTCACTTTGCGCTGTTTGCTCCACTGTTTTCCTGGAAGTAATTGTGTGAAGATTTCCACAGCCCCCTCCCCACAAACACGCACTTTGCAGTAGATCTTCCCTTCTCAGGATGGTTACTTTGCAAATCAGGTACAGCATTTCCAATAAAGAAAGGCAGAGAGGGCACACAGCTTCAGCAGCCCATATGGCATTGCCTTTTTGTTCTTTCTCCAGCTTGATAAAGACTCCTTAAAATTATCTTACTGTCTATATATTCTGGAGAAATTCTATTAATTCTTGTCTGCATCAGTTATTGTTTCAGAACAGGAAATTGCATTTTCATGTCTCATTTCAGAAACATGTGGAATGTTTCAGGATGGTATGAAGCCAACAGGGGATGGGTTGTGCTTTCATCTTACTTGGTGGAATGCAAAATTATGTGCATTGTAGCAATCTGGGCAGCCTCATCATTGTCTCTCAGAGGGTTCAAATTTTTTAAAAATTTAACCAGGAAAAGAAGAATAAGAAATTGCATCTTTAAAGAGCACATCCTCACAGCAGCAGTGTAGGTGTTTGGCAGTTAGCATATCCTTGGGCCATTTGAAGCCCTCAAGTGGTCAATTGATGGTGCTGGTATTTTACCAGTGACGGAGGGGACCCAAGCCATACTGTGAAGCCATTAAGTAAACACTGACTCAATATGAGCCAGTTGTCAGGTTGTGGCCATAAAATGAGGTCATGGCGACCCGGTCATGTTATTTAAGCCAAGGAATGCAGTGTCACCACCTCCCAGTAAAATTCCGGCTTATATGTGGGATAACAATGGATGTTCAGACTGAGCAGTTAGATGAAGCTAAGCTCTCCTTTCAGTACTACCTTTTCCTTACCTTTGCTCTGTTCATCTAGATAAAGATCTACCTTCATGAGGAATTAAGTAATTCAATTATTTGCGTCCAGTGTTAGTATCAAGTATTTCCAACTCAGATACAGCATCAATTGGACACAAATTATATTGCTGCTTCTGTATCATAAAAACAAAATCTCACTTCTCCACAGTTACATCTGGGGTCCCCCCAGGATTTACCATTAATTTCCTCCTATTTCTCATTTACATGCTGCCCCTCAGCAGCATTATCATGTCAGCTTCCACATCCAGTTCAACACCACCACCTGTCTCCAGCCCTTCACTAGCTCTAATTTTTACAAACTGCTTATCCATCCAGTGCCAGATGAGTAGAAATTTCCACCAGTTCAACAGTGGGAGGACTGAAGTTGTTGCCTTTGGTCTCTGCCACAAGCTCTGCTCTTTAACCACCGACACCCATTTTTGTCCTTGGCAATTTTCTGAGACTGAATTAGAATATTCAAATATGATATTGGTATCATATTTGACCCCGAGTTGAGCTTTGGGGCAGGATTTTCTGTCTGCGCTCGCCACAAGGTTGGAAAATGCTGCTCAAGGTCAACAGATCTTTGCATGGTCCATGTCCCGCCTGCTACAATTCTCGTCACCAGTGAGATGGGACAATTCTGCCCTCTGTCTATGTATGTATGGCATCACTGAGACACGTATTTCTATTTAAGTTTCATCGCCTGACCCAACCTCTGCCTTAGCTCACCTCCCCCTTAAATCCATTGCTTTGTCCTTGATGTGACAATTCCAATGTACCCTGGTCATGTTCCATGTTCTACCCTCCATAAACCTGATGCTGTCTGATACTCTGCTGTCCATGTCCTTATTGCACCAGGTTCTATTTGTCTATCATATCAAGGTTCACTGGTTTCCAATTAAACAACACCTCTGATTTAAAATTCTCCTTCATGGTTTAAAAATCCCACCAGGCTGTCCTTTCCCTCTCTATTTGCACCAATGTCAGCATCAGGCTTTTCCAAGTCAGGTACAGCACAAATTGGATACAGAGTAAAACCTTATTGCACTACAAAGAATTTCCTGCTCCTCTACAATCACCTGTGGTTTCCCCCACCCTCACAACCCTCCAGGATATCAACAATTCTATAATTCTGACTTCTTCACCACCCTTTATTTTATTTGTCCCACTACTGGGGGCCATGTATTCAGCAGCCTGGGTCCCAAGCTCTGGAATACTTCCCTAACCTTCTCCAGCTCTCTACCTCGCTTTCACCAAGACACTCCTTAAAATCTTTAAACAAACCTTTGGTCATCTGCGCTAATACCTCTTTATGTGGTTCAGTGTCATATTTTCTTTCGTAATGTACTGTGAAATTTCCTTGGCATCTCTTATAACAGTAAAGGTCTTATACACACACAGAGTTGTTGTATTGCATTATATTATCAAACACTCACAGATCAGGTACAGCTTTCATACTGATTTTACTTTCTCCACTCTGTCCTAGCAGACAACTCCCAGTTAGGTATAAAAAGTGTTAGGTGGAAGTTAACTATCTTTCTATATTCCAACATCAAGTATTCCAAGGCCTTGTAGAACACAGGCTAAACTCAAGCTAACAATGGCAGTTCCTCCGCTCATGGGGAATACATGCCACAGACGTCAGGAGTAGAGAGAGGGAGAGAGAGAAGAAGACAGGAGGAGAGAAAGAAGAAGAATAAAGGGGGAAGAAAGAGAGAGAAGCTCTGAGTCTAAGAGAGAGGGATGACGTCAGTGCAGTGTAAAGGAGATGGAAAAGAGACCATAAAAGACTAAAGAAGAAACAGCATAAAAAATATCCAAAATCCACATTAGCAATTGGTCAGTTGGTCAATCCATGATTGATGATGGGCCACTGCATTAGAATGCTGTACCCTTGATTTCCAAAGTGTGCTCTCCACTCCCAGCTAATAGCTGGTCAAAAGATCAGAGAGCTGCTGGTGGAAATGTTTCAAGATATCCTGAAAGCCTACTTGAAGAAGATCAGCTTTGACCTCAGCAGCTGGGAAGAGAATGCAGTGGACCGCCCACGATAGCAAAACCCTGCTTTACCAAGGTTGTGAAGTAGGGCAAATGATGAAGGCCAAAGACAAGAGAGTAAGAAGAAACAAATTAAACTTTTTCTACAGAGTCCCATTATAAAGTTAAAAGCACCAATTCATGTAAGGCATCTCAACTCAGATGATTATCCAAGTGAGGATTTTTGAGTTCTCATCACAGCTATGAACTTGTCATCTCCTTAATGAGATTATAGTTCTATGTTGTGTGCAAATGGTCAAGTCTATTCTGACATTAGTTGAGACAGTTGCTTGACAAGTTTCTGATTCTAGCATTTTACAGTGTCAAGTCTCTCCCATAAAGTAAAAACAGAAAATGCTGGAAATACTCAACAGATAAGATAGCAGCTGAGGGGGAGACAGAGTTAGCAGTTACAGACTTAACATTACAGAAGCAGAGTTAACCAAAAGGCTGTGAATGTTATTTATCTCTCTCTCTCCCCACAGATGTTGTCAAACCACAAAGTATTTCCAGCATTTTCTGTTTTTATTTGAGATTTTCAGCAGTATTTTGCTTACCTTGTTTAGTATATCTAACGTACCATTGTTCTGCTGATTATTTAATCACCAGATCAATGAGGATTATTTCCTGTTAAATCTTCAAGAAAAGTGGATTATATGGTGCCTGGAGAGATTTTTAAATTGCTAAGTGCTTCAACAATCAACTATTGTGAGGATATTTGCTGCAGTTTGAAAAAAAAGTTATATTAAAATCTTCCAATGACGTTACATAATGACAGCTTGCATTTATATTGTGCTTTTGGCTTAGAGAAAGAGCCCGACATACTTCATAGAGACATAATCAAAAAGGAGTGAACACCAAGCTAAAGAAAATACCAAGAGATGTGAACAAAGGCTTGGTCACAAGGGTGGGTGTTAAGGATGATCTTAAAGCAGAACATTAACATGATGGGGTTTGGAGAAAATTTGTAAGAACATAGTCACTTGGGGGAAATAAACTTGCAGAGCTATAGAGATAGAGCCAGGGGAGTGGGACTAGTTGGATTGTGCGGTGATTGTTCCTTCAAGGACATCACAGCAGGGGAGGATCAACTGACTTAGGGGACCAATTTTGATTGAGAGTAGGCAATCACCCCAGGTAGAAGGGGTGCAGAAGACAGGCCAGAAATCTACGACCTCACCCTCCATGGAATCGGTGTGGACAAGAGTCCAACAGCACAAATCTCGATTGACCTCAGGCGGGAAGTGAGGCAGTAAAATCTCAAGCCAGTGGGACTGGGCCAGCTGGAGCACTGCCAGCCTCTCTACAGGTTTTCCTTGTTAATAAATACCTTTTGAGTTCCCAATGAAGTCTGTAAGTGTACAGCATTACAGATTGCTTCACAGAGAGCTGAGTGGACTCGATGGGCTGAATGGTCTCCTTCTGCGCTGCCATGATTCTATGACTTGTCACAGCCCGAAGATCATCCCTAGGCCCAAACTTTTTGCTTTAAGCGTGATTATTTTAGCTTTGAGCAACTTATAACTGTGTGAAAATGAAGGGAATGTAACACCAAACATATTCCCAGTTACTTACAGCCTAGGAGCACCAAATGTTTGTTCTTGGCATCTGGAATTGCTAAGGCAGAAAGATTAAAATGTTAGATTGCCCTAATCTGCACAATATTTCACAGCATGATTAATTTCTCAGGCTAAGGCTGTACACTCCTCATCACTTATATAGCTCATGGTTACAAAGAGCAGGCATTTGTACTGCTCAATTGACATTAGCTATTTGGAGTTCCCATGGATGTCAGTGATAAAGGCACTGCTAATAGCGTATTAAACATTCAGGCTTGTTAAGATAATTTGGCTGTTCAGTTCACGAGGGTTACCCTGCCACCCTCGTTATTGCCATTTCTGCGGAGCTGCAGTTCATACCAACTGAAACAGCAACCGTGTCCAGAAGGAGGAGAGTGGTGAGCCATCGATATGAAAATTGACTTTGTAAACAATATGGATTCGCTATTGAGGATGGACCAGTTAAAAAACAGTGCAAACAAAGATTACAGAGTTCTCTGGATGTGACTGCTGGGGTATAAACTCTAAAGTACAGTAATCTGCAACCACTGTTTTGTTTTTAAATACGTGTAGATCAAATAAAGTTAATGAACTTAAATGAACACTGGTTTATTGGTGATTTAGCAGTATTTTGAATCCAGTTTAATATTTAGGAATTTAGGTCAAATACAACATAAAACAAGCTTGATAGAAACAGTGCAATCAGTGTCATTTTCTCTGCCATTTGGGTAGCTCAAGACTATTAGTCAAGTTTCATAGTGTCACATAGCAAAGGTCTGCCACAGCCATCATTCATCCTGGCAGAACTCAGACCTCAACTGAGATGTGCAGAGATTCAGCCAGTGCTAGAAATGCCGACTGTCTATGGGCCAGTGATTAATAGTATAGAGCAAATACCCACTGAGCCATCAATGTGCCCAAAATCATGCTATTTTGATGGCAGACAGGTGGTGTAGTTTTGGCATCGTGCCTCATGGTTGCCTAACAGTGGAGAAGGGATTGAAAATGGTAAGGCTCAAAGCATCCAACATTTAACAAATAAATGGAAGATGATCAGAGAAAAGGAACTTGTGTTGATGGGGTGGGTTTGTAGTCTTCCAGATGGCACTTGGTTTACTCTTTAGGGAAACAGGAAACTCATTCCTAGTTTTGGACTGTGTGTGGGAAATAGAACACACACATATCCAACCCTCCACTAGTACCCATTTACCACATGGCATCCAAACATGCCTGGCGGCAAATCAGAGGCAAGAGCGCTGCCAAGTTGTGGTCTGAATTGTAGTTAGCAGTACAAATATTGAATAATTGCAGAGAACAAAGGCTGAACAATAATCTGCAGAAGACCCACAGTCACCCAACTGTCCATGGTGGAACCATTGCCAGTCTGTGGGCATTGCCATATGGAATGCTTTACTCTAATCGAGCGTTTCTGAATAAGCACATGACATACCAAGATGCACTAAAGCCTGCAGCACACCCACTGTTTGAACACAATAGGCTTCTGCTAGCTTATGCTCAGTCACTGTCATACTGTGTTGCACCATGTCTTTTTAAAACTGCCAATTATCTCTCAGTTGGAATACGACACTGAATATCGACACACTGGTACTCAATATATATGGTTTAGAGTAGCCAGCAGAATGTTATAGCTTAAGCTGCCTGCAGTTCAGAGAAATTACTGCCTTCTTGGGCTGGCTGATTTTAGCACACATCACAAACTGGCCCAGAAAAGGTAACCCTGAAAGGCTGTTACACTCTGACATTATACAGCCAGCTACTTAAAGATCAGCATTTAATGCATTGCCTGAAACTCCTCACTCAACTTTCTTAATAGAGACATTCATTTCCTATGAGAAATTGGTAGCATTGAGAGGAATTTCAGACAAATTAAATAAGTGTTAGTATTTTATAGTAGGATTTCAGGGCTGGGGGCAAGGGGTTGGATTTTCCTCAGCTGCAAATGCCTGCAACTGAGTTGAAAATGAATAATATGAGGCAGTGGGGAGCAGAATTTCAAACTTACCCCTCCATTCTCGATCCACACCATCATCCCCCAATCTGGACAAAAGCCAATATCTGTCGTACTGCTCAGCATGCTTTTGTTAATACAGTTTTCAAATGGTCTCATTGTGAATGCTTGACCTAACTCCAAGAATTTTCATTCATTCATGGAATATAGGCATTGCTGGTTTAGCCAGCATTCATTGCCCATCTCTAATTGTCCTTGAGAAGATGGTGGTGTGAACTGCTGCAGTCCATGTGGTGTTGGTATACCCACAGTGCTGTTAGGGAGGGAGTTCCAAGATTTTGGCACAGCGACAGTAAAGAAGGTGATATATTCCCAAGTCAGAATGATGAGTGGAGGAAACTTACAGGTGTTCCCATGTGTCTGCTGTCTTTGTTCTTTGTGGTAGTGGTTATGGATTTACCTAATAACTTAGTTGTGCTGGGATCTGTTTAAACAACACGAAAGGGACTGTTAAGTTTGTTTGATTGACAGCTTTAGGGAGTTATTATAACTTATTCTCTCTTTGATGTGGTTTTTCAATGCCTGTTTGTTTACTTGAAAATAGATTAAGAAGTATTAAAAGGATTAAAGCTTTTGTCATTGATATATACAGGTAATAGGGTCTGGTACTTAATGAATTAATGTGGACAGAGTGTAGTAACATAAGAAATAGGAGCAGGAGTGGGCCATCTAGCCCTTCGAGCCTGCCCCGCCATTCAATAAGATCATGGCTGATCTGTCGTGGCTCAGTTCCACTTTCCCGCCCTCTCCCCATAACCCTTAATCCCCTCTCTTATCAAAAACCCATCAACCCGCGTCTTAAAAATATTTAGCGAGGCAGCCTCCACCACTTCAACGGGCAGAGAATTCCAGAGATTCACCACCCTTTGAGTGAAGAAGTTCCTCCTCAACTCCGTTCTAAACCGCCCCCCCTTTATCTTGAGGCTGTGCCCCCTAGTCCTACTGTCTTTTTTGAGCGGGAAGAGTCTCTCCACCTCCATCCTATCCATCCCATTCATCATCTTATATGTCTCAATGAGATCTCCCCTCATTCTTCTAAACTCTAACGAGTACAAGCCTAGTTTTTTCAGCCTCTCCTCATAGCTCAACCTCCTCAACTCCGGTATCAGCCTAGTAAACCTCCTCTGCACTCCCTCCAAGGCCAGGTGCGGCGCCCAAAACTGCACACAGTACTCCAGCTGCGGCCTCACCAATGCCCTATACAGCAGCAGCAAGACCTCCCTACTTTTATATTCAATCTCCCTCGCTATGAAGGCCAGCATCCCATTCGCCTTCCTGACCACCTGCTGCACCTGCAAGCTGGGTTTTTGCGACTCATGCACAAGGACCCCGAGGTCCCTCTGCACCATCGCCTGCTGCAGTTTTTCGCCACGTAAGTAACCCACACAGTGATGTAAGAAAGCATATGATCCAGAGATAAGTTCAATCCTAGATGAATAGCGTAAGGTAAATACCTAGATTAGAGTCAGGCCTATACTTGTACCCTCTACCATAAATATGTACGTAGTTATGAGTTGTTAATAAAGATTTGCTGTTAACATACTCTAGACAGCAAAACCTACTTAATGAAGTTCAAAGCAGGTCCCCATTCTTCAACTATGAATGTAAGTAACTGATATTTCTGAGATTGAAAGATGACCATTATTTTTCAGTAGAGATCTTTGCCTATTATGTTAGTTTCAGGAGTATTTTAAAGACTTGCCAGGCTTACCATTGATCACTTGTTCTGTATGTAGTGGATACTGAGAAAGTGGGTATGGTGGTTGCACTGGAGGCATAGGGGTAACTAAAGGATGATGGGAATGGATGAGGGAGTAAGGACTAGAAGGCCTAACAACCATGTACAGGATCAGAATCACAGAATTGTCATGATGCAGAAACTCATTTGTGTCATTTGTGAATGACCATCACGACTTCATGCCAGTCTCCTGCCCCAACTCCGCCCCCCAGCAATCCAACACAGCTTCCACCTAAATAATAATCTCATGCCCCCTTGAATACCTCAATTGAACCTGCCTCAATCACACTTTCAGGCAGCGCATTCCAGATCTGAACCACTTGCTATGTTTTTTCTCACATTATGTTTGCATTTTTGCAAATCATGCTCACATTCTTGATTCTTTTACAGGCCAGAGCAATTTCTCCCTATTTACTCTGTACAGCCCTCTCATGATTATGAACATGTCAAACAAATCTTGTCTCAGCCTTCTCCTCTCCAAGGAGAACAGTCCCAATTTCTCCAATCTATCTTCATAATTGACACTTCTCATCCCTGGAAACATTCTTGTAAACCTCTTCTGCATTCTCCCCATTGTGTTCACATCCTTCCTATGATGTAGTGCCCAGAATTGTACACAATATTCCTATATAACTGTACACAATATAACTAGTATCTTGTATGAGTTCAGCATAACTTCCTTGCTCTTGTACTCTATGCCCTGTTAACTTAGAATTCGATAACTGTTTTTCAATGTCCTGCCAGCTTCAATAATTCATGCATATTTACACCTAGGGCCCTTTGCTGGTGCACACCCTTTAGCATTATATCCCTTATTCTTTGTTGACTCACCATGCTCTTCTTACCAAAATGAATCACCTCACATTTCTCTGCATTAAACTTCATCTGCCACCTATGTGCCCATTCCACCAACTTGTCTATGAACCTTTGAAGTTTGACATTGTCCTGCTCACAGTTTATAATGCTCTTAAGTTTTGCATCAAAGAACAAAGAAAATTACAGCACAGGAACAGGCCTTTCAGCCCTCCAAACCTGCACCAATCATGCTGCCCGCCTGAACTAAATCTGCCTCCTCTATTCCCATCCTATTCATGTATTTGTCAAGATGCCCTTAAAAGTCACTATCCACTTCCACTTCTTCCCCAAGCAGCGAGTTCCACCTGAAACGATGTGCCAGCAAAGAGGCAGGCCTTCTAAACAGCCTGCCTTGTCACCTGCATGTCTCCATCACTGCCTCATTCCTGGCAAGGGTGGCTACAGCCCCGAATCTTCTCCTCTTCTCAGAGACGAAAATATCATGGAAGTGGGAGATGTGATGGTTTGATTGTAGGGAAATGGCACAACTTATAGTTTCTGATGCGGAGATTGGCCCTTGATTCATTATTGTAATAATATTCAGCATAAATACGCAAAATTAATTAATTCAACCAAAAAATGTTAAAACTGCCTGTCATGCTTTTCTTTCATACTCCAATGGGATCTTTTCATCTGAGAACAGCGAATACAAAAGCAGCACAACATTCCAGCAGCGCAGAAGTCTTAATCTAGATGGGTTGCTTGCCTCTGGATTGGAATTTGAACCAAAAGCTTCTAATTTAGTTACCAGTGAACTAAAGCTTACAACCTTCAATTCAATGTGGAGAAAAGGGATATAAAGAAGAAGGTAAATTAGGAATAAATGGAAAAATAATGTGCATAGTATTAGAGTTCAAAATGTTTTGGCCCATAATTTCCCTTTGAGCAGCTTCCACCCTACCTCTATAACTTCACAGCAAGTGCGACAGAAACAGATATTGCAACAGCAGATTGGGAAGAAATTGTGGATTTGGCCCAGATTCTCCAGCCCTCCACTCCCACGACAGGTTTTCCTACAACGGAGGTTGCTCGCTGTTGGCCGTGGCAGGATATTCCTTTCCGTGAAGCCAATGGCCATTTATGTTGCTTGCCAGCTGTGCTGTGGAGAACCCACCGTAGGAGTTGGGGGGGGCTGGGGGGGCGGGGGGGTTGGTAGTTAGAGAGTGGTGGGGAGTGGCAGATTCACCATCGACAAGACTGGAAGATACTGCTGGCAGTAAGGGCTGGAAAATCCCGGCCATTACATCAGTTCTGTTTGTGAGACTTGGCTGCACAAAGGTTAGGTACCCAATGATGCGCCTGCCACTCGCACCACCCCCCCCCCCCCCCCCCCCCCCTCCCCAACTGCCCACCACCACCAACCTCCCCTCCTTCATCCACTGTTGCAGCGGGTCACTACACTACTCTTCAAGAATGACATCGTCAGCTGTGGAGCACTTTGAGCCACCTTGCAATGGACTATGCACATTCTTTCTTTAATTAGACTATTACCTGTCCAAAAAAAAGTCAAATCTTTTACTTCCCTGTGTGAATGTTTTCCTCTTGACCCCAACTGTTTCATCGTAAAGGCCAAAGTAAACTTTCAAAGCATTAAGTTAAAACCTATTTTCAAGGCTGGCTTTCAAATCAAGGCCAATATTGTTGCATCAAGGCAATGAGCCAGCCAACTGACATGAGCAAACAAAAGTGTCATAACAGGAAGGGGATTTAGCAAAACAGTGTACATATCTGAGCCAGCATAGAGCTCAATGACTAAGCTCATGAGTGTTGTGTGGCTGGCCCAGCCATTTGTTTTGGTGTAAGGTGGTTTTATATCGACACTTTGCCACATTACCCACTTTTTACAAACATAAAACCACTATTCTAATGACTTGGTATTCCCCTTTCTTATTATGTTGATGTGGTTCCCTTCAGTTGGCTGAATTACTCTTTCTAGCTCAGTTTTGGTATGTGTGTGTGGATTTGTTCTTGGTAGGAGCACACTGCTCCAATTTTTGGGATAGAAAAATTTATGATGATTGAGGTGAAGTGTTAGAGAGCTTTTAAAAAAATTCGGCATCTGGTTTTAGTATCAAGTAGTTGTAAAGGGAGCCAGATGAGAGGCAAAGTTTCCTCTCATCATCCCCTAATGTACCTTCATTCCAGCCCAAGAAGGCCAGTCCCTACCACACCAACGTAGCATTTGCAGTTCCAACATTAGTCATTCCTTTGACTGCAGATGGAGAGAATGTCAATTCAATCCCAATGTGCTGATCATTCTGATCATCTCCTGCTGTCAACTTATGCCCACCAGCTTTAAACTGTGCCATATGCATTGTTAGAGTAAGTATGGATGTAAACCAACCCCAACCTGTACCAATTCATACAACAGTTGACAGCTCAATGATTAAAGAGGCACTGGGTTGAATTGTACTTTTGTATTAGTAACAAATCCATGGACATATTCAGATTAATTGTTCAGTCAGCTATTTTAACAATACCATTAACCATAATAGTTGAGTTAAAATCTTTATTCACATAGCAAATCGCATTCTGATTTTCCATAGCCTAATGTCAAGCCAGGAGTGTTTAAATAGACTTTGGGAGGCAGAATGGTGCTGTGCTTTTTCTTGGCATGACATTATATGTTTCTAAGAAATTGCTTCTTTTAATAGTATCAATTTTATTGTGTCATCTGTTTATAATTCTCCTTTTGAAATCAAAGGCAGACAGTCAAAACACAGTAAAAGAGCAGCAACTATAACAGAAAGATAGCTGACTCAGGTAGAGCTTGGTGCTCACTGTGCAGATGGCCACAATCTGTCTTCCATCACAACGCTACTTCTCAACCTAATAATCTTTTATTATGGTGACAGGAATGGCTAGGTTTTGGTTGCATTCTGACAGTTATCCTGTGAGTACTCCAGTTATCATATATGAACTTCCAATTCGGAGCAGTAGACCATTTGGCTCCTCAAGCCCTGCTCCACCATTCAATAAGATTATGACTGATCTACTTGTGGTCTCAATGCCAGGCCTCTCTCTACCTCGGATACCCTTTAACTCCTTTATTACTAAAAATCTATCTACCTCTGCCTTAAAAATATTAATTGACCATGCCACCATCACTCTGGGGAAGAAAGTTCTGAAGGTTCACAACCCTCTGAGGAAAAAATTCTCCTCATCGCCATCTTAAATGGAGACCCTTTACTTTTAAGCTGTGTTCCCGGATGGCAAGGTGGCACAGTGGTTAGCACTGCTGCCCTCAGTGCCAGGGATTTGGGATCGATTCTCTGCTTGTGCCGCTGTCTGTGTGGAGTTTGCATATTCTCCCCGTGTCTGTGTGGGTTTCCTCCGGGCGCTCCTGTTTCCTCCAAAGGTGTGTAGGTTAGGTAGATTGGCCATGCTAAGTTGCCCCTTAGTGTCAGGGGGAACTAGTCAAGGTAAATGCTTAGAGTTATGGGGATAGAGCCTGGGTGCAATTGTGGTCGGCATAGATTTAATGGATCAAATGGCCTCCTTCTGCACTGTAGGGATTCCGTGATTCTACAGCCTCTCCGACAAGGGGAAATATCCATTCACCATCCACTTTGTCAAGTCACCTCAGGATCTCATGTTTCATTCTTCTAAACTCCAATGGATATAGGCCCAGCTTTTCCGACCTTTTATTGCAAGATAGCACCCTCCACATCCCAGTTATCAGTTGAGTGAATCTTTTCTGAACTGCTACTAACAATTATACCCTTTCTTCAATGAGACCAAAACTATACACAGTGCTGTAAATGTGATCTCACAAACACCCAGTATGACTGTGACAAAACATACCTACTTTTATATTCCATTCACCTTGCAATAAAAGATGCGCATGTTATATTGATTGGCCATGTTAAATTGACCCTAGTGTCAGGGGATTAGCAGTGTAAATATGTGGGGTTATGGGAATAGGGTCTGGATGGGATTGTGATTGCTGCAGAAAGGCCTCCTTCTGCACTGTAGGATTCTCTGATTCTAAATTACAACTTTTTATAGTCTCCCTAATCACTTGCTGCACTTCAATACTTATGTTTCCTGATTCATGTACCTAGGCACCCAAATCCTTCTGACATAAAGTTCTGCAATCTCTCTCCATTTAAGCAATATGCTACTTTCTATTCTTCTTACCAAAGTGGACAAGTTCACATTTTGGACATGACGGATGTTGAGATCAGGGATAGGTGTGTGAACGCTCGAGAGAATGTCAGTATATCGAAGGAGGAAATGTTGGGTATCCTCAGTTGCATTAGGGTAAACAAATCCCTGGGCTGGATGGGATCTACCCCAGGTTACTGCAGAAGGCAAGGGAAGAAATAGCTAGGGTCTTAACAGATATCTTCATATCCTCTTTGACCACTGGCAAGGTTCCAGAGGACTGAAGAATAGCTAATGTTGTTCCTTTGTTCAAGAAAGGAAGCAAGGATAATCCAGGCAATTGTAGGTCGGTGAGCCTAACGTTAGTGGTGGGAAAGCTTTTGGAGAAGATACTGCGGGACAGGATATATGCACATTTGGAAGAAAATGGACCAGTTAGTGACAGGCAGCAAGGTTATGTTCAAGGAAGTCATGTATCACCAACTTGATTGAGTTTTTTGAAGAGGTGACAAAGATAATTGACGAGGGAAGGACAGTGGATTTAGTTCATGTGGACTTATTAAGGCGTCTGGCAGACTGGCACAAAAACTAAAGTCACATAGGATTGAGGGTGGGTTGGCTAGATGGATGCAGATAAAAACAAAAGACTACAGATGCTGGAATCTGAAACAAAAACAGAAAATGCTGGAAAATCTCAGCAGATCTGACAGCATCTATGGCGAGTGAATAGAGTTAAGTTTCAGAACCTGGATGACCCTTTGTCAGAGCCTCTGATGAAGGGTCACCCAGACTCAAAACATTGGCTCTATTCTCTCTCTACAGATGATGTCAGACAAGAACAAGAACAAAGAACAACACAGCACAGGAAACAGGCCCTTCGGCCCAACGAGCCCGCGCCGCCGTCCCACTGTCTCAGTGTCCTATTCATGATTTTAGTCTACGCCTAATGTGCGAGGATCAGGGAGGTCCAATTTAGGGACAATTTAGTACCCAATCAATCAGCCTAAAAGCACATCTTTGGGGATGTGGGAGGAAACCGGAGCACCCGGAGGAAACCCACGCAACCACGGGGAGAACGTGCAAACTCCCACAGACACAGGCCCAAATCCATGTGTTCGCACAGCAACAGAGATAGTCTCTGAGCTGTCATGTTGCCCTCAAGATGGTCCAGTTTAAGCACACTAACGACATGAAGCAATAGGCAACTCCCGAAGCAACGTCCAAGAGCAGCCCACTACAACCTGCCGCATGCATGCCCCTTGCTGGACTTAAATGCCTGTGGAGACCTGCTGAAATTTTCCAGCATTTTCTGTAGATGGATACAGAACTGGCTTGGTTGTAGAAAACAGAGAGTAGTGGTGGAAGGCTGTCTTTTTGGAATGGAGATCAGTAGTGCGTGGTGTTCTGCAGGGATAAGTGCTAGGACCTCTGTTGTTTGAAGTATATATAAATGATCGGGAGGAAAATGTGGGTGGTCCAATTAATAAGTTTGCAGATGACACAAAGATTATTGGAGTTGCTGATAGTGCTGCAGCTCGTCAGAGGATACAACAGGATATAGATAGATTGGAGACATGGGCACAGAAATGGCAGATTGAGTTTAATCCAGACAAATATGATGTGATGCATTTTGGAAGATCAAATTTAGGTGTGAATTGTACTGTAAGTGACAGAACTCTTAGGAGCATTAACATACAGAGGGATTTGTGCGTGCAGATCCATAGTTCTCTAAAAGTGACAACACAGATGGCCATGGTGATTAAGAGGGCATGTGGCATGCTTGCCGTCACCAGCCATGGCATTGAGGACAAGAGTTGGCAAATCATGTTGCATCTATATAAACCCTTGGTTAGGCCACATTTGGAGTATTGCATGCAGTTCTAGTCACCACACTACCAGAAGGACATGGAAGCTTTGGAGCGAGTGCAAAGAAGGTTCACCAGAATGTTGCCTGGTCTTGAGGGTGTTAACTATGAGAAGAGGTTGAATAAACTAAAATTGTTTTCACTGGAAATACAAAGGCTGAGGGGAGACCTGACGGAGGTCTACAAAATCATGAGAAGCAGAGACAAGGTGGATAGTCAGAGGTGTTTCCCAAAGGTGGAAGTGTCAGCTACAAGGGGGCACAGGTTCAAGTGAGTGGGGAAGGTTTAAGTGAGATGTTTTTCATGCACAGTGGCCTGGAATGTGCTGCCAGAGGTGGTGGTGGAAACAGACACATTAGCAACATTAGTGGCATCTGGATGGGTACATGAATAGGCAGGGACTAGAGGGAAACGGACTGAATGAGGGTAGAATAGTTTTTTTCAGTTTAATTAGGGCATCATGATCATAATTAGGGCCTGTTCCTGTGCTGTACTTTTCTTTTTACTTCTTTCCCCTATTATACGCCATCTGTTAAATTTTTGCCCACTTGCTTAACATATCTATGTCCCTTTGAATACACTTTATGCCATAAGAACATAAGAACTAGGAGCAGGAATAGACCCCTAGAGCCTGTTTTGCCAGTCAATAAGATCATGGCTGATCTTTACTTGGGTTCGGCTCGGCTTACCTGCCTGCTCACCATAACCCTTAATTCCTTTACTGTTCAAAAATCTATCTTTGCCTTAATGCCTTCGTTATGTCCTTTTCATATCTGTGTGTAAATTTAGCAACCATACATTTGGTCCCTCACCCAAATCATTAATATTGATTATAAATAATTGAGGCCCCAGCACTGACTTCACTTTTTATATTCCATCAACTGGAAATGATTCATTTCTACCTGCTCACTGTTCCGTTTCAGCTAACCAATCCTCCATCCAATTGTTGTGTTTAGACCTATTAATAGGAAGGACTTCCCTTAATGGTTAGTGGACAATTTTAACTTGTGATATTGAATTAGACACTCATTATAGACAATGGCAATTTTCCTATTCTTTGAAGTCAATAGTAAGGGAAGCATTGAGGATGGAGCGAATTTGATATTGTCCATTCTACACCACTACCCGAAGAAAAAATAATCCAATTTTTTTAAAAGTTCTTTGCATAACAGAGGGCCTGATTGGAACACTTCCCTATTTTGATCACCAATGTTAGCATCAATGATCAGATGGATTACCGTAGTTGGGGTTAAACTCCTGCTTGCAAACCATAACTTTGCTGAAAGAGCTGTGGATATCCCAGAAAAGGAGCAGAGAGCAGATAGCCAGAATCTTTTTCCCAGGGTGGAAGAGTCAATTACCAGGGGGCATAGGTTTAAGGTGCGAGGGGCAATGTTTAAAGGAGATGTACGAGGCAAGTTTTTTTACACAGTGGATGGGTGGATGCCTGGTACTCGTTGCCGGAGGAGGTAGTGTAAGCAGATACAATAGTGAGTTTGAAGGGGCGTCTGGACAAATACATGAATAGGATGGGAATAGAGGGATATGATCCCCGGAAGCATAGGGGGTTTTAGTTTAGTCGGCTAGCATGGTCAGTGCAGGCTTGGAGAGCCGAAGGGCCTGTTGCTGTGCTGTAATTTTCTTTGCTCTTTGTTGATTCTTACCATTATTTCCAGGGGTGTTTGAAGTTAGAGTGGACAGCTGTATCCCATCCCAGCCACCACTTTGCTGTAAGCTATTTCAGTCTTTTGTGTGCAGCACAAAAGATAACAAGAAAGGTTTTAGATATTATCTAAAGCTCTTGGTAAATCAGACTTGAACACTCACTCCCAAATGGCTGATAATTTTACACTGTTTACACAACACTTGTGCCGCAAGCAACCTGTGGCAAAGCACATAAACATCAGGAGATTTCAGAATCTGCAGGTGCACAATGTTAGTTTATCAGTGATTGAGATAAAATTTACATTGTTGTGTAAAAATCTCTTCAGTCTCAGTCTCTTTATAGCTTAGCCCAGCCCTTTAAACTCCCAGCCCCTTACTCACATTCCTCAGGTCTTTTTTGTTTTCCCCATTTCCAGGATTAGTGGTCATGCCTTCAGCTACCTAGCCCCCATCATCTGGAATGTTCTCTCCTAATCCCACTCCATCTTTATATTGCTGCTTAAAACTCATCTTAGTACAACACCCTGGGGCTTTCTGAGGATGCGAAATGAATACTAGCCTTGCCAACTGCAGCCACATCCTCGGAATACAATACCTGTAAATATGTTTTTGTGCTGCTTGTCTACTTACTGCCACAGGTTTCCCTGTGAATTATGGAGGCATTCAGATTGGGCCCTAACAGTAACAGCTCACTTTGCCAATAATCTAGTCAGGATCTCTTGTATAAATAAAGAAACGAGAAAATGAGCCACGGATTAAAACGTTCTCTTTCACCACTATTTTAACCTGAAATAAGTGATAGAACTGATTATGGATTTAACAGGCCAATGTGCCAGTTCATGTCACACAAGGAGATTCCCTACTTTGATAAGATGTAGCAGCTGAATACAGAATACAGATAAGCACAGTTCAACTTCAATTCTGAAGAACCTAAACTCAGAACTCAGTAGATGTCAGGCGATATCTGTTGATTTGCAGGCAGGCACGTTGATACACAGCGCCCTCCCTTGGTTGTGTGAAATTCTAATAGTGGTCATTATAAGTCAGTGCAAAGGGGAAGGAAGTCTCGATTTTTAAAAATTTTTATCTTTTTTCTCCATCTTTAAAATTACAAAGCCAATGCTCAGAGTGGACCAGGTGGACCCAAGTTCATTTCTTGCTTAGTCCAGAAACCAAATTCAAAATCCAATTGAATATAAAGTCCAAAGATGTACGGGTTAGTCCAACACTAGCATCTCCACATTAGAGATAGATTGGCCATGGTAAATTGCCCTATAGTGTCACGGGGCTAGCAGGATAAATATGTGGGGTTAGGGGGATAGGCCTGGGTGGTCAATACAGGCTCAATGGGCCAAATGGCCTCCTTCTGCACTGAGGAGATTCTATGTTTCTAATTCATGGTCCCCACAAGAGACAAAAACTAGATCCAAGCTGACAAGGTAAGGCATTGTACCCCATCTTGGGCTTGATCCGACGCTTGACCTTAGCCAAAAGGCTGAGCAGAGGAAGGCAGATTGGCTTTTTAAATTTTTTTTTACTCCATCCTTGAAGTTGCAAATCTAGATAGGCAGAGTGGCATTTATATTGTAATAGTCGCAACCCAAAAACTTCCCAAATTGCTGAACAGCCAATTAAATACTTTCGAAGTGAGCTACATTACTAAAATGTGGTAGCCAATCTGTCCATAAAAAGGTCCCACAAATAACAACATGGTAATCACCAAATAATTGGTTTTGATAATCAGAGGTGAATATTGGCTAAGATATCGGCTAAGGAATGTGCTCCAGTTCTTCTGTGAAATAGTGCCCAAGGGAAGTTTACATCTGCCTGAGATGGCAGCCAAGTTCTTGCATCTGATCCATTAGGAGTTAGTTTTACATATTGAGAAATCAAATTAAAGAGTGACTATTATATTAAACCGAAGGCAACAGGCCATATACCCCAGATAGGCTTTTATTTTCTACATGAGCCTAACACAGGGCCCTACACAGTGAAATAAATTAGGAAAGAAGACAACTTAAGTCAATGTCTTAGGCTACATGAAATTTGATACCAGGATATCAGTAGTGTTAAAAGTTGGCCAATTAAAATTCTGAGATCGAAACAAGGAGTGGCAGAAAAATGTGCCTCCTAATACTCAACCTGTGTCTTGTGGAACTAGAGAGTAGGGCAGGGTCAGATATATTAATGGAGATAACAATATATAAAGGCCAAAAAACTAGGTTTTTAAAATTTAAAGCCAAGGTAAAAGCATTACTAGCAGGAACAGTAGAGGCTGGATGCAAGTAGTTAAGAACGCAGTAGAAAGTTTGTACTTGAAGTGGTAAAAATGTTACTAAAAGTTTCAATAGTTTTAAGTAAGAGGCTGGATGTAGGCTTTCAGTTTGGCAATAGTAATTGATTAGATGTTGGATATGGAGCTCAGGTCCAAGTTAAAGACGATACTGAGGCTTTAGTTTGATCAGGCAAGTGGGTAGATTGAATCTTGAAGCAAAAAATGATGCTGGTGGAAACAAAAGCAGATTGCTGTTAAATACTGAATTGGTTCACTAATGTCCTTCAAGGAAACAAACCCTACCACCCTCCTTACTCTGGTCTACATGTGATTCTAGTTCCACAATATGGGATTGATACTTAATGCTCTCTAAAATGTCTTGATAAGTAATTCAAGTTGTAAAACAATTGCCTGTGGGCCACTACCTCAACCCACTGAATTGAATCAGGATACTGGTAGCTTATCAATTTTCTTTCAATGAAGACTGGACCTCAAAATAGTCTAGGCTTCCAATGCAACTACCAGATGGGTAGCTCACACACTCCATGAATCCACCTTAGAGTACACTGCCTTCTAGCTCCACAAGTTCTAATTCGCTCCACAGCATGATTTAAAATTAAACTTACAGAGGCATACACAATGGCAGTCTTCAGAGTTGAGAATGAACAGTACAGAGGAATCTTACTCCACTTCTAAAACATCACTATTCTCCTTTAATCACAAGTGGAACACTTACAACTTTTCCGTTGCTAAAAACACCTAAAGAAGTTCTTGCTTCCCAAACATTTTGTCCCCTCAAGAATTTTTAGCAGATATTTGAATCTATCCATTTCTTCAATATTGAAGGAGGCTCTTTGAACATCTCCTGTGCTCTCCTGGACAAGATACACAAAAATGTTTATCACGAGATACATGGTCCCTATCTACTTCCAAATCACTCTCTTTCTCCCTTACTGGAATTTTGTTATTTGTCCCTGTTATTGAGGCTTTCATGATTGTTCTGTCTCTGAATGATATTCTCTTCCTTCCTACATGGCAATACTACCCCTTACTCACTCTTCATCCTCACGGTGTCATACTGCCTTCCACTCCAGTTTCCTTTCTTTTGCAGGATGTCAAATTCCTGTAGTTCATTATCTTCCTTAATCTTTGCTTTCTTCTACAATGTCCAAGTTGCCAAAACCCCGAAATGATATTACTAAAGGAACAATGTTGCCTCTAAATTTTCTTTGTGCTGGACAAGTTCTTCTGAATACTACGGATGAAATCTTACTACAAAATGGCAGAGTTTTGTTTCTGGTGAGAAAATGTGTGTGTTTCTGTCCAGAGAAACTAGTGTTTTCTCTCCAGATTTTATGACACTCTGCCAAAAAAAATGAAGGAGGCATGATTCATGCTGTCATACAGGGTAGCAGGCTTAAAGACACCGACAAAACCTGGCTGCACAAAGATCAGGGTGGCATCTTAAAAGGGCGCCCAATCAATGCAGCAATAAACCTCTCCCCCACTCCACCACTCTAGCAGTGCCAGCCTGGTAGTGCCAACCTGTACCAAGGGGCATTGCCATCCCACTGCCTGGCCATATGCCTCATCCCTTGCAGGCTGTACTTACCTTTGCACCCCCGGGAGATCCCCATGACAGGTTAACCTGCGTGTCAACCTGTTGTAAGCCGTGTGAACATGATGTCACATCAGCGCGCTTTGTAGAAATGGCGAGAGGGTCAAGATACAGTTGTTTAAATATATTCAAATGCATGTTATTTAGGGTCATGCCCGATATGGGCATAAACCTGATGACGTTGCCGTCGCCAGGTGGTGAAGATCCAATATTGCGTTCAAGCCAGTGAGAGCTGTGACTTCTGGATTTTGAGCCACCGCTGGCATTCGCATGGATGGCAAATGCGGGCTCAGTATCACCCCCTACATTTTTGTCCGTGTCATTTATATTTTCAAAGTTGAGACTTATGTTACACTGAACATGTCTCCTGATGAACTGATGAAGCTTACGAGCCACCTATTTATTTCAATGTATGACTCATTCCAGATTGTTGAACATGTGCATCTTAGAGAGAACATAAGAACTAAGAGCAGGAGTAGGCCGTCTGGCCCTTCAAACCTGCTCCACCATTCAATAAGATCATGGCTGATCTTCTTGTGGACTCAGCTCCACTTACCTATTTCTCACCATAACCCTTACTTCCTTTGCTGTTAAAAAAATCTATCTTTCCTTGCCTTAAAAACATTCATTGAGGTAGCCTCAACTGCTTCACTGGGCAGGGAATGCCACCAATTCACAACTCTTTGGGTAAAGAAGTTCCTCCTCAAGTTAGTCCTAAATCTGTTCACCCTTATTTTGACACCATGTCCTCTAGTTCTAGTTTCACCTGCCAGAGAAACCAACCTCTATGCTTCTATGTAATCTATTCCCTTTTCAATTTTATATGTTTCTATAAGACCCTCCCCACCTCATTCTTCTGAATTCCAATGAGTATAGTCCCAGTCTATTCAGTGTCTCCTCATAAGCCAACCCTCTCAACTCTGGAATCAACTTAGTGAATCTCCTCTGCACCCCCTCTAGTGCCAGTATATCCTTTCTCAAGTAAGGAAAGCAAAACTGTACACGTTACTCCAGATGTGGCCTCACCAGCACCTGATACAGCTGCAACATAACCTTGCTGTTTTTAAACTCCATCCCTCTAGCAATGAAGGACAAAATTCCATTTGCCTTCTTAATTACCTGCTGCACCTGCAAACCAACTCCTTGTGATTTCTGCACAAAGACACCCAGGTCCCTCTGCACTGCAGCACGCTGCAATTTTTTACCATTTAAATAATAGTCCATTTTGCTGTTATTCCTACCAAAATGGATGACCTCACATTTACCAACATTGTACTCCATCTGCTAGACCCTCACCCACACACTTAAACTATCTATATCCCTTTGCAGACATTCAGTGTCTTTTGTACGCTTGGCTCTATCACTCATCTTAGTGTCACCTGCAAACTTTAACACGCTACACTTGGTCCCCAACTCCAAATCATCTATGTAAATCATAAACAATTGCAGTCCCAACACTGATCCTTGAGGCACACTACTAGTCACTGATTGCCAACCAGAAAAACACCCATTTATCCCCACTCTTTGCTTTCTGTTAGTTAATCAGTCCTCGATCCATGCTAATATATTTCCTGAAACAACATGCACCTTTGTCTTATGCAGCAGCCTTTTGTGTAGCACCTTGTCGAATAACTTCTGGAAATCCAGATACACCATATCCACTGGTTCCTCATTGTCTATCATGCTTGTAATATTCTCAAGGAATTACACTAAATTAGTTAAACATGACCTACCTTTCATGAACCCATGCTATGTCTTCCCAATGGGACACTTTCTACCCAAATGTCTTGCTATTTCTTCCTTGATGATAGATTCAAGCATTTTCCACACTACAGAAGTTAAGCTAACTGGCTGATAGTTACTCGCCTTTTGTCTACCTCCTTTTTTAAACTGTGGCGTCACGTTTGCTATTTTCTAATCTGCTGGAACTGCCCCAGAGTCCAGCGAAATTTGATAAATTACTATGAGTGTATTTGCTATTTCCCCCTTCATCTCTTTTAGTACCCTAGAATGCATTCCATCAGGGCAGGAGACTTGTCTACCTTTAGCTTGCCTAACACTACCTCTTTAGTGATAAAGATCATTTCTACATCCTCACCTGCCATAATCTTTTTGTCACCAACTTTTGGCATGTTATTTGTGTCTTCCACTGTGAAGCCCGACACAAAATGCCTGTTCAATGCTTCATCCATTTCCTCATTTTCATTATCACATCCCCCTTCTCATCCTCTAAAGGACCAATGTTTACTTTAGCCACTCTTTTTTGTTTTATATATTTGTAGAAACTTTTGCTATCAGTTTTTATATTCCGAGCTAGTTTACTGTCATAATCTATCTTACGTTTCTTTATAGCTTTCTCCGTGGCTTTCTGTTTCCTTTAGTTTCCCACTACTCTTTGCTATTTTGTATGCATTTTCTTTCAATTTGATACCCTCCTTTATTTCCTTCGATATCCGTGGCTGATAATCCCATTTTCTACCGTCCTCCCTTATCTCTGGTATATACTTCTGCTGAGCACTATGAAAAACCGCTTTGAAAGTCCTCCACTGTTCCTCAATTGTCCCACCATAAAGATTTTGCTCCCAGCCTACCTTAGTCAACTCCTCCTTCAACCCATTGTAGTCTCCTTTGTTTAAGCACAAGGAATTGGTATTGGATTTTACCTTCTTATGTTCCATCTGTATTTTAAATTTAACCATACTGTGATCGCTCCTTCCAGGAGGATCCCTAACTGTGAGATCATTAATTATTCTTGTCTCAATACACAGGACCAGATGTAGGATAGTTTCCTCCCTCATAGGTTCCATTACATACTGTTTGAGGAAACTATCACAGATACATTCTATGAACTCTTCCTCAAAGTTGCCTTGACCACTGTGGTTCCACCGATCGACATGTAGATTGAAGTCCCGCATCATAATTGCTGTACTACTTTTATGTGCGTCAGTTATTTCCTTGATTATTGCTCGCCCCACCGAGATGTTATTATTTGGTGGCCTATAGACAATGCCTATCAGTGACTTTTTCTTCTTACTCTTTCCAATTTCCACCCAAATGGATTCAACACGTTTTTCCATAGAACCTATATCATCTCTCACTACCGCCCTGATGTCATTCTTAAATATCACAACTACATCACCTGCCTTACTTTCCTGTCTGTCCTTCCCATTAGTCTGATACCCCGGATATTTAACTCCCCATCATGACCACCCTGTAACTACATCACTGTAATGGCCACCAAATCGTACTCATTCGTGATGATTTGCACTGTCAACTCATTTACTTTGTTTCGGATGCTACGAACATTTAGGTAAAGTGCGCTTATGCTAGTTTTTATAACTTTTTGAATCCTAACACCTCCATTAATAACATCTCCTGAGTTCTCTTCCCTGTTAACTTTTTTTGTAATTTTCCACGTAGTTGTAATTTTCCATGTAGCTAACCTGCTACTTAACTTCCTATCAATCATTATACTTCCTGTAGCTTCACCCTTCCACCATTTCCACCCCCCCCACCCCCCCGTTAGTTTAAAGCACTTGTGACGACCCTATTTATCCTTTCCACTAGAACACTGGTCCCAGATCAGTTCAGGTGAAGACCACCCTAACAGTACAGATCCCTTCTGTTCCAATACTGATGCCAATGCCCCATGAAATGGAACCCCTCTTTCCCACACCACTCCTTTAGCCACGTGTTCACTTCCCTAATTTTCTCATTCCTACGCCTAGTCACACATGGCTCAGGTAGAAATCCAGAGATTATAACCCTTGAGGATCTGTTCTTTAATTTGGCTCCTAATGCTTGATAATCCCCTAACAGGTCCTCTTTCCCAGTCTTGCCTATGTTGTTTGTCCCAACGTGGACCAAAACAACTGGTTGCTAATGAATAAGTTTTGATTCACCAAAGCTCCTGTTCTTGGTTTTTCACTGAGATTTACAAAATAAAACTTGTAAAGCATGGACAAGGGAGATATTTGATACAAGTTATTGTTTGCATCCAGTGGTGGATTAACCATTAGGCTGAGTAGGCTTAAGCCTAGGGGGCCCGAGAGCAAAAAAAATTGGTTTAATCCTTTTAAGGCTGAATAAATTTTCATAACTATATCCCGTGGGTAAATTAATATAGCAAATACCTATAAATACAGGATCTTCACCCTGGACTTGTACTACATGCACATAAATACAAAATAAATACAACAAAGAGTTTATTATCATGCTATAACATCTATACATATTTATTTTAGTGCATACTTAGTTACATATAGTACTTTTTTCAACATTCACCTTTACATAGTATTAGTCCCACACCACAGCACAATGACTGTCACCACTGACTCCAGCGCTATCAATGTATCATCAAATTCATCGATCATCATCTGATAATTCACCAACATCAACATCAAAATCCTTGGCATCTAAATCACACCCACTATCATCACTGCAGAATCCATCATAAGATTGTTGTTGAGCGCATTTACCACATGTGAAAAGGTCAAAACAGACTTTTGTTTGCGTGCCGCCGTTGTTGTTTACAACGCGACAAATGACTCGCTGTCACCACTCACCAGCCAAAGAGTTTGAATTCGTTACAATAATGCATAAATAACACATGTATAACATCATCATGAAGCTGAAGAAAGAAGGCATCTGATTGGAACAGTAGTGGTTGGTAAATCTTGTTTGACCAATCACTGCAGACATGACAAAGTCAGCCTACAGAGAAATGACATTTATGTCGCTTTACACTTCAAAGGGTTAATTGAGTGTACAAAAAAATGGTTTAATTGAGTGTACAAGTGAGTATTTTGGATGATATTTCAGTACTTTTGCATATACATTTTTCATACCTGGAATATTACAAATATTGGGCAGGGGGCAAGGTCAGGGGGCCTTACTAAAGCTCAGCCTAGGGGTCCAGGTGATAGTTAATCAGCCACTGTTTGCATCTCATCTTAAAAAAAATACACATATATTTGCATAGAATGACTGGATTGTATCTTGCTGTAGTTGACCTGATTAGAGAATGGGTCACAGTAGGTTGGATTCTGTTCCACATCTGCGATCGCTTTAGGCTTGGCAATTACTAATTCCGGGCACTGATAACCATAATCTTTGCTCTAATCAGCTCTTCGCTGCCTGGATATTTAGCTGACCTCTTTCTTTCTGGATATTCCCAGCTGGTTTAATCTCCGATTTTAAACAATTATAACAAGACTCCTAATACTGCCCTGAAGGGTGTGAGGAAGATAGCTTAGCGTTCACTCTTACTGTTAAACCTGACTCCTTCTATCTCAGAACTTGTCAAGGTCCTGCAGGGAGGGTGGCCAGTCAGGAGGTTAGATTACTTACCTGTTCACTGCCAATTTTGTGTGGAGGGTAATGTAACTCTGAGGCCGGGATTTTCCAGTACCGTTTTTTGGCGACTGGTGCAGAAAATTTCGCAAGAGGCCCAAATCGCGTTTCATGCTAACATAAATGCGCAATACAATTTCACCCCCTCCTCCTCCACTGTCAGTGGCACAACAGGATTCATACATTAACTTTTCATTATCAAGCCTCTTTGGCTGAATTATCCTCACCCAAATCAGGTGGTGTAGGGTGGCCAGCGTAAATCCCAACTAGTCTCCCAAATTTGTGCTTGGCAAGCAGAAGCAGGCCTCTCAGAGAGGCTCACTGCCCAGGGGCAGAGGTGGGGGCAAAAGGATGAGGGTACTGACAACTTCCAAAGACATGAACAAAAATGTATTTTGTTTTGAGAACCACTAACAAGGTGTCGCTGGAGCATTACCCATTTATTGTCAGCTGAATACGTTGACGATGGGCATATTTAAAGAAACACAGAGAGCAAGGGAAGAATAACTTCCATTGGGCCCTTCTGCAGATGTGTGCTGAAACATGTAATCCTTTTTCCTGATCACAATTATGTCCTGCTGACCTAACTTACCTGGCAACCAACCCAAGAAAATCTCTTCTATCAAGTATCTCAGCACATCTCAAAGTGCTGTACACGCTATAAATTACTTTGAAGTGCAATAAGTAATTGTATAGCAAACATGACAAGCCACTTTGGCAAGCTCCAACAAATGGCAGTGAGATGAATGACTAACTGCTTTTGGTTGATGATGAATGTGCATCCCTGTGTCTGTGTGTGTGGATTTTCCTGTGGGAAATGCAGCCCCCTGGAGGGCAAGTAATTATTTCACAGTGCATTTGTCAGCGTTATCTCTAATTCCCAGAACTGTTTGCAATAACCACTAATTAAAAAAACGTGTGCTGCACAATTCCAAAATTAATTGACATGAACTGCAAAAAAGCATCAACGTAGGGCAGGATCTTCCAGTCCCATTGAATGTCTGCAGCATTTTGCGTGGCTCGCCTATCCTATCACTGGGAAATCCACCATGGGGGAGGGGTCACCTTTGGTGGGGCCAGATGATCCTGCTGTTGGGAAAGGCCAGAAAAACACACCCATGGGGGGAGTTTTATCATCCTGCCCGCCACGAGAATCGGAGTGGGCGAGGGGCAGACTGTGGAAAGGTGTGTTGACCTCGGGCAGGATTTTTCGGTTTCAGGGTGAGTGCGGCCAGAAAATCCCAGTGTGTTTATTGCTCTAACTCAATTGGCTTGTTGCTATTTTACAAAAGCTCATTTTTCATTGGACCCTTGCAACATGTCAAAACAAGACTTAACTTACAGCAAGGCTTACCCTCTTATTTAGTGATGATGGTGCTCTACCTTGTCAACTGCTCCATCTGATGTCAAAATATTTAATAGTACACAAAAGATGCATTTCAGAGAAAAGCAGAAAGCCTTCCTGTCTTGACTGACATGTAACCCTCCAGCAATTCTAGCAGAGATTAATTGCTCATTCATCTCATAGCTGTTAGTGGGAGCTTGCAAAATGTCAGCTGTGCTAACCCCTATAACGGCAGTCATTGCATTTCAAGACACTCTACTGTAAGTGATGCATTCAGATGTATTAGGATGTGTTGGTGCTAACTATACTTGCAAACACAACAAAGCAGAATATAAGTGAAGGAAGGAATATCCTCTTAGCTTCGAAACCGTGTTCAAACTCAATTGAGATTTTGCATCAGGAATTTAATATGTCAATGGAATAGGGAGATCCCCACTTTAGCTTACTTCACTGGCATAAATTAAAATCATCAGCTATTGTAAAAGGTTGTATTCTCCATTATTTGTTGGAAGGCTCTGAAATGAAGTCCTGCTCCGGAGACTTGTGCACAAAATTGCTAAGAGGATAAGGAAGGACTATCTCCCAGAGGTGTGCTGAAACATGTAATCCTTTTTCCTGATCACAATTACATCCTGCTGATCTAACTTACCTGGCAACCAACCCAAGAAAATCTCTTCTATCAAGTATCTCAGCACATTGCAATGTGCTGTACATGCTATAAATTACTTTGAAGTGCAATAAGTAATTATATAGCAAACATGACAAGCCACTTTGGCAAGCTCCAACAAATAGCAGTGAGATGAATGATTAAATGACTAACTCTGGGTGGGAGTAAGACATTGTAGTACTTCAATGAGTGTCAGAGGAGTTTTCCCTGGTATCCTGGACAATATTTGACAGATGCATTCAAAATCATGAGGAGTCTGGACAGAGTAGATAGGGAGAAACTTGTAAAAGGATTGAGAACATGAAGGCACAGAATGAAAGTATTTTAAAAGAAGCAAAAATGATATGAGAAAGTCTTTTTTTCCAGGCAGTGAGGAGTTAAGGTCTGGAATGCACTGCCTGGGAATGTGGTGGAGGCAGATTCAATCAAAACATTCTGAAGGGAATTAGACTGTGATGTGTAGGGTTACAGGGAGAAGGCAGGAGAATGGCATTAAGGGAATTGCTCATTCGGAGAACTGGTGCCAACATGATGGGCTGAATGGCCTCACTCTCCAGAGTAACAATTATGTGATTCTGTGAATATCAATTCCCTCAACCAAGAACGAAATGTTAAAGCAGCCCTGAGGTCTAATTATTGCATTGTTATTTGTGACCCTTTGTGCACAATTTGCCTCCAAGTTTACCCTTCATATTAAAGTATTGACCTGCACTTCAAGAAGGGTCAGGAAAAAATGCCATGTGAATGCAAATCTATCTTTCAAAAGCTTTCAAGGCCCATAGAATCAAACAGAGGCTCAAATAGAAAGAAGAACTTTGAGCATTAAAGGAGAACTCTTGTCTGTAGTAATGATAATAAAGTACCTGTGGGATTCATGATGCTTTAGACTTACAATTTTCCAATTTATATCCATTCATTTTTGTGTATTATATAACACAATAGCAATAGTGCAACCAATAACAATAGTAAGGATACTGAGTTACACTGATCAAATGTTGTGAAGAATTATAGTGTTGTTAGACCCCACTCCCATCTCAGGAAAATCCAGTTTTTAGCTGGTCTTAGCCCATTTCTTGTTGTTCTGCTATGCTTACCAATGGTCAGAATTTATTGGAACAGAAATAAATTATAAATATTGCATAAATAAAAGAACACAAAATATTGATTAGCACTGGGATGTTGGGATAGTGGCAATGTCTTTGAGCTGGTAATCAAGAGGACCAGGTTAATGCTCTGATGACATGGGTACAGATCCCACCATGGCATTCCTCATTCAGACAAAGGGAAACCCTTAGGAAGATGCCCATGACCATGCATTCACTTCCACCTGGTGACTCCTGGAAGGTGGAGTAGCAGAGTCCTTCAACTTTTTAGACAAATTCTTCAGAATTTGTGGAATAATTGTTACTCAGGTACCCAAATCTTGGCATTAAGTCTCCTGATATCATTGAGAGGTCCTCTTCACAGCTCCAGCAACAATGATAATGAAACAGTGAGAAGTCTCATAACACCAGGTTAAAGTCCAACAGCTTTATTTGGAATCATGAGCTTTCCGAGCGCTGCTCCTTCATCAGGTGACTCACCCGAGGCGGCATTATGATCAAACTTCACAGGTAAAGGGTTAAATCAATGTAATCAACTATGGCATGTCACAAACTTCAAGTTTAGTTTGGGAGGAAATTTCCCCCATCATTTATTAAATAAAGTTTATATCCTAGGTTGTTCTTCTTTGAATGTCAAATGGAATGTCTTGTGAAGCTGGGTACCACAGCAGTTCTTCCATGAATGGTATTGAATTTAGTCAGTCCAAAGATAGCGCATGCTCTTCTTCTTCATGCCAAGAGTCTGTGCCATGTGGTAAACTTAGTAAGTGATCTCCTTGCAGACGTACATTTGAACTCTTCAGTGAAACTTTATAGCCACTAAGCTCAATAATAGATGCTACAGGAGCACTTACCAAGAGAAAAGATGGCTGCTGAGAGACTGAGGTCAAAACCTGTTATCCATAGATGGAGGGCTCAATATTCTCAGAGCAGTTAAGTGCAAGAGTATCAGATACAAAATCCAATTACTTTCCTGGCCTGGTCCCTTAATGTAATAGCATCTCATAAGGCTTGTTCAGATCTAAAAGGGCATGTGGTACTGTGGTGACATCATCAAATCACTGATAGTGTCTATTAATATTTGTAGTAAAACTTAAAAATAAACAGTTCTAACAGGTTGTGCAAAAATCTTCCCATTACAGCGTAAAATGCATTCATTATTAATCTTGTGGATAACTCACGTTTTAAGGTCATCTTAGACTCATGATAGAACTTAAATGCCAAGATGCTAAATTTTGTCCCACTTTAAATAATAGTAAAGTCAGTCCTTAAAATGAAAAGGTAGAAGACAAATATGACTCAAAAACCTTCCATCACAGCCAATATGGTAATGTGAATAAAGTATTCTGACTTGAAATGATGCTGTTGAAATTGAATATACTTTTTCTTTACTGCTATTTGGAGGTTGGTGAATCAACTTTCTATTTTAAAGTGGTTTCTGAGAAAACAATTCTAAGCACAGTGTACATAGCCTGTTAAAAGAGATTAGTGGATAAAAAAGACAGTTGAAGGACAAGTTTCCGACATGATGTTACAGGATGACTTCCAGCCTCCCCCCACTAAGGGCCTCGTGGCTATGTCTTGAAAAATGGCCTTTTCAATTTGTTTACAGAGTCCTGGATATCAGTAGCCTGCACCTGTATTATAGCAGTCTCATAAACTTTTCTTTGCTATCTTGCTCACACATTTAAAAACCTCCACAAGACTGACCTTCAGTGAGTCCCATAGCCATCTCCTCTAATTTGCTCTCTCAATATATTGCAATCTCCTTCTAAAGTGTGTAAGGATGTGTTATTGTGCAACATGTGTTATATAAATGTAAGTTAGTGTTTATGATGGATTAGATTACAAGAACCTGTAAAATATAATTCCTATCAATGTGCTGGGCTAATGATTTACAAGTAACTGAGATACAAGTCTTATCTCTGTGATTGTCCTAATGTATCACTAAAACTATGGAGAGAGGCAGTGATGGATGGAAATGCTCCCCTTTAAAGAAGAACTCCTCTTTTCCACATGTCCCATTTCACCCCTATATTTGCCCAATCTCCACCTATCTTTCAAGGTTAGGCATATTAAGTATGCATAGCAGGCATTGTTATGTATTCACCAGTTTGCTATGCCTTACACATAGCTGGTTTATCGCAGAGCACTGTAGAAGTGAGCCTACTTCCAAATCTAGAACAGGTTTTTTAACATTGTTTTAAAATAACTCAACAATCACAGGATTTCTACATATGCTCTCAGTCCAGAAGCCAGATCAGCTTCCCAAGCCTTCTATATGCTATCAGTCGCTTAAGATGTCCAGTTCTACCTGCAGGCTGAAGCAATTAGATATGGTGAATATAGATCACTGAATAGAGTAACACAATCAAACACAGATCAATCAAACCATTGAACAGTACAGGTAGGGCTTTTCACCTGCCACTGGAATCCTGCAGTCCCACTGAAAGACAATGGACTTTTGGATGAACCACTGCATTTTCTACGACAGGTCCTGCCAGGGCAGGTCTGGAAAACCCCAGCCTACATTTTTCCCCATTTTAACTAAAGAATTTATTTTAAACCAAATCATTCTAAACAATGAACATATCTGCAAATGTCATTTCGTTGAGTTCAACTCATCTGTTTATCAAAGTACAGAAATAATCTTTGAGACAAAGGTCTCTTAGGCCTGCGATTAGATCTATGAATTTGAGATTTTAATTTTGTGTGATCAATTCAATGAAGTGGATGATGAGCATCACTTGTAGGGAAAACAAAATCCTTATAATTAAGGTCCTCAAAACATCTCATATTCCTCTTGTGTTGTCATTCAAGAGGTAATCATTGATATTGAGCAACCACTTGATCTGCTTTAGACCCGATACAGAAAATGCAATTTATGATTGTGACTTGGCCACTTGATTCAAATCCAATCTCCAACATCAAATCATGGTTCCCTTGCGCCTATTCGTAGAATCATAGAAACCCTGCAGTGCAGAAGGAGGCCATTTGGCCCATCGAGTATGCACTGACCACAATCCCACCCAGGCCCTACCTCCATATCCCTCCATATTCATCTGCTAATCCCTCTGATCTACGCATCTCACGACTCTAAGGGGCAATTTTTAGCATGGCCAATCAATCTAACCTGCACATCTTTGGACTGTGGGAGGAAACCGGAGCAGCCAGAGGAAACCCACGCAGACACAAGGAGAATGTGCAAACTCCACACAGACAGTGACCCAAGCTGGGAATCGAACCCAGGTCCCTGGAGCTGTGAAGCAGCAGTGCTAACCACCGTGCTACCATGCCACCTGGTATTCTTTTGTCAAAGTATGCTTTTGCTTTATCTGTCGTTTTGCAATTTCAACTGCCTTTGTCCTGACATTCTTGTTAACTGATGGTTAGGTAAATTGGTCATGCTAAATTGCCCCTTATGTCAGGAGGAAAAGCTAGGCTAAATGCATTGGGTTATGGGGATAGGGCCTTTGTGGTAGGTGTAGACTCAATGGGCTGGATGGCCTCCTTCTGCACTGTAGGAATTCTATGGTGGTGACCATTTGAGAATGGCAGCCAAATGTTATGATCGATCATAAATCCAGCTGGTGTCTTTCCAATGAGAGACTGTGGGATGAATCAATTGTGAAAAGTAGGATGTGCATGGTTTGTTCCAATTTTTCTCCTCCATTATCATCCTGCTGAATCGTTCAATGCCAGTATTCGATTGCAGGTTGTCATAATTCTGTAAGTTGCTAGGAATTAAAGACTTCAATGGACAAGTCACTGAGGATAGCAGTAAGGGAGAGTAGACAACATTAACCCTTTCTGTCCCTATGGAACACTTCAGAGCAGTTACCACTGTTGGCAGAAAATAATGAAAGCGTAGGGTGTGGCTGATCTGTGCAGCATTCACGACTGAAACATATAGAATCCTTAGGTACAGAAGGAGGCCATTTGGCCCATTGAGTCAGCTCTGTCCCCATGACCCCACCTATTTACCCTGTTAATCCCCCTGCCACTAAGGGGCAATTTAGCATGCCAACTATGGCACAGTGGCTAGAACTGCTGCCTTACAGCACGAGGGACCCAGGTTCAATTCCCAGCTTGGGTCACTATCTGCGCAGAGTCTGCACGTTCTCCCCATGTCTGCATGGGTTTCCTCCAGGTGCTCCAGGAAGAAACCCATGCTGGTTCGGTGCATTGGCCATGCTAAATTCTCCCTCAGTGTGCTAAACAGGTGATGGAGTGCGGTGGCTAGGAGATTTTCACAGTAATTTCATTGTAATGTTAATGTAAGCCTACTTGTGACATTAAAAAATATACTTAAACTTAACCTGACCTGCACATCTTTGGAGTACTGCAATGTTCTTTCTAGGTTACTTTAATTCAATTAATTTTGCTTTTTGTGTTGTTTACCTGTGTGGCATTTCAGTCCATGATGCTCAAAAGTAGTATTTGCTGAAAATTATTGGATTTATCAGATTATCTTCATACTTCCTAAAGGTTTAGTGTAGAATATCTGTCAAACCACTCATTGATCTGAGGGTTAACTAAATTCCAAGCTGATCCGCGAAGGCAATAATCAGATTCTTAGATGATGAAGCAAGGCTAAACCATCCAGTTGCCTCGCAAGAATATTTATAGTGAAGAATACATAGAGGGTGGAGAGGGGAGGGTTAAACATAGCAGTCTCAAAATCAAGTCTGATGCATCAATTAATGCAGCAAACTATTTATTTGTGAGCTGCCCTATCGAATTATAGAAATGATATTATTAAACCAGGAAGAGTGCAGAAAAGATTTACTAGAATGCTACCAGGACTTAATGGTTTCAGTAATAAGAAGAGGCTGGATAGACTGGGAACATTTTCCCCTGGAACGTAGGAGGCTTAGGGGTGATCTTATAGAGGCCTATAAAATAATGAGATCCACGGATCAGCTAGAAGTCAATATCTTTTCCCAAAGATAGGGGAGTCTAAAACTAGAGATCATAGTTTTAAGGTAAGAGGGGAGAGATACAAAAACTTACAGAGGGACAATTTTTTAAAAAGAGGGTGGTCAGTGTTTGGAACAAGTTGCCAGAGGTATAGTAGAGGCAGGTACAATTTTGTCTTTTAAAAAGCATTTGGACAGTTACATGAGTATAGAGGGATACGGGCCAAACATGCACAATTGGGACCAGCTTAGTGGTTAAAAAAAGGGGTGGCATGGAGAAGTTGGGCCGAAGGGCATGTTTCCATGCTGTAAACCTCTATGACTCTAAATGGGCACATTAAAAAAGGGCAAAAAATGACTGTTTCCCCAAATATTTCTTCACTTTGCTGACTCTGAAGATCAAAAACAACTGTACTTTAACTTGCAAGATCCACTAATATGTAGATGATATATCCTTTGGTTGAAGACTTATGCGGTGTAACACAAGCTGCCCTGAGAGCTGAACATGACCCATCATGCTAAACTGGATGAATGTTTAAGGACTGATTCCCTTGGCCCTTTTCAGACTCTCATAACTTCACAGTGCACTTGGCCTGGGATCTGTCAGGGCCCCCTAAGTTTCAACAGCAGCCCAGACTAAGATAGGATCGTGGAAAAAAATGCTTTTCTTGTCAGTAAGCCAAGTAGAGGGCAAGCTTCAGACATAACACCAACACTACTCAGCGAGAAATGTTGTGGGAAAAAGAATGATGCATAAGACTTGACAAAGAAATACATCTCGGGGAACAAAAAAAAATAAAGCTCCTGTAACACGTATTCCAGGAAGCCTTTACTCTGGGCACCATTTTCTGTTCAGTTGTGTGTTAAGTCCTCTGGAAAATTCATTAAACATTTGGTCATCAAACAATAATGTGTAGTCTGATATGTATGTAGGTGTGTTACCCTTTTGTAAAATGAAGCATATAATGCTGAACTAGTACCAAATTATGAGAAAATTCCATTTGTGTGTCTCAACCTGAAAACACTGAAAGCTGGGCCACCGTAATGGGGAAAATAATTTTGCCGAGGACAGCAAAAAAAACAAAAAAAAATTAGCAGAAAAATATCTGACATATTTAAGGAGAAGGATTTCACAAAGTGCAACAAAGGTTCACCAGACTTGTTTGTGGAATGGTGGAACTGTCCTATGAAGGGAATTTGGGGAAATTGGGCCTGTATTCCTTAGAGTTTCGATGTATGAGAGGTGATCTCATTGAAACTTACACTGAAAAGGGATAGACAGGGTAGATGTAGGTAAGTTGCTTCCCTTGGTTGGGGAGTCTAGAACCAGGGGGCACAATTTCAAAATAAGGGGGAAGCCACTTAGGACTGAGGCGAGGAGAAATTTCTTCACTCAGAAGTTTGTGAATCTTCGGAATTTTCTATCTTAGAGGGCTGTGAAAGCTGTCATTGAATATGTTTACAGCAGAGATCGACAGATTTCTAATTACCAATGGCATAAAGGAACAGAGGGATTATTTGAGGAAAAGGCATTGAAGTCAATGATCATCACACAGAATCAGGGAGCCTAGCCATTGAATCATTGTGAACATAACTGCTTTTGTTATTGTCTCCAAGTGGAGCTTCCCAGGTCTTTAAAACTGGCTGTGGGAGGTGGTTCTGCTAGGTCTGTCAGAGCCAGGGGAGGTGAGGTTTACTGGTAGACCCATCAAAGCAGGAGGAGGTGTGGGTTGTTGGCGAACGGTTTAGAATCAGGGAAGTTCAGAGTTGCTGATGGACCCGTCAAAGCAGGAGGAGGTGGATGTTACTGGCAGACCTATCAGTGAAGGAGGAGGATCTGTGAGAGCAGGGTTTCTGGTTAGTCCGTGGCAGTGTAGCAGGAGGTGGAGGAGGGGAGGGCACAGGTTATATAGTCCATGCACAAATTCAATGATCAAAAATAGGCAACAGATTGTGTCCTCAATGCAGACAATCCAAGATGCAAAATTAATGCCTCAAAAGTGGGACAGTCAATCACCCTGGCCTCACTTTAGTTTTACCCCATATTAAAGACAATAAAACTCATGTTGCTGATCACCAGCTTTAGCTCAAATCTGTGCACAAATTGCATTTTTCAGACATCTGGTTACACCATTAGACAATGACACTTTGATGCTTATGCAAATAGTGCTCCCACCACCCCCTCCCAAACTCTGCGAAACCCAAGAGTTAATATCACAGACTGTGGAAATGCTGAGGTTTATAAATGAGTAATGTGAGTAATTAAAAATTTACCTTCTTCCCCTTTCTTATCCATTCTCTGAATGTGAACATCGCTTACAAGGCTTGCCCATCCTAGATACCCTGCAAAGGTGCTGGAGGATTGTTTCTTGATTGGTAGTTTGATACACAGTATTTTGCCAGTGGATCTTAGAGACGGCAGTTAAGGGAACTACATGTTGCTGGAAGAAAATCAAATCTAGGTCAGAATCAGCAAGTATGCCACAATTCCTTCACTGGAGGGCATTGATAAACCATTTTGTGATAACATCCATCAAAAAGTCCAATTGGGTCACTTTTATTGATACCAGCTACTTAAGAGGCCTACTTGAGTCGGCATGGTTCTGAAGACACACCAATTTTAACAGACAAAAGTCATACTGCGGGTGACGTCTTGCAAAACCTAAAATGTTAGGCAAGAAGCTGAGACAGTTTAATCAAAATATTAAATATTTAGTCCAGACAAGGCCTGTTTTGCAACTTATCAAAATATTACAAAATGTTGCTTTGTAAGAACAATCTCCAGCATTTTCATATTGCACCATTCACGACCTCAGATGTCCCAAAGCATGTTACAGCCAAGTAAAGTACTTTTTTTTGAAATATAGTCATTATTGTAGTGTAGGGAATGCACAAAATCAGATGGAAAATAAATCTTTCTGTGTGCGTGCGTAAAGATCTGCTGACAGAATGAGGCCATTGCTAAATCGAGGCACCAGACCAACAGGTCACCCACGTCTGTGTGATATAAGGAAGTCTGCAAGCCAGACTTCAAGATCACCAGGATTGCAGTCATGTATGGGAAATCCTCACTGATGACTGGAGTGCATGGGGAAAAGCAGTCAGGATGGTTGTAGAAAAAGCAAAGGGCAAAAGACGGAAATAAGAGCCCACTGGAAGGAAAAAGCAGCAGTCAACCTCAGGCCAAAGCTATTTATCTGCACCAGCTGCAGGAGGGACATTCACTCATGAATCAGCCTATGCAGTAAATGTTCAATGCAGAGGTGACATACGCCCTGGGTGCAGCCTATTATCTCTAGAGATGTACTGATGCCCAACTGTAACAGTAACAAAAGGTAGGTTTATTCACAGAAGGTTGGTTCCATATATGTCACAAACACTTGTACAAACATAGCACTCATGTTGGTTTACAGGTTGTGTGCACACATATCAATGTATTGGTGCTCCTTAAAATTACAAGTCGCAACCTCTCAAGTCTATATTCTGCTGCTACAATAAGATGACACCTCAAGGGCATAATCTCAAGCTGCAGAAAGGTTGCCCCACATGGTATTAGTACATGCATGTCCTCACTTGTCCTAGGTACAGCAATACCCTTTTTAATGGATGCTCAAGACATCCATCTTGTTTTCCAGCTCCCAGAGGGAAAAAAATCTATTCCAGAATGAACAGCCATCCTACCTGCAGAGGCTATTGCACATCATGGCAAAACCTCTGACAGGTAGATGATGATAGGACAAAAAAGATTTATTTTTAAAAACTTGAAAGTTTTTCTTAAACTGCACTTAAATATAAATGGAATTTAAAATGCAATGCAAGAACAATGGTGGTCACCAAGAAATGGCATTACCTGACTGTGTGCTTAATTGCTGTATTCCGAGTCCAGTTATACAGATGTAATATTTTGTTTATCAACATTACACTACCATATGGAGAATCCCAAGCTAGTAGCACACTGCTCGCGCCTATTATACCTACCTTTTTACCAGATTCATGCGGCAGTAGTTTATTGCACTGCAAACATTGCTAGGCAAAAAAATACCAGACAGGGTACAATGGACTCTTTTTCAACGTAAGCCCTCTCTTTTTCTCCTTCTTCTGCACTCGGCATTTTGGAAATGTTAACTTCCCACATTCTATCTTCTGCAAAACCCACAGGCAACAAGTCCCATTCACCCATTACTTTGGTCTTGCTGATTTACATTGGCTCTGGATTATGAAGCACTTGAATTTTAAGATACTTATTCTTATTTTCACATTCCTCCAGGGCCTCTGAGCTTTCTAATTCTATAATTTCTTCTGGGTCTACAACCCTTAGAGATATCTCTGCTCCTCCAATTCTAGCTTCTTGCTCATCTCTGTACTGTACTCATTCTCTCTCTAATCTTTCTCCACTCTCAACTCTCTTTCTACCTTTAAGCCACCCCTTAAAACCTAACTCTTTCACCAAGCTTTTAGTCATTTTGGATTTCCTAATATCTCCATGAATGGCTCAGTGTCAAGTTTTGTTTGATAATGTAAAGTGCCTTGGAATATTGTTGTTAAAAAGTTTTTAAAAGTTTATTTAAAGTTAAAGTTTATTTATTGGACATACATTAACATTGCAATGAAGTTACTGTGAAAATCCCCTCGTTGCCATCTGTTCAGGTACACTGAGGGTCAATTTAGCATGGCCAATGCACCTAACCAGCACGTGTTTTGGACTGTGGGGGAAACCTAGAGTATCTGGAGGAAACCCATGCAGACATGCTCAGAGGCCCTGGAGGAATGTGCAGACTCCACACAGACAGGGATCCAAGCCAGGAATCAAACCCATGTCTCTGGCGCTGTGAGACAGCAGTGCTAACCACTGTGCCACCATGCTGTCCACTAGATTTGCTGAAGTAGATATATCAAAGCTATTTTCTGATGGGGAAAAGGGGACATTATAAAATTGGAGCTGCGAGACCATTTAAGAAAAAAAATCAGGAAGCACTTTCTTCATACACAAGGCCTGATCTTACCATCATGTTGTGCCTGTTTTCTGGCATGAAAACTTGGTAAAGTGGAGTGTGAGGTGAGTAGCACGATCCATGTCCACGCCTGCACCGGTTCCCCCTTTACCAAGACCTAAAAATGGTTGGGATTGGGACTGCACCCAAAACTGGCATGACCACCATTTAAATGCATTTTTAAGGCATTTAAGTTGACTTAATGGATCTGATGCCCAACCTTACTGGCACTTCCCCCTTAACCACTGCATTTGCCCATCCAGATTCGGCACGAAACAGACATGCTCTACAAAAGTCCGATTTGGGCACTCCAGCTTGTGAGGAGGTAAGTGCCAAGCATCTGATGGCTCTCTGTTTGAGATCGGGGAGGGGGGGGTGGTCTGCTGAAACTCTGCCTGTGATCAGTGAGGGGGAGAAAGGTGGTCTGTTGCCTCTCTGTCTGAGATTAATGAGGGGGTAGTGGAGGTGGGGCCCTTGATGGGTCTGAGTGGCAGGCTTGTGGGGGGGCATAAGAGGGTCAGTAATGTTGTGGGGGTGGGGCAATGTCTGTGGGGACCAGGGGGAGGCATTATCCAATCCGGGATCGATGTGGCAGGGAAGCCACATCCTATCATTCGTTGCTGTGCGTGTGCAGTTGGAGGCATTGATCGGAGCTGCAGGGTTTCGGGCACATTAGGACCCAACCACAACATTCTGCAGCGCAATTCAGAATCACTGATATTTTTTCAGATAGCATGTGTGGGGGGGAGGGGCGCCTGAGAATGGGTCTAAAAGTCGGTTCTGAAACACTCCCAGTTTTAAGTTTGACCAGTACTTAGAACCAAAATGGTAAAATTGGGCCCACAGAGTAGTAGAAATTTGGAATTTTCTTTCCACAAGATTGTGAAGACTGGGGCAGGTTGAACTTTCCAGGGTGAAATCAATAGGTTTCTATCAGATAAGAATATTAATGGATATGAAGCAAAGGGAAGGATGTATTAATGAGGTTCCTATTAATTATGATCTAATTAAGAGTGGACCCAAGGGGCCTGAATGAATTGCTAATGTTCCTAATTGTTTTAATAAATGGAATGGCAAATGGAAGGTTGGTGTTTATTGCAATGGGAATGCAATACAAAAGTAGGGAAGCTGTACGGCAGCTGTATAAAGCATTGCAGAAACCACATCTAGAATATGATATACAGTTTTGGTCTTCGTTGAAGAGATACAATTACGTTAGAAGCAGTACAGAGAAGATTCACGTGACTTATTCCTGGGATGAGGGGCTTATCTTACGATAGAAGATTGACCAGGTAGGACCTGCATCCATTGCAGCTTGGAAGAATGAGAGGCGTGATCTGTTCCGAAACCGATTAGGCAGGGTGGGCGGTAGGGAGGAATTCTCCCAGCCCACTGTGCTGCTTCAGCAAGGGCTGGCCAGGCAAGCCGAGACACTGGGGCCTGCCCAGGAAGGTCTGCAAGGCCAGGGATTGAGGGTGGAGGGGACTCTGCAAGAGATGGGGGGCTGGCCAGTGCTCAGGAGGCCAGCATTGGGGGCCACTTACATCCGCGTTGACGGATTGGCGGATGAATTGTGGCCCATTCAGCGTTATGCTGTTGGCCTCTTGGACGTGAATAGGCCCTGCCCCCTGATTTTCATAGGGAATCCCACTAGGGTACTGTGTGATGCACAGAGCATTGGTGATTCACTCTGGAAATCAAGCTAAAAAAACAACGGGAGTTACTCCCATTTGCCCACAAATTGTGGACTTCAAATTTTTTTGGGACAATCCTGGCCATATGATCCTGCGGGTCTTAATAGAGTGGCTGCTGACAGGATGTTTCCATGTGTTGGGGGAGACTAGAATCAGGGGACACAGTTGACGAAATGGCAGAGGTGCTTAATGAGTACATTGCCTCGGTATTCACGGTGGAAAGTGATCTGGGAGGTTGTACTACAGGTTTGCGGCAGTCTGAAAAGATTGAGTATGTGGATGTTAAGGAAAAGGATGTGTTAGAACTTTTAAACTCTATCAAGATAGACAAGTCGCCGGGACCGGATGGGATGTACCCCAGGTTACTGTGGGAGGTGAGGGAAGTGATTGCAGAGCCCCTGGTGATGATCTTTGCGTCGCCGATGGAGACGGGAGAGGTTCCGGAGGATTGGAGGATTGCAGATGTGGTTCCTATTTTCAAGAAAGGGAACAGGGATAGCCTGGGAAATTACCGACCGGTGAGTCTGACCTCAGTGGTTGGTAAGTTGATGGAGAGGCTTCTGAGGGACAAGATTTATGAGCATTTGGAGAAGTTTAAAATGATCAGAAATAGTCAACATGGTTTTGTCAAGGGCAGATCGTGCCTTACGAGCCTAGTTGAGTTCTTTGAGAATGTGACTGAGCACATTGACGAAAGCAGAGCGGTAGACGTGGTTTACATGGACTTCAGCAAGGTGTTTGATAAGGTCCCCCATGCAAGACTTCTTGAGAAGGTGAGAGGGCATGGGATCCAAGGGGCTTTGGCCTTGTGGATCCAGAACTGGCTTGCCTGCAGAAGGCAGAGAGTGGTTGTGGATGGGTCTTTTTCTGCATGGAGGTCGGTCACCAGTGGAGTGCCCCAGGGATCTGTTCTAGGACCCTTGCTGTTTGTCATTTTCATAAATGACCTGGATGAGGAAATGCAGGGATGGGTTAGCAAGTTCGCAGACGATACGAAGGTTGGTGGTGTTGTGGATGGCCTGGAGGGATGTCAGAAGTTGCAGCGGGACATAGATAGGTTGCAAGACTGGGTGGAGAAGTGGCAGATGGACTTCAACGCAGATAAATGTGTAGTGGTCCATTTTGGCAGGACCAATGGGATGAAGGAATACAATATCAAGGGTAGGAGTCTTAGCTGTGTTGAAGAGCACAGGACTCTTAAATCAGCCTCGCAGGTGGAGGATGTGGTCAAGAAGGCGTGTGGTGTACTGGCCTTCATTAATCGAGGGATTGAGTTTAGGAGTCGGGAGGTAATGCTGCAACTTTATAGGACCCTTGTCAGACCCCACTTGGAGTACTGTGTGCAGTTCTGGTCGCCTCACTACAGGAAGGACGTGGAAGCTATTGAAAGGGTGCAGAGGAGATTTACAAGGATGTTGCCTGGATTGGGAGGCATGCCTTATGAAGATAGGTTGAGGGAGCTGGGACTCTTCTCCCTGGAGAGACAAAGGTTGAGAGGTGACCTGATAGAGGTTTATAAGATGTTGAGAGGAATAGATAGGGTGGATTCTCAGAGGCTATTTCCCAGGGCTGAAATGGTCGCTATGAGAGGGCACAGATTTAAGGTGCAGGGAAGCAAGTACAGAGGAGATGTTAGAGGTAAGTTTTTCACTCAGAGGGTGGTGAGTGAATGGAATCGGCTGCCGTCGGTGGTGGTGGAGGCGAACTAGCTGGGGTCTTTTAAAAGACTTCTGGATGAGTATATGGGATCTAATGGGATAGGGGGTTATAGATAGGTCTATGGCTTAGTAGGTATAGAAGTGATCGGCGCAACTAGTGGGCCGAAGGGCCTGTTTGTGCTGTAGTGTTCTATGTTCTATGAATAAAAAATATCCCTTTTAAATCGGAGATGAGGATTTGTTTCCTCTCAGAGTGTCGTAAGTATATGGAATTCTCTTCTTTAGAGAGAAACAGAGGCTGTGGTCAAGGCAGCTTAGCCAGATGTTTGACAGATGAGAGAGTTAAGATTACTGGGGGAGGGGGGCTGATAGAAAAATCGAGTTGAGACCACACACAAATAAGATTTTATTGGATGGCAGAACAGGTTCAAAGGGCCAAATGGTCTATGCCTGTTCCAAAGTCCTATGTTCCTATCTTTCTCATAAATCAAGGTTTACATTTATTTTTGGTGCAGATCATGATTACATTTGACTGCATTTCTGGCACTGTACAATGTGTGTTTCACCTTTATTGCCATTGCCAAGCAACTTGTCCTTGAATATAATCAACAGCATTAACTTAGAGGTTTCCAGACTGTGCTTACATTGAATCACTCTTGGCAGCATTTTCTATATGAATGCTAAATGGCAGCTGTTAATCAAAGGGTCAGAAAGAGTCACATTTCAGTCAGGCTGTCAAATACTTGGTAAATGATAGCCTAACAGGTGGTCATTTCATTTGAAGTCATATTACCTTTGGAAAGAAGTTAATGTGAAACGATTGAAGGAGGATGCCCCCCAGTTATGAAAATGTTTACTTCTTCTCTGTTGAAAGAAAAGGTGATTGGACCTTCCTACAATACCTCAAATAGCGTATGCACAGCTTGGTGTTGAACTGAGCCATTTGGAACATGAATATCCCAGGTTGAAAGCCAAATAGATTCTGAACCCCCAGTGAAACCTGTGTGAAAGTTTTCATCCGATGGCAAAAGACACTCCATGCTGTCCTCTGTCAAAAATTAGAACATTGAGGAGACATTCCTCAGTGTTTATAATTAAAGTTCAAGCCATTCGTTGCTCTCTGTGAACTCTACTAACACACAGCTGTGGAATTTTCCAATTGATTGTTAACAACACCAGCTTGCATTTATATAGTGCCTCTAACACAGAGTTTCTTAGGAGAATAATCAGACAAAAACTGTCACCAAACCATAGAAGAATATGTGAGAGCAAACACTTGTTCAAAGTGAGAGCCTTTGTGGAATTTCTTAAGAGCTGAGAGGTAGAGATTTATGGAGGGAATTCTGGAGATTAGGAGCCAGACAGCTGAAGGGCGCAACTGCCAAAAAGGGTATGCATTCAGCAGGTGGGAGAGGAGTGGCTGTGCGGTGGTGAGGATGAGCAAGCAGAAAGCATTCCGAATCTTCCACAGCAGGTCTACAAATAAAGCACTCCGCCTCTCATGTCTCAGCTGATGAAATACTTCTCTATTCTTCTGTATGCAGTGTCAGATGATCACAATTAGCACAACTGTGAAAATATTATCAATACCTTTAATCCCTCATTTAGGGAGATGAGAGACACAACCAGCTTCTTCTCAATGACTATCCAGTCACCACTACAGTCTGGGAGGTTTGAGTATATGGAAATTAGTTGGAAGATGTTCTATACTTAAATGGTTGCATGACTGCTTTATGGGCATGACTTGATCATGAGATCATTGGGGTGCTTCACAGGCTTCTGTCTTAGTTCCATTTTTTACTGTGTGCAAAGAACATCTCTTTCAATAAACCTGTTTATGTCATTTTGAATCTATGCTTGCAAACAATATCTTTTTCTTTTTGTCTAAATCTCACAACCCCTATCATAAATAGGACATTACAGAAACCATAGCAAGCCTTCCACTTGACAGAAAGAGGAAGGTAGTACCCAAAACTAATAATGGGGAAAAAAATTACCACTCTGTTCTTATTATTGCTGTACCTGATATAATTTTCTGCAGTTCTTGGAATAGGCACACATTTAAATCAGTATTTAAATCAGCTGGAATTTGAATTGAAATCCACGTGGGGTAAATCAGAGTGGAAGACAGTCACTGAGGAAGGAAATATGGCTGTGGAAACGAGTCTTGGTAAATACCTTGTCCAATACTAAGAGAGAAATGGAAGGCAGTGAAGATGGATGGAGGGAGATAACTACCTTCAGACATGGCCAGATGGAGTCTGGATCTGAAACCTAGGACCCACACTGTACATGATCATACCTTAAGAATAGCCAGCTTGTTAATGTTCCAATCTCCTAGGAATTGTACCACCGCTAACAGCTAATGTTAACAGCTTCTGCAAAGAGTGCAAAATAATTGCAGTAGACAAAGGATGTATAAAAATATCCCTGCCACCACCACCATCACTAGCCCCCCACCCATTCCACCACCCCCGCCCCCCCCCAACCCACTCCAACACCCCCACCCCCATCCCCACCCGGCTGCTTTTGCACTTGCCACAAGTGACTAATTTGACACCCTGTGACTTCAGCTTTTTTGATTAATTAGCACAAGGCCTCAAGCTAGCTTTGACCTTTTGCTGGCAACTACCCTAATGGGGACTGTACAATGTAATCAACACCTCAAATTTAAAGGAGCATGTGCAATCACAATAATGTGTGTCTGGCAGAGTTAGTGTCCTTAAAGCCAAACATAGGAAAACATGAATTAGGAGCTGGAATTGGCCATTTGGCCCCTCCAACCTATTTGATAAGATCAGGAGGACTGCTGTTTTTCCTGGTTCTATGATCAGTTTAAATGTATTTTATAAACTTAACTCATCTAACAGATGGACCTGCTGACCACATTTAAGCCTGGATTTCTAGCACTGACTGCCTTAGAACAAACTATTCTTGAAGTGGCATCTAAACCAGATGTGTGGACCTTTATTTGCATAAACTTATATACATAAACTTTGGTAGGAATAATGGTAGGAAGGATTATTACTTACGTGGAGAAAAACTGCATCAGGCGACGGTGCAGAGGGACCTCGGGGTCCTTGTGCATGAATCGCAAAAACCCAGCTTGCAGGTGCAGCAGGTGGTCAGGAAGGCGAATGGGATGCTGGCCTTCATCGCGAGGAGGATTGAATATAAAAGTAGGGAGGTCTTGCTGCGGCTGTATAGGGCATTGGTGAGGCCGCAGCTGGAGTACTGTGTGCAGTTTTGGGCGCCATACTTACGCAAGGATATTTTGGCCTTGGAGGGAGTGCAGAGGAGGTTTACTAGGCTGATGCCGGAGTTGAGGGGGTTGAGCTATGAGGAGAGGCTGAATAAATTAGGCTTGTACTCGTTAGAGTTTAGAAGAATGAGGGGAGATCTCATTGAGACGTATAAGATGATGAATGGGATGGATAGGATAGAGGTGGAGAGACTCTTCCCGCTCAGAAAGGATAGTAGGACTAGGGGGCACAGCCTCAAGATAAAGGGGGGGGGCGGTTTAGAACGGAGTTGAGGAGGAACCTCTTCACTCAAAGGGTGGTGAATCTCTGGAATTCTCTGCCCGTTGAAATGGTGGAGGCTACCTCGCTAAATATTTTTAAGACGCGGGTTGATGGGTTTTTGATAAGCGAGGGGATTAAGGGTTATGGGGAGAGGGCGGGAATGTAGAGCTGAGCCAAGACAGATCAGCCATGATCTTATTGAATGGCGGGGCAGGCTCGAAGGGCTAGTTGGCCTACTCCTGCTCCTATTTCTTATGTTCTTATAAATAATGATCCCAGTATGTGTTTCAGGTGAAAGCCTTACATTCTTTGCCTTTATCAATATGATCAATGGTCTACTTTGTTTATGTCTTTTATGCTGTTCCATTTGAAAATTTTCACTCTCTGTAATATGATTAATATTATTATAGTTACTTCTACTTGACCATTTATTTGTGCATTATGCTTAAGTGAACTAGTTGATGTATGGGAAAGATTGTATAAAACAAAAATAAACACTAATTTGAAATCTCATTTAATCACTGGTTGCGTGGTAAGAGTAATATAATTTTCCTTTAAACTACATAGTAATAGTCAGTGTGACCGAATACTTTTCTTTGGCTCAATACAAATCTCCCCAGTTTTTAAATGTGTACATTTTTATATTGTTCCATTCATTTACACTCAATTTTGTGTAATTACAAGAGCTTAAAGTGCACTTACCTGCCATGAAAAATTTATTTGAAACCTCCATGGTCTGGAGCTGCTTGGGACGTGCAGTCAGAGTCCCTGAAGATCACAGCTTAGTTCAGGGAAGCCACACCCCATATTTTACTGCACTGGCTTGCATAAAGCAGGTGGAAAACATTGGTTAGGCCACAGCTAGAGTACTGTGTGCAGTTTTGCAATCCACATTATAGGAGTGATGTGATAGCATTGGAAAGGGTGCAGAGGAAATTTACCAGGATGTTACCCGACTGGAGTTTAGTTAAGAAGAGAATTTGGATAGATTGGTTGTCCTTGTAGCAGAGGAAATGGGTGGGGGCGGGGGGTGGATATGATTGACGTGTATAAAATTATGAGAGGCACAGATGGAATGTACTGGAAGAAACTTTCCCCCTTGGTGGAGGGATCAATGACTAAGAGACATAGATTAAAGGTAAGGTGCAGGAGGTTTAGAGGGGATGTGGGGAAAACTTTTTCACCCAGAGGATGGTGGGAGTCTGAAACTCAGTACCTGAAAAGCTAGTGCAGACAGAGTGCGCTTGTGATGCCAAGACATACAAGGCTACGTGTAAGTGCTGAAAAATGGACTTACAATAGTTAGGTGGCTTATCTTTGACCTGCACAGATGCAATAGGCCAAAGGGCCTTTTCTGTGCTGTAACCAATGAAGAGGTTATTAAGGTCTCTGATTTGTACATTAGTTTTTGCAAGACAATTCCAAGTTGAGGTCTAACAGATGCACTTAGGAATCCTGAGAAAGTATTGATTCTTACGTTGTTTATAACCTATATTGTTTGGCTGACAGTTTTGAACATGGGAAGAGGAATTTATCTGAGACCGCATTGTTGTTGGCACAAAGACTTCTCTGATTTTCTGCAGTCCATAGAAGAGCTAACATTATCTAAGGCAGTCCAATTAGCTGAGCCATGGAAACAGAACCAACTTTTAATCTGGTGTGATGCAGAATGGGTAGCACAGTGGCAGAGTGGTTAGCCGTGCCACAGCTGTTAAACCTCACCTTGTAATCGTCTTGCAAAGACTAATGTACAAATCAGAGGCCTTAATAACCTCTTCATTGGTTACTCTGTCCTCATTACATCCTGCCTGTATCTTCCTGGCTCCCCAGCATTGGCAGATTTGGGGGGGAAGGGGTACCCCAAAAATGCACTGGGGAATCCCTCAGTTAAGTTTCAAGATTACAAACATTGCTTCCTCACAGAGTCAGGGACCTGGGTTTGATTCCTAATTTGGGTCACCATCTGTGTGGAGTCTGCATGTTCTCCCTGTGTCTGCATGGGTTTCCTCCAGGTGCTCTGGTTTCCTCCCACAGTCTGAAAGACATGCTGGTTAGGTGTATTAGTCATGCTAAATTCATCCTCAGTATACCCGAACAGGCACTGGAGTGTAGCAACTAGGGGATTTTCACAATAACTTCATTGCAGTGTTAATGTAAGCCTATTTGTGACACTAATAAATAAACTTTAAACTTTTAAATTTTTGTAGAGTTGCAATCCTGTTTGTGAGCAAGAAGGATAGCAATGTACGCACTAGACAAGCAGATCCAGAATGAAGAATGGATCACACCTCGTTCCTTCGAGAAGCAACAGCCAGCAACACAAACTATAAAGTGTGTACAAAAGAGAAGAGTCATACAGACTTGAAACGTTAACCCTGTTTTACTTTCCATAGGTGCTGCCAGATCAGCTGAAGATGTGTGTGGAAGTGCATATGTGTGCATGTGTGTGGAGGAAGTAGTTAATGAATAAAAAAGGGTAATAGCTTTCATGCTAACATTCTAACAGTAGCTAATATGTAGTAATGTGTGATCATGTGTCACTGAAACTCCGGAAGGTGCCTTGTCCAAGTGGGGAAGAGCAGGGGAAATTTTTTACACAGAGGGTAGTGGAGGCCTGGAATGCATTGCCAAATGAGGTGGTTGAGGCAGTTATGTTAGAACATAAGAAATAGGAGCAGGAGTAGGCCATCTAGCCCCTCGAGCCTGCCCTGCCATTCAATAAGATCATGGCTGATCTGTCGTGGCTCAGTTCCACTTTCCCGCCCTCTCCCCATAACCCTTAATCCCCTTGCCTATCAAAAACCTATCAACCCACATCTTAAATATATTTAGCGAGACAGCCTCCACCACTTCAACGGGCAGAGAATTCCAGAGATTCACCACCCTTTGAGTGAAGAAGTTCCTCCTCAACTCCGTTCTAAACCGCCCCCCTTTATCTTGAGGCTGTGCCCTCTCGTCCTACTGTCCTTTCTGAGCGGGAAGAGCCTCTCCACCTCTATCCTGTCCATCCCATTCATCATCTTGTATGTCTCAATGAGACCTCCCCTCATTCTTCTAAACTCAAACGAGTACAAGCCTAGTTTATTCAGCCTCTCCTCATAGCTCAACCCCCCCAACTCCAGCATCAGCCTAGTAAACCTCCTCTGCACTCCCTCCAAGGCCAAAATATCCTTGCACAAGTGCGGCGACCAAAACTGCACACAGTACTCCAGCTGCGGCCTCACCAGTGCCCTGTACAGTTGCAGCAAGACCTCACTACTTTTATATTCAATCCCCCTCGCTATGAAGGCCAGCATCCCATTAGCCTTCCTGACCACCTGCTGCGCCTGCAGGCTGGATTTTTGTGACTCATGCACAAGGACCCCGAGGTCCCTCTGCACCGTCGCCTGCTGCAGTTTTTCGCCACGTAAGTAATAATCCTTCCTACCATTATTCCTACCAAAGTGGACAACATCACACTTGCCAACATTAAATTCCATTTGCCAGTTCCTGGCCCATTCGCCCAGCCTATCTAGATCCTTCTGCAGACTCTCCACACCCTCCGCGCAATTTGCCGTTCCACCAATCTTGGTGTCATCAGCAAATTTCGACACCATACACTCAGTTCCCTCCTCCAGATCATCTATATAAATGGTAAATAGCTGAGGCCCCAGCACCGACCCCTGGGGCACTCCACTAGTCACCAACCGCCAATCCGAATAGCACCCATTGACCCCCACTCTCTGCCTCCTATTTGACAACCAATCCTCTATCCACGCTAACACCCTATCCCCAACTCCATGCCCTCTAACCTTCTGTAATAACCTCTTGTGCGGCACCTTATCAAACGCCTTCTGAAAATCAAGAGACACCACATCCACCGGCTCTCCTCTATCCACCGCCCTAGACACATCCTCATAGAACTCCAATAAATTCGTCAGACACGACTTCCCCTTAACGAAACCGTGCTGCGTCTGCTCTATCAAACAATTCTCCTCAAGATGCCTCGCTATTTTCTCCTTGATCACGGATTTTAACATTTTACCTACAACAGATGTTAAACTAACCGGCCTATAATTCTCTGCCTTTTGCCTGCCACCCTTCTTAAACAACGGCGTAACATTAGCCGTTTTCCAATCTTCCAGCACTTACCCGGAATCCAGCGATGTTTGGAAAATAATCACCATGGCATCCACTATCACCTCCGCCATTTCTTTCAGAACTCTTGGATGCATTCCATCCGGTTCTGGGGACTTGTCCACAATCAGTTCCCTCCAGTCTGTCGAGCACTGCCTCTCTAGTAACAATAATGTCATTCAGGCCATCCACTCCTACCATCTTTCCATCGCTAACACCCGGCAAATTATTCACGTCCTCCTCCGTGAAGACCGAAACAAAAAAGTTATTCAAGGCCTCAGCCATTTCCCCATCCCCTACCACTAAGTCCCCCCTCTCATCCTCTAAGGGTCCAACGTTCACCCTAGCCAGCCTCTTCCTTTTTATATATTTATAAAAACTCTTACTATCCTTTTTTATATTAAGCGCTAGCCCAGCTTCATAGTTTATCCTACCCTTCTTTATCAACTTCTTCGTCATTCTTTGTTGATATTTAAACCTCTCCCAATCCTCTTCTCGCCCACTACTCTTAGCTACTCTAAACGCATCCGCTTTTAATTTAACACTTTCCTTTACCTCCTTCATTATCCACGGCTGATTATCTCTCCTCCTACAATCCTTTTTAGCCATCGGAATAAATTTCTGCTGAGCACCAAGAAAGACCTCCTTAAAGATCCTCCACTGTTCCTCAGCAGACCTACCTTCCAATGCGCTCCCCCAATCAACATTCGCCAATTCCTCTCTCATCCTATCGTACTCCCTCGTTGTCAAACGAGGGGCATGCACACGGTGGGTCGTGCGTGGGTTACTCTTGGAGGTTCCGGGAGTGGCCTAGTACTTCGTGTCGGTGTGTGTGCTTGATCCTGGACCGGTAGACGGGCGCCGCAACAGCTCGGTGACTAGCACTGCTAGCTGTGCAGATACATGGATTTGGGCCTGTGTCTGTGGGAGTTTGTGCATTCTCCCTGTGGATGCGTGGGTTTCCTCCGGGCGCTCCGGTTTCCTCCCACACCCCAAAGATGTGCTCTTAGGCTGATTGGTTTTACCAAATTGACACTATTCTCCCCTGAATCTGGCTAAGTCAGGGGTTCTATTTGTAGACACGCAGGGTAGAATAGGTGTAGGGTGATGCGGCGGCACGGGCTCGTTGGGCCGAAGGGCCTGTTTCCCATGCTGGGTTGTTCTTTGTTCTTTGTACTCCCCTCTGTTCAAACAAAGGACACAGGTCCGGGAACCCCCTTTCTCCTCCTCCATCTGCATCAGAAACTCCACCATACAATGATCACTCTTCCCAAGAGGATCCTTCACCACAAGGTCCCTAATTCTACCTGCCTCATTACATAACACCAGATCCAAGATAGCTCGCTCCCTCGTCGGCTCCAACACACACTGTTCAAGGAAACTATCCCGGCAGCATTCCAAGAACTCTTCCTCAAGCCCACCGCATCCAACATGGGTCGACCAATCAATATGTAGATTGAAATCCCCCATAATTATCGCCGTCCCATTCCTGCACGCCACATTTATTTGCGCGTTAATAGCCCGCCCCACCTCCAGATCATTATTTGGGGGCCTATAGACGACACCCACCAGCGTCTTCCTCCCTTTGCTGTTCCTCATCTCCACCCATAACGATTCCACTTTCTGCTCTTTGGCTCCTATATCATCCTTTACTACCACCCTGATGCTATCCTTAATCAGTAGAGCTACACACCCCCCTTTTTCCTCCTGCCTATCCTTCCTAAACACTTGATACCCCTGTACATTCAGCTCCCAGTCCCTGTCACCTTGCAGCCACGTCTCTGTAATGGCCACCAGATCATATCCATTTGTGCTGATCTGCACCACCAGCTCATTCACTTTATTCCGAATGCTTCGTGCATTCAGATAAAGTGCCTTCATCCCAGCCTTCACCCTATTTGCCGGAACGCCACCAACCTTACTCACGCCCCCTCCTCCCTTTATTATTGGGACATCCTTGGCCTCTTCCCGTACCTGTACCCTCTCCTTTACTTTCGACCCTGTAATTTCACCTACCCTCGCATGCTCCCCCCCGACTAATTAGTTTAAAGCCCTATCTACAGTCCTATCTACATGATTCTCCAGGACTCTGGTCCCAGCACGGTTCAGACCAACCCCATCCCACCTGATGGCCGCATTTAAGACTTGGTTTGATAGACATATGAACAAACAGGGAACAGAGGGATATAAGCGTTTGGACTAGATAGGTAAATATAAACAGCACTGGCTTGGAGGACCAAAGGGCCTTTCCTGTGCTGTACTGTTCTTTGTTCTCTATATATTCTCTATATAAATAAATAACATTTATTGTTATTTATTCCAGGAGACTGGAAACAAGGCACCGAAAAACTTCCAAACATTTATTGACCAAATAAATAACATTTATTTATATGGTCAATAAATGTTTGGAAGTTTCTCGGTGCCTTGTTTCCAGTCTCCTATGTTAAAACACCCAGGGATCATTTCTTATGTTACTTCAGATGACACGTTGTCCAATTTAAGCACTGTGTTGGTTTGTGCATTTATTCAGTATATTCCTCTAGAAGTCAGCAGCGATTATGCTACACTGTGTGGAAAACAGGAACTTGCCATTACGTGGCAAATCACAAACAGTATCTATATTATATGCCATCGTACTGCCAATCATAAAATGCCATGCCACTGCTGGTGGTTACTGAAGGAAACATAAGCTAGGTCAGTCCAGGTCAACAAACACTGACATAGTTCACTGCTACGCGAACTTGCATCTTGTCGTAACCTCAAGTTAAAACCGATAGGTGGCATGTATGGTATAGATAAAACCAAAGTTTCCTGTTGACAACCTCTTGTCAGTAGAGGGACAGTATTCTGCATTTCCTGGAGATAGAATTCTTTTTAATCATGTGCAGCAGAGCTCAATGTCACTGCTTAAAAAAAATTGTTTATTTTATTTTCTTGTTTCGTGAATCTGCTTAAATGAGAAAATAGGTGGCCAATCTGCATGCAATTCTGTATTCAGCCTTGGTTTTGAACAGCTTCCCTTTGAAAAATGATAACTGAACCAGCACTAACCACTTTTTCTGGTGGTCGGGTCCATAAACCATCTGTTAATTATAAATAATTCTATGGTAGCTGATGCCAGTGCCACAGAAAATCACAACAGATAAAAACGGCTGGGAAGGGCATTTGCCTTGTTTCCAGTCGCCTATGTTAAAACACCCAGGGATCATTTCTTATGTTACAAATGCAAATAGCCATTGTATCAGGCTATGTTAGCAGATGTTTTTGACAAGGGTGGCATGGTGGCACAGTGGTTAGCACTGCTGCCTCACAGCGCCAGGGACTCGGGTCTCATTCCAGCCTCACGTGACTGTCTGTGTAAAGTTTGCACACTCTCTCTGTTTCTGCATGGATTTCCTCTGGGTGCTCCAATATCCTCCCACACTGAAAAGGTGTGCGGATTAGGTTGATGGCCATGATTGCCCCTGAGTCTCGGGGGGTTAGCAGGGTAAATGTGTGAGGATTGGGATGGGTGGAACTGTTGTTGGTGCAGGCTCTATGGGCTGAATAGCCTCCTTCTGCACTGTAGGGATTCTATGATTTTACACATATTCTGCAAACTGGTGAACATGTGTGTTCATCATTAACAGCTGAACATATGTTCACCTGTACCCTTTGTACCATCACTAGGGTTCTTTAAAGGGCCAATCATCCAAACTGGAGGCGAGGTGTTCTTGACTTCTGCTCTGTCTAGATTGTGAAAGTATTGTGGAACCTTTTTTTAGAGCTGCTGTGGTGAGTTGCTGGATTTGGCACAGAGTGATCCTGTATACTAACAGAGAGAGCACAGGGGTCTTTAAGACTGGTCCACACAAAGACTGCAACAAATATGGAGGCTACCGTTGTAGTACCTCCTGCAAAATGACAGGAAGGCTGAGCAGTGGCTGTAGGGAGGGGAAGCTCTGTATGAAGGGAAGAGGCTGTTAGCTGTCCTCAGAAGGTTCTGCCTATCATGCATTTTCAGGGGACACACTCTACCTCCACCTGACCCAGGAGTAGTGACTGACATGCCTCAGATCAATCAATTCACAGAAGTGTGCCATCTCCTACAACAGGACTGGTAATCTCATGCCAGGATGAGGACAGCTCTGCCAACAGCTGACAAGGTCACCATTGCTCTAACTTTCCATGTGATTGAACCGCTGCAGGTGGAAGCAGGAAATTTTGCAAGAATATTCCAGTTAGCACTCCACCCCGCATCATGGAGGCGACAGAGTTTTGCATCGGAGGAGAGGTGAAGTCAAAGTTTTCTCTTAGCGGACAGAAGCAGGGTGAGTGGCACACAGGCTCGTCAGGGCCTTGGCGTTCCAATGGTGCAGGGAGCCATTGCGGATCTGTGTGACCCTCATTTGAACAGGGAGAGATACAGAAACTGCAAAAGGTTCTCCTTCATTAATGTGCAGTGGGAATGTGGCTATGCTCAAACTATCATGTTGGTGAGTGCCTGCTATCCTGACAACAGGCACCTTCAATCTGAAGCAGCCTGTCATTATTACCACTTTTGGGCCAGCGCAAAGCAGACGATTGCTGCTGGGAGAGCTGGAATACCACCTATACAAATGGCTGCCCCTACCACCCAACCATGAGAGAACAGCGTACAATGAGAACAATCTGGAAATGTCATGGAGCAGGTCACTGCTGTTCTTGAACAATGGTTTCACAGCCCTATGATACTCTGAGTATTTCTCCTTCTTCATGGTGATCTGTGTTCTCCTTGACCTCATTCTTATGTGTTTTGCCTCAGGCTTACAGAGGTCACCTCTGGAGGAGGAGCAAGAAGAATAGGAGGAGCAGGAGGCATTGAGGTTCCCTTTATGCTAGATGGAGTACCCTGAGCACCTACTCAGATATTGGTTCCTTTATGATGTTATCACTTCACCAACATCCAGAACAATTCAGTTCCACCAGGGCCACTTAATTCCTGGCCTTGTTACAGCCTTGGTCTACACATGGACAAAAGACTTCTAGAATTGAGGTAAGAGTGCCATCCCTTGACAACACAACAGCATTTGGAAACCAAGAAAAATCAATGCCAGTGGGAATCGGAAAATTATCCAATGACTGGAGTCATTCCTAGCTCAAAAGAAGATGGTTGTGATTGTTGGAGGCCAACCATCTCAGGCAGGACATCACTGCAGGAGTTCCTCAGGTGTTGTCCAAAGCCAACCATCTTCAGCTGCTTCATCAATAATCTTCCCTCCATTGTAACATAAGAGATGGGATGTTCGCTGATGACTGCACTATGTTCATCACCATTCACAACTTCTTAGATACAGAAGCGGTCTGTGTCCAAATGCAGCAGGACTTAGACAATATCCAGGTTTGGACCGACGTGTGGCATGAATGTTTCCTGTCACTTAAGTGCCAGGCAATAACCACCTCCTGCAAAAAAAGAGATTCTAACCATTGTCCCTTGATCTTCAGCAGCATTACCATTGCTGAACCCCCTGACATCAACATTCATGGGATTACCATTGATCAGAAACTGAACTGGATGAGCCATATAAATATTATGGCTTCAAGAGCAGATTTGTGCCTAGGGAATCCTATGAAGAGTAACTTACCTGCTGATTTCCCAAAGTCTATCCACCATCGACAAGGCGTACGTGGATGGAATACTGTCCACTTGTCTGGATGAGTGGAGATCTAACAACACTCAACACCATTCAGGACAAAGCAATCTGCTCAACTATCACCCCATCCACCATCTTAATCGTTCAGTACTGCACCAGCAATGCTCAGCAGCAGCATCATCTACAATATACCAGATGCATTTCAGCAAAAAGCTCCTGCAACTGCACCTTCTAAACAAACAGGTGATCTCTACCACCTAGGAGGACAAGAGCAACAAACATGAGAACAACATCACTTTCAAGATCCCAAATAACACACCATCCTGACTCAGAACCATATTGTAACTGTCACTGGTTCAAAATGTTCAAACTTCCTAACAGCATGGTGGATGTACATGCACCAAATGGACTGCTGTGATTCAAGACAGAGGCTCACCACCACTTTCCCCAAGACAATTAGGAATGGGCAATAAATGTAGATCTTGCCAGCTACGTTCATCCCATGAATGAGTAAACAAAAATTGTTCTATTATTACCCAACTTCCCATCCAGAAGAATCCTCAGACAAAATCCCGCAAAACAAAACAGACCTGCTGACAAAAAACTTTCCATAACATCTTTGACCAACAATATATCCAGTGGTGGGAACAGAAATGTTGACATTCTGATAGACAACAGTAGGTTCACAGGGCCACTACCATTCCCCTAGGCCGTACGTTAGCATTCCAAGTAATGTGCTGTAGCACAGATTTCATGACTGCTCCCAGAGCCTGCATACTCCTTTGAACATCAAAGCATTTGCTGAACCCACGACGGCAGCAGTCTGAGTCTACAATGATAGCAACAATGGATCACATGACCTAAGCTTCTACTGCTGCCCTGAGGGGGTAACACAGTGGTTAGCACTGCTGCCTCATGACACCTGGGATCCAGGTTCAATTCCAGTCGTGCGTGACTGTCTGTGTGGAGTTTGCATATTCTCCCAGTGTCTGCATACATTTCCTCCGGGTACTCCAGTTTCCTCCCACAGTGCAGGTTAGGTGGATTGGCTATGCTAAATTACCTCATAGTGTCCCAGGATGTGTGGGTTAGCGGATTAGCAGGGTAAATATATGGCGATACAGAGATAGAGACTGGGTAGGATGCTCTGTCAGAGGGTCGGTGCAGATTTGATAGGCCGACTGGCCTCCTTCTGTACCGTCGGGATTCTATGATTCTATGACATGAGGGAACTCCTGTCTCTACTACAATGCAAGTAGAGACAGCAGAACATAGACGCTGCACCACAACTGGATCTGCACTTCTATGATGGAAAGGAGGGCTCCAACATCTCTGATGTCCACATTGGAGCCAGTCTCCTCCATGCTCCTTGACAGTGACAAGAAGCAATCTGACAGGTCTATCAATGCACTGATCATCTTAATATCATCATTCTCAAAATTCTCCTATAGGCCACACAAAGTCCTCACTGGTGTTCTCTGGAGCAGGATACACATGTAACCTCATCCTTTGATCAGCTGACACACGAACTATCCTTTCATCTGCCTTGCCCACTAACTCCTGATGTCCCTTCATTTGCTGAATCCAGCCCTGTAATCACCTTTAAAGATCACATTGTGCCAGTATGTGATCTGGTGGCTGCAGCACTAAGTAATGGGCATCATCAGTCATGTGGTGTTGCTCTCGGCCTTCTTCCAGAGACTGCAGGATCTGGGCAGGCACCAGCTCTTGCGTGTTTGAAAGCAGAAAAATTAGAAGTGAGAGCTTTTGAGGTGGGATGAAAAGCAAGAATTTTGTGGTCATACCATCTGCATTTTATGTTAGTTAACAGGATGAAAGCAAAGCTGGGGATTGAGAAGGGTGAAAGGCGGGAGTATTCCGTCATCTTCAATGTGCTCCACAGTGCCAGATGCTCAGTTCTGCCACAGCCTGTGATGTGGAGACACATCTGCTTTGGGGGGGGGGGGTGCCTCCAGAAATGGAGATGTCCTTTCCCCCACAGCCCCCACCAGTTCTGTTCTGCTCCCGTCTATTCCATGTGACCTGCGGTGGGATTTTCTGAGCCTGCCTGCTGCCAGGATTGTCCAGTCCTGCCGCATCCCCTGTGGCAGGTCCCACAGCAGCAGGGCCAGAAAATCCCAGCCCTTGTCATGTATACGAGAAGGAAGAGCATTATTCATGATCATGCAACCCGACCTTGCCTGGGTGATGTGCCTGTCATAGCCGAATAGCTGGAGGCATTTAGGGGCAGTGAGAGGTGGATGGGAGGCACGCATCATTGGAAGGTATAAGAGAGCATGGTGGAACATTTGAATGATAGGCCGAAATCCTGACTGCTAGCGGCTACCGCTTGGAGTGATTTATAGGGGTGACTGCTTGGAATGACTGATAGGGATGACTGATAGAGGTGACTGGAGTGTAGAGCAGTGTTAGTGTTTGGTACTGTGTGGGTATGAGATGCATTCACTGACCATGACCATCAAGTCATTGAACTTACTTCACAACCAGGCTTCAGGAGGTTACCTAGCCCTTGCTTGCACTCACTTCTGACGGTGCTCTTTGAGGGCCTTCAAGCTTCTACAGAAACAAGGCCTCTCTCCTGCTGACTGTCTGGATTTAGGCCTCCAGTGCCACACCCATGAGCAGAGGGAGTGCTCTCTCTTCCATGGCTCCAATATTTTTGTTTGTACTTGTAGCCACTTGCACTACAGCCTGTCAGCAGCAGCTTCCATCTAATAACTCTTTACATGCTGTCCTTAAGAGGTGCAGGCTAGCTGGAACAAGTGCTGTCTGCTGCTGTTAGACCTCCTATTGAGCTTTCAGCCACTTAGAAGCAGAAGTTATGCTCACAGTTATGTGTCACTAATCCATGAAAGTGAGGAAGCAATCCAATACTACATTTGAAAGCTGCCTGCTTCAATAGAATTGCAATAGGCCTGCCCAAAAATCACAACCCTTAGACCTAAAGATCAGAGAGGAAATGCTGAATGATTCAAAGATGAGGAAAAGGAGAGCTCAGGTTTTAGCACAGATTAAGTCTGTACCATTGTAGCAGCTGCTTCTCCAACAAGCCACCGGTCTTTTAACTAAACAGCATTGTGTTGCCACAATGCAAATTCATTTCCAAACATCGTACAGACTTTTTCCATTTCTGACAGCCAGTAATGTCACAATGAACCTTTCGTCAGCACCAGCAAATTCAAAATCCTGGTTCCAGTAAGGTTCAATAGATTTCATTCTTTTGGAAGCCTTTCGCAAAAAAGACAGAGTTTACAAGTTGTAGTCACTCTAAATAAAAGCCCAGTATCCAGGGCAACTGCACAACATGTACAATCTGGATCCAATTTAAAGATTTGAGAACTTTCCCATCCTCTTTTATTGAATTTGGCTACCAGATCAAAGTGGGAGTGCTTTCCATCTGTTTGCTGTTCTTTTCATCAGATGTTTGGGACGGACAAAGTGCATGTTCGGATCTGCAAAGATTTGAGATTTAATCCTGCACATGGGGACGCGAGCAATGCTCTGACCCCAATCACATCCTGTCAGAGGAGCAGCTGTTCCCATGGCATAGACTTGATCTGTGCTAAAACCTCCTTTTCTTCATCTTTCCTCCATTCAGCATCTCAGTCCTTCTGTCAATCGAATGTGCCTGACGTTGGATTATATCACCGACTAGGCTCTCGGACCACTTTTCTGAGAAAAGGCTAAAGGGTTAAATACCTACGTGGTTGGAATAGATGGGATCATTCCAAGATCCCACGTTCCATGAAGGACAATCCAAGCCAGAGATAGGGTTACATCACTATAGCGGTGAGCCTCTGATTTGCACTCTCTGTGGACTCTCATTCTCATTCAGTTGTGCAACCATGGAATTAGCCTTACAATTCCCGGCATCATCTCTAATAGCGCAACCAGTTGGCAGGTTGTGAGCAAATTTGGCTGGAAGCAAGTTTGAAACCCTGATCTTTAATTCCCAGGAGGGAGGTAGCCCTTTATTATTTTAGGGCCAGGCAGAAAGCAACATGTTGTTTCCATTGTTTACTTTTAATTTTAGTCATTTCCAAATGCTGTTTTTAAGAGATGACATCTTCTACTTCTCATGAAACAAATATGAGGGGTGACAGCATTTCCCTTAGTGCTAAGAATTCCCAACCATTTAAATCAGTTAGGTCCGAGTGAACAGAGACACACTACCAGAATGCCAGAGTTGGCGGCTGTGACTGAGGGCGGGCATCCCACAAGGTGCCCAAGCAGTTGCTGACCAAGGTCATTAAGAAGCCTCTGAAGAAGTGGAGGAAATCTTGCCAGCAGAGATACTCCACTTACACGTACCAGGTGCCAGTCCACGTCCACCCTTTCACCAAGACCTTGTCGAATGCCATGAGTGTCATGAACTCCTCCATCATCAACGTTTTTAAGCGGATTGCCTCCAAGGTCTCGCACCTCATTTACTACAACAAGCACCATCTGGGCCCAGGAAATCCAGAGTGGTGTCCGCCTCATGCTGCCAGAGGGACTGACCAAGTCGGCCTTCTCTGAAAGCATGAAAGCAGTCATCAAATATACCAACTCCATTTAAATCAACCATAGTAACGATAATAAAAATGCAAAACAATCTCTAGCGGTAAATCAACAGGCAAATCAATACAAAGGGGCAGCTTGGATCCCTAAAGAAAATGAAAAGACATATACCTTCCATTGCTGGTGGGTTTCCATAGAATCCATGCAGTGCAGAAGGAGGCCATTTGGCCCATCAAGTCTGCACCGACTCTCGGAAGAGCATCTTACCTAAGCCCACTCCCTCCTGCACTATTCCAGTAACCCCATGCATTTACCACGGCTAATCCACCTAACCTACACATCTTTGGACTGAGGAAAGAAACCAGAGATCCCAGAGGCAACTCAGGCAGACACAGGGAAACTCCACACAATCACCCAAGGACATAATCAAACCTGGGTCCCTGGCGCTGTGAGGCAGCAGTGCTACTCACTGTGCCACCCTGCTGCCCTTCCTTCCGTACACAGGGATTTTCCCTACGAATGTTTGGCCTAATTTAGCACACTGTGAAAAGATGCAACAATGCTCATTGCTTTAAAATACAAAATTGAAAATAATTCTTTTTCTCCTCTCCAAACATCATTTGCGGAAAAATAGTCATTGGATCCGAAAATGGGAGAACTTCATGAATCATCTTCCAAAAGTACTTACAGACAATCTGCAAAGAGACCGCTTATCCATCAGAAGGCTCCAGCACATCAATGATTGGCCACCTAACTATTCTTCAGCTTTCTATTCTCCACTCCTGGCACACAGAGTTGGATGGCACTGGAAGATGAACTTTATCTATGCATCACTGGATATTTTAACAGTTTACCGAAAGAGGTTCCAAGAACTTGGGCCAAGTATTTCAGAACAAGTCATTCCAGTTCATACCTAGAACAAATCTGATTATTTTTACTTGATGGAGTTGTGCTCTGCACTTTGTATCTGCTAATAGATTGGGGCAGAAATACCAGTTTGTTTACAGTAATTATATAGTGAAAATCATTGCCAAATAACTGTCCTTCTCCTGACAGGTCTCAAATGTTCTTTAGCAATTAGCCTGTTGTGAAATTACCCAAAGAATTATTTTTATATTTCCTCAGGGAAGGTGAACCAGGGGTCAGTTGGGGATTGCAGTGTTGCAAATGGAATAATTCTCCACTTGTTCCTGCATTCATTCTTGCAACCAGAGTGCTGGTAGATACCTGGAGTTGGATTTCAGTCCAGGATTGGGAACTCTATGCCTGGATCATTTTTGGGTCCCAACACGTGTTGCAACAATTTTTATATGCAACGGGCCTAACTTGGCTGAAGCCATGTTCAGAATCCAAGTCGTTGTTTCACAAGCATTCTGGGAGAGAGGAAGTGGATCTGCAGGCTAATTTTCAAAGGCAGATGGCATGTAGCCACGACTGGGCTTGCGATTGCCCGGTTGAATGGAGGAGATTAGAATGCCAGCAACATGACAGACTATCTAGATACTCAGTCATCAGTTACTTAATCTGCTGTGAACAAATGATGACACCTTTGTGTGAATTTGACGGCCCTTTTCTTTTCAAGATTTTAAATCAGCAGCCACAATAAATACTGGCTTCGAGCTGTGATCCTGACAGCTTTGCACTCATTCACTCTTCCCATTTTTACCTTTGAAAATTTTGTTCTGTCCCTCTCCAGCCCATTGACAATCTCTTCAATGAATTTCACAGCAGGTTCATTGGAGGCATGTGGGCTTTGGCTCTCTTGCCACATCAAAGCTTATTGCAGAAAATAAAGCTCATACTGTAGTCCAGGAGTCTCCAAACTTTTCAGTACGCAGGCCACATTGTATATTTTACACATTTCCGCGGGCCAAAGAAAAAAAGGTTCTAAAGTTAGGGGATTACTTTTATAATAAAGTTATTTTTCCAAAAAAGGTGCCAAATAATTTCAAATTCATTGCGATTGGTGACTGTGTTACAGCAACTGGCTGCAGCAGATGTCAATCACACTGTGGGTGTTGTGCTGATCACATCGCTCTACGATTGGTCTGAATTGCTGCCGTCATTGTTCTCGTTCATTTTAGATGGATGGAGCTTACAGATTGGATAAAGCAGCTGTCACTCAGTCAATGCAGAGTGGCAATTGGATAACAGATGCCTCAATTGCTGATTCGTTTAATGAACTGTCAATCACAGGACAGCAGCTCTGACTGGACAATAGGCCAGTAAAGAGGGCAGGGATTCCCATGGGTCCATCAGACACCGCGCGGAGTGGCAACAAATGTCCAGCCTGTGGCTTCCGTTCCCGCATCTGGGTCCTGAGGCAGTGGCAGAGTCCTGGACGCGGGAATTTTTCGGCAGCGGGAATCTCATCCCACCCCACTGGCTGCGGGCCAGACGTAGCCTGCTGCAGGCCGGATATGGCCCATGGGCCGTAATTTGGAGACCCTTGCTGTAGTGTGTTGGCATGGATAGAAGAGTACTTCTATCTGGAGTACTATGTACAGCATTGGTCTGCTTATTTAAGGAGGGATGTGAATGCATTGGGAGCAGTTCAGAGAATGTTTACTGGGCTAATACCTGGAATGGGCAGATTGTCTTATGAGGAAATGTTGGACAGGCTGGGCTTGTAACTGGAGTTTAGAAGAGCAAGAATCAACTTATTGAAACATATAAGCTCCTTAAGGATCTTGTCAGGGTGGGTGGGGAGAGGATGTTTCCTCTTGTGGAAGAATCTAGAAATCAAAGTCACTGTTTAAAAATAAGAGGTCAGCCATTTAGGACAGCGATGAGGGTAAATCTTTTCTCAGAAAGACTTGAGTCTTTAGAATTGTCTTCTTCAAAAGGTAGTGGAAGCAGAGGGTGGAATTTTGCAACCCATAAGAACATAAGAACTAGCAGCAGGCCATCTGGCCCCTCGAGCTTGCTCTGCCATTCAATAAGATCATGGCTGACCTTTTTGTGGACTCAGCTCCACTTACCTGCCTGTTCACCATAGCCCTTAATTCCTTTACTGTTCAAAAATGTGTTGATCCTTGCCTTAAAAACATTCAATGAGATAGCCTCAACTGCTTCACTGGGCGGAGAATTCCACAGATTCACATCCCTTTTTGTGAAGAAGTTCCTCTTCGACTCAGTTCTAAATCTGCTCCCCCTTATTTTTGAGGCCATGTCCTCTAGTTCTAGTTTCACCTGCCAGTGGAACAATTTCCCTTGTTCTATCTTATCTATTGCCTTCATAATCTTATATGTTTCTATAAGATCTCCCCTCATTCTTCTGAATTCCAATGAGTATAACCCCAGTCTACTCAGTCACTCCTTATAAGCCAACCCTCTCTACTCTGGAATCAACCTAGTGAATCTCCTCTGCACCCCCTCCAGTGCCAGTATATCCTTTCTCAAGTAAGGAGACCAAAACTGTATGCAGTACTCGAGATGTGGCCTCATCAGCACCTTATACAGCTGCACCATAACCTCACTGTTTTTAAACTCCACGTCTCTAGCAATGAAGGACAAAATTCCATTTGCCTTCTTAATTACCTGCTGCACCAGCGAATCAACCTTTTGTGATTCATGCACAAGGCCACCCAGGTCCCTCTGCACAGCAACATGCTGTCATTTTTTACCATTTAAAAAATAGTCCATTTTGCTGTTATTCCTATCAAAATGGATGACTTCACATTTACCAACATTATACTCCATCTGACAGACCCTTGCCCACTCACTTAGGCTATCTATATCCTTTTGCAGACTTTCAGCATCCTCTGCACACTTTGCTCTGTCACTCATGTTAGTGTCTGCGAATTTTGACACATTATACTTGGTCCCCAGCTATCATAAACAATTGCAGTCTTAACATCAATCCCTGATGCACACCACTGGTCACTGATTGCCAACCAGAAAAACACCCATTTAACCCCATTTTTTTCTTTCTGTTCGCTAACTAATCCCCTATCGATACTCGTACATTACTCGTAACACCGTGCACTCTATCTTATGGAGCAGTCTTTGGTGCAGCACCTTGTCAAATCTTTCTGGAAATCCAGATACACCACAGGTTCCCATCAGTCCACTGCACATGTAATGTTCTCAAAGAATTCCACCAAATCAGTCAAACCTGACCTGCCCTTCATGAACCCATACTGTGTCTTACCAGTGGGAAAATTTATATCCAGGTATCTCAATATTTCTTTCTTGATGATAGGTTCAAGCATTTTCCCTACTACAGAAGTTAAGCTAACCAGCCAATAGTTACCCACCCTTTGTCTATCTCCTCTCTTAAACAGTGGCGTCACAGTTGCTGTTTTCCAATCTGCAGGAACCACCCCAGAGTCCAGCGAATTTTGGTAAATTATCTCTAGCGCATTTGCTATTTCCCTCACTTTTAGCACCCTGTGATGCATCCTATCATGGCCAGGAGACTTGTCTACCTTTAGCCCCATTAGCTGCCCAAGACTTCCTCTTTCATAATAATGATAATTTTTAGGTTTTCATAGCCTTCCTTTCATCAATTTTTGGCATATTAGTTGTGTTTTCCACTATGAAGATCCAGACAAAATGCCTGTTCAATGCGTTAGCCATTTCCTCATTTCCAGTTATTACATCCCCCTTCTCATCCTCTAAAGGACCAATGTCTACTTTAACCACTCTTTTTCATTTTATATATTTGTAGAAACTTTTGCTACCTTTTTTATATTCTGAGCTAGTCAACACTCATTACCCATCCTACTTTTCTTTCTAGCCTTTTTGTGGCTTTCTGCTGACCTTTAAAGATTTCCCAATCCTCTAGTTTCCCACTAATCTTTGCTACTTTGTACGCATTTTCTTTCAATTTGATACCTCTTTTATTTTCTTAGATATCCATTATCTCTTTTTCTTCAATCCTTCCTTATCACTGTATACACTTTTGCTGAGCAATATGAAAATTGCTTTGAAAGTCCTCCACTGTTCCTCAATTGTCCCACCATAAAGTTTTTGCTCCCAGTCTACCTTGGCCAACCCCTCCCTCATCCCACTGCAGTCTCCTTGGTTTAAGCAAAGATACTGGTTTTGGATTTTACCTTCTCATGCTCTGTCTATGTTTTAAATTCAACCATACTGTGATTGCTTCTTCCGAGAGGATCCCTAACTGTAAAAACATTAATTATTCCTGTCTCATTCCACAGACCAGATCTAGGGTAACTTGTTCCCTCGTAGATGAACTCCTCTTCTACTACGCTGCTTGAGCCATAGCCCCATCATTTACACAGCAGCAATAGGACTCATGCTCAATATTCAGAAGCTCCAACTTGCATTCGCACACTTACCAATGCTTCTAGTCTCTCAGCCACACCTCACAGCTTCCATATACTTTGCGCTATGATAGGCACATCGCCCTAATGCATTGCAACATACTCACTGACATCCTTCCCCCTTCTCTTGCAGGACAGCATCATACAAAACAGGAGGACGCAAGAGGGGACATACATGATTGCACCTCTTGAGCTCTTCGGAGAAGATGGTGCTCCGCATTATAATGCTGGCTGTGATTAAGGCCGTGACATCCAGAGTGAGTGAGGACCTTAAAGTTGACACTATCTGTTTGTCTCACTTATTCTCGTGCTGCTATCTGGCTTGAAGTGCATGCTAGAGATTGTGTGATTACTGAGAGGGCAGCATGGGGAGGTGGCATGTGGAAGACAGCATGGTGGCACAGTGGTTAGCACTGCCGCCTCACAGCTCCAGGGGCCTGGGTTCGATTCCCGACTTGGGTCACTGGCTGTGTGGAGTTTGTACCCATCCCTCATCCCAACTCTTTTCTTCAATTTTACATTCAGATACACATAAACTGCCAACTGGCCACTCTGCAGCCTCACCATGGAGGGTATGAACAACAGCACAGTCGTTTCATCTGACACTTGAAGCCACCAGCTCAGAGACTGGCACTATAATTCTTTATGGTATCGAATAAAAGCAAAATATTACAGATGCTAGAAATCTACATAAAATGCTGGAAAAACTCAGTGGGTCTGGTAGAGAAACAGAATTAATGTCTTGTGTCCATATTAAAGAGAGGGAGGAATGTGATGGATTTTATACAATTTACGAGGGAGTGGAACAGTGATACAAAAAACGAAGGTCAGATACTATGGGCACAAGATAAAGGGAGTGTTAATAACAGTGTCAAAGACATGAGAAGTTTGATGATTGTGGTATAAAGGCAAGTTAGCAGAATGTGTCAATATTAGAAAAATGACTTCGTGAAAGCAAAGTTTGAGAATGACAGGTGACCCTGACTTTCTGTTTTCTTCCATTTCAGTGTACCATCCTGCTCACATGGCCACATGCTTCTCCTTGGCCGACTGCAATGTTTCAGTGAAGCCCAATGTAAACTTAAGCATTTCATCTTCTGATTAGGCACATTATAGTCTTTTGGACTCAACATGGAGTTCTACAACCTCAGACTGTGAACTTTCTCCTCCATTTTGACCTCCCTTTTTCAACAGATTTGTTGTCCTGTCTCAGGTTGGCCACGCTCATACTCCCACCAGACAGTGTCATTGCTTACATCCTTTCAGCCCACCAGCCAAGACTCCTGGAGCCCATGCTGAGATGGCAAAGTTTAAACTGAAATCTCAAGACTTGGACTTGCTCAATGTTGCCCCACAAAGCCATCTATTGTCCCTTGAAAATCAGCAATGTTCCACCAGCCACTTAGATACTGACACTATCAAGGAACAAGCAAAGGCAGCCACAAGATTGACTCTAAGGGAATACGCAAGGATGAATATTTCAGTTTAATATGTATTGTTGGATGAATAATGATACAGAATGATTTCCTTGTGGACTTTTATTTCAAATTTTGATCAGGAGCATGTTGTGAGGTTGTGTAGCAGAGAGAAGAAAGGATGTTGAATTGTGGAGCAGCAACGTTATGGCAATGAGACTATAGAACTTGATAGCTGTTCACAGAAGGACCATTGCGAGTGAAGGGATTCCTATACGCGGCTATAGTTTAGATGTAGGGGATGGCACAGTACAGTGAGCACCTCCTTGGTGAAAGATAGCCACCTCAGACACTGCCCTAGGATGTAGGTAGGAGAATTGCCTCCTCAAGATATTTGATGGGTATTCCATTCTATTAAGAGCTCTCCTCCTTGGAACACAACTTCCATTCTATATGTTTTTGCTCCAAATTCCTGTTGTTACCCAAGTAGGATCCCACTTGTGGCCTCTATTAATGTAGCAGGCATTTTGCTGACAGGCTTTCATACTGTCTGGTTGCCTTGACAACTTCACACCACTCCTTTTTGCATCAACCCACTTTTTAGAACTCTCCCCACAACACATTTCCACTGACTCTCTAGCAAGCACCATATCTGAAAGTCTCATTTCCTTCAAATAGCACTTGTGAGGGATCCCTGGAGTATTTAAGAAATGGTGATAACAGGGCCTGCAAGGCCCCAACAACAGGTCATGTGCTAAATGTCACAATCTACTCACCTCGCTAAATATTTTTAAGAAGCGGGTTGATGGGTTCTTGATAAGAGAGGGGATTAAGGGTTATGGGGAGAGGGCGGGAAAGTGGAACTGAGCCACGACAGATCAGCCATGATCTTATTGAATGGCGGGGCAGGCTCGAAGGGCTAGATGGCCTACTCCTGCTCCTATTTCTTATGTTCTTATGTTTGGGGCACACATGGCACACTCAGATAGCACTTCTAATATACATGGCATGCCACATAGGCAGTGATTCAGCTGCTATTTTACAAGCTCCAGGCTTCTGTACCATCAGCACTTTGCAGCTAAGAAGCATTTCAGTTTTAACTTTGCAATTACAGTGGTGAAAGAAGTTAGAAGTGGATCTCTTTCAAGGTTCATTGACCATGGAGGTTCCGACATCCTGCTAAGGAAAATTATGATAGGTTATCATAGAATCCCTATACTGCAGTAGGAAGCCATTTGGCCCATTAAGTCCATGCCGACTCTCTGCCCTCTTCCTTGTCCAATTCCCATTATCCCACACATTTTCCATGGTTAATCCACTTAATCTACACATTTTAGAACACTACAGGTCAACTTAGCACGGGCAATCCACCTAACCTGCACATCTTCGAACTGTGGGAGGGAACTGGAGCACCCGAAGGAGATCAATGCAGGCACAGAGAGAATGTACAAACTCCACACAGTCACCTAAGGCCGGAATCAAACCCAGGTCCCTGATGCTGTGAGGCAGCACTGCTAACCACCGTGCCACCATGCCACTGAATCACACCAAGGAGGTGGTCACTGTATTGTGCCATTTCCTACATCCAAACCTATAGTCTCCTGTGCCAAAATCCCCTTCATTCTGACAGTTTTATAGATATTGGGTTGGAAGTTGGGCTTTAATGAAAGGTTTTCTGGGATTTCCTACATGGTTCATTGCAGAGTTCACCCAATGAGAGTTACGAATGTGAAACTAGTTTATAGTGATAAGACTATGGTACTGCACTCAGCAGCAATTTATGATAAGTGTTAATTTCTTGTTGGCAGTGTTGTTATGTGGTCATTACAGATTGGTGAGATTTACAACAGCGTTGTTATCTAAATTTGTCTGTGAAATGGCAGGACGTACATGTTTCACAACCAAGTAAGCATTTACGACCACCCATTTCATTTAAGCATAGCCAATTCTCTGCTATCATTTCATGAAGAGGTCAGTGGTCTCTAATTTGGAAAGTGATTTGACATTTGTAAGGTGTTAGATTGTGCAATTTACACAGGACAAATGTAAGAATGTTTTTTGTGCAAATGGCAAGTTATAAGAGACATTTCAGCTGCAACTTTTTTCAATAGTGTGTAGTTGGTCATTAAGAGATCCTTTTCTGGTGTGCTGTACTAGTACACAAAGATCTTTAGCACTCTGTGTTTCAATTGCAGCAATTATTCAGTTCAGATTAAGTGTATTGTGGTTTGAGGGGTTTATTGTAAAGTACATTGATAAATCTATGGCGGAGGAAGGCTGAAGGCTTCATTGCACTCAAAACGGGAGTTAAGAGAAGCCACAAAAAGGAAAAGTCATGTGGTAGCAGGAATTGGGTGGAGCTTGTCAGTAATGCTTGAAAATTTTGGACTCAAAACAAACGGTACAAAGAGATTTCAATAGGTCTGACTGGATAGAAATGTATTTCATTTAAGAAAAACCCTATGCTGAGACAATCACTTACTGAACAGAGGAATAGTCAACAAAAGTGTGGCACAGTGGTTAGCACTGCTGCCTCACAGTGCCAGGGATTCGGGTTCAAATCCGGCCTCAGGTCACGTCTGTGTGGAGTTTGCATGCTCTCCTCGTGACTGTGTGGTTTTCCTCCAGATGCTCTGATTTTCTCCAATGATGTGCAAATTAGGTGGATTAGCTATGCTAAATCCCCCCTTAACAAAGAACAAAGAACAACCCAGCACGGGAAACAGGCCCTTCGGCCCAACGAGCCCGCGCCGCCACATCACCCTACACCTATTCTACCCTGCATGTCTACGAATGGAACCCTACTCAGTCAGATTCAGGGAAGAAATAGTGTCAATTTGGTAAAAACCGATCAGCCTAAGAGCACATCTTTGGGGTGTGGGAGGAAACCGGAGCTCCCGGAGGAAACCCACGCAACCACAGGGAGAATGCGCAAACTCCCACAGACACAGGCCCAAATCCATGTGTCTGCACAGCCAGCAGTGCTAGTCACTGAGCTGTTGCGGCGCCCGTCTACCGGTCCAGGATCAAGCACACACACCGACATGAAGTACTAGGCCACTCCTGGACTTCCAAGAGCAGCCCACGCACGACCCGCCGTGTGCATGCCCCTCGTTTGACACGAGGTGGACCTCCACCTGTGGAATAAAGACAAAAAATATTAATCATACAGCCTGCCCTTCCGGTGTCTCCCGAGGTTTAACCCTATTTAATAGCCCCTACCATATCCCTCCATTCTCGTTTCACTCATGTGCCTATCTAACTGCATCTTAAACGAGTCCAACGTTCCTGCCTCCACCACCCTACTTGGTAGCGCATTCCAGACCCCCACAACTCTCTTAGTGTCAGGGGGATCAGCATTTGTAAATACATGAGGTTGTAGGGATAGGGTAATGGATGAGATTGTTGTTGGTGCAGACACGATGGGCCAAACGGCCTCCTTCTGCACCGTAGGGATTCTGTTCTCTTCTGTCCTAAATACATTGCAATATTACCTAACAGATGGGTTATGGGGAGAGGGCGGGAAAGTGGAACTGAGCCACGACAGATCAGCCATGATCTTATTGAATGGCGGGGCAGGCTCGAAGGGCCAGATGGCCTACTCCTGCTCCTATTTCTTATGTTCTTATGTTCTTATAACGGACTCTTACCACCTGTTTCCTCTCTGCTGTCACTATATTTTTCTCCTTCACTCTATGAATGAAAGGAGATTCTTCGTGGTAATGAGACAGTAATTTTAAAGGATTTTATGAAAATGAACAGATTTCCTTAATAGTTTATCAGTGCACCATTGTGTGAAAATTTATACCATGAAATATGATGAAGTTTACAATGAAATATCCAGTTCCACAGAGCAAACTGGAGGAATTGATATCAGTTGAAAAAAAAATTAATTATCATAGAAGCAGGAAGTTTTGATGTCAAGTACAATTTATGACACAATGTTTGTTAAAAAAATTGTAACGTTACTGTAAACTCTCTCGTAATCTGCCTCATAACATTAGTCTAAATAAACAGCCGACATGAACGGCTTTGTCCTGAGAGGCTGATGAGTTTCAGCTGTTGTCAGAATCTAGCAATTCTTATTTGCAGAGCCCTTAATGTTTTAAGCTTGGCTGGTCCGATGGTAGTGGGTTATCGTTGATATTTTCCTTAATGTTTTAAGCTTCAACTGAGCAGTTTGCAGTGCAACACTTTACAATATCTTTCACCTCTGCAAGATGTGATCAATGCTGCAAATCATTGACGCTTGTCTTATCTATAAGATTGAGAGAGAACATTTAACAGTCTGAATCCGGATGTTGTTTCAATATCACCAGGAAGCCTGATTTACTGATCTGTCTACAGGATTGAAAAGAAATGAACAGTTGGCTATTTGGAGTCTGTCTGATTTGGGATGGCTCTGGTGTATTTACAACACAAGGTAATCTTATCTGGATAATTGCTATTTCATATAATTTACAGTGCAGAAGGAAGCCATTTGGCCCATCGAGCCTGCTCCGACAACAATCCCACCCAGGTCCTATCCCCGTAACCTCACATTTTTACCATCCTGGTCCCCCTGACATAAGAGGCAATGTATCATGGCCAATCAACCTACCCTGCACATCTTTGGAGTGTGGGAGGAAACCAGAGCACCCGGGGGAATCCCATGCACACACAAGGAGAACATGCAAACTCCACACAGACAGTGATCTGAGGCCAGAATCAAACCTGGGTCCCTGGTGCCTTGAGGCAGCAGTGCTGATCACTGTGTCACATACTGTTAGATTTTTTTCCCTCTGATGAAAGGGGAATGGATATCAGGTAATTTCTCCAAAATGAATACAGCAACGTGGCCAACATTCGTGATTTTTTAAAAATAGTTTAATTCCCTCAGATAGTATTATAAACTGTATAGTTCAAAGCTTAAAGAGAAAGATAGAAAAACACCATGCCTATCTTCCAACTTGATTAGTCAATGCATGAAAACAAGATTTTAGAATCAATAAATTGTTAATGCAAGCCCAAATATTGGCACACTGGCATAATGGAAGGAAAAACTCTCTTGTGTTCCTGCTGATAGGCAGTGATGCATAAAACCTGCTTTCATTCTCCTGACAACTGGAGCTCTGAAAACCAAAATATCTAGTCATTAAAGTCAACATCTGTGCTCATGGTAACATAGGCTGATGGAATGGGCGGAGATGTAGTCGCTGAAACGTAAAGTAGAAAGTGTGAGGTGTTGCATTTTGGTAGGGTGAGGTTGGGTGATCTATAAATGATAGAAATGGATGCAAGAGCAAAGGGATTTTAGGATTATACATGCACAAATTGTTGAAGGTGAACAGGGCAGGTTGGGGAAAGGTAACTAATAAAGCATTCAGGCACCTGGGCTTTATAAATAGAGGCATCGGGGGCGATTTTACCATTTTCATTCGAAGTGCTGGGCAGATTTGAAACTAGGAGTATTTCAGATCTGACTTTTAGGCCCATCTTTAGTCCCTTCATACGCACTCTGCCTGCAAAATTTTTAGCACATCACATTTGCGCTGCAGAAATCAGTGGGTGAGGCTTAACGAGCCTGAAAGCCTGCAGAGGGAAGTAGTGCACATGTGCAGGCCTCTGATGCTGCATATGTGCATTAGCAGTAGCAGGTGTCTGACAGAAAAGAGTGAGCTGTCAGGCCCCCACTGCTGTAGGCTGCCTGAAGCAGCTCCCCCCCATCCCCGCAATTGCAGGGGCCCGTGGCCCAAGATACAGTCCCCACTAACCCCCCCCGCTACCCAGATCAATCGTGGACCGTGGACTCTCCAGCCCTCCACCATTCGCAGAAGCATTGATCACAGACTGCAAAGTGGCAGCAGGCACTCCTCCCATTCGCCTGATCCCCCATTAACCTCCCCCCCAGCATTGGTGGGCATTGCCCAGGAGCCTGGCTGACATTGCCCAGGTGTCAAGGTGGCACTGCCAGTCTGCTGCTGCCCAAGGGACACCCCTCCTTGTCCCTAGCTTCCTTGAAGTGCCTCAATGGCCTCCAGTTCCACCGGCAAGGCCAATTCAGCAGCTCCCTGTTCATGGGGTGCATGACTATTCCTTGCCAGCGCGAATCTTTGAGAGATCATAGAAAGCCCATTTCTAGTGAGAGGCTGACCACGCAGGATAAACCAGTGCTGATCGCGCTCAGCACTTTATGGCCCATTTTACCACCACATTGCACCCAAAAACAGGCGCTGATCGCGATGGTAAAATCACCCCCATCGAATACAAAATCAAGACGTCCTGAAGAAACATTATGAGACAATGGTTCAGCCTGAGTTGGAGTATTGTGTCCTATTCTAGACACTGGACTTCATGAAGGATGTGAAGGCATCAAAAACAATGAGCAAGAATGGTTTCAGGGATGACGGCTTCAATAAACTGTATAGTTCTCCTCAGAAAAAGGAAGATTGAGAGGAGATTTGATTGGCCTATTCAAAATCATGAAAGGTCTGGAAAGAGTAGACAGGGAGAAATTATTTCCATTGAGGGAAGAGCTGGGAATCAGAGAATAATGTTTTAAGATGATTGACAAAAGAACTAAAGGTGGCTTTCAGAAAATACAGCAAGTGGTTAGGATCTGATTTGTATACCTGAGACTGTGGTAAAGGAATCAATCATGACATTCCAAAGGGAATTGGACAATTATCTGAAGAGAAGATATTTGCAGGGGTACAAGGAAAAGGTGGGGAGATCTGTTCTTGCATAAAACCCGCACAGGCATAATGGGCCAAATGACCTCTTTTCTGTGCTGTAACCATTCTATGATTCTATGACCTGGATGCACAAATAAAACCAGGGAATCCTGGAGGTACTAAACAGGTTCAATTTGGGAAAAAGGGTTAAAGGAAGAACTTGACCCCTACAAAAAAATTCTAGCCAGACATTAATTTATTTTTCTCTTTGCTGCCTTTTTTTTGTTATTCCAGATTTCAAACAAACATTCACGTGAACTAGATGCACCGTTGGAGGGAATGGATAATGCAAGTGTGAAATACTGAAGCTATTGGAAATCTGAAGTGAAGCCAGAAAGTGTTGTCAATACTTAGCAGGTGAAGCAGCATTTGTGAAAAGAGAAACAGAGTTAATGGGTGAAATTTTACAGCTCCGTTGTTGTGGGGCTGGGGCCGAAAATGCAGTGAGCCGTTCAAAAATCCATCGACTTTGGCGGGACCAGAAAATTCCCGCCGGTGGGAGGGGCTGTAAAATTTCCCCACCATTTCCAATTGGTGACTTTTCATCAGATCCTGTAGGGGGAACCATGTTGTGCGATAGGCTAAGCATTGTCCTTCCTTTTCAAGATCTGGGTTTGAATCCAATCCAAGGATGGACCTTTTCTATCCACTGTGAAATAAGATGATTGTAAGCATAGCTGGATGAAAATAGGTCAAGCAAAAAAAAATTATGTTTCAGAAATCCTGGGTTGATAGAGATGGTCATTCAATATTCCCAATCTTCATTGTTATCCATTGACTCCTACCAGAATGTGTCTTTCCACTTGGAGGGAAGAACAAAATTATAGGCCAAATTTATAATAAACATCAATAAAAATGGCAAATTCAAGAGGCACTTATTTACCTGGGGAGTGGTGAGAAAGTTTACCAGAAGAACTATAAAACTTCCCTATATCCTTTGCAGAGTTTTTGTATCCTCTCAATAATATGATGACCAGAATTGCAAGCAGTCATCCAAGTGTGGTCTAACCAAGGATCAATAGAAATTTAATATATCTCTGCATTTCAATTCTATCCCTCCAGGAATACATCCTAGTGCTTGGCTTATTTTCCTTTAAAATAACCTTATTAATCTGCATCACTACTTACAGCGTATTTGTAGTCCAAAATCTCTTTTACTCTTCTACATTATTTAGTCTTATTTCTAATTTTATTCATTTGTGGGACATGGGCATTGCTGGCTATCCCTAGTTGCCCAAGGGCAGTTGAGAATCACCCACATTGCTGTGGCTCTGGAGACACATGTAGGGCAGATCGGGTAAGGATGGCAGAATTCCTTCCCTAAAGGATATTAGTGAACCAGATGGGTCTTTCTGACAATTGACAATGGTTTCATGAACATCATTAATACGTAACTACCTCATTTTTTTCTTCCAAACTGTAATAGATACCAGTTCTGAAATTCATTCACCAATGATATGCCCATTCTACCAGCTTATTAATGTCTTCCTGCAATTTGTTACAATCCTCCATAGTATTGACAACCCTCTCCAGTTTGTCAACTGCAAGTTCAGAAATTGTGATTTTGATTTCCAAGTTTAATTTGTTAATGTAAATGATTAAAATCCATGGTCCCAATACTGGTCCTTGCATGGTGCCACTTTCCAGCTTTTCCAACTGAATAACAACCCTTAAGTCATACTCCTGGTGTTCTGTCTGGCAGCCAGTTATCCATTAATTCTGAGGTTTCCACAATAAATCCTCTGACATGTCAACACCACAGTTTTGATAACTGAAGCCAGGTTATTGTGCAGTGACTTATTCTTACATTAAATTTAATTTCTTAGTCCCTTTTCCATCATGACACCTTTTTTTTCCAATTAACTTTTTAAAAGTCTTTTTTCAAAGAAAACACTTAAAACCTATGGGTGGGTTTCTCCAGCCTCCCAGCTGCATGTTTCCTGCTGGCAGGAGGTAGCACGTTGTTTGATAGTGACAGAATTCTCTGGTCCTGCCACTGTCAATAGAAATTCTCATTGGTGTCACCCCATGATGGTGGGAAATCCACGGGCGGGTGTGCACTACTGGTGGGACCGAAGAATCCCATCAGTGTGAACGGCCAGAGAATTCCGGCCAATATCTTTTCCCTATGTTTTCCATCTGTGCACATGTGGCAAAATATATTTATTTCCTCAAGCACAATGATAGGCAAGCCCTCCTTACATGTCAGCTGTGGCTCAGTGGTACCAATCTTGCTTTGGAGTCAGAAGGCTGTGGATTCTAATCCCGCTCTAGGGAGTTGACACAAAATCTAAGTTGGTCCTGCAGTATTGAGATGGTTTAATAGAGGTTTTGATGGCCACCCACATGCAAGTAACAATGTCAATGAGCCAAGGCGTTCACCTTGGTGTGCAGGCCAATGCTTATCCTTCAGTCAACATTATTAATAAAACAGATTGTCTTGTAATGATGAGATTGATGTTTGTGGGACATAGCTGTACACAATGTACTTGCCATGTTTCCTACACTGCAGCAATCATTACACATCAGAAAGTACTTTAAAGCACGCAAGTCACCCCAAAGGTCATGAAAGTTCTGAAATAAAATACAAGACTTCTGTTTCCACATTTGCTTTCACGTGAGACAATTCAAAGAATGGAAGTTATGCAAGTGCAACCTTGATTGACACATCCCTTCCCATATGGAAGTAATTGGCTTCCGCTTGATGCTTTCTGCAGCTATCCTGACATCTTTCCACCTGGACGTTTATGCGGGATAGAGAATGAATTGGTAGTATTGCATGTCAGTGCATAAAATATAATCCACCACAATCACCCTAGAAATCTTGTAGCTATTTCTGAACTTACCACCTCAGAGGAGGAAAGGGAGGCTAAGTATATGAACCAATCAGTGTCAACAGATGTCTGTGGTGAGAAAATCCACATCCTGAGGCGATAATGGGTTGAACACTTAAGTATCCTTACAATGAAAATTTTACATACCAAGTGATTGGACCTTCATGATTGAACAATAGAATATTAGCTTTCACCTAGGTTCCTCAGCTAAAGGAGAAATGCACTGGAAAGGGTTAAAAATATTGCAGATTGTGCTCTGTTGCTTCTAAAAGCAAATGAAAAACATAGCTGTCTGCTGCAGATCATCCAGCATCCATTATGTGCTACTGTGTGACGAGTCATCAGCAGTCACAAGGGACATATGCAAGTTCAAGAAATCATCCTACAGCATTACCTAAACTATAGATTAAAACAATTTGAATAAACATTACCGCTGTGAACATATAGCTTCAGATTCCATTATCTTAAATGCTATCTGTTCATTAGTTATAGGTTTCAGCAGCACAGAGGTTGAGAGTACCGTAGCCCAGTCAATGATTTCTACAGCACAACACTCCAGAGCTTTCAGTTCACTTAAACAAAAAAAAATCAGACCAGTAAATGAATAACTTTATGCCTTTGCTCTTGTAGGAACGATAATAATAATTATAATAAAGTGGGGGCTGTAGTGACTGGGAGTTATTAATTTTTCAGTTCCATTGAACTGTAGTTCTCTGGAATGTGCAGAAACTACTCTGCAGAGAGCAGAGAGAAAGACTGTAATCAAAACATGAACAAACTGTACCTCTCCGCTTGACGCCAAAGCTCTTCACGTTTCTGTCTCCGCAGTTCACGTCGGTGTTCTAGGTCATCCATCCTGCCTTTCCCTTCCTTTTTTATCTTGGAAAGCACAAAGTTTAGGTTTTTATTTTGAATAAAAAGCTCACTGAGTGTTCGGCTGAGCCTTAGCTGACGATTATTCTTCCTGTAATGTTAGAAAGCAAAAACCCCTCCAAACAGGAAGCCAGTCACAGAGAGGTCCAGCTGTGCCAAAGAAGGGGGCCTTCTAGCAGGGGGGCATATTGGCATTCTGGTTCACTCAATCCTTACATCCCACCCCAGAGCTAAAACAAATTCTCAAATATTTGAGATGGGTGCATTATATAAACATTCATAGTTAAAGTGTCAACAAGCTCTTAACCCTTGTGAGGCTATTGGTAACTTCTCTTTACAGTCATGGATCTCCCATCCTATTTCTCGCTGTAAATCAGGTTATATGCTGCTTATAATGACAGATTTGCTTTTAACATCTAACGAGCAAGGGTGGCACAGTGGCTAACATTTCTGCCTCACAGCGCCAGGGACCCGGTTTGGATTCGCAGCTTGGGTCACTGTCTGTGCGGAGTTTGCACGTTCTCCCCATGTCTGCATGGGTTTCCTCCGGGTGCTCTGATTTCTTCCCACAGTCTGAAAGATATGCTTGTTAGGTGCATTGACCAAGCTGAATTCTCCCTCAGTGTACCTGAACAGGCGCCGGAACGTGGCAACTCGGGGATTTTCACGGTAACTTAATTGCAGTGACACTAATAAATGAAAAGAAGTATTCTTCTGTTAGCAAAGGGAAAATGTGCTTTAGGTGCCCTATTCCTTTAGGGGTTTAACAGCAAACTTCCAGAAATCCTGAGATTCATTAAAAGTAAATTGCAAATGCGAGAGCAGGATTGTTAATTGGCAGGTGATTGACTGGCACCCAGCCAGAAGCCCCCCAATCAGTATTCACGGTCTTCCTTTCTCTTTTATTTCATTCTTTCAGAAATGTGATGGTCACGTACTGAATGTGAAATTGTATTTACATACTAACAAATCTGTTTGTTTATATATTCACTCAACCTTAGATGTTCTTCAAGGTGAGTCAGAGATATGCTGGTGTGAACAAAATGCTGTTTGGAAGAAGAAGTGGCTGAGGGGAACACATCCCCAGTCACAGAATCTGGAAATAACTTGCCAAGAGGCCCTCCTATAAATTATAAATTAAACAAAAACAAAACTGTACTTTGTAATTTCAGCACAATAACTGCTTTTTTGGTATTAAAATAGCGTCTGTGCCACACACGTGCACCCTTCTGGCATGGTTTGTGCCAAACATTACCTTGGTGAGAGCGTTAGTACAGGCATGTGTCAGAACAATGCAGAGCAGGCAGATCATGATGTTGCACTAACCTGACTCAAGCTGTCATTTTTGACCTTGATGCTCCATTTACTGCCCTGTCTTCAATGTGCATTGTTGAATATATGTTCATCAGTTGGGAAAAACCCCTGATCAGTGCTATTTAAAGGAATCATCCAGACTCACAAGTTAGCTAGAATCATAGAATCCCTGCAGCGCAAAAGGAGGTCATTCGGCCCATCTAATCTGCACCGAACACAATCCCACCCAGGCCCCATCCCCATAACCCCATGCATTTACCCTAGCTAGTCTCCCGAACACTAAGGGGCAATTTAGCATGGCCAATCTACCTAACTTGAACATCTTTGGACAGTGGGAGGAAACTCACGCATACAGGGGAGAACATACAAACTCCACACAGGCAGTGACCCAAGCCAGGAATCAAACCCAGTTCCCTGGCGCTGTAAAGCAGCAATGCTAACCACTGCGCCACCATGCTGCTGAATATTTTCCATTGAATCAGTTTGTGAGCTTACTAGCACCATTTAACTTGGAGAAGGGATGGTACTTCAAGTGGAAAAGGTTTTGTCTTGACTTAAAAGTTCTGGTCAGGCTACTTGCTCCCCAAATTGGGTGATATAGTTAAACTTGCTCTACGATGTGAAAGGCAGATGGAACAGAGACAGCAAAGATGTGTGGGTTAGATTCATTGACCATGCTAAGAAATTGTCCCTTAGTGTCCAGGGATGTGTAGGTTAGAGGGATTAGTGGGTATAATATGTAGGGCTATGGGGTAGGGCCTGGGTGGGATTGTGTTTGGTGCAGACTTGATGGGCTGAAGGGCCTCTTTCTGCACTGTAGGGTTCTATGATTCTCAAAGAAGCAGACAAACTGTTTGCAGAGTGAGGAGGGAGATGAGCTCTCAGCAGAAGGTGTTATCAAACTAGGGTCTTCCTGGAGCTTATCTCCCACTGCAGCTTAAGCCGACAGTAGCATGTGCATCATCTCTGTTGCATGAAAGAGATGCTCAGAGAGCTTTGCCACCCCTAACAACAGACTTGCAATCTCGGAGCAGGGCAAGAACAGCACTGCCAGTGACTGTGGAGGTGATTGTGTTTCTTCATTTTGCAATCCTTTCAGATTGGGCAGCTAACATTTATAACATCTCCAAGTTCAGTGTTCACTGCTTAATAGAAGATGCAGCTTATATCAAATGAGGAAAGCTCATTGTGCTCTCCGGCCATGGTTAAAGAGGTGTGTTCTCATCTTACAATCCCTACAGTGCAGAAAGAGGCCATTTGGCCCAGTGTGTCAGCACCAACCACAATCCCACCCAGGCCCTATCTCCATATCTTAGCTAGTCCCCCTGACACTAAGGGGCAATTTAGCATGGCCATTCCACCTAACCTGCACATCTGTGTCCCATGGGAGAAAATGGGAGCACCAGGAGAAAACCCATGCAGACATGGAGAGAATGTGCAGACTCCACACAGACAGTGACCCAAACCAGGAATTGAACTCGGGACCCTGGTGCTGTGAGGCTGACCCCTCCCATGGGTTTGTCTGGATGGCGACCTACCCCATCTATTAGCCACAGACATGTTAACATTGCAGAAGCTGCATCCAAATGCTGAGATGTTCCTGTAAAGATGCTCATTTTCCAGTTTAGGGAAAACGCAGTGGGTAGGATTTTAAGGCCTCGCTCGACTTAAGACCGAGCTCAATGGACATTTCCATTGTCTGCGCCTCACCCGCTCGATTCTGTGGCAGGCGGGCAGTAGAATTCCGGCAAACATGTTTATTTACAGGTTAAAGCTATACACAGACTTGCAGCCTCATGGCTGAAATCAACTCCCAAGATGCCTGAGTAGAGAAGCTCAGTCTTACCAGGGTGATCTCCACCCTGCTCCCTGATTGGTTCCCTAGATAATGTGACCCTTACTCCACAGATTAATCCTTAAAGGGACAATCACCACATCAATACATTACCACAAAGCTCACCAATAATATTAAGTAGGCGTGCAAACATACTCAGTTCACCATATTTGTCAATTCTCACCACCCTGGCAGCAGTCACAATGCTTTCATTCTGCACCAGTTTGCTTTTCCCTCAGTATTTGATCGTTGAATCAGAAGGTGGCTGCTGAGCAGTAAGGATTAGCCACATATCACATGACACATGACACCGTACCATGACCAACCACAGGCAGTTCCCCTGTGTACAATGAAAGCCATGTTGCCACATGAATCATGGCGGAACAGACTAGTGGGCTGCTGAAGAATTGCTTCCACCACGTGGAGGAGGTCCACAGTTCTCACCAGAATGGCTACCAGATTTGAAATGGCTTTCTGCTTCCTCCACAAGTTGGGCATCATGAAAGCACGGCAGATGCCACCAGGAATGGAGTAGGCAGCTCAGGAAGAGAAGGAAACAGAGGAGGAAGAGGAGAAGGAGGAGCAGGTGCAGAACCAGGAGTAAAACAAAGACGAGGAGCAGGAAGGGATTGAGGGGACAGTCAGAACGTTCACCTTCTCCCCCGGGTTGTCCATGTGTACCTCATCCACAATTCCAAATCCCCAATTTATAGACATCACTTACTATTCCTCTGTTACAGACATTCATGGAATGCTGGGACCTTTGAGCATTGGTACCTGTGACCATGCTGACAGCAGTCTGAGCCCGCATGCCAGCACTCAGGGATCTCATCACCTCCGGCTGAGCTTCCGCTGCAGCACTGAGACACCAAGAGGCTGCCAACTGTGCTGCACTCCATCATAGATCAGGCAGTGCAGCCAAGGAGGGATCCAGCATTTCCACAGTAGAAAGGATGGGGTTCAAGCTCTGCTCGGTGCATTGTGCCATGCTGGAGCTAGATGCCATGCTCATAGATCATTGCTAGAACCTGGCCTGGTTCCAACCTGACAGGCCTGGCAATGCACCAAGTGCCTATGTGTGTATTGTCATCAGTATTTTTCTATAGACTGTCCCAATGGAGCCCAATCTGAGTCCCTTCTCTGGCCATTTCACACATGAACTATCTTGCCTCCCCTCTGGCTGCAGCTCAGTCAATAACCATTGACTCATCACTTGCATGTCCCAATTCTGCATTAGTCTCTGACAGTCAAGTAGTAGTGGCTGTAAATGACAATCTTCTTTATTCTTCTTGGCAGCATGGTGGCACAGTGGTTAGCACTGCTGCCTCACAACGCCAGGGACCCGGGTTTAAATTCAGCCTCGGTTGACTGCCTGTGTGGAGTTTGCACATTCTCCCCATGTCTGTGTGGGTTTCCTATGGGTACTCCAATTTCCTCCTACACTCCAAAGATGCGCAGGTTAGGTTGATTGGTCATGCTAAATACCCTTAGTGTCAGGGGATTAACAAGTTAAATACATGAGGTTGTGGGGCTAGGGCCTGGGTGGGATTGTTGCTGGTGCAGACTCGATGGGCTGAATGGCCTCCTTCTACACTGAAGGAGTTCTATGATCTTCCTTTTGCTGATGGGTGGCCCTTTGAGTGGCCTCAGTTTTGGATGAAAGTATTTGAAAACACAGAAGCCCACAAAAGCGAGGGTTGAAGTAAGGGATGGGGGACTGAGGCAGAAAGTTCTGGTCATCAACTGGAAACATCAGGCTGAATCTTCTGAGGAATGGCGATCACTGTCAAATTGCCTCTCAACTCCTATTTGTTTACACAGTGGTGGAGCTATGCACTCCTGGCTGAGACTTCCACCCTTATCTTCTTCAGAAAGCATATCTGTTCTGGTAGGCCAACTTTGTGGACTAGGATCACTGGGAGATTGCAGAATCTTTTGACAGCAATGACTGCCCTATTTTGGCATGCCTTTATTCACTCAAAGTGAAAAGATTTGGGACATTTAAATAGCTTTTCATTGTGTTAGTGAATGAGTGTGAGTGATGTAAGTGGGTAAGGTGGTGGGGGGGATGCAAACTGAGTAGAGTGGGATGGCGAGTAAAGGTAACAGGATGCATAGGGGTCTCGGTTTTGGGTAGACACAGTGAGAAGTCTCACAACACCAGGTTAAAGTCCAATAGGTTTATTTGGTAGCAAATGCCACTAGCTTTCAGGGCTCTGCCCCTTCAACAGGTGAGTGGGAGTTCTGATCACAAACCATAGAATCATAGAAACCCTTCAGTGCGAAGGAGGCCATTTGGTCCATTTGCACCAGCCACAATCCCTATCCCTATAACATCATGTGTTACCTTAGCCCCCTGACATTAAGGGTCAATTTAGCATGGCCAATCAACCTAAACCGCACAACTTTGGACTATAGGAGGAACCCAGTAAGAAGTCTGACAACACCAGGTTTAAGTCCAACCGATCTATTTGATAGTAAACTCACAAGCTTTTGAGGTTTACCTCTGTAGGAGGAAACCAGAGCACCCGGAGGAAACCCACGCAGATACAGGGAGAACATACAAATTCCACACTGACAGTGACCCAAGCCAGGAATTGAACCCAGGTCCCCGGCGCTGTGAGGCAGCAGTGATAATCACTGTGCCACAGTGCTTGCCCTGTATGGTGGATGGTGGGTGGAAGGATGGTAGGTGGGGTCTGGTACGGTGCCAAGGTGGGTAAGGTGGCAAGGCGTGTACAGTATTGTGGTTGGGCAGGTCATGTCAGAGGGAATTGAAGGGCCAGGAGGAATTGAAGGTTAGGAATGGGAATTAAGGGGGAGTGCGGGGTGGGATCAGTTCTATAATTGTCCAGGAGATGGATCTGTTTTGTTTTCAGTCTAACATTTCCTGGGTAACTATTCAGATGATTTGGAAGTTTCCAGTTGGAAAGGAATTGAAATTTCCTGTGAAAATCCAGTGAAGTCCTTGCATTGTGACTTCCAAGAGTTTTCTCAACGCACCTTTCAGGGTACATCTGGATTATGACCATCCATAGACTGGAGTATCTGGACCATTAACTCCCCACAGGTGCTGCCAGTCCTGTTGAGAATTGCCAGCATTTTCTGTTTTTAAAGTAGTATCAATGAGCTGATTACTGATGCTGTCCAGACTTCCTGGCTGGAAGAGGAAGATCGAACACTCATGATGAAATTGGTGGAAATGAGAAACAAATAAAATAATGAAAGCTATATGTTTTAATTTTATTCATGGCATAATTAAATCAAAATAAATATTCATAAATCCACCACAGTACATACCCCAAATCATTGACCAAATGTACACAATCTAGGTAATTCCATTCAATGTAGTGAACAAGGACAGACAATAATGACAATGCTGGCCTTTATATCACGGAGACCAGAATACAATGGGTAGAAGTCATGGTACAGCTGTACAAAGCTATGGTTAGACTTCACAGGAAATACTGTGAGTAATTCTGGGCACTGCACCTTAGGAATAATAATATAATGGCCTTGGAAGATGTGCAGCACAGATTTACTTGAATAATATCTGGAAGTTTTCAAGATATTTTTAGTTATTCATGGGACATGGACATCGCTGGCAGGCCAACATTTATTGCCCATCCCTAGTTGCCCTTGGAGAGGCAACCACATTGCTGTGCTCTGTAGTCACATGTAGGCCAGACCAGGTAAGGATGGCAGATTTCCTTCCTAAAGGACATTAGGTATTCAAGGTATTAAGGGAGACAGGCAGGATAGATTAGGAAAGAATATTTCCATTAGTTGGGCAGGCTAGGACTTGGAGTCATCATCTAAAAATTAGAGCCAAGTCTCTTAAGTGTGAAGTTAGGAGACATTGGGGGATTTTCCATGCTCCCAGTTGCGAGTTTCTTGGCAGACAGCGGGATCTTCTGGTTCCGCCACTGTCAGTGGGATTTCTGATTGAATTCATTCCTTGTCACTGGGAAACACGTGGCAGGAGTTCACCGGAAGTTCCTGCTGGTGGGAAGAGCCAGAAAATTCCACCCATTTAGTTCTTCATGCAAAAATATTAGATGAAATTGGATTAGAGATCAGCCACGATCTTGTTGAATGGCAGAACAAGGGCCTGAATGGTTCTACTCCTCTTCATATGTTTCTCCACTAATTAAGAGGCATGTCCATATTTGGCACAATGACCACTCTCTATAGTTTGTTCAATTAACAGCTAAAACACAGTTACCAACAAATCCTGTCAGCTTATCTGTATAAAGCACAATTTAACTCCAGAAAATCTTGCCATTGACATGATGGTCCCAGCCTGAGTTTATATGTAGCTTTGCATCTTGGGTTAAAGGAAACATTTATTAATATTTGCTTCAGAATCTCCCCAAAGACCTGGTGAGTAAAACCATATTTCCACTATTTAAACAAACCACATAGAGTGGACAATCACTCTTTACATAGTGAAGCCAAGATGGTGAAGGGGATAGATCTACATGATTAAGACTGAACAGGCACTCTTGGACAGCCCATCTGGATTGATGGGGTCCCAAATGTCTCCTCCTTCCAAGCTGCCCTCTGGATTCCCAGTAACTAGAACCACACCCTTGGAGTGGTGATGTTTTAAAGGATGCTGCAGAACAAAACTAAGTTGCAGACATGCTCCAGCCTGTACTGGAGGGTTATCATGAGTGGCCTAGGCAGCAGAACTATTTCCTTTTCATACCAATTATCTATTCCACTATGTTCTTGGTGCCTCCATGGTGCTTATTGTCCTTGACTGGTTGCAGTGGAATGTGTTAGATTTTAGCCATTTATACAGAGGCTAATCTTTGTCTCTGAGCAGCCATCTTGTGATCCTTCTTAAAGGCACAGAGACAGCAGAAGTGGAAGATTGCCCCAGAATGAAGGTATCATGGCTGGGTATTCACTGACATAAAGCACTGTGCGTGGTCACGTATTAATTACATATTGAAGAAATGGTAGCTGTTGTGGTTCCTATACCTATTTGCATTGGCAGGTGGAATCCAGAGAGTTACATGTGTGCACCTTTGGGAGCCTGTCTAGCTTGGAAATTCCACATGCTGCCTCATCCGGCTTTTTCCCGCTTAGAGAAAACACAATGTAATTACTTCTCTTTGTAGAGATGGCCTTCATCAGCTGCAATGGATGTTATACTGGGAGATGTTGAATGTATCACCTCTTCCTGCTAGGAAAAATCCTGTTTTTTAGAAGTTCACTGTGACAGTGAGCTTTTTGACCTCTGTCCTCGGTCTGAAGTGGGGCGAGAACGAGAAGTGACCATAGTAAAGCCATAGTGAGCAGGGACTTCAGTGGAGAGCACACCTCCTGCCTCTTCATAGAGTTTTGCTTCTTTCCAGTTCCTGCACCATCTCAGCTGTAAGTTAGATGTCAATCCCATTAAATAGCACTACTGAGGAATTCCTCAGGCAGTTAGAGAAGTGAGTTATTAGTGCAGGCATTTAGTGAACCTATGTGTTTAAATTTTCAGCAACGTGCATCAAATTAACTGGAATATGTGACAGATGTCACTGTTGCACCCTTCTTTACACATTTGTTGCATATTTGACATGCCTGCAGTGGTGCCCTGCTCAGCATGGAGCACTGTGTAGATGTACCAGAAAGTGCTGACAGCATGACCTGTGCCATTTTATGCCTTTGGTGTTTCTGCAACAACGGCACTAGCAGCATTAAGGGACCATGGATTTCATTCCAGATAGTTTCACACTTCTCCACGTTATATTCCATTTGCCATATCTTACTCACTCATTTAATCCTTTTGCAATCTCTTGTACTCTCTGCACATGTTACTTTCCAAAGATCACAGAAAAGTACAGCACAGGAACAGGCCCTTCAGCTCTCCAAGCCTGCACTGAACATGATGCCTGCCTAAACTAAAACCTTTTGTACTTATGGAGTCCGTGTCCTTCCATTCCCATCCTATTCATGTATTTGCCTAGTTGCCCCTTAAATGCTGCTACCAGACCTGCTCCCACCACCTCCCCAGACAGCGTATTCCAGACATTCATCACCCTCTGTGTAAAAATCTTGCCTCGTACAACTCCCCTAAACTTTTCCCCATGTACCTTAAACTTATGTCCCCCTGAGTACTTGACTTTTCTACCCTAGGAAAAAGCATCTGACTATCCACTCTGTCCATGCCACTCATAATCTTGTAAACCTCCATCAGGTCACCGCTTAACCTCCATCGTTCCAGTGAGAACAAACTGTGTTTACCCAACCCCTCCTCATAGATAATACCCTCCAGACCAGGCAACATCTTGGTAAACCTCTTCTATACCCTCTTCAAAGCATCCATATCCTTCTGATGGTGTGGCAAGTGGAATTGTACACAATATTCTAAATGAGGCCTAAATAAGGTTTTGTACAGTTGCAGTATGACATGTGAATTTTTATACTTAATACCCTGACCAATGATTCATTTAGAATATTGTGTACAATTCCGGTTGCCACAAAATCAGCCCAAGAACTTATGCTTACACTACCCCAATATTTACAGCCTGCCAAGGTGGAGATTATTGCTTTGTTCCTGTTCTTGCTTTGCTGTCTACTAACCAATCAGAAAACCAGCTTAATATATTATTCGCAATGCCATAAGCCCTAATTTTTTATAATAATCTCTTGTGTGGCACCGTATTAAGTGTTTTTTTTCCTTTATTCTTTCATGGAGTGTCAGCATCACTGGCAAGGCCAAAATTTGTTGCGCATCCTTAATTGCTCTTGGACTGAATGGCTTGCTCAGTCATTTCAAGGGCAGTTAAGAGTCAACCACATTGCTGTAGGTCTAGAGTCACATCTGGTCAAAACCAAGTAAGGATGGTAAATTCCCTGATTGAGTAAAGGACATTAGTGAACCAGATGGGTTTTTACGGCAATCAATCATTACTGAGCCTGACTTTTCAATTGCAGATATATTTACTGAATTTAAATTCCACTAGCTGCCACTAACTGGTGGAATTTCAACCCATGTCCCTAGAGAATTTGCCTCCACCTCCGGATTACTAACAGTAACATTACCACTATACTACTGTAGCATGATATGAGAGGGCAGAGTCAACACAGATCTATGAAAGGGATAATTTCTTGAAAAATTCAAATCAACACATCCACAAGCAATCATAGGGTCCCCACAATGCAGCAGGAGGCCATCGGGCCTGCATAAACAACAATCCTACCCTGGATCACACCTCTGCAACTCTACATATGCAACTTGCTAGTCCCCCCTGACATTAAGAGTCAATTTAGCATGGCCAATCAATCTAGCCTGCACATCTTTGGAGTGTGGGAGGAAACCAGAGCACCTGATGGAAACCCAAGCAGACACGGGGAGAACGTACAAACTCCACACTGACAGTGATCCAAGGCCAGAATTGAATCTGGGTCCCTGGCGCTGTGAGGCAGCAGTGCTAACCAGTGTGCCACTATGCCGCTTCTATCTCCGTAGCCACCTCTTTTCAAACACTAGGATATAGACCATTAGGTCCAAAGTATTTGTTGTCTTTTAATCCCATTAATTTATCCAGTTTTGTTTTTTTCTTAACACTAATTACTTTAATTACTCATTCTAACTTGAATTCCCAATAATTCCAAAATATTTTTCTGCCTAGCACTATGAAGGAAGGTAGAAAGATATGCTTTACGGTTCTGTCTCCCTGCTATAATTTCTCCTGTCTTTGCCTTTGAGGCATTTTATTTTGGTTAATCTCTTCCTTTTTATATCCCTGTGTTCATGTCTCTTAGTGGACTCTCAAATCTTATTTTCTCTTCCCTTATCAACTTCTTGGTCATTCCACGCTGAATTTTAAAATAGTCTCAATCCTCAAGCTTGTTCTTGGCAGCAACAAAAGCCTCTTTCTTTAATCTGATCCTATCTTTAACTCCTCTCTTCAGCCACACTTGAACAACCTCTCCCCTGGCATTTATAATTCTTTAAGGGAATGCATATCTGTGGTGAATTGTGAATAAATACTTCAAATGTTTGATTTTGCTTATCTACCATCATTACTTTTATCGAGCTTCCCAATTTACTTCAGCCAACTTGACCCTCATAACTACAGAGCTGTGTTTGGATTTATGATCCCAATTATCAACCTAACTAAATCACTCTCAAACTCAAATACAAAATTTTAACATATTATGATCACTCTTCTCCAGATTCTTCTTTAATGTAGAGTTATAAATAGAAGTATTTAAAGTGGAGGTGGATGAATTTTTGATAGATCGAGGAATAGAGTGCCATGGGGAAATGTCACAGAAAAGGAGTTGAGACCAGTACAGATCAGCCATGATCACATTGGATGGTGGGGCAACCTTCAAGTGTCTGGTGGCCTACGTCCTGCTCCCATTTCTCATGTTCTTGTGTTTTGTTCTTGTGTCTGTGTGTTTCATTGCTGGATTGAACAAGAGTTCAGTATGAGATGCAATGGAGGCGAAATATGAATCAGTCACTTGCTATATTCGGAGAGATAGTATAGAAGAAGTTTTCATTCAAGCAAAGGGAATCCATTCAGCAAACAAATAAAATATGGCCCACAAACTGGAATATGTACAATTCAAAAAGGCTAAGCTTTGGTTCAGGACCTCCTTGAACATGTTTAGAGAAAGCCAGCCCAGTGGCTTCCCACCAAGATATTTTCTTTTTTTAAGGGTGATTTCCATGATCTTTTGTTGGTGCCATATGGAACTCTGTGTAACTGTCACATTGATTGATCTTCTGTTATTAGACAAATAATGATATCTATTCCCAGAGGATTTACAGCGGCAGGTTTATGTTCTGCAAGAGTTACAGCACTGCCTTATTGTAAACAGACTGCGAGGATGGAGAGAAGAAAAATGAATGGATTCTGCTTATTCTACTCAGATACAGAGAGTTCTGTTTATTATAATGGATACTGTGGCCAAGGACAACTATTCAGATGCTGTTTCACCATGGAGCTGAGTATATGGCAGTTCTCTTTGATAACCATATTCTTTTGTAACATGTAAAATGCTGGGGACTTTATAAAATCCCTTCCTGATATTCTCTAGATACATTAGGAAACAGGAGCTGCTATGAATTCACAGCATAACTTTTTTACTAATCTGTTAATGCAGAAATGAACTGAAAGGTATTTAGGAATTTCAATTCATGCAGCATTGTGCCCTGAGAGTATATTAAGTAGAATCAAGAGCTTATGTCCATTCATATGTTTATCTGAAAGAATAGCAAAAGTTGATAGAATAAGCCATTCTCTGTATGGTCTTACATTATGTGGGTATGCCGGCGTTGGACTGGCGTAAACACAGTAAAAAGTCTGACAACACCAGGTTTTAGTCCAACCTATTTATTTGATAATATACTCACAAGCTTTCGAGGGGACTGCCTCTTCGTCAGGTGACGAAGAGGCAGTCCCCTCGAAAGCTTGTGAGTATATTATCAAATAAATAGGTTGGACTAAAACCTGGTGTTGTCAGACTTTTTACTGGTCTTACATTCACAAGGCTTTCAAAGTGTATTTCCAAAGAAATAACACATAATGATGACATTTAAATGAATTTAAGAAGGGATAAGAATTATGAAAACAGAACATGCTGGAAAAACTCAGCAGGTCGGACAGCATCTGTAAGAGTGAAGCAAGTTAATGTTTTAGGTTGATGGTGAAAGGTAATCAATATGAAGCATGTTAACTTTGTTTCTCTTGTCACAGATGTTGCCAGACCTGCTGAGTAGTTCTATCTCTGACTGATTTTATTTCAGATCACCAGCAACACTCAATATTTTTGGTTGAATTTTCCAGCCCTTCCTGTGGGATCTTCCAACCCAGCCGATGGCAACCCCCTCAGGGCAGGTTTTCTGCAGGCTCCCAACAACACAAAAGGCCATAGACTGCAGGAGCGGGGCAGGAAATCCCACCCTTTGCTGAGATGGATAAAATTAAAATGAATTTCCTCCCACAGTCCAAAGATGTGCAGGTTAGTTTGATTGGTCTTGCTAAATTAACTCTTGTGTCAGGGGGATTAGCAGGGTAAATATGAGGGGTTGCAGGAATAGGGCCTGGTGGGATTGTGATCAGTGCTGATTTGATGGGCCAAATGGCCTCCTTCTGCACTGTCAGGATTCTTTGATTCTATGAATCCTAAAGAGAGTCCTTCTAATAATTCTGGGCCTAATAGCATAAGGGAAGGCCAACTGGGGCACGAAAATTTTATAATTTATAAATTATGAATTGAATAGGATTATAGAAACTAACAGAAAGCAAACAGGAAGTTCTTTTTTTAGATATTTTACAAACATAGAGTAAAATAAAAGAATGGTTAAATAAACAGTACAGCCAATTAGAAAATTGTGCCATGGAGGAGGAAGAAATGTCATAGATACCAAACAAACACTCTTCCTTTAACACAAATGTGTGAGAATAATAAGATGCAAAGTAAAATATTGGTCAGGGAGCAGTGAGGAGGAACTGTGTAATTGTAAGTGGAAAGGCAATTGGCTCCAGCATTCAGCATTCTTGAATGTTAAATATAGTCAAAGCCAAAACAATGGATGCTCTGAACATTTGGACATTATTTGAAAAGGCGGCATTGTGGCAAGCACTGTCAGGAACAGCACCAGGAACCCAGGTTCAATTCTGGCCTCGGGTCACTGTCTGTGTGGAGTTTGCATGTTCTCCCTGTGTCTGTGTGGGTTTCCTGTGGGCGCTCCTCCCTCACTACAAAGATGTGCGAGTTAGGTTGATTGGCCATGATAAATTGACCCTAGTGTCGGGCGGAATGGCAGGGTAAATACGTGGGGTTACTGGAATAGACCCTGGGTGGGATTGTGGTCAGTGCAGACTCGATGGGCTGATTGGCCTCCTTCTGCACTGTATGGATTCTATGAGTCTATGAAAAGGAGATTGTGCCAGAGGCCAGGGCCAGGTACAAGATTCATGGCCTTTTATTCTTCTCCTGTTTCTGGACGTTAACTTCCCCACCACCTTTAATCCTCACCCTGATGCCCTTCAGATGCCCAGAATCGGGAGCCATAGTGTAGAATATTATGGGGGCAAATGGCTCACTCATGCCTGTCCTTCTGACCTGCTCCACTCCAGCTCACCTCACAGCCATTACACACCGCAGGTAGGCTGAATAGGAGCAACATGGCTCTTCTGCTCCTCACTGAAGAGAGGACGCCTCACCCTCAGGAGCTGCCAGCTATTCAAATTGGCTGGCAGCTCCAGTAGTCCTGGCAGTGCCAAGAGTAAATTAGTGGGCACTGCCAGGATTGTAACCAGGAAGGAGAGGAAGCCCCATGGACTCCAGCGGTGAATACCTCCAGGTTTTGAGCAGTGAGGGTTTGGGCATTTATGGAGGGAGTCAGAGAATTGGGGGTTGTCTGTTTAACACAGCAAGTGGATAGGAAGAAAGGGGATGTTCTACCTGGGGGGTGGAGGTGGGAGGTAGGGGAGAGAGGGGCAGCCCCCAAAGAGAGCATCCAAACTCCATTCCCACCTTGTTGTCCACACCAACTGTTTTACAGCTATTTCACTCTTGATCATTTATTCAAATAAGATGGCATTGGTGATTTTGGCACCTGCCCACCCCCTGTAATATTGAGAGAGTACTCAGGGGTGGGTGGTAGGTAGTGCATTGGGCATTGGCCCTATTTTACTTGCTTCATCCATAAAAACAAGCCTGGCATAGTCACATAAAATACAACCTGTAGTCACAGTGATGGGAACTGTTTTATATCAGTTTAGTGAGTTAGACACACAGACAGAAACAGAAGCTGTTCGATGTGGACACACACACGCACACATAGTTAAAGCATCGCAGCAATTGGGAAAAGTGAGACTTCTAAGTTACCCGACCAGAACTCCTCCCTCTCTTGTTGAAATTATGCCCTAGTGAATGTTTTCTCTGCCTCTCGAGTCTTCCACTGCTCTTGTTTCTAAAGATGCTGATTGTGAACCAATGCACACTGAATCTAAACATGGCTGGCTTGGCCACTATTTAATAACCAACCCCCAACTCTCCATGCAAAGGTGATGGTGAGTTGCCTTCCTGACCCACTGCAGTCCTTGTAGGTACAGCCACAGTGTTGATAGACAGGAGTTGATCCAGTGCTGTTGAAGGAATGGTGACAGATTTCCAAGTCAGGATGGTATGTGACTTCATAGAAATCATAGAAACTTGACAGTGCAGAAAGAGGTCATTTGGTCCATCGAGCCTGCACCGACCACAATCCCACCCATTCCCTACACCCATACCCCTACATATTTACCCTCTAACCCCGCTAACTTGCACATCTCAGAACACTAAGGGGCAATTTTAGCATGGCCAATCAATCTAACCCACACACCTTTGGGCTGTGGGAGGAAACCAGAGCACTCAGAGGAAACCCACGCAGACATGGGGAGAATGTGCAAACTCCACACAGACAGTGACCCAAGTTGGGAATCGAACCCAGGTCCCTAGAACTGTGAAGCAGCAGTTCTAACCACTGTGGTACCGTGCCACCCCAAAGCAGAAATTGCAGGTGGTAATTTTTCACATGCGTATTGCTCTTGTTATTCTGCAAAGCACCCATCACAGATACATGGTATAGTGACAATGCTACCCTTTGAAAGAATCTGTATCCACTGAGTTGAACCATAGCTCACCCAATGGTTCAGTTGGTAACCAGGCTGCCCTGGCAGCAATTGAGCTCATGTTACTGTTAGATTAAAACCGTGACTCAGCAATTTGTTCAAGAAGGGAATGTGTTTGGTCTTTAGTTGAGGGAAGGATGAGGTAAAGCTGTGATTCTGCCCCACTTATACAGATGGCATTCTGACATGCTTGATGAAAGCCTGTATACGAAGAATGGACAACTGAAGGAGGCTGTCAGCATTCTCAGAAGCAAGCACAGCTTAAGTTAGCACCTTTCAGAAAAATGAGAGGAAGCAAACAACATTTCAGTAACTCAGACTATTGATCAGAAAGACAGCACATGAAAAGAATGTCTAGTAATGTCCTGTCAGAAACCATGTCGATGTATAGGAAGAGTGGCATTAAACAAAACGTTATTGTTGAGAAAATGAGGTGGAGTATTGTTGCTAGGCAGAGAGTCTAACTTTAGACTCTCCTAACCACAGAACTGTTGGTTGATTTTATTAGTAAGCTCCAAATGAATCGAGACTCAGAAACTGGATGAAATGCATCTGGAGTTGATCAATTCTTCAGTGGGCAAATTGCTGCTCTCTGCTGGACAAGAGAAGCTGTGTAAAACAGAACACAAGGATATAGGCCATACTTTGCACTTTCTTGTTAAATGTGTTTCTTTTCATCGATTTGTTTACTATTAATGCTAAATTTACAGAGCTTGGGAACCATTTTCAGAACCACGGAATTACAATTATTGCATTTTGAACTCAGTTCCAACTCTCAGGATGTGTTTCTTTTGAAACCTGCCAATCTGGGGTTTGAACTTACCTGTCCCACCAGGGTGAGGGGTCTCTGTAAGGCACAGAGAGACCAGAAAAGAGGAACAAGTTGGAATTACAGAAACTTGTCAGTTTGAGTGTCTCTGAAGTTAGTGGGCTGAATGATTTAGCATAACAGGGGCCTTTCTTACAAAGGACTTTGTTAGGTCAACAGCAGCATTTCATGGAGTAATTTTTAGATGTGTCAAATAACCAGTACAATTCAGGAGGGTGTGGGTAAATACAAGATTTCACAAACTGTATCTGACAGTAAAAATGACTACCCAACAAAACTGCAAACAGACTACCCTCTACTGTAGCAAGCCCTGGTTGAGATCATATGTTTCAGTATAGTAGGCATTGCAGATGCTATGATTGGGCCTTGGGCTCTACTCTATGGGATGCCATGTTGACTAAGTTCACCATGTTAGTGCAGTCATGCTTCAGGTCTACAACTAACTCGCAGCGATCCGACTGCCCATTCTTAAATAGATTGCTAGATATGCTGAGAGAATTCACAGCAATGGTGAAATAGAAGGAATTGTACCAGATATCAACTCTGTACAATTGGGAACTTGCACTGTATGGGTCCAAGTTAGGCTGTCAAACATGCTGCAGATATGTCCTCAAATGTACGAATGCAATGACTACATCGATCCCTGTAACACATGTAGTGGCAGCGCCATCTGCTGACTTAGTGCAAGGGGGGGGCACCTTCATCCATTGGGCACCATTGTTCAACAGATATCCTCAACCTGGGCACTTAAAATAGTACACATTTAGGAAGAAATGTGTGGATCCTGCCTTCTTTCACTAGGGGGGAACATGGAGAGAAACATTTTCAACATATAGGCACAGCACCCTTGGAGATCTGATAAAAGCTAATATTTTTATTCACTCATCGGATTTGGATATTACTGGTAAAGCTGGCTTTTATTCTTCAACCTCAGTTACAGATCATAGTGAGTAACCTTTTTGAATCACTGTTAGGTAGGGAGTTCCAGAATTTTGACCCAGCAATGGTGAAGGAACACTGATGATCTATTTCCGTGTCAGGATTTATGGCTTAGAGAGGAACTTGCAGGTGGTAATCTTCACATACATCTGCTGTCCTTGTCCTTTGCTGGAAATTGCAGGGTTGGTGATACAGCACTAGTCCAAAAATCTGCCTTGCCATCTTTTTTGGCCTTTGGAAGCTTTGATTATATGACAGAGCTCAATAGAAGTGATGCTTTATTTGGCAAATATATTGGGTATTTACAGAGAGGACTGTCAGTGTATGACAGATTTTTGCTCTACTAGACCCTGCCTGGTGACACTTTGCTCACTGAGCTACTCCAGGTGCTGCTAAATGGCCCATCTTGTGGTCTAGATAATCATCTTCCTCTGATTACTGCTGCCTTTCTTCCCCACCCTGCTCCTTGGCTATACCACTTTGTAAAAGTTGGTCAACACTCAGCAAGTTATAGTAATCTTTGAGAGGAGACTGATTGCTTTGGTGACATGCGTCTTGATCTGTCCAAGTGCCTGAATCTGCTTGCGAATGTTCATTAGCTAATCCTGGTGGAAGCTTGTGTTGCTTTTAATCTTTCCTCAAGTCTTGTCCTTAGATGATGAAGTGATTTTAATTAACCACAGCTGCAACATATATTCTCGATCCCTCATTTTTACAGACTTCAAATATCCTTTTATCATCCCACTAAGCTGTCTCCTTTCAAAGTAATATTCCTGATTTACCTTATCTAAAATAATTGACATTTTATGTACTTAAGCAAGAATTCTTCATCTCTCTCTCTCTCTCTCTCTCTTTTAATCATCTACTTGGGTTGTAGAGACTCACGTTTTTTAACATGACTCATTCCCAGAATATGTACTGCCTTTATCATGTCATTTATAACCACACTGATAGTAACTTTATTGCAATGTTCACAGTAACAGTGAACAGCTTCGCAGTAACTTTGTTGTAGTATTAATGTAAGCCCACTTATGACATTAATAAATAAACTTAAAAACTTAAAACAATATAAAAAAATTACCCATTCAATTACCCATTCCTCTTTGCTTCACTGAAAAATCTAACTGAAATTTCTTTGCTGTCAGAACTCCTAAATTGGGCAGGGTGCTTCCATTTTCAGGGGTTCTATTGCGTTGTGTCAGCCTCTGAAGGCATCACACATCATGAATTTGACAAAACAGTTCAAGGATGTGGTGCCTCATTTTTATATGTAGAAATGTTCTTTCCACAGATAGACCACAGTCAAGAATCTTCCAATGATCTCATTCTTTCTGTATGAATATAATCAACTGTCAATGGAATGGAATGTGTTGGCTGCTAATGTAAACTACAGACCTCCTAGCTGGGAGTGGGAGGGGATAAGTGGAGATTTGTCACACATTGACACCAAATCAACTTTAACAATTGAAAACCTATCAAGGGTATTTATCCTCTCATCCAAAGACGCTGACTTAGGTTAAAGTATTGTTTCTTAGACATTGGCCTCTCTCCAGTGTTACAGTGGGTGGTCAAGTGACCCGGAGAGGATTTTAGTTGAATTTATGTTATGATGTTGCTACAAAGTTAGATTCACTCCATGTAGAGTTATCTTTTCAAAGCGGGAAATTATCTGATATGTTGGAATGCCACTTCAGAATTGGGCATGCTCACCTAACATATCTGTTTAAAATAACACAGAGTTACCTAATACGTCCTAGCAGTGTTGACATCGTAACATAAGTATGGTTTTTATTCAAATACATCCAGAAAGGTAATGGGTTAATAAACAATACCATTCTCACAGCTCCAACACTGAGAGGTTGACAGGTTTTATCATTCAAGATAGTGCCTTTGGCTAGCAGTTCAGCAAGGCAATCCTTGACTTAGAGAGGTGAAGGAGGATTCAGAGGTCAGTAGACCTGAAAGCGTGAGAGGAATACAGACTGGTCTCATTCTCTAATCAGTTAGATGGAGAGTGCCTTGGCCGGGAAACAAATGTAAATGTTCGAGAAGACCACATGTTAGTGCCAGTTGGATCAGATAATGCTTACTTGTAGAGTTAATTTTGCCTGTAAAAGAGAGGCAAAGTGAAATTATTTTATTATTTTGACATTACAAGGGACAATAGGGCATTGATTGAATGCATTAGTAAACTATAATTTGTTTGTTCTTATGTTTCAAGATTTTTATTTGCAGTTGGACTTGTCCCACTGGCACCACACAACATTGAAGAAACTTGACACCTTTCACTTGGCGTCCATTGCCATTCCTTCACTGTCGCTGGGTCAAAATACCTCTTAGAATCCTCACAGTGCAGAAGAAGGCAGTTTGGCCCAGCAAGCTTGCACCGATCACAATCCCACCCAGGTCTTATCCCCATGCATTTACCTGAACTAGTCCCCTGATACTAAGGAGCAATTTAGCATGGCCAATCACCTAACCTGCACAATCTTTGAAGTGTGCGAGGAAACCAGAGCATCCAGAGGAAACCCATGCAGGGAGAATATCCAAACTCCACCCAATCACCCAAGCCGGGAATCGAACCTGGGTCCCTGGCACTATGAGACAGCAGTGCTAACCACTGTGCCATCGTGCTGCTGTTAATCCTGGAATCCCTCCCTAATTAAAATCCTGGAAAACCCTCCCTAACAACACTGTGGGTGTACCTCCCTCACAAAGACAGCAGCAGTTCAAGAAGGCAGCTCATCACCACTTTCTCAAGGGCAATTACGGGTGAGTGACAAATTCTGGCTTAACCAGCAACACCGGCATCCCATAAAATGAAATTTTTCAAAAACCAGGAGATTCACATGTAACACAACAACCACTGGCCTTGGCTCAATTTGAAGGCCAATTGTCAGCAGCTGAGTTATCCGACACTGATGATGAATTCTGAATGCTGAATCAAAGCTGTCATACAATGCAACAGTTCAAACCTGATGAGAAACAGCTGCTATTCTTGCAGCAGTCATTTGAATCTTGAAATTGTAAAGAATAAATTATTTGCTTCTTTTCTTCTCTTCTATACTTTGTGTTTTTTGCACTATCTCACCAAGAGTGCTGGCAGATCCCACACCACCTTTCCTTCATAGACTTCTGGATTTCAATTATTATAGGCCTTAAGTTACTTTTTTAGGACTTGTAGGAAAGTATCCAATGAAATACACAGGCAAGGACAAGTAATTATTATTCACTGAACTAATACTCACCCCTACAATGCATTAGATCTTGTGTTATAGTACCTCATTATATCTTGAATAGCCCCAAATTCATACTTCTACGGCTTTGCTTAGATTTTCCCACTTTGTGTCAAGAGGTTTTCCCTAATATCAAAATTTATTTTCCTATATATCCCATTGATAACTTTTGATCCTATATTCCTAACATACTTTGAAGTAATAACCTAAGTACATCAATGTCTTGGGCAACACTTATCTTTCAACCGACATCAAAAAACAATCATTTGATCATATATCCCAACACTTTCTGTCGGACATTGCTATATGAAAATTGACTTTAATGTTTGCCTGCTCATTTAAGTGACCACTGAGTCTCCCAAAATCCCAGAAAGGTGTTGAGAGTATTGGGTTGTAAATTGCTCAGCTGTATACTTTCAATTTATTTCTAAGGTGAAAGGGAATTGGGGTGATGTAATGATGCACTTTCAGAGACTTAATTAGAGAGCAACAAAATATTTATTTACAAGGATCTACATGAGCAAAAGCATGATTGCAGCTAGTTCTGGAATGCTCTTGCCCAAGAGAACTCCTCCCTTGTTGATTCCCCACTCTGAGTCCTTATTGGTTACCTAGTAACGTTTGATCTGCTGTATTGCCCTTAAAGGGACAATCACCACAGGCGAAGGATAGCTATCAGCTTTTCTAATTGGATGCAAAGCTAATATGTTCACTGCCAACAGGAAGTGGGCACAGTAAGAAGTCTCACAGCACCAGATTAAAGTCCAACAGGTTTATTCGGACTCACCTGATGAAGGAGCAGCGCTCTGAAAGCTTGTGACTCCAAATAAACCTGTTGGACTTTAACCTGGTGTTATGAGACTTCTTACTGTGCCCATCCCCATCCAATGCCAGCATCTCCATGACGGGAAGGGGCAGAGGAAGCTAATCTTGAAATCAGGTGACAGACTTCCTTGCAAATCAATGAAACTCCCAAACAGACGGTCGTTCTGTTATCAGCAGAGAGAAGAGATTGCTTGCTTTTCTGAACTACACCATATATAGCAAGAAGATATTCTTCAATCGAAGACATGGATCCTGCGATCATTTCAGGATTCCAGAAGATTCATCTTGGCATAGCAAGAGGGGATGAATTATAGGAACAGGTTTACTGTTGGTGCTGGATTTAGGAAATGCTCCAAAAAGAAAGGAAATTATCTGGAGACCGTCACTTGAATTTACTACTTGCCAAAACATGGAAATGCAAATCTACTGGAAGCTGGGAGCAACTGTGGGTTGTTTGCTATAAGGACTGCAATTCTGTAAATAGTATGATTTGTATAAGTATAAAAGAGGAACCTTCCTTTCTATGGTCTAAAGTACAAGTTGCCTACAAATATAATGTTTGGTTGATTGTATTTTTAGGCATTTGTTATAGTAAAAAATCTTAAAACATGAAATCTTGTGTCATCCTTTTCAGTTCTTAATTGGAACTTTGAATTTCATTTAAATGTTATTGGTCTTTATAGGGATAATAATAAACAAAATATCATGGGCATTTTCAGTATTCATTTACTAATAACATCAATTCAAATTTCAATGCAATACTAAGTTATATTGTGAGTCTTTAGTATGATTTCAGTAGACCTGTGCTCTGGTTGCCCACAATTTTATTAGCTTTTTAGATTGCTTCACTGGATATTAGAAGTAGCACATTACTTAATTACTCTCAAGTAACCTGCTAAAGCTCCCTGAGATTGAACCTCTTGGGTGCAATGAACAAAAAGCATCAGCTGCCCATATTACAGGCTACCTGATTTTTCTTTTCCATTGATTTCAGTGGAAAATTAAATTCACCTTCCCCCTGATTCAATTTGACTAGGCTACACATATTTTGACTAATGCATATGCATGTGTTAAGTTTCATTTGATATGTATCCATCCGCTTGCATAAGAGATCAAAAAGCTTTTGAATTAGCAAATTTGTGCAGCTATTATTAGTTTAATATCCAGGCCTTTTAGGTAGATAGGAAACAATAGGAGTGCAAACACTGACTCTGGTGGGCCTCTAATCAATACAGCCACAAATACTAACCATTGACTATTTGTTAATCAGTGTTATATACTGCACTGGATCCTCACAACTTTTAGTTTAATCAGAAGCATCTGTATGGAATTTTGTTAGATGACTTCTGAAAGACTAAATAAATTATATCACATGAACCTTTGAAACTATTTTATTTGTAACATTTTCAAGGAGATCAAAGATATTTTCAGGCAGAACCTTATCCTTCTAAATGCTGACCTCTTATTACTGACCTTGCTTTGTCCCTGTGGAGAATCACCTACCTCTGCTCCCCACCCAAATCTTTGTCCTTCCTCAAAGTGGTATGATGGCAAACAGGAAACAGCAGCAGGGATTTCTGCACATCTTTATGTTGAAAACTTGATAACTGGATGCCACCACTGAAAATGAAGTTCTGACGTAAAAGGCTGTGATATTATTCTGACACTGCAGCCTTCTGCAAGACACCCTATAGCCAGAAAAAAACTGCTGCTACTGACAAATTGCAGGCTCCATTACCGACATTGAGAACATTGTGGAAAGATGCTGGAAAACATCATGATGTATTCACACAAATGCCCAACAGAGGTGACCAAAAGAAGCCTCAGAATACTCATGGTTAAAAAAAATCAACCCTGCATTCAAGTATTTATTTACACTGTAACTTTAGACGTGTAGTACATTGTTCATAAAATAAATGTTCTTACAATTGATAACCATAAATTTTGTATTTCTCTTTTTGCCATTCCTTATTGGGGACTTACCATATAATGGGGTTGCATGAAGATACATGATAGTTTGCTGTCAAAATAACACTGAGGCTAATGGCCACTTGCTGTCATTAAAGGTAAATGGTACAGCAATATCAGATGAGGGAAAAACATAGAATTCCCAAAATTGTTGTCAGAGATGTGTTGCTCCACAATTAGCCTCCTGAAATCTTGTTGTTTGGTTCAGCATTGAATTGGTGCAAGTTTTTTTTATGTATGGAGTAGAATCAAACTAAGCTCACCACATTGTTAAATCTTATTCCTTTTGGTCTAAGCAGCCCTTAAATACATGATAAGTATTGATATCTGTCAAACAACCTCTTTGACACAGAATGAAGTCTTACTCCCTCAGGTTTTATTATTGTTGGAGATCAAAATTTTTTTTGTTTTACTTTCCATTCTGTCTCTTATTTTTTCTCTCTTAATCCATTCTTCCTTTCCCTCTCTTTATTTCTCTTTCTACTGGTGATTTGGCATTGAATGCTTCTGCTCTAATATACAGTTCCTCCTCGGTCCTTCCACTGTTGATTTCTCGACCTTCAAACCGATTGATTAAGATTGATACACAAAAGATTGCGGTGTTTAACAAGCTTCCCTCGCAGCAATCTTATCAGCTTGGACTTTCAGCAACATGGAATTCAAGATATTGTAAGGATGAAATGAGCAAAGGCAAGCCTAACAAATAATGGATGCTGCTCACTGTCCAGCTACAGCAAATTATGATGTAATATCAAGCAGTCAAAATTGAATTCAATTTAGATCCCAGCTCCTTCATTCCAATAGCCATGTATTCCTTTCATTCTAAATGGGACTAACTAAATCAGCACAACATATTTCCAATACTGATGCGAGCGTTGACCTACATATATTTTATTACAAATCTTAGATGTAATACAGCATTTGGTTTCATGGTGACAAGCTTTATTCAGCGCCCTCAAACATCTTCTTTCTGCCTTCCATGCCAGCCTTCTCTTCAATGTTCTTGCGCCAGTCCCCAACATCACGCAGATCCTGCAACGGGAGTGAGTAATTTGTGAAATTTAAGGATGAGGTAAAGCAAAAAATAATGATGTGAGCTATGGTTTGACTTCTCCATCTGAGTCTGTCAGAAACATTGAACAAACACCCAATACGAATGCTCAGCACATGGGTTCACTCGTAGGTGTCAACACACACAGGTAAATGGAAATTATTTTCCCCTCTGATAGGCCATTCATCAATTTTCCAAAACTGCAATAATAATTATGCCCATTTAATCCTGGCTTCTGGGTTGAGTCATGCATTAAGTGGCTGCCTGGAACTTGCAGGTTAAAAACATCTCAGGAATCATTTTCTGTCTACGCTGCATTAGTTGACTCTTAGTTGGCACAAAGAGACAAAAACAAAATCAGTTCCCTCTGTAGCTCCTGATAGCTATTCAAAAATCCCTGCTGAGGAGTGCACAGACACCACCCGAGGATAGGCTTGGAATTGTTGCTCTGCCATCAAAATAGCCAGCTGAAAGTCACTGTATAGCCTCATACATAATCAAGATAAACAACTTCTGTGAGACTCTGAATGATGCTGGAATTGTACCCTAAACACGTTCAGAACAGGAGGGGGTGGAACCTCCTGCCCCTTCCTCTCCCACCCATTCCCCACCACTGCCCACCCACAATCATTTTGGAATTTGCAACATTTGAAACACAATTCTAATTCTGTGAAACTTTTACTTCAGTTTGCTCCCTTCCTCTCAACAAAACATGTTGACCCATGTTGGGATACAATACTGGGCCTACTCCAGCATGTTGCTTGACTTCTTCGAATGTGAACTGAAACAGTGAAGGCAAGCACTGTGTTAGCATTCCAACTAGCCTGGCTCTGCCCTTGTCACATGTCCATACAGTTGCACTTCTTGAAATGAATCATTAGGTCCGGATAGGAACCTGATGATTTTATATCCTTTATCCCAGAAATACTGAGGGTAATTTCAACTTCTGCCGTGAGTATAAAATGGACAATATGAGATTAGATGCCCAATGTACAAAATTAGAATGAAAACTAGGAAGACGTACAACAGGCAGGTGATTTAATATGGCCTGTTAAATGTGACTTCAAAAGTTAAAATTATCCCCACTGGGACTAATTCTGGAGACTGAAGTGCTTCTCCATTCCTCTGACTCCTTTATGCATCGCTTATTCTCTTGACCTTAATGGCTATGCAATTTCCAACAGGGATCACTGCGTAGCTATCAGGGGCTGTACCAATTTTTTTTTCTATTTCTTTCAGCCAATGCCCCCATGTAGGGGAGTTCCCTTCTTAAATCATTCAGCCACTCCTTCAGGCCCCTCTTAAAACACATCCCAATTTCTTCTTTGGCTTAATAGCTGTGTTTTATTTTCTTATTGCTTTGAGAAGTGGCTACAGCATTCCTCTACATTAAAAATGCAGCCACTTGAGATCAACTAAATCAACGCAGGCTGGTAAACTGTTCTAGGATCTTCTAGCCTGTGTGGTATAGAATCACATCACAAAATACATTTGCCCAGCAAGCTATCACTAAGCTCTCAGAAATTCCAGGCGAGAATTGTGAAGTGGGATACTAAATCTACGGTTTGGAATCAGTTAGCCCAACTCAGACAACAGATGGAATTAGCTGCCCTCACTGAGGCAGGTTTGGAGGTAGGGGGCATTTGATCAGATGGGAAATTATGGGATAGATATCGTTCCATCTCCCTACCTTCACCTGATTAAACCTGGCTCTTGCATGACCTTCCCATTGGCAGGATAGTTGAAGTCCTTAAGTGGACAATGAAAGCACAATTAAGGGCCTCGTCCCACCACCAGTGATATTCAATATGACGTTGGGGTGGGGACTGTAACTCACCATGTGGTGAGATTGATCTCCCAATGTGAGGTTTGGGAGCGGGAGGTGTGGGTGGGAGTCAGGTGGTGGAGAATATCCCATCTCTCATTCGAAGGTACTTAGTGATCAAGGGGCTAGTATTTGAAGGGAAGACTTGCTGAGAGCCACCCACTTGCCCTGCCTTCAAAATCTTCCCTCCCCATCAGTGATCCACTTCCCATCATCCCCATCTGCTCACACTCATGTGGCCTGGGTCCCTCAGCAATCCCAGAACTCTGCTGGGTGCCTTAATTGCAGCAGCTCTGATTGGCTGGCAGTTCTTTGCAGGGAGTTGAGTGGCGGAGGATTTTTGTCTCGGGGTCTTAAAACCTGCTGAAGGCCATACATTGGCCAGTTATGTGCTGGATGGGCAGTGAATCCTCTGAGGCCTTCCATAATGAAGATGAGACTGGACTCCTGCTGCTTTTCCAAACTATGGACAAAACCCTCATCACCAACACCAAAATGGCCATCTGTGTGTGGGGATTTTGATGTGTCAGCAAGCCATTTGACTTGGGGCACAGCAAAGTCAAACCTGATCCTGCCTCAACCAGATAAAACACCTTTGAATTTCCAGCAGGAATTTGGAGTAGAAACCTGTGCTAATTTTGCCCTTCTTATCCAGTGATGCCAAGATAAATTGTTAGACTCCTACTGTCACTCTCAGCTGAGATCAGGAAACTTAGTAGAGATCAGGAACTGAACAGCCCATTGAATTTCTTCCTGAGCCGCACCATTATGGAGAGTTGCTGAGTGAAAGCAAAATCTCTGCTGGTGGAAAGGGTCCATTTCAGGATGGTGTGTGGCTTGAAGAGGAGCTTGCTGATGGTGGTGTTCCAATGTGTCTGCTGCCCTTGTTGCTGTAGGTAGTCGAAGTTGTGAGTTTGGAAGGTGCGTTCCTGCAGGGTAGATTGCCCTCACAGCTGTTACAGTGACTCAGTGGTTGGCTGAGTGAATGTTTAAGGTGCCAGATGGGGTGCCAATAATAAGGACTGGCTAGTGTTGAGCTTCTTGAACTCACCCAGTCAAGTGTTCCATCACACTCCTGATTTGTGACATGTTCATAGTGGACAGGCTTTGGGGATCCAGAAGCTGAGTTACTCGTCACAGAATTCCCAGCCTCTGATCTGTTCTTTAGCCACAATATTTATATGGCTAGCCCAGCTCTGTTTCTGGTCAATGGTAACACCCCAAGATGTTGATAGTGGTGGGTTCAGTGATGGTAATACCACTATGTATGAAGGGGAGGTGGTTTCATTCTCTCTTGTTGGAGTTGGTCATTGCCTGGCACTTGTGTGACATGAATGTTACTCATCACTTATAAGCCCAAGCCTGGATATTATCCAGGCATTTGGACTTGGATTGATTCAACATCTGAGGAGTCACAAATGGTACTGAACATTGTGCAGTCATCAGCGAGCATCCCCACTTCTGATTTTTTGATGGAGGAAAGGTCATTGATGAAGCGACAGGTCATCAAAAGGTCATTGATGAAGATGGTTAGGCCTAGGACAATACCCTGAGGAACTCCTGCGGCGATGCCCTGGGACTGAAATGATTGACCTCCAACAACCACAACTTCTTCCTTTATGCCCGAAAACAACAAAGTGGAGAGTTTTGCAAAGGCTCCTTGAAGCCACACTTAGTCAAATGCTGCCTTGATGTTAAGGGTAGTCACTCTCACCTCACCTCTTGAGTCCAGCTATTTTGTTTCTATTTGGACCAAGGCTGTATGAGGTCAGGAGCCAACTGGTCAAGATCGGACCCAAATTGAGCATCAGCTATTGCTTGGATTTTGTCTCACCTTGATATAGCCTCAGAGAACAAGTTGTTAGGGAAGCTGAGGGATGTTGAAAGGAAGAAACCGATTGAGAAATAAATAACAAGTGAAGATGGAGATACTGTACATGAAGTATATCATTTGAGAATTTATGAGCTTGTAGCTATGTGATCAGATATTTCAACCCAAGTGAGGTCAAGTGCTTCAAACTAATAGTTGTCATACCTCAGTCAGGCTGAGGAAACTTTGTTTCAAAAACTTGTCAAGTGGTCAATGTAGAGTTACAATTGATTAAATGGAGAACTAAAACTACAGCCACGGTTTTCAGGGATGTTGCCTTACCTTCTCCTTCTCAGTGTCCTCTTTCTTCACCTGCTTCAGGTTGGCTCTCAAGTCCATGGACACTTTGTGTTTGGAGCCCAGCAGAGCACGCAGCATAGCATCAGCAGACATACGGACTCTCTTGAGTGGTGGCCTCTTGAACTTGCCTTTCAGGTCAAAGACTTTCAAGTTCAAGTCATCAATCTACAACATTGACAGAGTTAAGCATCAATATTTACATAGACTCCAAACTACGGAATTCCTTCTCTGAACATCTTTGCCCCTCAACCTTGCTTTCTCTCTTTCTTTAAAACATTTCTTAAACTCTAGCTCTTTAACGAACATTTGATCATCTGGTCTAATATTTCTTCACATGATTCACTGTAATACTTTGATTTATAATGTTCCTGTCTTGGGGCATTTCATTATGTTAAAGGAGCTTGATCAATAAAAGCTTACGATGTAGGGGTAACACATTTGCATGAGTAGTAGATTGGCTGTCTAGTAGAAAACAGAGAGTGTGTACAAATGGGTTTTATTCTGGTTGGCAGGATGTAATGAATGGAGTCTTGCAGAAATCTGGGTTGGGGTCTCAATTTTTTACAATTTATATCAATGACTTAGATGCGGAGAGCAATGGCATGGTAGATATATTTTCAGATGACACTAAGATTGGTAGGCAAATATGTTATGAAGAGGACATGAGGGGGTTGCAGACAGATATAGCACCAGGTGCCAACTTGGCAGTACCAAATTGTATCAGGAGCAGTACCAGGGGCAATTGTCAAGCCACTGCTTGGCCATGCCCCTCTCCCCCAGGGGCTAAACTCACCTTTACACCCCGGGGGGATCCCCATTACAGGTTCTAGGTGAACCTGTTGTAAACCTTGCTGACATATGGAGGGGGGAGTTGTTTAATTAAATACAAATATATTAAAATATATTAAAATAGGAATGAACCTGATTTAGTTGCCAGCGAGGAACAGTGAAAATTGGAAATCGTGACCCCACCAGTGAGATTCACAGTTTCTGGGTTTTGCCAGATCTTGATTCGCCTGCCACCATTCCCGCAGATGGTGAGACTAGGCTCAAGATCCTGTCCAATGTAAACTTTTAATTAGATACTTTCTCATTGATAACTTAGCTTTCTATTTATTCACTGCAGAGCTTCTCTGATAGCCATCAAGAGAATATTAAATTAGAGATAATGAATGAAAAGCTGTTATACATTGCAGAAAAACCATTAGAATGATATGTTTGACAAGATTACTGAAAAGTTAGCAGTGGGCAATAGCAATTGTGGGCATTTAGTTACATCGTTGTAATATATTAGTTGGCCTTGTTTCTTTGTGAAAATGATGATCAGCTACATTAACAAGTGAGGAAAGTGCAAATACCAGAAGTGCTTCTGTCTCTGTATTCCAATGCTTGACTTCACTGGGACAAGTTTGACACTATTTGTCCTAAATTCATAGCTTAAATGAGTATTCTGTATTCTGTGGGATTGAAATTTGAATGTGCTGTGTTTATTAGATGCAAACAAATGCAGAACATATCAATTTAGCAGTGGGACAACCTAGAACCATTCTGCTGATTTTGTCATACCTATTTTTAGGCATGCCCACCAGCTACCTAAAATAGTAATTGAGGCCATTTTAATGGTGGACATAAAACATGTTCAACGACCCCTCCTGTGAGTGTTGCCCACTCGCAGTCATTGAGCCTAGGATTCTCCAGTTGCCTAGATGGCTGCCAGCTAAAAGTCAATTTTAAGTTTCGATTCGAATAGTTTTTTCATGATGCAAGGACCAGTAGAGTGCAACCCCCAACTCCACAATCCTTGTGATAGGCCTGCGTTTGTCAGTTACCCAATTTTTCTTGTGGGGCAAGCTATCTCTGGAGGTACAACTCAGGCCTCTTAGTTCATGTCCAGACTGCTTTTCACATCATTTTATTCTCTAATACATTCAGAAATGCAAAGGATCACAGAGTCCCTGCAATGCAGGAAGAGGCCACGCAACCCATTGAGTCTGCATCAACTCTCTGAAAGAGCATCCCACCCAAGTCCTCCTCCCTGCCCTATTCCATAACCCCTTGAATTTACAATGGCCAATCCACCTAACCTGTACATCTTTGGGACAATTTAGAATGGCCAACCCACCTAGAGTAAGATTTGGTTAGTACAGTGACAACAATATTCTCAACAATACTACTAATCAAATCTTAAACTATTGTAAATCTATAGAAAGTACTACACCATATTCAACCTTTTAGTTAAAGCCTTGGAGAGGAGGTGTCCTTGAAGCTATGGATGGGTCCAATTTTAACTCTGTGTCAGTGAATGTACTTTGAGTGAGTAAAAATCTTTACCCATGGCCTTCACTGTGCAGATTTGAGTTTGATTTTTCAGAAATGAAATATTCTCCTGACTCTCACATGGGACACTAAGGCCAGAATTTTGCCACCTCGTCCACCCTGGAATTGGGGTGGATGAGGCTCACAGGACGGCACTTTCCATTGGTCTCGGGTGGGATTCTATGAGCTGCAGACAGGTGAGGCGGTAAAATTCCAGCACAGATGTGTGTTCGATTTGATCTCTACCAACAAAGTTGCACATTCCCTCTTCACCTGCATGATGGTAAACAGTTCTGTATTGACACGTCACACTAGCAATATATAGAGCACAGTTATATAGTTGGGAAAAGATGCAGAGCCAAAGCTATAGATTTCCCATAGAAATCAGATGAGTTGTCAGCCTGGGTATTATTTAATAACATTGGCAGGGATCTGAAGTGGAGTATACATGCTTGACTCCCTAGCAGGGATATTATTGAGGACATAAGAAGACACAAATATTTTGAAAAGAACAGAAGGCTTTTTAAAAAATGAGGCTGAGTTACATAATTTTTCTCTATATCTGACCTCAATAAAGAAACAGTGGTATGCCTTAATGTCATCCTTTACAATGCCAGTGTGTCTGAGAGACAATTGAGTGATGTACATGCTCAGTGAGGACATTATCTTTCTGGGATGTTTACCAACACTTATTTGATATATTTAAGATGCCAGTTTAGGTATCTTACAACTACTTAGCCTTAAGCCTACATGAATGAAGCCTATTTTGCATATTTATGTTTGAAAATTGCAATTGATTTTTTAAATAAAAGACTTACGAATTATTAACATACTAAATGGAGGCAAAACTGCAACACCCAAAAGCAATTGACATTCATTCATTCAGAAAGTAAGAAAATATCCCATTGGGAACAATGTTATATATTACAGAGAGATGTTGAGATAAAGATGGTGACTTGTTACTTGAAACAGCAGAGATTTTTCCCAGCTTCTGCTGCACATCTAACTGGTGTAGTATGTAAAAAGTGCACTGTGGCTGTGAGGAAAGGATTCTGTCCCTGTATGTTTACATGATATACTTGTGTCTAGGTGTAAGGCTGCCCAGGTGTTGAGGCTGCACTGGAATTGAGGAGCAGCAAATGAGTGAAGCTGCAAGCTCTAAAAATATTTGCAGTTACATTCTTGGTTGCTGTGTTTGAAATTGTAAGATCAGAAGAATTAGGGGCATGAGTAGACCATTTGGCCGATCAAGCCTCCTCCACTTTTCAATAATCAATGCTGATCTGATTGTGGCCTTAAGTTTACTTTTCTCCTGTCTTCCCCCATCTTCCCCATAACTCCCTTTCCATGAAAAATCTGTGTAATTCAACCTAGAATATATTCAATGACCCAGCTTTCCACTACTCTCTGGGGAAGAAAACTCCAAAAACTAACAACTATAATGACTTCAAAGAGGTTGGGCTCCCTGATTGAGGTCATAATTGCCTACTCAATCAGGGATATAAATATGGGAGTGTCAGGTTCACTGGTGCTCCTGATTTTGACTTTATCCTGGAAGCATTCTAGAAGTGGGATAGAATTGTAAATAAAGGGTATCTGGTGAAGGGACTCTGGCCTCTGAGGAGTTATTTCAACAACCTTCTTGGAGAAGAAACTCCTTCTCATCTGCATTTTAAATGGAGACCCTTTAGGTTTTATTGTATTATATTTGGGGGAGCAACAGAATAAATTGCTGGGATTAAGTCCCTGATTGAGTAGACCATCCAGTTTCTCATGAAGGAAGTGAGGATAAAGGGTCAGTTGGCTATTTTTTATTGAACTTCTTCACATGTTACGAATAGTTAAATATATTTAGTTCCAATGAGCAATGACAGGGGTGCAACATAGGACAGTGGTGACTTCAATGGAAAACAAAATTGAGTATAATGAGCTTCTGATTCATTATTTATCCACTCTGTATTATTGGCATTGGCTAATTTCAAATCCAAAGAGTGAGTATGGCAAGATTGTCATCCATTGGTTGATTTCCTTACCTCTTAATTCTGCACTTGGTTTCAGTATTATTGCTTTACAGCAATTTCAATGAGATGGGCACAGAGCAGATTTAAAAGTGAAGAATCTTTTCTGTAGTTAAAGTGTTTACAAGGACTTTTTGCATTAGTGCCTGCTATCAGTCTAAATTTTTTCTTCAACAAAGAACACAATATAGTGAGGTTGATCATGCGGGATACAATGAAAATGACCATTACCTCTTTGGTGCTCTTAGTAACTTTGGATTCCATGTCGTATCTCTCCTCATCAACGACATCTATCTTTGAATGAATTTTTTTGCATAAGTCCTGTCGAGACAGATAGTGAGAGATTTCAATATTGCAAAGACAATTTCATTCTGCAGCTGTGGTGCAGTTGAAGGCACATCGGCTTTCTTAATGGCATCGAAGATTGTGAGCAGCATTGGATGGAACAGTAAAGCCCATGTAGGAATAAATAATTGACTGACAGTTACATCCTGTTTGAATCCTTCTGCTGCCAAGTAGAACTGGAGTCTACAAGATAGCAAAATCATGGAGATGAATCACTGTGTAAATTTATTTATTGGGCCTTAATTTCATCAGAGATATTGTTGCGGTGTCACTGTATCTTCTCTACAAGTGGGCCAGAAACCATGCTTCCACCAAATTCTCAGTGAAGTTCCAAAGTTTTCTTCAAATTTTCATTTGAAGTAAATGTTTTGGCTTAATTGAGTTCTGAAGACGCATTGTCCCACTAAAGGAAATGGATAAAATGTCCATTTCCAACCATAAAGCAGCAGTTTCCTCTGGGTCCACCTGTAGATTGGAACAGACAGTGAAATCCTTTGGAGATCTACTTTCCCATCCCTGAGGCATGGGGCTAGTAGTTGCAATGAGAGAAAGTTATAAAGGGGAAAATAGGAAAAACCCAAATCACCAAAGGTTGTGATCTGCAAACTATTGCATTAAATTTTTCAAGCCAATTTATTTGGTTGTGGAAGGGAACAAGATTTTTAAGGGAAAGCCACCTTCTTAAAATACACTTCTTTAGCAAATCATCGTTTTGGGTTTGTATTCAAGTGACACCCTCTTTTCTGTAAAAGCGTGGATTACTGCCCAAGCCAATGAACTGAAAACTCCCTTCTGCATTGCCCTGGCCAATGTATCTTGATCCTTGTTTTCCAGTCTAAGACTGTTCAGTTCCATAAGCTGCGAGTCTTTCAGAATAGGGAGAAAATGATATTGCAATAACCTGTAATTCTGCCATTGAAAGTCCAGCAGTCTGCAGTAGTTCGCAGTGTTCTTCCATGTACCTCTCCTTCTCCGCGACCCGATCTGCTTCTTCCTTCTCAAGTGCAACTTTGGCAAGAGAGAGCAGTAAACTCTGAAATGTATGTGTGAAGAAGCCATGAATTCAGTGGAAAACCATTAAGATATTGAACATGAAAGTCCATATAAAGAAATGGCATGAGAGGCTGCAAAATTACCTTCAGATGCGTTCTGCGAGAAGAGGTCATCTTGGATCTTTTCTGTAGTGATCCAGGATCAGAGAAAGAGAAGAAGGATTTAGAGTGTGAGTTAAAAGCAGATTCATTCAAATAGAGCAAAAGAACATGCTGTTAGTGTGCAATAACTTCCATATCATTAATTAATCTCAAAAAGTAAATTCCAACAAACTATTCTCCACCATCCATGCTATTTTAAAGCCCTGTCTTGGTGTCACCCGACTACTTGACTTCTTTCATCTTCTGTTTTTTTTTCTCCCCAACTTAAGACTGAATATTCAGGCCCTGATGGGAGTGGGATCGGAGATGGGTGAGTGCATTAATTCATACTCATGGCCAGAGTGCCAGTTTCCCAGTGACAAGATGGAGGATGGGTGGCAGGGGCAATGGTGTGGGCACATGGGTAGTAAAGCTACCCACCAGCTACAGCAGTGAGCCAACCCGGTTTCTTAAACATTTATTCAGATCAATTATCAAAGGCTGACTGGATAATTCCAGTTGGTCGCACAACCCTGAAGAGTGTAAGAGGAAAGGGCTGGGTTGGGTGGGGGGGGGGGGGGGGGTGCAGGGGGTGGGGGGCAGCACTACAAGAGGCTTTCTGCCCCACCCCCAACCTGGCTTCAGCTGCAGAGTAAGAAGTCTCACAACACCAGGTTAGACTCCAACGGGTTTACTTGGTAGCACAAGCCACTAGCTTTTGGAGCACTGCTCCTTCATCAGGTGAGTGGGAGTTCTGTTCACAAACAGGGCATATAAAGGCACAAACTCAATTTACAAAATAATGGTTGGAATGCGAGTCTTTACAGGTAATCAAGTCTTAAAGTTACAGACAATGAGAGTGGAGAGAGGGTTAAGCACAGATTAAAGAGATGTTTATTATCTCCAGCCGGGACATTTAGTGAGATTTTGCAAGCCCAGGCAAGTTGTGAAGTCCTGGCTGGAGACAATACACATCACTTTAACTTGTGCTTAACCCTCTCTCCGCTCTCATTTTCTGTACCTTTAAGATTGATTACCTATAAAGACTCACATTTCAACCATTATTTTGTAAATTGAGTTTGTGTCTTTATATGCCCTGTTTGTGAACAGAACTCTCACTCACCTGATGAAGGGGCAGCGCTCCTAAAGCTAGTGGCTTGTGCTACCAAATAAACCTGTTGGACTTTTTCTTACTGTGTTTACCCCAGTCCAACACCGGCATCTCCACATCATTCAGCTGCAGATGTAGGCCTCTCTGTGTGATCCCTTCACACAATTGTCCAGGCTGCTAAGGCTGTTATTTATTATAATTATAAAATTATTGGAAAGAGGCAACCTCTCTCTTTTTCCTGAGAAGGCAACCTGCGGCACTTTTGGTGTGCTAAATGGCCTCCAATTGGTCCTCCAGCTTTGACAGCCTGCCTGCCATCCTTAATGCATAGTGAACCTCTCCCCTGGTTAATAATTGGCCAGTTGGGGGAAATTGGGTGACTGTTCCCCACACAGAGTGGGCTTCTCATGGTCTAGTCCTGAAGCCTATGGGGGAAATCCTACTCTTAGTTGATGACCAGCACTATGAATCTTATTATTTTGCTACATGTTTTCCATTTAAAAAAAATTGGACTGACCCATATTCTTGTGATTTAAGTGATCGTTTTATAGGCAGTGGAATTTTGATTATCTCTCCTTGTGTTCTGCCACCAATAAAGCAGCCGAAGCATTTTTAGTCAATGCAATTTTGTTCTTAATATGATTAAGTTGATTTGATTTCAAATTTCTCCATCATAATGTAAATTCAGTTAAAAACAATGGAACATAGAGCTGATATCAGTAAAAGTATCCAGAAAACTGTTGTATTCTCATAAAGGCTAATGCCCTAAAGGAAGCTAGGAATAGGCAACAGATGTTGGCCTTGCCAGTGACACCCACACCCTCAGGTTAAAGTTAAAAAACATATTGGCTTGTTTGACTGTTGTTCTCTGCTACACATAATACATTTAATAATATGGAAGAATTTCAGAAATTATATCCTCAAAATGGAGGGAAGATCTTCTGACGAGTCATTTAAACAATTCAGAAAATAATAGATATTCAAAAATAATTGCAGGGAAATAATTTCTTACATTGGCTTAATCTGTCACTTATGGCTAATTTAGATTTAATAGATATATCTTGGCAGTTTTGCAGCTCATGAGACCACAGTGTACGCCTTGGTGAACTTCTCTGTATTAAGAATTGCCTGGTGTGACTTAGGAGCCCCACTCTTCCAATGTCTCTCCAGACAATCTGTCTCCAGAGTTCACGGCCATCAATGCTTCCCAGGTTGGCAGTGTCAGTATCCACCATCTTTATATCTTGCTCATAGGTATCCTTGTAGTGGATGTATGGACATTGTGACCCAGTGGACAGCCCAATGATTCAGAAGATCTTTGGGTATTTACCAATAATCCATCCGATGAATATCATTGAATTAGTGCAGATGTTATTGGCTGAGTAATGAGTCTTTGTTGATGGGATTCAGAATAAATGCGTTCAGCTGAGATCTGGAGTCTGACAAGGGCAACAAAAATAATACTTTTCCCCTGATGCTGAGTAAAGAGATGCTTCAGATGTTACCGGAATGCTTGCAGTCATAATTGTTTTCATACAGGGTCACAATCTTTGCATCTACATTTCCTGTGCACTGCCCCCTCCCTCCATTAGAGATAGAGGAGTTTGTGAGATGCTAGAGGATTGCCAGTTTCCCGAGTTCAATGAGGTCAGGCTGTATGGCATCAGCACCTGGAACCTTTCTAATGACAAATGAGTCAATAGCTTTGCGAAATTCCTCTGCTGTGGGTTTGCTATATAGATCTGCCATGGCACAGGAGCCCTCTGTGATGTCTAAATCTCTCTCAGGGATGGTGATTTTATTGAGCTGTTTTCTTCCTTGATGGACCTATTGCCTTTATGATCTCTTCATGCATACCCCGAGCATTCCCTAAGTTTCCTGACATCTAGACATTCTTGTAACACATAGCAAACTGATTTTGAGGAGGTCTCAATGCATTTAGAGTCTTCTAGCCCCAATTTCTCTTGTAACAAATTAGAGTAGATCACATAGCTTCAACAAGGGGTTCCATATATAAATCAATGTTTTAACAGAGGTAGATTTGAGTATTGCCGTCAAAGCTTTTCATCTTGTAGTCATCAGGATAGATGCAAGAACGTAAAATTTCAAAGGGAACAACAATTTATACTGAGATAGCATGCCCAGGCATTGGGCTTTTTTTGAATTAAACAAAAGCATGGAGGAACAATAGTACCCTGGTGCATTCTCCATGGCAATGCTTCAACCAATCAGAGTCAACTTATCATCTATTCCTTTTAGCAATATCCAAGCTCTGTACTGCCAAGTGACTAGAAAAAATGTTATCCCACTTTCAGATTATTTATTTTGTAGAAGTAAGAAATGTCTTTCTGATGGTGGGGTTAAGGTCACTTTACATTCAGAGACAGACTGACACCTGTGGAACTATGCCTTACTATGGGATGCTATCCCTAGGTAAGGAGCAAAGAAAATTTGAGGCAAAAAAAGCATGATATAAAATACATAGATGTTGAAGGAGTATCTGTTATCGAAGAATCTGTGTGAAATATCTTGATAAACTGATGGGGCTGAAAAAGCAGGGCCTTCAAAGCATTTTAAATCCAACTGCATACAATAAAATCAGCACAGAAAGATGGTCAAACCTTAGACCATTCTGCATTGAATTAGTCTGTTCCACATTGAGCCGTGCCACTACATATTGAGCCATTAAGAAATCTGTTTGGTAAACAATTTATCCTGTTACTTATCTTGAGGTGCTCCACAATTGCCTCACCCAAATTATGGGTGGCTCTATCTTAACATCACTTTATGACATTATCAAACTAGCTAAAGGTTGATCCCTGAAGTTATCACCTGGCTATTTGTAATCAGCTGTATGAACTTAAATAAAGTATGATCAATCTACCCGTAATGAGACAATAATGTAAAAGCAAAATACTGCAGATGCTGCAAACTGGAACAAAAACAGAAAATGCTAGAAAATCTCAGCAGGTCTGACAGTGTTTGTGGGGAGAGGATAGAGCCAATATTTTGAGTCTAGATGACCCTTTATCAGAGCTCAATATAATAATATAATAATGGACAGTTGGTTGCTTCACTGAGTAAAAATGAATAGCCCTTTCACAGAGTTTCATATGACTAGCAAACAAAATGGGTGCACCTTAAACAATGGATGGTCTGTTTTAGCAGCCAGTGGAAATCCTGATGTTATATTAACAGAATTCATCGGCTTTATTTAATATTCCCAGTGTTGTGGGATCTTCCACACCTATCCAGAAGAACACTGGTGTACTGGTGAAGGAGAGGAAAAAACATTCACGTATTGAATTTATGAGTTTGTTCAAAATATTGTGAATGAAAACCTTTGCTACCAATCTTTACCGATGCCTGGAGAGAATTTGCATAGTCTAATAATTTAAAAGTTACATTATCTGTCCATATGATTCAGTTAAGGGGGCAATGAATCACTGAGGGAACAGAAATGAACAAACTGCACAAGAATGATTTATAACAGATTACCATATCTTCCTTGTGTTTGTACCTTATACATGCTTTCTTAACAGTCTAATCAACTTGGCCCCCTTCAGAGATTTGTGTATATGAACCCCTATGTCTCTGTTCCTGCATCCTTTTAAAATTGTATCATTTTACTTTAAATTTTAGGCTCAAGCATGACAAAGAAAATCATTGCACCCATCCTCAGCATTAATACTGGCAGAGGATTTTATGCACTTAATCAAACCAATTATTTGAACCTCTTGATTGATAACTGCACATATCCTATTTAAGAACATAGCATCCATCAACCTTCTTCAATCAAGGTTTCCAGGATAACTATTCCTTTGACCCTTGTCACCATTGCCTGTTCTCCTACAGCATAGGACAAATTTTATTTCTATCAACAACAGTATGGTTCAAATAATTACTGTCTCCGAAATTCCAAATAAGTTACCTTAAAAAATTAGAGTATAACAAAGTAAGAAAAAGCAGAAGCTAAGGCTGAGTTGACAGTGTGCCTACTGCAATGAACTGATGGGGAGATGAAATATCAGTCAGTGTTACCATTCCAGTTTGCTGTGTGCTGACCAATACTGGAATGTGTAGTTGTGGTATCAGTACAGCATTTGTCATGTCTTTATGGATAATAATTTCACAGCCAACCAAAACGTATTGGCTGGGATTCTCTGACCTTGTTTGTGGCTGGAATTCTCCAGTCCCACTGCTGTGAATGAAGGTTAGGCTGAGCACCAAATGCTCTGTCTCGCTGGCAGCGGTGGTAGGACATATGAGACTGGAGAATTCAGCCATTATCTTGGTTTATCAAGTAATAAAAGCTACCAGTGGTCCAGGACTGAAATTCAGTAATCATTATAAAGAGATCGGGGAAAGAATGGAATGAGAAACCCAGAATTTTCTGTGATCGTTATGTAAACATTCTGTGAATGTTTTGCTATTGTACATCCTGATATGTTTTACTTGTATTTCATCACCAACAGTTGCCCCTATCATTATCAATGCCAGTGGTAAACTACCATAACTTCATCTATGCACTGTGTAGCTCCAGATATAGCCCAAGTCTGGAAGGATATTGCCCATAATTATCATTGGTCAAGTGCAAAAGATTCATCTTTTTCACATGCTTATTATTTTACTTCACCGCAATAAGGGAAAAGTTACTTTACATGGGAGCATGCAGAATACTTCACACAGTTAACATTAGATTTTTCAGGTATTTTAATGATAGCACAATTGGTGCTATATTAGAACACAGAAATCTGTTGTGAAATGGTTTGGGCTGCACAGTGAGTGTTATCTTTAAATTATGAATAATATTACATTCATTCTAGCACATGCAGTCACAAGCATTTTACCCTGGGATTAGCACCCAACACCATACCTCTTCACTGTAAAGGAAAAGAATAACTCATTAGAATACAAGCATAGTTCAAATTCTCCACAAGTCATTACTTATTAATGCAAAGTGAACAGCAACCAGAAAAAGTAACCAAGAATATGCAACTATAGCTAAAGATTATATAGAGTTATATAGACCCCACAGGACAGAAACAGAATATTTGGTCCAATTTGTTTATGTTGCATACTAATTTCCTCCCACCCCAATTTGTCAACCCTATCAGTCTATTCTTCTATTCTTTTATCTAACCCAATTAGCCCATCCTTCTATTCCTTTATCTAACTCTATAAGCCTATCCTTCTATGGCACAATGGTTAGCACTGCTGCCTCACAGTACCAGGGCCTGGGTTCAATTCTGGTTTTGGGTGACTGTCTGCATGGAGTTTGTGCATTCCCCCTATGTCTGTGTGGTTTCCTCCCACAGTCCAAAGATGCAGTTTCAGTGGGTTGGCCAAACAAAAATGCTCTTTAGTGTCCCAAAATATGTAGGTTAAATGGGGTAGCCCTGGTAAATGTATGGGGTTACGGGGACAGGGTGACGGAGAGGGCTGAATAAGAAACTCTGTCAGAGAGTTGGTGCAGACCCAGTGAGCCAAATGGCCTCCTGCAGAGATTCTCAGATTCTATAATACTGCTTTTTCCTTTGTGCGTTTATCTAGCATCCCCTTCCTCACCTCAGCTGCCACATATAGTAGTGTGGTCCATATTTTTATCACTCCTTTGGTAAACTTACTCTTGAATTTCTTACTATTTTATATTTATGACTCCTGTTTTTGGTTAATCCCACAAGTGTTTCCTATCAAACTTTTTCATTATCTTAAAGGCCTCTATAAAGTCATCCCCTCAGTTTTTTCTTTTTCAGAGAAAAAAGCCTGAACCAATTCAATCTTTCCTGGTAAGTGTATCTTCTTAGTTCTGGTCTCATCCCTGTGAATCTTTATGTACCCTCTTCGATGTCTATATCCTTTCTATAATACAGAAAGCAGAACTTTACACAATTCTCCGAATTAGTCTAATCAAAGTTCAATATTAATTTAAAATAAATTCTCTGCTTTTCAATTCTACCCCTCTAAAAATGAATCAGAATGCATGGTTTTTTTAATGGCTTTCTTCATAAGTGCTATTACATTTATAAATGTGCATATTTGTACTCCCTAGATCCCTTTGCTCCTCTACCCTATTCAGATTCTTATATGCACTGGATTTTAACTCAATGTGAGTTGGTGAGTTTTAAATGAGTAATAATCTCACCCTTATCAAAGCAACATATGGCCTCTTTATTTTTCATGTCAAAATGCATTACATCACGCTTATCTATATTAGAATTAATTTATCAATTATATTCCCATTATACCAGAAACAGTACAAACCAACCATAAAACATTTTAAAATGACAGGTAATACTCACTCTCCCATTTTGATGGTTGTGTTTTATGCCCTGTTAATAAAGAACATCTGAATTACCAACTTCATCATATAACTGAAAGTAACTATTTAATGGATAATGTTCAAAGCAAATTTCCTCAGCTATAATAATTTTGTATGGAGATGCTATTACAAACACTGCCCACCTTACTCAATCAATCAACATGCAGATGGGGAAAAAAGCCTCAACGTCAAAGTATTGATGACTTATGACAGTTTTCCAAATCAGACCCAAGAGGGAAAGATGATCTGTGCAGAAACTATATCCTGAAGAATGGGTGGCATTTGGAAATTAATTTGAGAAAGTGTTTCTAAATTTGGTCAGAGCTCTAAGGGGAGCAGGTGTCTGCAGAAGGGCTTCTTAATGTCAGTCATTTTACAGTCTCACAGAGTCGAAAGCCAGAGTCAAGTGGCTGCAAGGCAAATACCAAGAAAACCAAGCTTTCGCTTTGCAACAACCAGGGAATTTCTCCACACTTTTATGCCCCTGTCTCTGCCAATAAAAACAATTGACCAGTGAGGAGAAATGCCGCCATTAACTGTTGAAAGTACTTATTGTGAGAATATTTGGATAGTCAACATTCTTTAAGACTCCTTATTGTAAGTAAATATTTTAAAGCAATAATAATATGTCTGATTTGGAAGAATCATATGACTGATTGCTTTAAAATATTTGAAAAAATATATAACACACCAGTCAAATATTTAGCATATGTCTATTGAAAATATTAAAATCACAGCCATGGACCAATTAGGCTTTATTTCTTACACAAATAGTCACAATTAAACTTCAAATACTTATGATAAACAGTTGAATAATAGATCTGAGTTTTCAATCGTAAAATGTGAGGGCAGTATAATTGAAACTGTTAACATGGAGTAGAAAAGATTACTAAAATGCATATAAACAGGTTTGAAAAATCAAACTTAATGCTCACCTGGGACAAAGAAGACGTACAGAGGGCAGTAAGCCTGGAGAGCCGAGGTGAAGACTGGTAAGCCACAGACAGTTTTCAAAAGCAAGCGGTATAAATTGCTTTCTGTGATGGGTCAGCAAAACCTAGCTTTCTCTTTATGGCAATGAGTTCTCCTTAGACCAATAGACTCCAGCTTCCAGAAATACCCAAGCAGCGCTTTTAGAATATAAATAAATCAGCTGCAAGACAGCTTCAAGGAACTGTGGAGTGGCACAGACTTTTTAAAAAATCTGTGAAAACCTTCACTTGCTTGAACATACTGCAAAGGATGAAATGATATTTTGCTATCGGAAAAGTGGTTTTAGTCCTGCATGAATGCACTTAACTGATCAACAAGCATCTGGAGAATTTTAATTCTTATTTAGTTCTCTTAAGACTTATCAGAAAATTAAAATGTTCAAGGGAGAAACAAAACTGGTGATTTTCTGAGGACATTATGTTGCAGTGGTTTTTGTCCCTTTTGGGTTGTCGCAAAGCGAAAAATAGTAGGGTCACTTTGGAATGAGGCCTTGATCTGAGAGACTTTAGAGGTGCCATCTTACATTGTTTAGGCATGACCCCACATGGGATATAAATCCAAAGCGTATGAAGCAGATTTTAAAAGTTCTCATTAACTATGTAAGGCCTTCTGTGCTGTGAACTATCTGAAAAAGTGAGTTAAATTGCAAACTTCAGATGGGTCCAACAGGGTTTAGCCAATAGTCATTCAGCAAAAGTTAGAAGAATTAAAACTTTTTCTAACTTCTGGATAAGCATTGTAAAGACCTACTTTGGCCCTCCCCCTGCACCTATGGGACTCCTGAACACATCCAATCCCCTCCCCCAAGGGACTCACCCAGTCATGCATCCCCAACCAACCAATCACCTCACCACCCGCACCCGCACCCCCCCCCAGTATTCCCTATTCACTGACTACCCCATTGTGATTATTCCCCCTGACCCCCACTCCCGACACACATAGGTCTCTTCACCACACTTTCAGGCCCAACTCTTATTTCCCAGCTTGACCTGACCCTGCCTGACCTTCCACTTTTGACCCAACATCCCCTCCCCCCTTCTCCCCTGCCACAAACTTGACCTAATCCCACTGCTCCCCTGACACAAACAAACCACCCCACTCGATAGGCCTGACATGAACCCCTGCCTCCCAACTCAGACATGATCCCTCAAACTATGACCCATTGTATTGGCTGACGGGTACAGCTGTAAGGAGCTGAAAATTTGTGTTTTCCCAGACAGAGGTCTGACACATGGCAACAGCTCCTTTTCCCATTGGTGCTCCAATGGGAACTGGCAGCATATGAAAAAGGGATCTGTAGTAATTGGAGATGAGTCTTCCTTTCAGTCACTTTCTGGAAACCCTAAATACAATACAGAAATGCCTTGACTAGATTTAGTCATGTTTTTCTTCTGTCCTTATAGTGATAAGCCACTATAGCTGCACTGTAATGCTACAGCCTTATCACAACGGGATTCAGAAAATCACTGTTATAAGCTTAGTTCAGTTGGTTTCTTGCCTCTGACATGATCTATGCTATGAGGTAGAAATGCTGGTGTTGGACTGGGGGACACAGTAAGCAGTCTTACAATACCAGGTTAAAGTCCACCAGATTTATTTGGAATCACAAGCTTTTGGGGTGCTGCTCCTTCATTGGGTGAGCCTTGGAGATCCTCTCCACTTTCAGCCAGCAGTTTGTAGTGTTGATGGTAGCCAGGAGGTGGAGCTGATGATAGAACAGCGCTTGTAAAGCTCGTGATTCCAAATAAACCTGTTGGACTTTAATCTGGTGTTGTAAAGCTTCTTACCATAATCTATGCTACCGTTCTTTTTGGGGTGGGGGGGCGGGTGGTGGCGGCGGAGTGGCAGGGGTGTCACATTATCCGAGATGTTACCCTTCACATAGGAGCTGAGTATCTGTGTTGCTGGTCACATGGATGTTTATGATCCTATGGTATCAAATGAAGCACCAAGTGTTACATAAGAACATAAGAAATAGGAGCAGGAGTAGGCCAACTAGCCCTTCGAGCCTGCCCCACCATTCAATAAGATCATGGCTGATCTGTCGTGGCTCAGTTCCACATTCCCGCCCTCTCCCCATAACCCTTAATCCCCTCTCTTATCAAAAACCCATGTCTTGGTCAACCTTCCTCCTTCAACAAATAAAAGACGGCCATTCTGCCTGCGAGACAACATTTTCCAACTCGAGTCATTATCCTTTAAAAATAATTTCAGGAGAAAAGGTAAGTTCCTGGAAATGATTCTTGCAGAATTTTCAAAGTTCTCGTATTTTCAAGATTATCTTCTACAAAAACTGACAACAGTTGACTATTGAAGGATTTCATCCACTCCCAAGAGGTTTTTGAGATGGAACTAGAATGGCATCGACAAAGGAAGATCTATGATTCTCCAGAAAATGGTTAGAATGCCAAATTTGCAATGAAATGAGTAGCTGAGTGAATATTTTAGATACGTTTAAGAGGGATCTGGACAAACACATGATTGGGGGGGAATAAATAGAAAGCAATGCATAAATGGTTAGATAAAGAGGGATAGGATGAGGCTCATGTATATGTACTGGCATGGAGCATTTATGCTAAATGACTTGATTCTGTGCAAACAGCTCTATATAATTTTATTGTTATGGACAGGATTGCAGACAACTGAAACCCTTTGTTTCTTACTGTCCATAATCAGTGTGTTTTTGGAAAGGAATGTATGTGTGTTCCTCAGCCCCTGAGGGTATGGTCAATTTTAAAATAATCAGCAACAAGCTTCCATGAGTTTAGATAGAGCGGATTATTTATTTCAAGTTCACCCCAAATTTCTAAATTCTACATAACTTACTTACACACACACACACACACACACACACACACACACACACACACACACCTAAAGATATAGTTCCACAAAGTAGAACACTTCTATAAGCTATAAAGAAGTGAATAGTTCATACTTCATGTGCATTGAAAGAAAAACATTCATTTTGGGCCTGTTGAAGGAGGCAATTTCTCCCCTGAAGGGTTGGTGATTTCAATATCACTGTTAGAGTATAGCAGAATTGTATATCTGGATTATTACAAGATCCCCTTGAAGAGATGGATGTAGGTTGCAAGGTGAGTCAATTGTAATTTTCTTACCACGGATCATGTTTTTGTATGGGTGGACATTGAAAATGTAACAGGCTAGGAGACTTTAAGATGTATCAGGTCCCAGATTTAAAAAGACATGGGTCCACTATCTTTTTCTGTTACTGATATCCTGGAGTTGGCATTCTGTGTAGACTGACCAGTTTCTTTCTGGATCTTGGTATACAAGAATTTATAATCTATAGTCAGTTTTGGTCACATTATTAATTGCAATTGTCCACCCAGAATGGTTTGGAAGTCTGAAATCATTGAGATGATAGACATTCACATCTATTTATAATTAACCTGGCTTCTTTTGATAAGTTTCACATTTGGAGACATGTAGGGCAGGATTTTCCAGTCACGTTCGCCCCAAAACTGGAACATCCTGCTCGAGGTCAATGGATCTTTGCATAGTCTGCTCCCCCGGCCACTACAGTTCCCGTGGCAGACGAGAAAGGAAAATTCCCCCCACATTATTGAAGTTCATTGATCTGATCTTTGGGTAAGCCACAAACAGTAGCAGATGTAAATTCCACTGATGGGTTCCGCTTGGTGATGTCCATTCAAGAGGGAAGCCCCCAACCAGGATTATTCAATGAACAAATTTTTGGAGACTTGAGGTAGTCTTGTACAGAAATTGCCTCTTCTGCGGATGGTGTTACAAAGCCATTACAAATTATGATTATGTAAGATAAGAATCATTGTATCATAGAATGATTACAGCACAGAAAGAAGATGATGCTCCAGCCAGATCCAGCAATAGCAGCTTAGCTAATCCTCACTCCCCCATCATTTCTCTCCAGTCCTGCAGATGTTTTCTCTTCAGATAGTTATCCAATTTCATTTTGACAGCCATAATTGAATCTGCCTCCATCACAACATTCAGGGAGTGCAATCCAAACCCTAACCACAAGCTCCGTAAAAAGATTTTTCTCATGTTTCATTTGAATTTTTTGTGATCATCTTAAATTGGTGTCCTCTGGTTTTGAGTCTTTTTGTCAATGGGAATCATTTTTCCTTCTGTATATTGTCCAGACCCCTCATGAATTTGAACACTTTTATCAAATCTCGTCTCAACCTTCTCATCTCTAAAGAGAATAAACCAATATGTCCATGCAACTGATGTATGTCATCCCTAGAATCATTCTCATAAATCTTTTCTGCATGCTCTCTAATGCCTTCAACCCTAATATGTGGTGCTCAGATTGGACACAATACTCTATTAGAGGCCAAAGCAATTGTTTCTAAAGATTCATCATAAAATCCTTTCTTTTGTCCTCTATGCCCTTATCGTTAAAGCCCAGTATACTATATGACTTATTCACCAAGTTCTCAATCTGTTTGGCACCTTCAACAATTTGTGCACTTTTAGTTCCAGGTCACTCAGATCCTGCACCACCTTAATAATTTCACCCTTTATTTTACATTGCATTTCGTTATGTTTCCTGTATCATTTTGTAATTTTCTGAATTAAACCTCATCTCTTGCTGTCTGCCCATTCCAGTAGCCTGTCTACATCCTCTTGAAGTCCATCACTGTCCACTTCATGGTTCACAATACTTCCAAAGGTCAGTGTTTTTCATAAATATCCACCCTGTTGGGGGGGGGTGCTTTATCTGATGGAATACTACCCAGGGAACTGCCTGATTACCTCAGAACAGAACTGGATTTCCCCAGAAAAAAAGCAAGGGGCAACTCTCACTGGTTCTCTAACAGGTGGAAGTGACCCAGGTCCACACTGAATTCCAACCATGGAAACAAAAAGGGAAGGCAGTCCAGAATTACGTGCAATCTCAATTGCATAGTATATGGAAATACTTGTGGACATTCCTATTGTGCACAATGAGTACAGGGGCATGGAAGACAACCACAGGAGCTCTGACAACAGTCAGCCAATGATGATGATGGGATAAAGCAGGTGATGAAATGAATTCTAAACAATATAAATGCCACCACAAGAGAGAGCTGTAACCAAGCACCAATGTTTACGGTTTATTAACTTGCATTTTACTATAACTACACAGATGTATATTTAAAGACCCATCAAAGGACAGATCCCTGCAGAATTTTTGCATCCAGGAGTAATTAGAAGGCCACACAGTGTAACAGACAACTTGGAAAATTTATCATTTATACCCGTGTAAAAATTGATCTCATGTAAAATTGACCCCCAGATCTTTGACCTAAAAATCCCTAAATTGTCATAAACTTCATGTAAAAATCGAACCTAGTTTTGCAGAGATCAGACCATGTTGTGTTTATTAATTACTTATAGGCAATTACTGCCAATCACTGATTTAACATAAGAACGTAAGATCTAGGAGCAGGTGTAGGCAACCTGGCCTCTCGAGCCTGCTCTGCCATTCAATAAGATCATGGTTGATCTTTTTAAGGACTCAGCTCCACTTACCTCTCCACTCACCACAACCCTTAATTCTTTACTGTTCAAAAATGTATCCATTCTTGCCTTAAAAACATTCAATGAGGTAGCCTCAGCTGCTTCACTGGGCAAGGAATTTCACAGATTCACAACCCTTTGTGTGAAGAAGTTCCTCCTCAACTCAATCCTAAATCTGCTCCCCCTTATTTTGAGGCTATGGCCCATGTCCCCTAGTTCTAGTTTTACCCATCAGTGGGAACAACTTCCTTGCTTTTATCTTATCTATTTCCTTAATAATCTTGTATGTTTCTATAAGATCTCCCCTCATTCCTCTGAATTCCAATGAGTATAGCCCCAGTCTACTCAGTCTGTCCTCATAAGTCAACCCTCTCAACTCCAGATTTAATCTACTGAATTTCCTCTGCACCAGTATATCCTTTATCAAGTAAGGATTTGAAGACAGTGGCAAGAATCTTTAGATTTTTATCTACTATATCTAGCAGGAAACTTCCAGACTAACTGTAAAATCATAGAATCCCTCCTGTGCAGGAGGAGGTCATTTGGCCCACTGAGCCTGCACCAATAACTATCCCACCCAGGCACAATCCCTATAACCCTGCTAATCCCCCTGAAACTAAGGGACAGTTTATCATGGCCAATCAACCTAATCTGCTTATCTTTGGAATGTGGGAGGAAATCGGAGCATTCAGAGGAAACCCACGCAGACACGGTGTCATGTTATTAGTGTACCTTTAAGAAAGTTTTTTAAAAATCATGATCTCTGCAGCTCTCACGGCCTCAGCTGTGTCATTTTTTTACCAGCTTGACTGGTGATGGCCTTTTATTGCTACTTCAATAGCTTAAATGGGAGTTATTTATGTTTATCCTGGGATTAGTTTTATAGCCTTGCATGTTAGGACGAAGATCATGGATTCTGGTCAGTTTTTCTTCCTAGGGAATTCAAAGTTTCATTGTCTGTTTTTGGCTGGCAGCAATGCTTTAGTTTAAAAGGGATATCAGACTGAAAGCAGTGTCTCTCCCTCTTTCTTTCTCCCTGATTTTGGGAAATTCCGCAGTTTGGCTGAAAGCCTTTGTGAAGTAGAAAATGTGCTGTTGGTGGCTTGACCAGAAAGTCTCCCTGGTCTGACTTCAAACTGTTCTGAGTCTATCCAGAGAACTGCAGTCATCATCCGAAGGACCCAAGTGCAGCATCACGTGAGCATTCGTCTTTGCTGGGATTAAACTTGTGAAATGGTTCTTTTGTCTATGGGATTGGTTTGATTGGAACACATTAGATATATTTGGTAAAGATTATACATTATAGTAGTTGTTCTGTTTTTTGTTGTAATTGAAAGAAGTTCTTGCTAATTTTCTTACTATTCATGTTAACCATAGTCTTAAATAAAAGCAACCTAGTGGGTCATTTGAATCATACTTGAAGTGAAACATATCATGCTTAGCCTAGCCAAATTCAAGAGGCAAAACTTATGATCCATAAAATCTTTGGAGTTTCTGACTTGAGCCATAACAAAAGGGAAAACGTGCAATCTCCACGCAATCAACCAAGGCCGGAATTGAATCCAGGTCTCTGGCACTGTGAGGCAGCAGTGCTAACCACTGCTAACATGAATCAGTAAAATGGTGATGCTAACACCCATGGAGCCATTAGCCTCCATGCCCTCAGGGAAGCAAAGCGAGATGACATTCCAAAATTCAAGGCCAGTGCTGGATGGTGCACAAGGTTCATGAACAGGCATGTACTTCCTCAATGAACAAAAGATTCACAGCATCTGACACATGAACTTGATAATAAATTCACCAAATTCCACTGATCTATCAAGCTACAATGCAAGAAGCATGAGATTCAATTGTCTTTCAATGGAAATATGGATGAAATGCTGGTGAACTTCAACGTTTCAACAAATGAAACTATTACCAAGATTGGTAAAAAAAATCTATCCATGTAAAGATGACTGGCCACTAAAAGACACAGTTCACAGTTGTTCTATTGTGTGTGGCAAATGGCACAAAACTAAAGCTAATGATGATCTTCAAGTCAAAAAACTCTCCCCAAAGAGAAATTCCTCCAAGGCATTGTCATCCATGTTCCTGAGAGAGGCTGGATGGATAGATACAGTTGCAAGAAATGGATCAAAGAAGTATGGAATTTGAGAACAGGATGGCAACACAATGAAAAATGGCTGTTCCTCTCAGACATGTTCAAATCCCAACTCATAAACAATGCAGGTGTGAAATCCACCAACTCCAAAATGGCAGCTGGATAACATGGTCTTACGAGTGTTGTCCAGTCTTTAGATGTGTGTATGAATGAATATCTCAAGGAAAATATGCGAAAGATATTGAACAATTGGATGTTCAATGTGAGAAAACATGCAGTAGATGTGGAGATATGCAAGCCCCCTCACTGGCAAAAAAGTGTCAATGAATCATTGGTGTGTGGAATGAACTTGGTCCCAAAACTATCAAAAGAAACTTCCCCAAAGAGCAGTGGAAGTGGGATCATTGTATATTTTTAAAGTTGAGTTAGATAGAATTCGATTGACAAGGGAATCAAAGGGGGTAAACAGGAAGTAGAGTTGAAGACACAATCAGATCAGCCATGTTCCTGCTCCAAATTCATAAGTTCGTATGTTCATCAAAAATAATTTCTAAAATGTGGAATACCAAATAGGCTTGATGGTAGTGAGGATGATTATTTGTGGAATGATGATGCCGAAGACACAACTGATGATGAAGATAATGATGAAGATGAAAAAGATCCACAAGATGATCTTATGCAAGTAGGTAATTGGGATGAATTGTTCCAAGATCCAGATAGTGATCAGAACGATTTTGAAAGATTTCAATGTGAAATGTTGTAGTTAATTTGTTATTTATTTATATTGCACTGGATGAAATGAATATCGTTTGAAATGTTATTAAATGAATCAATGTCAGATAATTAAAATGGATGAAATACAGCCATCGGTCCTCAATGATTGGTTCATGAAAACCACATCATAAGTCAAAATGTCATCTGTCAGAACCGATTTTCCCATAGGACTAATGATATAAATGCGACCCTGTTCCTGATTCAAGGCTGTAAATCACTCATAGGGCATCCAGAGGTGTCAAATGCTCTCAAATGTTGCCCTTTCAAATCACTAGGTGGCTGTGACTCCTGCACGCCTTAGCACAAGTTTCTCAGTTAGTGTGGGAGATATAAAGAAACCATTGATCAATGTCAGTTGCCTATTTAATGTTGAACCTCTGTGAGTCTGAGTGCGTGTTAAGTGCAACATGAGCGCACAAAGGCATTAAAATGGTTCAAAAAAATGAAAAAAACTAACATAACACATTTCCAACAAAATGAAGACATTTTGTGCTTTCTAGACATATGGACGGATGGTGCAGAAATTCAATGTGCATGCATGAATGTTCTGGCACAGCATTGTAGAGTCAAAACCAATGTTGTAAAGTCAAAATGGGGTGTCAATTATAAACGTTCATTGTAACTTGAATGTTGTAAAGTCGAGGACTGCCAGTAATGTTATCGAATAAGTGAAGTGACCACTTAGTTGTGGATCAGATTAGTAACAACAGAGCAGAATTCAATCCTGGTAGGGATTGGGCTGATGTAGATTCAGGATCTGCCTCCTGGCCTTGATATTCATATGTATCAGTTACACCATAGTGGGAGCACAAAATGCTTCAAGATATTGTACTGAGTACACTACATTGCATCACCGGGTACATTCAGATTGCATCATTGTGTTGTACTAAATATATTACAGGGAATGCTCAGACTGCCTGAATGTACTGTATTCGGTACAATACAGGGAGTGCTCACACTGTGTCATTGTACTGAGTAAACAACAGGGGATATTCCCATTACATTAATGTATTGTATTCAGTACACTACATAAGTAGCTCGCTGCATTAATGTACTATTCTTAGTACGCTAGAGGGAGAGCTCACACTGCATCAATATACAGGACTTTGTGACTACATAGGCAGCTAACATAGCATCCGTGTAGGATATGCTTCAGCTTGGGCTCTTGCTGTGTCAGTCAACTCTATTGGGTACATTATTTGATTTGCAATCCACTATAATGTGACAAGCTGACACTTTAGTGCTTCTTGTAATTAAGTAAATTCTGAATCTGTCCAATTAAGCAGCATCTGCTCTACTTAACAAGGTCTTTGTAAGTTTTGGAATCATATCTTTCTCCAGACATATACCTGATTGTCACATGAACTCACTGACACTGTCTGGAACCCACCCCTGGTAAACCTACCCTATGTGTCTCCTATCCTTTCTGCTGCAACTTTGATTGAATTCACTATTTCATCCGAATTCATGAATATATAATTGACATTCCTCCAGTTTATGAAAGGTTTAACAGCGAGAATATGTTTTCTAGATTATTTTATAAAGAAGCTTTCAACAAGTTAACCCATAATTTCCATTTTAAAAAATCATGAACTCCAATCTTGCTCCAATGCTACCTAGAAAGCAAATTGAGATAACTAAACTGTTTTGGATTTTGTGAATATAACTCTGCTGGCACATTAATGTTACCAAAAGTATTATTAAATAAGAGAAAAAACAATTTTATACGAATGATGAAATTTTTCTCATAAAATAGTGGATAAGAAAAAAAATCACCTGCTGCTTTTAAAATGTTGGTTTGTATACGTTTGGCAAGCATAGAAGAAAATGCATGTTAGGAACAATGTGTAGCTTTACTTTTAATTTATATTTTGTATTTGTATGTTACATAAGGTGAAAACTGGGGCTAATTGTAACATGCCTTTCTAATGAGCTTTAGTAACTCTTGAAGTAAAGAGATGGGTTACCAAGGGTTAGTAGTTCAGTGAAGCTAAAAAGACACAAAGTTGAGAAAAAAAAGGGACTGTGCCTAGCAACATGGTCCAGATACACGAGGACACAAGAAAATACAGAAGAGCAGGCAATCATTTATTGTGTAGATCCCAGAGAGCGCAGACAGAAAGTCTAAGACTCTCTAAGAAGAAATTCAGCAGGCTGTTGGAGACCTGAGTTTAGGGAACTCATATGTTTGCGATAGAGTAATAATGAGTCTAGAGTGAGATGTATGGATGTCTTGGTGAGAGATGACACTTAAGGAAGAGCATCTAATGAATATTCAAAAGTCCTCTAGAAATGGAAACTGAGCCAGCGAAGCCTTGGTGTTGAGGTAGTGGTAAATATTCACTGGGGGTTTTGTGCATGTAGAGATATTGCAGGAATAAGAGGAACAATATCAGTTTGAATCATTTTGATAGTTGCATTGAATTCATTTCAACCTTTTGTCCAGTGTAATATGGTCCATTTTTCTTGTTTAATACAATTTTTATTATTTGTGGTAGAAGTACGTCTTGTGACTATGTTGAGTAACTGAACACCATGGGTTTTTTTTTAAAATAAAAAACAGAGTTAGCACCTACCAAGCCAGTTTTCACTCTTTGATCTGACTTATCCAGTATTACGATCAGCTGGAATCATAACACAAGTATACAAATCTCCAATCAAAGTCCGCATGAGTGGTGTTTCTATTGTCTGATATTGAGTGCAAAACTTCTCCTTGTAGAGATAGAAATAATGGGCACAATTCTTCCATAGTGACCTGCGACTTTTCTGGCGGGTCAGGCTGGGAGGTACATGTCACTGACCTTTTTTCGGGATATGCACGTTCACCGGGAATGCATGCGCATCTTCTAGAGCCAAAAAACAGTAGGAGTTGAGGCCGCACTGGAAACCATCAGGAAGACAGGTAAGTCAGTTGAATCTTTGTTTAATGTAGTTTAAATTTGTCTAAAATGCAATTATCGGGAACTTGCCGGGCCTGATTGATTCTCCCACCCCAGTAGGAGTACTTAATTCCAACGGGGTTTAAAGTAGATTCCCACTTTTGGGGAACTAGTAGGAGACCCTGCTGGAATGAAGGGGGGCAATCGGGGTTCCCCCAGGGGGTTGGGCAGTGGGGAGTGGTGTCCCCTGGTCATGGGCACCTTGGCAGTGCTAACCTGTGCCCCCTCACATTGCCAAAGGGGCAAAGTGCCCATGCCCAAGGGCTGGGCCTAGGGGCAATTGGTAGAGGTAGGGAGTCCCACTGCCACTTTGCATGGTGATCGGTCTGGGTTGGAGGGAGGTCAGCGATCAGAGCAGACGGGGAGGGGGTGGTCTGCCGGGCGGAGCCTGCCTCCTGGGAGGATCTGACCCTGGGGGGCATCAGCGGGGGCAGGGCGAGGGGGGGGGTGGTCTGCCAGGGTGAGGGGGTGGGTGGACTGCCAATGTTGGGTGCGGGGGGCTGGACATCAGGGAACTTCAGGACAGAAGGGGGTGGGGGGGGAGGGTGGTCAGGGCTGACCTAGGATTTGTTGTGGGGACCGCGATCAGGCCATGGGTGGGCTGGAGGGGCAGCACTGTGGGGGTCCTGGGTCGGCCAGTGATCGAACTGGGCATCAAACGGGGAGACTGACAATTTGGGGCCACTGTGCATGTGCAGAGTCCAGAGCTGTCAGACTCTGATGTGAATAGGCCCCATCCACCCCCAGGTTTTTAATGAGATTCACGATTGGATCCTCTGCAATACACAGAGTGCAGAGGTTTGAGTGTGAAGTTGAACTGAGAAAACTGCCATGATCTTGATCAGCTTTCCCACCAATTCAGCGCTTTTGAGAGAATCGCCTCCAATGTTCTGAGAAAGGAGGCAGAGATTGACAAATGACAAGGTTTAGGGATTGCTTGAGTTGAACTGACTAAATCGTAATCTATAGATGATAAAGGCTGAAATCAGGAAGGAAAAATAGGTTTACTCTTGGGGTGTTCCGAACATAAAGTGAATGTAGTTTAGTCATATTATGAATCATGATGTAAAATTCATGATGCATAATCCATTTTGAGACAATTGGTGATCTATATTTTAAGTTGCACATTTCAGAATCCTTACAGTAATGTTGGTTAAGAGTTAGTGAGTTGCAGTTGATACAGTATTGTTTTTGATACAGTATTTTTCTTGTTTAATAGAGTTTGAGGACAGGGTACATTAGTCTATCCACCTGCAACCCTGCTACAGTATAAGGGAAATTGATGATGGACTATGTCAGTCTCATACAGAGACTACATATAGGTCTAGTTCCTTCAAGTCAAAAGGAACTCTGCAAAACCTACTTCCATTCGCATTTCAGCAGACTTATTTTCATTTCTTTAAAATTAACAGTTTACATCAATTATTAATAATTTATGAATTTTGTGCTGCACCAGATGAGGAATGTTAATATTGGAGCAGAACAGAGTATCAAACACTTCATGATTCAGTAGAAGCTTCCAATACTCAGCTCTCTACTTCAAAACACCATATAGTGGTGCATTTTTTCCATTTCCTACAGCAGCCATCTCTGACAGAGGTTTATACATTGTTTTTTGCTGCTTAGGTTCACTGCCCTCTTGAATGCAATACAGGGGAATAGGCCACATTAACGGTTACATGATCTTCTTTTTGATCCTGGCAATGCAGCACACTTTCATTACCATAGCTAAGGGTAAAACCCATCAGCATCGTGTGAATCATTTGAGTCATTCCTTTTTTAAAAGGACTTTGAGCTATCCTACCTTATTCATTTAAAGAAAATCACCTTTCTCTAACAGTCATAGCATCATGGAATCATAGAAGCCCTGCAGTGCATAAGGAGGCCTTTTGGCTCATCGAGTCTGCACCAACAACAATCTCACCTAGGTCCCATCCCTGTAACCCCACATATTTACCCCATTAATCCCTCTAACCTACACATCCCGGAATACTAAGAGGCAATTTCACATGCCCTAACCTGCAAATCTTTGGACAGTGGGAGGAAACCAGAGCACCCAGAAGAAACCCACACAGACAAGGGGAGAACGTGCAAAGTCCACACTGACCGTGACATACGCTGGGAATCAAACCCAGGTCCCGGGAGCTGTGAGGCAGCAGTGCTAACCATTGTGCCAGGTGAGGGATGTGGTGCTACAAAATGCCTCTCTCCTGCTCCACAACTGGAGAATATGCAATATCTCCATGGATCAGGATATGTGGCAACGAGAATTAAGGAAGGAATCTATTAGAATGTTCGATAGTGTTAAAGTAGTTGGGAACATTTATGATTAGAAGGTTCTTTTCCTTTCTCATTTTGATATTCTACAAAACTCCTTGTTTTTTTCATTCATGAGATGTGGGTGTCACTGGTCTGGTTATTGTTCACCCCTGATTGCCCTTAAAAAGATGGCAGTGAGCTGCCTTCTTGAATCTCTACAGTCCACATGTTATTAGAACACCCGTTGTGTTGCTAAGAAGTGCTTTCCAGGATTTTGACTCACTGACATATAGTTCCAAGTCAGGATGGTGTGTATCTTGGAGGGGAGCCTGCAGATGGTGGTGTTCCCATGTATCTGCTGCCCTCATTGTTCTAGGTGATAGAGGTGGCAGGATTATATTTATTAAATCTGTGCTTCTTAAAATTGAAGTAATATAAGCAAAAAAAAGAAATGACTCTGAAGATGTTGAAACAAAGATAATTTACTTCAGAGAGGGTGCAATTCTGCCAACCAGACACACCCGAGGTACTTTCAATGTTCCTGCAGTAGCAACCATGGGCTGAATCTTAACTCTGAAACATGGATGGGTTGGGGTCATATTAGAGGCTAAAATGTAAAAAAATCTGGAACAGGAACCAGACTTTCACACTTCTGGTTTTAAAGTAGGTGTGATGAGGGATCGGTGGCCAACCCAGCAGGAAGCTAGGTTAGTAATTTAAATATTAAAATGAGGCTGTGTGCTTTCATTTTAACAGCGGACAGGGTTTTTCAGCCCTAATCCCAGGCGGGATCTTCAGGTCTCATTGGTGGCATCCCCCTGCGGCACGTTCCCTGGAGGGAGTGAACCATGCAAGGTGCCATTGACATCAATGGGACCAGGGGATCCCACCAGCTGCCAATGGTGAGCTGCCCTCACCGCCTAAAAACACAGTGTGGGGATTAGCGGGAGTGAGTGGAAAATACAACCCAGTCATTCTATTTTTAACCACAGGCAGCTGGATTTACCAGGCCTCAAGAAATTCAGCAACTATAAGGAGGTATGAATCCATGAAGTAGAGTGCCTTATATCACTGCTTAAAGTGCCAGAAGGAGCAGGAAAGTTTCCTTCAGGTTCAACAAGCTACACTATAAACCCCAACAATCTGCCTGCCCACTGCTCTCCCACCACCCCACAGGGTCACTAACAGAATATCCCACTACCTGGACCACCAAGGGACACCTCACCTTAAATGAACTCCTGCCTCACCCCCAGAACATCCATTCCACAATCAGGACTAGCTAGCCATGGTGATTCGGAAATCCCGCCAAATACAACCTCCCCCGATGACCTGTGACCCCCTCATCCTATCTGCGATCCCTTTCACTCCCCCGACTCACCTACCTGCTTTCTCAGGGAGGTGAGGTTTACCAGGATGTTGCCTGGTATGGTGGGTCTTAGCTATGAGGAGAGATTGGGTAAACTGGGGTTGTTCTTCCTGGAAAGACGAAGAATGAGGATAGACCTAATAGAGGTGTACAAAATTATGAACGGTATAGATAGGGTGAACAGTGGGAAGCTTTTTCCCAGGTTGGAGGTGATGATCATGACGGGTCACAGGCTCAAGGTAAGAGGGGCGAGGTATAGCTTAGATATCAGAGGGACGTTTTTTACACAGAGGGTGGTGGGGGCCTGGAATGCACTGCCATGTAGGGTGGTGGAGGCAGACACAGTGGGATCGTTTGAGACTTAGCTGGATAGTCACATGAGCAGACTGGGAATGGAGGGATACAAACAAATGGTCTAGTTGGACCAGTGAGTGGCACAGGCTTGGAGGGCCAAAGGGCCTGTTTCCTGTGCTGTACTGTTCTTTGTTCTCATAGGCATTGGCCTTGGGAAGCAGGCTTTCCACCACAAGGCCTCTGGTCTTCAACCATGGGAAAAGAATTATAAAGCAGCCCTACAGCTATGTATATACTAGCATCTGTCAGTGGGTGACCAATGATTATGCCAGAAAATAAGGGATCCTTCTACCGTGGGATCAAGCTCATTTTTCTTGTCTTCCCGGCCTCACAACAGCAACCACCACTGCCCCTCCGTCCCCATTCCCCATCCCCAATCCAGAACTCACATCCAGGCTAAATACAGACCGATTACTCCCTAACTGTAACGGAGTGGGGCCAGGGTGGGGGGATTGTCCGGGCTGTTAGCTATGATAGCAAATCTCGATGGCCCGGCAAATCAGGAGTGGATGGAAAAGTGGGGTTCGGGCCAAGCACCAAGCCTGCTGTGATCTTCCCGGGTCGTACTGCCCACCCCAATCAGATTCCCATCCATAGCGGGTGGGAATATGATGCATATTCAAAACCACAAATTTAAATACAATTCGCGGGCTTGCAGCCCGAGGCAGGTAGCTCCCACTATTCACCTATCTCCCCTGTGAGATCTAGAGTGCATGGGCTTTAATACAGGTCCTCACAAGCAAGGATATGGCATGTTGGACCCCAAGAGCCAAGGAAGTACCTCCAGCCTCTCAGCAATGAGAGGCATCTTCTCCCCCCCCACTCACCTCACCACCCAGGCACGAGATTTATCCAACCTGACCCACCCAGGCCCCTTCCTCTCTGCCACTCAGTCTGCCTTCCCCTTAGAGTGGAGGGGCTCCGGTTGGGAAGAAGGTCTGAACGAAGCGGGGAGGTCTGAGCAGGGAGTGGGGCTGATTGGGACAGGGGGAGTTGGATCACCTGCATGCCTATATAGTGTAGGGAGGGGTGTTACCCATTATTTGTGGGTGGGAGGAAGGTTACTCTCTTTGATGAAGGGTCAGCAGTGCTCCTCTGGTCAGTGTGGGAGCCAGCATTTTTTTTGTGTGGTAGAGGTCTTGTCTCCAGGCATGGAGATCCAGTCAAGAGAGGGGATTAAGGGTTATGGGGAGAGGGCGGGAATATGGAACTGAGCCACGACAGATTAGCCATGATCTTATTGAATGGCGGGGCAGGCTCGAAGGGCCTACTCCTGCTCCTATTTCTTATGTTCTTATGTTCTTTAAAAATGGTGGCCTGCATTGGAACACCAAGGCTGGCCACTATGAATATATTAGCGTCTATCAGGTGGGTGACCAATGATTATGCCAGAAAATAAGGGATCCTTCTACTGAGGAATCAATGGTGCAGATGTGGGCGAGGGTTGAGTGAAGTGTGGGTGACTGTGATGGGGGGATTGGTTGCTGGTGACCAGGTTAATAGGGCGTGGAAAAGCTGGGTGGTAGGGAGCTGGCGGATTGAAGTGCATCTTGAAATAATAGCAAGAGGGGGGTTTAACATCAAGTGAAACTTGTAACTTATTTCGCAAAGATCGACAATGTCACTGTCATGGAGTCCAGTCTCCAGGCTCAAATCAGCCTGGAGACTGCCAGGAGCAGTCTCTCATAGCCTGACCTAGAAGTAAAGGACAAAAGGCATCCCTTAAGAGACATCAGACAACTAAAATAAGCGATAACCCCTTAAAACGAAGGATAGTTGGTCACCCTAATGGGAGCTTAATTCTAGCGCCACAAGGTAAATACATTTGTAGCTCTCTTTGTGGCAAGAAGAGTGCTCCCCCTAGGGCCAGCAAAGGAGCTAACATCCTTCCTGCTCCAGATCAGGAGCAAAGTAGGGATGCATTAAATAACAACGACCACTAGAGGCTGCCTTATCACCCAGTCACAAGGTGAACTGGGAGATAATGCAACATTGAGTGAATTTGTCCAGCTAATTACTTATAGTCATGGACCAGTTGCTTAACAAATTTGCCTTATACTAATCAGTTTTATTGTGATGCCAGTCACTTTTGTACTGAAGATTTCAGATGCGCAACAACGCAAGGGTGGCATTACAACTGCGTCAGGGCCAATGGTTAGACTCAAGTAGCACGAAAGTTATGAGCAACCCTTAGGGTAGGATTTTCCAGCTCTTCCCCAAAATGGGAACTTCCGGTTTCACTGAAGGCAACCCCCACTCCAGCAGGTTCCTCAGCGGCAGGACAGCTGAGCCACGCAAAATGCCATGGGCATCGAAGGAACTGGAAGATCTTGTCGACAGCCAACGGTGAGCCGTCTCTGCCCATCGGAAAACATGCCATGAGGGGAGGGGGGAAAACCAGAAAATTGCCCCCTTAGTCAACTTACATTGCTAGACCTTTGTTATAGTGGCACAATAACTTTAGGGCAGTGTAAAATTCAGAGATGTTGCAGTGTAAAATTCACAGATATTACAAACTTGTGTGATCAAAGACCTGCACACCAGCTCATGATTTATGTATATTCCGACCAGGTCTATTTTTATGTAAATGAGTGTTTGAGCTCACATTCGGAACTCCTATATTCCTGAGCAGAATGTGATGCACAGCTTGTGAATTTGGCCTGTGAACTATGCATCACAGGAGACCAACAATAGCACAGAGAACTGGTTATAAATCCAGTTATCTGTTATATAGTGTTATACTTCAATGTTTCAGCTACTTGGTTTTATCTCAAGCTTTAATGTTGCCTTATATTTAATACAAAGATACCTCTTACTTATACAGTTTTCCATTTGGAAAACCAGCAAAACATTGATAAAACAATTTAGTACAGAAAGCAAAACATTCAACTTCTTGAAGGGTTATAAAAATGTACATAAATGGTTCAGGAAAAAATGCTTTGTCCTGAATTTGTATCTCAAACAACATATTCAAGTCAAGCAAACTTTCTGGCAATTTTTACATTTTTTAACTGGTGGAGATGGTGAGGGAGATCTTAAGGCATTTATTTGGATAGGCTGTGAAAGCAGCTTTTAAGTCCAAGCCATCTTTCGGGAAAGTGCCTGCTTGAAACACTCAGGGTTTGTGTTCCCAGGCCTCAGTGACTTCTCAAGTGTTACTAAGAGATTCTGGTGGCATTCCTTGATGTTGAGTGGGTACTTGGCTTTCACAAATTCGTATGCAGTCATGAGCTGCATGTTCTGCTTCTGCATGAGGTACTGTATGATACAGGTCGGTGCCAGGGAATACCCATCCCGGCAGTGAATCAGGACACGTTGCTGTTTCTCAGTTGATGCGTTAATGCACTCATTAATGTCTTCAAAGCATCGATGTTTCAAAGGGAAAACGTCATCGTTTGAAAAGTCATTGATGTCAACCTTAAGCCGAGACCAGCTGTGCTTGACATTCCTGGAGCAGGTACACGGAATTAGACACATGTTGAACTCTCCAGGGAGGTTGCTCATATCGATAATGCTGTCTATATTGTTCTTGCACAGGATACGTCCACTGTAGGCGGCGTTGAGATTTCCCACAAAGATGTGCTCAGTTACCTTGGCGATGACTGGTTCAGAGTACTGCAGCTGCTCAGGAATGCTCCGTTTGCAGTCCTTTGGACTGTCCGTTTTGTTTAAGGACTTACGACGGTGGTTCTTGAATTTTTTGGATCCAGACCTTGAAGGAGGGTTGGAATCAGATTCTGAGCTGCTGTTCCAAGGAGGTGAAAACAAGGAGAACCTATTGGAGGATTTAGTTTTAGTTAACGTTTCATTGGAACTCGATAGATTGGACGTGGACGTGTTTGACCCAGAAGCACAAAAGAGGGAGGCTCTCTCCAGAGAGCCAGTGCTGCTTGAAGCTCGAGTGGCATCAGCCTTGACCATCTGAAAGAATTATGATAAAATCATTAGGAAAAAGATCAACAAAGGAAAATATCCTTGAAGTCAACAGAAATGTCAATGTTGTTTTAAAATGGTGCATTGGAAGAATTTGAATTCTGTTTGACATTGAGCTTTTTTAGCATTTTGAATTTTAAGTCACATTCTCATTCTAAGGTTTAATTATTCATGCTTTTTGATGAATAATAGATCCATAAATAGTTAGATTTCAACAAGACAGCCAGTAGGTGCAAAAGCATGGAGATTAGGATTACAAGGTTAATCACCATGGTTTTAGATCGACCATGATCACAAGGCAGGTCTACAATGATTACAAGGCAGTGGCATAAAGGCACTGTCACTGGGCTAGTAATCTAGAGATGCAGAATTATGTAATGGTCTGGGGGTCTGTGTTCAAATTCCACCATGTCAGATGGTAAGATTTGAATTCAATAATAATCTGGAATTAAAAGTCCACTGATAACCTTGAAACCATTGTCAGAAAGACCCATCTGGTTCATTAATGTCTTTCACAGACGAGATCGCTGGTCCTTACTTGGTCTGGCTTACATGTGACTCCAGATCCACAGCAATTTGGTTGATTCTCATCTACTGTCTGAAATGGAGGGCAGTTATGGATGGGCAATAAATGCTGGCCCAACCAGCAACATCCACATCCCGTAAATGAATAAAAAAAAATGTGGGTGTCGTTACATAAGAACATAGGAACGTAAGAAATAGGAGCAGGAGTAGGCCATCTAGCCCTTCGAGCCTGCCCCGCCATTCAATAAAATCATGGCTGATCTGAAGTGGATCAGTTCCACTTTCCTGCTTTCTGCCCATAACCCTTAATTCCCCTGTCTATCAGAAACCTATCTACCTGTGACTTAAATATATTTAGCGAGGTAGCCTCCACCATTTCAATGGGCAGAGAATTCCAGAGATTCACCACCCTTTGAGTGAAGAAGTTCCTCCTCAACTCCGATCTAAACTGCCCTCCCCCCCTTATCTTGAGGCTGTGTCCCCTAGTCCTGCTATCCTTTCTAAGCCGGAAGAATCTCTCTACCTCTACCCTATCCATCCCCTTCATTATCTTATACGTCTCTATAAGATCCTCCCTCATCCTTCTAATCTCCAACGAGTACAGACCCAGTCTATTTAGCCTCTCTTCATAGGCCAATCCCCTCATCTCCGGTATCAGCCTAGTGAACCTCCTCTGCACTCCTTCCAAGGCCAATATATCCTTGCGCAAGTGCGGCGACCAAAACTGCACACAGTACTCCAGCTGTGGCCTCACCAGTACCTTGTACAGTTGCAGCAAGACCTCCTGCTTTTATATTCTATCCCTCTCGCTATAAAGGCCAACATTCCATTCGCCTTCTTGATCACCTGCTGCACCTGCAGACTGGGTTTTTGCGACTTGTGCACAAGGACCCCCAGGTCCCTCTGCACCATAGCATGCTGCAGCTTTTCGCCTTATAAATAATAATCCCTCCTACTACTATTTCTGCCAAAGTGGATAACCTCACACTTGCTAACATAATACTCCATCTGCCAAGTCCTTGCCCACTCGCTCAGCCTATCCAGATCTCTCTGCAGACTTTCCACACCCTCCATGCAATTTGCTTTTCCACTCATCTTCGTGTCATCAGCAAATTTCGTCACCCTACACTCAGCCCCCTCCTCCAGATCATCTATATAAATGGTAAAAAGTTGAGGCCCCAGCACCGATCCCTGTGGCACTCCACTAGTCACCAACCGCCAACCAGAATAGCACCCATTGTTACCAACTCTCTGCTTCCTATTAGATAGGCAATCCTCTATCTACACTAACACCTTACCCCCAACTCCATGCACCCTAACCTTCTGTAGCAACCTTTTATGAGGCACCTTATTAAACGCCTTTTGGAAATCTAAAAACACCACATCCACCGGTATACCCTCTGTCTACCACAATGTTAATGTTTTATGTATAGATTCAACATTCTAGTTAAAACAAAAGCTGTCTGTAAAAATGTTTAACTATTTTCTGTTTGGGATGAAGAACAGTGTCCCTTTTGTTTTAATTCATTCGTGGGACATGGGCTTTGCTGGCTGGCCATCATTTATTGCTCATCTGTAGTTACCTGAGGAAAATTGAGCGTCAACTACATTGCTGTAGATCTGGCATCACATGTAGGCCAGACTAGCTAAGGATGGCAGATTTTCTTCCCTGAAGGGCATTAGTGGACCAAAATGTTTTTTTCCAGCAATCGACAATCGTTTTGTGGTCACCATTAGACTTATAATCCCAGATATTTTTTACTGAATTTAAATTCCACCATCTGCCATGGCAGGATTCAAATCCAGGTCCCCAGAATAATAGCTGAGTTTCTGGATTAATAACGTAGTGATAATGTCATTAGGCCATCACCTCCCATTTTAGTGACAGCAGAAGTGTCTCACAATGCAATGTCTTTATAAAAAAAAACGAGGATTACAAATATGCTTTTATGAAGGTAAAGCTCAGTGGGAACATTGCTGGTTTATGTGACACTTGCTATAAAAATGATCAGGCAACAAAAAATGGTGACTTTCCCACAAACTAATTTGTCAAAATGAGTTAGGAGCAGCAGGGATATTCCAATCAGCTACCTTACCCCTAATCTGTTACCCTACGGTTCACTGTTAATTGTAGGATATCGGGTGAGAATAGATTTGGATACCACTTGCTCATCCCTGAAATTTAGGTCCTGACATGGTACCAAAGATGGTAATGGGGCAACATTCCGAGGGGCTGCTGGAGTCTTTGGACTTGATTCCAGTCTGAGTAACATCCCTCAGAAAAGGAGGGACTGAAAATGATTATAAACTGGAGACAAGCAATTAAAAAGAACAGTTGGTTCAAATTTTCTTTGAACAGTAATTGTTTAAAACAGTGATAAATAACATTGACAAGAGAATTGATTGACGATGTGAACAAAGTGATTAATTCATATACAGTTTAATTGATGTTCATGTAATACTCTCTGTCTGATTGGACTAGGAGCGTCTCAATTTCATCTAATTGATTCCAATAGCATTCAACAATTAACAAGTAATGAAGATAAAATTAAGAATATCCCTATTCTTTAGTTTCTTTACCTAGTCTCCTCCTCCCCTCTTTGGCATTGATTTCTGATGAGTTACCATTCCAAAAATGTTGCTGTTGCTATCTCAATGTACCTCGACTCCACCCGATACCACATCATAATGACCAATTCTCGAGAATCTGGACTCCATTATACACCCCACTTGATATTCCTTTTCGATTTTTGCCATTCTCACTGAATGTAAAGGTTGCCCCCTTCTGGATGACATTATTATTCATACCTGAGATTTCAAGCTACTTTTAAAATCCTGTGTTTCCAAAGCAGCATATCTCCCATTGCCATCGGATGAAACAGACAAACAGAGTGGCCTGTGTGACCGCACAGGAAGCTTCGGAGTAGATGTCATGGCTATATGCTTGTAGTCTAGTCGATCACTTCTACTCAAAACCAAGTCTGGGCATGACCCTATGAAATAGGAGAGAAAATGAACAGGTTTATATTCAAGGAAAGTATTTTTGACAAGAACTCTACTCACTGCTTCAGAAGTTTCTTCAAAATTCCCTATCCTTCTATTGATGGCTGCGTGCCTTGCTCTTCCAACATTCTGAAACATTCTCTCCATGTTTCTCAAAACCTTACAAAATTTTCAAACCTCCCTTATGTCATAAGACCATAAGATATAGGAGTAGAATTAGGCCATTCGGCCCATCACCAATTCAATCACAATTCAGATTTTCCTTCTGAAATGAAAGCGGATCCAATTTGTCATCTTTTCCTGTTGGATATAATCCTGCAGTATCAGCAGGTCAACTGCTTATGGAGAAATTGTTGAGGTCAATATGAATTTCAAGAGGACAGTGGAATGGGCGGACACTAGGCAGATTAAATTTAATTCAAAGAAGCATGAAGTGATAAAAAGCTAATCAAGGCAGCGATTCTTCCAAAAAAAGTTTTAAATGCTAAATTTATGGGAAAAGTGGTGTAAATCAAAATTGTTTCTTTCAGTGGGAGTTCACACTTGCATCTCCTACATTCTGTGCATTGCAGAGGTCACAATCGCGAATATCATTAAAAGCTTGGTGGGGGGAGTCCCCATTCACGCCAGAATCTGACAGTTCCAGGCCTCTGCGCATGCACAGTGGCCCCAGCTCAATTGCTGGCCAACTCAGGACCCTTGCAATATTGCCCCCCACACCCTGCCCCATGGCCTGATCGCGGCCCTCCCCGACCATTCCCAAGCCAGCCTTGGCCCACCCTCTCTCCCCCAAATCCCCATCCACTGTCCTGGAGCGATCCGATCCCTAGCCCCCTCACCCCCCCCTTCCCACCTCCGCCTCAATGGCAGGCAGACCCCCACCCACTGGAAGACCCTGCCCCTCCAAGGGAAGCAGACCCCCCCTCCCCTGTCAGCCCGCCCCATCACTGGCCACCCTCCAGCCTCAATCAATCCCTATCAGAGTGACAGCAGGACCCCCCCCCCACCCACAGATTGCCCCAGGCCCCACCCCCAGCAGACCCCATCCCTAGGCCCCACCCGATGCCTGATAGGTAATGCCAAGTTGCCCAATGGGAATTGGCAATTTGCCCCTTGGGCAGTGCCGGGGGCATAGGTTCGCACTGCCGGAGTGTCCATGACCAGGGGGGCACCACCATCTGCCGTTGACCTCCTGGAGGGTCCCGTTTGTTCCCACTTCATTCCAGTGAGGTCTCCCACTTCTTCCCCAAAAGTGGGGAGCTACTCTAAACCCTGCCAGAATGAAATTGTACTGGCATGTGGACACTTCAGTCCCAAGCCAGCGAATCAGATTAAAATAGTTTTAAATCTCTTACTGTTCCTACCAGTTTCTAGCATCGTTCCAACTGCACTGGATATCCAGCGCTCTAAACTGTGCACGCAGCGGGAGCACATGTGTCAACCCCATGAATTGGCCCACACGTGAGTCTCCTGGCCTGCCACGCTATAAAATTAGCACATGGGATAAGAGAATCGCGCCCCCCAAGTCTTTAATATTTAGTGGGACCTGAGGGAAATCCATTTTTCCGTAACCCTCACTAACCAAGCCCCTGCTCCATCAACACCCCTCAACTACGATATGCATGCTGATGGACAGAGGAAAGGAGAGAGACAGATTAAGTCAGAGAAGGAAAAAAGCACACTGAGATAGAGGAGAAGTAGGGCACAAGAGGGGAACTGCACAAAATGAAGGAGGAAGGGAAAAAGTTGGAAGAATGGACCATCACCACCTTTTCCAAACACCAAGGGCTAGGCAATGAAATGTCCATCTCCATCACCGTCTTAGAAGAAATAATGCAACAGAAAGTCTGATTTGCAAGTGGAGATTACATATACATGACCCAAAATACATCAGCAAGAATAAAGGAAAATGAATGTTGCAAATCCTTATAAGGAGAAAGGCGATGACATTTGGCACAATGCAGAGCCTTTAGAAATATGCTTAAAGGTGCTTAGAGGGCCAAAATGTAATCTAGAAATTAGCAAAGTTGCCAATCCTAAATGGAATGGCAAAAACATTATTGAGATCATAATCAAAACAGATTTACTTCACCAGGCAGACAACAATTCTGTATATACTTGTCATGCACGGAGATGAAGAATGAGCATTGGCATTTCTGCAACCATTTTACAATCTGCCAGATCCTCCTTTCTATTGAATTCAGGGAGTAGCAAATATTTTAGGAAGAATTTTAACTACTGGGCAGAAAGCCAGTGGGAATTGTGGCTCTGTATTTTGGGAGCCCACACGGGTCCGCCAGCACCAGAATAAATCACAGCTACGGGAAGGAGGTGACACGCTTCAAGACAACTGTGAACAAAAGGGAGAGGACTTACATTTATATAGCACCAATCATGACCTCACAACATCCCAAAGTCAATTAAATAGTTTTGGAGTGTAGTTAGTTTGCAATCAAGGAATCTATGTGCCAATTTGCTCCCAGACAGGAGATACAAGAACAAATAATCTCTTGTAGTAATATTTATTGAAAAGAATAGAAATTGACAAGGATTGCTCCCCTGCCCTTCTACAATTAGTGCCATTAGATGATTATGACCAATTGAGGGGGAAGACAAAAGCTCAAAGTAAAACCTCAGCGCAGTGATGGCACTTCCTATACTGCTCCAGAAATGAGCAGAGTTACAGGCACTAAGCAGGAAGGGGAAAAAAATTACTGAGTATTATAAATATTGCAATGAACTGTCAACCTGGATTATTATGCTCAAGTCCACGGGGTAGAGCTTGGAACTATGACCTTCTGACAAAGAGGTGAGAGTGCTACCACCATCAAGGTTGATGGCCATATTTTCAGGCTTACCTTTCGGGTCTCTCACCCCTTCCCAACAGGTTTCATTGAGCACAAAGTGAGCGACCTGTTCTATACGCTGTCAAGATGCCTCTGGACCTTATGTATGATATTGGACTCCAATTAGCATACGCAAAGGGGTTCTGCCTGAGTCAGATGGATGCCTCAGCTCCTACCAAAAAAACAGCAGGGTTAAATCTGCTGTGGTTTGGGAATGGAGCGAGCGGCTAAGAAAGGCCAGAAAGGTGATGGTTTGTTTTGAGAATTAGAGTGAATTTATTTTCAGAAGGAATGTTATTTTACCAAAAGGAAAATTTTATCTTGAGGGAAAAGGTGTTATTAGATGGGTTCACTGAAGCATTATGATTTGCAACAGAGATCAATATGTTTCTTGACAGTAGTCATAATGTCACTGCCTTACTACTGTCATCGTTTCCTTTGTGCTGCTGGTTGACCTTTTAGTTGGCCTTCTTACCATGATTAACCTCACTTCTCACTAATCCTGCAGCAAGCTGCAAAATTCAACATCAAAGAGATTAGGTGGTCAATGAGAAATAATTATCAATAAGATGAGATATATTTTATGGCACATTTATGAGGGAAATTTGTGCATACCGGTGAATATCCCATGGTAAATAAGAGACATTACACTATATAATGTGCGATGTAATTGGGTGATTTACTTGTTGAAAATAAACAAAAGGTTGCTCAGAATTAAACATAGGACAAATAGTTTAAATTGTGCACATGCATGCTTTATATAAATGCTGAGTTTTACTTGGAGTAACGAAATGTGTTGAAACACGATTTAAATAATTTGAGCTTTAGAAATAAAGAAAATCAAAAATGTATCAATGTAAAATAGTCAAAATTCTATGTGCAAATGTAATTTTTTGTACAGCATGCATCTTAATACAGTTTTGTATCGATTATACTTGTAGAGCTTTTGTATTGTTTCTGTTGCTCTGGGTGGGAGTGAGATTTGAGATTTCTGAATGATCTATTAGCAGCACTGTGAAAGAGATTGTGTGGACATAGCATGAGGAGGAATGTGGCTGGAGTCTTTGCAGATTTTACAATTGGCAGGAAAGAAGTAGGCACTGGGTAGGGAAGAGTTCTAGTTTGGGGTACACGTGTTGTCAGAAAAAAATTGAATATCTGCACGAACACATTCTTCTGAAAGGTATAATCAAGTAGTCAAGATAACAGTCATCATTTTGTGGTTCTATTGGACGTAATACAAATGAACAGTGCAAGCATATTTGAAAAGGAATAAAAAATCTGAAGCAAGAACCACAGACTCACTGACCTGAAACATTGGGCTGAGTTTTGTTCTGGGGTGGAGACCCAATGTCTATCCCACTCAAGGCCTTGGCCATTGCCCGACACCATTTTTTTGACGAGCATCAGGCCAATTGGTGGCCAGTCTGCATGCTTCACTGTCCAATTAAGCACTCTTGGTAGGCTCCCCAAGGCCAATAGGAGAACAACATATCAGCACCCCCATTGTCAGAAGTGGAAGGTGTCTATCTAGGTTGGTGAAAGAGCGGGTGCCTCAAGTTGAAAGCGCCTTCCAATAAATTTTTATACTGGGGCCAGAGTGCTAGCCTACGTGTCTGCTGCTGGGACCCCCACTTTCATTTACTAACTGGGATTCAGCCTCGGTGTGGAGGACTGACTGCCCACTGGAGCATTTCAATTGGTGCCTGCACAATGCCCCAGTAGTGGGTATAATTGGCTACCCGCTGCTTCGGGGCAGGTAGCCATTCCTCAGCCTGCTTATACCCGAGCTAGATAAGGGTCTGCTCTGCTTCAGCTACTTACACAAGAAGATCTCACTTATGGTCCTTAATCAGCCCCATCTTTCCATTAGCTATCCTTTTGCTATTGATGGCCACGATTTTGTGGTGGTAGTAATGTTGGAACTGTGAGCATTCAACTCATTGATCCTCTGAAACTGACAGAGACTACAGGCAGCTACATACATGGTTAACTACTGAAATCCAGAACTTACTGTCACCGATTTTCTCCACGGTGTGAAAATAGGAGTACTCCAGAATGCAATCAATTAGAAATCTCTGAACTGGTCATAAATTGCACTCTTATGCTGTTAGTGTCACTAAATATCCTTAGAAAGTTACACAGCATTAAATAAGATACAACTGGGTTTTTAAGTATGTACAAAGTTCATAATTAATATGAACTGTTTTATCGGCATTGCAAAACTAATTTTGTATTTGTGGAACGTCACATTTTTCCTCTATGATAAAAAAAATCCACACATTTCAAAAGGACAATTTTTAATTTATGTTTATCAATGGTATCTTAGTCTCTCTGATCTGTGTCTCAATCAGTTATTTGGATCTCTGGAAAATGTAAAAATTAAGAACAATAATATTTGCCATCTGTAAGAATACTGTAATGTGGTTGACTGCCTAACTGCTTGGTGGTATCACTGTTGTTAGATGCTTGGAGATCACTTGACTTGATGTCAGATATAGACAACATGGAGAAAGAGGAAATTCAAGCCACAGAGATAGATAGATCTATATGGACAATTTTCTTCAATATCAACTGCAAGCATTGTTGCCTCCATACTGACCACAGAATCATGACCTGTGGGTTTATTATTGATCCTTGGGTTTCTTTTTATGTCAGTTGATAACATATTCTCATACTCACCTTTTCCCCTCTTATTCCCTGTCTCAGATTGCCCCTAAACTTCATATATCGAGTTTGGTTCACCATTAAGTTACAAAGCTTACATTGCTTATGGAGCAGGGTCAAAGGGCTGAATTTGCCTACTTCTGGTCCAAGTCACAAGGCTCCTTATTCAGTTTTATTTAAACCTCTAGTCAACCAGGGACCTCTACCTTAGGATTCTTTTCCTTTCATCCTAGTGGGAATCTGTCTACTCTATATCCAAACAATTTCCTCTTTGAAGGTCTCACGACATAATATGGCACTCTGGTAGTACGGCGGCACAGTGATTAGCACTGCTGCCTCATGACGCAAAGGACCCAGGTTCAATTCCAGCCTTGGATTTGTGGAGTTTGCATATTCTCCTTGAGTCTTTGTGGGTTTCCTCCAGGTGCTCCTGTTTCCTACCACAGTCTAAAAATGTGCAAGTTAAGTGGTTCGGTCATGTTAAATTGCCCCTTAGTGTCAGGAGGATTAGCAGGATTATGGAGATAGGTCCTGTGTGGGAGCAGGCTCGATGGGCCGAATGTCACTGAAAGGATTCTATGATTATATGATTAGTTGGGGAGTTTGCTGTTAGATTTAGTAGGGAAAAATCTAGGTGGATTGGCAATGTTCACTTGCCCCTTAGTGTCAGGAGAATTAGCGAAGTAAATAAATGGAGTTATGGCCTGGGTAGTTTTTTTCATTCATTTGTGGAATATGGGTGTTGCTGGCTGGCCAGCATTTATTGCCCATTCCTAGTTGCCCTTGGAGGGCAGTTGAGAGTCAACCACATTGCTGTGGCTCTGAAGTCACAAGTAGGCCAGACCAGGTAAGGATGGCAGATTTCCTTCCCGAAAGGACAATGAGCAGTGGTTTCATGGTCATCAGCAGATTCTTAATTCCAGGTTTTTTTAAAAATTGAATTCAAATTCCATCAGCAGCTGTGGTGGGATTTGAACCCGAATCCCCAGAACATTAGCTGAGTTTCTGGATTAATGGTCTAGTGATATTACTACTAGGTCATCGCCTCTCCTATTGTTGTTTGTGCAGATTCAATGGGCTGAAAGGCCTCCTTCTGCACTGTAGTGATTCTATGAAAACATTCTATTACTATCTCACTTTGATACCAATCCTTCTGGGGCAGGTCATTTTTTTTTCACAAAAATTAACTTGCCGTCAGTATTTTTACATTTGCTTTTAAATGTTGTACGACGTTCTACTGAAACTAGTTACAATGCTTTAGATGTAGCCTGACCATAATAGTGCTTTTGTTATCAAGATGCAAAGGAACATTTCAAAGACAGTGTCAAAAAGAACTACAAAGTTGTTGTTTAGGTTCAAGTGATTGACTAAGAAGAAAAACACTGGAGAAACTTTGTGAAACCTTGACAACATCAAAGAAAGGATATAGAAAGGTAGTTTAAAATCAAGTCAAAGGTTGTTAAAATACAAAGGACAAAGGTTCAAACTACTGAAGACAAGTTCAAGATATTTTTCACATGAAGATTGATGAAATCTTAGATTAGATTTTTCAGTTGGAAACTGGGTACAAAGCTTGGGAAATAGTACTGTGTAGAAATGGACTACATTTCACGTGAACGGAAAGGCTTTCTTCATTGTATTTATTTTGTCAGCCTTCGGTTTAAGAAGGGATATTGATGAAACTGTCTACTTTCAAAAACAGTAAAAGCTATCAAGCTGTACCTATTGCAAAAAGTATGGTACGTGGGATAGAAGCTAAACCCATGCTACATTCTGAGCGAAAGACCACAAACAGTTGTGAATCTTAAATGTTTATTGGAGATGCTATCATTACATAAAAGAAAGATGCATTGCAATAAATAGTGGAGTTTGTGCTCATCATTTATATTTCTTAATTTAAATCCAGTTCTATTTAGATTACAATAGAATGAACCCAACATTTCACGTGTATTGTAAATGTAATCCGGTTTCAGTTTCACTACTAGAAGATGAGGGTAAGAGGCGAATTGTTGCTGCTATTCTTCCCCCTGCATTCTGTGTAACTTAAACTAAACTAATGAATAAACTTTAGCTTTATTAGTCACAGGTAAGGCTTACATTAACACTGCAATGAAGTTACTGTGAAATTCCCCTAGTAACCACAGACTGACACCTGTTTGGGTCAATGCACCTAACCAGTACATCTTTCAGAATCTGGGAGGAAACTGGAGCACCTGGAGGAGACCCACACAGACACAGTGAGAATGTGCAAACCCCACACAGACAGTGACCCAAGCTGGGAATTGAACTCGGGTTCCTAGCACTGTGAGGCAGCAGTGCTAACCACTGTGCAACCGGGCCGCCCATGGATACAATGGATAAGCAGCGATAGTGAAGTACAGGCTACTGATAATGAGGCTATGGTGTATGAGAATAAACTACTGTGCACGTTGGTGGTGAATAATATATTACAATTATGTTATGCCACTCAGTGCCACTGGGTCAATATCCAGTGGTGCAATAGGTGGATAAAAGCAGCTTTCTGTTCTGCTTCTCTCTAGTTGGTGATGTGTTGGGCAGGGAGTTACCATGGGGAGACAGCAGTCTGTCCAAGGGGCAAAGGAAAGTGTTATTCACTTACATCTCCTGATGATTGTCAACAAAGGCATTGTAGAAAGCTTGAGCCAAGTAAACCACTGCTGATACAGATCAGGCAGGCAAAAAAAGAATAAAAGTTTTAGGAAGATGAAAACTTGCCCAACAAAAGCAAGCCTAGAGGATTGTGTTCTGCTGAACTGTGCTTATTTAAAGCATAGCAGTACATGGGTAGATAGCTCTTGAATTTTAAACTGTGGATATTTCCCATTTCAATAAAGTGAATGTTCATAGAATACCTACAGTACAGAAGGAGGCCATTTGGCCCATTGAGTCTGAACCAATTCTTCAACAGGACATCTTACCCAGGCCCATCACTGTAACCCTATATATTTATCCCACTAATTCTCCCTAATCTACACATTTTGGGACACTAAGGGGTAAATAACACAGCCAACGCACATAACCTTCACATCTTTGGACTGTGGGAGGAAACCACAGCACTGGAGGAAACCCACGCAGACACAGGGAGAATGGGCAAACTCTGCACAGTTACCAAGGCTGGAATCAAACCCAGGTCAGTGGCACTGTGAGACAGAGTTGAAATGGATTTTACTTCACTATTAACAATGACATATTGCAAAGATATGTTGTTAATATCTGATTGCAGAGAAATAATTCAGCCATTATAGTCTGCTCAAAAGTAGTTATTATAAACAAACAATTAATAAAATGCTGTTAACCATTCTACTACAAGCAGCAATTACCATGAAACTGTCACCCACTATTCAAAGATAACTGGAGTTCTCAGTGTCGTATATTATAATTAATTAATGGCTCAGGATTTGTTGCAGTCTAAACAGTGAGGCGACTGCCGCTCAGTTATTATTCTGATTCACTTGGTACTACAGAACTTGGGCATTATTGAAAAATGAGACATACTGTTGAAACTTTTCATCCTGAACCTTGCAGGACAGATGCAAGAATATCAAATTTCAAAGGGAGCAGTTGTTCCCTTTGGAATCTGGCATTCTTATGGCTGAACTGAAAAGTGCGAGGCTGAAAGCTTCGACAGAATGTTTCTTTTCTCAGCAATATTCAAGTTATTATGGTGTGAAACTGACAGCAAATTGTAGTGTTGTGCAGTTAATCACAGAAATAGAGAAGTGGCTGTCAGCGACACTCCTCCACAGTGCCACAGGATGCAGACTTCACAGATGGATTCAAGAACTCACTGATTTATTAGAAACTTCAACTATTTATACATTATTTCAGATGCAAGGAGCAATGGAAAGGTTAGGCCTTGCTCAGTTAGGAGTAACTGAGGTTTTAACAATGTTCTAAGTCATAATTACTTATGAACAACTTTGCTGGCCCTGAAAAGTCAACTTAACAACTGGAACCTATGGATCTCATTCAGAACACTTCAAAATGCATTTTTTAAATTAAATCCGGTGTTTTGATATTTATCTTTCGCCCATAACCTTCATTTCATTTTCTGCCCAATGATTTAAATGAGATTTATATTCCCTGATTTGAACCTCCTGCTTGCAGTCTGTGTGAATTTGTCAAACCGATTGGTTGATGAGAGTATCTTTTGCTTGCACTGCAGATCCCCTGCAGAAAGTGACAAATTCAAAGTGACATTGGAATACAGAAAGTTAATGTGCTAGCTCCCACTAAAATACAGTGGGCAGCTTTTTGAGGTCAGCAGGAAGTGCCCTTCATTTACTGCTGACCTCAAAATCCAGGCCATTACTGTTTTTGACTGTAACAAATCTTGCCATGTGAAGAGCTACTGTTAAATTCAGATCCTAACTTTGTGAGGTACACTTGATTTGTCAAAGTATTACTGTATAAATATCACATAAAGCCTGTTCTTTAAAATATATTTCAGCATGTAGCTAGCACAGCACTCCACAACTTTGGTTATTAATGTTCTTACCCCATCACCAGAGAATGCTCAAACAGTGTTATTTTAATAAGGTATCTGGACATCTACATCAATCAGTAATCTAGTGCAACTCTTGGTGAGTGTTTGGAATTGATTATGTTATTAAATGGCAAAGCTTTGGCCTTTAAGTTGCTTTTCCGTAGATTTCTAATTCAATCTAGTCTTGAGAGTTGCTGAACAAAGACAAAGAACAACCTGAAGGGTCATTTTGTCTTCTCATTTTTATCCTTGCTTTCTCTGAGTAGCTTGGCTCAGAGTAAGGCACAACCCTATCAGCAAGAGCAATTCTATTGTGAAACGTGTTTTCACCCACACTTTCCAGCAATGGCCAGGAGTAGAAACCCTGGGAATTATATTTTTGTTCATACCTGGGTTCAGACACTGAGGCCAATAATAGCAGCTGAAACAGAGATAATTATGCACAGACTTCTCTGGCGGTGCATGCCCCAAGACCAGAGGTTCCTATCAAAGCTCAACAGATCTTTGAATGATCCGCCAAATTTTCTGTCTCACCCACAACATTTCCCACGGCAGGTGAGGCGGGAGAATTTTGGTCAAGGAATATCATCTAGGGTTGGATTGTTCACGCCAGCCATTCATGCCGGCTGGAGATTTGACTGGGTGCCCTAAGGCTTCCTGGGCGGGATTTTCCAGCCACGCTCACCCCAAGACCAGGAAATACCCACCAAGACTAACAGACTTTGCATGATGCTTTCCCACCTGCTACAATTCCCCTGCTGGCCATGATTTTACCAGCTCGCCCCACCCATCAATGGATTTATTAATATTTATTGAAATGCTCATTTGCATGGCATTAGTGAATTGTCCGGGCTCCTTGCCTTTGTGGCCTTGCTGGGAGAGGGTCTCTCTGGTGAGGAAAGCACCTGCTCCCCACAAACCGAGAACAATCATGTTGCCCCCCCATTGGTAAAATTGGACGCCATTAAAGCCCCTGAGGGAGGTCTTGGGCAATGGAGGCCATTGGGCAGTGAAAGCTTGGCAGTGCCAGCCTGGAACCTTGGCACTACTAGCCTGGCAACTTGGCAATGCCCACTGAGCAGTGCCAGAGTGGGTCCTGAAGGTGTCAGGGAGGTCTGGAGGGGTGGAGCCTGGAGGAGTGGGGCCTGGAGGGATGGGGCCTATGTGGTGGGGCCAAGTCGGGGTGGTCCGATTGGGGATGGAAGGGGGCCCCACTGCCGCTCTGCAGTTGTGATCGACTGGGGGGGGGTGCATGATCGGTCTGGGTGGCCGGGGGGGGTGGCGGGGATGATATTTTTGGCTGGTGTAGGTCTCACAATCAGCTGTGGTTCCTGCAATAGCGATGGGAGTGGGTCAAGTCCGGATGTAACAGCAGAGGAAGTTAGGCCTCAGCTGTTGCACTTGTGCATGTGCAGCCACAGAGTTCTGCATATATGCAATAGCTCCCTCTGCTGCTAACGCTAGCTGGCTGGTGAGTTAAGGCCCACCCACTGCCTTTAGTAACGAGAAACATCTAGCTCATTTTTTCATGCACTCAGTGCATATTATTTGGAATAAAGACTTGGCCAAAAAAACAGATCTGCAACTCTCCCATTTTCGTGCTAACTGAACACTTAGAATTTTTCTCGTAAAATTGCACCCTCTGTCTTTGACCTCATGCTGATAGCAAATCTAGTCACTAGATCTTAGTGGAAACCATGGTTTTTTAGTGCAAGTATTCCCATGCTTCTTTAGCACTGTTCATCAACAAATAGCTAGAGTTGTGCTTTAAGAATATCTATAAGAATAGCTTTGTGGGTATAGTCCATGGCAGAGATTAGACTGAAAATGAAAAAATTATAGAAATGTTGGTTTTAGTATAAAGATGTTATTAAAAGTCCAGAGTTGGATTATGCATCTTGTACCTCATGCAGATTCGCTCTGGTTCAATGCTATGACCTGCAACAGTACCATCCTGATAGAATTGTGTAATCACTAACCACTAATCTTACTACCATTAACAACACAGCAAGCTCTGGAGCAATGCCAGCTCTTTACATAGTCAGTGTTCAGTCTAATTGATTTCCCCCTTTCCCTGGCTACATCATACTCTATGAGTAAATGACATGGATTTTAACCATTGCAACCAAGAGGTTTTCCCATTCATTCCTTCCTCTACTGATTTTATCTAAGTCTAAGAGGCATTGTAATTTATCTGGTTTCTTCCAAGCTAAGGGAAAAATCTTTGGACACCTTCCCATCACCCATCCCACCATCTATGCACAAGCCAGAATCTCTATTAAAAACAGTAAAAATTTGGAGGAGTGAAAAATAATTAAACATGTAATCATTATACACCGCGTTCAAGCAGTGTATATTATTTACATGTATAGAATTATTACATACTTAAATATTTTTTTCTTACAGATGCACTTCTACACATTCAAAGCTTGTTGCATTTGCAGACCCATGTCCATCATTCCTACCTGCGGTCCCATTTTCCTTTGAGTTCAACTTTTTGTCCAGAAGCTTGAGAACGAGCAAGTCTTTGTGCCATTTCTCCACTGGTTCCATTTTTCAGACCTCCTGAAATTGCACAAAGGAAATAAATGTCAGGGATTGATGGGACACTCAGAAGGATATGTAGGATAAGACAATGCTATAGCGCAGGCACTTCCCAAACACAATCCTTGTCTGATACTTAAGTTGATTTGGAGAAATTTAAATACACGGTGGCCTTCTCTGTGTACCTGACTGACAAAAAGAAACGGAGGATAAGAATTTCTTTAAAGTGTCACACAACTTTTATTTGATGGTTGTTAGGGTATAAACCAGTGAACATTTTCATTGGCTGGACATTTGCAGGATGGGGCATAATACTACAGACTGCGATCATTGTACAAAAAAAAATTGATGACTTTAACAGGAAATGGTGGAGTGGTGATATTTTCACTGGACTAGTAATCTAGAGACCCAGGTACAGCTCAGGGGATAAAAGCAAATTACATCAGGCGCAGGAATTGTTTATAAAGGGTGGCATGGTGGCACAGTGGTTAGCACTGCTCTCTCACAGCGCCAGGGCCTTGGGTTCAATTCCGGCCTCAAGTGACTGTGTTGAGTTTGCACATTCTCCCCATGTCTGCATGGGTTTCCTTCAGGTGCTCCATTTTCCTCCCACAGTCCAAAGATGTGCAGGTTAGATGGATTGGCCATGGTATATTGCCCTTGAGTGTCAGAGGGATTAGCAGGGTAAACGCATGGGGTCAGAATCTGGATGGGATTGTTGTTGATGGATACACAATGGGCCAAATGGCCTCCTTCTGCACTGTAGGGATTCTATGATTCTATGGTGCTATGATTGCCTATTGTTAGTCAGCCTGAAGCCTGTCGAGAGAAATCAAGAAGTGGTTCAAGTTGACAATGGCATAACGCTCTCTGAGATATCAGCTTGCCTTAGCTCTCACACCAATAAATGCAGATGGATTAGTTATGTCTCAGTTAGAACATGCACTCTGATCCTATTTACACCTCATTCCAAAATTTTCAAGGGAATGACAGTGTGACTAATAGTGTAAAAGGAAAAGTTCTCGTCAGTCCGTATCTGATTGCTTGGATATCTTCCACCTTAAGGAGAATTCTGGAAATCAATGACAGCAACTTCTCAATTTCTGCTTTTAGCTGTGCATTAGTGGACTCTAAAAAGTGCTGTCAGTTTCAGCGGAGTACTGAAAGCAAACGCTGACAGTTTTACCATCATTGCTGCCACAGAATCCGAATCCTTTCCATATATATGCTCAAAATCGGTTCATCACCGTAGCAGAATATTACGAAGGTGGCAGAAAGCTTACAGGAAAGTTGAAGTATTGCGAAAAGCCGAAAAGGCTGCTGGCCACAGCACACTAATTCCACTGTAACTTTCTGAAAAGGAATTCTGTGCATGGGATTCCCCCACCACTCCCAGGGTCTCCCTCCATATTCCAAAGGACTACACACCCCAAGAAGAATTCCCCAATACATGGGATTCCTCCCACCCCCAGAGGTTCCTTCCCATGCTCCCCCCCTTCTCCCCACCCCAACAGCCCTAACTCTGAAACCCTTCTCCCAAATCTGACTCCCATCTCCTTGCTTTCCGCTGCCAGGCACAATCTCACTCTTACCCACTCCACGCAGCACAATACAACTGACCCATTCTGAGGCCTGTGCCCACTTGAATGCCCTCCAGGCCAGATCTGACCTGACCAAACCCTCCAGAGGCCGTTCCCAACATGCAGCTCTCCTACTGGGGCTTAACTTGACTCTCCAATGTAGCCCCACCCTAAACCGCACCCCCCACCCGCTCCTCCCAGAGGCCCGATTCAACCTGACAACACCTTTCCCCACAGCCTATCTCTACACCCTCCAGAAGGCCAACCCCTTCCCTGAGGCCCCACCCTAACCTGCTCAAAGCCCAACCTAACCTGAGGCCAGATGTCCCTCAACACCGGAGGCCGACAACCTCTCTCAACCACAATGCCTCCCTTCTCCCCACCTCCACCTTGAGCTTGAGATGTGATCCCCCCTCCCACATGAGGACTGAACACCCCCTTCACCAAAGCCCAATCTATCAAATGAAGTCAATGGCAAGGAAGATTGAATTGGATGTATAATGTTTAATTGCAGCTGAAGTTGAATTTCACTTTCCTAGTACAGTCTGCCTACTCTATGAGGAAAGCACCCACACTAGCAGATTGTTTACTTTAATCTAATTTAATAAGTGCGCTTATAATATGCTGCAAAATCAGTCAGAATGTCTCACAAACACATAAAGCCAGTTTCTGAGTCCAATGGTGCTTCAGAATTCTTGGAGTTACGTTGTTGTTCTGTGGACTGAATGATGTGATACATAGGGTGAGATTTTCAATTGCCTGTTGGATAAGAAAGGGCAGTAGGTGCCCTTTAAGTGGCCTGCAAGTATCCCATTGCCCCTAGGATGTGCTGATCTTTTAAAACAAGGAAGTGGGTGTGGGGGATGTGGGCATCAGGAACCCATTTGCTGTCAACCGGAGCCTGTTAAATGTCTTGACGAGTTTGCTAATGGGCCCAAAGGCAATTTTCAAATTGCTGAACCCCCTCAGTCTGCTATACAATGATGCAGAATTGTCAGCTGGGTTCAATTCAGGGAGCTTGTAACTATTATTTCTGATTATAACAAATTTTAATGACTAGGGTTTTTTAGGGCACTGCATCCTTCAGTTGGCTGTTTGTCCATTTGCCTGTGCCTGTGATATTCTGCCTGCTCCTCAGCTGCAGACCCCACTATGGTTGGTGCAACCCTTTGCTGCTGACACACTGCAGGCAGCTCCGACCCTCCTGTTAATGCTAGATGCTACTAAGTGGGCACCGCCCTTGACTCTGGCCCCACATATATTTCAAGATTGTGTTGTGTCAGCGATGAAGTTTCAACATGCGTTCGAGAGCTGGAAATTATCCTGCTGTCATATTCCTGACCCTGGATTAAATGTCAGGCATTTGGGCATCATGGCATTCTGCCTCACAACAGTGATTTAACTATGTATTATAGATAAATGAAGTCAAGAACCTGGGACTGTCACTTATAGATTACTAATCCAAATTGTTTTTCACTCCTTGGATCGCAAGTCATTTTCTCTCTGAATTATTTTTTTGAAGGAGTGCCAGGTCCTCCCTCAGTAGGCAGGTAAACTAGCTTTCTGCTTCAGGCAGCTCCAACCCACAGCACTATAACTTCCTTCACAGATAAAGCAAGGAGGTAGGTCTGGCTAGTATCTACCCCTGGGGGTCGACATTTATGGCATCAATCTGGTCCATACCAGGCATCCAACCAGCTAAGCCAACCATCCTCCCAACTTGTCTTCTGGCAACATGCATTTTTACATGCATGTTGCAGTCTGGAGCTTTGGGTATTGTGGTAGAAGTTCCAATGTTGTCTCCATCACATGGCTGACCAAGAATCGCTCCCACTCTTACCATCTGCCATAGGTGTTTGTTCAATGGATTTACAGGTTGATAGTCAACCTGTTTGTCTGCGTCATGAATGCATCTTCTTTGGCCATTAGGTCCTGGAGTAGGATTTAACCTGGAGCTCCTGGCTCAGAGGCAGGGACACTACCCACTCTGTTACAAGACGTTGAAACAAGTTTCAGTCTATTATAACAAAAAGTCTGTGAGTTCTTTCCCCTATCTGTCTGATTATCAGGTCTAGCATTCAGACTAGTTATTTAGACAATAACAGTCAGCCATTAAAGATATAGTTTGCAGCCTAAATCTTTTAGCAGGTAATTTTCACTGAATACTTTAAATGCCAAAACGTCACCGAATGACCAAGGTAGATCTTAAGTTGCCCACCAGTTTAGCCCACATTTAGCACCTAGCACCATCTTATAGAATCACAGAATGGTAAGAAGGAGACCATTCCCTGCCCGTCTGACTGCAGCCTTGCAATTTCCATTCCCTCAGGTACTTATCTAATTCCCTTTAGAAAGCCGCAATTTCAGCTAGCGAGTTTCCAGATACTAATCTTTCACTGTACTTCCAAATGTTGCCTTTGGCTCTTTTGCCAATTTGTTTAAATTGTCCTCTGGTTCTCAACTCTTAAAGCATATCACTGTCATCACAGTCAGCTACACTTCCAAATTCTGCGCTGTCAATTTTGTAACTGTACCCTGTACATCTAAATCTAAGTTATTAAAACATATCAATAAATTTCCCAAGCACCAATCCTTGAAGAACCTCATTGTATACCTCATTCTTTTTCTGACTTGCAGTCAGTGACTAGTGAAGTTCTGCAGGGATCTGTGCTAGTAACCCAACTGTTCACATTATATATTAATGGTTTAGAAGAGGGAACTGAATGTATTATCTCCATATTTGCATATGATACAAAGTTGGGTGGGAGGGTGACCTGTGAGGAGGATGCAGGGATGCTTCAGCGTGATTTCAGCAGGCTGAGTGTGTGGGATTATGCATGGCAGATGCAGTATAATGTGAATAAATGTGAGGTTATCCATGTTGGTAGCAATAATAGGAAGACAGATTATTACTTGATTGGTTGTAAATTGAGAGAGGTGGATATTCAGTGAGACGTTGGTGTCCTTGTGCTTCAATCACTAAAAATAAGTGTGCAGGTACAACAGGCAATGAAGAAGACAAATGGTATGTTGGCCTTCATAGCGAAAGTATTTGAGCATAGGGATAGGGATGTTTTGCTGCAATTGTATAGGGTGTTGGTGAGGCCACACCTGGAATATTGTGTGCAGTTTTGGTGTCCTTATCTGAGGAAGGATGCTTTGCTACAGAGGGAGTCCAGCAAAGTTTTACCAGGCTGATTCCTGGGATAGCAGATCTGTCATATGAGGAGAGACTAAGTTGGTTATCCACTGGAGTTTAGAAGAGTGAGAGGGGATCTCATAGAAACTTATAAAATTCTAATAGGGTTAGGTAATGTAGATTCAGAAAGAATGTTCCCAATGGTGGAGGAGTCCAGAACAAGGGGTCATAGTTTGAGGATAAGAGGTAAACCTTTTAGAATTGAGGTGAGGAAAATTTCTTCACCCAGCGTGGTGAATGTGTGGAATTCACTACCACAGAAAGTAGTTGAGAACAAATTGTTGTCTGATTTCAAAAAGAAATTAGATATAGCTCTTGGGGCTCAAGGGATCAAGGGACATGTGGGGAAATCAGGATATTGAATTTGATGATCAACCATTATCAAAATGAATGGTGGAGCAGGCTCGAAGGGTCAAACAGCCTATTCCTGTTTCTAGTTTCTATGTTTCAATATTCCAGTCAAAAAGCAGCTGCTCACCACTGCTCTTGCTTCCAGTCACTTTGCCAACTTCATATCCATGCTGTTATTGTCCCTATTATTCTGTGGGCTTCAGCTTTGTTAATAAGCCAGCCATGTGGCACTTTATCAAATGCCTTTTAGAAGTCAATATACACCACACTAATCTTATTACCCTCATCGACCTCTCTGTTACCTGATCAAAAAACTTAATCCAGTTAATTAAACACGATTTACTTTTAAAAAAATCATGATGGGTTTCCTGAATGAATCCACATTTGTTAAAGTGATTCTTGATTTTGTCCTGCATTATCATTTTCTAAAAGTTTTTCCACCAGATTTAAACTGATTGACCTATGGTTCCTAGGCTTATCCTAACATCTTTTCTTGAACCAATGTGTATGTAACATATGCAATACTCCAGCTTCATGGCACCACTCCTGCACCATTGGAGGACTGGAAGATTGTGGCTGGTACGTCCGCAATTTCCACCTTTACTACCCTTTGCATCTTTTGATGCATCCCGCATTGCGTCGAGGTTTGGTAAAGGAGTTAGGCAATGGGTACTTGGAAGCTCGGTAAACAGCAGATTGCCAGTTAACATGCCTTCTAGCGATCATTAAAGACACTGCATGGCATTTTGATGGCTAATATTTCAATTAATGCCCTTTCCCAGGAGGGATCAGCTGAACATGTCACTCGCAGCACTGACGCTGATTTGAAATTCTACTTAAAAGGGTATTCATCATTTCATGTTAATTTCTGCTGGAGCTGTGAAACACATTTGCACCTTTCCTGTGACAAGTTGTCAAGATTTCATAAATTCTTGAGCAAGGTTTTATGGAAGGAAGGTGGGATCAGGATATTGAATTTGACGTTCAGCCATGAACAAAATGAATGGTGGAGCAGGCTTGAAGAGCCGAATGGCCTACTCCTGTTTCTATTTTCGATGTTTCTAATTATTCTGCAAATTCCATTAGCTCAGCTAAAAAGAATCAGTGCTATGTTACTCCACATTCTTGGACATCTTATAGAAATCACTGAGGGAAAGGGAGTTCTTGGTCACAGGCATCTTGCTCGGGCTCCTCCTTGGTATGGATGAGGAATAGGAAAAGAACATAAGGCCAGGCAGAGCAGCAACAACTAATGCAGGAGAGAGGGATGGAAAGACAAGGAGAACAAGGTGGCATCCTCACTCCCTTGCTGATACATCCCTGCTCCTCCTCTGTTTCTCTCCCAGCAGAGCCTTCAGTGCTGCATCCAAGAAGCTATTCTCCCTCTCCCTCAGTCTCTGAGCTATCCTGCAATGTGCCACAGTGTCCCAGCTAAAGCACTCTGACTCTTCAAGGGAAGTATCCTTTTAAGTAACACTTCAAATCAGCATCAATGTCCACATTTACTATTCCGCAAAAGTCTCATCTAGTCTACCCTTAAGTGCTGATCTTGCTGACATCTGGTTTTGCACCGCTAGGCAAGTTCCAATTACAGTAATCAGCAATTAGGATCAAAATTTTGCGCTAAATTTTCAAACAGATATGTTTTTTGAGCACTGCATCTCTGTTTTCATTATTTGCCCAAAGTAACCCACGAAAAGCCAGCTGCAGGCACAAATAACAAAGCTTCTATTGTCTTATAAATTTGATTAGCTGACCGAAAAAGTGCTGCGATCTTAAGCCAGTCAACTTCTGTGTATTCATTCAATTCTTTACAATCCACATCTGATAAAGACCTTGTTCATTTTCTCCTAGTCTCTACCTCTCAAGGGTTGCCAACCCTCCAGGAATCAAAGATTAGCTTACTGTATGCTGTTGTGAGCAACCTAGACACAGGTGCAGGAGAGGGTGGGAAGGATGGAAAGGGAGGGTATTCACAGCGGCACTAAAGAAATTGTGCTTCCTTCTTTAAACCCATGGAACACCATCCTCTAAAATTATAAAAATAAAATAAATAAAGATATGCTTATTGCTAATTCTAAAATTTACAAACTGGACAAAGACCTAAAATGCCTGAACTTATGACGCTGAACAAAAGGAGCTGCCTGGCAGTATCGGAAAAACTCATGTATTGTTATCCCCAAACAGCCACAAATAATATCCTACAGGCTGCTCAGACCAAACTCAGAGAGAGCTATACAAAGGATGGCTTCATAACCTAGGCTGATCAACAGGAGTCTGCTAAGACAAAGATCCCCACAACCTTCCTTTCAATTCCTAATAGTTAAGACATTTAACAATCTTGGAGACCCAGATGAGGAATACATGTCCTTTGTCAAACACAGTGCGGAGAGGTAGGAGTCCTGTGACATGGGCCCCTGGCAACGTGGAACCAGTTACATTACCTTGCTGAACTGCAAAGTCTCAGTTTGCTGTTTTACCATCTCAGCAGCAGCCTCATAAACAGGGAGCTCTGGCCCAGGTTCAATATTTGGCCCATCTATGCATTTCTGCCGGAAATTCTGTACCATCAGCTGTAAGACTAATTCTTCTCTGCATGCCTATCTCATCATGTGAAGTCAACATCACTGGAAAAGTGAATTATAAGCATTGGTTTTCAACTCACTGACCTCCATGAAGGAATGCCTCATTGAACTTTGATTCTGGACTCTGGAACCCACGTGAAACAATATTTCTTTTCTCTGTGGTCTTTGTACTGTAAATTGTTCTTCTCTCTATTCCTCTTTTACTGTATGGATACAAAAGAAGCAACATTGTGACCCTTCTCTCATGCTTTGAGTGTCTGAAGTTAAACTAACCCTTTGAGTTTGTCCTATCTTACGTTTGCTGTGGAGTGATTAATTAAAAATTGGATTTGACCAAAACTGAAGGGTTGGGAAATATGTCATTGCTTAAAAGAAGGGAAGCAAGTCAAAAACATCTTTCTGTTCCCAGACAGATGGTAGAGAAGAAATTGGAACTGTTTAAATTAAACCCTTTCCTGTCCATAACAATTTCAAAAAAAAAATTTGGTCCAATTTAGCATGCCATTATTGTTGCTAATGGTATATTTTCATTTTCAGGCTTTTCTTACTTTGGCCTCTTACATTGTTTCAATCATACACAACACAAGCTTTGGAAAGCCTTGCCTTTTCCCTGAGTGTTGCAACTTCTGGTATCTCCATTCCTCCAGTATCTCCTCCATGAAGTTGAGAATCTGGTGAACTGGTGCGATGACAATAATCTCTCCCTCAATGTCAACAAATGAAAGAGACTGTCATCGACTTCAGGAACCACAGTGGAGAACATGCCTCTGCCTACATCAACGGAGATGAAATAGAAATGGTCGAAAGCTTCAAGCTTCCAGGTGTCCAGATCACCAACAACCTGTCCTGGTCCCCCCATGCTGGCACTATAGTTAAGAAAGCCCACCAATGCCTCCACTTTCTCAGAAGACTAAGGAAATTTGGCATGTCAGCTACGACTCTCACCAACTTTTACAGATGCACCATAGAAAGCATTCTTTTAGTTTGCATCACGAATTGGTATGGCTCCTGCGCTGTCCAAGACCGCAGGAAACGACAAAAGGCTGTAAATGTAGCCCAATCCATCATGCAAACTAGCCTCGCATCCATTGGCTCTGTTTACATTTCCTGCTGCCTCGGCAAAGCAGCTAGCATAATTAAGGACCCTACGCACTCCAGACATTCTTTCTTTCATCTTCTTCCATCAGGAAAAAGATACACAAGTCTGAGGTCACGTACCAACTGACTCAAGAACAGTTTCTTCCTCCTGCTGTCAGGCTTTTGAATGGACCTACCTCGCATTAAGTTGATCTTTCTCTACACCCTAGCTATGACTGTAACACAACATTCTGTACTCTCTAATTTCTTTCTTTATAAATGGTATAATTTGTATCGTGCGCAAGAAACAACATTTTTCACTGCATACTAATACATGTGACAATAATAAATCAAATTTCCTTTACAGCAGCTACTGCCAGAGAAGGGGCAAGGAAGTCATGTTAAATTTTAGGTATCAACAAGTAGCTAGCTCATCTGGCAATCAAGCATCTGTCCCAAAATTGTTGGCCTGCTGCATTGTTTCATTTTGGGCCTAGTTGCCCTTTTCTTTATTCATTCATGAGAGGTGGGCAACTCTGGCATCTTTATTGCATCTCCCTGGCTGCCTTGAACTGAGTGGCTTGCAAGGCCATTTCAGAAGGCATTTAAGAGCCAACCACACTGCTGTGGATTTTGAGTCACATGTAGGCCAGACCAAGTAAGGATGGCAGATTTCCTTCCCTACAGGACATTCGTGGCTTTTACAACGAAGGTCATCATTAGACTTTTAATTCCTAATTTTTATTGAATTCAAATTTTGATTTGATTCACAGGGATTAGAACCCTGGTTCCCATTAGACAGGGCCTCTGGTTTACTAGTCCAGTGACAATGCCACTATGCCATTGTCTCTCCTTTAGTGTAGGTAATATTCAGCTGATCTTCCGAATTAGCAGCATTAATTCAAGTAGACACTCCCCCACCCCGAGTTTTAAGTTTTAGAATTTAAACCACACCATTTTTTTCTGCAAAGTTCTTGATTCCTGGTGGCTTGAAAAGATTCAGTGCAAATAGGCTTAAAATATTCTGTATTTTTTCATTAGCTACAATATTTACAACATGATTTTAAGGATATGAACATCAGTATTCTCCCTTCCAACAGGTTGGTTAAGAAATGTTATAATTAAATTACTATATTTGGGGACTGAAAGTGCAAGTTCAAATATAGAGCAGAAGCCAATTCAGAATTTGCAGGGTTAAGGAACTTGTGTAAATGATCTTAGTTATTTTCTTAATTGGAATTGTACATGACAAAGCACAATTCAGCTACAATTTCAGACAGAACAACGTCCTATATTTTTGTTGTGCCTTTTACATAGCAAAGCATGCCAAATACTATTTGTACTCAGCTGTGAGTGCAAACAAAAGCATTTTTGCACCTCTGAAATGCAACATTAGATTTTACTGCGGATGCTGGAATCTGAAACAAATATAGAAAATGCTGGAAAATCTCAGCAGGTTTGACAGCATCTGTGGAGAGAGAATAGAGCTAATGTTTCTGGATGATTCTTTGTCATTCTGATTGTGTGTGGCCTTTAAGTCTATATATGTATTTCTGGGAGTTGGGATGGGTCACTGACCACATTCCTGTTGAATGGTGCTTGCGGCATGGTGGCACAATGGTTAGCACTGCTGCCGCACAGCACCGGGAACTTGTGTTCAACTCCAGCCTCGGGTTACTGTCTGTGTGGAGTTTGTACTTTCTCCCTGTGTCTGTGTGGGTTTCCTCCAGATGCTCTGGTTTCCTCCCACAGTCCAAAGGTGTGAGGATAAGATGGATTGGCTGTATTAAATTAACCCTAGTGTCAGGGGGATTTGCTGAATAAATATGCAGGGCTCAGGGAATAGGGCCTGGGTGGGATTGTGGTTGGTGCAGACTCGATGGGCCAAATGGCCTCCTTCTGCACTGTAAGGATTCTGTGAAGTCTCATTTAGTAGATTAGCAGCAGTGAGGCTCCACTGGGTAGCACTGAATCCTGAAGACATGTTCCTTATGCCTTGCAACTTCCTGAGCCCCCCCTCTCCTGTTGCTGCTCCATCTAAGTACCTAGCAAAGAAAGACCTGATGTTACACTGTGCTGCTGGGTTCACTGAAAGAATTGAGCTTTGCCATCTGCAGTTCCAATTAAGAAAATTCTAACACAGAAATCACTCCCAAATATCCCAGAAAAGTGTAACGAATCAGAAACAACAGCACCTCAACATTTCGTTGTGGGGAGCAAATTCTGCTGGACTGTGTGTCCTCTGAATGGGAATTTACCACCTGCAGTATGAGATCTGGTAGTAGCATGCACGCCTGTAAACACTTCACAGGACACCTGACAGAGAAAAATTCTACACTGCTCGCCCCCAGCGATGTCAAAGTCTCACTGAAAACAGTTCGGTCCATCAGTGCGGCTAACAAGCGCTGTAAGAGTGGGGAACAATACACACAGCACAGCCACACTCACAGCCAGTGCGTTAATGTCAACCAGAATGTTAATGTCAACACCAAGACTCATTTACATTCGCAGAATATCCAGTTGCCTCTGGAAGTAAACTCAATCCAGCATCCTTACCGGATGAAGATGTGATTGGAGGGAAGTGAAACAGCCTCAGTGGTTTGTTTTGAAGCACTTCGCCGGTGTCCTCACCCTCTGTGCGCGCCCCCCCCCCCCCCCCCCTACACACAGACACACACACCTACCCCGGCCAACATAAACACACAGCGAGCTGAGGGGGGAGCAGGGGGCGGGGAGATTACCTTGCAGCAGCTTGTGAGCTTGTCAGAGGCATCTCGGCCAGCGCAGTGCTGTGTCTCCGGCCCCCGCCGCTGCTGCAATGGGGACCAGCGGTTCCCCCGCCGCTTCCACTCCTCAGGGGCGCTTCTGATCCCGGCCGCGGCTCTGCAACGAGCGGGCCAGCTCTGCAACCCAGGTCTCCAGCGATGTCAAGGACTAAAACCTCTTCTTAATAAAACAAAAAGCCAGCCAGCCTCCTCATCTTGAAGCTGCTAACACATCTCAGAAAGGCCCGCTGGCTGCAGGGTTCCACATTATGATTGACTTTTCCATCCTCCGGATCTAAATGAGTTTTTTTTTCCTTCCCCCTTGGAAAGAAAGAATAGCAGTGCTTTTTCTTTCGCAGTCCGGAACGTCTTAACAGCTCCCGAATGGTTTTGAAGTGTAGTCTAAAATTGTGTGCGAGTCAAAATTAAACAAATGCCCAAGAGCGGCATCAGTACAGCCTCAGATCTTACACAGTGAATCATCACTGAATGCTAACATGCTAAGCCATGTTATCAGAGCATGGTTCACAACGCACTGGCAGCGGATCCCCTGTCACCCTGCCTGTTACTGAGCATTTCCTGGATTTGTCATTCATGGGGATCGCCCTGCTCTGTTACTGTACATGCGGTCATGTACCGCGCTTATTTGTAGCAAACAGGGACAGATTGATTATTCAAATGGGCCTGGACTCTGCCACCCGCAGGTCTAACAGCAAACTGAACACATCTCAAAATTCACTAATAAAGACAACGCATTACATGGGCACATGAAATATGACATTGCATCAACGCTGCCTTGCTTTTTTTTCACAACGCTTGAGAAAACACTCTAATAGATTTAAATGAGTTAAATCAGTTCTATCATACAGTCAGATACAGGCTACAAGTGTGTTAACCAGCCTCACCTGGTAGAGATCTGTGGAGCTTGCTCAAATACAGTTAGTCATCCATCCCTGTCGCCATTCCCTTCCATCTGTCCTTTCCTGGGAGGCTGTTCCCTGCCTGTCGGTGAAATCTCCCACTCACAACCTACCCAGTTTGTGCAGTCGGGATGCCGCCCTGCTGTCATTGGTTGGCTTTCCCTGGGAGTTCGGTGTATCCTAGATACAGTTTTCAAGGCAATTTCAAGACGTAATCGACGAAATCCGGAGAGACCCGAATTAGGACTTTCTCTGCAGGCTGGGTGCCAAAGCCAGTCACCAAGGAGTCAAATTGGGGTAATCCTCAAAACGCCGACTATTCACCGCCTACCCATCACCCAAAACTGAAAGATACGTCAGGGATCTCTAATCTTGTAAAACTCTTGCAATTAATGCTCATTTCTATTATCCAAATCCACATGAGCCACATCTTCTTATTCATTCCTGGGACATGAGTGTCACTGGCTGGCCAGCATTTATTGTCGATCCCTAGTTGCCCTTGAAGGGCAGTTGAGAATCAATCACATTTGCTATGGCTCTGGAGTCACAAGTGGGCCTGACCTGGTAAGGAGGCAGATCTCTTTCCCTAAAGGATATTAATGAACCAGATGGGTATTTCCCCAACAATCAACAATTATTTCATGCTCATCAGTAGATTCTTAATTCCAGATTTTTCCACCATCTGCCATGGCGGGATTTGAATCTGGGTCCCCAGAACATTAGCCGAATAGCTGGATTTATAGTCTAACGATAATACCACCAGGCCATCACTTCCCCTATATCAAGCTGCATCTGGTCTCCCCTGCCGTGAATGGAAACAGCATCTTTGTGGTTAAACTGGAGTTGCAGTGGCACAACATTGATGGGAAATTGGAACCTGGTTGGATCTGTGATGACAAGACACCGGATTGTAATCTCTAAACTCGCTAATTTCTAAACTCCTTTTCCCCTCCTAAATCCCAGAACATGTTGCTGCTTCAAAAACAGGCACTGAATCTTCTCACAATTCCATGTATGACCCATTCCAATCAACACTGCCCCTCTCTCAGTACCCTCACCAAGTATTCAATATGACAATGACCATGGTAAACTGCTTCTCCTCATCCCTCCTGACCTGTCTGCTGCCTTTAACATGGCTCCCCAGATCATCCTCCCCAATGCTTCTCCTTCATTATCCAACTAGGTGGACTGACCTCCTCTACTTCTCTTTCTATCTATTCAATCTCATGTAATGGTTTCTTTTCCTCCTCCCACACTCTTATGTTCTGGTATCTGACAAGGGTCTATGCTTGGGCATGTCCTATTTCTCATCTACATGTTGCCTCTTAGCAATGCCCCCTGAAAACATGGACCTTGATTGTCTGCAGAATGCCAATCATGATCAGATTGCTGCAACACTCAACACCTCGACATTTCTTGCTGGGTCTTTCCAGCATGGCTTCTCCAGATATGCCGACTACATAGTGTCCATCAAAGAACTCAGGCGCAGTGCTGTAAAGCAGGGAAAGATAGGACATGCCTCCTTTTTCACAGGACTAGCTGACACAAAGTAAGTTCCGATGTTCTTTGTGGATGTTGGTAGAATGGGTCGGTGAATGGGGTGAGTGGCTAAATAAGTAGAATAGGTGAGGTAAATGAGGAGGTAGGTAGGGTGTGTGAGGCATCAGATGGATGAGAGGGTAGGTGGATAGGGTGGTATGTGGGCAGTGATAAGTGGGTAAGGTGGCAGATGGTTAGGCTGACAGGTGCTATGAGGGTATAATGGCAGATGGTTAGGGTGACAGATAGGCAAGATGAGTGAGTGCGTAGGTGGATCAGATTTGGAGGGGTGGTAAGGTGGGGGGGGGACTAATCAGGTTAGATTGTGGAGGCAGATATGTGGTCTGGGCTTTTCATGGTTGGCAAGGGTAGTCAGGTCAATTTGGGAAGTGGGGGGGGTCAGTGTGGTCAGGGGGTGGTTAGGTGGTTAGGAGGGTAGTCAGGGGGTTGAGGGGGAATTGGTGGTGCAATCTTGGTGAGTGATTGGGAGAGTCAGTTCTGCACTTACCCTAGAATTAGACTAGGATATTTTTATCTTAATGTTTCTTGGGTAACTATTAAGATAAATCCACAGAACTATCTGAAGTCTTTGATTCTGAGTTACAATTAGAGATTTTCATGGGGGCTCCTGGGGACCAGGCAAATTGCCTATGAGAAGTTCAAACCCCCTGGGCAGTTCCCACAGATGTCAATATGTCCAGACCTCTGTGGGGTCCAGTTGCACATCTTGGATTCTGCTTTCTACACCCAGAGACCAAAAAAATCAGAGCCAAAATGTTAGGTCCCATATCAATGCTGACAATATTCAGTTCTGTTCAGTTGTCACAGATTCCTGTAAAACAAGAGCCTTTTCCAGATTACAAGATCCCAGGTGGATAGACACACGAAGATTTCCAATATGATATGCTGGTGTGCAGCTTGATTTTAGCTGGTTAAATCACTGTAACAATTTACTGCATAATTGGGGACTCCTGTACCTAGGCGTGTGCCACTCTGCTCATAAATCCTCAGGGCTTAGCTAAATTATTGTACCTAGAAATAGCCAGTAGAGATTTTTCAGCAGTATGATTTGAGAAACTATTATGTTTAAGGATGATACTTGTCAAACGCCTGGCTAATAAGAAAAGAAATACAAACTGTTAGAATAATACTTACATTTCACATGCTTTTAATATTTATGTGCTAACAAGTTTTAGAAGACAACAGTTTGCATCATGTTGGTTAGCTTTGTGTTAGGCATGGCCTAGTGTAGCTCAGGAGTCCCACTCCAGTATGGCAATATCTGCTACATTTGCTGCAGAGGACCACAGGCTGAGAAGGTGTACAATTCTTTGGTGTCTGATTTCTCTGGGCCCCCATCTCAGCCAGCCAAGCTTTTTGTTTAGGCATGTCTCTCCCAACGCCCTTCCAGACAGTCAGTCTTCAGAAGTCACAGCCATCAGCTGTCAATGTCACTGTCTGTCATCTTCATGTTCCTTTTACACGTGTCCTAGTAGCAGAAGTATGGATGCCCAGAAGGATGTGACTCAGTCACCAGATCACTGTATAGAAGGTCTTTGGATATAAGGTTGCCATCCATCCAATACACTATCAATTTGTTAACGTTCTATAGATATTTTTAAAGGCAGATAGCATTTATCAATGATCAATTTCATAATTTTAATATCTTTCCAATAGTTTGATACAGGTCTTAAAAATATTCAGCACAATGTTAATATAGAATAAGGATTCATGAAGTTTATCTGTCGTTCACATTAACAGAACTTTCCACAAGTGGTTTATCATCTTTTGCTAAATCTGCCAGTGCAGTGCTGAGTGCATACTGTCAGAGGTGCTGCTCCATGCATCAAACATTAGCCCAGATCTCCCAGTCTCCAAATGCTTGTGCAGTAGATGCACCGAGGGGTCTTTTGAAAGACATTTCGATGGCTCTGACTCACTCAGCGGAATAGTTACCCAGGAAAACATTAGAAGGATTAAAACCAGTTCTAACTCCTGAGTAACTATAAACTAGCCTCTGACCCAACACTCTGACCTCTTGACTACCCCATACCCCGACCTGACTAGCCTCCCAATCGCCTGGTTTTCTTCCCAAACCTCCAACTCCCTCCCGACCCCCCTGACTACGCTGCCAATTCACTGGCTGCTCAATCCCTTGGCTATCAGCTTTCCACTCTGACACTCAGATTATCCTGCTGAACCCCCTGACTTACCCTACACCCTCACCCACCCTATCCCCTCACACATCCAATTATCATCCTATGCCTTAACACTACCTCCCAATGTGCTCACCCACCCATATGCCACCCTATGGCCTCAATCACCACCACCTGACACTGCACCCCTCACCTGCTCACCTGGCACCGAATCCCCTCACCACCCACACTGACACCTTCCCCTCTTACCCCCTCAAGTGCCACCCACTGCCTTCACTCAATTACCTGCCATCCTACCGTATCATGGTCCCCACTAACACCCTACTTCCTCACCCAACCAACTGTAATTAAACTCCCTCAATCACTTACTTGTCACCTTATCCCTCACTCATTTAGTTGACACCCTACTGTCTCATTTGCTTATTATTGCTATAGAAACACTCGGGCATCACCTCCCTGCTAATGCTTTGAAAAGGGAAGTTTGGCTTGGCTTCTCTCAACGATCCTGTACTATGAAGGTGAACTCAATACTCTGTATTTTTGAGGAGATATGCCGTGGAAGTGTGGGTAGGAAATCTGGGGCTCTGGTCCAAGGTGACTAAACAGGAGCAAAGTGGCAATTCGACCATGATAGTAACTTCTTGGAAGATTTGACACGTAACATCAAAGCTCTATCCTACCTTCTTGGGCAAATATAAAAGATGCCATGATACTTTTGAGGAATGATGTGGAGATGCCAGCGTTTGACTGGGATAGGCACAGTAAGAAGCCTCACAACACCAGGTTAAAGTCCAACAAGTTTATTTGACAGCACAAGTTTTTGGAGCCTCAGGCTCTTTCTTCAGGTGAGTTTGGCAGCTTGTGCTGCTAAATAAATCTGTTAACTTTAACCTGGTGTTGTGAGACTTCTTACTGTGCTTCACCCAGTCCAAAGCCGGCATCTTCACATCATGGCTACCATTGACCATGCGCAAATTGCTGGCTTCAAGTGGAGAAGATCTTCAAGAAGATCGCACATACCGATAGACTCACCTGAAGAAGGAGCCTGAGACTCCAAAAGCTTGTGCTGCCAAATAAACCTATTCGACTTTAACCTGGTGTTGTGAGACTACTTACTGTACTTTTGAGGAAAGCAGTACAGGTTCCTGTTTTTCTGGTCAACATTCATCTCTGAACCAACAAAATGAATTATCTGATCATTTATCCAGCATACACACAATATAAGCATACAAAATAGGAGCAAAAGTAGGCCACTTGGCCCCTCCAGCTTGCTCCACCATTCAATAAGATCATGGCTGATATGTTTGTGTTGAGTTCCACATTCCCATCTCACCCTGATAACCTTTGATTCCCTTGCCCAAAAAGAACTTATCCACCCCTGTCTTAAAAATATTCAGTGCCCCCACTTTCCCCACCCTCTGAGGCCAAGAGTTCCAAAGTCGCACAACTCTCTTGATAGAAACAAATTCTGCTCAATAAGGGCAAATTGTCCAATAAGGGCAATCCCAAATTTTAAAAGACTGAATGGCCTTCCATTGTACTATATAATTCAATGATTATACTGTTGTTTCTGAGACCTTGCTCTGTGCAAATGTGTTATTGTGTTTCTCTGCACCTCAACAATGGCTGTACTTCAAAAAATAATTAAAGGCGCTCTACAAAGCTTTGGGACATTCTGAGACTGAAAGGTATTATACGTAAATGCAACTTCTTTCTCTCAGAGAAAAACTGAGTGGACAAAACTTAATATAAGTACTACAATTTTATCCATAATATAGTGGTTTCACTGTTGATATCTAAATAAGTGTTTCTTCAGCATTGTTAGTGAGGTACAATAATAGCCGACGTTTTCCAGATCTGTTCTGCTGTTGAGACACTTCGAGCACTGCCAGCAGGAAATGAGCTAACTAACATCTGCCTGGCCTTCTCCAAAATCTATAATTGATTTCAGGTAGTTCTACTTTGCAGAGTGCTCAACACATGGAAGTGGAGAGGAACAAAATTTTGAAACAACCTAAAATACAGACCCTTTGATGGAGAGATGGCATATTGTTTGTGAATGAACAAATCGGACTGCACTAAAATTGGTTTTCCTGTCTTTGTTTAACCTGTTTGACTTCAATGGTTTTCTGGCTCTGGGTGATGTAGTGTTAGTTGCTAATTAAAGAAAATAAGCTTAATGTCACTATCGGTTCAGGAAGTGGAAGTGTGTGTGAAACAAAACAGAAATGGCTTTACACAAGCTGCACAACATGTTCGAAGAACTGTGAAGAAATTTGTTTTAAGTATCAGGTCATCTAACCAATGTCAGCACTACCCAAATGCTGCATACAAGGATACTGTTGAATAGAAGCAAAATATCATGGAGGCTGGACATCTGAAATTAAAACAGAAAATGTTGGGAAAACTCAGGAGGAATTCTCACCTTGGAGAAGCATGGGCCAATCAGATTGACCAGCAGCTCTCCAGTCCATCCAACAACAGCGCTGCAGTGGCCGGAAGAGGCACTGCACAGAGCTGCAGAAACTAGGGGAGCAATTTTACCATTTTGATTTGAAGTGCTGAATCTGGGCGTAATTCAGATCCGACTTGTAAACCTGTTCTCAGGTGTCCCCATACGCACTCAGCCTGAAAAAAAATTACAAGTCTGAACTGCACTGTGGGCAGCGCTTATCGTGCCTAAAATGCTGCTGCTCCGATTGGAGCCTCCAACTGCGCATGCACAGTGAAAAAGAAATTTGAAAATTGCTCCCTGCCACATCGCTCCTGGGCTGCAAAAAAGTGAATAAAGTGGCCCGGCAGAGATGGCCCACACAGACATTGTCCATTCCCCAAACATAACAGTCCACCCTTAACCACCACCCCCCCTCCCCCACCAGAGAATGATCTGGCCTCCCTTTTCACCCTCCAGCAGAGAATGATCTAGTCTCCCTCCTCCCCCCCGCCCCCAACATGCCAGGGAACAATCAGTCCTCCTCCTCCTCCCCCCCAACAAGAGAATAGTCAGGCCACCTTCGTCCTTCAAACCTCCTCATCCCTCATTCCTCACCAGAGAACCATTTGACCTCCCACCCCACACCAGAAAATGAGTGGACCTCTCTCTTCCCCCCACCAGAGCACGATCTGGCCTCCCTCCTCCTCTCCCCCCAACAGAGAATGATCTGTCCCACCTCCCTCCACCACCCCTCCACCACCCCTCCCCCCCCACCCAACACCACCACCACCACACCGATCTGACTTAGAGAGCTGCCGGAAGCTCTGAACGTACCTCTTCAGAAACTGGAGTACCCAAAACAAACTTTTTCCAAGCATTTCTGTTTTGCACCACATCTGGACAGGCGAACGTGATGGAAAAGGGGGAAATGCAGGTAAAATTGGGTGTCCAGCTCACAACGTCAATTTAAATGCACGCAAATGCATTTAAATTGACGTTGTGCCTGTTTCAGGCACGGTGCCGATTGTAGTCACTTTCGGGCCTTGGTGAAGTGGGAATCTGCATGGACTCAGGCGTGGCTTTTGCTTCTGTTAGAATCCGTCATCAAGGAGGAAATAACGAGGCATCTTGAGGGGAATTGCTTGATAGAGCAGACGCAGCACGGTTTCGTTAAAGGGAAGTCGTGTCTGACAAATTTATTGGAGTTCTATGAGGATGTGTCTAGGGCGGTGGATAGAGGAGAGCCGGTGGATGTGGTCTTTCTGGATTTTCAGAAGGTGTTTGACAAGGTACCTCACAAGAAGTTATTGCAGAAGGTCAGGGGACATGGAGTTGGGGGTAGGGTGTTAGCGTGGATTGGTTGTCAAATAGGAGGCAGAGAGTGGGGGTCAATGGGTGCTATTCGGATTGGCGGTTGGTGACTAGTGGAGTGCCCCAGGGGTCGGTGCTGGGGCCTCAGCTATTTACCATTTATATAGATGATCTGGAGGAGGGAACCAAGTGTATGGTGTCGAAATTTGCTGATGACACCAAGATTGGTGGAACGGCAAATTGTGCGGAGGGTGTGGAGAGTCTACAGAAGGATCCAGATAGGCTGGGCGAATGGGCCAGGAACTGGCAAATGGAATTTAATGTTGACAAGTGCGAGGTGGTCCACTTTGGTAGGAATAATGGGAGGAAGGACTATTACTTATGTGGCGAAAAACTGCAGCAGGCGACGGTGCAGAGGGACCTCAGGGTCCTTGTGCATGAGTCGCAAAAACCCAGCTTGCAGGTGCAGCAGGTGGTCAGGAAGGCGAATGGGATGCTGGCCTTCATAGCGAAGGGGATTGAATATAAAAGTAGGGAGGTCTTGCTGCGGCTGTATAGGGCATTGGTGAGGCTGCAGCTGGAGTACTGTGTGCAGTTTTGGTTGCCGTACTTACGCAAGGATATTTTGGCCTTGGAGGGAGTGCAGAGGAGGTTTACTAGGCTGATGCCGGAGTTGAGGGGGTTGAGCTATGAGGAGAGGCTGAATAAGCTAGGCTTGTACTTGTTAGAGTTTAGAAGAATGAGGGGAGATCTCATTGAGACGTATAAGATGATGAATGGGATGGATAGGATAGAGGTGGAGAGACTCTTCCCGCTCAGAAAGGACAGTAGGACTAGGGGGCACAGCCTCAAGATAAAGTGGGGGGCGGTTTAGAACGGAGTTGAGGAGGAACTTCTTCACTCAAAGGGTGGTGAATCTCTGGAATTCTCTGCCCGTTGAAGTGGTGGAGGCTGCCTCGCTAAATATTTTTAAGACGCGGGTTGATGGGTTTTTGATAAGAGAGGGGATTAAGGGTTATGGGGAGAGGGCGGGAATGTGGAACTGAGCCACGACAGATCAGCCATGATCTTATTGAATGGCGGGGCAGGCTCGAAGGGCTAGATGGCCTACTCCTGCTCCTATTTCTTATGTTCTTATGTTCACGCCTGACTTTACCAAGTTCTGGTGCCCAAAAACGGGTGAAACGCAATGATAAAATTGGGCCCTATATTCTGGAAAGTGGAAGCCCAGATAACTGTTAGGGATCCCATGGTAGGAGGATTGAGAAGAACTCAGGGTTCCTGAGGGGGCAACTGGGGACTCATGTGATAGGCAATAGGGGAATGGAGGTCCAGAGGTCACTGAACTTTAAAGTCAGGGTGTCTCTAGTCAGAAGGAGGCTTATCCACAACAACCTTTCTGATCAAGATCGACTTTTCCTCATTTCTGGGAACACTCAACCCCCATTCCCATACCCTGAGATGTTATCTGCCTCTCAGTCTAAAAATTGAGGCTGGGCGAGAAATGGCCCTTAAATACCATTAATTGGCCACATAAAGGTTTCAAATGGGCTAAAGTGGCCATCCAAGGCCTTGCCCACCCCAGCATAAAGTCGCTGGAGGATCAGGATGGGCAGGACCCCAGAGGAAATTACTAGCTATGGAATTGAAAGTCTGCCTTAGTACGCCATTAGGTTTGGGAAGAGAATTGGAATTGGAATCATATGAGAACAGCTCGAGGTTGAAGGTGTGTCACATGTGCTTATTAACAGAACAAGATAAATTATAAGAAATCAGCAGAGTCCCTTATTAGCGGAGAATCAAAAGAAATTAAAAGGTAAGAAATGCAAGTTTCAGTGAAAAGAAATCAAAAAACAACAAGTTGCTATAAAATACTCCAAACAGTGACTTTTAGGGTAAACTGTTCTGAAATCTTCTGGCCTTAAGTTTAAGCTTGTTCAGGATGATGTAATAAATAAAGTAATCTTGGGCTTTCTGTTTTTTTGCACAGTAGCTATGTTAATGGGCTAAATGGGGTTTCGGCAGATCTAACTTGTAGATGAAGGAGGCTTTAATATAGCAATGTTCCAGTGTAAAAGTGGCAGCAATCAGTTAATCATGAACTGACCTTGAGAGAAACAATATAATCTAAATTATAGGGAATTGATGGACAAGCGCCGCCAACCACCACCCCCCCACCCACCCCCCACCCCAATGTATAGCACAAGAAAGATGGTTGTAGCTGTTGAACGCCAATCATCTCAGGCCAGGGTGTAGCTATAGGATTACATAGGGTAGTGTTTTAGTCTCAACCACGTTCAGCTATTATATCAATGATCTCTCCTCCATCATAAGGTCAGAAGTGGGGATGCTTGCTCATGATTGCAAATATTCAGTCCCGCTCGCAACTCTTCAGATCATGTAGTAGTCCACGCCCACATGCATAAGACATGAACAATATTTAGGTTTCAGCTGATAAGTGGCAAATAACATTTGTACCAGTCAAAGGCCAGACAATTACCATTTGCAACAAGAGAGAATCTAACCACTTCCCCCTGACACTCAATGACATTTACCATCACTAAATTACACCGCCCAGCTCCCAAACCCAGCCACTGCCATCAATATTGTAGGGGTTACCAAAGATGAGAAACTTAACTATGTACATGAATACTGTGGTCAGAAGCTAGGAGTTCCACATTTCCTGACTGCCCAAAGTTTTTCCACCATCTACAAGGCATGGTGGCACAAGAGCAGCATAGTGGCACAAGAGTGGCACAAGGGTGGCACAGTTGCACAGTTGTTAGAACTGCTGCCTCAGCGCCATAGACCTGGGTTCAATTCTTGCCTCAGTTGACAGTCTGTGTACAATTTGCACATTTTCCCTGTGTCTATTGGGTCTCTTCTGGGTGCTCCAGTTTCCTCTCACAGTCTAACAATGTGCAGTTTCAATTAAACTTAGGAAGCTCGATTCCATCCAGGATACTTAAGTGGCCAGCCATCCTAAAAATCATTTCTTCCAGCACCTATGGCTTCAGTGTGAACCATCTAGAAGATGCACTGCAGCAACTCACTAATCACCTTGGACACCACATTCTAAACTCACAACCTCTACCACTGGAAGACAAAAGCACAAGCACATGGAAATCTCATCATCTGTAAATTTCTCCCCAAGTCCTGACTTGGAAATATATTTCTCCTTATTGCTGGGATAAAATCTTGGAACTCCCTACCTAACGACTTGGTGGCAGTACCTTCAGAATAAGGACTGCAGTTCTTCTAGTAGGTGACTCACCAACATGGACAATCAGGGATGGACAATAAGTGCTGACCTTGTCAGTGATGACTACGTCCCACAAAAGAACAAAGAAGATCCATTTTCCCATCACTTATCCTTGCAGCCTCTCTGAATGAGATTATTCAGTCACTTTTAATTTGCAGTTTTGTGCTCTAAAGAAGTGCACTAAGATTATTTAACTGCTTTAAGCTAAAATTTTGAGAGAAGTGACTTTTAGTCCACCAGTAAGATCCAGATCCTAGAAATGAATAAATAATGTTGAAATTCATTGTGCCACCTCATCCACTATCTCTTCTGTTCGGGAATTGTTCATGACACACTGATCGTCAACATACAAGAAATGAAATCAGATTGAAGCACTTTAGAAACAATTAATCAGGTGGTTTATTTTCAAGGATTACTCACTCGGTGACGGCTGAACTACCATTATCTGAGTATTTTCTTTCTATGAAGAACATAGATTATGTTCCTAATGGACAACATAGAACAAGTCCCCGATATGACCACTGGGAAATGCTCTTAATCAAGCTGACAATGGAGATAGATAGTCAATCCCGGTGTCTCTGGGCTAGGGAAAGGCAAAATGTGCAATATTTCCTTTTGTGACTAAATAACCCCTGCTATGAAGTATGCATAAGTGGACTTCGCATTCAAAAAATGCCTGCCTTAACTGTGATCTATTCTCTTGATACAATAATTTGCTGGCACTTACTGATTCACACATAAAGAATAATCACTGGAGGAAGGCAGCCAGCAGTGGCTGATACATTGACACTTCAACAACATGAACCAGTACTTGGCGTGGAGTTGGGAGAAAATTGGAGTGGAAAAAGCTTTACAAATTTCTGCTTAAGATCTCCTTTCATAGCACAACTGTGTTATGTAGTTATTGTTCTGAGTTGAGGGCTCTGGGTTTTGGCTTTCTGCAGTCGGAAGAAAAATTAATCTGCTGTCCTTGATTTGGATGTTATAAACTACACATCCACTGAAGTACAGGAAGATTTAAATAATTCAGTCACGCCAATGTGAGGCATAAGTTTCCAAATATTATAGCAGTAATTATTGGGGTTAGTGGGGATTCTCCTGGATAGTATCCCACAGTAGAAAGGGCTGCCCCACTGAAAGCCCCTTCATCCTCCACAATGATCCATTCCTCTCTGTAATAAGTCTTCAGAGGCAGAAGTCCCTTCACCAAAATCTCTTTATTTACAATTCCAGCTGCAGTACACAGAGTGCTATCAGACAGCAGTCTACCTTTGGCAGTGCCAGAGGAACTGACACTCCTGGTTAAATACATTGGCCCATCAATTGATTCCTTAATTAGGTAGTTCATATTCCAATAGGCCAACCTTAATGGCCTGATTGAAGTCTTTATATTCCCCCTCCCTCCCTCCTGTGGCCTGCCTGAATGGCCTGGTGAGTCCTATCTTACTTATTTGTAGTCTTAGACCTGCTCCATGTTCCTGGCCTACGGCCTACAGCAATATCTGCAGCGGCCACTACTCCCATTGGCACTGCTGGGGCGGGAGACGTTCTAGCCCGCTAATTGGCTGGCAGGTCTTGTCAGTGGAAACTCTGCCCTTATAGGCACAGAAGACCTGAAGGCAAACAGTTAACTGTGATTGCCATTTAATCCTGTTTGGCCTTCTAAAGATGGTCACATAAATGTTACCGTTGGTTTTTTGGCCGGTAGATGGAGCCACCACTGTGGTTATTAAATTCAGTCCAATAGAATTTGTTATTTCCCCATTCATTCTCATGAGCCTTCATTCTCTCCTGGTGAAACCTCACGCTCTCTCTGTGTTAGAGCCAGTATACTTGCAGAGTGCATTCAAAGGAATGTAATTTTTTATGTTAAAATGATACTATTTATTTTTTCCCCATGTTGTTGTATTTCATTAAATTGAACAAGTTTCATGTTAATACATGGGCCTGTTGTTAACTTTTATTTTAGTTTGTTATCAGTTGGTTAAGCCACAATCAAGGAATATTATGTAAATTTGCATTTATCTATCTTTCCGCCCACATGTATTAATAATTACCATGATAAAGATGAGGTTAAACTGAATGGACGACCTACAAGAGTTAAGCATAGAAAAAATCAGGACTCATTAACTAAACTGTTCCAGTTCATCAGCAAGTCTCACTTTGCTGGACACATTGGAGGAGAATGGAAAGCAGCTCAGGAGGATAATCTGAGGCTGGAAGCAAATCTGCAACCAGGAAGCAGCAAGTACAAAATGCTGAGAATAGTGGTGCAAATGATATCAACACTGAAGCATTTTTAGTCACGGGCTCTATTTCCAAGCAATAGAAGTAAACCTAATAAAGATCGTCCAGTCTGCAGTTCATCATTGTATTAACCGGTTCACTCGCTCTCTGTTTTATCACGTTAGTGATTGAAGTCAATTCACTCCTGAAAAAGCAGCAACAGGAGATGGAGATACAGTGTAGGAAAGGTATGGGATTCCATAGGACCATAAGACATAAGAGCAGATTTAGGCCACTCGGCCCATCAAGTCTGCTCCACCACTCAATCGTGGCTGATATTTTTCTCATCCCCGTTTTCCTGCCTTTTCTCCAATAACCCCTGATCCCCTTATTAATCAAGAACATATCTATTTCTGTCTTAAAGACACTCAATGACCTGGCCACCACAGCCTTCTGCAGCAAAGGATTCCACAGATTTACCACTCTCTGGCTGAAGAAATTCCTTCTAATTTCTGTTTCAAAGGATCATCACCTTATCCTGAGGTTGTGCCTTCTGGTTCCAGTTTGTCCTACTGGTGGAAACATCCTCTCCACGTTCACTCTATCCAGGCCTTACAGTATCCTGTAAGCTTCAATAAAATCCTCTAAAATGCAACAAGTACAGACTCAGAGTCCTCCACCACTCCTCATACAACAAACTCTTCACTTCAGGGATTATTCTTGTGAACCTCCTCTGGACCCTTTCCAAGGCCAGCACATCCTTCCTTAGATAAGGGGCCCAAAACTGCTCACAATATTCCAAATGGGTCTGACCAGAGCCTTATACAGCCTCAGAAGTAAATCCCAGCTCTTGTATTCTTGCCCTCTGGACATGAATGCTAACAATGCATTTGCCTTCCTAACTGCCAACTCAACCTACACATTAATCTTAAGAAAATCTTGAACAAGGACTCCCAGTTCTCTTTATTCTTCGGATTTGCTAAGAATTTCCCCATTTAGCAAATAGTCTATGCCTCCATTCCTCCTTCCAAAGTGCATAACCTCAGACTTTTCCACATTGTATTTCATCTGCCATTTCTTTGCCCCCTCTCCTAACCTGTCCAAGTCCTCCAGCAGTCCCTCGCTTCCTCTAAATATCTTTGTATCATCTATAAACTTAGCAACAGTGCCTTCAGTTCTTTCTTCCAACTCGTTAATGTATATTGTGAAAAGTTGAAGTCCCAGCACTGACCCCTGAAGCACACCACTAGTCACCGGTTGCCATCCTTCAAAAGACCCCTTTATCCCCATTCTCTACCTTCTACCAGTCAGCCAATCCTCTATTCATGCAGGATTTTACCCTTAACACAATGGGTTCTTAACTTATTGAACAGTTTCCAATGCGGTACCTTGTCAAAGGTCTTCTGGAAATCTAAATTAATCACATCCATTGGTTCTCCTTTATCTAATTTCCTTGTTACCACTCAGAGAACTCTAACAGATTTGTCAGACATGACAAATCCATGCCGACTCCCCTTGACAAAGCCATGCTGACTCAGTCCTATTTTATCATTAACTTCCAAGTACTCCACAATCTCATCTTTAATAACAGACTCTAAAATCTTGCCAATGAAGTCAGGCTAACCTGCCCATAATTTCCCATCTGCTGCCTCCCTCCCTTCTTAAACAGTGGTTTTACATTAGCTCCTTTCCAGTCCTCTGGAACCCTCCCTGCCTCCAGTGATTCCTGAAATATCACCACTAATACCTCCACAATTTCCTCAGCTGTCTCTTTTAGAAGCCTGCGTGTAGTCCATCTGGTCCACCTTCAGGCCTTTCAGTTTCCCCAGAGTATTCTCCGTAGTGATGGCCACTGCACTCATCAGTGCCCCCTGATTCTCCTGGAACTCTGGCATTCCACTGATGTCTTCCAGCATGAAGACTGATGCAAAGTAACTATTCAGTTCCCCTGCTATTTCTTTGTTTCCTATTATTACTTCTCCAGCCTCATTTTGCAGTGGTCAAATGTCTATTTTTGCCTCTTTCTTGTCTTTTATATATTGAAAGAAGCTTTCCTATTTTCTTTTATGTTACTTGCTAGCTTACACTCATATTTCATCTTCTCTCTCCCTTATTGCTTTTTTGGTTGTCCTCTGCTTGCTTTTAAAGGCTTCCCAATCCTTTGGTTTCCCACTAACCTTCACCACTTTGTATGCTTTTTCTTTTCCCATGCTGAAATGCATTATCAGGTGCACCAACATGGTCAATCTCATTACCTGTGTGATATCCCATAGGGCCACCAACAGAAAACAATTGCACTCTGTGGACATCTAAATAGTTTAGAACAACTATGAAATATTTTACAAATCAATGCGTAATTTCCAGGGAGATCCTAGAATTCCCACAGGTTAAGGGAACAATGGCATCCTCACTTATATCAGGGAGGTGGCAAACTGAATAGCAAAATGCCTTGGAGCAATGGATTAATCTCTGCAAATGTGACTAATCAGCCCATTGTATAATACTGTTATCCTCAGTAAAGAACATACAATTACGCACATTCAAGAAACAGGAACATCATCAAGCAAATAATTCCTAAAAAAATGGCCTGGATTTTGCGATCAGTGGGTTTTGATGCCATTTACCTTGAAAGTAACTGCCTACGAGCACCCAGCAAGTTGTGTGACATGGATTTAATGTTCTGCGATATTCATGTCATTCTGGTATCAGCTAAAGGGAATCTCTGGTGTCCAACAACAATGATACCAACAAGCAGCCAATTTCTTTGAAGAATTCACTCAGACAGCTAACCAGGAAGTTTTATATTTCACTTAAGGCAATCTTATGTAGAGAAAAATGAAAACTACAACTTCCAGATGAGATTAAAGTAGCAGGTGAAATATCATCAACAAACCTTTTTTTATTTTAACATTCTGTGGTTTTTTTAAAATCATGGTATGAAGAAGTTTGACATCCCACATTTATGAAATTAATTTTTCAGGACCTAGTGAAGTTGTTCAATGGTAATTATGACTTATTTTTATTTTTAATTCATTCATGGGACATGGGTGTCGTTGGCTGGCCAATATTTATTGCCCATTCTTAGTTGTCCTTGAAAAGGTAATGGTGAGCTGCCTTCTTGAATCACTGCAGTTCTTGTGCTGTGGTTGGACCCACAATGCCATTAGGGAGGAAATTCCAGGTACGGCAAAGACTTAGTACACCATAGAAAACCGAGTTACACCTCATTCAACTACGCATTTCTCCAGCGACAATGTAATATAAATAGTACAGGTTCATATTAATTCAGTGATTTCTAATTTATTTCTATTCACAAGGGCATCAATAGTGACAGAATGGGGACTTAATGATGGCAACTTTTGGATTCTGAGTTTTGCTGTGCAGCTGTGGACAGCAGATGCTACCATCAGATTGACAAGAATGGATCCAGGGTTGAGAAACTTCAGTTATAAGAATAGATTGGAGAATTTAGGATTTTTCTCCTTGGAGAGAAGAAGGCTAAGAGGACTCTGATGAGGAGTCATCTAGACTTGAAACGTTGGCTCTATTCTTTCCCCACAGATGCTGTCAGACCTGCTGAGATTTTCCAGCATTTTCTGTTGCTGTTTCAGGTTCCAGCATCTGCAGTATTTTGCTTTTATCTTAAGGCTAAGAGGAGATTTGATCAAGATGTTCAAAATCATGATGGGGCTGGACAGAATAGATAGGTAGAATGGCTCCCCCTCGTAAAAGGGTCAAGAATGAAAGGGCACAGATTAAAAATGATTTGCCAAAAAAAAGCAAATGTGATGTGAGAAAAATCTTTTTCATACAACTAGTGGTTTGGGCCTGGAATGTAATGCCTGGAAGTGTGGTGGAGGCAGCTTCAATTGAGGCATTTAAGAGTGCATTGGTTGATTAGGATTCTATGATTCTAATCATAGAATAGAATCATAGAATCCCTACAGTGCAAAAAGAGGCCATTCAGCCCATCAAGCCTGCACCAACAACAATCCCACCCAGCCCCTATGCATGTAACCCCACACATTTGCCCTAGTCCCCCTGATACTAAGGGACAACTGAGTGTTGCCAATCAACCTAACCCACACATCTTTGGAGTGCTATACTTAGAATAGAAATAATGTTCAGGGGTATGGGGAAAAGCAGGGGAATGGCACTAAGTTATAATGCTCTTTTGGAGAGCCGGATCAGACTCAATGGGCCAGGTGACCTCCTTCTGTGCCGTAACATTTCTGTGATACTCTGAGTAATGATGTTGAATGTTGGTAGTTTCACTAACATCCCACTGCAAAATCAATACCAGCAGTTTGGATGCCTGGGCCACATAACATCTTCCCCATAAAATATCCTGGAATATAAACTGACAAATGCTAGTAGTGCAAGACACAACATTATCATGGAAAAAGTTAAAGAGGAGCAGCAAATAATTGTCATAGAAGATGGAAGGGTAATGTAACCAGTACAGGAAATAACATTGATTAACCAGATTATAATTTGGGAGTACTCTTCCTGAAGTTATTGTTATGGTTTGGTGGACATCTTTTCAACAGTTTTTGGCTAATATTCGTTTTCAGTATATTATAGATATATAATGCATAAATTTCAAAAGAAATAGTTATAGCTGGTTTAAGATAGCGTGATAACAGTTATTGTACAATGTTGTGTTTACCAGATGGGTCACTTTGTTCTTCCCTTGTGCTCCACACTTCAGCACATCTTGTTCTCTCTCCTGTACTGTTCTTAAATAAGGTGCTACTGGAAGGACTGGTTCTCAGACCTCCTGAGATGTTTGCTATGGTTCTGCTTGTGATTCAGCTGATCATGTCTCACAGCATGTTGCAGATCCAGATGACCACATCTGTATGTCAGGAACAACCTCTCAAGCTGCTCCAAGCATCGGCTAGTTTTGAACAGCGTGTCTTGTCACTTATCCCTGAGCATGTATGAGGAGTAATAAGTAAGCTCACTGCTTGTTCCTGTACCTCTGCCTAAATGCTCCCTCCTGGAGATTGAAACCGAGCACTGTCCTGCTCACTGCCACAAGTATTCACTCAAAATTCTCTGAGGTTTGCACCAAATTCAGCAATTGACAAGGCATGGCACATGAATCTTGATTCATTGACCCATCAATTGGAACATTCCCATTAATATATTCTGTTATAATAAAAGAAAAAATACTTTGGAGCTGGAAATCTGAAATAAAGTCAGGTAATATTGGGAAAACGCAACAGAGCTGGCAGCATCTGTGGAAAGAGAAACTGAATTCATATTTCAAGTCCATTATGGCTTTTTTTCAGAACCCTTACATAAAATATTCTGTGTGCTGTCTACATAACTGCAGTGTGTCCTTGGATGCTAGACTCCAACAATAACACTCACAAAACACCTTTATCTGACAAAATGTTTCAAAGCACTTCATAGGAACTATGTCAAACAAAATTTAACATAAGAAAATACTAGGAAAGGTGACCAAAGGCAAGAAGCAAGTTTGGGCAAACGTAAAGCCAAGAGACAGGTAAAATGAAGCTTGAGCGGGGAATTCCAGAGGTTCCGCTGAAAGCAAGATTTCAAATGGAACAGTGAAGGAAAGTGAAGGAAACAGGCCAGAATTGGAGGAATGCAAGTCATCTGAGGACTGAATTGAACTGGAGAAAAAAACAAATGCTAAACAGCAAAAATTGTAATTCCAATATTCTGGCATGTATGTTCTTCAAGTAGTCAAGTGGTTGCTGCAGTTGTTTGTTTCCCTCCATTTCATAGCTGCTCCAATTTGGCCAGAATCATAAGCAAGCCTTTGCAGTCCCCATCATCAATTACACTTTTTACCTCTGCAGCTTCCAAAATGTGGGCAGGTGATAGGATTAATCCATCATCAGGCATTTTATTGCTTCACAAACAACAAAGCACAATTGTTACTGAAATACATTTGCACAGATTTATTCAATTTTAATTGTATAGATACTTCAATGTGCTATCTTCCTACAATTTGTGTGCAGCCACAGTATACACTACCACTCATTGATAGCGTCAATAAAAGGAGTCTCACCCTATATCTTGTCTCTGAGATCCCTCTTGAGTTCCCTGTGTATCTATAGTCCCTTTTTCACCCTCCCCTTCATCTCTTCAATTTTCTCCCACCCAGTCATCAGGTGCTATCTTAACTCTTCTCTGCGCTGTGGACACCCATTTCTCTGTTTCATTTCTGCTGCAATGAACCATGGAGAACCATGTGGCAGGACTATCCTGGTATTTTTACCATAGTGACAGTCAATATTTGGTACCTCAGTCTCTCTATATCTGTTAGTCTAAATAAGCGGCAGCACAGTACCATAGAGGAAAAGCTGGAAAGTCACAGGAAGATTGAAATAATTATCTGTCAGACTGAATGAGGTTCTGGGACAGTTAATTGTGAATTAATTAAATGAAAAAAAAAGCCATTGACAAGGTTGCTAATCAAAAATCCAAAATGATTGTAGCAGAATTCAATGCAACTGTACATAAATTGCTTTCCTCTTCAATAATCTGCCTCTCATAAGTGACCTAACCACTGAATAGTTGTTCAATTAATTCTATTAAATTGTTAATTTACTTCATTTAAAAAGAAACAGGATTTTCCAATAGATAATTTATTCTATCACCTTTGACTCAAGGCTTTTGTTTTATTAAAATCAAAAATGTTTCTCTACCAATATGCCTGTGAAGATTAGCAAAGATCGATTAGCACAGCGAGCAAAACAATTGTTTTGACCACTGGAACCATAGTTTGGAAACAATCCAAACTGATTGCTGTAAAATGTCTGAACAGGATTAGGTTTAGCCAGCTTCTCTGGTGTGCACACAACTACCCAAAATTAGCATAAACTGGCAAGGGCTGGAAACTGAATTCAACTTGAAATAACATGCACTCGGATGATTGAAAGATGATATTAATTGACATCTAATCCACGTAATGCCTAATTTAAAGCGCTTAATGCTGACACTGAATGGAAACAGTTGGAAATATTTTACAATTGCTGAAGACCTACACCAGAATAAACATACATTTGTCGAAGAGGTAAAAGCACTTTGAGACTCACAATGGGAACAAATACTTTAAGATAAATGACTTCTGATGTATTGGTCAATCTAGTTAAAGTATCAATTTTCATTCACACTTGAGTATTTTCTTAGAGGAGAATGGGTTGACAAAAAAAGGCCAACAACCTTGCTCATAAGTCTCATCTGTCTTGTCAAATCAGTAACCCCAATGATGGTATTCAAAGAGATCGATGGGCTTCCCGACTAAGAGGGACAACGATAATTTGCATCTAAAGAGCGCCTTTAACAGAGTAAACTATCCCAAGGATGCTTCACAGAAGGGCCATAGAACAAAAATGTGATTTTTTATAAAATAATTTATGGGACATGGGCGTTGATGACTGGCCAGCATTTATTGCCCATCCATAATTGCCCAAGGGCAGTTGAAAGTCAACCACATTGCTGTGATACTCTGAGTAATGATTCTATGGATTCTGACGTGGAATCAGACAAGGCGTTCACTGTAGAAAACTCTTCACAGACAACAGGATATAGGCTAAGCAATATACTGCGCCTTTCGGTGGAACCAAGAGCTGAATGTTTCTCAGATGCCAAAAGCATAGTTGGGTCTTAAGAAAGATAAAAGAGACTTCATAAGGTGCATTCATCAATGGGAAAGATGAATCATTCTCTCAGACCTCAAGTACCAAGAGATCAATCAATACCGCCAGGCACTCTTCCTCATCACTCTTTAGGAAAAGCCAGTTCAGATCCAACACGTCTTCATGGGGAAGGCTGCCATCCATTGTAATGCCTTCTGTATCTGCACCTTTAACCTTACTTTGTGAAGAACTATGAGATTCATAGTGTCAATCTCTGTCTAAGGTCCAGTGGATGGCATCTCTGTGAAAGAAAGGAACTCATTGCTGATTGTATAAACTTCCCCAGCTGCTGAAGGCTGAATTTCCTTTGCTATTAAATAAAAGATTGATGATTGTTGCATGAAAGACAGTGGGCGCGATTTTCCGGCTGCGTTTGCCCCAAGGCTGGAAATTCCCCCCCGAAATCAATGGACCTTTGCATGGTCCATCCAATCGGCTACGATTCCCATAGTGGTTGGGACGAGAAAATTGCGCCCAGTGAGTTGTTCAAATAATCGCTATCACCAGGTTTGTCTGGGATTCTGAGGAGTGTGCTAACATGGCAATTCAATAAGGATGTATGTTGATTGTGAAGAACACATACAGAATCAATGATCTGTCACCCATTGTAGCAAAGAGTAGCAATAATCCTTCCTGACTGGTAGATCTATTGCTGCCTGGACTTTCTAACTTGATGGCCAGACTTTTCCGACCGTTTACACCAGTGGGATTTCCCCATCCCACTGCAGTGAATGGAGATTTGGCTTATCACCAAAATCTCCATCTTCACTGCCGTGGGGTTGTGGCATGAATGGGTGGTAAAATGGCACCCATGGTCTGATGGATAAAGGGTCATTGGTTGAAGTCAGTCAAAGTCATTTGCTAAGATGTTAACTGCAACTCTAGTATTGAGGCCTTGAACTTGGACTGCAGTTGACCAATAGTGTTGATTGAGACGATCCATTTTCCCAAGGAACTCTGTAATTTTGTCTTTTTGTTGACTTGCCATTTTTTGGAAGGAATGTGTTTCATAAATACTTTCTGGTCTTAAACATAGATTTGGGTGGCATGGTGGCACAGTGGTCAGCACCGCTGCCTCACAGCACCAGGAATCTGGGTTCACTTCCTGGCTTGGATCACTATCTGTGTGGAGTTTGCATGTTCTCCCTGTGTTTGCATGGGTTTCCTCCTGTTTCTTCTAAAAGAAGTGTTGGTTAGGTGGTGCATTGACCTGAGTAGGCACTGAAGTATGGCAACTGGGGGAATTTCACAATAACTTCATTGCAATGTTAATGTAAGCTGTACTTGTGACTAATAAGTAAACTTTTCGATTATAATAGTGGAATTGTAGAAATGTCCAGAATGTACAGTTGTGCCACATTGGAAGCCGATTTATCAGCCCCCTCTCCCCTCCACAAGATACGGAATCAAATGAAATCTCAGAAACACTCGGAGTTATAAACCTGATTAAATGCTCTTAGCTTGGTTTTTCTCGCATACTGGACTGCTTGGTCCAAAATAAAATCATTTTTGGCCTACCAAAAATCAGCGGGTTTTTTATTCCATACACCCATATCTATGCAATCAGCATCCTGTATCAGTCATGTGGGCAAGGCAAGAGTAGGGATTGCTCTACATGTCCCCTATCATTATCTCCTTGTGCCTTCTTGCACAGAAATTTTTTGAACTGCTTGCAAAGATTCCTTCACTTTCTGGTTCCTTCGAAAACGCCAATATTTCTTTTACACCAGCGTCTCCAAACCACGTTCTCATAGAATCATAGAATCCCATTAGTACAGAAGGAAATCATTCAGCCCATCAAATCTGCGCCAACAACAATCCCTCCCAGGCCCTATCCTCATATCCCCATGTATTTACTTTGCTAATCCCCCTGACACTAAGAAGTAATTTAGCATGACCAATCAAGCTAGCCCACACATCTTTGAACTGTGGGAGGAAACCGAAGCAACTGGAGGAAACCCACTTAGATATGGGGAGAACATGCAAACTCCACAAAGACAGTAACCTGAGATCAGAATTGAACCCAGGTCCCTGAAGCTGTGAGATGTCAGTGTTAACCACTCTGCCACCATGCTGCTCTAAGAACAGTACAACAGCATGTTCTGTGATGTGTAATTCTGCCTTGAAATCTAGACATTGGATTTGATTCTAGAACAGGCTGCAAACACACTCTGGTATCTGCTTTACACTGTGCTTATTAGCACTACATCCAAATAAGTTACAGCATAGGTACTAAACTAAAAGCAAAGTTGTAAATGCAGGGTAATCGAAAATGCTGGAAAAACTCAACAGGTCTAGCTGTGTCTGTGGAGAGACTACCCTACGGAGTAGGTATGTTGCCCCTAGATATGATTCCAGCTTCTCTCTCTAGAGAGAATCTAACACATGACTGACATTAGTATATCCCATCTGTTAACCCTTTATACCACATTACCCTCAGCAGCAGGTTCTTGCCAAGCGACATTGCCCTGTTAACAAGCAGCCAGTAATTACTTCCCTTCTTTATCCTTAAGGATGGTTTATTGCCCACTCCAGGTCCCGCTCACCCCATTACCAGCCAGAGTTCAAATAGAGGCTTAAGATTCCGAAAATAATTTAGGGGATAAGTGGATCAAAAAAAAAGCAAAATACTTTAAATAACCACAAAGAAAATAAAATAACATCAGAAATTCAATAGGAATGATTTCAGTGCATTAACAGGAATTCTTTGACATAAATTATCTGTTGCTGCATTGTGTGTTCCACCTCTCCACTTCGACCCTTAAGAATTGAGTAGCTTTTCTTTAAGTATATTGTTAGTAACTACATGTTTAATAACTAAATTCTGGGTGTTATCTGAGTTTTTCATTGGCTATTCCAAAATTTTCCATGGCGACTGCCAATTGAAGTGAGTCCAATGGTAGTTGCTATGGAAACTGTGAGCAACCAATCAGAAAGTCCTCTAATAAGCGTTTAATGAATTTATCTATCTGATGGTTAACATGCCTGCTGTTATATATGTACAGCTTTTTTTTAAAATCACGGTAATCTTTGTCTTAATCCTTGTCTACACAAGCAATACTAACATAGTTTAAAAAGGTCATATTGCCATATGTGTGCCTTTGAACATTGATTTATTCAGGACTATTATTCACAAACTGCTTAAAGCAGCTGCTTCAAATGAAAATGTTTGAGATTCTTTTCATTATATGTCACCTAAATATTTTTGTTTCTAATTTGAAAGTCAGACATGGATTCCTTATGAAACGGGCCCTTCCAATGGGAATGCAATGGGCAAACCCAGGTAGCTTTGTCCACTTAAAAAAGAAACAAGTTTGCCATGCTTCATGATAAGTCCAAGATTACACTGGGGTGAAACTAGGGCAAAGGAAATATGAAAATATAGCTTGGCAGAAACAAATGAGTTGCTAGCTGGCACAGTGGTTAGCATTGCTGCCTCACAGCGCCAGGGACCCAGTTTGATTCCCGGATTGGGCCACTGTCTGTGTGGAGCCTGCATGTTCTCCCCGTGTCTGTGTGGGTTTCCTCCCTGTGCTCGGGCTTCCTCCCACAGTCTGAAAGATGTGCCGGTTAGGTGCATTCTCCCTCAGTGTACCTGAACAGGTGCCGGAATGTGGTGACTAGAGGATTTTCACAGTAACTTCATTGCAGTGTTCATGTCAGCCTACCTGTGACTCTAATAAATAAACTTAAATGTGATTTAATTTTGGAATAGTGCTCTCTGGTTCTGCAATATAATTGGTTGAAGGGAGTCCAAAACATTACTGCATCTTGAAGCCTTACTTTTACTCTGAGCAAGTGGGTAGCTTTTAAAAGGATTAAAATCAGGTTCCAATGGCTAGTTTCTCTTTGCTCAGAGCTTTTACTCTTTGCTGAATGGAACCAAAGTGTCTGGACAAGTGCAGTGTAAACATTATCCCATGATTGGCCAGTGCTGCTTATAGTCAGCTGAAAAACTGAAGTATGTTATTTTTTGTCTGCTCTTAGCATTTTGTGTTCAACACTTATTGAGTATTTTATTTTAAATCTTAAAACAGACAGGGTCTGCATATTTTGCATGTGCTTTAGTTATGGTGGGTGCGTATTGAAGCCAGTGGTGAAGTCATTAATTAGGGAAATTGTCCTGGATGGCTCTGCACATAAAATCACAGAATCCACGGCACAGAGACAGGCCCTTCAGTCCAAACTAGTCCATCCCAACCAAAATGCCCATCTAAGCTCACCCCATTTGTCTGTATTTGGCCCATATCCTTCTAAACCTTTCCTTTCAATGCCTTTTAAATGTTGTCAATGTCCCTGCCTCAACCACTTCCTCCAGCAGCTCATTCCACATACCCTCTGTGTAAAGAAGTTGCTCCTCAGATTCCCATTAATTCTTTCCCTTCTTAACTTAAACCTGTGCCTTCTCGTTCTCGATCCCTCTACCCTTAAGTCACAACTTGAATATTGTTGCATTGCATCTGACTTAGAGTCAGCACTCCTTCACACCCTTTTTCAAAGCCTTGTAGACAATAGGTGGTTGACCCGAATAACCATTCCTGAGGAATTGCTGCAGAGATGGTGTCAATTGGCTTCTAAAAACCATAACCGCACTTAAGTCTGTCGGTTATGATAAATATTTCCGTGGATTTTCCCTTTGACTCTTATTAACATCAGTTTAACTAGATAGTTGAACCAGTTGAATGATGCCTTGATGCTAATGGAAGTACTCTTACCTCGTCTTACATTCAGCTCCTGATCAATTATTTTTGCGGAGATGTCATTTGATAGTATTATTGATAATTCCTTCTATCATTTTGCAGAAAATTGGAAAAGGTCGATGAGATTGCCTGAGTTGAATAGATTTTGTTCTTTGTAGATGTAATATTCCTGAATAATTTTTCATATTGCTGATAGATGCCAGGAACATGTTGCACTGTATCTGCTTGACTAGGAGTCGGAGGCTTGGGCAACTGTTCTTCTGTGCAGATCTTCAGTGCTACAATGGGATGTTGCTGAGCTGATAGCCTTCATCAAATCCAATTGACCCATCAAATTTGCTCCACATGATAATACAAAGCTTTGAAATACTATGTGGAGTGATCCATATTGACTGAATACTCACGTCTATGATAGTAGGGTCCTCAGCTGGATGAAGTGTAACATTGGTCTTTCAGTACTTTTGAAGAAGATACTTTCTTCTCACTCTTATGCTGCAGGGCTACACTTTGCTCTGATCTGTAAGTTGTGAGGTTGCTTAGCTCTGGATTTAGCATGCTGCTTTTGGTGATTAGCACATAGGTAACCCAATGCTGCAACCTCACCATTTTGCTGCCTCACTCAGATGGGTGCTGGTTCTGCACCTGGCAAACTCTCTCTGCTTTCTTATGAACCAAGGTCAGACTGCCAATTTGATAATGATGGACAAGTGAAAGATGTGCCAGACCATGAGATTGATGATTGCAGAGGTTTGCGATTCTGTCACCGCTGATGAGCAACAGCAAGTCATGGATATCCAGTTTTGGTTTGGGAATTAATGCTGAATTGTGAGTGACTGTATACCATGAATGTATACATATCAGGCATTAGATTTATCCTGTTAGAATGCCATTTATACTGGGACTATTACAGCCAATGAGAAGACTTCCATCAGTTTGGACTGGATTGGAACCAGAATTAAAATGTAGGCTGACCAACATTGTAAACCATGTCATAATATAATTCTTCTGGCATCAACATGAAACATATAAAGGCCTGAATTTAATATGGCCAATCAACATAACCCGCACATTTTTGCTCTGTGGGAGGAAACAGGAGCACTTGGAGGAAATCCATTCAGACACAGGGAGAATGTGCAAACTCCACACAGAATTGCAGCTTCATCAAATAAGAAAGCCACCCAAGCTGGGAATCAAACCTAGGTCCCTGGTGCTGTGAGGCGGAAGTGCTCACCACTGTGCCACCATGCCATCCCTTTTCATCTTTTTACTGGTTGGAAGGGCCAGGTGGGGATGGGGGACAGGAGCTTGTCAGGCTCTGGGTCCAATGATGGCCTGGCAGGGGGTTCAAGAACAGGCGAGGCAGCGCTCTGAAGACTGCCAAGGGACACAGAGGGAGCTGCCCAGTTCCAGGAAGAAAGATTTGCATGGAATAGCAACGGCGTCTGAACCTGCTGGGCACATAAGGGGCCAGGCAAGTCAAGTAGGCACTTGTATCTCACTCTGCCCACCCGTTTCTCTAAGTTCTTGGGAATTCTTGTGGAGGAGGTCAGTGCTAGGCGAGAGAGCTTGATAGCACAAGGATACTATTGCATCTCACTAAGAGTCATGGACTGAGGTGACAGCCCAGGGCAACAGCTATGATGTTGTCCAGAACACATGGGTGGAGTGGTGGAAAAGGTTCAATGGTCTGCTGTGCTCAGCAAGAGTGAGTACCAAGTTGGCATGTGGCTATGTGGAGACAATGGCCCTATACTTAACCCTGGCCTAACTGGATAATAAAGACACCTATGTCAGACTCCTATTTATTGACTACAGCTCAGTCTTCAACACTATTATTCTACAAAACTCACCTCCAACTCTCTGGCTCCTCCCTGTGCGAATGGATCCTAGACTTCCTAACCCTGCAATCAGTAAGAATAGACAACAATACCTCCTCCAACATCATCCTTAAACTAGATCCTGGGGGATCTTATTGAAACTTACATGATACTGCGATGCCTGGATAGAGTGGAGGGGACGTTTCCACTAGTAGGAAAAACTGGAACCAGAGGGCACAATCTCAGCTAAAGGGAAGATCCTAGAAAACAGAAGTGAGGAGGAATTTCTTTAGCCAGAGAGTCATGAATCTGTGGAACTCTGCCACAGAAGGCTGTGGAGGCCCAGTCATTGTGTCTTTAAGACAGAGATAGATAGGTTCTTGATTAATAAGGGGATCAGGGATCATGGGAAAAAGGCAGGAGAATGGGGCTGAGAAAAATATCAGCCACGATTGAATGGTAGAGCAGACTCGATGGGCTGAGTGGCCTAATTCTACTCCTAGGTCTTATGGTCTTATGGACATGTTAATAGCTGGCCATCCTTCTGCGGTACTCAGGGATAAAAATGTCACTGACATCAGCACTGGTCAAGGCAGTGAGCTCTGGCCACTTGGTCTGATTGCTTTGCTGGTTAAGAGCCATGATGCAGATGTACTCTTCAAGGTGTTCCTGCAATGATGCTGCAGGTAGAGGGTGGATTACTCAATGCTCCTCTGGCCTTTTAGGAAAAGAGAAGCTGTAACACCACTGAGAGGTCAAAGGTGAGCAGTCCCCCTCTCAATCTGATGATTCTGATGAGGTACAAGATGGATGCCCTGGAGGTGGAGTGCCATGCCCAACTCAGAGCACTGATTGTGAAGAGGCAGTGATCTCTGACGAAGGTGGGAGTGTAGTGCACAGACGTGAGCGTGTCACCGAGTGTAAACAGTGTTGTGTTGTCTCATCTGAAATAGAATCCTCAAACCTGGAGTCCCCACTGGAAAGACAATGGCACCATGATATATATCTCCATTGTCTCACCAGCCCACCTAGTGCACACAGTGACAATACAGTGACTGATACTACTGACATGTCATTTTCCTTCTTTAATTGATGATTGCAGGACCCAGAGGAGCCACCCATGATGCCAGAGGACCAGTGCCCATCAGGTGCACCCATGTCACACCACCTCTCTGCATCAGGTGCCAGGAACAGATACAAGAACCGCAGTGGGCATTAGACCATTGGCTACAATATCAGTGCACAATGGGAAGGCCTTCGGACTCGCTTGAGGAGCTGGTGGAAGGGAAGAGTGCCCAGGTGCTGGCAGTCAGGGCACTGCTGGAGACCAGGACCATGATGAGCTTCTGAAGGCACCTATTCGGCAGCTGATGCTGGATATCCAGCGGGATGCACGGGGTGATCTGGCGGAGGTTCCTGAGAGTGTACATATCATGGCCTCTGTCATAGAGCATGAGTACGGCGTTGAACCTGAACATCATGAGTGGTGACTGTCATGGAGAGGCATCTCCGGGAGCAGAGTCAGAGGTCTCTATGGTCATGCTCGGACCTGAAATCCCTCACACAGGCAATGTCCTCAGGAAGTCCCTGCCAGCGTGAGAGATAGATGGCATTTAGAGTCTCTGCTAGATGCCCATCCATCGATGGCAAGCAGGGAGATCCAGACTGACCTAATGCTGGCAGACAAGCTTCATGTTGTGTCTGTTGACCCCTCTGTGAAGAGTGGCAGCAGCTCCTCTGCCCCTCTGCCAATGACTTTGCCATTTGCTGAAGCTGCAACAACTGAGAAATGCCCAGCCATGGTGCTGGATACAGCCTCTCAGGTGGTAGATGGGCAGACACTGCCAGCCAGGGGACAGCCATCAAGATCATTAGGGCTGACACGACAGCCGAATCATCAGGCTGTCTCTAATACCTTTATCCGGGGGGGTGCGCAAAGCACAACTCTCATAAACGTAAGCCTAAATCATCGTGAGTACAAGAGGGAATCGTGAATTTCAGTTCTGCTATTATTAAGTTTTTACTGGTATGACTGTTAACTTATAATGTTATATTGATTGTCTGTAGGTGCCAAAAGCATATAAATTTTGCTTTAGTGTTAATGACCTGAGTATGATTCACTTGTTTTATATCTGCAGGGCTCACCAGTGTCTCCTGCAGAGCATGACGGGATGTAAATCTTATTGCACAGACACTGAGTGGACATTGGGTTCAAAGGAATGTTTCATTGCAAACAGCTGATAAGGTGGCAGTGCCTCTGGTACTGGTAGAAACAGTGCTTTGACAGCCTACCTGAACGCATGTTGAATCAAGGCCTTCCTGGTGTCCTGCCTCCTTGAAACTTCCAGAAATTTGCCTCTAGTTCTTCCCTGAGTTCCTCTTCTGATCCACCACAGGAATCATCATCTGTGGCTTGTGGAGCTGCTTCCATATTCTACCCCTCAGTGCACCCCTTTGCCAGAGCCAGACGGTAGAGAGTGCAGCAAGCAATGGCTATAGGAGACACATCACGTGGAGGGAATGGCCACGCTCCCCCTGTTTGGTCCAGGCATCTGAGTCTCATCTTCAGCAAACCAATGGTGCTCTCAATCACAGCCCCTGTGGAGGTGTGACAGCTATTATACTTCTCCTCTAATTCTGTCCTTGGATGCCAGAGAGGAATCATTAGCCACCTTTTCACTGGATAGCCCCTTTGTCGCCCAGCACTCTTTCATCCAGCTGAGCTGGAGCTACATAGAGCCTTGGCACCCATGAGAGTCAGATGAGTGAATTGTGGGAGCTGCCAGGGTACCGTGCACAAACTTGAAGAAACTTGGTCACCTTCATGCAGTGTAATCTCTTCCTGATCATGAAGGCACCCAGCTCACCTAATGTCTTCTTGATGGCCACATGAGTGCTGTCCATGGCACCCTGGCTATGGGGGAACACTGCAGCCTCAGTGAAGTCTCTGGCTTGCTCAGCCTGACTGGCCTCAGCTACCTAGGAATGAATAAATGTCATGATCCACCTGAACAGAGTGTCAGTGACCAGCTTGATGCAGCTGTGGATAACAGATTGGGACACTCCACATATATCTCCCACTGACCCCTGGAAAGGGCCGGAGGCATAATACTGAGGGCTACTGTGATCTTTAGAGCCACAGGCATGGGGTAGCTACCAACACACTTGAAGGTGATTTCTGATCCAATCATCTGACATATGGAGATCACAGTATCCCTGGAGAGATGGAGTCTCTTCAGTACTGCACCTTGGATATGTTGACGAGCTGGATCGCTACCTAGACATTCAGGCAGTAGGATAGTGATGTTTTTTGTGGCCCCTTCCACTTTGAACTCCCTGCTGGCCCTGCACCCGACTGTTCCTGAATCTCCCCTCCCACAGGCCATTCCCTTGAACATTACTTGTGGACACATAACCTCCTGTCCCTTCTCCCCCTTTTCTCCTTCAGAGGGGCTCCCACCAGTGGAGTAGACAATCCCCATTACCAGAGAAACAGAAAGCTATCTGGTAACCGGAAGGATCCACACAGTATAAATCCTCCAGGAGCCTTGGACACACCAGCAAATCCTGAAATGAAGGTTAGCAATACAAAGACTGAAGCTAAAAACAGAAATAAAGCTGTCAAGTTTCACTAAGCAACCAGCAGCAAACTATCTCCTAAAACCCTCACTACTCACAATAGTAATGTTCCAGACCCATTTTATCCTGTCCTTGGATAATATCATGACAGAAACAAAACAAATTATCTGCCTTCCTGTTTTGCCTGTGTGCTGAGCGCCAAATCGCACGGTCATTGTAAAACATATAATAACCTTGTTTGCATGTTTAACTGTGGGTGGGCACACTGTGCACCCACCGACTGTAATATCGCTCCAGTGCTGGATGGCATTGGAGTGCATGCCTGATGTCTTATCACGCGATTTCACATAAGGCTAGGTCAAGCGTGTGCCCACATTTACAGTGTAAAGCTCTGGCCAAAGGAAAACGAGTGACAAATTCATGACTTGTATTCTTTCTAAAATATGTTACTGGCAGCTGATTGTGACTAGATTCAAAGCTTATTCAGCTGCCTTTGTACATTAAATTGTTATCCCCCCCAAGTGAATAAATCACGCAGACTAATAACTGATAGCTACAAAGTTCAGGAAAACCTTTGAACACTGTGACATTGTCACAATCTCTCTTTCTGCCTCTGGTTCTGGTTCCTTAATTCCGGGCCAAGGCATGGCGTTCTCTCACCTGTTCTAAGATCCAGAAAGCAATCAGTGCATGGAATATTTGCAATGAAGATGACTCATGTTTTTTAAGCAAATTAGATTGAACAGCACTGGATGACTCAAGCAGTCCGCCTACCACAGAATGTTAGACTTTGCTAAAAAAAGATAGGAAGCAAAGCTTGAAATCTGATGGCTGTCTCAGCCAAGCATGCCTGATGCACTGTAATCCTGAAATACTGATGCGTTCATCTTATTGTTGACGTTTCTGGCATGCAACACTAAAACACTATTGATGGAGTTTTATCAGGCATGTTACTAGTCCTTTTCCCTTATTGCTTGGGGCTTTTCCTCTCTGACTGCCTAATAACAAATGTTCTCTGCTGCCTCCGATACAGCTGAAATCGTTTGAAGGCATTGTGAAAGATTTTAAGCTAAAAAGTGATTCTGGGGACTGGCTGGCTGAAAATATAAAATTGTCCTTTTCTCACTGAGACCAGTGAGAGAGGAAGGGGCAAAGAATTCTCCTTCACAATCCCACCAGCAAATGGCAGAAATATTTGGATGATGGGCCTACCACTGTGTCACTCGCCCAATTAGAGAACTGGTATCAAATAAAACCAATATTGGAGTGCTGGCATTGATGTAAATGGGCATCTATTCAAATTTAAGCTAGATGTAGGAGCTGGTGTCACAGTGTTACCTGGCAGAGTTTATTGGCTGCATGAAGTGATACCTCAGCCCCCTTTTATTCAACTCCAAGGCCTAGTAGTGGTGGGGGGAAGAAGTGGTGGAGGACGGGGGTGGGGGATCAAACTAAATGTGCAAGGCCAACTAAATGCCACCCTAAAATACATAGTGAAATTCCGAAATGTTGCATGTTATCAAGAACCAAGAATGTTCCTTGTTGAGCAGGAAAGCTCACATAGCTCTGAACCTATAAAATTTGGTGAAAATGCTAGAAAAGGAACTTAAGAGGGAATTCCCCACATTTTTAAAAGGCTGTGGCAAGAAACACAGAATCCCAACAGTGCAGAAGGAGGCCGTTTGAGTAAGATTAAGACCATGCATCACATTACACAAAGACAGAGATTAAATCATTTGTCTATTTATGCCAAGGAAGGTCCCATACCCACTTCTCTAAAGAGTCAGTACGGAGTTCGAGGTGATGCTACAACAAGGGGTAGTTTCACCATTCACTGCTTTGACCAGATTGTGCACTTTATGTCACCAGTCCCAAAGCCTAATGGCTCCATCTGTATCTGCATTGATCTAACACACCTCAACAAGGCAGTGAAAAAAGAAACACATCCAATGGCCTTGGTCAGTAAGAACTTGGCCAAACTTTCAAAAAGCATAATCTTCACTAAATTTAATACCAACAGCAGATTCAGGCAGTTGGCATTAGACCAGGTTATGGACACGGTCAACCAACTAAGCAAATTGCTGCCTCTCTTAATCCAAATAAATGAACTTCGTGGATGTCTTTCACAGCAGGACCAGACATTGTGCTAGAGTGAACATCAGCAGCAGTCATTCAAACGAATCAAAATGAGTTAGCATCCTCATAGGTTCTAACCCACTACAACACAAAACCTTTCACAACTGTGGCAATTGATGTGTATGGACTGGGACTGAAAGCAATGCTATTCCAGGTCCCAAGCGATACTACGCACCAGATCATTAACTGAGATGGAACAACACAATGCTGTTAGTAAAAAGAAAACCCTTGCAGTGACTTGGGCATGTGAGAAATTCTCTGATTATGTACAGGACCTACACTTTAAGATTGAAGCTGATTATAAACCATTAGTAACTTTGTTGAACACAGCAGAAATCGCAAAGATGCCACCCCAGGACTCAACAATTCTGACTTACATTCACACGATATGATGTCACTATAAAGTACATGCAGTGTAAATATTGGACTACAGACAATTCACTGTCCAGAACACCAGCCACTTACCCAATACAGGTTAGGAGGCCTTGTGCCACAGTGCTCCAGGTTCAATTTCAACACCAGGACTTGTTGGCCACGGAAGGAGCATTCATACTGCAGTTCAATGGGCTGATTATCAGCTCGGGAATTCTTCCACCATATACCCACTATTCCCAAATGGCAAAAAAGAAAATAGCATGTGAAGATGTGCTGCAACAAAAACCAAATACAGGAAGGCAAAACATTCTTAGCTGAAGTTGTAATCTTTACAAGCTTGACTTCCAAATACTTGGTGGCCACAGAGCAGAAGTTGTGTGAATTTCATCTGGCCCAAAGGCAAGAATGAAGAATGCATCCACACATGCTGTTTGGATTGATGGCCACAATATTTTCCAAATAACTCCACCCTGAGCCAACATTGGGCAGGGTTTTACGGCATTGCTCGACCCAAGACCGGAAGGTCTCGCCTGAGGTCAACAGGCATTTCTGTTGTCCAATCCTCCCCCACTCCAATTACTTGTCGAGTAGGGTGGTAGAATTCTGGCGATTTAATATTTCTAACAATGGCACCATTTCAGCATCGTAGATGACCTCTTGAAATATGATCCAAGAGTGGTGGTTGCATGAGCTGTCCACTTGGAAGTTCTCTGGAAGATCCATCAAGGATATCTTGGCATGACCAAGCGTTGAGCCAGGACACAACAGCCTGCATGGTGGCCAGGGATTTCACAGTTTGAACAGCTGCCTCAGCTGTCTCACCTGCACCATCCACAAGCAGGAGCAGAAAGAGCCACTTATGCCCTCCTCCTTCCCATCAAGGCCTTTAGAAAGCCTTGACATGGATTTGTTTGAGTATAAAGGGTAAAATATTTCTTATTATAGTGGGCTAGTATTCCTAAATAGAGATGCAAAAGCTGCATAGTCTCACCTCTGAATTGTTTATTATCTCCTTGAAAAAAATGTTCTCTCTACATAATATTCCAGGTATTGTCATCTCTGATAATGGACTACAATTGGCCAAACAAGTCCTTCCAATCCATTGCAGTTCCATATGGATCTGTGCATGCCACAGCTCTCCAAGGTATCCTTGGTCTAACGGGGAAGCTGAGTAATGGGAATGCACTATAAAAGAATTAATGAATAAAAATGGTGACTTTGACCTTGCTTTGCTTAGTTATCACTTCACACCTATGCATAATGAGCTTCCCCCAGGTAAACTTCCGATGGGACATAGTAGCAAGACCCAACTTCCTTTCCTGCCCCATACCTTGCTATCAAATGTCACAGTGGAAGACATGATCGACTTAGGAAGAAGGAAGAAGCCTAATGAGCGTGTCAGGCTCGTACACTTAACCAAAGACATTGGACTCAAGATCTTCTAATTCTTGGAAGGGGAGAGAGGGTAAGGATTAAGGCCAAAACCGTGCTAATGTGGTAATTGAGGAGTTACAGCAAGCAAGATCATATTTGGTCAAGGCACAGTCAGAGATCATTTGAAGGAACAGATTTGCTCTAATTTCAAGGTATAAAAAACTATGAACAGGTTAGTCTGGGTACCCTGAACCTCAGAAGAGAATCTCACCTACAGGATCACAGTTGAGGGAAACCAGGAATGACAACCCCCAAAAACTGACCTCAAGAACAATAGGATTCCAATTTACCTCAGAAGGAGCTCCGCACCCATTCAGGAAGACTGGTGAAACCAAAAAGACTTCCCCTTTGCTGCCTCACAGTGCCAGGGACCTGGATTCCCTTCCTGGCTTGTGTCTTTGTGTGGAGTCTGCATGTTCTCCCATGCCTGTGTGGGTTTCGTCCGGGTGCTCTGGTTTCTCCGACAGTGCAAAAGACATGATGACGAGGTGCATTGGCCATGCTAAATTCTCCCTCAACGTATCTTAACAGGTGCCAGAGTGTGGTGACTAGGGTATTTCCACAGTAACTTCATTGCAGTGATAATGTAAGCCTATTTGTGACACTAATAACTAAACCTAAAACTTTAAGAGCAGACTTTTTGCCGGGGGATGGGGGTGGGGTGGGTGGTGGAAGTGTAGGGAAATGTGAAAATAATAAAATGAGGTGAAGGACTGAGAGGTAGGGGATATACAGAAAAGGATTAACTCTAATGATAGTTACCAAGCATGTGTACAGGGAGCTATGTTATAATGACATCACTCACTGAGTGGAACTGAGTGTGAAGCCTGTCAGAGAGTAGCTCCAGCTTGTCTCGATCTTATTTACCCTTTGTAAATAGTTAGCACGTATAAATAAATGGTTTTGAACAAAAGACCATTGCCTCTAGCAACATCTCTTCTAGAGAAAGATGCAAGCAAATCCCAAGATAACCCACAATAGCAGAATATTCAAATAGAATATGTCCCACAGTGGCTTTATCTGCATGTATTTTGTGGAGTGGTATTCAAGCAAAACAGAAATCTTGCTTCAGTGACAGTCAATTCAAATGGTCTCTTTATACATTGTTTAAAAAAAGCAATGTTGCTAAACCCTGAAAACTTGGAAGAAAGAAAATGAATCAGAAATTCTTAAATCTTCGGTAGGACCCAATGCCAAGTTCATGGTATCCATTCTTTAAATATCCTGGGTAGATACTTTAATCAAATGTTAGGCATCTTGAATATATAAGTTATGGGCCTATAGCACTTGCTGAAGGACCCCTTATACAAACTAGTCATCTCATGAGCAAAGCAAGTGTGGTGATTGCTTTGCTTAGGAATCTTTAGCAATCCCAGCCAGCATAAAGTAAGTAAAACCCTTACTAACTGCAATGGAGACATAATCATTGCTGCTTGTTTGAAAATGCAAGGCAGCAAGAAACACTGAAGGTTAGGTGGAATTTTAAACCATTTCTTCCTTTTATGCTCTCTTCACAAATCAGTTTCCAAATTAAATCATCCACCTATTCCAAAAGTGCCCAGGTAATTCCCTCCTTCAATGAAGATAGAAGTGATTCAAGATCACACAGTTAGCTTAATTTGAAGCTAAACCAAACTAATGCAGAGAATAAAATCCTGAAGTATGCACAAGAGAATAAGAGATCAAACTTTTTCTTTTTGGCGTTCTTTTCTTGAGCAAATAATTGGTTCCTTCAGTTGAATCTTTAAATAAGTAAATCCTACATATATTGGAAATAATTTATTCATGAAAAGGATTGTTTAACTTAATGCACAGTGATTTATAAAAGGGATTATTTTAATTACACGTGGAATGTGCAATATTATATCCTCCTTTAAGATTTAATATAATGGGCTGAACTTTGGGGCAAGGTCAAAGGTCCTGCTACCATGGCCAGAAGTGGCAATTATTGCTGCTTGGGTGAGGAGTGGGCTAAGAATTGGACTTCAGTGGTGGCCAACAAATTACCTACCGGAAGCATAGGTTCAGTTAGGCAATAGTGGCAGCATGTGGTCCTGTCACTGAAAGTGCTGGTGTCATATTGAAAGGGGTGCCAGCATTCTCTGAAATCACTCCTCCTATAAAGAAGCAGCAGTAGAAGCTCTGAGGAAGAACGCTTGTCAAGAGATGGGAGAAGGAAGATCCCTGGTGGCTCCCTGGTTCAGCAATGCCTTCCTGCATTCTCCTCAACGTTGCTGGCACAAGGCAAGAAGTCCTCTTACCCAAGGCAGGGGAAGGAGACCAGGTCTCCATGGAATCTATGATGGCCATGTACATACAATCACCTGTATGTGGGGGAATTCAGTGATGGCCATAAACTATATGGATTATTCAACCCTACTGTCTGAGTCAGTGCAGAACCCCAAATATTGGCTGGCTAACCATTTGATGATGCAATGAGCCACAGAATGGGAGATCCTGGAAATGGTTCTAAGCTGGCGACATTCAGTGCTATTGGTGAGCTTCAGTACCACTGGCATTGGGTGGCCATTGTTTCATATGGTGCTCAGCTCCTCCTCCACCAAGGTGCACAGGTCAGTGATAGCATTGCTGGAAAGGCACAATCTTTGGCGACACTGCTATTCCAACATTCATTAGTACCTGAGTTTTCGAGGGTAACCTCTTCTACACAGAGGAAGAGGTTTCTTCCACTACTTTACTGTTCTTATCCTTGATAACAGAGCTACCCACCTCCAGGTAACCACAGGCCTATTAGCTTAACATCTATAGTTGGGAAAATGCTGGAATCTATCATTAAGGAAGAAATAGCAGGACACCTGGAAAAGAATGGTTCAATCAAGCATACGCAGCATGGATTCATGAAGGGAAAGTCATGTTTGACAAATTTACTGGATTTTTATGAAGATATAACGAGTATGGTTGACAGAAGGGAACCGGTGGATGTGGTGTATTTAGATTTCCAGAAGGCATTTGATAAGGTGCCTCACAAAACGTTGCTACATAAGATAAAGGTACACAGAGTTGGGGGTAAAGTGTTAGCGTGGATTGAGGATTGGCTCAATCCTTAATAGAAAGCAGAGAGTCAGAGTAAATGGGTGATTTTCCTGTTGGCAGTCGGTGACTAGTGGTGTGCTGCAGGGATCAGTTCTGGGGCCTCAAATGTTTACCATATGCATAGACGAACTGGAGGAGGGGACCGAGTGTACGGTAACAAAGTTTGCGGATGACACAAAGATGAATGGGAAAATTGCATGAAGGACACAGAAAGTCTGCAGAGAGATTTGGATAGGCTAAGTGATTGGCAAGGATCTGGTAGATGGAGTATATTGTTGGCAAGTGTGAAATTATCCACTTTGGAAGGAATAATAGTAAAATGGACTATTATTTAAATGGTGAAAAATTACAACATGCTACTGTGCAGAGGGACCTGGGGGTCCTTGTGCATGAATCACAAAAACTTATATTGCAGGTGCAGCAGGTGATCAAGGAGGCAAATGGAATGTTGGCCTTTATTGTGAGAAAGATGGCATATAAAAGCTGGGAGGTCTTGCTGCAATTGTACAAGGTACTGGTGAGGCCGCACCTAGAGTACTGTGTGCAATTTTGGCCCCCTTATTTAAGAAAGAATATATTAGCTTTGGAGGGGGTGCAGAGAAGATTCACCAAGTTGATTCCGGAGATGAGGGGGTTAGCTTTTGAGGGGAGATTGAGTAGACTTGGCCTGTACTCATTGGAGTTTAGAAAGCTGAGGGGAGATCTTATAGAGACATATAAGATAATGCAGAGCCTAGACAGTGTGGAAGCAGTGAGATTATTTCCACTTAAAATGGAAACAAGAACTAGAGAGCACAGCCTCAAAATATGGGGGAGTCAATTTAGAACAGAGTTGAGGAGGAACTTCTTCTCCCAGAGGGTGGTGAATCTTTGGAATTCTCTGCCCATTGAAGCAGTGGAGGCTATCTCGTTAAATGTACTTAAGTCACAGATAGATAGATTTTTGACCAATAAGGGAATTAAGGATTATGGAGACAGGCAGGTAAGTGGAACTGAACCACTATCAGATCAGCCATGATCTTATTGAATGGTGGAGCAGGCTCGAGGGGCTAGATGGCCTACTCCTGCTCCTATTTCTTATGTTCTTACATTCTTTCCTTTTCTGTTGCTCTGAAATGTCAAATCTGCTTGAATAGGTCCTAACCATGGTCACTTTGCAAGCATGTCTCTGCCATGGCTATCACATCATACTTATTTATGTCAATTTGTGCTACTAATTCATCCATCTTGCTACAAATGCTGAATGCATTTTGATAAAGAGCAATTTGTTCTATCTGATTGCCATTGTTCGCCATTCTGACCTTATTTGCAAATGCACTCCTGTACGCTTTCTCCCTTGCTGTCGTACTTTGGTTATCATTATCCCTATCCCTATACCTTGTCCTCTCTCTTCAACTTTTCATATCTCCCCTCCTCCACTATTTAATTTAAAGCGTTCTACACAGCCCTGAGTCACCAGCACACTGGTCTCAGCAAGTTTGCTGAAGACCGTTCCAACAGTACAGCTAATAAAAGCAAATTATTGCTAATACTGGAATCTGAAACCAAAAGAGAAAATTATAGAAAACCTCAGCAGGCCTGGCAGCATCTGTAAGAAGAAAAAAGTGCTGACATTTCGAGTCCAGATTACCCTTTGTTAAAGCTTATCTTCTTACATATGCTGCCAGACCTGCTGAGATTTTCCAATATTTTTTCTTTTGGTATACTAAATTAAACAACACCCGGAAATCTAAATGAATTTCTCCCACACCAATTTTTGAGCAACATATTTACTCTCTGCCCTTATTTACTCTGTCCTGATTTGCTCGTGGCTCAGACAGGAGTGCAGAGATCATTACCTTTGTGGCTCCACTTTTTTGTTTAATGCCTAGCTGCTAATACTTCCTCAGCAGAATCCCATTCTTACTCCTTCCTACATCGTTATTACCCACATAGACCATGACAACTATATTATTCCCCTTCCACTCCAAGTTCTCAGGCCTGAAAAGATGTCCTTAAGCCTAGCACCGGGCAGGCAAACACAGTAAGAAGTCTCACAACACCAGGTTAAAGTCCAACAGGTTTATTTGGTAGCACAAGCCACTAGCTTTCTCCTTCATCAGGTAATCAACCAGGCAGGCAATACAGCCTTCAGGATTCATTCGCATCTGCAGAGAATAGTGCCTATCTCCCTAATTATACTATCCTCTCCTACAAGTGTCTTCCTTTTTACTCATATCTCCCCATACATTTTAAAATACTGTCTCAGATAAGAGAAAAAAACCTAAAAATCCTCACCTACCTACTATACTAAAAATCACCTACCTACTCAGCTGACTTAATCCTTCAGGCATCAGCTCTTGAGTGTCTGGCTCCTTGTCTTGGACCATTCCTTTTCCATAAAAGACCAGAACATCACTTCTTCCCTGCTGCCACCAAATTCCCTCACTTACCAAATTCCTAAAGGTAACCATTCAGTCTCACTATGTTATCTTGAGTTGGAACTTCCTATGACTTAGTTCATGCATCCTGTATTTATACAAGCTGAAACTGAATCAGTCATTGCTGATTTGGAAACAAATATTAACAAATGCGACAGTGGGTTGTACTGCTGCCCTACAGCACCAGGAACCTGTGTTCAATTGCAGACTTGGGTGATTATCTGTGTGGAGTTCTTCCCATATCTGCGTGTGTTTCCTCCAGGTCTCCGGTTCCCTCCCACAGTCCAAAGATTTGTAGTTTAGGCAGATTAGCCATGCTAAGTTGCCCCTTTGTGTCCAAAGATATGTAAGTTAGGTGGATTAGCCATGGTAAGTTGTCCCTTAATGTCCAAAGATGTGTAGGTTAGGTGGATTAGCCATGGTAAATGCATGGGAGTACTTGGATAGGGTGGGAGAGTAGGCCTGGATGCTCTTTCGGAAAGTTGGTGCAGACTCAATGGACCAAACTGCCTCTTTCTGCACTGTAGGGATTGTGTGGATTCTACTGAAGATTGAAATAAGTTATGATTTGCTGTTACAGTTAAGTTAAATGCTAAATGCAAACTTCACTAGATTTTAGAAAGAGATGAACCTTTGATACTCCCTCACTGGACCAAATTCCCAGAGCTGACTACTCAGTCTTGCAGCACTCAGGCTCAATTTGGACCTTCTGCTGGTTTACTAATGGAAAGGAAGCAAGAAATTAAACATCCAGGGATCCAATTACTCTTAACATTCATTAAAAGAAGCCATCATCCTCTGATGTATGTTAAGAGGTATCATCTCATATTTTCCTTAATTAAAATGATGCCCCTTATTTTCTTAAACTCTTAGACACCACAGTGCATTGTGTAACCTCTGTGAATTCCATACTAGGAACAACATATCATTTTATAAAACAATTTCATTTAATCTCATTGTTCTGATCAGTAGGGACAATAATATTGAAATTATAAATGTTCTTTGGAAATCTGCATTTATTACTAGGAACCGAGAGGGACTTGTCAATGATTGTTTGCGTTGTTTTTTTAAGCTACTTTTCCATTTCATTATGTTATCCTAGACAATATATGTAAACATGGACAAGTGGCTCACAATCATTTTTATAATTGGTTAGGCAACTTGGCCACTCAAATCAAAACTATAGATACTGCTAGTCCTGAAATAAATCTGTCCTTTATTTCAGTCTTGCTTCGTTCTTTCTTTTATGTTCTGTCTTACCCTATTTTTGGGCTTTCTTCCTCTCATTAACCTCTGCCTCCTGCTTTAGCTCATATGCTCTCGCACACTATTTGATTCAGCCTCTCTCTATTTCTGATTGGCTCCTTCCCTGGTTTTTGTACTTTGTTTGCACAATGCCTCCATTTCCTTTTCTGGTTTGTCCTCAGCATTTCCTAGCCTTCTCTCTCTCTTCTTTGTGATTACTTTCCTTTAATTTAATTAGCAGTGATTGAAGGGTGATGGAGAACAGGCAGGAAAGTGGAGTTTAGGCTGAGACAAGGTCAGCTCTGATCATATTGAATGGCGGAGCTGGCTTGAGTGGCTGAAATACCTACTCCTGTTCCTTGATCTTATGTTCTTTCACCCACCTTTCTTCTTAGCATTCCCTCTCTTTTGCAATTTTGCATGGAAGGAATGTAAGATGAGAAGATAGCTGAGCCTGGGAGCTTACCAGAAGAGTGTGGATCAAATGACCAAGGGAAGCAAGTGGCAATGGCAATTTTACTAACTTTGAACATTTATTTATGTCAGTATTATAACTTATTTATAATATTTCTGGTACCATAATTATATTTGTATTTCTTCATATCATCTCAAGAGGACACACCATATACTATAGCTAATTCAGTATGATTCCTATCTATTCAATGAAGAACTCCAATATTTGTCCTCACTTTGAAATTGTTATAACTTATTCTCTATCACCTGTTTTTCTCTCTTTCCACTTACAAACCCAACCACAGCACAGTGGCAAATGGTTAGCACTGCTGCCTCGGAGCACCAGGGACCCGGGTTCAATTCCAGCCTTGGAAAACTGTCTGTGTGGTGTTTGCACGTTCTCCCTGTGTCTGCGTGGGTTCTCTGGTTTCCTCCCACAGTCCAAAGATGTGCAGGTTAGGTGGATTAGCATGGTAAATTGCCCCTAAATGTCCCAAGATGTGTAGAATAGGGGGTAAACATGAGAGATTTTCAGAGATATGGCTTGAGGGTGGGGTTTTCGGGGATAGAACCTGGATGGGGTGCCCTGTCGGACAGTCAATGCAGACTCGATGGGTCAAATGGCCTCTTTCTGCACTGTAAGGATTCTATGATTCTATGAATATCAAATATATGGATGCTGCCAAAGACGGAAGGATGGCGATAGGCAGACAGTACCACTATGGCAGCAGCACAGAGGGATCAAGCAGGTCAACAAACATTCATGGGGAAGAATGTGTTCCCCACAATGCATAGAGTCAAGAGAAATAGAACATTTTCTGAGCTGCTGTGCAATATCATATTTACTCACCACCATTGCAAACTATCTAAATCACACTCTAATTCCGTCTACACAACTGTACGCAAGTAAGGGAAATAAAATGATAAAGGTGACATTTAATTTGTGATGAAGGCGATCAATGCAATTATTTTGTCAAATAATTTTAATTACATATAATTTTTTTTTCAGGCATATCTCAGGTAGTTCATTTGCTTTAAGGAAAAATGAACTCAATGGATTCGCAATGTATTGAAATCAATTAATTCACAAACCTCATTAGTTGTGCCTCAAGAGTCTAACCGTGTGATACTGGAGCCCAGGAGGGAGGTTTTATCTCTCACTGGCTCGTGGCAGGTTGGCCCACAGAAGGGAAGAGTCACAAGCTGGAAAGCATCAAATTAGCATTGTAGGAGCAATGATTATGGTTTTGATAATTGAATTTTTCACTAAAAGATGTAGCTAAATTGCACATTCTGGAAGCGTGGGTGGCAGGGCTAAAAATCAAGAAGATCCACAGCAAAGAATTGGACATGTAATGTTGATGAATTGGTAATCATGCCTCAAGAATATGTGGGATTGTTACATCCAGTCTATCAGTCAACCTCGTGAGACAGATTAATCTAATTATAGAGATCATAACAGGGCAAAAGGAAACTCCAACCTCCACATTTTGCAGCCTCTGTGATATTTCTTTATTCATACGTCCTTACGAAAGGCACACAAACAGAAACATTAATGTCGCTAAAAGCTGACCTCCCAACTATTGTCAATTAATTATTTCTTTATGCTTCATGTTTCATCACCAGCTGTAAATCCACAGGAAGCATTGTGTGCACCAATAATTTAAAATGAGATCTGTAGGGACAACTTTCCCACAAGCAACGAGGATCAGGTCCCTTGTGGTGGATTCGAATATTCCAAAGCAGGACTAATAGGCTATAGCTAGTCAGGACTTTTTTTTCAGTTTAGATTAACTAAATAATAAGCAGTGATTATGGGATGTGTTTCATTTTATTATTGTTTAGTCAGAAGCCACGATGCTTCTATGTGTTTGAACAACAATTGAAAATATATAGCACCTTTAACATGCTTTAATGTCCCAAAACAATTCAAAAAAGTGTTGGGCTGTAACTTCCGAGCTCTCCGACACAGATTTGGAGAGTACTCCAAATATGTGCTGGGGCACCTGCTGGTGCAGATAAGGTTTTGCATGGCCATTGCCCAGAAGTGCTAATTTCCCCTGGGCAATTGCATTGTCCTGGAAACCATACAAAAATGTGATTTAAATCACAAACTTCAAATGGTTCCGTCAAGGTTACACTAATAGTTACTGGGAAAAGGCTAGAAGAATTAAAGTCTCTTCTAACTTCTGGGTAAATTGTATACACCCAGAATTTCCCCCTATGGAACTCCACCCACATCTTCAAAATCCCAGCAGATTCCCCCTTCCCACCCCTGACTACCCCCTCCCCCTCAAGAATTCACCCCAGCAGGCCTACATTTCCTGCCCTGAACCATGGACCAGATCAGACCTCCCCAACAACCTGTGCACCTGACTTGACTCCGCCGCCCCCCGCCCCCCCCCACCCCCCCCCCCCCCCACCTCCCCCCGACCCCCAGACCATACCAAACCTTCAACCTGAAGGCAGACCGGAAAATTCTAGTGGCCTCCCGCGATAGGCCTTTAACTGTCTGAATTGGCCAACTACCCCTAGTGGATGGATACCTCCACTGCCCCCTTTATCCTGGGTAGGATCTTCCAGCTCCACCCACTGCTGAGATTATCCGATCCCGCCAAAAGTCAATGGACTTTTGGCTGAGTCTCCAAATCCCTTACGGTGGGTCCCGCCACAATGGAACTAGAAGGTCCTGACCGCTGTCTCTAGTTTGAAGCCAGAAAACAAGCCTTTTAGCTGTTGATGCAGACTTCTTTGCCTGCCCGCCTTTATTCCCGCCTCCATCGGGACCTAAGAATCCAGCCCAAAGTGTTTTAATAAGATCAATAAACCAATTAACAGTTGAGGATGTTTCTGTTTTTCCCAGATCTCTGTGAAAGACCAGTGGCAGAATTCAGTAGTATAGTTTATTTTGACTGGTGAAATTCTGTAAATTTTTCTGTTTGATCAAATTGTATCAAACCCATTTCCTTACAACACTGCCATTACTCACCCAGCAGCATTCACTGGCACTTATGACTTCCAGGTACTTGACATCATCCTCACATATCTGGCATGGCTACCAACCTTATTCTGTGGGAATGTAAGAGTTAACATATTAAATTTGAAACAAAATACAGAAATATTTTGCTAGCCAACTGACCTGGAAACTTGGACACTCCCACACTGTGGCAAATGAGAGTCAATTAAAAAGTAGTAAAAGGCACAAAAAATTAACCGTGGAATCTACATAGCAGAGATGGTGTAAGTTAGTAGCATAAGAATCTGAATGGATAACATCACGCATTGAAAGACAAGTAAAAAAGCAATTATTTTGCCAACTCCCAGCTCTTTAGACATCTGTGTTCAACAATACCCACCTCTTGCTACCTTCAGGTAGCTCCAGTTATTCAGCTATAGGAAGGTTGAGCTGGACGTTGAGGAGGACATAGAGCAACAACATACAATCGGTATGCAATGAGGATGAGATAGGCTCTGTCACCACTGCCCAAAATGATGCAGAACTGCAGCTCCTCTTTAGGGCTGAGGGAATTACAGGCATGTCTGCCTCTTGCCAGTTCTGCTCTGCAGTTGTGTGATTCCTTGAGAAGAGAGAGAGAAAAGCTCTGTGATTTTATTGCCATGTCTTTGGGTGCCATTGCTAAATAGTTAGAGATACGTGGAGGCCATGAGAGGTGGGTGCTTCTCGGAGGAATGTGTGTGGAGGATGATGTTGAGCGCCTGAATGTTAGACCTGAGACCTAGTGGCTAGGGACTGCTGATTGATGCATGATAGGGCTGTGCTGCATTGTGCACTCTGAGAGGCTGATGGTGCAGTGGAAATGAGATGCCCTTTGAAGATACATTTGTTGAATTTATCTATTGAGTTCTTGAACATCTTGCAGCACTGCTGCCAGAGCCTCTAAGCCAGCCTAGGGAGATGATCTCCTTTGCCAGTTGTTTTGGGGGATGTTATTTGAGTGGTTTTCTTGCCAAATGAAGCACCTCACTGCCCCCCACCCCCCCCCCCCGCACCCCTCCACTTCCATCCCCATGGGAACATGGCCCTCCTCCTATCGATCACTCTTACTAAGGCCTCCAGTGCTCTATCTGTCAACCTGGGAGCACTCGCTCTTCTCTGGTGATCCATTATTGTTTTGCTTTCTATTGGCCCTTCTTGCAGGTAGCAGTAGTTTCCTTCTAATGACTACATATCTCTCTAAGAGGAACAGACTGTCTTTAAGAACCAGAAGAGGAGTTGCAATATATTTGATTTTTTTTAAGTTTGTATTTATTAGTGTCACAAGTAGGCTTACATTAACACTGCAATGAAGTTACTGTGAAAATCCCCTCGTCGCCACACTCTGGCACCTGTTCAGTTACACTGAGGGAGAATTTAGCATGGCCAATATACCTAACCAGCATGTCTTTCAGACCTTGGGAGGAAACCGGAGCATTTGGAGGAAACCCATGCAGACACGGGGAGAATGTGGAGACTCGGCACAGACAGTGTCCCAAGCCAGGAATCGAATCCAGGTCTCTGGTGCTGGGAGACAGTAGTGCTAACCATCGTGCCACTGTCTCTTTTAGGTCTTCTGTTGAGAATTCAGCCAGCCAGTAACCTGGGTCACTCATGGCTGAACACTGCAATCATGGAAATGAGGAGGCAACACAAAGTTTACATGTTGCCTCCCTCAGTTGGACTGGGCATGGGTAGATTATGAACTAAAACTCCTGCAGCTTTCACATTTTCATCCATAATTATTTATTTTCTAGAAACTAATCAAAAGATCCTTTCCTCTTACATGGTGAACTATTTGAAGAGGAGCTATCCATCATTTTTCTTGAAACTATCTTAAGCTCCAAGAACCTTTGTGGAAGGAAGCGTTCTATCAGCTAACACTGTGGGTGGAAATAGGAGAAAACTCAAATACACCCTCAGCAATGAAGTAACCCACTGGGAATAAATCATCTGCCAAATATTTGCTGCCTACAGTATTAAACAGCTTTAAAGGAGACCAGCAGGAAAGATTTTATTTAATAAATCATGTTAACATGCTGTTCTCTCACCAGTGAACAGCCTGTTCCTCTGCTTGTACCCTGAATAAAAGCTTAATTTTGAATCTTGAAAAACATCTTGAAAAATAATGAAGTAAGTGCATCACATAAATGAGTAAAGGTATATTGGGTGTACTTTACATCCAGGACCAATTATTGGCCTTCATTATCTGTGAGATTCCAACTGTTCCCCCCCATTCTCCTCTATTTTATTTAAAACACAAAGTTTACAATTTCCAAGATAGCAAATTTGAAATGCATTATATAGAATATGCCACTCCAGAAATGTCAGCTCCCCCTGTTGTACTGAACTCAACTTGGATCACAATAGTGGTGGCATCATTCAATACATTGGGGAACTGTGGTCCGGTTGATTTATCATCAGTTAAGAGAAAGCTCTCAGAATCCATAATTCATGATGAAATAAGTAAGTGTTTCAAAAGGTATGTTTTAATGATGTACATAGGAAGATTTGTGAAAAGTAGGATGTGTTTGCATCCATGACTCATCCCTGCATTTCACTGACACAGTTTATGTTCCAGAAATAGCTACCTGGGAGAACCTTTGAATTGATTCGTGTGTACCAGGGTCTGACTCCGGTGTACCAGGGTCTGACTTCGGTGTACCAGGGTCTGATTCAGGGGTATCAGCGTCTGACTCAGGGGTATCAAGTTTGACTTGGGTGTACTGGGGTCTGATTTGGGTGTACCAGGGTCTGAATCAGGGGTATCAGGGTCTGACTCCGGTGTACTAGGGTCTGACTCAGGTGTAAGAGGGTCTGACTCAGGTGTACTGGGGTCTGACTGGGGGGGACCAGGGTCTGACTCAGCGGGACCAGTGTCTCACTCGGGTGTACCAGGGTCTGAATCAGGGGTATCAGGGTCTGACTCGGGTGTACCAGGGTCTCACTTGGGTGTACCAGGGTCTGACTCAGGGGGACCAGGGTCTGACTCGTGGGAACCAGGGTCTGACTCGGGTGTTACGGGATCTGACTCGGGTGTACCGGAGTCTGATTCAGGGTTACCACGGGCTGACTTAGATGTACCGGGCTCTGACTCGGGTGTACCCGGGTCTGACATGGATATACCAGGGTCTGACTTAGGGGTACCAGTGCCTGACTTGGGTGTACTGGGGTCTGACTTGGGTGTACCAGGGTCTGATTCACGTGCACCAGGGTCTGATCGGGTGTACCAGGATATGACTCGGGGGACCAGGGTCTGACTTGGGTGTACCAGGGTCTGACTCGGGTGTACCAGGGTCTGACTCGGGTGTACAGGGGTCTCGGATGTACCACGGTCTGACTCATATGGTACTAGGAGAAAGATTTTAGGCTACCTTGGAGAAGACTATCAGGTGTGAAAAGCACTGTTCCTGAGGTTACCTTCTGCTGCTAGGCCATGGGCTTCTTGGAAGGGACTCACAGAGGGAAGGGGAACCTTGGCAGTATGGAGGGAGATGGGGTGTCATCACAGACGGATGATTCTGCTCAAATCAAAGGGAGCACGGAGGCACAATGGTTAGCACTGCTGCCTCATAGCGCAAGAGACCAGTATTCAATTCCGGCCTCGTGTCACTGTCTGTGTGGAGTTTGCACATTCTCTCCATATCTGCGTGGGTTTCTTCTGGGTGCTCTGATTTTCTCCCACAGCCCAAAGATGTGTTGGGTTAGGTGAATTGGCCATGGTAAATTGCCCCTTAGTGTCAGGGGGCTAGCTAGGGTAAATGCATGGTGTTATGGGAAAAAGCCCTCAGTGGGACTTTGTCAGTGCAGACTTGATGGGCAGAATTGCCTCCTTCTGCACTGTAGGAATCTATGATTCTATGGATAAGGGATGTTGTAAGAAGTCTCACAACACCAGGTTAAAGTCCAACAGGTTTATTTGGTAGCAAAAGCCACTAGCTTTCAGGCCTCTGACCCTTCATCAGAGTGCAATGCCGGCATCGCCACATCATAGGGGATGTTGACCAGGACAAGACTAATGGAAAGGTATATCGGTAATCGGTAACCCATTGCAACTGAAAAGGTTCAGCTGTAATTCAATTGACACATCTGGAGGCAAACTAGTCATGCAATTATGCCCACTCAAGCAGCACATATGTATGTGAGAACCACTGATTGTTGCACATTTAATGCTGACTTCCAAAGTCACTGACTGCCATGATGTGCCTGTACCATTGGCCAACTGGACAAGCAACTGTTGCCCCTTGAAGAGTTGACAATGGCATACTGCCCAAGGAGAGCACTCCTAATCCTCAGCTGTGTGCTGAGGTGAGTATTGACAAGTGCCCCCATAGACTGGGTTGAGTGCAAGCCTGGAGTGAAGCTAAGGACAAAGCCTACACCGGAGGTGAGAGCTTAGAACACAGTAGAGTGACCAAAGCTGTGGCCACTTGGTCATATGATGTGGGGTAAAACTGGCATAGGATGTTGCCAAAGCAGAACAGGAGATATGGCCTGGGTATCAATGTGACAACGTGGAGATAATGTTTGACTGAGGTAAACACAGTAAGAAGTCTCACAACATCAGGTTAAAGTCCAACAGGTTTATTTGGTAGCAAAAGCCACTAGCTTTCAGAGCACTGTCCCTTTGTCAGGTGAGTGGGAGTACTGTTCACAAACAGGGCATATAAAGACACAAACTCAATTTCCAAAATAATGGTTGGAATGCGAGTCTTTACAGGTAATCAAATCTTAAAGATACAGACAATGTGAGTGGAGAGAGCGTTAAGCACAGGTTAAGGAGATGTGCATTGTCTCCAGACAGGACAATTAGTGAGATTTTGCAAGTCCAGGTAAATCGTGTGGATTACAGATAGTGTGGCATGAACCCAAGATCCCGGTTGAGGCTGTCCTCATGTGTGTGGAACTTGGCTATCAGTCTCTGCTCAGCAACTCTGCGTTGTCATGTGTTGTGAAGGCTGCCTTGGAGAACGCTTACCCGAAGATCAGAGGCCGAATGCCCATGACCGCTGAAGTGTGCCCCAACAGGAAGAGAACACTCTTGCTTGGTGATTGTCGAGCGGTGTTCATTCATCCGTTACCAATGTGATAGCCAGGACATGAGTCAGAGGGCTTTGAGAGGTAGCTTTGGGTGATGAATGGGCAAAAAGTTGTCCTGAGGAGACAAGTGGCAACCATCAAGTCTCTTTCCTGGATAGTACAGTGAAGGAAACATGTGGAGCCTGGAGATCTCATTGTCTTTCTTCTTGCTTATAGGCAAGTGAGAAGAAGACGTTAGCAGAGGTGTCCCATTTGCCAAAGGCAGAAGCAGAATCATGAAAGGTGAGGAATGGTAGGGTCAGCTAATGTACCTGCCCTGCCAGCGATATGCGTGGGACCTGTGAATGAAAATTTTTGGGATTGAGTGTTGATGGGGAAAGTCACCATAATTATCAATAGATGGGCTCAACATTGCATTTCCCACACACCATCAGCCTTTGCTGACTTCTGTGAAAATCTCACCTGAAGAGTTCAAAATGATGAAGTAACTCACGAGCTTGGTGAGTCTATACTCAGGAGGAACCAAAGCACCTCCAGATGTCACCCCTGCCTCTTCCATCCCATGATCAAGCTTTATCTCAAGCTCCTCACCCTCACTCCCAACTGTAGGTGGCACGGTGGCCCAGTAGTTAACATTGCTGCTTCACAGCGCCAGGAACTCAAGTTCAATTCCTGACTTGGGTCGCTGTCTATGTGGAGTTTGCACGTTTTCCCTGTGTTTGTGTGGGTTTCCTTCAGGTGCTCCGGTTTCCTTCCACACTCCAAAGATGTCCAGGTTAAGTGGATTGGCCAGTCGGAATTGCCCCTTAGTGTTGGGGGCACTAGCTAGTGTAAATGCATACGGTTGTGGGGATGGGGCCTATGTGGGATTGTGGTCGGTCCAGGCTCGATGGACAAAATCCCCTCTTTCTGCTCTGTAGGAATCTATGAATCTATGATTCTCTGCCTTAATCCTGAATTGAAACTTCCTCTAGTTTCTCTCCTATCTACCATCATGCCCTCACTGGGTTCATCTTGTCCATGGAAACCTCCTCCTGATTGCTCAACCCTACTCCCAGAAAACTGTTGACCACCCAACTTCTCGTCCTGGTTTCCATGTTAACTGACATTGCTCATAGTTGTCTCTGTCAAAGTGTTGTCCCTCTCTTCATTATACGTCATCACTTCGCTCCTCAAAAAGCAAACTTTGACCTATAAAGTACCATACTACTACAATTGTCTCTGTCAAAGTGTTGTCCCTTTCTTCATTATATGCCATCACTCCTCTCCTCAAAAGCAACCTTTGACCTACAAAGTACCATACTACCTCCTGTCTTCGAATGCGTTGTCATCTCCTAAATCTTTGCTCATTTTTCCCAGAACTCCATGCTTGAATCACTCCAAACAGGTTTCCACTCCTGCCACAGTACCAAAGTGGCTCTTATCAAAGTCACAATTGGCATCCTATAACTGTGACAAAGGAAAACTTTCCCTCCTCATCCTTCTCAACCATTTAGCAGCCTTTGACACAGTTGAACACACCATGTCCCTTCAATACCTCTCCACTGTCACCCAGCTGGGTGGGACTGCACCCATTTGGTTCCAATCTCACCATTTAATCTTAGCCAGAGTGCCACTTGTAATGGCTTCTCTTCCTGCTCCTGCACTGTTGCCTCTGATGTTCACCAAGGATCTATCCTTGGCCTCCTCCTATTTCTTATCTATATTCTTCCCACTGGTGGCATCACCAGAAAGTACAGTGTCAGTTTTCACATGTACACTAATGATTCCCAGCTCTAGCTTCCCACCACCTCACTCAAATTTCTCCTAAATTATCAGGCTGCTTATCTGACATCCAGTCCTCAATGAGCAGAAATTTCTGCCAATGAAATAATGGGAGTAGTAAAGCCATTGTCTTCATACCCTGCTTCAAACACTGTTCCCTCACTACGAACTCCTCTCTTCCTGAGTCAAAATCAGATTGTGCACAACTTTGGTGTCATATTTGATCCCACAATGACCTTCCAACTACATAATAACGTCATTAAGAAGAGCATCCATTTTCACCTCCATAACATTGCCTAACTTTGACCCAGCCTCAGTTTATTAAGTGATAAACCTTCAATTCTTGTCTTTGTTAACACTGGACTTGACTATTTCAGTGCTGTTCTGATTGGTCTCCCATATTCTCTCCCGTTAAACTTGAAGTCTGATGCTCATGCCCTTACTTGCGCTGTTCCATTTTCCTGCGCTCACTGACTTCCATTGGCACAAAAACAAGCAACATTTTAATCTTAAAATTCTTGCCCTGGCTTTCAAATCCCTCCATTGTCTCACCGCCTCCCTATTTCTGTCATCGCTAAATATTTTTAAGACGCGGGTTGATGGGTTTTTGATAAGAGAGGGGATTAAGGGTTATGGGGAGAGGGCGGGGATGTGGAACTGAGCCACAACAGATCAGCCATGATCTTATTGAATGGCGGGGCAGGCTCGAAGGGCTAGATGGCCTACTCCTGCTCCTATTTCTTGTGTTCTTATTATGTTCTTATCTCCTCTAGTCCCACAACTCTTCAAGATATCTGCGCTCATCCTGAACATCTCCAATTTTAATCGCTCCACCACTGGTGGCCGTGCCTTTAGTTGCCTAGGCCCAAAGTTCTAGCATTCCCTCCCTGAACCTCGCTCCCGCTCTACTTCACTCTTCTCCTTTAAGAGGTTCCTAAAAATCTACTTTTTTGACCAAGTTTTTGGTCATCTGACCTAATATTTCCTTATATGGCTCAATGTCATATTTTATACTCCTATGAATACCTTGGGATGCTTCATTATGTTAAAGGTTTTATATAAATCCATGATATTGCTGTTGATCATTTTCCTAAGCTGTATTCCTTCTCAATGTAACAAACACTCTTGAAAGTTTTTATACCTGTTCAGTGCAATGTGGATGAAGCAGAAGTGAATGTTAAAGGCTCGGTTCATCCCACTTGGGATTATTGTATTTTTATTGTAAAGATAGTACAGGATGCAGGCATTGTTGCAGCTAAAGGAGAGGCTCTGTCTTATAGTGGAGCATAAACATTGGGCTGATTCTTCGTGGGGTGAGAAAAGGGATGAGCAGGGCGGTGAAATTTGTCATGTCGTCTACGACTCTCACCAACATTTACAGATGCACCATGGAAAGCATTCTTTCTTGGTATGGCTCCTGCTCTGCCCAAGACCGCAGGAAACTACAAAGAGTGGTGAATGAAGCCCAGTCCATTATGAAAATCAGCCTCCCATCCATTGACTCTGCCTGCACTTTCCTGCTGCCTCAGAAAAGTTGCCAGCATAATTAAGGATCCCACGTATCCACCTTCCTCCATCAGGAAAAAGATACAAAAATCTGAGGTCATGTATCAATCGACCCAAGAATAGCTTCTTCCCTGCTGCCAGACTTTTGAATGGACTTGCCTCACATTAAGTTGATCTTTCTCTACACCCTGGACTATAACACAACATTCTGCACTCTCTCCTTTCCTCCTTTATATACATATGTTTTGTCTGTATAGTATGTAAGAAACAATACTTTACACTGTATACTAATACATGTGACAATAATAAATCAAATCAAATCAAATCAAGGTTCTTTCAGGAAGCCTCAGAGTTTGCAATTCCCTTCCCCCTCCTCCCCCACACCACCTGCAGTGGAGCTCTCACTCCCCAGTGTGTGAGTGGCTTTGCCTCGAGGGATTTCACACCTGGAAGTCAGGCTGATATACACTCAAGCTGGGAGAACCCCAGTGGAGGCCACAGCTTTACCTACTGTCCAAGAGTTCAAATCAACCATGTATCAAAGTGGAGATGTAACATGGGTGGCCCACTCACCCAACTCTCCATCTGCTAATTCACATTCCCAGCTAAAATCGAGACTTACGTACCAGTGGCATCCCAGGAATCCTCTTTCAGAGTGCTTTACATAGAACCCATGAAATGTCAGAGTGTTGTCGCTTGTGGAGAACATGGGTGCCGCATGTTGACAGATGTACCACAAGATTCATAAATTCCATCCAATTACTGTGATATTGAATAACGAGTCAGAATTGATGTGTGTCTTGCAGCAAATGCTTACGTTGTTCATATGCTTTGTAATTAGCAACTAATTAGTTTCGCAATTTATTGCTGGGCTAGTTGCGGCATGTTAATCAGTTCAAAATTATAGAAGAGCTTCTGTTGCTGTTGAACAATTCAGCGGACACGTTTCTGTTATTATGGGATAATTTACTTTTTGTAGCCTAAAGAATCTTTTAACAAATGCTTTGTCCTTTTTCTCTAACCTTGCCCTGCTAGTCCACAGTTTCATGAATACCAACAGACCCTTTGCAACTCATGCGTGACTGTTCCGCATATGTGAGCAGAACAGTGAGATTTTGTGGGCCATTCTCATAAAGTGGTGGTTGGGCTGAGTCTTGATGTTCTGGATTCAGGGATCATTCCAGAAACTTCAGCGTATAATCCACACTGCCGCTTCAGTGCACTCCTGAGGGAATGCTGCACTGCTGGAGGTATCAGCTTTCAGATGAGACATCAAAGCAAACTGCCCTCTGACCTCTTCAACAGATGTAAGTGATTCAAAGGTACCATTGGAAGAAGAGTAGCAGTGTTCTTCTGATATCCTGGCCGATATTTACCCTTCAACAAATCCATATTGAAAAACAGATCACTTGGTCATCGAATTATAGAATCCATAGTGCAGAAGGAAGCCATTCGGCCCATCAAATCTGCACAAAGCAAAATCCCATCCAGGCCTGATCCCCATAACCCCAAGCATTTACCCTAACTAGTGCCCTGACACAAAGGGGCAATTTAGTATGGCCAGTCCACTTAACCCACACATCTTTGGAGTGTGGGAGAGAACCAGACCATCCGGAGGAAACTCACACAGACACGTGAAGAATGTGCAAACTCCACACAGGCAGTGTAGTCATTACCTTATTGCTGTTTATGGGATCATGCTGTACATAACAAGCTGCCATGTTTTCCTACATTCCTACACTTCAATAATATTTCAGTAGCTCCAAAGATGGGATATTCTGATGTCTTGAAAGCTGTCATCTACATGTAAGTTCTTTCTTTCTTATTCCACCTGAGTAGATGCTAATAATGAACTTGATGCTGTGCTTACTAATGTTCAGGCACCTCCACACACACAAACCAGCGAGCTTCATTGCCTAGTAATTATAGATGAGAATCATAGAACTGTTACAGAATTGAAGGAGGTAATTCAGCCCGTCGTGTCTGTACTGGCCGTCTGAAGGAGCAACTCACCCAGTACCGTTCCCTTGCTTTTTCTCGTAGGCTTGCAAATTCTTATTTTCAGATAATTAACCAGTTCCCTTTTGAAAGCCTCAATTGACTCTGTCTCCACCACATTCACAGATAGTGCAGCCAGATCCTAAGCATTTGCTGCACACATGGTTTTTCCTCAAGTCACTATCAAGGTCAGAGAGAGAAACCTTGTGCCTTGGTACTTCTCCTGTTTCCATACCCCTTATCTCCATCACCACTCTTCCCCATAACCTTCCCTCAGTCATGCATGTTGAACATATGTTCAGCTATGTGTGGTTAGGAGGGGAGACAGGTTAAAGCTTGTTGCTCTAGAATGGTAGTGCTTGCGTTATATCAGTATAACTCGCTGATTGATGTCATGATCCTGGGCAATGTGAAATGTGTATCACTAAACCCCAATCAATATTGCATCCAGCCGCTAACCTGGAGACCCTTTGATTCAGAAGTATGTGAATTTACTGCAAACTCCATTACAGGACTTTAAGGTGCTTTGTAGCTCCCAATAATCCAACTTCAGCCCCCAATTCCGGTAACTGGTTCTTTCTGGTTGTGAATCTTGCTGAGTGCAAACTGGATGTCAGCATCTAACAACATTGATTACTTCGCAGTAGCTAAGACTCCTGAGTGAAGCACGTTTGTGAAAGACTCACTATAAACCAAATGGCAGGTAAAGTGGAACCAGGGCCACTAAGAGGGAGAAGGTTGGTTGAGGTAACCAGGGAAGAGGTCATACCATCGTGAAGGAAGGAGTCATACCATCATGAGGGAAGAGATCAGGTCAGGAATTTAACTCACCTTCTATTTAATGCTTCATGATTACTTAACACCACTTTGACTCTACTTATTACAGGATTCCATTCAATGTCCAAAATTAAAGTGAATTCAACAAGGCTATTTAAGGTTAGGCTCTTTATGTAGCTGTAAAGTTAACAGTTTTCTGTATTAATTATGTCCGAGTGGATTGCAGTCTAATTCATCATATAATTGAATATGGGGCCGCACACCATCAAGAAAGAAGTGATTAGGTTGGGGAGGACTCGGCCCAGAGGCCCAGGCCGCACACTATCATGGGAGGAGGTCAATAATGGCCTCGTGAAATAGAGGTGAGGCAGAAGATGTTTCACCTTACTTTGTGCTCCATCCATAACTGAAGTAAAGGAATCTCCAACAGAACAAACCAAACTCCACTTCCCAGTCTCCCCATATATGTGTCATACTAGAGAAGGGAGAGAAACTATGAGCCCGAGCACTTTGCCTGTTTCCATATCCCTATTCTCCATCACTCCCATCCGTGCCCCCCTCTCACTAACTCTCTCTCTCAGTCGGCATATAGAACACATGTTCAGCTGTGCACAGTTAGAAGGGGAGGCCGGCTAAAGCACTTACCTATTGAACATGATGTCTCCACAAATTTTGTACATCAAAAATCCTGGAAAGAGATGGCCATGTTTTGTTTGTTACTGAAATCTGTTTGAGAGGTCTCCATGCAGATGAAGGGTGTGAAAGAAATGAAGTTACTGTGTGCTTTTTCCAATAGTGTTTATACTAACTGCTCAGAATCCTTGGCAGGATTTTCCTGGAGGCTTCTGGATGCCGCTGTCAGGCTCAAGTGGGGGTCAGAGGCCTGCACTGTGCGGAAAACAATCACTCATTTATCGTTTTCTCTGAATTGATTAATATAGTTGCCACAAGGTTGGCTTAGGGTCCAATTAAGGACAACAGGGGGGTCCTAATGCTGAAGGGTTTGGGAGGCCTACCATTTGAAAGCAGCAGAAAGCTGCCTTAGCAGGTAGGTGAGAAGGAGGACCAAAAATCTAAAGTCAAACATAGGTGATTGGGTTCTGCAGCTGGACCACCATTGTGGAAGGTTGCGGGATGGGGGGGTAAGGGCGAGATCTGGGGGTTGGGGGATAGAGGAGTGAATAACGTCTCCTCAGGATGGTCTTTGTCTGCTGCTGAACCCAGCCAGGCTGGTTCTGCCAATGGGGAGGTCGCCCTCAGGCATCTAAGCTGCCACCCTTGAGGATCTGGCAGCCAACTGGAAACTTTGATGACCAACAATTGGCCTTTATTGGCCAACAATGTGAATTGGCCATTGGCGTCTGACAGACTAGTAGCCCTGCCCCTTCCCTCCTGTCCACATCCTGCCTCTATGAATATGGCCCTGGATAGGATGAAACTGGAGGAAACGGGCTACCAGCGTGAAATTCTTCTTCCAGCCAGCTTTGCTTCTACACTGAGAGGGAGCTGAAAACTTTATCTACAGTCTTCTATTTATTGGCAAGGCAGATTACGTAACAAATTTATTAAAAATGTTTCTTCTGTTGGCAAGTATCACTTTGAATCTTTGGAACTCATTGGCACAGAGGGCTGTGGAAACCAGGTCATTGAGTGTCTTTAAGACAGGGATAGATATGTTCTTGATCAATAAGGGGATCAAGGCTTTAGGGGGGAAAGTAGGAGAAGGGGGATGAGAATCATATAAGCCATGATTGAATGGCAGAGCAGACTCAATGGGTCGAGTCTGTCCCTATATCTAATGGACTTATGGTCTTATGATGTCCTTCCTTATGGCTGATTTCTTTAACTCTTTCTCCGATATCCTTTTCACCTTTTCACCCTTGATGTCTTACTTTGTTCAGGATCTACCTGCTGAGCACTCTGGTAAGACTACTGAGCTTATTCATACATGAGCCATTTTCTCCACGATAATGCTTCTGAATGAAAACCCATCTGTCTATAGGGAGCAAATCAGACCCACCTGGTTTCTTTAGACACATGCAGCAATTTGAAAAAGGACCGTGGATGTGGGATGCTGAAGAGATTGTGACCAACGTTTGTAAGGAATATAGCTGATTCTGGGATGCCCCATTTTCCAATTACAGTGTCAGAATATTAAATGTGCCATAATGGGCTCAATGGACCTGGTTGCAATACTTCAGAACATTTAATGGATTGATCAGGTTTGGGTAAATAGGTTAATCCATCATTACATTAAAGTACTGTATTGTTTGAAGCAATCATGTTAGGTCTGACAATGCTTTGACTGTTTGCCGTAAAAGTCCACAATGCGGCTGGGTAAAAATCATTGCACCACCTTCTCCTGAAGAGTTCCTTCATATACACCCTTAAATCTGTTGCCCCAAAATAAATCCTTCCTTTTAATGCAGCTGTTTGTTGCAAGTACATCATGTGTGTTCTTGAATGTCCTCATGACATTTAAAATTTGACATTGTTTCAAGTCTGCTTATATCAGAAGATGGCAGAGAATGAAAGGACAGAGGTTATATTATAGAATCATAGAACAACTACAGTGCAGAAGGTGGTGATTTGGCCCATCAAAACTGCACCGACAGCAATCCAACCCAGGCCCTACACCCGTAACCCCACTATTTACCCCTGACACTAAGGGACAATTTAACATGGCCAGTCAACCTAGCCTGCACACCTTTGAACTGTGGAAGGAAACTGGGGAATCCGGAGGCCATGGAGAGGAAGTGCACACTCCTCACACAGTCATTCAAGGTCAGAATTGAACTCAGCTCCTAAAGTAACTCACAACAAATAATGTCACTAATACTAAACCCCCCCAAACCCAAGGATGTCCATCCCAATGGGGCTGGATGGCCTACTTCTGCTCCTATTTCTTATGTTCTTATGTTCTTATGGAAACTGAAAAACTGAACTCAAGAAGGAAACACTGGGTGATGCATCAGCACAAGTGGGCAGGATAGGCAGTGGTTGACTATACGGGAATCTCCTGTCCAGAAGACTAATCTTCAGACTTGAAACTGGGGGAGCTTCAGATCTGTCTTTTGAGTGTGTTTTCAGCCCCCCACCCTCCCTTCCCTGCACATACACTCTGCCTGCAAGATTCTGAGTGAGCCTATTGTTCATTGAAGTAGCCTCTGGGTGGGGCTTAACATCTCCAAAAGCCTGCGGAGGGAGGTAGTGCACTTGTACAGGCCTCTGATGCATAGGGGTCTGACAGAAAAGAGAGTTTTCAGACCCCCGGCTACTGCAGGCAGCCAGAAGCAGCCCCCTAGCTACAATCGTGGGGGCCCACGGCCCAAGATAGAACATCCACCAACACCCCCCCTACCGCTGCCCTGACTGATTGCAGACTCCCTCCCTCCCCCACCGATCATGGCCCTGTTGCATTCCCCCCACCTATTGCTGCAGAGTGGCAACTGGACCTTCCTTCCTCCATCCCCCCACCAATCGCTGCATAGCGGCAGCAGACCCTCTCCCCCATTAGCCCCAACACCCTAGTCCCTTCCCGCATTAGCCCTACCCCCACTGGCCACTCCTCCATTGGACCTACCCACTAGCCCCTCCCCCCATTAATAGGCATTGCCCAGGTGCCTGGTGGGCATTGCCACCCTCCCCAGGAAGCCTTAATGGCCTCTGGTTCCACCGGTGAGACCAAGTCTACTTCTCCCCGTTCATGGGGAGCACGTCTATTCCTTGCCAGTGAGAACTTTTCCCGGTAAGGTCATAGAGGGGGGAGCCCGAACTATTGAGCTCCAGGCTTGCTAAGCAAACGTTAAACAGTATTTAAATAAATTTCCATACATTAACCTGTCTCTAGCCCATTTCCAGCGAGAGGCTGACAACGCCAGAAATCCAGCGCTCGTAAAATGGTGCCAGTCACGAAAACCAGCAGCAATCGTGCTAATCGCTTTACGTCCCACTTTACAACCATGTCACACCAGAAAACGGGCTTAACGCAACGGTGAAATCACTCCCCTAATCTCTGATCAATGTTAGTCACTGTTGGCCTGTTTCACCTATTTTTTTTTTAGTTCATTCATGGGACTTGGCATTGCTAGCTAGTCAGCATTTATTGCCCACCCCTACTTGCCCTTTGAGGGCAATTGAGAGTCAACCACATTGCTGTGGCTCTGAAATCACTTATAGGCCAGGTAAGGAATGCAGATTTCCTTCCTTAAAGGACATTCATGAACCAGATGGGATTTTCTGACAATCAGCAATGATTTCATGGTCATCAGTAGATTCTTAATTCCAGATTTTTTTAATTCAATTTGAATTCCACCATCTGCCATGGTGGGATTTGAACCCAGGTCCCCAGAACATTAGCTCAGTTTCCAGATTAGTTGCCGAGCAATAATACTACTAGGCCATCACTTTTTCTGATTGACAAACATTGTCTCCTAAAATCTTCTGTTGAATACAGTAATCAAGGACAGATCATATTTAAGAAAATACACAAGAGATGATGCAGCCTCACTAAACATAAATTGCTGAAGTGACTCTTTGCTCACACATTCTTAAGAGATTGAGATTGGTGAGAATTTACCTCCTTAAAATTGTTAGTTTGTAAAGAAGAGTTTGTTCAGCACATTGTGCATTTTTCCAATCGCATGCAGTTAGATTTACACAGCATAAAACACATGCTGCAATTAATTCATGAGTGTGAAGGCAGTTGCTGCCATCCTGAGACATCGTGACACGCAATGTCAGAATTTGTTTATCTTTAAAGCAATAGACCATGGTGACAGTCCTCTTTTTGTCAGATTCTATCAATCCATTATCCCCTTAACTACAGGTTCTGAATAGGAGCAGGCATTAGCGTCCTTATGTAACAGCTAAGACTGAACAGTCAGGGACCTTCATTTAATTATCGGTCACTGAAGCATTCACTCTGGTGTGCTGTTTAAAACAGGTGATATCAGAGCAGCCTCCCTTCATACAATCCATCTGTTTTTCCTTTTCATTGGGCTATACGTTCTGCACAATTAACTTAGTTCTTAAGAGACTGGTATCAAGTCCTGGATTGGAACTCAAATCTTCTAACTCAGAGATAGGGACCCTATCCAGTGTGCCATAAGGCCTTCCACAGAGCTAATAAATGGGGTTATAAAGATGCAAAGACAAACACCAGAGCATCACACAGCTAAAATTCATTTGTAGACAAAGCCTGGCCAAACTTTCACTCCAGCAAACAAAATGACTTCTTCAATTCATTATCCACCTCTGGACACAACTATGCAGTCTACACAACTAATTACATCATGGTAGTCATAATCTAGTGGAAAGTCACATGTTCCATTGATGGTTACAGTTCAGTATTTCCTTTGGGAAATCCTGCTATCCATCTCAGTAGTATGACATTACCTTGTCATCACAAATCATTTAAAAACCTTTTTGAAAATTTTCTAAATCCGAAACAAGATTTTTAAACAGAATAAAACATGCGGAAAATTACATATTATATACATACGTTTGGCTGAGTGCCAAATTTTCCTGGCAACACTGGTGGGGCATCTGACATCAGGGAATTCTGGCCAAAAAATAGTGTCCAACGTTGGATACGATTCCGCGATTTGGCAGCATTTGCTAAACAATCCTGATAGTATTCAGAATTATACTGACAACCAATTTAAGATAATCAGTCAGGCTCACAGTGTGTCTCACTTATGCATGCTACACACAGAACCCTATCCTTTGCAGACAGAATAAGCATGTTCACACTTCGTTCCTTTTTCAATTAAACAAATGCTTGGGAACAGTTATTTCTGGGTTAATTCACCATGGCGATACCTTGACCAATCAGAGTCCATTTGCCCACCAATCAGCACTCTCCTCTCATGCAGTATACAATGTTGTTCCCATTACCATTGATATTCTTACAAATCTATCCTGATGAGTGCAAGACAAAAAGCTTTAACAGCATGTCTTTTTTTTTCCCCAGCAATATTGATACTTTTATTGGGTTGCAGTGAAAGGAGTTTTTTATATCATAGTGGAAAATAATGAATGAATGACTTGTTTTAAAAGTCCTTCTTTACACATCCTACTGTCACAATCAGACTTGCGACCTGTTCCATGAATTATTAGCTATGGAAACAGACAAAGGCCTATCTTAGTGCACTATTAGATGTGGAAAGAGAATTGGAATTAGACTGTCAATCTAGGGTTCATTGGTTCTGAACAGTATGTTAAGATGATGGAGAAAAGACCCTGGAATTATACATGGAAATATTGGATTTTACAAAAGTCCTGAGTTTTGTATTTAAAAGAATATAAGCTAGCCCTGACAGGAATGGCCTGCAGGGTTTCCTAGGGAAAAAGGAACCCGTCCCTATGTTTCCAGACAAGGTACTTGTACAACCATCCAACAACTGATAGCCATATCTGGTAGAGCCAAGGGAGCATAATGACTATCTCATCTCAGAGACCTTGGGTATAATTGCCTCTATGAGAATATGCATCCTAGGTCTCCAGCTGAAATATACATAGGAAGCAATTAAATGCCTGCTTGCTCTTTGAATGGCTGCCTATCTATCTATCAGCCTGTGGGCTCGAATTCTCCATACTCGCCTGCAGCTGGGATCTTCCGGTCCCGCTGCAGTGAATGGAGATTTGGCTGAGTGCCACATTCTTTGTTCTTGCCGGCAACGGTGGCAAGGCATGACTGAATGGAGGATTCCGGCTTGTGTGTGTGTGCTGTAAGAAACAGCAGCACCCACCCTGATCTGAAATATTCCAACAAGGTCAGAAGTTGAGGTCAGCAGTAATTCTCCCCAGCACTTATGCCTGCGCAGCGAGGACTTTCATTGCCATCAGCAAATGGACATGCGGCTATATATAGGTCAAACTATTGTGAATGAATATTCAGGCATCATTAATGTTGAGATTCTCCAGTACCACAATGCAATTGTATAACGGTAGGAACACAGTGGGTCAATTAACATCCTCCTCTTCAATGTCCCCTATGCTGTCATCTCCAAAAATGAATGGAATGCTTAAACTTCATAACGAATCTTAGAATGAGCACATTGCAAAAAAGTCTAACACTGGGGCTATTGTTAAGGCAAAGGAACTTCAGAATGACAGTGATTGGCCTGACTTAATGATAGTGTGCCACAGCACTTATTAAATAGTAATTCCAAAAGTGCGTCACACTTGTACTTGTTTGTAGGGAGCTTGAATTTAATGATCTTGCAGCAGGTGTTTGGAACATGTTTGGGGAATGAGTCATACAGTACCTCATTTTAGAGATCTTCCATCTTTCACCTTAGGAATGAAATGACGTTAAAACTGCATTCAGTACACAGTTATTTTAGTCGCGAACAGAGCCTCATAAAAGATGAAAAGCAAAAGGTTCATTAGTGCGGGAAATCCTGATGGAAAGAAATAGGCCAGCTCCCCCAACAGAAAAAGTGCACAAAACTTCTCTGTGTGCTCTTGAAATTGTCCTTATTCAATACCATATGTAAGTTGTACTGATAGTTCTCTTTTTTAACATAGATTCAGTATATGCAATTTTCTTTCCTTAATTTTCTCTCCTTGACTTCGGAAGGCACTAATTTTTCCTAGAGAGATTGTTCAAGCTCTAATATCCTACCCAAGCAGGATTCCTTTTCAATGTGAGAATCATTCCATGATTTTTATCCAGACAGTCACTGGGATTTTCTGATTGGTATTTGTAATAAGTCCTTGGAGCTAGAAAGCTATTCAAAAAAAATTCCTTTATTTACAAGTTGCAACAACACAACACAAGAGTGCTCTCAGTCTGCAGTCTACGTCCAGAGTGCCAGAAGAACTGACACTCTTGTTTAAGTACAAAGCATGGGGTACCTTGATTGGACCATCAGTTTGGCCCTTAATCAAAGAGTTCAGATTCAAACAGGCCAACCTCAATTGTCAGTACGAATTGTCAATATGAACTCCCTGATTAAGGGCCAAATTGATGGACCAATCAGGGAGTGTCTTGCTTTGTATTTAACCAGGAGTGTCAGCCCCTCTGGGATTCCTAGTGTAGACTGCTATCAGAAAACACACTGTATTTTGTTGTCAGACTTGTAAATAAAGGGATTTTGGTGAAAGACTTCCCACCCCCACTACCCCTGGGACATATTACACAAGTGATCTTGTTTAAACCAAAGATAACAAAATAAAGTAATCTAAAAGACTAACATTTGCTTCACTTTCTACCAAGACTCAGTCTGCCTCCCAAACTGAATTGTGAGTATCTTATGGCCAATCAAAAGAAACCAAGTCAATTCTGCCTATGTCCTGACCAACATTTATCCTTCATCCAATGCCACCAAAACAGATTAAATGGTATATGCCAGCTTATATTGCATGTACACTAGCTGCCATTATTACTTGCATAACAAAGTGACCATATTTCAAAAGTAATTTAGTGGACTGTGTCGAACTCTAGGCCCTTCTGTGGATGGTAAAGGCACTTACAAATTAGTTTTATTTCTTCAAATAAACTGTCCCAATGAGCAATTAATGCATTACCATACTAACCTTTGATGATTTATTTTGAAATCATAGGGCACCATCTTACTGCCTGTTCATGTCGTGCTCCCGCTGCAGTGAAATTGGAGAATTTGGCAGCAAGCCAAATTTCCGATTCCTGTAAAGGGATGGGAAAATCCTGCTGGCATGGACAGTCATAAAATTCCAGCCAAAGAATCCCTACAGTGCAGAAGGAGGCCATCCAGCCCAACGAGCTAAATTGACCACAATCCCACCCAGGCCCTGTTAGTGTAACCCACGTCTTTACCCCATATTTATCCCACTAACACTAAGGTTCAATTTAGCATGGCCAATTCACCTAATCTGCACATCTTTGGGCAATGAGAGGAAATTGGAGCACCAGGAGGAAACCCATGCAGATGCAAGGAGAATGTGCACACTCCACATAGACAGGAGTCTATTAGAATTGAATCCAGGTCGCTGGCACTATGAGGCAGCAGTATTCACCACTGTACTACCCTTGTTTTATAAACTATTGATGAAAAATACAAACCCTATTACTGGAAATATTTAAAAAGGTAAGGCCTGCATTTATTTAGAACATTGCATAATCATTAGCTGCCCAAAAGTGCTTTACAGCCAGTGAAATAATTTTTATCACTGTTGTAAGAAATGGGGCAGCTATTTTGGTCCCTGAAGCAACAGTGTGAAGTTTATGTGATATTAATTTAGGGATGAGTATTGACCAGGACTCCAGGGATAATTCCACTGTCCTTCTTCAAAGTTGTTGCATGGACTCTTTTACCTCCACCTAAGAGGACAGAAGCACCAACTTAACATCTTATCTGAAAGACAGCACTTGCAACAATGGAACATTTCCTCAGCCCATCACTGGCATGTGAAGCTAGGTACTTTTATTATTCATTCGTGGGACATGGGCATTGCTGGCTGGCCAGCATTTATTGCCTATGCCTAGTCACCCTTCAGGGGGCAGTTGAGAATCAATCACATTGCTGTGGTTTTGGAGTCACATGTAAGCCAGACTAGGTAAGGACAGCAGGTTTCCTTCCGTAAAGGACATGAGTGACCAGATGGGTTTTTCCGACAATAGTCATCAGTGGTTTCTTAATTCCAGATATTTTTTATTGAATTCAAATTCCACCACTAGCCGTGGTGGGATTCGAACCCAGATCCCCAGAACTGAGTTTCCAGATTAATAGTCTAGTGAGTTGGGGGTAGGGTGTTAGCGTGGATAGAGGATTGGTTGTCAAATAGGAGGCAGAGAGTGGGGGTCAATGGGTGCTATTCGGATTGGCGGTTGGTGACTAGTAGAGTGCCCCAGGGGTCGGTGCTGGGGCCTCAGCTATTTACCATTTATATAGATGATCTGGAGGAGGGAACCAAGTGTATGGTGTCGAAATTTGCTGATGACACCAAGATTGGTGGAACGGCAAATTGCGCGGAGGGTGTGGAGAGTCTGCAGAAGGATCTAGATAGGCTGGGCGAATGGGCCAGGAACTGGCAAATGGAATTTAATGTTGGCAAGTGTGAGGTGGCCCACTTTGGTAGGAATAATGGTAGGAAGGACTATTACTTACGGGGCAAAAAACTGCAGCATGTGACGGTGCAGAGGGACCTCGGGGTCCTTGTGCATGAGTCGCAAAAATCCAGCCTGCGGGTGCAGCAGGTGGTCAGGAAGGCTAATGGGATGCTGGCCTTCATAGCGAGGGGGATTGAATATAAAAGTAGGGAGGTCTTGCTGCAGCTGTATAGGGCATTGGTGAGGCCGCAGCTGGAGTACTGTGTGCAGTTTTGGTTGCCGTACTTACGCAAGGATGTTTTGGCCTTGGAGGGAGTGCAGGGGTGGTTTACTAGGCTGATACCGGAGTTGAGGGGGTTGAGCTATGAGGAGAGGCTGAATAAACTAGGCTTGTACTCGTTAGAGTTTAGAAGAATGAGGGGAGATCTCATTGAGACGTATAAGATGATGAATGGGATGGATAGGATAGAGGTGGAGAGACTCTTCCCGCTTAGAAAGGACAGTAGGACTAGGGGGCACAGCCTCAAGATAAAGGGGGGGCAGTTTAGAATGGAGTTGAGGAGGAACTTCTTCACTCAAAGGGTGGTGAATCTCTGGAATTCTCTGCCCGTTGAAGTGGTGGAGGCTACCTCGCTAAATGTTTTTAAGACGCGGGTTGATGGGTTTTTGATAAGCGAGGGGATGAAGGGTTATGGGGAGAGGGCAGGAATGTGGAACTGAGTCACGACAGATCAGCCATGATCTTATTGAATGGTGGGGCAGGCTCAACGGGCTAGATGGCCTACTCCTGCTCCTATTTCTTATGTTATGTTCTTATAACACCATTTGGCCATGGTTTCCGCTGTGGAACCTAAACGCACAACCTGCTTATTCAGAGATAAGAGTGCTATCAACTGCGCTACAGTTAACTCAGGCAATTCTGGGAATTTAAGGATTTTAATTAGATCACATTTGTTTTGACAGTACTATTGTTTTTCTGATTTATTATGCTTCCATAGCTCTGAATGTACCACTACCACGCTCTTGCATGTTCAACACACAAACTGAAACACCAACATCTAGCTTCCCACACCAGCAATGGGCTGAGGAAATGTTCCGTTGTTGAAAATGCTGTCTTTCAAATGAGATGATAAAATGATGCCTCTGCCATCTTGGGTTTATGTAAAAGAGGCCATGTCACTATTTTGAAGAACAGTGGAGTTATCCCACCTTTTTGTTCATTTTAAATTTAGACTTATTGCAGTACCTGTTACTTTAATAATTTGCTGAAACTTCAATATTTCCATCAGTGCTTGTTTTCCTCGGGTTTTAAAATCTTAATTTTGTATCTGCTAACCACTTTGACATGATGTATCTTGCCTACTGTTTTCAGCCTTTGCTGTGACCTGCAATATGGACCTCTTTTATCCATTAATATGGACCTCATATTTCATCCAGTTTTCTGAATTAAGCAGCAAAGAAGACTAATGACTCACTTAATTTAATGATATAACTTTACTGTGATTACCTAATCCAATAGTATCTCAATAGTTTGTGCATTTATAAAACATGTAAAGCAAGCCCAGAAGCAAAACGATGAGATTTAAATATCTTTATTTGTAACACAGCAGATTTATATTCACAACACATTTGTTTCTTAATTACCATTATGATCCCAGCTTCTAATATAGTCTTTCCTTTCCATTTATTATATAACTGCCATATATTCTTACTGTCATAAAGTCCATAATTCTTTGTTATTTCAGAAATAATTTGAACCAAATAAGCCTGAACATTTGGATTTAAGTAATCAAAAGCAAATCCAGGAAAATGTTTGTGACACAAATGGTTGTCAGCATGTGCAGTATTGATCATGAAGGCCACAATCATATAACCAATTCAAGTCTGTTAAAAAGGGGATGTTTAGATAGGAAAATAACATAGAAACTAGAAGCAGAGGTAGGCCATTCTGCCCTTTGAGCCTGCTCCACCATTCATTTTGTTCATGGCTGATCATCAAATTCAATATCCTGATCCCCCCCCTTCTCCCATATCCGTCTGTCCCTTTAGCCCAAAGAACCATATCTGTAGAGACATAGAAGTACAAGGAATTGAGGTTAAATAGACAAAAACCTAACAAAATGGGCAAATAGGTTCAAAAGGACAACCAGTGTTCTCTTTTTCCTGTATTCTAATTTATTTTTCATTCTACACTTCTGCACCACTGCATTTGCTCATTTTGACATGCCCAATTATTTACATAAATAAAAATGATTTGTCTTCCCGTCCTACGATCCCACTGTTTCAATGATTGGGATCTAATTCAATACTGAGCAGCAATTGCACTTGGGAACCTCCTGGTCTATATCAGTCAATATTCTATTTATGCACTATACCTTTTATTTTAGGAAGGTTGCCTCAACTGGGATATAAAATAAACCCTTAAAAGTCTTATACTTACAAATCATGTACCATTCACAACAGGGACATGAAGTGTTCTCCACTGAAGTGAAGCACCGTAGCCTTGTTTAGTCCAGTTTGCTTCATGCAGAGCAATGATAATGTTTTTCATTCTGGTGGTAATGGCCCTTCTGATATGAAAATCGGGTGTTAGCAGCTTTTCCTAGAATTCCATTATTTATTCTATAGTGATTTGTGTCAATTCATGCTTCCAGGTGGAATAGACAGAGGTCAAATGTTACAATTTCTATATTTGCATATGTATGAAAGAATCCGTCCTAGTAAAGGACAAGATTTCACTAAATCATGTACTTTAAAATTATTATTAAAATAACCAGATTTAGAGTCAAGGCTATAGTACAACACACTACCATTACTGAGAAGATGAGGTCTTAGTTGGTACCTGAAGCTAAGGCTGGCCTTTAAAGATTTGCTTATTGAATTGAAGTTAAGACTGACATGAAGGGAGGAAGGAAATGAGTTAAAGCAGAAGGTAAAGACTTTAGGTCAGGACAAATCAGAATGCAACAAAGAGGAAGAGATGATGTTGAGTAGTTTATTCAATACTTGAGAAGTTGTAGATCAAGCCCAAGACAGGTGGTGAGAGCCCTGTCTTATCAGCTTGGATTGGGAATGTCCCAGCTTGTTGGGACTCTGTATTGGGTTTAATTTGACTTGATTGGATTGGAATAAAGTTTAAAAAAAATACTTGAGAAGAAAGTATTATCCATTAATAAAATGAGCAAAGATGAGAAAGTGTGCAATTAAGAGAGCATGTGGAAACCAAAGGAAAGCCTAACAGATGCAGTACTTTGGCTTAAATTGGTTTGTAAATGGGTTAGGATACTTTAACAAGCAATTTACTTGTAATTATAAAGATTGTAAATTAAATTTATTTTTACAGCAGATGATGTCCACCTGAAAAATACAGAAAATGTCTTTTTGGATTTGGAAATATACTTGCTTGATTGTGCACTGATTATGACTCTGAACGCACTTGAAAATGGTGCAGTTGTGGGTGGAATATATTGTTCCAACTTATCCCACCCAGTTTACACCTGTTGCAGAGCCTGTCTGACTTTTCAAGTGGGAAGAAATTCAGGCAGCCAATGCTCCCATAGGACGTTATGAATAGATACATATTAGGGCAATGTAACAGCATAACAAGGTCAAAGTCATGTCCCAACTTTAGCATCAAACACCATTCTCTGCTCCAATACACTTACCATAAGTAGTAAAAACAGTTAACCCTTTCATATTAATTTAGCAAATATATACAAGTTACAAATGTAGTTTCCAAGTAAAGTGCAAATACAATCATAAATAATAAATTTAAAAGCATTTTTTCACAAGAAAAGTGTAGCGAACCCAGTTTATCCATCTGGGAAGAAAACAGAGCTACTCTCCTGAAAGATATAGCCCTAAAATACTCAGGAAATGACTCCAGCATTCACATTGGGATCTTGTGCCAGTATCCTCTCCCACTGACCCCACTACAGTTTGTAGGACTAGTAGAAGTGTATCTAATTTGCTGGTACAATTGTGGATGTATTGCTGATATTGAGCTGCCTGTTTCAGGGAACTTTTAGCACTGGCCCTGGCACTAAAGAGGGCTCTCAGAGCAGTCAAGAAAGGGGGAGGAGGGGGGGGGGGTGTTGTCATTTAATTCCTTTCAAAATTCTGCCCTATAATAACTCAGGAAGCTCAACTGAAAAGGAACATTGCTTATTTAGAGTACAATATAAAATCACTACCATGGGATATACACACACTAGTCCCTTCTTGAGACAAATAGTTCAGCAGGCCCATGTCCTGGGTCTGCCGTATAAAATGTTTAGGTAATGAGTTCCAGCTGGTCAAGCCATTGCCTGTTACCAGGGGAACTCATACTCAACAAGTCCCACAGGGAGACCAATCAGTGATTTCCCCATGGATCTTGGAGGTTTACCACATGCCCTATCTTTGGAGGTCCAGGCTGCTTCTTTTTGATCATCTGGAAACCCATATTCCTGACCTCATTTGGTATTCTGGTCTTAGAGTTTTCCAGGTTCTGGCTGAGTCAGGAAAACTGCTGGGAACAAGGAATGTCAGCCTGTGACTCTATTCCCAAGCAAAAACCACCCACCCACACCTCCACAATTCCATGCAACATTTACCTTGCCAAGGGCAGCTGGAGGTATATTAAAAAACTCCTCTGGAAATTGCAGAGAACAAATGGATCCACACCCTGACTTTTCTTCATGGGCTCTGCTGGTCTGTTATAAGTAAGAGACTGATGCAATGCTCCACAGGTTTGTGGGGCCTCTGTCTCTTTACACTTCCAAAGGATGCAGAACAGCTTTTACACCTTGGTTACATAGGTATTCCATATTTAACAAGTCCCGAGAGATCATCAAATGTGAAGTCTTTCAAAGCTAAACCTGACTCTAATCTCAACATCCAATTGAGCTAATTTCCAGCAGGGTTCACTAGATAGAATAGTATCAGGGAGGGTAGACAAACTAACTGCTACCAAGAGGAGATCAGCTAACTCACCATGGACCAAGGATGAAGTTCAAACTTTGGATCTTCCTAATCTAAAATTATCAGGGATATCTGCTGGAATCATTGTTTCTTGTATTATCAAACATAAAATAATGGGCATGATGGCCCATTAAAATAGTAATTCTGGGGGATTAGAGAATGAATATAAAGCAATGTCAAGATTTACAATATTACAATTCTTCATTTAAGCTATTCATTCAATCAATTGTCTTCTATTTATTTCCATTGTGGTTCCATATTCCAAGAAAATAACCTGACTATCCAGGCTTTCTGAATTGTGCTGCACAATTGGGAATACTGCATTCAGCTTTACGAATGCAATCTGGATCACAAAGTTGTACAGCAATGTATTTATAATGCATTGCGTGTTTTGTATTCAATTTATTTGAGGTAATAATGTAATAAATTCCACCTCTTTCACTTAAGTTCTACAGTTCACTTTAGAAAAGAGAGGATTGGAACAGAATATTTCTCAGTAAAAGTGAACAGGTTTATCTGAAACAGGTATCTTAGAATTTATGACCCGATTGATTTTCCTTTGGTTTCAAGATAGTCCAAACACTAGAAGATTTGGAAACGAGATTTCATCCCAAGTGCTTTATCTACTTCCTCCTTGGGTTGGAGAGTATGCCACTGAGCAACTGGTCTCCTGGGATTGGCCAACATATCAGACCAGTGACGTAGCTGATTTCCAGTGGCATCACAGCCAAGAAAGAGTTTTCCAATGACGTCATTCTTTGACATCGTGTCATGATCCCACACGGAGATCACTAACTGCACTTTCTGTATGTTGAAAGAAGAAACAAAAACAGAGAATGAGACAGGCTTTAAAAGTGCATTGCTGACCCTTCTTTTTGACAACTTTCTTTATGGGTCTCACACATATCAAGATATTAGTGTTATGAAATGGACGTTTTTCAGCAGCTAATGTCATCACAGTAGAAGCCTTGTGGCACAGCTTTGAATGCTCCTACCGCTGGGCCAGAAGCTCTGGGTTCGGATCCCACTTCAGTACTTGATAGCCACATAAGGTATGTTCATAACATGGCCAAACAGGCTTATTTTCAGCCTGTGAATCCTTCAAATATACCAGATTGCAGGTGCAAAGAGCGGGAATATTTCCTGCTCAGCCATACTTGGCATTTTGCCAAGCATAATCATGGCTTAATCAAATGGGAGCCCATGGTTGCCAACATCTATTAGGGCATGATATCTGAAGGAGGTGGAATGTTAACACAAAGCAATCTGGATCAGATACAGCAGAATAAAACCTACTCGGCTGTGCCCCAGCTAGAAAATCAAAAAAAATCCCAACTGCAATAATTGCAGTTTGACAATGAAACACAAAATGCCGGAAAAAACTCAGTGGGTCTGGCAATATCTGTGCAGAGAGAAACAGGGTTAACATTTCAAGTCCATATGACTCTTTGGGCTTGAAACCATGGGCAGAATTTTCCCATGCAAAGGTCTGTTACCTTGGTTGGCATTTTCCAGCACTGGGGCGAGCTTGGCCAGAAAAACTCACCCTCTGACTCTGTTTTTCTCCCCATACTGCCAGACATACTGAGCTTCTCTAGTACTTTTCTTTGACTTCCAGCATCCGCAGTCATTTGCTTTCATTGCAGTTTGACGACGTGTTAGCAGAACATTTCAACTGTGAAATACTACATAATTGAGATAAATCCTATCCTCATCCCACTGCCCACATCTATTCAGCCTTGACCAGGATCACTGCAGAACATAATTCTCTCTTTTTTTAATTTTCCACACTAGCCATCATGTGCCCTCAGGATGAGATTGCAAATTTAATGCAGTCAGTTTTATGCAGTGCCTACAGGCTGTAAGAAATATATTAAGACTATTCAAAGTCATTTCGCATAGCAAGCTAACATACAGCATAAAACAGACATTAATGGAAGTTAGTGTGGGCTGTATTCAAATTGAAGCCCCAAATGTGTAAAGTAATATCTCATTTATGGCACTGTTTAATTTGTTCTAAATTAAAAATGATGCACATTCTGAGGCACGATAGGACCTTACTGAAGTGAGAATTCTTTGTTAATCTAAATAGTGGGAGTCAGCAGGCTGCTTCATTGGAAGGCACTGGAAGTGTGTTCACTCATTCCTAAATGGATATCTGGATACAGATGCTTTTTAAGTGAAATTTTGAAAAGCAATAATTTCTTTTTCATTATCTGTGCCTTTTTTTTCCTTTCCCTAGCTCAGGTGTAATGAAGCCAATTCCAACAACTCCACACGAAATTAGTGAAACTGGGCGCACCACTGGGATTTGCCTTTCAGATTTTCAAGTCAAATGAAACTTATCCTTTCAATACACATTTATTCCACTTCTGAGTTGAGCTCTTTTCAAGAACATGAATTGGTTTGTTGAAAGTAGATTACAAGTTAAATATTGTTAACAACCTTCAGTGTTGTGTTGAAAATACAGAAACAATAAAGGTGACACACAGAATGTTGGAGTACCAATGGTCAATCCAGCAGTTTGACACATTTCACAATCTTGTCTGTATCGCTGTGGAGGTGGGAAGGGGGAAGGTGGAGTGGAGCAACTGGCTAAAGGTTAGATAGCTTCCAACACAAGGGGCTGTCAGGGGTTAGTTAATCAGATGTCACTGCATTGGCATTGCACATCTATGCAGTGAGTTGAAGGCTGATAAGAGTATGAGCAAGGGAGCAGTAGATGCCAATTATCACAAGTGTTGAAAGTAGACAGCTGAGTGATAGAAATAGACAAATCATAGAATCCCTACAGTACAGAAGGAGGTCATTCAGCCCATTGGATCTGTACTGACCACAATTCTACCCAGGTCCTATTCCCATAATCTCACACATTTATCCTGCTAATCCCCCTTTCACTAGGGTCAATTTAGCATGGCCAATCACCTGACAGCACATCTTTGAACTGTGGGAGGAAACCGGAGCACCCAGAGGAAACCCACACAGACACAGGGAGAAAGTGCAAACTCCACGAAGACAGTGACTCGAGGTCGGAATCGAACCTGGGTCCCTGGCCCTGTGAGGCAGCATTGCCATCCACTGTGCCACCATGCTGCTGGAAGGCCGTTCCACAGGGAGAAAGCACTATTGTGCAACATCTGCCCCTCTTCCAAACATGCGGATAATTTGTTTTGTATCACCAAAGGTGCTGAATACAAGTACTGAGCGAAGACGGGAAATATTTTCACTGAAGGTGCCCAGTGACCTAAATCAGGACTATGTAAGATAAGATACTGCCGTAATAAAACACAAACCTCAGAAAAGTTTCCATTTCTACTTGATGCCTCTTTCATTCAGAGTATAAATTTGGGGAAATTGTGCCATATTATTGGATGTTTTGTACAATGATCACTTAATATATAATCACATAACATATATAAATGATTTGGAGGAAAATGTAATGGAATTGATTAGTAAGTTTGCAAATGACACAAAGATTGGTAGATTTGTGGATAGCGATGAGGACCATCAAAGGATACAGTAGGATAAAGATCAGTTGGAGACTTGGGCGGAGAGATGGCAGATGGAGTTTAATCCAGACAAATGTGAGGTAATGCATTTTGGAAGGTCTAATACAGATAGGAAATATACAGTAAATGGCAGAACCTTTAAGAATATTGATAGGCAAAGGGATCAGGGTGTACAGGTACACAGATCACTGAAAGTGGCAAAGCAGGTGGAGAAGGTAGTCGAGAAGGCCTACAGCATGCTTGCCTTCATTGGCCGGGGTATTGAGTTTAAAAATTGGCAAGTCATTTTGCAGCTTTATAGAACATTAGTTAAGCCACACTTGGAATATAGTGTTCAATTCCGGTCACCACACTACCAGAAGGATGTGGAGGCTTTGGAGAGGGTACAGAAAAGGCTTACCAGGATGTTGTCTGGTATGCAGGGCATTAGCTATGAGGAGAGGTTTGAGAAACTTGGTTTGTTCTCACTGGAGCGACAGAAGTTGAGGGGAGACTTGAGAAAAGTCTACAAGATTATGAGAAGCATGGACAGAGTGGATAATCACAAGCTTTTTCCCAGGGTGGAAGGATCAATCACTAGGGGGCATAGGTTTAAGGTGCGAGGGGCAAGATTTAAAGGAGATGTACGTGACAGATTTTTTACACAGACAGTGGTGGGTGCCTGGAACTCGTTGCTGGGGTAGGTAGTGGAAGCAGATACGGTAGTGACTTTTAAGGACGTTTTGACAAGTACATGAATAGGATGGGAATAGAATATCCACCCCGAAGGGTAAGGGATTTTAGGTAAGTTGGGCAGCATGATCGGTGCAGGCTTGGAGGGCCAAAGGGCCTGTTCCTGTGCTGTAACTTTCTTTGTTCTTTGTTCTTAAGTCAAGGCTGTTCAAGTTACTTTCATGCAAATTTTTAATGGCTGACAGAAAGAATGTAACTTACTGTACCTTACTTCTTTAAAGCTTTCACATTTGCTCCTTACCTGTATTTCTTCAAATGTTACATCAAAGCTAAAGGATTCGTTAAAATATGGGTTCAACGTGTTCTTTTTAACTGTTGTCTTCTTCTTCTTTAACTTTTTCTTATTGAGCATCAGTCGTATCTTCACATAGGGGTCTATAAAAAAGATAGAGATGCTTCAAAATACTTGTGAAATAAAGTCCATCAGTTACTTTCATGCTCTACTCAGCCTGTCTCAACAATAAGTGGTCACATTTATTTTGAAGGCATCCAACCACAAACCCTTCATTTGGGGAAATGCTGTGTGAGAGAAATGTGGTGAATCTGTTTCTGGACTAGTAGAAGATATTCATTATCATTGGGGTGTGACATGATATGATCCTTGTTCTATTTTTCCCATCATCTGGAGTAATTTTGATTTTGTGCAATAATGTTAAAGATGATATGGGCTCAACCACTCAGGAAATATCTCTCCAATTTTTTTTCAACTTCAACAGCAACAGGAATTGGAAGAGATGTGTGAGAGCTGATATCACATGTGATATTGTCTGACATCAAAATTACCCTCAATGTGGGTAATGACACACATCTCTCAATGGCAGTATGGTAAATATTGGGAACCCTGAGTGTAATTGACCCTGGAGTAAGATACAACAAGATAACAGCCTAGGGTGTGTTATATTCAGAATTATACTCCTTGGATATGGTATTTGCCAAATACTAATTATTACTATCAGACACATTGATGAACAGCTAGCTGTCAAATTTGAATTTCTTCAGCCAGTCAGCAGCCTCCTTATCAACTGGGTGTCAGGCAGCAAGGCTGCCACTGAAACACGGGACAGGGCACTATGCACCAAGGTTTGTGCTTTGCCACAGTTGCACAGGGGTGAATCACGGTGTCACCAATGGAAGCGGTTGTAGCAGCAGGGACCAACTCCAGTGTGATACCTGTTCAGTTTGACCCATTCATCATAAAGGAGATCAAGGCCTAGGATTTCCAACGTGGGATCATCAACCAGGTGCTGATCCTGGGCTGTGTCACTGGTGTTGTGTTACTGGTCCTTCCACAGATCTGCAGCAGAACTGCCTGGTTCAGGCAGTGGCCACCTCGAGATGAGGTGTTTGCTGGGTGGGTGGGTGATGTCTTTTATCAGTGGCAAAACCGGATTTTTGTGAACTCATCCTAGCAATTGTGCTATGCTACCTTTACGATGGATTTGTGGTGGCACAGTGGCATAGGGCAGCAGCTTGCAATGCACAGAGTTCTTCCAGACAGAGACACAGTACTCAGCTACTATTACCAAATGGAGTGTCGTAAGTGTATTATAGCAGAATAACTGGCTGCTAGAAATGTGTTAGCGAGAGAAGCAGGTAACTGGCAAAATATCACAGAAAGTAGTGGGTAATCTGTCAAAATGTTAGAGGAAAGAGAACAAAGATCAGGACAAGCATTACAGATATTAGTTATGTGTGTTAGATACAGTAGCAAACATCCAGCAATATGTTGAAGTAAAAGATATAACCAAGTACTCCTCCTCATCCCTTCTCCTCTCTCTCACATGTACACAAACACAAATACACAACCCTCTTCTCCCTCTTTCTTTCTCTCTGGCTCTCTCTCTCCCCTTCCTCTCCTCCTTTACTTCTTTCTCTCTACTCTGTCTTCTCTGTCCTGCCCTTTCTCCCCTTCCCTTCCTCCCCTTTTCCCCTGATCAGCATTTTCTACTGCTCCTCCTCATTTCTCCCCTGCCCTCTCTCTGTACTTCCCTTGATTTTCCTTCTATCTCTTTCGCCACTCTGCTTGAGAGCATCTGATCAACAAGTTGCCAACTCACCATTATTTGCTTTAAGCTATCATCCAAGACTAATTTCATCCCCTTTATAAGTAGATATTTGCAATCAGCACTAACTGCCAGAGCAACCTGTATGTTGGCAGATTGTTCCAATTTAATTTTATGAAACAGCTGACTTCAGCCAAACCTGCAACCACAAGTGTTTGGAATAGGAACTCTTACCAGACAAACCACCTTTATCCATTATCCTCAGATTTTTAGCTTCTAAAATTACAACCGTCAGCTTGTTCGAAGTGGGAACATAACGGAGGGAGAAGCAGATATCACCAAGTCTCACTTGCTAATGAAGAAACCAAACAAAATAAAATAATCAGTATTCAGACAAAAGCATTCAAGGGAAAGGAAACACAGAAGCATTGTTACTGAGGGAGCTTAGCAACCAGAACATTCCTGCTGGTCTAAAGTTTCTTCAGTTATTTTTGTTTGACATGAAATGTTACCTCTTGAAGGTGTGAAATCTTGCACAGTTTGGGGTGTGTAACTTCTCCTCAAAGATGTCAGCATTCTTTTCTTTTGAGCAGAAAATAAATCTGATCGAAGGAGTTCAACCTGAAATGTAAATCTGTCATTTCTTTTTTTTTACCTGCTTCCAGCCATCTGCTATATATTTGTAGCAGTGTTTGTTCTCACTTCAGATTTTCATTAGTACCAGTTTCCCTGTTTTATCTGTCCATACTATTGTGTTGCTTTAAGGATGTGGAATATTGCTTCAGGGAGCCTAGTTTAAAGTTTATTTATTAGAATCATAAGTAGGCTTAATACTGCAATGAAGCTACTGTGAAAATCCCCTGGTTGCCACACGCTGGCATCTATTTGGGTATACTGAGAGAGAATTTAGCATGGCCAATGCATCTAACCAGCACATCGTTGGGACTGTAGGAGAAAACCAGAGCACCCGAAGGAAACCCATGCAGACACGGAGAGAACATGCAGACTCTGCACAGTCATCCAGCCAGGGATCAAATCCGAGTCCCTGGCACTGAGGCAGCAGTGCGAACCACCGTGCCACCATGCAAACCTAGCAGCTAAAGAAAGGCACAGACTGCAGGACCCAATGTGCCTGCCCTGCCAAAGCCCACAATCAGACATCCTACCACCCTTCCAATTTCCCCTTGACGTTTATCACAAAGCCTCTGATCTCCATCTAAGGTCTCAAACTTCACTCCCCTCCAAGACCTCCAAACTCAGTTCTAGACCTGGGAGCTCCCCACACAACAGCCTCCGATCCGCAGGGCTCGAGTTTGAACCACCACACACCAGCCTCTGAGTCCTCTGATCTACAACTATCTTCCCGCCCAACCTGCCAACTCCAGTGTCAGCCCAACGTTACCCTTCCCCCACTCTCTGGTTTGAACCTACCTGACCCTGTAGTCTCTTCTCCAGCATCCTCCCCACGCACAAGCAAAATCTCTCAATTAGGCTGATGATCAAGTGGGGAGCTTATGTTGAATTGCTGGGAATTTTAGGCTCTACAGCTTGAGAAGAAACTTGGATTTCCAAATTTCCAGCATGCTGTTCCACCTCTCCCTCTCCCCTCAACACCCCTGCTCCAAGTGGGTGAAAAATTTATAACCCCTCTCTTTATTTCAGGGGGCTTTATTTAGACTTCAGTTCAAGAAGATATCAGTTCCACTGTCTGTTGGTGGATTGGAAAGTGGCACCAGTGATATCCAATTTATAAAAGAAGACAAATTTATTCTTGGAAACAAGAAGCCTGTCAGTTAAGCCTGCGCTAGACAAAATATTAGGGCTCCTGAAAATGCAATTACTAAAATTGCTGTAGATACAGAGATGATAGCTGCTAGAAGTTCGTACGGATTATAAAATGGCAATCATGTTTGACAAATATCAGAATTTTTATGGAGATGTAAACCAAGCCAAGGAAGGGGAAAAATGCTGTGCAAATGATAGATTACTGAAAAATACCAAGTGATATGGAATTAGGGGGGGATAGCAAACTGTCTGAAAAATTGACTCAAAGGAAGGAAAGATTGGGCCAATTTTACGGTCCCACTCTCCACGAGAATCATGGTGGACAGATCAGAAAATTTGACCGACTTTTGGAAGATCCGTTGACTTCAGGCAGGCATGTCCAGTCTCAAAGACCAGAAATCCTGCCCAATGTGAGTGTAAGTGAAGAGAATTTCTCAGATTGCTTGGGAATAGGGAGTAGTGTCCTATGGCATTAAATTCTTGTGCCACTTCTGTTTACTGTTCATATCAACACTTGGGACTTTTTAAAAAAATCTGTTGGGAACTCCATGAACTCACACATGAGTTTAAAATATTTTAAAGTATAGTCATTGTTGTAAAATAAAATGCAGCAGCTATTTTTCCTTAAGACCTCGCAAGCAATAAAATGACAAAGGCCAGAATATCTGTTGGTGGTGTTGACTGAGAAACAAGGCTGTATTACCTGACAACCAGGGTGGTCTACAGTGCACGTCCTCAAATTAGTGCCATAAAATCTTCTACTTCCACAGGAAGACCAACCCCAGTTTAATAAAACATCAGGAAGACAGCAGCTCAACCTAGATTTTTATTCAAATCCCATGAAGTGGGACTTGACCCCATAACTTTCTCACTCAGAGGTAAAATTTCTACCATTGAACCACAGCTGACACCAATTGACCAAGAGTTGTGGTTGGCAGAGATCCCTCCCTCGCTGATCACGATCCTTGCAGACTTCTCCTTTCCTCCTCCCACTGTCATAGCCCCACCGCCCTTTCAGGATTCACCCCCAATCAGGCCCCATCCTCTTGGCACTGCCCCTGGCAGAGGTATGGATGCACAGTGGGCAGTGCCAGGGTGCCAGATGGAAAGTGCCAACCCAGCCCTGACCCCAACCATCCAGAGACATCAATGGCCTACAATCCCCCGATGAGACCATCATGTCTGATTTTCAGCGGTGAAAGAATCAACTGGTGAGCAGTTATAGAATCCGGGACTCACTGATGACATATAAATCATGTCATTAGTATTGAAATTAGCTCCATGCCCTTTCTGGGCACAAAGCTGATTTCCCTGGCAAAACAGGACTGGTAAAGTTTAAATTATTTTTATTAGCGTTACAAGTAGGCTTACACTAATGTTGCAATGAAGTTACTGTGAAAACTCCCCAGTTGCCACATCAGGGGAGGTGAGAAATCTAATAATTTTCTGATCTTTCACCCAATCATGCCATCTCACCTCACTGAACAACGGGCAGGACAAGATGGTAAGATCGCGCCCTATGACTATGATTAAAACTCAGGTTCTCGGATCTGGGAATTCTTCCAATTCTGTGTACACGACTGATAGATGAAAAAATTCAGGCTCCAGTCTTTACATTCCACTTATCTCTTCAGAAAGTATCTGCTCCCCAGTAGTTGTAGGAGAGACTAGGAACTGAGGGCACAGTCTCAGAGCAAAGGGATGACCCTTTAGAACAGAGATGAGGAGGAATTTCTTCAGCCAGAGGGTAATGAAAGTATGTAATTAATTGCCACAGAATGCTGTGGAGACCAGGTCATTGAGTGCACTTAAGACAGAGATAGATAGGTTCTTGATTGGTAAGGGGATCAAACGCAGGACAATGGGATTGAGAAACTTATAATGATCAAATGGCAGAGCAGACTTGATGGGCCAAACAGCCTAATTCTGCTCTTACATCTTATTAACTTATTAAGCCAAAATACGGGGGTGGGGGGTGGGCAGTTGATAACTAAATATAAATCAGAGCCACAGGACAGGAGATCTTGTGTTCCTTTACTGCTGACTGTTTTATTGGGGCAGAATCATCCTATGCTACCAACTAGCATCATGGCAGGTGAGGGCGGATACTCCTGCAGGGACATGAAAAATCGATTCCTGACACCAGGATTTGATGATGGGAACTTGCAGTTACAATCAAACTGGTGGATAATGGCGTGTCGCCAGTCATGCCACAGACCATCAGGAAGCCCACATGCATCCCATTGACAGGAACAAAATTAACCCCTGACTGGAATTTCCCCCACCTAAGGCAATCCTCTCTGGGTGAGGTGGCTTACGGACAGGAATGCGGAAAGGGCAAAGGTGAAGTACAGACAAGGTGGTGGGGAAGGTGACGGGGGGGGATGTGCAAGAGTGAACAGGAAATTAGGGTAGTCAAGTGTGAATGGGTGATGGGGGGTAGCAGTTCAGAGAGTTGGGCCTGTAGTGACCTCTGCTGAGCCTTGGCAGGAAATCTAAGGGAATGGTGATATAGAGAGCTGGTGAGGGTAAAGGGGGCTTGGGATCTCGTAGGGTTGGAGAGTGCGGGTCCTTTACATGAAGGGGCACTGAGGGTTGTTGGAGGGCAGACAGAAATAAATGTGAATTATGGGGGTCGGCAGAAATAGGAGGGGGCATCTGCAGTTACTGGGGTGGGCTCCTCAGGAAGGAAGAGGACGGTAATGTGAACTTAACACTGGACAAGGTGTGACAGGATGTTTCTAGAGTGACTTTTGGGAGATCAAAGGTAACACCAGGAAGACATAAGGAGACGGCATGCACAGGCATGGCATCAGCTGTGCTCGTTGGTACCCTCTCCACCAGATCCACCCTCCACCCCCTTCCACTCACTATATGAGCATTGTATGTGGCAGGCTTCAGGACCCCTAGTCATCTCTCTGCCTGCATACTTCAAGGACTGCTATATAGCTATGAGGAATCAACTTGGCATGTTATGAAGCCCTTTTTCCATGTCCCAGTTCCCACTCTGTGAGATCAGTTTGAACAGTAGAAGATTCACTTACCTTTGCAGTGTAGATGAGGTCATTCACCCTTTTCCTGCACTGCAGAGCTGTCCTCTGCTGTGTAATGTTTGCACTCAGCACCCTGGCAGCCGTCTGCCATGCAGGGCTAGTGAGTGGTGGGCCTTCTCCTTCCATCCCCAGGATAGAGGATTGTAAGTCTCCACTGCATTCAGCCATGTTACGTTCAGTACTACGACGTGTTCTGCCTGGGGGTCTCTGAGCCACTTCCTGGATTGCATTTGGCACCTAGAATTGACACGGGGCACATGACCTCCTGCCCTCCCCACCACTAATGAATTCAGGGAAACCTGAGCTGCACAATTAATGAACTCAGAATGGCGTAATTCAGCGCATTTTCCTGCTGTGCTCCACCAAGGGAAATACTCTCACTTCCCATTCCCACCACGGACCTTAGGCCCTGCACAGAAAATCCCAGTTTTGCTACCCAAGCACTATCGAATGTACTGTGCCTCAAAAAGAAAAGTTTTCTTTTTGTATATTTGTTTCTCTCCTCTTTTCAAGGCACAGTTTAGTGTTTCAGTATTGTTACCTAAGAAACGTTTGTTCTCCAACAACTCAATATTAATAACTCAATATTATTCACATTGAAATGACACAGAGGGTTTTGGCAGTGAGTTAACTGAGGGGGGCACTGTGGCTGGGTCTAATCATGTCCTGTTCTCAAATCACTTTCCACACACAATAAAGTACATTGCCTTCAGTTCTGTCTTACAGCAAGGTATAAATATCAAGCAATGCTCCTTGTAATAAAGTGATTTGTGTACAAACTTCAAACATAGTCTTATAAAAAGCAGCTAGCGTAACAAGAATTTTCTTTAACCCAAGTTTTATTTTAATACGGTTTGATGAGGTTTGAAGTATTTTAGTTGCTCTTTCGTATCACTGAATCATAACACTGGAGCCAACCTACTGGTTGAGCAAGTCTAACAACAGGCACCTTGAGCTCCAAAGGTCTATGACTTGAAATGTTTTTTATTTATTATTCTTGAAAAACAAAACTTTTAAGGGGAATTGTAGCGGGCAGGTGAGTGCGGGGAGGGGGGGGGGGGGGGGGGGGGTGCGGGCATGCAAAGGTTCATTGACCTCGGGCAGTATTTTCTGGTTTTGGGGCAAGTGCAGCTGGAAAATCCTGCCCCTTACGTCTTCCCCTTTAAAACTTATTTTGTATCTCCTTAGCTCTCCCGCTCATTACTTCATCCAATGAACATGGTCCCTCGATACTCTAGAACCAAATTTTTAATGAGTTACTATTGAATGACCATGCCTTGCTACACTCGCCTCTTAATACTCTGAACAATTTATCAGAGTGATCAACAATTATTTATCATTTTAGTTCCCCTGCATTGTGGCTTTATAATGTAAACAGAGGCCTGTCTGTGAGAGGTACAATGCTATTTAAGTTGTCTTATCACATAAAAAAAGCAGCTTATTTAATCAGTTGCACAGTGATTGACAATGTTGAAGGGAAAAATAATTTCTGGTAAAAGGGAAAAGGACGTCTATCATTTCCTATTGTATTGTAGTGTTCTAGGGTAGGATCTTCCTGTCCCACCGAAGGCAAGGGGTTCCCCAGCGGGATGGGTGAACCTCACAAAATGCTGTAGACATCGATGAGACTGGAAGATCCACTTGGTAGCCAGTGATGAGCCATTTCCACTGCCATGAAATGAGTCATGAGTGGGGCTGGAAAATCCCATAGTCTTTGTGCATTTTGCATTAAGCCATCTTTATTCTCCATTGGGAAAATCCTACCTCATCTTTTAATGCACAGGCTAGATCCTGCCATTCTTCAAGCACATGGTTCAGGTTGATGGTGTTGAGTGGGATTCTAACTTCACCAATTATGTCGTGCTTGGAGAATCTGTTGAAGTCATATACCTGCATCACCACAGTCTTCTCAGCCACATCAGCCTGGCTAACCTATGAGGTAAGCAAAAGAAGCTCTTGAGTGAATTAGAAAAAATGCGAGAGCATGTCAGCTGATGAGAATTTTCAATGCAATCATCTGTACCAATCCTGCTTTCACATTACCGTTCTCGGGCAAACTCAGCTTGTTATTGTCCGGCTGGAACTCACTCCAAGAAAGATGGCAACAAGCTTGTTTGGCAGCTTATTCATTGAAACCTGTGCAAGGCTCAGAATCTGAACCTTGACATTCTCACCCTCGCAGGACACAAAAAAGCAAAGGTCGGGGTAGTCTGAAAGCTACAAGAAAGTCAGACTTTCAGAGCAAAAGCTTTTTTTGATACTTTATTCCAATTCAATCCAATCAAATCAAATCCAATTCAGAGTCCCAACAATTTGAGATATTCCTGATCCAAGCTGACAAGACAGAGCTCTCACCTCCTGTCCTGGGCTTGATCTACATGATCCAAGCTGATTGGAGTAGGTGTGGGTCCTCCTCCAAGGCTTGATCTAATTTGCATCTTAGCCAAAAGGTCAAGATGCCGCTTTAAAAAATTGCTTCAAATGAAGCTAAAATGTAACCTAATGACTTCAACCAAGTACAGTATGTCGATACTACACTTGATCTTAGCCAAAAGGCCGAGAAGTTCCAAATAATGTTACGTTTAATTTGCCAACTGAGACAACTGCCACAATTCTCCCATTCGCACCTGCCACTTTTCTAGCGGGTCTGGCCAGGAGACACGCATTTGCAGCCTTCAATGGCGATTTGAGCATGTGTGGGGAATGCATTTGCATCTCCCAGAACTGGCAAGCAATCGCCCGCTAGACAACGCTGGAATCAGGCAGGAAAGTCATTTAAATCTTTTCTTAATCTATTTTAAATACATAGAATTGCTAATTATTGGGACCTTTCAGGTCCCGATCGAATCCCCCACCCACCAGCGGGGTTCAGACTAGCTCGGGGAGCCAGTGGGAGACCCCGCTGGAACAAAGGAGGGGCAATCGGGACACCCCAGGGGATGGGCAGCAGGGGGGTGGTGTTCCCTGGGCGTGGGCACCCAGACAGTGCCAGTCTGTGCCCCAGGCACTGCCCAAGAGGCAACGTGTCCATGCCTAGGGGGTACCTTGGTACTGCCCTTCAGGAATTGGGCAGTGCCAAGGGGGCGTGCCCTATAATGGGTGGGGTCTAGGCACGATCAGTGAGGGTGAGCTGCTTCTCGGCATTGGGATCGGTCTGAGATGGAAGGAGAGCAGCAATTGGGGCAGGTTGGGGCGGTGGTTGGTCTGCTGGGGGAGGGGCTGCCTCCGGAGAGGGGGCGGCCTGCCCATTGAAGGGTCTGACCCTGGGGTGGTCTGTGGGGAGGGGGTCTGCTGTGGTGAGGGGATCGCCACTGCTGGGGGATGTGGCCTGGGCATTGGGCTGCTCCGGGAAGGGGTGGGAGTCCCCGGCTGGCCAGAAATTGAGCTGGCCCAGCAAACGGGAGTTGGACAATTTGAGCTCACTGTGCATGCGCAGAGCTCCAGAACTGTCAAATAAGCTTATTTGATGCACATAATGCCAGAAATTCATTTCACTCAGCTTGCCGAAAAAAAGGGTGGGAAAATCTTCTGCATTCCCGTCCATTGGACACTTGGGTTTTTTTGGGGAGAAGATCGCACCCAACATGTTTTCTTACAGATAGATTGAATCCATTCTCATCTACTGGTTCTTTGAGAAACGATCTGAAGAAATTTCCATCTATTCCCTACAATTACCATAATTAGACAAAATTTCTTGTGAACCAAAATCTGTCCTTATTCCTGATCTCAACCGTCGTGGACCAGTTCAATGAAAAATGTGTAGGACAATCTGTTAAATGTTTTACTGTACCTTGAAAACGAAGCGTTCTTTAAAGGTAGGATTTAGTGTTCGTCTGTAGACTTTAGTCTCAAATTTCTGCGTCTTTTCTGGGAGAAGATACACAATGACATAAGGATCAGATGTTCCTCCAAGATCCATGGCCTTTAAATCCATTGCCTGTACAACTCCAACTGTAATCTGCAAGGGATCATAAACAAAGGGAATATAAATTAGTGATTTCTTGGATCACAACTTGATGGAACACTTATAACATTATTGCAGCTTTCCACACCCAAATCATACGTGCTAATAATTTAAAAGTTTGTTCATTAGTGTCACAGGTGGGCTTACACTAACATCGCAATGAAGTTACTGTGAAAATCCCCTCGTCATAACACTCCGGCATCTATTCATGTACACTGAGGGTGAATTTAGCATGGCCAATGTTCCTAACCAGCTTTTGGACTGTGGGAGAAAGCCGGAGCACCCAGACGAAACCTACGTGGGCACAGGGAGAATGTGCAGACTCCACACAGACAATGACTCAAGACTGGTGCTGTGAGGTAGCAGTGCTAACCACTGTGCTGGCCGATAAGGGGGGAACCAAGGGGGATTTGGACAGATTGCCTCACCCTGTCAATTCACCCAGGATGAGGAAGACACAAGTACACTCCCCGCATCCAATAGAAATTTTGGAGGCAAAAGAAAATGGAAACAGAGCTGACACCGCGGGTCACAGCTAAAATTGAAAGAATTTGCGTCCCAACATATCCCCAGATTACCATGAGCAAACCATGAGAGCTCTGTTGAAATTCTTATGTTATTAAATAATTTTCTATGAGTGCAATTTTTTTGTCCCTAATGTTTCTCTTCCCCCATTCTGAAGTGCTGTAATCTAGGTCCAGAAACTCCTGACATCCTTCATTTCCTCAACTAAGTGACAATTCTACATGTGCAAATTATGATAACAACTGTTTAGTGGCATAATTGACTATCAAAGCACGACAACTATGCATGAATATATCTTTTACTGATTTTTACATAATATGTTTACAAGTGTATCACCGGATCGTGTTCAGGAGTAGAAGTCCTGATTGAATTTCTTCCCACCCTTCTCATCTCAAAATTGAAAAGATGTATTATGGTTACACAACGTTGTGTATTCACAGAGCAATGCAGAGATACCACTCATTTTAAGTCTACAACAGTTAATAATACTTTAAAATATCTCAGCAATCAGAAGTTTTCTACACACATATTCACAGCTTGAACTTCTGAACTCCTTCTAGAAGTTTCTGTTTACTTTAGCTCACAGAGGATACACCGAGACTTAATCAGACAACACAGTGAACCTATATCAGTCAATAGAAGAACTTAATCAAATGCAGATCAACAAAACCATTGAAATAACACACAGCTATTGATGCAGGTGAAATCATATTTACCTCTTCTTTCTTAGAATCATAATCTAAGGAATATTGTAATTTTCCACGGTTTTCCTCGACTCCGTCCAAGTCTTCCATATCCGGCTGCACCTGTGCAAAGCACAATGCAAAAGGCTGATTAGCATAGAGCGAATCTATCTTAACCAGAAATGGTTGGTCCCCTGACAGCAACTTTTGGTATCCACACATTTACAGTAACATAGAGAAATCCAGAGGTTGCTACTCTTCCGTGGGTGCACTGTTGAAGTCCCTGCAGACAGAAATCACTAAAGTGATGAGAACTTCTGCTTTCATGTGAAACATCACTATATGAAACCTTAAATCATAAAAAGCAAGCAGGCAGGTCCAAAAAGTAGTTAAAATGGCAAACTGTATTTTGGCCTTTAGAATCATAGAATCCCACAGTGCAGAAAGAGGCCATTTGGCTATCGAGTCTGCACCAACCACAATCCCACCCAGGCCCTATCCCCATATCCCTACATATTTACCCACTAATCCCTCTAACCTATGCATCCCCGGGACACTAAGGTGCAGTTTAGAATGGCCAACCAACCTAGCTGGCAAATCTTTGGACTGGATTGTAAAGAGGCTGGAGTTTAAAAAGAGGGAGACCTTGTTGAAATCGGACAGGGTGTGGTGAGGCCTCACCTGGAATACTGCATACAGTTTTGGACATAAAATATGATATAGTAATATTGGAGGCAGTCCAAAGGAGATTCACCAGGCTAATTCCTGGGGTGAGAGGGCTGTCCTATCAGGAAAGTAAATAGCCTGAGTCTGTATTCCCTGGAGTTTAGAAGAGGGGCGACCTTTTTCAAACATATAAGGTCCTGAGGAGACTTGACAGGATGGATGGTGAGATGTTCTCACTAGTGGGAGAGCCTTGAACAAGGGGACATAGCTACAAGATAAAGGGCCAGTCATTTAAAATGGAGCCACAAAGAACTTTCTTCTTGCAGAGGCTGGTGAATCTCTGGAATTTTCTGCCCCAAAGAGTGGTGAAGGCTGGATCATTAGCAGCATTTAAAGTGGATGAGGATAAATATTTGCTAGATCGAGGAACAGGATTATGGGGAAATGGGACAGAAAAGGAGTTGATGCCAGCATAGATCAGCCATGATCATATTGAATGGCAAGACAGGCTTGAAGAGCCTGGTGGTCACCTTCTGCATCTATTTTCTGTGTAAAGTTACATCTCGGTAATAAGGTGTAAGTTATGCTGGAATTCTATCCCTCCCACATCCCTAGGGGCAGGCAGGTATAAAATTGGGTGGCATGGGAGAGAGGCACTTGCTTCCACAGGCATTTCACTGGTGGTGGGGTAATTGTCATACAACTCATGCACCCTTGTACCATTTAAGGGCCTGAATAGGCCAATTAATTGCCATTTAAAAGCTTCCTCCCACCGGCTGCTGGCATTTCACCAAGTTGGGGGGGTGGTGTTCCCCCATTATGCTGGTCCCAGCAAAGCAACCTCAGTTACCTGGTTGTCCAGCCTCCTCCATTGTCATGGACTGACTACTATTCGCCATCTGGAAGTGGTACACCTTCCCACATGGGAGCAGAAGCCGCTACCTCAGGCAGTTTACCCTCCGACAATTGTTAATTGATTCCCAGTGCAGTAGCATTGGATTTGTCCATGATTTTTCAGATGTTCACTTCCACCATGAAAAATTCCATTTCTATGTTCTGAACTAGTCATATCTATTGCTGAACAATCCCTTTGCACCTAACAATCTAATTTTATATTTTTGTAATCTCAATCCTTTTCTATATGATAAAACATTCCATTAGGTTTACAGTACTAAAATATAAGTTTATATTTCAATGTCCAATCTTGATTTCATTATTTGTAAAATTTATGAAAGGTGAAGGATATAGGCGCATTTTGATATCTCTAAGAATTCTGTGATTGGCAGCTTAACCTGCTTAAATATATTCACTGCTTCTGAATGCCCAGAGTTCCCTTTGATTTGGTGGCAGATTCAAATTAATGTCAGACAAGTTGAAATCCACACCACAGAGAATGCTGGATCTTATCTTTCTTTCAGTCAACTGTGGCTCAGTTGGTAGCAGTGAATTTCAAGATGGCAAACCTTAATTAATGAGTGTCCTAGGGATCAGTGCTGAGGCCGCAATTATTCGCAATTTATATTCATGACTTGACTTGGATGAAGGGACCAAGTATATTGTGACCAGATTTGCTGACAGTGCAAAGGTAGGAAGGAAAGCAAGTTGTGAGGAGAATACAAAAACTCTTCAAAGGGGTACAGTTTATTTAAAGGGTTAACGTTTGTTTATTAATGTCACAAGTAGGCTTACATTAACACTGCGATGAAATTACTGTGACAATCCCCTTGTCGCAAGACTCCGGCGCATGTTCGGGTACACTGAAGAAAAGTTTAGCATGGCCAATGCATCTAACGAGCATATCTTTTGTACTGTGGGAGAAAACCTGAGCACCCAGAGAGAACTGACGCAGACATGGGAAGAACATGTAGACTCCGTACAAACAGTGACCCAAGTCTTTGCCCTTACCCACCCCTCCTTGATAATCCAAATGCACCAGTGGGAGTGGGAATGGGGGGGATAAAAAATCTAGTTCATTGTTATTTGTGGGGTCTTGCTGTATGCAAATGTGCCACTGCAATTTATTGCAGAATTTGTAAGTTTCTAACTGAATTTTAATGAGATTATTGGGCACTGTTAACTTATTCCAGCTGGGGCTCTTGATTCATGACCATAAGTGAGTTCTTAAGTAAAAATCCCAGCACAGCAATATCGCATTGAAATCAATAACTAAGTTAATGGGTAATATATATTACTGGATGTTTGCAAGGAAGGGAATGGTATTTTGTTTTGGACAGGACTAAAAATGTAAAATAATAAACTAGTCTTCCTACAGCAAGGAATCAATACTTTATATCCTAAATGGTACGAGATTTCTTAGATGTGGGAGAACTGCTTGGTACATCAGAGGGCAACTACACTATTAGACACTTTTACTGCTGCATTCATGCTGACATTGAATAGCATTGATGTAGTAATGAACACAAATGCATTAGTACTACAATATTTCCATATCATAAAATACACTAACGTTACTGCATTCCTATAAATATAGAAATGTTCCATCCTGTTCATGTAGCAGTATTTTAGGATACATCAGAGCTTCTAGTCTTCATATACATACTGTATATATTGTTTATACATTAAAATGAAACTTATTACTGTCCTATTCAAGACATTAGGGTGACAAGGAATGGGACAAAATAGATGATAAGCTTTTTCATCTTTGGAGAAAGTTTAAGTATTAAAATCCCTATCTGTTCAGAGAAAAATTAATCTCAGATAGTTTAGTGTTAAATACTGATTAGCTTATTGCCTAATGTCAGATATTATGACAGATGGGTATTACAACTGGCCTCTGCATGTGTTAACAAGAAATCTGTGAGGAGGAGGTGGGGGAGGAATGGTGAGCCTTAATTCCCTGTGAAGATTCAATTTTATACATCACCGCAATGCTCTGATAAGTCATGACATTTTCAACAGATGGATGTAGTTTTTAGTAGAGCGCATTGTGTTCTGATGTATAGTATCTTCGACAATCATTGGATCAATTAACAGCTTGATGGAATTCAAGGGAGATTACATTTAACCAAATTCCTATTCTGTTGTTTCGAGTGTAAAGGAAGCAAATTAAGGTGAACTGTATTTCACACTTCTTCCACTCCTATCCCAAAGGAACTGAGCATGGTTTCAAGAACACCAGTGTAACTCTTTGTCCAACAGGGCTTTTGACCAGCCCACCATTTCCATTTTCTGTAAACATCAGCACCTTTAAAATTCTGTTGCACCTATCCTATTCTGCATAAAATCCTACTCAACAATGACTCCTCTCCTTGCCAACCTGGACCGAATCCTAGTCCCTCGCCACCTCAAAGAACTATCATCGAATCCCTGCATGCAGAAAAGGCCATTCAGCCCATGGTATCCATACCGACTCTCTGATCCAGTATCTTACCTCTTCCCAGCCCTACTACTCCTTACATTTATCATGGCTAATCATCTAACTTACACATCTTAGGACAGTAAGGAGCAATTTATCATGGCCAATCCAATTAACCTGAATATCTTTGGACTGTGGAAGGAAACCAGAGCACCTGGAGGAAACCCACGCAGACATGGGTAGAATGTGCAAACTCCACACAGACAGTGATCCTCTAAGGCCGGAATTGAATCCGGGTCCCTGGCACTGTGAGGCAGCAGTGTTAACCACTGTGCCATCATGCTATCTCAAATTTGAAATTCTCACTTATGGTTAAATCCCTTCATGGCCTTCTCCTTTCATTTTTGTTTGCTTTATAGTGCAGTTTTCTGTTTAAAAGACACGATGTAAACACAATTTCATGTTATTGATAGGATTGGCAAATTCTGATCGTACAGAAAAGATAATTTGTTTTGTATGAATTAAAAATCAACGTGTGTTTCAAGAAAATATGCGTTTTATAAATTGCTACAATAGAATTGTTCCATTGAGGGTGGAACCTGCTGGCAGTATAATTCCTGCAGCGAGATGAGCCATTGTCGTGAAGTACTCACCAAACTTGCAGTAGTGGAGCCATTTATGCTTTTCATGTTAACCTGCTCTTTCTTTTTCTTCTTTTTCTTTTTGCAGCAGCATTTCACACAGATACAGATGACACAGATGAGGATGACCAGGCCCACCCCTGCAGCAATGGCAATCAAGGCCCATTTTGGCACTAGATAATAAACGAGAGAAGAGAAAGAGAAATGAATCATGAGATAAAAGAATTTATCAAATACAAGACAATGAACACTATCTACAAGATGCACTGCAGCAATTCACCAAAGATTCTTAGACTACACCTTCCAAGCCCATGACCACATCCGTCTGGATGGACAAGGGCAGCAGATACATGGGAACACCATCACTTGCAAGTTCCCCTCCAAGCCACACACCATCCTGACTTGGAAATATATCGTCATTCCTTCACTATTGCTGGGTCAAAATCCTCTCCATAATGGCATTGTGGATCAACTTACAGCACATGGACTGCAGCGATTCAAGAAGGCAGCTCACCATCATCTCCTCAAGGGCAACTAGGGATGGGCAATAAATGTTGGCCAACCAGCAATGCCCATATCCCACAAATGAGCTTTAAAAAATGATTCCATGAGCATGGTTATGGCAGGTTGTTACTTGATTAGTCTGTGAGACAGCTCTCCCAATTTTGGCACAAGACCCCAGATGTTTGCAGGGTAAAAAGGGCTGGGTTTCCAAATGTCCTTTCCAGTTCTTAGGTCAATAGTGGGAGGTCCATCTGATTTCACTGCTTTTCGCTTTCTTTGTAGCAGTTGGATACAACTGAGTGGTTTGCTAGGCCATTTCAAAGGACAATTAATAGGCAACCACATTGCTGTGCACCTGGAGTTACATGTCAGTCAGACCAGGTAAGGATGGTAGATTTCCTTCCCTATAGGACAGTATGAATCAGGTTGGATTTTGTGACAATTGGCAATTAAACGGCTTAATGGGCTAACTGCCACTTGTAATCATGCCTCTGCCCTCCCCATCCCCTGCATCACTATCCAGAATATTTAAAAATAGCCTGAAGGTGCAAACATGCCAACAAACAAATGGCAGCAAATTGCAGATCCCTTTGCTTCCAATACAACATTCACATTCGTTTAAAACTTCAGTCCAAGATTAAGTTAAAATTACTTAGTTTATCTCTCAATTATACTCGACCACAGAGAGGAAACATACAGCATTTCTCTCACTCCTGTTCACATAAAAAGATATAATTTCCAAATATATATGAGGTAGCACAGTGGCACAGTGGTTAGCACTGCTGCCTCACAGTGCCAGAGACCCAGGTTCAATTCTGGCCCAGGTTACTGTCTGTGTAGAGTTTGCACATCCTCCCCATGTCTGCGTGGGTTTTCTCTGCATGCTCCAGCTTCCTTCCACAGTCCGAAGATGTGTGGGTTAAGTTGATTGGCTATGCTAAATTGCCCCTTAGTGTCGAGGGGGTTGGCAGGGTAAATACATGGGGTTAAGGGGATAGGGCCAGGGTGGGATTGCTGTCGGTGTTGGCTCGACAGGCCTCCTTCTACACCGTAGGGATTCTATGATTCTATATCCCTGGTCCCTGAAAAGGGAGCTGGATCTGAGGTATATATTCTCTAAATCTCACATGGATGTTTCCATGACAGGCAAGTCACTTATGTTTGGGGAAATGCATCCCAGCGCTAATCCTCTAAAAGCAGTTTTGTGGTTTCGGACAACACAAGTTAAGCTTGCAAGCACAATTGAGTTTAATAACTTAATTGAACAGTACTGAGAAATACACAGAAAATAGTCACCTCAACTCCCAAGAGCAGATATACAGCAGTTTTTTACAATATCTTCTCAAATCTTTTATCTTCTTCTCTAACTTTATTTTTTCTGTTCTACAATTAGCAAGTCTGTACTGTTTTAACAGTCAATAACTATACCCCTGGCATTTAGACTGAACTAGCTTTGCTGTAACCATATCTCTAGAGTTATCCAGTCATCATGCCTGTATCAGTCTGCAGACAAAGATTATTTGGTCATGTATCCACTTTCTACGTAAATAATCAGGAGACTATCAAACATTCACATAGACTTTGCAGCTTTATCAAAGCGAACAGGCTTATTGGATTTCACTGGCAAAAATTGATTCAGTTTTCTGGAAAAAATGGATATCAAGGTAACAACATATTGACCAACTAAACATAATTTCACAGGCCCACAATCATTTCCCAGTACAGCAAAATTATGCTATGGGAAGACAAGAACAATTAGCATGTCACATAGTAGTTCAAGCATTGTGACGTACATATTTAAACAAAAAAATTCATGGGATATGGGCATCACTGCTCAGGCCACATTCATTGTACATCCTTGGTGGTGAGCTGCCTTGTTGAACCGCCGCAGTTCATGCGAGGCTAGATTCACGATGTTCATTATGTATTGAGTTCCATCATTTTGTCCCCAGAAGCAATGATGGACCAGCAACAAGTCAAGACTTAGAGGGAACTTACAGTTGATGGTCTCTCCATACATCTGCTGCCCTTCTCATTCTAGGCAGCAGATGAGGCAGGGTAGGAAGGTGAAGCCAAAGAACCCTTAGCAAGTTCCTGCAGCCCATCTTGTAGATGATACATGCAGGAGAAACAGTGTACTAGTGAAGGAAGTGAATGTTCAAGGTGTTGCAGGGTGTTTTGTCCTAGAAGCTTCTTGAGCTGCATTAGTCTTGGCAAATGGAAGTGTTTCACCACACTCCCTACTTGCACTTTATAAATAGTGGACAGTCTTGGAGACTCAGGAGGTGATATGATTCAAGACAGATATTGTTATTTGGGACAGCGTTCACCAATGATCTTGAAGAATAATTTGCATCTTTTCCCCTCAAGATGCAGAAATATAGGCTGCAATTTTCCAGGGCAGGTGAGGCTCGCAGAATGGAATTCTCCGTTGGCCTAGGGCAGGAGAGCCTTGCCCAAGCGAGGTCATAACATCCTGGCCATAATTTGCCTTGCAAAGCAAAAAAATGCTTCTCTTGATCCTTTTAGTTGATTTTCAAAATTATTAGAAGAAAAAGTACAACACAAATTTCAGAAACAATATTTGGAAAAAATTTTTCTCCAGTGACTCTTCAAAGAAATGGAGTGATTATGCATCCGTATGCATCTCTGAAACCTATATTTAAACATGATCAATAGCGCTGAGCACACACAACAACCTACAGAGACTTGCAGCTGACTTAAGCTCCTTCCATGTAATAACTGTTTTATGTTCAACCAGTCTGTTTATATTCTTAATTTCTTTTTTGATTCTGAACTGATCTTGAAACCCCATAACATTCATTAACTGGCATCAATTTGTGATGGGGTTTGTGATGGCAGGATCAGGGGCCAATAATGGAAGTGTCCCCTTACCCCATTCTGCCCAAGATCCGAGCAAGGCGATCTGCTTGGCTTCACCTCCATCCCTGAACTCCTTCTACCCATCAAAAATTATGAATAAGCAAGAATCCACCTTTGAGTAGACAATAATTCTAATGAGATATGGATGGGTGGGCTATCACCCACGGCTTTACCTACCTCCTGTAAAATCACAGACAGTAAGAAGTCTCACAACACTACATTAAAGTCCAACAGGTTTATTTGATAGTAAACGCCACAAGCTTTCGGAATGCTGTTCCTTCGTCAGGTGAGTGGAGAGTTCTGATCAGAAACAGGGCATATAAAGATACACACAGTTTACAGAATACAGATTGGAATGCGAGTCTTTACAGCTAATCTGCTATTCAAGTCTTAAAGGTGCAGACAATGTGAGTGGAGATAGCATTAAGCATAGGTTAAAGAGATGTGTATTGTCTCCAGATGGGACAGTAAATGAGATGTTGCAAGTTCAGGCAAGTCATGGGGGTTACAGATAGTGTGACATGAACCCAAGATCCCAGTTGAGGCCGTCTTCATGTGTGTGGAACTTGGCTATCAGTTTCTGCTCAACGACTCTGCACTGTCGTATGTTGTGAAGGCTGCCTTGGAGAACGTTTACCTGAAGGTCAGAGGCCGAACGCCCATGACCGCTGAAGTGTTCGCCAACAGGAATGGAACAGTCTTGCCTGGTGACTGTCAAGTGGCGTTCATTCATCCATTGTCGCAGCTTCTGCATGGTCTCCCCAACGTACCATGCCTCGGGACATCCTTTCCTGCAGCGTATCAGGTAGATAACATTGGCTGAGTTGCAAAAGTCTGTGCTGTGTACCTGGTGGATGGTGTTCTCACGTGAGATGATGGCATCCATGTCGATGATCCGGCATGTCTTGCAGAGATTGCTATGGCAGGTCTGTGTGGTGTTGTGGTCACTGTTCTCCTGAAGGCTGGGTAGTTTGCTGCGGGCAGACCAATGTCTGCTGCAAACTACCCAGCCTTCGAGAGAACAGTGACCACAATACCAACAGCCCTGCCATAGCAACCTCTGCAAGACATGCCGGATCATCGACATAGATGCCATCATCTCATGTGAGAACACCGTCCGCCAGGTACTCAGTACAACTCTTGCAACTCGACCAACGTTGTCTACCTAATACACTGCAGGAAAGGATGTACCGAAGCATGGTACATTGGGGAGACCATGCAGACGCTACGACAACAGATGAATGAACACCGCTCGACAATTACCAGGCAAGACTGTTCCCTTCCTGTTGGCGAACACTTCAGCGGTCATGGGCATTCGGCCTCTGATCTTCAGGTAAACGTTCTCCAAGGCAGCCTTCACAACATACGACAGCGCAGAGTCGTTGAGCAGAAACTGATAGCCAAGTTCCGCACACGTGAAGACAGCCTCAACTGGAATCTTGGGTTCATGTCACACCATCTGTAGCCCCCATGATTTGCCTGAACTTGCAACATCTCATTTACTGTCCCATCTGGAGACAATACACATCTCTTTAACCTATGCTTAATGCTATCTCCACTCACATTGTCTGCACCTTTAAGACTTGAATAGCACATTAGCTGTAAAGACTTGCATTCTAATCTGTATTCTGTAAATTGTGTGTGCCTTTATATGCCCTGTTTCTGATCAGAACTCTCCACTCACCTGACGAAGGAACAGCATTCCGAAAGCCTATGGGTTTGCTATCAAATAAATCTGTTGGACTTTAACCTGGTGTTGTGAGACTTCTTACTGTGTTTACCCCAGTCCAACGCCGGCATCTCCACATCAAATCACAGAAAGGCTAGGGATGGATGGGAATGTGGCAGGAGGCCACGAGGGCAATTTTACTTGCTGTGGAGAAATCATAAAATTCTGCCCATGATAATCAGACACGCATGTGTCATATAGTACAATAGATTTGCTTTTAAAACTGAGATTGCAATTGGATCTTGTGTGAGGCTAGGATGTGACAACAATGTGTTAAATAGCTTGCTGCAGGCGACAGCAGCTATTTAAAGCCACTGCATCCATTGACCTCCCAGGAGGTCAATTTGTAATTAGCATCGTGTTGGGCTATAAACATTTTGCCCTCTTTGTTATTTAATGTGCAATGCTCAAAAGGCCCAAAGATATTGTGAAACTCTGCTGGGAGAGTCATAAGTTGATCTGTTATCAACTTGATGACAATTGAATTAATTGCAATCTAAAGCACGCACGAGTGTAGGATTTATTTTTCACAAGCATTGTTCTCCAAGATTAATTTAATATTGCTGATTAACTGCAATCGTTCCTGAACACACTAAGCACTAGAGTTTCCCAATTAACACATCGACATCAGATTTGTTAGCTGGAAGCATTGATCTGTACAGTGATTAACTCGTGTATGACAGACTCATGACTCAGTTATATCTTTGGGTAAAACCTGTTTGAGGCCCACTGATGGTTAGAAGCTAAATCTAGCTTGTTATTTCTGATCCAAATTATGCCTCATGATGGAATATAGTGGAGCAGCCTTGTGACTAACAAAACCAAATCTAGCTTCTTAAGTATAATCATTACCTCATAGCATGATCAACAACTGCAGGATTGAATCTTAGCCAATAGGTACGTACATATTTATTGGCGTCCAATACTCTTCCTTCACACAGAAAGCATTAGGTCAGGTCATTAAATACACTCATCCTGTCAGTTATAAACACACACTAAAACTATGGGACAAGCCCATGACCATCAAAGCTATAACTAGTTTCATGCACTTAACACAGATAAAAGTAAGATAAACATGCATGCAACAAAAGATTCTCAGTCTCTTGGAGCTCACTGTTTGGGAATATTAAGAGCTTTACTTCACAGTTAAGCTCTGCGATTAATAAAATAATCCACGACATAGGCCAATTCTCTGTCCCTGATTTGTCTCCTATTCCTTTAAATGGAGAGGTAAATCACAACTGAGAGAAGGCACACGAGAGAATACAGCATAATACTTACAAGTGTGAAATAAGAGACAGCTTATCATTCCATGGGATGACCCCTACCCTTCATGGCAATCACTTGTGACATTTGTTAAGTAATCCACTTCACAGAAGTTAACTCCCCTTTTTGAAAGGACCCTATTACATCCCTGTGAGCATTGATTTTATGCAGACGTTAACTGGTTACCCGCTAGGGTAGTTTCTGTGATGTGGAACAAGATGGTCTCTAATCTTTCATGTCCTGATTACAATGAATCATAGAATCCCTACAGTGCAAAAGAAGGGCATTCAGCAAATTGGGTCTGCACCGATAACAATCCCAGGCCATATCCCCGTAGCCCCATATATTTATCCTGCTAGTCTCCCTGACACTAAGGGGCAATTTAACATGGCCAATCAACCTAACCTGTGCATCTTTGGATTGTGGGAGGAAACTGGAGTATCTTGAGGAAACCCACACAGACACGAGGAGGATGTGCAAATTCCACATAGACAGTGACCCAAGGCTGGAATTGAACCTGGGTTCCTGGTACTGTGAAGTCACATTGCTAACCACTGTGCCGCCCTTTTCACTCCTTTGAAGGTTGACATGTTTCACTATTTCTCGATTCCCTAATTCTTTTTTTTAGTTTGCTGTTACAGAATGCTTCAGTACATTGGACTCAGAGAAGCCAATCATAGTAAGAAATTTCATTCTTAGATAAATTGGAAAGGACAAGGATATGTAAGTCATGGCTTTCAAATACAGTTATTTCCTCTTCTCCCTTCCTTTTTTTTGCCGCAACGAAGAAAGTAACCAAACACCTGAGCACAGACAAAGAAGATCCCTCATTGTAAAGCCAGGTTTCATTGTGTTCTGCGCATTCTGCTTATTGCTTCTGGGTTTACTGCAGCTGAACTGGGTTAACAGGAAACAGGACAGCACTTGCACTCCTGTATTCCAAACTTTTTCCTACGCATACCTCTACTAATATTTTTGCCTCTGTCTACAATCTAACTCAATCCTCTTCATGCTTATACTTCCTCAAATTGAAGTTCACAAGGTTATATTTACATACTTACATGGAATTTTGTTGATTAAATGGGAAATGATGTTTCCATTTCCTATAGTGGCATTGGTTGGGTGGATGGTGATAGATGGCTTTACAGAAGTGGTTGCATTTGAGGCACTCATTTTTTCTTTGTTCTTAGATGAGATTTATGTCAATGACCTACAAGAAAAAAGAAAATGCATTCAGTATATGCAAATAAGCCAACCCCAAGTTATAGTTGCATAAAATCTATTTCATGGGGAAAAGCTTTCTATTTCCTGTCATAGTCACACCTCATTACAAGAACACATTTTTCAGACAGAAGACTTAGAGGCATTTTGAAAGCCAGACAGCATGTTGAAATAGTGAAATCTGTCACATCCTCCATTTAAGCCCACTTTCTATTTATGAATGATGAAGTTATTGTCTCCCGCTATTTTTCCAATGATCTATGCTGATATAATCAGTGTGTGATTTTTCTTCAATGTTAAAGCAGTTTGCATTCTGTTATACACGCCATTATCACAGTGAAGGAGTGGAGAGGGCGGTGATGTGGACTGTAAGGTGGTTAGCACTTCTGCTTCGCAGCGGTCCTGGGTCCTGGATTCAATTCCCAGCTCAGGTCACTGTGTGGAGTTTGCACATTCTCCTCGTGTCTGCGTGGGTTTCCTCCCACAGTCCAAAGATGTGGGGGTTAGGTTGACTGGCCATGTTAAATTGCCCCTTAGTGTCCAGGGATGTGTAGGTTAGAGGGATTAGTGGGCACAATATGTAGGGATATGGGGGTAGGGCCTGGGTGGGATTGTGTTCGGTGTGGATTCAATAGGCCGAAGGGCCTCTTTCTGCACTGTACGGTTCTATGATAAGTTCACAGTTTGATTGACAGCTCCAAGAATGAAGGAGCTTTGTTATAGATAGTGAAGTAATAGAACTTTGTTTTATTTCACCTCAGCATGGATTGTGAGGTCTATCCATGATGGGTCCGGGAAAGTGGACGTGGAGTGTATAAGGTGATAAGTGGGGGACAATAGGTTGCCGTGAGTTGGCACCAAAATGGTATAGGGCTATAAGGATCCATGAAGATGAGTGGGGGTCTTAAGTTGGCATGGATTGGCACTAAGTTGTCACAGAACCTATACAGAACTAGGAAGGTTCAAATGGAAGGTATGAGGGGACATTGGGGGCAAATGAAGAGAAGGCTTGAGTAGGTGTGGATGTTGCATAGAAAATGGGAGGTGGATGAAGAGTTGTGAAGGCACAGAAAGGGTTGCCAGAAACTGAGAAAGCTTTAAATAAAAAACCTGTTCCTTTTGACCTGATTTTCAGAAACAGTTGCTCATTCTCCTCCTCTGGAGAGGCGAGGCCACACATTGAACAAAACAAGTCCCAAAGAACTGAGGCGAGTCTTTTAGCCATGTGGCAGGCCCTGTGGCCACCTTCAAACTATTAGTAAGGTGGGAGGGCCCCACTCCAGCATTTACATTGTCTTGCCATCTCTACAACCTGCAGCCGCCCAGAATAATATCCACGCCTTTTGAGGCACTTTTACCTGAGGTGGGTCAGTGAGCCAGGAAATTTCCCAACTCCCATTTCCCGCCTGTAAACTGAAAATCTAGTACTATGTCACATTGAATTCCAATGAAGTGGTGTCAGATTGCATCTGTCCATGAGATTAGAACATCAATGAAACAGGATCCATTGGTGATCTTTTTGTGGCCTTAACTCCACAATTCCCCCCAAAGCCCTTGACTCCCTTACAAGTTAGGAATCTGTTGAAACCAGCCTCTGAATATTTTCAGCCTCCACTGCTCTGCGGCAAAGTGAGTTCCAAAGATTACTGTCTGTCTGAGAGAGGGAAATTGTCCTCATCTCCATCTGGTGGCCTGAATGACAATCAGGCCCATATCCCTCATATTCAGGAGTCTGCTTTTGCTACATGGTATCTAGATCAATAATAGCATTATACAAAAATGTGTAAATAAGATCTACTTGTTATATACACTGGAAATTGTGATCCTCACACATGCCCTCATATTCACTGCACCAATCTTCCAAAAGGTAGATGAAAAAACACTTTGATGGTACAAGTCCAAATACAAAACATTAATTTACTTTACAGTTCTGAGTGAATGTACAGAATAACAATTATTATTTAATATGCCTTTAATGTCTGAAACTCCTCTCTCCACTATATTTGCAGATCTATTAACCTACTTAATTTAATATATATGTAAATTGGTGTCTTATGGTATAATGTTAAGGCTTAAGTCATCTCACAGAGTATTAAATGTATAGGCATATCATAAATAGAAGACATCACAGACAGCTATTTTGCAGTTGACAGTAAGAATGAATAAAACTATCCTCCCGAGACTCATAAAATTGAATCTACTGTAAGTTAAGGCAGGTGTGCAAAATTTCCTTTTACCTGGCACTTTTACGTTTAGTTTATTTATTATTAGTCACAGTTAAGGCTTACATTAACACTGCAATGAAGTTACTGTGAAATTCCCCAAGTCGCCACAGTCCAGTGCCTGTTCAGATCAATGCAGCTAACCTGCAATGCACCCAACAATGTATTTATCTGTACTTACAGTGAAACGTATGTAGAAAATTGAGGCAGGAATAGGCCATTTGGCCCTTCAAGTCTGCTCTGTCATTCATTACCATCATGGCTATTCATCAAATTAAATACCCTCATCCTGCCTTCCCCCCATATCCCTGGATCTCTTTAACCCCAAGAGCTATATCTAATTCCTTCTTGAACTCACACATTTTGGCCTCAACTACTTTTTGTTGTAGCAAATTCCACACATTCACCATTCTTTGGGTGAAGAAATTTCACCACACCTCAGTCCTAAAAGATTTACTCCTTATCCTCAAACTATGACCCCTAGCTCTGGACACTCCCACCATTGAGAACATTCTTTCTGAATCCATCCTGTCCAATCTTGTTAGAATTTTATAAATTTCCATGAGATCCACTCTCACTCTTTGGAACTCCAATAAATATAATCCTAGCTGACTTAGAGTGGGATTTTCCGGCCTCGCTCATCCTCAAACTGTAAACCGCTCCCCCCAGGGCAATGGATCTTCCCATGATCTGCTCCTCAAGTGCCCCGACTCCCATGACGGGCAGGTGGTAAAATCTTGGCCCTAGTCTGTCCTCATATGACAGTTCTACCAACCAGGAACCAGCCTGTAAATCTTCGCTGCACTCTCTTTATAGCAAGAACTTTATTCCTCAGATAAAGACACCAAATCTGCATACAACAGACCAGGTGTGGCCTTTCTTACATCCTATACAATTACAGTAAATCTATGTCAATAGATCTACTTAAAAAAGCAGCATTCAGAATTGTGTATATGTCAGTTCTGCACTGAACTTTCCTATCTTGTCTGAAATTCCTACAGGCTTTCCTGCTTCCCTTCAATTCCCTATTGGCTATACATAGTGGGAAGCAATGCCTGCAACTTCCAAATAGCTGGTAAGCAGGTAAAGATATCCACCAGTAGCACTGAAAATCACACCCAGCCCATACCAAAACAGCCAAGTGTTTTTCAAGGACCTCAGGAGCATAAAACTTCACTATTTTTTTCCTTCTTCATACAAGGCCCTAACTACTAGTTCCTTGTTTCTCTCAGCTTCTATTCTTTTCAATCCAACCTTAATTGTGTTACAGTGTGCGCTGCGATCTCACAATGATAAATGCATGGATTACTTCCTATTAGACAAAGTGGCAGCAGCTCTGAATAATAAGGCTCTAATCATTAATAATGCTTCACTATCCAGGCACCTTGATGAAATTGTAGTTTCCAAATTACTACCTTTTTCCTGCCAGCAGATGGTGATCCCTACTCAGTTTCACACTTTGAGATGTTAAATGGCCTTTGTTTTGGTTTTCCAATGATTGAAGAAATTGAAGGGTGAAGGACAGGGGTGTGAAGATCAGTAAAACAAAGATCCAATATACAGATGATCAGTTTGAGGCTAGAGAAGTGGATCAGACTGAAGATGTAAAGGATGAAAGAGAACAGGTCAGGTACCTGGGGTGGAAGAAGATGGAAATTAGGCAACAGATTCACCCTAACTGGAGTAACTGGAAGTGCAGTGGAGTGTTATGTAATAGAAAAATATCACTAAAGCTGAAAGGAAGAATCTACAAGATAGCTGTGAGGTTATTCTTGTTATATAGTGCAGAAAATTGGATAACATCAAAAAGAAAAGAACAAAGACTGGATACGACAAAAGTTTAGATGCTGAGCCCAAAGTGATGAGAAAGGTAAGTTCAGGAATGAGTACACTAGGAAGTCAGTGAAGATTGTGGGAGCAACAAAGTAAGTAGCCAAGGAGACATTAAAATGGTAGGGTCATCTGTAATGGAGAGAGAGTGGGTATATAATGGGCATGTAACTGTCAGGATGAAGAAGAAAAGGAAGGCCTGAGAACAGATGGAAATCATGGTGACAAGTGACTTAAAAACAATGGGATTGGAAGAGGAATGTGTGACTGGCAGGAGATGATGGTGAAGAGTGATCATGTGTGAAGGACAACAATGGATCTTGAGGGATTAGTCACAACACAAAAGCAATGTTGGGAACAATGAAGGATTGGACTTAGAGAATGAAATGGAAATATTTCTCCAAAGATATTGGCTGGAACTTTCTGGCCATTCATGCCCCACTGGTGCTGCCAGCGAGGATGGAGAATTTGGTGCTCAGCCAAACCTCCATTCACTCTATTCTGGGATCAGAGAATCCCCACAGGCGTGAATGGCCGGAAAATTCCAATGAATGGTTAGTTAACTCTTACCCTATTAGGTGAGTATCAATTTGTAGACCTGCACCCACAGCATTAACTGGGTATGCAAGATAATCATGTCATGGCTTCAAGTTCTGATGTCTTCTTCCTAAACAATTTGTTCAGTAGCATTATCTTTATTTGCAAATAAAACGTGATGAAAGATGTGTGAAGCAAAACTTCAAAAATGAATTGCCCATCCTTCATGAGCCGAAGTTGGTTAAATAGCACTCTAGAAAATACAATGAGAAGATGAGGGACCAAATTCTCCAAACTCACCTGCAGCTGGGATCCTCCAGTCTCGCTGCTGTGAATGGAGATTTGAGTGAGTGCCAAATTCTCCATTCTCACTAGCAGCGGTGGTGGGGTGTGAACAAAATCAAAGAACTACAGAGTACCATAGAAGAGGCTTTTTGGTCCATCAAATCTACATCAATGCATGAAATGCTCTGACCTGCCCACTTAATCCCATTTGCCAGCACTTACAGAATCACAGATAGAAATCCAACTGTGCAGACGGAGGCCAGTCAGCCCATTGAGTCAACACCGACAACAATCCCACCAAGGCCTTATCCCCATTACCCCACATATTTACCCTGCTAATCCCTCCAATCTACACATCCCAGGACATTAAGGGGCAATTTAGCATAGCCAATCAACCTAATCTGCGTATCTTTGGAATGTGGGAGGAAAGCGGAGCACCCAGAGAAAACCCACGCAGACACGGGGAGAATGTGCAAATTCCACACAGACAGTGACCCAAGCCAGGAATCAAATCCAAGTTCCTGGAGCTGTGAGACAGCAGTGCTAACCACTGTGCCACTGTGCCGTGCTTACGCCAGAGAGTTCTGGCCAAGAACACTAAGAAGATCAAAGCTTAGTGAAGTAACAAGAAGAATTGGAACCTTGTGAACTTGATGTTCGGGACTGCAAAGAACTGACAGGTTAAGGAATGCAGGGCTGAAAATTTTACTTAATAAAGAATTATCAAGTCATCCCCACGGCACTTTCATCTTGAAAACTCTCTGAAACTCTGGCCTAGATTTCCACAGAGTCTTGGAGATTCCACGATTTATCCAAAACAGTGCTGGGAATTCCAATCCTGAAGACCCACTCCCATTTCTTACAGATACCATTTTTGCCAGCAGCAGAAAGGAGGCTGGTTGTGACACACATATGGGGGAAACATGAGCTCAGCAGTGTTATTTGAATGCAATGCTTATTTCAAACAGACCCCACTTTTGCTAGAGAAAGGGCCTTATCCTGCACAATGTGAGCTGTGAATTTTTAGAGTATATGTAAAAGCTCTGGAAGGATGAATAGTTCTGTGAAGCTGCCCAGCTGTTAAGTTATTTAATTAGCCACCCCTTAAAAAGTTGAAAAAAAACCCAGCCTGGATGTGTGTGACAGCTGAACGATAAGTGTTGGTCAAATCACAAGGCGAACTCCCCTGCCTCTTCTTCCGTTAATTCCATGTGATATTTTATGCCCATCTTAGAACCTTTAGCATTTCAACTGAAAGACACTCAGACAATTGGCACTCACTTGGGCACAGATGTGTCAGGATAAGTTTATGGCTGGTATTTTCCAGCCCTTCATACCAGCGGAATCTTCCAGCTCCATCAATGTGATCAGAGATTTCAATAGCATGCCAGCCCCACCATGGAAAAGCCCATGGCGTGGGGGAGGGGGGGGCGGGGGGGGGTGGGGGCTGGAAAATTCCAACTGATGTGTTTAAGCCTCTTGTACCCACCACTTTCTGACCCTGAGCTGAGAGTGTTTTCAGTGAACCAAGATTGACACCTCGAGTACTGCTGATTGTAAGAAAGGTGGATGGATGAAGCTAAGTTGAAACAAAGGTTTGGTTTGTTACAGCAAATGTCCTTGACCAGTTCTTGAAAATTCTTGTTTTCTCGAAATTTCTTGTTTTGAATTCACTGTGAAGGAGTTAGAGAAGTACCACAGATCACAGAAATGCTAATTAAGTTGTCAAGAGCTCTGGGGCATAAAATACCACTAGAATGAGATCCAAATCTCCTTCAGGGCACTTGTGACATGATCCATCTTCATGACAACTGTTACTATGACACTGGGGGCTTGGTTGTATGGGTTAGGACCCCAGAGCTGCTGAGCTTTCATGGTAACTATTTTGATCAATTATAAGCCCTTAGGAAAATTCACTATGATATTGAAGAGTCTGACAAGATTATCAGTCACACTACCAGTTAATAGCAAACATCTGTCCCATTGTTTTAAAAAGGGTGCTTGACATGGAGGTGCTTAAAGTATCCTTTAGCTAAGATTTTGTTAGTATTGTCTGATTTTGTGTTAATTTTCTTAAGTGATAGCACTTTTGTTTATAATTCAGTCCATTGATTCAAGGCCCAATTCCTGTACTTGAGCACAAGATCTAAGTTTGCATTATAGTTCAGTGTGAAGGGTGGTGTTTCATAGAATCCCTAATGTACAAAAGGAGGCCTGTAATAACTCTCTGGCAGAGCATCTCAGCCAGGCCCATCCCTTGCCCTACTCCATAACCCCACACTTTTAATCCTCTTAACCTGCACATCTTGGGACACTGAGTGGCAATTTAACATGGCCATTCCACCTAATTGGCTCATCTTTGGAGGAAACCGGTTCACCCAGAGGAAACCAGTGCAGACACAGGTAAAACATGCAAACTCCACACAGATAGTCACCCACGGCTGAAATCAAATGCGGGTCCCTGGTGCTCTGAGGCAGCAGGGCTAACCACTGTGCCACCATGCTGCCCTTCAAGGGTATTGTCCTTAGGTTCAAATGCAGATGGAGGGTGAAATTAAAATGTAGGGTGCAACTATGACACAGGTGTTGCTTGTGATTGCACATCTCAAGTTACCTCAGAAAAAAGTTACATTTAATTTTTTGATTTATCAACGTCATTGCTTTGTATATGCTGTGAATAAATTGGCCACAGTGTTTCCCACAATATAACAGTAACTACACAACAAAAGACTGTAAAGTACCTTGGGTTGTCCTGAAGTCATGGAAGGCGCCATATAAAAGCAAGTTTTGCTTTCCTTATGTCTATTTTTATATTTGTTCTCAGGGCATGAACAACAGTGACATGGCTGCATTTAATCCTCATTCCTCAGCACCCTGAGAAATTGGTGGTAGCCTATTCCTTGAACTGTTCAGGTAAAGTCATGGTGAAAATGACATTAGTGTTATTTCTGCTGTTACAATTTTTGAGCAGGATGTTATCACGGTTGGCTTGAAAAGACAATTCCTGGCATTGTTTGTGAACTCTCCAATTGTGACTTATTTCATAACTTCTCTGAAAATCTAATCAGCATATCATAGAATCACTACAGAGCAGAAGGAAGCCATTCAGCCCATTGAGTCTGCACTGACTACAATCCGCCCAGACCCTATTCCCCTAACCCCAAGTAGTTAAGCTACTAGTCCCCCTGACACTAAGGGACAATTTACCATGATGAATCAACCCAACCCACTCATCTTTGGACTGTGGGAGGAAACTGGAACACCCAGAGGACATAGAAACTCCATACAGACAGTGACCCAAGCCTGGAATTGAACCCGGGTCCCTGGCGCTATGAGCAGAAGTACTGACCACTGTGCCACCATGCCGTCCTTAATATGCCTGCAAGAAGACATTGATGCAAACAATCTGGGCCTGAGGAAAGCACGGAACTTCTATAATTTAACTTAATAAATAAAATTATCAGATGTCATAAATGCATTCATATGTAGAAAATACAATGTGGCTTTCAGTGAATTTATAAGCATCACTGAAAAGAAACAATATAAAATACCAGAAATATAAATGTTAGAATTTTGTTAGATCCTGCTGCATCTAAAATATTGCAGATAAAATTACGCCCAAAGGCAAAAAGCTTCTTTAAAAGAAAAACAAAATACTATAGATGCTGGAAAACTGAAATAAAAACAGAAAATGCTGGAAGTGCTCAGCAGGTCAGACAGCATGCTTGGAGAGAGAAACAAAGTTTTCAGGTTGATGCCCTTGCATCAGAATTAGGGAAATTTTGAGAACGTTTCTTTATTAGTGTCACAAGTAGGATTACATTAACAATGCAATAAAGTTACTGTGAAAATCCCCTAGTTGCCACACTCCAACACCTGTTTGGTTATATTGTGGGGAATTTAGCACCTAACCAGCATGTCTTTAGAACCATGGGAGGAAACCGGAGCTCCAGAGGAAACCATACAGACACGGGGAGAACCTGCAAACTCCTTACAGACAGTGACCCAAGCTGGAAATTGAACCCAGGTCCCTGGCACTGTGAGGCAGCAGTGTTAACCAGAAATAATAGGATTTGAGAAAGGGAAGGCTTCTGTTGGCCTTGTGTAGCCATCTTATTCTATCTCTACCTTTGCATAGCCACATTGCGCTCAGCATAGATTGCACGGGGTCTAAGAATCATGGGGGACGGAGGGGCAGGGCGGGGGTTACAGAGTGAGTCCAAGCACGTTTAGCACCAACGCAAACCTCTGTTGGGATTCTCCCAGCAAGGATGGGAACCAGATTAGCATATTTAAATTACATTTCAAAATGAGTAGTTGATTCCCAGCTGGATTCTCCCTGCCATCAGGATTCTCTGACTCTTGTGTGCAGTCCAAACGCAGATGGAATCACTACTGCTCTCCAAAAACGGAGACTAGGCGTAATGGCCATGCTGGGGTGCTCAAAGGCCATTGAAGTCCCCCAGCTGGTCAGGGACATGATGGGGAATGCCCATCAGGAAGTGTCAACCTGGCAGTGCCACCAGGCATCTTTGCAGTGCCAACCTTCAGCGTCAACTTGCACTCTGGCAATGCCAGAGTGGCAGTGCCAGGGTACCAGGGCAGTGCCAAGGGGGTGAGGCCTGAGGGAGGTAATGAAAGGGCAGAACATGAAGCAAGACTGTAAATGGGGTGCAGCATGAAGGGGGGGGCCTGTGAACAGAGTGGAGCAAGAAGGGGGCATGAAGGGGGACCCATTGGGAGGCACTCAATGCCCTGATGCATGCCATCTATGTTGGGAGGGGTTGGGGAAACATGCCTTCAATGAGTGAGAGGGAGGAGTTCTTCAATCTTGCTTTGAAATCAGGTTTGTCGTCATGTTTAGGCCCCACCTCCTCCCAACAAAGAAGACAAAGTGCGGGAAGATCGCAATGTGGTTTGCGGCTGAAATGACAGTTACTCTTTATAGTGAGGATCAGGATATTAAATTCAATGATCAGCTATGATCAAAAGGAATAGTGGAGCAGGCTTGTAGGGCTGAATGGCCTACTCCTACTTCTAGTTTCTATGTTAAATCAGCTTCAGGTGGGAAAGGCTTTGATTAACTAGAATTAACAAGCTAAAGTGGTGGGACTGCAGGGATATGACCTGTGTGTTTCAGCCTGGTTGCCATGGTTTCAGTAAGCTGCAAATTATTTTGCCTCTTGCATTCCACAAATACTTCACATATTTCTTTGACTGATTAACTGATTATTTGTGTGCTCTGTTTCCAAGGCTGTGAGTCATTGCTGAATTACTCCTCCTGTTCTCTGTCACAGTTTTATTAAAGGGCCGGTGGCATGAACGTGGATTAAGTGAGCATTTACCTCGTACATTGTAAATTGAGTTCAGTTCAACAAAGTTGACTAGGAAATCTAGCTGCTACATTTATTTGATAAACCCACTGTCAAGTGTGAGTCTGAACCTTAGTAACTTGGAAGAATACAGGTCCAAGTCACCTTCTGTATTTGACTGCAGATCGTAACACTTTAATCTCGGCATCTACAAGACAATGAGAAGAAATAGAAACATAGGAGGCGTTCTTACCGGCTCGTCACGCCAGTTGATCAGGGTGGTGATTCAGTAAGGTCGCAGGAGAGGGTTCATGCCTGGTTTCTCGCCTCTCACGACATCCCTGGCTCTGTCCTGCCAGTGTAATCAATCTCGTGCCCAGGAAGGATGTGAGGCCGATTTACACATTTATAAGTTTATTTAAACATGAATAGTGATGCAATTGTCCAGGCTCACTTAACGACATCGCCGGTGGAGGTCCTCCACCAGTGGGGACTAGATGTGATGGCCTTGCCAGTGCGACTAGAGGCCTTTGATTCCCCCTCGGGTTTTCGAGGGAAGGGATGGGCAGTGCACCTTGGGCGCTGCCAGCCTAACACTACCAGCCTGGGGCCCTGGCAGTGCCAGCCTGGAGCCCTGGCAGTGCCAGCCTGGGGCCCTGGCAGTGCCAATCAAGCACCCTGGCATCACAACCTCTCACTCCATCACTCTCAAACGGGTAGGAGAGAAGAAAACTGGGTTTTTGAGATATGATACATACTTGCTAAATCAGTCAACATATTGACTGGGGATGGCATGGTGGCAGGGGGTAGCACAGTGGTACAGTGGTTAGCACTGCTGCCTCACAGCAAGTTTGATTATAGCCTTGGGTAACTGTCTGTATGGAGTCTGCATGTTCTCCCTGTGACTGTGTGGGTTTCCTTTGGGTGCTCCGGTTTCCTCCACAATCTAACTATGCACAGGTTAGGTGGATTAGCCATACTAAATAGCCCCTTACTCTCCAAAGATGTGTTGTTTAGATGGATTAGCCATGATAACTGTGTGGGGTTACAAGGTTACGACAAGGGAGAGGACCTTCAGAGAGTTGGCACAGACTCGATAGGCTAAACGGCTTCTTCATCATTCTGGGGATTCTATAATTCTATGACATGTTTTGACTGGACTGTTCAGAACAATCTGCTCATTCATTTCTATATAATGACTAATTTTTTTAAACCATGCCAGATCCACGCAAAGGGTTGCATTACGTCAAACCCTGCTCATATTCTGTTCAGCATACGTCATCTAGACAAAATAGTTAAAAGGGTCTTGTTCCATTTTTTAAAAAATGTCTTCAGTATTTCTTCTGTTTTCCAGCCCAAAATACCATGAAATGAATAATGTCAACGTTATCAGCAGATTAGCTACCCAATACTGGATTGACAAAAATAGTATATGGCCCTCTGCTGCCTCCACCTGGTTGAAAAGGGTATTAATATGAGGACAGGCTTTTTAAAATATAATTTATCATTTTGAAAGATCATAATTTTGGGTAAATCCAATAACCAATTCACAGAATCATTAACTCTCTACAGTACAAAAGGAGCCCATTCAGCCAATCAAGCCTGCACCGACAACAATCCCACCCAGGCCTTATTCCTGTAACACCATCTACTTACCCTCTAATCCTGCTGACACCGAGGGGCAATTTAGCATGACCAATCAACCTCACCCGCTCATTTTTGGACTGTGGGAGGAAACTGGAGCACCCGGGGGAAACCCACACAGACATGTGGAGGACATGCAAACTCCTCACAGATAGTGATCCAAGGCCAGAATTGAACCCGGGGTTCCTGATGCTGTGAAGCAGCAGTGCTAACCACTGTGCCACTGTGCCAATTAAACTACATCAAATAAACTGAGGGCGAAATTTAAGGGGCAGCTCCTTAAGGGTTACTGCCTGAAACAAATGTTTGTAAGATCCAAAGCACTTTACAATTGGTGATCATGACTGACACACTTCATGAATATTTAGAGAGGAAAGCACTTTTGCATTTAACTAGAGTGCTGTCAGGTGAACATAATAAAATCAGGGACAGAAAAAGATCTTTGGGAGTACCTTGTCCCTTCTATTATGCCCTCCTGCATCTATTTTGAACTTGTTGAGCGTCTTGACCAGGATGTTTGGCAAGATCAAAAGAGAAATTGCTGGAAAATCTCAGCAGGTCTGGCAGCATCTGTAAGGAGAGAAAAGGCGGCACACAAAAGCACAGTGGTTAGCACTGCTGCTTCACAGCTCCAGGGACTTGGGTTCGATTCCCGTCTTGGGTCACTGTCTGTGTGGAGTTTGTACATTCTCCTTGTGTCTGCATGGGTTTCCTCCCACAGTCCAAAGATGTGCAGGTTAGGTTGTTTAGCCATGCTAAAATTGCCCCTTGGTGTTCTGAGATGTGTAGGTTAGAAGGATTAGCAGGTAAATATGTAGGGATATGGGGGTAGGGAATGGGTGAGTTTGTAGTTGGTGCAGACTGATGGGCCAAATGGCCTCTTTCTGCACTGTAAGAGTTTCTATTCTATTCTAAAAGATCTAAGGGTTTGAGTCCAGATGACTCTTAGTCAAAGCTAAAAGGTATAGAAAGTGGGACATATTTATACTGTAGGGTGAGGGAATGAAAGATGAGTCATAGCCACAAAAAGAAGGCAGGGGGAAGAAGAGCAGGGAGGGGTGGGAAAATAGAAAGACAATAAGGAAATAAAGGGTAGAGAACAGTTAAAAATAAATAAAATGGAAACAAAGGGGTCAAGGTGGAGTAGAGTTAATCATCTGAAACTGTTAAATTTGATGTTGAGACTGGAAGGCTTAGCTAGAAGATGTGATATTGTTCTCCCAGTTTGCGTTGAGCTTCACTGGAACATTGCAGCAGGTGAAGGACAGACATGTGGGCATGGGAGCAGGATTTTGTGTTAAAATGGCAAGCAACCAGAAGGTCAGGGTCCTGCGCACAAACTAAAGGTGCTCAGCAAAGCGATCACCCAGTCTACATTTAACACACAATCCTGCTCCCATGCCCACATATTGAAACGTCAGCTCTTTACTCGCCTTGCAGATGCTGCCAGACCTGCTGAGATTTTCCAGCATTTTCTCTTTTGGTTTCAGATCCACAGTAATTTGCTTTAATCTTATTTTTGGCGAGATGATTGGTTAGGCAAAATGCTAATTCATTACGTACTCAGTATGCCTGGCAGGAGATGCCTGTAGTGGATATAGATGGCGCCGGAAGTGCTCATGGCTGGCAATCACATACATAGATGAAGGGGAAGGTTGTGAAGTAGGGTTGGGAAACTATCCAATACATAGGCTGCTGAAAGGTAACCAGGAAACTCAGCAGAAAGCTTTCAGACTGTGTAAGCAGGCAATCTCGGAAACAGCTTTGGTGGATGAGCAGGCAGGCAATTATTTTCAGTGCACAGGTGAAGCGGTGTTAGCGGCAGGTCAGAAAGAAATCAGGGCAGGCAGAACAGAAAGTACTTGAGTGCTAATGTGTAACTGATCAAAGGAACAAGTTGTGCTGGTGAACAGGTAGATCAGAGACAAGTGTATTCTGGTTGGCTTCTCTAACTGATGCATTCATGGGGCAGGGGGGACTTGGAAAAACTAAGGGTGAGCCAGTGTGAAAGTGGATTCAGAAAGAGTTGCACAGACCGAACGGGAACAGCTTGAGCTGAACAGGCAAGTGAGCAAACAAACTCTGAGTCTCTGGCCAGTTATTTCAACTCGGAGATCTCTAATTGGCTGCCATAACTTCAATACAAGATCCACACAAATTCCAGAAAACATGGTGCAAATATTGTTATAACCGGGGGACTGAGATGGAAACTCAACTCCATGTTAAACGGTTGAACCAAACCTGGTGACTTCTTTTGAAGTGCTGTGTTTGATGGGAAGGAGTTGAGTAGAGAAGGGTGGACAAGGAAATGCTTGGAGGTAAACTGGGAGCCATTTGTGGTGAGTTAAAAGAAACTCAGGCTGGAAAAGTGTGTGGGCACTTAGGGGTTAAGTCATAAAAATAAATACATTAACATCTCTCATCATTGCTTACATTTTCACCTAGGCCTCTTGGATCACTCTTACCTTCATCCTTTGCTATTTCAACACCATTCATGAAGCATAGATATTGGGTGGAATTTTACAAGAAACATCCTAAAGCTGGAATTTTGCTGGCATGCCTGCCCAAAATAAAAGTGGCCAAGGCTCACAGAATGGCATTTCCCATTGGCATCAGTGGGACCTCATGAGCCTCGGGCGAGCAGAGCTGTAAAATTCTGGTATAAGTGGCCAGCTAGCATGAAAATGGGAGAGTGGCAGATCCATTTTTTGGACAAGTTTTTACTCCCAATCATATACACATAGTGCTTGAAATGAAGGGCTAGATTATTTCTAGCGACTAGGGGCAGGAGGTGGGGCTTAAATCTCCAGCCAGCCTGATCAGGCAGCAGAGGGAGCTATTGCACATATGCAGATTTCTGTTGTTGCACATGCACAATTTCAGCAGCAGAGGCCTGACAGAGAGAGAGCTGTCAGGCCTCTGCTTCTGCCACCAGCCTCAACACAGCCACCCCTCCCCGCATTGTGAGTGCCTGCAGCCAATCACGAGCCCCGAAATGCCTAAAAACATAGTCCCCATTGCCCCTACCACTGCCCAGACCAACGGCACCCCCGCCTCACCAATCTCCGGCAGAGTGCACAGCAGGCCTCCCATCTCCACCCCAGTCTCTGCCAGAGTAGTAGTGGGCCCCCTTCCTTCCTCCTTCCAGAGTGACAATGGGACCCCTCTCCCCACCCTGCAACGATTACATCGGCCGAGTGTGCAACAGGCCCCCCTCCCTCCCCAGTCAGGCCACCCTGGCTTAGCCCTGCCCCCATACGCCCCATCCCTCTGGGATCCTCCCCTTCTAGGTCCCACCCCTTTCAGGCCCCGCCCCTGGTAGACAGCAGGGATTTTCCTCACGGGAAAGAACCATTCCAGACGAGGTTGCAAAAACTAGTAAACCCCAACGATTGAGCGCTGGGCTCACTAAAGACTTGTAAATAAACATTTCAATAAATTTAAATATTCAGCATCTCACTGAAAATGGGCGGGAGGCTGACCACACTGGAAATCTGGTGCCGGTGAGATTCCGACAGCCGAGAAATCGGGCACGATCCTAATTTCTCGGCTCTCGCGCTATTTTAACACCTCACTCCGTGGCGGATCAAGCCAGTAAAATCACAGCCTTCCCTCCTTCCTTCCCCTGTCTCATATTTTACACTTTCCTGCAATTCATTTCTTCTGCTATTGTTCTGGCTGTGATGTATTTTATCTAATTCATTTTGTTTGCTACAATTTTACTTTCTCTCTTAGTTCAGTACTTTGCTTTCAGTTTCAAGATCTCAGTGATTCATAAATTAGAAAGAGGAGTGTTCCCAGCGCTGAGATGCTTTCACTTGACAACTCTTTTCATGGGTAGACACAGTATCCAACCAGTTTCTTAACCAGTCTTAGGATTGACCCTGAATCTTCAAATTCCAAATCTAGTTAATAGCCTTCTGTGTGAAACACTATTAGAAGTGTTTTCCAAGTGGAGGAACACTGCATCATCCATGCTGATTGCTGTTAACTAGGTTACTGCAATATAACTAATCCTCAGTGTTAGTCCTGATAATCAATGTCATTGGGTGGCATTTGGGTCTCATTATTTGGCAGAGTGGCGCAGGAGGAAGGAAAAATGGGGTGGATGCCATTGGCCTCAAGAGCAACTTCCTCTGCCGTATTGTGAGCCTCTTGGTGAAAAGAAAGCGTAGATACCACAGCATCGCACTAGTGGGGTAGGGTCTGATCGAAAGTGTCCTGCAGCAACCTAAGTTTCAGTATGCCCCAATATAAAAAAAGAGCACCCCACCCCTGACACCTCCAAAGAACTCTCCCATGGCACCATGGAGTTTCCACATGGACTTGAAACCACCCCCAAACAACCCCACCCACTCACAACACCCCCCCCCCCCGACATGGAAACTGCTCCTCCCCCAGCCAGAGAACTTCCCTCTTTCCCCTCCCCCTACTCCCCCCTCCACCCCCCACCATGGACACAGAACACCACCCCCCCCCCCCAACCCCACGCAATCCCGTCCTTCATGCAAAGTCACCTCCCCCCACCACAGAGGTCCCATCTCATGGAACAGTTCCAGGGGCAGTGCCCAGGTATGACCCTACCTCCCATGGGGGCTGTACTCACTCGTGCACCACTGGTGGGTTCTGCTCACCAGGTGCACATTGTGAGGGGTCTGTCAAGATTGACTTCAGCATACCAATGTGAATGGACAATTTAATGTGAGAGCATTATCAGGCGTAAAGGCTTGGTAATGACAATTAAATGTTTCCAAATAGGGAAACCAACATTGAATGTCAGGATACCCATTACGCAATTGTCAGGAGGTGGGCACAATCAATCAGCGATATCCCGCCAGCATAAAAACCGTTTTGGGACTCCGGCTGGATCTTCTGCCTCTGCCGCTGTTCCCACTCCCTGAAAACAGGAGTGGAAAATCCCCTCCATTGTCTTACATGGAAAAAGAAATATGGCTCATAAGCTCATTCTTGCTCATCTCAATAGTGTAGCTGTCAACTATGGAGCCCCATAGGTATTTTCAATAGTGTCACAACATTAACGCTGTTCAGTTAAATCCCAAAATATTTGTAAGCTAAATTCTCTTGGATTGTTTTTAGAATGCTGCCTCAAGGTAGTCCCAGAATCCCTACTGCGCAGAAGAAGGCCATTTGGCCTATCAAGTCTACACTGACTCATACTCAGGCTTACCCCGCAGCCCCATGTATTTAACCTGCTTGTCCCCATAACCTACATTTCTTTGGACACTCAGGGGCAATTTAGCATGGCCAATCCACCTAACATACACATCTTTGGACTGTGAGAGGAAACTGGAGTACATAAGAACATAAGAACATAAGAAATAGGAGCAGGAGTAGGCCATCTAGCCCTTCGAGCCTGCCCCGCCATTCAATAAGATCATGGCTGATCTGTCATGGCTCAGTTCCACATTCCCGCCCTCTCCCCATAACCCTTAACCCCTCTCTTATCAAAAACCCATCAACCCGCGTCTTAAAAATATTTAGCGAGGCAGCCTCCACCACTTCAACGGGCAGAGAATTCCAGAGATTCACCACCCTTTGAGTGAAGAAGTTCCTCCTCAACTCCGTTCTAAACCGCCCCCCCTTTATCTTGAGGCTGTGCCCCCTAGTCCTACTGTCTTTTTTGAGCGGGAAGAGTCTCTCCACCTCTATCCTATCCATCCCATTCATCATCTTATACGTCTCAATGAGATCTCCCCTCATTCTTCTAAACTCTAACGAGTACAAGCCTAGTTTATTCAGCCTCTCCTCATAGCTCAACCCCCTCAACTCCGGTATCAGCCTAGTAAACCTCCTCTGCACTCCCTCCAAGGCTAAAATATCTTTGCGCAGGTGCGGCACCCAAAACTGCACACAGTACTCCAGCTGCGGCCTCACCAATGCCCTATACAGCTGCAGCAAGACCTCCCTACTTTTATATTCAATCCCCCTCGCTATGAAGGCCAGCATCCCATTAGCCTTCCTGACCACCTGCTGCACCTGCAAGCTGGGTTTTTGCGACTCATGCACAAGGACCCCGAGGTCCCTCTGTACCGTCGCCTGCTGCAGTTTTTCAAACTTCACACAGGCAGTCATCCCAGGCCGGAATTGAACATGGGTTTCTGATGCTGTAAGGCAGCAGTGCTAACCACTGTGTCACCATACCATCCATTCAGAAATGGTGGTTTGCAGAATATAAGGTTCTTGATTGATCTTGATCAATTGGGCCATTGGGCTGATAAGTAGCAGATGGAGTTTAATTTAGATAGATGTGAAGTGATGTATTTTGGTAGATTGAACCAGGGCAGGGCTTACTCAGTTAATGATAGGGCACTGGGGAGAGTTATAGAACAAAGAGATCTACGGGTATAGGTTCATAGTTCCTTGAAAATGGAGTCATAGGTGGACAGAGTGGTGAAGAAGACATTCAGCATGTTTGGTTTCATTGGTCAGAACATTGAATACAGGAGTTGGGTGTTGTACAAGACATTGGTACAGCCACACTTGGAATACTGTGTACAGTTCTGGTCACCCTATTATAGAAAGGATATTATTAAACTAGAAAGAGTGCAGAAAAGATTTACTAAGATGCTACCGGGACTTGATGGTTTGAGTTATAAGGAGAGGCAGTATAGATTGGGACTTTTTTCCTCTGGAGTGTGGGAGGCTCAGGGGTGATCTTTTAGAGGTCTATAAAATAATGAGGGGCATAGATCAGCTGGATAGTCGATATCGTTTCCCAAAGACAGGGGAGTCTAAAACTAGAGGGCATATGTTTAAGGTGAGAGTGGAGAGATCCAAAAGGGTCCAGAGGGTTTAGTCAGGGCAATTTTTTCACACAGAGGGTGGTGAGTGCCTAGAACAAACTGCCAGAAGTAGTAGTAGAGACGGTATACTTTTGTCTTTTAAAAAGCGTTTAGACAGTTACATGGGTAAGATGGGGATAGAGAGATATCGGCCAAATGCGGGCAATTGGGACTAGCTTAAAAAAAAGGGTGACATGGACAAGTTGGGCCGAACAGCCTGTTTCCATGCTGTAAACCTCTATGACTCTATGAGATAAACTTTTTTCAAAAGTGAAAGCTGTGAGTTTGTGTTCAAGGACCGTTTGCCATTTGGATCAGTAACTACAATCCAAACATCAGAAGCAAAATCAGAGGTTAGAACACACAGTGTTGGGTGTAATAGTTATGCAAAGCTACATCCAGCAGAAAATTTACAAGGAGTGTTAGATGAAGCAAATGCTTTCAACCACCAAGCCACAGAGCAATAGTGGGAGGAGGCTACCACCAACTGAAGATGCTCACATCCTAAGAAATGATAGTTAAGGATTAAAAGTCAACAGCATCTAAATGAAGCTGAGGTGGGACAACTCCCATGGACTTATTTATATAGATGATCTGGAGGAGGGAACCGAGTGCAGGGTGTCGAAATTTGCTGATGACACCAAGATTGGGGGAAAGGCAAATTGTGCGGAGGGTGTGGAGAGTCTGCAGAAGGATCTAGATAGGCTGGGCGAATGGGCCAGGAAATGGCAAATGGAATTTAATGTTGGCAAGTGTGAGGTGGTCCACTTTGGTAGGAAGAATGGTAGGAAGGACTATTACTTACGTGGCGAAAAACTGCAGCAGGCGACGGTGCAGAGGGACCTCGGGGTCCTTGTGCATGAGTCGCAAAAACCCAGCTTGCAGGTGCAGCAGGTGGTCAGGAAGGCGAATGGGATGCTGGCCTTCATAGCGAGGGGGATTGAATATCTTCACTCAAAGGGTGGTGAATCTCTGGAATTCTCTGCCCGTTGAAGTGGTGGAGGCTGCCTCGCTAAATATTTTTAAGAAGCGGGTTGATGGGTTCTTGATAAGAGAGGGGATTAAGGGTTATGGGGAGAGGGCGGGAAAGTGGAACTGAGCCACAACAGATCAGCCATGATCTTATTGAATGGCGGGGCAGGCTCGAAGGGCTAGATGGCCTACTCCTGCTCCTATTTCCTATTTCTTATGAATATAAAAGTAGGGAGGTCTTGCTGCAGCTGTATAGGGCATTGGTGAGGCCGCAGCTGGAGTACTGTGTGCAGTTTTGGGCGCCGCACCTGCGCAAGGATATTTTGGCCCTGGAGGGAGTGCAGAGGAGGTTTACTAGGCTGATACCGGAGTTGAGGGGATTGAGCTATGAGGAGAGGCTGAATAAGCTAGGCTTGTACTCGTTAGAGTTTAGAAGAATGAGGGGAGATCTCATTGAGACGTATAAGATGATGAATGGGATGGATAGGATAGAGGTGGAGAGACTCTTCCCGCTCAAAAAAGACAGTAGGACTAGGGGGCACAGCCTCAAGATAAAGGGGAGGCGGTTTAGAACAGAGTTGAGGAGGAACTTCTTCACTCAAAGGGTGGTGAATCTCTGGAATTCTCTGCCCGTTGAAGTGGTGGAGGCTGCCTCGCTAAATATTTTTAAGAAGCGGGTTGATGGGTTCTTGATAAGAGAGGGGATTAAGGGTTATGGGGAGAGGGCGGGAAAGTGGAACTGAGCCACAACAGATCAGCCATGATCTTATTGAATGGCGGGGCAGGCTCGAAGGGCTAGATGGCCTACTCCTGCTCCTATTTCTTATGTTCTTATGTTCTTATGACTTGTAATCAACAGTACAGATTGTATTATTCTTGCAATATAAATACAATCTGTACTGTCAATGGCAAGTGCTAAAAATATTACAGCAGTACAATATGATACATTGAATATGCAATCAAAGTAATCTCTATCAATATTGATGATTTATGCTGCACTCGTTTTGTGAATCTTATCAGTTTTTACAATGGTACCATTCTGTCCTAAGCATGGTTGCTCCAATGGCTCTCATAGACTCTAATAGAGTTATAGAGTCATAGAATCATAGAGGTTTACAGCATGGAAACAGGTATTTCAGCTCAACTAGTCCATGTCCCCCACTTTTTTTTAAACCCCTAAGCTAGTCCCAATTGCCCGCTTTTAGACCATATCCCTCCAAACCAATCTTATCCAATTAGGGATGGGCAATAAATGCTGGCCTCGCCAACAACATAAGAACACACAACAAGCAGGAACATAGAACATAGAAGCAGGAGCAAGCCACCAGGCCCTTCAAGCCTGCCCCACCTTTCAATAAGATCATGGCTGATCTATGTCAGCCTCAACTCCTTTTCTGTGCCTGACTAAACGCTTTTTAAAAGACAAATTTGTACCTGTCTCTACCACTACCTCTGGCAGCTTGTTCCAAATACTCTGCGTGAAAAAGTTGCTTTTTCTTGATACAAGATTTTGACTTTAGCAATGCTGTCATCCTTGGCCTCCCACCATCCGCTCTGAGCACATTCTGCCACCCATTCCTAAACTCTCTCCAAGTACTGTTTATCCATTTCCCCTACACTAACTCCTCACCTGGCAATGTCTCAATCCGTTCTTGGTCCACAATTGTTCACTGTTTATATAATGACCCAGAGCAAGGAACAGTAAGTAAGGTTTCCAAATTTGCTGATGATACAAAGTTAGGTGGAAGGGCATGTTGTGATGAGGATATTATGATACTGCAAGAGGATATCGATAGATTGGGTGACTGAGTGAAAACTTAGCAAATGGAGTTTAATTTGGGGAAGTGTGAGGTCATGCACTTTGGTAGGAGAAATCAAAATGCAGATTATTATCTAAATGGAGGGAGATTGCAAGTGAGTGAAGTACACAGGTTTTCTAGTGCATGAATCACCAAAAGCTAGCATGCAGGTCCAACAAGTAGTTAAGAAGGCAAATGGCATTTTAGCCTTTATTGCAAAGGGGTTGGAGTTTAAAAATGGGGATGTTGTTGCAATGGTAGAGAATGTTGGAATACTGCATACAGTTTTGATCCTTTAACCTGAAGAGGGATAGAGTAACATTGAAGATTGTCCAAATGAGATTCACCAGGTGATTCCTAGGATGAGAGGGTTGTATTATCAAGAAAGACTAAATAGTCAGGGTCTGCATTCCTTGGAGTTTAGAAGAGTGAGAGGTGAAATTATCCAAGCATATAGGATCCTGAGGGGATTTGACAAGTTAGATGATGATACGTTTTACCTAGTGGGAGAGTCTTGAAAAAGGGGACATTGCTACAAGATAGAGGGTCAGTCATTTAAAGCTAAGATGTGTAAAAATTTCTTCCTACAGAGGTTGGTGAATTGCTAGAATTCTTTGTCCCAAAGGGTGGCGGAGACTGGATCATTAGCAGCATTTAAAGTGGAGGTGGATAAATATTCGATAAATCGAGGAATAGTGGGTTATGGGGAAATGGCACAGAAAAGGAGTTGAGGCCGACATAGATCAGCCATGATCTTATTGAAAGGTGGGGCAGGCTTGAAGGGCCTGGTGGCTTGCTCCTGCTTCTATGTCTTGTGTTTTTGTGTGTTCTTATGTTGTTGGCGAGGCCAGCATTTATTGCCCATCCCTAATTGCCCTTCAGAAGGTTTTGGAAGCATATTGAAGGACTTTGTTAAAAAAAAAGGGTAGTTTGGAGGTAACATGATGGTTTATTTTGTTAGAGGGGTCAAGAATTGGTATTTTGGAGGATAGTATATGAAAACAAGTTTGAAATGGAAGTGGGAGGGGGACATTATTTGCAGAGAGAAAGCATTTACAGAGTCAGTTAGCCTGGGCACCATGAAGCAATGCATTTGACAATTCAGGAGGAATGTGATCAAGAGTGCAGGAGGTGGGCCTCACAAAGAAGATGATCGCCAAATGGATATGAATAAACTTGAAAATGTCATAGGTTGTGGGCAAGTGTTTGGGAAATCTTGGGATGGTTTGGTTTGACGGGCATGAGGAAGATGGTCATGGGAAAGGCAGCTGAAATAATTTGATCTCAACTTATCCAACACAAAAAACAAGTGGTCCAGATTTCCTCAACATTTGAGGTAATTGAAGCCCTTACAACAATTGTATGTTTGCATTAGTTATGGAAAAGGACAAAGAAAAATCATATCTGAAAATATTTAACCAGAGTTAATTTTAGTGATTTTTAAAGGGAACCAGCCCATATGCAATACAATCAAAGACTGTCAGGTAAAACAATAAATGAGAATAGAACCATATAATTGCAGTGCCACCCAGCTGGAAGATGGTAGAGAGGCGTTGGATGAATTTGCCTTGTTACGGTCACCAGGATATCACTGTGACTGAAGAGCCATTACAGTGCTGTGCCAGGGGCTGAAAACAATGGTGTGGTGGCACAGTGGTTAGCACTGCTGTCTCACAGCACCAGGGACACTGGTTCAATTCCAACTTCTGTGTGGAGTTCCCCCCATGTCTGCGTGGGTTTCCTCCGGGTGCTCCGGTTTCCTCCCACAGTCCAATGATGTACAGGTTAGGTGGATTGACCATGCTAAATTGCCCTTTAGTGTCAGGCAGTATTAGCAGAGTAAATACATTGGGTTACAGGGATTGGGCCTGGCTGAGATTATTGTTGGTGCAGGCTTGACGGGTCGCATGGCCTCCTTCTGCACTGTAGGGATTCTATAATTTGAAATGGAAGGATTCAAATCTGGAGATATTACTAATACAGAAATGCTTTTCCCTTCGTGCCTCTAATGTTCTCCCCATCCCCATCAAGTTCCCTTCTCCGAAGGCATTAACTCTTGCAGAATGCAGCTCCATGAAATCTTGCTATCCTTCAGTACTTTACTCAAGACACCATTAATTATATGGGAGTGTCAGCACCAAGGTGGAGAAATCACAGTCAGTCTAGATCCTTTCTTCAGCATCATCAAGATGTATTTATTCCAGTGCAGTCACTGGATCAGAGAAAAAAATCCTTGTCCATTTTTCTTCACCCAAACCCAGGAGTGCTGAAGCCCACAGTATTACTAAACCATCACTAAACCATTCAACAACAAGATAAAATTTAAGACCTGCCTGGTTGAAATAGCTCAACTAATTAATTTTTAAACTGCCTGAAACATTCTTCAATGAGGCTGCCTTTGGATGGCATTTTTTTAAACTTCCTGATTTGGCTATGAACTAAAATAATCAAAAGTTGAAGCACCTCCTATTCCTCGTACAGAACTACAACAATGTGAAAGTTTTATTCTGCACATTTTCCTGACCCTCCTGCATCACATCACACAAGCCGTCAGATAATGTTCGATGCTGCACACAAGCAGGGTGTGACACCCTGATTAATTCTTTCTGTTTCTAGGTGTCTCCCACTGCATTCTTTTTAAATTAGTCACCACCAACTGAAAATCTTTAGGAGGGAGTGTTTCATTCACCAGCGACTAGACTAACCAGGGTTACCTACAAATTGCAAAACTGTACCAGGTGTGGTGCACATTATGAAAGCAAGGTATATATGGTAATCTCAGAGATATAATGTAATGCTATTAAAAGTAAATTCAGATAAATTATGAAATACAGAACCCCTACAGTACAAAAGGAGGTCATTCAGCCCATTGAGCTTGTGTGCAACGATAACATCCCAGGCTCTAACCCTGTAACCTCATGTATTTACCCTACTAGTCCCCCAGATCCTAAGGGGCAATTTAGCATGGCCAATCAACTTAACCCACACAGCTTTGGAGTGTGGGAGGAAACCCATGCAGACACGGGGAGAACCTGCAAACTCCACACAGGCACCAGAGGCTGAAATTGAACCCGGGTCACTGGTGCTGTGAGGCAGCAGTGCAAACCATTGTGCCACCATGCCGCAAATTATTCAGGAAAGTCGGGAGTTAATTTAGCCCACAGCAGTTTTGGATTATCACTAACTCTTTGTTTATTCTGTTTGTGGGCTAAATAATGAGTGTATGAGTATTGAGTATAGGTGTGTGTCTTCTGATAATTAAAATGAAATGGAGAATCTGGAGGAATGTTGCAGTCACTGAATATTGCTATTGTAGGTTTAAGTACAGGATACAATAGATTGATTTGTTCGAAAAAGCTCAAAGCCTGAGGAGACTGATTTAAATATCAGAAGTGGTTCGCTTAAAATCAGCTTTACTCTGAGTAGAAATTATGGTATATTTTTCAATTAATGAAGGTCAGAAACAAATGTTAGGCAGACTTGCACTTTATTCCATTGCATATTATTTTTAGACTTGCATTCTTCTGTTTGAAGGGATATCTTGATACATGCTGAGATTAATATTAAGGTATGCAGGTTTGAAAATGATTTTACCTGGGATTAAATTCTATGGGTTTTTGAACATTTGGAATGAAGTGGGATAATTAAATGTACAAAAACATGCGTTAGTTATAGCAGATCACATGTCACTGGAATTACACAATTGGTGTAATATAGAAATGATGGTCTGTCACAGTAACTACATAATTGTTATAATATAGAAATGATGGTCTGTTTGTGAGAATTTTTCTGTGATTCAGTTTAGGAACGAAATTAGATGTGTTGATGACTACCACTATGCTTTTGCAAAGTTTATAGTCTCAGTCCCTATAAGAGGGAATTCATGAGTAGAAGAATAATGATATCTAAAATGTCCACAATCATTCAAATTAATAAACTGAATAAATGGTAGAATTTCCTGCTTTGATCTTACAGCACTGTCAGATATCATTCGGGAAGTTATTGTACAGGTCTGAAATGGTCACTTTGGAATCTAAAATTGGTAGTACCTCACTTCACAGTCATGTCCTCCTGCGCATTCAATACTTATGACAATAGGAATTATTCTTAGAGTGTCATGGTCTCACTTCCAACCCAAAGTGCTGACGCGTCAGCAGTTTCAATTAGGAAAAGATAAGGCAGACCTAAAATGCTAACAAAAAATGTTGTGCAATGTTTTGAGATTTGTATATATTCAAGGTGGCAGGTTTCTCAGCAAGCCAACTGGGAGGAAGGGCAGAGGTTAACATTTTGGCATTCTCCCTGTCTCTCTCTCTGGTAAAATTAAATTGCCAGGCGGTTTGAATCTAATACAGTCGGTAATGTATAGGGGTTTCCTTTCATAAGTGTAGTTTCACTCCATTCCATGTTTCTGAACTACAAAATGAGCTAGCTCCATGATAAAAAGCAAAGTTTGGGTGATCTATTAACTTCAATTAAAAGGAATAATTAACTTATAGAATATATTAGAATCCCTACTGTGCAGAAGGAGGCCATTTGACCCATTAATTCTTCACCAACTACAATCCCACCCAAACCCTACCCATGTAATCTCACACATTTTCTTTGCTAATCCCCCTGATATTAAGGAGCAATTTTGCATGCCCAATTAACCTAGCCCACACATCTTTGGAGTGTGGGCAGTGCGGTGGCACAGTGGTTAGTTAGCACTGCTGCCTCACAGTGCCAGGGACTTGGGTTCAATTCCTGGCTTGGGTCACTGTCTGCGGAGTCTGCAAGTTCTCCCCGTGTCTGCATGGGTTTCCTCCAGGTGATCCAGTTTCCTTCCACAGTCCAAAGATGCCGCAGATTAGGTGAATTGGCCATGCTAAATTGTCCCTTAGTGTCAGGAGGAATAGCTAGGGTAAATACATGGGGATAGGTCCTGGGTGGGATTGACGTCGGTGTCGATTTGATGGGCCTCCTCCTGCACTGTAGGATTCTGTGATTCTGAAACTGGAGCACCCAAAGGAAGGCACAGGGAGAACGTGCAAACTTCACAGTCAGTGACCAGAGGGTGGAATCGAAGCCGGGTCCCTGGAGTCCATTTCGTTGTCTGGTTGTTGGGGGGGGGGGGGTGGGTGGGCAGGTAAGATGTATCTCTGATGGGGGGGGAGGCCACTTGGGTCTCTCGTGGTGGGGAACGGGAGGAGCAGGGGGGACTGCTGCCACTCTGCAGGCGGTGGGGGGTTAAGAGGACAGGAGGTCACGATCAGTCTGGGTAGTGGGGGTGGGGTGGGGGGATAAGGGGGGCAGTGATGTCTCTGTGGGGGCCATCGCTCCTGGTTTTCGCTCTCGGGCTTTTTGCTGCCCGGGAACGATGTGACAGCGGCACGTTTTTCAAATATTTTTCTAACTGCGCATGAGCAGTTCAGAGCTCCAATCGGTTCAGGCACAATAAGCCCCGCCCACAGTGCAATTCAGACTCGTGTTTTTTTTCAGCCTAATTGCTAATGGGGGTACCTGAAAGCAGATTTCCCAGTCGGATCTGAATTATGGCCAGATTCAATACTTAGAATGAAAATGGTAAAATCAGGCCCTAAGTCTCAAATTTGTGTGAAAACTGGAGATAATCACACTGTTTTTTTCAGTGGGAGCTCAGAGAAGAATCTCCCAAACTGCTGAGTGCCCCAGCATAAATCACGTAAGAAATCTGTGAGTGGGGCCTATTCCCACTGGAGAGGCTGGACGTATAGTGCTGAGCAGGCCACTGCATATGCGGCAATGTCGGTGGACGAACAGTGGCCCCTGTCTACCAGCTTTCCGATTACTGGCCAGCCTGTGGCCCCAATCGCTGGCCTCACAAGCATGCCCGGGGCCAGCCCCAACCCTCCCCGACCCCAGCCCACCTCAACCAATCTGACCCACCCCCACAGCCCCACTCCCAATCACCACCCCAGACACCAGGTGAACGGACAGCGCTCCAAAAGCTCATGGTACCAAATAAGCCTGTTGGACTTTAACCTGGTGTTGTGAGGCTTCTTACTGTGCCTACCCCAGTCCAACAGCGGCATCTCCACATCATGGCAACCCACAAGGAGAAATATTTGAGGCGGGATTTTTTGGCTGCACTCGCCCCAAGTCTGGAAAATCCTTTGCATGGTCCGTGTCCCACCTGCTACGATTCCTAAGACAGGCAGAATGGAAGAATTCTGCCCTTGGCCTACATTTACTTTATCAATCCTTTTAGTATTTTATATATCTCGATCGGACTCACTTTCATCCTTCTAAACTCCAGCGAGTGTGAGCCCAAGCTGTTTAATCTCTCCTCATACGTCAACCCTTTCATCCCAGAATCAATCTGGTGAACATCCTTTGAACTGCCTCCAATGCCATCACATCCTTCCTTAAATAAGGAGACCAAAACTGGACACGACTTCACATTTGGTCTTACCAATGTCCTATATAATTGCAACAACACTTCTCTGCTTTTATGCTCTAGTCCTTTTGCAATAAATGCTAACATTCCTTTTGCCTTTTTTTATAAAATGCTGCACCTGCATACCGACTTTCTGTGATTCATGACTCAGATCCCTCTGCCAAGGCACATTTTGAATCCACTTTTCATTCAGGTAATAATTTACCTTCCTATTTTTCCAGCAGAAATGGATAACCTCACACTTACCCACATTAAACTCCATCTGCCAAATTTTGACCCATTTGCCTAACCTATCTATGTCCATCTGTAAAATCTTTACCTCCTCTTCACTGCCTGCTTTCTCACAAATTTTGCTATGTTATATTCTATCTCTGCTTCTAGATCATTTATATAGATTGTGAACAGTTGTGGTCTGAGAACTGACCCCGCTAGGTGCACTTCACCAGTCAGAGGAAGACCCATTTATCCAAGCCCTCTGCTTTCTGTGAGTTAGTCAATCCTCAATCCAGTCTAATACTTTACCCCTAATCCCCTGAAATTTCACTTTCTGGATCAGTCTTTTATGTTGAACTTTGTCAAATGCCTTCTGGAAGTCTAGATATCCACATCCACAGATTTCCCATTATCCACATTGATGGTTATGTCCTCAAAGAACTCACGCAACTGTGTCAAACATGACTTATCTTTCATTAAACCATGCTGACAATAGTGGGTTGAGCTTTGTCTTTCCAAATGTTCAGTCATCTCCTCTATCATTGATTCTAGCAACTTCCCTTCCACAGAGGTCAAGCTAACCAGCCTATAGTTTCCTACTTTTTGTCTGTCTCCCTTTTGAATAAGGGCATCACATTAGCATGTTTCCAGAATCCAAAAATTTTGAAATATCACAACTAACACATCCACTGTCTCTGCTGCCACTTCCCTTAATACCCTAGGGTGCAGGGCATCAGGTACCAGAGACCTATCTGCCTGTAATCCCATTAGTTTATTCAATACCTTCTCCCTAGTGCTGGTTATTGTATCAAGTTCCTGTGTATTAACACAGTAAACTGCATCTGCCACCTATCCACCCATTCCACCAAACATCTGTTCTTTTAAAGTTCTATGCTGTCCTCCTCATCATTTACAATGCAAGTTTTCTACTGCCGGCAAATTTTGGAATTGTTCCCTGCACCCACAGGTCTGGATGATGTTGCGAACTGTGAAGGAAGAGGAGATGTGACACCACGTGCACTGTAGTGAGGGATTAATGGACCAAATGGTTAAGGTGTTTTCAGATCAACCTGTTTGTTCTGGCTAGATTATTGCAATTCACTACTGCTAAAGTAAAAGTGATTTTAAGAAATTCATAGGAAGCTAGTTTGCAAATATATAAATCGCAGATCCATTCACTCCCAAGTCATCCTTTCTGACGTTTACAACTCATTACCTCCCACATTTTTCCCTTCCCCTCACATTCTGCAACCTTTTCAAACCCACAGTTGACACCACTCGAATGCTATTTCCAGATTGACAACAGCAAATTGTCATGCCCAGTATGTTATCAACTTTCAAGGATGTTTATTTGTATTGGCAAACATTAGAAATCAGGTATAGTTTTAAGTGAATTTAATTTAATGCTTTTGTGTCTAGGTGGGTAAAACCTAAAGTTAGATTCATGGTGGTCAAAGGTGTTTGTACGTATGGGAGTTGGTTAAGTTTCAACTATGACTCTAGAGTGGGAAGAGTAAATAAACCAGCAGTGATTGCTTAGCAACTGGAGGGGGGAGTCATAACATAGAAAAGCTTTTAAATCTTTTAAGTCTTTTGTTTAGCTGAAGTTGTTGGAATTGGAGATAGGACACAAGGGAGTAAACATCTTCTCCACAGGAGGAAGTGCCCACCGAGGCAGGATCTTCATTGCTGGGGCCTAGGTGGGACTGCTAGGTACTGAGATGAACTGTTTAAAAGGCATCCATCAGTGTTGTGGGACTTAGGCCCAGTTAAAATAAAAACAAAAGAGGTCTCCACCTCTTGACCCTCACATCTCATCACCTCATATTCTCCATTCCTCATCCATGCCATCCCATATCCTTTCTGCCAAAGTCTGTCCTTTCAACCACCTCTTATGTCTCCTTATGCTGCCTATGTCAGGCTCTGGTACTTCCACACCTGCAAACCTGCAGTATTTTCTCTAGAACCATTGAACGTCACAGTGTAAAGTGTGGTGTGTAAAAACAACTTTAAAAAATGTATTCCATTGATAAATTTCTCCTACTGCAAAAGTAGTTATTCTAACAAATCAGATCATTTGTTCCCCAGGTGCTCTGTTGTCACACTGTTTATTGACACAATCAAATGGACTCAAGTGCTTGTGATTTGCAATTTTTGAAACATCAAAGAGCCTGGGTAATTTACACTTTCAGTAGCTTTCACACAAGACCTCAGTAGGAGACACATATCTCTGCAATGGAGTTGGCCAGGTTAGGAGTCATGATGTGGGTATGCCGGCGTTGGACTGGCGTAAACACAGTAAAAAGTCTGACAACACCAGGTTTTAGTCCAACCTATTTATTTGATAATATTCTCACAAGCTTTCGAGGGGTTACCCTCTTCGTCAGGTGAATGGAGAGTTCTGGCCTCAGACAGAGCATATAAAGCACAGACAGTTTAGAGATTACTGATTAAAATGCGAATCCTTACACCTAACCTGCTGTTCAAGACCTGAAGTGGCTGACAATGTGAGTGGTAGGAGCACTGATCACAGTTTAAAGAGATGTGTATTGTCTCCAGACAGTACAGTAAGTGAGGTTTTGCAAACCCAGGCAAGTCACGGGGGTTACAGATAGTGCGACATGAACCCAAGATCCCTGTTGAGACCGTCCTCATGTGTGCGGAACTTGGCTATCAGTCTCTGCTCAGCGACTCTGCGCTGTCGTGTGTTGTGAAGGCCGCCTTGGAGAATACTTACCCGAAGGTCAGAGGCTGAATGCCCGTGACCACTGAAGTGTTCGCCAACAGGAAGGGAACAGTCTTGCCTGGTGACTGTCGAGCGATGTTCATTCATCCGTTGTCGTAGCCCCACACCCCCACTTCTTGCTTTCAGACAACCACACAACCTCAAACAGACCATTGTTCGCAGCAAACTACCCAGCCTTCAGGAGAACAGTGACCACAATACCACACAACCCTGTCACAGCAACCTCTGCAAGACATGCCGGATCATCGACATGGATACCATCATCACACGTGAGAATACCATCCACCAGGTACATGGTAAATACTCTTGCAACTCGGCCAACATTGTCTACCTGATACGTTGCAAGAAAGGATGTCCCGAAGCATGGTACATTGGAGAGACCATGCAGACGCTACGACAACGGATGAATGAACATCGCTCGACAGTCACCAGGCAAGACTGTTCCCTTCCTGTTGGCGAACAATTCAGTGGTCACGGGCATTCAGCCTCTGACCTTCGGGTAAGCATTCTCCAAGGCGGCCTTCACAACACACGACAGCGCAGAGTCGCTGAACAGAGACTGATAGCCAAGTTCCGCACACATGAGGACGGTCTCAACAAGGATCTTGGGTTCATGTCACACTATCTGTAACCCCCGTGACTTGCCTGGGTTTGCAAAACCTCACTTACTGTACTGTCTGGAGACAATACACATCTCTTTAAACTGTGATCAGTGCTCCTACCACTCACATTGTCAGCCACTTCAGGTCTTGAACAGCAGGTTAGGTGTAAGGATTCGCATTTTAATCAGTAATCTCTAAACTGTCTGTGCTTTATATGCTCTGTCTGAGGCCAGAACTCTCCATTCACCTGACGAAGAGGGTAACCCCTCGAAAGCTTGTGAGAATATTATCAAATAAATAGGTTGGACTAAAACCTGGTGTTGTCAGACTTTTTACCAGGTTAGGAGTGCCAGATGCAGGCTTCTGATAGGAAGCATCTCACGCCCTTTAAAGGCACCCCCAAAAATTGCACAGCCTGGGGTTGGGGTAGGGAAGCCCAGAATACAGATCCACCCACAATTATTAAACTGCTCTAGTGTCAATCTGACTGGGTGAAAACTTGACCCAAGGGTCAGATAACTAAAAGTTTAGTCAAAGAGGAAGGTTTTAACAAATATAATAAATGAGAAGAGTGAGGTAGATAGGGACAGATATAGGAAAAGTACACCAGAGTTTAGGACCTTTACCTTTCATGGTATAGAGAGTAACATATAAGGACAAAGGATTATGTTGGATAACCGGAAGAATAAAGCAGGGATCAGTGGATTTTTTTTGAGCTGACAAGCTGTAACAAGTGGACTGCCACAAGGATCAGTGCTGGTTTCTCAATTATTTACAATCTATTCAATGATTTAGCTGAAGGAATCAGATATATGGAAGCTAAATTTACCAATGATACCAAGATATGTAGGAAAGTAAGTTGTCTGGAGGAAGTAAAGAGCAGGACTTCATAGCCTCGCTCAACCTGAGACCAGAAAAATCCTTGGAGCTATGAAACAGTAGTGATAACCACTGTGCCATTGTCCAGCCCCAAATAACGGCACCCAACGTGGGACACAAACTAATGACCCTGAGATTAAGAGTCTCATGCTCTACCGACTGAGTTAGGTGAGCAGATGAAACAAATACAATTGGGGGTGCTCAGGGACGAGAAACAGAAAAATATTGATATCACAGGACATTGTGGACTGGAGGGGTTAGCAGAGATAGGGGATGGAGGGGGTTAAAAATAAGGATGAGAATTTTAAAACAATGACATTTCTTGACCCCAGTGAATGAGACTTGGTGCTAGTTAAGATACAGCCAGCAGAATTTTGAATGACATCAGGTCTCTAAAGGGTAGAATGTGGACAAGCAGTCACAAGTGTGTTGGAATGGTCAAGTCTAGAGACAACAAATATAACAACCTTTTGAAAGTCTGAGCAGGATTTGAGCTGAGACAGGGCAAAGTCCCATCACCCTGATACCTTTTGGTAAATTGAACGAGGACAGGACTCACTCAGCTAATGGTAGGGCATTGGAAAGACTTACAGAGGAAAGAGATCGAGGGGTACAGGTTCATAGCTCCTTGAAAGTGGAGTGACAGGTGGACAGAGTGGTGAAGAAGGCATTCAGTATGCTTGGTTTCGTTAGTCACAACACTGAATACAGGAATTGGGACGTCTTGTTGAAGTTGTACAAGATGTTGGTAAGGCCACACTTGGAATAATGTGTACAGCTCTGGTCACTCTATTAAAGAAAGGATGTTATTAAACCAGAAAGAGAGCAGAAAAATTTACTAGGATGCAACCAGGACTTGATGGTTTGAGTTTCAGAAGAGGCTGGATAGACTGGGACTTTTTTCTCTGGAGTGTAGGAGGCTGATGGGGTGATCTTATAGAGGTCTATAAAATAATGAAGGGCACAGATCAGCTAGATAGTCAATATCTTTTCCCGAAAGTAGGGAGTCTAAAACTAGAGGGCATAGGTTTAGGTGAAGGGGAAGAGATGTAAAAGTTTCCAGAGGGGCAATCCTTTTCTCACAGAGGGTGGTGAGTGAGAACAAGCTGCCAGAGGTATTAGTAGAGAAGGGTACAATTCTGTCTTTTAAAAAGCATTTAGACAGTTACAAAGGGTACAGAGGGATATGGGCCAAATGCAGGCAAGTGGGACTAGCTTAGATTTTTGAAAAAAAAGGGGCAGCATGGACAAGTTGAACCAAGGGCCTGTTTCCATGCTGGAAATCTCACCCTATGACTCTAAAGTCAGGTGATACTATGGAAGTAGAAATAGGCAGTCCTTCATGATACAAGTATAACATCAGAAGCTCATCTCGAGACACGTGATATCCAAATTGTGAACAGACTAGCTTAACTTCAGAGTGTTTTCAGGGCATGGGAGGGGGTCAGGGAACAGGGAAGCAGAGACTGAAAACAATGGTTCCATCTTCTTTCCTACTCTTTTTAATCTTTGCTTTATGGACCTTGAAGCTTCATCTAGTTCTTTTCTTAATAAATCCTTGCCCTTTCTAAACAGCAATTACTGAATCACGGCATTAATTTACAACTGTTAGCAAAACAAACACACTTCGCCAACAGTGAGCAGAGACCATGTGTATCAAGAGGTAAATATATGAGACCTAACACAGCTGGCTCAGGTGGTCATTGGAATTTTCCCATCTTTCCCAGCTTTTCCCTATATATTCCATGCCTATTTACTCTGTCTTTCCTTTCCTGAGCGCTGGAATTCTACTGTCCAGCCCGCCACGGAATTGGAGCGAGTGAGGGGCAGACAATGGAAATGTCTGTTGACCTTGGGTGGGAATTTCCGGTCTTGCTTGAGATGTTCAGATATGAAATCCAAGCATAGTTGTGAAAACATTAAGCAAATGACCGTTTGAAGATTACAGTGTAGCAGTTAGAATCGCATTGATACAAGATCTTCCTGTGAACTATGTTTTTTCCCTATATTCTGTAATAGGAAAAGGGAATGGTTATCAGAAAATGTGGTGTTTTGTATGTCATACCACGTTCCTAGTGAGTGTGAGCTCTAATCACAAAACTAGTGTTGATCTGGGACTAGTTTGACACACACTTGAGGAGCCATAAGATAAATGATATATGGGCAATTGAAATATTGGACAGTAGGGGTAACGCTTTTCTGACTGGAGATTATGCAAGTTTTGGGACAGAAGAGAGGAATTTTCAACCTGTGTTTCACTGAGATAGAGGAATCAGGATTGGGAATTATACCTTGCTTGTATAGTGTATTTGGAAAAGATAGAGAGGGAAGTGAAGGTGGACTAGCTGTACTTATTAGAATTAACATAATGACAGTGGAAAAATGTGACACAGCTATCAGCAACAAATTGAATTCCTGTGGATAGAGGTAAAAGATTAGATGAATCACACCAATTAAAGGTTAGCCACAGAACACATAATAATGATAGGGAGGTGGAGGGAAAAAAATGCAAAAAGATTGAAGCAAGTCAGAAAAAATGTCAAGGGGGCTTCAACTATACTGGATTGATTAAAACAGGCTTCCAATATTAAGCATGGTAAGCTTGAAACCAACAACAGACAGCCACAAATTTGATATAGGAGAAAATAGAATACAAAAGTAAACAAGCAGGAGGTATTAAAACAGATTGTAAAAGGTTCTGCTAGTATGTAAAAAGGAAGAGAGTGGTAGAAGTTAACATGGGTCCTTTAGAGGCGCAAACAAAATGACAAAGATGTTGAACAGTAGAAGAAACACAATCGTACCAGAAATAGTTGGGAACCAAGGATCTAATGAGAGTGTGGAATTTAAAGCTATTAGCATTGGTAAAGAAGGGTTATTGGAGAAATTATTGGGCCTAAAAGGCAACAAATGGACCTGATGGCTGACATTCTCCAGTTTACAAAGTGCAGTTGCAGAGATAGACAGAGTGGATGCATTGATTGGAATCTGTCAAAATTCCCTGTTCAAATGCTGGAACGGTTCTAATTGCTAAGTAATTATCACAAATATAACTCTTCAAGAAAGAAAGGAGAGAGGGAGAAAATTGGCAACTACAGTTAGCCTAATATCAATCATCAGGTAAATGCTGGAATCCAGTATTAAGGGACTAGTAACAGGGCACTTAAAAAAATCATAGGTAGAGTTCACATGGGGATGAATTTTACAAGTCCCAGGAAGGTGAACTTGGAGGGTGAGTGGGGAGGAGAGATGGGGGGCATGGGGCATGGTTTTATGAAAGGGAAATTATGTTTGACAAATCTACTTGAGCTTTTAGTTAATGTATCAAGCAGGCTAGACAAAGGGATACCAATGGAATAGTACATTGGGATATTTCAAAAGACATTTGATTAAGTCTTATAGAAAAGATTGTTGAATGAGGAAGGACTCATGGGGTTAGAATGGTACATTAGCATGAACATTAGACATCAGTTGAGGGATAAAGGATTAAGGAATAAACAGCTCATTTTCAGGTTGTCTCGAGAATCAATGCTGGGGTCTCTGCATTTACAATCTATATTAATAATTTCAATGAAGGGACCAAATGTAATATATGCAAGTTTGCTGATGATACAAAGCTTGGCAGAAAGTAAATTGGGAGTAGAGCACAGAGGGTGGAATCTTCATTGTAGTCCCTGATGGAAGCAGGATCATTTGCAGGAATTTGATTTACTGAATTAGTGTGCTTAGCATTGGCATTATCCTCATATCACTGGAATCAAGGAGGGCAAGTGGGATAACATGCTGCAGTGAATGGAGTTTTGGCTGAGTGTCAAATTCTCCATTCTCACTGGCAGTGGGCAGGTATGGATGAGATCAGAGAATCCTGTCTATGATCTTTCCTGAGGGCAGGAGGAAGAGAAGAACCTTTCCATCCAAGCCAGTGTGGATGGAAGTGACTGAGGAGGTTTGATGCCTCCACACTTAGCAACATTACATGAATACACAGGAGAACATTACCACATTCAGGGGGCAAATGCCACCCTCTGACTTTCTGTATTTTCCTGCACAGCATTGCTCAGAACAACACACAAAAGGGGGCACTGGAGAGGATGCAGAAAATATTTAGAAGAATGGCACCAGAAATGTGAGGTTATATCAAGTATGTGGAACACTACCAGCTGAAAGTTCCCCTCCATGCCATCCACCATCCTGACTTGGAAATATACCACCATTCCTTCATTGTTGCTGGGTTTAAATCCTGGAACTCCTTCCCTAACAGCAGCATGGGTGTACCTACACCACACATTCTGCAGCAGTTCAAGAAAGCAGCTCATTATCACTTTCTCAAGGGCAATTAGGGATGGACAACAAGTGTTAGCCTTGTCAGCAACACCCACATCCCATGAATGAATTTAAAAAATAACCTAACAGGGGAAAAAGTGAACAGGCTACATTTCTGTTCTCTTGAAAAGAGATGAATGACCAAACAGTCTTTAAAATTGTAAAAGGTTTTCTACTTGCTTGAAAGGACAAAGCTGTATGAGGTACCCAGAATCCAACAGGAAATTCAAAACAAACTTCCAAAGCCAGAGGGTGTTGAAAATGTGAAACTCAATGCCAGATAGAGTGCTTGAGGTGAATAATGCAGATGCATTCAAGGGGAGGTGTTTCAGATGAAATTAAATTAATTGCTTCTCTTCCAGGATAAATCACAGAACTTCCCTCCCACAATGTTTCCTGCTCCATTGAAACCACAAGCTGTTAAAAGTCAAAGTTGGCATCAATTAAGCACTATAGTTTCACTTGCTCCATCATCTCTCCTACTCTTTACAATCTTTCCATTATGAGTCATGGACCTCCACCTCGAATTCCCAATAAAAAAATTCCTTGCTGTTTCTAAGTAATGGCTGGGATTCCTCGATCTTGTTTACTCCGCCACTGCTGTTAGCAAGAACAGAGAATATGGTGCTCAGCCAAAATGCCATTCCTTGCAATGGGACGGGGGGAGTTCTGGTCAATAATTTAATTGAGTTAAAGTGTTTAATTTCTCTGTGCCTCCTGATAAATGGCATATTGTTTTTAAAGCCTTGTCCTGAATTCCTGAATGCCTCTACTTTCTCAGAAGACTAAGGAAATTTGGCATATCAGCTGAGACTCTCACCAACTTTTACATGTGCATCACAGAAAGCATTCTTTCTAGTTGTATCACAGCTTGATATAGCTCCTGCTCTCGTGAATGTAGTCCAATCCATCAGGCAAACCAGCCTCCCATCCATTGACTCTGTCTACACTTCCCGCTGCCATGGCAAAGCAGCCAGCATAATGAAGGACATCAGGCACTCCAGACATTCTCTTTTCCACCTTCTTCCATCGGGAAAAAGATACAGAAGTCTGAGGTCACGCACCAGCTGACTCAAGAACAGCTTCTTCCCTGCTGCTGCCAGTCTTTGAATAGACATACCTTGTATTAAGTTGATCTTTCTCTACACCCTAGCTATGACTGTAACACTACATTCTGCACTCTCTCGTTTCCTTCTCCATGAACGATATGTTTTGTCTGCAGAGCGTGCAAGAAACAACACTTTTCACTTGTCACATGTCATATTAAGACATTCTGTAGAGGGCAGAACAGTTGAATGTTATTCATGCTGCACTGACATCAAGTATAGGATTTTTTAAAAATTTTTACTCTATTTTTAAAGTTACAAAACCAATGCTTAGAACGGACCAGGCAATTCCATATCCATTCCTTTCTTGTTCCAAAAACCAAATTCAAAATCCAACTGAATCTAATTCAAGGTCCCCAAAATTTAAATCTTTAAACTTGTGAGATATTTTCTCAAGACTCCTTTTCCATTCATATATGTTACTGGCAAAACCAACTAATATTACAGCCTTCATTGGGATGGCAGATATTGGCATTGTCTTCAATGACTAGCAAAACTGAGAAAAACCCTCCCTACTCTTTACGTTTTCTTTCTGTGTACATACACAGCAGTGAACACATCAAGAAAGATAATGGAAAATATTTATTTCTGTCAAACTCCAACTTTCTCTGTTCCAAAAGACTTGCTGGGTGAACGTTTCTCTGGTAAGTTATTGAAGTGGGCACTTTTTGTATGGGAGCTTGATTAACCAGTGTTCACAAGCAATTCAACTGTGGAATGATTCACAGATAATCCCAATCTTCTCCTCACCTGATATTCACACATCTACACTTCCCATCAAAGATCACCAATGAGCAAGTAAAAGTAGGAATCCTGAATAATTTCCCCTCCTTTATTCAGAGGTGCTGAAGCGAATATTGCTGCCTTTCTTGAATGACCTATCCAACTGGACAGAACCTAATCTCTTCATTCAGTATAAGTTTTTGTTTTCCCTTTATATCAGTGCTCTTGCAAATTGTCCTGATGAATGCATAACAAAAAGCTTTGACATGTCTCTTTCTTTAGCAGTAAAAAATACAGTTAATTCATTTTGATTATACATCCAGTTGGTCAGCGAGTAATATCAATCAACAAATGGGAAAATGTCCATAATATCTTTAGATAGGTCATAGCCGTAATTAGTGGTGCTCAGTTCTCATTGATTTTGCAGACGTACACGTTCCCAATTTTTTTAGGATGAAATGCTAAAACCTGGAGCAGTATACTTGCCTTCACACAAGGCTCATTCAGATGAATTTACCATCAGCAATCACTTTTTCTCCCTCTCTAAGTGCATCTGTGGCTCTCACACTCAGGACGAAAAGGAGAGCAAATGTATAATACTTTCTTCTCCCTCTCACTCTACCGTTGTGTGTGTCTGTAGCTCTCTCTCTCTCTCTCTCCCTTTATTCCTGAGTATGTCTGCAATGTTTTATTTTCTGACTTACTCTATCCCTCTAGAGTTGTGCTTCTCTGTCCCCATCCCTCTGTATGTTCTCGGTTGTCTTTCTCTCTATCTATCCCCATACTGAAGGCAACCAGTTACTATTCACACTGGCAGACAGTAATTGTGCATGTGTGCCTGTCACTCTCTCTCTGTCCCAATATATCTACGGTCTTCTTTTGGATGGGAGTAAGACCTTCTTTGGGCCTGATTTTCCATCAAGCTGCGCACGTTGGTAAAGTCAGATGTGAGGTAAGTAGCACGCTCCATGCTCCAAATGCATTTGCACACATTTAAATGGACTTAGAGGGGGCTGCATGCCCAACCTTACCAGCACTTCCGCATTTACCACTGTGTTCGCCCATTCAGATTCATCGCGAAACAGATATGCTCTACAACAGTGCGATTCGGGCACTCCAGCCAGTGAGGAGGTAAGTGCCGAGCATCCGATGGCTCTGTGCTTTAGATTGGTGTGGGGAGGAAGGGGGATCTGCTTCCACTCTGCCTGTGATCAGTGAGGGGGAAGGGGGTGTCCACTGCCACTCTGCCTGAAATTGGTTTGGGGGGGGGGTGCGGTGTGCTGCGATCAGTCTGCATGGCAGGTGGGTGGGGGGGATAAGGGGGTCAGTAATGTTGTGTGGGTGGTGCAATGTCTGTGGGAGCCAGGGAGAGAGGCATTACCTAGCCTGGGGAGCCGCATTCTATTTTTTTTTTCTGTGCATGAGCAGTTGGAGGCACCGATCGGAGCTGCAGGATTCCGGGTGTGTTAAGCCCCGCTCACAGGGTGTGTAGAGTAATTTGGAATTGCTGATATTTTTTCAGGCAGAGTGTATATGGGTCTAAAAGTCAAATCTGAGACACTCCCAGTTTCAAGTCCGCCCAGCACTTAGAATCAAAATGGTAAATTAGGGCCCTTTATCTTGATCTCTGTGGCCGTGCCTCTGTATTTCACATTGCTCTCTCTCCCTCTGCATGTGTATCTATTTTCTTTTCTCTGTGTTTCAGTGATGTTCTCCCTCTCTCTTCCACTATCTTCTTGGGTGTAATTATATTCCCCTCTTTCTTTCTCTTGCCTGTCCCTATGTGTACCCGTGTGGTTCCCTTTGACCATCGCATGATAGAATCCTTACAGTGCAGAACCCCGGCCCTATACCCATGTATTTATCCTGCTAATCCTCCTGACACTAAGGGTCAATTTACCATGGCAAATCAACCTAACCCACACACCTTTAGAATGTGGGAGGAAACCGGAGCACCCAGAGGAAATTGCCACAGACATGGGGAGAATGTGAAAACTCCAGACAGTCACCCGAGGCCAGAATTGAACCTAGGTCCCTGGCACTGCGAGGCAACTGTACCATCCACTGTACCACCATGCCACACAATGATCTGGCATCAATACTGGCTTGTGACCAAGATGCCCAGTAATTAAACCAAAATTGCTGCATTTTATGTGCTGAAACTCACTGATCAATGTACAATTGTGACTGGTTAATGATTCCTATTACTATTAACATTTTTCGTGCTGACGTTTGGTTCGGCATCTCACATGTTGTCATACTATAAAAGAAAGCTTGAACCTTCAAATCTCTTATAAGACAAAAGTAAGTCTCAGAATTATAAGAGATTAAACTAACTTAGACAAGGTAAAAAGTCTCACAATACCAGGTTAAAGTCCAACAGGTTTATTTGGAATCACAAACTTTCAGCATCCTGTTCCTTCATCAGGTTCGAGTTTAACCTGGTGTTGTGAGACTTCCTATTGTGCCCAACCCAGTCCGACACTGGCATCTCCACATCATAACTTAGACAAGATTAATTACTGAATCAATACATACAGCATTTCACAAGCTGTCAAGGTGAAGAAGGTGGGAACCAGAATCAGGTGAAGAGGAGGCAGCATTGCTGTTGCACAATCAAACAATTCACCTTGAAACGGTTTAAAATTGTTGTACAGGGTTCCCATTGAGTATTCCGTAATAGAGCCGTGGTTTCTATCCGCAAAAGAATGAGCAGGAAGGTTGTGAGGAACCTCACTTGAAGTGTTTTTTTTTCAATTGCTGCAATTCACATAACAGCTTTGTTTTTTTGCCATCTCAAAGAGCAATCAACTTAGACCTTGAAGACAGAACTTGTTGTGTCTTCACACCCCTCTTCCCTTTTTCATTTGAGCCAGCATCAGCTTCTTTCTGAGAGTTTGTTTTTAGGTTCATATGTTCAGATTCTACACAATATCTGGAATTAAGAATCTACTAATGACCGCAAAACCATTGTTGATTGTCAGAAAAATCCATTTGGTTCACTAATGTCCTTTAGGGATGGGAATCTGCCATCCTTACCTGGTCTGGCCTACTTGTGACTCCAGAGGCACAGCAATGTGGTTGACTTTCAACTACCCTCTGAAATGACCAAGCAAGCCACTCTGTTCAAGAGCAATTAGGAATGGGTAATAAATGCTGGCCCAGCCAGCGTCGTCCACATCCCACGAATGAATAAATAAAAAGATATATTGATAGTAGGGAACATGACAATCCAAAAGCCAGATTTTTTATCGGTCCTAATTATTCAGGTTTGCTGCTCTTGGACCTAACACTTCTCCAATTGAACTTGCTATTTCCCAATGCCAGTTGCTTTAGTACACAGTTCTCAGGAACCCCATCATTGATACTGATTGTTTTAAATGCTTGGTTAACATCTGGAATTGCGGGTACTGACTCACTTATTAAAATAGCTTTCAGTTCCAGTAACCAGTACCATCTTGAGCTGGGCCCCTTTCTTACGGTGAACCTTGCTCTCCCACAATGCAACATTCTCTGACATGAATATGCTTTCACATGATGCCAATCTATCTGAATTTCCCACATTTCTCACTGCACCCTCCTTGAGTGACTACCCAAGCTAACCACAGGCATACTGAATGATTAAAGAAGAATTATCTTTTAAAAAGTACAAGAAAAGACAATGGCTGGAATTTTACTGCCCCATACTCCACAGGAATCAGAGTGGACCTTGGATGGGATATAAAGGTTTCACGATAAGCGAGGCCATGAAATTCCACCCAATGATCCAAATTGGTAGTAGGCTGTTCACTGAATTTAAAAGTTAGGCTGCACCTCATTAGTAACAGCCCACCCTCATAAGGCAACATCCCTAATGTCTAGCACCATAAAATCTGGCCCAGATTCAGGAGGAGAATAACTATATGCTGAAGCAACAGCTAATAGAGCCTAGGAAATCTCCACCTTTGTAACTCTGAATGGGTGATACCATTGTAAAATCATCACATTTGGACTCAGAAATGTCCCAGCCACTTTCCAAAGACAGATAAACCAGGTAATGGCAGGCTTATCCACTTAATGAACCCGTTTGTGTATATGTGGAGCCTGAGAACCTCACTTAGAACAACTGGGTGCCCTCTTCCAGAAATTACACTTGGCCAACCTAGTAGTCAAACTCAGTAATGCTCAGGTGACCTCCCTCAACACATAGTGGATCAAAAGCAAATATTGCCCAGAGCTGCAAATATACATGCAGTAAAATCATTCCCCATTACCATAACAAAATTCTTAGGGATGTGTGGGCTCTACTGCAACCTTGTCCGAAGCTCCAGCACGGTAGTTGCCACACTGACAGACCTACTACAGAAAGAAACAAGGTAGCATGGACTAAGAAATGACAGCCAGCTTTCAAAAAGCTGAAAGCTATTTTAATAAATGAACCAGTTCCAGCAACTCCAGATGTTAACCAAGTATCCTTCGAAACTAGTGATCATGGGGGGAAGAAGCTGTCCTCTACCAGGAGTCCAAATCAGGAGTAGAAAAACCAATTGAGTACTTCTCCAAACTAAGAGCTAAAAAGTGTCTTTAACAAAGTACAGACCAGAACCAATCAACTCCAGAATTCTACAGGAAATCAGTTAACTGAAAACGGCCACAACGTTCAACAATCTACATCTCAAAGACCAGCAAACAACTGAATCATATATTGGTGGCACAGTGGCTAGCATTAGTGTCTCACAGTGCCACAGATTCAGGTTCAATTCCAGCCTCAGATGATTGTCTGTGTGGAGATTGCATATTCTCTCCATGTCTACGTCGATTTCCTCCGGGTGCTCCAGTTTCCACCCAAAGATGTATAGGTGAGGTGGATTGATCATGTTAAATTTTCTCTTAGTGGCCAAAGATGTGTAGATTAATGGGGTAAACACATGGGATTATTGGGATAGAGCATGGGTGGTTCTGTCAGAGGATCGGTGCATATGTGATGGGCCGAATGGCCTTCTTCAGCAGTGTAGGAATGTTATGATTTTATTGGACTCTAACTTTCTTAATTCTGATATGTGTGTGTATGTTATTGCATTTCATTATCTTTTTCCTGGGTTTACTAACTCATAAACTCATTCTTTCTTTGCCTCAAGAAAATCTAGTTTCATTGGATCCTTATTTACAAATAAATACATTTGATTTGGTGGAGGCATTTACTGGGAAAATAAATTTTAACACTTTGGTTGAGACCAAACAAGGGGGTTGAATAGAAGGGGAGCCAGCTCACTACTCCTCACTCAGCCTAATAACACAAACTAATCATTTGACCTAATTGGTCTATGCAGGTGTTTAAGCTCCACATAGACCATTTAATACAAGCTTATCCCTACCAGCTTATCCCTCTTCACTCATATGGACAGCTTCCTCCTAAATGCTATTCTCCTCAACATTTCATGTGGTGACAAGTTCCACGTTCTCATCACTCCCTATGTGAGGACATTTCTCCTAACTTCTCTCATGGATTTAGTAGTAACTATCTTACATTTCTGGTCCCTAGTTTTAGAGTCACTCATATGTGGAAATATTGTCTCTTCATCTATCTTGTCAAACTCCTTCCTAATTTCAAAGGCATCAATTACATCACTCCTAACCTCCATCGGTTCTACTTTATATCCACTTTTACCTGAAAATTGCATTTTGACCAGACTCCACATCAACAGTTTCTCCAGAAACTGACATTTCTCCTAAATTCTCCATTGGAATTGGTAGAAACTAGCTGAGAGAAATAATCCCAGCCTCTATATGGTTACAAGATTACCATAATTCTGTGCACATGGAGTCAGCTCTAAATTCAGTCTTCAGGTTAAAGTAGGTGAGAGGCAGGAACAACAAAAGTAAGTCTGATGCTGAACGCCAGAGGTGGAGTGTAGAATGGGTACAAGGAAGATGATAGTGTGGGGTTAGAAACAAGAGAAGAAAGAGTGGGTGGAATCTTCCAATCATATTTCAATGTATTGGTTTCAGTGAGAGACCAGAGATGTTGCTCACCAGCTGCACAGCCAAGTTTTCTCTCCTCTAGATTCTCTAGCACTCTGTACACAGAGGACTTGAGGACATGGTTTCTGCCATCACTCTGGCAGGACAGGGTCTGAGAGAGTCAGCAAACACCATTCTCAGAGCGGTCAGGGCACCATCCTTAAACCATAAACGTAACCCCCAACCTTCTCACAAGCACCAGGACAACCCCCTCCCCCCACCCCACACACACATAAGGAAACCACCCACCCCCCCTCGCCTGCCCCCACCAATTCCCAGTTGGAATTGCCATGGAAGGCAGTGCCAAGGTACTGCCCGGGCATGCCCTTGTCACCTGGGCATCTGGGGACAATATTCACATTTGCGCCCTCCCTTCCGCTCCCCCCCCCTCCCCCCGCCCCCCCGCAACTCATGACAGGTTCCGATTTAGCTAAAGCTGTTGTAAATCTCGCCAATATTATATTGGTGAGATTTACAATATTGGTGAGGCGGTTGGGGGGGTGGGGTGGGATTTCCCTCCTCTGGGGAAAATGCATAGATAAACTTGTTAAATGTATTTAAATGGGGTTCCTGCCTTCCGTGGGGGAAACCTTGTTGTGTCACTGGCAAAGTGGGGGGTTGGGGGGGGGGGGTGCGGGGGTAAGATCTAAGAATGAGATCTCTCCACCGAGCTTCTCGTTCCCGCTGTCCCATGGGATTTTCCACCAGCAGCACCATTTTCACCCACAGCGAACGTCAACTGAAACTCCCTTCCCAATAAAGAGGAGGAGAGTTAACTGCCAGTGGGCATCAGAAAATCAAAGGCTGCCAGAGAGGGGCTGGGGATCAGGGATTATGGGGAAAAGGCAGGAGAATGGCGATGAGAAAAGTATCAGCCATGATTGAATGGCAGAGTAGATTCGATGGGCTGAGTGGCCTAATTCTGCTCGTATAACTTATAACCTTATGGCTTATGATCTTTATGGAACTCAGATCTAAAACCATACTGGTGGAACAAGTAACACCAGTACGGTAAGTTCAACCAGGATATAGCTGAGGAGTGAGAATGCAAGAACCTGGAAGGAAATGGGCCATTTTGGGCCAATTAGCCTGTTACTGTGCTATAAATCCTACATCTCTCTGAACTTTCTCAATCAACCTATTCGTTCTATCTACATTTTCAGTTCCCTTGCATCCCAGTGTCATTCACAGATTCACTTCTATTAATAATTCTATTAATTAGAATTCTATAGAACTACCAACATCCAAATCATTTATGAAGATCACAAACAGTAATGGTCCCAACATAGTTCTCTACAGGACTCAATTGTGACTTGGCTGGTTGTAGATTTAATCCCTTTGGAGGTGACATGTTACCTATGAGATTGCAAAAAAAAAGTCCTATCCAGCATATCTGCCTGCCAAGTTTACATGATAAGATCTTTGCTAATGTTTAAGTAAATATACAAAAGAAACCTATTTGCTTGCATTGTGCGTAAAATGAATGCACGCTGCAAAACTGGAGTTGCCATTGCCACACCTGTGAGTAAGCACAGATTGCCATCAGGGAATCCTGCTCTAAAGTGCAACCTATTGCCATTGTTTGTGCAGCATTGGATGGCCTCTGGTAAAGCAAGACCTTGGTTTTTTACCATTTACTTTCCTCCCTCCCTTCCCAGGCATAGGGTAAAGGATTGATCAGGTTTTCAATTTCTAATCGTCATACAGTGACAGAATGACTGATTGACTGAATTACTGAGCGATTTATTTCCTCTACTGCCCTATCTGCAGCAACAAAAGAGGAATGTTTCCAATGGACTAAGTTACATTTCTGTGTTCGTAGGTTAGAGAGGAGAGAGATCGGGGACTGGAACTCTACCATCTCGCCTGCCACGCAGTCGAAGCGGGCGAAGGTCCGACAATGGAAATCTCCGTTGACCTCAGACAGGAATTTCCAGTCCTGCTCAAGTGAAGCCGTAAAATCCCACCCCTGAATGGGGCGGCACAGTGGTTAGCACTGCTGCTTCACAGCTCCAGGGACCTGGGTTCAATTCCCAGCTTGGGTCACTGTCTGTGTGGAGTTTGCACATTTTCCCCGTGTCTGCGTGGGTTTCTTCTGGGTGCTCCAATTTCCTCCCACAGCCCAAAGATGTGTGGGTTAGGTTGATTGACCATGCTTAAATGCCCCTTAGAGTCCTAAGATGCGTAGTTTAGAGGGATTAGCGGGTAAAATATGTAAGGGTATAGAGGTAGGGCCTGGGTGGGATTGTGGTTGGTGCAGACTCGATGGGCTGAAGGGCCTCTTCCTGCACTGTAGGGTTTCTATGATTCTATGATTTAAACCTCCAATTGTTATCCACAAATTTGCTCAAAAAAGCATATTCTTGGTCATTGAGAGAAAGCTGCAATATGCCGTTCCCTCCATGGTCAAGTAATTAAAGCTCACAATTATGGAATTCATCATAGAATTCATAGAAACCCTACAGTATAGAAAAAGGCCATTCAGCCTTGAATTGATGGGCAAAATACTGGAGGGCAGTAAGCGTCTGTAGAATGGCATCCCAGTGAAACAGAAAGAGAGGAAATTGAAGCTTTAAAACTGTAAACATGACAAAGCACAGAGAGCTACCAGTCCATAATCTCCTTAACTACCACTGAAAACACAGAGACATTTCAGCTGCAGGGTTACTCAGGAGTTAACATAAGTAGTAGACTTTATTTGCAGTGACTCTCACCTTCTTTGATGGGAGAATATCAGTCAGGACCTCACCAGCCTGATCCTTCTAGCTCACTGCTGCCTGCTCCTTCATTGTCAGTGGCATTTCTGTCAGTATGAAAATCAGTGGCTGTAAAAGACGCCAGACTAGCTTTTCTTCTTGTAATGTGAAGAAATTTGATGCTTATAGCTGGCCACACCTAAATGACGAAAGCACACCTGCACCAGAGAGGAAACACCCACAACCTCAGCCACATTCCTCTCCCTGTCTCCACAACAAGTAAGTGGAAAAATCCCACTGAATCTTTTGTCTTAGTCAGAAGAGGAACTTGGGCATTTTGCCTGTACACAAATCTCCTTCAAACAACAGGCATAAGGGAAATGTGGTTAGATGGCTTCTACATTCAGTACAGCACAGTTGAATTGATAAATCTAGTTGGCAATGTTTGTTTAGTGGTGGTTTTTATTTCAGTATTGTGGCCTGAAGGACACTGTTATGGGTCTGTATCAGAGGGAACATTAGATGGAAGTTTATTGGTGATTGGAGAGCTGAGGTTGCTTTCACAGTGACTGCGGTTGGAAAAGTTGATGATGGACTGCCAGGAGATGTGTTGGTACCTCCTCCCTTCCTAATTCCTCTTTCTCTTCCGCCTCCCGCTCCTCGATTATCACCCTACAGCTGGTGGCAAGAGCTATTGCCTTTACGATGTTGAGGTTGTAAGGTATTCAGAAACTTGCCACAGGCTCCAAATATTGCAGGGAGTAAATTGAGCCTCTACTCTCTGGAATCCCCCTTTGCTGGAGAATTCTAAATCATGGGGCACAGTCTCAAGATAAATGACTGTATTGCAAAGAAATTTCTTCTCTCAGAGGGCCATGGATCATTGGAATTATTCATCACAGAGAACTGTGGATGTTCCATTGTTGAGTATAGTTAAGACTGAATTCAATAGATTTTTGGTCTCACAGGGAAACAAGAGATATGAGGACTGGGCTGGAAGGTGGAAATTAGGCAGAAGACCAGCCTTAATTTTACAGAATAGTAGAGCAGGTTCAAGGAGCTGTACAGTCAGCTCCTGCTGCTATTTCTTAAGTTCCACCAGAGCATTGCATGAAGCATTTCTTAAGCAGCCTAATTGTCTGCTCAATCTTGTTCTATGTGGTAGAAAGACATATCTGGAATTCCCTCCCTAATGACCCTATGGGTGTACCTACACCACAGAGACTGCAACAGTTCAAGAAGGTGGCTCCTCACCACTTTCCTCAAGGGCAATTAGGGATGGGGAATAATTTGTTCACATTTCATGAAGGATTAATAAAAAAAAATGCTTTCATGCTGCCCACAAGGGTCATCACCATGCAATCAGTGGATAGCCCTTTTCAGTGGCTCAAATGTGGGTAAGAGTCAGACAGCTGCAGAATGAATGAATCTTGACTGGATGCCAGGATAACAAGCAGTAACCTACATGACATACCATGTATGGTCATACACCAGCCAGGCATTAAGGATGTGGCATCCCTTTCAGTTGCACTACATTGCAGTACTGGCATGTAGAACCCACACACTGTTGTGTGTTCAGTCAATAAAAGTCTGCACCATGAAGGTGACTGCAATCCTCTTGAAGCCATTTTCTTACTCCATCTGCCTCTCTCTGGCAAGACAGAATGAAGTATATTCAGATATCTAGAATACAGAGGTTCAGTGCCCTCCCATGTACAACAATGGATGGTGATACAGGAGATGTTGCAAATATCGTTAGCTCAAGTCTGGGAGAAAGCCACAAGAAAGGTTCACAGCCACAGTTAACCTCACATCCACTGGCAATGCTGCTCTCACCCTGCTCTGAGGCTGCAGTTGAGGCTGCAGCACATCACAGGTTTAATTGAGGATCAAAGTGGTGATGTCTGACAACACTGTTCCTCCCTGAGGTGCAGATAGGAGAATTGTCCTCTGAATACCCTGGATGGATATGGCCTGCTGACAAGACCTCTTCCCTTCCTTCTCCTTCTCCCTATTCCAGTAGCTTATCCTACTCTGTGTCACCCCTGTTCATTCTCCCTTTCATGCTGCAGGCCAAGGAGATGCAAATTACTGCACCCGTTACAGCACCCATGTCTGGGAGCAAGTGGCTTGTGCAGAATCCTTAAAGTCAGGGTAAAATCAGCATGTGCTACACTACTCAGCAAATTTAACCAGCTCAAACCATCAAACACTGTTACAATTGCAGGAGGAGCCATTGGAAATCAATCAGAATAACATGGATGCAGCTAACAATCCGTTTAAATTGCTTTGGGGGTCAGTGATTAAGTAATCCTTTATGCTGCTGAACACACATTCAGCTGTGCATGTTTAAAAGATGATGTTAACTGCAGCAGTAGGCTCCAAAATGGCACTGCTGGCATCTGACAAGACAATTTGCCTACTCTATATAATTCCAGAAACCTCCTTCTAGAACGCTAATGGAAGCGTTTTTATCTCTATCACTCCTGTTCAGATTAGAAATTGGATCTTGCTTGCCCACCGTGAAAACCCTTATTGATGCCTTTGTTAGTTGTAAGCTAAACTATTCAAATTCTCCATTGACTGGCCTCCCATTTCCACATCCAGAAAGTTGGGGTCATGCAAAACTTTGCTACCTGTATCCTAGATTGCATTCACCCAACACCACAGTCTTCACTGATGTATTCTACGTTGGCCCTTATTCAAGCAAACATCTCTGTCAAATATTGAATTTCAATTCCATTCATCCAGACACACATATCATGTTTTTTAATAAAAGGAGAGTTTCAACTGTTGAAACAAATATATTAGCTTAAGGTGGCTGCTGTAGATCATCTGACAAGTCTGCAACTGCAAGTTTGTCAAGTTTCTGGAAGTTGCCAAAGTGGATTGTAAATAAGACTTGACTGTGCAACCTTCCTGGGAATTTTTACACCTGCTGATGTCAAGAATTACTTCAAATATGGACTGAAACTTAAAATGACTGCCACAACTTGCGCTATTGCAATGACTGCATTCAATTGCCATCTGGAGCCAAAGCGAAGACAGACAATTGGCACTTTGGAGTTGTTGGTATGTTCTCTAAAGCTTATTACATGGAAAAATGGGCCATTCAGAAGTGATGGTTTGGACATTAAAAATTAATTACTTCGGTCATAACAAATAGCCAAGGTCTGTCCAGACATGAGCAGTGGAATACTCAATCCTTATGGAGAAAGAAGTCACATGATCAGGATCATCTTTTCAAAATATCTTTGATTACAAAACCTTGCTTGCTTTAGGGCAGTCTGAGAAGCAACATCCAAAAACTGGCAAAATGTTTGCTTGTTCCTCTCTTTCTCAAAACTATAATTGAATTTGGTTTTGCCTACAGCAAACTGCAAGCAGCAGACAAAGAGTTCCCAGTGAAAACTTCAACTTCCATAGCAGAATTCCTGGGAGAAAACCAAGGACTATAGTAGAAGAACTGCTTCAGCCACGAACGACAGTGAGACTTATAATCAGTGAATTTGTAATATCTTTGTTTTTTCTCATTGCATCTTAATTTGGTCAGAGATCAACCTCCTCTACTTTGTAACTTGAATTTTTATATGCTTGTACATGTGTGTGTGCTGTAACAGTCAGATTTTTTTGATTTGATTTGATTTGATTTATTATTGTCACATGTATCGGGATACAATGAAAATCTTGTGCGCTGTACAGACAAAACATACTGTTCATAGAGTACATGTGAGAGAATGAAAGGAGAGAATGCAGAATGTAATGTTACAGTCACAGCTAGGGTGTAGAGAAAGATCAACTTAATGTGAGGTAGGTCAGTTCAAAAGTCTGAAAGTAGCAAGGAAGAAGCTGTTCTTGAGTCAGTTGGTACGTGACCTCAGACCTTTGTATCTTTTTCCCAACAGAAGAAGGTGGAAGAGAGAATGACCAGGGTGCGTGAGATCCTTAATTATGCTGGCTGCTTTGCCGAGGAAGCGGGAAGTGTAGATGGAATTAATGGATGGGAGGTTGGTTTGCCCCAGGACATGTGTTTACTTTTTTTTAATATTTTCATGTCTTTACCTGGGTGTGTTTTTGGCACAATAAAAATTAGCTCCTTGTTTTAAACTCAAGAAATCCTGTCGGACTGCCTATTGGTTCTTTGCAATCAACACGTAAACAGTTAAGTACATCCACTGAATCGGCACATTCACCCTTATAAATTATTTTTTAAAATACCTATTATGATCAACCAAGGGGTGTGTAAAAAGGGGATGTCAAGAGTCATTGCACCCTTCCAAATCTGATCATAACAACTTGAACTTGAAATTTTATCTTTGAATTCAGATCCCATTCTATTTCTAATTTCCTCAGCCCTGCAGCTGTCTGAGGTCACTGTGCACCTTCAATTCTGGCCTCTGCTGATCACCAATTTTAACTGTTCCACCATTGGTGGCTATTCTTTTAGCTGTCCAAGCTCTGGGCATGCCGTGTTAAACCCCTCTGCCTCTCAGTTTCCCTCTCCTCCTTCAGGATGCTGCTGAAAACCTATCTCTCTGACCGAGCTTTTGACCATCTCTTGTACTATCCATCTGTTGTACTAGCCCTGATGTGGCTCATTGTCAAACTTTGTTTGATAACATACCTGCGAAGCACCTTGGGAAATGTTACTACATTAAAGGAGCTCTTTACATTACTAATACGTTTTTGCTGTTTATTGTTGTAATAATTAAGCTGTCATATCACTCAGGTGATAGTTCACCAGGTATGATTTAAAAAACTCCACTTTGATGTTCACAAAGAAGATATAGAAATCTAAATCTCAGTACTAGTAAAGTAATAAGCTGCAGCATTTTAAAACTAACCAAGAAAATGTGATTTCTAAACCTCCCCCTTGCACTGAGAGACTGTCTGATTCCCATTATGCCCATCCCCAGCGGTATCTACTTATCAATCATTCAGACAGTATTGGAACACTCACTATCCCTCACCCATTATCAGCAATTTTCAGCAGCCTTTGCAATGCCCACCCCTTGGGAACATTGTTAAGTCCCTCCTCAAACAGTCAGCAGTACAGAAGGGTAAGCACCTGTCCAGTATGACAGCACCAAGAGAGAAAACTCACAGCGTAAGCTGTGGTCAACATTGCTGGCAATTGAGGATTTGCTACCGGCCCCCAGAAACTCTGTGTTGTTATGAGTATTTCATTCACTCAATATGATTCAGCAGCAAACTTAGAAATAGGATAAATGTCTGATTATTAAAAAGTATCGCTGACCATTTAAAAGAACATAAGAACATAAGAAATAGGAGCAGGAGTAGGCCATCTAGCCCTTCGAGCCTGCCCCGCCATTCAATAAGATCATGGCTGATCTGTCGTGGCTCAGCTCCACCTTCCCGCCCTCTCCCCATAACCCTTAATCCCTTCTCTTATCAAAAACCCATCAACCCGCTTCTTAAAAATATTTAGCGAGGCAGCCTCCACCACTTCAACGGGCAGAGAATTCCAGAGATTCACCACCCTTTGAGTGAAGAAGTTCCTCCTCAACTCCGTTCTAAACCGCCTCCCCTTTATCTTGAGGCTGTGCCCCCTAGTCCTACTGTCTTTTTTGAGCGGGAAGAGTCTCTCCACCTCTATCCTATCCATCCCATTCATCATCTTATACGTCTCAATGAGATCTCCCCTCATTCTTCTAAACTCTAATGAGTGAGAATGAGCTGGGAAACCCAAAGCAACATATTCTATTCCATCATAGATTCATATATGAGTGCATTGCATACTCATGATCAGATTCTGACAAATAGGATGGTGGCTTCTCTGCGTCTTAAAACAACAGCCAGTTTTGCTTAACATTTTTGCATAATATATCCCAGCATTTGTATAGATTTTTTAACTTCCACTTCCCAGTCACAGTCCACTAACAGAGAACAAATTAAAAGCTTTGTCATCTATAAAGTTGTCCAATTGCTTCCTTTATAATGTTAAACTTGTTTTGCTGACCCGTTATTGGGCTCTTGCCAATTTAATCCATGACTTCTTCTGTAGTTCCAAAGATTCACCACCTGATGGCAATAACAACACAAGCCTTGAAAGGGAATTTATAACAGTTACCAATGGACCGCGTTCATGGAATCGTAGAACACCCACAGTGCAGAAGGAGGCCATTCAGCCCATCAAGCCCATCAACAGAACATCTGACCCAGGCCCTATCCCCATAATCCCACATATTTACCATGTCTAATCCCCCCAACCTACACATTTTGGGACACAAAGGAGCAATTTAGCATGACCAATCCACCAAACTTGCACATTTTTGGATTGTGGGAGGAAACTGGAAAACCCAGAGAAAACCCACGGAATCATGGGAGAACATGCCGACTCCACACAGACACTCACCCAAAGCTGGAACTGAACCCAGGCACTGTGAAGGTAGCAGTGCTAATCACTGTGCCACCATTCTGCTTGGTAAAATAAATAGAAACAGCAGTATGATTTTTAATGGTTTCAAAATTTTATGCTTCAAAAGACTAGTAGATACAATATCAGATTTGTGTTGTCCGTTCCTGTAGTACACAGTAAGGCCTATTCCAATCTTTATATGCTTAACCCAAGGCTTGAGAGGTTAGAGGGGGTCCAATTTTCATAAGTACCCTATTTTTTGTTTAGGGTTTAACATAGAACATAGAACACTACAGCACAAATAGGCCCTTCGGCCCACGAGTTGCGCCGATCACATCAACACCTACTAACCTACAGACCTATCTATAACCCTCAATCTCATTAAACCCCATATACTCATCCAGAAGTCTTTTAAAAGACCCCAGCGAGTTCGCCTCCACCACCACTGACGGCAGCCGATTCCATTCACTCACCACCCTCTGAGTGAAAAACTTACCCCTAACATCACTTCTGAACTTCCCTCCTTGCACCTTAAATCTGTGTCCTCTCGTAGCAACCATTTCAACCCGGGGAAATAGCCTCTGAGAGTCCACCCTATCTATTCCTCTCAACATTTTGTAAACTTCTATCAGGTCGCCTCTCAACCTCCGTCTCTCCAGGGAAAAGAGTCCCAGCTCCCTCAACCTAACTTCATAAGGCATGCCTCCCAGTCCAGGCAACATCCTTGTAAATCTCCTCTGTACCCTCTCAATAGCTTCTACATCTTTCCTATAGTGAGGCGACCAGAACTGCGCACAATACTCTAAATGAGGCCTGACAAGGGTCTTATAAAGTTGCAGCATTACCTACCGACTCCTAAACTCAATCCCTCGATTAATGAAGGCCAGTACACCATACGCCTTCTTGACCACCTCCTCCACCTGCGAGGCCGATTTAAGAGTCCTGTGGACCCGGACCCCTAGATCCTTCTGCTCTTCAACACTACTCAGACTTCTGCCCTTAATAGTGTACTCGTTCATCCCGTTGGTTCTGCCAAAATGGACGACTACACATTTATCCGCGTTGAAGTCCATCTGCCACTTCTCCGCAGTTTAGGGTTGGTAGTTAATCCTCTATCAGAAATATAGGCCTGAATTTTTGTCAAGTCAGGATGACTTGATGGCCCTTCAAAAATGTCCTGATTCCCGGGTTCCTATCCAGGCCCGCATCCGACACTCCCGACCTAATCCACTCCATTGTAGAGATAGACATATCCTTCTTATGGTATAGGGACAGCTTTCTAATGTGTCTCATCTCACAGCCCATCAGAAGAGTCATGAACCCTAGGCTGCGTGAGGGGACCTTTAAAAAGTTAATTCTGAAGGTCCTCCTTATGTGCCTCATGCCAAGGTATGCCTCCCACCCGCACCCTATTGTCCCTCATGCCCCCCGTGTCAAGCTATGCCTCTCTATCCACTATGGAATGGGTGAGGCATAGAGAATGTGTGGGGTGAGGTGGTCTGAGGGCTGGAGGACCTTTGTATTTTTATTTTAATTAGCTATCTCCCTCTGTGCAGAGTGAGCTGGACCAGGCTTCTCGTCTCTGTGACCCTGAAACTGCTGCAAAGCAGCAGATGACGGGCTGAACCATATGTTAGTTCGCCAATTCTCAATTTTTAACAGCACAGATATAAAGATGTCTTCATAAAATATTTCAGTTGACGAATAAAGGTTCATACATTCGTCATCATGTTCTGACTGTACGTGTCTTCCCCCTTGTGAAAATGAAGCGTTCTACTTCATTTAATTTGATTTCATTTTGTTTTGTAGTGCAGTCTTGAGAAGGAAGGATAAGTATACAGGCAATCTTTCATTCACACTGGCATCCCAAACACACAGTTACCCCGGGAAATGGCAGTCCCTGCTGCACCTTTGTTTTGAGATTTAGGCTCTGAGCACTTGTAATGGCGTTATCCTTTGCAGCAATGCACGTAATTCAGCGAGGATTCAAATTTCATCTTCCAGGGATGCCTATTTAGAGCAAAAATTCTGAGGTCCATTTCCCTCTGTTTGGGAGAGGGGTGAGGGAGGGTCAGGCATTTCTCCTCCTGTTTCCTTGACCGGGTCTAGGGGTTGTCTCGAATGATGAACACTGATGGATTGAATGTGGGTTAAGCAGACATCTCAGTCTGGGGTGCCAAACCCCTGGGGTCACTGAATTGAGCTACACCAGTCCTGCTTGTTCACTTGGGTAACCTGGGGGGAGGAAGGTCAGTTGCTTGGATCCAGGGCGGCAGCTAATCAAATGGGAGGTGTTGCATGGCCTCTGGTTGCCTTGAGGATCTTGGTTCGAGGACTAGCACAGCTCAAGAATTCCAGTTTTCAGTACTGACAGCCCTAGAACTTCGGTCAGCTTTTCTAAGCTGGGATGGCAGATGGAAGTCCTTGAGGCAGGGGGATGGAGAGGTGATTTATACATGTTCTGATTGGGTTGCTCTTTAAACATAGCGTCCAATCTCAGTGCAGCTGGATTTTGCTGGCATATTGGGGCCCTGTCCTTCTGCATGACGGTGTGAAACACATCCCTTGACTTTTTATTTAGCAGCGTGTGGTAAGATCTGGAGAGAAACACATCGGTTTTCCCACCAGAAGGAACATTCTGCCGTTTTTTGGTAAGCATTGCTGGGTGGCATGGTGGCACAATGGTTAGCACTGCTGCCTCACAGCGCCAGGGACCCAGGTTCAATTCTGGCCTCAGGTCACTGTCTGAGTGAAGTTTGTACGTTCTTCCCATGTGGGTTTCCTTTGGGTGCTCCAGTTTCCTCCCACACTCCCAAGGTGTGCGGGTTAGGTTGATTGGCCATGATAAATTGTCCCTGGTGTCAGGAGATTAACAGGGTAAATATATGGGGTTATGGGGATAAGGACTGGGTGGTATTGTGGTTGGTGCAAACTCAATGGGCTGAATGGCTTCCTTCTGCACTTTAGGGATTCTATTTTATGAATCCCTCCTTTGTCTTTACAACTGTGCAACAGTCCTGAGATGCTATCTACCACAAATATGCTTTTTTGTTCAATTGCATGATCCATGTTTATCTGTAAACATTTTATAAATCATATTCCATATTTACGTGAAATCTCGCCAATTTATAAATTGTCACACAGCAGAGAGTTAAAGCACTGAATGTTCCAGCTCTGGAAAACATATGTACAAATACTTTGAATCAACATAACACTTAAACTAAATAGATTTCAGACAATTTGATACTAAGGAAGATGATTTGATTTCGAGGATTTGCCAACCTAAGTACAATTTGTATCACATACTTAGAATAGCGTCTACTATTTGGTAAATTTCCATATTAAAAACTGCAAAATGCTCCAGGCTTGAGAAATTAATGGATAAATCTTGGAAGTGGATGAGTAATTGACTGAAGTAACAAGACTTGTTGGATGAGTTATATCAGAATGAGGGAAAATACTAAGCAAACAAAACAACATTCAGTGTTGTGGCCGATTCTGTTTTGAGTTGACATAAATGATTTAAATGGACTATTTGGCTGTATGGGGGAACCATCATCACTATTTTTTACCCACACTGGAGGACATCTCTGGTCCCTTCTCAGTTTGGGAATCTTTCATGAATCTACTTTAGATTCTGGGGGCCATCTCTGGACATGGTTTAAATTTTCTGGCCTTGAATTGGCCTTGTGACCTTTGAGAGCTCTGTGGTATGGGGCCTACCCCAAACTTTTGGGATTCTTGACCCTTGCTTTCCGCCTTTATGCAGATTTTGGCTGCTTGGTCTTGGCTTCCATCAATTTTTCTGGCTGAATTGCAGCTTATTTAAATTCAGGTAGCTTTTCTGGAGCCACCCTATTCATGAAGGGCTCTTTCATTCTTGCAGAGTGTCAGGACTTTTCCAAGTCCTCTGCCAAATGGCAGAGGTTTTCATGGTATGAATTGTTCAGCCTCTCTGGACTGTTCTCGCTTCTTGGGGCACAGTGTTTGGGACCTCACCAAGGCATTACCCCACAATTTAACTATGTCCTCTCAATGTTTCTCAGAATTCCTTTTCTGTTCCTTTGAGCTTTTAGTCTCATTTCTAGCATCTTTTACTGGTGAGCCTGTTCCCTCTCCTGGTCCTTTTTCTCATGCACCCCCATGTTCCAGCTGTCGCACCCATTTTATGCTAGGCCACAGGTCTCCAGTCAGTGCTCAGTTCTACCTCTACTCCCTTTTCTGGGTCAGGACTGAGATCTATCTTCTCCAAATGTATTTGGAAGAACCTTGAGAGTTTGGGCCTCTGGACAAAATTTTATGAATACCTTCTTGGCTAAAAATTTTAATTCTCCCTGATTTAGAAACACTAAGGTTTCACTGGTCAGTGCTTCCACACCCATCTTTGCAATGCACTTCACCAAGTCGTTCTAAAAGAGATTGCAGGCATATGTTACTTTTCTTACCATCAGTTTCAGCCACCCAATTTCCTTTGTTTGCTTTCCAATTGCTTCTTCTCTTTAATTTGCCTCGTCTCTTAATTTGGACTCTGGTCAAATTCATATTGGATCAATTCCAGATTTGAGCTCCCAAATCCTGTCCCAGACTGGAGGATTGAGTCAATTTAAACTGCCCTGATTTCCCCTCTCTACGCATCCGTAAAGAGAAAGATGTTTTGTTAATTCTGATTTCCCGCTTTATAAATGGTGGGGTATTTTTCCCAACCCTTACATTTGGAAATTTTCCAATTCTCTGTTGATAACTTGCACAGCAAACTCAAGGTAAGATGAAAATAAAAGGATTGTTTTTATTTTTACACACAAGTACACGTATGGACACACATGCATGCACACACACACACACACACAAACAAAATGCAAGAGGTGTTTCACATCATCCACCCCTTTTAATATGCACATACTAAATGGGGATATAGAAAAAGGAAGAGGAATCAGGGCATGACCACAATAAAATATAAAAATACAAGTTAAAGTGGCAATAGTCCCAGTTGCCCATCAGTTGTTCTCCCGCTTTGAGGGGGAGAGTTGACTGGCGGTGATTTAACCTGAGGATCAGCATACATCAGGTGAGGGGTAAGGTTGAGAAGATGGGGCCTTCACGAATAACCTCAGACACTACAGGAATTTAACTCGCGCTGTTGGCATTGTCTGCGTCACGAATCAGCAGTCCAACCAACTGAGATAAACTGACCCCAGGTATTGGTTTTACATGTCCAGAATCCAGAATCATAAGTCAACTGGAGTGTTTCTTCTGCAGAGAGGTTGACTGATTGTAGAATGCTTTGTCTTTCAGGAGTGAGGCTTACAAGCCAGAAGAAGGCACATTGAATGAGTTAGTTTGGAAGGACATGTTCTGAGATTTCAGCATGGGGCAGGTTTAATGAGGGCCTGAGTTCTCTCTGCTACCACTGCTGGATGGTGGACAGCATAGGCTCTTGCCTGGAGTTCTGTTCACTTTATTAATCTTACAAGGACTTCAGAATTAAGTTCCAAGTAGCAAGATACTGGAGTAAAAGGAAGATTCAAGAATTGAGTCAAATCAGGATTAAAAATAAAATGTGGATAAAATAAAAAATTTGATAAAAGGAGAACCGATGAGTGTAACTGTCTGAAGGGCTATTTTGATATACAAATTAGCAGTAGGAACACAAATGTTTACCTCCGTGATTAGGGGTTGAACAATGGTGTATAGAAGTAGATGTTACAACTGTAGAAGAGGAGATTTCAATGTGAATCAACAAGAAAATAATTTTCTCTTATATGCTAAAAGCCTGATCTGAGGTATTATTGAGATATCATAATATCAAAGGATGAAACAGTATATCCAAGGCAGGATAACTGGATAGAGGAGAAGAGGAAAAGAGAGAGAAAAACAGCTAACAAAAAGAGCTTTCTCCAAAAGCAGGGAATCCCAGTCTAAAAGCTGCTGGTTTTTAGATACCTCAGAGAACAACAAAGCTGAATGGAAAGCTCTCCCAAACCTAAAGGTAACTTGTCATTTGTAACTGTATGCTGGATTTAGCTCATAAAGTTATATAATAATGGACGACCACACTTGAAACATTAGACCTGTTCTCTTTCCATCAATGCTGAAAGATCTGCTGAGGTTTTCCAACATCTTAGAATCATAGAATTCTACAGTTCAGAAGGAGGCCATTCGGCCCATTAAGTCTTTACCGACCACAATCCCACCCAGGTCCTATCCCCATAACCCCATAAATTTACCCTAGCTAGTCCCCTGACACTAACAGGCAAATTAGCATGGCCAATCCACCTAACCCGCACATTTTTGGAGGGTGGGAGGAAACTGGAGCACCGGGAAGAAACTCACGTAGCCACGAGAAGAACATGCAAACTCCATACAGACAGTGACCCAAGCCAGGAATCGAACCCAGGTCCCTGGTGCTGTGAGGTAGCAGTGCTAAGCACTGTGTCACCATGCCATCCATACTTTCTACTTTTGTTTCAGATTCCAGCATCAGCAGTATTTTGCCTTTCCAGACATCGCTGGATTCCGGGGAAGTGCCGGATGATTGGAAAATGGCTAATGTTATGCCGTTGTTTAAGAAGGGTGCCAGGCAAAATGCGGGGAATTATAGGCCGGTTAGTTTAACGTCTGTGGTAGGTAATATGTTAGAATCTGTCATTAAGGAGGAAATTGCAAGGCATCTTGAAGGGAATTGCTTGATAGAGCAGACACAGCACGGTTTCATTAAAGGGAAGTCGTGTCTGACAAATTTACTGGAGTTCTACGAGGATGTGTCTAGGGCGGTGGATAGAGGAGAGCCGGTGGATGTGGTCTTTCTAGATTTTCAGAAGGCGTTTGACAAAGTACCTCACAAGAGGTTATTGCAGAAGGTCGAGGGACATGGAGTTGGGGGTAGGGTGTTAGCGTGGATAGAGGATTGGTTGTCAAATAGGAGGCAGAGAGTGGGGGTCAACGGGTGCTATTCGGATTGGCAGATGGTGACTTGTGGAGTGCCCCAGGGGTCGGTGCTGGGGCCTCAGCTTTTTACCATTTATATAGATGATCTGGAGGAGGGAACCAAGTGTAGGGTGTCGAAATTTGCTGATGACACCAAGATTGGTGGAACAGCAAATTGTGCGGAGGGTGTGGAGAGTCTGCAGAAGGATCTAGATAGGTTGGGTGAATGGGCCAGGAAATGGCAAATGGAATTTAATGTTGGCAAGTGTGAGGTGGTCCACTTTGGTAGGAAGAATGGTAGGAAGGACTATTACTTACGGGGCGATAAACTGCAGCAGGCGACGGTGCAGAGGGACCTCGGGGTCCTTGTGCATGAGTCGCAAAAACCCAGCTTGCAGGTGCAGCAGGTGGTCAGGAAGGCGAATGGGATGCTGGCCTTCATAGCGAGGGGGATTGAATATAAAAGTAGGGAGGTCTTGCTGCAGCTGTATAGGGCATTGGTGAGGCCACAGCTGGAGTACTGTGTGCAGTTTTGGGCACCGCACCTGCGCAAGGATATTTTGGCCTTGGAGGGAGTGCAGAGGAGGTTTACTAGGCTGATACCGGAGTTGAGGGGGTTGAGCTATGAGGAGAGGCTGAATAAACTAGGCTTGTACTCGTTAGAGTTTAGAAGAATGAGGGGAGATCTCATTGAGATGTGTAAGATGATGAATGGGATGGCTAGGATAGAGGTGGAGAGACTCTTCCTGCTCAAAAAAGACAGTAGGACTAGGGGGCACAGCCTCAAGATAAAGGGGGGGCGGTTTAGAACAGAGTTGAGGAGGAACTTCTTCACTCAAAGGGTGGTGAATCTCTGGAATTCTCTGCCCGTTGAAGTGGTGGAGGCTGCCTCGCTAAATATTTTTAAGATGCGGGTTGATGGGTTTTTGATAAGAGAGGGGATTAAGGGTTATGGGGAGAGGGCGGGAAAGTGGAACTGAGCCACGACAGATCAGCCATGATCTTATTGAATGGCTGGGCAGGCTCGAAGGGCTGGATGGCCTACTCCTGCTCCTATTTCTTATGTTCTTATGTTTATATTGTTCTAGGAAATTGTCCCAAAAAAAACAGTGAATTCTTCCTCATAGGCACCTCTGCCAATTTGATTTTCCCAATCTACATGAAAATTAAAGTCAGCCATGATTAAAGTAGTCTTTTTTACATGCTCTTATTATCTCCTGATTTATTCTCCGTCCTACAGTATAGTTATTGTTAGAGGGTAGACTACTCCCACCAGTGTCTTCTTCACCCAGGTTATGGTGACCCTCAGGTTAAATCACCACTAGTCAGTTCTCCCTCTCAAGGGGACAGCAGCTTTGGTCATCTTGGACTATGGTGACTTTACCTTCACAGCCCCCTCTTCCTCCAGTCTCAAAAACATTCCTACCAGGCCGCCATGGCTACATTCAAACCATTAGTGGGCAGCCAAAAAAATGTACACTCGCAAAAACTTGCTCTATTCAGACAAAGAAAGCTTTCCAACAGACCAGAAATTATCCAAAAGTTAACCTACAGCCTGAAATGAGAAACCTGCAACTAAGAGTGTTTGGGGTGTGGAATGACTGCCTGCTGTGATAGTGGAGTCGGACACTTTAGGAACTTTCAAGCGGTTATTGGATAGGCACATGGAGCACACCAGAATGACAGGGAGTGGGAAAGCTTGATCTTGATTTCGGACAAAGCTCAGCACAACATTGAGGGCCAAAGGGATTGTATGGTGCTGTACTGTTCTGTCTATGTTCTATGTAACTGTAAATATTGCATGAACCCTTAAAGGGTTACGGGTGAGGTGGCTTTCCTGAGAGTTAATGCCATTTGTTGTGTCCTGCAGTACGAGGCAAGTGTGACTTTGGGTCCTTGAATATGAATCTAAAGTAGGTCCTGCAGAGTCCTAATTTATATATAATATTCTAGGCTTTTAAATAGTCCCTAAATGCCCTCCTGACACCAATACCTCATCCACCATTGTGGCTGGCACACTTAGAGCAAGAAATGCGTGTGTGCTGGGATCATACTGGGATGCCAGTTAAGGTCTGGGAAACAGGGGCTGAGTAACCAGGTTTCAAGGTCACTTTGACTCTTTGGAGGCATTATACAATGACTCCAAAGAAAGACACTAATCCCTGGACTGGAGTATGTTACACAATATACAATGGATGGAGTGTATGAATTGGGTGTGGAACATTACTCATTAATCACTGCTCTAGTTTCCATGCAATTTGTGCATTGCAAAACCATTTGCTGTTGACCGATTTAACTAGTTTGCAACTTCTGGCAGGAAATTCAGCTGAGTTCCAAAATCGGATGATGCAATATTTGCTCAGTTTTATCATTAACATAAAAATGAGAGAGAGTGAGGACAGCAGAGGGAGATATGTATATATCAACAGAGACAGCAAAGAGAGAAAGTAAAAGGTGCAAGAAATCAGACTGAGCATGAGAGAGTCAGCAATAAGCAAAAGACCAGTGTGAGAGGCAGAAAAGAGACAATAGTAAAAGCATTGGCAGTAGCAAGGAAGATTGGTGTTTTGTTGGCAGCAAGTGCCTGCCATGCCAGCGACACCCTAGCTAGTCCCCCTGGCACTAAGGGGCAATTTAAGTATGGCCAATCCACCCAACCTGGACTGTCAGAGGAAACCGGAGCACCCAGAGGAAACCCACCATTGTGATCCAGGGCAAACATGTCACCAGTAAGTGTTTGCAACTTGAGGAACCTTGGCTCAGAATCATTGATGCTGAGGTGCAGACTCTCTGGCACAGCAGGGAGAGGGGAAAGTTATCATAAAATTTAAAGTTTATTTTGTTCATGCCATAAGTAGGCTTACATTAACACTGCAATGAAGTTACTGTGAAAATCCCCCAATTACCACACTCTGGTACCTGTTCGCTGAGGGAGAATTTAACATGGTCAATACATGTTAACAAGCACATCTTTAAATGCTGGTTAGGTGTCTTGCCATGCTAAATTCTCCCAGTGTTGGAGGAAACCAGAGCACTGGAGCATGCAGACATGAGGAAATTGTGCAGACTCCGCACAGATTTAAACATGCCTTTAATCCTGCAAACAATCAACATCCATTTAATGTAGGCCGAATAATACTGCCTTTCAACCCACTGTTTTTTGTCAGCTCCAATGTAACTAAATTAATTCTGCCTGTGTTGCCTTCTTTGGATTTTTTAAGCCTCTACACTACTTCAATTAGCTATGGAGTTAATTACAGGCTAATAAATCAAGTATGGATTCTTTGCAGAGAATGCTTTTTCTTTATATTGTCATGTGATGCAGGTGTGACTGGCAAAGCCAGCATTTGTTGCCCATCCTTTGAACTGAGTGGTAGTTAAGATGAACCATATTGTTGTGGGTCAGGAGTCACATATAAACCAAACCAGGTAAGGACATTAGTGAACCAGACAGATTTACACAACAATGGTTTAATGGTCATCATTGGACTTGCTCCCAGATTTTAATTGAATTCAAGTTTCACCAGCTGCTCAGTTGGCTCCCAGAGCAGTACCCTAGGTCTCTGGATTATTAGTCCAGTGACAATACGACTGTGCCATTATGTCCCTTATTATGTGAAACTTGGTACCACATGGAGGTGAACAGCATAGCTCCAGGTTTCTTCTTCTTCATTTGTGGGTTATGGACTTTGCTGGCTGGCCAACATTTATTGCCCATCCCTAGTTGCCCTTGAGAAGGTGGTGGTGAGCTGCCTTCTTGAATCACTGCAAACCATGTGCTATAGGTTGTCCCACAATGCCATTAGGGAGGGAACTCCAGGATTTTGACCCAGCGACTGCGAAAGAACGGCAATATATTTCCAAGTCAGGATGGTGAGTGGCTTGGAGGGGAACTTGCAGAGGTTGGTGTTCCCATGTATCTGTTGCCTTTGTCCTTCCAGATGAAAGTGGTCGTGGGTTTGCAAGGTGCTGTCTAAGGATCTTCGGTGAATTGCTGCCATAAGTAAGGTGAACCTGCTTGAAGACACAAGGAGGAAAGGGAAAAGACCAGTACAAATTAATTGGGGTCATTTGTGTGTTTCTGTGCTGTACATTCCATGCAATTCTATGTCAATCCATGCCACCCAATTCTCTTTCACTGTCTCTGACACTTAAGGCTGCAGTGCCCCAGTGATAGATTTGGATGGGGAGGGGGTGGGAAAATAGTGGGAAACTATGTAATGAGGGTTCTCTGATGTAGTCCTGCCACTCCCACTCAGGGCAACCTATAACACAGACTACGCTGAGAGACTTTGCCGTCGCACCTCTCTCACACTTCTCAACCACCTCATACACCAGCTTTACAGCAAACGCCACGCCCTGGAAACTAAAATGGAATACATTCTCTCAACTTGTACTCAGGATGCAGACCAACTGCGAAACTCTGCCAAGCAGATGAGACAAAGAAACTACACCACCTACATGCACACCAAGAATAGGAAACTTGAGAAACTCGGCATCGCCGCCAGCAACAACCAAGCCTCCCCCGGCACCACAGTAGAAAACAGCACTACCGCAGGGAGGTCTATTGTCAACTTGTCAGACTACACACTTCAACCAGATGAAATCGAAGTTCTCAGTCGAGGGCTCAATTTCTGCCCCACCACCAAAATGGACCCCATCAGTCTCGCAGCGGACACAGAGGAATTCATCAGGCGAATGAGGCTGCGGGAGTTTTTCCACAAACCCCAAGAGGCCAGCAACGAACACAATGAGACAGTCGATGAACCAGAACAGCCGACAGAGAGATCCGCAGTGCAACAGCCTAAGAGGAAGGAATCCAATTGGACTCCTCCGGAAGGCCGCTGCCCTCGACTGGACTTGTATGCCCAAACCATCAGGAGGTGCGTTAACACCAGATTCATCAGCCGCACTCACAAGACAGCCCCGAACATCACCCAAGCACAACGCAACGCCATCCACGCTCTCAAGACAAACCGCAACATTGTCATTAAACCAGCAGACAAAGGAGGGGCCATTGTCATACTGAACAGAACGGATTACTGTAAAGAAGTGTACCGACAACTAAACAATGAGGAACACTACAGACAATTACCCACAGATCCGACCAAAGAACACGCTCGTCAACTCAACAATCTGATCAAGACCTTTGATCCGGACCTTCAGAGCACCCTCCGTGCTCTCATTCCACGTACTCCCCGCATTGGAGATCTCTACTGCCTCCCAAAGATTCACAAGGCAAACACACCTGGCCGTCCCATCGTATCGGGCAATGGAACTCTGTGTGAGAACCTCTCCGGCTACGTCGAGGGCATCCTGAAACCCATTGTACAAAGAACCCCCAGCTTTTGTCGCGACACTACGGACTTCCTACTGAAACTCAGCACACATGGAGCAGTTGAACCAGGGACACTCCTCGTCACAATGGATGTCTCAGCGCTCTACACCAACATCCCCCACGACGATGGCATTGCTGCGACTGCATCAGTACTCAATGCTGACAACTGCCAGTTTCCAGATGCAATTTTACAACTCATCCGCTTTATCCTGGACCACAATGTCTTCACCTTCAACAACCAGTTTTTCATCCAGACACATGGAACAGCCATGGGGACCAAATTTGCGCCTCAATATGCCAACATCTTCATGCACAGGTTCGAACAAGACTTCTTCACTGCACAGAATCTTCAACCGATGCTGTACACTAGATACATCGATGACATTTTCTTCCTCTGGCCTCATGGTGAACAATCACTGAAACAACTATATGATGATATCAACAAATTCCACCCCACCATCAGACTCACCATGGACTATTCCCCAGAATCAGTTGCATTCTTGGACACACGCATCTCCATTAAGGACGGTCACCTCAGCACCTCACTGTACCGCAAGCCCACAGACAATCTCACAATGCTCCACTTCTCCAGTTTCCACCCTAAACATGTTAAAGAAGCCATTCCCTATGGACAAGCCCTCCGTATACACAGGATTTGCTCAGATGAGGAGGATCGTGACAGACACCTCCAGACCCTGAAAGATGCCCTCGTAAGAACAGGATATGGTGCTCGACTCATAGATCGGCAGTTTCGATGCGCCACAGCGAAAAACCGCACCGATCTCCTCAGAAGACAAACACGGGACACAGTGGACAGAGTTCCCTTCGTCGTCCAGTACTTCCCCGGAGCGGAGAAGCTACGACATCTTCTCCGGAGTCTTCAACATATCATTGATGAAGACGAACATCTCACCAGGGCCATCCCCACACCCCCACTTCTTGCTTTCAGACAACCACACAACCTCAAACAGACCATTGTTCGCAGCAAACTACCCAGCCTTCAGGAGAACAGTGACCACAATACCACACAACCCTGTCACAGCAACCTCTGCAAGACATGCCGGATCATCGACATGGATACCATCATCACACGTGAGAATACCATCCACCAGGTACATGGTAAATACTCTTGCAACTCGGCCAACATTGTCTACCTGATACGTTGCAAGAAAGGATGTCCCGAAGCATGGTACATTGGGGAGACCATGCAGACGCTACGACAACGGATGAATGAACATCGCTCGACAGTCACCAGGCAAGACTGTTCCCTTCCTGTTGGCGAACACTTCAGTGGTCACGGGCATTCAGCCTCTGACCTTCGGGTAAGCATTCTCCAAGGCGGCCTTCACAACACACGACAGCGCAGAGTCGCTGAGCAGAGACTGATAGCCAAGTTCCGCACACATGAGGACGGTCTCAACAGGGATCTTGGGTTCATGTCGCACTATCTGTAACCCCCGTGACTTGCCTGGGTTTGCAAAACCTCACTTACTGTACTGTCTGGAGACAATACACATCTCTTTAAACTGTGATCAGTGCTCCTACCACTCACATTATCAGCCACTTCAGGTCTTGAACAGCAGGTTAGGTGTAAGGATTCGCATTTTAATCAGTAATCTCTAAACTGTCTGTGCTTTATATGCTCTGTCTGAGGCCAGAACTCTCCATTCACCTGACGAAGAGGGTAACCCCTCGAAAGCTTGTGAGAATATTATCAAATAAATAGGTTGGACTAAAACCTGGTGTTGTCAGACTTTTTACTGTGTTTACACCAGTCCAACGCCGGCATACCCACATCATGACTGGGGAAGTTTGCCAGGGAAACTGGGAATGCACATTGGCTTCCCAGTGCACGTAGGTGGACAGCTAATTTGCGTAATTACAGCTCTAATTAGGGATGATTTAGAAGGCTCACTGACATTTTGTCTGTGGTAAGGCTACCCCAAACCCCTGTCATATGCATAGACTGGCAGCTTTATGGAGATGGCCACTTTCAATAAGGAAGGTGAATGGGGGTTTGGGTGAAAGGGGCAGGAGTTACGGGGTTGGGAGGGCAGTGATGTGTTTGTTTCCTTTTGCTTTTCTACCTATCCTGCCCTGTACAAATTGGTTTTTACTCTAGCACAGGAAAAGGAACTGGCGACTATCTGATAAATGGTTAAGGTCTATTCTATTCCTAAGATTTAAAATGGTGTACAAGTTGCTGGTAAAATTAACAAAATATATTTTAAAAAACAACGTAAATAAGTGAATAATTCAATTAAGTAATTACTTAAAACATATTAAAGATGGCAGGACAGGTGATGTGTCAAGGCTGCAGCATGTGAGAAATCCTGGATACCATTGTGATCCAAGTCAAACATGTCAGCAGTAGATGTTTGCGATTTGAGGAACTTTGGCTCAGAATCATTGATCTGGAGGCCAAGATGCAGACTCTGTGACACAGCAGGGAGGGGGAAAGTTATCTTAAAGTTTAATGATAATTTTGTTATAGTCATAAGAAGGCTTACTGCAATGAAGTTACTATGAAAATCCCCTAGTTACCACATTCCAGCACCTGTTCAGGTACACAGAGGGAGAATTCAACATGACCAATGCACCTAACCAGCATGTCTTTCGGACCATGGGAGGAAACCGGAGTACCCGGAGGAAACCCACGCAGACACAGGAAAAATGTGTAGACTCCGCACAGTGACCGAAGCTGGTACCCGGGTCCATGGCGTTGTGAGGCAGCAGTGCTAACTGCTGTGCCATCTTGCCGCCCTAGGATGCTTTGTATCAGGAGGCAGTCGCGCCTCTTAGGATAGGGTCTTCTGATTTGGCCAGTGGTCGGGGACCAGAGGGTGTGACTGTGAATGAGGCAGGTAAGGGTGCCCAGAGGGCAGGAGTGTCAAGCTCTGCAACTCTTCAATGGATTTGAGATTGGCTCAGCACAATAAGTGTGATCAAAGCTGGTAATGTTATACAGAGTGAGATAAAATGAGGAAAGAGTACTGCAGCTGTACAGATAGCTTCCACCTTTGAGAGGGACAGTTTATTGCACTTGACATTGAAGATGAGGGCAAAGTGATATGGAAAGAAATTTAAGAAGGTGTTTGGTTTTGAAAAAATGTTTGAAATTGTCATTATGATCTATTTTGGATTAGCTGGAGAATTTTGCTGCAGGAGGAGGTTTTGTTTAAAATGGTCAAGTCAAATGTGACAGTGGACAACTAGGCCAGTCACGTGCTGAGTGCCTGTAGCCCTCAGGCCTGAGGTAGAGAAGGTGGGAACTATACCATGGAGAACTTGCAGGAATGAGAAACTGAGAGGCATCCAATTGGGATGACAGAATTGCAAGCACATACAAGAAAACTGTTGCACAGGTTAACAGAGGCAACAATGTCATGGCAGGTGAAGGATCTAAAGAAGAAAAGGAATTGGAGTGTTTGTCCAAGAATGTGTTTCTTTGGCCCCATTTCCCATAGTCATGCCTTCAGCCATATAGGCCCTCAACATCTAGAATTCCATCTCTAGGCTTTTCCTAAATTGCCCCTCCTTTAAGCTTTAAAAACTACTTAAATTTCCTTAAAATTCATCTCCAGGACAATATTGTCTGTCATATTTTCTCGCATCTCCTTCTTTGGCCATTTGTACCTTGATTAAACTCCTGTGAAGTGCCTTTGTATATTTGCTTTTGTTAAAAGAGCTGCTCTTACCCTCTTCTCTGCCCCCCAAACCCTATCTTCCCTGTCCCTTGCCTGTCCACTCTCCCCCTTCCCATTTTACTTGTCCCCTACCTCTGCTCTTTCCCCTCTACCGTCTCTTCTCCCTCCCTTGCATCCACACTTCCACTCTTCCCACATCCTTCCTCTCTACACCCATCGTTCTTTTGATTTATTGTCACATGTATTAGTATACAGTGAAAAGTATTGTTTCTCGTGTGGTATGCAGACAAAGCATACCACACATAGAGAAGGAAAGGAGAGTGCAGAATGCAGTGTTAGCTAGGATGTACAGAAAGATCAATTCAAAAATCTGTTGGCAGCAGGGAAGAAGCTGTTCTTGAGTCAGTTGGTACGTGACCTCACACTTCTATTTTTTTTCCCCTGACAGAAAAAGGTGAGAGTATGTCCACAGTTCATGGGGTCCTTGATTATGCTGGCTGCTTTTCCAAGGCAGCAGACAGAGTCAATGGATGGAAGGTTGGATTGCATGATGAATTGGGCTTCGTTCATGACCATTTGTAGTTTTCTGCAGTCTTGGACAAAGCAGGAGACATGCCAAGCTATGATACAACCAGAATGAATGCTAACTATGGTGCATGTGAAAAAGTTGATGATAGTCGTAGTGGACATGCCAAATTTTCTTAGCTCCTGAGAAAGTAGAGGCATTGGTAGGTTTTCTTAACTATAGCGCCAACATGGAGGGACCAGGCCAGTTTGTAGAAGATCTGGACACCTAGAAACCTGACGCTCTTGACCATTTCCATTTCGTCCCCATTGACGGACACAGGAGCATGCCCTCCACTATGCTTCCTGAAGTCAATGACTATCCCCTTTGTTTTATTGACATTGAGGGAGAGATTACTGTCATCGCACCAGTTCACCAGGTTCTCTCTTTTTCCTGTACTCCATCTCATCATTATTTGAAATCTGACCCACTACGGTGGTGTCATCAGCAAACTTGAAAATTGAGCTGGAAGGAAATTTGGCCACACAGTCATAGGTGTATAAGGAGTATATTAAGGCGCTGTGGACACAGCCTTGTGGAGCACTAGTGTTGAGGATGATTGTGGAAGAGGTGTCATTGCCTATCCTTACTGATTGAGTCTATGGGTTAGGAAGTCTAGGATCCAGTCACAAAGAGACAAGCCAATCCCCAGGTCATGGAATTTTGAGATGAGCTTTGCAGGAATAATGGCATTGAAGGCTGAGCCTGACACAGGAGTCTTTGTTGTCTAGATGTTCCATGGTTGAGTGTAGCGCCAGGGAGATGGTGTTTGCTGTGGACTTATTCCAACTGTAGCAAACTGTAGGGGATCCAGGGACTCTGGGAGACCAGAATTGATCTTCGCCATTATAAACCTGTCGAAGCACTTCATAATGATGGCTGTCAGAGCCATCAAAAGACATGCTTACTAGGTGAATTGGCCATGCTAAAGTTTCCCTCAGCCCCGTACCCAAATAGGTGCCTGAATATGGCCACCAGGGGATTTTCACAGTAACATCATTGAAGCGTTAGTTGTGGCACCAATAAACTTAAAACTCATCCCCTCCCCACCCCTCCATTTTCTCTTCCCCCTCCTGCTTTTCTCCTCTTGTCTCTCTCGCTCTCTCTCCTCTCTGCTCTCTGGCGCCCCCACCTTTCCTTCTCCGCGAGAACCTGCCAGGATGCGTCGCGCGGTGCCTGCCGGGAGGTGTGGCTGGTTGTGACGCGGTGCCTGCCAGGAGGTGTGGCCTGTTGTGGCGCGGTGCCTGCCGGGAGGTGTGGCTGGTTGCGTCGCAGTGCCCGCTGGGTGGCATGTCGCGATGCCTGCCGGGAGTTGAAGTTGATTCTGGCGCCGTACCTGCCGGGAGTTGTAGTTTGTTTTAGGCGCTCTGTGATTGGCGGAGATGGCTGTGTCCCGGCGTGCTGCGGGCGGTGCCTTCTTAATTCGGCGGCCAGCAGATGGCGCGGCAGGCGGAGAGTACAGAGTGAGTGGGGAGTTTCAGTGATGGTGGTGGGGACTTTGTGAACACAGCCGGCTCTTCGGGCTTCGCTTCAGCAACTGCCCTTCTTTAAAAACAAACTTCCCTGTAGTCCGTTGAAACTTCTTTTCTGTGGTTAAAATCACTCCTAAGTGGCAACATCTGAATTATTTAATTAAAACCACTTCTAGGTAACTATTGTAAAGACCCAGATGGAAACTTCACCAGTCTCCTCACTGCTCGGCAGGGGCCACTCACTCCCAAAACACTTCCCCAGGTCTTGACCAGCCGTAGAATCATTTAAAAACCGACAGTACAGAAAGAAACCATCCGCACTGATAACCATCCCAACCGGACCCTGCTAATCCCTCTAACCTATGCACCTCAGGACACTAAGGGGCAATTCAGCATAGCCAATTCTAACCTGCAAATCTCTGGACTGAGCCTTGAAACTGTCCCACCCACATTGAAGGCCTTCACTCCCAAAGCCAGACCTCCCTTTCATACGCCACCCCCCCCGCCCCACAAGAACTGACACAATCTCCTCTCCCCTTCTCCCCCCTCCCCCCACATTGAATAAGGGTTGATCCCCTGGTTTGGTGGTAACATGATGTGGGTATGCCGGCGTTGGACTGGCGTAAACACAGTAAAAAGTCTGACAACACCAGGTTTTAGTCCAACCTATTTATTTGATAATATACTCGTAAGCTTTCGGGTTAGCCCCTTCGTCAGGTGAATGGAGAGTTCTGGCCTCAGACACAGCATATAAAGCACAGACAGTTTAGAGATTACCGATTAGAATGCGAATCCTTACACCTAACCTGCTGTTCAAGACCTGAAGTGGCTGATAATGTGAGTGGAAGGAGCACTGATCACAGTTTAAAGAGATGTGTATTGTCTCCAGACAGTACAGTAAGTGAGGTTTTGCAAACCCAGGCAAGTCACGGGGGTTACAGATAGTGCGACATGAACCCAAGATCCCTGTTGAGACCGTCCTCATGTGTGCGGAACTTGGCTATCAGTCTCTGTTCAGCGACTCTGCGCTGTCGTGTGTCGTGAAGGCCGCCTTGGAGAATGCTTACCTGAAGGTCAGAGGCTGAATGCCCGTGACCACTGAAGTGTTCGCCAACAGGAAGGGAACAGTCTTGCCTGGTGACTGTCGACCACTTCAGGTCTTGAACAGCAGGTTAGGTGTAAGGATTCGCATTCTAATCAGTAATCTCTAAACTGTCTGTGCTTTATATGCTCTGTCTGAGGCCAGAACTCTCCATTCACCTGACGAAGGGGCTAACCCGAAAGCTTGCGAGTATATTATCAAATAAATAGGTTGGACTAAAACCTGGTGTTGTCAGACTTTTTTTGGTGGTAACAGCCAAAGATTGTGGTTATGTACAATTTTACTGCTGCTGATGGCCCATAGTGCTTATTAATGTTTAGCACAGTGGTAGTGAAGGATATCTTCAATGTGATGGGAGTTTATCTCTACAAGGACTGTACAGTGGTCACTTCTACCAATAATGTCATGAACAGGTGCATCTGTGGCAGTCAAGTTGCTGAGGATGCTTTTCCCTCTTATTGGTTTCCTCATCACCTGTCACAGACCCAGTATAGCAGCTATGTTCTTTAGCACTCAACCAGCTCTGTCAGTTGTGGTGCACTGAGCTATTCTTGTGGTGGACATTGAAGTCTCCCACCCAGAGTATATTCTGCAGCTTTGCCACAGTCAGCGCTTCCTCCAAATAGTATTCAACATGGAGGAGTACTGATTCATTAGCTGGGGAGGGATGGTATGTGATATACGGCAAGATGTTTCCTTGCCCATGTTTGGCCTGATGCTGTGAGACTTAGTCGATGTTGAGGTCTCCCAGGGCAACTCATGGCTATATACCACTATGCTGCCACCTCTGCTGGGTGTGTCCTTCTGGTGGGAAAGGACATATCCAGTAGTATCTGAGATGTTGTCTGTAAAGTACGATTCTGAGAGTATGACTATGTCAGATTGTTACATCGTCGACATAGAGCTCAGACAGCTCTCCTAGTTTTGGCACAAGCCCCCAGATGTTAATCAGGAAAACTTTGCATGGATGGTGGGGCTAGATTTGCTGTTTTGTTTATTGTGCCTAGGTTGATGCTGGGTGGTCTGTCCACTTTCATTTTTATCCAATTTTGTGTAGCAGTTTGATAGAATTGATTGACTTGTTAGGCCATTTCAGAGGGCATTGAAGAGTCATCAACATTGCTGTAGATCTGGGATCATATATAGACCAGACCAGATAAGAATGATAGATTTCCTTCCCTAAGTGGAATTAGTGAATTTGATTGGTTTTTGTAACAACCAACAATGTGTAGGTTTTAGCAATGTCTTAAAAGTGGAAAGGTAAAGAAGTTTGAGGAATGACTTCTAGAGTTTAGGAGTTAGAGGACTGGAGGCAAAGCTGTTGATAGCCATGAATAGGGGAGGCAATGGTGTAGTGGTATTGTCACTGGAATAGTGATCCAGAGACCCAAGGGAAATGCTCTGGGAACCCAGGTTCAGATCCTATCCTGGCAGAAATTTGAATTCAATAAAAATCTGGAATTAGAAATCTAATCACAAAACTATTTGTAATGTTGTAAAATACTCACCTGGTTCACTAATGTCCTTTAGGAAGGAAATCTGCCACCCTTCCCTGATCTGGCATACATGTGACTCCAGACCCACAGCAATGTAATTGATTCTTAAAAGTCCTTTGAAATCACATTGTTCAAGGGCAATTTAGGTTGAACGAATACATTACAAAAATCTGAGTGAGTTATTGACAATTATTTTCCTAACTATTTTTTGCGCTCTCCATGGTGGAAATAATTCTTTCCTGGGATGTCCCAGGACATCAGCCCAATGGTAACATTCTCAGTTCCATATCAAACTCAATTCATGGGTTTAAGTACACAACTTGTATCCACGCGAGCCTGAATGTTGTTTAGGTTTTACGGATTGAGCAACTTCAAGATCAGAGGAGTTGTGAGTGGTGCTGAACTTGGTGCAGTCAATGAATATTATCACTTTTGACCTTGCCATGGAGGGTAGGTCATTGTTGAAGCAGCTGAAGATAGTTGGACCTGGGACATTGCCCTACTGAACTCTAACAGCAAAGTCCTTAAGTTCAGATGGTTTGGCTCCAACAACCACAACTATTTTTCTTTGTGAAAGGCATGTCTCCATCTAGTGGAAAGATTTTCCCCTGATTCCCATTGACTTTAATTTTACTGGGACTCCTTGAGGCCACAATTGTTAAGAATATAGGAAATGGGAGCAGGAGAAGGTCATACGGCCGGCCCCTTGAGCCTGCTGCACCATTTGGCTAAACTATGGCTGATTATCTACATGTAAGGCTTCCCACACTCTCCCTACATACCTTAATGCCTGTCTTGAACATACTCAGTGACAGAGCCTCCACATCACTTTGTGTCAAGAATTCTAAAAATTCACGAACCTCTGCGTAAAGAGATTCCTCCTCATCTCAGTCCCAAATGGCCTGACCCTTATTATGAGAGAGTGTGCCCTCTAGCTCCACCATCCCCACCTCTCAACCAGACAGGGGAAACATCATTCCTGCCTCTGCCTTGTTGAGATCTGTAATAATTTTGTGCATTTGGATGAGACCACCTCGCTATAAGGGTTTGTTCAGTAGATCTCACCAAGGGGTTCAGAGGTTTGTAAGGTTATTGGTAACACATAACTTGTATATGTAAAAAGTATACCCCAAACTAGGCCTAATTCCATGCTGGTTTGTCCTTGACTCTATATGACTCTGCCTCCTGTCTAGAACCTTAGAATCTCTGTAGTGCAGAAGCAGGCCATTTGTCCCATCAAGCCTGTACCGACAACAGTCCCACCCAGATTTACCCTTGTAACCCCATGCATTTACCCTGCAAATCTCCCTAACACTAAGGGGTAATTTAGTATGGCCAAACAACCTAACCCACACATCGTTAGAGTATGGGTAGAAACCGGAGCACCTGGAGGAAGCCCACGCAGTCACCTGAAGCCAGAATTGAATCCGGATCCCTGGCACTGTGAGACAGCAGTGCTAACCATTGTCCCACCATGCAGTCTGTTTACTATCATGAGTCTATATCGCACTGAGGGTAGCACTGTTCTCAAGTCCCAAATTAACCTTTGCTATGCCAAACGCACACCCCCTCCTCACCATTAAGCCTTCACCCTAAATATTTTGAGTACAATTTTTCTTTACCTGCTTCTTTGCGTTAATTCTGGTATGTTTTACTGAAAGACACTCTAAAGGTGCTTGTCTAAGACACACCAGGTCACCTATAAAATACAAATAAGTCGCAATACAACAAGTTCTCAGAATATAAGCACTATCCCAGGTTTGTAATGATGAATGTGTAAAGTCTTGTTACCGGACTAAAATATTTTACACACACACAAGTACTCATTCCTGATAATATAAACAGTTAAATAGTTACTCAGTAGCACAGAACTTGAGTATTGCTGAAAACAAGACATGGGCTGTGATTCTCCTATCTCGCTGCACTAATTTTTTAGCGCAGCAGCCTGGGAGAATCGTGCGTTGGCTGATTCGCAGGGTTCCCGCAAGCATCTCCCAGGATTTCTGGTGGTGTCTGCGCCATGCTGGACATTAGCTGGGAGGAGGGGTCAGTGTTTAAATAGTATTTAACACACTATTTAAATGCTTTTAGAATTCTCCAGGCCCATTAGCATCTCCCACCCCGCCGGAGTGTTTCACTCCAGCGAGGATTACGCTTGCTCCCCACTTTCAGGGAACTCGCGGCCTGAACCCACTGGAGTGAACAGGGAAAATCGGGGTCCTTCAGGGGGTCCAGCATTGAGGGAAGTTCCCCTTGGGCATGGGTACCCTAGCAATGCCAGCCTGTGACCCCTGGCACTGCCCAAGGGGCAAAGTGTTCATGGCAAGGTGCACCTTGGCACTGCCCATCTAGGCACCAGGTAATGTCAAAGGGGGAAGGGCATGGTGGGGGCGAAGCCTCTGGGGCAATCGATGGGGGTGGGGGTGTCCCGCTGCCATTCTGCCATTGGGGTCAATGTGTGCAGGAGGGAGGCCAGCGATCAGGGTGGACTAGGGGGAGGGGAGCAGGTCTGCCTGTGGGGGTTGTCTGCACTGGTGTAGCGTTTGCAGGGGGTATGAAGATTGGGGCGGGGAGGGTTGAGGCTGGCCCAGGAATGGGCTGGGGAGGCCCGTGATTGGGCATGGAGGGGGTGTTCAGAGGGTCAGCACTGTGGGGGTCGTGGGGCTGTCCAGCACATGGGAGGCTGACAGTTCAGGGCCACTGCACATGTGCAGAGTCCCACTGGTTTCCGCTTCCTGGGCAGGAATACACCCTGCCCCCTGAAATCTAATGATATACACGCTGGTGGTCCTCTGCATTGCAGATTGTGGAAGATTCTACTGTGAAATCCAATTGAAAAAAACAACATGAATTACTCCAGTTTTCCTACAAATTCAACACTTATAAATTTTCTGTGAGAATTCAGTCCGTGGTGCCAAAGCTCTTCGTCTTGCACTCATCAAGGCTGATGCTTGTTATTAGCGCGAGTGGGCGAAACGACCACTACGGACTCAGGGTGTAGTTCAATAACGGCGCAGCTTTATTTTCTTTTACGTCGACGGAGGTGCAGTCAGGACATACAATCGGACTGTTCCGAAAGCACACTAACGATCCGCTGCAATGGGCTATAGTTGTACCTGAACTTCGGTGCAGTATGCGATTCAAATGCTAATACTTTATTTACAGTATTCGACCTTAGCCATCCTGTTTCGATGTTTTCAAGTGTTGGGGAAATTGTTTTAAGTGTGTGTTAGTCATTTTTGTCTGATTGGTTATTAATGGTCTAGAATCTCTGAGGTTTGAACCATCGGTGTGTCATTGATCTCAAAAGAGGTTTGAGGGGCCAGGGACGTTTCCTTAGCTATGCTAATTTTAGGTGTCTCCATGGGTTGTTTGACTGTTTTAGAAGTGCTGATTTTGATGGGGTGGGGATGTGTTTTTTAATTTAGTTCCTGTAGGTGCCATCCTGTCCAGCTTCCCTTGTGTGCTAGCCCTCATTTGCATTCTAAAAGCATGCTCTTGCCTGCTAGCCTGTGTCTGTTTGTGATTTTTAGTGGAGAGGCTCTGAGTGTAACTTTAGTCTGCTTCCATATTGTGTGCCTAATTTCATAAAATTTGTTGTCCGATAACAGTTCCCCCCGTCGGTCGGGAGCGGACTTGTTCCGCCTCCCTCAGACTGATTTCCTTAACAAATTTTATGTCCGGTGCTCCCTGCATTTGCACGCTGCAGTCGTACAGTTTAGGGGAGACCTGGGTTTGTCAAATTTGGTGTATGCGGGAGAAGTCTTTCCGATTTGTTAATTGTCCTATATTGCCAATCATTCTGATTAGTTCCCTCCTAGTTTTGGTTTTCTTGCGCTGGCGGTATGTATACCACATTATTACCCCCCAGGATATTGCCAGTATAAGTTGGATGGCAACCAGTATGTGCGAGATTATCCGGATCCAGGGGTGAATGTCTACATTTAGACCCCAGTCCCACACCCTCTGAACCTATGTCTGGCTCTGTAAGGTTGACTCTGTGTCATGCTCTAGGGTTTTGATATGTGATTGTAACTGGTGGTATAATCGAACAGGGTGTCCCACCTTGAGACAGAGCTCTCTCAGTACTTCTGCTAGGTGTGGGATGGGAGCCTGTTCTGGCTCTCTAATATTTAAGGTCATCTCTCAGTGGGTCCGTGGCATTAAGTGTCAGGGTCTGTCTACTTCGGATGTTGGTGATGTGGGCCTGGCCAATAGTGACCGGTCTGCGAGGGGTGAAGCAAAAGTTTGGGCTGGGGATCGGGCATGTCAGCCCGTTGTATACGAAGGATGTCTTTGTTGTGGCTACACAATACCCGCCTCGTCCTCCATATCCTGCCCCGGCAAAGTGTGGATCTGTGGGTGTAATTTCTAGGGTACAGCCCTGCGTTTTATTAAATCCACATTTAGCTGCCTCTCCTTGTCTCAGTGGGTGAGGGCAAATGGTTATCTCTCCCCTTTGTTTGCATCCCGAGAAGGAGGTACTGAACATCACGCCATGCCTTGAGATGGCTGTGACTTCGGTTAGGTGGTAGCGGAGGGAGGTATTGCCTCTAACAACACCAATGTTTTCAATCTGGAAGATAGGGAATGGTCCCGAGTCTGGTGTAACTATTGGAATCAATAGGACCATCCCTACTCCCGTACTCTCGCTAACCTCGCAGTCAGGGATCACTGGATATACCCAGGTCATTCCTTTCAAGGTTCGGTTATCCAGCACCCCCTTCTGATCTGCGAGTTGTGCTAGCTGGGTGCTGTCAATCCAATCGGGCACCTCCCCCCTGTGTACCTGGTCCAAATTATGTCGTAATTGGCCTATCATCCACTGACCGTACGCATGGCACAGCTGTCCCTGTTGTACCCGGGCAGTGTTTTCTCTCTCCCTATCTATGAGGCGGTTAATGGTACGGGCGTGTGTTTCTAATATTGTGACTCCATCTAGTTGGGTATGGGCACCCCTTTCCCCTAAAAGAGCCTGCTCGGCTTGTTAGGCTAGTGACCGTTGCAGAATATCTTTCATCACTCCCTTTAACTGTTCTATCTTATTATTGAGGCCCTGAATGTCAATTGAGTTAACCACGCTGGATCCGGTGTTTATTCCTGTGAGGATGTCATTGACTATACCCCTTTTGCTTCTGTGTGTGTGTGTGTGTGTGTGTGTGTGTGTGTGTGTGTGTGTGTGTGTGTGTGTGTGTGTGTGTTGTCTCTGTAGTGTGTTGCTCCCATCGCATCGATAGCCCGCTTTATGGTTTCTCTGCCCAGCATTTGGTACATACCTCGTGTCTGTTCTGAACAGTATCCTGGCACCTGGATCCTTGAGATATCGATCAGAACAGGCACGATTTTGTGCTTCACGTTGTCATATACAATTTCTCCCTCATTCCACAACACCAGTCCTCCCTCCGGCCCCCCGCTCAGCAAGGGGCAGGGTAAGATTTCGGGTGTCGTGGTTGTGGGGGCACGCGTTGTAGGAAGTGCAAAACATACATATAGTGAGACTACTGGAGCCTCAACTAGTCCATAATACCCACAAATGTCAATGTCCGATTTCAAAATGTCTGTTTGTGGTAGTGTTCGCGGGTCTTCGGGAAGGGCACAGATAATTCCGAAGGTGCAGCCAGAGTCGCTCAGCGGGTCTGGCCATTGGATGCATGTTCGGAGCATATCCAGTGTGCAAATGAAGCAGATCACATCGATACCCAGGTGGACTTGTAGCCATGCATTGGAAGATATTCTGTTGTTCTTGGGGAATGGTGCAGCCGGCACACACAACGCCTTGAACGTATTGAATATTATTCCGTGGGATTGTTGATAGGTGGTGTGCCCCTGGAAGGCGACCCTTGACAAGAAGATCATGGATAGGGCCATCCTCAAAGTGGTTGACATTATCCTGGAGAGGGGTAGGAAGGGTACACAAAGCCTGGTGGCCGCCAGATATTAGAATGTTAGTATTAACTAATTTCTATTAAGTAATCTACTTAGGCATGCCTCTACATCTATATACATATATACACATATTAGAGCCATGGCTGACGTGTGGCTCTCCTCCGTCCTAGAAATGAAGGTTGTTAATTCGATCTCCGCTGTGTAGATGGAGGTGGTTAGTTATGGGTCGATACGTGGCCTGTTTATGTCGACGGACTATTCTTGTCCTTACAGTCGGTCCGTCCTGTCTCTCTCTCTCTCTTCTCTCCCCCCACCTCCACCCCCAGCCCGGGGTGGTATGCCTTTAACTGTGACCAGTGTTTCCAGCGGCCTTTCCCTTTGATGTCGATACAGGCACATGTGTCACTGGTGAGAATAATTACATGGGGTCCTACCCATTTCGGTGCGAACCCTGTTTGGTCAGGGGCAACTTGGATCAAAACTTTGTCCCCTACCTGGGGAAGTGTGGGGGTATGGCAGATGTCATGTTTCCTAACCTGGTCTTTTATAGCCTGTTGGTCTCTGGCTGCGTGGTGTAGCTCTCTGAGTTGGTGGTCTAACTGTTGTACATATCTTTTCATTTTATCCCGGAGGGGTGCCATTTCTTCTCCTCCTATCGCTATGTTTTCTGGGAGTCTCATTGCCCTCCCCGTCATTAATTCAAATGGTGTAAGTCCTATGGTGTGACCTGGGGTGGCTCGTAGGCGCATTAAAATACAGGGAAGGACATCTACCCACCCCTGACCTGTCTCGGCAATTGACTTGGCAATTGCATTTCTAAGTGTGCAGTTCATTCGCTGGACCATCCCAGAACTCTGAGGGTGGTACGGGATATAGAATTGCTGTCGGATTCCCAGGATTTTACAAGCCCGTTTCATTATCTTACTTGCGAAGTGTGTCCCTTGGTTGGAGTCCAGTTGTAGTGGGACTCCCCACCTCGGGATGATCTCATATGCTAGGATGCGGGCTACGGTGGCGGCTTCGCAATCCTGAGTTGGGAATGCTTCCACCCAGCGGGTGAATTGATCGATTAAGACTAAACAATATTTTTTTCCTCAGCTAGTGGGTAGAGGGCCTGTGAAGTCGACCTGGAGGTTTTCCCAGGGTCCCTTTGGTCGGGGTTGGTGGGCCAGTTTGACTCTCGGGGTTGGCCGGGGTTGTGCTGGGCGCGTATGATACAGCGCTGGCAGTATTTGGCTACATCCTGTCCCATCCCTGGCCACCACCAATCAGTTGATAGTCGGGCCAGGGTCCCATCCTGGCAGGAGTGGTCTGGCTCGTGGTGGAGTCGGAGTAGTTCGGTGTGTATAAATGAGGGGGTGGCTACTTGGTGCCCTCTGAGCCTCACTCCATCTTTGTCCCTGGATGCCCCTGCCTGTTCCCAGTGTGCCACCTCATCTGGGCTGGTATTACCCTGCAGCTTATAAATACCCACTTCCTCCAAGGGTGCTGTTGTGGTGGCGGCTATGTGTGGGAGGGCTTCCCCAGCTGCTGTCTTGGCTGCGGCGTCTGCTAGTTGGTTCCCCTTCTGTTCTGCTGTCTTTACTCTCTGGTGGGTTTTTATCTTAATTACGGCTGCTTGTGAGGGCAGCCTGGCAGCAGCTACCAGGTCTCGGATTATATTTTCATGCTTTATGCGGCCCCCCCCACCGTGGTGATAAACCCGCGCCTTTTCCAGGCCATCATGTAATCGTGGACCACCCCAAACACGTATTGGCTGTCAGTATACACATTTACTTGCTTTTCCCTTCCTGTCTTGAGGGCTTCCATGAGGGCTATGAGTTCGGCCACTTGGGCTGAGGTCTCCCCACTCATGGTGCCTTTTGCTACCAGTGTCCCTTCTTGGTCTGCTACTGCCCAGCCTGTGAGGTATTGTCCCTCTATTTGTTTCTGGGACCCGTCTACATACAGTGTGAGGTCGGGGTTATCTAGGGGTTGGTCATTAATCCTCCCCTCCGCTTCAGTGTCTGGGTTAATCGGGCAGTAGTGCGGACTTCTTCTGATAGGAGTCCCTCAGCGGGGTTCTTCCCAGTGTCCCGCGCTATCTGGACTGACCGGTCGCGAGGGAGGAGTACTGCTTCCCAATTGGCCCTTCGGGCGTCGGAAACAGTCCGGAGCCGGCCTGTGTTCAGGAGTTCGACGATAGTGTGTTTTGTGTGTAAAATTATTTGTCCTGACATGGTGATTGGTTCGCATACCCTGACTGCACAGGTGGCACAATCTAGAGCTGCCACACATTTGTGCAGTCCCTGGGCTACCAGGGATTGTCGGGTAGAATAATATGCCACCGGTCGCATGGTACCCCCATATTCTTGGGTTATTACGGAGCTATAAAATCCCTCTTCTGAGTCATAGAAGAGGTGGAAATGTTTGTTTATGTTAGGCAGGCGTAGGGCTGGAGCTGCTAATAGTTCTGATTTTAGGTGTGTGTATGCTACCTCCTGTTCGGGTCCCCACTAAATCGTTTCTGCTCCTGGCTTTCCCCCTTTGACCAGCCGCTGAATTGGTTCGGCCAGGGATGCGAACTGGTCAATGAAATTGCGGCAGTAGTTAAAGAGTCCCATAACTCTGCGCACCCCTTTAACTGTGTTTGGACGGGGCATATTTATAATCGCGGTCTTCCGATCGGAGGGGAGGGCTCTCTTTCCTTGACTTATGTTGTGTCCTAAATACCAGACCTCATGTTGTGCAACCTGTGCCTTGGTTGAGTTGATTTTAAACCCCGCAGCCTGCAAGGCGTGTAGGATTGTGGACAGGGCTCCTATATGTCCTGTGAGGTTGGTGGAGGCAATAAGGATGTCGTCCACATATTGGAGGAAGGTACTTCCATAAGGGGACAGATCACAGTCCTCAAGGGCCTCACTCATAACTCGGTGGAAAATGTTGGACCTGTTGTGGAACCCTTGGGGGAGGCGTGTCCATGTGTACTGTTTCCCTCCACAGGTAAAGGCGAACTTTTCCTGGGAGTCTGTGTGAAGCGGGATGGACCAGAATCCGTTTGCCATGTCTAACACAGAGAAAATACCATGTTCAGGTCGGAGTCCGTTGAAAATAGTAGATAGACTCGCGACAATGGGGTGTTCTTTCGGGGTTATTTTGTTTAGGGCAGTATAGTCTGTGGTCAGTCGGTAACTTCCGTCTGGCTTACGGACTGGCCATATCGGGGAGTTAGTGTTGGACACTGTAGGTCTTAAAATACCCTGGGCAACCAAAGCCTGAACAATTTTCTCAGTGACTTGTAGTGCCTCAGGCTTTATGGGGTATTGTTTGTAGGGAGTGTGGACCGGCCCATGTATGTGTAGGGGAGGGATTCTTACGAGGCCGCAGTCTTGTTTCCCTGCTGCCCAGACTTGGGGTAATGATTGGCATGGAAGCCCTACTATCCCCTCCCTTTTCCAGTCTCGGGCTGTGTATGTGTGGTCTCCTGCGCGGACTGCTGCCACGTTTTTATTCAGGCCCCAGTATCCCTGAATCCCACTTTTGTGTTCCTTCCTCGCAGTCCACAGCAGGCGCTTGTTAAAGGCGTCCACCACCGCCCCTAATTCCCTCAGGAGGTCTATCCCCAAGATCGTTCCCTCCTGATTCAGGCATACCCAGAAGTGTACTGGGAGTAAAATGTCCTCAATCTCAAGTAGGACTGCCTCGCTCTGATAAGCTGTAGTTCTATTTCCCCCTACCCCCACTACTACGATGGAACGGTGGGTTGTAGGAAGTGCCATGTTGGTGAGGGATATCATGGCCCCCGTATCTATTAATATTTTGCATCGCCGGCCCCCCAACGATGCATTAACCCAGATGTGGGGGTTGGCTCTCGGGGTGGGGGCCAACGCAATTCATGCGGTCTTTCCGGCCGCCAGAGTCTGTATAATATCCAGCAGCTGCTGGTGGCTGAGGTGTGCAGTATCGGAAATGACTTCGTTCTCCTTTAGGTCAGGGACGCTTGCCGGGGTTTGGTTGTACGGGGGGGGCTCACTCTCTCTCCTTGGGAACCTCTTGCTACGGCAAACTGCCCAGTCCTGCAGCAATTGCAGCATATGTGGGAGAGTTGGGATGCCTAGACTCGGCAGTCCTTTCTATAATGACCCGGTTTCCCACACCTGTAGCAGCCCCCTCCGTCAGTTCCCAGGGAAGATACCCCTGCCCTGGCACTTTGGATCTTTCTCTGTTGGTTGTCTACAGTAATAACCCAGTTCTCTAGCTCATCAAAGGTGTTGAAGTTTACCAACCCGGTCTTTAGGATTGCTTGGTGCGCTGGGCTCAGCCCGTCCTTACATAGCTGGGGGAATGCGGCTGGGGGAATGCGGGGTTCTGTCTATCGGCATCGGGCATTCCCCCATGGGCCAAAAAGGCGTCAAATTTCCGTCGCCCGTATTCCTGGGCTCCTTCCTCCTTCCCCTGCACTACCCCTATGATTACGTTCCAGCTCATGGGACTCGCCCCATGGTTTGGGTAATATCATCTTTAAAATCCGCCAGAGCTTGGTCTTGCTCTCGGCGGCTCTCGTTCAGGTTCACGCACCAGGTCCCGTTCTGGTGCTCTACCTGAAGCTGGATCCAATAATTCTCCGGCATTTTGGCTCTTACGAGTCCTGCTATATCCCGATTATGTAGATTGTGACACATTTGCATCTCCTTAAGTTTTTGCCAGAAGATCGCATTACTGTGTCTGGGCTGGAGGGTTGGGAGTTTGTCCAGCAGTTTCATGGTGTCCCCCGGGCTAAGGGATACATATGTCATCTTTATCCGAGCCTGGGCAGATCGCCCTCTCCCATCTCCCCCTTGCCCCCCGGGGACACACTCAATTTTAACAGGGGCTGCCATAACGCTCTGGGATGGGGGGTCGGTGGTAGATGGAATGCTCCCCCCTGTCAGGCATAGTGGACCCTTTCATCCACTGAACATTCCCAGTCGGGACACTCCTCACTCGGAGGTTCGCATGAGAAGTCGGACAGCGCTGGCAGCACAGGGTTAGCGGCCATCACAGCGGCGTGTTGTCGCTGTGCAGCTTGCTCCTGCTTGCCTTGTACATATTTATGAACTCGTCCTGCAAGGGTTGCATGACCCTTTAATATTAGGATCCAAGCCTTGTCATCCTTGCTCCTTTTCTCCTTCGCCCACCACTCCCACTGTGTTTCGAGCGGGTCATGGGGCTTCCACCCTGCCTTCATCATGCTTTTAATTAGATTCTTGTTTTTTGTCTGCTAGATAGTGGGTAAGGGACCCTCCTGGTCCCCATTCAAAGGTGGTACTGTTGTTATCCATGTTAGTTTCCTTTACTAGGGTCAGTAGTGTACCAGCCCTGGCTCTAATGCTTTCACAGATACTTGTGTGTGTATCTCTGATTGGGTTACGGTCTCGTGTTTCCACTGTTAGTACGTTTGTACCTTCAGTGACAACCCGCAGGGCCCGACCTGCGTGTAGCGGGGAGATTGCCTCTCTCAGAGGCAGGTGAGCTCTGTACAGCCTCTCAGCAGGGGCCGCAGCGTACGGAGAGACTACCAACTACAGTGACCAGGGCCACTAGCTCCTACCCAAACTCCTATCACTAAATCAACTCTCAGAGGGCAGCCGTTTCCCTATCTCCTTGGGAGTCACCCGGACCTGGGTGCAGACTGGCGTGTAGTCGACCGCGGTTTGGAGTCCCCTGATGTGTAGTTGTTTTTTTGCGCTACCAGAGGTCTCCTGCTTGTAGTGGTCGAGGCACTCACAGAGGCTCCAGACTAAGTAGTGCCCAGACATGTAGCAAATTCCTCGCGGATTTTGCCCCCAGTGGCCCGATCTTTCGCGCCTGCAGAGGTCCTAACCAACGCAGCGCCCGGACATGTACCGAACTCCGAGAGTCCAATCTCAGTGGCCCGAAACCTTGGACGTCCTCCTTAACCTTAAATCCTAGGGTGCTGTCCCTGCCTTGTACCTGAACCTTAAATCCCAGAGTAATATCCCTGCTCTGTACCTGTTAACACCTGTTCTGTCGGGTCCCCTAGTGGGCAGTCAATCTGTGGTCGGGCATGTCGGGGGTCAGCGGAATGTAAAAATAACACAATGAATCACAGTTTGCGATCCCAGCCACCCGCCCAAAATAAACTTAAACTCACGTTACCGCTGTGCAGCTACTGAACGGACCCTGTTCACAGGTTCAGATCGCGGCAGCCGTGAAACACCGCCCTGACACTGGGACACTAATATTCCGCGGATTTGATGAAATGAATCTTGCTGCAACTATACAGAGTACTTGTGAGGCCGCAGCTGGAGTACTGTGTGCAGTTTTGGTCGCTGCACTTGCGGAAGGATATATTGGCCTTGGAGGGAGTGCAGAGGAGGTTCACTAGGCTGATGCCGGAGATGAGGGGGTTGGACTATGAACAGAGTCTAAATAGACTCTGTACTCATTGGAGTTTAGAAGGATGAGGAAGGATCTTATAGAGACGTATAAGATAATGAAGGGGATGGATAGGGTAGAGGTAGAGAGTTTCTTCCTGCTTAGAGAGGATAGCAGGACTAGAGGGCACAGCCTCAAGATAAGCTGGGGGGAGGGGGGGGGCAGTTTAGATCAGAGTTGAGGAGGAACTTCTTCACTCAAAGAGGGGTGAATCTCTGGAATTCTCTGCCTGTTGAAGTGGTGGAGGCTACCTCGCTAAATATATTTAAGTCACAGGCAGATAGGTTTCTGATAGACGGGGAATTAAGGGTTATGGGGAGAAAGCGGGAAAATGGAACTGATCCACTTCAGATCAGCCATGATCTTATTGAATGGTGGGGCAGGCTCTAAGGGCTAGATGGCCTAGTCCTGCTCCTATTTCTTATGTTCTTATGAGTAAAGATACTCACCCAGTGCCAGGAGACGGCGTTCCAGCGACGGTCGCGATCCCAATTGTTAGCGCGAATGGGCGAAATGACCATTACGGACTCAGGGTGTAGTTCAATAATGGCACAACTTTATTTTCTTTTACTTCGACGGAGGTGCAGTCAGGACATACAATCGGACTTTCCCAAAAGCACACTAATGATCCGCTGCAGCAGGCTATAGTTATACCTGAACTTCAGTGCTGTATGCTATTCAAATGCTAATACTTTATTTACAGCATTCGACCTTAGCCATCCTGTCTCAATGTTTTCAAGTGTTGGGGAAATTGTTTTAAGTGTGTGTTAATCATTTTAGTCTGATTGGTTATTAATCGTCTAGAATCTCTGAGGTTTGAACCATCGGTGTGTCATTGATCTCAAAAGAGGTTTGAGGGGCCAGGGATGTTTCCTTAGCTATGCTAATTTTAGGTGTCTCCATGGGTTGTTTGACTGTTTTAGAAGTGCTGATTTTGATGGGGTGGGGATGTGTTTTTTAATTTAGTTCCTGTAGGTGCCATCCTGTCCAGCTTCCCTTGTGTGCTAGCCCTCATTTGCATTCTAAAAGCATGCTCTTGCCTGCTAATCTGTGTCTGTTACTTTGTGATTTTTAGTGGAGAGGCTCTGAGTGTAACTTTAGTCTGCTTTCATATTGTGTGCCTAATTTCATAAAATTTGTTGTCCGATAACACTTGTCGTGTAGGTCGTACGTCCCAATGACTGGTGGATTGTATCAAATATCATGTTCCTTCAGCAGTTAGAATCATAGAATCCTACAGTGCAAAAGGAGGCCATTTGGCCCATTGAGTCTTCACTGACCACAATCCCACCCAGGCCCTATCCCCATGCATTTACCCTAGCTAGTCCTCCTGACACAAAGGGTCAATTTTGCATGGCCAATCCACCTAATCCGCACACCTTTGGAGTGTGGGAGGAAACCGGAGTACCCAGAGGAAACCCATGCAGACACAGGGAGAATGTGCAGACTCAAAGTGACCCAAGCTGGGAATCAAACCCGGGTCTCTGGCGCTGTGAGGAAGCTGTACTAACCACTGTGCCGCCTAGATTCGCTCCCTAGTTCTCAAGAGTAAAAGCACTGACTGTTGGCAGAGGTTGTTTTAGATGATCTTTTTGTATTGTTAAATATTAGAAGTAAGGTGTAATTTTAGGTGGGTTTATTTAGTGTTTCTGTATAAAGAAGGATAAATATTATTAGATTCATGCTAAAGAAAGGTATTCATATGTGTGGGGGTTTGCTCAGTTCAAATTGTGCTTCTAATGTGCTTAGAGAGGAGTTTAAAGTAAACAAGTTGGGAGAAGTGTAAAGTCATTGCTTAGTAACTAGGGGCACCTTTAGAGTGAGAAACCTTATTGAGTTTAGTTTTAGCTATATTTTGCTAGGTAGTGAGAGAAAAGGCAGTTCTCTCAGCTCTGTTAAAAGCAGGGATAGTAAGAAGCTTCACAACACCAGTTGAAGTGCAACAGGTTTATTTGGAAATCGGCTGGGAGATGTCAGTATTTAAATAGTATTTAGAAGCAGGAATGTCATACAATGGGGTATGGTGCATAAAAGCAAGCTGCAAGGGAACTAAAAGACAGTTAGTTCTAGACACCAGGGAATTGAAAAGTGGCTCCAGGAATATTGAAGTAAAATGGACCAAAGTGGAACTGCCTTTGCAGGAGGATACTGCTTATGGAAGTCAAAATCAGACCTAGCAAGGGAAGAACTGATGAGCTTGGCTACAGACAACTAATCATAAGGTTTGAATCATTTGGTCAAACTCTGGAAACTCTATTTCCAGAGTTTGAAGCAATAGTGTTTTGTTGGGAACTGAGGTACCTGAGTTTGTGTAGAATTTTGGAAGCATGGTGCAGTTCATGATAGAGAAAGCCTGAAAGGAGAGGTGGAAAACCTGGTGCTGGAACCCTTGTTAAAAAGTTGGGCTTAAGCTTTGTTTTAAAGGGAACTTATTAAACCTGGAACAGATTTTTTTGTAAATAGCAACAAAAGAGTATAGTTTGAAAGAATCTTCTTGGCCTCACTGGTGGAACCCTGGCACCTGGGGAATGCATACTGGGCACTGTCAGGGAGTGGGGCTAGTGGGGAGGGGTCGATAGGGTGGAGCTAGTAGGGGAGCAGCCAGTGGGGGCAGGGCTAATAGGGAGAGGGGGCCCACTGACACCCTACAGCGATCAGTGGGGGGAGGGAGAGGAAGTCTGCTGCCACTCTGCAACAATTGGTGGGGGAGGGGAGCCCGCTGCCACTCTGCAGTGATCAGTGGGGGGAGAGCAGTGGAGCCGCGATCAGTGGGGAGGGAGGCAGTCCGTGATCGGCCAGTGTGCCGGGGAGGTAGGCAGGGGCTGTGGGCCCCTGTGATTGCAGGGGTGGGGAGGGGGGCTGCAGTTTCAGGTTGCCTGCAATAGCAGGTGCCTGACAGCTGTCTCTTTGTCTGTTAGACCACTGCTACTGCTAATGTGTATGTGCAGCATCGGAGCCTGCACATGCAAACTACCTCCCTCTGCAGGGTTTCGAGCATGTTAAGCCCCGCCCACAGGCTTCTGCAGTGAGCCATACGTTTGCTCAGAATTTTGCCAGCAGAGTGCATATGGGGTCACCTAAAAGCACAGCCAAAAGACGGATCTGAAACTCTCCTAGTTTCAAGTCTGTCCAGCGCTTAGACAAACAATGGTAAAATACCACCCATAATCTTGGCAGTTACCTGCCACTTGGTGGACCCAGCATGGCAATCACTCAACCAATCAGAGTCTATTTGGCAACCACTCAGCACTCTCTTCTCATGCAGAATAAATTGTTGTTCCCTTTGAAATTTGACATTCTTGCCAATCTGTCCTGGTGAGTGCAAGACCAAAAGCTTCAACAGCAGGTCTTTTTCAGCAATAATCGCATGAAGACAGTATCTGTCATAATACCATCTGCTGTTAATATTTTTGTTCTCCCCGCTTCCAATTAAAAATGGTGCCCTGATACGAAATGCATGATAGTTTTGTTATGCTGTTCCAATTTCTTTGCTGTCTTCAGTCTAAATCAGCTCTACAATAAACCATATTTCTGTAGTTTCCATTTTGGTGAACCATTCCTCCAGCCATGATATATATAAACAGTAGTAGTGGTTCGGGTGGATAAAGAGAAAACTATAATTTAGTACTGGAGCACAGACGACAAATAAGAGTTTATTTCTTGTGGTTTATCATGTTCTGTGTTCTATTGCTCCCAGCCAGTTGACAGACCATATTTATTTTTATTTACCTTTAGATCCTGATTTGATGAATGATTGAAATATTCTTTTGTGAGTAGAAGGATTCAGAAATTGTATATTTTTATCCCAATCCCGCAGAAAATTTCCTGGCGGACTAAACTTGTGTTTATTAGAACTTAAAACAAAACAAAAATAAACTTCAAATTTTGACTCATCCAAGTCAGAGTTTAGTCCAAGACTACCAAAAGGGATTAGGAGGCTATTGTAGAACTGCATTTTTAGCCTTCACTACATTTTCAAATACTTTTTGTTTTACCTCTAATTACTCTCAGGAAAATTGTTTTTGTTTGTTGGCTTTACCTGATTTTCTTACCATCTTACTTTGTTCTAGTTTGGGGTACAGATATCAGCTGTCCTGTAGAATTTCACCCACTAATGGTTCTATACTTGTGAGACTGGATAGTTAGCAATTCAACAACACTGAAGTCAATTGTAATGCCCCAAAACCCTCCTGGCCGAGATTATTTAGCTCAGCACAGACTGCCAATTGAACATTGGAGCCTTTCTGGTCTCTGCACTGTTTGCAGCACCAGTATCTTTACAAACTTGGGAAGCTGGTGTGGGGAGGTTGCTAGAAGGGGGTGGGATGGTTGGCACAGTGGCAGAGGAGAAAGCATTTTGATATGATAGGATGAGCAGTGGCAATCAAAATTTCTAAATGTGTACAATTCAGGAAGAATATGACCCAGTCATTTGAAACTATTTGATCTCTTGCTAATTTGAAGTTTCTTTTTTAAAGTTGCCATCAAGTATTTATTTTAAGCTCACAGGCCTGGAAACAGTTAGTGATGTCTTGGTTTGAGTTGAAATACTTCTATTTAAAACTCGGAAAGCAGTGAACCTGTATATTTATGTGGTTTCAGTCTTGTAATTTAGTACAGTGAAGAGTCTTGTTCTTGATGTTGGTTGTTCCATTTCCTTTGGGCTAAGTATTATATATAAACTTGCTTGTTGTATTAATCGGGTGATCCTGCAGTTTCTGTACCTTAGTTTGATTTAGTTACAGATTGAAAAGCTGCACTGTGGTGCATTCCAGCTCACTACCCTCTTTAAAACTGTAAGTAGCTCAGGATCAATTTAACATTCTTATTCTGTTGCTCAGGTTGAGGAAGGCAAAAATTGATTCTAATGCCATTTATGCGGAGCAAATTATTAATTAAGAACTTGATTCAAGCAAAATTTTTTAGTCCTCTTGTGATACAGTGTCATGCATTGGCTGAGAACTGATTTTGATTTAATAAGCAACCATGTTTCACTGAGTTTGAATAAGTGATTGCATTGTTGGGGCTAGAACCCTTTGGGGTTTGCTAAGGAGTGTATATCAGAATCAGATGCTCTCTATAATTTAACAAATTAAATGTATTAGTAGGGTCTCAGTTCCCCTAGGACTTGGAATAAGGAATGCAGTTTGTTAGTTCTGAGAATGAGTGGAAGTTGAATTGGTGAGCGACTGTTGGGTCCAGAACCCAATAAAATTTGAACTAAAGAGTGTGTTGTTAGGGTTCAAGACTACCAGGGATTTGAATGAGTGAGCATATTGTTGGGTCTGGAACCTTGATGCTTAAAGATATTAAATGTTTTATTGGAAGCTGGCGCATTCTTGAACTGTGTATTGCTGAAATCCAAAATCTGATGGAATTTGAACCAAGGGTTGTATTGTTTGGTGTGAAATTTCAACTGATAAGAGTACATATTGACTTACGGATTCATCAAGAGAATGTGTTGTTGCGGTCAGACACTCCACAGAACCTAATCAAATAAGTTTATTCTTTATTTTTGTTTTGGGACTCTTGCAAACCTGTACATCTCTATAAGGAGAGTAAGAACAGCAATGTTATTCACTTCCAAATCACACAGCTTTCTGATTTGGACACACATCACCTTTCCTTCAGTATCACGAGATTCCGTACCAAATAGTGTCTTGGGACTGCCACAGCTCGCTGAAGTTAAATGGAAATATGCTAAAGTGAAAATAAGGTAAAATGCTGTGATAATTATTCCTGATCCAGGTGATTTCTAATGCATCAGAAATCCTCATCAGGATTTTTTTTATCAACAATAAACACATTATTAATCAATTGTATCTTCAATATTTATGAAGTGTGAACTATTGTTCTGGCGCAGATGGTTTTTCAATCTGTGAGCATTTATTATTTCCGAGAATCTTATCAGAGTTACAGCACAGAAGGAGTTCATTTGGCTCATTAGTCACACTAACTCTGTGCAAGAACAATTTAATCAGCAAGCCCAACCCAGCACCCTTGCTAAGTAACTGCTATTTTTTAAATCTTGAGGGTTTTATCCAATTCCCGTTTTGAAAATCACAATTGAATCTGGCACGACCACCTTCTCAGGGAGTGTGTCCAAATCCTAACCACTCGGCACATAGACAAAAATTCTTTGTTGTCTTTAGTTTTTTTGTCAATGAAACACCTTAAATCTACATACTCTGTTTCTTGACCCCTCCACCAAAGGGATCAATTTCTCTCTGTCTAAGCTCTCTTGATTTTGAACACCTCCATCAAATCTCATCTCAACCTTCTTTAAGAACAGTCCCAGCTTCTCCAGTCTATATTCATATCTGAAATCCCTCAACTGTGGAACCATTATTTAAATATTTCCTGCATCCACTTCAAAGCCCTCACACTCTTCTCTAAGTAAAGTGCTCAGATTTGACTACACGACTCCAGTTACAAATAGCATAGGTTTGAAATGACCACAAAGTGTCTGTTTTCACAGTAGTAACACTGCATACGTTAGCATTTAATGAGCCAGAGGTTTCTGTCCAATTGCTGAGAACTTGAAGAGGAATTGTTTACACAGGCAAGCGCCTTAAAATCAAATCCAGCTAGCATGCCAAGCTGTTACCTTCATGTCCAGAAAGACAGATGATCAGAAAACAGCATGTTTAAGCGTTTCATTGCCTAGAACTAACATTTAAACTTCAGTGCTCTCCTGATCATTGACTGAGGTTCTGAATGTAAAATGGATGCCTCTCAATGGGGCTCAGTGGTTTGGTTGAAGGGTAAGTAGCAAGATAACAAGGCAATCATCTATGTGGCTGTTAATAACCCTTAATAGCCGCATTAGAAAAATCTTGGAATCTGCCCATCCTCGATTCCTTTTTTTTAAGTTAATAATCCAGAGTGAACAGGACGACCTCATAGTGCAGGGCATCACCAAGACTGAAAAATTGGAGAAGTTGAGAAGCATTGAAGACATGGTGGGAAACTTGGATTTCAAAATTCTGAAGAATGTTGAAGTAAAGGAACCCTGAGAAGAAATCATTTTTTTACTGTTTAAAATTCTGTACCAAAAAAAAGACTAGAATGGGGGCAGGACTGTTAGGACCCCACTGTCAAATGGGAATTCAAAACTTGCACAGTCACTCATTTGTGATTTTGCCTAAATTGGCCAATTTTGTAGATAGAGGGCAGGCTCTTCATTGTATTAAGTACGGTGGATGGTCTCTCAACACTGGTCCAGAAAGCCCTCCAGCTTGAAAGCAGCATCAGGATGGCATGGCATGTAAGTGAAAGAAAATGCATCCCAAAATGGTGGTACCCACTCTCCCAACTTTTACAGATTTAAAGCAAAAATATAGATTCAGCAGCTTGCCTGCTATTGTAGAGGGGAGGAATGCAACCTGTAGCTATTGTTTTACATCCAGCTGCTCAACTGCTCTTGGGGACCTGAAGACTAACTGGAATATATCCTCAAATAACTCCGAGTGATCATTAACAGTGTGAATTGCGCCCTTGTTACTTACAGACAGATAGGCTTTCCAGCTCCTTCTCTTCCCTCCCCACCTCCAAGAAGTTGGCTTGGGATGGGATGGAGTCAGGGAAGCAGCAGACAAGTCGGCGGTATAGAACTCTGTGCCTGTCTTCATCTTTGCCCTTGGTGGGGGCTAAAAGTTCAATCCCATTATGCTAGATTTTGCTCACAAATGACTGACTGAGACTAATCAAGCTCACTCTCATTTATGCGGAAATGGTACAGAAACTTCAGGCAAAGGACAAAAGTGTGACTTAGTGTGGATGTCCAAAAGTTGGTGTCCAAACTGCATGGCTCTTCCATTAGCTTTATGAGAAAAGCGTCTCACTATCTTCCTCACCATAGAAATGTATTGAATGGTGTGAAGTTGTACCTGCACAGTAGCCATGACTTAACACCACCATGGAAAGTTGTCCATTGTATTCTAAGTAACCTTCTCATGACCCAAAATGGGTTAATTACTGCTAGTGATGCAGAAAATTAACTATTATAAGTAGCAATTCCCATTCCTTCAGATTTTAACTGCCGTAAAGTGTAAACCTTGTTTTTCTTTGTTTCACCCTAAATTATCTTTCACTTAATCTAATTTTTTCCTCCTCTATATTTCTCTTTCTGGACCTAATTTATCACTGAATTCAGCCACTCAAATTTACACTTCTTTTCAGATCTTGCACTGTTAACATCAAAATCCTTCAATCTGATTAGTTAAGGACATGTATAGTTACTTACCCTGTTCACATAGCCTTCGATTTCCTACATTATCAGCTCTCAGTTTCAGCAACTTAACAAATCAAAAAACTAAATAAGCAAGGGAAGTCTAACTAATTCCATTCGGGTCAATCCAGTGCATTGCTATGGCAAATCATGGTAAATGTATATTAAAATCTTGTTAAAAAATAGTTGGGAACTAAACACTTCTTAAATTTGAGAACCAATCAACTAATACAATACAGATAAAAATATAAAATGACAAAGCAGGTAGCACATTGAACAGTTCAGGATCTCAAAAGGGATACACCATCAGCAGTAGATGATATGAGTCAACTAAATAGCATGCAGCTACACATTAACTGGAACTGATTTAACTTTGTAGGCGCATTGCAAATCCATATGTATGCATACAGAAATATTCCAGTGGCATCTGTTTTTAGTAAATGTGCAGCAGTGCTAACCACTCCGTCACCACAGCACGGTGGCACAATGGTTTGCATTGCTCCCTTACAGCGCCAAGGGATTCCAGTTCGATTCCCAGCTTGGGTCACTGTCTGTTTGGAGTTTGCACATTCTCACTGTATCTGCTTGGGTTTCCTCCAGGGTGCTCCGGTTTCCTCCCACAGTCCAAAGATGTGTGGGTTAGGTGGATTGGCAATGCCAAATTGCTCCTTAGTGTCAGGGGGACTAGCTAGAGTTTGGGGTTGTGGTCAGTGCGGACTTGGTGGGCTGAATGGCCTTCTTCTACACTGTAGGAGTCTATGCCTCTATGCACACACTCCCCTCTCCCAACTTACAGCCATTCAGATCATAATCTACCTTCTGTTTTATGGGCAGTACGGTGCCTCTTTCTACACTGTAGGATTCTGTGATTGTTACGAGTTGCACTTTGAGTAAACATGGCTGAAAAAAACCAAATCTCAACTAGTTGTTGAATTCAAATGTCAGTTTGAATTCTGGGTTTTCTAATGAGGGACTGCTACAAAGGAACAAAGTATCTGATATAGTTCCGAATTCAAATTTAACCATCTACCATGGTGAAATTCGAGCCTGGGACCCCAGAGCATTGCCCTGGGTTCGTGGTTTGCCAGTTCAGTGATCTATACCAGCAGGCCGCAGGAGGAAGCCAGAGTGTCTAATATAATGCACAAATCCATTGGGAATAAGAGTAGGTCATTCAACCCCTCGAGTTTCAATTAAATCATGGCTGATTTGAACCTCAACCCCATTTAGGTGCCTGTGTTCCATATCATTTGATACCTTTACCTATAGAGAAGCAATCCGTCACCTCAGCTTGAAAGCTCCAGTTGCCTCAGCAAACTCTGCCCCCCTCACCTTTGGGGGGAAGGGTAGGATGGGAATGAGTGAAAATGTGCTCCCTGATTCCACTCCTGAATGGCCTAGCTCTAATATAAAATTACGTATCTCATTCTTGATTTCCCCAAAGCAGAAAAAAATGTTTCCTGCATCTGTACCATCCAATTTTTTTAACATGTTTGATCAAATCAGTTCTCAGCGTTCTCTACCATTTTCATTTCTGTAATAGATTAAACAAGAAGAACAACCTGTTTATGGGCTTTAACATGGGAAAACATTCCAAGATGCTTCATAGAAGCTTAGTGAAAGGAATACCTATTAGGGAGGGTCTTAAAGGAAGACAAGGAAGCAGACCATGGTGGAAATTGGGGGAACTCCAAAGAAAGATCCCTAGATGACTAAAGTTGCAGCCTCCTCAATGGTGGAGGAAAGAGAGGAAGCGAAGTACACAGAACATTGGAATTGATCTTGGGCAGAGGGAAACCGTAAGGTTATTTAAACAGCGAATGGCAATTTCAATTTGAGGGACTTTGGGAGTTTGTCCCAAAGTAGAACAGTAGAGTCATAGAGGTTTACAGCATGGAAACAGGCCCTTTTGCCCAACTTGTCCATGATGCCCTTTTTTTTAAACCCCGAAGCTAGTCCCAATTGCCTGCATTTGGCCCATATTCCTTCTACACCCATCTTATCTATGTAACTGTCTAAACGCTTTTTAAAAAGACAAAATTGTATCCGCCTCTACTACTACCTCTGACAGCTTGTTCCAGACACTCACTACCCTCTGTGTGAAAAAATTGCTCTCTGGACACTTCTGTATCTCTTCCTTCTCACCTTAAACCTATGCGCTCTAGTTTTAGATTCCCCTACCTTTAGGAAAAGATGTTGACTATCTTGCTGACCTGTACTTCTCATAATTTTATAGACCTCTATAAGATCACCCCTCAGCCTTCTACGCTGCAGAGAAAAAAGTCCCAGTCTAGCCAGGCTCCCCTTCTAACTCAAATCATTAAGTCCCGGTAGCATCCTAGTAAATCTTTTCTGCACTGAAGGAAAGGGTGAACAGGATTTGGTGCCAGATGAAAGGGAGGCAGCAGAGATTTGAATCACCAGAAGTTTCAAAAAGTAGAGATTGGGAAACCCACCACAAGGACATTAAAATAGTCCTCAGCATTCCTGTGGGAGATCTTTGCAATGTAGGATTAATGTTACCAAAACTGAAACTAGGCCACAGCAGGACAAAGTGAGAGATTGTGGCTTGCACTCTGGTGTTCTTTTTGCTGTAATAAACATTCTTTTAAAATTTACTAACTCATACCTCCATACATGAGCATGAATAAAGAGGAAAATTAAACATTTGAGGGAGAACTACTCTGTTATTTGTCAGGAAATCATAGAGAACTTGAATGTGATTTTGCATCGGGTTATAATTAGAAATATTTATCCTTGTTACTCAGTTTAAATGTCCACCCTAAACATGTTATACATTATGTCTTTAAGGCAAAGATAGATTTTTGAACAGTGAAGGAATTAAGGGCTATGGTGAGCGAGCGGATAAGTGGAGCTGAGTCTACGAAAAGATCAGCCATGATTTTATTAAAAGGTGGAGCAGGCTTGAGAAGCCAAATGGCCAATTCCTGCTCCTAGTTATTATGTTCATATACCTGCAATGGATTATATTAATTATCAGGTAAATTAAAGTGAGCGTTAGGCTTATTATGAAGCAGCATCTGTCAGGAAAGAGAAGAGCTGATGTTTCGAGCTTTGACAAAAGGGTCATCTGGACTCGAAATGTCAGCTCTTTCATAGATGCTGCCAGATTTGCTGAGATTTTCTAGCATTTACTCTTGGTTCCAGATTCCAGCATCTGCAGTAATTTGCTTTTATTATTATTGAGCACTAGGCTTGATCTGAGTAACCAGAGTTCTTTGTGACATGAGACTTGGTCAGCTAGGACTCTGTAATTTCCGGTTGTTTCAACTGTTAGTTTTCTTTGCTGGTTTTTGCTTCTGTTGAAGACTCTAATTCCATGTGGTTCCACAGCACCTCAGTGACTATTCTTCATATGAGCTTACAGTCAGCGATGGCAAGTTCTCAGAATGTGAACAAAAATCACAGCTTCGCATGACCATGACCTCGTGAAAACTAGAGGGAGTCACTGGAAGGCAAACAGGACCAAAATTTGTCTCTAATATTTGTTCTTCCTAACCAGGAGTGCTATGCTCAATTGTAACATGCTACTCTGGCTGAGATCAACTAACAGTATATATCATTAATTAATCCTGTAACCTCCCTGGCCTGTCTGCCCCACCCACTCACTCATTCACAAGTGTTGTATTGAACTCTGTTGCATATAGTTTGTATGGTGTGACCATTGAGATACAGAAAAAAGAAATAATAGCTTTCTAATGGTGGGGATCTTCTTGTTTCAGGTTTGACCGTGCACAGGAGATGGAGAAAAAAGTTGAAGTTGTCTTAAACACTCAATTAAAACAGGTAAATGTGTACAAACATTAGCCTCTGAACACAACAGATGAGTCTGTGTTCACGCATCACGTGAGATGAATTCATATTCGCAGTTACATACTTTTTGAAATGTTTTAATGCAAATGTGTTAATTACAATTGTAAGGTTTATACAATTTTATTTTGGGACTGTAACGTTAAATTTAGGGTCAACGAAAGGAGTCTTTCAATCTACCTGACAATAAGCCTTGGTGATTTGTTTGATAGAGAAGTAAAGAAGGCTTAAATTGGACACAATGGCAGCAGCCTCTGAGTTTACTACACCCATACTCTGAATCTCTCAAAGTCTCAGAAATATGTTATGATATTGGGTTCTAAACTGCTGTGCTGTGAATTGTCCTTTTACCTTTAAGATTAAAGGAAATTGGAGCCATAAATAGCTAATTAGCATTTATACTTGAAGTTGCCATGGGGAAGAGGGCCAAGGTAACCATTTTTGAGGTCAGGCTACAGGCTTCCCTACAAAGAAATGAATATCACAGATAGTTTCCCCCCACAGTCCAAAGATGTGCAGGTTAGGTGGGTTGGCCATGCTAAGTTGCCTCCTGGCGTCCCAAGATGTATAGATTGGGGAAATTAGTGGGGTAAATATGTGGAGTTAAGGGGATAGGGTCTGGGAAGATGCTTTGTTGGAGAGTCGGTTCACTCAATGGGCTGAATTGAGTCCTTCTGCACTGTAAGGACTCTACGATAGACAGCAATTCTGTTGTCTGCAGAGAGTAGAGGCTGCTTGACTTTGTGAGCTACCATAGTTGGATGCAAGAGGGAGTCTGTAGTTGAAGATACACATACTGCTGAAGATCTCCAGGAGATTTGTTCTGGCATAGCCAGGCTGAAAAAGGAACATTGAAGAGGCTAAATTGCTGGTGTTGGATTTAAGGAGTTCTCTACAAACTAACTAGTCACTTGAAGTTGCTACTGGAAATGGGGATAATTTTGGACTGTTTGTTAAAAGGACTTGAGAGTGCAATTTGTGATAAGTATAAAAAGTGATATTCCTCTCTAGTTGAAAGTATCAGTTGCCTACAAAAAGAACATAATGTTTAGCCAATAGTGTTTTTACAGTCAATATTTTAAAATGTAAAAACTTAATGATTTATTATTGTCACGTATTAGCATACAGTGAAAAGTATTGTTCTTGCATGCTGTATAAACAAAGCATACCATTCATAGAGAAGAAAATGAGAATGCAGAATGTAGTATTACAGTCATCGCTAGGGTGTAGAGAAAAATCAACTTAATGCAAGGTGGGTCCATTCAAAAGTCTGACGGCAGCAGGGAAGAAGCTGTTCTTGAGTCGGTTGGTACGTGATCTCAGACTTTTGTATCTTTTCCCTGACAGAAGATGGTAGAAGAGAGAATGTCGGGGGTGTGTGGGGTCCTTAATTATGCTGGCTGCTTTGCCAAGACAGCAGGAAGTGTAGACAGAGTCAATGGATAGGAGGCTGGTTTGCGTGATGGATTGGGCTACGTTCACGACCCCTTGTAGTTTCCTGCGGTCTTGGGCAGAACAGGAGCCATACCAAGCTGTGACACAACCAGAAAGAATGCTTTCTATGATGCATCTGTAAAACCTGGTGAGAGTCATAGCTGATATGCCAAATTTCCTGTCATTCCTTCATTTATTAACAGAAAACTCTAAATTATCTTTAAATGCTATTTTCCCTTCAGAGATTGCAACACAATGCTTTTTAACCTAGATGCGCAAGTCAATATGACTGCAATACTTTACCTTAGCATAAGTGGTAATGGTTTATCACTATACTTCAGAGTAGGAGATAGAAAAAAAGCACTGATTTCAAAAATAAATACCTCTAAATTGCCTATTCTGTCGTATATCTACTCAGTTCTCCTTTGCATTTTTCCACATTTTCTGCCTTCCTGATCAGTCTGTTCCATGCATTCAGTACTCTCTACATACACTAGTTAATTCTAAACTGTTAGTGCATCATTCTTCTTCCGAGCTTGAGCCCATGTCCATATATTGATAAAAACCTCAGACATATTAGAGTTAATTTTTGTGCTTTTGTTTAATGATTTTAAATTTAGTACTTAAATGATACTTCCCCAGTTCTTCTCATCTCCACATTGAGCGGCCTCAGATTCTTCAGATACCTTTGATTTATCTGTGTAGTGTCTGACTTTTGCTGCATCTCTTATTCTTGACAGCTTAGAAATACAATTTCTCAGTCTTGAAAGCCCGGCATTGTTGCAAGATGTACGTTGTATTAACATTCTTTAGAAAGTTAGGAGACAGGCTTCAGCGTACAGTTCTGTAACTGCAACATCGCTAAAAAGGAATGCTGTGCTTTGCTTGGAAGAGATTTATCATCCACATGAAGGTAGCTCTGCAGACAATATTATCGGGTCCAGCTGTGCTACTCACTCAAAGTTAGATCATTTCTAAAAGCAGAAAGGACATTGTTGACAACAACTTTCAAAAAAGTTAAATCTACCATTTAGCAGAGCACTTGGGTAAATCTGCTACTATCATCTTGAATGTACCCAGTGATAGCAGAAGACTTAGAACAGAGCATCTACTGCCTGGCTCCTTTTGAGAATATGCATGCTGGAAAGTACGTGTTAGTGTAGATTTCGACCAGAATATGTAATATTTCCATGCATTTAAGCCTATGCACTTCGAAAATAATTTGTATGGTGAGGTGCTTTGAGACATTTCAGCATGTGTTGATGTTGGAGGGTGGAACAGAGAAAAGAATTTGTCCCAAAGCGAAGTGAAGAAAGCTTTAAGAGTGTCTGAACACCAGCTCAGTACTGTCTGCTTCTTGCTTGGTGATGTTCATTGTTACGATGGGTCCCCAAATGAGATCCCTCAATTTATTGAATTCTGGATGAAATAACCCTGAATTGTTACGCCCTGGGGTGAGGAGGGTAAAGAACTGGCTCTTTTTCTCTATTCAACCCCTTGGTTGGTCGCAACTAGATTACTTCAAAAATGATCCTATCATTTGTGGGATGCACTTTCCCAGCTCCAATGTTTTTATGTTTCAAAAGGAACCAAATAAACCAGGCTTTCTTGAGTTAAATAATAATGGATTTATTAGCTACGAAATGTGAGAAAAAATAACACAAGCACATACATCCACATAGATTAGAAATAAGAATTGAATCCAAACATAAGTTAAAAAAATATAAATCAGTCTTTGACTTGTCCGTGAGGAGTAGGTGTTGAAGTATTGTGGCCATTGAGATTCGTGATTCCAGTAGAGCTGACTTCATCAGTTGAATAGTTGGTTTTGAGATTCCAGTCTCCTGCAACTTAGGTAAGAAGTTGTCTTGCTTCCTTTTCAGCTGTGGCTTTGCTGACTTGGCTTGCTTCAGCAATCAGAACGAAACTTGTGTGTTTTTTTTAACTGCCTCAGAGCAGCAGGGATGACTGCTGATGTCTTTTTGCTTCTGAGTCACACACTTTGATCTACCCAACACTTGTCATCACAGTCGCGAAGAGCAATACTTCTTCAGGGAAGACATCCCTGGATGAAGGGTCATCTCGACTCAAAATGTTGGCTCTATTCTCTCCCCACAGATACTGTCAGACTGAGATTTTCCAGTATTTTCTGTTTTTGTACTAGTCAACACAGACAGGTTTTGTAGTTGGCTTTAATCCCAGTCTCGTATATTCCTGGAAGATGAAAGTCCACACACTGGTCTGGGATGTTATTTACAGGATATCATTTCTGCTGTGAAGATAATTAGCTTTCATTATCTCCAATGATGATGACAGTTTTTGAATGGCTTTTGTGCCTTTGATCTGTCCTCCTCTGAAAACAGCATGTGACTTCCAATGTAGTATCATCCACCAGAGCTATTCAGACAGTGCCTGAATTTACATCCTCTGTCATCTTGTATATCCATTTTTAAAAATGCCACTTAATTAAAGATTCAGTTTGTCCATACATAATACAGGATTTTTTGCCATCATTGTGACACCACAGAGGCTTGAAAGTAGGCTATCTACCAAGCATCTCAACCAAATTGCCCATTATCACCTGGGGAAAATAAAAGGTTCATGAATGTCATCACTACTGACATTTTTTAACTCTTTTGAAGATACAGAGACTTGCTGGAGTACCTGTCCACAGGGGCTGGTTTCTTGCCAATGTCATCTCCATATTTGTCAAGGGGCTAAAATTCTCCTCTTATATCTGGTGATGATTTGCACATTGGACACAGGGATAATGGAATATGGGATTGGAGTCATTGTGCTGACATTTGCTTGTCCTGGTTTTCTGATGGACAAACAGTGGGTGGTGAAGGAAGCTTAGACTGGCTTGAGGCTTGTAGCCATTTTCAGTTTGAGTACTTATGGAATGTGCTTTTATTACAAAGTCACAGAATTATACAGTGCAGAAAAGGCCCTTCTGCCTATTGAGTTTGCACCGACACATGAGAAGCACCTGACCTTCCTATCTAATTCCATTTACCAGCACTTGGCCCATTGCCTTGAATGTTATGATGTGCCAAGTACTTATCCAGGTACTTTTTAAAGTATGTGAGGCAACCTGCCTCTCCCACCCTCCCAGGCTGCACATTCCAGACCATCACCACCGGTTGGGTGGAAAAGCTTTTCCTCACATCCCTCCTAAACCTGCCCCTCATCTTGAACTTGTGTCTCCTCATGACTGAGGAGACCTGGATAAGTACTTGGCACATCAACACATTCAAGGCAATGGGCCAAGTGCTGGTAAATGGAATTAGATAGGAAGGTCAGGTGCTTCTCATGTGTCGGTGCAAACTCGATAGGCAGAAGAGCCTCTTCTGCACTGTATAATTCTCTGACTTTGTAATAAAAGCACATTCCATAAGTATTCAAACTGAAAATGGCTACAAGCCTCAAGCCAGTCTAAGCTTATTTTCCAAACGTCGCTGGATTCCGGGGAAGTGCCGGAAGATTGGAAAATGGCTAATGTTACGCCAGTGTTTAAGAAGGGTGGCAGGCAAATAGGCTGGTTAGTTTAACGTCTGTTGTAGGTAAAATGTTAGAATCCGTGATCAAGGAAAAAATAGCGAGGCATCTTGAGGAGAATTGTTTGATAGAGCAGATGCAGCACGGTTTTGTTAAGGGGAAGTCATGTCTGACAAATTTATTGGAGTTCTATGAGGATGTGTCTAAGGCGGTGGATAGAGGAGAGCCGGTGGATGTGGTGTTTCTTGATTTTCAGAAGGCGTTTGATAAGGTGCCTCACAAGAGGTTATTACAGAAGGTCAAGGGACATGGAGCTGGGGGTAGGGTGTTAGCATGGATAGGGGATTGGCTGTCAAATAGGAGGCAGAGAGTGGGGGTCAATGGGTGCTATTCGGATTGGCAGTTGGTGACTAGTGGAGTGCCCCAGGGGTCGGTGCTGGGGCCTCAGCTATTTACCATTTATATACATGATCTGGAGGAGGGAACCGAGTGTATGGTGTCGAAATTTGCTGATGACACCAAGATTGGTGGAACGGCAAATTGTGCGGAGAGTGTGGAGAGTCTGCAGAAGGATCTAGATAGGCTGGGCGAATGGGCCAGGAACTGACAAATGGAATTTAATGTTGGCAAATGTGAAGTTGTCCACTTTGGTAGGAATAATGGTAGGAAGGAGTATTACTTACATGGCGAAAAACTGCAGCGTGCGATGGTGCAGAGGGACCTCGGGGTCCTTGTGCATGAGGCGCAAAAACCCAGCCTGCAGGTGCAGCAGGTGGTCAGGAAGGCGAATGGGATGCTGGCCTTCATAGCGAGGGGGATTGAATATAAAAGTAGGGAAGTCTTGCTGCAGCTGTACAGGGCACTGGTGAGGCCGCAGCTGGAGTACTGTGTGCAGTTTTGGTTGCCGCACTTATGCAAGGATATTTTGGCCTTGGAGGGAGTGCAGAGGAGGTGTACTAGGCTGATACCGGAGTTGAGGAGGTTGCACTATGAGGAGAGGCTGAATAAACTAGGCTTGTACTCATTAGAGTTTAGAAGAATGAGGGGAGATCTCATTGAGACATATAAGATGATGAATGGGATGGATAGGATAGAGGTGGAGAGGCTCTTCCCGCTCAGAAAGGACAGTAGGACTAGAGGGCACAGCCTCAAGATAAAGGGGGGGGTGGTTTAGAACGGAGTTGAGGAGGAACTTCTTCACTCAAAAGGTGGTGAATCTCTGGAATTCTCTGCCCGTTGAAGTGGTGGAGGCTGTCTCGCTAAATATATTTAAGACGCGGGTTGATAGGTTTTTGATAGGCGAGGGGATTAAGGGTTATGGGGAGAGGGCGGGAATGTGGAACTGAGACACGACAAATCAGCCATGATCTTATTGAATGGCGGGGCAGGCTCGAGGGGCTAGATGGCCTACTCCTGCTCCTATTTCTTATGTTCTTATGTTCTTATGACTGACCCTTCAACTAAGGGGAACAGCTGCTCCCTACCACCCTGTCCACATCCCTCGTAATCTTGTACACCTTGATCAAATCACCCCTCAGTCTTCTCTGCTCCGACGAAAACAACCCAAGCTAATCCAACCTCACTTCTCTGGATTTAATATTGTCACATGCATTGGCATACAGTGAAAAGTATTGTTATTTGCGTGCCATACAGACAAAACATATTGTTCATAGAGTACAGAAGGGAGAAGGAAAGAAGAGGATGCCGAATATAGTGTTGCAGTTACAGAAAGAGTGTAGAGAAAAATCAACTTAATATATGGTAGGTCCATTCAAAAGTCTGACGGCAGCAGGGAGGAAGCTGTTCTTTAGTCGGATGGTATGAATTCTCAGACTTTTGCATCTATTTCCCAATGGAAGAAGATGGAAGAGCGTATGTCTGGAGTTTCAAAACTTGCTACAATATGAATGTCATTTCCACTTAAAGAAATTTTTGCACTTGTTCAAAACCTTCATGTTCCTGGTGCATGACACAGCTAGGAACACACCAGATGCATTTAAACAATAACACAGTAAAAAAAAAACTGTGAAAAGTCTCCCTGTACTGGCTGCACGAAGTAAGTAACTGACTACATGTTTAGCCAGTGCCGCAGAGGTAAAATATCTGCCCATACATGGGCCAGGTGATATTGGTAGTCAATTTAATCATATCCAGCCTCATCCTGTCCTCAGCTAGTATTCACAAATGTAATCTTTTGGCAATTTGTAAGAGTTTACAAACTAAAATTCTGACTAGCCTTTCTGTCCCAGCCCACAGATAGTGAGGTAAATTGTTATCCTCTGGCTGCTCTGTCAGTTGATAGAAGCTAACTCAGTACAAAGAGAGCAGTGAATCTGAATGGAAACTTTACCTTCTTAGTTATACCCACTGCAATTATCAACTGAACATCAAGGGGTGCTCTCCATTAAGAAAGCTTAATGTTAGTTATCATCTAGAAGTATCTTCCTTGCACTGATAGATAAAAAGAATCGTAGAATGGTTACAGCACAACACAATATTGTGTCCAAGTGCTCTCTACAAGTACAACTCAGTTCCCCACTCTTTTCTTGTAGCCTTGCATTTTTTTCCTCAGATAATTATCCAATTTCTGTTGAAAACTATAATTTAGTCTGCCTGGGTGCACCACTTCTGAGGCAGTGCATTCCAGATCCAAACTACACACTGCATAAAACCATATTTTCTCATGTTGCCCTTGTCTTTTTTTGTCAACCACCTCAAATCAATGCCCTCTGGCTCTTCCACTCTTCTGCCAACTGGAACAGTTTTCCCTATCTGCTCTATCTGGATCCTTCATGATTTTGAATATAGAATCTGTACAGTGCAGAAGCAGGCCATTTAGCCCATCGTGTCTGCACCGACCATAATCTCACCCAGGCCCTATTCCCGTAACTCCACATACTTACCATGCTAACCCGCCTGACACCAGTGTCAATTTAGCAGGCCCATCACCTAACCTGCACAACTTTGAAGTATGGAAGGAAACCAGAGCACCCGGAGCAAACCCACACAGACACAGGGAGAATGTGCAGACTCCTCACAGGCAGTGATCTGAAGCTGGAATTGAACCTGGATTCCTGACACTGTGAGGCAGCAGTGCTAACCACTGTGCCACCTCTTTTATTTGCACTTCAAGGCCCCTTGATCTTCAGCATTTTTCAAGACCCTACCATAGTGTAATCCTTTGTCTTAACCCGTGTACATTACCTCATACTTCCCATATTATCTGTCAAATCTCCTTTTAAACGTTCTCTCTGAGGAACAACATCAAATTCTCTAGCCTAACACATAACTGAAATTCCTGGAGCCATTATTGTATATTTTTCCTGCAACTTCTCATGCCTTCGTATCCTTCCTAACATACGATGCTCAGAACTGAGCATAATACTCCAATTGAGGTCGAGCCAGTGTAATAAAGGTTCACCATGACTTATTTGTTTCAGTACTATGTGCCTCTATTTATAAAATCAAGGATCTCATAAACATAACCACTTCTCAACCTATCCTGTTGAATGATTTGTTTATGTATTCCCGCAGTCCTCTTCCTGCACCCCTTTTAGATTTGTATAATTTATCCTATATTGCCTTTCCTCACTTTTTCCACCAAAATGCATCACCTCCCACTTTTCTGCAATTAATTTTATCAACCTCATGTCCACCCATTTCCACCAGCCTATGTTCTCTTGAAGTCACAACTGAAACACAAACCAATACTTGGAGCTCTCCACCAGTTACACCTAGCCATCCCAAACATATTGGAAAAGCACTTATTTTCTTTCAAAAGTTCATTGTCCACATTTTAATTCAGCCTTGCTGCCCTCCATGCTGTTGATCTATTTGTTTGCTGAACACTTATCACTGGTGCATCTGTTTATCTGTTACCGAAGGGGTAAAATAGCCTGTAATTGTGCAGGATAATGTTCAGTGTACAGGCAGCTAGAACAAGTTGAACCACTTGCATCGGAGACAGTTCTGTATCCTAACAAGGGATCTATGTATAAGATTTAAAAGTTCCTTTTCAGCTGGAGGGCGGCACCTGTAGGTAGTTATATGCTGCCATCACTTGATAGAAAAGCTGCCATTGCACCTTGAGATTATTCACAGTTTGATTCAGTACTTCATTTATTTTAAATGGCTATATAAAAGTTAAGTTGCCAGATGGTATATCCTGGGTGCTGGCAGGATTGCTAGGCAGGAAGAGAACTCAGGATGTAATTGGCAGACGAGAGATTTTGAGAGCAAAATGGGACAAGCAGAGAGTGGTACAGATGAATTGTGTACCCCACAGAGAACCAGGCCTGGGATTGGGAGACAGAAAAGGGACAACTTCCCAATTGCAAGACCAGGAGATTGAAAGCAAAATGACCAGCAGGCCATGAGTAAAGAGAGATGTGTTAGTTTCTTGACTTTGCTGCCTTTAGAGCCATAGGAATAGGAAATAGGCTATTAAGCCCCATGAGCTTGTTCTGTATTCCTACTAATAATTGATAGGAAAGTTAATTTATTTCCTGCGAGCAAGTGCCTAGTTCATTGGTTCTACTGGAGGAAACAACCAGTTTGAAAAGTGACTTTTTTGTACTATCTGGTTAGTTGGTTCACTGTTTCTACCCTGGGAAAACAAACAAATATTGTAAAAATTACTTTTTTAATATTTGGAAAGCAGAGATGTGAGCCTACGTTGAACCAATTAACTCATACAAAAAGGCTATGAACAACATAGGAAATTAAGAAAGCAGAAACCAGTACCAATGCCAAATCTTTATATTTTAATTATTTTGAGGCATCCATTAAAATTAATTCTATAAAGTTACATTTCTTGCTTTGGTTTTTGGAAATTTTAAATATATAACATCGGCTTCCCCTCAGATGCCCCAGCCAGCAATTTGACTAAAGAGGCAAATTGTTTGTGGTGAAGGCACAACTGCAGTCATGTTGAAAATTAGTTATACCTGAATCTTACAAAAACAAGCATAATATCTGACAGCCTTCTCTGGCTGTTCATTCTCATTATTATTTATCTTTGTTATTGATTGGTTTTGCAATTCTTGGTATAAGAGGGAAGAGGGACTCTTGGTGATATCATCCCAAAAATTGTCTTTAAGCAATCATGTTATAAGTAAATGCACTTTCTGAAATTCAGAGAGTACTAACTGGGAATCTGCAGAATGTGGAGCAAATCAGCAATCTTTTCAGAATCCGGTGGCTGAGATGCACCAATATTTGAAGGAAGCTATGGCAAAGGCCATGGACCTTGCTATGTAATTCTCTTTTCCTTGCCCCACACTAACTTTTGTCTCTTTTTCCACACACTCATTTTCCTGCTTTCACTTTCTATTGTGTACTTAATTCTTTCGATTTTCTCTCTTGCTTCCCCATCTCCCCTATTTTCCCTCCGATTCTTCCTGCTCCAGCAATATTAGACATGAAGCTGAGAGAGGTGGGCTTTCAAACATAAATCTTCACCACAGTCTGAACTAAATCTTTCACATCCTTTTTTAAGGCCACATGTATCTCTGGTTTGCTGCAATTTTTCATGCAGCATGTGAGTGCTTTCAGCTGCATGGCATGACAAATAAAAATCATAGTCAGCGTTTTGTCAGTCATCTTCAAACTAATGTTATGTTATAAAACCATTAGGGATTAACAAATAGTGTGGAGAAGCTGCTGGTCAATTTTTGATCATGTCTGTGTCATGGGGATTTTAACAATTGCATGTTCACATAAGCAGCTGCTGTTCAAGTTTAAAACCCATCAGGGCACATTAGAATTGTTTCCTCATTTATATGGAATGTGGCTTTGACCACCAAGGTTGTCAATTTTGGCCCAGAGGAAGAAGATGCTAATTTTCTAATTGCTTGCAAGAATCTTCTTGTTATCACAGCATAAGCTCCTTGATTTACAGAGTTTATGTTAATACATGGATCAACAATGATTTAAAGAATCCAGCTGAGATGGTGTTAATTTTTTTCAATTTCAGAACAGAATGTGCTTGGATCAACTTGTAATGCTTCACTGCTCAAATGTTGACAAGCTTACTTGATCAGGAGAGGTGATTGCTGACAGAACTTCAGTCACAGAAGTTCTCTTTAGCCTTACGTTCTATTTTACTTCATCCTCCATCTTTATGGAAAGTATTGTCTGAATCAACACAAGCTATGACTGACCCAGCCCCAATCTCAACTCAACTGCTTTGAACACAAAAAACTTGTATCACTCAGGGACGTGCATGTCAGAAAATTCAGTCCCTTTTTTAGCAGTCACTTCAAATATGATCAAAACATGTGTAACGTTTGACAATCTGAGCCTAGGATTGGATTGCACCAGGAGACATGGAGGTCTTTTTCTTCAGCCTAGCCTCCCACTCGCTCAATCCACAGAATCAAATTGCGTCAAAAGGCGACTGCCAAGGTGACAGGGTACAATAACTGCTGCTGAATCTTTTGCATTAATAACCAGTGCCACTTACAAGCGCTCAGCACACTGACCAGGAATGGCCATGGCCATGGCCATTCGCTGAACATTCACTGTAAAGTTATTATATGTACGTTTAACAACTCATGCCCCAAGAGTGTATGCAAACTTAATAAAAAACATTAAACTCCATCCAACCCCAAAAAGAGTGCCTCTTAAATTTAACAATCTACAAGAATCTGAAAATGTGATATTCACCACCTTTCTCTCCCTTCTCTATGTCTTACTGATGTCTAGTTCTATTATTGAAGGCATCCCCTCATTGCTCCACTTAAAGTGCATTAACAGTTGTTTACCTCTGGGGATATTGCACACCTGACCCTGATCCAGCCTACTATTCATACAAGGGCACTTAGCAGTGAGATTCAGATTTGGGAACACTTACTGATCTTTTAAGTCCCTCCAATGTTACTGCCAGCATGTAAAGGAACAACAGTAGAGCTTTGGGGAAAGAGCAGGGATGGGACTAATTGGCTGTATCTTTTAAGCAGTTTCCATTGTTCTATACACCAGTGATCCCTTGTTGGATACAACAATCACAATGCCATAAGCCCAGTGAATTCAGATTCTGAAGTTCTGCACTTGTAAAAGATCAGTAGTCTGGAACATGACTGTCTGTGGTTTTACTCAATTGTGACTGAATACAACCAGAAATGTCAGATATAAAGCTGTGGATTGCACAGTTCTGTCAAATGTCACATTTTTAGCTCATTGATTGTGCTGCAACCACTGTTTGGGGTGGTGTGAATGTCGGCTTGACAAGTAAAACCACATCCTATCTCTGTTTATTGTAATGGACTTGCAATATATGGCATTGTTTTCTCAAAAAAGCTTCACCGTATCTGGCTTTCTAACTTTAGTCTTGTAAATCCTGACCAGGATGGTGAGATTAATAAACACAAGTGATTTAATCTCGCACACAAGGTTTCAATTTCAAATAAAATATTAGACTTCATATGCTGCAGACTTAGCTCCTTGATGATATAACGGAAAATGCATTTCACTCTCGAGCCTATCCACGGGCTAATATGACACATCTGATCGGATTCTCTAACTCGGAAACTGCAATTTCCTCTTATAGATCATCGTTATTCATCATTGTGGTTTATCATTTCGGAAAAGTTGTTTCTTTTCCATTCCCTACACATGCATACAAAAGTACATTGGCCATCTCTATCTAAATCAGCAACGGTTCACATTTATATAGTACCTTTAACACCATGAAATGACCCAGCACATTTCACAGGAACATTATGAAACTTAAGTATGATACCTAGTCACATAAGAGTATGTTTTATCAAATGGTGAAAAGCTTGATCAAAAAGGCAGGTTTTAAAGAGTGTCATAAAGGAGGAAAGTGGATTAGAGAGCCTGTGTAAGTGAAGGAAATTCCAGAGCTTGGGATTTAGCCAGTGATCGAGCAATTCATATTCAGGGTGCACAGGGAAGAGAACTAGAGGAGCACAGATATCTCAGAGGATGGGACAGGAGGGAATTACAAAGATACGGAGCAGATACCATGGAGGCATTTGAAAACAAGAATAAGAATCTTAAAATAAATAAGCTTCTCAAATAGGAGCCAATGTAGTTCAGTGAACATGGCATTTATAGAGGAATGCTCCTAAGGGTTGGCGGGGTAAGCAACAATTGGGAGAGTTGGAAACAGGAGTCACCGCCCCAAAATGTCTCCAGTCAGGCCATTTGGCACTAACTTAGAGCCTAGACAGCTAAAAGCATGGCAACCGATAGTGAAGCAATTGTGGTTGCGATAGAGGAGCACTGGCATTTCAACGAGCCAGAGAAAATGACAAGGGATAGCAAGGGGTGAGGCCATAGAAGGATTTGAGCACATGGATGTGAATTTTAAATTTGAGACACTGCTTAGACAAGAGCCAGTGTGTATCGGCAAGCACAGGGATGATGGGTGAATGGGATTTAACATGAATTAAGATACAGACAGCAGAGCTTTGGAAAATGCAAGTTTATAGAGAGTAGAATGTGAGGCGCTGACCTGGAGTGCACTGGAAGAGTCAAGTCTAGAGATAACCAAGGCATGAATGAGGGTTCCAACAGCAGATGAGCTGAGGCTGGATGGAGGCGGTGACATTACAAAAGTGGAAATAGGTAGTCTTCGTGATCATCTTGGGAATAAATATGGCACCCAGACTGTGTAAAATCTGTTTCAACCTCGAGTTGTCAGGAAGAGGGGAAGGAGTCAGAGGGTAGGGGACAAGGTTTGGTACTGAAGGCAATGACTTTGGTGTTTCCAATGTTGAGTTGAAAATTTCTACTTATCCAGTACAGGTGTTGGACAAGCGAACAGTTTAGAAATGTGGCAGTGGGGTAGAGCTGGATTTCATAAGCATGCATTTAGCATCTAATATGGTATTTTTGGATGAAGTCACCGATGAAAAATATTTGCGACCAAATATGGATCTTTGGGGGATACCAGTGTTTAATGGTGTTGGGGGTGAAAAGAATAATCATTGCAGAGATATTCTGGCTATGATTAGGTAGAGAAAAATGGAACCAGACGTAGTTGAACAGTGGTGGAGGATGGTGTGATCAACCATGTCAAAGGCTGCAGTCAGATCAAGAAGGAGGGATGGTTTACTTTAGGATGGCATTTTGACTTCATTGAAAGATATTTTGCTCCCATTGTTGGATCAAGTTATATTCAGAATATATCGCTGTGACCACTTTCAGCCCATCCTTTTGTCGTGAATCACATGCTACAACCTATTCCCCTAAGCCTATTTATTTGTGGCTCTCACAGCTGTGAGCTGGTATTAGAACTGAGATTCTATGATATTCCCTTACCTCTCTGTCCATTGGGGTAAAGCAAGGAACTGCCATTAAGAATAAGGCTGCCTTAGAATCCATTAGGTAAGTAACACTTTTCATAGCATTATTGTTTTTGTCTAATCTTTCTTTCTCTCCTTTCTGGAGAAGTGCCTTGCCTCCATTATAATTGCCTAGAGAGGCACATCTTAATCAAAGACCATGGGGGCGATTCTTCCTTAAAAAAAGTGCCAAATTGGCGTGAAAACGAGTAAATCTCACATTTTTTTCAGTGGGAGTTTCAAAACAAATCTCCCTCATTCTGGGAACTGCAGAGCGCACTAGCGTAAATCGCATTGAAAATAAGTGGGCAGGGCCTATTCCCGCTTGAGAGGCCGGCAGCGTAGTGCTGAGTCAGCCAGTGCGCATGCGCTGATCTGTCAGTGCCAGGATCGGTGCATGTGCAGTGACCCCTGTCAGCTGGCCTCCCGATTACTAGTCAGGCCCACGACCCCTGCATCGCAGCCGTGCGACCCCCCTGCCACGGCCCAGTAACTGACCTCCGACCATGTCCGGACTCAGTCATGACAATTTCTTCAGTAAAATTGTCTTGAATTTACTCAAACAGTTTTTATTGTCTCTTTTCTTTCAAAATATCAAATTTGGGAATGGTTGGAAGCTATCTAATTCTCTTCCATCATAAAGTATGTTCGCCGTTCACAATTTCATCCTTCGTGAAATTTTGCAGAAATGGTCTCCCATGAAGAGTAGAACCTTACTACGTTAAGTTATGTGTACTGAGGCAAAGTGAGGTGTACATTTTAGTGTTATGCTGTGTTATAATAGTCATTTTCTCACCTTCTCAATTCTTCTGCTGCAGAAAGACCCAAAAGAGGCCGTAACAATTGCCATCTCAGCCCGATCCCTCTTTGACATGCGAGAAGAACATGAGTTGTTCTTGACCGAAGGACCAGAAGAGTTTGAAAACTTTCAAATCACCAATGAAGACGTACCTCTGAAGGAAGGCATCGCTTACCCATTCATCAAGGTAAATTCCTATGCATATCCTGGGCCAACCTCCAATAATGCTATGAACTTTCTGCCTAACACAGCAACACAATAGCATATTGGCAACATTTTACTGTTTTAGGTGTGAAATTTGTTTAAACACCTTGCTTCTTTACAATCCTTGAATACATCATTGCCATTAAGTTTCAGTTTCTATGATAGTCCCCTCACATGATTCCTTTCCCACATGTCCCAATTCAGCTAAGACATCTCTTGCAGATAATTCAGAGTACTTCATTTTGTGAAACAATTTGTGTGGTCGTGATATGATAAGCCATTTATAGGTACCCATAATAGTTTTATTTTCATGCATAAGAACTAAGTACTTGAAGAATGGCAACAGCAATTTATAGATGAATGATCCCTTCTCACCCTCTCCTCCTCCCCCTCCCCCTTAGGCTTCAGATTGCAGCCCAATTTTCTTTATTGTCTCTTTCAGGCCATTCAGATGGTAAATAATAGGTTACAGGAAACAAATCCTGAAGAAAAGCAACTCTTTGAAATTATCCTTCTCTCAACTCACAGCGCTGAAGGTGGGGTGCGGATCATTAATAGTGTAAAGCATTACGGTGAGTTGGTGCGCACAACTGACGTGTTCGCAACAATTGCATTCATTCTTACATACTTTAACGTAGCTTACCCTTTACATCTCTCCTGTTGCAGGTTGTAAAGAAAGGAAGTCATATATATGAGAAATATTCTTCCATTGATCATTAATTCACTTTGCAATTGCTTTGAAGTATTTTAACTTTCCCGATCTGTTCTTTATCTATTTTGTTTTCAAAGGCCTGGAGCAGATTACCCTGGGATAGTTTTGTTCAACTCATTCTCCCACCCGCGGCTCCCCCACCCCATCCCAATTCCACTTTTAATATCTACTCTCATCAGAGGCAATAATCGAGCATGATTACCCTCCAACACCATTCTGCATATGCAAGCGTAGACTGTGAGGGTTGAAAAACACATTCAGTCCTGGAGCATATCATATCCAAGCTTATTATTCAAAAATGTGTAGTTTTCAGCTGGGATCGCTGTATCATGATCAAGAACAGAAAGGCTGCTGATCCTTTTCCCTTTCCTAGCCCAGGGATGCTGAAGACAATTACAGTTGCCCAAATATAGCCTTGCCTGATATCAACTAAATCATTGGGTGGTGTTATAATTATCACCGTCTTGCAAAAAATTTCTCACTTTTTGTATCCGGAGTAATTATCAACATTGAGAATTATCTTGTCAGGACAGTGATAGTATAAAATGATTCTTATTTTGTTTCAATCACTGATGTTATTTATGGTCATCGGGTTTCCTTAACTAATCCTGACAAGCGTTCTGTTCTACGAATGCAGCATGAATGCAAATAGTTCAAATAAAGTAAAACAAAAAGCATCCACTGCAACATATAGCTGCTTTAGCTGCAAGACCTCCCATGTTTTGATTTGATTTGATTTATTATTGTCACATTTATCAGTATACAGTGAAAAGTATTGTTTCTTGTGCACTAAACAGACAAAGCATACCATACATAGGGAAAGAAAGGAGAGAGTGCAGAATGTAGTGTTACAATCATAGCTGGATTGTAGAGAAAGATCAACTTAATCCAAGGTAGGTCCATTCAAAAGTCTGATGGCAGCAGGGAAGAAGCTGTTCTTGTGGTGGTTGTGTGTGACCTCAGACTTTTGTATCTTTTTCCCAATGGAAGAAGGTGGAAGAGAGTATGTCCGGGTTGCGTGAGGTCCTTGATTATGCTGGCTCTTTTCTGAGGCAGTGGAAGTGTAGGTAGAGTCAGTGGATGGGAGGCTGGTTTGTGTAATGGACTGGGCTTAATTCATGACTCTTTGTAGTTTCTCGCAGTCTTGGACAGAGCAGGAGCCAGATCAAGCTGTGATACAGCCAGAAATAATGCTTTCTATGGTGCATCTGTAAAAGTTGGTGAGAGTCATGGTGGACATGCCAAATTTCCTTAGCCTCCTGAGAAAGTAGAAGCATTGGTGGGCTCTCTTTATTATCGCATGGCTTGGAGGGACCAGGATAGGATATTGGTGAAACTTTAAGCTCTTGATCATTTCCACTTTGTCCCCATTGATGTAGACAGGAGCATGTCTTCCACTATGCTTTCTGAAGTTGATGACTATATCCTTCATTTTGTTGACATTGAGGGAGACATTATTGTCATTGCACTGGTTCACCAGATTCTCTATCTCTTTCCTGTACTCAATGTGTGTCAATGCACTAACAATAAACCCAGTGTTATGTTTATGAGTTAGTCATTAACATTTGCAGCTAATACAGTATTCTTTGAATACTCTGCATATTTGTGCTAAGATTTGGTAAATGGAATCTTTGACAATATGATGGCTACATCATTGTCTGAACCAACTAGAAACAACCTGATGCATGAAATCTGGGAGCCAGCATGAATTTTCTTTTCAGCAACTGTAAGTAACCTAGTGAAGTTTTGAACCATAAAAATTAGGGTTTAATAACTAATCTTAAATAACTTTGAAATGTAGGTATCTGTGCAGGCTGAGTTTCAGTGTTTCTTAGCTGTGTCATCAAGTTGAATGTTGTGGCTAAGAGCAATCTCTATCATTTTTTGGAGAGTAAGGAAAGACAGTAAAGAAACATCTTACATTTACACAGTGCAAGCTGTGACCTCTGGATGTCCCAAGGCGTTTTACAGCCAGTAAAGTAGTTTTGAAGTGTTGTGATGTGGGAAACATCACAGCCAGTTTGCACACAGCAAGATTCCACAGCAGCAATGAAATAAATGAGCTGGTTTGTTAATATATATTGAAGAATAAATGTTGACCAAGGCACTAGGAAAGGTTTCCAGCTCTTTGACTATCTTATTTCACCCTGATAGGGAAGACAGGGCTTTGGTTTAATGTTTCACTTGGAAGACAGCAGCTCTGACAATGCAAAACTCCTTCAGTGCACTGTGAAGTGCCAGCTGAAGTCTCAATAGTGGGACTTAAACCCATAACTTCCTCATGTAGGTGATAGTGCTAACGACTGACACCCATTTAGGAACAGGGAACAAAAACCCAGCTTGCAGGTGCAGCAGGTGGTCAGGAAGGCGAATGGGATGCTGGCCTTCATAGCGAGGGGGATTGAATATAAAAGTAGGGAGGTCTTGCTGTGGCTGTATAGGGCATTGGTGAGGCCGCAGCTGGAGTACTGTGTGCAGTTTTGGGCACCGCACCTGCGCAAAGATATTTTGGCCTTGGAGGGAGTGCAGAGGAGGTTTACTAGGCTGATACCGGAGTTGAGGGGGTTGAGCTATGAGGAGAGGCTGAATAAACTGGGCTTGTACTCGTTAGAGTTTAGAAGAATGAGGGGAGATCTCATTGAGACTTATAAGATGATGAATGGGATGGATAGGATAGAGGTGGAGAGACTCTTCCTGCTCAAAAAAGACAGTAGGACTAGGGGGCACAGCCTCAAGATAAAAGGGGGGCGGTTTAGAACGGAGTTGAGGAGGAGAAACTTCACTCACTCAAAGGGTGGTGAATCTCTGGAATACTCTGCCCGTTGAAGTGGTGGAGGCTGCCTCGCTAAATATTTTTAAGACGCGGGTTGATGGGTTTTTGATAAGAGAGGGGATTAAGGGTTATGGGGAGAAAGCGGGAAAGTGGAACTGAGCCACGACAGATCAGCCATGATCTTATTGAATGGCGGGGCAGGCTCGAAGGACTGGATGGCCTACTCCTGCTCCTATTTCTTATGTTCTTATGTAACAGGTAGAAAATTTAGCAGTTGGCAACAGGGTCCAGCCTGTCCATCAGCTGTTAGTCCAGATTGCTGATAAGAGTCTGCTTCTTTTATTCCTAGGTTTGGAGATTAGCAAATTTTATTTTCTAAATGGAACTGATCCTTCAATGTATCTACACTCTCACGACGTGAAGCTGTATCTTTCAGCGTGTGAGTCTTCAGTTTGTAATGCATTGCAAAAAGGTGAGGGTCTTGATTTGTGAAGTTTGTGCGTTATATCGAGAAAAAAAAGCTCCTTGTGGACTTTGAATTCCACTTAAGAATTTGTGGGGCTATTGGGCATTAGGGTGGGATTTCTTGAATTGCATCGAAGGATGTGAGGTAGCATTGAGGAAATTGCATTGCGATTGAAAGACACCCAAGGAGGGGATGAGACTCTTGTACAAATAATTGAGAGATACTCATAGATAATTGTGCAAAGCACAAGGTGAACCCAGAATAGTGGCTGCGGCAGGAATGAAGTGTCCCTTGTGGAAATGTCTGAGTACCCTCATTCCTCACATTTCTGGAGTACGTGTTATTCATCTGAGCAGCTCTCCCTGAGGAATGAAGAGTGCCTGGCTAATTTTTATTTTCTCACCCGAGCTCTGGAGCTCCACTGTGATCTTGGAGCTGAGGTTCACTAGCCTCATGAATATAGTCATAAAGGAAAAAGGGAAGACTTGCATTTCTAGTAGACATTTCAAAGTTCTTATGTTCCATGAAGTACTTTGAAGCATAGTCATTGTTGGAACATAGGAAACAAATACACATACGTGCCATTCATATATGAATTAAAATGCAAGTTTTCTTTCCCCCCGCCCAAGACATTCCTGCAGCTCTAATGCTATATCACGAGTATCGGACAGCAGACGAACATCTAAAGGTGGCATTTGATGGGGACTCAGTGTTGTTCTCAGATGAGACTGATGTTGTATTCAGAGAGCAGGGTTTGGACGAAGTCATCAAGTATGAGAAGGACAGGGAGCATGTTCCTATAGGAGAGGTGAGATTTATATTTTAATCAGAAATTGTTGCATGATATTCAGAATTTTGTTTCAGTTCTTGGCCATGTTCTCTGTACTACACAATTATACCTCACACTTCATCCTGAAACATCTTAGTTACATCCCAACACCTGATGGCGACAGATTAACCTAGCAGCTGTAGTTCTTCAGGCAGAATAATGGAGAACTGCAGTCGGGATATTTGCCTCTTAGATCAGTAGTCATAGCTGGCTACTTACTTGGAGTTCTTTGTGTATTGTGCTGCTGTCTAATTTCAGACATGCAGTCTGGGTAGTTTTTGAGCAGAGGGTGAACACACCTCCACAGTGAGTTGAGAGGGGGAATAATAGGGCAGATCATGCTATTAAAATTACAAATAGATGTTTTTCACTTGATTTCTGCACTTTGGGAATAGCCCTCTGTCCAAAAAGGATTTTCTTTCACTTGTGAGGAAGAGAGAAAGCAGTGATGCAAACCAGCTTTGATCGACATCCCACAATCAATGAGGCAGTGAATGAGCAGTGAATCTGCCATAGGTCACATGAATGTAAACTGTTTCATGCATAAGGACAGTTGTACTCAGTGAGAGTCTTTATTGAACTCATTAGAAATGGCACCCAACAAGTAGCCTGTCTCATTGTAGCGTCACATGATTGTGGAAAGTACACTCAATATGATTGCATTTCCAAAACCTAAACATAAACTGGATCGAAATGGCTCCCAGGGCGGCATGGTGGCACAGTGATTAGCAATGCTGCCTCATAGCACCAGGGATCCAGGTTCGCTTGCCAGCTCGGGTCATTGTCTGTGCAGTCTGCACATTTTCCCAGTGTCTGCGTGGGTTCCCTCTGGGTGTTCCAGTTTCCTCCCACACTTCGAAAGATGTGCTGGTTAGGGTGCATTGGCCATGCTCAATTCTCTGTCAGCGAACCCGAACAGGCGCTAGAGTGTGGCGACTGGGGGATTTTCACAGTAATTTCATTGCAATGTTAATGGAAGCCTATTTGTTGACACAAATTATTCACCCCACAAATATTTTCTTATTTCTGTTCATTTTAGTTAATCTGTAAACACCTGTTCATTACTGATTCACTAAAATGGAGACAAAAAATATTATCTCTAGAACAAAAAAAGTCAAAAGTTTCGATGACATTCGCTGTTGAACATCCAAATTATTGCCCAAGCTATCAGAGTGAGCCTGTGAGCTGTATCCAAGGGTGAGTAAACAGCAAAATAGAAAGGGAAAAAGTTGTGATTTAAGATGGGATTGTCACTCACCATATGCAGTTAGTGCCATTCATTAAATTTTACATAAACCTCAACACCTATATCTTTCATATATTTGTTAACTTTTCAAAAGCTCATTGTTATCCTGTGAATAATTTAATTTATCCTGTTAATAATTTAATTTATCCTGTTAATAATTTAACTGTATCTGTTGATAGGGCCCTTTGAAGAAGTTTGCCATGATTCTTGGAGAGATGAAGAAGAAGTTTAGCCCAGAGAATGACCCGATCTGCACATACCTGGTGACAGCGAGAAGTGGCAAAGACTTGGGTAAACGAGCTATTAAAACGCTGCGTGACTGGGGACTCCAGATAGATGAAGCTTTCTTTATGGCAGGGGCTCCAAAAGGTCCTCTTTTAGCCCAGATCCAACCTCACATTTTCTTTGATGATAACCTGCATAATATCAGAGGGGCACGTGCACATGGAATTCCATCTGCCTTGGTGCCAAGTTGCTGCAATTAGATTGAAGTGGCTCTTTACCCCTCATGGGCAGTGATATTGCCTAGCATTGTAGGATTAATTTTCTGATTGCTCACTCGAGAAGCAGAACTTCACAGGAGCAGACTTGTTCACAGGCTGAGAATGTCTCTCCATTGAAACCATGGTCTGCAAATGCACAATTTATCAACATGTACTTTGAAATAGGTGAGACTCCTCAGAAGTGTGAAATTGCAAAATTTGTCCTTGTGCATTAAAGTCTTCCATCCAAATATAGACCATAGGAATTAATTTCACTTGCTGAAGAACGCTTGTAAAATGATTATGGGTTTTTCTTTACTCCTAGCACCATTCCCAGCACTTGCAATCACAAAATTCACTGCGGAGCTGTTTTTAAAATTACAGTGATAGTTCCTCATACATAGAATAATTCCCCCTCCAGAGAGCCTTGTATATTCTCCAATATGCCAATAAACATTAAAGCTGGAGAATCTGGTGAACTATACCACATGTGGAAATCTATTAAACTTAGGTTTTCCTGATCTATACAGCCATGTGGGTATAAATGTGGGTGCTCTGGTTTCCTCTCACAGTCCAAAGATGTGTGGGTTAGGTTGATTAGCCATGCTAAAAATTGCACCTTAGCGTCCTGAGATGCGTAGAGGGATTAGCAGGTAAATATGTCGGGAGATGGGGTGGGATTGTGATCGGTGCAGACTCGATGGGCCAAATGGCCTCTTTCTGCACTGTAGGGTTTTTATGATTTCTATCAATTTGCAGCTACGCTAATATAAACATTGAAAGGTGGATAGATTCCAGGAAAGAATTCAGGCTGTTTTACATTATCCTATAATGAGTGACTCACTGCTGGGATAGAGGGTATATAAAGGGGTCCTGCAACAGGAAACATTTTCAAGTGTTAACTGTATGAAAAAACAAAGAACTGTTCATGGTCCTTCCACAACGAAGTATTAGGTTTAAGGAATACATGGAACAGTCACTGTTGCTTCTTTCGGTGCACTTGTTGGCTTCTATGGTAAAGTGTTAGTACAGTTCAATATGTTGTAATTTTGAAGCTCGGAGGAGTTCTTTTCAGTGAGGGATTTAAGCATGGAATATTTTGTTTCAGTTGTTTTCTTTTTACATTTGTAATGCTAACAAACTAGATATGTGATTTAGTGAGGGAAATTAGAGGCATTTGAAAATAATATAGGTTTTTTTTATCTTTAAGGTTTGTGGTGCAATGTGCATTACATTGGTAGTGGAAATTGTAGCTGAACTATTACATCTCAGAAATGAGTTGAGACAGGAGACCAAGCATGGCTAGTGTGCACAGCCTGCAGGTTACTTGCATTCCAGCAGTATGAGAGCAGGCTACAGGGACACGTAGCTTACTCCTGCTCCCACTTTTTATGTTCTACATTGGCTTTATAAAGATCTGTATTTGAATATGAAATGAGCCTTATTCTTTAGCTTACATGTGTTTCTCTTTACTGCTGATGTCCTTTCTTATATACTTACTAATTATTGACCCCCACTTAGTGGCACATGAGTTTGTACACTGCATGGGTGGGCTGTATAGACCAGGAAAACCTAAGTTTGATCTCTGGGGAGGAGTAGGGATGCTGCAGTTTTCATTAACATGTCTGGATTACTGAGGAGGGCATTGGCTTGGGTTTCTTCCAATCACCCTGTGACTCTTCCAATGACTGCATATGGATGTCAAGGGAATTGGTTATATTGCCCTTCCCTTAGACAAATTACTCTCTAGACAATAGACTCTCTAGATTTCTAGATTTGCACATGGAGAATTATTTGCTTGAGGCATCAGAGGGCTATAGATACCCAACATTCCAGAAAGAAAGCAATACATTCAGACCAGAAAAGGGAGCACTGATTACCGATTGACTTTCACAAAAGGCAGTGTTTCATTATTGTCGAAACTGTGCTATTAGTGTGAAACTGTATTATCGGAGCACAACCAAAATGCAATTGAGCATTACAAAATTCCAAAGTCACATTCTTCCAGCTTGAGAGCAACTTTAAAACTACAGCTTGCTTAAATGTGTCACCGATGGCCTTTTTAACCACGAGCGAAATGGTATAAAAATACAGTCTGTAGCATAGCTTGAATTATATGAACTAAAGAGCAGTTTATGAACCATACAGTATGTGAGACAGTGTTACAAGGCAATATCCTATAGTAGATATGATCATAGATTGCAAGATCTAAGCCAAAGAGCCAACTAATTTACATAATCTATATTTAAATTCAAATCAGCAAAAGAACACTGTGCACTTAGTTCTACAGTTACAAGGGCTGAAAATTTAATAAGGCTGTGCTTATATTGTAAATATCAATCTTCCTACATCTCGCAGGGAATTAACATTAAAAATGGGGAATGGAGACCTTATTGGATAATAATATGCCCTGTTTCTATGGTAAAAGATGGTGTAGGAAAATCGCACCCTGTGTATCTAACAGAAGAATAGCACACTCTTTTATACATATGAATAGGTAATATTGCACACTAGCCTGGAGATTCCACAAGTTCATGGGATAGAATTAGGATGCTTTGCTGGAAAATGGGCATGCACCTTGTGCTCTGGCCCCTTTACAACTGCGATCCTAAACTCCACTTCTGCATTCCATACTGGTATTGTCTTGGGTATACACTTTTCTGAGCTGCCCCAGAGATCCTGTCAGTTAATTTAAATGCCTTTACCTGCAAGAAACTGCCGGCTATATGAGCCTCACTAAGAACAAATTTTACAACAGTTGATTCTAGAAGGATGGGTATGGTTTGAATCTAGGGCCCAAGGTGAAGAAGCTATGCAGAAATATATTGAATCCATGCATTTGTTGGTCAGAGTAATCTGTTGACCCTTTCATAGAGAAGTGAAAGACTGCACCATTATTCCATTACTCCAGACGATTAAGTGTTAATGAAGTTATGAATAGCCAAACAAACAAATCTGCCTGCAGGATTTGGGATAGGGTAGTGGGGTAAAAGCACCAGATTAGGTTCTGCCCAGTCTAGCAATGCACCACCAGAATTTGTACTGCCATGTATTTATAATGGTGAAACAGTAGCACATTTTGTATGCACATTATAGGAACACAGTGCAGCCTATATTGCGTTTCAGAGGGGAAAAAAGGGGTGAGGCGGGAATTATTTTCTAAGTATCTGAATGGGCTTTCATCCTTTTAATATTGTGACCTAAGTTATTTGGTAAGAACTTTTCCTTGCCAAAGTTCCTGGGAATTAGGATTCAGTTGTTGCCAATTAGAATGCTGCCAAACTCATTCTCAAAATTTAATTTAAATTAAGTTGTATTCAATCAAATTATGCAATACTATTCAATACTTGGATATCGTTATTAACTAATTATGTGAGTAGTATATGATTCCTAATTCAGAAAATATTGTCCTTGCACTTGTACCAGGACAAGAAGTATTTCATCAAGTTGTTTCTCCTAGATTTGGGAACAATGCAGTTGCATTCCAATTTACAATACATTAGCTTTTTTGATGGTATATTATTGAAGAGTGAGGAATTGGTTCGTGGCCTGGATTGCTATCTATTCTGTATTATGCAAAGAATGAGTTGATTTATGCTGTCAACATTCACAATAAAACCAATAGGTTTTACAAAATGGTGTAGTTCTTGTGTTCTTTCAAGCCTGTTATTGTCTTCATTTCACTCAGACATACATACATACATACAGAGGAGTGCAAAGGCTTTAAATATATAAATTTATCACAATAAACAGGTGTCAGAATTTTGTTCAGCACGTTAGTAGAGCACTGTTTGAAGAGGTGAAGGCATAAGTGAAATAATAAAGCCACAATTAACTCACCAAATTAATGGAACTTACTGCCCAGAGCAACTTGAAATTCCCTTTACTGTAAGTTTTCTTCATTCATGAGATGCAGGCATCACTGGCTACCTGACAGCGCATCCTATTGAACTGAGTCACTTGTGAGGCCATTTCAGAATCAACCTCCAGGTCCGCAAAAATAAGTTAATGTGGAGGTTCAGTGTCATCAAGTTTATTGCACTGCCAGCCTCAAATATTGGATTACTGAGACCAATGGTTCCAACTTAAGCAGCCCCATGTGTCTAATTTCTGCCACCACAGTACTCTGTAACTGCTGGGGAGGACCTCAATGAAGCAATGATTTGTGAAAAGCATGCCATTTCAGAATCAACTACTGCTGTGGATCTAGCGTCAGATTAGTGATGTTAGTGAACCAAATTCTTTTTTACAACAGTGGTACCACAGTCATTATCACTATCTGCCATGGTGGGATTTGAACCAAGGTCCCTAAAGCATCACTTAGGCCCTCTAGATTATTAGTCCAGTGACAATACCACTGCACCACCACAGCATTCTGTAGCTAGTGGGGAGGACCTCGTGGAAATACAGAGAGGCAAAGACATGTGAAAAGCAAGTCACTTGGGCGTGCACAAAAATGATTATTTTTGAAAATGTTATGTCACAAGTTAATTTTAGATTGGAAAGTGTACTTTATGCTGGCCTTCATTTTTGCACATTCACAATCATGTATTGAGAGATGAAATGGTTATCTTGAGGAAAATGCTTACCTGTATACTTAAAGAGGCACATACCTTGGCTGGTAAGAAACCAGAAGTTGTCAAGGAATTGAATGATGGTGTGTGGCTGGCTAAATTGGATTATCTTGTGGATATTCTCCCAAAAGTGCTGAATTGGCAGGAAAACTGTTCTAAATTTTTCTCAGTTCAGCTTCTCACCCGAATCTCCGCACTCTGTGCAATGCAGAGGGCCCAGTCGTGAACATCATTAAATGCTCGGGGTTGGTGGGTGGGGGGAGCCAAAGAGCCTGAAATTGGCAGGATGAGTGAGAACCCGCGCGTGTACACATTGTTGGGAGATCGCTGAAAAGACTTCTCAGCATCCAGATCACTGCCATCCAAACCCAACACGCATTGCTGGCCTCATTGCAGCCCCCACAACCCCCGCACACACATCACTGGTCCCCAGAACCCACCCACACACATTGCTGGCCACCACAACCCTGCCAGACACAGCGCTGGCCTCATTGCTGAGCCCCACAACCACCCCATACACATCGCTGGCCTCATCGCTGGTTCCCACCACCGCACCCCCCACCACTGCCCCCCACTCACAGAAACATCGCTGGCTTCATAGCTGGCCCCCACAACCACCCCACACATATTGCTGGCTTCATCACTGTCCTCCCCTCCTCCCCCCACTGCCCACCTCCCCTCACACACAAACATGGCTGCTCACTCACTTCATGCCCCCACGAGTCTGGATAATGTGGGAATGCAATCCTTCCATCCCTTGAACATACTATCCTCACTGCTGCTCTACAGGGAACTTGCGTTGCGCTGACATGCACAACTTCAACTTGTGATCATTCCCTCTCTCGAACGGGAACCTAGAGTATTGTACCCCCCTGGACACAGCTGCTATTTGATTAGGAGCTCTGAGTATTGCAACCTGCCCCACCCCCGCTGCCCACCGGACACGGCAGCCTATTGAATGGCGGTCAATCATCGCCCTGAGGGATAAATGACACTCAACTGAGAGCAGCTTTCAAAATCTCTCACAAGTATTTGTCGCCAACGGGCCCTTAGCTGGTCATACTCACTGCACCTGCACTGATCTCATCAGCCAGAGTTGTATATAAGCTGCAGGAATGGACACACAGCCAGTCACGCCACAAAGATGGCAGCTCATAAACCAGCTCCCAGATTTTCAGAGGCAGACCAGGTGCACCTGCTAGATGCTGTGGATGAGAGGCGTGACTGTCTGTTCCTTGGCCAAGGCCCCAACCAAGGGGTGTATTTGCCGTGGTGTTGTGTGAGGAGGTGGCAGAAGTGGTGAATGCCAGGAGCCTGACACCACGCTCTGGCAGGCAGTGCCACAAAAAAAAGTACGACATTCTGCAAGCAGCAAGGCTGAGTGAGCATCCCTCTTGAAATCGTGTACGGATCTACAACCCTGCTTAGATACCTGAAGGCCATGCCACAAGTGACCCTTCCCCCAGGAACAGAATCTAACCCCTCCCCCTCACCCCTCAATGAACATCCTTCAGTGGTGACCGCTTTCCCCGAAACTGCCAGCACAACACCCTAGACACAGGCATGCATTGCACACCATGCACTGCAATATGTTAATGCATGCTATCCGCCTTATCTTCCCACAGGAAAAGAAAACCAACAATGCACAGGAGACTACACAGACTGGTAGTGGTGTGCCTGACCTGCAGCAGCTGACCAGCATGGAGGAGCGTGCCATGGAGCTGGCAGGGGGTGGGTGACGGGCCTTCCCGAGTGGTCACCGACAGCCAGGTCAGGGTACAGCATGCAAGTGAGCAGAAGTGCACCCTCAACCTTGGTCCTCCTCTAAGTAAGTGCGATGTCGCATGGAATGTTTTGCCTCCCTCCCCCTAATGTGTGTTCCTTTTTCCAGCTCTGGACACAGAGGAACCAGGCCCTTCGGGTGTTGCCACTGCCCCTATTGCTCTGGAGCAAATGGTCCGAGATCCCTGGATGACACTTCAGAGGGAGGCACTGAGAAATCCTCCGAGGGCAGCACCACTAAAGCGTCACCGCCATGTACCACACAACCCACCAACACAGAGACAATCACCCCGGTGTGTACCTTTAGTGTTGAGGCTTCTGGGTCACAATCTGGTGAGCACATCACAGACACTGATGCACATCTGGTGGAGGCGGGAACATCTGAGGGCTTAGGCATACGGAGGTCTGCTGGAGGGCAGGATTCAGCTGTCCCAAAGCCAGCTGCTGGGCTTCTGGATTGTTCCTCCCAAGGCTGGTGGAGATGCATCAGCAAACCTGGGGAGTTGTGGAAGGGCTGTCAGCAACCATGATGCGACTGCAAGGTTGTTTAGGGGAGTGCCACAGTGTGCTGTTGTAGGAGGTGGTGCTGACACAGCACGAGACCCAGGCCACACTGCAAGGGCAGCAACCGCAGTGGAAAGCCTGGTCCAGGAGTCTGTCCTCATGGGTGACAGGGTCTAGGCCATCCTGGAGATACAATGGGCCATGGGCGAGTGTGTTCAGGAGGCACAGCATTCGTTGACCATGAGTGTTGGGGGCAAGTGGGAGATACTACTGGCCATGGCTCGGAGTCTCACTGACATTCTGGAGACACAGTAGGCCATCGTTGTGAGCCTCAACAACTTAGCCCAGGCTCAGAGGGCTACTGATGAGGGGCTCCAGAACCTGGTTCCCTCACAGAATGCTGTAGTGGAGGGGCTCCAGAGTTTGGCCCAGTCTCAGAGGGATCACAAATCATGGGGCAGACGTATCTAGCCTCCAGGACTGGCAGAGCCAGGTGACGCCAGAGCTTCTGGAGCTGAGTCCAGCTACCTTTGTGTCCCATGGAGTTCTCCCGGGGCCTCTGGACACCCCAAGGGAGGATGAAGACCCATGGTTGGGCCTTCCACCAGGAGATCCCTGATGTCCAGAGACCTTCCGATTTCCCCCCACCTCACACCGGGCATCTCAGGGCCAGTGAGATGAACCGGGTGGCACCGAAACAGTGCCACCTGCAAGTCAGCTGGGGCCCTCCAGGCCACCCAGGGGACGTCCGCCAAGGGCATTTAAGGCAACAGGGCGTGCATCACAGCTGGACACCTCCATCTCCGATGTGCATCCTGGGGTAATACCGAGAAGCAGCAGCAGACAGTACAAAGTTAGAAAGTTGTAGTTCATTAAGAGGGCATGGGCAAAGGTCAGCATTAATCAGGGTTTGGTAATCATTTATGTTAAGAGCACAATAAATTGTTAATTGCATATCTCTCGGCCCGCCAGATACGTTACAGGTCACAATGGGAGAACCGGGGCCATTCAGTGAATTGAATAAGCTGAATGAAACTTTGCAAGGTCGGAGAGCTCATTTGTTGCTCCAGTACGAAAGAAAGGACTAATTCAACTGAAAAATGCAAGACTCAAAACTTCATGTCAGGGGCCAGAGAATATATTTGAGCACTTCTGTCATTTAAGGAAAGCACATTGACTTTGATGTGAGTGTCAATGTAACATTTTCATCAATGCAACCACAGCAATGTGGTTGAATCTTTCTAATTTAACACTTATTTCTCAGAACTCTCGACAAGAAACCTGTGACAAGCCTCCCTCTTGAGAGAGAATGGTAAAGCTAAACTTCCACCCTCAGCTCCATCAAATCTAGTGGAAAAGCTCATCCACATTTCCACAGACTGCTCCCTCAGAACCAAGTTCAGTGAAGTGCTGCCTGGGACATTATGATGTGAATATCCTGATCAACTCAGCACAGCTTCTTCTGCAGAAATGGAAGTCTCATTTAGAAACATTTAACTTCCACAAAGCTGAATTTTCAGCAATGACATCTATAAAGACCAAATATCGATCCAGACTGAACACTGAGCATGATATGTTTGTGAATTTAGAAAAGATATCTCCTCACCTTAGCAGAACTTTTGCTCAGCACTAGCAGTAAGTTTTGCATTAAGCGAAACAAAACTAATAATCTAAATATGTTTAATTGTATAACTAAATTTATACATTAAAAGTGTTCAATGAGAATCATAGAATTCTTATAGTGCAGAAGGAGGCTTTCAGCTTATCAAGCCTGCACCGACAACAATTCCATCCAGACCCACACCCCACAACCCCACGCATTAACCCTGCTAATCTTCCTGACACTAAGGGGCGTTTTAGTATGGCCAATCAACCTAACCCACACATCTTTGGAATGTGGGAGGAAACCCACACAGACACAGGAAAAACATGCAAACTCCACAGAGACAGTGACCCATGGCTAGAATTGAACCCAGATCCCTAGCGCTGTGAGGCAGCAGCACTAACTACTGTGCCACCATGCTGCCCATTGATCCCTTAATCCCTTTAGCCCCAAGAACTACATCTAGGGTAGCATAGTGGCACTATGGTTATCACTGTTGCCTCACAGAACCAGGGATCTGGGTTTGATTCCTGACCTGGGTCACTGTCTGTGTGGAGTCTCCACGTTCTCCCCGTGTCTGCATGGGTTTCTTTCTGGTGCTCTGGTTTTCTCCCACAATCTGAAGGACACGCTGGTTAGGTGCATTGGCCGTGCTAAATTCTTCCTCAGTGTACCTGAACAGGAGCCGGAATGTGGCGACTGGGGGATTTTCACAGTAACTTCATTGCAATGTTAATGTAAGCCTACTTGTGACACTAATAAATAAACTTTACTTTTAGTTGCTTCTTGAAATCAAACAATATTTTATCCATGGATTTTTTTATAGTTCTGAATGCGGAGGCCTCACGCAAAAACATTGTGAATCCTTGCACTAAGTCATTGGAGGAGGTTTTAGAAAGCTCTGAGACATGGCTTAACTGCTAACATGTAATTTTTTAGCAATTAGCTTGATAGCCAAAGCTAAAATTTGTACACCTGCGCTGTAATCATTGGTTTCCAGGGTAAATTAAGGCAGATTTACTTCAATGCAACATTTCTAACTAATAATGACTGCCCTCAGGGCTGCTTTGAAATGATCTGTGGGCCTTCCGATTAATCAAAGTCACCGATGATTTATCGTTAACTGATCATTATGCAAGAAGAGAGCAGTTTCATCTTGGGCAATAAAACAAAGTGTGCCAAGGATTGGAAAGACATGTGATTCATTTATCATTTCTTTCTGTGAAAAAAAGACAAGACCACATTTGAAATGCAAGGGTACTGAGCCTGGGTTAACTGTATTTCAAGGTCCAGTAGAATGGCAACATTGTGAAATGTGACATTTTTTCTTGAGCAGATTATTATAATTTGGTCTGAATCTTGTTTATGCCCTGCTTGCAGCCTCAATAAGAGCTGCTGGCACTGAATAAACCTAGCTAATGATGCCCATTTAGAGATTTAGCAGGATTGAGTTGTAAAATTAAAGTATTTGAGTTGACCTTTGTTCAGCACAGAACCCATCCTCCCCTTACCGACATGTCACAACCCCAAACCGTCACGTGTGGTGTTTTGCAATTGTTCACAGGAAATCTTGTGATGTTAACTCTTTAAATGCTTAATGACTTTTTGCTACTTCTCCAAAGTTTGGAATGAATGACATGAGAGGGTGAGTTGTGATCCTTTGCAGGCCATGTGATCAGGCTGGACCCTATGGAGAGGTCACAGGGGAAGCTGAGCCAATTGGGAGCAATCGCCCTGGAATGGTAATCCTCAGTTGGAGCCAGGGAGGAGAGAGTAGACTTGTGTACTCGTTCTGTCAGCCCCTTATCTTGTATGTATATTGTATCAGCTAATAAATTGTTTCTTATTGGAGACACAAGTCACCTTCCAATTTACTACAAAAACAAAGAGAGAGACAATAAATGGTCGGTGTGGACACTGCTTCCCTATTGTGATTTCTTCTGAGAGCTAAGTTTAGTGTGCCACGTGGGTTTGGTTTTCACTGAAAGTTAGCCACTTAATTACCCTTATAAATGTTCACTTGTTAACTTTTTGCCTAAAGTACTGGTCTCAAAAATTCGACTTTACAGCAATAACCACAATTTCCTCTGAAACATATTCTGCTGTTTAGGCCTTATAATCCGTAATGTGGGAGAGTTGAAGGCTCCGGGAATAAACCCTTCCAAAAAATCAGGAGTGGGGCTGAAAGCTGGACTGATGTCTAAAAATATCAGGTGTCATAAAAGTCTGAAAATGGGAATGTTACACAGTATTTTTGTGGGTGAGCATGGCGCTGAAATCTTCCCACACTATTAGTTTTTCTGACAAGTGGGATCTTTGCACCGATAGGGCACAGGGAGGGGGGATGCATGGACGGGGTGGGGGGGTGGACACTAAGTACGTCGGTGAAGGCAGCTGCAGAGTGTTCTAGTGCCATTGCACAAAGCACCATGATCTCCCAGTGAATCCGGAGACTTCCTGTTACTTGCTCCCAGCCCCACAGACATCAGACCTCCCCTCCATCATTGGCAGCATGTTCTCCCCCCACACCAACATGGGGTATCAGGATCCTCCTAGTGAGTCCCCTGGCAAACTCTCTATGCAGCCCTGTCCACCTACATGCCTGCCCTGGCGACTACCCCCCCTTCATGTTACCACCCCTCCCCCCACCCCCACCCCACCCCTCATCAACTTCCCTTTCATAGTCCCGCCTCTTTCATTGCCTCCCCTCCCCCATCAGAGCCCCCCCCCCACCAATCCAACCACACCCTTGCAGATCTCCACCCGCATAAGTCCACACCCATTATTGTGGGAAGCAATGACCTAGTGATATGATCGCTAGATTATTAATCCAGAAACTCAGCTAATGTTATGACGATCCAAGGTTGAATCCCACCAGGGCAAATGATGAAATTTGAACTCAATAAAAAATATCTGGAATTAAGAATCTACTGATGACCATGAAACCACTGTTGTTTGTTGAAAAAACCCATCTTGTTCACTAATGTCCTTTAGGGAAGGATATCTGTCATCCTTACCCTATCTGGTCTGCATGTGACTCCAGAGCCACAGCAATGTGGTTGACTCTGAACTGCCCTCAATAGCCTCGCAACATAGCAAGCCACTCAGTTCAAGGGCAACTATAGATAGGCAATAAATACTGGCCAGCCAGCAATGCCCATGTCCAATGAATGAATTAAAAAAATCTCAAATAGAGCATTCACAATCCTTTGGGGCAGACTAATCTAAAGATACACAACCCTCTGAGTGAACAAATGTTTAATAATCTCAGCTCTAAATGATGGAAGTCTTATCCTGAGGCTGTTGGTTCCTTGTGGCTGAGGTTCCTTAGCCAGGAGAAACACCTTATCAGTGTTTATCATGTCAAGAATCTTACATGTTTCAATGAATAACCTCTCATTCGATTAAATTCAATTTACTCAGCCTCTTAATATAGGACAAACCTCTCATCGCATGAACCAGTGTAGTGAACTTTCAGTGTGCTTTGATTTGATTTGATTTGATTTGAATTACTATTGTCACATGTACTAGTATACAATGAAAAGTATTGTTTCTTGCACGCAATACAGATAAAGCATACCATATATAGAGAAGGAAAGAAGAGAGTGCAGAATATAGTGTTACAGTCATAGCTTGGGTGTAAGAAAGATCAACTTAATCAAGGTAGGTCCATGCATTCTGATGGCAGCAGGGAAGAAGCTGTTCTTGAGTCAGTTGGTATATGTCTCAGAATTTTGTCTTCTTCCCAATGGAAGAAGATGGAAGAGAGAATGTCTGGGGTGCGTGGGATCCTTAATTATGCTGGCTGCTTTTCCGAGGCAATGGGAAGTATTGATAATGTCAAAGAATGGGAGGCTGGTTTGAGTGATGAACTGGGCTTCATTCATGACCCTTTGTAGTTTCTTGCAGTCTTGGACAGAGCAGGAGCCATACCAAGCTGTGATACAATCAGAAAGAATGCTTTCTATGGTGCGTCTGTAAAGGTTGGTGAGAGTCGTAGTGGACATGCCAAATTTCCTTAGCCTCCTGAGAAAGTAGAGGCAGTGGTGAGCTTTCTTAACAATAGCATCAGCATGGGGAGACCAGGACAGGTTATTCGTGATCTGAACACCTAGAAACCTGAAGCACTCGACTATTTCTACTTTGTCCTCATTGATGTAGACAGGGGCATGTCCTCCACTACGTTTCCTGAAGTCGATGACTATATCCTTCATTTTCTTGACATTGGGAGAGTGATTATTGTTGTCACACCAGTTCACCAGATTCTCTATCTCATTGCTGGACTCTGTCTCATCATTGTTTGAGATCTAACCCACTATGGTGATATCATCAGCAAACTTGAAAATAGAGTTGGAAGGAAATTTGATCACACAGTCATAGGTGTATAAGGAGTATAGTAAGGGGTTGAGGACACAGTCTTGTGGGGCACTGGTATTACGGATGATCATGGAGGAGACGCTTTTACATAATAAGAACATAAGAACATAAAAAATAGGAGCAGGAGTAGGCCATCTAGCCCTTCGAGCCTGCCCCGCCATTCAATAAGATCATGGCTGATCTGTCGTGGCTCAGTTCCACATTTTGCCTATCCTCGTGCTCTATGGGTTAGGAGGTTCAGGATCCAGTCACAGAGAGAGAAGCTCAGCCCCAGGCCATGGAGTTTGAGATGCATTTTGTGGGAACAATTGTGTTGAAGGCTGAGCTGTAGTCAATAACTAGGAGTCTGACATAGGTGTCTTTGTCATCTAGATATCCCAGCGTTGAGTGCAGAGCCAGGGAGATAGTGTCTGTTGTGGACCTGTTGCAGCCATAGATGAACTGTAGTGGATCCAGGTAGTCCAGGAGACTGGAATTGATGAGTGCCATGATTAACCTTTCAAATCACTTCATAGTGATGAATGTCAGAGCCACCAGACTATAGTCGTTAAGGCACGCTGCTTGGATTTTCTTTGGTACCAGGATGACGGTTGTCTCCTTGAAGCAGAAAGGGACCTCCAATTGTTATAAAGAGAGGTTGAAGATGTCTGCGAATACCCCCGCCAGGTGCAGGATCTGAGTGCTCATCCAGATACCCTAACCAGGCCCGTTGCTTTCAGTGGCTTGACCTTCAAGAAGGTTGCTGTGACATCTGCAATGGTGATCTCGGATACAGTTCATCTGAGGCTTCTGGGACAGAGGGCATGCTCTCGCTGACCTCTTGCTCAAAACAGCCATAGAATGCATTGTGCTGTCTCCAAGGCAAGTGTATCTTGCCTTAGGTATATAAATCAAAACTGTGCACAAGATTCTAGATGTGGTTTTACCAAAACTCTATACAATTGTGGCAAGACATTTTTATTATTGTGCTCCATTCCCTTTCAATAAAGACCAAATGCAATTTGCATTCTTAATTGCTTGTTTTACTCACATGCTAACTTTCAGTATTCTTTCAGTATTCAAAGTCACTCAAAACATCAACATTTAAAAGTGTCTTGCCTTTTTAAAAAATTCCATTTGTCTATTCTTATGTCCAAAATGAATGACCTCACACTTCTCCACATTACTCTCCAACTGCCACCTTGTTATCCATATGCTTAACCTGTCTATATCTTTTTGCTATGTCTTTGTGTTCTCCTCACAGCTTACTTTGCCACGTAGCTTTGTATTATTAGCAAACTTCATTTTTTTCTAATTATTAATATAGATTACAAACTGCTAAGGCCTCAGCACCAATCCGACAGCACTCCATTAGTCACAGTTGGCTAACTTCAAAATGCTTATTTATTCCTACTTTCTGCTTCCTGACAATTGACCAATCCTCCATCCTTGCAAATATATTAGCCCGATTCCATGAGCTCTTACTTTACATATTAATCTTTTGTATGGTATCTTTTGAAATCTTTCTGGATATCCAAATATAGTACAACTACTGGTTCCCCTTTGCTCTATTAGTTATCAACACAGTGGCACAGTGGGTAGCACTGCTGCCTCACAGCTCCAGGGATCTAGGTTCAATTCCTGGCTTAGGTCACCTTCCGTGTGGAGTCTGTACGTTCTCCCCATGTCTGTGTGGATTTCCTCCGTGTGCTCTGGTTTCCTCCTACAGCCTGAAAAATCTCCAATAGGTTTGCCAAACACAATTGCCCTTTCGGAAAATCATGTCGACTCTGTCTGGTCATGCTATGATTTTCTAACTATGTTCTTAAGAGTTCCTCAATAGTGATTCCAGCATTTTCTAATTGATGTTGGGCTAATTGTTCAGTTCCATTTCCTCTCCCCCTCTTTCCTTGAATAATTTGTTTCAATTCATTCATGCCATCATCAAATCTATCTATATTCTGCTTAGTTCAGTTCAAAACTTTGATAAATTGGGAAAGAGAGTGCAGTGCCATTTTAGGTATATCATAATTTGACACCAGTTTAAAATCAGGCAAGAAATAACAGCAACATTTAGGCTCCTTAACATTTTCCCTCTTTTTTAACTCATTGTGTCACCTGAATTTGGTTCTTTGTAATGTCTTTCCACGTCATGAAGGAATGTGTTCTTAAAGATAATTGAAGGATAAAGAGTGGATTAATCATGAGACAATTTCTGAAAGGATTTTGAATTCTTTCTGAATTATAGGGATAAGGGCTTTGCTTTAAATGAAACCTCCTAGGGCTATAACCTGTGTCAGGATAGCCGTCACAGGACTTGTTTTAACATATCATCTTTTGTGTGGAGGTAAAATCATTCTCCAGCTGCTGGCTAACAGTGAAGGCAAAACAAACTGTTATATGTTAGGATTTTGTCTGAGATATTCTCTCATATACGCGATATTACTCACTCCCTATAAGTTGTCCACACACCATAAATTTAGCAATAAGCCTGTGCGACCACTTTCATTTGCACAAGGTATGACTCTAAGCATTGAGGGTTTTCCCAAGATTCCCAATGACTCCAGTTTTGTTAGGATTTCTTGATGCCACACTGGGTCAAATGCTGCTTTGACGTCAATGGCAGTCACTGTTCCTGTTTGGACGAAGGTTGTTATGAGGTATGGAGTCAAATAGCCTTGGTGGAACCTAAACTGAGCATTGGTGAACATGTTATTGGTAACTATCTGCTTGCTAGCTGTGTCAATAACAGCATTATCACTTTGCTGACGATTGACAAGACTTAAGGGATGATAATTGGCCAGATTGGGCTTCTCCTGTTTTTAGTGGACAGGACATATCTAGGTAATTTAACATGTCGTGGAGTAGATGCCAATATTGTAATTATACTCAAATAGCTTAGCCAACGGATGGCTAGTTCACATAATCACAATGCATAAGGAAGCCACTCAGCCCATTGCATCTGCACTGACTCTCTGAAAGAGTATTCCACTTAGTCCCATTCCCCTGCCTTATCCACATCAACATGCACATTATTTCTATTTAGATAGCAATCCAATTCCCTTTTGAAAACTCGATCAATGTATTCCATAGTTCCGGAGCATGTCTTCAGCACTGGGATGTTATCAGGTCCTTTTCTGTGTCCACTGCATTCAACCATTTCTTGATGTTATATGGGAAAAATCAATTTGGCTGAAGATGGCATCTGTGATACTGAGGAATAATTGGTGTCAATTGGCTCAAATATGATCCTAAGGCTTCCCACGTGGGCCTCTTCCTGCCTCTGACTTTATTGTAGTAGGTTTTCCTAATGCCAGGAGATTGGTATTAAGCCTCTCCCACAATTAAAGTGGACTCAGCCGCCATATTTTCTGCTCCAATCTGCTGCCTTAAATGCCATCCTGAATCTAGATCTAACTTGTTAGCATCTTAATCCCTCAGTGGGCAGATTTTGCTTTTTGCAATAATGTAAAACAGTGGATGGTGAGTGGGCAGGCTATCTTACATCTCTTCAGATTTTTATATTTTCAGTGATTTCATGATCCATTGCCTTAATTTCCTTTTTATCATTTGTGTGAAAATACCAAGCTTTAAAACATAATATTTAAACTAAACTCCTTTTTATTTGATCTGATTTATTATTGTTACATTTATTGGGATACAGTGAAAAATATTATTTCTTGTGCATTATACAGATAAGACATACCATTCATAGAGTACGAGGGGAGAAGTAAAGAAGAAGGAGAAAAATATAGTGCTGTAATTACAGATAGGGTTAAAGAAGGTAGGTCCGTTCAAAAATCTGATGGCAGCAGGGAAGAAGCTATTTTTGAATAGGTTGGTACGTGTTCTCAGTCTTTTGTATTTTTTTCTCAACGAGAGAAGGTAGAAGAGAAAATGTCTGGGGTGCATGGGGTCCTTAATTATGCTGGCTGCTTTTCCAAGCCAGCAAGAAATGTAGATGGAATCAATGGCTGGGAAGCTAGTTTGGGTGATGGACTGGGCTTCGTTCATGACTCCTTGTAGTTTCTTGTGGTCTTGGTCAGAGAGGGAGCCTTACTGAGCTGTGATACATCTGGAAAGGACGCTTTCTATGGTGCATCTGTACAAATTGGAGAGTTGTAACAGACGTGCCAAATTTCCTTAATCTCCTGAGAAAGTAGAGGCTTTGGTGGCCTTTCTCAAATGTAGTGTCAGCTTGTTGGTGATCTGGACATCTAGAAACTTGAAGCTCTTGACCATTTCCACTTCATCAGCTCCTTTTTGAGGAATTAAGTTCAAATGATCTTAAAACGTGACAGGAATGAACTCATTTATTTTCTCCTCCTTCCCCCATACAATGGTTCACTAAATCTAAGGACCTTTTTCATGTGGATCACATTTAGCTGATGATGAATAGGTTATGCAATAGATTAGACAAATCTCTTAGTCATGGATCATCTGAGTTGCTCTGAATTACAGCTCAAAAGCTTAGTCATGTGGTTAAGAAGGTGAAAAAAACTCTTCTGTGCTCAGACTTTGCTTTGTTTCAATCTTAAAGTTTGTATTTCAGTTATGTTAACTTTCTTGTCTTTCTGCTATTCTCCTCCATCGCTCATGAAAATATGAACTCCTTGTTGAAACAGGGTATAAGGGTTTTCATTGCCCTTTGATCTCCTATTCAAATAGTCACATATGAGGATAGATAAATAGTTCTATGTAAGGCTATGTAACATGGATTGCAGCCAAGACTGATCCTGTTCTCAACTGATGTTCAGAAATGTCAACTTTCCAATTAGTCACTGATTGTAAGTCAGAATCGAGAGTTCTTTCTCTTGTCCTTGCTGGTCCACAGATCCAGTAGTGAACCAATGTTGCCAGCATGAGATTAGTTAACACAGCAGAAATTGGAAAATGATAACCTGATCTGTATAATTTATTACCCCCATGGTTCCCCCATGACACCACAATATTCAATGTAGCTTATTTCACAACATCATCACAAATTAGTGCTCCATTAGGCCATTTCAAAAAATAGTTAGATTCATGTTATTGCGTCCAATTATCTACAAAGTTCCTAATCTCCGCCTTGGCTGCAAAATAAAAGCTAAATGCTTGTTGACAGAGAGGGAACCTGATGGACAAAGCAGAATCCCTCGCAAGTAATTATGGTTGTCAATTTGTCAAGTACATATTAGGACTGAACACAGCAGAGATGCAGGGCTGGGACTACAGCTTGACATATTCCTATTGGTGTAAATTCTTCATTTACATAAGTCAGCAAAAATATGATTAAGCATTTTTAGTTGATCTTTTACTGATATTCATTCTCAAGGTTCTGATAGAATAGTAGTCTCTGTAGTTTTGATGGTATGCTTTGAGCCTGGGAGGCCAGCAGAGCCAGCACTTTTACAGAAAAGGGGTGTTTCTTCAGGCAAGGGGAGGCAGATGTAGGTGTGTGTGTGGGAAGTTAAATAATCTCAAAGTGTCAAGATCCTAAATAAACTTGCATTTAACTATCACTCCCCACTCTCTGGCTTTGGAATTTCTCTGCTTTGGAGATTGAGGGTCCAGTTTATACTTCAGGCATTTTACAGAACCTATTGAAATCTTGGAGTGTTCAGATCAATGACAGGTAGGTGGCAATGGCGCATGTATCTCCTCTGATCTTGTTGCAGCATAATATTGGCAGAACCCTTGAGTAGGCTGCTTGGAGAAGAATGATTGTAGGGCAGGTCTGAGTTAGAATTGGAACAAGTTAAGTGAACGCAGAGGATTACGAACACTCCAATTTCATTAAAATGGCAATACTTTGCAAGAAAAGGAATCTGAAACAAATAAAAAGCAGAGGGAAGCAAACCAGCTTGCACATCTCTGGATTATTTGGGGCAGCACGGTGCCACAGTGATCAACACTGCTCTAGATTATTTGGGGTGGCACAGTGCCACAGTGATTATCACTGTTGCTCCATGGCACCAGGGACTCAGGTTGAATTCCAGCTTCGGGTAACTGTCTATGCTGAATTTGCACGTTCATGTAGGTCTGTGTGGGTTTCCTCCAGGTGCTCTGGTTTCCTCCCACAGTCCAAAGATGTGTGGGTTAGGTTGCTTGGCTATACTAAATTGTCCCATAGTGTTAGGGGGATTAGTAAGGTAAATACGTGGGGTTATGGGGATGGGGCCTGAGTGAGGATTGTTATTGGTGCAGGCCTGAAGGCTGAATGGCCTCCTTCTGCACTGTAGGGATTCAATGATATTTTGGTATTTACAGAGATATTCAGAGAACTAGTCAGTCACATGATACCACTGTCCAGCTCTGGAGTGAGCATTAATACAGAAATAATGAAGCTCATTGTGTTTCTTTTGAGTGCTAGAATTCGCTGTGCCTCAAAGTACAGAGGAGATGGAGTGCATTTTAATGACATGTGTGGGTGTGTTTGAAGACCTGAACAACCACATCAACGGCCCTGGAATTGCAACTTAGAAATCTTCTGCAACTTCAAACTGAACACTAGATAATGGTCCGGATGTTGATACAAGAGGGCAGCTAACAGTGCTTGCTGTTAGTTAAGCATACCCTTGAACATTTGGTTATTCATTTTTGCACAGTCTTGATTTGCTGTATGTCAGGACAAATAATGGCATGGTGAGGGAAAACAGGCAATCTGGAATTCAGTGATTAAGATAAGTGGTTATTTTTCTCCTTAGCCAATAAGTTGGAAGGATTGAAAAATAAATAGAGGAATAGTGAAGAAGGAAGTGCAATATGCAGTAGATGAATTCTATCTTAACTCAAGTATAGAAAGAGCAATAAGAGAAGGATGGAAATATTGGATTAATACGGAGGAAAAACAAGCAGGAAGAAACACTAAATGAAAGGTTTTTATGTTCAATTTTATGTTTTAAATCGCCAAAAACATTTATAATTTGAAGGATGAATGAGATTCCACACTTCTAATTTTCAGTGCCAGACAGGTTGATTGACCACACTTACTAACTATCACGTTGATTAAAGTATACATGCATGTGTAAAGACAAAACTTTGCAAATGCAGTAACTTAAAACCATTAAATGCATTTCAATGGTGAGGCAGCCTGCAAGATGCCACTTTTGTGAAGCTAATGGTGGATATACTCAACTTGTGCTACTTAATTTAGCTAGGATAACAATTGGAATGCTAAATTATAAATTAACTTCAGTGCCTTGGGAAATCAACCTCATTTTAAATTGATATCCAATAGCCTCTGTCCAAAAGTGCACATGTAGTCATGTTGGATGATTGTCGGATTCAAGTCTGCTCTTCTAGTCTTTTGAAAGCTTAACTGGATAAAGCACAATTTAAATTAATTGGTGTAGCCATACCAGAGACTTCACAAGTAGGCTCTACTAAGTTCATGTGGCAATAGAGGCTTATTTTGTTTTGCATTAAGAAACTGAGAACTTAGGAAAAAGAACAGAATCCAAAATGCATGATATTTCCAAATCGAAATCATAAGATAAATCAAGAAGTAATTAGTGTTTGGCAGGCAAGAAATAGAACTCATGATCACAAATTCAAAGTTTAGAGCCTTTAAAGTCTTGTCCCATCTGCCCATCTCAACCTTTTATTGGACTTGACAAGAATGGTTTCCTTCATGACAATATCTATCATCTTCAGCATCAAAGAGACATGGCCAGACTGTCAATATTCTCTAAGATTTTAACTGAGACAGCATCACGAGCATTTCCAATGGTTAAACCCAACCGCTATGTACAGAAATCCTACAATATCTGCACCCACAACATTTTGGATGAATCCAAAACCTGCACCAAATGCCAGTAACACCTCTTGACGTCTTTCCCAGATACTGAGTATCTCCTAGAATACTGCTTCGTCTGCATGAAGGGTCAAATGTCTCATCCTTTGTCTTATTGATTCCTCCAATTTTAATATTGAAAAGTTATTAAATTTACATTCAAAAATGAAGTTCAGGTCATTTTGCTCTCTTTCAATTTGTATCCAGATCTTTTTTCTTTCTATTGTTCTCCAATGTTCTCCCCTTCCCTTTTCTTCTGAAAATGTTGATTTTCTCACTGGGGTACAGTTCCATGAGTGCTATTCATCCTGAGACACCTCACCAATTGCTCTTATTTGAGTCCTGATTGCAAACCCAAGCCCAATCCTCTGCATACATGCAGTTTTGATTATTGTATAGTGTTCAGGGAAGGAAAGTAGGCACAATGAATTGATGATTTTTTTGAATTATCCCATTTGCTTCTCCCTCAGATTCAAAGATCTCTTCAAAACTTTCTCTTTGACTATACATATATTCCCACAACCTATCAATCATTATTTATTTTGTTTTGCTTTATTTATTTGATATCATAGAATTGTACCAGCACAAAGCAAGGCCATTTGGCCCAACATGCCTGTGCTGACACTTTGAATGCCTGCCTTTTTCCCTTATATTGCTTCAATGCTTCCCATTTTCCCCATAAGAATTTATCCAATTTTTTATTGCAATTATTGAAATCTGCTTCCACCATCCTATTAGATTAAAATAATTTGCTGTGTTAAAAATGTGCCTTGCCTCGCTCCTGGTTCTTTTGCCAATTACCTTAAATTTGTTTCCTCTGGTTACTGAACTTCTACACTGGGAACTGTTGTCTCCTTATTTACTCTATCAAAATAAGTTAGTTTGAACATCTCTATTAAAATCTCTTAATCTTCTATTCAAGCAAATCAACCCCAATTTTTATAGAATTGCATAGAAGATACAGCACAGAAAATATGAATCAACTCAAGCAGTATATGCTTATGTTCATATTCCACAAGAGTTTCCTCTTGCCCTATGTGCTTATTTCAACCTTTCAGAGTGACTTCCCCTTTTCCCTTTTCTCCCTTGTACTCATCTAATTTATTTGCCTGAACCACTTCCTGTGGTAGCATGTCCCATATTTTAACTCCTGTCTGAGTAAATAAATTTCTTCTTATTTCCCTAGTGGATTTCTCACTAGTTATCTTGTATTCCTAGCCCCTAATTTATAGATATCCTTTACTTTATTGACACGCTTCTCAACTTACTGTGACCTTCAACAGTGTTTTTACACACAACCTTTCAGTTTCTGCACTGCCTTTAAATATGCACCATTTAGTTTATATAGTCTCTTCTTATTTCTTCCAAAATGAATCACATCTGTGTTAAGTTTGATCTAGCACACGGTCTGCCCATTTAACCAGTTTGTCCACTTCCTCCTGAAATGTGTCACTATCTTCCCCACTGTTCACATTTCTGAGTTCCATGTCATGTGCAGACTTTGAAATTCTGCCCTTTCTACCCAATTCCAGGTTATTGATGTAGAGCAATTTGTCCTAAATCCAAACCCTCCTGTATGGCACTATTTATTTCCCTCTCAGGTGAAAACAGCCATTCTTTGCTATATTCTGTCCCTAAGCAACTAATTATTTTTCATTTTAATGTAATTTGGGATGTTTTCCTGCACATTTTGAGGTGCTAAAGAAATTCAAGTTGGAATGGATGAATAATCAAATGTAGAATATTCCTTGTCGTGAGAGAATTTTGGGTGGGATTCCAATGTTCTAGTCAAGTGGAGGCCATGTGCTACGTGGGAAATAAGTAGTCACCTGGTGTACAGGCTCTGGAAGTTGGAGGATAAGCAGAAGGCCCTCCAGCTTGGAAGGTTTGGGAAAAGGGTCATCTGAACTTGAAACATCAGCTCTTTTCTCTCCTTAGAGATGCTGCCAGACCTGCTGAGATTTTCCAGCATTTTCTTTTTTGCTTTCAGATTCCAGCATCCACAGTAATTTGCTTTTATCCCAATTTTGTTTTTGCAATTATTCATGCTCATCCACCCCTCTATACCCCACAAAATGAGGGGGGTGGTGGTGGAATGAAGATCCAGTCCAAAACAATTAGGCGGTTTAAATCGAAAGACTTTTCTCAGCAAATTTCAATAAAATCTTCTTTCCTTAACCCAAAGAACTAATTGAGTTTGTATTATAAGATGCTACAAATGCAGCAGTTTTAGTGGTGAACTTGCTGAATGTCCCTTTTTGATTTAAATTCACCATGGGACACACGCTACAGCTCTGAATACAAAAAACACGATTACGAAGCAAAAATGTGGGAATATTGGTCAGGCGAAACAACAAGCTGACTCTGGGTGTGGACAGAGGTAGTTCCTGATCTGCTGAGTAATTTTTACACAGAAACAAATACCGATCTTGTGGTTTTTTTTGGGCAAAGACTGCAAGCCTAGTGAGAAACTGGTGAATGGAAGGAGAGGGTTAACGGACGATGTCTCATGTGGTTATTTGCATCAGGGTTTGACGCACAGTTTTAAAGGCGGGTCAGCCGAAGCTGCTCCTTATTCGCGTTGGAGTGTAGGAGCTGTGCAGATATTTCAGGTTGCTGCTATGAGGCCGGGAGCTTTCTTATTGTTGCTGTTGGCAGCATTTGATGTCTGCCATGGGCTCTTACGGTAAGTGTTATTGTTGTTGAAGAAAGAAGGGTAGATTACCGAGATAGACAGGGCTGTTCTGGTCGGGCTCTCTGCCTTGTTAAATAGCTGAGCTGCTCTTTCTCCGAGAGACTCTCCAGTAATACACACAGTAACAAAGGGGCGCTGGTTAATTCAAGGGCAGGGGTGTGGAGGGGAGGATTTTCCATCTTGCATTTATAATGAGTAGCTTTTTATTTTTAAATGGTGTCTGTTGCATTTGTTGGTTTTCCTGTTTGCGTATTGACATTTTTTTAATTAAGCAGTCGGTATAACCAGTTGCTATGCGTGAACTGCTTTTTCCATCACTCTCTCTACAAAGAAGTGTTATAATTTTGTACTGACACGCCTAGCATTGAGCTCCTTTTTTAAGTCTTTTTTTCTTCCTCCAACCCCCAGTCACCTACCACCCTCTCCCTCCCTTCTCCTTCTATCCCCCCCCCCCCATGAAAACAACTGGTCTTGATATATTTTATTTATCTCCACTTTCAGTACTGGATAGTCAGTTAGATCCAACGGACTGTCTGCACTTGTTTTCTAGGGTTTAATCTGCATTAGCAGTTAAAAATAAATAATATGGGTGTAGGTGTTTTTGAAATGTTTCTCTCCCTGCTGCTCGTGTTGTGTGTCAGCAGTCAGTCAGTCTCATGTGAATTGGCAGGCCTGAACTGACTTGCCTACCAGATAAGGCTTGGCAATGTGAAAAGGAGGGTGTGCCTCACTGAGCCTGATTGTACTGCCATCCAGGGCAGAATCTGATTAGATACAGTTGCCATCGTCTCAGATGCTTATCTTAAAACCTTTTTTTGCGGGGGGGGAGAAGAGCTGACTGGTGGTGATTTAACCTGAGGATTGCCACACCTTAGATGAGGGGCAGAGCCTTCATAAATTACCTCAGCTGGTACAGAATTGAACCTGTGCCATTGGCATCGCTCTGCATCATAAACTAGCCGTCCAGCCAGCTGCTGGTTGGGTGCATTGGCCATGCTAAATTCACCCTTAGTGTACCCAAGTAAGTGCCTGTGTGTTAGTGTGACAGCAGTAAATAAACTTTAAGAAGAGTGTAGTTCCTGGAAGAGGGTATGATTGCCACTTGTGTGTTGGTAGTCACGAGGCAAGTGTGTATGGCAGGCGCATACCTGTTGATGTATCATTCCCAATGTTCTGCCTCTGTCAGGGGTCACAACAAAATGTCTTGTTCGTAAAAGAAAAAGTGTTGAGTGGTAGCACAGAATGCAGCATCTGCCAGAGTTCCCAAAATTTACGTTCCAGGCACGTTGGCTAAGATCACTGAGTGTGAGAAATTACATGCTGCTCGTGCAATCATGGCCTTAATGTAGGCAAGGAGCAGAGAGAGAACTTGTGCTAGTTACATAGAGTTTCAGGTAATGCTGGTGTCCTTGGGATAATTTATTTTCTTTTTCATCCTGAGAGAATGGTCTACCCCAATTAGTCTCCTAGTGGGCAGCAGCCATGTGTAGCAAGGTATCTGTGGGCAGAGATGGACGGTTGGAGCAGGCAAAGATTTGCAGGTGAGGTACTGATGTTCAGGGAGATGCATCATTTGTGGTCAAAATAATTGAAGATAAAAGTTGTTCCTGGATCTGAGACAACTGCCACAAGATCCCTGTTGTCACCCTGTTCCTTCCAGTTATTGTCACTTTGAAGAAATTGGCAGCTTTTCCATTAACAATTGACAATTCTTCTCTCCTTGGCAATGCCAAGTTGTGCAAGGCATAGCAAACAAAAAACATCTTGGACACCCTCTGTGCATTGCAAAGCTCCGCTGCACTAAAGGCATTGGAAGTGCATTTTGAGTAATCCTATGGTGTCCTCTATGACTGACTTGCATTGTAACACTCTGATCTCATGAGCCACATTCTAAGGGAATAGCCTTGTCAGCCAGGATCCAACCCACACCTGGTAGGGCCTCAAAAAGCTGAGGCAACTGGGATTTCTTTTAGGCCTATGAGTCATGAGAGCTCCTAGGAAACAAGTACCCACCTGCATAATTTCTTTGCCATGGTCACTAGACAAAAAAAAAGTTTGTATTCTCAAGTAGGCTTGCATTCACACTGCAATGAAGTTGCCGTGAAAATCCCCTGTGAACATTACGGGAGTGTGAGATTCCTCCAATTTACAGAATGCAACTCGATGTTCCTAGTGAGTTCTAAGGGCCATGTGTGTGCAGTCAGTAACACCCTTTATCTGTGGCACCTGCACGTTGGCCCTGATGTCTAGCATCCTGGCTATTATGAACAGGTCATTGGTCACCTCTTATATGCAGCCTGGGAAATGTACTTTGGAACCCTGAAGTGAGCCACTGGTATGAACATTTAGGGCTACAGTTATCGTAGAGATGACTGCTATTAGGTTCTCTCAAGTTGCGCGACTAAAGGTCTTGTTGTGGGAGTGTGCACAGGTCAAGGCCAACTCCTGAGAAGATCTCTGACATTGCGTCTGTGATATCCAGATTTAATTGGTGCACCTTTTGAACATGTGCTGATGCACCAGTGATCTTCAGAGATGAAGACAACTTTGGGTATGAGAGCCATTGCAGAAGCACAAAGTGAAATGCACATTTTTTTTTTGTCCTATATTCCATATGTCATTTCCATTCTTTGTGTTTCTGCATTTCTCTGAAGTATTGAGGTGGAAGAAACTTGAGACTGGAAGAACAAAACCAAAGAATGCTGGAGAGCGCAGATCATTTGTAATTGGCTTTTAAAAAAGGTTGCAGATGAGCAACTCATTCCCAATAAGTTAGCTTGTGACAAGTTGTTAGAATTTTAATTTTGGAAATGAAATGTATGGTGGCACAGTGGTTCACACTGCTACCTCAGTGCCAGGGACCCAGGTTTAATTTTGGTCTTCGGTAACAGTGTGGCTTTTGTATATTCTCCCCGTGTCTGCGTGGGTTTCCTCTGGATGCTCCTGTTTCCTCACAAAGATATGCAGATTAGGTGTGGGAAGCTCTTTTGGAATGTCAGTGTTGACTCGATGGGCCAAATGGCCTCCTGCTGCGGTGTAAGAATTCTATTGAATATTTGAGATTTTAGTGTATTCCTGGAGGTTTCATCACAGGACTTGTTCCCATGGTCCAATCATTTGTCAGCCAACGCATCCCATATGTGATTCACTGCCTTCCTGTGCCGGTGGAAAGCAAAAAGACATCAATTGGATGATGCTTGACTGTGCTAAGCAGCCTTCCCATTCTCCTTGCTAGGTTGAACTGTTGAAACTCCAATATTTCTATCTGGCAGAAGAAAATTACCAAAAAAAAGATTTTAATATCCCTGTGGCTTTTCTCCAAGATTGCACGCAGCAGTATCCCAGAGATTGAACTTTAATTTCTGGAGACTCCAGGTCAATATTGGAGGGCTTGCAACCCTATTTATAAATGAGATGTTTTTGTTGTTTTGATTATGTATTCACTGTTTGGTGTAATTAAAAAAACAAAACCAATCTATTTTAAGAATGAAAGTCTTTTTTTAAACAAAAAGCGCAACAGCAATGCAGATTATAACTACATGAGTGACTATCTCACATAATAATGGAAGTAGTGAGGATTGGAAAAAAAAAACAAAAAGTAGCCCTCCAGTCTCAGAGCTTGATTTTTCTTAACATTAGCCCTATATTTGCCTTAAGATTGAATTTACATCTTTGTTTGATGTTTAACTTGGAGTAGTGCTTCAGACATTTTCTTTTCCCTGTTATTTATTTATCTTATAGCTCAATGGGTTTAAGCCCCATAATAGATTTGAGTTTTGTAATATAATTTGATACTTCTGTGCAATAAATGAGGGAATGTTGCACTTGGAATTGGCCTCGTTTTCAGGCAAAATATTGTTTTTTTTTAACGTGATCCCTATCTGTCTAGACAGTTGAATGTGAAATATCTTTGTCATTATTCAAAGAGAAGGAAAGGTCTTGCAGCCACATTCCTGATTATTTGGTTATATATCTTGCTAGAAACGGGCTGTGTTTACCTCTAACAGTGACTATGTTAATTGGCTGTAAGGTGCTTTGGAACATTGAATCCTATGGTGCAGAGGGAGACTATTCGGCCCATTGGGTCTACATCGACTGCAATCCCACCCAGACCCTATCACTATAATCCCATGTGTACCCTAGCTAGTCCCCTGACACTAAAGGGTAATTTAGCATGGGCAAGCCACCTAACCCACGCATCTTTGTGGGAGGAAACCCACACAGACTCGGAGAATGTGCAAACACAGCATAGTCAGTGACCCAAGCCGGGAATTGAACCCGGGAACCTGGCGCTGAGGCAGCAGTTCTAACTACTGTGCCAGCATGCTGTCCCTATGTGAAAGACATTTTATGAAGACATGTTCTTCATAGGTGTGACAGAGGAGGGTTGAAGAGAGGTGGAGGGGTGGCACCGTTAGTAAAGGAAAACGTCACAGTAGTGCAGAGGGAGGACGATATGGAAGAGACAGGGATTGAGTCACTGTGGGTGGAGTTGAGGAATAAAAAGGGAGAGATTACATTGCTAGGGGTGTGCTATAGGCCACCCAACAGCCCGAGGTCAGTGGAGGAAGGCATTTGCAGGGGCATTTTGGACAGGTGCAGGAAGAATAGAGTGGTTGTAGTGGGTGACTTTAATCTTCCAGGAGTGAATTGGAGGGGACCTAGAGCTGGGGGTACGGAGGGAGAGGAGTTTGTGAAATGTGTTTTGGAAGGGTCTCTAGAGCAGTATGTAACTAGCCCGACTAGGGGAGGGGCTATACTGGATTTAGTGTTGGGTAATGAGCCAGGGCAGGTGGTTGAGGTTGAGGTAGAGGTAGGCGAACATGTGGCTAACAGTGACCACAAGTCCGTCTACTTTAAGATAAAAATGGAAAGGGACGAGTGCCGGCCGAACGGGAGTGTGCTGAACTGGGGAAAAGCGAGCTATAGCCGGATTAGGAGGGAGCTGCAGGACACTGATTGGGAGGGACTGTTAGCTGGAAAGTCCACGGTTGGCAAGTGGGAGGCTTTTAAAGGCAAAATGAAATGGTTGCAGGGGAGGTATGTTCTGGTTAAGCAGAAGGATGGGAAAGGTAGGATTAGAGAGCCGTGGATTACAGGGGGTATCGAAGACTTGGTCAGGAAGAAGAGGGAGGTGTATGTTAGGTCGAAACGACTGGGTACGGAGAGTGCGCTGGAGGAATGTAGAGAGAGTAGGAGGGAGCTAAAAAGGGGAATTAGAAGGGCGAAGAGAGGGCATGAAATGGCTTTGGCTGGTAGGATTAAGGAAAATCCAAAGGCATTTTATTCCTATATTAGAGGCAAGAGAGTAGTTAGAGGGAAAATTGGTCCTTTTAGGGACAAGAGTGGAGAGTTATGTATTGAGTCGGAGGGAACGGGGGAGCTCCTGAATGAATACTTTGCATCGGTATTCACGAAGGAGAGGGGTTCGGAATCGTGCGGTCTGTTAGAGGGAGCTGAGGATCAGTTGCAGGAGATATCTATTACGAGGGAGGAAGTGTTAGGGCTTTTAGGTAGCGTAAGGACGGATAAAGCTCCGGGGCCTGATGGTATTTATCCCAGGCTGCTTAGGGAGGTGAAAGATGAAATTGCTGGGCCTCTGGCGCAAATCTTTGTCTCTTCTTTGGACACAGGTGAGGTCCCAGAGGACTGGAGGGTAGCTAATGTGGTACCGCTGTTCAAAAAAGGTAGTAGGGATAACCCTGGAAATTATAGACCGGTGAGTTTGACATCGGTGGTAGGGAAATTAATGGAAAAAATACTTAGGGGTAGGATGTATGAGCATTTGGAGTGTTGCGATCTGATTAGGGATACGCAACATGGCTTTGTTAGAGGGAGGTCTTGCCTTACGAATCTGGTGGAATTCTTTGAGGAGGTGACAAAAACGGTTGACGATGGGAGAGCCGTTGATGTCATCTATATGAATTTCAGTAAGGTGTTTGACAAAGTCCCTCATGGTAGGCTGGTAGAAAAGGTTAAGGCGCATGGGATACGAGGCCAGGTAGCTAGGTGGACTGAGAACTGGCTGGGTAATAGGAGACAGAAGGTAGTTGTGGAGGGGACCTTGTCGGGCTGGAGGCCAGTGACCAGTGGTGTGCCGCAGGGCTCAGTACTGGGACCTCTCCTCTTTGTAGTATACATAAATGACTTGGAAGAGAGTGTAGGTGGTGTGATCAGCAAGTTTGCTGATGACACCAAGATGGCAGGGTTGGCGGGTACTGAACTGGATTGTCAGGTGATACAACAGGATATAGATAGGTTGGTGCATTGGGCAGATAGGTGGCAGATGGAATTTAATCCTGACAAATGCGAGGTGATGCATTTTGGAAGGAATAATGCAGAGAGGAGCTATGTGATAAAAGGTAGACAGATTAGGAGTATAGACATACAGAGGGACCTGGGAGTGCAGGTTCACAAATCCATGAAGGTTGCGTCACAAGTGGAGAAGGTTGTTAGGAAGGCGTATGGAATGTTAGCCTTTATAGGAAGGGGTATAGAGTATAAAAGCTGCCGTCTAATGCTTCAGTTGTACAGAACGTTGGTTAGACCGCACTTGGAGTACTGCATCCAGTTCCGGTCACCTTACTACCGGAAGGACGTGGAGTCTCTGGAAAGGGTGCAGAGGAGGTTTACCAGGATGTTGCCTGGCATGGAGGGGCTGGGTTACGAGGAAAGGTTGGAGAAACTGGGATTATTCTCCTTGGAAAGACGGAGATTGAGGGGGGACATGATAGAGGTATATAAGATACTGAAGGGAATAGATAGAGTCAATAGTGAGAGACTGCTCCCTAGACTGGGTACAAACACGAGAGGTCATGATTTAAGGGTGAGGGGGGAGAGGTATAATTTGGAAGTGAGAGGAAGGTTCTTTACGCAGAGAGTTGTGGGGGTATGGAACGCGCTATCGAGTAGGGTGGTGGAGGCAGGCACGTTGGACTCGTTTAAGGTTCAGTTAGATAGACACATGAGTGAAATGAGGATGGAGGGTTATGGTAGGGGCTATTAAATAAGGTTAGAACCTCGGGAGACACCGGAAAAGCAGGCTTGTAAGATTAACGTTTTTGTCTTTTTATTCCGCAGGTGGAGGTCCACCTCGTGTCAAACGAGGGGCATGCACACGGTGGGTCGTGCGTGGGCTGCTCTTGGAAGTTCCGGGAGTGGCCTAGTACTTTGTGTCGGTGTGTGTGCTTGATCCTGGACCGATAGACGGGCGCCGCAACAGCTCAGTGACTAGCACTGCTAGCTGTGCAGATACATGGATTTGGGCCTGTGTCTGTGGGAGTTTGCGCATTCTCCCTGTGGTTGCGTGGGTTTCCTCCGGGCGCTCCGGTTTCCTCCCACACCCCAAAGATGTGCTCTTGGGCTGATTGGTTTTACCAAATTGACACTATTCTCCCCTGAATCTGGCTAAGTTAGGGGTTCCATTCGTAGACATGCAGGGTAGAATAGGTGTAGGGTGATGCGGCGGCACGGGCTTGTTGGGCCGAAGGGCCTGTTTCCCGTGCTGGGTTGTTCTTTGTTCTTTCATTCTGTAATGTTTCTTTTGAGGTTTGAAGTATCGTTTTTCTCTCGTCCTTTTTAACTTAGTCTCCAGTTCCTAAACACCGAAGCAATTTAAAACTGCAATTAGCTCAAGCACCAATCTCTGCAGCATCCCACTAGTTACTGCTTGCTGCTCTGGAAAAGTCCCATTTTATTCCTACTGTTTCCTGTCTGCTAACTAATTTGTGAACCATGCCATTATATCACTCCCAATCCCACATGCTTTAATTTTGCTCACGAATCTGTTATGTAGGACATTATCAAAAGCTCTCGGAAAATCCAAGAACACCACATTCACTGGTTTATCCTGATCTTTTCTACCAGCTACGCTTCAAAATAATCAAGTAGGTTTGTCAAACATGATTCCCCTTTCATAATTCCATCCCTTCCTTTACATTTTCCCTACTACTTCGTTTAACTAGTCCATAATTCCTGTTATTTCCTCCCCCCCACCCATCTTTTTTTCAAATAGGGGGCTCACATTTGCCACTCTCCAATCTGCAGGAACTGTTCCAGAATCTACCGAATTTTGGAAGATGACAGTCAGTGTCCAATATTTTCATGGTCGCCACCTTTCGTACTTTGGGGTGTAGATTATTAGACTCTGAGGATTTATTGACGTTCAATCCCACTAATTCCTCCAGCACTCTTTTTTTTCAGTAAAACTAATTTCCTTTTGATTCCTCCTTCTCGCAAAACCCTTTGGTTCCCTAGCGTTTCTGGGAAGTTATTTGTGTCTTCCTCTGTGAAGATTGATCAATTAAACAATTACTTCAATTCTATCATTTCATTGTTCTCTATTAAAAATTCTTCTATTTTGGTTTGTAAGGCACCTATTCTTGTCTTCACTAATCTTTCTTTTTAACACACACTTGTAGAAGCCTTTACAGTCTGTTTTGATGCTCCTTGCATGTTTACTCTTATTTTTTCCCTCCTTAATCAATCTCTTGGTCTTTCTTTGCTGAATTCCAAACTGCTCCTGATCCTCAGGCTTGCTATTTTTTTCTGGCAACTTTTATCTAATTCCTTTTTGGGATCTAATGAATCATAATCCTACAATGCAGACAGAGGCCGTTTGGCCCATCAGGTCTGCACCGACAACACAATCCCACCCAGACCCTATTCCCATTACCCTGTGTATTTACCCTGCTAACCCCCTGACACTAAGGTCAATTTAGCATGGCCAATCAACCTAACCTGCACATCTTTGGACTGTGGGAGGAACCTGGAGCACCCGGAGAATGTGCAAATTCCATACTGACAGTAACCCAAGGCTGGAATTGAACTCGGGTCCCCAGCGCTATGAGGCAGCAGTGTTTGCCACTGTGCTATGCCTACTATGCTTAATTTCTTTCGTAACTATTCCTTTTGTGCCAGGAAGCAATGTATAACTGTTGCAGTGCATAAATTAGTATCTTAAACATTGGCCATTGCCTGGCTACTGTCATGCCTTTTAATGAAGTTCCATAATCTATCTTCGCCAATCACTGCCTCGTATGTTCATGACTTCGTAAGAGCACGCAAGAAATAGGAGTAGGCCATCAGGCCTTTCAAACCTGCCCCACCATTCAACACAGTCATGGCTTTTAGATTTAGGGTCTTAGTTTCAGATTGGACTACTTCACATTCCATCCTAATGAAGAATTTTTCAGCATAGTGTGGCCACTTGGTGCCAAAGTATTTCATTAATAATATACACTTCTAATAGGCACTCTTTATAAAATACAAGACATATGGACATGTTACAAAGATGCCTATCAGTTGTCAAAGCTAATGATTGGTTTTTGTGTTTCTTCTCTCTAATGGGATGAAGTGGCTTATTTCTATAGGATGGTTCACTGGAGTTTCCTAGCTGAGAGCCTGCTGGTTTAGAGCAGTGATGTTTGAATAATCCAATGTTTCTTGAACCTCTCAGGTCCACTTTGTGATGAAAGGTACTTCTTGATGCTTGTAGCTCTTAAGGCAGTGTGCTGTTTTTGTTTTACAGAATTCCTTTGAGAAAGTTTCGCTCAATTCGGCACACCTTCACTGATTCTGCGAATAGCATAGAGGAGCTTCTTGCAGGCAGCAAATACTCCAAATACAATTTGGGCTTTCCACAAAGCAAAGAACCCACTCCAGAAACACTGAAAAACTACCTGGATGTGAGTATGTTCTCTAACATTAGAATTAAAGTGGATATGGCAGCATACATGCAAAATTGGTTAAAACAGGATATAAGTCTTGTGGGGGGGGGGGGGGGGGGGGGATAGTTTTATTTATTAGTATCACAAGCTTGCATTGTCATTGTAATGAAATTACTGTGAAAATCCCCTAGTTGCCACACTCTGGTGCCTGTTCAGTTACACTGAGGGAGAATTTAGCATGTCCAATACACCTAACCAGCACATCTTTTGGATTATGGGAGGAAACCAGAACACCCGTAGGTAACACTTGCAGACATGGGGGAACATGCAGAATCCGCACAGACAGCGATCCAAGCCGGGAATTGAACTGGGTCCCTGGCACTGAGGCAGCAGTGCTAACCACTGTGCCACCGTGCTGCAGGAATATTAAGTTACATTTCCCGGTGCTCATATAATTACAGTTAATGCATATATAAGTAATTTGGATTCCAGTACAGAGTGTTGCAGGCAAAGATGCATTTAAGGCACTTGAGTACATGAGGGAGAAAGGAATAGAAGGATATGTTGACAGTGAGAGGTATTTTGTGTGGAGGATAAACACTGGCGTAAACCTGTTGGCCTGTTGCTGTGCTTCTGTTATTTGAATTTAAAAAAAAACTTGTTTGGTCAATATAGTTCTTGCAACAAGGCTTAAATCTGATAACTTGTATCTTTCTATCCATGACACGGATTCTTAAATTGTCAATGTGACCGTTTGTCATTTAAGTTCTGCAAACAGTGAGTCACCTACTTGCAGCAGAAAGATGGGTGGGGATTCTTTGATCTTGTTCACTTTGCCAATGGGAATGGAGAACTCGATGCTTGACCTAATTCATTGCAGTGGGACCAGAGAGTCCCAGCCGTGGATAAGGTCCAAGAATTCCGGCCATGGTGATCTAGATAGTGTTGCAAATTGTGTTAGATATTGTGTTCAATAATCTACTTGCAGTGGGTTCTAGATAGTGATGAATGTAGCAATCTTTCACTCTCAGTAAAGTATGTTGCAAAGTTTCTGATGAAATGGACTTGTGAATCAGTGAAAACACATCTTCCTTGTTGTCCTAAATTTGTTTTATCGTGATTAAATGGACAAAAGTTATCCACTGAACAATAAATGCTGCCCTGTCACCAGAGCCTATTCTGTTTAAAATTGGCAGCAATTAGATTTGTTTACACACCATTTAATAATGGATCATTCTCTGCAACACACAGAAAAAATCCTCCTGGCCCACAACTCATTGATGTAGAGGCCATGTAGAGCATAGGCAAGAAATCCTATCCTGAACCGAGGCTTTTGTTGGGTTATGGTGAACTTTTTGATGAAAATTGTTGAAGGCCAAACCCAATCCTATCCTCTGTTGAACGCAAACTTGCCCTTTTGACTAGGATCCTTAAATGCTGATTGCAATAAGGAAACTAGGCTAATTGGAGTACTGTAATAGCAGAGGTCAGATCCAACATCTTTTTGATTATTATACCAGATTTACATGTTGTGTAAACATGGTTGAACCCCAGTTTGTGTTGTGTGTTGTAGAGAACAATCCTTCTGTCTCCAGCAGAATTGTCAAGTGCTGATGTTCGGTGTTTCGTGGCAGACCCGAGTTACTGAGTTGCCAGTGAGAGTGGTTCCCCAGTGCTGCCAACTCAGCACTAACCGGCCAAACTCTGAATAGTTGCTCGGCAAAATGTGACACTGGCAGAACTGAAGGATTTGATCTTGAATATCAAATATTGAACTTCACTGGCGTCCCAGTTGGTGGTAAACCAGCAGGGGAGAACATGGGCAATTCCCATTGCTTGTCAAGGCATTGTAACACAGTAGGGTATCACGATGACAGTTCCCCATTGCTGTACTACCAAGGAGGTTTCACAGCAGCAGGGCAAGAGGTGGATTGCAAAGCAGATCGGATGCCTGCTCCACTGAGGTGGGCAGCTGATTTGCATAGTGATGGGGAATTTTCCAGGGACGTTGACATTTTTACAGTACCAGGTTCAATCTCCATAACATCAGGAGTGGTTGCAGGACCTGCCTCCTTGCCCTATCCACGGTGGAACTCATGGCACTTTGATTTGGGCAGAGACATGAAGGAATATTGTTGTTACAAGGTCCCCAATGATTTACAACACACATTAATCACATTAACTGTGTCAGTCCTCCTGTGGGAGCAATTTACCATTGCAATTGGAAAATCCAGGCATAGACCTTCTGAGATTCTTGTAGCTTGCATTTAAAAGGATGAATAATTCCAGAATCTTCATTCTTCTGCAGAACCCAGTCCTCCAATATTAGGGGTCAGTTGCAATATCAGTTTCCAACACAGGAATGATTCCTTGTAATGAGAGCTCAAGGTGTGGTTGAGTCAGGCACTAGATAGCGAAGTGTATTTCCTTGCAACCTATGTTTGTAAAGTATTGCAACACCATTTTTGCTACTGTTACTCAAGCTTTTCAAAAACCTTAGATGAAATTTTCTTAAATCTTGCCCAATCATCTCCCCACCACAATCAATTGCCTGCAGCTTCAGTGCCACTAACGTGTTTTGTCAGAAGAGGATGAGGCAGAGAGTGGGGGTCAATGGGTGCTATTTGGATTGGCAGTTGGTGACTAGTGGAGTGCCCCAGGGGTCGGTGCTGGGGCCTCAGCTATTTACCATTTATATACATGATCTGGAGGAGGGAACCGAGTGTATGGTGTCGAAATTTGCTGATGACACCAAGATTGGTGGAACGGCAAATTGTGCGGAGGGTGTGGAAAGTCTGCAGAAGGACCCAGATAGGCTGGGCGAATGGGCCAGGAACTGGCAAATGGAATTTAATGTTGGCAAATGTGAAGTTGTCCACTTTGGTAGGAATAATGGTAGAAAGGACTATTACTTACATGGCGAAAAACTGCAGCATGTGATGGTGCAGAGGGACCTCGGGGTCCTTGTGCATGAGTCGCAAAAACCCAGCCTGCAGGTGCAGCAGGTGGTCAGGAAGGCTAATGGGGTGCTGGCCTTCATAGCGAGGGGGATTGAATATAAAAGTAGGGAGGTCTTGCTGCGGCTATACAGGGCATTGGTGAGGCCGCAGCTGGAGTACTGTGTGCAGTTTTGGTCGCCGCACTTACGCAAGGATATTTTGGCCTTGGAGGGAGTGCAGAGGAGGTTTACTAGGCTGATGCCGGAGTTGAGGGGGTTGAGCTATGAGGAGAGGCTGAATAAACTAGGCTTGTACTCATTAGAGTTTAGAAGAATGAGGGGAGATCTCATTGAGACATAAGATGATGAATGGGATGGATAGGATAGAGGTGGAGAGACTCTTCCCACTCAAAGGACAGTAGGACTAGGGGGCACAGCCTCAAGATAAAGGGGGGGGGGCAGTTTAGAACGGAGTTGAGGAGGAACTTCTTCACTCAAAGGGTGGTGAATCTCTGGAATTCTCTGCCCGTTGAAGTGGTGGAGGCTGCCTCGCTAAATATTTTTAAGACGTGGGTTGATGGGTTTTTGATAAGAGAGGGGATTAAGGGTTATGGGGAGAGGGCGGGAAAGTGGAACTGAGCCACGACAGATCAGCCATGATCTTATTGAATGGCGGGGCAGGCTCGAAGGGCTAGATGGCCTACTCCTGCTCCTATTTCTTATGTTCTTATGAACTCCCCTTCAAGTATCACATTTTTATAATCTCCTGAGTGACCACACACCACACCTCAGAACTTTGCTGGAATGTGAGTGTGAAAGGGTTGTGCGCTCAAACTGGGGCCTGAGCTCAGCCTGTTAACTTCAGGGGAAATGTGCCTAACTGTTTGGTCCCTATATCACATAGTGTAAACTAATCACGCACTGGACAATTGTTCATGCTTATCTGTAGTAATTGAGTGTTGGCAAGGGTGCTGTCTAATTAAGAGAAATGCATGTCTATTTCGAGCGAGCAAAATACTAAATAAAATGAAATTATAATCAGTATTCTAGCTTTCAAAAGTTTAAATTTCTGCAAATGAATACTCATGAAGTACGCTGACCTGTGTTCTGTAACCCATGTCAGTTAAATTTGTTTGTTTGTATCTTGGACAAAGTGTTCAAAGCAATGGGCATTCTTTAACATCCTATTTAGATCTCTTGTCTGATGGCTATAAATCATGAAACTGTTGTTACAGTCACTGTTTAACCTATGTTAACCCATACTGTGAGACTTTTTAAATACAAGTGTAATATCAGTACTGAACAGCGCTTGTGATTTGTCTCTGCTTCCTGTTAGGCAACCCTATCTCTCTCAGTAAGCTTCTCTCATCTTGCTTCAGTGTAAGAGGTGAATAATTGCTGCATCACTCAACATGATGAGTTAGCTTATTGCAGTCACATGCTATCTTTATGCCTACTAAAAATGCTGTATGCTGCAATTCCTTTTTCCTGTATTATGATTCTTGTAATTTGAAGGACCTATAGTTTGACCAAAATTTTTCCTGCGATTGGCCAATATCAGTTTTAAAAACAAATTTTGTAAAGGTCACAATGAGAAGTACAATCGTCGGAAACTCAATCAGAGGTAGGGTTTAAGATACATTTTTAAAGAGGAGAGAGGGAGGTAAGTGAAAGCATGGCTACTAACATGGAATGAAATGGGCAAGATATAAGAGACGTTGAAAGGCTGCAAGAGTTTACTGACGTGGAAAGGAACTGAAAAGGTGGTGAGAATTTCAGGATGGAGATGTTGCTGTGTCTTGGGAGGTGAAGATCAACAAGCACTGGGGATGTGTGAATGAATTAAGATATGGGAAGCAGAGTTTTGGATAAGCACAAGTTTAAAAATTAAAGTTTATTTATTAGACACAAGTAGGCTTACATTAACACTACTAAGATAATGAAGGGGATGGATAGGGTAGAGGTAGAGAGATTCTTCCCACTAGGAAGGATAGCAGGACTCGAGGGCACAGCCTCCAGGTAAGGGGGGGGACAGTTTAGATCAGAGTTGAGGAGGAACTTCTTCACTCAAAGGGTGGTGAATCTCTGGAATTCTCTGCCTGTTGAAGTGATGGAGGCTACCTCGCTGAATATATTTAAGTCATGGGTAGATAGGTTTTTGACAGACAAGGGAATTAAGGGTTATGGGGAGAAAGCAGGAAAATGGAACTGATCCACTTCAGATCAGCCATGATCTTATTGAATGGCAGGGCAGGCTCAAAGGGCTAGATGGCCTACTCCTGCTCCTATTTCTTATGTTCTTAAATGGAATAAACATCAATTCTAGAGGTAGCAAAGGCATAGATTAGTGTTCCAGCAGCAAATTAACTAATGGTAAAGTTGGCATTGCGATGCTTATGGAATTGCAAGTGAGCAGTCTTAACAATGACGGCTAATACAAGCATCAACACGTCACCCAGATTGTGAAAGATGGTGCTCTGGTTAAGGCAGTTCCAAGAGTTAAAAATGGTGACGGGGAGGACATTGAGACAATGAAATAATAGCTGAATGATATTGGACAAAGCAGTATGACATTGAAAGCATCCAAGGTGGTCATGGTAAGAGAACTGATTTTGGTATTCATGTGGAACCTGATGGGCTGGTGGGTAGATGAGGAAATATAAGGGGCCCAAAGAGTTGAGGAACTTTAGATAATTGGGGGAGAGTGAAAAGCTATTGTCATTGATTCTCTAAATATGATTCAGTAACTAGGAACCAAGAGCTACAGAAAGAAGGGATAGTCACAAATGTTTCTGGCTTTTTAAGCAAGGGCTGTTTCAGTACTTAAAATTTACTTATTCATTTGAAGTGCTTGTTTGATAAATCTTTCTAGGACCACTTTCCTTTGCTTACTCCCCTTTGCTTTTGCATTCTTCAGTACTTGAGTGGTAATTTTTTTACTATATCGTACCCGTTTTCAGCTGACTCTACCATCATTCTGTGGTAGCTCAGTTCCACTTTCTCTTCCCTGTGTGTTGAGGTTTCTTTATTTTAATTTGGTAGCTAAAGTTCATAAATTTGAAAGTATCACAATACAGTGGAAGTACTGTAAAACATGACCTCAAAAAATGCTCCAAAAGGTGGGTTGCTGTGTTACTTGGGAAAGGGGAGCCTTCCCAGATGTGAGGAAGTATGTTAATTGATGTTTAAATACTTAGTTTTTATTTGGATTTTTACTGAGACTTCTGCAGGAAATGGACAGAATCGCTTCCAATCAGCTAGACTAGGGAATTGTAGGGCCTTCACTCCCAGTGTATGGGAATCATGTGTCTAGTTGCCTGATGTGCGAGAACAGGAATCAACCCTATTGGGTACCCATTGGGCTTGGTTACAACATAGCCAGTGCAGGACACTCTTGAATGCACACATCTTATTGTTAAATGTCATGGGCAAAGACCTTTGGTTGCTGATGGATTCATTAATGCCAAATGCATTCATTTTAAACATGCTTTTAAGATTTATGTTTGAATTGTTGGCTTCGCTGAGGAGTTAATGTTATTGAAAAGTCATGTTTACAGTACTGACAATGTTGGGTTTAAAATTTTGTATTTGGTGCTTGCATAAATAAATCACATCCTCTTAATCCACATGCGAATAATATACTATGAAGGTGTTAATTGTGTGGGTATCTATGTTGGATGATGCTACGTTTGATGCAGGCAGTTTGCAGTCTGTTATACAATCCCAGCATCATTTGTCATGATTTTTATTTTCTAGGCCATTCATTCTACTTCCAGTTAGAAACTAAAATTCAGTATTTAATATCAGAATGCTCTGCAGCTGAATGCATATGCACGTAATGAATATTTAATTTAAATGTTTTGAGTAAATTTAAATGTTTGTTTTTTGTGTACAATGCAATGTTGATCACACCAGAATGCATCATTTTATTCAAACTCTTGATTTGGTATATTTGAATTTTGGGTTGAAAGTTAATTAAGCTGTTTGCTTTGATGGATTGTAATTTATGTGACATCTGTTCTTTGACCAGAGCTTTCTCACTATCCAAACACCTTTGCCTGGAATTTCCTAATGGTCCCTGCTTCTCCACTTCCTTCTTTCTTGTCACTCTCTACTTCTGGTGACCTATGATTTTTTTTCACTTGCCATCTTGAGCTGGCTTAGTGCCAGATTTTGGCTGTCGTTCCTGTGCAACACCTTTTTAATAATGCTTTATAAATGTGAGCTAATTTCAGAATCCTAGCCCAATGCTGAATCTTGTTCTTGAAGTGCTGGCAAACTAATCATTCAAGTCCCTTGGTCAGACAGCTGACTTTCTTTCATAAATATCAGCAGGCATATAATGACTGCAAAAACTTCATAATTTTCCCAAGGTTATGGAATTAATTTAATCTTTCTTTGCAAAACCTTTAACCATGCCTTTTTTTTCTGCTTTGATTGATTTTATTGCTTTTTAAACTCCCTCATTTTGTAGCTGGTAAAGTCTCTAACTTCTCATAGAAATAAGAGTAGGCCATTCAGCCCTGCAAGCCTGCTCCACTATGCATTTTGATCATGGCTGATCATATTTGATATTTCACCCCCCCCCCCCCCCCACACAATCCCTTTAGTCCCAAAAGCTGTATTTAATTTCATCTTGAAATCAGACAACGTTGTGGCCTCAGGCACTTTGTGGTAGTGAATTCCACATATTCACCTCTGTCTGGATGAAGAAATTTCTCCTCACCGCAGTTCTAAAAGGCTTACCCCCATCCTCAAACTATGACCCTAGTTCTGGACTTCCCTACTATTGGGAACATTCTTTCTGAATCTAACCTATCTAACCCTGTTAGAATTTTATAAGTTTCTGAATCCCCTATCGCTCTTCTAAACTCCAATGCATATAACCCTAACTGACTCAGTCTCCTCATATCAGCCTTTTAAACCTTCACTGCCCTCCCTCTGTAGCAAGGACACTCCTTTCATCACTTTTTACTGATGATCGAGAGTAGACTGATGAGGTGATAATTGGCCAGGTTAGATTGTATAGGACATATCTGGGCAATTTTCCATATTGCTGTGTAGATGCTAGTGTTCTAACCATATTGGAACAGCTTGACCAGGGGCATGGCACCTTCTGGAATCACAAATCTTCAGTACTGTTGCTGAAGTATTGTCAAGGCCCATAACCATTTCAGTATCTGTGCCTTCAGCCATTTCTTGATGTCTCATGGAATGAATTGAATTAGCTGAAGGCTGACATCTGCAATGCTGGAGACCTCCAGAAGAGACTGAGTTGGATTATGATCAGGCAACTTTTTGATTGAAGATTGTTACGAAAGCTTTGACCTTGCATTGACATGTTGCCTCTGCCATCATGGGGGAAATTGTGGAGCCATCTCCTCCAGTGAGTTGTTTTCACATGGCAGGATGTGGTAGGACAGAGGAGCTTGTATCTGATCTTTTAGTTGTGGGATCATTTAGCTCTATCACTTTCTGCTTATGCTGTTTGCACACAGGTAGTCCTATGTTGTAGCATCACCAAGTTGGCACCTCATTTTTAAGTATGTATGTGCACCTCGCACGTCCTCTTGAACTCTTCATTGAACCAGGATTGATTTCCCCCTGGTTAGGTGGTATTGGCAGAGTGGGGGATATGCTGGGCCAGGAGATTAGAGACTGATTAGAGTACAGTTCTGTTATTGCTGATAGCCCAGCACCTCATGGATGCTTAGTCTTCAGTTGCTAGATCTGTTCCAAATCTAGCCCATTTAGCATGATAGTATTGCCACACAACATGGAGAGTATCCTGGACTGTGCAGTGGTCACTCTTAGCAATACTATCATAGATGCATCTGCAACAGGCAGATTGAGACAGAATTTTTCCTCTTGGTTCCCTTGCCACCAGTCTTGTAGTTTGGTCTGCGGTGGTGTTACTGAGCTACTCTTAGTGATGGCCATTGAAGTCTCCTACCCAGAGTACATTCTGTGCCCTTGCCATCCTCGGTGTTCCTCCAGGAGGTGTTTAACATGGAATACTAGCTCATCAGTGGGGGTTGGCGGGGTGCAGTATGTGCGAATCAGCTAGAGGTTTCCAAGCTCATATTTCATCTGGTGCCATGAGACTTCTTGGGGTCCAGAGTCAGATGTTGAGAACTCCCAGGACAATGACCTTGCAACTATATGCCTCTGTGCCGCCATGTCTGCTGGGTCTGTTCTGTTGGTGGAACAGGACATACCCAGGAACAGTGATGGTAGTGTCTGGAACATTATCTGTAAGGTATAATTCCATGAGTATTTCAGGCTTGACTAGTCTGAGAGACAGATCTTCCAATTTTTTTGGTACATCTCCAGATGTTAGCAAGGAAGACTTTGCAGATTCGACAGAGCTGGTGTCAGTTCCAGTGCTTGGGATAATGGCAGGTGGTCCATCTGGTTTCTTGTTTTTTGTAGACCTCGTAGCAGATATGACTGAATGACTTGCTAGGCGTTTCAGAGTACTTAAGAGTCAACCACATTGCTGGGGATCTGGAATTACATGTAACCTAAACCAGGTAAGGACAATAGATTTCCTGCCCTAAAGCACATTAGTGGACCAGTTGTGTTGTGATGACCATCAGCAGTGCTTTTATGGTCAATACTGGCATTTATAACATCTCACCTGAGACTGCAAAATGTTTATCCACATAATGTGCAAATGGCATGAAGAAATGGTTTTATTCTGATGAAATTGTTGCAAGTATTTTCCCTACTGTGGACACTTGGATGTGGATTTGGATGAGTATGTTTTAAAGATAAATTTGCAATGGTAAACCCTCTGCTCTCTGCATGTATTAGAACAGAGGAGAAATGGATTTTGTCTCTGTCCTTGTTCTTTGTTTTGCACATCTCCTTCATTGTACTATTATTGCATCTTGTCCCGAGGCCAAATTGTGGATATGTGCTCTTGAACTTCATTTTATGAAGCAACTTGGCATTGAGCTGTTCTTACTCATTGTGTCTATAGCATACAGACTAAGAGTAACTTGCATTTGTACACAGCATCAAACATAGAAAAAAGCATACATTTTGTGTCACAAAGACATGATCCAAAACCAGTGAGCCCACCCTGAGCTATCGGGTAACCTTCCACAATTGCGTTCTTGAAATGTAATTCCTTACTTTGACCTGGGCCATTTTAGGCTTTGGGAGAGGCAAGGTACTGGAGAGATGGATAAGGATTTGGATGGTGACAAATCCATTTGGACAGAGATTTTGAGGCATATGATGCTGGAATTGCAAAAGTGACAGTGCCCAAATCTGCATGTATAAAACACCAATAGGAGAAGGTTGGAGACAAATGTGGAAAGACAGGAAGTGTGTGGCTGCAGTTTTCAATTAGAGGTAGGATTACTCGCTTGAAAATATAGCTGCTGAAATGGGCAGCCAACGGATCATGATTGAAATGAGCAAAATCCTGGAACATCAGGGTGACTCTTAGCAGTATGTAATATAGATGATTGATTGTTGTACATTTTGATACACCTCCTGCAAACACTACCTGTATGTTGGAGGTTTCTTTAAAGTTGTGCCTGCACCAGGAGCAGTTGTCACAATTCCAGCCCTACTTAGTGACCTAGATTTCTGCTCTCCTGGAGATTTGGGCACAGCTTTGTTCAGTTGCTAAATGTCAAGATTAGCATAACTCTTGTACAATAACAGACCCCCACTATGTATTGCATGCAATGAGAAGCTAAAAATCTACTTTTAAAATTAAAACAAAACTGAATTGCATTCATGTAACATTAACACTAATTTTAACACTAAATTCTGCCTCTTTGCAGAACTCTACAAGGCCCAAAAGGGAAAATGTTTGATACAGTTTGTAGATCGGCAGTGTTCTGTTTGAGAGGTACCTGTTTCCTCTCTGTAGCTTTGTGCCTAATTATTTATATTGTAACTAGGAGGAGTCACACCATGTGCTGCAATCTAGTATTCGCTTAAATGTTACCTATTCTGCTAGTATTCGCCCAAATTTGGTATCTGCTTTGGGTTGTCACTATGGTGTTAAGTATTGCATAGACACGTTTAGCAGTCTAATAGAAATTACCAAGAAATCTTTAACATTACTGCAAGTATGAATATAGTTCAGTAGAAAGTACAGGTCTGGAGAGGACTCCAGAGCATGTTTCTACATGTTGCTGTCTAGCTATAGGCTGAATTCTACATGTGCTTGCATCACCAGTGGATGGTACTGTACTCAGTTCCTGATTAATGCTTAAAGTGCCAAATTCTTCTTCTACAGTATCCAGTTTAGAAGGATCTTACAGTTGAAACAAGAAGGCACTCCCATGGGGCTAGTAATTTACTTTAGGGCCCTGGTATCCTGATCTACAACAGTTCAGCCGTTCAGCTCGGCAAGCGTTAGTTCAGTGATAATTCAGTATTTAAACCTGCAAAGCTAGTGACTATTCGGGGGGGGAGTAATTGAATGGAACTTTCGAAGGCTATGTAGAGGGGACCCTTATAAATATTGTTTCTAAAAAATTAATTAGTTTGAAGCAAGCAAGGTGGGAATATCTAAAGGCTGATCGGTGATGTACTTTAACCCAGTTGATATGGAATTTGAGTTGTTTCCTTTTGGTTTAGATTTAAGTCTACAAAGTTTCATAGCTAGTTGTTCAACAAACATAAATTATATTCTAATGCACGATTTTTGTGTTAGTCCCTGCAGTGCCTTCCACTACTACATGATAAATTTGCTGTTCCCCTGTCTTTACCCTGTTGTAACTATTAGTTGATGTACCATTTTAATGGATTGTCATTTTTGTACACACTTCCAGGCAAGTCAGTCAAACTCAATCTTGCTCAAATTCATTGTAAAACGTAAACACTTTTTTCAGCTGACATCGCTTTAGAAGACTTGTCCAATCATTACTTTGTCTTCCTGATCCTAGGGCTACCATGTTCAATTATAGCATCCCAACTGCAGATCCAATTAGGATAGTTAGCTCCTCACAGACTGAAGATTTAATCAGACCAGTTTGGTCCAATAATCTTCATCCTGGTTGTAATTGCCTTGCCCTATCCTTTCACTTATCCTCAATCAGACTGGAGGAACTTGTGGGTTTGTGTGCGTAGATCTTTTGAAAGTGGTGGGATGTATTGTGCTTGTTAGCAAAGCATATGGTGTCTTGAGCTTCATTTAAAAGAGGTATTGAGCACAAACGCAGAGAAGTTATGCCAAAACTTTTTTATAAAGCTCTGGTTAAGCACCATTAATTATTACTTGATTTTTAGCTACAGGATTTCATTGACAGTTGTTCCCTTTGGAGCAAATGACTTTGAAGGGTGTTTTGATGAGGTGTACAGTATAGTATAACCACTTTGGATGAGGTAGACATATAAAAACTTTCCCGTTAATTGATAATACAAGGATCTCATCCTCTATATATTTTTATAAAATATAGATGCCCTCATTTCTATTTCACAAATTTTAAAACTGAACAAAGGCACACAAAATGGCTGAACCCATGTCTGCATGTGACCCCTGAATAAAAGAAGCCATTAGGGGATCTTCACGGTAACTTCATTGCAGTGTTAATATAAGCCAACTTGTGACACTAATACATAAACATTAAAATTGTTGCAGTTTCAGGGAAACTTGCACCTCGTTGTCTCTGAGGTGCTACTAATGGTCACCCATGGATTGCACAAGCAAACTTCAAGGAGAGCTATACAAAAACCATCTGCATCTAATAACCCAGGCTGACCTAAAGCAGATTGCTGGTCTGTTAGGACAAAGCAGCCCCCTCCCCCCAACTTTTGGTAATGACTGAGGCTTTTGGCAATTTTCAAAGCTCAGTTTCATTTCAAATGATGGCTACGCATCCTTTGGAGGGTGGGTAGAGGAGTGGGGCCACGTGATGTGTCTCTGGCTTGTTGAGGAAGTTAGTATTGTTTTGCTGAGTTGAATATCTCAGCCTATTCTTTTATCATATGTCTGAAGGTCTCTCAAACAAGGAGCCCTGTCCAGGTGGAATACCTGGGCCCCTTGGAAATTTTGTACCAGCGCCTATGAGACTGATTCATCTCTTAAGTCCCCACCACCTGGAAAAGTAAATTGTACAGCATTGGTTTTTAATCCACCAACCTCTTTGCAATAGTACCTCATTGGACTTTGATTCTGGAATCAAGTGTCATTCTTCCTATATGAAAATGAGGGAGTCATGTTGCACTTCTTCCTTTTCATTTTGTGTATGGGTGTGTGTGAATAAACTAACCCAAACTCAGTCTCCAGTTTGTTGAGTGATTATTAATCGAAAATTGGATTAAACCAAAACAGAACTTGGGAAATATGCCCCTATAAGGAAGAAAACTAATTAAAACCCCTTTCTGTTTACAGATGGGTGGTGTGAGGAGAAATTAATGCTGTTTGTATGAATGAACACACACACACACACACACACACACACACACACACACACACACACACACACACACACACACACACACAAAAACTAATTAGTGCAATGAGCTGTAATGACTTGAAGCACTAAGGATTCAGGGTTGCCAGGATTGAACAAGGCAGTGGGATTGACTGAATTACTCTGGGAATTGAACGGAGTCTGTGGCCACTTTCTGTGCTAGAAGCGAGACTTGCACTGCAACATTGAGGCTACAATTGGCCTTGGAAATTTTGAATTGAATGGAATAGAAGCTGGGTTGGGTGATGGGACGGAAAATAAATGGATTCTTTCCAATGATTTGGCTGTCATATGCATAAGTGGACTGATTACTTGAATTACCAATGTAATTGGGATCTCGTTAACTTTGATATTTATCTTGGTCAATAGAATATTGAATTCCATTACAATGTGTTACCTTTTTATATTTTCAGTGTATCCCCAGGGTAAGGTATGGGGCTTTACAAATGTTTCTTAGCTATCTGTTTTTTAATGTACTTTTGCTTTTTCTCCAGGCCCAGTACTATGGGGAGATTAGTATTGGCACACCACCTCAAAGCTTCACTGTAGTGTTTGACACTGGTTCCTCCAACCTCTGGGTTCCATCCATTCATTGTTCTCTAACAGACATTGCTTGCAGTAAGTTTATTAACACTCCCTCCATGTGTCTTTTGTTAATTATGTACCCAGCTTTTTGGCTGGGAATTTTTTTTGTGCATATTGAATTGCTGGAGTAATGTGATGTTCTATCCTTTGTAAGCATTAAACAACAATTGTTGGACTGGATGACACAATGGATTAAAAATCTTATCTATAGCTATAAGGAGCTTAAGGTGGATTCAGTCTGATTCCTATGATAGGAACTCGGCACAAACCATGATAATAGCTCCAAATATCCATAAATTGACTATCTGTTTAGAGACATAAGGATTTCTAATTTAGAAATGGGAAATGTCCCAGTGTATTCTGATGTGCTGCTCATATTGATATTTTACATTAGGTACAGTATTACCTTCATGTGAAGGTGGTTACTGCAAACCAGGAGGTATCCACAATAATGTAACAGTTGTATTCCAAGTACTTGAATGGAAGATGGGCAGAAAGCTGGGCACAGTGCTTAGCACCACTGCTGCACAGCGCAGGGGACCCATGTTTGATTCCAGCCTTGGGTGGCTGTGTGAAATTTGCATTCTTCCCGTGACAGTGTACCTTTTCCTTTTTTGGGTGCTCCGGTTTCCCCTCAATTCAAAGACGTGTAGGTTAAGTGAATCATTCATGGTAAATGTGTGGAGTTATGGTGGGGCTGGGTAAGATACTCTTTCGGGCAGTGGTGTAGACTTGATGGGCTGAGTGGCCTGTTTCCGCTATGTAGGGACTCTACGGTTCAAGCTATAATGATCTAAGTAAAGATGAGAAGGAAATTCTGCATGGCAAAAAATATAGATCTGGGTACATTGTTGGATAAGGGGACATACGTACTTGGGCAAGTCAGGTAATTCTGAGTCAACTTCTGTCAGCTGCTTTAGAAACCCTGCCTGTTACTGACCACCAGTGTGATCAAACAAAGGAAAGCAGTCTCCATGCAAATCAGTTATCAATATCTAAAATTTCTATCCCTTTGAAGCTAAATATGGAATCTGAAAAGTATCAAAGTTTGGCTTTAGTATTTTTTTTCCAAGATCTGTGAAGTGTTTTCATTTGTGGATTTTCAGGCTGAAATAAGACTTAATCCAACCCAAAATCCATCGTGTCATCCACCAGCAGCATTTATATTATGAACTAAAATGTGTGTTGGTTTACATGCACAATACTTTTTTCATCTTTCACCTTTTTTTTTGAAGTGCTGCATCACAAGTATAATTCTACAGGATCCAGCACATACAAGAAGAATGGGACTGCATTTGCTATTCAGTATGGTAGTGGCAGCCTATCAGGATACCTCAGCCAGGACGTTGTTACAGTAAGTACAGATTTTTTAAAATCTTGCTTGGGCGAACGGAAGGTTGGAATATCGTACCTGTGAAGTATTGTAATTGTGTGAGGTCCACAGTTGTATGGAATAAATGGGTATTTTTCAGAAGGAGCTGCTAATTCGAATGTTTTTCAGACATGAGCATCAATTTATGCTGGCACAGTTTCTCATTTATGTCCCAAGAATGTGTTGGAAAGGCACTCATTCCCAACTCAGGAACAAAAATGTGAAAAAGCCTTGGTTTTACATTTTGCTTCAGGCTCACCAATCCCTGTCCCCATATATTTTCTCAATGGATGAGGGCAGGAGGACTGAACAGTTGCTTATACCTTGAGGTGACTTCAGATGCAATGCCCAGAAGGCTTTTGCACTCAATATTGCATCATTAGACACCATGATCTTACAGTGATTGAATATGCTTACGTTAACCATCACAACTTTGTACATTGCATGGTATTATGATTCTGTCTTTAATAAAGCCATAATGCTTTGCTTGCCATGAGCAACATTCCCATCCCCAATTAAGCTTTGAAATGATGTAAGCAATTTTAGGCTGAGCTTTGTATAATCTCTCTGATTACGATTTCTCCAATGTTGAATCCTTATCTCTAACATGGGATTGGGAGGGAATATAAAGCACTTCTCCTCACTGCTAGGCTGGCCTAACATTTCACAAACCTGTGGTTTATATACATTACAAACATTTTTATATACCATATAAACCACAGGTTTGTGAAATGTTAGGCCAGTCTAGCAGTGAGGAGAAGTGCTTTATATTCCCTCCCAATCCCATGTTAGAGATAAGGATTCAACATTGGAGAAATTGTAATCAGAAAGAGGTTATACAAAGCTCAGCCCAAAATTGTTTACATCATTTCAAAGCTTAATTGGGGATGGGAACATCACTGCCAAGGTCAGCATTTATTGCCCATCCAAGATTGCCTTTAAAAAGGTGGTTCTTTTGAGGATGTTTCTTTACTTTTGTGGCTTGCATTGTCACATGACCTCTGTCATCCTTTTGTATATAAAGACTTGAAGAGCAGAAGCCATTTCTTCCATCATGTGGTGTGAGGAGTGTGCAGCTGACATTGAGTGGACTTTGATAGTTGTAAGAAACAGCAAGGAATAATTAAAATTTCGGTCCTCAATTTTCTGCTCAGTGACCCAGTAGAGTTTTGAATATTTCAGTACCACATCCAATTGGTCTAAGTGGCAAAACTGTGCAGTTGCTGCAAAGTTAAACAAGAAACCTGAGTAAGAGTAGCAGCTTGGGTAATGGTGCTGGGGAAAGAGAGCTCCAAGCCTTATTGTACTGTCTGTCTTTGAGGAGCAGAAAAGCCAGTCTTATGAAATTTTGAAGGCCTTGACAATCCACTGAATCCTCTACTAATGTTGTTTAAGCATGGTACATGGTCAATGCCAGAAGCGAAGGGGGAGATTATTGATCTGTATATGACTGCACTGAGGCATCTAACTGAATCTTGTGAATTGGGGCAACTGAAGGATAATCTGATCAGAGATGGGATCTCCAGTTCCTAAAGTAATCCTTGCTGTGAGAGTGCATCCATTTGAGAGAAGGGAAGCTTGCTCTCAAGAAAAATTACCATGTGCAGAAATTCTTGAGGTTGTTGATAACTGACTGCAGAGTATTAATGGGAGAACTGATGAGGTTTTGCTCTCTGCTGAGGCCAGGCCTTGTGAAGAAGAAATATTTCCAGAAGGGCCAGCAGAAAGATCAAGGCCTGGGAACAATATGTAATTATTGCAGAAGATGCCCCACAAGTGAAGGAAACTTGCAGCGTGGTGAAACAGGACTTGAACCACAAGATGTTGAATCACACTGTACACAAACCTTTTTACTGAAAGGAAGAAAGTCAAGCCTATGAAGATGGTTGTTGGACAGATATTAGATAATCCCGAAGAATCAATTTGCACCCTAGAAAAGATTAATTACCGGCAAGTCTCAAGGAAAAATGGTTTGATTATTGGAATGATTAGCTCAATGCTTTCCTGCAGCAATGTGAAATGTTAGATAGAAACTGGTGCTATGTGAGCTTCACACATCTAATGTGAAGCTGCTTAAGATGACTCAAAAATTAAGCCTTCCAGCATAAAATTTGAGGCTCCTCCAATTGAACAATACGCACCCCAAGAAGACAAAGTTAAGCTGAGAGTCAATTCAATGAGAAGAAAGAGAATTTGCAGTTCTAGATAAGAATTTGAAGCAAAATCCACTTCTCTCTGGCTAAAAAAGTCAGAAGCTTGGACCAGTAACCCTCCAGAGGAGATTTTTTGGGGGTTTTCAAGATTATGAAGATAGGTTCATAGGTCTTGGATGTCTTCCTGTTGAAATGAATGACTGAGACCAATTCCAGCTGTTTCTTTGGAGAGTTCAGCTGCCCTCCAGTCTAGCCTGAAAGACAAGATAGAGGAAGTTGAAAAGATGGGAGTGAGTGACAAGTCTGCAGACTGAGTGAGTTAGCAGCAAAACAAGAAAATGCACAGATCTAAAGGGCCTTTTTGTAAAGCTCCAGTAGAGATCTGACTACCACATTCCAACCACTGAAGAAATTTTTGCCTTAACTTGCCATGCTGACAAATGAAGTTGCAGGAAAACAGTAATTTATTTTGGATGCTATTTGGGTGGGAGGTATAGATGGTTGTGCAAACTGTTTGGCATATCACTGTCAACCAACATGTGATCTTTCAGGAGTGGAAGTGATCTGTTCATCTATGGATGTGGAGAAATGATGGGAAAAGGTATTTTAGACTCTGATCAGAATCTAGTGAGACTGTTGGAGGGACCTTTTTCAGATGAACTGGAAACTGAACAACTAAATATTGCAACAAGTCAAGTATGTTGATCATGTGCTGATGGTGAAAGAATATTGCCCTGTTCCTGATAAGGTGCATGCTGTAGTAGAGACACAGGAACTAACAGATGTGAAGGCAGTGCACTTATCTGTAGGATTTGTGACCTACCCTTCTCAATCAGTGTGAATCTCTATGCAAGCTCATGATGGACAGGATGGTCATTGGCATTGGAGCACAGAACGTGAAGCACCTTTTGTTCGCATTGAACAACCAGTAACGACAATGAGGTGCCACAGTCGCCCTGCAGCGTGAATGCAGCAAAACAGGACTTTGAGAAACCTTCATGTAGCAAGGACAGCCTGTGGTTTGCCTCCATCCGGTGCATTGATGTAAACAGAACATTATGCGTAGATTGGGGAAGAGTGCCTGGCTGTTGTTTTTTGCTTGTAAACGTTTTAATTTTGTACTTGGTTTTTGTGAGAGAAAGGAGTGGTAGAATCTGAGCACAAGCCACTTCAAGTATCTTTCCCGAGCTGCTTTTGATGGCCCAAGAATCTGCAAAGGATGTAATTTTTTTTATTTGCAGACATTTGGAAGTGAAGTACAAGCAAGGGAAGCACATGTAGATCACTGACTGACATGCTGTTAAAACCACTGCCTTTTGATGTCTTCCCGTTTTGTGGACAAATGGGATCATACAGCCGAGGAAAAGGCTGTGTTAATAGATAATGGCCATATTTGGCTCTATGGAAGAGCTCTCCAATTTAGCCATGCAATTCTAGTTTCTTCTAATTCTGCAAGTCCAGTTGCCCTGGTAATCTGCAATAACGTAGGACCCAAATTGGAGAAAAGTAGTTTTGCCCATTTTTGAAGATCACAAATGACTTGGGATTCTCCAAGAAGCTTCAAACTTCAGATAAGAACATAAGAACATAAGAAATAGGAGCAGGAGTAGGCCATCTGGCCCTTCGAGCCTGCCCCGCCATTCAATAAGATCATGGCTGATCTGTCGTGGCTCAGTTCCACTTTCCCGCCCTCTCCCCATAACCCTTAATCCCCTCTCTTATCAAAAACCCATCAACCCGCTTCTTAAAAATATTTAGCGAGGCAGCCTCCACCACTTCAACGGGCAGAGAATTCCAGAGATTCACCACCCTTTGAGTGAAGAAGTTCCTCCTCAACTCCGTTCTGAACCGCCCCCCCTTTATCTTGAGGCTGTGCCCCCTAGTCCTACTGTCTTTTTTGAGCGGGAAGAGTCTTTCCACCTCTATCCTATCCATCCCATTCATCATCTTATACGTCTCAATGAGATCTCCCCTCATTCTTCTAAACTCTAACGAGTACAAGCCTAGTTTATTCAGCCTCTCCTCATAGCTCAACCCCCTCAACTCCGGTATCAGCCTAGTAAACCTCCTCTGCACTCCCTCCAAGGCCAAAATATCCTTGCGCAGGTGCGGCGCCCAAAACTGCACACAGTACTCCAGCTGCGGCCTCACCAATGCCCTATACAGCTGCAGCAAGACCTCCCTACTTTTATATTCAATCCCCCTCGCTATGAAGGCCAGCATCCCATTCGCCTTCCTGACCACCTGCTGCACCTGCAGGCTGGGTTTTTGCGACTCATGCACAAGGACCCCGAGGTCCCTCTGCACCGTCGCCTGCTGCAGTTTTTCGCCACGTAAGTAATAGTCCTTCCTACCATTCTTCCTACCAAAGTGGACCACCTCACACTTGCCAACATTAAATTCCATTTGCCATTTCCTGGCCCATTCGCCCAGCCTATCTAGATCCTTCTGCAGACTCTCCACACCCTCCGCACAATTGCAAATACATTTGTGAGGTTTTCTGTTAGTGAAGAGTGATCGACCGACTGACTATAATTAGTGGGGGAAGCTATGGCAATTTTCTCTTTCCATTAATGTGGATTGTTGCTTCTGTTTCTACAGATTGGTGATATCAAAATTAAGAATCAGTTGTTTGGTGAGGCCATCAAACAGCCTGGTGTGACTTTCATTGCTGCTAAATTTGATGGCATTCTTGGCATGGCCTACCCACTTATCTCAGTTGATGGTGTTGCTCCGGTGTTTGACAATATAATGAAGCAGAAACTGGTGCAAAGGAATGTTTTCTCCTTCTATTTGAACAGGTAAGATGTAAAAGCCAATTCAATTCAAGATACTCCTTTAGTGGTCACAAGGGCCAGACAGCATAACTAAATCTATAAATTGCATCATTGTTCAAGATAATGGAGATGCCATTCCTTATTCCATTTCTAGGAACCCTGATACACAACCTGGTGGCGAGCTACTGTTGGGTGGAACTGACCCCAAGTATTACACTGGAGAATTCTTCTACCTGAATGTGACCCGTCCTGCATACTGGCAGGTCAAAATGGACAAGTAAGTGTTTTTGCATGCTCAGGACTAGCACTGAGCAGTAATAAAATTTGTATCAGTAGTACTTTTGTGCAGTATGCACCAGATGGTGAGTGGAGTACATTCCAGCCATTCAGCCAATTCAACTTCACATTTGAGGTAATTATGTCTTATTGTAGGAGTATTTTATGGATTGGTCAAGTAGAACAGTGCAAATGTGAGGCACAAGTGGTGGGACATGTGACATTTCCATTTTGGACCAACTCCAAAAATCTCACTCTAATCACTTTGGTTAAGTTGTAAAATGCCCCCACATTCCCCAAAAACTGGGTGAATGTCTATTACAGATTATAGAATTTCCTAACTGAATAATTTTACAGTTGTTTCACATGCTTTGAATGATGTCTGTTAATTTCATCACATGGGGAAATGCATAACCTATACCATATCATCAAGACAAGAAATTGGAGCCCCTCATTATCCTCTACATTTAAATTTAAGAATTTGTGAGAGTGCAAATTGTAATGTTAAGGCCTCCTCTGCTTGACCTGGGTCTTCAATTTAGTCCTCCCCTTCCATATTTTAATTCTGCCTTCAGGCATAAAGGGTTTAATACTGCATTTCTGTCAGCTGCATGTGCTGGGTCTGACCTTTTCTGTGTTGCCTTTTTTTTGATAGACTTGCCATTGGTGACACCTTAAACCTGTGTAAAGGAGGCTGCTCAGCTATTGTAGACACAGGAACCTCTCTGATCACTGGACCTACTGAGGAAGTTATTGCCCTGCAGAAATCCATTGGAGCTGTAGCACTTACTCAAGGAGAGGTGAGAATCCACAAGAGCAACCTCTGCAGTTGTAGCCTGTTTCTCCACTCCATGTTTAATTTTCTGTCTCTAAATTGCACACCAATGATTACTGTGGTGCAATGACTAGGATATGTGGTGAATCTGATCAGAGTTGAACTCTGGTGGAAAATCATGCTATTGATAGTAGGGAAAAAGCTTGTTGCTGCTTACTATCTAAGGTCATGTGAAGGACAGACTGTTGGAATGTATCTGAATGCTGGTGGGATATTTGGAATTGTTGGAGCCTTAAGAAGGGAAAGGAACATATGTTCTTATGGGTTGTTAAAATGCTGAATTTTGTGAACGAAAAACAATAAATGGTAATTAAAAGAATTGCAACAGCAGTAACTTGCACATTTTTCCTTCCTCAGTACAAGGTTGATTGTAACAAAGTCACCTCTCTTCCTCCCATCAACTTTATCCTGGGAGGACGGACCTTTACTCTGACTGCAGAGCAGTATATCATTAAGGTGAGTAGTTCAAAACAAAGTTTTTGCATGAGTAGACAGATATATTCTTTGCAGCAACCAAATCTGCAGCTTGGGCAACTTTTGTGAACATTTGTGGGCCATCAGGGAGGGGGAAGATTTATCTGGATACTTTGTTCCAGGAGGCAGTCACTCCCCTTAGGTTAGGCTGGACCATGGGAGTTGTCAGGAACAGGGAAACCAGCATGGAGTGATGGAGGAGCTTCAGCTCCTGACTTTGCCAAGTGGTTTGAAGTGCTTGCTACCTATGTGGAGGCACAGAAGAATTGCAAGGTGTTGTGGTCAAGGATAGAGACTGTTCTCTGCAGCTGCAACCTGGAGCTTTGAAAGTTGTGTTGTCTGCCTGGTATCTGGGTTAAGGACATCCCATGGCTGGAGAAAAATTTAGAGTAGGTGGGACGAGAGTCCAGGTGGGTGTCAATGACATGGGTAGCATCTTCAGAGAATTTGAACAGTTGAGGATTAAGTTAAAGTACGGAGCATCAAAGATCATCTCTGGACTTGAGCTACCTGCCAATTGGCATAGGGTCAAGCTGATTAAAGAATTAAATGGGTGGGTGAAAGAATGGTGTGGGAAGAAGAGGTTTCAATTCATGGGGCACTGGCATCTTTACTTGGAGATGAGCTCCACATGAACTGGGCTGAGACTGGTGTCCTGGTCAATTGTGTAACTAGGACTGCGTGCAGGGCTTTAAACTAAAGGTTGAGAGGATTCAGATGTAAGGAGATTCAGGAATTTGGAGAGGGAGGTTGAGGTATCAGAACAGTAGCAATTTGGGTAAAGACCAGCAGAGCAGGACTAGTTAACAAACAAATGTATATCAGCAAATGAGGACATTTATAGAGAATAGAAATTGAAGGTTCTTTATCTGAAGGCATGAAGCATATGCAGTCGGATGGATAAACTAGTGGCGCAATTAATTGGATCTAATTGTCATTATACAGTCATGGTTACAAGGTTGGGAAATAAATATCCCGACATCCTTGTTTTGGCAAGATGGACAAAATGACAGAGGAGGAGGAGTAGCCATGATAGTAAAAGATGACATAAGGGCATCAGTGAGAAGAGATCTGGCCTCTAAAGATCATGAAGTAGAATCTGTAATACCAAGAGTTGGAAAAGACTAGTGGCAGTAGTTTTTAAGCTCTCAAAGAATAATTGTACCATTTGGACAGAGCATTAAACAAGATGATATAGGAGCTTGGAGCAAATGAAATGTAATCATTGTGGGACACTTTGACTCAGTCCAAGACATTTAATCAGATTGGTAAAATTGGTTCAGTTGGTGAGTTTGTAGAATGTTTCCATGAGTTTCTTGGAACAGTATGCTGTGGAACTGATGAGCAATAAAGCGATTTTGGATCCAGCCCTGAATTCTTAGAATGGCCGAATATTGTCTCCTCTCGGAAGAGTTGGCAGGGAACAGATCCCCACTGAGCAACTATCCTATAGCAAATTACACTGCAATGAGTGTTGATTAACTACAGGTGGGACTTCTGCCCCAACTTGGGAGGAAATCACTCTTTGGAGAGCTGCTGGTGAATCTGGTTGGCCAGAAGCATCCCAGTCCCTGCAACAACAGCACTGCAGTGACAAGAAGGGAAATTTCAAGAGTCCTGTTCAGTCCAAGAATGGAGGCCCAGCTAAGTTCAAGGGGTTGGGGGGGGCAGTCACAAAGACAGCAATGAGGGGCAAGAGAGGTGTGGTCTAGAGGCCATTGGAATGTACGTGGGGTGGAGATGGGTGGGCTGGAGGGTGCCTGACTTAAAAAGGGGGCTTCTTAAGGAGGCACCCCCTGACCCAAACATGTCTGAGGAGTAACTTAGTATCCAGTCCTTTCTGTTGCACAGGAGTGTAATGAGGGAAGTTATTCATTCCTTAGTCAGAGGAATGGGAAGGAAGAAAATTTTAAAAAGGTATGAATATTGTAAGTGTTGATATTTGGGTGTGTTCAAAGAAAACACAAGTTAGCATGCAGATGTAGCAAGCACTTGGGAACGAAAATGGCATGTTGACCTTTTATTGCAAGAAGATTGGAGTACAAGAATAGAGGTTTGCTGCAGTTCTACAGGGTTTTGGTGAGGTCACATCTGAAATACTGTGTGTCTTTTTGGTTAATGAAGGATATTTCTGGTTAACCAAGGATAGACTTGCATTGGAGGTAGTACAGCAAAGATTCACTGGATTGGCCCCTGGGTTAAGAGGTGTAGTCCTATAATATGGTAAGAAATTTAAGTTTACATCCTCTGGGTTTGGAACAATCTCATTGAAACCTGCAAAATTCTGAAGGAGCTTGATAGGGTAGACAGATTTGTTTTTTCTGTGTTAGTTGGTGAACCTGAAACAACAGGGGCACACAGTCTTTAGATAATCAAATTATTTAGGATTGAGTTGAGGAAAATTGCATAACTCCCTGTAATTCTCTACCCCAGAGGGTATGAATGTTCCATTGTTGAATAAGTTTAAAGCTGGGTTGGACACATTTTTTGGTCTCGGGCAAATTAAATTTGAACCCAAGATCAGCCAGTAGTTATAATGAATGGCAGAGCCAGTTCAGTGAACCATCTGCCGTTCTCATCATTGCTTTGGTCCAGCTGGTACTGAATTTGTAAAGCTCTACATAGTAAATTAGGTTGGATGAATGTAGTTGCCCCTGCCTCACCACCCATTTATTTCTTACCCCTACAATGTCATCTTTATTAAATTATTTAAAGAGGTTACTCTCTGCTCTTGTCTCCATCCTGCCCCTTCAGTATGACAATGAATTGGAGATTAGCTGACTCCTCGAGTTGTATTTGCACTTCAGTATCATAGAATCCTACAGTGTAGAAGGAAGCCATTCAGCCCATTGAGTCTGCACAGACCACAATCCCACCCAGGCGTTCTTCCCCATAACGCCCATAATTTATTTTTAGTATGGCTAATCTACCTAACCCATACATCTTTTGGACTATGGGAGGAAACCGGAGCTCCCAAAGGAAACCCACACAAACACAGGGAGAATGTGCAAACTCCACACACAGTGGCTCAAGCCAGGAATTGAACTTGGGCCCCTGGCACTATGAAGCAGCAGTGCTAACCACAGTGCTGGCTTATCCTTCCTGTATCTGCTATAACACTAAAGTGCCTGATCTGATAATGCAGTTGAGGCCTGTTGCTCACCAAGCAGGTCTTTGGACACCTGTCAAAGGGAGGTATTGGCCTAATAGTGTTAACACTACACTATTAATTCAGAACCTCTGGTAATATACTGGGGAACTGGTTTGAATCCCACCATAGCAGCTATAGGAATTTGAATTCAATTAAAAATATCTGGAATTAAGAATCTACTGATGACCATGAAATCATTGTCAGAAAAATCCATCTGGTTCACCTAATGCCTTTTAGGGAAGGATACCTGCTGTCCTAGGTCTGGCCTACATGTGACTTCAGAGCCATTGCAATGTGGTTGACTCTCAACTGCCCTCTGAACAAAGCAACTCAGGATAGGCAGTAATGCTAGCCAGCCAGTGATGCCCATGTCCCATAAATGAATTTAAAAAATAAGGCAAATGCCTCAATAGCTTTGCTTTTTTTTAAATGATTTCAGTCCTGAGCACTGCTGACAAAGCCAGTACTAATTACCCATCTCTGAAGAAGGAACCTGTGGGGTGGCTTCCTTTTGCCTTTAAGCAGCAAATTACTGGATTTGACCCAGAAACAATGAAATATAGTTGTTCAAGTCAGAATGGCCTGTGCCTTAAAGAGGAACTTGGTGCACTCATGTAATATAGTCCTTCAAGGTGGTAGAGATTCTTGTTTGGCAGGTTTCGCCAAAGGAGTAGTGGCATTTTCTGCACACTGTGTGGCCATGGTACATGGGTAATGAAGGGCGTGAAATATTTAATTGTTGAATGGCTTGGCTTGGTTTAGGCTGTGAAAAGTTTGATTTCTCAAGATATGGTTTAATATTTGTTCACTTTTCTTTCAGGAAACGCAAGTTGGTATGACTATCTGTCTGAGTGGATTCATGGCCCTCGACATTCCACCTCCTGCTGGCCCAATGTGGATTCTTGGAGATGTATTTATTGGGCAATACTATACAGAGTTTGACCGAGACAATAACAGGGTTGGATTTGCGAAGGCTGTGTAGTCTTACAGTCCTATAGAATATAAAAAAATTGAAGTGCACTAATGTTCAAAATCAACTTGCAACAGTAATAATGAGAATCCCTTAGGCTAGTATGTTTATCACATTTGCTTCCAAGAACTTGATTATGGACAGGTTTTGGCTGTTTACTTCAAGATAATGGAAAAACAGAATGCTAGTGATGCAATGGGAATGTAAAATTCTCTGTTCAGGCCCCTGGTGATCCATTTCAATATTCAGTACTTTTTGTTTTTAGTTTAAAATTTTGTGGTCTGAATAGTTGCCTCAATATTTTGAAATGGCACCTGTTTCTAATCATTTCACCAAAGTGAGTTTACTTTGCTTGAGATTCTGATCCCTTTAATGAAATGTGATGTTTAATACGATAGAGCATCACTTGTCAGTAACTGTTTGTTTTTAAGGAGGCAAAGATGTCACACTGAATTGTCATGGACTTGTACTGTTTAACCCTATCCAGGAAGGAATATAGGTCCTGGATGGGATTATTGTGACCTTTTGTTTGAGGAGGGATCAAGGGTGAGGAAAATCTGAATTTTGCTCTTGCCTTTAGATTAGGGGGGAATCTGCAAAGAAGCAGAATAAACCTGATGGCAGGAGCAGATGAGGAAAGACTAAAGTTGTTAAATAATGGATGGCTCGTATGCAATCTACAATTTTAATTGTTTTAGGAATATCTTGGCACGTGTTCTTTGGTTGATAGAATCAAATAAACTGAAATACAATGTCATATTTGGTGTGTGTATAATTTCAGACTCTTGGCATGTGTTTAGCTCAGCTAATGAGCATCTTGCTTTTGAGTTAGCAGGCTATAAGTTCAAACACCACAACACACAATGTAACACTAATTGGACCTCTGGTGTCACTATTTGAAGAAGGCAGAATGTGTTCTCAGTTAATTTTTCTTTTCTGCTTGAACTGAAAACCTTGGGAATTCATCTGCATATAAATAAGCCATCACATTGTTTTAACAATGTTAGAATTCTAAGCTCATTGTATGCAAGTACTTTTTGAGACGTAAGGAGCAAGATTATCTTCAAGAACATAAGAAATAGGAGCAGGAGTGGTCCATACAAGCCTTTTGAGCCTGCTCCATCATTCAGTATGATCATGACTGATCCATGACTTCAAACCTGCTTTCTTTCTGCTCTCCATATCTCTTGATCAAAAATCTGTCTGTTGTGGCCTGAAGTGCACAGCTCTTGGCTACAGAATTCCAAAGATTCACAGCCTTTTTGTCTGAAGAAATTTCTCCTCCTCAGTCCTGAATAATTGGTCCCATATTCTGAGACTCTGCACTTCACCCCATCTGTTCTAGATTACCCAGCTTGGGGAAACAACTTGTCTACCCTGTGTGTTTCAAAACAAATCACTACTCATTCTTAAATTCAGAATGTAGTCCAAGTTTACTCAGCACCTCTGTCGTTCTGAGATGAGAAGGTTGTCCTACAATCAAACGAACCATCACTGCCATGCCTTCAATGTAAATTATATTCTTCCTTAAATATGGACCAAAACTCTACACAATATTCTAGGTGTGATCTCACGAAAGTCCCATACAATTGTAGCAAGACTTTCTTGTACTATTATTCGAGAGGTGGTGGTGTAGTGCTATTGTCACTGAACTAGTAATCTATTAATATATACAAGTTTCACTCCTTTCGGGGGGTGGGGGGGCGGGGCGGGGGGGGGGTGGTGGTGGTGATGCAGAATTATTCTTGTGACCAAAGTAAATAATGTCTTGCTGCTCCACGTTTTGTATTCCATCTGCCACCATGTTACCCATGTAATTAACCCTTGTAACACTCCTGGAGCCTCTTGTGTCCTCCTCGCAGCTTACATTCTCACCAACTTGATATTGGCAATTTAAATGAATTATTGTGTTTCTTCACTAACTCATTAATATAGATTGTAAGTAGCTGAAACCCCAGCAATGATCCTTGTGGCATTCCACTAGGCACAGCTTACAACTTTGGACTGCCTGTCTGTTAACCAATTCAGCATTAATGCTAATACATTGCCCTCCAATTCCATGAACCCTTACCATGTGTATTAACTTTTTGTGTGGCAACTTATAAAATGCCTTTTGAAAATCCAAGTATACTACATCTGGTTCCAATTTTAACTATCCCATTAATTAAATGCTCAAAAAACTATAAATTTGTCAAAAATGTTAACTTTTGCAACTCTATTGCCTTGCTGGATGGATTGATTTTTATTTGATGAAAATGGATATTGATATACAAACCTGAATGCATTTTGCACTTGAGTTTTTTCAAAATCCATTATTTCATCCAAAAGATATGGGAAAGTTGGAGTGGATTTAAAAAAGTCTAGTGGTGGCACAGTGGTTAGCACTGCTGCCTCAGGGACGTGGGTTTGATTTCTGCTTTGCTTTGGGTGACTGAGAGTTTGCTCTGGATTGTGGGAGGAAACTGGAGATGAACAGGTCAAGTGGATTGGCCATGCTTTAAATGTCCAAAGGAAATAGGTTAGGTGATTTAGCCAGACCCACTTCCCCACCCAATCCCTATAAGCTGCTGGTTCAGAGTGGGTGCAGACTTAATGGGCTGAACAGCCTCATGCACTGTATAGTTCTATAGTTAGTATGGAAGCCGAAGTAACAGCAAATCCATTTTCAGATGTGAGGAAGAGGGTACGTCCTGATATTCCAGTACTTCCCATCTTCTCCATCACCCCATGTGTGCATATCTTCCCTCGCTGGGTGGTATTGTGTCAGTAAAGCACATTCACAGATTTGAAAAGTGCAGCCTGCCATTGGGCTTCTTATCATAGAATCCCTACAGTGCAGATGGAGGCCATTTGGTCCATCGAGGCTGCACAAACCATAATCCCACCCAAGCCCTATTCCCATAACCCCACATTTACCCTGCTAATCCCCCTGGCCATGCTAAGTTGACCCTAGTGTCAATCAACCTAACCTGCACATCTTTGGAATGTGGCAGGAAACCAGAGCACCTGGAGGAAACCCACACAAACATGGAGAATGTGCAAACTCCACACGGACAGTGAGTGACTTGGCTGTAGTTGAACCTGGCTGCCTGGTGCTGTAAGGCAGCAGTGCTAGCCACTGTTAATTTCATGTTAATGATCATCCTACATAAGAAATAATATAGAAACATAGAAGATAGGAGCAGGAGGAGGCCATTTGGCCCTTCGAGCCTGCTCCGCCATTCATCACGATCATGGCTGATCGTCAACTCAACAGCCTAATCCTGCTTTCTCCCCATAACCTTAGATCCCATTTGCCCCGAGTGCTATATCCAGCTGCCTCTTGAATACATTCAATGTTTTGACATCAACTATGGAAATGAACTCCATCAGCTCACCACTCTTTGGGGGAAGAAATGTCTCATCTCCATCCTAAACGGTCTACCCTGTCTCCTCAGACTGTGACCCCTGGTACTGGACGTCCCCACCATTGGGAACACACTCCCTGCATCTACCCTGTCTAATCCTGTTAGAATTTTCCAAATCTCTGAGAGATCCTCCCCCTCATTCATCTGAACTCCAGTGAAAACAATTCTAACCCAGTCCATCTCTCCTCGTACATCAGTCCTGCCACCCCCGGAATCAGCCTGGTAAACCCTCAGTGCACTCCCTCGAGAGTCAGAACATCCTTCCTCAGAAAAGGAGAGCAAAACTGCACACAATACTCTAGGTATGGCCTCATCAAGGCCCTGTGTAATTGCAACAACACATCCCTGTTGCTAGGAGCAGGAGTTGGCCATCTAGCCCTTCGAGCCTGCCCCGCCATTCAATAAGATCATGGCTGATTTGTCGTGTCTCAGTTCCACCTTCCCGCCCTCTCCCCATAACCCTTAATCCCCTCGCCTATCAACCCGCATCTTAAATATATTTAGCAAGGCAGCCTCCACCACTTCAACGGGCAGAGAATTCCAGAGATTCACCACCCTTTGAGTGAAGAAGTTCCTCCTCAACTCCGTTCTAAACCGTCCCCCCCTTTATCTTGAGGCTGTGCCCTCTAGTCCTACTGTCCTTTCTGAACGGGAAGAGCCTCTCCACCTCTATCCTATCCATCCCATTCATCATCTTATATGTCTCAATGAGATCTCCCATCATTCTTCTAAACTCTGAGTACAAGCCTAGTTTATTCAGCCTCTCCTCATAGTGCAACCTCCTCAACTCCGGTATCAGCCTAGTAAACCTCCTCTGCACTCCCTCCAAGGCCAAAATATCCTTGCGTAAGTGCGGCGACCAAAACTGCACACAGTACTCCAGCTGCGGCCTCACCAGTGCCCTGTACAGTTGCAGCAAGACCTCCCTACTTTTATATTCAATCCCCCTCGCTATGAAGGCCAGCATCCCATTCACCTTCCTGACCACCTGCTGCACCTGCAGGCTGGGTTTTTGCGACTCATGCACAAGGACCCTGAGGTCCCTCTGCACCGTCACACGCTGCAGTTTTTCGCCATGTAAGTAATAGTCCTTTCTACCATTATTCCTACCAAAGTGGACAACTTCACACTTGCCAACATTAAATTCCATTTGCCAGTTCCTGGCCCATTCGCCCAGCCTATCTAGATCCTTCTGCAGACTTTCCACACCCTCCGCACAATTTGCCTTTCCACCAATCTTGGTGTCATCAGCAAATTTCGACACCATACACTCGGTTCCCTCCTCCAGATCATCTATATAAATGGTAAATAGCTAAGGCCCCAGCACCGACCCCTGGGGCACTCCACTAGTCACCAACTGCCAATCCGAATAGCACCCATTGACCCCCACTCTCTGCCTCATCCTCTTCTGACAAAACACGTTAGTGGCACTGAAGCTGCAGGCAATTGATTGTGGTGGGGAGATGATTGGGCAAGATTTAAGAAAATTTCATCTAAGGTTTTTGAAAAGCTTGAGTAACAGTAGCAAAAATGGTGTTGCAATACTTTACAAACATAGGTTGCAAGGAAATACACTTCGCTATCTAGTGCCTGACTCAACCACACCTTGAGCTCTCATTACAAGGAATCATTCCTGTGTTGGAAACTGATATTGCAACTGACCCCTAATATTGGAGGACTGGGTTCTGCAGAAGAATGAAGATTCTGGAATTATTCATCCTTTTAAATGCAAGCTACAAGAATCTCAGAAGGTCTATGCCTGGATTTTCCAATTACAATGGTAGATATCCACCAAGAGCTGGAAAAGTGCTGAATCACTCATTACAAATGAACATGTTCCAATTAATAAAAGTGAATAGTACTGATACTTTTATGAAGAATTACACAATTAACTTGTGTAATAGATTTCCAGATAGGCAAGTACATTCAAGGCTTTGGAATTGTTTAGGAAACGATTGGATGGTTTTTTTAAGACTGATCATCTGAGTCATGGAGCTGATTTGTTTCCATTGGAAGTTGCGTCCATAGGCCTGTGCATGAATTGTTATCCTTGTAAAATTGTTGCCTTTACAGCTTGCCCAAACAAAAAAAAGTTATTGTCTTTGAGCATTTGCAATTTTGAAAAGAAACATAGCTTTTGAGATGGAAAGGAAAACTGCAGACACTGGACATTTACAGCAGCATCTGTAAAGTGTAAAGGTAACTTCAACATGATGTGCTTTAATTCCAGACTAAATCCCCCATGATCTGCAAAGCACAAACAGTCCATAAATCTTGATTCCAGTATTGTTGAGTTATTGTAACTTCAGTCATGTTGGAAGCAGCCTATCAAATGGAGAGTTGTGGCTGCGCTGACATTTTAAGGTTCTGGTTGATTATATCGGAGATTGAGGAAACAATGCAGATAGTGATTATAGAATCATGAAGCACAGAAAAGGCCCTTTGGCCCACCAAGTCTGCATCAACAATAACTACCAGTGAAGATGCGCTATTCCCATTTTTCTGCACTTGCCCCATAGCCTTGAACATTATTTCAAGTGTTCATCCAAGGTTGTAAGGTTTCTAGCTTTCACTACCATCCCAGGCAGTGCATTCCAGATTCCCACCAGCCTCTGATGAAAAAATATTCTCTCAAATCCCCTCTGAATTTCCTACCTGTAACGCAAAACCTTTGCCCCCTCATGAATGATCCCTCAATCAAGGGGAACAGCTGCTTCCTACTCACCCTGTCCATACCCCTTATAATCTTATGGATCTCAATCATGTCGCCCTTAGCTTTCTCTGCTCTAAAGGAAACAATCCAAGCTTAGTCTTTCCTTATAGCTCAAATCCTCCATCCCAGGCAACATCCTGGTGAACATCCTTTGCACCCTTTTGGTGCAATCACATCCATCCTATAATGGGGTGAGCAGAACATTATACTCCAGTTGTGACCTAACCAATGTTCTGTACAGCTCCCACGTTATCTCCTTGCTCTTAAACTCTATGCCACAACTGATAAAAGTAACTGTCCCATCTGCCTTCTTAACTATCCTACTCACCTGCTCTGCTGCCTTCAGGGATCGGTGAATAAGTGCTGCAAGATCAATTTGTTCCTCTGAGCTTCCAAGTATCCTGCATCACCTCATCCTTATCAGAGTTAAATACCATCTGCCACTGCTCTGTCCATCTGACCAATCCATCTGGTATATTTGAGGATTGATGAAAAAATGCAAATAGTGATTGCAGCAAGGAAACCTTAAAAAGAAATTAGTCTTTTAATCATGGAGATTATTATAAGCAATCTCCAAATTGGGCTTTTGTTAAATTTGAGTAGTGTTTGCTACTTTCTGTTTTATTCTTTTTTGGGTACTAACTAGAATAAAATAGTATTTTTGGACATTTTGGGAACACAATGTGTTAATATCTAGCTCTGAGAGGCTGCACATTTGGTCTGCCCAAACAATTGTAGATGGTACTGCTACACAGTGATTGACTGAGAATCCCTAGTGCAAGGAGTGTTAGGTCTTCGGTCTACTGAATTGATTGATCAAGCAACCTTGGTTAAAAATATTTACCTTTTTAAGATTTAATGAAAGTGTTGCCTCATTAACAGCAAAAATTAGGTTGATAATTTAGAAACTGAGTTGATGTTACTGGAATTACAACTGTTCTTCATGCAGATGTGATTGTTTCTATAAAACTGAGTGTTGTAGTATATGTTTTACCCTTTTTCTTTTGCTTTCCTGTGTGTTGCTGAAGCATGTTTTTTCCACAATAAAGAAAATCTTTAATTTGTTAAATTCTAATAAGATGCTGACATCGCCTGGAATTTTCTGAGGTAAACTTCACACCCAGTAATCTGATGGCTTATAAGTATATCAACAAATAAAAATAAAGTAAATTTTCCCACTTCTGTCTCAAATATTTATTGGATGTATTTAGTGTTGAGGTGATTTGGGTTTCTGGCGCCTTTTTCATCATCAGCAAAACAAGTCAGCAGAAATTTAAGTTGTGATTCTGCTCCCCATCTCTCGTGTCAGTTTTGGACAAATTGAGTGTGATGATGAGAAAGAGGACACAGCATTAACTAGGATCAGATGCAACACTCAAAGCTGTGGGTATTTGGAACTCTCTATCCTGGAGGACCTTTGATACTCAGCCATTGCATCTCTTCAGGACAGAGCCAACAGATGCTTGGATACTAATGGAATTAACAGCACAGAGGTATCTATCCTTTGGGTATGTGTATTTCTGGCTTAACTAGCATTAATTGCCTATCCCTAATTAAACTAGAGAAGGTGGTAGTGAGCTGTCACATTAAATGCTGCAGTCAATGTAATGTAGCTATATCCACAGTGCTATTATGGAGGGAGTTGCAAGATTTTGCTCAGGCAACAGCAAAATAATGGTGATAGTTCCAGTTCACAGTACCGTGTCACTTGGAGGAGAGCTTTGCAGATATTTACAGGCGTTTGCTGCCCTTGCTCTTCTAGATGTTGCCAATCATACATTTGCAAGTGCTGTAGAAGGAGTATTGATGAGTTGCTGCATTGCATTTTGTAGATGATGCACACTGCTGCCACTGTGCCAGGTTTGGAAGGAGTGAATGTTAAGGTGATGGATTGGCTGCTTTGGTCTGGGATGGTGTCAAGCTTCTTGAGCTTTGTTGGAGCTGCGCCCATCCAGACAAATGGAATATTCCATCACATTTGTGTCTCCATAGATGGTGGACAGGCTTGGTCCGCAGGGATAATTGAAATTTCCCATAGCTTGTCATTTTAATTCTCTATTGTGTTCCCACCCTGACCTTTGTCCTTGGCCTGCTACAGAGTTTCAGTGCAGCTCAATGTAGACTTGAGAAACAGCACCTCATCTTTTGCCTTGACACTCTGCAGTCTTCTGCACTCAACATGGAACATACAGGTTATGAACTAAAGTTGTTGAACCCTCTTTTTTGTTCTGTTTGGTTGATTTTTGTCTTGTTTTTACTTCACACTTCACCTGAATAATTTTTATTTATTTACTATACCCATTACTCTCTCTTTGTCTTTTGCATCATGAACTTTTGTTAATTAGAATCATAGAATCCCTACAGTGCAGAAGGAGGCCATTTGGCCCATCGAGCCTGCAGCGACAACAATCCCACCCAGGCCCTATTCCCATGACCCCACGTATTTACCCTACTAATCAACCTGTCACAATAAAGGCAATTTATCGTAGTCAATCAACCTAACCTGCACATATTTGGAATTTTAACTCCTGCTCCTAATGCTACAGGAATGTCTGGGCTGCACGCTGTTCTAACACTGCTAACACTGAAAGAAATGGTGGAGGTGATAGTGGATGCCTTGGTGATTATTTTCCAGACATCGCTGGATTCTGGGGAAGTGCCGGAAGATTGGAAAACGGCTAATGTTACGCCGTTGTTTAAGAAGGGTGCCAGGCAAAAGGCGGGGAATTATAGGCCGGTTAGTTTAACGTCTGTGGTAGGTAAAATGTTAGAATCCGTCATTAAGGAGGAAATTGCGAGGCATCTTGAAGGGAATTGCTTGATAGGGCAGACGCAACACGGTTTCATTAAAGGGAAGTCGTGTCTGACAAATTTACTGGAGTTCTATGAGGATGTGTCTAGGGCAGTGGATAGAGGAGAGCCGGTGGATGTGGTCTTTCTGGATTTTCAGAAGGCGTTTGACAAGGTACCTCACAAGAGGTTATTGCAGAAGGTCAGGGGACATGGAGTTGGGGGTAGGGTGTTAGCGTGGATAGAGGATTGGTTGTCAAATAGGAGGCAGAGAGTGGGGGTCAATGGGTGCTATTCGGATTGGCGGTTGGTGACTAGTGGGGTGCCCCAGGGGTCAGTGCTGGGGCCTCAGCTATTTACCATTTATATAGATGATCTGGAGGAGGGAACCGAGTGCAGGGTGTCGAAATTTGCTGATGACACCAAGATTGGGGGAAAGGCAAATTGTGCGGAGGGTGTGGAGAGTCTGCAGAAGGATCTAGATAGGCTGGGCGAATGGGCCAGGAAATGGCAAATGGAATTTAATGTTGGCAAGTGTGAGGTGGTCCACTTTGGTAGGAAGAATGGTAGGAAGGACTATTACTTACGTGGCGAAAAACTGCAGCAGGCAACGGTGCAGAGGGACCTCGGGGTCCTTGTGCATGAGTCGCAAAAACCCAGCTTGCAGGTGCAGCAGGTGGTCAGGAAGGCGAATGGGATGCTGGCCTTCATAGCGAGGGGGATTGAATATAAAAGTAGGGAGGTCTTGCTGCAGCTGTATAGGGCATTGGTGAGGCCGCAGCTGGAGTACTGTGTGCAGTTTTGGGCGCCGCACCTGCGCAAGGATATTTTGGCCCTGGAGGGAGTGCAGAGGAGGTTTACTAGGCTGATACCGGAGTTGAGGGGATTGAGCTATGAGGAGAGGCTGAATAAACTAGGCTTGTACCCGTTAGAGTTTAGAAGAATGAGGGGAGATCTCATTGAGACGTATAAGATGATGAATGGGATGGATAGGATAGAGGTGGAGAGACTCTTCCCGCTCAAAAAAGACAGTAGGACTAGGGGGCACAGCCTCAAGATAAGGGGGAGGCGGTTTAGAACGGAGTTGAGGAGGAACTTCTTCACTCAAAGGGTGGTGAATCTCTGGAATTCTCTGCCCGTTGAAGTGGTGGAGGCTGCCTCGCTAAATATTTTTAAGAAGCGGGTTGATGGGTTCTTGATAAGAGAGGGGATTAAGGGTTATGGGGAGAGGGCGGGAAAGTGGAACTGAGCCACGACAGATCAGCCATGATCTTATTGAATGGCGGGGCAGGCTCGAAGGGCTAGATGGCCTACTCCTGCTCCTATTTCTTATGTTCTTATGTTCTAATTATGTTATCTATGCTTGGTTAATTGTAAACGAGTAGGGTGGAGCTATTCTATGACTTTAAAAAAAATTCTGTTCTTACTTTAGCAAATGAATTCACCCTGCCTTTTATTTCTTTCTTCCCCTTTTGGAGCTAGGAACTTTTCCTATCACTTCAAGTGGCTATTGTTCATATGTGAGCCCAGACTGAGTTGGCTATTTGACTTTGGGTGGAGGGGGAGGGTGAGGGACAGGGGGGTGCCTGTTATAGCTGACCACAATCCTTCCCACACTCAGGGCCCAATTTTACCATTTTGATTCTAAGTGCTGAATCTGGGAGTGTTTCAGATTCAACTTTTAGACCCGTTCTCCAGGGCCCTCATACACAGTTTGCACTGTAGAAGCCTGTGGACAGAGCTTATCGTGCTCGAAAGACTGCAGCTCCAATCAGAGCCTTCAACTGCACACGCGCAATAAAAAAAGTAAAATGCTCCCCTGCCACATTGCTCCCGGGCCAGATAATGCCTACCCCTGCTCACCACTGACATTGCCTCACCCCTACAACATAACTGACCCCCTTATCCCCCCCACCCTCCGCTAACCAGACCGATCGTGACCCCACCTTCTACCCTCCACCAATTGCACGCAGAGTGGCAGTGGATCTCTGCTGTCCCCCACTGATCGCCTGATCCCCCTCCCTACCTCCGCACCCCCCCCCCCCCCCCCCCCACCAGACAGCGATCTGACCCGCCTCCCACCAGAGAGCCATCTGACCTGCCTCCCACACCCACGCCCTCCCCCAACCACTGATCTGAGTCTGAGAGCTGCCAGAAGCTCTGAACCTAGCTTTTCAGACGATGGTGTACCATCGGATCTTGTCTGTTTCGTGCCACATCTGGACAGGCGAACGCTGTGGTAAAGGGGGAAATGCTGGTAAGTCTGGACGTCCAGTCAGTTAAGTCAAATTAAATGCATTTAAATTGATGTTGCGCCCGTTTTGGACGTGGACTAGATGTGGCTCCCATTTTGGACATGGTCCAGACGGTGGCCATTTTAGGTGTTGGTAAAGGGGGAACAGGTGTGGAGGCGGTCATGGATCGCGCTACTCACCTCACACCTGACTTTACTGAGCTTTCGTACCGGAAAACTGGCGCAACTTGATAGTAAAATCGGGCCCTCGGCCCCCAACACTTGCGATTCCCAGTCACTTCACAGCGATCAGGTGTGAGGAAACTTTAATTTGGCTCTCCCTAATTTACAGTTTCAGGCACCATTAGTAGCATTGATACAGTTTCCCAGGGTGATATCGATGAACCTTTATTTCGTATATACCAACCAATGAAATACTGAAGTTGTCAACTCAGCCCTTGTGGCGAAATGACCAAACTAAGATGGTGCAATGGCTGGAAAGGTGAAATAGTATTGCTGGAATTTGAATCGTAGCTTGATGGAATGATTGTGTCACTGTTGCGAGTAGTGAGTGATATGCACTTTCGTTTTTCTATTATCAAATTATTCTTTGAACTGTTTGTGGCGTCTATTTAATGTTCACAATAGAACGCTATCACCCTACTTTTTTCTCAGAAGTGTTGAATAAGTAAAAAAAAACTCCAGTATTTCTATGATTTATTTATAAAGGCAAGTTACAAGGTTGTAAGATTGGGACCAGCTAACTAACTCATTTACACAGCCCAGATTGAGGTTAAGTTGTTCAGCTGCCTTCCCCAGCTGAGCCACTGGGAGGAGCTCACGTTACTTTATATGAATATATTTTTCCAAGGATTGATTCTGGCTGAGTGGGCAGTCAGGTAAGTTGATCTCGGGGGTGTTATGGCTGTTCTGTTTTAGCACAAGGTAGTGAGGTTGCACGTCAGTGCTTTCCTGTCCCGCAAGTGCCTGGTTTTTGGATCTGACAATTTCCCATCCAGGCATTGGGAAGGTCAGGAATTCATCTGAGAAATGGAAAGTCAATCTCTCTGGTAGCACCAAAGATTGACAGCAAAGAATGGTAACTTAAAATTGTGAAAACAAGATGAATGATAAGACAGCCTGTAACTTAAGATATCACCAATGCCGAGTGACGGCAGATTCTTAAAAAGGTTGTTACAGAAAGAAGGGAATACAGAGAGCTAAGGTATTCAATCACTTTGAGATCCTGCATTTTGAATGAATTAAAGAGGAGACCTTCCTAAATCTTAATTTAAGGAAACAACTGCGAGTACAGCAATGAGTTGGGTGATTATTTGTGACTCATGAGGAAGGGAAAGTTCACTAGAACCAGGACATGGTAGTGCCAATAAAGACTTGGATTTTATAGAATCCCATCGAGTCTGCACCAACCACAATCCCACCCAGGCCCTATCCCCATAATGCCACAAATTTACCCTGCTAATCCCCCTGACACGAAGGGGCAATTTAGCATGGCCAATTATCTAATCAGCATATGTTTGAAGTGTGGGAGGAACCCAGAGCCCCCGGAGGAAATCCATGCAGGTACAGGGGGAATGTGCAGACTTCACACAAACAGTGACCTAAGATGGAAATCAAGCCCGGGTCACTGGCAAAATGAGCCACTGTGTCACCATGCTGCCCCCTTAATCATGGAATCCCTACAGTGCAGAATGAGGCCGTTTGACCCATCGAATCTGCACTGACAACAATCCCATCCAGGTCATATACCTGTAGCCCCACATATTTACCCGCTAATCTCCCTGCCATTAGGGTCAATTTAGCATGGCCAATCCACCTAACTGTATATCTTTGATCTGTGGGAGGAAATTGGAGCATGTGGAGGAAATCTACGCAGTCACAGTGGAGAATATGTAAACTCCACACAGAAAGTGACCCGAGACTGGAATTGAACCCAGGTCCTTGGTTCTGTGAGGCAGCAGTGCCACCATGGCCCCACTGTACCATTGTGCCACCCTATGATAAGTGGTGAATCATAGAATCGTTACAGTGCAGAAGGAGACCATTCAGTCCATCAACCCTGCACTGGCCAATCAATCTAACCTGTACATTTTTCAAGCAATGGCTCTTGCCACTATATTTGAAGAAATCACTGCAGTGTGAATTTCCTTTTCCCAATATTAGTTTGAAACTGGCACCAAGTTTGCAGCATCCAGCAACAGTGACATTATCAAGCAGGGTTGATGCTAATCACATTGAAGTCTTCTCCGGTCCAACGGAGGAGTAATATACACTGATTGTCCTTCACTTTACAGAGTGAATAAACAAATAGGACATACATGTGGGATTAAAGTCAATGCTCAAATAGCATAGAATGTTTAAGAAAATCTTTATTTTTAAAATGTGGATTTCTTTTTACAATTAGGACATTTGAAATCTCCCTGGATTTCCCTGGACCAGAGGGACTTTTCAGCAGTAATTAAACAGTTTAAAAGTTGATTTATTAGTGTCATGAGGCTTACATTAACAGTGCAATGAAGTTACTGTGAAAATCCCCCAGTCACCATGCCCTAGTGCCTGTTCAGGTACACGAGGGAGAATTTAGCATCCCAGTTATACCTCATTGAACAAGGTGTAATGTTTTCAAGGTTTCTTTTTCAATGAGACTAATCGTGAAAGGGGCAAATTGTCCTTAGTTCAGTAATTTCTAACTGATTGCATGATTGTAATGGAATTGGGGGGGGTGGTGAGTGGGGGAATATCAACACCACACCCTCTGAAGAAGCATAGGATCACTGAAAACCACTTCTTACTGTCCTTGTTTGACTGCAGATGTTCAGAAATTGGCCACCAGATTCTGAGTAGTAACAGTGGCGAACATTGACAGTTTTTGCTGTTTCAAAATCCGGGGTCGATGAGGGAAAGAGAAACTTGTCATGGTAGCAGTGGGTGCGGGGAGAAGGTCAAAGCGAGAGGCCGAAGAGATTCTGCAGAGTGATTGTCACGTTAATCATCTGTCAGAAAGTGATGATACATCATGTGACGTGTGCTAGGCAATTTGATACTGATGTACACAGTGTCTTGTAAAATGATTCCACTTCTGAATGTTCCAAGCTATTGGCACCAGCTCATGGTTGAGAGGTTTAATGCAGCTACCTTGAAGTGTTGCATAACTTTTTTCTCTCTTTATTTTGTAATTGATTCCATTTCTACCAGCCATAGTTCTGATAACACTCCTTCATCCAAATCAGAAGGATTTAGGTTCAACACCAATTCCAGAGACTTGAGCACATCATGGTGGCACATTGGTAAGCACTGCTATCTCACAGCTCCAGTGAACCAGGTTCGATTCCTGGCTTCGGTCACTGTCTGTGTGGCGTCTGCCCGTTCTACCCATGCCTGCATGGGTTTCCTCTGGGTGCCCCAGTTTCCTCCCATTGTCTGAAAGAAGTGCTGGTTAGGTGCATTGGCCGTGCTAAATTTTACCTCAGTGTACCCGAACAGGCGCTGGAGTGTGGCGACTAGGGAATTTCCACAGTAACTTCATTGCAGTGTTAATATAAGCCTGCTTATGACACTAATAAATAAACTATAAACAATATCCAGGCTGGTTTTTGGGTGAAATTTTAACTAAACTCTTGTTCGCCCTCTTATGGGTTTATTTGGTAGCATGAGCTTTTGGAGCACTGCTCCTTCATCACCTGGTGTTATGAGACAACTTACTGTGCCCACCCCAGTCCAACACCGGCAACTCCACATCATGCCCTCTTATGTGCAGGCTTTCTCTTAAAAATGAATATTTATCACATTTTTTTTGTGGCATCTTGCTGTGAGCAATACAGTTGTCATGTTTCTGCCCTCAAAGGTATTTCACTGACTTTAAAATACTTTGGGATGTCCCATTTTGTGAAAGGTGTTCTAAAAACACCAGCTTTTTAAAAAATATTTATAGTTGACATCAAAAATATAGAATTATAGAAGCATAATCCTATTTTCTACAAATAATTGTCATAAATCATATTCATTAGGTATATAAAATATATAATATTTATATAGACTTCCAGAAGGCATCTGATAAGGTCCCTCAAGAGACTGTTAGTTAAATTAAAGCTCATGGATTTGGAGACCAATTATTGACCAGGCTGGGAAATTGCATGAGAGATGGACCCAGGATAGGTGTTCTAATCGGCAGGATCTGACTTGTGGAGTCTCTCAGGGCTTTGTTTTGAGCCCGCAGTTAGTCAATGTGTTTGTTAGTGGTTTAAATGATCAGCTAAAAAGCCTTGTATCCAAATGTATGATGACACAAAGATAGGTGGTAATGTAGATATAAAAATTAAATGAATTGGCAAATGGATTTAAGTATGGGAAAGTATGATATCATCTACTTTGGATTTAAAAATGATAGAATAGGGTAATTTTGAAATGTTGCAAGGCTATAAGTGTAAAGCCCAAAAGGTATTTGGAGATCCAGGTACACAACTCATTAAAATGTCACAAACAGGTGCAGAAAATAATGGAAAAGGCTAATGAAATGCTGATCTTTATAAACTAGAGGATTTGAATGTAATTGGGTAGAAATCATATAAACCCTGCTTAGACTGCACTTGAAGTATCAAGAGACATGCTGGTCACTGTAACTTTAATCATAGAATCCCTATAGTGCAGAAGGAGGCCATTTGGCCCATTGAGTCTGCACCGACCACAATCCCACTGAGGTCCTATTCCTGTATGTTAGAAATAACATTTATAATCCCACGTATTTACCCTGCTAATCCCCCTGATGTAGGGTCAATTTAGCATGGCCAATCAACCTAACCCACACATCTTTGGACTGTGGAAGGAAACCAGAATACATGGAGGAAACCCACGCAGACACAAGGAGAATATGGAAACTCCACACAGAAAGTGACCTGAAGCCAGAATTGAACCCGGGTCCCTGGTGCTGTGAGGTAGCAGTGCTAACCACAGTGCCACCGTGCCACCCCATTAGAGACATATTGACCAAAGCTTCCAGTTTCTGTATCATCAGAGACTGGATGAATGACTGAAATGCATGCTGGAACCCTGTAGATGTCCCGACATGCTGACCGACATGGGAATTTCCTGGGAAAGGCATGTTCTTTATTTTATTTGTTGATCCAGGCGTCCCTGGCTGATCCAACATTTGTTGCTCATCCCTGATTGCCCTGGAACTGAATGGGTTGTTAGGCCATTTCAGAGGGCATTTTTTAAGAGTCAACTACATTGTGATTCTGGAATCACATGTAAGCCATGAGGACAGCAGGTTTCCTTCCCTAAAGGACATTAGTGAACCAGATTGAAAAATGTTTCATGGTTGCCATTAGACTTTTGTTTCCAGATTTTTATTAAATTCAAATTTCAACATCTTCTGTGGTGATATTCAAACCCGGGTCCCCAGAGCATTACCACAGTTTATGAATTATTAGTCCAGTGACCAATGCCACCACTTCTCCCTATGAAGTGGTGCTGCATGGTACAACATTTTCACCCCTGGATTCTGAGGTAAGATAACTGATTGCCTCATGTCCTGGATTGTCAGTTTTTTAAAATTACATTTTGTTTTCAAAGATTTTCTGTTTTTCAGAGGAGGTGGTGATAGACCATAAGATGTAGAAGCAGAAGTAAGCCATTCGGCCCATCGAGCCTGCCTCACCATTCAATGAAATCACGACTGATCTGATAAATAATCCTCAACTCCACTTTCTTGCCTTATCCCCATAACCTGTGATTCCCTTATTCATTAAAAACTTATCTATCTTAGCCTTGAACATATTTAATAAGCTGGCTTCTACAGCCCTCTATGGAAAGAATTCCCTAGATTCAGTAATGTCTGAGAGAAGAAATTCCTCCTCATCTTTCTCGAATTGAGCAACCCCTTACTCTGAGAATATGCCCTCTGGTCCTAAACTCTATCACAAGGGGAAACAATCTCTCAGCATCTATCTTGTCAAATCCCCTGAGAATCCTATTTGTCTCAATATGGTCACCTCTCATTCTTCTAAGCTCCAATGACTACAAGCCCTACCTACGCAAACTCTCTTCTCCATGCCCTTTGAAACAAGGACCAGTATTCCATTTGCCTTCCCTATTACCTGCTGAACTTGCATGCCAGCTTTTTGTGATTTATGATCCCCAAATAAATATTCGGGTTGTGTTCTCCTAGTGAGAATAATGGCAACCTCGGAATGTTTTACAGATGGAATCCTAATTTGGGGATTAGTTAGAATAATTTTTCAAGCCTTGAATCTTAGAAGGTGTTTTTATTCAGATTTGTATGCTTCTTTGTGAGAATTGAGCAACTTGGTGGTTATACCGAGGGCCACTGTACTGTTAAAGTCTGTCATAAACTTGCAGTGAAGCCATCAGAGAAGAATTTGTATTGGTTGATTGGGAAATAAGCTTGTGCTGCTGCAGTGTAGTGTGAAATGTGAGTAGAGTGACTACATCTCAATTTAATAACAGTTTAATAATAACCTACTGCCATCATCAGTTTTGCCCATTTGTCATTGTACATTGTGTTTGTAGAAGCAAATGGAGAACATATTTTATCCAGAAGCAGGATTTCCTTTGGCTTGTGAATAATTTTCATTTTTGCATCCTCACCAGGTTTTATTTTATTTATTGGTGTCACAAATAGACTTACACTAACACCGCACTGAAGTTACTGTGAAAATCAAGCACATTGTGATGCCTGTTTGGGTATACTGAGGGAGAATTTAGCAAGTCCCATTGCATCTAACCAGCATGTCGTTTAGACTGTGGGAGGACACCGGAACGCCCAGAGGAAACCCACAGAGACACGGGGAGAATGTGAAGACTTCACACAGACAGTGACCCAAGCAGGGAATTGAACCTGGGTTATTGATGCTGTGAGACAGCAGTGATAACCACTGTGCCACTGTGCCCCCCATTGTGGGGATCATTGGAATGAAGATTCAACACTTCTTCAATCTCTTTCTTTGCTACTAAATATTTTATGCTATGATTTGTAGCATTGCTTACATTGAAATCTATCTTCATGCAATGTTTTATTTCCTTTGCCTCAATTTGTTATATGGGTGAATTAGTTCATCCTTTAATCTGCCTGCCTGTTCAGTTGGACATTGAAAGTCCCACAACACCCTTTAAGAAGAATGGAGAGTTCTTCTGGCATCTTGTAATATTGATTTTTTCAAACCCACAGAAATTGCTCAGAAAGATGTTGATTTTGGCATTTTTTCCATGACAATTGCAATTTCGAAGTGAGGCAGTGATTTCCAAATGCAGCCTATTTTTAAGTAGCTTGATAGTTCATTTTCTTTGCATCACAGAATTCTTACTTTGTATTAGTTATGATTAATTTAGATCATTTCATCATTGTCTGGATTAAACATATTCAAAATTCACAAAGGGGTATGCCTATTTTGGCTGACTATTGCCAAATATCTTCATTCTATTTACCAGTACAGTCCTAATTAAACTGTTCTCTGTACACTTCCCACTAAACTTGTACATTTGAATAATATTCTTTATGACCTACCATTTTAAAACAATTTATGAACCTTATTTACTTCATACATCCACTAACTAAAGCTGAATGTGGAATATAGCTTCAAAGTATTGTCTCAATTTTAAAATTCTCATCTTTATTTTCACATTTTTAATCTTGTCTTGTTCCATCTGCCCCAAGACCCTCTTAGATCTTTTGCTTTTCTCTAATTCTGACAACCTGTGCATCTCTGATTTTCTTTGCCCCACCATTGACAGTCGTGTCATGGGCCTAAGATTCTCCAATCTCTCAACTGTTCTCTAATCCTTAAATCCTATCTTTTGCTGAGTATTTGATCATTTGCTTTAATAACTTCTTATGTGACTCTGTCAACTTTTATTAATGCTGCTGGGAAGAATGTTTGGACATGTTATTGCGTTAGAAGCTGTACGAATGCAAGTTGTTCCTCAATAGATGAAGTTGTAAACTTTAAACCAGTGAAAAGTAATCCCAAAATAGAGGTTCTCAACATTTAATTTATTCAGATATCAGCTCGATTTGTGGAGTCAGATTTGTGGAGCTATTAGAGGCCTTTAAAATATTGTTGCTTGCTGTTTCAAGTAAATTAGTTAGAGCCGTCAAGGTTCAAGCAATGGGTGTCTGCTAATTACATAGCCTACTCCTGCACCTTTAGGAACCCAAGGCATTGTGTGTTGCTGGAGGAGGTTAAGAAAAGGGAAGCCACATTTTAATATGTGGAGATGCCAGCATTGGACTGCAGTAAGTACAGTAAGAAGTCTCACATAACCAAGTTAAAGTCCAACAGGTTTATTTGTATACACTACCTGTAACCCCCATGACTTGCCTGGGTTTGCAAAATCTCACTAACTGTCCTGGCTGGAGACAATACACATCTCTTTAACCTGTGCTTAACCCTCTCTCCACTTACTTTGTCTGTACCTTTAAGACTTGATTACCTATAAAGACTCACATTCCAACTATTATCTTGTAAATTGAGTTTGTGTCTTTATATGCCCTGTTTGTGAACAGAACTCCCACTCACCTGATGAAGGAGCAGTGCTCTGAAAGCTTGTGGCTTGTGCTATCAAATAAACCTGTTGGACTTTAACCTGGTGTTGTGAGACTTCTTACCAAGTTTTTTAACACAGTGACCAACTGAAACGATGGACCGAAACAACAGGCTGAAAATAAAAGTGCAAGACTGACTTGTTTTGAATGCCTGAGGCAATATCACTCCTGCCTAGCACCTCTTCTTTCCCAAAGCAGTATAAGAGATAGATCTCATAAAGTTATGGTTAACAGATAATATTAACAGTTAAATGAATTCCCTCAGAACACATTTTGCAAAATTGATGGAATGGATTGAGTTTCCAAAACTTAAATAAGTAATGATGCTACTTGTTTCTGAAACTATTCAAGATTCTTGAAAGCAATTTTCTCGTTTAAAAAAAATGTACAGCAGGCTAAACATGATCAATGCCCTAACAAGTGTTTCCTGAGACAACACTATCTTTCTTGTCTGAAGAGCATAAAAATGATGAAAGACCAAAGAAGTCCATTAAATTAATTGTTGCTTGTTCCTCTCATAGCTTATTACTCATGGGAGTGAGCCATACTATAAGGGGTTGAAATAGCATGCTGTTGGAGGACTGCAAAGGCTGTAGCAGTTTAAAGGGGACACATTTCAGATGCCTATTTTCAGGTGCATATAAGTAGTATTATGTACATACAGATGTTTACCAAAGTGAGTTGTCACATTTTGAGATTGTTGCATATTTTGTCTTGATAGGATATCAAGTTTGTATTATGATGCTGTAAATTAATTCAATCCACAAAGAGTTAGTATACAACAATGCACAAGTTGTCTGGAATGAGATGTCTATTAATTGGAGTACCAAAGTGTGTTTCTAAAATATGAATTACTTTGAGATAATTGAAGTAGTTCAGAATGACTATAATTATATTATTAGAATAGTCTCCAATCATGGAGCATATTTGCAGATATAGCTAAATAAGGAAGGTTCCTCATTCAAGGTGGCAGTTTTCACTTAGGAGATGTTTATTTTCCCTTTGGAACATAGGAACACTTCTGTTCTTTCTAAATAGGGAGATTTTATCTTCAAAAAAATGAGATGGCAAGTCTCAAGTTCTTTCCAGCCAAGGGGAATGTAATTTGATTATATAGTACCTGGAATTGGAAAAAAAATATGTTGGCTAGATTCAAGGATAGCCTCTTTGTATTCTGTTAAAAAGGATTGAGTTTTGTTCATTTACTGTGAGCCCTATGAAATAGACCGTAATACACTAGAAGACTGCACTCAACTCATTCATGTACGTCATGGGAAATAAATCCATTCATTAGTTTACAATTGGTATTGTTTCACTGGAGTATTGTAGATAACCAGCTAACAGACAGAAAAATATCATGCAAAACAACATGCTAAATCACAGAGCTTGTATAAAAAACACAGACAGTAATGTTCCAGAGCAGTGGAGGCCATTCAGCCCATCATGTTTGCACCAGCTTTTCAAATTAGCAATTCCCTTAATGCCATTGTCCTGCCTTCATCCCGTAATACTGCACAATCTTCCTTTTTAGACAACTGACTGAAGTGTGGCATCAGAACTGCATGCAATACTCCAGCTGAGTCTGAACTATTGCCCAAACTACCTTTATTCTCTTGCGCGCTCTGTCTCTATTAATAAAGCCTAGGATACTGTATGCTTTATAAAACACGTTCTCAACATGTCCTGCTAGCTTTAATTAGTTAGGTACATATACACCCAAGTCCCTCCGATCCTGTATCCCCTTTAGTCACTCAGTCCTGCCATGCTTTAAGCCAAATCTTTGTTATAGCCATGACTTCAGCTGTAAATCACCAATCTCATTTACCAATGATCTGATTTGATTTGATTTATTATTGTCACATGTATTAATATACAGTGAAAAGTATTGTTTCTTGTGTGCTATACAGAAAAAGCATACCGTTCATAGAGAAAGAAACGAGACAGTGCAAAATGTAGTGTTAAAGTCATAGCTAGGGTGTAGAAAATGATCAATTTAATGCACTGTAGTTCCATTCAAAAGTCTGACAACAGCAGGGAAGAAGCTGTTCTTGAATCAGTTAGTGCATGACTTCAAACTTTTGTCTTTTGTCCGATGGAAGAAGGTGGAAGAGAGGATGTCTGGGTGTCTGGGGTCCTTAATTATGCTAGCTGCTTTGCCGAGGCAGCAGAAAGTGTAGACAGAGTCAATGGATGGGAGGCTGGTTTATATCATGGATTGGGCTACATTCACAACATTTTGTAGTTCCTTGGGCAGAGCAGGAGCCATACCAAGCTGTGATACAACCAGAAAGAAAGCTTTCTATGGTGATCTATAAAAGTTGGTGTGTCACAACTGACATGCCAAATTTCCTTAATCTTCTGAGAAAGTCGAGGTGTTGATGACTTTCTTAATTATAGTGTTGGCATGAGGGAACCAGGACAAGTTGTTGATGATTTGGACACCTAAAAACTTGAAGCTTCCAACCCTTTCTACTTTGTCCCCAGTGATGTAGACAGGGACATATTCTCCTTTATGCCTCCCGAAGTCGATGACAATCTCCTTTGTTTTGTTGACATTGAGGGAGAGATTATTGTTGCCACATCAGTTCACCAGATTTTTTATCTCACTCCTGTATTCTGAAAGGTCTTAACACCAGGCAGGTTATCATGCACCCACATATTCGTTGATAACTGTGTTTTCCAATCATGGGGAGTGAAAGTTTCATATTAAGAGTGATTGCTGATGCTAAATCCAAAAGGACATTTAATGCAAAGCTAAAAACCCTAACAATCTTCAGTTATGAAAGCGCTTATTGAAATGTGCACAGAAGGTCACCAGAGGGAAAGGACCCTCTTGAGGAATGGCAGCCTCTTCTAAGAAGTATAATGAGTTCTAAGGAGTATGATGAATGGCCCAAGCTACCAATGTGAATGCACCAGTAATGATCTTACCTGATTTAGTACACTACAGTGATGAAAGGGACTGCCTATTACAAACAAGAATAGTGTAGTGTTCTCTGGACAGGTGGTTTTATTGCAGAAGAGTTCTCACATTGCAGATATTAATTTTAGTTGGGTGGCTACTTGGAATTGCACTGTCAGTTGTGCAAGCTATTCTAATCAGGGAATGTGCAGAGACCTGCTACCAAGAATGTAAATTTTGGTTTGATTGTTATATTAAATAAAAGGCTGACAGGACAATTACAGTTTGAAAATCTTTGAAAAGGTGAAAACATAATGGCCTGAATTTTACCACCCTACCTGCCAAAGAAATCAGAGCAGGCGAGAGGCGGAACACAGAACAGTCCATTGACCTCAGGCGGGATTTTACAGTTTCGGGATGGGTGAGACCATAAACTCTCACCCATTGGCCTGAATCTTGTTGCTGTGTGTAAACATTTTCCCAACCTGGCGCTACTGTACATTCCTTTCAGGATCTTCCAGCTCTAGCTGAATCTGGGGAACTCCCATCAGTGTTCAGCAGAGTTGGGGAAAGAGAGGGCATGCTCTCTTTTACAATACTAGCTACCTTAATCTTAAAATTATTTAAAGGCCAATCTTTTAATGAATGTTGGTGAGTGGGGAGCTGGGTGGATGGGGGTTAAATGGATAAATAGGGGTGAGTGGGTTGGTAGACAGGTGGGCCATGAGTGGGGAGTGGGATGGGGTGAATGGGCAGGCAGTGAGTAGATAGATGGAGTGAGACAGTGAGATGGCTAAATGATTTGGGTGAGTTGGTAGTCAGGTTGGGGTACGTGTGTCATGGAGGTGTTCTGGTAGAGTCAGGTATGTGGTTGGGTCAAGCAAGTAGGTGAGAATCTGGCAGATGGAGTATAACATTGGCAAATGTGAGGTTATCCACTTTGGAAGAAATAATAGTAAAGTGGAATATTATTTAAATGGTGAAAAATTACAACATACTACTGTGCAGAGGGACCTGGGTGTCCTTGTGCATGAATCACAAAAACTCAATCTGCAGGTGCAGCAGGTGATCAAGCAGGCAAATGGAATGCTTTATAGCGAGGGGGATAGAATATAAAAGCAGGGAGGTCTTGCTGCAACTGTACAAAGCACTGGTGAGGCCACAACTAGAGTACCGTGTGCAATTTTGGTCCCCTTATTTGCGAAAGGATATATTGGCCTTGGAGGGAGTACAGAGAAGGTTCACCAGGTTGACACTGGAGATGAGGGGGTTAGCTTATGAGAAGATATTGAGTAGATTGGGCCTGTACTCGTTGGAGTTTAGAAGGCTGAGGGGTGATCTTATAGAGACATATAAGATAATGAAGGGGCTGCATAGGATAGAGGTAGAGATATTCTTTCCATTGAGAAAGGAAACCAGAACTAGAGGGCACAGCCTCAAAATAAGGGAGGGGGTCAGTTTAGAACAGAGTTAAGAAGGAACTTCCTCTCTCAGAGGGTAGTGAATCTCTGGAATTCTCTGCCCATTGAAGTGGTGGAGGCTACCTCGTTGAATATGTTTAAGTCACGGATAGATAGATTTCTGATTGATAAGGAAATTAAGGGTTACGGGGAGCAAGCGGGTAAGTGGAAGTGATCCACTTCAGATCAGCCATGATCTTATTGAATGGTGGGGCAGGCTCAAGGGGCTAGATGGCCTATTATGTTCTTATTGTTCTGTTCTTAAGCAGGTAAGCGGGTGGTTGGAATGGAGGGCTGGCTTGTGGTTGCAGGGGGGTGGGAGGAATGACTGGTTTGGAACTGATTGGATCATGGGGGTTGTTGCATTGGGTAGGGGATAATCAGGTTGGGGAGGGCAGTTGGGTCTATTCAGAGTGTTAGTCAGATGGTCGTGTTTAGTCAGGTGGTTGAGAGTACTATGGTCTGGAGTTATAGTCAGGTTGGGAGTAGGAGATAGGAGGGGTTTTGGGAGGGGGCGCTAGTCAGGTTAGGGAGGTAGTCTGACGATTGAAGAGAAGTTGGGTGGTTGGAAGGTAGTCTGGTCATATTGAGGGAAGAAGTCACATGGAGGGAGTAATCTTAGAATCCCTACAGCGTGGAAGGACCCTTTTAGCCCATCGAGTCAGCACTAACTCTTGAAAGAGCATCTTACCCACTTCCACCATATCCCCATAACCCTGTCCATTTAGCATGGCCAATACACCTAAACCTGCATGTCTTTGGAGCATGGGATGAAAACCAGAAACTGGAACACCTACAGAAAACCCACACAGACATGGGGAGAACATGCAAACTCCACACAGAAAATCACCCAAGGCCAGAACTGAACCCGGGTCTGTAATGCTGAGAGGCAGCAGGGCGAACCATTGTGCCTTATTGTATTGACTCAGGGGGTTGGTTGATGTGTTCTTGGAGGAAGTTGGGTCTGGGGAGTAGTTGGATTGTTGAGGTGGTAGTTGGGACCAGTCGAAATATAGTTGGATGATCTGGAGGGATGATTAGGCTGAATCCAGTTGGGAAGACTGGTATTTAGGCTCAGTCAGTGGAATAGTAAAGTCAAGTGGTCGGAAATAGGATGGTTGTGTCTGGGGGTCAGTTCTGATTGGGGAAACAGTCGATGGGTAGTTGGATCTGGTCGGAATCATAGTCAGATCTTCAGGACAGTCATGGGGACATCAGGGTAGTGAAGTTACCCAGGTGTTATAATAGGTTTCAAACTGTCTAGCATTTCCTGGGTAACTATTCAGAGAAGGGCTGGAGCCTTAGCCAAAGTCTTCAAGTCTAGCCCAGAGTCGGACATTGATGCAGGTTCTGAACTGGCAGAGGAATTGCCCATTATAAGTGTAAACTTCCCAGGCAATTCCCACATTGGCTCACATGTTTGGATTTTCACAGAGAACTAACATACATCCTCCATCATGCATCTGGTCTCTGGCTATCCAGAGATGGAAAATTTGGACAAGTGTCGAAACTTTCCAACATTTGCTTTGGATGCATTTAATCTGCTGTTGGTACAGAAGAAAATGAGTGTTCAATTAGTGATGATGGAACCAACAAGAGAGAAAAAAAACCTACCTGACTTCATTCTCCCCAATTTATCTGTCACGGATGCACCTGTCCATGGCAGGATTGCTATTTTGAATATTTTTCAATACCCTTTATTGTACTGAGTGGCACTACCAAATGTTAAATAGGATAGATTTTGAATAGATCTAGCAGCTGAAAACCGGGTACTAATGAGTACTGTGGGCCATGAGCAGCAACAGAATTGTACTCAACCACAATCTGTAACCTCCTGGTCTGCTATATCTCCCACTCTACCATTACCATAAACCTTGGTTCAACCATCAATACTGCTTCAATGAAGAGTTAAAGAGTGGATGCCAGAAGCAGCATCTGCACACCTACAAATGAAGTGTCAACCTGATGAAGCTGCAACGCAGAACTACTTGTTTGCCGAACTGCAGAATCAGCATACACTTGAAAGAGCAAAGCAATTCTACAACCAACAGGTCAGCTCTATGCTCTGCAGTCTGGGACATTGTGCAATTATCTTGTCCTGAATGAATGGTGGTGGATAATAGACAACAAACAGGAGGAGGAGGCTCCGCAGATATTCCCATCTTGAATGATGAAGGAGCCCAGCCCATCAGTGCAAAAGGTAAGGCATTTGCAACCATCTTCTGGTGACTGATCCATTTAGCTTCCTCCAGAGGTTTCCAGTATCACAGATGCCAGTCTTCAACCAAGGAGATGCTGAAGGCACTGGAAGCTGCAAAGGCTATGGTGACTGACAATTTCCAGCAATAGCATTGAAGAATTGTGCTCCAGAATTTGCTGCGCCCAGTCAAGCTGTTCAAATGCAACTATAGCAATGTCATCTCCTGGCAATGTGGAAAATTGCTCTGGTATGTCCTGTCCATAAAAAGCAGGACAAATACAATCTGACCAATTAATGTTTTATTGGTATACACTCGATCATCAGCATAGTGATGGAAGGTGTTGTCGAAAATACTATCAAGTGACACTTGTGCAGCAATAAATGGCTCGCAGATGCTCAGTTTGGATTCAACCAGGAGCAGTCAGCACTGACCTTAACCTTAATCCAAACATGGGACGTAAGAGCAGAACTCAAGAGGTTAGGTGAGGATAATCACCCTTGACATCAAGACTACATTTGATCAAGGAGCCCTAGAAAAACTGAATAAATGAGAACCAGAAGGAAATTTGTTTTCTGGTGGTTGGAATCATACCTAGCACAAAGTTGTTTGAGATCAATCATCTCAGCCCTAGGACATTACTGCAGGAGTTCCTCTGAATTCTGTGCCCAATCATCTTCAAATGCTTCATTAGTGACCTTTTCTCCTTTATAAGATCTGAAGTAGGGGTTGTGGATGATTGTGTAATGTTCAGCGCTATTCATGACCCCTCAGATACTGAAGCAATTCATGTCCGCATGCAATAAGACCATGACAATATCTCGGGTTGCGTTGATAAGTGCAATTAACATTCATGCCATGCAACCGCCAGGCAATGATCGTCTCTAATAGGACAGAATCCAACCTTTAACATTCATTCTCTTCACCACCGACGCACAGTGGTAGCAGTGTATACCACAGCATCAATATATGTATCTTTCATATTATATATATGTTGAGATTTCATGATTGATTCCTGAGAAAATAAATAACGGTCTCAGGTGCTGAATTTCTCAACATCATTTATATCACATTGCATTATCAACTAAGTTGCATTGTAATTATATAATCTATCCCAAATTTTAAAAGAAAGCCCGTTATAATTTTTGAGGTAAAACTACAATATGGTACAATGTATACAGATAATTGTCTATCCCTCTGGGTTTTTTTGTATATAGTTAAATGTTTATTCCAAATAATTAGGTATATATGGTTACGTATATGTCCCTGTTCATTCGATGTAAAATGTTCTTTTTTTTTAATTAATGAAATCAAACCAGTGCGAGGATGAGAATTATTTCAACCTTACGAGTACTTCAAAAACAAGATTGGTACATATGTACTAGTGAGAAGTGCTGCACAGTGAGATCATAAGATAAACATCCCATGTGATATTCTATCTGCAAAATACAACCATGTGATTGAAAGCGTGTCATTCAATGTTTTGCAATACATTAAGAGAAATTATGTGCTCTGGTGCCAGCTCCTGAGCAAAACGTGTGTGAATAATATAAGCACCCCCTGGTGGCTGACTTGAATAAAGGCTCTGTCAGTCTTGTTGAGAGAAATGGATGTTGACTTTGCAAGGACTTTTCCCGATTTCCCGCCCGAAAACCTGCTTAAACAACCACTTCCTCCATTTAGGTAGGACCTACCTTGCACTTCTGCTAAAGTTATGTTGGGTGATGGAAAAACAGTGGAAGTTAACCCTAGATTCAATTCCCGATCTCTGTCGAACTGCTTGACCTCAACTCAAGGTAATGGTTGTGACAGCAGAGAAAATGATTCTTCGTTCTCTCGATCTTTTACGGGAACCGGAAACGTCTTTAAACGTTTCACAAATTCTAGAACTCGGCAGATAATAGCTGAAGCGCTGTGTACATGTCTGCTCGAAATGTTATATTTAAAAAATTAATACATTGTATACAACATGTTATTATGTACTAAAGTTCAGACACTGGAGAGTGTGCAAAAACATAATTTTATCGGGATAATCCAAGTAGTGTGAGGTTAATCCTGTCAGGAAAGGGTGAACGGGCTGAAATGAGAAAACTGAGGGTTGACCCAGTGAAAGTTTTAAAAGTATAAAATATATTTCGTAGAGTAGACGCAGAGAGTGAGTTCCCAATAGTTGGAAAGAGCAAAACTAAATGCCGTTAATATAAGCTAAGAAAGTCAGAAATCGACCACAGAATACCGAGGAAAACTCTGCACTGATTGAGTGGCGGGAGTGTGGATGTGGCGGCTAAAATGAGGCTAATATCTTGATGCATGAAAGGGAAAATTGGATAAGCCGGCGGGGAAGGGAGGGAGCGGGGGAAAGGGGCGGCAGAGTAGAGGGCTATGATGAGAGAGTTAGATGACAAGAGGATGGGAGGACGTCCCAAATGAGCTCTAACGGCAACATAGATTGCTGGACTGCCTGGCCCAGATCTGTTCTGCATAGTACTCCACATAATGTAACACTTCTTTCGAATGACCTCTTGAACGGTTGCAGCAGTGGGTAGTGAAGCTGGAACCTGCCTCAGCAAACAGGCAGCAGATTGAGAAGGAAAGGAGTTGTTGGAATAAGCTTTTCGACCAAATGTAGTCGGGGGCATCTTACCTGTTCCAGTATTAATAAATGATCGACGCGTGTAATATTTAAAAACGAGCGTTGTACCATCTCACCCGCGAAATTACTTGAATCAATTTTGCAAACGGGGAGGTTTTGCGCAGAATCAAGAAATGCAATGTGTTCAAAGTGTTTGCGGTCTGAGTGACATCTTTACACACGGCTGTGGGACCGAGTGGAGTTAAATAACGCTGAATGAAGATTGGGATAAAGATCCCTCCCCCGCCCCCCACCCCTGCCATTCCCTTATGCTGAGCTTTGATCTCTGGCTATTTCTGTTGGCCTGCGGCTAATGTCATTCACAGAAGGCCTAAAGTCTCCGCGGGTTAAGTTATCAAATTATTCACTTTTGTTTAAAAACTGTATTAAAAATGACACGTACAAAGTCCCCAAGCCGTTGTAACCCCCAGTCCATCCTCTAATAACACAATTATGAAAGTAGTCGTTACAAGAACGACTTAAATCAGCATTAAATCCGTTCCTCGGGATTGTTTGCGAATTTGAATGAAGGTTGCTCACCCGCGCTCAATGTCCTCTGTTTTCAACTACATTTTAATTTAGCTAAAACACGCTTTTTGGGGAGAGGGGAGGGGGCTAATAACCTGTGGCTTTTATTCGGACACTTGGCTTGTTCGCCTGCCTCTCTGGTCTTGTAATATTGATGAGGATGAATTAAGTTGGAGCCCCGCGGTTTGCAGTGTGCCATTATTTTGGGATCCTTAGCAATGTTTTGGAGATCACGTTGCGCCAATCTATCCATTCTGCTTTGAAAGGCACATTTCAGCGACCTTGGACTTGATGAATTCCTGCTGCTAAGCCGGGCCTCTGGAGCTTGGGGTTTTTTTTAAAGGTGTGGGGGACTTCAGGCTGAAGGCTTTAGTTTTACATGTCCGACCGATTGTGAGCGGTAGATGAGATTAAGACAGTTCGAGAGCGATACCATGCTTATTTGTTGTTAATTTCAGAGTGTTCGGAATAGGAACATGGGACTTAAGCCGAGTTTTATTTTAACATCGCTTTATTTCTTTTTCATTATAAAACGAATTCAGTGCGCATATCGACAGGACGTCTGACAGCCACCAAAGTGTTTTATTGAAATGTAAGGTTGCCGACAAATTTGAGACTGGGACAACTGATGTGTTTTAGATTGTGTTCACAAAATTATTGCGGTGCAGAAGGAGGCCATTTGGCCCATCGTGTCTGCACCGGCTCTCCAAATGAACGTTATGGCTCAGTGTAATCCCCCTACCTTTTCCCCGCGCCCCTGCGCATTGTTTCTATTCAAATAATCATCCAATGTCCGCTTGAATGTCTCTGTTGAACCTGCCTCCACCACAATTCCAGGCAGTGCATTCCAAAGCGAGCCACTGGCGGTGTAAAAAAAAGTTTTGACTTGAAAGTTAAATAGGGACTAGGACACCAGGAAAATTCCATTGGATTTTATCCACTGAAAACAAGGCAAGAAATTATAATATCAGCCGGCACCGCCGACAGTGCAGCACTCTCCCTCAGTGACAGGCCAGTCGCAATTAGAAGCTCTGATGGGGGATGGTGGAGGCCAACTCAAAATGCTCTCAATCTGAGGCACAGTCATACAATGTGCCAAACACTCCTCTGAATCAAACCTCTGCTTCTTTCTATGTGACTTAAACACAGTTAAATTTCTCACTGCTACAAGTCACTGGCAGGAGTACTAGAATTAGTGCAGAAAAGGGAACACTTTTTTTTATAAATACCTTTTTATTTCGTATTTCTTGAAACAGTCTTGGCATTCACACAGATAATATATATAAATATATAAATTTAGTTTGGCACATCAAACCAAGCATTTCTATAAACAAGCGACATTAAATATTTCAATGGTTGGCAAAAGGCAACTCTTATTTACATGTATACACAAAGCTTTACAAAAAGTGGTCCACGTTGTGTTTTGTATATTTTGATTTTTTTTTCTTGGGATGCATTTCAAGAAGGAAAAAAAGGAAAAAAAGAAACACGTTTTTGTTCCTAAATGCAGACAAGTATTAAACGTGTGATCGATTAGATTTTAGTACATGTGGTTGGAGGTTCTCAGTCTGTTCTTGGACGACTTGCACCCTCCCCCCCTTTTTTTTCTGGTTAGGAAACATTCTCTCCAGTGCCGCCTTCTCTAGAGCCGGGTTCAATCCTCACCGTCGATTTACAGAGCCGGGGCCGGCGGCTGTCTTCGGCCCTCTATAACACCTGATAGATGGGGTTGTCAGTGGGAATCTCGGTGCGGGTCCCACTGTCGGGCGATGGCATCATTCCTGTGGGGTCGTTCAAAGTGGCCCCTTCCCGGGGAGATGTGGGGCTTCCCATCGTGCCACCGGGGACTATCATCACCGGACAGGTCGGACGATCCGTGCAAATCCTTTCGACGATGTTGGAGAGACAGTCCAGGCTTGAAATGACGGAACTTTTGCCCGTTCTCGAATCTAAAACATATGACAGTGAGATGGTCAAGAACTCGACTGAACGGAGCCCACGAGCCATAGAGCTATAGAAACAGCAAATCATTTCGTAACTACCGAATCGAATGCAACTTCCTAACAGAGGGAATAAAGATAAAATCTTGACACTGGGCAACATTATTCCTGCTTCATATTGGAGGGCAAAAAATATAAATGCAGTATGGGAGGTATCTCTGAAAACCAAATAATCTTTCATGGTTTCCCTCCACACCACTTGTCAGATGTGTCAAATTGAGAGCGTTTTGCTCCCCCCCCCTGTCCCCCGCCCCACCATCACCACTAAATGTAACGTTCTCAAACACGATTCCATACACAGGATTTACACTGAACATTTGGCTGGGAATTGGTCAGCGGATGGTTAATACAGCTTCTTTCTCAGGGTGGGATCCCGCTGCGTCTCATTTCTTTGATTTATTTTGTTGTTGTTTTGTTCCCCTCACCCAGCCACCCACCCACCCACCCACCCACACACAATCACACTAACTCACCGTTTGGCGTTTCCGAGAAGTAGGTGTTGTCGAGGTGACCGCGTCTCCTGCTGCACGTGGGTCCACTGTAATCCAACTGCAGAAACAAAACACAAGGAAAAGCAGACAAGGGTCAGTCACAGTGTACCCTGAACTGATGTGTCCAGCGTCTCGTGTGATGTCCGGCAGCTGATAGGTTTAAAACGGTTCGTATGAGATGGGAATTAAACCGTATTCTTGCATCTGGTTTTTAAAGTACAGACAAAACAGTCTGGAAATCTGCCAGTAAACATTCCTTAGATACAAGGAGTGTTAATGTTTATATTTTTACTTTGGTGGCGTCTATTCACAATAAATCGTGGCAAACAAAACCTTGAAAACACTTTTAGTCGTCAGAGATCAATTGTTCAAATGTTAAAGAAGGAATTGAGTTAACACTTTGCCCTTCATTGACCCTATCCCATTCAATATTGATATTGTGGACGTATCTGTCCAGATATCCTAGAGACATTTCTTACCATTCCATCTGAGCAATTGGATCGCGGGCTGGAGGCATCTGAGTCCACACTATATTGATCCATAACTGAGAAGTAGTTCTCGTCCTGCTCTCTCAGGAGGGCTTGCAGGCTCTCGATGTACCTGATGGCATTTCTCAGAATCTCCACTTTGGGCAGCCTCTGGTTGGGGTTGGTGGACGTGCACCGCTTGAGCGTCTCAAATGCCTCGTTCACTTTGCTGAGGCGCCTCCTCTCCCTCATGGTGGCCGCTTTCCTGCGGTCGGCGTTGGTCGTTTTCCTCTTGCAAGCCTTGCAAGCCCAGAGCAAGCAACGACCGGCTTGGTGGTGCCCACTCGGGGCTCGAATGTGCTCGTCCTCGGACGGCCCCTGGTCGGGTTTGAGGAGCCCGACGTGGACTAACCTGGGGTCTAAGTCCTCGAAAAAGTGGATGTCCGAAGTGGAGAAGCAGGGATCATCGTAGAAGTCATCGGCAGAGGAGAAAGAGCACAAGGAGGTGTCCGTTATCTCCATGATGGGAGCGAGGCGATCTGGGATCTTAATAAACTTCTCTTTAAAAGGATCTGTCTGTCCCCCTTTATTTTCTCGTTTCCTCTTTGATAGTGTTTTGATTGTGTTGCCTTTGGCTGTGTCTCTCGTACCGGTCGGTACCTGTGCTCAGTGCAGTGAAAGTTTTGCCCTATTTATTCCCAACTCTGGGGGTTGTGGAGCTGAATCCTCGAACGCCCCAAATCTCCCATTAACCAATCAGATAGCCGTGGCGGGCGGCTGCCTTATTCAGGGTCCGGGGCTTCCACCTTCCCCATTGGCCCTGGCTCCCTGTGGCTGGGTCACTCAGCCAGTCTGCTTAGTGTTAAACCATTCAACATAAAGCCCCCTCTACAAAAAAAACTTTCCTACTTCTCCTCCTGCCAGGATGACAAGTGCAATTTCCCTGAGCGTTTATTAAAAACAACTTATGTTAACCACTTGCGTGCATCCGTTGATTTTATTTAATGTTTCGAGAGGTTAAACTCTAACATTGTTCCATTTCTATTTTAAACATCGCCGGCATCGCTTTGCTCATTTTTTTTAAAAAATACGTTTTTTCGCATGTTCCCGTTAAAAGACGCGAACGAAATGAGCAGTGTCAAAGAGTCCCGGAACTCGGCGTTGTTTCAACATCACTAACACTTTCAAACGAACTCAATTAAACAGGGCAACTGCTGTGCAGTCCGTTTCTTCGATGTGAACTGGTGGATGGAGAGGTAAATTATTTTGTGGTTACACGGCCCGTATCTCACGAAGCAATTGCGTTTGCTGCAAGTGGAATTCCATATTTAAAGGATTCTACTCAGTCAAATAGACTGAGAAAATAATATTCTAAATTAATGATTCAACAGTCTATTTGACTGAGTAGAATCATTAATTTAGAATATTATTTATTAAAAAAATCTTTTAATCTTGCGGAACGAGAGATTATCGGATTATTAAATTAAATGTAGGTGTTTACATTTTAATTCTAAAATCAGACGCAGTGTGAAGACTAGAGAGCTGTGTTTTCCACTTATCTGAAGAATTTGAGATGCTTTTGAACGTTGATATCCAATTTATAACCAGATAAACAGAAGAGTGAAAAAAAGGGTGATTTTGCACTTTTAAAAAATCTCTGTAGCGGAAGGCATGAGGATAGAGTGACATCCTCGGGGTCTGATTCAAAGAGGTATATGAAAAGCAGAATGCCGCCTTCCAGAAGCGGTGCCTTCAATCCAAGTGGAGAAATCATTACACCCGCCTCCCCATCACCTCCCATGTCCCAATCCCAGGTGCAGGATATAAGCTGACAGGTTGCTTGCCGGGCCGCTTTTCCGTTATGTGTAGCAATGTGAAGCCCTTTCCTCGGGACCCTCTGCCGCCAGCAACACTGGAGATGTTGGGTAAATCCGGTAGATGGAGTTAACTGTCCAATTACTGATCTGTCCATAATCACAGTCCAGCACCGCCCACCAATAAAAGCAGGCTTGTGCACTCCGCTTGGAATCCCCATAAGGTTTTCCCCCACACTAACGTGAGTGAATAACTATCACCCACTCTCGGAGGGCTAGCTTTTAGTGACTGGCTGAAATGTAAATGCCACGCGCTGTCCTAATGAAACAGTATTTTATTTCTTTGGTAAATGAAGACATGCCTTGTCTTCTGTTCATATAGGGTTGTGTGTCCGAATCCATTTCCCTCTGTTGCTCTGTCGGTGTTTACATGATGCTGTGTGCTCGGGTGTACCACTCGCGTTGCCCTTATCCACTGTGTGGAGGAATCGAGTGAGATCCTTGATCTCGTTTTACCATGAATCCAATTCTGCTTTTAGTAACTGGCTGCTTTGTGCGGATCTGTTACTCCTTTTCACACTTTGTGGGATTTTATCTGAAGATGCACATATTTGCGTCTTCAATGAATGACACTCCCCAAACTTGGTAACTGATGTGGAAGAGTGAGCTAGTACAGAAGTCGCCAGCTGTTTAGAACTCGGCAGCGGTGACAGGGCAACAGTACAGAGGAACGTCCCATGCATCCCCACATCACCTCCAAATCCGCTGACTCCAATGCTCTCCTAGATTACTTTCCGGGTTATCCAAAAACCCTCTCCCCATATCTTTCCCTAGTTCCATCCCCAACCCCTCATATTTTAATCTTCCCCTTTTAATGCACTCACGACATCTCCAGTGTGTAACCTTCTTCAACCCAGTCTCTCTGGCCCTCTCCCTTCACCGGCCGTTAGTGGCGCCCAGATCTCACTCTCCAAAGTTCCTCCACCTCCAACTTCTAGCTGGAGATTTCGCCTTTTTCCTTCCGATTGTCGGTCACTTCTAACCCCTCCTTCGGTCTGGGGACCAATTTCCTTGGCGTCCGTGTGTAGGACGTTTCTCTAATATATAAGGATTGTCATTATCACGCGAGCCTGGCAATGGAACAATACCCGACAATGTCAGGCATACAGCGACACTGGGACAGTCTGCCAGGGCTCCCACTGAATAAAGAGGAATGTTTGCGAATTCCCACTTGTCTGCCTGACACTTTGTGGGATTGTTTTTCTCCCCATGGCTAACTCCGGTATCTTTAATTGTACCTTCCCAAAAGCCCGGGAAAGAACTTCGACTTCCCAAGATAATGGAGCAATTATCCTCCCGTGTTCACTGTCTCCCCGTCAGAAGTCACCATTCAACCGGCCAACTCAAATTGGCACTGCCAGTTAGAACCTCCTGCAGCTACAGGTATTTAGTGGGACTTGCGCAGCACGTTTGAGAGATAGGTGCAGTAACTTGGGAACAGCCGGGGCTGCGAGTTGGAATTGTAACTGTGGCGGCAACTCTACACAACTTGTCTTCAATTATTAATTTTTCGCCAATAATGTGAATAGTGTATTTTTAAGGGTTATATTGATTCTGTCAATGACTGAGGTAGACAACGATAGAATGTTTATGAAAACATTCTGCGATATGAATTTAAATCCATTAAAGATGAGCAACGTGAATGCGCGGCACCTGCTGATTTTAGGACATAAATTAAACGAGGCACGGATTTTCTCAGAGTCTTTATTTGATTCTGGGCACAAAAAAGTATAAGGTATCTCAACCATTGTAAAACAGGGAGATGAATTCCACCGACATAAACGAAACCCACCCAGAACAACCCTAGAAACACAATTCATCTCGTTGCGGGCACATGGCGATTGGAGAGAGGCAGTTTGTGAGCCAGTTCCACAATACAGTTTACCGAACCAATTGTAAACCCCTCCTCCGATGGAGTGTTAAGCGAGACTTTTAAAAAGGAGCTGTATGAAAAATATTTAGAAAATAGCTTTCAAAAAACTCTGTTTTCAGAAAATATATACTGCGATAGAATCGTTCGACTTAATAGGTGGAAGAACCGTACTTGAATTTTAGTGCTAACATATTTGTAGTATTGACTGGATGACACTGCAAGGACGCCCGCACTTGTCATTGCTGTTGGTGCCTCTGGGGTGTCAACAGAAGACAAAGGTCCTGCGGGGGGATCTGAAGCGGTACAGGGAAGCTGTTAAAGAGTACATTATCCCCTACTGGAACCTTGCTCGAACCTCCCCCCCTCCACGTCATTTTAAAATCCCTTCCTGGCTTCTGGAGGGGGAGGCGAATGAGGAAGAGAAAATGAAAGGCTGTAGATGTCATCAAAGTTCTTCACTACACGCATTAAAAAACTATTGTACCTTAATCCCCTGAGTTGGTACAAATCGAGAACTAGTTTATAGCGTAAAACCGAGTATCACCGCCATATCCCTTAGCTATATAAAATGATTTCATTCCTTCCCTAGTAAGCTACCCCACCTGATTGTGACACACAGACCCCACCTGCAGAGTGTGTTTAACACTGTTTTTTACCTGTAAGATCCCCGCTCTGAGCCGAAATGTAATTACTGCAATGGAACAGTTCAAAGCAATGCAGTCCAGCTATATACACTGCTATACCCAGCTCAAGAGCAGTTAGCAAACTCGTTTATCAAAGGTGCGGCCGTAGCATTTAACACATCTCGATTGTCAAGTTGTCCTAATCTAAAATGACAAAAATAAAAAGCTCGACTTTTGAATTAAGTGGAAACATAACGTTTTCCAGATACAGTAGGAAGCGACATAAATGCAGTGAGAGGTTGGCCCACGCGGAGGATATATACTGGATACATCAAACATACAGGCTGACAACTGCTGGTCCCTTCCAGAGACTACACGCAACCAAAGCTTGTAGATAATACAGACTTTGTAACTGTCTTGGTTTTGTAATTGTGTGCAGTTGCAGGAATCTGGAAGTAAAGACCAATCTCTGATGGTGCGGTTTCATTGGGATTACCCACATTGCATCTGCGGAGAAAGAGGCGTCCCTTTCCTGAAGAGAATCTCTTTAGTGATCGTCCCGTGTGAGGATATGGGCCATTATCGAGGATAAGATTAATTGAAGGAAGATAACATTAACTGATGTACTTGGGTAAAAAGGGATAGGGGCATATTTGAAACAAAATCCTGTTCTCGTCTCTAGTCATTCTTTATAATTAAATCTAAAAATAGTAACTTGGAGACTTTGTACCTAAATACTTTGAGTGGGTCTCTATCCTGATAGCTGTCTGTGATAATACACTTCTACCAAAAGTGTGGATTACCTGGGGCCCCAATGTAGCGTGCAGAATTTACTGGGAACAACCTTTAATCTCCGTGATTTATCAATGTTCACATTTAAAAATCAAATCTTAAGGAACCTTAGAAATCTTAAGAAAATCTTAGAAAACGCTATAAAATGTTTGTTTTAAATCATTAGCTTAGAAGAAGGGGGAATCTCTCTAAAGGCGTGAGCTGGATGCAATGCAGATAGAAAAGTTGTGATCTTTGGCATTTTATGGGACGTAAGAAAAACGGTAACCGTTTTCAGGCAGGTGACTTCTGCAACTCTTCCTGCAGCCGGTCAATGAGGTATTCACCAAAGCTAACTTGCCCTTCATCTGTACAACCCAGCCGGTTAGCGTTGGTGATCAGGTCGCCAGCTACTTTGATCTGTTGGATTTTGGGGATGAGTAGACGTTTCCGGATGAAGCTGGTGGTATGAGGGTCCGTGCAGCTCTTGCCCAGCGCACAGAGTTCTTCTAAGAAGGTGGCCACCGTTTTCCACTGCTGGATTGTCTGATCCAGCGCTTGGCGAATATTCTGCACCGACTCGGTCCCGGGTTTCTGCAAGGAAACAGGAAAAAACAGAAACAAAGTCGTGTAAAGGAGATTAATTTGGATGCGTGGGATCTTCCCGCTGGCCCGTCCTAATTTCAGCAAAGTCAAGGAAGCCTACTTCTTGGAGTTTTCTGAGGCAGACCATCGGTACAATCCCAAGGCGATGTTAACATTGCAATAATTTTAACACTCCAATATATTACCGAGGGAGTGCAGAACTGTCGCATTTAGTACACAAAGGCAGTTTTCCCAAAGTACTTTAGGTTGTGGACAATATTCATTAATGGAATTATTGCTCACTCCTAATTGCTCTTGAACGGAGTGACCTGCATTGCTGTGGATCCAGTGTCATGTATAGGCCAGATCAGGATTTCCTTCCCTATTAGTGAACCAGATGGGGTTTTTTATGACAACGGTTTCACACGCATCATTATCCATTTAATTTCAGCTTTTTGTGGATTCAAATTTCACCAATGGGATTCAAACCCAAGTCCCCAAAGCATTATCTGGAATCTCCAACCTTTCCTCAGAAGATAACTGGCCCATTCCAGGTATTAGTCTAGTAAACCTTTTCTGAACTGCTTCTAATGCATTTACATCCTTCCTCAAATAAGGAGAAATACTGCAAACGGTTCTCCAGATGTGATCTCACCAATGTTTTGTATAATTGTCATTTTTTTGACATCCTTTGAACCTTTTGGACCACTGTTTGCAACTCAGTATTAATAAATAGCCGGGTAAAATAACTATTGTAGTTTCTCTTTACATGTTGAAGTTTTTGTGCTTTAATCAAACTTATGGTTGCTTGTACTTTAAAAAAAGTCATCAACTTCTAGGATATTATGTACATAATATATAATATACAATATTATATATATAACTTCTCAGAATTGAATAAGACAGCAATTTCAGATGGGATATGGAACCACAAAATCATTCTCTTCCTTTCCCTTGCCTTATTTTTGTCATTTATTTTTGTATTTGATCAAATGGCCAGCAAACAGGTCTTGAATCTTCCTCCCACTAATTCACTGACATGATAACGTAAGAGTGAAAAACAATTCATTGCTCTATGTACTCAAGGAAAAAAATACATCTAATACTGGTTGATGACTTAGAACAAGTGAAGGACCACAATCTGACCATAGCTAATGGTTTTTTTTATGAATGACCTCAGATTCACTGCTTGTTCTTTGTAGCATACCATTTATAGAATCACAGAACACCATTCGGTCCATCGAATCTACACCAACCACAATCTCACCCAAACTCTATCCCCATAACCCCATGTGTTATCCTAGCTAGTCCCCCGACTCTAAGAGGCAATTTAGCATGGCCAATCCGCCTAACCCGCATATCTTTGAACTGTGGGAGGAAACCGGAGCACCCGGAGGAAACCCACGCAAACACGGGGAAAACGTGCAAATTCCACCAGACAGCGACCCAAGCAGGGAATCGAACCCGGATCCCTGGCGCTGTGAGGCAGCAGTGTTAACCACTGTGCCACCCTTATTCCAAGATTACTAAAGATTCTTCAGCTATACAGAGTATTGAACTGGGTGACACTGTGATAATCGAATGTATCAGAAAAGTTATATTCCATGTTGTGCAATCTATATCGGTTCTGGCCGCTTTGGGAGGACTGCATTCTTCTTTACGTGAGCTGCCATAGTACCGGCAGATCTACATGACCGGCCAGCTCGCCTATATGCTGGCCGAACACTTACCAATACCTTAATGTCCTTGGCGCAGTAGTGACCCCCTCGCTCCTTCTGGTACTCCAGTAAGATCTCGGCGTTCTGCTCCTCCTCTTCCGCTGCTTGCCGGAAATAGCCAGAAACTCTGGGCAAAGCCACATCGTTTTGTTCGAAGATCTCCGCCTGGCAATGAAGGAGAAAACAACAAAGAGTGAGCGGCGGTCACCAGACAAGTCAACTGACCACCAGCTAGAGGCCAAGTCTGGACTCCAGCTGTGGCGCCATTATTTCACCGACAGTGATTTTATAATATTGACAGACCCAAAGTACATAGAAAATAGAAACTTCTGGGGATCAATCAGCTGCTAATAAAGAAAGACTTGCATTTATGTAGCACCTTTCACGACCATTGGACGTCTCGAAGCGTCTTACAGCCGATGAGATGTTTTTTGAAGTGTATCATTGTTATGATATACTAAATACCAAATATAAATATTGGAAAATACAAAAAGCTTAGCTCCAAAAACAAAAATACACAATTCTAAACGACTTGTTTTTCCTATTAGTTTCTTGGAGCTTATGAATACGGATTCGCCAGTGGAGTTTAGGAGTGAGGACTGTGTGAGTCTTGTCCTTTCATATGCCACAGCCGGAGGAAGGGATAATCTCAGCACTGACCTAGATCCAGTGGCTTGACGGATGATTCACTTATAGGAGTGGTAACAGTTCTGCCTCTCTACAGCAGAGCCGAGAATCCAGTGGCAATTGTTGCTGTTTTTTTTTCACCCCATACACTGTTATGATGAATTAAAAACTGAAAGGCAGTTGAGGCGGAAATTTTTACCTTTTTACCTTGTTCACTTCGGGCGGATTTAAACTTGTCCTTAACGCCTACGTAAGGTATTTCATACTATAGGGCATTTCAAATTCTGATGGCGTTGCCCCATGACTAACTTAAGAGTACATAAACGGACAGCACTTGAGAAGGAGAGTGTTAACAATGTGTTTGGGTGCAGCATGTGATTATTGTGTGATTCACTCCCAGAGTGAAAGCTTTTGGAGAATTCAAAATTACACCGTGGCTAAAGTTTGAATATCTGAAGTGACTCCGACGGGCAGGGAGCTGTGCAGAAATGAACAGAATTGTAAATATCGCCACTGTCTGAAGCATGCAGGACGAGGGGAAATTATCATCTAATCTCTTCAGATCCTGAAGGACATGAGCGAAAAGAGGGACCAACAGCCCAGAAATAGTTTGCACCCTCACCTACTCAGTCATAGCCAGAGCACTGTTGCCTCCGCGATGCCCAAATAATCTATTCTTGGTCCATTCACTGTTGGAAATGGCCATGAACAGACACTGAATTAGGTTGTGCAAATGTCATCTGTCATTTATCTGCCTACGTGTGGATGTTCTTCAAGCCCAAGTATATGGTAATGTGGGCTGCATTAATTTTATAAATACTGTCTAATGATTAGTGAACAGCTCCACTCCTGACCCTATGATGGAGAGGCCCCAGATGAAATCGCGGAAGCGGTTTGGGTTCAGGACACTTCCTGAAGAAGTGGTATTTTGGGCTGCAATATTGGGTTTTCAACAACCATACAATTTTCTTGGGTTAACTATGACACTAGCCACTAGAGGCACATTGATCTCAATTTTGCCTTGGTGTGATATTCAATTAAGTGCTACCTCAATGGCTTCCCCTCTGGCATTCAGCTCCTCTGTACACACCTGAATCAATGCTATGATGAGGTTTTGTTTCCTGGCAGAATGCAAAGTGACCATCAGTCAGCATGTTCTTCATGACTAGATGTCACCTGGTCATCCCATTCATGGCTGCTTTCATTACTTTGCTGCTGATTGGGTGGAGGTTGATAGAGCAGAAATAAGTTGATTTGATTTGTATTTTTGGGATGATCTAAATGATTTTCTATTTAGTCAGGCAGATGCCTGTGTTACAGGTACCTGAGAAAGCATTTGGTTCTGTTGTCTTGCCATTTGGATGCTTCCTTTGTGGATATATTTGAACTTTGGGCTTAGAGTGATATACACCTTATACATTCATTTTTGAAACTATATATCACAAACATTCTGTCCTCCATGAAAAGAAAAATGTCACAGTGGATCTGCTAGGTACAAAGAAAAAGGGAATTCTTGTATTTATATAGCAATGTATGACATGCACAACAATTATTTTGAATGTGGTAATTGTTATATAGGCTGGTGCAGGAGCTATTTTGTACAAGGCCTAAGAAATACTAATGAAGCAAAAGACCTGTAATCTGTTTCTAGTGGTGCTAATTGAGGGACAAGTATTATCCAAAAGAAATCTGTTCTCTTTGACCTCTACCCTGGGATCACTTATCCTTCTCCAAACCCCCAGAACAGCCAGACAGGACCTTGGTTTAACACTGTGTTGAAAGAATGAAACTTCTAATAATATTAACAGCATAAATTAGACCTCACTATGTAGACATTATCCCAAATTATAATGCAGGGATTGAAATAAAGAAAAGAACAATGAATTAAAAGCTTAGTTGAAAAGATGGGTCTTCAGATGGTCAAAAGTGGAAGGGATTTAGGGTATCAGGGCTGAGATGCTGGTACAAAGGAAAGTGTAATAAGTCTTCAGAGGCAAAAGTCCCTTCACCAAAATCCCTCTATTCACAATTCCAACACCAGTGCACAGAGTGCTATCAGTCAGCAGTCTACCTTCAGAAGCATCAGACGAACTAAGACTCCCACTTAAATACAAGGAAAAGGATCCCTGATTGGCTCATCAACTGACTCCTTAACTAGGGAGTTCATATTCCAATAGGACAATCTCAATGGCCTGATTGAAGTCATCCCAGAAAGAAAGGCTGATTAAAATATCAGTCAAAAAATAGATCAATGCAACAAGAAATACATGGCTGAAGGAGGTTTCAGAGATCAGGTGAAGAAAAGATTGAAGACTTATCTCTAAACATTTAGGGCACTGGAAGCAGTATGTGCAAGCAAAGGCTGAGGTAAAAACTGGGTCAAAATGCAAGATGGAATACAGGACTTCCCCAGTCTCTATAGCCATCCTGACCATATCCTTCTTACTCCCAACTCTAGCTCCAACCTCACACTTTAAGCAAAGCAAATTACTGCAGATGCTGGAATCTGAAACAAAAACAGAAAATGCTGGATAACCGCAGCAGGTCTGACAGAATCTTTGGAGAGAATAGCACTAAGGTTTCAAGTCTGGATGACCCTTCATCAGCTCTGCCGAAGCGTTATCCAAACTTGAAACCTTAGTGCTATTCTCTCTCCACAGATGCTGTCAGACCTGGTGAGATTATCCAGCATTTTCTGTTTTTGTCTCACAATACTTTAGTTTGCTTCCCATCTCCAACCCTTCCCTCATCAAACTCAGTATTTCCAAAAGCCCTAATGTTTTGACTCCCGGCCTATTTAATATGACCATTCATTTATCTATACTGCCTTGACTCAACCACACTGGTCACAACTCCTCCTTTCTGGACCTCTGCATATGTTCAAATTGATGGTCTATTTCGCTTTGTGTTCAGTTCCATCTTGAGTTGAATTTCAGATTTTTCATTCGGCCTGTCCAGATTGCTAACATCCACCTCTGAAATGTCTGTTCTCATCCTATCAAGTCCTCATTTCTGTTAAACTGCTCATCCCTGTTTTACTATTTTCTGACTCAACTTTTCTAATAACTTCCTGAATAGGCCTCAGAACTTTTATTCTTCTTAAACTCCGACTCATCCAATAATTCTACTGCTTGACTCCTATCCCAGCTGAAGTTCCTTTCACCAGCAGGTCCTGTGCTTGATAAGCCCCACTGGCTCTCATTCTTAAATGCATTAATTTCAAAATCCTCCCCGTGCCTACACATCCCTCTGTATACTTGCTGTTCCGTCAGCCCTACCTCATTGTTTGTTTCCTCTACTCTTTGACTCTGGTCTAAGCTGTTTCCCCCTCCAGACACATTATATCAGTGGAGTACTTCTTTTCATCACCATGTTTTCGCCTCCAGCTTGTCTCTTTCCCTCCTTCAAATTCACCTTAAAACCCACCTTTAAGGGCAGCACAGTGGCACAGTGGTTAACTCCAGAGACCTGGCTTGAGTTACTGTCTGTGTGGGGTTTGCACATTCTCCCCGTGTCTGCTTGGGTTTTCTCCGGGTGCTCTAGTTTTCTCCCACAGTCCAAAGATGTATGGATTAGGTGGATTGGCTATGTTAAATTGCCCCTTAGTGTCAGGAGGACTAGCTAGAGCAAATGCATGGGGTTATGGGGATAGGGCTTGGGTGGGATTGTGGTTGATGCTGACTTGATGGGTCGAATGGTCTCCTTCTGCATTGTAGGATTCTGTAATTCCACGAGTCCTTTTGGCAGCATATCACTTCTCCAATTTCTCTCCGATTCCTGCTTAGCTCTGACTCCCAACTATCAAGAAATGTGAGTTTCTTCTGTGTTTGACACTGTTACATTAATGTTGTAACAGTGGAAATCTGTCAGTCATGGTAACGATACAGTTTGTCAGATCTTCTGTAGAGCCTCAGCAATATAGAGTGCTACTTTTTAGTTCACTATTGACGTAGTGATATTGAGATAACCAATTGTAGTGACGTACAGAGCAAAGGTCTTTGTGGAAAACTATCAATAATTCTTGATATCCATTCCTAATCTTGCTCTAACCTTCCTCCCATTCTGAAGGTCCTAATGCTTGCTACGGTGCAGTTTGATGGCCTTAACAGCATTCCAATACCTGCCCAAGTCGCTATTCTTCATTTTGTTGAACAAAGGACGGTCCACATACTACTTAATTAGCACAATCTCACTTCAGACATACAAGAGAAGCTTTCAGCTAGAACACCAAGATAACGATCTGAAGTGGGGTAAATGGCCCTTCTCTCACAAGTGCTCAACTAGAATGCTACAACTGATACACAGCACAGAACAACAACTTGTATTTATATCGTGCCTTTAATGTATTAAAAAATCCAGAGCACTTCACAGGGCATAATAAATCAAAACATTAGACACCAAGCTACTAATGGAGATATTAGCACAGGTGACCAAAAGTTTGGTCAAAGAGGCTTTAGGCATGTTGTAAAGGAGAAAGAAAGGTCTTCTCCTATGTATGGTTTGATACTGAAATATCCATTGTGTTTATCAACTAGGAAATATTAGGACCATATATGTATATATAACACGTAAGCTTTAAATGCATAAATGTATGGATGTAGGTATACATGAAATAGTCATTGTTTTTTAAACTAATTACTGTATGATTTTATGTTACACTGGAAGAGACAAATTTCCACATGGACAATAAAGTTATATTCTGTTCAAACTTAAATGAATATGCACTGATACAACATCAAAAACATACTTCAGTGATTCGTCACACACCACTGGCACCTTATGCTACAGATCTCAAGATGTGCCTGGTCACTTTTTTTCAACTCAATTGCTTCCATCTCCCTATACATTAAAAATAAGCAAACCTTCTCATAACTGAGCACCGTGTGATGAATAAGTCAGTTTAACTTAGATCTGCCAACTAACTATTATCATATGCATCTACCAGCCTCTGGATAATATCTGTAGTCAAACATTAACTTTTGAATCAACTATGATATTTTTCTCCCAAAATTAGTACCTATGTACACACCAGGGAAAATCTTTAAGTACAAGTGGTAATTAATTTCCTAGAACTTGCAGCCTGTGAATGAAGCTGAGATGATTAACGATTTTAAAAGGAAATTGGAATGGACACTTGCAGGGAAACTTTAAAAAAAACTAGCAGGGCTATGGAGATAAAGTAGGAGAATAGGACAGACTGATTGTTCCTCAGACAGTCGACATAGACTCAATGAGCCGAATGGCCTCCTTTTGTGTGTAAATGGCTTTATGATTCACAGAGTTAGACTCTTTATGTTTGACGATTCCTTGATAAACTCCTCCCTTGAGCACAATAATTGCTGGGTGCAGCATATTTTCAAATGAAATTCTGGCCAATCCTGTACTGACAATCCAGAATGCTGCAGAAGATACATTTTTCCAACCACCTCCAATTATTTTCAATTCAGTGCATCTACTGCCCCCAATGAAAGCCTCTCTTTGTTTTCAGCACAGTGATTGAAGTTCAAGTTAAAGTGTATGTTGACCCCAGGGCCTCTTTTGTTGTATTACAATCCAATTCTGAATAAAAGTAATCACAGAACTTAACAAATGAAAAATGCTGGTAACACTTCATCTCATTGAGGTGTGTTTATACTGTAGCCAAGTCTGAGACTGGTCACTCCAGTATACTTTGGAGCCAAGTAGCATCTTTCACATGTGGTTTGCCACCCACCCCCCCCCCCTTTTCCCCCAACCCATCCCCACACAAACATCCTCACACCCTTGACTGTTATTTGAATTTCTTTCACTGCAAGGATGTTTTGAGATGACATGAGAGAGGATCCACTTTCTCTAAAATAATGAATAGTTTTATAGTTTGCAGGAAGCTTAAAAGACCATCCTAGGCACTTTGTAATCCCTGATTTTAGCAGTGAGATTAAATCTCAGGCAGACGTAAAGATTCTCATATCAATTTCCCCTGGAATCAATGCTATTAAAATTGAAGGAAAAATGCTTGCTTGATCTAGAAGCTTAATAAATAAAACTAATTTGGGGAAGGGTTGTTTTACTGCTGAATAGGCATCCTCAAAACTGTGCAGAATACAGCTTTGCTCATTATTTATCCATTTTGGTTTAAAAATGAAATTAGCTTGTTTTCAAAAACTCGCTGAAAAGGTCCACATGTTTTAATTGGCTTTGCAATATAAGTGTTTTGCTTCACTGGGTCAGGTCACTTGAGCACCACCCCCCCCACCCCCGCCCGCCCGCCACAAACTAACATTTATTCCTCGTCCCGGCAGTCCGTTTGTAAAGAACTCTTCCTGCTCATTCTCAGCAGAAACTCCCTCAAACTGCAATTCCGTGCGCCAGGATCCTGTACTGACCAGGTCCCATTGCAGGGCATTGCCCACGGTCTGGCAGGGATGACTCCAGTTACATGGATTAAAACAGCAGTTTAGTACTGAGTAATCAGGCAAAGTCTGGAGGGAGGTAATAAGACACCTCTCCCGACTCTTCTGGATTTTGATAAGGGGAGGCGGATCCGCTACCACCACCGCCCCCCCGCCCCCCGCCCCCCGCCGCCCCCACTTTGCCCAGCTCCATCGCAACCTCTTCGCCTTGTCTTAGGAGCTCAGCCCCAGCACATTTCAAGCCGCCTTACCAGAGCTTGGAAGCGGTAGGAAACCTGGTAGAAGAGGGTGATGAGCCCGCACACCGCCTCCTCCACACTCTCAGGGTAATTCTGCTTCACCCGGGTCCCCGACACCGGCTGATGAAAGGAGCAAATGGGAAGGCAGGTTTTCTGTCGCTTCCACTTCGGCTCTGCCATTTGCACCCAGAGAGAGAGAGAGAGACGGAAATAATAATAAAACAACTAAATGAAAAGAAGAAGTAACAGCAGAGCTGATCACAGGCAGCCGCAGAACGTGTACTTTCCTCTTCCAGTTCAAACCGAGCTTCATCCGGATGACGAGGCCTCAAGGGTCAGGAAGCTTAGAGATCACAAACCTGGCATGAAATAGATTGCGACTGACGGGCAGCTTGTCAGGGAGGGAGGGGATTGCAATTTAAAAGATGATCACACATTTCCCACCACTTGGCAAGCTTGTTGCTTAATCTGCTTAGAGTCATCAATATAACACGTAAGTAGCTGGTCCACTGAACACATCCACAGAGATTGTACAGGACAGCCCTAATCGAAGTGAAAGAAACCTGACTTGACAGATAGAACAAGGCACATCTACAACACCCTTCAGATAACTTTTGCTTAGCAATTGAAACACGAAATGTACCCTCCCTTGATTTCTTGATTTAAAACTACTTTGTCACACTTCTGTGACAATCAGCAGATTCTTGCAGTAAAACTCTAATACTGAGTTGTCAGTAGTGGGCAAAACTCCAGTAACTGTTGGATTTAATCCAAATTTCTACTCTTAAGTTTTTTTTAACCAACTTTTTTCCATTTATCCTCTTTTCCCCCATCCCTCCTTGGGTGCCACTGATTCTCTCAGAGAGCGCTACTATCGAACTAGCCAACTATCACTCGATTCCCCCAGGTAGGTGTTCTCTACCTCTTTGGCGCTGAAAGGGACATGTTAGTTAGATTTGGTCTGTCCCTACCTTACCAGCCAACGAATCATGCACTGCAAGACATGAGCAACAGTGCTGAGAGTAGCTGTGCTAAGGTTGCTCTATGCATTAGTTACATGATGACCATGAACGTGACAGTTGGATGGCAATAAAGCCTTCCAATCACCACCTGGTTACAAAACTTCAAGGACTTAGATCATTTGTTCTCCTAGAAAACCACATCTTCAGGAAAGGTGGGGTAGAGACCGTCATACACACAAGAATTGGCATGCCAATATTGGTCTTCCATCAGCTCCATACAGTCTGGGCCATGAGGCTGCAACTCTACATTACTCTGCCAACCACAAGCAAGACATGGAAGAGAACAGCAAAGGAGTCACAAACCTGGATATCTTTCACCAGCATCATCTATATCGGACCCTGTGCATGACATGGAGAAACAGCACCGCCAGCAAAGAAGTAATACAGAGACTGGTCAGAGCTACCTATAGGATGTTGTGACAGAGATGAGTGAGTCTGGCAAGATGCAAATTGTGCCACCAAGGCATACATCTCACTAGGGTGACTGTAGAATGGACACCTCTAGAGTGACAATAGAGTGGACATGGCCAGAGTGACAGTAGAATGGACACCTCCAGAGTGATAGTAGAATGGACACGGCTACGATAAAAGTAGAATGGACACCTCTAGAGTGACAGTAGAAGGGGCACGGCCAGAGTGCCAGTAGAATGGACACGACAAGAGTGACTATTAAATGGATATGGCCAGAGTGAAGTAGAATTCACGCCTCCAGAGTGACAATTGAATGGACATAGCCAGAGTGACAGTAGAATGAACATCTACAGAGTGACAATAGAATGGACAAAGCCAGAGTAACAGTAGATTGGACATGGCCAGAATGACAGTAGAATGGGCGCCATCAGAGTGATGGTAGAATGGACATGGCCAGAGTGACAGTACAATGAACGCCTCCAGAGTGACAGTAGAATGGATGTCTCCAGAGCGACAGTAGAATGGACATGGCCAGAGCGACAGTAAAATGGATGCCACCAAAGTGACACTAGAATAGACATGACCAGAGTGACAGTAGAATGGACAAAGCCAGAGTGACAGTGGAGTGGACACCTCCAGAGTGATAGTAGAATGGACACGGCCACAGTGACAGTAGAATAGACATGACCAGAGCGACAGTAGAATGGACAAAGCCAGAGTGACAGTAGGATGGACACGGCCACAGTGACAGTAGAATGGACATGTCCAGAGCAACAGTAGAATGGACAAAGCCAGAGTGACAGTAGATTGGACACCTTCAGAGTGATAGTAGGATGGACATGGCCAGAGTGACAGTAGGATGGACACGGCCACAGTGACAGTAGAATGGACAAAGCCAGAGTGACAGTAGATTGGACACCTTCAGAGTGATAGTAGAATGGACATGGCCAGAGTAACAGTAGAATGGACACGGCCACAGTGACAGTAGAATGGACACAGCCACAGTGACAGTAGAATGTACACCTCCAGGGTGATAGTAGAATGGGCATCTCCAAAGTGACAATAGAATAGACATGTCCAGAGTGACAGTAGAATGGACATAGCCAGAGTGATAGTAGAATGGACACGGGCAGAGTGACAGTGGAGTGGACAAGGCCAAGTGACAGTAGAATGAACACCTCCAGATTGACAGTAGAATGGACATGGCCGGAGTGACAATAGAATGAACACCACTAAAAAATGAAGGAGAATCCATCAAAGAAACTCGTGCAATGTTGGTCTGAGAAATCGGATGATCACCTACAGGGCTGCTTGGAGTCAGTGGACTGATAAGTATTTAGAAACTCTGTGACCAGCCTGAATGAGTACACCACTACAGTAACTGACTTCATTAGTAAGTGTGTAGGAGACTGTGTGCAAAGAAGCAAATCCATGTGTTCCCCAACCAGAAACCATGGATGAACAGGGATATCCGCTGCTTGCTGAAGTCTAGGTCTGAGGCGCTTATGTCAGGCATCACTGACCTATACAAGAAAGCCAGATACAATCTAAGGAGATCCATCAAAAATGCCAAAAGACATCACCGGACCAAACTCGTGTCTCAGGCTAGCCACACCAACCCCTGTTGACAATGGCAAGCTCTGCAAGACATAACAGGCTACAAGATGAAGATATGTAAAATCGCCAGCTCCAATGCACCCTTTCCTGATGACCTCAATGCATTCTACATCCGTTTTGAGCAAGAGGTCAGCGAGACCATGCCCTCCACCCTGGAAGCCCTGGATGAATCTGTATCTGGGGTTACCATTGCAGACGTCAGAGCAGCTTTCTTGAAGGTAAACCCACGGAAAGCGACTGGCCTGGTGTGGTACCTGGACGAGCACTCAGATCCCATGTGGATCAATTGGCGGGAGCATTTGCAGACATCTTCAAACTCTCTGTACAACAATCTGAGATCCTTATCTGCTTCAAGAAAATGACTATCATCCCAGTTCCTAAGAAAAACCAAGCGGCGTACCTTAATGACTATTGGATGGTGGCTCTGACATCCATCATTATGGACTGCTTTGAAAGGCATGAATGAATTCCAGTCTCCCAGACTACCTGGATCCACTACAGTTTGCTTATCGCCTCAAAAGGTCCATAGCGAATGCCATCTCCCTGGCCTGCACTCAACGCTGGAACACCTAGATAACAAGGACATCTATGTCAGATTCCTATTTATTGACTACAGCTCAGACTTCAACACCATTACTCTCACAAAACTCATTTCCAAACTCCGTGGCCTAGGCCTTTCCAACTGGATCCTGAACTTCCTAACTCTTAAACCACAATCAGTAAGGATAGGCAACAACACCTCCTCCATGATCATCCTCAACACCAGTGCACCACAAGGCTGTGTCCTCAGCCCCTTACCATACTCCTTATACACCTATGACTGTATGGCCAAATTCCCCTCCAATTCGATTTTCAAGTTTGCTGATGTCACCACCATAGTGGTTCGGATCTCAAACAATGACAAGACAGACTACAGGAATAAGATAGAGAATCTGGCGAACTGGTGAGGTAACAATAATCTCTCCCTCAATGTCAACAAAATGAAGGAGATTGTCATTGACTTCAGGAAATGTGAGGGAGAACATGCCCTTGTCTACATCAACAGGGACAAAGTAGAAAGGGTCAAGAGCTTCAATTTTTTATGTGTCCAGATCACCAACAATGCGTTCTGGTCCCCCCATACCGACACTACAATTAAAAAAGCCCACCAATGCCTCTACTTTCTCAGAAGACTAAGGAAATTTGGCATGTCAGCTACGACTCTCACCAACTTTTATAGATGCACCATAGAAAGCATTCTTTCTGGTTGTATCACAGCTTGGTATGGCTCCTGCTCTGCCCAAGATTGCAGGGAACTACAAAAGGTTGTGAATGTAGCCCAATCCATCAGGCAAACTGGCCTCCCATCCATTGACTCTACCCTTCTCGCTGCCTCGGGAAAGCAGCCACCATTATTAAGGACTCCGCAAACCCTGGACACTCTTTCTTCCACCTTCTTCCGTCAGGAAAAAGATACAAAAATCTGAGGTCATGTACCAATTGACCCAAGAACAGCTTCTTCCCTGCTGCTATCAGACTTTTAACTGGACTTACCTTGCATTAAGTTGATCTTTCTTTACACCCTAGCTATGACTGTAACATTACATTTTGCACACCCTTGTTTTCTTCTATATGAACGGAATGCTTTGTCTGTATAGCGCACAAGAAACAATACTTTTCACTATATGTTAATACATGTGACAATAATACAATCAAATCAAATCAAATCAAGGAGTGACAGTAGAGTGGACACGTCCAGAGTGACAGTAGAATGGACACCTCCAGAGTGACTGCTATGTCTCCTCTGCTTTGAAGGAAAAAAATATAAACATATTGTCAGACCCAGGTTCAATTTCCGGCTTGGGTCATTGTTAGTGTGGAGTTTGCATGTTCTCCCCGTATCTGCGTGGGTTTCCTCCGGGTGCTCTGGTTTCCTCTCACATTCTGAAAGACATGCTGGTTAGATGCATTGACCTGAACAGGCGCCTGACTATGATGACTAAGGGAATTTCACTGTTAATTTCATTGCAGTGTTAATGTAAGCCTTACTTGTGATTAATAAATAAACTTTACTTTTGTAACAACCCATGCTTATTTCAAAACAACTGCAATTATTTTCAAATGTAACATATACATTCTGCCAACTTGGGAATTACTCTTGAATGACTGACTAATTTACTCACTAATGTTGCTTTTGTGTAAATAAGAAAGAACTGCACTAAGTGAGTTCCCGATTGATTCTCAAATTCAGATTCTGAAATGCTGGGTTCCATTGTAGTGAATGGATCACTTTGAGATGTACAGAATGGACCATCTTGAAAATTGGACTTGGACAACTGGCCAGATTTCAAGTTGTCAAACAAAGTCATTTCAACTCTAGCTTGCAATCCAATGTCCAAGCATGCTGCAGACAGCATGATATATAAATAAAGCAAGTTATTGGCCATTCCCATGTTCTGTCCATCTTCTAGTTGAACGCATTTCAGGGACTTATTACAGCAACATATTTGACTCTTGATTATATGCCATGTGAAAGGCCAGAGATGATATTGGAATTAAATTGGATAACCACTACAGCAACCTTTATAACAAGGATGAAATATAACAGATGCTGGAAATGTGAAATAAAAACAAAAATACTGGAAATTCTCAGCAGGTCAGACTGTTAATATTATCTGTAAATATACAATACAAATATATACCATAAAACACAATCTCCCAAATCCTAGTGGTGTTGTGAACTCTGAGGCAGCAATGTGAAGCTGAGACTGCTTTCTGAGAGTTTTGAGACCTCCTTTAAAACCCTCCAATTGTTTTATTAGAGGATGTGGCCGAATGGACTGCTGTCTGAGGCTGGTGGCAGCTGCTGTTGCAAAAAGCCTTGTGAATAGATAGGCAATCATTTTTTTTCAGATAAAACTTGCCTTTTCATCAATTCCCACCCCACAGAGAGATTGGGGATGAAGAATTAAGAGATGGCATTGAAGGATAGGGCAATGGGGAGGTTGAAGCAGGGGGAGATGAGGAAGTGAAGTTACCAGAGATGAAGCATGATCAACCCCCTTGGCCCCATAATAATTGAAGCCAACCTCTCTCTAAACAACTGAACCACACCCCCCCCCCCCCGCAAACCCATAACTTAACAATTCTCCCGTGAAGTTTTCATTCTGGAATCATAAGAACATAAGAACATAAGAAATAGGAGCAGGAGTAGGCCATCTAGCCCTTCGAGCCTGCCCCGCCATTCAATAAGATCATGGCTGATCTGTTGTGGCTCAGTTCCACTTTCCCGCCCTCTCCCCATAACCCTTAATCCCCTCTCTTATCAAGAACCCATCAACCCGCTTCTTAAAAATATTTAGCGAGGCAGCCTCCACCACTTCAACGGGCAGAGAATTCCAGAGATTCACCACCCTTTGAGTGAAGAAGTTCCTCCTCAACTCTGTTCTAAACCGCCTCCCCTTTATCTTGAGGCTGTGCCCCCTAGTCCTACTGTCTTTTCTGAGCGGGAAGAGTCTCTCCACCTCTATCCTATCCATCCCATTCATCATCTTATACGTCTCAATGAGATCTCCCCTCATTCTTCTAAACTCTAACGAGTACAAGCCTAGTTTATTCAGCCTCTCCTCATAGCTCAATCCCCTCAACTCCGGTATCAGCCTAGTAAACCTCCTCTGCACTCCCTCCAGGGCCAAAATATCCTTGCGCAGATGCGGCGCCCAAAACTGCACACAGTACTCCAGCTGCGGCCTCACCAATGCCCTATACAGCTGCAGCAAGACCTCCCTACTTTTATATTCAATCCCCCTCGCTATGAAGGCCAGCATCCCATTAGCCTTCCTGACCACCTGCTGCACCTGCAAGCTGGGTTTTTGCGACTCATGCACAAGGACCCCGAGGTCCCTCTGCACCGTCGCCTGCTGCAGTTTTTCGCCACGTAAGTAATAGTCCTTCCTACCATTCTTCCTACCAAAGTGGACCACCTCACACTTGCCAACATTAAATTCCATTTGCCATTTCCTGGCCCATTCGCCCAGCCTATCTAGATCCTTCTGCAGACTCTCCACACCCTCCGCACAATTTGCCTTTCCCCCAATCTTGGTGTCATCAGCAAATTTCGACACCCTGCACTCGGTTCCCTCCTTACAAAGACATTATCATGGAGTCATGCCAGGAAAAAGTTTGGGAAGTCCTGACATAGTTGGCACTTGACAATGTTTAATAGATGTTAATTCATTTGAAATTCATATCACGAGAGTGAACATTTACTATCATTTTCTTGCCACGACATGAGATTATTGCCATAAAAGCTTTATAAATATAATTTGTTTTCCAGATGGCCTTTGATAAAATTCCACATGAGAGACTGTTAACTAAGATAGAAGACCACAGAACTGAGGGAAAATTTCTGACATGGCTAAGAGATTAGTTGAGTGGTGGGTGACAGAAAGTAGGACTAGTGGGTAGGTATTTAAATTGGTGGGATGTGACCAGTGATGTCCCACAAGGATCTGTGTTGGGGCCTCAATTGTTCACATTATTTATTAACAACCTGGAGAATGGCAAAGAAAGTCATATATCTAAATTTACTGATGACACAAAATTGGCAGCATTGTGGACCGTGATGATAGCATAGAATTACAAAGGAGTATTGATAGACTAGATGAATGGGCACACATACTGCCTTTCCCACCAGCAGGATCTTCTGGTCCTGCCAACGGCACACCCCAGCTGTGGGTTTCCAGGTAGCATGAGGTGGGAAATCCTATTGACACCAATGGGACCAGAATATCCTGCTGCCAGCTAATGGCAGGCTGCCTCCTGCTGTGGGGAAACATGCTACAGGGGGGGATCAGAGAATCCCACTGATAGTCTTTGCACTGTGCAGATCTTTTACTGGAACAAATGCATGTTGACATTGGCTCTTTGCCTGGGTGATGTTCATTGTTTGGATAATGTCATTCCTGTAGCCCTTGTTGCCTTGAAGACTCTTGTTGTTCTGTTGAAGTTGCTGGGGACTTGTGGACCTCAGGGACTGATAGTTATCCAATACTCAGTACAGCTTGTTAAATTCCCTCTCCTTGTCCAGTCTATTGTTATAAAGGTACAACTTCATCAACTGAGTGTATATGCTTGCAACTGTGCCTGTGCATCATGTTTTTCCTTTTTCAATTCCTGCTTTGATTTGCCAACTATAGAATTGTGAGTAATTTTTTCCTCTTGGTATGTTTTGTGTTCTTGAAATTTGTTTGCTCAAGGGCAATTTGTGACCCATCCCTAATTGCCCTCGAACTGAATGGCTTGCCTGGTTATTTCAGAGCACAGTTAAGAGTCAGCAATGGAGTCACAGGTAAGCCAGGTAAGGATGGCAATTTCCTTCCCTAAAGGACATCTGTGGACCTATCAATCAAAGATAGTTTCATGGTCACCATTAATGAGATTCATTTAATATCCCAGATTTTCTTAACTGAATTTAAATTCCACTGCTGTGGTGGAATTTGAACCCATTTCCCCAGACTATTAGTCTGGGTCCCTGGATTATTAGCCCAGTGATATTATCACTATGGCATTGTCTCCTTAATTGGCAAGTCAAAATGCAGCCAGAAACTGAGTGTCACTGGTGGAACCCAAACTGAGCTTCAACTGCATCAAAATCCAGGATTTCCTTTCTTAACACCAATGTGGGTTCATGTACACCACATGGACAACAGCGGTTTAAGATGGCGACTCACCACCACATTCCCAAGGGCAACTAGGGATGGATAATAAATACTGACCTAGGCACTAATGTCCACATTTTACAAATGAATAAATATCAAAATCAATGCAATTGAAGGAGCCTTGGTGAGTTGCTGCTCTGCACCTTGTAGAAAATTGTTGTGTGCTGGTGGTGGGGGGAGTGAATGATTAAGAGTGGTGTGTCAAACAAGTGGCCTGCTTTGTCTTGGATGTTGTTGATCTTCTGGAGTGATCTCAGATCTGAATTCATCTAGGCAGGTAAACAGTATTCTATCACAATCTTGTGCCTTGTAGATGGTGGACAGGGTCTGGGGAATCAGGAGGTGAGTTGGTCACCTAAGGATTCCCAACCTGTTCTTATAGACACAGTATTTATGTGGTTGGTCTAGGAATGCTTTTGGTCAATGGTCTGCCCAGGATGTTGATGGTGGGGGATTTAGCAATGGTAACACCCTTGAGAAGATGTTTAGACTCTGTCCTGTTGGAGATGGTTATTGTCTGACAGTTGTGTGTCCTGAATGTTACTTGCCACTTATTAGTCCAAACCTGAATGTTGTCCAGTTCTTGCTACATGTGAGCATATGTGGACTGCTTCAGTATCTGAAGAGTTGTGAATCGTGCTGAGCACTATGCAATCACCAGTAAACATCACACTTCTGACCTTTTTTTTGGAGGCGGAATTCATTGCTGAAGCAGCTGAAGATGGTTGGGCTAGGTCATTATTCTGAAGAAATCCTGCAAGGCTCAACTGAGCCTAGGTCAATAGGCTCAACTTGGAGCCTATTGACCTCCAAAAATCACAGCCATCTTTCTTTGTGCTCAGTGGTACTCCATAAATAAATGGAGTACCACTTGTTGCCTGCATTCCTTATCCTATTTTATTGCCATATGTTGCAGGGAAATAGGCCATTCAACCTAACAGGTTCATGCTTGAGTTTATACTCCACACAAGCCTCCTTCCACCCTTCTTCATTTATCACTATCAGATTAATGTTCCTCTCCTTTATACCTCTAGATTTATACTATTTGCCTCAACAACCTCTTATAGTACCTCAACTCACCTAGCTGGGTGCGACTGCACTTACCCAGTTCTATTCTTATCTATTCTGTCATTGATAGTGGCCAGAGCTTTCTAGCTGTACATGCCCCACTGCTCTTGCAAGCGGGGATGGAGAATTTGATGCTCAGCCAAATCTCCATTCACTTCAGCGGGACAAGCTGACATGAATGGCCAGAGACTCCCACACAGTGTATCATTTGCAACAGCTTTTCTCCCCACACCTGCATTGTCTCAGTTATCCTCTCAGTTGGCCCCATTCTACTTTGCATCTACATCTCTCCCTTCTGCGACTTCATCTGGAAACAGAGTCGCCAAAATCTTGTTGCCGATCATGCCAGTAGAATGTTATGTCTCCCTGCAAGCTTCCTGTGGGATGAATTGGAAACCCTATTGACAACAATGGGACTGTAAGATCCTGCAGCCAGTAAATGGTGCAACACTGCCAAACATGCAGAGAGGGAGAAAAATCTGCCCAGTGCATCACGTTTTTAAAAATTCATTTTCTAGGATACGGGTGTTGCTGGCCAGGCCACCATTTATTGCTCATCCCTAATTGCCCTTGAGAAGGTGGCTGTGAGCTGCCTTCTTAAACGGCTGCAGTCCCTCAGCATACATCCACAATGCTGCAAGGGAGGGAATACTTGGATTTTGACCCAGCTACACTAGAGGAACGATTGTACATTTCCAAGTCAAGATGATGGCTTGGAGGGGAAATTGCAGGTGATGGTGTTCCCAGGTACCTGCTGCCCTTGTCCTTCTAGTTAGTATTGGTTGTCAGTTTGGAAGATGCTACGTAAGGAACCTTGGTGAGTTCCTGTACTGGCACGTAAAGCTACCAGGGTTATCAATGGTGGAGGGATTTAATGTTTGTGAAAAGAATAGCAATTAAGTGGGCTGCTTTGAACTGAGTGGTGTTGTACTTCTTGAGTGCCGTTGGAGCTGCACTCATTTAGGCAAGTGAAGAGTATTCCATTGAGGCCTGTGCTGGTACATGGTGGACAGAGTATGGGGAGTCTGGGGGTGAGTTACTCACTGCAGGATTCCTAGCCTTTGGCTTGTTCTGGTAACCACAGTATTTATATGGCCAGTCCAGTTCAGTTTCTGGTCAGTGGTAACCCCCGGTTGTTCATTGTAGAGGATTCATTGATGATAATGCCATTGAATATCAAGCACTGATGGTTAGATCCTCTCTTGCTGGAGATGGTCGTTGCCTGGCATTTGGGCAGCATGAATGCTATTTGCTACTTGTCAGCCCAAGCCTGGTTTTTGTCCAGGTCTTGGTGCATTTGGACATGAACTGCTTCAGTATCTGAGGAATTGTGAATGGTGCCAAATATTGTGCAGTCATCTGTGAACATCCCCACTTCTAACCTTATGCTGGAAGGCTGATCATTGATGAAGCAGCTGAAGATGGTTGGGTCTAGGAAATTCTGCAGTGACATCCTGGAGCTGAAATGATTGACCTCCAACTACCACAACCATTTTCCTTTGTGCGATATGTAACCTGTATCAGTGAAGCATTTTCCCTCTGATTTCCATTTACCCTAATTTTACTAGGGCTCCTTGATGCCACACTCAGTCAGATGGAGCTTTGATGTCAAGGGCAGTCACCTCACCTCACCTCTGGCATTCAGCTCTTTTGTCCATGTTGAATCAAGGTTATAATGAGGTCAGGAGCTAAGTGACCCTGGTGAAGCTCAAATTGGGCACCCATGAGCAGGTTATTGCTGAGATTACAGGGAGGTGGTGATGTACTGGTATTGTCACTGGACTAATAATACAGTAATACAGGGTAATGTTCTCAGGATGCAGGTTCAAATCCCACCATAGCAGATGGTGCAATTTGAATTCAATAAAAATCTAGAATTAAAAGTTTGACCATAACCATAAAACAATTGTTGATAGTTGTAAAAAGTCATTGGTTTCACTAATGGCCTCTACGTAAGGAAATCTGCCATCCTTACCTGGTCTGGCCTACATGTGATTCCAGACCCAGAGCAATGTGGTTGACTATTAACTTGAATGGCCTAGCAAGCCACTCAGTTCAAGGGCAATTTGGGATGAGCAACAAATGCTGGTCCTTATAAATGAAATTTAAAAAATTATTATACCCATCTTTGTAAATTATTTTGATATGCTAGGAGAGTCTAGAACAGTGCACAATACTCCACATGTGTGATCTATCCAAGGTTTGAAGCAAGCTAATTTCTTCACTTTTCAATTCTAATACCTCAGGAAATAAATACAAGTTCGTTGTTTCATTGTGAGTGACCTGAATATAGCATGATGATGCTTGGTGTGTGCTGCTTAACTGTGAAGCAGTACCAAAAAGGAAGCTGATGTAGCCATTGGATTGCCAATTTGCATGGGTCACAGACCTCATGCTTGTTTCAAGTGGGCACTCTGGATGACTACAGGGTGCATGACATATATCTGGGGTGGAATGAATAAATGCATGCCTCATAAAATATTGATTCCTTCACTGCCCATTTATTACCTGAAAAATTTGTGTTGTCCAATTTCTAAACCCCATGACAAAGTATTTTCCTCAATACAGTACAGCTTTTTTGGATTCAGGTAACTCTTGTTGGCATCTGTGGCCTTTTTGCTTTCTTTCTTGCAATATTTGGGTTTGACTGTAGCAGTTCTCTGAATAACAGACCTCCTCTTCCTGACCATATGGACTGGAAATGTTACGGTGTCATTGTATATTCATCATAACTTTCCAATTTGCAGAGGTTTCAGAATGATTTTAAAAGTGGAAGTCAAATTGATGTTTCAGAGGAATGAAAGTAAATTGGTTCTGAAATTCTGGGGTGATTTGTGTGGTTGATTTGGTGCAATAAAATTGTCTGGAAATTTTCCAAGTCTTGCTACATTTGGACCTGAACATAAAACTTTGGTTAGACCACACTGATAGAATACTGCTCTTGTATTAAAAGTCATAATAAGTTTATTAAGGACATTTCAGCTGGTTGCTGATGATAAGTCACTACTTTATAAATAGATGGTGGTGAAACCAAACCAAACCACATGTTAAGTTACTTCTACCTAGAGCTATATGTTTCCCACACTGTGCTGGTTTTATCACTGTACTGATTGACACAAGTCAAACATTGGGCCGGATCCATTAGCATCTTGGATTCTCCAGTCCCACTGCAGTGAATGGAGATCTGACTGTGTGCCAAATTCTCCATTCTTGCTGGCAGCGGTGGCAGGGTGTGAACAGCTGGAGAATTCCAGCCATTATGTAAAAGTGCAAATTGGTTAAATTAATATTTTATGTTGATGAATTGTTGGCTGAAAATCATCCCAAATGATTTGTGTATTCTTTACATGCTGTGTACCCTCTCTGGTTCAGCAGTTTATCTTCTGCCTGCACACTGTACCATCTCTGTTTCAGTGATATACCTGTTGTCTGTGCTCTGTACCATCTCAGATTCAGTTGTGTATCTATTGTCTGTGCTGTGAACAACCTGCTGCCTATGTTCAGATTCAGATGCATATCCACTGTCTGTGCTGCATACCATCTCTGGTTTAGTGGTATATCTGCTATTTGGCCTTGGCAGTCAGAAGCTTTGTGCGGCCAGTTCTTGGAGTAATCAAGTGTGGAATTTTCTATCTTTTGAAGTGTGGCCCACCTTCTGCCTTTTGTCTCAAATTAGGCCCCAGAATGGGATTTGGCTACCTGCAGTGCTCAGAATTACAGTAACAAATTTGTGCTCAGACTTCAGTATTTTCAAGCTTAACAGGACACAACACCATCCTGGATTTTTTTTCTATTTCACAATCACGTGAATGTTCAAATCAATTATGCTTTGTGAGTGGCATGATGGTGCAGTGATTAATATGACTGCCTCACAGCACCAGGGACCTGAGTTTGATTCCTGGCTTGGGTCACTATCTGTGTGCAGTCTGCATGTTCTCCCAGTGTCTGTGTGAGTTTCCTCTGACCGATATGGTTTCCTCCCACAATCCAAAAGATATGCTAGTTAGCTGCATTGACCATGCTAAATTCTCTTAGTGTACCCGAACAGGCGCTGGAGTACAGTGACTAGGGGATTTTCACAGTAACTTCATTGCAATTTATTGTAAGCCTACTTGTGACATTTTAAATTTAAATCTCGCAGTGAAGTAAACTTGTTTCAATCACTGAGGTGAGATACAAGACCTGTTTTGTGCTACAGGTTCTGTAACTGCAGCCCACATTATCGACTCTATTGTGCTTGAGACTTGGTAATGTGAGACTTGGTAACTCCTCCCAGCCACCAGCCTGCTTTTCCACTGGCACTTATGTGAATTCTGGGAAATTGGTCACTTGCAAATCCTTCAAAAGACTTGGGGGGAGGTGCAGTGGGGCATGATTCTGACATTATGGTTTTAAAAAAAGATTTGGTAAACATGGGCATCTGTCTCTCAGATATGGATCTCACATAATCTAAATGAAACAAGTGTGAGTATAAAAACAACTTTGATAATTGACATTTCTTCCATTGATGTGAATGAAGCTCCTTTGCGCTGTCAGCAGACAAGTACACCATACAATAAATTCTGTTCACATGTTCAACACTCATGACAGAAATGGGAAAATGGTTTAGTGGACGTGAGAGTGAGGGGATTATCCTTAACCTGAGGCTGATCTGAGGAAGCATTGCTGGATCTAATCATGCTGTACCCTGACCTGGGGGCAGGAGCTGCAGGCTCTGGGAACCTGAAATGGAAAAATGTTCCATTCCTCAGTACTAAAATTCTTCAGCCTTTCAAAAGAAAACTCATGTTACAAAAACAGAAGAGCAAAGTTTTCCACATTATTCAGGGCTCAAAAATAAATTCTGATATATTTTATACAGCCCATGGTGAGTAAATCCAATGCAAGAATAAATGGTGAGCATTCAGTAATAAATGAGAACAGTGAGTGAAATTCTTTACATCTGCTTTGGAGTACAGTGGTGTCATGCTGACTCTAACCCAATGCATTGTAAGCCAAATATTAAACTGTGACACTACCTCAGCACAGATCAGATTGCGCACGGATTAATCCTTCAGTAACATTCTTTCACTGCAGACAAGAAAAGGAAGAATGGCTGCAACAGTGCTTCATTTTGCTTTTCTCATGTTCACAGTGCTTCAATAGACATCAGGGCCCTGGGTATACATAGGGAGGTGGACGGGTGGGGGGTGGGGTGCGGAGGGTGGGAGCTGAAAGGTTTTCTGGCATGGTAGTTGCAGCCTTGTGTCTGGGAAACCAGTAAAAATTGGGTTTTCCTTAAGACCTGTTGGAATTAATGGCAATACATGATTGACATCCTTTTGCCTTTGTTTCCTGGCTGCAGGTTGAGGAGGCTGCTTGTGAGCAGGTAGGTCACGGCCACTGGGTGGAGTGGGGAACGGGGCGAGATTTTAAAGGCTGGTGTTGGGGGATCAGAAATCTAAAGCTGGACGGGGGAGATTAGAAAGATTGGAGCCCAAGAAGATCGGGCGGAGAGGTCAGAAGTATTCTATGCAAAGAATGTGGAGGCATTAGAGAATTTGCAGAAAATATTCACGAACATGGTTCTAGGGATGAGGAACTTAAGTTATATAGAAAGACTGGAGAAGTTAGAGCTATTTCCTTGGAGAAGGACATCTTTAGGGGAGATTTGATAGAGCTTTTCAAAATCATGAAGGGTCTAGATGGAATAAATGGGGAGAAAATGACCCCATTGGTGTCAGGATTGATAAGTAGCAGGTGGAGATTTAAGGTCATTGTCAAAAGTAGCAGTGACAACATGAGGAAAAACCTCTTCATGCAGTGAATGGTTAGGATATGGAATACACTGCCTGAGGGTGTGATGGAGACAGTGTCAGCTGCAGTTTTCCAAAGGGAATTGCATCATTACCTGAAAAGGAAAAAAATTACTGAACTTTTGGGAAAAGAGTGGCAAAGGTGAATTGCTCCTTCAGAGAGCCGGCACAGACAAGATGGGCTAAATGGCCCCGTTCTATCCTAAGGAATGTGACATAGGCAGTGAGTCTTGGCATCAGCGTGAATGACTATAAAGCATGTTTGCACTCTGTGCTTGCACAGGTGAATTTTTGGCCGGATGGCTGGGTAGTTACCAAAAGCAGAGACACTGGTTGTTTTTTTCATTCCCGCCTAGTCAGAAGCATTATAGTGATATAATGGCTCCTGAGATAATACAGCTTGTGCTTTGTCAGAACTTGCATGACTTTACAGCCAATGAAATATTTTTGGAACTGTGGGCATTTCTGTTTTGTATAAAATGTGGCAGCCACTCCTTGTGTGCAAGTTCCACAAACACCAATGAGATATATGACTAGATAGTCTGTTGTTTTTAGGAGATAGGTATTGGCCAGAACACACTGTTATGGTATTGTACATCCCCATTGAAAGAGCATCTCCAACTATGTGGCAGTCCCACAGTCCTACAGTGAAGGGTCACTGGATTGGAACATGAAACCACAAACCCGTCCCAGAGATGCTCCAGCCCAGAGCAGCACTGGTGATCAGCTGCCTTTCAGCTGGGATGCACCGCAAAGTGTGAGGACGAAGCATTTGAAAGTAGGAGGGAAAGGGGAAGTAAAAAGAATGTGAAAAGAAACTGACAAAATAAAGCAACCATTCTGATGAATGTATTCAATAAATAGCACTTGTTGAGAATAGAGAATATGAAATTGCAGAGTGCAGTTGGTACGTGTGCTGATATTGTGCGATGGTATTTATGTTCTGGCTGCACTCTGGGGAATGTGACCTTTCGGGTTCAGTCTATCCAACTATATTTAGTACATTATTGAAGCACTATATAAAATGTACTGTTGGAAAAGACATAATTTGAAAGATGTGGAAGTGATGCACTGACCTTCATTTGGGCATTGTCAATGCTGTATAAAATGTGTCAGTGAAACCTTGTGCTGCAACCCTGTGCTGTCACAATCCATAGAGGCTCCATTATGACCTCTGATATATACTTTGCTGCTGCTAATGCCAAAAAGAATCAACCCACAACAATGTTCGATAGCTTCATGTGTGGCACTAGTGGCACAGCCTGCCTTTGAAGTCATCAGCAAAGGTGTGCTCCATGAAGGCACCTCACCTGAAATGGATTTGTTTGCTGTTTGTCCATCACCTTCTGTAAATGGAAGGATGACAAAATATATCATTTGTCTTCAGAGGTTGGTCTGACCATTTCATGTAAATTATGATCAGCACCATGAGTTTAGGTCCCAAGCATTTAGTCAACAAAGAAAAGAAGATTTGTATTTATGTAGCATCTTTCTAAACTGCATTACAGCCATTTAATTAGTATTGTAATGTAGGAAACATGTGGCCAAGCTGTGCACAGCAAGGTCCCACAAACTGCAATGTGATAATGACCCATTAATCTGTTTTCGGGGTGCTGATCCTGAATAAAATCCATTCTCTGATGGATATTTATAGAATCATAGAATCTACAGTGCAGAAGGAGGCCATTTGGCCCATTGAGCCTCCACTGATAACAACCCTACCCAGGTCCTATCCCTGTAACCCGACATATTTACTCTCCTAGTCCACCTGACACTAAGGGGCAATTTAGCATGGCCAATCAACCTAACCTGCACATCTTTAGATCGTGGGAAGAAACCAGAGCACCCGGAGACGTTCTCCCCATGCAGACATGGGGAGAATGTGCAAACTCCACACAGCCATTGAACCAAGCCAGGAATTGAACCTGGGTCCATGGCACTGAGAGGCAGCAGTGCTAACCACTGTGCCACCATGCCACCTCGCTTGGTCTGGGAACCTGATGACTGGGATTTAGTTGCCTTCTTGATGGTATTAGTTGGCAGGTTGGTGCACCTCCTGGTTGACTGCAGACATGACCAACCATTATCGGGTAACTGACCTGAGTAATGAAGTCGCAGGTTTCAAAAATCTGGACACCCCTCAATAGCTTGAGGGTAAGCCAGATGTGGCCATTTGAAACATGAGCAACAGCTCAAACTATGATTGTGGCTATCCAAGTCAGGCCATAGCCTATATACAGTCCTGCTGTCCTGAGTGATCCACTCCTGGTGGCATCACAACCATTCATATTGCTTCAGCTGAAGCTGTTGGATGAACTGTTAACTTCAACATTCTCAACTATAATTGCTTCTCCTGCCAAATGAATAAAAAAGTGGTTTTGATTGAGGGATAAATATGAAATCTTCCGCTCTTTTTCAAAATAATGCCATGGGATCTTTTACGTGCATCTGAGAGGGCAGATAGGATCTCAGTTTAGCAAAACAAAAACATTGCACTCAAATCTCTGGGGTGGCACTTGAATCCATGGCTTGTTGACTGGAGGTAGGAGGGCTAACAATTGACACCTAACAGTTAGCACCAACTCAAACCATTTTCTTCATCACTGTCCAAAGGCTTTGCTGCCTGTGATTCCACAGATGCTTGAGCAACATACTGGAGGGAGGCAATCAGCTATTGTTCATACGTGAGATTTGAATGAATGTCAGCAGGCTGATTGATTATTAAACCAGAGCTAGATCATGTCCTCACATCAAAGTTCACACAATTACATTCTTGAGCAGGTGGCACTGGACAGCGATGGGGAGCTGGAACGCTAGCTGATTTTTTTTTCACCCTCTTCATGTTGTCTCCAACAATTGTGGTACTCCATTTTTGACCCCAGCTGAATTAGCTAACTCAGCACAAAGCAGGAATTGAGCTTGGAAGCCTCTTAGTGTGTATGGCTGAGTGCCATACCAGACAGTACATTACCCATGGAGCTATTAATACAGCTGTATCTTGTGTGTCTGCACAAATTTAAAGTGAATATAATACAAACAAACATTAACCAATGTAAAGCACTGCAATTGGAACAACTTTTTTATGTTAAATAGGGCACAAAGCCCACAAAGTCGGTCCCAGTGACAACTCTGATTTATTATTTTGAAAAAAGAATTACTTTAAAGAAGTCCTTAACACGTTCTGATTTTTGGATTTTAGAATTTCTAATTTTCATTAAGAAAAATGAGAAATAGAAAATGATTTTCCTTTTTCTTTCTTTAATAAAAGGTCCAAGCACCAGATAGTCTGAGCGTTATAGTTTCCAATCTGGAGTGCAAATGCATTGTGAAAGCTGATTAAACTAAAATGAATGATTTGCTACAGCTGTACCTCAAGATTCTGATTCAATACAAAATCTCACATGAAATTCTCATGAAATCTCTCCAAAGGAGTGTTGTTGCTTGGTATTCTTCCTCCATGTGCGCAAAACATTAAACACAGAATTAGCTATCTTCTACTAATACAAGATTGATAGATCAAATATTTAGCCAGTTGATTGATTTGGGTTTGGCTTTCCAGTGGAAGATCTCTTGGGCCTTGAAACATTGCCATGGAATGCTAGCTTATGAGCACTTAATGTGACTTTCTGCAAATCTCTGTCTCTGCTATTTCAACAGAGATGTTAACCTCTTTATTTCTTAAAACGCCGGTGATAAGAATATCATACAAAATCCATTTAATGTTCACAAATGTAGTATCCCATGGTATAATTTTAATACTTTGGCTTGCAATCATAGCATTTGTTAGGATCTATTTTATCTGACATTTCTTTACAGCTCCCTTTGATAGCATCCTATTGCGATACCAGTTAGTTGATTAAAAAGACATCAAATCCTGGAAAGCTGACATGTAAGTATATTGTACATAATGGTCTTGCATGGTGGTCTTCCAGGTTTGAATAGCTTATATTTCCCCAGTGCAAACACACCTTTATCCGATTGGTTAATATACACATTAGTTAAAGTTCTGTAATAAAATTTATTGCTGCATGTGTGTATTTTGTCGAATGCAGCATGTCATTTCTCATTTGCAATATATTCAGCAGACAATTTGGAATATAACACATTTCAGCGCAAGATACAGTTGTGTTCCTTCTACAAACCCACTGCTGTGTATTTTCTGCCTCTGTTAAAAGATGGACATTGGTCTTTTCTTAGCTACCCCATGCCTCTGTACATCTCTGTCTCTGAGTCATCTAACTTGTTTGCACTGGGAAACGTAAACTATTTTTGGAATACCTGATATTTGTAAATTTACTCTATGTGTACATTTGAGAACGGTTGAAAGCAGAAGCTACCTCCATCTATTGAACCCAACACGAAACAGAAAATTAGAGTCCATCTGACTCAAAGATTCTTTATTTAGTGCATACAGATGAAACATCTACCTTCAGCCATTTCAAAGCACTATTATCACAAATGTGCAAAGTATGTAGGTCAACAGATAGTTTAAGTTTATTTATTAGTTTCACAAGTAGACTTACATTAACACTGCAATGAAGTTGCTGTGAAAATCCCCTAGTCGCCACACTCCAGTGCCTGTTTGGGTACACAGAGAGAATTTAGCATGACCAATACCCCTAACCAGCATGTCTTCCAGACTGTGAGAGGAAACTGGAGGACCCGAAGGAAACCCACACAGACACAGAGAGCACCCGAAGGAAACCCACGCAGACACGGGCAAACTCTACACGGACAGTGACCAGGGCCAGAATTGAACCCAGGTCCCTGCTACTGTGAGGCAGCGGTACTAACCACTGTGTGACCGTGCCCTTCTACTAATTACTGTTTATGATCTAATGTGGAACAGGATTTATATGTGCCCATCATGCCAAAGACCCCATGAGTGAAGGGTGGAGATGTACAATTGCTGTCCAGTTTGGGAAGAGCTCAGCTGTGGTCTGCTTGTTGAATGCTGCTGATCGTTGCAGGATGGAAACGATTTAGTGATTTATAGGAGCGGTGGGATCAATGCATCAGTGTTCTTGTGAATAAATTATGAAATAAATAGCAGGCAGCTGCCCCATGCTGGAGTCCGGCCCACTGATTCCTGAAATAGTTTGGAGGCAGGCACGTGGGCAATTGAATGCCGAGGTGGGCTGGTTACCAGAGCTGCCTCGGTTCTTTAGAATCTTGTCCAAATTCTGTGGCTTCCCCTGTAATCCCTACCCCATGGCCCCCCTCCCAAATGTGTGCGTATCTATCAGTGAACCTGGATTTTGGGTGGGTGCAGTACCAGCAGCAGCCATCAACTACCCACTAGTGCTACTGGACAATGAAAAGTTGCCAGCCTCTAACTGGTTGGCAGCACTCAGCAGGTGGGGCTACCACCGTCAGGTTCCCTGGCAAGGCCTACCACTGTCAAGATAAGTTCCTAACTGGCAATTAATAGGATGGACCTTCACAAAAATTAGCTCCTGCTGGTTCTCCAGTTGGCAGGTCAGCCTTCCTCCCCTGACTAAATACCACTCGTGATGTCCCTGTCCTTGCCTCTGGTACAGTTCCAATTTTGCACTTCTATATCCAAGAGCTGCATGCTGAGAGCGTAACTGACCTGGTTGCTGCTCCATACACAATTCCTCCTAATGCTCAAGAATTAACCAGAGGTAATCCAACTCTTCAATGGAGAGTAAAAGTAAGTGACTCTTCAATGGAGAACAACGTCCTCCACTCACGTTTCTTGAAAAGCGGAGGAACCAATTGAATTTTTTTAATCTTTAATATTGAGACTGTCCAGTTGACCTCTTCAACCCCCTTCTCTGCTCATCCCAAGAAGGTGTCTCTATACCCTGGGCTTTGTATTATATCACTGTATCTTTTCGTCCATCTTCCAACCCTGAGAGTACCCAGCTCATCTCCTCTATCAGACATTAACCAAACGCAGATTAAACTCTGTGGATAAACCAGATCTTTCTTCAGGTTAATATACTGAAGCTAACTTGTCTGCCTGGCTGCCAACATTCTTCCCCTCCAAAAAATAAATCTCCTAACCAAGTGACTCCAGTCATCCACTGGCTGCTCATTATCTACAAGTTTAGTGTTCCTTCTGCCCCTGGGCTTCAAAATTTATACCCCATGCCTCAGTAAGACTTTCTTTTTACCTCTGCAGTATCTGCTATCCCTGCCCCATTATCTTCACCATCACCGAAACTGTCATCTATGTTTATTGCCAGTTCCCACCAAAATTCCTTTATGTCCTCCTCACTGGTCTCCTGGCTCCAGCTAAATAACTCTGACTCATCAATAACTTCATTACCTTATACTATTCTGCACACATTTCACACTCTCTCTTATTATCTTTGTCCTCACAATCTCCACTTGCTGCCAACCTTTCAAACTACTACGTTCAAAATCAGTCTGCAAATTCACTCATCCTCAACACTTCAGCAGCAATATATGTCAGTGCAATTTGAAGGCTGACCTTCTCTGCACCCCTCCCATCTTTATATTTGGTGGCAATGTGTTTAGCTGTTTTTATAATGATGATCTTATGTATTTGGCCGTCTTTTTTCTGTGTTTAATTTACAAAAGATGGTACCCCTTTAGTTTACTTCCTCCTTTATACTTTGATGCTTTCTCCCGCAGCGATGAATGTAAAGAATAGTACTGCATGTAATTATAGACTGGAGCAAAGATGAGGTGAGAATAATCTCCTCTATCAACAGGGAATAATCAAATCACTCTTCAATTGGAGTCAGTACCTATCACCAATTTTAAGAAAGTCTTATTCAGCCTCTTTCTGCAAAGGGATCATATTCTACCAAATTGATTTGACACAGTTATTGTAAATACAAAAGGAGGGATGCAGTGAATGAGAATTTCCAAGTTTCAGGAATTGACAAATTTCAGGTCTGATATTTTGTCTCCTGCAGACTTTTTGTTCCGACTTCAAACAATACCTTTACCTGTACTCAGAGGAGGTGATGGCCTGCTGGTATTATCGCTAGACTATTAATCCAAAAACTCAGCTAATGTTTTGGGACCCAGGCTTGAATCCCGTCATGGCAGATGATGGAATTTGAATTCAATAAAAAAAAACTGGAATTAAGAATCTATGATGACCATGAAACCCATTGTTGATTGTTGGAAAACCCATCTGGTTCACTGATGTCTTTTAGGAAAGGAAATCTGCCATTTTTACACGTGACCATGTGTAGGTCTGGCTGACATATGGTTGACCCACAGTTGCCTTATCGAGCAACTAGGGATAGGCAATAAATGCTGGCCAGCCAACGATACCCATGTCCCATGAATGAATAATAAAAAAACTAAAATCATGTTTAACTTCTCCTTTATTCAATCATTTGGAAGAGAAATCAGGATTTTGAAAAATTGTCATTTTACCCTCAATGGCTTCTACATTGTACACAGATATGTGGTTCAACTCCTCATTAAACCTGTGCACTAGCTGGTAAGCCTAAACTCTACTCTCACCATTATTATTCATAATGCATGGTTTTTATGAAAACCATTTGTTTTCCAAATAATTTCTCAGTGATTTGAATAAGTTACTTTCCTATGTTGTAATAGTGACTTTATTACAGAATAACATCATTGGCTGTAAAGTGCTTTGGGATGTCCCAAGGTCATAAAAGGCTTTGGGAGGGGGGGATTTTCTGGCTTCCCCCCGCCAACACCCCTCCCAACACCCCAGCCATGGCAGGCAGGACAGGAAAATCTGCCAGAAGGATATAGGCCCCCAGGAAGGATATGGGCCCCCAGGAAGGATGTAGGCCTGCAGGAAGGATGTCCACCTTACTGAAGGGAGAAAGAAACATGTTACTGAAACCAATGTACACATGAAGTTCATGGAACAGTTGAGAAGGGAGAGTGCAGTATCACTCTCCTGGATTTAATACAGAAAGTGGTTTAATGATATAAACAGAGCAGGAAAAGTGAGCACTGCAGCATATTTAATGATATCCTGCTGTGTGCTTTGTGCCAACCCCCTCAGTCTTCCATGAGTAGCTTACTTCAGCACACACTCATTTAACTTGCAGGAGAACCCATCCTTCTCAGACTGTGCATTTCCTCTCACCCTTATCTGTGTACCTCCACTGACACTCCTCCTCATCGATATACATCAGCATGCCTATCACTTACAATGATCTGCAATAATTTCTCTCCATCCATCTGTTCAGCACATACCGTTACCCCCACTCTATTTTTCCTTGTGGGAGGAAAGAGCACAGAATACGAGAAGGGCAAAGAATTAGAGGTGGCACTCCAAACATTTGCAGCTGGCAGCTGTAGAGGAAGTGGCGCTGGACATTACTGGCATCTTTGCTGCAGGGTGTGGAGGGATTAGGGCAGAATTAAATATCAGACAGCCATATGGCTCAATGCAGTACGTCATCTGGAATTGGTATAAACAGTGAGTGAGGTATGATCAATTATAACATTTTCCACTTGACCATCTTAATCCCCACAGAACCATCAAGCGTCTTGCAAGAGATACTGCATGAGAATGAAACAAATCATTGGAGCTCACTTTGTTCTAAGGTACATCATCACAGGACATAATAAACTGTGCACTAACCCAGATACTCAGATTTCAGTGGCACCAGTGAGGAAGACAGTTAGCTTTTGCTGAAAAAAAGAGACATACTATTGATGTTCTTCATCTTGTGCTGATCAGGACCTATTTACAAGAATGTGGCAAGAATGCTTGCCAGGTTTGAATTTAAACAAAAACTTGTCAGTTAACTGTTCCTTGGTGCATTCTCCATGGCAACATCTTTAACATTCAGAGTGCACTTGTCAACCAATTAGCACCCTCTTCTCATGAAGTATAACTTTGAGATTTGTTAATCTTGTAAATCTGTCTTGATGAGTGCAATATGAAAAGATTTGACAGCGTGCCTCTTTTTCAGCAATACTCAAGTTCTTCACTACCATGTGACTGATAGTTGGCTTTGCCCTGACACATCACAAGGGAACATAGATGATGGAGAAAGTAATGCCGAATTTGGGTGAATGATGATCCAAACTCTGCTCAGCAAGATGTTGAATCTTGGGTGGCTATTGATGAAGAGTGTTGATGTCAGTGGCTCATCATCATCTACATCATACTTCAGCATATCCCATCTGTTGACACTTTATACTACACAAAACTTGCCTGCTGGGTTGTGTTCTGCAGAGCTTAGTCCATCATGAGCGTTAGCCTGATGCTTATTAAAGGAAGCTCCCAGATCAGCCTAGGCATTGGAGCATCTTTAGAATGATGAAGGTTTAGCCAGTGACACATCAGGTTATCATATACCGATAATTGTATCACTCCTGGATTCATTGGTTGGGCTTCATTGGGCTTTAAAGGAAGCCCAGTTATTAGGGAAGAACAAAAGACACTTACCAATCCCTTTCCCCTTGCTCTGCCTCTGGTCTAGTTGTCATGATTGTGAAGCAGAGTCTCCATCCTGGGGTAAGGAACCTGTCCAACAGGCAGACAGGAGGAAAAACACAATCAAGTTTGAATCCATCATGCATCTTCCTGGCTCAGCTGCGTAACCTCCCAGTTTTCTCTGTACTCAGTCTGTAACTGTGTTACGCTCGCTCTTCTGCAGCTGCACATTTGAGCTAAAAATGTTTTCTGAGGTTCAAGGGCACTGTGAGCTCACTGTCCACCCCTTGCTGTATTTGGCATTGATCCAGTGGATCCAGGGCTATCCCACAAGATCGCCCAGACTGAGCAGTCTCCTCTCCACAGTTCCCATTGCTTTCCAGATGAGGGGCAGCTTGTAACCCCAAATGTTGACCTCTGTAACACGATGTGAAGTCATGACCCATGGTTTAGGAACCCCTGCCAAGAGAATGGGCTCCACTGAACAACAACCACCTGCTCAACCCCCTCTCTACTGTGGAGCACTAGTTCTTGTGAGAAGCCAGCTGTTATTTCTTCAACTGGAGCTAGTGCTGCTCCTATTGATGTTGGTGCTCCTGCTGGCGTTCTTCCTGTCACTCCTGCTGGCACTGTAGGTGCTGCTGGTCATCTAGGTCCTCACCTGAGGCTAAAAGTAAAGCAGCAACTATGCCGCTGTGATAGGTCACAGCTGCATTGTGAAGATCAACTGTACAAACCTCCAGAAGTTGTGAAAGTCACCTCTTTGCACAAGTACTGTGAACAAAGCTTTTCACACAATCAGGCAAAACAACAGCTGCAAGGTTTCAGTATTTATCGGCATATTTTCCTGTCATGTCTTTGAGTCCCTCAAATGACAGCATGTACTTGCCTTTCTTTCATTGGTGAGTTCCAAAAAGTCAAGGAAGCCTTTGCACCCATGGTTAAAATTTAAAGCCATGTTTATCTTGCTGTAACTGAGCATTTAACACATTGAAATTGACAACCCACCTTTCCCGATTGGTGACATGCATGCAATCTGCTAGAGGGATGGAGTTTAAAAACAGCGAGTAATGTTGCAGCTGTATAAGGTGTTGGTGTGGCCACACTTGGATACTGTGTACAGCTTTGGTCTCCTTACTTGAGAAAGAATATACTGGCACTGGCGGGGATAGAGAGGAGATTCACTAGGTTGTTTCCAGAGTTGAGAGGGTTGGCTTATGAGGAGAAACTGAATAGACTGGGGCTATACTCAGTGGAATTCAGAAGAACGAGGGGAGATCATAGAGAAATGTAAAAGATTATGAAGGCAATAGATAAGATAGAAACAGGGAAGTTGTTTCCACTGGCAGGTGAAACTAGAACTAGGAGGCATAGCCTCAAAATAAGGGGGAGCAAATTTAGGACTGAGTTGAGGAGGAACTTCTTCACACAAAGGGTTGTGAATCTGTGGAATTTCCTGCCCAATGAAGCAGTTGAGGCTACATCATTGAATGTTTTTAAGGCAAGGATAGATAAATTTTTGAACAGTAAAGAAATTAAGGGTTATGGTGAGAGGGCGGGTACGTGGAGCTGAGTCCATGAACAGATCAGCTATGATCTTATTGAATGGCAGAGCAGGCTCATGGGGCCAGATGGCCTACTCCTGCTCCTTGTTCTTATGTTCTTACGTTCTTTTAGCATGCTGCAGTCAAAGGGGAAAGCAGCAGATTGGAGATAGCATCTTGAGATACTGCCCATCACTGCTCATCTTTCACTTGTTCCCAAACCCATTTGCTCCTGTTAATTAAAATTCAACTCCTAATCTCTCCAGTTTTACTTTGATTTGAAAATAGGCTAAGTTATCTTTCCAAAAGAGGTACTAATTGTATACGGTTTGGCAGAGCTTGCTTTTTTTTTGTTTACTTTATTTCAATCCAATCAAGTCAAATTAAAGCCAATTCAGTGTCCCAACAAGTTGGGACATTACCGATCCAAACTGACAATACAGGGCTCTCACCTCCTGTCTTGGGCTTGATCTACATGATCCAAGCTGATTGGAGTAGGTGTAGCTCCTCCTCCAAGGCTTGATCTAATTTGCATCTTAGCCAAAAGGCCGAGATGCCGCTTTAAAAAATTGCTTCAAATGAAGCTGAAATGTAACCTAATGACTTCAACCAAGTGCAGCATGCCGATACTACACTTGATCTTAGCCAATAGGCCGAGAAGTCTGAGGTCATGTGTTGCTTCCTCCTGCCAAGCATGCATTGACAGCTTGCTTTACTTTTATAATTTTTTTTCCAAAAATAAAAGTCTCAAATAAAACATTGCAAATCTACATGTCTTTGAATTGCAAACAGTGCAGAATTAAAACTTTTTACAGTTCTATACAAATTACAGTCGTAACATTTCAAAACTTAAAATTATACATGCCTCAAAAATTACTGTGTGCCTTTATTTCTCAGATTGGCACACAGTTACGCAGGTCGAGGGTGTTCTGCAGTTCCTGGGCCCTCGGTCTGCCTCCGTTAAAAAGCCTTATAGTGTGGCCTTTCCCGAACCACCTTTTTTTCCAAAAATATACTTTACTCATAAAAATCTCAAATAAACCATTGCAAAACTACATGTCTATGAATTGCAAACAGCGCAGAATTAAAACTTTTTGCAGTTCTATACAAATTACAGCCAAAACATTTCAAAACTTAAAGCTATATACATGCCTCAAAAATTACAGAGTGCCGTTATTTCTCAGATTGGCACACAGTTACGCAGGTTGAGGGTGTTCTACTGTTCCCGGGCCCTCGGTCTGTCTCCGTTAGCTTTACTTTTATAAATGTTCCAATCTGTTTCACACATTCGTCTTGTTCATTTTTGTCATCCAATTCCAGTCTGTGCATATATTTCTTGGTGAAACTGAAACAATGCAGCATTACTATTTATCTAGTCTCGACTGGGGTAGCTGGGAGAGGTGGTCATTTTTGAGGTGAGCTTCCTTGACAATATTTGAAATGTAAGAATATTCATTTTTTAAAAATATTTTTTCGATATTTTGATTTATTTATGCATTTCATAATATGAAGGTTTTAATTGGCAGCTTTTCAAATTAATTTTATCAAAGCAAATAATCTCCCCAATGTCTGTGTTCCACCGCTACGTATTTTGATATTCCTCTTCTCTCATTTACTTTCCATCTCAAATGCCTCTTACTCATTTGCCTTCTTTGCCCTCTCAAACTGGACAAGCTCCTTCTTTCCTGCTCCCAACCCCATCACTGCACCAAACTGTCTTTGACTGGATTCCCGCCTTCTTGCGACAATTTGTGACCTCAGCTCAATAATTTGTCAATGATCAGCAAATACATAGTTAGAGCAGATTTTAAAGTTTATAAAGTTTTGAAATTTATTTATTAGTGTCACAAGTAGGCTTATGTTGACACTGCAATGAAGTTACTGTGAAAATCCCCTAGTTGCCACACTCCAGCACCTGTTCAGGTACACTGAGGGAGAATTTAGCAGGGCCAAAACACTGAACTAGCATGTCTTTCGTACTATGGGAGGAAACAGGAGCACATGGAGGAAACCCATGAAGATATGGGGAGAATGTACAAACTCTGCACAGACAGTGACTCAAGCTGTGACTCGAACCTGGGTCTCTGGTGCTGTGAGGCAGCAGCGCTAACATCTGTGCCATTATGCTGCCCCTCCATCTTGCCACAGTGCTGTCCCTGGTGCCATAATGAATCACGTTTTCCTAATCAACAACTTTTCCCTGGAAAGGCAGGGATGTTATTTGGTACAATATAATTTTTCTTTTTGGTTGTGACAGGGAATTTGTGAAGTTCAAGGGAGATCAAGGGACCTGCTGAATTTATCAATTACTTTTGAAATCAGTATGAGATATTGCAAAATCTATTGATGGATTTCACAAGTCCTCCAACTTCATAGACTATCAAATTGGTGCAGAAAGTATATTGTGGCAGCCTTTCATTTTATAAGATGATGATTTGTGCCAAGGTGACAATTCAATTTAAACATTACCTGGTATAATGCTTCTGACATCCCATTGTGGCATGGCAGTCTCTGTCACAGTTGCTGCATAGGAAGAGAGTGGGCTGAGAAGGTGCATGATCCACTGGCAGCTGATTTCTCTGCGTCCTCTTCATGGCCATTTGATCATTCTCCTTTCTGCTTGCCTCGTCCACAGCCCTTCCAAACAGTCAGCCTTCAGAGGTCAAGCTGTCAGCCACTGTCTTCCAATTCTCAGTGTCAATGTCCTCTATCTTTGTAGCTCACCTTGGAAGCCAGGAACATGAAAGAAAAGAAAGCATGATACACCATCAGTAATTATTAAACATTGATGTCAATGGCAACTGCACCTACAGTGTAGTGGAGTGTAGTTCTCTTAAATTTAAATTACTTTATTCAAATCATCCAAACATTTGAATTTTTAGCACAAAATTTCCAGTTCTGTTTAATCATGTTGTTTAATTCCAAATACTGGATGGTTATTGTTTTCAAGTGCAGGAGAGGGCATGGAATTAATCGCATTATATTGTACCAGAATGTACAGCACTTGCACACTCTCCCTGTAAGGCTGGTGATAGTCTGGCAGCATGTTTCCAATTTAGGCTGGAACTCAAATATGCAAGATCACGGTTATCGCTGATAATTTTGGACGGACCTTCTTTGACACAAAGCCTCTGTCTGCCCATATAATGACCCTGTTGCTGGATATAGGGGAGGGTGTCATGTTCCATGGGACATTGATAGGCTGATACCCTATGTGAGGGCAAGTGTACCGGCTCACAGGTAGCAAAGCCTGGGCTCCCCTCAGTGTTAATTTATTGGCAATTTTTTTTTAGCGTGAAAAGAAACTGAGCCTCCTTGCAGCAAGAATCAATAGACCACAAAGAGAATCTTCACAATGTGGGAATGATCAATCACTTGAATTGGGGAGTTAGTATTGTCACTAGACTCATAATCCAGAGATCCAGGATAAGTTCTGGGCATCCACCATGGTAGATACTGAAATTTGAATTCAATAAAAACGATGACCATAAAACCATTGTTGATTAATGTAAAATCCAATTTGGTTCACTGAGGCCCTTTAGGGAAGGAAATCTGCCACTCTTACCTAGTCTGGTCTACATGTGGCTCTGGAGTCAAAGCAATGTGGTTGACTCTCAAATGTCCTTTGAAATGTAGGGCAGTTAGGGATGAACAATAAATGCTGGCCTAGCCAAGAATACTTGCATTCTGTAAATAAATTTTTAAAAATTCAAACTTGATCCCATTTGCTCTTTATAGCCTCGTGACTTCTTCTATTTCAAATTTTTATTGTTATTTAAGAACATAAGAACATAAGAAATAGGAGCAGGAGTATGCCATCTAGCCCTTCGAGCCTGCCCCGCCATTCAATAAGATCATGGCTGATCTGTCATGGCTCAGTTCCACATTCCCGCCCTCTCCCCATAACCCTTAATCCCCTCGCTTATCAAAAACCCATCAACCCGCGTCTTAAAAATATTTAGCGAGGCAGCCTCCACCACCTCAACGGGCAGAGAATTCCAGAGATTCACCACCCTTTGAGTGAAGAAGTTCCTCCTCAACTCTGTTCTAAACCGCCCCCCCCTTTATCTTGAGGCTGTGCCCCCTAGTCCTACTGTCCTTTCTGAGCGGGAAGAGTCTCTCCACCTCTATCCTATCCATCCCATTCATCATCTTATACGTCTCAATGAGATCTCCTCTCATTCTTCTAAACTCTTAACGAGTACAAGCCTAGTTTATTCAGCCTCTCCTCATAGCTCAAGCCCCTCAACTCTGGTATCAGCCTAGTAAACCTCCTCTGCACTCCCTCCAAGGCCAAAATATCCTTGCGTAAGTACGGCGACCAAAACTGCACACAGTACTCCAGCTGCGGCCTCACCAATGCCCTATACAGCCGCAGCAAGACCTCCATACTTTTATATTCAATCCCCCTCGCTATGAAGGCCAGCATCCCATTCGCCCTCCTGACCACCTGCCGCACCTGCAGGCTGGGTTTTTGTGACTCATGCACAAGGACCCCGAGGTCCCTCTGCACCGTCGTTTCTGCACTGTATTTTCTGTGTTTTTTTGTGATACAGCTACATTGCTTTTAATTGCATTTTTTATATCTGTTCCATAACCTTCAATATTTTTTCAATATTTTAAGTGCCATTTTGGTAAGCCAAACAAGGGCTAAATGTAAAATAAATTGTGTCAGTGTGTGCTGTTTAAACTTTTTACATTATTCATATGGTTGAGGAAGCAGTTATAGTTTGATGTCGAGGTTAACAATCCATTCAGCTGACACAGGGTGCATGGTTGTGGTACAATCAATCAGACCTCTCAGGATAGGAGTTCAGTCCTCAGGCGATGGTCTGACTTCAGTGATGTGGAGATACTGGCATTGGATTGGGGTAAACACAGTAAGAAGTCTCACAACACCAGCTTAAAGTCCAACAGGTTTATTTGGTAGCAAAAGCCACTAGCTTTTGGAGTGCTCGCTGCTCCTTCGTCAGGTGATTGGGAGTTCTATTCACGAACAGGGCATATAAAGACAAACTCAATTTACAAAATTATTTTGTTATTATTTATTTTGTAAATTGAATTTGTGTATCTATATGCCCTGATTGTGAACAGAACTTCCACTTACCTGATGAAGGAGCAGCGCTTCAAAAGCTAGTGGCTTTTGCTACCAAATAAACCTATTGGACTTTAACCTGGTGTTATGAGACTTCTTACTGACTTCAATGTCAAGGTCAGTTTATGTACTCCTCATGTTTCACTCATGGAGCAAGTGGCCACATCTTCCCTGGACTGTCCACAAGCAATTGTGATGTGGAGATTCCAAAAAAAACCTATTGGACTTTAACCTGGTGTTGTAAGACTTCTCACTATGCACAGTTGAGTATTGTCCAGATTTTTTTCTGGAAGATTGAATGGTGGAACTTCACCACTTGGGTCACTGAGCAGATTGTGGTTGGTGATATTTGCAGCCATTGAGAGGTGGGGCTGCCATCAGGTTGTAAGGTGTGGCGTGTATTCCAGTAAGGGCTATGAGATTTCAAATGAACGTGTGCTCTTTTTTGAGATCCTGTATCAATGGAAGGCTTTATTAGCTGTCATTTGGTGGTGTTCTTTGAGAAGGATGGTTTTCTTCTGGACAGCGGCTCATTTGCTAGCCCCAGTGGCCACTCTAACTGTGTTGGTCTTAACATCACAGAAATAGTTCTTATGACTTTCCAGAGGTGAATCTCTTTGGAATATTCACTCCCGGTCCAAGCCATAAAGACTCAACAGAAAACATACTCTCTGTTTAAACTGCTCTTTTCTCATCAATGTGAAATGGGACCTCAGAGATGAATGAGGATTTCCTGTACTATCTGACATCTTCTAGGATTAAAGACGCATTTGAAATAGATGAGGAGACAGTTGGAATTGTATTGTGATAATATTGTTCACTTGCACAGTCAGATTTTGAATCCAGCCCAGACTGATTAGGTCTCTTTATCTCTAATATCCAATGTATTGATATCTGATATTGTAAAATTAGTTTAGGGCAATCTTAACCGCGTACATATGTGTGGGTTAGGTTGATTGGCCATGCTAAATTGCCCCTTAGTGTCAGGGGAATTGGCAGGGTAAATATATGGGGTTCTGGGGATAGGGCCTGGGTGGGATTGTTGCCGGTGAAACTCAGTGGGTGGAATCATAGAATCCTACAGTGCAGAAGGAGGCCATTCGGGCCAATGGGTCTGCACCTACCACAATCTCAACCAGGCCTTATGCACATAACTCCATGTGTTTACCCTAGCTGGTTCCCCTGACACAACCAATCAACCTAACCCGCACATCTTTGGTCTGTGGGAAGAAACCGGACCACCAGGAGGAAACCCGCACAGACATGGGGAGAATGTGCAAACTCCACACAGACAGTGACCCAAGCCGCAAATCGAACCCGGGTCCCTGGTGTCATGAGGAGGCAGCAGTATTAATCATTGTGCCAACTCGCTGCCCCAAATGGCCTCCTTCAGTACTGTAGGGACTCTATGATTCTATGATAAAACTGTTGAGAATTTGTTACTGGCTGGCACACAATAGCTGGTGTGGGAAATGGAAAAAACATGACACTGCTACTGTAAAGGATATTCTTCTGAGTTGGAGGTTAAGATGCTTTCTTCAAGCTGAGAGGGATATCACGCTGCTGGCCAACTCTGAAAATTAAGAAGAATTCCATTCCTTACAACTAAGCCTACTCACCTTGATAAGCACAAAGATTTTTTAAATGGAAATTTGTTTCACATTTAACACTAGAATTAAAAAATCTTAAGCTTGTGATTCTCTTACTTGAGTCATTATCCCAGCTTCCTTATTTTACTGAAGATAGATCTATTAGCTGTAACATATTTCCATCATAATCTCCTCTGTGATGGCTGGTGATAAGATCTCATTAATAACTGTACAAATCGAGCAGACTGGAATAGTCACTAGTGACAGTGCTGTATGAGTTACGATTAGCTTCATGAGTAGAGATGTAAATTACCATGGTGGACCATGACTTGATTCAATTTATACCACATGTTCAGTATTTTTTTGTATTTAATTTTTTTTTACAGGGATTACAGCTGACTCCATTTCCAGTGAATACCTGTTAACGGAATAGATATTGAAAGCTCCAAAGCATTTCCTGTCTGCACCACTTTATGGTCACTCCAGCCATTGGATGCTTTGAGCATTTGATCCAGTTTTTAAGTAAGCTTTTAGTCTCAGGCAAATGTTTTACCCTGTTAATCGGTTAAAATCATAGAATCCCTACAGTGCAGAAGGAGTCGTTCGGCCCATTGAGTCTGCATCAATTCTTACCTCATCTTACCCTGTACCCTCACGTATTTAAGCTGCTAATCCCCCTAACCTATATCTCTTGGGACATTAAGGGGCAATTTTTCATGGCCAATCAATTTATCCTTCTTAATCTTTGGACTCTTGGGAGGAAACTGGAGCATTCAGAGGAAACCCACGCAGACATGGGGACAACGTGCAAACTCCACACGGTCACCCAAGGATGGATTTGAACCGGGGTCCCTGGCACTGTGGGGCAGCAGTGCTAACCACTGTGACACCATTAATGACAGGAAGTTTATCAAATTCTTCTCTTCTCTCCAGGAAGTGCTGATTCTTGACCAGGTAAAATTTCACTGCACGGGAGGCCCTCTGGAATCCTTCGCCATAGCTCAGATGGTGAAAGTAAACAGACCATTGAAGCCAAAAGCTGCTGAGCGGATCCCACCTTCACCCAGTGTATACAGTTTGCCTATCGTTATATACGATAATTTTTTTTAACCTCCAATCTGACTCAACAGACAATATATCCTAACTTAATGCCTTAATTCACCAGGGTATCATTTGGGTACCAGGAGATTTACCACAGGTGAGGGATGACAGATGGAAGCTTTCTGATTTATATGAATAAGTGTATGAATGATACCATTGAGCTGAAATTATGCCCATTGTAGTTGTGGAACCACTGATATCCCACTCTTGCATTGCACTATGATAGAAGTGATATTACTCATGACTCACAACATTCACTTTCTTGCTGTTCTGCTGCCTAAACCTCAATCTGTCAGGGAGTGATTGGCACCAGGGCAAGTTATTGGATGTTGGAATTGTTGAATTGTATCAGAAGCATTTGGATGTTGGGGTGGCTCAGATCTTCTGGTCTCCAGAAACTGAATGGGCCTCACTCCCAAGATATGCACTGTGAAACCTTGGAAGTCCCAATGCACTGATTGAGTGGTAATTGCCTGGGAAGTTTGAACTTCCAATCAGCAATTCTCCTGCTCCACGGGATCCTCTGAAAAAGTCTCCAACTCTGAGTTAAAGTCAGAGACTTCAGACAGTTACAACGTACTTGTATGGAAAGTTAAACAGAAAAATGCTCACTTAACTCCTGGCCAACTATCCAAATGATGCCTTCCCAAACACTCCCACTGACCGCACCCTCCTCCCCCACCCCCCACAATTTGATTCCTCCTCTCGACTCCCACCCACCCACGAACTTCACCCTGGCCTGACTACCCGATTCTGCCTAATCCCCCCTTCTTAAACCTCCCCCAACCTCACTACTCAACTCCATCCCTGACCTCCTGACTCCCCCCGACCAAACCTGACCTCATCTCATCACCTAACTCCCCCTGCCCAAGTCCCCCCAATCGAACTTAACCTCACTACTCTGCCCACCTATCAATACCAGCCATATGCAACCCTATCACTGACACACCTACCACCTTCTCTCCCTACCAACATTCCATCCTATCACCCTACCCATCTGCCATCAGACCTACTTCCCAAATGATTACCCTCTCACCTGGCACCCTATCCAATTGCCACCCTACCCAATTTTCTCATCCATCCTACCCTCTTACCTATCTATACACTCACCCATTCCCTCAGACACTCACACACTAACACTATGAAAGGATGTTTAAATGTCCCAACTTTTGAATGTGTTATTGAATGCTCATCAAAATACTGCAGCTAAAGTGCTGTAAGAAGGAGGTATGGCTTCTCTACCTCTAACAATTCAGTGCTATGAAGAAGCAGTTGGATTGAAGGCATGTTCCACATTTCTGAAGCAGCCAGGATTGGATGGCCTGGATAGAAATGCAGAACTCTAGCTCGGTGCAACACAACTGGAGTGGAACAGCAATCCGACAGTGATTGCCATTCCTTGGAAGATCCTGAAGATTCAGGGGGACAGTTCGGGTAAACGCATGGGGTTATGGGCATTGAGCCTGGTTGGGATTGTGGTTAGTGCAGACTTGATGGGCCGATTGGCTTCCTTTTGCACTCTAGGATTCTATGATTCTGACACGTGTGACCCTTTGGATAGATGAATTAAGATGGCAGAATGAAGGCTTAACTGACCTCAGGACATTTTATTGTGGGATTTTATTTTTGGGTGCATATTCTCACATTTTGGAAATGATAGTAATCCTGCTTTTAAAGCCAAAGCTGACCGTGATGTGCATCAGGTTCAACAATGGGCCCAGTAATGAGTGAATTTCATTTGTGAAAAGAGGCCTTTTTACAAAATGCCTAGAGCAAACATTCTGAGGTTCATCCAATGCCATCCAGCATACCATTGCTGAAGATATCAAATAGCATGGCTGACCATTGACAGCCTTGTCTTACTCCACTTTTCAGAGCGATGGGCTCAGTGAGTGATTATCTTAAATGCATTGTGAAACTGGAACAAACTTTCCAGATAAAATCGAATGTTTGCTTTGCACTCTCACAGTTGCAACCTTCTTTATAGGGTCAGAAACAGAAAATGCTGGAAAATCTCAACAGTTCTGACAGCATCTGTGGAGAGAGAACAGAGCTAACATTTCTAGACTGGATGACCCTTCGTAAGAACTCAACTTTAGAAAATAGGATGAGATTTACAATGTTGTGGTGAGGAGGCGGGGAAGATTTTCCAGCATTTGTTTCAGATTTCACCGTTTGCAGTGATTTACCTTTTGCTTTATAGGGTCTGTTGGAGGCACTAGAATAAAAGAATTATGAAATCCATGGCCAAAATGCAAATGTGGTTTCTCCTGGGCATTACGAACATGGCTTGTTTTACATACTCCTCACAAACAAAAGCCAAAGTCTACCTCACTGATCCGTCAGTACCTGACCAGGCTTCATTGCAGTGAAAGGTATTTCTCTGCTGCAATATCATTCAACTGGTACCTGTCCTAGGACAATTCAGCTTCACTTCATTCACATTCTGCCTTGGGGTTAGGAGTTGGGCACTCAAACCCCACTCCCTAGACATAAGCACATAATCCAGGTTGACACTCCATTGGTACGATGCTTTCTCGAGCTTTCAGATGCTAAGCTAAAGTTTACTGGCTTATTTGGATGTTAACATCCCATGGTACTGTGTTTTTTGTTTAAGAGCTTGGCTTTTCCCAGGACCCATAACCAATGGTCCTCCCTTTAAAAAACACCATAAAAATAACAGTAGCTCATTAAGCTTTATTTTTTGGCTTTGTGGGGTGCTAAGTGTGAATTTATACAATGGTTGGGCAATCAAATATCACTTGTTTTATACCATCAACCAAAATTTACCCCCATAAATATGTATTACTATGATAATATTATTACCATAACCATATTATTACCATATAATATTAGTATTATTACTATGGTGACACAATGGTTAGCTCTGCTGCCCCACAGTGTCAGAGACCTGGGTTCAATTCTGGCCTTGGTTGACTGTCTAGAGTTTGCACATTTGCGTGCATTTCCTCCAGGTGCGCTAGTTTCCTCCCACAGTCCAAAGATGTGCAGGTTAGATAGATTGGCCATGAACTGTCACTTCGTGTCCCAAGGTGTGTAGTTTAGATGGGTTAGCCATGGTAAATGTGTGGGGTTACAGGGATAGTGCAGGGGAGGGGGCTTAGATAAAATACTCTGCCAGAAGGTTGGCACGGACTCGATGGGCTGAATGGCCTCCTTCTGCACTGCAGAGATTCTATGGCTAGTGATTTTTCAAAATTTCTAACCCCTTTAGGTGTTCATAATCACTGCATTCTTTTACAATAAGTAATGTCGAGAGATGGAATGGTTGGTCATGGTCTGCAATGAATCCTTTATGTACAGAAAAGCCCCCATGTACCATATCAAATATAAATTGGCTCCCTTTTCTGGCAATGACTGTTCAAAGCACTTTCAGCTTCGTGTCCAGTTCTCCTTTGAAGTAGGTTTGCATTTAGCTGGCACGACTCAACCAAATGGAAAGCTTTCCAACACTGGGAAAATCTAAACAAGCCCAGTCAATCCAATTTGTGTCAAGAAATTAGAAGCTTGTTTCCATTGTCAAAGTATGTGGGACCCCTTTCCCTGCTTCAGTGAGTGGGGATGTTAATTGAGTTTTCAGGAGCATTAAAAGCGTTTGATGTCATAATTTTAAAACAATGAAACTGAACCCATGCAATCTTTTTTTTTAAAGCCTCCTTTAAGTTTTTATTTGAAATAAGAAAAAGGTTTATTGGGACTAGGCCAAATTAACTATCTTCTCATTCGTCAAGGAGTCCTTTTTAATTACAATGTTGAGAAGTGGCTTCGCCTCAGCACGCACATCTGGTATAGGGATCAACACGACTATACCATTACCAAAATATGCAGCTGTTTTGATGGTCGCTTTGTGTGATATCAGCTTATTTGCTGTGCTGTAAACCACTTGGTTAATAATGCCTGGGCCATGGATTAATGCACTCTCTTTTCTGAATTCTCCCCAGTATTTCTTTTTGTTCATGATGTAAAAGTTGATGCTGTCAATAGGAGTAATTCACTTCATGTAAAAACCTACTTGCTGCAAACTTCTATTCACTTGCAAGAAATGTCAACCATTTCCTTTGAAATCTTGGTAAGAATCTTGTGTCCAATACTGCAAAGCTCTTTACTATGAAAGATTTTCACTTTAAAAAAGAGTGTTATGTGACTGTCACACTTTTCGCATATTGGTGAACTAAAGCATGAGGTCTTTTTTATTGCCTACTTTCCCTCCCATAATATTTTGATATTAATTTTTCCATGCATTGTGGGCTAGCATATGTTGCCCATCCCTAATTACCTTGAACTGAATCGTTTGCTAGGACATTTCAGAGGATGGTTCAGAGTCATCCATGTTGCTGTGGGTCTGGAGTTATATGTAGGCCAGACCAGTCTGGATGCAGATCTTCCTCCCTAAAAATAACCTTTTATGACAATTTCATGGTCTCCATGATTGAGGTTAGCTTACAATTGCAGATCTTATTAATTTAATTTAAACTCCACCAGCTGCTGTGGTGGCTTTGAATCCATGTCCCCAAAGCATTAGTCTGGGTCTCTGGATTGTTAGTCCAGTGGCATTACCACTGCACCATTGCCTCCTCCCTCACCACCACTGAAGAGATTCTTGGAGATACTGAATTTTGCTAGGATCTGGGTCAATGGCGACAAGAGTCTCCCAGTGTTATATTCAAGATGCCATATTTCATGCAAAGAATGGATGTTAATAACGAAAAAACAAAATAAATTAATGGTTAAAACCCATATTTGAAGTAGGAAACGAAAACCAATTTGTGTTGTATACTCCAGGAAAGATGCACTGACCAAGATTTTCTGGTCACAAGACTAATAAAAACTTATTGAAATGAATGGCTGCTGTCAATATTATGACTGGAAAAACATAAGCCACTTATTACATCTGAATATGATCAGGCCTGTGGAGAGGAGCCAGGAAAGTTGGCAAAATGATGTGGTGGTGGGTTGGTGTGCCTGATTGATGTCATCCTACCACCGTACCATTTGTATTGCATCGGGAAGGATGGAAGGTGAATGACATATAATTAAACACAGCCCGCCACAGTCTTCTGCAGCATTGTCATCTGTTGCATGCTGCATAACTTTGCCATGCACTCAGGCTGAAGCATTGAACAGATCGACAGTAACTGCAACCAGATGAATATCAAGAACGGGAAGAGCCAGGACCTAGAATCATGGAATCACAGAATCCCTGCGGTGCAGACAGAGGCCATTTGGTCCCTTAAGCCTGCACCAACAACAATCCCGGCATATCCACATAACTCCACGTATTTACCATGGTAGTCCTCCTGTCACTAAGGGAGAATTCAGTATGGCCAATCAACCTAACCCACACAATGTTGGAGTGTTGGAGGAAACTGGAGCACCCAGATGAAACCCATGCAGACACGGGGAGAATGTGCAGACTCCACCCAGACAGTCACCCAAGACGCGAATCATATCAGGTCTCTGGCGCAGGTCCCTCCATACCCCCAAGTACTTTTGCAGATTGATAGAGCTAGGATTTCATACTTGAGAACTTCTTTGAAGTGCCATCATCTGCCCAAAACATCACCAGCACCTCCACGAGTCTGTGCCCAAAAAATACCATCACCTGCATTGCCGGATGCCGAATTTAAACTCCTGTGGATTAATTCCTTCCTTGTCCTGAGCAACACCATACCAAAAATGTTCTTTGGATATATTACAACTTGACTTCAGCTAAATTTATTGCCCTGAAAGCAATTGGTGTGGAAGTATGCCAATCACTCCTTTTGCTAACACAGTATATGATCTGTGTGATTTAGCTTCACAATGCTCCCTCTGGTGGCAGGAATAAGTGAGGTGCTGGATGCACGACATCAGCACAGCCTCATGGAGGGAGGTAGCAGTGTATTTTCTCAAGGTTGGCGAGAGTACTAGCTGCAGTTGTTGTACTTGCCTGGGCTCACAAATAGAGCAGCAAAAAATTAACATTATTTGAGGAATTTGCGCTGAATGTGAATTTACAGCCAAAAACTATTGAGCTGAAGGACCCAAGTTGTTTTGAGGGTGGCATGGTGGCACAGTTGTTAGTACTGTTATCTCACAGCGTCAGGGACCTGGGTTCGATTCCCAGCTTGGGTCACTGTGTGGAGTCTGCACGTTCTCTCCATGCCTGTGTGGGCTTCCTCTGGGTGCTCTGGTTTCCTCTCACAGTCCGAAAGATGTGGTGGTTAGGTGCATTGGCTATACTAAATTCTCCTTCAGTGTATCCAAACAGGTGCCGGAGTGTGGTGACTAGGCGATTTTCACAGTAACTTCATTGCAATGTTAATGTAAGCCTACTTGTGATGCTAAAAAATAAATAAGCGTTAACTTTTTTTCTTCAATGTAAAAATACTATCTAGTATCTTAGTAGGTGTGATCATATGCAGTCCAGCTCTAGATTGTATTTTGTTGGAAGGAAAACTTTGGTGATTTTCTTAATGGAGTTAGCAATGAAAGAGTCACAGGTCTAAGTGACTACAAAGTAGCCAAAAGGTTGCTGCTAATGAACATGGGAAGGGATTTAAAAGAGGTTGCTGATTTGTTATCGTCTGTTGCACTCCATTACATAAATTCAAAAGTATCCCCTGACAATGAAAGGAAATTAGGAATATAAAACTTGGAAAAAGAGGGCAGTATTTTTCTTTATTCATTCAAGGAATCTGTCTTCACTGACTGGGTCAGCATTCATTGTCCATTCCTAATTGCCTTTGAGATTATGATGATGAGCTACCTTAGTGAACTGCTGCAGTCCATGTGATGTAGGTACACCCACAGTGCTGTTTGGGAAAGAGTCCCAAGATTTTGACCCAACAACATTGAAAGAATTTCAATATAGTCAAAATGGTGTGTGGCTTGGAGGGAAATTCCAGGTGGTGGTATGCCCAGGTATCTGCTGCTTTTGTCCTTTTAGATGGCAGTGGTTGTGTGTTTGGAGGATGCTGTCTAAGGATCTTTGGTGAGTTCCTGTAATGCATTTTGTAGATGGCACACATTGTTGCTACTCCGCATTAACAGTGGAGGGAGTGAATATTTGTGGATTGGGTGCCGATCAAGTGGGCCGTTTTGTCCTGAACAATGTCAAGTTTCTTGAGTGTTGAATTGCACTCATCGATACAAGTGGAAAGTATTCTGTCACACTGCTGCCTTGTAGATAGTGGATGGTGGACAGGCTTTGGGGAATCAGGAGGTAAGTTACTCTTTGCAGGATTCCTAGCATTTGATCTGCCCTTGTAGCCACATTATTTATATGGCTAGACCATTTCTAGGCAATGTTAATCCCCAGGATGTTGATTGTGGAGGATTCAGTGATAGTAATGCCATTGAATAGCAAGGGGCAGTGGTTAGAGATGGTCATTGCCTGGCCCTTGTATGGCATGAATGTTATTAGCCATTTGTCAGCCCAAGCTTGGATCTTGTCTGGGTCTTGCTGCATTTGGGAATGGACTGCTTCAGTATTTGAAGAGTCAATAAACAGTGCTGAACATTGTGTAATAATTCGTGAACATCCCCTCTTCTGTCCATACAATAGATGAAACAGCTGAAGATGTTTGGGTCTAGAAGCCTACCTTGAGGAACTGCCACAGTGATGCCCTGGAGCTGAGATGATTAACCTCCAACAACCAGAACCATGTCGCTTTGTGTTAGGTAAGACTCCAATCAGTATAGTGCTTTCACCATACTTCCCATTGACCGAGGTTTTGCTAGAGCTCCTTGTTGCCACACTCAGTCAAATGCTGCCTTGGCGTTAAGGGCAGTCATTCTCACCTCACCTCTGGACTTCAGCTCTTTTATTCATGTTTGATCCAAGGCCAAAATGGGGTCAGGAGCTGAGTGACCCTGGTGAAACTGAAATTAACCATCAGTGAGCAGGTTATTGCTAAGCAAGTGACGATTGATAGCACTGTTGATGACTCCTTCCATCATTTTACTGATGGTCCATGGGGTGTTAATTGGCTGGGTTGGATTTATCCTGTTTCCTGTATATCGAGCACAGCTGGCAATTTTCCACATTACTGGGTATGTCAGTGTTGTAGCTGTACTGGAACATCTTAGTTGGGCTGCAGTCCGTTGGACTGTTGCTGGAATATTGTCAGGCTCCATAGCCTTTGCAGTATCCAGTGCCTTCAGCCATTCCTTGATAACTTGTGAAGTGAACTGAATTGGCTGGATACTGGCATGTGTGATGTTGGGACCTCCCCTGGAGATGGCTCATCAACTGGGCACTTCCAGCTGACGATTGTTGCAAATACTTCAGCATCATAATTGAGGATGAAGATATTTGTTGAGTCTCCTCCTCTGGCGAGTTGTTTAATTGCCCACCACCATTCATGGCTGGCTGTAGCAGGCTACAAAGCTTAGATCTGTCTATCATTTGCTGCTTTCGTTGTTTGATCTACAAGTACTCCTGTAATTAGCTTCACCAGGTTGACCTTTTTTGCTATGCCTGGTGTTGCTCCTTGCATTCCCTCCTGTACACTTCATGGAACGAGCGTTTGTCCCCTGGCTTGGTGATAATGATACAGCGGGGGATATGTCAGACTATGACATAACTGATTGTGATTGAACACAATTCTGCCGCTGCCAATGGCCCATAGCAGCTCATGGATGCTCAGTCTTGAGTTGCTAGACCTGTTCTACTAGCACTGTGCTATCCTATTTAGCACAGTGCTAGTGCCACACAACATGATGGAAGATATCCTCAGTGTGAAGATGGGACTTCATCTCCACAAGGACTGTATGATGGCCACTCCTACCGATACTGTCATGGACAGATGCATCATGGATTAACAAATGGGAAATCATGTTTGATGAACTTATTTTGAAGATATTAGTAACAAAATTGATAAAGAAGAGTTGATGAAACTAGTATGTTTGCACTTTTTAATAAGTCCCCCAAATTATGTCAATTAGCAAAATAAAAGCACATGGGAAAGTAGGTTACATACTGTCATGGATTGAGAATTAGCTGACAGACAGAAAACAGAGAGTAGAAATAAATGGGTCATTCTTGCATTGGCAGATTGTGGCTTGTGGGGTACTGCAAGGGTCAGTACTTGGGCCCCAGACATTTACAATCTACATGAATGATTTGGATGTGGGGACCAAATGTAATATTTCCAAGTTGCAGATGATACAAAATTAGGTGGCAATGTACATAGTGAGGAATGTGTTGAGAGCTACAGAAGGATTTGGACAGACTTAGTAAGTGGGCAAGAACATGATAGATGGAATATAATGTGGAAAAATATGAGGTAATCCATTTTAGTGGAAAGAATAGATGTGTAGAGTATTTCCTAAATGGTAAGAAATTGGAAATTGTGGATGTACAAAGAGACCTGGATGTCATTTCCATAAGTCACTGAAGGATCGCATACAGGTGCAGCAAACTATTAGGAAGGCTAATGGAACATTTATCGCAAGAACCTTTGAATACAGGAGTAGTGATGTCTTGCTTCAGTTTTATAGAAGCTGGAGTACTGTGTGCAGTTTTGGTCCATTAACCTCAGAAAAAATATCATTACCAAAGAGGGAGTGCAACAAAGGTTCACCAGATTTGTTCTGAGATTGGCAGGACTGTCTTATGAAGAGAGATTAGCCAAACTGGACCTGTTTTCCCTAGAATTTTGAAGAATGCGAGGTAATCTCATTGAAACCGACAAAATATTTAAAAGAATGGACAGGGTCGATGCTGCTAAGATGTTTCACTTAAGTGGGGAGCCTATAACCAGGAGATACAATTACAATAATTGCCACTTAAGAGTGAGATAATTAGAAATTTCTTTACACAACGAGTTGTGAATCTGGAATTTTCTATCCTAGAAGGCTGTGGAAACTCAGACATTGATTATGTTTAAAGCAGAGATTGATAGATTTTTGATTAACAATAACATAAAGGTTATGAGGATACTGGGTGTAAAAGGCATTGAATTGTTCGATCGCCCATGATTCAGCAGACTGAATCGCCTATTCATGTTCCTGCATTCCTATCTGCAGCGGGCAGTAGGTGAGGATGAAGTCAAGTATATTTCATCCTCTTGTTGTTTCCCTTACCATCTACTGAAGATCCAGTTAAGCTATGTCCTTTAGGACTCAACCAGCACAGTCTGTGATGATGAAATTGAAGCGCTCTTGGTGATGAACATTGATGTCCCCAACCCAGAGTACATTCTGTGATTTTGCCAAACTCATTGTTTCCTCTAAATGGTGTTCAATATGGAGGAATACTGATTCATCAGTTCAGGGGGGAGTGGGGTGGAAGATGCGGTAATCAGCAGGAGGTTTCCTTGTCTATGGTTGACTTGGTGCCATGGGACTTTGTGAAATCCGGAGTCGATGATGAGGACTCTCAGGGCAATTTCCTCCTGACTTTATGCCACTGTGCCACCATCTCTGCTGGGTCTGTCGTGCTGGTGGGGCAGGATACATCCAGGAATGATGATGCTGGTGTCTGGGACATTAACTGTAAGGTATGATTCTGTGAATGTGTCTACATCAGGGTGTTGCTTGGCTAGATTCTGATACAGCGCACCCCAGCACCCAAATCTTAGTAATGAGGACTTTGCAGCATTGACAGAACTGGATTTGTCATTTTCATTTCGGATGCCGAGGTTGATGCTGGGTGGTCTGTCCAACTTTCATTTCCTTTTTGTAGACTTCATAGCACTTAGATACAACTCAGTGGCTTGCTAGACCAATTCAGAGTTGACAACATTGCTGAAGATCCGGAATCACACCAGACCAGGTAAGGATAGCAGGTTTCTTTCCCTCAAGAACATTAGTGAATCAGGTGGGTTTTTACGACAATCAACAACAGTTTCATTTTGATCGTTAGACATTTAATTCCAGATTTTTATTGAATTCATATTCATATTCATATAATTATCGCAAAAACCCAGTCTGCAGGTGCAACAGGTGATCAAGAAGGCGAATGGAATGCTGGCCTTTATAGCGAGGGGGTAGAATATAAAAGTAGGAAGGTCTTGCTGCAACTGTACAGGGTACTGGTGAGGCTGCAGCTGGAGTACTGTGTGCAGTTTTGGTCACCGCATTTGCAGAAGGATATATTGGCCTTGGAGGGAGTGCAGAGAAGGTTCACTAGGCTGATACTGGAGATGAGGGGGTTAGCCTATGAGGAGAGATTGAATAGACTGGGTCTGTACTCGTTGGAGTTTACAAGGCTGAGGGGGGATCTTATAGAGACATATAAGATAATGAAGGGGATGGATAGGGTAGAGGTAGAGAGATTCTTCCCGCTTAGAAAGGATAGCAGAACTAGAGGGCACAAAATAACGGGGGGGGGGCAGTTTGGATTAGGGTTGAGGAGGAACTTCTTCACTCAAAGGGTGGTGAATCTCTGGAATTCTCTGCCCATTGAAGTGGTGGAGGCTACCTCGCTGAATATATTTAAGTCACGGGTAGATAAGTTTCTGATAGACAAGGGAATTAAGGGTTATGGGGAGAAAGTGGGAAAGTGGAACTGATCCACTTCAGATCAGCCATGATCTTGTTGAATGGTGGGGCAGGCTCGAAGGCCTAGATGGCCTACTCCTGCTCCTATTTCTTATGTCCTTATATTCAACCCAAGTCCCCTGATTATTACCCTAGGTCACTGGATTACTAGTCCAATAATAATTCCGCTACGCCACAATCTCCCCTGAAATATCTTCATTTCCACTGAAACTCATGCACATTCTGTTATATTTGTCTAGAGTTTAGCTTGAAGGTGCATTGTGTGTGGGTGTGGGTGCTGTTGCAAGTCGGGGAAACCTGGAAGAATGGGTTTCTCAAATTGAATAGTCAACCCACCTTAGGTTTTAATCTGTTGGGTTTCTGTCTATAGGCCAATTGGTTTACAAGTTGGAAGTCTTTGGAAAGTCTTTTCCATAGGGTCTTAGCGTAATAGAAAAGATCAGTGTATTGGGAGAATAAGAGAGGCTGTGAGGGGTAATTGGAGAAGGGAAGTTCCAGATTACTAGGAGAAGTCCAATCATAGTTGAGGAGTTTGAGGGGGGATCCCTGAATGCAGGAGTGGGTCCCATATTCATAGAGAGAGGCCTAATTGTGAGCAAAATATTGGTCTAGGAACTCAATGGTGGTTGGGGTTGGGAGAGGCATGAACAGAGAGATTGTGGAGGGCACTGGAATTTTGATCATGATTTGGAGTCCTTGATTGCTAGGTGGGGTGGTGTCCAATGATAGTTAAGGGATTCTGATTGCGAGGGGACACTAATGGTTCTGGGGGAAGGAGAGGACAGATTGTAGAATGGAGAGAAGCATGATTCGCAGAGCAATTTGTCGGCCCTATGGACACACTCCTGCACCTCCTGGACCAGAGGAAGTACTGCAAAGGCATTTACCTCGTGGATTCAGCCCTGCCACCTGGTTTCCTTACGTGTGCAAAACCTAACTAAAACATAGAATGAAGGTTGGCAGTCATATTATGTTATTTAAATGACCAGCACGCTGCCCAGAAACTGATTGGTTGTTCACTCCTCATCCTGCTGCCATTCAAAGCTGATGTGGGGTGAGTTTGGAATATGTCTGGCTTTTGTTCCAGATTTTTTTACGTTTTAACATCTGACACCATTAGCTATTTTGTGAATTAAAATTCCGTCCAATTAGTTCAAGAGCAAGCAATGGGAAAGCTGTATACAGGAAATGGTGGAAGGTGCAAAGTCAATGTGAAAACCTCATGAATATGCTTTTCTATGATTTCTACTCACAGATCCTTATCAATGGAAGCACTTGTATTATCAGTTACAGTGTAAAGGTACATCAAGTTTGTCTGTTTGTGTTTTTGTTGAGATTTCCTATCTGAATTCATTCTTTGTTACCACAACCATCCTTCTTACAGCTGCTTAATTGTGTGAGGGACAAACAATATCTAGTCTTATGGTTAAATAAAATATCTATTTCTATTCTAAGGATAAACACTAGTATATTAGTAGCCTTAAAATATACAATTACCTTTGTAGTTTATACTACTTGTTAAAGAGGTTTTTACAATGGTTTGAAAGCTGCTGTAATTTATATTTTTCCTTCAGGAGAAATATTCAGGTAGATAATTTAATCTTCAGCAAATAGCTACAAAATGAAACCTATCTCAAACCTGGAGATTTCTCTGCATTGCTGGAGGAGGGATGGAATTGTAAGTGTTCTTGCTGAGCTGATGGAGTGTGGGAAAATTTAGGAAGTCCTTCTACAGTTGTGTATAATTCATTTTCATTCTTCTCTCCTTCATTATCCAGTATTTTTTTCTCCCCTTTTTATAGTAGTTCTGGAACTCTTGCATGAAGGCATTTAACTTCTGCACATATTGCAGCATGCAGGATTTGTGACTCTTTCCAGCTGACTTGTTCACAGAAAACTGACCATTTATCAAAGTCCCTCTGGTTACTTGGGTTTCATTCATACATCCTGTCCAAGACCAGTGACGAAACAGGAATGTTAGAGCAGTAGGCACGCATCCTCTGCTGCTTGGGAATTCATATTATATACATTGATCTACCAAATAACCAATATGTTAAATGCCTCCAATGGAACAAAGTCAGCAGTCTGTAACATAGCTGTCATTACACATTGCTTAATTGTATAATTTAGAACTTTCCTCACGTTTCAGACTTGGGCACTTAAGTGATATTAGCTATAGTGTTTCAAAACTGCTCCCTGACACAACTGACTTCAAATCCAGTTGTTGCTTCATGGTGCTTGGCTATATTTGTTATCCAGTGAAACTTCCTGAATGTGCTATATTCCAGTTCATTTCAGCCCACCACCCTTTTCCAGGGGTACATTGCTAAAAGGTTTAGATTTTGTCTCTCTTCATTCCATATATCATGCAACATGTTCTTAACCTGCAGCCAAAAGACTGGCAATCTTCTCTTTGGTCTTTGCCAAGGGTTGACTTGAGCTGATCACAATTTTAAAAATGCTTGAGTGTCTATTGATGTTACTTGATCACTCTGGTATTTTTTAAAATCTCCTTTCTTGTGGAGAAGGAACAAATTGCTTTTTTTTAAACCGTTGGATCGTGCAAACATATTGAAAGATTGGACAGAAAAGAAGCAGTATGCCCACCAGGCATGGCAAACATTCAAGATGTTGGGTTCTTCACTAGAAACTTCTTACCCACCACCCTCACCCTTACACCACCACCCCTAAAGTGACGGAGGTGAAATAACTCTCATGAGGCCGGTTCTTTACTGAACCCTGTTTTATTTACAATAAAAAAGGGGCAACACGGTGGCACAGTGGTTAGCACTGCTGCCTCTCAGCGCCAGGAACCCAGGTTTAATTACAGCCTCGGGTGACCATCTGTGTGGAGTTTTCACAATCTTCTCATGTCTATGTGGGTTTCCTTCTGGTTCTCTGGTTACCTCCCACAGTCCAAAGGTGTGCGGGTTAGATGGATTGGCTGTGCTAAATTAACCCTAGTGTCAGGGGGATTAGCAGGGTAAATATGTGGGGTAACGGGAATGGGGCCTGCGTGGGATTGTGGTTGGTGCAGACTCGCTGTGCTGGATGGCCTCCTTCTGCATTGTAGGGATTCCATGATTAGTCATACTCGGAGAGGTAATTCCTAGTACAGAGTATACACCCTGAGTGGCAGTAACCTGGACATTCCCTATTATGTACCTCTGCAAGCCTCCTGGATTGGAGAGTATTAACAGCCTCAGTCAGGGAGCTTGTATTCTAACAGTTCCATCCCATGGACCTCATCAAGTCATTACAGAAGGGAGGGTCACTGATGAAGCAACTGAAGATGGGTGGATCTACAACTCTACCCTGAGGAATTCTTGTAGCTGATTGGCCTTCAATTCCCACAACCATCTTCCTTTGTGTGACATGTGACTCCAGCCAGTCAACATTGGCAGAAGGCTGGCAGGACAGTTGTCAGTTTCTAACATTAAGATTCAACTTACACTCAGGGTATTGGTGAATAATGATTTCTTCCATCTGAGCAAACAAAAGGTCTTGGCTTTTAAAGATATTCCCCATCTGGGGATAGGGAGTGATTGAGAGCAGCAGGGTAGAAAAGGGTGAAACTGATCACGCAGTCTAAGTCTATGGGAGAAACAATGGGTGGAACATCTGGTCCTGCCGACAGTGGGAAGTGGAATTTAATTTGGCTAGAGGTGAAAGTTCAGTTTCCCACCTGGGGGATGAACCTTAGTAATTAAGTTCTCAGTCATTTAAAGGTAAGTGAAGAGTAGGCCAAGCTTCTTGACAAATGTTGGGAAGCCCCCTCTGGCATACAAGCCCATGTGCTCATTGAAAGGTCACCTGGCCGGAATGAAGATCCAGCTCTAAATTAAGTTCCCTGCCATCAAGAAGTTGGAATGCTCAATTTGTGATTTCACATAAATGACATGAACCTGGTGAAGTAATCTTTTTCCATTGTTGATGGTGAGTTGCTGCTGCATTGCCCTCATTGGTGAGTGTATGTAAATACTGGCCTATGGTGATATAGGATGGTGGAAATGCAAGTTGCATGGTGGATGGCCAAGGAAGGAAGGAAGGGTTAGCAGGGAAGAGTGGAGCAGTGACTGGGCAAAGATGGAAAAGACAATACGGGTTATCCAGGTAGCCTTTAAATATGGCACCCAGACATTCAACCCTATGGGGTAATAGCGGGGACAACTGCTCTCACTGCGAGAATCGGAGCTCCTTGTGGGCACATATGTGTTGAACTGAGCAGTATAAGATTGCATCTAGTCAGTTGTCCCACTCCACAATGGGTATGTTGGCACCAGAACATGGCATTTCTTGCAACCTGTGCCCAGCATATCCTCTAATTCTACCTTTTACATTCGTTCTATGTTTTAAAAACTCTGATCTCTTTTAAATTCTCTAACAATGAAGTTTTTCTTTTTCAACATTCTAGCTATGACTGTAACACAATAGTTTTGTCTGTATACTGTGCAAGAAATAATACTTTACACTGTATTTAAAAGCAGAAAGAATGAGGTTCCAAACTTGTAATAAATCACTTTCATTATCAGAAAGGTGGATTTGCGAAATGTGTGCCTGTTAATCACTAGCCTATAGTATCTGTTGGTGGGTATAATTTCTATCTACAATGAAAATACAACAACCTCATGACATTCAGTACCTTCTTTGATAAACTACACTGCAAAATATGCTTTTCACGTAGTTAACTGTGGAGTGATGCAGACAGTAATATGTGAATTTGCACATTTGACGAGGTTTGGACTTCTTGCCTGAAGTTACTGTACCATTTGCACTTAAACAATTGTAGAATAGAATCCCTACAGTGCAGGAGGAGGCCATTCAACCCATTGAGTCTGCACCAACTCTCTGAGAGAGTATCATACCAAGTCATGCTGCCTCCTTCCACTCCCGTCCCTGTAATCCCACATATTTACCTTGGCAAATCTATCTAACGTACATATCTTGGGGCACTAATGGGCAATTTAGCATAGCCAATCTACCTAACTTGTATACCTTCAAACGAGTGCCATTAGTGTTACCATTATTTTGACAACGAATTCTGGTCGCATTACTTTTACTGACCTAGAATTAAGATGGAAACAATGAAACTGTTACTGGTGTTTGAGTTAGATTCCTTTGGTTCATAATACAAGTGATCAAAACTAATTCTGGCTGACCAGTGGTGATTGGACTTCTTCTGAATATGTTGGCCATCTGACCAGCATTACCGCTGCTTAGACCTCAGCTTGCTGCCATTGTCAACAGCATCTCTTAAGTACAAGGTTAGTATCTGAATATTTAATTCATGTTTTTCAGCTCTTCCCACAACAATTTATAATGCCCTTTAAAATTAGTCATTTCAAAGCTGTTTATGAGGAAATGGGATTGCTAAGTCTAGCATGGGATTTAACCCATTAATGAAGGATTGTATATGATAACTCCCCTTTTGTCTAGCACAGAATTTTTTAAAATTGTTTTGTGTTGGGTACAGACTAGTCAACCCAGGTTGACACATTGCATTGAGCAACAATATTTGAACTGTCACAACTTTAAAAAAAAACCTCTGACAGTCCCCAGCTGCCTGCCTTTCCTTTGACCTCCATGAGTCTTTTAAACAACATTAACATTATTCTTATTTGGAAGAAAATCTCTAAACCTGATATCGACCTTTAATTTATTAATGGGTATACCTTTTGCCAAACATTTAAAGTTAATTTGGGTGGCATAGTGGTTAGCACTGCTGCCTCACAGCGCCAGGGACCTAGGTTCAATTCCCGACTTGGGTCTGTGTGGAGTTTGCATATTCTCCCCATGAGTTTCCTCTGGATGCTCCGGTTTCCTCCCACGCTCCAAAGATGTGCGGGTTTGGTGGATTGGCCATGCTAAATTGCCCCTTGGTGTTAGAGGGGACTAGTTAGGGTAAGTACATGGGGATAGGGCCTGGGTGGGATTGTGGTCTGTGCAGACTTGGTGGGCCGAATGGCTTCCTTCTGCATTGTAGGATTCTATGCTATTTCTATGATTCTATGAAAGTCCTAAATATTGTCCATCAATGCTTCTCTTCTGTGAACTGCTCCGATGTAACATGGTGAACCTAAACTTATATACAAATTATATGACCAAATACAAATTATATGACCAAAGGGACATTACAAGTGGTGCAATTTATTTAGAACGTTGATTTGATTTGATTTTGATTTGATTTATTATTGTCATTTGTATTGGTATGCAGTGAAAAGTATTGTTTCTTGCACACGACCCAGACAAAGCATTACCATTCATAGAGAAGGAAAGAAGAAAGTGCAGAATGTAGTGTCATAGTCATAGCTAGGGTGTAGAGAAAGATCAACTTCATGCAAGGTAGGTCCATTCAAAAGTCTAATGGCAGCAGGGAAGAAGATGTCTTGAGTTGGTTGGTATGTGTCTTCAGACTTTTGTAGCTTTTTCCTGATGGAAGAAGGCAGAAGAGAATATGTTGGGGGTGTGTGGGCTCCTTGATTACGCTGGCTGCTTTTCCGAGGCAGCTGAAAGTGTAGACAGTGTCAATGGATGGGAGGCTGGTTTGCGTGATGGATTGGATTTCATTCAAAACCCTTTGTAGCTTATTGTGGTCTTGGACAGAGCAGGAGCCATATCAAACTGTGATACAACCAGAAATAATGCTTTTGATGATTCCATTTGTAAAAGTTGGTGAGAGTCGTAGCTAACATGCCAAATTTCCTTAGCTTCCTGAGAAAGAAGAGGAGCATGTGATGGGAGTTGAGGGGAATGCGGGGCTGGGGTGTGTGGGAAGCAGCATGGGTTTGGGTTAATGTAAACTGAGATTCTTTATAGCTTATCAAATAAACCACCAATGGTGATTATTAATCTCATATTTTATAAATGTGTCCTCTTACTGGAGATTGTTTACAGTTTGTTTCATTTTGCAGATTGAAAAGAATCTCCTGTTTTATAGATTATCTGGTAATGTGCCATGGCACCAGGAAAAATAGGGTTATGTGGAGAAAATCTTGATGTGGGGAGTCTGCTAATTGATATTGTAGACTAAAGTAACTGGAGTGTGAACCGTAGCACTGGGTGTTTTATTGAACTGAACAAATTGAATTGTCAGGCTGCAGGAGCGCAGTAATAAAATAGAGACTAGATCAGACTTGTCGTCTTAAATATTGTCTGAGTGCAGAGCTTGTGTAATTCTATGAGCTGGGCAGAAGAAACTGAACACTCATTAACTGCCCGTGACCTAGCTGTAGAGCTTGTGGCCTAGTACAGGAGCTGTGTTTGATATCGCTAACCCTGCCGACCACAACTACCAACCTGAATAACTAAAACTGCTCATAGATCAGAAGCTTACATTCCACTTTGACAGAGGCCTCGAATGGCCTACTGAGCCTAGGCCTGTGTTGCCCATCAACACCTCACATGTAAACACTTACTTTAAAAGGAGAACCTTAAAACAACACAAACAGGGAGAGGCCACCCAAACGGAGAGGCAGAAGTAGCATGTGGGCCTAGACTAGCTATTTGAAGCTCAAATGCTGTCACTTGTCAGATAGAATTGTGCTGAACATTTATAATTGTCTTGCCTGGTTCAGTTTGTGTGAAGGTAAAAATCTAATAATTAATAGATTTAGTAGGAAACTATGGTAACTCTCATCTATTTTAAATGTCTAGTTCTACTCTAATTAGAATCGTAGAATCCCTACAGAAAGAGGCCATTCGGACCATCGACAATGATCACATCTAGGCCTTATCCCCGTAATCCCATGCATTTACCCTAGCTAGTCCTCCTGACACTAAGGGGCAATTTTAGCATGGCCAATCAACCTAACCCACATTTCTTTGGGCTATGGGAGGAAACCGGAGCACCCAGAGGAAACCCGCCCGGACATGGGGAGAAAATGCAAACTCCACACAGACAGTGACCCAAGCTGGGAATCGAACCTGGTCCTTGGTGCTGTGAGACAGCAATACTACCCATAGTGCTGCCCCCCCAATTGGCAACACTGAATCATCCTAATTCCAAGTGGCATGTTGCCGTCCACGCTGACCTGCCAATGCAGTCACCAAATTTCAGTAAAGTTCAAAGCTAGTATAATATTTTTGAAAGATTATTCCTTTAAGGGCAATTAGGCATTCTTTAACAATTTCAGATGGACAATTGTTATGTGGTGTTCATTAATAAACATAGGATTGCTTGCACTTTTTAAGGACCTGTTACACTCTGTGATCCATTCAAAAATAAAACATTTGACACACAATCCATACACAAACCAAACCTGCCAACTCAGTTCTCCTAGATTGTCAAACTCCTCCATTCAGAGTGCCAGTAGAGCATATTCTTCTTTTGAAGAGAATGTCACAGAGTTTTGTGGTAGAGATCTTTTCACTGGCCCCACCCTTACCCCTTTGGCATTTCTCTATGAATTTTGCACCCCCCTTTCTTCCTGCATCCTTTTTGCCCTGGTCCCCTCCTCCTTCTCCTCCCTTGTCCTCCCCCTGTGGAAAGCAGAGGTTTCTTACTGTAGAATGGTTCCATAGGTGCACTATAGAAGTTTGCAGAAGTGCCCATTCTTAAATGTACTGGTCTGGACAGAGAAAAATCAGTCAGTTATTCAACTGCGGATGGCATCACTGAGGACCCATCCTGCCCTTACTTAACAATCCAAATGAATGTAATTAATTGGTGCTTTCAAGAACTGATTGATCTTCCTTTTGCTTCACCACATAAGCTCAATGTAATACTCTTATCATCATCTTAGCTGAAACCAGTTACAACACAAAATTTAAACCAGAACCTTCTTGGCTGGATAGCTGAACTACATTGCGAAACAAAACAATGGGCGAGATTCTCCTGTCTCCCAACCATGTGATTCATGCCAATGGGAGGTGGTGGATTGTTTGTTCGCGGTGGCTCCCACCGCTGTTAATGGGAATTCCCATTGATGTCACCTCAAACGGGAAACGCGCGGGAGTGCACTGCCAGCATGACCAGAGAATTCCGGCTGACATCTTGTACTTATTTAGCGCTTTCAATGTAAGAAAAAGTCCCTCGGCCCTTCGCTGGATTATTACAAACAATGTTAGACACAAAGTCACGTATGACAATATTGGGGCAGCTGTTTAAGAGCTTAGAGAAAGATGTTTCCGATCCTGCCCATCAGTGGGATCTGCAGGTGCCTTTGGCAGTGCATTCCCACCAAAGTCAGTGAACTTTTGCCTGGTTTGCTGCACCAGCACGACTTGTTCCATCGCACTGGGGCCGGAAAATCCCAGCTGTGGGCTTTAAGTAGCATTTTAAAGGAGGAAAGAGAGGTAGTGAGGCAGAAAAGGTTAGGGAATTCCAAAGCTTATGGCCTTGTCAGCGGAAGGCACAGAATGGGGGTGGAATTAAATTGGGAATCAACTAAGTACACAGCACTGCGAGGGTTGCAGGCTGGGGTCAATTATGAAGAAGGTGGCAGAAAATGTTTACGTTGCAAAATAACTTCTAAAGGAAAATGCAGCAATCGATCATTGGGCTGATTAAGATGGCAGAACTTATTTTTGACGCCTGCAGGGTTTCTACCATTCTGATAAACACAAATACAAACCCACACACATTCTCAGTCCCAGTACAGCTTTCAAGAAACACACTTTCCAAAGGCTTGACAAATATTTTGTACATAACAAAGTGGAATGGTGGAAAGTCAATGAACGACAAACATTACCTGACTCAATACTTCAGAATAAAATTGTGGACTTTACACTTGGGTTAATATCAGTCTTATTCCGGATATAAGTAGCACATTCTGGAAGATTTTCAGTTTATTTCAATGACATTAATAGACAAGTGATGAAATTACTAATATATCTTGTAAAGTTTTATTGATGGTCAGTCTACAAAGCGGAATTTCACAGTTTTCATTTCTATTCTTGTTATATACTTGTCCTTGTTCTAATAGGCACTCCAATTTAAGAAGGATAGTTTGGCTACGGGCCTCCAGAAGCACACAATATAGCCACACAAAGTTGTTTCACTTCCAGTGCCTAGAATAGTAAAATATTGTTCTTAGTTTGATACAGTTGTAAATCTAGTTTAGAAACTGCAGCTGCAAGTCAGTATCTTCAACAACTATCTTCACTGGAGTACACTTGGGGTGTCATTCATAGAAGATTCAGAGAACTTTATAGTGCAGAAGGAGGCCATTTGACCCATCGAGCCTGCACAAATTCTCAGACATAGCATCTCACCCAGGACACTCTCTTGCCTGTCCCATAACATTTATATCGCTAAGAGGTAATTTAACATGGCCAATCCACCTAATCTGCACAACTTTGGATTGTGGGAGTAAACTGGATCACCCAGAGGAAACCCATGCAGACATAGGAACAACATGCAAACACCACACAGTCACCTAAGGCTGAAATTTAACCCAGGTTCCTGGTGCTGTGAGGTAGCAGTGCTAACCACTGAGTCACTATGCCACCCTGTTCACTATGCCCAGACCTAAGAACTGGACACCAGCATGTACAGTGCTGAAAGGCCTTTGCCATCAGTTCACTGAACTAAAATCTATGCACTAGAATTCCTTACTGAATGCCTCCACAACAATGTAATAAAGTGGAATAGCTTGTGAACAATAATTTTGCTCTGCAGTTACTTCATTCAAATTGTAAATGAATCTATGATCGCCAATGCTTAGTCACTTTGGTTTGAAGATTGCAGCTTACAGAAGCAGTTGGGACCATGTTGTTTTAACAGTTTTGGTGATTTATCTGTCAGATGGTTAATGTGTCACATTGTCACCTGATACCAGTGGGCTGACATTACATTACAGAATCACTTTTGACTTTCAAACTCCAAGCTGGTCTCTCAGATTACATGGCACTGCGCTAAAGTGTCGCTGCCAGGAATGTCTGTGTTGCTAAGAGAGCAACAAGCAAGAATTCAAAATGGAACAGAGTGTGAAACTCAGGCTGAACTTTGCAGTGGAGCCTTTCCTGACTGGAATGGAATAGATGCATTTTTTTAAAAATTGGCTTCCACCTTTAATTTTTACCAATTCTGAATTTGGATTGTTGTATTCCTCCCTTTTTTTGTTGCCTATTTTCAAATCTTAGGCATCCATTGGAACAGGGACAGAGTGGATAGTCAGAAGCTTTTTCCCCAATGTGGAAGAGTCAATTACTACGGGGCATGGCTTTAAGGCACGAGGGACAAGGTTTAAAGGAAACGTACGAGGCAAGTTCCTTTACACAGAAGGTGGTGGATGCCTGGAACTTGCTGCTGGGGGAGAGAATGGAAGAAGATATGTTAGTGATTTTTAAGGGGATTTTGACGAATGCATGAATAGGATGGGAATAGAGGGACATGGTCCCTGGAAGTGTAGGGTGTTTTAGTTCAGTCGGGCAGCAAAGTCGGTGCAGGCTTGGAGGGTTGAAGGGCCTGTTCCTGTGCTGTAATTTTCTTTGTTCTATCCAGATTCAGAGCCTTTAATAGTAGGATTTTATTTTTGCTTTTTAAAATTTCCATCTGAAGTAAAGAGAGTAGGAGAGGCTGCTGGACCAATGTGTGGAATTACAGACTCCTGACAAATATTAGCCTCGATTTTTCCACTTCCCTAATCACAGCAACCCTCTAGCTGTTTTTTCTTTATTTTTGGCCGATCCAAGTTGCACATGGATGGAAACTTGATCAGGGATGTTTTCTGCCTAATATCTACCTGTTTGCATTACTTGATGCCTGGACTTGGCAATCTAAAATTTAAACTAAATTAAAATAGGAACATTTATGGCTATTGTATTTGCTGTTGCTTCATCCCATGAGTGCTGAATGTGAGGTTCCTGTAGGGCCCTATATCCAAAATTCACAATGTGATGTGGTGTGGTGTGGTGGTGTAGTGGGGTGGGGTGGGGGATGATATCAAGAAAAGCTGGTTAGCACTGCTGCCTCACATCACTAGGGGCCTGGGTTCGATTCCTGGTTTGGATCACTGTCTATGTGGAGTCTGCACATTCTCCCTGTGTGAGTTTCCTCCGGGTGCTCTAGTTTCATCCCACAGTCTGAAAGACGTGCTGATTAGATGCATTGGCCATGCTAAATTCTCCATCAGTGTACCCAAACAGGTGCCAGAGTGTGGCGACTAGGGGATTTTCACAGTAATTTCATGGTAGTGTTAATCTAAGCTTACTGGTGACAGTAATAAATAAATGTTAAACTTTAATGTCACAAAGGACGGCCCTACACTGGCCCCTGCAGCATCACAAAAAGCTGAAATAATTAGTTTTTCAGGCAGCCCAATTGCCTTTTTTCCTGGAGACCCTGACTCAAGAAGTATTATGACAATCTCTGGCTAGCTCCCTAGCTGGTAAATGCAATAAATCTGTCTCTCACATTGAGATCAATGAGGATGCGATGATGAGCAAGTGAGATGTGGTGCAGTTTCTGGAGGATGGGGACCAAAAAGAGACCATACAAAGCCAGTCATTGCCATTCGGAAATGACAACAGAATGATATTTCAGCAGTCCCAGAGACTCTCCATCCCATCATTCAATAGACACCATTGCAAATGCCATTGAGCCGATCTGATATCTCATTTTTTAATCCATGCCATGCTAAGCAGGAAGATGGTAGCAAATTGTGATTCACATTTATTGTTTTTCTTTTCTCTCTATTTTGCTTGCCTTCATTTTTTTCAATTGTCCTTCCCCTGAAACTCAATTTGACCCCTTGACTTCGTTTATCTCTGTTTTCTTTCTGTTTACCATTTTCCGTTTGTTTTTCTGTTGTTCCTTCCTTTCATTCGCTCTCTTTTTCCATCTATATGTTAGCCTTGGCTCAGTGCTAGCACTCTCTGTCAGAAAGTTGGAGGTTTGAATCCCACTCCAAATACATGTCCACATAATTCAGATTGTCATTCCAGAGCAGTACAAAGTACTTTGTTGTTTGAGGCGCTGTACTTCGGATGACAAGATGAACTGGAACCCTTTGAGCCCTATCTGATGGACTTAAGAGTATAAGAAGAGCTGGGGAATTCTCCCTGGTGTCTCAGCTAATATATATCCTTCAGCCAACATCCCTCATTTATAAACAAACTATTTGTTCAGTACCTCATTGCTGTTTGTAGAATATTGCTTTTATTAATTGGCTATTGCTATCCTAAATTAAAGTAGTGACTCATTGCAAAAATACTTAATTAGCTTTACAGGGCTTTGGGATATCCTGAAGTGGTGATAAGTGTACTATTGATACATAGGGCAGGATTTTCCGGCTGCGCTCACTCCAAGATTGGGAAATCCCACCCGAAGTCAACACACCTTTGCATGGTCCATGTCCCGCCTGCTATGATACCCGTGGTGGGTGGGACTGGAAAATTCCACCATACTTTTTTGCTTTTTCCTTGTCCCTTCATTCTCACACTTTTCCTCCTTCTTCCCTTCATATGTTCAATTCTTTTGCTCCATCTTTTCACATATTTAGAAAGTTATGATTAATACAAATGCCCACACACTCTCACACACTCTTTCAACTCTCTCACATGTGCACACGCGCACAGAATCACAAACTCCCTCACACTCGTACACAATTATACACGTGCACACACTCACACACAAAGGCGTGCACACATTCTCTTATACGTGCACAGAATCACACACACATTCCCTCACATTGTCTCTCACACGTACACAATCACACATGCACACACTCGCTCACACATATACTCATACACATCCAATTGTAACCAGTCACTGGGAGGGGTCAGAGGATCTTGTTTGCAATACTATGGCATAAATGTAAGTAAAAATCTGTATTAACATGCACATTGAATGATTTTGTCCTGTTTTCCCAGGTCATTATATAATGGAGGGCTGGCACTAGACTAAAGCAAGTTGTTACAGTGGACCATGCCCATTTCAAAATGAATCCACTGATAAGAAAATTCAGCAGGTGCTCTGTTTTAACATTACAGATAATAAAGGGCAAACAGATAACTTGTAAAGTTTTGTATCAAGCTTCTCAAAATAGCCAGTAGAATTTGTCTGATTTGTTTTTTAGTTTCTGTGGACTCTTCAGCTGGAAACCCTGCTGGAATTATTCAGCAGGAGATGTTTGCTATACAAAGCTGAGATGATGTAGTGCTTACGTGACGTGTGCTTAGTGGCAGGTCTCCTTTGATCTCTGTCACCAGTGAAGACGTAAAGCTCTGTCAATGTAGCAGATGGAACACACACATACACAACAAGTGACAACAGGGCAGCATTACAACAGCATGAAGAGTGTCAGTCACTTGGGGTGGGGAGGTGACAGGGCTAACAGGTGTTAATAGGGCTCCTGAAGCCTCATCACATAGGCCTCATATAGGCAAGAATCAGGTGGCCAGTTGTTAGAGCTGCAGGTTGTAACAACCCTGTTTACTGGGTGGTCTTTTTCTATTTTAGTACAAGTGACAGCAGGCGCAGCTTTCCCTTTGAAGTCTGGAAGTGAATGTATTGGATCATGTTTGTAAATATTAATTTGTTGTACTAGTTGGTTTGAGGTAAGCAGAACTGAATATGACATTTTTACCCTCATGCTACCTGCAAGAGTTAGACAGAGGCTAGAATTAAACATTTTGAGCTGCCACCAGATGGGGAGCTGGGTGTGTGGAGAACCCAAAGGTTTCCATGGCAAGTTTGTCAGTAGCTTTTTAATGCAGTCACTCTTTATACCCTATCTGATGGATGTAAAAAAAAATCCCCTGGCAGTATAAGAGATGCTGGGGAGTTCTGTGTGCAGTACTGTGTGTAGTTCTGGTCCCCACATTACAGGAAGGATGTGGAGGCTTTGGAGAGGGTGCAGAGGAGGTTTACCAGGATGTTGCCTGGTATGCAGGGGAGGTCCTATGAGGAGAGACTGAGGGATTTGGGGTTGTTTTCACTGGAAAGAAGGCGGCTAAGAGGGGATCTTATAGAAACATATAAGATGATTAGAGGTTTAGATAGGGTGGATGGTGATAGCCTGTTTCCTCGGATGGAGAAATCTAGCACGAGGGGGCATGGCTTTAAATTAAGGGGGGGTAGTTATAGGACGGATGTCAGGGGCAGGTTCTTTACCCAGAGGGTGGTGAGGGACTGGAATGCCCTGCCTGCTGCAGTTGTAAATGCGCCTAGTTTGGGGGCGTTTAAGAGATTGGTGGATAGGTTTATGGACGAAAAAGGAGTGGTTTAGATTAGTGGGTCAATGTTTTTTTTTAAAAATAAGACTGGTCGGCGCAACATTGTGGGCCGAAGGGCCTGTTCCGCGCTGTAATGTTCTATGTTCTATGTTCTATGTTCTATGTTCTCCCTGGTGTCTCAGCTAATATATATCCCTCAGCCAACATCCCTCACTTAGTGAACAAACTATTTGTTCACTATTTCATTGCAACATCTGGATTTCCAACCAATTAGTGCGGATGAGTGCAATGGCTGCCCAGATGAGTCTATTTCAGCTTCACCTGCTGTAGAAGAGATTTGGGGAACCCATGCAGCTAGGATGGAAGTTGAAGAATTGTCCAGGAGTTACAATGCAGAAAGAAGTTACAACGATCGTCGTCTTTCAACGGTGTCACTCTAGAGATGGTACTGCGCTGTGTAAGGATCTGCAAAGATATTCTGCTCTCTGCTGAATGGTGGAATAAAGCAGTGACAGGGAACATGAAGATGTAGCTGAAAATAACTGAATTTGGAAGGAGTGAGCTGTCACTCTCCTCCATAAAATGACCTAATCAAGTCAGGAATGGTGCAAAGCATGCTATATTCACAGATATCCTGATATGCATCTAACCGTCACTTTGTCTTCCCAAGCTTGTGCCTGTGGATTGATCCTCATAGCAATTTACCCTCATAGCAATTTACCCAAATAATAACTTGGAGGTGGGGCAGGCTATAAACAAGCAAATAAATTATGCGTGCAGAAATGGAACAGCGATAATTATGGGGGATTTCAATCTAATTGGTTGACCCATGTCAGACGTGGTGGGCTTGAGGAAGAGTTCTTGGAATGCTGCCGCGATAGTTTCCTTGAACAGTGTGTGACGGAACCAACAAGGGAGCGAGCTATCTTAGATCTGGTGTTGTGTAACGAGGCAGGTAGAATTAGGGATCTTGTTGTGAGGGATCCTCTTGGGACAAGCGATCATTGTATGGTTGAGTTTTTGATGCAGATGGAGGATGAGAAAGTAGGGTCCTGAACCTGTGTCCTCTGTTTGAACAGAGGGGAGTACGATAGGATGAGAGAGGATTTGGCAAATGTAGATTGGGGGCACAGATTGGTCGGTAGGACTGCTGAGGAACAGTGGAGGATCTTTAAGGAGATCTTTTTCAGCGCTCAGCAGAAATATATTCCAATGGTAAAGAAGGAATGTAGGAGAAGGGATAACCAGCTATGGTTATCGAAGGAAATAAAGGAGAGTATTAAATTAAAAGCTGATACTTTTAGACTGGCTAAAAGTAGTGGGCGAGTAGAAGATTGGGAAAGGTTTAAAAATCAACAAAGATTGACTAAGAAGTTGATAAAGAAAGGAAGTTTAGATTATGAAGCTAAACTAGCACTAAATATAAAAAAGGACAGTAAGAGTTTTTACAAATATATAAAGAGGAGGAGGCTGGCTACAGTGAATGTTGGACCCTTAGAGGATGAGAGGGGGGATTTAGTGGTGGGAGATGAGGAAATGGCTGAGGCCTTAAATAAGTTTTTTGCCTCGGTCTTCATGGAGGAGGACGCGAATAGTTTGCCAGATATTAAAGATAGAAGGATGGTAGGAGTTGAGGGCCTGAATGCGATTACTGTCACTAGAGAGGTAGTGCTTGATCGACTAGCAGGACTGATGGTGGACAAGTCCCCAGGACCAGCTAGAATGCATCCCAGGGTTCTGAAGGACATGGCAGAGGTGATAGTAGATGCTTTAGTGATTATTTACCAAACTTCGCTGGATTCCGGGGAAGTGCCGGAAGATTGGAAAACAGCTAATGTTATGCCGCTGTTTAAGAAAGGTAGTAGGCAAAAGGCAGGGAATTATAGGCCGGTTAGTTTAACGCCTGTTGTTGGAAAAATGCTTGAATCCGTCATCAAAGAAGATTTAGCGAGGCACATAGAGAAGAATTGTTTGATAGAGCAGACGCAGCACGGATTCGTTAAGGGGAAGTCATGTTTGACGAATTTATTGGAATTCTATGAGGATGTGACTAGTGCGGTAGACAGAGGGGAGCCGGTGGATGTAGTGTTTCTCGATTTTCAAAAGGCGTTTGATAAGGTGCCGCACAAAAGGTTGCTTCAGAAGGTTAGGGGGCATGGAGTTGGGGGTAAGGTGTTAGCGTGGATAGAGGATTGGTTGTCTAATAGGAGGCAGAGAGTTGGTATCAATGGGTGCTATTCTGATTGGCGGTTGGTAACTATTGGAGTACCGCAGGGATCGGTGCTGGGGCCTCAGCTATTTACCATTTATATAGATGATCTGGAGGAGGGGGTGGAGTGTAGGGTGACGAAATTTGCTGATGACACGAAGATGAGTGGAAAAGCAAATTGTGCGGAGGGTGTGGAAAGTCTGCAGACGGATTTGGATAGGCTGAGCGAGTGGGCGAGGACCTGGCAGATGGAGTACAATGTTAGCAAGTGTGAGATTATCCACTTTGGCAGGAATAATAGTAGGAGGGATTACTGTTTAAAGGGTGAAAAGCTGCAGCATGCTATGGTGCAGAGGGACCTGGGGGTCCTTGTGCATGAGTCACAAAAACCCAGTCTGCAGGTGCAGCAGGTATCAAGAAGGCGAATGGGATGCTGGCCTTTATAGTGAGGGGGATAGAATATAAAAGCAGGGAGGTCTTGCTGCAACTGTACAGGGCATTGGTGAGGCTGCAGCTGGAGTACTGTGTGCAGTTTTGGTCGCCGCACTTGCACAAGGATATTTTGGCCTTGGAGGGAGTGCAGACGAGGTTCGCTAGGCTTCTTCACTCAAAGGGTGGTGAATCTCTGGAATTCTCTGCCCATTGAAGTGGTGGAGGCTACCTCACTAAATATTTTTAAGAAGCGGGTTGATGAGTTTTTGATAAGAGAGGGGATTAGGGGTTATGGGGAGAGGGCGGGAATGTGGAACTGAGCCACGACAGATCAGTCATGATCTTATTGAATGGCGGGGCAGGCTCGAATGGCCTACTCTTGCTCCTATTTCTTATGTTCTTACACCAGAGATGAGGGGGTTGGACTATGAAGAGAGACTAAATAGACTGGGTCTGTACTCGTTGGAGTTTAGAAGGATGAGGGGGGATCTTATAGATAATGGGGATAAAGGGGGGATCATATAAGATAATGAAAGGGATGGATAGGATAGAGGCAGAGAGATTCTTCCTGCTCAGAAAGGACAACAGGACTAGAGGGCACAGCCTCAAGATAAGGGGGGAGCAGTTTAGAACAGAGTTGAGGAAGAACTTCTTCACTCAAAGGGTGGTGAATCTCTGGAATTCTCTGCCCGTTGAAGTGGTGGAGGCTACCTCGCTAAATATATTTAAGACACAGGTAGATAGGTTTTTGGTAGACAAGGGAATTAAGGGTTATGGGGAGAAAGCGGGAAAGTGGAACTGAGCCACTTCAGATCAGCCATGATTTTATTGAATGGCAGGGCAGGCTCAAAGGGCTAGATGGCCAACTCCTGCTCCTATTTCTTATGTTCTTATGCTCCATTCCATTCTGCATCCCCACTTGCCCAACCATCACTGATGTGCACCCTCATCTTAATGCAATGTCACAAGAATCAAAGAATCATAAGAACATAAGAACTAGGGGCAGGAGTAGGAGTAGCCAACCTGGCTCCTCAAGCCTGCTCTGCCATTCAATAAGATCATGGTTGATCTTTTCATGGACTCAGCTCCACTTACCTGCTGCTCACCATAACCCTTAATTCCTTTACTGTTCAAAAATTTATCTATCCTTGCCTTAAAAACAATGAGGTAACCTCAGTTGTTTCACCGGGCAGGAAATTCCACAGATTCACAACTCTTTGTGTGAAGAAGTTCCTCCTCAACTCAGTCCTAAAACTGCTTCCCCTTATTTTGAGGCTATGCCCCCTAGTCCTAGTTTCACCTGCCAGCGGAAACAACTTTGCTGCTTCTATTTTATCTATTCCCTTCATAATCTTATATGTTTCTATAAGATCGCCCCTCATTCTTCTGAACTCCAATGAATATAGGTACCAATCTACTCAGTCTCTCCTCATAAGCCAACACTCTCAACTCCGGAATCAATCTAGTGAATCTCCTCTGCACCCCCTCTAGTGCCAGTATATCCTTTCTCAAGTAAGGAGACCAAAACTGTACACAGTACTGTAGGTATGGCCTCATCAGTACCTTATACAGCTGCCACATAATCTCATTGTTTTTATACTCCATCACTCCAGCAATAAAGGACAAAATTCCATTTGCCTTCTTAATTATCTGCTGCGCCTGCAACCAACATTTTGTGATTCATGCACAAGGACACCCAGGTCCCTCTGCACAGCATCATTTAAATAATAGTCCATTTTGCTGTTATTCCTACCAAAATGGGTGACCTCATATTTACCAACACTGTATTCCATCTGCCTGACTCTTGCCCACCACTTAGACTATCTATATCCCTTTGCAGACTTTCAGTGTCTTCTGCACAATTTGCACTGCCACTCATCTGAGTGTCATCTGTGAATTTTGACACACTACACTTGGTCCCCAATTCCAAATCATCTATGTAAATTGTAAACAACTGCGATCTCTGAGGCATATCACTAGTCACTGATCATCAACCAGAAAAACACCCATCTACCCTTACTCTTTGCTTTCTGTTAGTTAACCAATCCTCTATTCATGCTAATACATTACCTGTAAGACTGCATACTTTATCTTATGCAGTGGCCTTTTGTGTGGCACCTTGTCAAATGCCTTCTGGAAATCCAGATACTCCACATCCACAGCTTCTGAGGTACTGTCAGCCTTTCCAGATGCTGTATGCATTTTTGGAGAGAGATTGGAGAAGACTGTCTCAATATGAGCTCCGTATGGTTGCAAGCTTTTATAATGATGTCTTCATAAAATGCACTGAAGCAACTCAACAAGGTTCCTTTGACCACACCATTCAAATCCTCACCTTTCACAGGGTATGGGTGTCATGACAAAGCTAGTGTTTGTTTCCCATCCCTAACTGGCTTTGAACTGAGTGGCCTCAAAAGCTATTTCAGAGAGCAGTTAAAAGTCAGTCCCATTATTGTGGATCTGGAGTCACTTATGGACAGGTCAAAATGGCAGGTTTTCTCTTCTAAAGGGCATTTGTGAGCCAGATAGATTTTTTTTTACAACGATGAATCATTGCTTCATGGCACTGTCATGCAGATTTGCTTTATGAAAATAATTATTTTAAATCGACCAGCTGGAAACCTAATTTGAATTTTAAAAATCCACTTTGTAAAAACACAGTGACTAAAGTGTTTTGAACTCACAGCCCAAGATGTTTAACCCCAGTTTTCATTGCTATACATTCCACTTCATTGGAGTCGTGTCTTTCTGTAAAACCCATCAAAGACAAAGGACTTTATGAGAGTGTGAAGAACTCTTCTCCTGTCTGATTAGCAAGGCATCTATGGCAATCACCAGAGGTATTCAACAATTGGAGATGGCCAGTTAAAACTAATTGTTTAGACCATAGGACCTTAGCTAAGTTAACCTCTAGACACCAGGTCACCTTCGGGTACATGGACAATTTTTGGTTTTAATTCCTTTGGCAGTTGGTGAAGGAAGATCACATGACAAACTCTCCCTTTTAAGCACATGTTTTCTCAGCAGAAAAGAGGACAAACAGCTTAAGGAGCCGACCTAAATGGAGGCCCTCTTGCCAACTTTTTATCTCTAACCCTGTGTGAGAATCCCCTGATTGTCACATTCTGGGCACACTGAGGGAGAATTTAGAATGGCTAATAAACATAACCTGTGCATCTTTGGACTGTGAGAGGAAAACGGAGCACCTGGAGGAAACCCATACAGACACAGGGAGAATGTGCAGACTCCAGGCAGATGGTGACCCAAGCCGGGAATTGAACCCAGGTCCCTGGTGCAATGAGGTAACAGTGCTAACCACCATGCCACCCACAAGACCTGAAGCCAACTGAGTCACCAACCTATACATTGTAGAGGCTTTTTACCTTTTTTTAGTAGACTCTAATGTTGACCAACATATCCTTCTCTGCTTTATAATCTGTGATTGCTTGTGTGTAAGCTTTGAATGTGTATGTGAAAATCAATGCATATTTAATTTTTACTTAGGTTAGCCGACCTATTTCATTGTTAAACTCAATCCTGTCCTATTGTTTCTTTTATAATCACAGCGTGTAATCAGTTAAGTACTCACTGAATTGGCAAGTATATTCTTTCCATGCACAAAAAAAACTCATTGCGATCAAACAAAGAGAGCCATTCAACCCCTCCTTATATGGATGTAACAGCATCATTATTGAAACTAGCTTTCCATTACAGATTTATGAATTGGGTTCTTCCAGCTGCTGTGGAATTATCAGCCTTTGATCACAAGTTCATTGATATTACCGAATTTACAACTGCATCGCTGTCTTCCCCTGGAAGTGATGATGTAGAGATGCTGGCGTTCGGCTGGGGTAAACACAGTATGACAACACCAGGTTAAAGTCCAACCAGTTTATTTGATAGTAATCACACAAGCTTTCGGAAACGGTGTTCCTTCGTCAGGTGCGTGGAAGGTTCTGATTAGAGAAGGGCGTATAAAGACACACGGTTTACAGAATACTGATTAGAATGCAAGTCTTTACAGCTAACCTGCTACTCAAGTCTTAAAGATGCAGCAAATGTGAGTGGAGATAGCATTAGCATAGGTTAAAGAGATGTGTCTTGTCTTCAGACAGGACAGTAAATGAGGCAAATTATCGGGGTTACAGAAAGTGCAACATGAACCCAAGATCCCGGTTGAGGCCGTCCTCATGCGTGCGGAACTTGGCTATCAGTCTCTGCTCAGCGACTCTGCACTGTCGTGTGTCGTGAAGGCTGCCTTGGAGAACGCTTACCTGAAGATCAGAGACTGAATGCCCGTGACCACTGAAGTGTTCGCCAACAGGAAGGGAACAGTCTTGCCTGGTGATTGTTGAGCAATGTTCATTCATCCGTTGTCATTGCGTCTGCATGGTCTCCCCAGTGCACCATGCTTCGGGACATCCTTTCCTGCAGCGTATTAGGTAGACAATGTTGGCCGAGTTGCAAGAGTATGTGCTGTGTACCTGGTGGATGGTGTTCTCACGTGAGATGATGGCATCCATGTTGATGATCCGGCATGTCTTGCAGAGGCTGCTGTGTCAGGGTTGTGTGGTGTTGTGATCACTGTTCTCCTGAAGGCTGGGTAGTTTGCTGTGAACAACGGTCTGTTTGAGGTTGTGCGGTTGTTTGAAGGCAAGAAATGGGGGTGTGGGGATGGCCCTGGCGAGATGTTTGTCTTCATCAATGATGTGTTGAAGACTCCGTAGAAGATGTCATAGCTTCTCCGCTCCGGGGAAGTACTGGATGACGAAGGGCACTCTGTCCACCGTGTCCCGTGTTTGTCTTCTGAGGAGGTTGGTGAGGTTTTTCGCTGTGGTGCATTGGAACTGTTGATCGATGAGTCAAGCGCCATATCCCGTTCTTATGAGGGCATCTTTCAGCATCTGGAGGTGTCTGTCGCGATCCTCCTCATCTGAGCAGATCCTGTGTATATGGAGGGCTTGTCTGTAGGGGATGGCTTCTTTAATGTGTTCAGGGTGAAAGCTGGAGAAGTGGAGCATCGTGAGGTTATCTGTGAGCTTGCGGTACAGTGAGGTGCTGAGGTGACCATCCTTGATGGAGATGCGTCTGTCCAAGAATGCCACCAATTCTGGAGAATAGTCCATGGAGTCTGATGGTGGGATGGAACTTGTTGCCGTCATCATATAGTTGTTTCAGTGATTGTTCACCATGAGCCCAAAGGAAGAAAATGTCATCGATGTATCTAGAAGGTCCTGGGTGGTGAAGAAGTCTTGTTTGACACTGTGCATGAAGATGTTGGCATATTGAGGTGTGAATTTGGTCCCCATGGCTGTTCCGTGTGTCTGGATGAAGAACTGGTTGTTGAAGGTGAAGACATTGTGGTCCAGGATGAAGTGGATGAGTTGTAAAATTGCATCTGGAAACTGGCAGTTGTCAGCGTTGAGTACTGAGGCAGTTGCAGCAATGCCATCGTCATGGGGGATGTTGGTGTAGAGCACTGAGACATCCGTTTTGATGAGGAGTGTCCCTGGTTCAACTGCTCTACGTGTGCTGAGTTTCCATAGGAAATCTGTAGTGTTGCGACAAAAGCTGGGGGTTCTTTGTACAATGGGTTTCAGGATGCCCTCGATGTAGCTGGAAAGGTTCTCGCACAAGGTCCCATTGCCCGATACGATGGGACGGCCGGGTGTGTTTGCCTTGTGTATCTTTGGGAGGCAGTAGAGATCTCCAACGCATGTATCTTTGGGAAGCAGTAGAGATCTCCAACGTGAGGACTTGTGTTCACAAACAGAATATATACAGACCTGTATATGTCCTGTTTGTGAACATAAGTCCTCATTCACCTGATGAAGGAGCAGCTCTCCAAAAGCTTGTGCTGCCAAATAAACCTGTTGGACTTTAACCCTGGTGTTGTGAAACTTCGTACTGTGCTTACCCCAGTCCAATGCCGGCATCTCCACATTCGTGGCTACCATCCCATGGAAGAGCAGATGTCTGGGAACATTACAACATGCAAGTTCCTCCTCCAAGCCCTACACCATTCTGATTGGAAATATATCACCATTTCTTCACTGTTTCTGGTTCAAAACTCTGGAATTCTCTTCTTAACAGAACTGTGGGTATACCTACACCACATGAACTGCAGCAGTTCAAGAAGGCCACCACCTTCTCAAGGACAATTAGAATCCCCACAGTGCAGAAGGAGGTAATTCAGACCATCGTGCCTGCAACCACAACAATCCCACCCAGACCCTATCCCCATAATCCCATTTATTTACCCTACTAATTGCTCTGACATTAAGGGGAAATTTGGCATAGTCAATCCATCTATCCTGCATATCTTTGGACTGTGGAAAGAAACCGGAGCACCCAGAGAAAACGCAGGTAGATACAGGGAGAAAATACAAACTCTGCACAGATTGTTACCCCAGGCCATAATTGAACCGGGGTCCCTGGTGCTGTGAGGCAGCAGTGCTAACCACTGTGCCACCATGCCATCCATCAGGGACCCGGGTTCAACTAGAAAACGGCAACAAATTTGCTGTCCTTGCTGGTGAAATCCACATCCCATGAAAAACAATGAATGTGAAAGACATGAATATTCAGTTTTGATCACAAATGGCTATTATTGTTATATCCTGGTTCATATTGGCTGGGTTTTGGGCAGTGTCAGTCAATTCCGTCCCACTTGCTGTGTACAAATTAGCTGTTGCATATCTTGCATTGCCATAGTAACTACAGTTCAGAAATATTTCATTGGCAATAATGTGTTTTGGGGTCATTAAGATACTCAAGAACACAACTGAGATTAGCAACTCAGATACTTCCCAACATCCCAAATTGTTATAGTAGCATAAATCTTACTCAATGCTTGGGAATGCTTGTTATAGGACGTAACCGGACTTTTATGTTGCATCTGATCTGGGATGGCTCATTCAGACATAACAGAAGGAACTTCACACTGATCCATCCCACATTTAACTTTGAAATGGTTATTGAGTTTTAATCATTTTGTTCCAGGTCTGCAGAAAACGAGTGGTAATTGAATATATGTTGCACATTGCATGAACTGGACTAATTTTATATAATGTATGTTCACTGCACTCAAAAATGAGAAAATTAAACATTGATAACTATCCCATATTTAAGCAATTTTTGCACTTTACAATCCAAATGCTTGAGAATTTGTTGGAAATGAATTAGTTACATGCAATGAATGTTATAGCACTTTGCAGTCTGATACATTTTAGTTACATTCCAGGAAATTAAAAGTAACATTATCCTGGTTACAATTTTTACAAATATCTCCTAGGTCTGGCTTGCTGAGTAATGTATATTCCACACAATAATACTTGTTTTATGACCATTGTGAATTATATTCCATTTGGTCATAGTTGTAGAAAACAAATGGCGACATTAAAAGTTAAGTGAAACCCCATCCATAAATTCATAACCAATTCAATTGAGTGTAAGCATGACAAGGGCTGTGAGCTTACTGAAAATAAGTGATAAAAACCTTCTTCAAGTGTAGCAGGAGAAACTTCCTTCCTCAATACTTGATGTTAAGTATATTGTCTGAATTTACCAAAAGACTCGCAATGCAGAAACATGCCAAACATTATTTCACTTCTTGTAACTTTTACTTTACTTTTACTTTTACTTTAGCACAATTCATAATAAATATAAATAATGGGAAAATCAGTTATTACAAATTATTAATTACACAAGAAATAGCAGAAACCATAAAAAACTACCTCAAATTTCAGATGGTTCCTGTTGATACTGCCTGCAGATCAAAGGTGGTCAGATCACACGTAACAGCATTTTGTTCTGTCTAAAAATGTTATAATTGATCATACTAAAATTAACACAAACTCTGAAAAGTCATTTTCAAATGTTTGTGAAATAGAACAAAAAGATTGACGAAGAAAGAGACAAAAAGACAATGAAATGGAAAATCTCAAAATGGAGCATTAGTTCCAGTTACATGCACCTGAGTTGGTGAGATGTGCTCAGAGACAACCCCTCTTAACTTTGATTTGGCCAGGGATTGTCGCTTAGCAAATTGTGTGCAGTTTTGGTCACCTAATTACACGGAGGATATTAATAAGGTTGAAAGAGTGTGGAGAAGGTTTACAAGGATGTTGCCGGAACTTGACAGCCTGAGTTACAGAGAAAGGTTGAATAGGTTAGGACTTTATTCCCTGGAGTGTAGAAGAATGAGGGGAGATTTGATAGAGGTGTATAAAATTATGATGGGTATAGATGGAGTGAATGCAAGCAGGCTTTTTCCACTGAGGCTACGGGAGAAAAAAACTAGAGGACATGGGTTAAGGGTGAAGGGGGAAAAGTTTAAAGGGAATATTGGGGGGGGGGTGGTCTTCACACAGAGAGTGGTGGGAGTGTGGAATGAGATGCTAGATGAAGTGGTAAATGCAGGCTCACTTTTAACTTTTAAGAAAAACCTGGACAGGTACATGGATGAGAGGGGTGTGGAGGGATATGGTCCAGGTGCAGGTCAGTGGGACTAGGCAGAAAAATGGTTCGGCATAGCCGAGAAGGGCCAAAAGGCCCATTTCTGTGCTGTAGTGTTCTATGGTTCTATGGTTCTAAGAGGGAGTGGGAATGCACCTTACGTCCTTCAAAAATAATGCCAAGGATTTGAATTGGCTAAAAGAATAGTGGGCTATGCACCTACAAAGTGTTTTGCTAGGCAAGGCTTCTTTCCCTCTGCACTGTCCAAAATATGTTACTTTCCAATGTAACCAGTTCCAGGTCAGGTATAGCACTTCACAATACAACACAAAGCTTCTTTTATAGTACCTCAGCAACAGATACCATGTGAAGCTCTCTCTATTCTGCCTGTTTTGCTATCTAATTCAATCATGGCTGATCATCTGTCTCAATGCCATTTCTCACCAGCTCCCCATATCTCTCGGTTCACTGAGTGACCAAAACTCTGCCTATCTCAACTGTTAATGTACTCATTGACAAAACATCCACGCTCGGGGATAGAGAATTTCACAAATACCTCGCCCTTTAAATTTCTCCTAATCAAAGTTACCTGGGGGAGGAAGAGAGGGAGGAGGAGAAAGGAAGGGCCTTGAAAGGGTGCAATGAGTCTACCTGCTTTAGCAGAATGTTTATCAAGGCACAATGGGCTAAATCCACCAAAAAAGACACCCATCCCCCATTCTTGCCCAGGCACATTGGCCAGGTTTCACCTGCTGGGCTGTAACTTGATGTGGCCTCACCTATCATGGATAAAATCCTAATGGTGGAAGCAAAAGGCCCTTGAGTGAACATAACTTAGCTCAAGGGTGAGCAGGTGGCATGATAGCTGTTGAGGTAGCATGATAGCACAGTTGTTAGCATTGCTGCCTCACAGCTGCAAGGACCTGTGTCCAATTCCAGCCTTGGGTCATTATGTGGAGTTTGCACATTCTCCTCACGTCTGCATGTTTTCTTCCGAATCCTCCAGTTTCCTCGCATACTCTAAAGATATGCAGGTGAGATGGATTGGCCATGGTAAGTTGCCCCTTACGGTCCCAATATGTGTAGGATAAATGGATTAGCTTTAGGATATGTGGCAGATTATGGGGATAGGACGGGGATGGGCCTGTATAAATTACTCTGACAGAAAGTCAGTGCAGAATCGATGGGCTGAATGGTTTCTATTGCACTGCAGGGATTCAAGGATTCTATCAATTACTCCCAATAGCATTTTTCTGACCCTTGCTTTTTCTATTCTCCAGCTGTGCTGATTGTACTGCCTGATCTTCTGAACCAAAATCCTTTCTTATGACTGTCCTTGTGTCATCCTTTAATGATAGGGATACTTCTCCTCCTATTTCATTCTTTTCAAAATCTTGTGTCCTGGATATTTTTATTGCCCAAACTTGTAGCTATTTATAAAATAGCAATTGGATCTAAACCATTTATCTCTCTCTATGTGTGTCTCTAATTGCACATTATGATAAAGAGTGTTTAATTTTACTTTTGCACTATTATTAGTCAGATGGACCATTTTGATGATGCACTATTATTGTTAAACTCTCTGTTCTTACCTGCCCCATTCTGCTTGTCTTTACCCAAATTGCCACAGTCTTCCAGTCTCAACATCAAATTCAACAATTTCAGATGATTAGCTTACCCCATCTCAACCCCTTTGTTTTCATTTCATTTAATTTTTAACTATTCTCTACCTTTTATTTCTTTATTGCCTTTCTTCATTTTTGTTCCTCACTAATTTTTCCCCTTATTTTATCCCCCTTTCCTTATCTTCCCCCCCCTCCCTGTTTGCTTCCCCTTTCCCTTTTTACCTCTCTCCCACCCATCCCACCATCCCGCCACATCTTCATCTGTCACAGTTTATCCTCTGATTTCAGCTTCTCTGCCGTTTGGCCATTCACACCTTTTACTCTCTCTATGGGCTGCCATTCGCAGCCTTTCTCCTTGTTTTTTGTGGCTATGACATCTTTCATTCTGTCACCCTGATATCTCCATTTTCTTTGCCTTTTAACTTTGACAGATACTAACAGACCTGCTGAGATTTTCCATTATTTGCTCTTTTGGCATCACACCATTCTCTTGCTTCAATCTTTCGCTTTGGATTTCTAAATCGTCTTTCATCTGAACTCTCTCCCTTATCTTTTATTTTAAAGCTCTAACCACAGCCCGAGTGATATAGTGCACCAGGACACTGATCTCAGTCCAATTTAAGTGGACCCCTTCCCAATGAAACAGCTTCTTGTTTACCAAGTTACTGGTGTCAGTGCCCCATAAGCCATATCCCCTTCTTGCAATGTTACACTTTGAGTCACCTGTTTAATTCTCTAATCTGCTTGATCCGATGCTATCTGGCACATGGCTCAGCTAATAATCCAAAGATTATTACCTTTAAGGATCTCCATTTTAACTTGAACTCTAACTCCTCAAATTCTCTCAGGAGAACAGCATTCCTACTTCTACCTCTGCCATTGGTTCCTATGTGGACTTTAACGACTGGGCCCTCCCTCTCCCACTGCAAGTTCATCTCCAGCCAAGGGAAGATGTCTTTATCTGCTACCGGTAGGCAAAATAACCTTTAGAACTCTTGGTGGTGGCTGCAGAGAACAGCTTTGGGTATATCTTGTTCCCGATTGCCTCTCCTTGTGTTTCAAATTAACCAGTGATTCTTATGCATCTTATGCATCTCAAAAAAATCAATACCTCACAGGAATTTAGTGAAACAATGTCTATACAGTGGGAGATTTGTAGTCATAGATTGATATTGGTTCTTCAGCTGAAACTTTCAGTTCCTTCTCTGTTCATTCTGTTAGGACGCATATAAAAACCCATCGCCATGTTCTAAAAGTTAGGGATTCATGAAACTTCAGCTCAGCTACTGCCAGGCACACCATGTGTTTCCCTCAACCAACAATGAATAATAAGCACATATCAATGTCTACGTCACCATTTGTAGACACCTACTATAGGACCAATGAGTTTTGCTGACACAAGAAAGTGATAGATACTTATCTCTAGCAAATGGCTCCCAAAAATAATACCGTAATTGTAATTTCTACTCATCATCCTCCGACTGCCAGGTAACTACCAACAAATTTGATTTTACAAACTTAGCTTAGATTTTAGCATCTTCATTAACTTCTGATCATAGTCAACAACACCCAACCCGATCCTTTGCAACAGCAGCAATCTGATTGTGGAATACACATATGGTAGGATGCATAAAGGTGGGAACATTGTTTTTTTCCTGTCTGCAATAAGTGCTATTTCTTTTGCATGAAAATCACCAACAGAGGGCCATATTGGACAAAATTCACCTATTTTGTTAATTCAATGAATGAGCGTTTGTGAACATCTTCAAGAGCTTACCATCCAACAGGGCTCTCACTGCTCTTCATGATATGTATCAACAATCTGGACATGAATATATAGGCCAGTTTTTCAAAATTTCCAGGAGATACAAAATCCAGAAATGTAATAAATAATGAGGAGGATAGTAATAGATCCAGGGGAAAGATGATCGGTTGATAAAATGCGTAGACATATGGCAGATGAAATTTAATGCAACAATGTGTGAAGGAATACATTTGGCAAGAAGAATGAGAAGCGCATTGTGAATTAAATGACACAATTTTAATAGGGGTAAAGGGACAGACAGAATGGCAGCAGCTTCCAGGAAACCAAAGTCTTTGGGGTCCGGGGGGAGTATTGTTGCAGAGCTGAGACTTAAAAGAAGCTTTAATAGCCCCTTTGAAGGGGTTGGATAAGTTAGAAGGCTATTTAAAAGTCACATGGATCCTTTGGCTCTACTAATAGAGGAATAGTATGCAGAAGCAAGGGAGCAATACTAAACCTTTACAACATGCTGGTTAGATCTCAAATGAACTATTGTGCCCATTTCTGGGCAGCACACTTTAGGAAAGATGTCAAGCTCTTGCAGAGGGTGATGAAGCATCATAAACTAATTTGCCGTGTGGGAGGAGGTATTCAGTCCATTGACCCTATGCTGGAATAGATTTACTAGAAGAGTGCTAGGGATTAGAATCTTCAGCTACACATGAACAGGGAGGTTGTTCATCTTTGAACAGATAAGATTAAAAGAAATAAAGACGAAAGATCTGAAGAAGAGTCATATGGACTCTCAATATTCACTCTGTTTTCGCTCCACAGATGCTGCCAAACTGCTGAGGTTTTTCAGTATTTTCTGTTTATTTTTAATGTTAAGAAGCCATTTAATATATATGTTCAAAACTGTGAATTGCTTCAACAGTAAATAAGGAGAAATTGTTTTTCAAGCAGATGTTCTTTGTTCAGGTGGGTAGCTAACCAGAGGACACAGAACTAAGATCAACAGCAAAAGAATCAGTGATGACATGAAGAAACTTTTTTTTAATACGAGTTTTTGTAATCTGGAATACCTTGCCTGTAAAAGAAAAAATAAACTGATTTATTGGTACCATTCAAAAGAGAATTAGATAAATACTTGAAAAGAGAACATTTACAGGACAATGGGAGAAAAGCAGGGGAGTGGGACTATGTGGATAGCTCTACCAAAGAGCCTCCTCCTGTGCTCTGTAATTCTATGATTTGCTGTAATATTCATACAGTAGATTATGAACTTTAACATTAATCCCAAGGTGCAACATTTTCTGCCTTTTAAAGATACAGGAGAAAGTGGTTTGCAACTCATATAATATTGAATGCTTGATTTGGTAACTGTTAACCTTGGCCATGGTCTTGGTCCAGACGTGGACACAAGAATGCCAGAGGAGACGTGAAAGTAGGTTACAAAAACCCACTGCGCAAAAACAAAATGTTTCCTCATGCCCAGACTGGTTCTTTTGCCAATTACCTTGAATTTGTGTCCTCTAGTTATCTGCCCCTCTGCTATGGAAACTATTTCTCCTTAGTTACTCTATGAAAACAATTTGCTATCTTAAACACCTATATCAAACTTCCTCTCTACCTTCTCTGCTCTAAGAGAATTATCTTTCTTTTCCACTCTCTCCTCAACATCAAGGTAGCATTCAACCAATTATAAAAATGCTATAAAAATGCCTATGAAATTTGGTGTCAAAGTTCATCAAAAAGTTCTCTTGCAAAGGCGCACTATACTCTGTTTTACATAAGCTAAATTTGCTTTGGTTTCTTTCAGGCTTATTTTCTGTAATTCCTATTAGCAACCATAGAAGCAATGTAGGGAGTTTGGAAGTTGCAGATAAGTGGATTATACATGGTGAATGGGTTAAAATGCATACAAAATGTTATCAGGAAATGGCCAGAAGATGATTGGTAAAATGTATTAAAAATATACATTTGAGCTTAATTTTGACTTCACTTCTATTCAGTATGGTCTATCGAAGACAAGTTACTCACAAGAGCTCAGAACTTTTTGCACAGCTAAGATTTTATATGTTGAATAAACGTTTTGTGGAAATGGTGGTGTAGTCGTATTTTTGCTGGATTAGCAATCCAAAGATGAAGAGTAATGCTATGGGGACCTGGGCCCAAATCTTGCCATGGCAGAATTTAGAAGAAAATCTGGAATTAAAAGTCCAGTGATGATCCTGAAACTATTGTTGAATGTCATAAAAACCACCTAGTTTTTATGAACCCACCTAGTTCACAATTGCTCTTTACTGAAGGAAATCTGCCATGTCTCTCAGACCTGCCAAATAACAGTCTGACATAATCATATTCATGAAATCATACCTTTCAGACACCACCCTGTTTGGGACATCATCCTCATCAACCACAAATGCATCTGTTCATGGCAAAATGGACAGATTAGTCGCCGCACTTACGCAAGGATATTTTGGCCTTGGAGGGAGTGCAGAGGAGGTTTACTAGGCTGATTCTGGAGTTGAGGGGGTTGAGCTATGAGGAGAGGCTGAATAAACTAGGCTTGTACTTGTTAGAGTTTAGAAGAATGAGGGGAGATCTCATTGAGACGTATAAGATGTTGAATGGGATGGATAGGATAGAGGTGGAGAGACTCTTCCCACTCAGAAAGGACAGTAGGACGAGAGGGCACAGCCTCAGGATAAAGGGGGGGGGGGGGCGGTTTAGAACGGAGTTGAGGAGGAACTTCTTCACTCAAAGGGTGGCGAATCTCTGGAATTCTCTGCCCGTTGAAGTGGTGGAGGCTACCTCGCTCAATATTTTTAAGACGCGGGTTGATAGGTTTTTGATAGGCAAGGGGATTAAGGGTTATGGGGAGAGGGCGGGAAAGTGGAACTGAGACATGACAGATCAGCCATGATCTTATTGAATGGCGGGGCAGGCTCGAGGGGCTAGATGGCCTACTCCTGCTCCTATTTCTTATGTTCTTATGTAAAATCAGTAGGAGTGACGACTGCACAGTCCTTGTGAAGTCCCATCTTTACATTGTTGGCACCTCATTTTTAGGTGTGCCTGATGTAGCTCCTGGCATACCCTCCTGCACTCTTCATTGAATCAAGGTTGATCTCCTGGCTAGGTGGTAATGGTAGAGGGGGGATGGAGCCAGGTTATGAGGTTACAGATGATGGATGAATATAATACTGCTGCTGCTGATGGCATGAGTGCCTTATGGTTGTCCAGATTTACTACCCATGTTTATTAGATCTGTTTTAAATCTATGCCATTGAGCACAGTGGTAGTGCCACATAACACTATGGAGGGTGTCTTCACACATCAGCACAAAGGGTAAAGTTGAAGTATTTGCAACAATCATCAGCCAGAAGTACTGAGTGTATGATCCAACTAAGCCTCTTCTGGTGGTTTCCAGCATGATGTGGAGATGCCAGCGTTGGACTATGGTAAACACAGTAAGAAATCTCACAACACCAGGCTAAAGTCCAAAGCTTTTGCTACCAAATAAACCTGTTGGTCTTTAACCTGGTGTTGTGAGACTTCTTACTGTGTTTCCAGCATCACAGATGTAAATCTTCAGCCAATTCGATTCACTCCACGCAATAACAAGAAACGGCTGAAGGCACTGAATATTGCAAAGGTTGTGGGCCCTGACAATATTTAAAAATGGTACTGAAAACTTGTGCTTCAGAACTTGCCACACCCCTAGCTGCGTCAGCACAACTACAACCCCGGCATCTAACCGGCAATGTGAAATATTGCCCAGCTACATCCTGCAAAAAGCAGAACAAATCCAATCTGCCTAAATACCGTTTATCAGTTTATTATCCATCATCAATAAGATGATGGAAAGGGTCATCAACAGTATTGTAAAGTGGCACCTACTTAGTAATAGCCTGCTCACTGACATCACTTTGGGTTTTACCAGGGCCACTTGGCTCTTGACTGCATTACAGCCTTGGTCCAAAACCCATCTAGTTCACTAGTGCTCTTTATTGAAGGAAATCTGTCGTGTCTCTCAGACCAGTCAAGTAACTGCCTGACATAACCATGCTCATGGAATCAGTGGTGAGGTGAGAGTTACATCAAGGCCACCTTTGAATAATGTGGCATCAAATGACCCAAGCAAAACTGGAGTCAATGGGAACCAGGGGAAACCCCTCTGTTGGTTGGAGTCATATCTGGTATAAAAGAAGATGGTTGTGGTCGCTGGAGGCCAATCATCTCAGTTATAGGACATCACTGCAGGAGTTCCTCAGGTTAGTGCCCATCTACAGCTACTTCACCAATGAAGTTCCTTCCATCATAAAATCAGAAATGGGGATGTTCGCTGATGACTGCACAATATTCAGTACCATTCATAACTCCTCAGCTACTAAGGCAGTTCATGTCCGAATGCAGTAAGACCTGGACAACGTTGAGGCTTGGGCTGATATGTGGCAAGTTACATTTGTGCCATACAAGTGCCAGATAATGATAATAGCCAATGTCCTTTGCCATTTAATGGCATTACCATCACTGAATTCCCCTCTATCAACATTCAGGGAGTAACCATTTACTATAAGCTGAGCTGGACTAGCCATATAAATACTGTGACTACAAGAACAGGTCAGAGACTGGGAATTCTGCACCAAGTAACTTGACTCCTGAATCTCCAAGGCCTGTCCACCATCTACAATACAGAAGTCAGGAGTGTGATAAAATGCTCTCCATTTGCTTGGAAGAGTTCACCTCCAGCAACACTCAGGAAGATTTACACCATCCGAGAAAATGCAGCCGGCTTGATTGGCACCCCATCCATAAACATTCACTTCCTCCACCATTGACGCACAAAGACAGTAGTGTGTACCATCTACAAGCTGCACTGCAGGAGCTCAGCAAGGCTTCTCAGACAACATTAAAACTCACGGTCACTACCATCTAGAAGAATAAGAGCAGCATACATATGGAAACACCACCACCTGTAAGTTCCCCTTCAAACCACTCACCATTCTGACTTGGAAATATATCACTGTTCCTTCGCTGTCACCGAGTCAAAATCCTAGATCTCTACACCCCAGGGACTGTAGTGGCTCAAGAAGGCAGCTCACCACCACCTTCTCAATGGCAATTAGGGATGGGCAATAATTGATGACCTAACCACTGCCTGCGTTCCTGATCCCATGAATTAATTTAAAAATTAGTTCTCTGGATGTGAATTTCATCTCTGGTTGTCCTGTTTTCCAATTATGGAAAATGCCTGTGAAACCTGGAAAAACAGTATAACTGCTGTTTGCTATTTTTCAGGAGTTTTTTGTGGCTCTCCTGCTGCAGTTATAACCGGCGATTGGGAAAATACATCCTGGCTGGAATTTTCCAGCTCTTCACGCTTCTAGGAACTTTTTGGGAGACCAAGTACAAAGAACTCAAGGAGACAGTAATTCTGGTTGAAAATGTACTTTATTACCCAGGCCTGATCCATGTGTGTACGAAAACAATTTGGGGCAGCCCAAACTATCCTAAATTGCATTGCTATCAGTATTACAATTATACATTTTTCAAAAATCATTTGCCCGCCAACTCTGCTCACCCCAACTGCATATGAGCCAATCATTTCAGTATGAATCGTTTACCTTGGCCAATAACGTTTTATTCTCTGGCAGCATGAGAATGCATAGGTCCATAGAATCTGAAAGTGCTTGCCACTGTCTCCTAGCAACCCTGACCGAATATGTAGGTCCATAGAGTTCAAAAGTTATTTTCCCACTGTCTACTTGGCAACCCTTTATTGGGAAAATTGTATTGCTCTATTCATTCTACTGTCCAGGAAGCTTGTATGTTCTAAAGCCCACATTGATAAGAGTTTTGCTTCACTCAAAGCTGCATTGTTTTCAAGGAATGTATGTTCTAAAGCCCGCATTGATAAGAGTTTTGCTTCACTCAAAGCTGTATTGTTTTCAAGGAATGTGGTTCTTCTTGCCCAGCTGTATCCCATCATGCCATTGAGTGTCATAAGCAAAGATGTATGCTTTTAATACAGAATATAAAAATACATGTTCAAATTCTCTAACAGTGGTTATATATGTTTCTATGCAAACTGTACTTTTGTAACTCTGGATGTTTTGTACTTTTTCTACACTATATTCACTCTAAATTAATCTATCTTGATCCATTAGTCTTTTTTAGTCCCAGATTGTCCTAAACCTCTCTAACAACACTGGTGGGATCATCTTGTCCCTCCAACAGCACACCCCAACCATGGGTTCACCAGTGACATAGAATGCAGTCAATGGAAAATCACATTGACAGGAGCAGAAGATCCCACCACTGGGGAATGGGTCACTGCCTCCTGCCATGAGAAACATGCATCAGGGAGGCCAGAGAACCCCCCATCTGCCTTTCTCTCTCCTTTCCTGTATTGTGCATTTTTCTCTATATGCCGCTGCATGCCTATACAGCACTATTTTGGAGTTTCACTGTTGCAAAATGTGTCTCTACCTTTATCTTTTTCTTGTAAATGTGTCTCTGTTTTTTTGTGTATTACTCTTTCTTTCTCTGTCTCACTGTTAGATTCTCTGTATTTCTGTGTGTCTATATTTCTGCGTGGGCCATCTCTTTCTTATCTGCATCTCTTTGTGTGATTATACCCCTCTGTCCCTCTTCCTTCTTTTATTCCCCTAAGTATACTGAATGGCAATTGCTTGCAGATTTTAATTGCTCGCTCCTATGATCCCATCTTCTCATAACACATTAGAAAATGATGCATACTGATCCTGGGCTGTTTCACGGATTTAGTTAGTTTGTGAAAATAATCCATGAGCCCATGGTGATGTAAAACGTTAAATATTGTTTTGAAGTATGGAAGGCGCCATCCTGCCTGCATGTTATTTGAAGTGGGCGTGATGCCAACAGGCCTGCTGGCGTGACGTTCAGAAGCATAGCAGGCCTGGATTGACTGAATGGAGCATTGCGGGAACAGAAAAAGAAAGCAAGGCATGATGACAGACAGGAAGATTCTGCACCACACAACTGCAACCTGACCATTCAGATCAATGCTGCCAATTACTGAGGCTACAAGTTAAAAGGTTTTGTTTTGTTCTGTACCTTGTCTCTCAGCCAGCAGCTGGGGGATTCTTAGTGCAGAAAGCCTTAACTGTGTGAGTACAGGCCCTACTCTCACCTTTGACCCCAAGATAGATCCTAGCTCATGTGAACTGACTTATAAAGCTTGATATAGCTTCCCCTAAGAGGCTCATTCAGCATTCAGTATCCCATCTGTCATGGCACTTTCACACCCCATGTTACAGGCAACAGTAAAATCATTTTACACTGGATTAAGGGTTTGTTGTGACAGCTTGTAAAATCTCTGCTGGTTGGTGGGAATCCAATCCTCTTTTTTCTTAAAAGGAGCTGGATGTTCACAAAAAATCCTCAACCAAATCAAGTTTGGTTAACAAAAAATAACACACTGTACATATCCAATATTTCGCAGCCTTACAAAGCAGTGGTCAGCATATATTTATGGTCATTGATACTATTCCAGCCAACTGGTCTGTTAAACAAACCTTTATTCTAGAAAGTGCAAATGATCAGTCAGAACTCTAGCAATTGAAAGTATATTGAATAGTTTCTTATTTCCTTGCAATCTTTTTAAACCCTATATTTTAGATATATATATATTTGGGAAGTATGTGAATCAAGCATGAATGAAATATGAGAGGCTGTGGATAATATCAAGATATATTTAACACCAGTGTAAACGGATTGCTGATTGGCCAATGCTACTCCTTACCCCTGTCATTCAGAAAATCCCATTATGTAGGTTGTAATTCATTACTTCCCCAGGAACCAGCTGTATGTTCCCTTGAATAAGAGTCATGCGAAGGGACTGAGACTGTTTGGAAAATGCATTACGATTGTTTCACATCTCTTTCTCAGGTTCTTCTCAATGGTCAATTGTTGCATCTTCAGACCAGGGTTTCCAAATCCTATTAGGGAGACTTATGTATGTCAAAACCTGACTGTGTAAAGTTAAAGAGAAAACTAGTTATTCACACACAAAGAGAGGGAGAGATTCAACAGGCTAGCATAAGGGGGAGCAAGAGGCTTCTCAACTGGTCTGAAGAGAGAGAGAGAGAGAGAGAGAGGTTCTCCCGTCAGCATAAGACACAGCAAGAGTTTTTTTTATTCATTCATGGGTCATGGATGTCAATGGCTGGCCAGCATTTATTATCCATCCCTAGTTGCCCAAGAGCAGTTGAAAATCAACCACATTGCTGTGACCCTGGAATCACATGGAGGCCAGGTCAGGTAAGGACAGCAGATTTCCTTCCCTAAAGGAAAGTGAACCAGATGGGTTTATCTGACAATCGACAATGGTTTCATGATCATCATTAGATTTTAATTCCAGATTTTTTAATGAAATTCAAATTCCATCATCTGCCATGGTGGGATTCGAACCAGGGTTCCCAGAACATTAGCTGAGTTTCTGGATTAATAGTCTAGCAATAACACCAATAAGCCATTACCGAGTATCCCCCAACCATGTAGCCTGGCATGAGGGACAAATTAATGGTTGTTTTTTAACAGCTGGCCTGAGTAGACCTAATGGAGAGAGAGGTGGTGATCATTCTAACCCAATGGATTTACTGTCGGTCATGTATCTGCCCGTCAATAACAACAACCTGTACAATCTGATGTGATTAAAAAGCCCCACTTCACTTCAGAGTAGTGAAAATAACTGGGTGGCAGGGGTGGGCGGAATGTTAGAGGTGACAGACAAAGACATAATCCAAGAATTACATGACAAATTTTAGGGCTAGCATTCTGCTGTTTAGGGCTCATTTAACTCAAAAGCTGGATGAAGAGGAAAGGTGTAGAAAGTGTCAGAGAGATAGAGATCCTAGCTGAAGAGTTGGGGAGGTTTTGGGTCATTTTAATGGAGGGCAAAGATAATAAAACATGAGAAACAGCCCCAAATGATCAGATCTTTGTCCTGGGCAAGAACACTGTCTTAGTACCAGTTAGAGATAGGACAGTAGTTAGAAGCTAAGATATGAGCCTTTGTAAGGGCTGTAGGCAGTTATTTCAAGATATGCCTGCTCTTGATAAAATCTATGGGCAACAAATCTATTACTAACAAATGGAAGTGGTGAGGAAAAATGGGGGTTTCTCTCCAGAGAAACATGCTGTCTTCTCTCCAGATCTTACCGCACTCCACCGCAAAAGAACAGGTGATGATGTATCATGCCATGTTGGGGGGGGCCTCAACATGTCAGCAAAGCCTGACTGCACTGAGACATGTTTGAAGGGCACACTGATCTGACTACACAATAACTGCCTCCCCCATCCCCCCACCAAAACACTGACCTCCTCGACTGTGGAGGTCTCAAGCAAAACCGACACTCTGGCCTAGCACCTTGGGCTCTGAGGGAGTCAGAAAGGTTGGTCCAGTGGCCATTTGCCCTTCTGCCACTGTCAGGCTGAGAGGGAGGTTCCCCCAAAGGTCCTGGGGGTGTTGGGTGGGCTTGGTCTAAGGGCAAGGGGTTGTTTTCATAGAAATCATAGGAACCCTACAGTACAGAAAGAGGCCATTTGGCCCATTGAGTCTGCACCAACCACAATCCCACCCCGGCCCTACCCCCATATCCCTACATATTTTATCCACTAACCCCTTTAACCTACACATCTCAGGACAGTAAGGAGCAATTTAAGCATGGCCAATTAACCTAACCCACACATCTTTGAACATTTCAGCACTGTCCCCTGGGATGAGAGTCATGTGGTCACAGTGCCCCTTCTAGACCTGGCAGATCTGAAGGTTATGCTTGCCATGGTAATTTCAGGCAGCGCTATAATTAACTTCTTCATTCCTGCCTGTTCACTTTAATCTCCATGCCCCTGGAGAGCTGGGAGGATTTTCAATCACAGTAGAATTACATTCTACAGCTGGGATTTCCCTCTCTCTCTCTTCCTCAGAAGCTGCAGATGTGAGAAGACCCCTTTGATGTCCTCTGACAGAGAGGAGATGTCAATTTCACTGGGTGGTGAGGCGGGGAGGAGAGGGGTGGGTGCAGGGGGTTCATCATCCACAGCTGTTCACTCAGCCCCAGTGTATTCACACAACTTTCATTTGAAGCCTTTGAACCTTCCTAGAAAGCTCAAATGCTTTGAAACCCTTTCCATTCCATTGAAAACCTTTGCTCTCTTTCAATTTCATAATGCAGTGCTTTGAAATAGGCTTTGACTGACACTTACTCATTTTCTGCTCTGCCTCCAGTCAGCTGCATTTATTTACCTTTCCCTTCATGCTTGACTGCATCTTAAGTTTCTAACCACGATATTTACAAAGATTCTAAGGCTGATTGACAACTGTGGTTTCTTCAAAGGAAATAAGTGGTCTGCAAAAGAGGAAATGAAATAATTTATTCCCTTTAATAAGCTCTTGGAGCTGTCAATCATACTAAGAGCGTACAGGCCCGCCACTATGATCATAGGCTTTTGAAGCAGTAATAATGAAAGTTGTCAGGATTATGTCAACCAACAGCTATTAAAAATGCAGGATTATGTCAACCAACAGCTATTAAAAATGCAGGGACCATTGTTTTAAAGTTTGTTTCATAGTAGGCTGATGTTTCTCCAATATGTAAAAAACAAAGGACTTAAATAACTAAATGGCCGAAAAGGCCATAGCCACCTTTTTCATGCAGCCATGTCTTCCCTTAAAAATTATTAGTCACACACTATGGAAAATATGTCTTGCTCCAATGGAAATGAGATCTGGCTGAACTCAGCATTGAGTGCTAGGTTCAGGTTTCCCACTTACATGAATCGCATTCTACCCTCTTTTTCCCACGCTCCCCCACAGACCCTCCAAGTAAATACAGGATATGTTGGGAACTGGGGTGGGACTTCTGGACAAAAGGTCCGAGCACCACTGTGGCTAAGGTACGAGGTCTCCACAATCTGGGCCTCATTGTTTGATTGCTGAGATTTTGATAGAAGCTGAAAAGCTCATTTTAATTCTAATGCTGAGCTAAAAGAACTTCTGACTCACCTAGTGTTTGATGGAATTTACATTTACACAAGAACTTACATTTGTATCGTATTCTTAACATATAAAAAAAATCCCAAGGAGTTACACAGGGGTGTTGCTTAGCAAAGTTTGATACCAAGCCACATAATGCTTCAAGGCACAAAACGTTAGTCTAAGTTCTAGGTTTTAAGGACATAAACATGTCGGAAATAGGAACAGAGATGGGCCATTTAGTACCTCAAGCTTGTTCTACCATTTAGTAAATCATGGCTGACCTGATTATTGCATTAACTCCAGTTTCTCTTCTGTTGTCTCATAACATTTGACTCTCTTGTAGATCAATGAGTATCTTAAAGCAGGAAAACGAGTTGGAGAATTGGAAGTGTATAGGGATTAAATTCCAGAGCTAAGGGATTAGGCAGCTTAAGGTACAGCTCCCAATGATGGTGCAATTAAAATTGGGAATGTTCAAAATTCCAGAATTAGATTAGCACAAATATCTTGGAGTGTTGTGAGGCTGGGGGAGATTACAGGTGAATGTCAAGTCAGAAGGGCTCAAAATCAGATGGGATGGTCAAAGTCACAGTACCCATTATCTAACTGTCTCTGCTGGTATCTTACTGGTGGTAGGGTAGATCAATTAGTGGCCACCTAATGGCCTAAATGTGCCATCACTACAATTCTACCAGCATTGGCAGGTGTCCATGCCATATGATAAGGCTGCCAGGTCAACCTTGACATCCTGGCTGTGTGCTTCGGGTGAGGAAGGTGTGGTCCCTCCTGCTTGGGCTACTGAGCCCAATGGAGGACCCTCTTCCTGCAGGAATGACGACTGATGCTTGCACCTCCCCTGCCCTACCCTAGGCCTCTTGATCAAGGGTGTCTATTCCACCCTTGAAATGGCTTGCCTGACTGGCCCCATGTAGGCCACCCGATTTGCCTTCATTGGGGAATGTAGCCTCCGCTCTTGATCATGTCACTGGGACTTGGAACTACAACCCCTCTTATTGGCTGGCAGCTCTTGGAGGAGGGATACATGGGAGCGGAAGCTATGAACTCAGGCAATCAGCTGTAAGATCGTGTTGTGTCATCCTGGACCGCTGGATATGAACTCGGCCACAGTCTTTGTGCAAACTCCAGCCAAAATAGTCCATGATCACAGTGCTGATCAGTGAAGGGGACTTGGTGCAAGTAAGGATGTAAGCTGTAGAATGTTCAAATGATCTCCTGTTTCCAGAGGGCCAAATATGAAAAGCCAGCCAGAAGTGCCTTGATAATCAAGGGTAGAGATAACCAAGACATAAATGAGGGTTTCAACAGCAGAGGGACTGAGGCAGGGGTGAAATCGGTCAATGATATAGAGTATGGTGTCGATATATGCCCATGGTCATCTTGGGGGCAATGGTGGGAAGAGATAGGACTGAGCTTGATCAGTATAAATGTGAAGGTAGGCTCCATGATAAAGTATGGTGTCACAAACAGGTGAGTTGTAGATGACGGAAAACAAATGTTCAAAGATGACCTTGGGTGACTTCCAAAACCATCATGCAAAGGTGGAAGAAAGTGTTGTCATAGAAGATGTACTGTTTTTATTGGATCAGGCAAAGATGGAAACTGGATAGTGCAGTTCCACAGAAGTGAAGAACTGAACAACGTGCTTCCTTTTCCTTCTTTGGCCAGGATTTTCTGATAGTTTCATTTTCAGTGAAGTAGGGCTTCTGCTTATCCTCCAAGGTGCATTTCCATAGCACCTTTCACAACTGCTTTACAGCCAATGAGATATTTCTGAAGTATAGTTGCTGCTTTAGAGCAGAGACGCAGCATCCAATATGTTCCCAGCAAGGTCCCACAAACACAATGTGATAATGACAAGATAATTGGCCAAGATTGGGGAGGATGTAGTGGGGAATTCCCTTGCATTTCTTTGAAATATTGCCAAGGAATTCTCTGTCCAAGTAGTGCCATGGAGTTTCTAAATCAGCTCAAGCAGGCAGGTGAGGCCTCATCCAAAATGTGGCAGCCCTGATTGCACAGCGCTCTCTCAGCACTGCACTGGAGTGCAGTTTGACTTTTGTACTTGAGTCCTAGTGTGAGACTTGAACTTAGAACCTTGAGACTCAAAGGTGAGAATGCTACCTGTTTTTATTCTTTCTGGGGATGCAGGCATTGCTGGCAATGTCAACATTTGTTGCCCATTCCTAATTGCCTTGGAGACAACGTGGTAGTGAGTTACCATCTTGAAGTGCTGCAGTCCCTCTGGCAACTTCTCTGTAGCAATTTGACATAACTGATTGGCTTGCTGGTTCAGTGTCAACCATATTGCTGTGAGTCTGGAGTCACATGTCAGCCAGAAAACTTAAGAATAGCAGATTTCATTCCCTGAAGAGGCATTTTTGAACAAGGTAGTTTTTATAGCAATTATGATAGCTTCACCATTACTGAAACTTGCTTTCAATTTCAGATTTAGTAATTAATTGAATTTAAATTCCACCAGTTACCATGGTGAGATTTGAAGTTATACACCCACAGAATTAGCTTGGTCCTCAGGACTACTAATCCAGTGACATTATCTATGTGCCACTATCTCCCTCAGCTGAGCAATATTTGTCATACATACTCGACAGACACTACCGTAACCCTTTTCTGTGCCTACCTATTTTAATATAAGCAATACATGGCTACTCCGCCCACTATACATCATGACCTTGGGTGTCTCCACGGCTGTAACTTTGGCCCCTTTTTTTCAGCTCTGGAGTAATATGAATATAAGGGTAATGACTGAGACTTGCCTTGGGAATCTGTTGTAGTGAAAAAAATCAACAGTCAGTGACATTTAGGAATTCTATCTGTGCCCCAAATTTTCCTTTTCTACTAATTGAGGCCTGTGCGCAACAGTGCTTAACAGTACTTCACACAATCACAGAATCTTTACAGTACTGAAGGAGGCCATTCAGCCCATTGAGTCTGCACTGACTCTTTGAAGGAGCATTCTACCTACTCCCACATGGTGGCACAGTGGTTCGCACTGTTGCCTCACAGTGCCATGGACCTGGGTTCGATTTCTGACCTTGGGTCACTGTCTATGTGGAATCTGCATGTTCTCCCCGTGTCTGCATGGGTTTCCTCCGGGTACTCCAGTTTCCTCCCACAGTTTGAAAGATGTGCTGGTTAGGTGCATTGGCCATGATAAATTCTCCCTCGATGTATCCGAACAGGTGCCAGAGTGTGGCGATTAGCGGATTTTCACAATAACTTCTTTACAGTGTTAATGTAAACCTACTTAGAACACAAATAAATAAACTTAAAAACTATGAATACCCTGCCTTATCACTGCATCTCACACACTGTTTTGTTTCCGATAGCAATCCAATTTCCTTTTGAATACCTTGATTGAACCTGCCTTCACCACTGTCTCAAGAAGTTTGTTCTGGACTCCAACCATCTTCTGGGTGAAAAAATGTTTCCTTCCATTATTTTTACTTCTATTGCTAATTATTTTGATTACTGTGCATCTAGTTCCTCATGCTCTCATGAGTGGAAACAATTTCTCACTATTTCCCCCATCCAGACACTCACTTGCACAGAACCCCTCTCCCCTTGAACCTCTACACTGCCCTCTTTATCCTGGGACCCAGCAGATGAGCCCTGCATTCAGCAATCAATCAGGGCAACTTAAAATGAAAGATTGCCTCTTTCAAATTAACCTAGGATTTCACCACACATGAATGCGTGGATGTTCAGTCACTCAACTTGCCTTTCACAAAATAGGTTGCAATTTTCCAATTCCAGCTGCTTAGTCATAGAAGATGGGGATCAGAAAAAAGAGTGATGTATCTCTACAAATCTCCAGATCTTCCTGCCATGCTTTTCCAATAAACCTTCTCCCACCAGCCCCCTCAAAATTAATCCTCGAAATGTTCTTAACAATTACTACGAAATTCCCCTATTACTCATACCACCCAGATCTCTTTTCCTGCACTCCATGGTCAGTTTTTCTTCAATCCATTCAATCACTTGCTCTCAAAAGAAGTCTACGACTTGGTCTCCTGCCATTGTGGATTCAGACACACAGCTGCCCCATCAGTAGTGGTTGATGATTATTTCACAAGCATAAAACCTAAAATATTGCGATATGAATAACAATGGTCCATGTCACTTACCATCTCATTCTTTCCCACTCCTAAATGTTGATGGGCTGCACATTTCAAGCATCATCTGTCATCCCTGTGCTGTCTGGCTTACATTTGTTCCTATCCGACCAATGCCTCCCATTTTAATTCTCATTCTCATATTCAAACCCCTTTGTGGCCTTGTGCCTCCCTATCTCGGGCAACCTCCTGCAGCCTGCTACAAAACTGGAATCTTCCAATCTCGCCTGTGGCGGGACCAGTTGTGGTTGGGCTGGTAAAGTCAGAGCAGCAGTGAAACAATTATGGGTTTTAAAAAAGAATACCCAGGCAGATCCCAGCTGCTGCATTTCTCCAACTGTGGACTCCTTTGCATCAGCTGCTCCCTTAGCCCCGGGTTGTTGAGTTCTGGAATTACCTCCCTAAACATTTCCAACTCTCTATCCTTCCGTAAGCACCTTTAAATCTTACAGGGTAAATCTTCTAATCCCGCCCACTGCGGGAAACGTAGCAGTCGGGCAGAAGATTTGGCAGCCCATTTAAAGGCGGGAATTTCTCATCTGGGGTGCGTGCAGCTGGAAAATCACACCCTCGGGCCTGCCTCCATACCCTACCCATTCTAAAAAAAAATCACAGCACTTTTGCTGCGGTTTGGCATATAATCAATAATCAGCAACCAGCTGCTTTTGGGCAGAGAACTGAAGAATTGTGAGGGAATTTCATGGAATCATTATTACAGTTATTCAACACAAAAATTCTCTGTCAATCAAATGATTGCACTATAATGGAGGTCTCAGACAAACCAAAATAAGCTTGTCTAAAATCTAATGATCAAGACAGCAGCAGAATAAATTTAATTTTTCTCCATCGTCCACCGTATTATAATTTTCAAAGCTTTCCAAAAGACTTGCTTTTTCCAAATGCAAATGTCTTGTGGCCCACCCACACAATATTGTGTTGTGGAATTCTTTGTCCTCAGACACATTTGTTAATTGGCCAGTCAGCACTTAGTCTGTTGCTTGACAAACATTAGCTATAACTAATGTGGTGCCGGGAAGCTTGGTGTTTGATTTCCTGAAGCACACTAATAGTAATTAACACCCATCTATGAACTTGTGTGGATGACGATTCTGTGTGCTAATGAAAATAGCATATGTAACAACTGGTGGTCACATCTCCACCAACCTGCCTTATACATTTGCCTGTTTTGTACCCTTCCTTTGGGCATTTGGTTGAGTTCCTCCCATTCTGATGAGAATGGCCATGGATTATTTCATCCATTAAATAGTATTGGGTCCCCTGCAGGGAAGCCAGCAGGCAAGTCCAGATGGGTTGCAACCGATCTGTGTTTTTTTAACAGTTTCTTCCACCTCTGCCCTGAAGTATCTCGTTAGCAAGTGTAGCTCAGGAATGGTTGGAGGTGAATAATTAACACATTGTACAAAGGAAAAGAAAATGCTGCCATATTTCTTATTGGTGCTTTCTAAATTCTCTCTATCTTCACAATTGGTATCTTCATCACTTGAGGCATCCATCTGTCATCCCAAGTGAAAACTATTCTTTCCGTTTCCAGGCTGGAAAAATGAAGATAAATTAGTGATTTCTGCCAGTAACGTTCAGCCTAGGCATATTAATTTTTAGATCCATACACTTTAATATTGCAGTGGTCTTTGTAGAAAAAAGCCTCATTGGCAAGTGCAATCTGAATTCCAAACTTGTTCAAATGCGTGTTCAGATATTGCATCTCATAATTATTTTCATTGTAAGCTTTTAGCTCACCTGAGATTTTTCTGCAATATTTTACTGGTTATCAAGCTACACTCTTTATACCTATAAAGACTTGATTACTTGTAAAGACTCACATTTCAACCATTCTTGACATTCCAATCTGTAATTATCTTACAGCTGTGTCTTTGCCAGCATATGTATGATGTTTGTGAACCTACTTCCATTTTTGGAGATAGGCTAGCAACTAATGTTTACTATATTCACACGGACTTCCACAGCTACGTGAACTACACTTTCTTATACCCTGCTTCCTGAAACAACTCCATTCCATTCTGCCACTTTCTCCACCCCCATCATGTCTGTTCTGACATTGCAACATTCCACACCAGCAGTTCTAACATGACTTCCTTTTTCCTCAACTTATGATCCTGGCCCATCACGGTTGACAGGGTCCCTCTATCCCGTTCTGATTCATTTCATGCATTCTGCTCGCACTCTGCTCTCCCTGCCAGAACCATTATAGGCTTTCCTTTGTCCTCAACAACCCCTCTAGCCTTTGTATTCAACTGTCAATCCTCCACCAGCTCCAGTATGATGCAACCTCCAAGCCACTATCCCGTCCCCTTTTAGTATTCCGAAAGGATCACAGGCGTGATTTTCCTGGCCCGCTGTGCTGCTCGGGTAGTCCTATAGAGAGTCACGAATGGTGTTCAGCTGCGACTTTCCCAGGCCCTTTTTTAAGTATAGTCAGCCTCATGCTGGAAATCAGCGTGAGGCTGATTAAAATGTGGAAGTCATCATTTCCAAATCATTAGCGAACCTGAGACGGTATTCTTCGGGCTTGCTAATGTTCCCCCACTATACCCTGCTAACCAGGAGAGATTTTCACCAGTGAGGAATGTTTCCGCCCCTCCCTCCACCAGGAGAGATTTTCATGAGTGGGATATGTTTCCCTCCCCCCACACCATGCACCCCGTCCTCTCCCCACCAGGAGAGATTTTGGGGATTAAAGCTGGTTCCCAACAACAGGGATCAGGTGTGATCAGTCTGCTGGTGGAGACAGAGGCTGTTGAGGTCAGGGGCAGGGTGAAGTGCCTCTTGGGCAAAGCCAGGTAGTTGTGGGTGGAAACTAGATGGGCCAGAAGGCCTCCTTCTGCACTGTAGAGATTCTATGATTTTAATTCTCTATCTTTCTTTCATCTTGACCCTTCTATCCATGGTCTGCTAGTTTTTCAGCGAATCTCAACGCATGCTGGAGAAACAGCGCCTTATTTTTCGACTCAGCACTTTACAGCCCTTTGCACTCAACAATGAGTTCAACAAATTTAGGTCACAACTTCTGTTTCCATCTTGTTTTATGATTTATTTTTCTTTTGTTGTATTGGTCTTATCCTGTTTGTTCATCCCTTCATGTTGCATTCAGATAGCTTTTACATAACAATTCAGGCCTCATTTGCATACAGCTTTTGTTTCTTTATTTCCAATCACTTTGGTTGTTGCGTCATGCTATATTTTGTAATATAAACTGCACCCCTCCCTCCTCCTCAACACCTATCATAAATCCCCTCGTTTGTTCTTCCTGCCCCCTCTTCCCTGTCACTGACTTACAATCATGGACGTGATCTTACTGGCTGCCACTGCTATGAGGATGGCGAATTTGGCACTCATCCAGATTTCCTTTCATGCAGCGGGAGATGAAATTCTCACTTGGCGTGAATGGCTGGAGAATTCCACCCCTTTCTTTTCCTACATTTGTAATGATAGATGATCTTGACCAGAAATATTCACTCTCCACAGATACTGCCTGACCTGCTGAGTTATTCCAGCAATTTTTGTTTTTATTTCCTATTTCCAGCCACTGTAGCATTTTAACTTTGCAGTGTTATTTTAAGTTATGTTCTGTAACAGAGGAGTAGATTAGAGTGGCACAGAAGGAGAATGGGGTTTCACGTGAGATGGGAGAATCACAAGAAGATAGAGGGGGGATATTATTGGACGAGAGGGGGGCATCATTGGATGAAAGGTGGAAAAGGGTGTCTTTTGTTATTAATTCATGGGATGAGAACGTAGAAACATAGAAGCTAGAAGCAGGATTTAGCAATGGTAATGCCATTGAATGTCATGGGGAGATGGTTAGCATATCTTTTGTTGGGGATGGTTATAACCTGCACTTTTGGCCCTTCGAGCCTGCTCTGGCATTCACCTTGGTCATGGCTGATCATCGAATTCATCGATCATCCTGTCAGGCCAGCATTTATTGCCTTAATTGTCCTTGAGAAGGTGGTGGTGAGTCTCAGCCTTGAACATTTGCAGTCAATGTGGTGTAGGGTTAGGTGCGATTAGGGAGGGAGTTCTAGGATTTGGATCCAGTGACATTGAAGGAGCAGCGATATAGTTCAATGTCAGGATGGGAGCTTGAGGTGGTGGTGTTCTCAATCCCTTGTCCTTCTAGGTGGTAGAATTTGAAGGGTTAAAAGGTGCTGTTGTTGGAGGCTTGGCGAGCTGCTGTCATGTGTCTTGTAGATGTATACACCACAGACACCGTGCACCGGTGACGGAGGGTGGGAATGGTTAATGTGGTGGATGGGGTGCTGATCAAGCAGGCTATTTTGTCCTGAATGGTGTCAGGTTTCTTGAATATTGGAGCTGCAGTTATCCGGGCATCAAACTCCTGACCTGTTTTCCATAAATTGTGGACAGGCACTGAGGGATCAGGAGGTTAGTTATTCATCATCGAATCCTGAGGTTCTAATCCAATCTCTTAACTACAATATCTGTATTGTTGGTTTCCTCCTGGCCACATCCCCCACACCCTCCTCCCCCTCCCAGGGTGTTGATAGTGGAGGATTCAGTGCTGGTGATGACATTGAACATCAAGGAGAGAAGGGGAGATCTTCTCTTGTTGGAGGTTGTCATTGCCTGGCACTTGCATGACGTGAATGTTACATGCCGTTTGTCAGCCAAAACTTGAAAGTTGTCCAGGTCTTGCTTAATGTGGGCACAGACTTCATCTCCACAATGTCTTTCCCTCTTAGGCAGTCCCTCAGGACCAAGGGTGATTTGCTTCCCCTCCATTTTGATGTGTAATATAATTGCTGACAGGCCCAACATGGGATCTGCAAGTTCTGCCACATGTGGGGCAACTGTGCTTGAAAGCTTGGATAGATAGGTTCTTTGGTTGTTGGTGCATTCCCTCTGATGCCTCAACTTTGCAATTGCACATTCCTGATGAAGGTTTTCCCCTCTAATTTATTCCCTCACCACATGCTGCACACCTGAGCTGGATATATCCTTCCAGCCTCAGCCAATTTGGTCATGGTGGCGCTACTGCACCACCCTTGATGTTTAGCAATTGAGTCTCCTACTCAGAGAACTTCATGTGTCTTTGCTATCCTCAGTGCTCCTTCCAAGAAGTCAACACAGGAAAGTATTACTTAACAGTCTCAAGGCAGATATTAGTGATGGTCAGCAGGAGGCTTTTTTGTCCATACTTAACTTGATATCTTGAGACATCATGGGCTCCACATTCAATGTGGAAGACTCCAAAACACTCTCCCCTTACTGTATATCGTGGTTTTGCCACCTTTGGTGGGTCTGTCCTAATGGTGGGACAGGGTATAGTCAGAGATGGTAATGAAAGGTCTGGAACTTTGGTCGTGTGACGGGGGAGTATGACTGTATTCGGCTGTTGTTTAACTAGCCTGTGGGACAGCTCTTCCAATTTTGACACAAGTCCCGAGATGTTAGCGAGAGGACATTGCAGGGTCAGTTGGTCTGGGTGTGCCATTGTAATTGAAGCAGTCTGTGCCCAAATGCAGCAAGACCTGAACAGCATTTAGGCTTGGGCTGACAAATGGCAAGTAACATTTGTACCACAAAAGTGCAGGTTATAACCATCCCCAACAAAAGATATGCTAACCATCTCCCCATGACATTCAATGGCATTACCATTGCTAAATCCACTACTATTAACATCCTATGTGTTACTATGGACTAGAAACTGAACTGGACTAGCCATATAAACACTATGGCTACAAGGGCAGATCAGAGGCTGGGGAATTTGAAGCAAGTAACTCATCTTATGACTTCCCAAAGCTTGTCTACCATCTACAAGGCACAAGTCAGCAGTATGATGGAAGACTTTCCATTTGCATGGAGTGCAGTTCAACAATATTCAAGCTTAAAACCATTCATGACAAAGCAGCTCGCTTGTTTGCCGCGCCATCCACCACCTCCAACATCTATTCCACCACCGATGTGCAGCATCAGAAGTGTGTACCATCTCCAGCAACTCATCAAGGCTCCACTGACAGCAACTTCCAAACCAGTTACCTCTACTACTAAGGAGGGCAAGGGCATCGGGTGCATGGGAACACCACCAGCTACAAGTTCACTTCCAAGTCACTCACCATCCTGACTTAAAACTATATTGCCGCTTTTCTTTCATTGCCGATGGGTCAAAGTCCTGGAACTCCCTCCCCCTCAGCACTGTGGGGGTACCTACCCCACATGGACTGCAGCGGTTCAGCCATCTTCTCCTCAGGAAATTAGGGATGGACACAAAAAAATCCTGGCCTAGCCAGTGACACTCATGTCCCATGAAAGATTTTTAAAAAAATTCCCACCTCTTGGTCAATGATCTGTCGTCTGCTTGGTTTTATTTTTGTTCGACCTTTCACCAGAAAAAGGCCATTTCAGAGTGCAGGTGAGAGTCAACCACATTGCTGTGGACCTGGAATCCCACGTAACCAGATAGAGATGGCAGATTTATTTTCCTGAAGGGTATCAGTGACCATGATGGAATTTTACCCCAATCTGGCACGTTGATGATCATCACTACTGTAACTTTTTTTAATAAAGATACATTAATTAATTGAATTTAAATTCCACCAGCTGCCGCGGCTGGATTTGAACTTGTGCCTCTGGAACATAATCTTGGCCATTGGATTACTAGTCTGGTTCCATGTTCTGCAAATTCAACACAGTCATTGCAAATGAACAAAAGCTATCTACAGTACCATCTGACTAGAGTATGATTTTACAGACAATTGACTGAATACTGTTCTTCATTTCCTCTTCACTTTGTCTATGCACACAGGTCTGTGTCCCAGAGAACAGGTGTGAAGTTGTCTTCAGTAACAGAACAGTTATGTGTGCACTTTGTGTTCCCCATAGCCTCTAAATTACAATTTTGCTTCCTGTGCCATGACCCTGGGTCCCTGACCCACAACTGTAACTTATTTTCTGTGACTAACAACTGTAATTCCCCAATTACCACGCTATGTTCTCCCACTACATTGCAAGATTCTGTTCCTGGAGCTGCAGCCAGCTTCTTCTAAGTTAATTCACTTCTATGTTCCCCCACATATCTGACTAACTATCAACTCTTGCAGGGGCAGGAGCAGGCATTTGCAGGTAGAATCTTAAAGGTGCTTTTTCTTTCTATGGAGAAAAATCAAACGCCTTCCTGCACTCACCGTAAACCTGTTGTTGTCGTTTCTCTTCCCACACCAAGTGGTGCACAAGACCGATATTGTCTGTTCCCATAGTGATATTTTTCCTGGAACAGGTTACCAGTCTGTTACCAGATGCTTATAGCTTGAGGGGCGCCACTCTGAATCAAGCATGGCTGACCAGGAATTGCTCCTGCTCTTACTGCATGCCACTGGCATGTTGGAAGGGTTTTGTAGGTTGATACTGAACCTGTTGGCTGTGTTATGAATGCACCTTCCTTGGCCATCAAGTCCAGGGGCTAGGCCAGGACTCAAACTCAGAGCTTCTGGCTCAGAGAAGGGACACTACCCACTGTACTACAAGACCTCCTATCCATTAAACCTGACCTGCCCATAAAGGATCAAATCTAAACACTTGAATCTACCCCCACGGCAATTAAGTTGCTAAAACTGAAGAAAAATTATTTCCTCTTCATTGAATAGAGTTTTCTCTTGAATTAAACCTTCCCACCTATATCTCCAATCCACGCCTGGGCTGATAGTCCAGTCAAGTGACTTTCTCAAAGATCCAGAAATGCAGTCTTCTAAAGGAACAAAAATTTGAAGTAGTGAATGCTGTAGGATTTAAAGGGTATGATGCTATTTGAGTCCAGTAACAGTACAGGCTAGATGACAAGCACTGTCACTGTGAAAAGACATCATGAATTCTTTCTGCTGAGGAAACACCATCCTGTTCACAATGATAATAATGAAAAAGTATCAGTGGTTAATTCGGGCTCTTTTTTATTATCCACACTCCATTTCTTGTTCCATTAGTTGCCTGCTTTTCAATCCAAAAGATTTAACACTCATATAAACATAATACAGTGGCAGAAAGTAGAGTTTTTTGTGGATTTATCTGAGACTTCACGGTATCATTATAAAATAATTGGTTATTAGTGGCCAGAGAAAATCCCAGGCTTTAGTGGCAATGTTTTCAATGAAACCTGGCAAGTCCAAATATTCTGATGGACAATTTTACATGTGTGATATGAATTAGCTGATACGACAGCTAATTTTTGAATGATTCCAATATTTGGGATGGTATCTTGCAAGTGTCTTTGATTGATCATCCATGATAAAATATCATTTTTTCTGATTTTATTCCATCACATAAACCAGTCAATCCCTGATATATCACTTATAAAAGCACTCTACATTGTAAATCAATTCCTCTATAATAGATGTAGCTGAAAGCAAATTATAGTGCATTAAAATGTGTGATCAATTGCCATAGCTTTTCTTTTTAAATTTGCTTTTGTGTTTTTCACTTCTTTATAGTAGAATGCTTGTATTGCAGTCAAAAAACGTCACCAGGAGACCTGTTTGGAAAGCAGAATGTTGCATTGATCTAGAACAGTGCATTTTAGTGTAAAGTGTCATTTTAATTATTGCTAATACATGAAGCTGTATCACACCATATTAATCTAACAACATTTTAGATTACATTCTATTCCCTGAGTCTGACATGAAAGCTTGCTTTATATTAAGTAACAATTTGTACTCCACTGCAGGAAACAAGAATTGAACTTTTCCAAACAGAGGCACGATTTTCTGGCCGTGCTCACCCCAAGAACAGAAAATCTTGCCCATCATCAATGAACCTTTTCAGGATCCTGTTCCGAGGTGGGCAGGACAGGATAATTCCACCCAGAGACTGCTTAAAGATGATTTGAAGTGACTAAAGGTGGCTACCCTAATTTGCATCACAGTGCATTCCATAGTCTGACTCCTAGGAATTGACACAGCAAGAAGTCTCACATCATCAGGTTAAAGTCCAACAGGTTTATTTGATAGTAAACCCATAAGCTTTCGGGGTTTACCCCTTCATCAGATGAGTGGAGAGTTCTGGTCTCTGACAGAGCATATAACAGCTCGCACAGTTTACAGAATACTGATTAGAATGCGAGTCTTTACAGCTAACCTGCTATTCAAGTCTTAAAGATGCTGACAATGTGAGTGGAGAGAGCATTAGGTTAAAGAGATGTGTATTGTCTCCAGACAGGACAGTATGTGAGATTTTACAAGTAAAAAGTCTGACAACACCAGGTTTAAGTCCAACCGATTTATTTGATAGTAAACTCAGAAGCTTTCGAGGGGACTCCCTCTTCGTCAGGTGAATGGAGAGTTCTGGCCTCGGACAGAGCATATAAAGCACAGACAGTTTACAGATTACTGATTAGAATGCGAATCTTTACACCTAACCTGTTGTTCAAGTCCTAAAGTGGCTGACAATGTGTGTGGAAGGAGCACTGATCACAGGTTAAAGAGAAATGTATTGTCTCCAGACAGCACAGTGAGTGAGGTTTTGCAAACCCAGGCAAGTCACGGGGGTTACAGATAGTGCGACATGAACCCAAGATCCCTGTTGAGACCGTCCTCATGTGTGTGGCACTTGGCTATCAGTCTCTGCTCAGTGACTCTGCGCTGTCGTGTGTCGTGAAGGCCGCCTTGGAGAACGCTTGCCCGAAGGTCAGAGGCTGAATGCCCGTGACTACTGAAGTGTTCGCCAACAGGAAGGGAACAGTCTTGCCTGGTGATTGTCGAGCGATGTTCATTCATCCATTGTCGTAGCGTCTGCATGGTCTCCCCAATGTACCATGCTTCGGGACATCCTTTCTTGCAACGTATCAGGTAGACAGTGTTGGCCGAGTTGCAAGAGTATTTACCGTGGACCTGGTGGATGGTATTCTCACGTGTGATGATGGTATCCGTGTCGATGATCCGGCATGTCTTGCAGAGGTTGCTGTGGCAGGGTTGTGTGGTGTTGTGGTCACTGTTCTCCTGAAGACTGGGTAGTTTGCTGTGAACAATGTTCTATTTGAGGTTGTGTGGTTGTCTGAAGGCGAGAAGTGGGGGTGTGGGGATGGCCCTGGCGAGATGTTCGTCTTCATCAATGATATGTTGGAGACTCCGGAGAAGATGTCGTAGCTTCTCCGCTCCGGGGAAGTACTGGATGACGAAGGGTACTCTGTCCACTGTGTCCCGTGTTTGTCTTCTGAGGAGATCGGTGCGGTTTTTCGCTGTGGCGCATTGGAACTGTCGATCTATGAGTCGAGCGCCATATCCTGTTCTTATGAGGGCATCTTTCAGCGTCTGGAGGTGTCTGTCACGATCCTTCTCATTGGAGGGATCTTGGGTTCATGTCGCACTATCTGTAACCCCCGTGAGTTGCCTGGGTTTGCAAAACCTCACTCACTGTGCTGTCTGGAGACAATACATTTCTCTTTAACCTGTGATCAGTGCTCCTTCCACACACATTGTCAGCCACTTTAGGACTTGAACAGCAGGTTAGGTGTAAAGATTTGCATTCTAATCAGTAATCTGTAAACTGTCTGTGCTTTATATGCTCTGTCCGAGGCCAGAACTCTCCATTCACCTGATGAAGAGGGAGTCCCCTCGAAAGCTTCTGAGTTTACTATCAAATAAATCGGTTGGACTTAAACCTGGTGTTGTCAGACTTTTTACTGTGTTTACCCCAGTCCAACGCCGGCACATCCACATCAGATTTTACAAGCCCAGGCAAGTCATGGGGGTTACAGATAGTGTGACATGAACCCAAGATCCCAGTTGAGACCGTTCTCATGTGTACGGAACTTGGTTATCAGTCTCTGCTCAGCAACTCTGCGTTGTCGTGTGTCGTGAAGGCCGCCTTGGAGAACGCTTACCCGAAGATCGGAGGCCGAATGCTCATGACCACTGAAGTGTTTGCCAACAGGAAGGGAAGAGTCTATGAATTGAGACAGCATGTCTGCATGACCCACCAAAGGCAGTCACCTCAGGAATGTGAAGGATCCACGTCACCTGTCCTGTTGGCAAAGCATCAAGGCAACTACCTGAGATATTCAACTGTTGTAGACAAGCAATTGAGCTTTATCACTTGAACAATGGGACCCTGCTTAAAAGAGCTTCCGAGACATGATCTGATTGAATTACCTTTGGAATACAATGGCAGCAACCTTACTTGGATCTCTAAGTAGCTGGAGGGAGAAAGTCATAAGTCATTTAAGCAACTGTCTTTGCTGCAGAACCGAGGACTAAGCGGTTGAGACACTTAAAGAGAAGACCAGAACAGGTCCCTCTTGCTTCCTTCTCTTTCCAACCCATCTTGCAAGCTTTGAATCCTGTTTTTGACCTTCACCAACCAGGGACTGGCCTGCTGTAGACAGAGACTTCTTAAAAGCATTTAAACTAGGACTGCCATCTCCAAAAGAACAACAAAATCAGCCATTTTAATCTCTAAATCAGAAACATCAGAGCTGCTGAAGGAATGATGCAAGACCACTGAATTCATCCCAAAGCCAAATGAGTCACAAACTACAGACTGTATGTTCATTTTGGATTTTGCGGGCTCTAACTTGATCAACCTACCCTTCCCTACTCAGCAATCTACATTTAGTGTATGAGTGAGAAAATATTTTATGTTATGTATTTTGTTATTTTACTTAGTTCAGTTTAAGTATACTAAAACTACCTCTTGCTTTGTTAAACTCAAGGAAACCTGATCGATTGGTTTTAATATGATCACAATTATGAAACAGTTAAGTACTCATCGAATTGACAAGTATAACCTTGTGTGTTCAAATGAGGATTGGGTCCCCCAATCAATCCCTCCTTACTTGATCAAAATATATCTCAAATGCTAGGTTTTGCTGTGTGGGGTTGGGTTGTTTTTGAACAGGATGTGATGCTGCATGGAAGCATGCTAATTGAGAAGAATTTATTTATCTGGTATGAAATTGATCTTAGAATAATGGTACATAATATCTAGATCGCTCAACTCCTGCTTTGGTCCAAACATGGTAGAACATTAAGGCAGAATATATGTGATCTTGCCTTGCTAGAGAACTATAGAATTCCTCCAGTACAGAAAAAGGCTATCTGGCCAACATATCTGCACCAACTCCCCAAAACAGCATTCCATCCAGGCCTGCCCCTCCACTTTCAGAACCCTGCACTTTTACAATGGCTAATCCACCTAAACTACATATCTTTGGACACCAAGAAGCAATTTAGCATGGCCAATCCACCTAACCTGCACATCTTTGGAGTGTGGAAGGAAACCAGAGGAAACGTACGTGGATATGGGGAGAACATACAAATTCCACACAGATAGTCACCTGAGGACAGAATCAAACTTGGGTCCCTGGCATTGTGAAGCAGCGATGCTTAACCATTGTGCCATCGTGTTAGGTCACCTTGGATTGGAACAGATAATTGTGTTGCATTGAGTCATATTGGAGTGACATAGCATACTGCATGTTACCACATTGATCTCCAAATGTAAAATATGCAGGAGGAAGCTAAATTGTTCTACCTTATTAGAATATTATACTATTTGACCTAACATTGACCATACAACATTGTATTTTGTTAAAAGTATTGTATTTAAAACATTATACCATGATGTACATCAGCATAGTATTCCAGAAACTTTCAGTCTTGCACAGTATGACGACTAATATATTCATAGCCCCTCATTAGCAGTAAAATAAACATTTATGTGACTATTCAATAGATTGAAATAGGATTTTGAATATAACATTTTATTTTCAAAACAGCCCTTTGATCCTGTGATTTGAGTTAATTTCTTGTTTATCAATGTTTACTGTATTGATGTACAATCACAGTGGTGGGATGGGTATATGTGTGTTTGTTTGTGGGGAGTGGGGGCGGCAGTGGCAGTGGCGCACAGAGGGGTAGGTAAATGTAGAATGAATATATATTCCACAAAGCTGGTGCAGTGAGCTGAAAAAGATTTCTAGAGAACAGGAGCAACATCTGTTGATAGTTTCTATGAAGTCATCCCATACACAAAGGCTGATGATTTGTCCCTTTGGGGTTGGTTAAAATTTTCTCTGCTAGCTGAAAGATTAATTTCACTCATGAATCATGGCAGAAGATTTTCTTCGGCCAAAGTAACACAAACATCCATTTTACACTGGAAATCTTATCTGTGGCATGGTTATACAAGATCCCTTTTGCAGAACTTTGTAAGGACTATTATTAGCAGGAATCCAAGTGACTGTATTCACTACTGGTAAAAGGCAGCAGAATACATTCATACCAGAGATATTCAGGCTGTGTCTGCAGGGATAGAGTTACTTCTAGGTATTTATATCCCAGGCCACATGAGCCTCTATTTTCGCACCCCGGATCTAGTAACATGGCTCATCCTGCTCGAAACATTGGGGGGGCTTTCACTTCTTGCCAAATTCAGAACGAGGTAGAGGCCAGATCATGCAGGGCAGCACTGGACAGTAATTAACATTATTTATACCCCTTATCCAGTTCTTCATCCTTCTTCAGGATCCCAAGTTTACTTGCTGATGTGGAAATTAATTGAAGAATTTAATTATTGCTTTAGCAGCATTAGAGGTAAATGGAAAAGTGGTGGAATTTTTAATTGAAAAAACAGATATTTTCGTTTTTGTTTGACCTGCACCTTTGAAACTCCTGAATGGCTCATTCAAGAACTGGACTCGTTAATCTGAAATTGGAACCTGTGTCCTGGCCACTAACTAAAGCTGAGGTGTTATGAACTGCAGCACAACTAAACTCCCGGATGAGAGGAAAGGCTTCTCCTCTCATAATCATAGTCTTTATGGTTAGTAATGGAGGCCCATTTGTCTCAACAATCTGGCAGTACAGTGGAACAGTGGTTAGCACTGCTGCTTCGTAACATCAGGAACCTGGCTTCAATTCTGGCCTTGGGTGACTGTGTGGAGTTTGCATGTTCTTCCCGTGTCTCCGTGGGTTTCCTCTTGGCTCTCTGGTTTCCTCCCCCACGCCAAAGATGTGCAAGTTAGGTGAATTGGCCTTAATGTCAAAGGGATTATCAGGATAAATACATGGGATTACAGGGATAGGACCTGGGAGGGAATGTTATCAGTGCAGGCTTGATGTGTGAAATGGCCTCCTTCTGCACTGTCGGGATTCTAATCTATGAATCTGTAAGAATCAAAACATGCAGACAAAAATATATCAATCAGAATATTACTGCCTTCCATGAAACATATATCCATTTCACACAACGAAGCCTGATTTCCATTTTCATTGTAAAATGATGACTATTTCATTTTATTGTTTATTTCTATTCATTTAAGCTATGAGTTCCGTTGGTGCTAATAAATTACAGTGTCACTGAAAGATTGAATTGTGAATCTAAGTGAGCTCTGAATTTGAATTTTAAAATATTTTCTTCTCTATTTGGCTATCTGCTTGTACACTAAATATTTGCATGTCACAGAAAAATGCAGAAAAGATTTTCAGTGAGTACTTGAATGTATTTTACTTCTTCAGACACCACATTAAGCCAGGAGTCTCTTATTCACAAAAAGATGGGTAAATTTAATTTGGCAATTGTCACTCAAGTTCCAACTTGCACTCCATAATCAAAAAAATGATGGAAGGAGTTGTTACAATTGGCTCCCATGGACAGTAACACACTATACTCAGCATGGGTTCTCCAGAAACATAGAACCATAGAAAAGTTATGACCAGATCTCATTGGCCCTAACATGGGTACATATGCAATAGCTGAATGCTAGAAGAGCTGAATGCCAAAACAGAAGGTGACCAAGTAAGACTCCAAAGAACTTAAAAAAATGTGACTTCAATGGAAGCCAAAGGAAGCCATTCAGCGTTGGAGCTGTATTTATCATGATGCTTGTGCTTCATCCCAGCTCCAGGACTTCTCTAAAAGAGCTCTTTTGCAAAACATTCTTGGTCCAACCATCTTCTGCCAGGTACATCATTAAGTCAGGAATGAGGATGTTTGCTGATGATGCCCAGTGTTTGTCTTTATTCCCAACTTCTTTGGCAATGAAGCAAACTTTGGCAGTCTACAGTAATTTCTGGATAACATCCCAGCTTGAACTGGCAAGTTCCTGGTAACATTCACTCATGCCAACCAAGTTCCCCTCCAAGACACATTTCTTGCTGTATATCATTGCTTCTTCTTCTTCACTGGGTCATTATCATAGAACTCCCTATCTAATGCCATTGTGTAAAAATAATTATCAAAATGATTACAGAAGTTCAAGCAGAAGTTTAGACTTTGCTCAGATCATTACAGAGGGTTACTGAATGCATCATTATCCAAATTTTACAGGGGAGAAGCCTTTTCACCCTGGAGCCATTTCCAAAGAATTTCATTCTCTCAATCTCTGTCTTGTATATACTCAATGACTGAGTTGCCTGCAGCAGAAAATTCCAAAGGTTCACAAACAATTGAGTAAGAAATTTCTCCTCATCTCAGTCGATTTATTCTGAGACTATGATTCCTCATTTTGACAGGAAAGTAGGTGAGAAGGTAGGTGAACATCTCCAATCAATGCCTCTGAACCATCTATGAAAAAGTACAGGCTGATCTCCCTGCTGACTCCATTCAACCAGCCTAAGCGCAGTACAGCCCAAGTAACATGGTCAAAAATCAGGGACTTTGCAGCATAGAAATTATAGCCATTGACATGGCACCTGGCACAGTCCCTCCTGCACATCATGTACTGTTTGCTGTGTTCACATGAAAAAAATGTTAATTCACCAACACCTCTGACGTTTACAAATTATTCATTTTTGAGTGTTGGCTGAGATGGAGCAAGCACTTTACTCTTTGAATCACTCTGCCAAGTGGCACTGTACACATGAGGAGTAGACCATCCAGTAATCGATGCTACAGTTCTCAGGATTATTCATTGCCTGACTCAAGGACATACTGGGAAGTGATGTGTCACTTGCAGACTTGATGAGAATAAATGAATGAGTCACGCTGCAGTATTTAAAGGAACATTTTCCCACATCAGATTGCATCCATATCCTTTAAAAGAAAGTTGATCCAATATTTCTCGAATCACAGAAACACAATGTGTGAGTTAGTTCCAGTGCATGTACAAACTGACATCATCATGTAAATATTTTATATTGTTTTGCAACGCAAGATTAAAGTCTGTGGTTTGATTAATGTAGGTTGAAATTAATTAAGCTCCTGCTTCACTTTTGTAGGGGTATAAAGAATTGACAGTCTATTTTGGTTAAGCTGCTGTTCCCAAAAATTTGGAAGATAGTTCCATCATTAATCCCCATGAATTACTTTTTCTGCTCAATATTTACCCAGTCCCTTATTGACTTTACCAGTGTTATCAAACCATATAACCTCTCAATTTCTACCTCAATGGGAAGTAATTCATTTGCCTCTTTCTGAGTTTGATTCCATGTCCCCTAATTGTTACGTTTTAGAATTGAATGTTAGAGAGGAAGTGACATCATGTAACAAAAAGTCTTAGATAAAAAATAATATTCAGAGCCCATATTCAATGGGATCAATCATAGAATCCCTTCAAGTGCAGAAGGGATTCAACCCATTGAGTCTGCTCCGTCAATACTCCCTCCCTGGCCCTATCCCCATAATTCCATTTATTTACCCTGCTAATCCCCATGACACTAAGGGGTGATTTACCATGGACAATCAACCTAACCCACACATATTCAGACTGTAGGAGGAAACCCACACAGAAAAGGGGAGAATGTGCAAACTCCACAAAGACAGTCACCTGAGACTGGAATTGAACTTGGGTCCCTAACACTATGAGGCAACAATGCTAGCTACTGTGTGGCAGCAGTGCTAGCCACAGTGCCACCATGCCACCCAATGGTGGAAATATGTCTTCCTCTCATTTGTTTTCAGTTGATGAACTGAGCCATTGTTTTTGCTATTGTCTTCTGAGATGATATTGATGACATAGGATTAAGCCTCTGCCAATCATCATACCACATTGATCAGCCCAATACTGCCACAAGTGAGGGTAAACAGAATCAAAATACACTGGCTCAGATATTGCATCAGCCAAGAGACGATTAACACTCATTGTTATTATATGGTAAATTGGACAACAACTTCTGGAGGCTACATGTGTGCAGCTAAATGTGGATTCAGGAATATGCTGTCCAATTTGTCACCCTCTTCTATACCTTGTCAAATGGCTCAACAATAAAATATACGAAAGGCATATGGCCCTTACCCACAACACTACAAGCTGCAATAAATTCATGACCCAGAACAGCTTTCCACAGATGCTGCCAAATGTAAGCATTCCCAGCATTTTTATGTTTTATTTCGGAGCTCCAGCATCCACAATGTTTTGCTTTTAGGCCAAATTAGCATACCTCTTTTCAAGTAAGAAGTCTCACAACACCAGGTTTAAGTCCAACAGGTTTATTTGGAATCATGATCTTTCAGAGCGCTGCTCCTTCATCAGGTGAGTGTTAATTAATTTTCAAGTGATAATGAATTTTTAACAGAGTAATAAGTCTTCACTCCATCAAACAATCTCTCTGACACTGAGAATTTATATTAAAGTGTATGGACTGTCAATCCGGATTTTAATCGTAGTTAATGATTTAAAATACTTTTTCAACTTTGTCTTGCTGTCTCATTTATTTCTTCTTCTCTTAATCCTATCTTTATTTCTCACTGTTTATTTCACAATCTGAACATGCTTTTCCACTGAATTAAATGTTCTAACTTATATTTCTTGGCTTAAGCTCTGTGTGCCTCTGCAAGAGTTCTTCAATCTGATTAAAAATAAATCAATCCTGGGTATAAGCATCACTGGCAAGGTCAGTATTTAATCCTAATTGCCCTTGAGAAGGTGATGGTGAACTGTCTTCTGGAATTACTGCAATCTATGAGGTGTAGGTATACCCACAATGCTATGAGGGAATTCCAGGATTTTGACTATTGACCATAAAAGAATGTCCATATAGTTCCCAGTCAAAATGATATGTGACATAGAGCAGAACTTGCAAGAAATGGCGTTCACATGCACCTATTGCCCCTTTTCTACTTGGAAGTAGAGAACACAGTGTTGGAAAGTGCTATTGAAGAAACCTCGGTGAGTTGTTGCAATGAGTCTTCTAGATGTTACACTTTGTTGCCATTCATTGGCAGTGGTGGAGTTTGTGAATGTTTAATGTGGTAAATGGGTTGCCAGTCAAGCAGGTTTCTTTGCCTGGAGAGTGCTGATCTTCTAGGTATTGTTGGAGCTGCACTCATCCAGGCAATTGGGAAATATTTGTTCAGGAACGTGACTCATGCCTTCTAGATGGTGGACTGGGTTTCGGAGTCAGGTGGTGTGTCACTTATCACAGAGTACCCAGCCTCTGACCTGGTCTCGTAGCTACAGTATTTATAAGGCTGCTTCAGTTAACTTTCTAGCTAATGGTAATCCCTGGGATAGAATTGGTGATTAGATTCTCTTTATTGTAGATGATCATTTCCCAGCACATGTGGTACAAAAATTATTCATCACCTATCAACCCAAGCCCAAGCCTGGGTCTTGCTGCCTGCAGGCACAAACTGCGTCATTAACTGAGCGAATGAAATTAAACATCGTGCAAGCATCAGCAAATATTCCCACTTCTAACATAATGGTGGAGGGAAGGCCATTGATGAAGCAACTGAAGATGGTTGGGTGTAGATCACTATTCTGAGGAATTCCTATGACGTCCTTGCACTGAGATTATTGTCCTCCAATAATTACAACTATCTGCCTTTATGCTAAGGTGTGACTTCACCAATCGGAGAGTTTAGTTTTGCTAGGCCTCCTTGCTGCTACTTTCTGCCAAATGCTGCCTCAATGCTAAGGGCAGCGGCTCTCAACTCACCCCAGTATTCAGCTCTTTTGTCCATGTTTGGTGCAAAGTTACAATGAGATCTGGAATTTAGATATCCGATGGAACACACACTTAGCTTTGATGAGCAGGTTATTGTTGAGAAAATGTTGCCCGATAGCATTGTCAGTTATCCCCTTTCCATCACTTTGCTGATGATCAAGAATCGACCAGTGAGTTAGTAATTGTCTGCATTGGATTTGTCTTGTTTTTAGTAGCCAGGAAATATCTAGGCAATTTTTCACTTTGTCAGGGAAATGTCAGTGCTGCAGCTATACCGAAATGGCTTCAGCAGTGTTGCTAGTTCTGGACGCAATAGCCTGGATGTTTGATGGGGCATGATTTTGCCTCAAGTCCCTAGATGCTATGTCGGGTCCAGTGTTTAGGTAGATGCCAGCTGGTTTGCTCGGTTTTATTCTTGTTAGACTTTTTGTAGTGATTTGACACAATGTGATAATTTGTTAGGCCACTTCAGGGGGCAGGTAAATGTCTGAGTTACAGGTAAACCAGGCCAGGTGAGGACAGCATATTTTCTTCCCTGAAGCACAACAGTAAACAGATGAGTTTTTACAGCAATCCGTTGTTTCAGGGTCACATGTCTATGTAAGCGATTTTATTAAAGTTTAAAAGTTTAATTATTTATTAGTCACAAGTTAGGCTATCATTAACATTGCAACAAAGTTACTGTGAAATTCCCCTAGTCGCCACTGTCCGGCACCTGTTCTGGCCAATGCAGCGAACCAGCACATCTTTCAGACTGAGAGGAAACTGGAGCAGCCAGAGGAAACCCACACAGATATGGAGAGAATGTGGAAACTCTACACCGACAGTGACCCAATTCGGGAAGCAAATCCGGGTCCCTGCTGCTATGAGGCAGCAGTGATAACCACTGTGCTGCCATGCTGCTGTGGTGGAATTTTTATTTCATGATCCAAAGATGTGCGGATTAGATGGATTGGCCATGCTAAATTGCTCCTTAGTGACAGAGAGACTAGCTAGAGTAAATGCATGGGATTATGGGGATAGAGCCTGGTCGGTGCAGACTTGATGGGCCGAATGGCCTCCTTCTGCACTGTAGGATTCTGTGATTCTATGAATTTAATCTGGCTGTTGGGAGTTGACTGGGAGGTGGGGGAGGTAATGTTAATTCAATAGGAAAGGCGAGAATGGAGTTCCTATCACCTGCCTGATACCTTGTGATTTGGTGGGGAAGGTTGAGGGTGGCCTTCCAAAATCCAATTGAGGGGTTTAGCTGGTCCATTAATGGCCTCACTTCTTCATTGCCAGCATTCTACTAGTACCGGGAGGCCATTTGCCCCATGAGGAGACCACCCAGTAAAGATCGGTAACCTCCATGCAATCTTGAAGGAGCCATCCTGACTGGGCACCCTGTGGCTAAGACCACCCCTGTTGAAATGCCCCTCAACTCCTTCCCTCAGCAACAACCCCCACTGCCCTTTCGCTGGGGCCTGCCTGATTGACCTTGGCAAATCTGCATTATAGGGTATCCTCCCTAGTTACTGACACTGCTTGGCCACAGTATCAGACTGGTTGTGTTGCAGGACTGAATATCTGCTGGCCCTCTGATCAGCTGGTATCTCCTAAGATGGGATCTTTGCCCTTAAATGGTTGGAAGCCATGATGGCAGGTAGTTAATTGCCTGATGGGCAAAGAATTATTCCAAGGATCGCAGCGAGCCCTGCAGCAGGGTTGCTCCCAGCTTCCTAACCCATCCTTGGGAGCACCAATTCAATCCCATGACTCTGGATAACGAATCTAGGATTTCTGCAATATTGGGAGTGATTCTCCCAAAAAAGTTCTAACTGCTGAATTTGCAGGAAAACTGGTGTAAATCAGTTTTTTCAGTCGGAGTTCACACTTGAATCTCCCACAATCTGTGCAATGCAGAGGTCATAATCGTGAATATCATTAAAAGCTTGGGGGGGGCCAGGGCCTATTCACACCAGAGACTGACAATTCTAGAACTCTGCATGTGCACAGTTGCCCTGATCTGTCAGCCTGCACTTTTCTGGCCTGTTGATTACTGTAAACACAGTAAGAAGTCTCACAACACCAAGTTAAACTGGCCAGCTCGGAACCCTCACAGTGCTGCCCCTCCCAACATCCCCGTGGTCCAATCATGGCCCCCACATGATTCCCAGGTCAGCCTTGACCCCAACCTCCAGCCCCCCTAATAGTGACAATCCTCCCCCCCCGCCGCCCCCCCCCCTCAGCAGATTTCCCACCCCCATGGGAGGCAGATCACTACCCACCTCCCCCCCTGCCCCATTTGCTGGCTTCCTTCCAATCCTGATCGATCTCAATGCAGAGTGGCAGCGGTACCCCAACCCCCACTGATCGCCCCCTAGGCCCCGCCCTCAGTCCAGCAGGCCCAGGCCCCTTGAGTGTTGTCAGGGGCACAGGCTGGCACTGCCAGGGTGCCCATGCCCAGGGGGCACCATCCCCCTGCCACCTGATCTCCTCAGGATCTTATTGCCCCCCTTCATCCCGGTGGGGTTAGGCTCCCTGAAAGTGGGGAGCTAGTCTGAACACCGCCAGAGTGAAGTTGTATTGGCAGAATGGGAGATGTTAGGTCTGGAGACTCCAGTCCTGGGCCTGAAAATCACATTTAAATAAGATTAAAAACAGATTAAAATGACTTACTTGCAGTTTCCAATTTGGTCTCGATTGTGCCAAATATCCACCACTGGAAGATGCATGCATGTTGGGAACGCATGTACAAATCCTGCAAATCGGCCAACACGTGATTCTTCTCCAGCTGCGCTAAAAATTAGCTCAGCGGGATGGGAGCATCAACCCCATTCTTTGTAGTTACGTAACTGCCATGTCGCCATTTTCCATTGCTTTCCCCATTATTCACATAGGTCCTAAGTCACTGGTGCAGGGAACCATGCTGAAATTACTTCTCATTACCTTAAATCACTGCACATGAGGCCATAAAAAGTTTGTCATCAGCTGTAGCCATAGTGACTCCCAGCATTTGCGTCCAAATGCCATATCAAGGCCAACTCGTTCTGTCCATACAACATGCAAATGTCCTTCATGCATTTTTACCTGCCGTTGGATTCATGATTGGTCGACCCATGTTGGACGCGGGGGGCTCAAGGAAGAGTTCTTGGAATGCTGCCGGGATAGTTTCCTCGAACAGTGTGTGTTGGAGCTGACGAGGGAGCGAGCTATCTTGGATCTGGTGCTATGTAATGAGGCGGGTAGAATTAGGGACCTTGTGGTGAAGGATCCTCTTGGGGAGAGTGATCATTGTATGGTGGAGTTTCTGGTGCAGATGGAGGAGGAGAAAGTGGGTTCCCGGACACGCGTCCTTTGTTTGAATAGAGGGGAGTATGGTAGGATGAGTGAAGAATTGGCGAATGTGGACTGGGGGAGCACGTTGGAGGGAGGGTCTGCTGAGGAGCAGTGGAGGATCTTTAAGGAGATCTTCCTTGGTGCTCAGCAGAAATTTATTCCGATGGTCAAAAAGGATAGTAGGAGGAGAGGTAATAAGCCGTGGATAACGAAGGAGGTGAAGGAAAGTGTTAAACTAAAAGCGGAGGAATTTAGAGTAGCTAAGAGTAGTGGGCAAGAAGAGGATTGGGAGAGGTTTAAATGTCAACAAAGATTGACAAAGAAGTTGATAAAGAAGGGTAGGAGAAACTATGAAGCTGGGCTAGCGCTTAATATAAAAAAGGATAGCAAGAGTTTTTATAAATATATAAAAAGGAAGAGGCTGGCTAGGGTGAATGTTGGTCCTTTAGAGGATGAGAAAGGGGACCTAGTGGTAGGGGATGGGGATATGGCTAAAGTATTGAATAACTTTTTTGTTTCTGTCTTCACAGAGGAGGACGTGAATAATTTGCCGGGTGTTAGCGATGGAAAGGTAGTAGGACTGGAGGGTCTTAATGACATTACTGTTACTAGAGAGGCGGTGCTTGACAGACTGGAGGGGCTGATTGTGGACAAGTCCCCAGGACCGGATGGAATGCATCCGAGGGTTCTGAAAGAAATGGCGGAGGTGATAGTGGATGCCTTGGTGGTTATTTTCCAGACGTCGCTGGATTCCGGGGAAGTGCCGGATGATTGGAAAACGGCTAATGTTACGCCGTTGTTTAAGAAGGGTGCCAGGCAAAAGGCGGGGAATTATAGGCCGGTTAGTTTAACGTCTGTGGTAGGTAAAATGTTAGAATCTGTCATTAAGGAGGAAATTGCAAGGTATCTTGAAGGGAATTGCTTGATAGAGCAGACGCAGCACGGTTTCATTAAAGGGAAGTCGTGTCTGACAAATTTACTGGAGTTCTATGAAGATGTGTCTAGGGCGGTGGATAGAGGAGAGCCAGTGGATGTGGTCTTTCTAGATTTTCAGAAGGCGTTTGACAAAGTACCTCACAAGAGGTTATTGCAGAAGGTCGAGGGACATGGAGTTGGGGGTAGGGTGTTAGCGTGGACAGAGGATTGGTTGTCAAATAGGAGGCAGAGAGTGGGGGTCAACGGGTGCTATTCGGATTGGCGGATGGTGACTAGTGGAGTGCCCCAGGGGTCGGTGCTGGGGCCTCAGCTTTTTACCATTTATATAGATGATCTGGAGGAGGGAACCGAGTGTAGGGTGTCGAAATTTGCTGATGACACCAAGATTGGGGGAACGGCAAATTGTGCGGAGGGTGTGGAGAGTCTGCAGAAGGATCTAGATAGGCTGGGCGAATGGGCCAGGAAATGGCAAATGGAATTTAATGTTGGCAAGTGTGAGGTGGTCCACTTTGGTAGGAAGAATGGTAGGAAGGACTATTACTTACAGGGCGAAAAACTGCAGCAGGCGACGGTGCTGAGGGACCTCGGGGTCCTTGTGCATGAGTCGCAAAAACCCATCTTGCAGGTGCAGCAGGTGGTCAGGAAGGCGAATGGGATGCTGGCCTTCATAGCGAGGGGGATTGAATATAAAAGTAGGGAGGTCTTGCTGCAGCTGTATAGGGCATTGGTGAGGCCGCAGCTGGAGTACTGTGTGCAGTTTTGGGCGTCGCACCTGTGCAAAGATATTTTGGCCTTGGAGGGAGTGCAGAGGAGGTTTACTAGGCTGATACCGGAGTTGAGGGGGGTTGAGCTATGAGGAGAGGCTGAATAAACTGGGCTTGTACTCGTTAGAGTTTAGAAGATTGAGGGGAGATCTCATTGAGACGTATAAGATGATGAATGGGTTGGATAGGATAGAGGTGGAGAGACTCTTCCTGCTCAAAAAAGACAGTAGGGCTAGGGGGCACAGCCTCAAGATAAAAGAGGGGGCGGTTTAGAACGGAGTTGAGGAGGAACTTCTTCACTCAAAGGGTGGTGAATCTCTGGAATTCTCTGCCCGTTGAAGTGGTGGAGGCTGCCTCGCTAAATATTTTTAAGACGCGGGTTGATGGGTTTTTGATAAGAGAGGGGATTGAGGGTTATGGGGAGAAAGCGGGAAAGTGGAACTGAGCAGTGACAGATCAGCCATGATCTTATTGAATGGCGGGGCAGGCTCGAAGGGCTAGATGGCCTACTTCTGCTCCTATTTCTTATGTTCTTATGTAACTTTTCTGAAAAGTATCAACAAATATAGTGCTTAATGGTCAGCAAGTACTGTGTGTCTGTGACACAGAGGAAGCAATTTTGACCCACAATACAAAATTTGGGCCTGCATTCTATTCACCTTTTCAAAGCACAATTAGGAACTGGTAATGTGCTGAGAAATGAGGAGATGCATGCTTCTCTAAGGGTGCATGTATCTGCTTGACAGCCACTGTCTTGGTGCCCAAGAAAATGCCTAAAATACAAACTGCACTTTTAGAATGGAGGCCACTTTAAGAGCAGATTTTACATAGTTTGTTCTTCTGGTTGTGCCAAATATTGCAGAAAGAGAGCAGATTACTCATCCCAATTTTTGAATTGTTTACATCTTTCCAACTTCTTTTTGCCATGACACAATGTTCAAGGATTTTACCAATTTTTCATGGCATGTTATGTACTCACACAGAATATATGAGGAAAAATGTGACAGCATCCAAATTTCATGGTGCTTTTAGGCATTGTCTTGCTGCAATCCAAGTTCTCATTCTTTGTGAGGCCCTCCTACCCACACACAGGACCAGCAGCTATAATGACTTTGACTTATGCTTATTCGTGATTGCGCAAGATACTAGCCACAATACATCTGCGACATCGATAAAATACAGCTGAAAAAAGTACAGAAGGGGAAATTCCAGCACATGTAAGGAAGCATCAGACTAATTGATATTAAAGGGCCAATGCAATATAAAGATTTGAAACTGGACTGCACTGTGAGATGAAGCAGTAAAATGTGGATCTGTGCTCATGGTCTTTAGAGCGATATATCATCGTAATTGTGGTGCTGGCTGAGTTACCAAGAAGTTGTGAGTTTAAGTCCCATCACAGCAAGTTGTGCAATTAAATTCAATCTGTCAGGTGATCTAAGTTGATTATGTAAGCTGCAGCATTGTCATGAAGACCAACTGGTTCACTAATGTCCTTCAGTGAAGTGAACCTACCACCTTTATCTGATCTGATCTACCTGTGAGTACAACTTGTACTATTTGATTCATTTTTGAAGCCCTCTAGTGGCATAGTAAGCTTCTCAGTGATACAAGCAATCACAGTGTTAGAAAGCCCATTGCTTTCTTGGGCAAATCCCTGGTAGATACAGAAAGAATATTCCTGATGGTGGGGGAATTCAGAACCAGGGGTCACAGTCTGAGGATTCAGGGTAGACCATTTAGGACAACGGTGAGGAGACATTTCTTCACCAAAGAGTGGCAAGCCTGTGGAATTCATTACCACAGGAAGTAGTAGATGCCAAAACATTGAATGCATTCAAGAGGTGGCTGAATATGTGGTCATTTGGGGTGAGTGGGATCAATGGTAATGGGGAGAAAGCAGGGTTAAGTTTTTGAGTTGGATGATTAGCCATGATCGTAATAAATGGTGCAGCAGGCTCAAAGGGCCAAATGGCCTCCTCCTCCTCCTATCTTCTATGCTTCTGATGTTTCTATGTAACTGCAGACGGGCATTAAATGTGGCTTTGCTGGGCACCACTGAAATCTACTGCTAATCAGGGAACAAATGTGGGTATGAATGAGGAAGTCAAAAGAGAATGCTGGTCGGATTGAGACAGGTGGCAAGGGGCAGCTTTACAGTCAGGAGGTGAGTCAGAAATCAATTGTTAGTGACCTAGAAAAGGCCCAAGAAAACAACTTCAGCAACTGATCAGAATGTTTATAGTGGCCTCCCCTTATCTATTTACAAATGATTTCATGGAAAATGACAGTTTCCTGAACATGAGCTTCATCGCTAAGTGTAAAGGTTAAATCACATTCTGTAAAATAAAAATAAAGCAACAAAACTACTTTTAATGCATAAAACCAAAAATAAAAATGTTTCCTTTAACAATATTAGTTTGTTCCTAGCTAGCAGAAAAGTGGTAGTTCTAGAATCACTCATGTCAGGTTTTTCTGTGAATCATTTGGCCCATCCTAAAGGAAAAGGTTGATATTCATTTTAATGTAATTAATATTGCTGGGTTCTCTCTTGGCACATTCACATGTAGACACCAGTAAAGGCATTGAGGATGTTTGTGAGCTCTATTGTTCAAGAGGGAATTGAAAGCAAAGAATACCTTTCATTTATCTCTGTGTTATTTTGGACATAGAGCTGAAATAGAATCACACTCCATATATACATAAATCCCCTCTCTGATCTAAGGGCTGTACATGTTAATTGGAAGTTATAATTAGCTGACATGGAGACAGATGAACATCAAAATGTAGGCATCAAGAATTAAACAATTGATCTTAATCATAATATTTGTCATTCAGTGAAATGACTGTTTACAAGGAAAACACTTGATTAGCAAAGGTAAATTATGTAAGAAATCTAGCACAAAATATAAAAAAAGCAAAAAAAATCTTTAAGTGTATAAAAAAGAAGAGAGTAGCTAAAGTCAACATTGGTCCCTTAGAGGATGACATTGGGGAGTTAATAATGGAGAACACTGAAATGGCAGAGACATAAAATCCACATTTTGCCTTGGGTTTTCATGGTGGAGAATGCTAGAACCATTCTAATAGTAATGCAGAGGTTGTGGAAAAGAAGGAACTTAAAACAGTTATCATCATTAGTGGAAAAGTAATGAGCAAGCTATTGGGATTAAAGACAGAGAAGTCCCCAAAGCCTGATAACCTACATCTTAGGGTCTTAAAGGAAGTAGCAGCAGAGATAGTGGAGGCATTGGTTATAATATTTCAAAATTCCCTGGAGTTTGGAAAGGTTCAGTGGATTGGAGAAAAAGAATAATATCCCTGTTCAAAAAGGGGGAAAGGCAGAAAGTAGGAAACTATTGACCAGCTAGTTTAATGTCTGTTATTGGAAAACTGTTAAGTAGTAACAAGACATTTAGAAAGTCAAAACTCAATGCATCAGAGCCAGACTGGTTTTATGAAGGGAACATTGAATTTGACTAATTTGCTGGAGTTCTTCAAAGATGAAATAAGCAAAGTGGATAATGGGGGTACTGAAGATATAGTGTATCTGAACTTCCAGAATGTATTTGATAAGAAGTCATACAAAAGGTTACATAGCAGGTAAGATCCCACAGAGTTGGTTGTAATATATTAGCTTGGATAGACGATTGGCTAATCAATGGAAAGCAGAGAGTGGGGATAAATGAGTCTTTTTCTAATTTGCAAACTGTGAAGAGTGGTGTAGTTTTCAGGTCCAATTATTTACAATCTATGAATGTAGGGAATGTACAATCTGAATGTAGGGATAGAATATACTAAAGCCAAATTTGTAGACGACAATAAAATGGTTGGGAAGGCAAGTTGCAATGAGGGAATAAGACATTTACAAATGGATATGGTTCAGTTATGTGAGTGAGCCAAAATTTAGCAGATGGAATTTAATGTGGATAGGTGTAAGGTTATCCATTTTGGTTGGAAGAATCAAAGGGTAACTTATTATCTAATTGGAGAGAACCTTCAAAATGCTTTGGTGCAAAGTGATCAAGGTGTCCTTGTACATGAATCGCAAAACATGAATATGCAGGTTCAGCAGATAATAAGGAAGCAAATGGAATAGAATATAAAAGTAAGAGGGTGTTGCAACTATGTAGGGCATTGTTGAGATTGCATCTGGAATACTGTGCACAGTTTTGGTTCTCTTACTTGAGGCAGGATGTAGATGCAGCAGAGGTGGTTCAAAGGAGCTTCCTAGGTTGATTGTAGGACTAGTCTTATAGAGAGAGATTGAGCAGTTTAGGCTTATACCCACTAGAGTTTAGAAAAATGAGAAATCTAATTGATGTATGTAAGATGCTAAAGGGGATTGAGAGGGTAGACATAGAATAGATGTTTCCCCTGGTTGGGATGGTCTAGAAGGAGAGGCCATAGTTTTAGGTTAAGGGGTGGCAAATTTAAAATAGAAATGAGGAGGAATTACTTCACTCAAAAGATCTTGAATCGATGGAATTCTTTACCCTAGGGTGTAGTGGATGCCAGAACACTAAACAAATTTAAGGAGGAGATAGATAGGTGTGATACCCCCAAGACTGGCATAGGGAATCACTGTTTGATCTCTCTGTAGAAACCATTGAATATGAGTGCCACCTGGTGAAGTAATTACCATTCGCCAAGGAGCTCATATTCAATGAGTCCTACAGGGAAGTCAATCAGTGATTTCCCATGCAAGTCCTGGGGGCTATCACAATGGGTTTTTAATTAGTCAAGGAATGAAGGATTATGGGCGACAGGAAGGTGGAGATTAAATTAGCCACAATTGTATTGAATGGGCTTGATTGGCAATTGAGGGGCTGAATTATCTACTCCTGCTCCACTATTATGTTCTTATTTGATCTCATCAGATCTAGATTTTAATTTGGTGTAATATTTGTCAGATGTTTGCTCTTGTTAGACATTAACAGGGCTAAAAACATGGGCTATTTAATGTTGAATCTAAAACTCAGGTATTCAGTTTAAACTGGTGGTCATTCTCACCTGTGCTTCTTTCAACAATTAAAATGAAAGGGTCAACATTTTGACATCGAAACAATGCAAATACCCCAGGTCCTTGACATTATTAGGAGCAAATCTGCGTGTTTCCCAACTGGTAACGATGGATGAACAGGGATATGCACTGTCTGCTAAAGTCTAGGTCTGATGCACTCTAGTCAGGTGAGCCTAACCTATTTAAGAAAGCCAGATATGATCAACAGAGATCCATCAAAGATGCCAAAAGACAATATTGCGCTAAGCTAGAAAACCAAGCTAGCCACACCAACTCCTGTCGACCATTGGCAAAGTCTGCAAGACATAATGGGCTACAAGATAAAGGTAGGTAAAATTGCCAGCCCCAACGTTCTCCTCCCTGATGAGCTCAATGAAATTTATACCCGTTTTGAGCAAGAGGCCAGTGAGAGCAAGCCCTCCACCCTGGAAGCCTTGGATGAACCTGTATCCAAAGTCACCATTGCTAATGTCAGAGCAGCCTTATCAAAAGTCAGCAGAAAGCAACTGGCCCAGGTGGGGTATCCAGACAAACACTCAGGTCCTGTGTGGACAAGCTGGCAGGGGTATTTGCAGACATCTTCAACTTCTCTTTACACAAATCTGAGGTCCCAACCTGCTTCAAGAAGATGACCATCATACCTGTACCAAAGAGAAGCCAGGCAGCATGCCTTAATGATTATCGTCTGGTGGCACTGACATCCATCATGTTGAAGTGCTTTGAAAGGTTAGTCATGGCACAAATCAATTCCTGCCTCCCAGACTGCCTAGATCCACTACAGTTTGCCCATTGCCGCAATAGGTCCATAGCACACGCTATCTCCCTGGCTCTACACTCAACCTCGGAACACTTAGATAACAAAGGCATCTACATCGGACTCCTTTTCACAGACTACAGCTCAGCCTGGGGTTATCAAACATGTATTTTGATGTTTTTGTAATGGTTGCTTTGAGATCACCCTTAAAACACATGACTTTTTAAACCAAATTTTAGCTCCGCCTCCTCTTACTTTCTCCTATTATGCTTCTGTGAGGCACCTTCAGATATTAAAGATGCACATAAATGTAAGTTGTTTATAATAGATTAAAAGTTGAGACAAATATAGTGACAAAAACATGATAATAGAAATTCAAATTTTACACACACGAACGCGTGGAGACCTAAGGTTTTTAATGAAATATTAGATAACATGATAAACTATGGGGTTGAAGTTTGACTGTTTTTAAATTATTCACTGAATTCTTTACAATCCCTAATTTTCTCACTTTTCTGCTTTCTATACAACACATATATTGTGAAGTTGATGGCTGTGGTTCTATTCTGTAAGTTTTTTTGCTGACATGTTATAGCTGATACATTAGATGCTGCATAGTTGGTCTATGCTGAAGGATTTATGATTGTGATTGCAGCATGATTAAGTGACAACCAGTATTTGATTACAGGGGAAATAATACGGTCAGGGAAGATTTATTCCTTTAATTTTTTTTCATGCAGGCATGGACAGAATACTTGTTTGACTCAAGACAAGCTTATTCTTGGTAACCTCCAGTCCATCCATGGGCTAGTGTTACAATTTATGGGTGTACAGTGAATATTTTCTTGGATTCCATGTCACCACTCAGTCCCTTAACTGGACCACACAACCCCTACGATATTAGAGCATGATAGCCTAATAACTTGTTAAATAATAGCATAGCCCAGAAAATGCTTTAAAAAACATTCTGGTCAGATGGACAACACGCGGATTTATTTTATATTAAATATATTAATGAAGAGAACAGTTTCAGAGTATCCGATATATCTATTTCTTACCTCTCCCCCGTGTAAAGTAATTAAATGTGTAACTGTACCCATCTGTTACAGCTTGAAATTGTTTTACAAGTTTGATGACCCTGCACTAATTGCCTCTGATAACCATAAATATGCATTTAAGGGGAAACCAGACAAATAAATGAGAGGGCAGTAAATAGATGGTTATCATGGTGCATTTCGGTGGCACAGTGGTTAGCACTGCTACTTCACAGCGTCAGGGATCCAGGTTCAATTCCGGCCTCGAATCATTATCTGTGTGGAGTTTGCACATCCTCCCCGCGTCTGCATGAATTTCCTCCATTGCTCCAGTTTCCTCCCACAGTCCAAAGATATGTGCGCCAAGTTGATTGTCCATGTTAGATTGCCCCTTATTGTCAGGGACATTGGCAGGGTAAATCATAAGGCTACGGGGATAGGACCTTTGTGAGGCATACAAAAGGAAATTGAAAAGGAACAATGTGCAGGGTCATGGACGTAAGGCAGAAGAATGGTACTTAGTAAATTGTTCATTTAGTACAGAAACAAATCTGTAAATGTTCTCTGATTTTGTGATCCCAAGGGGCACCTTACTTCTCCTAAAGGGCGCCATGGCACCAAAGAGGTATTTGAATCATAAGAAGTGTCCCCTGTATCTATCCAAAGGATATCTTATCTCTCTAACTAATTCCAGCAGCTTTTATACCTTTAACTCAAAGGTTCTATATCTCATGATTTGGACATCTCACAAATGAAAATTGGATCTGTTTGAAGGCAGTTGCACTTTTCAGATGCTTTTGCCTCTGTGAACCACAGATAGTGTGGTCCACCTTGTGGAAATGGTAGTTGCTGGATTCAGGACAAATCTTCTGCAATCGGGTCTCCGGTACCAGAGGCCCCTTCCATCCCAATGAAAGTCTAGGCCTCGATCTAACATCATCCAAAAGTCATAATATGAATTAAACCAAAATCCCCTCAAAGCCAAATAGAATCATGGGCTGGAATTTTATGGGCATGCCTGCCATGATTCTGGGAGTGGGCGAGGCTTGGAGAACGGCCTTCCCTATTGGCCTCAGGCAGGATTGTATGAAACTTGGGCAGATGTGCCAGTAAAATTCGTCCCATAGAGTCGTAGAAGTCTACAGCATCAAAATAGGCCCTTTGGCCCAACTTGTCAACGCCACCCAGTTTTTGCCCGCATTTGGCCATGTCCCTCTGTACCCATGTTACCCATGTGATTGTCTAAATGCTTTTTAAAAGACAAAATTGTATCTGCCTCTACAACTACCTCAAGCAGCTCGTTCCAGACAGTCATTACCTTCTGTGTGAAAAAATTGCCTCCCTGGACCCTTTTGTATCTCTTCCCTCTCACCTTAAACCTATGCCCTCTAGTTTTAAACTCCGCTACCTTCAGAAAAAGACATTGACTATCTACCTTATCTATGTCCCTCATTATTTTATACCCCTCTTTCAGATCAACCGTAAGCCTTCTATGCTACAGGGAAAAAAGTCCCAGTCTGTGCAGTCTCTCCTTATAACACAAACCATCTAGTCCTTGTAGCATCAAAGTAAATCTTTTCTGCACTCATTCTAGTTTAATAATGTCCTTTCTATAATAGGACCACACTTGGAATACTGTGTACAGTTGTGGTCGCCCTTTCTATAATAAAGGGCTACCACAACTGTACACAGTATTCCAAGTGTGATCCTATTGTAGAAAGGACATTATTAAACTAGAATGAGTGCAGAAAAGATTTACTTTGATGCTACAAGGACTAGATGGTTTGTGTTATAAGGAGAGCCCTTTATTATAGCCCTTTATTATAGAAAGGGCGACCACAACTGTGCACAGTATTCCAAGTGTGGTCTTACTAACATCTTGTACAACTTCATCAAGATGTCCCAACGCCAGTATCCAATGTTCAAACCAATGAAACCAAGAATGCCAAATGCCTTTTTCACAACCCTGTCCACCTGTGTCTGCACTTTCAAGGAGTTATGAACCGGTACCCCTGGATCCCTTTGTTCTATAACTCTCCCCAGTGCCCTACCATTAACTGAGTAAGTCCTGCCCTGGTTCAATTTATCAAAATGAATTACCTCGTATTTATCTAAATTAAACTCCATCTATCATTCATCAGCCCACTGCCCAATTGATCAAGATCCTGTTGCAATCCGAGACAACCTTCTTCACTGTCCACTATGCTACCAATCTTGGTGTCATCTACAAACTTAGTAACCATGCTCTTAAATTCTTATCCAAATCATTGATATAAATGACAAATAACAGTGGACCAGCACCGATCCCTGAGGCACACCACTGGTCACAGCCCTCTACAACCATACTCTGTCTTCTGTCATCAAGTCAATTTTATATCCAATTGGCTACCTCACTCTGGATCCCGTGAGATTTAACCTTCTGCAATAGCCTACCATGCGGTACCTTGTCAAAGGCTTTGCTAAATCCATGTAGATAACGTCAACGGCACTGTTTTCATCTACTTTCTTGGTTACCGCATTAAAAAACTCAATCAAATTCATGAGACATGATTTTCTACTCACAAAGCCATACTAACTGTCCCTAATCAGTCATTACCTCTCTAAATGCCTGTAGATCCTGCCTCTCAGAATACCTTCTAACAACTTACGCATTATAGACATTAGGCTCACCGGCCCATAGTTCCCAGACTTTTCCCTGCAGCCGTTCTTAAACAAGACATAACATTTGCCACCCTCCAATCTTTAGGCATCTCACCTGTGGATGTTGATGATTCAAATATCTTTGCTAGGGAACCCACAATTCCCTCTCTAGCCTCCCACAACATCTGGGATACACTTCATCAGGCCCTGGGGATTTATCTACCTTGATGTGCTTTAAGACTTCCAGCACCTCCTTCTCTGTAACATGTAGACTCTTTAAGACACCACTATTTTCCCAAGTTCCCTAACATCCATGCCTTTCTCAACAGTAAATACTGATGAGAAATAGTCATTTAGAATCTCATCCATCTCTTGTAGATCTGCACATAGGTGAGTCTCAAAATGTTTGGTGTATCCAGCAATGGGTACCAGTCTGTGATCACTAATCTTTCGTTAGTTTGACTTTAGGCTGTGAAAAGATGGGTCTTTATCATGATGGCCCAATGAAGGTGGTTTCTATAGGTGGCACTGTATCTGTCACAGACCTTATTTATGTAGTGATAGTAAAACAGTGTGAAAAAAAATTATACAATTAAATCATTGTGTCTTAATATGTTTGATATTCTCCTTATGTGAAACGTACAATATTATAACCTGCCAAGCAAAGTGGAAAACTTAAGTTTTATGACCAGTGAAAAGCATGCAGGAAGCTGAGGGGGGCAGAAATCTTAAACCTTTGTCCATTGTCCTCCCTAGTTAATATTGTAGAAATGTGTTTCTCCTGTGCCACTTGAGTTTTATGAGTTTATGGACATGGTTAACAACAGGAACATTGTGCATTTGGTCAATTGCACCTGTTTGGAGTAAAAGTACCTTTTAATTCGGCGTCTCAACCATTACAGCAGTGAATGACTCAAAACAATCAGTGTGTCACCCTAGTGCTTCACAGCTCAAAATTAAAATAGATAGAAATCAACAATTATGCTGGATGTTTCTCACAGTTATATCAAGTGGATATTCTGTGTGTAAGCTTCACACACGTTTGTATTTCACAGAAACTCTACTGAGAATACTGTACAACACTGAATTACTATAGTTCCAACTGAGATTTTAAAACATTGATGTATAATGGCCTTAAATCTTGAGGGTGCATAAGAAAAGATTATAAATGCATTCAAATTGGCCCATTAAGTGTGTTAATTGCTTTTACTGGATTTTGGAATAGTCCGTTAATGTAGTCAAAGCCAATATAAATCTGGTTAAGGAACATTTGTTTCTGAGTAACACCAGCCCTTTTGTCTTCAAAGAGTTAGCACAACATAATCACCACTGTTAATTAGTTGAGTGAGTTATTATTGTGTGATAATATGAGATCCAATTTCTGATAGAAACAGCCTTTCACTGCTGAAATGTCAAGTTTCGATGAGAAGTATACTTTGTGTCATGTTGCCCTTGTTTATCTGGCACTGGCTAAAGTTACTGCAGGAATTCATGGCGTTACAGTAGTGACAATTAAACGGCATGGCAACAGACGGAACGTGCTGTTCCCTGGGAATACTACAGTTTATCCAAGCGTCTGATCATTCCTACCAGGTCCAGATATAGATACCACCGTCTCATAGTGGGATCAAGAGAATGAGAAGAATCTTCAGAGAGGATGTTTTCATCATGCCTCCATTTAGAGGGATTAGTCCTTTGACACCCAACCCCTGTTTGATTTTTTAAAGTGGGGAGGGGGGAAGGGTACAAAGTACAATTTCTGGGCAGACCGTTTGTATTTTTGCATGATAGACATTGGCTACAATGTTGATTTACATTGTTCAGAAACTGAGGTCATTGGGCCATGGTACTTGGTGCAGGACAACACTAAGGATGGTAGATTAGTACTGGTTAGAGCATGTCAAGCTGGGGCCTAAAAGTGTTGCAAACTGTAAAAGCAAGTTAAGACGAAGATGAAAAAAGATAAGAAAATCTGGTCTCTCCTGCCCCTATGCCTATGTACACACTGGGTTGATTTGAACTTGCTGAAATCTGGGTTAACAAACTGATGGGATCTAAATTGGTTTTTCATTGGGCAAACCAGGATTCTATGACATACCTAGGAAAGAACTATTTGGAGTTTGTGCCGTGCACTCTTGACCCAGATTTACTGGAGATACAGTTGAAGAAGGTTAGTCAAGTAATTTTTTTTGGGGGATGGGGGAAGGGAGTCCAGGAGTGCAAATAAAAACCAGAAATGAAAAATCTATAAATTTTCCATTTATACTCCATTATTTTTACTTGTGCATTTGTAAAGACTCTTTCTATTTGTAGGGCTGCTTCTATTTGATGATGATCTGAAATAGTTTGCAGTACTCTGAAATCTTGCTCCATTTGCAATGAAGGAAGAACTTCAGAACAGGTAACAACAGAAAAATACGCAACATCTGCTCAGTTATTGAGTTTTTAATTTCCTCTTAGTGAAGGCCAAGGAAGGTCTGTGTAGAAAAAATTTTAAATTCTTTAAAGGTAAGTGGCAGATCAGAATGTTGGGGAGAATATTGTTCAAAAACAGCAAAAAACTGCTAAAAAAATTATAAGGAGGGCGAAATTAGACTGAGACAAAAGTTAGCTAGACATATAAAACCAGAAATTAAGAGTTTTACAGGTATTTAAAAAGGCAAAGGTTGAGCATTGCTCGTCCAGAGAGTGAATCTGCGGAATTAATAATGGAAAATAAGGAAATGGCAATGAACTAAACTGATATTTTGTGCCTGTTTTCACTGTAAAGGATGTAAATAACAGCTGGAATTCTCCAGCCGTTCACACCCTGTCGCCGCTGCCAGAGAGAACGGAGAATTTGGCGCTCAGCTAAATCTCTGTTTACAGCAGCGGGACAGGAGAATCCTACTGATGTCAACAGATGGAGAATCCCACCCATGATCCCTGAAATAATTGTGAATCAATGTGACATGAAGGGAGGAACTTAAAATGATTATAATCACCAGGGAAAGGGTAGTGAGGAAATTATCAAAACTAAAAGCTGACAAGTCCAGGTCATAGAATCCTACAGTGCAGAAGGAAGTCATTTGGCCCATCAAATCTGTATCAACCACAATCCACCCAGGTCCTATCTCCATAACCCCATGTATTAACCCTAGCTAGTCCCCTTGACATTAAGGGCAATTTAGCATGGCCAATCCACCTAACCAGCACATCCTTGAACTGTGGGGGGAAACTGGAGCACCCAGAGGAAATCCACGCAGATATGGGGAGAATGTGCAACCTCCACACAGTCAGTGACAGTGACGCAAGCCAGGAATCAAACCCGAGTCCCTGGCGCTGTGAGACAACAGTGAGAACCACTGTGCCACCGTGCTGCCCCCGTCTTCAAAGCAGTAGCTGCTGAGATAATATAAATGTATTGGTTTTGACTTTCCAAAATTCCCAAGATTCTGGAAAGATTCCATCAGATCGGAAAATAGCAAAGGTAACTCCTCAATTCGAAAAAGGAGAGAGGCAGAAAGCAATAAACTATCGGCCAATTAGCTTCAAATCTGTCACAGGAAAAATTCTGGAATCCATCACTATGGCATAAGAGGGCATTTAGAAAATCTCAAAGCAATCAGGCAGAGTCAACATGTTTTTGTGAAAGGCAAATTGTATTTGATGAATTTATTAGAGTTAGAACATAGAACATAGAAAAACTACAGCACAAACAAGCCCTTCGGCCCACAAGTTGCGCCAATGATATCCATACCTACTAGGCTTACTTATAACCCTCAATTCTATAAATCCCATGTACTCATCCAGAAGTCTCTTGAAAGACCCTATCGAATTTGCCTCCACCACCACTGACGGCAGCCGATTCCACTCACCCACCACCCTCTGAGTGAAAAACTTACCTGCGATAGCTCCTCTGTACCTACTCCCCGGCACCTTAAACCTGTGTTCTCTCGTAGCAATCATTCCATCCCTTGGGAAAAGCCTCTGAGAATCCACCCGATCTATACCTCTCAACATCTTATACACTTCTATCAGGTCACCTCTCATCCTTCTTCTCTCTAAGGAGAAAAGACTGAGCACCCTCAACCCATCCTCATAAAGCATGCCACCCAATCCAGGCAACATCCTTGTAAATCTCCTCTGCACCCTTTCAGTAGCTTCCACATCCTTCCTGTAATGAGGCAATCAGAATTGAGTACAGTATTCCAAGAGAGGTCTGACTAGGGTCTAATAAAGCTGCAACATTATCTCCCGACTCCTAAACTCAATCCCTTGATTGATGAAGGCCAGTACACTATACGCCTTCTTAACCACATCCTCTACCTGCGAGGCGAATTTAAGTGTCCTATGGACTCGGACCCCAAGGTCCTTCTGATCCTCTACACTGCTAAGAGTCTTACCCTTGATATTATACTCCTTCATCCCATTTGACCTGCCAAAATAGACCACTACACATTTATCTGGGTTGAAGGCCATCTGCCACTTCTCCGTTCAGCCTTGCATCCTATCTATGTCACGCTGCAACTTCTGACATCCCTCCAAACTATCCACAACACCACCAACCTTCGTGTCATCAGCAAACTTACCAACCCATCCCTCCACTTTCTCATCCAGGTCATTTATGAAAATTATAAACAGCAAGGATCCCAGAACAGATCCCTGGGGCACTCCACTGGTGACCGGCCTCCATGCAGAAAAAGACCCATCTACAACCACTCTCTGCCTTCTGTGGGCACAACACAAAGAAATCCCACAACACCAGTTTAAAGTCCAAACAGGTTTATCTGTAGCAAAAGCCACAAGCTTTCAGGACAGCCCGTCCCTTCGTCAGGTGGCCGGGAGTCCTGCGGACAAGCCAGTTCTGGATCCATAAGGCAACAACCCCTTGGATCCCATGCCCTCTCACTTTCTCAAGAAGTCTTGCATGGGGGACCTCATCGAATGCCTTGCTGAATTCCAAATAAATCACATCTACTGCTCTTCCTTCATCAAAGTATTTAGTCACATTTTCAAAGAACTCAACAAGGCTCGTATGGCACGATCTGCCTTTGACAAAGCAGTGCTGACTACTATTGAGCATACTAAACTTCTCTAAATGTACATAAATCCTGTCCCTCAGAATCTTCTCCATCAACTTACCAACCACTGAGGTTAGACTCACCGGTCGGTAATTTCCTGGGCTATCTCTATTCCCTTTCTTGAATATAGGAACCACATTCGCAATCCTCCAATCCTCCGGAACCTCTCCCGTCTCCATCGATGACGCAAAGATCATCGCCAGAGGTTCTGCAATCTCTTCCCTCACCTCCCACAGTAACCTGGGGTACGTCCCATCCGGTCCTGGCAATTTATCTATCTTGATGCTATTCAAAACTTCCAACACATCCTTTTTCTTAATGTCCACATACTCAATCTTTTCAGTCTGCCGCAAGCCTGCAGTACAACCGCCCAGTTCTCTGAGGAAGTAATGAGCAACAAAGATAAAGGGGGACCTGTGGATATGGTGTACATAGGGTCTGATTTTACCATTTTGATTCTAAGTGCGGAATCTGGGAGTGATCCAGATCTGACTTGTAAACCTGTTCTCAGGCATGCCCACACACGCTCCGCCTGAAAAAACATCAGCGATTCTGAATCATGCTGCAGAAACCTGATAAGCAGGGCTTATTACGCCTGAAACAATGCAGCTCTAAACAGAACCTTCAACTGTGCAGTTAAAAAAGAAATTTGAAAAATGCTCCCCAGCCACATTGCTCCCGGACTACTTTCTGCAGTGGTCCCCACAGAATTGCCCCACTCCCGCAACATAACTGTCCCCCTTATCCACCCACCTCCCCATTACCCAGATCGATCATGATCCCCTGCCCCACTTCCTCCCCACCGATCACACGCAGCATGGCAGCAGATCCTCCCCGCTCCTTCCCCACTACTAGAGATCCATCTGACCCGCCTCCTGCCCGCAACACCACCCCCCCCCCCCCCCCCCCACATCACCTGAGAATGATCTGGCCCTCCTCCCCCAGCCCCAACCAGAGATCCATCTGGCATGCCTCCCTCCCCTCCCCACCATCGATCTGAGTTAGAGAGCTGCTGGAAGCTCAGAACTGACCTCCTCAGAAGCTGGAGCACCTGAAACAGACTTTAGCTGACCATGTCTGTTTCCCGCCGAATCTGAATGGGTGAATGCAGTGATAAAGGGGGAACTGCAGGTAAGTTTGGGCGTCCAGCCCATCAATTTAAATGTATGCAAATGTATTTAATTTGACATCATGCCCATTTTGGATGCTGCGTCGATCGCAGCCATTTTAGCCATTTGGTAAAGGGGGAATGGGCACGGACGTGATTGTGGATCATGCTACTCGCCTCATGCCCGACTTTACCAAGTCTTTGCACCCGAAAACGGGCGCAACTTGTTGGTAAAATCGGGCCATAGACATCCAGAAGATATTTGACAAGGTGCCACATCAAAGATGGCAACACAAAGTAAAAGCTCTTGGTACAGGGGGTAACATATTAGCATGGATTGAAGATTAATTGGTTAACAGGAAACAGAGACTGAGGCATAAATGGGCCATTTGCAGGTTGGCAAGATGTAATGAGTGGAGTGCCACAGGAATCACTGCTGGTTCCTCAACTTTTTACAATCTATATCAATGATTTGGATGAAGGGGCAAAATATATGGTTGCTAAATTTGCAGATGGGTAGGAGCTATGAAGAGGATATAGCCTGCAAAGGGAGAGATAGGTTAAGTAAGTGGACAAAAAATTGTTAGACGGAGAGTAGAAAAGCAATATTTTATTCAGTTGGAGAGAGATTGCAGAATTGTGAAGCACTGGAAAAAATGGGTGACCTGGTAAAATAAATCATATGAGGTATACAGGTATAGCAAGTGATCAGCAAGTCAAATGGAATATTGTCCATTGCAAGAGTAATGGAATATAAAAGCCAAGATGTTTAGCTACAGTGGTACAGGGCATTGGTGAGAAAACATCTAGAGTACAGAATACACTTCTAGGTTTCATTATTTAAGGAAGAACATAATCATATTGAAAATAGTTCAGTAAAGATTCACTTCACTGATTTCTGGGTGAAAGGTTGGCCAGGTTGAGCCTTGCATTAAGTTGATCTTCTTTTCTACCCTAGTTATGACCGTAACACTACTTCTGCACTCTCTTCTTTCCTTCTGTGTACAGTAAGAAACAATACTTTTCACTGTATACTAATACATGTGACAATAATAAATTAAATCAATTTAAATTAAATGATCTTACTGAAGCATAGAAGATCCTGAGAGGATTTGATTGACTGGATGCTGAAAGGGTGTTTCCCCTTGAGAGAGACCAGAACTGGGGGACTGAGTGTGAAAATGTGGAGATGTGGAGTAAGTTTGTTCTCTGAGGTTTGAGGCTGTGGAATTCTCTTCCCTGGGAGAAGTAGGGGCAGAGTGATTGAATATTTAAAAGGCAGAAGTAGATAAATTCTTGACTAACAAGGGAGTCAACAGGTATAATGGTAGGCAGGAAGGTGGCATTGAGTCCACAATTAGATTGGACATGATCTTATTGAATGGTGGAGCAAGCTTGAGGGGCTGAATAGCCTACTCCTGCATCTAACTTGTATGTTTATATGTTGAGAGTAGCAGTGGATTGTGTCAGCAGATGGGAGCCGATTTGCTGGAGGCATTGATCCCATCTCATTTATAGTATAGTTGTAACTGACAGAAACCAGTAAAAGAATGACATGGATTTGTGGTTTTGAAAGTTGTTTATGTATATCACCAATAACTGAAAACTTGCATTCGCATAGCAACTTTAGCATAAAGCATCCCACGGAGGTGAAATAAACTAGGCTGTGAGCACTGATGAAAGGTTAGGGCTGATGACTCATGATCAAAGATTTTTAGGAGATTTCTGAAGGGGAAAGAGAGCAAGTGATGGCGATTTATGGAAAGCATTACAGAGTGTGAAACTATGATAATTAATGCATTAAAGGTTAAAAATGACTGGGGGTAAAAACTTTGTGGATGAGAGCCTTAAGTTTGGGTCAGTCAGCAAGTGCAGAGGGTAAGTTTGAGGATGAATGCAGAGAAATTGGAGGAGAGAGGCCAACGGGAAAAATAGAAACTAGAAGCAGGAGTAGACCATTTGGCCCCTTGAGCCTGCTCCACCATTCATTTTGTTCATGGCTGATCATCGAATTCAAAATCTTGATCCCCCCATCCCCCTATATCCTTGATCCCTTTTGCCTCAAGCATTCAAGAAACAACACTTAACACTGTATACTAACACGTGACAATAATAAATCAAATTAGATCAAATCAAGTCAAATCAAATCAACTCAAATCAGATTGACCCCTCAACCAAGGGAAACAGCTGCTTCCTAGTCACCCTGTCCATACCCCTCATAAAAGAGTAGCAAGTGAACTGAGGCACAGGGTTGAGAAATGAAAGATAGTTGATGACAGAGAACAAAGAAGTAGATAGTGTAACAAAACAATGAGAAGGTGCTAGACCAGGAAGGGATTGTGAGGAACAAAAAGCAGAATGAACTTGGGCCTGGGTGGTAGCCAAAATGCATCGAGCATACATGCTGGCTATAAAAGGGAAATTTGTAGCTCGTAACAATTAAACCCAAAACCCAACCACAAACTCTAATACCAGATGATGAATAAGAAAGATCAAATTATTGGTTGACTATGAAAGGAGAATCTGGAAGCTAGTGGTGCCTAGGACTTAGTCATGCTTGTGAAATGTTTGTACTTTTTTTTATTCTTTCGTGGGATGTGAGGATCACTGGCAAAACCAATATTTGTTGCCCATCTCTCACTGCTCTTGAGAAGGAGGTGATGAGCTGCCTGCTTGAAGCATTGCAATCCACCAAGTCTAGTGGCAAACAAAAGGCTCAGAGTTTGATTAATTAGTAGGCTGGTAATCAGTGTCAGGGCCCATCAAACCCACTCAGGTTTATGTCCAGAATTTCATATTCCTCCACTGGCGGGACGATGCAAACCTCTCTTTTTGAGTTAATTATGCAATCCCTTTTAGAATGCTGCTCTTTCAGGTGGTCTATTCCAGGCCATAATGCCTTGCAGTGCAAAGAAAATATTCTTATTATTTCTCCCCGCGGTTTCTTTTCAATTAAACTGTGTCTTTTAGTCACTGTTTTGCTAGCAAAACATTTTTCCCTTTCTACATATTAGAATCGTCATATATCATAGATAATTCAGGTAGAGCATGTCAGGATGGAAGTGTTTATTGAGGGAATCAGAGGTGGAGAGAGTGTTGTTAGGCATTGGGATCAGGAGGGTTGTTCAACTTATGCCTAAAGATATACTGAGAAGTTAGTTAAGCTGTAATAAATGTGGGGATGAATCCAATCTGTAGAAGCAAAGAACACTGCAATTTGATCTGGATGACCACAGGCTTATTGGAGAGGAGATAAGGTTCAGCGCTGAATTTATGGTCCCATCTCAGAGGGTGTGGAGCTGGAAAATGCCGGGAGCCATTCAAGAGTCTATAGACTTCGGAGGGAGAGGAAAATCCCGCTGGCAGAAAATTCCATCCTGTGTTACCATTTAGATGCCACTTTATTCAGAGTGCTGGAATGTAGCATGCTTCTGTTTAACTCCACTTTGTTTTGTTAAGAATCTGATACGCAGGCTTGATGATCTCAAATTCTATCCCTAGCCTGTGCTGCATTAGTTGATCTCAACCATGACAGAAGTTGTGGAACCACAGTTGGCTCCAATACGCTTCCAACTGGGAAGTGAAGAATCACCAAATTCCTAACTCTTGTTATGTGGAGATGGAATGTGGTTAGGGTTGAGTTCAGCTATGATGCTTGTACATCCGATTCGCACGCTGACATTCACTTTTTGGGCTTGCATACAAAGTAACGCAGGATTGCCAGCATCAATCCAATTCTATCTGAGAAATTTGGCTTCAACCATCTAATAAAAATGAGTTTTAAGCAACATTGAGCCTCATATCATCTATACCTGAATCAGATGGGTTGGGTTAGAATCCCACTTGAGCAGGGGTACTTTGATCTGATGGGTGTAAGCACCTCTGCTCCTCCTCCTTCCCTTTTGTAAGTAGATTGGATTATAACTTTGGTTGTAGCTCACCTAGGCGTAGAGTGTCCATGACTAGAGGCTAAGAATACTGGACATCAAAAGCACTAGCTCAGCAACACTGTGGCACAATGGGGGAGATGGAATAGGGATGGGAAATGACTTCATCGCACACCAGAGCCACAGAAATTTGTTGGTAAACCAGACATCAAAGCATCTGATAACTGGATAGTGGATGTCCTGGCTAAAAACCAGACTGTCTGGTATAATACTGGGAGTATCCTGACTGGGAAGGGTACTCTGCAGATAAAAACAATGCAAAAGACATTGGGAAATAACCTCAGCCACTCTTTCCTGGCAAGAAGATCAGGAATCGCACGTGAAATATTAGTTAGAAAATAAAAGACTTACATTTAGAAAGTACCTTTCAGGATACCCTAAGCTCTTCACAGTCAATCCAATACTTTCAAAGTGTACTCTTATAAGCCAGGACCCACCTTAGAGTGGAGCACAGTAGATGAATCATAGATCATAGAACCCTACAGTGCAGAAAGAGGCCCTTCAGCCCATCGAGACTGCACTGAACACAATCCCACCCAGGCCCTACCCCCATATCCCTACCCACTAATCCCTCTAACCTCTGCTATCCTGGACACTGAAGGGCAATTTCTTAGCACGGCTAATCAACCTATCCCACACATCTTTGGACTGTAGGAGGAAACTGGAGTACCTGGAGGAAACCCACACAGACACAAGGAGAATGTGCGAACTCCACATAGTGACCCGAGCCGAGAATCAAACCCAGGACCTTGGAGCTGTGAAGCAGCAGTGCTAACCACTGTGCTACCGTGCCACCCTGAACAGGCCTTTATCCTCTGTTAATCTCTCCCTGATCAAGTGGAATTTTATGTACTTAGGTATTAAATGTTAGTCTTTTAATCTTCACCTTAGGACTCAGGGTAGAGTTTTCTAGTCCTGCCGATATTTGCTGTGTTTTGTGTGGCTGCTGGTTGGAAACCCACCATAGTGGGGGAGGTCACTTCTGGTAGGAGCAGAAAGGCTAGAAAATCCTATCCTTAATCATCATTTTCATCACTCCACTGCATTTATTATATTCCTCGTACATTTCTTTATTATTGTAAGTTCTAATGTAATCATATGCCTTTCTTTAAATTTGGTTAGATTTAGGGGACGATTTAACCAAAAACGTTCTAAGTGCCAAATGAGCATGAAAATGGAAGAAATTTGTGCCATTTCTTTGGGCGACTTAAAAATCAAATCTTACTTGACCTAGTGAAAAAAACAGGCACACTTTGAAATCTGCCAGTAGGGGAAGTGGGAGTGGCCTAACTCACCTGAAAGCCAGCTGATATCATCAGAGGGTGCCATTGCGCACGTACAGATTTCTGTGCTGTGTGAGCACAGGAACCTGTCAGTGACTCTGCTGCTATAGCCAGCCTCTGTGGCCCATCGCACTCGCCCATGCTACAGCAGGGCTGTGTCCAATGTCAATAACTCCTGCCTAGAACGATCACGAACACCCCTGCCCCCAAAGTGGCAGTGGTCCCCTTACCCAAAGATCACTGTTGCAAAGTATGCAGTGGTCCCCCCCCCCCAGCAGATCATGATTGCAGAGTGCACAGCAGTACTGAGTGGCCCACCCTCATCTGGTCCTGCGACCTCAGACCCCATCCCTTGGCACTGCCCACTGCTGGGTGGGCACTGCTAGTGTGCCAGGTTGGCAGTGCTGGGATGCCTGGTGAGCAATGCCACAGTGACAGACTGCCATTGCCCTAGGGGTACCCCTAACTCCCGATCCCTCAGGGAAACTTCAGTAGTCTCCAATTTTACCAGCGAAGCCATCAAGTCTGGTCCCCATTGATGGAGACCAGATGTGATTCTCGCCAGTGAGAAACTTCTCTGACAAGGCCACAAAGGCACTTAAATGTAATTTAAATATTACAATCAGCCTTGTGCCAAGATGCAAATCTCGTTTCTTGGCTCTTTTATGATCTTACCAGCTTGCCCTGCCCATCAGCCAATAGGATGCAATGGTAAGATCACTCCCTTAGCTTTATCTTCATTTTGGAGAAGTTGGGCTGAATTCCTCAGAGAAGAGACAATTAAGAGGAGGATTTCAAATTCAGGAGGGACCAGGACAGAGTAGAAAGGGAGGGGCTGTTTTCACTGGTGGGAGGGTCGAGATTCACAAAAGAAGCAATGATGCCTTTTTAGTTAGGTGGTGCAGTGCTCTGCTTGAGAGTTTGGTGGAGGCAGATTTAACTGAAGCTTTCCAGGGACAATGGGATATTTATCTGAAGTGAAAGAATTAGCACGCTCTGGGAATATAAGATAGGGAGTAGAACTAGATAAGTTGCTGTTCCAGAGGGATGGAAGAGGGGTGGAGGGAGCGGACTAATGTCTTTTCGGGAAGGGAATCTGCCATCCTTGCCTGGTCTGGCCTACATGTGACTTCAGATCCTCAGAATGTGGTTGACTCTCAACCACCCTTTAAAATGGCCTAGAAAGCCACCCAGTTGTCACCACCACCTTCTTAAGGCAACTAAGGATTGGCAATAAATGCTGGCCAGCCAGCGATGCCCATGTCCCATGAATGAATGAACAAAAAAGATTTCAACATGATACCATTCATCATACAAACAGGAGAAGTAAAGCCCATCAGTTTTTAAAACTGCATTACAATGAGCTGCTGGCATTTTTCTTCCTTTGTGAAATAATTTGCTGAACCTGTTAAAATTTCCAGCCATGATCAATCAATTACTATTTGGGAAAAGACCACATGGGATTTTTAAAAAAATCCCATTTCTTCTCCTGAAGAGTTTATAGATTTGGCAGAAATTGGAAGAACAAACTGCAGAAGTATCTCGCAAGTAGCCTCCAGGGTACGTTCAAAAATGCTAATGGTTGACATTTTGCAAAAGAAACTGTGCATACGAATCTGCTATTATCTGTGCCTTTGAAATTATGTTAGGGGAAAAAATGAAAGGCTGAGAGTTGGAAGTGAGAGATACAGGATACAGGCTCTGTCGGAGCGAAGTAGCATTGATGATTCATTGTTGTACATTTCATTAGCCTGCTCAATTTTTTTTTAGCAGGATTAGTAACTAAATATCACAGTGATGTACCACCAACTACCAGTACAATAGGGATTTGTGGCTTGGCTAATCCCCAGTCCCACAGTGGATAGAATATTCCGAATGCTGAGTTTCCAAATAGCAATTAGAAAAAGTGGCACCATTACTATATTCAGTTCTTCTTTAATTAATGTCCTTTTATTTAAAATCTTCAACTTTTAAATCCTGTATTGTGTGCACTGCAAGATAGATTCCTGGACCAATTTGTGCCTTTTTTTAAAGCTCTTTTTTGTTAACCCTGGGCAGTAAGAAATACTATGCTTTAATTAACAAAATTGAATTATCCAATAATTTGGTCTGTGAGGGAAAGTTGAGTACGTTGTTAACATCTGAAAGCTTTTCACACAATGAATTACTTATGAACTGCAGCAGACAATTGTTATGGAGGAAAATTGCCAATCTGCAATAGAAACCCTTCACACATGAATTTGGAACAATTTACTGGTGAATATTTTTGTAATGAGGGGAGACTGTATTTCTCTCCCCTTTTATTACTACCAAATCTATGGCTGACCAATCCAAATTGCTTCTAAGGAAAGGTTAAAAGCAGCATTAAAAATAAATAGGCTTCTGTTCAAAGAATTCCTTCAATGTCTGTATTAAAATGCATTTAATTTGAACTATATACATTATTTTTATTTACCATTGAACAGTGATGTGGCAGCTAATCTTCCTTCCTCCCTTCAGAAATTGCACTTGCACATTAATGGGAAGTGTTTCAGGACTCCTACACATTGAACCAGAATTATGTTGTCATTCTAATCTTTTAAGTTTAAGTTCATTTATTTGTGTCTTAAGTAGGCTTACATTAACACTACAATGAAGTTACTGTGAAAATCTCCTAGTCGTTACACTCCGGTACCTGTTCAGGTACACTAAGGCGGAATTTAGCATGGCCAATGCACATTTCAGGAGGAAACTGGAGCACCCAGTGGAAACCCACACAGACATGGTGAGAATGTGCAGACTACCCACAGACAAGCTGGCAATCAAACCCAGGTTCCTAGTGCTGTGAGGCAGCAGTGCTAACTACTGTGCCAAGGTACCCCTACTGCATAGTGTGACACTTCCATTTTGTATGCTTTTCTTCTGTGATAGACAACTTGTGCAGAAATGTAGGCACGTTTGTCCTCTGATTCACATGTTCTCAGTTTGAAAGTTTCTGACAGGAACTTTATTGCTGGCAGTGAGGGGAATGTTCTTGAAGGCTTTGAACTATAAAATGAAAGGCAAATGTTCAATAATCTATGTTGTCCACATTCCCATTTGATTTGATTTATTATTGTCACATGTAGTGGGAAACAGTGAAAGGTATTGTTTCTCGTGTGCTATACACGCAAAACATCCAGTTCATAAAGTACCTAAGGGAAAAGGCAAAGGATAGGGTGCGGAATACACTGTTGCAGCTACAGGTAGGATGAAGAGAAAGATCATCTTAATATATGATAGGACTATTCAAATGTTTGGTGACAGCAGGGAAGAAGCTGCTCTTGAGTCTGTTGATATGTGTTTTCAGATTTTTGTAGCTTTTTCCTCAAAGGAAGAAAGTGGAAGAGAGTATATCTGGGGCGCATGGGTCCTTGATTATGCTGGCTGCATTCCTGAGGCTGCAGGAAATGTAGATGGAGTAAATAGATGGGAGACTGGTTTGTGTGATGGACTGGGCTGCGTTTACTGAACTTTGCAGTGTATTGCTGTCTACTGCCAGTTCACATCAATTATATTTAAGGAGTTCAATAAGTGACATATCAGATGTTTCACTTCACTTCAGTTGAACTTCTTTTTTTATCATTAATGAGGAAAGTAGTTTTTTTTTAATCCACCAATTTTGAACTAATATAAATTTCATCCTGGCCAATTCCCAATCTGAAAATCATCTGCAGCTTTTGTGCCCCTCATGGTTGTCACAACATGACTACAGTCAAGCTGGGAGACTAACCAATCTAATGGTATAAGCCAAAGGATCCTACTTAAATAATAATCAACTTCAAGGTTTGTAATCTAATTTTGAAGCTGTACTTTCTGATTCTGTGATATCACTGCTCAACTGCGTAATTAGATTGTAGTTTATCAATCATCCTTTGCTATCCATCATTCTTTTAATCTCAATGTTTTGATTCAATTTGCTTTTGTTTACATATTTGATTGGTGTGAATGATTTCTTCATTAAAATTTAAGTGTTACTGTGTATATATTATTTAGATTGTATTCCTTCTATGACAGAAATAAGTGTGTGCATTTCTAAGTCCTTTCAATGGCACAAACTGGGATCACCTTATTACTTATCTGATCTGGCAGCAGGCTTCATTTGTTTTGGGAGTGAGGAGAACGAAGCTGGTGACCTTGCACCTGACTGGATCACGAGACCTTGCCTGGAAAGTGTTGATAATGGGAGGGCAGCAGGGTGGGCTTAGCTGTAACCAACTCCAACAGCAGACAGACTGCTGATGCCAAATCGGCTTGCCAAAGATAAAATGAAGAATAACTATTTGGATGAGACACTAAAGGGCCATTTGAATCTACGGAACTGTGTTGGCAGAGTGAGAACTTCATAGAATCATACAATTCCTACAGTGCAGAAGAAGGCCATTTGGCCCATTGACTCTGCACTGGCTCTCCATAGAAACTAAAAGCAGGAGTAGGCCATTCAGCCCTTCGAACCTGCTCTGCCATTCATCTTGAACATGGCTGATCATTGAATTCAATATCCTGAAACCCCACCCCCCCACTTCCTCCAATATTCCTTGATCCCTTTAGCCAACAGAACATCTTATTCTATTCCCATAATACCCTATATTTACCCTGTTAAATCCTGTAACCTATACATCTTGGGACACTAAGAGATAATTTAGCATGACCAATCCACCTAACCTCCATGTCTTTGGACTGTGGGGGAAACCGGAGCCCCCAGATGATAACACATGCAGACATGGAGAGAATGTGTTGACTCTACACAGACTGTTACCCAAGGCTGGAATTGAACCTGGGTCCCTGGCGTTGTGAGGCAGTAGTGCTAACCACTGTGCAATCATACCACCCTTCAGGGGAAGAAAATTGAAGAGGAAGAGCAGGAGACATTTGCACTTCATAAAAGGTCTTTGAACATCATGCGTTTTCATAAACTAACTACAGTTGATAGTTCTGGAGGGCAGTGGTGACAGCGTAGACCACATGCGTATAAGTTATTGTTTTTCACTCCTTTGTCTCCACTGAACAGACAAGTGATCTATTTTAGCGAGTAATTGACTGAGAAATTCCCCCAACTCCAGATTGCTTTTGATCTAACTCTTAAAATGATTGTGCCAGCAAAAGCATTGTGGAGTTGACACAGACCTGTCAATGTGAATGGTTTAAAATGTATACCGTTTAAAAGGAGCCCTCACAGCTGATCTGTAGGGAAATACTTTTCACTGATTTGTTAGCACTGTTGCAATGACAATATTATAATTAGCAAAGGCAGATAGCCATCTGTACAACACTATGTAGTGTTATAATTGCTGGAGTTTATGGAATGTAAGGAGGTCAGTCATATGATTTTTTTAACTGAGAGAACTGCAGTCCTGAGTTCATGATTCATGAATTTTTATTCAGAATATAACAAGGCACAGGGTATTAAAGAATCTATTGACATCATGGGAACTAGAGACATTTTTTACTATTCCTATCATTTAAAAAAAATACATAGAATTTGCTGCACAGCTGGTTCACACTGATGTTTATACTTCAGATGAGTTCCTCCCATCCCAACCCTATCAGCAAAACTTTATATTTCTTTTACTTTACTCATGCACTTGTCTAGTTTTGCCTTAAATGCTTTAATTGTTTTCTTCAAGAACTTTACAAACCCTGTCCGGGAATGATTTGGAAAGAAGTCTGCTGGCTTGCAGAGCTCCCCACGCCCCTGATCGCTAGCCTTGCCAGCCTCAGTCATCTCTATGATTCTATGGGGGTGATTCTCCCAGCTCGCTGTGCTAGAGCAACGCAGCAGGCTGTGAGATTCACACCCGTAAAGTCATAGCGAAAACAGGCCCTTTGGCCCAACTTGTCAATGCTGATCAGACTTCCTAAAGTGAACTAGTCCCATTTGCCTGCATTTGGCCCAAATCACTCTAAATCTTTCCCATTGATGTATCTGTCCAAATGTCTCTTAAATGTTGTAATTGTAGCTGCCTCTACCAATTCCTCTGGAAGTTCATTCCACATGCGCACCATCCTCTGTGTGAAAAAGTTGCCCCTCAGGTCCTTCTTACATTTTTCCACAAATTACTCAAATGGTAGAGCATTCGCTTAGCATGCGAGACGTAGGTGGATTGATACTCACAGTCTCCAAACTGTTTTGGGGTGATACGGTGACACAGTGGTGATACGGTGACACATGCAATAGGGTTTATGTTAGCTGCTTACCCTTTCTTTTGAAGCACAGTGGTTAGCACTACTGCCTCATAGCGCCAGGGACCTGGATTTGATTCCCTGCTTGGGTCACTTCCTGAATGGAGTTTGCATATTTTCCTTGTGTCTGCGTGGGTTTCCTTCGGGTGCTCCAGTTTCCTCCCACAGTCCAAAGGATGTGCAGATTAGGTACAGTGGCTATGTTAAATTCTCCCTCAGTGTACCTGAACAGGTGCCAGGAGTATGGCGGCTAGGGGATTTTCACAGTAACTTCATTGCACTGTTAATATAAGTCTACTGGTGACACTAATAAATACATTTTAAACTATGCCCTCTAGTTTTGGACTCCCCTGTGGCTCACATCTTGGCTGAGTTCTGCACAAACCGATGACCAAAACTGGGGCTAGCGTCATATGTTTTGTATGGTTTAGTCCTACACTGGGCAGGACCTTTACTCACTGGATCATGGGAGAGACTTGAACCTTGATCTTTAACCTTCTAGATCCCCAAATAAACTCCTATGTACAATGCTGCCATTCCTTGTAGTAACACTCTCCAAATATTTGTCTTCATAATAATACTATTGAGAGTTTTCTGATATGTTTCCTTACTCCAAGTATCCTGACCATGACTGTTTGTGTTGAGCATGATACTTGGTGTGATGCATGTACTTATATGACAAACTAGTAATCTCTGGATTAGATAAACAAATAGTGAGGATATCTCGACCAGTTCACCCTGAGGGCTTGGTCACGCCAATTGCAGACCGGGTAGGAATCCTGTGTGTTTGTGACTTGACAAAGAGAACTGATACCAAAAAATATAAGATTATATGGCTTCAGATTACTTGTCATTTTCTTGTATTGGGCTCATGTCATCTGCAGGACTCGTAGATTTGAAAAATGACCATGTGTTAAAATAACAGCTGCCATAGAAAAGGCACCTAAAACAATTCGGACAGCAACAAGTCTGACAACATATGACTGAGTGATGAAGGAGAGGATAATAGTTAAATATACAGAAGCTGACTGCTGTGTCAGAGTGAACAATAAGTCACACAGAGCACTGTCGGAGAGAGAGAGCCACACACAGAGTAGTGCTTCAGACATAGTCCAGGAAGTTAAAAAAAATTGAAGTTGTAGTTTAATGTCAGATAGAATGTAAACTAGAACTTTTTTCTCTTACAATAGAACACACTTTGTACGTTCATGTAGTTCTACAGAAACATCTAGTCCCTTTTTATCATTTATTTATTGTGCATGTCTTTGTATGAAAAAGCGAGGTGCTTTTGGCTGAACTATAATGATGGCAGGGATTTTCATGGCCCGTTTGCCCCAGGTGGAAATCCCGTTATGACTGCAAACTGTGGCAAGATAGTCAAAAGGGGATATGTGCTGGGGAGATCTCAGAATGAGATCTTCCATTAATTTGAATGGTTTTATATGTCCATACATGGGATAGTGCTGTTTCTTCGGGGGTACTGATGATCCTCTCCACCGGTAGGTACAATGTCACTCTGACAGAAATCACAACTGCTTTCTAGCAGTGGAGATGATTGCGCCAGGGGAGCCAAGGCCAGTGTAATTCTCGGGTGGTCAGGGACAAGAAAAGGCAGTGCCCTGGCACTGCCAAGTGGATGAGGCCTCTAGAAACCCCACTGAGGTACTACAATTATGTGGGTGGGGGGGTTGGGGAGCTGATGCCGGTGCAGATAGATGGGGGTTCCTGATATTTTCCTGGGGGGATGGGAAGGGGTGCGGTGGGGGCTGAGGGGGAACAGGAACAGGGGGAGCGGAGCCTGTTTCTTTGCCTTGAGATTGGGGTGCCCTTACCTTTGTGCAGCCGGCTTTGCCGGCTTTATTAGGCCCTGCCCCTCCAGACTGACTGTCCAAAACACAACCCCTGCTTTTTTTTTGGCAAAGTCTCAGCAGATCTGGAGTGAAAAGCTGGCAATGTTTCTAGGGAGTAACACACTTATTTTTAGTGAAAGCCTCACACTTGGCCATTTTGTTTTGGAAAAATCCACCCAATGTCTTGGATAGTGACTTGGATAGTGTGTTGACTCACCAATATGGAATAGTAACATGTTGCCTCAATTGTACATCTGTTTGGTGATATGATTTGTATTACTGGAGAATTCTAGAGTTTTGCAGCAATATAACAGGGTAACAACACAAATAATGGGCAGGATTATTTTGGATGGCAAAGTTTCGTACCCCATTCTTGGAGTCGGCAAGCCAATGGTGGCAATCCAACAGCCATTTAGTCCTATGTGGAGTGTTATTTGGCTGAAGAGGGAACTTCTATCGTTAATTTGGGACAAAGTTTGGCCTCAGACAGCTACCTGCCAATCTGATTGGATAGCAGCTCTGGAGTCTCCGGAAGTACCATCAGGTGCCTTCCTCTCCTGAGGAAGGATGTGGCCTTGCAGAAGATCTGCTGCTGATGGACAGGAAATCCCTGCATGGAAGTCACTCGAGTTGCAGGGGCTGCAATCTATACCCACAGCCTCTGGATGATTAAAAAAACCCACCCTCCTTTCTGAGGCCTACACTGAGAGGCTGCTGATGTTTAACTGGTGTCCTCCACAGTGGGGAGATCTGTTATTGATAAAATGCAGCTGACCTGGTGAAATAACCCTTTACGTATTCAAGCTGGCTTCCCATTTCCTTGTGCCAGAATTTTGATTTGATTTACTATTGTCATATGTATTAGTGTACAAAGAAAAGTATTGTTTCTTGCATGCTACACAGACAAAGCATACCGTACATACAGAAGGCAAGGACAGAGTGCAGAATGTACTGTTGCAGTCATAGCTACTGTGTAGAGGTCCTTTGTAGTTTCACGACCCTTTGTAGTTTATTGTGATCTTGGACAGAGCAGGAGCCATGCCAAGTTGTGATACAACCAGAAAAGTTCCTTAGCCTCCTGAGAAAGAAGAGGTGTTGGTGGGCTTTCTTAACTGTGGCATCGGCATGGATGGATCAAGATAAGTTAGTACTGATCTGGACACCTAGAAACTTGAAAGTTGAAGGAGACCAGTTTGCTATCTTAGCTGCCATGAATAAAATTCTCTGATGGCAGGACTAGGTCAGGGAATTGCGGCTCCACCTTATTTTACTGGTTGCCCTGTCTTGTTGCCGCCTGGTGCAGACTGGTAACCCTCACCCCAAAAATAATCTTGGCATTGAAATGATTAATGTACAGGAGGTGGCTTCACAGTGGGCCAATGGTTGTTTGCCAATCTTGAACAATGCAATTTTGTCCAATCATATCGCTACTCTGGTTAAAAGGTGATTTTAATGTGACGATATGAGGTAAAAATATAATGCTATGTATCTATTCTCTGTAGCACTGAGGTTGGGGAAGGTTTGTGACCTAGTTGCATTAAGACATTGTAGTAATTTTTGTAGATGTTCTGATAGTCCAGTGTATACTCATGGTGCTGCAAATACTCAGAACTTGTATAAAACAGATATCACACATATGTCCCATTCAGTTATTCATACCCCTTTCACTTGAAGGTGTATTGCACTGGGTATTCCTCACTCTCTGCAGGTATTAGAGGAGGATCAGATGAGGTATATGTAGCAATTCAAACAAACATTAGTTTCCTGTCACCAACATTCTTTATTACGCACAAAAGGAAAAGGCTGCTCCCGCAGCTTACGTCAGGTAGTCTTCACCTGGGCATCTACAACTCAGGTCCACGTAAGGCTTGAGAAAGCTCCGCTGGTTGCTTCCCATTGGATGAGCATTCGCTCATTCAAAAAGGCAGTTCGCACTCTACAAAGCTGATGGGTAGATCTATTGACGATTCCGCCATAGCCTTTGTGGCCATCATAATATCCCTCTTCCCCTTAGGTCAACGTCTCTCCCAGCACCCCCACTGCGAGGAGGTCCTTTCTGTTGTTTGACGCTCAGTTGGAGGTCCTTTGAAGGTGGGACAGGGTCAGGCAGTGTTAATTGAACAAGAGACCTTTTCTTTTGGAAGGAGCATCGCAAGGATACCTGTGGGGGTTCCTCCTAAGGTTCTGCTTCGGCCCAGAGACCCACTTCTTTAGCCTCCATCACTGAGTCTGTATCCTCATTATCCAGAGGGGCCAATGTAGAGACAGCCTTGAGCTGAAGGCTGGCACTGGCAGCGGCTATCTCCATGGCCAGTGATGGGGTCTGCTCAGGCAGGGCCTCTTTGATTCTGAGATGGCCTAAGTGCTTCTTTAAGGTTTTACCTGAACTTTGACCTTGCAAGATGCTGATCCCATTTTCTCTATAACAACCCCAGGGACCCATCTGAGGCCATTCCTCAAATTCCTTATGTGCATCAGATCACCCGTTGCAAAAGTTCTTTCTGTCCTTGCAGAATCATAGTTTCTGTTTTGATTTTCCTGTTGGGGTTACACCATCCCCAGCAAGTTTGGGAATATAACGTGGGTAAAAGTGAAATTGTCCATTTTGGCAGGATGAATAAAAAGAAGCTTATTATATTAATAACATGGAGATGCCAGTGTTGGATTGGTTAAAGTTAAAGTCCAAAAGATTTATTTGGAATCACGAGCTTTTGGATCACTGCTCCTTCAACAAGTGACTCACTTGATAAAGGAGTAGTGCTCCAAAAGCTCATGATTCCAAATAAACCTATTGCACTTTAACCTGGTGTTGTGAGACTTCTTATGTAAATGAGAGAGATTACAGAGCTCTGAGGTGCAGAGGGATCTGGGTATCTTAGTGCCTGAATTACAAAAGGCTACCTGCAGGTACAGCAAGTAATTAGGGAAGCTAGTAGAATGTCATCATTTATTGTGAGGGGAATTGATTACAAAAGTAGGGAGGTTATTCTTCAGTTATACAAGGTATTCATGAGAACATATCTGGGTAAGGTGTACAGGTCTTCTTATTTAAGGAGAGATGTAAATGGGCAGGAAGCAGTACAGGGAAAGTTTATGGTACTAATATCAGGAATAGGAGGGTTGTCCCATGAGGAAATGTTGGAGAGGTTAGATTTAGATGGGTAAGAAGTGAGTTATTGAAACATTTAAGATCCTGAGGATGTATTGACCATTGTGGATGCGGAGAAAATGTTTCTTCTTATGGGAGAATGATGAAGTAGGAGGTCACTCTTTAAAGATAAGGGTCATTTATTTAAGACAGAGATGAAGAGAAGTATTTTCTTTTAGAGAGTTATGAGTCTCTACAACTCTCTTTCTGAAAAGGTAGTGGAAGCAGTGTCTGATTATTTTTAAGGCAGAGGTAGATAAATTCTTGATTTACAGGGGGTGAAAGGATATCTGAGATAGATAGAATGTGGAGTTGATGTTACAAGCAGATCAGCCATGCTCTTATTAATTGGCAAAACAGGTTCCTGGGGCCGAGTGGCCTACTCCTGCTCCTCATTTGTATGTTCATATGTAAACCAGAAAAACTCTTTCTCACAGGATTATGGACCCATGGAACAGATTCTTAAAGAAGATAATTGATTCTAGGATCACTTAATGGTTTTAAATGTGACTTGGATAGATATTTATTGAGAAGTTTGGTTGGGTTTGTAGAGAACAGACTGCTTGAATAATTAATTTCAAGGAAGCTAGGGGAAGAATCTTAATGCTCTTAAAGAATAGACAGTTGGTTACAGTGTAGAGACCAAAGTGACTCCATGTAATTTTTGGTAAGGGCCCCAAGGGCTCCTCTTATTTCAGCCTGATTTTGCTATATTGCAAGCGCAAGCGAATACTAATATGCTCCTGTTTAAGAAAATTATATGGTATGATTTGATTTCCAATTGAGGAGAGGAAAAACTATCCTAACAGGCTGAATCGAGTGGATAGTTGTTTGTCCAAGAATAATGTTAAGAGTCAGTGATGAGAGAGAAGCTGTGGAATGAACCATGAACAATGCTGATTAATGGTTTTCAAAACAAGGAATCTGGAAGTCTGCAGGGGATATGCTAAAAATGAAATTCAACCATGAAAAAGTGTTCATTTTTATGGGGCCGACCTTCCCCACCAGGGATCAGGTGAGATTAGTCAACAGGAAAGCATTTCTGTTTAACTCACTGAGGCTGAAACAACGCTGCGAGTCAGACTTAAGAACTGAATCTTTGCAATTTTCACCTCATTCCTCACTTCCATTTCCTGCCTCCTCTGTTTGAATCGCATTTAAGTGACATTGCTGACCTTTCAAATATTAAGTTGCAGACGGATCCACTATGGTTTATCCTATAATAAACGAGGACAGCCACATTTTTAGTGTTAAATAGAAGGCTAAAATTCACAGTTGTAGAATGTTACTCAAATGTAAGGTGGTATAAAATGTCTCCAGAGAGTGGCAGCATGTAGCAGATGAAATAGTGAAATGCACTATATCCAGAAATGAGAACATGCACTCTGTCGCATAAAGAGGCGACCAAAGTAAAATTCAGAACAACACAGATTGAATTCATTCATTTTTTTTAGCAATTATTGGATAAATTCTACCTCAGGAAGAGCAAGTGCGTACGGGGAGTGATGGAAGGAATGGAGTTTGGCTGTCGGGTGGGGAACCTAATGAAAGGCAAGGCAAGAACCTGATAACTTACCCTAATATTGGTCACCTCAGCAGTCTTGCACAAAATGCTGGGGGAGGCAATGGCCCAGTGGTATTATCACAAAACTATTAATCCAGAAACTGTTCTGAGGGACTTGGGTTCGAATCCGGTCACGGCAGATGATTAAATTTGACTTCAACAAAAACTATCTGGGAACTAAGACTCTACTGATGACTGTGAAACCATTGTCGATTTTCGGAAAAACCCATCTGCTTCATTAATGTCCTTCAGGGAAGGAAATCTGCCATCCTTATGCAGTCTGGCCTACATGTGACTCCAGAGCCACAGCAATGTGGTTGACTCTCAACTGACCTCTAAGGCAACCAGGGATGGGCAATAAATGCTAGCCAGCAATGCCCACGTATCACGAATGAATTGAAAAAAAGCTGCTTTACCATTGAAATAGAATATTAAATGTGTAAGATTACAACTCATGTGACTCAGTGACAATGAATAGGAAAGACTTGTTTGCTACTTCACAGCGAACATTGTACAGAAATCATTATTTTTGTGCCAAGATCGCCCCACTACATTTCACACTGATGGAATTGGGAGGCCCCTTGCATTTCATTCCCCCTTAGCTTTTCTCGAGTCTCAACAAATAGCTTCAGTGTCTTCCTCCAGCTTGAACATTCTCACCCCTCTATTTCAGTAGTTTCATTAACAAAATGTTTTCATACTTTGAAGTACTTCTAGTCATTGTTTGTTTTATATACAGTTAAAAGATGATGGTACACAGAGGGAATAGATTAAAAGGGTTTTGTTTCCACAGAGCCATAACCATGAAAAGCTGGTGTGTTTCAAAAGTGGAAAACAAAATTCTGAAAGGATTGTTTGATATTAAAGCAATGTTGAGTTGCCTTTTGTTTTCTTTTCACACTAATGAAAGCCGTTAGTGCTTTAACCTTTGACCTATTTTGGTCATATTGTAATCACAGGCATTTGTTTCTATTTCTCTAAATTAATTGCTATTTTTGGGGAAGAAACACAAACTTGTTTTAGTTGAATTCTTGCAAAAGTGCTGTGATGAAGCAATTGAAGAGATCCTGGGTGTCATATGTGTGTGAGATCACCATCGTATGCTAGGAAACAGAGGGGCATTTGCCATTTTATGTTTCCCACAGCAATCCTGAGCTATTAACCTTAGTCTTGCAGTTCTGTGGAAGTAATGTGAGATGTTTAACTCATTCAAAATCCGTAGATTTACAGAGCTATATTCAAGCCCAATACTTAGGATCTCTGTTTTCTCTTGGAGATCAATGCTACCAAACAGTTGCATTTCATCTAGTTGCTGGCTTCAGAATACTATTGATCGCGACTACAGAGCAGGTCACCTACCTGCTTTCAGGATTTCAGCGAGCCCTCTCCCCTCACCCACCCAATGCCTTGGAAGGAGGGACATCCCTGCCCAAGGAGACGGGAAACAATCCATAGGGGTTTAATCTGCCATACTCTGCACGGCAACAGGCCTGCCCACAGCTAGGTTAACCAAGGAGGGATAAGGTGCCTCAAGTAGTCATTGGCTATCCATGTAAGGGCATCAATTGGTGGCAAGTCGACCACGAACATTCCTGCCCTGAACCTAATCAGAGTGGAAGTGGGAAGACAGGTTCAGCTGGTACCTTCCCACCCAATCAAATGCCCTTCCTGCTTCCAAACACACCACTAAAGATGGCAAAAGATTCCACCTATAGATCTCCAAATATATCTTGTACAGTCTAGCCCCGTTAATTCATTGATATATTTAATTTTATATAGTCATTCAAATTAAGCTTCCAAGGATAATACATCTATTCTAAATAAGAGGGCCAAAACTGCACACAATATTCTAAATGTGGCTGCATTAGTACTTGGTACAGTTGCAGCAACACCTCTTTAATACTCACTTGAAATAAAAGCCAACATTCCATTTGCCTGCCCTTTTACATTCTGCATCTTTAAGCTAGCTTTCTGGATTTCATGAACAAAGCTATCCAAGTCCCTTGGTACTACACTTTTCTGTAGTCTGTCCCCATTTAAATCATCATCTGCCTTCTCATTCTTTCTTCCAAAATGAACACTCTCACATTTTCCCGTGTTGTGTTCCATTTGCCAGTTTTCTGCCCAGTCACTTAATCTGTCAATATCTCTCTGGAAACTATTTATATCCCCCTTACTTCCTACCTTCCTTCCCACCTCTGTCCCAGCTACAAATTTGACCACAGTATATTCTGTTCCCTCCACCAAATCATTAATATATATTATGACGAGTTGAGGTCCGAGGACTGATCCTTATGGCAGTCCACTGATTACTGCCCTCCAACCTGAGAAGGATCTTCTTGTCGGTACTCACTGCTTTCTGTTCATTAGCCAATCTTGTATCATTGCCAGAATGTTATTTCCAACACCATAAGCTCCTATCTTGCGTAATGGCCTTTTGTGTGGCACCTTATCAAATGCTTTTGAAAATCCAAGAAAAACAACATTGATTGGTTCTCTTATATCTACTCTGGCTGGTATCGCCTCAAAGAACTCCATTTTTCAGACATGACTTCTCCTTCGTGAAACCTCACTAACTCGGCTTGATCAGATTATGACTTTCCAAATGTTCTCTCCTTTATAATCAATTCTAATATATTTCCAAGAACTGAAGTTAGACTAACTGGCCAGTAATTTCCTGCATTTTGCCTCCTCTCTTTGAACAAGGGTACCATGTTGGCAGTTTTCCTTTGGCACAGTTCCAGAATCCATGGATTTTTTGGAAAATGACTACCAATGCATCCACGACCTCTGTAGCTACCTCCTTTCAGCTACCTTCTACATTCAACCCTGAAACACCAGGATTACAAAGACAAAATATCAGATTCCTATTTATTGACTACAACTCAGCCTTCAACACCATTATTCTGACAAAATTCACCTCAAAACTCAGTGGCCTGGGACTTGGTTTCCCCCTTCTGCGTCTGAATCATAGACTTCCTAACCCATAGACCGCACTCAGTAAGGATAGACAACAACACCTCCATGATCATCCTTAACACCAGTGCTCCACAACGTTATGTCTTCAGCCCATTATTATACTTTTTACATGCCTATGACTATGTGGCCAAATTCCCTCCAACTTGATTTTCAAGTTTGCTGATGACATCACCATAGTTGGTTGGATCTTAAACAATGATGAGACGGAGTACAGGAAAGAGATAGAGAATCTGGTGAACTGGTGCAACAACAATAATCTGTCCCTTAATGACAGCAAAATGAAGGAGATAATCATCGACTTCAGGAAGCATAATGGAGGACATGACCCTGTCTACATCAATGGGGTGAAGTGGAAATGGTCGAGAGCTTTAAGTTTCTAGGTGTCCAGGTCACCAACAACATGTCCTGGTCCCTTCCAGCTGAAGCTATAGTTAAGAAAGCCCACCAACGGTTCTACTTATACCCTGAGTTAATTAAATAACTATCATTTGTTTTGTAGTACTAACCCCACATTGTTAAAACAGGGCATCCTCCAATTCATCACGAACAATGCTACAGGAGACCTCGAGACACACCAGGAAGCTTCTGTTTTAGATGGAAGCTCTAAATGTCAGAAATATTGAGTTGGATATCTTGAAAGAGTCCTTGGGTCAGAGGAGGTGTGTCCCTGAAATTAGCATTAAAACAAAAACAATCATGTATAGTTTGTACTCCTGTGTATTTGTCTTTAGCCATGTTTGCATTGTGGGCAAGTGAAAAGTGGCGGTGGGCAACTTTAATCTGAAGTGAGAATGAAATTTCCATCACAGTTTTATCTTTCCCAGACTCTGAAACAAAGCAATTCATTTTGTGTTTTCCTTCTGTAGTTTAAACTTCCACAGTAACAATTTAGAGACAGTAATGCAATGCTATTGTAATTTGCAGGATGGTTTTAAGTAGTTGCTAGCTAGAGGAGGATGCAGCATCACAATGTCATCATTGGGCTTGCAATCATACATAGGCCAAGATTTTATGTTGCTTTGCAGGCATGCGCCCAATCTGGAAGTGAATGAAATTGCGTAAGAAGACTTCAGGTACATGTCCCAATGTCATCACACACTGGCGTGATGTTTCGGTCAGCGGGCATGAGCAGGAGTTGGCGGCCAATAATTAAGCAGGCACTTATGGAGATTAAAAGAAACATTGACTGGATTATTATGTTGCCTGAGTGAGTTTTAGCTTGGTGTAAAGGCAACATAGGCAGGTAGGCATGCCTTTTTTTTTCATTTCTCTCAGGATGAAAAGGGGCAGGAGCACTGGCTGTGTTAGTTGTGAGGAGTTTAGGTTAGAGTTTGCTGTGTCGTTTCACTGTTGAGACTTCAGACTTCTTCCACTGGTTTCTTGTGTGGTATTTGATTTGATAGCCTTGTCCTGAGGACACTTTTGTTCTGTCAGTCCAGTTGGAGCATTTCTGCCCTTTGCAGCCTTCAGTGCGCGGGACAGCACCATTTGCAATTCAGCAGTCGAAGATCGTGTACTCCACTGAGGAGGCATCTTCTGAGGGGGGGGGAGAGAGAGAGAGAGACGCAGAAAGGAGAGGAGGCCAGGAGTCTGCGAGCAGCATTGCAGGGAGAGGTATAGGCTTGGGGGGTACAGGGCCAAGAGGGAGGGTAAAGAAGATGGAACAACAGAAGATGCCACTACCCAGCTTGCCAGAGTGTTCAGGCAGTAATCTAGCAACTTTAACATGCCCAAGCTCCAGTGCTGCAGGGGACTCCGCCTCTCTAGGGAAACCACAAAATTATTATGCCACATGATTGGACTGGAAATCACCACCAACTCCAATGCCCATGGCTCTGAAGATTACAGTTGCCCTCAATTATTATTCTTCTGGAACTTTCCAGGGGTCAGTGGAAAGTGTCAAACTTGCAACTGACATTCTGCTCAGATCTGCTCTCACATTCATCAATAAATGGACAGACCATGCCAGCCAGGCTGAGTCAGCCAGTGGTTTTGCAGCTATTGCAGGTTCCCCACATCCAGGGTGGTATTGACAGCACCCATCTGGACCATGGGAATGTCCGTTGACCTTGGGCGGGATTTTACCAGGTTTCAGGATGAATGGGCGATAAAATCCCACCCGTAATCCAAGTCATGCCTCCACAAGGGCAGTGGTTGAAAGGACTACTGAAAATGAGGTTTTGGTGCCTGGACTGCTTTAGCAGGAGGTGGTCCCTGCAATGCCCTCCAAAGCGAGTGTCAGTTATTGTCATAGTTTGCAGTGCTCTGCGCAATCTGGCAATGGCAAGAGGGGCACACTCAAGGATAAGGACACTGAGGCAGCTCAACATTGTTACAAAGAGGCAGCGCACTAAAAGCTTAATGTAATAGCCAGTGTTTAAGTAATTTCCTATTAATATCAGCAGAGGCCTAAGGTGTGTTATTGCATTGCAACATAATAGGTGGTACGGTGGTTAGTATTTCTGCCTCACGGCACCAGGGACTCAGCTTTGATCCCTGGCTCGGGTCACTGTCTGTGCGGAGTCTGCACATTCTCCCTGTGTCTGCATGGGTTTCCTCTGGGTGCTCCATTTCCTCCTACAATGCAGACATGTGCTGGTTAGGTGCATTGGCCATGCCAAATTCTCCCTCAGTGTACCTGAACAGGTGCCGGAGTGTGGCGACATTGCAGTATTAATGTAAGCCTACTTGTGACACTAATAAATAAGCTTTAAAACTTAAGACATCATGTTATTATTTTATAATAATTTATTTTATCATTTTTAAGTGTTTCCTTGATGGAGGTGATGCTGTTGATCAATAATTTTAGAAGAATAAGTGTTTCACAAGAATCATACATGTTTAAAAATCTGACACAAATTTGTTGCTGTCCTGCCTTTGTCTGTCCAGTTTATTCTTAGCGCTTTGACTTTAAACAGTTACATTCTAATAACCCATTGCTATGTTCTAACTGCTTGATGCTCCTGTGTTTGGAGGCTGTTTTTTTTGCTAAATCTTTGGTGGTCTCATGTTGACTTCATAGGTCATCAAGCTCACACCAGGATTGGAAGCAAAGGTCTTGGATTGGCTGAGTTCTGTCACAGTGTCTATATCACCTTAAGAGTTATGTATTTGATTGATTGACCGTAGTTAAAGGAATTATTGACCCTGGAAAGTTTCAATGTGCAGTGCCTATACAAAAGCATTTCACAAATCCGCTATAAGGAAACATACAATCCTTGCATTCATCATTTTAGTCATACCTCCCAATACCTTTTTTTTGGGTTCACTGTCTATATTTGTCCGTACTGCTACTTTAACTTGCTATGTAATTGCAAGTTGCTGTTTTTACATGGTCAAGCAGAGAACAGATTTACTTTAAAAAGAAAACCTCAGGCAATACGTGCTGAATATTGCATCGTATTTCAGCCCTGGTTTCAAGTGCATAAATGTTTGATTCTGCATTATTATAATGGTGTAGGCACCAATTTCTCATAAGGGATTGTGTAAATATGTTATGGGTTTATTTATTGATACAAGACATTTAGGACATTTATACAAACATCGAAATCTTGGAAACGTCAGAGCTGTGCTGTGTTCCACTCACAGATAAAGTGAAACTAAGTTTGGATTTGCATGACATACTTCTCTTCTAGCAATCCCTTAAAGCCTTATTACACCATCTCCCTTTCTTTTTAAAGCTCTATCCTCCTTCCAAAGAAGTATAACTATTTGCAATACATAGAATCCCTACAGTGCAGAATTAATTAAAAGTTAACCCTACCACTATGTCTGGGTGCAGTCCCAACATCCATAGCAGAGGAAGAGACAGCCTACTGACTGCTACATCATGATATCTGTGCTGACTTCGGCAAACATACTCAGGTAGCCCAAGGCCTGTAAGACTTGGTCTGATAAGGGCACTCTCATTGGTCTCAGCAGCTAGAATGGATGGGATGATAAGTAGAGAGAATTTGGAGCAGCTGAACACCTTTGCATTGTCCTGACTAGAGACCCTATGACATCTGGTTGATGCTCCTACTCCTGCTTGTGGATGCCTGAGACTCCGCCTGACACTGTGAGGGCAAGGACACCTGGAAGGAGCTCAAAGGGCTGCTCCCCATAATTGCTCAATCTGATGGGGCCCACCAGAGTGTGTGGTCATGGAGTCCAGGGCTAAGCACAAACCTGGCAAGACCTGCTGGACTGAAGTCTCCATGATGATTGCCAGCTTTCCCATGGTAATTCTGAGGCACTGGCATGTCAGAGCCATGACATCAGGCAGAATGTGAGTGGATTCCTCCATCGTCTGCTCCAGTCTGCTGAATTTCTGCTGCATCTCCGCCTGATGTTCCACTGCCTGTCGTTACATCTCCAGCACTGTGCTCACAGAGGCTTGTCACCTGCCTCGAACTGAGCAGGTGACTGGTCACCACCAGCCCTCCAAGTGCAGAGACCTGGGTTGTCCTTGCCTCTGACTGCTGTGGAGATGTGTCAGTGAGTGTTCTCCAGTAGTTGACCTTGAGTCTGATTTAGAGATGGAGATATTTGTCTTTGCACTGATGGTGAATGCGGATGCATATTGTGATGGATCTTCCTCGGTGGCGTCCTCATCTGAGGTGGTCTGAGGATTGGGGCTTATATTGGCAATTCTTATCTGCCTAGACCTGCTGATGCCTATAAGAAGAACAAGAGAATTTTAGTTCAGGAGCAGGCAGAATATAAGATTGCATGTCACTTGCTGTGGATGTCAGTATGTGTTGAATTCATGGAAGTGTCACCTATACTAGGTTGCTGTGATAAGTTGATCTCCCTTCTGCACAGGAGTGATCCCTGTCTTTCTCAACAAATTCAGTAGCATCCTCCTTGAACTGAGTGAGGGGCACAAATTCAACCAAACCTTCTGCAGTCTGGGATATTTCCCATCTATGGTTATCCTGGATGAAGACAAAAGAGTGGTAAGTGATAAGAAAGAGTGGAGCAGAGGTTGGGAAACATGCATGCCCTTGTGTATTGAGAGCCCTCCCCAGGAGAGACTGAGGATGGAGTTTGAGCAACATGATAGATGAGATGGTAGCGATGCAAATGTTTCCGTGAGGCAATCAGTCATCTGGCCTGGAGAGCTGTGGCAGGTATGCTTCTTGGAGTCACTCCTGTGATAAAATACACACCCCTTCTGCCCACTGCTGTGATGAAAGCCTGCAGGGCCTTGGGACCGAAGCAAGTTATAGCCGCCTTCTTCTGGCTTGCAGCCTTTGTCATCTTGTCACCAAGCATCTCTCCAGGTCTCTTAGAGACAGATAGGCTAGAGAGAATAAATGTGTATTCTCCTGTGGCATTTAAATATGGTGCCCAGACTTTTGACCCCATCAGGTGACTGCAGGATGGAATATGCTCCCAAACCGCCAGGTGATTCTTTGAGCTAATCGCCTATGAAAAATTAATGAGCTTGCAAAATCGTGCTCACATTCCTGCCAGCTGGGCCAGTGGGAGACATGGACCATAGAACCCATCCGCCATGGTACTGAAGTTTCAAAATTGGACAATTTTGTCCAATAAGTTCAATCGTCAGTGTCTCCGGGCACTAGAATCATAGAATCATAGAATCACTATAGTATAAAAGGAAGCCATTCAACCCTTCAAGTCTGCACCGACCATAATCCCACCCAGACCCTATTCCCATAATCCTCATTTACCTTGCCGATCCCCCTGACACTTGGGTCAATTTAGCCTGGCCAGTCAATCTTACCTGCACATCTTTGGACTGTGGGAGGAAACTGGGGCACCCGGAGGTAACCCACGCAGACACAGGGAGAACGTGCAAACTCTGAGGCTGGAATTGAACCTGGGTCCCTGGTGCTGTGAGGTGGCAACGCGAACCACTATGCCACCATGCCGCCCCACTGCAGGAAGTTATTTCCGAAAATGGACCGGAATACACAGGATGACCCGAAGGCAATGTGTAAGAGGTGGAGAGTCAACCATACCATTTCATTACCTTATTCTCTCAAGATGGAATGGTGGAAATGCCAACATGAAGTGCCATCAAACCAAATACAATCTACAAAAAATTGTAGATGTTGCATCAACCTCAAGCATAGTCTTGACAGTTGGGGTGAAAAACTGAAAAGCTGATGATCCTTCAGTTAATAACTTTTAAAGGTCATTAAAAATATGTTGATTGTACTTTCACCAAACAAAATATTTCTTGATGAAGAGATGAGACATTTTCCAAGAAGTCACATATATAAGGTGACAATAAATCAAACAAATCAACAGATCATTTTTCTCCCGCAGAGTGGGCATTGCACTGACATCCGCTAGCTTCCTAGGGTCAGGCAGGAGAACTGTGCCAGAATAGATGAATCTGAAAAAGTTGTCTTGTGTAGTGTGGACTCTGTGTTTCTGACTATCAAACACAAGATCTTCCCTGCTTCCAGCTTCCATCAGAAGATGCAAATTTCAATCATGCTCCTGTTTAGTTGTGCCAACAAAAGTGATGTTGTCATATATGCAGATGCATCCTAGCATATTGCATGTGATCCTGTCCATGTGTTATTGGAAAATGCTCATGGCTTACAGAAAGTCCAAACTGTAACCTTTGAAACCATCATCTCCATAAAGGAGTGTGACTAGCTCCTGGGATGACTTTTCAAGATTCATTGACCAATTGCCATTCTGAACGTTGAGTTTAGAGAAGAAGGGAATCCGCAATTGGATCCGGCTGCTCTACACAGACATCAGCAGCACAGTTTCAGTCAATGGGGAGGAAACAGATAGCTTTCAAATCAGGTCTGGAGTCAGACAGGGCTGCCCTCTCTCCTCCGTCCTTTTTGTGTGTTGCATTGAACCCTTTGCCCAGGCCCTCAGAAGCGACCCAAGCATCAAAGGGGTGACAATCCCAGGCAGCGGAGGCACGCAGGTCAAAGCCTCCCTGTACATGGATGACGTGGCTGTCTTCTGTTCGGACCCCCCGTCTGTCCGCAGGCTCCTCCAGGTCTGTGAGCAGTTCGAGCTGGCCTCGGGAGCCAAAGTCAACCAGGGAAAGAGCGAGGCCATGTTCTTTGGGAACTGGGCTGACAAATCCTTTGTCCCCTTCACCGTCAGGGCAGATTACCTGAAGGTGCTGGGGATATGGTTTGGAGCGGCAGGGGCTTGCGTCAAAAACTGGGAGGAGCACATCGCCAAAGCCAGGCAGAAACTGGGCTTGTGGGAGCAACGCTCCCTCTCCATGACAGGAAAAAACCTGGTGATCCGGTGCGCGATGCTGTCCAGGTTATTGTACGTGGCGCAGGTGTGGCCTATCCCCAAATCCTGCACTGCAGCAGTGACGCGGGCCATCTTCAAGTTTATCTGGAGATCAAAGATGGATCGCATCTGGAGGGAAGCGATGCACAAATCTCCAGAGAACGGAGGGAAAACGTTCCCAACGCCGCCCTCATCCTGATGGCTACCTTTGTGTGCGGCTGCATCAAGCTGTGCGTAGATCCTCGGCACACTAACAGCAAGTGCCACTTTGTCTTGAGGTTCTACCTGTCCCCAGTGTTGCGAAGGATGGGTCTGGCCACACTGCCGCGGAACGCTCCGAGTAGTTGGACCATACCGCAGCACCTGTCCTTCGTGGAGGAATTTTTCCAGAAACACTCCTTTGACCACACGGCGATTAAGCAGTGGTCAGCGCGTGACATCCTTGGGGCCCTGAGAGAAAAGGAGATGGCGGATCCTGTCGGAAGGTTCCCTGAGCGGACTGTCAGCGTCATCTGGCAGAACGCCTCATCACCAGAACTGACAAACAAGCACCAAGATCTGGCTTGGCTGGTGGTGAGAAGGGCACTCCCTGTCAGATCCTTTATGCACGCTCGAGGTCTCAACATCACCGCACGCTGCCCTCGAAGCGGCTGTGGGGCGGATGAGACGGTCGCACACCTCCTTATGGAATGTGCCTTTGCAAAGAAGGTCTGGAGTGAGATGCAGTGGTATTTGTCGAGGTTCGTCCCCAACAGCTCGGTGACGCAGGACTCTGTGCTCTACGGGCTGTTTCCGGGGATGCACACAGAGACAAATATCAACTGCTGCTGGAAGGTCATCAACTTGGTGAAGGACGCACTTTGGTCCGCCCGAAACTTGCTGACCTTCCAGCAGAAAGAACTGTCCTCGACCGAGTGTTGCACACTGGCACATTCCAAGGTCCAGGACTACGTGCTGAGGGATGTGCTGAAGCTTGGGGCAGCTGCCGCAAAGGCACAATGGGGAAAGGCCACACTGTAAGGCCTTTTAACGGAGGCAGACCGAGGGCCCGGGAACTGCAGAATACCCTCGACCTGCGGAGCTGTGTGCCAATCTGAGCAATAACGGCACACAGAAATTTATTGAGGCATGTAGAAAGGTTTAGGTATTGAAATGTAATCATTGTAACAGAACAAATCTGTAAATATTGAGGCATGGATATAGTTTTTTAAGTTTTGAAATGTAGTCATTGTAGTTTGTACGGATCTGTAAAAGTGTTTTAATTCCACGTTGTGTTTGCTGTTCAAAGCCCTGTATATTTGAAATAGATTAATCGAGTTTTTTTTTATGAATTAAGTATATTTTTGGTTAAAAAAAAAAATTGGCATTTACAACTTGAGGCCAGCTCCTCAAGCACAAACATTTTGTAGGGAGATCATTTTAGAGACACATTCAGATGCATAGTGTCTTAGTAAATGAGTAGGGATCCATCTTCCTTAATGATATTCATGTTGATGCTATACCAATCTGTGTGGTGCCGGACTTTTCGGACTGTGCCATCTCTCCCTGCATCCTATCCAGCTTGGCTTCCATCTTGTTCTGGATGAGAATGCTACACCCATATGGCAGATCAGTGGAATGATCAGCGTATGCATACAGATGCAACACTGCATCACACTTGAAACTTCAAATGCTTTTGAAACTGTCCAAGTGTAGGAATGTTAGGTCAGCTACTGAGGTGACTGGGGTGTCCTTATGTTCTTTTGCCTTTGTCATTGAGTTCTGGGCGCTGTGAATGGTGACCAGGGCTAGATCCCTGTATGCTGGCAGGCCTGTGAGCACTGGAACATGTTATCCACAATTAGTTTTATGCTGATACTTGAGTGTAATGGATCCCAGGAATAGACTCTTCATGTTGAGTTGACAGTGGTTGGTTGAATCATCACTTGCTATTTCTGTACGTATATACATTTCAGTGGAAAGATGTTTGCACCTTCACAATATCCAGTTTTGCATATAGATTATGTTGACTTTTCACCTCTGGGAATATAATCTGGACGTTATCAAAGATTTCTGTCGATGCCACTGTGCCAATGAATTCTTTGATGTTCAAAGTGTTGAATCTCTGCTCACTTTGAGTGTCAATATTCTGGTCATCCTCATCATCTGACCTTCTACCTTGGCTAGACATTTCATGGATCTTGTCTTTACCCTCTTTGGCATATGTTCTAGATGTACCTCTGTGGCCTCAGGTTGTGTCTTCTCGAAGTGTTGGACCACTTGTATTGGCCTCCGCTTTCTGCATTAGTGCTTCAAATGTCCTCTGGTGCCACACAGCATTAAAAGCTGAGTATTTCCTTGGTGCAAGTATGAGACCATACCGCCCAAAATGCTTACTAAGCTTTGATGTGTTGGATATTCTGTCAATGGTTGACGAATTATGCATATCCTGTAGACTCTGTCTATCCATTAGCATGGAGTTGCATTCACTTTTGCACTTGTCTTTTTGGAATATTTCCATTGGGGTAAATGCAATCTTGAGCTTGATTATTCTTTGCATTTGAGGTTGAGAAGACACAGCTCGAAGTGTTGCTGGAACAAAATAAGGGAAATTGCTTGTCATAGGATGCCTGTCACATTCCACAACATAACCTGAGTTACAATTCCATCTGAACCCCAGATCATAAAGTACTTTGAGATATTTTTGATATGATGAGGGATGAAGATACTTTTTTATATTACAAAAAACTTGAAATGTAACGTCTTCCTTCAAGTCATTTCAAGTATGAATTTTCTTTGTTTGTGATTTCATCTTATTTTCTATTGGAATATACTGCTGCTACCATTTGATGTCTCAGTCAGAGTACAAATTGCTCTTGCTGGTGGAGATGTTATGTTACCTTAATACCTGTGTTTGAAATACTTTAAATACCTGGGTGATGGCTTTGAGTTCTTTAGGTCATTAGTATTTTGGTGGCATTATGATGTAGTTCCAGTGGTTTACAATTGTTGTGGTAAGTTTGGTGGTAATGTCAAAGGTTAAAGTGCAGATGGGAGGCAGGTTGAAGAGTGTAACACCTGTTGGTATTTGACCTTAAGAACACTGGCATCAGGTGGCAGGTCTGTGTTATTCAAAGCCATTCTGGAGAATGCTGCAGACACAGTAAAATGTAGCAAGGGCTATGCACTCCAAATACATATCAGCCAGATAGGAATGATTGAATGGGGTGTATGTTGTTGAGTGAGAGGAACATGGAAGGAGCCAGCATTTAAAAGAGGAAGTAAAACCAAAGAAAGTCACCTTGAGCCACATTCTTAACCTCCTTCCAGCCATTGTTAGAGTGATGGTGACAGATGCCAGGAAGCATGTTGTGTGCTCGAACTTTTGTTGTCGGGGGCACATGAACTGGGGGTGAGAATGTGGGAAAGGAGAGGTAAAAGAAGTAATGTAACTGCTCCTAAAAGAGATGACAACAACGAAAGAAAATTAAAAAGTTTAAAAATTCTATGTGATTCTAATTCCTCTGCAGAAATGCCGTTGCAGCATACAAAGGGTTAAAAATACATTGCACCATTGAGAAGCCTTCCGATCCTTTTTTAGTCAATATTGTGACTGGTGCTCCCAATCTTAGTCATCAGGAGTTTACCGTCAAACATTCACTAGATTCCTTAATCCTCTTGACATGCAACGAAGATCAAAGTAGCCATTGATAAAATGATATTGTGGATCTAGGGAAAAGAGATATAAGAGGAATTTTAATTGGATGTAAGAACTTTACACAGAAAGGTGGTAAAATTAAATAGAATTATTTGGGCTATATCCATCATCAACATGATTAATTGCACCTCTAAGGAAATCCCTTAAGTGAGATGATCAAATAGGTATGTACAAAGCAGTCTTGGCCAGAATAACAATCTGCCTGCAAAAAACACATTGGAATTTGAGGAAGGCAGTTCAAGAATAACCAGTGGAGTCCAACAAGGCAAAATGTCTCTGATCTTACTGACTAGATTTAATCAATTATGCATTGTTAGGGATGAATATATTGAAATAAACAAATATGGCCAAGACATTTCAAAATACTTTTCTGTTCTGAAGTAATTTTTTTTCAAAGTGCAAAGATTTTCAGATGGTCCAGTTGGGGGAATGAGCTCCCTAAGTTCTAAGAGCTAAATAGGCCAGTGGTCTACTGAAATACTGAATGTCAGTGGCACAGTTATGACGGTCAACACCAACTCTTGGTGTCCTTGGATTACGGGGAAACTAAACCAAGATTTCTGCTTATGATCACAATTGGGTGAAAGATGTCAGTTGAGGATAAATTGGCTGTGGTGCACCCAGGTTAAATAGCTTGCTTACTAGTTAGGTTCCCAGTGAAGAATGGACGTTTGAGCTGGACACTTAAGTGCAACCAGTGTCTTTGGAACGATGATTCAATAGAGACAATGACCAGGTGTAACATTAGGGACGGAAGCAACTGTACAGAGCATTTGGAGCTTTTAACACTACCAACCAACAGACTAAGGAAGTCACATATCCGATTCGACCAGAGTTCCAAATTCTGACTTATAATAAACAAAAGGTCAATATTTCAAATAACTCTTTCAAGCATATCTTGATGGGACCATTATGGAAACAGAATGCTTAGATTCATTCAGAAGAATCAGAACTCTTACAGTGCAGAAGGAGGCCATTCAGCCCATTGAATCTGCACCAACTACAATCCCACTAGGCCCCATCTCTGTAATCCCACATAATCCCTGTTAATCCCCTGACACTAGAGACAATTTTGCATGGCCAGTCAGCTTAACCTGCACATCCCTGGACTGTGGGAGGAAAGCTGACCGCCTGGAGGAAACATACACAGACATGGGGAGAATGTGCAAACTCTACACAAACAGTCAGCCGAGGCCGGGATTGAACCTGGGTCCCTGGCACTGTGAGGCAGCAGTGCTAAGCACTGTGCCACCTGAATTGAATTAGTGTGTTACCCTGTTCAATTTGTCATATCCACCAATTTTAGCTGTCTCTGGTTCTTTGTTCTAGTTTTGTCACTACAGTTGTAAGTAACTTGTTTTTGTTCATAAGTGTATTATTGTGTTATTGTCTGAAATGTGATTCATTTAAATGTGTGTGTTAGGGTATGAGGAAACGTTGAGACAGAGAAGTCATTAGAATAATCATTGGTGGATTAACAACTGAATAATATTTGAACATCACACTGTAATACTGTAGCTATGGGATCACTTGGGACATTGCATTTGGATTCAAATGGCATTATTAGAATTTAGTAAAACTTCCTTGTCCATCAATAGGATTGGGCCCCGCTGTGATGCATTAGGTTGAGACCCAGGAAGTATCAATTCACAGAAGGCTTAAAGACCCAGCGTAGCTTAATGACTGTTGAGGGGGAGGTGGGTGTGGGGCTGGGGTTCAATCACCACCCTGTGGTTATATGTTAGCTATTCAGAGTTCATGCCAGCTGGCAAGAAAATTGGAATGTCAAATGGATAATCTAATCACTGATTCAGCCTGAGTAAGAGATGACACAGGAAATAATTTTATGATGCCTCATTCTGCCGTAGTCAGTATATGATCTGTTAACAGGCAGGTATCGTTATATTAAAATACTGGATCAAGTGTGGCACAGCACTTCAGCTCAACCAATATTGGAGTCATACGAAGTGATTCTTGTAAGTATTTGATCTCACAGCAAGGTGCTTTTATCGTATGGAAGAGGACATGTTAAATTGGAGGTTAAACATTACAAGGCACAATCATGAACATCTCATTATTCACTTACACATTGACATTAGAAGTAAACTGACACATCTCCTCCTTCCTACAAACATTGGTAGTGATAAATGATTTTGTTGGAACTGTGCATGCATTCTGAGTACACATCCCAAATATAAATAATCCAAGCAAGTCAAAAAAAAACATGTGTTGCATGTATTATTGTGGACAGAGGGGAAGTTAAACACCCCCCATCCATAAACAGAAAGGTGTTTTGAGTTATTTCACTCTTTATAAGTGATGACATATTTTCCAAACCCTTGGTTTCTGTGTGACCCAATTTTTTATTCATAACTTTACAGCAAACCAAAGATTGGATGAATTCAAAGGGTTAATTTATTTACAGACACTCAAAGTATGAAAGGAAGGTTGCCACCTTGCCTCCACATTCAGATATTAAAGAGTGGGAATAGAGAAAAGAAAGATTTACCATGCCGAGTCCACAGAGAAAAGAAATGTTGTTTCGCATGGATTCCAGAGTCCAGAATAAAAGTCCAATGAATTATTCCTTCACAGAGGTCATGGGCTAAAACAAAATGCTGGATAGTTCACTTTCCAGGTGGTGTTGACATCACACAATGAGAAAGACGTGCAGAGATGAACCAGTTTTGTAGGTGATGGGCTAGAATTTCCAGCAGAAGCAGTGTAAATGGGGTCCAGGTAAAGAAAAGTTTATTTATTAGTCACAAGTAAACTTACATTCCCACTGCAATTCACACGACAGATTTTCTTCTCTAAAGGGACATTAGTGAACCAGGTGGGTTTTTAACAACCATCCAAAAGTTTCATGGGCATCATTGGACTGCCAATTCCAGATTTGTGTTGAATTCAAATTTCACCATCTGCCATGGTTGAATTTGAACTCAGGTCCCCAGTACATTCATTTCCCTGGGTCTGTGGATTACACCAGCCACAATATCACTATGCTGCTGGCATATTCTTGACGGTGCAAATTTCCTTGACCTGGGTAGAGCTCCTTTTCTGTGGGGCAGCCAGTTAGATGGTGGAAGAAAAACAGACTACTGGTTCCACAAGTCAGTTCCCAAAGTATATAATATTAAAGTCTGAAAATAATTTGTAATGCAGTTTATTAATATTACATGGATTCAAAAATGCTAATTATTTAGTAACCTAATGTGATGGGACATTATCCTTGATGCCCATTGACAGTAAATAAACAAAGACAAAATTGGAACCAAACTTGAATTTTTATCTCTACATTTATACAATTTTTCCTGCATTCACATTGTATCAATCAAAGATTACAGGATCTTAAATGGTCAAAAAAATTGACAGATTTTATTCAAATAATAAACTTTTTTTATCATTATCTTTCTATCCTCTCCTCTTTCTGAAATGATTCCATAGCTCAAACCATCATTCATTATTCAGTTTTTAAAATTTGTTCATGGGATGTGGGCATTGCTGGCTGAGCCAGCATTTGATGCCTATCCCTGAGTCAACAACCATATTCCGGAGTCTCATGTTGGCCAGATCAGGCAAGGACGACAGATTTCCTTCTCTAGAGGGACATTAGTGAACCAGGTGTTTTTACAACCATCCAAAAGTTTTATGGGCATCATTCTAATTCTAGATTTGTATTGAATTCAAATTTCACCATCTGCCATGGTTGAATTTTGAACCCAGGTCCCCAGTACATTCATTTCCCTGGGTCTGTGGATTACAGTAAAAAGTCTGACAACACCAGGTTTTAGTCCAACCTATTTATTTGATAATATACTCGCAAGCTTTCGGGTTAGCCCCTTCGTCAGGACTAAAACCTGGTGTTGTCAGACTTTTTACTGTGTTTACGCCAGTCCAACGCCGGCATACCCACATCTGTGGATTACACCAGCCACAATATCACTATGCTGCTGGCATATCCTTGATGGTGCAAGGTAACAGCAAGTTATTCAATCATGGGATATCAAATTGAGCATCAATCTTACTCTCACTTAGCACATATGCACATATACTTTTCTGGCGGCAGTCGTGATTAAATAAAGACAAATATGATGGAATTCTACCACCTTGCCCACCACAGGAATTGGAGTGGGTGAAGGGCAGACAATGGGAAGGTCTGTTGACCTCAGATGGAATTTTCCAGTCTCCAGTTGAGCAAGGACATAAAATCCTGCCCAATGTCAGTTTATGCTCCCAGAAAGTGGCAAATAAGCCAACTGCCGCAACCAACTGCTATCCTAGTTGAGGTCAAGTAAATCAGCAGAGACTGAATGGCCAGAAATAAATTGGATAAGCCAGATTAACTGGCTGAGTCATTAGAGAAGTTGTAGATAACTTAGACTGTTCTTTATAACCAATGCTGTTGGGAATGATTTAAAATGGTGGAGAGAAAGAAAGGGAGAGAATGGAATTACAACCAGCAAACAAGTTAATTCTGGTTTTAGGATGTTAAAGTTGTTGTTACTGAGACTACCTCAAAACACAATTTTTTCTTGATTAGGATAACTGCTTAGTTGAGTAACTACCAAAGAAGAAACTAAAGTCCAAGCACTTGTATGATTGACTTGCCCTATTCATTACATAGAGGCATTTTCTAATTGGACTTACCCAGGGTTGTTTCAATTGTAAAGATACTGATATAGAGCGGAATTTTCCCACAATGTGTCAGTGTCAGCCTCTGACTGAAAACCGACATGTATCTCACCAGATGCACTGTTGAGTTTTCAGAACAGAGCTTGTGCTACTCTGACAAAAATAAATTGTGGTTGGGGTTAAAGCCATCAGGTTGGTGGGAAGGGGCCTGATAAAGTCAGCAAGGCTGGTTCTACAGTGATGGGGGCGCCACCTTTAAGGGTGCTGAAGTTTAACTAACCCCCCCTCCCCCCTCACCCCCAACACAATCACCACCACAGAGGTATCAGGGGCTCTCCACTACCAACACCCCCAAATCCCCATGACACAATCATCAGGGGTTCCCTCCCACCACACCAAATCCAATATCTACCGCAACAGTATCACTGGCATTCCCTCCAATTGCCTGCTCCCCACCTCGTGCCTGCAAGTATCCCCCACAATGACCTTTGTGCTCCCCCCACCTCATCACACATAATGGAAAACCATGGCCCAATGGGGCTGCCCAGAGAGTCTGCCCGTAGCACTGCCCCCGGCACTGCATAGGCTGACACTATTCTTAACTTCTATGCGAGTGATTTTTTCCAGGACCCCACTGCAGACCTCTGAAAAATCTCACAAGCCCCCACACACAACTGCATATAGGAAGTAACAGATGCCCTTTTTGTCAAGGCCCAAAATTACATCCATCAGAGGTCAAGCAACTCAAGATGCCAGAGCACAAAACTTTGCTGTGATTTCCGATTCCCACCAATGTAGACTACCATCAACTGCACTCACGTGGCCATAAAATTTCCTTAGCAACAGACACTTCAATAATCAACAGGAAAGGCTTTCACTTTTCACACACATGCAACCCCTAGAAGGAGACCGTTCAGCCCCTCAAATCTGCACTGACTCTCCGACAGGATATCCCACCCAGACGTTCTCCTGCACCCTCTTTCCATCATCTGTTTACCATGGCTTATCCATCTTACCTTCACAGCGTGGGACACTAAAGAATAGTTTAGCATGGCCAATCCACCTAACCTGCACGTCTTTGGACTGTGGGAGGAAACCAGAGCACCCAAAGGAAACTCACGCAGACACAGGAAGAATGTGAAAACTTCACAGAGTCACCCAAGGCTAGAATTGAACCCAGGCCTCTGGCACTGTGAGGCAGTAGTGCTAACCACTGTGTCACTGTACTATCCACACAACATAGAAAACAGAGAAACATACAAAATAGTGGAATAGGCCATTCAGTCCTTCAAACCTGCACAACCATTCAATATGATCATGGTTGATGATATACATTCTCACTCCCATTTCCTTTCTTGATTCCTTTAGCTCCCTCTTGAACATATCGAATGAACTGGCCCAATTTTATGTGGTAGAGAATTCTACAGGTTCACAACTCTCTGAGTAAAGGAGCTCTTCCTCATTTCAGTCTTGAATGACTTACCCCTTATTCTTAGACTGACCCCTAGTTCTGGACTTCCCCAACATTGGGAACATTCTTCCTGCATCTAGCCTGTCCAGTCCCATCAGGATTTTATATGTTTCTATGAGATCCCCTCTCATTCTTCTAAATTCCAGTGAGTACAACCCAGTCAATCCAATCTTTCTTCATATGTCAGTCCTGTCATTCCAGGAATCAGCCTGGTGAACCTTCGCTGGACTCGCTCAATAGCAAGAAAGTCCTTCCTCAGACTAGGAGACCAAAACTGCACACAGTTCTCAAGCTCTGGCCTCACCAAGGCCCTGTACAACTGCAGCAAGACATCCCTACTTCTATACTCAAATCCTCTTGCTATGAGGGCCAGTATGCCTTTAGCTTTCCTTACCACCTGCTGTACCCGCATGCCAACCTTCCGCGACTATTCCATCATGACACCTAGGTCATATCCCAATTCCTCTCTTCCTAAACTGTCACCATTCAGATAATTATCTCCCTTCCTGTTTTTGTCACCAAAGTGGATAACCTCATATTTATCCACTTGTTCAATTGGCAGCTGGTCTGCAACCACAAGAAAAATATCATGCAGGTTTGTGTGAGATACTAGGAAGCTGCCACGACTCATGTATCTTGAGTAGATTTCAGGTCCTGGACATCTTTGAAGGAAAATACAATTGGCACCCTGAAGATGCAACTCAAATACCTGGACAGATCTAGTGGAGCACTCCAGTATACACTCCACAGAGTCTCACAGAACACTGTTGCTTGCTGTGTGTTGCACAACCTGGCGCTGCAAAGGGGGAGGACTTGCCAGATGTGGCATGGTGGCACAGTGGTTAGCACTGAGGCTTCATAGCACCAGGGACCCAGGTTCAATTCTAGCCTCAGTCACTCTGTGGAGTTTATACGTTCTCCCCTTGTCTATGTGGGTTTCCTCTGGGTTCCCTGGTTTCCTTCCACAGGAAGATGCAGGTTAGGTTGATTAACCATGCTAAATTAACCCTAATATTGGGGCATTAGCGGGGTAAATACGTGTGGTAACAGGCATAGGGCCTGGGTGGGATTGCTGTTGATGCAGGCTTGATGGGCCAAATGGCCTGCTTCTCTACTGTAGATATTCTATGATTCTATAATGCCGACATGGAGGACATTGAAGGGGATGAGGGCGATGAGGTTGAGGAAGCTGAGGATGCAGGGGAAGAGGCTATGGCATGGGTCAAACACGGCACATGGGGCTCCCATAGTCACCAGATCCCATGAGGAAAATGATAAGTTTGAGTATTCTCTTGGAAAGGTGTCCTCTATCAAGGACCCACATGAACAGCAGAATTGCTGTCCCTCTCACTTCAACCGTTCACTTCAATCTGAGTGTACTTACTTTCACATTAAACTCATTATTGTCTTGATCCTTTGGAGGATGATGAAGCCTCAGGAGCATGTATGCTTTCTAAGATGAGGTTCTAACAGGAAGAAGGTGTTCTGGAATCAGAAATCAGAGGGTGCTGCCTCTTCAAGCATCTCTGCAGCATATTAATCACATTAGTAGTGTAATAGAGGCAGAATCTTCTCTACAATGCTCAGTGGACTCGTAGCTGCATGGCCCAGCCTGACAAAACTCCTCAAGAAGATCCATCTACAGCAGCAGCAAATACATCCTGTGTAACACCAATGCTGAAACTGAGGTTACCTTTGAGCCATGAGAGCCAAGGATGTTTTGTAGGTGTTAATCCACTTTGAGATCACTGTCCACTGCATTACCTTCTTCTCCATCACAGTGACATTGGCACTCTGCAGCTGCTGTCCCAGCATTTACCCTCACTTTTCTATGGATGTTGATGACCTAAGGATGGCAATGTTCACACACTTGCCTAATGGACAGAATGCCCTCACGGCCAGCCTTTGCGAACTCCAAAATGCGGAGACACTATAAAGCCCTTAAAATCACGCTTTGGTGATGTTAAAGAGCAGACTTCAGATTCACAACATACTCACTGTTATCCCATTGCTCCCTCAGCCTTGTCGAATGCTATCGTATTTGCTTCCAGAGCATGCTCACCATATATCCATCACCCTTTGGATTTACCATCACTGACTTTGGGCAGTGCTTAGGTGAGGAACACTGTACAGAAGGTATGAAGCAGTGAAGCATCCTTGCATTGTGATGAAAGCCTTGTGGAGGAAACAATGACAACTGCAAGGTGAGAAATGGTCAAGGTTTGAGCACCAGCACAGAAATGCAGTTGAGAGGGCCAGAGAACCATTACAATGAGGTGGGAAAGTGCCCACACTTACCGTTAAGCACAATAAATTAACTAATTCAATTAAACCAAATAAACTGAAGGTCAAATTGAAAGCGAAGCCACTTGAAAGGGTATCACATCAGGCAAAAATAAATCACTAATGAAACTTAAAATATCAAACCAAGATGTGATTAAAAGAGTCTGTAAGTCTCTGCAGTGACCGCCGGACATGGACAGCCCTTTACAGAGACAATCGGCTGTGAATATAGCCATTATAGAGGAGCCATTTATTGGTGAGATTGGAAGGTGTGCACACAATGTGCTACAAATATGACAGACAGGAGTGCACACATACTCTGAGTATGAGCTCATTGATTGAAAAGCCTGAGAAAGTGCACATAGAGTTCCAGAATACATACCCCTTCTCCATATGTTAATATATCTCTCCTATACATTACACTTTCACTTTTCAATAATGCAGAAGAAATGGGTGAACATCTCAGCCTCAGTCTTATACAGCCAAGAATAAACATGACATACCACCGCAAAGCACATGAATGTGGTTCCTTCCACAAGAACACCTTACATTAAAGATGAGGCACCACCGATGTCAGAAATGATTTGAGAATGGGCATACACTGTGATGCTATGGAAGCAGACAACAAGGCAAGGGGTGTCGCTGAAACAGTAGCCCAGCAAGGCACTGGCAGGTTTTGGAGTGGCAGTGGGAAGGGACATGTCTGAAAGGAATCAGGATCTGGACTATAGAGTGGAATCTGTCATTACAGTGTTCTTGTACTATGTGCCTAAGGGAGGCAGCTGTACCACATATGGCAGGTCTACAGTCAAGAACAGGAACTTGAGTTTGAAGCAGGCAGGATGAATGGGGAGGAGGCAACAAGTCAATGCCCCCTGAAGGAAGGTTGAGGGAATGCAAAGACAGGTGATGGATGGTGGAGGCAGGCTCCAGGTTGATGACAGGATGGTTGAGGATAAAGATGGAAGGGTCCAGGGTGAGAGATGGAAGGCTGAGGGTCAATGATGATTATTGGATGTCCCAGCATGATTGGGGGATGGAGCAGGATGATATTTGGAGGATCAAAGGAGATGGGAGGAAGCTTGATTGTGATAGGGAGCGTCAAGATGGATGAGCTCTAGCTATAGGTTCACAGTATTAGAACATAAGAACATAAGAAATAGGAGCAGGAGTAGGCCATCTAGCCCTTCGAGCCTGCCCCGCCATTCAATAAGATCATGGCTGATCTGTCATGGCTCAGTTCCACATTCCCGCCCTCTCCCCATAACCCTTAATCCTCTCTCTTATCAAAAACCCATCAACCTGCGTCTTAAAAATATTTAGCGAGGTAGCCTCCACCACTTCAACGGGCAGAGAATTCCAGAGATTCACCACCCTTTGAGTGAAGAAGTTCCTCCTCAACTCCGTTCTAAACCGCCCCCCCTTTATCTTGAGGCTGTGCCCCCTAGTCCTACTATCCTTTCTGAGCGGGAAGAGTCTCTCCACCTCTATCCTATCCATCCCATTCATCATCTTATACATCTCAATGAGATCTCCCCTCATTCTTCTAAACTCTAACGAGTACAAGCCTAGTTTATTCAGCCTCTCCTCATAGCTCAACCCCCTCAACTCCGGTATCAGCCTAGTAAACCTCCTCTGCACTCCCTCCAAGGCCAAAATATCCTTGCGTAAGTACGGCGCCCAAAACTGCACACAGTACTCCAGCTGCGGCCTCACCAATGCCCTATACAGTCGCAGCAAGACCTCCCTACTTTTATATTCAATCCCCCTCGCTATTAGTGTTCATTGACATGGCTGCTAAAAAACTATTACCTGTCAATAGTTCAGGTTGCTGTGGAAGTAAATCAGGGCACCCGGAGGAAACCCACACAGACATGGGGAGAACGTGCAAACTCCTCATCCAGTTGCTGAGGAGCTCTGGGTGTGGCCCGGGGAGGGTCAATAATTCCCATTGGCCAACTGCAATGAAGGTGAAATCCACAGAGGGCTGACATCTTTTTCACAACTTTCACTTTGTGGATTTGCAATGGATCTCCTATATCCAATCCTTTTGCGAACTCGGATGGTGGAGGGGAGGATCTGCCAGGGAGGGGACCTAATCATGCAGTAACATAGGCCACATGGCCATCAGTCAGCATCGGCCAAGGGGGAATTAGGTCAAGAGGAACCCAACCAGGGCATGTCAGTGCATGATCACCATGCAAACTAGCTTCTTCTATATGTCTGACAGGCAAATGCCAGAGATGGCTAATGCATTCCTTCTCCTACAACCACACCTATAGCCCCTTGGCTTTGGAGGGGAACCTGTGCCAAGGTATATTGCTCAAGACTGTAGTTTGTTAAACCAGTCTTATTTATTTAGTGGTGTCATAGGTAGGCAACAAAGTTACTGTGAAAATCCCCTAGTTGCCACACCCTAGTGCCTGCTTGGGTACACTGAGAGAGAATTTAGCATGACCAGTGCACCTAACCAGCGTATTTTTTTGTCCTGTGGGAGGAAACCAGAGCACTCGAAGGAAACCCATGCTGATATGGGGAGTATGTGCAGATTCTGCACAGCAATCCAAACTGGGAATCAAACCTAGATCTCTGGCACTGTGAGGCAACAGTGCTAACTGCTGTGTCACCATGTCACCCAGTTATGTAGATGTTGGGATCTTTGAACAAGATTGGGTCTTCTCCTCCCTCCAAACCTCTGTTACTCAGTCATGTGTACTACATTACCATTAAATCAGCCTCATATCTTTTGACATGCAGTACCAATTTGACAAAATGAAGGTTTCAGCAGCAGATGAGCTGAAACAGGAGCAAAGTCAGTTTTGTTACAGCATTAGAAGCATACAGTTTTGGTGATAGTGAAGATGTGGTCAGAATCTCATTTTGGGAGTAGATATGACAACAAAATGTGAACAGTCGAGTTTTAGTCTCAGCTAGTGAGAGGGATGGGATCATTAGCCAGGGAACTGAGCTTTGAAGGGGCAATGTATACCGTGTCGTCCTTTGTTGATAATTTTGTTAAGAAATGCTAGCTGGAGACAGATTTCTGTATAAATGAAAAGAGTAACCCCTTATACATTGTGGATACAGCTCTCCTTATGTGGTATCATAAAGGTTCACACTTGCACCATGAATGCAAATGCTGTGGGCAACAGTGTTCATCACAATGCCAGCGTAGTGTGCTACTAGGCTACTTTAATAATCTCACTTTAAATTAGATTAAGCCAGAAATAAGTTTACCTGAAGCCTTTGAGATATGTGATATTTTTGAATGGAAGTGACATCACAAGGTCTCTGGTTCTGTACTTGGTGACTGTCATGAGCTAATTTACTTCAGCGTGGCTGTTTTCTGACATGCCCTGAGACAAGCTCTGGTCAGGTCAGGCTAAAGAGACCATGAACAATTCTAACTACATAAGTGCAGCTTGTGGAGTAATCCTATCTTTTTGCACTGGTTACTTCCTAGTGTGGTGACTTTAAGTCACCTGGGTGGTAGAGAAAATTTCAAGCTGTCAGAGGTCATTAAGCCTATGAATTTATGGAGGGAAAAGGGCGTTAGCTAGAAGCCAAGGGGAAAAGGTGACACTGCTGTAGGGCTTCTCAGTACAACTTTCCGTGCAACAGTATTTATGTGTGTTTGTGGAACAGTATCTGTTACAAATCTGGAAGAAGCATTGGCGTTGTATGGAATTATGACAATTTTGTTTTTTAAGAACTGGTCATTTGTGGATCTGTTGCACAGAGGCAGGTTATATTATTCCCTTTGCTTTAAGCAATTCAAATTGGGAAAATGTTCCTTTCTTCTGTAAAACTTCATTGGAATGCTCTCAAGCAAACTTTGCAGAAAGCCACTGATTTCATTCACTTCAATTGAACCCATTAAGGATGCAACTGATGTTATTTATCTCTTGACAAATTTGGTGGTATTGAAGTTGATTTATTAGTGTCACAAGTTGGCTTACATTAACACTGCAATGAAGTTACTCTGAAAATCCCTTAGTCACCACATTCCAGCGCCTGTTTGGGTACACTAAGGGAGAATCTAGCATGGCCAATGCACTTAACCAGCAAGACTTTTGGACTATGGGCAGAAACCAGAGCACCCGGAGGAAACCCACACAGACATGGGGAGAATGTGCAGACTCCGCAAAGGCAGCGGAGAATCGAATTCGGGTTCCCAGCACTGTGAGGCAGCAACGCTAACCACTGTGCCACTGTGCTGTCCATTGCAAAGGTACAATGCTGTAGTCACTGGTATTCTTCGACATCTTCCAAATTATGGGTTAATTTACTGTCAAAGATATCATATTCAAACCCAGACCTGGCATCACCCAAAATCTATACATCCAGATTTTCAAGAAATCAGCGCACTTTGAGAGGAAATGGAAACCACTGTTGATTTTCTTATCCTTGCCAATCAGTGTATCCCAGTTGCTGAATAGGCTGAGATGAGCCAGGCTGTCACAGGCACAGGGATATGAACCTAAGGCTTTCCTAATCGGCCTGGGTCAACAGCACATTACACATTGCATTTTTCAATGCACTAACATTTAAGTCCTCCTCCTGTACAATTTTGTTTTATAGGCTTAGCCCTTCCTATCTCGGCAACCTTCAATTTACCAACATATAACCACCATTCTCCAGCTCAGGTCTTGTCAGCAATCCACCTTTCCTCAGCACCAGTGTTTTCCAACTGCCTTTCACCCCGACATTCTTAGCCCTCTCTTTAAATCTCTCTCCTCTCTGTCACAAGTTTTTTCAAAGCTCTCTCTCCAATTCTGCCCCAGTCACCTCCTCTAACATTTCTTGGCATTGTTTTTCATCTCTGTGAAGCAGCTCGGCATGTTTTAATGTGTTAAATGTGCTTCATAAATGCAGATTGTGAGCCAGCAAGAAACATGCACAACTAATTTCATACATTGGGCAAAATTTAAAGCCATCACCCGAAGTGAGTTTGGAGGTGGGGGTGGCATTTAATTGGACAGACGGATGCTGGGTGGGGACTTCGCTCACTTCCTGTTCTTGCCACAGTCAAGTCTGTGGTAGGACGTCTCATGGATGGCCATCCCACCTCACTGTTAATTGAAGTTAATTAAATGGCAATTGGTGCCCTCTTGAGAGCCTCATCGTGATACCAATGGTGCCACACGGGAAGTCCCAAAAATAAACCCCTATTGTGTTTGCATGTGGACTCCTAGGGGAATCCCTCACTCAAAGAGCTGAGAGAACTGGCAATGGGAGGCGATCTCACAGAACTATGCTGCTCTTAATGCTGCCACCCCCAAAGCCCTGTCCCACGATCTCCACCCTGCAACTTCCTTCTCACTTTGTCCAACCTGCGCCTTGGGTCATTTGGCAATCCTAGGCCTCTCTCTGGGTGCATTGCTGGCAGCAACCATTGCTCCCACTAATGCTGCCTGCATTGCACAGAGGCCAGCAGTTCTCTGGATGGTGGTGGTTGGGGTGCAGGGGGTGGGGGGGCATGGTGGAGGGGAGGTGGGGAGTTCCTCGGGCCCTTGATCCACAGAAGGATCATCGCTGGTCACTTAAGTGCCTGTCTGGCACTTAATTCTACAGGCCTTCCTCCAAGCTGGTGCGGGACTCCCGACAGCTTCTAGTTGGTGGTCCAAAGCACTGTCACTTTGATTTATTTCCTACTTACTATATACATACATCATGAGGTATATATGGAAGATAAGCAAGAGCAGAAAAAATAACTTATTTGGAAAATGCTTGTATTCCGTCTTGATTTAAGATACACTCAAATGGTTTAACCGGAAGCAATCCACCATAATTAAAGCAAAATGTTCAGCTCACATGTAAACATTTCTCTTCAGTCAATATTGATTTGCTGTTTGTGGGATTGCTAGCTGTGTGTAAGTTAGCTAACATGCCTGCCTCCATAAATAGTTTGAAAGTAATTCATTGGTTAGAATGGGATATTCTGAGGCTATAAACGACATTAAATCAATGCAAATATTTTGTCTCTTAGATTGATTATATGTCATGTCAAGACAAGAAGGATGACTGTAGAATATAATTACAAAAGGAACTTAACTTGAGCATCACACAAACAATTGCATTTGGACAGCAGGAGTATGTAATATCGACTGTTCACAACACTTCACAGTTTGGCCTCATTCCTAGTCACAGTGAATTCTATTAGATTATGACTGGTCTGATATAGAGTTGTAGATTCATAGATGTCTAAAGCACAGAAGAGGGCCTTTGGCCCTTTGAGTCTGCGCTGGTCAAAGACAAACCACCCAACTACTCTTCCATTTTCCAGCACTTTGCCCATAGCCTTGGATGCCTTGACATTGCAAGTGCACATCTAAATACTTCTTCAATTTTATGTGGGTGTCTGCCCCTACCACTCTTTCAGGTTGTGAGTTCCAGACTCCCAGCACTCTCTGAGTGAAAACATTTTTCCTCACATCTTCTCTAAATCTCTTGCCCCTTATTTTAAATATAGGACCCCTAGTCATTGATCCCTCCACCAAGAGGAAAGGCTTCTTCCTGTCTCCTCTACTTCCCCTCTCATAATTTTATACATCTCAATCATGTCCATAACCAGCTTTACAAAGGGAACCTCTATGGCTGCCTCTAATGGCCACTTCTTGACGTTAATTCCCATCTTCACTGCCCAATTTATCAGAACTTTGTCTCCAAGACAAGGGTCATCACCAACTAATGCCTGATGTTGATTTTCTCAAGTGTGGTTTTCATTAATACCTCTCTTTTTGGACAAAGTTGAACCCTTCCAGCAATCAACTCTATCAGCACTTAGGAAATAGCTACAGTTTCTTGACATCATGCTTATGAGGCAATCATGGTTCTGATCCGACATCATCAAGTTGGACAAAATATTCCTTGTACTAATATTTCCCAATGTACTGTAGGTGAAAGGCTTCAAATTACATTAATCTTTATACAAAATATAACAAAGTTTTAATCCTACGAGTTTAGAGCTCCACAGCCGGAGGTGCTATGACCAACTATAGTATTCTGACTGTTAGATTGATTGAGGCCAGTCAACTTATTACAGACCAGGGATCAAACTAAGAATGTTCCTGATTTCCGTAGCTCAGTTCCATTATTCATTTACATGACAATATTGTCATTCACAGGGATTACTTGTGTTTCACAATATCTAGATCTTGTTAATAATATTATGGCTGCTCACATTTCTTTAATGTTTGTTACATTTCTGCATCAGCTTTCTCCACTTTAAGTGGCTCCATCCGTATTTGTAATAGAAATGTCCTGTCTAAATTTGTCCTCCAGCAATTATAGTGTCTCACTTCCATTTTTGTCACTCCTCAACCTGTATTTGCAAAAAACTTCTTATTCCCCAATCAACTCTATTCATAAATTGCCTTAATTTGCTATCTAACTGTAAATAATGGCCCATAACTTCCCAGCTCCAGGGTGCTATACCCATGGGATACCCCAAAGATGCTCCAGAGAACTCCCTGCAGAGTGTTCCTCATATTTAGAATTTGTTCATGGGATGTGGCGTCGCTGACTAGGTCAGCATTTATTGCTCATCCTTGAGGGCAAATAAGAGTCAATCACATTACTTAGATCTGGAGTCACACGTAGACCAGGCCAGGTAAGGATGACAGATTTCCTTCCCTAAAAGATATGAGTGAACCAGATGGGTTTTTATGACAATCAACAATGTTTTTACCATCTGCCATGTTGGGATTTGAATCCTAGTTTCCAAGGATTCCAGAGACTTTGGGTCCCTGCATTACTAGTCTAGTGACAATACCACTATATCTCTGCATCCCCTCAGAGAGGAATGCACAGCAATTGTGGAGGAAGTACAAACTTCCATTGAGCGATTAACCTGCAATGGGAACTATCCAATTTAAATCCTAAACTTGGATGGTTCTGACTAATTACAGCAATAGTTACCACAAAAGTTGGAAGAATTAAAACAACCTCTAACTTCTGGGTTCCTTTAGTAATGGCCCAGCCAACACTGCAGTTCCGATCCCACCCACAGGATTCTCTTCATTTCCCAGATCCTCCACAAACCCCATCAAGTTAGCCCCACCAAGTTAGCACTACCCTCAAAAACACATGCAGCACGGTAGCACAATGGTTAGCACTGCTGCTTCACAGCTCCAGGGATCTGGGTTCAATTCCATGGAAGTATTATATAAATATATGAAGTACAACATGGGATGAAAACTTCTATCAGGTAGTCAAATGTTTCCTTCCTGTTGCTGAACTGTCTAGAATCCAACATTCACTCTTGTTATCTCAACACAAAAGGAAATCCTGCCATCAGATTCATTTGCCCTTCCATTTCTCATCACCTGATACTACTTGAGGGCAAATCCTGGGGCACTGGGAGTGGATCTGGGGGAAATGGAAATTGTACAGGCGAGCTAGGATGCAGCTTAACAGTGCTGGGATCAGTACTCTCACAGACGGTATTATTTATGTGGTAGTAGAGGACTTAAATTAACTTGGCAAGGGGCTAGGATTCACAGGGTAGCAATAAAAGGATAAAAACACAGTGCATAAAGCATTTGGGGAGATAGATAGCATGAGAGTAACAAATAGTACTGTATTAGATGGGATCAAACTAAGACAAACTAAAAGAAGATGTAAGACAGAGTTGCAATACCTATGTGTAAATGCACAAGTTATGGCAAATAAGGTTAGTGAACTGAAGGCACAAATAGCAACATGGGGGACCTAACTTCAAAGAGGTCAGGGTACCATATATACCTGGATACAAAAATGTTTTGGTCGGGAAGGAAAGAAAGGAGTGTGCTTGGGAGGTGGGGGTGGGGGGCAGTATTGATTAAGGAAACTAATGCAGTACAGGAGAGAGATGTGATGTCCCAGAGAGTTTAAAGACAGAATTGGGGAAATTAGTTAGAATTAAGAAACAATAGAAGTGCTATTACACAACTATGTGTATTCTATCGGCTATGAATGAGTAGAAAGGATGTAGAGAACCAAATTGTTGGGAAATTAGAGGCACAAGAACTATCGAGTAGTTATAACGGGAGAATTCAATTATCCTAATATAGTCTGGAGAAGAAGTTTGGAAGTGGGTTCAAAAGAATTTTCTTCATGGATACACCTCTGCCCCAGTGAGGACGGAGATTTTTCTTGATCTGGTTCTGGTGAATGAGGTGGATCAAGTAGAGCAAGTTTCATTAGGTGAACACTTAGGGAATTGTGATCATACATCATAAGATCTGACTGACAAATAACACTCTAGAGTAAGAATACTTCATTGGAGGATGGCCATTTCAGTTGAGTAAGATTAGATAGAAAGGAACTGTTACCATTGGTAGAAGGGTTGAGAAATAAAGGACACAGCTTTAAGGAGATTGGCAAAAGAACCAAAGTGAACATGAGGTAAGCATTTATTTGCAGCAATTAGTTACAATCTGGAATGTCCTGCCTGAAATGGAGTCCAATTCATTTTAAAAGGGAATTGGAGGAGTACTTGAAGGGAATGGATTTGTAGGGTAATAGGTAAAGGATGCGAGAATGGGATTAGCTGAATTGCTCTTGGAGAGAGTTGGCATAGAACTGATGGGCCAGATAGCATCCTTCTTGGCTGTAACCATTCTATGATTCTTTAAAAACGCTTTGCCATTATATCTGTAGCCACAGCAAATTGTCACTCATTGAATGTCCACTGCACGAAAGGCAAAACTCAAGAAGTAATGAAGGATGCTCTCTAAAAGTAGTCTAATCCCAAATTGGAGCAAGACGGTTTGGTTGGTGAGCTGCACCTCTTGGCACCCCTTCCCAACATATCTGTTTTGTTACTTGAGAAACAGACGATGGAAAAGGACCATCGTGCAGGACACTACCAATGTTTAAAACAAAAAAAATGAAAGAGAAGAGCTAAGTCAAGAAGATATTAGGTGACACTAGGATTGTATTTTAACATCCTTAGATTACTAAAGGAATGAGCTAAGAATTTGCATTCATGTGGACTTGAAAAGAACAGGTTTGAGTGGATGAGTGTGAGATGTCTTAATGTCAAACATGAGCGGCATAAGAGAGGATGGTGCATTTATAGGTTTATATGCAAGGAAGGGAAATTCAGAGAACCACTGACCATAGTACCATTCAAAATAGAGAAAGAGAGAGACAAGAAATGGTATGATGGGTGAGTGACTGGAAGTTAGAAGTAAAAGGACTGCCCTTCAGATTGAATTTTGTCTAGAACTGTGAAAGAGATGTTACAGGATATGGAAACAACATTGGGATTTAGAGAGTGTTAAGGATTGCTGAGGTTAAAAGATTTGTTTGAAATGAAAAAGGAAACCTCACTACTTGGAGGCAGCTTTAGGAATGGAATTATATGTTTTTTGAGATCTTGCTAAATGATTAATCGAAACAGCAACATGAAATGGTGTTTAAATGGGACCTTTGGTCTCTGGAGCCTGTTCCACTTTTAGCACCTGATCTGTGTTCTGATGACATAAACCAGATATGCGTTTGTACTTCTGTAAAGTAGCATAGCACCTGGCATAGCTCCGGAAAGGCAGGATTATACATATTCTCAGTAGCTTTTAAATACAGAGCCTTAACATCTGTGTGGGTCAAACCTCCTTTTCAAATGCTGCTCCTTCAGTATAAACATTTGCCCTTATAACTTGAAAACAAGGCATAAAAGTAAATGTTGATAATGTATTTGAATAAATTTTCAATTATTTCAGTGCTGTACAGACGCAACAAGGCACAGCTTGGCCTTGGTATGAAAAGGTCTGAGAATATTGTGAGGAATTTGAGATCTCTGCTGCACAGCCAATGTTTGTTTCTGAAGAATTTTTAATAATTCTATAGACAAGGGATCACACTTCTCCCTTCACCCCTAACTCTTCATACTTTCCAGAAAATGCAAGCTTTTTTATAATTCTGGTCATCACAACATCAGAAGGGTGTGAATGCTTTGGAGAGTGTACAGAAGAGGTTTACAAGGATTTGCCTGGATTGGAGGGCATTAGCTATGAGGAGAAGTTGGATGAACTTAGTTTGTTTTCTGATTCAGGCAGATATTAGCTTTAGCTCCCCATATATATCCTAATTCATCCCTGAAGACATTTATACAGTACATTTATACAATAGCTCATGAAAACCCCCATCCTTCAGGTTTAAAATTTCCAGCCAGGTTAGCCATATTGCTTTAACCAAACACGTTCCATTAAACATAATCTGTGACCCTTGATTGCCAAGAATGGCAGCTTCATACCCTGGTTCTGATATGTCATTGTTATTGTTGCTGCAGTGAAAGTCTGCAGTGTCTCTCTGTTATAGTGGACAAAACAGCACCTTACTCACTTAGCCTTAATGGTTGGAGTCCTTTTGAATATAACAAAATGCATGTTCCCCTATGATTATGACCATCGCCCCATATCTTCCTCCATTTTTAGTGCCTCGCTATTTACCAGCAATGGGGCAATTTGTTTAACTGCACCTGGTTTGGGGTGAATGACTCAAATCCCTTGCTGAGCTCCTCATCCAAATTGTTTAAGGGAGTTAGTTATGCAAGGAGTCACTGTCTTTTTTTTTGCTCTGACTGTACTGATTGCTTTGCTCTGCACCACGCCTTTAAGTGACCTTTCTTGTTACACTTGAAGCACACATAGTTCTTGCATCAACAAAACTCTTGGGAGTGTTCACCTTTACATCGAAAACATACTTCAGCCCTCAATGTTGCACCTCTTCTATTGGGCACCATTGTGCCTGTTCCTGGGCTATTTTGCTCCACAGCCATTTCCTGCCACAAATCTAGTTTTGATGTGGAGATGCCGGTATTGGACTGAGGTAAATACAGTAAGAAGTCTCACAACACCAGGTTAAAGTCCAACCAGTTTATAGCACTAGGCATGGGTTATGCTTTCTCCACGCACATTGTCTGCATCTTTAAGACTTGAATAGCAGGTTAGCTGTAAAGACTCATTCTAATCGGTATTCTGCAAATTATGTGTGCCTTTTATATGCTCTGTTTGAGACCAGAACTCTCCACTCACCTGACAAAGGGGCAAACCCTGAAAGCTTGTGGGTTTACTATCAAATAAACTGGTTGGACTTTAACCTGGTGTTGTGAGACTTCTTACAAATCTAGCTTGACATGTCTTGCGAACCTTGCAATTGCGTTATGCCCTGCTCACACGTCCAGTCACCTGGATCAGCACCAGTTTTTTCAAAGGTGATTTTGATCTCTGCCTGTAAGTTATTTTGTATAATTAAGTTGTTTATACCACAGACCATTCTGTCCTTTAACATTTCTGTTTATTCACAGTGTTCTGCCAGTCCCCTAAGTCTTGGTAACAAACCTGAGCCTGTCTGCCCTGGCTCATGGACTTTTGTACGAAATTTGAATTTCAGTATAACGATTGAGGGACCACAACCTGGTCAAATGTCTAGAGCATCTGGCAAGGTTAATGTTCAGACTAGATTACAAATGTGACTGCTCTGCTTGACATTCTTGCTCCAATTCCAAGTCTCTCCTCGACCCTGGTATGCGCTCTCTTGTTGATGGGTTCAGCTTCCTACGAGATGATCCACAGGGTCCTCGCTGATCACGTGGTCCTCACATACTTCCCCTCCCACACCCCCTTAAAGAACCATGGCACTATGATATGCCTCCACCATAGTTTGTCTGAGACTGGCTAATTGGACCACCCAAGGCAAGTAGCCTGTGTTGGCAAATTACACACCTTGGGAAAAACTGCCCTGAATGATGCAAAATTTATTCTGGTTGGAATATGTAGGATGGAGTTGGACCCACTCCTCCTGGATGCAGATCGGAGGCAGGAGCACAGTCTGTCAAGTGCTGAGGCACATTTTTTAAAAGGCCTGCTTCGGTTGCCTGTGACTTTGTCCCAGTTGTTTCATTAAACATTAAACCCTTGAGCCCTCACCCATGATAACCCCTCAGCTCTCACTCACTTCCCCATACCCATAAATGCCATCTCATGCCAACACATGCTGCTAGACATGGTCTCTCATACCCTCCATGCCAACCCATAATCTTACCCACTCAGTGGGTCTTTATAGCTCATATGTCAACCTATCCAGTATCTATCATTGACAGACATCAGGAGCCATGCTAAGATGAAATGAAGTTCTAAATATCTAGTGCAGAGTTAAAAAAAACACATCCATTCACAAAAACCATTTCAATACATCTAAATCTCTGCAAGAACTTAATTCTTCATTTAAACAAACACCTGAATTCATCAGCCCATATCAAAGACAGCTAATTCTTTAATACCCACTTTAAGCTGTCAATCAAACCACAAACCTACAATTTCACCCCCCACCACCTGCCACTATGGTAAGAAGTTGTGGAAAGCTGCCAGGAATTATTAATGTTATAATGATAGCATTTATAGCTATGCCAAAAGCAACTGTTAAAACAGGAAGAACAGATTTTTTTCTTCAATACTCATGGACACAGGTAGGCAGTTTCTTCTTTTAACTTTAAGAGGGTCACCTATTTAAATAAATGTCAGCTTGTCAGTTCTACAAAGCTTATCCATCCTTGAAGCAGTTCTACAAACCTAATCCATCCTTGACTGCCCTAAAGATTTGTAGCTCCCATAATACAGGATAAGGCCCTTCCATTGGCAAGAATTGAGTCTGTTTGAATTCAAATTGCCTTGGTGAGTTCAACTTTTCCCCATGTCTGAATCACATCCTGTGAAAATAGGATCTGTCAGGATTTCCTGACCTGCGTCCAGCCCGCTATTTTTAAAGGTCCTTGTAGTGTCCACAACTCCACGCAATAATCTGGCCTGTGAACAGTTCAGGTCCAATTTGGGATATGCATTTATCAGCTGAACCAGAGAGGTCTCAGATAGACACTACTGGCAGCCTGAACAGTAAATTACTACAGATGTCTGAAACGTGAAATAAAGTCAGAAAATGCCAAAAACACTCAGCATGTCAGGCAGCAACTGTGGAGAGTAAAACCAAGGGTAAGTATTTCAGGTCAAGTTCATCACTATTGAAAGCCCATCAATATTATTACAGTGTTGTTGAAGGATAATTGGTAATGCAAGACTGTTATTATGCACCACATGAGGGGTAGCAAACGTTACTGAAGATAATTTTTTCTGATGGTAATGCTGTTCCCATCTACAATGGAAACACACGGGGTGCTAATACTCAAAGTAAAGATGGAAAGTAAGTCCGTCTGCCATCCATTTGAGCTTCTGCTGTTTCTGTTGTTGTAATTTGTGAAGAGAATTCACTGACAAGTCACCCTCCTTCCCTAGCCACTGGGGAAATTGCCAGAACTGGATAAAAATAACTTCTGTAAAACTTTGACAGCCACAGTGGCTTTTAATAAATCAAAGTCAGAGATTCAAATCCTGCTCTGATCAGAAGTAAACCATACCCTAAACTGTGCAAGCAAATCTCAAGTGTTTTTGTTTGTCATTAAACCCAAGTTAGTTATAATCAATTGATCTGTTTATAATAAAATATAATGATAGAATCCTACAGTGCAGAAGGAGGCCATTCGGCCCATCGAGTCTCCACCAACTCAGCATCCCACACAGGCCTTATCCCCATAACCCCATGTATTTACTCCATTAATCCCCCCTTCCAGGGACACTGAGGGGCAATCTAGCATGGCCAATCCACCTAACCTGCCCATCTTTGAAGGAAACCCATACAGACACAGGAAAAATGCACAAATGCTGCAGAGGCTGAAATTGAACCAGAGTCCCTGGTGCTGTGAGGCAGCAGTGCTAACCACTGTGCTACCATGCTGCTCATTAATACTGATCACAAATCTTCCATATGATGGTGTCATAGTGTCTGAATCCTTGGGAAGCAATGAATTTTATGTTGAAAGCTCATGAAGATTGGACATATTCCACAGTTAGGATTCTGTGGTTGTAGATTATCAAGTTAATCCCAGAAAAGGTAATTCTCCATTATGTGAAAGTCAACTTCAGAAAGTAAAATATCTGAATTAATCCACATTGTTTCAGCACCGACAGGATAAAAGTTTGTATTGATTTCTAATCGGACTTTAACCTTACCGATACATGCATTTGTCCCCCTATGTGAATCATTCAATATCAAGGATGCCAACCATCTGAGAGAACATAGGGGCAGATTTTGTGTTAATTTGTATTTTCAACAGAATTTATTCCAAGAGTTTAAAAAATTCCATTGTTCTGCATGTTTCTTTGATGCTACTTTTGAATATTCAACGGCAGCAATAGTTAGCCGATCGTTTTCTCAGATGTTGCAAGAACACATGCCAGTGCTCAAAACCGTCAAAAATTTTCTGTGCTTAATGGGATTTCTCCCTTAAACAGCGACGTTTTGCTTTTTCTTCCCTTGTATGTTGTTCTTCTCTTTGTGTGGGGTCAGTAAGGTTAAGATGGAAGATGATTACCAAACAGGAAAGGTATTTTATTTGGATTTGTCCTTTAGGTAACTTTGTCTGAGCCACTTTATCAGAGGGGAGGACCAGGCATGGATGTCATGCCCCCTCTCAGCCATGTCACCTGCTCAATCACTTTCCACTCAGGCCTGAGTACTGCTGCTTTGTGCATTAAGTCTTCAGGTGCTAAAGGTTAAAGTATTCACAAGTGAAAAGGATCACTTGACAGACAAGATTACTTTAGTAACAAATGAAAAGGCAATTCATAAAAATGCTGCAGTTATAGACCTTTGCCTTCAGTAACTTCTATTGTAAAACAAGATAGATCAGCCCAGTTCTTTGCTGAGGAAGTATATTTAATAATTAAATATAAATCTTAATGGAGCAAATCCTTTCCTTGTTTTAAACACTATTTAAATTAATTTACTGAATTTTGGTGTAATTCTTCGTTTAATCTTCCAAACAGTGATGGTTGAGATCAGTAAATTAATGAGGAGGATTTCTGAGGATTTGGATCAATGTCAGTGGAGTCAGCAACAAATCTGTGCTCACTGACAAAGAGTAACTGAGCTTGTCAGTGTGGAGGAACTGGATTGACATCATTAGAGAGTCCTGGGAGAAATTAGTAAGCAGAAAGGAAAGGGGCAAGATCTTGAAAAGGAAAAATTCATGGCACAAGTTTCTTCTTTTGATAATGAGGGCAGGGATGATGGTAAAAACTTGTGGGAGGTCATTTGGCTGTTTTCTGAATACCCTGTGCCACTTCTGGTATTTCCATCCGGACTGGTGCATGACATATTGTTAAAGTTTAACTGTTGTCCATCATTCAACATTTTCTGTCACATATGAATTAACAACATTGAATGCTTGGAATGCTGGTGCATTCCAAGCATTCAATGGGGTTCCTCTTGGCTGCAAGAGAGGATTTGAAAATTCGAAAGAAAACTGGGTCCAGTACAAAACTAATGGCTGGGATTCTCCCAATAAATTTTTAAGTTCCGAATTTGCGTAAAAACAGGGGTAACCCCTGCTAGTTATTTTAGCGAGATTCCCAGAATGAATCTCCGACACTCTGTGCATCAGAGAGTGCCCTAGCGCAGTTCGCTTTGAATATCAGGGGCAGGGCCTATTCCACCCAAGAGCCCTCGGCGGCATAGCGCTATGCATGTGCCAATCTGTCAGCGCCAAAATTGGTGTATGTGCAATGGCCTCGCATTGCTGGCCTCCCGATTGCTGGCCAGTCCAATCGCAGGCCAGCCCTGCAAACCCCATCGCTGCTCTTCCTAATACCCCATCTCCCAATCGTTGCTCTCCCAGGCTGCTCTGGACCAGCACCGATGCCCCCCAGTCCCCCAGCCCACCTGATTTTCCTGACCATCCAGCCCTGATCACCTATACTCCCGATAGTCTCAACTGCCCCCATAACTGGATGGCCAGCCCAGATCTCATGTTCCCTCCCTCTGCCTGCGGTCCTCTGGCAGAATGGCAGTGGGACACTATCCCCATTCCCACTGATCAGCCCTCCAAAAGGCCCCGCCCTGCTCTGGCCCTACCCTTGCCACAGCCTGATGCTTGATGGGTAGTGTCAAGATGTTCCTTTGGCACTGTCTGTTTGCCCCTTGAGCTGTGCCAGGGAGCCAGGCTGGCACTGCCAGGCTGGCATTGCCCAAAGGACACAATCCTTTTACCCTGACACTCCTGGGGGACGCTCAATTGCCTCTCTTTACTCCATGGAGTTGGTTGCCTGATCATCATTAGTGGCAGTAATTTTAAACCCCACTGGGGGAGGACATGGGGGAGAGGCTAGCGGACCCAGAGACTTCAGTCCCAGACCGGCTAATGATATGGAAGTGCTCATTTCCATATTGTGATCAGCCCCACACCGATTTCTAGCATGGAGCTGATTGTACAGAAATCTTTGCTGTAGAAACACGTGGAAGCCGAGGCTCCCAACGGTAAGCCCATGAAATGGCCTCCACTGATGTCTCCCAGCTCGCTGTGCTGCTGGGAGAATTGCCCTGAATAAGTTCCATTGGACAAGGTGGTAAATTAGTCACAAGTAAAACTTACATTAACACTGTGATGAAGTTACTGTGAAATTCCTCTAGTCATACACACTGGCACCTGCTTGGGTCAATGTATGTAACCAGCACATCTTTCAAACTGTGGGAGCACCCGGAGGAAACCTACACAGACGCAGGGAGAACATGCAAACTCCACACAGACAGTGACCCAAGCTGGGAATCGAACCCGGGTCCCTGGCGCTGTGAGGCAGCAGTGCTAACCACTGTGCCACCGGTGCTGTGTAATTCTATGATTCTATGATAACTGTCTGTGTGGAGTTTACACATTCTCCCTGTGTCCGCATGGAGTTCCTCCCACAGTCCAAAAACGTGCAGGGTATTTGATTGTCAATGCTATATTGCCCCTTAGTGTCCCAAGATGTGTAGGTTAGGGGGTCTAGCAGGGTAATTATGTGGGATTACGGGAATAGGATATATTGTTTTATCAGTGAGACAGTGCAGATTTGATGGGCCAAACAGCCTCCTCTACACTGTAGGATTCTATGATTCTATGAATCTAAGTGGACTCATCAATGGCAAATGACACTTATTGTAAGCAAAAACATGACAACAAGATGAGGAAAGGTAAATAAGCATTGGGAATATTGACTAAATAGATCTAGTTTACACAGGGATGGGGGAATATTGTCACATTCATGGCTGCAGTGTAGAACGTTTACCAAACTTCCCAATGTATAACTAGAGGGCACAAACCACAGGAATGGTTAATTCATCTTAGGAAGGGATTGTTACAATCGCATCATCAGGACTTAATGTGCAGTTCTGGTCACTAGGTTTCAGCATAGATATCTTAACTGATACTAACTTAAGGCATCTAAACTTGAGGGAGACTGGAGTGTTTGGGATTGTGTGTTCTGGAGAAGAGAAGGATCTGGATGATATTGGGCCAAATCTTCCATTCTCCAGATCACTAGACATATGAGTGAAGACATTGCTCAGGATCCTGTGGAAGTCCTGAAACGACTCTGACATGGAGATTGCTTGAAAGTTTAAACTTCCAATGGAAAATTCCCCTGCTACCCAGGACCCTCTGCCAATCCCTGCAATTCTGAACTAGTTAGAGATTTTGAAGCGTCCCACTCTATTTACCTAGATAGTCACCCAAGAACTTTGAAATGGATTAAAACATGGCCTGACAGTTGGATAACTCCAACCAACTACATTACTTGACTCAACCAGACCCCCAATCATCTGAATACACCTGACTTGACCTGACAACCCCCTGAATGCCCCCGTTGACCTGGTTATGCCATCTTCCGACCCGACTGACTACCCCATTCTGGCTGGACTAGTTCCCCAAACTGGACCCAACTATCTTCCAATCACATGACTGCCTTCCAATCATCCAACTACCTACCTCCCAAACAAACCCAACTGCATTACACCACCCCCCCCATGCCTGAACCAGACCCAACTTGCCCCCAATCACCCAACTACTCCCACTCACCTATTCATCCATTCACTCACCCACCCGCAAGCATTGAATGGAAGACTGGACCTTAAAAGTTTCCATTTTTGTCTTCCCGATTCCAATCCACTCTGCGCCCTGAGTGACATTGCGTTGTTCATTTCCCTGACAGCCGGAATCGGATGATCCCTGAAAAACCTGCAGCAGCATCGGGTTGGGAGAAACTTCACGTCCAGTGGCAATATGCTCAGTGTTGGCTTTGCTCGGAAGATTTGGGCAATTATTCAAGATTCTTGTGGCAGTGATGAATTTAACTCAAAATATTTTTGAGAGTGCCAAAAATTCCCGAACCAGTGGACAAAGCCGCAAGCGTAGCACAGCCAGTTTAAAATGAATTACTTTACACAGAGGCTGCTGAATGAGCAGAATAGACTGTCCAGGTAATTGAGCAAGATGTTATAGACAAAAAGATCAAGGGAAAGATCAAGGGGTTGTGACCATGGCTGAGAAGGGTGCTGATAGCAACCCATTGAGAGATCAGAATGTGTAAACAGCAGAGCAAAGGTAAGCAGAGTGTCAAAGGACTACCTGAGTCATGTAACAGATTGCCCTAGTGGGTGGGAGGACGAAACAAGTTGGAAACCCAGATACAAAAAAAAAGTGGAGGAAATGTAAATTTTAAAAATAACTTAAAAACAAATACAACAATATATAAAATAAAAACAAATATATAAAACATTTTGCAGTAAGTGTGTGAAGCTTGAGGAACTTCAGTTCTGAGTTGATGAGCAGGAGTCTGAACTTCGGACACTGTGATGCATCTGGGAGGGGCGAAATTACCTGGATACTTTGTTCTAAGAGGCAGTAACACCCCTTTGGCTTGATACTACGGATCAGTGACAGGAGGGTGTGGTCACAAATGAGGCAGATATGGAGATCCAGAAAGTAGAAATGGATAAATTGCAATTGACCAACAGGTTCGAGTCTCTTCCAACTTATTTGGATAAGAAAAAGGACTGCAGGGGGATTAAGAAAATTGAACACAGCACATGATACAGGGATCCATTCAAGCGGAAGGGGTAATATGAAATGTTGTTGCAGAATGGAACAGTATAATCAGGGAGAATAGATACTATTCTCCTCAGCCAGGAGCACGAGTCCCAAAGTCTGCATTGCCTGCTTGATGCCAGGGGTAAGGATATTGCTTCAAGGTTGGAGAGGAACTTGAAGTGGGAAATGAAAGATCCAGTTGATGAGGTCCATGTGGGTATCAATGATATAGGTACGACTAAGAAAGAATTCTACTGAGGGTACTTAAGAGCTGGGGGCTAAATTGAAGGTAATAATCTCAAGATTACTTACTACATGAGCAAAGAGCAAATTGTCATGGAGTAGACAAGATTAGAGAGCTGAATACATAACTTAAAGATTGGAGTGGCAGAAATGGGTTTCAATTCATTGGGCAGCGGCACTATTACTGGGGAAAGAAGGAGATGTACTTTGGGAAGGTCCTCACTTGAACCGTGCTGGGACAAATTGTGTAATTAGGGCTGTAGAGAGTGCTTCAAACTAAACTGTTCGGAGATGGGGCTCACATGAAGGGAGATTTTTGAAAGTTAAAGACATGACAATAGTACAGGGTAGTGATGCGGGTAGTGAAAAACAATATATGATAACAAGGGACCGAGCGTACAAACGTAAGAGTGAACAAGCAAATAATTTAAGGGTACAGAGACAGAGTTGACTAAGGTGGAATGGGAAAATAGGTTTAAAGGGAAGATGATGGAGAAACTGCCAAACATTCAAGGAGATAATTAATTACTCTCAGCAAAGATATATTTAATTGGGAAAGAAAGATGCTGAGAAACATAAACATTCATGGCCAACTAAGGAAAGGAAGGATGGTGTCAAATTGAAATAAAAGATACAGTTTATTTGTTAGTCACACGTAAAGCTTACATTAACACTGCAATTAAGTTACTGTGAAATTCCCCTAGTCGCCACACTCCAGCGCCCCTGTTCGGGTCAATGTGCCTAACCAGCGTGTCTTTCAAACCTAGGGAGGAAACCGGAACACCGGAGGAAACCCACTCAGATATGGAGAGAACATGCAAACTCCACACAGTGACCCAGGTCGGGAATTGAACCTGGATCCATACCGCTATAAATAGACAATGTTGCAAAGATTAGTGTTAGCCCAGAAGATTGAGAAAAATTTTAGAAAACAGAAAATTAAGTCAGAAAAATAACAGAGGGAAAAATTGATATTTGAAAGAAAATTAGCAAGTATGATAAAACAAACAGTAAGAGTATTGCAAAAGAAAGGCTTCTCATATACCCTCAGTGGGTTTCTTTCTTAGTTGTACCTATATCATTGATACCCATATGGACCTCACCAGCTGGATCTATTAAAGCATTGCATCTTGTGCTCATCAGGATTGATGCAAGAATGCACAATTTCATAGGGAGCAATAAATTACACTGCATGAGAAAAGGGTGCTGATTGATTGGCAAGTTGACTCTGATTGGTTGGGATGTTGCCACGGAGTGGGCAGCATGTTGGCACAATGGTTAACACTGTTGCCTCACAGTGCTAGGGACACTGGTTCAATTCCCGGCTTGGGCCGCTGTCTGTGTGGAGTCTGCATGTTATCTGGTGTCTGTGTGGGTTTCCTCCAAATGCTCCGGATTCCTCCCGCAGTTTGAAAGATGTGCTGGTTAAGTGTATTGGTATTGCTAAATTCTCCCACAGGCACTCGAACAGGCATCAAAGTGTGGCGACTAGGGGATTTTCACAGTAGCTCCATTGCAGTGTTAATGTAAGCCTGCTTGTGACACTTATGAACAAACTTAAAAAAAAAGTGAATGCAGTAGGAAATTATTGTTCCCTGCTCTTACTTAATTCAAAGAAAAGTGCAATACCTGAACATGTTCCTTTTACCTGTAGAGGACAAATTCCTGCCTCTGAATATGTGTAGCTTCTAGCAAATATAAGTGAGCCACATTGCATGCCCAACTAATCATTTTAAGTGAGTGTAAATGATTATTCAACAAGTGCCATCCAATCGTGGAATCACATTTAAATTTAGACATTATGTCTTGAGTTTTGAAGTCACTGTACCGCAAGCCCACGGATAACCTCACGATGCTCCACTTCTCCAGCTTCCCCCCTAAACACGTTAAAGAAGCCATCCCCTATGGACAAGCCCCCCATAAAAACAGGATCTGCTCAGTTGAGGAGGATCTCAACAGGCATCTCCAGACACTGAAAGATGCCCTCATAAGAACATGATATGGCGATCAACAGTTTTGATGCACCACAGGAAAAACTGCACCGATCTCCTCAGAAGACAAACACGGGACACGGCAGACAGAGTACTGTTCGTTGTCCAGTACTTGCCTGGAGCAGAGAAGCTATAACATCTTCTCCGGGTCCTTCAACATGTCATTGATGAAAAGGAATATCTTGCCAAAGCCATCCCCACCTTCTTGCCTTTAAACAAATGTACAACATCAAACAGACCATTGTCTGCAGCAAACTACCCAGGCTTCAGGAGAACAGTGACCATGACACCACACAACCCTGCCACAGCAATCTTGGCAAGACGTGCCGGATCATCGACATGGATGCCATCATCTCACATGAGAACACCGTCCACCAGTACATACACTTGCAAGTCAGCCAGCATTGTCTACCTGATACGATGCAGAAAAGGATGTCCCAAGGCATGGTACACTGGGGAGACCATGCAGACACTACGACAACGGATGAATGAACACCGCTGGACAATTACCAGGCAGGAGTGTTCTCTTCCTGTTGGGGAACACTTCAGCGGTCATGGGCATTCAGCCTCCGATCTTCGGGTTAGTGTTCTCCAAGGCGGCCTTCATGACACACGACAATGCAGAGTCGCTGAGCAGAGACTGATAGCCAAGTTCCACACACATAAGGACAGCCTCAACCGGGATCTTGGATTCATGTCACACTATCTGTAACCTTCATGACTTGCCTGGGCTTGCAAAATCTCACTTACTGTACTGTCTGGAGACGATATACATCTCTTTAACCTGTGCTTAACCCTCTTTGCACTCACATTGTCTGTACCTTTAAGGCTTGATTACCTGTGAAGATTCGCATTCCAACCATTATTTCATAAATTGAGCTTGTGTCTTTATATGCCCTGTTTGTGAACAGAACTCCCAGTTACCTGGTGAAGGAGCAGTGCTACCAAATAAACCTATTGGACTTTAACCTGGTGTTGTGAAACTTCTTACAGTTATTGGGATGTACAACCTACATACCTGGCATCACACTGAAATCCTTATATCACATTACTCATTTGTGGGATAGGCACAATGTCATTTTGACTTGCTGGCAGCATCCTGTTTGTGGGAAAATTTTGTGTTGCTGCTGCACAGTAGCAACATCATAGTATCTAGCTTCATCTGTTGCTCAAATTTATTGTCTATCACAACCTATCCTCACTTGTCAGTATATGTGTTGGGATTCCTACAGTTCCACACACTGTATGCTTGACCTTATTGACAATCTTGTTAATGGGGCACAACCCATTTGCTCACTATGCCAGCTGAAATACGGCAGCTCAGAGTTATCCTCTGGGAAAGTGGCTACCTTGATCAGATCATTGCTGGCTGCATATCGCACATACATATGAATAGGCCTAAGGCTGCCACATTTGGACCTGAAAAGTGTCTAGCCTACCTCAAATCACCCTGGAAGTAAATGTATTTCAAAAAGAGATAACCTGATATGTGGTTATGATCATCTGATCCTTCGGGGTTTGTATGTGCCATGAGGCCCTTGTTTCTCTTCTTTCCTGTCAGGAGGATTCATTCTTTCCTTAGCAGCAGTCAAGTGGCAGGGTCTTGCAGGATACTACAGAATTGTAAAGATGCAGCAGTTAAACATAGAAGATAGGAGCAGGAAGAGGTCATTTGGTTAGCTGATATAGAACTGGAATTTTGAAAACTGAGGAAAAGAAATCTGAAGAGAGTAAAAAATGATTCTATAAAGTTTATTCATCAGTGTCATGAGTAAGCTTACATTAACACTGCAATGAAATTACTGTGAAAATCCCTCAGTCATCACAGACCAGTGCCTGTTCGGGTATACTGAGGGAGAATTTAGCATAATCAATGTACCTAATCAGCATGGCTTTCAGACTGTGGGAGGAAACCAGAGCACCCAGAGGAAACCAATGCAGAGTCAGCGCAGTCACCCAAGCCAGGAATTGGACTTGGGTCCCTGGAGTTGTAAACATAGCAGTACTAACTGCTGAGCCACTGTGGTTTTGATTCCTTATGAAAGAATGAATTAGAATAGTACACAATGCCATGAAACTGGCTGGTAAGAGAGATTTTAAGCCTACCTGTCTGTAGAAGAGTGATAGGTGTGCATTTAAAATCACACCGGTTATTTCCCTGCCCTCAAGTCGCTGCATGCCATCAAATATTCATTGTACAAAGCCTTCTTAACAGAGAATGGACTGCAACACAGGATGGACGATGGATGTTGTAGTGACTTTCCTGTCACATTCTCCAGAGATCAATGTCTGCTTCTCAACCATTCCCAACCTCTGGACCATCAGCATGTCACTGAGGCTGAGGAGATAAACTACCCAGGGCCAGATTTCTCATGGTGGACAGATTTCTAACTCCCCTGGTTTCCTACCCAGTTAAATCAGGAAATTGATTATGCCACAGTGAAAATGCAGGAAGGAAGATGTTTTAAAGACGATGCACTATGGTGAAAATTACAAAAGAAATTGGGCACACATAGAGTTAAAAGATTCTGGGAAGTTTTAAATGGGGATGTGCATATAATTCATTTCCAGCTTTCTTGCACAATATGTGATCTTGCTTTTCACTTAGGCAGCTGGTGTGAAAATTATTTTTGAATTGGAAACTTTCCAAAATATGTGAATCACACGGTGCATTTCATTTTTGGCTTCAGGTTACTCAGGCCTGCTTAGAAATTTCATCTGTAACAGAAGTAGTCCAGCCCATTTTAAACACTATGGGGTAAAGTTCAATTTCAGTGGGGGTACAAAATGGATTGACTGCCCATTGTACACCCTGTATATAACAGGTGGCCGATCTGCTATCACTCACGTTGTGCCCCCATCAAGGTTGAATTTTAACCCCTACATTTCCAGTTTGTCATTTTTTCAGATTTAACTTTATCCGTGGATTTATTAAACCAGGAATAAGGATGAGAAATAAATCCTGTCATTACTTTCTCAGACTATGTCAAGACATTTTGAACTGTAGGGTGGCACTGTGGCACAGTGGTTAGCATTGCTGCCTCACAGCACCAGGGAACTAAATTACTGTTTGCCACAAACAGTAATTTAATGAATGATCAAAAAATCTATTTCTGTTGGTGGTGTTTGAAGAGCTCCCCATGCTTATCTGTAAATTGAGGAATCTGGACTGGGGTCACTGTCTGTGCGGAATTTGCACATTCTCCCAGTGTCTGTGTGAATTTCCTTCGGGGGCTCTGGGGTTTCCTCCTACAGTCCTAAGACGTGGGGGTTAGGTTGATTGGCTATGCTAAATTGACACTTAGTATCAAGGAATTACATGGGGTTATGGGGCTATGACCTAGGTGTCGGTGCAGACTCAATGGCTGAATAGCCTCCTTCATCACTGTAGGGATTTTATGATTATGGTTAGGTCGAGAAGTAAAAGAGCCAGCTATGCGCACAATTTGCCACAAACTAATTTAATGAATGATCAAAACATCTATTTCTGTTGGTGGTGTTTGAAGAGCACCTCGTGCTTATCTGTAAATTGAACATTTGGATATTTTACATCTACTTAACCAGGCAGACTTAGTTTAAATGTCCCTGAAGTTTGGCACCGCTAGTGACACAAAACTTCTCCTGTTCTGCACTATTGTATGTGCATGGATTACGGAGGGATTTGGTTCACAGAACAAACCTAATGTGAGGACTGTTTATGCCATTTTAAAACATTTATTGTACTTGTTCTATTCATTATTTTTAAGACGCGGGTTGATGGGTTTTTGATAAGAGAGGGGATTAAGGGTTATGGGGAGAGGGCGGGAAAGTGGAACAGAGCCACGACAGATCAGCCATGATCTTATTGAATGGCGGGGCAGGCTCGAAGGGCTAGATGGCCTACTCCTGCTCCTATTTCTTATGTTCTTATGTTCTTATGAATCTCAAAGATTGAAACTCACCATTGGTGATCCAGTCATATTGCTGGGCTACTAGATGGAGAATCTCCCTATGGAAGGTCAAAAGCCAGCAGCATGTTTAACCCAGAAACAAAAAGGAATTATCTGGCGAGGAAGTAAAGATGGAGGTGTGGGAAATAATTAATTCCTCCAATTCCACATCTCAAGAACCCTATCCTGTTCCACGATGGCATTTCATTTTGATATGGCCTTTGACTAGAGCCATTTTGTTGGGTGCAAACTGGATTGAAGGTGCTGGATTTTTTTGTAGGAGGCAGGAGTCAGGAAGGGAAACTATTCCTGCATCCCATTCCTGGCAGGAGGAGTCACCCCAGCCCTAAGTGGGCCCAGAGATGGGCCTGCTGCTTAAGTTGAGTGGTGTTGGTGGTTGATGGTGGGGGTGGGTAAAATGGGCTGAGTCCAGATTAAAAGGCCTGCATTGCCATAAAACCTCAGCCTGGTTCTTCCAATCAGTGGCTCATCCATATACAGTTGAACCTTCTGACCACTTTGAACCCCTTTCTCCTATGCTCACTCCCTCACCCCTCATTCCTTCAGCCATTTTCCATTTTTGTGAACAGAATTCAAAAACCCTATTATAATAACTAGAAGCTGCTGAATAGCCCATGAAACTCCCTGAGTAAACAAACTTCCTTTTCAAACCAGCTGTGCAACAGAATGAAGCATTTGTGAAATGGTAAGTAGTCAAGAGCCCACAACTCTCCCAAACTAAACACACTGACTTCAGAATTGCCATCTCATCAGATGTCCTGATTGATAATGTAACAGCAAAATTATAAGATGTTGTTTTAACTCAAGGCTACATTTTCAATGCTGTAATATATACCACTGTATCCATTTCATTAACTTTCTTTTAACCAATCTGCTGACTTCACCACATTTACAATGATGACCTTTAGGTTGCCAGTTTGCAGCAGTGACAATTGTGGCAACAAATAGGAACATGTTTTTAACAAATCAGGGGTCTTTTAAAACAAGCAGTCAGTGCCTAATTCTAAAATTCCCATCCACTTCCTGTTTTTGGCAATTTTTGTTGGTAGGGGATAAGAATACAGGTAACCCTCCCACACTTTGCACTCCCACCTGTACTGGCTGTATTATAGGGGTGGCCAGTTTAGGGTTATGGTTATCTTTGTGAAGTTGAGCCTCCCCTCTGCAAGAATGCATGGGTTCATTGCATCTCGGAAGAATTGCAAACTATGGGGAACAAAAGTCCCAAATAGGGAACCAAAAAAAGTCACCTGCTGGAATTTTTTATTGATGGATTTTGTAATGTAAAAAAGTCTGTTCCTTCAAGTTCAGTAGTTAGGTGCTGTATAATGAAGTAGATATATTTTTAGCACAATGATTGATTAAGTTGATTATTACATTGATCAGTATTGTGTAAATATTGAGATGCATTACATTTCCTATTGGGAAATGTTGGCCCAGTTTTTCCCAAAACAAAACTAAGTGCCCAACAGGCAGGAAAATGGGGGTATTTCCTGCTCGTTTTTGGGTGTACTTACCAAAGCGAATCTCCGACACTCTGCGTATTGCCAAGTGCCTCAGCATAATTCACTCTGGTAAGTAGAGAACAGGACCTATTCCCTCCTGAGAGTCCAGCAGCATAATGCTGAGTGGGCCACTGCACATGCGCTGATCTGTCAGAATGGAGATCAGTGCACGCACTGTGGCCCCCCCATTGTTGGCCTCCCGATTGCTGGCCAACCCCACAATCCCCCGATCGCTGGCCTTGTAGACCCCCACCCACCTCCCAATAGTTGACTTATGGGACCTTCCTCAGCCAGCCTCAATAACTCCCCCCCACCCCCCTCCGCCCCCCACAGCTAGCCCTGATCTCCCCCCTATCCAATGAAGAAACCCAACCTGATGGCCAGTTCTGATAGCCCTCACTCCCTCCTCCACTGATCCTGATTGCAAAGTGGCAATGGGTCCCTATTCCCAAAGGTCCTACCCCACAGTACTCCCTGCCCCACTGACCCCAGAGGCACCCAACAGGCAGTGCCAAGGTGCCCAGTGGGTACTGCCAGGGTGGCAGGCTGGCATTGCAAGGATGACACTAACCAAGAGGCACCCCCTTTACCCTCAATCTCACTGGGGGCCCCAATGACCTCTGTTCCCTCCAGCGGGATCAGGATGCCTGTTCCTCATTAGTGGGGAGTCGTAAGTGCTGCTGGAGGGAACACTTCTGGTGGGGGGAGCATTAGTGGGTCAGGAGAATACTGTCCTGGGCCTGCTAATCATATTGAAGTCCTAATTTCAAAATGATAATCAGCTCAGCATGATTTCCAGCACAAAGCTGATTATGCTTGGGAGCCATTATTATGCATTCAAAACTGAAGAAAATGCTATTTGGTAAGCTGAAGAGAGTGATAAGAACATAAGAACATAAGAAATAGGAGCAGGAGTAGGCCAACTGGCCCTTCGAGCCTGCCCCGCCATTCAATAAGATCATGGCTGATCTGTCGTGGCTCAGTTCCACATTCCCGCCCTTACCCCATAACCCTTAATCCCCTCTCTTATCAAAAACCCATCAACCCGCATCTTAAAAATATTTAGCGAGGTAGCCTCCACCACTTCAACGGGCAGAGAATTCCAGAGATTCACCACCCTTTGAATGAAGAAGTTCCTCCTCAACTCTGTTCTAAACCGGCCCCCCTTTATCTTGAGGCTGTGCCCCCTAGTCCTACTATCCTTTCTGAGCGGGAAGAGTCTCTCCACCTCTATCCTATCCATCCCGTTCATCATCTTATACATCTCAATGAGATCTCCCCTCATTCTTCTAAACTCTAACGTGTACAAGCCTAATTTATTCAGCCTCTCCTCATAGCTCAACCCCCTCAACTCCGGCATCAGCCTAGTAAACCTCCTCTGCACTCCCTCCAAGGCCAAAATGTCCTTGCGTAAGTACGGCGCCCAAAACTGCACACAGTACTCCAGCTGCGGCCTCACCAATGCCCTATACAGCCGCAGCAAGACCTCCCTACTTTTATATTCAATCCCCCTCGCTATGAAGGCCAGCATCCCATTCGCCTTCCTGACCACCTGCTGCACCTGCAAGCTGGGTTTTTGCAACTCATGCACAAGGACCCTGAGGTCCCTCTGCACCGTCGCCTGCTGCAGTTTTTCTCCACGTAAGTAATAATCCTTCCTACCATTATTCCTACAAAAGTGGACCACCTCGCACTTGCCAACATTAAATTCCATTTGCCATTTCCTGGCCCATTCGCCCAGCCTATCTAGATCCTTCTGTAGACTCTCCCCACCCTCCGCACAATTTGCCTTTCCACCAATTTTGGTGTCATCAGCAAATTTCGACACCCTACACTTGGTTCCCTCCTCCAGATCATCTATATAAATGGTAAATAGCTGAGGCCCCAGCACCGACCCCTGGGGCACTCCACTAGTCACCATCCGCCAATCCGAATAGCACCCATTGACCCCCACTCTCTGCCTCCTATTTGAAGATCATTGAAGATGTCATAGATTATCCACCTGACCATTGATAGTTGTTAGGATGAAGTTGAGTTGGGAGGGAGTTGAGGGCTTTGGAAGAAAAATGGGATTTCTCAGGCTTAAGAGAGCTATACAATGATAATATGTATGGCTCTAGAATATTAGAGACTGTGGAGAAAGGATTGGGGTGTGAGAGAAAGTGGCTGAGGCAGCAAATTGGATGAGGTTGATCTTGGATTGATCCTCACATTTGGGTCTGGATTTTAGCCTAGAGGTGGTTCCATGTTTGATTTGATTCATTAATGTCACATGTATTAGTATACAGTGAAAAGTATCATTTCTTGCATGCTATACAAAGCATACTGTACTTAGGGAATGAAAGGAGAGAGTGCAAAATGTAGTGTTATAGTCATAGCTAGGGTGTACAGAAAGTGAGGGGGTGCATCTATAAGGTCAGGAAAGCCCCATTTTTCAGATATTCTTAATGTCCTGCTGGTTTAACTGCAGGATACATTGTTTGTTTCATACCCACAGGCAATCTAATTGAGAAGTAGGAAGTGTGTTTCACAAGATTGCAGCCTATGAGAGCAAGTATATATAGTGGGGGAGTAAGAGAGATCACTGGAGGTGGGAGTCTGCTGCCAGTGGGAGTGGGGGAGGGGCATGTCTAATGATGATCAGGGCACAGACAATATTTACTCAGTGACTTGTTTGGGCTCCTGCTCCTTCTGGCCCACAAACAGTGCATGGATTTAACCCTTGTTCACATTTTTTCCAATAGTTTTCCTGAGGTTTCGGTAACCCAGCCACCTCTGGCTAAAAGCAGATTACCTACTAGAATTAAGACAGACAGACTTGTAATAAAATTGAAATGACCAACACACTTCCCGTAGTCTCACATCTATTATGATCAGCATTGAATGGATCTGAGGAGGCTTTGGTTCCTTTTTCTGAGTTTTTGCACTTTAATGTCTGTCATGAACTTAACCCATACATTTTTGGGAGCTAAGATTTGGCCCTTCTTGTTTGAGGTGCTTTGAAAAGTTAGTCATGGCATGAATCAATTCCAGCCTCCCAGACTACCTGGATCCACTATAGTTTGTCTACTACCGCAACAGGTCCATAGCAGATGCCATCTCTCTGGCCCTGCACTCAACCCTGAAACAACAAGGACACCTATGTCAGATTCCTATTTATTGACTACAGCTCAGCGTTCAACACTATTATTCCCACAAAACTCATTTCCAAACTCTGTGGCCTGGGCCTCGACACCTCCCTCTGCAACTGAATCCTAAACTTCCTAACTCACAGACCACAATCAGTAAGGATAGGCAACAACACCTTCTCCACGATCGTCCTCAACACCGGTGCCCCACAAGGCTATGTTCTCAGCCCCCTATTATACTTCTTATACACCAATCCCTCTACTTTCTCAGAAAACGAAGGAAGTTTGGCATGTCAGCTACAACTCTTACCAACTTCTACAGATGCACCGTAGAAAGCATTCTTTCTGGTTGTATCACAGCTTGGTATGGCTCCTGCTCTGCCTGAGACTGCAAGGAATTACAAAAAGTCATGAATATAGCCCAATTCATCATGTAAACCAGTCTCCCATCCATTGACTCTATCTACACTTCCAGGTGCCTCAGCAAAGCAGCCAGCATAATTAAGAATCCCATGCACTGCAGACATTTTTTCTTCCATCTTCTTCCATCAGGAAAAAGATACAAAAGTCTGAGGTCATGTACCAAGCGACTTAAGAACAGCTTCTTCCTTACTGCTGTCAGACTTTTAAATGGACTTATCTTGCATTAAGTTGATCTTTCTCTACACCCTAGCTATGACTGTAATATTACATTCTACACTCTCTTGTTTCCTTCTCTAGGTTTTGTCTGTATAGCGTGCAAGAAACAATACTTTTCACTATATGTTAATACATGTGACAATAATAAATCAAATCAAATCAAAGGTACCGATGATGGTTGGAAGGAAAGGATGGAGGAAGGGCATTAGGGCCTGGGTGGGATTATAGTTGGTACAGACTCGGTGGGTCAATGGCCTCCTTCTGTAGTGTAAGAATTCTATTCTATGAATTGAAGGAAGTAAAAGATAAGCAGCATATATAAGCTGTTGTCCGTATCTCCATTATGTTCCAAGAGTCAATTTGGATGATTGATTCGTTTTTGACTATCTTTCATCCTCTTGCTCTGGCATCAGCACCAAGTGGACGTATCCACCCTACCAAATGCCTTCACCATTTTAAAGATCTATAAATGGTCTCATTTTGGTATTTTCTTCCAGGGAAAACAGCCCAGCTTTCTTACTCCTCGTTAGTTATACCACATCTCACATTCTGCTCATCCAAGAAAATTTTTTTATAACTTCTCCTCCCTGTTTTCCTTGGTGCAGCCGTCTCTCAATCCTTTCTGCTGCCTGACACTGCATCTTCTGCATAGTGGAGTCGGACACTTTAGGAACTTTCAAGCGGTTATTGAATAGGCACATGGAGCACACCGGAATTATAGGGAGTGGGATAGCTTGATCTTGGGATTGGACATAGCTCGGCACAACATTGAAGGCTGAAGGGCCTGTGCTGTGCTGTAATGTTCTATGTTCTATGTTTAATGTTCTGTTTTTCTCCACATTATTTCCATCTCGCTGCAACATTTGCACTGGGAGAAATTGTTAAATTACAGCATGGCATGATCTTGCAAATATTTAAAGTGAGAATGAGAATTTTGAAGTCAACTCATTGTGGAATTGGGTATTAAATCTGAGAATTCTTTCTAATATCTTTGAATAAGTCTATGATCAGCTCAGTGTGTCTGTGGGCAATATGTCAACTTGATCTTCATACCAACAGGTGAACAGATTCATGTTTGAAACTTCATATTAATTGAACCGAGAGTGGTGGTGGATTACTCCCACTCACAGTACTGAAACGTGCTGCAAAGTCTTCTAATTTTCCCAGTAAATTTGATTCTTTTTAAGTTGAGTACAAATTATTTTGGTACAGAAATCATCAATAACAAGTGATAAAGAGTGGAAGTATTAAATTAAGTGGAGGAAGTTAAATTCTAACCTGGAATGTACTTCCAGCTATCATTCATTTTCTAATATATTGGACTCTCTACCTACAGTAAACTGTCCAAGAGAACAATATTGCCTTATCCTGATCTGACACTGAGCTACTGTAAAATACGTTCTCACTCCTGTATAATTTAAACAAGAGAACCAGAAATGTCAATTTAAGGATAATTGATGCCAATCCATGTGTTCAATATCGAACTCATGTGTAAACTCTGGTTTCTCTTGGTCCAATATCTTAGTGGAATCGTTCTAAGGAGGATCTGAACTTTCCACAACTTGAATTACATAAAAGTGGAGAAGCTACATTTCCTGGTGACCCATGTTTGAGCATTACTCCAATCCAATTCACAAGAGACTTACCGATAAGGGCCTCTTGGCCCTTTTAAATTCTTCCATCTAGAGCTACCCACACTACCTCCATGCACACGGAATTATTTCTACATTCAGCTTGATCTAGGTTCCTCTAAATTTTCAGTATTCCAGAAACTGCAGACTTCAACTCTGCAGACACTGTTAGCATCTAATTTACTTTTGAAATCACTTTCACCAACATCTTGTTCCCACTGGAACGATGAACGTTGAGGGGTGACCTGATAGAAGCCTACATGATTATGAGGGGGCATGAACAGAGTGGATAGTCAGAAGCTTTTTCCCAGAGTGGAAGAGTCAATTATTAGAGGGCATAAATTTAAGGTTCAAGGGGCAAAATATAAAGGAGGTGTATGAGACAAGTTTTTTACACAGAGGGTAGTGGGTGCCTGGAAGTCTCTGCCGGGGGAGTTAGTGGAAGCAGATTTGATAGTGACTTTTAAGGGACATTTGGACAAATGCATGAATAGGATGGAATAGAGGGATTTGGTCCCCAGGAAGGTAGGGGGTTTTAACTCAGTTGGGCAGCATGGTTGGTGCAGGCTTGGAGGGCCTAAATTTTCTTTGTTCTATTTGTTCTTTTTTCCCATCCTGTATAGACAGTTTATACTAAATGCCAGTTTGATAATACATTTAGGTGGTCTCAGTGCAATGGTAATGACCTGGAAATTGCTGCCTGAGAGATTGGTGAAAATGGAGGTGATTTCAAAAGGAAATTAGATAGATGCCTGAAGAAACTAAACTTGTAGGGCCACTGAGATAGGGCGATCGGGGAAGTGCCTGGAGTGCTCCATAGAGAGCCGGTGCCGACATAATGGGCCAAATGGTCTCCTTCTGTGTCATGATAGCTCTATGATATACGTCACTACCAGGCATGGGTTTAAAATTCAGAGGGGTCTCAAGGTTAAAAAATGCTGTGCTTTTATTTTGGGAATGCCATTGTTCATATGTGATTAGCTTAACCGGGAAGCTGCTTGAAGTCAATGACTGGTATTTAAAAATCTCTTTTAACTTGTTCTGGAAGGCTGAATCAAACTAGATGAGTCTGTTCGAATGGACACGTTTCTTCCTCCTGACCCACTGGTACAGGAATGGTGTTTACTGTTATCAGGCAGCTGGCCCCATGACTCTGGCATTCAAGTTCTTCGGGCGTGCTTTGTTGCCTCTATCCAGCTCGTTCCTGATTCGCGGCCTGTGTCGTCACATAAAATGCAGCTGTCTCTGGGATGAAGAAGCTACTTTTGGGGTGCCAGCCAGTCTGACTGCCTGCAATTAGAGAAACCCAGAGTCCCTCGCGGCCTTTCCAAACAACACTCATCAAATCCTGCTGGGCTAGAGAGGCAGCACCCTCTACAGGCGAGACAGAAAATGCACCAGAAAAAAGATTTAGCTCTGCTTCAAGTTTTATTGAAGCTGGGTAAAAGTAACTGATATGTAAATCACCTGTATTATTACAGAATGACTCCCAAACATTAAATATCCTGATGAAATATATCTATCTCTCGGTGGGCTAAAAGGATGAAACTTGCTTGTCAGAGCCAAGTCATTGAGATGAAGAAATTAAAATAATAACTATTATTCCGGCATTTTCAGATTGCCTCAGTCACTGGGACTGACTGTAATATCGCACTGAAATATTATCTTTTGTTTAATGCCCTCTCTGATCTCATCTTATCCATGAAAACCACCTCCTGCTCCCTTGATCCTCTTCCCACTGAACTGCTGACTGAACGTTGAATATTCCTGGCCGGTCTCCCACATTCTATCCTCTATAAACTTGAGGTCATCCAAAACTCTGCTGCTGTGACTTAAACTTGCACTGAGTCCCATTCCTCTCTCACTGCTGTGCTCGCTGCCCGGCACTGATTTCCTGTCAAGCAACATCATGGGTGGGATTTTCCATGTGCGGAAAATCCCACCCGCGGTCAATGGACCTTTGCATGGTCCTGTCCCATGGCGGGCGGGACAGGAAAAGTCCACCTCATGACTTTACAATTCTCATCCTGTTTCCCAATCCCTCTATGTCTGCGCCCCTTCCTATCTCTGGAATCTCCTCCAGTCCCACAATCCTCCAAGATATCTGCATGCCTCTAATTCTGGCCTCCTGAGGGATCCCAATTTTAGTTACTCCACTGTAGGTGGCTGCACCTTCTGCTGCCTAGGCCCTTACCCTCCCAACACTTCTCTGCCTCGCTAACTTGCTTTCTCCCTTTGGCCATCTGACCGACTACCTCCTGGTGTGATTCGGTGTCATATTTTGTTTACAGCTTGTCCTGTGAAGTGCCTTGAGACGTTTTATGACTTTAAAGACACTATGTAAATATAAACTGTTGATGTTAAACAGGCTTTACCTAATGAACAGGAAATATTACATACAAATGAAATATGTAATCTATCTGGCTGCATCAATATCTCTCAGTTCTCCACGTCAGTTGGGGTGAGCTGATATTGAAGAGAGCTGTTGAGAAAAGTGGTCTTAAGGTCAACAAAATCACCTATGCTACCAGTTCTAGAAAAAACTGCACATGCCAGTTGCACTGCTGAAAGACCTCTTACATTGTCAGGAATATTAACTAGGGCCTTAGAATTAGAGAGACTGATTTTCTGCCTTGTTTAAGTCTTCTTAAAAAATAAGACCTAATAAATGTTCTAGGAAATGGCACCTTAGAATTCAGGACTGACTTCTGTTCATTCCAAAACACATTCCAATTCCTATTTATGTACAGCAGTGTGGGAGGCAGTATCTGTGTATAACCAGCCGGCATATTAAAAAAAAACTACTCAACTTTGATGGTCCTAAATTCAGTACGAGCCAGTTTTTGGTACATGTGTGAAACAATCTCATTTCATATATTGAGTTCAGATTTGTGAATGTTAGGAGCATTCTCTCTCACCTTGACTGCAGGATAATACGCATCAGGCCTCATGATTCGTGAAGCCACTTGCTCAGCACACCATTTAAGATAATTCAGTTCTTTTGACCCGAATTTTCCTGCAACATTCTTGTGTAAAAATCTTGCTACATGCTGTTTCAGTAAAAATTTGAATGAAGCTCATTCCATTGGATAGCAATGGTTCTGTCATTTGTGAAATCTGTTATAACAGATCATTTTTATAGCCTGCTGGATGTAGTGGGGGGATTTTCAGTGTTCATTGTCAGAGAGAATGACGATGTGGGCGGAAAATCCAGAGACACTCGCCATTCACGATTCTCTCTACTGAGATCATGGGGAAGGTTTTCCGGCAAGTCACGCCAATAGGACTCTTTGGTCCCGCTGCAGTGAATGAAGATTTGGCTGAGCACCAAATTCTCCGTCCTTGCTGGCTGTGATGATGCTGGCAGCAGGGTGTGAACAGCTGGAGAATTCCAACCCTTTGCCAGTGTTGTCACGAGGTTCACGCCCACAAAGGGTGGAACCCAATTTAAATAGATTTTAATGCATTTAAATATTATCAATGGTTCCTGCCACATGATGCTCCCCTCACATTCTTTCACAACAGGTTTAGCCAAATAAGAGGGAGTTGAGGGGATCCCTCCGGGGGCACAGGAATAAGTTTAGCTCCCAGGCAGAAAGGGACTGGCATTGCCAGTTCCAATCTGGCAGTGCCAACCTATGTGAGAGGGAGCCCCATTTGGCAGGGGGTATGGGGGCAATTTCATTTATATGCAGTCATGGGGGAAGGGGTGGGGAGGAGTGGGTACTGAGGAGGGAATACCAGTGATGATTGTAGACGGGGGAGGGGTGGGATAGAGTCCCGATACCTCTGTGATGGGTGGGGGTTGAGGGTGATTATATTTTGCCCTTTAAAGATAGGGCTCTGATATCTGAGGATTGGGTCTTGCTGGTTCTATGAGGCTTTGCCCCTCAGACTGAAGGCCTAAAACACACCCATTCTTTTTAGACTAAGAGTCTGAAGATCTGGAGAGAAAATTAGTCAGTGGAGTTAGAGATCTGCATGCTGGTTTTCAGTCTCAGCCTGACACTTAGAAAAATTAATATTAATCTGATCAGACTTTAGCATTTCTTTTAAATTGTAGACTTTGCCTTTCTGTTCAGCTGCCACATTTAGATAGGGAGGCTCGCTGCTAGCCTGCAAGTGGCCAGATTTATTGAATGAAATGGTTGGTGGTTATTAATAGAGAATGGAACATTTTTCAATTTTGCTGACTCAGAATTGCCTGCTACATATATATATATGTATAGTATAGTAAAGGCCAGGTGTAGAATCTCCCAGAGAACATGCTTTCACCCTAACATGTGACATTTCATTTCTTGTTCAAACTTGGTTATTGTCTCTGAGGAAAGCTGCCAGTTTGTATGGTCCAGATTTTTTTACCCAGTAAGATCTGCTTGAGACTTGCATTGAGTCATTTCCAATTTTTAGTCTTGAAACTGGTATTGAGAGCACATCCAACATCGGCATCAAATGAAGGATAGTAATCTTGTGAGAAGGAGTTCAGGATTTTCTTACTGCTCGTATCCTAATCATTCCAAGGCACTTAACATCCTGACTTGGAAATATACCCCCATTCCTTCGCAGTCGCTGGGTCAACATTCTGGAATTCCCTCCCTAACGGCATTGTGGCGAACCCACAGCATATGGACTGCAATGTTTTAAGAAGGCAGCTCATCACCACCTTCTCAAGGGCAACTAGGGTTAGGCAATAAATGCTGGTCAGCCAGCAACACCCATATCCCACAAATGAATAAAAAAAGTTGCAAAATTACTGCTTAAGGAAGTGTTTGATTGCTAATGTGCTGAATTTGTGCGGCAGGCGATTTAGCTTCCTTGGAAGTGTCAGATTATGCACTTAAGCGTTAAGTGCTGCATATTGCCTTACTGATGCATTACTCGTTTGATACATTCATCTTACTCAAGCTGATGTTGCTGCTGAAGGTACATTGAGAAAATTGAAGTCTTGAATTAAAGTTGGGCTGCTGCAAATTTATTTTCCACGTTTTTAGGTTTCTGAGAACTAAGGTTAGTGCTCTAACCTTACTTATTGCTCTGCCAGTGTGGGTCTTGCCAGGGGAGGACCAGTAAAATCAGAAAAAACTTCCAATGATGCTAGGTGGCAAGTTAATCGCTAAAAATTATCTGTCACATAATGCACAGTTAATTATGTAGGAATGAGTGCCTAAGAGTGTTTAGCAGGGATCCAATGATTTTCCTTCAGGAAGATCTCCTGACAATGCACAGCATCAGGTAAGTACTAACAGTAGATATTAAAGTCAAGGCCCTGAATTCGTATGTGTTTCTTCTTTGCATAAAAGTGATTTTTACTCCCATGTACAGAGAAGAAGTACCACAAAGCTCCTGCCACAACCGGAATACAAACACTATTAGGACCGTGAAGCAGTGCTTCAGCTGCCTGGACTAATGAAGGATGAACCTACAGTGCAATCCATCCTTCTCATAGAAGAATCATAGAACCCCTACAGTGCAAAAGGAGGCCATTTGACCCATCGAGTCTGCGTCGACAACAATCTCATCCAGGCCCTAACTAATAACCCCACTAATCCCTATGCATCCTGGGGCACTAAGGGGCAATTTAGCATGGTCAATCAACCTAACCCACACATCTTTGGACTGTGGGAGGAAACCAGAGCACACAGAGGAAACCCACACAGACATGTGGAGAATGTGCAAATTCCTCACAGACAGTGACCCAAGCCGGGAATCGAACCTGGGTCCCTGGTGCTGTGTGCCACCATGCCGCCCTTTCCAATGTTTTCTGAATATTTGTCATCCAGTGTACAATCTTTTAACTTTTCCCTGTGCAGTTTGATGATCAAGATAGCAAAATCATGCCATCACAAGAAAATGAAAATATCATTTAAAAATTAGCACTGGTAATGCTTAAAGCAAGATAGTCCACCAGACACTAATTCCAGTGTACATTTCAAAGAGACTTACAGCCACACCATTTCTTCATGTGGAAACTACATCCATATGAAGCAACCCTTCTTTGTCTCACACTTTCTGGATCAGTTGCCATCATATATTAATATGCCATACTGTAATCAATGGACAAATAATACACAATGTGAAGTTTGTAAACAATGAATCTATTTCAATTATTATGCAATGTTGGACTGTTGGCACTTTGGCTGGTATGATGTTGTTCCTCATTACTCATATTTGTTTCAGATGTGTTGCACATAACCCACTATTCACACTATGATTCTCTCGTGGAAAGTGTGCTTTTGGGTGACAGGATTTCACTGATAACCAGGTGGGATTCTGATAGATTTTAACCCTACCTCAGCTATGTATGTGAATCAGTCATGCCCTGCCTTTGGTGGCTGATTGCTGGCACTTGCATTTCAGTCATCTAATTCTAGTTGCCTCATTCACTGGAGGTTGAAGGGAAGAGCAGGGTGGTTATTACTTTAAGATATGGTACTCCATTTCCATACTCCTTTTAGTGAGTAGTCTGCAAATTTACGCACTGTAAAACATAACTCCCCGGTGATGTTTGTCAGAGCTAATTTGGATGTTTTTCTGCCTATTAATTTCAACTGAAGAAAAAGAGAAACACTTCTGTTTTTACATTGATTGGCTTGCTGTATAGGTGTGTCGCCTCTGTTGGGGGTAATTGGATGATGTTTAAAAATGTGCAGGATTGAATTGGTTATGCAACACATCAGCTGAATGGGAGGGAAAAGCAGGCAATCGATCCAATACTATTCAATACCATTATCCAAAATTAACCATTGTAATACTTACCCTGAGAAAATTAACATGGTTTGTTTCTGTCAGAAGCTTATAATAGCCCACCATGAACTACTGAATAGTACATGAACAGCAGATTTCTAGATTTGTATCATTTATAGTTAATGAGTCAGGGAGGATTACAAAATCCCTGGATTCATATGTGAGTTGCAATTCTTGGAATTGTGAGTATTGAAATGTTCTTTTTTTTCAAAATCCCACAATTTGATGCCAACAGATTTTGCGTGAGACATGTTCATAAATATACAAGAGACAATGTTTTCTAATCTTTCTGTAATAAAATATATTAATGCCAATTATATAAACATTTCCTTTATAATGGTTTGGCAATTCTTCCATAGGTATATTTCCAATTGATTTTGTCTCAGTTCATTATCAAACTTATTACTGTATCACAGATTGGTCTCTTATTTTTCAGATTCCCCTTTTTCTACCCTTTCCTGATACCATATATTATTTGTCCCTTGGGCCAAGCTTTTTGACCTATTTTAAAAATTCATTCGTGGGACATGGGTGTTGTTGGCTGGTGAGCATTTGTTGGCCTGCCCTTGTTCAGAGGACAGTTAAGAATCAACCACATTGCTATGGCTCTGGAGTCATGTGTAGGCCAGAGCAGGTAAGGATGGCAGATTTCCTTCTCTAAAGGACATTAGTGAACCAGATGAGTTTTTCTGATAATCAACAGTGGTTTCATGGTCATCAGTAGATTCTTAATCCCAACACTTTTTAATGAATTCAAATTCTACCATGTGCTGTGGTGGGATTTGAACTCATGTCCCCAGAACATTACCTGAGTTTCTTGATTAATAATCTAGTGATTATATAACTAGGCCAATGCCTCTCCTAGTGACCTATCATCCTGCCTCATAATTACCTGGCAAATAAAATGAATCTGTGTGAGAGGGAGAAATTCTAATAGTTATGTTTTCTAAATTGAAGTAGTCCACTCAATGAGCAATGCCTTAGCTGAGAAGTGGTGCCAACTATTCACATTCATGTGCACACCAGAGTTGACCTATTGAACTAGAACTTGTCGGCACAGTGGCACAGTGGTTAGCACTGCTGCTTCACAGCTCCAGGGTCCTGGGTCCGATTCCTGGCTTGGGTCAGTGTCTGTGTGGAGTTTGTACATTCTCCTCATGTCTGCATGGGTTTCCTCCAGGTACTCCGGTTTTCTCCCACAGTCCAAAGATGTGCGGGTTAGGTTGATTGGCCATGCGAAGAAATTGCCCCTTAATGTCCAGGGATGCATAGGTTAGAGGGATTAGTGGGTATAGTATGTAAGGATATGGGGGTAGGGCCTGGGTGGGATTATGGTCGGTGCAGTCTTGATGGGCCGAAGGGCCTCTTTCTGCACTGTAGGGTTCTATGATGATTCTATGGTTCAATCTTAGCCTTTCAAAATCCAAAAAAAATATTTTTTGAGAGTCGTACAACATGCAGAAAGCTGGTTTTTAAATATTGAAGCTCAGTACTGTAAAGAAAAAGGAAACATTCTGAACAATTGGAACAGTTACGTTGAGTCTCCTGCCTCAGTTTATCATTAATCAGTGGATGAATTATGACACATGACTGAGGTGGAGCATAGGTGTTGAACCTCAGTTTAATTAAATGAGCTCCTGCACTATATGTCCATCAACTGATGATTAAATAATGAAGAAGACCAGACAAAGAAACTCTTTACTAGACTGTGGTTAAAGCTGCAAAACATCCAAATGGTGAATGTGTCTGACTTGTTCTACTAAAATTATTTTGTATTTTTTGAGTCAGTGACATTCGCAAAACCTGACAGCTGGGACCTGATATTTTGGGTGAACAGGTTTACAGCAGTTATCCACTGAAACAGTTCTTCAGTTCACATGCAGATTGCATACTAAGATAAGTAAAAAATTCAGAGGGGTTGGTGAACAAGGCCAATCCATTCATTGTTTTAACAAGAGGTTTAGTTGGAGATAGGGTTGGCTGCAGCACAAGTATTGTGTTCACAGAAAATTGCAGCTCTTGAAGCCTATTCTGCAGCATTATCAGGTGGAAAATAGAATTAATCTTCAACTACACTTGAGAAATATAGTATTTTGTTTTAAGGCTAACAAAATGTAATGAAAATGGATGAAAGATCTTTGAGCCATAGACTGAAGTATTAAGTTTGTTGTCTTGCAAAGCACTTGTCCTGCACTGGTGACAAGCTCAGTTTTAAACAAGAGATTGTTATGCATCTTCCTTTGATCTATCACTTTAGTTTTGTAGAAGAGCTGTGGTGGCAGGAGATTGTGAAGTGAGAGCATGCAGAGAAAGTTGCAATTTGAACTTGAAACTGCTTAAATTGTTTAAAGGTGCTTCTGATGTCTTGGTGGACAAATACCCCACGGGTTGTGGCATGGTGGCACAGCAGTCAGCACTGCTGCCTCATAGTGCCAGGGACATAGGTGTTTGCACGTTCTCCCCATGTCTGTGTGTGTTCCCTCTGGGTGCTTCGTTTCCTCCCACAGTCCAAAGATGTACAGGTTAGGTTGATTGGCCATGCTAAATTGACCCTTCTGTCAGGGGATTAGCAGGGCAAATGTGGGGTTACAGGAATAGGGCCTGGGTGGGATTGTGGTCGGTGTGGACTCAATGGGCTGACTGGCTTCATTCTGCACTGTAGGGATTCTGTAATTCATAAAGCCACACAATCCAATGTAATTCTGTCTTTGTGACTGAAATGCTACAATTGGCTACAATCTTTGTGAGTTGAAGAGGGAAGTTATTTTGCATTTGCATTTACTGAATGAATTTATTTTGAAAGCTCATTACTTTCTCCCCAACAATTTTATCTGACAGTCTTTTCCTCCTCTCCTGAAGATACAACCTTTTCGTTGGGTCTTGCTCCATGGGTGCTTGTCATCTTCTGCTGCCTCACTTAAGTGGGATTATTCAAGCACCAGTCCTAATGGTGAGTGTTGCAGGAGACAATTCAACCAAGTTTGTATCACAGCCCAGCCTGTTCCTGCCCCCACTTAATGTCTATTAATGTGACATTCCTAAGAGCTCATTGCACAGCAGTCAGGAATGGGAACGTTGGTTAATTTTCACATCTGAACTCAGGGGTACTGAAATCACTTGTAGGCTGTGATTTTACAGCCTTGTCATGCTCAGAACAGAACACATTAGAGTGGCACAAAGCTAGAGAATCATGGGTGAATGGTTTAGTGCTTCCTGTGCCAGAGCCAACCCTCATCGGTATTTTCCCACCCACTGCTCCTGGACATAGTCTGGGATTGCCTCCCAGTAAATGCTCATTTAAGGCCAGATCTTTCCTGCTCTGAGGATTCTCTAACCCTTGGGCAGGACGAGATCCTGACAAGAAACACTACGGGTCTCCACAAATGGAGACCAGGCACAATGGCCGTGTCAGGAGGGGGCTTGAGGGCCATTGAAGCCCCTGGTAGTTGGGGACATAGCTGGGAATTGCCCACCTGACAGTGCCAGCCTGGCTGTGCCAACTGGCACCCTGGTACTGTCAGATGACATCTTGGCACTGCCAGGTTGCTAGGGCAGTGCCAAGAGAGCTGGGATGAGGGTTGGTCATCACGGGGGGATCATGAAGTGGGGACCATCATGAAGGGGTTCATGAATGAGGGGTCATGAAGGGGATCCCGTTGGAAGGGCCCCAACACTCCAATGCCAGCAATCTTTGTTTGGGAGGGGGTTAGGTAAATATCCTTCAATGAGGGAGGTGGGCCTGGTGTTTGTGGATGGAGGGAATGAGTTCCAAAATTTGAGATCTAGATGCTCTTTAAATATGCCACACGATTTCCATGAAACCAGACCTACTTGTGTGTTTGGGCCCCAATGCTCTCAGAACTGGTTCAAAACTCACCACTCTCCTAAAACATGACAAAGTAGGAAAATTGCAATCTGATTTGCGCTGGCCTATCTGTCGTGAATCACATTGGTTTGCGCACCCAAAATGATCTTTAGTTATTTTTTTCAGGAAAATTGTGACCATAGTTTCTGACATTCTGAGACCAGCTAACTCAACATGGGTAAGGAATTCCTTTTCCGTATGCCTCAGTTACTCGCTACATAAACACACTAAGCTACTGAGGTGCCAAAGTGATATACTATCATTGTGAAGTCATCACTTCACTGTTTTTCTCATTTAAAATTATGACGTTGCAAGCAGGAAGGATGGATGGATAAGTTGAACGGAAATAAATAAATTAAGTGGTTACATGAAGAACAGCTAATTGCTATCAGTTTTCTGCCACTGCCAAACATGCGTTGCAGTCAAATTTACATTCTACTTTTGTTCCATCTTCCTACATGCAACAAAGAATTCGTTATTATACTACATTTTGCAGGCACTTGTTTGCAAGCAGAAATTGTTTTAAGCTTAAGCTTAGATGCTATTTTTTATTCTTGTATGTCTTTTCTAACTGTCTTTTTTAACTGCAGTATTTTTCTCTCTTTAGTTCTTCTCTCTGTGGTTTTCTTCTCTCTCAGTGTAGGAGGAGGCCATTCAGTTTATTCATGCTGTACCAATCACAGTCCCGCCCAAGCCCTATCCCCATAACTTCATGCATTTACTTTAGCTATTCCTCCTGACACTTAGGATCAATTTAGCATAGCCAATCCACCTAACCCGCACATCTCTGGACTGTGGGAGGAACACAGTAAAAAGTCTGACAACACCATGTTTTAGTCCAACCGATTTATTTGATAATACTCACAAGCTTTCGAGGTTTCCCTCTTCGTCAGGTGAATGCAGAGTTCTGGCCTCAGACAGAGCATATAAAGCACAGACAGTTTAGAGATTACTGATTAGAATGCGAATCCTTACACCTAACCTGCTGTTCAAGACCTGAAGTGGCTGACAATGTGAGTGGAAGGAGCACTGATCACAGGTTACAGAGATGTGTATTGTCTCCAGACAGTACAGTAAGTGAGGTTTTGCAAACCCAGGCAAGTCACGGGGGTTACAGATAGTGCGACATGAACCCAAGATCCCTGTTGAGACCGTCCTCATGTGTGCGGAACTTGGTTATCAGTCTCTGTTCAGCGACTCTGCGCTGTCGTGTGTCGTGAAGGCCGCCTTGGAGAACGCTTACCCGAAGGTCAGAGGCTGAATGCCCGTGACCACTGAAGTGTTCGCCAACAGGAAGGGAACAGTCTTGCCTGGTGATTGTCGAGCGATGTTCATTCATCCGTTGTCGTAGCGTCTGCATGGTCTCCCCAATGTACCATGCTTCGGGACATCCTTTCTTGCAACGTATCAGGTGGACAATGTTGGCCGAGTTGCAAGAGTATTTACCATGTACCTGGTGGATGGTATTCTCACGTGTGATGATGGTATCCGTGTCGATGATCCGGCATGTCTTGCAGAGGTTGCTGTGGCAGGGTTGTGTGGAATTGTGGTCACTATTCTTCCCCGGAGCGGAGAAGCTACGACATCTTCTCCGGAGTCTTCAACATATCATTGATGAAGACGAACATCTCGCCAGGGCCATCCCCACACCCCCACTTCTTGCCTTCAGACAACCACACAACCTCAAACAGACCATTGTTCGCAGCAAACTACCCAGTCTTCAGGAGAACAGCGACCACAATTCCACACAACCCTGCCACAGCAACCTCTGCAAGACATGCCGGATCATCGACATGGATACCATCATCACACGTGAGAATACCATCCACCAGGTACATGGTAAATACTCTTGCAACTCGGCCAACATTGTCTACCTGATACGTTGCAAGAAAGGATGTCCCGAAGCATGGTACATTGGGGAGACCATGCAGACACTACGACAACGGATGAATGAACATCGCTCGACAATCACCAGGCAAGACTGTTCCCTTCCTGTTGGCGAACACTTCAGTGGTCACGGGCATTCAGCCTCTGACCTTCGGGTAAGCATTCTCCAAGGCGGCCTTCACGACACACGACAGCGCAGAGTCGCTGAACAGAGACTGATAACCAAGTTCCGCACACATGAGGACGGTCTCAACAGGGATCTTGGGTTCATGTCGCACTATCTGTAACCCCCGTGACTTGCCTGGGTTTGCAAAACCTCACTTACTGTACTGTCTGGAGACAATACACATCTCTGTAACCTGTGATCAGTGCTCCTTCCACTCACATTGTCAGCCACTTCAGGTCTTGAACAACAGGTTAGGTGTAAGGATTCGCATTCTAATCAGTAATCTCTAAACTGTCTGTGCTTTATATGCTCTGTCTGAGGCCAGAACTCTCCAATCACCTGACGAAGAGGGAAACCTCGAAAGCTTGTGAGTATTATCAAATAAATCGGTTGGACTAAAACCTGGTGTTGTCAGACTTTTTACTGTGTTTACGCCAGTCCAATGCCAGCATACCCGCATCATGACTGTGGGAGGAAACCAGAGCACCCGGAGGAAACCCACGCAGACATGGAGAGAATACGCAAACTTCACACAGACATTGACCCAAGTCAGGAATCGAACCCAGGTCCCTGGCGCTGTGAGGCAACAGTGCTAACCACTGTGCCACCGTGCCACCAAAACCTTCGCAGCACCCCACCAGGGAATTGAACCCCAGATTCCCACTGCTAATTTTCGGCTGCTTAATTATTTTGCTCCCTTACTTTATCTCAAATACTCAGACAGAGGATAAAGCATTGATATGCAATATTCCAGAGTGTCTTCTAAGTACTAAACAGAAAACGCTTAACTGCTCTGAGAATATTGTTATCTTCATATTTCTCTGTGAGTATTGGAGTGGAGTTAACGCTTTGTGTTTTCTATTTGATTGTCTTTTGTTAGATCAGAGTATGGTATAGTCTACTTTTGTACAAAAATCTTCCAATGATAATATAAGAAACAATCCTTTCAAATTTTGCACAACTTAATTGATAATGTAAAGTTTGGAAATGTGGAAAACGTGTGTTTAAAATGAAAGAGAAGTGACAAAAATGTGGACAGATATTTTGTGCTTCTTTATTGAATGCCAGCTGTGTTAGTATCCCATTGAAAGACACCTACATCTGCCACGAATGCTGGGAATACCCTTGTCTGCATAAGTGAGAACGAGCTGGGATACCACATGGAACAGCTGAAGCCACGAGTCTCTGGTTCTTGTGAATCAAAATAAAGCTGGGACGTACGCTTGCAATTGGAAACACATAGGACGAGAACATAGTCTATCAAAACAAACACATGATCCAAGTACCTCTTCCCTCTTCTATTGTTGCAGATCCCTTTGCTCAATCAGTACATTGTCATCCAAACTGCCTATTCCTCAATGCCAGCCCTGTTCAGTAAACAAGTGGTACAAACAGTTTGTCAGTGAATCCCAGGAAAGAGAAAACCTCCCAAAATCTGAATTAAAATTGAACATTCTGTAAACAAGCAGCAGGACAGTTAGTAAGTCAACAATTGAAGGAGGGAGCTATGGTAATGCAATTGATGTTTACAGACATTTAAAGATCTCCTCCTAAAACATTAATGTGCTATTTTCTTTCAGATGCTGAAGGATTTATTTTATTTTTAGAATGTTCTGCTTTTATTGTCGTCTTTTACTGCGTAATTCATACAGCCAAGCATATACATTTTAGCTATTTGCTGTTCTAAAATCTGTTCTTTTTTCCAACTGCATGATCAACACTGTTCCTGTAAGTCTTATGCTGTGTAGAGCTAGAGAAACTAAAAGTGAAACAAGCAGTCTGCGATACAATAGTCATTGGTTAGAGTTGAGAATTAGCTAGTAGATTCTGGATGTGGACAATGCACGCATGATTTTTGGGCTTAGGTATTGAGTGATGCACAAGCTCACAGCCCCCTGCATAAATCGGAGCAGGCAATGTCATATCTGCAAGTTTCCTAAATTGGAATATCAAATCTGGAATTCAAATGTCATAATTTCTGGCATACTCAAAATTACATCTACACAGTCAGTTTGGAATGTACTTTTAGTTCTTAAAAAAAGGTTTTATTGCAAATGCAGCAGCCACGACTTCCCGTCCATTAAAATCGCTCTTATGTGTCCAACTTTCTGATTAACCACTAGAGTGTGCAAAAGTGACCCAAGTTGACACATCCTCTTACTTGTACTCATGTCCCCACATTCCGCCCTTGCCCTCCATCCAATTTGGAATGACAGTTGAGGAATTGTGAATGAACTCATATCTGTCTCTATGGCTGTTTCCTTCTTTCTTGTGCACACACAAAACAATTTGAAACATTGGAAAAATTTTGTGTATGTAAACTTTATCACTATTGTAACGGCCCTTTAAAATATTTGTGTATTTGAGGTTACATTGTGAAATTCCGCATCCAAATCAGGAAATGTTGGAGCCAGATTTATTTATGAATGTTAAGAAGTACCTAAAATGCAATCTTTAAATTTCATTTCATTAATTGCTTGACTTTAATAAAGTCAGATTATATTTTGACTCCTCCCTGAAGTGGGACAAACTGCTGCTCCATGATGGAAAATGTTTTCATTCCAGAATTAATGATTGTCAATCCATATGTCTTTAAGATTAATTAGATTAGTGAAGTGAGGACATTCAAAAATTTTGGTTGAATACTTTACAGCTGGCTAGTACCAATCCCTTCCCTGCTTCCCACTGCAAAATACAGTCTGACGAATAATACAGCTAAAATAAGCACATCAAAAAACAACTCTGAAATAGAGAATGTCTACTTAATACTTGAGAAACAGTAGTGAGTAGGAACTCTCAGCAAACTCACCCCACTGGAGTGCCAGCAATGGTTGAAGGAGGATATTTTGTTGATTATATGAGTCCTTACATCTGACACTGTAATATTCAGTGATCAAATTAGAAGCATGTTGATGAATCATAAGAGAGCAAATTCATTTGACTGTATTAATAACCTTGAAGGCACTGCAAGCTACCCCAGGGGATTTTTGACCCTCTGAGTTGTCCCAAGTCGTGGCCATGTTTCTGCTGTGTATTTAGGAGAGAAATGAATACTGATTGACAGTGACGGCAGATGTCTGTGGAGTGTTCCCTATCCAGACTGCTCACTTCCACCTGTTCACTGTCTGCTCATATCACTCTCTGACCTGCTGACCAATTTGCACTCCCCAGGGCATTCTGAGTTCAAGCACCCTCACACACATAGAGACTGATGATCTTTGACAGCCCCTAAATTACTCCAGGAAAATTGGATTTTCTGTTGTCAGTTTTTTTTTCCTGCGTCAGTTTTTCCTCTCTTTCTTGTAGACATTGCCTTATTTGTGGGATGTGATTCCACAAATCCTGGTCCACTTTCTGTCCCTCATCCATCGTTCATGTGAGTCTTGATAGTGAGGGACATCCCAGTCAAACTCAATTCTGTCTGTTTTCACTTGAGCATAAACTGATAATTTAGTCATCTGATTTCCATGAACTTTGTAACTAGCAGAAATTCTGTTAGCTCAGGGCAGTGGAAGAGTGTCTTCAGTATTGCTGGGGTTGCACTAACCCCAGTGAAAGAGTCATGTCAACATATTATCCTTACCCACTTCAAAGTCCTATTGTGTGTTTCTTTTTAAGTTGAGATGTCTTGGTGAAGTGTAAGGCTCATACTGCAGATCACCGTCAAGACTGGAAATAGTCTGAGAGAAGGTTAATTAAGTAAAATGAAATAGTGAATAAGAAGCTTCAATTTATATCTTGCACCTTGTAAAAAGTAAAGGAAATTGAGAGTTTTACAATTTTGAGGACCCAGGAAAGAACAAAAAGAATGAGAAACTGTGCACTGTATTTTGTTTTAAACATAGTAACACAATAAGCAAGAGAACGTATAAGATGGCATATTTGGGACTTATAAGGAACAAGTGTGGAGAACTGTGACCCATAGGTAAATCAATTAAAATAAAGAATGACAAACATTGCATTAGAGAGAGAAGGACTCACTCGAGTCCAAAAAGGATGGCCGAAGTTCAAATGACACATTTTTTTCATGTTTCCTGTCCAGCAATGGAAAACAATTTCTAAATGGATGTCCTGAGTTCAGTATTTATGAGGGAAAAGAGGAACATACTAGTAGACCCAAAGGGTAGCATTTTACATTCCTGTCACAGTGGTGGTAGGACCAAAAAATACAGTGAGCTATTCAAAAGTTTATTGATTTTGGCGGGACTGGAAGACCCTGCCTGTGGGACTCCAATCAAAATAGATGTTCCTGCACAGGCATATGGGGTAATCTTGAGTCCAAATTCCCCATCCATGAAAATGTTGGTAGAGTCTTAAGATCTGGAAGTCACTGACCTCACTGGCAAGAACGCGAGTTGGGATCTTCCCAGCCCCTCACCGGCGATGTCATCAGGTTCATACCCATTATGGGCAGGAGCCTGCTTCATATTTATTTGAATGTCATGTCAATGTAGTTTACAACAGGTTCACACATGAACCTGTCTTGGGGGTAGCCCTGGGGCTGTAAAGGTGAATGTAGCCCCTGGGGTTGAGGGAGTTGGTCAGGCAGTGCTCTGTCACTGCTGTTTGGCACAGGTTAGGACTGTCAGATTTATATCATGTCCATGCCAACCTATCAGTGCCAACTTTGCAGTGTCAATCTGTGCTAAGGTATGGGTCCCAGTGGGAGCCTTATGGCTGGGGGATGTGGGGTGTGGTCGGTATTGCCAGCAATGGCTATTGGAGGGAAAGGGGGAAGGTGGGTGCCAGCTCAAACTGTGAGCGAGGTTGGTAAGTGGAGAGAAGGGGTTGATGATCTTTGGGGGGGGGGGGGTTGGGTTGAGAAGGGTCTGACTCTTATTGAGGGTAGGGAAGGGAGCAAGAAGCTTCTGAGACCTCCATGATGTGGTTGGGGGAGGTGGGGGTGGGCGTTATACATGTTATGATCATTAAAAATGGTTCTCCAATCTCTGTGTGTCTAGGTCCTGCCCCCTCTGCATGATGGTGCAAATAACACTCCTTTTTTTTGGTAGAATGTCTTAAGATCTGGAGAGAAAACTGATCTGTTTCTCTGGAGAGAAATATACCTGTTTTCTCACTGGAAGCATCACTCTGCCATTTTTTGGTGAGATTTATCCCAGTGTGTGAGAAAATTTTATTACTACTTAGCTGGATATTTGAATGGACCAAATGAGACTGCCCCTGTGTCTTAGGAAAGTCTGACACGTCCTGGCACGGTCAGCAATAGAAATTGGTCAGCCTTCATTAGAAAAGTGCAAGGAGACCAGAGACATGTAAATATAAGCATCTTCCTTAAAAGTTGGCATTTTGGGAAATCAGAGTAACAATAACCCATATTAGTGTAACATTATTACAAGGGAAATTTCAAGCATTAGTTGTCAAAAAATTAGATAGTGAAACATTTCTGGAGATGTAGAGTAATTGGTAAGAGTCATCATGGGCATATAAAAGGAGGGCCATGCTGAATCAACTGAATGGAGCATGTTGATATTTAAAAGAGTGCAAATAGAGGTGTGAACTTCAGTTAGACACTCAATAAATTGTCTTGGTGAAAGCTGGCTCATGAAATTCGCAGACATTATTTTGGTTGGAATTTTCCAGCCATTCATGCTGGCAGGGTTCTTCGATCCTGCTGCAGTGAACAGAGATTTGGCTAAGCACCAAATTCTCTGCCCTCGCTCACAGCGGCAATTGTGGGGGGGGATGAACGGCCAGAAAATTCTGGTCAATGTTTGATGCTTCCTTATAAAATGGATTAAATGATTGCTGAGCAGTAGGAAACAGAATATATTTGTGAATAGGAAGTATTCCGGGGTTGAAAGGGTGATGAGTGGATTGTCACAGTGTTCAGTACTCCAACATTATCAGAAATGATCAAAAATGAGGATTGATATAATAACAGATGTCATAGAGTCGTAGTGATAGAGGTTTACAGCATGGAAACAGGCCCTTCAACTCAACTTGTCCATACCGCCTTTTTTATTTAACTCATAAGCTAATCCCAATTGCCCACATTTGGCCCATATCCCTCTACACCCATCTTACCCATGTAACTGTCTAAATGCTTTTTAGAAGACAAAATTGTACCCACCGCTATCACTATTTCTGGCAACTTGTTCCAGACAGTCACCACTCTGTGTGAAATAATTGCCCTTCTGGACACTGTTGTATGTCTCCCCTCTCGTCTTAAAACTGTGCCTTCTGGTTTTAGACTTTCCTACTTTAGGAAAAGATATTCACTATCTAGCTGATCTATTCCCCTTATTATTTTATAGACCCCTATAAGATCACCCCTCAGCCTTCTACACTCCAGAGAAAAAAGTCCCAGTCTATCCAGCCTCTCCTTATAACGCAAACCATCAAGTCCCAGTAGCGTCCGAGTAAATCTTTTCTGCACTCTTTCTATTTAATAATATCCTTTCTATAATAGGGTGACCAGAATTGTACTCAGTATCCCAAGTATGGCCTTACCAATGTCTTATACTTCAACAAGACATCCCAACTTCCGTTTTCAATGTTCTGACCAATGAAGCTAAGCATGCTGAATGCCTTCGTCAAGATTCTGTCCATTTGAGACTCCAGTTTCAAGGGGCTATGAACATGTATCTTCAGATCTCTTTGTTCTGTAACTCTCCCCAACATCCTACCATTAACTGAGTAAGACCTGCCCTGATTCAATCTACCAAAATGCATCACCTTGCATTTATCTAAATTAAACTCCATATGCCACTCATCAACCCACTGGCCCAATTGACCATGATCCCGTTGCAATCGGAGATAACTTTCTTCATTGTCCACTATGCCACCAATCTTGGTGTCATCTGCAAACTTACTAACCATGCCCCTTATATTCTCATCCAAATCATTTATATAAATGACAAATAACAGTGGACTCAGCACTGATCTCTGAGGCATACTGCTGGTCACAGGTCTCCAGTTTGAAAAACAATCCTCTACACCACCCTCTGGCTTTGGTCAAGAAGCCAATTTTGTATCCATTTAGATACTTCACCCTGGATCCCGTGAGATTTAACCTTATGCAACAACCTACCATATAATCTACCAGTTGTAATCTCCTATTCAACTGTCCACCTGTTTATATTTTATTTAAGTTGCTCTAATGAGCTTTGTTTGATTCCAAAGCAATACCAGTTCTACTCGTGTGTTTCTGCATCCATCCCATCTACATAAATAAGAAGCAGCAGTGGATGTCCGCTCAATACTTACAACCTCAGTCACTAAACTTTGACATAACTCTTCATTAAAATATTTGCTGATTTCTATCCTTCAACCAATGCTATCCATTCCCAGGTCTAAGTTTGACCCACTTCTTTTGGAAGTCCAAGTATAGTTGGAGGTGAGCATTAGAATGTTGGCACACAAAAACTAGAAGGTAAAGGGTGAACATTTTAAAAATCTGAACTCCAACATGCATCTGAGTTTTATAAAATCGAGACAGGAGGAAGGTTGTCAATGTTGGTGTTTTCATGAGGCAGGCAATCCTTGATTTAATCTGACTTGCTTATTTTGTAGTGGCCAGCTGGGTTACTCAGGCCTCAAGAAATCCACCAGCTGAAGGGAAACGTAAACAACTTTGAGGAGAGGGTAAGTTCTTCCAGGGACTGCTTTGAGTCAGAAGGAGCCGAAGCATATCCCTTCATCTCCCAGGCCCTTCCCATCACCTTCATACCATAAAATGGATTCTGTGGTCTGGGCTGGTGGTATGGAAAAGACACCCCACTCCTCTCGCACCACTCAACACCGAGTTGTGGATTTGACCGTGCTGCGGCCTGTTGCAGAATGTACCATCATCAGTGCCTGAGCCATGCTTCTCATTGGAAACAAGCACTGTGGCTAATGGATGGGATTACAATAACAATGACACCAATGAATTCAGTGATGCACTTCTTAAGACTGCCTAATTAATCCTCAAGCCTCTGGAAGCTGGAAGAAAATGTCAGTTTCACTTTATTACCTCAGTTTCTATGTTAATAATATAAACATCAATTAGGGAAAGCCTAAATGCCCTTAATGGCTTTGACATGGAAGGTGCCTCTCAGATGTTCTTGAAGTTACTGTCTACTCCACATGAACTACAGTGCTTCTGTGCATTGGTAATTAATTTCTCCACACAATCCACATCTGCAGCCCTGCATTTGGCACAACCCCAATGCTTTCCTGAAGGCTTTGATGCTTAGGAAATCATTCTTTTTTTAAAAGCACAAGCCATGAAATTCAGATCTTTAGATTTATAAACGGAGCTGTGACATAAACTGGCTTTTTTGAACTGTTGATGAAAATTGGAGAGTGTGCCATTTGATCCCATGATGTATCGTTCAGACAGAAGTGCTCATTTGTACAAAACAGCTTGGCACCTGTCATGACTCTACAAAGCTTCAGTTCTTGCTAGGTCACACCTCCAATGGTACCTGCTTTTCTCAAGCCTGGCCACAATACTGCATTCTTCTGTGTGTTTACTTAAAGATATAAACTGGATTCTTACCGTATCATGGAACTTGATTTTAAGAATATGAATTTATGTCTGTACTGGGCCAGTTTGCCTGCATTATTGTGCATTCTGTGTTCATTCTAAGTCTCCATTACAATATCAAATATCTTCATATACAATAAAACTGTTTGCCTCTTGCATTAGTTCCACAACAATTTACTGACGTAGATTTTGTACTTTTTAACATCCAAGAGCTGAGTCTTCACTTGCAGACTTTAATCACTCAATGGTTTAACAACCATTCTATATTCGTTTATTGGATTGGATGTGACCCTGTGCTATATTACCACAATTTCTTTGAGTTGTAGACATTAAAATTCATCAGACTTTGAGGCTCAAACATTTTAGAGCTGAGATTAAACATATGCTGGAGATTACAAAGGTAACGAATATAACTGAAGTCGGTTGTTTATACACTTGCAGTCATTTTTTTGTATAGCAATTCAAAGCTTTACAAACCCACAAAGGTTTCTCTCCACAATATTACATATGTCTCCAAGATATAGATATTGTTACTGTAAAATATGCATTGATATTTACATTTTTTAGTCTGGGATTAAAAGCATTCCCCACTGGAAAACTAACCCATTTTCCCAAAATTCAAGAAGCCTCTACCATTCACTTTGATATAGCTATCAGTAATTTAATTCAGTAGAATTGATGTATTGATTTGTTCTGACACTTGATTTTTTTCTGATGTTGGTACACAAAGTTGAGTCTGCCCTAACTTTAAAAGTCATGACATGTGTCAGGGTTCCTGACTGCTTGTCCTTTCCCAGCAGTGGCAGGCTTCAGGCACTTTTAAGTGTAAGAATAATAATGCCATAAATCTTAGTTTTATAAGAGAAAGAATAATTATTAATATTGGTTTCATTTGCGAACTGATTAGTGAATATTCCAAGGCATTACAAATATACAACAGGAATATGCTTTGAGAATATGCTGTGTACAGTATCTATGTGCAATTTTAAGGGCTATTTTAAATAAAAGAAAAGCAAAGAGGAATATTTTGTGTTAAATAGATCGACCTGAGAATCTTTGCTTTTATCATGACATTGACTTTTTCAAACTGAAGGTTTTCTTCTTTTTCTTTTCCTGTTGTGTAAATCTCTGAGATTTTCCCAGAACGCACGCATGTTCTTGAATACTGATGTTGTTTCTCACCAATAAAGAAAACCCACATTTTAAACATGGGCCCACTATAATGAATCAGTTCGTAACACAAGGTCAGAAAAAACTAAGTTACGGTCATTACCTTCTCATCCAAGTTTCAGATACACTTACCACAGTTTCATTTGTAACTTTTAAAGCTTGAAATTTAAGCCTTAGTTGGAAATTCCAGTCTAGATCTATTATTCACTAATTACAAAATGTAAAGTTTCAACTCCTAATGTAGTTTTGGGTCAGTTTGAATTAGAATGTCTAAAATCTAGTGCCATCTGTTAGTATAAAGAGAGAGAGAGAGCGAATGTGAATGTGTGAAGAACATTTTTTCCATTTGGAATTTTATAAGCAGAAAATTTAGCTTGTTGATACCAGAGGGGCCCAATTATTTCTTTGAGAAAAGTACTGGAAAGAATTCTTCAGATTCATAAAAGCTTTGGTGAAGCCAGGATTCTCCATTAAAGGTCCATATATCATTTGGAGCATTGCTTTTTTCTCTGAAACTGAGTAATAAGGACAGAAGGGATAATGCATTGGGTGCTAAAATATTTCTGCATTTTAGTGAAATAAGCAGTTTAAAGTTACAAAACAACTTACAATGTTTACTTAAATTAATCTACTATCTGAAGAAGATTTATGAAGAGGGAAGTTTTAATTAAAACGGAACTGAATTTTAAAATGTGTGAGTAATTGCATCTCACTTATTCTACCAATAAGAAGGATGCACAGTTCATTTGAACTCGGCTGTAATGACTGTTCAACTATTTTTGAGACCAACATTTCAATACAGTTATGATCAAAGAAAGAAACATTTTCTATCTGTGAGGATTGTAAACCCCAAATGGGGACTTGCACTCCATATCTATTTATTTGGAGAGCCCCCTCAATCCTTCAACATGATCAGACTTAGCTGTGACGTTCAACAAAGTTAAATACCTGGCTGATCATTGACAGTTGGCTACTTGGATGAGATATGGAAGGATGCCCAGTACTCAAGGAACATAACATCAAGGTCATCTATGTGCAAATCCACAAGAGATGGGTGAGATCCTAAATTAATATTTCTCATCAGTATTTACTGTTGAGAAAAGCATGGATATTAGGGAACTTGGGGAAATAAATAGTGATGTCTTGAGGAGTGTACATATTACAGAGAAAGAGGTGCTGGAAGCATTAAAGTACATCAAGGTAGATAAATCCACAGGACCTGATGAAGTGTATCCCAGGACATTATGGGAGACTAGGGAGGAAATTGCTGATCCACTAGCAGAGATGTTTGAATCATCGATAGTTACGGGTGAGGTGCCTGAAGATTGGAGGGTGGCAAATGTTGCGCCTTTGTTTAAAGAAGGCTACAGGGAAAAGCCAGGGAACTATAGGCCAGTGAGTCTCACATCTGTGGTGGATAAGTTGTTGAAAGTTATTTTGAGAGACAGGATCTACAGGCATTTAGAGATGCAAGGACTGATTAGGGACAGTCAGCATTGCTTTGTGAGTGGAAAATCATCTCTCACAAATTTGATTGAGTTTTTAGAAAGGGTAACCAAGAAGATAGATGAGGGCAATGCAGTTGATGTTGATATGGACTTTAGCAAGGCCTTTGACAAGGTACTGCATAGTAGGTTACTGCATAAGGTTAAATCTCATGGGATCTAGGGTAAGGGATCTAAATGGATGGATACAAAATTGGCTTCTTGACAGAAGTCAGAGGGTATTTGTTTTTCAAACTGGAGGCCTGTAACCAGCGGTGTGCCTCAGGGATCAGTGTTGGGTCCATATGTATGAGTATTTGTCATTTATATTAATGATTTGGATGAGAATTATAGGGGTCATGGTTAGTAAGTTTGCAGATGACACCAAGATTGGTGGCATAGTGGACAGTGAAGAAAGTTATCTCCGATTGCAACGGGGTCTTGATCAATTGATCCAGTGAGCTGACGAATGAGTTTAATTTAGATAAATGCAAGGTGATACATTTTGGTAGATTGAACCAGGGCAGGATTTACTCAGTTAATGGTAGGGCATTGGGGAGAGTTACAGAACAAAGAGATCTAAGGATACATGTTTATAGCTCCTTGAAAGTGGAGTCACAGGTGGACAGAGTGATGAAGAAGGCATTCAGCATGCTTGGTTTCATTGGTCAGAACATTGAATACGGGAGTTAGGATATCTTGCTGAAGTTGTACAAGACATTGGTAAGGGCACACTTTGAGTACTGTGTATAGTTCTGGTCACCCTATTATAGAAAGATATTATTAAACTAGAAAGAATGCAGAAAAGATTTACTAGGATGCTACCAGGACTTGATGGTTTGAATTATAAGGAGACCCTGGATAGACTGGGACTTTTTTCTTTGGAGTGTAGAAGGCTGAGGGATGATCTCATAGAAGTCTATAAAATAATGAGGGGCATACATCAGCTTATCAATATCTTTTCCCAAAAGTAGGGGAGACTAAAACTGAAGGGCATAGGTTTAAAGTAAGAGGGAAGAGATACAGAAGTGTCCAGAGGGGCAATATTTTCACACAGAGGGTGGTGAGTGTCTGGAACAAGCTGCCAGAGGTAGTAGTAGAGGTAGGTACAATTTTGTCTTTTAAAAAGCATTTAGACAGTTACATGGATAAGATGGGTACAGAGGGATATGGGCCAAATGCGGGCATTTGGGATTAGCTTAGTGGTTTAAGAAAAGGCGGCATGGACAAATTGGGCCCAAGGGCCTGTTTCCGTGCTGTAAACCTCTATGGCTCTATGTCCATGCTATCAGAAAAGGAGGAGATGGGAATTGACATGGTAAACTTGGGGTTCTGATAAGAATTTGACATTGTTTCCATTTTTATTTTGCTTTCTTATGAAATCAATCAGGAGGTCAATGGTTTGAAAGCATGAAGGAGCCAAATTAACTGAAAGAATTAGACGGAGAAAACCTATGAAGCACTTTGTCTCTTGTTTGTCTCTGCTTATAATATGAGGTTCAGAAGCTCCTTCAAGCTATTTCCATTAGTTTTTTTTAATTCTGAGGATATAGGTATTGTTGACAAGGCCAACATTTGTTGCCCTTGAGAAGGTGGTGGTGAGCTGTCTTCTTGAACTGCAACATCATGTGTGATGAAGCTGCTTCCACAATGTTGTTTGCTATGGAATTCTGGGAATCTGATCCAGAAACAACTGAGGTGATATTTGTACATTAATCAGCAAAATACAAACCAACACCTCATCATTGACCCAACAGCAGAGGTTACTGGCTTCATCCTAAACAGTGGACAGAACACAACCAAGTGTGAACTGGTTATGGCTAATACAGCCAAATGGTCCATAAGTGAGAGATGAGAGATATCCTAACGTGATAGTGGCTAGTTTCTGACCATGGAACACATTGGATGGAATTTTACCATCCCACCAGCCACAGGAATTGTAGTGAGCTTGACAATGACCATGCAAAGGTCCATTGACATGCATGCTAAGATCTGTTGCAGGATCACCTCATTTCTCCACTTGACATCTGAAGCTATCAGCATCCTATTATAAACATTTCTTGTTGTATGAAAGAATCCAAAAGAATGATCAATTTCATTATAAATGCAATCATGTTTTAATCGAGTACACATAGTAAGGTGACAGCATGATTAAAGTATGGTTGTGATCAAAAATGCCACTGAAGCCACAGCAGATACACTTTGCCATGGGGTTGGCATTCTCAAGTTAACAGTAACAAGTTAATACAAAAAGAAATGACAGCACGAAACATACATCTGCTGGGTTGTTAAGGAGACTTTATAGAATTAAACAACATAGTTTGAATGATTTGCCAATACTAAAATAAGACATAATTTTCTAACTATTTAGATAATTTTTTAAATCATTATAGTTATTAATATGGCTATTATGAATTGCAATAGTATTAGTGCCTGTTTTGGTTTGTAGTGTGACAGAGGCAGAATGGGTTGCTCATGAGTCATTGGCTACCAAATTGATAAAATACGAATGGATGTTCAGTTGTGTCTGATGCAGACAGTGTCTAAACTTCATGTTGACTGCTATTTTAATGATTGTAGCAATGCAATCAATGTCAAACGCCCTTATGTGGGTGTTTCCAACTTGTTAACATTGGAGTGACCATGTCAGAGGCAGTTCCCAACAGCAGGGTTAAAACCATCAGTGATGATGGTATAAGAACATAAGAACATAAGAACATAAGAAATAGAAGCAGGAGTAGGCCATCTAGCCCCTCGAGCCCGCCCCGCCATTCAATAAGATCATGGCTGATCTGTCGTGGCTCAGTTCCACATTCCCGCCCTCTCCCCATAACCCTTAATCCCCTTGCCTATCAAAAACCTATCAACCTGCGTCTTAAAAATATTGAGCGAGGCAGCCTCCACCACTTCAACGGGCAGAGAATTCCAGAGATTCACCACCCTTTGAGTGAAGAAGTTCCTCCTCAACTCCGTTCTAAACCACCCCCCCCTTTATCCTGAGGCTGTGCCCTCTAGTCCTACTGTCCTTTCTGAGCGGGAAGAGCCTCTCCACCTCTATCCTATCCATCCCATTCAACATCTTATACGTCTCAATGAGATCTCCCCTCATTCTTCTAAACTCTAACGAGTACAAGCCTAATTTATTCAGCCTCTCCTCATAGCTCAATCCCCTCAACTCCGGTATCAGCCTAGTAAACCTCCTCTGCACTCCTTCCAAGGCCAAAATATCCTTGCGTAAGTGCGGCGACCAAAACTGCACATAGTACTCCAGCTGCAGCCTCACCAGTGCCCTATACAGCTGCAGCAAGACCTCCCTACTTTTATATTCAATCCCCCTCGCTATGAAGGCCAGCATCCCATTCGCCTTCCTGACCACCTGCTGCACCTGCAGGCTGGGTTTTTGCGACTCATGCACAAGGACCCCGAGGTCCCTCTGCACCGTCGCACGCTGCAGTTCTTCGCCACCTAAGTAATAGTCCTTCCTACCATTATTCCTACCAAAGTGGACAATCTCACATTTGCCAACATTAAATTCCAGATCTAATTCCCCTTCCCACTTTCCACTATCACCTTCATCCCAAAATCTCTTCTGACTTACATGCAAATGGTGTAAGTATACCTATCATACTTTCTCCCATCACATTACCAATGCCTTGTGTCCTTCTCCTTCCAAATACCCCAAAACTGCAACTTGACTAGGCATTGGTGAAGGAGGAATAAGAGATAGAAAAGCAGGAAGACATTGATGATGAAGAAACACCATTATCCATTCTCCCATCCATAATTATTAGCTTGCAAGCTGATGCAGTGTGTTCTTTAGAGGATCACTTATAGGTTGGATCTCCACGTGGTGAGAGACTTCAGTATTATTAGCCTGCAGCCAGGGTAGGTGCAGCTTTCTGGAAGGTGAGGTCACCCACAAGTTCTATTGCAGAGGATTCAGATGAGAATTTTGTTGAGTGGCCTCCAGATTGGTGTTTTTACACACTTAAATGTCTATACATTGGCAAACCTGCCTGAAAGTATGCAGTCACTTTTAATGTTCCTGGCAACAATTTGGCATAAAGCTTTGTGTGAAGACTGGTAGCCATTGTTATATATTTGTATTTGTTCCTATTGGCTTATTGTGGAGCCCTGCTGTAGTAATGTATGCAAATGGCAGTGATGTCATAAGATCATAAGATGTCGTGCGGGCAACAGAGAAAGAAGCAACAGCCATGGAAGAGATCACACACCATAAATAAAGATAAATAAATAAAGATAAATAAATAAAGATCATGTTCATTTTAAACCCAGTACTTCCAAATGCCATGTCTCCAAATACACACTATCCTTACCAGTGTTGGAGTGGTGAACAACTTCATGTGACCATTTGTGGAACAACCCATGAAATGGCATCTGATGGCTGATGGAGTGCAGTCCAAAGCTACATCTTCCAGGCCCAGAGTTATCAAGATCAACTTGCAAGTCTATCTGCCTTTTTATTTGGCTCTGTGGCCAACAGGATGCACTGCTGTCAATAACAGAGGGAAAGTATAGTGTGGTGTTGTGTGACTAACAAATTGGAGTTGTGTCCATCAAATGGCAGTAGATCAAGTTAACTAGACAAAACAAGCAGAGTGAGCTCTGCTGGTTACCTACTTTGTCCCTCCTCCCTCTTCCTCCTCCACCTCTCCCACATTTCCTCCTCCTCTTCTACCTACTTTTCTACTTCTTCCTTGTTCTCCCATTTATTCTTCCTCTCACCCTCTTCCTTTTGATCCCTTCCTCCTCTACTTGTCATAGTTTATCAGATGGCAAGGACTGTGTTGACGATGTTGGCAAAGTAATGCAGCATACAACTGACCACTATGATTCTTGACGTACGTTCTGCTGATACAGCCCGGCTTCTTCAAAACAATTGAGCAGTAGAAGGGTTGTTTAAGCATCCCAATAGGCGGCTTGATCCCATTGTATCTGGCAGCATGGCATTTGTTATATGCATGCTGCCCACTTGTGCCAGGGAATTGCAAACTGGAGTCTTGAGTCACATTATCAGCAGATAATCTTTGCCATCCAGTAGTCATCCTCTGATTTGCCGTTGTGGCTCAACTGCTGATGAAATGCCACAGAATGTAAGCACCATGACTGCTGATAAGAGTACCAGTTATTAATCTACTTCATTCACAGTGTATGGCACCCAACCGGCTGGATGTTGAATGAGTGAAATTCCTTCAGAATTGACATGTGCTGCCTATAAGGTAATGCCTGTACATTCAGTGATACCCTGCACCATGGGAGAAGCTTGCATTCCTCCAGAAACCACATGCACGCTCCACCTGCTTCACTCTGGCAGGAGAGAATAAAATGTATTCAGCTGTCTTGGTCAGAACCTCAGTGAGCTTCCTTGTCCAAAAGGGACAGCAAACAGGTAATTGTTGTGAATATTTCCTGCTCCAGGTTGGGAAAAATAAGACAGTCAACAGTTCATGACTACAACCATTAGCAATTTCATCCTTGCCCCACTCTGAGGCTGCAGCAACTGACAGAATTCAGTGAGGATGTCCTTGGTTTAACAAAGACATCTGACACACTGTTCCTTACTGAGGACCAAATAGGGAAATTGCTTCCTGAACATTCTGAGTACAGGTGTGCCCTCCTGATAAGAGTCCTTTTCCCTCTTCTCCCTCCCCCACTCTTTTCCAGCAGTTTGTCTTGCTTTGTGTCACCTCGGCTACTTCTACCAATCATGCTGTAAACCAAGGGTAATACAAACTACTACACCTATGTCTGGGAGCAAGAGGCCTGTGCAGATTCACTGAAGTCAAAACAGCTTCCCACACCATGTCCCACACCACTCAAAACAACTCTGGGAATAACAAAACTGTCTTCAGTCACAGCAGGAGCCAGGAAGACAGTCATCAGCAGTCGGCCTGAAAGCATTGGATGATTCCTTTTAAATGCTGTTGCTGGGGGATCCTTTCTGTTGCTGAAGCATGTTCAGTTGGGCAAGCTGAAGATTGCATGTTTGCTGGAGCATTGAGCCTCAAAATGGTGGAGTTGGTGTCAAGTCAGTATAACACTCTGATTTAAGTCACAATCTGCTCTGATGGATATTTCCTGCATGTGTGCTGGCACTCTCACCAAAACTCTCACCGGAGCACCAGGGTGCCAATGCAGACCCCGTTTTGGGGGAAAATTGGTATTAGGTATCAGAATGTGGTGGCTGTTATGTGCATACCTTTTTCTGGGACTCCGCTATGGCTCTGATCATAGGGTGGTACATAGAAGAACACCCTTCCTGTACAAGACATTTCCATTTCTCACAAAAGCAGAACGAGGTTTGCAGCTTGTTGTAAAATCTTGTGTGGTGACTCATATATCCATTCAGATACCACATACAGGAGAAAACGTCATTCCACAATACATACTTTCTGTTTGGCAGAGGTCAAAAGTTTCTAGTCATTGCTTTATGTAGGGGAGATTAGCATGAGGATCCTATTGGCCCGTCTGTTTCCTCCAGAAGATTCCTGGGCCATTAGACCCTGTTCCACTTTGACAGAGTTTTATGCATCTTTTCTTCAAATTGCTTATCCTGTACTAGTTATTCAAACATTCTCTGTCCTTACTCATGTATTTCATTTTTATAATTTCTCTGATCATGCCTCTGTTTTCACTTCTGTTATTTAGTGTCAGCAATTTGGAAGTTGATGAGGTTAACAGTGAACTGGAGATGAAAACAAAAATAACAGACAAATAACATGATTAGCAGGCATTTAGAGGAATACTAAGACACAATTTGCCCAGTAACACAATTATCATAGAATGCCTACAGTGCAGAAAGTGGCCATTTGGCCTATCAAGTCTGCACCAACTCTTTGAGTATATCTTACCCAGGCTCTCTCCCCTGCCCTATCTCTGTAACCCTATGTATTTACCCCACTAATTCCCCTAATCTACATGTCTTGGGATGCTAAGGGGCAATTTACCATAGCCAATCCTGCACATCTTTGGACTGTGGGATGAAACCGGAGCACCTGGAGGAAACCCATGCAGATACAAGGAGAACATGCAAACTCCACACAGACAGACACCTGGAAAAATTAAAGTGTGGATTTCCATATCAGAAACATTATCATATCAGAATGATACACCAAATGATAACTTCTAAAGGCACAGAATTTGGGAGATACTTGAATTCACAGGATGGGATGTCAAAGTAGCTGAATAGTGTAACTGCTAGCACCCTGACTAATTTTCCATCCAACAACTAGACTGTACAACATCTTCAGAGAAGCCAATTCCATCTACGATCAAAGCCACTGAGGCCTGTTCCATCAAAACAAAAGAACATAAGAACTAGGTGCAGGAGTAGGCCATTTGGCCTCTCGAACCTGCTCTGCCATTCAATAAGATCTTGGATGATCTTTTCATGGACTCAGCTCCACTTACCCACCCACTCGCCATAACCCATAATTCCTTTACTGTTCAAAAATATATCTACTCTTGCCTTAAAAACATTCAATGAGGTAGTCTCAACTGCTTCACGGGGCAGGGAATTCCACAGATTCACAACCCTTTGTGTGAAGAGGTTCCTCCTCAACTCAGTACTAAATCTGTTTCCCCTTATTTTGAGGCCATGCCCCCTAGTTCTAGTTTCACCCGCCAGTGGAAACAACTTCCATGTTTCCATCTTATCTATTCCCTTCATAATCTTACATGTTTTTGTATTTTCTCCCCTCATTCTTCTGAATTCCGATGAGTATAGCCCCAGTCTACTCAGTCTCTCCTCATAAGCCAATCCTCTCAACTCTGGAATCAACCTAGTGAATCTCCTCTGCACTCCCTCCAGTATATCCTTTCTCAAGTAAGGAGACCAAAACTGTATGCAGTACTCCAGGTGTGGCCTCACCAGCATCTTATACAGCAGCAACATAATTTTGCTGTTTTTAAACTCCATCCCTCTAGCAATGAAGGACAAAATTCCATTTGCCTTCTTAAATACCTGCTGCACCTGCAAACCAACTCCTTGTTATTCTTGTTATTCTTACACAAGGACAATCAGGTCCCTTTTAGTGAGTTCAGGGCTCATACGCATATTTTGGGAACAAGAGGTAATTTCAGATAAAACTGTGCATTTAGTTATTAATATACTTCAGTGACAAATTGTAATTTAGTCTTTCTTGTGTGGTTTTCATTTCTTTGACTTTAATAAATACTTTTTAATTGTTTACACAATGGCTCAACTGATTCCTTACAGGGTTGTACATTGTTTCTCACATTATTGCAAACAAATGTACACCACTAAAACCAATGTTTCAAGTCACCCTTTGGGGTTTTGGACACTCTCATGGGTAACATCAGCGTGGATTTTAACATTTAGCCATCTCCTGTTCTTCACCTAATCACTTTACATGTCAATCTCTTTTAGTGGGGTAAATGTTTTCCTCCTTTCTCTCATTCTGGTCATTCTTATAAGCTGTTCCTCTATAATATTTTTCAGTTCTTGTAAGAGGTTTATTTTTCTAATATCAATATTTCTATTCTATTGACTAATACTGCCTGCCTCACTCAATGTTTTACCAGCATTTTCTGCTTCTGTTGACTTCTTTTGGGTTATTCTTGTGTCTGAACTATTTTAAACAGTCAATCCAAACAAATTGCTGAGAAAACACTGCAGAGTACTGCTATACTGCCTGATAGGACCTTGCTCACTGGAACACTGGCTTACAATGTTACCGAGAGACAACCTTCATTGTCATTGGGGATCTAAGTTGAGCATTTATTTATCAAAAACACCCTGGAATATTGCACACCTGCTGGGCTCTGATTGTGGATTACCTAGTCTTGATCAAGCTTGGTTCCAATCATACATGTTATTTGTAGTTAGCTGCAAAAACGATCCTTTTACATCTCATCTCATGGAGAATAAATAGCTGCATTGGGCTGTACACTGACCATCAAACTTTATCTTGGATCTGAACTCATTTTACAAAAAAAACTATGTCATATCTTTCCCTTTTCAATAATAATTGAACCTGCATATCTCATTGAATGATGGGTCTTGGACAGACTGCAACATTTTCAGTCTTTTGGATTAATGGGCAATATCGTGCTGGCCACACAATGGTTTGACTGCACTCGCACTGATTTCTCATCGCCCCTTTTAAATGTGGAGTAATGTTTTCAGATGCCCATTGCTCTGAGTTGCACTCCTCTGCCCTCTAACATTTTGCATGCAATTACCAGATGGAAAATATTAGCTCTGCTGAATAAAACATGGCACAGTTTTGCTGCTAACCAACACAGGTTGGATGAATCTGTCATTTAAGCAGCATGACTTTCTGTGGCCAATTCTGTAATCCATGAGCAATGTGATACTAAACAAGGAATCTAGTGTTATCCAATCAGCCCAGTTCAGAAAATCCCTGTTTAGTGGAAGCATTGCCAAATCTCCTAAATTTTGTGAGAGCAAACTGAAACAGGAGCCAAAATGACACTTCATCCTTACTTCATACATTTGTGAGCTATCCAACCAATTTTAACACTCTGCCTTTTGCTGTTAACGCTCACATTGACCACCTCTGAGCTGTCTGTGCATTTAATCTTTCTTTCAACTAGTTATCAGGAAGAAATCGGGGATGGCATTTAATAAAAGGGTATCGTTAAGAAACACAGTTAACACGCACAATTCTATGTCCCGAATGTCAAAAGCTGCTCTTTCATCAAGTTTTATGCTATTGTAAACAAGGGGTCCTTTCCTCTTCAGTACAGTTGTTGCCCTGCTGTCACGAGATGACAGCTTCAAATTAACTCTACTTTCACTTTGCAGTATAAGTTTTCGGAAAGGTGGTGCACAAACAGCAATCCACATTCACTGGAAATCCATTCAATAGCCCGAGAATCTTTGAAACTTCATTTTAATCATTTTAGTAGTAGTGGAGAGTGTCTACTCTCCCTGGATCACTGTAAGCAGATATATCAATCATATCGTACAGGTATGTCCATATAACTTTCACCATTTTAGTGACATCAGTTGTTCATAGTAACCTGAGGATTATGCACCTTAAAGGGGCGTGAGACAGGGAAGGACCGCACACTGCTGCTAATAAGATTTGGATACAATAGTGAACTATTTTCAGTGACAGCGAAATACTTTAAAAATAAAGGTGTTCTTGTTATACAGTGCAAGTAGCTAGATAAAAATAAATGTGTCCCCCTCAGATGTCAGGCTTATGTAAGTGCATGGTAAATATAACAGAAAGGGAGAAAGCTGCCTCAGCTACATAATGGTTTTGCCAAGTCGAGCTATATTTGAGATAGGGGCAAATTGGCAATGTGCTCAATTGCTGATGCAGCTTGGAAAAGGATGCAAAAGATCTAGAACCTACTAAAACCTAAACCTGAGCCTGCACATTTGGTCTTTACCCTCAAGACCAAATCAGCACAGTGTGTATTTCTGAGAAAGAATGAAGGGAATGAGATCATGTCAGGCTTTAAAAGACATAAATTGCTTAAACAAACAACTCATTTAATCTATGCAAATAACAGAACTGGAAACTTGAAATAAAAACGGAAAATGTTGCAAACACTTGACAGATCAGGCAGCATCTGTGGACAGAGGAAGATGGGGTTAACATTTCAGGTCAATGACCTTTTGACAGAACTGTCAACAAAACATTGACAATCTGAACAATACCTTTTTTCCACCTCACTTTTGAGAGTTTCCACTGCTTGTTCATTATCATTTTAATGGTTTTATCACTGTTGACAACAGGGGTGGGTGTGGAGAGGATGGGAAGAGGTAGATGTGGAATGGGGAAGAAGATGATGCAGAATCCTTGGATATCATGGCATTGGGAATTTGCAACTGGGAGAGAAGATCCAGTGATCTGGCAGTCCTGAATATTGCAGTGTTGTGGATAGACAGTTAACAGATTCTGAAAAAACTACAGGGGAAACTAGCTAAGACTACTGCCCTGAACTACCACTACTTCCACCTGTAACATTCCCCTTTGCTATTCTCTACAGCTAAACTAATCTCTGACCTACCTCTAACCTCTCAGACTGCTGAAACCAATGCCTTACTGAATTAAACTACTTTTATTGACTGTAATTATGAATACCATAATCAAATAGCATGAAGTGTTTGCAGTAATAAAAGTAGCTTCAGGCTGGCAGTATTTCTGAGAAACAAGGCCAGGGCATATGTGAGTGGGTGTGCCAAATGCACCAGGAATTAGTCATGGCCAAACAGGTTGGAATGCAATGCCAATCAGGAACAAATCAAGATTATGGTTGATCAGGAACAGAACATTACGAGCTGGAAATAGTTTGGAGTGGGTGGCATGGGATGGACAAATAAATGTCAGATTTAGGGAAACTGGACAGATGTACAGAGCTCTGGGAGGATGAGGACTTCTAAAAAATGCTGTACTTCCCATAGCTTTAGTGATATAGTAAAGAGGGGCTGATACATACAGGCCAGAATTTTACTCTCCCGCATGCCATGGAATCAGAATGGTCAAGGGGCAGACAATGGAAATGTCCATTGACCTCAGTCAGCATCTTACAGTTTTGGGATAGGCAAGGACGTAAAATCCCACCCACGTGTCCCAAACTGTCAAACTCAAACCCTGGAATTAGGCTTTGTGGGGTGAAACTTGAAATTTGCGTTAAGTATTGGGTGGTTTTATGGATTAGGTGAGTTGCTTTAAATTTACTTAGGAAAGAGATATGCCATTGCATCTTTCAGCCTGCAGTTGTCAGAACATGCAAAAAAAGCAACCCTGGGTCAGGATTAAGATAAAAAGAAGCTTATGGCAGTTACTGCAAACTCACTACAGCAGAGTCCTGAGAGGAATATTAAAAGTGCAAGGAGGAACTTAAAAAACAAAATTCGAAAAGCCATGAGGATACATGATAAAGCTTTGGCAGATAAAATAAAGGAAAATCTAAAGGAGTTTTTAAAAATATATAAAGAGCATGAGAATAACTAGGAAAAGAGAATGAAATAGAAGGGATGGCATGGTAGCACAGTGGTTAGCTCTGCTGCCTTGTAACTTCAGAGAGCTGCGTCTGATTCCCGTCTTGGGTGACTGTCTGTGCGAGTTTGCATGTTCTCTCTGTGTCTGCGTGGGTTTCCTCCAGGTGCTCTGGTTAAGTGCATTGGCCATGCTAAATTCTCCGTCAGTGTGCCCAAACAGGCACCTAGGGGATTTTCACAGTGTCTTCATTGCAGTGTAAATGTAAGTCTATTTGTGATACTGATAAATAAACTTAAAACTTAACTTAACAATTAGGGATCATATGGGTAATCTGTGTGCAGACCCGAAAGATGTGAGTAGTGAATACTTTGCATTGGTCTTCACAGTGAAAAAGGATGACACACGTATAGACATCAGGCTGGAGGACTATGAAATATTAGAGGAAATTAACATAGAAAAAGAGGAGGTGCTAGTAGGTTTTGTAGCCTTAAAAATGGTTAAATCCACAGGCATGGATGAGCAAAGATATTGCGGGAGGCAAGAGAGGAGATATCAGGGGCATTAGCAATAGTTTTCAAATCCTGTCTGGCCGCAGATGAGGTGCTAGTGGATTGGAAGACTATTAATATTGTCCCATTACTAAAAACAGGAACAAAAACATCTGTGGAGAGAGAATAGAGCCAATGTTTTGAGACTGGATTCCGGATGACCCTTTATTGGTTCTATTATCTCTCCACAGATGCTGTCAGATCTGCTGAGATTTTCTGTTTTTCTTTCAGTTTCTGCTTCTATTTAAGATTCTGGCTTTGAAATCCAGCAAGATTTAAGATTCCAGCTTTGAAATTAAAAGGAGAGGTAGAGAGATAAACCAGGAAATTAAAGGCCAGTCAGCCTAATCTCAGTGGTGGGGGAGTTCCTAGAAAGAATTCTAAGGGACAGATTATATCTGAATATGGATGGATATGGATTAATCAGTGATAGTCAATTTAGATTTGTTAAGGAAAGATCGTTTGACAAATTTAGTCACATTTTTTTGAGAAAGTAACCAAGAGTGTTGATGAGGCTAATGTATTTGATATGGCCGATATAGACTTTAGCAAGATGTTTAATAAGGTCCTTCATGGCAGACTGAAGTTTAAAGTTTATTTATTAATGTCACAAGTAGGCTTACAAACTGGAGTTCTATTCACAGTGGGGTTCTGTATGGCTTGGTGCTGGGGCCCTTGCTATTTGTAGTGTGCATTAATAATTTGGGCTTAAGGATAGGGGGCATGATCAAAAAGGTCACAGGAGACATGAAAATTGGTAGGATGGAAAATATAACTATAGACTGCAGAATGATATCAATGCATTGGCAAGGTGAGCAGAAAATTGAATTAGAGGGAGCTTCTAGGGATACTGAGTTACAGATAACAAAATGTGAGAGCATTGGAGGGGAGGGGAGGGGAGAGGAGGGGAGGGGAAGCGTAGTTGGTGCCTGTAGGAATACCAGAAGCAGCATCTCCGGATAAGAGAATAATAAAACTAGGATAAAATCAAAAAATGCAGGACAAACTCAGTAGGTCTGGCAGCATCCATGGAGAGGAACACAGTCAAGGTTTTGAGTCCATATGACCTTTCTACAGAACTGCACCCCTCAAGAAACCAAGATTCTGGGGTCATGGGGCATTGGGACAGAAGTATCTCAAATCTGGGATTAATGATGAGTTAAACATGTTGTTTGGGAGGAATGAACAAGGAGTTGAGCTCTGCGAACAATGGAGAAACGATTGTTTGGTTGAGAGATGAGTTTGGAATAAGGCTAATTTGAATGATTAATGGGAATTTCTCAGTTTCTTTTTCTTGCAACATAAAAGAGCCATATTCATTTCCTTCCCCTTTGTCAGTGTGAATACAGGACCACAGATTGAATCCTATTGCTTGTACATTGTGTGAACAGAACACCTGCATCCTTTTGTCCTGATTTGTTTCTTATGAACTTGAAAGGAAAAATAATTTCTGGGGGAACAGCATAGCAGTATGGAAGCAACGCTGTTGAAAGCAGATTATTATTGAATGGGTGTAAATTGGGAGACGTGGGACCTTGGTGTCCTTGTGCATCAGTTGCACACAGGTACAGCAGGCAGTAAAGAAGGCAGACAGTATGTTGGCCTTCATAATGAGAGGATTTGAGTATAGAAAAGGGATGTTTTACTGCAATTGTATAGGGTGTTGGTGAGGCCACATCTGAAGTATTGTGTGAAGTTTTGATGTCCTTATCTGAGGAAGGATGTCCTGGCTATAAAGGGAGTACAGTGATTCTTGGGGTGGCAAGTCTGTCATATGAGGAGAGACTAAATCGGTTAGGATTATGTTAATTGGAGTTTAGAAGAGAGAGAGGGTCCTCATAGAAACTTATAAAATTATAAGAGGATTAGACAAGGTGGATTCAGAAAGAATGTTCCTGATGATGGGGGACTCCAGAACTAGGAGTCATAGTTTGAAGAGAAGGGGTAAACCTTTTAGAATTGAGGTGAGGAGAAATTTCTTCACCCAGCATGGTGAATGTGTGAAATTCACTACCAGAGAAAGTAATTGAGGCCAAAATGTCTGATTTCAAGAAGAAATTAGATATAGCTGTTGAGGCTAAAAGGGTTTTGGGATATGGGGGGAAGGTTGGATCACAATATTGAATTTGGTAATCAAAATGAATGATAGAGCAGGCTCAAAGGGCTGGATGGCCCACTCCTGCTTCTAGTTTCTATGTTTGTACGAAATTATACTTTTCTTTGAAAATCTTTGCTTTTTAAAAAAGGTACACTTGAGTTTAGTGGAAAAATACAAACAAAATATTTAAAATACTAACAACTTAAATGGAGTTCAAATCAATAGAAAAAATAAATCAGAATGCAAAAAGGAGGAGTTCAACTGCCAGCCTCCACTCAGACTGCTGGAATATAAGGATTGACTGATCAAGATCAGGTCAATCAGATGAACAATCCTTAACATATATCTGATGAGTTCCACATGTCAAATGGGTGTCCCATTACTCTTCACCAGCTCCAGGCTGACAAAATATCAGGAAGTTTGGAGGACTACCCTTGCTGTCAGAAGACAGAGGCATAGGTTGGAGCAGTTATAACCGACATTAGAGTCAGAACAACACTCCTAAAATAGGAAAACATAAAAGAAAGCAGGTATATACAAAAAAGAGAGAAGTTATGTTTAAGTAATGCCTTTATGTATGTTTAGTTCCTTCTAAAAATAATTTACAGTCAATGAAGCACATTTGAAATGTAGTCAATACTGTAATGTAAGGAAACATGGCGGCCAATTTGTGAAGAGGTAAATCTTACAAATAACAATATGATAAATGACCAGATAATCTGTTCTAGTGGTATTATTGAGGGCCAGGTATTGAGAAAATAACTTGTTTTAAAATGGTGCCATGGAGTCCTTTACATTACGGAAGGAACTTCAATTCAAACTTCCATTAGAAACACCTCTCACTGTGTAAGTCTTCCTAAATATTCCATTGAAGTGTCAGCCCAAGTTCTCAAGTTTCAAGTGGCACTTGAATCCACAACCTACTGACTCAGGGTTGAGAAGGCATGGTAGTGCAAATGCAGACAAAATAGATGCAGAATCTCAGTGCAGGTCAGAGGATTGGTCAGAAAACGAAGAACAAGTAGAGAATGATGACAGGTTAATCAGTAGATTGAAATTGGTGCATGACAGGAAGCTAGCTAGAGATATTAGCAAACATGTAAGGAGAGCAAGAGATTCTACAGGTATTTGAAAAGGAAGAAAGTAGGTAAAGTATTGTTCCTCTGGAGAGTGAGAATGAGGAGTTATGAGATAATACTGGAATGGCAGATGAAATTGAAAAGTATTTTGCTTCTGTCTTCACTATAGAAGGTACAAAAACATTTCAGTAATAGCTGTTAACAAGGAGGTGGACGGGAGAGAGAAATTTGGTGAAATTACAATCATGAGAGAAACGGTACTAAGCAAACTGATGGAGATAGCAGCTCTTGAAGAATGGCTGATGCTAAATGCTGAATCCCAGATGGAAACTTGAAACAGCTGCTGCTAAATGATTTTTGTAATTTGTATATTATGAGGAGATGCACTGAAATTAGGAAATGATGTCTCCAGTTATGATGATTTCATATTTCAATAGACATTAATTAAAATAAATAAAATTAAAACATTACGCTTAAAAACAAAAACGCCTTCAAAGTAACAGTACTTTAAAACAGTTCCAAAATATCTTAATTTAAAGACTGCTGTCCACAGAAAGAATAAGAGGTGTGAATGGTCAAACGGTAGAGAAGTTGTAAGCTGTGACAAATGAAGATGTTGGTGGAGGAGGGGTAAACGGGACAGAGGTAGAATGTGAAGGCAACATTTTAAAATATAGAAGTAATGAAATAAAGAAAGACGTTTGATCAATTCTGAGAGATTGTGTGAAATAATAGGGGATAGAGAGATCAAAGGGAAGTAACACATTTAAGAAAACACTGAAGCTTGTGTGAGGGGACAGCTACTTAGATCTTTCAGAAGACAACATAGTAACTGGTCAGATCTCCCAGAAAACAGTATGGACAAGGTTAGACCTGGAGAACCTAGTTGCTGTCAGCCTCAAAGGACACCCCAAGAGTGAAAAGGAATTGCACGTTAAAATTACTAGAAATCTATAGATTTAAATGTCTGTAAGGACTGTTGCTGCACAGGAAAGGAAAGGTTAGCTCTGAGTGTACTTTAAATTCAGATATTTTGGCACAACATCGAGGGTTGAAGGGCCTGTACTGCGCTGTAATGTTTTGATTGGCAGAGTGTGACTAGTGGAGTCTCACAAGGGCCTGTGCTCCCCTCATTGATACAAATTTTAAAAGTTGAGGCCCCAGCACAGGCCCTTGTGAGACTCCACTAGTCACAGTCTGCCTATCAGACAGAGATCCATTTACACCAACTCTCTAGAGAACATAGAACATTTGAATGTTGAACATTACAGATAGGTAGGAAAGTCTGTTGTGCAGAGGAGGTAAGGAAGTTGCCTGTAGATACTATGGATATAGATAGTTTGAGTGAGTGGATAAAAATCTGGCAGATGGAGTATAATGTGGGAAAATGTGAAGTTCACTTTGGCAGGAAAAATGAAAAGGCAGAATATTATTTAGTAGGAGAATGGCTGCAGAATTCCGAGTTGCAGAACAAACTAGGTGTTTTCATGCATGAGCCTCCAACAGTTAGTATGCAAGTTCAACAAGTAATTAAGAAAGCTAAGGGGATGCTATCATTTATGAGGACATACTACATGCAGTTTTGGTCACCTTATTTAAGGAAGGATGTAAATTCTTCAGAGATGATTCAGAAGAGGTTTAATAGATTGATATCTGGAAGGAGCAAGTTTCAGAAAGAAAGATTGAATATATTGGTCTTACTTCCACTGGAGACTTGAACAGCAAGGGGTGACTTCATTGAAGCATATAAGACTCTGAATATTTTTGACAAAGTGGACATGGAAAGGATATTTCTTCTTGTGGGTGAGTCCAGAACTAGGGGACATTGTTTGAAAACGATAGAAATGAAGAGAAGTGTTTTCTCTTAGACTGTTGTGCGACTTTAGAACTTTCTGACTCACAAGGTGGAGGTTTTTTGAAGGTGAAAGTAGATAGATTCTTGTTAGGGATGGGAATTAAAGGTTATCTGGGGTAGATGAGAATTTGGAATTCGAAGCACAAATGCATGATCTTATTGAATGGCAGAGCAAGCTCGAGGTGCCAAATTTTCTACTTCTACACCTATTTTGTATGTTTGTATGAAGTGTAAGGTGCTGAAGAAGGAAGGTAAATCTGAGGCAGACAAAAACCCTGTGAAGTTAGTCCTGAAATAGTAGAATTGCACATTTTGTTCAGATTTGGACCCTGTGCATTCCAATGTTTTACTCTACTGCTGCACAGCTGGTGGATTTACCAAAGAAGAAATTGATAATATTTGAAGCAAATGGAAATAAATTGACCTGGAAGACATACCAAGGCACAGGAGGCATTAGATAAAATTAGAACTAAATAACAGAGGAATTTTGACGTGCTGTTCATCAGTGTTAAAAACATGTTTCATCATAGCATCTTTAAAGTACAAAAATTTCCTGAGGTGCAATCGAAAAGAAAGAGATTATTAAGAGGGATGGCATAATCTTGGACATGCAGGCTGGATTTTAGTGGTGAGCTTAAAACATAAGAGCCAAGTAGATGAGTTTCAGGAGGAAATTTCAGACGATGGAATCCAGACAGCTGAAGATACAATCATCAATGGTAGGGCAGAAAGAGGGTGGCGCAGAAGAGGTTCAGGTCAAAGAAGCAGAATTTGGAGAATTCTGCCTTCAAACTTTTCTTAGCACTGAATGCCATTCAGAGACAATGACTCCCTGAAAAACCCTGCTTGTACTGACAGTAGAGCTGCTGCTGCTATCCATCTAAAGAGACGAGTTATTATTGCTGCTAAATGGTCTTTGTTTGAATTTAAAAAATGGTTTTGCAGCTCCTGTACTTGTTGCAGAATGTGATCTGTATTTTACACTCAGTGATGGAGGCAAGTGTGTAGTCCCGTGCCACCTGTCCTTTTGCTGTATGGTTTCTATTGAGACAGATTGAGAGGAAGCAATTCCTTTTGACAGCTGCCGAAGTCATTAATACACTCATGTGTACTTGAGCCACAGAGAGTAGACCTGCTCCCCATCTTTCCACACCAATCCACCCCTCCCACCACACCACCACTGCCCCCAAATTTCTCTGGGTGGGCACTTATTCCTTGACACTTTGAATAAAAAGAGGAGCCTTACTGCCAATCTAGAATCCTCTATGCAGTATCATTCTTCATCCACTCTGTCAATATCTTATGTTTATCTTACTTTTTTCCAAGGTAGATAGTTGAAGTGTGCAGACTGTTGTTTAAGATGTAGCTGCCAAACATACCAGGCACAGCAAGCATAATTCAGAGGCGGAAAGTTTAAGTAAATGTAAAGCATCCACCACGCACCGTATTGGAACTGGCATATATGCAGTAATTTATGGCTGCATATAGTGACACCAAAACCATTAACTAGAATTGAGCTGATTACACAATGTCCCAGTTAATCATGCCTAGAGACAATATTGCTATAAGTAAGTGGGATTGATTTTAGATATTGAATTTGAGTGTAACTAATGAATATTCACTATATTTTGAATGTAGAAATAATAAATTTGTAACATGTAATTATCCTTCATTCATTGCATTTTGCTTGCCAAATAATCTTCCATTAATCAACAATCTATGTTAACCATAGTTTCCATATGTTCCACCATGCTCCGACTCATTTGCTGACACTGTGGTGTCAATGTTTTCTTCATTAACTTATTGGAAATTAATGAGTGAGCGATGTATCAAACTATAAGAATGAAGGTTCCTGTGATGTACAATTTTGCTGCTCATTGCTCACAATCCTTCATGGATGTCCGCTTTTAGGCTGCTAGATCTATCCTACTTATGTTAATTTGATACAATCTCATACTGGTAGTGACATGCTACATGTTGGTTAGCTGCCTGTTGATTAATAATGTGCAGTTAGTCTTAATTGTGCTGTTGAGTATATGCCTCAGGTGTGGGTTCAAGACAGGAGAGCATCCTGTTAAAGCTAACAAGAACAGTGCTGGAAGTCATGCAAGACCAGAATTGACCTGAAGAGAGAGAAAAATGACACATGGGACAGAGTAGGCTGCAAGATTTCCTAGAGGTATTGGTCAGGGAGATCCAGAGTGGGACAGATGCACTTTAGTTACAAGGAGCCAAAGGCCTTCCAGCCAAATTTGGAGATGAAGGTATGGTTGAGCAAATCAATAGTTCCAGAAATGTTGGGGCAAATGGAGGGCCAAAAATTAGAAGGTTAGGATTTCGAAAACAAACCTGTAAGTGAATTGAGGATAGTTTTTTTCCAGGGAGATGGAAGGAGATAGGGCTGGGGCCAGGAAATCTTTTCAGTGCTGTTGTTTGAGGGATAAATATTGACCAGAATCTTTACTGCTCTTCTTTGAAAAGTGCCTTGTTATCTTTTACATTTACTTGAGCAAGAGAGAAATGTGGCCTTTATTCAATGTCTTAACTAAAAGGCAGGGCAGCATTCCTTCAGTAATGCAATGGCTGTAAAGTCTCTAGGATAAGAAATTACACCCTTAGTCTTCTGACCCAAAGCTGAGAATGCCAGTAATTGAGTCAAGGTTCATACTTCTAGAAGTCTTCAGGAAGATCTTCTCGCTGCTCAACTGGTAGTCTTGGCATGAGCCCAATCAATTTTCTTTAACAGGTCACATTTTAATTTAATTGGTGATTTGCCAATGCCCACCAATGACTGAGAAACATCTCATCATTTAACTTAGTAAGATAGAGGGTTATAGGTGTGCCTAGTAGGTAAGGACATGTTCAGCGCAACTTGTGGGCCAAAGGGCCTGTTTGTGCTATAGTTTTTCTAAGTTTCTATGTTTCTTTCTAAGGTGTAGATAGATGTGCACTGGGTGGAAAGTTTGTCTAGGACCAGGAGAAGAATTTATGCAGGACGTATGTGAATGGGAATTCTTGCTGAAAGAGTCAAAACTGATCTTGTCCTTATCCAATAATACTGGATGATTCAGGTGTTGCCCTACCTGCATCACTTTTTTTATTTTCTATACCTTAATTGCCTTCAGATGTTGGGTCAGGATAGGATGGGTGCAGTGCCTCATCTTGTCATCCTGGATCTTGTTTGTCTCTTTTGCAGGGACTTTGAATTGGATTTTGAATTTGGTTTTTGGAGTGAGTGGGGAATGAATTTGGGTTTGTCTCATCCACTTTGAGCAAAATAACTGCCTTCTCGTAAGAACTTCATTGAATGTAATCTGGGAAATTGAAATTTGTTATTGCACAAATTGCTAATGCATCACAGAATAATGATAACATCGGAGCTTCCTGCTTGTGTTGCTCATCACCACACCAAGTACATCTAACACTATGCCATAAGTGGATTTGGGTTGTTGATGTTTATGGTAAGTTTGATTCTTATTTGAATGGAATAGATTTTTATGTTTCAGGGAGTAATTTTAATAACATCTATACAAGTTGGAGTTGACAGAACAGATGATATGGTTTGCCAAAAAAAGCAATAAAGTGGCTACTTCCATTGATTGTAAGGGGTTCCTTCTATTAGTAAAATATTGGATTACACTTACTTTTAAATCGTGCTTTATCGCCACTGAAGGTAAACATTTCTAATTTCCAAATAGTTTTCTAGATGCTGGTTGTTTTATTAATGGTAGAAAATGTAATTGCTATCAACATTTAGAATGATCAAGCTGAAGCAGTTTTTTTCAAAGTAAAGGTATTAATGAACTAATTAATGCTTTGTTTGGAAATGTTTAATTAATGGGTTCATTCCAGCTGGTGATTGACATCACAGTTTTGAAGATGCAACAATAACAGGTTAGCTCTCCTCTGGGATGGGTTTGTTTGGCTCATTGGGTTTAAGGTCACACAAACAGAACTCGCAAAGCTCTAATTTTTTTGACCATTCAGCTTATTCTCTGCCAGTGTTCATCAGTGTCCCTTTTGTTGTCTCAACCAAGGGATAAAGTAATTGGGCTCCCAGAAGAGCTTGTATTGAACTCCTTGTGCCTGACTGCAGGCAGTAGCAGTGTGATGTGTTGCTGTTTCTTGTATCTTAAGTACTTTACACTTAACCCCTTCCTTTGAAGTAGCCGGCACAAGATTTTTGCAACCACAAAAATGCACCCAGTAAGATGAAGAGGTCACCATCACTTCTAGTGACTCACTTAATCCCCACGAGAAGTTACAAGTGTATCAATACCAGCAAGATTTTTGAAATCCATGCTATTGATTATTATATTTTTCATTTCCAGATATCCTTCTATTCTTTCCTTTAATAAGGATTTCATTCTTTTTCTTACCGCTGATGTTAAACTGACTGTAGTCCATAATTCCCTAGACATGCTCTGTGACCCATCTTAAAAATAAGAATGATCTATTCACCAGTCCCTCTGGCACCATACCTTTTTCTAACTAATTATTAAATATGAATAGTAACGCCTCTGCTATTTCTTCCGCAGATTTTTTAAAATACACGGCTGAAATTTATCTGGACCAGGGTCATTGTTCATTCTGAGTTTGTTTAATTTGTTAAATAATTCCCTTTTTTAATTTTAAAATACATTTATCTCATTGGTCATTTCATCATCCAATGTCTACTTGTCATATCGCCCTGCTGTATACCAAAGGAAAGTAATTGCTTAATATTTCTACCATCCAACTATCAGTAGCTATGGTGTTATCCTGTCTGCATGCTAGTCTTCCTTTTTTATTGACGTGCCCTTGTGAAATATTTTACAATTTTTTTGTTCTCGATAATTTAATTTCATAGTTCCTCTTTGCCTTCCAAGTTATTTTTTGACTCCTTTCCCAGTCTCTTTGTATTCTCTTATCATGCACACCTCTGCTACCTATGTATTTAATGTGTGCCTTTTTCCTAACTCTCAGTTGTTTTCTATGAGGAGAAATTTACCATCAGGAATTTTAGTCGGCGGGGGAAGAGATCTGTTGGCCTTGCGCGGGATTTTCCAGTTTTGGGGTGAGTGTGGCTGGAAAATCCCGCCCTATGGTTTTAGTTTGGTGGAATGGTCTGATGAAGTCTTGAAGTATTGAGCATAAATATAAAGCAACCATAAAGTAATGTCTGTTTCTTTATCCATTGTTACTCTACACTTTCCATATTTCAGATAACTCTAACAGGGCCACAGATGGTATTTCCACATATTAAGGTAAAGTTGTCACGTGTCCAGGGAACAAACAGAATCCTACTCAGATTATTTTTACTTATTCAGATAATATTACTCCTATATTTCATTTTTTTTATGTGTATCACACACTTTTTTCCCTTTGTGGAATAGTGGGGATGGATTCCCTAGCTGATCATAAGCCCATTGAACCATAGTCTGAATGTTCCTTCCATGGCCAACAAGTCCTGGCATTGGACAGGGACGCAACGACTGCGTCACAAGACCCACATGTTTCATGTGATTTTCCCAGACTTCCCTGAACAGCAAACTTTGAATTAGGCTTTAACTGTTAAACATACATTTTAACAAATATAAGAAAAGCAATATGTACAGTTTTTACAGTAGTTATTTTAGTTTGGAACATCCTGAAGATGAAATGCAGGCCTTTCATTAGTTAGAAAATAATAGATAAAATAATGTAACTACTGTGTTAAGCAATGTTATAAATAATATTCCAATGTAGCTTTTTTGCCACTTCTTCAGATATTATCTGCACAAAATATTTCTCTTTTTAGGATATAGAATGCTTCAATAATTTAAACAGATGTGTATACTATTGAAGAAAATGAGTTTGAGTAAGCAAATTTAACTAACTGTTAAATTAATAAAACTGCCAATACAGCACGTATCCGAGCATATTCCACAGGATATTGTATGTGAATTGAGAGGCTACGCCAGAGATCAGGTACAGATGCATGAAGTGGCCAAATGTATTTATGCAAGGTTGGATATGACTTTTGGGATTAATGGAATTAATTGAAGTCAATCTAAACAAGTTCTGTCACATTGTAATCATCAGTGAGGAATGGGAATTTAAAGACTCAAGGGTTAAAGGATATTAGAAGTGTTGTGATTTTTAACTTTAGAAGTCAGTTTTCCCTCCTCACATTGCTAAAGTCATCTGGGCTCTGCATTGTTGTTATTAAGGTTTATTATTAAACAAACTGTTGATGAAATGAATGGGGATGGGGGGATAGGGGAAAATATGTAAAGACCCTAGCTTCAAGGTACTGACCAAGACATTTATTGGCTGGCTGCTTTGCTCCTCCCCATATGATGTATCAGCACCCCTTGAAAATGTGGATAAATAAAACAATTTGTGTCATTTATGAATTCCTAACAAATGCCTGATAGCAACATTGTCACCTGGACATGAAGCAATGTGGAGATTGGAATGTGCATAGATATATTTGTGCTTTCCTAGTGCACCACAGGGAGGACCTGCTGAAAGCAACACGCTTAATTAACGTGAAGCCTTGCAAAAATCTTGCTGTGTTCAACATTGAGCTTGCTCATGTTACAAATAATCATGTTCAACTAGTTAGAAAAGAGGAAGTTTCTCAGGAAAAATAAACCACCTGAGAACTGAGATGATTAAAACATAATTGACAAATGATTTCAACCAAGATGATGTTTGCAGAGTGCTTAAAGCAACAGGTCAGTGGATATTGCAGTGGTTGGTTCTACTATCCCTCTGAATCCAACAATGCAAGTGTCTTTTTTGAAAGTAACTTTTAATCAGTTTAGCTCCTTAAAATACATGTAGTTCTTTTGTGAAATGCTAAAGATTGTTTTTCTTCTAATGACATTAAACCCTTGATAGAGTACAGTTTCTTAGGTGTTAGGGGTCTCTGGTACCTTGCTCAAGATGGTGGTCTAAGGTGCAGAAAAGATTCTGCAAGCTGTATAATATTAGACATATAGTCAAAACAGAAAATGTTGGAAAGACTCAGCAGGTCTGTAGCATCTGTGGATAAAGAAACAAAGTTCATGGGTGGAACTTTACAAGAATAATTCTAAATGTCCAGCTAGCAAGGTACTGATTTGTTTTTGGGCAAGATTTCACACCCAATATTATGGACTTAGACATTGAAAATATGGGCTAGACTTTTCCAGTTGCTGCAGGCAACTGGAAAAGGTTTGGTTTGGTTCACCAGTCAGCCTGTAAGGTTTGGTTTGGTTCACCAGTCAGCCTGTAAGGTTTATTTATTAGTCACAAGTAGGCTTACATTAATGCTTCAATAAAGGGACTGTGAAATTCCCCTAGTTGCCACACTCCAGCGTTGCTTGGGTACAGTGAGGGACTGTTCAGTATGGCCAACATTACCAACATATCTTTGGACAGTGGGAAGAAACCAGAGCAGTTGGAGGAAACCCATGCAGACACAGGGAGAAGGTGTAAACTTCGCACATACAATGATCTAAGCCAGGAATTGAACCCGAGTCCCTGGTGCATTGAGGCAGCAGTGCTAACCACAGTGCCACTGTGCCACCCCAAGGGGGAGAGGGAGCTTTTGCACATGTGCAGACCTCTGATTCAGCACATGTGCAATTCCAACAGCAGGGGCCTGACAGGCAGAGAGAGAGAGAGAGAGAGAGAGGGAGACAGAGCTGTCAGGCTTCTGCTGTTGCAGGCAGCCTCTAAAACTCCTGCCCCACCCACCCCCCTTGCAATCGTGGGGGCCCATGGCCGAGTGCGAGCCCCATACCATTCTAAGTGCAGCCCCTGCCACCCCTCTGCTGCCCAGACTGATTGTGTTCCCTCCTCCGATCCTATCGTGATGCAGAATGGCTGCAGTCCCTTCTTCTCCTTACTTGATTGCAGTTCAGAGTGGCAATGGGCCCTCTCCCTCTGCAGTGACACTGCCCCTTCAGGCCCTGCCCCTTATAAATCATAGAATCGTGTAACCCTACAGTGCAGAAAGAGGCCATTCAGCCCATCGAGCCTGCACTGACCACAATCCCACCCAGGCCCTACCCCCATATCCCTACATATTTTACCCTCTAATCCCTCTAACCTACACAAATCAGGACACTAAGGGGCAGTTTTAACATGGCCAATCAACCTAACCTGCACATCTTTGGACTGTGGGAGGAAACCGAAGCACCTGAAGGAAATCCGTGCAGACATGAGGAGAATATGCAAACTCCACACAGACAGTGACCCGAGCCGGGAATAGAACCTGAAGCTGTGAAACATCAGTGTTAACTGCTGTGCTACCAGTCCTACCTCCTTCAGGTCTCCTCCATAGCCCCCATTGTCCCCAACCCCATTGGCCCTGCCCCCCTAGGCTCTGTCCTGGCAAGTGCCCGGTGTGCATTGCCAAAGTGTCCGGCTGACAGTACCAAGGTGCCAAGGTGGCACTGTCAGGCTGGCACTGCCCAAAGGGCACTCCCCCTTACCCTTGACCTCCCTGGGGGGGGCCTCACTGACCCCTGGTTCCACCAGCAAGGCCCACAGGCTGTTCCCCATTCATGGGGAGATGGTGTTTTCCTGGCTGGAGAGAACCTTTCCTAGCGAGGCCATAAAGGCAAGTGTATGTGGACAGTTCAGTGCTGGGCTCGCTAATCACACGTAAAGTTGCATTACTATAAATTTGAATAATTTATTTAGCCTCTCGCCCATTTCTGGTGAGAGGTTGACCACACCAGAAATTTGGCTCTTGTAAGAGCCCGAGAGCCAGGATATGTGGTGTGATCCTGAATTACTCTCGTGCGATTTTACTGGTTCGCTCCACCCATCGATGTGCGGAGTGAGCTGGTAAAATCCCGGTCAATGTTTTGAGTGCGTTTGACTCTTCTTCAGAGCAGGGTCAAACCCAATCCTGTTCTCATTCAAGCTGACATGTGCTTTTTATAATAGCTGCCTTCTAATATGTCCTGTTCTATACAGATGGGTGAATTTACTGAGCTATTATTTACACTTTTTATTTACCTCAAGTTAATGCTATTCACGTCTTTGGGCAATGACTGAGTCAGAAGAGTGGTACAGCTTTCTCGTGTCTCTACTTCATGCTGTGCTTGGTTGACTCATCAGGTGTTAGATTTGATTTGCATCCAATTCCTTTGTCTGGTCTAAGCTATGTAAATCCACCAGAACACGTGATGATATCTTCTGCTTCCCTACACCCCTCCCCAGATGGAGAAAGCATGGAATGATTGCCAATTGTAACTGGTGCTTAGATTCTGGTCTCACGCTTGGAAGTCAGATGAAGAGAAATACTTGTGCACGTTCCATGACTTCAGGACATCTCAAAGTGTTTTATAACCATAATTACTGTTATAATGTTGGAAACACAGCAGCCAATTTGTACATGGCAAGCTCCTCCAAACATTAATGTGACAATGATTCGACCAATCTGTTTTTGTGTTGTTGATCGGGGAATAAATGTTATCCAGAACACCAGGGAGAATACCTCATCTGTTCTTTGACATAGCACTAAGAGATTCCTTATGTTCACCTGAGAAGGCAGACGGAGCCTGGGTTTAATGTTTCACCCAAAGGATACCATCTTTGACATTGTAACACTCTTTGTGCTGCATTGAGATCTTTGTGCTCTAGGTCTGGATTGGATCTTGATCCACAGTCTTTGAACTCAGTGCAAGTGTTTCTAACCGAGCGAGAGTTGCTGACTGCAGTTGGATTGTAGCTAGCAATCATCACTTTTCTGAATTCAAAAGTTCTGAGGAGTAAAACTGAGAACCAACTTGCACATTGCTTGTGTTATACAACATTTTGATTACCTTTCTCAACATTAATATAATTGTCTGTTGGATCATGTGATTAAATATCTAAAGTGCCATAGTGGTGTCAGGTAGGGATTGCAATAATGTTCTTTCACAATAACAATCTGTGTTTTTGCTTGCAGTACAAGGCTAATTCAGAGGAAGGAAGCCCGCCTGTTCATTTAATCTCACCTTTCAAAGAAGAAATGTCACCTTTTTCGAATGCAGCATGTAGCTGTTTATGATAAGTCCATGATTTGGGTTTAGCCAGCTTTCCTGGGGATCTGTCCTAAGTATTGCTTATCTGTGATTAAATATATGCTGTTTAAAAAAAAATGTTTTTTTCAGGCTAATAGAACTATTTTCTTTATTACAGCATTTTTGCTATGAATACTGGACATTACATTAATTAATTAAGCAGACAGGATTAGATAGAGAAGGTGACAGGGTTTGGGCTTTAGTACAGTAAAATACGAATTAGAGAGAAGCACATTCACTTATCACAAATTCACAAGGTTAACAGTAATGCTAGCATAGGGCAATTAGAAAACATGTTTTGTTTTATCTAATTATTTCTCAAAAATATTATTTTTTTGATGGACTTCTTTTGTCAAAATACATTGTGATAAATTCTTAGGCCTCATTTAATTAGAGCTTTTGAAACATTTATATATATTTTTTCTTTTAAACAAACAATTTTTCAGAAATGAAAATGAATAAATGTGTAACCTTTGTAAATCCTGAGTTATGAAACTGTCCTGGTGCTAAAGGACCACCATCCGAAGATGCATGTCGCAAAACACTTGTGAAAAGAAGGGCCAGATATCCTCAGTAGTAAACAACGTAATGAGAAAGATAGGCACCATAGTCAACATAAATAAATCATAGAACAGTGAACAATCATGGTGAGATGGGAGAGGCTATTGCCTGAAGTGTTTGATGCAAGTAAAATCATTGTATTGCTTTTAGTTTTCAACCATAGCATTAAGAGGATAATTATGTCAAGCAAATCTAGTACAGTCTGTACAAATAATGTGGTTTTGTATCCAAAAAAAAGAGAATTTAATGGACCTGAACTAAAAGGACAATGGGAAAGTCTTGAAATCCCAGACTTTAGTGCCCTTGAAAGGATCATGCTGTGTGAGTTTTTCCTCAGTGTAGTATTTTGCTCCATCTGGCTTTCCTTCTCCGCAAAACTAAATTTCAAACTATCAAAATTTGTTTAAGTCTTGTTGTTTTAAAGCCTCACTGATGGGGGATTAGCTGTGAAAAAGTCAAGATGTCATACGTCAGGAACTGTCAACAGCCTTCCAAAAAACCTGAGCTGACATCTGCTGCGTATCAAACAACGAACATTTTTTTTGGTACATTGATCTCCTCTAGTCAAGCTCAGCTTTTATTTCAAAAGGGCCCAGAATTATATCCCTAAAATTTGTCAGAATCTTCAGATGCAGCTGGCACAAAGGGCCACCTTTGAAATCTGAGCATGCTGCAGGCCTGTTGGCATACTCGCAGCAAGTGCCTTATGGTGTAACAGACAGCACTAATTAATGAAGCAGCAGTTTTGCTGGACTAATGGTAGTCAGGCTAGCAGAATTCTTCATCTTCCCCTTTTCCTTTTGTAAACATTTTAAGGGGTCCTTTAAAGTGACAAATAGTTGGCTGTTAAAGTGTTTTGATCTGCATTCAGCCCACACGTGCCAACCACCCTCCTGACCTCAAGTCATTCCATATATCTCGTAAAATGATGAAATTATCCAGTAAGCAATCTTTGTTTTGTCTCTAAGGATGCCATTGCATGTCGCTGAATAGAAATATGGTAGAGAGGGAGCAGTATATAAGATTCTTCTGTCTGAAAAGATGTTGTTCCTTTTGCGTTTCTAATGCACCATCCTATGCTCATCTTTTCTTCCTGCAAGTTTAGATTATCTTACTGTGTCTGCCTCTAATATTTTTCTGAGGCCTCAAACATGTGGATTTCCTTGTCTCCATCACTCTTCTTTTCCATCTGTTATCTTAAGACTTTTAGAATGTCGAATTGACACAACCAGTACTTCCAGATTTATCTGCACTTTAAATTTCAGTTTCAGGATGTGGATGTTTCTAGCATGGTCAGAGTTTATTGCACATCTCCAATTGAGAAGGCTGTGGTTAATCACCTTCTTGCCCATATGGTAAAAGTGCACCCCCAGTGCTGCTTGTTCCAGTTTTCTAGTGACAATTAAGGATGGTGATAAATGGCCAAGTCAGGAAGGTATGTGACTTGGTGATAGTGATGTTTTTGTACAGTTGTTGCACCTGTCCTTCCTGGTGGCACAGGCTATAGGTTTGGGAGATGCTGTTGAAAAAACAATTGGAAAGATTCTGAAGTATATCTTCTAAATAGTAGGCATTGCAGTCATGGTACTCTGATGGTGAAGGGGTTAATGTCTGGGCAAGTGGATGAGGTGTTGACCAAGTAGACTCGGTTGCTTTGGATGGCAGTATATTTCTGGAGTACTGTTGTTATTACACCCATCAAGGCAAGTGGAGAGCATTCCGTAACTGTCTTTTTGGCGGTGGAATGATTTTGGGAGAAGATGGGAGACAGAATACCAAGCCTCTGACCTGCTTTAGTAGTCTTGGGATTCACATGGTTTATCTAGTCTATTTCTAGTCAGTGGTGATCCCTGGATGTTGATGGTGTGTCACCAGCAATAGCAATGACGTTGAATGTCAAGGGCAGATGGTTAGGCTCTCTCTTGTTGGTGATAATCTTTGCCTGGAACCTACAAGTAAAAATATTGCCAGCAACTGTTACAAGCTGCTCTTTCAACCTTGGCGATATTCTTGACTATTGACCTTTGCATATTTTCATACTAGAAGCAAGTTTATGCAGCCAAGGTTCATTCGATGCAGATGTTAAATTAATTCTTTTCAAGCTGAGGTGTGGGGCACAATGGAAGTTGAGTCAAGCCTCAGAACTTTGTTTCCGAGTATCAGTATGTTGAAAATATGGGAATGAATTCCATACTCCTTTGGTATAACTTTATAGCTTTTTTCTTTAAAAACAAATGGCACACACTTATATGGGACTTGAAAACCTGTGAAATAGCACAAACAATGGTTTAAAGTAAATACTGCAGATACTGGTGATCTGAAATCAAAGTAGAAAGTACTGGGAAAACTCAGATTTGGCAGCATCTTGGAGAAAAAAAGAGTCCAATATGGGTTTTCTTCTGAAGTGAAGGAAGGTAGGAGTGCAATGGGTTTAATGCTTTAGCAAAAGAGGGGAGTGGCACATAGAACAAAAGAGAGGTTTATTTAATCATGGTAAGAAATGCTGGCCTAGCTATGAATGCCCACACTCTATGAATTATTAAAAAATAAGGAATACTGTCAGATTTATATGTTTGGACAAATCATATTTATATTTAAAGTGTGGAGAATGAGTTCATAGAATGTACACAAAATTTTTTTTTTAGCTTACTGTGCCAGTCAACTATTTTGCATTTAATGGAGAAAATTGAGGAAGTTTGCTGGGAATATGAGGAGACTTCAACAGAATATAGACATAAGTTGGGTGAATGGGCAAGAATACGGCAGATGGAATATAATGTAGCGAAGTGTGAAGTTATCCACTTTAGAATAGAAAAAAAACAGAAAATGGTGAGTGACAGGGAAATGTTTGCATTTGGAGAAGCCTGGATGACCTTGTACTTGAATCATAGAAAGTTAACATGCAAGCACAGCAAGCAATTAGGAAGGTCAATGGTATATATTTGCTTTTGTTACAAAGGGATTAGAGGATAAGAGTAAAGACTCTTACTATGATAAATTGTATAGGTTATTGATGAGGTCACAGCTGGAGTGCTATGTGTAGTGTTGGTCTCCTTATCCAAGAAAGGACACACTTACCTTAAAGGGAGTGTTCAAAGATTCAGTAGACCAGTTTCTGCAATGAAGGTGCAGATCCCATTGGAGAGGTATGTGTGTTGTCAGAGGCTGCTAAATTGGGCTTCTGGCCTGTTAATAACATACAAATCAGTAGATTTGCATAATTATTGTGTCTCCACACACTCTGGCTGTAACCTGGTCAGGGCCGGCTTGGTGAATTGTGAAGGCTTTTTGGCTCAGTTTTAGCTCCAATGTCTGATTCAGTGGGACTTCAGGATTCCTGCCAGCGGTGAAGAAGCTGGTGAGTCCCTCTCTACATTAAAAGATATGGTAGAAGACATGTAGTGGCCAGCATAAAGAATCAATGCATAATTTTCAAAATAATATAAATCCCTTTGAAATACAGACCCTACAGAAAAAGTAATCTAACAATAGCCAATAAGTTGCGTTAAAAGTAATACAAAATTAAAGGAAGAGACAGTATTGCCATAAACATTAATGAGCTAACAATAGAGAAGATTTTAGAATTTAGCAAAAGAGGACCAAAAAGCTGATAAGGAAAGAAAACAAACCGTAAAGAGGCAATGAAATGTTTCCAAAGGTATGTTAATGGGAAAAGATTAAAGACAGAAAATGGGGGTCCATTTGCAGTGGAGACAGATGAACATTTAAAAAAGGGGATAAAGAAAAAGCAGGAATAATAAATATGTTGTATTTCTGTTCACGTAGGAGACATAAAAATTCCAGAAATAACAGGGAACCAAGAACTTATTGAAAATGGGGAACTTAATTAGGACTGGAGAAGTTAATGGTACCAAGGGTCAACAAAACCCTTCAATCTGGCAACCTATATCTTAGAGTTTCAAAAGAGCTAGCTGCAGAGATAGTGGATGCATTGGTTCTGATCTTCCAGAATTCCTTAGATTCCAGAATAATTCCCAATGATTGGAAAGTAGCAAATGGGGAAGTACAGGACAGTTGGCCTAACATCAGTAGTAAACAAAATGATAGAAATTATTATTAGAGACATGGTAACAGGGTATTTAGAAAAACATGGTGTGATTAAGCAGAGTCAGCACAAATTTATGACAGGGAAGTCATTTTTTGAGGTGTAACTAATAGAATGGCTCAGGGGAACAGTCAATGTTGTATATTTGGATTTCTAAAACCACTTGATAAAGTGTCAAAAAGAGGTTAATACACAAAATTAGGACTCATGAAATTGATTGAACGTAATATATTTGCATAGATTGAGATTTCGTTAATGGACACAAAACAGTAGAAACAAATGGGATATTTTTGAGTTGATGGGTGTAGTTGGCAGGATGTTACAAGAATCAATGCTTTATAATCAATCTGTTGAATTAAGTGAGCTCACAGTGTGCAATGTACCCAAGATTGCTCATAGTACAAAGTTAGCTGGGAAAGAAAATACAAAAAGACTTTGTGGGATGTAGACAAGTTGGGTGAATTTTGAGGAAAGAATGAATGGCCTAGGTCGATATTCTTTGGCATTTTTAAGGAGAGGTGATCTAATTGAACTATATAATATTCTTAAAGCATTTCGCATGGTAGATGCTGAGAAAATGTTTCCCTGGCCTCAGAAATTGAGTATATAGTCAGTCTCAGAATAAAGGATGGTCATTTAGGTTTGAGATGAAGAGAAAATCCTTCACTCAAATGGTTATGAATCTGTGGTATTCTCTACCTTGCGAACTGTAGATGATCAGCAACTGAGTATATTCAGACCAGAGTTCAGTCGATGCTTCAGTACAAGCAAAATTAAGGGCTATGAGAATAGTGTGAGAAAGTGGGGTTGAAGTCGAAGATCAGTCCTGGCCTGATTTAATAGTTTAATAAACTCAAAGGGCCCAACTCCTGCTCCTAATTCATATGTTCATTTTCCCACATTTCACGGATTTTGAAATGTTCAATGTCATTGTGAGATGTGGCTGATTGACCAACTTGTCTTGTTGTGTGTTTATGTCATCACTAACAAGTTTTCTTCCAAGTTGTTACAGTTGCTCTTGCTCTTTCGTACTATTTTTGTCTCTTTCAGATGATTCCTTTCTCATTTGCAACTCTCACGTCGTACCTATTTTAAACAGCAACTCCTCCCAGTGTCATCTCTTATTCCTTATTCTCTTTCTCAAGCTGCACAGGTTCCACTCTTTTACTTTCAGTTACAACACACAAAACTGCTGGCCTTTCTTTCAGTCGGACCATACTACCCAACCACAGCAATTTCACCAAATACATACATAGGGTTTCACTAGAAATTGGGTGGAGGTCTTTCTCTTGCTGATTCAACTGTGGTACTTTGCTGCTGATAATTCAATTGTATATTCATCCAGAATTTCAGTTGTTCTTATTTTTGTGCCACTTTATAAGCATATTTTGGGCAGAATGGTGGCACAGTGGTTAGCCTCACAGTGCCAGGGAGCTGGGTTCAATTACAACCTTGTCTGTGTAGAGTTTGCACATCTTTCCCATATCTGCATGGGTTTCCTCAGGTGCTCCAGTTTCCTCCCACAGTCCAAAGATGAGCAGGTCAGGTTGATTGGAAATGATAAATTGACTGTTAGTGTCAGGGGATAAGCAAGGTAAATGCATAGGGATAAGGCCCAGGTGAGATTATTGTGATATAGGCTTGACAGGCCAAGTGGTCTCCTTCTGCACTCATTTTATGAGATTTAATTACCAAATCTCAGATAAAGTATTATATATTTTCTGATTTGTCAACTGATCTGACAATTTGCATAATCATTAGGTAGGAGTTGGGAATTATACTGGGGAATATGCCTGGAAATATTGCTATTTTATTCTTAAAGATTCATCAAGGTACAGAATGAAGCCTCCTCATTGTTCCCAGAAGAGCAGTTGGAGTGGTGATTCAGTGAAGAGAGCTTGTAGATAAGAGGGATTTTTACCTTTTTTCTGAGTTTTTTTAAAGCCCGGTGTGTAAAACCAGAAGTAGGCCCCAGTGAGACCTGGGAAAGTTTTTTTTTCCCTTTATAAGGTACTTACTTTAGAGAGTTCGACCTCATTGTTTCCAGGGGAGCAGTTGGAGTGGTGATTTAGTGAAGAGACCTTGTAGGTAAGAGGGATTTTTACTTTACTTTTTTCGCAGTTCTTTTCTCTAAGCCAGAAATGTAAATCAGGAAGTAGGCCCCTGTGAGACCTGGGGAAGTTTTTTTTGCCCAATAAATTTGAACGGAGAGAAAACCCGAGTCTCCCACCCTCCCCGCTCCTCTAACCTAAAAAAAAGACTTGGAGTGAGAGCAGTAAGCTTTCTTTTTTCGTTTATGCCTTTAACCTAAGGGGGTGAGGGAGTATCAGGCAAGATCTTTCTTTCTTTTTATCCAGAGGGAATGTCAGGAAAGGCAGTGCAATGTTCATCCTGCAGGATGTTTGAGGTGAGGGATGCCATCAGTGTCCCTGCTGATTTCATCTGTGGGAAGTGCACCGATCTTCACCTCCTCAAAAACTGCGATAGGGAACTGGAGCTGGAACTGGATGAACTTCGGATCATTCGGGAGGCACAGGTGATCATAAACAAAAGCTTTAGGGATTTGGATATTCTGAAGAATGAAAATAGATGGATGAGGGTGAAAGGGGCTGAGAGGAAGCAGCCAATGCGGGGATCCCCTTTTGTTGTTCCCCTCAGCAAAAAGCGTTGGATACTGTTGAGGGGGATGATCTACCAGTAGTAAGCCAGAGTGACCGATCTCCAGCACTGAGTCTGTCCCTGTCCCTCAGAAGGGAAGGGGGGCAAGCAGGAGAGCAATAGTGATTGGGGACATGATGGTTAGAGGAACAGATAGGAGGTTCTGCGGCAGCAAAAGAGACTCACGGATGGTATGTGGCCTTCCAGGTGCAAGAGTCCGTATGTCTCAGACCGTGTTTTCAAGATCCTTAAGGGGGAGGGGGATCAGTCGCAGGTCGTGGTGCACATCAGTACAAACTATGTAGGTAGGAGAAGGGGTGGGGATTTAAAATAGGAATTTAGGGAGCTAGAATGGAAACTGAGAGCCAGGACAAAGCATGTTGTCATCTCTGGTTTGTTGCTGGTGCCACGTGCTAGTGAGTTGAGGAACAGGGAGAGAATGCAGATTAACATGTGGCTGCAGGGATGGTGTAGGAGAGAGGGTTTCATTTACTTGGATAATTGGAGCACATTCTGGGGAAGGTGGGACCTGTACAAACAGGACGGTTTGCACCCGAGCCAGATGGGCAGTAATATCCTGGGAAGGAAATTTGCTACGGCTCTTTGGCGGGGGGGGGATTAAACTAATTTGCCAGGGGGATGGGAAATGAGCTCTAGTCCAAAAGCCAGTGTTGAGGGTCGTGAGGTACTGAGGAAGGTATCAAGGTCGCAGGAGTGTACAGGCAGACAGGATAGTGGTTTAAAGTGGATCTACTTCAATGCAAGGAGCATCAGGAATAACGTAGGTGAACTTGGAGCGTGGATTGGTACTTGCGACTATGATGTTGTGGCCATTACGGAGACATGGGTAGAACAGGGACAGAAATGGTTGTTGACAGTTCTGGGGTATAGATGTTTCAGTAAGAGTAGGGAAGATGGTAAAATGGGTGGACGAGTAGCATTAAGAACATAAGAAATAGGAGCAGGAGTAGGCCGTCTAGCATTTCGAGCCTGCCCCGCCATTCAATAAGATCGTGGCTGATCTGAAGTGAATCAGTTCCACTTTCCTGTTTTCTCCCCATAACCCTTAATTCCCCTGTCTATCAGAAATCCATCTACCCGTGACTTAAATACCTTCAACAAGGTAGCCTCCACCACTTCAATGGGCAAAGAATTCCAGAGATTCACCACCCTTTGAGTGAAGATGTTCCTCCTCAACTCTGTTCTAAACTGCCCTCCCCTTATTTTGAGGCTGTGCACTTTAGTTCTGCTATCCTTTCTAAGCAGGAAGAATCTCTCTACCTCTATCCTATCTATCCCCTTCATTAGCTTGTACGTCTCGAGAAGATCCCCCCTCAGCCTTCTAAACTCTAACGAGTACAGACCCCGTCTATTCAATCCCTCTTCATAAGCTAGCCCCCTCATCTCCGGTGTCAGCCTGGTGAACCTTCTCTGTACTCCCTCCAAGGTCAATATTATCCTTTGGCAAATACGGGGACCAAAACTGCACACAGTACTCCAGCTGCGGCCTCACCAGTACCTGTACAGTTGCAGCAAGACCTCCCTGCTTTTATATTCTATCCCCCTCGCTATAAAGGCCAACATCCCATTCACCTTCTTGATCACCTGCTGCACCTGTAGACTGGGTTTTTGCGATTCGTGCACAAGGATCCTCTGCACTGTAGCATGCTGCAGCTTTTCACCCGTTAAATAATAAACCCTCCTACTATTATTTCTATCAAAGTGGATAACCTCACATTTGCTAACGCTATACTCCATCCTCACATTTGCCAACGTTATACTCCTCGCCCACTCACTCAGCATTGTTAATCAAGGATAGTTTAATGGCTGCTGAAAGGCATTTTGAGGGTAATCTGCCTACTGAGGTAATATGGGCTGAAGTTAGAAATAGGAAAGGATCGGTCACGTTGTTAGGAGTTTTCTATAGGCCCCCAAATAGTAATAGAGATGTGGAGGAGGAAATGGCCAAGCAGATTATGGATAGGTGTGGAGGTCGCAGGGTTATCATGCGTGACTTTAACTTCCCAAATATTGATTGGAACCTTTAAAGGTCGAATAATTCGGATGGGACACTTTTTGTACAGTGTGTGCAGGACGGTTTCCTGACACAATATGGGGATAAGCCGATAAGAGGTGGGCCACATTGGACTTGGTACTGGGCAATGAACTGGGCCAAGTGTTAGATTTGTTTGTGGGAAAGCACTTTGGAGATAGTTACCACAATTCAGTGTCCTTCATTATTGCAATGGAGAGGGATAGGGTCACACGGCAGGGCAAGGTTTATAATTGGGTCGGGGTAATTATGATGTGATTAGGCAAGAGTTAGGGAGTATAAGATGGGAACAGAAACTGTCAGGTATGGGCACAAACGAAAAGTGCAGCTTTTTCAAGGAACAAATACTGCGTGTCCTTGATAGGTATGTCTCTGGCAGGCAGGGAGGAAATGGCCGAGTGAGAGAACGATGGTTCACAAAGGACGTTGAATGTTTTGTCAAGGGGAAAAAGGAAGCGTAAAGATGAAAAAACAAGGTTCAATTGGGTTGCTTGATGGTTACAAGGTAGCTAGAAATGAATTAAAGAAAGGGTTAGGAGAGCTAGGACTGAGAAGTCCTTGGTGGATCAGATATAGGAAAACCCTAAGGCTTTTTACTCAAGTGAGAAATAAAAGAATGGCCAGGTTGAGGTTACGGCCAGTCAAGGATAATAGTAGGAATTTGTGCATGGAGTCAAGAGATAGGTGAGGCATTGAATGAATACTTTTCTTCAGTGTTCAGTAGGGAGAGGGGCCATGTTTTTGAGGAAGAGTGTGTGATCATAGGATGGAGGAGGTAGATGTTCTGAGGGAAGATGTATTACCAATTTTGAAAAACCTGAGAGTCGCTAAGTCCCCTGGGCCAGATGAGATACATTCTAGGATACTTTGGGAGGCAAGGGATGAGATTGTGGAGCCTTTAGCTTTGATCTTTGGGTCCTCACCATCCAAGGAGATTGTGCCAGAGGACTGGAGAGTGGCAAATATTGTTCCTGTCTTCAAGAAAGGAAATAAGAATGACCCTGGTAATTATAGGCCAGTTAGTCTTACTTTAGTGGTCAGTAAGTTAATGGAAAGGGTCCTGAGAGATAGGATTTATAACCATTTGGAAAGATGCAGCTTAATCCGGGATAGTCAGCACGGTTTTGTGAGGGGTAAGTCCTGCCTCACAAATTTGATTGAATTCTTTCAGGAAGTAACTAAGTGTGTAGATGAAGGTAGAGCAGGTGATGTTGTATACATGGATTTTAGTAAGCCATTTGATAAGGTTCCCCATGGTAGGCTCATGAAGAAAGTAAGGAGGTGTGGGATAGAAGGAAATTTGGCCAATTGGATAAGTAACTGGCTGTCTCATAGAAAACAGAGGGTGGTGGTGGAGGGAAAATTTTCAGACTGGGAGCCAGTTACCAGTGGTGTACCACAGGGGTCAGTGCTGGATCCGCTGCTATTTGTGATTTTTATCAATGACTTAGAAGAGGGGGCTGAAGGGTGGGTTAATAAATTTGCTGATGACACCAAGATTGGTGGAGTAGTGGATGAGGTGGAGGGCTCTTGCAGGCTGCAAAGAGACATTGATAGGATGCAGAGCTGGGCAGAAAAGTGGCAGATGGAGTTTAATCCTAATAAGTGTGAGGTGATTCATTTTGGTAGGACAAACTTGAATGTGGATTACAGGGTCAACGGCAGGGTTCTGAGGAACGTGGAGGAACAGAGAGATCTTGGGGTTCTTATCACAGATCTCTGAAGGTTGCCACTCAAGTGGATAGAGCTGTGAAGAAGGCTTATAGTGTGTTAGGGTTTATTAATGGGGGGGTTTGAGTTTAAGAGTCATAGGGTTATGCTGCAACTATGCCTGACTTGGTAAGACCACATTCATAATATTGTGTGCAGTTCTGGTCACCTCACTATAAGAAGGATGTGGAAGCATTGGAGAAGTGCAGAGGAGATTTACCAGGATGCTGTCTGGTTTAGAGGGTAGGACTTATGAGGAAAGGTTGAGGGAGCATTTCTTTTTTCTTTAGAAAGGAGGATAAGTGGCAACTTAGAGGTTTATAAGATGGAGGGCAATAGATAGAGTGGATGTGCAGAGACTATTTCCTCGGGTGGATGTAGCTGTTAGTAGGAGGCATAACTATAAAGTTCATGGTGGGAGATATAGGAGGGATGTTTGAGGTAGATTCTTTACTCAGAGAGTGGTTGGGGTGTGGAATACATTGTCTGCTATAATAGTGGAGTCAGACACTTTAGGAACTTTCAAGTGGTTATTGGATAGGCACATGGAGCACTCCAGAAATGATGGGGAGTGGGATAGCTTGATCTTGGGTTTGGACATAGTTCGGCACAACATTGAGGGCTGAAGAGCCTGTACTGCGCTGTACTGTTCTATGAAGCCATTTCCCCATCAAGTCCCTGCTGGTTCTCTACAGGGTAATCCAGTTAACTCTTTTCTTTCAGAGTTCATCAGCTTTATTTCCTTCAAGTGCCCTTCAATTTCTTTTTGAAATCACTGCTCATTGCCACTTCCAACACCCTTATAAACAATATATTCCAAGTCAATACTGTCCCTACACAAAAAAAAGTCTTTCCTCACACCGTCCATATGTCTTGTGCCCAAAACTTCGGCCAGAATTTTACCACATCGCCCATCCGAATTCCAGGGCAGTCGAGGCTCATAGAACAGGCGGCAGGATGACACAGTGGTTAGCACTGCTGCCTCACAGCACCAGAGACCTGGGTTCAATTCTGGCTGCGGGTCACTGTCTGTGTAGAGTTTGCACATTCTCCCCATATCTACGTGTGTTTCTTCCGGGTACTCCGGTTTCTTCCCACAGTCCAACAATGTGTGGGTTAGATGGATGGGCATTGTAAATTGACCCTAATGTCAGGGGCATTTGTAGGGTAAATATGTGGGGTTACAGGAATAGGGTTTGACTAGGATTGTGGTCAGTGCAGACTCAATGGGCCGAATGGCCTCCTTCTGCACTGTAGGGATTCTACGACAGAACAGAATTCTCCGTTGGCCTAAGGTGAGATCTTATCAGCTTTGCCTGAGCGAAGTTGTAAAATCCCACCCAAAATCCATGTCCCCTGATCTTTGTGCCATTGATTAAGGAGAAAAGCTTTTTATTTGTCTTCCTGTTCTAAACTTGTTATAATCTCTTCACAAATAGAAACTTTGTAATGCTGACTAACTGCATTGAAGTTAAGCATTATTTCTAACTGGCAACTATTTGATGTTCATAATGGAGTAGGGAAAAATGCAATTTAGTGTGAGGTTTTAGTAAGGGCAGTGTTGGAGGTAAGGGAAAGGCTAGTGACCACGACTCCACCCCAGGTCACCAATTTGAGGCTTCAATGATTTTACTTCACAAGTCTCATTTACATGACGCCAACCAGTTGTTCACAATAAATGGGGCAAAAGAGGGGGCTGACCTCATGCTGACTGCTGGTAACTGCTGAGCCAGAGATCACCCAGCGGCATTTAGATAAGCTGTGGGGTTGAAGTCAATTTCAGGAAGCCCAGGGCAACACAGGCCTGGATTTTCCATGTGGAAACTGGAGGAGCACTGTAAAGCCTCTTGTTTCTGCAGTTCGGATTTCATGGAGGAGGGCAGGTACATCACTCCCTCAGCAGTTAAGATGTGGTTCAGTACCTAATACCATCACAAAAATCTGATTTACATGAACCATGTAGCTTTGACTTCAGACAACTGGCTAAGATTACTCATTAATTATACATTCAGGTAGTGATTTGGTCAAAAATCCTGAAATGCCCCTTTTGTTTGAAGCTGCTGTCAAATGAGGCATTAACGTTCATGTGCTGGAGACATTGCAGGCAGAGAAGGTGAAACATTCTGTATCAGGAGAGACATACTTACTCTTGTATAGAGTATCAATAAAGTGGTTTGAAGTAATTACTTGAGTCAGATCAGAATTACTTTCATTAAGATAGGCTACACAACCAATTTTCAAATCTTTGCAGTAGCATCACTGGTAAAACCAATCTGATGATTGGTTGGTGCCATCAACACTAATGGTGCAAAACTGTAGAAAACCTGTTAGAAGCAAAACTCTGCAAACGTGCCTAAGAACAAGGCAAACTGCAAAGCAGTAACATTGTGAGTACCATTTAGGCATCACTGCCCCCACCCTATCCATTCGAAAGTCTCAAGGGTCTGTAGAGATGCCAAAAGTGGGAGTTATGGAAGAAACATGTCCTCTGCTATTGAACAGTGTTGGGCTTATATGCTAAACAGCCTAAGCACGAGGTTAATTCATTCATTTATGCCATTGGACTAGTCAAGATATTGAGTAGGAGAGACTCTGGCAATCTTTGAAACAATCCTAAAAGCATTTGACACATACTTTAAACTGAAATGAAACCTCATGATTGAGCAAGCACGATTTAATCAAAGACCCCAAGACTAGGGGCATCAGTTGAATTATTCTTTGCTGATCTATATCACCTAGCCAAGTCTTAAGGGTATGGTGCTTTGAAAGATGAATTTATTCATGACTGCATTGTTGTCGGAGTCTGCAATGAAAAGCTGATGGATAGTTTACCCATGAAAGACGACCTCACTCTCGATCAGGTGGCTCTGTGTGCTAGACAGACCAAACACAGAGTGATAATTTAGATTGTAAACCATCTCAATACTGAGGCTCTAGATGACTCTGTTAGTTGGGTAGGCCCAAGGGTTGCAACCGCACTCACTTAAAAACCCGCCAAAAGGGGCAAAAAGTCAGGAATGGCCTCTTCTGCATAGTAGAGATTCAATTCAATTTTAAAAAAATCACAGCTGCCAAGGTTGCCCAGCAAGGAGCACAGAGTGTTTCCAGTGTACGAAGACAGAACATTTCAAGTCCTTCGGTGACTCAAACAACTTTAATGGGAGAAAAAAGACAGGAGAGTATTTATGATATGCAAGCTATCCAAAATATTGGAAATAATGACAGACGCAAAATTACATAATTCCTAAGAGAAGTTAATGGTCCAGATTAAGACCATTGGTCAGTCACAGAGGAAGTGGATAGCTTCAACACTGACTTTAAAATTGACACAGTAAGAAGTCTCATAACACTAGGTTAAAGTCCAACAGGTTTATTTGGTAGTAAACGCCACTAGCTTTCGGGGTTTGCCCCTTTGTCAGGTGAGGTGTGATTCACCTGACAAAGGGGCAAACCCTGAAAGCTTGTGGGTTTACTATCAAATAAACTGGTTGGACTTTAACCTGGTGTTGTGAGACTTCTTACTGTGTTTACCCCAGTCCAATGCTGGCATCTCCACATCAAATCAGAGGAGCAGGGAACCAGCTAGCTTTGTTAGCTAGACAGCTGGCTAGTGATATCGAGTAACACCAACAGTGTGGGTTCAATTCCCACATTGAGGTTATTCATGTGGGCCCACCTTCTCAACCTTGCCCCTCACCTGAGGTGCAGTGATACCAGGTTAAATCACCACGGTTTGAGGGGAAGAACAGTCTATGATCATTGGGGACTCTAGCGATTTTACCTTTAATCAAGATAAAATAGGCCATGCAATCAGGATTCTGGTGATGCAGTAATGGTTTCACAACAACACTGATGGTGATTGGTACTTGCCTTTCCAACACATGCCACTGTTATACACAAGACAGAGATAAAAAGAAAACAAAAATGGAGTCTTTTCCTTTAAGCCCAACCTCTAAACTCTAGAGATGCCGCCTCTACTAATAAGGCCCATTCTACCACATAGTTAAAACCCTGCTCTGAACATTTATTGCTTGTGTCAGAAGAAGGAATGCACACATCGTCAATAATGTAATGGGCAATGTTTGATATTTTTCTAAAAATTATACATGCCAACTGTTGGGCTGAGCTGCAGCAATGAAACACATTGGCCAGTGTGGATATCCAGGACAACCTGCTAATATGGAAGCTGTCTCTGAAATAAACTGGGCTTCTCCTGAGGAATAAGCAATCATGGACTGTAGTAGCAGGGCGTTTGGGGTTGAATGGGGTAAAAGTGTGATAGCTCTACATTATTCAAAATCTCCACAGACCTACCTTACAACATCCTGTGACATGGCGAACAAAGGCTGGCACATCAATCCAACCACAACAAAACCCTTCAACGGTAGATCGACTGATGACTTAAGGCAGATGAAGGGTTGCAGCAGAGTCCTGTTCACAATTATGTAGATCATTGAATTCAGAACATGTCTCACAGAAGGCAGTATGAGGCCTGCTCCTCCTCAGTACTCTTAACAGTCACCATGCATAGGCCTCTCTTCTACAGATGGCAACTATCAGTATTTAATCAGTGTTTTAACAATTCCCCATGTCTTACCTGTCAGCTTTTCCTGACAGAAATTAGTATTCTTTACTGTCTCAACTAATTTCTTCACTAATCACTCCAGACTTCCCTGAAAATGCCTGTACATGTGCAAAGAATTGGGTGCCTGGATTAAATTTGAACACCTGTGTACATGCTCACAATTGGAACAGCTGTGCGCATTCCTGGAAGCAACAACACTTTGCCCATATGTGGAGGCTCAACATAAATGGATCTGCATGGACACAGGGCCCAGGCTGGTCTGTGATCTGCCAAAGGCAGCCTGGTAAGAGAAATATATTTTGTTATTCTACACTATTTTGAACTCTACAATCTACAGACAGGAAAGAGTTTTGCCTCTTCCTAGTCAAAAGCCACATCAAATTTTGGATCCAAACTCAAGCTATTCAAAGTTAGCAACAGTGACTTCAGTATTTAAAAGAGTTGAAATCCTTGTCATTAAAGTTGAATCATGAGCAAGTTATCAAAGCACAACATTTTCTGCCCTTTGCTTTAGTTTAAGGATACACGGTGACACAATAGTTAGCACTGCTGCCTTACAGCTCCAGGTATCCGGGTTTGATTCCTGGCTTGGGTCACCGTGTGTGTGGAGTCTGCACATTCTCCCCGTGTCTGCACGGGTTTCATCCAGGACCTCTGGTTTCCTCCCACAGTCCAAAACTTGTGCTGGTTAAGTGCATTGGTCATGCTAAATTCTCCCTCAGTGTACCCGAACAGACACTGGTGTGTAGTATCAGTAACTTCATTGCAGTGTTAATGTAAGCCTACATGTGATACTAACAAATACATTTTATTTGTTTCAGCATTGGGTACCAGTGAAGATTGACAAAGGCAATTTGTGGAAACACGGAACTTGAGGCGGGCAAGAATATGGACTATAACATTCTAAGTAACGAGTATGTAAGTTTCTGTATATCACAAAATTAATTTAAATATTTGAAGTTAACATAGACAAGCAAGATGGCAGGACAAACTTAGAAATTTCATATGAATTATAGGTAGAGTCACAAAGTGGTTCATAAATTTCTGAATCATGCAGGTGGACATTTGGTTCATTGGCCTGGAAAGAGCTATCAATTCTTGTGTGTATGTGAGAGTAATCCATGTTAAATTACTATTGTTACGGTTATAGCCATTACCCCAGCTGTGAAATGAGTAAAAATAGCCCAAATGGAGAATTACGGGAACTGGTTATCAGAGTGCTTCTCTAATCCTGTAAAATCCATGAAAAATGTACGATCTACCAGTTCATTTATGAATTAAAGCTCTGCAGCTTCATAATTGGAACAACAAAATTGTGATGCTGCTTAAGTAAATGTTTGTATTTGCCCCACTCCCAGTTTTCAGCTTCCTGATGTAACTGAGTCAAGCCAAGATATGATTGCAACACTGGAATTTTAGGCTGAGACCCCATGTCACCATTTCAGCCTTTTTGTTTGGACACAAGGTGAAAACTGGTAGCCTTGGTATGTGCTGTGAATACCTCCCAGCAGAGATAAGATCCCAGCAACTGTGGCAGGAGACCCTATAGAGCTCCATGGGTAAGGGGGCCTTTTCTTGCTTCCCTACCCCAGATAAAGTCCTAGTATCAATGGGTAAATGATGGGCACAATCCCACTGCATCATGGGGCCCATTTTATGCTCCCTTCTGAGGGGATGCAAAATGCTGGCCATTCTTTCTGGTGTTGTTAGAAATTTCTACTATAAAGTTGATATCAGCAATGTTCTTTTCCAAGCATACCTAAGATGCACACATTTGTGAACAAGTTTTCCTTTCCTACCCGGGAATGGTGAAGTTTTATAGACAAAACATGCAGCTGTTTTCCTGTCTATTGCCATCAGGCTCTTTTGTTTGCAGTAACCAGTGAAACCCCAAGGGCTTCAGGTTATCTTGGAAGAAGATATGTGGTTTTTAATGCACCCTACCCACCTCTTCAACCATTCACACTTCTGCCATTGATGCACAGTATATAATTTCCATAAGGAAGCATCTTATCAAGGCTCCTTTGACATCACCTATGATTATTGCCAAGTAGAAGTGAAAAGCCAGGAAGTGCATAGGAACCCCACCACTGCAACCTTCCTCCCAAGTCACATACCATCCTCAATATTGCTGCCCTTTCACTGTTGCAGTGTCTAATCATTCCTTAGCCAGTCACAACCATCATACAACAGAACTGTCTTCAGAAAACTGTGTGCCTAAGCTCTGGCCTAAAAGGTTTATGTGGGTTTAACTTGCAGTTTGCTGAAACAGTCAGAGTGAACACTGCCCTTATTGAGTTAAATTTCGGACCCTCTTTGAAGTGTTCAGAGAAACACCCATTCTGAATATTGAAGAAATTCTGTTACACACAAATTGTAAACTGCATTTTATGGAATCCATTGTGTCTAATTCATATTTTTCTAACCACTGTTACCTTGAATGGAATTTTCATTCTCACTGTGATTGAGACTTCGTTCAGTCCTGTCATAAATATAAGTACAGGCTTAGAATGGAGGTCAACAGGTAGGCACATCTCTTGATGTTTTTAGTTCTATAGAAAGTGACCCCAAAAGCTGTTGAGCAGTAAGTGAAAAATTTAAAAAGTTGTTACTGTGAGGTTTCCTTGGGAAAAAAAGTTATAGAACTTGTAACATGAATTAAAGTGCCACTTTTGCGATTTGCTGGTACACTGTTTGTTGATTTGGAGTGGGCACACAAAGCTGGCAAGCCTTATCTGCTCATCACAGTTGGTAATGAAGAGGTAATTTTCCTCACTACCCATGGCCCCAAGCCACACTTTCCCTTAATCTTTGCAAGCTGCCTGAGAGTGCTCATTCATAATCTTAAGCAACTGAAAGACCCTTAGATTCTTAACACAACCATACACGTTAGATTTCCATCAGGGTCAATTTCAAAGAGAGGTTCGAGTGACACATGAGTTGTGTTGCACCTCAAGCGAATACCCATGTGTATTTTTTCAATAATTGGTTTCAAGAGAATTAAAAGAAAGAAGCTATTTTAATAATGAGATTCCTTTTATCTGTGAAAACAGAAGATTTTTCTTGGCAATATAAAGGAATATATTAATAAACCTATTGGCAAACTGTGTATTCAATTTTGAAAATGATCCCCCGATAGGATTAAAGAGTAATAATGAGATTTAGGAAAGGATGTGACTAATAATGATTTTTTTCAAGACGTTAAGCCTCTACATCTGTGATTACCCATTGGTACTATATTTACAATTAATTATCAGTTATAACTGGCTTTTTATTTCATGAGAATGAATTCTGGTGTGTTTTTCTTTTATCCAGCCTCATGTATCACTTACATTTCCCACAGATTCTTCTGCCTAAGTGCATTATCCTGTTAAGTTCTGAAAAGCTTTATTTCAAGGTTTGTTCTCTTGGTGCTTAATCCTTATTTACACAGAAGTTGGTAATTCAGATACAATCAAAATAAACAGATCTAACTCTCACTAACCTACATTATTTAAATGGCGCAGGTAAATTCTGAAGTTAAGATGGTGTCAATTTCCATTCATAGATGTGAATTCATCTGCAATTGAATTTGATTTGATGTTTAAAGACCTGCTATTGTATGAAGGGCTCCAAAACCATGTTAACCCAAGCTTTCCTATATAGGCTTCTGGGTTGTGCTGTGTTAGTAACTAGTTATTCCCAGGGTGTTCTGAGGTAGAGAGATTCTTCCCGCTCAGAAAGGACAGCAGGACTAGAGGGCACAGCCTCAAAATGGGGGGGGGACAGTTTAGAACAGAGTTGAGGGGGAACTTCTTCACTCAAAGGGTGGTGAATCTCTGGAATTCTCTGCCCGTTGAAGTGGTGGAGGCTACCTCGCTAAGTATATTTAAGACACGGGTAGATAGGTTTTTGGTAGGCAAGGGGATTAAGGGTTATGGGGAGAAAGCAGGAAAGTGGAACTGAGCCACTTCTGATCAGCTATGATCTTACTGAATGGCGGGGCAGGCTTGAGGGGCTAGATGGCCTACTTCTGCTCCTATTTCTTATGTTCTTATGTTCTGCGCGGGACTAATTATTTAAACTTTCTTTTCCTCCGATTCAATTTTATTCTCCATTGCAGGCACTGGCCCTCGCTGTGTAATCATACTAAACATCCCAGCAGTATTACAGCTTGTCCAAGATAGGGGGAAGCAATAACCTAGTGGTATTATCACTGAACTATTTATCCAGAAACTCAGCCAATATTCTGGGTACAGGTGTTTGAATTCCTGTACGACTGATGATAGAATTTGAATTCAATAAAAAAAATCTGGAATTAAGAACCTGCTGATGACCATAAAGCCATTGTTGGAGAAAAACACCTGGCTCATTAATGTCCTTTAGGGAAGGAAATCTGCTGTCCTTGTCCGGCCTGGCCCAGAGCCACAGCAATGTGGTTGACTCTCAACTGCCCTCTGAAAGGGCAAGCCATCCAGTTCAAGGGCAGCTAGGGATGGGCAATAAATGATATCCATGTCCTACAAATAAAGAAAACTGAATTTTCTTCATGCAAGCTGAGAAAGTGATTGTCAGCAGGCCTTCCAATAATATGGAGCATCACAGCTAAACTCTGCATTTCTTCATCCAGTGTTCATGTGTGTTCTACCAGAGATTACTGGGCAGTGATGAGGACTTGAAGTGGCACTGGTTATTTATCTCTCTCCCTGTTCATGAGGTGCATCAATCAGTTAGAATTCTGTGTAAAGAGAGCCAAATCTTTCTTAATCTGTTTAGTTACAGCAAGTACAGGAGATCAGCAAACTAAAGCAATGCTTTAGTCAAAGGCTTTGTGAAAGGATAAATAAAGTACTGAGCAGAACTTACAGCACTTTGGACCAAAGCAAAATAAACCCAATACAAGACATTCCATTTGCTCACGACAGTGCAAACACTAACAGTGTAGTGGAAATCTGTCTCCTAAAAGCTGTTAGTTCAACTGAAAATTCCAAAACAGAGATTGTTACACTTTTCAAACAAGGTTATTATCGTTATGGAATCAAGATGAGTGCGACTATGATGGAATTGAATGTGACCACAGGATGGAGGGGCTGAATAGCCTTCTCCTGTCCCCATGTTCCTCATGCAAAGCACATGTGACTGAAGCATTTTAAAAAAAATTTAGTTGCAACATTCTGAGAGCTACATTTGAACACACTCTCCACCCTTCCCAATTCAGAGTTGAGGATCTCAAGTTTTATACAGTCTACACTTATGATAAATGATGTTTGTACTCTAAATGCACAATCTGCAACTGCATGAGGTAGATGTTGACCTTGTGTGATAGGGAATCGACAGCCTATTTTATATCTCTCCTGAGTTTTATTTTCACTGAAATCAATGTCAATGGACGCAATAGGAGAAAGCATGTCTCAAACTGTCATACCTCATTGCAATGAGGGCAGAAATCTTTCACCCTCTTATACAGACTTATTGTAATTGTGCAGTAATAACCACTTGCCTGTGTGTCCTGAATCTGAATTGTAAGTTAAGTTGTCTTTGAACATAAGAATGTAAGAACATAAGAACTTAAGTAATTGAACCATTAGTTAGGGAGTCTCTTGAGATGTTTTGTCCCTCCTCTACTTTTTCACCTCAAGGGTTGAGTTTATATATATCCTCCTTCAGTAAAGAGATTGCACCTTGCCGTGCTGATGACTTTTTCTGAGTTCTATAACTATTCTTGCCTGTAAGTAGGAGGCATGATACAGAATAACATTAAGTCTTGGTGTGTCAACTTCTTAACAACTGCTGCCTTATGCAACTCGAGGTATGTTTAAGCATTATGGTGTAACTATCTGGTTTTCCTGTTCCTTTTGAGATAGAGATTTTTTTACTATCACCTATGAGGTTCGGTAACCATCAACTTGAGTATCACAGATCAGCATTAAGCTTTGTCAAAGTGACAGAATTGAGTAGATCTGTGATGGGATTATTAGAACTTGCGGTTTATTAGTCTGCGCTGTTGTGCTTGAGTCATCAAGACCAATAAGACAAGTCTATAGATAGTTTTAAACTTGACCATGAAAAGTGGAAGTAGACTGAGGATGTAACATTTCCTTACTCCATCACACATGTTACATGTCTGGTGATATTTAATATAGTGTGCTATGTATCCATTTTAGTGATGCCCTTGTAATCAGTGCTTTTGCCTTGTTGAATCTCTAATCTACAAATTCCAGGTGATCTCACGCACAACATCAATGCAGTGTTGAAATTATGACTCCACATCAAGCTATGGTCTACTTAATTCTTTGAGACGTTAAATACAATGGAACCCCTTCATATCCTTTAGTCTTTCCTTCTATTCAGTATAGTCTAATTTGCGTTGTTTTCTTTTTACTCATTTTAGCTTTGCTGTAGTTCTGCACTGCAGTTCTTGTTTTTTAAAATCCGGATTTCTCCACTTTAAAAACAATTTAACTCCCTTGAGTTTTACATCTGAGAATTGTACCAGTATTATCCATATCTCTGTATTCTTAACAGGAACAATATGTGCACTGCGGGGATATATTCCATTGGAGAACTGTTGCCCTTGATTAGATTGTTCCGGACTCTTGTGTTTGGGCATAACATGATTACTGAATTTGGCAAGCATTGTTCAGCAACTGCTTTCATAGCTCACACTCTCTGAAACCGGCTTTTCACAGCAAATGGGAATGTTTCTTGATGTTGAGTCCAGATTATAGAAGATGTGTAATAGGGCATATTTCCGTTCAGCTAAGAAGGATTTGTGGAGCAATTGTTCACATGAGTTGTTCCAAGGCAACAATTGAGTTGAGAATTATTGATAAAATGAACTCAGAGCTTTTTGATTTATGAAGTCCACTTATTTCCACTATTTAAAAAAAAAGTAATTCTTGTGATGTGAGCATTGCAGACAAAGCCAGCATTTATTGCTCGTCCCTAATTGCCCTTGAGGCGGTGGTGGTGAGCCATCACCTTGAAGTGCTGCACTCCATTTAGACAGAGAAGGAATGATGGTATATTTCTAAATCAGGATAGTGTGTGACTTGGAGGGGAATTTACTGGGGTTGGTGTTCCCATGTATCTGCTACCCTTTTCCTTTGGATATGGAGGTCACAGATTTAAAATGAGGCTTGGCTAATTTGCTACATTGCATCTTGTATATGGCACTGACTGCTGCCACTCTTCACTGGTCATGAAGTGAGTGAATGTTTGAGATGGTAGATTGTTGCTGATCAAGCAGGCTGCTTCGTCTTGGTTTCTGTCAAGTTTCTTGAATGATGTTGGAGTTGCACTCATCCAGTCAAATGAAAAATTTACAGGCACAATCTATGTGCCTGATAGATTGTGGTCAGAGTTTAGGGAGAGAGGAGGTGAGTTACTCATTGCAAAATTTCCAAACTCATACCTGCTCTTGTAGCCATCGTATTTATATGACTGCTCCAGTTAAGATTTTGGTCATGGCAATGCCCAGGATGGTGGATTAGCAATGATAATTTCATTGAATGTTAAAAGGAGATGGTTAGATTCTCTCGTATCGAAGGTGCCAGTTTTACTTTCCACTTCTCAGCCCAAGCCTAATATTATTGAATAATGAGTGTTGGCTTGGAATTAAAAAAGGCACATGTGGTTGGCATATCAACCAGGAAGGGATTTCTACCAGCAGAGGGAGCACTAATACCAAATGGAGAACATCAATTTGTTTTCGGGCGTCTGGAAACACAAAAAATATTTGAACGCTAGAATTCAGAGCTAGTACTCACAGTCTCAATATAACATACTAAATAAAGATTGTACACGTAGCCCAGTCACATAATGTACAGTCTACATGAGCATGAAACATAATTTCATGATACTATGCAGTATTCGCAACACAATATGTAATATGCGGACTATGTATGCACCCATCTAACTAGCCCCGCTATAATGTACAGTATACAAACTGTGTGCACTATGAGTTACAATCCTGATGTAGTGTGTAGTAAATTAATTTAATATACAGCTAATACTCACAGCAGCACAACACCTGAACCCAAAAGACGAGGCAATCAGCTTCAGCCAGGACTATCAAGTGGATGATCTGTCTTGGCTTCCTCCTGAGCACACTACTATTGTAGATGCTAGTACATGGCCAATTCAAATCACTGCACATGTTTGGCGCACAGGATGTAGCAAAAGCTAAGGGGCACAACAACGTCCCATAGACAGCATCAGTATCTGAGTAGTATGAAGGGCGCTGGACACTGTATTCATCAGCATACATCCTCACTTCTAATCTCATGATGGAGGGAGGGTCACCATGGAAACAGCTGATGATGGCTGGATCTAGAACACTGCCCTGAGGAATTCCTTCAACAAAGTTCTAGAACTGAGATGATTGGCCTCCAATTGCTACAACCATCTTCCTTTGTGCGGGGTATGACCCCTACCAGTGGAGACTTGTCCTCCTGATTCCCATTGATTTTCATTTTGCTAGGAGTCATTGATGACACACTCAGTCAAATGCTGTCTTGATATCTAGGGCAGTGACTCTCACTTCACCTCTTGAGTTCACCTCCTTTATCCATGTTTATATCAAAGCTATAAGTAGTACTGAAGAATTGTGTTTCAGAACTAGTTGTAACCATGGCAAAGTTGTTCTAGTACAGCCACAACTCTGGTCTCTCCTCGACAATGCAGAAAATTGCCCAGGTGTCCACAGAAATGAGGGCAACCCAAACAACTACTCAGTTTTAAGTCACAATGGTAGAAATATTGTTGACACTGTCATCAAGCAGCATCTATTCAGCAATAATCTGCTCATTGGTGCTCTGTTTACATTCTGCCAGGCTCCAAAACTCTTACTCAGTTCCAGGACGGAATGAAAAGAATAGCAGACACATAACACCACAATTTGCAAATTTTCTCCAAATCCTGACCTGGAGCTATTTTGCTGCTCCTTCACTGTCATTGGATCAACATCCTGGACTTTATCCTCAACAGCAGTATGTGTGCCACCTACACCAGAATGGACTGCAGAAATTCAAAATGGCAACTCACCTTTATCTTCTCGAGGGCAGTTAGTCATGGGTGGTAAATGCTGGCCTTGCCACTGGCACACACAATAAAAGAAATTAGATGCTAATGAGGCATTGGAAAAGAATTATGTGGGGTCCATTCATTCCTCAGAATAGGTGGAGGCAGCACTGATAGAGTTTCTTTCATTCAGCAGAATTTAAAGTGAACACATTACAGAGAGTGGGAAAACTGGGAGAGAGAGAGAGAGACAGATACTAACAAAAGCCAGTATTGTACTGGTCGTGAAAACAGACTTGATCCAAACTAACTGAAACACATTTGGCTGAATACAGAATTATAAGTTTTCAAGTATTGAAATTATTTAGTACGAGCCATCCATAATTTTCATAAACAATTTGTAGCTATCGCCATGGTAAACTTTGTATTGGCTTATAAGAAAGCCATTCCTGCTAGCATTGTACTTTCAGAGAATGCAGTCAATTTCTCAAGGTAATCCCAGCATGCCTTCTGAGTTTAAAATATGATCAAGTTAACTTTAAAAACTTAGCATTTAAATATAATTGTATAGGCAGAAATATCTTAAAATGAAGTCTTTGCATGAGTGAAGCAAACCATACCCAGAATCCATAACACATTTAATAGAGCAAAGAACTTGTAAAGGATATGGGAGAAGCCCATAGAGGACAAAATAATGTAAATTAGAGTGAGAGAAAAAGGGAAAAGTATGGAAACTCGGGAGGTCTGGGATGTAAACAAAGCTTTTTACCAAACTACAATACTTCAATCAATCCACCAGAGAAAAAAGTCGGGTCAATACTACGGGTCAGAAATAATAACCTTTTGCCAGATGGCTTGATGTGTTGCAGTATAGTAAGCTGAGATGCATGATACACTTTAAATAACAAAGGAAGCTAAGCTTTTCTGAATGTACCTTGTCAAAATCAGGACTCTGCCTCTCCAACTGTTGCTCATCAACTTGAGATGTTCTTATGTAGCGTATTACTAATTACTGACTTTCTTCTGTGGCTGTATATCCATTTATTACACTTCAAATATTTACTGTATGATTGCTCATGTAATTGTAAATAAATAAGTTATTGCTGTTTGCAAGACCTAATTATGTTTGGGAAAGCGATAGCTTAGTAGCATTATTGCTAGACTGTTAATCCAGAAACTCAGCTAATGTTCTGGGGACTGGGGTTTGAATCCCACCATGGCAGCTGGTGAAATTTGAATTCAATAAACAATATCTGGAATTAAGAATCTCCTGATGATCATGAAATCGTTGTTAATTATCGGAAAATCCACCTGTCTTACTAATCTCCCTTAGGGAAGGAAACCTGCCATCCTTACCTGGTCTGGCCACCAGAGCCACAGCAATATGATTGACTCTCAACTGCCCTCTGAACAAGGGCAACTAGGGATGGACAATAAATGCTGGCCAGCCAATGATGCCCATTTCTCCCAAATGAATTTTTGAAAAAAATCTAGCTCTCCAAACTGACATAGCTAATACTGCATGAGATGTTGAATTCAATGAATAATTTAATTATTAATCTATAGGGTGGATTGTGAAGGAGTTACAGATTTTGATTTGCGGGAATGAAACTGATTAGAGAAGATTGTTCTTTGACAAAAATTGTAACAGTAATTTGGACAATCATCTCTTCATTAGGTATGATTACTGCTCATGTCATTAATAATAAATAAAGTTGGCAGCACACTCTCCTGATCAGTGTATCCACTGACCCTGAAAATGTCCCTGTGTCTGATATTAGCTTGAACATCAACAAACAACATGGTGGCACAATGGTTAGCACGGTTGCTGAACAGAGACCCAGGTTGAATTCAGGCCTTGGGTCACTGTCTGTGTGGAGTTTGAACCTTCTCCCTGTGTCTGCGTGGGTTTCCTCCGGGTGCTCCAGTTTCCTCCCACAGTCCAAAGATGTGCGGGTTAGATGGAATTAGCCATGGTGGGATTACAGGGATAGAGTGGGGAAAAGAGCCTGAGTAAGATACTCTATCAGAGAGTTGGTGTAGACTCAATAAGCCGTATGACCCCTTCTGCACTGTAGGAATTCTAAGTAAGAAGCAGCTGTTTGGTTGCTACCATAATTTGAAATTACGGTTCTTGCAACTGACGGCAGGAGACCTAAATTATTTTTCAACTCCATTTCAGGACTTACAAACTGGATTAGCAGCTACCAGCTGTCTGACTGCTGGCTTACACCATCACAGCCATTTTGCATACCTCCTCTAAGGTGTGATATCATATGTACCTTCTCTCTGAGTGATTCAGATATGGGATCTTTCTTTTAAATACAAATATTGCTCAGCGACCACCCTGTTTTTAGCACGATACAGAATCCCTCAGTAGCCATTTGTCCAATTTGTCATCTCAGTGGAATAGATCCGAATATTTGACTGTCACATGATGTATGAGCCACACCAACTCTTTGAATGGTTTACCTGAATGCTGTTTGGTTTTGAAGTGTGTATTTATGAGTATCCGATGGTAATAGCTATTAGAATCATATATGCAGTCCATTCAGCCTGCAACAATCTGACTTCTCAACCAACTCATACACTGAATAAAATCAAACATTGCAAACTATTCGTCCCTTAAACTCTACAATTTAGTATTACTGTTTTAGATAGAGTGCAAGGTGAGACAGACAGTAACTGGGGAACAAATAAATGGATGGCAGCTACAGTGAAAGCGCTTGTGTCATAAATCACGTAACGAATATGCTGCTACACAGCAAATGTATAAGAGATTTCAGCTCTATAGTTTAGAATCTCTGAACGGACTTGTGTGTTTGGTAGTTTCTTTTTGTTGTCTCCTTTAGCACTAATGATAATTGGCATAAGCCTAGAATTGGAGCAGGACCCATATCAAGAATTAGTTTTAGACAGTTTAGAAATACTTCCAATAGATTTGGTAATGATGCATGCTAAAGACTTTAACAAGGGAAAATTGTACAGAGGCTGGCAGCCCACTGGATGTCCCAGTATCTCCATGTCAACTACATGGCTTCGGACTGACTTCTGCCTCAGAGAGAGCTCATCCAGACAACAAAATCAGAAAATGCTGGAAAATCTCAGCAGGTCTGACAGCATCTGTGGAGAGAGAATAGAGCCAGTGTTTTGAGTTTGGATGACCCTTCATAGTGCTCTGATGAAGGCTCATCCAGACTCAAAATGTTAGCTCTATTCTCTCCCTGCAGTTACTGTCAAACCTGCTGAGATTTTCCAGCATTTTCTGTTTTTGTTTCAGATTCCAGCATCCACAGTATTTTGTTTTTATTAGAGAGCTCCACTCCTGGAGTAATATTTTCAGTCCTGATTGGAACTTCAAGCCAGATGATTCTCTTCTACTGTGTTGCCCTTAGAGGGTTAATCGTCACAACCACCATAGGTTCAGAAATCAATTGTTATATTAATAAAAACAGTTTAGATCCAAAAAAACCTTGAATGTTTAGTTCTGCAAGAAAGTAGATTTCAGCAACCATGTGAGATTAAATTTATTTTTTTCTTGCTTTAATGTGTTAATCATTAGTGAGTATGTGAGTATTACTTATAATAAATCTACCATATAGTTTATAGCCAACTATTAATACGTATAATTATTAATAATATTATTAATGTCTAACAATAATAGGTATTATTTACCTAATAACAAACAACAAACAAAGAACAAAGAACAACCCAGCACGGGAAACAGGCCCTTCGGCCCAACGAGCCCGCGCCGCCATTTCAACAAAGCATTTTCCTACACCTACCCTGCCCCGTGTGTATGCGAATGGTACCCCTAATGTAGCCAGATTCAGGGGAGAATAGTGTAGGGTCAATTTGATACACCAATCAGCCTAAGAGCACATCTTTGGGGTGTGGGAGGAAACCGGAGTATCCGGAGGAAACCCACACAATCACAGGGAGAATGCGCAAACCCCCACAGACACTGGCCCAAATCCATGTATCTGCACAGCTAGCAGTGATAGTCACTGAGCTGTTGTGGTGCCCGTCTGCTGGTCCAAGATTAAGCACACACAACGACACGAAGTACTAGGCCACTCTCGAAACCTCCAAGAGCAGCCCACACACGACCCACCGTGTGCATGCCCCTCATTTGACAACAAGGTGGACCGACACCTGTGGATTAAAAGAGTCAAAACATTAACATATAATATTACATTTCCAGTGTTGTCCCGAGGCTCTGACCCTTTTTAATACCGTCTTCTATAACCCTCTATCCCTGTTTCACTCATGTGTCTATCTAAGTAAACCTTAAACAAGTCCAACGTGCCTGCCTCCACCACTTTACTTGGTAGCGCGTTCCATACCCCCACGACCCTCTGCGTGAAAAACCTTCCTCTAGTATCCAAATTATACTTCTCCCCCCTCACCCTTAGATCGTGACCTCTCGTAATAGTTGTCCCCAATCTAGGGAAAAGCCTGCCACTGTTGACTCTATCTATTCCCTTCATTATTTTATACACCTCTATCAGATCCCCCCTTAATCTCCGTCTTTCTAAGGAGAAGAGCCCCAGTTTTTCCAATCTTTCCTCGTAACTCAGTCCTTCCATACTAGGCAGCATCCTGGTAAACCTCCTCTGCACTCTCTCCAGGGTCTCCACGTCCTTCCGGTAGTAAGGTGACCAGTACTGGACGCAGTACTCCAAATGCAGTCTAACCAACGTTCTGTACAACTGAAGCATTAGACGACAGCTCTTAAACTCTATACCCCTTCCTATAAAGGCTAGCATTCCGTAAGCTTTCTTCACAACCTTCTCTACCTGTGTTGACACCTTCAGAGACTTGTGCACCTGCACTCCCAGGTCCCTCTGTATTTCTATACTCTTAATCGGTCTACCTTTTATCATGTAACTCCTCCCTGCATTATTCCTTCCAAAATGCATCACCTCGCATTTGTCAGGATTAAATTCCATCTGCCATCTATCTGCCCAATATACCAACCTATCTATATCCTGCTGTGTCACCTGACAATCTTCCTCAGTATCCGCCAATCCTGCCATCTTGGTGTCATCTGCAAACTTGCTGATCACACCACGTACGCCCTCTTCCAAGTTGTTTATATATATTACAAAGAGGAGAGGTCCCAGTACCGAGCCCTGCGGCACACCACTGGTGACTGACCTTCAGCCAGAAAAGGATCCTTCCACTACTACTCTCTGTCTCCTATTGCCCAGCCAGTTTTCAATCCATCTAGCTACCTGTCCTTGTATCCCATGTGCCTTAACCTTTTCTACCAGCCTACTGTGAGGGACTTTGTCAAACGCCTTACTGAAATCCATATAGATGACATCAACGGCTCGTCCATCGTCAACCGTTTTTGTCACCTCCTCAAAAAATTCTACCAGATTCGTAAGGCAATACCTCCCCTGAACAAAGCCATGTTGCATATCCCTAATCAGATTGCAACGCTCCAAATGCTTATACATCCTATCCCTAAGAATTTTTTCCAATAATTTTCCTATCACCGATGTCAAACTCACTGGTCTATAATCACCAGGGTTATCCCTACTGCCCTTTTTAAACAGCGGTACCACATTAGCTACCCTCCAGTCCTCTGGGACCTCACCTGTGTCAAAGGAAGAGACAATAAATACTGACAAGCTGGAGATTGGTGGCATAAAAAATAGTGCAGGCCGGGTTATAAAAGTGCAAAGTAACATTGATAGATAAGTGAGTGAACTAAGCTGTCACAGCTGGATTTCAATGCAGGTGAATGTGTGGTCATCCATTTTGGTCCATGAATTGATCTGAATTTTTTTCTAATAATGAAAAGTTAGGAACAGTAGCAATCCAGAGAGATTTTGGGGTCCACTGAGCTGCACAGATTACTAAAAAATAACTTTAACTGGTTGATGTAACAAATCATTGGTTGAAGTCATATCTGCCATAAAACAAGATTGTTACAACTGATGGAGGTCGACCATTTCAGTCCTGGACATCAATGTAGGGGTTCCTCAGGGTAATGTCCAAAGTTCAACCACTTTTAACTGTTTCAGTAATCATACCTTCCCTCCATCATAAGGTCAGAAGTGGGGATGTTCGCAGATAATTGCACAATGTTCAGCACCATTTGCAACTCCTCAAATACTGAAGCAGTCCATGTCCATATGCAGCAAGACCTGGACAACAATCAAGCTTGGGCTGGTAAGTGGCAAGTAACATTCACACCACACAAGTGCCAAGTAGCGATCATCCATCTCCAACCAGAGAAAGCCTAACCATTTCCCCTTGACACTCAATGAAATTGCTATCTTTGAATGATGGGGATGGGGATGGGACGGGGAGGAGTGGTTACCATTGACCAGATACTGAACTGGACCAGCCATACTTACACTGCAGCTCCAAGAGCAGATCAGAGGCTGGGAATTCTGTAGAGAGTAACTCACCTCCTGACTCCCCAAAGCCTGTCCACCATCTACAAGGCACAAGTCAAGAGTGTGATGGAACAGTCTCCATTTGATGAGTGCAATTCCAACAACACTCAAGGAGCTCAGCACCATCCAGGACAAAGCAGCCATCTAGCACCCCATCCATCACAATAAACATTCACTCCCTCCACCAAGGGCACACAGTTGCAGCAGTGTGCATTATCTACAAGATGCACTGCAGGAAATCCTCATAACTCCTTTCCAACCCTCCTTTCCAATCTCTACTATCTAGAAGGACAAATGCAGCCGATACATGGGAACACCATCATATGCAAGTTCCCCTCCAAGTTGCACACCATCCTGACAAAGATCAGGGCCTGTTGTATGAGTATATTTATCTTCTACACGCCCACCTGGAAGTTACCCTCCAAGTCACTCACTATTCTGACTTGCAAATATATCACTATTCCTTCACTACTGTCACTCGATCAAATCCTGGAACTCCCTTCCTAACAGCATTGTGGGTGTTTTGATAGCTCATGGCCAGCAGTGGTTTAAGAAGGCAGCTTGCCACCATCTTTGGGAAAATTCAGCGGGAGGTCTAAAAACCTGAATCTTTCCTGGGCCTTTTTTATGATGTGATCAGCCTCACGCCGAGGAAGGGCATGAAGTTGATTTAAATATGTATCACCTGATTCAAATTTGTTTAGTGAGCTCCGGATACTATTGTCCGGGCTCACATGCCTTTCTGACCACACCAGTGGAGGTTCTCACTGGCATGGACCACAGCTGGGACCCTGGCACTAATAAATAAACTTAAACTTTAAAGATCTGCAGCATAAAACAACGAAGCAATAATGATAAGCTCTGAGTGAACCAAACATGCCATGATGATGTCCCACCTATGTTCTTTATCAGAAATGAATGGGACAACCAACCTCCTCCCATTAAAAAGTAACCATTACAGCAAACAAAGCAGAATTGTTTATCTTCGATGTCAATTTTTTGGAAACAAAATTAGTTTATTATATTCTTGTGTTTATTTACTGAAAAACTCATTTACTTAAGGATGAACCTCATTCGATTGTAAGCTGACAGTGTTGTGTAATAGTGACACTTCCTGTTGTCTCAGTAGTGACATAGGACTGACCTTAGTAACCTTCAGTGTTAGCACACAGAGTATATTTCCAGAATAGAGATGACAGTCCTCTTTAATGTACTTCCATTAATTCTCAGAATGATGACGTTTGCAAATGACATTATCAGGTTTCAGTTGCACATTCCTGAGGGTGAAATGGGTCTAAAGTGTCATTTCAAACTTATCTTGTAAAACTTATCCAGGTCAAAGGCAGTAGAAATGGTTACACAGTGTGTCTCAGTATAAACCTTAGGCTGGATTAAAGTCAGCATCCTGTGCTGCACACTGACAAATTTTCATTGTTCTTAATGTTCACATTGTATTCTCAAACTGTTTCCAGTGAGTTTAATATTTAACATAAGCACATCAGTTATCTGCTCTACCTGATTATGAATAGGGTTTTCTGGCAGTACTGTGTAGTTTTTATTTCAGTATTTTATGTAAGCCACCTTCCTAATTTCTCACTGTATACATTTGTATATTAAGATTTAGCATCTGACCTGAATCAACCATGATGGTGGAGATAATGAGTATAGCAGTGCCTGGCCCTGTTTACCTTGGGGTGGGGCAGGCTTTCTCTGTGTGCAACAGAACGCAAATGTATAAACCTACTTCATAAACCAGCTTTATGATTTGGTTGCACGTGGTGCAAAGAAACTTCATCCTGCGTTCCCATACCTGAGAGGTCCACTTTCCAGAAAAACTCACTGGAAGCATATCAAAAGTGTGATCCCTTACTATATTTTGTTTCTTTTCTCTAACTAGCACAGTGGTTGAAGCAGTTGAGCCAGTTGGAATTGAATTTTTTTTTGTCTGTGTAGCCTGTTATCATAGAATCATAGAAACCCGACAGTGCAGAAAAAGCCATTTGGCCCATTGAGTCTGCACTGACCACAATCCCACCCAGGCCCTACCCCAATATCCCTACATATTTACCCGCTAATCCCTCTAACGTACGCATCTCAGGACACTAAGGGGCAATTTTTAGCATGGCCAATCACCCTAACCCCCACATCTTTGGACTATGGGAGGAAACCAAAGCACCTGGAGGAAATCTACGCCACTGAGCCAACAGCCTAACAGATCCAAGGTTCAATTCATGCACTCCAGATTGTCAATTGGGACGAGGGATTTTGTTAAAGTGACTTTTGGAACCAGAAACTTCATCTGAATTGTTCCAGTTATTGATTCTATTCAATTTCTAATCTCATTTGCATAGCGATCACATACTAATAATCATACACATGCCAAATGTCAGGGCCATTACTCCTATATCCTATAACAGAAACATACTAAAGCAGGTTTCATCTGGCCATTGGACAGGCTAGATGCTTCAGGACGAGCTGTGCTCTTCACCAAAATATTCCACTGCAGTTCAAACACAGTGTGGACATTTATGTAGGCATGCCCTATCCACAAAAAGCAGAACAAATTCAGTCTATCTAATTACTCTCCCATCCATCTCCTCTCAATCATCTATAACAATGCTATCAAATGGCACTTCCTCAGCAATAATCTGCTAACCACTGCTGAGTTTATGCTGTGCTATGCTCACTTGGTTCCTAACCTCATCACAGTTCTGGCCCAATCATGGACAAAAGTGCTAAATTCAGGAGGTATTTTGAGTGTGATTGCCCTTGTATCAAAGCAGCATTTGATAAAGTGTGACATCAAGGAGCCTTAGCAGAACTGAAATCATTTGGACTCAAGGGGAAATCTCTACTGCTTGGAGTTCTACATAGCACAAAGGATGATGATTGTGGTTTTTGGAGGCCAATCATTCAGCTTTAGGATTTTACTGCAGGAGTTCCTCAGAGCATTATCAGGCCCATGGGAACACCAACACCTCAAAGTTACCCTCCAAGTCCCATATCACCCTGACTTGGTGAATTAACACCATTATTTCATTGTTACTGGGTCAAAAACCTGAAACGTCCTTCCTAGCAGCACTCACCAGTACCTTCTTCAATTAAGGATAAACAATAAATGCTAGGCTTGCCAGTGGCACTCATGTTCAAATAAAACAAAATCATGTAGTCAACTAGGCCACAGGTTCTGGAACCTCTTCAAGAGTTGTTGCATATACTTCTATATTTATGCAATATCACTTCCCTGAGGCTAGCTCCTGAAGCTTATTATCTAAATTCTTTCAGTATGTTAAACTGTGCTGACATATGTGGTGAAAGCAATTCAGTGCTTTGTGAGGTGCTGGCCTGTCCGCGCTGCTGGAGCCTACATCAACAGGCTTACAAAAATGGCAGGTGAGAATATATGTTAAAATGTGGAACTTCTGGGACATCTTCAAAGAAAGAGCCTTCATTGTGAGATACTGCATCTGATGTTGCTGTGATATATGTGGGCCTGTGTGTCATTAAATACTGAGATGAAGCTTAACTTTAAGCTTAGACTTTGACTTACCAGCAATTCCTGGAAAGTGCGCACTTTTTGTGTTGGAGTGCGTGAGTATGTATGTGAGTGACTGAAATTTAGGAGTGAACAGAATCATCCTGGGTTATGTTGGCCACCTGACCTTGGTCAATAGGCCACCAGCAATAATGAAGAGAGTAAAATGATAAAGCACAAGAAATTGCACATGAAGAATGATGCACAAAGCATAGAGGGTCACCAACCCTAGTGTAAGGAATCAGCAATGGCAAGAAAATAATGAAAGCCAAGTTTTTAAAGAAAACCTTCTTATGTGTACGAGAATTAAACTAACCCCATCAACATAATGATCATACTTCACTATGGATCTTACGGCCATAATGAAATAGAGGAACTCAGTTTCAAGTGCTGGGATGAGGAGGAGGAGCGACTCGGGTCCAGTATCATCTATTTTAATTTTACAAAATCAGATCACAGGGAATGCAAAAATAAATCTCATTGCTATGACTGAGCAGGTAATTCTTGCTTTTGTCAATTCAATCTCAAGCAGCAGAGAAGTTTAATCCCTGACATAAGCAAAACTTGGAAAATTCGAGACTGACTATATTAATCGAGAACAAGATGGGAAGCAGAGAAAAGAATTTGGTTTTTGAACAGGCAACATGGTCAGTGATTTATGGCATGTGACATGGAGACTGCTGTAACTTCAGAAGAAGCTGTTACAGTGATAATGGGTCTGAATCAATGTGTCACTGTAAGGAATGACTGAACTGAGCTTCACTTTATGATTATCAACCCACGTCCATGAACCTGCAGACAGTAACAATGTTGTATTTAGTGTTATGGCTGTTATAGCCAGAGCTGTCTGTATGGATCAGGTGTTACAGCATTTAACTTCCATCAAGCCATTTTATACCAGTTGAGAGAGTGTGCTTGAGCCTCTGTTTCATTTGACTTGGCAGGCTTGTTGTCTTATAATCTGTTCATTTATTTGCAACCCAAGATATTTCATTTCAGAATGAGGCCCCTAATCCCCAGGAATCTCTGGTCCATCCTTTCCCCTCGGCAGCCACTGGCTGTGGCTGTAAGACAAGCCTTCACATTAGTTAAGCTCTTAGGGGGTTGACACTATTTTAGGGAACAGGGCCTGATACCAGAGAAGTGAAGTCTCAAACTCAAATAGCTCAGCAACAGGAGAACTGCAGACTGGATGACAGAAATATGTTAATTAGTTTTCAACACGTAAGTCACTGGCGACATAATAGGAACCTTACTGGTGTGTTTGTCTGGGGAGGCTCCCTTGACCACTCTTTCACTAAACAATAAAATCACAAGCAGGTTGCAATTAGAAGGGTAGATTTTGACTTGGTCGGCAGTGAAAAACATTGGCAGATTAATAGTGTTTTTACACCTTTTGGTTTTTATTTCCATTATCAAGTGGACAGTGAAATATGAACTTGAGAATATTCCATAAATGCTGTTATAAAGGGGGAAAAATGAAATCTAGACACTTCGTTGGCAAATTTATAAATTTCCAAAACAGTAATTATCCCACCAGGAAATATAGTTTTGGCACTTTCATACATGTAGCATTTTGAAGACCACGGGAATTTTACCATCAGGATTTTAGATTCAATAAAACTTGCTTAAATTCCTCAACCCAAAATTAGTTATTTTTAAAGATTTAAGTAGATTCTAAATATGATTTGCCAGCTGGTTTTCATTTTAATCAGTTTGTCAGGTGGCTAATTTTGTGTCCAGCTTTTTATTACTACAGACCACTCCAACTTGCAGTGTTAATTCAAGCTTGTATCTCTGTGGAGGAATACTTTATGACAGTTTTTCCCAGGTTGGTGACCCTTTGTTGTTATTTACTGCTGTAGTTGTCTGATATCCGGCAGGGATCGCTTCAAGTTGCTTAGTGAATTGTTGCAACAAATAAATGTCAAGATTATCATAGGGCTGATATTAAGGCTGCCAACGCCTCCCCCCCCCCTCCACCTCCCAACACAGCCTGAAAATGACATTGAGTCATTTATTGCCTGTTCGTGCTGGTGTTCTGACAACCACCATCTCAAAATGGGCAGATAGAGTGACCACTTGTTTCAGATAGGATACTATTTGAAAGGTGTAAATAGGAGTCCTATGGCATAGGCAGGACTCTTGACTACAGTCCTCAAGTACATTTGTTATGTTCATTTGCATCAGGCATTAAACAGCCCAATTTGTTCTTAAAGTGATTCAGAATGGTTAAAGCTTCTTATTGACTTTTACTTTGGTGAGGTCAAGAGGATTGGTTTTGTCTCTGAATGTGTGGGGTTGACATTTTTAATGTCACGGCGGTACAGTAGTTAGCACTGCTGCCCTCACAGCACCAGGGGCCTGGGTTCGATTCCCGGCATGGGTCACTGTCTGTGTGGAGTTTGCATGTTCTCCCAGTCTTTGGGTGGGTTTCCTCCAACATTCTGAAAGATATTCTGTTAGATGCATTGGCTATGCTAAATTCTCCCTCAGGTGCTAGAGTGTGGCAACTGGGGGTTTTTCCACAGTAACTTCATTGCAGTGTTAATGTAAGCCTACCTGTGACACTAATAAGCAAACCGTAAAACTTTAAACTGTTCCCAGCTTTTAATCAGCATTTTAACTTTAGAAATAATTATCAAGCATGCGAGTGAGGGATTTAAATTGTTGTATCAATGTTTCCATTGAGGATAGTGAGATAGTTCAATGTACTACTCATTTTATCTAAAAACTTGTTTTACGCAAAAGATACATGATGTGTGCTTTGTTTACTTCTCAAGGCAGGGGCGCGCAGTCGATCATCAAGCTTTCCTTTTCTTTGAGATTTTATGGTCCAGTTTACACAGGCTGGTGAAACTTTAATGCAGCCAGTTTTCTGTGAAGGAGTTAAGGGAAGATTGTGCAGCAGAGGGGATCCAGACGGACACATCTCGGGCCAGTTTTCCTCAGCTGATTTTGCACTGGTATTTGACTGCACTTTGAAAAAGCCGCTGAGAGTCTGGAGCCTGGAGAAAGATCGGTGGCAGTTGTGACAAGTATGAATAGATAGAAAGGAACCAGTATCAAAAACACAAACTGTAAAAATGGGTGACAATTGTGCTTTGCAATCAGACAAACTGTTGTCTGACATGACAGGAAGTCCTGTGGGCATAACATGAAAACTCTCAATCCCATCCCCAGCCTCTTTGGACTTGATATGAGAGTCAGTTCGTCCAACTTAAATTGACCTCTCAGGAATCTGGACTGCTTAATATGCAATAAACATGGCATACACAAGAACAAATCAGCTTACAAATGTGACAAAATAGCTGAAGTGTAACAAAATGTTGAAGGTGAACAAGGACTTGTGTATAAATCTATAAAATTCATTTCATTTATGAATAATTTTGACTTTCGGGTTTTTAAAAAAAGACGATCTTGTGCACTCAGCTACACTCGTAATATTCACATGGCATTTACAGTATGTTATATTGATATAGTAATTCTATCTGTTTAATTATGAATGGTGGAAGAGAAGAATGATATTCTTTACAATCTGGGTCATTTTGGACAATAGACAAACCAAATGTCCTATCTTATGTGTGGTGCTATAGGATTGACCCCCCGCCCCGACCCCCGCCCCCACCCTTGGAACAGTGGTACTGTGTCCTATCATCCCCTTGTATTTTTTATCTCTCCTACTTTGCAGTAGTTGTGTTGGCTGCCACAAAAGAACAAATTAACTTACATTGCCATAGCCCCAGGATGCCCCAAACTATCTTACAACCAATGAAATATATTCTTTCATAGAATGTGGGTCTCACTGTCTATTTCTAACTAATGCTGAGAAAGTGATGCTGGAGCAAATTTTATCATCGTCAAAGACTTTCCACTATCTAGAAAGTACAGTTCGGGAGTGAGATGGAATATTTTCCACTTGTCTGTGTGGGTGCAGCTCCAACAACACTCAGGAAGCTCCACACCATCCAGGACAAAATAGCACGCTTGATTGGCACTCCATTCACTACCTTAACCATCCACTCCCTCCACAAGAGATGCACAGTGGCTATAGTGTGTGCCATCTACAATATGCACTGAGGGACTATCTATAACAGCATCTCTTAAACCCATAACATCCATCACTTGAAACAAGCTTTTTCAAAGTGGGGGTTGTGACCTGTGGATGGGTCATAGGCAGATGTGAAAAGGATCTCAGTGTTCCCCTAAGATCACTAGACTTAGCTGCCAAGAAGTGCACACACTACTCTAAATGTGTCCAAACACCTCTGCCCCAATGCATACTCGCTTGGGGTGGTAGTCTTCAACTATAAGGGGCAACATTGAGCAGGTCAGCGTGATTTTGGTGTGAATTCACTTGGAGGCGAGTTTCTTGGGGCAGCACGGTGGCACAGTGGTTAGCACTGCTACCTCACAGTGCCGGGGTCCCAGGTTCAATTCCGGCCTCGGATCACTGTCTGTGTGGAGTTTGCATGTTCTCCCCTTGTCTGCATGGGTTTCCTCTGGGTGTTCCAGTTTCCTCCCACACTCCAAAGATGTGCGGGTTAGGTTGATTGGCCTTGCTAAATTGACCCTAATGTCAGGGGGATTAGCAGGGTAAATGTGTGGGATTACAGGACTAGGGGGATAGGATTGTGGTCAGTACAAACCCAATGGGCTGAATGGCCTTCGGTGCTATAGAGATTCTATGATTCTTTCACTTGACAGCAAAACAGGAACATGGGTCATTTTGTTACAAGAGATGGCCAGAAACATTAATAAGCCATGTACCTACTGGCCAGAATCTCACATTGGCACCTGCTTGAGAGTCCAGGACAGGACAGAGCAGCGTTACTCTTAGCTCTGTACAGAGCACCAGGACCTCCAGTGAACAGCCAATGAAGAAGAAACTAAAATTGGGATCAAAACAGTAAAAAACTGATTTCTTGAGGTATGATTTTATTAACTGTGCCAACGTAAATCAGAATGCAAAGTCCAAATGTATGTTGTGTGTGGGAAAATACTGGTGAATGAGTGAAAATGGCTTGGATCCCGATGATCGACCAGTCGGCAAAAGTGGGTCCCAGGAAAAAATGTTTGAAAAACACTGACTTAGAAGGACAAGGGAAGCAGGTACAAGGGAACACTTGCAGTCCTTGTGGTGAATGTACTCTCTCAGTGCTATTGGTGAGGAGATTCCAAGCTTTTGACGTGGCAACGATGAAGAAATGGTGATATATTTTTAACCAAGGATGATTTGTAATTTGCAGAGGTACATGGAGGTGTTCCTACTTCCTGTATATATCTAGGTAAATAAAGAAGTGAGTCACTCACCTGACCTGATCTTGTAATTACGGTATTTATGTTGATAGTCCAGTTAGGTTTCTGGTCAATAGTGACCCACCCTCACCCCCCACCCCCACCAAACCCCTCAGGTGTTGATGGTGTGGAATTTGGCAATGACAATGCCATTCAATGTCTTTCTTTTTTGTGATGTCATTGACTGTTACTTGTATGAATCAGATGATATTGTCCCTTATCAATCTAAACTCAAGTGGTGTCCAGGTCTTTTTTGAGTGTTGGCATGGAATACTTCATTATGTGAGAGTTGGGAATGGAATTGAACATTGTGCAATTGTTAATGAGCATCATATTTCTAACCTAATGATGGAAGGAAGGTCATTGAGGCAGCTGAGGATGGTCATGCCCAAAACACTGCCCTGAGGAATTCCTGCAGTGATCTCCTGTGGCTGAGGTGATTGACCTCCAACAACCACACCTAACTTTATTTGTACTCAGTATTACGCTAGCCATTGAGACTTCTCCCCCTGCTGCCCAGTGGCTTCAGTTTTACTCAGGTTCATGATGCTGCATTTAGTCAAATGCTGCCTTGATATCAAGGGCAACTGCTTCCATCTCACCTTTTGAACTCAGCTGTTTTGAAAATGTAATGAGTCTGGACTGAGTAGGTCTTGTGGAGCCAAGACCAAGCATTGATGATCAGGTTATTACTGTGATGGTGCCACTCCAAAGCACTGACAACAATACCTTCCATCACTTTGCTGATGATCAAGAGTTGATTGGATTTGCCTTGCTATTTGAAGCGTAGTCACTGTTTTAATGTAGGCAATGCTGGCAGCCAATTTATGCATCACATGATCCAAAATCACTGATGAAATAAATGACAAAACAGTAAGTTTTATTGTATTTGTTGACCAGATAAATATTGGCCAGGTCAGCAGGAAAACTCTTCTGCCTTTCTTTCAATTATGCTGTGGGATATTTTATCTCCACTTGAGGGATTTAGATTGGCTAATAATTTTTATTCTGTACTGAGGTGAAATTCTCTGACAATTTTAATTTGGAGGAATGCTGGAACGATGTTTCAAATAAAAAAATGCATTGTTTTTGTACAATGTTGGTTAGACCATGCTTAGTATGCTGTGTACAATGCAGATAACGAGCATATTAGAACACCGACAAAAAGCATATCATGTATTATTATCTTGTGAAAGAAAAGGACTTAAAATGTTCTGGCACTTGTGGCATCTCTTTATTACACTCATTATCTTCATAGAATTCCTACAGTGCAGAAGGAGACCACTAGGCCTATCAAGCCTGCATCGACAACAATCCCACCCAGGCCGTCTCCCCATAATCCCCCTGTCACTAAGGGACAATTTAGCATGGCCAATCAACCTAACACATGCATCTTTGGAGTATTAGAGGAAAGTGGAACACCCGGAGGAAACGCACACAGACACGGGGAGAATAAACAAACTCCACACAGACAGTCACCCAAGGCTGGAATTGAACCCAGATCCCTGGTGCTGTGAGGCAGCAGTACTAACCATTGTGCCACTGAGCCGCTAACAACCATGTGGTTCATATGAAAGCATATATGTTTTGTGTTGGGAAGGTCATAGGCATAGAGTACAAAGTTAATGCTGACTTTTCAAATCAGGCTGACAGTAAAAGTGCAATTGGCAAAAGTTTTTTTTTATAAACTAATGCTTACTATTTTACAGTAACCTCTTTTATTCCACATTCACAGGCCATGAAAATATTTAAGATGCTGTCTGCTTATCAGCATTTAGTGGTGCACACGAGCCAGATCTCAATCTTGTAAGTGCTCCTTACCTTGAAGGGCTAAATGGCCTCCTTCTACTCCTACTTTCTATGTTTATCTGTCAGAACTGAGCTTAGAATACGAGACAATTAACTTTAAGCCTGGCATCTGGTCAAATTAACTGAAGTATTTGTGCTAATCAGATTTGGAGCTGACAGTATTAAGTCTCTCCAGGTGGGATTTTACGGCCTCATTCTCTCTGAAACTGTAAAACCTCACCTGAAGTCAATGGACCTTTCCATGGTCTGTCCCTTGCCTACTCCAATTCCCGTGACAGGCGGGACTATAATTCTGGTCTCCATGTTTGAATCATTAATGTTTAAAGAATATTGTAAGTGCCCTTTCATATAACTTTCAGTTTCATATCTGTTGAAACAAAATGAAATTGAATTTCTAACAGAGAAAGAAAATCAATACTGGCTTGCACCGCACTGCATCTCCCTCATTTCCAAAGTTGAATGGGCTTGGGTTGTGCGAGAAGTTAAAATGTTAATTTGAAATCTGAACACAAGTTGCCTTGAACCAACCCACTTCCAATTTTAAAGGAGGAGAATAAATAATCCTCAGAGGAAGGCTATGTACACTTCCAATTATAACTTCTCCCCAACACTGGAGAACATGCCTTGATAAATATTGGGGGCCAAATCCACCTCTGAGTACAGAGTAGCCATTGCATTGTAAAATATGGTACTTATGTCTTCCCCAGCACCTAGAAGTGTGGAAATACTGATCACCTTTGGTGTTGCCTTCTACAGTCTTTAAGCCTTTACAATACAAGCTCACTATTGCTAAATGCCATTTTCTGATTTATCTCATCTCTTTTATGCTTTCCAATTTCAATGGTGCCGTAGGGTTTTGAAGACATTGGTTCTTAACTTTAATTTCTCAAAAGATAAAAAAAATCCAGGTACACCACTCTTAACAGTACAATGTAATGCAACTGTAAAAGGAGTGTAAATAAAATGCAAAACGTGTAAATGCATGAACTTGTGCCACAAATTTAAAAAAAAATCTACGCACTCTGCCAGATACACAATGGGTTTTAGGATTGTTTGTGCATCTGCTGTCCTTCAATGGCAGTTACCAGCTGAATAAACTTGGACAGTTGTTTGAAATGGAGAAATTGATTGTACATATTGAACAGTTAATGTGTTGGAATGTTGCATAGCTACTTTTATGATCTTCGATAAGATTATTTCAAGGTGGTCTCGTAGCACGGTTCATTGGTTCACTCCAAACTGACCATTTAAGCTTTGGTTATAAGTGACCATGCATTTTTGATCTGTCTGCTATCTTCAACATCAGCCTCAGAGAATCAAATATCTGAGGGAAGGCTTGGTTTTGACTTTGTAAAGAGTTCCAACTAGCACAGCAGTGTGTTCTAAAAAAAGAAATCTCTGTTTCTAAGGGCTGACTAGGGCAGACAGCACCAGGATTTATAATCTCAGTTCCATCAGAAATAAAGGATTGATTATTTCTATTTTGTTTGCTAATCCATCACCAGTATTGCTTCTGTAACAGGACCACACCATAATAGTTTCTGAGCACAAAACATCGTATTGGGGATTATTTATCTTGATTTGCCAGGCACCAGAAGTGAGCAGATTTTCAGGATCCTTAATTTGGAATAGGCAGAGCTAATTTGCAAATGCCTTGAATTGACTTAAACCTGATTAATTTAATGATGAACTAAAACATGGGTTTATCAGGGTTAATTTACAAAGTACCTAAATTGTGCCAATAGTGATTCCTCCCAAATAAGATTTAGATTTATGCAGTGCCTTAGACTGTCAAAATGTTTCAAGGGTGCTTCACACAATGAATATCTTTTGAAATAGATTGGATCTGTTTCTGGGAAGAGTGGACCTCTACTAGTCAGACAGGTTACACATGAATTGGAATATCGGAATGGGACCAACATCTTTGTGAGGAGGTTACTAGTGCTATTGGGGGAGATGGGTGGATCACAGAATGTAGATACAGTTGGGCGGTGGGGGGGATGTGCAGTGATGCATAGCCAAATATAGAAGAGAAACAAAGCCAGCCTGGAAGGCAGTGCAAAGAGAGGCATGTTAATGGATGTCAAGAGATATACAGCATTGGATAAGGTAAAACAAAAGGGAGGCTTACAGCAGATTCAGCAGGTTCAAGACAGCGGATGCCCTAGTGGAGTATAGAATGTGCAGGGTTTTTTAAGAGACTTCTGGATGAGTACATGGGATTTAATGAGATTGAGGGTTATAGATAGGCCTGGTAGGCTGGGATATGACTGGCGCAACTTGTGAGTTGAAGGGCCTGTTTGTGCTGTAGTGTTCTATGTTCTATGTTATTAGCTGAGACATAGAATATAAGAGCAGAAAGGTTAAGATGGAGCTGCATAAAATATTCATTAGGCCACAGCTGGAGTACTGTCTGTAATTTTGGTTGCCACATAATAGGAAGGATTTGATTGATCTAGAAAAGGTGCAGAGAGGATTCATCAGGATGTTGCCTGGGCTGGAGCATTTCAGCTATGAAGAGAGGCTGGTTAGGCTGGAATTGTTTTCCTTCGAGCAAGGAAGGCTGAGGGGGACTTCATCGAGGTGCACAAAATTATGAGGGACATAAATAGGGTAGATGGGAAGAAACTTTTCCCCTTAGTAAAAGGGTCAATAGCCTGGGGACATAGATTTAAGGTAAGAGGCAGAAGATTTAGAGGGGATTTGAGGAAAAATTATTCCACCCAGAGGGTGGTGGAAACCTGGAACTCCCTGCCTGAAAGGGTGGTAGAGGTGGGAACCCTCACAACATTTGAGAAGCATTTAGGTGAGCTCTTGAAATGCCCTAGCAATACAAGGCTATGGACCAAGTGCTGGAAATGGGATTAGGATAGGTAGGTGTTTGATAGCCGGCACAGACACAATGGGCTGAAGGACCTCATTCTGTGCTGTAAAAGTCTATGACTCTGTGAAGGAGTGTGGCAGAATCTGCAGAAAGCATTTTGGTTACTTTTTTGGTTTGGATGATCTTTGTTCTATGTAAAAGAACATGTTGATAATTATTCATTTTAATCCAGCTTCATATTTTCAGAATGCTGTTCGACCCAATCTTCATACCATTCATCTGCTCAGCAAGCCTGACATCTGAGGTCACTTCTCCTGACCTACTAGTCCTGTTGTATAACACGTGCGCAAGTTGTACATGTATTTAGGATGGCTGGTGCATACCAAAAATGGTTAATTGTAATGGATAATTGCCTTTAGGATTATTCCTAATATTATTTGGTTCATTGTAACAATTTGAATTCCTTTCTTGCCTGAGGTTTTGCTTCTCATTTATCATTGCACACCCTGTCAAAACAACAACAGTTGGGAGCAGCATTCTGGATGAAGGTATATCATGTTTCAAGAATTAAATTGATGTCTTTGGAAATATCTTGGGAGCTGCACTTGAAATCATCTGATCTGCTGATAAAAGATAGGAATTCTGTCCTGTTTGGAATGTCTGTGGTATGCTCTCTTCAGGACTTCTGCAAAGCTAGCCTCAACAGACTGACATTCCAGTCATTTAACCAGTTGTATGGTTAATAATCACTCCTGACAATGTTACTTACTGATGAAATACTTGATATGCATCTGAATTGAGGGTCAGATTTAGGCAGCCGGCAGAGTGGTTAAAATATTCTGCTTGGTATGAACAATTTCTTTCTAGTTTGAAGGGATGAAAGGGAAGCTGGGGTTGGCTTCCTTATGCCGGAGAAGGTAAAAGGGGAAATTTCATTTCATTTTATGAGCATTTTGCTGAGGGTAATTGTTTCCAGTGAAAGAAGTGTTAGGAATCAGAGGACAGAGAATTGAAGCAAATGACAATAAAATCCGAGGCAAAACTGAAAATGTAATTTAAGCAGCAGGTCATTATGATCTGGAATGCACTACCTGAAAGGCAAGCAAATTCAAAATGGATTTGGATCAGTAAGTGAAGGTGATACATTGGCAAGTTTATGGAGAAAGGAAAAGGAAGCATGGTTATTTGGAAAATTGGATAGCTCTTTCAGAGAGCTGGTGTGCAGGAACGATGAGCCAAACGCCCTCTGTCTGTGCTATATTATTATCACTATGTGATTCTATAATTCCTCAAATTTGTCACACATTGGTTATTGAAAACCATTTAAATATATCAGCTTGCTCTTATGATGCCAGTCAGAAGTAATATGAAATCTTTGAGATGGCTTAGTGTATAAATAACAATAATGAAACAAATGAAACAAAAGACTTAGTCCTTTGGCAAACCTATTACTCTGATCACCAGATTCTATGCTACCAACATCAGTTAAGGATACTGTCCCCATCCAGCTGTGGATAAACTGGTATTGCAGGAAAGTGAAATTATCTATCCAGTTCACATTAACACAAGCATTTTTCTGTTGCAGGGCATCCCTCTCCAAGCTGGCCACACTTCATAAAATGCAACTCCTCAGACTGGCTTAAAAAGTACTCAGTCTTGATATTTATGAAAACAGGAAGTAGAGCAGAAACAAATAATAAAATAAAGGTATAAGAGTCGATGAATAACAAGAATCTAAATGACAGGTTGAGGTGGTGGATATAGAATAATGGATTTTTGGTGACATTATAGGTTGGAATCCAACTAAAAGCTTCTGCTGATTGTATTAACTGTGGCTCAACTGCTAGCATTCTTGCCTTTGAGTCACAAAGTTTAGGGTCAAGTCCCATTCTAGGACTGTTTTTAAAATAATTTTTTTACTCCATTCTTAAAATTACAAAGCCAATGCTCAGAGTGAAGCTGACGAACCCAAATCTATTCCTTGCTTGCTCCAAAAACCAAATTCAAATTCCAACTGAATCCAATTCACAGTCCCTACAGACAGACAAACAAGATCCAAGCTGACAAGTTAAAGCACTGCACCTGATTTGGGCTTCATCTAATGGTTGATCTTAGCCAAAAAGCCAAGAAGTGGCCACTCTAAGTCCCAGTCTGGGGGCAGGATTTTATGGCTGTGCTCACCCCAGTGCTGGAAAATCCCGCCTGTGGTCAAAAATCTTTGCATGGTCTGTGTCCCACCTGCTATGAGCTATGGTGGACAGGATGGGAAAATTTTGCCCCACGACTTTTTTTTAACATTTATTCTTAAAGTTACAAAGCTGACAGAGTGGACCGGGCAAACCCAATTCAATTAGCTTCAAAAACCAAATTCAAAATCCAATTGAATTCAATTCATGGTCCCCAGAAGAAAGACAAACAAGGTTCAAGTTGACAAGATAAGGCATTGCACCCCATATTGGGCTTTGATCTGACTCTTGATTTTAACCAAAAGGCCAAGAAACAACAAGCATAAAAAAACAAAATGTGACACTACAGTGTAGCACTGATGGAGTGCTGCACTTTTTTGGTGCCATCTTTTGGATGAGATTAGACTGAGTGTGTCTCTCAGGTGAACACAAAAGATTCTATGGTAATATTCAAAGAACAGCAGTGGATTAATTCCCAGTGTACTAGCCTCAATTAACATCAACAAGATAAATGCTCTGATCAGTATCAATTTGCTGTTTGCAGGAGCTTGCTCTGCGCAAATTAACTGGCGCGCTTCCTACATTACAACAATGACTACACTTAGGAAGCAATTCTTTCTTCTTATCATTTAGTTACGGAATGACAAATATCCGGGAGTGAGCAACAGGCTGGAATTTAACTCAAACATTCAGAGGATGTGTGAAGTAAGATTCTACTCTTTTATTGTCACAACAGGAGTTATTGCTGCAATTTACAAAATATTATGACGTACATAGAACTAATGTCTGTTGCAGATTGATTCCAAATGCATTGCAAGGCATGAGAAATCTAAAGTTCAGTTAACAGTTATATGAAATTCCTCAACATGTCAGCAAGATTAAATGTTTATTGTTATTGATTTTTAAAATATTCTTTAACTTTTCTAAGATTTAACGCATTCTTTGTAACTCCTGCTGCTACCAACTGTTACCTCTTTAGATAGTCTGGCCTACAGTAATCAGCACAGTTACTGGCATCATTAAATTAGCAGAAGATGTGTTTCTATGGGGCAGCTGAACACTTTTTCTTTGCTTCCCCCCGGTTCAGAATATATCACACCAGCACATTTCTCTATCCTGTATAACCGTGACTGGCATCACCAAAGTGAATGCTGGCCCAACTTGGAATGCCAGCTTTACCTTTAGTGTTGATGTGCCAGTGATACTGCTAAAGTAGCCTGAGACACTTGCATGAAATATTTTTTGCCGGAAATTGTTTCATTCAGGGATTATTTGAAATGAATTTGAATGCAAAGGAATAAACCTTACCCGAAGTTGACAATTGAGGAGAAAATTTAACACGTTGAGGTCTTAGCAATGGAATCATCATGTAATGGAAAAATAACAGCATGCAATCCTGTCTTAATCATTGCACAATTTTCTTTTTGCTGAAGCATTCAAAACAAACATCAGCGAGCCAGACTATGCACCATGCATAAAGTATTTCACAGGGGTCACTGACAGTCAGCCTCACACTGCACGCCTCATCTCCAGCTGTTATTTTTAACCAGTTGAAACCTCAGTAAGCAGTAATGTGCGTAGGGGCTATTAATTTTTTTAAACTGTATGTGTTAAATGAGCTCACTAAAATAGATCTGAAGATCAGAGGAACAGGGATCCGAGGAGCCTGTGGTTTGGAAAATGCTGACGGGAATAATCAAGATGAAGTATTTTGCAGATCAAAAGTTCCTCTATAATGTGCCTTTGCAATTGAACCTCACTGATCCATCAATACCTCTTAAAACATTTCATAACGGCTTTCATTTGTGAACTTGGTTTACTTGTATGACTTTTTTTGTACTTCTGTGAGTATTGTTCCCTAGATTGAGCCTCCACCATATTTGATTGTGCTATCTTACCCATTCTCTATAGGAGACAGAACAATAACATAAGCTGTAAAGAATGCACTTGTTGCAGGGGACATTGATGGGTCTTTTCTCAAACGTCAAGTCAAATTTATTTTCTCAGACAGAAGCCATTGTTATACCAGAGGTACTTGTCTGAGCCTAGTGCCAGCCAAGCGTGACAGTGAGAACACAACTGAGCAGCTTTGCTGGCTCTGCATTGTTGTTTCACCAGGGTAACAAAGTTCTCTATATCTTTATAAATGCCTTGTTTTTAGGATAATTGAGATGGAAGGTTGCATGTTGAAGCTATACTTTGGATTTGAGCATTAAGTCTCAGTCAACATGTCAGTGCAGTACTGACAGAGTGCTGCACTATTGGAGTAGATCTTGGATGGAGAGTTAAGCTATCGCCTCTCACAAAAGACCCCATGTTGCTTTTTCAAAGAAGACCAGGGAGGAAAAAGGAATAAAAAACTGAAGGGTTATGGGGAAAGAACAGACGACTAATTGCATGACTCTTGTAAAGGGCTGACACAGGCATACTGGACCAAATGGCCTTCTCCTGTGTGGTTTGGTCCTGTGAATTGCCTTGGTGTGCTGTGACACGTTCCTTTCTCATTTAAAGCCATCAAAATGGATTGACCAGCTATTCACCTCATTGCTGTTTGTGGAATCTAGCCTTCGTAAATTAGTTGTCATGTTTGTCTACAAAGCAACAGTGACAATATTTAAAAGAAATTTCTGTGAAATAATTTGGGATATTTTGCAAATGTGAAAGATGGATTATAAATGTTAAATTGGTGGCAACAATCACGTGTACTTATATAGTGGTTTATAACAACTAAACCTGTCAAGATACTTCCACTGGATGTAAGACCTGCACCAGAATAGAAGAGAAATTTTAAGAAAGCAATGAAAAACATAATGGAAAAGGTAGAAGTTGATGATGCAGAAGAAAACAAATACATGTGGGAGGCAATTCCAGAGTGTGGGACTCTGCACCTGTTGGTAGAGTAGAATTTTGGGGGAATGCGCTGAAAAGAATACTTGGAGTGGAGAAGTTGCTAAGGTAAGGAGCAACATCAGGTACGGTTGCGAATGTGATAATCAATGCACTGAAACATAGGGGGGTAATAGTGATTAACAAGGGCCAGGGAGATATTGAAACAGGATATTTTACAAGATTGGATTTGGGTGGTGGATTTGAAGTTTATCTGAAGTTGCGTTTGAAGACACTCAATGACCTGGCCTCCTCAGTCCTCTGCAGCAATGAGTTCCACAGATTCACCACCCTCTGGCTGAAGAAATTCCTCCTCATCTCAATTTTAAAGGAGTGTCCCTTCACCCTGATGTTATGCCCTCGAGTTCTAGTCTCTCCCGCTCGTAAAAACATCCTCTCCATGTCCACTCTATATAGGCCTCTTGGTATTCAATAAGTTTCAATTAGATCCCCCCAAAGCTTTATAAACTCCATAGGGTATAGGTTCCTGTGGCACACCACTATACACTGGCTTCCAGTCACTAAAGCAGCCATCTATCATCACACTTTGTCTCCTATAACTAAGCCAATTTTGAATCCGCTTTAACAAATTATCCTGCGTCCCATCTGCATTTGCCACCTTTATAAGTCTCCCATGTGGGATCTTGTCAAAGGCTTTGCTGAAATCCATATAGACTACATCAACTGCATGAGCTTCATCTACACATCTGGTCATCTCCTCAAAAGTTTCAACCAAATTTGTTAGGCATGACTTCCCTCTGACAAAACCATGCTGACTATCCCTGATCAAACCTTACTTCTCCAAGGGGAGATAGATTCTCTCTTTCAGAGTTTTCTCCAATAGTTTCCCTACCACTGACGTGAGAGTCACTGATCTATGGTTCCCTGGATTAACTCTACAACCCTTCTTAAATAGTGGAACTACATTAGCTATCCCCCAATCTTACAGTACCTTCCCCATCAGAGCCCCTGAAATCTCTTCCCTCTGCAGCTTGGGGAACAATTAATCTCGACCTGGAGATTTGACCACTTTTAAGGCTGACAACACCTCCAATACCTTGTCATCCCTAAATCAATTTGCTCAAAACCTTGTAGTCTCTCTCTCTGAGTTCCATACCTTCATCCTCCTTCTCTTGGATGAAGACGGATATGAAGTATTCATTCAACACTGTACCAATTCCTCTGGCTCCACCCATAGATTACTCCCTTGGTCACTAGTAGGCTCTACTTGTGCTCTGGTTATCCTCTTCCAGTTGATATATGTATAAAATATATTAGGATTTTCAATATTTTTATCCGCCGGAACTTACTCATAAGAACATAACATAAGAACATAAGAAGTAGGAGCAGGAGTTGGCCATCTAGCCTTTCGAGCCTGCCCTGCCATTCAATAAGATCATGGCTGATCTGAAGTGGCTCAGTTCCACTTTCCCGCTTTGTCCCCATAACCCTTGTCTACCAAAAACCTATCTACCCGTGTCTTAAATATATTTAGCGACGTAGCCTCCACCACTTCAACGGGCAGAGAATTCCAGAGATTCACCACCCTTTGAGTGAAGAAGTTCCTCCTCAATTCTGTTCTAAACTGCCCTCCCCTTATCTTGAGGCTGTGCCCTCTAGTCCTGCTGTCCTTTCTGAGCGGGAAGAATCTCTCTACCTCTACCCTATCCATCCCTTTCATTATCTTATACGTCTCTATAAGATCCCCCCTCATCCTTCTAAACTCCAACGAGTACAGACCCAGTCTATTTAGTCTCTGTTCATAGTCTAACCCCCTCATCCCCGGTATCAGCCTAGTGAACGTCCTCTGCACTCCCTCCAAGGCCAAAATATCCTTGCGCAAGTGCGGCGACCAAAATTGCACACAATACTCCAGCTGTGGCCTCACCAGTACTCTGTACAGTTGCAGCAAGACCTCCTGCTTTTATATTCTATCTCCCTCGCTATAAAGGCCAGCATCCCATTTGCCTTCTTGATCACCTGCTGCACCTGCAGACTGGGTTTTTGCGACTCATGCACAAGGACCCCCAGCTCCCTCTGCACCGTAGCATGCTGAAGCTTTTCGCCCTTTAAATAATAATCCCTCCTACTATTATTCTTGCCAAAGTGGATAACCTCACACTTGCTAACATTGTACTCCATCTGCCAGGTCCTCACCCACTCGCTCAGCCTATCTAGATCCCTCTGCAGACTTTCCACACCCTCCGGACAATTTGCTTTTCCACTCATCTTTGTGTCATTAGCAAATTTCGTCACCCTACACTCCACCCCCTCCTCCAGATCATCTATATAAATGATAAATAGTTGAGGCCCCAGCACCGATCCCTGCGGCACTCCACTAGTCACCAACCGCCAATCAGAATAGCACCCATTGATACCAACTCTCTGCCTCCTATTAGACAACCAATCCTCTATCCACGCTAACACCTTACCCCCAACTCCATGCCCCCTAACCTTCTGAATCAACCTTTTGTGCGGCACCTTATCAAACGCCTTTTGAAAATCGAGAAACACTACATCCACTGGCTCCCTTCTGTCTACCGCACTAGTCACATCCTCATAGAATTCCAATAAATTCGTCAAACATGACTTCCCCTTAATGAATCCGTGCTGCGTCTGCTCTATCAAACAATTCTTCTCTATGTGCCTTGCTATTTCTTCTTTGATGATGGATTGAAGCATTTTTCCAACAACAGACGTTAAACTAACCGGCCTATAATTCCCTGCCTTTTGCCTGCTACTTTTTTTAAACAGCGGCGTAACATTAGTCTTCTTCCAATCTTCCGGCAATTCCCCGGAATCCAGCGAAGTTTGGTACATAATCACTAAGGCATCCACTATCACCTCTGCCATGTCCTTCAGAACCCTGGGATGCATTCCATCTGGTCCTGGGGACTTGTCCACCATCAGTCCCGCTAGTCGATCAAGCACTACCTCTCCAGTGACAGTAATCGCATTCAGGCCCTCAACTCCTACCATGTCCCCCATTTTCTCCTCTGATTGCTGTCTTAAGGAGTGATGGACTGAACTGCAATCATCCTACCCTTAGTTTTTGGAGAGTGGTGAGTCTTGTGCCAGTTCTGAGAGGGATGGGTCCTAAACACCCTGGCGAGCCCGGCTGCAAATTGATCAGACACCATTTTAAAAGGGTACCCTGACCTCAGCGCACTGGTAGACCCCCTCTCCACCCCACAGATAATGGGACTACGCACCCTCATTGGAGACATGTTTCCCTACCCCTGCTCCGACACAGATCATCCGCATCAGGGCACTAAGACCATCCCAATGGGTCCCAGTTCATGGTCCCGATATGCAACCCCCCCCCCCCCCCCCCCGACATGCCCCACTTTATACCACCCTTCATGTCCCATCTGCATTTACCACCTCTTCACAACTCCCTCACTATCATAACACCCACCGCCCCATGTCACAGCCCTTACTCAAGCCCTACATCCACTTGGGCCTCACACATTTGGTATTGCTCCTGGAACACTGGCAGTGCCCAACTGGCACATCTGGTGTGCCAAGTGAGCACAGTCAGCGTGCCAGAAGGGCACTACTGAATGGGCACTGCTCAGCCATGTTCCTGAATACCTGGGGGGGTTTCAATGGCCTCTAAGCCCCCCCATTGTGGCCATCACACTTAACTTCCGCTAGTGGAAAGCACTACGCCCGAGAGCTGGTAGATCCTAGGAGCTGGGAGAACCAGTGTTGAATGGACTAAGCATATTTAAATGCAACTTTAAATACATCACTCGCCCTCGTGTGCCTTTTGGGTGTGATCTGGTTTATGTCAGTGGTTAGGGACCAGGATGATTGCAAAAACATTTGGCCCCAGGCACAAAACCCCTTTTTAGGCCCATATGCAATTTTACGGGATTGGCGTTATCTGCACTGGGCACGGCGAAGCTTGAAAATCGCCCCCATTATCTCTTCTTCCTGCAATAATTGACTCCTTAACTAATAATGGAATGCCCCCTCCTCTTTTGCCCCCTCGTCTCTCACCTGAAGACTCTGTATCCCAGAATGTTGAGCCACCAATCCTGCCCCACCCCCAACCACGTCTCTGTGATGGCTACTACATCACGATTCCATATGTCAATCCTTTAACTCATCCATTTTACCTGTAATACTCCTGGCATTAAAGGAGAGGCCATCTAGCCTTGCCTTATTCCCTTGAAAGCTAATAAAGCTGTAAACCTCTGACTTGAATTTTTTACTTTATTATGCTGTACCGCTTACTCTATAACAGTTTATGAAACGTGGAAACATAGAAGATAGGAGCAGAAGGAGACAATTCGGCTTTTCGATCCTGCTCCACCATTCATCACGATCATGGCTGATTGTCCAACTCAGTAGCTTAATCATGCCTGCTCCTCATAACCTTTGATCTTGTCTGGCCCCAAGTGCTGTATCTAGCCACCTTTTGAACGCATTCAATGTTTTGTTATTAATTACTCCCTGAGGTAATGAATTCTACAGGCTCACCGCTCTTTGAGTGAAGAAGCATCTCTTCATCTCCATCCTAAATGGTCTATCCTCAGACTGTGACTCCTGGTTCTGGACACCTCCTCCATTGGGAACATCCTTCCTGCGTCTACCCTGTTAGAATTTTATAAGTCTTTATGAGATCCTCCCTGACTTGTCTGAACTCCAGCAAAAATAACCCTATTCAATCTCTCCTCATACATCAGTCCCATCATTCCTGGAATCAGCCTGGCAAACCTTCACTGCACTCCCTCGAGAGCAAGAATGTGCTCCCCCTGCTGAATTGGTTTAATTGAATTAGGATTACTTCATTCTCCTAAGTGACTTTGGAGCTGTAAGATAATTTGACTTTAAGAGGGAAGGATGTTACTTGTTCTGTTGATACCTGACAACGTGCTATATGTGTTCAAGCCTGTGGCCTTTATACATGGTAACTTGCAGTTGGGTGTTGTACTGGGAGAGGAGTGATGCTAAGAGAATTCCTGAGAATTTTGATGAAATAAAAGGAAAAAAGGGGGACTGTTAAATAGAAACAATTACCAGTGACAGATGGAGAATAAGAGAGGGTGATATGAGCTTAATGGACAAGTGGATAGGGGTATAGCACATGAAGGTAGAGGTTGAGAGTAAGAGGTATAGATTGAGAGAGAAATGAGAAAGTAGTCAGGAATGGCTTTGTCAATATTAGATACTGCAGGTATGGTGAAACACTGCATAATGTTGAGGTTGAGGAGGTGATTGGAAATGTTAGTTGTCAACAGGAAATTGAATAAGGACAGGAGGGTGAACAAATGAAAAGTGAGAGGATGGGGAAATTAGGTGAAATCTCTGATAAGGAGGACAACCTTGATGTAAACTAAATAAATTCATCAAAAGTCTTCAGAAGGTTAGCAGATTATCAGAAACATAGATTAAAGATGTATTAATGGACACATTTTCAGCTATTGCAAAAGAGCCAGAAGAATAGGAAGCAAATTGAAATGAGAGGTGAGAATGGGAGTCACATGGCTGCCACTGCCGCAAGCACATAGCTGTGCAAATTAGGAGCTCATGGTTTTGGAGGTAATATTTTGGCATGGATAGAGGATTGGCTAACTACAGGAAGCAGCAAGTAGCAATAAGGGGTCTTTCTCATGTTGGAGGACAGTAGCCAATCACATACCATAGGATCAGTGCTGGGATTACGGCTCGTCACAATATATATTGATTGGGAGGAAGGAACAGTGTATTGTGGCCAAATTTGCGGATGATACAAAGGTGGGAGAGAAGTTAGGAAGTAAGGAGGATATAAATAGTTTCCAGAGTGATATTGACAGGTTAAGGGAGTGGGGAAAGCATTGGGAAATAGAATTCAGTGTGGGAAAATGTGAGATTATTCGTTTTGGAAGAAAAATGAGAAGGCCAATTAATATCTAAATGGAGAGAGACTGCAGAAATCTATAGCCCAAAGGGACTCAGGGATCTTTGTTCATGAAACCCAGAAAGCTAGCATCCAGTTGCAGAAGGTAATAGGGAAGGCAAATGGAAAGCTGGCTTTTATTTCAAAGTGGGGTGGGCTAGAGCCTAGGTGTTGCTGCAACTCTACAAGGTACTAATGTGGCCACATTTAGAATACTGCGTACAGTTTTGGCCCCCTTATTTAGAATTGATATATTAACATTGGAGGCAGTAGAGAAGAAGATGATTCCAGATAGGGAGGGACTGCCGTATAAGGAAAGATTAAACAGTCTGTAGTTCGTTGAGTTCAATAGAATGAGAGGTGATATGATTGAAACATATAAGTTTCTTAGGAGGTTAACCAGAGTAAACATTGGGAGAATGTTTTCACTCATGTGAGATTGTAGGACCAGAAGACATGGTCACAGAATAAGTGAGTGTTCGTTTAAGATGGATTTGAGGAAGAATTTCTTCTCCCAAAGAGTGGTGAATCTTTGGAATTATTTAGCCCAGAAAGTGGTGGGAGCTGAGTCCTTGAAAATTTTCAAGGCTGAGTTCGGGGAGGTATCCAGTGATGGTGATGCCATTGAATGTTAATTATTACATAGTTATGAACAACCTTTTAGATGATGAGGAGTTATCTGTCTGTTCTGGTGGATCAGCTACACGTTAGAAATTGCATGACCCTATTTCAGAATGTTTTCTGACATGTGGCCAATTAAACAGCACTACCTATAAAAATTATCACATTTCTCTGAACATTGCCAGTATAGAATTGTTACCACATATGCCGAACTAGCAATCATTGCTCTTCAAAGCAATTCATTAAGTGAGCAAGAATACAATGGTTTGTCCAATTAACAGTGGGCTGGAATCTTGTTGGACTGGGGACATATCATAATATACAGTATTGATTAGACTTTTTCTACTGCCTTCTACTCTGAAACATTTATAATATAACTTGCCAGGAAAGCAAATTCATAATAGCATGGGAAGGCAACAGGACCTTAAAGAACACCACGAGGAACAGAATATCTCCTAAACAAATAAGATTGAAAGATTGAGAGAATGACATAGAAAGTAATAGATGAATACACATGGATAAATTAGAGTCAAATCGGATACAAAAAGGAATAAGCTCAGATCATTGGATTAAGAGAGGGGGGAAAGACAGTAAGGAAAAGGAAGAAAAAATGATTTTTTTTAAGATGCTAAGCACAATTCATTACATAAAGGAATGACACTCTGTAGTTTCAATTGTTCAATTTCTGGGACAGATTAATTGACAATGTATTAACAATTATCATCTCATTTAAATGGTACTTGTATTCTTCTTTTTACCACCGTATCCAGTGTCAATGTCAAGCACTCCCAGGTTTGGTACAGCACAAAAATTTGGAGTAAAACATGAATAAAAGCAAATTACTGTGGATGCTGGAATCTGAAATCAAAAGGGAAGACGCTGGAAAATCTCAGCAGTTCTGGCAGCAACTGTAAGGAGAAAAAAGAGCTGACGTTTCAAGTCCAGATGACCCTTTGTCAAAGCTTTCCAGCATTTTCTCTTTTGGTTTTTGGGGTAAAACCTCCTTTACTCATTCAATGATATGCTTCAGCTCCAGTTTTAAAAGAGCACACTCCCAACACCAGTGTGATTTTGCTCTACACCAGTGGCTTTGTTGAATGACATTACTTATAAAAGGGAATTTTGTTTCCATCCCTACTATAAAGTGCAAAGAAAAAATACTGAATTAAAAAATTCCTAGTTCATTTTATAAATATTCTTCCTCTGGGTCATTTTCCACAAAGGAGAGGTGTGTAAAACCATAAGGGGATCATGGATACCTCTACCCAAAATGAAACAATAAATAATTTGGGTTGTAGAGGGTTGTCATTGTGTTAGGACAGCCTGAACTTGAACCAGCCCTTTAATACACTTCACACATCTGACTATATGATTTTGTATGGGTATTTTACTCCAGCTGAACCGATGTATCATTGACAAAAGCAAAATATAGTGGGTGCTGGGAATATGAAATAAAAAAAGATAAAGTGCTGGAAAAACCGATCTGTTGATGTAGCAGCAATGATCGTTTTCATCAAATATACAAAAGATCAAAGAGCTGCCACATTAATTGTTTCTTTGTTCCCAGATACTGGCTGATATGCTGACTGTTCCTATCATTATCTATGTATCTTTAAAGTTGATTATAGATTAATGTGATTCTCAGAAATGCCGGTCTCCCTTTTCTTAACCTTTTACCCCATTCTTAAAGTTACAAAGCCAATGTATGCAGTAGACCGGACAAGTCCAAATCCAATCCTTGCTTGCGCCAATAACCAAATTCAAATTCCAATTGAATCTAATTTGTGATCCCCATAAGAGAGATAAACGAGACTCAAGCTGACAAATAAAACATATACCACACCTTGGGCTTGATTAAACGCTTGATCCTCCCTCCACTTCACCAAACACAATGGATAATCCTTCAAAGACAGAAATGGATGGTATCTCCTCACCATTACTTTATCACTCATTGTAGATACTCTCAACCATACAATGCTTAGCCAATAAGTGATCGATTTTTTAAAGAACTTACTGTGCAGTGATTTGATTTGTAAAAAGCAAGAAATTAAAGATGTAAAACATGGATTATTTGTCAACTACTCTTACATCAACAAGAATAAAGTAATTTTCCAGGTGCTATTTTTTGGTGTCTTGCTTTATCCTTACCATATCACCAGTGCTGCTGCTAAGTTTCTCTTTAATTCATTCGTGAGACATGGGTGTTGCTGGCTGGCCAGCATTTATTGCCCATCCTTAGTTGCCCTTGGAGAGCAGGAGAGAGTCAATTACATTGCTGTGGGTCTGGAGTTACATGTAGGTCAGACCAGATAAGGATGGCAGATTTCCTTCCCTAAAGGACAGTAGTGAACCAGATGGTTCTTTTTCTGACAATCGACAATACTTTCATGGTCATCAATAGATTCTTATTTCAGATTTTTTTTAATTAAATTCAAATTCTACCATGGCAGGATTCGAACATAGGTCCCCAGAACATTAACTGAGATTCTCGATTAATAGTTTAGCGATAATATCACCAGGCCTTTGCCTTCCCATAAAGTGTTAAATTCTTTGGCATCCTTTGTTACAATTCAGCAAATTTCTCTGTCAAAGAAGCACTGACTCAGGCATTGTACTATGTGTAAACTGCCTGGGTTGGAGAATTTGTAAAACTTTTGTACAATTAAAAGAAAATAATTTTGACAGCTTTTTGAACAAATTTGGGGAGATTCAACTAAATTACGTTTTAAAATATACTACCTCTGAAATCCACATGATCTGATTATCTAATATTCGCACCTGATTGAGTTCATGCTCTAAGATTTTCCAACTTTTTTCCTTTTTACAGAAAGTCAACAAACCATCTTTCTCATACTTTCACACAAACATGTTTTGCAGATGATGACATAGTTATACTTTTGGAAAGAATGAGGAATGGGGAAATAGTAGCAATTAGTACAGTGGCATAGTGGTTAGCACTGCTGCCTCACAGCACCAGGGACTCTGATGCTGATTCCCAACTTGGGTCACTGTCTGTTTGGAGTCTGCATGTTCTCCCTATGTCTGCGTGAGTTTCCTCTGGGTGCTCTGGCTTCCTCCGCCGGTCTGAAAGATGTGCTGGTCAGGTGCACGGACCATGTTAACTTCTCCCTCAGTGTGCCCGAACAGGTGCTGGAATGTGATGGCTAGAGGGTATTCACAGTAACTTCATTGCAGTGTTAATGTAAGCCTACTTGTGACACTAATAAATAAACTTAAATTATAAACACTTTAAAATAAATTATATGTATTAAACAAAATTATCCAGCACAGAAATTGTAGAAGGAGGTGCATCTCATTGAGATTTAATCCATCTCAAGCTGATAATTGGTCAATGGAAGTAACACGTTCCGGGGAGAATTCATTGTTAAAGCACTGCCCTCTGCAGGATATTTGTATATAAAATGCCTTTTGCCATTCTATTTCCCGTGCAAAGTGAAGTAAGAGTTTATTGCTGTCAAGTTCACCAGCATTTTGGAGAAATTAATAACACTAGCTTGGAGAATCCATTCATAACTCCAAATCCAAGAGACAATCAATTAAATGGCAATGAAAATACTGAAATTGTTATACTGGCTTTTTGGACAATTGTGAGAGAATTAGTGGGTAAACTGCAGATGAAAAATACCTTATCTGTGTTAGACTATTGTTCTCAGAGTCCTGGACAGACTATGCATGTATAATACATTGAAGAGACATTGTAGAGTCAGGTTGCATTTGATTTTGTTGATCAGGCCCTCCCATCCTCCACGTTTAAGTTTATTTTGTGAATTAAATTGGGTAAATTGATAGTGAAGGTGCTGATCTGAGGCTACTTCTTATTCTGTGGCATTGTCTATCAGTGAATCATGCTGTTAATGACAATAGATTTACAATTTTTTGTTTTGCAAATATATCAGGCCAGGGAATCTGTAAAAAAGAAAATTGAAAATAAACAAATTGCAGCCTTTTGTGAAAGAGTGTAGAACTCCTGTTTTCACTAGCTGGTCACAAAACCATGCGTGAATGGAGATTTGAGTTGACAAACCTGAACAGCCAGAAGACCTTGATTGTGCTGAGGTAAGGTATATAAACCAATAGCAGGTGTGAACATCAGTAGCAGGTTTCAATGTCGAGCCCTTAGTACGAAAATATCACACTGCTGATCTGACCCTGCCTTTATGTTCCAATTGAAAGGGACAGCCTCACGTTTGAGCTTTGCTGTGACACTGAAGTTAGTATGTTAATGCATGTTTCAATTAGTAACACGGTATAATGAGACTAGTTAAAAAATTGTCATATTACCCACTAGTAACCAGAGTTGTTCGCTAAAATTCAACGTGTCCAACAAAAACTTTTTCCAATGATCTATTAATGTTATAGTGATTAAATGTGTATATTTATAATCATTACAGTACATCAAACTCCATTTTGACTATTGTGCTTTAGATTATCTTAGCTTTTAAGTTAGGAAACTTTTGCGGACTCTGGTGTGCAAATCATCATCTGGCAATTTGCTTCACTTAAATAAAGTTGATATGGTTTGAGGTCTTTAACTGGAAACTACTTCAGCGGAGGAAAATGACATATATGAGATTTTATAATAATTATCTCTGTATATCATGTGAAAATGTTGTTCATTTTGAAAGTGAGCGGAGAGAGACTTTCATGAACAGACATAAGAAACAGGAGCAGAAGTGAGTCATACAACCCCTCAGACCTTCTCCGCCATTTGATAAGATCTCAGCTGATCTGGTTGCGTTTCAAGTTCTACGTTCCCATTTACCCATCATAACCTTTGATTCCCTTGCCCAGAAACAATCTATTCTCCTTTTGGGGTGGCACAGTGATATAGTGATTAACACTGCTGCCTCACAGTGCCAGGGACCCAGATTCAATTCCTGCCTCGGCTGACTGTCTGTGTGGAGTTTGCACGCTCTCCCCGTGTCTGCATGGGCTTCTTCTGGGTGTTCTGGTTTCCTCCCAGAGTCCAAAGATGTGCAGGTTAGGTGGATTGGTCAAACCTTTCCTTACAAGACAACCCACTCATTCCACGTATCACTCCAGCAAACCTCCTAAAGTCCAGTGGAATTAAACCCAGTGTGACTTAACTTTTTCCTCATAAGACCACTTCTCTCACATTCTTCACTTCCATCAAAGTGCTGTGATTTTAGGTTTCTGTTGACACTGTACTGATTAAGTTAAAAGGAATTAAATGGCTTCGGTTTTTCTGATCCTCATTTGACAGGTATTTTTAAAAGGGATATACTGACAAATCTGTGAGCATTTAACTGTTTGAACGCTATGACCATAAAAGATACAATCAGGTTTTCTGGAGTTTTTAAAAACTAAAAGGATAGTTTTATTATACTTAACCCAGTTTAAAAACACACACAGAAATTTCACACGTATGCACAAATCTATTACACCGCGGGGAGGATAGATTAAATTGGAGTCCAGTAAAACTATACGGCTGTTGAGGTTTGGCTGGCTTCAGGATGAATTCGGTGTTGTGTATGGTGGTATTGGCACTACGAAGTACAGAGGGTCAGAAATGAACTGAATTTCATTCACAAGATTTGTTCACTACAGGCTACTTCTTCACTCTTACAGTTTCCCGCACTAGCGACCTGTGACATCACTTCTGGTGGTGATATGTATATGTTAATACACAGTGCTTACTGCAGCTACTAAGATTCAATATAAATACATAACATCTCCCCCCCCCGGCTTTAAATTGAACATCCCCAACAATTTCAAACAGTATAACATGAACAATACTCAAATTATAATAACTAATAATTCAGACAGATTGGAGGTTGTTGCTCTTGGAGTGGCTGACAATAAATCTCTGGCATCTTCTTTTTCCATTACTTGTAATCTCTGGCGTTTTCATCTTTGCACGAATGCCATCAGTGGTTGATTTAATCCATGTCGACATTGTAATTAGGGGTTGACTCTGTGCTTGGTCTGAAACTGAGTTGTTGGCTTCCTCAAAGGTGTCTGTCAGTGTCACAGTTTCAGGAAGGGTGCAGGTCAGGACATTTTACAGCTGAATCTGAATCTTCACCAGGTTCCATTTCTGATGGATCAGTTCTCCCTGCCAACAGCTGGTCCACCTGCCTCCTCTCTGGAATTCTCTGCCCGTTGAAGTGGTGGAGGCTGCCTCGCTAAATATTTTTAAGACGCGGGTTGATGGGTTTCTGATAGGAGAGGGGATTAAGGGTTATGGGGAGAGGGCGGGAAAGTGGAACTGAGCAGCGACAGATCAGCCATGATCTTATTGAATGGCGGGGCAGGCTCGAAGGGCTGGATGGCCTACTCCTGCTCCTACTTCTTATGTTCTTATGTTCTCCTTGAGATGAAATCTGGTTTGGACAGCATACGAGACAGTTCCAGTCTGTGCAAGGATCATACAGGAACCTACTTCTCTCCTGTGGGGTAATTCCTGGTTAACACTCCTTGTCACAGAATCCTACAGTGCAGAAGAGGCCCTTCAGCCCATCAAATCTGCACCGACACATGAAAGGCCCTGACATGCCCACCTAATCCCATTTGCCAGCACTTGGTGCATAACTTTGAATGTTATGGTGTGCCAACTCTGCTTTTGTAATCTATGCCCCAATTGATAAAGCCAGGTGTGACTTTTTCACCACCCTATTAATCTGCCTTTCTGCCTTCAAAGATCTATGTGGAGATAGCATTAGCATAGGTTAAAGAGATGTGTATTGTCTCCAGACAGGACAGTAAGTGAGATTTTACAAGCCCAGGCAAGTCATGGGGGTTATAGATAATGCGACATGAACCCAAGATCCTGATTGAGACCATCCTCATGAGTGTGGAACTTGGCTATCAGTCTCTGCTCAGCGACTCTGCACTGTCGTGTGTCGTGAAGGCCGCCTTGGAGAATACTTACCCGAAGATCAGAGATCAATGGCCATGACCGCTGAAGTGTTCCTGACCACAGGAAGGGAACAGTCTTGCCTGGTGATTGTTGAGCGATATTCGTCCATCCGTTGTCGTAGCATCTGCACGGTCTCCCCAATGTACCATGCTTCGGGACATCCTTTCCTGCAGCTTATTAGGCAGACAACGTTGGCTGAGTTGCAAGAGTATGTGCCGTGTACCTGGTGGATTCTGTTCTCACATGAGTGATGTCATCCATGTCGATGATCCGGCATGTCTCCATTCACATTGTCTGCATCTTTAAGGCTTGAATAGCAGGTTAGCTGTAAAGACTTGCATTCTAATCAGTATCCTGTAAACTGTGTGTGACTTTATATGCCCTTCTCTGATCAGAACCTTCCACACACCTGATGAAGGAATACCGTTTCCAAAAGCTTGTGGGATTACTATCAAATAAACTGGTTGGATTTAACCTGCTGTTGTGAGACTTCTTACTGTGACCTCCCTAGAGGCCAGGGAGGAATTAAAAATTTGTGTCAGACCCCTGCAATTTCCTCACTTACCTCCCACAACAGCTAGGGATACAAATCATTCAGACCTGGAGATTTGTCCACTTTTACGACCGTCAATACCTTGTCACTCCCCATGATAATTTTCTCTAGAGCCTCAAAGTCTCTCTCCCCAAGTTCCGTAACTCATTCTCATGGGTGAAGACAGATTTGAAATATTTGTTTAACACCCTATCAATGTTCTCTGCCTCCACCCACAGATTTCCCCCTTTGGTCCCTAATGGATCTTACTGTTTCCCTGGTTAACCTCTTCCCATTGATAAACTTATAGAATATCTTCAGAATTTCCCTACTTTTACCAGCCAGAGGTTTCTCATGTCCCCTTTTTGCTTTCTTAATTGATCTCTTAAGCTCCACCCTGAGTTTTCTGTACTGCACTCCATAGACTTAGTCCCCTAATACTTATGAAAAGCCTCTCTTTTCCTTCTCATTGTATCTTGAATGTATTTGGTCATCCATGGTTCTCTGGGTTTGTTACACCTTCCTCTTATCCTTGGAGGGAACATGTTGGGCCTGAACACCACGCCCCCCCCCGTTTCATTTTGAACACCTCCCCGCTTCACTGCTCTTTTGTAGATATCCCTGCAAGTAATTTGTTCCAGTTAACTTGGCTAGATCCTGCCTAATCTTGTTAAAATGTATTTTCCCCCAATCCAAAACCTTCTTCTGCATCTTGTCAATCTCTTTGTCCATAACAAATTTGATTGAACCATGTTTGGCTATCACCAAAATACTCCCCCACCAACACATCAACCACCTATCTGGTTTCATTCCTCTGAATTAGGTCCAGCACAGTTCCTTTCCTTGTTGGATCCTCTACATAATGACTTAAAAAGTTTTCCTGTGAACATTTTAAGAACTCTACTCCATCTAAGACCTTAACACGATGGCTATCCCAATTAATGTTGGGAAAGTTGAAATCACCTAATATAACTACCATCATTATTTTTAGGCTCTCTGTGATTTGCACACAAATTTGCGTTTCAATTACCTACTGCCTATCTGGGGTCTATAATAAATACCTAGCAGCGTAGCTGTTCCTTTTTTATTCCTAAGACCTACCCACAAAGCTTCGTTTTATGCCCTGCCAAGATATCACCTATCCTTACTGCAGTAACTACTTCCTTAACTAATGCCTCCTCCTCTTTTACCCCTTCTTCTGTCTTGCCTGAAGGTTCTATATCCTGGGACATTGAGCTGCCAATCCTGCCCCTCACTCAACCGCATCTCTGTGATGGCTATTAAATCATAATCACATGTGTAAATCCTTGCCCTCAACTCATCTGTTTTACCTTTAATACACCTGACATTAAAGTAGAGGTCCTCTAACCTTGTCTTACTCCCTTGAAACTTACTACCATTGTGTTCCTTCTGAACCGACTGCTTTTCTACGTTATGCTGTGTCCCTATTCTGCTAACAGTCTGGGTCCCCTCCCCCTGCCAAACTGGTTCAAACTCTTGCACTCACAAATCCACTATGAAGGATGTTTGTTCTGCTCTGGTTCAGATGTAGACCATTCCAATTGGACAGGACCCACCTTCCCCAAAAATGGTCCCAGTGGTCCAGGAATCTAAAACCTCCCTCCTGCTCTTAAGCCACACATTCTTCTGTGCTATTCTCCTATTTCTGTACTCACTAGCCCGTGGCACTAGGATTAATTCAGGAATTACAAACCGAGAGGTCTTGCTCCTTAGTCTGTTGCCTAACTCCCTGAATTCTTGGTGCAAGACCTCATCCCACTTTCTACCTATGTCATTACTACCAACGTGTACCATGACCTCTGCCTTATCACCCTTTCCCTTCAGGATGCCCTGTGGCCGTTCAGTGACATCCCAGACCTTGGCACCAGAGGGGCAACACACCATCCTGGTGTCTCTTTCATACCACAGAAGTACCTATGTGTGCCCCTGACTATGGAGTCCCATATGACAATTGCTCTTCTGTGCTTTGACCCTCCCTACTGAATATCAAAGCCACCTGCATTACCACTACGCTGGCTGTTGGGACCTCTGTTGACTGTTGTTGTCCTTAGTGGAAGACAAAGGCGGAATTTTACGAGATTTTCTCCAAGTGTTCGGATAGTCTGAAAATAGGAGAGTTCGAGATCCTTTTCTGGGTGGGTTTTCATGCCCAACCTTAAGCACTCTGTCTCGGAAATTTTGGACTGACCTTTTACTGGCTGGAGAAGCTGTAGGTGGGGCTTAACTCGTCAGACACCTGTAGCTGGAGGTAATGCGCATGTGCAGACCTCTGATGCTACATATGCTCATTATGTGTAGCAAGGATCTGACGGACAAGGACAGAGTGTTGTCAGGCCCCTGCTACTGCAGGCACACTCTAAGAGCAACCAACATCTCCCACAATCGTGGGGCCCACAGCCCTAGATGCAGGCCCCGCTGGCCCCCTGTTGCCCTGACCGATCGCAGATCCCTCCATCCTCCACTGATCGCCTGCAAAGTGGCAGTAGGCCCTCTCCACAGACCCCACCCTCTGATACTGCCTGGTGGGCATTGCCCAGGTGCCCAGTGGACATTGCCCAGGTGCCAGGCTGACACTGCCCAAGGAGCACTCCAGCCTTGCATTTGATCTCCCAGGGGGCCTCAGAGGCCTTGGGTCCCACCGGTGAGGCCAACACGGCTGTTTCCCACTCATGGGGAGCAGGTGTTTTCCTCACCAGAGAGAACCTCTCCTGATGAGGCCATAAAGGCAAGTGAGCCCAGACGATTGAGTGCCAAGCTTACTAAATAGTTAGGAAATGATGAAATGGCCGAGGCCTTAAACAAGTTTTTTGTGTTGGTCTTCACAGTGGAGGACACAAATAGCATACCAATAATTGACGGTCATGGGACTGTACGGGGTGAGGACCTTAAAACGATCACTATTACTAAAGAGATAGTGCTGGGTAGGCTAATGGGACTAAAGGTAGACAAGTCCCTGGGCCCGGATGGAATGCATTCCAGGATACTAACAGAAATGGCAGAAGTAATGGCAGATGCATTAGTTATAAATTATCAAAATTCACTGGACTCTGGAGAGGTGCCAGCTGACTGGAAAACAGCTAATGTAATGCCACTGTTTAAAAAGGGAGGTAGACAAAAGGCGGGTGACTACAGGCTGGTTAGCTTAACATCCATAGGCGGGAAAGTGCTGGAACCTATCATTAAGGAAGAAGAAGCAGGTCACCTGGAAAAGAATGGTTCAATCAAGCAGACGCAGCATGGATTCATGAAGGGAAAGTCATGTTTGATGAATTTACTGGATTTAATGAAGATGTAACGAGTGCGGTTGACGGAGGGGAACCGGTGGATGTGGTGTTTTTAGATTTCCAGAAGGCAGTCGATAAGATGCTTCACAAAAGGTTGCTGCATAAGATAAAGGTACACGGAGTTGGTGGTAAAGTGTTAGCGTGGACTGAGGATTGGCTATCTAACAGAAAGCAGAGATTCGGAATAAATGGGTGCTTTTCCGGTTGGCAGTTGGTGACTAGTGGCGTGCTGCAGGGATCGGTGCTTGGGCTTCAACTGCTTACTGTATACATGGATGGTCTGGCGGAGCAGACTGAGTGTAGGGTAACAAAGTTTGCGGATAACACAAAGATGAGTGGGAAAGCAAATTGCGTGGAGGACAAAGAAAGTCTGCAGAGAGATTTGGATAGGCTAAGTGATTGGCAAGGATCTGGCAGATGGAGTATAATGCTGGCAAGTGTGAGGTTATCCAGTTTGGAAGGAATAATAGTAAAATGGACTATTATTTAAATGGTGAAAAATTACAACATGCTACTGTGCAGAGGGACCTGGGGGTCCTTGTGCATGAATTACAAAAACTCAGTTTGCAGGTGCAGCAGGTGATCAAGAAGGCAAATGGAATGTTGGCCTTTATCGTGAGGAGGATGGTGTATAGAAGCTGGGAGGTCTTGCTGCAATTGTACAAGGTACTGGTGAGGCCGCACCTAGAGTACTGTGTACAATTTTGGTCCCCTTATTTAAGAAAGGATATATTAGCTTTGGAGGGGGTGAAGAGGAGGTTCACCAGGTTGATTCTGGAGATGAAGAGGTTAGCTTATGAGGAGAGATTGAGTAGACTGGGCCTGTATTGATTGGAGTTTAGAAGGCTGAGGGGAGATCTTATATGGACATATAAGATAATGAAGGGGCTAGACAGGGTAGAAGAAGAGAGATTATTTCCACTTAGAATAGAAACAAGGACTAGAGGGCACAGCCTCAAAATATGGGGGAGTCAATTTAGAACAGAGTTGAGGAGGAACTTCTTCTCCCAGAGAGTGGTGAATCTTTGGAATTCTCTGCCCATTGAAGCAGTGGAGGCTACCTTGTTAAATGTGTTTAAGTCACAGATAGATTTTTGACCAATAAGGGAATTAAGGGATGTGCGGAGCTGGTGGGTAAGTGAAACTGAACCACTATCAGATCAGCCATGATTTTTTTGAATGGCGAGGCAGGCTCGAGGGGCTAGATGGCCTACTCCTGCTCCTATTTCTTATGTTCTTATGAACATCAGAGTAAACTTCAATAAATTAAATAGCTTCTTGCCCATTTCCAGTGAGAATGACAGTTAGTGCCAGAATTCCAGGTGTCATAAAATTGCACCGGTCGCGAAAACCGGCACCAATCATGCAAGTCGCTTTACATTCAATTTTACGGCATTTCCCTGCCCTGAAATGAGTGTAAAGTGGCAGTAAAAAATGCCCATAATGTTTTGCTTTTCTTCTGCACCATTCTGTCGAATGGCTTCCTTTGATTTCAGAAGTTACAACAAATCAAATATCAAACATAATTGTCTCTTCATTATTATGAACGCAGGAGAGATTTTAGTCATTAAATTAGCAGTAATCCTATTTGATCTGCAAACCTTGTTCCCTGGTTGCTTTCAACGTATGTTTCATGGTTTGAACAAAATGATCTGCTAGTCAATTCATAGCACAATGGTATGGTGCAGACCTAATATGTTAAATACCATTCTCTTTTAAGAAATGTTTAAATCCTTGGGAGATAGATTGAGGTCTATTGTTGATCATTAATTGCTCAGAGAATCCAAACCTACTAAAGACCTCTCCAAGCCTTTGGATCATCTTTTCTGATTAGGTTTACCTCATTATGGTAATTTCTCGTCACTTTGAGCATTAACCATTACTAAGTACATGAGTCTTTCAAAAGGTCCTGCAAAGTTGATGTGCACCCTTTGCTAAGCCTCTTCCAGCTATTCCAAGGATGTGGTGGTGCTAATGGTGGCTGGTTTTATACCCTTACATATGAAGAACATATTCCAGCTTTCTCTTTAACTTCCGTGTCCAATCCAAGCCACTAGAAATAACTCCTTGCTGTTTCTTTCATCTTTTCAATGGTGGCCGAACGATCACTCTGAGCTCCCAAAGAAGACACCCTGAGTGTATAGATAGCTTCAATCTTGTAAGGAGTACAAGTCATATTTTAGTTGTGAGGTCTTGCATTATAGTACCACATCCATTATTTCAGAGAGTATCATGTCACTCCTAGTGTACTTCTTCACTTGTCCTGAAGTGACGGATGTACTATCTACTTATTTAAAATAGAAGATACTTCCACTTGAGTAGTCTGATCAATGACTTGCTTGTACTAATCATGAAACTCCACTTGCCTTCCAATGGAGACTTGATTGTCAATACTTGTTGGTATAACCATGTGCAGACAAAAGCAATGCCCATCTCTGCATCCTCCTTGCGTGGATTCCTGTGTGTAGCCCAAAAATTGCCATTAATGGTTGATGGTTCATCAACAGCGTGAACTTCCTTTTGTACAAGAATTAATGGAAACTCTTCACTGCACAGATAATCCCTAAAGTTTCCCTTTCGATTTGTACATAGTTACTTCAGCTTTGCTCAATGCTTAAGATGCAAAGGCAATGATTCATTCTTCACCTGATGGGATTATGTGAGATACCACTGCTCCAACAACATAAGGGAGTGAGACACATGCCAGCTGTGGGGTAGGTTAAGATCAAAATGCATAAGGACTTCAGATTTGAACAATACCTCTTTGGCTTGCACAAAAGCATTATTGCATTGATCTGACCACTTCCGTGTTTTGTCTTGGCTGAACAACTTGTGCAATGGTTTAAAAATGGTTGCTAAGTTTGAAACAAATCTTCCGACATCGTTCAACAATCCTAGGATGGATTGAAACCAGTTAATATTCTGAGGTGCAGGCACCTTTGTGATAGCCTTGACCTTTGAAGAAGACTTGTGAAGGCTTGTGGAATCAATCACATGTTCCAAATATTCAGTGGCGGACTGGAAGAACCCTTACTTGTCCTCAGTCTATAGCCTTCCAATCTCTGAAGAGTGACATTCAAATTCTGAAGATATTCCTCTTTGTCTCTTCCAGTGACTGGGATATCATTCCAGATAACACTGGACTTTGCTCAGTCCACTCAGGATATGATCCATTCCCCTTTGAGACAATGCAGGAGGACAAACAGTAATCTTCGGTACTGAAACAAACCTTTATGTATTACAATTGTCCAAATTTCCTGTGACTTCTGGTCTACAGTCATCTATAACTATGCCTGGTTCTGGCGCTAAAATGTTGACTTCCTGCCAGCCCTGCAAACAGGTCCCTAGCGTGGGCTAATAGGTATTGTTCTGCACACAGCACTGGATTAAGGGTGAATTTGAAGGTGTTTTGACTATCACATTCCTGAGCATGGTAGGGATAAACATTCAATCTTCTCATAAGTTCAGTGGAATTGGAGGAGCCAGGCACTAAAACTTATGAATTGCAGAGATTCTGCAAGCACGCTATTTGACAAAGCCTTTGGTACCTATTAGTGTAGCACATTCACGAATACTGATCAGGTCCAAGACTTCCGTCTTCACCTGTTTTTCCAAGTCAGGCTCCATGTTCAGCCTGATAGCATGAAGTACCAACATTGCCTTGAAGCATTTTGTTTGGCTTACTTCTTTAATCTTCAATTTAACTGTAATGTCTTTCATACTCCCCAGTTCTCCATCAGACACAACCATGTGTTTCTTTAGAATTTTTGTAAAGCCTGATTCCCCATTAGTCATCAGGTTGACTTTAGCCCAGTTCAGTTGGGTCTTTAACCATGTTTGACCCATCAATGCTGGATAATTGCCCTTTACTACATGTAAAGACATGTACTTCAATATGGCCCTTCAGTGCAACCACTTCACCTATGTATGCCTTCAACATTATTCTTGAAACTTTCAAGGTAATATGTCAGAGTTTTTCCTTATATACAGTCTCTAGTGAGACTGCTGATTTCCATCTTTGCTGGCTGTCCATCTTGTAGTAGAATGATCCAGTTTCTATTCATAGCACCAGCCATTACTAGCATATTCAGTAATAATTTATCCTCAGACTGTGTGTCACTTTATTACTCTTGATCCTTTTACACATCTTAAGAATTTCTGTTTACATGTTGTTTTGGTTTGTTCTTATTATTTTTGCTCACAGCTTGCTTTTCCCTATGTGACCTTTTTTTCCACATCTTCTGCAAATTATATCCTTGCGCCAGCATTCTGCAGCTGAATGCCCTGGCTTTGCACATCAATGACATATGTGAGTTGTGAAATCTTAGATGTCAATTCAGTGACATTTTGTGAATCCATGTATTCAAACTCAGTTGCTGAACCTCTTTCATAGCCAACTCCATTGGAACAACAATTTCCATGGCCTTTTCCAGAGTAAGGTTGCTCTCGCTTAGCAACCATTTTAGCATTGCCTCATTTTGCAGGCCACAGACCAATCTGTCCCAAATTGTATCATTCAGGACATCACCAAGGTCACAGTACTCTGCAAGTCTTCTTAATACAGCCACAAATTACACAATTGATTCTCCTTCTTCTTGATGACTTTTGTGGAACATGAAATCTCTGCAATCACCAAATGCTTCTCCAAATAGTGTGCTTGCAAAATCTCTACGATTCATAAGTTTTAGTGCCTGGCTTCTCCAGTTCCACTAAACTTTCGTGGAGATCGAATGTTTTCCCTCCTCATGCTCAGGGATGTGTGACTTGTAATATCTTTGGCTAATTTGTTTACCTGCGCAAAATAGCCAAAACTCTAAACATAGGAGACCCGTTGCTCCACATTTTCATCGATGGGTTCCACAACACAATTTTCTTCCTAAAAGAGGTTCCCCTTATGCAGACTTTGCAATGTGTTTTAGCAGCTACCTTGCTTTTCCTGTTTAAACAAGGCAACAGCCTAAGCTTCAGCCTCTTTTTAAACACAATCCAGCTCTATAATTGCTCTGCAGAGGATCATTACTCATGTCCACCCTTGACATCCAGAGAACATATGAGAGCTGTTCTTTTCCAAATTTCATTATTTCTTTTCCTTTTCCAGGTGGCTAGCAAGTACCATTCAAAATGCTTGTCGTTGTCAGTTTTTGTGTTGTGTATTATGGTATTGATGCTAGAAAGCACAGAGGGTTAAAAACTAACAGAAATTTATTTACAATTCGTGTTCATGACAGGCTGCCTCTTCACTCTGACAGTTTCCCATGCCAGTGACCTGTGATATCACTTGCAGTGACAATACGCATATATTAATACAAGTGCTTACTGCAAACTCAATATAAATATCTTACAGTTAGTGGTCATGTTGCTCTCACTCAACAGTCTGCTGCTTTCAGTGTAAAGGCAGTTTAAAGAAGAGGACGGATGTTCTTCTGGACACAGCAGTGCTGGGTTGAGTTTTTTTTTTAAACCTCTGTTTGTGGTACCTGGACAATCAAAAGCAGCAGACAGAGTTTAAGACTTGCTTCTTGATTGGAGATGGGGAACCCACTCAATGGTGAGATTTTCTGCCCCCACTCTGGTTTTTGTGGTGGCATGGGAGGCATGCCATTGGGGAACATTCAACAGGACTGGAAGATCCTGCTGGTGTGAAGGACTAGAAAATCCCAGCCAGACTCTTGCCCCATGAGCACGTCAATTGCTTGTGCAATTCTGCAGAAAAAGAAGCTGCTTAAAATTTACCGTGGGTTGGCTTGTCAAATGACCTTCTCTCTGCCACTGGGCCAAATATGGTCATGACTAATGTCTTCCATTTACCTTAATTCAATCATGGTTGGACATCCTTTCTCAGCCAGGATCCCATTATTCAAGTGGTTATGTCTAATGGTTTGTCTCTATCCAGTTGTTTATCTAGATGATTGTCTGGATGCTATGCCAATGGAGTAGCAGAATTCCGCCCTCCAATTCATCTCTTTCACAGCTATTGTTCCTGATACAGCTTTGTGGATGGGTTGCCTCTGTTTTAATACTTTTAGAATGCAGAAGGTAGAGTGATGCAAATATGCAGTCGTCTTCAACACGATTCACTAGAATCTGGCTTTAGCCTTTTAAAAAACTCAGTTCAGAGTTTCCAGTTAGAAAGTTCAAAAATCATGCTTTTATAAAACATGGTTCCCCAACAATGCATATTTCTGTGACTACCAGTGTCACTGGAGATCCTGGTGAAGGACCTATCAAATCTCCATTGCAATCGCCTTTGTGACAGCTTCACCTAGAAGGGATTTCAGATTACATAGATACATAGAACATACAACACAAATAAGCCCTTTGGCCCACAAGTTGCGCCGTTCATATCCATACCTACCAGGTCTATCCATAATTCTGAATCCCATTAAACCCCATGTACTCATCCAGAAGTCTCTTAAAAGATCCTAGCAAATTCGCCTCTACCACCACCGACGGCAGCCGATTCCACTCACTCACCACCCTCTGAGTGAAAAACTTACCCCTGACATCTCCTCGGTACCTACAACCCAGCACCTTAAACCTGTGTCCTCTCGTAGCAACCATTTCAGCCTTGCGAAATAGCCTCTGAGATTCCACCCTATCTATACCTCTCAACATCTTGTAAGCCTCTATCTGGTCGCCTCTCAACCTTTGTCTCTCCAGGGAGAAGAGACCTAGCTCCCTCAACCTATCCTCATAAGGCATGCCTCCCATTCCAGGCAACATCCTTGTAAATCTCCTCTGCACCCTCTCAATAGGTTCCACATCCTTCTTGTAGTGAGGCAACCAGAACTGAGCACAGTACTCTAAGTGGGGCCTGACAAGGGTCTTATAAAGTTGCAGCATTACCTCCCGACTCTTAAACTCAATCCCTCGATTAACGAAGGCTAGCACACCAAAAGCCTTCTTGACCACATCCTCCACCTGCGAGGCCAATTTAAGACTCCTATGGACCCGGACCCCAAGATCCTTCTGCTTCTCAACACTGCTAAGAGACCTACCCTTGATATTATACTCCTTTATTCCATTGGACCTGCCAAAATGGACCACTACACATTTATCCGCGTTGAAGTCCACCTGCCAGTTCTCCGCCCAGTCTTGCATCCTATCTATGTCTCGCTGCAACTTCGGACATCCCTCCAGACTATCCACAACACCACCAACCTTCATGTCGTCGGTAACCCATCCCTCCAATTCCTCATCCAGGTCATTTATGAAAATGACAAACAGCAAGTGTCCTAGAACAGATCCCTGGGGCACTCCACTGGTGACCGACCTCCATGCAGGGAAGGACCCATCCACAACCACTCTCCGCCTTCTACAGGCAAGCCAGTTCTGGATCCACAAGGTCAAAGCCCCTTGGATCCCATGCCCTCTCACCTTTTCAAGAAGTCTTGCATGGGGGACCTTATCAAATGCCTTGCTGAAGTTCACTTAGACCACATCCACCGCTCTTCCATCGTCAATGTGTTCAGCCACATTTTCAAAGAACTCAACTAGGCTTGTGAGGCATGACCTGCCCTTAACAAAGCCGTGCTGACTATTTTTGATCATACTAAACTTCTCTAAATGCTCATAAATCCTGTCCCTCAGTATTCTCTCCATCAACTTACCAACCACTGAGGTCAAACTCACCGGTCAGTAATTTCCCAGGCTATCCCTGTTCCCTTTCTTGAAAATAGGAACCACATCCGGAACCTCTCCCGTCTCCATCGATGACGCAAAGATCATCGTCAGTAAGACTCTTCCTTATGATAAAATATTACATTTACAACTGTGACTGGGAATGCAAATTGCGTCTTGTCTATTGATCCAGGTTAGTTTTTCTTGTCCACCAATGAAATAAGATCTTTACCCTCAATCCATGAGTGATAATCTGGCAGAGTGGATCGTCTGTGTTTCACTGATGTCATCGGAAAGCAAGTTATCTAGGTTATATAATGAGTGGGAACACACGCAGTGCCAAATTGCCACCAAGATGGTGGAAACAAAAATCATATTCTAGTGGGATTGACATGTAATATTTTGAAAAAATGCACTTATTTTGGGCAATGTGTTGAGAAGGTTAACACTGTGTCCCAGGTTTTTTTTTAATTGACGTGACTGGTTTCATTGGGTGGTCAACAAGCCAAACCCGAGTATGACGCTGGGGGATGTCAACTGAATCTGAGTCAGCTGGAGGATACAGGAAGTCAGTGAAATCTGTTCCCTGATAATAACGTGAGGACAGCTTCTGATGGGGCTGTGGAATTAGTGGATGAAACCCCAGAGTCAAGTCAAAATGCAGATAGGCTGGTTTCAACTCGATTGAGACAATCCATTTCGACTTCTGGATTTTGTATCTCTAAGCAGACATGATGCAGACACACACGGCAATATTTCAGTTCCATTTAAAGGCATGATGTAGAAATAGAATTAAATAAGAGTAATGTGCAGATTTACTGGTGCATCCCTGAAATCAGTGCTGCATCCAGCAGCAAGGGAGATGTTCTTCCCCTCGGCCACCAAAGAATTGATCTTTCTCTATAACCTAGCTATGATTGTAACACTGCATTCTACACTCTTTTCTTTCCTTTCCTATGTATGTTATGCTTTGTCTGTATAATGAACAAAAAACAATACTTTTCACAGTATACTAATATATGTGACAGTAATAAATCAAAAGAAACCTGAAGCTCTCATCCAGACGGCATGTTCAGAGGAAGCTGAGGAAGTAAGGAGCCAGAATCTTACTGGAATTTGTCAAAGCGCCAGCTTCAGACTAAACAGCACTGCAGATCCCACCAACTCTCATTGGATTTTCGTAGATAATCTTCAATTTAAACTGATTATATTTTGATCAGCATGGCTTCACATTGCACTAATGGTGCCCTCCTGCTGATTCACTCACCCAAGGTAAAATTCAAATGAATAGTTGCTGAGGAGTTCCATTTAAATGCCTCCCCTGAACTCATCAGCACTTGCGCAGAACTATGTGAGGGAATAGCTGCCAGGAAGCCAGCACCACGATTTACTAAGGCCCTCAAAGACTGCAAGACTGTACAATGAAGGCAGGTAAAATCGTCAGCTCCAATACACCCCTCCCCGATGAACTCAATGCATTGTATGCCCGTTTTGAGTAAGAGGTCAGCGAGAGCACACCCTCCATCTGGGAGGTCTTGGATGAACCTGTATCCAAGGTCAGTTTTCCAGAAAATCTACCCTTGGAAAGCGACTGGCCCAGATGAGGTACCCAGATGAGCATTCATGTCCTGTGTGGACCAGCTGGTGGGGGCATTTGCAAACATCTTCAATCTCTCTTTACAACAATTGGACTTCCCTGCTTCAAAAAGATGACAATCATCCCTGTATTAAAGAAAAGTGAGGCAGCGTGCCTTAATGACTATTGTCTGGTGGCTCTGACATCCATCATTATGAAATGCTTCGAAAGGGTGGTCAAACCAACTCCTGCCCACCAGACTGCCTGGATCCACTACAATTCACCTATTGTTGCAATAAGTTCACAGCAGATGCCACCCCCCTGCATTCAACCCTAGGACATCTGTGTCAGACTCCTACCTATAGACTGCAGCTCAGCCTTCGACATTATTATTCCTACAAGAATCTTTTTCAAATTTTGTGGCCTGGGGTTCAGCTCCTCCCACTGCAACTGAATTCTAGATTTCCTAATCCACAGACTGCAGTCAATAAGGATAGGCCTGCTCCATGATCATCCTCAACACTGGTGCTCCACAAGACTGTGTCATTAACCCTTTACTATACTCCTTATACACCTTTGACTGTATGGCCAAATTCCCCTCCAACTCTATTTTCAAGTTTGCTGATGACACGTCCATTGTGGGTCGAATCTCAAATGATAATGAAATGCAGTACAGGAAAGAGATAGAGGATCTGGTGAACTGGTGCAACGACAATAATTTCTCCCTCAATGTCAACAAAACAAAAGAGTTGGTCATCGACTTAAGGAAGCATAGTGGAGGGCATGCCTCTGTCTACATCAATGAGGACAAAGTAGAAATGGTCGAGAGCTTCAAGTTTTTAGATGTCCAGGTCACCAACAACTGTCTTGGTCCCTCCATGCCAACACTATAGTTAAGAAAGCAAATCAACACTGCTACTCTCTCAGGAGACTAAGGAAATTTGGCATTCCCGCTACAACTCTCACCAACTTCTACAGATGCACCACAGAAAGTATTCTTTGTGGCTGTATCAGAGCTTGGTATGGCTCCTGCTCTGTCTAAGGCCTCAAGAAACTACAAAAGGTTGTGAATGAAGCCCAGTGTATCACGCAAACCAACCTCCCATCCATTGACACTTCCTACACTTACTGCTGCCTCGGGAAAAGCAGCCAGCATAATTAAGAATCCTGCACACCCCGAACATACTCTCTTCCTTCTTCCGTCAGGGAAAAGGTACAAAAGTCTGAGGTCATGTACCAACCGACTCAAGAACAGCTTCTTCCCTGCTGACATCAGACTTATGAAAGGACCTACCTCACATTAAGTTGATATTTTTCTACACCCTAGCTATAGTTACAGTAACAGTACATTCTGCAGCCTCTCCTTTCCTTCCCTATTGTTTTTTGCATGCTATACAGACAAAGAAATTTGCCTGTATAGCATGCAAGAAACAATACTTCTCACTGTATACTAACACATTTGACAGTCTTAAATCAAATCAGGAGGATTATGTGACGGACAGGTGGATTCTTCCCTATCCTTGCACCAGAAGAAGACCACCCAACAATGTTATCAACCACGTCTGGGAGGCAGTGACTGCAAACCAGCTACTGGACCCTTTTGAGGCAGGGGACATCTCAAGATGAGTGGAAGGTGAGGGCTGCAAGGGACCCCTCCTCCACAAATTACATTACTAAACCCCAACCCCTGGCCCTAAGTTACACATATCTGCAGCCCCCACATCCTCTGTGGTGCTGTCAGAGCCTGGAGCATCATGTAGGGTGATGTCCTCAAAATTCCCCTCTAAAGTAAGGGCAGCAGGTTCATACATTTAAAGAGCTGTTGTAAATGAGACCAACGTAATGTCACTCCAGTGCCCTGTGAGTAAGCCACACGGGGTGAAAATCCCATGAGAGTACCTGATAGTGAGATGCAAATGTATTAAAATCAGCTTCTCAAACTTCCTCGCATGATCTGCACTATTCTGCCTGTGAAGGGCTTTGAAAATCACACCATTCAATTACACCAGTGTGTATCGCACTTTTCAAATCTCACAACATTTTGACACCACTCAGGAAAACCTGTCCACAGAATGCGCGGTCAAAATCCCTCCCATTATATCCCAATTATATGAGGAAAAATAGAGGTTCAACAGAAGGGTGTGGGTTGGCAGGGCACATGAGGAGTCTTGGAGGTGTAGGTAGAGGAGCATCACTTGGTACAGGTTGGCATGGATGGGACATAGGCTGTGTGAGGGGATATGCATCAAAATTCTCCAGCCTCTCCCGCCATGGTATTAGAACAGGCAAGGAGTGCACAACGGAAATGTCTGTTGACCTTGGGTGGGAATTTCTGGTCTCACTCAAGTGGTTTGGTTTTCTAAATTACCTGAAGGCCACCTGCTGGCGGCTGCAGGATATCAGCACATAGTGTAGAGATCTTGAGCAGTACTGAATAATACTGTAACCATACCAAAAGCACAGACGAGGGAAAAAAAGGACTCAAAAGAATTTCTTAGCCTGTTGTTGCACCTAAGGACTATCAGACTCTTGATTCTGCACAGATGCAAAATAGATTATATCAATCCCCAAATCCAAGTTTCCACATGTCAGTTAAAAGAGCCTGCACAAATGAATTATTTTCAGTGCTAGACTGACACTGTGGATTTAGAACACTGACAAGATAAGTCTCCTCTTTTACACAACCAGTTATGATGTCTGAAGCACTGGTTAGTCAGTGATGCCACTTATGCTTTGAATCTTGTGCACCATTCTGGTCCATTGCAAACATGGCTCTCCAATGATATTATCTTGAACTGGTCAACTGAGGTCCTTATGAATGGAAGTACATAGCAGAAAACTGCAGAGAACTTGGCATTTTAATCACCATCATTCAAGTTAAAAAAGAAGGTACTTTTTTTAAAAAGAGAATTGAGGTAGATTTAGAATTAAATAATGAACAGCCAATTTACAAATTCAGTGTTTTACCCAGGTAGGAAGTTATAAATCTATCCCTTCATCTGCATGAAAAATGGACAATTGTGTTGGTTGCAATCAAACAATCAGATATCACATTAGAAGTAATCTATAGTTCTGTTTTGTCTTTATCTGTCTACAGGAAAATATAGTAAGACATTGCATCTTTACTATAAAAGTGCAGCAAGTTTCAGTTCCTGACTATTGGTGTGAATTTCTCATTACTTCCAGATTTGTCACTATTTAAAACCTTTAAACTAACACAAAACTGATTTAGAAAAATCTGATGTATCTGGGCTACCTTGAAGAATGAGAAGTACAACTAGCAGTTCATCTCAATGGGGGTAGGTGGGAACTGTGGTTAATCTGTTGGTATCCACTAGTTTGCCTCACATTTTTGTGGGTAGAGGTTTTCTTCTGATCAGTACCCTTTACATAAACTAATCTGATTAAGGAATCACTCAGCAGGTGAGGCAACATCTTTGAAGAGAGAAACAGTCCACATTTAAGGTATCTAATAGAAGGCCATGACCTAAAACATTAACTTTGCTTTTCTCTCCACAGATGCTGCCTGACCTCCTGAGTGTTTCCAGCATTATTAAAGATTTCCTGAACCCACAATATTTTGCTTTTGCTTCATTTGTGAAGCTATTTGGCTGCAGCTTGGGACTGAGGTTCTGATGTATTGTTGGAGGTGCCATTCTTTGGCTGAGACAGTAAATAAGGATCCAGCCTGTTCACAAAAACATTAAAAATTCTATGCCACTACTTAAAGAAGAACAGGAAGTTCTCTCAGTCTTCTGACTTAGCCAAAAGTATAGAAATGGATTAAGTGGTCATCTTCTTATCTTTATTTGTGAAATCTTGCACACATCAATTGGGTCATTTGTCTACACACAATAATAGTGATTACATTTGAAAAGTAATATCTTGTTTGTTTCATAAATACAAGGCTTTGTTTATGATTCTTAGAGATTTTTCAAGGTTGTGGAGACTTTCTAGTCCTTGACAGTGATTTCCTCACAAATTGTTCTGTTTACATGTGATTTTTGGAGCTTCTTCCAAAGCTGACCCTAATGTCTCTTTTTGCGTATAAAATATTTGCTTTAAAAAGTCACTGGACTGAGGTCTGAATGACAGTGACATGATTTTCGAATTGCTGGATCTTCTGCAAAATCTTTGTCATATTCAATAAAATCCTTCCTCTGCAAAATGTAAGAAGTTAGCAAAATAGACTATTTTGGAAAGGTTCCCAGATGCACCATCTGAATACCTAACCACGAGCATGCTGATTTTGGTGCTTGTGGTTAGGCGTTCAGTAGGACTGACTTTAGAAAGAAATAGATACAGCTCGAGTTTTAAGTTTCATCAGTTAAACCCACACACCAATGAAGGAGATACGAATAGAACTGACAAAGGAGTGAAACAAATGGGACCAAGGAAATCTGTTTGAGGTTGTGGTATACAGTAGGTTATGCACTGTTGTTTGACCCCTGGAATCTGGATTTGAATATAGCCCAGACTAATGGAGACAAAGTCTTTTCATTCTGACAGCTGTAAGGGTTTGCTTGAATCGAGTTTGATCAGCCTTAACCTGGCTTTGGCCGGAATTAGTACGATACAAATGTGGATGGTGAAATTATGTGTTAGACAGATAAAGAAGATAAAATTGAAATCCAGAGCACACCAAGTTTTCTTTCACTCCCAGTATTGCCTGTCACCTTGGATAATACTTTTGTTTTATGAACTAATGTTCAGCCATTGTTTAAAGGGTGTTAAATGTCCTCTGAGGCCCCAGTGCACCACTATATTTCAGTTGCTACCTCAATCACACTACTTTCCTTAATTCAAATTTTCTTGACAAGGCTGAACAGAGAATGTTTTCTTTCCCCTTCACAAAGGATGCTTTCTTTGAGATAACATTTTTATTCCTCTAACAGCTTGAATCAGTTCTCTTTCTTTAATCAAGCTCTGATTGTTTGCAAAGGCAGGGAGAGAGGCCAGAGTTGGTTAAAGATGCTAAAAAAAAATTCTTGCTCTGTACCAGCTTTGAAAAAGTCTTTACAGTTTATCTTTTCCCTTAATTCTCTGCAGCTGTGCAGAGTTTTTAAACTGTATGGAGCCAACACTGGAAGTACTGTAAATGCAGATTTGGGGTAACACTGAATCATTTTTTCATTGCTTTGCTTTCTGCAGTTAATCCTTTTCACTGGCAGGAATCCTATGAGTGGCCCATGACAACAGATGTTAGTAACTGATATAGCCAGTAATTGTGGCCAGTTAATGACTCGGGATAATAGCAGGATAAGGGCCTGGCCTAGCTGACTGGCTCATACCAGCTGCTGCATCATTTTTTTAAATAGATGATGAATGAACAGAAGAATAAAAGTTTGTAAGGACTAAGAATAGACCATTCACTGATCTGCATCTCTAACGTCAATTTTCGTTAAAAATGTACACGTATAGAAGTTCTTAGTTGTAGCATAAACTTTTTAATTTGCTACTTAAATCGGTCATCACCTTTTATGTATTTGGTTAAACAGGGTGAGGAATAAGAAACTTGGAATTTAGAACTTTAAAAAGCAGGTGAATGATCTGAAAGAATATATATAAGGAAATAATGGTATTGAAAAGGCAAATCTGGGATGCTGTTTCAAATCAAACTGTCACAATACGACAAATATACAGGTCCACATTGGCGAAAGGTGGACTTTTCCAGGAGGTTCTTCACAAAAACAGAAAGATAAACTGCCAAGCTACTTAATGGAAGGGAAACTTCTGGAGCTGTGATGGGAGGTCTGTCATTTCCCTTTTTTAAATTCTTTGCTAGGTCATTTCAGAACTCATTATGGAGTCAGATGTAAGCCAGATCAGATAAGTTTGGCAGATTTCCTTCCCTAAAGGACATTAATAACCAAATGGGTTTTTACAACAATTGTTATCATTTAATTCTAGATTTTTGTTATTGAATTCAAATGTCACCATTTGCTGTGAACCCAGGTCCCCAGAGCACTATCCTGGGTCTCTGGATTTCTAGTCCAGTGACAATATCATTATGCTACTTCCAACTGCAAGAGTGGGGTTGATCAAATGGGCTTTCTTAACTATTTGCATCTCTGATTCCATTGTTCTCTCATAGATATAGGACTTTCCAAGGGAGAAGTTGAAAGATACCTGAGAGTGTTAACTTACTTGTGTCTAAACATTGTAGCAATTGACTCTTTAAATAAGATGTTGTTATTTTGTCAAATCACTTAAGGTATTGTCTGTGAAAATTGGGCTGGTCTGTTCTGGCTAGCACTACACATGGACCATCCAAATCTGAGAATCAAAGCAGCAAGGATCTCCAATATTTGAGAGAAGAACAATGAAAAATAATTGAGTAAGTCAAGGCTCTTCATTCTTGAAAGTAGACAATTAGGTATTTATTCAATCATGGTGTATTGCATACATTACTTGAATAGAATGAGACTAACATTTTTTAGATATATAAGGACAACAAGATTCTGAACAGCAAAAAACAACTTTAGGACAGTCATCTGTAAGAGTGGTTAACAACTGCAATAAATTTTCAAAAAGGTAGTTGAAGCAAGAACACTAAATACTTTTAAGAAGTATTTAAGTACAGCATCCATTCCGATGAAATCTTTATTTGCTCCTCAAAATGATTGTGGGTGTTCCTTATACTTTCTCCCATATTTTTTGAAATACAACACAAAGTAGTTAATCAATCTCTGAAGACCTGCTGCTTTCAAATCTCTTCAGTTTGGTTGGAGCATCTGTTTCATTGTTAAGTTCCTGGAACATTGATACTGTGATTTTAATATTGCAAAGTATGTTATTAATACTCACAACAGCTGAATTAAAAAATATATTCTCAAGCAGTATTTGTTTTAGAATTTTATCCTTCTCCTGTTAATCCTCAATTTCATATGAAACTTAAATGATTTTAGTTTACTTATAGTTTCTGTTACAGTAATGGGAATATATTGGTGTCATGATTTGTATTTATATGTCCCCTTCCAGTTGTCCCTTGGCATCCTAGTCTCATGTTTGCCCATTTCTGTATAATGTTGTAAATAGCCCAATGATTACCCTTTCCCTCCTTTCTACTAAATTGGTTAAGTTATCAAGTGTCTTTGACAAAGAATCATCTGGACTTGAAACGTCAGCTCTTCTCTCCCCTTACAGCTGCTGCCATACCTGCTGAGATTTTCCAGCATTTTCTCTTGTGATTAAATTTCAGTTTCTTCGAATATATGTTGCAACCAATCTCCTAATGTCAACTTCCACCCAAACAGATCTCTGCTTCCTCTTAGTAACACAGTAATCAAGGAATACTTTATGACTTTGTGACAATATCAATTTCTCTACACATTATGCAATAGTGCCTGCTTTATTCACATTCCTTTATCCCACATTTATTGACTTACAAACAATTTACATTAAAAATATCTATGCTGACCCATCATTATAATTTTAAATGAGGATAGAATGTGTAGGATTTTAGAGATGAAATCATGTGGGGATAATAGTGCACACCATTATTTATGTGGAAATTGGATAGCAACATCCAGAACCACAAATGTGCAGTTAACCATGGAAATTAAGAAGTTGCTATCTAACTTGCCCAGCTCCTCTAAAAGCTCCCTGAACATGGTATCTCACCATCTGTCTCATGATTTAAATACTGGAATAAAATAAAATTGTTGTGCTTACTTGATTTATATGAACTGATTGTGTCCATTCCAGTAAGTATCCTTTTAATCGCATTGCGAGCCACCCCACCATTAAATGCCCATTTCAGTGTCTTAATTGATGATTGGGTGCAAAGACTCAACATGGCCTTTTGATCATGTGGAGATGCCAGCGTTGGACTGGGGTAAACACAGTAAGAAGTCTTGCAACTCCAGGTTAAAGTCCAACAGGTTTATTTGGTACCCAGTGGCTTTTGCTACCAAGTAAACCTGTTGGACTTTAACCAGGTGTTGTGAGACTACTTACTGTATTTAACAATGATGCCAGGCCTTGAGGTATCTTACTGCCAGCAACCACCTTCTCCCTGATGATCCTCACATTTAATAGAGCCGCCAGCCTCTGATTGGCAAGCAGCTCTCAGCAGGCCAGAGACCTGCCATTGTCCCGTCAATTGCCTCAGTTAGGCCTTCCCTATAAAAGGGGTTCTCAGCCAATGGACGTGACCTCTAGTTGAGGGATCTAGGTGTATATGTGCATAGATCCCTAAAAGTTGGAAATCAAGTAGATAAGGTTGTTAAGAAGGCATACGGTGTCTTGGCGTTTATTGGTAGGGGGATTGAATTTAGGAGCTGCAACGTCATGTTGCAACTGTACAAAACTCTGGTGCGGCTGCACTTGGAGTATTGTGTACAGTTCTGGTCCCCACATTTTAGGAAGGATGTGGAGGCATTGGAGAGGGTGCAGAGGAGGTTTACCAGGATGTTGCCTGGCATGGAGGGAAGGTCCTATGAGGAGAGACTGAGGGATTTGGGGTTGTTTTCGTTGGAAAGAAGGCGGCTAAGAGGAGACCTTATTGAAACATACAAGATGATTAGAGGTTTAGATAGGGTGGACAGTGATAGCCTTTTTCCTTGGATGGAGAAAGCTAGCACGAGGGGACATAGCTATAAATTAAGGGGTGGTAGTTATAGGACGGATGTCAGAGGTAGGTTCTTTACCCAGAGGGTGGTGGGGGAATGGAATGCCTTGCCTGCTGCAGTTGTAGATGCGCCTAGTTTGGGGGCATTTAAGAGGTCCGTGGATAGGTTTATGGATGGAAAGGGATTGGTTTAGGTTAGAGGGTCATTGCTTTTTCCTTAATTGGTCGGCGCAACATCGTGGGCCGAAGGGCCTGTTCTGCGCTGTAATGTTCTATGTTCTATGTCTCCATTAAATACCATTTCACAGTGCAAAAGCCCATAGGAAGCTTATGGGCAAGTGCAAGTGGTATGCACAGTTGGCATTATTCATTGACTGCAAATTCCAGCCCAATAAATATACTATGGGCAAAATTTACTGCACTTACATTTTTCAAGTGTCCACCCAACTTCACTGCACTCCTGCCACCCCCAGCTCTAATTTGCACAAATTTGAATATTGTTCTTTCTTCTCTAGCCTCTGCTAGGTTCCCCTCTAGCCGTCATGGGTGTTGGCAGAACGTGTGCTGACAATGCATCCTAGAAATTCCTTCTGGTTTAGTCATCCTGTTATAGGTTTGCTAGCAGCCGGTCTGCTTTGTTAATAATATCCCATGATATTTCCACCTGTTTATACTTGGAAGTATTTTAACAAACTACTTCTCTTGCAGTGGTTTTGTGGCAGTTCCCATAAACAGACCTTATTTTTGAACAGTTCGTCATGTGTTTGTAAAATGAATACCAATTGTCCGCACTTTGGCCGAGATTTTGTGCCCATGATTGCCATGGGAATAAATAGTGACGGGAGCAATATCTCACAAGAGGCTTTCAACCAGATTCATGCTGGCAGAACATGTGACACGATTGTCCCTGTCACCTGGCAGGGATGTAATGAGACCCCACTTAAATACATTTTATTATCATTAGTGGACTTTCTCTCTGTGTTGTGTCCCATATTTGGATCTACCCCCATCACCATGGTGAGGTCACATTGGTAAGGTTTACAACAGGTCTGGAGCAACATGAACCAGTTAAAGAGAGCCTGCTGGGGCTCACAGGTAATTATGGTCCTAAGGAAAAGAGGAACATGACCAGGCAGTACTCTGACACTTCCCCGGGAACAAAATCAAGGTACTGGAAGAGGCCGTGCCAGGAGGACTTCCTCTGATTGGTCCATTTGGGAACAGAGGTTTCCTCTGAGGTGGTCAATTTGTGGAGGGGGTCAGTTCCTCTGTCCATAGTGGGGGTGTTTGTCCATGGGGGGGTTTCTCTATGTGCGTTATGGGGATCTTATAACCTGCACATATTTTGACTGTGGAGGGAAACCGGAGCACCCAAAGGAAATCCACACAGACACAGGGAGAATGTGCAAACTCCGCACAGGCAGTGACCCAAGCCGGGAATTGAACCAGGGTCCCTGGTGCTATGAGGCAGCACCTATTTATCTATATAAATACTTATTAATATAAATACATATTTTTCTTCCAGAAACTTGCAGATGAAGCTATGAGAAGCCCATTGCCACTTGAGTTTGTGTATCTATGGCCAGGATTTCCCAGCCCCGTAATGGTAGTATTTGGTTGCATTTTTCATTCTATTAGATTAGAGGACTCTTTATTAGAAGGGTCCGATCTCTGGAAGGTTGATGTTGCCAATAGTGACAGTGTGGGACCTGCGTCCAGCAATTTTCTTCTCAAAGTGTTTTAAAATATGGCCTGAAAAGCCATGTTGCAGTTGGCAGGATGCACACCACTTTCCTCGCCTGGGTCAACACTTTGGGGGAGAAAAAGAAAATGTCCGTCCTTTATCCATGTTCTGAGCAGTTTCCATTCACAAAACAATGCTGTTTATCCCCATGGGGCAACAGGGCCCTGTAATGTCGCATTGAAATATTTACAACTGAAATGTTGATTCCCCCATTTGTACAAAGCCCACTTTTCATAAAATCATAGAATCCCTAAGTGCAGAGGGAGGCCATTTTATTCATCGAGTCTGTACCAATCACTCAGGCCCTTTCCCTGTAACCCCATGTATTTACCCTGCTAATCCCAATGGCACTAAGGGACAATTTACATGGCCAATCCACTTAACCTGCACATATTTGGATTGTGGGGGGAAACCAGAGCACCCAGAAGAAACCCCGCAGGCACAGAGAGAACGTGCAAACTCCACAAAGGCAGTGACCCAAGCCGGGAATCAAACCTATCTATATAAATATTTATTAATATAAATACATATTTTTCTTCCAGAAACTTGCAGTTCAAGCTATGAGAAACCCCTTGCCACTTAAATTTGTGTATCTATGACCAGGATTTCCCATGACGTGGAGATGCCAGCACTGGACTGGGGTGAACACAATACGAAGTCTGACAACACCAGGTTTAAGTCCAACATGTTTATTTGATAGTAAACTCACAAGCTTTTGAGGTTAAACTCTTCGTCAGGTGAATGGAGAGTTGTCTCCTCAGACAGAGCATATAAAGCACCGACAGTTTACAGATTACTGATTAGAATGCGAATCTTTACACCTAACCTGCTGTTCAAGTCTTAAAGTGGCTGACAATGTGAGTGGAAGGAGCACTGATCACAGGTTAAAGAGATGTGTATTGTCTCCAGACAGTACAGTAAGTGAGGTTTTGCAAACCCAGGCCAGTCACGGGGATTACAGATAGTGCGACATGAACTCAAGATCCTTGTTGAGATCGTCCTTATGTGTGCGGAACTTGGCTATCAGTCTCTGCTCAGCGACTCTGCACTCTGCGGAGCAGGAGGTTGGTGAACACTTCAGTGGTCACACGATTTCAGCCTCTGAGGGTAAGCATTCTCCAAGGCGGCCTTCACGAGACACGACAGCGCAGAGTTGCTGAGCAGAGACTGGTAGCCAAGTTCCGCACACATGAGGACGGTCTCAACAGGGATCTTGGGTTCATGTCGCACTATCTGTAACCCCCGTGACTTGCCTGGGTTTGCAAAACCTCACTTACTGTACTGTCTGGAGACAATACACATCTCTTCAACCTGTGATCAGTGCTCCTTCCACTCACATTGTCGGCCACTTTAAGACTCGAATAGCAGGTTAGGTGTAAAGATTCGCATTCTAATCAGTAATCTGTAAACTGTCGGTGCTTTATATGCTCTGTCTGAGGAGAGAACTCTCCATTCACCTGACGAAGAGTTTAACCTCGAAAGCTTGTGAGTTTACTATCAAATAAACCTGTTGGACTTAAACCTGGTGTTGTCAGACTTCGTACAGGATTTCCCAGCCCTGTAATGGTAATAACCACACCCTGTGGAAGATTTGACAGCCCAGCCAATGATCCATTGACTTGCGGCAGGACCAGATGATTTTCAGTACTGAAAAATTCCATCCAAGTATTTCCCCAAATTCCAGATTATATTTGAGGCTGATTTCATTTTTCAACTTTTTGGAGGCTTTTGTAGTTTTCTGAAGTATTTTCTCCACTTTTGATAGGTTAATATACTTACATATAAAGACACATCTTATAAATGAGGTCATTTAAAAAAAGATTTCTTCCCCCATCATTATTCCTCTTCATATCCAAAAGGCATTGATCAATATTAAGAAGTGATATCACAGACACAGTACTCTGTTCATGTGATCCTTCTTCTGTCCTCGTATTAAAAGTCAGACTGGGACTTGCACCTGCTGCCTTGACCTCTGAAAATATATGAACATAAAAGAAAGAGCAGGAGCAGGCCCCTTTGAGCTTGCTCTATCATTTGATAACATCATGGCTGATCCTCTATCGTAACTCCACTTTTCTGCCCAATCCCCATAACCCTTGATTCTCTTAGTGCCTAAACATCTCTGGATCTCAATCATAAATGTATTCAATGGTTGTGCAACCAATGCCCTTCCAAAGATACACAATCCTGAGTGAAGAAATTTCTCCTCACCTTAATCCAAAATGGCTGACCACTTATCCTTAGAGTATATGTTCTAGCCTCTCTTAAGAATTTTAGATGTATTAACATTTCCTTATTCTAAACTCTAGGGAGCATAGATCCATTCAATGAAATCTCTTCACATAAGAAAAATCTATTATCCTGGGAATTAAACCTAATGAACGTCCATTACACTCCCTCTAAATTATGTATGTCCTTCCTTCAGCACAGAGACCAAAATTGTGCGCACTGCTCCAGGTGTGGTCTCATCAAAACCCTAATTGCAACAAGACCTTCTTACTCTTGCACATCACCCCCTTGCTCTCAACAGCTACATACCATATGCCATCCCAGTCACTTGCTGTGCCTTCATTTTAACTTTCTATAATTCACGTACAAGAGCACCAAATCCTTCTGCATATCAAAATTTAAGAGTCATTCACTTTCAAACAAGAGTTTCTTTATGCATACAATAGAAGCCTGTCACAGCTCTAGAAAAACAACAGTGGTAAGTGGTAAGAAGATCTACACCAAAAGGAGACAAGCTGAGGGCAGAATGATGCTGAAGACATGATGGCAACATTATGTCAGGCCTTGGTTTGGACCATTTTTCATTCATTAGATGTGGATGTTACTGGCAGGGCCAGCTTATGGTGCCCATCCCAGTTAGCCTTCAGAAGGTGGTGGTGAGCTTGAGTTTCTCATGAATTTTATTACTATGGGAATTCCCATTTAAGTCCTGATGGTAGAGTCAGAACACATATAGGAGGAAGGAGACATGTGAAGTGCCCTTCCCCCAGAGCCTGAAGGTCATGCACACCCACAAAATTATCAAGAGAAATTTGCTTGAGGAAACATGGAATGAATTATGAGCTCCTTTTCAAACTGACCAAAGGACCTTGCAAATACAAATGCCAAACAAAGTACAGGTATATTTTCTTACCCTCAAATTCATATCACAAAGTGGCTTTGATGTACACAAATTTACAATTTTGCTTTCCTTTTGCTGTGATATGTTGTCAGCCATCTTAAAACCGTTGTGTCTATTTAAAAGCAATAAAGTTTTAAAATGCACAGTATCTTCATGTCTTAACTGGGCAAGGTACATAATTATATATATATTGGGATAGAGATGCCGGAGGGCCAGTGGCAACTGAATATGGGGTTAGATCATTTACAATTTATCTGGTGGCAAAAGGAAGGACTTGTAGCTGTATGTGTACATCAAAGTCCTTCATACCATAGTATAACTTCAACTGATAAACTTCAGGCTTGCTGCCAGAGAGAGAGAAATCATTACAACTTGTAGTTGTATAATTTTCTTCTAACATATCTTACCTTTGTGTGTGTGGTGGTGGTTATTGTGAGAAATTACTTTTTAAAACTTCTGGGGCAATTTAAATAAGCTTTATTTTTAAAATAAAAAAAATTGCTGCTGAAAATTATTTAGATTGGGACAACCATTCCAAGGGGATGGAAATAAACTTCAAAATTTTTGATCACAGACAGTAATAAAATACATAAATTCAGCGCTAGACACATGGATCTCCAAAGATTTTTTACTTGAGAGGTTAGTGGGGTCACAATTAGGGTTGGGTCACTACCCATGGTTGAGATTCATGATGGTTAGTATTTACCTTTGCCTGTGAGAGAAAAGGCATGATTATTGCAGTGAAGACTGGACAGAATGTTTGGTTACAAAAGTTTGACACAGCAGATTATGACACTAAAACTTTAAAAAAGCAAGGACTGATGGATATTGTGAGTTAGAAAGTTATGTTCATACATAATATACTGTTAGAAAAGATGTAATTGGAGGCAGAAGATGAAGCAGGATAGAAGCAGGGATCAGAGTACAGACCTATGGTGGGGCGGGGGCTGGGGGGGTTGTGGTGGTGGAGGGGGAGCGGGAGTGCATGGTGACACAATGGTTAGCACTGCTGCCTCAGTGCAAGGGAGTCGGGTTCAATTCCTGGCAAACTCTGTGTGGAGTTTGTACGTTCTCCCTGTGTTTGCATGGGGTTCCTTCCACAGTCCAAAAGACATGCTAAATTGGCCATGCTGAATTCTCTCTCCGTGTGCCCAAACAAGCACCGGGGTGTGATGCTGAGGGGATTTTCATGGTAACTTCATTGCAGTATTAATGTAAGCCTACTTGTGATACTAATAAATCAACTTTTTAGAGTACTGTAACAAAAATGGGTGAAGGAATTCCACATAAAGCACTACAAAAAAGGGTTGAGGGAGCAAGTACCTTGCACTGGTTGTTCTGGCAATGCCAGTAAACATCTTGCGCTGCAAATGAGTCCTGGGTGTCAAGAAAATGGCACACATAGCCTCAACCATCTTCACCAACAAGGTAAATCCATGTTTTTGGTGAATCCTAGTCCTCTAACTCCAACTGCCCATCCTTCTTCCTCTCCAACTCCACAAAAGGACCCTTCAGGTTTGCCATTCATCTCTTTGACAAAGCTGCTGTTCTTGGAATCCTAACAGCCACTTTTATTTTCCTATTTAAAATATCTCCAATCCTTCCAGGAAGTAATATTTCCTGCTTTAAACAGCAGAAATGCTTGAAAATGCTCAATTTAAAATGTCAAAGATCAACATTTTCTCAGGTAACATACCTCTGTATTTCCCAGAAGATAAATTTTGCACATTCCATTATTCATACACCTACTCTGAAAAATCAGGCTTTACCTTTAAATGGATATTTTGTCAACTGCTTAAATATGTCACATCTTCCTTCACTAATTTTGAATTCACCACTTCTGCAGAGGGCAGTTTTATATGCACATCGATGATAAAAGTGATCATTTCTTGGGTCCACTTGCAGTTTAAATTATAACCTCCATGAGGATCACTGCACTTTCAGTGAATTCTCTCATGCACCTATGTTCAGGGCTCTTTTCTAAGCTGTTTGCTTTTGTTAGTTCTTTAGGTTTAGCATATATGTCAATGCTTTATATTTTTCATTGAATTTCATCTCTTTTGTTAAATCTCTGGGTTATTGTAAACTGGTGAGGATGTGATTTGTGATTACCTCACTCAAGTGTGAATAATCAGACGCCAAAACCACATTGAACTCAAAAGAGATGAATCAACCCCACTGTGAGCCTATTCAACTCAGGAACATTCCTCCAACACCACTGACGTGATGCTTCCACTTGGATCTAATCCTCCATTCAAATAGTTTGATATAGACAATGCACTCACTTCCAGTCTCACGTGTCCCATATTGTGTGAGGCTGGAGGCTGTGGTTTTAACATCTTGTTTCTTCATTTGTTATGGACATTTGTTGGTGCAGCTGACCCCCCTGCAGGACAATTTGCCTGTGTTCCAGCAATAGACAGCTGCACCACAAATTACTCCCCAGCCTTGCTCCAGGGATTAACAAAGCCCCCTGCACAGCGCATGTGAGGACAGAGGCACACTCTCAGTGGAAAATGCTACAGTCAAACAACTTTGCTGCACTCTGTTGTATCGCCTTTCAACAATGACACTGGAAGCTCCATGACGACTGCAATTCAGCACGCTTAAACTTCTAACTCAAATCATTACACGACAATGTCGATATTGACTGAATAATATTCCGAACAGGAAGGGGCTTAAGCACAACAAAAATCACATTTGAAACCCAAAACTTGATCCAGGGACTGAGCTTCGCTGAAAAATAATTTTTATATTTAAAGATGCCTTAAGATATTAGATTTTAATGATGTTTAAGATATTAGATTTGACCTGCTGGTATGGTATATCATTTATGCCTTTTTCTCCTGCATATCTACTCTGATATGGCAACATTAAAACTCTAAAATGTTCTACAGGTCAAATATCCTTTATCTGTAAATTTGAAAGTCGAACGCATCCAAACATTGCACTTTTTAAAAAATCTTATCTATCTTTAGCAGGGGAAATTTGTGACCCAATCTGACATGAGTGAAGCCAAGATGAACCTTGCCAACCACACATCTTTAATTCAGGAAGTCCTTGACCCAAGCTGACACGCACCTTGCTGACTGCACTCGACCTTTAGCACATGAAGTCTCATTGATGGTCTGCACTGTTTCCCTTGCAAACCTCTCCTACACGCAGTCATAGATGTGCCATGGGTGGGAACTCCATAATTATTATTCAGTCGTATGTCTTACTATTCTAGCCATTTTAGTTACTTTAGACTATAACTAGCAGAGGCCTTGGCCATTGAAAGGTAAAAAGGCCTAGGTTGATGTGTATCCAAAAACTGAAATTATCTGAAATCCAAAATTCAATGGACCCCAAAAGTTTTGGATAAAGGATATTCTCTCTATCTGTACTTCATTATTAACTGTTTAGTTGCCAAAGAAATTTTACACTGCATTAAAACTTGCCATTTATCAAGATAAAGGGCAGGATTTTCTTTTTAGTGTTGGGACCCCAACATCAGTACTATTTCCAAGCTCTGGCTCTGACCGTGCCCCAAGGTAGTCAGGAGGTGTGATTTTTCCCAGACGTTAGTGTTAATTGTCTAGAGGATGGGCTTGGCAGCCAATTAGGACCAACAGACATGGGAAGGAGATGGAAGGCTGAAAGTGAAGACTCAGCAACCATTATTGTGGCTTCAGTATTGAAATGCTGTGACAGGATGAAACGAAGAGGAGGAAAGCTGGAGGCCTGACACCCACAGTAAGGCAGCTCCAAGATTCAGTGATACCACCCTTAAGGTAATGTTGGAGGTGGTTAACATCATCCAACATGTTGGATAGGGTCATTCATCAGACTGAGCAGGCCCGGCTGGAGTTGGCAGAGCAAGTGTACAAACATAGTGCTCTGAGGTAGACTTGGTTGCAGTGTTGTTGGAAGTTCAATGACATTCTTCTGGCAAGGCAAATGCAGCACATCACTCAGGTGCCAGGCTCCAGTCTGCAGCCACCAGCAGACACTCCAGCTGAGCAGCCTGAGAGCACATGGTTCTCCTGAAAATGAGAGAAGTGCGTACTCAGGATAATTACTCATCCGTGAGCAAGACTAGAATAAATCCCTCGTACTTAGGAGGAACTAGTTAGGACTGATCACATCATATTTAAAGGATCTACTGGAATTAGTGAGAGACACCAGCATTGTCGAATCTTTCTCTTCCTTTTATCCTTGCAGGATAAGAGGGCACAAAATGCCAGGGAGAGGACTCAGGGATGTTGGAGGAATGTGCAGCTTACCATCCTTACTGGAATGGAGAAGATGTCATGAAGCTGTGGCTGCATGAGTAAATGGGGAATAGGGAATTGGAGAAGGTGAAAAGATATTGAATTCCCCAGCTGAAGAGACAAGTACATTCCTCCCCAAAGCTGTAAGCCACAACTCTACAAAGGCATCTTTCTCAGATAAAGCTCATAACATCTTCTTGTTATGTCTCCCACAGTGTCTTTGTGGAAGGGGAACATGTCAGTGTTGCACCAACAATCACTGTGGTTCTTAGAAGAGATACAAGCTGCAGAGCCAGCACTGTTTATCAATAAGTGCACTAGCACAGATTACTCACATCTGTGTGTCTTTAAGATGGTTAGGAAGGGTGGCATTGGGTGAAGAGCACACCATTACTAAACAGGAGGAGGTGAGAGAAACTAAATCCTCTTCAGCTAAATCCTCTTCATTAGACATGACTCAAATAAAACAAGTAACTACAAATAAAGCAGCCAAAATCATTCAGTATTGAGAGGCCTGTCTCCAGAATATTGACATTGAGAATCAGACACAAAAGTGGCATCGTTACACAGGACACATATTTATTTAATGTTTTAATATTTTTATTTCCATATCTATGTCTATGTTTAACTGTAGTCTGCAAAAGGCTGAAGTGAGAGTGAAATCAAAACTTTATTTTATATATATAGTAAGATGCTCATACAATTAAGATAAGCTCCTCAACAGTTCCATTGATAAATGCATGGCCTGTTGAATTGCTCCTTACTGATAGGGAATGTCCAAGCTTAGAACACAGCCTGTTTGGAAAATAGAGCAAGAATGTTCGAATTGCATCATTAATTTCAATGCAACAGCTGGGTTCGTAACTCTAGTGAAACAATGAAATACCCTGCTCCTTGTAAAATAACATTGTTATTGGCTGTTTATGATTCATCATTGATATAAATCAATGACCACTTTAATTTTAAAGAAAGTTTTCATTAATTAGATACAATCTGCACTTGTAATTGTTAAACTACAAAGCTCTAGGAACTAAACAACAAAAACACTCAAAGGCAATATAAGTGGGATGTGCAAAAAAGGCAGAGCCAAGTTTACTAATTTCATGTGTAAAGTTCACAATGGTGGTGTGTCCTCAGCCTGGCTAGTGTTGTTAGAAGGCCCTTGGGGAAGAAGCTTGGTTGATCTTGCTTTGTAATCTATGAAATATTCAGCTTGAAAACCCCTCAGTAAATTTCTGAATGAGTCTTTGTGAGTGGGATTTAACAGAAGATCCTCAGCATGTGTTCTGTGGTCTCGCACTGTATGTGCCGCCAACAGGACATGCCTTGTACAATTATACTTGGAATATATGGTTAGCATTTTTTATGATTATTATAAAAACAGATGGAGGAAGGGAAGAGACGGGGAGGCAGTCACGACAAACCTGAGCCGTAAGACTCAGTACCATGAAACCTGACAGGCGTTATGAATTCCACTCTGGTAATCATAGGAAAATCATTGGCCACTCACTCTCGTCTAGCACAATATAACAGGTTAAAGAGTGACCCTGGCAGCAGACTGGCTGGCAGGCCTCCAGGCTATTCTCTCATTCAAGTAAATGATGAGCCTCAGGAAACTGACAGCAAGGAATGAGATTAAAGTCATCCCATGTTCTGTTGGATTGTACACGGTGCTTATCTACATTTAAATGGATCACAGGTACGGGAATAGAGAACATAAAGGACAGATGGTGGTAATAAATGACTGCAGGTGAAGGTTCCTGGACTGGAAACATAGAAGCATAGCACTGTTCCTTTATTGGGAAAAAGAGGTATATTTGTAATCTTTTAAATTGCACTTCTATACGCTTCAAGAATGAATTGTGCTAATCCATACTTGATCGGGGGTGCGGATAGATTACCTCAAATCTGGTACCCTCTGGACCAAGGCAGTGCCAGAATTTGGGTCAGACTGTTCTGGCTGCAGATAATTGGTGGGGTCAAGGGTCACTTGCAGTGCAGGATAGAGAAGTGCACAAAGTGGCAAAGCCAGTAACTAGTCTGGTGCCACACTGTGCCAAATGTAGTGCATAGCTAAATTGTCAAAGTGAAGCTTTTTTTTAATTGATACATACAACTTTTTGAAAATGTCTTATTTTCAGACACTACTGGGGAGCTACATTTGAAGATTTTTGCATGTAGTACATTGGATGCACCATTATTTTGATTTTATTGATCTGGCTGAAACAAATGCTAGGACCAATGTGAGCTAAGGATTAAGGCCGTTTGCTTGGTTACACCCCTGGTCATGTGAACAAAGGTAAGTATTGGAGATGGTAAATGCTTATTTTATTTACAATAATTGAGGATATTGTTGGAATTGTAAAGTGTCCCAGATGACTGTCATAAATCTGTTCATATTTTATTCAAAAACAAATCACTTTGATATGATGACTATGGTATCCAAAATTCCTCCCAGCCCAAAATGGCATGATCTATTACATTAAACACTCATCTCTAATGTCACAGTGAACCTGAACAAATATTACCCATCTACTTTATGGGCGGAATTTTCTCAAAATAATTTTAAGCGTCAAACAGGCACGAAAATGGGAGGTTTTCTTGCTGGTGTTTTTCAGCAAGGTAAGCAATGGTAATTTACAGCACTCAGTGCAATGTGGAGGCTGTAATGTGATTCTCGCCAGTAGAGGGGGTGGAGTCTCAGCTTGTCTGTGAAGCCAGTTGCTGAGTTCTAGAGGCACCATTGTGCAGGCACCCTGATCTCCAAATATACTGTGTACACAATGTTCACAGTATACTGGAGGATATATTTACCGCCACCCTCCCATGCAAATTGCTCCCCACCTCCAATCGCTGTGCTGAGTATTGTTAACCCCCAATAGCCCCCTCCCCCGGATTTACCCTGCCCGATCGCAGCCCTGGCCAATTACCCACCTGATCGTGCCCCGAGACTCCCAATTACAGCCTCAGCCAATTGTCCTCCCTCGCCAATTGTCATCCAGTTGCTCAACTACCCCTCCTTCCCACTCCCCCACTATGGAGAAACCCCCCCCACCCCCAACCAGGCCAACTTCCCCTGACATGGACCTATCTCCCTCAGGCCTCTTGGCACTGCCTAGTGCCAGGCTGGCACTGCTCCCAATCACCTGGTGGCTTCAATAGCTGCCATTCCCACTGGTGAGGCCAAATCACCTGAACCCCATTGATGGGACCATATGTGATCCTCGCCAGCGAGGACGTCAACCAGCGAGCGGGTAAGGAAAGTGAGCCCAGATGATAATATCTGCATCTCATTAGTGACATGCTAAGCTTATATTTAAATCAGCCTTGCCCCTTCCCAGGCACGAGGCTGACTTGCTGGCAGAATGGGGCCGATACGATCGCAATGGCGAAAAATTGTGCACAAACCCGATTTTTCGCTTCTCGCCCTATCTTACTGGCTTGGCACACCAATCGACCAGCATGACGAGCCAATAAGATCCTGTCCTACTTAGTCCATTACTTTCTCTTAAAGATTCCATTTACCCTCCTTGCAGGGGAAGAGAGCACAGATCAAGATGGAGCAGCAGGGATTTAGAGGTAGTCATCCCTGCTGCCTCCATCTGATCAATGCAGAGAAGGGGACATTGCAGTTAAGCTGTAAGTGTTGGCATGCCTGACCACCAGAGATCGAGAGATGGAGGTCACCCGGTTATCTGCTGACAAAATTAAATTTTGCTCAGCTACATGGCAGCAAGATTTTCTCATATTGATATGATGTCAGCAGTCAGTAAAATCTGATGATGCCTTAACTTACCATTTTCTTACCTTGACAGTTTAACCAAGACTGCACATCTTTAGACTATGGGAGGAAACTGGAGCACCCGGAGGAAACCCACGCAAACATGGGGAGAAGATGCAAACTCCATATAGACCATCACCCATGGTGGAATCAAAACTAATTCACTGGCACTGTGATGCAGTATTTCTAACCACTGCCACCATGCCGCCAAACAGGACAAACAGAATGAACTTGCTACTGCATGAGGTAACGGCACAGGGGATACAAGAGCCTCCCCATTGAAGCCCCTATCTGGCAGGAGATGACAGCCAGTTCATAGCACAGTATACTGGTGCCATTTATGAGGTTCTACGTTCTTGGGAATCACCTGTTAGGAAGGATGAAGAGGAAATTTCACTGGAATGGCATCAAGCACAAGGGATTTCAGTTCCTACAATGCAGAAGGAGGCCATTTGACCCATTGAGTGTGCATCAACTCTCCCAAAGAGCATCTTACCCAGGCCCACCCCCCCCGGCCCTATCCCAGGAATCTTGCATATTTACCATGTCTAATCCACCTGACCTACAATTCTTATCAACACTAAAGGGCAATTTAGCATGACCAATTCACCCTACCCGATTGGCTCAACCACCTCCCCTGCCATAGGCCTTACTGCCTTCAGGCCTTGCCCTCTTCAGGCCCTGTGCCTTCAGGCCCTACCCTCAGGCTGGCACTGTCCATCAAGCAGCCCCCCCCTTGCCCTCAACTTCTGGAGGGGCCTCAATGGCCTCCAGTTCTTCTGGCAAGGTTATCACAACTGGTCCCCATTCGTGGGGGCTAGGTGTTTCCCTTGCCGGACACAACCTCTCCTGGCGAGGAGTAAAAGAAGTAAAAAGTAAAAATCTATGAAGGCTATCTTCTTACTCTCCCACAAGTGCCAGTGTGTGTGTGAGTTCAGGTGAGTACGTGTGATATGTGAAAAGTGGTTGCGACTTATCTTTTTTTTTGGGAAAATAGTTTCAAGAAACTTAACTTGTTCTTTGTTTAGCCTAAGAAAATCTGCCAGATTCTTTACAATCTAAAAGTGTAAATAGAGGGGCTCTTACGGAATTGGTGAGGACATCCTGTCTAAAATCACAAAAACCCTGTTACAGCCTGTGGTATCTTGAACAACAAGCTACCGCCAGGTAGATTAATGAATAAATGTTTTATTTGGATAAATATTCACAGAGAGTGTTGAAGAGGTTGCCGAACTCCACAACTCCAGACTTCTAACAATAAAGGAAACCCCATGTTCTGTCCCTCGGACCACATGCTCTGGCCCACGTGGCCAATTGAGTCACGTGGCCAATTGGGTTACATGACCCACAGGGCTCACCCCTTAAAGGGGTGAGCCACATTCCTCTACCTTTAAATTCCAAATTAACATATTTAAATAGCAATTGAATTAATCACAATATTGTACAATAAATGGAACTCAAACACAATCATTATGAGAAAAAAAGACCTGGGGATTTCCTGATCCTTTGGGGACATTGCAATTCACTAATTGGTGCCCCATCAGCAGAGGTAACTTTGGTTTGAACATCAGTTAGTTGATTCTCAACTTGCCCCAGTGCAGGGCATAGGTTTAAGGCGAGTGGGGAGAGATACAAAAGGATCCAGAGGGAAAATTTTCTCACACAGAGGATTGTGAGTGTCTGGAATGAGCTGCCAGTAGTGGTAGAAGTGGGTACAATTTTGTCTTTTAAAAAGCAGTTGCAAGGGTAAGATGGATATGGAAGGATATGGACCAAACACGGGAAACTGGGACTAGCTTAATGATAAAAACTGGGTGGCATAGCCAAGTTGGGCCAAAGGGCCTGTTTCCATGTTGTAAATCTCTATGACTCTATAAGCACTCCAGATTCCACTGGAGCATTACTTCCCTCTTCCTTGGGGCAGTTTGCTGCAGTATTAATTTCATCCATTTCAATGTCACAAATAGGCATGCTTGGAGTGGTCTGCCCCATTGGTTCTGCAGGAACTCTCTTCCTCTCAAATGGTCCAAATGTTTCTTTACACTTCCTCCCAGGACATCCACTTCATATGACCACTGGCCCTGTTCTGGTCATGACTGTTACAGGGATCCGATTCAGATCAACACCAAAATTCTTCATGTGTATCAAGTCGTCCATCTTAAATGCTTTCTCAGTTCTTTTTGACTCACAATATCTCTTCTGTGCATTCTGGTTTGCCTCTACCACCCCACCAAATTTGGAAATATCAGATCTAACCTTGTTCTAATATGTCTGTCCATTAGTAACTCTATGGTAACATGAGGTGTTCTATAAGTAATCAGGAAATGGGCCAGTTTGGTTTGCAGAGAGGCTGATGATTGTTTTTTCATTGTGGCTTTGAATATTTGGATGGCCCTCTCAGCCAGCCGATTTGAAGCAAGTGATAGAGGGCTGTGTGAATATGTTGGATGCTGTTGTTTTGCATGAACTGCTGGAATCCTTCACTGATGTACACAGTCCTATCATCAGAGACTAGCACTTCTGGCAAGATGGCGAATGTCACAATTTCTCTACCGTTGTGAACAAAGCCGTAGGCTTTGTATATGTCCAATCACTAGGAATATGCATCTATTATGGCCAGGAACGTGCCGTCCACGAATGTGCCCGCCAAACTGACAAGAAGTCGCACCCAAGGTCCACAAGGTCACTCCCAAGGGTCCATTAGAGCCACAGGTGGCACATTTGCTGAATTTGACATTGGTCACATTTGACCAATTCCCTATATCGGTATCTCTCTCAGGTCACCATACGTAACTGCATGTGAGCATCTAGACCTTTGTCATCCAGAATGGGCAAAGTGTAACTCCTGTAATAATAACCTTCAAGCAGAAGTGGGAAACACTAGCTGTGTTCTCCACAATAACATGCTGTTATTATAGCTTATCTCATCTTTTCTTATCTGAAAGTGTATTAACTGCTCAGACCTGTTGTCATAATGCCAGTCACAGAGGAATTTCAGCTAATATGGTGTCCTTCTGGGTCCAAAACTTAATCTGATACGCCAATATAGACAATGTATTGAGAAAGTTGGGCAAGAACAATTTCCTGTGGTACTGGCAGAGGAGGTATACTGTCTGAGGAGGGAAGATGGCCAAAAGCATTCGTGTTTGATATTACTGTGCTTGGCCCATGTGGAAACGAGCTAACAATAGAACCCAGCATTGGCCTTTGGTGGAAGCTGTGTGAGGAATGGCCTTGTCCTCCCTAAATAATCCGAACAATGATTTATAGCTACTATGAAGTTAGGCCAGATGCTTCACTCCATAGATTACAGCTAGGCCTTCTTCGATTTGAGAATAAGCTTTTTCAGCATCAGTTAGAGTTCTCAAGGCATAGGTGATGGGCCTTTCTGCACCATCTTCCAACTAATGTAATAAAATTGTTCTGACTCCATAAGAAGATATGTCACAGGTAAGAATTATCTCTGTGGGGGGGTTAAAATGAACTAAGAGACTGGATGAACTAAGAGACAGTCCAACCTGTTCAAAGGCTTCTTTCTGATGCTCTTCCCACCACCAACTCTGGCATTTCTTAAGCTGTGTGTGTAGACATGCCCACATTGTAGGAAAGGTGAGGAATAAATCTGCCAGAATCGTTCACCATTCCTAAAAAAATTTCAATTCTGACACATTTTTAGGAGCCGGTACTTTCTTGGTTGTTTTTAGTTTTTTTTTTCCATAGGGTGCAGTCCCTGGATGTCAACTTTAAACTATAAGTACATTACATCATGAGCTTGGAACATATATTTTTCCCTTAAGCCTTACTCTAAGCCTTACTTTTTAAAGCTCCTTCATGGTTTGCTAGGTGCTCTTTTTCAGGTGCTTCTGTAATCAGCATATTATTTAGGTAGATTACCACTTTAGGTAGATCCTGTCGCAAATTTTCCATTGTGTGCTGGAAAATTGCACAGCCTGATGAGACTCCAAATGTGTGCTGGTTTAAGCCTTTGTACTTGTTTATAATCACAAAATCTCTAGAAGACTGTCTAATTCTAGTTTAATCTATATACTTCAGATCCATTTTTGGGGTTATTCTCAACAGTGGGCGGGATTTTCCAGCCATTAGTGCTGGCAGTGCTCCAATTAATTGGCATTAGTGCTCCAATCCTGCTGTAGTGAACCAAGATTTGGCTAAGCACCAAATGTTATGTCCTCTCTGACAGTGGCGGCAAGATGTGAACAACTGGAGAATTCTAGCCATTATGTATTGGAGCCCATGTTAGTTTTTTGCTGGCCCCCCTCTGTAGGCTTTGCTTATTTTTGCATTTGCTCCTAGTGTGCTCCCTTCTATTACAGGTAAAGTACATAGCATCCCTGAATTTACATCTTTCCTGGGGAGATTTCCTCCGTACCAGTAATGTGTTTCATAACTCCTGCTCTGCAGACCATATTCCCTCATAATTCCTTTAGCTCCAGCACTCTTCATTCATTACTTTTCACCTGCTCAACCCTGGTGGCATGACTCCTGGTGCCTTCTTGCCAAATTTGGTGGACCTCACCTGCCTGGACATTCTCCAGCTCCATTGCACACTGCGGGCACCCCCCCCCCCCCACCCCCATAGTCATGGTGATTGCTAACACCTTCTTTAAAGTAATTTTTGCTTCTGTTCATCATTCTTTTGTATGACTATGTTGTTAAAACCACAGACTAGCCTGCCTCTCAACATGTCATTGAGTGCAGGCCCAAACCTGAACTGTTCAGCTTTTTAAGAACATAAGAACATAAGAAATAGGAGCAGGAGTAGGCCCTTCGAGCCTGCCCCGCCATTCAATAAGATCATGGCTGATCTGTCGTGGCTCAGTTCCACATTCCCGCCCTCTCCCCATAACCCTTAATCCCCTCGCTTATCAAAAACCTATCAACCCGCGTCTTAAAAATATTTTTTGACTTAGACACACTACAAACCTTGAATGGATCTACCATATATTAAACTGATCTTTCTCTGCACCTAGCAATGACTGTAACACTATATTCTACACCCTCTCCTTTCCTTCTCCCCTGTGTACTTTATTAACGGTATGTTTTGTTTGTATAGCATACAAGAACAATACTTTTCACTGTATCGCAACACATGTGACAGTATCAAATCAAATCAAAACACTACCATTGCCTTCCGTGCAGCTCTTGCTGTTGAATTGAATTTGCATCACCAAAGGTTTTGGGTAAAAATGTCCTACAGGCTCCTTGTGAATCTGTGGAATTCCCTGCTCAGTGAAGAAGTTGAGGCTACCACATTGAATGTTTTTAAGGTAAGGATAGATAATTTTTGAACAGTAAGGGAATTAAGGATTATGGTAAGTGGGCAGGTAAGTGGAGCAGAGTCCACAAAAAGATCAGCCATGACCTTATTGAATGGCGGAGCAGACTCGAGGGGCCAGATGGCCTATTCCTACTCCTGGTTCTTATGTTCTTATGTTGGTAGCATAACCTGCTGCTTTTCTTCCCTCCTCATTTAATTGGCATTAAAGAAACAACATAACCATTCAACATAAATACATATTGTTCCTATTTAGGGACAAATAGTTCCAGTTTAACAAAAAGGAGCATTTTGGCACCCTCAGACTGCTTCAAAAGGCTTCCACATGAGCTCTGCTCTCCTGAGTTCTGTGGCAGTATGAAGGCACTCCAATTGTTGCATGTTGCCAAATGTAGTGTCTTGAATGACAGGCAACCAACAGGTAGATTAAGGAATAAACAGTTCATTGAGAGAAATAGCTATTTACAGAGAGTGATGAAAAGACTACCGTATTCCACGACTCCAGACTCCTAACAACCAGGGAAACTGTGTGCTCTGTCCCTGGAACTGACTGATTCACATGAACCAGGGAGCTCTCATCCCTTAAAGAGGCACACTACCACACAGCCAAACCTGGAATATGGGAATAAGGGAGTCATTTCACTCTTACAATATATGCTCATAACAATACCCTCCATTGTGTTTGGTGGCTCTACCACTGTGTGAGATAGATTAGATTTTGAACACTTCTAGTAACTCAAAACTGGGCAACCATGTGACTCTGTGGACCATCAGCAGCAGAAATGTACTCAGCTCCAATCTGTAGCCTTGTGGCCTTACATATCCCCCATGTTACCATTACCACCAAGCTAGGTTATTAATCCTGGTTCAATGAAAAGTGCTGGTGGGCATGCCAGAAGCAACACTAGGCATACCTAAAACTGGTGAAGCTACTCACATGCCAAACAGTGAAAGCAGCATGTGATGGAAAAAACTAGGTAAATCTACTTCCAAGGGATTAGATTTAAGCTCTGCAATCCTGCAATATCATGAATGGTAGTGGGCAATTAGAGGAGGGTCCACAAATATCCAAATCCTCTTTGATAGGGAAGTCCAGTACATCAGTGCAACTGGACCAGCCATACAAATACTATGGCTACAAGAGCATGTTAGAGGCTGGGAATCCTGTGGAGAGTAACTCACCTTTTGACTAAAACTACATCACCACTCCTTCAGTGTTGCCGACTCAAAACTTCCTTCCTAACAGCACAGTTGTTGCACTTAGCCCACATGGGCTGCAGCAGTTTAAGGAGGCAGTTCACCACCACATTTTCAAGGACAGTTAGGAATAGGCAATTTATGCCATGAATATATATCCCATGAACTAATAAACAAAGAGCAATACTAAAAGCCATCAATATAAAATAATCACCAAGCAATCAAATAAGGAATTCAGAAGAAACTTATTTACCAGAGAGTGGCAAAAATGTGGAACTTACTACCTCAGGGAGCAACTGGGGCAAAGAAAATAGACACATTTACTGAAAGCTAGGTAAACATATGGAAGAGAAATGAATAGAGATCTTGATGAAAATTAGATGAGGAAGGATGGGAGAGGGTTCAAATAGAACATAAATGTTAACATAGACTGAATGGGATGTTTCTGTGCTGTGTATTTTATGTCATTCTATGCAAATTGGTCTTGCAAGATTGTTTGATACTAATGGAACAGCAGAAAATCATGTGGATAATGTGCGCTCCACAGTAACAGCTTCTGTTACAACACAACTCCCTAAAGCACAGTTGACATTGTGTTTGCTGTTTGCCTTTGATACTGATATAAATCTACCACATTTTATCTTAATTCTGATCATCATGTTTATTGTTTGCTTATCCATGTGACAACTTAGATGTCTTTTGCCTGAAGTATACAGGAGAGTGCTATTAGATTTCTTAGATCAGGAGGGGAGGGGCAGTCAGTTGCCTAGGCTCGCCCAGGTGTCCACATCCTTTCACTTTCCATGTTCTTAGACTGTCTTCATTTCTCGTATGATACATCGGATGAAAGAGTCCACTAATTAGACTCTCCTGACTTCAAAATACTTTAAAGTTAAAATGGTCACCAAGGACAAGTGCTCACTTCCCTCTAATTTAATTATTTTTCTCAAACAGTCAGTTAAAAAGGCAATCCTGGGGCCTGAGCTGCTTTGAACTCACAGGAGAAAGGATAGATCAGAAGATGACAGGAGGGATTTGTTTAAGATAAATGGATAAAGGTTGCTTCCGATGTCAACTTCTGGGCCGTCTGGGTCTTGTCCTTCACTATCCTGAGTTAGATTTGAGCTCTCTTGACATTCTTTCTCCGTGCATAAGCAACATTCAGCTCATCTCAACACAAACATCAGACTTCAATAAATTACAGATTTAAACCTTAGTGATTCTTTTCCTTTAGAATGAAAGTAATTCTGAGTTTATAAGTTATCAGGTGTGACTCTAAGTTACACAAACCAAAACAGCCCTGGTTCATTTCTTGCCCCATGCTGTTACATAAGTGGGGGCACTGGAGTGTTCCATTTTACATTTTTTTTAGGTCTTCGACAGAAAGCTAATTTCTTTAATTCCTGTCCCTTGGAACTATAAACCATCTCAGTATTTGTGATGTACTCTGTCACAGTGCCTCCAGTCTCCATTCTAATCTTTTCTCACCTTTAAAAATTTTAAGTGTGCTGGGGTTTTAATTGTAACATGAGGGATAATATAGACATGTAAGTTTTTAGAGTACAGAAGTTAAGCATATTGTAATTAACTGCAAAGTATGTTGTCAATTTGTTGAAAAATGAACCAGAGTCTTTTTTTAATATAGAGCAGAGCTGTGATGCCCTTCTTGGCTAGATAGCCTACCAACACCAACTATATAGGGGAATACATGATCATGTTCTTGTGCTCCTACCATTGCCTGTGACCTGCAGGAAAGGATAGATAAAAATATATATACAATTATAAATTAAGGGCTGATGAACTGAGAGGCTAAATAATATTTACTGAATAACATAAGAATGGAAGTAAATTGTAGGTGTATGATTCCATCAAGCAGTTTTAATACCAGAAGAATGGAACAACTTCTGTTTACTCTCAAACATTTCAGTATTCCCTGAAAAATAAAGCTATATATAAAGCTTCTGGGCCGTCTGGGTTTTGTCCTTCACTATCCTGAGTTAGATTTAAACTCTCTTGACATTCGTTTTCTGTGCATAAGCAACATCCAGCTCATCTCAACACAAACCTCAGACTTCAACAGCATTTCTGGCCAGTAAATAAGTTGCATTCCAACCTGTGCTGGACAATTGCAGCCGCTAATATAGAAAATACATTCTGTATAAGTGAGTGGCCTGCATCAGGCTACTTCCCTTAAAATTTCCAGGATCACTTCATAAGATATCATGATGGCAATACAAGTGAATAGATTTGCACATTTCTCCAAGACTGTTCATCTGATATTTTGTAATTGAGAACATTGGAGAAAATATCATAAGAACATAGTCAACATCAGTTGAAACTTCTAAGAAAAGTCATAAAATTAAAAAAAATATACATTTGTGTTCTAAACAATTAATACTCTTTCCTTATTAAGTCTTGTGTACAGTTATTTAATACAGACAAGGAACATAAAAACACATAGGAACAAGAGTAGGCCATTCAGCCCTTTGGGCCTGCTCTGCCATTCTGTAAGATCATGGTTGATCTGACTGTGGTATCAACTCCAGTTTGCCACCTGCCCCCATAATTGTTGACTCTGTTGTCTGTCAAAACTCTGTTAAATTAACTTTGAATAAATTCAATGACCAGCCCCACTGTTTTCCAGAAATAAAATTCTAACTATTAATGACACTTTGAAAGAAAAAAAATCCAAACCTTTTTCTTAAAGAATAGACCTTTTATTTTTATGCCCTAGTTCTAGGGGCTGATCTTATCATCTCATTCCACTGGTTGGTGGGTGGGGTGAGCCAATAAGATTGAGCAAGAGGTGAAAAATCAGGTTTGTGCCCAATTTCCCACCTGTCGTGATCGCGCTGGGCCCAGATTTCTGGTGTGATCAGCCTTGCACCCAGGAAGGGTTGCAAGGCTGATTATAATATTTGAATCAATTTAAAAGTTGATTTAAATATTATTAGTGAGCTCAAGACACAATCGTCTGGGCTTTCTGATGAGCTTAGGCCTGCTCCCTCCCTCTACTGGTGGGAATCAGATTCTGCAGCACTTTTGCACAGTGCACCATAAGATTTCATTTGTGGCCTCGTCAATAAAACTGATCTAAAACTTTCCTGTTTTCACGCTGGTTTGGCAATTAGAATTTGTTTGGTAAGATTGCTTCTCCACCACCCCGCCCTCCCCCCAGTCTCTCCCACAAGTGGAAACATCCTCAGGATATCTACCCTACCCTATCAATTGTATTGAAGCAGTTCAGAGACGGTCAACTTTGACTTCCTTAATCAGCCTTGGATGATAAATCATTTTCAAAGAGTCTTTCTTACTAGGATAAATCTTTGCTGAGAGTTACTAAATATCTCCTTAAAAGTCTGCCATTGCATCTCTACCCTCCAGCTACTTAACCAAGTTTCACAATTCACTTTAACTAGATCTGTTTTCATGCCCATGTAGATACCTTTATTCAGATTTAAAATATCACCCACACTTCTCCTTTCAAACTGATTGTGAAATTCTGTCATGTTACGATGCTGTTAGCTGAAGGTTCCTTTACATTAACTGGTTAATCAAGTTTCATTGCTCATGCCCAGGTCCAGAATAGCCTGCTTCCTGGTTGGCTTCAGAAAATACAGCTCTAAGAAATTGTCTAGAATACACTTTATGAACTCATGTCCCAGGCTACCTTTGCCAATCTGATTCCCAAATCTATGTGTTGATTACTATCACCCTTAAGGCCATAAGGCTTATATCCTTCTTAGGTCCCAGCCTTGATGACCCTCTGTATTGGTTATCATATCACACACAGTTATTCCTATCTGTGCTAACAATTCATCTGTTTTGTTACAAATGTTATACATATTCAGATATTAACATTAACTTTTTACCATTTTTACAGATTTTCTGTTGGTGCACTCTTAAAGTTTGTATACTCTGTGTCTTCCTGCCACACCTTGGATATCATTACTCTGCTCTATTACCATGTTCAGTAGGCACTGGAATTGGGAGCGAGTTGGGTGACAGGGTAGGTTTGGTTGAGAGGAAAATTATCCGGGGGAAGGACGATCCGAGTGGGCCTGGAGGTTTGGATTGCATCTGTTTTAATGCAAGGAGTGTAACGGGTAAAACGGATGAGCTTAGGGCCTTAATGTTCTTGAGGAATTTAGATGTGGTGGCAGTGATGGAGATGTGGTTAAAGGAAGGGCAGGACTGGTAGCTAAATATTCCTGGGTATAAGTGTTTTAGGCGTGACAGAGGAGGGTTGAAGAGAGGTGGTGGGGTGGCGCTGTTAGTTAAGGAGCACATCACAGTGGTGCAGAGGGAGGATAATATAGAGGAGTTAGGGATTGAGTCGCTATGGGTGGAGTTGAGGAATAGGAAGGGAGCGATTACTATGCTAGGAGTGTACTGTAGGCCACCCAACAGCCCACGGGCAGTGGAAGAAGGCACATGTAAAGACATTTTGGATAGGTGCAGAAAGAATAGGGTTGTTGGAGTGGGAGATTTTAATCTTCCTGGAGTGGATTGGAAGGAGCCTAGAGCTGGGGGTTCGGATGGGGAGGAATTTGTAAAATGTGTGCTGGAAGGGTCCTTGGAGCAGTACATAAGAACATAAGAACATAAGAAATAGGAGCAGGAGTAGGCCATCCAGCCCTTCGAGCCTGCCCCGCCATTCAATAAGATCATGGCTGATCTGTCGCTGCTCAGTTCCACTTTCCCGCCCTTTCCCCATAACCCTTAATCCCCTCTCCTATCAAAAACCCATCAACCCGCGTCTTAAAAATATTTAGCGAGGCAGCCTCCACCACTTCAACGGGCAGAGAATTCCAGAGATTCACCACCCTTTGAGTGAAGAAGTTCCTCCTCAACTCCGTTCTAAACCGCCCCCCTTTTATCTTGAGGCTGTGCCCCCTAGTCCTACTGTCTTTTTTGAGCGGGAAGAGTCTTTCCACCTCTATCCTATCCATCCCATTCATCATCTTATACGTCTCAATGAGATCTCCCCTCATTCTTCTAAACTCTAACGAGTACAAGCCCAGTTTATTCAGCCTCTCCTCATAGCTCAACCCCCTCAACTCCGGTATCAGCCTAGTAAACCTCCTCTGCACTCCCTCCAAGGCCAAAATATCTTTGCGCAGGTGCGGCGCCCAAAACTGCACACAGTACTCTAGCTGTGGCCTCACCAATGCCCTATACAGCTGCAGCAAGACCTCCCTACTTTTATATTCAATCCCCTTCGCTATGAAGGCCAGCATCCCATTCGCCTTCCTGACCACCTGCTGCACCTGCAAGCTGGGTTTTTGCGACTCATGCACAAGGACCCCGAGGTCCCTCTGCACCGTCGCCTGCTGCAGTTTTTCGCCCCGTACGTAACTAGCCCGACTAGGAAGTGGGCTATACTGGATTTAGTTTTGGGTAATGAGCTGGGTCAGGTGGTTGAGGTTGCAGTGGGTGAACATGTGGCTAACAGTGACCACAAGTCTGTCTACTTTAGGATAATAAGATGAGTGCTGTCCGAAGGGGGGGCTGCTAAACTGGTGGAAGGCAATTTACAGCCGGATTAGGCATGAGCTGATGGATACTGATTGGGAGAGGTTGTTTGCAGCTAAGTCCACATTCGGCAAGTAGGAAGCTTTCAAGGGAAAACTGAAAAGGTTGCAGGAAAGACATGTGCCAGTAAAGAGGAAGGACGGGAAAGATAGGATTAGAGAGCCGTGGATTACAGGGGATATTGAGGACTTGGTCAGGAAGAAGAGAGCGGCATATGTTAGGTCTAAGCAACTGAGAATGGAGAGAGTGCTGGAGGAATATAGAGAGAGGAGGAGGGAGCTCAAAAGGGGAGTTAGAAGGGCGAAAAGGGGGCATGAAATGGCTTTGGTAGATAGGATTAAGGAAAATCCAAAGGCATTTTACTCTTATATTAGGAACAAAAGGGTGGTTAGAGGGAAAAATCGGTCCTCTTAGGGACAAAGGAGGGGAACTGTGCTTAGAGTCTGAGGGAATGGGGGAGATCCTGAATGAATACTTTGCATCGGTATACACGAAGGAGAGGGGCTTGGTGTCTTGTAATGTCTTGGAGGGAGCTGTAGACCAGTTGAAAGAAATATCCATTACGAGGGAGGAAGTGTTAGGGTTTTTAGGCAGCATAAAAACTGATAAAGCTCTGGGGCCTGATTGCATTTATCCCAGGCTGCTAAGGGAGGTGAGAGATGAAATTGCTGGGCCTCTGACGCAAATCTTTGTCTCTTCTTTGGACACAGGTGAGGTCCCAGAGGACTAGAGGATAGCAAATGTGTTACTGCTGTTTAAAAAGTAGAAGTAGGGATAACCCTGGTAATCATAGGCCGGTGAGTTTGACGTCAGTAGTAGGAAAGTTGTTGAAAAGAATTCTTAGGGCTAGGATGTATACGCATTTGGAGCGTTGCGATCTGATTAGAGATACGCAGCATGGCTTTGTTCAGGGGAGGTCTTGCCTTACGAATCTGGTAGAATTTTTTGAGGAGGTGACAAAAACGGTTGACGAAGGACGAGCTGTTGATGGATTTCAGTAAGGCGTTTGACAAAGTCCCTCACGGTAGGTTGGTTGAAAAGGTTAAGGCTCATGGGATACAAGGACAGGTATCTAGATGGATTGAAAACTGGCTAGGTAACAGGAGACAGAGAGTAGTAGTGGAAGGGTCCTTTTTTAGCTGGAGGTCTGTCACCAATGGTGTGCCGCAGGGCTCAGTACTGGGGCCTCTTCTATTCATAATGACTTGGAAGAGGGCGTACGTGGTGTGATCAGCAAGTTTGCAGATGACACAAAGATGGCAGGATTGGTGGACAGTGAGGAGGAGTGTCAGGCAACACAGCAGGATATAGATAGGCTGGTATATTGGGCAGATAAATGGCAGATGGAACTTAATCCTGATAAATGCGAGGTGATGCATTTTGGAAGGACTAATGTAGAGGGGAGTTACATGATAAAGGGTAGACCTATTAAGGGTATAGAAATGCAGAGGGACCTGGGAGTGCAAGTGCACAAGTCTTTGAAGGTGGCAACACAGGTGGAGAAGGTTGCGAAGAAAGCTTATGGTATGCTAGCCTTTATAGGAAGGGGTATAGAGTACAAGAGCTGGCATCTAATGCTGCAGTTGTACAGAACGTTGGTTAGACCGCATTTGGAGTACTGTGTTCAGTTCTGGTCACCTTACTACCGGAAGGACGTGGAGGCCCTGGAGAGAGTGCCGAGGAGGTTTACCAGGATGCTGCCTGGTATGGAAGGACTGGGTTATGAGGAAAGATTGGGTAAATTGGGGCTGTTTTCCTTAGAAAGACGGAGATTGAGGAGGGATCTAATAGAGGTGGATAAGATAATGAAGGGTATATATAGAGTAAACAGTGGCAGGCTTTTTCCTAGATTGGAGACAAATATCACGAGGGGTCACGGGCTTAAGGTGAGGGGGGAGAGGTATAATTTGGATGCTTGAGGGAGGTTTTTCACACAGAGGGTCAGGGGGATATGGAATGCACTGCCAAGTAAGGTGGTGGAGGCAGGCACGCTGGACTTGTTTAAGGTTGACTTAGACACATGAGCGAAATAGGGATGGAGGGTTATAGGAGACTGTTTTAAATAAGGATCAGAGCCTCGGGACATTCCTGGAAATCAACTGTTACATGTGTTGATGTTTTTCTCTTTTACTCCGCTGGTGCATCGGTCCACTTTGTTGTCCAACATGGAGCATACACACAATGGGCTGTGCGTGGGCTGCTCTTGGATGTTTCGAGAGTAGCCTAGTACTTTGCGTCGTTTGTGTATGCTTAATACTGGACCAGCAGATGGGCACCACGACAGCTCAGTAACTATCACTGTTTGCTGTGCAGATACATGGATTTGGGCCAGTGTCTGTGGGAGTTTGCACATTCTCCCTGTGGTTGCGTGGGTTTCCTCCGGGTGCTCCAGTTTCCTCCCACACCCCAAAGATGTGCTATTAGGTTGATTGGTGTAACAAATTGTCCCTAAATTATTCTCCCCTTAATCTGTTTTCTAATGGGGGTACCATAAGCATAGACATGGGTCAAGGGTGGAGGAGGAAAAACACATTGTTAAGATGGAGGCGTGGGCTCGTTGGGCCAAAGGGCCTGTTTCCCGTGCTGTGTTGTTCTTTGTTTCTCTTTGATTTACTACATCAACTCTTGCATGACCTCTTCCCCCCACTATTTAATTTAAAGCCCTCTCCACTTCCCTATTTGTATGATTTGCCAGAACACTGGACTCATAAATGACCTAGATGAGGAAGTGGAGGGATGGGTTAGTAAGTTTGCCGATGACACAAAGGTCGGTGGCGTTGTGGATGGTCTGGAAGGATGTCAGAAGTTGCAGCAGGACATAAATAGGATGCAGGACTGGGCGGAGAAGTGGCAGATGGACTTCAACGCGGATAAATGTGTAGTCGTCCATTTTGGCAGGACCAATGGGATGAACGAGTACACTATCAAGGGCAGGAGTCTTAGTAGTGTTGAAGAGCAGAAGGATCTTGGGGTCCAGGTCCACAGGACTCTTAAATCGGTCTCGCAGGTGGAGGATGTGGTCAAGAAGGCGTATGGTGTACTGGCCTTCATTAATCGAGGGATTGAGTTTAGGAGTCGGGAGGTAATGCTGCAACTTTATAAAGCCCTTGTCAGGCCTCACTTGGAGTACTGTGCGCAGTTCTGGTCGCCTCACTATAGGAAGGACGTAGGAGCTATTGAAAGGGTACAGAGGAGATTTACAAGGATGTTGCCTGGATTGGGAAGCATGCCTTATGAAGATAGGTTGAGGGAGCTGGGACTCTTCTCCCTGGAGAGACGAAGGTTGAGAGGCGACCTGATAGAGGTTTACAAAATGTTGAGAGGAATAGATAGGGTGGATTCTCAGAGGCTATTTCCCCGGGTTGAAATGGTCGCTACGAGAGTAAGGTGCGGGGAGGCAAGTACAGAAGTGATGTTAGGGGTAAGTTTTTCACTCAGAGGGTGGTGAGTGAATGGAATCGGCTGCCGTCAGTGGTGGTGGAGGTGAACTCGCTGGGGTCTTTTAAAAGACTTCTGGATGAGTATATGGGATTTAGTGGGATTGGGGGTTATAGATAGGTCTATGGATTGGTAGGTGTTGATGTGATCGGCGCAACTCGTGGGCCGAAGGGCCTGTTTGTGCTGTAGTGTTCTATGTTCTATGTTCTATGTTCATCACAGTTCACCTAGGTGAAGACTATGCTAATGGCTAAGCTTCCACATTACCCATGCCAGTGCCCCGTTAATCAAAAATTACTACTAATAAAATCAATGCATTGATACATTTGTGGTTAAATGGTAGTGAAGATGAATGTGATAATGAACTGAAAGTTGAAATGAATCATACAACAGGTACAAGAAAAATTACAACATGAGTAAAACTGGATTTCCTGCCATGGCTAAAAGTTTCAAAATTCTGAACAATTTGAAGAGAGATAAAACAGTTTTTGTTACATTGGACGTCAGTTAGATGTTACAGAGCAAATTTCACAAAACACAGCCACGCATGCAGCCAGAGCATATTGGAAAATCATGGACATGCTGATCACAATTCACCTATACTCATTTTGTATCTTTATTAATATAAACAGCACAGTCAGCAGAGCCTATATCTGTTAGAGAATAACATCTCCACATAAAACTGAAAAGCAACACACCATACACAAGAATATAATCCCTCAAGTATAACAGAATGGTTTTGGCTAACTATCAGATACACACAAATGCACAGAAAGTTCATTTGGTTTTATTTATTTTAATGTTTAAATAAAGTGCAAAGAAATATACAGCTGATTGTTTGGGTTCTATATATGAACACACTACTCTCTATGTAACAGGTAGGTTTATCAAAAACCTATTTTGATCATATTTCTGCTACATTAATTCTTTAATTCTCCTTCATTAAAATTTTAATTTATGTATAATTTTGAAATAATCATGAACACTAGAATAGTTTAAGGTAAAGAGCACTGTGACTGCCCTAAATTATCAGGAATAAAAATACAAAATTTGATACATTTTAATAAACCCATTGGTATGACTAGGCAACAGTTCTGTACAAAACAGGTTTCTTATGACATAGATGGCTGAATTTTCATTTAAAAAAAAGGGTTTTTGTTTAAAAAAGTTATGTGTTTGTGATTTGTAAATGACTTTTTATAAAATACGCCTGTGTGAATTTGTGTTCCTCTAGATGAGGAATGTTAGTGTCAGGGAGTAGAATGTTTTTTATTTGTACACTTCCTGCCAACATAAAACACCTCAGGTCAGATAGTGTATTTTTAGTTCACTTACAAAGAACCAAGGTTATAAAGTCAGAGACAGTTGGAGGATTGGCAAAACTGCACAGGTTAGGCTGCAAGTAGCTAGATTTCTTTGGCAAGCTGAAGTGAGTAGAATATATAGATTACTTATGTGAGTGCAGTCAACAAACTGTTGCAGGCAGCCATGAAGAGAATGGTGAAGGGGGTAAAACAAAGAACCCTCAGAACATGCAGTGAAACTAAATTAAAATTAAAATTAAAATGCCCAACTACAGACTGGGATTAATTGGAGTAGTTTCCACAGGGTATCAAACTACAGATCATCACAAACATTTGTTTGAATTACAGGTATGCAGCTTCTTTCAATCCTTAGGACCACTGGCAGGAACAGTCTGTGGGTTCTTGGATGGAGTAATTGACCCAGGTAGAGTTGCTGCTACAGTAAAGCTGCACAGTACGTTTTTGCAGCCCAATTTCCCTGCAGCACTTACAGAATCTGGCATGTGTGTTAATGCTGTAATTGTAAATACTGGCTGAGGGGCATTTTCCATCGCATGAGACTATGTTTACCTGGAAAACAGAAGAAAACAAATTGCCAGTTTTGTACAACACAGACAAATGATTTATGATAGTTCTTCCTCTCTCTTCCAATTTTCTCTGTTTTATGAAAATGCCTACTTGTGCTGAAGTATGGATCTAAATGAATCAGTCACCCTGCAGCCTCAACAAGTGTGCATCCTTCTTGTATTATTCCAAGTGATATATTGAGTACAATTACACTATTTTGATGGAGCACCAGTTTCTAGATAACTAACAAGAGTTTACTCATCCTGCCTCGACTCAAACCCTAATTTCCCTAGCCCAGGACTACCAAAGTCAATTATAGTTCATCTTTGAATCCTAGTTAGAAACTTGCTAATACAAACCATGATGAATGGTAAATTATGATTTGCATTGTCTTGGTTCCATTGCCCTGAACATCTAAGCCACTAGGATATTATAGTTAAAGGAGCACTGTCATCAGGGAAAAGCATCTTGCGAAATACCTTTTCAGATTTGTAATCAGTGACAAATGCAGCAATATTATTGTATTGTGAACATTCTGTTACATACCTTTGGACCAAATGAGAAATGTTAAAATCTGGCATTAGTTTCCATCATAATCATCTTTTGAACCTTTCTATTTGAGTTTCATTAAGTTCACACTGGGCTGCAATCTTTAAAAATGATAGAAAATGTGTCTTTTTTTGTTGGGGACTTGGCTGTAACTAAAAACTCATTGAACAGAGAGCAATGTGCTCCAGTAGAGGTTTCTGTCCATTGCTCTGTGGCATTCAGGAAGTGTGATTGGTATAACAGGCAATATTGAGTAAAGTTCTAACTATAATTTTAGAAATTATCAGACAATCATGCAATTCAGAGTTTAAGGAATCCAAACTTATTGGTCCACTGAGTGAATCTGTATGATTTAAAAATATATCTTAAAAGGTTTTGGAACAGATTAATGTCTGCTGAAGAGGCAATAGAATGAGTATTCTCAATTAAGTTGTCAAAAGCAGGTTGTACGTTCAATCTTTGCAGTATTGGTGAAACCTGGCTTCTCTGACTAGTTTCCACTGTGATAGGAAGACAGAAACCACATTCTCCCATTTAAATTTCTAAACAAACCAGCATCAATTGAAGTATAATGCTGGATTTGGACAATTAGGGGATAATATTTAATATTTTATGTAATTTTCAATAAAACTGTAAGCATTACAGATGGGTGATGGGTGGTGTGGCCAATATATAGGGATTCATCCTTGGGTTAGCACTTCAAGTTCAAAATGAATTCATTCAATCATAAGTAGTGTAACACTTACATACATAGGAATGCTTTCTAAAGCTGTAATCTATGACAAAGTGTAATTTATAGCTTAATACATCCTTCAGCATCAACAAACTGAACCAAATTAAAATTATTCATTAGGAATGATCTCTTCTTTCCTATTATGAATGTGAGACTTTTCAAGGCAGTAATATTTTAAAATGTCTCCTTAAACTGAAAAAATACGATTTTCTAAATGGGAGATGATGTTTATGCTAAACCTTTGCCTAGAGATAGGCCATGTGATATGGTTGTTATGGAGAAATAAGCTAAAATTATAATCTATTGAAAATCAAATGAAAGTTTTGACACCTAACGGGAAAGAAGAATAAATGCTTTTTGGAAGCAGGGAAACAGAGATATGGAGAGAGAGAGAGGGACACACATAAGGGCAGCTGCTGCTGTAAAGTGCAGGAAAACATTGTTTTTGTATTAGTAACTAAGCAGGATGCTGGTGAGAGTTTATCCTTTGTTTAAAGAGAAAATAATAGAACAGATGTAACTTCTGGAGATTTATCAAGTAAAAATTCACTGAGTTGGACCTTACTAGTGGAAGACAATACTGAAATACTTAAGCTTATTTGAATGATTTTTGACGGATACTGGAAGATTCAACGTGGCAGGGTAGGGAGAAGCGAGCCGACTGCAAAGCTGGGATTAACTTTGTTATAATGTAATCAATGATAACATGCTCTGAGGGTTAGCTGACCTGGTAGACAATGTAACCAATAGCAAAATAATGTGGTGGTCAGCTGACCAACTGACCCCCATATAAACAGAGAGTAGACAGGATTGTGGGAAGCATTTGTGGTTCAGGATGTACGTAGTGGTATAATGACATTTTTTAATATTAAACTTAGCTCTTTGCTGATGACACCAAGATTGGTGGAATGGTAAATTGTGCAGAGGGTGTGGAAAGTCTGCAGAGGGATCTAGATAGGCTGGGCGAATGGGCCAGGAACTGGCAAATGGAATTTAATGTTGGCAAGTGTGAAGTTGTCCACTTTGGTAGGAATAATAGTAGGAAGGACTATTACTTACATGGTGAAAAACTGCAGCTTGCTACGGTGCAGAGGGACCTTGGGGTCCTTGAGCATGAGTCACAAAAGCCCAGCCTGCAGGTGCAGCAGGTGATCAGGAAGGCGAATGAGATGCTGGCCTTCATAGCGAGGGGGATTGAATATAAAAGTAGGGAGGTCTTGCTGCAACTGTACAGGGCACTGGTGAGGCCGCAGCTGGAGTACTGTGTGCAGTTTTGGTCGCCGCACTTACGCAAGGATATTTTGGCCTTGGAGGGAGTGCAGAGGAGGTTTACTGGGTTGATACCGGAGTTGAGGGGGTTGAACTATGAGGAGAGGCTGAATAAACTGGGCTTGTACTCGTTAGAGTTTAGAAGAATGAGGGGAGATCTCATTGAGACATATAAGATGATGAATGGGATGGATAGGATAGAGGTGGAGAGGCTCTTCCTGCTCAGAAAGGACAGTAGGACTAGAGGGCACAGCCTCAAGATAAGGGGGGGGCAGTTTAGAACGGAGCTGAGGAGGAACTTCTTCACTCAAAGTGTCGTGAATCTCTGGAATTCTCTGCCTGTTGAAGTGGTGGAGGTGGCCTCGCTGAGTATATTTAAGACGTGGGTAGATAGGCTTTTGATAGGCAAGGGGATTAAGGGTTATGGGGAGAATGTGGGAAAGTGGAACTGAGCCACGACAGATCAGCCATGATCTTATTGAATGGCGGGGCAGGCTTGAAGGGCTAGATGGCCTACTCCTGCTCCTATTTCTTATGTTCTTATGTTCTTTTATTGCTTGCTACTGGAGTATTCTGACTGCCAGATGAACAAACTTGGGACTTAATCTTGTTACATATTTGTCGGAAGTGTGGTACAAAATAAAAATGTTTTAATTATATATTTGGTTATGTTAGTTTGTTGATATGGAAATATATATTTTTTAAATTATTTTAATAGTTGCCTGTTAAATAGAGTTAAGTCTGAATTGATTTTAGTTGGTGTGTTATGGCAAAACTCTTGAAATGTGAAATATTGGCTAGAATTCTCTGGCCTTGTAGGCTGAGAATGGAAAATTTGGCACTCTGCCAAATCTCTATTCACAGCAGCAGGACCACAGAATTCCAGCTGTAGGTGAGGTCAGAGAATTCTGTCTTTTTGTTACTTTTGTCAGTCACAAGGAAAAATCAATGAAAGTTTACAGTCTCTATGTAATTGTTACAATTACACTCTGTCTATTTTTTTTGATGACAGAAAATAATCAGAACTTTATTTGCACTTTTAGGAAACCATTTTTAGCCAGTGTTTCACGATCACTGATCAATGGTTTTTGTTAATTGTTGAGGTACAGAATGCCAGTTTATTTTTCTTTTCTTTTTGTCAAGTGTTCTGCCACCAGTAGCTTTTTTTTCAAATGTAAGTGTATATTTACAACAACATACAGCAAAATTTTTAGTTTAAATTATTCTTGAGAAGAAACATCACTAACAATGCCACACATGTAAAGCAACAATTCATAGTTCTAAAAGAATATACAGCCCTTTGGGGAATTAAAAACTCAGTTTGAAAAGTGGTACAACCTCCATGGCTAACTAAAGTTATAGGTGGTATTAGATTAAATGAACATGCTTACAATATTGCTAAATAAAGAATAGGAAGCAAGCTTCGTGTTTGGGGGGGGCTTTGGCAAAAGACAGTGTACAGACCCATTATATACTTACATAATACCAACCAAGATTCATCTACCTCCTTGCACTGCTTGTTAATTTACTGTAAAATGTAATGTAAAGTCACCATAATCATAGGCTGTCCTTCCCTTTGAAGGAGACAGCTGTCTGATGGTGATCTAATCTGGAATCACTACAGTTCAGGTAAGGGGAAAGGTTGAGAAGAAGGGAATTGAACCTGCACTGTTGGCTTTGCTCAGCATCACGAACCAGCCATCCAGCCAATAGAACTAACTGATTTCTCCTTAATTACCTTTTTCTGAATGGTGAGCATTTGTTCAGCCAGTACTGGAGCTTTTTGATTTAAGATTGGAAAGTGTTACATCATGAAAGGATTTTCCATTCTTTGTTTTTTAGAACATTTATGCGCATATCTGAGATAGTATGTTTTGGAACTAGACAGGTTATCCAAAACTTTAATGGAATTCTACAACACATTTTATGAAGTGCATTTTAAATTGTTCAGTGAGGTTAACACAAAATCATACCAGGGAGGAGAATTTGACTTGTGTAGAAGAAGCATGTTTTCTTTAATTTCATTTGTTACTTACAGGCCTATTACTTCTGCAATCGTTCTTCCGTATGGTCATTCTCACCACCACTTTTTGACATGACTTCACATCCTCTTTACCTGCACAAAATCATTAATTCAGAAATATTTCACTGTGCATTTTAAAATTATCCACTGTGAGGTTAACTATTTTAATTTTTAGAAGAATTGACACTTTTCAAAGTTATTTCTGTTAAAGCTTAAAATTGGAAATATTTTGGAAGTTATTTATTCCTGTCTTTCAAACGATTTAAAGCAGCACTTTAAACCCTGATGACCATGGTATCTATTTATAAAAGGAATTATGTAATTAGTGTTTGACAACACTGGGTTGGATTTTACATAAAAGCGGTGGTCCTGCTGCTGGCTAAAAAGTTAAAATTAATCTGCCTTCACTTGGCCTCGAAGCTCTAATCTATGTTTACAGCCTTTGGGCAATTGATTAGTTCAGGGGAGGCTTTCCCAGAAGAGTTGCCGGTAGTTCATTAGTCCCAGCAATGCTACCAGAAGTAGTGGTCAATCCTGGGACTACATCCAATCCCCAACAACAATGGAGCCAGACTAGAAGGTGTAGGGGGAGTTTCAAGGGTCAGTCTGGTATATCCCAGCAAGTGGGTTAGGCTCAAGTTCTAGGTTTGGAAGTGTACTGGGGGAATAGGCAAGACTGGGGGAAGTACTTTGTGGGGCTATCCTCCACTGGACACAGGATGAAGCTGGGGAATTGCTTTAATCGGAGGGGCATGCACCCTCCCTTAGGCGCAGGGTGCCCGAACAGGAAGGCTGTCTATAACTCTCAAAGTCCAGATTAGAAGGGGTCTAATAGCAGTAGTAGTGGGAGAAGGTCCTTGAGGACCTCAACTAGCCTAAGTGAGGGCCAGTCTTGCAGTTTTGCAATGCTTCTGCCACTGCTGAATACTGGGACTTGACTTAGCTTCTGAGGCAAGTGGATATTGAGGCATAACATTTCTATAGGAACTGATGTTGGAACCCAAGGTTTACATTTAAGTACACAGATTTTGGAATAAGAAGGAGTATCTCTAATTTTGCAAATTGCAGTAAGTGAGAAGGTATAGTGAATTATATATATTGCGAAATAATATGGGATGTATAGATTTGTTAAAATCTATTGTAGCTCAATATAGTAAAATACCAGACAGTAAATCATGGTGTAAGCATGACAAGTGGACAAGGGTCAAATCCGGGAATGGTGGAGGAGATAGTAAGTAACTTAAGAGTCAGGAATGTATATCATTAAAACCTTGTTCACAGATACAGGGAGGGACCTAAAAGGCTAATGGGATGCTAAACATTGCTAGAGGAGATATAGAACATTAATGTAAGGAAATAATATCATAATTGTACAGGATGCTATGTACATCAAACATTGAATTCAGTTTAAGAATCTCATTTTAGGGATTATGTCAGGTTTTTGGAGAGTGTAATCATGATTCACCAGGATGATATCAGTGAGGAAGAGTTTTGATGGAATTGTGGATGGAATTGTCCAGTCTTTCCAATTCCCTATGACAGAGATGGTTTGCCATTGGCTGGCAGGACCTTTCTCCCCAAGTCAGTGGTGACTTACGTTCCTTGACCATGCCAACATGAGGGAACCTGTTGCATGGGTTGACTCCAGCTGGGCTTGAAGATCCCACTGTGGGAAGCACTGGAGAATTCTGCCCTATATCTCCTAGAATTTGGGAGTTAGTTTGATAAATTAATGAAGTGACAAATGTGTTTGGTAATGATGAGGATCCAGAACATGATCTTAAAGTTAGAACTACAATGGGTAAAAACAAATCTTGGCAATAGTTTATTCACAAAGATTATGAGGATATAGAAAGTCATCAATGTAGAATCAATTCAAATTTTGAAAAAGGGGATATCTTCTTGGTATGAACAGCTATATAATTTTTAAAGATGGGCTGCACACTCTTTTGTCACAGGGATATGTTCCATTTATTTCAGTTTGGAAGAGCTGCCTTGTTCACATTAGACAATCTGCCTCTATCTGAGAGTTATATATAAGTTAGAGAGACACTAGGGAAGATTAACAATGAACTATAAATTAGGGTTAAATCCGGACCCTTGTACAAGATCCAGTTTCTATTGAAGTTTAGCACAACACAGAGCTCTTTGTCTTCAGTCTTCAGTCATAGTTCAATACTGTAAATGTACAGTCTCCTGTTGCTACTGTTCACTTATCCATTTACTGGTTCATTTTGCCATTTACAGCCCTAGACTTGAGGACTGTTTTTTCGATCACCTATTAAAATCTGAAAAATTACACGAGGTCATAAGATGCAAGCAGTGAGCCAAAATACCATGATAAGAATTTTCATTTCAACCTCTGGGCTTTCATGGATCATGGACACTGGCAGCTTAAGTGTGTGACTAATTTAAGTTGTTGAACCCCTTTCAAAAAAATCTGGTGTGAAAATGTCAAATGGAAGTGTCAGTTTGATTATCAACAAAAGTGTTGAAATGATTAGTGTCACCGGTGCAGTGGAGAAACCGATGTCAATGTAGAGGTGACCAAGAGACCATGATGTGTTAGAATGAATACTGATCAGAATTTTGTTTAGAACTTCTACAATGGCAAAAGAAATGGGAGCTTTGTTAATTTCTTAAGATAAATTTTCAGAATATTAAGAAACAATATGGTGTAGATATTGAGACAATTATCAAACTGAGAAAGAGAGTGGCACACAGAATTTTAGAATATGTATTTGTGCATCCAAAAACATAGTTCAAAAAGTAAAAGTGACTATGAGAACTGCACGTTTCAACGTGACAACATTTCATGTAAATAATGAGTTTTGTTGCCATTAAACACATGGATAAAAATTTGCAATGAAAATGATTATCTCTCAAGTTTTGTCTTCTCCATTTTGCATTCTAAAACTTAATAGGAAAGTATATTCCTCAAAAAATATGGGTACAATATGTAGAAAAAGGAATGATTTGATTTCCATCTAAAGTTAGACTGAAGTTTTAATTTTGAAAGCCAAGGCATACAATTTTTACATCTTTCTATTTGTATTGGGTTTGTAAAACTGGGCTGTTATTCACAAATTAAGTAGCTTTTCAATTTGCCAAATGGGTGTAAAATCGGCTTTGAGGACCAGTCACCAGTCTGCAATGAAAATTGGTTCTCCAATGAGTGACTTACCCCCAATACCATTACACGCCACATGTGGATTATTGAAACACTTCCTCATAATATGATGATGTCAATGATCCATTTATTTATGTCTACTTGAATGTTATCATAGTGCATCCTTGTGGTGCCCTATCATCATAATTAAAACAAAAAATATGCTCAAATAACCTCTAAGCATTCAGATTGTAAACATTCCGGTCACAACACTGATACTGAAATAGCTGTATCTTAAAATTGGAATGTTGAGGACTCATAACTTACTTATTTCAAGAATGCCAACATTTTGTGTATGCTGTTGATTTTTCTTTAGTAAAAATGACAAAGTAATTTTAACTTTAATTGTTGCTGAACAGTGTTAATCCCAGTTAAACTTATACTCACAGTTTTTACAGCAACCATCCATGAATGCTATAACTGATCCTCCAGTCTGAAGAAGAGAAGTCTCAGTTACTACCAGTATTAACAAAAGCCGAGTTGTGCTTTTTAAAATTCTTGTTTATGTGCTGGGAGAAAGAGATTAAACAAAATTGAAACATTTTTAAAATTCATTCATGGGATGTGAGCACTGCTGGTTGGGCCAGCATTTATTGTCCATCCCTAGGTCCCCTTGAGAAGATAGCGGTGGGCTGTCTTCTTGAACCAGTGCCGTCCTTGTGGTTTAAGTGGTTGAGGAAGTGATACATTTCCAAATCAGGATGTTGAGTAGCTTGAAAGGGAAATTCCAGGTGGTGGTATTCTCATGTGTCTGCTGCCCTTGCCCTAGTGGTTGTGGGTTTGAAAGGTGCTGGCAAAATAGCATTGGTGAGTTCCTGCAGTGTTTCTTGTACATATTGCTGCACATTGGTACAGCAATGGTACACATTTCCGCAAATGGCTTTTGGTAGAGGGATTGAATGTCTGTGTATTGGATATCAATGAAGCAGGCAACATAGTCCTGAAATGTTGCTGGAATTGCACTAATCCAAGCAAGTGGATAGTACTCCATTACACACTGACCTGTGTCTTGTCGATGGTAGGCATTCTTTGGGGAGTCAGAAGGTGAGCTGCTTGCTACAGTATTCCTAGCGTCTGACCTGCATTTGTAGCTACAGAATTTATATGGCTTGTCCACTTCAGTTTCTGGTCAATGGTAACCCCTGTTGATTGTAGGAGATTCGGCGACGGTAATGCCATTTAATGCCAAGGACAGATGGTTAGATTATTTCTTCTTGGAGACGGGCATTGCCTGGCATTTGTGTGTGCAAGTGTTACTTGCCACTTGTCAGCCCAAGCTTGGATATTGTCAAATTTTTCCTGCATTTGGACGTGGACTGCTTCAATATCTGAGGAGTCATGAGTAGTGCTGAACATTGTGCAATCATCAGCGAACATCCTCACCTTTGACCTTATGATTTTGTATTCAAAGTACCACCTTTGACCTTATGAAGCAAATGGAGATGATTGAGCCTAGGACACTACCCTAAGGAACTCCTGCATTGGTGTCCTGGAACTGAGATGATTGACCTCCAAAAACCATGGCCACCTTCCTTTGTGCTAGCTATGATTCCAACTGTTAATCTTTGAAACTTGAATAGGTGCACTACAAAGGCTACTTAAAGTGGGTTGAAGAAAATAATGGCAATATTATTATAATTATACAAAATGGCTCCAAATTTTTGAATTACTAAACTGTAACGTCCAAGCTTTTATCTTTGCGGGACACATCTATGTGTTTGAGAGAGACAGGATCATACTCTAATATTTAAATTCATGCCTCCGTAATCCTTAGTTGAGAAGGTGATTGAGGAAGTGTGTGAGATAATTTGTTTTATAAATAGTGACAATGAACACAAAAACAAAGAAGTAATGCTGGGTTTTACAAATCTCTGGTTAGGTGACTACAGTTGCAGAAGGATATCAAGGTCTTTGATAGGGTACATCACATTTTAGCCAAAATACTAACAGGGATGACAGAGTTCAGGTATGTGGAAAGATTGGAGAAGTTGTACAAAGGGGTGGGGCCAGAGGGGGTGGAGCCTAATGCGGCTGGGACCTGTAGGGGGGTGAGATCGGTGGGGGTGGTGGAGTCCCGCTGCCATTCTGCATTGGGGTGAGATCGGCGGGGGTGGGGGTGGGGAGTCCCGCTGCCACTCTGCACTCGGGTGACAGAGGGAGTGAGGCTAGCAATCGGGGCTGGACATCGTGGAGTGGAGTGGGGAGGTGGCCTGCCGGGGTGAGGGGTCATCAGGGCTGCCCATGGGAGAAGGGGAATGAGGAATCGAGGCGGCCCAGGAACAGGCTGGAGCTGGTCCCAATCTTGGCACTGACAGATCAGCACATGCACAGTGTCCTATTCAGCACTATGCTACCAGCCCCTCCCTCTGATTTTCATCATGAATCACACTAGGGCACTCTGATGTGCAGAGTGTGTGAGATTCATTTTGAAAACCTGCTGGAAAAACCACAGTGATATACTCCAATTTTTATGTGAATTCAACACTTAGGGCCCAATTTTATCATCAAGTTGAACCTGTTTTCTGGCTTGAAAACTTAGTAAAGTTGGGCGTGAGGTGAGTAGGGCTATCCGTGCCTGCCTCTGCATTGGTTTCCCCTTTACCAAGGGCTGAAAATGGCCACTGTCGGCCTGACATCAATTTAAATACATTTGCATGCATTTAAATTGACTTGATAGGCTGCAGGTCCAAACTTACTGGCACTTCCCCCTTCACCACCGCGTTCGCCTGTCCAGATTCGGCACGAAACAGACATAGTCCGTAAGGTGTGATTCAGATGCTCTAACTTCTGAGGAGGTAAGTTCCAAGCTTCCGGTGGCTCTCTGCTTCAGATGGGTGGTGGGGGGTAGGGGTGGGGAGGGCAGGGGAGGAGGTGAGTCAGTGGGTCAGATAGCTCTCTGACTCAGATCAGTGGTGGAGGGGGGAGGGAGGCAGGTCAGATGGCTTAACTCAAATTGGTGGGGGGAGGGAGGTGGGTCGGATGGTTCCATTCAGATCAGTTGGGGGGTGGGGGGCAGCGAGGGGAATGGATATGGAGGCCGGGATGTCCACTGCCACACTGTGTGTGATCGGTGGGGGTTAGGAGGCCGTGATCGGTTTGGGTAGTGGGGGGAAGGGGTGTGGGGGGGTAAGGGGGTCATTAATGTTGTGGGGGGGGTGGGGCAATGTCTGTGGGGACTAGAGGGGAGACATTGTCCAGCCCGGGAGCGATGTGGCAGGGGAGCGTTTTTCTTTCTTTTTTTAACTGCGTGCGCACAGTTGGAGCTGCAGTGTTTTGGTTGCATTCAATCCTGCCCACAGGCTTCTGCAGTGCAATTCAGAATCGCTGCTATTTTTTCAGACAGAGTGCGTATGGAGGCATCTGAGAACGGGTCTAAAAGTCGGATCTGAAACACTCCCAGTTTCAAGTCCACCCAGCACTTAGAATGAAAATGGTAAAATAGGGCCCTTAGAATTTTTTTTAGGAGAACCCTACTGAGTTAAATTGTATCAAATCAAACAAAAATGTGCAAGTAGCTACTTTTAACCGTCATTTCACCCAGGGTGATAGCGAGAAACTCTGTCATGACATGAACAAGTCAGGAGCAGAGGCACAAGCATTTACCTTCACTTGCGCTGTTGCAACTTTATATCAAGAGATAGAAACATAGAAGATAGGGACAGGACAAGGCCATATATGCCTTCATATATGTCATAGCATACTGATGTGTGCTATAAAGTCCTTGAAAATGAATTCGAGAATTTTCCCCACTACCGATGTTTAGCTTACTGGTCTACAATTCCCTGTTTACTCTGTACCTCCCTTTTTGAATATTGGAGTGACATTAGCTACCCTCCAATCTGGATAAATTCATTCAATTTGAAAGCGTCCTCAAATGACTTTATTTGGATACGTAATTTTGCTCCCATCTCAATAGTGTGTTTCATGGTGTAAAATGATGTTGATAAGTGATGCACTTACCTTTAAGCATTCAGTTTCATTGAAAGGAGGACAGCTAATATTCGAGGTGATCAAGACAGGTCCTGAGACTGTATCTGTGCAATCATGCCTGACACAATTGGACAACCAAGATGTTCCAGGCTATTAGAAGAAGAAAGAAGTTAAATGTGATAAAATATTTTTTTCAATAGGATTACAGATTAACAACAGCATAACTTCCTTTCCCTAAAGTTAAGTGGAAGGAAAATAAAATATTAGGTTGTAAATTAGGATGATATGAAAAATTTCGCTTATCAAGTACATATTTGGATTTGTTATACAAAATTTTCTTAAGTATATGTTTTATGGTGATACATCTTCATATAGGAAATATGTTCTCAAGGCTTTTTTGCACTCTAGAACTGTAAGGCATTATTTAAATAGTTCTGCTGCATGAGAAAGGTTGAGGCAAAGACCAGGATTTTTCCAGCTCTGCCCACTGCTGGGATTTTCCAGTTCCACCAAAAGTCAATGAACTTTTGGCTTGACTGCCACAATAGTGCCAGAAAATCCCATCAAAGTATTATCAACGTAAACAATATTTATTCCAATTGCTATCATAAAACATCTATGAACTGTCCCATACTACAATGACAGGTTTTATAAGAATGGAACAAACTCTGGACATAGCATATATTCCATGGGCCTAAGTAATTGTCTTTTAAGCTCAGGAAATAGCATAGCAATTTGTAAAGTTTACATGTAATGACGTCATTTGAGAAGCAGTGCTGAAATGAAATTAAAACATTTGAAAGATTTTGCCTATCTCGGTAGATTGATTTGATTTATTATTGTCACATGTATTAACATACAGTGAAAAGTATTGTTTCTTGCGCACTATGCAGACAAAACATATTATTCATAGAGAAGGGAACAAGACAGTGCAGAATGTAGTGTTACAGTCATAACTAGAGAGAGGTCAACTTAATGCAAGGTAAGTCCATTCAAAAGTCTGACAGCAGCAGGGAAGAAGCTGTTCTTGAGTCGAGTGCTATGGGACCTCAGACTTTTGTATCTTTTTCCCGAAGGAAGAATATGGAAGAGGAAATGTCTGGGATGCGTGGGGTCCTTAATTATGCTGGCTGCTTTGCTGAGGCAGTGGGAAGTGAAGACAGAGGCAATGGTTTGCGTGATGGATTGGGCTACATTCATGGCCTTTTGTAGTTTCTTCGGTCTTGGACACAGCAGGAGCCATACCAAGCTGTGATACAACCAGAAAGAATGCTTTCATGGTGCACCTGTAAAAATTGGTGAGAGTCATAACTGACATACCAAATTTCCTTAGTCTTCTGAGATTTTGAGCTTAGCTGTCAGAGGTTAGAATATTGGAATTAACTTCCACAATGCTAGATAAGGGAGAGGAAATCAACTTCTCAAAAAGGCATTGACTCTTAATACAGTTCCATGACCATCTTCTAGTACCTCAATGAATATGAGCACTAATGATTTTGGGCCTTGACAGGCTAATTGGTGTCTGATGATGCTCAATTCTGTCCTCGCCTGATGTTCACACAGATGCATTCCCAGCAGGGTTTGCTGGGGTATAATCAGGAGTGGAAATGCAAGCAAGTTTCCTCTTCCCTTACCTTGAGGTTTTGAAGCCAATTGCAGTGCTCCTACCATCATTCCATTTGAAATTTGCTAAATAAATATGGATAGGGATTGAACCTGAGCCCGTTTTAGAAAATGATCAAGTTGTTCCAAAGGTTCTTATTACTTTGATTTTGTAATTTTGTGTTCAAGTACCAAATTGCAAGTTATGTATTGATGGGAATAGCAATATATGAGAAGATGTAATGTGTCTAATTTATGTGTTGACATGCAGATTAACCCAATTGCATACATGGTATATATTCCAATTCCAGGCTTGTCTTTGCAGGAAGTGTCATTTTACAAATGTACTTGCATAAAACAACTCAGTTATATCATTTGAAATCCTGTTCCTGGTCCACATATCAGGTAAACACCAACGTAAACAGCTTAAGTAATAACTTCAGACCTAATTTCTTCTGTAAACATAAAATTAAATGGAATAGATACTAGAAACTAGGTAATAAAAGCAGAAAGATGTGAAAATACTCAGAAATCCACCCAACATCCTTGGAGAAAAAGAAGTTTCTGTTTCAGGTCTTGAAACCTCACTTAGTCTTGGGGAAGGATTTAGTATCTGAAATGTTGAGTTCTGTATTCATATCAATCTTGTTTTATCTTTCTTATTTACCTTATGCATGATTGTAGTTTTGTTCAAGTTAACCAGACAGGATACATTCTTGCAATGGCCACAACATGTTGTCAGGTCAGTAGGAGGAATATAAACCTGGTTCTGTTGAATAAGTTGATAGCAAATGTTAGCATGTTACTTATTTAGTGTGCTGATCAAATAAAATACTTATATTTGAACTGTACAAAGCTAACTATATTTATTATATCAAAATGCTAAGAAATTATATAATTTAACTGAGCTCCTTTCATTTTTGTATTTTCCTTATAGATAGCAACACCATTACTGGTTTACAAGAAGTGGCAGTATAAAATATTTTTCTTTCTCCTTTCTCTGCCAAGAGTTCTTTCTTTATTTTTCTTAAAGACTTTGTTCCTGGCTTAACATAGTTCAACAAGTTCAACAAAACTCTGCTACTTTGTCAAACTAATCTACTTCAACTGGGAGCTAGATTCTGAATATATACTATATGAGCATATAATGTTAAACATGAAGCTTGATTCGCTCTTAAATAAGCTATACGTTCAGTAGAAATCAGATGCAGATGCACTTTTCAATCCAGGAGCACATGAGACCAACCAAGGAATCCCTACTGTCACATGCAATTAGCACAGACTTGTGATAAAATTTGGGTTTTTTTATATCTGTTTGACCAAGAGATGAATTGAGCCATGGGTGAGCCATTAGCAGCTTGTTGATTACTGAAATGCCCTCACACCTCTGAAGTTTTCAGATTGACAGTGAGTTCTTATTCCAAAATAAAATACTGCAGGTGCTGGAAATCTTAGATTAAAAACAGAAATGGCTGCGCATACTTAATAGATCGGGCAGCATCTCTGCAGAAAGAAACAATTAATATTTCAAGTCAATGATGAAATATCATTGACCTGAAAGATTAACTCTGTTTTTTCCTGTCTACAGGTGCTACCGTACCTGAGTAATTGCCGCATTTTCTGTTTTTATAATATTGAGTTCTTACTCTTACTTGCCCTTTTATTGTTATGTGCCCTGTGTTGTTTTTCTTTTTATGACTCATGGCATTATGGGGACATCATGCAGATGAACTTAGCAAAAAGGCAAGTTATCGTATCTCTCAAAAGTTATCAATTTATACATGCTAGTGGATAGGGGCTCAAACTCCAAGAATGTGCAGCTACTTAACAAGTGCAGAATGCTTTTACACTGCTTATGTCTTGTAAATTAATTGCTGGAACAACTGTCATGGGTATCCATCAGTTCTTCTTTTTGTCTGAATTCAGATAAATATGTATCTTCCAAACATGCGGAAGACTGTTTAATTTTCAGATACTGATATACATGGATCAGTTGATACCTGAGAGGGATAATTCGCCAAAATGTTACCATCATTGATTTAAGTATTAAATGAAATTAATCTTTCCATTAAAAATTGTTGAATCAGGTGTTAATGTAAATAGCTTTTTAAGTTAGAATTTTTATGTAGACCTTTGCTATAGATTTTTTTCCTTACTACATCTTTTGGTTATCCCTCTAACTTCATAATCAAGAACTGAAACAAAGATAAACAGTGTTATAACATAGCTACTCTACAAATTATCACCATTTCACATTGGGCTGAACAGTTGACCATTCTGACAAGGAGAAGGTAGAAGCCAGTTTTGTTGTCCTGATTGTCTGTACATTGTGTAGTGTAGCACAACCCATCTGCTTTATGCTCCACAATGGTCTGTCCAGGGCGCAATATACCTCTTTCCCCATCGATACAGACTTGGTCAATTACTGTGATAAACAAGACAAAAATAATGCCATAATTTCACATGGTTGCCTTCTAGTTGGAGACAATGCACGATATAGTAATCATGAAAAGGTAGCCAGTAAGAACATAAGAACTAGAGCAGGAGCAGGCCATGTGGCCCCTCGAGCCTGCTCCACCATTCAATAAGATCATGGCTGATCTTTTCATGGACTCAGCTCCACTTACTCACCTGCTCACCATAACCCTTAATTCCTTTATTGTTCAAAAATCTATCAACCTTTGCCTTAAAAGCATTTAACAAGGTAGCCTCAACTGTTCCACTGGCCAGGGAATTCCACAGATTCACAACCCTTTGGGTGAAGAAGTTCTTCCTCAACTCGGCCCTAAATTTGCTCCCCCTTATTTTGAGGCTATGCCACCTAATTCACCTGCCAGTGGAAACAATCTCCCTGCTTCTATCGTATCTATTCCCTTCATAATTTTAAATGTTTCTATAAGATCCCCCCCTCATTCTTCCAAATTCTCATGAGTATAGATGCAATCTACTCAGTCTCTCCTCATAAGCCAACCTTCTCAACTCTGGAATCAACCTAAAGAATCTCCTCTCCATCCTCTCCAGTGCCACTATATCCTTTCTTAAGGTAGAAGACCAAAACTGTACACAGTATTCCAGGTGTGATCTCACCAACATCTGGTGAGACAGTTGAAACATAATCTCCCTGTTTTTAAATTCCATCCCTCTAGCAATGAAGGACAAATTTCATTTCTCTTCTTAATTACGTGCTGCACCTGCAAGCCAACTATTTTTGTGATTCATGCACAAGACACCCAAATCCCTCTGCACAGCAGAATGCTGCAATTTTTTATTATTTAAACAATAGTTCATTTTGCTGTTCTTCTGACTAAAATGGATGACTTTACATTTACCAACATTGTACTCCATCTGCCAGACCCACGCCCACTCACTTAAACTATCTGTGTCCCTTTGCAGATGTTCAGTGTCCTCTGCATAGTTTGCTCTACCACTCAGCTTAGTGTCATCTGTGACACACTACACTTGGTCCCCAACTCTGAATCATCTATATAAATCTTGATTTTCTGAGGCAAAATCATTTCACTATTACTGTATTAAGCCTGTTCTTTATAAACAGAGCTTCCCCACCTCCTTTTCCTTTGAATCACTTCTTTCCCTTTTGTAAAAATATCTTGATTCTGCCTAAAACTTCTGCCTAATTATATTTTGATTTTGAATGTGTCCTGTTGGCATTTCCTTAATAATGGATTCCAGCATTTTCCTGACAACTGATGTCAGGCTAACTGGCCTATAGTTCCCTGTTTTTCCCTTTCCCACTATCCGGAAGAGCAGTGTTACATTTGCCACCTTCCAATCCACTGAAACTGTTCCAGGGAATCTAGGGAATGTTGTAAGAACATAACTAATGTTTCTTCTAATCCTGCTGCCATATCTTTTCAAATCCTAGGATGTGGCTCTTATTGACTTTTCGTCCCATTATTTCTCCAGCACGTTTTATTTCCTAATTATTATGTAAAGTCTCCCAAACTCCTTTTGACTCTTGGTTCCCCCACTTCTATAATGTTTCTTTGGTATTTCACAGTGAAGACAGTCAAAAAATATATCTCCCTTTTTTATTCCTTATTATAACTTCTCCTGTCTCAACCTGGATGAGATTCATTACTTTTTCCCTTTTTATATACTTGTAGAAGTATAAGTAAATTATTGTTTCAATGAATACTGTGCTGGTGGGACTCTGAAGTCAAGTTACTGTTGACTTTGTGATAGTTATGGTCATTTCTGTGCATCAACAGACTAGATTTATATTTTGCTATTCACTTCTGAGTGTACTAGTGCTTTACATGCATTTAAGGCTAGCCCAAAAGCAACTGAAGGTAAAGATAATTATGTGGACAGATCATTTTGGAAAGAAATCCACAAGTCTGTGACTGAGAAACTATCCTCTGATGACTGAATAGGAAGAGTTTTACTGTTGTTGAAACTCATATTCAGGAGATCGCTATTGGCCAGGCACTTAACTGGACTAGCCAGATATTTCACTAGGATGGCAACTGGTGAAGGTCAGACTCTGGGTATCCTGCAGCAAATGTCTCACCTACTGATTTTACAAAGCATTTCCATCACCTACAAGGCACTGTCAAAATTGTGACACAGTGCTTTCTACTTGTTTGAATGAATTCAGCTCCAATAACACTCAAGCAACTTGACACCATCCATTCAATCTATTCTGTTTAACTGGCACCCCAGCCTGCTGGTTTGGCATCTCTTCCAGCACCAGAAACATTCACTCACTTCAGCTCTTTGTCTCGGTCAAGACCAGTAACCTTTTTTTTTAAACAGAGAAACATGAAATCCAGTTTAAGTTTCAAGTTTATTTATTATTGTCACAAATAGGCTTACATTAACACTGCAATGATGTTACTGTGAAAATCTCCTAGTCACCACACTCTGGCACCTGCTCAGGTACACTGTGAGAGAATTTAGCACGGCCAATGCATCTAACCAGCACGTCTTTCAGGCTGTGGGGGAAACTGGAGTACCTGGAGGAAACCCATGCAGACACGGGCAGAACATGCAGACTCCTATTTATTGGAAGAATGAAGCCACCTTGGTAGGGGAAGTACCAGTGCAGAGGTGGCACGGATTACGCAACTTGCCTCAAGCCCAACTTTAGCAAGTTTTCATGCTTGAAAATGGGTGCAATGCAATGGTGAAATCAGGCCCATAGAGTCTGTGAGTCCATTGGCTGTCTTTTGATTAAGTTTGGAATGATGACAGGTGTGAATTACACATATAACATTCATCTTGGTATGTATATTCCAGGAGGAGCCCCCCCACAGCCCCCACCCTCACAATAGTTATTTAATTTGAAACCTTCCAGGAATTTGATAGTGTGTGTTGAATGGGCAATGGTCACCTGACCTCTTGATGTGGAGATGCCGGTGTTGGACTGGGGTAAACACAGTAAGAAGTCTGACAACACCAGGTTTAAGTCCAACCGATTTATTAGATAGTAAACTCGCAAGCTTTCGGGGTTTGCCCCTTCACCTGACGAAGGGGCAAACCCCGAAAGCTTGCGAGTTTACTATCAACTAAATCGGTTGGACTTAAACCTGGTGTTGTCAGACTTCTTACTGCACCTGACCTCTTGACAGCCATCTCAAGAGTTAATCAGTGCCCATTTTAAACTAAAAAACAGCTTCAGATATTTTTATACCAGTACCGGATTGTGGCAACTAGAGCAATTTCACAGTAACTTCATTGCAAAGTAATGTAAGCCTTACTTGTAACTAATAAATAAACTTTTTACTTTACTTTGACTATGACATGCCTTTATTTGGCATGACAAAAGCAAACACTAAACACTATCTTGGGTAACAACCATAATCTCAGACTCAGAATCAACATTAGCTAAACATGAATTAAAAGACAAATTGCAGTCAATTATAAACTATAAATTACAAAGTAAATGGCAAATACAATTGGCTCAGTGGCCACTCAACATATATGTCATCAATCTCAAATACAAAGTCCTTAAAAACTCAAATAATTTCAACTCCTCTTCAGTTAAGATTTACCTTGATTCCCAGTACTCAGCAGCACACAATCAACCATGTGCCATAGAAAGGGTCTTCACTAAAATGATAACGATCTGCAGAATTTCCCCAACTCTGCTTATAACAGTCTAGATGGCATAGATCCATCAATGTTACCTTCAAGTAACAGAAACAACAGCAACAATTGCATATTTGTCTATTCTCAGCTTGTGGATCTAGCCTCACACTGTCAAATTGCCTGGACTGCACTAGAATCATTATCTACTGAGCTCTGGTGGCTCTGTATCTTTTTATATGGTTTCATTTAGTTTCAGTCTCCCCTGAAATTTTGGTTTCCAATCTCCAATCTTCGGTCTTAGTTCCTCGAGAAAATGGGAGGATCAGTTTTCTTTCTTGATTTGCTTTTTTGGATTCCCTTTTCAAAAAGGATCTGTCTCAACAAAATACAAGCTTTGAAACAACGGATTCCATCGCAACTTATGCATTGATTATGCAGTGTGTACCATCTATTTGCACTGCTGTAACACGCTAAATCTTTTTCAACAGCACCTTCCAAATTTGAAACTTCTACTGCTTAGCGGGACAAGGACATCAATGCACAGGAACACCACCATATGAAAGTCTCCCACTGAGTTACATACCATTCTAGCTTGGAAATATATCACTGTTCCTTTATCCTTGCTGAGTGAAAGTTCTGGAACTCTCTATACACAGTGGGATAGGCACTGAGGGTCAGGGGACTGAGACAATGTTCAAGGTAGATGGCTTGCCAGCATTTTCTCAATGCCATAAAAAATGAACAATAAATGCTAGCCTTGCCAGCAATGTCAACATCCCATTAATGAATAGATAAATAATAGAAAATGTAACAAGTACTTCGTCTGAGTGTGGAGTATGGCTGTAGAAGATTTTCAAAATAGGCTGGATGGGTACCACAATAATTCTATTTAAAAGAACAATGATCCTGGAATCAACTGAGTAAGGTACATGAAGTTACTAGAATCTAACAGGTATAGGAGTGAGAGAGCATGGCAATTTCTACAGGAGAGGACTTGAACTGTAGGATACAAAATAGTTCTTAATGCAAGTCTTTGTCTCAAATGTTTTGGTCTTCAGCAGAACGAAAATAAAAGCTAAATGGTACTTCAACCAAAGTTACACTATGAGTATGCGATTAAAGTAACTGTAACTTGACATATTAAATTGTTTCAAATGATGTAAGGTGATGCACACGGTAAATTAAGCATAATAACAAAACATAATACTGTACAATCTATTTTCCCACTATTATCTATTCTGTCTAATGATGCAGCATAGTTTTCCTTTCAACACTGACAAACCTTACGAACTTTCTATTGCTATTGTTATTTTAATGTTCATTTGCTTGCAGTTACTACTATTATTATTGTCACTGTGAATGGAGTTAAAATAGTCAAATTTGATTTTACTTTGAACTGTTGCAATTGGCAAATAGCCTAGAGCAGATTTGTGCCAAAAGACAAGAAGGAAAGATTTACATTTATGGACTGCCTTTCTGAATCTCAAGGATGTCCCAAACTGCTTCACAGCCAATGAAGCATTTTTGAAATCTGGTATCTGTTATTTTATGGGGAATGTAGCATCCAAATTGGATACAGCATGCTCCCATACACAGCAATCTGATAATGATCAAATAATCTGTTTTTGTGATATTGATTGAAGGAAAATATTAATCAGAACACCAGGCATAGTTCCTCTAGTCATGTTCAGAAGAGTGGTGTGAGATCTTTTATTTCCACCTCACAAAGTAGTCAGGGCCTCAGTTTGATGTTTAATTGGAAAAGCAGCTCCTCCGATATAGCAGCACCATGAGAGAGTCATAGAGTCAAAGGTTTACAGCATGGAAACAGGCCCTTTGGCCCAACTTGTCCATGCTGCCCTTTTTCTTTTAAAACCCCTAAGCTAATCCCAGTTGCCTGCATTTGGCCCATATCCCTCCATATCCATCATATCCATGTGGCTATCTAAATGCTTTTTTAAAAACAAAATTGTACCCGCCTCTTCTGGCAGCTTGTTCCAGACACTCATCACCCTCTGTATGAATAAATCGCCTCTCTGGACACTTTTGTATCTCTCCCCTCTCACCTTAAACCTATGCCCTCTAGTTTTAGATGCCCCTACCTTTGGGAAAAGATATTGACTATTTAGCTGATCTGTGCCCCTTGTTATTTTATAGACTGATAGAATATCTGCCTACATTTTGTACTTAAGTGTCTGGAATGAGGCTTGTGACTCAGAGGAGAGAGTGCTATCTAGTAAACCACAGTTGCCTACTCATGCGCCGTCCAGTTCTATTTTTGGCTGTTACAGAACGTTCCTTCATTTGTAAAAAACAAGTAAGGTCTTCTATAGATTTAGTCCGCTTCTGAATACTTCAATCGTTCATAATATTCTTGAAATAAAATTATATTTTTTAAACTCATCTATAATTCTCTACCCTTTGATGTATATTCCTTGCTTACAATTAGATCATGCGGAAATTTGCATAGTGATGGATGTACACTTACCACATTTGTACTCTGGACATCCACATGGATTGGTTGTGATATTTCCATGCTGCTGGTCTATAACTAACACCTCTCCCTACAAGTGTCAAAATATTAAAAGGTTATAATTCTGAAGATTTAAAAAAAGCACATAACATCAAAAGATAGGAGTATGTTACTTACCAGTTTGCACTGAAGTTTAGGAACTGTGTCACATGCACATTCTAAAACAAAAAAAGTAATTAAATCTTGGTTACTTCAGTCATGGAATCTGGCAATTTGTTGGAATATTTCCAAATCTGAGAATTTATCGTCCTACCGCAAGAATGAAATGGGCAACACAGATCTGGACTCCATGTCTCAATGACTTTCATCCCTAAAGGACACTGAGACTTCGGACAACGATTGATTTCACAAACTAAAAGAAACAGAACAGAGATTATTGGAAACAAAAAAAAATCTGGATGATAATGAATTGAACTGTAACGAGAGATCTCACAATATAGTTATTCAAGCTACAATCTAGGAAATGTGTCTATACCACACTACTGGTTCAAGACTGATACCTACAAAGTATGAAATGTAACCAGGAAGTTCAAACTGCCCTACATGAGTGAGGTCTGTCATTCAGGTTTGTAAAGTATTTAAGATTCAACAGACCATTTAAGCCATTTTAAGACCTGCTTCATCTCTGCAGTTGAGCTATAGGGGGAAATTGTTCGGAATATCATAGGCAGCATCAAAGCTAAGTTTCAAATGTGTCACTAGATGAAGCTGTCCTCTAGCAGCCAGCTTTCCTCTGATTGCCAAGTGCCAAAAATCACATCCTCTTCATCACTGTGATTATCTAACTCCATTTATGTAACAACCCCCCTCCACCACTATCTCATCACTGAATCCCTCACTTATGCCTCTATCACCTCCAGATTTAACCATTCCAATGCTCCCCTTAAGTCAGCCCCCAAATATCCAGCCCTTGCACATTTCAGCTCATTCAAAATTTTGCCGCCAACTTCCTTTCCCACTTCAAATCCTGCTCATCCATGGCACTGATTTCTCTGACCTATGTTGGCCACTGGTTTCATTCACAATTTTCCCAATTTAAAATTCTCATCCACGTGTCTAAATCCTTGTATACTTTATCCTTTGTTAACTTGTAACCTCTGCAACCTTCAATCCAACTCAATCTCTCCATTCCTTTGATTCTCACCTTGTGACCACTCTGCTTGTCCCTAACTCTTGCTTCCTTTTAAACTCTATTTCAAACCCATCATTTCAACCAAATCTTTTTGCAAGATGCTGTGAAGAACATGAAATAGGCAGGCACTGTAATTAAATACAAGTGAGCTGAGAGTGACATCACCAGAGTTAGTGGGCCATACTGTTTGTGCCCAACTTTTTTAATCTGAAGAGAGGCAACAAGCATATGAAAGGCCTACAATGCTAGGTGTCTTTTCTTGGCAGTCCAGTACCAGCTTTATTGGCAAGCAACAAGGACAATGACCTAAAGCCCCTGAAGTCATCTGACCAAGGCACTCTAAGGTCTAATGCCAGCAGAGTTACAGATCAGGCTATGTGATCTTTTTGCTGCTATTTTGGAGAGTGGTTGCAAGGCTCTAAAACCAGCAGATATTATTACTGCCCTGTAGCTCTTGTGTCAACAGCAGAACTAGCTTTTCTTTCAGGATTCTGGATGCAGATGTTACCAAAGAGAAGGTCTTTGCACATCATCTGAATGCCAAAATACATGTGAGGTCACTTGGAACTCAACATCAGTTGTTCTGTCCACAGACAGGAAGTTCAATCTCTAAATAATGTTCTTGCTGAGCTGAATTTTTAACGATGAACTGGTGCAGCGACAATAACCTCTCCCTCAATGTCATCAAAATGAAGGAGATTGTCATCAACTTCAGGAAGCGTAAAGGAAAACATGTCTGTCTGCATCAATGGGGACGAAGTGGAAAGGGTGAAGAGCTTCAAGTTTTTAGGTGTCCAGATCACCAACAACCTGTCCTGATCCCTCCATGCTGACACTATAATTAAGAAAGCCCACCAACGCCTCTACTTTCTCAGAAGACTAAGAAAATTTGGCATGTCAGCTATGACTGTCATGTTCACAGATGCACCATAGAAAGCATGGTTTCTGGTTTATCACAGTTTGGTATGGCTCTTGCTCTGCCCAAGACCGCAAGAAACTACAAAAGGAGGTGAATGTAGTCCAATCCATTACTCAAACCAGCCTCCCATCCATTGACTCTGTCTATACCTCCCAATGTCTCGGCAAAGCAGCCAGCATAATTAAAGACCCCATGCATCCCGGACATTCCCTCTTCCATCTTCTTCCTTTGAGAAAAAGATACAAAAATCTGAGGTCACTTACCAACCGACAAGAACAGCTTCTTCCCTGCTGCTGTCAGACTTTTGAATGGACCAAAGTTGATCTTTCTCTACACCTTAGCTATGATTGTGATAATACATTCTGCACTCTCTTGTTTCCTTCCCTATGAACAGTATACTTTGTCTGTATAGCGTGCAAAAAACAATACTTTTCACTATATGCTAATACATGTGACAATAATAAATCAAATCAAATCAAAATGTGAAAGGATGCAGTCTCACACTGCTTCATTTTTGAAGTCAGATCACAACTTGATTTCTTTCTATACTTCTCTTTCTCTCTATAAGCAATAACTTGCATGTTTTTTGAATGGTAAAACATTATTCTCACCACATTGATAGGCTGGACAACACATCTCAGTGGTATTGTTGTCTACGGTAAGGATTTCTCCACTTTGGCAGGTGGGAATTTTGTCAGCACAAGCACCACACACTATGTGTAGGGAAACATAGAGTGTTACCATCATATTGAATAAGAAGTGTCAACATTATTTCTAAGGATCATTTAAAAATTTCAGTTTGAACATGTAACTGCAATATTATTCTAAAGCTTCCTGCTTTTGTACAAAATTCCTCCATTCACTATTTTAATAGAGGCTGTTGCAAGCTTGGTTTCTTATCTTAACTTGCTTGCGTTCAGTCGCATTAATCATTCCTAAAATAGATCCCACCCCTTTTCCATGCAATTCGTGACTCTCACTGCCCAATAACTTAATTGTTAATGTAACCCAGGAAGGTAACAGTAACATCCTGTTACGATTTGAACTGGAAATGATGGGTGCGATCTTTCAGCCCTGCTACGATAGTCGAATAGTGTAGTGGGACAGGAAATATTGGAGTTGGTGGTTAAAAACAGGGCAGATTGGGCCTGGCATCAGGCCACTTGCGATCCTCCCAGGCCATTTTTACTGACATAATCAGCCTCATGCCCTTCCAGGAAAATTTAAATAGCACAAAAATGTAAATATCATCTGGACAGCTCTGGGTGCATCTGTATTAAATACAAGTGACCTGAGAGTTCACTCTCAATTTTAAAATGTTAATTAGCAATAGAAAGAAACTTGTAAGAGTAAAGCATTAGTTTATTACAATATTGATTTCTGTGTGGACTGTTCTCAAATGTTTTAAAACCTAAGTTTGGTTTCTGACAAAATGGAACTTATTCAACATTACTTTGAATCAGAGTCCCAAAAGACTTTAAACTGTTTAGAATAAACTACTATTAAATTATTTTATTTTGAATCTAATCTGCACATTGTACAACTTACTACAGATGTATGCTAAGCAGCAGCTGCCATCTGCACGGGTGGCAATCAAGGTTTGATCCTCTCGGCAAGTTGGAATGTCAGACTCACACTTTTTTGGATCACATTCTGTAGAAAGTGAACAGATTGTCAGACCAGGTACTGAATAAATTGCATGGATTAAGTTTAAAACTTTTTTTACAATGTTTATTATTTTGTAAGTATATATTCTGCACACACGCGCACAATATTTAGAGATTCAAAATTATTGTTCTTTTTGTTGCATCTCATGCATCACCCTAAACCAAACACTGTTCAATTTGAAGTTACAAACTTTTCTTGATAACACATTTTCATCGGCTGCATGGAGATGCTCTGACATGACATATCTATTTGGTCGCTCTTATCATCCCTGTGTGCAGCCACCCAGCTGTCTATTGTGCAATCCCTTTGAAGACACACTTGAATTCATGGAACTGCAGGTGCAAAGCTGCATCATTGCCATAGTGAATTTTATGATATGAATTGCAGATAATAAAAGTGAATTTGTAATGTGAAATATTGATCTTTTTCCGCCTTTACCTCACCAGGTAGAGAGAAAGATGCTGTTGGGTGAAGAAGCAGATAAACTGTTGCTGTGCAATGCAAGGGAAAAGACTATTTTGTGTTAGTCAGCGACAATGGTGCTGAGGAGAATTGTTTTCCTGTTTGAAAAGATGGGACCAGTAAAGATTTAATGAGTAAGGGGTTGTCAGAGGAACTTGTGATCAGAATTCCTTTGAAGATACTCACAAGACTTAGTTAAGGGGCTTTCAAAGGACACTGGAAGACTCACCTTTGTTTAGCAGGGAGAAGGGAGCTTTCTGAATTGTTGGGGTGAGTATAACGCTGAATGTAATCTATAAGGCTGCCTATCTGCTGACAACATACAAATGGGTCATAGAGTATTAGTTAATGGGGATATATCTTTTTGTTGTTTGATTTATTAGTTGTATATTAAGAATGCTTAGTCAAAATTGATTTCACTTATTTGTTACAGTAAAAGTCTTAAAATGTGAAATCTTGAGCAATATTCCTAGTTTGTCGTTGGCAACTCATATCTCTTTTTAAATTTAATTACTTTCTATTAGGACCAGAACATGAACACTCCTGCCACCTGAGATAGGAAGTTATGGTTTCACATTCCTCTCAGGGGCTGTTATCTCTAGTGTTCTGGCAGATATTTATCCCTGGATTATTTGGTCATCATCATACTGCTGTTTCATAAGAACATAAGAACATAAGAAATAGGAGCAGGAGTAGGCCATCTAGCCCTTCGAGCCTGCCCCGCCATTCAATAAGATCATGGCTGATCTGTTGTGGCTCAGTTCCACAGTCCCGCCCTCTCCCCATAACCCTTAATCCCCTCTCTTATCAAAAACCCATCAACCCGCGTCTTAAAAATATTTAGCGAAGCAGCCTCCACCACTTCAACAGGCAGAGAATTCCAGAGATTCACCACCCTTTGAGTGAAGAAGTTCCTCCTCAACTCCGTTCTAAACTGCCCTCCCTTTATCTTGAGGCTGTGCCCCCTAGTCCTACTATCCTTTCTGAGCGGGAAGAGTCTTTCCACCTCTATCCTATCCATCCCATTCATCATCTTATACGTCTCAATGAGATCTCCCCTCATTCTTCTAAACTCTAACGAGTACAAGCCTAGTTTATTCAGCCTCTCCTCATAGCTCAACCCCCTCAACTCCGGTATCAGTCTAGTAAACCTCCTCTGCACTCCCTCCAAGGCCAAAATGTCCTTGCGTAAGTACGGCGCCCAAAACTGCACACAGTACTCCAGCTGCGGCCTCACCAATGCCCTATACAGCTGCAGCAAGACCTCCCTACTTTTATATTCAATCCCCCTCGCGATGAAGGCCAGCATCCCATTCACCTTCCTGACCACCTGCTGCACCTGCAAGCTGGGTTTTTGCGACTCATGCACAAGGACCCCGAGGTCCCTCTGCACCGTCGCCTGCTGCAGTTTTTCACCATGTAAGTAATAATCCTTCCTACCATTATTCCTACCAAAGTGGACCACCTCGCACTTGCCAACATTAAATTCCATTTGCCATTTCCTGGCCCATTCGCCCAGCCTATCTAGATCCTTCTGTAGACTCTCCCCACCCTCCGCACAATTTGCCTTTCCACCAATCTTGGTGTCATCAGCAAATTTCGACACCCTACACTCGGTTCCCTCCTCCAGATCATCTATATAAATGGTAAATAGCTGAGGCCCCAGCACCGACCCCTGGGGCACTCCACTAGTCACCATCCGCCAATCCGAATAGCACCCATTGACCCCCACTCTCTGCCTCCTATTTGACAACCAATCCTCTATCCACGCTAACACCCTACCCCCAACTCCATGTCCCCGACCTTCTGCAATACTTCTTGTGAGAAAATTGGCTATCAGTTTAAACAGTGGCTACACATCAAAAGTTTTTCATTGATTGCTAAGTGCTTCTCTTTTTTGAACTACAACCATTCTACTCAAGGTTGTACTTCAGGCAATACTTTTTGTATTAATATATGTACTTACCACAGAAGTAATCAGGACAGCAAAAGTCTGGTTTGTAATAGGAAATGAGCCTTTCTCCATATGCACACTGAGGAGCAAAACTCTCACAGACTGTTTGATTGCAAGCTGAAAGCAGATTGGAATGAGTCATGTTAGTGCATGGTGCACTCAGTAGCTCATTGCTACATTAGCCTGAAAGCATCAATGAACTTAAAGGTTTCTAAAGTTAAGTCAAGAAAATGGGGACTGCTAAAAAGCATCCTTTCTTTCCAATTCATCACAAATTGTATTAGTTGACTAAAATCAGAAATGTTTTTGTAACTACTCCTAAGAAATATAAGGTTATATTTTCAACGTAAAACCCTATGCTAAAACTATTATTGCATTGTAGACAATATTATAGAATCTCTTTGATGTTCATACTCACTGGTCTATACTTAAACTTCCACAAGCTGATTTTTATCATCCATTCCACATAGTACCAAAAGCATCCATGTTGGATTACTGACTGACCTGCAGGATTCCATTTTGGGGAGACGGTCACAGATATTCTTAGTGCTGCCAGGTGCTCCAAATAGCTATGTCAGGTACTCCAAATACCATGACGGCACGGTGGTACAGTGCTTAGCTCTGCTGCCTCACAATGCAAGGAACACCAGTTTAATTCTGACCTTGGGTGACTGTGTGGAATTTGCACATTCTCCCCACATCTGCATGGGTTTCCTCTAGATGCTCCGATTTCCTCCGCACTCCAAAGATGTACAGGTTAGGTGGATTGGCCATGCTAAATTACCCCATAGTGTTCCAAGATTGGTGGGAATAGTAAGGTAAATACATGGGGTAAGGCTGGGTGAGAGTCAGTGCAGACTGGATGGGCTGAATGGCCTCCTTATGCTCTATATTTCTCTGTGTCAAAGCCTTCTCTGATATTAGCACTGGTAATAGAATTGGATCACAGTAACAATGCTCTATAACTCCGCCAGATATTTTCCATCAATCATCCTGTAATAATATAATCAAGGCCTAGTTTTAAGGTTGATTAAACTGGATATCACAGAGTACAGGAATGAGATAGATAATCTGGTGAACTGATGTGGCAACAATAATCTCTCCCTCAATGTCAACAAAACAAAGGAGATTGTCATTGACTTCAGGAAGCGTAAAGGAGAACATGCCCCTGTCTACATCAATGGTGACAAAGTAGAAAGGATCAAGAACTTCATTTTTTTGGTGTCCAGATCACCAACAACTTGCCTGGGTCCCTCTGTGCCAATACTATAGTGAAGAAAGCCCACCAACGCCTCTACTTTCTCAGAAGACAAAGAAAATTTGGCATGTCAGCTGTGACTCTCACCATTTACAGATGCACTATAGAAAGCATTCTTTCTAGTTGTATCACAGTTTGGTATGGCTCCTGCTCTGCTCAAGACTGTGAGAAACTACAAAAGGTCATGAATGTAGCCCAATCCGTCATGCAAACCAGCCTCCTATCCATTGACTCTGTCTACACTTCTCGCTGCCTCGGCAAAGCAGCCAGCATAATTAAGGGCCCCATGCACCCCGGAAATTCTCTCTTCCACCTTCTTCCTTCGGGAAAAAGATACAAAAGTGTGAGGTCACGTACCAATTGACTCAAGAACAGCTTCTTCCCTGCTGCTGTCAGACTTTTGAATGGACTTGCCTTGCATTAAGTTGATCTTTCTCTACACTCTAGCTATGCCTGTAACACTACATTCTGCACTCCCTTGTTTCCTTCTCTATAAACGATAAGTTTTGTTTGTATAGTGCACAAGAAACAATACTTTTCACTGTATGTTAATACATGTGACAACAATAAATCAAATCAAATCAAATCTCTTAAAATTAAAGAATTGGACATATTAAAATCAAACACAGTCAAACCTCAGGCTTTCCAGACTTGATGAAAGTCAAATATAGAAAGACACAGGAACATTTTTGGGCCTGGCCCATCAATCAACCATCAAAAATTGTTGCACTCTACTGAGACCTAGCAGGAGATCATCGCACCCCATTGAAGTGCACTGGTCTATTGTTAGAAGATGATGTGAAGATGCCGGCATTGGACTGGGGTAAGCACACTAAGAAGTCTCACGACATCAGGTCTTTAACCTAGTGTTGTGAGACTTTTTACTATTGTTAGAAGCCCAGATCAGGCCTGACTTTCTGTCACCTAGACTTCCTGCAGTTACCTTATCTGGCAACTGCTTACATGTAAGCAACCGTATGGGTGGGTCCCGGTGTCCTGTCAGGCAGATATCAAGAAACCCACAGGGTATTGGGACCCCCCCCTCCTGGGACCTCACTGGTCAGAAACCAGAGAAGTTTCTGGAAAGGCAGGCAGGGTAATAAAGGTACACATCTCAGGCACAACAGTTACGAAGACTCGACGAGATAGGTGACCTTGACCATCTGGAAGACTGACCAGAGAAGGAAGAAAGGAAGAAGCTGCAATCAAGACTCACCTTCATGACGACGGAACAGAGGGACTTAAAGAATCGGGCCTGTAGTTTAACCAAATCAACTTCGTAGGTAGTATACTTGAATTTGGGTATCCTTTTGTTTTATGTGGGTAATTTAAGGATTAATAGTGTTATTATGAATAAACTTAATGAACCTTTACTTGTGTTTGTCCTTTGTCCATCTTGCAAATAAGGGCACTGGGGTAAAACCTTTGAGTAAGCAAACTGCTCAAAAATACCTGAGAATTAACAGGTACAACAAATCTTCCTACTCCATTTCTTCCTTCTTCTGGCCCCTATATTTTTAACAATCTTGGCCCATTTGGTTAAATCCTGCCCCATGTATTCTTTCCTTTCCCAGCTTAAGTGAGATTCTAAGGTAGCATGGGTAAATATTGTTGCAAATTTAAATGAATGGTGAAGTTAATGCCATAATCTCAAGGCAGATAGACATTCTAATCTGCCTGATTTTTCAATCTGCCATTATAATTCTGGGTGCCTGGACTGAACTATTCACCCGATAGATTCACAGAAGGCTTTGCGGTTCGCGTAACTGGTAATGGCTTTATCTTCAGGACTTATGATAGTTTCTGAACATCTAAACAGCATGGCTTCAGTATAATTATCTTTATGTTGAGCTAACATTTTTAAAACATGGATGATTATTCATCTGCAGACAGAATTTAACACTTACCACATATTTTGTTCGGGCAGCAGTTCTTATCGCTAGCTAGACTAACTACTATTTCCCCAGAACGGTGACAGATTGGTTCAGGGACAGCAGAGCAGTTGTGGTCCACAGTAATGATGGTTCCATTCTCCAGACACTGGTACATACAACATCCATCCAGTGAGGCATTCCATTTTTCACCAGCAGCATGGGGTAATCCCCAAGTATCAGTGCAAGCTGAAAAATATGAAACATATGGAATTATCTTTCTTTAGAAACAAGAGCATGCAATGAAATATATTGAAGATCAGCAAACAAAAGAACAATTGTTAATGTCTGAGCCAATTATGCTTGGTGCTGCAAATATACATTTGTATACGTACATGTGTATGCATACGTATGTAGATATGTACATAATAAGTTTAATTAAAAAATTAATGGAAAGATTTTGTGTCTAGTTCTTCATGGCTAGAAATAGAGTGGATAATCTGATGTACCACATTTGTCCTCAGGTATACATAAGGTGGAGTCAAGTCGATGAAGGATAGTTCCTTCTGGACAAACACATCCCTCACTCAGAATGGAACATGATGCATCCTCTGATGGGAAAAAAACTCTGTTCTGGCATGTCTTTGCTTCACAGGTCAGTACACAAGCCTGATATATCATATTCGTAGGACATGTAAAGGCTGAAGAAGCAGAGAAAAAATGTTAATTGTTTAATTCATTTAGGTTGAAGTAGAATCAATACAGTTTAAAAACTGAATGAAGTACAATTCAAATAAATAAGAATTACTATGAGATTAACCATGAATGTGATTTTTAATTTTGCTTGATTTGCTGTAATCTTCTTAACTATTGCTGAAAAAGGACATGCTGTCAAAGCTTTTCATCTTGCACTGGGTCTCTTGGTGGCAGGGTGACACAGTGGTTAGCACTGCTGACTCACAGGGTCCCAGGTTCAAATCGGGTCACTGTCTGTGTGGAGTTTGCCCATTCTCCCCATGTCTGCGTGGGTTTTTTCTGGATGCTCTGGTTTCCTACCACAGTCCAAAGATGTGCAGGTTAGGTGGATTGGCCATGCTAAATTTTCCCTTATGTCAGGGGTACTAGCTAGGGTAAATACATGTTTTTGATAAGCGAGGGGATTAAGGGTTATGGGGAGAGGGCGGGAATGTGGAACTGAGCCATGACAGATCAGCCATGATCTTATTGAATGGCGGGGCAGGCTCGAAGGGCTAGATGGCCTACTCCTGCTCCTATTTCTTATGTTCTTATGTGGTTGTGGGGATAGGGTCTGGGTTGGATTGTGGTCCGTGCAGACTCGATGGGCTGAATGGCCTCCATCTGCACTGTAGGATTCCATGATTCATCAGAACCGAAGCAAGAATCCAAAACTTCAAAGAGAACAGCACTTTATATTTCATGGTTTGCAAGTTGGTACTGATTGGTCGAGGTATTGCCATTGCAAATGCACCAGGGAACTATCAACCCCCATGTTTTTTGTTTATTCAAAAAGGTGCAATGTCTGGGAGTATTCCTTTTGCCTGTAGGGGACAGATCCATGCATATGAATATAAGTAATTTCTAGCCAGTATTAGTGAGCTACATTGTAAGCCCGACTGATAGTCTTCAATCAGTTGTCAGTGTAACTCTTAGGACACTTGAGATTGTTATTCTGCCAAAACTGCTTGACTCCTGACTTCACTACAGCTTTGGTCCATATATGGAGAAAAGAGCTGAATTCCAGAAATATAGCCCATTAAGGCAGCATTTGAAGGAATGTGGCACCAAGGAGCCCAAACAAATTTGAAGTCAAAGAGAATCAGGAGTCATATTAGCATAAAGAAAAATGGTTATTGTCGTTGGAGATCAATCATCTCAATCACAGGACATTACTTCAGGCATTCCTCACTGCAGTGTCTTAAGCCTATCCATCTCCAACTACTTCATCAATGACCTTCACTCCATCATAAGGCCAGAAACGGGCACATTCATTGATGATTAGAACAAACACTGAACATTTGTGACTCCTCAGATATTGAAGCAATCTGTGCCTTCATATAACAGGCAATATTCAGATTTGAGCTAATAACTGACAAACTATTTTAGTGCCAAGCAATGACCAACTCCAGCAAGGGTAAATCTAATTATCTTGCCTTGACATTAAATAATATTGCCGTCACTGAATCCTCCATCATCAATATCTGACCAAAAATTTAAGTGGCTCAGCCCTATAAATATTGTGACAACAAAAATAGATTAGAGATTGAGAATTCTGCAGTGAGCAATTCACCTCCTGGCACAGCAAAGCTTGCCCACCATCTGCAAGGCACAAATTAGGAGTGTGATGGTATGCTGTCCACTTGCATGAAGTGCACTCAACACTCAAAAAGCTGAACACCATCTAGGAAAAAGCAGCCTATTTCATCTATGCCCCACAAACCTAAACATTCATTTCCTCCAATGTTGGGACAACGCGGCTGCTGTATATACTATCTACAAGGTACATTGTGGTAACTTGCCATGGCTTCTACATTAGCATCGTCTAAACCTTTGAACTCTCTCTCCTAGAAGGACAAGGGCATTGGAATATCACCTCTTATAAGTTCTCCTTCACTGTCACTGGGTCAAGATCCTGAACTCCCTTCAGTTTAAGTTTATTTATTAGTGTCACAAGTAGGCTTACCTTAAAACGGCAACAAAGTTACTCTGAAAGTCCTCTTGTCGCCACACTCTGCACTTATTTGGGTATACTAAGAATACAGGGAGAATTTAGCATGGCAAATGTACCTAACCAGCACATCTTTCGGACTGTGGGAAGAAACCGGAGCACCCAGAGGGAACCCATGCAGACACGAGGTGAACATGCAGATTCCACAGACAGTGACCCGAGCCACCTGCACTGTCATTGGGTCAAAATTGTGGAACTTCATTCACTGTTGTTGGGTCAAAATCCTGGAACTCCCTAGCTAATAGAACTGGAGGCGTACCTGTACATATAATCTGCAGCAGTTCAAAAAGGCAAGTTACCACTACCTTCTCAAGGGCAATTGCAGATGGGCAAAAGATACAAGAATTACCAGCAAAGTCCACATTGCAAATAAAATAAATGACCCTATCTTGTCTATCATTTTCTCTGTTTCTTGCTTCATCCTTTTCTTTGATTGGTTTGGGTGATAAAAATTGGATATGACATTGTCTAGATGACACATTGATACCATGGTCATGTTATCAATTTGCTTTAGCAGCATTTTGAGGAGTAAACATAATTTGATCTGAAAGATGGAAGTAAATAATCCAAGTAATGTCAAGTGCCACATGACGCGCAATTGCAACAATTTCTAACCCATTGTTTTAGCTTTACTCTGCATCTAGATCTGTGGCAGCGGTCATGCAGTAATGGTATAACATTTTTTTAGAATGTGCACTTACAGCAGTAATCTGGCCTCCTCCACTCAAGGCAAATGTTAAACTTGTTACAGAGGGCCACGTATGCAGCCAGAGCAGAACAATGATTGTTCACAAATAATGAGTCACGGATCCAGAGCTCACAAAACATTTCTGGAGAAACCTAATTTCAGAAAAATAAATTAATTCTTCACAAAGCTTAGGTTGTGATGATCTGTTACATAAATAATGATTAACAGTGAAGGTCAAGACAGCAGATTGCATTGAGCCATCTTTAACCAGGAACACAGACCAGGGTTTGTTACATTAATTCACTTTCAATTTTTTTGCTATTCTCATAACATGTAACTTTTTAAAAAGAAAAGCCAAGTACTAACAATTAAGCTTATAAAATGTAAAGTGTCCGAGTGTGAATGTTTAATAAGCATAGTAGTGATCCAGGAGCAAGAGGTACATAACATTGTGAGGAAGACAGACTTCATCAGACAAATATGTCACATGAAACTTAAGGCAGGTAAGTGGGAAGTGATGCATTTTGGTAAGAAGAATAGGGAATGTTGTTCTGTCATAATTATATAATTCTTATGTTTATTTATTCTACCACACACAGGGCACATATTGTTCATAAGGGATTTGGTAAATATTTTGTGGATTCATTTATTAAGATTAGGCACATGACAACAGTTATACAGTAGAAAATTTGAAGTATCAAAACTGCATGTGTGATCAGCTCAAAGCAAAACTGAAATTGTAACTGGATCTCATGAGACATTTCCCTTCTAATGATATCATACTTCCATCTCTCAAAGGCATATTACAACAACCCCCTTTTTTTTTTAAAGATATTTTCATCCTTCCAAAAAAACATAGCTATTTGAAATACATGTTCATGTTTAGTTATCAGTACATAAATGTATAGAACTGATGAATCTATGAGCCTCTAAAGTGTAATGGTAGTCTGCTGGTATGCCCAGCTCTTGTGGTGACAACATTGTCTGGATGTTTCTTTAATTGTTCACAGTGATCTGTGGGGTTGTCATTCTTCAATGTTCCTGAATCGTATGATGATGGCAAAGTTGGAATGAATCTGATTTGTCCCTGGCTATGCCCCCATTGTTGTGCATTTGAGTGTAATCACTTCATAAGACCTTGGTTCTGAAAAAATCCTTTTCACTGTAACTGGTTGTTACACTCCTGTGGATTCCTGGATGTGAACTTGCTGTCCCAACTCTAAACTTGGCATGTTCATCCCTGCATTTTTACTATGTGCACATTGGTTATCTTCTATTATAGTTTTAAAGCTGTTCACTAGTTTCCACTTCTAACACATATCCTGAAATGGCTTACCAATAAATTATAGACCATTGTCTGTAATGATCTCTCTAGGCACACGAAATGAACTGAAAATAGCATTTAAAAGTGACAACTCTGACCGACATATTATGCAATTCTTGAATAATGGAGCAACTGATAGAGTAGTTGATGATAACAGTGAGGTGAGAGCCATGTACATGAAAGGTCAGATGGGATTTTGGACCAAGGAACTACAATCAAAATCAATAGTACATTGTGCTAATTTGGCATTTGCTCTTCACATGCCTCGCATTTCTTGATGACAACTTGAATGTTGTCATAGGCTCTAACCACAAGGGATTCATCTGTTTACCCACTCTTTTATTTGTGCACTAGCTTAGTGCTGTGTCTCCAGAACTTAACCCTACATTCAGTATTTTGTTGTGGTCTGATCAAAATGTCAAGAGTTTTTCTCATGTCATTCATGATCTATGTCTGTTCACCTTGTCATACATATATTTAATCTTGTTGCCACTTGTTTTATCTGCTCTGACCACCACATTGTGTTATTATAATGATATAAGGCAATTTGCTTATTAACTGTACAAAATACAATGCACCAATTGCCCACAAAGAGTTTGGTAAACATGCGGTGGGTTAATTTATTACAAGCTTTTCCAACTCCCACATGTGAGGTATTTCCTTGTGGCCCACCAGGCTGTTCTAATTTAGACAATTGTCAAACTCCAAAATTCCCTGAGAGATTTCTTTTAGATTCTCATTGCTCAACCAATCACTGTTTTCTTTATCCATTGGCCACCAATCAACATACAGAATAGGGTGAAACAAGTTTGTGTTTGGACAAGTGTCATGTCTTCAATTGTTGAATAAATTTTTAATACTTAGGCATCTGGCTGGGCAACTCAGAGCAGAAAAAGTAGTTCACTGAGAAGTGGACAGGTCGGAGAATACAGGCTGTAGGGGGGTGGAGGGGGTGGATTTTGGAGGGTGACCAGAGGTTGTGGATGGGAGAGAACGAAACTAGTGAGCTGGGAGAAAGAACAGGACCTGGTGGGTTAGGAAGGGACCTTTGCTTGGGCATTAGACCCAGAAATGGACACTGCCCCATCTACGAGGGGCTATTGGATGCTCAAATCTAAGGGGGGACTGTTGGGGAGCTCAGAACCAATGGCGTAGTTGATGGGTGCTCAGAGATAGTGGACTATGGGTGATCTAATGGGTGGGAGGATGGCTGTTAGATGCCCAGAGATGAGAGTTTACCAGCCTTCAGGAACTGAGGGAAGGCATTTGGCAATCCTGAAGAGAAGATGATACAATGGTGAGTATACGGGAGTGAGAGAAAGTCTACATTTGTGAAAGTGCTGTGTGTGTGTGTGTGTGTGTGTGTGTGTGTACGCACGTGCATTGGGGTGGGGGGGGTCGAGTGAGTGTGCAAGGGAGTGAGAGAGACTGAGTGAGTACGTGAAGGAGACTGCAAGAGGCTGTGAATGGGGGTGAGTGCAAAAGGTTGAGTGAGATCATGCGGCTGGACACACAAGACAAGGTGTGAAAGTCTAAGTATGTGGGTAGGGCTGAGCGCAAGAAGTTGTTTGTGGGTGGAGGGGAGTGGGAAAGGCTGAGTGAGTGAGTAGAGGAGTGTGAGGGTGCTGAATGGGTGTGTGGGGGTGAATGCAAAAGACTGATTGAGTTTGTGGGGATGAGTGTGAGACTGCCTTATGCCAAGTCTTAGGTTTCTCACTCATCTCACCACCACACACCAATGAATACACACACACCCACTTATGCTTACCCACAGATACCGACTCTCTCACACTATGATCACTTCTATTAATTAGTCTTTGTTAACTTAATAATCTATTGCTTTACTTTTGCTTAGCAAATTCTTTCTTTCACTACAACCTCAAATGTTTTTCAAAATTCAGTTTATCTGTGAGCCAAACCTTATCTTTCTGAAATTTGGCCATCAGCCCCAAAATGACACTGTGGAAATTATGTGATGCATTGTTCTGTGCAACCGTTACAAGCTTAAACTACATACTTGTGCATGACAGAGGGCAAAGGTATCACTCTGGAGCATTCTGAAGCATTCGGAGCAGTTGCTCGTGGAACAGTTAACGTCTAGACGTCGGCTCATCTTTATGCCAATCTCTGTGCTGACCAATGCCCAGTCTTGAATGAAGGTCGCTGGGTCATCATCTTTTTTAAGAACTGTGCCATTTTTCAAAGTTAGGTCATTTATTGGATTTCCATCGCATTGGCCTGTAAATATGACAAATATATGTGTATACACAAACTCAAGGCAATGAATAATATTTTATGTTCTCATGCAGCAAGACAGGAATAGTCGGGTATATTATAACCAGGATACAATGGGAACCTTTATTCCTCATACATAAAGAAAATATTGATGTTGAGTTGAACTTAAATTTAATAAACTTGCCGAGATTTCACATAATACCAAAACAGTGATAAACCATTTGTTTCAGGATATTACTATTTAATTTATTACCGAGCATCTATATATCTATGTAATTTCAGTGGTTACATTTAGAGAACCCATTACACGGTAACTCACAGATCTGTTAGATTAGAGGGAATTATGTCTTGCATACACATAAAGAAGCAAAGATCGTGCCTAGCTGTAATTAGAATTTATCTTAGAAATCATTGATTCACTAAACACAAACACATAAAAAAGGTTTTTAATTTAGTAAATTTAATTAATTTAGTGTAAAAGGCATTTCATTTTAGGGTGGCACGGTGGCACAGTGGTTAGCACTGCTGCCTCACAGCGTCAGGAACCCAGGTTCGATCCCCAGCTTGAGCCACTGTTTGTGCAGAGTCTGCATTGTCTTCCCGTGACTGCATGGGTTTCCTCCGAATGTTCCGGTTTCCTCCCACAGTCTGAAAGATGTGTTGGTTAGGAGCATTGACCATACTGAATTCTCCCTTAGTGTATCCAAACAGGCACCAGAGCGTGATTACTAGGGGATTTTCACAGTAACTTCATTGCACTGTTAATGTAAGACTACTTGGGAAACTAATAAATAAAAGTAAATAGTATACACTACGTTTGAAGGAGTAACCAAAAGAAAACAGAACAACCCAATGACTCAGTTTGAATTTAGAATCTAACCGCTCTCAATTGGAAAAAAGCAGCAAATTCCAATCTCAATATTTGTGATGTTCATTTGAGTTGTCATCTTGAATTTTCTCTAACTGGTAATTTACTGCTAAAGGTTACATTTATCACTTAAGACCCCTACATGGAAAATGAACCATGCAAAAACATGGGCAAAAACAGCTATCCAATTGCCACTGAAGTACAAATTCCATACATTCCTTACTGCAGCACAATACTGTTTTTGGTATACACATTCCTACACTCAGGAACCCTTTCTTATATGCCACTTAATTTATTTTATACAAGTTTTTTTCTGAATAGCGCTTAATTCAATAAAAGCCTTTTAAAATTAGAGACCACACTAGACAAAATTTAATACTCCCAGGAGCTTGATAGAAAGCAGGGGGGCATTTAATAGGTGGGAAGGTGGGAAGTCTGTCTTGACTCACCCAATTAAATCCTGGATGGGGACAGTTGCAGTTGGCATTCATGCTCCTAGGCCATGTGAGGCCCTTAAGTGACCAACTAAGGTGTAGGAAGGAGGGGATGGGGTGGTGGTGCTGGAGGGAAGTGGGGGAGTTGTGGGGGAAGTGGGGGGAGATAGGGGTGGTTAGTGATTGTGTGGTGAGTGGGCAACCATTTATACCCTGGTGGACCTGCCTGCAGCCTGAGGAGGAAGTCACTTCTGCTTGGGCATGCCATAAACTGCAAAGTTTGCACCCACAAGGACAACATCCTACCTCTGTTCTTCAATCAGCCCTCCTCTCCTCCCTTCACTGGGCCTACCTGACTAACTCTGGTGAGGCTGCACATTTATCTGGGTCTCAGGGCTTCCAGCAATATTCCTCCTCCTGGACCACTTGCAGCATCAACAATAGCCACCTCTCCTGAAGGTAGGAGCCTGATTAGCTTTAAATTGCATTGGAGTTCCAGGGAATGGCCACAGTGGCTCTCCCGCTTGTGGATGGATTGCCATTCAATCCATCCATTATTCCCACAGCTTCCTGGCCAAAGCCACCTGCCACTGACAACTGCTCCCACCTGCTGGCCAGCTCCTGACTGGGTTCTGCTAAGAATCCAGGAGGACTCATGCAAGTAAGGGCTCCGACCATTAAGATCAGCTAGATCATCTGGTCCCAGCATTCCAGGATGTGCCACTTATCTCAGGGCTCACACGCGCAACACCTACCCATCTCTTTAACATTGGGCGCATTATATCACATAATTCCTTTACTCTTTTATTCTTATTCTGTAAAATTGAATTTAAATATAGTGTAAAAAAACCAATGTTTACATACCACAGAGCCCAGTTGTAGCTAGTTTTTTATTCGGCGTGCCTGTGTCAATGACCATAATTCCTGTGCTGTGAAACCATTGTATGTTTATACCAGCTGGAGTCAGAATTGTGTACATGCTCCCAGTATCTATGATTTCAAAATCAAATCTTCGGAATGGAGTGTACCCAAACCTTGAATTAATGTTCAGCTAAAGAAATATAAATAGAAATATTCTGTATGTACAGTTCTATGACAATAAAAATTAATCATTATGCAATTGAACATTTGTAATATGAAAGTTTGTTTTAAAATGTACTTGAAAAGATTGGAAATCACGTGTATTATATTGTGGAATTGACCTAGCATCTATTACAAAAGGCAGGATCATCCCCTCCCTTATGGTGGGTTCGGTCATTTAATCAAGAGGAAGGGTGATGAGTGAGAAAATCTTCCTACTGAGCCATTTTCACAACCTGCCAGCATCTGCCCATGGCACACTGTTGAGTCTGGACGCTGACACCAGCAGTTTGGATATGGTTTTGTGCCTCTTCTTTCTGGCCCAATGAATGAGCCACAAGTATGAAAAGGCCACATCTTTGGCCATATGTCTTTGGAGAGATTTCCCCTCCACACTGATGGTCTTCTATAATTTTAAATTTTCAACAGGCTGCCAACATTGCCTCCATTCTGACTCACCCCCATATTTGCCTTCCTGCTTCAGCAGCACCCACTATTTCCAGGTAGACCCCCCCTTAGAAACTCAACAGTGCAGACGGAGGTCGTTCAGCCCATTGAATCTGCACCAACAACAATCCCATCCAGCCTCTACCCCGTCGTCCACTTATGTACCTGCTCGTCCCTCTGACTCTAAGGTCTATTTAGCAGTGCATGCCACTTTGGGTGTTTAATGTTTCACAATGAATAAAAATGCATCCTTTGTTGTAATCACAAATATCTCATACTTACACAATTAATGTCAAATTTGTCAAAGCATTTGTCCTTCAATTGAATATTACTGCTTTGAGCCATGTATAAATCATAATACTAGGAGTTTATTGTGCTCATAAGAACATGAGAAATAGGAGCAGGAGTAGGCCATCCAGCCCTTCGAGCCTGCCCCGCCATTCAATAAGATCATGGCTGATCTGTCGTGGCTCAGTTCCACATTCCCGCCCTCTCCCCATAACCCTTAATCCCCTCGCTTATCAAAAACCCATCAACCCACGTCTTAAATATATTTAGCAAGGCAGCCTCCACCACTTCAACGGGCAGAGAATTCCAGAGATTCACCACCCTTTGAGTGAAGAAGTTCCTCCTCAACTCCGTTCTAAACCGCCCCCCCCTTTATCTTGAGGCTGTGCCCCCTAGTCCTACTGTCCTTTCTGAGCGGAAAGAGCCTCTCCACCTCTATCCTATCCATCCCATTCATCATCTTATACGTCTCAATGAGATCTCCCCTCATTCTTCTAAACTCTAACGAGTACAAGCCCAGTTTATTCAGCCTCTCCTCATAGCTCAACCCCCTCAACTCCGGTATCAGCCTAGTAAACCTCCTCTGCACTCCCTCCAAGGCCAAAATATCCTTGCGTAAGTACGGCGACCAAAACTGCACACAGTACTCCAGCTGCGGCCTCACCAATGCCCTATACAGCCGCAGCAAGACCTCCCTACTTTTATATTCAATCCCCCTCGCTATGAAGGCCAGCATCCCATTCGCCTTCCTGACCACCTGCTGCACCTGCAGGCTGGGTTTTTGCGACTCATGCACAAGGACCCCGAGGTCCCTCTGCACCGTCGCCTGCTGCAGTTTTTCGCCCCGTAAGTAATAGTCCTTCCTACCATTATTCCTACCAAAGTGGACTCATCCCTTCATAGAGAAACATTTCAACTGTATCAGTTAAGTTTCACCACAATTATGTTGATACCTTTAATATACAGGAACTGAGATATCCTCAGAACCCACTGTACTGCTATTGCATGTGATTAGGAATGGTAGTTCTTAACATGAACTGCATCACCTTGTTTATTTGTATGACCCGGATAAATTATGCAGTAATTCTGAGACATTAAAAACATGCAGCTAATTATAAATGAGAAAATCAACCTACCCTTCTTAACTGTCGGTCAATAATGACATAATTTGATCCATGAGTTATGTTAAGCTTTGTCAGACATAGAAAGCTGGAATTCCATTGAGGCTGGATCATAGTAGCCTGATTAGAAAGGAACATGTTGATTAAACACTCAGCTTTTGTTTGAAAATGAATCTGCATGGTACAGGTTGCCAAACAATTTTAATAAGCGTTTGTAAGACACTCGCTAGGCCTCATCTGGAGTATTGCATCTTATTCTGGGCGCCAACCTTAAGGAAGGATGTAAAAGCATTGGAGTGAGTAGAGAGGAAATTCACAAGAATGATTCCAGGGGTAAACAATTATGAGCATGATTTTCCCATCTCACTGCACTGGTCTCATAGCATAGCTATGGGGTGGGAAATTTCAGCGGGAAGCTAAAAATGGGAATCACACCTGGCATCGGGCCGGCCTCAATCCTCCCAAGCCATTTTTTCTGATGTAAATATTTATGACCTTATTCAACTCCTATTAGTAAGCCTGGGGCACAATTGTCCCTAACTACCACCACCTACAGGACTCTTCCCCACTGCATCCCTCTCTCTGCCTCAATCTCCTAAGGATTGTTCCAACTCCTGACTGTATCCTGCCCAACCCCCTATTTCCCTGAATAATTCCCCATGGGAGATCTCTAACCACCAACTACTTCTCCTCTAACTGCCAGACCCTCCCTCCCTCCCTAACTGTTTGACTTCCTCACTGCCTTGTCTGATTACCCAGACTATCTACCATACCCCCCCTCCCCATGACTGTCCACCCTGCTTCCCAACTGTACAATTTCCACGACTCTCCCCCTCACCCCTCTCCCTCCCGCCACCACCCTTGCCACCCATTTCTCCTTTTCAATTGTCCAACACTCCCAGCTGTCTGAACCCTTCCCAACTGTCTGACACTGCCCCTCCCATCTGTCCAATACTACTAAGGCTGTCTAACCATAGCTCCCTTCTCCAGGCTGTCAGATCCTTCTGACTGTTCAACTCGTGCCCACCTCCCCCCCCAAAAAAACTATCTACTATCTCAACCCTCCCCCAACTGTCCATACCCCATTCAATTGTCCAACCCCCGCTGACTGATTGACCCCATCCCTGACTGTCTGATTCCGCCCAACTATCTGACTTTCCACTACTGTCCAACTAACCCCTCCATGTGTGAGCCCTCCATGACTGTCCAACTCCCCATACGACTATCCAAATCCACCCCACCATCGTCCACAATGAATGTTGGACCAACCCCACCATTTCTAATCAGTTGTCAGACAAACCTAACTTGTCCCTGTCTTGAATGTGGTTGGGCCTTTAAATATATCTGATTTTTGGCAGCCAAGAAGTAAAATCTGACTCTGAAGCTCTCAACTGAAGTGTCTGGGAATGCATTGTCCTGCACAGATCTACGTGACCTGAGTCAATCGGTCGGGCAGGACAGGAATTAAAGGATTTAAAGGTAAAAAGTAGCAGTAAAATGGCAATCCGACTCTGATTACCACCCCGTGGAAACTCAGGGCCAAACAGTTTGGCAGAGATCCCCAAGTGAAACCAGTGGAGAGCTTTGGTGGGAGACATTATGCAAGAGTGCTGTGAGACCCATGCTTAAGAAGGGGCTCCCACTATCCTGATGTACTTAAGGAGAATTGGAGGGTCACCTAACCAGATGGTAGTGGGACAAACTCAAAAATCTCATGTCTTGAAGAATAACAGCAACAATGAGGAGAATCAAACTGAATTCCTGAGAGCAATGGCACATCCTAGTTGTTCCAAGGAGAAATGAAGAAACTATCAAGATCCTCCAGAGTATAGGGGACCTCTTAGATGGAAATAAATGTAGAAAATAATGTCCTGTTGAGATTTCCAGGCATAAAGAATAAGTGTTTACGAAATATGTTAGTAGTATTTGCTTTGTTTAATTTTTGCACAGGAAAGGTTTTGAGGGCGATTTTCCTAAAAAAGAATTCTAAGTGCTGAATTCACAGGAAGATTGGTATAAATCACACTTGTTTTTTCAGTGGGAGTTCAGACAAGAATCTCCCACACTCTGTGTCAAGCAGAGGTCATAATCATGATTATCATTAAAAGCTCGGAGAACGGGGCCTATTCACGCTGGAGTCTGACAGTTCCGGACCTCTGCACATGTGCTGTGGCCCCGATCTGTCAGCCTCCCATTTGCTGACCTGCTTGATCATGGCTCGATCATGGCCATCCATCCATTTGCACGCCAGCCCTAATCCCACTCCCATCTAGGAGTGCCCTGATCTCCAGCCACCCCACCCCAGCAAACCCCCCCCCATGTCAGACAGACCCCCCTTCACCCCAGCAGACTCCCCCACAGGAGTCAGGCACCCCCCCCCTCCCCAGCTTTGCACCAATCACTGGCCTCCCTCCAATCCTGACTGGATAATAATGCAGTGCAATGAAGCAGAATCCTGAAGCTGGAAGGCCAATCAAAGGTCTAAAAGAAGCAAAGGCTCCAATGGAAGATACAGGGGGGAGAGGGAGGCACCCTCCTTCATTCCAACTTATTCAAATCTTAAAATAATAAATGGATCTTGCAACCAGACCACCATGTATTGGGGTGGGGTGGCAGAGGGGTACACCTTCATGGGACAGTGTGTCACTAGTCCTGCATCCAGACAAGCACATTCTGATAGAGGGCTCCACCCTCTGGTGTGATCACTCACTCTGTTTCCATTCGTCCCTCAAGTCAGGTGACTTGCTTCTGCTGGACTGTCTTAAAGAGATAGACACCACATACATAACAGTAGCCACATTCATACACCTAAACAGCATGATCAGGCAGGGGACAAGGCTAGTCCATTGCACTTGGGGTATGTTGATGCCTATGGTTGTGCTTTCCCTAAGCTAGGGTAGAGTAAAGGATCAGGGTAGCCAATGACGTTAACCGAGGTGTTATCTGATGCAATTTTTCAAAGCCAATTTGGCCTTTTGGTTAAGGTGAAGATCAAACCCAGGAACGGGGGAAATGCCTCATTCTGTCAGCTTGGACTTTGTTTGATTGAGCCCAAGATGGGATGCAAAGTTTTGTCAGCTTGGGTCTGAGTCTTCACTCATGTGAGGACCATAGAATCTCTACAGGGCAGAAGGACGCCATTTGGCCCATCAAGTCCGCACCGACTACAATCCCACCCAGGCCCCCACCCCATTTATCCTGCTAGTCCCCCTGACACTAATTTACCATGGACAATTAACCTAATCTGCACACCTTTGGACTGTGGGAGGAAACCAGAGCATTCGGAGAAAACTCACGCAGACACGGGGAGAATGTGAAAACTCCACACAGACAGTGACCCAAGCTGGGAATTGAACCTGGTGCTGTGAGGCAGCAGTGCTAACCACTGACCACCATGCTGACCACGATTGGATTTAATTTGAATTGGCTCTTTTGATTGGAAATAAAGCCCCAAATGGGAAAAAAACAGTCCCCTTTACTTGCAGAAAACTTCCAGTCAGCGTCCTTTAGTTGGACTTAATACGATGTTAATGAGCTGTATGGGCAGGTCTGCTATCACTTTCCCCCATTCCTGCCTATAGAAACATGGTCCAAAGACAGGATGGAGTCGGGGAATTGGAATGCTGTCCGGCTGGGCTATATTTAGTTTCCCTTCACCTGCCCCCTGAGCCCCATTAGGGACTCAAAACTCATCCCTCAGATTACCAACAGGGACAACTTTTATAGAATGAGTCTCAGCTGACAATCAGCAAAAACAGCTTGGGATTCTATATTGCAATTCATTTACCTTCTCTTTTAAACCTTTGGTGAAACTTGAGAACTGAAGTGAAACTGTAGTAATTCACTATTTATAAAATGGTCCTATTTAAATTGAATTATAAAATGTAACACATACCCAGCCAAATTCAAGCAGGGAGGATATCGTGGCAAAAGGTTTAGACAAAATATGAACCATGTAGAATAAAGTAGGAAACCGTGTGGATGTACATAACTTAATTAAAAACTTCACATATTTTTCTCACAACGAGGTATCAAACATCCTGTCTTTTTCCACAAATATTGTTAATAGATGCACTATAATAATCAGGACCTCCTTCCAACTGCTTTGTTATATTATAGCTATGTAGCAAAGACATTTAATAACATGCAATTAAGGCCTAATTTGTGCAGTGGACCAGGTGTTCTTGATAAGTAAACACATAATTAATGAAACGATGAGTGGAGTGGTTTGGTTTGGGTCTGGTTAGATACATGTGAGGACATGATTAAGCTTGACCCTAATTTAAAAAAAACACCTGCTGAAGTCCAGTTAAGAAAAGCTTTTGAGCTACAACGTATTGGACATTTGAAGATTTTGTCAGTATTTGTTACCATTCTTTTGAGATGCTCTCTATTCAGGAACTCCAATAGTTTTGATAATTTGTAGGCCATCATGCAAGAGATTATGTTGAATATGAAACAGCTTTAACTTCTCCAATGCAACCTGAGTAATGCAATTGCAAATTCATCCCAAATTCATTTATGCTCGGCTTGTTTCCAAGAGGTTGATTCACAGAGCCACAGCAACCTCTACAGTGAAACTAATGTTGTGATGTCAAATTTAAAATGTGTTCTTCACTTAGCTTTATTTTTATCTTTTTTTAATGCAGCAGACTAATAGTATAGCCATCCTCCCAACCACCTGACCCCTACTGACCCCTACTAACCCATCTACCCCAACACCGTACCACCTCCCCAATCTGATTAGCCCTGGGCACCTGACTAGCACCCCTCCAACCTGACTCAGTACTCAATTACCTTTTCACCAGACCTAACTACAAATTATTCTAGAAATAATCTCTCTGTTTTAAGATAATCTCTTTGACCAAACTTTTAATATCCTGTCCAAACACATTCTCTGATTCAGAGTCAATCTTTAAAAAAGTATTTAAAGAGGCAAACACTCGGATCACGGCTCTCTACTGCTATTATATTTGTTTTGGATTTCCATAGATGTGTTGTTGTCTTAGGCATTGCTTTTTATCGACTTATATTGCACTTAAGACAGCCTGTACATAAAAATATATGTGTGTGTGTGTGTGTGTGTGTGTGTGTGTGTGTGTGATGGGGGGGGGGCGGCTGTTGCCAATCCTCCTGGGCTGGCCTGCGATCTTTAGGAATTGAAGGTAAATCCCCAGAATACAACCATGTGCAACCCCAGAGAAAAATCATCAGGACATTAAAAAATACTTATCTTGATTTTATTGCTTTCTTTGAGACTACTTGGCTAATGATAAAGCATCATCCGATTGATAATGAGTCTTTTATTTTTCCAATTAGCATTAGAAGGTCGTGCATCACAGGATGGACATGTTGGCTGATAAATGGCTGGAGGAGGGGGGCAAGTCATGTGATGAAACCTCCAAGAATGCATTTATCACATTTGGTAACCTAGCTTATAAATAATGTCTTTCATGTAGTAAAACACCCAATGTGCTTCACAGAAACATTATCAAACATCTGTTCCTGCTACAGTTCACAGTTCACTCATTTCTGTGTGAAAGTTGCAATTGGGTTCCTACAATTCAAGCAAAACCAAAATGTGTACATTTAAACAGCTTCCAACCAGAAATTAGCAGGTTCATCATGACCATCTGAAAATTAGCTGAGGCGGACTTTGGGCTTCAATGGGGCAGCAGAGGTGCCAATATTTCTGATGCAAAGTCTACATTTGGAACTTGAAAATTGCTCTTATGTCTACAGATTCAAAACTGATCATTTCTGACTTGATTTCTGTGTTCATATCTTTGCCTACAGATGTTATACAACTTGTAATTCACTATGACATACAAGTGAAATTATATAAGATTTGAAATGGCACTTTCACCCATCCAAACCCAATGATGGAGAGGAAAAAGATAATTTTAAAAAGAAAATCTATGGGCTGATTTCTCTTTCAAAGATTTGAAAAGCAAACACTTCAGGATACACCACCATTAATCACAAATCCAATACATTTTCAGTCAAAGTGCAAACAATAAATATGAGATACCAAAGTATGTTCACATATCAGAATTGTTTGTTCTTATAATTATCCCTGCTCAACATACATAACTGTATGTTCTAAAGAGGAAACTAACTTTATTTTCTGTAAATAAAACTGTAAATAAATACATGGAACAAGATTAATCCTAATAACATTTTATTGCATAAAAGCTAATTGTGCACAAAATAGCAAAATAATGTCCTGTTTGACTTTTGGTCTAAACTGGTAGAGGAGCGAGGATCCTCCAATTTTGTCCCTCCAGGCTGGTGAAAGGGAAAATCAACTTTCCTGTTCCAGGCTACTGTCTTGGAGCCCCTTAATAGGAAACGTGGAAATCGGCTGAGTGGACTGTTATGCCTTTCATAACCAAATAGGCTGGCATGGCAATCTGTCCCATGGACAGACAAAAAATGGTCACTTGAGCTAGACATCTCAGAGCACTCAGTGCTTTTGGACTGAACAGCAGCAAGTCAGCGCAAGCAGGAGAATGGAAAAACTTGCCAACAAAAAAGAAACTGAACTGCAGTGTCTCCAATGGTTATGGAAATGTGTACCACCTATGAATACGTGTAACAGGCCCAAGTGAACCAGCTGCAAACTCCTTCCTGCCAAGGCAAATGGATTACGTTCATGTTATAGTTATTTCTCTTATAACAAATACCAGTGTTGTAACACTGTACTAAATTATTAAAAATAGATGCCAAGGAATTCCTTTAATTGAAGTTGGCTCCCAAAGCACACTTGATTAAAAGTAAGGTAAATGTGTTGAAAGATTAGGGATATTTAAGAATTAGAAAGCTGTAGAAATTTGGGCAACCTTGTATTTTATTCTGCGAAGTAACACAGATTCTCAGGGGTTTATATTATCGTGAACACTTACCATCTGGCTGCTGAGGCATTCACTGATCCCAATAATAATGGTTTCATTTGCCAGTGATGCAATAATGTACGAAGCAGCTCCAGAAATGCCAAAGCCGCTTCCATCGAAAGTAATTAAGTGTAGATTAGCGAGAATGGAACACCGACCTATAAAAATTAAATGGCTTATGTTGTTATTAAAAACTAGTTCCTAACTTCAGTAAGCTGAGCTTCACAGCAGGATGATTACAGTTTAGGGAAGGACCAAATCTGAGAAAGCCCTTTCATATCATATTCAAATTATAAAATGATGTTTTCACAATGACTTGAATCAGTACAAGCATGCTTACAAAACATTAGTAAAACCTTTTCAAACTTCTATTTAATATCAATTTTAAATAGCATATGTAGATTAGGAAAGTTTCTGCAGTAAATATTTCATAAAATGCAAATCACGTTACACAAAGGCAAATATTTTCTAACTTGGACAACAGCACATTCACATGTAAGCCTTTGTTTCATTATGTGATATAAGGTTAACTGCTCTCTTACACTGAATTATTTAGAAGATTATTATCTTCAAGTAGAATCTCTGCCCTTCTTTACACACAAGACAGATTTTCACTCTACTTTCAGGTGGGAGCGAGATGCCATTCGTTTCCTATTGCAGATTTACCTGCCATTATCTGGCCAAGACATTGTATAGGGCCTCAATATTGCTGATTTGTGGGAGCCAGAAATGCAAGAAAGATGGGTGTAAACTAATGTGAGGTTTATGAAAAGGATTGGAGGATTTGTCAGCCCACTTCATAGAGTGGGCTTAGCACTGAGAGAGAAGCAACATGTTGTGAACAAAATGGGAAAATGGTCATGTTCAAGAAAATGGCACTAAGATGAAGGCAATTATCAGAATGTCTTTTTAGTTGCTGCCAGCATCAAATATGAATGCTGTTTGTACCTCTTCAGAAATTAGGGGCAGCAATTCTCCCATTGCGACTGGCAACATTTCTGTTGGGTTGCAGTGGGAGAAGCCTGTCTGCGGCCTGGAACAGGGATTTGTACATGTGCCAGGAATGCATGCGCATCTCCCAGAACAGAACCCGCGAACAGTCGCCGGTCAGGCCATGTTGGAAACCAGTGGGAAGGCAAGTAAATCATTTAAGTCTTTTCTGCATGTATTTTAAATATGTATGTGAGTTCATTATCAGGACCTTTCAGGTCCCGATTGAATCGCCCACCCCACTGGGAGTACTTCATTCTGGCGGGGTTCAGGCTAGCTCCCCACATTCGGGGAACTAGCAGGAGACCCTGCTAGAATGAAGGGGGGACGATTGGGGCCCCCAGTGGGTTGGGCAGTGGGGGGATGGTGCTTCTTGGGCATGGGCACCCTGGCAGTGCCAGCCTGTGTCCCCTGATACTGCCCAAGGGGCACCTTGGCACTTCCCATTGGGCATCGGACCATGCCGAGGGAATGGCACCTACTGTGGGCAGGGCCGAGGATGATCGGTGGGGGTGGGGATGGGGGTTCCCGCTGCCGCTCTGCATTAGGATCAGTCTGGGGTGGTGAAAGGGCAGCGACTGGGGCAGGTCGGGGGGGCGGTCTGCTGGGGAAAGGGGGCCTGCCTCCGGAGGGGTCTGACCCCTGGAGGGTGGTCGGGGGGTGGTCTGCTGGGGTGAGAAGAGTTGGAAGGGCAGCACTGTGGGGGTCCCAGGCTGGCTAGCGATCGAGCCAGGTTTTTAATAATATTCACAATTGGGACCTCTTCAGTGCACAGAGTACAGAGATTTAGGTGAAAAGCTGAACTGAAAGAACAGTCAGGATTTGGAACGGTTTTCCTGCCAATTCAGCACTTTTGGGAGAATCACCCCCAGAGTAGCTGCACCCTTCCGTTGTGATTGCAATGGAAGCATGTGGAATGGAGGAGAGGAAAAGTTAGAGCACAAAGGAGGTAGGAGCAGATGAGTAAAAGTGTCCTGTGCTGATACAGAATTTTAAGATGTAATGAATGTAACACATCATTCTCATCTTTGCAGTTTGAGTAAGTTATTTCCAATTCACTGTCGCATTTCTAAAACTTAGTCCCACAGCAGGAGACATCCAAAATTTAAGAAACAACTCATGAGTTAAAAGGCACCTCTATGCCAAGGGAGGGAAGCTCACTTTAAAGACCCGCTCATTACCTGTCCTCCAAATCAAAGAGCTATCAATCACTGATATCAAATTGTGAGCAGCCTACCTGTGAATATTAGGTCAGATTATCAGAGCATGGGATTATCTGGTGGTTGTCCCAGTCAATCTACGCACTTAATGTGCACTACACAAAGAGATTTGCACAGCTGGCTTTACAGGTAGACGTAAATGTTCTGAGTCCTTGCCAATGATCAGATGTGCTGGTAGCAAGAAACCATGGCATGAAATTGGAAAATGTAAGTTTCAGAGGCAGCCTAGAATGTTGGAACTATCCTTTTTACATTGAATTACAGGAAAAGTTTCTCCCTTTCTAATTTTATTTTATTATCTGGTAAGAATATAAGTGAGGATAGTTCTGTCTGTTGAGCACTGTTTAACACATGTTTAAATGTCAATCGTCAATTTAATGTTGAGTTGGAGGCCCCTTTTGGACAGGTGGCCAAGAGACAATTATGACAGCCTCTGCGTAGTTTCTGTTTATTTTACATTTTGCCAAGTAATTTGGTGCATTTCCAAATATTCTTTCTATTTCAAAAGACATGGAGCAATTTAGAATCCAGGTTTTCATTACAATCCTGGATTTTTTGAAGGTATGATGTAGAAAATTAGAAGGGAAACATAATTTACAATTGCCTTCTCTTTGACATTCATAACACAAAAGGTAAAAAAGGCAGTAATTTTTCCAAAATGAAGCCTCAAAGTGAATGTTTTTGCTCTGATGTGCATATTTTAATGATCTCCCCATTATAGTTTCTAAAGGTGAATACATTTTTTGTATAACTGTAACATTATATTGAATCATTACTTAATGTTCTGTGAATTGCAAATTATGTCATTTGATTGCGAAAACCTGTTTGGCATGAACCCACCAGCAATAAAAACCTAAGTTTGTTTAAGCATGCCATCTCAACAAACTAATTTTACCTGAACAGCACACTTACTAGCACATTATTTAATCTCATAAAAAATGATTTTAATCAAAGGTACATTTTAACATATTGCCTTTGTTTTCCCTTTTTTGCCACTTTGTATGCATTTCAGGATATAACACATTTTGGGATTCAAGTAATAATAATTGGAACTGGGGTAGCATGATGGCACAGTGGTTAGCACTGCTGCTTCACAGCACCAGGACCCAAGTTCAATTCCCAGCTTGGATCACATGGAGAGTTTGTACATTCTTGCCATGTCTGCGTGCGGTTTCGCCTTGGTGCTCCAGTTTCCCCCCGACAATCTGAAAGATGTGCTGGTTAGGTGGATTGGCTATGCTAAATTCCTCCTCAGTGTACTCAAACAGGCGCTGTAGTATGTCGACTAGACGATTTCACAGTAACTTCATTGCAGTGTTAATGTAAGCCTATTTGTGACACTAATCATCTTTTAAAAAATCATTCCAAACTGTGTCTGTATGATTTAAATTAGATTTCAAGTCACTGCAACGATAAAAATGGGTTATTTCTGCATTGGTTTTGTTTTTGCTATTCAATCTTTCTGCTCAATTGGCATAAAGTATCCAGGCAAAAGTTTGTACTGGTAATAATCTCACATTACAAATGAAAGAATTAAAGTGTAAAATTGCTCCTTAATTTTTTCCCATGAAGTTTGGATATTCACAAATATTCTGTTTGGTACTGTTGAGCCAAAGTATCGAAAAATTAATTTTATATTTAGATATAAAATTTGTTCCCTCTTTACAAAACAAGTTATGAACGATTGGCAAGATTATTCTGACCCACATTGAGAACCCAGATGAAGGCCAATATAAACATGCTGTGGACTGCAGGAAGCTCGTTTTAATACATTAGCATGTCATTACCATCCTTCTCTTTGGGACTTAACTCCCCACCCCCCACCAGATATTCAGCAGGCGCAATGTGCCATCTCACCGGCACTATTTACAACAGGTTAACCTAGATGTAAGCCTGTTGTGGGGGTTTGCCTGGAGTAAGGAGAGTCCCTAGGGGAGAGAGATGTGGCCTGGCAATGCCCCTGGAAGTGTCCCTTGGCACAGTTTGGCACTAAGTTGGCATCATGCCAACTTAGCAGTGCCAATCTGTGCCAAGAAGTGAGAAGCTGCCGATGATCTGGGGGGGTGATGGGTGGCAGAAGGGGCCAATGGGGGTGGGGTAGGAGGAGAAGGGGCCAAGGATCGTTGGGCAGAGGAGAAGGGGCCAATGATTGGAGGAATAGAGAAGTGCCAACTCCGATTGGGGGTGTCCTCCCAATGGACATGGGTGACCCATCCCCTCCATGCACATGGAGACCTCCCTCCATGAACATGAGGGACCTCACACCACACAACAAGGACCTCTCCCTCCCTTAGAACATGAGGGAATCCCCCTGCTGCCAGCTGATAGAGGGAATCTCCCTTGCAATGGCGATGCCCAGTGGGCCCTCCAGCACTGGCCCCTAATCCTAACCCCAGGAATCTGTGCCAGGGTGCAGTGCCAGGATGTTAAGGGGCTGCGTTGGGGGACAGCGCCAAGGTAATGCCTAGACATGTCCCTCTCGCCCAGAAGAAATACTTACGTGCATGCCCCCGATAGGTTCCCTTCACCTGCTTTTGAAATGCAGTTGTAAATCTCACTGATGTGACATCATGTTGGAGAAGGGGGAATTTCAAATGTGGGGCAAACAATATGACAGAAAACCTGCTAATTATATTCAAATTTATTGAAGTTAGGTTCCCAACCTTCCTGAATGGGAATAAAAGAACGTGAGAATTGGGAAACAAGATCTTGCCGGCGGAATTTTCATTTTCCAGGTATCTCAAGATTTTTCGCCCACATTGCTGTTTGTGCTTGTGGCGAAGATGGGCACAATATCTCTCCTCTATTTTACGTCTCGCAATGTTGACACGGCTCTATTGCTATTGAATTCTCAAGTGTTTCAGTACATTCACAATTACAGTGCAGTGTGGTCTGTGTTGATTACTGAGCATACCACCAAAATCAGTTTGGATACTATTGTCTAAAACATTAACCATTTTAAGATTAAAGCGTTTAAACAAAGCCAGATGTATATCTTACATGGGCATTCCCACTGTGGACAGCATTTGTCACCATTGACCTGGACAGCAAATCCGAGGAGCTCACAGCTCGGTGGAGTCACAATGTGGGGACAGTGATGTGATCTATTGATTTGGGTAATTTGACCTTCCACGCATATTTGTTTGATGCATTCATCTAGATCCTGGGAAAATGGAATCTGCAAAACATTTTTTTAAAAAAAAGATTGATTTACATTGGTAGTAAGACTGAATCTATATATTTTATCATCTGTAATGCCTGTGAAAAAGCAATGGTGAATATCAAAATAAAAACTCCATTAGAAAAAATGGCATTTACTTACAACAAAACAACAAGTATAACTAATGACCAAAGGTAACAAACCTCTAACATGGATTTATATACTGCTTTTAACATGGAACAATATCCTTAGGCACTTTTATTATTATTTGTTTACTAGGATGTGGACATCACTGGTTAGGCCAGCATTTATTGCCCATCCCTAATTGCCTTTGAGGAGATGGTGGTGAGCTGCTATCTTGAAACCTTGTGTTCTAGCGGGAGGTGGTTCTTGGATTTTGACCCAGTGACAGGGACGGCAATATATTTCCAAGTTGGGATGGTGAATGACTGGGAGGGGAACTTACCGGAAGTGGTGTTCCCATGTCTTTCGCCTTTATCCTTCCAGATGGTAGTGGTCATGGCTTTGGAAAGTGCTGTCTAAGGATACTTTGTGAGTTCCTGCAGTGCATCTTGTAAATGGGACACACTGTGCCACTATTTATTGACGGTAGAAAGAGTGAATGTTTGTGAATGGGACACCAGAATTGCTTTGTCCTGAATCATGTCAAGCTTCTTGAATGTTTTTGATGCTGCTCTCATCCAGGCAAATGAAAAGTGTTTCATCACACTCCTGAATTCATAGGAGAGTTCACACAAAACCTGACATTGAGAAATGTATTGTAATAAGGCAGGTGACTAAATACTTGGTCAAAATGATAGGTTTTAGGAAGCATCCTAAGGAGGAGAAGCAGAGAAAGCATGAAAGACAGACAGATATGAAGTCATGGAGGAATTCAAAGAAAAGATTAAAATTTTCAATCTTTGGCTGCTGATGGGCCAATTTGAGTTGAGAAGCATAGGCATGATGGGTAATGAGAGGTGGTATATAGACAGCAGAGTTTTGGATCAGCTGAAGTTAACATATGGTGGAGAATGGGAAGTCAGTCAGAGAGCTTAGGAGCATTTGAGATGGGAGGAAGCAAAAGCCTAATGTAGGCTTCAGTGACAGATAGGCTGAGACAGTCCATACTACAGAGGTGAAAGTCATGGTGACGGAGAGGATATAAAGTTGGAAGCTTGGATCAGATAGCCAGGATTGCAAACAGTCGTTTATTAGCTTCATAATGGTAGGGGAGTGGGATCAGTTTGATGGTTAGGGAATCTATTTTTCACTTGGGGGTGTGAAGATAATATTCAATTGGACAAAATTTCTGCTTACCCCAGTACTGGATTTCATACTAGCAACATGACAAATCAGAAAAAATTGTGAGTTCAGCGAAACAGCGCAGGCTGGGGATGTGGTGGTGGGGGGGGGGGGGGGGGGGGGGGGAGGTGGGGGCAGGTGTAGGGAGGAGCTTTGGGGAAAGTTCAGCTTGCTAAGTGAGTGGAAGGAAGAGCTCATACAGAGACAGCTGAATGATTGGTCTCAATCTTAGTGACAAAAACATACATGCGTTCAACAAAAACTTTTATGTAGCACCGTTGTGTAGTAAAATGTCCCAAAGTGCTTCACAGAGGTGATATCAGACAAAATTTGACAACAAAACACATAAGATATGAGGACAGGTGACCAAATGCTTGGCAAAGGAGATAGATTTTAAGAAATGACTTAAGGAAGGAAAAAGAAGAAAGAAATTCTATGAGGTCAGAATCTCAGTTCACAGGGTTGAAGAGGGATGAGGCCGTGGAGAGATTTGAGCAATAAGGATTAAGATTTTAAAATCTAGGTATTGCCAAAGTGAGGACCAATATAGATCATAGAAATAATAGGAGAAGAATAGTTAATATGAGTTAAGTTATGGATAGTAAAGATTTGGATGACGTTAAGTTTATAGAGACTGGATAAGTGCAAGTTTATTGAGTGTGGGAAGTAGAATGCTACATAGAAATGCATTAGAATAGTTGAGTATGGAGGTAACCAAAGCATGCAGACAGATTTCAGCAGAAGATGGGCTATGGTGGTAGTCAAAATCAGCAATATTATGGAGTTGAACACAGGTAGTCCTTAGAAATAGAGAGGGTATGTTGGAGAGGAGAATGAGAGGGCACACAGGAAGATCATTTCTGGTAGCGAAGTGAAACCAGGGATTATCCTGGGATGATTTTGAAACCACCCTCAAACTAAAAGTGCAATAAGGCAAGAGTTTTTTTTGCATTGCCTATACAGCATACTGTATAGGATGTAACTTATAGTTGACTAGTTATTCGGTGAATATTACCAATTTTCTGATCTTTTACTTACCACACATTGACTCGTTGGTGGGATAGTCAAAGCTGTTGTATAAGCAGTTGCTGAGAATACTGTTGGGCCTTCTACAGATTCTGAAGTATGAGGAGGAATAATTGTAGATGAGGTGACATTGGGTAAAGTATGTAATGTGTATGAAAACGATTCTGAGGTAGTGGTAACTGAAGGTTGTGCTGTTGAAGAAAGTGATTTGACTGAGGTTTCTTTTCTTTCAGTGGAAACAGTTCCATTCAAACTCATAGAAAGGTGTTTTGTGGTGCTTGTGAGCTGCTGAGGTGACACTGTTTTTCCTGTAACACTTTCAGTTCCAACAGAAGTTGTTGTAGGAGTAACAGGTGCTGTAGTTAGCCTAGTAACTCCTTTTGATGTTGTAATAAGTAATCCTATAACAGATGTTTCACTCACTGGAGCTGTTGATGTTTCTGTTGTTAATGGTGCTGCAGACAGAGCTGTAGGTCTAGTTGCATCTACTTCAACCAATGTGGATGCTACCTTTTCAGTGGTGCTGCGTATGGAAGTTGTTGTGGTTGATGTTGCTAAAAGTGATGTAACAGACGTGGTTGCATTTCTTACATGTGGAAGGGCAGTCATTTTGGATGTGATCTCTGAAACTATTGTTGTTTGGGGTGATACTGAGGTTTTATTTGTTATAAGCAATGTAGGTGAAACTGTAGTAGTCCCAAGTTGAGTTGGTTTAGATGCAGTAATTGTTCTGGGTGTTGAAATAGAAATGGGGGACATTTTTATGGAAGTTGAAATTGATGTGGTTGGCAATCTACTTGTTTCAACAGATGAAGTTTCCAGTAGTGATGTGCTTTGAGCAGCTGTGGAAGTACTGAAAGTAGATTTGTGCGTAGTAGTTGGTTGTACAGAAGTTGATTTACTTGTTACATATGGCTCTGTTGTTGAACTGGAGGTCATTACTGTGCTCTGTGGAGTTGAAACAGTTTTGAATATTTGTATTGTTGAACTTGTTTCTGGTGCTTTTGTAGATAATGACGGATATGAGTGTACAGAAAATGATGTGATTGTTTTAGTTGGAAATGGATATATTGCAGGCGCTGATGTTTTGACAGGTGTTTCTGCATACATTGTAGCAGATGATGTTAAAGAAACTTTAGCAGCTGATGTCGGAGTAGCTTCTTCTGAGGCTGTATATAATGTAGTTAAAGCTGGATAGGTCATGGGAGGAATTGTTGTTGATAGTGTTCTGGAGCTCAATGGATAAGTTGTAGTCTTTTCTGTTGAAATGGATTGTATGGTAGTTTCACTTCTTTCTGACATTGGAATTAATATTGGCGAAGACGTTGTTGTAAGTTTTACAGTTGATGGATGCAGTGTTCCCTCTGTCGATGCTGATATTTTCAAGACTCCTGTTGAAAGTGCTGGCATTGGTGATTTGGTCTTTTCAGTTGTCAAGGACACTGTTCCAGCAGAGAAAGGAGACACTGTAGAGACTGGATGACTAGAACTTGTAGTTTTTGTGGTTGTCCTGATGAAGGTAGGAAGCATAGTTGATTCTATTTCTTTTGAAGTTGGATACAATGTGGTTACCTTTGAAGTTGGAAATACAGATGTTTTTTGTGTCATTGACTTTGTTCCTACTGATGGATGTGCTATAGTTGTGGAAGAGAAAGTCTTTACTGGTAGTGGTTCTGTTTTAGAAGAAATTGTCTTATTTGTAGTTGGCCATTTTGATACAATTTCAGGTCCTGTTGACAATATTCCTGTCATAGTCGTTGAAGACACTGTTGTAGTGGTGATCGGCTTTGTTTCAACTGAAGTGGACAGGAAACGAGAATCTGTTGATAATTCAATTGCACTTGTGGTTTTTGCTAATGTTAACCAATCAGGCAGAGATGTTGCTGTGGTGGTTACTCCTCTTGCTGAAGAGACTACCAATGCAGAAGGTGATGTACTGCTTTTTGTGAAATTTGATACCAAAGTTTGCTCTGTGCCAGGTGGGGTTGCAGATGTTATCTTCTGTCCAAAAGTGGTTGTTCCTGTCAATGATGGAAGTGGAGTAGTCACCATTACTGGGATTGTTGATAGATGGGTCGCTAAAGAGGTTTCTACCGTTGGAATAGAAGAGGTGGTCTTTGCACTAGTTGTTGCTACCAGTGAAGTTCTGTACTGGCTGAAGGCAGGTGTTGTGCTAGAAGTTAATGATTTGGCTGAAGCAGTGAAGGCTGGGGAAGTCGATATTCCAGGTGATGCTGCTGAGCTTGTGGGCTTAGGTACTGCTTGCCTAGTGCCTAAAAAAAAGTAAACATGGATTAGTTCCTGAATGTTACTACTTCAACAATATGGAAACAATGAAACTTAGATACATAGAGCATATTTTAGTTTGGGTTTTGCAGTAAACCCTTCAACAACCAACAAATTGATTCTTCCTATCAAAGGTTCTGATTACAGTTTGACCTGTCATTTTCCTTCTGATTTTGTTGAAGTTTCATGTTGATGTAACACGTTCTATTATTATGAGATGGGCTTGAGTTTCAATAGCAAAAGTGTAGATCAGAATAATCTTTTGTTAACACAGTAGAGAGAATAGCAATTAATCCAACTTGGAAACCCTAGAGTGAGGGGGAAATTTCCAACTCATTGGATGAGATCAGGTTTCAACCCAAGACCTAGGGAGAATGGAAAGTGATGTGTAAGCCAGTGGAGGTTCCAATCCCCTTTCAATTCCATCCCGTTGTATCTTCTGGTGGAAAACTTAAACTTGTTATGAAGTTTCACCCTTTTTTTTGTCTTAGAAAACAGAGTTTAAGCACATATTACATTCAATATGTAAATTGTCAGGTAAATGCCCAGAAATACAAAAAATGTTTCTGTTTTCACCAAAAGGTAGAAATAAAACCAGAAACTTAACAAAACATTGCTTCCCTAATATAATTCCATTATTCTAAAATAGCTATTGGGTGCTTTATTGATAAATGAGTAAACCTTTGTATTTGCTTTCTATGGCTAAATTACACTTGTTAAAATTTATTCTGTATACCTGCAATTTACCAAATGAAAGATGGGCTATTGCTTATAATTGTAAGTAAAATATTGCATCAATGCACGTCTTTGCATAGATTAACATTCCAACATTTGCATCTATTTAAAGTCATTGGACTTTCCACTGAGAATAAATTTGTGCAGATTGCCCTTTGCGTTCTGATTCTGGTTTCAGGATTCACTTGTGCTAACAAATTTACTCTCAAATGCTACGCGTTGTATTAATAGTTCAAAATGTTTCCAGCCGACAAATTGGACAGATATTTTAAGCTACGATTTGAGTGCTGTTATATCTGCACGTAAGATAAATCAAGTTCACAAGTGATAGATTTTTGGTTCTTTGCATATTGACAAACCAAAATCTTTAGGTGTACATGTATGTTGTTCTGTTATACACTAATATGTCTGTAGCCAATTTTCTATCCTTTCCTCCCCTCCTCCAATTCTTCTGCAGGAATGCATGTATGTTGGGAGACAGGAGTCCTTCCATATCTCACCCACAAGACTATTATCCACAAGCCAGCCTAGATGGCATGTGCCTGCAAGCTATGTGCTTCTGGGGAAATACCATCTTTATTATTGTCCTTGCCAGATGTACAAAGTTCCCTGTAGCTATTACTAGATATTGATCAAATGAGAGCGCTACCTAAATTTCTCAATAGTTCCCACAAAGCTCTATGGCTAATTGTAGCACATCTTGTGGCAACGTATTGGTATCAGCTGTTTCAACAGAAGTCAGGAGTTAAACCTCAATCTTTCCAGTCTGCATTGCCATGTATTTTAGAGAAAGGTAATTATTGGATGTATTTTCTTCCTTAGTTTGTAAATAAAGTATTAATACATTATCTACTCCAACAATTATCTTTACGGCTTTTGTGAAGAGTGTCGTTAGTTTAATTATATTGTCTGAAATGTTAATTAATACACTAATAACCATATGTATCACCCAACTATATTTAGCTTTGAACCCATACGCTTGTACCTTTGTAAAATTTTTGTGCTCATTGAGGATAGCTCACTTAGAGAGTCTTTTTAGGAGAATGTGGTACTTGGCCATTTCAAGCACAGAATGTTAACTTCAATTATTAGAATCTCAAGGGCAGCTTGGTTGACAATGAAATAAACTTTTCTTGCTGCTAAACCCCAAACTGACATGCCTCAGCTACACAGCATCAGTGTCACATGTTTACATTTTTTCTGTAAAGTTCCTGATTTGGACAAAAATATTAAGATAGTTTTGTGCTGTGAGCCTAAGCTTATCTTTTAGGAAACAGATTAAAGTTGGCCAAACTCACTTCACATTGGACCATAACACCTGCAGGCAGGTAATTTCTACTTGATCTGTCAAAACTTGATTTCATTCCAAAGTTGCAAGCTAATAGTCTTATATGAAATCTTAGAATGTACAATGGGGCTTTAAGAATCTGTGGGGAGAACAAGCAATTTGGATACAAATATTTTTTAGGACTATGCCTGAAAATGTAAAGTTATCTGCTTTCACTGATTAACCATCCTGTGTTATTCCAGCATACTCTTTTATTTTGTTTTAGATTTCCAAGATTTTCAGTACTTTAATTCTGTCAGGTTTTTTTTTAGCATATTTTGACTCTATTTGTCTATAGGAAAACACAAATAAAATGGCTACTTACAGTCCTCTGGATAAACACATCTTTGTGTATCTTCATCAAACACCATATTGAGTGGACAACGAGGTACACAGCCTTCCACGCTTAAGAAAAAGATTATTTCAGTACTCTTTAATTATCACATCTGCATTATACATTTATACCCAAATTATTTAGAAATATTGAGAACAGTGTTGCCCAAAGGACACCATTTTTCTATTCTACCAGTCCAAAATATTCATGAACCACTATTTTGTGTACTTTCCTTTAACCAATTTCTTAACTAAAACTGTACATTTTAACTCCAGTCATATGAATGATCCATAATGTGGCAGCATCACATTTTGAAATTTAGACCTGGATTTTTAAAATGCTGGAGAGCCTCTCCATCATTGCAGAAATGGTGGAGAAGACTAAAATCTAGAAGCCCTGCTCCTGACTACGGAACCAATCATTTTTGTGGGGGTGTGAATGGGACGGTTTGTATTTTGTGCATGCGTGTTTCACAGAGAGAACTACCCATATAAATTAATATGTGCTTCCGCTCTTGTCTGATTTTGGTGACCAGCTGTGTGAAAAATGACGTGCAGATTAGGCCTGGTAAGAACAAGTCTAAATTGCATGAGTTTTTCAGAGAGGTGGGGTATTCCTTTGGATATGGTTCAGTATACCTTTTATGGCAGTCAAGTGCATTTGAGAGTGGTCAGATGCCCTTTGGGAGTAGCCAGGTGCCCTTTGTAATTGTCAAAAGTGTACTCAAATGTGCATAAAAAGGATGCATACTTATTGGAACTGTTAAGAGGAGCTATCAAAAGTTGGGTAAAAGTAACTGAAATGAGGGGCTGTCAAAAGAGACAAAAGCAAATGTTGAAAGCAACTGGGAGGAGGAAAGTACCAAAAGTGTCAAAATCAACTATCCAGCTGTTAATTAACTTAAAACATCTGTTCTTCAAATCTTTTAAAAAACTTTTTGCAGCGTTTTTAAAAAAGTCATTACTTGCTCTTTCACTCTGTCTTTTGGCATAAGTCTGAGGGTTATCAATACTGGACTATTTGTGCTGCAATAAATGAAATAGATGGTTTTATGAATGACTGTCTTCTTTCAGAAAATAAAGTCTGCAATAGACATTTACAACTTAATTTTATTTAATCTAAGCATGGCTTCTGAGATCTGCCCATAGAGAATATCATGGCTACCTGGTAGGTGTAAGGGTAAACTGGGGGGCATTCATTGGTATGTCTTGGCATCAGGTTGGCATATGGGTTATAAAGAGCCATGGTGAGTGAGTGGAGGGCATAGGTTGATTTGAAAATTATGGTTATAGGAGTGGGGAAGGGTCACAGGTTAGGATGGTGATGGGCAGATATCATACAGGATATGAGCAGCTATGGTAGTGAGTAAATAGCATGAGATGACATGGGTTGGCATGGAGGTGGCATGACGAGTGTGTATGGGGCAAGAAGGTCTCTTTAACAAAGCTTTAGTATACCAAGGCAGGCCCACCTCAACACCTGATAGCCTCTGAACTAATTCTGGAGGTCATCTGGCCTGACTCACAGAGGGCTCTATAATCCCAAAATAAATCTAAGGACACGGTGACACAATAGTTAGCATTGCTGCCTCATAGTGCCACGGACCAGGGTTCAATTCCAGCCTTGGGTGACTGGCCCTGTGGAGTTTGCACATTCTCCCCGTATCTGTATGGATTTCATCCCAGAGACCAAAGATGTTCCAGTTAGGTGGATTGGTGATGCTAAATTGCCTTTTACTGTTCAAAGATGTGTAGATTAGATGGATTAGCCATGGTAATTGCGTGGAATTACAGGGAAAGGGCAGAGGGCAGGGCCTGGGTAAGATGCTCTTTTGGAGAGTAGGTGCAGACTCGATGGGCTGAATGACCTCCTGCTGCACTGTAGGGATTCTATGAAATCTAACAGCTCAAATGTGTGCATCCATGAGGCACTCTCAGCCAAAAGCAGCAGAAAAATGGTATTCAACCACAATGTGCCAAACCTTACTCTGAACTCGACCATTACCATCAATCTGGGGGACAAATAAAAGATGAAAATACTGGAAACACTCAGCAGGTTTGACAGGTTTTGTGGAGCTCTGATGAAAGTTAACAACCTGAAACATTAATTTTGTTTCTCTGTCCACAGATGCTGCCATGACTGTTGAGTATTTCCAGCATTTTCTGGTTTTATTTAAGCGAGAGGATCAATCCTGGTTTAGTGAGGGGCTTAGGAGAGCATGTCAGGAACAGCACAAGGTGTACCTAAAAATGAGGTGCCAACCTGGTGAAGCTACAGCACAGGAATATATATATGCTAAACAGCAGAGGCAGGATGCTAATGACAGTGTAAATGATCCCACAAAGGTTAGATCAAAGTTCTGCCTTGCATTCTCATCCAGTTCTGGATGGTGGAAAACAATTAAACAAATAATAGGGGAATAAGCTCCACAAACATCACCATTCCAGAAAAAAAAAGTTAATGTTGTGAGTCCAATGTGACATTTCTTCAGCTTGTAAGTATTTCCAGCTCTTCCTGTTTTCATTTCTGACTTCCAGCATCCACAGTATTTCACTTTTATCTCATCCTACATGCTGTGCAAGCCCAAAACATCAGTGCAAAAAGCAAGATTGAACCATTTGTCGATATCTTCAGCCACAAGTGCCAAGTCAATGATCCATATCTGCACTTCCTGAGGTCTTTAGCATCATAGATGCCAGACTTCCGCCTTTTGAATTCATTCACGTGATATTGAGAAACGGCTGAACACATTGGATACAGCAAAAGTTATGGCTCCTGACAATATCCTAGATGTAGTCTCATAGCATGAAGTTTCACAGCACCAGGTCAAAATGAGCAATGAAACCTCCTGTTACCATGTATTCCTTCAGCTGATGGATCAATAATCCTCCATGTTGAAAACTATTTGGAGGAAGCATTGAGGGTGTCAAGGGCACAACATGTACTCTAGATGGGGACTTCAGTGTCCATTACCAAGAATGGCTTGGTAGCACCACTACTGACTCAGCTAGCCAAGTCCTGAAGGGCATTGCTGCTCGGCCGATGGCGAGGGAACCAACAAGAGGGAAAAACATACTGAACCTCATCCTCACTAATCTGCTTGCCGTAGATACATCTGTCCATGACTGTGCCGATAGGAGTAATCACTGCAGTCCTGATGGGGACAAAGCCGCTCTTCACATTGAGAATACCGTCTATTGTGTTGAGTGGCACCACCACTGCGCCAAATGGGGTAGATTTTGAATAGAACCAACAACCCAAGATTGGGCATCCATGAAGTGCTGTGGGCCATCAGCAGCAACAGAATTGTACTCAAACAATCTGTAACCTCATGGTCCAGCACATTTACCATTACCATCAAGCCAGGGGATCCACCCTCTTCAATGACGGGTGCAGAGTGGCGCCAGACATACCAAAAAAAGAGGTATCAACCTGGTGAAGTCACAACTGAGAGGACTACCTGTGTGCTAAACAGTGTATAGACAAAACTAAGTGATCCCATAACCAACGGATCAGAATTAAGCTCTACAGTCCTGCCACGTCCATTTATGTGTGAATGGTGGTGGACAATTAAACAACTCACTGGAGGAGGAGGCTCCACAAATATTCTCATTCTTAATGAAGGGGGAGCCCAGCACAAAAGGTTAGGTTGAAGCGTTTGTAACAATCGTCAGCCAGAAGTGCTGAGTGAATGACCCATCTCAGCTTCTTTCAGAGGTCCCTAGCATCACAGATGCCAGTCTTTAATTAATTCAATTCACTTGAAATTAAGAAGCAGCTGAAGGAAATTGATACTTCAAAGGCTATAGGTTCTGACAATATTCTGGCAATAGTAATGAAGACTTGTGCTCCGGAACTTGACGCATTCCTAATCAAGCTGTTTAAGTATAGCTACAGTGCTGGCATCTACCCAGAAATATAGAAATTGCCCAGGTATGTCCTATACTAAAAAAGCAGGACAAATCCAAATGGGACAGCTACCACCCTTTCAGTCTCTTCTTGATCATCAGTAAGGTGATGAAAGGGGTTTCGCAGACATTCCCTAATCTTTTGATCATATATATGCCATACATAAATCCTCGGAACTAAATCTAGCGCTGACACATTCCTTCTTTGTTGATCCAGAAAGTATTCCCCACAATATAGAAATCCCAGTATAAATATTGGGCAAACCTGCGAACTAAATTCTGAAAACTCAATGTTCTACAGTTCTTTTAATCTAACTCCTTGTAGAGTATTTGAGTTTTCAGGTGTAGAACAACACACTGCAATGTCAAGGACAATCTTAACTGATTCAAGGGATGGCACCACTGAGACTAACATTTTGTGAAAGTCCAATGTGAAAGCTTTTCCTCAAGTTGCCTCTGTTTTTTTTTGCTAATCATGTTAAATCTAGGTCAATACACAAAGGACATAGATTTAAGGTGATGGACAAAAGAATCTGAGATGACATGAGATAAAACTTTTTTACGTAACAACTGGGTAGGATCTGGAATGCTCTACCAATATCTGCCTTCAGAAGGGACTTTGATGAATGCTTGCAGAGGTATGCAAAAATTGTGGGGAATAAGATAAACTGGATTGCTGTTCAAAGAAGCTAGCATAGACAAGATGGGTCGAAAGACCTTGACTGTGCTTTATATGATGAATCTACTCTATGATGAAAAGGGAGTGCCACAAGGCACTAAAATACATCTTTTAAAATTTTGTGCAGAACTCCTGCACAACTTTTTGAAGACTGAAGAAACATGCGCTGAAAATCTCCATCATTAGTTACAACTGAAATACTCTGGTGCCACTGAAACTGAAAGGTGGGTTTCTGTGGGGGAGGAGGGGCTTTGTGGGGGTGGGGTTTCTAGGAAGTGGGGGGAGGTTCCATAATGATAATGGGTTATTTTATTCTATTATTATATTTTTGACATTGGGTGTCCCCATATGTATGTCAAGAGCTGAGGTTGTTGGCAGGAGCCCACCCCACCATCATGACATGATGGGTCCCGCCTCCTTGATTATTTAGACCAAATGTTAAAAGATATGATGGAAAAATCCAGCAGAGGAGCTGGTGAGCAACACCTTGTTTTTCCCATCTGAGTTCTGACACTTAATCAAAAAATTAGAAAGCTTTGCTCCACTTGCATGTATCCTTTGTGTGATTGCATAACAGTTTAAGTCTGAAAGGAAAATAACACACTTAAAAAAACAAGGTTCGATCCCTGATCTATTGATGGTCATTCAGCCAATTCAACAGTGAAAGCAGTATAATTTACCCCTGAGCTAAAGGGAAAGAAAATTCACTAAAAGTTCATGCACCTGATCAACATCCTAACAGAAAGACCATATGGGAAAGCACCAGGAGCCAGGTTTAATTCCAGCCTTGAGTAACAGTCTGTGTGAAGTTTGCACATTCTCCCTGTGTCTACACGAGTTTTCTCTGGGTGCTCTAGTTTCCTTCCACAGTCCAAAATGTGCATTTTAGGCGGGTTGGCCATGCTAAAATTGTCCCTTAGTGTCCCAAGATGCGTTGATTAGGAGGATTAGTGGGTCAAATACGTGGGGCTACGGGGATAGGGCTTGGGTGGAAGGTCGTTGAGGACTCAATGCACTGAGTGGCCTCCTTCTGCACTGTGTGGATTCTATATTAGGTGAGGATAAAAAGGGTTCAGCTGTGCATCTCTCCATGTTTGAATAACTAACCAAACGCTAACTATATAGGCTCAGATATGAGGGGTTTAAATGTATCAATGAATGTTGAATTGTGCTGGGTGCTGCTGACAGTTGGGGAACTGAATGCCTACACAACTGAACACTTGTAGGGGAGGAGAGGAAAAAAATTAGAGGGTAATTTATATTAAGGCTAGAATCCTGAGTTTGAAAGTTCTAGTCAAAACTATTTTGTGTAAACTTTCTCAATGGATTCCAACTTATTTAGTAATAAAAGTTGGGGATTTCTTTTTGTAGATGTATAACAAGAGGCACATGTTAGGGATATTAAAAGCTGAAATAGTCTCTCAGTTGTCAAAAGCTTACATTACTCAGTGAGAGCCCAGAATAGCCAAAGAAATAGTGATATGAGGATGAAATGTTGTGAATGTGCACAGATGTATGTGGACCATGGGTCTGACACTCCAAAAAAAAACTGATACTTAAATTCTTAGACATAGCACATGCATACACAGCATGCCTAAGGATTTGTATATCGTTTTTGATAGATGGAAGAATGGACCTCACATGGAGATTAATGTTGATGGATACTTTTGATTGAGAAGGGAAAAACATTAATATTATTTTGTGTTTATTGAACAATATGATGGTGGCATAAACAATGTAACAAAATTCAGGAAGTTTATACAGCTGTGTTATTTCTCAGACATTTTTCCAAACTATTAAACTGAAAAGACGCGATTTGAGACTGAAGTTGTTTTAAATCTGCAAAGATGTTAATTGATAAAAGCAGAGAAGAGCTTACACAGGATTTTATGACCCTGCTCACTCCAAAAGTGTAAAATCCTGCCCAAGGTCAATGGACCTTTCCACTGTCCGCCCCTTGCTTGCTCCGATTCCCGTGGTGGGCGGGACAGTAATATTCTGGCTCAACATATAGCATTTCAGATTATTGAAATCATAATTCGATACAAAAAAATACTTTTCAGCTATGATTTAAACGTGCTGAAAGTTTAATCATTTTACTGAAAATTAACAACTGAGATTTGAGCAAAAAAAACTCTTACCTTCACAGTTGAATTTTTACATTTTACATTTTCCACAGTTAACATGTAATTTGCAATACCCATTTGTAGCTAAATGTTGGATCTGTTCTAAATTCATACGTTCAAAATTTCAAAAGCCATAACAGCAAACTTGTACCCTTTTGACTTAATCGTCTTTTTGTCTGTCACTTAATAAACAATACTTTGAGGAAAGCTTGAAGCCCTGAAGCTGCCACCAAGAGCTGGCGTTCAGCTCTACAGAATGAGTTATATAGTTAAATTATTCTCAGTTGTACAGTGAATATTCTCAAAACAGTCATTTGAATTGGATGTGTCCTAATCTGAGGTGGCAGGAATTGAGGGGTGAAAATGAGGGATGAAAATTCATAGTGTAAATCTCCCAGTGACTGATCATAAAGTGAGAGCATTGGCACATCTGTCTGCTTTGTAGGGTGAAAATAGTAAATGACACATGAAAATTCAAAAAGGGAAGGAAGATAAATCTTCTAGTCAGGAATTCAGATAAGCCATCATCACTTTGAAAGACCACATTACACTGAGTATGTTGTACATGATGTATGCATTCTGTCCACAAGGTTTAGCTTTCTGCATCGGGAATTTCAGTTATACATTTTATGATCGCATTTAATATTGAAAAGGAAATGGAAAAGATATAAGCACTTTGCCATCATATAGTTGATCAACCAACATAGTCATTTAAAATGTACTAGAACCAGAACAAAGAACAAAGAAAATTACAGGACAGGAACAGGCCCTTCAGTCTTCCAAGCCTGCAGTGACCATGCTGCCCATCTGAACTAAAACCCCCTACCCTTCCGGGGACCACATCCCTCTATTCCCATCCTATTCATGTATTTGTCCAAACGCCCCTTAAAACTCACTATCGTATCTACTTCCACTACCTTCCCCGGCAATGAGTTCCAGGCACCCACCACCCTCTATATAAAGAATTTGCCTCGTGCATTTCCTTAAAACCTTGCCCCTCGCACCTTAAACCTATGCCTCCTAGTAATTGACACATTCACCCTGGCAAAAAGCTTCTGACTATTCACTCTGTCCATGCCCCTCAAAATTTTGTAGACTTCTATCAGATCACCCCTCAACCTCTGTGTTCCAATGAGAACAAACCAAGCTTCTCCAACCTCTCCTCATAGCTAATGCCCTCCATACCAGGCAACATCCTGGTACATCCCAGACTTATCATCCACCAAGTCTTTCTCTCTGGTGAATACTGACTCAAAGTTATTTACTGCCTCGCCCATTTCCTCTGGTTCCACGCATAAATTCCATCACATGTCCTTGAATGAGCCAACCTTCTTCCTGGCTACCCTTTTGCTCTTAAATATGTATAAAAAGCTTTGGGAATTTCCTTAATCCTGCTGGCCATTGACATATTGTTGCCTCTTTTAGCAATCCTAACTCCTTGCTTAAGTTTCTTTCTACTTTCCTTGTATTCCACACTTGCTTTGTGTGTTCCCAACCTCCTTGCATGGACAAAAGGTTCCTTTTTCATTTTGACTAGGCTCATAATATCTCTCGTCATCCAACGTATCCGAAACTTCCCATACTTATCCTTCATCCTCACAGGAACGTGCCGGTCCTGAATTCCTATCAACTTATATGTGAAAGCCTCCCACATGCCAGATGTTGATTTGCCCTCAAACATCTGCTCCCCATCTACTTTCTTTAGTTCCTGCTTAATATTGTAATTAGCCTTCACCCATTTAGCACCTTCACCTGAGGACTACATTTATCTTTATCCATCAGTACCTTAAAGCTTATTGAACCAGTCACTCTTGAAAGAAATTTAGTCACTATTTTCTCAGTCAGTAATATTTCTAATTTTCTAATTTTCAACACAAGATTAAGGAAAAAATGCACACAAACAATTTGTAAGGACAACTGTTCTTCATTTAAAATTCTCAGGTTTGTCACAAAAAGCGTGAATTATATAGATATTTTCTAAACTAGCCAGTGGAATTTTATCCAAGTGTACGTGTAGTATCACATGTGCAATGTCATCCCTTTTAAAAAATACTTTATGCGTCAATGTTTCAATGAAGTTGCATCAAATGTGAATTATTTAATGGCCCATGAACCACTCACTCCGAGTTGTACTACTGTTTCACTGCATTTTCATATAATATGATTGTGTATTACAAAGATGAAAAAATACTGTTCAATGTTTATAATGGAATTAATTTAGATACTCAGTGAAGCTGGAAAATATGGATATACAACTGAAGTTATAGGAATTTTATTTCACATATGTTTTTTTGTGAATCGCAAATCTGTTGAGACCAAGAGGTGAGCATTTCAAACTAATCTTGCATCTGTAAAGCAGGGTTTTGTTCAATATGAAAAAATCTGCACTGTTGGATATTTGATCTCTCTGGTTCTACATTCCCATTCGTGTGTGAATAATCGTTTTTCTTTCAAATCTACAAAATGCAGTTGTGACAAACTGATATGTCTTTTCAGACAGCGAATGTGTTCGCAGTTGACTCAATTTTCTGATCTTACTAGTCAATTGAACAGTATCAGATCTATATTATAGTGCAAAATTTGCATGACTCATTTTCTAAGTACTAATCTTCAGGCCAATCAATGGACAATGCTCTTGTGTGAAACCAGTTACTGTGTGGAGTGCCTTGCCCCATGATGGTTCTTCCCATATTATGGGGAAAATTTTAGTTTTTCTTTACCAGCATGAAACAGCATTCCTTAAGATGTCATTGCACAACAGTTAATGAGCAAAGCTTGCATATTATAACTCCATGGCACAGCATGCTGTTACCAAAGTACATTTCACTCTGAATCACAAGAAATGTTTAAAAAATCTAAAAAAAACTTCCACTCTCTAAAGCACTTTATTATTGTCACTGAAATATTTTAAATTCATTCATCAGCAGCCTGGCAGGTCGCAGAGGTTCACATTCTGTTAATATATTCCCTTAGTGTACATATACCTTGGTAGTGCTTGACAAATCTTGCCTGTGGGATCTCTGCAGGTTCTGCTGCAAGGGCTGGTGCAAGTCTCATATTGCCACTCACACATAGAATGAGCTGGAGACAATACCTCTGCATCTGTGTAATACACAAGTAAATTTGTATTTCATTCAGAAGCCATTATGATGTATACATTTTATTTATAAAATACCTGTAACAGCAATCTAAAATAACACCCAGTCTGCTTTTGATGCTTACCACACATGAAGCTTTATCCTCAAATTCCTGTGCATCTTTATTTCAAGTACAAAAGACAAAGACAATGATTTGTAATGTACAGGAATCTTCCCAACAGCAGAAAACACTTCAGTCAGACTGTCTGGAGCCTCTCAAGTGACCTTTACATTCATAAAATAGACATTGCATTGTGACATCTTTATGCTTTGTCCCTTGCCTCACAATATTAGATTACTTTATTGCATTATGCATCTCTCTTGCTCTACTACACATATTGCCTCCTGCTTATCTCTGTCTCAACCTGTGCCCCCTGCCCCCCACCAACTCCACTCCATCTTTCAATGTTAGCCCCTTCTCTCATTACAGTGCCATTGACAGCAGAGCCTTGAGGTATTTTGGCCCACCCTTCCCTTCAGCCCAAAAATCTCCTTTCACTATGAAGGAGTTTGATGGGAGAGTCATAGACCAGAATCTTATGACATTCACGACATGAAAACGGGAGTAAATCTGCTGGTTTCTTCAGCAGGACTTTCAAAATGAATTACCCACACTCTGTGTACTGCAGAGTGCACCAGCGTGAATCAGTTCAAAAATCAGGGGGCTGGGCCAATTCCCACTGGAGCAGCTGGCAGCATAGCACTGAGTGGGCCACTGCACATGTGCCAATCTGTCAGTGCAGGATCGGCACATGCGCAGTAGCCTGCATTGCTGGTCTTCCAATTGCTAGCCAGCTCAATCGCCATCTGTGTGAACCCCTGCTCCCACTTCAGTCTGATCGCTGACCCCTGAATGTGTCCAGGCCACCCTCGACCCCCCCACCTCCACCCCCAGCCCACCTGATCTCCTCCTCCCCCACCCCGGAAGCTCCAACCCTCACCACAGCCCTGGCCCCTCCCCTAGCAGGCTGACACCCCTTTCCTTCCCAACCCCAATGCCCAGCACAGATCGTTGGCTGGCCTTTGACACTCAGCCGAAATGCAGAGTAGCAGCAGGACCCCATATCCCAATCAATCACTTCCAGAGTCCCCATCCCCATTAGGCCCTACCACCTTAGCACTGCCCGATGCTTGGTGAGCAGTGCCAAGGTATCCCTGGGCACTGACAAGGTGGCAATGTCCAGGCAACACCCCCCCCCGCACCTAACTTCGTGAGGGTCATTGATTGCCCCCACCCCCCTCTTCACTCCACTGCAGTCAGGCTGCCGGCTCTCCACAACTGCGGAACTATACTAAATCCGGCTGGAGTGAAATACTCCTCATGAGGAGGAGAGGTAGCATGCCTGGAGATTTCAGTCCTGGGCCCGCTAATCATATTTAAATAGGTTTAAAAAGGTGATTTGAATAAATTATGCAGCATCGCGCCAGAAATTGGCATGGAGCTGATGGCGCCAGAAATCCAGCTGCCAGAGGCATGCAGAGGCTGTGGCACCCAGCGGGGAACCCACAAAATGGCCTCTGCGTGAGTGTTTCGGCCCGCTGCTTTACAAAAGCAGTGAAGCAGGCTGGAAGAATTGCCCCCAGATGTTTCTAGTTGTGGAGTCCAAATCTGTGGATCATAACTACATGATAGCTAACAAATAATAAACTAATAAATAAACTATGAAAAAATGCAGGAGTAATTCCTTTGCCCAGAGAATAGCTTGAATGTTGATACTAGATGAAGTAATGGAGATGGATAGCATAGATGTTCTAATACAACTGGGTGATCCTCAGTCGTCCAGTGGCTATGAGCTCCATGACCCTGCCTGTGACTGCCTCTTCCCAAGAGCCAAACTTTGATTTAGTACCTGAGGTACTAGCTGATTTAGTGATGATGACAGATAATGATGATAAAAGGTTCAGGACTAGCAGGAAGGTGAAAGAGCACAGGTGCTCTCAGAGGCAAAGTAGAATTGCAGGTGTATGATCTGGAGTGACCATCACGTCACCTTCTTCCTGGTTAGTTGCCACACTCCACGGTATCAACTGGCATCTTCACATTGAATGGCAGACCACTATTTGCACATCACCCCTCCATTCCACCTCATCCATCTTCCAGGATATAGAGATGACAATACAGCCCCTTAGTGAGGGACATTTGTGCAAGCAGAGGCTGGTTAATTTTGGGCAGGCATGCAGCTCCCTCTGAAAAAACTGAACTGTGCCACAGACTAAAGCTTACAGAAAAGATGTATGCCTTTGCTGGAAGCTTTGCAGCACAGAGCAATGTTGCCAGTATTTTAAAAAAAAGCCCTGTCAAAATGCTTTGTTGACCTGTACAAAAGGTCCAATATTATAAATGTGATCGCATGGGAAAAGAACGAGGGCAGATTGAACATAAGAACTAGGAGCAGGAGTAGACCATCAGGTCCCTCAAGCCTGCTCCGCCATTCAATAAGATCATGGCTGATCGTTTTGTGGACTCAGCTCCACTGACCCGATTGCTCACCATAACCCTTAATTTCTTTACTGTTCAAAAATGTACTAATCTTTGCCTTGAAAACATTCAATAAGGTAGCCTCAACCGCTTCACCGGGCAGGGAATTCCACAGATTCACAACCCTTTTTGTGAAGAAGTTCCTCCTCAACTCAGTCCTAAATCTGCTCCCCCTTATTTTGAGGCCAAGCCCCTTGGTTCTAGTTTCACTAAGTGGCGTTTGCTACCAAATAAACCTGTTGGACTTTAACCTCATGTTGTGAGACTTCTTACTGTAGTTTCACCCGCCAGTGGAAACAATATCCCTGCATCTATCTTATCTATTCCCTTCATAATCTTATATATTTTTATAAGATCTCTCCTCGTTCTTCGAATTCCAATGAGTATAGTCCCAGTCTACTCAGTCTCTCCTCATAAGCCAACCCTCTCAACTCTGGAACCAACCTAATGAATCTTCTCTGCCCTCCTTCCAGTGCCAGTATATTATTTCTCAAGTAAGGAGACCAAAACTATATACAGTACTCCAGGTGTGGCCTCACTAGCACGTTACACAGCTGCAACATAACCTCGCTGTTTTTAAACTCCATCCCTCTAGCAAATTCTATTTGCCTTCTCAATTACCTGCTGCACCTGCAAACCAATTTCTTGTGATTCTTACACAAGGACACCCAGGTCCCTCTGCACAGAACCATGCTGCAATTTTTCACCTTTTAAATAATAGTCCATTTTGCTGTTATTCCTACCAAAATAGATGACCTCAGATTTATCAACGTTGTACTCCATCTGCCAGACCCGTGCCTCCTTACTTAGACTATCTATATCACTTTGCAGACTTTCAGCGTCCTCCGCACACTTTGCTCTGCCACTCACCTTAGTATCATCTGTGAACTTTGACAAACCTATGTAAATCTTAAACAACTGTGATCCCAACACTGATCCCTGAGGCACACCACTACTCACTGATCGCCAACCAGAAAAATATTCATTTACCCCCACTCCTTGCTTTCTATTCGTTAACCAATCCTCAACCATGCTCATACAATATCTGTAACACTGTGCACTTTTACCTTATGCAGAAGTCTTTGGTGCAGCACCTTATCAAATGCCTTCTGAAAATCCAGGTACACCATATCCACAGGTTCCCCATTGTCCACTGCGCATGTAATGTTCTTAAAGATTTCCACCAAATTAGTTAAACATGACCTGCCCTTCATGAACCATGCTGTGTTTTTCCAATGGGACAATTTATATCCAGATGTTTTGCTATTCCTTGATGATGATTAAAACATTTTTCCTACTACAGAAGTTAAGCTAACTGGCCTACAGTTATCCATCTTTTGTCTACCTCTTTTTTTAAACAGTGGCGTCACATTTCTTGTTTTCCAATCTGTGGGAACCACCCCAGAATCAGCAAATTTTGGTAAATTACCACAAGTGCATTTGTTATTTTCCACGCCATTTCTTTTAGTACTCTGGGATGCATTCCATCAGGGCCTGGAGACTTGTCTACTTTTAGCCGAATTAGCTTGTCTAACACTACCTCTTTCGTGATAATAATAGTTTCTAGGTCCTCACCTGCCATAGCCTTCCTGTCATCAATTTTTAGCATGTTATTTGTATCTTCCACTGTGAAGACTGACACAAAATACCTCTTCAATGCCTCAGCCATTTTCTCATTTCCAGTTATTACATCCCCCTTCTTATCCTTTAAAAGAGCAATGTTTACTTTAGCCACTCTTCTTTGTTTTATATATCTGTAGAAGCTTTTGCTATCCGTTTCTATACTCTGAACTAGTTTACTCTCATAATCCATCTTACTTTTCCTTATAGCTTTTTTATAGCTAGCATCTTCCAGGCAGAGCAAGAGTGCATCAGCCTTCATGGAGCATCGACTGACAGTCTGAACAATGAAATCTTTGATGTGACATGGGCTGTCTGCCAACTCAATTTCTAACTAATAGTGGTGCATCTGATCCTTGTGACTCGTAACCTCAGCTATGCCCCTCCCTTATCAGCTGTGGGGTTATCAATGAAGAGAGATCAAAGAGGTGTGCCAGGAGCTTTCGCTCAGTGAATCCTGAAAGAGAGAAAGCCCTAATGAAAGTGGCAAACCCTGTAAGAGAAAGGAGTTCGGAGAGGAAGGGCAAAAGCTCATGATGTAGGAAACATATTAGATTGAGTGCATTGTTAGTGTTGAACAGCACCATGAAGAACTTCAGCCAAGATACCTGGTCCTGGGGCACTCACTGAGGTCACACCTTTGAAACCCATCACCACCCCCCCAACTCCAAGTGATTTGCATAATCCCCTGTGCAACTTGGAGTAAAGTTGAGAAGGGCACTTATCTCCTTGCTCCCCCTTAAATTTCATGGAGCCAGGTCACCACTTCTCAGGACCTGCACCAAATCACGCCCGCATAATTTTCAGCTGGGGAGGTGAGCGCATCATGTGAGGCTGTTGAATTGTGCTTCCAGACTGCTAGTAACATTACAATGAGGGATTTTGCATATTTATCGGATTCCCACCCACTCTGGCAGGCTGGGAACATTGTGACTGGTTTGACACCTAATGGGAATCCCATTTTAGGCCCAATGCCCAATTCAACAGAACATTGGGATTTCCGCCGGGAGCTAGCAAGCCAGGTGAATCCCGAGTCATGTCTTTTGATAAGCTGTTCAGAATTAGACAGCTCCAGTAGAAATGCCAAGAATAGAACATGGACCTCTACACCATGTTTGTTGACCTGACCAAGGCCTTTGACACAATCAGCCATGAATGGGCAAAGCAAACCAACTTTTGATTTTCCAGTAGCTTTGTCAATTAAATCTTCTTAATTTCCTCCTATGATAAATGGGATACATCCATTGCACTATATTTGCAATGGGAGGGTCATCAAGACAGCAGCTAATGGCAACCAGTAGCAGCCTGTAGATTGCTTCATTATTGCTGGATGAAGACCGATTGAGTTTGTGGCTAAAGTGCTCTGCCTAATCTTTCTAGAACTTGTTTTTTTTTCCTGTGAACAGTATTAACCTAACAGCACCAAAGATTGATGACTAAACTGTAGCCTGGGATCTGTAAAGAGATTTCAGAGCACCACAGAATCATTTCCAGTCTTTATGGTTAGTATATGACTGAGATTTGTCTGCTTTTTATTCAGCCAAGGGTTTTGCATTTCTCTAAGCTTGCATTGAACAATCCTGAGGATGTTTCATTCAAAATTGTGATTGGATAATGATGACTTGTCATTGAGATAAATGCTGTTAGAAATGTAGAAATGGCAGAAGCTCTCAAACTCCTGTTGAGTGGCAAAGCTCCAGGAGCTTTCCCAATTGCAATTGCCAAGGCTGGAGGTCAATGTCTGGTCAAGAAGCTCACTTTCACTTTAAGTGGGAGTCAGGAACCAACCAACAAGAGTACAATGATGCCTCCATTGTCCACCTTTACAATTTGCAAGGGACTCTTCCATCTTGTGACAATCCATGAATGCCTTTGAAAGAGAGAAATTTGGCTGCCATGAGAAGTTTAACAGAATGGTTCAACAGTTCCATGACAGCTTGCTTGTGCATGTCGTGGATGATGATGAGTCCTCTGAGCCATTCCTAGCCATTAGTGGAGTTAAATGGGGCTGTGTGCTAGCACCAACCCTCTTCAGCATGTTTATCTCTGCTATACTCTCTGATGCCTTCCATTATTGTGATTCTGGCATCAAAATCAGGCAGTGCATGAATGGGAAGCTGTCCAATCTGAGATGACTTCAGCCAAAGACTAAGGTCTCCAAGGATACACTATATGATTTCTTGTTCACCAACGATTGTGCACTAGCTGCTGGTTCAGAGCTGGACATGAAATATAGCATGAAGTTGTTCGCCAGTGCATGTAACAACTTTGGCCTTACAATCAGCACAAAGAAAACTAATGTCCCAGCCTGCATCAGAAAGACCCTATCTTGATCACAATGACCAGACCTGTCAGCACTTATCTCAGCAGCACATTCTCTGGAACTGATATTGCAACACATGCAAGAATTGCCAAAGCAAGTATAACCTTCAGCAGACTTTGAACATCAACTTGGGAATGAAGAGGAGTAGGTCTACCTATCAAACTGAAAGTCCATAGAGTCTGCCCACTCCACTCTATGCATTTGAGACTTGCACTACCAGCATCGTGCCAAAAAGCTCAACCACCTGCTCTTAAGCTGCTTTCAAAAGCTTAAGTGGATCAAATAGCAGGACAAAATATCAGACATTGAGATGCTCATGTGTGCTGGTATGTTAAGCATCCACTCCATGTTGAGACAGCCACAACTGAGTTGGGCTGAATATAAGAACATAAGAACATAAGAAATAGGAGCAGGAGTAGGCCATCTAGCCCTTCGAGCCTGCCCCGCCATTCAATAAGATCATGGCTGATCTGTCGTGGCTCAGTTCCACTTTCCCGCCCTCTCCCCATAACCCTTAATCCCCTCTCTTATCAAGAACCCATCAACCCGCTTCTTAAAAATATTTAGCGAGGCAGCCTCCACCACTTCAACGGGCAGAGAATTCCAGAGATTCACCACCCTTTGAGTGAAGAAGTTCCTCCTCAACTCCGTTCTAAACCGCCCCCCCTTTATCTTGAGGCTGTGCCCCCTAGTCCTACTGTCTTTTTTGAGCGGGAAGAGTCTCTCCACCTCTATCCTATCCATCCCATTCATCATCTTATACGTCTCAATGAGATCTCCCCTCATTCTTCTAAACTCTAACGAGTACAAGCCTAGTTTATTCAGCCTCTCCTCATAGCTCAATCCCCTCAACTCCGGTATCAGCCTAGTAAACCTCCTCTGCACTCCCTCCAGGGCCAAAATATCCTTGCGCAGGTGCGGCGCCCAAAACTGCACACAGTACTCCAGCTGCGGCCTCACCAATGCCCTATACAGCTGCAGCAAGACCTCCCTACTTTTATATTCAATCCCCCTCGCTATGAAGGCCAGCATCCCATTCGCCTTCCTGACCACCTGCTGCACCTGCAAGCTGGGTTTTTGCGACTCATGCACAAGGACCCCGAGGTCCCTCTGCACCGTCGCCTGCTGCAGTTTTTCGCCACGTAAGTAATAGTCCTTCCTACCATTCTTCCTACCAAAGTGGACCACCTCACACTTGCCAACATTAAATTCCATTTGCCATTTCCTGGCCCATTCGCCCAGCCTATCTAGATCCTTCTGCAGACTCTCCACACCCTCCGCACAATTTACCTTTCCCCCAATCTTGGTGTCATCAGCAAATTTCGACACCCTGCACTCGGTTCCCTCCTCCAGATCATCTATATAAATGGTAAATAGTTATAGCCAAAATGTCTGACACTCACTTACCAAAGCAATTCTTCTATGGAAAGTTTGACTCTGGGCTGTGCCCTCAGGGCAGTCACAGGAAATACTACAAAGAGAATCTGAAGGCTTCATTTAGAAGTTTTGAAATTGGCTTCGAGTCCTGGAAAAAGCTCACCCAGGATCTCTGCACTTGACACAACCAAATAAATAAGATGCAGCCTCCTTTGAAGGCGAGTGCACATCTGGGGCAGAGAGAAAACACAAAGAGAGGAAGTTCCAAACCAGCAACTCACCCAAAACTCTACTATTTGCAGTATATTCTTTTGAGCAGAACCTTTTAGATCAGCCTTAGAAATCATCCACATACACCTAGAATCCTGCCAAACACCCAAATGATGAACATGGTCAGCTTTGCTTCAAAGTACGAATGGAAATAACATTCCCAATGTTGATTCCTAAGGGCCTCACTTTTCTGGACTGCTTATTCAGACAGGTCATGACAGGATTGAAATGACAGGATGGGGGAATGAGAATCATAGATAACAGGTTTTGTGATTGTAATAGTTGTATGTCCAGCAGGGAATAAATTAGAGAGCAAATTCTAGTTACATATATGCATGGTTAAACCTGGGACTTTCTGATTGATTTTCTCTGCTCCTCCTAAAGCTTTGTTCCACTGGAACCTTGCCAATGGACGTGACATTAAGATACCTAAAGGGTATGAAGTTGCAGTTCTTGTCTACTGGTTATCCATTAAATACACCAGAAAACATTAGGGCCAATGCACTCAGATGTAAATTTTTTTTTAACTGCATTTTAAGTCTTAATTTTTGCTAAAGAACCTCTCCAGACTTAAAATGTTGCTTTTACAATCTTATTCCTTCATTACTGTTGGAAATTGAATTAATTTTTTTTTCTTTTGATTCTTTTTTTTTGTCTCAATCCTAACCTTCTTTCCCTCTCTTTGTTTCACTTTCTGTGTGTGATTTTACATCGAATCACATATTCTTAATTACACTCCCTACGTTAGACTTTGAAAATCCTCACTGAGACAGCAATCTGACAGAAGGAATATGTTGTTGCATGCCCTACTCACAGATGCCATGGGTCCTGTAGACAGGGTGCTGCACTGTAGAAGTGGTAGCCATAAGTTGCCACTCAGATGCTCATAAAGATTCTGTGGACAGCTGTAAGCTTAATGGACAGCAAAAATCTTTCCTTTGGCGTTGACCATAAATTGCAGGTCATAGAATGATATAGCACCGAAGGTCGACTATGTGCTAGTCCAAGTCCCTGCTCGTGCCTCACAGTTCTGTACTTCTTCTTCCGTTCAGATGTTCATCCATTTCTCTTTAGAATGTCTCTACTGAATCTGCTCTTCTCATTCTTTCAAGTAGTGAATTTCAGATCACAGCAACTTGCTGTGTTTTAAAGAAAATATGTTGCCTCGGCTTCTTTCTCCAATCATCTTAAATCTGTGTCCTGATTACTGGTCTTTTGCCACTGGAAACTCTTCAAGACTTTCCGCAACTCTAACAAACCCTTTCTCAGCTCCAAAGAGAACAACACCAATTCTCCAGTCTCCACACATAGCTGAGGTTTCTCATGCCTGATACCATTCCAGTAAATCTCTTCTGCACCTTCTCCAAGGCATTGACATCCTTACTAAAGTGCAATGCCCAGATCTGGACACAATACTCTAGCTGAGGCCTAACCTGCATGCTTCAAAACAATAAATGTTTATGGGAATTAATTCTAGCTATGTATTCTCTCCTTTTGAAATTTTGTGTGTGTATCAGCCCCAGATCAACTCTGGATCAAATTATTGAATAGTTTTTATTCAATAAACTATGCTCAGATTTAAACTTTTTAAAAAATTCAGTGACTCTAAGATTAATGTTCAGTGTGAGATTCCACAGCTGGGGTGTGGAGATATTTGTTTGAAATCACATAATGGTGAAAATGAGAAGCACCTGTTGAAAAACAGCTCTTATTCCCTATTCTTTATGAATATAATTAAGCCTGTTTTATGCATCTCCTTCCTTCATTCAGAATAGGCATTAAACTATATTTGCCGCTGAATAATATGTAGATAATGACCACGTTCAGATAAAAAGTGAAACCGTGAATGCTGGAATTCTGAAATTAAAAAAGAACAAATACCACAAATATGAGGATCAGTTACTACCCGAATGAGAAAGAAGCGTTACAATTTTGGAGAGAAAAACAGAATTAACGTTTCAAGTCTAAATGGCCTTCCTGTAGAAGAGTCATACGGACTTGATACATTGAGCGGGATTTCATGGCCTTGCTCGTCCCGAAACCGTAAAATCCCGTCCGAGATCAACGGACCTTTTCGTGGTCCACCCCTTGCCCGCTTCAATTCCCGAGGGGGGCAGGGTAGAAAAATTCCAGCTGCCAATTCTGTTTCTCTTTCCACAGATGCTGCCAGATCTGATGAACCTAACCAGCATTTTCTGACTTTATTTCAGATTTCCAGCATCCGCAGTGTTTTTCTTTTATTATAATTTTGGATATGGCTCTTCGTTTGAATCCTTGGTTGTGTTGTTTAGTTATGTTGTCCTTAAGCAGGATAAAGTATAAACTAATGTGTGACATTTTCAGAATCTGCTGCTTGCTACACATGCGTACCATGCATAAGTAAGGAGCAATTGTTCACTACTTTGCACATTTATTTTGGCCGAATTCCTGTGTTACTTTCTAAAAGTAATGGCGCGATTAAGGAAAGTGCAAAGCCACCAAATGAAATATTATTCACCTTAATTTTGATATTGGGAATATTTTTCAGTCAGTCTTTCAAGATGAGAACAGCTAGCTGTGAACTCCTTTTGCACACTATGGAAGCTGGAAGATCACCCATCTCAATTTGCAATGTGTTTGAAGGATGAAGTTCAGGTCAACAGGACAAGAGCATGTTTTTCAGCGATGTTAATGCCATGTGAATGTCAAGGGGAAGCGATTGCATTCTCTCTTTTGGAGATGGTCATTGCCTGGTACTTGTGTGGCACAAGTGTTATTTGCCACTTACCAGCCCAAGCCTAACATGTTCCGATGTTTCATGTGTTCTTTCATATCTGTCCATTCTCTCCTAGGACAGGCTCTAGCCCAAGTTTCACACAAGATTCTTCAGCCATGTGAAGAATAGCTGAGGTGTTTTCCTGCTGAATTCCTCTTGGCTTTCATCCATTAGAGCATGTTCTTTTGGATTACCTTCCCCTGAGTGAGCTGCAACAATGGCCAAGGAGTCTCACCTACCCTTTACAACAAATGAGGGTTGGAACTTTCCAGCTGTTATGCCTGTGGAATTCTCCGGTCCTGCTGGCAGCACACTCCAGTCCGTGGGTTTCCCACCAATGAGGGGTGACCTCAATGGGAATTCCAGAGAATCCTGCCAATAGCAAGCAATGCACCATTTCCTGCCAGCGGGAAACACGTGGCTGGGAGGCTGGAAAATCTCATCTGTGGCTTCCCACCCCTTATTAAATTCTATACTCGAGGACTGCTAGTCTCATCTCCACATTTTGAAAACAGCTGGATGAGGCATGAATAAAAACCTTCTGATTCTAGTTGCTCTGAGTTATTAGTTGCTCTGTCTGGATGGATGACTTGGGAGGAAATGCTACCATTAAGCTAAAGCTCACTCCCTTCTTTCATCTATGCTCACTCAATAAAGTTAATATATAGATTTATTTAATAAATTTGTTTATTTAACCACATATTATTTAGGATATAAAACATGTATAGACAGACATTCTGCTTTGAAGTCTTTACTCTCCCTGCCAGTTAGCCCAACTGCCTGCTGATTGTGTTTTACATGTTGAGATGAACACTTATTGAATTTTTCAGATTTTTTTTTGTAAAGTTTCACGGCCAGGACAGTTATGTCACTGGTGGATATAAAATTAACCTATTATTAAAGAACAGTAGTGAAGACAGAACTTTCCAAACTGGTGCTGTCACAAAATTGTAATTCTGGACCTCTGTCAGTGGCCCTAGGCAGGCCAGGATTTGGGGTCCATAATTTGGACCTTTCAGTTTGCACGTAACATTCATATGGATTTCAGTCCCATTCTCCTATTCAATTTTCTTAGTAACAGATTCACCTTTCTCAACACTGATCACTAACCGTGTTGTCTCTTCTGTGTATCAACTATTGGTGAACATGGGCAATCCCATTATCGCTATTCTGAGTTTTCTTAATTCTGGTGTCATGTAATTTAGATTGCACTTGAAGTTAAAGTATCCTGCTTACCTTTAAATGATTCATGTCTCTCAGCATTTTGAATATCTAATTCAAATCTCATATCAACTAAGTAAGTTCATCTGAGTCTCTCTTTTCACAATATAACCCTGTTACCCGGATATTTTTTGAAGGTAAGACAGTAAGTGCTTCCTTATTTGCAATAGTAAATGAATGTACTTGTTAAAACATTAAGTTTAAATATGGGCTTAAAAACACAAGTAGCAAGAAGAAAAACCCAAAGAGGTAATGGACTGGTTTATACTGAGGGGATGGGCACTCTGTACCCCAGCGTAAATGTTGAGGTAGAGCCTACCTTCACTTGGCTGATTCATCCCACTTTAATTTTTCGGCAATTGGCTTTTAATTGTTATGAGCCTAGACTTCTGTCCAGGAAGTCCTACCCGAAAGAACTGCTGGCTAATTGGAAGCTGACAACTCTTCAGCACAGGCTATGCCACTGGGAGCAGCAGCCAATGCCGGTAGTGCAGCTAGATGAAGGAGGAGGCAATCAGCAACGGACTTGGACCTCCAGTGATCTCAGGCAGATCCTGGCAAGAGGTATGAGGTGGTTGGGGGAAATGATGGGCAAGGCAAGGGGAGAGAGTGAAGTTGGCAGGGAAAGCCAAGGATAACTCCAGTTAGCACTGGGGACCTGGAATGGAGGCAACTTGCCCCCACCGCCCAACCAATCCTCCCCCTTTCATTGCAGGGTCAACCCTGCTGGGGTTCATGTTGGGTGCAACTTTCTCTCACCACCTTCTAAACCTGAACAGCAGGGAAGAGGTAATTATGTCAACATTAATTTGATCATGAGCTGCCGGACTACTTGACGTCCCCTCTGCTGCTGGTAAAGTTTCAGTGGGGCCGGGTCTGGGAAGCTGGCAGTGACTGGCAGCAGGTGCACTGCCAATGACACATCACCTGAAAGTACACCCATTTGCTTACTTCCCCATGGAAGGTTCATAATACCCAGCCCAATGTTATAAAGGGTAATACTAAAATATCTCCCAATAATACTGTAGGGATAAAAGGTACTGAAATTAAAAACAGGCTGGAGTAAATTATTTTGGTGGTAATAAGTTAGAAACCAACTTAATGTTAATTACATGTACTACAGTTCACGAGTAAGCGGAAACATAGGCACTTAAACAATTAGAACACATACAGTGCCATCTGGTGTCTGCAGAGCTATGCAATTATTACATTGAATTAAAATATTAAGGTACAAACATGTTAGTGGCATGTTGAAGCAAACAGCATTGTAATTTTCTAAATTTACGTCCCATTGAAAAGGAAAATGAGGCAAAATAACAAATCATTTGATAAATATTTGTCAAAAATTAGTTGATAAAGCAGTCCTTACATTTGAACTCCCTGGCCAGAAGTTTCTGCTTAGTTGAGCTGGGTGTTTTGGCACGACGTGGAGATGCTGGCGTTGGACTGGGGTAAACACAGTAAGAAGCCTGACAACACCAGGTTTAAGTCCAACCGATTTATTTGATAGTACACTCACAAGCTTTCGAAGTTCCAACCTCGAGATTGCAACAGGGATCTTGGGTTCATGTCACACTATCTGTAACCCCCATGACTTGCCTGGGCTTGCAAAACCTCACTTCCTGTACTGTCTGGAGACAATACACAACTCTTTAACCTGTGCTCAGTGCTCCTTCCACTCACATTGTTAGCCACTTTAAGACTTGAATAGCAGGTTAGGTGTAAAGATTCGCATTCTAATCAGTAATCTGTAAACTGTCTGTGCTGTTATGTGTACTGTCTGAGGCCAGAACTCTCCATTCACCTGACGAAGAGGGGAACCTCAAAAGCTTCTGAGTTTACTATCAAATAAATCGGTTGGACTTAAACCTGGTGTTGTCAGACTTCTTACTGTGTTTTGGCACACCAGGACAACAGATTTTAAGTACAATATAAATTTAGAGGAATTAGAGTTTCCACAATCTTTTGTTCTTGTTTAAAACACTGCACTAGAAGTTATTCCAAACATATTTGGCTATGCCCTCAGATTGAATTAATCACCATTGTGAATTTAAACTGTGTGATGTTGAGAAGAAATTAAGTATAGTTCTTGGGGCTAAAGGGACCAAGAGTTATAGAGGAATCAGGATATTGAATTTGATGAGCAGTCATAATCAAAATGAATGGCAGAACGGGCTCAAAGGCCAAAAACTTACACCTGCTTCTAGGGTTTCTATGTTTCTATGTGACCATTTGTAAGGCTTCAAAGGTGCTCTAAAAGTTAAGCTGTTTTTAACTTCAAGGATACGAATAGACCCACTTGCAAATTTTTGTATAGCTTTATTAATAAATTGCTTTGTACCAATGTAACTGGCAAATTGTTCTGTGTAGTTTTTGAAAGTTGTTTCCAGTTATTAAAAATGGTGTTATATACAGGTAGTGGATGAGACACTCTGAGTAAAATTTTGACTATATGTCTATTTTTGGCTTTATTGATTAAATTGAAGAGAGTTACACATTTCATTAAATCAAAGAATATTTCTAACATAAACTTGAAGAAAAATGATGTTGTAAAGTGTGGCGTCAATTGAGTTAGTTGATGGCAGCTCTTGCATTTAGCAAAAATCTGGAAGAATTTGGGATGCAATTTGCACCTTGGATGCCAATTGTGCCCATAATGTAAGCTCTACTCTTTAACTTTACTACATTATGGGGGATTCAAAAAGATCTAAGCTAGTACTTTAGAGAACTAATAACAGACTATGAGGTAAGAGTATACCAGCTTTTATAATACAGAATGAAGTGTCTGTGTTTTTCTGCATTTACTGGGCAATCAAACAAGTGAGAAAATCCCATGGCTGCAGGAAGACATTGCACTCCCCAGCCGATGGCATCCTCTGCCATTTCATGAGATTTCCTCCTTGCCAGCCTGCTGCCAAAGAGCTGGTAAAATACAGCCCTCGCTGTCTGAGGAGGAGTAGTGAGTTAGTTTTATTTATTGATTTTTAATCATTTACGGGATATGGGCACTGCTGTCTAGGCCAGCATTTATTGCCCATCCGTAGCTGCCCTTGAGAAGATGGCAGTGAGCTGCCTTCTTAAACCGCTGCAGTCCCTGAGGTGTGGCACACTAGATTGCTGTTTGAAAGGGAGTTTCAGGATTATGGCCCAGAGACATATATTTCCAAGTCAGGATGGTGATTGACTTGGAGGGGATCTTCCAGGAGGTGGTTTTCACAGATTTCTGCTGCTCCTGTCCTTCTAGAAGTCTTACAACACCAGGTTAAAGTCCAACAGGTTTATTTGGAATCATGAGCTTTCAGAGCACTGCTCCTTCATCACTTACCTCATAACGGGGTGTTGTAAGACCTCTTACTGTGCTCATCCCAGTCCCACACCGGCATCTCCACAAATCGTCCTTCTAGATTGTAACGGGTTTGGAAGGTGCTGCCGAAGGAATCTTGGTGAGTTCCTGCAGTGCATTGTGTAAATGGTATGCATGGCTGCTATTGTTCATCAGTGGCAGAGGGATTGATTGTTTGTGGAAAAGGGTTACAATCAAGCGGGCTTCTTTGTCTTGGATGGTGCTGAGCTTCTTCAGTGTTGTGGGAACTGCACTCGTCCAAATAAGTAGAGCGTATTCCATTATACTCCTGACTTGTGTCCTGGAGATGTTGGACAGCTTTAAGGAGTCAGGAGGTGAGTTATTCACTACAGGATTCCTAGGCTTTGACCTGCTCTTGTAGCCACAGTATTTATATGGTTAGTCCAGTTCAGTTTCTGGTCGATCATAACCCCTTCTCCAATGAACATTAGTGAACCAGATGGGTTTTTGATGATTGTCACTGTCATATTACTGAAACTATCTTTATATTCCAGATTTATTCATAGAATTTAAATTCCAGCAGCTGTTATGGTGGATATTGCACCAACGTTCCCACAGCATTAGCCGGTGCTCCTGGATTACTAGTCTAGTGACATAACTAATACACCACCATCTCCCCAATTCCAAAATTTCATCCAAAATGTCAACCTATCTTTCTTCTTCAGTTACAAATGACCCATTGTGTGTTTCACATACTGGTTGTTTTTACTTCAAGCTTTTGCATTCTTCATTATATCTTTTGGAGTACTGCATCTGGATTAGTGTATCTGCCGACAGATATGTGAACACTCATATACTCTGAAAATCAGGTGAATTTATTTTCATTAAAAAGAGGAATTTGTGTGTTTTCACAAAATGAGACCCATGTTAAGGGCTGGTGTGTATGTTCTCAGTCATCGTTCCCCATGACACAAAAGGTGACTTGAATGTTTTATGCCTGGAAACATTACAAAAAGTACAGATCGCTTATTCAATGGTCTGGAGTGGAATGCAGAGTAATATTTGTTGTGTACTGTGATATGGATGCTAGGAAGCATGGAGGGGTAAAAACTAATGGAGCTTTATGTACAAGGTTTGTTCACTACAGGCTGCTTCTTCACTCTGGTGGTTTCCTGCGCTAGCGACCGCAGACATCACTTCCAGTGATGATATGCATATATTATTACACAGTGCTTACTGCAACTAATAAGACTCAATGCTGAACATGCCCTAAAATTTCAAAGAGAGTGTAACAGAAACAATAATCAATAACAATAATCAATAAATCAGATGGTTTGGAGGTCATTGGTCATTGCTCTTGGAACAGCTGATGATGTCTTTTTCTTTGCAATGTTTGAAAACTGATGTTTTCATCTTTGCATGAACATTATCAGTGGCTGCTTTAACTAGTGTCGACACTGTAACTAAAGGTATCTGTCAGTGTCACGGTTTCAGGAAAGTTCAAGTCAGGACTTTATACAGTTGAATTTGAATTTGAATTTTCAACAGGTTTCATTTCTGGCGGATCAGTTCTCCAGCAACAGCTGGTCCACATGCCACAGCAGAGACTGATAGCCAAGTTCCGCACACATGAGGATGGTCTCAACAGGGATCTTGGGTTCATGTCGCACTATCTGTAACCCCCGTGACTTGCCTGGGTTTGCAAAACATCACTTACTGTACTGTCTGGAGACAATATACATCTCTTTAACCTGTGATTAGTGCTCCTTCCACTCACATTGTCGGCCACTTTAGGACTTGAACAGCAGGTTAGGTGTAAAGATTCGCATTCTAACCAGTAATCTGTAAACTGTCTGTGCTTTATATGCTCTGTCTGAGGCCAGAACTCTCCATTCACCTGACGAAAGGACAAACCCGAAAGCTAGTGAGTTTACTATCAAATAAATCGGTTGAACTTAAACCTGGTATTGTCAGACTTTTTACATGTGTTTACCACATGCCTCCTCCAGCTGACATCATCTTTGGTTTGCTGTGGCATGAGAGACAGATCGAGTCTGTGCAAGGATCGTGCGGGAATCCATTTCTGTCCTGTAGGGTAATTACTGGCCTACACTCCTTGTCCTTTGTGGAAGACACTGGGGGGGCATTCTTACCAAAAAACATTCTAAGTGCCAAATGAGCATGAAAACGGGAAAGAAATGTGCATTTTGTGCGAATTAAACATTGAATCTTTCAACACTTTGAGGAAAAAAATTTAACAAGATCTATTTTTTGGGGGCAGGGGAAGGGTGGGGTCTAAGCTCACTGAAAGCCAGCAGCTTGTAGCAGAAGAGGGTGCCATTCCACATGTGCAAATCTGCCTGTTGTGTACAATAGCACAGAACAGAGAGAGATCTGTCAATCTTCTTCCCCCAACTATCTGTGGCCAGTCACCGCACCCCAACCCCCCCAGCCCTCCTGTAGGGACCAAATGGCCCTGCCCACTGACCGGCTGATCATCTCACCACACCCCCCCCCCCCCCAACCCCCACTCTGTAACTGGGCGATAGTTGGTTGCAGAGTGCACAACTTTCCAGCCCCCTGATCTCCATTGCAGAGTGCAGTGTCCCTCTGCCTTATATCCTGTCCCCTAGGAACTGCTTGGTGTCCAGTGGGCAGTGCCAGGGTGCCAGGTACCCCCATGCTCCCACTCCTAGGGAGGGCTTCTATACCAGTGACACCATCACAACAGATCCCCACTGATGGGGACCATATGTGATCCTTGCCCGGATATCCAATGCTGGTAAGATCGCAAGAGATGAGAAATCGGGCATACGCCCCTTTTTTTGCTCTCTCACGATTTCATTGGCTTGTCCCACCCTTCAACCAGTGGGACAAGAAGATAAGAATGCCCCCCATGCTGTTTTGCTTTACTTTTCTGATATTTTGTTTGTCTATGTTGCTTCTATTGAACAGTTTCTTTTGATTTTGGAGGTTTCAATAAGTCAAATGCCAAATGTAATGCAGGAGAGGCTTTAGTTGTTAGAAGAGTGGTATTTCTATTAATCAGTAGGAACTAATTAAGGTGCTTGATCAGCAAAACTTGTTCCCTGGTGGATCTCAATGTGTGATTCATGGTGGGAACAAAAAGCTCTGCCATTTCATACGTAGCAAGATGGCATGTTGCAGACCTAATATGTTGCATAACATTCTCTTTCAAGAAACAGTTGAATTCCTGGGAGACAAATTGAGGTCTGTTGTCACTTACCAGTTGCTCAGAGAATCCAAATCTACTAACCATTTCTCCTAGCCTCTCAATTATCTTCTCTGATGGAGTTGACTTGATTATAAGGCCATCAAACCATAAGACATAGGAGCAGAATTAGGCCATTTGGCCCATTGAGTCTGCTTCAACATTCAATCATGGCTGATATTTTTCTCATCCCCTTCTCCTGCCTTTTCCCCATAACACCTGATCTCCTTAAAAAAAAGAACCTATTTATCTCTGTCTTAAAGATACTCAATGGCCTGGCCTCCACAGCTTTCTGCGGCAAAGAATTCCACAGATTCACCACTCTCTGGCTGAAGAAATTCCTTCTCATCTCTGTTTTAAAGGATTGTCCCTTTAGCCTGAGGTTATGCCCTCTGGTTCTAGTGGAAACATTTTTTCCATGTCCACTCTACCCAGGCTTCGCACTATCATGTAAGTTTCAATGAGATTTTCCCCTCATCTTTCTAGCTCCAATCAGTACAGATGCAGAGTTCTCAACTGTTCCTCATATGACAAGCTCTTCATTCCAGGGATCATTCTTGTGAACCTCCTCCGAACCCTTTTCAAGGCCAACACATCCTTCCTTCGATACAGGGTCCAAAACTGCTCACAATACCCCAAATGAGGTCTGAGAGCCTTACATAGGCACAGTAGTATATCCCTGCTCTTCCACTCTAGCCTCTTGACATGAATGCTAACATTGCATTTGCTTTCTTAACTGCTGACTGAACCTGCACGTTAACCTTAAGAGAATCTTGAACAATGACTCCCAAGTTCCTTTGTGCTTCTGATTTCCTCAGCAGTTCCCCAATTAGAAAATAGTCTATGCCTCTATTCTTCCTTCCAAAGTGCATAATTTTTCCACATTGTATTCCATCTGCCACTTCTTTGCCCACATTCTTAACCTGTCCAAGTCCTTCTGGAGTCCCTGTGCTCCCTCAATATCTCTATGTATCTTTGTATCATCTGGGATTACTATTTAAAGGGAGAAAAGCTACAGCATGCTACGGTGCAGAGGGACCTCGGGGTCCTTGTGCATAAGTCACAAAAACCCAGCCTGCAGGTGCAGCAGGTGGTCAGGAAGGCGAATGGGGTGCTGGCCTTCATAGCAAGGGGGATTGAATATAAAAACAGGGAGGTCTTGCTGCAACTGTACAGGGCACTGGTGAGGCTGCAGCTGGAGTACTGTGTGCAGTTTTGGTCGCCGCACTTGCGCAGGGATATTTTGGCCTTGGAGGGAGTGCAGAGGGGGTTCACTAGGCTGATACTGGAGATGAGGGAGTTGGACTATGAAGAGAGACAAAATAGACTGGGTCTGTACTCGTTGGAGTTTAGATGGATGAGGGGGATCTTATAGAGTCGTGTAAGATAATGAATGGGATGGATAGGGTAGAGGTAGAGAGATTCTTCCTGCTTAGAAAGGATAGCAGGACTAGAGGGCACAGCCTCAAGATAAAGGGGTGGCAGTTTAGAACGGAGTTGAGGAGGAACTTCTTCACTCAAAGGGCGGTGAATCTCTGGAATTCTCTGCCCGTTGAAGTGGTGGAGGCTACCTCACTGAATATATTTAAGTCACGGGTAGATAGGTTTTTGACAGACAAGGGAATTAAGGGTTATGGGGAGAAAGCGGGAAAGTGGAACTGAGCCACTTCAGATCAGCCATGATCTTACTGAATGGCGGAGCAGGCTCGAAGGGCTAGATGGCCCACTCCTGCTCCTATTTCTTATGTTCTTATATTCTTATGCATCTTTGGGGTGACACGGTAGCATAGTGGTGAACACTGCTGCGTCACAGCACCAGGAGCCGGGGTTCAATTCCCAGCTTGGGTCACTGCCTGTATGGAGTTTGCATGTTCTTTCCATGTCTGCGTGAGTTTCCTCTGGATGGTCCAGTTTCCTCCGACAGTCCAAAGATGTGCAGGTTAGGTGGATTGACCATGCTAAATTGTTCCTTAATGTCAGGGGGACTAGCTGGGGTAAATGCATGGGATTGTGGGAATAGATAGGGCCTGGGTGGAATTGTGGTTGGTGCAGACTCGATGGCCCCAATGGCCTCCTTCTGCACTGTATGATTCTATGAAACTTAGCAACAGTGCCTTCAGTTCCTTCTTCCAAATCGTTAATGTATATTGTGAAAAGTTGTGGTCCCAGCACTGACCCCTGCAGCGCATCGCTAGTCACCAGCTACTATCCTGAAAAAGACCCCTTTATCCCCACTCTCTGCCTTCTGCCAGTCAGCCAATCCTTTATCATGCCAGGATCTTACCCTTAACACTATGGGTGCTTAGGTTATTTAACAGTTTCCTATGCGGCACCTTGTCAAAGTCCTTCTGGAAATCTAAGTAAATCATGTCCACTGGGTCTCCTTGATCTAACTTCTTTGTTACCTCCTCAAAGAACTCTAACATATTTGTCATACATGACCTCCCCTCGACAAAGCTGTGACTCAGCCCTATTTTTTCATGCACTTCCAAGTATTCCGCAATCTCATCTCTAATAATGGAATCTACAATCTTGCCAATGACTGAAGTCAGGCTAACTGGCCTTTAATATCCTGCCTGCTGTCTCCTTCCCTTCTTAAACAGCTACATTACAATCCTCTGAGACCCTCCCTGCCACCAATGATTCCTGAAAGATCACCACCAATGCCCCACAATTTCCTCAGCTATCTCTTTTAGAACTCTGGGGTGTAGTCCATCCAGTCCAGGTTATGTATCCACCTTCAGACCTTTCATTTTCCCCAGAACCTTCTTCTTTGTGATGGCCACTGCACTCACATTCTCCTGGAGATTCTAGTCATTTTGAATGAGCATCAACCATTACTAATAACACTGTCCTTCAAAGGTCCTGCAAATTGAACTTGCCAAGCCTCTTGCAGCCATTCCTAAGGATACAGTGGTGCTGACAGGGGCCAGTTTCATACCTTTACACATGATGAACATATACCAGCTTTCTCTTCAATCTCCATGTCCAATCCAGGCCACCAGAAATAGCTCCTCACGATTTCTTTCATGCACATAATTCCATAATTTGTGCAATTTTTTCTTCTCAATGGTGATGGATTGATTACTCTGAGTACCCGAAGAAGACATCCTGAGTGTATAGAAAGCTACATTTTTCTCATGGAGTACAGTTTCAAGTCAGGTTTTAGTTCTGAGGTCTTACCTTGTAGAACCATGTCCATTACTTTGGAGAATATGAGATCATTCTGAGTATATTGCTTCACTTGTCCGAAAGCAACAAGAATCTACTTCCATTTGAGTAGTCTGATAAATTACTTGCTCGTCATAATTGAGAAGGTCCATCAAAAGCAATGTCCATCTCTGGATTCTACTTGTTGCAAATGATGGAATTCATATGTGTGGTCCAAAAATAGTTAACAATGGTCCATCAACAGTGTGAAATTTCTTCTGTACCGGAATTGATGGAATCTCTTTACTCCAAATATAATCCTTAAAGCTTCCCTTTCGATTTGTATGCAGTTACTTTCAGCTTTGTGCATTATTTGAGACAAAAAGGCAATGGATCTTTCTTCACCCAATGGAATGTTGTGTGATACCACCACTCCAATACCATAAGGAGATATATCTCACGTCAACTGTAGGGGTAGGGTAGGATGAAAACGCAAAAGGACTTCCGATTTGAGAAATGTTTCTTTAGCATTCACAAAAGCATTATTGCATTGATCTAACCACTTCCACTTCTTGTTTTGGCACAACAGTTCATGCAATGGTTTTAAAATGGTTGCCAAGTATGAAACGAATCTTCAAATATCCGAGGAAGGATCGCAACCTGAAAATATTCTGTGGTGCAGGCATGTCTGGGATCATCTTCACCTTTGAAGGAGATTTGTGAAAGCTTGCGGCATCAATCACATGTTCCAAATACTCAATGGAGGATTGGAAAAATTCATACTTGTCCTTGCAGACTCTCAGTCCATAATCTTCCAATCTCTGAAGAGTGGCATCCAAATTCTGAAATATTCCTCTTCAGCTCTGTCAGTGACTAGGATGTCATTTCAGATAGTACTGGACTCTATTCAGTTCACTACTATCTGATACATTGCTCTTTGAAATAATGCTGGAGCTGATGTAATACTAAACAGTAAACTTGGGTATTGAAACAAGCCTTATGTATCATGATTGTCAGAAGTTCCTGTGTCTTCTGGTCTATGTTCATCTGTATGTCTGGCTCAGGTGAGTTATGCTAAAATGTTGGCCTCCTAATCCCACAAAACAGGTAATCAATGTGGGCTAGTTGATATTGTTCCATACACAACACTGGATTAAGGGTGCTCTTGAAGTCTCCACAAATCCAAACAGATCCATCCTTTTTGATGACAAGTACTATTAGTGTTGCCCATTCACAAATATTGACAGGCTCCAAGACTTCCGTCTCCACCAGTCATTCCAAATCAGCCTCCACTTTCATGTTATTACTGGGATCTCATTCTAGATAACACTGGATGCCACTCAGTCCACTCAAGTAATGATCCATTGCTCTTTGAAACAATGCTGGAGCTGGTGTGATACCAAACATTAATCTTTGGTACTGGAACAAGCCTTTATGTATCACAATTGTCAGAATTTCCTGTGACCTCTGGTCTACCTTCATCTGTAGGTATGCTTGGCTCTGGTGGATTTTTCTCAAATGTTGGCTTCCTGCCAATCCTGCAAACAGGTCTTCATTGTGGGTTAATAGGTATTGTTCTGGACACAGCACGGAATTTGAAGGCTCCACAAATCTATACAGATCCATCCTTTTGATGACTGGTATTATTAGTGTGGCACATTCACGAATACTGACCGGTTCCAAGAATTTCATCTTCACCAGATGTTCCAAGTCAGCCTTCACTTTCACCTGATAGCATGAGGTACAAACCTTGCCTTCAAGCATTTTGTTTGGCTTACTTCTTTAATCTTCAAGTTAACTGTAATGTCGTTTATACTCCCCAATTCTCCGTGTGTTTCTTTAGAATTTTTGTGTGACCTGATTCTCCATTAGTCATCAGGTTGATTTTGGCCCACTTAAGTCAAATCTTTTCTAAGCATTTTGACCCATCATTGTTGGATATTTGCCCTTTACTACATGTAAAGACAATTCTGCTGTTTGCCCATTAAATTGTGCAGCTACTCAATGTGGGCCTTCGGTGGAACCACTTCACTTGTATACATCTTTAACACTCTTCTTGAAGCTTTTAAGGGAACACTGTCTACATTTTTCTTCATGTACAGCCTCTGGCATCAGTAAGAATGCTGCTCCAGTATCGACTTCTATCCTTATTGGCTGTCCATCCAGCAGTAGAGTGATCCAGTATTTATTCATATTACTATCAATAGCTAGCATGTTCAGTAATAATTCATCCTCAGACTGAGAGATGTTTTGTTTCTCTTGACCTTTTTGCACAGCATGAACACCTCTTCTTTTATTGTGTTTACAGATTGTCTTGGTTTGCTCTTGCTTCTTATTATTTTTGCTCGCAGCTTGCTTTTTCTTCGAGTGGGCACATAACCTTGTTTTCACTGCTTCTGCATATTATATCCTTGCACTAGCATTCTGCAGCTAAATGCCCTGACATCGATGACATGTACAAGTTTCAAAACTCAGATGTGTAATTTCAGCTGACATGTTTTTATATCTGGATATTCAATCTCAGTCGCTGAGCTTCTTTTTCAGTCAGCTCCATTGAATCAGCAATTCCCATGGCCTTTTTCAGAGTAAGGTTACTCTTGGTTAGCCAGCACTTTTGATCTCCCTTCACAGATCGCAGATCAATTGTTCCCAAATTGTATCATTCAGCACATCACCAAAGTCACAATACTCTGCAAGTCTTCTTAATACAGCTACCAATTGTGCAGTTGATCCCCCTTCTTCTTGATGTCTTTTGTGAAATCTGAAGAGCTCTGTAATCACCAAAGGCTTCGCCAAACAGCATGCTTGCAGAATCTCTACAATTTGTTCATACCTTTTACTGCCTGGCTTCTCTGGTTGCATTAAATTTCTGAGGAGATCATTTTTTTCTCCCCATCACATTCAGGAACATGGGAACCCCAATATCTTCTACTACTTTGTTAGCCTGCACAAAATAGTCAAAAGGCTCACCATGGGACCCCCATCACTCTAAACCTTCGTCAAAGTGTTCCATGGCACTGAAAGCTCCTGCCATTTTCTTCCCAATGGAATGACCTTGCTTTTCCCATTTAAACAAGGCAACAACCTGAGCTTCAGCTTCTCTTTCAAAAAACCCTAGCTCTATAGTTGCCCCGAGGAGGATCCTTACACATGTCCACCTCACCAGTGATGTCCAGAGCACATGTAAGAACTTTTCTTCTAAGTCTTTATTTCCAACTTTTGCTCATTTTTTCCCTCCCAACAAGTGCCGTTCAAGATCCTCATCACCAGTTTTTGTGTTGTCTATTATGGTACTGATGCTATAAAGCACAAATGGTTAAAAAGTAACAGAACTTAATTTGCAAGGTGAGTTCAACACAGGCTGCTTCTTCACTCTGGCAGTATTCAACACTAGTGACCAGTGATGTCATTTGTAATGATAATATGCATATATTAATGCAGTGCTTATTGCAACTACTGCACTCAATATAAATACATGTACCAACATTGTAGAGATAAGTTGATGGGGTGTCACAGTGGCACGATGGGAGCACTGCTGCCTCTCAGCACCAGGGAAATAGGTTCAATTCCAGCCTAGGGTGATTATCCGTATGGAGTTTGCATGTTCTCCCTCTGTCTGTGTGAGTTTCCTCCAGGTGCTCCAGTTTCTTCCCACAGTCCAAAAATGTGTATGTTAGCTGGTTTGGCCATAAATTACCCGTCAGTGTCAGGGGGATTAGCAGGGATTAGGAATTATACATGGGGGAGTGTGGGGGGTGGGGGTTAAACAGATAGGGCCTGGGTGAGATTGTTGTCTGTACAGGCTCAATGGACCAAATGGCATTCTCCTGCACTGTAGGGATCCTAATGGCTTGAATCAAATCAGAGGGTCTGAAGGCTTTTACTCATTCTTAATGCCTTTTCAAGATAACCCTGAGGGTCTTTTTTCTGAAATGGGAAATACACGCAAGTCAGTTGGAAAGATAGGCTAATATTTTATGTGGAATATCCATCCTTCAAGCCATTGCTCTATCTTCCACATCTTGTTTTCCTTCGTACTTTTACAGTGGATTCCATTCAAAATGCTAACTTCTTTTTTCCTTTCGGATATTGATCAGTTGTCCATGTTCAGCATTTTCTTTTCACAAGTAAACATGACAATATTCATTCTAGCCACTAGATGTAGCACTTTGCAGGGTTGGTAGGTTTTATCTTAGGTAGTGAACATGTTAAGAAAAACATATATAGCCAGCTGTGTAAAGGTCTTTTCGCTTATCCCCGACTCCCCACCATTCCTCCACCCCCACCCAGCTCTCCCCAACTCCAATTCCACTATTTCAATCATGAAGTAACAGTGATGTGGAGGATTGAAGTAAGCCTTCATTTCAAGGGGAGAGAGGAAGCATAAGATTGAAAGTTAAAAGTAAATAGCTAATTCATAGCTGAAAACCATTAATTCAGTATAAAATAAGGAATTAAAGGAAAGGAGAGTTTTTGCTTCTTGAAAATCTTTCTATTATCCAGTTTGTTTCACTCATCCTTCTATTACCCTTAGAATCTTCATTACCCAGTTGGATATGATCTCTGATCTAATATGTCAGGCATTTACAATAGTCAGCATGAAACTTAATCTCTCTTTGCCTCTGCACTCTGTAGCTGGTGTAACTTTTCCATTAACTTAAACAAATGGTGCTATATTTTTAGAATGTGTAATTACCCTGCATCAGCATGCTAGGTCCAGGCTGTGCCTAAGAAAGTGTGCTGCTGAATGAATCAAGTTCAAAAGAGCTTTGCTTATAAAAATGTTGAAACTTGAATCCTTGGATGTGGTGATTAATGAAATGCCTCTTGATCATTTGATCTGATCCCACTTGCTGAGATAAATTGTTTTAGGTTTCCTTTGGCATAGATTAGATTTTTAGCATAAATGGCTTTGAGAGAAAGATCCCCACGCTTTAAAAAGATAAATCAGTAGCATTCCTTAAAAGGTTACCACTGAGGATCGTAGTATGCTTTTTCTTTCATTTAAAAGGAAGAACGAGGTACTGTTTGAAGGCAAGCTATGTTTCCAGAAGAATTCCCTTTTTTTAAAAAACATACCACTGTTGGGCAAGGCCCTTGTCAGACCACCTATTGGATTCTTAATGAATCTGTGATTAAAGACATTTGTTAGTGGACAACAGGCACTTAACATTGACAAAATCTGTCAATTTTCTAAGTTGGAGCGTGCCGACCGCAGCTGTGTCAGCTTGCTGTTATTATGCATAAAAAACACAATGAAGTCCATAATGCAATCATTGACATATCAATTGAATGTTTTGCAAATGGAGTGAACTGCAACAGGAGGAATTTCTCCTTGTGAAGGCAACCCTTGCCTTAGGTGTGATGACAAATGTTTCTTTAGTCATGCATCTGTTTTTTGAACTTCTTATCTAAATTTTAAAAATATTTAAAAGGTGTCTATTTCCTACATTTCCTAATCAGTTTGTAGATTTGTGTCCCACTTAAACTATAAACACAGATAATTTTGGTTGATATTCAGGTACCATCCTAAACATATTCTACTATGTTGGAAGAGGCATTCTTTGTGTCTGCCTATTATGGCAGCTTAAACGGACATTAAATTTATCATAAAAGCAAAATTCTGTGAACACTGGAATCTGAGACAAAAACAGAAAATGCTGGAAAATCTCAGCAATTCTGACAGCTGTGAGAGCAGATAAAGCCAATGTTTCAAATCAGGGTGATGCTTCAACAGAGCTCTGAAGTTAACATGATACCATTTAAGTAGCAGGGAATTTATTGGATGACATTTCTCCCCTAACAAATAATTGAAGAAATATTAGAATAGTGTAGAAAGGAGGATGTTGACATTTTGTGACATGTTGAGATAAAAAGGGAGACGGTATTGGAGGTTTTGAAAAACATTAAGGCGCACAAGTTCCCAGGGCCAGATAGGGTTTATCCGAGAATACTGAGAGAGGCAAAGGAAAGAATTGCTGAGGCCTTGGCCAAAATCTTTGTGCCCTCTTCAGTCATGGGCAAGATACTAGATCTTCGGAGAGTCGCTGTTTTAGAAGGCAGAAGAGACAATCTGGGAAATTACAGTCTTGTGAGCCTGATATCGGTGGTGGGGAAATTATTGGAGAAGATTCTGAGGGACAGGATATACTTACACCTGGAAGAAAATAGGCTTATTGGCAAAGGCAGCATTGTTTTATGAAGAGGAGGTTGTGTATAACAAACTTGATTGAGTTCTTTGAGGAAGGGACAAGAAAAATTGACCAGGATCAGGGCAGTGGCTGTTGTATATATAGAATTTAGTAAAACCTTTGATTAAAATTCATCATGGTAGGCTGACACAGAAGGTGGAGTCATATAGGATACGAGGTAAGCTAGTAAGATGAATACAAAACTGGCTTGGGCATAGGAAGCGGAGAGTAGCAGTGGGAGGGTACTTTTCAAACTTGAGGTCTGTGATAAGTGGTGTTCCACAAGGATCAGTGCTGGAACCTCTGTTGTTTGAAATATATATAAATGATTTGGAGAAAAATGTAGGTAGTCTGATTATTAAATTTGCAGATGATAAAAAAATTGGGGGAGTAGCAGATAGTGAGCAGGATTGTCAGAGGATATGGCAGGATATAAATAAACTGGAGACTTGGGCCAAAAGATGGCAAATGGAATTTAACCCAGACAAATGTGAAATGATGTGATTTGGAAGGTCTACTACAGTAAATGGCAGACACCTAAGAAATATTAGCATACAGAGGGATCTAGGTGTGTAGATCCACAGTTCCCTGAAGGCGGCAACTGAGGTGGACAAGGTGGTCAAGAAGGAATATGGCATGCTGGCCTTCATCGGTCGGGTGTTGAGTACAGGAATTGGAAAATCATGTTACAGCTGTATAAGATTATAATTGGGCCACATTTGGAGTATTGAGTACAATTCTGGTCACCACACTACCAGAAGGATGTTGATGCACTGGAAAAGGTGCAGAAGAGATTTACCAGGATGTTGCCTGGTTTGGAGAATATGGACTATGAAGAAAGGTTGGAGAAGCTTGGATTGTTTTCATTGGAGCATCGGAGGATGAGGGAGGACCTGATAAAGGTTTATAAGATAATGACAGGCTTGGATAGTCAGAGTCTTTTTTCCAGGGTCAAAGGGCCAATTACTCGGTGGCATTGGTTAAGAGTGAGAGGGGAAAAGCTTAAAAGAGATGTAAGGGGTAGGTTTTTCACACAGAAGGTGGTGAATGCCTGGAATGTGCTGCCAGAGGAGATGGTGGAAGCAAATCCTCTAACAGTGTTCAAGAAGCATCTGGATAGATACATAAATAGACAGGGAATAGAAGGATGTGGACCAGTAGAGGCAAAAGAAAATTATATTAGAGAGACATCTGTGTTGGCAAAGACTTAGTGGGCTTAAGGGCCTGTTCCTGTGCTGTACTATTCTTTATTCTTAACCAATAATATTGAAACAATAATCAATTGGTCACTTGTTTTGTTGTTTCAGTGTTGTTTACTTAAAAACATTATATCCCTGTAACTTAAAATTTATTAAGTGAAGTAACTTAACAACTGTGTACAATCCATGAAATTCCTCCATCCCACTCCCTATCCGTTGCAGATTGTCTTGTCCCACTCTTACACAGCACCAAGTATTGACTATCTGAACATGAAACTTGGACATTTTTCCAGGGGTCACTGTCAGTTTGGTAAATGAAGCTCAAGTCTCACACCATAAAGAAAACAGGACAGTACATGCATTTCCCCAGCAATATTATTCTTTCCTGTAATCAAAATTGACTCGTATATCCTCCTACCAAAACCATGATAATGCTTTATAGCTGTATAGTTTTGTCAAAATCACGCCAAGTCTTGTTACATGATCCAAGTGTAACATAAAGAGCTCAATCTTCTCTCCCATTTACTTATGATACCATACAATGACAAAGCACTTTCCTTGCAATCACAAGCTTTCACCATTCATGCTGTCAATCGTTTAACAGTGCATTGGCTAAATGTTTCTCTCTGATCATTAATAGGTCAATTTATTTTATTTAGTTCATCAAAAATAGTTTCTTCATTTTTTTCATTATTTTAACCAAGAGCAATCCTGTATCACTTCGGATTTTTCACATTTAGTCTTTCACTATCTCTTCAAACCTCAAATGAAACTTTGTCCCTCCCATCCCTTAATCTGGTCGCCAAACAGTCTACCCAATAAATACGTAAGAACATAAGAAATAGGAGCAGGAGTAGGCCATCTAGCCCTTCGAGCCTGTCCCGCCATTCAATAAGATCATGGCTGATCTGTTGTGGCTCAGTTCCACATTCCTGCCCTCTCCCCATAACCCTTAATCCCCTTGCTTATCAAAAACCTATCAACCCGCATCTTAAAAATATTTAGCGAGGCAGCCTCCACCACTTCAACGGGTTTCATGGCTCAGCAAGGGGTGGGGGGGGGGGCGTTGGTGAATGGGGAGCTTGAAATGGGACAAGGGGTCCAGAAAAGAGGCATCCTATCCTCTTCACCAGCCAGTAAGTTTCACCTAGTGGGCTGGACACTTGTCACTACCCTTCCCCCAGTGCTAGTGAAATCAAAGTAGGGTTGGAGTAGTTAGGCAGCAAGCAAGTGTGCTTGAAGTGGTGGCCACTGCTGGGACTGCAACAATCTCCAAGGGAGCTCAGATGAAGACAAATCCGGGGTTTCACCTGGGCTTGCCCTGGAATTCCCCACAAAGCGAGTGGTGGGGTTTGGATGGACAGTGCATGGGGAAATGGGGGATGCAGTGAGAGACTACAGAGGGCACCATGAAATTATGGCCTCTGTTTCCATTTTCCTGCCAAACATTTTCCCCTCTTAATAAAGTAGGAGAATGCAATGAAGAACAACAAACTCTAAAGAATAAGAAATATCTAAAAAATTTAAGTGTTAAATAAAAGAAAGGTTTAACGGCTACTTTATCAAGAATATTAAAAGATACAATTTCTATGAGACCAGAATAAACTACAGCAAAGAAAATAATTAAGAAGAGAATGCCTATCTGGAAATAAAGTTTTGTCTATCAGAAGCTTCATGTCAAAATGTATTTTCATAAATTACATAAATGTTAGGAACTGAATCTTCTGGCTCTTCCCACAAGTGGGATCTTTCAGTCCCACTGATGGCAACTCTGTGGTGGCAGAAGATGTGAGCAACGCAACACGCCATAGATATCGGTAGGACTGGAAGATACCACTAGCAACCAATGGCGGGTTGCCTCCACTGCCAGAAAATAGGCTGTGCAATGGCTGGAAAATTCAGCCCTAGGTTCCCATTTTACAGTGGCACATTTTTATAAATGGGTTAAATAACAATTAACCTGGACACATTATTACCAAGATCATTCCTTACCTGCCAGCTGGAAAAGAGTAGCATGTCTGAAGCTCTCTGAGTGATTGTATTTCATCAGATGGAGCAAGGAACCCATTTGATGAACAAAGAATCCTGGCTTTCCGTAAGACTCAAAGGCATTGTATCCTAAAATCCATGCATCTTTGTGGAATATAAATGTTGCTTCTTTTTGAAAAGTTTTGTTATATTCCCATTTATTAAGGTGCAGGGCTCCATCATATCTCATCCGAAGGAAGTAATTTGGTTTGTCAGCCACTTCCAAGGAAATTAATGATGCATCTGTAATAAACAAAATAAAGAGTTGCAGTTAGATGGCAATTTGTACGAGCACTGTAAGTCACAAAGCACTTTACAGTCAATTAGGTACTCTTGAAATGTAGTCACTGTTGCAATGTAGGAAACATGGCCACCAATTTGAATACAAATAATAATGTGATAAAAACTAAATAATTTTGATATTGAATAACCAGCTAATGGGCCCGGGTGAGTGCATTGCTCAGCGGGGGAGAGAGACAGGCAGTAACCAGGCACTGCATCCTGGAACTGCAAGCATGATGTCGTCGAAAATACCCCTTGGATTTTTTTCTCTAATAATGCAACGAGAAAGCCATCATTGTGGCCAGTGGCTTCAAAGCCATGTTTCCTGCCCATTGCCATACTCTGCATAAAAAGGGAAAATTCTGCCAGTCTGTGTCGTTGACAGTGTCTGGGACAGGCTCTCTGGATAGGAGTTTCACACTATGTGTGATGGGCAGGGTGAGGGGAGGGTTGAAGACAGGAAGACAGTGCTGAGGCCTTTGGTGGGGGGACTTGGCAGTTGACAGGGGGAGTAGATAGTGAGGAGTGGGACCTGGCATCGAGGGTGGGGTCTGGCAGTGAGGGGGAGTGCCAATGATATTGCTGTGGTGGTTGTTAGTTGTGGGGTGTGGTGAGGTGAGAGCCCCCAATAATTGTGCCAAAAGGTGGGGGGGAGGTCCTGTTATCTTCATGGTGGGGCTGCTGCTGAGGGGAGTTTCACTATAGTTCTGATCAGGGTATCCCTTTAAGATGGTGCCCGATATCTGTGGAGCCAGCCTTGCAGTGTCAACTTGGCAGTGCCAACCTTGCCATGGCACTGCCGTGACATGTCCCTCTCCTTGCAGTGGCTGGAAATTCCAGAAGGGCTCTTATTGCCTTGGTGTCCCCAGCAGGGTACTCGCAACAGTTTGCTGTTTTTATAAAGCTGATGTGAACCTGTGGGCAAGATTTGAATTTTCTATAAGGGTGTGATCAGATGACCCTTAAAATTTATCTAAGTGAGGCGGGAACCTCATTACATTCCTGTTGAGGGGGTGGAGAAAATCTTATTTTCTGACTCTCATGTATTTTGTCAGTGTCAACATTGTCACTGACGGTGAACATAGGCGTAAAATCACCCCAAGTGTCTTACTATTTGAATAGAATGTGTAAATTAACCTTTATCAGCCAATTATCCCTAACTTTATTGGCTCTAAAAGAACTAAATCCCACATTTTTATAGCATCTTTAACATGGGAAACATCCACCTTGCTGCACCAGAATTGGATCTGTGCGTATTCACTGGCACAGTGACACATGCGCTCGCAAACAGCAGTACCACCAGCACAAATATATCTGAATGCATATCTGGCCATAGTAGTGGATGAGTTTCAGAATAACTGCAGTAGATCATGGTTTACAACGGGACTGTTTGCAAAAACTCAGAATACAGCGATCAACTCTCAGCATAGTTACCCAGCAAGCACATCCTACATCCATGGGCTATGACTAACTTGGAAAAGTGATTGAGCAACTGACCTCATGGCATCTAGATCAGTACAGATCTAGATATATAGGAGTGCTCTCTGTACAACCACTCTGACTGCTAACATCAGCATAGGACTGGCTCAGGGGTCTCTGTGCTGCTCAGCTGCGTCCATCTCCTTCCAAGCATGTTGCAGGGCTCACCTTTCAGGGTGGTGTCATTTTAAAGAAAATAGTGTTGCCTTCATAGTGATTACTTCATATTGAACCACCTTCATTTCTGTAGCCATCACAAAGAGGGCCATGTCCTGAGCTGTTCTGTTACTTACCCACAAGCCTGTACTACAAATTTGTTTTACCTTTGCTTTATTTTTGTGTGTCATTTCTATGGCCCTCTTCCTTCAACTTTGGGTAACGGCTACAAATGTGTTGAAATTACTTTTGAACCTTCCATAAGGTTCCAAGAAGTGTTGTTGCCTTTCCACTTTTTGCCTAGCCCTCAATTTTCTGCTCCACCATTAGTGTCAGTCTACTACATTCCCAAATCTACAGCTGTAGCTGTGCCTAATGGTGTTAATTATCTGACCTCAGTTAAATGCGTGCATTTACTTTACTTCAGATATGTTTTGATCCCATTTCTAACTACCTGAGAAGAAATTGCATCTGTTTCAGAAAATATACCCTAGTTTATAGATGAGCCATTCAGATAAGAAAATCCCAAGTTTATTCCTCACTGTTTATATGTTTGTTGATCACAGCTGAGTCGACATTCAATGGATGATATAACTGGCACCAGTGACCTTGAACTAGGCAAGGAGTAAAAATGATCAGTCTGGTTCTTGCTTGCCTGATAATCTTGTGCGTAAGAATAGATATTGGGTGAGCTATTGGTAGGTGCCGGGTCCTAGTGATGAGACCAAAAATAGCCCTAAATTAACAGCTTCATTTCAAGAGGAACCAAGAAAGAGAAACAAATATATTAAACAAATATGCTGAACAAAGGGAATATGTAACTCTACACAAGCTAAACTTTATATTCATAGATCTATACCAAACCTTTATAGATATATGGTTCTTGAAAATTGTACTTCCGTACATGTATTCTCAAGTTGTGCATCTAGGATTATTCTAATGATTTCATAAGCATTTACCCCCTAATCTGTACACTGACATCTATTCTTTAGAGTAAAACATGAAGACACCACCTAGAATTGACTTCAACCAACAATAGGAAAATGTGATAAAAAGCCAACACAGACCTTTGTTTTTGAGGTTTATTATAGTGCTGTACCATTATAGCTGCTTTATCTTTCAGCTTTTTATTTTCAGTAACTATAGCAGGAAACTCAAAAGCAGAGGAGGATGACAGAAAATGAAGAATAATTTTACTACGCAGTTGCTACTTTGACATATGCTTAACACTTGCATTTCTATCACAAGGGCTAGAATATGATCAGAAGATGCTGGGGTGCAAAGCATGGCTAGTTATAATGTTGCTTTCTGGCAAGTATACAGTGTTTACTGCTGAGCAATTGCCAAGTTAATCGGACTTCGATTTACTTACCATATGGCTTAGGTGAGAATAGCCCTGGAGTCAGCATAAAAAGTGTCAATATTCCTGGTATAGAAATTTCTCTTGTAGCTGGAAAAACAGCCCCACTTGACAAATTGGCTGCCACCACTGTATTGCCATCCAAGTAACTGACCAATGAGTAAGGGCCTTTTCCCAGCACTGCAGGAAGAAAAATAGATTCAGTTTCATTTAGAAAATTAGTGTATTGTAAATGTGAACTTCAACTGTACCTGCAGTACAGGTACTTTTTTGCTGACTTGGCATCATTCATTTTAATGTTGTAAGTTAAAAATAACCAGGGGACACCAGGGAGAGTGGGACCAGAGAATCCCAATGCTGGTGAATAGCATACCACTTCTTGCCGCTGAGAAACAAGTGTCTGGGAAGCCAGAGAATTCCCCCAGATGCGTTTGTTCATTTTTTTCCTGACCTCTGGTTATTATTCCTCTTTAAACACTTGGCTTGTCTAAAGAATCAGATTTAATTGACTTTTTATTCTTGACATTTTTCCGTCCCAAATTTTTCTGTAAATAATGGAATCTTTTATTTTCCAAGCCTTTTTGTTTTACACTTTGATGATTTGTTAATAAAACTTCCTATGTTGGCTACATTCAAACTAAATAAAAGCGGAATGTCTATCATTTGAATAAAATGGATGCTGTGCCATGAGGAGCATCTAATGTAATTTAGTATACTTCTAAGATGGGCTGGAAGTGGATCAAGAACAAGGCGCCACATTTATTCTCTATAATTGCATGAACCAAAGTTTGAAAAGAATATCCTTTTTAAATTAATTTATAGAATATGGGCTTCATTGACATGGCCAGCATTTGTTGCCCATCCCTAATTGTCTTTGAGCAGGCAGTGGTGAACTGCTTTCTTGAACCATTTGAGGTAGGTACACCCACAGTGCCGTTAATAGAAGCAATTCCAGGCTTTTGACCCAGCAACAGCGAAGGAACGGCTAATATGTATCCAAGTCAGGATGGTGAGTGACTTGGAGGAGAATCTCCAGGCGGTGGTGTTTCCAGGTACCTGCTGCCTTTGTCTTTTAAGATGGTTGTGGTTGTGGCTTTGGAAGGTGTTGCCTAAAGAACCTTGGTGAGTTCCTCCCATCTTGTAGATGGTACACACATCTAAGCAAATATGTGTACACAATACATCAGGTCCGAAAAGTTAGAAATCAAAACTAACATTTACACAACAATTTATGAAGTGTTTATAAGTGCTCAATGTTCCTGTTGTACTTTTGAGTATTTTATGTAATTTATGCAAAATGTTCAGACACCAGTTTGTTTTTTAAAAAAAATTTTACGTAATGAGGTTGTATCCAACACTGATTTTCAAATCTCCTGTACAGAAAACACTTAGCCCCCTCTAGGGGCTCACTCTTGTTGATAATCAAGTGGCTTCTCTTTATTCAGGCATTAGCGTTCTGACAAACAGGCATGATGTGTAAATTCATTAATTTTTTTTATTTCATTTAGCGGTCTTAAACTCATGCATGCACATAGTGAGCAGTTCATCCACTGTTTGGTGTAAAACAATTGGGTTTGTTCTTTGTGTGTGAAGAACAATCCTTCAACTGAACTGACCACCCAGCTAAGTAATTTGTCTTTAATTTTACAGCTGGAGGAATGCAAAACATATCCCTATTTGTTGCAAAGCAAATTCTGAAATTTTAGACAGAGAATGTATAATTGTGAAGTGAGTCCATTACATGTTAGCATGTTCCACAAATATGTTCATGTTACATATCTTTCTACTGGCATTGTAAATCAAAGGCACACAGCAGATTGAGAAGACTTCACAAATGTTAACATCAAATTTTGGCAAAGATCAGTTATTTATGAAGCTTGCAGATGCCATAACTAAATTTTAACCACTTTACTGCATCCTAAGGAATCTATAATATGAATATAAAAGCAAAATACTGCTGATGCCAGAACTACAAAATATAAACAGAAATTGCTGAAAATACTCAGATGTTCTTTCAGCACTTGTGGAGAATGAAAGTTCTTCGGTTGGGATTCTTTGGCTGTTCATGATAGCAGGATTGTTTGGTCCCATTGGCAGAGCATTCCCTGCTGTGGGTTTCTTGACAGCATGGTGTGGTTTTAAATGAGAATTCCCATCGACATTGGCAGGGCCAGAGGACTCTGCCACCAGCAAACTGCACATCACCTCCTGCTATCGAGGAAAAGCTGAGCGTAGGCCAGAGAATCTTGCCCATCATCAGAACTAGGAAAAATATAACGATTTGAATGGGTGAACTGTGGGAGACAGGGGAGGGTCAGAAGAAGAACAGAACTGAAGGTAGAGTGCAGGGCAGGAGAGATTAAAAGGTTTCAATGTGCAATACCAAAGAGGACAGTAATGCAGCAAATAGAGAAACAAATGATGTGTCTGGAGGAGGTGTAAATAGCACAATCCTGAATAACCAAAAGCAATGTTAAGGAAATAAGAGAAAAATGAGAGAAGAAGGATAGGATAGAGGTGGAGAGGCTCTTTCTGCTCAGAAAGGACAGTAGGGCTAGAGGCCATAGCCTCAGGATAAAGGGGGGTGCGGTTTAGAATGGAGTTGAGGAGGAACTTCTTCACTCAAAGGGTGGTGAATCTCTGGATTTCTCTGCCCGTTGAAGTGGTGGAGGCTGCCTCGCTAAATATTTTTAAGACGCGGGTTGATAGGTTTTTGATAGGCAAGGGGATTAAGGGTTATGGGGAGAGGGCGGGAATGTGGAACTAAGCCACGACAGATCAGCCATGATCTTATTGAATGGCGGGGCAGGCTCGAAGGGCTAGATGGCCTACTCCTGCTCCTATTTCTTATGTTCTTATGTTCTTAAGCCAAACCAGCAAAGAGAAAGAAAACAAAATGGGGCCGGAAGTTATGTTCTAAAATTGTCAAACTCAATGTTCAATCCAGAGGACTACAAAATGTCGAGGCGAAAAATGGGGTGTTGTTCTTTAAGCTTTGCTGGAATATTGCAGACAGCTAAAGTACGATTATGGTAGAGAATATAAATGACATGTACCTGGAAGCTAGGGATCATGATTATGGAATGAATGGAGGTGTTTCACAAAATGGTCACTGAGGTAACTCCTCAGAGGCTGGTGTCCCTTCACCAGATCCCTTCTATTTACAAACAAAATTTCACTCCAAAGAGTGCTTCAGATACAAAGTCAGAAACTGGACTGTCAGTAGCCCTGATACTCCTCAACATGCATGCAAGTGAGTCTCTCTGATTGGGCAGGCAATCATTACATCAATCAGGGAGCTCATACTCCAAAAGGCCCACCTCATGGGGTTTGTTGAGGTTATTACAGCCACCTAGTTGCATTTTGATTCCCTCAGACGTACAGGAGATCACATTGAGAAGCAAATACAGCTGGGGATTCTCCCCATGGTAGTTGAAAGAGCTCATTCTTATGCCTGTTCTATTTCCTGTACTCACTTATTCCCCTCCCTCCCATAACTATGATGGGATTCTCCTTGTACTCACTTTTCATCCCCCAGCCTCGAAATTCAAAGGACCATCCTGTACTATTTCCACCACCTCCATCATGATGCCATCCTGCCCAGCTTGGGTCTCTGTCTGTGTGGAGTTTGCACATTCTCCTCATGTCCACATGGGTTTCTCCGGGTGCTTCAGTTTCCTCCCACAGTCCAAAGATGTGCGGGTTAGATTGATTGGCCACGCAAATAAAATTGCCCCTTAGTGTCCTGAGATGCATAGGTTAGAGGAATTAGTGGGTAAAATATGTAAGGATATGGGGGTAGGGCCTGGGTGGGATTGTGGTCGGTGCAGACTCGATCGGCTGAATGGCCTCTTTCTGTACTGTAGGATTTCTATGATTCTATATCTTCCCCTCTCCTTTCAGGATTCGGAAGGAACCATTTCCTTCCTTATACCTTGGTTCCCACCTCAATCAACACTAACATCCTTCGCTCCTACAACACAAAACAGGCTACATCTGCCCTTTGGCCTCTTCCCTTCTTACTGTCCAAAGCCACAAACAGTCCTTCCAGTGAAATAGTAACTTAGTTAGACTTCTTTCATTTTAGTATACATTTCAGTAAATATTTTAGTATACAATTTAGTATACATTTTAATGTACTGTATCCACTGCTCACAATCTTTTCTTTTCTACATTCAAACACAATTCTTTAAAACTTATTAATAACTGTTTGTCCATCAGTATATTCTATCCCTACAACTTGAACAGTAACTCTCGGAAATGCAGGAAGTACATTTAATCAAAATGTTGGAAAAACCTTGCACATAACTTACCATCATAAAACTGAACCTTACCTCTGTTGTAATATTCACAATCATAAGCTGAAAGAAAGGAAAAGTGCAAATCACTAATGCTGAACAATTGCCATATAGTGTAGCCCAATTTCTAACAACTGAACGTAATATTTCTAAATTCATAGATCCTTGGGGCCAAATGAACTCACGCAGGCAAACAGGGGGTATCACAGTGGTGATCCCAAGGGTTGTCATTCACTTAAAGGTAGGGAGCCTGCCTCTACAAGATTCCAGCCCACCCAAAGGGCAGGTAGTTCTGCAGTCTTGGCAATGCCACCATTAAAGATACATATTGTTGAGACTGAAAGGAGAGGAAAGAGTTCCTAAGGCTAAGCAGATAAACCTTTCAGTGGCAGTGTAACAGACGCAGAGATGGCCATTGCTGTTGGCAGACCCTCTTCTTGGGCCATAAAGCCTCAGAAAAGAATACCCTCCTCCTCCACCACCTGCCCCCAGGGAAGCTGCGGCAAATCTGCCTTGATGTAACTGGGGGACACACCATGCAGCAGTGGGACATTCCAATGCTGGTAAAATGCTAAAATGCTAACATAAAATGGCAATATAATCAATATAGGTTAGTAACTTTAATTGGCTACCATCTTCCAATGATCTGAGCTGCTGCCAATCCAGCCTTTAGTAAGATCCCATTGTGTCAGGATCATATCAGGACCCCTCATGATACCTTACATTATCATTTTACCACCCCTCCCACTTCATCTTCAAAGGGCTGGTAAAACTCTTATATATCCTTAAGAATTTCTGTGGAAAGTGTAGAAAACAAGTTCCACTTTCTCATTGCTCCTCCAAAGAGCCCCACAGTCAAAAGCAACATACTATAAGAGCAAATGAAAATGGGCAATAACATTCATAGGCTTCATGTCAGCACTTTTGTGACTCAAGGGGCAATGAATTTGGAAGGTGTAGGTCCCTGCTTGAGTGCTGGGGTGGCGAGGGGGAAAACTGTCCTCCTATAGTTACTGTACTTACGGCAGATTGTGGGGGTTCTCCAATCAATTGCAATTCCATGTTGACAGCACGCATGAGCGTATGCTAATACACCGGTACAGAAACACTCACAGTCTCCACCACGATTACAGGCACATGTATCTGACAAGCAGTTGGAATAAAACCAGGTGGCATCAACCTGAATCATTGAAAAGAAAAACATATTAAAACACAAAAAGATCGGGTGCTTTACAAGATAGGTTATTAAACAAGACTGGGAGAGTCAATTAATACAACAATATCTTCTTTGCCAACCAGTTCAGATTTTGGCTGTGCCGCCATTAACTGGTTAGAGTTTCCATGTATCGAGAAAACTGTTTTCCAAAATCAACAGAGTTGTCATTGTTATGTTTTAAAGATACAAGATTGTGATTATATACATTGACAATAATAACAAGTTTACCTTTATAGTTTGCCTGTTAGCTACCTGATATAAACCTTATAGTGTTGACCCTCCAGTCATTAGGACCAGCAAGTTGATATTGCCCATTGTTCCTCAGGTATTATTCGTTTCCAATTCACAACCTCCCTTTTACACTCTCCTCGAAAAACCCACCTTTAGATCATTCTAATCTTGTTGAAAACCATATGAAAATCTTCATCTTCTCTCAGATCCACTGAATAGGGTGTTATCTACCAGTTTCTATGTTTGAACCACCAAAAGGCCTCATCCTGCCACTGTTGGTACTCAACCAGTGTCCTGCGGGGGAGTCAATGGCCATGATTCTCCTATCCCACTGCGCTAATGTTTTAGTGCAGTGGGCCAGGGGAGTCTTGTGTCAGCCGATTCATGGGCCCGTGCGTATGTTCACTCCCTGCCTCCCAGTGCCAGATTTCTGGCAGCGTCAGATCCACCGGAAATAGCAAGGAGGTGCAAAGACCATTTAAATGGTCACTTGCATATAATTTAAATGTGGTTAACGCACCCGGGATTGAAGTCTCTGGACTCATATCATCTCTCTACAGCCTCCCCCCAGCCAGACTGGTTCACCCCAGCAGGGTTTAGAGTAGCTCCCCACTAACAGGAAACTAGCAGCCCAATCCCACTGAAGAGGGGTCAATCAGGACCCACCAGAGAATCAGGCGGCCGGGGGATATTGGCACCTTGGCAGTGCCAGTCTATGGCCCCTGGCCCAAGGGGCACCTTGGCACTGCCCATCAGGCATGGAGCAGTGCCAAAGGGGGGGTGTGTAAGGGGTGGGGCCTAGAGGGCGATTGGTCAGGGTGAGAGGTCCCACTGCCATCTGCATAGGGATTGGTGGGGAAAGGAAGGAGAGCAGCAATCGGTGCAGACTAGGGAAATGGGTGTCAGGACTGTGGGGGTGGCTGGAGGTTGGGGCAGGCCGAGGATGAGGTGTAGGGTTGGTCCAGAAATAATCGGGGGTGGGCGGGCAGCGATTGAGCCAAGAGGGGGTAGAGAGCCGACGTTGTGGGAGTCACAGGGCTGGCCAACAATCAGGAAGCCATCAGTGCAGGGCCACTGTGCATTCACCAATCTCAGCACTGTCAGATCGGCACACGTGCAGTAACCTGCTCAATGCACCGATTTCAGCTTCTCTAGCAGGAATGGTAGGAATAGCGGCAATGCCCCTAGTTTTTAATGATATTCATGCTGGTGGCCTCTGCAGTGCACAGAGTGTGAGAGATTCTTCTCTGAACTGCCTCTGAAAAAAACTGCCTGAATTACTCCAGTTTTCATGCAAATTTGACACTTGGAATTTCTTTGGGAGAATTCCACTCAACATGTGGAGTGCCTGAAAAGAAAATGCTGCCAGGTTTGCTTGAAGGCTTCCCGGAAGTCCCTTGAACAAAGATGCAAGCATTTCATACCAGTGGGTGCTCCCCAGCAGAGGTGGTTTGTGGATCCCATCAGTTTTCCAGCCCTCTGTCACAAACATTAAATTTGTCTATCATTTCCAGACTGAAAATCCCAAGTATCTCCAGCCTTCAGTCTTTGCCCTGAACTCTTGCCTCTAACATTGGGCCAAGATTTTCCCTGAGCTGGGAGGGGAGGGGGAGGAGGCACAGATTCGGGAAATTTTCCACCTTGTAGCACTTGCCTCAGGAAAAAATGCCCTGGCTGACAGAATCCTCAATCAATGTTGGAATCCTCATCCTGGCATGGGTGGAGGGGACGGTGCGTGCAGGCTAGGCCCCCCCAACTTGGAGCAGCTAGAGGGGGCTCCCGAATGCTGAGATGGGCTGGTTAAAAGGCCTGCCTTGGTTCTCCGATATTTCATTCCAACAGCCTACCCCTCACTCCACACACCACTCAATCCCCACCCACTCCTCATGCCCATCCATTGCCAACTCATGCTAATCCACGTCTCTGCACCTGTTCCTAATGGCATCTCATGCCTTCCATGTCAACCCATGCCCCCATTCATCCCTATGATCCCCGATATTCTGTATGTCAATTTATTCTGCCCCACATCCCATCCTTTGCCTTTATATCCTTCATGCCAACTCATCCAGTATCCACCTGGGCAGACCTCAAATGGGGTGACCTGAATAAGATAAGGCCTGATTGGAACACTGTATAGTTTAATCACAATTTCCTCTTTTGGGCATGTAGTCAATCTTTATTGCTATGTATTGGGTGGAAAACCCCTCGTGTATTAAGTTTAATTTTAGGAGGAGAAATGGAAGTGAGCAGTCAGCCCAAAATTACAGAATAATTCAATAAACCATAAGCTGAATATTTGATCAGTTTGCATTGAGTTTCAGATTGCAGGCACACTGCCGAAGAAAAGGAGCTGAACTTCACCTGACCTTTCCTGATTCCCGAGAGGCAGCATGAAACATGGGAACCATTTCTACTGATTTCTGAGTATCCAACATCAACATAAAAATTCATTTTGTCAGGTATTATTGAATAGCTGACAAACACATCTAAAGAAAGCTGAATTGTCCAAAATAACTAACGAAATAGGACAATGTGAGTGGAATCAGCTGCCATCGGTGGTGGTAGAGGCGAACTCACCAGGGTCTTTTAAAAGACTTCTGGATGAGTACATGGGATTCAATGGGATTGGGAGTTATAGATAGTTCTATGGCCTGGTGGGTATGGATATGATTGGCGCAACTTGTGGGCTGAAGGGCCTGTTTGTGCTGTAGTGTTCTATGTTCTAATTCTATTCTGTCAGTGCTGTTATGTCAGTTTATTAAGGATTCCTTTTCATTTTTCACTACTTTCTTGGAATGAAAGAATTTGGGACAAGTATAGTATTTAGGATGGTATAATGTAGCAACTGTAGAAATAGGACAATTACATCAATCAAGTAAAAAACCTATTTGCTCTATGCACACTACCATTACACAAGGTCTGAGACCACAGCTGGTACTGTTGGTAACAAGAGAAAAAGCTTCGATCAGCACTCACCACTGGGTGGCAGAGCTCAAAAACGTCAGACAATAATATTCCACACTCCTTCTTAGCAAACGGCTCCCTGAGTGGGTTCATGCTGCAAGGATTACGGATATCAGGGCTGTTCGTACACTGGAAAAAATTAAGTAACTGTTATGAGAGTTTACTAATAAAGCAAACAGGGTGCATTTGCTACTCTTTTTTTCAGCCTGAAATCAAATAGCGCACTGATAAACTAAACAACTAAAATTTCAAAAGGTACGAAAGAAACTCAGATTTTACATATGCTGTAGCCAATTCTAACTCACTCAATATAGCATAAAGAAATTGACAGTGACCTCAAATTGCACTGCTGAAATAATTCACTGTGTTATTTACACTTTCAATCCACCTATGACTATTTTGTCCAGGGAGTTAAAAGAACTTAATAGCCTCCCACCCTTTTCTACCATTCACCCCTGTTTCTAACAGACACGATTTGTAAATTGTGATCCTGTAACAAAGATGGACTTGAGTGATTTTCAAGCAAAATTACTGGCTACCAGGAGGCAGGAAATAGACCATTTAAAAGCACACGCACCTCTCAATCTTTGGATCAGTGGATCTAAATGAATGTGACTGTGCCTTGACTGAAGAAGTAATTTTAATCAAACCCACCTATTTATACCCCATTAGCTTTCACTCTCCATGGGGTAGATGAGGGTGGGTTGGGAAGGGAACATTCCTGCCTGGTGATTGTCATGCAGTGTCTGTTCATCCATTGTCATAGCGTCTGCATGGTCTCGCCAATGTACTATGCCTCAGGACATTCTTTCCCTGTCAGGGCACACTTCAGTAGTCCAGGGCATTCACTCTCTGATCTTCAGGTAAGTGTTCTCCAAGGCGGCCTTCACATGACAAAGCAGAATCGCGGAGCAGAAACTAATAGCCAAGTTCCACATGCATGAGGACAGCCTCAACCAGGATCTTGGGTTCATGTCACAATACATGTAATCCCCACCATTTTGCCCGGACTTGCAAAATCCTACTAATTGTCTTGGCTTGAGATAATTCACACCTCTTTAACCTGTGATTATCCCCCTCTCCACTTGCATTATCTGTACCTGTAAAGACTCACATTCCAACCGCAATCTTGCAATTGCATTTCTGTCTATATATGCCATGTTAGTGAACCCAACTCTCCATTCACCTGAGGAAGGGGCATCACTCCGATTGCAAATAAACATGTTGGACTTTAACCTGGTGTTGCGAGACTACTTACCAGTATTTGAAGAGTCTGCCCTTCAGGAGAGAGGACGTGATTGATCTGTACTGTTTGCTGTAGCAAGACTTTCAAGCTATGGGGTTTTAGTGGGTGCACATTCGCTCAGTTGGCAGGACAGCTAGTTCGTGCTGCAGAGCGATGCCAACAACGTGTGTTTAATTCCATAATGACTGAGGTTATTCACGAAGGCCACTCTTCTCAACCTTGCCTGCGGTGTGGTGATCCTCAAGTTAAATCAGCCCCAGTCAGCTCTCCCCCTCAAAAGGGATAACAGCCTATGGTCATCTGGGACTATAGTGGCTTTACTTACTCGGAGATGGATATACCTTGCCAAATTTAATAGATGACAGATAAAGTGCATGAAAAGGCATGCAATTTCATATCCTTTCCCATGGACAATAGGACCAGGTTGTCTGCTACACAGCCAATACTGCTTTCCTTCAGGTGTATGGAATAGTTGACTGCATGTGTGCAGATCAAAGAACTTATCCATAAACTGAAAGGGGTTACCTTCCCTTCAAGCAGTGTGTTCAAGATCCCTTCAAGTGATCATATCATCTGCACAGATATGTGCACACTTCCTGGTAATGCCATGATGCTCCATGAAAACATTTTTTGATTAGGAGCACCTAGTGCATAGATACCTGCTTGGGGCAAAGGGACATCCTCTTAACACCTAGTTACTGAAGTCTTTAAGTAACTCTTAGTCATCAGCACAACTGGTGAGACAAAACCATCACTGAACAAGTCATTGTGTTGTAAAGCAATATTTTCCAGTACTTGAACATATCCTTGGGGCAGCTTCACTATTGCACCCATTGTGTCCCAGCTGGCAATGGCCTGCTTTAAAATACAGACCAGCTATTGCAGCAGCCCAAAAATACCTAATATGTTCTGATCCTCAAGCTCTTGGGGATGGCACATCAAAGATAAAGTATTTAGTGGCAAGAGCCATTTGGAATAACTTCATGGTCTAGTATATTAATTCTTCTCCCACCTCATCAGCATTTCTCACATGAACAGTTCTTCAAAGATTCTTCACCAGTTATTGCACCCTCCAGTGATGAACTTCCAATCCAGGTTCAGCAGCTACTACTCTATCCACAAATCTAGATTTTCAGAAGATCTATTTTCTTCATGGATTCAAGAACTGTTGAGTGTTCAACAAGAGTAAATTTGACTCATCTATGAGTTACTGTCAATCAAACAGTCTGAAATTATAAAGATAGCTATGGGGGTAAAAGAAGTTGTGGGGAAGTAAATCTGAGTATCATCAGCATAAAAAAGGAACTGACCCCTTGCCTATATGGATGAGAAAAAGTAGGGAGTTGAGGACATACGCTTAGGTGCATATATACTTTTAAATGGAAACCAGATATATGGGCAAAAGAATAGAAAGATATGGGCAGGAATTCTCTGATGTCATACATCTTGGCACCACTGCCCAAGAGGATGGAGAATTTGGCATTCAGCCAAGATTCCAATTACTGCAGTGGGACTGGAGAATCCAGGCCGGCGGCAAAGTCTGAGAATACTGGCCATGTTGATTGGGTGAGAAAAGGTTAGGTTTGTGTGTGGTGTAAAGATCGGCATAGACCAGCTGTGCCAAGTGCCCTGTGTCTGTGTTGTAATATTCTATAAAACTCCAAAAATGAACGTGTATTTATGTACACCCAAGAAAGGGCCTTGTGTTGAAGGTTTTGTAGAAGTAAGTTGCTGTCTAGTCCTTTGCTACTGCTTTTCTATTATTTTTAATACCACTTCTGTAATTTATAGTCTAAATAATGATATGCATGTGCTGTTCCACTGATTCACTAGCCTGCTGGTGAAATTGAAAGTGACATCAACAGATTATTCTATGTTCGGAAGCATCAAAATCAACCAAACTCAATTCTGAACATCATCCAGCACCCAGACATTTCCCCATACTCCAGTCAAGTCACTAGTGAGCTGGGAACTTCAGTTTCTCTAATACTTATTTACCTCCACAGCTGTCCAGCTGTTCCCAAATTCTTGTGGGTTTGGTGATTCTATGTGATCTGGACTCCTCATTTCATTGGCAGTTTTCATGTCAAAATTTCCACAGAGCCCAGAGAGTTTTCCCTGCGGGAAAGTAAAAAAGTAGCACAGATACCACTTGGCAGAAATTCATGTAATCAATAAATTTTACTGATTATTGACTTGTTTTGGAATGATCCAGTAGCGTAAGCAAAGCGTATAATTAAGAAAAGCGTCCTATACCAGAATAGATCGTTTGCAAGTTTATTTTGTTGGCTTTGTGAATGGAACTCCTTCTCTGCCCTCAAAGTACTGTTCTCCTACGGGAATGTACAATCAGTTCTTCTTTCCAATTTTTAATTTAACCAATGGCTGATTGTGGTAGCCAGTTATTTGCAATTCTGAAATTTACTCAGCCATGTTTTAAGTGTAAATTAACATACTGAGGAAAAATATAGGTATGTCACAAATATCTGATCTCAATGGAATTTAAAACACATTGTGCCGTGGTGGTGGGTGGGGGTGGGTGGCAAAACAATGAAACTGAGGTAATAAATATTATCCTCAGTCTCAGATGTGCTAAAGGTCTAAATAAAGCAAGTTGTCAATGTTGGAAAAAAAACTATAGGCGGAATTTTCCTAAAAATGATGTCAATCAGTTACTGACTGAAAGTCGATGTGTTTCTCCCCAGAAACACAGCTAGGTTTTCACTCCAGATCTTCTGACATTTAGCCAAAATAAAAGCAGAGGTGGTGGGGGGGGGGGGGGGGGGTGTTTTGCACTGTGATTCCTGAGGGGCAGGGCCTAAACACACTAGCAAGACTGGCTCCACAGAGATCAGCGTGCCTGGATCTCTGATGCTACACAAGTATCAGAGATAAACAGTGGTGTGTCTTTTGTGCATTTTTTTTGTAGCTTACATTGTGGAATTGAATTAATCAACCATAGGCTTGTTTTCATAAGTTAAAAAGCACCAAAATAGTGATTTGCATACTTTTCTGTATTTTTATGGCTACTCAAGTAACCTGAGGGTGGTGGGGTCAGAAGGATGATGATGTGATTTGGGGCGGGACTTGGTGCACCAGAACCAGGGTGGGGTGTGACATCATCAAAGGGCCTTGGCACAGAGGGCCCCCAAAGCATAAGTAGTCCTCAGCCAGATCACCCCACCTCCACCACCTCACATCATTGCCAGCTTTGAGGCATCAGTGCCTCCACTGCAATGCAGGCACAACACTTCCCCCCTCCCCCACCATCACCACTTCCCTCCCAAACAATGGGAACCCCCTTCTCCCCTCCATCCCAGAGGAGTTCCCTAAAGGCCTTGCTCCTGGCCTAGTCTCTTGCCTTGCTCCTGGTCCCACCCTAGTAGTGTCAACTTGGCCCTGCTGTCTGCTTTTTAAATTCTGTACAGCTTGTACCAATCTTACAAGCGATTGCGATTTTTTGTTTTTTAGTTTTGCGAAGAGTATAGTAATGGATCATCTCCCTGAGAGGATAAGGGTGAATGGCAATTGGCTTGTGTGAATTGGATTTAGCTGTCAGGTGACTGCACTGCATAAAAGTGGAAATTTGAAATATTGTATTGTGATGTCCTAACTATGCAGGATTTTAAACCGCGTATGAACATACAATTTCACAAGAAGGAGTTTAAGATATAAAGTTTTATGCATAATGCTTCTTACCTGCCATTTAGGTCCAATCTGCACATGTACTGTTGTCCTTTGGTCCCATAGTACAGTAATTTCTTCAACCGGGAAATGTATGACAGTGAAAATACCTGCTTTCCATATGTGTACAATCTGCTGCATGTCTGTGATGCTGGAGGGACTCTGAGAAGATTAATTTAATGAAAAATAATAAATAAGAAAACATATAATGTACACTGGATTTTATTGGTCACCAGTGAAAAATGGTCAAATAGGCAATATGCATTTAGTACTACTGATGAACAAATTACTTTTATTTAATACTAATGCACATTAATTCTAATTAACAATGACTCAATTTTAAAATCTAAATATATTTCATTAAAAATCAATCGTAGTGACTATGGCATTGGCTATAGTCCATTATAAAGATAGAAGCCAAGAAAAAGTACTACTTTAAGTACATAAATCTTTGGTAAGTCCATAAAATGTTATTGCGAATCAGGGTTCAAAAAAATCAGCGTTCAAACTGACCCAATGTTGACCTAAATCCTAAAACACCCCTATTATCACCCTTTTAACCCGTTTTTGCACGTTTACCACGTGGCAAGTAAATTACCTTTTAGTTAAAGAATTCCGCGAATAAATCATTGTCGTTACAGTAGAAATTAAAACACAAATTAATTTTTAATAAAGCTTTTTAATAAACAAAACAACAACAGTTTATTTATTAAAAAAGTGATTGAGTGTTCCTTGCATTTTGCTAGCTGCGAGTGAAATCTAGAATGCTTCTGAGTTGGAGGATCTTTAGCAGTTTGTTCCATTTTAATCTAAGAAAACACAAAATTATGTCACCAAAAATTTTTCAGTTCCCCGGAAAGAGCAAAAAAAGGGCTCCAATGATTCATTGCATTATATCTGAATTCGCGCTAAATCGGGGCATGTAAACTTGGGGTTTCACTGTACAAATGGTTTTATCTTGTCTATTCTGCTCTCCTACTTACCGTGTTCCCACTGTCATCATCAAACACCAAGGAAGTGTGACCAACTGAGACAGACAGAGCTTTGCGACAAATGGCTCCACTCCCATAACAGTCAATATTTTCAGTAATGATGGACAGCCTTAAAGTCCCAAGACTCTGCCAGAAAAAAGATGTCCTTTTATACATGTATGTAGAGTGTCATTTACTGTGAAATGGCTTACATATCAAACACAAACATTTTTTTATTGGTTTCAGATTTGGCACAAAAAAAGGAAGTATTTTTTAAAATGGTGACAGTGTGTTGTGATCTTCTAGTGCTTGATGTAAACATAAGAACCAAAGCAGCCTATTTATTCCAACAACATTGCTCCCTCATCCAGGTCCCTTCCTTACAGAAAAGGGAAATCTTTTTCCATTGCTAAGCAATGGAATGTAATATGTATCTAATGAGAACTTGGGGTGCACATGAGCAGAAGTAAGTCTGTTGGGCCATTCAATTAGATCATGATGGCTCTGGATGGGAAATTTGTGGGAGTTGTGGATAAAGATATTATGCAAGCAGTAACCAGTTGGACATGAGCATATTGACAATCCTATTATATTCAAAGTAGAAAAATATACAAGTTTGTTTGATTTGAATATTTTCACATTCTTTTCTCCTTTGGAGAATGGTGTGGAGCATTGGAGGGTTTTGCAGGCTAGTTAACAACCTACTTTGAGCTGCCTGAACACCCCTTCCATGACCAACAGGCATCTACCATAGAGGCAGGAGTTTTATTAACTGAGTGATTCAGTCTCCATTCAATAGATATATCCAGTTAATTTATGATAATGAAAACTATGTCTGTGTTATTCATGAACAACTATATGCCAGATGAAAATGATTTGAAATCTTGTGCCCACCTACATTTTATCTGTTCCTATCTTGTAGGAAAAATTAGTGTTTTAAACATTATACAATTAATATGGTTTATAAAGAATTTAACCTTTACTAAAATGAACCTTTACCTTAACCAGGTAAACTTTGCAAGCGCTAATAAAATCATAAAGAACTCCATCAAAAGTCTTGTAATGGCGGTCTCCATATGCTGTACACATTGAAGGACAGGGTTGGAATGTGCACTGGAAGGTCCCCTGCTGGCAAACACTAAAAGGTATGTTATCAATAAGGATTAACTTACGCAAATACTTGCACAATTACATTCAGTGTTTTGCTACTTAAACAGAAGTTTTCTTTTATACTTAGACGAGAACATTGTTTAATTTTAATGTCATTGCATCTATTTTATTAAAGCATTTGTTGTAAATATGTATGAGCTCACTAAATGCTAAATCTCTAATTTCTACAGCAACCAAACATACAAACCTGTTCAAGCCTGCTTTGCCATTCAATAAAACCGTGGCTGATTTGTTTGTGTTTCAAGCTCCACTTTCCCATCTATCCCTTTGATTCCCTTGTCTAACAAGAATTCAGTAAGAAGTTTCACAGCACCAGGTTAAAGTCCAACAGGTTTATTTGGAATCACGAGCCTTCAGAGTGTTGTTCCTTCATGAGCTGAGTTCAGAGGTAGGTTTCACAAACACGGCATACATAAAGACTCAATTGCAAGATAATGGTTGGAATGCAAGTTTCAAGTAATCAAATCTTCACAGGTATGGACGATGTGAGTGGGGAGAGAGGTAATCACAGGTTAAAGAGGTGTGAATTGTCGCAAGCCAGGACAGTTAGTAGGACTTTGGAAGCTCAGGCCAAATGGTGAGGGTTACATGCGACATGAACCCAAGATCTTAGCTGATGCCATCCTCATACATGCATAATTTAGCTATCAGTTTCTGCTCAGTGATTCTGCGTTGTTGTCTTGAAGATCGCCTTGGAGAACGCTTACTCAAAGATCGAAGGCTGAATGCCCTTGACTGCTAAAGTGTTCCCTGACTGGAAGGGAACAGTCCTGTCTGGTGACTGTCACATGATGTCCGTTCATCGATTATTGTACCGTATGGTCTTGCCAATGTATTGCGCCTCAGGACATCCTTTCCTGCAACGTATGAGGTGGACAATGTTGGCCGAGTCGCATGAATATGTATTGTGTACTTGGTTGGTGGTGTTCTCGCCTGCGATGCCTGTACTTGCCATGGCATAAAATCCATGCCAGAGTCAGAAAATCAGGATTTCAGATTTCCTTCATCACCACCCCCTCCTCTCCCATGATTTAAGGACTTTCCAGTCTAGAAAGCACATCTCCCCAAACCCAGAAGGCCTCAAGCAAATCTAACAGGATGCGCTTGTTGCTTTCCTTGCATTACAAGTATCGCCTCCTACCACTTTTGGGTTTCAACTCACAGCCAGGCAGAAAGCCATCCATAAGACTGCCATCCAGGTCTTCATGGAGTCAAAGTATCCCCACCATGTACATTCCATCAAGTCAGAGGCCCCTAATCTCTTCCTGTTTGTAGTTTGGAGAAGCTGAGGCTGTTCTCCCTGGAATTGATAAGGTTGAGAGGAGATTTGCCAGAGGTATACAAAACCACAGGAATTTGGACAAAGCAAGAGAGAGAGAAATTGTTTCCATTTGTAGAAGGATCAAGAGCCCGAGGACACCAATTTAATGTGAATGGCAAAAGAAGCAAAGGTGACATGAGAAAAATGTTCTTTAAGTAATGAGTGGTTAGAATGTCAAATGCACTGTCAGCGAGTGTGGTGGAGGCAGATTCAATCATGATTTTCAAAAGAGAATTGGATCATTATCCAAAGAAGAAAACTTTCCAGGGCTACAGGGAAATGATGCTAGATGAATTATTCTTGCAGAGCTGGTACGGACATAGCCAGCTGAATTTCCACCTTCTTTGCTGGAACCATTCTTTGATTCCAGGATTTGATGAGTCTAATCCATTTAACCTGGTGGTATGGCACACAGCATGATGGAAAGTATCATCAGCGTGATGATCGAATTTATTGGTCACTCCAACCAATACTATCATGGTCAGATGCATCTGTGAACTGGAATGATTGGAGAAGATGATATCAAGTAGGTTTTTCTCTTCTTTCACCACCTGCTAAAAGCTCAGTCGAGAAGCCTCTTGCTTCTCGGAGGCTGTCCTTCAGGATTTGACCAACCTGGTAAATAGTGGTGCTACTGAGCCAATCTTGGTGATAGATATTGAAATTCACCCAGAGTATACTCTGCCCTGATTTATCGTTCGAGGGAGAGCTACATGTGGTAAGCAGTAGAAGGTTTCCTGGCTAATGTTTGATGCGATAGCATGAGAATTCATAGGCTCAGCCTTAATTTTGAGGATTGTATATCAGAGTGCCACCATCTGTGCTGGGATTGCCCTCCAGCTGGGCCAGGTCATGCCCAGGCATGCCAATTTTTTATATATTCATGAGATGTAGGTGTGGCTGGCAAGGCCATTATTCATGGCATCCCTCACTGCCTTTGAGTAGGTAACGATTAGCCATCTTCCTGAACCACTGCAGATGCGGTTGTGCACTCACAGTTGGAGAGAGAGTTTTCCATGATTTTAACCCAGCGACAAATCCAAATCAAGGATGGTATGTGCCTTGGAGGGTATCTTATAGGTGTTAGCATCTTTTGTCCTTGCTCCTCTAAGTACTAGAGGTTGCTGTTTTGGAAGGTACTTTGCTGAGTTACAGCTCTACATCTTATAGATGGTATATGTTGTGGTGTCTGTGTGCAATGAGAGAGGGAGTGGGTTTTTAAGATGTTTGATAGTGTTGATCAAATGGCTGTTTTTTCCTGGATAGTGTTGAGCTTCTTGTGTCTTGGTGAAGCCATATGTTGGCCAGGTCTTGATTCACATAGGCAGAGAGAGCTTATTATCTGAGAGGTTGTGAATGGAACCGAACATTGTGCAATTCTCCCCACTTCTGACCTTACGATTAAAGATCGTTGATGAAACAGCTGAAGATGGTTGAAAGTAGGACACTACCCTGAGGAAATCCTGCAGTGATGTTTTGGAGCTGAGATGATTATCCTCCAACAACCACAACCATCTTCTTTAGTGCTAAGTATGTTTTCAGCCAAAGGAGAGTGCCCTTCCAATTCCCATTAACTGAAATCTTCCAAGGACTATTTGCTGGCCGTACACACAGCCAAATAATGCATGGGCTGTCACTGTAAGCTTAGTTCTGGAATTCAAATTTTTGATCCTTGTTTGGATAATGGCAGGAATAAAATTTGGTGCTGAGTGATCTTAGCTGAACCCAAAGTGAATAGTCCTGAACAAGTTATTGATGAATAACTGTTACGTGATACCACTGTCGACAACATCTTCCATTACTATGCTGCGATTGAGAGTAGACTAATGGGATGGTAATTAACTGGATCAGATTTATTCTGCTTTTTGTGGGCAGGACATACTTTCAATTTCTTTTCTTGCTGGTTAGAGGCCAATTTTATAGCTTTGATGGATAAGTGTGGGATGTTCGCTGAAAGGTATGACTCTGTGAATGTTACTATAGCATACTATATACTGTTACTTGACTAGTCTATGAGGTAGCTCTGCTAATTTTGGAACAAGTGCCCCAATGTTAGTAAGGAGAACATCACATGGTTGATAGGCAGATTGTGCCAGGTTGACACTGTCAGATTGACATTGTCAGGGTGTGAAATTGGCATTGCCAGATCTGCACTGCTAGGGTGTCAGGCTGGCACTGCCAGATAGGCACATCCCAGCCACGTCCCCGACCCCTTGGGGCTTCAATGCCCTCCAACTATCCCTCTAAATATTAGCATACTTAAATACTTATTTAAATACAGTAATCTGGTTCCCGCCCTCACTGGTCAGGAACAAATTACACCCAGGTGCAGTGGCTGAGAAAATCCCAACAGGGGTTTGAGCTAGTGCTAGCGCTAAATGAGTTAGAACCCTCATTGTTGATTCTCTGGGCCTGCATCGCCCGAACATGACCTGTGCCAGGTACGATGTAGCTGGAAAAACATGGCCATGAGCTCTAATTTCTCTCCACAGATGCTGTCAGACCTGCTGAGATTCTCCACCATTTCCTGCTGTTGTTAAAATCCAAGTTTAATTATGAAATGCTCGATCCTATTTAACGAAATCCATTATGAATAGTAAAATGGTATGTTACAAATACATAATTTCTTTCTGAAAGTTCTTACTGCATTTAAAACATATTCTAATTTCCAATGCAAAATTAAGATAGGTAGTTACAACACAAATCTAAATTAAGATGGATAGAATTCATTTTGTTCCATTTACATGCCTAATTTAGGGTTGTGACCCTTCTGTGGAGATGAATGATCCTGAAGGTATCTTTAATACAAATTGATCTCTGGTAAGCAGGTCAAGGAAAATGAAGTTTAAGCCGAAGATTCTCCATGATCATACTAAATGGTGGAATAGGCTCAAAATACAGCCTTCTCCTGCTCCTATTTCCTATGTTGAGGTCCAACCAGAGCTTTATAAAGCTTCAGTAATTTCCCAACTTTAGTATCTCTCTTCATGATCATATATACTTTTTTAATGACTCTCTCAATATATTTCATTACCTTCCAAAGATCAACGTAACATACCCCACTCCCTCTATCACTGCACACACTTTAGAACTGTACTACATAATCAACATTGTCTTTCCTTAATATCTGGGCCAAAATGCATCTCTTCACATTGTTCCATAATAAATTACATCCATTTTCTCACTATTGCTGTCCTGTTGCTTCTCCTTAATGTTTTGGCCAAAATGCATCATTTCACATTTGTCTGTATTAAATTCCATCTTTTTGCTAACTATTCACTGTTGCATTTGATTGGTATCATCCGTACGGTTTGTCATATTTCCAACTTTGCGACTATTGACTATTTTCCAATATCCATGTAATTTTTAAGAAAATTGTTACTGGAAGTGTACAGATGTGGACAGTATCAGCTATGATCAAGTAACCTATCACTGTTCAAGCTGTCACTTGAAGAATTGATATTTGGATAAGGTACCAGAGAGTGCTTAACATACATCGCTCAAACAGTCACTCAGGAAAGGAAGGGAATAATGGTGAAAAAGAGGAATAAATACAAAGAACTGCCAAAACTTAAAGAAGGATTTGCATAAACCAAATCTAGAAGCTGATTTACTTACCAGGTATAGCATGGTGATCTTACTGTGTCACCTGGAAAATATTCCTTCCCCTTCCACAGACAGGGACATTCATTAGGCTTAAAGCACTCATCTTCATGCTTCACAAGGCTAGTAAAAGTGCATTGAAATTAAATAAAACAGTGATTTATCCAGATTGATGACCCTTTACTAAAATATAATGATGGTGTTAACCTAATTGTGTGTTAGGATATTTTTCCAACCAGTTGAATCCACTTCAAAAATGAGAATTGAAGCTCAGCTGCCTGTAAAATGTGATAAAATCAGTCACGATTTTGCGGCCTCATGCAGTTTGTGCTGATCCTGGAAAATTGCTTGCGGGTCTAAAAGTGAGTTTTGCACCTGATACCAAACAGTTTGCAATCGTCCCAGTCCATTTCTGCTGGTACAAATTGGATCGCATCCAGAAAGGACGCAAGGTTGATTAGCATGAGATAGACTTGATTTCAAACTCATTAGCAAATCTGACAAGCGGTCATGCTTGCTCTAGGAATGTTCCCATCTCCTCAGCAGGAAGTCACATAGGCGCAGATCACCACGGGTCCCTTGAAAAGCATGGATTGCAAAGGGCGAGTGAGGAGGTGAGTATGCTTAGCGTTGACCTCCAGGGTGCAAAAGGGCAAGTCAGTTGCTGCCATGATGCGGGATGGGAGGTCTTCAAGAACACATGGGTAGGAATATGATATCAGGATAAATTACCAAATGTTTAAAAAAAAGGAATGAGGTCATAGTTCCCCTTTAACCATAAATTGAATAAGCTAGAATTACAGAATTAATGTTGCTTAAATAGATCGGATTGTGGATTAATTCAGAACAACGTATTTATCCTTAGCTTTGATTGTAAAATTTTAATTCTTATTAGTTTGCTAGATATGTTACCATAACTTAGCATATGTTTCAGAATTATTGATAACAGTGTACTTAGAAGTAATTCTGTAATTCTAGTTTATTCAATTTATGGTTAAAGGGGAACTATGACCTCATTTCTCTTTTTTAAACATTTGGTAATCTATCCTGATATCATATTCCTACCCATGTGTTCTTGAAGACCTCCCATCCCGCATCATGGCAGCAACTGACTTGCCCTTTTGCACCCTGGAGGTCAATGCTAAGCATACTCACCTCCTCACTCGCCCTTTGCAATCCATGCTTTTCAAGGGACCCGTGGTGATTTGCGCCTATGTGACTTCCTGCTGAGGAGATGGGAACATTCCTAGAGCAAGCATGATCGCTTGTCAAATTTGCTAATGAGTTTGAAATCAAGTCAATCTCATGCTAATCAACCTTGCGTCCTTTCTGGATGCGATCCAATTTGTACCAGCAGAAATGGACTGGGACGTTTGCAAACTGTTTGGTATCAGGTGCAAAACTCACTTTTAGACCTGCAAGCAATTTTCCAGGATCAGCACAAACTGCATGAGGCCGCAAAATCGTGACTGATTTTATCACATTTTACAGGCAGCTGAGCTTCAATTCTCATTTTTGAAGCTTAACATGGGAAAACAACTTTGAGCTAAACTACAGCTATTTTAAGACACATTTAACCTATGCACCTATGGACAAACATTGTTTGTTACTTAGCATAGCTTGGAGCTCTGATTCCATCAAAGCACAATATGGCAAGAGCATTAAGAGCCATGGAATTATCATTTTTCAGAATAGTATTACAAATTAATGAACAGGTTCAGGCCACAGTCATGTAAGAAAAGTTACTGTTGAATTGTTTCTGAGTGCCATCTGTTTCATTTCTAATACATTGTTTGTTCGATCAATTTCCTGATAACCTCAGAACATTGAGTCGCACTTCGTTCCCACTGGTGTATAACACCAGGATTCAGAACTGTGTTCAAAGAGAATACAGTGCATTCACTGAGCTGCAGAAGCTGAGATTTACTACTGTGTTATATTACACGACAGATAGCATAGATGCAAACAGAATCCTTCACTGCCAATCCAAGGAGAGATTAATTTCTGTGATCAAAGGATTTTAAACAATCCACCATTCAGCCTCCCATTGATTAATTGCTTTCCAGAAAGCGCTGAACGTTAAGACTCAGGATCATATCAAACAAAAGTGATTTGTCATTCAAAGCACAAACTATGATTTCGTAAACTGTCGATTTCTTTTACAAAGTAAAGCATGGATATGCAATTATGGTTGATGTCTTGGCTAGCTTCAAACTTTGTTGAGTAATGCATGGCTGGGGATGTGATTTAGGGGAGGTGATGGCACAGTGGTAATGTCACTGGGCTAGCAAGCCAGAGACCCAAGGTAATGGGTTTGAATCCTGCCATGGGTTATGGTGAAATTTGAATTCAATAAAATAAAATTCTAATGATGACATTGAAACCATAATCAACTGGAGCAAAAACCCCTCTGGCTCACTTTTTCTTTTAGGGACAAAATCTGCCATCCTTACCCAGTCTGGCCTACATGTTAATCCAGATCCCCAGCATTGTAGTTGATTCTTACTTGCCCCTTCAAGGACAACTAGGGATGGGAAACAAATGCTGGCCCAACCAGTGATGCCTACATCTCATGAAAGTATATTTAAAAAAAAATGGTGCAGGAGGGAGGGCTTTTGATGCATAGGTCACTGGGACCATCCTCTACATGGGCAGTTTTTTTTTACTGCTGTTGGGAAGGTTTTAATTTAATCTGCCAAGGGACATGGGAATCTAAGGTTAATACTACAAAGGAAAAGCAAAATGCACAAAGAACTGGAAGAGACAAATAACATTACAGTAAGAAGTAGTAAAGCATTAAGTGGATCAGAGTAAGAGGCAATGCAATAAGATTTCAATTAGGTTTACTGTGCATCTATGTGAATGCACAGAGCACGATAAACAAGTATGGTGAGCTGCAGACACAGATAACCAAGTGAGAATATGATGTTGTGGCAGTTACAGAGGCCTGACTTAAAAAAGGGCAGAACTGGGTACTAAATATTCTTGGGAATAAGGTGTTCAAAGAAAAAGGAAAACTTACATGTTGGGAATAATTAGAAAAGCATTTGCACTTTTGGGCTTCATAAATGAAAGTACTGAGTATAAAGCAGGGAAGTTAGGCTGAACCTTTATAAAGCTCTGGTGAGGCCAGAATTCTATTGTGTCCAGTACATGTGACCACACTTTGGGAAAGATATGAAGGTCCTTCAAAGAGTGCAGAGGGGCTTTAGCAGAACTATTCCAGGGAAGAGGGATCTTCGTTATGAGGTTAAGTTGGGGAAGCTGGGCTTGTTCTCCTTCGAGCAAAAGAGATTGAGGGGAGATTTAAATGGACATGTATAAGATAATGAAAGGTTTAGATAATATTGTACAAGGACAAGGGGGCACAGATTAAGTTGTTGAGTCAGAAATGTGGGATGGGAAGGTGTATGAAAGAACTACTTTACGCAATGAGTGATTATGAACAGGAACTCACTGCTCCTAAGGGCAGCGGAAGCAGAGATGATCAACAAATTCAAAAGAAAATTAGATGTTTTTAGTTGTCTAAAATTTTCATGGGAATTCCCCCTCACCACACCCACACCCCCGTCCCCCCACCTCCCACAACTTCTGGACATGGCAACACCCCCAGCCCCACTATCCCCCAACAATCTGACTATCCGCTGGCCACTCCAATAACCCCAACCTAACCTGACCAGCCCCTGACCTCCCCTACTACCCTGACCCAACTACCTACTCACCCACCTATCCACCTCATCCCCCCACCCAACTCACACATGCACCTCCTACTCATCCATCTTGCCTATGTTCCCATTCACCCACTTTTTCACCTCACCCACCTACCCACTCACATATCTACTTACACATTCAGCCATCTATCCACTCACTACCTATCCGCCTACACATTCACTCATGCACTCACTCACCCATTCATTCATCCATTCATTAATGCATACTTAAAGACTGGACCTTTAAGCTTTCCACCATTCTTCCAACTCTACTCCAATCTGATGGAACTCCGCAATGAAGTACTGCACTGCTCATTTCTCTGACAACTGGGATAACAAGATCCCAGAAGAAATGTGCAGTAGCGTTAGGTTGGGAAAATCTTCGTGAGCACTGGCAATGTTGTGCTGATTGGAAACGTCAGGCCACAGTGAGAGAAAAATAACCTCCCTGATTATGAGTTAAAAGATGCTTGAATGTAAATGTTCATTGCAATTTATCACTGCACTGTGCTGGCGGCAAAAGGCAAAGTAAGTCACTGTTTGAAAAAATGCAATGTTGTATTATAATGTAAGGACTTTGGTTTGTTTTAATTAAACAGTGTTGATGTTATGTGTATTCATCTATGATTCAGTTAAGCTTCTTAGAGGGTATCTGATCCTCTTGGCAAATACTTTTCTGCTTAAATAATATATAAAACAACTTATTTATGGAAAAATTAAGCCAATAAACTAGGATGAGTTGCATTTTCATTACTGCTGAAATGACAACCAAAGAACATTCGCTATGCGAGATTCACTTTTAAATGTAGACTGAGTTGGAGAAAAACTTCCATTAAGCATCTTCTCATTGCTTGTATTCCAAAATTGAACAGTTAAGAATCAAATTTATCTCTGAGCGAGTAGATCATGCATTCAAATCCCAGCTCAGAGTTTGAGCACATAATCTGGGTTGGTATTCCAACCTTGTACTGAAGGTATGCTCATGACTGAAGTATGGGGGGGTGTGGGGTGCGAGAATTATAAATTCCAGTTCAAATAAGGGCAGCCTTCTTTGACTCTGCAGGCCAACAGAAAGATAGATAGATAGATTTACATAATTGTTCTGGCACTGTTCCCTGATAATCACGGCAAAGCCGGCTCCACAGAAACTGAGGCGCCATCTTTAAAGGGCACATTAAACAACAGAGTTAAAAAATCCCCCTTCACCCCCCCTCCGCACCCCCCACATCCCATTACAGTGGTGTTGGAGGTTCTCTCCTCCCCACCTCATGACACAATCATCGGAGTCTCCCCTCCCATGACATAATCATCCAGCATTCCCCCCACGGCACAGTCCTTGGGGGATCTTCCACCACAACTCAATCATTGAGGACTATCTCTCTCCTCCCCCTCATTACTAGGTGCCCTCTGTCATTGCAAGCTCCCCCTTTCTATGCCCACTTCCTCCTCTATCACTGCAAGCTCCTCCCCTTCATGGTCAGCACCCCCCCCCTTAAATTGGCACTCTCTCCCCCGTCTCCTACCAGAAATAACAAGAAACTGCCCCCCCTCAATTGAGCTCCCCAAATGGTCGACCCCTGGCACTGGCCTCTGACGCACGTTGGCATAGGCTGGCACCTTCATCCAATCACGTCAGCGATTTGAATATTGAGTGAGGGAGAATCATGTGGCAAGGGCTTGTTACCTACAATAATATTTATTTTAATTTACTACAATGAGGTTCCCACCCTTTATGAGGTGGCAACCTCATTATATCATCAGTAAAGGGGCATGAAAAATCAGGAAACATGATTTCGCTGGCAAGAATCGCATTTCCCAATTCTCACGGGATTTTGCGCCCATGCCACTGTTCTTGCTGACGGTGAAACCCACAGGTGGGTACGCTTTGCAGGCAGGACTGGAAAGCCCCATCACTGTGAACGACTGGAGAACTCCGGCGATGATTTTCCTTTACAGTCCTTTGCAACATTTTTGAGAAGGTTCTATATAAGTCAAGATTTTTTTTAACACAGCACAAATTTGTGATAGCAGCTGAGCTTTATTGCTAGATCTTGTATTTTACAATAATTCATGTAAGGAAATCTTAATAAAAGATGCATTGCAACAACATATATTGAAGTAAATTAGCTTAGAAATGTTCACAATGATATTTTGCATTCTTGACTTATCAGCAGTAAGGTCTTTTGTACTCAAGAGGTTGAGATTCCTATGTGGTCAATTAAGAACTGTTGGGTAATTTTCCTATTTCAAGCCCTGATCTGACAAGAAAAATAGATGCTTACCTTCCTCTGAATTTTTTAGGCAATCTTCTGATGGAAGATCCTGCACTCAGTACGGGAAACCACAGAGGGAGCAGTGGCGAGAATCTGAACAGAAACTATGTCTTTTTTGACAGCACGAGCTACCATATTCTGGTAAGTAAAGAGGTTAAATGCCCCAAAGATTCTTTGAAAAGCTACGATAAGTGACTAAGGTAAGTGAGTAAGGGAACAGGGCGCATAAGGGGATCGGATGAATAAGGTAAGTTGGTAGAGGGTAGGGTGGGTAAGTGGGTGAGAGTGTAGGTGAGTGAGAGGGTAGAATGGATAAGGTAGGTGGGTGAGAGGGTAAGGTGGGTGAAGAGATAGGATGGGTAAGACAAGTAGGTGAGGGGTTAGGTGGGCAAGGTAAAGGGGAGGATAAGTAAGGGGGTAGTGTGGCAACTGGGTTGGTGGGTGAAAAGGTAAGGTGGGTGAAGAGACAGGATAGGTAAGATAAGTAGGTGATGAGGTAGGTGGCTGAGATAGAAGGTAGTATAAGTAAGGCAACTGGGTAGGATGGTTGATGGGTAGGTGGTGAGGCTAGGTCAGGTTGGACCGGAGGTTGTTGGGAGGATGAAGTCAGAGGATCGACAGGAGAGCTAGTCCGATCAGGTCAAAGACAGTTATGTGAGTCAGCTTAAGTGATTGAGGGTTGAGGTCTGTAGTTACCTGGGGGTTCAATTACGTTTAATATGTCTAACATTTCCTGAATAATCTAGGTAATACGTTCTAACGTCTGAAGTCTTCAACTATAATTATTCAGAGTTTGAGACTTTCTCTGAGGGTACCAGGAAGCAGGAGAATTATCCATCAGAAGTTCAAACTTCCCGGACAATCCCCATGGAGTCAGGATTTCTGAGAGGTCCCATCACGTACCTTGGGGTGTACTTCTGGTCTTACATTATCTTTAGACAGTAAGATTTGAGCATATTGGGTCCCATTATAATCACCTAGGTCTGTTCTGAGGATTTATCTGAGGCATGTTACAGGCATAGAGCTGGAGAATCTTTAGTCCGCATTTATGTTGAATTTGATGCTCACACTGATCTGAACTGGGAAGAATTCCATTCCTCAGCGCTTGTCTGGTCCACCTGATGAACATAAGTAACCTAGAATATAATTAAACCTCTTGATGTGCATTTTTCTGTTTGTTTTTCTGTCCTCTGACTTTTAATTTACTCATTTTACTCTATAATCTATTCTACCTACCTTAGATTTTTATTTTTAAATCCAAATTATTTATTTAGCAATAGTCTGGGATCTTCTGTTCTCACCATTGAATAACTTTGAACCAGTTAGATTTAATTTATCTAAAATATTGATTCCAAAGTTCTGTTTTTCCAGCCACTGATATGCAAGCATTGCAAGATTCACATGCTCATGACTTTAATGTAAAACAGCCAATCTTTGACAATTTTCTCCAAATCTAAACAGGATAACACTGCTGACTGGGGATGTGTTTGTTATTGATTCCCAGAAAAGAAGCACTCTCAATCTGGCACGCTAAAGAACAAAAAACAAGGCAGTACAGGAACAGGCTTTCGGCCCACCAAGCCTGCGCCAATCACATTGTTCTATCTAGACCAAACGACTGTATCCCTTTATTCGCTGCCTATTCATGTGTCCGTTCAGATAACTGTCACCTCAACTACCTCACTTGGCAGTACGTTACAGGTCCCCACCACCCTCTGCGTAAAAGACTTCCCCCATACATCACCACTGAACCTTCCTCCCCCCTCCCCTCCCCTTATCTTGAACTTATGCCCCCTTGTAATTGTCATTTCTGCTCTGGGAAAAAGCTTCCAATTGTTCATCTTATCCATGGCCCTCATAATTTTATACACTTCTATCAGGTTGCCCCTCAGCTTCCGTCTTTCCAGGGAGAATAAACCCAGTTTATTTAATCTCTCTTCACAACTAATATCTTCCATATCAGGCAACATCCTGGTAAATCTTTTCTGTACTCCCTCCAAACCCTCCATGTCCTTCTGGTAGTGTGGCAACCAGGATTGGACACAGCATTCCAAATGCAGCCTAACTAATGTTTTATATGACTGTAACATAATTTGCCAATTTTTATACTCGATGCCCCGGTTGATGAAGCCAAGCATGCCTGAAAGGTTAAATATTCCCAAAAGATTAACTTTTCAAAAACCTTTTGTTTACATCATTTGCATAGGGGCATAGTTGTTGCATTGAATTCCTTCTTCATTATGATTTCATTGCAATTATTAATAATTGTTTAGCCTTCCCAAACTCTATTTATTTGGCTTACTTACTCTGTCAAAACCATTGGCTCATGCTGAGAATATTGAACTAAGTGTTTGACCATTAAATGGGATTCTGAAAGTGACTTTATACACCAAAACCACTGACAAAGAACTTCATATTTTGTTGATTTTTAAAGTTATTTTAAATTGAAGTCTATGAAAATCCAAATGTTTGGCCTGGTCTATTTCAAACTTGTTACTCTATTTATCATGATGAGAGAAAACTAACATTAATGTTCGTGAGCAAAAACAGCACTAATTTTTTGCAAGAATTGACTCTTAAATTAAGATGTGCTGATGTTCTGAATACTCATTTGTGAACCCTTATAAGCTTCTTAGAGGCTACCTGATCTTGCAGACCATCTGCTTACCATTCAAATTAAAATCAGAAGCAACTTATTGAAAGAACACCAAAAGTAATAAAATGCAAGAAATTACTCTTATAAGTGGAAAGTTGAAAAATAGAATCATTTTGAATGTTCACTATTATAGCACAAGTACAGAAGCTCATCTCCATTATAAATTAATGCCACAAGAATTGACATGCTTTTCAGATTGTTCTGAATGAACTGTTTGATAACTTGAAGCATGTCTACAATAAAAGAAGTAATTTAAGAATATACAGAATTAATCGGTGGCTGTGGTGTTACTGTGTTATCAGGAATTCATGCTTCCTGCACCCATGACTATTCATTACACTCTAACGCATTACTGTGAGCTTTTCAAGGAAGTTCCAAAATAATTATGCTTCTGAACAAGAGGAAAGGAGCAATCAGCAGTTCACCTTAGGCCATTCTTGTGTACGACTTAATCAAGAGGAATATTGGTATAGGTCTGCAACCACTTGCTTATGTACAGGTTTAGTAAACAAATGCAAAGTTTGGTCAGGTACTCAGTTCCAGATGTCACATCTGATCTCTAACCTATGCCAAATTAGTTGTCAAAGTGATGGTGATTTGCCTTCAATGAAAATAGAAAAAAATTAACTAGGACTTCTACGGCTGATTACTTTCCAATAAAATCACTAGACTGCAGAAATGTGCATTTCTAGTGAGAAGATCATTCCATGTCATTATGCCACCATAGTCAATTGGCCTATTTCTGTTATAACGTAAGTTAAGGGATATCAGCATGACACTAGTAGTAGGGAAATATGACATGTGGTCCAGTCTTAGCTTCACTTTCGCTTTGAGAAGAATACACATACAAGTCTGATGCCTTCAAGCTTTATATCTATCTATAACTGTTCAAATGTTCCTAGTCTTAATAAACAAATACACAAGATATTTAATCAATCTTGAATGAGTGACTTGATAAAGGTTACAGCTGAGGAATGAGGTACAAGTAGGTACAAGCCAGGCACTTGATGATCACATTGGATACATTTAGCAGATTGCCTGTCCCAGCAAAAACAGAAAATACATCCTTAGATCTTCAACTTGATTTCATTGACATTAAAGTTGAAGATGTTCTCCAAATAGGTTTGGTACATTTTACACAATACAATTACCTAAAGTTACAAGAAGAAATTGCAAAAGATTCTATACTACAAAAACTGTGGAAAACCATCACTGAAGGGTGGCCTGATACAATTCAGAGTGTCCACGACCACATAAGACTATTTGGTCTTATTGGGAAGAGTAAAGCTTCTCCCCAGGAGTTATTTTTAAAAGTAAACAGGCCAATTTTGGTAACTCATTACTCACAAAGGGACGTAGATCATACGAGAAGACTCACAAGTGAGGCAATCCAATGGCCAGGTATGAATAATGATATTGAAGTCATCGTCAAGAAATGCAAAACATGTCAAAAGCATATGCCAAGTCAGCACAAATCACCACCGATTCCACATAAAGTCCATGTCCTTCCTTGGATCAAATTCACATCCATTCTCTTTCATATCCATGCCACTGACTTTACTGTCATTATTAACTACTTTACCAATATCCCATTATTCTACAATTGCACAATATGTCAAATATAGAATGTGAAACAATTGGAAGTTCTATTTTCAGTTTATTTGGTGTACTTATAGAGATCATTACAGATAGCAGTCCATAATTTACTGGTAAGTCATTTCAGCATATGTGTGAGAATTGGAATCAATCATGCTGCTTCTTCTGAATGGCTGTAACTTGGAAGAAGGGAGTGTGCAGTAGCTCCTGAGTGTCCTTGTGCACCAGTCACTGAAGGTAAGTATGCAGGTGGACCAGGTGGTAAAGAAGGCAAATGGCATGTTGGCCTTTATCATGAGAGGTTTCATGTACAGAAGCAGGAATGTGTTGTCGCACTTATGATCCGGAGATGCCAGCGTTGGACTGGGGTAAACACAGTAAGAAGTCTCACAAAACCAGGTTAAAGTCCAACAGGTTTATTTGGTAGTAAAAAAGCCACTAGCTTTCGAAGCACTGCTCCTTCATGATGGAGGAGCAGCGCTTTGAAAGATAGTGGCTTTTGCTACCAAATAACCCTGTTGGACTTTAACCTGGGCGGCACGGTAGCACAGTAGTTAGCACTGCTGTTTCACAGCACCAGGGACATAAGAACATAAGAACATAAGAAATAGGAGCAGGAGTAGGCCATCTGGCCCTTCGAGCCTGCCCCGCCATTCAATAAGATCATGGCTGATCTGTCGTGGCTCAGTTCCACATTCCCGCCCTCTCTCCATAACCCTTAATCCCCTCTCTTATCAAAAACCCATCAACCCGCGTCTTAAAATATTTAGCGAGGTAGCTAAATATTAGAGTTTAATGCGGAGAAGTGTGAGGTAATTCATTTCGGTAGGAGTAACAGATGTGTTCAGTATAGGGCTAACGGGAGGACTTTGAATAGTGTGGAGGAGCAGAGGGATCTAGGTGTATGTGTACATAGATCCCTGAAGGTTGGGAATCAAGTAGATAAGGTAGTTAAGAAGGCATACGGTGTCTTGGCGTTTATTGGTAGGGGGGTTGAATTTAGGAGTCGCAGTGTCATGTTGCAACTGTACACAACTCTGGTGCGGCCGCACTTGGAGTACTATGTGCAGTTCTGGTCCCCACATTACAGGAAGGACGTGGAGGCTTTGGAGAGGGTGCAGAGGAGGTTTACCAGGATGTTGCCTGGTATGGAGGGGAGGTCATATGAGGAGAGACTGAGGGATTTGGGGTTGTTTTCGCTGGAAAGAAGGAGGCTAAGAGGGGATCTTATTGAAACATATAAGATGATTAGAGGTTTAGATAGGGTGGATAGTGATAGCCTTTTTCCTCGGATGGAGAATGCTAGCACGAGGGGGCATGGCTTTAAATTAAGGGGTGGTAGTTATAGGACGGATGTCAGGGGTAGGTTCTTTACCCAGAGGGTGGTGAGGGATTGGAATGCCCTGCCTGCTGCGGTTGTAAATGCGCCTAGTTTGGGGGCGTTTAAGAGATCTATGGATAGGTTTATGGACGAAAAGGGATTGGTTTAGATTAGTGGGTCAGTGTTTTTTTTTTAAAAAAACTGGTCGGCGCAACATCGTGGGCCGAAGGGCCTGTTCTGCGCTGTAATGTTCTATGTTCTATGTTCTATGTAGCCTCCACCACTTCAATGGGCAGAGAATTCCAGAGGTTCACCACCCTTTGAGTGAAGAAGTTCTTCCTCAACTCCGTTCTAAACCGCACCCCCCCCCTTTATCTTGAGGCTGTGCCCCCTAGTCCTACTGTCCTTTCTGAGCGGGAAGAGTCTCTCCACCTCTATCCTATCCATCCCATTCATCATCTTATACGTCTCAATGAGATCTCCCCTCATTCTTCTAAACTCTAACGAGTACAAGCCTAGTTTAGTCAGCCTCTCCTCATAGCTCAACCCCCTCAACTCCGGCATCAGCCTAGTAAACCTCCTCTGCACTCCGTCCAAGGCCAAAATATCCTTGCGTAAGTACGGCGACCAAAACTGCACATAGTACTCCAGCTGCGGTCTCACCAATGCCCTATATAGCTGCAGCAAGACCTCCCTACTTTTATATTCAATCCCCCTCGCTATGAAGGCCAGCATCCCATTCACCTTCCTGACCACCTGCTGTACCTGCAAGCTGGGTTTTTGCGACTCATGCACAAGGACCCCGAGGTCCCTCTGCACCGTCGCATGCTGCAGTTTTTCTCCACGTAAGTAATAATCCTTTCTACCGTTATTCCTACCAAAGTGGACCACCTCACACTTGCCAACATTAAATTCCATTTGCCAGTTCCTCACCCATTCGCCCAGCCTATCTAGATCCTTCTGCAGACTCTCCACACCCTCCGTGCAATTTGCCGTTCCACCAATCTTGGTGTCATCAGCAAACTTCGACACCATACACTCGGTTCCCTCCTCCAGATCATCTATATAAATGATAAATAGCTGAGGCCCCAGCACCGACCCCTGAGGCACTCCACTAGTCACCAACCGCCAATCCGAATAGCACCCATTGACCCCCACTCTCTGCCTCCTATTTGACAACCAGTCCTCTATCCATGCTAACACCCTACCCCCAACTCCATGCCCCCTTACCTTCTGCAATAACCTCTTGTGAGGTACCTTGTCAAACGCGTTCTGAAAATCAAGAAAGACCACATCCACCGGCTCTCCTCTATCCACTGCCCGAGACACATCCTCATAGAACTCCAGTAAATTTGTCAGACATGACTTCCCCTTAACGAAACCGTGCTGCGTCTGCTCTATCAAGCAATTCCCCTCAAGATGCCTCGCTATTTCCTCCTTGATGACGGATTCTAACATTTTACCTACAACAGACGTTAAACTAACTGGCCTATAATTCCCCGCCTTTTGCCTGGCACCCTTCTTAAACAACGGCGTAACATTAGCCACTTTCCAATCTTCCGGCACTTCCCCGGAATCCAGCGACGTCTGGAAAATAACCACCAAGGCATCCACTATCACCTCCGCCATTTCTTTCAGAACCCTCGGTTGCATTCCATCCGGTCCTGGGGACTTGTCCACAATCAGCCCCTCCAGTCTGTCGAGCACCGCCTCTCTAGTAACAGTAATGTCATCGAGACCCTCCAGTCCTACCACCTTTCCATCTCTAACACCCGGCAAATTATTCACGTCCTCCTCCGTGAAGACCGAAACAAAAAAGTTATTCAAGACCTCAGCCATTTCCCCATCCCCTACCACTAAGTCCCGCTTCTCATCCTCTAAGGGTCCAACGTTCACCCTAGCCAGCCTCTTCCTTTTTATATACTTATAAAAACTCTTGCTATCCTTTTTAATATTAAGCGCTAGCCCAGCTTCATAGTTTCTCCTACCCTTCTTTACCAAATTCTTTGTCAATCTTTGTTGACATTTAAACCTCTCCCAATCCTCTTCTCGCCCACTACTCTTAGCTACTCTAAACGCCTCCGCTTTTAATTTAACACTTTCCTTCACCTCCTTCGTTATCCAAGGCTTATTACTTCTCCTCCTACGGTCCTTTTTGACCATCGGAATAAATTTCTGCTGAGCACCAAGAAAGATCTCCTTAAAAATTCTCCACTGCTCCTCAGCAGACCTACCTTCCAACGCGCTCCCCCAGTCCACATTCGCCAATTCCTCTCTCATCCTACCGTACTCCCCTCTGTTCAAACAAAGGACACGTGTCCAGGAACCCACTTTGTCCTCCTCCATCTGCACCAGAAACTCCACCATACAATGATCACTCTCCCCAAGAGGATCCTTCACCGCAAGGTCCCTGATTCTACCCGCCTCATTACATAACACCAGATCCAAGGTAGCTTGCTCCCTCGTCGGCTCCAACACACACTGTTCCAGGAAACTATCCCGGCAGCATTCCAAGAACTCCTCCTCGAGCCCACTGCGTCCAACATGGGTCGACCAATCAATATGCAGGTTGAAATCCCCCATAACTACGGCCGTCCCATTCCTGCACGCCGCACTTATTTGCGCGTTAACAGCCCGCCCCACCTCCAGATCATTATTCGGGGGCCTATAGACGACACCCACCAGCGTCTTCCTCCCTTTGCTGTTCCTAATCTCTACCCACAATGATTCCACTTTCTGCTGTTTGGCTCCAATATCATCCCTTGCTACCACCCTGATGCTATCCTTAATCAGCAGAGCTACACCCCCCCCTTTTCCCTGCTGCCTATCCTTCCTAAACACTTGATACCCCCGGACATTCAGCTCCCAGTCCCTGTCACCTTGCAGCCACGTCTCTGTAATGACCACCAGATCATATCCATTTGTGCTGATCTGCGCCACCAGCTCATCCACTTTATTCCGAATGCTTCGTGCATTCAGATAAAGAGCCTTCATCCCAGCCTTCACCTGGACCCTATTTGCCGGAACGCCACCAACCATACTCACGCCCCCTACTCCCTTTATTATTGGGACATCCTCGGCCTCTATCCTTACCTGTACCCTCTCCTTAACTTTAGGCCTCTTAATGTCACCTACCTTTGCACCCTCCCCCCCCTAATTAGTTTAAAGCCCTGTCTACAGTCCTATTTACACGATTTGCCAGGACTCTGGTCCCAGCACGGTTCAGACCCACCCCATCCCGCCCGAACAGGTCCCTCTGACCCCAATACTGATGCCAATGCCCCATAAATTCAAACCCATTCCTCCCACACCAATCCCTGAGCCACCCATTCACTTCCTTAATCCTGTCAACCCTACGCCCGTCTGCACTCGGTTCAGGCAGTAGCCCAGAGATAACCACCTTGTCGGTTCTACTTTTTAATTCCATTCCCAGCTTCTCATACCCCCTTCCCAGATCCTCAGTTTGCATTTTGCCTATGTCGTTGGCACCCACATGTACTACAACGACCGGATTCTCACCCTCCCACTCCAGGTTCCTCTGCAGCCCAGATGCAACATCCTGGACCCGAGCACCAGGCAGACAACACACCCTTCTGTGGACTTTGTCATTGTGACAAAGTAAAAAGTCTGACAACACCAGGTTTTAGTCCAACCGATTTATTTGATAATACTCACAAGCTTTCGAGGTTTCCCTCTTCGTCAGGTGAATGGAGACTCACCTGACGAAGAGGGAAACCTCGAAAGCTTGTGAGTATTATCAAATAAATCGGTTGGACTAAAACCTGGTGTTGTCAGACTTTTTACTGTGTTTACGCCAGTCCAACACCGGCATACCCACATCATTGTGACAAAGGACAGTGTCAATACCCTTCACCCCACTATCCCCAACTACTACTACGTTCCTTTTCACCTTCTCTTTGCCTATGCCCTGCTGCATCACTGTACTGTGTGCAGTTTGCTCACCGACCTCACCTCCCTCGTCCTCGTCCAGACTGGAAGCAAGAACCTCAAACCTGTTATGCAGATTGAGTGGCTGAGGCCTCCGCTCCCCACCCTCCTTCCTCCTCTCCCCACCCCCCCCTTCCTCCTCTCCCCACCCCCCTTCCTCCTCTCAGCAGCCCCCTCTTGTTCCTGACCCTTAGAGTTAGCCAGTCTAGGGAGGGTGGATGTCACTTGCACCACATTGACAATGGCACCCTCTCTCCCCCTGATGAACCTCAGTGTCTGTAGCTCAGAGGCCAGCTCATCTACCTTGAGCTGGAGCTCCTCCAGCAACCTGCACTTACTGCAGACATGGTCACATGGGAGGACCCTGGGGTCCACCAGTTCCCACATCATGCAGAAACAACACATCACATGCCCCTCCATTATTCACTGTAGTAGTTTTGAAAATTTCCACATTAACTTACCTGGCCCTTTTTCTCCCCAGCCCTTTTGATCTTAAGCCCTAATAGCTCACTCTGCTTCCCTCTCACTCCGCTGCCCGCTCCGACGCTGCCCGCTGTCTACACCAGGCCTCCTTTTAAACCTGGCGCTGATTTAAAGCTTGCTCCCCCTCAACTCCCTTCTAACCACTCCCTCAGAATTCTTAAAGCAGTAAATACAAAAAGCCCACAAAAATGCTGTTAAATGATTTAAACAGTTCTACATGGTCAGTTCTTACTACAAAGTGCTTTAAACTTATTTAAACAGGTTTTTAACAGGTAGTTTCTTATCTGTCTCCCTGCTCCTTCACTCGTCTGCTCCAGCAAACAATGGAAGGCTTCACCTGGGTTCGATTTCTGGCTTGGGTCACAGTCTGTGTGGAGTTTGCAGATTCTCCTCGTGGGTCTCCTCTGGGTGCTCTGGTTTCCTCTCACAGTCCAAAGATGTGTGGATTAGGTTGATTGGCTATGCTAAAATTGCCCCTTCAAGTCCTGAGATGACTAGATTAGTGGATAAATGTATAGGGATATGGGGGGGTAAGGCCTGGGTGGGATTGTGGTCGGTGCAGACTCGATGGGGCCAGATGGCCTCTTTCTGCACTGTAGAGTTTCTATAATTCTATGATGTTGTGAGATTTCTTACTGTTGTTGCAATTATACAGGGCCTTGATGAGGCCACATCTAGAATATTGTGTGCAGTTTTGGTCTCCTTTTCTGAGGAAGGATGTTCTTGCTCTTGAAGAAGTGAAGCGAAGGTTTACCAGACTGATTCCAGGGATGGCGGGACAGATGTATGAGGAGAGCTTGACTAGATTAGGACTGTTTTCACTGGAGTTCAAACAAATGAGGAGGGATCTCATAGACACTTATAAAATTCTAACAGGACTAGACAGGATAGATGGAGGAGGATATTCCCAATGGTGGGGGAGACCAGAACCAGAGGTCACAGTCAGAGGATTCAGTGTAGACCATTTAGGATAGAAGTGAGGAGACATTTCTTCATCAAAAGAGTGTTGAGCCTGTGGAATTCATTACCACAGGAAGTAGTTGATGTCAAAACATTGAATGTATTCAAGTGGCGGCTGGATATAGCACCGGGGGCGAATGGGATCAAAGGTTATGGAGGAAAAGCAAGATTATACTATTGAGTTGGAAGAACTAAAGTAATTCCTGGTCCTAAACCTCCACAATTCACTAGAAGTAAGATGGTAGGCCAATGTGCTACAAGACAGGTTGACATTCTAAAAGCTATAACTATTTATTTACATGTTCATGTTTAGCTTTTGCACAAGTGCATGTAACAGATGAATCTTTCATCTTTCATGAAGCTTTGCTCGGGTGGATATAACTGTTATTAGGGGCATAACTATAAGGTTCAAGGTGGAAGATATAGGAGGGATGTCTGAGGTAGATTCTTTACACAGAGCCTGGTTGGGGCATGGAATGGACTGCCTGCTGTGACAGTGGAGTTGGACACTTTAGGAACTTTCAAGAGGTTATTGGATAGGCACATGGAGAACACCAGGATGATAGGGAGTGGGATAGCTTGATCTAGGTTTCAGACAAAGCTCAGCACAACATTGAGGGCCAAAGGGCCTGTACTGTGCTGTACTGTTCTATGTTTTATGCAATGGCAGAGCGGGTTTAAAGAGCCAAATGGCCTCCTCCTGCTCCTATCTTCTATGTTCCTATGTTTCTCTTCATGTCCCCAGATCTAACAGCCTGACTGAATGAATGAATCATGCAGTGAAATCTCTAACTCTCAAATGTAGACAGACCAAACAAGGTCTATATATTGTAATGTTACATCCAAGTGTGACAACTTTACGTGCAACTTTTTTATCACCAGCAGAGCTCATGTTTGACAGACAAGTAGTTTTCATATTTTTACCCATTCTACTCTCTCAGAAACTAGAGAGCAGCTTTTAAAACTAAGAGAGAAGATGACCAATGTGCAAGATAAAACTGCAGATACAGAATTGTCAAAACTGCAGTTGGAACAGTAAGGATGCATTCAGGACCCCACAGAAAGCTAGTGGAAATTAGCCAAGGTGACAAAAATGTGTTCAGAACCAAGGTCCTTTGAAAGGATTAGATACAAAGGCACAATGGTGAGGTATAATTGAGGACAAACCAGCTCTATTCCGGTTCCTCAACCACAATGCAGATTGACTGCATCTAAGACAAGATGCAACCAGGAGCATCCATGAATGACAAGCTCATAAATCGCTGTGAGCAATTAAAAAAACCTTCAGATAAGGTTACCATTACAACATCTTGGCATATGAGCAGATTACCTTTACGCTTTAGAGACTCATAGATTCATCTGTTGCGTGCACTTGTGCAAAAGCTAAACATGAACATGTAAATAAATAGTTATACCTTTTAGAATGTCATCCCCTCTTATAGCATGTTGGCTTACCATCCTACTTCTGGTGAATTGTGGAGGTTTAGGACCAGGATTTACTTTACTTTAGTCTTCCACCAACACAAATTCATGTTTTTGAGGAAGCCAAAGCAGGCAGCAAGAACAGAACTGATTGGTGAACAAAACTTTGTAAGGGGTAAGATAAACTTGTGATGGCTGGAGGGTGGAAAGCTGCCCAGGTAAGCACTGGAATATCTGAGTATGAAGATGAGAAAGAAGGGCTTCAATAGGAGGAAGTAGAATTATAGAGTCTCAGTGTTTTATGTAGAGCAAACACTTGTCATCTGAAACCCCCATCAGAGTGTATGTGTGTAGACAAATTAGAAAATCTTGCACAAAATTCAAACCAGCAAGGTTTGACCTTAAGAATTCTGTGTCATCTTTGTTCAGATTCTACTTAAATGATATTGTCAGAAATGATTTCTGTTGCATAGATTAACAGAGATTAACAAAGACTCATCACTGCAAATTTACAGACATAAACATAATCCCAAAAAACTTTACCCAATTGTTATTTGTATTGATGTTTATTAGAAGTTTAATTTACCAACTTATTATCAGAGAATGTTAATGACAGTGGTATATATGAGTAGGAAATTAATGTTACTATCTAGTGTTAAGGGAAACTGTAACCAAACTCTCCCATATGTTCAAAATCTTGAATTGTGGACAAAGCAAGTATGACACAACCTCTGCCCAATTGCAGTCCAATTTCAATTTGGGTTTAATGACCAATATTAATACCCTGATCTTCATATGCAGGGTACATAATGCCTGGTTTTAGAAGGTTTCCTGTACGTCTACAAGTTGCTGCCTTCCAATATGCAATCGCAGTTAAAAGATTTTGTTCAACTCTTCCTACAGTTCAACACACTGCCCACTGAGTGAAAATGTGTAGCATCAAATCCTTCAAGCTCAACTCTGCATATCTCAGCAGCAGCTCTTTCATTTCAGTCAGAGGTGATAGGCTCAAGTCTTACGTAAGCGACCTGAGTGCATAATCCAAGCTGACTCTTCAAAGCAGTATTGTGAGAGTGCTGCAATGTGAGAGGTGCCTTTAAGTTGAGAAAGTGCCTTTCTGCCTCAATAGCTAAAACATCACACAACATTTATTGCTAAATGAACATCACTAAAATACAACTTATTTTGTCAATTATTACATTCCTCTCTTGGGCGTTGTTTTGCGTAGAATTATCTACTAAATTTCCCCATGTTCCAACATTGACTACACTCTAAAAAGCAATTGATTGGGGTAAAAAAAAGCGTCTCTGATGTCATGGAGATATGAAAGGCAGAGTACTGTTGTAAGTTCTTTCCTTTCATTTATTTATATAAGAACATAAGAACATAAGAAATAGGAGCAGGAGTAGGCCATCTAGCCCTTCGAGCCTGCCCCGCAATTCAATAAGATCATGGTGATCTGTCATGGCTCAGTTCCACTTTCCCGCCCTCTCCCCATAACCCTTAATCCCCTTGCCTATCAAAAACCTATCAACCCGCGTCTTAAATATATTTAGCGAGGCAGCCTCCACCACTTCAACGGGCAGAGAATTCCAGAGATTCACCACCCTTTGAGTGAAGAAGTTCCTCCTCAACTCCGTTCTAAACCGCCCCCCCTTTATCTTGAGGCTGTGCCCTCTAGTCCTACTGTCCTTTCTGAGCGGGAACAGCCTCTCCACCTCTATCCTATCCATCCCATTCATCATCTTATATGTCTCAATGAGATCTCCCCTCATTCTTCTAAACTCTAACGAGTACAAGCCTAGTTTATTCAGCCTCTCCTCATAGTTCAACCCCCTCAACTCCGGTATCAGCCTAGTAAACCTCCTCTGCACTCCCTCCAAGGCCAAAATATCCTTGCGGCGACCAAAACTGCACACAGTACTCTAGCTGCGGCCTCACCAGTGCCCTGTACAGTTGCAGCAAGACCTCCCTACTTTTATATTCAATCCCCCTCGCTATGAAGGCCAGCATCCCATTCGCCTTCCTGACCACCTGCTGCACCTGCAGGCTGGGTTTTTGCGACTCATGCACAAGGACCCCGAGGTCCCTCTGCAATGCAGCATGCTGCAGTTTTTCGCCATGTAAGTAATAGTCCTTCCTACCATTATTCCTACCAAAGTGGACAACTTCACACTTGTCAACATTAAATTCCATTCGCCAGTTCCTGGCCCATTCGCCCAGCCTATCTAGATCCTTCTGCAGACTTTCCACACCCTCCGCACAATTTGCCATTCCACCAATCTTGGTGTCATCAGCAAATTTCGACACCATACACTCGGTTCCCTCCTCCAGATCATCTAAATAAATGGTAAATAGCTGAGGCCCCAGCACCGATCCCTGGGGCACTCCACTAGTCACCAACCGCCAATCCGAATAGGACCCATTGACCCCCACTCTCTGCCTCCTATTTGACAGCCAATTCCCTATCCACGCTAACACCCTACCCCCAACTCCATGCCCCCTAACCTTCTGTAATAACATCTTGTGCGGCACCTTGTCAAACGCCTTCTGAAAATCAAGAAACACCACATCTACCGGCTCTCCTCTATCCACCGCCCTAGACACATCCTCATAGAACTCCAATAAATTCGTCAGACACGACTTCCCCTTAACGAAACCATGGTGCGTCTGCTCTATCAAACAATTCTCCTCAAGATGCCTCGCTATTTTCTCCTTGATCACGGATTCTAACATTTTACCTACAACAGACGTTAAACTAACTGGCCTATAATTCCCTGCCTTTTGCCTGCCACCCTTCTTAAACAACAGCGTAACATTAGCCGTTTTCCAATCTTCCGGCACTTCCCCGGAATCCAGCGAGGTTTGGAAAATAATCACCAAGGCATCCACTATCACCTCTGCCATTTCTTTCAGAACCCTTGGATGCATTCCATCCGGTCCTGGAGACTTGTCCACAATCAGTCCCTCCAGTCTGTCGAGCACTGCCTCTCTAGTAACAATAATGTCATTCAGGCCCTCCACTCCTACCATCTTTCCATCGCTAACTCCTGGCAAACTATTCACGTCCTCCTCCGTGAAGACTGAAATAAAAAAGTTATTCAAGGCCTCAGCCATTTCCCCATCCCCTACCACTAAGTCCCCCCTCTCATCCTCTAAGGGTCCAACGTTCACCCTAGTCAGCCTCTTCCTTTTTATATATTTATAAAAACTCTTACTTTTTTTTATACTTAGCGCTAGCCCAGCTTCCTGGTTTATCCCACCCTTCTTTATCAACTTCTTCGTCATTCTTTGTTGATATTTAAACCTCTCCCAATCCTCTTCTCGCCCACTACTCTTAGCTACTCTATACGCATCCGCTTTTAATTTAATACTCTCCTTTACCTCCTTCGTTATTCACGGCTGATTATCTCTCCTCCTATGATCTTTTTTAACCATCAGAATAAATTTCTGCTGAGCACCAAGAAAGATCTCCTTAAAGATCCTCCACTGTTCCTCAGCAGACCTACCTTCCAATGTGCTCCCCCAATCAACATTCACCAATTCCTCTCTCATCCTATCGTACTCCCCTCTGTTCAAACAAAGGACACAGGTCCGGGAACCCATTTTCTCCTCCTCCATCTGCACCAGAAACTCCACCATACAATGATCACTCTTCCCTAGAGGATCCTTCACCACAAGGTCCCTAATTCTACCTGCCTCATTACATAACACCAGATCCAAGATAGCTCGCTCCCTCGTCGGCTCCAACACACACTGTTCAAGGAAACTATCCTGGCAGCATTCCAAGAACTCTTCCTCGAGCCCAACGCGTCCAACATGGGTCGACCAATCAATATGTAGATTGAAATCCCCCATAATTATCGCCATTCCATTCCTGCACGCCGCATTTATTTGCGTGTTAATAGCCCGCCCCACCTCCAGATCATTATTTGGGGGCCTATAGATGACACCCACCAGTGTCTTCCTCCTTTTGCTGTTCCTAATCTCCACCCACAACGATTCCACTTTCTGCTCTTTGGCTCCTATATCATCCCTTACTACCACCCTGATGCTATCCTTAATCAGCAGAGCTATGCCCCCCCCCCCTTTTTCCTCCCGCCTATCCTTCCTAAACACTTGATACCCCTGTACATTCAGCTCCCAGTCCCTGGTGCCAACACTCAGCCACATCTCTGTAATGGCCACCAGATCATATCCATTTGTGCTGATCTGCGCCACCAGCTCATTCACTTTATTTCGAATGCTTCATGCATTCGAGATAAAGTGCCTTCATCCCAGCCTTCACCTGTGCCCTATTTGCTGGAACGCCACCAACCTTACTCATGCCCCCTACTCCCTTTATTATTGGGACATCCTTGGCCTCTTCCCGTACCTGTACCCTCTCCTTTACTTTCGACCCTGTAATTTCACCTACCCTCGCACCCTCCCCCCCCCAATTAGTTTAAAGCCCTATCTACAGTCCTATCTACACGATTCGCCAGGACTCCGGTCCCAGCACGGTTCAGACCAACCCCATCCCACCTGAACAGGTCCTACCTACCCCAATACTGGTGCCAATGCCCCATAAATTCAAACCCATTCCTCCCACACCAATCCCTGAGCCACACATTCACTTCCTTAATCTTACCAACCCTACGCCCGTCTGCACACGTTTCAGGCAGTAGTCCAGAGATAACCACCTTGTCGGTTCTACTTTTTAATTTCATTTCCAGCTTTTCATACTCCCTCCCCAGATTCTCAGTTCACATTTTGCCTACGTCATTGGCACCCACATGTATCACAACGACCGGGTTCTCACCCTCCCACTCCAGGTTCCTCTGCAGCCCAGGTGCGACATCCTGGACCCGAGCACCAGGCAGACAACACACCCTTCTGTGCTCTTTGTCATTGTGACAAAGGACAGTGTCAATACCCTTAACCACACTATCCCCAATTACCACTACATTCCTTTTCACCTTCTCTTTGTCTATGTTGCATAATCAGGTCCCAGGTAATGTTATATTTATTATATTTTGAGGTATTAGAGGGAAAATCTTATGAGCTTCTGGCAGTGATTTTTTTATACTGTGTAGGGGATATTTTATTATATTTATGCTTTGCTTACTTTCTCCAAACTATTGGGAGACCGGGTATACAGCCCATTTGTACCACTCTCCCCATCTCCCCTCATTTATCCCATTTCTGCTGTCTTTAAACCTGCCTTTTGTTCCATTTCTGTGTATAAATGTCATTTACCTAGCAATCCAATTTTTAAATTTGCTTTGTCCCAATTTTCGTGTCTAGTGTACTACATAAAAAATAAAACATTGGACAGTATTATATCTACCTACTGTTTTGAATGGGAGCATATACAAGATAAGCATATGGAGGAAAAAACCCTCAAATACGTTTTATGGCATTTGTATCCGTACAAGACTGGATAATTGGGCCATCTATTAGGTTGAGATATTCAGCATTCTCAAGCTGGTGGAGGAGCAGGAAGGTTTTTTATCTAGGCAAGAACCTATGTAATCATTTCTCGAGGGTGGCTATGTAGTAACTGCTCAAAGCCTGGAATATTATGTTTCAGAGCTATGAAGGACTCAAGACACAATTCATGTTGTAAAGCAGAAAATACTATCCCAAAGTGATAAAATGAAATTGTCTAAGAAATAGCACCCATAGCTGCCAGTACTACTACAGTTGTGCATATATCATAAACAGGGACACAAATGGTGTTAAGAAAACAATTCCACACACAGCCAACTATTCAGTAATTATAAAATTAACAAGTATAATCTTGCATTGAACTGTTATGCCAGGCAGAATAGGAAAGTCAATGCTCATATAAATGCTCACCTTTGTGTCTATGGGAGTGGTGGAGGGAGGAGGGGGGAAATGATTGGTTTTGTAAGGGTGCTTGGAACTGTGCTGAATCTTATAGTTAATGTGCGCATGGAAGCTGTGAAAGATCTGTTGGAAAATTGACTGCTGCTTTCCCTATTTTTACTGTAAGACGAAGGAGATGGTTGTTAATATGCAGCAGTGTGAGCAGTAATAAGTAGCAAAGTTTAGGAAATTTTGACTGTCGGACAAATTATATTCATTTTTGTTGGAAATTTAAATCTATTTTTTATTGAAGATGAATACTTAGAACACCATTGATTATTCTTTAATTACTGGGAAACTGAAAACTTGGATTATCTCAAAACAAAGACTTATGATAAGAAAACTCAGAAGTCAATTTAAAAGGATATATCCATTCATCCCTGAAACATTCTGAGAATAGAATCTTAAACATGTTGTTCCGCTGCCAGAAGTGTGGAATGCATAATACGGTCAACAAACCCTCTAATGAAAAATGCGATATTGAGGTTTTGGGAAACAATTGTACAATCAATGAAAAGAATTTTGGTGTAAAACAAAAAAATCTGGATGTTTAAACGCAGACAATTAATATTAGACCACTGTAACAGCAACATTAAGATGATATCTCAATAAGGTTGAATCACTGGCACTTGAATCACTGAAAAGAGTCAAAATTATGTGATACAATCACTAATTGAAAGGAAGGAAAATTCCAGGAAGGAAAATTAAAGTTAAATTTGTCAAGACAGATTCACTACATTTTCTCTCCATTTTTGGTGGGCAGGATTAACAGAAGTTTGAAGCAAGCTAATTCCCTAATTTGTCAAATGAATTTTTTGGAGGGCAGAGGAAGAATGAACTAAACTGGGTCACCTTTCTGCAGTGCTGTCATAATACAAAAGTTAGTCTGTCTCGAACTGGCAGGTGGAACACAAACTATCTGCAATAAGAAGCAAAAACCATCGGAGGCCCCTCTTAATGTATCATATTGACTAACCATGTGCCAAGCACACCTAAGAATAAGCACTCATTCCAGGAAGTTCTTGAATTTGTCCAATACTTTTCTTCAATTTCTTATCTAATACATTTACTGATCAAAAAAAACTTGTTCTTACTTCAGTAGTGCTGCAATTAATCATATGTCCAAAATCCCAAGGTTTATTTTGCCTTCAATAAAGAACTTTAATTTCAAAACAATTAGTTATTCAGTAATATTTAAACCTTCACCTACTTGAATTATTGTTCATTTTATGGGTCCATTAACAAGTGGTCAAAACATTTTGTTTTATATTATAAATACCTTTAGGACACAAAGTAGTGCAGTGCAGTCTTTGAAATATTTAGCTTAGTTAAACACAAACATTATAAGTAAGAATAATGGGCTGGCTAATGGCGAGCCGTCTTTGCCGCTGGAAAACACAGCAAGGATGCTGGAAAATCCTGTCCACAGAATAGATCCACACAAGAAAACTAAGGTAAAACAAGAGAGAAGAAATACTTTCAGAAAGAGTCAAATTGAATTCATGTTCAGACGAGCAGACTGATACAAACATCAAGAATGTTGCAGCAAAGGAGCCATGCAGAGAGAGTTGAAGATCTGTTATTGAGGGTTTAATCTCAGGATTTGTTGGCTTCTTACTCTCATAGAGATCTTGTTGGAGGCAATGGTCTTTTGTTCAAAAGAATTTATTTATATGATAATTGTTTACAAAGTTTAAATATGATGAAGACGTAGCTGAAGCTACTCTCCGAGATGTTTCACACCGTTTCTCAGTGGGAGACATCACTGTGACATCGTTCCATGTGCACATGCTCGGTAGCTAACATTAGAGTTAACCCCTTACTCAAAAAAGATAAAGGGAGGAGAATAACACAACACAACACATGTTGTGTTCAAGAAGAGGGAAGCCAATTACAACAAGAAAACTGTATTTACTTGTGCCTAATGCCATGGGAGTTTAAAGATTAAAGTTTATTTATTATTGTCACAAGTAGGCTTTCATCAACATTACAATGAAGTTACTATGAAGATCCCCGAGTCGCCACTCTTTAGCACCCATTTGGGTCCACTGAGGGAGAATTTAGCATGGCCAACACACCTACCTAGCATGTCTTTTGAATTATGTGAGGAAACTGGGGCACCTGGAGAAAACCCACACATACATGGGGAGAACATGCAGACAGTGACCCAATCAAATCAAACACGGGTTACTGGCGCTGTGAGGCAGCAGTGCTAACCACTATGCCCCTGTGCTACCCTACTATATTACAAGTAACTATATTATAATACATTGACCTGGTTGTGATCGAATAGTCCATCTGACTCACAATCACAGTCACCACAGGACATCAGTTCCTATCTATTACTCCACGTCATTTTTTATTGATTAGGCCTGCATGCACTGCCCAAACTTTACACCCTGTAATCCCTCCTTTTACCATTTATTTATTTTTAAATCACTTTTTGTCATCGTAAATTCTTATGACTGGATTAAGACGTAAACCAGTGACATAAATACGTAAACCTACAACTGCCATTATATGATGTTGTATAAACTTTACTGCTCAAATTACTGAAAAGTCTTTCCACATACTTTGCATCCAGAATGAAAATCAAACAGTCTCTCTAAAGGGTATGTTGTCTGCCCTGCTATATCATTGACCAAGTAGTGAAGATTAAATCTTCACAAGTTTACAAACGTCATAACAAATATAAATTATAAAGTGTATTAAACTTGGAGTGTATATAATCTTATGTCATTAGCTAAAATGAATTCAGAATTTTGAAGCCAACTAATTATTCAGCTACATTTTGCTGACTTTAAAAAAGATAAATGTCCTATTTGCAAACACCAGTGAGATAAAGAAGGGAGGATGAGAAAATAGGCGGGGGACACATTTTACGAGAGAGGTGGACAGCTAGTGCTTAAGAAGAAAAGTTGATTTGCTCCTAGCAAACCTACCTAACAGCCACAAAGTGTTGCAAAGGAGCTAAGTTGTCTGACTTCTGCCCCTCACTGGAAAGGGAATCCCAACATCGGCTGACTGGCTGCTGCCTCCAGCAGCCCTGGCAGCAGCAAGAGTTCAATAGAGGGCACTGCCAGGAATTCAGCCAGTCCCAAAAACAAGAACCAATGGATCCTGGAGTGAGGCCAGTTGAGGCATTGAGAAGAAAGGATTTGGTCTGCTTAGGCAGAGGAGGGGCTGGGTGTAGTCAGATTGGTCTTGGAGAACATTTGGGTAGGAAAGTGGGGGGGGTACTTTCTTAGCTGGGTTACCCTTGATTTGATAAGGGCAGCCCATTCCCAAAGATAGTAGCCCCTTTGTCCCCATCCTTTTAAAAACTTCTTTAAACAGGTTGATCACTCACGCCTGCCTTCCCACACCAAGCATGTTAATAGGTTCCATTGACCCTTCATTATTCATTTATATATGGTGGACGGGCTGTTGATTTTGGCGCCCACCCGACTGTTCTGTTATGAAATGAGCTCTGAGTTGGGTGGGAAGATGAGGTGAGCTGGGTACCCACCATATTTTACATGCCAACCTCCATCATAAAAACACCCAGTGAGAGCATACAAAATCCAGCTCAGTGTAGCTTTCTTCAGTAAAATTTGATTTACTTTGTCACAAAAGGTAGGTTAAATTTTGAAACAAAGCCTTTGATGGAAATAAATGAAGGGAATGTAGGAGGAGGAGGAGAGGAAAGCATTGATTGAGGGTGCGAAGGTCTCTCCTGGCCTCTAACCACATGAATTGCAGAAGAGTGGAGAGAACTTTACTGTAGGTCACAGATAAGGTGGATGAGAGCAGCATGCAAGAGGAAGGACATGTATGGATTGAATGGGTGATCGAAAATGAAAAATGTTGTGGTTGTGCAAAGGTAGTAGATTAATTTGTAATCTTATAAAAACAATAATGTGCAGAGACAACTCTGCACACTAAACGTTCATCACACTTCAGCATAATACTTTCATCATATCACATGCTTTACATGTACAGGCAGCCCTCGACTGTACAACGTTTCATTTATGATGAACAGCACTCACAACATTATTCAACTGACACTCTTGGGGAACAAGTGAAAAAGCATTCAGATATGTGCATTGACGTTCCGAGCTGCTCATCTCCCTGTCCCAAGGCACTCATTTGGTGTTCCAACATGTTCTATAGAGTCATGGACTTGGCTGATCATTATATTTCCAAACCTTTTATTAACATTGCTATTGGATAATATTAATTTATTGCTTTATTATTCTTCATAATTGATTAAGCAGAAAATTCTGGATTATTTTGGTCAAAATAGTATCAGACCATTTGGTTCAGGAACTCATTTGATTTATAACATTGTTTTTATGGGAAAATCAGTTCTGACTTGCGACATTTCGACTTAAGACACATTCTTCAGGAACCAATGATGTTATAAGTCTAAGGAAAGCCTGTATTCAAGCAAATAGACGTCTCTCTTTCACGAGACTCACTCAGATATAATTACTTGATTATATGATTATATCATATCTCATATTATATCATAATCAAATGACTAAGGATAAGCATTAACTTATCTTTTGATCTTTAAGTATCTTTATTATTACATCTTGCTTTGAGATCTCAGGCTGTTCCACGAACTGAGCTTGCAGTTAATTTTATTTCTCTAAGAGTTCGCTAACAAGCTTTGCCAAATGCAATGCTCAAGATGCTGAAGTCTGATTTGGTTCTCATGAAGCTTAAACATGAAATATTCATTTCTCACTGCTGTTACTGAACACTTCCCTAAAATGAATAGATATTTTTGAGAGATGAGTTGGCAGTTATCTGTGATACCTTCTCACAACCAAGTACTGTTTTCCACAATGAACTGATTGTGTACTGCAGCTATATTAAATCCTGAAGATCTTTAATAAAATTCTTAAAAATCATGATTTCCAGTTTTCTACAGCATTTTAATTAACTGGTGCTTCAGTTTGACGAAATGATTCTGAATGAAATCTTTGCATTTAATCACCACATATTTTCCCTTATCGCATATTGTACCTTGTAAAAGTTATTTCACAAATATCATTCATTGGCAGGTTGATTGCATCAAAGAAAAATGTTCCTTTTTGCTGGCATAAACCCAAATTTTCCAGTATCCATACAGTGAAAACTGGAACTTGGGGGGCGATACTCCCATTGCGACCCACAACTTTTCTGGCGGTTGGACTGGGAGATATGGGTTGTCGGTCTTTTTCCAGGATTTGCGCATGCGTCGGGAACACGTGTGCATCTCCCAGAGCTGGAGAACAGTCGAGTCCAGAACACGCTGGAAACCAGCGGGAAAAAAGGTAAGTGATTTGAATCTTTTTTAATATGTCTTGCATGTCATTATCGGAAACTTGCCGGGCCTGGTGGAATCTCTTCTCCCACCAGGAGTATTTCATTTTGGTTCAGAGCAGCTCCCCGCGCTCGGGGAACTTGCGGGAGACCCTTCTGAAATGAAGGGGGGGACGATCGAGGCCCCACAAGGGGTCCGACAGAAGGGGGTGGTGCCTCCTGGGAATGGGCATCCTGGCATTGCCAGCCGGTGCCTCTGGCACTGCCCAAGGAGCAAAGTACCCATGCCCCTTGGTACTGATCACCATGCATTAGGCAGTGCCAAAGGGGTGGGGCCTATTGTGGGCTAGGCCTGGGGCAATTGGTGGGGGTGGGGGGAGCCCACTGCCACTCTGCATGGGGATCAGTCTGGGCTGGAGGAAGGCCAGCGATCGGGGCGGGCGGGGGGTGGGTGTCGTCTGCCGGGCAGGTGGGAGGCACTGCTGGGGTGTGGGCTGGACATTGTTGTGGAGGGCACGATTGGACCGTGGGGGCGGGTGCTGGAGGGACAGCACGGCAGAGGTCCTGGGCTGGCCAGCAATTGAGCTCGCCAGAAAACAGGGAGACTGACAGATTAGGACCATGTGCATGCGCAGAGTTCCAGACCTGTCAGACTCCAGCGTGCACAGGCCACACCCCCCCCCGGCCCAGTTTTTGATGAGATTCCCGATTGTGATCTCTACAGTGCACAGAGTGGGGAGATTCCAGTCTAAAACTGCACTGAAAGAAACAGTCGCAATCTCAAACAGTTTTCCCACCAATTCAGCACTTCTGGGAGAATATTCCCATAAAGTTGAGATATGTGAGTCAGGACCCTGTGGAAGTCCTGACACACACTCTGGGCAGTTTAAAATTCTGATGAAGACAAAACAGACAAGACTTTTGAAAATTTAAGAAATAAGAAATTCCCTGAGTGGACTGTCATAGTTCAAGAACGCAGTCCACCATCACCTTCTTAAGGGCAATAGGAATAGACACTAAGTGCTGGCCTAGCCAGAAATGCCCATATCTGATGAATGAATAAATTTAAACATAATAATTTCCGGGACAGTCAGCAGACTAAGGGAAGAGATTTTAAAAGGAAAACAAGGCCTCATGAAGCAGGATGCATGCTCTAAAGCCAGGAGGAATGTGAGATTTAAGCTACAAGGTTACATATCCCCCAAGAACATGACGTAACATACAAATGGGCAATAAACTGTTTTTGATTGAGTTAATTAGTTAATGGAGATATACCTTTTATGCAATTTAGTAAATTAATTGCCTATTAAGTAATTTTTAGCCAATATTAATTTCAATTTATTTGTTTCAGTAAATGTCTTAAAATGCAAAATCTTGTGCAATTCTTTCTGTTGGTCATTGGGAAATCCATATCTCTTTTCAAAAATTATCAGTCTCTACAGGTTTTGGAACGCTAATCTCTGGACTTGCCTTCGGAAGCTGGAGCGGAGGGGGATGTTGGAGGCCAGAAGGTGCATTAAATATCACCAAAGCTCTGCTGAGTGCAGTGCTCCTCCAGAATTGTCCAGAGCAGGAATGCTTTTTTGAATTTCCCAGTAGTCTACTCAATCACATTTTGTCTGGTGAAAATAGTTTGGAGGCAACTATGAGGGCTGCCAAGTGCCAAGGCAGCCTGCTTAAACGTCTCATCCTGGTGTTCTGGGAATTTGCCCCAGTCATTTTAGTTAATATTTGGCACTCTAGCCAGAACTCATCACAATTTCTCACCATTTACCCCTCCCATGGCCCATTCATGTCAACTCATGCCCCTCTATCAACCCCCAGTAGTCTTTGGATATCTAGCTTTGTTAGGTTGTCAGAAGTGCTGTCTTTCAAATGAAACATTAAAGCATGTCTGTCCTATTATGTTGATGTAATATTTTAAAAAGCAGAAGAGTTTTCTACATCATCCAATATTTATTGTTCAATCAAAATCATTAAAAGCAGATTATCTGGTTATTATATTGTTATCTCACTGGGTCCTTAGAGTTCACAGAAGCATTACCATGTTTCCTATATTACCAAGTTACTACGCTTCAAATTAGAGGTAAATTTTTTTTGCTTTCCTTAGTGGCGGATGTAATTGCAGATGGGAGGTGAAAATATTGTACGAGTGCAAAAGCCAGATTTATAGCAGCATGAAAATAGGTCGCGATTATCTGGTCCAGACTTCAATGATGGTCTGCACTTCCTGTGGCACCATGTAAGGAATGGCATTTGAATATCATGAATGTTCATTTTGAAAGCAGCTTTGACACAAACACATCATACAGGTGTGCTCAAGATATTCCTACCATTGCACATGAAGGAGCTCATAAGGACAATCTTCAGACACCTAGCTGCAACAAAAGAACATTCCTCCTCTTCGACATAATCATTTTTCCCGAAAGCAGCCATGGTTCTAACTCATCAGAAAAATCAGATAGACCATGGAGCTCTCAAGATTCAGCATCATTGGGGGCCATCTCTCTGTTCCAGCAGTCCTGGGCTGCAGGCACGGAGAAGGCTGTGTGTGGGTATGGTTTGAACGTGGCACATAATACAATGATCTGCCTAGGTGGGGCTGCTGAACCACAGACCACCTGCCCACGATACAACGATTTAATGAAGTGAGAAGCATATTATCAGGCATGAAAACCCGCCGTTGCGGCCAATGGGAAAAATATTGCTCTTCTTGCCCGACACCATGCTTAGTCCATGGAGTGGAAAATCCCACCCAGAATTTCATTGGTTGCTAAGCACCTTGGATTGATCGGGGCCATGAAAGGAATTTTATAAATAGAAGGTTTATCCTCTTTTGACACCATAATCAAAGTGATGACCTGACTTCTACTTATGCTCATAGTTTATGTTTAATATTACAGTGATAATAAACGATGTATGGTATAAGCATCAGTGTTTGAATGTGATATTGTGCATGAGCTGAAAACAGACAGAATTAATCAGCATGGGGATATATGAATTTCCTTTTATCTGTCAGTAGTATAAAGGTTCAGTTAGCCGAATGCCATTATCCATTTCTTGGTTTTATTGTCACCTCGGGCATTAATAATCATAATTTAACTGCATACCATTCAACAGAATGTCAACAAATGCCCAGATTAATGTTGGAGGAATCACTACTCACAGTAACTTTGCGTTAACCTCAAGGATGCAGCCTACAAAACCAGTTGCACCATCACTTGGAACATACTGGATCCTGGCATTAGGAGACATTATCCAACTAAAGTCACCTTAAGTAGTAATTCTATAACCTAAACTAAATGTGGCAGACATTTTATACTGCAGCTTGGAGTAGACCAGCATTCTTCCCTGATTTTGATAATACACTATGGTCAATAATCCTGCAACTGGGACATAAGATGGAGTATAAACTTTGTTATTGGTTCACTGAATGCAGAGGCATCAATGTAGCAGTACAGCATGGAAAATGGCAGGCCTTGCATAATGATATGAAGAATTCCACAACTTGTATTGAATTGAACACTTTATGTAGTGAATCATACTTTAGATTTGCTTCCAAAGCAATGTAATAATGATTTTGCTCTCCAGTAATCCCAACAGAATATTCCTTCTAGGCTTTGATTTATATTATCAAGAAAACAGAGTAATTACTGCCTGTTTATATTGTTTTCTTTTGTATATTTTACACTCAAAGGGCTGAATTTTACATGCTCCTCGGTGTGTTTCCCACAGGTGAGGCAAACGAAATAGGTCGGGCACCCATCCCCCCATCTTCCCACCCACCCCAAAGCTCACCCAAAATAAGAAGGGTGAGCAGACACCAAAATTGGCAGCCCTTACAAAGTACTTAAATAAGAACTGAAGGATCAATTAGGCTTGTTCGTAAGCTTGTTCACTATGATAATAAGGCCCATGCCTTAAAAGAGTGGACAGCCAGGTGGGAGCAGGCAGCCCTATTTTATTCCTGAGATAGTTAAAGGGCAGGAAGAAATTGAGATTGGGGGGCGGATGGGGGGAGGGGGTGGATGGGGGGAGGGGTGGGGTTGGCGGGGTGGGGGAGTTGCACTTAGACTTCCCTTTGCTGACTGTGGGCTAGTCCACTTAAGATCAAACCTCCCTGTTCCTTCCTATACCCTCCCTCTCTTAAACACAGCCCTTCTCCCTAACATACCCTAATCTTCCCAACCCAAGATCCCAGACTTTCCTGTTCTTTGTATCCATCTTCTCCTTCTGCTGCAGTGCTGGCAGCAGCCTTCTCGCACTGCTAGGACTGATAGAGCTGCTTGCTCCAGAGGGCAGGACTTCTGTCCAAGTGAGGGACAGAGGTCCCACTCAGTCCTCGTTAATCAGCCTTGCAGCACTTTGCTACTGCAGGATGGGTCAGTCTGGAACATGTTGGCAACATTTCTGGGAGGACATGCCATCCACTCACCCACATCCCTTCCAAACTACTCCTGCATCAACATTGTATTGGGTTTGCTCAAGGTGACAGGCATGAAGCAACCAGGCTAACCTGGAGAATATGAGAACAACAGACTGACCTTAGAGAGGAAATAAACCTTGTCAGCCTATTGTATTCCTCAGTGCAGTATCTTTCCTTATTTTTCAAGTGGTCACATTGGCAGCTAGAAAGATACTGGACTTCCCAAACATATATGACTATTTCAATATCTTACTATAATCCTGAATATAAATCTATTGATCTTCACAGAATTTGTTCATGAAGCACTGGTGTCAAGTCCTGAAATGGCATCTAGTCCACTGAGTGGAACAGTGCTCTTTCTATGTATCCATTCTGTTTCTTGCCACCTTGAAAAGAGATCATTTTGATCCATAGCTATGTCATGCTAAATTCCTGGTCCTCTCCAAATGCCTTGACCCAGTATTTATAATGTGTGTTTTGTTACTCTAATTAAAATGTAATGACAGACAACTAAGAGATTCATGATCACTGGTGCATATCTTGTGCTACAACTGCCAACTAGGCACTCATCAGCAGTGCTCTCTTGAAATAATTCATGAATGACTGTAAGGGCTAACAGGTGGATGATCTGTCTCCCCTAATATTCTAAGACAATGCACTGGACTCTCAATATTCTTTCAAGTTAGTTTTAATGCAGCCAGTATTGAACATGAACGCCATTAATTTCTCAAAGGATTCTCTCAATTGTCTCCCATAAATTTGGCAGAATCCTCAGAGAAATGGCATAAACCCAGCTGTACTGAGTCTCTGCCATTTCCAACAGTTTCATCAATAAATTGTAAGGGGTATAAATTTCATTCACTTCTAATATGATGGCCAGGGCACAGAGCCAGTGGTAAGAACTCCAAAAATCACCTGTGGCCATACTGACAATTTTCAAAATGTAATTGTTTACTCCAGTGAATAGTTATTATCATACCTTTGAATAAGGCATTAAAAGTGCAAGGTTGTAATGATCTTCTCCTTCATTGGAAGGACAATTCCCAAAATCTAGGTTTGTGCTTCCCTGATTAAACATAGCCAGTTTCCTAAGAAATTTTGCACATATAGCTTTGAGGGTAAGGTTGGGGGTCTGCAGTTCATGTAAATGAACTTGCCTTACATCATTCCTTTCATATTTCCGCTGCCACTCCCCCCACTTTAAACGATATGCTATATTAATGCATATCTACTGGTACGTCCCTTTCCAGAATGTTAGTTACATCAAAGAATGATCTTTTTAACTTTTGGATAGAAACATTCAGAGAGTAAAAGTGAAAAAAAAACTTGGATTATATTGAAAAATTAATCTTTAGTAGTCCTAAAAATAGAGTTCAGTTTAATTCATGTTAAAATTAAAACACTGTCATGTTTACCTAGCCCTCACCATTTGGAATATCCACTTCTCAAATTTCCTGTTGCTTTTAAACATAACACACCAGCAAAGAGGGAGAGAAAAGGGCAACCTTACAAATAGCATAATGATCATAGATCATAGTTTTAATAGTGATGACATAGGTAATGCCAACATGCATTGCTTAACTATCATAGTTTATCATTGTCGGTGCAGGTATGTCAGATGTACAATGTAAATTTGTATACCTTTAATTGACTCATCTAGAGCTATTTATATGGCCTCAGGTGTACTATTTTTTAAGGATAATCATTCTGAACCCTGGTATCTAGGTGTAATCATTGAAGCTAAGTTTATTGTTAAGATATATCGGGCAGAATTTTCCCGTCCAGCCCGCCACAGAAATCATAGCAGGTGACGGTTTTTTGGCAGGTTGGTTGGGGGGGGGCGGGGGGGGGGGGGGCGGGGGGCGGGGGGTGGGGGTGGCAGGGACACCATGCAATGATCTGTTGGCTTTGGACTGGATTTTCCAGTCTTGGGGCGAGCATGGCCGGAAAATTCCATTCATTGTATTTCACTGATGATTCCTCTCTCTGTAATGATGACTTGAACATCAATGATAGAATGATAGAACATTATTACATTGATTCAATAGATATGTACTCCAGTAACTGTTTCTATTTGTGCATTATAATTTCAAACGTACAATGTTTAGATTATTTTAATTGCAACTGTAATCCAATGCACACCAGCAAACACAGCAATGTTCAATTTCTATTGATTATCAACACAGGAAAACAGAGGACTCAGATCTTCCAATCTGTGGATTGTTGTACCCTGGAGGATGTGCTGGAGAACCCTCAGAAGTTCCAACACAAAGGACTCTGTGGGAATTGCCTGCGAAGTTTCAATTCCCATTAGGCAACTGTCCTGCCTCTGAAACTGAGTTGAATTCACAGACTTTGGATGGTTCAGATGCACTTAGCAGGATAGTTTCCCAGAAAAAGTCAGAAGCATTTAAACAGTCCTAACTCCTTGATAACTCTACTGCTGCAAACCCACCTCTCATTCCCATTGACCACCTGACTATCTGACCATCCCAACTATCCTCCAGACCATCCTGACTACCAACATCATCAACCACACCTATCCCTGACTACTCAACCAACCATCAACCCTGACTACCCCCACACCAACCACCACTCCACCCCTTGATGACCCCCAACAATGCTTCGACTCTTTCTAACCATCCAGCCCCACTCCCATCCACCTGCCATCCTATCCCCACACTCACCCAACTGCCATCCTACCCCCTCACCTTCTTTCAGTAGCTTGTTAAACTGTGTTTGGCACCTTTAAACTTAACAGAATACGGCAGAGGGATATGGTTTAGCTTCCCCCAGGGAAGGATTCCAGGGGCAGGAGGCCTGGTTTGGAAGTCCAAATGAAAATGTACAACTTGGGTGCAAGGTAAATAAAGAACAGTAGAACGGCATTCTGACAGTGACTGCCACTCCTCAGAAGATTTAGCCGAGGATCAGAAAACCAAAACAGAATCATAGTATAATAATGAAGACACAAGACAAGTTAAAAGGCTTCCCTCCTGGAACTCATTACCTCAGATACAGTACACAGCATTTCAGTATGAAAATTGGTTTAAAAAGTAGTAAATCTCTGCATTGAATTTGGTATATTTGCAAGTTAGTATAGCATCTTCGCAATTTTAAGAGAGTGCTGCCGACAAGTTTTCCTAATATTAACATATATATCTGGGAAGCTGAGTCCTATGAATGCACGAGAAGCTCTCCCTTGGCAGACTGACAGTGTTATTACTTTGAGTTTATTTGGTCTGTTGCACACACATATATCATCAGCCTTAGACAAAATTATTGCCCACTCCCCTTCTGACATCTTCTGATCTGCTGCTTTCAATGAGGTTTCCCATTGCTTGCACCCTCCATCACCGGGGAACCTATGTTGGCAGGACCAGTTGTAAAGTCCCACCCATAGTAACATAATTAGCATTGTCTTTAGTCTTACTGATTAACTATACATTCTTGGCATGCATCACTTATTTAATATTGCTGAAATAATGGTTACTTACCCAGATGGGCAAACACATCCTGACTGACATGGCATGGATTCCGGGCATGAAATGTTTAAGAGTAGATTTTCACAGGTATCTCTACACCCTGCTCCTACACTTGCATCAAAGCCACTCACGGGAGCACTGCAGTTGAAGTATATTTGCTCAGGACCACATTGCGAACCTGTACATTAGGAAAATGGTTAATAATATTGTGAACAACTATAACCATAAACTGGCATGCTCAGGACAGAAGCCATGCCAGGTTTCAGATATTGCCAGATTTTGGGTTGAGCAGTTTGGGCCATGGGCACTACGGGCTAAACTAGATCGGGTGGGGTCAACGGTCACTTAACGTGCAGCTATAGAAGGGCATGCAAGCAGCGAAGTGGAGAACTTGTTCAGCACCACACTGAACAAATGAAGCGTCTAACTGAATTGTCCAGCTCAGTTATTTTCTTCATTTTACTCAATTAAAATTGATGCACTGCACATTATAAAATTGTCAGTTTTTTGGACAACTTTGGCTTTTGGATAGATTTGAGACAATTGCTGAAATTTTCCCATCCTTCTCGATGGTGGGATTGGAAAATAGCAATCCCCTATTCCACATTCCCCAGAAGTAGAGGGTGCAGAGCTTACCGAACCCATCGGTGGAACTGGAAAATCCTATGGCGGGCCACCTCCACCACCAGAAAAACACCAGTATCCATATTAATTTTCACAATCAGTTCCAGAACTTTATGCAACATTTTTGATGGTAGTCTGTCGTCATCTGATCTCATCCATGCCAAAGACTTACCTTGCGCAGAATTGCAAATGTAGTCACAAATTGGTGAAAGTATTAGATTGGAAAAGGTTTGCAAGAAAACAAGCTTTACCAATTGGTCCCTTTGGCAACACTGGTTTCAATGTTTTAAGTAACTGTTTGCAGTAATTGGAACTTCCAAAATAATGGAACTAAACAAGTCCTCAACATATGTTCTGATCATTTTCTGAAATTCACTTGAAAATATTCTACCAATGAAGAAGTAGCTGTCAATTTCATTGGTGCACTGCAGTACCATTCCATGCTCAATTCCAAAAGAATACAAGGGGTGATTTTATTACATTTATTTCTACAATATTTTTGTAGTTCTCGCCTAACTACAATTTACCAACAATGTGGTTTCCAGTAGTGTTCTGGAGGTTAAATTTCCTTAATCTTCCAGTGATGATATTATAAATTTCATGTTTCAGTAAGTAAATCATTTCACATTGCTTACTGTTCTCCGACTGTCATTTTTTTCATGATAAAGGGGAAAAATATGCTTGCAAAGCCAACAGCACAGTTAATTCAAATTCGAATTTATTGAATGAAATAACACAGCTAGAAATTCAGATATAAAATAAAGTTTATTTATTAGTCACAAGTAGGCTTATATTAACACTGCAATGAAGTTACTGTGAAAATCTCCCAGTTGCCACACTCTGGCGCCTATTCGGGTACAGTGAGGGAGAAGCTAGCTTGGCCAATGCACCTAACCAGCACATCTGGTTATAAATTTAAAAAACTAATATAAATTTAGTGTTGGTGACATTAGTGGATCTATATAAATAATTAATAAAATCATTTATTCACTTTTATGAGAGTTTTATGTCTATTTCATTACATCCATTGATTTTTCACTAGCATGGTATATGCTTGAGGTATATTCTATTCCATGTCACAAACTGTATATTATCTCTTTCCATGTACAATATTGATATTACACTTTTATTTTAAGATGGCAAGGACTACATTTAAGGCTGCAACACATTTTCAGCTTTGCATTTCTGTCAAAATTGGTTTAGTTTAATTGTGGTTTCATCTGAACTTCCTCCTTGAAGTATGAGCCATCTGTTATTCTTTATTAAATGATCTTGGTTCTCTGCAGTATATGGAGAAACATATCAGAGTATTAGTACTGCTCATAGTAAATGGAGCATTCCTACATCAGTTTAGGTAAGGAGATTTGGCATTAAGATGAAAAATATTACAGTAAAAAAAAGCAGAGAAATGATAAATCCCTGTTATGAGAAAAGGCAAAATACTGCAGGTACTAGAAGGCTGAAATAAAAACAGGAAATGCTGGAAAAATGCAACAAGTCAATCAGCATTTGTGGAGAAAACAGATAAATTAACACCTTGGATATGATCCACTTCTTCCAAACTGCAAAAAATGTTTTCAAATCTACAATACAAATTTGTTACATTTCTTATTTGCAATAACAAATATAAAGTCTGAGATGAATTTGTTAACTATGCCAAGCTTCTTCCTTGGTATTTATGATGGAATTTTATGACCTCATTGTGCCCGTTTTATGGAGGGAAAATGTTGTAAAATTGGGCATAATAAGACTAGTAGGAATGGTGTCTGTTTTCATTTTACCAAGAAAAAAGTAATCGGCACGATTGGGACCTTGCCCAAAACAGGTGATACGTCAATTTATATTTTTTTGCATTCATCACAATGTAATTAGCGAGCTTCACTCCCAATCATCCCAGATCATCTGCCTTAATGAATTCATTCGCTGCAGCTGGATTGGTCTTCCGCAGTGAGCTCCAGAAGCTCTGGTGTCACTTGGCCCTGCGAGTCCTGAAGGACACCAGCGTTCTTGTGGTGGCCTTGAGTCAGAGGCCACCTGTCAATGACAGCAGCAAGTGCCCTTTGAGCCTGGGCCACACTCTGCAGCCCCTCAACCATGACCTTGTGACTGAGCCACGTTCTCAAGGGCTGCTACCATTGCCCACTATGTCTGAGCACTATCCCACTGGGTCTCCTGCAAGCTCTCGAGTCTCTCAGCCATGGACCACAGAATCTTGAGAATCTTGAGGCCCTCAGCTGTGGCCTGCTGTGACTCGGCCATGGCCCTCTGGGACTCTGCCGTGGTCTGCTGTGACTTGGTCATCACTTGGATCTTGCCTCTCAAGGTGAGGATTTTCTGCTCCAGGCTTTATACTGCAGATGCCAGCCTTGCAGTGTGGACCTGGGAATCAGGCCAACCATGCAAGACAGGCAGTAACTGGTCCATCTGAAAGCTTTGCAACTCCTCCCAAAAAGCCTCAGTCAAACCAGTGTTGCTTTCAGCTCCTCCTGCAATATGTGGTTCTGTTGCTGCATCTCCAGCAGCTAAGGGATAAGTGACCATAGAGACCCAGCATGTAGCATAGTTGAGTCCTCACCTCCAGCACACTCCTGATCTCACACATCTCCTCCTCCATCTGATGCACATCAGGAGATGTGTCGTGTGCACCCAGATAGTGACTCAGATGCCTCACCACTAACTTGACCCACCAATGTGAGAATCTGGTGAGTTGTGAGGTGGAAGCTGATGTAAAACTGGTGTGGCCTCGGAGCTCCCTTCATTAGCCTCCTCTGAGGAGTCTTCTGAACTGTCAGGGGCAGGATGAATGGAAGCAGCAATGGGAGCAATGATGCCAGATGGCCCAGATACATCAGGATCCCTCCCTGCAACTTAGAACACAAGGTTAAGTGCAAGGGAGAGAGAGGAATCTGGGCTGCATGAGATTTCTCCAACAAGTGCTCACTTCTATGATCCAGCCTTACCACGCTGTCATTAATGGTCCGCATCCCCTCCACTTTCACAAGCTCCAGTGCCCCCTCCTCAAAGGGGGTGAGGATCCAGATTTCAGGCACACAACCCCCTGTCTTCGCTCTCTCTGATGATAATGAGTATTCTTCGCTTGTGGGGACAGAAGATGTCATGTAAAATCTGACGGCACGAGTGCTGCAGGGTTTCAGGGGGTAGCCCTCAGAGGGCAAGGATTCTGATACTCTTGGGGGAGCAGAAGGCAGGTGTCTGAGAGTCAGGTGCTGAAAGCATGCAGGATGCTGGGGAGCGGGGCAACTGAGGTTCATGTAGAGGGAAGATGCAAAATGAGGTGAAATGCTCACCCGTGCAACCCGAATTAGGTCATACAGTTTTTGCAGCACTGCTTCCCAGTTCTCCTGGCCAGTGCTCTGGCACTAATGCATGCTGCCAGCATCTCCCAGGCTGCATTTCCATCTCTTCCTGTGGGATGACGTCCTGCTGGAGAGAAAAAGGGCATCCTGCCTTGTCTCCAATGCCACCAGCAGAAACCCCTCGAAAGCTAGTGAGTTTTCTATCAAATAAATTGGTTGGACTAAAACCTGGTGTTGTCAGACTTTTTACTGTGTGTACCAGCAACCTGGCCAGACCAGCATCCGAAAAACAGGGGGCTGTCTTCCTGGAAGCCATTTCATCCTGCACTGGCTATACAGTGGCACAGTGGTTAGCACTGCTGCATCACAGTGCCAGGGACTCAGGTTCAATTCCTGGCTTGGGTCACTGCGTGGAATCTGCACGTTCTCCCTATGTCTGCATGGGTTTCCTCCAGATGCTCCGGCCTCCTCTCACAGTCAGAAAGAGATGCTGGTTCGATACATTGGCCATGCTAAATTGTCCCTCAGTGTATCTGAACAGTACTGGAGTGTGGCGACCAGGGAATTTTCAGAGTAAGTTCTTTGCAGCGTTAATGTAAGCCTTCTTGTGATACTAATAAATAAACTTTATTTTTTCTTTTTACTTTACTGGCTGTCCAGCATTGGGGTTTTATGGAATTGTCTCTTGTTAGGGCAGATCAGCTGCAGGCAGTTTGGGCGAATCACATGCCCATTAGAGAATTCCGTGCGTTTAATGCAGTTTGTCTTGTTACCATGGAGGAGAAGCCAAATCATCACTTGCAGGTGTGCTGATTGGGGAGGGAGGGGGGAGGGAGGGGGGAGGTTGTTGGTGGTGGTGGTGGAAAGGGGGTCAGTAATGCTGGGGAAGGGGGTTGTCTCAGATGTCAATGGGGGGAATGGGAGGGACGTCTGCCAGGAGAGCTGTTTTTTTTCCCACTTTTCTTACACAAGCACAGTTTCTGTCTCTGATCTGGTGAATTAGGCCCCACCCACTGCTTCAAGTAGCTAGAAATGGTCTAGCCCATACTTTTAAAAACTGAGTGCATTTGATTGGGCGTGAAAACTTGCCCATAAAACAGATCAGGAACTCTCCTGTTTTCATGCTAGCAGAACAATTACAAAAAAGCTTGTAGAATTATGTCCAATATGTACTAATATCCAACATTTCATATGTCATATTTTTTCATATATATGCTCTGTGGCAAATGATAATCAGCTGGATTTAATATATCCGTCACAGCGAGAATCGTGGGAGACAAGTCAGTCCCGCACCAGTGAGAAAAACCTCATGATTAAGCTGGAGGCAGGAATGGGACAATGGGAGAATCCTAACTGCTCACAGTGGATTATTGATTAATTATTGAATAAGCTGACATCAACTATCCTTGAGCACTCTGGAATGAAATGGTGTCTCAGGAATTACATGTGAATGACTTGATTTTCCCATGATTCCAGAAGGCTGCCAGGTAAAAAGGTACCTAATGCCACAGTAAGAGACCCAGCAGCATGGTGAGAGTCTGGATGCTGGAAGCCATCTACTCACTGCCTTGGCTTCCAACCCCACTGTTCCCCATCTCTCAAGACCTCCTTTTCACAAATCCCATCCTGCACTTTGTTGTGGTCCATGTTCCTCAGTGATCCCTGGCCTCTTTCTAGGTTCATTATCAGTAACAGACATTGCTCCTGGTGGTGCTGCCTGAAATGGAGGGCCGCTAACCTCTGATTAGCTCTAGCAGCTCTCAGTGCACTGCATTACTGACTCTGGGGTCCTAAATCCTGGTGAAGGCCTAACGCTGACTAGTTAAGTGCTTGATCCCATTGAACCTGCTCCTCTGTGTCATTGCAGATTTACCACTATTTTTCTAACTGGGGTGGAACCTGCGTTAATTATACTACATTCCACCAATGTTTCTTTTCATAAAACAGATAACTGGGAGCAGAATAGGAGATGAGTTTTGGTAAACAGGTAAGTTTTGCAAATTAACCTTTGTAATAAAATTTTAAATACCAAATATATTCTTGGCTCATTAATCATTCTTGGCAAATGTCTAATCTTTCAACACAGAATAAACATTAATCGTCCCAGATCTAGAACTTACCAAGTTTTTGAGTCTGGAGCTGCATGACACCTTCAGAACAAATCCTGAAAATGATGACAAAGACATAACTTTCAAACATGCAGTTTTATGATCAATCTTCAAAACAAATGCAGATATTTAATATGAAGTGTTTCACATCCAACATTAATCAGCTAAGGCAATAGTCAATAGTGGGATTCTCTGGCGTCCCCATGATGCCTTTCTCGCAGCGGGAGGCAGCATGCCACTGGTCTGGAAGATCCCACTGGTATTGGTCCCTCCACCAAGGGGAGAAGTTTTTTCCTGTCTACTCTATCTGTACCCCTCATACATCACAGTCATGTCCTCCCCTCAGTCTCCAAAAACTTAACAGTATAAATAACGTGTTCACAGTTTAAACATCTAATAGCCATCTTTAATTTACCCATATACTAAAGAAGGACATGCAAAAAACTTTACTTGAACATCTAAATTCTTACCAATTAATACAATAAACAAATTAGCCAGTTGAAATGATCCCTTGTAGTCACAACCATGATAAAACTGAACTAAGGATTTTTACTTTAAGAAGGTGTCTTGATGATAAATTTTTCCCTCTGGAGCACACATCAAGCAGTTGGTAGGGGTATTTTATGCAGCCATCTGTGTTTAATGAGCACATGCATATAAAGGGGGTCTGGGGAAGGAGAATCTAGAGACTGTTTGATTGGGCCAAGACTGAATTCAGGTCTGGAGAAGCTGAGATAGAAGGTTGGAGGGCGCTGGTGAAGGGAGGGGTATTCACAAATTTCACCATTGAAAAAGAAAATCCTTTGGAACTGTTACCCACAGGTCACTTTAATGAACCTTTGCACGTTAAATATTTTAATGGTCTGGATTTTGCAGTGGTGAAGTTGTGGAACTTGCACTGATTTGAAAGAAAGCTGCCCGCGAAGATCTGGTCCTGAATTTTAAATCAGTCTGGCATGTACACTCAGCACATCCAGAAGTGGGCACAAAACGCTACGGTCAGCACTGAAATTTTAATTCACGTTGGCTGGCCAAGTAAAGGTCAGCTGGCATGAAACACATACAAGGAAAGGCTCAGTGCTGTTGGGGAGAGCAGGAAAGGACAGTATCTGAGTAAAAAGAAAGTGCAGGCATGCATCTCTAACATGCTCCCACCAACTTTTGGTGTGATTTCACACACTTCTGAGTTGGGAGCACACCTGCCTGAATAAAGTAAAATTCTGGCCCTAGAGATTCATCTGGCACAGATTTCCCCTTTCCCAAAGGCAGTTTAAATTTTGCAAGTCAACTGAACTGCAGTAATGTCAACAAGAAGATTAAATAGTGAATCATATTGAAGCATTTCCACAAACAGCAAACTAGGAAGTTAAAAGCATTGAACCAGATTATTATTAATATAAAATTTCAGATTACAAAATAATTGGATTAAGATAGAAGTTAAAATAAAGATAAACTTTTTAAATAACAAAAAACTTCAGCATAATGGAGAAATTTGACATTTCACAAAAATAAAGTTAGTTCTTCAAGGTCAACAATGGTGTTCTGCTAAATGTAACTTTGTCAAGAGTTAGAGTGTTAAGAGTGAAAGTTAATTTCAGTTCAAAGATTTCCCATTGAATGCAGGTCCACCAAGCAATACTGCATCCCCTGGAGAAACATATAAGCACTGACAGTAACTTCCAGATTTTGGGAATACTCTACACATTTGTGGACTCCTGAAGTTCTGAACTGTTTCAGTGGAGTAATGGTGGTCAATGCTGACAATAAGCTTCTCATTGGTTTCTATAAAATGCATTAGTCATCCATTTCAACACGTCTAAAAACCCTGTCAAGGGAGCTTCAGGCAGCTAATGGACAAGCAATCTTTTTCTCCAATCTTTCATTGCTAATTACCCATTTTCCAATGTGAATAGGACAGGACGTGATTGAAAAGTTCTCTCTCTCATAATATTATGATTAAGGTCCTGCAATGTAAACTGATAATCTGTATAGTATAGATAACCCTCATAGACTTTTATTTCTATCTTCTGACATATGGGCGGCATGGTGGCACAGTGGTTAGCACTGCTGCCTCACAGTGCCTGGGACCAGAGTTCAATTCTGGCCTCAGGTCACTGTGTGTGTAGAGTTTGCTCATTCTCCCTGTGTCTGCGTGGGTTTCCTCAGGGTGCTCCAGTTTCCACCCACATTCCAAAGATGTGTGGGTTAGGTGATTGGCTATGCCACATTTCCCCTTAGTGTCAGGGGGATTAGCAGGGTAAATATGTGGAGTTACGTGAATAGACTCTGGGTGGAATTGTTGTCAGTGCAGACTTGATAGGCTGAATGGCCTCCTTCTGCACTGTAGATTTTCGATGATATTTTCACCCCTCCCTAAAAGATTGTTCATGTTAATTATTTATACTTATAAACATAATCATGTTAGAAACAGTATCTAATTGAACAATTGTCCATCATACTGGAACATTGGATCACAAGTATGAATAAATGGTTAAACATCATGATATCAATCAGTGAAGAAAGTAAACAGCGTTTATCAAAAATTAAAACCAAAGCATGTAACTTAGGAGTAATAGTATTGGAATGACTATTCCTTTTACTGGACTTACTGCTAGCTGGAATGGCAACTGGGAAATGAATTGAAGGACCCAGAAGAAAAGATTCCCAAATCTCATTGTTCTCCGGAGCATTGAACCTGGTGGCTGTGGCTGTGGTGAGTGCCTGATTTGAATTGAAAACCGCTTTTTTTCTGTACTTCCGGTTCTCGGGGCTTGTTAGAGTGTAGTTTACTTCCGAACCGGAAGTTAGGCGAGGGGATTGTCGGTAAGGGGGAGCGGGGGGTATAAAAAAGGGGTAGCAGCATACAGCGGGCAGCGTCGGGAGCGGGCAGCAGAGTGAGTGGGAGCTGAGTGAGAAGGGCTTTGGCTCGCTGGGCTTAGGAGAGAGCAGGCTTAGACAAGGGAGTTGCAGTTTTCTACCTTTTGGCGGTTACAGGAGGTTGGGACATTGGCAGGGAATATAGGGAGGAATATAAGCTGTGTCAGGTGCCGCATGTGGGAGTTCTTGGTGGCGTCACGTGTCCCCAAGGTCCACATCTGCACTAAATGTTTAGAACTGCAGCGCTTGAGGGCCCGGGTCAGGCAGCTCGAGGGGCGTCTGGAAGATGCGTTTCTAGTCAGGGAAAATGAGGAGTTAATGGCTAGGAACCATGAGCAGGAAGAGGTCCCAAGGGCTGAAGAGCAGGAAGGGTGGACGACTGTTAGGAGGAGAAAGAGGAAGAAGAAGAGTAGTCAGGGTCCCCCGGCCTCCCCAGAGGCCCCCCAATGTTCGACGACAGGGGCACAGAAAGATAGGCAGGAGGGGCAGACTGACTTAGAGGGACAGAAGGGGGCTGGCAAGGTGATAGTGGTAGGGTCCGAGGTATTGATAGGAGGTTCTGTGGACAGAGGCGTGACTCCAGGATGGTTGTCTGCCTCCCTGGAGCAGGGGTAAAGGATGTAACAGAAAGGGTAGAGGGAATTTTGAAAGGGGAGGGGGCACAGGCTGAGGTCATAGTACACGTAGGGGAGGGGGACATAGGAAGGAGGAGTAGGGTAGAGGTCCGTAGGCAATTTAGGGAGTTGGGGTCCAAACTAAAGAGCAGGACCTCCAGGGTGGCACTCTCTGGGTTGCTGCCCAGTACCAGCAGGGCAAAGAATGACGAGATCATGAAGCTGAATGCATGGTTGAGGGATTGGTGTAGGGTAGAGGACTTTACTTTTGTGGATCACTGGGAGGTGTTTAGGAGAGAAGGGCAACTGTACAGGAGGGGTGGGGAGAATTTGAACGGGAGGGGAACTAGTGTCTTAGCGGGGAGGTTAGCTGGGGTGTTTAGGAATGGTTTAAACTAATAGGGAGGGGGGGTGGGGATGTGGCTGGGAGAGAGTTGGGTGAAAGGAAAATTGTCAGGGGGAAGGAGGTTCCAAGGGACACTCGTGGGTTGAACTGTGTCTGTTTCAATGCTAGGAGTGTGACAGGGAAAACGGATGAGCTTAGGGCCTTGATGTTTGTGAGGAAGTTAGATGTGGTGGCTGTAATGGAGACGTGGTTACGGGAAGGGCAGGACTGGCAGCTGAATGTTCCTGGGTACAAGTGTTTCAGGTGTGACAGAGGAGGGTTGAAGAGAGGTGGAGGGGTGGCACTGTTAGTAAAGGAGAACATCACAGTAGTGCAGAGGGAGGACAATATGGAAGAGATAGGGATTGAGTCACTGTGGGTGGAGTTGAGGAATAAAAAGGGAGAGATTACATTGCTAGGGGTATACTATAGGCCACCCAACAGCCTGAGGTCAGTGGAGGAAGGCATTTGCAGGGGCATTTTGGATAGGTGCGGGAAGAATAGGGTGGTTGTAGTGGGTGACTTTAATCTACCTGAAGTGAATTGGAGGGGGCCTAGAGCTGGGGGTACGGAGGGAGAGGAGTTTGTGAAATGTGTTTTGGAAGGGTCTCTAGAGCAGTATGTAACTAGCCCGACTAGGGGAGGGGCTATACTGGATTTAGTGTTGGGTAATGAGCCGGGGCAGGTGGTTGAGGTAGAGGTAGGCGAACATGTGGCTAACAGTGACCACAAGTCCGTCTAATTTAGGATAAAAATGGAAAGGGATGAGTGCCAGCCGAAGGGGAGTGTGCTGAACTGGGGAAAGGCGAGTTATAGCAGGATTAGGAGGGAGCTGCAGGACACTGAATGGGAGGGACTGTTAGCTGGAAAGTCCACGGTTGGCAAGTGGGAGGCTTTTAAGGGCAAAATGAAATGGTTGCAGGGGAGGTATGTTCCGGTTAAGCGGAAGGATGGGAAAGGTAGGATTAGAGAGCCGTGGATTACAGGGGGTATTGAAGACTTGGTCAGGAAGAAGAGGGAGGCGTATGTTAGGTCGAAACAACTGGGTACAGAGAGTGCGCTGGAGGAATATAGAGAGAGTAGGAGGGAGCTAAAAAGGGGAATTAGAAGGGCGAAGAGGGGGCATGAAATGGCTTTGGCTGGTAGGATTAAGGAAAATCCAAAGGCATTTTATTCCTATATTAGGAGCAAGAGAGTAGTTAGAGGGAAAATTGGTCCTCTTAGGGACAAAAGTGGGGAGTTATGTATTGAGTCGGAGGGAATGGGGGAGCTCCTGAATGAATACTTTGCGTCGGTATTCACGAGGGAGAGGGGGTCGGAATCATGCGGTCTCTTGGAGGGAGCTGAGGATCAGCTGCAGGAAATAGCTATTACGAGGGAGGAAGTGCTAGGGCTTTTAGGTAGCGTAAGGACGGATAAAGCTCTGGGGCCTGATGGTATTTATCCCAGGCTGCTTAGGGAGGTGAAAGATGAAATTGCTGGGCCTCTGGCGCAAATCTTTGTCTCTTCTTTGGACACAGGTGAGGTCCCAGAAGACTGGAGGGTAGCTAATGTGGTACCGCTGTTTAAAAAAGGTAGTAGGGACAATCCTGGAAATTATAGACCGGTGAGTTTGACATCGGTGGTAGGGAAATTAATGGAAAAAATACTTAGGGGTAGGATGTATGAGCATTTGGAGCGTTGCGATCTGATTAGGGATACGCAACATGGCTTTGTTAGAGGGAGGTCTTGCCTTACGAATCTGGTGGAATTCTTTGAGGAGGTGACAAAAATGGTTGACGATGGGTGAGCCGTTGATGTCATCTATATGGATTTCAGTAAGGCGTTTGACAAAATCCCTCATGGTAGGCTGGTAGAAAAGGTTAAGGCGCATGGGATACGAGGTCAGGTAGCTAGGTGGATTGAGAACTGGCTGGGCAATAGGAGACAGAGGGTCGTTGTGGAGGGGACCTTGTCGGGCTGGAGGCCAGTGACCAGTGGTGTGCTGCAGGGCTCAGTACTGGGACCTCTCCTCTTTGTAGTATACATAAATGACTTGGAAGAGAGCGTAGGTGGTGTGATCAGCAAGTTTGCTGATGACACCAAGATGGCAGGGTTGGCGGGTACTGAAGTGGAATGTCAGGTGATACAACAGGATATAGATAGGTTGGTGCGTTGGGCAGATAGGTGGCAGATGGAATTTAATCCTGACAAATGCAAGGTGATGCATTTTGGAAGGAATAATGCAGAGAGGAGCTATGTGATAAAAGGTAGACAGATTAGGAGTATAGACATACAGAGGGACCTGGGAGTGCAGGTTCACAAATCCATGAAGGTTGCGACACAAGTGGAGAAGGTTGTTAGGAAGGCTTATGGAATGCTAGCCTTTATAGGAAGGGGTATAGAGTATAAAAGCTGCCGTCTAATGCTTCAGTTGTATAGAACATTGGTTAGACCGCATTTGGAGTACTGCGTCCAGTTCTGGTCACCTTACTACCGGCTCTGGAGAGGGTTCAGAGGAGGTTTACCAGGATGTTGCCTGGCATGGAGGGGCTGGGTTATGAGGAAAGGTTGGAGAAACTGGGACTATTCTCCTTGGAAAGACGGAGATTGAGGGGGGACATGATAGAGGTATATAAGATACTGAAGGGAATAGATAGAGTCAATAGTGAGAGACTGCTCCCTAGACTGGGTACAAATACGAGAGGTCATAATTTAAGGGTGAGGGGGGAGAGGTATAACTTGGATGTGAGAGGAAGGTTCTTTACGCAGAGAGTCGTGGGGGTATGGAACGCGCTACCGAGTAGGGTGGTGGAGGCAGGAACGTTGGACTCGTTTAAGGTTCAGTTAGACAGACACATGAGTGAAACGAGGATGGAGGGTTATAGTAGGGGCTATTAAATAAGGTCAGAACCTCGGGAGACACCGGAAATGCAGACTTGTAACTTAACGTTTTTGTCTTTTTATTCCGCAGGTGGAGGTCCACCTCGTTGTCAAACGAGGGGCATGTACACGGTGGGTCGTGCGTGGGCTGCTCTTGGAGGTTCCGGGAGTGGCCTAGTACTTCGTGTCGGTGTGTGTGCTTGATCCTGGACCGGTAGACGGGCGCCGCAACAGCTCAGTGACTAGCACTGCTAGCTGTGCAGATACATGGATTTGGGCCTGTGTCTGTGGGAGTTTGTGCATTCTCCCTGTGGTTGCATGGGTTTCCTCCGGGCGCTCCGGTTTCCTCCCACACCCCAAAGATGTGCTCTTAGGCTGATTGGTTTACCAAATTGACACTATTCTCCCCTGAATCTGGCTAAGTTAGGGGTTCCATTCGTAGACACGCAGGGTAGAAAAGGTGTAGGGTGATGCGGCGGAGCGGGCTCATTGGGCCGAACGGCCTGTTTCCCGTGCTGGGTTGTTCTTTGTTCTTTGTTCTTTTTGTAAGTCAACATACTAAAGGGAAATGGATTTCCCTCCCAACTAAGAGTGAGCTGAAAACTGATGGGCAGAGTCCTACAATGAAAACTAAAATTACTCAACTAAGCCAGAAAAATGCTCTCTTTACTACAAGTAGTTTTCTAATAAATTTCAGAGATAAAGGCCAGATTCTCCAATCTCCCATGCAGCTGGGATTCTCCTGTCCTGCTGTAATGAAAAGAGATTTGGCTAAGTGCCAAATTCTCCATTCTTGCTGGCAGCGGAGGCAGGACATGAAAATCTGGAGATTTCCAGCCAAGATCTTCCTTTAGTTTGTTGTACAAGAGCAAGAGATGGTGAACATGTTTTAATTATCACTAGTGTTCAGTTGCATTAGAAATAAACACTGGAAGATGAACTAGAAATTGCAGTGACTACTCACCACATTCCTGAGGAACTAATTGCCACTTCTCCAGGTGAGTATTCTGCACCCATAAAATAACAAGGACAATCACTCCTGCAAAAGTCAATTACATCATTTCAAATCTTATTTATACAATACATTCACTAAATTCATGTACGTGTGCTATGGGGAAATTGTATGGATTAAACATAGCACTTCAAATTGCAATCAAAAATCAGTTTTGAAATGTGAATAGAAAAACAATGGTCCCAAGGCAGATGAGATTTTTGCTTAAGCTATACTTAAAGTGAGCATCCTTTTACCAGATACATTTTATATCATAACATGTAACTTGTATTATGCTGAGAAGTGCTGATTATCAAGGTATATGTTAAAGTAAATATTTATCTTATAGATTCTAAATCTCTTTTAAGAGGGGCCCACAAAACAGTTTAATATCCATAGTTCAGCTATATGTACACATTAATATATTTATAGTCAACTTTATTAAATGTGTGGTCTATAATTGGAAGTGCTAGTTGCTCTATTGTGACAAAACCTACAAATTTCTAAATCAGCGTGAAAATTGTTGTGTTGGCTAATGCCTCACTTTGATAATGAAAATCTCAGAAGTGGTAACTATGGCTCTTGAACAAATTTGAATGTTAAAAGCTTTCGCCAGCCTTGGAAATTACCTATTCCCAATTATCACTGGCTTCTCTCCTCTTCTGTTTTTCTTGAGACATCCATAACCATTAATTGAACTAAACAACAGTTTAACATAAATTAATAGTTTACAAACTCACAATAAAGGCAACCAGGACATATTTTTCAATGAGAGAATCTTTTGGTAGTCATTAAAAAACGCAAGGAGAGATTTTGGTGAAGTGATGGAGGCCTCTCTCAGGTTCTTGTTACTCTTTCAGGGATTGTGGGCATCACTGGCTAGGCCAGCATTTATTGCCCATCCCAAACTGCCCTTGAGAAGGTGTGGTGAACTGCATTCTTGAACCGCTATGGTGCATGTGGCATTGGTACATACACAGTATTGTTCAAGAGTTCCAGCATTTTGACCCACTTTACCACAACATTGCCAGGAGAAGGCAATCAAGAGCCAGCAAGGGTGGGGGAGGCGTTGTTGGGTGGCCAATTCAGGTCAGCAGAGGGCCAGCAGCTTCAGATCTTCATGGTGTAGCTGAGAAAGGTGACCAGTGCTGAGGCCAAAAAAAGAATGCAGAGGTACCTACATTTTGAGTCACCCCAGAAGGTTAAACATTACATAAATTCATAGCTAGGCCTGGCAGGCTGGGGCCCAGAGAATGGAGCTAAAATCCCTCTAGTGAAAGAGTTGGGGCCGTCAGAGCGCCATTCACTGCTGGCAGCCCACTTTGTGCAGCATGAGACCCAGTACTAAGGTCCAAGCCCTTGGAATCCACTGTGAGCTATGGGTTGGCTGCCCTGCCAATGGTAAAATGCCAATAGTTTCGGAAAATTGTCCTTAATTGGGCCATTAGTCACTTAAATTAGTTGCCTGTTGAAGAAAGATGGGCAACTAACCCATTGCCATTTCCATTGCTGAGAAATTTCCCAGTGGTAGGCTATGTCTGGTAGTCATTTTAATGTAGCCGCATGGCATTCAGCCAATTGGGCAGTGGGTAGAATTCTGCCCACAATCTCCACAAAACTTTTGGCAACAATCATATTCTACACATCATGTAATTAAAGAATATCTTATCTTAAAGAAACCAGCAGCTGAATTTCCAGTTGGGAAGCTGAAGTACGTTCTTTTGGAAAAGAATGTGTCAGGGAATTACTGGCTGTTTTGCTGCATGGTTTTGCAATATAAGACGGCTGCATTCCACAAACAGAATAATATAAAATTACAACTGGGAGTGCTTCCAAAAACTAGGAGCTTATTAACCCCATTAACTGCACTAAACAATCTGAAAGAATATAAAGCTGTGTAGGATTGTGAATATCAAAAATTGATTAATCAGCACAGGAGTATCAAAGTTACGGTAACATAACACTATTGACAACTAGTTGACCCACTGGAAAGTAATGCCAAAGTGAACAGAGAAAGTTTCAAGTATCTTTTCTGTTTCAGTAATATGTGCAAAACATTTACTTCAAATATAGCACAAAGGTTTTCAGCCATTGTTACATACAATCTAAGCACGAGTTGGGAATTAAGATATTCAGTTTAGTGTTATTTTTATTTTCAGGGAAGGAAACAGGGTCATTTACATATTTGAAATTGTTGGATTAGTTTGCATCAAATGATACAACCTGGAAGAAGGCTATTCAGCCCACCACGTTAGTGTCAACCAACTAAATACAGCCTTAAAAAGCTCAAATATTAATGAGATTGAGACAAATTATCTCATGGACCTCCATAAAATATCAATGACCATCATTTGATCTCGGATGTTCCTCAAACATCCTTCGATAAATGTCATATACTCCTCTCATGGGTGCAACTGGCCTATCTGCAGTCTTGCAGCATAATAAGAAAAAAACATTATGGCTGGGATTTTTGACCATTCACACCCCGTCGTCACTGCAAGCAATGACCGAAAATTTAGCGCTCAGCCATCTCTCCAATCAGCGCAGTGAGCTCAGAAAATCCCGCCAGCATGAACAGTCAGAAAATTCCACCCTATAACTTTGAATTGTATTGCTTAAATTATATATCACATGCAACAGTTAAATTATCCAAAAGGGCATTTCAACAAGCAATCCTCTTCTGATTCATAAATGTTGTCACTTACTTCTTCACGCACGTGTGTGATCTGGTGTTGTAAAATGTACCGTCAGGGCAGTTGCATCCTTCAGCACATTCACCAAAACATTCTTCTGGCGTAGATATTGACTCGCAGGTCTGATTACAGAATGATACACAAGTGCCATACTTCATTGTGTCTGGGCACTGAATGGCTGTAGAGATTAAACATATGCATGAAGGGTATTATTTATCAGGGAAAATTCAGGATATTTTCAGTTAGCCATCAGAAATTTATTGTTTCAGGAAACATGGATGATGCCGTTATTGGAATATTTGAGAACTGCAACGTATCATTTTAGGTTCAATCTATACAACGGAGTAAGTGATAACAAGCAGAAACTAGGGATAGAATTTTAAAATCAGGGCTGGGAACTTGACTCGAGTAATTTTTGGGTCCTGGCCCTGCACCACAATTGTATCACCGGGAGACAGGAGCTGCTTGCTGAGCGTGAATGGCAAAGACAAACTGCAGACATGATGGAGCCTGACACAGTCTTGCAGAAGAGAGCAGACCTTGGCAAACCAAAAGCCTTACTGAATTAAAAAGTGACCAAATGGCTCAACGCAAGATAAAGCACAAGATCCTCCAACTCCTGAAATTTTTCAGCATTAGTAAAAACTTTAACTTCTGTCCACTTTGAACCCAAAAGCTGTAAATTAAGTTGCAACAGACTGTTCATGTTTGGAGATTTCAGCTTTGGAACTCATATTCTTACTCTCCACAAGTTCCTTGAGAAGTTTACTGGGCCAATTAGTGGCAAGTAGATTCCTTGATTGCTCCCTCCCTCTCTCCCTTTGGAAATTGCATTGTGTTTCTGTGGCAATGAGGTCAATTTTTAAATCATATCCTCACCCCTTCCTGATGCTATCAGCTATTGAAAATCCAGACCTGTGTTTCTCCAGAGGAAAATAGAAAAGATACAGGAACCTAGATAATTAGTCATAGTCTATGAATGATCTCAGTCACTTAACTGAGAGAAATAATTGATTATTTAGCTTGAGGGACATGGCTCCACATCAACCAGCGGGTAGGGCAAGAAGGCAGTTCTCAAGTCTCCCTCAGCTGGAACAGGAATCGAAACTATGTTGTTGGTATTATTCTAAGACACACTGTAGTCATCTACCCAACTGAATTAACACTCTCGTCTTTTTTTCAGGTCTGAAGAAAATAATCACAGATTTTTATGTTTTTATAAACCCAAAAACAAAATTACTTATTCTGAATAATAGCACCCAGATGATTAGTTTACAGGCACCCTGACATATCATGGATTGAAAGGCTTTCTCATATCTCACTATTTCCATGTTGCTTAATTTTACTCATATTATACATCACATCATAGAATATCTACAGTACAGAAGGAGACCATTCAGCCTATCAGGTTAACAACCTCAGGCTAAAGGGACGATCCTTTAAAACAGAAATGAGGAGGAATTTCTTCAGCCAGAGAGTGGTGAATCTGTGGAACTCTTTGCCGCAGGAGGCTGTGGAGGCCAGGCCATTGAGTGTCTTTAAGACAGAGACAGATAGGTCCTTGATTAATAAGGATTATGGGAAAGGCAGGAGAATGGGGATGAGAAAAATATCAGCTTTGACTGAATGGCGGAGCAGACTTGATGGGCCAAATGGCCTAATTCTGCTCTTATGCCTTATGATCTTATGTACTGACCAACTATTCCACCCAGGCCTTATTCCCACAACCCCATGCATTTACTCTGCTAATCCCACAGACACTTGGGTCAATTTAGTGTGGTCAATCAATCTGACCCGCACAGCTTTGGATTTGGGAGGAAACTGGAGCGCCCAGAGAAAACATGGGGAGAACGTGCAAACTCCACACAAACAATGAGCTGAGGCCGGAATTGAATCTGGGATCCTGGCGCTGTGAGGCACGGTGGCAGCAGTGCTAAACAGTATGCCTCTGTGCTGCCTTTTGATACATAAATTTATTTGTTATATAAACTAAATTTGTTACATATATTTTAAATTGCCATTGTTAATAATTATAAATTCTGCCAACAAGATTATTAGTTTAATTAATTCTAAAGAAGTATAAATTCTTTAATCATATTGTCACAATGGGCTGGATTTAGTGCAACTCATTATTGTGGAAACATGGCCCTCTGATCCACTTAACAATGGGAATGGCAAACATCTCTGATTATATGGAGGCAGAAGGGGTTGACACAGAATTCCTGGTTACCCGTGGCCGATGTTAGATTAATGAGTCAATTGATATCCATTATTCTTGAGCCCATTGCATGTTAATGGTGGCTCAGGGATTAAATGGTGAGCCACAGAGCCTTCACACAACCTCAGAAAACCACCCAGAAAACTTTAAGAGAAAATGTTAGAAAATCTCAGCAGGTCTGGCAGCATCTGTAAGGAAAGAGAGCTGAAGTTTGTCAAAGCTTTTACCCAGAAAACTTCATCAGATGTCAGCTTAAGGTTATGTCCCTCACAGTCAGGCACTTTATGCCTGGTCAATGGACCCAGCATCGGGCAAGAAGTTGATTGCCAAAAGCTATGTCCTCCTATTACATCCAACCAACCTCCTCACCTGAGCTTCCATCTTCAATACCTCACACCTGGACTTCACTCACCTGTAGCCTAGGATTACATGATGACCCTCGGCCTTTGATGAGTTCATTGCCACCAGCAACCATCACTCTGGTTGATGTTATTGGCATGAGAGGCTACCAGCCTCTGATTGGCCCTCTGCTCTCTGCAGGCACCACCACCACTGGGGATCTCAGTCTTTTAATGCCTAAAAGGCAATTGATTCTGTGGGGCCTCCTCAGTGAACCTGGTTGAGGTTGCCTATCAGTTGGCTGACTATAGGGCAAGAACCCCATTAGTCAACAAAATCCTGGCTAAATTTTCCTTTTTAATACTCTTTCAAAACGTAGTTACATTTTTGTGGTAAATCAGAATACATGTCCCATGACCTAAGATAAGGTGACGTCCAGTTCTACTTTGAATTCGGTTCATAGAATATAATGCATATTTTTCCCATCAAGAAATTTCATTCTATGTAACCAATACAGACATAATGCTTCCAGCATCTGAGCTTGAACAGATATGTTTTGCTCCCCCTCCTTACATATATCATTACATTTCCTTATTAGATGAACAAAACATAATTTAAAAATATATGTTCTACAGAACGTATCAAGTAAGATTAAATTTAGTCACAAGTAAGGCTTACATTGACATTGCAATGAAGTTACTGTGAAATTCTCCTTGTTGCTACATTTCAGCACCTGTTCAGGTCAATGCAGCTAACCAACACATCTTTCAGACTGTGGGAGGATACCAGAGCACCCGGAGACACGGGGAGAACGTGCAAACTTCACACAGACAGTGACCCAAGTCAGGAAACGAACCTAGGTCTCTGGCGCTATGAGGCAGCAGTGCTAACCACTGTGCCACTATGCCGCCCTGTATTGGTTTAAAGAGATAACAGAATAATGTCACAACCTTCCTAGTTGATATCAGCCATTTCCTGGTAACTGTGCTTAAAAGACAGTAGTCCTACAATTTAGTGTGCCAGCTGAATCTGATGGATACATTGTGGGTCATCCATCATTAAAACAACCATTTTCTACTCTTGCTCATCTTCCCACAGTGCAAATAGTGGACCAAGTTCAATACTCAAGCATAAACAACATAGGTCAAGGTTTTCTGTTCAATCTGCCTCACGTTTTATGCCGATGAATGTGGCCCACCATTGGTCAGCTGTGGGACCAGAAGTCAATGACGTTTTCCATTGACTGCACCCCTCACTGCCACGAAACCCATCACAGAGGGGCGCTGTCGGTGGGTTTAGAAGATTCTGCCAGCATGAATAGGTGGAAAGCTCTAGCCATAGTGTCAGCTTTGCCTCAGATATGTAACAATTCAATTTTCTGCAATGTTATATTTCATGAGAAGGTCTACAGTGCACCAGGCATGCATTTTGGGACTTTAGAACAGTGGCCGGAATTTTCCCATCCTGCCCGCCATGGGAATCAAAGTGGGCGGGGGCAGACCATGCAAAGGTCCATTAACCTTGGGTTGGGTTTTCCAGCCTTAGGAGACTGCAGCCAGAAAATCCTGCCCATTATATCCTTTGATTTAAATATCTAATATTGAAATAATCGCCTTAACAAACACAACACTTTTTCAATAGTTTATAAGCCTCTCTTGTTCTTCCTACAAAATCCCCTCTCTATCACGTATCAAATCTGTTAAAATGAAAATCATTACACCATACCCTATTCTTTCATTCTCTTCCATGATATCTACAATTGTATTTATTTTGTTGCTCCTCTTAAATTTGGGTTTATAATTATTACTTCCTGATTCACTCAAAGTTTCTTTATTGCACTTTTCACTCTCGTTATTCTTTCTTAATTTAGCAAGTTGCAAATTTCAATCTAGAAAGAGAACAATTCTACCCAGTTATAAGAAAAAGTAATTAAAACAATGGAACTTCTTCACTTACAAATGTGACAATCCAAATGTTTCTGCTGTAAGTTGAAATTAGAGAAAACGTCCTGTTTGCTTAAAAGGTAAATGTGCATAGAAAATAGTAATGAAGTATTACTTACCACACTCTATGACAGTGGATCTGAAGTCTATGAAAATGCCATAACTTCTACATTGTCGAGCATAGTGGGCCACAGCAGAGCACATACATGTTTCTCCACACTTGCAGGTGTCTGTTTTGCATTGTTGTTGATACAGGTCAGGATTCAAATATTGATGACACGATGCAAACAGATATCCACCAATAATGCTACACTTCTCTGTAGCATATGAGGCTGCAGATGAAACATTAAAAAAAATGAAATGTTGAGAAATGTTTCTTTTACAAAATAAAAATCTTCCTGTTGTAAGAGTGGAGTGTAAAGTTAATTAAATCTTTTCACCATTAGCCAATGGTTCAATATCAAACTTTCTCAACCACGTTCTCATTCATCTCTGCTTTGAATCATGAAGAACACAAATTTGAGCAGGCTAGAGTGACAGCAAACTTTCAACTCTTCTTTGCTTTCATGTACGGAAAGATTTATTGGGCAGGATTCCCTACCAGTGTTCGCTATGGGTGAAAATGGTGATGCGGCGGAAGATCTCACAAGATTGCTGAAACGAGAATCTCAGCAGTGAGATCACATTTTCTGATTTAACCTACCCCTTGCCAGAGATGTAACGAGGTTCCCACCCAGAAATGTCAGTGTCATATATATATAGGGGTATGTACATGTCCCTTTAAGTGCCGGTCATGTGTGGGAAGGGGGGAGGAGTGGGGCTTAAGTCGGAACCCAGTTAACCAGTCTAGGGTTTGACTGCGGGATAGTACACATGTCTAATAAGAAGGTTCCCATTGTTTAAGTTTACGAGGCATACTTCATGTTCTTTTTCCACAATACGTTGCTAAATACATACATAACAGCCAGCTGCAGGAAATGCATATGTGAATGTTAGCTGTTGTCCTGAGTATAAATTACTAAATTAAAGGGCTTCCTTGCCGTACATTCCCTCCCCACATTAAAAATTCCCTGCTTGAGAATTCCTTCATTGCCGGTGTGATGCACAGGGAAGTCTAGCTCCTCCAGAGGGAGGGGGACATGCCCCGCATTACCCTGGCATTGCCCCTGGCACTGCCCTGGCACTGGAATTGCTCTGTCACAGGTAAGTAAAGTAAAAGCATTTGGACTAGAAATTGGGTTACTCAGCTTTTCAGCTGCAGGCAGACATAAGTCTGACAATGGGGAAATCTTCCGATTTTAGTACTGGCTCTGGTGAAAAAAACAGGCATGCATCTCCACAGCTGCAGTTCCTTTGGAGATGAGCCGCACATAAATTTGGTGCTCTCACCTATTTACCATGGTCGTGGAGTGGAACAGAGCAATTTCCTGCTGCTGGCTGCCTCTTTGTTAATGTCATTGGCCATTGTACTCAGCAGGAGTCGGATCAGCTTTGTACTAATAGCACATGGTGTAGCCTCTCTGCCTCTTCTTAAATGCCGTCTGTCCTTCTTAAAGGGAAGATGGGCTAAATAATATTGCTGCAATTTCATGGGAAATGAAACTGCAAATGGTCTGGATTGATGTGGTGTTGGATGTGTGCAGGAGGAGAGATGTCATGGTTCAGTGGAAAAGCCAGGTACCCTCAAGGACTGCCCTCGAAGTAGCAGCAGATTATCCCACCCAGGCCCTACCCCCATAACCCCACATACTTACCCACTAATCCCTCTAGCCTGTGCATCACAGGACACTAAGGGGCAATTTTAGCATGGCCAATCAGCCTAACTCGCACATCTTAGGACTGTGGGAGGAAACCAGAGCACCCAGAGGATATCTATGCAGGCATAAGGAGAACGTGCAAACTCCACACAGACAATGACCCTAGCCGGGAATCAAACCCAGGCCACTGGAGCTGTGAAGTAGCAGTGCTAACCATTGCTAATCACTAATCTATAAACTTAATAATTGAGACAGAGACCGAAAAATATACCTTCATTTTCAGCACTGCCCTTGTTCTTTTGAACTTTTCATTTGTTTTTTTAACGCTTTTTAAAAGTCTTACCAGCAACACTTCAGTGCATTATCTTGGCTGCATATAAAATCCATATGATATTGGCATCACAAATATTCTCTAATGACCAAGGCTCAAATGTTCCAGCCCCTCATGCCCAGTGGAATCTTTTCATCCCACCGATGTGAGTGAAGGTTTCAATGGTCCCACAGCGGTGGAGGGGGCTGGAAAATTCCAGCCTAATTTGAACTGGTATTCCAAAAAGACATCCAAATCACCTTAGCAGTAAAGCCAAACAGATTGGAATATGATCAAGACTAATAATAACCAAGTTCACTTCACCCAAGACTCACCAGATTGCTGATGCATGTCACATGGATCTACCTCAGGAACATTGGTACCTGGGTTACATGCTGTGGAGATTCTCCAGGAATTGGCAAACAGCTGTGGTGTGCTTTCAATCATTCCCCCAGGGGACCTTCACAAATGGTAATGAAAATAAGATGGAAGGAAACATTGGGTGCAGTACAACACAAGGCTGTCAATTTGCTATTACCCATCTTCCATTATCACCAATTAACATCTTACTAGTTTTAATAGGTAATAGATAAATGGTAAGATAAAGCCAGAATAATCCCAGATGACTATAGGCTGCTTTCTCCTTTGAGGGAGAAAGCTGACTGGTGATGATTTAACCTGGGATGATCACATCTTAGGAGAAGGGCAAGCTTGAGAAGGCATGCCTTCATGAATAAACTCAACCGGTACAGGATTGAACCCGTGCTGTTGGCGTCGTTCTGCATCACAAACCAGCCGTCCAGTCAACTGGGCTTTCGTTGATTAGTGACCAGAGTGATGCTAACAATGCATGCTCAATTCCCATACTAGCTTAGGTTATTCATGAAGGTCTGCCTTCTCAACCTTGTCCTGTGCTTGAGGTATGGTGATTTTCACGTTAAATCACCACCAGTCAAATCTCCCATTGAAGGGGAAATCATAATAATAGATAATAGAAACACCACGTTTTGCATAATTCTGCAAATAGCTTTAAATTCTCAAAATAATACTGTGAGAAAACATTCAATATGATTTTACATTGACTGGATGTTGCATACCGACTGCATCATTGTGGGGAAGTGCCAAGAATTTAATATAAGGAAAGGAAATTGAAAAACCAAGAAACCATTCCACCACCTAGGAATGGACTATCAAGCAGAGGCCTAATAGTATATCTGCATTTTCTCTTGGTTTACGATGCTGTGTGGTGAGAATAAAAATAATTAAAGTACATCCCCTGACAGGAAAATAATGTAACGATGACCCGTTAGGGTAATATCAGCATATAATAACAGCTAATTACCAATGGTTACAGAAACAACTGAGGATATCGCTACGTTCCAGGTAACTTGGCTCAGCTGAGTCCAATTATTTTTTTAAACCTCTATCCTTCAACTATAAACCTTTGCCCTCATTGCAGCAGGATAATTAACCATTCTTTATTCCTTGCTGAGTTTTCTGACTAAAACTCAAGGCTGAAATTTTCAGACCATCCGATCATGTCAACAGGATTTTCCCATCCTACTGCCGTGAACGGAGATTTGGCTTGTCACCAAAATCTCTATCTTCACTACAGCGGGACCATGGCATGAACTGGCTGTAAGATCACGTCCCACTTCTCTGTTGCAATGAACTGAGAAATAAAGGCTATTTTCTTACATCAGGTCTTTAACAAATGAACTAGATATTTCAGTACAACAATATCTATCTGCACCTTATTATAATACACCTTCATAAATTTCTAGAAAATCTTATTGCTTATGTAATTGATTCTAAACAATATCAAATTAGTTCTTTTCATTGGGCCAATTCTTCCGAGCAGTGGCAATGACAAGTGGTTTGCAATTGCACTCAGATTCTCCCAACACAATGCTGCTGCACATTTCTTCTAGAATTTTCAGATCTCAGCTTTCACAGGAAAGCTGCACTTCCTGTGTACTTCAGGAAACACTGTTTGAGCAGAGTGGTATCAGAGGGAAACAGCTCTGGGCCTTTTTAAGGTATTACCTACTGCTTGGCAAGCTTAAATGCCCAGTCTTTGAATGTGAGTGAATAGATGGGCGAATGAATGAGATGGATAAACAGATATGGTAGGTAAGGTTGGTAGGTGGGTAAGTGAGTAAGTTTGTAGGTGGATAAGTGGCTAGGTGAATAGAATGAGTGAAGAGAAGGTGAGTGAGTGGTTGAGTGGATATGGGGATGAGTTGGGTAATTGGGTGGTTGGGTCAAAGGGGTAGCCAGGTTGGGTCAGTGGAGATAGTCGGGTCAGGCTTGGAGAGATAGTGAGATTGGGGCCAGGAAGGTAGTCAGGACTGGATAAAAATGGAAAGGGACGAGTGCCGGCCGAACGGGAGTGTGCTGAACTGGGGAAAGGCAAGCTATAGCAGGATTAGGAGGGAGCTGCAGGACACTGATTGGGAGGGACTGTTAGCTGGAAAGTCCACGGTTGGCAAGTGGGAGGCTTTTAAGGGCAAAATGAAATGGTTGCAGGGGAGGTATGTTCCAGTTAAGCGGAAGGATGGGAAAGGTAGGATTAGAGAGCCGTGGATTACAGGGGGTATTGAAGACTTGGTCAGGAAGAAAAGGGAGGCGTATGTTAGGTCGAAACGACTGGGTACGGAGAGTGCACTGGAGGAATATAGAGAGAGTAGGAGGGAGCTAAAAAGGGGAATTAGAAGGGCGAAGAGAGGGCATGAAATGGCTTTGGCTGGTAGGATTAAGGAAAATCCAAAGGCACTTTATCCCTATATTAAAGGCAAGAGAGTAGTTAGAGGGAAAATTGGTCCTCTTAGGGACAACAGTGGAGAGTTCTGTATTGAATCGGAGGGAATGGGGGAGCTCCTGAATGAATACTTTGCGTCGGTATTCACGAAGGAGAGGGGTTCGGAATCATGCGGTCTCTTGAAGGGAGCTGAGGATCAGCTGCAGGAAATATCTATTATGAGGGAGGAAGTGCTAGGGCTTTTAGGTAGCGTAAGGACGGATAAAGTTCCGGGGCCTGATGGTATTTATCCCAGGCTGCTTAGGGAGGTGAAAGATGAAATTGCTGGGCCTCTGGCGCAAATCTTTGTCTCTTCTTTGGACACAGATGAGGTCCCAGAGGACTGGAGGGTAGCAAATGTGGTACCACTGTTCAAAAAAGGTAGTAGGGATAACCCTGGAAATTATAGACCGGTGAGTTTGACATCAGTGGTAGGGAAATTAATGGAAAAAATACTTAGGGGTAGGATGTATGAGCATTTGGAGCGTTGCGATCTGATTAGGGATACGCAACATGGCTTTGTTAGAGGGAGGTCTTGCCTTACGAATCTGGTGGAATTCTTTGAGGAGGTGACAAAAACGGTTGACGATGGGAGAGCCGTTGATGTCATCTATATGGATTTCAGTAAGGTGTTTGACAAAGTCCCTCATGGTAGGCTGGTAGAAAAGGTTAAGGCGCATGGGATACGAGGTCAGGTAGCTAGGTGGATTGAGAACTGGCTGGGCAATAGGAGACAGAGGGTAGTTGTGGAGGGGACCTTGTTGGGCTGGAGGCCAGTGACCAGTGGTGTGCCGCAGGGCTCAGTACTGGGACCTCTCCTCTTTGTAGTATACATAAATGACTTGGAAGAGAGCGTAGGTGGTGTGATCAGCAAGTTTGCTGATGACACCAAGATGGCAGGGTTGGCGGGTACTGAACTGGATTGTCAGGTGATACAACAGGATATAGATAGGTTGATGCTTTGGGCAGATAGGTGGCAGATGGAATTTAATCCTGACAAATGCGAGGTGATGCATTTTGGAAGGAATAATGCAGAGAGGAGCTATGTGATAAAAGGTAGACAGATTAGGAGTACAGACATACAGAGGGACCTGGGAGTGCAGGTTCACAAATCCATGAAGGTTGCGTCACAAGTGGAGAAGGTTGTTAGGAAGGCTTATGGAATATTAGCCTTTATAGGAAGGGGTATAGAGTATAAAAGCTGCCGTCTAATGCTTCAGTTGTACAGAACGTTGGTTAGACCGCATTTGGAGTACTGCGTCCAGTTCTGGTCACCTTACTACCGGAAGGACGTGGAGTCTCTGGAAAGGGTGCAGAGGAGGTTTACCAGGATGTTGCCTGGCATGGAGGGGCTGGGTTATGAGGAAAGGTTGGAGAAACTGGGACTATTCTCCTTGGAAAGACGGAGATTGAGGGGGGACATGATAGAGGTATATAAGATACTGAAGGGAATAGATAGAGTTAATAGTGAGAGACTGCTCCCTAGACTGGGTACAAATACGAGAGGTCATGATTTAAGGGTGAGGGGGGAGAGGTATAATTTGGAAGTGAGAGGAAGGTTCTTTACGCAGAGAGTTGTGGGGGTATGGAACGTGCTACCGAGTAGGGTGGTGGAGGCAGGAACGTTGGACTCGTTTAAGGTTCAGTTAGATAGACACATGAGTGAAACGAGGATGGAGGGTTATGGTAGGGGCTATTAAATAAGGTTAGAACCTCAGGAGACACCGGAAAAGCAGGCTTGTAAGATTAACGTTTTTGTCTTTTTATTCCGCAGGTGGAGGTCCACCTCGTGTCAAACGAGGGGCATGCACACGGTGGGTCGTGCGTGGGCTGCTCTTGGAAGTTCCGGGAGTGGCCTAGTACTTCGTGTCGGTGTGTGTGCTTGATCCTGGACCGGTAGACGGGCGCCGCAACAGCTCGGTGACTAGCACTGCTAGCTGTGCAGATACATGGATTTGGGCCTGTGTCTGTGGGAGTTTGCGCATTCTCCCTGTGGTTGCGTGGGTTTCCTCCGGGCGCTCCGGTTTCCTCCCACACCCCAAAGATGTGCTCTTAGGCTGATTGGTTTTACCAAATTGACACTATTCTCCCCTGAATCTGGCTAAGTTAGGGGTTCCATTCGTAGACATGCAGGGTAGAATAGGTGTAGGGTGATGCGGCAGCGCGGGCTCGTTGGGCCGAAGGGCCTGTTTCCCGTGCTGGGTTGTTCTTTGTTCTTTGTTGTTTGACTGGTCGATGAGTAATTGGCTCAGGTCAAGGGGACAGCCAGGGGATAATCTAGTGGTAAGTGTGGCAGTCACGGGGTTGGGAAGGGATAACTGGGTAGTTGGTTGTGGAGGTATCCAGGTGTTAGACCAGGTTTCAATCAATCTAGTAATTCCTGGCTAACTATCCAGCTAATCCACACAGATCTATCTAACTCAAAGTCAGAGACATTCAGGAAGGGTCATAGGCAACAGCGGAATTGCCCTCAAGAGGTTTAAAATTCCTGCATAAAATTCCCACTCAAGTCCAATGTCAAGATTTTCACAGAGTCCTGAGGTTTATTTTGAGAATTACACCGAGTCTGTAACAATCTGGGGACTAGAAGATTTGTTTTATTATAAAATCTTACGTATGTATTTGTCGTGGAAATTGTCTATGTAAGCTGACAACTCTACAATTATACAATTTGACCACCAGGTGGCTTTTCAGAATATTAAAAGCGAGCAAAATTATTTTGAAAATTATTCCTCTAATTCATCCATTTAACTTTAGCTTAGGATAGCTTAATTTAGATTTTCAGTCTCCAGCTCTGATAAATTACTAATTTCTTTGAGAAAGATAACTTATAATTTGCTTTATGGGCTAAAGTAGTAGAATAAAATGTCAATTTATCCTATACTTCAGGTACCATGTGAGCACCTGGTACAAATGAAGAATGGGCATATGTTTGGCACGTAAGGGTTGAAGTTCCTGCCAAGCTTCAGACATAGATATGAAATAAAACCCCATTACTCAACTGCAGTAGTGTCAGAAATTAATCCTTGTTGAAAACAAACACAAAGGTTTAGATACAAAAATTTTCTGATTATGACTACTATTCTTTGTAGCCAAATTGTAGTCAGTCATTAAGTTCTAATCAAAGCCAATTAACCTCAAAGCATGACAAATACTCACAAGAAATCGTCCTGAATATTGTCATTGAACGTTCCACAGAGTCCAATGGTATCCTCTTTCCATCTCACATCCACCTGGATGTAGAGCCGCCTCCCCTCTCTATCATACTGCAAACGCAGTCCAAAGTCTGTCTTAATTTGCACAAACATAGAGCTAAGCTCAGTGACTTCAAACAAATCTGTTAAAAAACAAGGAAGTGTATTATTGAGGATATGGTGTGAAATTTCTGTTTGAGCAGGTTGATGTCAAACTGATTGTACTAATTGGCTGAGTTTTACCAAGTCTGTTGGGTGCAATGCCAACAGCAATTAGGTTAGCTATGTGTCTCAAATTCACATATGCACAATGGATCTCATCATAAATTGTTAAATGTAGCACACTTGAATTGTGGAATTGTGAGTGGTGAGGAGGAAATAAAGAGGCTTCAAGGTGATTTAGACACGTTGAGTGAGTGGGTAAATACATGGCAGATGCAATATAACATAGATAACTGAGACGTTATCACTTGAGTGGGCATAATTGCATCATTGGTTAGTCTTCAAGCATGTCAATTGACTTACAAGTGTTTGCTGATCCTCCCCACCAATACCTTGGAGTTCTCCTAGCCTCGCCCTGCCAATGTTATCCTGGTCTCCCCTTACTAGGTCCTCTGGCAACCTGGAATCTTCCCACCAGTACTCTGAAATCTGCCCCTAGGGTCCCTGGAATCTTCCCCCAGGTATCCTGGAGTCTTCCCTACCCAGGTATCCCAATCAAAAGATGGTTACTCCCAGGTCAAAAAATGCTCAGCGCCCACCAACCATTCCCCCCCCCCCCCCACCCCCGCACCCGCCCCCTCCAGTCAAAGGCTGCTGAGCCCCTGAGTCAAGCCTCGGTACCACCTCTCCCCACTACATATGCAGAGCTGGTCTACAAGCACTTTCAAACTCCCCTCGGAGGGGTGATTGCCAGGTGCCATTCTGACATCAAGCTGCCGTGAATATATTTTTGGTTAGTTGGGTGGTATGATTCCAGCGTATCGGCCTGATAATCAGATGCTAATGTATTCAAATGAGGTTCCCTTCCCTGCCACTGACTTGGGAGAGGAAGTTTGCAATAAGCTTTCACGTCAATGCAAAACATGACCTTAACTTTTTCATGATATTTTCTGTTCCTGTTATCGAACCCACCCATGCTAATGGGAGCAGAAAATCCAGGCCAAAGTCATTCCTTGCCTCCTAGTGCTCTTCTCAAATATAAGCCATAAAACTCTGATGGAGCCGATGCATCTTGTCTAATCTTAATAGATTTGGACTGTATCAAACATCTAAATAGAAATTGTCTCTCAAATAAATGCAGAGTTCTCATTCCATCTCAATGATATAAAAATGTACAAATGATTAACACCAGCTCTTGTACTAACAGGTTAAAAAGAAAATACTTCTGCCAAGCAAAGCTGGTAGAAACTATACACTCAAAAATTGCTAGTATCAGGTAATATTTGGAGATCGCTACCCAGTTCTAACAAGTAGCAAACGAAAATATTTGCTTGTTCAGGAACATATGAATGTGGCTCTGTTTAATTCTTGCAAACGATCAAGCAGGCAGTTAAGCAAATTGATAGATACCAAATACAATTCCTGAAAATGCTATGGGGTAGCAATATGCAATTTTTAAAAGATAAAGACATTTTTAAAGATTTTAGCAGCACTAAGTCAATAATTCATACCATCAGTATAAGGCAAACTGATCCTGTACTGATTAGAATGATACACCTCTCCTGAACGAGTCAATGTCATCTGCTTCTTCACATCTTCATCCACAACCACACTCACTGACTGAATACAAGCACCATTTAGATTCTGAGAAAAGACGCAACAGACACAGTTTAGAATTTCATAATATGTGTGCTTGCTCCATTTACTTTTAGGACATTTACATTGTGATTTCAATCTGTCTGACAGATCTGTTAATTGGGAAAGCTAAATAAAGGGAACACATATTAGACTGGGAATTTCCTCAGTGTTCTCCCAAACATCTGCCACCACTTCATCAGAAGATTAAGGGAAACTTCATTTAGGCAGGATTTCTGCTTGAGACAGCCAAAGGAATATTTGATGATAATCTTAGAACTTGAGCAGTTAAAGTTGAATCAATGTGAAACTTCTTCACTCAAAGCAGCTTAAGAATGTGGAATACTTTGCCATGAAATACCATAGGTGTAAAGTCAATTGAAATATTTCAAAGTGAAATATATAGGACAGAATAGGAACAAAACGTATTGGGGGTGCGATCTTACCTTCTCGTCCCACAGTCGATGGGTGGGGTGAGCCGGTAAGGGTGCAAGAGAGGTGAAACATCAGGTTTGCAATCACTTTCTCATATCTTACGCTTTTATCGGTACCGGACTGCCAGCATGTTAAGTCTTACTCCCAAAAAGGGCACATGGCTGATCTCAATATTTAAATACTATGACAAATAGAATTTAAATATTACAAATGAGCCCAGGACACAATCATTACACAGAGCACAGAGCACCATGGAAATGCTTCAGCCAATCAGAGTCATCTTGCCAAACAATCAACACTGTTTTCTCCTGAAATCATAATTGCCATGATTGTTTGAAATTTGGCATTCTCGTGTTAGTCCTGGTGAGTGCAGGACAAAAAGTTTCAGCAGCATGTCTCCCTTTTAACAATAAAAGCATGTTTTCAAATAACAATTGAAAAGGGAAAAACAAACACAATACCTTAACAAATAGTATACCCTGTACATTTGGATGACAAAAATGCAGCTTAATTTAGTATCAGGGTGTTACACACTGTTCTGGAAATCAGAATAAAAGGCTTTGAAAGGAAATGCACACCTCAGCTGTTCAGAATTCTGAGTAATTATGCTTTTCACTGAAAATGGCCCAGCCAACCAACATGGAAAATATCAGAGGGTTTGTTTGATCTATTTGTATTGTAACAGGTTTCCTGACCTTTGTGAGGTGCTTTACAGCATGGGAAATTATCACCATGGTTCAATAATTTTTAACTGAATATAAAGAGGGCTAAATGTAAAGATTACCAGAATATTCAGGTACAGTTATGATGGAAAACTATTTCCTTCTCACCATTTTTACTGCCTAGAGTGGATATTAAATATTTACCAGTGGTAGCAATAAAAAGTTGAAATGTATGGAGAAAAACAACCAGAAAAGGAGTGAAATTCAAGCCAACAATAATTCCTTGTTCTAGGTGAATTGTCTCTTTGATGACATTTCATCAATCCATGTTCAGCAGGTGTTTTCATATCAACTGCTGTCTCTTTCACCAACCACTTTGCAAACTTCTTTTATCCTAGCCTGCTTTCATCATCCACACCATCAAAGTCATTGACGTTTCAACAGACACAGATAAGGTTCCATTGACTCAACTTCTTGTCCAATTGATTGTCCTAGATGTGTCTGCAAATTTCACATGATTCTTAAATCTACATAGTCTTGGTGAATATCACTTTCATCAGCTTCCTGGCACCAGAAGATTGCTGGCTTTGTGGTTAAAGAGTTAGAAACCTTGTAGGTTTTCTTTCAGGTGAAATGTGATGGCCTCGATTGTGCCATTTAGTAATGGTAAGCTGAAAGGCTTTTATCTCAGAAGAGGTATGCAGCAAAGTCCAGTTATTCAATTTCCAACACCAATCATTACTCCTATCTTATTTTTCTCCAACTGACCTCTTTATATATTTACTTTCCTTCAATTCTGTTTTATTGTGCAAAATCAATTTTGTTCAATCCCCTTCTTCTTTCAGACCGTCTGTTTCAAAAACAAAAACAAACTGTTTCTTACTGTGCCACACTGAGAGTTTTGGAGGCTGATGGTAAATTTTCCAGAGTTACGGCTCTTTGCCAGAATATATTGGCATGTAGCATGGAAGGTGTACACCCGCTCATCAAATGTCTTGAAGTGAATATCTCCAGTTACTGAGCACTCCGCTAGAATCAATAAGAAAAACACCAAGCAAAATCAGATCATCACTGTAAATAATCTCTACATTATTAAACCTAAATCAGAACTTTATGGGTCATTGTAGGAAATTACTGCTGAAAAGTTAATAATTATTACCATATTTTCTGAATCAGAGGTAAATGACAATTGATAGCATTTTGATATTTTCAGCAATGAAGTTAGACATAAACCATTATCAACCCACAAATAAGGAGTGAGACTGCCCTTGAATTGTATTGTGTACATGCAAGTTATGTGGTGCTATCATTTTGACATGGCTTTGAGTAAACATTTCTTGGGGTGGAGTATAGAGAAATGGATTTATGTGGGAATCATTTACTTTGTAAGAACAAATCTGCTCAACATTCGGGGAGACATAAGTCACTCAGTTAAAAAACTAAGGGACATCAGGCATAACTAATACAACTAAAGGGTCGTAGAGTTGCGTAATGAAGTCAGGAATGGCTGTTAATGTGTACAGTGGTAACAAATTCTAGGGACAATTGAAAGTGTTTCTGGAGATATTAAAGGAGGATAGGAGTGGCTGATTCAAGAAAGACTAGACTTATTTTTATAATTGGCATAATTCATAATTTTTATATTTAGGTTAACCATGAACTGCTGTTGCAATTGTGGAAGAAATCCCTCTTCTTATTCAGGTAACATCTAATCATCACCCAACTCTGATATAGAGATTAGCAAAAGGATAATTCATTAACAAATAAGTAAAAGTTTATTAGGCTCTGAATTCAACAGTGTGGAGCTTGTTTGGTAGATATAAAATGGGAAATTTAGCAATGGGAAGACTGATACCTAGTTTGCAATGGACACAGACCATGACTAAATTCAACTATACTTTTATTTAAGCAGCAAATTTTGAAATGAGGTTTCTGAAGCCCTTTTCATTGCCCTTCTCTAAAGTGTGAAAAGTCGTCAAAACTTCCATTGCTCTAAACGTGGCCAACTTTTTCAAGTTCTATTGTGGCCTAACCAACAGTCCTTAAAGGGAAAGATTTATCTTGAAACTTATCTCAATGTGGAAGCAGAAGGAGCAGAGGCTACTTGAAACAGTTAGATGACTACTCCACTGAGGCACCGATTTGCCATTTCCAGCTTGTACAAAATGTCAATGAAAACCAATTGAAAAGTAATTTAGGCCTCCGAAATACCACATTGACTGGGCACAACAGGTGAATCCCCGATATTGTGTCTATTTGTGGCCCAAGCCCAAAGCTTATCCCACATAATAATTAATGACACACAATATGTAAAATACAATAAGAAAAATTGTTTACCTGAACAGTTATTCTCGGTACAGTTCCAAATGCCACTAATGCAAATACTGCAACCAAATAAAGATATTTAAAGTGAAATGAATTGAAGTAATACTTCAATTCCTTATTAGGACATTTTTTTAAAATCAATTTACAATTATAAAAATATGTAACACTTTGACAACAGAATATTTAGCACCATCAGAAAGAGTGAGAAATAGAAGGCAATAGCGAAATGAGGAAAATTTATTATAACAAAGTGTGTGTGTGTTCGTTCAATGCAAGGGATGGGGGATGTGAAAATATGGAAGTTGTGTATTGGAAAAAGAAGTAAGGAGAAGAGTATTAGCTTGAAACTGGTAAATAGATGTATTGTACCAGTGTAGCTGGATAGAAGAGTGCCAATTTGAATTCAAAGAGGGGTACAATTGTCAAAATGAACTAGAAGTAGAAAGATATGTTTCTATTGCAATGCGACAGCTGGTTGGATGCCTGTGCTTCCTGTTTAGAGGCGGGGAGCATTTAATCGGGATTTTTCAACTACCTTCGCACAATTATGTCTGAGGCAGGAAGGCCAACTTAAGGTTGTTATCTTGCCACCACTGGTATTCAACACACTCAGCCTGATTAAGAGGTCCAAAATCAGAAAATTGCTGGAAGTTGAGGTGGGGGGGATGCCCTCCAGTGGATGCATTATTGGCATTCCCTGGTGGCACTGCCATGTAAGTGAGAGCTTCCAGTCTCTGACAGGCAGATTTCAGAGGACGAAGAGAAGGGGTTGCAGGATTGCCATTCCTGGGGTCTGAAATTCTGCTGGCCAAGTAAGTGCCTGATTGGCATCTAATATGGCAGAGTGTCTCTAACCACCATCACCTGGATTAAATTTCACCCAGTGTTTCTAAACCAGATCTGGAAAAGATCAAGTGCCTCTCATAAGCTGGGTCCCTTAGATCTTCATGTATTTATGCTTGCCTTCCACATGATCAGAAGATTACATCCAAAGATTAGAATCCATAATCTTCGGTGACACTAAGCTACAGCTGACACAAGGATACCCTTGGGTGTTCAAAAGTGTTAATTTGTCACATTTCTACTCAATGTTCATCAAACATGATCTTTAAAGTCCCACTGCCTTGTCCTTCCCATTGTTTCTTGCTGCCTGTCATGTAGACTTCTGTCTTGTGAAAAATTGTAAAACAGGAGTTACAGACAAGAAATATGTGTCTGTGAGAAGGATGGATTATTGACAATAGAACTGCGTTTCTGCTTTTATGGGTGGAAATGGGGATGCACAGTGGGTTCAGAATTGGTGTGACAGATAGTTGCACTGTTTCAAATTAGCTGAAGTGTACCTAACTTGGTGCATCCTGAGCACTCCTAGAGACTAAGTGTGAGCCTTCAGGTACCCTTGCCATAGTAGATTCCTCCTTCGACTGCACCTCCTCCTTCTCCCATGTAGCATGGTTAACATATTCCTCCTCATGCAGCTCCAATCCTCTCTGTTACACAATGTTGAGCAAGGCACAACAGACCATTATAATTCAGGACATCCTCGCTAGTACACACTGAAGGGAGCCCCCAGATCTGTCCTGGCGCCTGAATCACATCTTCAGTGTTTCGATGGCTTCCTCAGTGATCACACTTATGTTCACGTGGCTTCGGTAGTGCCTTTCCTGGACATCAGTGATAGGCTTCCTCACAGGTTTCATCTGCCAGATACTTATAGACTGTAACCTTTGTCCCTAAGGGACAAAGATCTGTGAGAGAATTGACGCAGAATGAGGCATTATGGCAACTCACTGGGAATCTTGCACATACATGGATGATGAGCTTTTGCTTGTTGTATAGCAGCTGAATTAATTAAGTGCAATTCCTTTCAATTGATGAATACTGATCAGTAATCTGAGTTGCTTTGATTGTCAAATGTGACAACATGTTATCATTCCCTGTACCTATAGGAATCCTGATGTGGAGATGCCGGCATTGGACTGGGGTAAACACAGTAAGAAGTCTCACAATACCAGGTTGAAGTCCAACAGGTTTATTTAATAGTAAACCCACAAGCTTTCGGGGTATGCCCCTTCATCAGGTGAGTGGAGAGTTCTGGTCTCTGACAGAGCAATTGTGCTCTGAAAGTAGCTGCACCTCTGACCAAACTGTTCCAGGAAAGCTCAACAGGCAATTAATCAACAGCCTTGATCCAAGCATGAACAAAAAAATCTGAATTCAAGAGGTGAGATGAGATTGACTGCACTTAACAAGGAGGCAGCATTTGACCATGTGTGGCATCAAGGTATCCTGGTCATGCTGAAGTCAATGGGAATCAGGGGAAAACTTTCCGATGGCTGTAGTCTTTCCCAGTACAAAGGAAGATGATTGTGCTTGTTGAAGGCCAATTATCTTAGACCCAGGACATTTCTGCAGGTCTTCGTTAGAGTCACACCCTAGGCTCAATTGTTGCTTCATCAATAACCTTCCCCTCCATCGTAAGTTCAGAAGTAGGGAAGTTCATGAATGACTGCACAGTGTTCAGTAGAAATTATAAATCCTTAGATACTGAAGCAGCTCCTACCTGCTCCATGTTGGACTTATTGCAGTGCATTTACCAAACCCTGAATATATGAATGTTCTTTTACTTAGTCTCTACATAACACTTTCCAGCATCTGTCATTTTAAGTTTCAGAAGTTTCTTAGTTATTACATAATGGACTCATAGAAAAGCTAAAGGATAACTAGCTATACAATACCAAATTATATGATAAGTAGATCAAAGTCCCATACTTTATACCAAACCTTTTCATTATGAGTTATTTTAACCAGGTGCTCAAGAGGTCTGAATAACCATGATTCTCCCTGCAGGGCTCTTAGGAACAAATTGATGGAGGTTGAAGTCCTCTCCCCTGACAAGAACTTTCTCTACCTTATCTCCAAGTCCACCTCACAACTTGATACAGAATTTAGTATTTGGGTCAAAGGCTTCTAAACGATGAAGGATAATTAATCATATGAACCCGAATGATCAAAAGTATAGAATTCTGGAACATTCCTATTATGTGTAATAAGGGTACTTTTCTGACATAGATCCCTTGGAAGTAAGACTTTCATTCTGGCATTGTATATTGGAAATCCAAACATACCCTTCATTCAAGGTTTGCACCATTAATGGTTGGAAAATACTACTCAGAATGCACCTGAATTCCTGATTAGCTCTCCCTGCAGAGTGAGTAAAGTCAGAAAATCAGCTCAAGTATATTGATCCAGTATATTCTTATCACTTGTTTATATTCCTATTGTTCTCCATCTTATCATCGTCGTTGCAATTGGAGGTCCGGTTTTGTTTAAAACTCTCCCTGTCAAGTACATATTTAATAAGGTATCTAAAAACTTGAATTTACATTTATGACACATCCTCTAATACATAGCTAATAATAGAAGGATTTATAGTTTTTAATGTAAAATGAATTCTACTAAAAATAGAAACAACTCCAAAGTCACTAACCAGTAGGTGCATTGCTCCTGAATTTCAGAGCCTGATGTATAGGGAATACCGTGAAACATACAAGGACACTCAGTGGGGTTCAAACAGGATCCATTTTCGTGAATTAAACCTGTGAGAAGCAATTATATCAATTTATATCTCATTTCTAAAAACATTTTACGTTTGTCAGAAATTTCAATAGGTCATGGTATTAGAAGTTATATTCAAGACTTATGTGATAGGCAGGTGCAGGAAATTACTATCTTTTGGATAGCCAGCTGATGAAACTGGAACTAATCACAGCATTTCAGTAATAATATTCATGCATCAAGAAAAATTTGATTGTTCTGTAAGAATACTTTTTTAACAATGACAACCATATATTTACAACAGTATCTTTAATGTAATGAAACATCCCAAGATACTTCACAGGGATAGTATAAGACAAAGCACGAGACCAAGCCACATGGTAAGTTTTGAGGTTTGTCTTAAAGAAGGAAAGCATGGGGGTGGGTGGGACAGGGGGTGGAGCAGGGGGGTTGGAAAAATATGCCAGAGCAACTGAAGGCACAGCCACCAACAGTACAGTAATTAAAATGGGAATGCACAAAAGGTCAAGGGCACAGATTTCTTGAAAGGTTGTGAGAGTTTACAGTGAGTTGTGGGGGGAGTGGGCAGCTTCGGAGGGAAGGATGAAAATTTTAAAATCAAGACATTACTTGACCAGGAATAATTGTAGGTCAGCGAACACAGTAGTGAAAGTGGAATGCAACATGCTGCAAGTTAAGCAGAGGGTGGGATGTGGGAAACCAGCCAGGATTGCTTTGGAATAAGAGGTGATGGAGAAATGAAGGTTTCAGCAGCAGATGGACTGAGGCAGGGTGGAGTTGGGTCGAAGTAGGCAGTTTTTATGATGTTACAAATATGACAACACTCACCTCAGGATGAAATGTCACACCAAGGTTACAAATAAACTGACTTAATGGACTGTTCAATTAAAAATAAAATGTAAACACTTCTATTCACTCTGTTATTTGATTTGCTGCATTTTTTCCACTGTCTCTGAATTGTTACTTTAAGTGCGATTTTATTTTCTCTCAATTAACTTACTATTAGTCTATTCTCATCATTTTTAAAGAAAGCATTTAAGAGCTGATTTCACTTTTCTTCCTCCACCATTCTCATTTGGAAAGAATGGCAATATTTATTTTAAATTACCATGTCATCTTATCTATCCAGCCAGATTTAAAGATAATTAAATAACTTAAGATGAAAAGATACATATGGTCTCATTGTCATACAAACATGTCAATTTTTGAAACATTAAAACAGGATAGGTTGACAATGGACAAGCAGATAGTATTATCCTTACCTACGAGCATTGATTTTAGCCTAAATGCTCTAAATTATAACTCTACCTTTAGGGCAATAGCATCCATCAAGGCAGAGAAAATCATTATCAATGCACTCCTGCTCCAAGCCACATGACACGGGACAACAATCCACACATTCCTGGTGGACAAATTCACCTTCACAAACTGCCGCTGTGGGAAAAGAAAGCACCAAAATAAAAATGATCAACTGAAATAATTTGGGATTTTCATTCATGGATCATTAAATTATTTTCGTAAGAGATAGGTTTTGGAATTCTTACATTTATCTCGTGACAACTGCTCTCAGCAATTAAACATTTCCCTAGCTTTGGCTCCCAATCCCAACACTAAATATTTCTAGTCCTTGTTTCATATCTGCTCGATGTAGAATAAAATTCCCTCTGTGAACCATGTGCCTACAGCTCAATCTAAGTTGAGTACCTCAAATTATGTCTGCATAAATTTATACATTTCCCATATTATCCTAATGATCTGTCTAAATAAGATCCTGTGAGATCCCACAATACTGGCAGCAACTGTCCACGCAGTCAGTTCACAAGAGCAAAGATCAGAGAGTGTTCCAGTCTGACCCATGACAGAAATCAATGGAGACAGGACCAGTAAAATTTGGAGAACAGCCAAAAGTTGATTGATTCTGGAGGGATTTCCAGTCCAATCAAAATTTCACTCACAGTCTCAGATGTTAACTATAATTCATTAGTTACACAAGAATAATACACAAGAACCTTGTACTGATAGTGTTGCAAAAGTCTTTCCAGCAATTGTTCCACATTAAACACAAATTTTGTTGACTTAACTTATTCCTCTTTAGAAATATGGGGCCCAATTCTCCCATTGCAACCCATAATTTTTCTGGCAGGTCAGGTTGGGAGATATGCGTATCGGCCATTTCGCGGGTCCCTGTGAGTATTTACAACCCGCGCACATCTCCCTACCGGAAGAAAATGGCGCCATCGGGAATGTGAGAAGTCTGGCAGGAAACGAGGTAAGTAATTTAAATATGTTTTAAATGTAATTTAAATGTCATTTCAACGTGATTATCCATTCCGTGCCAGCCCCAGTAGCATCACCCACCCCATCAGGAGTATTTCATTCCGGCAGGTTTAGAGTAGTTCCTCACATTTGGGGAATTAGCAGGAGACCACGCCGGAGTGAAGGGGGGGCTGCAATCGAAGCCCCCCATGGGGTCAGGCAGCAGGGACATTGTGCCTCTGGGCATGGGCAGCCTGGCAGTGCTAGCCTGTGCCCCCTGGCACTGCTCAATGGGCAAAGTGCCCAAGCCCAGAAGGCACCTTGGCACTGCTAACCAGGTCTAGGGCAGTGCCAAGGGGGCAGGGCCTATTGTGGCAGGTCCCAAAGAAGATTGGTGGGGATGGGGATCAGTCTGGGCTGGAGGAAGGTCAGTGATCAAGGTAGACTGAGTGGAGGGGGGGGGGCGGTGGTTCTGCCAGGGTGAGGGGGATTGTCACTGCTGGTGGGGGGATGGGCTGGACATTGGGGCACTCTGGGGTTGGGGTGGGGGGGGGGGTGGTTTCAGGTCTGGCCTGGGAACTGTTGTGGGGCCACAATTGGGCCATGGAGGGATGGGGAGGAGCACTGAAGGGGCAGCACTGCAGTGGTCCTGGGCTGGCCAGCGATCAAGCTGGCTAGCAAATGGGCTGACAGATCAGAGCCACTGCATATGCACAGAGTTCCAGAACTTTCAGACTCTGGCACAAATAGGTCCTGCCCCCCTTCCTGAGTTTTTAATGAGATTCACGATTGTGACCTCTGCATTGCACAGAGTGGGAAGATTCGAGTGAAAAGCTGCGCTGAAAAAAGTTGTGATTTAGAACAGTTTTCCCACCAATTCAGCACTTCTGGAAGAATCATCCCCATGAAGTTTTATCATTTAGAAATAAGCTACATGCCTAGGATAGATGTATATATAATCAGCCTGATAGCTAGAGGAATAGGTTAGTTCTGTAAGTTTTTTTCACTGAAAGTTACTTCAGGTTTCATTTTCATAGAAATAAGATTAGTGGGGTAACTTAGGTAATGACGGCTAGTCTGAAAAGGTGTCTTTAGTGGGACAGCAACTTGCAGATAATTAGAACAAACAAAGAGTAGAAAGTTGTGCTCAGTTTTTAAATTAAATCTTGCTTAAAAAGGTTTAAGAAGACTTGGACACTGAGGAGAAAAGCCAAAGAAGAAGAAAGAGCTGCTTACGTATGCCAACTGTCCCATCCAAATGAGACTGATATTTGCTATGTGCCATGGTAATTTATCCAAAAAAATGAAGTATCAGGTTCTGACTGAAAACCATTGGGTGGGATTTTACAGCCTCTCCCATCCTGAAACTGGAAAATCCCACACGAGGTCAAATGGATCTTTCTCTGATCTGCCTCTTGACTGCTTCGACTCCCGTGGTGGGCGCAACGCTAAATTTCCAGCTATTTTCTTTCTCCCCCAGAGAAACAGGCAGGACATTTCTCCAGATCTTCTGACACTTGGTCAAAACAAAAAGCAGGGGAAAGAATGTTTTGCACCATCATTTCTGAAAAGAGCATCCCTATCTCAAATAGAAGTTAAAGGCCCCCTTCCCCATCACTACCAGCATCGGGGCACCAGAGTCTCCTCTTCCGTCCCTGCCCTCCTCCCACCCCCACAGTGCAGGCATACCTCCTCCTCCCAGCAATGCAGGCTTTCACCGCTTCCTGTAATGCAGGTATACATTGCATCCCCCTCTCTCCTCATCCTGCAATGCAGGCATTCCCCTCATTCCCTCCCCTGTATTACCCCTGCATTCAGAAATCCCCTCCCTCCACCATTCCCCTCCTCTCATTCTGAGATCTCGTCAGCATAAATCCAGTTATGACCTCTCACAAGAATTAGCAGCTATAACAGGATTTGGACACGTATCGCATGGGCCTGGAAAATCCTAGCCATTGTCCATTCGATAACCAAAGTGTCCTATTTCATCTTAAACTTAATATTTCACCAAATTCGTTGCACTCAATTTTGATTGATTGGTTAGACGTTGCTAACACTCAACTGTCTTCAAATTTTTAAAAAATATTACATTGCTCTGTGCTAAAGGCATTTTACTTTCTAGGTGCATTGTTTTTTAGGATGGGTACCTATCTCACACCAACAACTACATAGTCTAAAGTGGAGTCATAGATCCAATGAATGCTGTCAGTTCCAAAGTCATCCACCTCCAGTCATGATGTTGGCGATTTTCTCAGTTTTTGCCTATCTTGATATTATGACAAACATTACTTTGAATTTCATAACTTGTGACTCAAAAATCTTTGGGTGGGATTTTCCAGCCATACTCAGCTCAAAACTGGAAAATCCTATCGGAGGTCAATGGACCTTTGCACGTATGCCCTCTGCCCACTATGATTTCCATGGCAGGCAGGATGGGAAAATTTCCCCCTTTGTGTCATAGCCAACAATCTATAGAACTGGTCGATAAGTCTGTTGCATTGCGTCATACCACACTGGTTGAATAACTGTCTCCATTCGTGCAGTGGTCGATTTGCTTGTGCACAAGCTCTTGCATACTCAGTCAGCACTCCACATAATGTTGTATTATCAAGCCCATACCTGATAGAACGAGGGAAAGTAACAGTATGGATCAGCAATTGCACAGCCAGATTAATGATGCTTTCTTCATTTAATCAAAAGTCTTGTTTTTGACTCCTGAACACTTGCAATCCAGTCAATGAACCTAGCTTTTCAGAATGCTAAAAATTATACTGTTTAAAACTTGCATAATCTTTCATTGTCATAAAAAAAATTTATGGGATTATATATTGTATGAAACTACTGATAAATATAATAAATATACATTGATAAGGACTTGTAATTCTTTAAACATACTCACATGCAGAGATCATTCACACAGCTGGCCATATATGGATAAGGTTGTACATAATAATGGCAGTGGATAAAAGGATATTCGAGAAGCACTGTGCACATGTCTCTTATTTTCTGGAGATCATCATAAAAATGTTAGGAACACTTATAAAGTCAAGGTGTAAATTAAATATACACCATATTTTACAAACCAGAAATGGAAACTGGCATTATGTTTTCAATAATATATTAAAATTTAAATGGAGTCTGTAACTAGTCAGATTAATTACATAGAAGTTAGAAACATAATGCAAGAGTTGTAATTACATTATTGATAAACGGCTGTAAAATATCTTTTAACTGAGCCTAATTGACACATTAAACTGATGATGACTCTGTGAAGCCCTTTCAGAAAACTTAAATGAATTTGTGTAAACTAGGAAAACAATAAGTAGTCCATTAGTTTCTACATTACAACAGTGACTAATCTTCAATCGTACTCCATTGGCTGTAAAGCACTTTAGGACATTGTGAAGTTGTGAAAAATACAATAGAGATGTACATATTTCTAACATAACAAAGTTCATTCCACAATTGTATGGAATCTTCAACAGCCAATAATTAAGATATTAATCAGTCTCTACATTAAATAGATATAGTGTGAATAGTAGATTCTTGACCAACTGGTCATTCTTTTTCTTCAGCATGTGACAGAGGTGGAATTTTCTGTCTGTTCCCACCAGCAGGATCTTGCAGTTCCACTGACAGCGATCTCCCACAACCAAGTTGTGAACAACAGGAAGCCCCGCTGACAGCAGTGAGACTAGAAGATCCTGTCACCAGCCAATGGCAGGCTGCATCTGCCACTGCAAAACATGCCATGAAGGGAGCAGAAATTGCCACATATGGTTTGACCACATGGAAAATAATTTAAATAAGGATAATTGTAACATCCTGTGATCCGAGCACAGAACCACATTTTAAAGAGAATAGGTTGGTGAAAGGAGTTCCACGTGTAGCTATCCTTAGAGTGGGGGAAACTACAGAGGTACCACTCATGTCTGAGGGCCAAGTGGTTGCAATTTACAAATATAATGGTATTTTGCTCCAAAAGGTGAATAGTTTGAATTCAAAGTCTACTGTTGGCCTGACAGATTTAATAAATAATTATCTGATGCAGAATTAGCATAACTCTTGAAAGTTACGTACTCAAAGTGGAAGAATTTGCAGGTTTACGGGGAAAAAAACTACACTGTAGAAATACACTGGACAGCTCTGCCAATTGAACAGCTCTATTGAATGGCAGCACCACTGGTGAGGCAATGACACCCACCTGAGTCCTAGAATCGTCACTAGATCCCAGGCCACAGGCGAATGATGGTAGGAAGAAGTGAGGGGTGATCAGTATCAAGGCCTTCCTGCCACAAACTAAATCAGGATAGAAGCAGGAAGTTGGTGGGTCCTCAACCACCAGCTTGATGAAATTTCCCCTGCCACCAAACTCGCCACAGAGCTAATATGAAGTTAGTCTTTCAGCTTCTCCTTCTGTTCCATGCCCAGCTACATGTGATAGCCCACTTCTTCCATTGCTTCTACTTCAAACAGATCATACGGTAGGTTGCTTCCACAATAAAGATCGTTTTCTATGTGGTCAAACCATTGATCTTACCAGGTTGTTGGGATGGAGGTGGATAAGGTGCAAAGGTGGAGCAGGTTGAAGTTGCCACTCTGCTCTCATCAGAAGCATGTACCCTATTTGACTCAAAGATTGAAATTCATTCCACCATTCAGCAGGGTTTTTTAGAGAGGTGCTTGTGCCATAAACCATTTGTTACCACTGAGCTAAGGCTCACTTCCAAAGCAAGTTTTAATTTAACATAAATTTGTCTATCTGAAATCATGTATGAAAAACACAAAGGTTATCCATTTGAAATAATAAAACTTTGCTTCCATCACAAGGCCCATCGATATACTTAGAAACTTGATTGGACAACAATCATAGCAATGATACAGTAATAGAGAATAGAGATGTCAGACCAAGGGTCCGTTAATTAGATATGAAAAAAGGTGTATTTTGTTTATCTGTTCTGACAAAAGCCTGCAATCTGGGATTCGGTTTTCTTCTGTGACTCCAGCAGTATTAGCTATGGAAATTTCAAGCAATTCACAGATGCCCCACTAACAAAGTTAAAATATATTCAAATGTTCAATTTATTGAATATATCGTAAAGAAAGATATCAAATTATTGACATCCTTTTCTGTTATGCTATTCATACATTACAGCGTGATAAACCTTTTTATATACATAAAATTTAATTTGATCAAATCTGTCCTGCTTATGAATGTAGATTTATCTCATTGATTTATTATTTATGTATTATTTGTCACATATTTATTAGAGAAAAATATCTGTATTCTTGTTTCTTAACTCAAATTCCGGCTCTATAGCAAACCTTTCTACTGTTGGCTGTCTGTGTTAGCTCCATTGTTTTTAACCAGCCTCTTATCCAGATTTTGAGCTACGTACACCTGTCACAGTTTTCTCTTCCAATATCATTGTCAACCATTATCTTCCAATTGGTGTTCTTTGCCCCTCTGCTCCTGTTGTCTTTCTTTCTGCTCCTACTTCAGCTTCTCTGTTCTGAATGTGTTTCATATTATTCATTTCCTCCAGCTTCCCCCATAATGGATCCCATCAAATTGTTACCATGGCTTTACGTTCAGCGCACAAGCGACATTACAGGAAATGTACTGCTTATGAAAATTTGTTTTCGGATTAAGCAGTTACAGATTCTGGAAGATAAAATTGTTGCTATATTACTAAAATCAATTATATCTTAAAGAACACATATTGCAGCAATGTATCATATTATAGTTGTACTGATCCCAGCAAAGAATTAAAATTTGAAGTTATTACTATCTCTGGCATTCATAAACAACATCAAAACAGTTATTGCAAATAAAACTTGGTTAAAACAAAATTGGTTTATAACTAACTTCAGTTACTCTTTTGCTTTGTCCAGAACATGGTGCTGGGTAGTTGACTGGAATAACATGACAAGGTTGCTTATCTGGCATGTCTTCTCTCCAGCTGTTACCAAAAATAGCTATTTCCTCCGTCAGCAAACCTTAAAAAAATTAAAAAATCATTTAACTTCATTCGATAAAAGTAAATAGTCCTTGAAGCCCACCATTTCCTCTTGAATGAAAATCAAATGGAAAAGTAACAGATCGTAACTAATGGGCACTTATTGAAAAATGAGCTAATTCCATTAGGCTTCCTGCATTCAGCAAATTGTGCATAACAGCAGCAAGATTCTATCTTCAGGAACACCAGTCGCTGAGAGCTTGCCATTGTGGAAGTCGAAAGTGCCATTGCAGGGCACTGGGCTAGTTTTCAAAAGTGTACTCTAGCACCAGTGAAAATCATGACGTGAAGAAACATTAGACTTTTCGGATGGGATTTTACATCCCAAAATCATAATACCCCACCCAAAGTCAACGGACTTTTCCATTATCCACCTCTCACCCGCTCTGATTCCTACTGTTTCCTATGGCAGGTGGGGCAGCAAAATTCCAGCCATACACACATTGGGCTGGAAATTAAAGTTACAGTTGCACTGAAAATTTTAGAGATGCATACATGGTTCTAATTAAGTTTGGCTTTGATGATAAGTATGAGTGGGAGCATGAAAGTTGACTGGCATAATTGTCTGTAAGTGATGGCATTTTGTAATGAGAAAGGAAAAGACATAGTCAAGATTGGATCATGAGATGTTAAGCACTAGATGTGGTGGCCAAGGGAACCCCTGCAGATTGTCACAAATTTGTCTACAGCTGATAGTGGACTACCCTCTGCATTGCTTTTGGCTGCTCATTTTACACTGGCTGATTTTGCTACTCAAGAACACACAATTAGAAGCAGGAGAAGGCCATTCAGCCCTTGAGGCTGCCCTCCCATTCGCCAAGATTCTGGCTGACCTGATTGTAGCCTCAACTCCATTTTTCTGGCTGCCAGCCCCATACCTCCCCAACCCTCCAATAACCCTTGATTCCCTTGTCAATCAAAAATCTATCTAATTCAGCCGAGAGAAAAGGCAAGATCATATTGGTTCTGGTGGCCCCTGTTCCAAAAGCAAACAAATAGAAATAAAGGTCCTATTTTGTTATGCCAAGCTGGAGTATTCAGATGGCCAGCCTGCTTTGAGCATTCTAATCTTTTTAAAGTAAATGCTTTCAACCTTTAAGACTCTAAGCTAAGAGCTACACTGAGCATCAAAAAGCAAGGATTCACGTCACAGTGGACTGCCAACTTGGTCTTTGCTGCCCTTGATTGCCTTCTTGGTTGCTTGGCTTAGGAACTTTGCATTTGCTTAATAAATAGATTGTTACAAAAATGAAGTTTACAAAATTGTTATGTTTGGGACTGTCTCTTTAATTTGAGGGGGGGGGTGTCATGCCACCTATCCTGAAGGCTGTTTGACAAAATAGAGGCTCAGCTGCTTACTGGAAAGAAGGTACAAGATGTTCATACTTGGAGACAGTAGCAGTAGCACCTATATAAACATAGTGGTTCAGACTGCTCATCTTCAAAGTCTCAGTCAGAGAGTATCAGGTTGTAAACAATTATGCTTTAAACTGTTTGTTTACTTCCAAGAAAGAATAGAATGGATATCTCAAAATAATTGCATTTCTACCCAGATACAAGTCTCAGGTAATTCATAAAATTATAGATTCCCTCTGGTAAGAAGGAGGCCATTCAGCTCATTGAATCTGCACCAGCCACAATCGCACTCAGGCCCTATTCCCATAAACCTACATATTTGCTCTGCTAATCCCCTGATACAATTTAGCATGACCAATCAACCTAACCTGCATATCTTTGAACTGTAGGAGGAAACTCTGGAGGTATTCCTCCAGAGTACCTGGAGGAAACCCACACAAATACAGAGAGAATGTGCATACTCCACAAAGACAGTGGCTCGAGGCCAGAATTGAACCTGACTCCCTGGCACTGTGAGACAGCAGTGCTGACCACTGTGCAGCCCAATTATTTTGCCATGAAGATGGGTTTTGAGAGGGGGAAGCATCCTTGCGCCAGTGTGAGAACAAGTTACAGGCTTTCCTAAAAGATATTCGTGAAACTCACAGACAAATTAGTATATCAGGATCGAAGAGAGAGACAGCAGGTAAAGTCCAATTGCAGTACTAGTGCTTGAGTGACTAGCTGATGGCCATGTACCAGGAAATGATGAGTGCTCTTAGAAGCTTGCCAACAAGCTAGCATTTGCTGAGAGAATGGAGAAGTCAACCTCCATTTCCTTTGCTCTGTGAAGAAGGGTAGTGGAGAAAAAGTCTGAAGAGACAATTGCACGATCAGGTACTCCGCAATAAAAAGGAGAATAAGTCAGACATAGGACTGTGATAAATTGGCTCACTGCTCCACATTTTTTTAAATAAGGATCTTTTGGTACATCCAGTAGAAATGAATTTAGCAATGAAGTTAGAAAGTAACAGAGGAGATTTGTATTACATTGTAAAACAAAAACATACTTTGCAGATTGTGGGATAGAAGGAATCATTTCCTATGTTGAGACACCTAACATTTGTCCAAGATAATACTGCACATCACAAAATCAAATTACCATATAAGTGCTTCCTTGATTTAACTTCCTTGATTTTCTTTTACTTACCATAGCTGGTGTACAAGTCATCATGCATATTTCCATTGAAGTTGCCACATAGTCCACATATTTTTCCAACATAATCCATGTTCATTTTTATGTAGATTCCTGAGCTACCATCCCATGCCAGCGATAATCCATGGTGATGTCTAAACAGTATGTACCCAGCTATTTGTTCAAACTTTAGATTTCCAATAATATATGGCAGATGAACACTGAAGAACAGAAACAGAATTGTTCAAATTTACATTTTTTATAAAATAGGCAGCCTAGTGTTTTATAGTTTAAAAGGAACTAATGTTATGTTGTTTTGACTGCATTATACTAACTTAACAAGGCATATAAAACTTTGCTTACAACTCCAAATAAATCAGAGTCCTTATATGCATACTGTATAATTTTAATAATAGCCATGAATGAAAGTAAGATACAGTTAAGGACACAAGTTCACATACAAAATTTCCAATTTGATGAGACTTAGGTTTCATTATGGTCATCTGATTGAGGTGGTATATTAAGGAAAAGTAGTTTCCACAGGAATGTAAGAAAACTGCAGGCCATCTTAACCCTGGAGTTATTTTCCACACCTGTTTCAGCATAGCATTTGCTGACAGTTTTGAATCTTTGGAGTTGGTTTAGGGTTGATTCTTAAGCACTAGGGGGGATAAAAACATTTTATTGGGATGATAACAGCACCTTTTCAAATACATTCAAGAAGCATCACCTACAATTAAATCAAAACAATGAAAGAGAGTAAATGAATTTGGAAACAGTATTTAGTTAATTCAAATTTGGGATAGAGAATAGAAAACAGGCTGAGTCATAATGAGGTGCTGAATGCACCAATAAATTCCCAGGTCATGCCTCAATAATTTCAATGAGTAAGAGTGAGTAACTAATTCATGAGATGGTTAACTGTGAAACAGAACATTTCTCGCAACATTTTGAAGATGTTATCAGCACCATTACATTTCTTAATTCTGCTCTATGCAAATTGATCTTATCGTAAAATCAAAAATCTTTTCCGTATATCCTGAGATTTCCTGCTCTGTTTCATATGTAAGAGGCATGATCAATAAGTCAAAGTTCTTCTTCATATAATTTGCTACTAGTACTTCCTCTGATATTTCTGTTTCCAGATACCTTGTCCCTCAGCAACCTTGTCGCCTAATTTGCACTAACTACAACACTGAGCATTAGAATTCCAGTAACAAGCCATGAATTTTTGGGCACAGAGGCCGGGATGTATCATTGGATAGTGGGATCCATAGTGCTGGATTTGCTTCCTTTACTTTCTTTCCCTACCATTGCTCTGCCTCTGTAAGGATTGGGATTCGAAGCTTAAGGCAGCTTGATGATCAATTTATTTTTATATATTGAGTGATTGGTACAAGTCCTTCCCAGTCATTAAGGTCAATGCAGCAACGCTTGAAAGGGAGATTCAGAGTATCTTTGAAGCATTTTCCCCTGCAGCATTGAGAATTTACAAGTTGAGAAAACAGGACACAGTGGGGCGATATTTTCCACAATGTGAATGCAGTGACTAGTCCATCAAAGTTGATTTTGCATAAGTTTTGCCTGAATGTTTGTGACAGTGGCTTCAAGAAGGGCACTAGCATTTGTCTTCCCATTGAAACCAGAGAATGTGGCAAGGTACTGTTGATAGAATTTCCCTCCTGCTTATGTGGTAATAAAGATTAGCGAAGACTTAAAGTTTTGCATGACCAGATTCTTTGAAGCTGTCTTTGATTATATATGTCACATCAATTCAAATTTCAGTAAACTGATGCAAAAACAAAGCCTTGTTAGCAAGGATTTTTTAAATTATAAAAATAGGAAAACAGTATTATCTATGATATAATTTATACAACAGTGATACGATTTTCCAATTTATAACATGCATATACTTAGCCTGTCATAAATAATCCATGTTTATAATGATAAACACAAGTTTGTAACACAAATATTACTATGTTAAAGTAATGAATGGATGCGAAATGGCACAACACCCTACTCTTCTCTACAGGTAAGTATGTCATCTTGAGTTCCTTGCAGGAAATTGGGTAACAACATATTGATTAGCTTGCTGCTGATGAGCAAAACAACCCATGTCTTTATGAATGAGCTTGAAGAAGAAGCTGACTTCATGCCTGGAAGTCTGTGAAAATTAGTGATGTGATTGCTCAGATTGACAACTTTACCAATTGGTCGAATATTTTCTGTGCTTCTTGGTGGGAGAAGGACTGACAGTGTTTAATCTTCGCTTCCCCCAAACTTACCATCCAGGCCACATTTCCTAAACCTCCCTTTGGCAGGTGCCCAAGATATGCTCATTGAAAAAATACAAATTATGTGACCTCCATGCTCTGGTGGGGTCCAAAATGGAAGTTCCCACCGTATGCTCTGATAAAGCAACACGTAATTTATTTTTAGCACTGAGGAGAACATGTAGAGAAATAGTCCATAATCCACCCTGTGCAGGAGGATAATTGTACAATATGCAAGTATTTTCAGAGGGAATTTTCATTTGGTGAAATAAATACAACAGTTATCTGTGGCATGTAAAGTATTTCAAATGCCAGTTGCAAGATTTAGGTTAGAGTTTTGAGGACATGGTTGTGTGAAAGCTGTGAAAGGTTATGCTTCTGCTTCCCTGCTCATTTGCTGATGCTGATGTTCAGCATGCAGCATCTGTGGTATGCATTCAATAGGCACAGGCAAACTGAGGTGTCAACTTGTGGACACCCTTACCTTGGCATTCTTCATCAGGCCTGAGAATTGCTTTCTCAACTGTTCCCACATGAATATGAAAGATGGCAATCACACAACCTACCACTTCTTGCCATGCTTGCTGTATACCAAGGCTCCACCCAAAATATGTCTACTGTTATCAGCTTCACATCTTTTAGCAAAACATCCAGACTGTCATCATCAGGGGGCAACAGTGCCCACATATCTTCGGCAAGTTTCATAGATTCTCTTCAATGTAGCAAAATTAACCAGCTGTATTAAGCGGCAGACTTTTAAAACTTAATACTCTCATGGTTCTTTACCTCCGTTTATTCACTGAGCTTCTTGGACTTTCAGAAAACTTATAAAGAGCACATTCAAATTATCACACTAAGCTGAACCCAGTAAAGTCAGATATCTCAGCCACCCACAAAAAAGATCACGGGAATGTAAAAATCCAGTGTCATTTTCGCCTGTATCACAGAATCGCTTCAAACAAATATACAGTTTTATATACCTAATTCATGTAGAAATATTGTACAGAAAAGACTGCTTTTAAAAGCAACTTCAGGTTGTGTTGAGATAGTCTCCTTATTATGAGTTGCAGTCTGAATGATACAGTGACTAGTGAGATTAATATTCAATTGTAATTGAAAGAAATAGTTCTAATTAAGTAAATCTTCAACACATGTCTTTTTGGCACAAGCTTAGTTCAACAGAAGGATTTGACATATATTGGAAACATCAATAATTACCTTTGTCCATGGTGGATGACTTCATAGTTTTGCAGAATAATTTCCCCTTCATACGTAAAGAATAAACTGACCGATCGCTGACAAGAATATGGAGAAGAGGGACATGCTGGGTCATTGTGTACCTGCAGAACAGGAAATATGATATACACAGATCAAAGACAGTGGATTTAAAAATAATGTTAATTTAACAGTACTGCAGCAAAATTACATGGATAGTGGTCACCCTTCACTATTTCTGGAAACCTAAGTGTCAATCCAACCATGAAAAAGGAAATTTCTTTTCTCCCTTACAGACTATGGATTAAATATCTCAAGTAACTGAAGTTCAAGCAGTCTCAGTCTAATAACTCCATAATAAAGATCATTCCAGAACTCAAAAATACCTTCTAAAGGCCATAATCACAAAAGTGTATTAAATGTATCTGCCACACTGGTGGATAATTTTCTTTATGAGCAAGGATGTATTTGTCTAGCCCTATAAAATCCGCAATTATGTAACTCACAATTTGTACTAATTATGGATAAATATCTCAGCATTGCCTCTATCTCAATGAAACTGATTTACATGATTCTACAAATTTCCCTAACTGCTAGAAATTCTGTTGGGGGTATCAAAATTAGATTGATTCCTCTAATATAAGACACAAATGTGCCTTGTGCTATTTTCAGAAGCAAATAGTGGGAAACCAATTCCAAATGCCCCAAAGTTATGTGTCAAATCAAGGACAACAATAAACAATTGTTTGATATCCATTTAGTAAACTGACTCCCAGACTGTTTGAACCAAAGTAAACAATACTTATGTGAGAAAATGTATGTTCATTTAAACTTGCTAAAACCAGTTTCTAGTTTCATAAAGCTATAAAAATGAGGTTCGATCTTATTCTGTGCTCAACTAGTTGATTTTAGCTCAAGAGGTAAGTGAAAGAAGCAATATAAATTGCCCTGGTACTTTAAAGATACAAAATGCAAAATCAGCTGGGATTCCGATTCCTGGTTTTCAGTCTGGAAAGTGTGGGTGTGATAACTTCAGATGAGTACAGAATCAAGCTTACTTACAACAACCTGAATCCAATTTAATAGCCTGTCAGATCTACCATCCAAGCTTATAATTCACAGATAAATAATAGGGTACTAGAGGGTGACCAGCAACCATACGCCTGTACTCCACTAAGGAATCAACATGTTTGGTTGGAGAGAAAAGTCTCAGTTTCACCTGGAAAAGTTACGCCTTCTGGTCCATTGGAGACACAAATATGAATTGAAGTGAAGAATTGAAGCGAAGAAAATGAAAGATAGTTGAAGAAAATAATGTTACCTCATCAATGTAAATCCACTGATCTGAGAGCAACCTTTTCCTATCTTCCAGATCAGGGAACTTCCAAGCTTTCAGGCTTTAGGGGATGACCAGAATGGGTGTAGTAGCAAGATGTTTGAAAGAGATGAGGAAGTCACAGCTTTAGGGATGCAGTTTTGGTATGGATGGTGATTCCCTTTTTGGGATTTATGTGTCTTGCATTTTATGTGTTTTGTTTGCATGAAGTTCTTAATTTTGGAATCTTGCAATATGTGTATGTCATTTTGGATGTGGAAGCCAGCTTATTTAGAAGCACAATATGACCACCCAATATAAAGACAATTATATGCAGAGCTCTAATAAACTACAATTCACAGGAACCACTGTGCAGCAGAACAAGAGAGATACCGGTCATTGCATGAGAGAGGGTGAGAGGGGGAGAGATAAGCAATATAACAGACAGACAGACTCTAATATAGAACATAGAACATAGAACACTACAGCACAAACAGGCCCTTCGGCCCACAAGTTGCGCCAATCACATCAATACCTACCAATCCATAGACCTATCTATAACCCCCAATCCCATTAAATCCCATATACTCATCCAAAAGTCTTTTAAAAGACCCCAGCGAGTTCGCCTCCACCACCACTGATGGCAGCCGATTCCATTCACTCACCACCCTCTGAGTGAAAAACTTACCCCTAACATCACTTCTGTACTTGCTTCCCTGCACCTTAAATCTGTGTCCTCTCGTAGCGACCATTTCAACCCGGGGAAATAGCCTCTGAGAATCCACCCTATCTATTCCTCTCAACATTTTATAAACCTCTATCAGGTCACCTCTCAACCTTCGTCTCTCCAGGGAGAAGAGTCCCAGCTCCCTCAACCTATCTTCATAAGGCATGCCTCCCAATCCAGGCAACATCCTTGTAAATCTCCTCTGTACCCTTTCAATAGCTTCTACGTCCTTCCTATAGTGAGGCGACCAGAACTGCACACAGTACTCCAAGTGGGGCCTGACAAGGGACTTATAAAGTTGCAGCATTACCTCCCGACTCATAAACTCAATCCCTCGATTAATGAAGGCCAGTACACCATACACCTTCTTGACCACATCCTCCACCTGCGAGGCCGATTTAAGAGTCCTGTGGACCCGGACCCCAAGATCCTTCTGCTCTTCAACACTGCTAAGACTCCTGCCCTTGATAGTGTACTCGTTCATCCCACTGGTCCTGCCAAAATGGACCACTACACATTTATCCGCGTTGAAGTCCATCTGCCACTTCTCCGCCCAGTCTTGCATCCTATTTATGTTCTGCTGCAACTTCTGACATCCTTCCAGACCATCCACAACACCACCGACCTTCGTGTCATCGGTGAACTTACTAACCCATCCCTCCACTTCCTCATCTAGGTCATTTATGAAAATGACAAACAGCAAGGGTCCTAGGACAGATCCCTGGGGCACTCCACTGGTGACTGCCTCCATGCAGAAAAAGACCCATCCACAACCACTCTCTGCTTTCTGCAGGCAAGCCAGTTCTGGATCCACAAGGCCAAAGCCCCTTGGATCCCATGCCCTCTCACCTTCTCAAGAAGTCTTGCATGTGGGATCTTATCAAACGCCTTGCTGAAGTCCATGTACACCACGGCCACTGCTCTTCCTTCGTCAATGTGTTCAGTCACATTTTCGAAGAACTCAACTAGGCTCGTAAGGCACGACCTGCCCTTGACAAAACCATGCTGACTATTTCTGATCATGCTAAACCTCTCCAAATGCTCATAAATCTTGTCCCTCAGAAGCCTCTCCATCAGCTTACCAACCACTGAGGTCAGACTCACCGGTCGGTAATTTCCCAGGCTATCTCTGTTCCCTTTCTTGAAAATAGGAACCACATCCGCAATCCTCCAATCCTCCGGAATCTCTCCCATCTCCATCGACGACGCAAAGATCATCACCAGGGGCTCTGCAATCACCTCCCTCAACTGCCACAGTAACCTGGGGTACATCCCATCTGGTCCCGGTGACTTATCTATCTTGATAGAATTCAAAAGTTCTAACACATCCTCTTCTTTAATATCCACATACTCAATCTTTTCCATCTGCTGCAAACCTGTATCAAAATCTCCCAGATCAGTTTCCACCGTGAATACTGAGGCAAAGTACTCATTAAGCACCTCTGCCATTTCTTCTGGTTCCACACAGACCTTTCCCCCTTCACCTTTTATAGGTCCTATCCCTTCTCTTCTCATCCTTTTACTTTTCACATATTTGTAGAAGGCCATGGGCTTCTCCTTAATCTTATCCGCCAAGGCCTTCTCATGACCCCTTCTGGCTCTCCTAATTTCCCTCTTAAGCTCCTTTCTACAATCCTTATACTCCTCTAGATCCTCAACATCTCCTAGCTCCCTGAACCTTTTGTACACCTTCCTTTTCTTCCTGACCAGGTTCACCACAGCCTTCGTGCACCACGGTTCCCGCGACCTACCAAAACCTCCTTGTCTCATAGGAATGTTGTCGTGCAGAGCTCCAGACAAACATTCCTTGAATATCCGCCACCTTCCTTCTGTACTTTTCCCCAAGAATGCCTCCTTCCAGTTTATTTGTCCAATTAATTTCCTGACATCTTCGTATTTCCCCTTACTCCAGACAAACACCTTCCTAGCCTGTCTGATCCTATCTCGTTCCAATGCAATTGTGAAGGAGAAAGAATTATGATCACCATTCCCAAGATGCTCTCCTACCGAGAGATCCGTCACCTGTCCTGCTTCATTCGCCAGTACCAGGTCAAGTACAGCCTCTCCTCTCGTAGGCTTATCCACGTACTGTGTCAGGAAACCTTCCTGAACACACCTAACAAACTCCTCCCCATCCAAACCCCTTACCCTTGCGACATTCCAATTGATGTTTGGCAAATTGAAGTCTCCCATCACGACAACTCTGTTATTACCACATCTCTCTAGAATCTGTTTCCCTATCTGCATCTCAACTTTCCTGTCACTATTGGGCGGCCTATAGAATACACCCAGCAAAGTTATCGACCCTTTGCTGTTCCTAACTTCCACCCACAGAGACTCCGTAGATAGTCCCTCCACGGCATCCTCCTTCTCTGCAGCCATGACACTGTCCCTGATCAACAGTGCCACTCCACCACCTCTTTTGCCTCCCTCCCTGTCCTTCCTGAAGCATCTGAAGCCTGGCACCTGAAGTACCCAGTCCTGTCCCTGAGACATCCAAGTCTCCGTAATGGCCGCCACATCACATTCCCAAGCAGCAATCCACGCCCTAAGCTCATCTACCTTATTTACTACACTCCTGGCGTTAAAATAGATACACTTCAGCCCCTCAGTCTGGACATTTCCCTTCTCCACCACCCGTCTAACCTCCCTCTCATACTGCCTGCAGTCCTTCCCTACCTGGGAGCTAACCTCCTCGGTCCCAGTCTCCCCATCACAATTCCCTCCCCCCATCCTTTCTAGTTTAAAGTCCCCCCAGTTGCCCTAGCCAGTCTTCCCGCCAAGATATTAGTCCCCCTGGGGTTCAAGTGCCACCTGTCTTTACTGTACAGGTCACACCTGCCCCTAAAGAGGTCCCAATGATCTAGGAACCAAAATCCCTGACCCCTGCTCCAGTCCCTCAGCCACGCATTCAGCCTCCACCTCATTCCATTCCTGCCCTCATTCTCCCGTGGCACAGGCAGCAATCCTGAGATTACTACCTTCGCTTTCCTCTTCCTCAGCTGCCTACCCAGTTCCCTATAGTCCCTTTTCATGACTGCCTCCCTCTTCTTGCCTACATCAGCAGTACCTATATGCACTACAACCTCCGGTTCCTCACCCTCCCCTTTCAGGATGTCTCGGACACGCCCAGAGACATCCCGGATCCCAGCTCCAGGGAGACAAACCACCATCCACGACTCACGTCTACGTCCACAAAAACGCCTGTCCCCTCACTGTGGAGTCCCCTATTAATACTACCTTTCTGCTCTCTTTTTTAATTTTTTGACATACTGGCTCAGCTCCAGAGACCTGGCCACTGCTGCCTCCCTCGGATGAGCTGTCCCCCCATTAGGACTCAGGCAGGAGTACTTATTTTGAAGGGGGACATCCACCGGCGTGCTCTCCATCACCTGAGGTTTCCCCTTCCTAATAGTTACCCACATGCCTTCTTCCCGTTGCCCTGGTGTGACTACTTGCTGATAACTCCTGTCAATTATCTCCTCACTCTCTCCAATGAGCCAAAGGTCCTCGAGCTGCACTTGCAGCTCCTTAACCTGGTTCCGTAGGGACTGCAGCTCCACACACCGAGCACAGGTGTGGATGTCTGGTAGACCAGGAGCCTCCAAGACCTCCCACATGTTGCACTGGCAACAACATACTGGCCTCACACCCATACTTGCCCCTTTTTAGTAACCCAGAGGAAAAAGTAAAAAGAAACTTATAACTTACCTTGCCTCACCCTTATCTCTTTGGCCCTGTGAGCCAAAGCCCTTACAGCACACTCAAAAATAAAAACAAACTTACCTGCTCTCAGTCAGAGCCCCTCTCTCTCTCTCTTTTTTAGGTTAGAGGAGGGGGGAGGGTTGGGATACTCTACCTATGTAGAGTATCGGGATTCCTCACCGCTCTAATTTATAGTAAGGTTAAAAAAAAGCTCTACCCGAGTGTCTTAGCAACTGCTTCCAGTATTAAATTTAAAGAAAAAAACTAGTAAAAAGTTAGCTTTAAAAAAATCGCTCTACTCACCCACAAGCTCTCCACTCGCAAATCGCTGCCTCTCTTCAGTGCTCCCACGGCCCAATATAGCAAGTCATTGACAATAAACTCAACAGGAACAACTATTTTAACAATGTGGTTACAAAAATTGGGCCTGGTTAGGATACCCTGAGGATTGCCTCACCATCTCACTGCTTTGAGACTTTCCTGTATCTAATAGGCTAAGGTCAGACATGTGATAACAAAATAAATATATAAAAAAGGGAATAGGTGCAGAGCAACAAGACTCACAATGTTTTTCACCATAGAGGACATGACATTATGTGGATCTTTCACCATTTGTGCATAGCGCCTTCAATACTCACTATCTACTGAGCACACTGCATCAACCACACTAAGCTTACTTTCATAGTACCTCCCAGCTGTGTAATCTCTACTATCAAGAAGTTCAAGTGCAGCTCCACAATGGGACTACAAGTTCCCTCAAATTCACTGCACCTAACTCAGACATAATCCTTCATTAATGCCAGGCTAAAATCCTGTAAATCTTTATGATTGTGGAGCACAATCAACATAGGACTGCAACTGTTCAAGGAGGAGTCCTACCACAGGAATTAGGGATGGGAAACAAAAATGTGTTTGTATCAGTGTTACTGGAAAATGAATAAAAAAGGACTGTAATGATATTCATTCAAAGTATGTTACATTTAATATCTACTCTTACCTGAATTGAGAAGCTCTGTTGGCTTTGCTCACATTCCCTCACTAGTGTGTATGTGCAATTTCCAGGGTAATAATAATAAAGCCCATCAAATGTTTCATAGTTGTATTGGCCCCAAGTTCGACAGATCAAATCACGACTGCTACCTCTATTGGGAACTGAAAAACAGATATAAGTTAATTATTTCTTTAAATTTTTATGAAGCATTTTAAATCATTTATGAACAACTTTCATGCCAAACAGATTAAATTCTGTTGATGACCAAGAATCCAAAAAAAATGCATTTGCCAATCCATTATGATCCGAGTTTTTATGTATTTCTTCCCAATTTGCATAGCATTCAAACGGACCAAACTGGTTTACAATCACTTACACTTCAGGCAAATGCATTATCACTTAAGACCCATCAGAAGTTAACATTTTGTTGCCTGTGGAACATTTTATGTAAATTGAAATACTTGGGGAGCAATTTGCATCACATATTGACGCAAATGTGAAATTTTGTAAGACGGCTATGCTTTAAAACTCTAATTTAAGATGAAATATAATGTCTTGAACTGGGGGCTGATGATCAGACTAAAAGCTGATCAGAACAATGCCCATATGCACTGTAACTGAAAACTACAGAAAATCCAGTGACAGTTTTCACACCTTAACACAAAATTGGTTTTCAAGACACAGAGGACAGAATCTGGCTGAGGTCTCACTTGTCTGCTGGAAAGCTGGTGAGAGACTCACACTACATCTTTTCAGGAAGGCCTGCTGACCCACAAGCCAAACAGGCATTGGTGAGGCCAGCAATAGGCCATCCCCAGGAATCAAGACCCTGGGCAGGGGTGGGCAGAGGAGGAGGTTTCACTTCCTGAAGATTGCCAGCCAATCGGAGGCTGGCAGTTCTTGTGCTCATCAGTGCCAATGTGGAGGCCATGGCTGCTGCTGGAAGAAAAGGCAAAACCGGAGTCCCTGGATCGCAAAGTCACCCAGGCCATAGGTAAATAATGTGGTGGGACATCTACGCAAGCTGGGATCACTTGGAGAGGGTTGTGACATGAAACTAAAGTAGGTTTACATGATCAATAGTTGCATTGTAAAATATTAGAAAGAAAGTATAGATGTAACTGAGTTTAATTTTGTGTTTTGTGTAGGGAAGGGTACAACTCTAGTTAGATTCATGTTAAACAAAGTGTTTCAGTTGGATTTTAGTTTAAAATGTGTTTCTATTGGGTTGAGAGCGGTTTTACAGCAGGAAAGGTAAACTTGAGTTTGAAGAAATAATGAGACATTACATAGCACCCAGGGACACCATTAGGATAGAACGACTTTTTGAACATGTTTTAAACTAAAATTACAGGCAGCTGGTCACAGAAAACCAGAGAGAGCACAGTTCCTAGCTCTGCCAGAAGCTGGAAAGTTATGCAGTGGAGTAATGGGCATGAAAGCAAACTTCAGAAAAGCTAAACAACTAGGAACTAGAGGTTTTCTGTAAGTTTGAAGTTAAAGGAACAAAGGGGAACTGCCATTGAAACAGCTTATTGGTCACTGAAACTAAAGACAGAGATGGAAGTGCAAACCCAGGGAAACTTGGCGAAGGAAAAGCCAGACACATGAAGCAATCACATATTTGGTATCCTTATTTCCAGCCTTTGAAATCAAAAGCATTCTGTTGGGGACTGAATAACTAAATTTTGTGTAGAACTTTGGATGCTGTGGCAATTCAAGACAAAGGAACATTTGAAAGACAGTTGGAAAACCTAGAGGCAGATCATTGCTAAAACAGCTGAGAGCCTTATTTGCAAGTATAGTTGGAAATCATGAAGGTGGATCCATAATGAAAACAGCTGAGGGAAAGCGTTGGCTGAAAGATTTTAAACATTTTTTTTGAGAGCAAGGTTTCAGAAGCACTCATGTGATAATCATCTAGAAGGAATTTGAAGAGAAATCCACAAAAAATTGATTGAGTAGCATTTGCCATTTGGGTTCAGAGTGAGATGTTGTCTGACCACCACAGCCTGTTGGGTTACAGAATCCCACATCAGTGTTCTCAATAAACACACACACTGGAATTCTCCGGCCATTCATGCCCTCCTGCCGCTGCCAGAGAGGATGAAGAATTGGGTGCTCAGCCAACTCTCCATTCACCACAGCAGGATGGGAGAATCCCACAACAGTGGGATTGCTTATAATTGGGATTGTTTATATTGCTTATAAATTGTGATTTTTTTTGTAATTAGTTTACTGTAAATAATTCCTATATATCTCAAATTTTAGTTATGAGGCATTATAGATGTAAAAAGTACTACTGGGATTTCATCTTTTATCAAATATATACCTGTTTGGCACCGTGTTCCATTTGCCTCAAACTCAGTACAGTCACACTGGTTCACATTTACACATATTCCTGCATTGAGACATGGGAGCAAGCATTGAGCTGAAAGAAACAAATTGGCCAGATTTAGTCAATGACGTAAAAATGATAGTGACATACCTTACTAAAATGACACAAAGCAAGAATATTTTGTAATACAGTATACTAAGGCCTGGAAGAGCAAGAGCTGCTTTAAATACTTGAATTCATTTCCTTTAGATATTTAGAGGGTATAATTAAGGTTACAGTTTTAATAAGTATTATTCAACATGTACTAAATGTTTAATTTCATGAGAGGTCTGACACAGACATGTTTATTGCTATATACATTACTTTGTGTGTGTTTATGACCTTGGTTATGTTTGACCCTGAGGAGCTTCCTACTGCATCTCTGTAACATAGACAACATTCCACACCTGTAACATCATTTGATTTTGCTATCCATGCAACCGATGACCTGCTGAAATCCTCATTCATTCTTTCTGTTGCTGTAATTGTGAGTCCCTCCTGACTTGACTATTTTAATCACAACAAATAGAGAATGCTGGAAAATTTCAGTAGGTCTGACAGCATCTGTGGGGAAAGAATAGAGCCAATGTTTCGAAGCCAGATGTCCCTTCATCAGAGCTGGATACTTTAATGCTCTGCTGGCCAGCCTCTCATCCTCTACCCATCATAGAAGTCTGTTTACTTATAACCTTCCTATCCCTAGTCTATTCTCCACCATGTTCCATTTATACACTAACCCATTCTCACTGATCTAGTTTGACTCACTGTACCCCAACATTTCAAATGTAAGACGTTCATCCTTATAGGCTTAAATCCTTTCATCACTTTGCCCCTCCCTTTCTACGTAACATTCTTTATCGCTACCCTGCCACCACAGCCTACCCACCCCGTAAAAAACAGTGCACTGTGTCTAGTCTCTTATGTGTCCATGTTCCTTCATGAACCATTGGTGGACATCTATTTGGTGCCCTTTGCCCACGCTCTAGGTATTTCCACCAAAATTGCTGCACTTTTTCACTTCACTCTCTTCCTTTAAGATCATCCCTTAAATCTGTTTATTTAACTAAGTTTTTAGCTGCTCCTCCTAATATCCCTTTTGAATTTTTAGGTGGATGTAAGCTATCGCTGTGTGGATATACTGTTATTCTAATGGAGCCAAACAAGATCTTCATACAGGAGTCACTAAAACATTAAATAAATGAAAGATAGATAGAATACACTATGGCTGAAATCTTCCATCTTTTCTTGTGGTTGCAAGTATCCAGGGCTGCTGAAAGTGAATGGAGCTTTGGCTGGAACATCAAATTTTTTGTTCTCACTTGCAACAGCTCTCACCAAAGATGAGACTAGAGAATCCCGCCCTACATCATTAATACATCATGTTTTAGATTTTCAGCTACTTTCAATGATGAAAGCTATCTTAGAAACCTAGAAAACAGTTAATAATTGTTACCATAATAAGAAAGATGACAGGTTTGAACATTTAAAAAATCAGCTGGAAGTTTAAATTAAATCATTATTAATCAAGAGTAGAATTTAAACAAGGCAGGTTAACATTTATTTTAGTTCTAGACAAAGGTTTCAGCAAATGCATTGTTCTCTGAGTACAATGTGAATTATTGTGCTGATGTAAAATGGCCAAGTTCTGACCCCCAGCAGCTGTGTTGTATTCAGAATCACTGAGCCATTGAATCACTTCTTATGTCGTGGCAATTCAATTCCCACAGATGGTGCTTTGAAATTACTACTAACTACTAAGGTACATCCTGAAAAGCAGTACAGAGGAGGATAATGATATTTGTAATATATAAAACGCAGTGCTGTTTAAATTGCACTTAACATGGCTTTCAGACCTCTGACATACTACCAAACAATATCCTCTGTTTATTGAACAAATGTATTCTATTTGCCTATGATCAGAAGTGGAAACCTAGGCAGTTCTGACCTTTCCCTAATATATCAATTGTACTATATGAACTATTCTCCTGTCTGAAATCAGTTAATTTAGTACAGACCTGGGACCTTTATCTCAGAACTTTATCTGTTAGGACATTGGAAATCACTGTAGCTATCGAATCTAAGAATGAGACAGCACAGAAGGAGATCATTTGGCCCATCACATCTGGGCTGAGTCTTCAAAAGAGCTACCCAATTCCACTCCCTACATACCATTATCAGGAACATAAAATATTTATTAACAAGGAAAAACTATACAGGGCCAAGCAACCTCAATGGCTGCCCAAGTCTCTACATGTCTTCTACAAGTCTTCTGCCTAACAGAGGATTCCAACCCCTTGACTGATCACCTGAACTTAGTCTCAATTGGTCTTAAAGGGACAATCATCACAATCACCACATCACTCCCCTTTAAGTCCTTTATGCAATCATCAATAACTCAGATACTCAGTCCTAAAGTCTAACTAAAAGTTGTACACAAGGGTTGGACAATTATAAATTGAGTCCTTGTCGGGGTTTTCTTTCTCCTGTAAAACTGTGTCATTCTGTAGTCTGAGATGTTTCCACAGGATCAACATTAATAGGGAACTCATGTCTCCTGCAACTTTCCTGGCAGTGGGGTGACCCTAGAACAGGAAACCCTGTTGACATCAGGGGACTAGAAGATTCCATTGCCGGCCAATAGCGGGCCACCTCCACCACTGCAAAACATTCTGTGGGGCTTGCGGAAAATCCTGCCCATTGTCTTTCAGACTGCTTACAAATATGCAGCAGTGACCCCAGTTGATGATATGAGCACCACTGCTCTTTTTACTTAGGATTAAATTCACAAGATGAAATTTGCATATGATGTGAAATTCTAAATAATGAAGAAATAGCCACGTACATGAGGAGGCCATATACTGATGCAAAAGGTAGACACAGGGCAGTTGAAATTTAATAGAGAAGTGTGTGGTTACATATTTTGGTAAAAAGAATGAGCAAAGCAAAATAAAAAAAGTTACAATTTTACAGTAAGTGAAAGAACAGGGATCTTTGAAGGTGGCAGAACAAGTTGAGGAATCTGTTTAAACAAAAAAGCATGCAGGGTCATTGGCTTTATAAAATGAAGTACACAAAAGAAAGTAAGTTATCCTGAACCTTAATAAATCACAGGCTAGGCCACCAGTGGAGTCTTGTGCCTGGTTCTAGAAGAATGTCAGAAGAGATTTACTAAAATGGTATCAGGGATGTGGGATTTCAGTTATTTGGAAAGACAGGAGCAGCTGAATTATTTCTGCCTAGAGAAGAGGGGATTTAATATAAGTGTTCTAAATCATGGAAAGGTTTGGACACAGCAGAAGAGGGTCACTTGGCTTGAGAGACCAATTGGGACTCAGAGTAGGTAATCACCCCAGGGGATGAACTCCCCTTTTAAGCAGAAGACAGGTAGGGACAAGGAGTCAATTATGTGAAGTGCAAAATAATCCATAAAAATATCAGCTTTAAAGGTAAAATTGTATATTGAGATTTCCGGATTTGGAACTGATCTACAGATTTGATTTGATTTGATTTATTATTATCACATGGGAGGCACGGTAGCACTATGGTTAGCACTGCTGCTTCATAGGTCCAAGGACCTGGATCCGATTCCTGGCTTGGGTCATTGTCTGTGTGGAGGATACACGTTCTCCCTGTGTCAGCGTGGGTTTCCTCCGGGTGCTCCAATTTCCTCCCGCAGTCCAAAGATGTGTGGATTAGGCTGATTGGCCATGCTAAATTGCCCCTTAGTGTTCCAGGATGTGTAGGTTAGAGGGATTAATGCGTAAATAGGTAGGAATATGGGGATAAGGCCTGGGTGGAATTGTGGTTGTTGCAGACTCAATGGGCTGAATGGCCTTTTTCTGAACTGTAGGGCTTCTATGATTCTATGATTCTATCACATGTATTAGTATACAGTGAAAAGTATTGTTTCTTGCACGCTATACTGTACATAGAGAAGGAAAGAAGTTGCAGAATGTAGTGTTACACTTATAGCTAGAGAAAGATCAATTTAATATAAGATCAGTCCATTCAAAGAGTCTGATGGCAGCAGGGAAGAAACTATTTCTTGTTACTGCCTCTTCTTCAGTTTGTAAATGATTAAAGTGAAGTTTGCTGTAAACATGTATTCAAATGGCCACATCCACACTCAAACTTTTAATTTTCACTTCCATCTTTTGCCCTCAGCTTATTTTTAGATGGGTTCTAAACTGAGTGGCCAGCCGATCAGCTATGGCAAAGAAGAAACACAGGAAAATTCAAATGATCATCAGTATTTCATATCGTGTATTTTTCCAGGATAGGTGGCTATTGTAGACCAGGCCATCTGTTGCTATAAAATGTGGGTTACTTTTCATTGTGGAAGTCTCTAAAAAGAGCTTGAGCTATTGTTCTATGAACTTCAGAGATGGAAGACGGTAAAAAAAATCAGTTGCCAATTTGCTACAAGCCTGTTTCACACAGTTGTTTTTTATAAACTGCTGTTTCTTTACTGGTCTCAAGTTTTGTAGAACTTTCCCACTATTCTCCATAAATATACAAATGCATAGAAATTACAACATTGATCATTCAGCCCAACACTCAGTCTGTGTTACCATTTGCTCTCAATGCAGACAAATAGTTCAAATAGTTAAATCCCTTTGCTCACCAACCTATCTTGTCTTGAATAAGTAACAAATTATTCTACTGTACCTAGTGTGAGTCCCAAGTGTGTAAACTCTCTGGCACTGCCTTCACACCTCTTGGACGTACATACATGGAGTCAGATCAATTTAGTTAAAAACTCCAGTGTTCAGATGAACAGCTATATACACAACTTTATTTTGTCTAGTGTCAATATAGAAATTTAAGCAAATAATTTTACAATCCTTACTTACTTGCTGATGCCCCAAATAAAGGTCCTGATCTCCGTGCAATAGCTGTGGTTCCAAAGAGAGGAGAGGGTATGGCAGATGACTGTAATGTCTAAATAAAGTGTAAAAGTTCAACAGGAAGTTAAAGCTAATTTCCAAAAATCAAAACACTTACAAATCTATGACAACTAATGCCATCCTAAGATCATTAACTTATATAAAAAAAAAGTATATTTGAACTTTGTCACAAGACCTTACAGCCAACTTTTATGTAATGGGGGGAGGGGGAGTGTTGCTGGGTGCTCATTAGACTCAGCAAGCAGTCTGCTTGACATTGACTTGCCCGAACCTCCCACCACTGCAATTATGCCAGTGGTAGGGTTGGGAGACGTGTCAACAGCCTGCTCAGCAGTGGGCCAATTGAAACTCTTAACTTGGCAATGAATTCCAACTTAAAGGGCTCATTTTTCTTCTGCTGGGATTTGACCAGCATTGGGAGAGGTCCATGTGGGCTGGTGGCAGGCAGGGACTGGATCTCTCCTTAACAGGCTGTTTGGGCCCATCAGAGCGTTTCTCCCCAGGTTGCCTTCTCCACAATAGCCTCTCAAATCCCAACCCTCCCTAGTTACCTAGTATCCTCGTTCCCTTCGCTGGCACATGTCAGCTTTGGACCAGGCAAGACCCCAAGCACTTAATCAAATCCCTATACAGGTATGTCTCAGTCCTGAAGTGCTGCGGAGTTGCTGGCCTCTGACTGGCTGGCAGCTCTTTGAGGTGGAACTTCTCGTTCATCAGGTGTGAAAATTCTATTCCCAGCCATGTTAACTAGTTTCAGGCAAACAGTATTCCCCATGGTAGGCTCCCCTCCTTAATATTTTATTGAAGATAGGGGTCAGCAAGATACAATGCCTTATATAATTCAGCCCAATATTATGGCCACTGCTATATAAAATATTTGCTTAGTCTTTATTTTTGTAAATTTCACGATAGCCTAAAGACTATGAAAACAAAATCTCTACAAATTCCTACCTAAGTAACAATTTACCTAGCGTGCATAAGCTACGATCAAAAATTAAAATGTGCAAATTTGCTCCTAAATTCAGTAGTGAAAATTTAATCCCATACAAATTTCTGGGTTTGAAATATTTTTTACACTACTATATAAAAGGATCTGATATACTTCAAACATTTTGAGAGGTTAACTAAAATACATAAGGCATTTAACATTTTCAACATTTTAACAAAGTCTCTTTTGCAATAATTAGAGACATAGAATCACTGCAGTGCAGAAGAAAGCCATTCGGTCCATTGAAAAATCCCACCCATTCCCATAGCCTCACGTATTAACCCTACTAACCCCCTGACACTAAGGATCAATTTAGCACGGCCAATCAATTCAACCTGCATATCTTTGGACTGTGCGAGGAAGCCGGAGCACCCGAAGAAAACTCACGCAAATGGAGAGAGACTGTGCAAACTCCACACAGACAGTCACCGAAGCCAGAATTGAAGCCAACTCCCTGGTGCTGTAAGGCAGCAGCGCTAACTACTGTGCCATCTTAAAAGGCACTTTGTAAAAAGTATGATCAATAAAACCATATTTTGTATAATATGAGCAAAAACAGAAAGAAAGTGAAATCTTAGACAAAAAAAATGTGTAGACAGTAGAGACTAGAAATTACTACTGGCATTATTAGACTATACATTATTCATCTGACAATTACCTGTCTATTATTTTAACTGAGTTATATCCCTAAATTCTGATTTTTCTCCATTGGTTTCTAGCTGAACTTACTGCCTTAATTTCAGGTAATCTCAGCTGATAATACATCAGTAACAGTATCCTCTTCCGGATACATTTAGAGAAGAGCTTCTAGAACATTACTAATTTATGGCCTTTACAGAAAAGTACTTTTGAAGTTCACTCTATTGGCATAGAATCACAGAATTCAGAGAATAATTATTGACGCACAGAAGGAGAACATTTAGCCAATCGTGTCTGCACTGACTCTCCAAATGAGCAATTCGCCCAGTGCCATTCTTCTGCTTTCTCCCCATAACAGTACACATTCTTCAATGTCAGATACGAATCTAATTCCCATTCAAATGCTTTGGTTGACCCTGTCTCTATCACACTTTCAAGAAGTGCATTCCAGATCCCAACCTCTCAGTGTAATGGAGTTTTTTTTATGTCGATTTTCTTTCTTTTGTCAAATACTTTAAATCCATGCCCTTTTGTTCGTGATCCTTTCACAAGTGGGAATTGTTTCTCTATCCATACTGTCATGATTTGTTATCGCCATCAAATCTCCTCTCAGCCTTCTCTTCTCCAAAGAAAATGGCCACAGCTTACTGAATATATCTTCATAACTGAAGCCCGACATCTCTGGAACCAATCTAGTTCATCTTTTCTGCAATCACTCCAATACCTTCAGATCTTTACTGGATTCATCTCTGCAGCCTTAGGAACACTTGTATGTTCCCCCACAGAATTGCCAATCAGTATTGCTCTTACAGTCCTCCTTGCACTCTCCCTGTAGAGCTGAGCTACCAGAGGTGCCATGAACTTGGCTCTGGCTGCACTTTCCAGATGAACCATTATTCTCACCAGTATTCAGAACATGTCAGTATTCAGAACAGAATACTGGTTGCAGATAGTGCTCCACAAAGGAGATTCCTGTACTATTTGCATGTCTCTACTTAACTGTGTGGTGGCCACCCATTCCCTCTCTTCCTGCAGGATGTTCACACCTGTAAGCATGCTGTCCACAAAGCTCCCTACGTCATGATTGCACTTCAGTGATGTAAGTCGCTGCTCAACTTCCAAAACCCAGAGCTCAAGCTGCTATAATTGACAAAAATGCATAAATGTTTATCCAGGACATGGAAAGCAGCCTGAAGTTCCCACATAGCAATGGATGTGCACTTTAAAAGGTCGAAGAAGCGCTGCCATTCCTTTATCTGTTAGTTAGCAACATTGCTAGGGCTAAATGCTAATATACTTTCACCAATACTAATAAATGTTACTAATACTGATAAATCCTAATAACACTTAATATACCTTACTATTAGTACTAAATCTTATTTTAAAATAAGATAAGATTCACTGGTTTATTTATTTGTTTAATAAAGATAAATAGGAAATAAGAACATAAGAACATAAGAAATAGGAGCAGGAGTAGGCCATCTAGCCCTTCGAGCTTGCCCCGCCATTCAATAAGATCATGGCTGATCTGTCGTGGCTCAGTTCCACTTTCCCACCCTCTCCCCATAACCCTTAATCCCTTCTCTTATCAAAAACCCATCAACCCGCTTCTTAAAAATATTTAGCGAGGCAGCCTCCACCACTTCAACGGGCAGAGAATTCCAGAGATTCACCACCCTTTGAGTGAAGAAGTTCCTCCTCAACTCCGTTCTAAACCGCCTCCCCTTTATCTTGAGGCTGTGCCCCCTAGTCCTACTGTCTTTTTTGAGCGGGAAGAGTCTCTCCACCTCTATCCTATCCATCCCATTCATCATCTTATACGTCTCAATGAGATCTCCCCTCATTCTTCTAAACTCTAACGAGTACAAGCCTAGTTTATTCAGCCTCTCCTCATAGCTCAATCCCCTCAACTCCGGTATCAGCCTAGTAAACCTCCTCTGCACTCCCTCCAGGGCCAAAATATCCTTGCGCAGGTGCGGCGCCCAAAACTGCACACAGTACTCCAGCTGCGGCCTCACCAATGCCCTATACAGCTGCAGCAAGACCTCCCTACTTTTATATTCAATCCCCCTCGCTATGAAGGCCAGCATCCCATTCGCCTTCCTGACCACCTGCTGCACCTGCAAGCTGGGTTTTTGCGATTCATGCACAAGGACCCCGAGGTCCCTCTGCACCGTCGCCTGCTGCAGTTTTTCGCCACGTAAGTAATAGTCCTTCCTACCATTCTTCCTACCAAAGTGGACCACCTCACACTTGCCAACATTAAATTCCATTTGCCATTTCCTGGCCCATTCGCCCAGCCTATCTAGATCCTTCTGCAGACTCTCCACACCCTCCGCACAATTTGCCGTTCCCCCAATCTTGGTGTCATCAGCAAATTTCGACACCACCAATTGCTTTCCTGTGAAGTCACACCTCGGCATGATCTTACCTGTTGTTAATGCCATGCTCTCACTGAAACAAGGTCAGAGAATTTGGCAACCAGCCAAATCTCCATTCATTACAACAGGATGGGAAAATCCTGCCAGCGTGAATGGTGATAAGATTCCGGCCTTCAATTTTTCTTTCTGAACGCGGACAGAATCATACAGTAATTATAGCATAAAAACAGATTATTCATCACAACTCGCCTACGATCATAAAATGCACCCTATAAGCTTTCTCCACTCTACGTCATGTAACGCTATTGGCATAATCTCTCCCTCATGTACCTCTCTAACTTGACTTAAAAACACCTATGCTATTTTCCTCAACTACTCTATGTGGTATCAAGTTCCATGCCCTAAACACACTCTGCATGAAAAACTTTCTCCCAAATAGTGTCTTGATCTTTTTTAATGACTATCGTAATTTTGAACCCCTCCACAAGGGAGGTAATGTGCAGGCCAAAATTGTGCACAATACTCTAAATGTGATTCAACTATAACATTTTATTAAGATGCAGAACATCCCTGTTTTTCAATGTTATGCCTGTGAACATGAGCTCCAGTGTTTTTTGTTGCAATTTTATGACCTTGTTAACTTGCATTGGTCCAATAAATGATTGGTGAAGGTGTATGCTTCACTCCCTTTACTCCGCTACTCCATTTAGACCTCCGAATATGGGATTTAATCTGGAAGCAACCTTTATGCAGGGAGGCTGTTAGAATGGGATTCCCCAATGTCCAGGATAATTTAGTTATAATGTTCCTTTAAGGAAAACAGAAGAACCTAAGAAATGGGGGCTGGAGTACTTAAAATTGCCCCCCAAGGTCTGCTCTGTCATTTAATAAGATAACAGTCTGATCTGAACTTGGCTTCAACTCCACTTTCTTGTCTATTTCCCATAACCCTTTACTCCCCCACAGTTCAATAATCTGTCCATCTTAACCTTGAATATATTGAATGCTTCAGCCTCCACAATTCTCTGTGGTAGAAAATAATAGATTCACAACGACCTGGGAGAAAAAATTCCTCCTCACTTCTAACTTAAAAGATGGCCTCTTATTCTGAAAGTATACACTCCAGTTCTAGAACCCCCACAAGAGGACAAATAGCCTCAGCCTGTCAAACCACCTCAGTGTCTTTGTGTTCAATCACACCATTTCCCACTCTTCTAGAATCCAATGAGTATACGCCCAACTTGTACAACCTTTCCCAGTAAGACAACACTTTCATCACAGAAATCAATCTTGTGGACCCTCGTTAATCTACCTTCAATGTAGTTACATCTCTTCTTAAACAAGTAGTGTTGCCACCCACAATCTGATGACAGGCTGGAGGCCTCTCTGGGTAAGACGTCTGCATTACAGAGTTGAAGCCTATAAAAGCAGGTAAATGTACTCGGGGGAGTGAAAGAGATCAATGGGAAGAGGGTGATGCATGGACTGAGAAGAGTTGCAGGGTAGTTGAAAGGAAATAGGTGATGGTTTGGGCACCCCCAATTGTGGGGGGAGAAATGATACGTTATTTTAGCACTGTATCACCTACAAATTGAATCATCCACAGAAATATCTAACAGGACTGAGCCAAATGCAGATATGCTGCAGATTCTTTCTTGGCTTCAGTAACATTAGTCAATAGCATAAATGTGTCTCATTTTTATTCATTAATCAAATTGTAGAAGCCAGGAATGTAACATTATCATTCCCTTATTATCAAACTACCTATTCTTTATGCGGAACACTCATATTTTCTCAAAGCCTTTGAAAACAGACTGTGAACATCTGATGAAATGAAACTTGATACAAATCAATAAGGTGCTTACTTTACATCATATTAACTTATGAACAAACATAACCAATCAATACAGTTTGTCTTTCTGTAATGACACAAATACTGAATTTGCATTGCTTCCTCATAATAGTACGTATATTTCCTAACTAAACAGATTAACTCCTCTGTATCCAGTCTTAGAGAAAACCATCTTGGCATGCTGTCCACTATCTTTTCCTGTAACTGCTTTTTCTGGCATTCCTTTCTTCACAGAAGTTTATTAAATTACTTTCCAACACAAGTTAGTTTACTCAAATGAAGCAACAAATTATTTATTGCTTGATCTTGTGAAAATACTTCCTAATTACTATATTGGTATTTTTCATGTTGGGAACATTTTCCTTCAAAACATAAGTATTTCTCACTTTTTCTGGGTGAAAATAAGGAGAATATCCTTAAAAATGAGTGGAAATCTGATATTTTTATGATTTCCTTCTGAACTATGGTACATGAGCAATCAAGGAAATTGTACATTAAATTTACATATTTTATATGTATAAAATAAATTTTATATTATATTTACATAACACTTCTAAAAAGTTGCAGTTAGTTTGAAGAAAGCATTTTCTTTCAGTTTTTCAGGTTTTATTAGACATGCCAGTCTCATACCAGTGAAGTGCATAGTGCAGTCAGCAGACCTACGGTGCGTTGCCAGCTGCAGGTCACAACCTGGCCAGTGACAATTGATCTCTCCGCATACACAGAAGCAAAGAACGCATTTTCGGAACTCTAGTTGCAGCCAGTTACATTTTACCATTGGAAACTGAGCAGTAATATTGTTCCGCAAATTTGAAGTCCCCCTTATTTGTGTTAAATTGTTCCCAGGCAGTAACTTTTCAACTGTCTGACTTCACAATGGCAATAAATTTACTACCCAAACTTAAACCAACATTTCAGCTGCCTTTTTAAATTCATTTGTGGGACATGGGCATTGCTGGCTGACCAGCATTTATTGCCCATTGTTGGTTGTATGAGGGAAGTTGAGAATCAACCACATTGCTGTGGATCTGGAGTCACATGTAGACCAGATTAGGTAAGAATGGCAGATTTCCTTCCCTCAAGGACATTAGTGAACCAGATGGGATTTTCCGTCAATCAACAATGGTTTCTTGGTCATCATTAGACTCTTAATTCCAGATTTTTTTTTTAACTGAAATCAAATTCCATTAGCTGCCATGGCAGGATTCAAATCTGGGTCCCCAGAACATTAGCTGAGTTTCTGGATTAATAGTCCAGTGTTAATGCCACTAGACCATCACCTCCCTGATGAGACAAAACTGCACTATTCATATGATAATGTGACATGTTGTTATTAAGACATTTGCAAAGCTATTTTTGCCAGTTTCTTAACTAGTTTATTCAAAATGGGTTATATTTCTATTAGAAAGGTTCATGGAGAATATTATAAGATCATGTTAAGTTTTGGCTGCTAATATTGGCATATTATATCACTACCTGAGTTTCTAGTTTAAAAGAATATCTGGTGCATTCTTTAACAATTGTGCATCTTCTGGGTTTCAAAATGCTACTATTGTTTGCACAAATACAGAGAAAGCATACGCCACTTCTAAGATTTACACTTGTTTCTGAGTGTGCATTCCATCAAAGTACAATCTAAATTTAAGTTTATTAAACTTCCGTTTAAGTTTTAAGTTTATTTATTGATGTCACAAGTAGGCTTACATTCACACTACAATTAAGTTACTGTGAAAATCCCCTACTCACCACACTTCCGCGCCGATTCGGGTACACTGAAGGAGAATTTAGAATGGTCAGTGCACCTAACCACCTAACACTCGATTTCTTCAGATTAGCAACTTTTCAATGTAAAAGCATAACAATATACCTGACTCGTTCAGTAATCCGTTATATTTTAATGTTCAGAGGGGAAAAAAATCGCATTTCAAAACGTTTTGTAACCCGGTAAATAGTAAAACATGGGGGACGGGGGCGCTTTTGTCAATAGGGGAGTTTTGCGCTTCTTCCACTATAAATTGACAAGTGCAAAGAGTTTGCCAGTATATTCTTGCATTCCGAGAGTCAAAACAATAGCTACAAATTTTGCGATCTGACTGTTCCCACTTCACGGGGAAATTGTTAATCCTGTTACACTGAAGGAGGCAATAGAATAAGATATTGGTCATTAGAAAAGAGCTGAGGAACACAAAAGCATGGTTGATGCTCTCACACATGACAACTTGCATAATTTGAGGGAGCTCAAACTGTCTGTTTCAGTTGACAGGTCCTGCACATCAGTTCACGTAAAGTCCTGAATTCCCCTCCTCAGATTCTACTTTTAACAGACGCTGTTGTTTCCGTTATTTACTGAAAGTTACTCATGCGAACACCCTAAACACCTAACTAGCAATTTGCAGTTGATTGATTTTGCGTGCAACAGGGGCATTATTTGTATCTTTATTCGCGTATTGAAAGTGCAACTATGATTGTGGTTATAATTTAATTAGAAAGGAAATGCAGCTCTCCAGACCAGTTAGCTATCCCCCTTCCCCAGTTGCAGTGTTAGACTGCCATCAATCTTTGGAGGGGGAACAGAGCTAACAGTTCGAGGCTGGATGGCTCTTCCTCTGAGCTGAAGAAAACTAGAAATAGAATGAGATTTTTACTGTTGACGAAGGAACATGCGAAATCGAAACGTTGGCTCCATTCTCTCTCCACAGATGCTGTCTGACCTGCTGAGATTTTCCAGCATTTTCTGTTGTCTCGGATACCAGCATCCGCAGTATTTTTACATTGTGCTGCCGACCTTTGTTCAGTCAAGTGAGTTTTTGTTACTATTTCAAGTAACAAGTCCCTTCTCGGGATTATGATGAAACCTGAATGATGTGTTTCTATATATCTCTGACCTTTATGCTTGCGAAAAGTGAAGCATTATATAACATGGACAAGTGTTATGCTAGTACAGTGCGCGCTGCATATCGCTGTTTTCTCTTAAATCCTAATGTACGAAGTTAACTTTAGACTTTACTAGATTGTCACAAGATTTGGACTTTTAATATTTTATGTTACCGAAAATGTGGTATTGGTACACATTACAGCGGCGTAAAATTCCAAATCCGTTTGCTGCGCTGGCAATTTTCAATTAAAGCCATCACCGTGTGCATTTCATTTTAAGCAACATTTCAGACAAATATAACAAGTTGCATGAGAGAGAGAGAGAGACCTACCTGCTCTCCCTGGGAAATGATATCTCGTTTCTGCCGTATTATACGGTTGCTTTTCCTAGAGAAAGGGAACAAGGAAAGGTTTGTTCTGCACAGGTAAACTGCACCTTCACTGGTAATGCGTGCGCATTGCTGCAAAGGAATGCGAATAAAAGCCTAGCTTCTCCGCACTAAACAGCGAACGGTTGACACTTAAAAAAAAGAATCATCATTTATACCCGCGATCAGAAAAAAAAACACCTCGCTTCATTCAATCGGATAAATGTAATCGAACCCTCTTTTCAACGAACATGTTCTGTACTCCTCGCACGATTAGATGAACGGTCGTTTATTTTTTCCCCCAATACAATTGTCAGGCATTTCGCCTTTTTTCGGATGCTAACGGTGGGCTTACCTCTCTGAAGTTTCCTCAGTGGACATTTGCACATTGTTCCCACTGCAGCAAATTAACACTGAGGAGGAAAATAAAACGAGGGCACTGGTTTAATTTTGGACGGAATTCGCCTGTTTTAAAAATTCCGAATAAAAGTTTCAATGTTAACAACACATTTTAACTCGTGAAGCCATATACACATTGAAAATGTATTAATGACCACGGATTGTGTTACTTGAAATAGGATTAACGTTCGCTCCGCGGAACTATGCGGGTTAAAATCACCGTTATGTTATTTTAACTCACCCTGCGTTGCTAACATCACCAAACAGTGCAAAGCTGGGTAGAAGTTGCTCTTTATTCTGGACTGAGGTCTGAGCTCCATGTGTGCCGCCGACAATGCGAGTTGCAACCTTCGGGTACGTTTCCTGCAGGGAGATACTGTATTTCCCTCAATCCGTATTGATGTTTCCAATGTTGGCTTCCTCTGATATTCCGTTCTGAGTTCTGCGCATTCCGGTTAACTGGTTAAGAGGAGGCGCGTATGCAAATGAAAAACCCAAATCATTTCGTAACACCGAGCACAGAACCTGAAATCATGACACTTGTTACCGACCCAACTTTAACGAGAAGATCCATAGCCTCTTGCTTAATAACTTTTACTTTTTTTTGTAGAAATCTGAACTATTTAACCCTTCAAGTATTTATTTCCAACGTCCAAAATTCTTTGGTGACCTTGAATTCACTCTCTAAACGCAATCCAAGTTTTATTGGTAATTTTCTGAATATCTCGATATTTGCAACATTGGATAGGAGTGAATGGTTAATCAAATACTGATTTAAATTTCATTTAACCATTTTCCCCATTGCACTACAATTTAATATCCCATTATAGTTACATTTTGCAAGGAAATGGGGTAGGCTGCACTAAACTTATCTCCAACTGCAGATTTTTTTTCTTTCGTGAATTTATGTTGTCCATTGTATCTAGGACTTCCTCAAGAAAAAAGTTGGTCGCGCAAAATGAGAACAATTAATGATATCATTGCGTTAAAAAAAGTGAGGGCTCTTTTTGGTTTTTTTTGGTATTTTTTAGGTAGGGGAAGGAGGGCGAGTTTCTGAGGCAGCGATCAGGTGGCGTCCTCTCCCTCAGGTTGACTTCCTTGGTCCTAAGTGGAGAGAGAGAGAGAGGTGAGCGCGTGGGCACCCTCTCTCTCACCTGGCGCGCTCCCCCCAAACCAAGTGAGGAAGAGGGAAGGGGGCGCGTGAGCCGCGGGAGTTTACCCCAGCTCTCTCCCCCCACTATTCCCCGGCCACACCCTCACCTGCAGGTGAGGCACCTGGCGCACACAGGCCAGCACGCGAAACCTAGGCAGTTGCCGCACGCTGTAAACGTTTCTCATTCCCTTGCATTTTCTTGCCCCGCCATCGGTTTATATATTTTTGTTTAATTTTGCATTGCTTGTGCATATGTCCCACTGTGCAGTGAAGCTGAGAAAAAAAATGCGTTCTCTCTTCGAAGCCATGAGCCATTCGGTTTGAGGTTGCTCCAGGTGTGAAAATAGGTAGGCGAGAACTTCTCTTTATGATTGGAATAAATCGAGGCAAATAATTTTTAAAAAACCGTGGGCCCCTCTTTACTCAAATTGTGGAAATGTTGCTAATGATTGAAAGTGAAAGAGTGCAGAGTTGCAACTATTGAGAGTTGAGCAGATTGTGGCTGATTTTAATAGAATAGAGAATATCAAGAGAATATCAGATAGAGATCTTTAGAATTATGGAGGATTTAATAGTCCTGGAGAAATGATTTGATCTTGTGGCAGAACAAAAATATAAGACAATCAATAACGGATCCAGTAAATAACTTAGGATGAATTTTACTGTGACAATATTGTGCCATTAAGAAATATATTTTAATCATGTTTCTCTGCAAGATGTTTGATGTTTTAGCAGTCCCTGGGATTTTGTTGGCACAGTGTTGTCTGTACTGACACCTTTTATTGTAACTGAAGCAGTATAATTGACATCATGTTGGTTTTAATCTGAACTAATGCAGTGTTCTGTTGTTTCAGTGTTCCCCGATATGGCAGAATTTAGCTTGCTTGGGGGTGATTGACAAGTCAGATAATGTGGTTAAGGGCAGCTATTTTCACAGAGAAGTCAGTTTTAGTTTTGTTTTTCAGAAGCTGATTGAAGATGAGAGACACAGCAGTGTTTTTTCTCCTCTCTGGAATTGGAATTGGAGATTTTGTTATCTGGGTGCTGATTTTGGAAGCTGATAGAGACTGGATTTACCTTTCTGGGGTTTTGTGTTTGGACGATACATCCTTCTCTGAAAACTGCTATCAGATTTCCTGTCCAGAAGTGTAACAAAGCTGGAAATCCAGCATTATGTGTACATATTTGTTTTTGTGCTAACTAATTCTATGGGATATTGCTTTAACTTGGAACAGAAGAGATAGCTCACTGTTAAGAGTTATACTTTGTCATGTTTAAGTCTTGTAATTGGGAAAAGTTATTATAATTATTTGTTATATTCTGTGTTTTTAATTAAACTTTGTTTGATAAAAGTTCCTAGTGATTCATTTGAATCATACCTGTAGTGAAACACTTTTATGCTAATCCATGCCAAAATGAATGTAAATGTAGGCGCCGGGTTGATTTCATAAAACACTTTGGAGTCTCTTACCCTTGTCTTAACATTACTGAGAAAGCTGAGAATGTTGGACTCCCTGGCTCTCAGAGGGTTGGAGTATGAAGGAACATAGGAGCAGGAGTAAGGCATTTAGCCCTTCCATCCTGCTCCACCATGCATAAGATCAAGGTCGATCTGGTTATGGTCACAACACTACTCTCCTGTTTGTGTCCCATAACCTTTGATTCCCTTCTGTTTAGGATCAGATCAGAAACTCCAAGGTATGTCATGGGGTTAGCCTAGACCCTAACTTTTTATGATTTTGTCATTAGGATGAACATAATAGATCCCCTTCCAGGTATGATTCAATTGGCCCACTGGGAAGCTTTTATCAAAACAAATGTTATTTAGGAACACAGTTGGAATATAACAAAAAGAATTAGCTTAACTTTTATCCATTGAAATGCTTAAACATAACAAGTTATAATCCTTAACAGCAAGCGAACTCTGTTGCTCCAATGTAAGCAATACCCCAGGAGCATAAATCCCTTCTTTAGAACCCAGTTAGCACCAAAAACAGATATGCTCATATAGATGCTAGATTTCCAGCCTTTTCCACCACTGGAAAGAGATCCACACTAACGCCTGTCTTCTGATTCTTTTACAATCACCTCCTGAGAAAAATCCATCCACAAACAGCAGAATCTCAGAGAAAGTGACTTATTTCCTGGAAAATTCCAATCTCCAACTCCAGAGAGAGAAAGAAAGCTTTCTCTGAAGATCCTAGGCCAATGACTGCCCCTGATTTCTCTATATAAGCCTAGCTCCATCCAGTCACCTGCTTTCTTTCCTGTCAATCACCTAAATCAAGCAAAACCCCAGGGGAAACAAAATAACAGAACAGCATTAGCCCAGGTTAAAACTAACATTCTAGCAATTAGGACCAATTATGCTGCTGCGGTAACAATAGAGGCTACCGGTTACAGACAAAACAGCACTGATAATAAAAATGCTAAATCAGATTCTGCGCAAGAAACATGGCTAAAATACATTTCTTGAAGGTACAGTATCATTAGACTTGTCTATCAAGAATCTATCTAACTCAGCCTTGAATAAATTCATTGATTCTGCCTCTGTTATTGTCTGGGAAGAGAATTTCACAAACTAATGACGCTGAGAGAAAAGTATTCTCATCTCCATTCCAAATGGCAAATCGTCTTATTTTTAAGTAGTGTCCCCTAGTCCTAATGTCCCTTAAAGGGAAAACGTCTATCCTGTCAAGCCCTCTCAACAATCTATTTGCTTCAAAAAGATCATCCCTCATTCTTCTAAATTCTAATGGGTCGAGGCCCAACCTGTCCAAAATCTACTCACAAGATAAGCTAGGAAGTCTTGGAATGAGTTGGGTGAATCTTCTCTGAACTGCTCCTAGTGCATTTCTATCCTTTTTAAATAAGGAAAACAAAACTCTGTACAGTAGTCCAGTTGTGGTCTCACCAAGGCCTTATACAGTTGCAATAAAGCTTCCTCATTTTTGTATTTCATTCCCCTTGCAATAAACACCACAATTCCATTTGCCTGATATATCTATACACTAACTTCTTGTGATTCATACACAGGACACCCTCTTCTCTACCACCAAGTTCATTAACAATTGTCATATTAAAAGAACACCAATATGCTGCTATTTACTAGCATTAACTCTCTATGGTGAGTTTAACTGGCATTTAATGTGCAACCATAACAACTTCATTAAAATCATGGGGAGATTGAGTTGCCATTTTCAGAATGCAGAGTAGCATAAATTACCAAGCAACCTGCGGCAATTTGCAATTCACAGGGCGTCTTTTCCTCATCGAGAGTGATGAGTGTCACTGAGGTTACTTTGTTTTTCAGCAAAATTAGACCCTTCTAAATAATTTTATGTGACATAAAGTGATAATGATTAGGGAAGTCCAAGCTTAGAAAGAATAACTACAAATGATGGGAGATGACTTAAGTATAAAATTGTTTAAAAAATGAGTTAAACAATCAATAAAAACAAATTAAATTTCCTATTCAACACACCTGTGCACACCTTCCAAAACAAAATGGGGGAATTTGGAGGAAATTATTTATAATGAGGAACCAGATGTAGTAAGGATAATTGAAATATGGTTTAATAAAGAACAATGGCAAATGTTACTGGATATAGGATAGTTGCAAAGGAATTAGAAGGAGAAAGGGAGTGGGGTAGTTGTATTACTTAGTGATAATGCCATTGCAGTAGAAAAGATTAACTAACATAAAATAGATATTAAATCCATACGGATTGAAACAAAAGTGAAAGGATCAATCACATAAATCAAGGTATTCTATAGCACATTTAATCATGGAAATGAAGAATGTAAAGGAATACCTGTGAAATGAGTAAAAGATATCGCATAAGAATCATGGGGAATTTCAGCTACTTCCAAGTAAACTGCCATGAAGAGGTGGAGAAATGAGAAAAGGGAATTTAATTTTTACAGCATGTTAGGAATTCCTTTCCTCCCCAGACCATAAAAAACCCAATACAGATGATTTAAGATTAGATCTGGAATGGAAAATGAACTAGATCGATTGATAGAAGTATAGGGGAGGTCTCGGCAATAATGATCATAACATAATAAGGTTTAAAATAAGGATTGTGAAAGATAAAAGTAAATCAAAAGCCAAAGTACTAAATTGGACAAAATCATTTGGAGAGCAAGAGAGTAAAGTAATAGTGAAGGTAAACCAAACAAAAACATAGACAAAGAATTAGAATAGTACACAGTGGGAAATATTTAACATGGTGGTTGTAATAGCATCAGGAGAAATAAATTGCTGTTAAAAAACCAAGTAACCAATATTGAAACCATGACTGAATATAGAGATATGTGTAAAACTGAAATTAAATTTAAAAATCCTGCACTCTACACAGTCAATAAAAGTGAAGATGACAAAAGCAAATACGAAAAGTTTAGGAAAGAAGTTAAAACAAAGGAAAAGAAACTTGAGCAATAAATTACTGGGGAATAATATACTCAGCGGACACATAAATGACAAAATAAATTAGGCTCTGGAAAGGGCCAGATATCCCTTTCAAAATAAGCATAAAATAAGCACACAGCAAAGTGGCAGATAAATTGAAAAGTTAATTTGCCTCAATATTTGACAGGGACAATAATAAATTGGGTATGAAGTTAGAGGAGAGATTAGAAAAGACATAAGAGCTTTTAAAATAGCAAGGGGAGGAGATAATTGATAAATTAATCAAGCTTAAAAAGGCTAAAAGCTTCCTCGTCGAGCTGATTGCTCCCATTCATGTTAAAGGAAATTGGGGACATAATTCATTAGAGAAAAAAAATCAGAGGATGAATGTTAAGGAAAAGATGGAACAAGTACAGAATTCATGTCACAAAAAATGTAATTGAAAACAGCTAGGAAATGAAAATACAATATAATGTATGCAAAAGAATATTTAAAGTATTCAATTCTTTGAAGAAGTAACAGAATTGATAGACAAGGGGAATATATTTGGTAATATATTTGGACTCCTGCTGCCTGCACTTACCTAGAAGCTGAGTGGAAATTCCCTTCAATTTACCTGTAATTACTCTTAAGTGATTCTTAATGAGTCAAATTAGCTAACCCTCACCCCACCCCCAACCTTCATTTGCAAAATGGTCCAGAGATGTGATGGAGCTGGGCAACAAGCAAGCTGGCCAGCTCCCTTACAGCAGGGTTCAAAAATTCAGCCCAGTGAGTTGGGGTCAAGGGTAACTACTTTGACTGGCAATAAGTGGGAAATGGTGTTTCACGTGGATCCCAATGGTGGGATCACTGGTGTTCACAAGTTATATTAATGATTTGAAATCAATAAGCAAAGTACAATATCAAAATTTAAGAGGACACCTAATTGAAAATGTAGTTCAGAACATGGAAGAATGCGACAATATAAAGGGCGATTTTAATAAATTAACAGACTGGGTGCGTAACTGGAAAATTAATTTCAAATGTGAAGTGGTGCATCTTGCTAGCAAAAATAAGGAGGTAACATGCTGCTTGTATAGGAATCTAAATGTAGCAGAGAAACAGAGAGATCACAAATAGCAGCAAGGCAACATAATACCATTAAAAAAAAACAAGGTACTGGGTTTAATTTTTAGAATTAGCATTAGAATGGAAAAACAGAGAAGTTACGTTAATCAAACCACACTTGGAGCATTGTACGTACTTCTGATCTCCATATTATAACAAGGAGATAGAGCCATTGAAGAAGGTGTATAAAAGATTCACAAAAATGATATCATTTCTGAGAAGATACACTTATCAGAAAGGATGAACAGGTTGGAATACTTTTCTTCAGAAAAGAGAAAGTTGTAATGTAACTTACAAAGTTCCTTAAGATGATGAAATGTTTTGATATGATACACGGAGTGGATATAGACTGAAATTTGCAGCAAGACAATAAGTTTCAGCAGCGGCACCAAAAGCAGATACCATATTTAAAAGGCTGTTGGCTCTGCATTCACCATCGCATGATGCCAACAAGCCTCTGCCTGACTGCTGACTGCTGCCTGCTGCCTGCTGCCAAGGAGTTGAATGGAAATTTGAAGCCTCAATGCCAGAAGGAAGACCCTGGGTGGCTGTATGATTCTGCAAACTTCCCAGGTACAGGAGTAAGAGAAGTACAGTCTGCCTGAGCAAGAAAGCCTGGACAGAGATCACAGAGGCAATCAGCAACTGTGAAGAACCAAAACGACCTGGAACCAGTGCCACAAGCAATGATCTCATTCAGTCTATTAAGGTGAGCTTCAATATTTTTTGCCCTTTTGTGGTTTGCATATGGCAACATGAGAGCTTGGCACAGAGGGAATGACCACCCAGTCAGTGGCAAAAAGGTCAGCATATTTTTTCAGAGGTTTGGCTTCATCTTAGTGAGAGGCAGCCATCAGTCATTCCTGATCTTCACCAGGTCCTTCTAGAATTCCCTCATGCAAGAGGCGTTGGTGTGTCCCAATCGTGGACCCCTTGGGCTGCCACTAGCATAGATGTTGTCTCTGTGGGGAAACTAAAAGTATCTTTTTGTGCTTGCAGAAGAAAACAACATACAACAGCAAGGAAAAAGACAGGACTGGCAGAAGAGTGTCATACCTTCATATCCTCACTCGTATGGAAAGGAGACCTTGGAAATGGTAGGGCAGCTGCATTATTGAAGATGATGAAACAGGACTGCTCATCCGAGAGCATAAGTGAAATTGTGGAAAAGCAGTAGAGTGCATCTGGCACACAAGGCATAGTGCTCAGGTATCCATCACTGAACACATAGAGCTCCGCAGTAGGGGAATTTGAGAGAAGGAAATGTAAATCCCTTAAGCCTTCAATGTATCTGTCCTCTTATGCAGGTTGGGGTCTTCACTGCAGGAAACTAGAAAGGTCAAAGGGCCAGCTGGCTAGTTGTGAAGATGAGGAGGGATGACCCTCTGTCAGTACAGTTCTGATGAAGAGTCATCTAGGCTTGAAACATTGGCTGTATTCTGCCCCCACAGAATTGCTGAGATTTTCCAGCATTTACTGTTTTCTGTCACATCATGGTCTATACTTAAAACTAGATTTCCCAATCATCAAGTTACTCTTTGCTGCTTATCATACCATATTCCTATAATTAGTCTGGTAAAATGGATTGCGTTGCACATGATTATAGTGGATTATTCGTACAGATTTTATGAACTGATTTTCTAACAACTAGGCCAACGAAAACCACATAGGTGGTTTATCTCCATTGGAATCAAATCAAATGGACCCAGTGTTACAGTATAATTTCAACAATAGGTGTGAAATAAACTTTTAACAATGTTCACATTGGCTGCCTGGGAACTTACATTTAATTTCCTTTAAACATTCACAAAGATATTTTCTGGCATTGACATTTTTTGCTAACATGGAAAATATACCCAGTGTTTGGACATCATTGAGTAAATCTGGTGCGTGCATGGTAATGAAATTGTAGATGCACAGATCTTTGCTTTATCTGACTAAAGAATAATATGAAACCAGCAGTATAACTATTAACTATGTCACTGTGAGCTTATACCAGTGCCAGGAGATACATGCAGCATAAAAGCAGAATTTTATTACTGCTTTGAAATTAAAATGTCAAATTTAATTACCTACTTCCTATAATAACACAAGGTCTAAATTTCTCAATCAGTATTTTTGTTGGCTCTTCTCTCTGAATGCTGACCCAATTAACCCATCTTCACTTTGCAGATGTCAAAAGATCTGAAGTATATTTCCAGCATTTTCTGTTTTTAATTACTTTTAATAACATACCAATATTGTCATGCTGAAAGGAAATAGAACATCATTATTTTGGGTTCACTGAATTTTAAAAAAATCCAGGTGCATTTTAATTACAACTTCCTTATTAAATATTTTTTCAGGAGACATTTAGTTTTAACAATGAGCTTTGTTTTGGTAAAAGGGGTAACAGTTGCCTTGTAACGTGTAGCCAAGTGATTGAATTTAAAGGTTACTTGAGAAAATGAATGGTGACAAAGATTTTAAGCTGTATTTTCTTGCCCCCTTGACAATGGGTCGGTAAGTGGGAGGGTTGGCAATTTGGCAGGTGTAGGACTTGGGAACGCAAACTGTTGTCTTCCTACGCCATGGCATATTACCAGAGGTAGGGAGCTTGGCAGCTCAGCAAGCCACCAGACAACCAATTGAACAAAGTAAGCAGTCAATTCAAGGCTATTTTCTGTCCTCCAAACATTCTCCCATGTCAGAAGGGCCTGCTGTTAAGGGAGAAGACAACTGGGTGATTCGTAGTAGCTTACCAGTAGGCTCCTCATGAATGGGTGGGGAATGTTTTACGTTATGGGTGCCACATGCCCATGGAAGGACCCTTCCAGCGGTAATGGCCACTCCCCTGGCAATAGCATCATTGGTGCACAGTGATCACTCTCCCGCCAAACTGTTGTGAAAGTTAATTTCATTGTCACCCCTTTTCTGAAATGTTGGAAAGGAAAGAAATGTTGGAATAGGCTTCTTGCATGTAAATGGTGTGTAAATTAAATTGTAAATAAAAGCAACTGGTGAACCTCCAGGCTGTTTTTATTTAGCTTTTTTCCCTTACGGTTTTTTAAAAAACTTTTTCATGGGATGTGGGTATCACTGGCCATGTGCTGTACATACGAAACGAAGTACTATTACCGAGGCAGTTCCAGAATTTTGATCCAGTGACACTGAAGGAATAAGGATATAATGGCGGGGCAGGCTCGAAGGGCTAGATGGCCTACTCCTGCTTCTATTTCTTATGTTCTTATGTCTTTGTTGCTTTGTTCTTCTTCATGGTAGAGATTGCAGGTTTGGAAGATGTTGGCAAAAAGATTTCATGAGTTGCTGGAGTGCATCTCGTAAATTGTACACACCGCTGCAACTATGTGGAGGAAGTCAATGTTTAAAGTGGTCCATGAGGTGGTAGTCATAAGAAATAAGAAATAGGAGCAGGAGTAGGCCATCCAGCCCTTCGAGCCTGCCCCGCCATTCAATAAGATCATGGCTGATCTGTCGCTGCTCAGTTCCACTTTCCCGCCCTCTCCCCATAACCCTTAATCCCCTCTCCTATCAAAAACCCATCAACCCGCGTCTTAAAAATATTTAGCGAGGCAGCCTCCACCACTTCAACGGGCAGAGAATTCCAGAGATTCACCACCCTTTGAGTGAAGAAGTTCCTCCTCAACTCCGTTCTAAACCGCCCCCCTTTTATCTTGAGGCTGTGCCCCCTAGTCCTATTGTCTTTTTTGAGCGGGAAGAGTCTTTCCACCTCTATCCTATCCATCCCATTCATCATCTTATACGTCTCAATGAGATCTCCTCTCATTCTTCTAAACTCTAACGAGTACAAGCCCAGTTTATTCAGCCTCTCGTCATAGCTCAACCCCCTCAACTCCGGTATCAGCCTAGTAAACCTCCTCTGCACTCCCTCCAAGGCCAAAATATCTTTGCGCAGGTGCGGCGCCCAAAAATGCACACAGTACTCCAGTTGCGGCCTCACCAATGCCCTATACAGCTGCAGCAAGACCTCCCTACTTTTATATTCAATCCCCTTCGCTATGAAGGCCAGCATCCCATTTGCCTTCCTGACCACCTGCTGCACCTGCAAGCTGGGTTTTTGCGACTCATGCACAAGGACCCCGAGGTCCCTCTGCACCGTCGCCTGCTGCAGTTTTTCGCCTCGTAAGTAATAGTCCTTCCTACCATTTTTCCTACCAAAGTGGACCACCTCACACTTGCCAACATTAAATTCCATTTGCCATTTCCTGGCCCATTCGCCCAGCCTATCTAGATCCTTCTGCAGACTCTCCACACCCTCCGCACAATTTGCCGTTCCCCCAATTTTGGTGTCATCAGCAAATTTCGACACTCTACACTCGGTTCCCTCCTCCAGATCATCTATATAAATGGTAAAAAGCTGAGGCCCCAGCACCGACCCCTGGGGCACTCCACTAGTCACCATCCGCCAATCCGAATAGCACCCGTTGACCCCCACTCTCTGCCTCCTATTTGACAACCAATCCTCTATCCACGCTAACACCCTACCCCCAACTCCATGTCCCTCGACCTTATGCAATAACCTCTTGTGAGGCACTTTGTCAAATGGGCTGATTTGCCCTGAATGGTGTCAAGTGTTATTCGGCATTTATTTTAAATACCTTCCAAAGAGACAAACAAGAACAGTAGTCAACTCTAATTCATTCAACAATTTCTTTATTTAACACTTCAGGCACCAACTCAAACTTAGTTGCAACTCAGCAACTCTCAACTGAGCTTTTTTAATTCTTAACTGAGCATCAACTTTAATTGAACATTAACTTTAATTATTGAACAAAAGACACTACCAAGCTTAGGAAAAGTTTAGCCAAGAAATATTGCCAATGTAGAATCTTCTCTTCTATCTTCTCTCTGAAGATTCCCTCAGAGCACATGTTTTACAATAGTTAATCTCTATAACATTGTCGTTGGCAAACAAAGGACTGCAACGTCTTGTATCTGTAAATTCTCACTTGCTTCCAGAAGATTCTCTGTCATCTAGTCAACTATGTAACCAGAAACTGATCACATGGCTCAAACAGCCAATGAAATTATTTGTAACAATGCCATTATGCTTAGTTCAGGCTGCATGTCCCACACATAACAGCAATAAATTTTGAGGTCATTATGTCTGAGTCAGCATAATCAACTTCTCATATTTAATCAACACAGGAAGCTTCAGATCATGGTTCCCAGACCAAAACTCTGACTCAGAGCAACTTTACAACCTGCATCAGGTTTTAATTATAAGTTGATCAAAAATCCCAGCATGCTTAACTCTCAGCCAGAATAGCCATTTAAAAGCCACTATTGCCATATTGTTTAAAATCATTGCTTTAGCTGTTCTTTCTCTGTCTACACAAGCTTCTTCAATGTTGTTGGAGCTATACCAATTAAGGCATATAGAGTTTATTCCCTAATTTGTGCCCTGTAGATGGTGGAGAGGAATTAGAAGGTGAATTGCTCAGCACAAAATTCCCAATCTCTAATTTAGTTTGTAGCCACAGTGGATGATCTTACCAAAAAAATTCGAAGTTCTGAACAAACGTAAAAATGGGAGAGAATTGCACCCACTTTTTTGGGAGAGTTAAAAATCCAAGCTTGCTGCACTTAGCAAAAAATGAAGCAAAATCTGTTTCCCATCAGCAGGGGCACAGCCTAAGTTCACCGAAAGCTGACACTTCAGGCATCAACTCAAACTTAAACAGTTGCAACTCAGCAACTCTCAACTGAGCTTTTTAACTCTTAACTGAGCGTCAACTCAGTTAATAGAGGGCACAACAGAGGGCACAACTGCACATGCTCAGATCTCTCTGTTCTGTGAAACAGGGAGATCTGTCTCTGCTTCCTCCTCCTCCCCCCACACCCCCCCCCCACCCCAATATAACTGGCCTTCAGAGCTAATCGCTTCCCCCCATTGTGGCTGATTGCACTCCCCTCCAATCCCTGCACAGTTCAGTGAATTGTCCCTCGCCTCCATCTCAGTCAATTGCTTATTGCAGAATGCACAGCATTCCCCTCCAATCCTGATTGTAGGGTGTGCAATGTCCCCCTGACTATCTCCCTTTCGGCAGTGCCCAGTGGGCATTGTCAGTGTGCCAGACTGACAATGCCAGGCTGGATGGGCACCTCCCTGCACCTGACCTCCCATTGAAGCCTCAGTCGCCTCCAGTCCTACCGGTGAGACCATCATGACAGGTCCTCATTAATAGGGGACCATATGTGATCCTCACCAGTGAGGACTTTCACTGGCAAGGCCGTTAAGGCAAGGTAGTCCAGATGATTGCATCTTATGCTCACTTGTATGCTTATGAAGAAATCAACGCATTGAACACTGGACTCATATATTGAAAGAATGTTGCTGGAAGATTTTTTTGCATGATCTCAATATGCAATTTGCATTGAAAATGAGAAAAAATTGATTGGAAACTTGAATGAAAGAAGACAGAGGAAATGAAGTATATTTTAGAATTGAAGTACCTCCTAGAGACTGGTGCACCTTCACCAGGCTCCCTTTAGTTAAACTTAATACCACTCCTAAAAGCACTTCAGGCACAAAGTCAGAATCCAGAGTGTCAGTAGCCCTGACACTCCACACTGTATATATACAGGCTAGACTCACTGGTCAGGAAATCATTACCTTAATCAGAGAGCTCATACTCCAAGAGGCTGACCTCATGAGCCTCATTGAAATTAATACACCTCTCCCCCCTTGAGTGCAAGGGACCTCGGTGGTTCACGTCCATTATGGGTCTCTTACGATGTTTTAATGCTGGATCCGATTCCCCCAAGTCAGAGTGCAACATGGGTGGTATGTATGAAACAAGCGCCACTGGAAATGTATTCAAAATGTTCATGGTCACTACTGTCTCTTTTACTTGTGGTACCATCAGTGGGGTATCTGCTGAAGGCAGCCTTTTCAAGGCATCTGTGTTTGCCACATGGCCTCATGGCCAGTGTTCCAACTGATAGTTGTAGGTGCCAATAGTAATGTCCACTGCTGGATATAGGCCGATGCTATCAATAGCATCACTTTGTCCTCTCTTAGCAGTCCCAGTAGCAGCTTGTGATCGATGGCAATCACAAATTTCTGCCCATAAAGGTAATGATGGAATTTTTTCACTCCAAATATTACTGCCAAACCTACCTTTTCAATCTGGGTGTACTTTCTTGTAATACAAGGCAGGCCTTGCAAAATCTTGGGACTGCTTTATGGTCGACATGTAAGGTCCTCCTTTTATAGTTCCTGGCCCTTCCTGGAAAACTTCTGGGTATTTGAGCAGGACTTCATTGAAGCAAACATTTTTTTTTAGTGGAACATGTTTACCCAATCCAGGTGGATTTCTCTCAACCAATTTCATGCCCATGCCCTCCAATTAGATTCATGCTGAAGCCCTCCACTACCATTAATGATAACCAAAACAGTTGCCTTTCCTAAGAAACAGGAATAAATGTTGTACCCACAATTCTCAGATGTTCTCCTGCTTTGTTTGTCATTCTTCCTAAAGTCTTGATTAAAGTTAAGGGTTGGATTCCAGAGCAAATTTTGCTGAACACTGATTCTCCAACCACCAATATGTCTGCACCTGTGTTGACTTCCATTAATACTGGAGGATTATTTAATCTTATGATTATCTTAATTGGGTTAGCTTTGACATTGCTACACAGTTGAATGTAGGTGGACCTTCCAGGGTGTGCACTCTTCTGGACACTGGTGTCGGTTTCCTAAATCTAGGACTTGAAGGTTTCTTTTCCTGTTCCAACACCGCATACTAGCAACAATTACAATGTCTTGCCGGATGAGATTTTGTAAAGAATGTTTACTGTCTGGTCAAAGCTTGGCTTTACTTTGGAGCTGCATTATGGTCAATCTTGTATCTGGATACTTCCTGCATGAGGCTGTGTAATGCTTGTGCTCAAATGATCGTCTCTGAACTCAGTCAAACTGGCATGTTTGCCCACTTCCATTGGGATACGTTGCCATAAGACCAGTTGTAGCACCAGTCTGAAGTCCAGTCGGGCTTCAGCCAATTGGCGTTTTTGAATAGTTACATTATTTATCCCACATACCAAACAGTCTCGAAGCATCTCATTAAGCATCAGCCTGAACTCACATGCTTCTGCCAGTCATCTCAACCATTTTAGGAAACCCATAACAGACTCCTCCATCTCCCGGAGTGCTGAGTAAAACCAGAACCTTCTCAGGATCAGAGGTGGCTTAGGGCCATAATGTTTCCTCACTAGGTCCACCAGGTCCTGGAAGATTTTATTATCTGGTGCCTTCGGGAAGGTTAAGCTGCAAATAATTGCAAATGCCAATGGTCCATAAGAAGTCAGGAGAATTACCCATTGCTTTTCATCTGCAACAATGTCGTTAGCTCTAGAAAAATACACATGGGGTCCACATATTGGGCCTGGTTCTTCACTCCTCAAAACAGTCCAGTTTCCTGAACAGAGGCATGATGCTTGAAAATGGCTTACCCCAAGTGAAGCCGACTGTTAGCGAATAAGTATCTTAGGGTCATTCTTTTTCCTCATCATCACTGAAATAACTCCTCCAAAGCTGGCGTCCCTTCACCAGATTCCCTTTATTTACAAATATATCTCCAATTCAGGTACAAAGTCAGAATCCAGAGTGTCAGTAGCCCTGACATACACAAGTGAGGATCCCTGATTGGGCATGCAATCGTTACGAATATTTTTGGCCAACGAAATAAACTAAATCAGATTAACAAGGGAACAAATTAAAGTGGGCGGCTTCCAAAAGGAGAGGAACAGCCTGAAACAAGAGACGAAATGGAAAGGAAACTTAAAACATCAAATTAAAATGTGATTGAAGGGTTCAATAATGCCTAGCAGGCTTGGAAAGCATTAACAGTATCCTCAGACACCGCATGCTGCTTCTCCAGGGACACCCGGCCGCAAATATAGCCACTGTAGAGGGGCAGACAGTTGAGTCGGATGACCCCCCCCCCCCCACCCACCTCGGTTGCCTGCTGCCTGGACCTGTTTATGGCAAGCTTTGCCAGCCCAGGAGCAGGTTCATAATGTGGCCCTCCTTCTTCCCCGCCCCCTTCCACACTGGGTGTCCATAGATCAGGAGTGTGGGGCTGAAGTGCAAAAAAAATTAACAAAAGGTTTTTGAGGAAACTAAAAATGGTGTGCAACCTACAACATTCAACATAGACTCCACAAGGTTGCAAAAGTGGCAGGTCACTTAGAAGTCCAAGAACCAATTTAACCATTCATTGTAAGGAACTGCTGTATGTACCACCTTCCACTTCAGATCCCCAAGATAGTGAGGGAGGATCCCTCCATAGACCACGTGCCCTCAGGTCGAAGCTTGACTGTTCTAAGGTCTTGGATGGCATTAGTCAGACGCCCACCCTTGCATATTCAATGAGCTCGTGGGGTGTCATCCAGCCCATTCCTTCGCCACCCAGCATGTTCCTGATCCTAGTCACCCTGGCATCCATGGCCTTCCTCTCTGTCAGCCACCGGAAGTTATATGGTTGGAGGAGCGGATTCCTGAGCAGCAGTTCTTGAATGATAACCGTTGCTCCAGATAGGAGAGAGCTGTGACATGAGGCGACCATGTTCCAGACCTTGAGAACATACTGGTAAAGATGGGCAACGCCTACGAAGAGTTCCAAAGACCTTCCAGATTTTTGTACAGGAGCTGCACGTCATAATTTAGGCAGTGCACCTGGTGGAAGAAGTATGTCACTAGGACATATAATGGAGGAGGCTAGATGTAAAGGTATCTCTATAGGGTCTGGAGGTGGAAGATCGCCACCTGGGTGCAGAGGCACACTAGTACCTGACCACTCTCCCTAAGCAGAAGATTTAGAACCTCAACAGGGGCCCAGTGCAATCTATTGTCCCAGAAGAATCGGATGAGGGTTTTCTGGATGTTTGTGATAAAATCAGGGGAAGGAGTCAAAGTGACCAGCTGGTACCACAGCATGGAAGCTATCAGCTTGCTTATGATGAAAACGTACTTGGAGCAGTCCTATCCAATGACCCAGGCGAGCGGTAAGACAGCACTTGGAGCAGTCCTGTCCAATGACCCAAGTGAGAGGTGACTTTGGTCTCCAACTCCTGCCAGTTCGCCGGCCAGGATTCCTCATCTGGGCAAAGATGAACTCCCATGTAGAGGAGGCTAGTCCTGCTCCAGGTGAAAGGCCTGAGCTCCTCTGGGGTGGCGCTGGTCCATCTGCCATGGACAAGCAATCATTATCCTCAATCATGGAGCTCATACTCTGAGAGGCCAATCTCATGGGCCCTTTGAGGTCATTACAAAAATGTATAAAAACAGCAATATCTACATCTGGGGAGGTGTGAATAAAAAGTGTTCAACACACTTTGGCTTGCAGTGAGGCCACATGGCAAATATGTAATTCCTGCACATCTACACAAGAGACAATCATGCACTATGTCAAAGGGTAAAATGGAAATGTGTGCCGTTATTGATTAGGTTCGATAAGGATGCAGAAAGGACTGTTTAAACCCCACCTACTAACTGCATACCTTTTCCAAAGGTAAGTCAGTAGGAAAATGGCAGAAAAATTACATGGTCCAAAAGCTTCCTGTCAAGACCAGGTGAGCGGTATGGACAGTTACAAGAGCTGGAAAGTTGGATTCCTGCTCCTCGTGGCTCAAAAGGAAAGAAAAGAAAATTTGTTTTAAATATAGCTTTTTGGGCAGCTTCTGGTCTGGATACTTTTCTTTATTAGGTTGTCTGGTGGTAAACTCACACCAGTTTACTTACCACTCAGGCTGCTGACTTAAAACTGTAATCAATTTTCCAACAATTTAACTGGGACCCAACAGTCATGTGTTAAAGAGTCCCAAAGGTTTTGGGTCAACAGTTTTTGCCAGCTGCTCATTTGAGCAGGTTAAAGTTCCAAACCATCAGCTTCTGACGAATAAATAATCTTGGCGCTACTAACAGCCCACCCATCCAGTTTCTGCCAGGTGGGAAGGGTTAAAATCATTCACTATATTTAGGTTGAAGGCCCTACATGTATTTTATTGAAACATCAGCTCCTGCTAATGCGTGACTTTCGCATAAACATTTTAAATAACTATTTCCTCAGATGCTGCCATATCAACTGCTTTTTCACTAGGTGGCGATATACAGAACATAATATTTGGTTTGGATGTTAATAAATAACACATGATATGCCTTTACACCTTTGTACAGTAATGCATTGCACCATCATATACAAAAATGAAATGCTGATCCATACCAAACAATATTAAGCATGGTTGTATTGAAGGTCATGTGGCGTAGTGCGTATTGTCCCTGTCTTTGAAACAGAATCTTTGGGTTCAAGTCCCATTCTGGGAGTTGATGGCCAAGGAAGGTGGCTTCATAATGCAGCCAAACAGGTTGAGCAACAACATGATAATTCTTCCGACATGTGGTAGGCAGTAAGAGTGGCAGAGATTCCTGGTCAGCTGTGTGGAAAGAAATTAGAACCTCTACCATCACTATCCATAGCCCCAGCAACTTGGATTCCTTGTCCAGCCAGTGTAGATTAGACTGGCAGCAACAACATGGGTTGATCTGTGTCATGGCTGGGGTGGGATTCAGGACCTGGCTCCTCGAGGTGCTGCCTTGAGATGGAGATCACAGTTCTGTGAGTTAGACCTGCCGACAGACAGAAATCTCAAGATTTAATTATACGATTATATTCATTGTAAGAAGTTAAGTTTTTATGCAGTTTTTTTTACAATAATTATATTGTGCACGTAAACATTCATTTCTTAACCACAGATACTATGAGAATAAAAAGGGGAAACCACAATATGAAAATGCAATAAATGCTTCAAAATACTTATAACCAGTTTCTAGGTCATAGTGGCAAATACAGATCTAGATCCATTTTTGGTGGCATTCTAGAACCTGCCTTCTATTGTTTCATTTCCAATGATCCCCTACTATTCGAAAGACCCCACTTCTAATATCTCTACATTGTACCACCTTTCCATTTTCCTGTCAGTCCTCAATACTTACTTGTTCAATATGTCTAGATAACTTTCCCACTGCTGTACAAGTCATTTACCTTCTATACATCTACACATTTCCATTCAATCTGCCATTTTCTCCGGTTTCTGAACTTTAGAAATGTAAGACATGGATATATGCAAACTGAGGTTAAGACCTCCAATGCCATTTGTGTTTCTGCACATATTACTGTCATGATGTGGATATGCCGGCGTTGGACTGGGGTAAACACAGTAAAAAGTCTGACAACACCAGGTTTTAGTCCAACCGATTTATTTGATAGTAAACTCACTAGCTTTCGAGGGGATTCCCTCTTCTTCAGGTGATTCACCTGAAGGAGAGGGAATCCCCTCGAAAGCTAGTGAGTTTACTATCAAATAAATCGGTTGGACTAAAACCTGGTGTTGTCAGACTTTTTACTGCATATTACTGCCACCAGTTACACATTCCACCCACAAACCGTGGGCAAGTTGGGAGACAATTATTTCTAGCAACATTTAAAAGGGATTCTTAGATACTTTCAGCTAAATTGCTGAAAGGTGTTGGAGGTCATTTTGCTCATTTTAAATCGTGGGTTTTGGCTATTTAGACCATATTAAAGAACTTATAGTAGCTGTAGTATGTTCTGAACTTAAGGAGCTTCTGGCAATGCACTTTTTCTTCAGAGTTCTTCTGACAATTACATTCTGCCTAGAGAGGAAGAAGAGGAACAGCAGGAAGCAGAAACAACAAAGCTGCAGCTGCAGGGAGAGTAAATAGAAACAGGCATGATCAAAGGAATCTTTAATCTTTCCACAGATTTTATAGTCCTAGGTGTATAGATCTAAAATAAATATAGAACGGAGCCGCATTGATAAAGGAGACAATACTGCAACTGACTTGTTTGACCATCTGCAACACAACCTGCAACCAACTGCCTTGGCTGAAACAGCATTACCTGCTGTAGTCAACAGCCTTAAATATTTTTGGCTCTGCCTTCTTCCTGATTATCACAGAAAACAGAAAAATCAATGCAGATTATTTTGTACTAACAGGTAACTGATGCTATGTCTGCAAGGCAAACTTTCTTAAGAACATTGTCTTCCCATTTATAGCAGGATGGGGCTCTGGGATTCACACTGAATGCAGCTTTAACCCAAATCATTGTTCCATTGTGGTTTGATGGGTGGGTTCTAAATGGTGAATGGTCAGCATTGACAATCCTTACCTCTCTGAAACTGACCCCAACTTTAGGTTTTAGCACATGGGCAAATTAATGAGGAAAGCCTGAAGTTGTCTGTTAGTTACTATTCCTGAACAGGCTGCACTGTAGACACCAGTCAATCCACAACCAAACCAACAATCACTGAAAACAGTTAATACGATGCAAATTTCCCTTTCCCACTCTGATGTCACTGGTAGGAACTGATTAAAAATTACACATTGTTCCATCAGGTATAATGAGGCTTTTTAATCTGAATAGTAATTGCTGAACAAAAGACCTGGTCCTGAAAATTTTTTTCTAATTGTGGAGCAATGTTAAATGTCGCCAATATTATTAACTAATAGAATTCTTTAAAACTAAAGTTTATAAACTCTCCTTTCATCCCTTGTGTATGTCCCAGTCTTTACTTTGCTCTATGTCAAAAAGCTTCTGAAAAATATTTGAAGTTAGTGCTTTTCACTGGCTGCCCATGAGAAGCTCCACACACATAGTTGGCAAGAGTGCAACCATGATCAGGCAGGGGACGAGGCTACACACCCCATTGCACTTGGGGTGTATTGACATCTGCAATCATGGTTTGCCTAAGCTACGGTAAAGAATCAGGCAGCCAACAAGGTTACACCAAAGCTTTATCTAGTCCAGTTTCTCAAAGCCTTTTGGTTAAGATGAAATGCTAGATCAAGCCTGGGAGGGGGTGCAATGCCTCATTCTGTCAACTTGTATCTTGTTTGATTGAGTACAAGATGGGATGCAATGTCCTGAACTGTTTGTTCTTTGTGTGGAGACCATGACTGGACTTAATTTGGGTTTGTTTTTGATTAGAATTAAAGTACCGAATGGTACCAAAAAAAAGTGAATTGCGGGGTGAGAGAAAGATGTAAATCTGCATTTTTAAGTGTGTTGTCTTTGAGGTACCATAACCGAAAGCCAAAATATTTTTTCCCGAGAAATGCTCATTTTTCTTCCCCACATCTTTGATGCATTGTGTTGTAGCTAGGACTATGTTTTGTTCATAGAGAGCTCCAAAACAAAAGAAATCCAAACTATTTAGTCGCCTTAAATACATAGCCAGATATTATTTACATCTGGTTTATATTTATTGTATTTCTCTACGTGCCCAGAATGTGCATGCCCTTAAGAATATTGAACAAAAACTGAAAATGTTGGAAATTCTCAGCAGATCTGACAGCATTTGTGGCGAGAGAAAAGAGCCAACATTCGGGGCCCTCTTTTACCATTTTGATTCTAAGAGCTGGGCGGATTTGAAACTGGGAGTATTTCAGATCCAACTTTTAGACCTGTTCTCAGGTGCCCCCATATGCACTCTGCCTGAAAAAAAATCAGCAATTCCAAATCACGCAGCACAAACCTGTGGGCGGGGCTTAACGTGCCCAAAATCCTGCAGCTCTGATCGATGCTTCCAACTGCATATGCGCAGAGAAAGAAATAATAGAATACCGCTCCCCTGCCACATTCCTCCCGGGCCAGATAGTACCTCCCCCTACCCCCACAGACATTTCCCCACCCCCACAACATTACTGATCCCCTTATCCAACGGACCCCCAATCCCTCACTGATCTCAGGCAGAGTGGCAGGGACACCCCCTTACTGATCTCAGGCAGAGTGGTAGCAGACCTCTTCCCCCTCACTGATCTTAGGCAGAGTGGCAGTGGACAACCCCCTCCCCTCATTGATCTCAGAGAGTAGCAGCGGACCCAACTTCCTCTCCCCTCCCCACCCACTGATCTCGAACAGACAGCCATCAGACACTCGGCACTTCCACACTAACTGAAGCGCCCGAATCGGAGTTCTGTAGACCATGTCTGTTTTGTGCCAATTCTGGATGGGCGAATGTGGTGGTAAAGGGTGAACTGCCAGTAAGCTTGGGCATGTAGCCAATTAAGTCAATTTAAATACATACAAAATGCATTTAAATGGCCGTCATGTCCGTTTTGGGTATGGTTCCAATTGTGGCCATTTTTGGGCCTTGGTAAAGAGGGAACCGGTGTGGAGACGGGCATGGATCATGCTACTCAAATATAGGCACAACTTGATGGTAAAATCGGGCCCTTTGAGTCTAGATGACCTTTCGTCAGAGCTATGGGCAAAGACAATCAGAAGAAATTTATACAATGTGGATGGGGGGAGGGGGCTATAATTGGACAAAGGAAATGTAAATGATGATGAAGGCTGAGAGGTGCTAAGAATTAAAAAAAACTGGACTGTTAACTGAGCTAAAAATATTAACTGAATAAATTACTTTGCAAATGAACATTAACGTTTTAATATAAAATATATTTTCAAGTAACAAAATGCAGTGCAATAGAACAACTAATACGAGCAATTATACTTTAGAAAGACACAATTTTGTGTGATCCCAGACAGCGTGTGTAGTTAACTGGTTGTTGTGTGGCCTTTCCACACCCAGCGGGTTCAGAGGGAAAGGGGCCGGTCGATCGATCCTTGTTCCCATCGTATGTAGGCTGATAGAATGGAGAAGAAGGTGGCCAGGGAATTCAGGCATAAGGTACGGGGGAAAAGTAGCGAACTGGTAAAACTATTCCGCTTTCAGCTTCTCTGGAGCACATTTCTTCTATTGTTAATTAATTCGTTATTTGTTGCTCTTCGCCACGGAAGAGTTAGGAAGCTTAGGCTGTGTGAGACTATGGACCCGGCAGTATCTATAACAGGTGGGGGAAGGGCACTTGATGTTTCTTTCCGGAAAATGGCCCATATCTGTTAAACTGTGGCGTCCGAACGGTGTGTTTGTATTTAAGCGCCTTGAAATGTTGATATTGTGATAAAGTTGGAGGGATGTTTCGCTTGTTCAGGCAGCAGTTGTTCAGCCCAGGGATGATCCCACTCTGCCCCGCAGTTCAGCGCCGACGGGGAGAGCCAGGGACCGCAGTTTCAGAAACTCTGGGCTCGTAGATCCAATGTCGTGGATCCACTGAAATGCGATATCCGAATGATAACTATTAAGAGCTGCGAAAAAAAAATCCGGTCCATTGCATTCAGACACGGGTTAAGGCGTCTCGTCTCTGACATAGATTGGTAACATTATACCTATAACAAAATTCTTAAAGGGCCGTTGCCTTCGAGTCGATAAATCGATACAATCATTTGAATGAAGTTAAATGATGTTAGATCAAAAATAGTAAAAAATTAGTTTTAATGTAGTTTCCAGGGAAGTTAAATATTCTACCATTAAGTAACCATTCTTCATGTACAAACTAAGTAAGTACAGCATTGAGTCTAAGATCAAATTTGTTTTCACTTGACATCCACATGTGCACCTCCTAACATAAGTCACTGGATAGTGACTGCTATCGTGGGAACTTTGACACATTTCCCACTTTTCCCGTCTATTGAGGTTGATTGTTAATTTCCTATGTCCCAAACTCAGGGGAGAGTCAATGATCAACCATCTAAAAATGGTTGTTTAGATGGAATAAAGATTTGAAAAAGAGATTTGGACTGATGGAGGGACATTTTCTATCTGTCTTCTGGCTGGGACAGGCTTGCCCTGTTGGAGAAAATGAAATAAATTCCATTTAATTTATTTTTTCTTTAACGTGATCTTGGGGAAGTAAGAATAGGAATGCAGAAGTATACAGGCATTCTCTCATTGATGAAGGCAGATCAGGGAAATGGCAGTTCTTTGCTACATTTACTGCTAAATTTCTAACTTCCCTCTGTAGGGGTTCAAGCATTCCAGCCTCCTGATTAAGCGTCACCAAAAATGTCTGGGGGTTTTACAGGGTGGTTAGCACTCAGGTGTGAGTGATAGTCAAGCTGCCAATGGCTGAGCCGCAGGGGAATGCTAAATATCTCATTTTGGGATACCAGTCCCTGGATCATACAACTGAGTTGCTCTTGTCCTGCCTGGCCACTTTGGTAACCTGTGAGCTTATTGTTTGGACTCAGGTTCTGGGGTTAAAGGGTCAGGAAAATGGGACTTTGACCTCTTTAGAGGATACTAGCTGGGGCTTTTGGTTGGCACAGCAGCAGGCAGGCAGTTGGCTCCTGGACCTGGATCAGCCTTTCTGGCCTGCAATGACAGGACCATGGTCTTCTGGTTAGGACTTCTCCTGCATCAATAATGGATATAGCTACAGTGAAGTAGCTTAGTGAGGTGAATTTGGGGACCCAATCTGGTCCCTCTGATGGGCTCTGTGTCTTTTGGGATACTACTGTTCTCTTTGGGGGTGGTGGTTGGATCTTGCTTTACCCCTGGGTGAGTTATCAACTTGGTAAGGCATCATCCTCATTCTTTTTGGGCCAATTTGGGAGCTTTCCTGCTCCACATTTAAATTAGTCATAAAGTGGTCAATAAAAAGAATGACTGGCTTCCTGTCTGCGGCCTTTGGGTTTGGACGGAGTGCTCTGCTAACATGTTCCATGTCCTCTGGGAAACCCCTGCCCTCGAGTGGAGGTGTAGCTCCAGCGACTTCCTCTGGTGTCTTTCCTCGCCAGCTGTGAGGTATTTTGGAATCTTCACATTTGGAATGGTGTGTTTGGGGAGCTAGACCTCCTGCTCACCCAGCAGTGAAGCAGCCTCCTCCTGTTTTAAATCTGGGCAAGGTTGTTTCCTCAGCAGTGGAGTATCAATTCAGGGATTTTCCTAAAAGTTCCTTTTCTTCTGAAAGTGAAAAGGCTTCAAACAGTGAGACCTCCTCTGGCCAGGACACTATTTTGATCCCATGTGTATGTTCTAATCATTTATTCCACACTCTATAATGGAACATTTAATCAAAAGCAAAAAATCAGTACACTTTACTTTCTGGTTTACTCTGTGAGAATATTTTAGTGTGATTGACGACTTTACCCTGCTTGATGACATTACTGTTATTGGTGAGTTTGCTTGACTTGGCATCAGAGTGAAACTAATGTTTAAAAGGGGAAAGTCTATGCTACAGAGATTGTTAGACCTTTATGGTCATCTTTACTTGAGGTCAATGGTGAGCACTTGTGTTTCATTGCTGATCTTGAAATAAGGAGTGGTAACTCAGTCATTTGAATTTAGCCCTGAAATGGCAATATCGTGGCTTAGACCCCTAAAAATTGAGAAACTGGTATGTAATCATTCCTAATGTCTATAGATAAGCAAACTGTGGTAAACATCAGTAATCTTGAACTAGAAATTGTCAGGCCAGAGCAAACTGAGTCCAAGGGCAAATCTTTGGATACTCTCACATAAAGAAGTTTCTCCTGTTGAATTTATCAGTGGCCACCTTATGTATGGCATGTGTGTCGCTCTGCTGATGCCTGACTGCATCTGATGCTGCTGCCTGTAAAGGCTGATAGACACCCTAATGACAGAAAGAGAAGCTTGCCAGTGTTCAGAAATTATGATAAAATGAAAAATAATGAATCCAATAATTGGGAATGTGTTCTGATGGTTGTATGTTTAAAGACAAACAAACTATTTTAAAATGGGACTAGTAGAAAGACAGGTTGACTGAGTGATGGAACTAAGGTTTTTGAAATGTTAATTAGCCAAGGTAAATGCCCGAGATTACGGGGATAGGGTGTCGGGATGTGGGCTTGGGTGAGATGCTGTTTTGGAGAGGTGGTGCAGACTTGATGGAGTGAATGACTTCCTTCTGCACTGTATGGATTCTATGGATACTCCTATCAAGCTTATCCTGGAGAAAGCCTGTTATCTCCGTCCTATGTCAAAAGCAAAGCCACAAGATGTATGTGCCTGGTATGGTAACTATTGCTGGATTTTTCATAGAGTTTTTAACATCTCTGGGATATTGTTTGGGGAGGTTTCGCTCTGTGATTAGGGAAATAGAGGGATTTGGGAACTTGAAAGATACTGTGTAGTTAAGTGCTACTGCCCATTCTGTTGATGCTGCTGACCCTCTCCTGAGCTCAAAGCCAATAAAGCATAAGCGACATCCATGCTGATCTGTTAGGTCACAGCTGCCAACTAAAGATCAGAGACACAATACTCCAAAGTAGTAAAATTAATGGTGGAAGTAATCAGTCAGTTTAACCTCAGTGGAGTTGGGTTGGGGGGGGGGGGGTGTGGTTTGGGGGGTCTATTGGAAGCAATTCTGAGAAACAGCTTTAATCTGCATTTGGAGAGGGAAGGATTAATCAAGAACATTTAGCAATGCGTTGTTAAGGGGGTCATGTCTGACCAACTCAATTGAATTTTCAAAGAGGTGTATAGATGAGTGCACTGCATTTGATGTCATCAACTTTTGATAAGGTCCTACATGGGAGACTAATAGCAAATATAAGAGCCCATGGGATCCAAGGAAACTTGGCAAATTGGATCCAGAATTGGCTGAATGACAGGAAGCAAAGGGTAATGGTTGAGGAGTCTTTTTCTGACCGGAAGACTGAGTCTAGTGGGGTCCCACAGTGGGGCTCTTGTTGTTTGTGGTTTATATAAATGATTTGGACTTAAATGTAAGAGGTTGATCAGTAAGTTCATAGATGATACAAAAATTTGTAGGTTGGTAAATAGTGAGGAGGGTAGTTTTAGATTACAGGAGGTCATAGATGGGTTGGCCAGATGGGCTGATCAGTGGCAAATGGAATTCAATCCAGCTAAGTCTGAGATGATGCAGTTGGACAGGACAAACAAGGCAAGGGAATACATGATGAACGGCAGGACCCTGGGCAACACCAAAGATAAGAGCGACCTTGGTGTGCATGAATATCGGTCCCTTAAGATAGCAGGACAGATGGATAAAGTGGTTAAGAAGGTGCCAGAGACCTTGGCTACCAGCAACTTTAGACACTCTTAGTCGACTTGAGTATAAACAGTGCTGGACATCACGCACAATCTGATATGAGGCCTTTAATGACTTGTGCATAAGAAGAAACCAGTTTGCAGTTGTCCTGCAAGTGTTTTTGAAGTTACAAACAACTTGTTAATTATAGTCAAATGACAGCAAATCAGAAACAAGCAATCTTTCTAATACTTCATTTGCATACATATTTGCAAATTAAATCCTGGCTTTTTGCTCTTTCTCATTCGATGAAAAACTGATCTCTTAACAATCCTTAATTTGCATAGCATATTCCCATATCTTGTCTTTGTTTTTTGTTGTGGAAAAATCTAGGCTTGTTCACTCTGTGGTGAAGGCCAAAAAAGAGACTGTTATGGAGCCTACACAGGTGAAGATTAGCCTGTTCATGCTGAATAGCAGACACTGACCCCTTTTGAAGGTCTGTAAGCTGATAAGCATTTTCCATTACTGCACAGAGAAGGCATGAAACTTTAATTTGAACACTTTAACTTCCACACAATTTAACTTCCCCCATACCATGAAACTTCAAACTGAACATTTCAGCTTCTACAAAGGCATGTGGTATACTTGCTTTTATTAGCTGAAGCATAGAGTTTAAGAGCAGGGGTGTTATGCTGAACTAAAGAAAACATTGGTTAGGCCACAGCTAGAGTATTATGTGCAGTCTGGACTCTACGTTATAGGAGGGATGTGATAGCACCGGAAAGAATGCTGAAGAAGTTTACCAGGATGTTGTCTGGACTGGAAAGTTTTAATTATGAAGAGAGATTGGATAATCTGGAATTGTTTTCATTGGAGTAGAGAGACTGAAGGAGGACATGATTGAGTTGTATAAAATTGAGGGGCAGAGATAGAGTAGATGGAATAAATGTGCCTCTTGGTGGAGGGATCAATGACCACAAGGCCTTGATTTAAAGTAAGAGGCGTGGGCCGGAATTTTACCATCCCGCCCACCATGGGAATCGGAGCTGGCGATGGATGAGCAATGGAAAGGTCCATTTGATCTTGGGTGGGATTTTACGGTTTCAGGACAAGCGAGGCCATAAAACACTAACTATGAGGTTTAGACATGATGTGAGGAAAAACTTTTTCACCCAAAGAATGGTGGGAGTATGGAACTCACGGCCTGAAAGTGTGTGGAAGCAGTGACGCTCACAACAATTAAGTATTTAGGTATGTAATTGTGATGCCAAGGCATACGGGCCAAGTGCTGGAAAATGGGGTTGCGTGGCTTGTCTTTCACACGTGCAGACACAATGGTCCAAAGAGCCTTTTTCAATGCTGTATATTTCTATGACTTTATGAGCAAGATCTTACCACTTCGATCATCCCAAAACTGTAAAATCCTGCCCGAGGTCAGTGGACCTTTCCATGGTCCACACCTCACCTGCTCCGATTCCTGTAGTGGGCAGGACAGTAAAATTCCAGCTTATGGGTCTAACCTCTCCCCATCTGCTGCCAAACTCACTCACTATTGCAAGCTAAAATCCCCTTGGACTTTCTTTTGGCTTCATTTAGTTTAGACCTTAGACAAAAACACGGCTTGTGACAGCAAAATTCTAATTATGTCCCTTGACTCTTTATTGATCTTTTTTATAAGAAACATCTGCTCCCTTATTATGTAAATGAAGTGGATGCACAATAAATTTGCCAGTTCTGGCAGAAGGTCACCAAGCTGAACTGTTAACTCTGTTTCTCTGTTGTTGCCTAATCTGCTGCACATTTCCAGCACTTTTCTTTTTACTTTTGATAATTTTTGTGGCAGTTCACTAAATAAGATGTGTAGCCATAACCTGCAACCTGCCAATATTTTCTAGTCCTAAAACATAAAGGAAATTTCTGACAGTTCAATAAAAATTACCAATTAAATTATGAACTTGCATTCTCCCCAATGGCTCTAATGTCTATCACCCTCTTGCCACTACTAAAGCAGAACAATGCTTTTTGCCCCTAGGGAACACCCTACTTTTCTACCAGAAAGCATCAGCCTTTTCCTCATATTTGCACTCCATGTCCAGTCCAAATCACCTTATGCAGAAATTGATTGCTGCATCTCATTCTGGTGGATCTGGCCAGTCTGTAGTTACAAAAACAAAATACTGCCAAAGCTGAAAACCTGAAAAAGAAACAGAAAGTTCTGGAAATACACCATGGGTCTGGCAATATTTGTGGAGAGAGAGAGATTTAGCATTTCAGATTGGTGACCTGTCTTCAGTTCAGTCCATCCTACTTTTTTTTAGCCCCATCAATTAGTCATGATGTGTTTAGCATTAGCTAACTTTCCTTGCCCATTCACTCTTAAGAACCAATGTCTCCTGTATTCATGCATGGCTCCAATCCATTTGCATTGGCCCAGTCCACAATGGCCACTTATATTTTCTGCACTCAGCAGGTTCTGTGTTCTGTCTAAAGCTCATTAAAGACAAATTTATTTCACTGTTTTTCCTCACCCCCAATTTTCAGGTCATCAGAGTCTGAATCACTCAGTCTTTATACCACTCTGCTCGCTGGAATTACAGACATTGAAGTAATGGACTGCCTTTTGAAAGGCTAACGTTAAATACCAGACCAATTTTCACTAACTATAAAATACACCACTGTAATAAGTGTCAAACTGTATGATTAGTGTAACATGACGACAGAGAGTCTAGTGACAAAAAACATTTCAAATATTTATAACCTTCAGTTTTGATCAAGCATGTTATTAACAAAAGACACATTGTAAATTTAATGTCTTAGTTATTGCAAAAGGAAAGCGGTGATGACTTTGCAGATTATACACCACATATTGGAATTCTGTAAAAGCCAAAACAAGAAAGAAACAATAATGTATTTTGATGGTGAGCTTATAAAAATCCAGAACTCATATTAATGGAGGTGTGAGCCCAGATGTACCCTAAAATTTAAAATGAGAAAAGATATCACAAAGGATATACAGCTCAGAAACTGGTCATTTGGCTTAACTAGTCCATAGTTTATGCTCCACTTGAGCCTCCCCCCATCTTTTCTCATTTAAATCTACCACTGTAACATCTATTCACTTCTCACACATATGTTTGTCCAATTTCTGTTAATTGGATCTTTATTAATTCACTTCAATCATTCCCGAGGTGACCAGTACTGCCTAAAGTTTAGACAATACAAGGCTCACGAGGCAGGTATCTCTGTATAAAGATGTAACTTTATTTAAACCATGAGTTGCCAGGAGACCATCAAAGGGTCAGGACAGATCTGCGACAGAGCTTTCAGATCTTTCTAATGAAATCTGACATATACAATTCAAAGCAGATTAATTATAGGTTTACTTATCAATAACTCCTGCCTTTCTGTAACTTTAAATCAATCATCTTCAGGATACATTGATTGACAATAATACCTGTCAAATATTTTAGCCAATAGCATCCCACTTCCCAGCATAATGGTACTTTATTGGTCCGTAAAATCCGCAAGTTGCCTAATAGCCTAAGATGCTCAGCCCAGAATTCAAATAAACATTCTCATGGGTTCCCTTAAAGGTCACTTTCTAGCCAGGCTAACTCGTGATACTACAGTCCATCTTGTCTGGACAGTGAATAAATCCTGTTCATGAAATATGATTAAGTGTTCTTGACGTTCTTTCCAACCAAAACTTTAACTGATAAATCTTGCCTATTTCAAAGGTTCAATTATTCTATCGAAATATGGCTTCATCCTAATGTCATTTTAACCTAGCAGTAAATTGCTTTTGGATGGCATGGTGACACAGTCGTTAGCACCATTGTTGCACAGCACCGGGACCCAGGTCTGATTCCCAGCTTGGGTAACTCTGCGGAGTCTGCATGTTCTCCCCCTGTCTGCGTGTGTTTCCTTCGGATGCTCCAGTTTTCCCTCACAGTCCTAAAGACATGCTGGTTAGGTGCATTGGCCATGCTAAATTCTCCCTCGGTGTACCCAAACAGGAACCGGAGTGTGGCAACTAGGGGATTTTCACAATAACTTTATTGCAGTGCTAATGTAAGGCTACTTGTGACAATAATAAATAAACCTTAAACTTTAAGTGAACAATATTCCTTAAGATCAATAATAATACATTAAAAATATCAGTGTATATGTTTTATAATCATCACCCATTTGAATCAATTAACTGCACCTCATATGTGTAATTTGCTTCTTGTTAGCTCATAAAGTTATTTTAAAAGTAATTTAACTGAATACTGCTAGTTCTGTCAGTGCCGCCTTAATGTCTAATGGTTTAAAAATCTTACCACCCCATTCGAGGTTCCACTTAAACTTGTGCTAGTGAGTTCCACATTCTTAACACTCCTTGGATGAAGAAGTTCCTTCTGAATTCTTTATTAGATTTCTTGGTGAGTACCTTAGATTGACGGTTTTTCTATGCAAGAGGAAGCATTTTCGCTGAGATGGAGAGACATGCAGAATGTAAAGATAAAAACTGAAAAGATACATGTTTAAACAGAATTGAAGAGTGTTAAATGAGCAGAGACTGTTTCAGAAAAAGACATACAGGCCGGAATTGCCTGGTCATAGGAATTGGAGCGGACAGGGGATGGACAATGGAAAGGTCTGTTGATCTCAGGCAGGATTTTACAGTTTCAGAATGAACGAGGCTGTAAAATCCCTCCCACAGAGGTTTATTTAAACCATACTCACCCTGTAGACACCCGATGGATGGTTAAAAAGGTTACTTACTTGTTCATAACTCTTTGACCAACATTGTTATTGTAATTTTGGGCTCTGGAAGATGAATGAATGCTCGCATGAAGCACTTATGCAATTTGGGGTTGTGTTACATCAAAAAAAACCCTGATTGCATTAAAACTGATGCCTAAGTGAAGAAGCTCCTATGACTTTCCTGTAGATAGAAAAAATACTCCAAGTTAATTGAAAATATTTTGTGTCTGTTCAGGGAGAGTAGGAGTGCTTCCATGGGATCTGTGCACAAGGATATGGTCTTTCCTGCCTTTCTCCAACCTCTCCCCCACTCTACATTCCCTCCTGTGACGTGATACTGAAACATCTCTTCCACATGATTGACCTGCTTTATATGAGCCTTGCCTTTCTGTCAATGGATGCTATGTAGGTTGCTCAATCTTCCTCTATCACACATCTGACAGCTGCTACTTATTAGTGACATTAGATGATGCAGTTAAAATGCATCCCTGAATCCCAAACTTAGACAAGTGAGTGTGTTTTTCACTTGCCTTGCCCCTACACTTCAACAATGTTCTGAAGGTTAAAATCGGTATTCAAAAGCAGTATCCAAGACCAACATTTATACAGCATCTTTAAAGTATTGATATGTCCCAAGGTGCTTCACACTAGCATATAAAGCAATAAAGTAGGTGATATGATGGAGGTAGAAGTAGAAACGTGAGGGAGAGAATGAGGTTGGAAGCTCAGGTTGTGTTGAATGGGACTGAGATTATAAACAGTCATGTTAAAACTGAGACAGTGGCTGGGGAGAGAAGTAGAATAAGTATAATGGGTATGGAGATTACGGTCAAGGTTTCACTTGGAAAGTCAGTGATGATTGCTCCATTAATTTAAATTTGTTACTTAGAAAGTGAAAAGAGAATTGGAAGGAAACTTCTTAACACAGGGTTAGTTTTCAGTATGGAATGCTTCACCATAGGTGGGAGTTAAGGCAAGTATATTTTAATGGAAAAGCAAAGCTTGAGTCAGAGGAAGATTTGGGATAATGGAAAAGAGCAAACTTGAACTTAACTAGAGAGTTGGCATTGGAACATTGAATCCATTATCTCCTTTTGTGTTGCCAACTCCTATCATTCTATCTTACAATACCAATAATTGTATTTGCAATGGAAAATAAATCTGAAGTTATCACTGGACGGAAAAAGTGCAGTGTCACAAGATTTTCCGGTTCCACAGTGTCTAAGTTTTCTTCAAGTGTTTTGTACATTTTTGAAGTTTATTTATTGCTTGCTTTTGTATTGGATTTTCCACTGACAGATCTATAGTAGAAAAGTTTTGTAATGTCATTTGATCTTCCATGGCATTCCTCATGCATAAAGCAGCTTGATTCCTACAACCGTGTCTCTGCTTGTCTTCCACTCTTAAACTTTTTCCGTGTTTGTATTCACTGTTTCTGTTTGTTCTATCTGTACAGCGTGCAAGAACTAATACTTTTCGATGTATGTTAATACATGTGACAATAATAAATCAAAATCAGCGGAGGGGGGTCTGCCAGGGTGAGGGAGGTGGGAGAATCACCACAGCCTGGGGGCGGGGGGGGCGGAGTGAGGGTGGGTAGGCTACATATCAGGGTGCTCTGGGTTAAGTGGGGTGAGGCTGGCCTGGGAATTGTTGTTGGGGTCATGATTGGGCGGTGGGAGGGATTGGGGCTGGAGGGGCAGCACTGTGGTCCCGGGCTAGCCAATGATCAAGCTGGCCAGCAAATGGGGAGTCTGACAGATCAGGACCACTGTACATGCACAGAGTTTCAGAACTGTCAGACTCCAATGTGAATAGCACCCTCTCAGTTTTTAGTGATATTCTTGATTGTGACCTCTGCATTGCACAGAGTGGGGAGATTTAAGTGAAAAGCTGCTCTGAGAAAACAGTCATGATCTAGAACAACAATCTTCCATGTCAATTTTAAAAAGCCTGCGTCTGAAGCTGAGAAGCTCCCAATGCTGGGAAGAGTTGAGATCAATGATAAATAAAACACAAGTCAGTAAATCTCAGTTGAGGACTGAGGATGAGAAAGCCAGATACATGCAATGTTAAGTTGAATGTTGGGCTGTGGAGCTGAGATTTGGGATTGGATCAGGGAGGATGTATAAGAAATTGACTTTGAGCAGAATTGGATCTCAACATGCAGCACACTGAGTGAGAAAGATCCAGGATAAAAATGATGTATGTTAAATCAGATGAACAAAATTTAATTATAGATATAGATGGCTTGCCTGCAGAAGGCAGAGAGTGGTTGTGGATGGGGCTTTTTCTGAATGGAGGTCAGTCACCAGCGGAGTGCCTCAAGGATCTGTTCTGGGACCCTTGTTGTTTGTCATTTTCATAAATGACCTGGATGAGGAAGTGGAGGGATGGGTAAGTAAGTTCGCTGATGACACGAAGGTCGGTGGTGTTGTGGATGATCTGGAAGGATGGCAAAAGTTGCAGCAGGACATAGATAGGATGCAGGACTGGGCGGAGAAGTGGCAGATGGACTTCAACGCGGATAAATGTGTAGTCGTCCATTTTGGCAGAACCAACGGGATGAACGAGTACACTATCAAGGGCAGAAGTCTGAATAGTGTTGAGGAGCAGAAGGATCTTGGGGTCCGGGTCCACAGGACTCTTAAATCGGTCTCGCAGGTGGAGGATGTGGTCAAGAAGGCGTATGGTGTACTGGCCTTCATTAATCGAGGGATTGAGTTTAGGAGTCGGGAGGTAATGCTGGAACTTTATAAGACCCTTGTCAGGCCTCATTTGGAGTATTGTGCGCAGTTCTGGTCGCCTCACTATAGGAAAGATGTAGAAGCTATTGAGAGGGTGCAGAGGAGATTTACAAGGATGTTGCCTGGACTGGGAGGCATGCCTTATGAAGTTAGGTTGAGGGAGCTGGGACTCTTTTCCCTGGAGAGACGAAGGTTGAGAGGCGACCTGATAGAAGTTTACAAAATGTTGAGAGGAATAGATAGGGTGGACTCTCAGAGGCTATTTCCCCGGTTTGAAATGGTCGCTACGAGAGGACACAGATTTAAGGTGCGGGGAGGGAGGTTCAGAAGTGATGTTAGGGGTAAGTTTTTCACTCAGAGGGTGGTGAGTGAATGGAATCGGCTGCCGTCAGTGGTGGTGGAGGCGAACTCGCTGGGGTCTTTTAAAAGACTTCTGGATGAGTATATGGGGTTTAATGAGATTGAGGGTTATAGATAGGTCTGTAGGTTGGTAGGTGATGTGATCGGCGCAACTTGTGGGCCGAAGGGCCTGTTTGTGCTGTAGTGTTCTATGTTCTATGTTCTATGTTCTATATCTCAAAATAAGAAAGAAACAGCTGGCATTTGCATGGATACTTGATAACGTGTTTTTATTTGCTTAGCACAGATTAGTTAGTCTTACAAACTCATTACACCACAATTATGCAAATATCTAACATTGTATTGCACATATGCAACATTACAGACGCCAATCATGTGAAATTGTCAGTTTATTTCATTTGCTGACACTTTCACTTCTAAGTCGGAAAGTTCTGAGTTCAAGCGCTACTACAAGGCTTGGGCATGTAAGGGCCTTCGTATGGAAGGAATTCTGCATTATCTTTGCCCATTCTGACACTTTCACTTGTAGCTTGTCTTTTGCGAAAAGCATATTCTGCAAATTCTGGAGATCTGAACCCAAACCGAAACTGCTGGAAATATTCTGCAAGCGAGGCAACTATGGCGAAAGAAATATTGCAGGGTAATGACTTCCACCAGAACTGGAAAAAGTTAACAGCTTTTAAGTAATTAAAGAGATAGGGAAAAGGGGGAGAGGAGGAAAGAACTACAGAGAAGGTCTGAGATTGCGTGGAAGGCATCAGGTGACAACGGTAGAAGGCTAAAGGGAATGGTTGCGACAAGGTTAAAAAAAACAAAAGGGAGGTTCAGACAAAGCATAACTAGAAATAGCAACCTACAGTTGCCCTCCAGAAAAATGGGGCTAGAGCTTATGATCTGAAATTGTTAAATTCTGTGATGTGTCTGGAAGTGTGTCACTTGGGCCTTATTGAAAAATGAAGTGCTGTTTCTCAAGCTTGGTTGAGTTTCTTTTGAACAGTTTGAGACAGACATCTGAACAGAAGTATGGCAGAGAATTAAAATGACATGAAGTAGGAGGAGACTTGTGGCCACACTTGAGGCCTGAACAGAGACGTTCTGCAAGGTGGTTGCTCAATCTACATTTGGTCTCACTGACATAAGGGAGACTGTGTTGTGAGGATATAGTAGAGGACCACTAAATTGGTCCTTCTGAATGAAGGGGTTATCCAATGATAAACTGAGTATATTATGCCAATATTGTCTGGGGTTTAGAACAACGAGAAACAATCTCATTGAAATAAACAAGATTCTAAGGAGGCTAATAGGGTGGACACTGAGATATTTCCTTTCAGAATTCCATTTCATTTCAGAATCTAAAGAATGGGGGCTCAGTCTCAGGGTGAAGGGCTGATCATTATTAAAGATAAGATCAGGAACTACAAGGAATTTTATGAAGTTAGCCTTGACCCTAACTTTTACATTTGATTTTGGCATTAGGGAAGCATAAGATGTTTCACTCCAGTATGATTCAAGCGACCCCCTAGGAAGCTTTTATCAAAACAACTTTAAGAACACAGTTACATAAGAACATAAGAAATAGGAGCAAGAGTAGGCCATCTAGCCCTTCGAGCCTGCCCCGCCGTTCAATAAGATCATGGCTGATATGAAGTGGATCAGTTCCACTTTCCCACTTTCTCCCCATAACCTTTAATTCCCCTGTCTTTCAAAAACCTATCTACCCGTGACTTAAATATATTTAGCGAGGTAGCCTCCACCACTTCAACGGTCAGAGAATTCCAGAGATTCACCACCCTTTGAGTGAAGAAGTTCCTCCTCAACTCCGTTTTAAACCGCCCCCCCCCGCCCTTATCTTGAGGCTGTGTCCTTTAGTCCTGCTATCCTTTCTAAGCAGGAAGAATCTCTCTACCTCTACCCTATCCACCTCCTTCATTATCTTATACGTCTCTATAAGATCCCCCCTCATCCTTCTAAACTCCAACGAGTACAGACCTAGTCTATTTAGTGTCTCTTCATAGTCCAACCCCCTCATCTCCAGTATCAGCCTAGTGAATCTCCTCTGCACTCCCTCCAAGGCCAATATATCCTTCCGCAAGTGTGGCGACCAAAACTGCACACAGTACTCCAGCTGCAGCCTCACCAGTACCCTGTACAGTTGCAGCAAGACCTCCCTACTTTTATATTCTATCCCCCTCGCTATAAAGGCCAACATTCCATTCGCCTTCTTGATCACCTGCTGCACCTGCAGACTGGGTATTTGCGAACCAGTTATAGTATAACAAAAAGAATTAGCATAACTTTCATCAATTGAAATATTTAAACATGACAAAATATGATTCTTAACAACTAGCTATCTCTATTGATTCAATTTAGCAGTATGGCCCTAGACATGAGTCCCTTCTTTAGAACCAGTTAGCACAGAAAGATGCTTATGTAGGTACTAGATTTCTAGCCATTTGAAACTTCTGAAGAGTGATCAAAACAGAGACTTGTCTTCTAATTCTCATGTAGCAGCTTCCAGAGAAAGCTCCATCCTCAAACAATAGAATCTTATAGGAAAAGGCTGATTCCTTGGCCAATCCGAGACTCAACTTCAAGAAGTGTATGAGATACAGAGAAAGCAAGCCCTCTCTAAAGATCCCAAGAAACAGACTATCTTAGGATCTCTGTGAAAGCCAGTCATGTGCACTACCTGTCAATCAACCCAATCAAGCCCCACTCTGCATTATCCCAGGGGAAAACACAAAACAACAGAACGCTGCACTAATTCAGATCAGAACAAGCACTGTATCAATTAAGATCAATTATGTTGCTGCAGCGACACTACACTGCTTCTGGATTCAGACAAAATGGCTCCCAATAATTAAAACAATCTGCTATGACAGATCCTGCACAAACAATATGACAGATACATTTCTTAAAAGCAGAGCATTGTCATATCATTTGGGACAGAGATGAGGAGAAATTACTTCACTCATTGACAATAAATCTTTGGAAGTCTGTACCCCAGAGGGTTACTTTTATGGCTGGGTTAGATAGATCATTGGTGTCTCAGAAAATCAAGGGACACGGAGAGTGAAATTGAAGCCCGAGATCAGCCGTTATGATACTGAATGGTGGAGTAGGCATGATGGGCCATATAGTCTACTCCTGCTTCCATTGTTTGTGTGTTTTCTTTTTAGAGGCTGATTAAAATGTGATACAGCAGTGGCATCTGCCTATTCAGGTGGATGGACAGACCACTGTCGATACAAACAAAACATACCATTCATAGGGCACACAGGGGAGAAGGAAAAGAGAGGTTGCAGAATATATTGTTACAGTCATGGCTGTGGTGTAGAAAAAGATCATATATGGTAGGTCCATTCAAAAGTCTGATTGCGGCAGGAAAGAAGTTGTTCTTGAAACGGTTGGTACATGATCTCAAACTTCTGTATCTTTTTCTCAACAGAAAAACATGGAAGAGAGTATGTTCGGGGTGTGTGGGGCCCTTAATTATGTTGGCTGGTTTTCCAAGGCATCGGGAAGCCTAGACAGAATCAATGGATGGGATACTGGTTTGTGTGATGGATTGGGCTACATTCTTAACCCTTTGTAGTTTCTTGCACTATTGGTCAGACCAGGAGCCATTTCAAGCTGTGATGCATCCAGAAAAGATGCTTTCTATGGTGCATCTGTAAAAATTGGTGAGAGTTGTAGCAGACATGCTGAATTTCCTTTGTGTCTAACCAAGTGAAATTTTTTAAGAAATATTCTGTGAACCAAAGGTAACTGCAATCTTGTGTGTTAAAGTTTCCTTAAAATTCCATATATGTTATTGGAATAAGTGGCTTTTGAATTCAGTAGACCCTGCTTTAAAGTTGTGATACATGGACCAAGTTTCCCTTTGGCATTTGTTTTACGCAACAGTTAACATCTGCTAGATCATAACATCACTGTGTGAAGAGTAGCAAGGAATTCTCCCAATATGCTCACTAATACTCTTTTAGTTTTGTTTGCTGATGTTGTAACTGAGAGAGCACATTCCCTGCGCATATAGTTGCAGTGCCTCTGACACCACTGACAGTGACATCCCAGGCAGCTGCCTGTATTGTAGATGGAGCAGCTCTAACCATGATGGAAAAGAACATGCAACACAATTCTCATTCCAACTTGCTTACCACTCCCCCACCCTCTCATGCACACTGCTCCCTCCCACTGGATTTTCCCTCCTATTCAAAACACCACCCCACTCCCTCCTGCTTACCTCACCAGGTGAAGGAGTGAAGTGAGTGGCAAGCAGGAGTGAAAGCCATTGTGAGTGTTTAGTAACAGAGTGGTCTGAGGGAATGGTGATTATGATTGAAGGTCATAGGGAGTGGCAAGTGGGAGTGAAGGCCAAAGGGAGCAGTGAGCAAGAGGATTGGTGAAGAGTGGGAGTGAAGACTGAAGGGACTGATGAATAAGAGGATGGGGCAAAGGGATTGGTGAGTAGAAAAGTGGGATGATGGAAGTGCTGAGTGGCAGGGAGCAACAGGCATGAATAGTGAGCTGCAAGTGGAAGGTCATGGGAAAAAGCAATGAACAGGAGCGAGTTGGAACAATTGGCAGGAACCAGCAAAGGGAGAGCAATAAACAGGAGCGAGTAATGGCAAATGTGGTCTAGAAAGGGGAAGCAGAGTAGGAAGTAGAGAGTGGATTTAGAAGTGGTGAGCAGAAGGGAGCGAAAGTGGGAGAAAGTTGCAAACGGAGTATTGATGACCACTTCCATAATTTTATTCATGATTGAAACTAATCTGATGGGTAGTGATTGGCTGGGTTGGATTTGTCCTGCTTTTTCTGGACAGGACATTCTGGGCAAATTTCTATATTGTTGAGTAGATGCCAGTTTTGTAGTTGCACTGGGACAGCTTGGCTTTAGGCACGGCAACTTCTGCAGCCCAGGTCTTCAGTACCATTGCTAGAATATTGTCGGCCTATAGCTTTGCAATATTCAGTGCCATTTCTTGATATCACATGGAGTTAATTTCCTTAGCTGAAGAATGACATCTGTGACACTAGGGATCTTCAAAGGAGGCTAAGATAGTACTTCTGAGCCACACAGTACTTCTGACTGAAGATTGTTGCCCCCTCCAGCAAATTGTTTAATTTTCCTCCACCATTCACAGCTGAATGTGACAGGACTGCAGAGCTTAGATCTGATCAGTTGGTTGTGGATTTGTTTATTGTGTTTAGCCCAAGTAGTCCTGTGTTGTGGCTCCACTAGGTCAGTACCTCAGTTTTAATATGCCTGATTATGCTTCTGGCATGCCTTCCTGTACACTTCTTTGAGCCAGGATTGATTCCCTGGCTTGCGGATAATGGTAGAGTAGGAGCTACTGAGGATAAACATCGTGGTTGAGTACAATTCTGCTGCTACTGATGGTCCACATACTCAGTCTTGAGTTGTTTAATATTTTCAAAATCTATTGCATTTAAAACAATGGGAATGCTCCTAGCATGATGGGAGATCTCCTCAATGTAAAGATGAGATTTTGTCTTCTCAAGGGCTGTGCAGTGGTAACACTAAAAAAATTGTCATGGACAGATGCATTTGTGATGGGCACATTGGTGAGGATTGGTTCCCTCATCACCTGTGGCAAACCCAGTATAGCAGCTATTTCATTTAGGACTCGGCCAATTTGGTCCATGATGGTGCCACCGACCCACTCTTAGTGAAGGAATACTGATTCATTAGTTGAGGAAGGTTGGGAATGTGGTAATCAGCAGAGTATTTCCTTGTCCATGTTTAACCTGATGCCATGGGCCTTCATGGGGTCTAGAATCAACATTGAGTGCTCACAGGACAATTCCTCCACATGCCCCCCCACCCAGGCTGCATACCACTGAGCCACCCCTTCTGCCGGGTCTGTTCTGCTGGTCAGACAAGATATATCCAGGCATGATGTTAGTGGTGTCTGGGACATTATCTGTAAGGTGTGATTCGGTGAACATGACTAATTTGGCCTACGCTTGGCTAGTCTGTGGGACAGCTTTCCCAATTATGGCACAAGCTCTTAGATGTTAGGAAGGAGGACTTTGCAGCATTGACATGGCTGTTTTTGCCGTTGTCATTTCTGATGTCTAGCTCGATACGGAATGGTTTCATTCCTTAGTGCAATGAGATTCTCATTCATCCACCGTTGACTTTATCTTGAAGGTAGGACTTTGTGACAAGTTTTTTGTTAATTAATGTTCATGGTATGCAAATATATTACAAATAGGAACTCACCTGAGGTGCAACATGATGCAAAAACACTATTGACCTTACCTCTGCATCTCACCTTTCTATCAGAAATTGACATTTTGCATCCTGCAAATTCAGCCACCCAATATTTCTCCCTTTTACGGCTCCATAAACCACCCCCTGCCAATACGTGGTAATGAACCATATTATCTAACAAATCTAGATTTGATCTTTGCACTATGCCAGTTAGTTGATTTCAACTGGAATATTGTCAGGATTGGTAAAATTTCCTGTTTTGCTCCTCAAAATTAAAGCCATTTTGAATTTAGCCTTTGAGTATTCCTTTAGGTAATTGATTATTAATCTAAGTAATCCAAAGCCACCATACATATTTCCAAAGTACTTCAGTGACAAAATTGTACCTTAGTCTCTCACTTCTCCACTCCTGGTCTGAATCAGAAATCAAACAGCACTGAAGTTGCAAGCTGTTAGGGTTGAGAATCAGGCTTCCATAAGCAGGTAGCTTGCCCACCTGACTGGAATCACCCTGCATACGGAACTGGATAGCCACCTCCTTGAACTGCTATAATTCATGTGGTGTAGGTACACCCATGTGCTGTAGGGAGGGAATTCTAGGATTTTGACCCAGTAACAGTGAGGGAATGGTGATATATTTCCAAGTCAGGATCATGTGTGGCTTGGAGTGGAACTTATATGTAATTGTGTTCCGTGCAACTGCTGGCCTTACCCTTCTAGGCTGTAAAGATCATAGGCTTGTACCATAGGGACATTCTGCAGTGCACCATGTATATGGTAGACACTGTTGCCACTATGCATTGGTGATGGATGGAACAGATGTTGAAATTGGTGAATGGGGTACTTATCGAGTGGACCGCTTTGCCCTGGATGTTGTCAAATGTCTCGAGTGTTGTTAGAGCTGCACTCATCTAAGCAAGTAGACAATATTCCATTACACTCCTGACTTGTGTCTTACAGGTGACTCCACAGAATTCCCAGCCCCTAACCTCCTTTGTAGACACACTATTGAAATGGCTGGTCTAGTTCAGTCCCTGGTCAATGACAGCCATGATGTGGGTATGCCGGCGTTGGACTGACGTAAACACAGTAAAAAGTCTGACAACACCAGGTTTTAGTCCAACCTATTTATTTGATAATATACTCGCAAGCTTTCGGGTTCGCATTCTAATCAGTAATCTCTAAACTGTCTGTGCTTTATATGCTCTGTCTGAGGCCAGAACTCTCCATTCACCTGACAAAGGGGCTAACCCGAAAGCTTGCGAGTATATTATCAAATAAATAGGTTGGACTAAAACCTGGTGTTGTCAGACTTTTTACTGCAATGACAGCCACCCAGGATGTTGATAGTGTGGGATTCAGTAATGAAAATGCCATTGACTGTCATGGGGAGGAGATTAGATTCTCTTTTGTTGGAATGGTCATTGCCTGGCACTTCTGTGGGATGAATGTTACTTGCAACGTATCAGCCCAAGCTTGAATGTTGTCCATTTCTTGCTGCATGTGAACAAAGACTGCTTCAGAATCTGAGGAATCACCAGTGGAACTGAACATTGTGCAATAATTAATGAACATTTCACTTCTGACCTTATGATTGAGGGAAGGCCATTGATGAAGCAGCTGAAAATTTGATGGGGTGCACATGACACAAATTCTTCAGCCTGAAAAAGTAATTTTTAACTGATGAATTTATTGAATCAGAGCACCTTGCATCACTTCCTTTATAAGCAATGGTGGTGTGTTATAGTCCATTTAAGGAGTCTAACTTACTGTGGCAACATGCACTTCTATATGCATGTTGTAGCCTGGAGCAATGGATAGTGATGTTAGAAGCTCCAATGTTCCTCCCATCACATGGCTAACCAGACATCACCCTCACTTTTATGATCTGTCATTGGCACATGTTGGGGTGATTTGCAGGTTGATAGTTAACCTGTTTGGTTGCATTATGAATGAACTTTCCTTAGCCGTTGAGTCTTGGGGTGGGAATTAAAACTGGAGCTTTTAGTTTAGAGATGGGATACTACCCACTGCCATGAGACCTCCTAATCATTTGTAAGTACTACTCTCAAATCCATCATAAAGGAAAATTTGAGCACATTATTTGGTTATACCTTAAATAAAGCAGCACTCAACACAATTAAATTTAACATGTGTAGGCATTTAGGATTCAGATTGGGGTTGTTTTGGCTGCAAAACCACTGCTTTGTCACTCTCTATAATTGTAACAAAACAACATATAAAAAAATCATGTGTTACTTTACTGACCATGACCTTCTACTTTATTGCTTCATGTTTGATCTTTGACCCTTATCTAATCCTAGTGTGACATGAGAACCTTAGGCGCAAGTGCGGTGGAGTTGTCAAGAGAGTTGGGACAGGGTTTTATGGCCTAATCATCCCAAAACCATAAAATCCTGCCCGAGGTCAATGGACCTTTCCATTGCTTGCCCACTCTGTAGCGGGCAGGGTGGTAAAATTCTGGCCTTGGTGTTTTTGTGTATTGTAAACCTATATGGGTTTTCTGTCTGGATACAAGAATTCTTGTGACCCCAATGTTAGTTTCCATATGTATGCTGATGGCACCCAGTTCTGTTTTGTCACTATCTCTCACAACTCCTCCACTATTGGTAAATTATCAGACTGCTTGACACCCAGGACTGGATGAACAAAAATGTCCTGCAATTAAATATTGGGAAGTAGTGAAACCATTGTTTCCAATCTTCGCTTAAACTCTATTTCCCTAACTGTCAACTCCATCCTTCTTGCTGGCAACAATCTGGGAATAAACCAGTCTGTTTGCAACATTGGTGTCACATTTGATCATAGAATGAGCTTCCATCCTCATATTCATGTCAATTCTCAGACTACTATTTTCCACCTTTGTAACATTGATCTATTTTGTTCCTGTCTCAGCTCATCTGCTGCTTAAACCCTCATCCGTGCCTTCATTACTTCTAGTTGGTTTCTCACATTCTAACTTCTGTACACTTTAGGCCATTCAAAACTATATTTCTTGTGACTTAACTCACAATAAGTTCCATTGCTCTACTACCGTTATTCTTACTGACTTGCATTGGCTCCCAATCAAGCAATACCTTGATTGCAAAATTTTCATTCATGTTTTTACATTCATCCCCATGGTCTTGCCCTCCCTATCTTTGTAAACTCCTCCAACCCCACATTCCTCCAAGGTACTCCGCTAATTCTGGGCACTTGAGCATTCCCAGTTATAACTGCGCCATTGTTGATGTGGCCGTGCCTTTAGTCGCCTTGACCCACACTTACAAATTCCCTCCCTACACCTGTTCATCTCTCCACCCACTTTCCTCCTTTAAGGCACTTCTTAAAATCTACCACTTTGGTCTTTTTATTTGACCATCTGACCTAATATTTCCCGATGTGACTCAGAGTCATGCTGTTATGTATTACTCTGAGGAAGCGCCGTGGGGATTTTTCATTACGTTAAAAGTTCTAAATATAAGTTATTGTTGTAATGTACGTGTAGTTTGTATTTACAGGAAAAATTTCAGAAAATGCAGTTAGCTAAAGAATTTCTATTTGGAACATTAACATGACTCAGTAGTTAGTTACTAGCCAACTATAATTCTGCAATTTTCTGTTCCATTTCCAAATTCCAGCATCCAAAGTATTTCCACTGCAGTTGTTTACAGTATTTGCTTGCTTTATTCCGCAGTTCTGATTTTAAGCATTGCCTTTTTCTGGGTAAAGTAATATTTCAACTGATGGAATTAAAATACAAATGTAGTGATGTCAGTACTTGAATGGCATATATGAATTTTGTGGTTTCTGCAATCTTCATGAAATACATCGGCTCAAGCCATTGTATAAGCAGTTGACACCATTATTTCCTGAGATTTCTTTGCATTCGTAAGTTCACAGAATTTTAATTCTGCAGAAATATTTCTTTAGTAGAACTGCACAAAGGGCAAATTGTATCTCATGTTGGGTCTGACAGTTTTTTTTCCATTGCTAATGGGATGATTGAGATTGGCAGTACTGTTGACTTATATAGCTGATAACATTTCAGAGCAAGTGCTACTTCATCAATGCTTGAGACCAAAAAATATCCTCCATGCTTTTGGTATTTTTGATTTTGAAAGAAGTAACATTGCAGAAACCTTTTCTGATTGTGTGCTATAAATGCCTTCCAGACCAGAGCTTGCTGGCATTGAGATACTAAACAGATAATTGAACTCCTTTACAGTCTCAAATTTGTGAACAATTGACCTTTTTTGGCAAAGGAAGATTTTGCATTTGTATAGACTCTTTCATGATCGCTGGACATCTCAATGTGCTTTACAGTCAATTAAGTGCAATTTGCTAAATTGCACACAGTAAATGCTCGCAAAAAGCGATATAATTATGCCTGTGTAATCTATGTTTACAGTCTTGTTGGACAAATAAATATTGACCAGGACATTGGTGACAACTGCCCTGCTCTGTTTTAAAATAGAGCCAAAGGATCTGTTACATCTACCCAAGAGAGCAAATAGAGTTTCAGCTTAAAAGTCTCATCTGAAATTGGTACATCTGACATGCAACTCTTTCTCAATGCTGCCTTGGAATGTCAGTCTTGACTTTTGTGCTCAATTTTGGAATGGGACTAGAACTGGAACTTTCTAATGTCAGGGCAACAGTATTTCAAACTGAGCTATGGCTGACAGGTTCACTAAGTTAAGATTATTCTTGAATCAAGTACTGAATTCCTGAATTGAAATGAAACTTGCATCATAACTCACAATGCCAGGTACCCGGGTTCAATTCCAGCCTTGGGTGACTGTCTGTGTGGAATTTGCATATTCTCCCCGTGTCTTTGTAGGTTTCCTCCCACAGTCTAAAGATGTGCAGATTAGGTTGATTGGCCATGCTAAATTGCCCCTTGGTTATGAGGTTAGGGTGGAGGGGAGCACTTGGGTGGGACGCTCTTTCAGAGAGTCAGTGCAGACTCAATGGTCAAATGGCTTCCTTCAGCACTATAACTAATTTATATTAGACAGGAACAATATAAACTATATTTAAAAAGGGGGAAAAATTGCCAAAATGCCTGATTTTGTTTCAGAAAGTGATAAAGTAATCACTTTGACTTTGAGGCATCTCAGCCTTTATTTTCACCACAATCCTAACTTCGGACTTGTTGATCATGAGAAGCTTTGTAGAATCAAGAGATGCAGAATGTGCTGCCTGTACTATATGCTGCAAAAGTATTTATGAAGTTAGACATTGGTGGTTCCTGGATATTGATGTTGGGAGGTTTGCTGATGGTATGATTCCATAGTTCTTTGTCTTCAAATACTGTCCTCTTCTCCATCAAATCACCCATAATCACTCCTCTGATAAAACAAACAATATTCCATCCTTGCAAACCATCTCCAACATCCTTTTCTTCTCCAAAGACCTTAAATGTGCTGTTGCATCTCAAATCTGTGCCTATCTTCACTTCAAATCTGTTTGAGTCCCTCCCAACAGAGTTTGCCGTGCCGTAATATGGAAATAGCTCTCACCAAAGTCAAATGACATTTTATGTAACTGTGACAAAGGCACACTATCCTTTCTAGTCCTCCTCGACCTGTCTGCAGTCCTTTGTTTTTATAATAATATAAAGGCACCAGTCACTCACCCTAAGCAAACTTGGGGTGCAGATTCTTGAACTATAAGGGCCTCAGTCCTTGCCATTGGCTACTCGATTGCAGAGTACCATGTACCAGTATGGGTACAACTCATCCCATACAGGTCTTGTAGATACCCAGCTCCACTACAATGTACATTATCTTGGTTGTCATGACTCAGTCTGGAGCAACATCATGCCCCCTCGCATAAGGTGAGAGATTGCAAAAAGAAACTGGAGAAGGTTTACACCTCGCCATAATCATCAAGCTGATTTGAGATTAAATCTGCCTGCTTCCGTTCTTATCTATTCGACTATAGCTAAAGAATATCTGCAATGGTTTTTCTTCTTACTCCCCACAGCAACCTCTGGTAACCCTTAAAGGATCTAATCTTGACCATCTCCAATTTCTCATCTACAGGCTGCTGTCAGAAAAGATACCATTAGTTTTCACATGTACGCTGATGACACTCGGCGCTACCTTATCAGATTTATTCTCCGCTCTCTAACTTTTCAGATTTCTTGTATGACACCATCTGAATGAGCAGAAATTCCTTTCAACTAAACATTTGAAAGACCAAAACCACAGACTTGATCCCTCTCCCTGGCAACTCCTGAAGCTGAACCAGGCTGTTTGCAACATGTCATATTTGGCCGCTAGATGAATTTTTGGCAATATGTTATCATTACTAACATCACCAATTCCTAACTCTATAACATAACTCTACTGAACCCTTGCTTCAACTCATCTCTCATCATGGAGGGGATGCAGAGGAGATTAATTAAGTTGATTTCGGAGTTGAGAGGGTTAGCTTATGAGGAGAGATTGAGTAGACTTGGACTACACTCATTGAAATTCAGAAGAATGAGGGGAGATCTTATAGAAACAAAAAAGATAGAAGCAGGGAAATTTCCACTGGCAGATGAAACTAGAACTAGGGGGCAATGCCTCAAAAGAAAGGGGAGCAGATTTAAGACAGGGTTGAGGAGGAACTTCTTCACCCAAAGGATTGTGGCTCTGTGGAATTCCCTGCCCAGTGAAGCAGTTGAGGCTACTTCATTTAATGTTTTTAAGGCAAACATAGATACATTTTTGAACAGTAAAGGAATTAAGGGTTCTGGTGAGCAGACAGGGAAGTGGAGCTGAGTCCACGAAAAGATCAGCCATGATCTTATTGAATGGCGGAGCTGGTTTGTGGGGCCAGATGGCCTACTCCTGCTCCTAGTTCTTATGATCTTATGCTGCTGAAACTCTTATGCCTTTGTTACCTCTGGTTTTGGCAAATCCAGTTTGGCACTCCTAGCCGGCCTCTCACTTTCAGCCTTCCATAAACCTGAGACCATACTAAACACTGCTGCCTGTGTTCCTACCTACCAGTTCCTGTACATCCATCATTGTTGTGCTTCCAGTTCATCAATAGCTCACTTTTAAAAAATCTCCTCCTTGTACTTTAATCCCTTGGCGGCCTTGCCTCTCCCTATCTCTGTAATCACCTCTGGTTGAAAACACCCTGAGATATCAGCACTTAATCCCAGTCTCTTGAGAATTTCGATATTAATGGCTCCACATTTAGCGGCTGTTCTTGCAGCTGTCAAAACCCTATGGTCTAGAATTCTATACCTAAATATCTATCTCTCTTTCCTCCTTTAAGCATTCTTAAAATTTTCCTCTTTAACCAAGCTTTTGGCCATCTGCTCTCTCCTTATATGTCCCGGTGTCAGACTGCTATTTGAAAATGTTCCTGTGAAGTATCTTGGGACCTTTCATGACATTAAAGGTGTTCTATAAATGCAAGTTGCTGTTGTTTATTCTGATCTTTGCACTTGATGTTAACTCCGCTTCCATGCCACAGAAGATCTGTTTGTAATATAATACAACTCACTTTCTCTCTTGACAAAGACTTAAAATTGTAGGTTCATTTTCTTGCCCAGTAGAACAGCTACTATTTAAAAGCTAGGTCAGTTACTCCTATTGCTGACTGTACTGAAAAAAACCTGAGCCCTAGGGTGCAGTTGTGGAGCTCAAATGCTGACTGTAAACTGTTTGGCAAACACACATGGCTCAATACAACCTTTAATAGAAGAACTCTGACCTTGTTGTTTCCTTGTATCACGACCACAGCTAATCAGTCACCTTTCAAAACATTTATAGATATAGCTGTCAATAAAATCCATGATTCCAGGCTGAGGTCTGATTCCTTAATCTGTGCCAAGGTGTCACAGCATTATTGTGTTCAAACAAACTGAGGTTAAAGTCTATTTCCCTCCTCTATTCTAAGTAGTTTGTCGATCTTTGACAATGACATAACATTGGGAGTTCCTCCCAATCAGCAACTTGTCATTTCTAATGTCCTATTAGCCTCAGTGATTCAATACAGCCAACTTTCTTGGAACTAAAAAAAAGTTTATTTCAAGAAAGGATCATGGATATGGTTTGTTAGCGACCTGTTACAATGAAGAATATAATTCAGCATGAATGCACATTTTTATCATGGCTCCTTATAATGGGTAGAATCATCTTTTCTTGCTGGTGGTGAGTTTGGAAGTGGAAAGGATATGTAATTAGGCAGGATGATGGCGTACCAGAAACCTGCCACCTTCCTCCCTCAGCCCGGGATTAAGCTCTGAGTAGGAAAGCCATGGTCAACTTTCATGTTTCGCCATCCCATTGAGATCCTTCAGTGGACAGTTAAACATGACTTAAGGGCCTTGTCACTGCTATTAACCCAAAAGGTCCCTTGATCAAAAGCACCCATTGCCTGATCATGTGAGTGGACATTGGGAAAGGGCAGCCCAGTGAGGACCATCCTGCTGTGCCCTTGTCTTCATCCCACAAACTGTCCCTCTCCCCACCCAGAGCATCCCTCTCCCCCACCCCCAACCCTGCCACATTGCCTATCTGTCACTCAATGATCCTGCAACCATGGTGTATGTCCTTGCAGCTATAGCCACAACCTCCCCTGTGGCACTGTGAGCACAAGATCTGATGGCTTCTGGGGCTTTGATTCTAGGGCAAGGCAACACTGCTGGCCTCTATGCCTGATTGTCTTGTGGTGTGATGGGCCTTGGTTGGGTGTCTCATTGGCTCTCCAGCCAGCAGGCGAGGCGTTAATACCGCAACAAGTTTTTGTCTAATATTACTACAGTTACAGCAGGAATGGAGGCAAGAAAGATGTGATTTAGATGGGTGGCCCTTTTTTTATTTATTCTGATGCAGATACAGAGGGTTGATAACAAAATCAATGATTCAGCTACCAAAAGAAGTGAAAACTGAACTATGATGTATTTGTATTAACACATGTGTTAAAACATATTTACGGTTTGATTGGTGCATATTTAACTATTTTTGACCTGCATTATAGTAATAATGGTTCTGGGGAGAGCTGGTGACATGATGATAATCCCATTGGATTAGTAATCCAGAGCCACAGGCCAATGTTATAAGGATACAAGTTCAAATCCTACCATGGCTGCTGGTGGAATTTAAATTCAATTAATGAAATCTGGAATATAAAGTTAATCTCAATAATGATGACTGAAACTATCATCAATTGTTGTAAAAACCCATCTGATTCACTAATGTCAGAAAATATCAAGCTGAGATTTTCCAGCATTTTCTGTTTTAGCTTCATCCTCCAGCATTGGTGCCGCTTTGCTTTTATTTTGGTCCACTAATGTGTTCAGGGAAGAAAATCTGTTCATCCTTACCTGTCTGGCCTACATGTTACTTCAGACCCTCAGCAATGTGGTTGACTTCTAAGTACTCCTATGCAATGATGTTGCAAGCCTCTCAGCTCAAGGTCAATTAGGCATGGCATCAAATCATAGAATCTACAGTGCAGAAGGAGGCTATTTGGCTCATCGAACCTGCACTGACAACCATCCGACCCAGGTCCTATCCTCTTAACCCCACATATTTACCTTCCTAATCCCCCTGACACTAAGGGGCAATTTATCATGGCCAATCAACCTAACCTGTACAATTTGGACAGTGAAGAAACCAGAACACCCAGAGGAAACCCATGCAGACACGGGAAGAACGTGCATACTCCACACAGGCAGTGAACCGAGGCTGGAATTGAACCTGGGTCACTGGTGCTGTGAGGCAGCAGTGCTAACCATTGTGCCACTGTGCCACCCTGTTGGCCTTGTCAGTGATGCCCACACCCATGAAAGAATGAAGAAAAAAAACTGCCCAGAAGAAAATGATGCACATGAAGTGTGTGCAGTACCTGCTGAGACAGGAGTCATTATTTAGGAGGATGCAGGCAGATAGAGCTGAAGTTGATAGTCACGAGGGAAATTGAGAAACCAAGAAAACCTTACAATTGTACATGATAAACGATAGCTGTTAGTCTGATTTGTTTATTTAGCTGAGTTTTTTTAGCATGGTTTTAAATTGATGGCAAGTTAGTTGCTTGGAGCTACAGCACTCAATGGTAGCACGATGATGGGAACACAAAAGAGAGGATTAAGCATCAGCATGTTTCAATTTGACTGTCAAATTTTGTTCTGGGTTGTTTGCACAAGAGCTACAACAGATACTATTGGTAATGATGAGTATTCGGAGGCAGTGAAGTAGTTTTGTCATTATATGCTTCCAGGATTACATCTGGTCTATCCGGAGAGAGCATGTTGCCAGGAGTTTGTTATATTACATCCTTCAGCTGTTGAATATTTTTAGTAACCTACAAAAGATTTCCTTTATTCGGATAACAAAACTTCTACATTTCTGTATGCTGTTGAATACATCGTGCTATAATTCTGGAGCTGCCAGGAACTAATGTTTTGCAATAGTCATTTCTCTAAGACATCTGAAAACCAGTTATTCTGAAATGGTTGTTTAAATGTCTTGGTAAACATACAGACATACATATATATAGTCTAAATATATAAAGAGTTCAATATGGAATATTTAATTTGTATTTATCCTTGGTTTGTAGGAGATTAAGTGACAATGTGTAGTAAAATGACACAGGCTTTAGAGAATCTCTTGTCGGTTAATGAGGGATAGTGACTATTAGCAGTTGGCTCCTTTGGGTAGCAGGTAACCAACAGAAACCAATCCGCCAATGAGCATTCAATACCTGCTGCTTAGATGCTGACATTATGTACTTAGAACGAGTGATCACTTTACATGTCAGTGTTTATACACCAGCTCAGGAGTGGAGTAATGTGTTACATCAATGAATGGCCCAAGAGGTTCTTGAATGTATTTATTAAACAGCTTAGTAATCATCAGGTACAAGAGATTTTATCAACAAAATGTTTTTCAGATCCTTCTCTAATTTTATTAATAGCAGATCCAAGTCTGTATCAACTGGTAATCACGTTTCAGCTTTGTTTTAGTGGAAGATTGTAAACTTATATCTGGCATGCTATTCAATTTTGATTGTGTCTTTTATTAACTTTTCAATCTGCAGGAATACTGAAGAAAATGTCCTGTTCATTAATTAAAAAGAGTGAAAATGTAACAGTTTTGTTAAATATCCAGTTATTCTGCATAGTCTGATTGCTTGTTTGCTCTTTTTGCAGAAACATGTCATCTAAATTAACCTCAAATTGTATTTTCCCCTAATTACCAGGTGGACGTGTTGATTGATAATGATGCAGAAAAGGATTATCTTTATGATGTATTACGCATGTATCACCAGTAAGTAATATTTTTATTAATTTCTGGATAAAGCTCTTTCATGTTTTGAGGGAATTTTTTTTAATGACAAGTAGAGATCACGTTTTCAACTGCATTTTATTGACCTATCAGGAATACTTATGACTGAAATTGGCAAGACCAATTTCCAAAAGATTTGCTGTAGTTTATTATGTTATGGAAAAATAAATTTAATAAGGTAACTGTGCAATGGACTGGAAATTTAGTAAATTGTAAAATCTGGGAATATATACAGCTTGCAAGAACTAATAATTAGAAAGAAAGGACCCAGGACCCGAAAGAACTGAACAGCCAATTAAGTACAAGTAAATAATTCATTCAGGTAGAAAATATTAACAATTTTTAACTTTAGATTTATGCAAACTTTATCAAATTGAACTGAATATTCTTGTTGCAATCATTCATGCAGGAAATATTAAACTTTTTTGTCATAAACGTTGAACTATTAAGAATTAAGGATTCATTTTGGCAGATCACAATAATAATTATTCTAAACTTATTTCTTTCACCTCAAAAGCAATGTATAGTTAAATTGAAAAACTGATTTACCATTATTCTTTTGAAGGTCTTAACTGTCACGTAATTGGTCTCAAGAACCTCTTATATGTCGATGTGGATAGTGAGTGTTAGCTTGGAATTCACTGTAAGGTTGATTGGGAGATGGACTGGAGTTCATCCCAGTTGAGCCTAATCCTGCCTCCTCATCTGACGTATATTTCTTCATCCTTCCCAGCATTGGTGTGAAGCAGGAACAATAGCTAATTCACCCTCTCTCTTTCAGGCCAAAATTCGAAAGTATATGTCAATTAGCCAGTTCTCCTGGCATTCATACCTCAGTATCATGAGTTTACTAATTGAGCAATTGGGGATGCTTATTTATTTATTATTTATTTTATGGATTGTGAGTGTCACTGGCTGAGCAGTATTTATTGCCCATCCCTAACTACCCTCCATTTTCAAGGACATTTGAGAGTCAACCATATTGCTGTGAATCTGGAGTGATGTGAAGGTGTGATAAGGCATGGCATTTATCCTAAAGGACATTAGTAAACCAAATAGGTTTTGATGACAATCAACAACGATTTCATGGTCATTATGAGACTTTTAATTGCAGATTTTTATTGAATTAAAATTTCACTCATCTGCCATGGTGGAATTTGAACTGGATCCACAGATATTGCTCTGGGTCTCTGGATTACTAGTTCAGCGACAATATTACTGTACCACTTCCTCCCCTATGTATAGTATTAATGGAACCACCAAGAGGAATAAGCTGGCTTGACCTTGTCTTCATCAATTAACCTGTCACGCATGCATTTATCCATGATAGTTGTGTAGAAGTGATCAGCGCACAATCCTTGTGGAGATAAAGTCGCATCTTCACAATGAGGTTAACCACCATGTGTTTTATGCCAGAACCACTGGATTTCAAATGGGTCGAAGAACTCAAAACTGGATATCCATGAGATGTTGCGGACCATCAGAAATGGTGGAAATGTATAGAACCACAATCTGTAACCTCAAGGATTGGTGTATCCCTCACTCTACCATTACCAACAAGCCAGGATATTAATCCTGGTTCAATGAAGAATGCAGGAGTGCATACCATGGGCAGCAGCAGGCTTACTGAAAAATGAGGTGTCACCCAGTGAAGCTCCAAACAGGACAAACCACCTTCTCAAGGGCAATAAATGTTAGCCAAGCCAGCAACACCCATATCCCGTGAAAGAACAAAATAAATGCTGGCCTACACAGCAATGCTTGCATCCTATAAATATATAAAAAAAGTTAACATAAAAGAGCTTTGATTGCTATCAGTCTGACCTGTCAGTGGTTTTGCACAAATCTGAAATCTTGGAAATTAACATTTTATAATTAACAAACATTTATATTATCTATATCTAAGAAGAAACAGTATAATTTGAAAGTTATAATACCTGAGCATATGGATAAACATGTGTCAGCATATGTTTGAATATTTCTGGTGTATTTCTGGGGCATAGTCATCTAGTGGTTACATTATTTTCTAGTGTGCCGGTGGTCTGGAACAATAATGCATCTTTCAAATCCTGCCATGGTAATTTGAATTCCAATTAAGAGTTAATTCTAAAGGGTTAATTAGATTATGTAGAAACATTTACACTTCAATTTTAATCCCTTTTAATTCTATCAGCCAGGTCTTTAATTCACTGCCATTTTGCCATGATTAAAAGTTGGATGCCATTTGGATATCTTGAAGTAGAGTTTTATATGTGTGCAAAACTCAACTTTTGCTGATACAATTTGTGCAGCTGATGACATAATTCAGGTCAGTGACCTGTGTGTAGCTTTTAGCTCGAACCAATCACAAAGCAGCACCAGTATAAATTCCAGACTGATTAAAATGCACACCAATAAGTAGTATGCAGTGATTAATTACTTTATATAAAATATATTTCAACCACGTGGCCACACTTCCATAATTGCAAAGTATAGCATGAATTATGGTCTTAGAAAATTCACTTGCAATGTTTTAAGCCATACCTGCCAAATCAAGGAACTAAACCTGCATTCTTCAGTCTTCAAATGTTTAAACTACAGAATGACAAAATGCAGAGAGAGTTGGAGATCTTCATTCTGCATAAAATAATTATTTTGAAATGGGTTATTAGTTTTCTACTGCCACAGAAATGTTTTGTAAGATATATTGTTTCCATTCATTACTTGAATAAAAGAAGCACAAAAGAAACTGAAATGTAGACGTTGGCAAAGTTTCCATGTGATCTTTGTAGAGAGAACTGGTGTTGTTTCTCAGTGGTCTTTTCCGATTCAGTTTCATTGAGGTTTGCCTAATTGCTTTTGCCATTCATAAAGCAAAGCCCTGTAGTGTTTGCATCATCTGTGAATCAACGGTCCTTAATAATTTACTGCTTGTGTAAGGTTATTGAAATTCGCAGCCATAACATAATAACTTCCATTTTCTCTGCCTTGTTATTTATTTACTATTTTTCCACCACCCACCCTTTGGATCAAGGTGTTAGATAGTTTTTGAAATAGGCACTGAAAATACTTGCACAAATTTGCATAAATAAGTTAGCTGAGCTGTAACAAAATACAGCAGGGGTATACCTGGTATTGGGGGGGGTTGGTTGATGATTAGATTTCTAGACTCAAAGCTTTGTTAAACTGACCCCTGACCAATCACTGCCTTTCCTTCTACTAATTTCTGACTGAATTCTTTAGCTAACCATAAGCTCATCCCCGAACTCAATGCTTTACCCTTTGATGAACCTTGCTACTTAGAGTGGAATTGATTATAATGATTCAATAATACATTGTTTACAGCCCAAAAAAGAGGGCAGGGCTGCAAGGCTGGTGGCAAAGTAGGACACCGTATGGCTCAAATTTCACTTTTCAAAATTACTAGTATAGAGTAGCAAAATTGACAATGTAAAGATTCTCAAGCAATCATTTGATATTATGAACTTGAAAAGTATTTGATGAGATCTTAGGAAAAACACAGTACTGGTTCAGTTCATCACTTATCTGCTGTGTTTTTGTGCACTACAAGGCAGGTGGGCAGCTTGCTGCTACTAATAGAAGTGGCCACCAAAAGGTGTGTGTGGGCAGTCTGAGGTGTCTTGTCACCCCAATGCCACTATGCAGAAGAGCTGGTCAACCCTTGACATATATGTTATGGTGAGGCTAAGAGTTAGAAATGAACCAGTGTTTGAATACTGCATCATACAATGCATTGGTATACCAGTACATTGTATCGCTATTTCTTTACTTTCCTCTGAAATTTTATACGGTAGTATCTGCACATTTGACTAAAGAAACAAGTTGACACTCAAGTCATTTTAATCACCTTTAAATCTGAGTATTCAGTTTCTATATAGCATTTTCTGGATACTGTTTTATGTTGGATTCCTCAGTGGTGCTATCAGTTTTGTCATACAGCTACTAATGTACTTTTTAAAGTCTCTTCCATCTTTACTCTGTTCTATTTTATCTATAAGCTTTTACACTTCTTGAAAGACCTGCACCTGAAACTTTGAATGATCTATTCTGTCTTTAAATATTATGATCTCCGACCTTTCCCTTTAATTTTTTTAAATTTACCCATTTCACTTTTAAAACTACTGAATTCTGATTCCCCTATTCTTTCTGAAATGTTGCTTCATGAAAATAGAGCAGCAAAAGACTGTATGGTCCCTCACATATAGGCTGGAATTTTACTGCCCCATCCGTCATAGGAATCTGAGCGGGCGAGGAGCAGATAATGGAAAGGTCCATTGGCGTTGGGTGGGATTTTAGGTTTCAGGATGAAATCTAAAACCCCCCGATAGTAAAAAAAAATTGATATACCAGCAGATTGTCAGGCTTTCCCTTCTGATACCTGTTTTTCTATCTTTAATTTTATTTTTGTGTTACTGGTGTATTGAACTGTCAAGGGATAATACAGATTGCTTTATATTGTGAATGAATGTTATCAATAAAATATGTCAATGATCTGAAACATAACTTGTTACTAAATAACTTTAGATTGGTTGTAATATATCTGTGAAAATTATGTATGCATCTACATTTATGTTCCCTCTGCAGACAATGAATATATCATTTTGCAAAGTTGGTGGGACAGAGGAGGAGGAGGATCAATGAGACAGTATCTCTTTGTGTGAAATAGTGAAATTATCATTTTTGAATCAATTGGCAGTATCAGTGTAGTTTGAAGAGACAGAAAAATCTGGGGATGGATAAGGTGTGTCCATTAAGTGAAGTTATGATGAGATAAAGTGGGGGAAAAAAAAACAGAAATAGTGACTGTATTGTTTTAATTTTAGCTAACTTTGTTTCTCTGTCTCTTAGATCTATGGATCTTCCTGTTCTGGTTGGAGATCTAAAATTGGTGATAAACGAGCCAAGTCGTCTGCCAATGCTTGATGCTATCCGACCACTTATTCCACTAAAACATCAAGTGGAATATGATAACCTGACACCAAAACGATCACGGTAAGGTGGAGACTATAAGAAGGAAGCCTCGACCGATTGAATTTTAAAAATATATAACTCTGAATGTGTTTCATGTAAATTAAAACATCCTCTTGAAAAGAAAGTCCATTGGTTTTCATAATTAGAGAATGAGAAGTCCACCATTCTTTTTTACTGTACTCAGTGAATTCCCATTTGTATGCTAATATATATGCTAATTTGTATGCTGGACAGTTATATTAGTTATATCTTTCCAAAGTTGAGTTAGATGAAGTATGATTAGCAATATGAATATTTTAATGTACTTGCCAAGCAAAATTGGAAAGATGATATTTATAATTTAAAATTTAGGGGCTTTGTGATAAGAACCAGAACATTTCCAAAATTTAACAATAGTCTGTGCAGAGGTTGTAGTAAAATTATAAAGTTGATCAAGGTAGCTTTATACTAATAAGCTTGAGTTCCTGTTGAGAAATACAAGTGACTGGGATGTTTAGTGAGGATAGTCTTAATCATAGAATCCCTACAGTGCAAAAGGAGACCATTCAGCTGCACCGCTAATAATCCCACCCAGACCCTATCCCCACAACCCCATATTATTCGCCTGCTAATTCCCCTGACACTAAAGGGCAATTTAGCATGACCACATCTTTGGAATGTGGGAGGAAACTGGAGTCCTTGGAGGAAACCCACGTAGACCTACAGGGAAGAACGTGCAAACTCCACACACAGTCACCCAAAGCTGGAATTGAACCCAGGGTCCTTAGCGCTGTGAGGCAGCAATGCCGTGCTGTGTGCTGTGCAATGCACAGTGTCACCATGCCATAGTGGACAGGTCTGCTATGATACCACAGTGATTAAATAATTTGCTGGCATGAAGAGTGCTAACTTCAATAGTCCATCAAAACTGGTGGAAGGATCACAATACATAACTATCTCTGCTGATTGACTACAACGCAGGCATCATGCCAACTTCAACTAACCGTATCATCTCAGTGTCCTGCAGTTCTAGCTGTGCTGTAGATAAGCCAGATACCTGAGCAAGAGGCCAATGTCATGAGTGACTAGACCACTTCAAGCTAATCTGCACTATGTAAAGCAGGGTAGTGCTTTGTGGCTGGAGCAGCTGCTAGCAGTCATGCAGCAAGTGAATCTGACTTGTGAAACACAACATGGGAGATGTGAAGCCCAAGATTTATTGGATGTTGCATTAGAGGCTTTGGTGGAGGAGGCAGAAAGTAAGAGAGATGTCTTATTTCTGCAGAAGTGAGGAGGCCCTCCAGACACACACTCAGAAGAAAGTGAGAGCAGATGGAAGTGGAAGTCAGTGTCAGGAATCAAACCTATGGACTTGGATGCAATATTTCAAGAAGTTCAATGATCCCTCGTAGAAGGTCAAAGTCAGAGAACACGTCTTTTAAATGCCATATTCTAGCAATTACATCCCTAGCCTCACACACTCCTCAATTTGCCACACCCCGATCACTCAGTTACTAACAGTATCTTTCGATCAGAATGCATATCTCACATTCACTTACATCACCATAACCTCACAATCTGAGCACTGTTATAAGCCTCACGTTCAAATTTTGCAGATAGCATAACATTGCCAACAATTCAGTCATTAAAGCTGCATGGCCCAATCAGATTGCACAATCTCAGTCTCTTGCAGGACGAGGTCTTGCACAACATGAAGCAGCAGGAGCTACCTGTAAGGTGGCCAGGCATGTTTGCATGTCCTGTCCCCAGTTGAGGAGGTAGTGCTAGGTATTATTGGGATACTTAATGCTGAGACCATGGCCAACAGAGGAGCTGAAGCCATGAAGGATGATACTCACAGCTAATACTCTTTCTCATATTCCACCTCCCTTCATCCCATACTCATTTCAGAGCTACAAAGTACAGATTATGTAATCATGCACTTCATACTTGCACTCTTTGCACAATAACCTTTAATCATATTCCTTTTAGGTACACAAGCAGTACAATCTGGCTAACCAGTGAGGGAAAAAGAAAGTGACAGTGAAGAAGATTCACCATCACTCAATTTCAGACACTCAGCCACCAGCTCAGAAATTGTACTTGTTTTAATTTAGTGGCTAAAATAGAAGCAGAATTTGCACAGGGCCAGTTGTTTGCTCCCAGGGCAGGAGTAAGGATAGCATAGGCTTCAGCTCGTTGGAAAGCGAGGTTGCACATAGTTTTGCTGCAGAGATCTCAGGTGAGAACTTTGGCCAGCTGATGGAAGAACATTGATGTGTATGCACAACAAAATATTCAGTGCATTAGGAAGCCTGTCAAAAAGCCTGTAGTCAATGTCAAGGAGTATGAAAGAGTCCAGCAGCAACTTGGCACATATTTTGGCCCATCCTTTACTGCATGAAAATAGTGGCCAATTCCATCAACAAACATGTGGATCCTATCATGATGCTGCTCTGATGGCCAATGTGTTAACTTCCATTGCAACTTAAGCAAAAGCCACCAGAAGCTCAGACTGAAATCATGCAATGTCAACTTTCAGCCATGCAAACCCAGGCTGCTGCCACAATAGCTCTTTGTATAAATGTTCTTGGAGGTTTTGCAGCTATTCAGAAATCCCTCTGCTGACAGATTCCTCAAATTGCTCAGGTGTCATCTCAGATGAATGGCAATGTCTCAATGGTGCATGAACCTGCTGTTCACTCTCAAGAAGGCAACATTCAGCCTCGTACTGTTGCCACGCTGCCAGTGCTCTTGCTACTGCACGTCAGCCAGCCAACCAGCCCATGCTATTGCTGCCTGTACTGAGATGATGCACTTTGAGTCTGGGTCTTCAAGGCTCATGAAGTTTTCAGATGCTCCACCGAGGTCACGTGCACCTCTTCCACGGAAAGTTGGCAGCCTTCCACCAAACCTGCTACAGCTATGGGGATAGTATTACATTGGAGCACTAGAGTAGGCACTGGCATCTAAAAGACAGGCACTAAGAGAATTTACTTCTTTTTTGCAACGTGAAAGCATCGGTCCAAAAGTTTTGAAATCAGGACCAAGGCCTTCAGCACCTGCCATACCATTTCCTGTAATCTTTGCCACTTTGAATAATAATAGAAAGCAACAACACTTGTAGAACTGAAGAAACAGCCAGATGAAATGAACCAGAAACCAACCTATAAGTAATTGATGGTGCCTTTTAAATAGCGCTGGTGAAGGTTCCTTCCTCTCACTGAATGTGAGTTCAGTTGTGCGTGCTTAAGAGAGGGTAGTCGTTGGGGCATTGAGCTCCAAAATGGCAAAGTGGTGGCGTTAAACCATTGTTGTGTGTTGATTGAGGTATTACACACATAATGGGGTGAGGTAGAGGGGCAAGGTAGGATGAACTGAAATAGGGTTAGTTTATTGCGCACATTCAAAACACGAAGGCTGGAATTTTACTGCCCTGCCCACCATGGGAATCAGGGCGGGTAATGGAAAGGTTAGTTGACCTCAGGCAGGATTTTATGGCTTCAGGACAAGTGAGGCTGTAAAATGCAGTCCAAAAAGAGAGTTGCAGTGTTACCCTCACAATCAGACAGCAAAGTAAGGGATAGCGAAAAGAAGCCAAATTTCTCTGTAGCCTCAGTGTACAGAGGCCTTAGAAATGAAGTATTGGTTCACATGGATTCCAAAGTGCAGTATCAAAGCCCAGTGAGTTATTCCTTCACAGAGGTCAATGGGCTGAAAACAAAATTTGCAACAATCACTTTTCTGGTTGTGTGGACTTCACAAGCTATGGTGAATCAGTCTTGTAGGCAATGGTATAGAATTTCCAGCGGAAACAGTGTAGATGAGGCCAGTTATTCAAACTGGGCAGAGCTTTTATTCTACAAGGCTGCTTGTCAGATGGTAAACAGCAGACTGAGCCATGCAGTTCAGCAAGGCAATGTTACTTGTTCCACAAGCCTGAGGCCCATTTCACATGACTGCCACTTCATCAATTCTTTGACAAAGGATGTGTATCCATCATCTGAATTCCAAGACTGTTAAATGTCTCGGTTATGAGGAATTAAAAGGAAGGTTGGCAAAGCATTTGTCTTAGCAGCCAATCATCTCTCAGGCCAGCCTGGGCTCTTACAGGCAGATGGCCTTTTGAAGTTGGGCTCTACAGTTCACAGGGGTTGTTGGTGGCTCCTCTAAGATGATGAGGTGTGAGTTTTTCAAAAACTATCAAGTAGCTTCATGTAGATCACAGACAGACATGGGTTTTGCTGTTTCCCAGGTTTTTGATCACTTTTAAACAATCTGAAATAGCAATGAGCATGTCTAAATACTTTGTATAAAAATAAACAATGTGAATCCTTAATCCCTAACAGAAGTTATGAACTGCCTGCTCTGCATATTGCTGATGGCCATTCGTTACCCTCTTGCTAACACCTGATGTCCAAAACCATACTCCAGCATGAATTTGCACATCAACCACAACTTGTACAGTTCCTTTAATACTTTAAAACACACAACATAAAAGTGGGAAAAATGCTGGAGAGGGAGAGAAAATAACTAAATTAATACTTTTTTTTAGTAATTATCTTAGAGTTGATTCCACGGATCAATACTCACTGTGTGAGTGCAGCACCTCCTGGGAGCATGAGATTGCAGAATCTCCTTTTATAGTAAACTACGTTACCGAGTAAAAAAGTCAGACAGCACTCTTGGGTAAGCACAATAAGCCAACTGACTCAAACATCTTTCTCTCACATACAGAAAGAAGGGCAGCTTTCTAATATTAAATGAGTTCAGCTAAAACAGTTTGGAAGTGCTTTGGTCCAAACAATGCTTGCAATTGTTATCCATGCTTTATGCAGTAATGTGTTCACTTGGGATCATGCAGTGGAACTGGCTACAATAAGAAGCTTTTTATGAAGGGAAACAATGTTGAATTGTTGAAGAGTTCATTTCCTTGTTTTATGAGTTGCTTGAATGACTGCATAACCACACCATGAATTCTGAAACTTTTTAATTATATGATGGGAGCTTGCTTGCCTCATGCACCTCTTTCAAGCTTTAAGATAAAAATGGAGCATCTGTGAAAGAAGGAATTAATTAAAACAACATGTTGCTCTATTAAATTTTCCAGACAATGGATTTAACTCTGGCAATACTTGACCATAATACAATAGTGAATGGGGAAGACCATTCAGCCCATCTTGACATATGCTTCAAAAGAGATCCAAATGTGCCTCATGCTAGCCAACTATTGATTCTCAAATTATTCCACATTGTATCCACTACTCTATCTGGAAGTTTCTTCTATGTGTTGAGTGCTTTCTGACGTTAATCCTAAAATTGCTTTACATTGGTTTGAACCAATCTCCTTGTTCTACTCCTTTTCAATACCCTTAACAATTTTGTGTACCACTCCACTATAAGAGCACCATAACTGTGGTTTGAAGCATTTACTAGATATATTTCACATCTCATCTCGGCTTCTTTGAAAACACATTCCAAAACTATAATCTCTCTAAGTGGGAAAGAGCAGCAGACACATTGGAATATCACCATCTGCAGATTCCCATCCAAGTTTCATACTGTTCTGACTTGGAAATAGTATTAATGTTCCTTCATCACTTCATGGTCAGAATGCTGGAACTCCCTACTAGCAGCATTACATCACACAGGATTCTTGGTTCAAGACATCATGGTCTTGAATGCTGACGTGGCAAGTGGTGCCCACATCCCAAACCTCGTTTCAAGACTGAAAACTCAAATTCCTCATAACTCAGGTCATGAGCTAGCTTATCTTTCTTCTAGGTGTTTCTTTTAATGCTTGAAGGTCTCTTCCTTTTTGTTTGTGATCAGAATTATATACAGTATTCAAGGTGCCATCTGACCAGTGCATTATCCCTTTTCATTTATATTTGATTGTAGTTCAACAGTTAGTTTTGTTTCTTGCTGCTCTGTTGATTGGGCCTGTTTAGCATTGAACCTACTAAGAATCCGAGGCTCCTTTCAGATTAATCTTTAACTATTTCAGAATCATTCTTGAAGTGCATCCATTGTATAGTTTTCTGTCTTGTGTGTAGCACTTTGCACGTGTCTGCATGAATGTCAGGGGCAATTCTCCGACCTCGCTGCACCTGGCGCAGATCACGGTGATCCCAGAGAATAGCGTGCAGGCCTAAAGATCAGTTTTGCATCTGACACCAAATCATTTGCTACTCTCCCGGCCCCTTTCTAATGGCGCAAACAAGATCGCACCGAGAAGGGGTGCAATACTGATTAGCATATTTAAAGTAGCATTTAAACATGCATTGCCCATTCAACTCCCAGCGCACAGGATTTTCCAGCCTTTGGGCACGGCACAGTAATGGCAAGAATTACTACTGGTCGCCATGAGCAGAGACCTGGCACGATGGTCACATCAAGGGGCTGGGAGGTTATTGAAGCTGCTGTGTGGCCAGATGCAGTACCCACCAGGCACACTGGCAGTGCCCACTTGACACCCCGGCAGTGGCCACTGGACACTTGCATGTTTACCCCAACCCCTCACCTCCCCTCCCTCAACTTAGTTCCGACACAAAACTCCCATCTACCAAAAAGTGACTGAGTGTGGGAGGATTGCAGTGGAGAGTGTGCCTGTGAGACCTGCATAGGTCACTCCATTATTCTTGCCATTATGACACTTAGATTTTTGGGAGAGAATTCTGCCCATCATCTTCCCACTAGCACATCTTATCAATTCTTTCTCTTGTTTCTGAGCCTTTTCTGCTAATCTTAGTGCATCTCTTGGAAAGGTACTATTTGCACATTTGGTCACTAGTCATTGCAATTCTGAAACCAAATCATTTGAATAGTAGTACCAGCACTGAGATTACAAGGCAGCCCACTCAGTTTCACCCCACATCCCCAATCTGACATTTATTTTACTCTTCATTTTCCAAAGTTCTCAAAAGGGATGAGGAGAAGGAGAAAGAGGAAGGGATAAGGCAACCAACAGAGTTCCACCCCTGATAAACTCATTTGACCATGAAACAAGTAAACATGACTCCAAAGCCCCATTTATCACATGTCCCACATTGCCTGTCTTGCTGATCATCACAGTATCCACTTGGCTACAACACAAAAGCCACTGCACAGTACATTACAAACTAAAGGTAGTCAGACAAAACCATTCTGTATTACATCCAAATATCAGGTATTTACCTTTCTACATTCCATTATTCCATGGGTCTTTGCCAGACTTTGTGCTTCTATGTGGTTCTGCCCTTGTGGCTGCAGCTTAGTGGGTGGAAGGCTGCTAACTTTCACTGGAAGAGATTGCTGATGGCCTCGTAGGCCAGCCCCAAGAATCTCTGGCCCTAGAAAGCCTGGCTTCTCCCCACCCCATCTTAACATTGGCAACAACAATCTGGATGGTTAGCTGACAAGCAACAACAAGAGAACTGGCAGAGTGGCAGTAAGTGGGTGGATGAATACTGTCATTCTAAGTGAGACAGCAGTGTTGTGTTCTAATGGGTGATTTTCTCGGGTTGCATCTCAAAAATCCTAATAATATGTCTGATGCTGGGTGTTATTTATTAAATATTTTTAGGAATATGGCGATATTTTGCAAAGAAATCTGTGTCTGCATGTGCATGTATCCATGATTAATTAAACTGGAGGGAATCTTACTAGAGACAGTTTGAGTGGAATTCTCCCAAACAAAATTCAAAGTCTTGGGAAAACTGGAGTAATTCACATTGTTTTTCTCAGTGGGAGTTCAGACTCAAATCTCCCATACTCAGTGCAGAGCAGACATCACCAGCGTGAATGTCATTAAATTTCAGGGGACAGGGCCTATTCCTGCCCAGGATGCTGAAACCAGTGGGCCTCTGTGCATGTGCAATAGCCCCAAACTGTCAGCGTCTCCTGTTTGCTGGCCAGCTCAGGACACTGACAGTGCCCAGGGGACAATATCCCTCCTGCCGCTCAACCCCCTGAGGGGCCCAATTCTCCCCCGTTCACTCCAGAAGGGTTGGGCTGCTAATTCTCTAAAAGTTGAAGGTACTCTAAATCCCACTGGAGTGAAACATTCTGATGGGGTGGGAGAGGCTAGAGGGCCCAGAGAATTCGGTCCCATGCCTGCTAATAGCATTTAAATGATACTTAAAATATCATTTAAATGCTAGCCTCACCTCCCCACCAATTTCCGGTGTAGTCTGCCCAGCTATGGCCACCCCATTGAACAGTGGAGTTAAGAACAAGCAGCCATGTCTATCCCCAGCAATTTAGATGTTGCCACCTGCAGTTGGGCATCAATGTGTCCTAACAGAGAGAGTAATGTTTATCAGTGAATATTTTATTTATTGTTAGAATTAGTGAAAACTCTCTCGTACATGCATTAAGAGTTCACACACATACATATATATCTATACACACACATATCTATATACACACACACGCACATATCTACTTATACACACACACATCTATACACACACATGCACATCTATATATATATTAATTAAATACACAGAAGTAAGTTACAAAGTGGAAGAGTTGGTTGAATTGTTTAAGACTCACTGTAAAGTCTGTTCTATAGAGACCCTGTAGATTGATGACTGATATTTTCAGACTGGCTCGATGGTTTTTCTGGATTTTGCATTGAATCATTTAAAATTTTGCAAACCATTTCTATTTTATTTTCTGGGGTCACCAGCTGCTTGGTTGATTTTTTAAGATGCCATTCATAGCATGTGGTTGGTCAAATAACAGGTGGGATACAAGTATCTAAGATGGCTAGAGAGAGAGAGAGACAGAGAGAGCGCCAACTCAGAGTCTTTCAGGTCTCAGACTTGGAACCTCTTTGATCTTCCTCATCTGACTGGCCTGAATAAAAAATTTTCTTAAAATACGAAGAAGCTTAGTTGGCTCATCACAAGATCGTTCCTCACAAGCTGAATAGTTACCCAAACATGGTCATAGCGAGGTAATTCCAGGTCCAGTGTTTAGAAATTATTATATTTGGGACTAGACGTTCCCTTCTCAGCCAGGGTCCATTGACAAAAGTGCTAGCGTCTATTGGCTTGGTCCAATTTTGTCTCTGGCGGGCTACTTCTTGATGTGGGTATGCCAGCGTTGGACTGGCGCTACTTCTTGTCAGACTGACTCTGTTATAATGGCTTTGGAATTTGTAAGATACAGCTATTCATATTCCAAATGGTAACACAAAGAAAGAGAAAATCAATTTTTGCATTAAATCTAAGGTCATAATCAAGCTAACACGTGGAACAGGCACAGACACCAGGTCACTAATAATTTTAATGTTTGCAATTGAAGCTCATAAAGAAATCACTGAATTAATTATCCACTTCATCTGCAATGTAGCCCCATGTAGTTTAGTGTAACTTCAGGTTGAGCCCGAATTCTCCAGCTGTTCATGCCCCAGTGCCACTGCAAGTTAGGATGGTGAATTTGGCATTCAGGCAAACCTTTTAGATAAGATCAAGCATCAGTTCAAGCCCGAGATGAGGTGCAATGCCTTATCTTATCAGCTTGGATCTTGTTTGTCACTCCTGTGGGGACCATAAATTGGACTCAGTTTGAATTTGGTTTTTGGAGAAAGCAAGGAATGGGTTTGGATTTGCCTGGTCCACTCTGAGATGGAGATATAAAAAAAACCTCAATTCATTACAGTGAGACCAGTGAATCCTGCTGGTGAGAATTTTGACCCACATCTGCTTTCCCATTAGTTCTAATACAAATTAAATTTACTCACCTGTGAAATTCAATGTCTTTTTATCCCTGAAGAAAATTGAAAGAGGTGCGTTTGGACAGAACACATCCAGAAGGACTTGGCCTGAGTGTACGAGGTGGCTTGGAGTTTAACTGTGGCCTTTTCATCTCTCAATTAGTGAAAGGAGGGCAGGCAGACAATGTAGGCCTACAGGTAAGTGTTATGTATTGGAGATGTGATATGCAGGATAAACTTTGGTTAAAAATGAACAGAACTTTTCCGTGCTTCTTCCACCCTGTTTCCTAATTTCATAATTTCCAGTGAATACGTTAATACAGTGAAGTGCCAGTGAGCCAATAGGAATTGATACAAATACCTAATAGGAAGGTGAACTCCTGCACACTCACTGTGTCCACAAATAATCTCACTTGTGCTGGGCTAAGAAAATCATCCCGGTCCACCCCATTAGAATTGTTCCTGGTTAATATTAAAGAATGAGATTACAGCTGGCATCCATTGGAAAAGTCTTTCCAATTCATTCTCTCTGAAGTACGTTTTTTGCTCCCAGTGTCCAGAGCTCGGGTGCACTGAATGCTTCACTGCTCCTGACTTCCCCCTTTGAGATTGGGGTACACTGACCTCTTTACTATTAGAAATATTTTGGAGCTTGGGTTTCTGCTTTTCAGCTCCTTGGTGCTTTGCCACTTCTTCTGTGGGTCTTGCCCTTAACAACAGTTCCTGTCGTCCATGCCGGAAGGAAGTTGCCTATTGCCAACCCAGTTCCACTGTGATGGCATAGCTTCGCCATGAGGATTCAAAACTCTGGCAAGTCTCTCTTCACCCCAAATACCTTAAGGAATTTCATATGATGAGTTTGTTGAAGGTCATGTCAAAGTTTTCTGTGTTGTGGAAATCCTGCAGGGAGTAGATGTCCACAGCTTCAAAACTGCAGCCTTCTGAAAGGTTTCTTTTAACGAAAAAGGTGCAGCTGTTGGGTGTACCTCCTTCGCTGCCTTTCAAATTCACCCTAATAGTGTTACATACCTCCTACTTCAGAGCTCAGTTGCTCTTTGCAGGCATGGCCTCTTGAAATTTTCTATAATAGGCACTGAAACCCCATCAAAGGGAAACATAGAGCCCCAGTTTAGCTTCCAACACCAAAGGACAAAAGGCTGAAGCCTCCAATGAAAGTCCCTACAAGAAACAAGAAACCCAAAAAACTGCAAATTTACAGTCATCCACAAAGATTCACAAACATGATCTCTCCCCTGCCATGGTCCATCAGTAGCACACATCACTTTGCAGGGACCCTATCAAAATCCACCCACTGCCCCGCCACCTGATTAAATGCCCCACTATCACCAAACTCACCATGGGGAAGAACACTGATTCTACCTCATGTAGGAAAGACCAAGGAAGGGAGCATGAGGCAATGGCAACAGAAGAAAATCATTGAAGTGGGACCTTAAGGGGTTGAAGCTGAGGCCTTTGCTGAGGGCTGATTGTTTGGAGTGGGATAGATGAATGTCGGTGAGAATGGTGAAAACACAAAAATATGCTTCCATCCAGGAAATAAATTTTCAGTTAATAAAATGGTACCTTTATATCATTCAGATGCAAGGTAGCTTTCACTGATGGGTGATAAGCATTCTTTTTTAATTTGGTAGACTTCACAGCAAAGCCAACGTTCTGTGATCAGGATTTTTCACTTGCTTTGAAAATTTTGATCTCTTGTTCGGCAATAATGTTTATTCTTTGTAGCGTGAGAAAAACAAGTTAGTGGTAATCAAAAATTAAAGTGAGCAGTCACTTTTCACAGATGAGTTTAAAATATATACACTTCATGATTTGAATGATACAAAATTCCAATTTATTACACTGCTGTCCATACTTTTTACACATGCAATACACATTTGTTAAAAAAGTGCATGAGAAAATAAATCTTTATACTCCATTGTAAGGGACAACACTGGGCTTTTGCCAATGGATAGACTCTATACAATCTTTATTGGACTATGTACTAAGAGTCTTTAAAGTCAAATTTTCATCGTGAAATTGTAAATTTTACACTGTAATTTCCAATCCACTTTGTAATGATGTTTGTGAGTTGAGAATTGAGGAAATTGATATTGGAGAATAATCATCCAATCATCATCAATTAGAAAATGACCAAGTATATCATTTATATTTGCAGTTTTTTTTGAAGATCCATACTGATGTTTTAAACTTACACATTTTGGAAATTGACCAATTTGTTTTACTTATTTTTTGAAAGCAACCTGTTTTTTGCAGTGTCCAGAGTGCTTTTTTATAGTGGCAGTTTACCAATAAAAACAATTACAAAGCAAATTCCATTGCTGACCTTTTGGAAATACTTGGATGATTTTGCTTGTCAAGGGATAGATGTCTAACATGATATAATTTGAAATTAGATGAACATTGTTAGGTATACATTGCAGTAAAGTGAGCAAAAACTCCCTTTGTCAAACATAATGATCTCAGCTTCAATTACTGTTTTTGTTATTTGATTGCCACAGTGTAGCTGCTAAAGAGACTCTCTGATAGATTTTTAACTGTTTACTGAAATAAGTATGATACATAGGAAGTTCATTGTTCCAAACTGCTGTCTCATGGTATAGCAGACACTGTCTGAAATTTCACTCTCTGCAGCAGCCACCTTTCCAATTGATTCAGTGTGCAAAACAAGTTTTTTTTTAATATTGCTGTTCAAGCTCATAGTTTATTTACGCTGGAAAGATGTGTGCAAAATATTATGCACAGCAGCTTAAAGTCCCTGTTCTATTGTCTATAAAGATGGCATGGTGACATAGTGGTTAACACTGCTGCCTCACACCTCCAGGGACCTAGGTTTGATTCCCAGATTAGGTCACTGTCCGTGTGGAGTCTGCATGTTCCCCCTGTGCCTGTATGGGTTTCTTCCGGGTTCTCCAGTTTCCTCCCACAGCTCAAAAGAGGTGCTGGTTCGGTGCATTGACCATGCTAAATTCTCCCAGAGTGTGGCAACTAGTGGATTTCCACAGTAACTTCATTGCAGTGTTATGGTAAGTCTACTTGTGACACTAATAAATAAACAAACTTCAACATCTCTCTGGTATCCAAGGATGAACAAAAACACAGGATTCAATTTTCTCTTTTTTTAATCATAATTAATTTGTTTTTATAAAATTGAATTTAAAATTAGTTGTAACTCTAATAGTATTCTCTGCCTCACAGTGGAGGAATAAATCGGGAGTATTTGTTGACCTTTGAATAACTAATTAGAGATATGTTAACTCAAAATTGTCCAAATGTCTATAGATCCACAAGGAGTTGCAGACTAATTATTTTGAATTCATCACCAGTTCCTGAAAATTCAGTTTATAAACATCTAGAATGAATCACTTCACTAAAGCAAAACTCGTAGAAGGTAATTCTGAATTTTATTCCGTTTTAAATGCTACCAGTTTTCTCTCTCTCACTAAATTATGCCACATTATTGGCTAGATATTGAATTACAAAAATAGAATCTACATATAGAAATAGGCCATTCAGCTCAATAGGCCAATCAGCTCAACTGACCCATGTCGGTGTTTGCTTTGTAAAAATGCCTCCCAATATTCCTAAGTCCTTTCCCCTCCCCTGTCCCCTATCCTTCTGTGCCCTTCCTCAGCCATTCTGTCTTTCTTTCCCGAATTCATTCTGGCCTGCTTCATTCTGGGCTATGACTTTATTGGTGCAACTATCCTTCAGCTGACTGTCGAAGTGTTCATTGTTGTGATCACCATACAGCAGTGGTTCTCAACCTTTTCAGTAACATGGTACACTTCAATGTGACGAACAGCCTTTTTACAGCTGAATCAATTACTCCTAAACATTACATTTATTTTTATTTACTGAGACTATAATCAGTTGCTACACAAACTGAAAGGTGGCAGATGGTGGGTAGGTGGGGATGGGCAGGGAGCAGGATGGGCAGGGAGCGGGACCGTCCCTCTCTCTGCCCGTCCCTCTCTCTGGCCATCCCGTTCCCTGCCTGTCCCGCTCCCTGCCCGTCCCACTCCCTACCCTGCCTGGAAAGGTGGAAGGAGAGCAGCACAACCTCGGACATTTTGTGGGACGGACTGGCAGATACATCAAATAAAAGCAGCAGAATAGCCCAGCAGGTTGGGAACCACTGCGGAGGAGACTAATAAATTTTCAAAAAAGGTGCACTGCCTGAAGTGTGATAGAGATAGGTTCAATTTAGGCATTCAAGCTGGCATTGGATGACAATTTGAATAGAAGCAATGTACAGGGGAATGGCACTAAGTCAAGACACTTGTTTGGAGAGCCAGCGTAGATATGATGGACCAAATTGCCTCTTCATGCATGATAACGATTCTAAGATTCTGTGATATTTGAATTTCGAGTGGCCAACATAAAACAATTAAAGGGCAAAAGTTCAAGTTTAAAGAATTTTACTGTAACAAACAAAATATAGACAACATTGACAAAACATAACTTAATAGGCAGCTAGCTCTCTAAGTCACAGTAAAGATATACCCCCATTAACATTTTAACATGACTGTAAACCACAAGACAGAGTTATTTTGTGGAGGCAGTTTTTCCAGAACTAGTCCAACAAACCAGCTTCCAATGGGTTTGCTTCTTCATCTGTTGTCAAGTCATAATGTCACATGACTGTCAAGAGGCATTTCTTTTAATTTCCACAGAAGTGGAAGAAGACTTGCTACCAGCAATTCTTTAGCCTCCATGGCCATGTCATGATGACTGGGTCCATCCAAAGATGGCAGCCCACTCTCAAGGGCTACTGGCCCTATCAGAGAGATAGCAGGTCAGCTGCCTCAGCAGCACAACTGGGAGTAGAGCTGGGACAGTACCTCAAGGAAAAAGATATAACAATATGTGCACCCTCAACCAGGTAAGTTTGTTCTGGGGGTTGGCAGGGCCGGTTAGGCAGGCCCCTGCAATGGTTGGGTAGGGTTGTAGGGTTCGCCGTGGGAAGGTGGCATCCATTACTTGGGGGCTTGTCATTACAACTGGGTAGGGACCAGATTGTGCAAAATGGAGCATGGCCCACCAAAATGGCCACCTTCTCACATGTAGAAGGACCCCCACCACAGGTAAAATGTCAACAGAGGTAGAAGATTAATTAGTTGGTAACTTTTAAATTGCTCAGTTGAGTTCCAGGTTCATAGGCTTTCTGCCATCGTTCCCACCACTGGCAAAATAGCATGGGCAGGAAATGAGCTCCCGGCCCCCTGCCATGGCATGCCCACCCAGCATCTCTCATTGAAAAATAATTAGTTTGATTGTATACTGTTTGACAGAGAAATTATTGGTTTTGTATTCAGCTGATAAAAGTGAGAATTTGCATATTGTCTTATTGCATCCTCATGAAACCTTAACGCTCTACAACCAGCACATTACTCTTTTGAAGTTCACTAACTCTTATGTATGTCAACTGGCAGCCAATCTGCACCCTTCAAGGTTCCATGAAATGTGAATAAATGAATGACCAGATAATCCACTTTTGATGGGAAAGGTGTTGGCCAGATACCCAGAGAAATTTCTGCTTCTCTGTATGTACTAGGGGATTGCAAAGAGGCACGCGGGGTTTCAGTTCAATATTTTGTCCAAAGATGGCATCTCTACCAGTACAATATTGCACTGAACTGCCAGCCTAGATTATTTCCTCAGGGCTTTTGTTTTCTCGCAGAATTCAAAGCAAAATATGCCTCCAGCATTAAATAGGTGCAAGCTAGGTTGTTAAAAGTAAACACAGTAAAAAGTCTGACAACACCAGGTTTAAGACCAACCGATTTATTTGATGGTACACTCACTAGCTTTCGGGTTAGTCCCTTCATCAGGTGAATGGAGAGTTCTGGCCTCAGACAGAGCATGTAAAGCACAGACAGTTTACTGATTAGAATGCAAATCTTTACACCTAACCTGCTGTTCAAGTCTTAAAGTGGCCGACAATGTGAGTGGAAGGAGCACTGATCACAGGTTAAAGAGATGTGTATTGTCTCCAGACAGTACAGTAAGTGAGGTTTTGCAAACCCAGGCAAGTCATGGGGGTTACAGATAGTGCGACATGAACCCAAGATCCTTGTTGAGACCGTCCTCATGTGTGCGGAACTTGGCTATCAGTCACTAGTGAGTGTACTATCAAATAAATCGGTTGGACTTAAACCTGGTGTTGTCAGACTTTTTACTGTGTTTACCCCAGTCCAAAGCCGACACATCCACATCATGTTAAAAGTAAGTCAGAGAAGAGGTAGCAGAGAACAATAGTTTTCTCCCCTTCTCTAATTCTTGTTGAGCTATGGTCATATTTACTGAATAGCATTGAATGCCTTTCAGTTCCTTTAGCATGCAAATTGACTGTAAACATCCTTGCTCAAGAAGGGAGAAAAAACATCTGATCTAACTTCTGATCTAACATAATTTATTGGCAAACTCTTGGAAGCGGGTGGGGGATGGCGGAATCTTACAGCTGTGCCCACCAGTCAATGCACTGAATATCTGATGCAATTAACCACCACCCATTTCTGGCAATTGGGTGAAAAAATTATTTAAATTCAATTTGCATGTAATTCTAATGGAATTTGCGAGTCTGGCATGCTATCATCTGAGCTCACTTGCCTCGGTGGCCTCGCTGGGAGAGGCTCTCTCTGGTGAGATTCACAGCTGGTCCTCAGAATTGTGGACCAGTTGTGATGGCCTCGCAGGAGATCCAGAGGCCATTGAGGTCTCCTCAGGATGTCGAGGATAAGGAGGGTGTCCCTTGGGCAGTGCCAGCCTGGGGGCAGGCCAATTGGGTAGGGAGGGAGGTGGCTGCCACTCTGCAAGCAATTGATGGGGAGGAAGAGGTGGGCGATCAGTCTAGATGGCAGGGGGTGATATTTCCAGGCTGGGTGGTGTTTGCAATCAGCTCTGGGGCTCTGCGACAGCTGGAGGTGCGGGTGGGAGGGAGGAGGCGCTGGGTTAAGGCTGGGCTGGCTGCAGCAACAGAGGCCCGACAGGTCTCTCTCTCTCTCTCGCGCTCTCTCTCTCTCTCTCTCTGCTGCTACAGCAGGCTTGTTGGTGATTTAAGCTTCGCCCCTTCCTCTACTGGAATGGTTTAGCCCATTTTTTCTTGCTCTAAGTGGATAAGATACTGGATCTGAACTCGCCCAAAAAACAGGTCACAAAATCTCCTGTTTTCATGCCCATCCTGGACTTGGAATTTTTTTAGTAAGATCAATGAATCCATGATGCAAGATAATATTTATTGGCATTTAGAAAGGCATGGCTCAATCAGTACAGGCAGCATGAGTTCGTGAAATGTGAGTCCTATGTGACAAGCTTAACAGTTCTTGTTAGTCACAATTAACTAAATGAAAGGAATATAACTATGAATGGAATTTCAGAAAAGGAACTAAGTGGCTTATTGGAAAAGTTTAGAAACTTAGCCATGTGGTAAAGGAAACATTGTTAAAGCGTAGATAGAAATACAGATCGACAGAGACTGAAAAAAGTGGAAAATGAGTGTTGCTGGGATTAAAGAAGTTTTGGAAATTCTGTGCTTAAGAGTTGGTGCAAGATCCACTTGTTTTTGGTGCATGGAGATGGTTTGGTTTTGAATAAAGGGAGCACCATCACAGCTTTCTGGTGACACAAAAGTAGGAGTTGCAGTAATTACTGGGATGAACTAATTGCTTCTCGGCCTTTTGGCTAAGATCAGGTGTAGTATCAACATGCTGTGCTTGGTTGAAGTCATTAGGTTACGTTTCAGCTTCATTTGAAGCAATTTTTAAAAGCGGCATCTCGGCCTTTTGGCTATGATGCAAATGAGATCAAGCCTTGGAGGAGGAGCTATGCCTACTCCAATCAGCTTAGATCATGTTGACTAAGCCCAAGACAGGCGGTGAGAGCCCTGTCTTGTCAGCTTGGATCGGGAATGTCTCAACTTCTTGGGTCTCTGAATTGGACTTGATTGGATTGAATTGGAATAAAAACAAAAATGAAAAAAAACTACTGGGATGAAATAAAAGACATAAAGATTTGAGTGGAATGGGTAGGTAGGTGGCAGAAAAATATGTATTGGATGTGATCATGCACTGCCCATCCCTAAATACTATTAAATGAATGGCTTGCTTGGCCATTTTGGATGGCAGGTAAAAATTAACCAACAGTGTTGTGGATCTGGAGCCACATATAGATCAAATTGGGTGGAGGTAGCGGTCTTCCTTTCTTGAAGGACATCAGTGAACCAGATGGGATTTTACTGCAGTTTAGTAGCTGCATGGTAACTTTTATTCAGGTTAATCTTTTCATGCAGATGCATTTGTTACAAATTAATTCCAAAAATGTGCAGGTTAGGTTGATTGGCTATGCTAAATTGCCCCTTAATGTCGGGGGATTAAAAGGGTAAATATGTGGGGTTAAGGGGTTAGGGCCTGGGTGGGATTGTGTTCGGTGCAGACTCAATGGGCCAAATGGCCTCTTCCTGCACTGTAGGGATTCTATGATTCTATGGATTCTATGATTTTCAAATTTAAAATTCCTCAACTGCCATGGTTGAATTTGAAGCCAAGTCTCTGAATTATTAGTCCAGGACTCTGGTTTAGCAGCTCACTAACATAATAGCTATGCTACTGTGACCAACTGTAGATAAATGTGAGGTAATACCTTCTGGAAAGAAAAACAAATCATAAGATTAGTCACTGAAAGATGTGGAAAAATAGAAAGACTTAGGAATTCAAATGCTTAATTGTTGAACTGCCAGTGCAACTTAGACCATAATTAGATACTGCATTAAACTTTGGGCGTTTCATTATAGAATGAACATCAATGGCATGCAGTGCAGTTTGACCAGGATGGTATCAGGATGGAAAGCAATAGTTGCGAGGAGATTTGAAATACTGGAAGTATTTTTATGAGAACCGAGAAGACTTGATAGATATTTAGTGGAATTCTGAATGTGTTTGATAGGGTGATTAGTGAAAGACTGTTTCGTATGTTTAGGGAGTCCCTGCTATGGTTTCATCCATTTAAACCCAATATAGAGATCAGGGAAAGTGCTTAACAGAAATGTATTTGTTGATAAATTTGATGCTTTGACTTGCCAAAATTTGCTGCTGTATACTGTTGGTACATTTACTATTGTCTGCAGTGTTGTGCTATTTTCTTTTGGTTAGTTGACAATTTTTTTTTATATAAGCTAGGATAGGGGCTCATAAGATCTTCACTCAGAAATGTTCAAGAACCACTGCTCCAGTTGTGTATCCCAAACGACACAACCTGGAGGTTCATCTTGTTAGGCATCATTTTTCCACTAGATGGCATAGCTACCTAACCTTCCTCTCACAAGGAAATTTATTTGACAGCAATCTTTCTATATATAAAAAATCAGAAATGGGAGGAAACAGTGCCAGTGAGACTTAAATAGAAACCTTTCAGTTTTGGTGCATTTTCCCCCTTTCCATTTTTTCCATGTTCTTTTTTGTACTACTGTGTGCATTCTGCCCAGCAAAACTTTCTGATTCACCCCTGCCTGTCAAGGACACACTGTCATCTCGGTTTAGGATACACCTCTGGTGAATAAAGCTCAGGCTGGGGCCTCAGCAACATACTATCTCACAAGGTGTCCCGCAGCAAATTGGCAACACTGCAACAGCGCCTTCCAAATCTGCAACTGCAAGTTTCCCTCCCACAATCCTGCCCTCACTGCTGCAGTGCACATATTTATAGACTGAGCTTATAGGATGGAGCTGGGGGTGAGAGTGGGGGAGAATCAGAGGTGGGGGATGGAGGAGGGGGCAGTATTAATGGTGTCAGTTATAGCATCAATTTAATATGAGTCATCCTTTCTGATAGAGTTCTATACATTTCCCCTCCGCTCAGTTCGCTATGGCTGAAAGGTCTTAGACATCGTCTTTTTCCCATAGCGCCTCTGTGGCAGCTGCCACAATCTTTAGTGCCCCCAGCACACAGTCTTTTTTCCTCAGTTTAATAGAGTACCAACCTTCCCATTATTACCAAAGGAAATTGTGGGCTAATGTGTTACTTTGCAGTGTACGTTCTGGTCTGTCCCTTCAAGGTCAAGTGGTCTATTGTTATGAATATGCACCACAGGAGGTAAATTACTGTTAGAAAATCCTGATATGAATTAGAAGTAATGGGGAGCCTTTTTTCTCTACTTTAATGGTGCTTTATTCAAATTATGTAATTTGAACGTAAGAAAATACAAAATAGGAACAAGCTGTATTGTCTCTCAAAGACTGCTCTGCCATTCATAGCTGATCTTGTTTCCCTTGACTCCACTTATTCTCTCATCCCTAATTCACTTAGTGTCTAATAAAAGAGTGAAGGTTTGGTTTGGAAACGTATTTATTTATACATTTATTATATAATGGATCTTCTGCAGCATTCCTAATGTGCGTTGAAATTAGAGTTTTTTTTGATATTTATTATGTCTGCAACTTCAATATTATACTGGTTCACCCACTCAGACACCAAAGTGGTATTTTCATAGATATATTTGTGATACTATTTACCTAATCCTTTATAATATTTTCTCCAGATGCTGTAAGTATTTGTGTGTCTCCTTCCTTACAAACCCATTCCCAATCATTTAAATTGTAAAATAATCTTTTGTTTTGTTCTCTTGCTGAATTTGCAGTTTTTACGTAAGATGCAAGGACTTTTAAAATTTCTTCTCTTTTCTCTCATTATTTAGCATAGTGTTTGCAATTCTAGTTGATGGTATTATTGAAGTAGTTCTGACAGGGAGGTAATGTTTAATGCCAAGAAGTCAATTGAACTTTGACAGTTGCCACAAATTCTGAGATGAACTATTATTGACGATTGTATATAGTTCAACAACGAAGTGTCTGGCACCTACATGTAAGCTGACATGTATTGATAGATTATGAAGTTAATGAAGGAAAGCTTGGCTTTAGAAGGGTACAAATTCACTGGAATTATACCAGGGTTTAAAGGGTTAAATTATGAAGACAGGTTGTATTTCCTTGAATTTAGAAGATTGAGAGGTGATGTACGTGACGTGTTTAAAATGGTGAAGCAGTTTGAGTAGGTCAGTACTATAAACTGTTACTTCTCGTGGAGAATGCAAAAAAAGATGGCAAATTTCTTAAATCAGAATCAAGGTATTTCACGGTTAAATCGGGAAATTATGTTTCATGCAAAGTAAATTAAAATCTAACAATTGGCCCCACAAATGATTATAGGGACAAAGGGGAATAGGAAAACTTGACGAAGAGAAGACTATTTAACCTGTTCCACCATTTAATGAAGTCATGATTAATCTGTGACCTAATACCATATACCTATCCTTGGTCCGCATAATTCTTCCAGTCCAGGAGCCAATGTTTTTCCCTTACCAATGCCACTTAAAGAGATTAATCTGGCTATTTGTTTATTTGCTGTTCATGGGACTTTGCTGAGGGGAACTTGGCAAGCCCAGGCAAGTCATGGGGATTACAAATAGTGTGACATGAACTCAAGATCCCAATTGAGGTTGTCCTCATGTGTGCGGAACTTGGCTATCAGTTTCTGCTCAGCGAGTCTGCGTTGTTGCGTATCATGAAGACCATTTTGGAGAACGTTTACCTGAAGATCAAAGGCAAGACTGTTCCCTCCCTGTTGGCGAAAGCTTCAGCGATCACGGACATTCGGTCTCTGATCTTCGGGTGAATTTTCTCCAAGAAGGCAGCCTTCACAACATATGACAGTGCAGAGTTGTTGAGCACAAACTGATAGCCAAGTTCCGCACACGTGAGAACAGCCTCAATCGGGATCTTGGGTTCATGTCACACTATCTGTAACCCTGGGCTTGCAACATCTCATGTACTGTCCTGTCTGCAGTCAATACATATCGCTTTAACCTATGCTTAATGCTATCTCCACTCATATTGTCTGCACCTTTAAGACTTACTAGGTGTAAAGACTCGCATTCTAATCAGTATTCTGTAAACTGTGTGTGCCTTTATATGCCCTGTTTGTGATCAGAACTCCCCATTCACCTAAAGAAAGAGTAGCGCTCTGAAAGCTAATGGTGTTTACTACCAAATAAACCTGTTGGACTTTAACCTAGTGTTGTGAGATTTCTTATTTGCATAATGGCAGTGATTCCAATTCAAGATATGGTAATTAGTTGCAACATCCCTTCAGACTTCTTGGAGATATAAAAGAATGTTGATTAATTTGTCTTTCCCAGATAAATTTGATTGAAGATAAAATTAATTAGTTAGCGAAGCAAATGTAGCAAGCAGTGAAAGCAAATTTTAAAAATAGTAGAGCTTAGCATGCATAATTGCAGTGGCCAAATATGATTCTGAACTCATTCCTAGTTATTAGTTGCAAGCTCATATTTCCCAGTTTTACTATTTTTATTTATATTTCACTATGATGAATAGTTACAACCAACAATGGATATTCAATTATCTTATAATTTAAGTGTCCAATTAATGTTACCTTCTCCTTCATATATGTGTGTGCCTATATGAAATTGAACCATTTTATTGTTTGTCCTGATATATTGCATATGTCAATGAAAGGACATGATGGCCGGAATTTTACTGGCACACCCGCTAGAGGCTCTTTTGATCATGCTCGAGGCCAATAGAGAATGCCGTTCTGCGAGCTTCACCACTCCCAGATTGGGGCCGATGTACAGTAAAATCAGGGCCGATGCCTCTTTCCCTCCGTCTCTCTCTCTCTCTTTTCCAGCTGTCACTGTTGGTTTTGTGTGTTGGTATTTTTCTCTTCTCGCCTTCTCTTTTTTATCTCTCTCTCCTTTTCCATTCTATCCTTCTTTCCCTGACTCTTTTGGCTTCTCTTTTGTCTGTTTCTGATTCTTTGTCACTTTCTTTTGTCGAGATGGAAGCTACCCTTTGCTGTAATCTGTACTTGGAAGGTGGTTGCAGAAACAGCAGTTCCATTCCCAGCTTCTTCCTCTGTGTCCTCCCATACATCACATAACCCACTCTTTTCACATTCACATGGGCTCCTCCCTTTCTCATCACCTCTTCATTCTTATCACTACTGTAATCCTCTTCCCCCTTTGGGCACCTACTCAGCCACCATCTTGTTCCACTTTCACTCAACTCATCCTTAGCATAGAGACATCAATTCGCCCATCTCTCACTTGCAGTGAAAAAGAGGTCCCCCACCATCAACCTATTTTCCTTTTCCTCTCCGCTCATATGTTCTTTTTCTATCCTGTTTCTCACAAAAAAGCCTTTTCGCTTTCAAAATTCAACTTAATTTACACAAAACATTTGAGCATGAATAGACCAGTGATGCAACCTGGAACCTTCTTGGTCTGCACAGTTCAGGTGCAATCAGCTGTGAGAGCAGGAAAAGCAAAATATTCTTGGCGTGTAAAAAGGGCAAAATAAGGAGGGATGAATCATATTGCACAATGACCCAAATACCTGCAAGAAAAATAAGTGATTTCTTAGGATTACAGAATTTAGGCCAGCAACTCCAAAACATCTAGAACATTATACATGCAAACAGTAAGTGTTGTTCCAACTTAGTACTTCAATTTCCTTTCAATCTGTTTTTCAGCTTGGAGATGAGATTGTTCGGATAAATGGCTACTCAATAGTATCTTGCACCCACGAGGAAGTGATAAACCTCATCCGCACTAAAAAGACTGTGTCTCTGAAAGTCAAACGTAAGTGTGTAAATTTCTATAATCTGGCTGATTCAATTACTTCCTGGTACCAAATCAAGTCTTCTGTAATATGTATGATTGCTAATCAAATGTTTAACTATCAGCTCCTGATGATTTTGCAATTATACCTCCACATACAAAGCTGATAAATTTATTCTGCACTATTACGGCAATGCAGGTGCAAACTCCCATAAGACTCTGGAGCGAGAATCTCGTGGCGTGGATAGAGGATTGGTTGTCAAATAGGAAGCAGAGAGTGGGGGTCAATGGGTGCTATTCGGATTGGCAGTTGGTGACTAGTGGGGTGCCCCAGGGGTCGGTGCTGGGGCCTCAGCTATTTACCATTTATATAGATGATCTGGAGGAGGGAACCGAGTGCAGGGTGTCGAAATTTGCTGATGACACCAAGATTGGGGGAAAGGCAAATTGTGCGGAGGGTGTGGAGAGTCTGCAGAAGGATCTAGATAGGCTGGGCGAATGGGCCAGGAAATGGCAAATGGAATTTAATGTTGGCAAGTGTGAGGTGGTCCACTTTGGTAGGAAGAATGGTAGGAAGGACTATTACTTACGTGGCGAAAAACTGCAGCAGGCGACGGTGCAGAGGGACCTCGGGGTCCTTGTGCATGAGTCGCAAAAACCCAGCTTGCAGGTGCAGCAGGTGGTCAGGAAGGCGAATGGGATGCTGGCCTTCATAGCGAGGGGGATTGAATATAAAAGTAGGGAGGCCTTGCTGCAGCTGTATAGGGCATTGGTGAGGCCGCAGCTGGAGTACTGTGTGCAGTTTTGGGCGCCGCACCTGCGCAAGGATATTATGGCCCTGGAGGGAGTGCAGAGGAGGTTTACTAGGCTGATACCGGAGTTGAGGGGATTGAGCTATGAGGAGAGGCTGAATAAACTAGGCTTGTACTCGTTAGAGTTTAGAAGAATGAGGGGAGATCTCATTGAGACGTATAAGATGATGAATGGGATGGATAGGATAGAGGTGGAGAGACTCTTCCCGCTCAAAAAAGACAGTAGGACTAGGGGGCACAGCCTCAAGATAAAGGGGAGGCAGTTTAGAACGGAGTTGAGGAGGAACTTCTTCACTCAAAGGGTGGTGAATCTCTGGAATTCTCTGCCCGTTGAAGTGGTGGAGGCTGCCTCGCTAAATATTTTTAAGAAGCGGGTTGATGGGTTCTTGATAAGAGAGGGGATTAAGGGTTATGGGGAGAGGGTGGGAAAGTGGAACTGAGCCACAACAGATCAGCCATGATCTTATTGAATGGCGGGGCAGGCTCGAAGGGCTAGATGGCCTACTCCTGCTCCTATTTCTTATGTTCTTATCTCGCTGGTGAGATATCATGGCACAATTGTCCTCAACGCCTCCATTGATGTAATGAGGTTTCTGCCTAGAAAAGTTGGGTACCTAATTTATATAAGTTACAATATCATTAACGAGTTCCATCCCCTCCCCAACATTGGGATTGCCCATCGGTGAGGTTTGCAATGGGTTTTTAAAAATGGAAAATGGGTAAAAGGAACCCACTGGGGTTGCTCAAGTATGTACAACCCCTAGAGGGAGAGGGATATGCTTAGGTGGTAACTATTGCCCTGGCACTGCACCCTGGCACCCTGGCCCATGCCATCCTGGTGCTGCCTTCTGGTGGCCTGGCACTTCCATGGCACCCTGCCACTGAACCCTGCCATTGACTTGGCACTACCCCTGCCCCCCTAGCACTGATAAGGGGCCCATTCTAGGGAGGTCTGGGGGAAAGCCTTCCCACGTCTGTGAGGAGGGGTTCCCTGTATCTATGGTGGTGGGGGGAATGGAGGGCTGTCCATGTGTATGCGGGGGCTTTCCATGTGTGGGGGAGGGCATCCATCTTTTTTTTAATCAGAAATCAGGGTTCCCTTAGAGTACGCAATCTTGGGGTTCCTGATATTGTCAGCCTTTTCCAGCCTCACTCTGCCAATGGAATGGCATGGGCCATGCTTCCAGATTTTATTTCATCTAAGTGCTGCACAATATGGCGAGAAAAGCCAGCTGTGTAGCTGGCAGCATTTCTCACCTGAGAAAAAATTCTGCTGAGTGTTTTTTTTTAAATTTGGTTGGTTATCATTGTTGAGAGATTATGTCAATCTTACTTCTTTCGTAAGATTTTATGTGTATTTGGGGCGATTTCATGAAGAGGTTTTGATTCTTGAATGATTTGACAGTAAATATTTATTAACTATTTGTAACTATACTTGCCTCTACACATGTCTCCATCCAGTACAAGATTGCCCTCTAGATTGGGTCAAGCATGCATTTAAGTCATACTGTATGGTACTGTTTCCAGTCCCACATTAATCCTTTCTATGACATACTCTTGTACTATAAACCCTCCCCCCCACCCCCAAGTCTTTATCCAATATGTTTACAATGCATTCCTGTTTACCCAACATATTTACCTTACTTCTACTACCCTTTCTTCCCCAGCACCACCCCATTTCACCCCATGTCCCCGACCCCTCTACGCAACCAGTTTGTGTTTACACATTCAGGCAGTCCGGAAGTTTTATAATTTTTTCAGATCTTGTCTTCATAACAGTTGGAGGAATGGTAGACTGTCATACTGCGTTAATGTTGATCAATAGGAGATTGTTTTGGATGTTGTTATTCAGGCATTTGGTTGGTTGATCTTAATTCTCTCCTTTCGTTCTTTGGAGTTGAATTTCCTTCTCATCTCTCCATCCGATGTTATCGATGGTCATTGGTTTATCCCATTCTTTGTGAGGAGAATTAACTTGCAACTCATCTATAGTGCTTTTTAAGTTTCTCGTCTATATACCGTTCACTGTGATGCATGTGGAAATCTACATTTCAAGAATGAAATCTCCATTCCCACTTGTTTCACAAATACTTCAGCTAAAAACTTGATTCCTGTTTTATTTTCCAGTTGCTTTTAAAATTTATGAAACTTTTCATTCATCTCAGTAACTGCTCTGAGAAGTTAAGTTGCCTTTGCATCAGAGTTCTCTGGAACTCTATATATGTTTAACAACTTCATCTAGTCATTTGTGTCTTTTCAGAATGTTTCCTTCATCGCTACTGACTGATCCTTACATTCTTTCAGTTCATACATTAGTACTGGAATTTTATTGCCTCATCCGCCTGAGGCTCGTAAGATCCCATCTGAGGCCAGCAGAGAATGCCATTCTGTGGGCCTCACCCACTCCCATTCCAGGCCCAAGTAAAATTCAAGCATAAATCTTCAATCCGTTTTGTAGAATTTTGCTTATCTGCTTTCAAAGTCCAGATTTGCTCTTCCATTTTGCGCACTGCATCCTTTATGTTGTTCAGCCTGGACTAAAGTTCAAGAATTTCATCAGATCTTCTTGTTAATTCTGCTTTAAAGCAACCTTTCTGATGTATCAGCAATTCCTCCTCCTGCTTCAGGCATTCTCCACAATGCCTACTTTTGATTCTTAAAGTTTATCAAGTTTCAATTGAAGATCTATCTTTTTTGCATTTATTTCCACAAGGTTATCATTTAGGTGATTCATGTCAGGTGATGAAGGAGCAGTGCTCCGAAAGCTGGTGATACCAATTAAACCTATTGGACTTTAACCTGGTGTTGTGAGACTTCTTACTGGTGCCCACTCCAGTCCAATGCCGGCATCTCCACATCAAACGTTGGCTGAGGTAGATATCAATGGGGTGAAAGGTTATTGGGGTAGGCAGGAGTGTGAAGTTGTGGTTAAAATTAGATTAGAATGAACATATTGAATGGTGGAGCAAGCGTAAAGGGCCAAGAAGTCTACTCCTGCTCTTAATTTGTATGTTTGTATTTTTTTTTGTATTTCCTTATCTCATCTTATCAACAAGGTTTTAATCTCATCTTTCCAATGTGATAACTGCTTTTTGCATTGATTAGTTTTCTTTCCTTGGTAAAGCATAATTCCTCTACTTTATCCTTCAAACTCAAATTCTGTAATTACTGCTGCCCATTTTTTCTGAGGCTATTCACACTCTTTTATACAAACTTCTACTTTCTCTTCCTATTCTAGGTTCTTGATTTCCATTTCAGTCACTTTATTTTCTATGTTTTTCCTTCTCGTTCCTTGGTCATATGCTCCAGAGTTACACTTTCTGATCTTGCTTCCAACTTTTCTTAATCCACCTGCAATTTGGAACGCTACTATTTTGCCTTCAGTCATAGTCAGGTGGTTCAGCACTGCCACCTGCTGCTGCAGTTCATGTAATACTTTGGGATTTTAAAAAAAGATATATTTTTCAAAACTCCGGAATATTTGGCCTTTCTGGCTCCATTGTGTGATTAGCTTGGCAATTTTCTTTTCCTCTTTTGCAGCCTTACTGGGGTTTCTCTATCCCTCTTTTTTAAGCTTTGTACACTCCGCAACTTGAAGGTTGAAGTATTTTTCAAAGGCTTTTGATATTTCGTCAAAGCTGGTTGAGAATTCATCAATACATAGCATTAGGAGTACTTCATCAGCAAGTTCACGAAACAAGTATACTAATGTATTAATTTGAGCTTTTTCTGATGTACTCCAGTTATTTAAACATTTTCTTCTCCAGGATGCCCAATGCTGCATTACATTTGACCCTCACCTGAATCCAAGGTTATCTGGGAACATAGGTTTTTGATCTATGGTTATTTAAAATCAAAAGTGTATGTGGCTTTAAACACTATTCAGAAATCCAAGATGGCACTACTGTACACTTCTTCTTAATGAGGTCCCCTGTGCTTGTTGATTTTTGGTGGGCTCCTGCAGTAATGGCAGTCACAAGTTTTTAAAAGTGGATCCCTGGAGTGACCATTTTTGGTCTTCCCTGCAGTATCTAAATATTTCTAGGGTCATGAAACCATTCATAGAACCAAAGAATCCCTACAGTGCAGAAGGAGGCCATTCAGCCCATCAAGCCTATACCCACAGCAATCCTACCCAGGCCCTATCGTTGTAACCCCATGTATTTATCCTAATCCCCCGACCTGACCTGCACATCTTTGGAGTGTGGATGGAAAACTGAGCACCCAGAGAAAATCCACGCAGACACGGGAACAATGTGCAAATTCCACACACAGATAGTCACTCAAGGCCAGAATTGAATCCGGGTCTATGCGCTGTGAGGTAGCGATGCTGCCCACTGTGTCATCATGCATTGATTGCTGGCTTTTGCCGGAGCTATTAGCTACCGATTATTTTTTCAATCGGAGGGAGCTCGGCTGCCGCGTGTTCAGATTTCAACTCTGGCTGTTGGTGGTGCATATTAAAACAGTAAGCCTGACAGCTGCTGGCTTAAAGACATTTATAAGCATGATCTGGCCAAGAACATCAGCTATTTTAGATCACCCTGTAAGTTTTCTGACTCTGCACTCTTAGAGCATTGATAGAGTCTTCTGCTACAGTGTGGAGTTTGATTTTTGCCTTCTGCTTCTAATCCTACTTTGGAGCTTTTTTCCTGTGATTTCCTTCTGCGCCATAATTTATGGTGCTTTTCATCAGCTCGGAATGCTGCTGTTATAATTTTCAAGGTTTTAAATTTCTTCCAAGACTTCTCTGACGTTATGAGTCACTCTGATAGTTGTTGCAGTATTTTACGAAATCCAACCAGCATGCTATTAGGTCACTATCACTGTTGAATAGCCCTAAGTTAACTGCTGTTATCATATGTTATCCAGTAGGGGCAAATGTAAATTTCACACTGTTCTACCCATTCTATCTTGTGTATTTTCTCACTAAATGCTCCCCCTGCTAGATTTTGATCTGAGTTAACAATTTCTAATTTATTGGCTTAAAGCTGCTGTAAATTTTTAAACCACAAAGATGGGCCACAGCTTCCTGGATCCCCAGCAGAGGATTTGGGGGGTGTATCCCAAAGATGTTCTGGGGAATCCCTCTTGGAAGTTCACACAGAAGGGTATCTAGCATATCATCCAGAATAGCTAACGTCCCCTGCACAATTGCATTGGGCTGTGAACCAACTGACAAAGTGATTTAAATCACTAACTGTGGATGGTTCTGTCAGTTTTACACTCATAGCAACTGTGAAAGAGTTAGAAAGAGGAAAAACACTTCTAACTTCAGTGTAACTATTATAAAGACCCAGACCCAAGTCCTGCATAAGACACCACCCCACCCGTGCCCTCCCCTGGGGAAACCGCACCCTCGTTCCCTCCCTCCCAACCAAGCACCGAAGCTGAACCAAAGCCCTTCCCCCTTGATCTGATCGGGCTTAACCTTAAACCTCGTGATCTTTGCCCTCCCATTCCATCCCAACCCAAATTCCACCCCACCCAAATACCAATACCCGACTCAGCCTGACCAAACCAGACAAATCAGACCCTGACCTGACACCACCCACCCCCCATCTACTCTTCATCACCACCCTGCAGATGTCTGAAACTACCCCCACATCCCCTTCACTCATCTTCGAAATGTACCTTCTCCTTTTCAGTAGTTCCTTTAAACTCAACTGCTTTATAGCAACTAGATCATCCTCGTTTGTCATTTCCTTTCACACTTTGTTGCTGGAACCCCTGAACTGCTTCAGTCTCACGCTGCGTCAGTTAGGGAGGTTGGGTGAGACAGGCACTTTAGATTTCAAGCGAACATAAGTTGTTACATAATTACAATGCATTACTGATTGCCACCCTGAGGAATTTCTGGGTCTGTGTATGCATCAGTAGGTCTCATGAAGAGGCACTGAGTCTTGTAGAGTTGAGCAGTAAGTGCCTATTAACTACTTGTAGCTATATACATATATACAAATTAAGTCTAAGTCAGGAGCTGCTATTATGCTTGTCCCTAAACTGTCCTCGAGAATATGATCATGTGCTCCTTTACATCACACTGTGGATGGTCCTGTTCCATGCCCCATGTTAAGTCTTTCTATGAAGTGGAGATACCGCATTGGACTAGGGTAAACACAGTAAGAAGGGTCACAACACCAGGTTAAAGTCCCAACAGGTTTATTTGGTAGCAAAAGCCACCAGCTTTCGGAGCACTTGCTGCCCCTTCGTCTTCGTCAGGTGAGTGCGAGTTCCATTCACAAACAGGGCATATAAAGACTCAACTCAATTTACAAAATAATGATTAGAATGTGAGTCTTTACAGGTAATCAAGTCTTAAAGGTACAGATAATGTGAGTGGAGAAAGCATTAAGCACAGATTAAAGAGATGTGTATTGTCTCCAGACAGGACAGTTAGTGAGACCAGGCAAGTCATGTGACATGAACCCAAGGTTCCCCCCCACCCCACCACCTTGCAGAGTGAAGCCCCTTACTATACTCCTTATACACCTATGACTGTATGGCCAAATTCTCCTCCAACTCAATTTTCAAGTTTGGCGATGACACCACTGTAGTGGGTTGGATCTCAAACAATGATGAAACAGAGTACAGGAAAGAGATGGAGAATCTGGTGAACTGGTGCAACAATGATGCAATAATCTCTCCCTCAATGCCAACAAACAAAGGAGATAGTCATCGACTTCAGGAAGCGTAGTGGAAAATATATACTAACCTACATCAATGAGTCAGTAGAAATAGTTGCAAGCTTCAAATTTTTAGATGTCCAGATCACCAACAAACTGTTCTGGCCTCTCCATGCCAGCGCTGTAGTTAAGAAATCCCACCCATGCCTCTACTTTCTCAAGAGACTAAGGAAATTTGGCATGTCTGCTATAGCTCTCACCAACTTTTACAGATGCACCATAGAAAGCATTCTTTCTGGTTGTACCACAAGCTTGATATGGCTCCTGCTCTGTCCAAGACCGCAAGAACCTACAAAGGGTCGTGAATGAAGCCCAGTCCATCACTAAAGCCAGCCTCCCACCCATTGACATTGTTTAGGCTTCCCGCTGCCTCGGAAAAGCAACCAGCATAATCAAGGACTTCACGTACCCCTGACATACTGTCTTCCACCTTCTTCTGTTGGGAAAAAGGTACAAAAGTCTGAGGTCACATACCAACCAACTCAAGAATAGCTTCTTTCTTGCTGCCATCAGACATTTGAATGAACCTACCACGCATTAAATTGATCTTTCTCTGCACCCTAGCTATGACTGTAACATTGCATTCTGCACTATCTCCTTTCCTTCACGGTACGCTTTGTCAGCATAGCATGCAAGAAACAATACTTTTCACTGCATATTAATACATGTGACAACAATAAATCAAATGAAATCAAGTCATTACAGCAACTGGTGTCCACACCATCCAGCTTGAATGATGAGGCATTTGTCTCTTGTCCTCACTTCTTGCCTCATGGCCTCCTGTCCCCATCAGCCCCCCCTTTACAGCACTTAAGGAATGCATTTGGATGTGCTGAAAGTGGTGAAACCTATTGGTTTCCTTCAGTAAGAGATGTGAACCTTTGGGGGAGGTTGTGCTGCTCTGAGTGATACTGGCAGTGGTTCTAATCTGAGTTTCTATCGCATTCTTTGGTGAGACTAGTCTGGGAGTGTTACTGTCATCCAGTGGGATAAGGATGAGACATGAGGGAGCAACTGAAATGTAGGGACAGCAAGCATCATCCCTTATGGAGCTTCCCATGTGTGTCTCGGTGATGAGGCTATTTATGTAATATTAGTCACCTGGCAGCACTTTGTTCAGCTGCTGCTGGGCGCCTGACACTTGTGTGCACTCATCTTTCCAATTCCCCTCTCTCATCTGGTGTGGGACTGTGACTGGAGTTCCATGAGGTGTGCCCGGGGAACAGCGCTCATGTGAGGTTTGAAGAGAGAGAGGTCCTGGGTCAGTGACACTTGTGTGCGAGGGACAGGACTTGCCTGAGTTGGGGGTTTCTGCATGAGGACAGGACTATGCCAGACTGAAAGAAGTTAACAGGTACAAATATACAGGAGTCCAGATGTCCTCAGAGCATGGTTCCCAAGGAACCAGAAGGTCAGATCTGTGTTCAGACACAGAGGAATCAACAGTCTTGACATATAGGTGCCTGAATCTGATACGGATTGAGTTAGCTGTAACACTCCAAAGAGTCAATTGAAGAGATCAGGCAAGTCCTCCCTGACCCAGGGGAACCCTCCAACTGCCACTACCCTCCCTTGAGATAACCCCCTTCCCTCCAACTCAAACCCCAGTTGCCCCCATTGAGTCATGCATGTCCCCCCAAGCACGACAAAATGTTTAGAAATGACCATTCCCTCCTAGCTCCCCCTTAGATGCCTCGCTTCCTGATCCCTACTTTTCAAGAGTAACTCCAAGCTACACCTGCAGGATAGCTGATAGGGAGGGTGGGTGACTATTATGTGGCCGCTGCATTTGGGTTCAGTCCCATTAATGACATGGAGATGAAAGTATTTGCAGAGTTATCGGGATGCGAATTGCACTGGGTGGGAACCCAATTGGGGATGGTGAGGTGGATTGGCTGAATCCCGAGAGCCTTCACACCCTTCAGGAATGTGGATTTCCAGCTGGCATCCCATCTGAAGAGTTGGAGAATTAGGTCCTGAATATTCTATTAGTTCGAATATGTCTGTTTAAGTGCTTAAGAAGTCATTACTGGTGATCATTCAGGGACTGTTCATCATGTTTTTGTTTCTTTCAGATGTTGGAATGATTCCTGTGAAAAGGTGAGAAAGTGCCTTTCTTTTTTTAAAACCACTAAGTCAAAAATGTTTGAGTGTCTGTTGACAGAATATTGATAAATGTATTTGCATTGATTAACTGCACAGAATGGGCCATACACAATTTCAGCTTAACTAGACTAAATGCAACTTCTTAGAAAATGTGAAGAATATGCTTACTGGTACACAAGCAACATATAAAACCAGCTCACTCTATTTTCTCTGTTAGACCTGGTTTACTGGATTAGAATATGCTGGTCACAGTGTCATTTGATAATGTGATGGGACCTTGTCTGTCAGCAGGTGTTGTTGCCAATTTGCACTTGTAAAATTTAATCTTTCTTTCACAGTTGATCTTCAAGGTATTTTTGTGTCACTATGGCTCAGTTGGTAACATTCTGTGCCCTGAGTCAGAACATTATGTGTTCAAACACGTCTAGGAATTTGATTACATTATCAGGCTGGTGTTTCAATTCTTTATACGAAGTGAGATTTTTCAAATACGATGTTCAATTACAGTCTGATCTGCCATCTCAGGTGAATGACACAATCTGAAGCAGAATAGGACATCTATATGTAGTCCTGACCAATTTGATTAATCACTTAGAAAATGGATTATCTGGTCATTCCATTGCTGATCACAGGATGGTACTGCATGCAATTTGATTGCCAGATTTACATTTGTAATATGATGGCGTATGTATGACATGGAAAAATGAAGTGTTGTCTACTTTGGTGAGACAATGTGCTAATTTTCTTAAATGGTAAGAGATTAGAAAGTGTTGATGTATAAATTAACTTTGGTGTCCTTGCCAATAAGTCACCGAAAGCAAGTATGCAGGTACAGCAAGCAATCAGAAAGGCTCATGGTATGTCAACATTTATTGCAGTAGGATTTGTGTACAGGAGTGGCAATGTTTTGATGCACTAGGACTACTGTGTGTGCATGTTTTGGTCCCCTTACCTTAGAAATGATATTATTACCATAGTGGGAGTTCAACAAAGATTCAGAAGGCTTGTTTTCAGGGTGACAGAGCTGTCCTGTGAAGAAAGATTGGGAAACTGGGTCTCAGTTTTGAAGAATTAGAAGTGATCTCATTGAAACCTACAACAAACTTAAAGAGATATGTAAGATAGATGTTGGCAAGATATTTCCCTTGGTTGTGGAACCAGGAGACTTCAAAGTAAAGGGGAAGCCATTGGACATTTTTAATCCAAGGACTGCAAACCTTTGGAATTCTCCAACCCAGAGGACTGTGGGAGTTCAGCCATTGAGTATGTTTCAAGAAACAATTAACAGATTTATAAATACCAGTGACAGCAGGATATTGAGATAGTGTGGGAAAAGGCACTGAAGTGGACAATGAACCATTGTCATATTGAATGGTAGAGCAGGCTCAATGGCTGAATATCCTACTCATGCCTCTGTGTTCCTACGTTCCTAAGAAGCAAAACAGTAAACAGAAAGCTAATTGGTGGTATTCCAGTCTGTCTGATGGCAGGCAGTTCAGAACACATATAATTTATGTATAAATAGAAACAAGCAAAGCACTCTATGAATGGATCAACTTCCTATTTGACAGTTCAGAAACATATCCTGGTGTTGAAGCAGCTGTCTGAAAATGGAGCAAAGCTTGTGTTATTGTGTGTTATACAGTTACAAACGGCAGAGCTGAAGGAAGGAAGAGCAAAGATTGTGGACCGGTTAGGACCTACTGTTACCTTCAGAGTTACCGGAGTCCACCATACAACTTAAAGGGATCAGCAAATGGAGTCTATATTGGCTAATCCCAAGGCAAGATCCTCAATTTGATATGATTTTGGATGAGATACTCCCAAATTGTTACGCTCCTGGATGAGGAAGGATGGGCCGGCTTCCTATCTTTATTCATTTCCCCAACTGGTCGCAACAAGGTTAATTTAGAAAAGGATCCCTTCCCTTGTGGATAAAGAAAGAGCAAGTTTTTTAGTTACTAAAACCTGAGTGGGAAATAACAAAATACAACACATATGCACACAGAGTAGAAAAGTCCAAAATTAAAAATAAAAAAAATACATGAATTAGCCTTTGGCTTGTCCATGAGGATAAATGGCGAAATGTTGTGGCTGTTAAGTTGGCTGATTCAAGTAACATTTTCATCAATTTAGCCTATGATCCATTGTCATGATTCTGGGTGTTCTGTAGCATCAGGACTGTTGTGGCCCAAGTGAGAGAGGGTTTGTAGATGGTGTTAACCATATCTTGGCACCTTGGATGGAATATGGCTACTATGAATGTGACTTGAGACTAAAATGATTGAGTGGGAGGTGAGAGAGCCTATTTAATGGAGATTGAGTTAGAAAGACTGAGATTGCATATGGTGCCAAATTTACATGCAAACTAATGTGAGATTTTTATTTGATTTATTATTGTCACATGTATTAGCATACAGTGAAAAGTATTGTTTCTTGCGCACTACACAGCCAGTGCGCACTGTTCATAGAGAAGGAAATGAGAGAGTGCAGAATGGAGGGTTACAGTCATAGCTAGGGTGTAGAGGAAGATCAACTTAATGCAAGGAAGGTCCAGTCAAAAGTCTGACGGTAGCAGGGAAGAAGCTGTTCTTGAGTTGGTTGGTACATGACCTCAGACTTCTATACCTTTCTCCCGACAGAAGTTGGAAGAGAGAATGTCTGAGGTGCGTAGGGTCCTTACTTATGCTGGCTGCTTTGCTGAGGCAACTAGAAGTGTAGACAGAGTCAATGGATGAAAGGTTGGTTTTTGTGATGGATTGAGCTACATTCACAACCTTTTGTAGTTTCTTGTAATCTTGGGCAGAGCAGGAGACATACCAAGCCATGATACAACCAGAAAGAATACTTTCCATGGGCCTATGATCTATTGTCATGCTTATAACTATTTGAGGATTATTATTGTTGAATCAATTATTGAAAGTGAAACTTATCTTTCTAATTGCAAAGCATTTGCCTGTTAATTAATGTTTGACCCATGTTGATTTTAGTTGATTTGTTAAAGTAAACCTTTTAAAAATAAAATCTTGCCCATCAGTTTTATTTCCATTGGTTTCATGAGGATTTGTTACTTCTAACCACAGGTCTATGGGGATCATAAAAATAACAGTGCTACACTTTAAAAGATCCACCATTGAATGCAAAGTGCTTTGGAATTTTCAATTACATATTGCCTTTCACAGGTTCAGAAGTTTCCAAATTGCTTCACAGCTGATGAATTATATTGTGAGGTGCAATTACCATTAGCTTACAAAAACACACTGCAGCATTTTTGGCCACAATATGGTGCCACAAACAGCAAAGAGATAAATGACTATATTCTTTGTGAGCTGTTTGAGAATGACCACTGCAAAGATGATGTGGCGATGCCAGCTTTGGACTGGGGTAACCACAGTTAAGAAGTCTCACAACACCAGGTTAAAGGCCATCTGGTTTATTTGGTAGCACAAGCTGCTAGCTTTTGGAGCACTGCTCCTTCAGCAGGTAAGTGGGAGTTCTGTTCACAAACACAGCATGTAAAGACACAAATCCAATTTACAAAATAATGGTTGGAATGCAAGTCTTTACAGGTAATCAAGTCTTAAAGGTACAGACAATGTGAGTGGAGAGAGGGTTATTTATAGGTTAAAGAGATATGTGTTGTCTCCAGCCAGGACAGTTAGTGAGATTTTGCAACCCCAGGCAAGTCATGGGGTTACAGATAGTGTGAGATGAACCCAAGATCCTGGTTGACACCGTCCTCATGTGTGCGGATCTTGGCTATCAGTTTCTGCTCAGCGACTCTGCATTGTCGTGTGTCATGAAGACTGCCTTGGAGAACGCTTACCCGAAGATCAGAGGCCGTATGCCCATGACCGCTGAAGTGTTCCCCAACAGGAAGAGATCACTCTTACCTTTGATCTTCAGGTAAGCATTCTCCAGGGCGGTCTTCATGACACACGACAATGCAGAGTCACTGAATAAAGACTGATAGCCAAGTTCTGCGCGCATGAGGACAGCCTCAACCGGGATCTTGGGTTCATGCCACACTACCTGTAACCCCCACAATTTGCCTGAGCTTGCAAAATCTCACTAACTGTCCTGGCTGGAGACAATACATATCTCTTTAACCTGTGCTTAACCCTCTCTCCACACATTGTCTGTACATTTAAGACTTGATTATCTATAACAACTCGCATTCCAACCATTATTTTGTAAATTGAGTTTGTGTCTTTATATGCCCTGTTTGTGAACAGAATTCCCACTTATCTGATGAAGGAGCAGCACTCCAAAAGCTAGTGGCTTGTGCTACGAAATAAACCTGGTGGATTTTAACCTGGTGTTGTGAGACGTCTTACTGTGTTTACCGCAGTCCAACGCTAGCACCTCCACATCTTCATTAATAATATCATAGGTGACTTTCAGATGAATAGGCATCTGCCAGTTCAATGTGTCAACTGAAAGATGGTATCTCCAACATTGCAGCACTCCGTTAGTACTGAACTGAAATGTCAACCTACATTACATAGTCACATTTTGGAATAGAATCATCCCACTCTGCAGCATGATTGCTATCAGTGACCAATTTGATATTTGACTAAAGGTGCAGAATATGTTCCAAGTGATGGAGTTCCGAAATATGAGAAGCATTTCCAGTGCCAACCATATATGGTACAGTTCATTGAGTCCAGGTTCACCTTTTAGCTCACATGTGTATATGACATCCTCAGGAAAGCATTGCCCTCAAAATCATGGGGTACACTTAACAGCCTGCCTCCTTCTTTACCCCTCCCCACCCACTTAACGCCACCTCTCCAGGATGTCTGCCCTCCCAGCCCACCTACCCCCCCTCACCCCGATGTTCGACCTGTCAATGTCAAACCCTTCCCCCGATGATTGAGCCAACCCCACCAAGCCCTGGCTTCCCAGACCTCTCCACTTTTCTGCCAATGTCTGTCTGCCACTTCCCCAACTCCTCAGTGAACAAGTCAGGGATAGGCCTGCTCTCACTCCGCAACTCACTTTCCTGTAATTTGAAAGTTACTAGACCGCACGTGATTTAAGGTGGGACATCCACCCCCATCTGGGGAGTATGTCAGCCATATGTCGGCAAACGACCAGCAATTTTCTGGTCACAGCAGTGCTACTTGGAGTGGTTAACATTGCTGAGACTGCATCCAGTCCCCATTGGCAAAAAAACCATATAGCCAGAGATAAAATTAAGTAAGGCTATGGCTGTCTTAGCCCTGGTGAAAGGGTTGGTGAGTCGGGATGAATGGAGTAGGTGGGAGACTAAATGCAATGGGAGGGAGTATGGAGATCTTAGGGTGCGCATTTCATTGAACTTGGGTGCCTGAAAAAGAGGTACCATCCCACCACTAGTCCACGAAGTGCAAACTGTGGGCTGTCGCTTTTTATGGGCCTGTCCTGCTGCAGGTTAAATTGCAGCAGTGGCAAGATGGACCTTTAAATAGCTATTAATTGCTAGGCTTCATTTGGCTCACAGGCAGGCAGGCATACTGATCATCTCCCTGCTGCTGGTCAAATTGACATTTTGCCTTCCAACTCACACCTGGGGGGAATGTAAAATCCAACCCCAGCTAGTTGATCAGAATCTCAATTTTATCTGATGGGACAAGAGCACTTCATCACTTGCTCCCAGGCTCTGATATTTGCCTCTATTGCATTTCCTTGAGTTACTTTTCAACTAGTGCTTCTTGCCTCACAGCCTTTGCAAAGGTTGAAAAATATTTCAAATCTGCATGTAAACATTAGGACTGCTAAAACACCTTTCGTCTTCTTGAGCAACCTCTTATCTTTTAAGTGGTCACTTGTGGCTAAATTCTAGACTTGCAGCTGTCCCTCTAAGACATTACTTGGGCTGGGTTCTTGTATTAATTATTCAAGTGACCCGACCTTGCAAAGCTGTGCACAGCCAGCTCAGTGTGCTGCTGGCTGGCAACCAGCCACTCCTACGGATTTTGCTGATCCTATAAAATTTTGGTTATGCTATTTATAATCTGAAATCTGACATTTTGTCCTTCAAAATGTTTCTTGATGTTGTGTTTACTGCTTTCATTTTTTCTAGATAGTTTCACTACCCAGTGGTATTTACCACCCTTCGTGTCTTCCACAAATAAATCATAATTAATGTATACTTGCTTCAGGTTGATAAAAAACTAACCACTTATAGATTAATTGCTAAGAAATGCCATTTGCACTGGGTATACATTTAAAAAATGTGGAAATCTGAAACAGTGATTTTTTTTTAGAATGAAGTAGTTTGCGATCTTACCAGTCTGATTTTCTAGCTTTTCCTTTAGTCATTGATGCATGACGAGACACCAGTGGCCTGTGTCTTTCAGTTCTGATAAGTCGACAAGAGGGCAATAGTTTGCGCTTTTCAATCTCTGGTACGACAGCACACCAGCGACTTGTCCTTTAGCCACTGGCAAGTTGACATGACAGCCATGACTAATTGCATAAGGATAACCAGATATGAGTGACATTTCATTCTTTTTGTCTCTTTAGTTCCTCTGAGGATTCTTTGAAATGGCAGTTTGTGGACCAGTTTGTGTCAGACACTGGGGTAGGTTATTGATTTTTTTTCCAATTGATTTATGTTCACCTTCTTTTCATTTGTGACCATTTATACCTCTTGGAAACCCATCTCCAACAACTGTTTGCTAATTTGTTTCTATTTTAAATCTGAATTACTTCTACTTGCAACCATTAAAATAGAATCATCGTTGTGTTAACATATATGAGAAAAATTCTGATAAATTGGAGGAACCAGTGGTAACTTCATTGGTGAAAGGTACCTGAAAATAATTCAATGGCAAATGTCATTCTATTTGAAGAAGCTGAAATTATATAAAGGATTGAAGAATTAACATTGCATCTGATCTTAAGAAGAAAGACTTGATTCATAAATTATATTAAGGAGATTTATAATAAGAACACAAGAACATAAGAAATAGGAGCAGGAGTAGGCCATCTAGCCCTTCGAGCCTGCCCTGCCATTCAATAAGATCATGGCTGATCTGAAGTGGATCAGTTCCGCTTTCCTGCTTTCTCCCCATAACCCTTAATTCCCTTCTCTATCAAAAACCTATCTACCCGTGACTTAAATATATTTAGTGAGGTAGCTTCCACCACTTCAACGGGCAGAGAATTCCAGAGATTCACCACCCTTTGAGTGAAGAAGTTCCTCCTCAACTCTGACCTAAACTGCCCCCCCTCTTATCTTGAGGCTGTGCCCTCTAGTCCTGCTATCCTTCCTAAGCGGGAAGAATCTCTCTACCTCTACCCTATCCATCCCTTTCATTATCTTATACGTCTCTATAAGATCCCCCCTCATCCTTCTAAACTCCAACAAGTACAGACCCAGTCTGTTTAGTCTCTCTTCATAGTTAATGTTGGCAAGTGTGAGGTGGTCCACTTTGGTAGGAAGAATGGTAGGAAGGACTATTACTTACGTGGCGAAAAACTGCAGCAGGCGACGGTGCAGAGGGACCTCGGGGTCCTTGTGCATGAGTCGCAAAAACCCAGCTTGCAGGTGCAGCAGGTGGTCAGGAAGGCGAATGGGATGCTGGCCTTCATAGCGAGGGGGATTGAATATAAAAGTAGGGAGGTCTTGCTGCAGCTGTATAGGGCATTGGTGAGGCCGCAGCTGGAGTAGTGTGTGCAGTTTTGGGCGCCGCACCTGCGCAAGGATATTTTGGCCTTGGAGGGAGTGCAGAGGAGGTTTACTAGGCTGATGCCGGAGTTGAGGGGATTGAGCTATGAGGAGAGTCTGAATAAACTAGGCTTGTACTCGTTAGAGTTTAGAAGAATGAGGGGAGATCTCATTGAGACGTATAAGATGATGAATGGGATGGATAGGATAGAGGTGGAGAGACTCTTCCCGCTCAAAAAAGACAGTAGGACTAGGGGGCACAGCCTCAAGATAAAGGGGAGGTGGTTTAGAACGGAGTTGAGGAGGAACTTCTTCACTCAAAGGGTGGTGAATCTCTGGAATTCTCTGCCCGTTGAAGTGGTGGAGGCTGCCTCGCTAAATATTTTTTAAGAAGCTGGTTGATGGGTTCTTGATAAGAGAGGGGATTAAGGGTTATGGGGAGAGGGCGGGAAAGTGGAACTGAGCCACGACAGATCAGCCATGATCTTATTGAATGGCGGGGCAGGCTCGAAGGGCTAGATGGCCTACTCCTGCTCCTATTTCTTATGTTCTTATGTTCTTATAGTCCAACCCCCTCTGGTATCAGCCTAGTGAATCTCCTCTACACTCCCTCCAAGGCCAATATATCCTTGCGCAAGTGCGGCGACCAAAACTGCACACAGTACTCCAGCTGTGGCCTCACCAGTACCCTGTACAGTTGCAGCAAGACCTCCACGCTTTTATATTCTATCCCCCTCGCTATAAAGGCCAGCATTCCATTCGCCTTCTTGATCACGTGCTGCACTTGCAGACTGGGTTTTTGTGACTTGTGCACAAGGACCCCCAGGTCCCTCTGCACCGTAGCATGCTGCAGCTTTTCGCCCTTTAAATAGTAATCCCTCTTACTATTATTTCTGCCAAAGTGGATAACCTCACACTTGCTAACATTATACTCCATCTGCCAGGTCCTCGCCCACTCGCTCAGCCTATCCAGATCTCTCTGCAGACTTTCCACACCCTCCACGCAATTTGCTTTTCCACTCATCTTTGTGTCATCAGCAAATTTTGTCACCCTACACTCAGCCTCCTCCAGATTATCTATATAAATGGTAAATAGCTGAGGCCCCAGCACCGATCCCTGCGGCACTCCACTAGTCACCAACCACCAATCAGAATAGCACCCATTGATACCAACTCTCTGCTTCCTATTAGACAACCAATCCTCTATCCACGCTAACACCTTACCCCCAACTCCGTGCACCCTAACCTTCTGTAGCAACCTTTTATGAGGCACCTTATCAAATGCCTTTTGGAAATCTAAAAACACCACATCCACCAGTTCCCCTCTGTCTACCGCACTAGTCACATCCTCATAGAAATCCAATAACTTCGTCAAACACGACTTCCCCTTAACGAATCTGTGCTGCGTCTGCTCGATCAAACCATTCTTTTCTAGGTGCCTCGCTGTTTCTTCTTTGATGACGGATTCAAGCATTTCTCCAACTACAGACGTTAACTAACCGGCCTATAATTCCCTGCCTTTTGACTGCTACCTTTTTTAAACAGCAGTGTAACATTAGCTGTTTTCCAATCTTCCGGAATCCAGCGAATTTTGGTAAATAATTACTAAGGCATCCACTATCACCTCTGCCATTTCTTTCAGAACCCTGGGATGCATTCTACTTAGTCCTGGGGACTTGTCGTCTATAGGCCCCCGAATAATGATCTGGAGGTGGGGCGGGCTGTTAACATGCAAATAAGTGCGGCATGCAGGAATGGGACGGCCGTAGTTATGGGGGATTTCAATCTGCATATTGATTGGTCAACCCATGTTGGACGCGGTGGGCTCGAGGAGGAGTTCTTGGAATGCTGCCAGGATAGTTTCCTGGAACAGTGTGTGTTGGAGCCGACGAGGGAGAGAGCTATCTTGGATCTGGTGCTATGTAATGAGGCGGGTAGAATTAGGGAACTTGCGGTGAAGGATCCTCTTGGGGAGAGTGATCATTGTATGGTGGAGTTTCTGGTGCAGATGGAGGAGGAGAAAGTGGGTTCCCGGACACGCGTCCTTTGTTTGAACAGAGGGGAGTACGGTAGGATGAGACAAGAATTGGCGAATGTGGACTGGGGGAGCGCGTTGGAAGGTAGGTCTGCTGAGGAGCAGTGGAGGATCTTTAAGGAGATCTTTCTTGGTGCTCAGCAGAAATTTATTCCGATGGTCAAAAAGGACCGTAGGAGGAGAGCTAATAAGCCGTGGATAACGAAGGAGGTGAAGGAAAGTGTTAAATTAAAAGCGGAGGTGTTTAGTGTAGCTAAGAGTAGTGGGCGAGAAGAGGATTGGGAGAGGTTTAAATGTCAACAAAGATTGACAAAGAAGTTGATAAAGAAGGGTAGGAGAAACTATGAAGCTGGGCTAGCGCTTAATATAAAAAAGGATAGCAAGAGTTTTTATAAATATATAAAAAGGAAGAGGCTGGCTAGGGTGAACATTGGTCCCTTAGAGGATGAGAAGGGGGCCTTAGTGGTAGGGGATGGGGATATGGCTAAGGTCTTGAATAACTTTTTTGTTTCGGTCTTCACGGAGGAGGACGTGAATAATTTGCCGGATGTTAGAGATGGAAAGGTGGTAGGACTGGAGGGTCTCGATGACATTACTGTTACTAGAGAGGTGGTGCTCGACAGACTGGAGGGGCTGATTGTGGACAAGTCCCCAGGACCGGATGGAATGCATCCGAGGGTCCTGAAAGAAATGGCGGAGGTGATAGTGGATGCCTTGGTGGTTATTTTCCAGACGTCACTGGATTCCGGGGAAGTGCCGGAAGATTGGAAAATGGCTTATGTTACGCCATTGTTTAAGAAGGGTGCCAGGCAAAAGGCGGGGAATTATAGGCCTGTTAGTTTAACGTCTGTGGTAGGTAAAATGTTAGAATCTGTCATCAAGGAGGAAATAGCGAGGCATCTTGAGGGGAACTGCTTGATAGAGCAGACGCAGCACGGTTTCGTTAAAGGGAAGTCATGTCTGACAAATTTACTGGAGTTCTATGAGGATGTGTCTAGGGCAGTGGATAGAGGAGAGCCGGTGGATGTGGTCTTTCTTGATTTTCAGAAGGCGTTTGACAAGGTACCTCACAAGAGGTTATTGCAGAAGGTCAGGGGGCATGGAGTTGGGGGTAGGGTGTTAGCGTGGATAGAGGACTGGTTGTCAAATAGGAGGCAGAGAGTGGGGGTCAATTGGTGCTATTCGGATTGGCGGATGGTGACTAGTGGAGTGCCCCAGGGGTCGGTGCTGGGGCCTCAGCTATTTACCATTTATATAGATGATCTGGAGGAGGGAACCGAGTGTAGGGTGTCGAAATTTGCTGATGACACCAAAATTGGTGGAAAGGCAAATTGTGCGGAGGGTGGGGAGAGTCTACAGAAGGATCTAGATAGGCTGGGCGAATGGGCCAGGAAATGGCAAATGGAATTTAATGTTGGCAAGTGCGAGGTGGTCCACTTTGGTAGGAATAATGGTAGGAAGGATTATTACTTACGTGGAGAAAAACTGCAGCAGGCGACGGTGCAGAGGGACCTCGGGGTCCTTGTGCATGAGTCGCAAAAACCCAGCTTGCAGGTGCAGCAGGTGGTCAGGAAGGCGAATGGGATGCTGGCCTTCATCGCGAGGGGGTTGAATATAGAAGTAGGGAGGTCTTGCTGCGGCTGTATAGGGCATTGGTGAGGCCGCAGCTGGAGTACTGTGTGCAGTTTTGGGCGCCGTACTTACGCAAGGACATTTTGGCCTTGGAGGGAGTGCAGAGGAGGTTTACTAGGCTGATGCCGGAGTTGAGGGGGTTGAGCTATGAGGAGAGGCTGAATAAATTAGGCTTGTACTCATTAGAGTTTAGAAGAATGAGGGGAGGTCTCATTGAGACGTATAAGATGATGAATGGGATGGATAGGATAGAGGTGGAGAGACTCTTACCACTCAGAAAGGATAGCAGGACTAGGGGGCACAGCCTCAAGATAAAGGGGAGGCGGTTTAGAACAGAGTTGAGGAGGAACTTCTTCACTCAAAGGGTGGTGAATCTCTGGAATTCTCTGCCCGTTGAAGTGGTGGAGGCTACCTCGCTAAATATTTTTAAGAAGCTGGTTGATGGGTTTTTGATAAGAGAGGGGATTAAGGGTTATGGGGAGAGGGCGGGAATGTGGAACTGAGCCACGACAGATCAGCCATGATCTTATTGAATGGCGGGGCAGGCTCGAAGGGCTAGTTGGCCTACTCCTGCTCCTATTTCTTATGTTCTTATGTTCAGTCCCATTAGTCTATCAAGCACTACCTCTCTAGTGACAGTAATCGCATTCAGGCCCTCAACTCCTACCATCCTTCTATCTTTAAGATCTGGCAAATTATTCGTGTCCTCCTCTGTGAAGACCGAGGCAAAAAACTTATTTAAAGCCTCAGCCATTTCCTCATCTCCCACCCCTAAATCCCCCCTCTCATCCTCTAAGGGTCCAACATTCACTCTAGCCAGCCTTCTCTTCTTTACATATTTGTAAAAATTTTTACTGTGCTTTTTTATATTTAGTGCTAGTTTAGCTTCATAGTCTATCTTTCCTTTCTTTATCACCTTCTTAGTCATTCTTTGTTGATTTTTAAATTTTTCCCAATCTTCCAATCGCCCACTACCTTTAGCCACTCTGAACGCATCAGCTTTTAATTTAATACTCTCCTTTATTTCCTTAGATAACCACGGCTGGTTATCCCTTCTCCTACATTCCTTCTTTACCAGCGGAATATACTTCTGATGAGCACCGATAAAGATCTCCTTAATAATCCTCCACTGTTCCTCAGCCGTCCTACCGACCAATCTGTGCCCCCAATCTACATTTGCCAATTCCTCCCTCATCCTATCGTACCCCCCTCTGTTCAAACAGAGGACACAGGTTCGGGACCCTACTTTCTCATCCTCCATCTGCATCAAAAACTCAACTACACAATGATCACTCGTCCCAAGAGGATCCCTCACAATAAGGTCCCTAATTCTACCTGCCTCGTTGCACAACACCAGATCTAAGATAGCTCGCTCCCTCGTAGGTTCCGTCACATACTGTTCGAGGAAGCTATCCCGACAGCATTCGAAGAACTCTTCCTCAAGCCCACCATGTCCGACTTGGGTCAACCAATCAATATGCAGATTAAAATCCCCCATAACTATCGCCATAATAACATATAATCTGTTAATTCGATATATAACCCTAAGAGTTACAAAGTGAAAGGATTTTGCAATTAATAAAGCTGTACAGACATCTATTTTTATTAGGTTAAGCTGTAAAATGGTCTAGCGGAAGCAGGCATTCTGGGTGCCGCCCCACTTCCAATGACACATTGAACTGATTGCTTGTTATACTCCTCTATCATCATTCTTTATTTTTCTGGAGAGCAACAGCATCAACCCAAACTTTCATTTTATTAGTACTTACAATGTCATACAAAGACTTGCATTTACATAATGCCTTTCATGACCTCAGGATGTCCCCTTTCTGCAACTAATGAAATAATTTTGGAAGTGTAGTCTTTGCCAAAATGTAGGAAAGTATACAGATAGGAAGAAAACATTGATACTAGATATTTGTAGAAGCACTTGGAGAGGTGACAGGAAACAGGTTGGAAAGATAAATTTGACTTAGTTTTGAAGATGATGACAGCAGTGTCTAAATGCTAACAAAAGAGGAAATATGATAGAAAATACTTCCAACCAGTTTGTTTGATTCGCAGTTTTAAAGCACCATGGAGGAGAATGAGACACTGTGAGGCATTTTGCAAATCTTAAAACAGTGTCACAATTCAGAGGAACATACAGCCCAGACCATTTATAGAAATGATCTCTAATGTTAGTGTGTTGATTGCCTCCTATTTAAAATGCAACTAAAATCATGGATTGTAAATTGTTATTTAAGTTAATCTGTGAGTGTACTGCACTCATTCTGTGAGTGACCAGGCTTTAGATTGTGATACAGTTTTAATATGCAAAATGTTACATAAATTCTCATTTTGTTCTCAATTATGTTAAATATTTTGGGGCTGGATTCTCCAATCTCGCCCACAGTCGGGATTCAACAGTTCCACTGCAGTGAACGGAGATTTAGCTGAGCGTCAAATTTTCTGTCCTCTCTGGCAGTGGCAGCGGGGTGTGAACGGCCAGAGAATTCCGGCCTTCATGTAAATTAAAGTGCTGTTCCTGGTCACTTTGATAGCTTGCTTAAATGCAAAGAAAAGATTTAGCAAATGGTTGAAGTTTATTTATTAGTGTCACAAGTGGGCTTACATTAACACTGCAATGAAGTTACTGTGAAAATCCCCCAGTCGCCAGACTCTGGTGCCTGTTCGGGTATACCGAGGGAGAATTCAGCATTACCGATGTACTTAATCAGTACATCTTTGGACTGTGGAGGAAACCGGAGCACAGATGAAACCCACGCAGACACGGTGAGAACGTGCAGACTCCACACACACAGTGACCTTGATGTGTGAGGCAGCAGTGCTAACCACTGTGCCACCCTGCTGCCCATGTAATGGTTATGCACAGTGTGAGGGACTAAGACCTTAACCTATGTATTTTTTTATAGAATATATGTAGCTATCTTCGTTGCTATTTTGTAAATTCTAAAATTGAACAAAGACCTTTGAAATGTCTGAACCTATCTCTACCAGTAAACAAAAGAACCCAAGTTGCCATTTCAGAGAAACTTGCACCTCATTATCCCTGAGGATCCATTAATGATCACCCAGAGCACAACCCAACTTCAGAGAGCTATAAAAAGGCCATCTGCATTCAATAACCCAGGCTGAGCCAATAGAGACTGATGGTCTGCACAGACAAAGGGGCCCCACAACCTTTCTTTCAATTCATATTTGCTGAAACATTTAGCAGTATTCAAAACCCAGCAACATTACAATGCTGGATACCCACTATTTTGTTTGAGACCAAATGGAGAGACAGGGCATGTGACCTAGGCTGATGGCTTGTTGGACAAGTTAATATTTCCTTGCTGAGCTGAATAGCTCAGTCTGCTGCTTTAACATCTGACAAAGAAATAAGCTCTAACCCAGGTTAGGCTCACGGTCCCATCTATCTTGATCCTGTTGGAAGTTCTGTACCATCGCAGACTGGCATTTTGTAATGTTAACACCACTGGACAGCATCGGTTTTTAACCTGCAGACTTCCATGAGAGAATACCTCATTGGATATTGATTCAGGAACTCGCATGAACCAATGGTCAGAATTTGATGTTGCTTATGTGTGAAATCACTTGAGAAGACATCAGGCCACATTCTGTCATCATTGTTCACTCACACAATATTTTGTTGTGTGTCAAAAGCACACCTGCCATCAATAACACAGGCAATTCAGTTCTTGAAGGAGCCAATTCAATGCAACTTTGTGTGGCCCATCTACTTTTACAGTTGGTGGGCAGGACACCTGGCTTGATGCCTTTATGTTTTAGCTGCAACTCTGCCTGCCTGCCTTCTGGGGATTGAGGTTTGTATTTGAATGTGCTGCCTATACATTCTTTGCAGAGCTTTCCCCTGCCAATTTATCTTTTCCACATCTGCTGTTCCCTGAATACTTCTCCCTGAGGGCGCACATTAGAAACCCCAGCCCACACTTTCCCTTTTCACAGTGCCTACAATCTCCCGTCCTCCCCAGCAGCACTGAGCCTTTCCCAGCATGCACTTCACATTGGCTGCCTGCTTGAAGTTGTATTCCGGGGCTGGTCCCAGTCAGAAGTGCATTTCACGCTGGCTTCTGAGCCTGCCAAATGAGAATACCCAACAGGCAAAAGATTTTGGCCAATATTTATTTTCTCTATGATCCCTGCACTGTAAATCCTTCTCTTCTGTCTTGCTATCTTTATTGTCTGAGCATGGAGGCAATGTTGCAAACTCTCATCCCACATTTTGCAAAGAAACTAATCGTCCAAGTTCATCCTGTTTTTAATTGGGGTTATTATTGGAAAATTGAATCACAGGAAGCGCAAGGGGGTTGGGAAATACAAAGAGGGAACAAAATACCTTTCTGGCTACGGACAGGTAGTGAGTGGAAAAATTAGTGCTGTTTAAATTAACTTGACTGTAACAATATATCCCCTGTATGTGGATAAGCTTGTATATGCCAGTTGACATTCTGTATAACCATAGCTGACACTGACAGTCACAGTGTAGCATTTCTCATTTAGTTCTTGTGTGACTTCATTTTATTAATTTCCCCTTTACTATCTCAATGCTCTTATGTGAAATTTGGTCATAGCATTACATTGCTTTTTCTAAAAGTAAAAAGTTCAAAATTAATTTGAAATTGCAGTCATTTATAGTGTTGTATGCAAACTCTCCCTCTATGCACCATTGAAGAGAAACTCCAGTCTTGTTTAGAAATGACTATTAATTCTCAAGGAATGTTTGCTGAGAATAAGGTACTCATCATATACCTAGCAAAACATATTTACACCAATATCATGAATGTAGATCTTGACAAAGTCTGAAATTTATTGAGTTTGTTCCAAATCATTTTTCTGTAGGATGGAAAGATCAGTGTAGCTGGCCTGGCTTCACTGGGAAGCAAGGAAATAAAGGAAAAAAAGGTCTTTATCAGCTTAGTTGGCACAAAAGGCATGGGATGCAGGTAAGTCATCATTTTTGTTAAATCTTTAAACAAAAATGTAAATATTTCTTAAACAGGTTGCACTTTTCACTTTTACCATTAATTATTGAAAGTATTTCTTTGTTTATTTGTTTTTTTACACAGTACTCTCTCTTTCTGTCTTCTAATATAGCATTTCTAGTGGTCCAACCCAAAAACCAGGGATCTTTATCAGCAATGTGAAACCAGGTTCTGTATCAGCAGAGGTGGGCTTAGAGGTAAAGTGAGACTTGCTTTGGAACTCTTCACTGATAATAAGTTACAGTTATTTAACACTATTTTTAGTTTGGCAACATGTGAAGCAGCGGGTTAGGGTTAGAAATCATTTGGGACACCAAAATAATAAATTGTTGTATAAAACAATATTCCTATGTTACATAAATAAATTGATTTTGTTGGGTTGGTTATAGGCAGTTTGCAGCCCTGGGCTGATTTACACTAATAGATCTGTAAGAAGCACAATTATCAGTGTTCATATTATATGCCTGAATAAAACGTATGTGATCTCTGAGAGATTTAGCTTATAAATTCAGGATTATAATGGTTAGGTTTTAAATGACCTGAATATCTTGCACTATTTTTTACATATTACTAGCAATTAGAGATGACATACAAAATACATTTTTAAATGTTATGTGCAATCTATTTATTTCATACCTCCCCAGTTACAGAGATAGCACTGGAGGATTGAAAGATTCAGTATTGCTCCATTATTTAAAAAGGAAGGAAGGAATAATCCAAGCAATTATTCATCAGTTAGCTTAACTTTAGATGTGGGAAAATTACTGGAATCAATTTTGAGGAACAGTATAAATCTTCATGTCTGACTAATTTGATTGAATTTTGACGGGTTAGTGTTGGCAGTGAGGTGGATTAAGCCTACATAGATTTTAGTAGTGCTTTTGATAAAAGCACTGCAATCAGGCTAGTCAAAAAAATTGGGATTCAATAGTTGGGTCAAATTGCTCCCTATCACTAACCAACTTGGGATCCAAAGAGTAATGTTTGGAGATGTTTCTGCAACTTGTAGTTTGTTACCATTCGGGTTCCATAGTGCTCACTACTTGGTCCCTTGACTTTTATATTTAATACTGAAGATTAAGACCCAAATATAGGGCCATAATAAACAAGTTTGCAGATAATTCAAAAATTGGTGCTATAGTTGTTGGTGAGGAGGAAAGTTTTAGTCAGCAGGAAAATATAGATGGCCTGGTCAATTTTGCAGAAAAGTGGAAACTGGAAATTAGTCTGGAGAGTGTGAGAAAAAGCAATTTGGGACGTGCATCAAAGCAAGTGAACACACCATAAATAGAAGGACACTAGGTAGTGTGAAGGAACATAGGGCCTTAGAGTGTGTCTACAGACCATTAAAGATAGTAAAACTGATTGAGAAGGTGGTTAAAAGAAACACATTTTCCAAAGAAGGCATGATTTTCTTTATTAGCTGAGGCATAGCATGTAAGCAGGGAAGTTATGCTGTAATGTATACAGCACTAGTTAGACCATGGTTGAGTCCAACTCCGGTGACTGCATTCATTACAAGAAAGATGTGATTGCACTGGAGAGGGTGCTGAGGACATTTGCGAGAACATGGTCAAGATCGTAGGATTTTAGCTATGACAAAAGGACTAGATAGGCCGGGATTAGAACATATAAAGCTGAAATATATCACTTGCAGTTCATTTTGTCTCGTAAACCAATTTATGTTCTAACCTAGTATTCTGTTCTTCACTATCAGTAATCCTATTCTTACTTTGTCATCTTTCAAATTTGTGTAAGACCTTTGGGAATTGTTCGTGCATTTGTAATTTATGAGTCTTTTGTGTCATTATATTGTGTCTGATGATTAATAAGGAGGGACTGAATGTGTATGTTGTTCGGGACATAACTCAATAGAGAGTGATATTTTACAATGTTTGAACGTAGGTTGTCAAGCTACATTTATATATCATATTTCTCAATTTTAAATCCAGGTTGGAGATCAAATTATCGAAGTAGATGGAGTAGATTTTACAAATGTGGATCATAGAGAGGTAATAAAAAAAAGTTTCTGTGAAATTAAATTTATTTTTATCTGATGCCCATTTCTAATAGTAACAACATGGCACACTTGTTAAATTAATTCGAAAGGGGACAATTTTAATCTAACCGGCCTGTCATGACACTGATAGGTTTGGATACAAGGTTTATTTTACATGCTAACCAATTGTACACTCCATTAGTCAATGGAAATAAATATTGGACAAGGTGTAAAAACTGTTACTTCACCTGATCCCATGTGCTTCCCACCCAGGGAGCCAAGTTAAAATTATATTCCCCTTTGTATCCATTTTCATAGTAGAATATATAAAGTGACCAAAATGAAAAAGCTTAAAAAGTTAAAAAGAGGAACCCATTGGATTTGACATAGGGTAGGATCTTGAACCCATACTCTCCATCTGCAAGATCACCAGTGGGGGCTCAAGATCTGGAGAAACATGGAAATCGCAAATCTCGCCGATGGGGAAGTTGGTGTGGTAGGGGGAAAAGAAGGATGCTGAGGGGACCATGGAATGAGTGAGGAATGAATAAGTGGCTTATTGAGTGGGGGGTTGAAATGTTCCTGGTGGAGTGTTGCCAGCATTGTACAGATGTAAACAGGCAAGGGGGGCTGTATTAGTGTGAATGGGCATGACAGTAGTGCCAGAGTGAATGGGCATGGGGGAGTAGGGAAACCTGGTTAGAGTGAGGCATCTTTGGTGACAACTGATGAATTCTGGGAGGCATACTGAGGGAATTGTTGATAGGAAGGGATGGTGAGGGTTGGGGATGGCTTGTCTGATGTCAGGGGGATTGAACTCCTCAGGGAGGCAGAGAATGTGACATTCATCTGCATGGGACAGAGGGTCAAACGTCACACCAGATGGTCAGTGGTTATGGTGGGTAAGGATGTGGGCCACAGTAGGAATTTGGAAAATGTTGGACTCTACCTGAAAAGCCACACGCAACATGGTTGCTTGCCACTACCTGAAGCCTTGAGGTTGAGATTTTGAGATGCTGCTTGGAAGTTGGGTTACCGGGGCTGGAGAGAGCAGCAGGACAGCTCAACTGGACAACTGAAGGGGAACACAAGCACATAGAACCTATAATGCAGAGGCATTTTAATAAATGAGTGTGTGAAGGGCAAAGTCTCAATGTGTACAAGAGGCTTCTAGTACATGGCTCACAAGGGACCCAGCAAAGATCTTTGCCCCCCTGCACATATATGATTCTGAGGGAAATGGACCCAGCATGTGGTGTCCCCCTGAAGAAGAGGAAGGTGGGGGGTTGGGCCGCGCGGAGGTTGGGAGAGCGGAGGTGGGGAGACGTGGCGGCACACAGCCTTAATGATTATGAAACACAATTAAACCACATCAGACCTCATTAAAGTACAAGTGTAGTCTATATACATAAATGGAAGAACATTAACAATTATATATTATAGTGCACCTGTGCAAGTACATGTGAAATTTTAACTAATTAATCTTTCATTCCTTACCACTTCTCCTTGAAGCTCCCCCAATATCCACAGCAGAGTTGGAGGCCACCTACTGACCAGTTTGCCCTCTTGTCTTGGATGACACTGGGTGGGGGGAGGTGGGGGGGGCGGAGGCGGAACGTCCTTTGGAGATCCGAGGCCTGGAGAGCCCCAGCACACTTTGGCTCTTCTGCTCCTTGGTCAAAGAATGAAGCTGAAGGGGCCACAGGCAAGAGGGATTCTGAAGGGCTAGCCACCCTCAGAGTATTGCATGGAGGTCCCGGGGTGTACAATAGCCGTGCCTGCACCCTTTGGGTGCCCAAGAGCCCCTAACTAATTCCTTGAGTAGCGGCCCTGCAGGGAGGTTGAGGTGCCCCATCCCCTTCTTGTGTAACCACAGCAAGTTCTCACCCATGATAGCGATGAAGTGCAGGTGTGCGTGCATCTCTGAAAGAAACTTGGCCTTCTGTTTGACATAGTTTTCCATGGCTTTTGTCATCTTTCCTATGGAACCCTCCATGTGTTTACAGGTCAGAACCAAATCAGCAAAGAGCAGGCAGACTGTCTCCTCCGTCTCACATGCCATTCTATTGAGGACCTTCACCATCTCTGCTTGACGTTGCCCTGATTCTCACAGCATCTCCAGCATTTCATGTAGGGCCGATCCCAAAGGCCCATCATTCAACTTAGATATCGCAGATGGCTCTTCCTCAGCAAACCTCTGAGTGCTGGTGAATTTGGCTGGCCCCGATTCCTTCGGCAATGGATATGTATCCATGTGGTGACCACCCGAATGCGAAATCCTGCTGAACCATGTCCATTGTCCCCCGAGGTGTTGTCCCTGGGCTGGTGAAGGGTGCAGGTGACTGCTGTGACACCTCCACAAGGTGCACTTTTTGTTTCTTTTCACAAAAGCCCTTGGTCCTGTGACGGCTGGCAGTACTCCTGGACAGGATTACTTCATCTGGCCTTCCCTTCTGCCTGCTGGCACCTGTAATTGTAAGAGGAAAGAGCGAGTGACTACATGAGCTGTTTGAAACATGAGGGAACACATAACCCTTCAGTTTCTATGTAACTGCATGGATCCTTACTGGATCCTTACTACTAACCTCTATACCTGCAGAACATCAGTCTGGTTCCTCCCTCGTTTACTGGGCTGCCTGGTTCTCAAACTCAGTAAGGTTCTTCAATTCAGGTTGCTCCCCCCCTGGCTCAAGTCTTCTCTCTCCCTCTGTCTCCAGTTGTGCTGTAACTTCTTTTGCACAGAAAGAGAAGATGGTGTTGAGAGTGAACAGGTTTCATTTATCTTTCTCATGCTTCCATCCTTATAAATCACCCTCTGATTGTGTGCTATATGATTGATGCACTGCAGGATGGGCCTTTGGGATCGGCCCTGCATGAAATGCTGGAGATGCTGCGAGAATTGGGGGAATGTCAAGCAGAGGTGGTGAAGGTCCTCAGTAGAATGGCATGTGAGACGGAGGAGACTGTCTGCCTGCTCTTTGCTGATTTGGGTTCTGAGGAAGCACACTGCAGAATAGTGAGTCCCTGCGAGTTGAAGGATAAGGCTCACAGAGGCCATGTCATTAGCGGTGCTTGCCCTCAATACATAAACCACCAGCTGCTGCCAACACCGCCCCACCCCCACCCCGCCCTCCAACAGTGCAGATCAAAGATCTGCAGTGGCCTCTCCATCTGCAGATTGGATGGATTGCATTAGGGGTATGAGACATCATCTTGTCACATTAAGTAGCTCTTTAATGTAGGGCCACCCTTGTTACTGAGCCCTGCACCATTCAGTGAGGTGACTGTGAGCAGTTGAGTGATCTCTTCAGTCATTGATCTATTTCTGGCACTGCAGGGCAGTCCTCTGGTGGAGACTGTGGGTATTGACCACCCTGGCAACCTCCTGCCACAGTAAGAAGTCTCACAACACCAGGTTAGAATCCAACCAGTTTATTTGATAGTTATCCCACAAGATTTCAGAAATAGTATTCCTTTGTCAGGTGTGTGGAAGGGTTACCGAAAGCTTGTGGGACTACTATCAAATAAACTAGTTGGACTCTAACCTGGTGTTGTGAGACTTCTTACTGTGTTTACCCCAGTCCAATGCCAGCATCTCTACATCATAACCTCCTACCATGCAGGATTGGAGACACAACTTGGCATCCTCCTCATCCTCAGGTTTACAGGATGTCACTCCCAGCTCCTCTGCATTGAGGGAAATGATGCTAAACCTGTGGAGCAGAGCTCCCTGGGATCATCAGGCCATTTATCCTTCCATGGTGAGTCACGACAAAGAAGCTTATAGAAGTTTGGGTTTGTGATTTGGTGCAAATTCCCACTGGGCTCCACAATGGGAAATACTCATGGTCCCTGCCCTGGACTTTGGACGAGAATGGTAATCCCAACAATGGAATTACTACCTGGGAACATTAGTCCAAATTAGTCAACAGCAAATTTCAGACAAATATTACAGAAGTTTTCTTCATGTAAAAATTGATCAACATGTGCAAGGAATTTCTGAATCACTTATTAAATACAACGTGAATATTCAAAGAATCCCATGAAAATTACTTTTTTTGGTGATATATTACAATACAAACCATTTTATCTCTGATTTGAACTTGGTAAGTGATTCAGGTGAGTAAGTGGGGGACAAGGAGGGTGGTGAATCTACTTACCATGCCAACCTTAACAGCATGTGGGCTGGCTCACATGGCTCCTCTACATACTGCCAGGAAAATTGTTGTCCCGAGACCCCCAACCTCCAACCAAAAAGGGTGGGAAGGTGACCTGTGAGTGTGTGGGGAATTTCCGCTGATAGGAGTAGGTTAGAATAAAATATGCCAGGGTCCATTTGGGTGCATAAATCACAAGATGGTTTTACCTGCCTTCTATAGTTACTTCTCTCACCTTGTGACAAAAAAGCAAAGTCAGTTTGCTTTGAATTGGTTCATAAATCTTTGCTTTTCTTTTGCAACAGGCTGTCCGAGTGCTGAAAAGCAGCAGAAGCCTGACGATCGTTGTGCTCACTGGCGCAGTAAGTATTAACCACTTTGAGAACAACAACAAGAAAACCAAGTGATTTTGAGATAAAAATAAAATACTGCAAATGCTGAAAACCTGAAATTCTGGAAAAGCTCAGCAGGTCCGGCAGCATCTGTGGAGAGAGAAACAGAGTTGAGGGGTGGGATTTTCATGCCAGTGCGATCGTCCAGTCCCACTGATGGCAGACCCCCAACTGAGGGTTTCTCAGGGCCGCAGCGTGGATTCTGTAGGAAATTCCATTGACAGCAGCACACGCTGTGGGGGAGGCCAGAGAATCCCGTCCATATGACTTTTCTACAGAGGTGCTTTTAGAGAGGTTATTTAAGGATAGTTTGAAGCTGTAGAATTGTAAGTGCAGAAGGAGGCCATTCGACCCATTGAGACTGCACCAACCATAATCCCACCCAAGCCCTACTCCCACAACCCCACATATTTATCCTGCTAATCCCTTAACACTAGGATCAATTTTAGCATGGCCAATCAACCCAACCCACTCATCTTTGGACTGTGGGAGAAAACCGGAACACCTGGAGGAAACCCACGCAGACACGAGGAGAACATGCAAACTCCACACAGACAGTGACCCGAGGCCAGAATTGAACCTGGGTCCCTGGTGCTGCAAGGCAGCAGTGCTAACCACTGTGCCACTGTGCTGCCCTTTTCATAAAGATATACTTTCATAAAATGTAACTTTCTGAAAAAATATAGATAATTGTACCCAAAGTTGCATGCAGTAATATTTAATCCACCAAGAGTATTCGATCTGGGAGAAAAAAGTTGGTGAGACCAAGTTGCAGTAGACGATATTTTTATAGGGGAAATGGGCAAAACAAAATAAAGATTTAAGGTATAAAAAAGGGTGCATCACCTAAGATCCAGTCTCAATGTTCAAGCTGCATCAGGAATCAACCTCCTTAGGTTTTAGAAGTACGGTCATACAAAGACACAAAATTTCGAAAAGGCCAGTTGTTTCATCAATCCTGTCTCATGTCATGATGGCTGGAGCATTCTGATTAACCACCACCTCCCAATCCTTATGTTTTGGAGGAAATATCTGAAAAGCAGGTTTAATAATTAAAATGACCAAGAAAGGCTTGGTATGCTCCCTAAGTCCCTAAAAACATCTGAATCTTAGTCTCCCAGTCTGTGGCATATTTGATAATATTGAGGGAGATAAAAGGGATTTTTTTTAAACATGAACAAAATGTTGATGAGGTCAAGGATTATGTTTACAAAATCAGAGGACTGAGGGCTCCTCTTTAAAAATCCACTTAACCAATGAACAGTTCCATATTCTTAAATTCACTAATTAACACTATATCATGGGAACAGGACCATAGAAAAACTGCAGTGATTGAAGGAAAAGGGCACTGACATCTTAGAAAAATGGAGATGTACAACAGATCTGACTTTACCAGTGTTGCTAACATCTTGTCAATTAACTTTTAAAAAAGTCCATAGTACTCAACAGTGTTTGAATACTGTTACTTAAAAACAGATGGCCTGTTTTGATCATGTAAAGAACTTGGGATGCCTTCTGTTTGGAATTACATCAAATGATCTCTTATTTAAATAATACAATTCCCCTAATATCTATTTTCTAGATATTTTCAAATGCTGATAAGTAACCTAAGCTGCTTTCTGATTTTCCTTGTACTTTTTCTGAAGGTAGCTTACATAATGATTCTTCAACTAGGTGCTCATTTTTTTTAAAAAAAGTAAAGCAAAATAGTAAATCTCCTATAGCATCACAAATAGAAAGGTAAGACCAAAGATGGTCTTTTAGGAAAAGGTAACTAACATCGGGTAATTGAACCAGGATATGCAGATATAATTTAACCCCCTTCTTAAACTCAATCATGTGGCGTGATTTTTTTTACATGTCCATTCTAAGTTCCTATATCCATATGTATTATGAAAACTGCACATGTAATCTGTTTACACTGTAAATGCACCCTTCTACCAATGCAGTATGAGGAACTGTCCACAGACAGATTGCTAATATATTGCTGCATGATCTCCCATGGAGTTACCCAGCATGAGTTGGAGGATACAGTCTGTCACCACTATCTCCTGGAGATGTTGATGCTGTCGTTTACTGCATTGTGCCATGCAGCTCCTTTCCTTGTCTTGTAATCTCAAACTTGAAAATAAACCTCAATTCAATATTTTAGATGACATAATTAATTTAATGTGCTGTTATGATAAGTAACAAATGAAAAATTAAAAGAATAATAGATTTTTTAATTGAATGAAGTATTTTAATAGCAATTGAACAGAACAAGATACCAAAATTATGGTTGATCCAATCTTAGCACATAAAATATTAAAATGGCAATTTACAATCTACTAAAATGGTGAAATATGGAAAATAAATATATCTAAAATTAAAGATTTGAGGTATGATGGGCAATAGGGCATGATCGTTGACATGAATTAAACTGAACCAAAGGCCATAAATTGTTTAATTGGTGAAATGGAAAAGAGAGAATGCATGAGTATTATCAGAAATGTAACCTGATGGATTAATGACAGTGGGAAGGGAACTTGGTGAAGGGTACATGATCAGCCCTCAAGTGGAACAATTTTTCCTGTCATAAATCACAAATAATTGGTATTGTAAGGTGGAAATATTTTTAAAAAGTGAATGACAGAGCCTAGAAGGCAATCAAATCTAACTCTTGGTAACTTCTGATCAAATTGTAAAACGCAGTGGTATCTATCGTACGTGATGTGACTCTGAGGCTCCATTTAATGGTAGAGTTGAACCTAATGGTGACACAAGTGTGTTGACAGCTAATTGCTCCTCACTTGATATATCGTGCGTCATGGCCTAGCATTACGAAGGTTGAAAAAATTCATTGCTTTGTTACACATTAATTTGCTCTGTCCAGAGGGTGCATTGGATAACTATCTTGTAACAACTTTTTCATATAAAAGAAAGAGATTTGTTAAGAGAAAGCTGTAAAATATTACATATTGCTTCAATACCAAAATATCTGTTGTATTGGTTGTACTTTTCTTTGAAGATGTTGATATGATTGAGCAGCGTTTTCCACTCCACTTGCCACCTGACCTTTTTTCTATATAACCTATCCTTGAGGCACATAGCCCATATACCTGGATTGTACAGCTTCTCTTGCAACAGGTTCCCCCGTGCAAGATGCGGCAAGCCATTCAAATCTTCCCTCACAACCCCTCATTCAAAAAAGACATACAGATAAATTTTAACTTATCTTTTCAGTATTGATTGACTGGCTTTGCGGTTTAAAGATTTCCATTTCATCTGACTTTTTCCATTTTACATGAATAGTTTAATTCAGTGCATTTTAGTTCACTATTGTTTTAATATATTTAATTTGGTGATGCAGTAAGATTTTGTGTTGCTATTCCATTTGCTCTTAGGGTCAGAGTATACTATACATTTATTAGCCACGTTATGAGATTTGGGTCTACTTATCAACACAATGCTCTCTATTGTGTATAATCCGAGGTTCTCAAGTTGTGTAATATCCTTTCACAAAGCATCTGTGGAGGAAGGATTGAAAACAATTGTAAAGAATAACATATTTCTCCTGAGATCATGTTTGTATCCATAAGGTTATTGTTCCAAAGATGGGCACTAGGAGTCGAGCTAATTCCATAATCTCATACCTATTGTCACATTACCTTTAGTAATAGAAAGAAGAGGAGGATAAATCAAAAGATAATGGGATATAATTGAATTCCTTTAATATTGAAGATAATGATGAAAATCATGAAAACTTCACAACTTGGGGTGGTACAGTGATTAGCTCTGCTGTCTGACAGAGTTCGCTTCCAGCCTCAGGTGACTGCATGGAGTTTTCACATTCTCCCCAAGTCTGCATGGGTTTCTTTCAGGTGCTCCGGTTTCCTCCCACATTCCCAAGATCTACAGGTTAGGTAGGTTGGCCATGATAAATTGCCACTTAGTGCCAGGGGAATTAGTGGGATAATTGTGTGGATTATGGGGATAGGACTTGGGTAGCGTTGTTGTCAGTGCAGGCTTGATGGGTTGAAGGTCCTTCTTCTGTGCTGTAGGGATTCTGTGATTCTATGATAGGCTAAGAAATGAACAGAAGGGCTACATATAAAAATGAGAGCCCTTCTAGTCACATCAGAGAGTGAATGCCTGTAACATCAATAGCTTATTTCTTCACATTGTGCTTTTCATTCCAGGGGAAAGAGCTATTCCAGACAGAAGAAGAACGAATTAATGAATATTACCGACGTGAGCAAGAACGTCAGGAATTGATGCACCAGAAAAAGGTAGCGATGGAAACCAACAAGATCGTGAAAGAACAACAAGAGAAAGAGAGGCTGTGAGTTGTTACTTTCAAGTTGCTTTATGACATTTCTACAGTGCAATGAAACAAAATTCATGCCCTTTTCAGACTGGCCTCAGTCAGACATCATCTTCTAATTGTATTTATTTGCTGAGCGAACTAACAAAAATATTCAGAAAGAACACGGCAGTGTTAATCTTATAATAAGAACATAAGAACATAAGAAATAGGAGCAGGAGTAGGCCATCCAGCCCTTCGAGCCTGCCCCGCCATTCAATAAGATCATGGCTGATCTGTCGCTGCTCAGTTGCACTTTCCCGCCCTCTCCCCATAACCCTTAATCCCCTCTCCTATCAAAAACCCATCAACCCGCGTCTTAAAAATATTTAGCGAGGCAGCCTCCACCACTTCAACGGGCAGAGAATTCCAGAGATTCACCACCCTTTGAGTGAAGAAGTTCCTCCTCAACTCCGTTCTAAACTGCCCCCCTTTTATCTTGAGGCTGTGCCCCCTAGTCCTACTGTCTTTTTTGAGCGGGAAAGAGTCTTTCCACCTCTATCCTATCCATCCCATTCATCATCTTATACGTCTCAATGAGATCTCCTCTCATTCTTCTAAACTCTAACGAGTACAAGCCCAGTTTATTCAGCCTCTCCTCATAGCTCAACCCCCTCAACTCCGGTATCAGCCTAGTAAACCTCCTCTGCACTCCCTCCAAGGCCAAAATATCTTTGCGCAGGTGCGGCGCCCAAAAATGCACACAGTACTCCAGTTGCGGCCTCACCAATGCCCTATACAGCTGCAGCAAGACCTCCCTACTTTTATATTCAATCCCCCTCGCTATGAAGGCCAGCATCCCATTCGCCTTCCTGACCACCTGCTGCACCTGATGGGTCACCTTTCCCTCAAGGTCTGTCATACAAGCCATTCAGCTTCCAAAACTATAGAGAAATTGTAGCTTCTTTGTCTGCTCACAACTGAGCCAAGGCAGTTTCCTGATCTCTATTTCTTTTTACCTGCATACAGTTCAGCACACCAATGTTTGCTGTTTAAATTGTAACACTATTCTTTTTTAATGGAGCATTACAATGCAAATGGAACAAAGGGAAACAAGCTTGGTCACTAACAATACAAGCTGCACTTTGTCCAAAATTGGTTGCATTATCGAGTTAATGTGAAACAGAATAAGAACAATAAAATGAAACTCAATAGGCAGGATTTTACATTGTAATAATTCTTTTTTATTATTTTGCAAGAAAAGTTTTGCAGCGATTGAACAATAGCTTCATTTATTTGTACTGTTGGAAGAAAATAAATGAAAAAAATCAAAATCACCTTCACAACCTTAGGTTGTTTTAAATTACTTTACAGCCAGATGGTACTTATGAACAATATTCATTATTGTAGGAAGTGCAGCAACCAATCATAGGATCCCTTTAGTGCACAAGAGACCATCTGGCTTATCCTGTGACAGACTATCTCATCCAGACCATCTCCTCCACTTTGCCACTGTAACTCCATATTTTACCATAGCTAACCCACAATTTGGGCCACTAAGTGGAAATTTAGCATGGCCAGTTTACCTAATCTGCATATCTCTGGACTGTGGGACGAAACTGGAGCACTCGAAAGAAACCCACGCAGACATGGAAAGAAAGTGCAAACTCCACACAGATTTGGTGATGCTGGTGTTGGACTGGGATGGACAAGATGGGAGGTCACACAACACCAGGTTATAGTCCAACAGGTTTATTTGAAATCACAAATTTTCAGAGTACTGCTCCTTCATCAGGTGAAGTCTTCCAACTCAGAGGGAAAGTGGAAACTCCAAATAACCTCCAAAATTCCAGTGCAGTTCCATCAGTACAGCACTGAGATGTCAAATTAGATTATATGCTGTAGTCTCTAAATTGGAAATTGATCCCACAGGGACGTGAGTGCAGTGCTGGATTTAGGCATAAACAAGCTACAGCTTCAGGCCTCACAAAATCTGCAGGGGCCTCACAAAATTTCAGAAGCTTTACAATGAAGAGAACATTTAAGAGTGGACACCAGAAAAGAAAAAGCACCAGCTTGAAGAGCAACTCAAAGAATAACCAAAAGTTACTTTAGTCCAGAAACAGATAAGGATCCACCAACCCAAGGTGATCAGCAAAGTCCAAAACAACCACAGCCTAGTGCCTCTGTTACTGAGACAACAGAGTCTGGAATCTCAGCTGAGGAAATTTTTTACTTTAAATACCTTGCTATTAAATAATTAAAAGGCATAATTATGTTTCTAATTTTTTGAATGTCCTGTTTTGGTACACACCTTTGTAAGACCTATTGGTGTTAACTTTTTAACAAGGGGCCTCCAAGCTTTATATAGCTTAGAGCCTCGCCAAGTCTAAATTTGGCACTGTGTGAGTGCTATCAGTGAATCACGATACTTACACAGAATCCGTTTGAAGGATTTTATTTTACTTTAACTATTTCAATCAATTCACCATCATGTTTTGTATGAGGTCAGACCTTCAAGCAAATTGGGTCAAACTAAATTCCAGCTCAGATCAAGTTGCAGTTGAGGTCTTCTATTGCTGCATTAGTAAACCTATATTCAGGTATGCAACAAATCACTAATTCAGGAAACCTTTTAGAATATTATTCCCTTATGTACCAATGATAACCGATTGATAACCTCACCTGAAAATTGTGTTGTCTCTGTAACAGTGCAGAACAAAATGTAAAATTCTTAATGACCAAAATTAGGACATAGTTGTCTTTACTGTTATCATGCACAGGAGCTGGAAGATATCTGCAATATGTTAAATCCATTCAATAATGATGTATGTAATTTAGTTAATTCATTACATGGAGAATATCATACATCTTTTAGATTATTATTAATATTACAGTTCTGAAATCTTTGACAAACTAGAGCAACAGAGAATATTTGGTGTGGCTTTTCATCTTGAAAACTCCAAGTCTATTTATGCTTTAAGAATCAACATCTGTTTATGTGATAAAATGAGAGTGATACCTCTTGAGAGTAGATCTGTGTGGGATTAAATGTTTAAATGTCACTGTTCTGAGTTCATATTACAACAGTTAGTCATTGGCCAGAATTTTACCATACAGCCCGCCCCGGAAATCAGAGCGTGCAAGGAGTGGACCATGGAAAAGTCCATTGATCTTAGGTGGGATTTTATGGTTTTGGGATGAGCAAAGCTGTAAAATCCCGCCTATTGAGTTTCATTTTATTGTTCTTATTCTGTTTCACATTAACTTGATAATGCAACCAATTTTGGACAAAGTGCAGCTTGTATTGTTAATGACCAAGCCTGTTCCCCTTTGTTCCATTTACATTGTAATGCTCTCTCTCGAGCTAGCCTCACTGATTGTGGGTTGAAATCTTATTTTCAGGACCCAGTTCACAGCAGCAAGGGATTAGCCAATGTTGGAGCCATGTTTTATTATTTGTTATGCAAATTAAATTGTTGTTCTGACCTATCCAGCTATAATCCTTACTCTGTTCAATGCATGGAAATTTTCTATTGCTTGCAAACTGCACACAGGAACATTGCCCCAGTGCCTGTTTTTTAAAGAACGTAATCAGACAGGTAGCTGACAACCTTTTTCCTCCTGAATACATAGATCTTTCAAACAATTTAGTGTTAGTCGCGATAGTTGCGATGGCATTGTTTGGTATTGCTCCAACAGTCAATGCCATTGGCACAAGAATTCAGGATTAATTTTTTTCCCTCTGAGTATTGTCTCAACTGTGTCACTGTATAGAGATGAAGGTGGATGTCACTTGTCCTTGTGGTGTTAAAGAGAAAATCAAATAGAGTATTATATCCTCCACAGTTTTTGTGACAGGTGGTTCACAGTATCTTTCAAATTGCATATGCCTGTGGGGAGGAGAGGGGAGAAAAGGAGAGGGAGGGGGGAGTAAAGATTTAGATTATGCAACCTCAAAATAAGTACATTGGGAAAGTCTGATTAAATTAAATGGGAAGCTGAGACATGAATTGAATGAAACATTTTTTAAAATTCTTTTTTAACCTTGCATTTGTATCTAAAAGAAAGTAGTGCATTTCTAAAATGATGTTTAATATTTTTAGAAGGAAGTTAGAGATTTCACAGAAAACCACTGAAGAACAAGAGAGATATCGCAAGGAAATTGAACAGTAAGTATTTTGCACAAGTATTGGTCCCTTTCACCTAATATTGATTTGCAGTAATGTCAGTTTGATGATGTATTTTGTAACCTTCCAGGACAAAGTTTTGACTCATATAAAAGATTCCATGGTACAATTCAAAAAGAGTAGGGACTTCTCTAGTTTACTGCCCAACTGCCTGTTTTCTTAATTATGTTTCTTAACAGACATAATCAAAACCCTTATTCAAGGATCATGTCCTTTGTTTAATATGATTTTTTTTAAGTGCAGTATTTATTTTATATCCCACTCATACACAGATCGCAGATGAAATTACAGATTAATATTCAATGTAGCATATTTTCATAACAACCAATATTGTAGAGTTATTAATGTTTGTTCTTGCAGATCACTTTAATTTACCAAAAATGATACATACTGTTTAAGGAGCTAGGAAAACAAACTTGTGAATTTATATTGAGTTCCTGAGTGAAAATTAAATGGCATATCATGAAGATGGCCATTATAAAAAATGCTGCTGTGTAATTGCTCAGGTCACACCAGACTACATCAATTAGAATTTACAAGCCGCCAAAGCAGAAAAATATTTTTAACCGCATCTTTTTGCATTAGATATTTCCCTGCCCCAAGCTAGATTTTTGTTTTGACTGGAGATCATTTTATTTATTTGCACATCTTGACGTAGTAGCACAAACTGAATAGATTTGAAATTTAATTGGCAGGAACAACACTTCATTTGCTTCATTGATTTCGTGCAGATCATTATCAAATAATCGCAATACCACTCAATCTGATTGTTGAATTTTCCTCAAAAATACCCACAAAAAATTACCTTTCAGCTTAGACAGTGGTGCAAAACCAGCTGATTTTATACGTTTAACTAGATCATTGGAAAGGAATTCAGATGAAGGGTATAGGGTTTCCATCCAGGCTCACGAGAGAGGGTGTCCAAAGTGTCAAACAATGGGGCCCAGGCCCAAGCAAATATTTTCCACACTATCACACTGGAATCTGCCTTCTAATCAACATGTCTTGGTGCCTAGGCGAGTTTCTGCTCTCCGGACCGAGAATACCTGATGCTAAAATGCTGCCCCTCTGTAGGAGTTCACCTCTGTTATCGTAACAGCAGTTTGCACCCCTCCCCATGTGGATGTGAAGACCGTACTGGATGAAATATACACCACCGCAAGTAACCTTGAGATGAAACATCCCAAGACCTTGTTCATCATGGCTGGGGACTTCAATCAGTGCAAGCTCAAGAGCGCCATGCTAAGACACCACCAACACATCTCCTGTTCCTCCAGAGGCTCAAATATTCTAGACTACTGCTATGCAAATATCAAACGTGCCTATCGTCCACACTTTGGTAAATCAGACCACAAGGCTGTGCTCGCGCTCTTGGCTTACAAGCAAAAACTGAAATGGGACATTCTGTTAAAGAAAGTCGTACAATGTTGGTCTGAGGAATCGAATGATCTCCTATGGGGCTGCTTTGAGCCAGTAGACTGGTCAATATTTTAAAACTCAGCGACCACTCCCAATGAGTATGCCACTGCAGTTGCTGACTTCATTAGTAAGTGTGTGGAAAACTGTGTGCCAAAGAAGCAAATCCGTGTGTTTCCCAACCAAAGTCCAGGCCTGACGCATTCAAGTTAGACAACCCTGTACAAGAAATCCAGGTATGGATCCAAGGAGATCCATCAGAGTTGCCAAGACAGTACCAGACCAAGATCCCAGGCTAGCCATATGGCCTCCCACCAACTATGGCAAGGTCTGCAAGACATAACAAGCTACAAGATGAAGACATGTAAAATTGCTGCCACCAATGAATACGTCCTCGATGAGTTCAACACATTCTATGCCCATTTTTGAGCAAGAGAGCACACCCTCCATCCCGAAAGCTTTGGACAAAGCAGTATCTGGTTACCATCAAAGGGACCAGAGCAGCTCTCTCAAAAGTCAACCACCAAAAGCAACTCGATGGAGCACCTGGACAAGCATTCAGATCCTGAGCGGACCAGCTGGCGGGGATATTTGTAGACATCTTCAATCTCTCCTTACAATAATCTGAGGTCCCTATCTTCTTCAAGAAGATGACTATCAACCTGGTACCATAGAAAAGCCAGGCAGCGTGCCTTAACATCAATTGTCCATTGGTTCTGACACTCATCATTATGAAGTGCTTCAACAGGTTGGTCATGGCACGAATCAATTCTAGTGTCCCAGAGTGCCTGGGTCCACCACAATTCGCCTACTGCCAGAACAGGTTCACAACAGACGCCATCTCTCCAGCTCTACACTCAACCCTGGAACACCACGACAACAAAGTCATCTATGTCAGACTCCTATTTATTGACCACAAATGTAAGCTAATGCATTTTGGAAGATCTAATACAGATAGGAAATATACAGTAAATGGCAGAACTCTTAAGAGTATTGATAGGCAAAGGGATCTGGGTATACTGGTACATATGTCACTGAAAGTGGCAATGCAGGTGGAGAAGGTAGTCAAGAAGGCATATGACATGCTTGCCTTCATTGGCCATTTGATCGGCCATTTGATCAGCCACTGGGGTATTGAGTTTAAAAATTGGCAAATCACGTTGCAGCTTTATAGAACCTTAGTTAGGCTGCACTTGGGATATCATGTTCATTTCTGGTCGCCACACTACCAGAAGGATGTGGAGGCTTTGGAGAGGGTACAGAAAGGAGTTACCAGGATGTTGCCTGTTATGGAAGGCATTAGCTATGAGGAGAGGTTGGAGAAACTTGGTTTGTTCTCATGGGAGCGACAGAGGTTGAGGGGAGACCTGATGGAAGTCTACAAGATTATGAGAGGCATGGACAGAGTGGATAATTAGAAGCTTTTTCCCAAGGTGGAAGAGTCGATTACCAGAGGGGCATAGATTTAAGATGCGAGGAGCAATGTTTAAAGGAGATGTATGAGGCAGATTTTTTACACAGAGCTGTGGGTGCCTGGAATTCATTGCCAGAGGGGTAGTGGAAGCAGTCACGGTAGTGACTTTTAAAGGGCATCTTGACAAGTACATGAATAGGATGGGAATAGAGGGATACAGTCCCCAGAAGGGCAGGGGGTTTTAGTTAAGTCGGGCAGCATACAGGCTTGGAGGGCCGAAGAGCCTGTTCTTTTGCTGTAATTTTCTTTGTTCTTTGACTACAGCCCAACCTTCAACACTTCTATTCCTACAAAACTCATCCCCAAACTCAGTGGCCTGGGGCTCGGCTCCTCTCTCTGAGACTGGATCCTAGAATTCTTAACCCACAGACTGCAGTCAGTAAGGATAGCAACAACACCTCCTTCACAATCATCCTCGACACCAATTCGCCCCAAGACTGTATCCTCAGCCCCTTACTATACTGCTTTATACAACTATGACTGTGGCCAAATTCCCTTCAATTCGATTTTCAAGTTTGTTGATGACACCACTGTAGTGGGTCAGATCGCAAACAATAAGAAGACGGAGTATAAGAAAGAGAGAGTCTGCTGAACTGTGCAATGACAATAATCTGTCTCTCAATTGACATTTGAAGACTGGCAGAATTCATTTCTAATGCATGTGTTAATTTACATAATTATAAATATACAGGGAAAACCGGGCAAAAATCAAAGTGCTGGGTGCCATTAACTAGTGTTGATACTGGATATCAATATTTATATTTTATGCAAACCCTTTTGACATGCTGAGCAGTGACTAATGAGCAAAGACAAATTGCAGTTGTGAAATCCATTCATTTATTAGCAACAAATGCCATTACTCACAGTCTTGAAAATGTCTAGTGTACAGAAACAGAACTCTTGTTTCATTTACATTATTAATTTGTCAGTTATTGGAAGTACATTGCACAATGCCACTCATCTGTATAATTGTGAAACTGTTTCAATTGTCAGCATTCCTTATTCCCAGGCTATTCGTGGACTTCTTGTCTAATTGAAAGCAAAGATTGTAATAATCATTGTCCTTTACAGGATAGAAGCAGCAGAGCAGAAGTTTAAAAAGGAATGGGATGAAGACTGGGGACATCGAGAACAACCCAAAAGTCCAAAATCAGTTGGTGCTGACATATCCCCACCTCCACCAGCGAAAAGTAAAAGTGAGATATTTTATAGTAATATTTTCCTTTTTTAAAGCATCCTATTCATTTTTTTTGTCTGCTACGGAGGGAGTATTTCAAGTATGACAGCAAGGAATCCAGTTGAGAACAGTGCATATTATTCTTGTGGGAAATGGAGAAGCAGAATCTATGTAACAGTGTCAATGTAAATGTAAATGTAAATGAAGCGCCAGGTTGTGTCATGTGAGTGCCTCAACCATCTACTAAACTAGTGTTAAGAAAATGGCCACACTGTAAAAACTAAATATATATCTAATGCTTCAATTTTAATTCCCATACTGCTTAGTTTATGTCAAGCAGAGAGACTTAAAATTCCACTCAAATCTGGTAGAAGATATTTGGGCCACTGCTGTGAACTCAACAAACCAGCCTGTTGTGCTGATGCCCATAAGAGTTTAGAATAATTTCTCATTGAAACATAGCGCCTGAGGGGCCTTAATTGGGTGGATACCAGGAGAATGTTTTGCATCTGAGTTTTATTAAATAGCAGTTAGATTTTCAGAACAGCAATAGCTCAATTTTCTTTTTTTAATCCCACAAGCTCATATCAATTCATGATTGGTATAACCCAACTTGCATATGAAGTAACTATGTGGCCTTTTTTTTTTCAAAACCAGGATCTTTATAAAACCTGTTTATGGGGCAGTATGTAATTTAATGAACCATAGATTACACAGACCCTGATTTTAGACCATACTCAAAAAGGCTTGTGGGGCCTATGTAGCATGCCTGGTCCTTATGACCCTACAAAAGAAAGATAAATATTAATCTTTTTTGACCTCTTTGTGGACCTGTCCTCTTCTCTCCTAGAGTGGAAAGGCCCAAGTCCCATACTCAGGTCTCAGTTAAAATAATAGTCAGGTCCTGATGATATAATCCATGTGTGTAGAAGGACCCCAATGGCTTTTAGTTAGTATCCTTTTACCTACACGATGAGCATGTTTAAATTCCGTTAAGATTCCCACTTCCTTGTTTCCTATATCCAGTGTAATCTTCTCACTTTGGGGATTAGTGGGGAAGTACTGGAAGAATTAGCAGGCTGATTATCAAACTTTTTGAATCTCTTCAGGAACACTTGAACTGTGAGCAAGTAGTTTTTTAGTGGTACAGAAGGAGGCCATTTGGCCAATCAAGCCTGCACCTACCACACAATCCCACCCAGGCCCAATCCTACAACCCCACATATTCACCCTGCTAACCCCCCTGATACCAGAGTCAATTTAGAATGGCCAATCAACCTAACCTGCACATCTTTGAATTGTGAGAGGAAACCAGAGCACCTGGAGGAAACCCACACAGACACAGGGAGAATGTGCAAACTCCACACAGACAGTGACCTGAGGCTGGAATTAAACCCAGGTTCCTGGTGCTGTAAGGCAGCAGTGCTAACCACTATGCCACCATGTCGCCCATTAACTTGAATCCAGAGCTTCGGGCTCAGAGAAAGGGCTACTACCTCCTGAGTGACAAGATGTCCTGGACTCCAATCGCTAAATTGATATCCTTTGCATCCATTGTACTTCTGAAAAATGTGCCCAACACAAACTAGCTTCTACCCTGAGGCAGCACTCTGATCACTCTGTAACCTAAGAACAATACCAAAAGTTAAACACAGTTATGTTAATTTCTTTTTTTTAAAGATATTTGAAGGTTACTGAGTGTTTAAAGAAAAGTTAATCACTAGTTTGTCAGGCATCAGCCTAGCAGTGACACATTCAGAAATTTTAACAAATTGGAAAATTAGCTGGCAGTAAGTCAGCAATGTCACTTGCATCGGCAGCTGTCATTGTATTGATATGCAAATTTATATTATTGAGGACCTTTTACTGTGGATCCTCCCCAGGACTAAGGTAATGCCCATAAATGCCAGCATAGTTAGATTATGTAATTAGGCTGAAGGCTTAGCTTTAGCATAAGCAGAACACAACGGTAGTCAACCTCTGTCCACTCCCCAGCACAGTGGTACTTTTCAGTTCTTCCTGCTGCCAAAATTTTTTTTCTAGCAAGATTGAGCCTTTAAATCCAGCTGGTGAAGCATATGGGCATCACCTGCTTTGTGCGCAGCGGCATATTGGATTAGTTCACAGCAAACGCACCACGATGAAAAATTCAAAGCTGATGATCATTAGTTAATGCTTTATACTCCTCACCAATATAAGCTGTGAAGAATAATAGATATTGCCATTTAATTTCTATTGAAATTGCTTGCCTTGTTAGGAACTGTCACAGATTTTTTGAAGATGTGTAGGGTTTTGCAAATCAAATTGCAAGTAAGAACTGAAATACAATGCCCATCAATATTTAATTATCTTCAACAAATTGTTCAAGGCAGAGCTAAGGCGCACAGTGGATGAGGGAGACTATAAATTTAATCTCACTAAACTGCAGCACTGGTTTGTAGTTTGCAGGATTTAAAACACTTCCTTCACACTTACTGTGATAATTAGTGTCAGTGCCAAAGAATTAAATATTTTCACTTTTTTGGCTTGGATGACAGCATCAAGCACTCCTAAGTCAGGAATGGCACAGATAAAGTACAGTATTAAATTCTTTCTATACCTCTTCAGGAGGAAAATGACCTCTCCTACAGCAGTATGAAATTCTTATTTCCTGTACAGGTCATTCTCATGATCTCTGTATGAATGCGACTTAATATACAAATATGGACAGTTTTGCACTCTTGATTTATGGCCACTGCTGACTGAGTTGAGATTGACTAAAGTTGAGGGTGCATATTATATATTTGGGTAATGTGGAAGACCAACTCATGATGAAGCAGGTTGGTTCTACAAGATTCAGTTTCACACTCCACAGAGTTTCCAACATCAGCAATATCATCTTGTGAAGATGCCAAATCTGTGCAGAAGTGCCAAGCAGAAACCAGATTGTTGTCCTCCAAAGAGTGATAGGGAGGGATAATTGTAAACAGATGCCACGGCATGATCACCAAGGTTCAGAATATTATTGGAAGTGGTGGACAAATTGGTTACCCTCCTGCTAGCCTTCAGAGGAGAAAAATTGGGTGAAACAATAGATGGCAGTATATCTCCAAGAAAACAGATGTAATGAAACTTCAATAGAAAGTATGAGAGAATTGTTTTGCAGCTGAATAAGGTATGGCAGTGTGGTGGTAGGGGCATTGGATCATCAAATCTAATACTTTGACTAATAGTCCAACGAGTTGAAATTCATATCCCAATTTTAAAAAATCTTTCAGTAAAAAAAGGCTGGAATCAATATAAAGGCCCATAGATTGTAATAATTACATCACTAATGTCCTTCGCGTAAGGAAACCTTCCGTCCTTATCTGCATGGCCAGTTCTACATCAACATGGTCAACTCTTACCTACCTTCTGAAGTGAATTAGTGACTCAATTCATTGCATAACAATAGGGAAACTTGTAGTTTGCAATAAATGTTGGCCATAGCAGCAAAACCCACAATGCAAGACTGAATTAGAAAAAGGGTTCATTGCCACAGTCCGTAAGGTTTGTGAAACTTTTTGAGCTACATTAGTAAAAACACTTCCACCATGTTTAACAAGAATTGTGCATCTCAAACCAGAATAAAAATTATGTTTTATATATTTTAATTTTTAAATAATTTCTTCTGGAATTATTTAATTGTTTATATGGCTTTTCAATAATTGAGTTTTACTTGTGTGCACTGAAACATCAACCTACATGTAATATAGTAAAACATTTTTCTCCACGTGCACTCCCCATACAAAACTTTATTTCCTGTTGTTACATTTTTATCACACTTTTGATCAGGTTTTACATTTATAAATTCCTGTGTTCACATTTGTAATATGTTTCTGCTGGCTATCGGGATCTGAAGCAAAATATATTTACACAGTCTAAATCCTCATTCTTTGTGACCATAGAACACAAAATCTTCACTATTTTGAGAGGGAAGGCGGCAGAATGTTGTTGCCAGACTTCCAAGAGGAGATAGTTTGTGCCATGGTCAGCTCTGTATTAAACATTGCCTGGTGTGACTCAGGAACTCCACTCTGACATGGGCATCTCTGCCACGCTGCCACATTCTCTGCAGGGGAAGACAGTGAGCTAAGGGGTGCATATTTCACAGGCCTCTGTTTTCTCTGGGCCCTTTTCTTGACCAGCAGAACTTTCCATTCCTGCTTGCCTCTTCAAATGGCCTTCCAGTCAGCCTACAGCAATCATGGCATCAGCAAGTGTCTCTTGAGTTGTCAGTGTCAGTGCTCTAATTTTGAGGTGTTCTTGCAGCAGAGTTATACACCTAGAAGATTGGCAGCTCAGTTCACCTATAAAAGATCTTTGGGTAAAAGGCCATCATCCATCTGTCAAACATGGCCGAGCTGGTGCAGATATCATTCGCTTATTGATGAATGTACGCTGATTAATTAGCATGCTGCAGGATCTCTGAGGTGGTGATCTTGTCCTGCCAAGAGATGCTGAAGATACATCCCAGACAGCAAACATGGAAACTGTCAGTCTTTTTTTCCTGCCAATCATGTGTTACCCAAGCCTTATTCTTGCAGAGAGGTGCACTGAAGACATGGGTTTGCATAATCACAATTGAAAATGATCACTGTATTTTAAAAAGGAAGCCACAAAAAAAGACTTGGTAGACCTTCAAAATGAATTCCAGAAAGTCGGGTAACTCCTTTTGTGGTTTCTAGATAGACAGAGACATTATGCCTGGGAAGATGCAAATGATTTCCCAGATGCAAATTGACTATCCCTCATCATTTAAATGGAAGAAATTTAAGGGAAAATATCTGATACCTTTAAATCCCATGAAGATGTGACATCAAATAAAGTCTTTCAGTGAAATAAACATGATGGAAAGTTAGTAAAATATCAATCATCTCCCCACCCCCTGCCATTGTGTACCAATCACATCAGCTCCAATATGTGGACAATGGAATGCATCAATTTTGCCGTCACGTGAATGAAACTAGCTGGAGACAGGGCCCAATTATCTTATTAATCCAGCAAGGCAGATGGAGACCGGGAACACAGGGAGATCAGACCTAGCAAGAAGAATGCCTCAAAAATACATCATCTCAAGCAATAAAAAGAGCTCAGTTATTTTACGTGCAAGGTTATATTTCTTTACTCCAGAAGCTTCACAACAGTTTCACCCTTGAAAAGCCAGAAACGTCCAACCTCCATTCACATTCAGAGAACTAGAGGAGATATTACAGGCCTGTACAATTGTCAACTTGCATCTTAAAGACAGTTAAACAAGTGAACTTGTTTCTCATTATTTTGTTTTCCTCATTAATCTTAGTGCATATTACATCTATGTGTGCCTGAGCATCTGTCCATTTGGGAATTGGGTGTTTGTTATATTTACATTTTACATGCTGTGAACAAAAGTGTTTATCTTTTCTCCTTATTTAAATTGACAAGTAAACCTGTTTGTGTCTGTTAGAATCATAGGGTCAAAACAGTGTAGGAGGAGGACATTCGGCCTGTCAAATCTGCACCGACTCTCCAACAGAATATTTTACCCAGTCCCTATCCCCCACCCTATCTCTGTAACCCCACACATTTATGTCGCTAATCCCCCCAACCTACCCATCCTTGGACACTAAAGGCAATTCAGCATGGCTAATCCACCCAGTGTGCGCATCTTTGGACAGTGGAAGGAAACCAGAACACCTAGAGGAAACTCATGCAGAAAAGTAAAGAATGTGTAAATGCCGCACAGTCTTCTTTAATGTCACAGCATTCAAAAGCATTAAACACTCCTTCTCAAAAGTACACCTTGTTGCAGTCAGGTGAGAGATGAGTAAAAGGAAACAATTATTTCACACTCCTCGCCCTGTTAGTAACAAGAGGTAAAATTACATATTACAAATGGATAGTTTGGGAGCTCAACTGTGCAAAGGTAACAACCTGGGAAAAGGCCTTAAGCTTGGCAAACCCCAATGCAAGCACCCTTCTCAGGCTGGATCACTGTATTAGATATGACTAATGCCCTTTGGAGAGCATCTAGCATCAGTAGCACTGCTTTCATGGTGCTAGAGATCTAAATTGGTGTGACAAATGGTTGTAGTGGAAGAATCATTTCACACTAGTATTACGACGCAGAGGTTATTTTCTTTTCCCTCTGCGCAATTTTGGAACCACCTAAAGCGATACCTCGCCTCGTAATCTTATACGAATATGCATTACGTATTAGGATGCTACTGGTTTTGGTAAATCAAAGCAGGATCTGATTAACAGGTCTTTATTTTAAAACTAGTGACAACCTCATTAAAACAATTAACAAACTGAATAAACTCCCCAACAAGACTCATTCAAGAATAATGAAATAAATCCTTATAGGATATAGTCATTCTCAAATAATATACCAGACGTCAGTTAGAAGTATGAACTTTCTTCTAACGCTTTCATCTGCAACACTTCCTGAATTCAGTAAGAAGTCTCACAACACCAGATTAAAGTCCAACAGGTATTTTTGGAATCACAAGCTTTTGGAGTGCTGCTTCTTCATCACTCACCTGATGAAGTAGCAGCACTCAGAAAGCTTGTGATTGCGAATAAACCTGGTGGACTTTAACCTGATTTTGTGAGACTTCTTATTGTGTCCACCCCAGGCCAATACTAGCATCTTCACGTCATGACTTTCCGCATTGGTATTCTTTCTCTTTAGATGGTGATTTTCTGAAGGTGTGTATATTAAACTGCAGGATTCTATATGAGAGCCTCGCCTCTCCCTCCTTCAACTAAAGAGGTGGCAAACTTACTCTACCAGTTGTTTCCCCTTGTTTGGGTTTAAATACGTGGAATTACCTTACCATATTCCTGTAGTCTGAGTAGCTTCAGGCTGTCAACAAACCTCACATTTAGATTCCATTGGTTCTCTGTCTCTGTGTGCTTGCTTTAAACTCATTGGTTCAATTCAAAAGCCTGTTTTGTTATGTTGGAACCCTGACTGCTGCTTTGAATACAAATGTTACAAACCTGCTGCCACAGTTTAAAATCCACAGCAAGATACAGGCTTTTTAAAGAGACAATGCTCTATGATTTCTTTTTTTGGTTTCTGCATTTCTTTTCAATTTATATTTTTCAAACACCACATTTTTAACCTTATATATGCAATTTCATAACACTATTCTTTAAGTTCAATTATTTTATTTAAAACCTCTACTTCAGAGCTGCTGGCTCAAGCAGCAAACTGCTGCAGCTGTTTTTATCAATAACACAATCAATCTTATAGGTTTTACTGGCAATTTGCTTAATGAAGTAATTCTCCACACTGATTAGGGGTAAATTAACACCATCTGCCTAACTTTTGAATACAGATATAAGACAAAGATAATAAGACAAATATATAAATATTTGCTTTATATAAATATCAAACTTTAAGTTTACCCAACTACTTTTAAAAATGTCTTGGTACCTTTCTTACAATAATAGTAATGTTGAAAGGTATTCGATATAATATGAAGTCTACAGCTTTTCAATTTTTAATACTTTGTAAATATAGCAAAGATTTCTCTGCCGTTAAGCCTTTCAGACAACTTACTGCTGGATAATGTTTAAAAAAGCATGCTATAAATGATCGAAGCATGAAGTATTTTGTGTGAGAGTAACAAAAATAGCGTTGTTTCAGAAGAACAACTTTGGTCTATTTTTAAATCCATTAATTTTGCCTTGGCTAGTTAACAACTTAGTCATTGGAGATCCCTCAAAAAGCAGTGGAAGCAGAGACTTGAATGTTTTTAAGGCAGAGATAGATAGATTCTTGATAAATAAGGGGGGAAAGGTTAATGAGAGTAGGCAGGAGGGTACAGTCAAATCAGCCATGATCTCAATTAATACTGGAACAGGCTCAAAGAGCCAATTATGCTCTACTTCTGCTTCTAACCTGTATGTTTGCATATTAACCTAAGAAGCGGTACTGACTAATTTAACTAGGTACTTGTGTCCCCATGTCATGTATCTTGAAAGATTCTTCATTCTTCTGTGCAACTTAATGCACAGAAGATAAGCTAGGAGAGGACAGAGCATGACTCTGTTATGATCTGCCTTCGCTATATAATGAAGTCGCAATAAGTCAAACTCAGATGCCATGAAATACCAGTTATGCCAAAGTCTTCAACCAATCCCGCTGGCAGAGTAGAGAATCCCACAGAACGATGCCCGTGAGAAACCAAATTCTGCAGTGGTAACTCCAGATTAGGTTAACTTGTCTAAGCTTGTCATATGACTACTCTGACCAATCAGAATAAAGTTATACTGCACAACATCATGAAATTATGCACACTACAAGATTTGACATTGAGCTCTCCCTGTGAAAGGACGTGCAAATCCTGTGAGTTTAACTAAACCTGTGATCAAATTAAAGTGTTGGTGGTTGGAGAGAAAGTGTTGTTAATATGCAAGTGGAAAACAGTGGCATGAAGTGAAAAGGGGGCATTGAGAAGGAGTGGGAGGTTCCACCATTAATTTTGTCCACCATGATGAAACGCAAGGCAAGCATCTTGCAACAGTTTAACAAGCAGGCATCCTCTGCAGCAAGAAATAGGACGAGCATGACAGCCAATCCAAATGTTCAAGAACCTCGGCTAATGTTGTTCAGGCAGAGACTGTGCCCATCTCCAGTCCAATTCTGCTGGAAAGTGGAGTGGTCCTGGCAAAGAATCTGAGCACATGGAGTTCACTTGTATTGGTGATGGCACAGAATCAAGACAAGGCATGGTGTAGTCATCCGTGGAGTAAGAAGTGAGAGTCTGGGAGTGACAGATGATTAGTCTCAAAATAGTCTCACAGATGTGTTGAATGAGTATGCACCAAGAGACATTTTGGATGCGTATGAAACCAAATTGTTATACCATCTTTTGCCAATCCACTTATTGATGTTTAAAGGTGGTAGGCAGAGGAAGGAATGTGTTCCTGCTGTGGTCTGAGCCAGCATGGGTCGCACCAAAAAGCTGCCATTTATTATGATGGAAAGGTCCAGGAAGCCACATTCCTCTATGAATCTCAAGATAATACGTACACAGTTCAAAGTTAACAAAACAAGCTGAATGAGCTTCAGCATTTTTGAGGCATGGATCAGGAAAGTAAGCAAAATGTATCAGTTTTTCAAGTTTATTTATTAATGTCACAAGTAGGCTTACATTAACACTGCATTGAAGTTACTGTGGAAGTCCCTTGGTGGTCACACTTCGGCGACTGTTTGGGTACACTGAGGGATAAATTAGCATGACAAATGCACCTAACCAGCACATCTTTTGGACTACAGGAGAAAACTGGAGCACTCTGATGAAACCCATGCAGTCATGGAGAAGGCAAGTAGACTTTACACAGATAGTGACCCAAGCCCAGAATCAAATGCGGGTTCCTGGTATTGTGAGGCAGCAGTGCTGACTACTGCGCTCCTGCAGAGTGAAAGAAAAGGAAGATTATCATCATTACAGACAATTGCCCCAAGCGCCCTGATGTTACTGGCCTCAAGAGCATCAAGCTGATGTTCTTGCCTCCCAACACCACGACCAAGCTTGAACCAACAAATCAGGGAGTGATTAGGTATCTGAAACTCCGCTTACAATGACACCCAATGTCTCAGGTTATCGAGGCCATCGATAACATGCAGGAATACAATCCATCTGTGCAAAAGGCATGTACATGATGAAAACACCTGGAAGATGGTGTCAGAAGCTATAATTGCCAACAGCTTCCATCACACTGGTCAAAACAGATTATTACAGCATAGGATGTCAAGAATGTTGAGGGGCAGGGCGAGGACAACCAACCCGATGAGGCACTTTTCACTCAGCTGCAGGAGGCCAACATTGAAATTTTAGCAGAGTTAGCCATGGAAACTCATACAGAGGTGGATGATGCCACATAATGAATTGACAAATGGTGTCATTATCGATGTAAAAAATTCTTCAACCAACGAGTCTAATGACTCTGAAGAGTCCGATGAATGCCACCTGCTTGTTTTCCCAGCTAATGCCACAAAAACCATAGAGATGCTCTTGGACTTGGCACTGTGGCATGAACACACTGAAAATATGTCTGACTGTATGGATGACACAGTGGGCTATATCACACACATCCGAAGACTGAGCACAAAGAAAGATTACAGAATTTTTCCAGAGCTAACTCCTGATACTTTGCAATGCAATGTTCTGGTCTTTTACAAGGTCAGGTCATTGTAAGATGTGAACAAACTGAATGAAGGCACACGTTTTCTGCCTTACTGTGTTTTCATTTGGCATTTGAACCTATTGTTTTTAGACATCGACAGTATTTATAGGCTTATCCAATTACATAGCAATGCATTCATGAGGGAATGAGACATCCTTAGCTATCACAAAGCTCCACTAATCATGAATTTGTGGGCTGATCTCCTGGAATTTGACTCATTGGGATTTTACTGTATATAATATAAATAGATATAATAAATATATATGGAATAAATATAAATAATATATATAATATTTTCTTTGCTAAGCATCATCATACAATCCATTACTCAGAATATTTTTGTTGAGACTGCCAATCCCAAATCCTAATGTCTACTTTCTGGAATACCACACAAATTCATTATGAATTGCAGAAATGTGCAATTTTCTACCGTACAACGTTCTTATTTTAATTTGCTGGCAGACAGCAAGTAGAACACAAAACTTCCAATAGGGAAAAATAAGCCAACAGCTCCATAATGACACAGGTATAGCACTTCCAACATGAATGGTGGGATAATCTTGTTTCTGAAAATCAATCACGGATTTCCTTTTTTGGAAACCAACGTATTGAGTGGGATCAGTACCAAATCCATGTTCAGATTGCATTCAATATCTGTACATGGAACCGCAGATCAGCAAGCTCTTCAAGGTCAGTACGTAAAGGAAAGAAAGATCAGAAAATGCCTCTGGCTTTTGAAAAAGGTACTGCTGATATAGTCTGTAAAGTACACCATTCCTGCAGGGAAATATTTCATTGTAGATGTAGTGTATTTTTTTCTTTGCTTGTTACAATGTTTTCTTAGAGGTGAGGGAAGGTCTGACAATGTGCATTGATGCAGTCTGACATTGGCTATTTCTGTGACAATTCTAATTTTATTTTTGCTCAGAAGACATAGAATGATAACACCATTGTTCCGCCATTATATATTTTGTAAACAAAATGTTGTTCTCTCCTTCCATTACTCTTCTTTCCTAGCAGACCAGGAAACTGATGATCATCAGCTGGCAGTGGATGCGGTGACTGAGCCTAGCATGGAGCAGAAAAAGGAACAGGTTTGGTAGCCAATATTATAGTTTAGGGTCTGCAAATGTGTGCTGCATTCAAATTCCACTTGTCAATCAAAACAAGTATTGCCAAATGTTAAGATACTATGTGCTGCAGACTGTACAGAGCAGCACAGAATTTCATTCTCCTGCCTACAAAATTTGTTCAGAACTTGCTTAAGAGATGTGCCATAACTAATTTTGTTTTACATCAAATGTATCTTCTGGTAACACAAAAGTGTATATCCCGTAGCTATTATCAAAAGTTCAGGTGGATCTAATGGAATAGTCAGTTGCTTATTGAAGACAAAATCAGAGGTATTTTAATCAACCTCTTAAAACATGGAGACATTTTCCATGTTTCATTAGTCAGTATCTTGTAGACGTCAACAGAAATAAGTGAAACTGAAATACATTCATATGACATAAGGAGCTGAATCCTCTAAGGATCCAATCATCATTGGATTTGCACTCCAATCCTATTTACTTATCTTACACTGGAGATTCACATTTCTTGCCCAGCATTCTGACCCAGGCCTGTCGAGAAATGTACAGCATGTTTGCACCTTGAGTCATTTTCTTGTTGTGTAGGAACATCAGGAGAAGACTTGCAGAAACCCTTTTTAAGGCACTAGCAACTGTATTCCAGCAAATTTAAAGGTTTGAGCCACTTTGACCAGTGAGGGAGAAAAGGTAAGTGTGTAAGGCTGAGGGAGTAGCATTGTCAGTGGCGCGGGTGGGAAGGGGGAAGTCATCGGGTGGGTTGCAAGGAGTTAGGAGGTTTCATAGAATCCCAACAGTGCAGAAAAGGCCATTCAGCCTATCGCGTTTGCACTGACAACAATCCTATCCAGGCCCTATCCCCATGGCCCCACGCATTCACCCTGTTAATCCCCCTGCATAAGGGACAATTTAACATAGTCAATCATCCTAACCTGTTCATCTTTGGAGTGTTGGAGGAAACTGGAGCACCCAGAGGAAACCCACACAGACATGGGGAGAACATGCAAACTTGACACACACAGTGACCTGAGGCTAGAATTAAACCCAGGACTGTGGTGCTGTGAGGCAACAGTGCTAACCACTGTGATTGGAAAGAGGGCCGATTAGTCAGTAGTTGTTGTTGGTTGTTGGTTGTGTGGGTGGTCATCATGCAGTCATGGGGGAATAGTCTGGAAGTAGGGAGGTTAGTTGGGATGTCAGATCGAATAGTTGGAGGTTCAAGAGGGTGGCTGGGGAAAGGGAGTTGTAGTTGGGTGAGGATAGTAGTTGCGTGACAAATGGGTAGCCAAGGGTTGGGAATGGTGGGGGTGTGTATTCAGAGGTGAGTCAGGAGGACAGTTGTGGGGTTGGGAATGGGTGTAAACAGTGGAAGTCAGGGATGTAGTTGAAGGATTTGGCAGGGTGAGCAATGGGGGTGGGTGGTGAGGGAGTGGCAATGAAGGTTTTCAGCAGAGGTAGCGTGGGGTGTAGTTTAAGGGTGGGAAGCATAGTGAGGTAGTCGGGGTGGCTGTCAGTATGGGTGACAATTGTATAGCTCCTCAGGAGTTGGAACAGATTTTATCCTAACTTTGCCTGAGTAATTATTCTGGTAAGTAAGTCAGAACCATCCAAAATCACCACTTTTAAATCAGGGTTTGGAGTGTTCCAGACGAAAGGTAGTTGCTGAATGAAAGTTGAAATTTCTTGGACAATTCCCAGGTAGTCAGTGCGTGGGGTCTTCTGAATGGTCCCCCAGCACATCTGGTACAACCATCCAGAGAACAGAGACTGGAACACTTATCTCAAAAAGTGAGACAATATGAGGTGACAGAATTCTCCAGATAAAAGGAAAACTTGTAAGGTAAGGTACAGGCAAAAGGTTGTTCAGCATTCCACCAGGCTTAATAATTCTTTAATTCCAGTGTCTGATTCTCTGAAGAAAGTATGGCAATCCCAGGAGGAGCTGTATTCCCTCTGTATATGTGCAGACACGCCATGGGCTGCAATCCATGTTGAATAAATAATTCATGCTACATTGTACTAACAACGTGATTTTTCTTCTTTCGCTTATAGCAATTGGGTGGTTTTATCGATATGAAGGCAAATATCCAACCACCCGGAAGGTAGAAAATTTTAATAGTGTGGCATGTTGCTTTTGACTCTTTGTGTGGACTTAATTTAAATTTACTTTGGTTCTAATTCTTTTGACAATGCTCTTTGCCTTTCCGACATTTCCTGAAAATACATTTCATCACTTTGCTGTGTGATAATGACCTTCCAAAGAAAGTAGCTTGTGCATTTATGGTACGTTATAATCAAAGTATTTGAACAATGCCTTTCATTTGCAAGTAAACAAAACTAAAGCCAAAAGCATGTCCATGCTTCTGATAAGCTAGATATATCCAAAACTCAAGGACACAGCTTTACAGCACTTCAAGTACTTTGCGATACACAGCCTGCAACCTTCATTTTGTTTCACTGCCATTCCTCTCCTGAAGGTACTGATTCAGATTCCAAAAACTTCCAGGGATATAAACAGCCCTACAGTGGCTCAATTAAGTGTGATTACTCATTGATACTTCTTGAGTGAATGACTACATGTTATTCCACTGCAGGAGACATCAGAACATGCCTAGTTCTGTTCTCCAAGGCACCCATAAGCATCATTTCCACAGGTATCACTAGATATTGGTTATGAGTGAATTCATTGCCAGGATTAATACCCCAATATCCTCCTGAATCAAGATCAGCAAACTTGCTGTGCATGGTTCAGTTCAATTATCATATAAGCAGTTGGAAAATATAGTGAGAAAAATTGTTGCTACCTTCATGTTCTCTTCGATTAGGTGACAGTATGAGTTTGCATATTACCTTTCTAACTATAAATGTTCATAAATCCAGGTGAAAGAAAAATTTTAACTCTCAGCAGGAAGCCAGATGTAGCTGGCAATCCTTCATTGGAGGCCTAGCAATTTTTAGCCACCAGACTACACTTGAATGCCTCCAATCAACTGCTTCTCCATCTCAAGCAGTAAGCAGCAGTTGACTGGTGGAGTGGGGGGGGCAAGGTGGTAACAGAAAACTGCTGGTAGCAAAATGAAATGGGCGGGGGGGGGCGGTGTTGTTGAGTCAGGGTGCCCTGAGCAGCAGAATTCTACTGTGAGACCCAGAGATGCAAAATTAGTTTTTTTAAAGAATTCTTTTTAACTTATTTCAGTGAGTAATGTTGGCTTCCTGATGACTATATTTTGTGGGGAGGTTTTGACAGCACCCCATTCAAAAGTGGTTTAAAATGTTGCCTTTGTCCTGTTTATGTCATCCAATTGCCACTTAGGAAGACAGTCCTTTGGAATCTAATGGGAGTGTCATCAATAGCTAGCAACATTAAATGGCAGATCAGTGGGAACTTGGTGGGAAATAGAATCTCTCCACTTGAACTATTTCCCCAATCCTTTCCCATCAGGCTAAATCTAGAGGATTTAATCTATGACCAATTCTAGGAAAGGCTCAGAGAAATTGATCACATAAGACCATCAGCAAGATTTAGGTGACTGAGGTTGTCCCCTTAGAGACCTCTAGCCACCAGTACACTGTAAAGTTGTCCAAAAAGCATTAAAAAAATGAACAAAATAAAACAAAGAACAAAATCAGCCCAGGAAACAGGCCCTTCGGCCCAACGAGCCCACGCCAGCATCTCAACACCACCAATCCACCTCTCTACCCATGACCCCTATCTAATGTTTCATGGCCATCCAGATTGAGGGAAACTGATTTAGGGACAATTTATTCCTGCCAATCAGCCTAACAGCACATCTTTGGGGTGTGGGAGGAAACCGGAGCACCTGGAGAAAACCCACGCAAGCACGGGGAGAATGCACAAACTCTCACAGACACCAGCCCAAATCCATGTGTCTGCACAGCAATCAGCGATAGTCACTGAGCTGTCTTGCCCAGTATCTTGTCCAGTTTAGGCACACACTAACGACATGAAGCATTAGGCCAATCTTGAACAACCAAGAGCAGCCCCAGTACGACCCATCGCCTGTATGCCCCTCGTTGGACACAAGGTGGACCGACTTAAAACCTGTGAATGAAAGAAAAAAACATTATCATACCATACCTATTTACATTACCAGGGACGCCCCAATGCTAATGACCCTTATTTAAAAGGTTCTCCTATATCCACCCATCTCCAACTCAGTCATGTGCCTAAGTTACTGTTAAAGGATTCTAGCGTGTTTGCCTCCACCACCTTACTTGGCAGAGCATTCCATACCCCCACTACCCTCTGTGTGAAAAACCTCCCTCTAATATCTGTGTTGTACCGCTCCCCCCTCACCTTAAGTCCATGGCCCCTTGTCCTACGTGTCTCTATTATAGGAAATAGCTTACCTCTGTTTACTCTATCTATACCCTTCATAACCTTATATACCTCTATTAGATCCCCCCTCAGTCAGCGTCTTTCAAGGGAAAAGAGCCCCAATTTCTTCAATCTTTCCTCATACCCCAGACCTTCCATACCAGGCAACATCCTAGTAAACCTCCTCTGCATTGTCTCCAGAGTCTCCACGTCCTTCCAGTAGTAAGGCGACCAGAACTGTACGCAGTACTCCAAATGCGGCCGAACCAACGTTCTGTACAACTGCAACATTAGACTCCAGCTCTTATATTCTATACCCCTTCCTATAAAGGCTAACATACCATAGGCTTTCTTCACCATACTCTCCACTTGCACTGCCACCTTCAAAGATTTGTGCACTTGCACCCCCAGGTCTCGCTGCGACTCTATACTCCTTACGGGCTTACCCTTTATCATATAACTTCCCCCTACATTATTCCGGCCAAAATGCATCACTTCACATTTATCCGGATTAAAGTCCATTTGCCATGTATCTGCCCAATCAACCAGCCTATCAATATCCTGCTGTATTGCCAGACACTGCTCCTCACTGCCCGCCAATCCAGCCATCTTGGTGTCATCAGCAAATTTGCTGATCACACCACCCAATCCCTCTTCCAAATCATTTATATACACTACAAAGAGAAGAGGTCCTAGTACCGAGCCCTGTGGCACACCACTAGTGACAGACCTCCAGCTAGAAAAAGACCCCTCCACAACTACTCTGACTCCTCTTTGCAAGCCAGTTCTCTACCCATCTAGATACCTGACCACATATCCCATGAGCTTTAATCTTCTGTACCAACCTACCATGAGGGACTTTGTCAAACACCTTACTGAAATCCATATAGATGACATCAACGGCTCGTCCTTCATCAACCGTTTTTGTCACCTCCTCAAAGAATTCTACCAGATTCGTAAGGCAAGACTTCCCCTTGACAAAGCCATGCTGCGTATCCTTAATCAGATTGCAACGCGCCAAGTGCACATACATCCTATCCCTAAGAATCCTCTCCATCAACTTACCTACCACTGACGTTAAGCTTACCGGCCTATAGTTACCCGGGCTATCCCTCCTACCCTTTTTAAACAACGGTACCACGTTTGCTATCCTCCAGTCCTCTGGGACCTCACCTGTGTCCAAAGAAGAGACAAAGATTCGCATCAGAGGCCCAGCAATCTCATCCCTCGCCTCTCTAAGCAGCCTAGGATAAATGCAATCAGGCCCCAGAGATTTATCGGTTTTAATGCCCTCTAAGAGCCCTAACACTTCTTCCCTCGTAATCAATAGATCTTTCAATCGGTCTACCACTCCCTCAATGACCGTACTAGACATCAAGCCCCTCTCCTTCGTGAATACCGACGCAAAGTATTCATTCAGGATCTCCCCCATTCCCTCTGCCTCTAAGCACAATTCCCCATGTTTGTCCCTGAGAGGACCGATTTTACCCCTAGCCACCCTTTTGTTCTTAAGATAGGAGTAAAATGCCTTTGGATTCTCCTTAACCCTACCTGCCAAAGCCATCTCATGCCCCCTCTTTGCTCTCCTAACTCCCCGTTTGAGATCCCTCCTACTCTCTGTATTCCTCCAACGCTCTCTGTTCCCAGCTGCTTAGACCTGACATACGCCTCTCGTTTCTTCCTAACCAGGTCTTCTATATCTCTAGTAATCCACGGCTCCCTAATCCTACCTTTCCCATCCTAACTGGCATATGCCTTTCCTGCACCTTTTGCAGTTTTCCCTTGAAAGATTCCCACATGCCTAATGTGGTCTTGCCTTCCAACAGCCTATCCCAGTCTGTATCCCTAAGCTCCTGCCTAATCCAGCTGTATCTAGTCTTCCCCCAATTTAGCACCTCCTCTTAGGACACCTCTCATCTTTTTCCATTCGCATCCTAAAGTAGACGGAGTTGTGGTCACTATTAGCCACATGTTCGCCTACCGCAACCTCAACCACCTGACCCGGCTCATTTCCCAGAACTAAATCCAGTATCGCACCCTCTCTAGTCGGGCTATCTACATACTGTTGCAAGGATCCTTCCAATACACATCTTACGAATTCCTCCCCGTCAGACCCTCCAGCTCTAGGCACTTTCCACTCCACCCCAGGGAGATTAAAATCTCCCACTACAACAACCCTATTCTTCCTACACTTATCCAAAATGTCCCTACATATACCCTCTTCCACTGCCCGAGGGCTATCGGGCAGCCTATAGTACACTCCTAGCATAGTAATGGCCCCCTTCTTATTCCTCAACTCCACCCACAAAGACTCAATTTCCAACCCCTCCATGTTATCCTCCCTCTGCACCGCTGTGATCTGCTCCCTAATTAAGAGTGCAACTCCACCTCCTCTATCACACCTAAAACACTTATACCCTGGAACATTTAGCTGCCAGTCCTGCCCCTCCTTTAACCACGTCTCTGTCACTGCCACCACATCTAAATTCCTCACGAACATCAAGGCCTTAAGTTCATCTGACTTTCCTGTCACACTCCTCGCATTAAAACAGATGCACCTAAGACCCTCAGTCCCTCTCGGATCCTCCTTCTCCTGGGGGAGTTCCCTATCAACTAGACTTACCCTGATCTCCAACTCACTCCCAGTGCCTGAGCTGTCTCTCTCCTCCCCACCCCACCCCCCCCCATACTAGTTTAAACCCTGCCTAAACACTCCAGCCAACCTCCCAGCTAAAATATGTGTCCCCTTACCATTTAAGTGTTCCCTATCCCTCTTATACAAGTGCCCTTCCTTTGCAAAGACTTCCCAATGGTCAACAAAACTAAAACCCTCTGTCCTGCACCAATCCCTCAGCCACACATTCAGCTGCAGGATCTCATTATTTTTATCCCTGCTATTGCTGGGCACTGGCAGCAGCCCAGAGATTGCCACCCTGGAGACCCGACACTTCAGCCTGGCTCCTAACCCCCTGAACTGCGTACGTATTTCCCCCCTACTCTTCTTTCCTATGTCCCTCTCTCCTACATGTATAATTACATCCGCCTGTGTCCCTTGGCCCTTCAAGATTCCCTCTACCCTCTCCGACACATCCTGTACCCCTGCTTGAGGGAGGCAGACCACCATCCTGGAGTCCCGCTTTTGCCCACAGAACCGCCTATCAACTCCTCTAACCCTCCCGTCCCCCACCACTATCTCACATCCAGCCCCCTTCCTTCCCTCTGGGGCATTTTCCTCTTCCCCTCGTGCCCTTTCCACCTCAGTCGGTGCCTTACCTCTGCTATCTTGAGAGACTACCCCTGGGGTAGCCTTTGGAACATTACTCCTCTTTTTCCTTTTCCCTAACTGTAATCCACCCATCCCCCCTCCTCGACTCTGAGATCCCCTCTTGAATCTGGTTCCTATTCATTAATGCCTCATTCTCCCTCACTAAAAATAAACCCTCCAGCCTCAACTCCAGTTGTCTAACCCGGGCCCTCAAACGTTGCAACTCCAGACATTTGGTGCAGATGTGGACTCGCCGGAGATGCTGTGTCTCCAAGAACTCCCACATATTGCATCTTACACAGCTGACATGTCTCCCCATGGTCCCTGCCATTTATTTGACTACCCTCAGACCTATGGACACACTTTGAAAAACTTGACCAGTAACTCACCTTGCCTAACCCTGCCTCGCCTAAGCCCTGTGAGCCAAAGCCCTTGCAGTACTCACTCAGCACCCACCTCACTCCAATGCCCACTCCTGACACTGCCCACTATCTACTGTGGCCTTGTTTTTATACTTCCTCACTCCCTTCCCAAGAGCCCTTGCACCTAGGACCCTCTATGGAAAGCACAAAGGGAAAAAACCCACAACCCAGCAATGTAATTTAAAAAAACACAGAACACTCCCCAGCCACCAGTACAGTGCTCCAGAGAATATTGAGACTGATCCCCAGGTGAGCACTTGTTTTTATACTCCCTCACTCCCTTCCCAACAGCCCTTGCACTTAGGACCCTCTATGGAAAGCACAAAGGGAAAAAACCCACAACCCAGCAATGTAATTTAAAAAAATACACAGAACACTCGCAGTTTACACTCCCCAGCCACCAGTACACTGCTCCAGAGAACAATGAAGACTTGCATTTATATAGCAACTTTCATGACAACAGGATGAACCACTGTAGAACCAAGGATATACTTCTGAAGCATAGACCCGTTCGTAATGTAGAAAACCTAACAGCCAATTTGCACACAGCAAGCTTCCACAAGCAGCATTGTGATATGAGCAGATTTCGGTTTTTGTGATGCAAGTAAGAGGTTAGTACTGGCTAGGTTACCAGCAATAAATCTCCTATTGTTCCTTGAAATATGGGTCCTTGGGTTAGCATCTCGCCTGAAAGTCAGCACCTCTGACAATGCAGCATTCCCTCAGTGGTACATTGGAGTGTCAATTTTGATTTTTGTGCCTGCATCCTGAGACGAGGCTTGAATATACAATCTCAGAAGCAAGAACTACCAATTGAGCTACTGCTGTCACCTTTGCAGTATATCCCCACTTATTACAGGTTTTAGTATATTTGTTGAGCAAGCTGATGGGGATCCCATAATCATGGATCATTATCATAAATCTTTAAATCCACATTTAAAGAGACTTTCTTCTGAACTGGATGAAAATTCCATAAGTTTGCTTAAATTTATGGAAATATCTGAGAGTGAAAAGAAGTTGATAAGAGAGAATTTAGATTATCCGCTTCATAAACATACCATTATTTTTGTTTGTAACTCGCCACATTGTTTGCTTTATGGTCTTTCATGTTACATTTTTGTAATGACACAAGGAGTGGGATTTTCTGGCTGCATTTGCCCCGAAACTGGAAAATCCCATTCGAGGTCAACCAACCTCCATGGTCCGCCCCTTGTCTGTTCCGATTCCCATGATGGGCGGAACAGGAAAACTCACCATATACATTCTGGGGATGTGAGTTTTCCCTGTATTTTCCCAGGTGTTGTCAGACTTGAAGTTAATCTTTAAAGTGTCCAATTTAAAACGAGTTCATTTTTAGTATAGCAATGGCTGATTAGTTATTGTCCATAGTAAATAAGTCAGTGCCTTGCTGGTGACCTCTGCTGTCATTTTTTAAAAAATACAATGCAAACTGCATTCAAATTAGATTTTTTAGTGAGATTGAAACCATAATTAAACAGGAACACACATCCAAAAATTAGCAAATTAATAATCAGTAATTAGCAAAATTCTTGATTTTATTTGATTTTGCATAATTAATGTATTTTAAGTAACATGATTGCATCGAACAGTAAAAAGTCATTAGAAGAAGAAATATGCCACAAATGTTGAACTGGTGTTGACCATACTAGGAATTGCAAACATACAGTATTGTTTCCACCAATCTCAATGATTGCAATGTTCAAACAGGAAAATGCTGTGTCATTTTTGCATTAGCTCAGCATGATTATGGACATTGAAAAAATGGAATTAGGCAATGCATTGTCCAGGGGCCAGTCGATGGCAAGACAAAGTGATAGACTTGATTTTAAATAAATTCCAATGGTGCAAATGAAAATACAAGTAGCCAGAAATGCTGGAATAATTTTGGGCTCAGCCCTTTTTAATTAACCATTGCTCATTTTACTGATCTTCATCCCACTTCTCACACTAGCCTCCAATCATCCTCCAAGCTAAGGAGAGTTAGGATACTAACTGGTGAGATTGACCTCACCGTACTTATGATCCTAGATGGAAGCAATGTGTAGACTAAAGCTGAACACTATGAAGAGCTGACACTGAAGAGTATCACTATCACTAATGTCTTTTATTATGGCCCTAATCCTCTTTTACTTGCAACTGAAGCAAGGAACTATGAAAGGAGATGCAGAAAAAGAAGAAAAAGTGTCTTAATGGTTCCTGTGTTAATTTGCTGTGTGTCTATGTTGTGTTCACTTGCATGCTTTGAACTATGCATGTGTTGAGGAATGAGAATTTGATTTTTTTTTAGTTTGTGCACATTCTAGCATAGTTCTATTGCTGTAGTGAGTTTAATTTTTTGAGTAGTTTGGGCTGCTTGTAATTCAGGGTTTTTTCATGAATGCATCTTCATATTGAACCTTGTTAGAGAGGAAAGGAAAGGAAGAGGTCCAAGGCTGAGATATTATTTGACCAGAGGAAGAACAAGAAGGAGCTGGAATTTGAACAGAAGCTCGCAAAAGAAAAAGAGGAGATGTTGGAGAAAGAGAAGCAGTTGAAAATAAATCGATTAGTCCAAGAGGTATATAGCAGTACAGGTGCAATAAATTACTTTCATGTAATACTTTTGTGCAATTCCACTATTTAAATAGTACCCACATAATAGGGAGATAACAATAATTTTTCTGATCTATGTTTTGTTAAGATTTTTTTGGGGTGAGACCATAAATATCATAAAATACAAATCAGCCTAATTACCTATCTGTTGCTTACTAAATATAATCCTTGTAATCCAGTGGATTTTCATATAATTTTGGAATTTAGTAGACTGATGACAAATGAGAGTCATCCTTGATAATATAACTAATGAAAAGGGAGAGGAATATCCTGCAAGTACTTGAGAGGGAAGATTGTGGATTGCACTACAGTTGTTTGGGATGCTTATTGAGTAATATAATGTTAGATACTATTGGGAAAAGTATTGAATAATGTGCTACAACTGTTTGGATATGTTGTTGAGTAGCGCTCAAATTAACGAGAGTGCCTTGTCAAGTCCCTTTTGCTGTAGAAAGAATATTCTTCCCTACAAAAGCATTTGTTACACTTTTCCTACTTGATTGCTTTCAATAGTTTGAAAGTTACATAAACTTCCCCAAAATTGAAAGATTAGTTGATGTTTACAATGGGTATATTGCTGGTTTCATAAGATTACTGAATTGAAATGTATTTGCATGTAACATGGATTATCTTAAATTTAAATTATAAAAAATGTCAATTGTATCTATCAAGCCTGCTTAATTTATTTACTAGGTCTCCGCCTCGAGTCCTGGTTCTGAAAGACTCAAACTCATTGTACTTAAATCTTATTTGAATGTAAACATTGCTGTCTTCAGTAATTTATAAAACCATTGTTCTTGATTTTGATCTTCAATCTGTAGCGTTTTGAGGCCACTGCTAACAGGTTTGAATATCAAGAATAAGTAGTCCACATTGAAAATATGTGTTGAAAAGCAGGCACATAATATAAATTAAACTTTAAAAGGTATGAAGAACAATAATGTATTTCACATTGTAACTGCCACTTCTGTAAAACCATAAAGTGAAAGAGAACCTAACAGGCATTTTTTGTTCTTTCTCCCCATTATCTGCTGAAAAAATATATACTCCAAGAAATACTTTTGACATAAGTGTCTTAAATTACATCAACAATAGAGAGGTGCCCTGGAGTGACATTTTATGAAAAAAAAACAATCGCTAGCAAGATCAGGAGGACCTCAGCCTCTATCCTCTTGTCTGTGCTATTTTGGGTATTGGTTGATGTCAGCAAGGCAAAAGTGTGGAGAGAACTATTGACCTTTGTGGCTGTATGCTAAATTGGGTCGATCAACAAAGGTCCTTGCTCCTGACCACTGTCCAGTAATCCCTGCTGGATGCGGGGACCTGTAGGCACTAAAGGTTTTCAGAAATTTATTAGGTAGGCAGTTGAGGGAAATAAACATGCAGGGCTATGGGGTTGGAGCAGGGAAATGAGACTGACTGGATTGTTTTACAGAGAGCTGACATGACTCGATGGGCTGAATGTTTTCCTTTTATATTGTGATGACGCTGACACTCACTGCCAAGTCTCGTAGCAACACGCCTCCTTGGCAAAATCATAGATCATAGAATCATACAGTGCAGAAGGAGGCAATTCAGCCCATCGAGTCTGCACCAAGCACAATCCCACCCAGTCTCTATCCCCATAACACATCCATTTACCTTAGCTAGTCCCCCTGACACTAAGGGGCAATTTAACATGGCCAATCCACCTAACCTGCACATCTTTGGATTGAGAGGAAACTGGAGCGCCTGGAGGAAACCCATGCAGACATGGGGAGAATGTGCAGACTCCACAAAGATAGGGACCCAAGCCAGGAATCAAACCCAGATCATTGGCTCTGCGAGGCAGCAGTGCTAACCACTGTGTTGCTGTGCCGAAGTGAAGAAGAACCAGGCATTCATAGAAATTATCCACACAAGGATGTCAGAATTTTTAGAAAAGCAAAGGAATAAAAATAATGGAAGGAAGATTATTTAGCAGTAAAATAACTAGAAGACACTAGAGGTTGCAATTCAGAAACCAATTTGAACCAAAATATCCTGTAAAACAGATTACTGTCTGATCATAGAAGGAGAAGGAGGCTGTTCAGCCCACCGAGTCTGCACTGACCACAATCCCACCCAGGCCCTACCCCATATATTTACCCTTGCTAGACCCCTGATACTAAGGGGCAATTTACTATGGCCATTCTACCTATCCCGCACATCTTTGAAACCAGAGCACCCGGAGGAAACCCATGCAGACACAGGAAGAATAGCAGACTCCACATAGACAGTAATCCAAGCCAGGAATCAAACTCAGGTCCTGGGCATTTTGTGGCAGTAGTGCTAACCACTGTGCCACCGTGCTGTCCAGATGGGACAAAACAAGCTTTTTCAACTATAACATATTTTAAGGTTATTTATAGAGTGTTTTTTCAACAGAAAATGGGGGTTTCTTGAAGAAAATAGTCTGCCAAGACTTGCCCTTCTCTTTGAGTAATATTTACCAGGCTCCAATTACAACTTATATATCTTTATCACTCTTTTGAAATATCTTCTGAGCGAGCTAAGCCATTGGTGCATTGCTTCAGGTATCTGAAACAGAGCGCGAAGATCTGGAAGAATCTGTAAAAGTTCAGCACTGGGTAGAGAGACTGTGCCAGACTCGATTAGAGCAAATCTCATCAGCAGAGAATGAATCCCTTGAGGTAAATAGTTATTCAAGGTGACTGTGCATGTACAGAGGTCTGTGCACTGCATGAAATATTATTGGCACTTTGTGTAATATGGAAAGTGATTTCCAATGGGGTGGGGGAATAATACAATATCCAACTAACTTGTATGGTAACATTATAGTAATAAGTGGGCAACAAACTGTTTCAAGTATCAAATTGGCAAATAAATCTTGAACAACCAATTTTGATTTCTTTAACATAAAATGATCATACATCTCCTACTTGATATAAAAATATTGGGACTGTAATTGGTCTCTGGTTGTAGCGCAAAACAGGTGGTGATATGAAGTTAAAGTTCAATATTTTTTTCAGATCATTTAGTTTGCTAGACTTAATGATAATCTAATTTTCAAAGCATTCTACCAGTTTTGTCTAAACAGCCAGAATGAAATTAGTGAATTCATTTAATTTAGTCAATTATGAATTTAGAAGATTTACTCAACCAATATGCTAATACCTGGGATGTTGGTGGTGGGGAGGCTGGCTATTTTATAAGGAAAGGTTGGACTGGCTGGGCCTGTATCCAGTGCAGTTTTGAACATTGAGAGCTGTTCCAAGACACCTTTCCTTTCCAAAACACTTGAATTTCTGATACCTTCCAAATAAATGCCCACTCTTTCTGCAACTTCTCCAACTTCTTTCTCAACCATCCCACTCTCCCAGTGTTGCTGACTGTTTGTCCATTATCCAGTCTATTATGAGCCACCAGTTTACTCTGGTTGAATATTAAAAAAATGAAACCCATTGCCTTTGGTTCACAACACACAGTCTAGACCCTTGCCACCAATTCCATTCCCTTTTCCAGCCGCTGTCTCAACATTAACAGGACATCCTGTGCATCACATAGACCGTCTACTATCATTCCCATAACATCATTCACTTATATCCCACTTCTGTTGCTGAAAACCTCATCCATGCTTTTATGACCACCAGAATTGACTTTTCTAATCCACTTCTCACATACTTCTATCACCCATGCTTCCTGAACTTGAGCTCATCTGATGTTCTGCTTCCCTTTTCCTAATCAGTCCAAGCCCCAATTATCTAACATCTCAGTGCTTGCAGACCTATGTCCAGTTCACCAATGGCTTGACTTAAGAATTCTTATACTAATGTTCAAATCCTTCATTCCTTCACCCCTCCATATTTCTGCAACCATCTCCAACCTGACAACCTTCCCAAGGTTGTTGTCTTCTTCCAACAAACAACAAGGAACCCAATGCTAAGCCCAGCGGAATGCCATTGGAAACTGTTTCCCATTCACAAAAACATCCATCCACCATTACTCTTTGTTCCCTGTTGCTAAGCCAATTTTAGATCCATATTGCAGTCTTCCCCTGTATCCCATCTTATTTTTCTGATGTAAACTGGATTGACATAATATCTGAAATGGCACTTGTCTGAAACAGTGAACTATTTGTCAGTAATGTAAATAGCAACATTATGGAAGCTGCTGTCTCTCTTCCTGCACATAGTGGTGCACAAGGCAGACTTTCGTATATTCACAGAGTGAGGTTTTTCCTGGAGCAGGTCGTTAGCCTGTTGTCAAAGGCTTATAGCTTGAGGGGCACCATGCCACATCAAGCACGGCTGGCCAGGAATCACTCCTTCCCTTACCACTTACTATTGGCATGTTGAAACAATTTTGCAGGTTGATATTCAACCCGCTGGCTCTATTATGAATGCACTTTCCTTGGCCATCATGTCCTGGGATAAGACTCAAACCTGGAGCTTCTGTCTCAGAGAAAAGGTTGCGACCCACCATGCCACAAAATGCCATTTGCCTCCATTTAATACTATAAAATTAAGTGTTTTATGAATTAATGTTGACACTTTCGATTTAATACAGCCATTTCCAGTAAAAATAATACATCAGGCAAATTTAGATTTGACTTCATCATCATCACTTATATTCCTGAGTTTTATACACCATATGGAATAGATGACAGCTCATTCAGATTTTTTTGTTCAGGGTCTGACGTGTCCATATTAGTCCAACTTTAGAAGATGAGTGAACTCATCCATACTTGGCTCCACTGGGACCATTTTGAGTTCAATGTTCATTTTGATGCCTACTTGCACAATATCAACAACTCTTAACTTTTACTGGGGATTCTCTTCTTACGTTTCATTGATAGTAATGATGCCTTGGAAAAGCATTTTCAGATGACTGTCTCTTCAGTGTTGGTTATTGATGTTGCTTGGAGTGAAAATTTTATTTTATCCTTTTAAATTGAGAATCATGCAGTTTTAAAACCCCTATTATTCACTAACAGGGGTCAAGTGCACCACCACCCCCTTCAACGTCAGTACGGAAATTTGCCGGTGGCCTCCAACTGCATACCACAGATCTTGATGACATCAACTTAGATCAATTTGATCAGCCAGCAAAGCGAATGGCACCTCCTCCACCAGCATCTCATCTTGTTCCAGCAGCACAGCCACCCAGGATGCCATCGCCAACTGCCACACCATCACGGAAAAAGCCTGCCCCACCTCCACCAATTCCACGACATCCAAAACCATCTCACATAGGCTCCAGAGCATCACCTGTATCCCCAATTCCACTTCCTCCATGTCCTCCGGCTCCACCCCCACCCCCGCCACTCCCTGTTACAATGCCCATTCATGCTATTGCCTTTACTCATTCTCAGGGTACTATTCCAGAAGCAAGGGAAAACAACTTGTCCTATTACTCCCAAGCTGGCATGGAGCCAGTTAAAGACTGGGAAGAACACAACTATAGTTCAAAAGCTGGGTACAGTCCTATATACAACCTGGCTGGTGAACGTTCATATCCAAATAGTCATCAGGTATTGACTGCATGATATGATATCTGTTTTGCTTGCCGTGTTCCCTTCCCCTGGACTGCATGTCTTCTCAACTTTCAGCCTAAATTTGCACAAAAATTATTTATACTAGTGTAGGCAATCCTTTAAATAAAATGACATGGCTACATGAATGACTGCTTGGCAAACCAAGCACATTTATTATCAACTGATAAACATAAGGTATCAACTTAATTAATAAAACTCTCATCACTGCATCAGAAAACCCAATGATGTACTTATTGCACGTAATCAGAATGGCACTCCATTCTAATGCTGAGAAATTGCTGCATGTTGGAGGTGCCATACTTTGGATGAAATGTCAACTGCCCAACAGTGCACCTCAAAAATAATTCATTGTGTGAATGGATGAGGCTGTGAAATGCAGCAAACAGTTCAAAGGTGCATTGACATCAGCGGGTGGAATTATAAAATCCCACCTCGCATATTAATTAATTGCAAACAGTTATTTGAGTTTTACCTTTTGATATATTTTTTATTCCTGACAAAGGCCAGCATGCTCCCTACTTTGAAAGTTGCATGTGATTGGAGTGACTTATTACTATAAATATGGCTGCTTATGTAGATATGAAATGATGATTGGAATATGTGTTGTATTGTCTCAGGTTGCGAGGAATACATCTCATGCTAGTAGAGTCTCTTCCACATCCAATAATCCATTGGTACGTGACAAAAATATTATGTGTGATTATATGAGCGATTATAGGTCATTCTTGGCATTGATGATAGGCTGAAGGCAATATAGTATACATTATTAAAAGCAAACATGGAACCTACCTAACAGGTAGACTTTCTGGGGTGAAAGAGAAAAAAATATTGTTGGAGATGTCAGACGAGTGATTAACTGATTCATGTATGTGTTCTACATTCAGTGAGTGGACTTGTATTTAAGTTGATGCTCAGATATATACAAGACCTTCATTGCCAACATAAATTAATTGGCTGATGTCTGGAACATTATTACTATCAGATCAACTCTTAAACTAAGAATTAGAATGACAATTCATGACATTAGCAAAATTAAAGTATATCTGTCGCATTAATGAGGAGTGGTTTCAATTCATATCCATGTGCATGCAATCTGAATCAATGATCAAAACTAAGCTGATACTAGAACAAAACAGACTGACTCTGGAAAAGGTCAACACACTTCATCTTTGCAACCAATTGATGCTTTTTCAAGACAATGGTAAGCCTGTGAGATGTAGACGTACCACAAATGCTAAATACGATTAACGTTTAAAGTCTGGTACTCTGTTATTGGATCAGTATTGTCCACATTTTCCAATTATAGAAATTTCCCGTTAATGCTAGCTGAAATGAAACTAAACTAAAATTTTAAAAATTTGAAATGGGCAATGTATACTATTAAAAAGAATCCATTAAAAAGTTTATTCATTCACAATGGAGATATATTTGAAAAGATTTACAACTATAATAATTGAGAGACTGTCACATTGACATCTCCTCTTCATTGAATCACATCCTAATATTAGTATTTTAAGGTACAATGTAATGTAGTTTTATGTATTTCTGATCATTACGTTGACAGAGCAATTGCTTAATTATACTATGCTTTAGGATTTTGAGGTACAAGACCCTTCTAATTAAAGGAGACCTCTTTAAGGTCTGAATTTTTAATTTCTAACACTAGGATCCTCAGTTGTGTTTAAACCAAGAAGCTATAAATAACTAATATTTATGAATCAAGTAGAATTTATTGGAAAGGTTTTACATAAACTTAACAAGAAGCAGTGAAGACAACATAGAAGTTTTTCATCTCTCAAGATCCCGGGAGTACTTGGTGTTGTCAGCACAAAAATGCCCTCCTTCTTTAGTCTTTGTTGTTAAAAGGATGTTAAACGTTGTCCAGAAGAGCCATGGTGTCAGTGCGCCATGAGAATGACAATTTCTCAGCTTTTATCCCCAGTCTCCCATTCCTCCTTCCTCTTTTGGAGATGGTCCAAATGCACTCCTCCTATTGGCTGTAGGATGCAATTCATCTCATGTCACCCCACCTTTGCAACAACACCTGATTTATGGGTTGTAAGCTCTAGAAGTTTACATTCCATCACTAACAAATGTACATTTCCTTCCAGAGGACCCATAAATACTCATATGCTCTTGTCAGTATATCTTAAACCAAGCCCCACACTAAAGCTATTAAAATCAATAGTTAAGACAACTTCTTATCATAGTGTCAGAGAAAAGTTTCCTGTCTGGTACATTCAATTAAAGCAATGCATGGTGTTGTACTTTAAAGGATAAGCTTGCTCTCTACGAAGTTACAAACAAGCAAAAGCTTTACTGGAAATGTGTTTACTCTATAGACTATTCGGTTAGATTGCCTGTTTGCTTGCACAAACAGCCGATGACGCCATCAGGATGTCACATGATCAGTCGCTCAACATGATCTTGTTCCAACTAGGAACAATATGGATACACAACACTTTCTTCCCAGTTTACATCAGAGGTTCCTGCAATTAAAAACAATATACTGTTAACAAGCAAAATTCTGAATATGAACAATTAATAATCACAACAGTCAATAGGTTAGATGTTTCGGAGGACGCCGATTTCTGGGTGGTTGTCAGCGAATCTCAGGCATTGGCTTTTTCATGTTTTCTTCAACCTCTGATGTTTTTGGTTTAGTTTAGACTTTGGTAGTCTTTATTAGAGTCAACATAGTGTTTGGAGGTTGACTCAGTATTGAAATGTTCTCAACTAGGGTACTGTCTTCCCCAATTGCTTTGGACTTTGTCAGTTTCTTAGGTATGTCCAGGTCTTCACTTGACACAGCTTGTTTGGACTCTCAGTTGATTCTGTCTCTGGCAAATTGGTTCTGGTTGTCAGTAGTTGGTCTGCATGTCTTCTCCACATGACATCATTTCGAATACGGTGGCACAGTGGATAGCACTGCTGCCTCACAGCGTCAAGGACCCGGATTTGATTCCCAGCTTGGGTCACTGTCTGTGCGGAATCTACACGTTCTTCCCATATCTGTGTGGGTTTCCTCTGAGTGCTCTGGTTTCCTCCCACAGTTCACAGTGCGGGTTGGGTGAATTGGCCGTGCTAATTTGCCCCTTTTTGTTAGGGGACCAGCTAGAGTAAATGCATGGAATTATGGGGATAGGGCCTGGGTGGGATTGTGGTCGGTGCACACTCGATTGGCCACATGGCCTCCTTCTACACTATAGGGAGTCTATGATTCTATAAAGTTAGTATGGTGTAGGGGACTGCTTATCTCTGTGCTAAGATGATGATAGGTATCCTCTTCTCAGTGGTGGTACAGTTCCTTGCTAGTACTTCTTGATCTTTATGAAAAACACAATGTTTAGCCTTATTCTCATGTTATATGACCTGATCTTGCTGTTCCTTCTCGACAATGTCTCTTGTTTTGGTGGCTTAAGCAAAGCAGGTGCTGTGCATAATTGGCGTTTTTCATGAGCAATGCCAGAGAACAGTGGGTTCTCAACTGTGTAGTATTCTGGTAGATCATGAAGACTTAGCTCAATCATTTAGACAATGAATTTCGCTCTCAAGTTACCTTCGACAAATATCTGAATAAACCATTTTGCCAGTCTCTTTTTGGCAGGACGATAACAAGTGGATTGGGTATGTTGAATCCTGTTTCAGGAATGAGGGGAAAGAATTGGACCTGGACCATTCAAAAGGAGAATTGGGGCACTTTGAGTGTATTGGGAACTTGGAAGTGTAGATGATGGATAATTGCAGCTGATAAGGTCAGTAGATTTTTGGTAAGAATATCAAGGGAATTCAGATGGGTAATTTGTATTGAAATAGAAGCCATTAAAAAAAAAAGCTAGAGTGAACCATACAGTCTCTGAAACCATCTCTGCAATTTAATATGGCTGATCTGACCATCCCCACATCAGTTTATTCAGAATCCAAAAAAAACTATCGATCCTGATCCTGAACATGTCAATGACTTGAGCATTCATAGAATCCCTACAGTGCAGAAAGAGGCCATTTAACCCACTGGTTCTGCACCGAACATAATCCCATCTTACAGAGATAGGGGATCTTATAGAGACGTATAAGATAATGAAGGGGATGGATAGGGTAGAGGTAGAGAGATTCTTCCCGCTTAGAAAGGACAGCAGGACTAGAGGGCACGGCCTCAAGATAAGTGGGGGGACAGTTTAGAACGGAGTTGAGGAGGAACTTCTTCACTCAAAGGGTGGTGAATCTCTGGAATTCTCTGCCCGTTGAAGTGGTGGAGGCTACCTTGCTAAATATATTTAAGAGTCGGGTAGAAAGGTTTTTGGTAGGCAAGGGAATTAAGGGTTATGGGGAGAAAGTGGGAAAGTGGAACTGAGCTACTTCAGATCAGCCATGATCTTATTGAATGGCGGGACAAGCTTGAAGGGCTAGATGGCGTACTCCTGCTCCTATTTCTTATGTTCTTGTGTTCCACCCAGGCCCTATTTGCTTAACCTTGCCTATTTACACTGTTAGCCTCCCTCCTGACACTAAGGGGCAAGTTAGCATAACCAATCCATTTAACTCACACATCTTTGGAGTGTGGGAGGAAACTGGAGTGCCCGAAGGAAACCCATATGTACACGGGGAGAATGTGCAGATGCTACACAGACAGTGACCCAAGGCTGGAATTGAACCTGGGTCCCTGGCTCTGTGAGGCAATGATGCTAACCACTGTGCCACCATGGCATCCTATAAACTTCACTGACTGTGGATAGAAAATTCCAAATATTCACAACCCTCTGAGCGAAGAAATTTCAGTTCACCTTTGCTCTAAATGTTTGACTTTTTATCCAATGAATTTCATATCTCAAGGGGCTGAATGGCTTACTCCTGTTCATATACTCCCCAAGATCTGACATTATGTTACGCAGAATGATCCTTCACCACCTAGAATCCTATGCAACTTCCCATTTTACCAATGGACTAGCACTGCCATCTTGAACGTGCAGTCCTTTGTCAAGAGTACTTGTCTCTCGATCTGTTCACCGCATTATAGGAAAGATGTGGAGGCATTGGAAAGGGTGCAGAAGAGGTTTACCAGGATGTTGCCTGATATGGTGGGAAAGTCTTATGAGGAAAGGCTGAGGGACTTGAGGTTGTTTTCGTTAGAGAGAAGAAAGTTAAGAGGTGACCTAATTGAGGCATACAAGATGATCAGAGGATTGGATAGGGTGGACAGTGAGAGCCTTTCACCTCAGATGGTGATGGCTAACACGAGGGGACATAGCTTTAAATTGAGGGGTGATAATTATAGGACGGATGTCAGAGGTAGGTTCTTTACTCAGAGGGTAGTAAGGGCGCGGAATGCCCTGCCCGCAGCAGTTGTGGACTCGCCAACTTTAAGGGCGTTCAAATGGTCAGTGGATAGGCATATGGATAACACTGGAATAGTTTAGGTTAGAGGGTCATTAGATTGGTTCCACTGGTCGGCGCAACATCGAGGGCCGAAGGGCCTGTACTGTGCTGTAATGTTCTATGTTCTATGTTCTATGTTCTCCTTTAAATAGTTTGTGAATTCTTACAAAATGAACTGCAGTCCATTGTTGCTCAAAAGTTCATCAGGGTAACCAAATCTTCCAAAAATCTCATCCACCTTTCTACTGTTCTCACTGAGAACATTGTCTCCTTGATGTTGACTTCAGGCCACTTCGAGTGCACGTCAGCCACAATGAGAAACATTTGCCCATCAGATGATCCCGCATAATCTATATGAATTCTTTGCTGTGGCCCATCTGGTCATTCCCTTATTGTACAGGTGCCAGCAGTATCATCACACAACCCAGTATCACCCATAACCCAGCACATAAATCATCAATTGGGGCAGAGAGTACCGTTGTGCACATAGTATCTAATTGATAGTGGTATTAAAATCGCCACAAATATGTACCATCTTTCTTCATTATGGGTACTACTGGTGTGGCCCAATCACTGTGATGGGTTCAAGGACTCTCATCTTGACCAGCCATTCTAATTCTGCCATTACCTTAAGCCTGATTGTTTTCTGCACTGACTTAACGTTTATGCTTGACTTTCATCCTTATTCTTTAATTTGACTGAGATCTCCTTCATGCTTCCCAGCTCTCCATTAAAGACATTAAAATTTTCATTAGACCAGCTTCAGAATCTAACATGATGTTGACCTTGATCCATTTAATTTGATCTTTTCCAGCCAGGTTCTCTCCATTAATTCTCTCCATTAGTGCAGGGACAAGTCTGCAATCTGTCCATTCAAATGCACATGTACATTGATACTGCACCTCAGCAGAACCACTTCTCTGGTGTAGGTTTTTAATTATTATCTTCAAGTGTTTCAAGGCAATATATCATTGTTTCTCTTGGTAGACAGTTTCTGGAACCAATGAAACTGTTGCTGCAGTTTCCGCCTCCATTTTCACCAGTTGTCCATCCCATAAAGGAGTGACCCAGCATCTGTTCATTACATCAACAATAGTCAATATGTTCAACAACCATGTATTTTCTGACTATGACTCTGGTCTTTTTCGCACTTTTTTTGTATCATACGGATAATTTTCCCTCTATTCGGTTCTCCACAGTATGCATTTAGTTCTTGCTTTTTATAAATCTTGCTTGGAACTTGGTGTTTCTTTCTCCAACAAACATGTTTGATGTGCCCCTTTCTGCCAAAATTTCCACACTTTATGCCTTTGCTGCATGCCCATTTTTTGCGCATTGGTGACAATTTCAAACCAGTGTCTGGGTTCTGGTCTCAGCTGACATTTAATGGATTCTAGTGTGTGAACTTAACTGTTGAGCTTCCTTGGCTGCCATTTCTATGGAGACTTCATTTTTTTTATTTCTTAGTGCCACAAGTAGGCTTACATTAACATTGCAATGAAGTTACTGTAAAAATCCCCTAGTCACCACACTGCGACAGCTGTTTGGGTACACTGAGGGAGAATTTAGCATGGCCAATGTACCTAACCAGCACATCTTATGGGCTGTGAGAGCAAATCAGAACACCCAGAGGAAACTCACATAGACACGGGAGAACATGCAAACTCTGCACTGACAGTGCTGTGAGGCAGTAGAGCTAAACACTGTGTCACTGTAACATAAAACCTTCTTTGTTAGTTTGCTTTCTGTTAACACCTTAACCCAAACACTCTAGTCATGGTGTCATTCAAGATATCCCGAAATTCAATGTATTCAGCTAATTTCTTCAAAGAAGCTATGAACTGTGTGATTCATTCACCTTTTTACTGATTGAACTCATGGAACCTGAACATCTCGGCGGTGACCGGAAGCTCGATGAGAAGTGGCCCTGCAATATTCCCAATATCTCATCATTGGTTTTCAAGCTGGCCTTTTCTGACTGTACCAGACGTCGCAGGAAGTTTAATTCCGCACCCCCCCCCCCCTCCATTGTACTCGGGAAATAAATATCTGCCGCAGTTTTATTTGCTTGAGCAAAATAATCAAATCTTTCAGTATATGAGTCTCCACCACTTGATGTTCTTAACATACAGTCCCCACATGGAAAGGGTTGCGTGAGCACAATGTGCCACCAAATGTTTTAGCACAGCCTCACTTCTTTTTTCAAACAAGGCAACCCTGAGCTCAGCCTGTTTCCTTCTAGGTTTTGCAGCACCTCCAGCTCTAAACTTATTGTTGCTGGGTAGTTGCTACTCAGTGCTCCCTGTACTGTTCCAGATCTTTCCATGTAAAGCACATGGATAGCGAGCACCTTTTTGATGTTGTTCCTCCGAAATCTTTGTTTACATTTCTGCTCCTTTGATGGCTGTTACTCCCTCCTCCATCACCAGCTTTGCTGCAGCAATTTAACTGCTTGGGTCTTTCTGGATATCAATTTTTGAATCTAGACTAATTTTTCCACGTGTTTGACTGGATTTCTGCAATTCTTATTGTGGGTATTTGCAGTGTGGATCAACCACCTCGTCGCCAGTTTTCCTTGTGGTATTTTTAAAGGATAGGCTTGCAGACCATGAAATAATATGAAGGTACAAATAAAAAAGAGCTTTATTGGAAAGATGTTTACTCTACAGCTGTTGGAATAGACCTCCCATTTGCCCACACAAACAGCTGATGATGTTGTCAGGACGTCACTTGCTCATTCCCTAAAAATCCTCTTGTTCCAACTAGGAACAATGTGAATATACAGCACATTGTGAACTTAAGATGTCACTACCCTATGTTTTAGTCATTCTTTTAAACTGATTTAAAAACAAACACCTAATTGTATTGTGGCCAGAAGACGGCTTCATCTTAAGACTCAAATGAACTCCATCATGAAACAGTAAAATATGTTTCCTTGCAAGCAGTTGGTTTTCCTGTTTCCCCAGTTACCTTGACTGTTATTTGCCCAACAACAAGTCAAAACTGAACGACTTAATTTTAAACTGATTGCAGAATATAATGCATAGATATTACAGATTCTAAAAATTAGTAGAATTATCAAAATCTTACATTATCAATAATTGATTAGGTGGAATGTGTTGTTTTTCCATTGTAAAGTACTTCCTAGAAAGGTTTTATTATGAATGTAAAGTTCAAAAAATATACATATAAGAGTTAATATGAAGAATAAAATTCAGCATTATAATCAGATTGATGTGTTTTTTTGAGTGGCAATGCATCCAATATATATCACATTTATTTAAGTGAGATAGCGAATGTAAGTGACCAAATATTTTATTTATATGTTAATTGTGCTTTCGCTTTCCATCTACCATGGATGACATGCCATCTTTTACTGCGCATAACTCCAGCAACTAGCCCCAAGCCCGCCTATTCAAAAGCGACCCATGGGGCCGATGGCTTCCAAACCAGTCATGTTGCCCCCTAGCCCAACCCACATGCATAAGACAAGGGTTAAACTGGAATTGGTAAGTTACATTTTAATGTTTTAATCTATCTAGTTAGTCTTAACTCTGCCTGTCCTCAATTTGTTTTCCTTCAATAGTGGAATCGATAGTTGGAATTTTTATGTAACAGCCAACTGCTTATGACAACCATTGGTTGCAAGTATTACCTGCAGCTAATGCCAGTCGATCAAAATTATCCTGCAGTTGAGATTCAAAGTGTGTTTTATGTCTTGCAGCTACTACATTTTGTCTGCAATGTGCAGAGAGTCAGAACCAGTCAAGAGGCTAGATAATTGTAGGTAATCCAGGATTGAATGCGAGTCAGCACCTGGAGAAATGGTTTGGTGGAAGCTAGAGGATAAAGAGGCAGACCAAGATTGGGGAGTTAAGATTTGGTACGAGACTGTTTTGTAATGAGTGCAGGGCTGCCAGTGTAAGCTAACTAGTGTGTGCTGGAGAAACATGTGGGTGGCTATAGGTTGACAAATCAATGTCAAAGGTTCAATCCCCCTGTTGGTTGTCATGGTTCATGGAGGCTTGCCTCATTGCCTTGATCCTGCATGATGGTGGTGCCCCTCCAGCAATGTAACACCATTTGTCTCTCTCTAACAGAGATAATGCCTCGTGAGCTGTGACTAATTACTAAGACTTTAGCATTAACTAACTTACAGATCTCATTAGTAACATAAGCTGATGTTGCTCGTTATTAAAAATGTACAAAGAACAACAGAAAGCTGGAAATAATTTCAAAATAATCTGAATAATTCAGATTATAAACTATAAAAGTAGAATTTGCAATGCTCTCAAACATGGTCTAAGCCTGGAGTTAGAAACTGCTGCAGAATAATTACATTTTGTAGTTGATTAAAGGTAGTTCCATTATATTTTGAATTCGTACGCTTCAAAACAGCTTTTTAAAATAGATAGCTAAAGCCAATGCATTCCATTGGTCTTTATTATAGGACAGAGGAAGGAAGGGGATTGAATCAAGAAGCAGGACATCATGTCAGTTGTTTTTCACTGACATATGGGGGATGATTCTCCCAGCGCATTGCACTGCTTTTATAGAGCTGCGGGCTGGGAGACTCGAGCATTGGGTATTTTGCAGATTCCTCGCTGGGTGCCTCGGCCTCAGCGAGTCTCTAGTATCCGGAATTCTGGCACCATCAGCTCGGTGCTGTATAAATTATGTCAATTACAATTTAAATCTTTTTTAAATATGATTAGCGGGCCTGGGACTGAGGCCTCTGGGCCTGCTAGCTTCAACCCCACGGTAGGAGTGGTTCACTCCAGTGAGGTTTACTATAGCTCCCTACTTACAGAGAGCTGGCGGCCCGACCCCACTGGAGTGAAGGGGGGGAGGGGCATCGAGGCCCTCTAGAGGATCGGGGATGAGGGTAGTGTCTCCTGGGCATAGCCAGCTTGGCAGTGCCAGCCTGGGACCCTGGCAGTGCCCAAGGGGCAAAGTACCAATGCCCAGGGCATTCCTTGGCAATTCCCACTGAGCATCAGGTAGTGCCAAGTGGGTGAGCAAAATGAGGTTGGGACCCCTAGAGGGTGATCGATGGTGGGGTCCCTCTGCCACTTTGCATGCAGATTGCAAGCGGAGGGAGGGAGACCAGCAATCGGAACTGGGCATCGGGGTGGGGGACAGAAGAGGAGATTGGGAGATGATGGCTGCCTGATGAGGGGTGCAGTTGGTGGAGGGGGGATCAGGAGATCAGGGCGGTGAGGTGGGTGGTGAAGAGATTGGGGCTGCTGGGGAAGAGGGGGATCAGGCTGCTAGGGGATGGGGGGGAGATCAAGGTGGCCAAGAGAGAAGGAGGGTAGTTCAGACTGGCCAGCAATTGGGCCATATGGGGGTGAGAGAGCCAGCAATGTGGGGTCGTGAAGCTTGCCAGCAATCAAGCTAGCCAGCAGTCTAGAGGCCAGCAGTGCAGGACAATTGAACATGCACTGATCTCCACTATGACAGATTGGCGCATGCCAACCTCATGACATCAGTGAGCTTTTTTGTGGCATTGGCTTCAAATCCTTCTCACCACGCCCACACCAATGACCTCTTCGACCATCTTCTCCCACACAGCAGAAGTTTGGCCTGTCTTCCTCTTTTTGCCAATGGTTGACATGAGCTGAACTCCATGAAGGAGGGCATCAAGGGCAGCCTCATTGAATCTGGGGGATGCTTTGGCCCTTCTGGAACACCTCTCCCCTCACTCCAATGGTGCTGAGATCTATGTATGAAACATAGATCCTCAATGTCAAAAGATGGGAGATTTGCTGATTTTTAAAATTTCTGTCACCTGTGATTGATATGCTTTGCAGAGATTAGCTACAATTTAAATACATTTACCTGGCCAAACTGAAAAATGCCCAAATCTTCTTTCTGTATAGTTAATCCACTACATTGATGATCTGGTGGGTTACCAGACATGTCCAATGCCAGAGGGCCCTTTATTGTGCTAACCATGACCTTGTTTCAGGTCATGGTTGCAGCCTTAAGACTGGACATTCCATCCTCCGGCATTCATTAGGCGGGATGAATGTCTACAACTGCACTTGCCACTAATTGGCAGTAATTAATGTATTATCGGGCGACCGTTAACAGAGAGCCCAGAAGTTGGAATGCCACCAACTCCTGGGTGTGGAACCATCAGTGTGTGACTATATTATTCAGCCCATATACCGGATGTAGAAGTTTAGTTGTGACCTTCCTGAACAGCTTGATGGGTCATGTGGCCTACACCTGCTATTTCTTACACTCAGATGTTTTTATTGTCCAGCTATGTGAGATTGTTCTCACTTCAATGTTTATACCCTTATTTATCCAGTCACAGCCATAGCATTTCCAGCAAAAGCTCCTCTTCCCACCCCTAAGCAGTTTTTCTCACAATCCCCCAATAGTTATCATTAGCCCCCTTCCCTCCCTCTATCACATGCTGTCTATGATGACATCATCCACAGACATGAGGCCAGCCTCCACTTGTACGTTGATGGCATGATACGTTGACCTTTCTCTCCATTACCTCACCTTATCCTTCACTTCTGTACTATCACTCTGGTTATCCAATATCTAGAATTGGTGAGCTATAATTCCCTCCAGTCAAGTGTTGAAGTCAGTCTTTAAACACTATCAACACTACCAACTCTATTCACTGTTGCAGATTGAATTTGATTTGATTTATTATTGTTACGTGTATGGGATTCAGTGAAAAGTACTGTTTCATGTGCGCTGTACACACAAAAAAACTGTTCATAGAGTAGGGAAGATGGAAAGGAAAGGGTGCAGAATATAGTTTTCCAGTTATCGATAGGGTGAAGAGGAAGATCAACTTAATATATAGTTGGTTCATTCAAAAGTTTTATGGCAGTAGAGAAGAAGTTGTTCTTGAGTCAGTTGGTACACATTCTCAGACTTTTGTATCCTTTTCCTGATGGAAAAAGGTGGAAAAGAGTATATCCAGGTGGCATGGTGTCTCCATGCTGGCTGCTTTTCTGAGGCAGTGGGGAGTCTAGATGGAGTCAATGAATGGGAGGCTGTGTTGCATGATGGACTGGGCTATGTTCACAACCTTTGTAGTTCTTGTAGTCTTGGTCAGAGGAGGAGCTATACCAAGAATCCAGAAAGGATGCTTTCTATGGTGCATCTGTAAAAATTGGTGAGACTTGTAGTGAACATGCTGAATTCCCTTAGCCTCCTGAGAAAGTAGAGGCGTTGGTGGGCTTTTTTAACTAAAGCATCAATGTGGAGGGATCAGGACAGATTTTTGGTGATCTAAACACTTATAATTTAAAGTTCTCGACCTTTTCCACTTCATCACTGTTTAAGTAGATAGGGGCATGTCCTCCACCATGTTTCCTGAAGTCAATGACTGTCTCCTTCATTTTATTGACATTGAGGGAGAGATTATTGCCATTGCACCATTTTACCAGATTCTCTATCTCTTTTCTGTATGCTGTTTTGTCATTGTTTCAGATCCGACTCACTACGGTGATGTCATCAAAAAATGTAGTTGGAGTAGAATTTGGTCAAACAGTCATAAGGGTATAAGGAGTATAATAAGGGGCTGAGGACACAGCCTTGAGGGGCACCAGTGTTGAGAATGATCATGGAGGAGTCGTTACCCACTGATTGTGATCTGTGGGTTGGGAAGCTGTGGGTCAGTCTTTGGATGAGGAATCACATTATCTGAACCTTGGTATCATATTCAATCCTAGTCTGAATTTCTGATCTCCTATCCATTTCATGGGAAACTGTAACATGCGGTTCTGAAGCACTCATTCATGTTTTTTGTGGTCTTCAGGTATGATTATTCCAATGCTGTCCTTGCTTTCTTCCCATCAATTGTAAACTCAAGCTCAACTCTGTAGCCATATCCTTCTTTGCATAACCATTGGTCACATATCACTCCTGTCCTCAAAGCCCACATTGGCTCCTGGTCTACCCACATGTTTGCATTTAAAATTGCATTTAAATTAAGCATTAGCTTTCTGTAATTCTTTCTTTAACCGCCTCATGCCAACATCCCTTCCCCCCTCCTCCCCCAAACCACTGCCCCCCCCCCCCCAACCATACTGCTGAGATCTCTCTTCTTTGGTCTGCAGCTTTTTATACATGTTTCCTTCCCTCCATCATACTTTTGGCAGCAAGTTTGATTTCCTTTCCACTAGTTAAGCCCAGGGATCTGCGGTTCCCTTCCTAAACTATTCTACCCCTACCCCGAGCTCTCTATTCTCCTTTAAGACCTCTCTGCAAAAATGTCATCCATTCAATCAAGTTTTTTGTTAGCACCATCTTAATTTGCCCAGCATCCCTCTTCCTCACAATCTTCTTCTGCATTAATGGTGCAATATAAATGCAAATTGTCTTTAGTTACTTTGGCAATGCAATGTCCGTTCTTTTTATTAGTGACTGAAGAATTATTCCATAGGTTTAAAGAAGAGGCTTCATGATTATATTTCAATATGCTGGTTGAAATGCCACTCATTCCAGTCAGATAAAGTAGTTCCAATGGATATCTGATTGCCCATCACACATTGTATATAACTGCCAAATAACTCTTGAAAATTGCAATTTTCAAGCTTGTAGTTTTATTGTCAAAAAGGAAAACATCACTGATACGTACTCAGACCAAGATTCTGTATTTGTTGTAAGAAGTGTGCTTGATGAATGCTACAAGCTTGTCTATTAACAGCTAATACTCAAGAAAGGCTTCAAATGAGGGACATGAATTTGAAAAATTTGTGGTAGTATTTCTTTGATTCGATAAACAATTTAATTAGTTTGTTTTAAGCTGCTGGTGTGGAAAAGTGGTGCAATAGATTAGTAATTCAGTAGGCCTAAAGATCTGGAAGCATGAGTTTAAATCCCACTTGACAGTTGGGGAATTTAAATTCAATTAGCTAAGTACATTTGGAATCAAGAAAAGCTTGTATCTGTTATGGACACCACCAGATTGACAGAAAAACATATATGGTTCACTAATACTTAAGAAAGAATATTTATCTTTCTTAGCCAGTCTGGTCTTTATATGGGCAGAGGTCCATGACAATGTGGTTGAGCTTTGGTTGTTTGCAATGTGGCCTACTAAGCTTCTCAGCTGTACTAAGGAAGGTGGCTCACCACCATCTTCTCAGTGCCAATTCAGGATGACCAATAAATGCTGACCTTACCAACAGACTCCATGAAATCCTATGAATAAATTTAAAATAATCATTGTTCAAACATATTCTTTTTTGAAGTTGTGGTAGCAAACCAAAAAAAAATTCAAAATTTTATTACCCTGGAAAAGGCAAAAGAAAAATAAGTGTAACCACTCATGGTGTCCAGTTTCAGCAGAGCCGGACTGATTCTTTACAAAACTGATCAATTTGATTTATTCGATGCAGTTTGAAGAAAGTTTATCTGCCTGAATTAGCATTCAGACCAAGAGTAGCCATTGAGTCCAATGATTACAAGGATGCGAAGGAAGTGAATGCCGCATTTCAGAGAAATGCTTGATTGCAACTATTATTGTTAAAGTTTTGTGTAGAAGGTTTCTTCTACCTTAAAGGGGAAATATCCCTGAGTGAAAATCAGATGGAAAACTTCAGCTTTTCTTGTTAATTTGCCAAAACACAAAGTGATGATAGAAATAATGAACCACATTGCAGTGCTACTTTTGCACAGTGTCTTTACAAGGAGAAAACTGTCACATTAAGTTCTATTTTCGTCCTTAGGAAAAAGTGAAAAAAGCCCATTTGTGGTGTTACAAAAAGCAATGTAAAATTTGTGCTGTCTGCTTATTATAATATTAGTACTATTCAACTCAGTCATAAATGTGTCGCTGAGTGGCTGCACACCCTGGCAAGAGCTGTGAATTTGCATGAGGCGAGAACCACTTTTAGTTAGCCAGCAGTCCTTCAAGGGAAAGTGCATTCTGTCTTCAGTATGTGCTAAAATTGCTTATAGAGGAGTCAACGAGCAGGAATAAAAATGAAAAAGATCCAGCAGGGCAGAGAAGGTGTCCCAAGGTTGTCTGATGCATGTTGGTAGTTTTGGCACAGGAGATGAACAGAAGGAGAAAGGTTGGGTGAAATTCTCCAACTGCCCCTACCATGGTGAGTTTTTCCATGGTGGAGACAACTCACCTTCAGCTACTAGTGGGATCTTCTGCTTCTGCCAAAGTCAATGTTGATTAACATTCCTCACCTGTACTGCCATCAGTGAACCCACAGTGGGGGTGGACTTCAGTGAAACAATAAAATCCTGCTAGCGGGAAGGGCTGGAGAATTCCACCCATTGTATTCCCATCAAAAGACATTGAGCAGACAATGTGAAGAGATAACTTTCACAATCAATGAAAGTAGTCAAGTTCAGTACTCAGCTGCAGTGCGGAAAGAAGATCCATAACCTCACATGACTGACAAAAGTGACTGACTGCATCTTCAAATGTTATATCCTTGCATATCAACAACTATCCTCACACAGTGCTCCATTCACCAGCCTTCACTCATCTACCAAAACCTCTATCACGCATGACTTATATGTATCATTTCCCACCCAATTAGCAATACTGCAAGCCTCACATTCACATCTATCAGCTCATACACACTGTCAGCTATTTCACTATGACGGTCACATCACTCAAATATGTTACACCACACTCATTCTTGCAGGAGACAGCAATACTTGACTGATAGGGGATAGGTGGTGATGTGAGGTAGTTAAATGTTAAGGTTCTAGAGATTGCTGATTGATGAGTAATAAGGTGTGGTGTATTGTAAGAAGGTGGTATTGTGGTGGCTGTGTTATGTCACGCAACACTGATCTTGACTATCCATGTGAGGTAATTGAACTTCTAGCTCTGCTGCCCAATCCTCTGGGCCAGCCATTTGGAGTTGACCATCCAGGCAACCAGGTCCCATTCTGTTCTTGGGGTTTGCTTTTAGGAGTTCCAAGCTACCTTAAGAAATGTATTTTCCTCTTTTGCACCTCCTAGTCTCCCCAGTATTCAAAATCTGTGAGCCTTCTTTGTCCAATACTCCCTTGTCCATGTATCAGTCTCTTTCCAAGACTTTTGCAGAAACTATGCAGCAGCTTCAGTACAATGAGCAGGCTGCCTTTCAAGCATGCTGTCTAGTTGAAACATGCTAGCCATTCATTATAACGTGCTCCCTATTGAGCATGCACCCTGTCAACAGCATGTTCCATACTCAGCTATAAGTGGAAATCTTTGAAAAGAGTTGGCAACATAAGGTCTGTATGCTGCTTGCCTCGAGAAAGAGTCAGCACAGCGTAATCATGAATAGAAACCTCCATGCCTGAAATTTGTCCTCATCCAATATTCCCCATAAAGCTTCACTTGACAGTACAGCTTTCATTATACTTCCACTAGCCACGTGTGGTTCGGCTGTGCCGCATTGTTGTGAGCCAGGAGTTAGGTGGACAGACTTTGTTGCCCAGCAGCTACATGTTCAAATAATGGAATGGGCTTTTCCTCCTTCAATCGCAAAGGAAAAAGTATCGCAAAATCAACCAAATTAAAATGGGTCATAATTTTTGATAAGCATCGCATGACATTCCAGTACAGATAAGTAAAACAAACGTTCAAGTGTCACACTATTTTTGATGACATTGCAAAGGAATGATTCAAGCCATTTTGGAAAATTTAGGATCCCAAAAAACTTATCTTAATGTGCACCAAGTTTCATTCACCTATCACCACTGTACTCACTGGCCTACATTGGTTCCCTGTCAAGCATTGCCTTGAATTTAAGTGCCTCATGCTTGTTTTCGAATCTCTCCATACCTTTGCTCTTCCCTTCCTCTTTAATCTCCTCCAGCTGCATAATTGTCCTAGATATCTGCACTCCTCTAATTTTGGACCCTTGAGCATCATTGATTTAAATCCCTCCCCCATTGGTGGCTAGACATTCAGATGTCTACAGCTGTAAGCTGTTGGATTGCCTCCCTAAGTTTGTCTGCCCCTTTACCTCACTTTCCTCCTTTAGGAACATAGAACATAGAACATAGAACATTACAGCGCAGAACAGGCCCTTCGGCCCACGATGTTGCGCCGACCAGTTACAAAAACAATGACCCACTAGCCTATACCAATCCCTTTTCGTCCATAAACCTATCCAGAGATCTCTTAAACGCCCCCAAACTAGACGCATCTACAACTGCAGCAGGCAGGGCATTCCAATCCCTCACCACCCGCTGGGTAAAGAACCTACCCCTGACATCCGTCCTGTAGCTACCCCCCCTTAATTTAAAGTCATGCCCCCTCGTGCTAGCTTTCTCCATCCGAGGAAAAAGGCTATCACTATCCACCCTATCTAAACCTCTAATCATCTTATATGTTTCAATAAGGATGTGCCTTAAAATCCCCATCTTGACCAACCTTTTGGTTATCAGGCCTTAGGTGGCTTAGCATCATATTTTTGATTTAAAACACCTATGTGAAGCATCTTGAAATACTTTGTTAAGTCAAAGGCACTATATAAATACAAGCTATTGTGGTTATAGCATCTCTTAAAGCACAGTGGACTGTAGCTGCTTGTGGTGATGAATATTGTTGCAGAGTTTTACAGCACAGAAAGAGCCCCTTTGCCCAATGGGGATGTGCTGGCCATTAAACACCTATTTATTCTAATCTCGTTTTCCAGCACTTGGTCTGTAGCCTTGTGTTCTGTGGCATTTCAAGTGCTCATCTAAATGCTTCTTAAATGACAAGGGCACCTGCTTCTACCAACCTTTCAGGCAGTGAATTCCAGCTTGCCTCCACTGTCCGGGCGAAAAGGTTTTTTTTCCTCAATTCCCTTCTAAATCTCCCACGCTGACCTTAAATATATGTCTCCTGGCTTTTGAATCCTCCATTGAGAGGAAACGTTCCTTCCTATCTACGCAATATATGTCCCTCATAATTTGGTACATCTCAATCAGATTCTTCTTCACCTTCTCTGCTCTAAGGAAGACAACCCCAGCCTATCCAGCCTCTCTGTGCTGTGGCAGCTTCAACAATGGCTGACTATGATAGCAAGCATGCACTATAGTTTCAAACATCGATGTCTTGATTAGGAGATGAAAAGGAGGAGAGGTGACCCTGTATGCTGGGAGTTAGGAAGCTAGCATCTTCCATGCTCAGAAGATAGCAGGAAGACGTAATGGTGGAGGTCAATACCAGGTGCCTTAATGACCCAGATGCAATGGGGGATGAAGTTTAATGATCTCAGATGAATTGTCAGCGTCGGGAATCCATCGTCAAATGTCATTTCTTGCCAATTGCACTACTGGCCTCATCCACTATTATTATAATTTATTATACTTCCATCAAGTAACAATTCTTTCTATTAATTAGAACATATACCTAGCACTTTTGTGCTTTACCTCACACTGACACAGTTAGCACTGTTGGAAATCTCACTCTCGTGTCTCAAAGTTTTATTCATACTGGCAACTACTCAACCACGACAAACACACAACTCAAACGTATTATTGCATGACACTCATTATCACAATTGTCTCCTCCTTGCAAGAGTTGTTGCACAATTGGGGACAACAGAAATTAAAGCGAGACAGAGAAGCACACCTCTAAGTTTTAACCCTCATTGAGGATACAGTGCAGGCCATCATGAGAAGTGGATTTGCTGAGCGCCATTTTCCCCATCTTCCTCTCCCTGTTCCACCCTTCTACATGGCATATGCCTGATGACAAAAGGAAGGCCTTCTTGGCCATCTAGTCTGTGTCCAAGCCTCTAAGTCACCAATAAAAATGTTTCAGCAGCAACCAGACCGTAACCTGCACACTATTTAAACAAGTGAGGAAAAGCACCCAAAATATTTGGATTGCAGCATGAGCCAGAAGAACTAAAAATACTTTCATTTATGTAGTGATTTCATGACAACTGGATGTCTCATATGACTTTGCAGCCAGTGAAGTGTAATCACTACTATAAAGTAGGAAATGCGACAATGAATATGTTCTTGGTGAGGATCCCACAAACAGCAATCCAACAGCTAACATTCAAAGACAGCACTGCTACATGCTGGTGACATCATTGTCTGACTCTCTGCATGTTACTGGCATTTATTAGTTGTGTATCCACAATCCCGTTTCAAAAGTGGCATTCAAAACATTGCCTGTCTGAAGTTTCATATCTCCTTGGACCATAGCTGAGAAAACAGAAGCTACAGAGCCCAATTTCTCCCTGGTAATTTTTATTTTATAGACTTGGAGATGAAAATCTGATGTGACAACAATAATACAGATGGAACTAAAGTATGATGTGTTTACATAAGCAGTTTTCATTCTGAATAAAGACGTAGAAATTTGTAATGAAAAGACAGGGTTGGAAGAAACACTGTGTAGACTACTGTAGCAATATAGCAAATGATTAAAACCATTTTTTTCTTTCTACATTAACAGTACCTGCAAATGTAGGTTTTATTGCAGTTAAGTGCAGTCGGATTTGCATTTTCCACCCTCCATATCAATTAATCTCAAATCATTAATTGATAGATGCAAAGTTAAACTCCAAATTTTGTTGTAATTCGTCAGCTTTTTTTTGAACAATCTGAGATTACTGTAGAACCATGTTGCTAGAAAGCAAGCAATTTGGAATTGTTGATGGTTTTTCTAAAAGGTCACCTACCTTGATAACATATTGGAACACAATTGGACAATGGCTCATAGCCCAGGAATCTGTTGTGTTAAATATGCACATGGTGTCAGCTGCTTGGATTATTCGAAATATACGTGGTAGCATGAATTCTTTTGAGTTTGTCATTCACAACCAGCATAGTGTTTCTGAGGAATTAAGTTTTAAATAGATAGGAACACTTTTATCCATTAACACGAATATGTATTGTAACTAAACAAATAAAAATAATGACATTCAGTTGTCGGTCCTATGTTCTTATAGTCCCATCCTTGGGCATTTAACTCACTAACGTGAATAAACTAAGTTCTACCCAGGAACTGTGTAAATATCATTCCATCAAAATAAATCAGTAAATATCCAAGCACAACACTGATATAATCCAAGTACAGTTTATTCCCTGAGATAATCCCAAACCCAAATGACTGCAGGATAAGTACATTTCGTATTCTGTGCTTATCCCAGCATTTTCGTGTTGCTTTAATGATGTGAACGATATTGCAGTCTAATCTCACTCAAATCAGCCAGGTAATTAATGTTTCTTTTGTTAAAGTTCTGTCAGTGCTGCGATGGGTTAATTGCTGGTTTCTTTGGAAGTATGAGCTCAATAGATGAGGTGAATGGCTTTCCTTAGCTGCACTTTCCTCAAGTACACTTACTGTTATTATTTTTACAAATCAGAAATGTAAAGAAACATCAGTATCCATGAAGAGAGTTTAGGTTTACATCAGTAATTGGAAAATTGTCCTAATTTTGAAACTGCTAGATCTGATCAAAATAATTACTTTCATGTAAAAAATAACTGTTGGTCCGAAATATGTTTCAGAGTGCTACCGTTTACTTTTTTACATAATTGAAAGATCTCCAGGAACATATGAAATGACTTTGCCCTGTACTAATTGTAGTGGTAATATTGGTTTATTTCTCTTCAGTTGTTAACTGGATAATATACTACAGGAACTCGCCTAGCATCCTCCTCAGGCAGCATTTTCCAAATCCACTGTAGCTACCATCTAAAAGGACAAGGGTGGTGGATGAATGAGAACGCCACCACCTGGAAGTTCCCTCCAAGTCACTCACTGTCCTGACTTGCAAATATGTTGCCATTTTTTCACTGTCATTGGGTCAAAGTCCTGGACCTCCTCCCTAACAGCATTGTAGATGTACCTATATCACAGGGACCACAGCAGTTCAAGAGGGTGACTCCCCACTACCTTCTCAAGGGCAATTAGGGATGGGCAATGAATGCTGACGTAGCCAATAGATATTTACATTCCTTAAACGATTGAAATAAATAAATGTATTTGCTCTATCCACCCTGAAATGACAGACAATGAGTGTCAATAATGCATTGTAAGTGCAGAGACAAAGACTGGGATTATCCAGCTCCGCCATGGCAGAACCTGTTACAGAGGATATGGCAAGTCAGCCAAAGGGCCACTGACTTGTGGCAGGGCAAGAAGGTGGTAGTCAGGACCAGAATACCTAGGCCAGACTGAAGATCTAATATCGAGAACTTAATGTTGTAATGAGCCTCAATGTGACGTTTCGGGCCCGATTTTACCATTTTCATTCTAAGTGCTGAATCTGGGCGCAATTCAGATCTGATTTGGAAATCTGCTTTCAGGTGCATCCATACGCACTCAGACTGGAAAAAAGAATCATAAAACTGAATCGAGCTGTGGGTGGGACTTAGCGCACCTGAGACGATCAGAACTCTGAACTGCGCATGTGCATTTAGAAAAAAATTTGAAAATCGCGCCGTTGTCACATTGCTTCCTGGATGCAGAAAGCAGATGAAGCGGCCCGGGAGCGATGGTCCTCACGAACATCACCCCGCCCCTACAACATAACCTTCTCCCTTATCCACCTACTGCCCCTTCACTACCCAGACCAATCGCATCCCTCTGCCCCCTTTTCCCCCCACCGATCGCATGGAGAGTGGCAGCGGACTCCCCTGCTCCTTCCCTTCCCACAACTAGAGATCCATCTGGCCTCCTTCCCCACCCCCCCATACCCCCTCCCCACCAGACAACAATCTGCCCTCCTCCCCTTCCCACCCTCACTAGAGATACATCTGACCCGCCTGCCCCCCATCAGAAAATGATTGAGCCTCCCTTCTCCTGCCACCCCCTCACCAGAGAATGATCTGACCCGCCTCCCTCTCCCCCTCCCCCCACCAGAGAGCAATCTGTCCTCCCTACCCCCCCATCCACCAGAGATACATCTGACCCGCCTCCTCCTCTCCACCCTCCACCAGAAAATGATCGGGCCTCCCTTCTCCCACCCCCGCCTCACCAGAGAATGATCTGACCCACCTCCCTCCCACCGCCCCCCACTACCGATCTGAGTCAGAAAGCCGTTGGAAGCTCTGAACTTACCTCTTCACCAGCTGGAGCACCCGAAAGAGACCTTTTGCTGAGCATGTCTGTTTGCACCAAATCTGACGCACAAATGTGACGGTAAAGGGGGAATACTGATCAAGTTGGGTGGGCAGTTCATTAATTTAATTTAAATACATGCAAATACATTTAAATTGCTGTTGCGCATGTTTCATATCGGATCACGGCCATTTTCAGACCTTGGTAAAGTGGGCATATACGCGGGTGCAGATCACATTAATGGCCTCCCACCCAACTTTACTACATTTTCGCATCCCTTGGGCCCTGCTTCGTTAACTTGTCTGCACAAAAGTTAAATGGATTATACATCCCACAATAAATACTACAAATAAACAAATATATCAGCTATTTTGCTAAATTTACTGGAAAAACTGTTTTATTAATGAGGGATGTATGAGTGCCATAGGTCAAAAGCAACCTGCTTGAGTACCACTGCTGTGTTCGCCTGTAATAAATTTCATGGCATATTGCATTTCCAAATTATTTTTTACAGTACGTTTTGTTATCTGTATCTTTGGTTTTATTGAAACTAACAAAAATTTAGAGCACAATTTTTTATGGTAAGATCAATACCAATTACCTTTCTGCCTCATTCACTCCGCACAAAGAATAGAAAGGCCCATAAATCACTTCTGAAAATTTTACAACGTGTTTGTGTTATTTGCAAGTTGAATAAGTAGATGAACTGCTGAGCTCAAAGTAAGTTAATTGCTGATTCACCCACATTCATCCTTACACACAAAATTTGAGCCATGATTCTAAAATGGAGTGGAAACAGGAGTACAGGGGCTGAAGAAGGTAACATTCCACCAGAAGACCCACCTCATGCAGTCCTCCCCATGCATGAGTGCAGGAGACTTTAACTGCTCAGCATCATTTGCATGTCCTGACACTGCCAACTGAAGCTGGTAAGAATTATATTCATGCCAATGGTTAGGAATGTAAAATGGTCAGGCACCCACAGAGTTGATATTCAGCAAGGTGTGAAAAGGGAGGAATTGGTAAAAATGGTTATCAAGACGTAGGGAATGATGAATTCAGAGCACAGAAGACACAAATATTCCTCCAGACTCTCAGGAAGTCAATGAAAAGAAGCTTTCCTGAAAACTGACAAGGATGCTGTCGTTTCACCAGTTTTCGCAGATGGCCAAGAAGAGAGGCTGGGATTTTTGAGCTGGTAGCGGATGAGGCACCAGAGTGAGAAAGCTGGCAAAATGAAGTGCAAAGACACCAGGAAAAGTGGAAACTGGGCAGTCTTTGAAATGGGAAGGACAGACCCCCTCCACAGCAGCAGTGGTCACCCCCAAGGCATTGGCAACGCCTGCCCTCTAAGCAACCCATGCTAAACTTCATCAGAGTATTGGTTCACCAAACCCAATTGTGAGCCCGCAAGCTCTTTCATGGTGGGGGCAGAATGCCATATTTAATTGGACCCAGCCACTTAACTGGCTGCTGCCCACAAAATGATTTCCCCGATCCCTCACCCATTGCACTGGGCCTCACCAGCATGATCACTTATGCCTCTGAAAAATTTTGGCAATTGTGGCTCTCGGTCGATCCACAAGTGGGACGCTGGGCATATCCCAGTTCGGTTGGTTTCTGCCCCTATCAGGCCGGCAGAATTCTCATGCTTGTTTTCCTGCTCAACATAGTAATTTAAAAAAAACTTTTCATTTTTGTAGAGAGAAGCATAACCACTGTACCAAATTGGAGGTTGTCCTCACATGAGAAGTGAGAACAATCATTGAGCCATTTCTATAACAGGGAACATGTTGACAAAAGCACCACAGCCTTGAGTTCTTATTACCTCTGGATCATTTCCTGTTGCTACAGGTAACAGCGACATTTCAAGCAATGATGTGAATCAATCACAATAAGTAAGTAACACATTATTCCCCAAAGCAATCAACCATATCAGCAATTTCCAGCAGCAAGATGATAAAGCACTGCATTTTTTTTTCCAGATGACATCTGGAATCATTTTAGAATCATTCTAGAATCATTGACATACCCATATGGTATTATGGGCCCATTCATACAGTTCCTTCATAAAATTGAAAGGTTTCTAAAATTATATAAGACATCTGCTCAACGAAATAATGGTCCCCAAATATACCTTTGCAAGTGAGACAATAACTAAATAACCACGCATCTTATTCATTTCAAATGCTAAACTTTTATCTACACAGTGCCAAGGAAACCTTTTGGGCTCAGTTGTAAACAAGATCAGCAAGCGATCCTACAAGTGAATCATGTATTCGCAAGGCTGAATGAGGATCATGATTAGATATTAATAACAATGGAAAAAATTAGAAGAGGTATGTAAGCAAATTTAGCATGGAGAAATTTGAGTTGATCTATTTGGGGAGAAAGAATAAGGAGGAGACATGCAAATCTTGAAAAGAATTAGAGGAGCAAAGATATATAAATCTTTAAAAGCAGGAAGGCTTGCTGATAAAGCTGTTTCTAAAAAAGTCATATCAGTAGTTTTGTGTGCAAGAAACAAAGAGAGAATGATAAAATTGTATAAATAATTGGTTAAACCAGAGTTAGAATTTTGTGTTCAGTTTGAGTGCTTTCTTAAGGAAGGATATCAGGACCGTTGAGAGATGCAATAATATCTGTTAAGGCGCACAGTTTTTTTTAATGAAAGAAAACTAAAAGAACTGATTTAGTAAAAGGGAGGTTTAATGATGATAGTGCACTCGATGTTACACACACAAACTTTCAAAGCTATTTGACGGCATACCACATGATAGATTTATTTGGAAAACTGAAACACATGGGGCAGGATCATCTCAGAAATATGCAAAGTCCAATATCGGGCGGGGAAAAGCAGCTTTGAGCCCACTGATGGTAGATGTTTCTGTTGTATTCTGAGGAGCTTAGAGAAAAGAAATTGCAGGTATGGTTTTCATGCTGTATCGCTGGTGGGTGACCTCTGATTTGCCCCATCCCACCAATCACCACAGTGCTTCAATTATTTGAGCAGCCTATTTCAAAGCCATCCCTGCACACAGCTAGCATGCTTCAGGAGCCACTGGGAAGTCATGGCTGCCTGACCCAGGAAATATTTAGCACCCAGATTTACTGATGTTTCCCTCAAATGCCTGCTGTATGCAGTAGAGGCCTTCCAGAGGATGCCTGCCAAGGTCATCGCAGATAACAGGGTGTAGCAGTCAGCAGTCTGCCATCACATCCACACTGGATGTTGGGGGTGTACTAAAACATAGCAGCAGAGTAAGGAAGGTTAAGAAGTAATATTTGCACTGTGTGGGCATGGGTGTTAATCACTTACATGTAACATTCACTTCTATAATTAAACTGCCACTAATTTCACCCTTTCTATAGCCCTCGCTATGGTGAGTTGTGTTTCTGTCAGTCTAAAATGAAAAATTGATTCCTGCACAAGATAAAGGCAGGATTCTCAGTTCAGGACTTCCTACCTGTGTTTTGTGTGACCTTTCCAGCCTATGAGGGGTGTTCTTTCGCTGTGACTGAACACATCAGTCATGTCTATATCTCAATAGGAATGATAATGTTTGCCAAAAAGTACTAGGCTGGCATCACAGAGGTCGGTCGTTATTCCTGTGAGCTCTCATCACTTTTGAAGTACAGCTAACGCCCCATCCCAACTGTTTCTATCTTGTCAGGGGTTCAGCTCATGAAGATACCATAGGGTGCAGACAGCCAAAATCTTCCCCGCTGCATCGCCGTGATGTGACCCTAGTCATTGAGACCAAATGAGCTGCCATCAGCCAGATGAGAGTGAGACATTTGCATAAGCTCTGTGAGGATCTATGGATTGTTCCCACAGCAAGTCATCATTGCCCAGGAATGTAGGGACTGTGGACATTCATTGTATGTCCACGATAGGAGTTTTATCACGGGGGCCTGTTCACTGGCATCAGTCAAACATGACTAATCTTAGTATCAGTAATAATTTAAGTTTAAGTTTATTAGTGTTACAAGTAGGCTTACATTCACACTGTAATAAAGTTACTGTGAAAATCTCCCAGTCACCACACTCTGGCACCTGTTTGGGTACACAGAGGGAAAATTTAGCAAGGCCAATGCACCTAACCAGCACACCTTTTGTACTGTGAGAGGAAACCTGAGCACCCTGAGGGAACCCATGCAGAGGTGGCCTTCATCGCGAGGATGATTGAATATAAAAGTAGGGAGGTCTTGCTGCGGTTGTATAGGGCATTGGTGAGGCCGCAGCTGGAGTACTGTGTGCAGTTTTGGGCGCCGTACTTACGCAAGGATATTTTGGCCTTGGAGGGAGTGCAGAGGAGGTTTACTAGGCTGATGCCGGAGTTGAGAGGGTTGAGCTATGAAGAGAGGCTGAATAAATTAGGCTTGTACTCGTTAGAGTTTAGAAGAATGAGGGGAGATCTCATTGAGACGTATAAGATGATGAATGGGATGGATAGGATAGAGGTGGAGAGACTCTTCCCGCTCAGAAAGGATAGTAGGACTAGGGGGCACAGCCTCAAGATAAAGGGGGGGCGGTTTAGAACGGAGTTGAGGAGGAACTTCTTCACTCAAAGGGTGGTGAATCTCTGGAATTCTCTGCCCGTTGAAGTGGCGGAGGCTACCTCGCTAAATATTTTTAAGACGCGGGTTGATGGGTTTTTGATAAGAGAGGGGATTAAGGGTTATGGGGAGAGGGCGGGAATGTGGAACTGAGCCACGACAGATCAGCCATGATCTTATTGAATGGCGGAGGCTACCTCGCTAAATATTTTTAAGACGCGGGTTGATGGGTTTTTGATAAGAGAGGGGATTAAGGGTTATGGGGAGAGGGCGGGAATGTGGAACTGAGCCACGACAGATCAGCCATGATCTTATTGAATGGCGGGGCAGGCTCGAAGGGCTAGTTGGCCTACTCCTGCTCCTATTTCTTATGTTCTTATGAATGTGCAGACTCCACACAGACAGTGACCCAAGTTAGGAATCAAACCCAGGTTCCTGACGTTGTGCCATTGTGGCACCATTTTGAGGGGATTGTAAGGACAGAAGGGCCAGGGGCCTACTCACAAGTGCCCGACGATGGCAGGGCAGGCAGTTAAGAAAACATATAGGATATTTGTCTGTATAAATAAGGACATACAAAATTAAGTAAGTCATGCTAAACCATTACTTTTGTTTAGCCTTCAGTTGTAGTTTTGTGTACAATTCTGGGCACCATATGTCAAGTAGGATGTCAAGGACTTGGAGAGGAAATAACCAAGATTTACCAGGATGATTAAAGGGATATATGAAGGCTTCAGTTATGAAAGAATGGAGAAGCTGTATTTTTTTTTGCATTGAGCAAAGGTAAAGGGGGACCCAATAGAGCTGTTCAAAATTAGAGGTACTTTGATAGAACAAATAAGTGGAAATTATTTTGGCTTAACAAGATTACCAGTGACCAGAGATTATAGATATGAAATAATTGGAAAAGAAGTAGAGGACAAATTAGTAGAAATTTATATTCACACACAGGATTTGTTAAGATGTGGAATTCACTACCTGAAAGGATTATGGAATCAGATTCCTTAGAAACTTTGGATAAGTGGACATGCACTTAAAAAGAAGCAAATTGCAGAGTTCTGGGGAAAATTCTGAGATGTGGGACTAAATTGGACAGTTCTTGCAAAGAGTTGACACAGGTATGACAGGCCAAATGATCTAATGTGCTGTAACATTCAATGATTCTAATTGAAGCTCTCTTCATTATAAGATAGAAATTTAAGAAGAGATCTCCTAAAGGTACATAAATTATGAGAAATAGTGATTATATATCAGAAAATAGTTTTTTTGGTTAGTATGGGGATAAATGTACACTCTGATTAAAAACAGTAAGCAAAATTTATTTTTATTCATTCATGGGATGTGAGCTTCACTGACTAGGGCAGCATTTATTGCCTATCCCTAATTGCCCTCAAGAAGGTGGTGGTGAGCTACCTTCTTGAACCACTGCTGCACCTGTGGTGTAGGTAGACCCACAGTTAGGAAGGAAGTTCCAGGATGTTGACCCAGTGACAGTGAAACAGTGAAGGAACAAAGATATATTTCCAAATCAGGATGGCGAGTGGCTTGGAGGGGAACTTCCAGGTGATGGTGCTCCTGCTGCTCTTGTCTTTCTAGCTGACAATGGTCATATGTTCAGAAGGTTTAACAAGTTGCTGCAGTGCATCTTCTAGATAGTACACACTGCTGCCACTGTGTCAGTGATGGAGGAAATTAAAGTTTGTGGAAGGGATGCCAATCAAATTGTAAGGGTGGTTTACTATTCATTTACTTTCTTTACTGTTTTTCTCATTTTTTGTGCCCATTTTCCACACTTCTTTTTTTACACTTCAGAGTTGTCAATGAAAATCAGTAAATATTTCCACTTTCATTCACTGGAGAGCGGAAAGTAGTTGAGGTGATAACCTCAGTGATTGAAGAGATCATTGATGCTATATTGGAAGGGTTGTTCGTTTTCCTTTCTGCACAGATGAGCTGTGATGGGCCAAAGAGCATTTTAATCTCTATTTCATGATCTTCTGGAGGCAGTGTTACTTTAGTATTTTTGTCTCTTTTAAACAAAAGCTTTTAGAATTGCTGTTGATGCTGAATTACCATTTAATTAGTAATCCCATGCTTTCCAGTGGAAGAGCTAAGGTCACTACAGTTATGATGTGCCTATTCATGTCGAGCTGAATTCTGATAAACATAGAGAATCAAGGGTTATGGGCAGGACACACACACACAGGAAAATGGTGTTGAGACCGCAATCAGATCCACCATGATCTTATTAAATAGTGGACCAGGTTCAAAGGGTTGAATGCTGGTCCTATGTTCCTATGAAATTTAGGAGGTTGATAGTTATGAATTGAATAATTTAGTTGCTTAGGATTTTAATTCCAACTGCTGATGTGACTGCCAGAAAGAGCGCACTACTAACTAGACTCCACATTTTTCAGTTTGCTCCCTTTTCCTGTAGGAGCTCATTTATATTTCAGTACAGTTCAAGAAGTCATCCTCAATGTGTGAATCCAAATTGTAAATGATATCAATTATACCAGTTCTATCAACTGGTACAATATAGCTTTATATATAGACTATAAAGGAAAGATATTTTGCAACTCAGTTTCTTTCTCTCCTTTGCGATCCACTCTGGGCACCAAATAGCAATTGGCACCAAGGATCCTGGCTGAATTCTCGACAACCCCAGGCACCCATGCCTCTCCATACCAACTTGGCCCTTTGTAACCCAGATCCTGATTTAGTTCCAATAATTCTCAAGGCCTTTTTTAGCCCATATTCCAGCATAGTGCCAATGTACACCAACCCAAGACCCATCCTTTTCTCTCACACCCTCCATGCCAACTTACTTAGATCCACCATCCTGAGATGAAGTAAAGTTCTAAATACCTAATACAGACTACTATATTGTTAAAAATCTTCTCATTGGTAATGCCCCATTTAATATATTTAGATCTCTTCAAGTATTTAATCCCTTATAAAATCAACATTTCCTTGAAATACTAAAAACAAGCATTGTATTCATAGCCTCACATCAAAGACAGCTAATCTCTTTATGACTACTTGGAACTGTCAATCAAACTGTGAAACTACAACCACGGTATTCACGGTGGAAAGTGATCTGAGAGGTTGTACTACAGGTTTGTGACAGACTGAAAGGATTGAGTATGTGGATATTAAGAAAGAGGATGTGTTGGAACTTTTAAATTCTATCAAGATAGATAAGTCGCCGGGACCGGATGGGATGTACCCCAGGTTATTGTGGGAGGTAAGGGAAGTGATTGCAGAGCCCCTGGCAATGATCTTTGCATCGTCAATGGAGATGGGAGAGGTTCCGAAGGATTGGACGATTGCAGATGTGGTTCCTATTTTCAAGAAAGGGAACAGGGATAGCCCGGGAAATTACCGACCGGTGAGTCTGACCTCAGTGGTTGGTAAGTTGATGGAGAGGATTCTGAGGGACAAGATTTATGAGCATTTAGAGAAGTTTAGAATGATCAGGAATAGTCAGCACGGCTTTGTCAAGGGCAGGTCGTGCCTTACGAGCCTAGTTGAGTTCTTTGAGAATGTGACTGAACACATTGACGAAGGAAGAGCGGTAGATGTGGTTTACATGGACTTCAGCAAGGTGTTTGATAAGGTCCCCCATGCAAGACTTCTTGAGAAGGTGAGAGGGCATGGGATCCAAGGGGCTTTGGCCTTGTGGATCCAGAACTGGCTTGCCTGCAGAAGGCAGAGAGTGGTTGTGGATGGGTCCTTTCCTGCATGGAGGTCGGTCACCAGTGGAGTGCCCCAGGGATCTGTTCTAGGACCCTTGCTGTTTGTCATTTTCATAAATGACCTAGATGAGGAAGTGGAGGGATGTGTTAGTAAGTTCGCCGACGATACGAAGGTTGGTGGTGTTGTGGATAGTCTGGAGGGATGTCAGAAGTTGCAGCGTGACATAGATAGGATGCAAGACTGGGCGGAGAAGTGGCAGATGGACTTCAACACGGATAAATGTGTAGTGGTCCATTTTGGCAGGACCAACGGGATGCAGGAGTATAATATCAAGGGTAGGAGTCTTAGCTGGGTTGAAGAGCGGAAGGATCTTGGGGTCCGGGTCCATAGGACTCTTAAATCGGCCTCGCAGGTGGAGGATGTGGTCAAGAAGGCATATGGTGTACTGGCCTTTATTAGTCGAGGGATTGAGTTTAGGAGTTGGGAGGTAATGCTGCAACTTTATAGGACCCTTGTCAGACCCCACTTGGAGTACTGTGCGCAGTTCTGGTCGCCTCACTACAGGAAGGATGTGGAAGCTATTGAGAGGGTGCAGAGGAGATTTACAAGGATGTTGCCTGGATTGGGAGGCATGTCTTATGAAGATAGGTTGAGGGAGCTAGGTCTCTTCTCCCTGGAGAGACAAAGGTTGAGAGGCGACCTGATAGAGGTTTATAAAATGTTGAGAGGAATAGATAGGGTGGATTCTCAGAGGCTATTTCCCAGGGCTGAAATGGTCGCTACGAGAGGACACAGGTTTAAGGTGCTGGGAAGCAAGTACAGAGGAGATGTTAGGGGAAAGTTTTTCACTCAGAGGGTGGTGAATGAGTGGAATTGGCTGCCGTTGGTGGTGGTAGAGGCGAACTCGCTGGGGTCTTTTAAAAGACTTCTGGATGAGTATATGGGATCTAATGGCATTGGAAGTTACAGATAGTTCTATGGCTTGGTAGGTATGGATGTGATCGGCACAACTTGTGGGCCGAAGGGCCTGTTTGTGCTGTAGTGTTATATGTAACCCTTCTTGTTCTGATAATGATAGGCTATCACAGAACCACAGAACTGTTATAGTAGTGAAGGGGGCCTTTCAGCCCATCACGTCTGCACTGGTCTCTATACGTGGAAGCTTGCCATGTATAGTATTATAATGACAGCTCTCAGGCTGTTACGTAAACATCCATTGAAAAAGCAAGCACTGATTTTTTTTCAACTGCTGACTGCAAGGGATTTAAATGACTTGATAGCCTGATGTGTCTACAGACTTTATCCATGTTTTACATACATCCATATCCACTTTTTTCAAGTATCTCTGTGGGATTGTTCTCTACCAAAGGCCTCATCCAAAGGGACCTGCCTCATCCAAAGTGATAGCTCACCTTTCCAAAAGGATACCTCACTCTACAAGTAATTCCAACAGGGTTAGACCTTTTCCTCAACTGATTAAAGCCCACAAGTCAAGTTTCAGAAACCTGGGTGACCAAAATTGTTTTTGTTTGAAGGCAGCTGGAAGCCTTTAACCTTAGGTAGCCTTTGCTTCTGTGCATGATGAATATTGAAGGGCTCACATGAAACAGATGGAGGCATAGGAAATGGTGCAGAAGTAACATAGTAATGCATTCAATATTGTTTTCCAATTTTTTATATAAATGGGTATTCAGGGTTGCTAGGCAGATGCATTATATGGTAGCGAGCTTAAAGCAGGCTTGTCCAGCAGTTTCACTCAGGAGAGCCACATTTACATATTTTCTTGTTCAAGGGGGTTGATGAGCAAATTTCAAAAAGATAAAGTTTGTTGCAACAATAAATTAAATTTCAAAAAATGTTTTGGTTTTAAGACACTAAATAGTTGCTAAGCAAAGGCATAGAAAAGTCATAGCAATAAATTGTTCAGTTAAAAATAGTAATAAATTGACCAGAGTGTGAGATTCATTGTGGACAAGTGTGAGTGGGTGCAAGTGTACAGGTTGGTGTGTGTTGCGAGAATGAATGAGAAACATGAGACTGAGATACGGACACTCAGCCACTCCCTCCCATACACACACTCAGTTACTTAGTCACTCCCACACACTGTCGCTCAGTCATCCCCCCACACACATTCGCTCAATCATTCCCTCCCACAAATAGTGACACACACCCAGTAAGTTTCTCACTCCCACAAACACACAGTCAGTTTCTCACTTCCACACATGCACACACACAGACTCACTCCCACATACACTCACAGTCAGTCTCACACACTCTTTTTTAATCCCACACACAGACATGTACACACAGTCACTCTCTCATTCCTACACAACTGTCCCCTCCCAGGCCTGCCAAGACCTGGCCTTCCATGTTCTTTTCCTTTCTAAGACTGGTAACTTATAATCCTGGAACTGTCCTTCATTGTGAGAGTATTACTGGGGATCCTAACTCTAGTACACGCTCGGCAAATCTTCTAGCTTTGTTTCAATTTACTTCCTCAGGAATTTTATCTTTTTAGTCTAAGTATGATCTTTCATCTGCATCACGGTATGGTGAACCACAGAGACTTTTGGTCTCTAATCTCTTTCTTTCACTCTCATGACATAGCAGCCTAAACTGTCTGTAGTGGTCAATGATATTACAGGAAAACCTGTAATCAATATCATATGGTTTCCTCTGTACCCTTCCCATTCCAAAGCTGATCATCATGGCAATATGAATCAAATGGGCCTTATATCTAGATAAAAATGCTGATTAGTTATCCTTCAGACCCCAACTTTCTTTTATCTTGGAAGTATCTGGACAGCTTAAAACATAAATATTTACAATCTGACATTCTCAACACTTTTCTGGGACTTTGGAGCCACACAGTTTATCCAGTGTTAACACAGAGGCTGCAGCTATTGACAGTCTATCCAATGTTAGCACATAGGCTGCTGCTACTATCTCCAAGCATGAACATCTTGCACCTTCTTCCAAGTAATATAACCTGGGGCCTTTTCATCTCCACCAATCAAACCACTGAGCTTTTCAGAACAGGTCATATGACCACCGTCATTTTACGCTAAATTAAAGATACAGTCCACAACATAATGGCCCAGAATGTCTGTGCAATGGCAATCACTATTGAGTTGCCACTCCACTCCTTTTTACCAGTCCGGGTCGGGCACTGTACATTTCTTGCCCAATCTTCCATCCTGGGCATGGTGAGAAATGTACAGCACAGCAGCTCTGAAGCCCTTGCAGTGCAGGGTGGTAACATCAGGAACAGTGAAGTTATGCCCCTTTTTTATGGCACTACATGTTATAAGCCAGCTAAGTTTAAAGCTCCGGCCACTTTGAGGAGCCATGGTGAAGGTATGTATGTAAGATAAATGGGTGAAGGGGGAGGCTAGTCAGAGATTAGAGCGAGGTCAGGGTAGGAGGAGTGTTGAGTGTCTGGGAGAGTTATTGGAGGAATTGAAGTGGTCAGGACTTTGGGAGTAGTCAGTGGAAGTTGGAGGCTAATGGGAGGGATTTGTGAGGCAGGTGGCGGAGGTGGGATTTATCCAGGAGAGTAGGGTGATAGTCAATAGGGGTGTGGAGGTGGAGGCGAGGGAGTGGGGGCAGGGGGGTGCTGTTCTGGTCAGTACCATAGTTATCCAGAAGTTAGAAGTAGTTTTAATCCTTGTAACTTTTCCTGGGTAACTATTCTGCTAAGAGAGTCCCAATCATCCAAAGTCTCTGATGGTCCCCTGCTCAGGATAATTGCCAACGGGAGTTTAAACATGTTGGGTAATTCCAGCCCATTCCTTGTGTGGGGCTTTTCAAAGGGGCACAAACCTCCAAGGAGTACAGGTTCTGGGCTACTAATCTTATAAACTTCATAACTGAGGAGTTATCAAGTTTGGGGAAAGATTCATTTTCAACTAACCAGTTAACTGTCTTTCCTTGATGACAAAGTAAATGACATTGGAAAAACAATTAAAGTTATTTGTAGTTTGACCTTTTTAAAACCTCATTGTCACCATCTGAGTACAGCTGCCCTCTTTTTAAACTGTCAGCTGCTAAGAAAGTTAAAATGAAACCCATTTGCAAGGGATTAAGCCCAAAACATTCACGGCAATGTCCTAAATTCTTCTAAAAGGTAAATTAAGTGTAGACTCTGTTTGGTGACCTGGAATTAATTAATACAATGGGTTTCATGTGAATTTCTTTCATTTTAATGCAATCTTTTAAGTGAGTGATCCATTTAGAAGAGGTATCAGCAGATGTGCATACAGACAATGCTTGGAAACGGTTATTGACTGTCAGGACTTGAAATAGATGTTTCAGCTCGAATATGTAGATGGGAACTTTAACTCAGGCATTAGAAATTATTCAGCTCAATCACATCTCATCAGCTGTTACCCTGTTCCATTGGGCTGTACCTAATATAATTTCAAAGGTTAGTTCCATTCTTCACAGAGAAGTGTTCTGTATTGGCAAATTCAGCAGAATCTGTTAAAATAGGCTTTGATTATTTTCTTCTTTCTTGATGAACAGGGATGTACTGACAGACTTTATTTATCTGTTACTATGTTGTAAAATAGCAAAGCAACTTAACTTTTGCCTTCTGTTACCATTTTAGTTACCATCAGACAAGGGTCTGCTACAGAATATTTGTGGAATGTTTTGTTTAAACAACTTAAACTAGACATCGATTTACAATTTTCAGATCAGCTGGTACCATTAATTAATTAAGGTTAAGCAATTGCCCCTAGATCAGCTGTCTGGCTTGCCCTTTCCTTAACATTTTACTTTCCTTAAGATCAGTATTAACGCAGCCAAGGAACAGTGTTTTGTAGTCAATACTACGATCACAGCAACCAAAATCTAAAACATTTCTCCCTTCAGAAACCAGGTTCATCAGTTACATATTTTATGTGATAATGTTTAGTCTTTGTGTTGCATTATATTTTTTGAAGAATTTATAATCATATTTATACAATTCTAAATTGGCTAACAAAAAGATGTGTGGGGTGTTAACATTGCAGAACAGGACATTTTCCACTTTAGATATCCTGCAAAAACATCAAGGCCAAGAAATTTGATGGCATCACACCTGTTTCTTAAATAAATGTGATGAGACAGGCAAGGCACATATGCTGATTGCACACCAGGAATGCATTTCTTTGTCTCTTGGTGCATGTCAAAACTATTAAATCACTGCTTAAAATATTTAAATACAGGGCCATCTTACAGGACTTCTTTATGATATTCCAGCACCTGTCTAGTAATTTGATAAACTCATCTGCTCCTATGCCACTAACTGGTAAGCAGAAGGGATTCACCAACATTAATGTTAGTTACTGGATTATCATAAATAATTTTGGACCCATTTTCTGATATGAAAATGGGAATTATGACTGCTGAAAAGAAGATACTGTTGATGCAGCATTTATTTTGGTTGCCTTCTAATTAGTTTTACAGGGGTTATCAGATGGTCCCCTGGACTATCAAGTGGGTGCTCACAGACAGTCGAGATGAGAGAGAGCAGGAACAGCTTGCAGAAGATGCAGATAGGTGGCACTGTGCAGGAGGATCTAACCACAATAGGTCTTTGGGGAATACCTCTCCTGTGGCAACCTCTCAAATCTCATGCTGCACAGATAAATTATTGCATTGAGCAGCCAGGACTAACCATGCTGTTTGGTATCTGCAAACCTGAACATGAAGCACAAAATGTGAGAGGCCATAAGACCACTAAAAGCTAGCCAGTATTACCTAGAATAGGAGTCAGCAATCTTTTTTTTCCTGTAAAACCTTTTCTGAGAATTGCCCCAAATAAAAAACTATTGCACCTCAAAATGAAAAAAAAAGAATGGAGTAAAAATATAAACATACCTTAAGATAAAAGAATTGTTTATTGAAAATGTAAGGAACATTGTGCCCTTATTTTATGCTGTAACAAGTCATTTGCTTTAACTTCCCTCTAATGCTGAGAAGAATGACTGCTGTTATTATTGAATTTCATGGAGGTTCAATCCTGTGTATAGATCAGAGAAAATACGTTTTGGCATCACTGGAGTAAGTAAAAACCATCATTCTTGTTTTTAAAGATAAATCTTCATGTTGCCCAAGTCTTAAATTTCCCTTTTGCTCTGTGTTTTCTTGAAGAATATTTCACTTCCAAATGGATACTTTTCAGCAAAGATTCTGGCCAGAATTCTCCGACCTCGCCCACTGTTAAGCTTCCCCAGTCTCGCTGCAGTGATTGGAGATTTGACTGAGTGCCAAGCTCTCCGTTCCCACTGGCAGCGGTGGCGGAGTGTATGAAATTGACAAATTCCAGCCTCTCAGTTTTGATAATAATTACCAGCTGGGATTTGATTTTTGTTAATTTAATAGTCAAAATTCTGCTTTCCTTTGGAGAGTTTTCTTTGAAGTAATGTTAAAGGGTTTTATGTTTTAACACGTGACCTATTCTAACATGTGACACATTCTAAACATCATAATTAGGTGCATTGACTCAAACAATTAATCCATTTAATACATTTTTAAAATTAAAAGTCATTGGCACAAAACGTACGTATTCTAATTATCAACTTTTATGTCCTTGCAGAGAATTACATTCAGAAATGTTTGTTTCTCCATGGTCTAGAAAAAAATCAATCCACCGTTGAGATAGAAGGGTTTGTGATAGGTGAGCCAGGGAGTTGAAAACACACTAAAGTTCAATTCAACTCTTTCATCTACTCAGAGCTATTCAATTGTGAGGTGTTAGCTTGCATATTGATATGATCAATATTTCTAAGAAGCCTTTAGTGTATTTCAATTGCTAATCCAACTCACTATGGGAAATAACTAGCATGTCAAAGTGGAGCATTGTCAAAGGCAACATCATTGGAAACAAGCTAAAATACATCTAATCAACTGGACTTAAAACAAGGCACTAAATGAATAGCAAAATCGACACAGTTGGTGCACTGTTTGCATCTGTTTTCCCATTTAGCAGTTCTCACTTCCTGCGATTTCCTGCTGTGAGTATTATTGTTGTGAAATATTTGAACATTCTTAAATTTAAAAATTAATTAAGACTTAAGATCGTGGAAAGACAATGAGCGGGATTTTACAGGCAAGATAGTAGAGTTCCGGCCAATATCTGGATTGTGGTGAAACTAGATCTTTGATTAATTAATATAGTGATGACATGAACCAATAGAAAGCCCTTTCCATGCCTGCTGGGGTGGATTGAATTGTACACGCATGTAAGAAAGAATGAATCCTTGAAAATATTGTACTTTTTTCGTTCAAAATTGCCTCACACGAGCAGAAACATTGGTCAATAAATGTTACTGCACCATTACAAAAGGCTATGGAGGCCAGGTCACTGAGTGCATTTAAGACAGAGATAGATAGATTCTTGATTGGAAAAGGGATCAAGGGTTAGAGGGAAAAAGCAGGAGAATGGGGTTGAGAAACTTATCAGCCATGATTGAAAGGCAGAGCACATTTGATGGGCTGAATGGCCTAATTCTATTCCTACGTCTTATGGTCTTATTGTGATGTTATGGTATCATAAACACCATTAAATGGGAGCTGTAAATGAGAACTTAAAGAACTGCTTGTGGCTGCAGTCTTCTGGGTTGCCAATCCTTGACCGACAACCATCCTGCCTTTCCCAATATGGTAAGACATTAATAGCCACTCAGGGCAGGCAGACTGCCTGACACCAATGCCACTCCTTGTAAAATGGGAAAGAGACCAAGAGCAGGTGGGTTGGCCATTTTGGGAGCATCACCTTCTTCAAACAAATTGGTGGGGGAGTGTAAAATCCATGGCAGCACCGAAACATAGTGCTAAACCACCATGGACGTTTTGCCATTTCTCTTGAAGGACAAGGTGACACACAATAGAACGATGTGGAGCAGAGATAGCAGGTGAAAAGGAAAGAGGAGTTGGTTCTATCCAATGTAATGCTGCTGAAGGGTGATCATGGACTACTTGTTTCTTATCCAAACCTCTCTCCTCAACAGCCTTTACCCTTCTGAGTTCTTCCTTTTAAACTGCCTGCACAACCATATAATGGTGTGGTCAGATTTGCCTCCAACTCGATTTTTCAAGTTCGCTGATGACACCACTGTAGTGGGTCAGATTTCAAACAGTAATGAGATGGAGTACAGGAAACAGGAGGCCCAATTTTACCATCGGGTGAGAAAATGTGGTAAAGTCAGGTGTGAGGCGAGTAGCCCGATCCACGCCCACCTCCCCGTCGGTTCCCCCTTTACCAATGGCCGCGATCAGGACTGCGGGTGAAGCAGGTGCAACAGCCACTTGAATGCATTTGCTTGCATTTAAATTGACTTAATGGGCTGCACACCCAACTTTACCAGCACTTCCCTCTTTACCACCATGTTTGCCCATCTGGAATCGGCACAAAATAGACATGCTCTATAGAAGTCCGATTCGGGCGCTCCATCAGTGAGAGTTAGTGACGAGGTAAGGACTGAGTGTCTGATGGCTCTTTGCTTGAGATCAAGGAGGGGTGTGAAAGGGGGTCTGTTGCAACTCTGCCTGTGATCAATTTCGGGGGGGTTCTCCGTTGCCACCCTGTCTGAGATCGGTGAGGGCATGCTGTCGCTGACCTTTTGTACTTCTAAGAAAGTAGAGGTATTGGTGGGCTTTCTTAACTGTAGTGTCCGCATGGGGGGACCGGGACAGATTGTTGGTGATCTGGGCACCTAAAAACTTGAAGCTCTCCTTGCTTTCTACTTTGTCCCTGCTCATGTAAGCAGGGGCATGTTCTCCTTTACGCTTCCTGAAGTCGATGACAATCTCTTTCATTTTGTTGACATTGAGGAAGAGATTATTGTTGCTGCATCAGTTCACCAAATTTTCTATCTCATTTCGAAACTCTGTTTCGTCATTGTTTGAGATCCGACCCACTATGGTGGTGTTGTCAGCAAACTTGAAAATCGAATTGGAGGAGGATTTGGCCACACAGTCATACATGTATAAGGAATATAGTAGGGGGCTGAGAATGCAGCCTTATAGAGCACTGGTGTTGAGGATGATCATGGAGGTGTTGTTTTTCTTACTTATTGCTTATCCTTACTGATTATGGTCTGTGAGTTAGGAAGTTCAGGATTCAGTCGCAGAGGGAGATGCTCAGGAGTTTGGAGATGAGTTATGTGGGAATAATAGTATTGAAGGCTAAGCTGTAGTCAATAAGTAGGAGTCTGACATTTGTGTTCTTGTTGACTAGGTTTTCCAGGATTGATTGCAGGGCCAGGGAAATGGTGTCTGCCATGGATCTGTTGCAGCAGTAGGCAAACCGTAGTGCATCCAGGTAGTCTGGGAGGCTGGAATTTATTCATGCCATGAAGCACCTCGTAATGATGTCAGAGCCATTGGCCAATAGCTATTAAGGTACACTGCCTGGTTCTTCTTAGGCACCGGGGTGATGGTCATCTTCTTAAAGCAGATAGGGGCCTCAGATTTTTGTAAAGAGAGGTTGAAGATGTCTGCGAATACACCCGCTAGCTGATCCACGCAGGATCTGAGTGTTCATTTGGCCACTCCATCTGGGCCAATTGCTTTCTGGGGTTGACCTTCAAGAAAGCTGCTCTGACATCTACAGTGCTGACCCAGATATATGTTCATCCAGGGCTTCCAAGGTGGAGGGCATGCTGTTGCTGACCTTTTGTTCAAAACAGGCGTAGAATGCATTGAGCTCACCAGGGAGGGGTGAGTTGGAGCAGATGATTTTACGTGCCTTCATCTTGTGGCCTGTTATGTCTTGCAGACCTTGCCATAGATGATGGGGTTCGGTGTGGCTAGCCTGGGACCCTAGCTTGATCCGGTACGGTCTTCTGGCATCTTTGTTGGATCTCCTTAGATCGTATCTGGCCTTCTTGTGTAGGTCAGTGTTCACCTGACTTGAATGCCTCAGACTTGGACTTCAGCAAGAAGGGGATATCCCTGTTCATCCATGGTTTCCGGTTGGGGAATACACGGATTTGCTTCTTTGGCACACGCACTTTCTCCTACGCACTTACTAATGAAGTCAGTTATTGTAGTGGTGTACTCGTTCAGGCTGGTCACAGAGTTTTTAAATATTGACCAGTCCACTGACTCCAAGAAGCCCCGTAGGGGATCATCCGATTCCTCAGACCAACATTGCATGACTTTCTTTGATGGATTCTCCTGCTTCAGTTTCTGCATGTAAGCCAGGAGCAGAAGCACAGTCTTGTGGTCTGATTTGCCAAAGTATGGGCGGGCAATAGAGCAGTAAGCATGTGGTCTAGGATATTTGGGCCTCTAGTGGAACAGGAGACATGTTGGTGGTAACTTGGTAGTACGTTCTTGAGCTTGGCCTGATTTAAAGTCCCCGGCCATGAGGAACAAGGCGTCGGGATGTATCGTCTCAAGGCTATTCATAGTGGTGTATATTTCGTCCCGCACGATCTTCATGCCTGCATGGGGTGGGATGTAAACTGTCCCCAGGATATTGGAGATGAACTCCCATGGTAAGTATTAGGAGCGGCATTTTAACATCAAGTATTCTAAGTCTGGTGAGCAGAAAGTTGCCGGTGTTGTTACATCTAGGCACCACAAGGTGTTGATTAGGATGTATAGCCAGAAACTTTTAAATGAATTGAGTGTTTCTGCTTGCACTTTATTTTCTGGCAGTGAGGCAAGTACTGAGACAGGTGGGAGATGGTAATAATGGGGAGTGGGAAGAGGTATTGAGTGCAGGGGAGGGTGAGGTGATCAGCGGGCTGGATGGGGCCAACCGTAATGGAGAGGCGAAGAAGGAATTGGGCACAGTGATGGGTAAGGTGAGTATCGAGGCGGGCAGGAAACAGCCACTACTGGTGAGGGGGAACACATGGTCCATAGGTGGAAAGAGCAACAAGGGGTAATCTTCTCCCATTGTATTTTTATGTTTATTTGTAATGTTCATCATTTTTTCTGATCAAAACTTGTATTTGTTTATATCTTGTGTTCAACCCTTGTATGCATTTTTCAAAATGTGTTCATTATTTTTGCATTATGTTCCATTTATATTTGCCACTTTTTCAACTCATTTCTTGATTGATGCCCATGTGGGTTATATCATTATCCATTCTTGACAAGGATTATCGGAGAACGTGAGGTTATTTCCTAACCACTTTAGGTGTAAGGAACGCTCCTACTGGGTTTCATTGACACTATCTCATAGCAACTAAGGTACTTTTGGGAGTGGTAACTCCCATAATAGATTTTGTTTCATTCTTCTCATTGAGTTTTTTAATTTCCTATCCTGAGAAGTGCGCTGTGTAATACAGCTTATATTTTGCCATTGTGTGACCCTTTGTGGTGACTGTACTCAAAAAGAATCAAATATCTTGTAATGGTTAAACGCACAGCACTAATAGCCTTGCATTTATGTAATACATTTCATATATGTGAGGTGAGCAGATAAATATTCTCTGCCCATTGAAGTGGTAGAGGCTACCTCACTAAATATATTTAAGTCACGGGTAGATAGGTTTTTGATAGACAGGGGAATTAAGGGTTATGGGGAAAAAGCGGGAAAGTGGAACTGATCTACTTCAGATCAGCCATGATCTTATTGAATGGCAGGGCAGGCTCAAAGGGCTAGATGGCCTACTCCTGCTCCTATTTCTTATGTTCTGATGAATATTATCATGCTGTTTGATGTGAAAATATGTACTGGTATGCCATCGTCTTTTTGCCTCAATCAGGCAGTCTTTTAACTTAAGTCAACCCTGTTGGCTTCAACTGGTACAGTTTCCAGTCCAAATAATCATTGAAACAGCTACATGGCAACTGGCTGCACTTAGGGCCAGATTTCACCAATCGGAGGCTAAGGGCTGGGTCCGGATGTAAAAGAGATCTGAGCCTGGAATTCTTGTTCCAGTGCACCCATACACTTTTTACCAGCTCCGGTCCGGTCCGCGCTGTGGGCGGGGCTTAGTGCTGCCAGAACGATCAGAGCTCTGAACTGCGCATGCGCAGTTTGAAAAAAATCTGAAACAGGGCGCCCGGGCGCGAAAGACAAAAGACAAAACAAGCAGAGAGAGCTTGGGGGTGGGGGGAGGAGGATGAGCTGCGATCGGACCCCCCCCAGGAGGCAGGCCCCCCGGCAGAAGCCCCCCGATCAGACGCCCCCCCGCCCTGATCAGTGGGAGGGGGTTGTCTGATTGCCGGGGGGGGGCGGGAGGGGCCTACATCCCAGGGGGCTCTGGGGTCTGACAGTGGGGGTGGGTCTGACGGGGGGCCTGCCTCCCGGGGGGGTTGGTTCGCGGGGAGGCTGCCTCCAAGGAGGGGGTGGATCGCAGGGGTGTGTGCTCTGCGGAGGGGGGCCTGTCTCCCAGGGGGAGTCTGATCACGGTGCGGGGTGGGGGTGGGGGGGGGGTGCGTGGGTGGAGGCGGTCTGCCTCCCAGAGGGTTTGGATTGTGGGAGGGCGGGTCTGCCAGGGTGTCCTGCCTCCCAGGGGGGGTCCGATGCGGTGGGGGAGGTTTGCTGGGGTGGTTAGCGGGGGGTCTGCGAAGGGTGTTCGAGGAGGATGGGCTTCAGAGATTCTCCTGCAGAATAGGAATCCGCTTTGGATTTTTATTCTGCAGGTTGGTAACAGCGCAGGTCCGGAACGGATCCGAAGATGGTAAAGTGGGATTGGCGGTAGAGTTGGGCGCCGCGGTTCATTAAATCGATATAAATGCATGTTAATGCATTTAAATCGTTGGGCCGCCTGATTGGGGGTGCAGACCAGATCCGCGCCCAAATTGGGTGTTGGTAAAGGCGCAATCTGCTTGGTTTCAGGTGCAGATTGCGCTGCAGGCCCGACGCCCGAATTTACCATGATTTCGCGCCTGAAAACGAGCATGAATTTTTGGTAAAATCGGGCCCTTAATTCCAACTGGTTCCAGTGTGTCTGTCCAGCAGAAATAAATTAGTCTTAGTAATAGTCAACCAGGCATGCAGAATCACAGCGTGCTTCTCATTACGAGTGCCAGTTATTCCAGTTATAGACAATTAAACCAGTAAACAAGTCAACTGATTGCAATAAGATTCCAGTACTCCTGTTGGATCCAAATGGACCCCTGTGAATATCAGTGGGTGTCCAGTTATAATCTCTAATTATTCTAGTTAAAACTGGTTGCGAGCTCTTGTGGCGGAAATCAGTTATGATCAGTTGGTTTTCAGCTGTTTCAAACTGATTTGTCCTTCTGGAATGGGAATCAAGGGTTATGGAGGGGTGAGGTGTGGGTGAGGAGAAGAGGTGTTACGGCCACAATCAGAAATGACCATGATCTTATTGAATAGCAGAACAAGCTTGAGGATTCAATTGTTATATATGCACCTATCAACTTATTGTGCCCCAAGAACCACAAGGTAGGCTTGGTAACATGAACACTGGGAGCTCTTTATTGTGGGCATCCCACAGTCAGATCTCAAACTGCACAACTGGTCCCATAGTGGGAGAAACTAATCCCCCAGGTACCATCCAACCAAACGCTTAAAGGGACAGTACAAACCCCAGACCCCAACATACATTATGGGTGGGATTCTCCCAAAAAAATTCTAAATGTCAGATTTGCGTAAAAACTGGAGTAAATCCTGCTGATTCTTTCAGCAGGATTTTCAAAATGAATCTCCCACACTCTGTGCACTGCAAATTGCACTAGCATGAATCTCATTAAAAATTCAGGAATGGGGCCTATTCCCACTGGAAAGGCTGGCAACATAGTGCTGAGTGGGCCACTGAGGATGCACCAATCTGTCATAGTGGAGATCGACGCATGTGCAGTAGCCCCGCACTGCTGGCCTCCCGATTGCTGGCAGCCCCATGCCCCAATCACTGGGCTCCCGGGTGTGACTTGACCACACCTCTGCCCATTCCCTGGCCTGCCTCGATCTTCTCCCCCCCAACCACTGCTGTCCAGAGGCTTCAGTCATGGGCCCACTAATGAAATGCTAATTTTATTAAAATCACCATTACCATAACTTATTCAGCAATGTGCTGATTTCTGGCGCAGAGCTGATGGTGCCAAAAATCCAGCAGGCAGAAACAGTGGTGACCAGCGGGAAGACAGCTACATATATGATACCAATGGCCTACTTCTGCTTATGTTCTTAATTCCACATTTCTCCACTTATGTGAGGTAAATATAGTAATTCAGTTTCACTTTTATCACCGCTTTAATACATTCTGAAAATATTTTGAACTTCTAAAAAGCACCCTTCTACATCTGCTAAATAAAGCTTTCCATAGAAGTAGGGAACAATAAGAAACTGCATGTAAGAAATGTGAAGAAAGGGGTATGCCAATAAGTCTTTTAGACACTCCAGACTCAAAGAAAATCTTCTTTTCAATGCAATTGAAAAATCTGCGTAATACATTTAGCAGAAAATATCCTCTCTTTTGTTGTCGATCATTTCTAACAATCACTTAAGTCCATGGAAGATGTCAAACCTAATGAAGCATGGATATCAAGGCATCAAGTTTTATTTGTTGCTCCCCTAATCATTCAGTCTTCCTTTAAAGAGAGTTTTATCTAGGTTGGGTTTGACGCTATTATGTCACATAAATAAGCTTGAGCTCAGTCCTCAATGTTCATTGTCGTATCACTGTGAAGAAATATTCTTTTCCCATAAAAATCTACATGGTTTAATTTAGTTTCAATATCTTGTTCCCAGCATTGCAATTAACTACTCACTTCATTTTTACAGCCACTCTAATTTGATTTTCTTTGATATCAGAAGACTTGCATATATGTCTTCCAAGTGACCACATGGCTGAAGGAGGGAAGGAGAAGAAATATTTAGTGCCAGTACGCCAACAACATGTTACAGGACAGGTTTGATTGTCAAATCCAGCCCATCGGTTTGACTTATAACCCTTTTACTGTACTGAGTATACTTTCTACTTATAAAAAGCTTATATACATCTGTTAGGTAAAAGTTACCACAGAAATGGAGAAACCAAAAAAGGTCCTCTTTTAACTATTGAGGCTAGAAACTCCATTCTGAGAACACATTCAAACAATTTACAGAACAACTTTCTCTCAAAGTAATGTCAAATTATTAAAAATGCTGGCCGCGATTCTCCCATCCTGCTGTGCTAACTTTTTAGTGCAGTGGGCTAGGAGAACCTCACGGTGGCTGAATTGTGGGGTTTGCGTGAGCGTTTGGATCCTTGTGTCTCCCAGTACCAGATTTCCAGCGGTGTCTGCTCCACACTGGAAATTGGTGGGGAGAAGTGGAAGTGACTTAAATAATAATTTCCCTACAATATAAATGGGATTAGCAGGCCCAGGACTGAAGTCTCTGGGCCCTCTAGCCTCTCCCACCCCGCCAGAGTGTTTCACTCCAGCAGGGATTACGCCAGCTCCCCACTTTCGGGGAGCCAGCAACCTGACCCTGCTGGAGTGAAGGGAGGTGGGGGGGTGGGGGGTGCAATTGGAGCCTTTCAGGAGGTTGGGCAACTGGGGGGGGGCGGTGGTGTCCCCTGTGCATAGGCATCCTGGCAGTGCCAGGATGGAATCCCCCACAGCGGGACCAGTGAATTCATATTATGTATCCCAGAAATGTTCGGTGAAGATAATCCTATTTTAGAAGAAAGGTTGTGATTTATGAGTTTCACAGTGCAAGTTGATATGAAACACCAACCCATCATTATACTTAATTGAAATGTTAGCAACAATGATGAAACAAATGCCTTTAGTTTATTCTGCTGCCATTGCAGTACTGTCTCCTGTTGTATTTGGTCTCCTGCTGTGAAACTGGAACAGGGCTTTAAGTTTTGGAAGCTTATCATAACTGCGAGGGAGGAACAGAAGACTGTTATAATCAATGTGGGACTGGCATATGCATGAGAGGTCAGTTTGGTCACAGCTACTTGTCAGTCACGTGTAGCTGTCATTCTGTGCTATGTATGAGTTGTTCTGTAATTGAGGACTAAAGAAAAGCAGCATACAGCAGATTTCCAGATATGTTTTCTCAAATTCTTGGAATTATGAAAACACAGGGGAAGCATCTCAGCATTAATGGCGAAGAGGAACAGCAGGATCACTTGCAGGTTGAGAACCTGTTTTCCAAATTGGCGGGTTTTTCCGAGGCTCTTTCTCAGAGTCGTGGCATTAGCATCCAATCTCCAACCAGTTAGGGAGGGTGGATGGGATGGTGTGCTAGTTTTGTCAAAGTGAGCATTCGTCCCATGACATGAGTTACATGCGCTCACTAACATTTGAATTTTTGAGGCTGCAACAATGACAGGAATGGAAAAGAGACCTGGCAAGTCTCTTCCCTGGAAGTTCCTGCTGCAGGACATGAGGACTGCAGTGTGGTAAGCTTTCAAAGGCTGGTAGTGACCAAGCAGGTCAGTAGCAGGAAGACTGGCGGATGGCCCTCCTGTGACATGCACATTATCAATGCATGACTATCAGCTCCACTCAGAAAGAGATCTTGTTGAAAGAGGCTGAAGGGCCAGTAGCAATCTACTGTGAGAATCGTCTGCTTGCAGATCTAATGTTGGGGGTCTTGGCTCCCACCAGCCAGATCTTGCTGTTCACCCCTTTGCCTTGTGAAGGACCATATAGCTGAGGAGAAGGTAGCTGCAGCTGCTGTTCTTGATGTTGCTCCTGCTGCTGGTACTGTTGATGCTAGCCTTGCTTCTCCTCTTGAGGTGCAAGGGAGATCTGCATAAGCTGCTCACATGCCAAGACAAAGGCTGGTCACAGGGAAATACAGTTGAAGCTGACTCATGTGTTCGGCAGGTGAAGTGCCTTCCAAGAAGTTGGTAATGTCAGTTTTACTGGAGAAGCTCTTTTTGCAGTGCACTTGCCTCAATGACCCTGGTGAGTTGCTGACAGGTCCGGAAGCAGTTGCCTTGGCTGGAAAATTCAGAATTGAGACCTGAAACCTTTCATAATTCTAATTTTAATGACTTTAATTACTTAATTGACAGAGTTTCTGCTCACTTTTAATACTGTCCCACAGAAACTTAGAAGACGGCAACATGTACGCAAACCTGACTCCCCTTACCTGAGTAAATTCAAAAGATATCTCAATTAAAACAAAATGGTTTGAGGTATACAAAAGAAAATTATGAGATGGATTTGAGATCTATCAAAAATGACAAACCTGTTGGTTTAATGACCTTTCTATTTTCCAAAGTATATTTAAATGATATTAAGGGAATACATGATTTCCTCTATCATATTCTATTCACTAATGAATTCACTTTCTTGTAAATTGCATATTTCTAACCCATGGCTTCCTACAATTTAATTACTAGGTGTTAATTACAAAGAAATGGCATTTTCAGCTTTTCATTAAGAGACTGCTTTCTGTGCTCTCTAAGTTGCTCAGCGTCCATTTTTGTCTGATTATAGTTCGATAAAGCACCTTAAGACTTCTTTTATGCATGAAAGGTGCTTTTTAAAATATAAGCCGCTGCCTCAACATTATCTTCGTATAAAGAAATTTAAACATTTTAAACCATTTTCGTGAAAGGTGAATGTATCTAGAAAAAAAAACTGATCAGAATTTTAATTCCATTTCTTGACTATTCTGTAGCCACAGTATGAGCACAACATATTTTTGCTTGATTCATAATACTTTCCTCCTTTCACAGCAACCAGAGATGTTGAAACGAATGGTGGTCTACAATTCATCGTTTTGTTCTAAAGGAAAGCACGTAAATAATCAGGAATTTTTATCATGATATCTTTGGTTTTTTTTGTGCGTGCTCTTTTGATGCAGACATCTTACATGAAATAGTTCTGGGTTTATCGCCAACATTTTTTGTTGCTGCTTGTATTCCATTCATTTGCCTTCTCAAAGGTTTCTTGCCCCCTACCTAATGTGTGATGTGATTCTTCAGTGATTTTGTACTATTCACTAAACATCCTGAACTCAATTGCCCATGCACTAGTAGCAATTTATTTTGCCCTTTTTATCATTCACTGGGACTCCTTATAACTGGGTAATTCAAACAGTGAGAAACAACAATGACAAAAGCATGCTTACAATCTCTTATGTTTTCCACTCTGTGTGGTTCCAGAAAATAATACAACTCTGTTGAAAGGCTCAAAGAGCTCTCCCACTGGTGATCCACTTACCTTCTTTCCAATATAAAACACAAAAGGAAAGACCTGCATTTGTAAATCTCTTTCATGACCACATGATATCCAAATGTGCAGCACAGCCAATTAAATACTTCTGGAGTATTGTCACTGTTATAATGTAGGAATATCAGTTTAACGTTTCATTCAATTTCCACATCTGTAGGACTCTTATAGTAAATACCATTAATATATTGATTCAGATTGACAAACTTTGAAATAAACGGCAACGTATAGAAAACAGCACAACGGCAGAATTCTCCCATCTCAACCATGACAGGAACCGTTGTAAGCAAGAACAAAAAATTTGGCGTTCCAACCTTTTGACCTCTACACCTGAAACTCCATTCATTTTCCATGGCACAGGGAAATCCTAGCCATGAATAAGGATGACCATAGTAACTAACAACTGCATACTTTATTCTAATGTAATTAAATTTTCATTGGTGTACCATGGAACAGACATAAATTTGAGCACATACTTTTTCGAGCAAATCATAGCTTTCATAATGAATTTACCTTCTACTGCAATGTCAGTGATTTGCAATCAATAAGGCAAGAGAGAAATGATAAATAGAACAAGACAGGAAGGGAAGTCAAGCACATTTCTAAGAGTAACACAGCTTTCAAGACCAAAAATTATTAAAGGACAAGACCAAAGGCTCTGGGCAGGATTTCCTGCCCCCCACCCTCCCTCCAACCCCCCACAACATATTTTCCAGCAATGGAGGAGGTCTGCTTTTGGCATTTTTTTGATCCCACTAATATCCATGGGATCTGCACCCACCATCACTAGGGAACGTGCCATAGGAGTCATCATTGGCATGTTCAGAAAATACCACCAGCAGAAAGGGCCAGAAACTTTTGACCTTTGTATCTGAGTGTCTGTAGCATTCAAAACTAAAGAGATGAACTGCTAGTGCAGATAGAAATAAATATGATTTGATAGCCATTACAGAGACGTGGCTGCAAGATGACATAAATTGGGGCCTGAATATTGAAGGTTACATGACATTTACGAAGGACATGAAACAAGGAAATTTGACAAGGAGGCTCTGTTTATTAATGATGGTATTGGCATAATTAGAAAGCTATCACTTGAACTCAGGAAACGAACATGTAGAAATGATTTGGGTGGATTTGAGAAATGATAAAGGCAAGAAGTCACTTGCAGGAGTAGTGTGCAGGCCCCCTAAAAGTAACTACATAGTTGGACACAGATTAAAGGAAGAGATCGTAGGAGCTTGTTGAAAGATACAGTGATAATCATGAGGGATTTTAACCTACATACAGACTTGAAAAATCAGATGGATGAGATGGGAGTTCATAGACTGTTTTGGGGACAGTTTCTGTAGCAGTAATCATTTTGTGATTGAATTTAACATTCAATATGAGAGAGAAGAATGAGTCCAAGACAAATATTTTAAACTGAAATAAGGGCAATTATGAAGTCATGAAGACAGAGCTAGTTAATGTAATCTGGCAATTGAGGTTAAGGGATAGGTCGTTAGGGATGTGTTGGGAGACATTTAAAGGAATATTTCAGAATACACAGAATAGATATTTTTTAACTAAAAAGAAAAACCCCTTGAGAGGAACTCATCATGTGCAGTTAACTAAAGAAGTTAAAAGTAGTGTCAGACCCAAAGAAAAATTACATAATTGTGCAAAGACAAGTGGTGGGTCAGAAAATTGGAACGAAAATAAAGAGCAAACAATGACTAAAAGATTGGTAAGGAGGGGAAAATTAGAGTACAAGAGAAATCTAGTAAGAAATATACATGCACGAGGTTCTATGAATATTAAAGTGAGGTGAGTTAACAAAGTGAGCATTAGTTCTACAGAAAGTGGATCTGGAGAAATAATAATGGGAAATAAGGAGATGGCAGATGCATTAAATAGGTATTTTTCATCAGTCTTCATTATAGAGGATATATGCATTATCCCAGAAATAGCTGTAAAACCATTAGCAGAGAAATTGCATTTTGGCAAATTGTCAGAACTGGGGGCTGACAAATCCTTGAATCTCATGGATTTCATCCAAGGATCTGAAATGGAGTAGCTAGTGAAATAGTGAATGAGTTGTTTTTAATTTTCAAATGTTCCCTTGATTCTAGGAAGGTTCCATTAGATTGGAAAATATCAAATGTAACTCATTTATTCAAAAAGGGAGGGAGACAGAAAATAAAAAACTACAGGCCATGCATTTAATATCTGTAATCAGAAAAATGTTGGATACCATTATGTAGGTAGAGTCAACATGGTTTTGTGAAAGGAAGATCATGTTTAACCAATTTGTTGGAGTTCTTTGAAGAAGTCGTATGTGCTGTTGCTAAAGACAAACCAATGGACGTACTGTATTTACAATTTTAGAAAGCATTTGATCAGGTGTCACATCAAAGGTTATTGCAAAAAATACAGGCTCATGGTCTAAGGGGTAACTTATTGGCATAAATAGAAGATTGGCTAGCTAACAGGAAACAGAGAGTAGGCACAAATTGATCTTTTTTTGGTTGGTAGGATGTAATGAGTGGTGTGCCAAAGGAATCCATGCTGGGGCCTCAACTTTTTACAATGCATATAAATATCTTAGATGAAAGGACCAAAGGCATAGTTGCTAAGTTTGAAGGTGACCCAAAGATTGGCAGGAAAGTTAGAAAGAGGACACAGGGAGGCTGCAAAAAGATAAAGGGTGGGATTCTCTCATGTTTCTCAGAGGCAGGAAGCAGTGCACTGTTTGATGGCAGCAGGATTCTCTGGTCCCACTTCTGTCAGTGGGACTTTTTTTGAAGCCACGCTATGCTGCTGGGAAACCCACGGGTGGTGTGTGTTGCCAGTGGAACAAGAAAATCCCATCATCAGTAAATGGCTGTAGAATCCTGTCCATAGTTGGGTTAGTTGAGTGGGAAAATTGAACATATTTTGACAGGAAGATTGAAAAAGGATCTCATTAACTAAATGGTGTGAGATTGCAGAACTCTGAAGTGTAGAGAGATCTGGGTATCGTAGTGCATGAATCACAAAAGACTTGTATGCAGTTATAGCAAGTAATTAGGAAAACTAGTAGAACGTTACTGCTTATTGTGAGGAGAATTTAATATTTAAGTATGGATGCCATGCTTCCATTGTACAGGACACTAGTGAGGCCATATTTGGAATAATGTACATAGTATTGGGCTCAGTATTAGTTGAGAAAGATGTAAATGCATTAGAAGCAGTTCAGGGATGGTTTACAGGGCTAACACCTGAATTCAGCAGGTTCTCTTATGAGGAACATTTGGACAGGTTAGGCTTCACTGGAATTTAGAAGAATAAGAGATAAGTCAATTGAAGCATTAAAGATTCTGTAGCGTCTTGACAGGATGGATGTGGCCGAATCTAGTACTAGAGGTTATTGTTTAAGAATAAGGGGGCAACCATTTAAGACAGAGACAAGCAGAAATATTCACTTTCAGAAAATAGTGAACCTTTGGAATTCTTTTCCTCAAAACACAGACTTTGGCTGGGTTTTTTCACCCCTATTTAAGTAAGCAGGTTTGAAGATGCAAGTGGAAAATACCCCAAGAAGGCTAAAGTCACATTTCACTTTAATGTAAAAGTAAGAAGTGATCATCAGTTCCCCCATCAATAACGGGCTGCATTTCCTGCCATTCAATACTGGGAACCTCATTGTGACAATTAGCATCGCATTATAAGGTCATTACATAATGTCTCCATGGCAGTGTGATGTCAGGATTCAATGAAGCACAATTAGTCTCAGAAGGCATGCCTCTGGCAAGCAATACTTTGAGGAAAGCTCCCATATTGAAATAATTATTATTTTGGTAGACTTTCAACTCACTTTCTGAATATGAAATTGGGGTCTGGTTTGGTTACCACTTAAAACAAAACCCATTTGTCATGAAAGTTGAAAATCTACCTTGTGACTTGCACCATTCTCCTGTCCTCCCGAGACCTTGCCTTCCGTGTAAACTCTTTGGTAATATTCACGCTCACCCAATTGCTCTTACCATCTTCAGTCACTTTCTCCTCCTGTTCTGATCGTGATGCCCTAACTAAACTTTATAAAAAATCTTCTGCCCTTATTTGGCCCATTCCCCCTATTGCCTCCCTATTCATGTATCCATCCAGGTGCCTCTTAAGTGTTGCTAATGTGCTTGTTTCCACTACCTCCTCTGGTAGCGTGTCCCAGGTACCCACCTCTCTCTGCATGTCCATCCTAGGAAAAGGCTTCTGACTATCCAGTGGCAAGACCATCTTGATTCACTGTCGTATTCCCAAATCCTTCCAACTACACTTTCCTCTGTTAGCCTCTGGAAATAACTCTGTAATCATTAATAACTACATTATCAGCTTCGGACTCCCCATCATCCCTCTGTTCATCATTTTAACTCTGCATCTTTGATTTGTTTCACAATTTCCTCAACTCCTTGAAATCTTTGTTGCCATTTCTGTATCTTTTGGCATGCTAGCCTTCTCGCCAATTTTCCAGCTCATGTGGACTGGGGCGTGCTTTTGCCTTTTCAAGAACAAAGTACAAGGGAAAGTACAGAACAGGAAGAAGCCCTTTAGCCTGTTCTGATCGTGATGCCCTAACTAAACTTCATAAAAAATCTTCTGCCCTTACTTGGTCCATTCCCCCTATTGCCTCCCTATTCATGTATCCATCCAGGTGCCTCTTAAATGTTGCTAATGTGCCTGTTTCCACTACCTCCTCTGGTAGCGTGTCCCAGGTACCTACCTCTCTCTGCATGTCCATCCTAGGAAAAGGCTTCTGACTATCCACCCTGTCTATGCCTCTCATAATTTTGTAGATCTCTATCAGCTTCCCCTCCTTTGTAACCAGAGTGTGGTAATGTCAGACCACAAATAAGGTCATCAAACTGTTGTCTAAAGAATTATCTTAGTCATGATTTAGAAAAACACCAGTTTCTCATCACCAACATCCTTAATTGTGCACCAAAAAGAAGGGCCGCACGTGCGGCTTAAAACTGGACATTCTACACCTCAGGACCTACTACACCCATCCCGGTTGAGTAGCAGGTTAAAACCCCCGCTGACAGCTGCTAATTGGATGAACCTTCGCTCACTCAATAAGGAAGTCCAGACTGCACAAAGCTCATGGGGAGATCTATCCCCCAAGGCCTTCATGGCTACCACAACAATCTTCTTTATATAAATAAGTAAGGACATTTAACAATGAAGAACAAAGGGTAGCCAGGGAGAGGGTTGGGCCACTCAAGGACAAGGGAGGGAATCTATGCGTGAAGCCAGAGGAAATGGGTGAGATATTAAATGAGTACATTGCATGAGAATTGACCAAAGTGAAGGACTTGGTGGATAATGAGTCTGGAAAAGGGTGTGTAGATAGTTTGAGTCATGATGAGATCAAAAAGGAGGAAGTATTGGGGTTTTTGAGAAAGATTAAGGTAGACAAGACCCCAGTGCCTGATGGGATATACCCCAAAATACTGAGAGAGATAAGGGAGGAAATTGCTGGGGCCTTGAGAGAAATTTCTGTATCCTCACTGACTACAGGGGAGATCCCGGAGGATTGGAGAATAGCCAATGTTGTTCCTTTGTTTAAGAAGGATAGCAAAAATAATCCAGGTAATTACAGGCCAGTAAGCCTTACGCCACTGGTCAGGAAATTATTGGAGAGGGTTCTTCGAGATAGGATTTATTCCTTCTTGGAAATAAGCAGACGTATTAGTGAGAGTCAACATGGTTTTGTGAGGGGAAGATCGTGTCTCACTAACTTGATCGAGATTTTCGAGGAAGTGACGAAGACGATTGATGAGGGTAGAGCAGTGAATGTTGTCTACGTGGACTTCAGTAAGGCCTTTGACAAGGTCCCTCATGGCAGACTGGTGCAGAAGGTGAAGTCGCATGGGATCAGAGGTGAGCTGGCAGGGTGGATACAAAACTGGCTTGGTCAAAGAAGACAGAGGGTAGCACTGGAAGGATGCATTTCTGAATGGAGGGCTATAACAAGTGGCATTCCTCAGGAATCAGTGCTGGGACCTTTGCTGTTTGTAATGTATGTAAATGATTTAGAGGAAAATGTAACTGGTTTGATTAGTAAGTTTGCAGAAGACACAAAGATTGGTGGATTTGCAGATAGCCATGAGGACCATTAGAGGATACAGCAGGATATAGATCGATTGGAGACTTGAGCAGAGAGATGGCAGATGATGTTTAATCCGGACAAATCTGAGGTAATGCATTTTGGAAGGCTTAATACAGGTAGGAGATATACAGTAAATGGTAGAACCCTTAAGAGTATAGATAGGCAATGGGTCTTGGTGTACTGGTACACAGTCACTGAAAGTGGCAATGCAGGTGGAGAAGGTGATCTAGAAGGCATATGGCATGCTTGCCTTCATTGGCTGGGGCATTGAGTTTAAAAATTGGCAAGTCATGTTGTAGCTTTATAGAAAGTTAGTTAGACCGCACTTGAAATATAGTATGCAGTTCTGGTCGCCACACTAACAGAAGGATGTGAAGGTTTTGGAGAGAATACAGAAAAGATTTACCAGGATGTTGTCTGATATGGAGGGCATTAGCTATGAGGAGAGGTTGGAGAAACTTGATTTGATCTCACTGGAACATCAGAGGCTGAGGGGCAACCTAATAGAAGACTTCAAGATTATGAGAGACATGGATAGAGTGGATAGTCAGGAGATTTTTCCCAGGGTGCAAGAGTCAATTACTAGGGGGCACAGGTTTAAGGTGTGAGGGGCAAGGTTTAAAGGAGATGTACGAGGCAGATTTTTTACAAAGAGGGTGGTGAGTGCCTGGAACTCATTGCCATTGTAGTGGAAGCAGATACAGTAGTGAATTTTAAAGGGCTTCTTGATAAATACATGAATAGGATCGGAATAGAGGGAGATGGTCCTCAGAAGGGTAGCGGATTTTGGTTAAGTCAGGCAGCATGGTTGGTGCTGGCTTGGTGGGCCGAAGGGCCTATTCCTGTGCTGTAATTTTCTTTGTTCTTTGTTCTAATAGTAATTCAGAAGAACAGTAATAATAGTAACAACTCTGAAAGCAGGAGCAATTGTAAACAGGGCTTGCATGCAGAACACTTTCTTGCAGACTGAAAAGCCCCCCAAAACCCCCACACATGCTAATGAACTTCAACACAGAGCATCTTCAGCAATAGCTGCTCACCTCATCCAGAACCTTCACCTACATCATTTTCCCAAAGTCCTATCCTTGATTTCAACCTTTACATCTTTTGCATACTGCCTCTTGTTTATATCATCTGCAGATTGCGTTCAGCTTCACGTGTATGCTGATAACATTCAGCTCTACCTCGCCACCAGCTCTATCAACTGTTCCTTTGCCTTTGTAATATCAAACAACACATCCAACATCCAACCCAATAAGAAAAAACAATTCAGGCCAGTATTCTTATTTCCCAGTTTGTACTGGTCTTCCCTTTTAAGGTATACAAGACCAATTTGGACTATTATTCTTACTTCCCCATTTTTATTGTGCTTATCTCCTTTTGAAGCCATGATTTTTCTTCACTAACAGATTAGGAAGACCGATGCAAAAGTAAAATACTGCAGATGCTGAAAACCTGAAATGAAAACAGAAAATGCTGGAAATACTCAGTAGGCCTAGCAGCATCTGTGAAGAGAGAAATAGAGTTAACGGGCCCTATTTTACCATTTTGATTCTAAGTGTTGGGCGGACTTGAAACTGAGAGTGTTTCAGATCTGACTTTAGACCTGTTCTCAGGTGCCCCCAAAGGCACTCTGCCTGAAAAACTATCAGCAATTCTGAATTGTGCTGCAGAAGCCTCTGGGCAGGGGCTTAACATGCCCAAAAATCCTACAGCTCCAGTAGGCGCCTCTGACTTCGCATGCACAGGAAAAAGATTATAATGTGTGGCTCCCCTGCCATATCATTTCTGGGGTGGATAATGCCTCCCCCTGGTCCCCACTGACACTGCCTTACCCCCACAAAATTACCCCCCACCCCCTTCAGTACTCAGACTGATCACTGGCCCCTCCCCCTTCCCCCTCACCGTTCTTAGGCAGAGTAGCAGCAGACCCTCCCCTTCCCCCATCACTGATCTCAGGCAGAGAACAATCGGATCCACTCCCCCACTCTTTGCCACTAACCTCAAGCAGAGAGCTGTCAGACACTCGGCACTTACCTCCTAACTAACTGAATGGGTGAACATGGTGGTAAAGGGGGAAGTGCTGATAAGTTTGGGCGTGCAGCCTATTAAGCCAAATAAATGCATGCAAATGTATTTAAATGGCTGTTGTGCCCATTTTGGGCGTGGTCCTGATCACGGCCATTTTCGGCCTTGGTAAAGGGGGAACCGACGTGGGCATGGATCACACTACTCAACTCATGCCCAATTTTACTAAGTTTTCGCACCCAAAAACAGGCATAACATAATGGTAAAATCGGGCCCAATGTTTCATGTCAGTCACCTTTGATGGAAGCATTTTCTGTTCTTATATATTTTTGAATCCATGGTCTTTGGCTCATCCCAAACTTTATGTTCTTTTTACCAATTCCATCCCCTCCCTCAACCTTTGTGTCACTGTGCTAGATTGTTAACAGTTGAAGCATTTTGTTCTAATCACACTAAGCACTTGAATCCATAGTCCTTCCATCACAAAGATTAATCACTTCTACTTTATTTCCTACCCCTATCTTAGCCCCATGTCACTGAAACCCCATTAACTTTTTGATCACTTCCAGACGTAAGAATTCTAAAAACCTAACTGTGACCGAACATTTGGTCACAACTGATAATATCCCCAGCGAATGTTTTTAACACACCTTTATTTTTGTTTAAATCATGCAGCTTTTTAAAGTTCTCTGTGGATTTTTCTGACAGGCAAGAGGTATATAACTGCATATTCTTGCTGGTGAGCTTGACAAATCGTAGAATCATAGAATCATCGAAACCCTACAGTACAGAAAGAGGCCATTTGGCCCATCGAGTCTGCACCGACCACAATCCCACCCAAGCCCTACCCTCATATCCCTACATATTTATCTGCTAATCCCTCTAATTTACACCTCTCAGGAAACTAAGGGGCAATTTTTAGCATGGCCAATCAACCTAATCCGCACATCTTTGAAATGATCACCTGGGAGAGTTACTTAAGCGTGGCTCATACCCAATTAAAAAAAAGCTTCAGGAGAGGAATGCAAAAAACTAACTTTCCAAGCTCAGTATTTATTGCCAAATCTCATGAAAGGGATGTTTTCATGTCAAGTAGTTCATACCAACTGTGCTTGGAAAGTGGCCCGATAATGTGTGTCCACCTGGGAGACATGAATACAATCTTTAAAAAATACAATTTTGGCATCAATAAACACACAAAGCATTGATTGAGGCAAACAAATTGTTGAATGAGGAAATCAATTGGCTGGTCTTGAAAGATTGAATAGTTAAAAACACCATGCAGTAGAGAGAACTGCGATTATCAGTGCCCTTGCCTTTGGTTGACAGGTGGAATTACAGCACATTGTAAGATAAGTGCAAATGTTGCCTTTCTGTTATAAAGTGAAATATTTTCAATCTGTAGAATATTTTCCTTGGACCCTATATGAGATCCTGAGAGTTCCCATCGTGGGACAAAGGATTGATTTGATATGGGAGAAACATTTGTGCACTCTCTCTTGAAACTATTAACTTAGGTAGCAACTAAACTGCATTTTAATAGAGAAAATAAGTTCAATTTTCTGTAAGCGTTGTATATGAAGATATAAATAAAGTAAATCATTGGTTATACCATTTAATAGAAATATGATGCAATAATATTTAGAGTTACAAATATTAGAATGATAAAGAGTCAGTCAGAATATTATGTGGATATGCACTCTCACTAAACCTGGATTCATTGCAAGAAAGAAACTTTTTAAGACAATGACTGCAATAATTTGAAAAGTAATTTGGCATGGTTTCTTATTACTGCAGGGATTCCAGAAATATGTGGAGGACTTTGATCCTTATTCCATGGTAAGTAATGCAGCTAATTGGAGGCTAAAGAGGAGTTACTACAGCAACAAAATACCAAACTACTTTTGGGAAGAGAAGGGGAATTTTGAAGAGGGAAAGACCTGGATTTTCATCTGTGAATCTAACTTTGAAAAATGGCTGCCCAGACAACAGGATTGAAATTTTGCCATCATGTCCACCATGGGAATCAAAGTGGACAAGAGACGGACCATGGAAAGGTCCATTGACCTTGGGTGGGATTTTACGATTTTGGGATGAGCGAAGCCATAAAATCCCGCCCAGATCTTTGGGCACTACTATAAGACATGGTGAGCGATTCTGGATGTAGTGAGAAAGATACTGAATGCAGAGTAGGGCTGGGTGGAAGGCCTGCCTTGAAGCTCCAACAATGTGTCCAGACCTCACACCTCAACACCCCCAAACAATCCCCATGCTCCAACCATGCCAACTCGTGCCATATCATGCCATGCATCCACACGCCTCTCCCATGGCCTCTCATACCCTCCAAGCCAAGCTATGCTTCTGTCTCTTTTGCATCTCATTCATTTTATGATAATCTATGCACCTGTACCCATTCCATGACCTTTATATCTCCTATGCCAACTTAGGAGCAACAGAGGAACCACCACCCTTTGCCTTATACTACCATGTCAACATCCTGTCATGGGCAGACCTCAGGATCATGCAGAGATGGGATAAAACAAGTTCTGTAAAATGAAGTTATGTCTATTGCAAGCTACCTTATATTGAAAACAAAATCTAATTCATAAAAACCCATTTACTACACTTACATTCCCTCAAAAATCCTTTTGAGTATATATGGTGGGGTACCTCTACAGCATAAGGACATTCATTTCGTATTCAATAAGCAGAACCCATGGATTTTCTGGTTTCTTTGGCTGGGATATTCCAGTCCCGTTGGGAGGGCTGGAAAATCCCACCCTTTAAATTTTGATCATGGACAGCATGGTGGCACAGTACTTAGTACAGCTGCCTCGCAGCGTCGGGGACCCAACTTCAATTCCAGCCGAGGGTAACTATCTGTGTCAAGTTTGCAGGTTGCCCCCATGTCTGTGTGGGTTTTCCCCAGGTGCTCCAGTTTCCTCCCACAGTCCAAAAATGTGCAGGATAGGTTGATTGGCCATGGTAAATTGCCCCATAGTCTCAGGGAGATTAGCAGCGTAAATATCTGGGGTTATGGGAATAGGATCTGGCTAGGATTATTTTCGGTGCAGTCTTGATGGACCGAATGGTCTCTTTTTGCACTGTAGTGATTGTACATATATACCAATGTCCAAATGAAAAGAATAATTTTTAAATGTTTGTTTCTGAATAATGCTGATTTATATCTGATCTTTGAATTAAAGTAGTCTAGCAGTTTTGCAAGTGAAAAAATAAATTATATATGGCTTTTGACATGTAAAAGTATTCTCTATTTCCACAACTAAATAACAACTGTTTAGACAAATCTCATGAGCCACACACTAGAGACTGATAATGTGGTCCACTGTTCCTTACGTTGTCTTTGTTCTTCTATTTATAAATGGGTTGATATTGCCTGGGCATGTTTAAATTTTTTTTCTGGTGTTGATTATAGGAGAAAGTCTCAGGTTCAATGTCATTTTGTGCTGCTTGCTGCTCATAATAGGGCAGCAATTGCAAAAACAACCTTACTCTTAGCACTTCTGGATAATAGGGGAAAAATCAGACAGATGGGAAAAATTAACAATGTTGTTGGCTGCTATTCAGTGGCACCTCCTGGAACATGCTTGTGTGGAAGATAAATGATAACTGGGAGCAAAATATGGCATGAGTAATACCTTATTCAAAATTGCATGGTAGCAGCTCTTGGCCAGAGACAATTTTGCCCTTTATCTTTTTTTTATGATGCATCCATGCCTTTCATTTCTTTTGGCAGGGGAATGAATTTGAAATGAAATGAATGGAAACCTGTTGCAAGATATGAGAGGAGTATTAATAGAAAAACGGCTAAATTATGCAGAAAGCTCCCACTGTGTTTAAAACATATTTTGAAACCATTGTAAACAGCTCAGATGTTTCTGCTGCAGTAATAGAAACAGTGCCTCTTACAATGTATTGCACACTTTAAATCATTCAATTCAAATTCATTTCTGTAAATAACATTGGCAATTAAATTGATTTATACATCATAAATCTACTCAGTGTGAAGATGCATCACAGAACAAAACCTGTTGTGATGCCACTTTGTCTAAGTTTTTGTTAACGTCACAGTCCTCTCCAAATCTATTAATTTGGCATTAAATACAATGGATGTTCAGTGATAATCCTGTATACTGTTATCAATACCTAGTTCATGGTTCATATGAATATTTTAATAGTAATTTTTAGTTCTGGAAAAATTAAAATTTAGTTGTAGAAAATACAATAAATGCAACTAGCTGGAAAATTATTACACTTAAGAGGATGGAGCCATATTGATTTAAGGGGTTAACAACCAGAAAGGTAAGATAACAAAATAGCAAGTGGCTTACTTAGCTGGAGAACTGGAGATGAAGTCTGTCCTGTTTGCAAAGCAATGCAGCCAAGAGAGTTGATTTGATTTGGGAGTTAAACCTACAATTAGTTAAAAATTGATCCCTGGAAGGTTACAACAGATGGTACAGCCCAGGAAGGTTCTTGGGTTTCAGTTTATCTGAATGTTTGCTGGAGGAGTGAATGTTCTGCAACCGGAGAACAGGCCATACCAAAAAGATGATGTTGTTGGCAGGCTCCAGGCAGCGACAATGTTGCTGTTAGCTGTCTATGTGTATTTGGCGCTCAGGAGACATTCCAGGACCTCTTTGATTGCTCTGAGCAGATAGGATTGTGAAGAAGCCTTGGGAGCCATTTATATTTTGATGTAGTTGGGAAGATTGGAGCTTAGTGAAATCCATGAACAGCGCTAGCCCCCTGAAGCTAGCTTGCTATTAAAGAGCTGAAAATGCATTGATAAGGAGAGGCTAGCGTGCAGACTTAGAAATCCAGAGGAAGGGAGTCTCATGAGATGGGTTTGAGACCTTTGGAAATGTGCAGTCACTGAGGCAATCTGAGTTAGTTTGGCTTTGGGAGAATTCACAGGCTTAATCTTAGAATATGAAGAACTTGGAGAGAGAACACGAGAGAATTTTAATAAGATTGGTTACGTGTTACTGACATCTGAGTGGGTTGTGAGCAATCTATGTGACCTGTCTTGGTGACTTATGTTGTTTATTGTACAGTGTGATGTGGTTGACCACTGTTAATTCACATGTACCTTATATTAAGCCTGAATGTTAAAGTATAAGACAGATATTCTGAATTTTCTTTTGAATTGCAAGTGGGAGGGTTAGGGAGGGAAATAGTAAGTAAAGGAGGGGTCATCTAGTGAGCAGGTCAGGAATGGAGGCAACAAAGTAAGGGGGTTGAGGAGAGAAATGATGAATTGAGGGGGCTGGTGAGGCAAGAGAGTTGCCAAGCTTGAGGGGGTAAACGGAAACAGGCAGTAAGTTGAAAAATTCAGTATGTTATTAAGCATTAATTAGTTTGATCAGTTCATGTGTCTTGGGGGGATATTTATTATTGGTCTTGCAATGGAAATAGATGCAATAAAAAGGGAAAATGGATGTCAATAAGATGAGAATGGATCACAAAGATAGATGAACAATGATTAAAGAGGAACATAGATAACAGTGAAAGGGGAATAGATGATTATAGAGAGGGGGGAAAGTGGATAAGCCTGAAAAAATAGATCAATAAATGATGCAGAATGGAAAGCCATGAAGAAGAGTTAATGAATGGCAAAGAAGGAATGAATAGGTAGCAGTAAAAGTAAGGAGAGGTGGAAAGTTGAATGAGTGACAATAAAGGTGGGGGTGAGCTCAATGACAACTCTGGAAAGGAGGAAAGGTGTTGCAATAAAGGGGAAGAAAATTGATCAAAATAGAAGGAAGGGGCTTTTTAATCTTTTTTGAAAGATGTGATTGTCACTAGCGTATATTGCTCATCCCTAATTGTCCTTGAGAAGGTGGTGGAACCATTGTCATCCATCCTGTTTGGTACACCCACAATGTCGTTAGGAAATTAGTAGTAATAAAGGAGATGCAGAAAGGGCAGAAACTGAGAGTATCACTTGGGATTATGGGAAGAAAGAGGTACTAGGATTATCTAAGAGTGAATGGTGAGGAAGAGTGTTAGGTGGGAGAAGATCAACAGCATGTTCTAGGGGTAGGGAAGGAATGCATCTGCCTAACTTGGCTGGAAAGGCATACGAGCATCATATTGAATTGAAGGGATGAGGATGAGTTCCAGAACAAACTGGGATGTATTGGCGGAGAGCTGTATTCATAGCAACATAACATGCCCCATGATGTCTGGGCTTAGTACAGATAATTCCAGCAGTATGTGACACTTTGTCACTGAGAAGATGGCCTCAAATTGTAGTCAAAGGACTCCTTTCAACTTTGCACCCTTTAAAAGCAACTACTCAAATGCACAATTACCATTGTAAAACTGTAAGAATTTAACCAGACAGTTAAGATTGGCCTGCTTGAATATGAACTCCATGTTTAAATGACCTAAATGATGGTCCAATTAAGGAGTCCCAAACTCTGTAATTAAACAGGAGTGTCAGTTCCTTTGCACTCCTGATGCAGACTACATACGGAGAGCATTCTTTGTAGTAGCATTGTTGGATTGTGTAAATAAAGGAATTCTGATGAAGGGACTTTTGCTCCTGAGGACTTATCACAAAAACCTTTGAGGTTAAGAAAGGGATATGAATTGAATAAGAAACCAGAATTTTAAGATTTTGATCTACAGGGGTCAATTCTCCTAGCCCACTGGGCTGTTCTAGTATTGCAAGGGGCTGGGAAACATCAGCGGGAGCTTTGACAATACTAGAAAGGCGATAACATTTTCCTTTGCCACCTTTGCTATAGCAAGTGTGGCATAGCACAAGAGTTATTCATTACTGTTATTGAGTCAATTTAAAATATTGCACACAATTGTCATGCAAATCAATAGTAAATCGTGTCATTAACATTTTTAAACAACATTGATAATTTAATTAAAATATAACCTCTCGATCACATTAGTATAGATTCATCAGTCATAGAATGAATATCAAATTATTTAGACATGATTTATAGATGTGACAGGAATTTAATTCATTAGATGTTTTATTAGTAGCATATCACTGTTTGCTTATCTTGATCTATTTGAAAAATAAGACATATCTTTGTGTGATAAATTATGAATCTGAAACTATATTAATATGACAGTGAACGGCACAACGTTAATCAAAGATATAATTATATTCCAGTTCACATCACAGCAGATTGCAGGAAAGGATGTTCGCCTCTTGAGAATTAAAAAGGTAACCAGGAATAATGTATCAGCAGGATGCATTCAAGTTCCTAATTGGTAGCTTGCTGTTTTATATGCTTTATTTCCATTATATTTTCCTCAATACAATCCTCATCTACAAGTTTAAACAAAATATCTTCAGGAGGGTCCAACTCTGCATTGCAGTTTTTACTTCCAATTCAGTTTATTGTTTGATAAATGCAATGTTTTATCCATGGAGCATTCTATAAATAATATTTCTGAAATGCCATCTTGGTAGCAGTCTTGGCTCGAAGCCGCAGATTGCGCACTCAAGTGCTGGGGTTGTCATTCCAGCTTGCAGAATGAACATTTGGCTTTTTGGCCAGGTGTCAACATGTGAAAATTGCAATAGAGTTGGTATTTTCAATGGGGGAACAAAAATGCAATGCATAATCATCAAGGTGTTACTAGAAATTGGGAACAGGAAATTTAATTTGTAGTTTGAAAATAATCAGTAATTTTTCAAGGATAGTTAACGTCAATAGCTATCAAGATAGTTTCAAATCAGTGATTAATACAGTTTTTTTAATGGTCCTCTTTCATCTACAGTCATAGGTCATAGGTCATAGCTGGTGATTTTAATTCTCTTGCATTAATTTACTTAAACATGCAAATTACTGAACACAAATAACAGATTAGAATTGCAGATGTGCCATTCATAATATTTCCATCAGCAGAACTGTGCACATGCTTTGAATCTTGTGAATGCCAGTGAAGATCATGGGCTGAGTAATACACTGGGGAGGCAAGGGCAAGTTCCGTATCTGGAAGTTGACAGCCTTTTGACTTCCAGGCCCACCTTCAGAACATGCCCAATAAAATATTTATTGGAACTTGTTAATTTCAAGGTAAGGGGAGGAAGTTGAGCCACACATGCACAGCCTGAGAGGAAGTGGCCGAGTCAGCAGATTGGGGCTGGTCAGAAGGAAATTATCCCAATGCCAGAAAAGGATCAATGACCTAATGAGAGCAGCCAAGACAAGGAAGGCCTCAACATGTACATAATGTTATTGTGCATTTGAGGCCTTCATTCCACCCAATTAGCGTAGGCAGGGAGGATGTCAAATCTCCAAGGTCACAGGCTGTGTCCTGAAACAAGGTCAAAGCCTGTAGTTTAAAGGTTCCTCCCCATTCGGGTGAGTGTCAGGAGACCTGGCAAACTGTGCAGGATGATTTGTCATCAAGCAGTTTGTAGACTTCTACGGTAAGCATATTTAACTTTGATTTCTGTTGTTTCCAAACTTTAGCATTCATTGGAGGTGGCATTCTTTTTTAACCTGAACAAGTTAACTACTTGTTTGCATGGAGGAGTTGTCTAATTTTCCTTCCTCCCCTCCAGAAATATTTGTGCCATTGGAGCAAGGGGCAAAAATGTCTGTGACATTGAAGCAGGAAAAGACAGGGATGAAGGGCCAAACCAACTCCTAGATTCAGCAGACACATCCTCATGTGTAGTCTCCTATGTGTAATCTCCTACCAGTATGAGCAGCTGATACCTACCTCGGTAAGGGGAGGAAGCTGGGCCATGCATGCGCAGCCTGAGAGGAAGTGGTTGAAAAGGTCAGTCAGCAGAGTAGGGCTGGTCAGAAGGAAATTATCCCAATGCCAGAAAAGAATCAATGACCTAATGAGGGCAGCCAAGACAAGGAAGGCCTCAGCATGTGCGTGATGTTATTGTGCATTTAAAGATTTGGTCCAGTTGTAAAGTGGGTGGTTGGCAGAATGAGCAGATGATGAATGGGCGTAGTATCCAGGTTGGCACAAACTTAGCTATTAATGGGTAGGCAGTACAGCATAAAATAAACAGAAACTGTTAATGAGTGGATTCTTACACATCTTTTTAGGAGAAACAAAGCTGGAAAATCTAGGACACAAAAGCCCAGCTTCGGATATGGGACTGATAATTTAAGACTGAGATGAGGAGAGATTTCCTCACTCAGAGTTAAGAAAATTAAATTCTTAATCCCAGAAGGTTGTGGATGCTCCATTATTAAATATATTCAAGACTGGGACAAATAGACTTTTGATTTCTCGGAGTCAAAGGATATGGGGAGAAGGTTGGAAAATAACGTAAAGACAGGAACCTCAGTTGAATCCTTTATAATATATTTGTGTCTACTTAAAGGGCATCCAACCATATGTTCCCCTGAATTAAGAATTACCCATCAGCGAGGGAACTGACATGTAGCTTTTCAGCTGTCCAGCTGAGTTTTCTCTTCAGATTCTCTTGTTGTCTGACTACAGAAAACAACTGCTTTTGCAAAACGTGAAGCAGTTGAGGGGAATCTCCAGGGCACAAAGATAAATATAGCACTTGGGGGAGTGGGACATGATCAGTCAGTGCAAACCTGGCAGGGGGTGCCAGCCCGGCATTGTCTGATATGACGTGCCAGGGCTTGAGCTCACTCTGCACTATAAGAGTACCACCAGCAATTTACAGCAATTTATAAAACAGAAGTTCATGACTTTCCTAAAGTTTCTGAAAGAGTACTAGGCTGCCTGCACAGCTTTTCATTCACTCTGACTGTTCTTTCAGTCTCAGTAATTCTATCAAGTGAATTTCCCCAAGAATACTTCCTGCTATTAGTATTTAGAAACAGAGGCAGGAAGTTTACTGGCCCTTCCGTCCGATTCTGGGGATGAGCGAGGCTTGGAGAATGCCATTCTCCGTTGGCCTCTGGCAGGATCATATGAACCAATTTGTGCCGGTAAAATCCCATCCAATATGTTAAAATAAAAGTATTTTAAAACTAGCCATCATTATCAATGACTAATTTTAACTTAATTAATTTTCTTTTCTAACTATGAAAATAATCTTGTTACAATCATTTTGATATTAATGTTACCAATTCAAAGTTGAAAGGTTCCAGTGACTTGGGCTGAAACTGAATTAGCTAAGGTTCTCGACATTAGGTTTACAGTGATGCTGTCCATTCTCTTATCAGATGCTGCCACTCTGCTGGCTCTTTATGTTAACAGTTCAAATTGGCACTTCAAATTTAGCATTGCTCGTTGTAATGTTACTTACTTGTAAAAAGACAGCTATTCAAAAGTTTCAAATGTGATTTCCATTTATACTTGTCAGTCATTTGTATGATGTCTTGAAATGTTCCATGTAGACTACCAAACTGCTACCAGAGTCACCATATGTAATCATTCACAGTGAGACAAGGAGACAAGGCTGTTCCAGACGTAAGATCTACACTGTAAATGTAGCATATAAAAACTGCTGTGATAACAAAAGCCAATTGTTAATTTGTTGAACGGAGCTACAAAATGTCATTGTTATATATTCTGTTATACAGGAGGGACCATTGGATCTTGCAGTCGAGGGAGGCATTAACTCCCCACTTGGGAAGATTGTTGTATCTGCAATCTATGATGGAGGTGCTGCAGACAAGCATGGTGAGATTATTGCTCATATGTTCTGGTGTCCTCCTGTATCAGGGACATTTAGAAAACCTTGATTTCCATTTACAAGATCATTTTATTATTCCAGCACTTCACAAGTAGGAGGTGAACACATGAGGAAATGTTCACCCAATGTTCATGCAATAAAATAAATACTTTTGGTCAAGGTAATGTTGGAAATTAATAATTTAAACATGCAGTATTTCTCCCCATCCTAAGATATTTTTCTAACAAATATCTTTTATTTTCTACTATTCAACCAATTTCTTATCCATGCCCAACATTTACCCTCAATTCTCAAGGTTTTGAGGTAATCACTTGTCTTCCACGGTGAAGTTTGTCAGATATCTCCTGTAAATTCAGGTATAACCTTTTACAAGGTTTACCTCATTGCACTTGGGATGTTAATTCCTTAAAATAATGCAAGGAGATTAGTCAAGGAGATTCATCACCTTCTAAACCATATAGATCTCTGCTTCCTAAATTACTATCGGACTGATACTGTTAAAGCTTATGTCAATATAGGTGATTGTTATGTTGTTTCCTATTTAAGAATGTCACTATTTTAAAATATGGACACCATTTTGGTGTTTTTCCAAACTACTGGTGCTCCATCCACTCATCTCCCTGAAACCAACCCCAACCTCTACTTCAGTGATTTCATCATAATGATTCCAATTTCCTCCAATGAGTCTTGTGTGGTATAATCTCTTTTCACCCATCCAGGTTCTCCATTTTATTTAAATCAAATAGCAAACATTTAGCTGCCTTCTTGCTATGATTTCCTGATCACTCGTAATTTATGGATAAATAGAAATAAAATCTATCTTGGGACTGCGTTCACCTAAATATACATTTGGATGATACCCATCTAATGTAACAGATAATTGGTATGCCCTGAATAAAATTTTAAGCTAGCCTGAATTCAGTTGCTCCTGATTTGAAAATACAAAGTTAGTTATCCAAAATACAAAATAAATGGATGTATTTTTATCAAGTTGTGGCAGGAATTATATTTTCAGGGATAATCCTTTGTAAATGTGAAATAATGCCTATCTCAAGAATGCTTGTTATTGGACTGAAGCCAATTCAAATGTGAACAACTTTGTTCTGAAACTTGAAGATCCTATTTTCAAAGTTGCAAAAATTCTTCACAACCCCTGTACAGTTTCCTGCATGGATGAACTTCAGTCTTCTGGGGATTTGAAAGATTGAGCAAGAAGTTCTAACTGAGCCAGTGAAGTATCATGTTTTACTATCTTTATTGGAAACATGTCCTTGTCCCAATTTAGATAAGCTCTAGCTTCTAATTTAGTTTGAGCTTCATTCTAAAACCAGCATAGAATTCTTGCCACATTGGTTTTAGTGAAAATATGTCGTAGGCTAGTGCATAGATTAATTTTATGAAAGTTTTATGTAAAAATGCAAGGTCTTCGAACTGGGATGCTACCTCAGTGACTGTGACATTCCTCTGTCTCAAGAGTTCAGTATTTCAGAATCAGAAACCTGTATCAAAACCTAAGATTACATTTAAGTCTCACTTCAGGGCTTGAGTATGAAAAACAAAGCTGACATCCCAGTGTAGTACAGAGAGTATGCTGCATTATTGGATGTGTCATCTTTTGAATGAGATGTTAAATCAAGGTCCCATCTGCCTCTTTGACTAGGTGTAAATGATCCAAAGCACTGCTTTGAAGATTTCTTGGAGCAGAGAAGGCTGAGAGGAGACCTGATTTAAGGTGTACAAAATTTTGAGTGGCGGAGATAAAGTGGATAGGAAGGAACTTTTCCCCTTAGCAGAGGGGTTAATAACCAGGGGACAAAGATTGAAGATGTGAGGAAAAACCTTTTCACCCAGAGGGTAGTGGAAATCTGGAACTTACAGGCTGAAAGGATGTTAGAGACAAGAACCCTCACAACATTTAAGTTGTATCTAGATGACCACTTGAAGTGCTATAGCATACAAAACTACAGATCAAGTGCTGGAAAATGGGAATAAATAGATAGATAGTTGATGGCCAGTGCAGACACGGTTGGCTGAAGGACCTCATTCTCTGCTGTAAAACTCTATGGGTGGAATTTTATGGGAATTCCAAGTGTCTAGTTAGTGTGTACGCAGGAGAGTTTCGGATCCATTTTTTGGGTGAGTCTATAATCCGAATCTTATAGACATAAACATTGAAAAATGAGCTAGACCATTTCTAGCCACAGGATGGATTAGGCAGCAAGGCCACTGCAGCAGCCAAGGGAGCCATTGCACATGTGCATACCTGTGGTGCACATGTGCAAGAGCTGGCGGGACTCATAGTGCCCTCCTCCAGCGATCCAGGGGCCCAATGGTCAACAGTGAGTGCCCCGCCATCACCCAGAACTATCACCCCACCCTCCCTCCCTGGCTAGAACAATTGCACCCCCCACTCCCCACCAATTGCATGTAGAGTGGCAGCAGGCCCCGCCTCCCCACCCAATCGGGCAACCTCCTGTAGGTCCCTTCACTGACCTGGTCCTGCACCAGCCTGGCCCTGCCCGTTAAGGCCGTGCCCCTCCATAGGTCCTGCCCTGTGACCCTGCCCCTCAGGCCCCATCCCATCAGACCCAGCCCCTCTGGCAGTCTGGTTCTACCAGCAAAGCCATCACAACTGCTCCCCATTCTTTGGGACCAGGTGTTTTTATCGCTGGAGAAAACCTCTCCTGGTGAGCCACAAAAGTATGAGCCCGAGCAATTACATCCCGGGCTCACTAATCATGTGTTAGTGCTATTTTAAATATATTTAAAGAATTTATTCAGCCTCTTACCAGAAATGGTTGAGAGGCTGAATGTGCTGGAAATCCAATGCCAGTAAGATCACAAGAGCAGAGAAATTGGGCATGAACTGGAGTTCTTGGCTCTTGTGTAATTTCACTGGTTCACCCCGCCCTCGGATGGGCAGGGCATAGTGATTCTCTGGTGTCGCTCCAGTGAATGAAGTTTTGACTGAGCACCAAATTCTCCTTTTTTTGCTGGCACCGGGCCAGATACAGATGAGATTGGAAGATCCTGCCCCATAGATTTGTCCTTCAGTAAACTTCACTAAAGAGATCAGCTATTCATGTTCATAGGGCTGTTTGTAAGAGTTTGTTCTGTGCGATTGGCTGCTACATTTCCAACGTTACAACAGCGACTGCACTTCAAACAATGTTTCATTGGATGTAAAGCACTTTGAGATCACAGAAAGCATTGAAACCCTACGGTGCAGAAGGAGGCCATTTGGCACATCAAGTCTACACCGACAACAATCCCATCCAGGTCCTATCCCCATTATCCCACGTATTTACCCCACTAATCCCTCTAACCTATGCATCCCAGGACACTAAGGGGCAGATTAGCATGGCCAATGCACCTAACCCACCCATCTTTGGACTGTGGGAGGAAACTGGAGCACCCGGAGCAAACCCATGCAGACAAGGCGAGAACGTGCAAACTCCACATAGACAGTGACCCAAGGCAGGAATTGAACCCAGGTCCCTGGATTTGTGACGCAACAGTGCTAACTACTGCGCCACTGTGCTGCCTCTCAGATCACCGTTGGTTGTGAAAAATGTAATATAAACATATGTCTTGCCTTTTTCTTTTTACATATGATTATGCAATAGTGCAAGCATTGTTGCATTGTAATCAAAGAACCCATACAGGAAAAAAACAAAATCGTCTATTGCAGCTGAGATTTTCTGGTGCATGTGAGTGATGTTTGGATTGGAATGTCAAATCTTCCACTCTCGCTTGCAACAGGTCCTGCCAGACCAGAGAATCCCACCCATAAGTGTTGTTGCAAAAAAACCTAAAACTCATTCATGGAAAAGAGATACCCATATTCAGAAGGAAGTCCCACAAAAATGAACACACAGATCCACGTAGTCAAAATCTGGAAACACTGAATTTCCAGTTTGTTAAAATTCCTCAGTTTTAAGGATAGATCAGTGCTTCAACTTGATTGGTCAAAATCATCAATTATGAAGCTATATTTTCCAGCCATCTAGAAGCCAGTAGGGTACATATCTGCAAAGATATTTATATCGATGATCTGGAGGAGGGGGCTGAGTGTAGGGTGACGAAATTTGCTGATGACACGAAGATGAGTAGAAAAGCAAATTGCGTGGAGGGTGTGGAAAGTCTGCAGAGAGATCTGGATAGGCTGAGCGAGTGGGCGAGGACCTGGCAGATGGAGTATAATGTTAGCAAGTGTGAGGTTATCCACTTTGGCAGAAATAATAGTTGGAGGGATTATTATTTAAAAGGCGAAAAGCTGCAGCATGCTACGGTGCAGAGGGACCTGGGGGTCCTTGTGCATGAGTCGCAAAAACCCAGTCTGCAGGTGCAGCAGGTGATCAAGAAGACGAATGGAATGTTGGCTTTTATAGTGAGGGGGATAGAATATAAAAGCAGGGAGGTCTTGCTGCAACTGTACAAGGCACTGTTGAGGCCGCAGCAGGAGTACTGTGTGCAGTTTTGGTCGCCGCACTTGCGCAAGGATATATTGGCCTTGGAGGGAGTGCAAAGGAGGTTCACTAGGCTGATACCGGAGATGAGGGGGTTGGCCTATGAAGAGAGACTAAATAGATTGGGTCTGTACTCGTTGGAGTTTAGAAGGCTGAGGGGGGATCTTATAGAGACGTTTAAGATAATGAAGGGGATGGATAGGGTAGAGGTAGAGAGATTCTTCCCGCTTAGAAAGGATAGCAGGACGAGAGGACACAGCCTCAAGATAAGAGGGGGTGCAGTTTAGATCAGAGTTGAGGAGGAACTTCTTCACTCAAAGGGTGGTGAATCTCTGGAATTCTCTGCCCGTTGAAATGGTGAAGGCTACCTCACTAAATATATTTAGGTCACGGGTAGATAGGTTTCTGATAAACACGGGAATTAAGGGTTACGGGGAGAAAGCGGGAAAGTGGAGCTGATCCACTTCAGATCAGCCATGACCTTACTGAATGGCGGGGCAGGCTCGAAGGGCTAGATGGCCTACTCCTGCTCCTATTTCTTATGTTCTTAAAGAAAGGATCCAACAGCAGCTTTGTAGGCTAGATCAAAGGTTCTCAACTGAGGATCTATGTGAAGGTTTCATTGGGTCTGCTCGTAGCCCCCTGGCTCCAGAATGCACACAAGTTGAAGTAAATTTTATTTAATTTCCAAAGCTTACATTATTCAGGGCACAGAGATTTAATCTTCCAACTGCGTGTCACTGATTGATATTGGCACACTCAGCATCACTCCAAACCTCAATTCAGCCACACACTGATAAGGAACTGGAAAGAGTTATTTGACTCAAGAGGCTCACGGCTATCAGTCCAGCTTCAGCCATGCTTATAGGAAAAGCATGTGCTCTAAACACTCGCCCGGAGATTGAGATTTCCCTGATCTATGGGACAAATAACAATGTTTGGTAGTCATTTGCACCTTATAAAACTTTCTATTTTCAGCCTTTGCTGCAACTTGGGAGCAGTTTATGCAGCCTATTTAATAACTACTCATCACCAACACTAGTGGGAGCTGCAACAGCAGCTGCCAAAAGATATGCAGGTTAGGCAGATTTGCCATGGTAAATTGCTCTTAGTGTCACAGGGATTAGCAGGATAAATACATGGGGTTATGGGGATAGGACCTGGGTGCAATTGTTGATGCAGTCTCAATGGGCTGTATGGCCTCCTTCAACACTGTTAGGATTCTATGATTCTCCACACTGGCTTGTTGAAAATCAGATTTAGATGCCTTAACAGGTTTGTGGGCGCGTGCATCCATCAGTAGGCAAGGTCATCCAGAATAGTGATTGTCTGCTATGTCCTGCATTATATGGCCTTGTAGGAAGATAGTCATGATGTGGAGATGCCAGTGTTGGACTGGGGTGGGTACAGTAAGTCTCACAACACCAGCTTAAAGTCCAACAAGTTTATTTGGCATCATGAGCTTTCAAGCTCATGATACCAGATAAACCTGTTGGACTTTAACCTAGTGTGTGAGACTTCTTATTGTTGCAGGAAGAGAAAGCTGCAGACCATTTGATATCTTCTGAGGAGGAGGCAGAGGAGCAAAATGTGGCCAGGGTCACTGTAGTTACATATCTGGCTGCCAGGAAGCCCACAATAGGTTCATGCAAGTACAGTTCAGATCAATGTACAAGCCTAAAGCCATTAGTAAGACTAAATTCTCTGGGCCTATCACATCCCAGCACAGAGCATTTCCACAGTTATTAATTTCTCCTCACAAGCACACATTCCATTCAAGGTGTGCCATTCTGATTAAGGTTTTTGTCCATGAGGAAATTGGAATGTAGCAATGAAGAGGGCAAAATATATATTTTTTTAAACTTTCCTCTTTTGCTTTTAGATGATATTTACACAGTTGCAGACAACCAAGCCATTCCCTTGTGCAAATGAGAAGTCAGAAATATTTCTCTTCCGCTTTCTTCACTTCTGTGTAGTGATAGTGTTGTGACTTTAGCAGAGCTAAAGGATAATTGTTCATTCCTTTGCATCGACAAATGAGATGCCTGCAGGAGATGTCCTCTGGGTTTTAAAATCTATGAGGACCCAGCCAAAGATTGCCGACTGTCCACCAGACATTATCATTGGGGTTGGGAACAACACGAGGGGTTCTGACTGAAAATGGGGCAAAAAGGGTGTTGCTGGACAAGGAATGAGAAACAGATGTGCCTTGAGGAGGGTCCCCACTTCCCCTTAGCCCTTTGTCCAACCTTTCACTTGTGGCTCACCTTCACATCTGTGCAGACAGAAAGCTTGAGCTTGATACTGCATGTCAGCAGAAGATTGAACACTCATACAAAGCTTTCCTCCGTCCAGTGTAAAAATGGCAATCAGTGAGTGGGTCATTGGTCTGAGATGCCATGTACTTAATGCTCTACTGCAATTGATGTTTCATGTAGCCATTGTTTCCATGATAGTGGACATCTGCCTGAAACATGTGGCAGTCATGTTTGGGATGGACTCCTCCAGTCTATCTCCAAGGCTTCAAGAAATGCTGACAAAACCACTGCTGCATATAATTTCCCTCCTGATGGATATCCTTGATGCTTAGCATTTGTGTCCAGATGAACAGTGCTTGAAGTGTACTGCACCCTCCAATGGGCATTCTTCAATACTGTCCCCCTCAGCAGCACCTGCTGCTACTGAAATCTGATGTGCACCTTACCATGTAATAACCTAGAATGCTTACCCTCTTCTGGGTCTTCTCAGCCAGATCACACTGCAGCTTCTCTATTACAGTAAGAAGTCTCAGAACACCAGGTTAAAGTCCAACAGGTTTATTTGGTAGTAAAAGCTACTAGCTTTCAGAGCGCTGCTCCTTCATCAGGTAAGTGAAGGAGCAGCGCTGTGAAAGCTAGTGGCGTTTGCTGCCAAATAAACCTGTTGGACTTTAACCTGGTGTTCTGAGACTTCTTACTGTGTTTACCTAGTCCAATGCCGACATCTCCACACCATGGCTTCTCTGTTACCCATGAATGAATTGTGGGATATCAACAACATGCATTAGTGCTGACGTTGAGAAAGGGCATTAATTCAGCAAAGTGCAGATCACAATAGCTCCATTATAGGGGACATGAATTTAACATGACTTATGGTTAAGGACCAAGTAAGTGGCAATGTGTATTTGAATGCTGTCACCAGGCCCCTGAGCCACTTCCATCTCTCCATTGCCATTGCTCAGTATTTGAGCCACCCTGATAATCTCCATTGTTGTTAGGGTGACAATGGGTGTCAATCCATTCCAATTCATGTTTTCCCTGGAGTTTTGGGTTATCTTCTGTAATGAGAAAAGGCAGAGTTATGGGTGAGAAGGGGAATGAATGTTAAGGATAGATTGAGAATATTTGAGGAAGCTAACCATAAGACGTAGGTATAAGAGGGCAAGAGGATGAATATGAGTGATGAGATCTGAGGTGGAGATTTGAGGAGGTGTCTGGAGAGAAAGAAATGTGAGTAACTGCAAGGTTTCTTGGTCACAGCAGTGTTATGCAGGAGAATGTTAGGCAGCTAAGAGAGAGTGACAATTGCTACCTCAAGGTGGCATGACATTCACTATGTCAGGACTAATGAGATCATTTAAGCTTTTACTGCAGGGGACCCAAGTTTCCAGGCACAACATTTTGGCTGCACACAACGTCAGCAAATCCAGCCAGGCCTTCTTTATCAGACTGACTGTTCTTATCTCAGAATGCTTTCCTGGACCGTGATTCCACCATTACAATCAGAGACAAATTTGGAAGCCAGCTTTCCTATATCTGGCTCTCATCGTTTTCAGTCCCAGATGTGTTGTTGCCATTGTGACCCCTGCCAGGGTCTCTTTAAACAGAAATCCTTCAATGACAGATCCAACTTGTAATCCCACCCTGATCGTTTGAGGAACCTGTATGTGTGAGATAATGCCATGGTCCAGTTAAATAGACCTGACAAAGGCCACTGGGGATTTTCCCAGGTCCCTGGCCCACTGATGGTCCTGCCACTTCTGTGTGGACTAAATTGAGAAGATGCCAACAAGGAAATGTGTGCAAAAGTAGGGTGACAGAGAAGAGGTGACCAAAACCTTATTTGATAAATTGGAGGCAGTCATTTTCAGTTTAAGAAACAACAAAGAAGCAAAGCAATCGAAAGTTTGAATCAAGCACTCCACTGAATGGCTTGTCTGAGTAATTCTCACAATTTAGTACTGGATAATACAATTATTCCATAGTTTTCTACATATTTAGACCAGTTGCAGGGACATTTTTGTTGGAATATTCACATTCATGTTTTCACGACAAGTTGCCTTGAGAAAGACATCTGCACAACAACTTTCGGGTGAACTATAAGCCTCAATACAGAGTATTATAATTGCTGTCTAGAGGATTTATTCTGTTTTTGTCATTGATGGAAAGTCTCTGTTGCAGTGATGGCAGAGCACATTGCAATTGATTGTAATACTCTGGGTTAGGAAGTGGAGCGGTTTCTGCTCTTGATCAATATCCAAAGATTCCCATCAAAAACCAAATACCTATGTACATCACAACAGGCTCATGCTTTTGCTGACCGTCAAAGATCACGCAAGAATAACGTAAGGAGCCCCCTGGGATGGGGAACAAATCTAAGCAGGCAGAGTCGGACAGGCTGTGGTCTTCCTTATTTTTGTAAACTGTAAAAAAAAAATCCTCCTTGTGACTTCCTCCTCTAGATCTCCTCAGCATGATCCCACAAGGATGAGCTACAGACAAATGACTAGACTGCGGAGCTGTAGTCCACTAAGTAATCAATGATGAAGGACAGGGAATTCTATGTGAAATATTGCACTGAAAGGGAGACGGGGGTGACAAGATGGACTCGACTTAGAGACAGTCTTTCAGTCTTCAGTATATGTCACGTTATTATCAGCTTCTAATTTATTTTGATAATGGCTGAACAGCTGGGAGAGATAGTGTTACGAGTAGTGGAACCAGGCCTGTATAAAGTGGCAAAGCAATATATAGTGTATCAGTTTGCATATTTAGTGAACAGTAATAGTAGCTATTATATTTATACATAATTAATTGCTTTGTGAATAGATACAATGCACAGATTGTTTTCAAGGAGCCTGCAGTCCTTGAAATAATATATTTTCCAAGCACTCCTGTTTATGTACGTGATGACACTCTCACTAGCCCTATGTCAAATAGCACAGTGGTCACTATATGCTGATAAGTTGAGGAGGTGTAAAGTGAAGCAAATTCCGATGCACTCCATATGTCTCCCAAAGGACTGTGTGCTTATAGCACAGAATGCTTCTATTCGAGAAGTCTCCATTCACAGAATTTATGTTAGAATGTGAAGGGCTAAACCATTATAAATAGCCTTCTTTAATTTGTGTAATTTTAAACTACAAAATCTTAAAGATCATGTTTTAAAAGTTGAAATGTAGTTCCATAAAAAATTGACCATTGTTCCAATTCAGTTTTAACTAAAGCTAGTTAAAATAAATTGTTAAATTTCAGTTTCCCTCAAAGTAACATTTAATAGAATTAACAACTTGTTAATACAGTTGCTACAATTTTATTGGAATCTACAAATTTTGTGTTTATGGATATGTATAAGGTTACAAAATATTACACAATAGCTGTACCAATGTTTGCGTTGTGCAGAAGAAAGGTTGAGGTCATTCACTGAGGCGTGGCAACATGCCAGCAGGGAAGAGGCAAGGCTACGTTAAGCAGTAGAGAAGCTGCTTGAATGGCAATATTTGTGTGGATTGTGGTCACCATGGGAGTGACGGATGTTGATCTCTGTGTCTGATTTTAGTCAGTGAGGATACTTTACTGTGAAACAAGACTAATAATAGTCCTGAAAATGAAGGTTTTCATTTATGGTAAAGTTATTGTTGGCTGTTTACCACACAATAGAGGACGTTGGGTTCAAAGTTATCTCTTGGTTTCACACCATAATTGACCTTGTGTTGTTTTCGTTTCAATAAATATCACTTGGTAGATGTTGCCATTTATTTTATTCTGAGGTGATGTGGGAAACATTCATATGAGCACAAGTTGCTGGCACAAGCTGAGTAACATCATTGCAAATAAGGACCTCAGGGTCTGACCTGGAAGAATCCATTCAGACTAATCAGGATGCTAACCGGGTTTCCCAAAGTGCCTTGTATCTAGGAGTTTAACTGGTTCCAAAGGAAAAATAGTACCCTGGACCTGGAGTGGCAAAAAAGCGTGAACAAGCAGAGCCAGGCAGGCTTATTTTAGTAAGCTATTTTTAAAAAAAACTCTTCTTGTGGCTACCTTCAGCAATTCCTTTAAAGTCTGCGAGTTATCCTGCTGAAGACATGGAACAACACATCTAGGAGGAGAATTTGCAGCACAAATCTCTACCCAATTGATGACCAATATTGAATTGGGGTCCTCGTAACATTTGTACTTGGAGGGCAACTAACATGTTTCAACTAGAACATGAACACCCCAAGGATACTGAGGTCACTTACTACCTGTTATCATTGTGTATTCTTATCAGCAGTGTTTTTTTTCAAGTTAGGGTACAGTTACAATAAACAGACTGAATGTCTTAGAAAATGAACTTGTGGCTCAATTCTCCACCAAAAGCAGATTAATGGAATCTAGATGGTATTGATTTTAATGAAGCCAAGATGCTCTTGATTTTGGAAACAGGAGATTTTATTAACTATAAAGTAGTAATTTAGAGACAGTAAATGATTCATTATTTTCCTGTGAGGAGTTATTGTAGCATAACATTTATTGCATTACATTAGTGCTATTTATTCACTTGCCCATCTAATATTCAGTGAAGTCATTATTCAATTAAAGCTTAAAGCAAGGTCTGAAATAATGCTGCCCCAATTCTCAAAGGTGTCAGAAAAACCCTGTGGATGCATGAGAAATTTCCATTATTTAAAAATGGAAGTTTCTATTGACTATTCTGGGTGCATAATCAATGCCTATTTAAATGCCAGGCCCATTGAAGATACTGTCAAGATTGAAGGGTGATAAACCTTAACTGTGAATGTGATACATGAAATATGAGAGTAGATTTTGACTTCTGAGCAGCCAGCCAATGAAAGGTGCTTCTTGGCTATGAAGTGATCAGAATCATTTTGAGGCTCAGGCCTCATTTCAGTGAGCAAGTTTGCCACCCACCCAAAATGGAAGTCACACCCTTGCTCACCTGATTCAGGGTACCAACCTGAACAAGGGGACAGAGCCACAGTTACAGTGTCAGGCCAGCAGTGCCAGTGTTGGACCCATTGGAATGACTTGATTAATATTTCCGAGATCTCAAAGGCAATATATTGGGCAAGTAGAAATAAACAACAGGCTCCTCAACCGGGGGGAATCAGCCTAAAACATTAGAACAAGACTTTCCAGGAGTCAAGCTAACAAATAATTGCACTAGCAAAAGATAATAGAAGTTTGGAATTCTCATCCACAAATGGCTTTTGATGCTGGATCCATTGTTAAATTAAAAACTGAGATTGGTAGAGTTTTGTTAACCAAAGGACTTCAGCAATGTAAGTTCTCATTGAATGGTTCAAAAGGCTAAAGGGGCTAAATGGCCTAATTGTTTCTTCTTTAGGTGGAATTGTGAAAGGAGACCAAATAATGGCTGTCAATGGAAAGATTCTCACTGATGCCACCCTACATGAAGCCCAAACAACAGTGGCAAAGGCTTGGAATAGTGGTGGTGTAAGTATTTGTATCCTTCATATTGTGTTATTTACTGCATGACCAAAAAGCTACCCGTAACGTTTTTAACAAAAGAGCAAATTGGATCTCATTCAACTGCCTAGAGACACAAAATTCATTATTTTCATCCTCCCCCCCCCCCCCCCCCCAACCTCACACCCACCCCACCCCCGAAACCTTTAATTACTCACATTGTGGATGGATATAGTTAATTTTCAGTAATGACACTCAGGTTTACCTGACCACCACATCTTTCAATCCCTCAACTGCCTATGCTGTGATACTGCGTCTCTAATATCCGGTTATGGGTGAGCTGCAACTCACCATTGCCATTGTCTTAGCTGCCTGCGACAAGCTCCATATTCAAGCATTGATTCAAATCTCTTCTGTAGCCACTGTTCCTGGCTGAACCAGACTGTTTACAACTTCAACATCCTAATTAATGTAATACTCCAGTACTGCATCCATGGAGCTGGTGCTCTTTCTTTGCTCTGATGTTCAATTTCCTTTGTTTCTAAGCAGCAACCCCATTTCAGTTGGTGCAGCTCCCTTTTTAGAGAGACAGACTGTCTTTTGGAGTTGGAGGCTAGCTGGAACAGGTGCTAGCCTCACGTGCCTTTAGACCCCTGTTAAACTTTCAGGCAGCCAACAGGATCAGTTGAACCCTGCAATCAGGGAAAAGAGGAAGCAGCACTAAGTTAGCATTGCTATATATCTCAGAGGCACTGAGGGGCAGACAAGGAGGGGTGAGTTCTGACCTGTGTGCCTCAAAATGGGAGAAAGCATATCTTTAGCTCTCTGCCTTTCCATTTTCCTCTCTCCTTCTTTAAGATATTACTTTAAAATCACTTCTTTGGTCAAACATTCAGTCATCCTTCCTATTATTTCCTTTAGCTTGAGCATGCATTTTTAAAAATATTTACTGTATATGACTTTTCCAATGCTGAAAATACTATTTAAATACAGGTGATTTTGTTCTCTTGATGATGCCGTTATATACACCTTATCACCTGGAAATTTAAGTAATCAGTTACCTGGAGGTTTTGAAAACAGAGATTCAATAAAACACATTAGTCAGAGAAACAGTTTTTGTTCTATCACCATCTGTGACTATTTTTTCCACCACACTGCGTTTCACTTAATATACAAATAAAGCAAAACTGAAATCAATTTTGTTTTTGCAGTCACAGGGAAAATATAACAAAAAAAGCTCTCAGACCAGTATATTTCCCTATCAACAATGTCAACAAACACAATTGTAGATATATGTATATATATATATATATATATATGTATATATGGGGCTGTTCCCCTCCAAAATAGGTTCTCGGTCCTGGAGGCTACAGTTGAGGAGAAATCAACTGGGGATAGCCAAAGGGAGCAGGTCTCTGGGGGTGAGCCTATTGGCAAGCCTCAGGTGGTTAGGGGTAAGAGATTGGGCCTCGTGATTGGGGACTCCACAGTTATGGGGACGGATAGGAGAGTTGGAGGTAAGGGTAGGGACTCTGGGCTGGTGTGTTGCCTACCAGGGGCTGGGGTCCAGGATGTATCGGACAGAGTATTCAGGACTCTTAGGGGAGAGGGAGATCAACCCCAAGTTATAGTTCATGTGGGGACACATGACATAGGGAGATTAAGGGAAGGGGATATTAAGCAAAGATTTATGGAGTTGGGGTGGAAACTCAAGGCGAAGTCAGAAAGAGTAGTTATATCTGGACTCTTGCCTGTGCCACGGGATAGTTTAGAGAGGAATAGGGAGAGGGAAAGTTTGAACTCGTGGCTGAGGGGATGGTGCAGGAGGGAGGGGTTCAGGTACTTGAGCAATTGGGGCTCATTCTGGGGAAGGTGGGACCTCTATAAGAGGGATGGTCTACACCTGAACCAGAGGGGAATCAATATCCTGGGGGGTAAATTTGCAAAAGCGATGCAGGAAGGTTTAAACTGATTCGGACGGGGGGAGGGATAGTGAGGAAAGGGGGTGAAAGTGAGGGGGGCATAGTTGGGGAATGCAGGGCACGGCATAGTGGGGGTGGGGCGGAGCAGGGTTTGAAATGCGTGTACTTTAATGCGAGGAGTATTCGCAATAAAGTGGATGAACTTGCAGCGTGGATCAGTACCTGGGACTTTGATGTTGTGGCCATTTCTGAGACATGGATAGAGCAGGGTCAGGAATGGATGTTGCAGGTTCCGGGGTACAAATGCTTTAGTCGGAGTAGAGAAGAAGGTAGAAGGGGGGGTGGGGTAGCATTGCTAGTCAAGGACTGTATCACAGTGTCGGAGAGAAAGTTTGATGAGGACTTGTCAGTTGAGGTAGTATGGGCGGAGATTAGAAATAGGAGAGGAGAGGTCACCCTGTTGGGAGTCTTTTATAGACCTCCTAAAAGTTCTAGAGAGGTTGAGGAAAGGATTGCGGAGACAATCCTGGTTAGGAGTGAAAGTAATAGGGTAATTGTTATGGGGGACTTTAACTTTACGAATATTGATTGGAGTTGCTATAGTTCTAGCTCGCTAGAGGGGTCAGTGTTTGTACAAAGCGTGCAGGAAGGTTTTTTGTCTCAGTATGTAGACAGGCCAACTAGAGGTGAGGCTATATTGGATTTGGTGCTGGGAAATGAGCCAGACCAGGTGCTAGACTTGGAAGTTGGTGTGCATTTTGGTGATAGTGACCACAATTCGGTTACGTTCACCTTAGTGATGGGAAGAGATAGGCATGAACCTCGGGTCAGCAATTTTAGCTGGGGTAAGGGCGATTATGAGGCTATCAGGAGTGAATTAGGAAGCATGGATTGGATTAGGGGATTACAGGGACTGGGAACGTCTGAAATGTGGAGTTTTTTCAAGGAGCAGCTACTGCGAGTCCTTGATAGGTATGTCCCTGTCAGGCATGGTGGATTTGGTAGATCTAGGGAACCGTGGTGCACTAAAAGAGTTGAGTCGATGGTTAAAAAGAAAAAGGAGGCTTATGTTCGGATGAGATTGGAGGGCTCAGATAGTGCACTAGAAAGCTTTAGATTGGCTAGGAGGGAGTTGAAGAGTGAGTTGAGAAGGGCTAAAAGAGGACATGAGAAGACTTTGGCTGATAGGATTAAGGAGAATCCTAAGGCGTTCTATAAGTATGTCAAGAACAGAAGGTTGGTCAGGGCAAGATTAGGGCCAGTTACAGACAGCAGGGGGAAGTTGTGTGTGGAACCGGAGGAGATTGGAGAAGTATTGAACCAATATTTCTCTTCGGTGTTCACGCAGGGGGACATGAATATAGCTGAGGAGGACATTGGGTTGCAGGGGTGTAAAATAGACAGTATTACGGTTGATAAAGAGGATGTGCTGGAAATTCTTGAGGGGCTGAAAATAGATAAGTCCCCTGGTCCGGATGGGATCTACCCTAGGATTCTCTGGGAGGCTAGAGAGGTGATTGCAGAGCCTCTGGCTCAGATCTTCAGGTCGTCATTGGTCTCTGGTGTAGTCCCGGAGGATTGGAGGATAGCGAATGTTGTCCCATTGTTTAAGAAGGGGAACAGAGACTTTGCCGGGAATTATAGACCGGTGAGTCTTACTTCTGTTGTGGGCAAGGTTTTAGAAAAAATTATTAGGGATAGGATTTATAGTTATTTGGAGTGTAATGAATTGATTAGAAATAGTCAGCATGGTTTTGTAGCGGGTAGGTCGTGCCTTACTAACCTTATTGAGTTTTTTGAGAAGGTGACCAAAGAGGTGGATGGGGGTAAGGCAGTTGACGTGGTATACATGGATTTTAGTAAGGCGTTCGATAAGGTTCACCATGGTAGGCTTCTGCAGAAAATGCAGATGTATGGGATTGTGGGTAATCTAGGAAGTTGGATCAGGAATTGGCTATCAGATAGGAGACAGAGGGTGGTGGTGGATGGTAAATATTCATCATGGAGTGCAGTTACGAGTGGTGTGCCTCAGGGATCTGTTTTGGGGCCACTGTTGTTTGTAATTTTTATTAACGATCTGGATGAGGGTATAGTTGGGTGGATTAGTAAATTTGCTGATGACACCAAAGTTGGAGGTGTGGTAGATTGTGAGGAAGGGTGTCATAGTCTGCAGGGAGACTTAGATAGGTTGCAGAGCTGGGCCGAGAGGTGGCGGATGGAATTTAATGCGGAGAAGTGTGAGGTAATTCACTTTGGTAGGAGCAACAGATGTGTCGAGTATAGGGCTAACGAGAGGACTTTGAATAGTGTGGATGAACAGAGGGATCTAGGTGTGTGTGTACATAGATCCCTGAAAGTTGGGAATCAAGTAGATAAGGTTGTCAAGAAGGCGTACGGTGTCTTGGCGTTTATTGGTAGGGGGATTGAATTTAGGAGTCGCAGTGTAATGTTGCAACTGTACACTACTCTAGTGCGGCCGCACTTGGAGTACTGTGTGCAGTTCTGGTCCCCGCATTACAAGAAGGATGTGGAGGCGTTGGAGAGGGTGCAGAGGAGGTTTACTAGGATGTTGCCTGGTATGGTGGGGAGGTCCTATGAGGAGAGACTGAGGGATCTAGGGTTGTTTTCGTTGGGAAGAAGGCGGCTAAGAGGGGATCTTATTGAAACATATAAGATGATTAGAGGTTTAGATAGGGTGGATAGTGATAGCCTTTTTCCTCGGATGGAGAAAGCTAGCACGAGGGGGCATGGCTTTAAATTAAGGGGGGGTAGCTACAGGACGGATGTCAGGGGTAGGTTCTTTACCCAGCGGGTGGTGAGGGATTGGAATGCCCTGCCTGCTGCAGTTGTAAATGCGTCTAGTTTGGGGGCGTTTAAGAGATCTCTGGATAGGTTTATGGACGAAAAGGGATTGGTATAGGCTAGTGGGTCATTGTTTTTGTAACTGGTCGGCGCAACATCGTGGGCCGAAGGGCCTGTTCTGCGCTGTAATGTTCTATGTTCTATGTTCTATGTTCTATGTTCTATGTTCTATGACCAACTCATTTCATGTTCCCCCTCATCTTTCTGTAAATACTATTAAGCGTTTATAAAAACAAAGGATGGATATTCAGTCTGTCAACTCAGGAATATGTGTGAGATCTACTCAAAGGTGAAAATATACAGACTGTAGATGAGCCATGATGTTAGGTATGGGGTGGAGGGAGGTGGAAAGACAAAATAAATGAGGTGGAAACAATGAAAGCAGGAAGTAATCTGAATGATGCAGACAGCAGTTTTTTTTTTAATTCATTAGTAGAACTTAGATGTTGGTGGCTGGCCAGCATTTATTGCCCATCCCTAATTTCCTGAGGGCAGTTGAGAGTGAACCACATTGCTGTGATTCTGGAATCACATGTAGGCCACACTGGGTGGCCTAAAGTACCAGATAGGTTTTTCTGACAGTGAACAATGGTTTTGTTGTCATCAGTAGGTTTTTAATTCCAGATTTTTTTTATTGAATTCAAATTCTACCACCTGCCGTGGCAGGATTTGAACCCAGTCCCCAGAACATTAGCTGAGTTTCTGAATTAATTGTCTAGCAATAATAGGTCTTGTGGTTCCTGTACCACTCCTAGTGGAAATAAGGACTGCAAATCCAGGAGCATGCAAACAATGGCACCCTGCATAATCATAAACTCCACTACCCTAGCAAAGCCACACACCACCTTACCCTGCTTCTTACTGCTTAGAGACTCCATGATACAATCACCTCTCCTTGGAAATGCAACCTCTGTCATTCCTCATACATAGCAATGGATGACATATAGGAGATACATATCCATCACCTGAACTCCATGAGAATATTCCCCTCATCCAGAGAAGTTTAAGTAACTATGACCTTCATCCATTAGTTTGAAGGTCCATGTTCTGCTTAAGGAGATTGCATGGCTTTGTTGAATCTGACTCACAATAGATATTGTTCCAGGCTGAGGACGAAGGCTGCCCTGATGACAGATGGTGGGTAGTGTATTCTGTGGAGAGCAAATCTCACCTTCCTCTTTGCACAGCTTCCCCTTTCTGGAACATCTTCTCCAGTTTTCAATTGTGTTGCAGACCCAGGTGCTGCAGTATCCTGTACAGATCAAATTATCTGTCCTCCTTGAATGGATGTACAACTCACAAAGAGACCTGCAAAAACAAGCTACGGCACGTTCATAAACATTTTTGAAGCAAAATTAATTCAAAAGCACCTCAAATGCAAGTCGGATGGCAGAGCCTTTAAGTAACACTAGTTGAGAAGAAGAGGGCACATATGCAACTGATTAGAATAGGATTCTCTATGGTCCATGCTGGAAATGGCAGACTGTGTGGCCCATACTGTTATGTCTCTTGGAGCTTTCGTTGCACTAACCTAAAGTTAATTTATGAGTCACAAGTAGGTTGATATTAACACTGCAATGACGTTTCTGTGAAAATTCCCTAGTCACCACACTCCGGTGCCAGTTCAGATACACTAAGAGAGAATTTAGCATGGCCAATCCACCTAACCAGCACATTTTTTGGATTGTGAGCGGAAAATGGAGCACCTGGAGGAAACTCACACAGGCATAGGGAGAATGTGCAAACTCCACACTGACAGTGACCCAAGCCAGGAATTGAACCCAGATCCCTGGCACTGTGAGGCAGCAACTGTGCCGTCCCAACAGGTTTTGAGGAGAAAATTTCAGAGTGTGTACTTCCATGGCAGCTGAAAGTATGATGGCCAATGATGGATTGAAGGGAGGAATGCAAAAATAGGTTGGCAAGTAAAATGTCTTGAAGGTTGGGTGTAGAGAATCGTTGGTTTACAGACATGGGGAGGGTCAGGCCATGGAGGAATTTAAATAAAAGAATAAGAATTTTAAATTTGAAACACTGGGAGACGAAGAACAAATATAAACTGCTTTTTAACTTAAAATCATACTGTCACTCATGAATTAATTTTTTTTTGCTTGGAGTGTTTATTAGATCAATTTTAGCATTTTATGATTCAGACATCTACTAAATTGGAAATGGAAACACACAACCCACAGAGTGTACACATACTTCACCCCCCAGTGGATTATTACTTCATCACCCAATGCATTATTATACCATGAAATCAACTACCTCATAAAGTTCCTTCCATTACTTCTGCAAAAATAACCATCAACATGATTCATAGCTCAATATTTTTGATTCCTATTTCTGCTGGTGATTCATTACTTTTCTAAAGTTGGTGTTGCCCCCAAATCACCAACATTCTTTGATTATCTGTAAAATCATTCTAAGTAAGAATGAAAAGATACAGGCACACCTACATGAGGTCAAAAGCAATTCCGTACTATGTTCAAAGTACAAGTTAGTGGAAAAGTACACATTGGTTAAAATTTATTTAGTCCATCACCTTGTATCTATACATTAATGTCTCCAACCCCATAGAAGATGGATTTTAATATAAGCAAGAAAAAAACTGTGCTGGAATTACAACTTACTGCCAAGGAATAAAATTGGTACATCGGATCAACTGCTTATTATTAGAAACATCCCAATGATATTCCCATTGATTTCAAATTACAAATCAACCCCATTAAAACAAAATGGGACAGAAAATTTGGAGAACCATTTAAAGGTCCATGGGCTTTGGGTCTTGGAGCATGCGCGGCTAGAAAATCCCACCCAAGTTTTCCTATGGCCAAGTACCTCAATTACATTTAAAAATTAACCAAAAAAGGTATACTGGCCAAATAGATCTCAGATTCAATTCTTGCTGCCTGCTGGGTAAGTTGGTTAAAAAAATAGTATCCCTTAGTGTCCAAAGACTAGAGATAAGTAAAACAGATTGAAGTTCCTGCATCTAACTCTACTCAAATGACATCCATTAGAAAATGCATGTACGTGAGAATCTGTTGAGAAGAGGATCAGACTAGTCAATGATTCATCCCATAGTTAAGTAGATATAAACCATTTTTATTATCAATCATAAAGCTGTTGTATTTCTATTACAGGACTGGATAGACCTTGTTATTGCTGTGTCCCCGCCAAAGGAATATGAAGATGAAGTGTAAGTTTAATTTACAGTCAGACTTTGGTTGATTTCCAACTCCCCCTGATATATATGCATTAGCATTTCTGTATTAATCTTCAAAATATTTTCTTTTTAATGTCATTACTCCACCATTTTCTGCTCTTTAAAGAACAGGCAAATGATTTATCTCCAGGCTGCTGCCGATACTGCTGTGGGGGAAGCCAGTAGAAGGTGACCTGCAGTCCAAGTTGGGGTGAGGACAGGGAAGGACAAGGCAGAGGTGCAACATGCTTATCACTTAACTGCCCTCTGAAGTGGTTCAGCAAGCCTTTCAGTTATATGAAATTGCTAATGATTTCAGAAGACAATCAACCGAACGTTCTTTGAACTATTGGGGATGGCAATTAATGCTGGCCTTGCCAGTAATTACCACATCCTGCGAATGAATATTTTTTTAAAAACTGTTAATCTTTGATGAATACCAACTACTGAATTCATTGTGTGGGTAGGTTTCATAAGGAAATCCGTGGGTGCACGCACATGCAAGTTCCATGAACAGAACTGTGCCTTGTTGGTACATTCAAGGCTTAGAAGCAAGTTGACAATAATACCTTGCACATCTTGCAGGCGACGGTGCAGAGGGACCTCGGGGTCCTTGTGCATGAGTCGCAAAAACCCAGCTTGCAGGTGCAGCAGGTGGTCAGGAAGGCGAATGGGATGCTGGCCTTCATAGCGAGGGGGATTGAATATAAAAGTAGGGAGGTCTTGCTGCAGCTGTATAGGGCATTGGTGAGGCCGCAGCTGGAGTACTGTGTGCAGTTTTGGGCGCCGCACCTGCGCAAGGATATTTTGGCCCTGGAGGGAGTGCAGAGGAGGTTTACTAGGCTGATACCGGAGTTGAGGGGATTGAGCTATGAGGAGAGGCTGAATAAACTAGGCTTGTACTCGTTAGAGTTTAGAAGAATGAGGGGAGATCTCATTGAGACGTATAAGATGATGAATGGGATGGATAGGATAGAGGTGGAGAGACTTTTCCCGCTCAAAAAAGACAGTAGGACTAGGGGGCACAGCCTCAAGATAAAGGGGAGGCGGTTTAGAACGGAGTTGAGGAGGAACTTCTTCACTCAAAGGGTGGTGAATCTCTGGAATTCTCTGCCCGTTGAAGTGGTGGAGGCTGCCTCGCTAAATATTTTTAAGAAGCGGGTTGATGGGTTCTTGATAAGAGAGGGGATTAAGGGTTATGGGGAGAGGGCGGGAAAGTGGAACTGAGCCACAACAGATCAGCCATGATCTTATTGAATGGCGGGGCAGGCTCGAAGGGCTAGATGGCCTACTCCTGCTCCTATTTCTTATGTTCTTATGTTCTTATGTTCTTATCTATCACCCTAGCTTCAGGGAAAATGATGTTTCTGGCAGGGGTTATGTACCTTGTAATATTCATTAATTTTAGCTGCAAATTTGCACCTATGTCAGGGGTACATGAATAAGACAGACTTCAGTTATCTCTTAATCAACAGTCAATGACAAAGCAGCTGAATCCTATGATGTTCACTACAGATTTTACAAGGCTGTTGTATCATTACAGTTGAGGGTGGAGAGAGTTACATTGCTATTAGTTGTGTACTGCGGAGATTTAACTGTCTTTGGACTAGATGGTACAGCTTGGTTACAGCTTTCTCCTGAACCTGATCAACATTATCAGCTGATCCTCAATAATGTCTAGATAGCTGATTCTGGTGCAGTATGTCTGATGTTTGGGATCAATTGTTCTTGAGATGATGCACCTCCTATGCTTTCCAAGTCTCAAGTAGCTGCTGTTGCTGCTAAACTAACAAGTCGCTGGCAATTGGCACTTCATTCATCTGTGGATTCTATCAGTGCTAAAGTATAGTAATGCAAAGATCACCACTACAGCATCCTTGAAGATGTACTCAAGGGACATTTTAAATTGAACAAACAAACTTTATTTACAAGGTTGTTTCATGAGATGCATGCTTCAGGGAGATAGTTCACGTACACTCATTTTAACTCAGAAGACTCTTCCTTTAGAGAGGTTCTTTACACTAGGTGTTCAGACCACATGACCCTTACTCGGTAAGGCTGGTCTTAAATTGACAATTGCCACATCCCTTCCCTTTAACTCCTTTTTACAATCCTTACCTACCAAATTACCTGATACAGGTGAATAGAAAACACTGTCAAAATCTGAGAAATAATTACATTTGTACTTAGTCCTGAATTCTCGTTATACACTATATTCATAGGTTTAATAATTACAACTCAAGTCTTTGAGGAAGTTTTCTGTTTCGGGAAGAGCAGCGTAATATAATAGTTTGAGATGTTTCCACAGAATCAGTGTTATCAGGAACTGTAATAGTGGGTACCTCTTTTGGTATAGGCAGTTGATAACTACTTGATTCAACAGAGACCTCAGTTTTCTGTGTAACAGGTCAGTCAGGTACTTTGGTGCTTCAAAAACATTTCTTGATGGGAACATTTACTGCTGGAGTGCCTGTACCCCTCGAGTGATTCATGTGTTTATGAACGATCTGTCCCTTTATGTCTACCTGGTATGAAAGCCATTCTGAGAGACTATAGTTCCTGGAATCCAACTTGGTCTACTATCAAAGTTTTTCACATTTACGGTTTCATTTTCCACGGTCCACTATATATGAATCATTAGCCAAAAGAGAAAATGCTGGAAAATCTCAGCAGGTCTGGCAGCATCTGTAAGGAGAGAAAAGAGCTGACATTTCGAGTCCAGATGACCCTTTGTTCAGTTTTGATAAAGGGTCACTGGTTGTTTTCTCATTATCTTTGCTGGTCTCTACTCTCCCTGGCAAATTTGGAAACAGTCTTGTCCTGAGGTGATGTTTGATTAGTAATTCTACTGGTGGAATTCCCATTATTGCATGCAGAGTGTACAGAAGCTAGGAAGGAAGCATGTGACTTTGATTTTCAAAGTTCTTCCTGACAGTCTCTTTAGGCCAAACTTGAAAATTTGGACAGCTCCCTTGGCTAGCCCATTTGATACTAGGTGATAATATACAAATCTATTGAGACAAATGAAGTTTTGAAATTCAGCACTTGTGAACACGGTTCCATTGTCTGAAACAATTACGTTGTGTTATCCATGAGCTGAAAAGCATTCACGTAACTTTTCAATGGTAGCATGAAAAGTAGGCGACTTCACCTCAAAAAACTTAATCCATTTAGAGTTTGCATCGATCATGAGCAAAAACATTGTGCCCAGGATTGGACCAACATAATCGATATGGATCAATGCCCATGTTTAGCCAGGCCATTCCCAAGGACACAGTGGGGCTACAGTCAGCAACCTTTGTTGCAATTGGCAAATTTGACAGTGCAGGATTAGCTTTTTGATATCTGTATAAATGTCAGGCTGCCAAACATAACTCCTGGTGAGCGTGTTCATCTTACAGAAACCAGGATGAATGCTGTGTAATTCAGTAAGAAACAGCTCTCTACCTGGTACAGGAACAATTACTCTTTCTCCACAAATCTGATGGCATTCTGGCGACTCAATTGTATTTATGGGTAAAGAATGGTTTCCTTGGAAAATGGCTCATTTACCCACCCTGTAAGTATTGTGTCTCCCACTTTGGATAGAAGCAGATTTTGATTGATCCAGTGCCTAACTTGTTTTGCACAGACTGGTAATGAGTCTAAAAAATGTAATGCCATGATGATCTTTTGTCCTACAGGAGTACATGTTACGCTTTCTTGCAAGGGTAGGTGATTAAAGGCATTTTCATTTGCTATGTGTACCCCAGGTCAGTATTTGAAAGTACATTTGTAGGCGGATAGAATTAACACCCATTGCTGAATTCATGCCGAGGCAATCGGCAAGATAGCCTTGTCCTTCTTCAAGAGGCCCAAAAGCAGCTTGCGGTCAAAAATGTTGGTAAATTGTCTACCATGTAAGTGATGGAATTTAGTTGTTCAGACCACGTGACCCTTACTTAGTAATGCTGGTCTCAAAGTAACCATTGCACACAAACATAATTTTGATGCTACACATACATTTCATATCCAAAATAACATCTGTACCATGTCCCTACACTTAAACTGCAGCCATGCTGTCATGAGTATCTGTTCTAGAAGCATGCACCAGAAACAGAAAGATTGCAATTTCCATCAGCATATAAAATAGATTTGATTCTAGCAACATAACTTTCAGTTGCAACATTCCAGCCTCTCTTAATCTTTCACACCTAAACATGCATTCAGCAATAGGAAGGACCTACATCAGCATTTTTAAAAGGGATTACCTAAGATTACCTCTTACGTTCATTGCTAATTGATTTTGAAGGGCTGCTATTGAGTTAATCAAAGTATTGGCTGGTTTGTACCTATCATTTAAAGTTGTGAAGTTCAAAGAGTATTATGAGACATGTGGTGAAGGGTTCTTCTGTTCAGATCACTTGCTTCCATGTCTGAAGTGAAACAATACTGTGGCTGAAGACAGGAAAGCAGTAGTTCCCAAGAAGCGTTCCAAAAAAAATCCAAGAAAATGCCGTACATGGAGGCAAGAGGAGGAGGAAATCTAGGAAGAAGAGTTATGCATTTACAACTACGAAATGATGAAGCAGGTTCACCCCAACACTGGCATCAGCTCCAACATCATAAGCATCATGAACTCGTTCACCAACAATATCGTGAGCAAGGCTTTCTGCCTGGAAGATGCCAACAAGCATAGTCCCACCAGATCCCAGGAGATCCAGACTGTCATTTGCCCACTGCTGCCCGGGGAACTGGCCAAGCATGCAGTGTCGGTGGGGACAAATGCAGTGATCAGATACACCAGCTCCAAGTAAAGCCATGCCATTTGGTATAAAATGTGCCTAATTAAGGGTGTTGTACTTTCTGTCTTGCTTGGCCTGCAAAATTACAGAGAGGGAGAAGGAGCCATTTCTAATAGTTTGCAGTTGCTCTTCATTGCTGTATAATATTGGCACTCAACATGCAAAGTAAGGAAATAAATTGGGTGGGATTTTCTGGTTCCTCCCGCCAGTATAGGATCTTCCAGTCTCATTGAAGGTGACCACCCCCCCTCCCCTGGCAACAGGATGTGTGAGGCATACAAAATGCCAAGGGCTTTGGCAGGACCAGAAGTCCCTATTACTGGCCAATGGAATTTGCCTCCAATACAGGAAGTACACCACCAGTTGAGGGGGAGAGCAGGTTGGAAAATCCCACCCACAGTCTTTCTCTCCCAGAGAGACATGCAGAACTTTGCCAGGATATTAGGCTTCCCCATAGTGAAGAGTGCTATTTACTGCATCTAAATTCATAGATGTACCACAACTGCAAAGCATCCACATTCTTAATATGCTCAATGCATCATGCAGAGTAACACCCACTATCATGATGCCTTTACTCTGTACAAGTTCGCTATACCACCTGCGTTCCAGCCACTGCAGGAGATCAGAGGGTAGTTGCTGAGCAATGTAAGTTATCTGCTGACCAGCTGGTTCATGACTCTGACGTGCAACCCCTGCACACATTGGCAACGTACACAGAAAGAGAGCCATACTGCCACCAAGCAAGCCATTGAAGTGTTCAATCATGTTTCTGCTGCCTGGACCATCCTGCTGAAGCTCTACAATGGTGTATGATGGTGCATCATGATCTGCTAAATGTAGTACAGCCTCACATCATGAGGATGCAGCCCTTGCCCCTAGGTGTATGGAAGCAGTTGTGAAAGAAGTGGAGGAGAAAAGGGGGAGGCAGCCAACACACCCCACTTTCCAGATGGCCTGTCCATGATTGGCTAATCTAACGACAGTACCAATGATCACCACTCCAATTTCCCCTTTAGCAACAGTCACACCTCACAAATAACAGCAGCATCCCTTTGGCAACAGTGCTGAAATAAAGGCCACCACAAAACAAACATTACAAGCCATCTTTATGAGTCAAACTATGCCCTGTTGGGTGCAAAAATCACTTAATCAACTTAATCAATCTTATGCATTTCTTCGTGCCTATTTTCCATGTACAACCTTCTAAACTGTACATTGTATAATATCCGGCTGTCAGTGAGATCAGAGAGTGTTTCATCATCATCTGTCACATTTTCCTCTCCATTTCATATTTCTATACCACCGCCTAGCCAGGTTATGGTTCTTGTGTTTATGAGAATTTAGCATGACCAATGTTACAATGCACAGTCTAGCTTGAAATCATAGTCACTCAATAGCACATTTGGAGATGGCTTCATGCTGCAGCCGTTTAAATGGTATAAACTTCACACCAATTGTTCATTTAAATGGCTGCAGTCAAATTAATTCCAAAATTATCAATACTTCAGAAAAATATATCAACAAGGTCAACAAATCTAAACTGTAAAGACTCAGTAATACCTTTTGGAGAATAAAATATTTTGCTGCAAATGAATTACCTGGAGCTCCAACCAACTTTTCCAGCAAAAAAGATGCAGTGATCATGATATGTGATCAGCCCAATCCTCTTGCTTCCTAGGTAGGTGGTATAAACTTCACACCAATTGTTCATTTGCAGCAAAATATTTTATTCTCCAAAAGGTATTACTGAGTCTTTACAGTTTAGATTTGTTGACCTTGTTGACATATTTTTCTGAAGTATTGATAATTTTGGAATTAATTTGAGGTTATGTTAGAAGTTAATTTGCAACAAAACCAAAACAGGAGCCAAGCCCATATTGAATGTACCCATTTATAGTTGTATTGAAGGCAGGAAAGGGAAGTCCCTAACCTGATTATGGTTTTAAATTGTTGTCAAAAAGTAGCATTGGATGCGACCCTCTGAAACAGATCAGCTGCTGATTACTCTAAGGTAGGGAAGGGTAGATTGCACAGGGAGACATAGTAAAGGGGAAAGGAGCCCTTTTTTTAAGTACATGAAAAATGTAATTAACTTAACACTCTTTTTTCTTTATAGGACATTCTTTTAACAATGAAGAAACATAAGAAACATCACAAAGACCAGTCCTCCCAGAATCAAATCATTCCCATCAAGGCCAATGTATGAAAATAACAATAAAGAAAGCAAAACAAATGAATTGATTTTAATGTAACAATGATAATGAAGAAAGATGCAGGTATTGCTACAAGTAGTAAACAGAAATTGAACTTTTTTTTCTAAATGAAATTAATAACAACATTTACTTGAAGTTTATGATTTTTCATGTACTTGTGTCAAATAGTTTTGACGTGAAATCAAATTGAAAGGTATAGACAAGAGTAATTGGATATACATTTTCAAACAAATCTCTGTTATAATGCACCAAGGACTTAAACCTTAATTTATTGAAATAATATAAGCAGACATGTATACTAAACCTCATAAGGCTGTTGGAATAAGATTTGACTGTCATATCATAAAGCTGCTCCAGATCTGTGTGTCTGATGTTGTTCCACTGTAGCTCGGCTTGCATGATTAACTTGCTGAACCGGTCCAGGGTTGGGTGAAGCAAAATGCACCATTTGAGCTATCTGCTTTCGTCGAATGTTGAAAGCCAGTGCACCAGATAAGAAAAGCAAAGTCTTGTCATGGAATGAAACTCACTTCAAATCTAGAACAGTAAAATTGCTGTTGTTCAATAAGAATAAGCTCTAATTATGTGAGAGCCTTTAACAATGCTTTTCAAACTGAATCAACAATTATGACAATATTCCAGTCCTACTGTTGAAAATGGTTCATTGACAAACTGAAAGCAGGAACTTAGAAAGAGAAGGCTCTTGTGAAAGGGTTCAGGTGGGATGCAATGTTTCTTCAGGAGGAACTCTTCAAAACGCAGCTAATGAAACAATAACAAAACTTACTCTAACTTATAAGTCAAAGAAATGGTTTAATAAAGAAACAGCATTACTCCAAACTTGGGGCCTCACCCTGGGCCACTCCAAGCTTCCCACAATTCTACAGAGTTCCTTATTTATAGTGAATCTGTTGGTCAGCTGATTATTACATAACCCTGTGACGTTTTACTGGGTTAGCTGACCCATACAGCTTGTTCCCATTGGTCACATTACTTCCAATAGAAATTTGTCACTGGTTACATTCTAACAAGCAAGAGGTTCATGGTCACATCATCCACAACTTGCTCATTATGCCAAATATCAGAATGAATGTATGTTGGGAATTGAGAAACAACACAAGATAGAAAGCTGACATCATCCTTAATGCACTTCACAATCAGTCCCCTAATTCAGAAAACCATATCCTCTTTAGCCATCAGGATTCACAGACATTCTTGTCCTCATGCCAGCTCTGCTCTATTCCCTCCTACTGGGTGCGCCTTGCCCTTCAGTGGGGAGGACAGAATGTCAATATCTGTGTTACCCTATGATTGGGTGATGAGCCTGCTATAACTGAAGGTATGCAGAGTTAGTGATGGGTGGATGTGAGACTGGCAGCATTAACAGATAAAATAATTGGATGTTATGCACAAGTCCTGAATGCCAGGGCATGCTGCTGGATGAATGATTGGGTGTAGTGCCTTAGGTAGCATAAGAGACTAGTGGCAGGTTGAAATGTCATGTGAAGATACACTCACTGACATTTGACCACCAACATGAAATCAGTAAATATCTTGTGGAGTTGCAGCTAGGAGCTCAGATACACACTATGGGAGTTGGCTTTCTTCACCATCTGCTTCCACTTTCTTTGAGAGGTAAGCCTTGAGAGCCTTCTGCTTCGCCCACTCCGCTCCCCCCCCCCCCCGACAGCCCCCGCCCTTGCTGGACCTTGTATGTCTCTCCTCCTTACTACCTGCCTCCAATGTGCCATCCCTCAACCAAAGTCCTTCTGTGTGCCCTGGTGTTCAAATTGTATAATTTCCATTGCAACAATCTTATTACATCTTTCCTTCAAGAGCGAGCTAATCTTTAAGATAAAGCAGGTTGCCCATACCACAGAGTGTGTAACTATTCTACCATGCCTCCTGCTATGTGCTGGGACTGCGGAAAATGTTCAGATGAGGAGACCAATTTTGGAGGCATCATAACTTGTGTAACAATCATTAAAATGCGGTGTATAGATGAATTTAGTGTCTGATCCACCTCCATCTCCCCACTGCAAATTGTAACTGCTGTGTCCAAAAATTGCTATGAATGAATTTGTGACCCACATTTGCAAATGGTATGGCTCCGCATTGCAATAGAACATGATAAATCTTGACATTATTTATCAACATTGGTCTGAAGTAATTTCAGTGAGTTTTGATCATTTACAGCTTTTATGTTTTGTACAAGTAATATGTGACATGAAAGTTAGGCTCACCAACAATGTACATCAGTATAGAAGATAGCAATATATTTATTTAATTTTAGCGATAACTGCTGAATCACTTGCACAGAAGAATTAAGCAGGTGTATTTTTAATAAAGTTTGTGTTGTTTAACAATTCTTAGATTAAAAGGAAAGTTTCTGAATGCACCAATAACAAATAGATTTAGCTTTTATTGTTCTTCGTACCAAGTCAGTTGATATTAAAGCTGCACTATTCCAAATTTTTGACCATGAATGTTTTTCAAATTAAACCTCTGACATATGCATGTGCTTAAATACATAATAACCTAGTGTTTCTAGTACTAGTGGTTTTGCCCACAAAACCATTAAGAAAACATCACCATTCACAAGCTTATAAAGTGATAGGAATAATTGTTGATCAACTGTTCTCAATCAAAAGTGTAATGCTTGTTTTATTGTTGGGATTATTTACATTGTCCATAACTTGGGTGTATGTGGATCAGGCAATTGAACTCCAAGCTTTGTGGTCTTAAAACTTTGCCTTCTGGAACATTCACCAGCTTCATAGACCATCTTTGACAAGCTTTTTTCCTTGGTGGGATTGTGATGCTGTGATACATTAGGTAGCTCCAGTTAAGGAACTATCACTGATATAGTGCAATGGGCTGGGCAGCTTCAATCTATTCTGCAGTTTTAATATTTAGCAAGTTCACTAAATGTTTTGTTTGCTTAATTACTAGAAGTAGCCCCATTTTTGGCAGCACAGTGGCACAGTGTTTAGCGCTGCTGCCTCACAGTGCCAGGGACCCGGGTTTGATCCTGGCTTGAGTCATTGTGTGGAATTTACACATTCTCCCTGTATCTGCGTGGGTTTCCTCCTGGTGCTCTCCTCCCACAGTCCAAAGATGTGCAGGTTAGTTGAATTGGCCATGATAAATTCTCACTTAATATATCCAAACAGGCACTGGAGTACTAAGAATTTTTCACAGTAATTGCAGTGTGAATGTAAGCCTACGTGTGACTAATAAATGAACTTTATTCAAAGGGAAAGACTATTGTGTCAGAAATATAAATTCTCAACTCTATCATGAAGCTACTTTCCTCTATTTCTGTTCATCCAAATAGACATGTGAAAATGATATCAGAACATGTAATTACAATCTGCACTGGCCAGGAAGGAATAACTGATACACCAGGCGTCCCTCACTGCAAAACATTGTTATATTTTACCATGTAATCTTATCACAAATCTCAGAAACAATTTTTTCAAAATTATACCTTTTGCTTTCAGTGAGTCAATAAATCGTTCCATGGCAGCTTTCCCAAGGCTATAGAATTTCAAAAGAATGTATCGTATTCAGTAACATCAATAGTAAGAGACATTAAATAGCGTATTAAATGATTATTTTAAAAAAAGATATGTAAGGTGACAGGAAAAGGCAGGAAATGGTACTAAGTCATGATGTTCATTTGAAGAATCAGTACTGACATGATGGGTCAGATGGCCTTGTGCGCCATAACATTTCAATGATTCCTTAGGACTGGTGAAAGACTTTACAGGATGGGATTCTTAACGTATCAGTCTGATCAACCTTTAAGCATCTTCTTCATTGTGTCCCTGCTTTCTCCAGCTACTTCTTGTGGTAACATTTTCCATCATTATTGTCATCAGGTATGCTACGGGATTTCTTATTTCTGCTGAATGATATGCTGTAATACAAATTAAGGGAAACCACTAGTGAACTTCACTGTTGCATTGAGAATTAATTCTTCCTTTTGATCTGCTGTCACAATACACAGCCTGCTCCAGTACCACTTCTAGCTGAAAGAATTATTGTTTCAAGTAACTGGATAATTTCCAAGTAAAAATAATACGCATACTGTATCAGACAGTATTTATGAGCGATGCAGCTTATTGCCCTTTGTTTTCATGGCTAATGAAAGGAGTTTGAATGGTATAATTGAAGCTGACTTTTCCCAATCAGCAGTTACACTGAGGCCATAAGAATGCAAATATCAGGAATTTTCTCAAAACTGCTCCTAATTCACCCCAAGTAGTATCATAGACTACTGTGCAGAAGGAGACCATTCAGCCCATTGAGTCTGCACCAACTACAATCCCATCCAGGCCCTATCCCCATAACCTTAGCATTTACCCTAGCTAGTCCCCCTGATACTAAGGGGCAATTTAGCATGGCCAATCCACCGAACAACTTCATTGAAAGTATGCAAAAGTCATATATCATATGTTACATGAGTGGTACTAGAGTAACTCCAAGAAATCATTGTCTCAAGTTAACCAGAAGCTCCATGACAGTAATTCAGCATTTAAAAATCAATTTTATATTGCAGATTAGTGTTATTGGCATCTTGAGAACAATAATTTGTAATTACTGTAACAGAGCCTGGAGTGCAATCAACTTTGATCCTGGGTTGCAAAATATTTACAATAAGTGTTGGCAAGCAAAGGCAGACTCTAGTCCATAAAAGACATGAGATCTGCTCAACAGACTAATCAGTGGCCTGAATCCAAAGGAAGTATCTGAGTATAAGACCCCAGAAACATACCATTAACTTTATAAACAAGCTAGTTAGTGACTTCGTAGTGAAAAGGAGATGGTAACTAAACCATAGAACAACTCACGCTTGTTAGACTTGCTAGTTAGAGAGATTTTTGAGATTAGGAAGTGTGCTATTCTTCGTAATTACCCTGATTTTATCCTGCAGGAATTAGGCAAAAGTTTGATACGCTACTGGGGCTGGTTGAAGAGGGAGAAAGCATTGAATTATCTATGATGGTGATGTTAATGAACGGCAGGACAATTTTATGTCATTGATGCACATTAACTAGCACATATATAGCACAAATTTTACCTGCCACTTGTCTTTCCAAACCAGGATGCTTCCTGGATTGTGCCGCAGGCTGGAATGGACTTCCTCATTCATGGAGAAATTTTGAATGGAGAAAAACATTGTACAATCATCAACAAACACAAGATAACATCATGGATGGCTTTACCTAGCTTCTTCCACAATGTTGCATCAATGCTAGAGAAATATACAATCCTATTGGAAAGACAAGTGGCAGATACAATTTGCGCTATACACATACTAGTTAATGTCCATCAGTGATATAAGAATGTCTCATCATTCATTAACACCATCATCACTGAAAATTTGGAGTTTAGTAGAGTGAGGTGTGACCTCATTCAAACATCTAAGACCCTGAGGGGGGTTGATTCGGTGAATGGTGAGATGTTTCACTAGTGGGAGAGACTTGAACAAGGGGACATAGCTACAAGATAAAGGACGGGTCTTTTAAAACTGAGGTTGCGTAGAAATTTCTTCTCGCAGAGGGTGGTGAATCCCTGGAATTCTCTGCCCCAAATGGTAATGGAAGATGGGTCATTAGAAATTTTTAAAGTGGAGGTGAATAAATGTTTGATAGATCAAGGTTTAGAGGACTGTGGGGAAATGGTGCAGAAAATGAGTTGAGGCCGACATAGATCAGCCTGGATCCTGTTGAATGATGGGGCAGGCATGAAGGACCTGGTGGCTTCCTCCTGCTTCTATTTCTTATGTTCTTGTGTATGTAAATGGTGTCTTGCTGCTCCTACTCAAAAAGACAAATGCATGCTTGGAATGGATGGCCTCTTTGGTATCATCTGGTGTGCAGTCCGTCGTGGCAAAATCTTCAGATGGAACTGTTATTATTTGGCAGAGGGGCGCAACAGGCAGGAGATACAAAATGGACTCTTCAGCCCCAAGAGTGGCTTTGTCCACCTTGTTGTGAGACTCTTAAAAAAAGTTCCTCAATCAGAACCCACTGCATCAGCAACCTAAGTTTTCAGAAGATCAGGGCACCATTTTTAAAGGGTGTCCCAGTTTTTTAAAAATACAATGAATACCCACCGACCCCATGCAAACCCTGCCCCATGCAACTCACTACCAGTCCCCCTACCCCCATCAATACCACCAACTCAGAACTCCCCCACCCCCACAAACCATGGGACCACCCTTTATGGAATTTTCCTCCACCACAGAACACCCACCCCCACGCAACACCACTTCCCAAGCAACCCCCACCACCATGAAACTCACCCCTGCCATCACCACGGAATAACCACCCCCTCCCATGAAACTCCATCCCCTTACACCTTTGAACACCTCTGTCTATGGAACACTACCATGGCACTACCCTCTGCACTACCACCTAGCACTGCCCCCGGGGATCTTCACTAGGGGGCCTTGACTACTCATTGCTGCCATTGTTGCATGCGGTCAATGGTTAGATTTCATGGTGTTCACAACTTACTAGATAATACAACTGAAGTTTTCAAGCTTCAGAACAGAGTATTCTTTACAAAGCAGAACAAATTGTTATATTAAAAATTGTGTTTAAGGTGACATGAACATGAAGTTGGTGAAACTTTTGAAACCAATTGCAGCTAATCATTTTTGCTGGCAATGTCACAGTGATTGAGACTTGATTTTCTGGTTTTGCAAAGTTCATAGGTCATGTACAGTCTACTCACATGCAAACATGATTTTATTGATGAGAAAAGATTGCTTTGAGTGCTATCATGCCCAATAGACCACAGATTTGGAAGTAGAGCTACTTTATGGTTGAGAGTTATTACTTCCTTGTTATATTATTCTTACCATTAATTATGTTACATCTGGCAAATTTCAGTTTATTGTTTTCTGTGGCTAACTCATGTACCGTTTTCTCATTAGATGCCAGGGAGCATGAAGTCTGTGCTTTAACTTTGACAGACATATAGGTTTCCCTACAGATCCATGGAATCATCTACTGGATTTCTGGGACTTGATGTTCCTCATGAGAGATGTGTCACATACATGAAAAATTATTTCCTCAATAGGGAACTTATTGCAACCACTAGCACAAGATTGTAGAGGCCAATGCCAGGTTCGTTTGGAATTTACTTATTTCTCTATATTCTGGCAATCGAAAATCCCACCATTATTTGAGGCTGTGCATATTACATTGTGCTGCCAGTTAAGGGATCTTGGCTGCCCATTGTTTCCATGGATGAAGACTGGGGGATACCTGCAGAGGACATCATTGAGATTCCAATTCAGAGATTTTAATCACAGGAGGCAACAGGAAACAACAGCCTTTGGTGTGGTACCTTATTGAACTAATTTACTTTGGAAAATAAATCTGCCATTCCTGCCCTACCTGTGCTGTCAGTCCCCCACAAACATAGTTGTCTCTTAACTGTTCCTTGAAGTTGCCTAGCCTCAGTTTGATTAAACTGTCCAGCACTTTGTCAATGATGCTCATGTTTTGAGAGTAAGTGTATATTAATACAGAAACCACATCTGCTTTGACAAAGGGTCATCTGGACTTGAAATGTAAACTTTTCTCTCCTTACAGATGCTGCCAGACCTGCTGAGATTTTCCAGTATTTTCTCTTTTGTAACCACATTTGGATACAATCTAACAGTCTAATTCAGTCTCTTCATCTTGACCTGCTTGTACGACTAGAAACTGTTTAGACATCTAGAAAACAAAACTCTCACTGCAACTAAATCACCATCCTGAAAACTTTAGTCTTTTATCAGTAAATTGAACTTAAACATGCCATTATTAATGTCACAATTTGTCTGTGTCTATTTCTTTCTCTTCCTATCTAGAGACCTGCGGCTTTTTCAGGTTCATTTTCAATAAATGAGGAAAAAGGCTGGGTGCTGTGTAACTGGAACAACCTAGAGGGATTGGAACCACATGCATTAATTATTGCTATGTCCCCCTTTTACTGGGCTGATGCCACTTGATGCCTGACAGTTGTTGCAGTTCAGGATGAGTGTAAAGATGAGCAATGAAATTGCAATTTACCTCCCATTTTGAGCCTAGGTGAACATCTTCATGGAAGAGGCTACACTGTAGAAGATGATCTGTATGAGAATTCAAGAGTTAATCTTGGCAGGAATTAGTGTTGCTGGGTCTGAAAGGACTGGGGGGAGGATTCAAACCCATTTTGGTGGTCAGCAGGAACTGGAGCTGCATTATGTCAGCTATTGTCACTGGGGCAGCTGTTATGCTTGAGAGCTGCCAGTCAACCAGATCAGCAGCTCAGCAACCTCACCACCCAGGAGTGGTAACCACTGCTGAGGATGCATCTGGAGGAAAGGATGCAGGCTGTGGTGGAATGATGGATTGAGGTTGTTGGTAAGAGCAAGTGATGCTGTTGTTATGATGAGATGACCATTGCCACTGGGAAGTCCCTGCAAGGACCAAATATTTCTCCAAAATGGAGGTCCCATGTGGAAGTAGTGAGGATATACCTGAAAGTCTCCCTCTGCCATTGGTTAAATGCCTATAGGGAAGGAAAGAGGCCCATATTTGGCCACTTACATTGCTCAGTTGGCCTTTGGCTACCTTCTTTGCTGACAGGATGACACAAAGTTGACAGGCTGTCCACCAGAAACTTTCCCATGCCATTTAACATGTCATCCCACCTCCCAGCCCATTACAAGAGGGCAAGTAAAATCCATCCCAATCTCAAACTGGTAACAAAGACTGGGATTTATGGGCCTTATTTGAATACATTAAAACGTCATTATTAGGCCTTTACACCTGATAGCCTGCTCACATTAAATTGATCTGCCCCAAGTATTTCAGTGTATCTCCCACTGAATCCTTTGTGAAGAACCAGCTCTTTAGGAAGTAAATGCTATGGGCCTATTTGAAGTGATGGAATGCTTCTCCGAAGATGTCTCCCTCTATTTATCATGCAAATGATGCCAAGGCCAAATTTGTGCCTTCATTTAGTGACCCTGCAGTACAAGTCAATAATTGTCCTAGGAAGAGCTGTTAGGAAAGTGGAACAAGAGGGTAATTAAGTTGCAGTGGTAATAAAGTAAAAAAGTTCTCAACTCAATTTTAACCCCTTTTGTATTGCTTTTCTTTCCAAATTTTGAGTGGGATAGTGGAAGTAGATCTTAATGTTTCATTTCATTTTACTGAAAGAAATGCTGACTGACTTACAGGAGATCAATAGTTAGACTCCATAATGTTCAAAGTCTACTTATAGAACATAGAACACTACAGCACTACAGCACAAACAGGCCCTTCGGCCCACAAGTTACGCCGATCACATCCATACCTACCAGGCCATAGAACTATCTGTAACTCCCAATCCCATTAAATCCCATATACTCATCCAGAAGTCTTTTAAAAGACCCCAGTGAGTTCGCCTCTATCACCACTGACAGCAGCCGATTCCACTCACTCACCACCCCCTGAGTCAAAAACTTACCCCTAACATCTCCTCTGTACTTGCTTCCCAGCACCTTAAACCTGTGTCTCCTCATAACGACCATTTCAGCCCTGGGCAGTAGCCTCCGAGAATCCACCCTATCTATTCCTCTCAACATTTTATAAACCTCTATCAGGTCACCTCTCAACCTTTGCCTCTCCAGGGAGAAGAGACCTAGCCCCCTCAACCTATCTTCATAAGGCATGCCTCCCAATCCAGGCAACATCCTTGTAAATCTCCTCTGCACCCTCTCAATAGCCTCCACATCCTTCCTGTAGTGAGGTGACCAGAATTGCACACAGTACTCCAAGTGGGGTCTGACAAGGGTCTTATAAAGTTGCAGCATTACCTCCCAACTCCTAAACTCAATCCCTCGACTAATGAAGGCCAGTACACCATACACCTTCTTGACCACGTCCTCCATCTGCAAGGCCGATTTGAGTGTCCTATGGACCTGGACCCCAAGATCCTTCTGCTCCTCAACACTGCTAAGACTCCTACCCTTGAAAATCCAATTGGAGTTTTCAAGCTATAGATACAAGTTTCCTTTGGAAAGTGGAGCAAGTTGTTACGAATTATGTTTTATGTGACATGCTCATAAAATTAGGTGAAAATGTGACATAGGTTATTGAAACCTCCAGCTTGATATCACATCTATGTGGAGTGTGCTTTTTAGAAGGGGAAATATATCACCTTTGTTTTTTCTCTCTAAAATCTCTCAGTAAGTCAGGATAATACTGAAACCAGTGCAGAAAATCAGATGGCAAGACCTAAAATTGTTTCCCTGACAAATGTTAAATTTCCTCTCACTGCCACCACTAGGAGCAATATGGTGAGGCACGGGTTCCTACGCCATTTTCTTTTTTTGCCCACCTCTGCTCCTGGCATTCCAGTGAAATTTAGCAGCAGGCCTGGAATCATTATTGTAGTAATGGCAACAAATATTTTGCATGGAACAAGAGAGCTCAAAAGATGTCCTCCTTTGAAAGGTTGCCTGCCAGCTGAAAGCCTCAATCCTAGTCACGGCCATCAGAAACGTGGGGCCCCATTCTCACATTGTGACTCGAAACTTTTCTGGTAGCTCGGGTTCAGAGATATACATGTTGGTCATTTTGCGGGTTTCCCGTGAGCTTTTACACCCATATGCATCTCCCAACTGGAAGAAAATGGTGCCACCGAGAAAGCGCAGAAGTCCAGCGGGAAATGAGGTAAGTAATTTGAATATGTTTTAAATGTCATTTCAATGTGATTATCCATTCCATGCCGACCCCAATGGCATCTCCCACCCTGCCAGGAGTACTTCATTCCCGTGAGATTTCCAGTAGCTCCCCACATTCTGGAAACTGGCAGGAGACCCCACTGGAGTGAAGGGGGCAATCAGGGCCCCCCAGGAGGTTGGGTGGTGGGGTGATGGTGCCCCCTGGGCATGGGCACCCTGACAATGCCAGCCAATGCCCTCTGGCACTGTCCAAGGGGCAAAGTGCCCATACCCAGGGGACACCTTGGCACTGTCCATTGGGCTATTGTGGGTGGGGCCTAGGGACAACTGGTGGAGGTACAGGTCTCACTTTCACTGTGCATGGGGATCAGTCTGGGCTGGAGGGAGACCAATGATCAGGGCAGGCTCAGGACGGGGTGGTCTGCTGGAAGAGGGCTGTCTCCCAGGGGGTCTAACCCCAGGTGTTCAATGGGGGAGGGGGTCTGCTGGGGTGACAGGGGTAGGGGGATTGCCACTACTGGTGGGAGTGGGCTGGACATCAGGGCACTCCAGGGCTCTCCAGAGAGTCAGAGCTGGCCCGGGAATTGTTGTGGAGGCCGCCATCTGGCCATGGGGAGGGGGAGGCTGGAGCAGCAGCACTGTGGGGGTCCTGGGTCAGCCAGCGATTGAGCTGCCCAGCAAACAGGGAGACTGACAGGTTGGAGTCACTGCGCATGTGCAGAGTCCAAAAATGTCAGACTCTGATGTGAATAGGCCCCGCCCACCTTGTGTTTTTAATGATATTCCTTATTGTGACCTCTGCATTGCACAGAGTGGGCAGTTTCAAGTGTGAAGCTGCACTGATAGAACAGCCATGATCTAGACCAGTTTTTCCACCAATTTTACACTTTTGGGAGACCAGCCCCTGCAATTGCTGCAGTTCTTAGAGCCTTGTAACCCCTTTAACCTTGCCTCTTACTTATGGTGCTGAAATATGATCCACCTGAATCTTCTTTGGGCCACTGGCAGTCTGGTAGAAATCTAGTCATTATGAAATCCGTTACCTGGAGTTCATAATGTCTCCCCTAAACTAAAGCAAGTTTATAGCTCAGGGCAAATAGATCAAAGTCCTTCTTCACATCTGCCTTTCAGCATGAAAAGTAAATTATAGCTAATTATATCTTCCTAACATGAATAAAAGTTAAACACACAAGGTTAATTAATGAAGGAAATATTATTATAATGTTTTCACTTATCTAAATTAAGTGGATTAACCATTTTTATTGGGTGCGTAACTTAAAGATAAAATGATAATTTCCTCCCAAGTTTACTTTTTTTTCCTGATAAATTTTGCTTTATCACAGGAGATTGAATTACATCTCTAATAACTTGTCTGGCAATAAATGTATCAGTGTTATTTCCTCAACCTACAAAAAGCTTACCAAGGTTCCAAGAATCCATAATGTTGCCTCGGGATATGGCCAGAAGTTGACCTAAGGTGGGAGCTTTGTACATAAAGTCCTAGACATTCAGAATGAGTTGATATGATCACATATAGATATTCTCAGAACATGAGTGATGAATTCAAAAATAGTGATGCCATCCCTGGTTAGATATATTCCCAGAGGTTTTGTCACATGACCTCCTTTCTCCAGCTGCCCTGTCTCTGCGCTCCTGCCATTGGTTGCCCAGCACATCGATGCTAATACTGCCTGCATTCCCAACCCCAATTGGAAGTACAACCATTCATTACTCAATTGAATCATACTTACACCTTATTCAAGCAACTTTTCTTTCATCTTCAACATTCTTCTAATTAAAAAATCAGAAAAATTAAAATGAAAAAAATCACATGCAAACAATTTTCATATAATGCCCCTATGGCTTTTCTTCCGGATTGCTTCAGTATTGTCCTGGAGGTTAATCTTGAGTTCCCAGAAATTCCTGACTAATCCTGAAAGGTTAGCAAGGTGTTTAACTAACTCTAGAACATTGAAGGTGATTGATATAAGCTTGATCATGTAGGTAATATATTGCATAAATTTACAAACATTGCCTTTTGCTGTAACTGTTCAAAAACTTGTGAAATATTCTTGGATTTACATAAGACTAAAATGGGAGATTTGTATTTTATCTTACCACTATAATGTTGTGTGGGTGCCACATCAAACAGACAACAACTGTACATTGTACTAATCATAAAGGAATTGGTTACCAAGTTCCAATGCCTATCTCTAGAGCTAGCATTTGATCAAAATTTGCCTAATTTAGGTGAGATTTTGCCAGATTTCAATCCCCCCTTCAGTACACAAATAAACTGCTTGTCCTATCCAGTGCATAACCTTAATTGTTTAAAGAACAAATCAAAATTATAATGCAATTTTAAATTGGCAGAATTTTCAACAGCCTTAAAAGGTAAGAATTTATTGTAATGAATAACTGATTCTAATGTTTTACCAATAATTTCATGTATGCTAAGAGATGTATAAATGTTGCTTTTCTATACCACAAATGCAAATGCAAATTACTGAGAACTAAGATAAAAATATATATGTAAAACGTCATCACTATTTCTGCTTTGTTTATGCATCGCTAAACCACAAAAGCTGGTACCAAGGGGAAGTGATTGAGGCTCTAAAGCCAGTCACAAATATTCAAGAAAGAATGTGTTGATTATCATCTAAGCTGCGTATTGCCAAGGGCAATATTTTTAAAACTCAGTCGGTTGGTGCTCGCTGTTCCCCCTCTCTGCTCTTGGCCATTGCCTCTCTCTCTGTCCCCTTCCCGCTCGCTCACGCTGGCCACCAATCGTCAGCAATAGCTTAAAAAACAGATCCTATTTCTGTTTTCTAATGCTTATTCATTTATCTTTAATATTTAATGGGCAGCTTCCTACCAATGCAGCTTGAATACATTCCACTCCAGATGTTCACATGCCTGCAGAACAATACCTTTTGTTTTACCTTCTACCCAGGGACCTTTCTGATCCATGCATTCATTTGTACTTCTAGTCTATTTGCCTTTAGTGGGGCATAACTTATCCGTTAACTTACGCAGTGCAATTGCTTCCTGGCTAATGCATGCTAAAAGAAAGAAGAAGACTTGGTCAAGGAGACCGCAAAAGAGGAACTAGTAACAAAGAAGGGTCAGCAACTGTGGAGGAGGATAGACAAAGTGCAGGAGGAGAGAAATAATGATGGAGTATTGTGAAAAGAATAAACTGAAAGTAAAGGAGAAAACTGAGAAAGACAAAAATTGAAGGGAAGGCAAAAGTGGAGAGTCAAGGGCTGAGCAGTGATGCAAAAGTGAGAAGCAGATGGGATGAGAGACAAGAGAGGAATGGGGGAAGAGGCAAAAGCAGATAGGATTGAGGAAATAAAGGTACGTTTTTGCAGAGTTACTGGTACCACAATGCATGGCGAGAGAAACTGTGCATTTTTAGGTGCTTAATCCCAAAAGTCAAACATAGACTAAAGAGCTGAATTTTAGATGAAGTGAGGGAGAGGAAATATTCTTGACATCAAGGCATTATTTGATAAATGTAGCATCAAGGAATTGTAGCAAAATTGAAAGCAATGAGAATCATGGATGAAATACTACATTGCTTGCAATTATATCAAGACCAAAGCAAGATGGTTATTGTTTTTCTTTATTTATTTATGGGATGAGGGTGTTGCTGGCTAGACCAGCATTTACTGACCATCCCAAGAAGGTAGCGGTAGTGAAGGAATGACAATATATTTTCAAGTCAGGATGGTGAATGACTTGGAGGGGAACCTCAAGGTGGTGGTATTCCTAGGTATCTACTGCTCTTGTCCTTATAGATGGTTGTGGTCCTGGAAGGTGCTATTTAAGCAATCTTAGTGAGTTCCTGCAGTGCATTTTGTAGATGGTGCATGCAGCTGCCACTGTTCATCGGTAGTAGAGGGATTGAATTTTTGCGGAAGGGGAAGCAATCAAGTGGGGCTTCTTTGTCCTGGATGGTGTCAAGCTTCTTGAGTGTTGGAAGTGAACTCAACCAGGCACGTGGAGAATATTCCATTACACTCCTCACTTGTGTGTTGTATCTTGTGGATAGGCTTTGGGGAATCAGAAGATGAGCTATTCACTGTAGGATTCCTAGCATTTAACCTGCTCTTGTAGCCATAGTATTTATATGGTTAGTCCAGTTCAAATTCTGGTCAATATGCACTTGTTCAGGGGGCCTGGCCTTCATTTGGTGTGCAAGTAAGTCTGGTGCTTACTCTTACCTTTCCGGGTCTCCACTGTCAAATTGCCCCTGCACCAAAATCCACTTCTAAATCTCCCCAAGACATTGGGGCCAGAGCATCCAAGCACTACCTGGGAGAGGGCTGCTCCCCAGGAGCCAGGACATTATTATGGCAATCTAGGGAAAATGAAATGGCCACCAGCAACAAGGGATAAATGATGATGACAATCAGACATCTGATTTGGAGCATTCATGACATTTGCTGCTTTTGCCTCCCTCCCCTCTTTATTCTCCCTTCTTCCAAATATCTTTTTTGTTCTCTTTCTTGCCTTGCTTGTGCATGTGTGTGAGTTGTGTGTGAAGGAGCACTGCTCACAGATCCATTTGCATTTGCTTACTGGCAACAAGCTGTTTGTAACACCAACACAGTGGGAAACAGATTTCATTCTGTTGGCCTTCATCTGAATCAACACATCATGAAAAAGCCACCCAGAGACTTCACAATAAAAACAGTATATGTGAGTTAAGGATAGAAGGTTGAGAGAAATGTAGGTAACTGAATGTGTGTGTGTGTGTGTGAGGGACAGAGATTGAGAGAAGAATGTGTGTGAGTGATTGAAGAGAGTAGTGTGGTCCCTTGGGTCTATATTAGTTTCAAAGTCTGCAGCAATATTATTGAATTCAGAGAGAGGTACAGAAGTATTAGTTACAGCAGACAAACATCCTCCTGACTGGCTATTCTTTAGGTGTATGCTTGCTTTGAAAGTGTGATTCTCTTAGCCCTGGGTTGCTACAGAGGGCAGTCAGCTCTGGCAGGCTGTGGCTGGAAAGAGCTTTTAGTTTTTTTAGTGGGGGCTCCTGCAGTCCTTCCTCTGCTGATTCTTCTCTGTGAGGGTGTGATCGGGTTGTACTCAACCGCTATTGGAACTATTTGCATCTGCTGTGTCAAGAACCACAATGAACTGCTGGCTATTCTTGCTGCTGTTGTGTTCATCACGGGAACCAGGAACAGTTTCTTTTCACTCTGACCCAGCTCCCTTCCAATGGAGCTCAGTCACTCTCACTCACTGCTTTCTCTCCCCTCACACTGTTTGCACTTTTTAATCATTGAAACTCCTCTCTTCTGGCTGTATTTCCATGGTCTTCGAACATTCTTCACCCCCTCTGTCTCCCCTTCCAAAACTCCATTCTTTCTGGAACTTGTTTCTGCTCGTCACTTCACAAATGCTCATTTCACTGAAACTAAGGAGCCTTGTCCCAGAGAGGGAACTGCTGTAGAATCACCAACTTTCATTTATTTCCCCTTCTCAATGACCTTACAGACTTTAATATTCTAAGCACTGTTAATGGATTAAGTTGTGCTGTTAAATTTGAGATTGAGAGTTATGCATTCAATCAGTTGTTGCTGTAAGGGAGATGGGGGATTAAATGCATTACTTATACAGAAATATGCACGAGTGAGTGTATGAAAGAGATTGAAGGAGTGAATGAGTGTGACAGAATATGTATGTGAATGAAGGAGATTCAGGGGATTGTGTGTGTGATGGGGAGTTTGAGCATGTGTGTGTGAGATATTAAAGTGTGTGAGTGACTGAGGTTGTGCACAAAGGCTCATTTGAAATGCAAACATAATTGGGCAGAGGGGCATCGCCTCATTAGGGAAGGGGATCCAGAAATGAAGATGAGCGTGGGGGCCCACAAAGTGCTATTAGCTTCAGTGTCTGAGGAGTTGTGAATGATGCTCAACGTTGTGCAGTCATCAGCAAACAACACCATTCTGACCTTATTGTGGAAGGAAGGGCATTAATGAAACAGTTGAAGTTGGTTGGGCCTAGGACACCACCCTGAGGAACTTCTGCAGTGACATCCTTGAGCTGAGATGACTGACTGCCAACCACTACAACCATCATCCTTCATGCCAGATATGACTCAAACCAGTAGAAGGTTTCACCCCTGATTCCCATGCCCCCTCCCCATGGCACCATCTGTCATTTTTTGTTCTGATTTGCTTTCAATGTGCAGTTACTTTTGTCCCCCTATTAACTCATTCTACTCTCTTACCTTTATACTATTTTTAGCACTTCTTTAGTCCTTAATACCATCAATAACACTCCCTATGGTATCTTTGTCAATCTCCCCTTAACTCTGGTTTATACCTGATTTCTATTCTGCAACTATTATTTATTGCTCTGTCAGTTGAACTATGAGAAAACATAGATCCTGTGATTGTACAGTGCACTGGCTTGCAAAGTACAGTAAGAACTCTCACAATACCAGATTAAAGTCCAACATGTTTATTTGGTAGCAAATGCCACTAGCTTTTGGAGCGCTGCTCCTTTGTCAGGTGAGTGGGACACATAACACCTATGCTCCCAAATTCTTATTCAGTGCTCCCATAATGTGTCAACTACCTTGACAATAGCAAAATGTATTCCAGTTGGGGTCTTTTTGCATTTTCTGCCTTGCTTCATTCTAGTCCATATCATATTTTTCAAGGCTAGCTTACTTCAACTGGTTTCATACTTGTATCCCTTTTGTTCCCAATCTCTCCAGTGTTTCTAAACTCATCTCTGACTGATTACATATCCCAATGTTTCGCAGTTCTCCTTGAGCCCTAACTTCCCAATGCTTCCCAATTCTCCTTCAACACCAGTTTCCCAGGTCCTCTTAGTTTTCAAATTCCCTCTTAAACATTTCCAACCTTTTGAATACTTTTCTGAAGCCTCATGCCTGGTCCTGAGAATTTTCCCATGGCTGACTCCCCATGTCAAGACTTTGAGAATTTCCAAAGTCATGGCACTATCAAAATATTCCCAGATCCCTAGTTCAACTCTTGCCCACTCTGCCTTAAGACAAGATCCCCTCTTCCTGCTATCTCCTATACCAACATCCAATCATTTGATTCCTTTTAGAGTCATATAGATATAGATGATCTGGAGGAGGGGGCTGAGTGTAGGGTGACAAAATTTGCTGATGACACAAAGATAAGTGGAAAAGCAAATTGTGTGGAGGGTGTGGAAAGTCTGCAGAGAGATCTGGATAGGCTGAGTGAGTGGGCGAGGACCTGGCAGATGGAGTATAATATTAGCAAGTGTGAGGTTATCCACTTAGGCAGAAATAATAGTTGGAGGGATTATTATTTAAAAGGCAAAAAGCTGCAACATGCTACGGTGCAGAGGGACCTGGGGGTCCTTGTGCATGAGTCACAAAAACCCAGTCTGCAGGTGCAGCAGGTGATCAAGAAGTCGAATGGAATGTTGGCCTTTATAGCGAGGGGGATAGAATATAAAAGTATGGAGGCCTTGCTGCAACTGTACAAGGTACTGGTGAGGCCACAGCTGGAGTACTGTGTGCAGTTTTGGTCACCGCACTTGTGGAAGGATATATTGGCCTTGGAGGGAGTGCAGAGGAGGTTCACTAGGCTGATACGGGAGATGAGGGGGTTGGCCTATGAAGAGAGACCAAATAGACTGGGTCTGTACTCGTTGGAGTTTAGAAGGCTGAGGGGGGATCTTATAGAGGCATATAAGATAATGAAGGGGATGGATAGGGTAGAGGTAGAGAGATTCTTCCCACATAGAAAGGATAGCAGGACTAGAGGACACAACCTCAAGATAAGTGGGGGGGGGGGGGCTGCAGTTTAGATCAGAGTTGAGGAGGAACTTCTTCACTCAAAGGGTGGTGAATCTCTGGAATTCTCTGCCCGTTGAAGCGGTGGAAGCTACTTCGCTAAATATATTTAAGTCACGGGTAAATAGGTTTTTGATTGACGGGGAAATTAAGGGTTATGGGGAGAAAGCAGGAAAGTGGAACTGATCCACTTCAGATCAGCATTGATCTTATTGAATGGTGGGGCAGGCTCGAAGGGCTAGATGGCCTACTCCTGCTCCTATTTCTTATGTTCTTATGTCTTGTTTCCCAGCTCCTTCCCAGCAAAGGTTCAGCACATCTTCAATTGATTGTCTCCAGCCCAATCTGAGCAGCTGGACATGTGTTGTCCTTTCAAAGAGGCTCTTTTTAAAACACTGTCAGCAAACAAACGCGAGAAAGGGCAATGAGATCTTCGACAAATGCAAGAGAGGCGGGTGACTGCAGACAGTGAAACCGAAACAAATAAACTCGGGAATAAAAAAGGGATACCAGGAAGAGAAAATACAAGATCAGCATCACCATTGGACTGGGGTGAGAGAGAGGGAACGAGTCTAAAAGACGAGGCAAACATAGAGTGCAAGATAAACAGAAATAGTCCCTGGAATATTTTATGTTCAAGAGATCACTGATGTGGGACTTTGAGGCACTTGAAATGCTACATTTTTGATAAGTTTCTAATAGTAGGACTTTAAGAATGTACACTGTGAGGTTGGATTGCTCCTGATTGATGCTAAAGCAAGGTAAACTTAACCGTGGTTATTTTGTAACCGAACATGTTTGCATCAACTTTTCATTAAGAGTTGATTAAAATATGTCGAATAAAAAGTAATGAAACAAAAATAATGCTTTGCAAAGGTCAAATCATTATCTACCCCATTAATGATGTTTCTGTAATTATGCAGTTGGAAAAAGTTCTAAATGTTTGATCTCGGGATAGTTGTCTGTTTAATAAAGGGGCAATTGGATCGACTCGGGTCTGCTGCTAGACTGGAGTTGCGGGTGCTCTTTCTGAGCGCCTGGCATACCTGATCCGGTGTCAGGCTAGTTTTCCAATTATTTGTCCCCGGACTGTTACAATGCTCACTTTTCATTCGCATTGAAGCGAAAACAACACACACCCGATAAACAAGTGTGACATCAGATTGCCTAACCCCAGGGTAGTCGGGGTTTTTAAAAACGTCTTCACCTGGCTCGTAGCTTCCGCCGAATGACTGCAAGCACCATGGAGAGCGCCCAAGCCGCACGGTGCTCCATATATTAAATCATCCTCCCGGCATTGTTTAATATTCAGCGGCCAGGGGTGAAAGCATAATGTAGCTCGACACGGAAAAAGCATCTATTTCTTAGCTGTATGTGTGCGTGTCTGTGTGTGTTTGTCTGTGTGTGTCTGTGCATGTGTATCTGTGAGTGTGTAGGTGTGTAGGTCTGTGTGTGTGGGTGGGTGTCTGTGGGTGTGTGTGTCAGTGGGTGTCTGTGTGTGCCGGTGTGCGTGTGTGTGTGTGTGTGTGTGTTGTGTGTGGGTGTCTGTGTGTGTGTGGTCTCTGTGTATCCGTGTGTAGGTTGTGTGTGGGTGTATCTGTGTGTGGTCTGTCAGTATGTAGTTGTGTATCTCTGTGTGTGTGGGTGTCTGTGTGTGTGTGTAGATGTAGGTGTGTGTGGTGGTGTTTCTGTGTGTGGTCTGTTTGTGTGTAGGTGCGTGTGTCTGTGTGTGGATGGGTGTTTGTGTGTGTGTGCGTCTATAGGGGTACGTGTGCATCTGTATGTGTGTGTATGTGTTTTTACTCCCGATCTGTAGTGGCACTTGGACTCCAGTTCTCAACCTGAACTCAACCAACCAGCGTGAAGTCGGCAGAACCTGAGTGCGAGCGGCTAAAAATATAACCAGAGGAAGGAATGTCAGTGTCGACCTACTTCTGCGGGAGAAAAAAAGATGGAGTTTGAAACATAACAAAGCAGGACATTTCGCTGACAGATTTTAATGCCACCTTACTGCGCTCTTGCCATCTTCGCAACCGGTCTTTCGCTGCTGTGTTGAACGTGTATGAACATCTTTGTAACACTCAATGGCACAATGTTTGCAGCCTAAACCCTCCAGTAAAATATGATCACCAGATATAAAGAGGTAAGTTTGATGGACACGGACATCGCCTGAGCATGATAGCATGACAAGGTGCCCAGGAAGCGCAGCCTTTGTGTAGTTTGGTTTTTGGGAGCAGTTTGTCAGAGTAACTCACACCGGGAGTACAAGGTAATCTTTTACCCCATTCTGTTGCAAACATGCTGTCCGCCCCCCCACCCACGTTTTAATGTTTCTGTTAACTATTTTCCATGTTTAAAGAATGGTATTTGTTTTAAAGGGAATCCCCCGTTAAAGAAGAAAGCTCAGTTTGTGCCAGGGTAACAGCCCAAAGTGGGGCATTTTTCTGAAAATGACGTTTGGCAAGGGGACGCCACTGGCGTTGTTGAGCCAATGATGTGAGGGAGAAGGGGAGGGACAGGGATGCTGCGGCTGGGGATGAGGGAAGGTCAGGGAGTGGGATCAAGGAAATACCCAATTCAGTAACAAACCCATGCCGCCTTTGAAATTCACGCCATTGAAGATATGCATTGCAGTATTTATTTGCTGTAGCGCTCAGGGTCAGTTTTACAACCCCTCATCTTCACTGCTGAATATTTTAGATTCTGCTACTTATCAGAATGACACATTGGCGTGCTTGGGAAAAAAACACGTTGTTCCATCAAAAAGCAGCGGATAATGGGAGGGAACGCTTCTTTCCCTTGCTCACTTTGCATCTTCCGCTCGTGTTTAGGTAGGTTTGAAATTACGCCTGGTTACATTGGCAGCTTTATGCTGAAAAGGTTGCAGTATGTAGGTCAGTTTGATGAGAATTGGGAGATGGGAATTGATGCCAGCATCAACACAATGCATGCACATTGCTCCATGGGCTTCGTGTCCTTTCTGCTGGTGTACAATAGGTGGCTCCCTGCCAGCTCTCTTGTCTGTTACACAACTGAACTCTTGGCGGTGTTTGGTCGGAAGTGAACCCACTGACAATGAGGTCCTGCTGGGGTTGAAGTGTGAACAGGTTCACTCTAGTCCTATCAGTGCCACGCTTGAAATCGGTGGATACGTGATGAGGCTGTCAATATATCCCAACGAAACATTGCATAAAATAATTACATTCTTACCTTTAACTTTGCTATCTGACTATGTAACCCAAATCTTAGCGAAATACGATGAGATTTTCATATACTCCAAAGGAGGTATCAGGCAGTAATTGTGGGTTTGACTGCTGGCATTTCCTAACCCTTTGTTTTTCATTTGTGAGTTGTACTGATATATCCAGTAATATTATTTTATCCCTTCAAGGGATGTGGGTATTGCTATCAAGGCTGGGAGTTACGTAATGTTAATAGTGTAATGTAAAGAATGATGGGGTCTCAGGGTAAAGGGATGGGGTCTCTGGGAAGAGTAATGTGGTCTTGGGGTGGAATGGTAGGATCTCAGGGTAGAGTGATGGGGTCTCCGGATAGAGCGTTTGGGTCATGGGTTAAACTGAAGGGGTCTCGGGGTAAAGTAATGGGATCTCAGGGTTGAGTGATGGTGTCTCGGGATAGAGTGATGGGATCTCGAGGTGGAGTGATGCAGTCTTGGGTAGAGTGGTGGGGTCTTGGGGTAGAGTGATAGGGTCTCAGGGTAGAGTGATGGGGTCTCAGAATAGAGTGATGGGGTCTCGGGATAGAGTAATGGGATCTCCGGGTAGAGTGATGGGGTCTCGAGGTAGAGTAATGCAGTCTTGCGGTAGAGTGATGGGGTCTCAGGGTAGAGTGATGCAGCCTTGGGGTAGAGTGATAGGGTCCCAGGGTAGAGTGATGGAGTCTTGGGGTAGTCTGATGTTGTCTTGGGTTAGAGTGATGGGGTCTCAGATTAGAGTGATTAGATCTTGAGGTAGAGTGATGGATCTTGGGTAGAATGATGGGATCTCGAGGTAGAGTGATAGGGTCACGGGGTAGAGTAATGAGGTCTCAAGGTGGAATGATGGGGTTTCAGGCTAGTGTGATGGGGTCTTGGGATAGAGTGATGGGGTCTCTGGAAAGAGTGATGGGGTCTCAGGATAGAGTGATGGGGTCTCAACATAGAGTGATGAGATCTCAGAGTAGAGTAATGGGATCTTGGGGTAGGATGATGGGATCTTGGGGGTTGAGTGATGGAATCTTGGGGTAGAGTGATGAGGTCTCAGGGTAGAGTGATCTGGTCTTGGGGTAGAATGATGAGGTCTCAGGGTAGAGTGATGGGATCTTGGGGTAGAGTGATGGGGTCTTGGGGTTGAGTAGAGTGATGGGGTCTTGGGGTTGAGTAGAACGATGGAATCTCGGGGTTGAGTAGAGCAATGGACTCTTGGGGTAGAGTGATAGGGTCTTGTGTGGAGTGATGAGGTCCCATGGTAGTGCAATGGGATCGTTGGGCAGAGTGACGGGGTATCAGAGTGGAGTAAAGTGATGAGGCAGCACGGTAGCACAGTGGTTAGCACTGCTGCTTCACAGCACCAGGTACCCAGGTTCAATTCCAATCTTGGATCACTATCTGTGTGGAATCTTCACGTTCTCCCTGTATCTGTGTGGGTTTCCTCCGGGTGCTCCAGTTTCCTCCCACAGTCCAAAGGTGTGCAGGCCATGCTAAAATTGCCCCTTTGTGTCCCAAGATGTTTAGGTTAGGGGAATTAGTGGGGTAAATATATTGGGTTATGGTGATAGAGCCTGGATGGAATGCTCTGTCAGAGAGCTCATGCAGACTCAAAGAGCCAAATGGCCTACTTCTGCACGGTTACAATTCTGTGATTCTGTGGTCTCAGGTTATAGTAGAGTGATGGGGCCTCAGGGTAGAGAAGAATACCAGAGCCTTGAACAGGACTAGAGTGTCAGAGCCCAGGGACAGACCAGAATGTTAGGGCCCAGGAGCAGAACAGAGTGCCCCGTCCAGGAGCTGACCTGAGTGCTGGGGAGGAGAGGTTGGCTGCAGAGCCAATGAGTGAAACCCAGGGTCAATGCGCAGCAGTTAAGGAAGAGGCTGGTTGGTGTGTGTGGCAAATTGATTGTGTATGGTTTGAATTTTGTGCCCATTTCACACGTACACACTCAGAGGCCCTCGACACTGATCCAAAGTGTGATCAGCCATGGAGTTGATTTCATGCTGGCTGGCCAATGAAAGGGCAGCCAGTGTTAAACATTCACTGAGAAAGGTTCAGTGCTACCTGGGAGGATGGGAACAGGGTGGATGCTGAGGAAAGGGAGGATGCAGGCTGGAGCTTCTAAGGTGAGCTGTGTCAGAGAGTTGCAGACCTGTACAAATTAAACCCTAATGATAAAATACTGCAAACAGTGTCTAGGCAGCACATTCAAAAACAGTCAGTCCCTGTACACCTCCTTTAATTATATGTCAGCCCTGATATTTCATCCTGCCCTGGAGCAACATTACAACTAAAGCATAAAAACTACCTGCCAACTGTAAAAGTAGATGGCCCATGTAATTGCACTCCATTGACTTCTCAATGGGATAAATTGCCTGACTGTTGGTGGATGTGCCTCCAACTCTTCCACATGCACGCCAGTGAAATATTGCACAAGTGTGCAATGATATCGAAACATGTGCCTGGTGTCCTCTCAGACAATTTCATGTTCCTCAAAATTCTCTCATTTGTGTGGGTTCATCAGTGGAGGAGTGAGGAAGTGAGTGAGTGTGTATCGAAGAAGAGTGTGAGTGAGGGAGAGTGTATCTGTGTGGGAGTGAAATAGTGAGGGATTGCGTATGTGTGTGGGAAAGTGAGAGAGTGTGTGTGTGTTTGTGTGTCGGAGGGAAGTGTAAGTGAGTGAGAGTGTATGTGTGTGGGAGTGAGATGGTAAGGGATTGAGTATGTGTGTGTGGGAGTAAGACAGTGAATGTGTGTGTGTCAGAGGGGAGTCTGAAGGAGTGAGAGTGTATGTGTACGGGAGTGAGAGACTGACAGTGTGTGTGTGTGCGTGTCAAAGAAGAGTGTGCGTGACTATGTGTGAGTGTATGTGTGTGGGAATGAGATAGTGAGGGATTGCGTATGTGTGTGGGAGTGAGAGAGTGAGTGTGTGTGTGTCAGATGGAAGTGTGAGTGAGAATGCATGTGTATAAGTGTGAGAGAGTGAGTGAGAGAGTGAGTGAGTGTGTGTGTGTGTGTGTGTGTGTGTGTGTGTGTGTGTTGAAGAAGAAGGTGAGTGAGTGAGAGCGCATGTGTATGGGAGTGAAGAATTGTGTATGTGTGTTTGGGAGTGAGAGAGTGAGTGTGCTTTACTCCCAGCCTCAGATTTTCACTCACTCTCACCAACACACGATGGCTGAGAGTGAGAATGGAAGTAAGCCTAGCACGCACACACTCTGACCTTTTCACATTCTGTTCATTTTTGTTAGTTACTCTTATTTAACTGAATAATTTATTGCGATGTGATTGCTTTATTTTTGCTCAGCAATTGTTCCTTCTTAAAAAAACTCAACTTTTTTTGAAAGTCAGTGTAATGTAATGCCAAACATTATCTTTCCAAAATTTGCCCATTAACGATAATGTTGGACAAACCTGATGTAAAATTATGGAAACATTCCATCAACCATTGAGCTTCGATGTAAAACCTATGATTATACTGTGTTTTATATGTGGTGACTTATGTATTTGCCAGGTATCTGCAGAAAATTGCAAGAAATATTACTGTGAAATTCATGTCCGTTTTCAAGATAATTGAATCTAATGAATAGTTTTCTTGAGTGAGTTCCATTGCCTCTAGAAGGAAAGGCAATTGTCTATTAATATTGTAGAATTTCAGATGATACTTTTTAACTACATCCATCAAAATGGATCAAATCCACTTCTCTCAAGGAGTTCATAAGTCGCTGCTTGAATTTTAGGATTTTACTTGGCAAGTAATTACTGTCCAAGTAACTGACAAAAAAGGAGCAATCTATGCAGAAACATCTGCTTAAGTGAATAGCTAAAATACTAAGTTACTGTCCCCCAATCTAGAAGTTATTCATTAAATCAAATACTTATAAATGTTATTGATTACTAGGTCTCAAAGCATCAATACAAGAGTCAATGTTGTCAGGAAAATATCTTCTAATCAATATGGGTGGGCAAAAGTATCCAATGTGTGATGTTAAAGGTGAAACATTGGAGACCAGACAGGGACTACTATCTACCACTGTTGTGAAGCTTAGGCTATCAAGTGAAAAAAAATCCCAATTTTAAATAAATGTTTCAAATCAGCAGCCAGAGGTAATAAAACATTAATGAATATTATATGAACCATATATGAATTAAACCTTTAGGATTCTGAAGTGACTTTGAAATATTATTCTTTGTCATTGTTCCTGGCTATTTTGGTCATTTCCCTTTTGATTTTTTGATATTAAATCAGGCTTTTTTCTTCTGATATTAAACAGTTTTCCTGCCTACTATAGTCAATATTCACATTTATTATATAAATGAATCTATAGGTATGTAGTCAGATCTTCATGTTACCTATAAAAGCTATAGGCCAGGACTCACAATGGTGAGAAACTTTGATACTGTGATAAATTCAGTGTGTAATTATTATTGAAATGTTAGATTAATCCTACAGCCTAAAAAATGCATTTCATTTTACATTGCTTGGAAATTGCACTGCATGGTAAATATTGATTTATTACATCCATGCATCACAAGTTTATTCATTATTTTAAAGATAGGAATTGTTTTCTCTGTCATTTTTTAAAATTATTTTGTGGCATTTGAGTGCTTCTTGCAAGGACAGCGTTTGTTAGTCATCCTAATTGCCCTTGGGAAGGTGGCAGTGACCCACTAGCTTGAATCACTGCAGTCAATTTGTTGCAGGAACACCCACAGTGCCTTTGAGAGGGAGGGGGAGAATGTTCCAGCAGCAGTAAAGGAATGGTGATGTAGTTCCAAGTCAGGATGACGTGTGACTTGAAAGGTGAACTTGCGGGTGGTGATGTTCCCATGCTGTTCGTGTCCTTCTGGGGGTTAAAAGTTGTAGGTTTGGAAGATGCCGTTGAAGGAGCTGCATTGCATCTTGTATACGGTACATACAGCTGCCGCTGCATCTGTAATGGAGGGTGTGAATATTTAAGGTGCGGAAGGCATGCAGATCAAGTGGGCTGCTGTTCCCTGGATTGTGTCAAACTTCTCAAGTGTTGTTGGAACTGCACTTATCTAAGCAAGTGGAAAGTATTCACTCACATTGCTTACTTGTGCCTTGTAAATAGTGGACAGGCTTTGGGGAGTTAGGATATGAGTTGTTGCCTGCAGGATTCCAGTCTCTGACCTGCTTTTGCAGTTGATCCAGTTAAGTTTCTGATGAATAGAAATCCTCAGGATGCTGATAGTGGGAAGTTTCAACAAAGGTCGAGGGGAGATGGTTAGATACTTGTGTAGCATGATAGTTACTTGCCATTTATCAGCTCAAGCCTGTACATTTTCTAGGTATTGCTGCATATGGAAAAATTGTTTCAGATCTAAAGAGTTGTGATTGGTACTGAACATTGTGTAATCATCAGTGATCATCTCACTTCATACCTTATGATGGAAGGAAGGTTATTGATGAAGTAGCTGAAGATTGTTGGACCTAGGACGCCACCCTGAGGAACATTGATGCCCTGGAGCTGAGATAATTGGCCTCCAAACACTGCAGCAATTTTCCTTTGTGCTAGGTAAGATTCCTCTCTCCCAATCCCATTAACTCCAGTTTTGCTGGGGCTCCTTGATGTCACATTGGGTCAAATGATGTCTTGATATGAAGGGCAGTCATGCTCACATCACCTGTTGAGTTCAGTTCTTTTGTCTGTGTTTGGACCAAAGTTGTAATGGGGATTAGAGATGAATGGCCCTAGAGGAACCCAAATCAAGCACGGGGGCAGGTAATTGCTGTGTAACTGCTGCTTGCTAATGCTGTTGAGCAACATATTCCATCATTTTATTGATGATCAAGAGAGGTCTGCTGGGACAGTATTTGGCCACATTGGGTTTGGTCTTTTTTTTGTGAACAGGGACATTCCTGGTCAATTTGCCACATTGTCAATGTTGTAGCTGTACTGGAATAACTTGACCGGGGGTTTGGCTAGTTGTGGAGCACAGATACTCCATATTAGAGCCAGGAAGTTAACAGGGGTCATAAGCTTTACTATATCCAGTGCCTTCAACTGTTTCTTAATATGTGCAGTGAATCAAATTGGTTGACAACACATTTGTGATGCTGGAGCCTTCTGGGGAAGGCTACAATGATTCACCTGCAAACATTTTTGCTTGAAAATGTTTGCAAATTCTTCAACTTTGTCTTTTCCTCTGATGTACTAGACTTCAATCACTATTCATGATTGGCTGTGGCAAGACCGCAGAGCTTAGCTCTGTCTGTTGTCTGCTGCTCCCAATGTTTGGTATGTCTGAGCCTCACTCAGTTGCTGCTCATTTTTAATTCTGTTTGGTGCTGCTCCTGGCATATTTTCCAGCACTCCTCACTGAGACAGTGTTGATCTCTGAGTTTGATGGTAATAGTAGAAGAAGGGGTATCCTCAGCTGCAAGATTACAGGTTGCAGTTGAAAGCAACTCTACTACAGCTGATAGCCCACAGTGCTTTATGAATGTCCAGGTTTGAGCTGCTAGATCTGCTTTGAATTTATTCCCTTTAGCACAGGTCATGCCTACCAAAACTGTCATGGTCAGATGCAACCACAGCAGCAAGATTGGTGTCTGCAAGGTCAAGCAGGTTTTTTCCTCCCCTTGATTGTTTCACCACCTGCTACAAGCCCAATTTGGCAGCTATGTCCTTCAGAACTCTGCCAGTTCAGTCAGTAATGGTGCTACTGAGCTACTGAGACATCGAAGCCTCCCCCTTCGCGCCCCCAAACACTCAGCGTACATTGATCAATTAGCTGAGGGAGAGTTAGACTTTTCTGTAGCGGTTTGGTACAACTGAATGGCTTACTAAACCACTTCAGAGGGCAGTTAAGAATGAACCGCACTATGGGTGTTGCATCACATGTAGGCCAGACGAGATAAGGATAGTAGATTGTTTTTTATTCATTCTGGGAATGTGGGTGTCGCTAGCTGGGCCAGCATTTATTTCCCATAATCCTTACTGCGCTTGAACTGAATGATTTGCTAGGCCATTTCTGAGGATATGAGAATAGTTTTAGAGTCAATCACATTGCTGTGGATCTGGAGTCACATGTAGGCCAGACCAGATAAGGGTAGCAGACTTCCTTCCTTAAAGGATATTAATGAAGCAGTTAGGCTTTTATCACAATCCAATAGTTTCTTGATCCCCATTACCAAGATAGCTTTTAATTCCAGACTTCTTAATTGAATTTAAATTCCATCAGAAAATATATGTTTTAGCTTTTATATTTTGATATCTCAATTGCTCAATTAAATAGCTGCTAGATAATGATTTTATTGTCTATTAATTTTGTGCATTATTTAAAGCCCTGGATTAAATTGCTGTCCTTTAATGATGTCAAGTATGTATTGCTTTGGACATAAATCCTCTCATCAAACCAAACAAATCAATTGGATTGCTCCTTATAACTCATTTCAGAAATGTAGTTTTCTGTATATAAATCTGAACTTTTCAATTAGATTCTCATCAACAATCACTCCCCTCTGTTCATTATTCTTTGTGCCATTTCCACTGTGTAAGATCTCATAGATGGCAGTGTGCTATGCTAAAATACCTGCAGAATAATTTTCCTGTTGGACCTGGTGTGACTCTTTTGTTCCCTGTGGTACGTGTTACCTCAAATGGGACCAAGAAAGATAAAACACCCTCTTAGTGTATCAGTGATTTGTGGTTAAAACGAGATTCTTGACTACTGTTTCCAGTGTTCCTGTCTGTTCCAATCGACGAAATTTCAAATAGGATTGAACAATAAGAAAAGTGCAATCCTGTAGAAGAACATATTTAACTGCCAGCCACTAGTGAATTTCCTTTATTTTAAAACTAAATTGCAGTTTCTAATTGGTGAAAATTGCTGAAAAATAGAGTGGTAGGCTGACACAGTGCTTAGCACTGTGGCTGACAGCGTCAGGGACCCAGGTTTGATTCCCAGCTTGGGTCACTGTCTGAGTGGAATCTGCACCTGAATGGGTTTCCTCGGGGTGCTCTGGTTTCCTCTCGCAGTCTGAAAGATAAGCTGGTTAGGTGTATTGGCCATGCTAAATTCTCCCTCAGTATACCCAAACAGGTGCCGGAGTGTGGCAAGAGGGAATTTTCACAGTAACTTCATTGCAGTGTTAATGTAAGCCTATTTGTGACACTAATAAATAAACTTTAAAATTCACCAATTGACAAAAAAAAGTATTTTCTTTATTTATATCAACTGAAGCTGTACTGAGGAACGATTGAACAGCTGTCACATATCAAAAGATAGTTCCCAATGATTTGCATTTGTTTACATCAGTGGGCAGTAATCTTGAATTGATGAGAATTGGAACAAGGCAGTTGCCTGGTGATGTATAAAAGCAATTAAAAGTTCTTCTGAAATTGGTAAAAAATATTCCTTCAACACTAATATCTTAATGTCACATTGAGAATGGGTTTGACAAGTTGCTGTCTTAATACTAATTAAGTATAATGTGTGCCTGCCTTCTTTAATGTGCAGATTTTAAAACCACAAGTTCAGTAACAACTAATCACAACTGACTGCTTTATTGCTTTATTTTTTCCTGTTGCTTTCAACCTCAACTGTATTCAATGCATTTCAATTGTCCTTTTGGTTGTTTTTCAATAAGAAGAGAAACAAGTTATTACTTCATTTGATCATCTTCAACAAAAAATAATGTAACATTTAATGGGGGAATTGTTGTAATACTATAGTGGAAACATAAACAGAATAACAATACATCAAAAATCCAGTAATAATGTCATGCATAAGTGATGCAATGACATTTTCAGAATTATGATGCAAATTGACAAAACTGATTCAAGCAAATTGTTCATTGTGGTGATGGGTTTAAATATCAATGGACACATATTATGAAGTTAGGACTAAGAAAGTGAAGAAAGGTGAACATTTTAACTTAAAGAGATATTTGATATTTTGTTTAAGTTGATGGAGAAGTTATTGAAATGGACAATATAAATGAGTACAAGAGGCAATTAAATAGTTTCTCTTTCCTTCCAACATTGCCTTTTGACACCCCAACTATCTATTTTTGACTGCTGTCCTATTTCTTCTCTGCATTTGCCCCTTGACTTGCATCATACGCATGCTGATAATGCCAGCTGTACCTCATCACCATCTCTTTCGACCATTCAAATGCTCCTGTGTTGTCAAACTATCTGACACTGGATAACCCAATACTGATGTTGGTTAAACACTGGGAAAAACAAAATGTTGTGATCCAGCTAAAATTTCATACACAGCCACTGATTCTCCCCACCAAACTGATCACTTGACTGAGACTAATGCAGACCACTCATGACCCAAAGCCTATTTCACTCTGAACCAAGTTTCTGCCTCTATATTGTTTCCATTACCAAGACCTTCCACTTCTACCCTTCAGCCCATTTTCTGATGAAACCCTCCTCCATTCTTTCATACCTCCAAATCCAGCTTTTCCAATGCTCTCCAAGCCTTCCTCCCATCTTGTGTGTTCCAGAAATGTAGCTTATTCATAACAGTGGTGGTATATTTGAACTTGAATTATCATCCATTGCCTTGAACTCACTTATTTATAGTGGCCACTTACATCTTGATTTTAAAATTCTTGTTCTCATCTATCCCTATCTCTGCAGTCTTCTCCAGTTCTACAATCCATTGAGAACTCTGTGTGCCTCCAACTCTGGATCATGTGCATTGCCCCCATTTTCTTCTACCCATGCTGAAGGTCATGCCACTGCCTGCTCTGGTCCTGAATGCTGGAATTTCTTTGCTCAACCTTACTTCTTTGCCACCTCTCACTCTTTTCCATAAACATTCCCTAACACCCACCTCCAGCTTTTATTCTAAATGAAAAGACAGACTTTATAATGTGTTTTTGAGACTTGCATTTCAATAGCACATTTCACCACCAGAGGACATTTGAAAGAACTTTACAGCCAATTAACTGCTTGGAAGTGTGTTCATTGTTGCGGTGTAGGGAGCACAGCAGTCAATTTGCAAGAGCAAGCACCGGGAAAAGTAATGTAACATTAAGCAGATCAATTGTTCTTCCTGTCAGGTTGAATGATAGATAAATACTGATCACCAGGGGCACTGCCTTGCTCTTCTTCTACATTGTGTTATGAGATCTTCCCAGAAGGCAGGAGGGGTTTAGTTCAAAGTCTTCCAGCAATGCAACGCGCCCTCAGTACTGCACTGGAGTCAAATTTTTGATGCTTGTACTCAACTCCTGGAGTAGAACTTGTACTCACAACTCTTTGACTTAGAGGAGGGAGTGGCAGCAACCAAGCCAGAGCTCTCTTTAACGTAAAAGTAAAATACTGTGGATGCTGGAATCTGAAACAAAAACAGAAAATGCTGGAAAATCTCAGCAGGTTTGACAGCATCTGTGGGGAGAGAATAGAGCCAATGTTTGGAGTCTAGGTGACCCTTCGTCAGACCCTTCGCTCTGACCCTTCGTCATCTAGACTTTAAACGTTGACTCTATTCTCTCCCCACAGAAGCTGTCAGATCTTCTGAGATTTGCCTGCATTTTCTGTTTTTGCCATGACTCTTCTTGCTTGTCTTGGTGTTAATGCTTGTCCTGTCACCCAGCAGTGAAGCACTTTATGATGTTCCATTGGGTTGAAGGCATGACATGAATGCAAATTGTTTTATGGAGGTAGCTGGGTCTGGGGCACTGGAAAGGCAAGGAAATGAAGCTGATCCCTGAGAAGGGGAGAGACTTATTTGGATCTCATTATGATTTTGCTTCTGCTAAAATTCATCATGTAGCTATGTTGTAAATTTTTTCAGCAAGAATTGCCCCTCACATTGCACGTGGACAAAAAAAATAGCCTATTATTGTTTAGTGATGGAAAAAAAACGTGCAGAACATGAGCAAGGGATAAACCCAGTGGTTACCCAGGACTTAGTAACTGCGTAGCAAAAACCATGTTTGAAAGGAATTGTTTGAATAATGAAGTGTTTCGGTGTGTGAAGTCTAGTCATAATTACGCCGCAAAAATTATTTTCTGTTTTAACTACCGGTACTAATTATTAAAGGCTTCACACATCACATCTGATTAAAGGTCTTTATAGATAGCGCTGTTTTATAGATAGCGCTGTTTCATCTGTGTCTGTGCTTCTGGCCAACTCTGAGCGGCTTGCAGATTTGCTTAGGATTGCAGAAGTGAGCCGCTGCTGCTGCAGTCGTTGGAAGTTGGATCCTGTTCTCCTTTTATCAGCTAGAAGCACTGATGTAATGGGAGAAATGGATCTGGACACTCAGCAGTCCGGAACGCTGACAGCTCATTGACAGCAAAGCCCTGCTTGACATTCTGGCGCTTTCATTATTTTTATTTTGCCCTCTCCTCCCCAGCCCCCGGATCGTTTTAGGCAATGGTTCTCTGAACATGTGCTAAAGCTTGTCCTTTACCCTCCTCTTCGATTTGACCAGAGTCCCACTTCGACCATGTCCTTGTCTTTCTGTGGCAATGACAACGACACGGCTGCCTACAACGTGGACAAGGGAGTGCTCAACAACGGCTGCTTCGTGGACGCTTTGAATGTTGTCCCCCATGTGTTGCTGCTCTTCATCACCTTCCCTATACTATTCATTGGTAAGCTATATGAATGAGAAGCTCACAGCCATTTCGATTGCATGTTGGTGTTTACATATTCACAGCACTGTCATTATCTCTCTCTCTATATAAAACAGTCTGTCTAAAATGTGTGCACTCTTTTGAATTTAAGGTTGGGGAAGTCAAAGTTCCAAAGTTCACATTCACCACAGCACGTGGTTGCATTTCCCTGGGCATAATTTGCGATGGATCCTCACTTTTATACTCATGTTTATCCTGGTGTGTGAAATAGCAGAGGGAATCGTCTCAGATGGGTAAGTGGCCGCATGTGTGTTATTTCCAGATTGCTGTGGGCTATTTTTACTGACCGGGCTGAGCGCCTTTCTCGTCTCGCTGGCTTTGCAACTGTTAGTTAAGTGTCAGAGAGAGAGAGAAAGGGTGGGGGGGTTGGGGGAGGGGGCGGGATGTGTGCCAGTATTTAACCCCGAGCAATCAGTTGCGTCCCGAAGTTCGTGCCATGCTTTTGAGTGAAAGAACCTGTAATAGGTACATGTTGGCATAGTGCGTCCCCTTTGCCGAGATTCAGATAGACTCGGGCATAAAAGCTGCAGCTTTCTTTTTAATTATAAACCAAACAGCGCGCCAAACGCCTCCAGAATGTTTGAATAGCTTTCAGTGTGTCAATTTGGAATTCTTCACAATTTTCAACTAATTATTTACTATTCCTGAAGATCCTTCTTGGGGAGATTTTTAAAATGAAGTAAAACCAAAGCTATCATGAAGAACTAAAAATGATGTGCAATTTTTATAAGCAATTGCTTACAAAAGCAGTATTTTTTTCAATTTTCAATTCTAATTACATTGTAACGGTTGTGGAAGGTTATCAGCCAAACCCCTCTAAAAAGAGGACAATAGGAACTTCTCAGTGTGAAAGATTTCTACTGTCAGGTCACATTACTAGATATAGGCAGAATTCATAAGGCAGGGATGGTGCTGGCACAGTAGTTAGCACTGCTGCCTCACCGCCAAAGACGTGGATTTGATCCCCGGCTTGGGTTACTGTCTCTGTGGAGTTTGCACGTTCTCCCCGTGTCTGCATGGGTTTCCTCAGTTGCTCTGCTTTCCTCCCACTGTTCAAAGATGTGTGGGTTAGGTTGATTGGCCATGTAAAATTGGCTGTGTAAAATTGACCATTGCGGCAATTAGCAGGGTAAATGCGTGGGGTTACGGGAATAGGGTTTGGGTGGGATGTGGTCAGTACAGACTCAACGGACTGAATGGCCTCATTCTTTACTGTTAAGATTCTGTGATTTTATGAATTCAGTGAACTGAGTTTTTGGCATTCCACATTGAATCCTATATCTAGGGCAGTACAGATAGGATAGAACAATTTCTGGAGAGTAAATCTAAATAAAAGCTAATCTGGGGCCAACTGAAATGATGCCTTCAATACATCGGAGTTCATGGGATAAATCTTTGCATAATTTGGCCCTAATTGTGTGTCTTGGAACTGTGAAGGCTACTGTGGAAAATTGAAACCTCATACTGGTTCATCAGCGGGCGCTATTCTCTGTTTTTGGTTAAAAGCACAACACTTCAGAGATTTACTCTGTATTTAATCCATCTTGTATTTGACCAGGAATTGATTACTACCAAGACTGGCAAAAGCTGGAAACATTGTCAGCCCAAAAAATGAAAGGAGCCTTGTTCAAATTTTAGCTCAACTAGATGAACATGTTGAAGGTCTCCAGAAGATATTAGTTACAAATCTCAATAATTCCAATCTGTTTCGCTTTCCAAAGATATAATTGTATAGTTTGATGATGAATGTGCAGGGAAAAAGGACAGTGACTAACCTTTTGCAATGTCTCAGGTTTTGCTGTATGTTGTCATGGGCTAATATGAAGACAATATTTGATTCTAAACCGAATAAACTGACAGTACTGAATATTTTTGCTGCTACTACACTATCTCCTGGTCAGGGAAAGTGAAGTTTTCTGCATGCAATGTTCAATTCCGGGATACATTCTAATAGTCGTAAAAAAAAATCAGTATTGTCAGCTCTTTGCTGTCACTGGAATGTTCTGAAATTAAAGTTTGTAAGTTTTTTTTACTAAGCAGGTATAGTTTAAGTTTATTTTATTAGTGCCAGAAGTAGGCTTACATTAACATGGCAATGAAGCCACTATCAAAATCCCTGAGTCCCCACACTTCGGTGCTTGTTCATGTACACTGAGGGAGAACTTAGCCTGGACAAGGCACTTAACCAGCACATTTTTGGGCTCAGTAAAAAGTCTCATAATATCACGTTAAAGTCCAACAGGTTTATTTGGAATACCTGTTGGACTTTAACCAGGTGTTGTGAGACTTCTTACTGTGTTCATCTCAGTCCAACGCTGGCATCTTCAGATCTTTTGGACTCTAGGGGGAAACCCAGAGCACCCAGCAGAAACCCATGCAGACACGGAAACTTCTTGCAGACAGTGACCCAAGCTGAGAATCAAGCCTGGGTGCCTGAACTGTGGGGCAGCAGTGCCAACCACTGTGTCACTGTGCTGTAGTGACACATGTTATGGGCAAAATGAAGTACAGAATCTGATCAGTAACTTTACCCACATTCCCTTCAGTCAAAGGATATTGGGGAAAGGTGGGAATGTGGAGGTGAGCCCAAAATCAGATTAGCCATGATCCTATTGAGTGGTGGAGCAAGTTCAAAGGTCTGAATGGTCTATTTCTGCTCCAGATTCAAATTTGTATGTTCCACATATACTCAAGAGTAAACCATATTACATTACTGCGAACCAATCATGGAACTAGGCTGTTATAAATTGCTTTATATTGGTCATACAATGTAAATTATAACTGTTTGACCTGTGGACAGTAATATTTGCAAATGGTGTTTTGAAAGATTTCAATGCATGAAAAGTTTCATTGAACTTCAGACCACTGAAATTCATCCAGAAAACTCAGAAGGATGAAACTAGAATAGTTTTTGTGTGTAACCTGAGCGCTGCCTTTGTGTATTAGTTTGAAAACTCTTGTTATGCATTGCTTTGACAGTGCTCACTTTATACTTTTATCCAGAAATAGTCCATAAGTATTTACTATTGGTAGTTGTTACATTATGTAACTGAATACAGAGGTGCAGCAAAAGTCGGAATAATACATATATCATGTTGACCCACATTTTCTGATCAGTATGGCAAAGGGACAGCACTCACCATTCCTCCTGTTGCTTTTGCTGGTATAGAACCGAGACTTGCACTAATCCTGTGTCAGATCCAGCATGGCACCTTTTACAGGACATCTTTGGCTCCTCTGACCAGCATGAGAAATAGCAATGTTCCTCTACCAATCAGATTGAAGAATCTTCACAGGCATGCAATGTTGAACCAGGAAGTATAATGTAGGAGGTATAGATTAAATTTAAATCATGCACAGAAAGTGCATTAGAGATTGGGAAAGAAATATGCGATTAAGAGAGCGGTAAAACAGTCTGGAAAAACAAAGAGGGAATATAGTTGGTTTTAAATCCCAACTCAATATTTGCTTCTCATGAAATGAACTTGCACAACCTTAAAAATATTTTTCACTGCCAGAGAGGTTGTTTGTTAGTAATTATCACTTACCACAACACTGAAGATCCATTTATTCCTGAATTCTCCAATTCTAGCATTTTCCAGCCTATTTAGAAGGGAACTAAAGGGAAATTTACCAAAGTTCACATTTATTTTGGTGTTCATTTCAGTCACCCTGTGGAAAACTAGAATATCTCTGAGACCAACTTTCAGAATTTTGCATTTATTCAGACTCTGGGATTTGCTAAAATAAAAAGAAAATTTTGCAAGTGCTGGAAATGTGAAATAAAGTCAAAAAATGATTGGAAAAATCAGTAGGTCTTGCAGCATCCATAGAGAGAAAAACAGAAATATATTTCAAGCTCGTATGCCACTTTGACAAAGAGTCTTTGAAATGTCTTTGAAGAGGAGTCAAACAGACTTGAAATGTTAATTCTGTTTCTTTCTCCACAGATGCTCTGAGATCTGCTGAGCTTTTCCAGCATTTTCTGTTTTTATTAACTGGAATTTACTGTCTGTTTTGCTGCTTGTCTTATTATCATAAGCAGTACAAAAACTAGCCTATAATGTAACACAGACCCAATAACATTTGGTTCTTATAGCAGTTTTCCTGTGGGCAGCATAGTGGCAAAGTGGTTAGCGCTGCTGCCTCATAGACCCAGAGACCCGGCGGCTTCTAATCTGGCCTTGGATTAATGTCTGTGAATGTCTGTATGTTCTCCCTGTGTCTACGTGAGTTTCCCCTGGGTGCTCCCACTGTCCAAAGATGTGCAGGTTAGGTGAATGGGCCATGGTAAATGTATAGGGTTATGGGAATTGAGGGAATTGGTCTGCGTAAAGATGCTCCTTGGGAGAGTTGGTGCAGACTTGATGGGAAATGGCCTCCCTTTGCATTGTAGGGATTATATGAAAAGTGAAAATTGTCAGTAGAGCTAAAAGATCAGTATTCAGTTTATAACAGTGTTGTGCACTGTTACATCATGCTCACTGGCATATTAAATAGATGATGAATTATCTGTGTAGTTGCTCATTTTGATATCAGTTAAAATCAGCTTCTTTTATCATCTTTTAAAAATTGCCTTCACTGAATCCTATATCAGCATCCTGAGATGTTTGAAAATCTGATTCTAGTGCCACAAAACATTTTGCTCAGTGTTAATTTGGAACTGATTAATATTACAAGATGTTGAAATGAAAAGAATAGATACAAAGAACAACTGTGCAGCTGATTAGGTGAAAATGAACAAGAACCTTGAGTTAAAGGTGTCTGCACTAACTGTAAATTAAGATTTTATCATTATTATGATCTCTGTATGAACCTACAAATTATGAGCAGGAGGAGGCCATTTAACCCTTCTATCCAATAAGATCACAGCTGATTTGATTGTAAATTCAACTCCACATTACCACCTACCGATGATAACCTTTCACCTCTTTGCTTACCAAGAATTTATCAGCCAGTGCATTAAAAATATTAAAAGACTGCCTCCACTGCCTTTTAAAGAAGATAGTTCAAAAGACTCCAAACCCCCTGGGAGAAAAGAAACTCTCATCACAGTGCTAAATGGGGACCTTTTGTTTTTAAACAGTGGCCCCTGGTACTAGACTCTCCCACAGGAAGAAACAACATCGACTGTTTGATACCCCTCAGAGTCTTTTGTTTCAATCATTTCAACTCTTACCCATCTAAATCCCAGCAGATACAGAGACAATTAACTTTTAAAGAGATTTGAATTTCCAGTTATTAGCTGGAAGAATAGCACAACAAGACTTCATGTTTTAGAATTTTTAATGTAACAAATGACTAAAGCCACAGTTGGCCAAATACTACTTTTCCTTATACTTTCCTTACACTACAGACAGTCACATTCTAATACTTACTACTCACTGCATTTTCCATGGAATTACTTTTCGCAAACTTTCAACAGTTGTTATCAGCTTTCACTGGGTTTACTTCTTGCTTTGCCAGGTAAGGACTTTGAGTGACTGTCTCCAATGGTTTTCCTCAGAATTTGGAGAGTTTCTAAAACCATCACCAACAGTGATGCCTGTTCTATTGATTCCTCGTCCCCCTGGCCATGCCAGGATAAATCTCCCAGAGCCTTTAGAAGGCTGCAGGAAGCATCTCTTCGACTAGAGACTGTCTCCTTCCCACATCTAGTTGTGGCAGCACACAATGCCAAACAGCCTTTCTCTTGGTTGACCACACAGAGAAAAACTGCCATCTATCCGCAACATTCATTGATTTGTAGGGAAGTCTGTAACTGGATCTCAAAAACTACTTGCTTTGTCTTCTTCATGTCAACATTGAACACATTAACCTTGCATTCAGGTGGTCATGCCAATTAGTTTTCCATGACGCCCACCCCTCCACTTACTTCCATATTAGAAGTAAATGGATAATTTACAGCACAACTGTTTATAATTTCATACCTTCAACACCTTTCTGGGACTTTGGGTGACACAGAGTGTAGAGTGCTGCCATTGTCTTCAAGCATAAGTACCTTCAACCTTCTTCCCAGTAAAACTAACTTTCATCTCTAAATGTCAAACCGCACAGGCTTATAGTAAGGCAGACTTCAGAAGGTCATATGGCCCCTTTCATTTATCCTAAATTTAAAGATACGTACTGCTATTTTACGACCTCGCTCGGCTGAGGCTCATAAAATCCTACCTGAACCCAATGGAGAATTCCGTCCTGCGGGCTTCACCTGCCCCAATTGTGGGGTGGATGAGTCGGTAAAATTCTGGCCATTGTCCCAAAACATAATAATCATATAAACGCCACAATTGTAATGTAATTAAAAATTCCAGAGACATGTTTCACTTCAAATGTTGGAAAGTAATTCCATCTCTAGAGATATGTAGAAAGTGGAAAAATCACACGAGGAGGTGTGTTCACTATATGTGAGACAACTTGAAAATGAGTAAAGGCAAATCAATACAAAAGCAAAATACTTCAGATATTGAAATTTTAAATAAAATCAGAAATGTTGGAACTACTTAGCAGGTCTGTCAACATCCACAGAGGGAGAAACATATTTTGGTGATTACCTTTCATCAGTACTGGAAAAATGTCACAGAATTATTGTCAAAGATATGCACACAATGAACTAATGGACAAAATTAAGACAAAGCTATCAATATGAAGCTGATACTGATACCCCCACAAAAGCACAAGTGTTGCTGATGTGATTAGAAGGATGTGTAAAAGCAATAATATTGCAGTTTATATTTGGAAGCACCCATTACCATCAATGATGGAAGTGAGGCAACTAATGATTTGATTTGATTTATTATTGTCACATGTATTAGTATTAAGTTAAAAGAATTAGTTCTTGTGTACTATAAAGACAAAGCATACCATTCATAGAGCAGGAAAGGAGAGAGCGCAGGACGTAGTGTTACAGCCATAGCCAGGGTGTAGATGAAAGATCAACCTAATGCATTTTGTTAGAGAGTTTAAAAGAGTTAGAATGAAGTTTTAGAAGCATAGAACGAGAGTAAAAGATAGAATTATAAGATATGCTGGGTACAGGTTGCAAGAAGTTGCCTTACTCTGGTGCCATTTTGAGAAAAAAAATGAACATGCGGTAAGATAGCTTTGTGACACAATGAAGTAAAGGTACCCTGGCCACAGAGTTTACATGACAGTTGTACGTGTCAGCAATTCTGACAGCAAGGGGTGGATGATTTATGGTCTGCATAATAGATGTTCAATTGCATGGCCGCAAATTGTTAACCTCTGCAGCAAACTTCCTGTAGGTACTCACCTCACACAAAATTTAACACTGAGAAAGCAGAGTTATAACCTGCATGTAAACACAAAGGCTTGTTTTTATATAGCGCATTTCAGGTCCTAAGCACTTCACAGTCAATATATTCTCTTTGAAGAGTACTTATTGTTCATATTATAGGCAAATGTGGCAGTTAATTTTGTGCACAGCATGGCCCGACAAACAAAATTTAGGTAAATGACCAGTTCTGATGAGGCATTTATACCTGAAAAATTAATTGTTAACTAATCTGCTATACTCATCAGTTTCTGATTCATCTGATGAATGTTCCCCATATTTTTATGTTTTGATACAATAACCACTTACTTTATTTTAGTGGTGTTGTTGCGACCACATCTGAAATATTGTATGCAGGTTAGGCTTCCATACATAAAGAATGGCGTATTTGCCTGAGAGCTGCACAAAGTTCACTAGATCAATGGTTCTCAAACCGTGGTGACTGGCAGTTCATGGAGACTATCCAGGGATCCATGAAATAATGTGAAAATGCCATTGTCAAGTTTAAGCAAATGAGTGGGGTATAGAAGAGTGTTCTGCACCCACCCACCGAATCCTTGTCCCCCCCCCCTCCCCCCACTCCATTGCACCCTTGTCTGCTTTGTCTACAGATAAGCAGTTGGCCAGGTAAGACTGAGATAAGGAGAAATTTCTTCACTCAGCAGTTTGTAAATGTTTGGAATTTGGTTTATATTCCAGAGGGCTATGAATATTCCATTATTGAGAATATTCAAGACTGATTTGTGAGCACTAAGACAAGAGATACGGAGATAGAGTTGGAAAGTAGAGTTGATATGAAATTTCAGCCCCGATCTTGTTGCATAGTGGAGCAAGCACAAGGGATCATGTGGCCTTCTCCTGTTCATATTTCTTTTTTTATATAGTATTAATGAACTACCATTTTCTGAGTGCACCAATATCCTAAAGGATTTGGGAATCAACATGCCAGAAATACTTGATATGTTAACAATTCTTAAGACTTGCAAATCAGAGATAAATGGAATATTAGCTATAAAATCCATAGAATCCCTACAGTGCAGAAGGAGACCATTCAGTCCATCATCGCTGCACCAATCAAAATCCCACCCAACCCCTATCCTCACAGTCCCACATATGTACCCTGCTCATCCCCTTTACACGAAGTGGCAATTTAGCCACTATAGAGGGGAAGGAGATTAAATAATAAATTACTGAATATTGAATCATCAGTCCCCAATTTTTTTTATTCTTTCATGTGTCATGGGTGTCACTGGTAAGGCCAGCATTTGTTGCTCATTCCTTAATTGCCCTTGGGTTGAGTTTCTGGCTAGGCCATTTCAAAGGACAGTTAAGAGTCAACCCACATTGCTGTGGATCTAGAGTCACATGTAAGCCAACCATACTGGGTAAGAGATTGCAGATTTCCTTCTGGCAAGGATATCAGTAGATCAGTTAGGTTTTTACACAGTCAGTTATACTTGTCGTGGCCACTATTACTGAGATTAGATTTATATTCTAGATTTAATTAGTTGAATTTAAATTTCACCAGCCTCCATGGTGGGATTTGAACTCATGTCCTCAGTCCCTGGGCCTCTGGATTGCCAGCCTAGTGACATTACCAGTGTACAACCATTTACTGTCTAGACAGTCCTCATTTCCCAATGTAACATATCTACACATTCCATTGCAGTCAGCCTTTGGCCTGTCAGAGTCAAGCTGTTTTGACTATTTGTGTTATAGGTACATATCCATTAAGAAGCTTAATTGCTGTCCATCAGCTTCATTTAATTAGAACTCTTACAGTTATGACAGAGAATAAGTAGCTACTTACTTTTGCCAGTTTATGCAGAATTTAAACCTCAATCTTACAAGTATATAGTATGGTAATGAAATTACTCATGTGTTACCCTTTATCATAGATATCATAGAATCCCCACAATGCAGAAGGAAGCCATTTGGCCCAGCGAATCTGCACCAATCACAAATCCCACCCAGGGCCTATCCCCACAACTCCACACATTAACCTTCAAATCCCTTGGCACTAAGAGTCAATCCACCTAATCTACACACCTTTGGACTGTGGGAAGAAACCGGAGCACCCGGAAGAAAACTGAGCAGAGACGGAGTGAATATGCAAACTCCACGCAGACAGTGACCCAAGCCGGGAATCAAACCTGGGTCCTTGTCGCTGTGAGGCAGCAGTGCTAATCACTGTGCCAATGCACCGCCCTTTATAAAATACAGTAACAATATGAATGGTCTTGGATTTTTGTTAACAAGTTGTCAGCATTCACCATCATTACTCCTCTGAATCTGACAGCTACTTCAGAGCTTAGAGCAAATGCTGATTAGTCCAGTAATCATTGAGGTGTGATCTGTCATCCACTGCTCTACTGTGAAACTGTACTCTCTAATCTTACCGCCCAATGATGAGAATCAGTCATATAATGGGGTGGCACAGTGGTTAGCACTACTGCCTCACAACGCCAGAGACCTGTTTGATTCCTGGCTTGAGTCACTGCCTGTGTGGAGTTTACATGTTTTCCCTGTGCCTGTGTGGGTTTCCTCTGGGTGCTCTGGTCTCCTCCCACAATCTAATAGATGTGCTGGTTAGGTGAATTGACCCAAACAGGCACCAGAATCTGGCAACTAGGGGAATTTCATAATGACTTCATTGCAATGTTAATATAAGCCTTACTTGTGACAAATAAATAAACTTTTCAACTGATTTGGTGAGAACTTCCCCATTTATACTCTCATATTTTTAAGCATACCTTTGCACCCACATTGTTGTTTCAGCTTTGGGGAATAGTGGTGGAAGGATTCCCAAGCTGATTATTAGCCTGCTGAACTGTATTGGCATTCCTTCCATGCCAACAAATTCTGGCACTGGACTCGAATCTGAAGCTTCTGGTACAGCGGTAGGGATACCACCACTCTGCCACTAGACCTCCACATATTCATAGAATCATAGAATTCCTACAGTACAGAAGGAAGTCATTTGGCCCATCGAGACTGCACTGACAACAATCCCACCCAGACCTGTTCTCTGTAACCCAATTATTTACTCCACACCCAAGCCTACATATCTTTGGATATTAAGGGCCAATCTACCTAATGTGTACATCTTTGGAGTGTGGGAGGAAACCAGAGGACCCAGAGGAAACCTGGGGAGAAATGTGCAAACTCCACCCAGACAGTCACCCAAGGCCGGAATTGAACCCAGGTCCCTGGCACTGTGAGGCAGCAGTGCTAATCACTGTGCCACCATGCTGCTGCTGTTCGAGTGAAATTACAGCAGTTGATTGAGAGAATCCCAGAGGAAATCTCCAGGAATATGAATGTGTAAGGCAGTGTAATAAGTGTTAGATCCTTTAAAATGATTACATCTTCTGATTATTTTATGAATATTGCATTGACATTTTGCCAAGTTCACAATCTTGTATCTCTTTTTGCTTCCCTGTTTCTAGGTTTAATGATTCACGTCACTTGCACCTCTATATGCCAGCTGGTATGGGCTTCTTGGCCACCATAACATCAATAATTTATTACCACAACATTGAAACGTCAAACTTTCCCAAACTATTACTAGGTAAGTTTCTCTTTATTAGAACAAGCACTGTGAAACTGAAGCTTATCTGTGGGATAGCAATACAATCAGAAAATTTGTTACATTGATGGCATGGTGGCCCAGTGGTTAGCACTGCTGCCTCACAGTGCCAGGGACCCAGGTTTGATTCCCATCTTGGGTCACTGTCTGTGTGGAGTTTGCACATTCTCCCCATGGGCTTCCTCTGGGTGCTCCGGTTTCCTCCTACAGTCTGCAAGATGCCCTGGTTAGGTGCATTGGCCATGATAAATTCTCCCTCAGTGGACCCAAACAGGCGCCAGAGTATGGAGACTGGAGGATTTTCACAGTAACTTCATTGCAGTGTTAGTGTCAACCTAGTGACATTAGTAAATAAATTTAAACATTGTTTTTTGCTTAAGTGTTGGGTCAAAACTGAAATGCCCTCTCAGAGGTAACAGTAACACAGATATCACACTCAATTACAAATCCAACAAAGCTGTTATCTTCAAAATATTGATTTGGCAATCATTGGTGTTCTTGGATAAGTCACACTAATCTATTATGCAGACTTGAAAAGGATTGACTGCCCAGTCAGTTCACAGCTGATGATTTATTTTAATATAAGGAAGTTTGTATATAGATTGAGTTCATTTGCCCATACCTGAGTTGTTTTCCCAAAATAAATTCAATACTTTTAAGCTTATCAACCTTAGGATCGAAACATGCAGTTTGGAGGAGATTGTTCATGCCTATGCCTGCTTTTCCAGAATAACTCAAAACGAGCCCAACGTTATGGTCCTGTGTCATTCTTTTCCGTAAATCTTTAACCACTTTTTCCTTAAATTATCCCACAGTCTGAGATGTAACAGCTTGCAGTGGAAATGCTTGTGATCTTAGCTTGCAAAGCAACTGAATGATCATAGTTGCCTCTAATGTCTTTGGACCAGAGATGGATGAAAAAAATAGCCAGTATTCCCACATCTGATTGTAATTCCTGCTGGGAATTATACATGCAGATGTCTGGGGAGAACATGGCATAGCTTGACAGTGCAACAGTACACAGCAACTACAGTAGTGATCATTTGTTCAGATACAATAATGTTCTTCTTTCCTCCTAGCTTTCTCATCTTTTCAAAACAGTTTTAACAAGATGACTTTTTGTCGTTTCTTTAGTAACCCTTTCACAACTGTCATTAATTTAAAAATAATGAACCTCTTTTTATCCAACTCCATGTATTTTAAATTTCTCCTCATAACCAGAGATTTTAATTACAGATATATCCTTATAATGAAGTTAATAGAGGGAAATGAGTTGAATTTACATAGCATTGCGTGACCACTTGTGTAATGTTTTCATTGTTATCATTCGGGTAAGAGCTGTTGATTAGAAGGCAGACCCCACTTCCCCTACCCTTGTTGACACTGCTGCATGGTCCATTCAGTGGATTGAGAATTCCTTTGGTTGTAGGGCACAGTCCGGTTAAGCAGGGGTGAGCCATGTCTGTATGAAATGAACATTTTCTCCACCCTCTCTTGCCTGCACATCTTTCCTAAAGTGCAGCACCAGAACTCAACTCAATACTCCACCTGAGGCCAAAAGAGTGTCCTATACAAGTTCAAAATAACCTCCTTCCTCACTTACCCTATGCTCTTCTTAATGAAGACTAGAATATTTTATGCTTATGCATTCAACAGCCAGAATTTTAGTGGACCACCTGCCACAGAAATTGGTGCAAGCAAGGGACAGACCATGGAGAGGTCTGTTGACCTTGGGCAGAATTTTATGGTTTCAGGATGAGTGTTGCTGTAAAATCCTCCCCCCCGCCACCCCAACATGTCCTGCCACTATCAATGATTTATGCACATACACAGCCAGGTCTCTCTATTCATGCACCTCCTTTAGAATTATACTCTTAATTTTTGTCTCTCTATGTTCTTCCTACCAAAATGAATTACTTCAAATTTCTCCACACTAAACTTCATCTGCCACTTGTCCGCCCGTTCCAAAGTGTCCATGCCCTTTTGAAGTTCAACACCATCCTTTTCACCATTCATAATACTTTCAAATATTATGTCATCACAATTTTGAAATTGCGCTCTGTCATTAATATATATCCAGAAGAGCAAAGGTCTCAATACTGAAACACTGATCCCTGCAGAACAACTCCACTGCAAAACCTTCTCCGGACACATTCACCACAACTCTCTATTTCCTGATACTCAGTCAATTTTGTATCCATATTGCTACTGTGCCTTTTATTACATCAGCTATAACTTTGCTCACAAGTCTTATGTGTGTCACTGTATTAAATGCTGTTTGGAAGTCCACGTACATCACATCAACAGCATTGCCTTCAAAAAACTTCCTTCCTCTTCCCAAATCTTCAGAAAGTTAATTAAATGTGATTTTTCTGTCACAAATGAATGCTGGCTTTCCTTGCAGAAAGATGGAATAATCCATATTTGTCCATGTGCATATTAATTTTGTTCCAAATTATTGTTTCTAAATTCCTCTCCATTGTGTTTAAATCGGTTGGACTGTAATTTCTGGGCTAATTTTCACATTTACAATTCTCCAGTTCTCTGGCAAGACCTGAGCCTAAAGAAGATTGGAAGATTGTGGCCAGTGACTCTGTAATTTCCACTCTCACTTTCCTCAGTATCCTTGGGAGCATTTCATCTGATTATGCTGTTGTATGTACTTGAGGCATTGATAGCCTTTCTCATAGCTTCTTTTTAGCAATTTTGAATCTTTTTAGTATGTTAATCACCTCCTCGTTCACTACGGCCTGAGTAGCCTCTTCTTCCTTGGTAAAGACAGACATAAAATATTCAATTAGTACCTCAGCCATGCTTTTTGCCCACATGTTGAAATCCCTTTTTTTGTCCTGAATTGCCCCTATTCCTCCTTTTGCCACTGCTTTTACAATTTAGATGCCTACAGGATTCCCTTTTATGTTAGCTGCCAATGTCTTTTCATACTTCCTCTTTTCATATTTGATTTTTCACTCCCTGTGGGAACTATGTACATTCAGCTTGATTTTCCATCATATTATTTACCTGACACCTGTCATAAACATATTTCTTCTTCTTCTTAGCTTCTATCAGTTCTGTCACGCAGGAATCTCTGGATTTGTTGTCCTTACTTTCTCCATTAAGGGAACATACCTTAAATGTGCCCAAGCTAAAATCTTCTTTAACGTTTTCAACTACTGTTTCTCCTGCCAACCTTTAATTCCAGTTCAGATTCATTCTTACCCCATCGAAGTTGGCTTTATCCCTGTTAATTATTTTTATTTTAGATTGTTTCTTGTCCTTTTCCATTGTCAGCCTAACCCTTGTGATGCAATAATTACTGTCCCCTAAATGTTCTCCCACTGAGATTTGATCCAGTTGGGCCAGCGCATTCCTAAGAAACAGGTCCAACAAAGTCTATCCAACTTGGACTGGAAATATACTGCTGTAGAACATTTTCTTAACAACACTCTAGGCACTCTTGTTCCTCTCAGCCCTTCACAGTACTACTGCTCCGGTCAACAGTCATAACACAATCAAGCAGAGGCAACATGGTTTTAACAAAAGGGAAATTATTTTGGGCATATTTATTAGAGCTCATTCAGGATGTATTAAGCAGGATTGATAAAGGAGAACCAATAGATGCAGGGTTTTTGGATTACCAAAAAGCATTCAATAAGGTATAACATAAAAGGTTACGACACAAGGTTTCTTGCTATTGTGCAGAATATTTGCTAACTGACAGAAACAGTGGGTGGCACGGTAGCACAGTGTTTAGCACTACTGCTTCACGGTTGCAGGGAGCTGGGTTCAATTCCCAGCTTGGGTCACTGTCTGTGTACAGTTTGCACATTCTCCTCCTGTCTGCATGGGTTTCCTTCCGCTGCTCCAGTTTCCTCCCACAGCCCAAAGATGTGCAGGTTAGGTTGATTGGTGATGCTAAAAGTTGCCCCTTAGTGTCCTGAGATGCGTAGGTTAGAGGGATTAGCTGATAAATATGTAGGGATGTGGGGGTGGGGCCTGGGTGGGATTGTGGTTGATGCAGACTCGATGGGCCAAATGGCCTCTTTCTGCACTGTAAGATTTCTATGATTCTATGAATCTTTCCATGATTTCTAGTGATTTGGAATAAATGGGTCATTTCTTATACAAAAAGCAGAAAATGCTGGAAAATCTCAGCAGATCTGACAGCATCTGTGGAGAGAGAACAGAGCCAACATTTCGAGTCTGGATAACCCTTCATCGGAGCTAAATAGAAGGGAAATAGAATGAGATTTATACTGTGAGGGTGCAGGAGGTTCAGTAATTGATAGGGATGGCATAGACAAAAAGACAAAGGAAATGCAAGTGGCGATCATAACAGCTAGGAATGGTGCTAATAGCATCCATTAAGTGCTCGGAATGTGTAAATGACAGGACAAAGGTCCAGAGTGTAGAATTGTGGCAGATGGCCCGATTGGGTTGGGGAATGGGGGGGATGATAAAACAAGAAGGAAAGCAAGATTTTAAAAGTCGAAAAATGAGATATGAAGTAATAAAAATGGATTAATAAGATGAAAAGAAGAAATGAAATGAAATAAATGGAAATGGAGTAAGGGTGGAAGAGAGAGGTAATTTTTTATGTTGGCAAACCGTTCCTAGTCAGCTGTCACAGGGATCATGGCAGGGGCCTCAATGATGTACAATCTATTAATGACATCAGTGAAGGATCAAGTGTGTTGCAGCCACATTTGCTAGTGATACAAAAATAAGGTGAAAGCAGGCTGCCAGCAGAACACAAGATGTCCACAAAGAGTCAATATCAGGCAGAATTTTCAATTTTTGGGACTAAGAGTGGGATTGACCTCTCTCTACATGTTATGTTTCACATCGATCTCTCTCTACATGTTATGTTTCACAGCGGTGGAAGATGACACATGCTCACTGCTGCTGAGATTTTATAGTCCTGCCATCATCAACAGGGTTTCCCACTGAATGCACCCCTCTTTGCTGAAAAACCTGCAGCAGGGATGCATCATAGGCAGGACAGTAAGATCCTGCCAGCATGAACAGGAGCAAAATTTTGGTGCAAGTACGGTTTCACAGTGCATTTCCCACTGGGTTGTGTTGTGGGAAATTGTATCTGATTTCACACTTGGAAGATATTTATTATGCACCGGCAAGTTGCTCTTTGAATCACATGTCAAGTCAGGCACTGATTCGTGTACCCTGATGTTACCTACGGGGGTTGAAGGTTGTGGTGCCATCTTTAAACACCACCCGAACACACACACACACAAACTCTCACCAGCCCAGCTGTGTGGAGGGAAAGTCTCAACATGACTGCGTCCAACAAAACAGGTTCAGCAATCTCTCTTGAGACACTCATCCCTGGAGTTCACCAGCATTGGAATGTTCTGTAAGTGAGGGAAGGCTCATGAAGCCCACCAGCATCCCCTCGCTGTCCTGGCAGGTGGTGGGAAAGGAGGCCAGCCTGTTGGGCATCCACCCAAGAAACGCAATCCAAACATCGAAAGTGAACCTTCAGGATGCTAGTGTTCTGCTCAATGATGGATCATGTTGACCTATGTGCCACATTGTATCTTTCCACCAAATCACTCAGAGGACAATGAGGTCATGAGCCATCATTTGAGCGAGTATTCCTTAGCTCTAAACAGTAACCACTGATGCCCTTCAGATATGTAAGACACCTGGGAGCACCTCAGCATGTATGAGTCATCAGAACTCCCAGATAAACACATAAATATGCGCAATGTGCTCCCGATGATCACACACTAGTTAAACATTCAGTAGTGGAATCCTTTCCTGTTAATGTTGCTATGGCTCTCTCAAAGCTACATCTATGCAATTGATTGCACGCTGTACTCTAGGGAAGTCTGGGATTGCTCTAAACTCTCTAAATCGGATATCCTGGCTAGCTTATGAACGTCACATAATGATGAACCTTATTGCAGCGGGCATCCATCACCTCCTTGATACATTTATGTGTTGAGGGCTGTGAGATACCACTAGAGTCCCCTGTGAATCCCTGGAAGATCTGCAGACAAATAAATTGTGGCAGTAGCCTTCAGAGGCAAGGGCATGGATTGTCCTCACAGTCCATGGGGCAGAGATGATCCACCATATCACGACATGCGTGGCATTGTCTGTTGCTTATTTACAGGTAGGAAAGATTTCATTGATAGATTCTTATTTGTACGAGTCACCTCAATGAGATGGGTCTGAACTCCTCCTCCTCTGGGTGTCGCCAAGGACACCCCTGGATCAAGGATATGACTGGACCTCCTCCTGAAGAAGAACTAGGTGGTGCTGAGCTCTACTCCTCCTCAATCAGATCACTGTCAGCAAGAAGGCAGCAATGAGAATTGGCTTCATTACTCAACTCTTCTTCTCCCTGTGGACTGATAGACGTAACAGATTAATGAACACTGAACAAATACAGTGGCCCTCGCACTTCCAAACAGAAAACCACTGTCATGCCCTAGAGCTAAGTCTGTGCTACCAGTTTTTCACTGATACAGCCTTATAGCTGAGGCACACACTCACTCGCAGATCTCGGCGATCAAGATGCTAACCCTGAGACTTGACATCTCAATCCAACAGATGTTGGCAGAGGTTTGGATGCAATCAAGAAATGTGGCATCTTTCTCAAAGCATTCCTGCAATCTCTGATCTGATGCAGCGATTGAGATTAACTTACACTTTAGTAATGATTGGATGCCCTTTAACCTGTTATCCATGCCAAGTGGAGGAAGCTTTCATTGATTATCTGGCAGGTGCAGCAGCCATGCTTCCTTAATGGTTGCCTGCATTTTCCATTCTCAGATACATCTCTGTTAATGTTCAAATGGAGCAACTGGGTTGTGAAGCCCTCCTGCAATCTCCCATTAAAATGTGTCAGAAGGCAGTGACTCCAATTATACCTTCTCAAGACAGTCTTCCTCTTTTCTCTCAGCCCTGACTCTATTTCAACATTCAAATTCTAAGCATTTTGAGGGTAGCCCCTGAAAGGGCCCCTTAGTCCATCTGTGGCCCCCTCCCATACTGCAAGCTCGACCCTCCCTCTCTGCTGTCAGTGTCCCCCCCAACCCCACCACTGGTATTTCTGGACCTCATTGTAACTGTGGTGGACATTCCATTCCCCCCACCCCCCAGCTGTTGATGTCCCCATGTGGACATCTCTTCCTATCTCAAGATCATGTGCACACTGTTATATAAAGAAAGACTCTGGCAAGCACACAAGTTGTGTTTTATCCCAGTTGAGCAAACAAGCGTTGACCTTCCCTGGAGCAGGTCTATGACACGCGTGCCATATATCACCCAGTAACATAGCCCGCTAATCCCCAGGTCTGCCTTTAATCTCTGACGCTGACTACGAGGTCCACAAAGGACTGCCTTTAATTGCACACACTGATCTCTTGGCCCAGTCCAGGGACTACAACTGTCTTTCAATAAGCTCTCCCACTCCTTCTTCACTGATGACAGTATCTCTCCCCTTTTCCTCCATGAATCTCCTTGCAATCCATCTCTTGTACAAGCCTTTTCCTTCCTCCATCACCATAGATCTCTGTGCAACCCATCCCTCTCGTGCCACACTAACAAATCCTAGTGGATAGGTTTCTTTTTAAACCCCGCAGATATATCATTGAAGGGGTGACCTACCTCCTTGGTTGGGAGATAGGGGAGGTAGTTCCCACCCGCCCTCCCAACCAAGATCCTGAGGAGTCTTGACAGGGTTGACAGGGTTGATGTGGTGAGAATGTTTCCTCTTTTGGGAGAATCTAGAACTTGGGGGTCAATTTTTAAGACTAAGCGGTAATCCATTTAAAATTGAGATAGGAATTTTTTTTCTCTTAGAGTGTTGTGATTCTTCCTGAAAAGATGGTGGAAGCAGAGTGTATGAATTTTTGAGGGAGAGGTTGATAGATTCTTGGTAAGCGCTAGGGTGATAGATTATCAGAGGTAGGTAGGAATTTAGATTTAAGGTTACTAGCATATCAGCCATGAACTTATTAAATTGCAGAGCAGGCTCAAGGGGCCAAATGTCTTATTCCTACTCCTTTTTTAGATGTGTTCATACCTCCATCCCTCCTTTGTCATTTCCACCTGGCCTCCAAAGCATTATGAAATACGTAACATAAAGAAGGGGTATGGCGGGGTCGATGCTCAGAGGACCGTTTTCCATAGTTGATGATGGAAGACTGGCCTTGGTGAGATTATTATATCCATAATGTGCGAATCTAAAAGTAGGGGACATAGTTTGAGAATAAAAGGTCTACCCAAGTGTTAAGATGGGAATAAATTCCTCTCTCACCAAGCTGTGTATCTTTGGAACTTCCTAACCCATGCAGCTGTGGAGGGTAAGCTGTTCAATGTATTCAAGGCCGAGGTAGGCAGCTTTTTGATTTACATGGGAGTCAAATTCTACAAGCTGCCACAATGGGATTAGAACTTGTGTCCCCAAAGCATTAAACCGGGCCTTTGGATTATCTGTCCAGTGAAACTACCATTATGCTATCTCCCCCTGACCTGAGCAAGTTATTGAAACTCTTCTGGCACTGCACTGGGGAGCGTGCACCGTACTCCTGCTATTAATCTCCTCTGCAATCTGCCCCACCTTTGAGTTCTCTGGATTAGCCTTCTTACCTCCATTGACAAGGTAGGAGGAGAATCTTCCTGAAGTCTGACCAACTGTTGAATATCTCTTGGAAGACAGTTGTGAATTGAGGTACACATTGCCACCCTGGGAAACTGTTTCTGAAGTTGCTTCCATTGTTTGAACACCTGGACAATTCCTCAACCTCAATCTTCACTGTGTCTCATTGATTCTGCTGAAATAGATTCACATAGGTTGAAGTAGAAAGGGTCAAGAATTTCAAGTTTTTAGGTGTCCAGATCACCAACAACCTGTCCTGGTATCCCTATGCCGACACTATAGTTAAGAAAGCCCACCAACGCCTCCACTTGCTCAGAAGACTAAGGAAATTTGGCATGTCAGCTACAACTTTCACCAACTTTTACAGATGCACCATAGAAATCATTCTTTCTGGCTGTATCATAGCTTGATATGGCTCCTGCTCTGCCCAAGACCGCAAGGAACTACAAAAGATCATAAATGTAGCCCAATCCATCACACAAACCAGCCTCCCATCCATTGACTCTATCTACACTTCCCGCTGCCTCGTCAAAGCAGCCAGCATAATTAAGGACCCCATGCATCCTCGATATTCTTCCTTCCACCTTCTTCCATTGGGAAAAAGATACAAAACTCTGAGGTCAAGTACCAACCAAATCAAGAATAGCTTTTTACCTACTGTTGTCAGACTTTTAAATGGAATTATCTTGCATCAAGTTGATCTTTCTCTACACCCTAGCTATGACTGTAACACTACATTCTGTAGTTTCTCATTTCCTTCTCTATGAATGGTTTGCTTTGTCTGCATAGCATGCAAGAAACAATACTTTTCACTGTATATTAATACATGTGACAATAATAAATCAAATCAGGTCATCATCATGTCCAAACCAGCTAACTGGTCGAGAATCCTGGAAGTTAGAAGCTTATGCAGTGACTGGATTAAAAAAACCTCTGATAAACATACTGCAGAAACTTCCAGGTTCTCCACAATCTATCTTCCTCAAGCACGTGGCCCAGTTAAAACATTACTCATTGTTTTTATGATGTAGCACTATGCCAAAAAGCTCGCTTGAACACTGATTTATTGAGGAAGCCGAAGGAAGCTTTCCTGTTACAAACTACCAATTTAGCACATTTCCTTGACATCCCATCTAGTATGAATTTAATTTCAATGCTTGAAATTCAAGATTTATGAGATAGGCAGTTCTATTCAGCTATGGCTATTGAGTCCTTTTTTAAACTTAACTCTTGACTGTGAAAAATTAAACTTAAGTCCAATCACAGTCAAACAATGCTCAAAAATGATATGTAAAATTATATTTGGCTGGACTAGTTTATTATGCTTTAATTCATGGAAGGAAAGAAATAAAAATATTCTTATTGTGAATCACTCAGTGTTTTCATTTGATTTCATGGGATAATTATCAAAGGAGTGGTTCATTCCTTGCAGAATTAGCCATCAGAACATTAGGGTGACAATCCTGTAGCCCTAGCTCCATTGTTTCTATTCATTGTTAGTAAGGTTCTGTACTGGGAGCCAAGCCTGCAAGTGTCCCTTTATAAACTATGGGGCAAAATCTGAATTGTATGAAGAGTCAATCGGAACTCTGAGAGTGAGGTACCATTTTGTACTTATTTTGTTTTAATGTAACAAAATATGGAAAGGAATTTCAAAATCTCTGATCAAGATTAAAAGAGAAGACTTCAATGGATTTTAGTGCATACTGTTTCTTGCTGCTGCCTTGCTGACCTCTAAATTTAGTAGTCAAATTGTGACGTACATGGGATCTGGATAGATTTTTAGCCCACTTATAACTGCAGCTGTGCAACCAAGTGAAGCCAATGAGGCTGCTGGAAATATATTTTACAAACCTTTCCTTTGCGAAGCCCAGTCATGCAGCATTGCTTCTCAGGACTCAATATCAGAAGTTGAAACCTTTGCTGCCCTGAGCTTGTTTCCTCCAATTTAAGACCTTTAGAACAGTGCATCTGTATATACATTGCTTGCTGACATGTCTATCCATTAACCATACTTGGTCTTCAGCTAAACATTCTTAATGAGGCTGTCTGTTCAGCCGAATTTTGTTAACACACTTTCCAGATGACCACATTATCGATACCTGGCTAAGCTCCAAAAATGTCTAATTCACTTATATCTAAGCAAATAATGTTTACATAGTTACATAAGAACATAAGAAATAGGAGCAGTAGTAGGCCATCTAGGCCTTCGAGCCTGCCCCGCCATTTAATAAGATCATGGCTGATCTGAAGTGGATCAGTTCCACTTTTCCGCTTTCTCCCCATAACCCTTAATTCCCCTGTCTATCAAAAACCTATCCACTCGTGACTTAAATATATTTAGCAAGGTAGCCTCCACCACTTCAACGGGCAGAGAATTCCAGAGATTCACCACCCTTTGAGTGAAGAAGTTCCTCCTCAATTCTGATCTAAACTGCAACCCCCCCTTATCTTGAAGCTGTGTCCTCTCGTCCTGTTGCAGAGTTGCAGAGTAGAGAGAGAGCTTTGTTTGCAGCCATCACTATTTTCATGTATTAATAATGCTGATTCTTTGAAGAGTATTTTCCCTGCCTGTGTGTTTATTTTGACTTTCCATTACACAATAATAAGCTATGTGAAGTAGAGAAAAGCTTTTTATGCCAGACTATAATGTATTTGGTTAACTGATACAAGTTGAGCCATTTTTTTCCCAAAGCATCTTTTCAAAGCTTCTGCTCATTATGTCAGTTTCAGGTATTTTTCAAAGACTTGCTAAGTTAGCTAATGGCTCATTGCTTCTGTACATTGTGGATATTGGAAGACTGGACATGGAGGATGCATAGAAGCATGGAAGAAACTTTGAGATACGGAGGTCACGGAGGGGGCTTTTGGGATGGGTGGTTGGATGAGGGGTAAGGCTTGTGGGATTGGCATTCGTCATTCCAATTAGGTGTAAATCCTGGTAAACATAGGGAGTGCATTCCAGGCTGCAGGCTGCACCATCCATTTCCATTGCTTCCATCCCTCCCCTGCCTCCAGGAAACAAAAATATGGCAGTAAAGACTGTAGAGTCAGGAAGTTTTCTAACTCCAAATACCCAGTTCCCTCATGAAAATTCATTGATTAGGTTGTACACAACTTCATTAACACCCAGAAAGCAAATAATACAGTATAGTTTCCTCGATATTGTTGTTTGTCCATCGTCATCGATGAGGACCTCGACACCATTAGTCATTTTCAGGCTGGTTGCGGTGTGTCCGAAGATGACTGATAAGGCCAATTCAGGCACGGAGTGTCCTGGCACATATTGGACGGACTTGTGTAGACACTCTAGATGTTGTGCTGGTGGCTCTGGACTTGTGCAGCTCGCGCTTAAGTTGTACATCTTCAGCAATGCACCTTGCTCCATGAACTTGACAGCCTTTGCGGATAAGGCAGCGCCAGGTAGGTCGGTTTTGTTCCAGTGCTTCCCAGGTGGTCATGTCAATTTCAAGCGACTTCAGGGAGGCCTTGAGTGTGTCTTTGAAATGTTTTTTCTGCCCTCCATGCGAGCATCTTCCAGCAGAATTTCCCCAAAAAGGAGCTGCTTGGGTATGCGCTCGTCCGACATATGGATGACATGACCTGCCCACCGGGTCTGCGCTCTCATCAGCAGTGTGTGGACTGATGGTAGACTTGCTCCAGAGAGAACTTCAGTGTCTGGTACTTTGTCTTGCCATCGGATGCGTAATATTCTGGGAAGACAAGTCATGTGGAAATGATTGAACTGTCTTGCATGCCTTCGATACACAGTCCACATTTCACAGGCATACAGGAGGGTAGTGAGTACCGTGGCACTGTAAACCTTCAGTTTTGTTGCAGGGCTGATTCCTCAACGTTCCCATACAGTGGAGCGCAGTCTACCGAAAGCAGAACTTGCCTTTGCTATTCTGCAGTTAACTTCTGTATCAATAGTCACTGTTTGGGAGAGGGTGCTGCCAAGATAAGTGAACTGGTCCACTGCCCTTCTGCCCTTTGATTGTGATTATGGGTTCTGTGTACGGTGCATGAGGAGCAGGCTGGTGCATGACTTCAGTCCTTTTAATGTTGATAGTGAGTCCAAAGTTGTCACAAGCCGTGGAAAATTTGTCCATACTGACTTGCATCTCTGGCTCTGAGGTAGTATACAGGGCGCAGTCATCAGCAAATAGGAAGTCCCTCAGAACAGTCTCTTCACTTTGGTAATAGCTTGAAGTCTCCTCCATCCACTCTGTACTTGAGGCTGATTCCAGCAACATTGTCCTGGAAGACATCTTTCAGCATGGCAGTAAACATCATGCTGAACAGTGTGGGTGCGAGCACACAGCCCTGTTTGACGCCATTGGTGACTGGAAATGCCTCAGAGGATTCTCCGCCATCCAGTACTCTGGCCATCATGCCATCATGGAACTGGTGTATCATCTGAATGAATTTGGGGGGACAGCCGAACTTTGACATGATTCTCCACAAGCCTTGTTGGCTTACAGTGTCGAAGGCTTTTGTGAAGTCAACAAAGGTTGTGTAGAGCTCACGATTCTGCTCCTGACACTTCTCTTGAAGTTGGCGCATAGCAAAAATCATGTCCGTAGTCCCACGACCTTTGCAGAAGCCACACTGTGACTCTGGAGCAGGCCTAGCTCCAGATGAGTGACCAGGCAATCTAGCAGGACTCTTGCGAGGGCTTTCCTGTGATGGAGAACAGCAAGATTCCTCAGTAGTTGTCGCATACTTGCCGATTGCCCTTCCTCTTGTAGCGGTGTACAATGGAAGCATCTTTAAGTTCCTGAGGGATGGATCCTTGCTTCCAAAAGGACTGGAACAACTCAGTGAGTTTCTCAATAAATGCAGGACCAACAGCTATGTAGATCTCTGCGAGAATGGCATCTGCCCCTGGGGCTTTGCCACTCGATAGCTGGCTGACAGCTTTTGTGACTTCGGCTACTACCGGTAGGTCATCCATGGCGCTGTTGATATCAACCTGGGGAATCCTGTCTATTGCCTCATCGTTAATAGATGACGGTCGGTTGAGGACGGCTTCAAAGTGTTCAGCCCATCTTCGCAGGATCTGAGCCTTCTCTGTAATGAGAGTTGTACCATCTGTACTCAGGAGGGGGGAGCTCCCGAGAGACTGAGGTCGGTAGAGAGTGTTGAGGGCTCCATAGAATCGTTTCAAGTCGTTTCTGTCAGCGTATCCCTGTATTTCATCTGCCTTGGCGCTCAGCCAGGCATCCTGCATTTTACGCAGTTTATTCTGGACTGTCCTGCGAGCACTGGTAAAAGCATTTTTCTTGGCAGCTGAAGATGGGTCGTTCTGACAGGCCCGATGAAGGCGGTGCTTTCAACATGTAGAGCCTGTATTGCCTCATCATTCTCATCGAACCAATCATGCTGCTTGCGGGTGGAGGGTCCGAGCATCTTCAGCGCAGATGTATGGATAGCATCCCTGAAGCGTTCCCAGTCGTCCTCAGCGCTGCCTGCGAGGTGTAGGTCAGCAAGCTTGATTTCTAAGTCTTCAGCCAGTGCTGAAGCTATGCTGGGGCTGTTTAGCTTGGCTGCATTGATTCTTTTCATAACCTTGCTTCCTTGCTTCCAGACTCTTGGGTCTGATGCAGAGCCTCATTTTGGAGACAATGAGCCTGTGATCTGTCCAGCAGTCAGCACCACACATGGCCTTGGTTACTCTGACATCCTGCCTGTCTTTTCTCCTGACAATGACATAGTTGATAAGATGCCAATGTTAGAGCAGGGGTGCATCCAGGAGGCCTTGTTACAGGTAGGCAGTCAGAAGGTTGTGTTTGTGATGAGGAGGTCATGTGCTGCACAGGTCTTCATTAAGAGCAGGCTGTTACTGTTACACTTGCCCACTCCATGCCTCCCAATGACTCCCTGCCAGATTGCAGAGTCGCACCCTACTCTTGCATTGAAATCGCCAAGCAAGATCAGCTTGTCAGTACTGCTCATTGCTGATAGTAGGGCACCTACTTCTTTGTAGAACTTGTCTTTCATCTCATCCAGGTTGTTCATTGTGCGGGCATAAGGGCTGATCAGGGTGGCTTGACTTCTGTTCTGTCGTTGAAGCTGTAATGTCATAAGCCGGTCATTCACACCCTTGGGTAGACTATCAAATTTCCGGACAAGGTGACTCTTGATGGGGATTCCAACTCCAGCATCACGACGCTCATCGCTGCCATGATCGCTCCAGAAAAAAGTGTATCCACCTCCAGTTTCAGTCAACTGACCTATGTTGGCAAGACGAGTTTCGCTGTAATGTCAATGTCAATGTCAATCTTGCAAGCTCTCTGGCAACTAAGGCTATGCTTCTCTCTGGTCTGTCTGCTGTAAGGTTGTCCAAAAGCATGCACATGTTCCAAGTGCCAATGGTGAGCGGTGTCACCTTGTATTTTATTCTGTTTGTTCGACCGCAAGATGGGATCCCCGCCAGCCGCAGCCAGGGTGTAGTGAAGCAGACAATGTTTAGGGCACCTTTTCTAGCCCCTTCCTCATTCAATGGAGGTGAGCAGTGCATTCCTGAAGAGGACTGCTCAGTCGCCCAGGTAGACGCTGAGTTCCACTGTTGCTTCGGTCAGCGGAAAACGACCATTAGACCTGAGCCGCCTGCGTGCAAGTCTGTGAATACCGCTCCCAGTGTAGCCACACTTGCTGCATCGTCGCTTACCCATCGCCACAGGACTTCAAGGATTGAACAGGACATTGATGATGATGATGATGATGATGGTGCCGAACCTAGCGCTTGATTTGAATTAAAGTGAGGGAGAGTTGCACAGCATCAGCCTCACTCTCTCTTCCCAATTCCCATCTAAATCCAGAGGCAAGACAAGAGTCAAGACGGCTGGAGATGGGACTAGGCGCAGCGGATGACCTCTGTATCTTGTTTTCAGGATGCAGGATATCTTCTGTATCTTGTCCTGCTCTTTGCATTCCACGACGCTTGCAGAGACCGTCTTCCTGACCATTGGACCTTCCGTTGGTGTCATCCACTCAATCCGCCGGACTCTGTCTTCACATGCTGGGATAGACATCACCCTATCTCACCGAGGGTTGAGACCCGTCGGCTACCCTCACCTGGTTTAGCCGGCTTGCCGAGCCATTGCGTGGGGTGTGGCCGCTGTCACATGCAAACAGCTACGGGGAGCCACAGGTGAGAGCTGAGTGCCAGGTGGGGACGAAGGATGGACAAACCACCCTGAAAGGACGCGACTTGTTCCCCCACCAAAGGTAATACACCCCATACACGCCCTTTCCTTGATAAAGCTGTTTGAGAATACCAAGGAGTTTGGAGGAAGATGTGACCTAAATGTACAATTGTCACTGAAATACATTTATTTTCAATGAAAATACAATCAAAGTGTTATATAACAGTGCCAACACCCCATGAGTGAGGTCAATTACTGACTTCATGCACGTTGCCTTTGAAATCTTGATGCATAATTCAATGCCCTACATGAACTACTAAGGATTTTGTTCTATTGTATTTATAGGCAATATTAGATCACATTCCCCAGAGATGTCAAGGTTAAGAGGATAAACTGATTAGGAGTGTTGATGAATGAAGGTGTTTGCAAGGGTAAATAACAAAAAGCTGCTCCTTCTGTTATATTAATTGTAAAGAAATAGGAACTCATTCTGTGAGACTATCCAGGGTGTGATTATATCAAATTCTGACAACAGAAGACGTAATGCCTTCCACTACAGGAATTCAGAACAAGGATAATTTTAACAAGTTATGTATATATTTTTTAATATTTTAAAAATTAAAATACAAAATCATTTTACAAGCAAGTCTAACATCTTTGTTTCTGATAAGGCGTTTACATGCTAACCATAGGTGGAAAATAAGATGATTAATTATAGAAGAAGTATTTGGATTAGAAAGACCAACAATATGCATTGACTAACAAAAGGGTAACGAGGGTTTGATGGGCCAAATGGTCTATTCCAGTCCTTATGTTTCTATTTGAGAACTTTTATAACACAGTAATCAATCAAAAATGTTAACAATTCAATGACACAAATTTGCAGATGTTTAAGCAATTATTAATTCTTGATATATGTCAGTCAAAGGTTTTTATTTAAAATTATTTGTTTTCACAAGCATAAAGACTTGAATTATGGGCTCAGCAGTGCACATAATGTTAATTATTCAAACTGTTGAATTACAAGTGTAATTATGTTGGTATTTTTTATAGTTTGATATCAGTTATGTATGTGCGTTTGTTTTGCAGCTTTGCTGGTCTACTGGACTTTGGCTTTCATTACAAAAACTGTCAAATTTGCCAAGTTTTGTGAGCATGGAATTGGACTGAGCCAACTCCGATTCTGTATTGCAGCATTATTGGCCATATTGTATGGCATGTTACTGGCAGTGGAAGTCAATGTCATCAGAGTACGGGTAAGCAGACAGCCATTCTTTTCCCTTTTTCAATGTTCTTCCTCTTTTCCAAAGGCAGTGTGACATCCAGCCTTCACCACCTCATCCAAATGACCCTTCTGCATTTACAACACCAAATGGTGAGGATCAGCAAGATTCCCCTTCTTGGGGAATCTCATGTGAACCAAATCCTGTTCCTCATCCATCATTCAAATACACATGCATTTTCACCAGGGGGTCACAGTTAGCCACAGGAAAACAACAAGTCCATTTGGCCCCTCAAGCCCATTTTAGCCACCCTTTAGTGAGATAATGAGTGATCTGTGTTACAACTCTATGTACCTGGATTGGTTTGATAGACTTTTACCAGCTGAGGGCATAAAAGGAATATCAGTTACAGATTTAATATTATTAACTGAACAGCTTTTTAGGGGACAGAGTTGCAAAGTTTTAACACCCTTTGCATGATGAAATTTTTCCTAACTGAATCTAATTCTGAAGGTATGTTCCCTGGCCTGAGACACTCGGACAAGGAATTTGCAGATAATAAAGCAATTACTAAATCTTGATGTATGTCACATAAAGGCATGGAGATTTTTGCTTTCACCCCTTACATGGTCTGGATCACCGAGGCAACACTAACACTGCTAGAACCATCCCAACTGGAGTCAACTTAGTTCAAATCATAGGTACACAGTGAACAGATATTTACCATTTAATATTATACCCATTCAACTACTTATAAGATTACCTTGATATAATATATTTCTAAATCAAATAGCTAAATATTATGAAGAATCTAACTTTAAACTTTGCTGATGGGGAATCCCTACAGTGCAGAAGGAGGCCATCTGGCCCATCAAGTCTGCACCAAACACAATCCCACCCAAGCCCTATTCCCATAACCCCACATATTTACCCTGCTAGCCCCCTGACACTATGGTCAATTTAACATGGCCAATGAACCAACCCACACATTTTTGGATTGTTGGAGGAAACCAGAGCACCCAGAGAAAACCCATGTAAACATATAGACTCCGCACAGACAGTGACCTGAGCTGGGAATCAAACCCAGGTCCCTGGTGCTTTGAGGCAGCAGTGCTAACCGCTGTGCCACCGTGTTACCTAATTGATTTAGTAGCATACAGAATGTTTCACTAATCTGTCAAAGAAGCTAACAGAGTCCATTTATGAGTAAACTGCAAGTTAATGAGGGTTGTTTTATAACCATTTTCTTGCCAGTTAGTGAGACCTAGCATAAATTTTATTTAACCAAATAAATAACTGCTTTAAAAATAACACCATCCAAAATCTAATCTCTTCAATAATAAATAACAATAGACATTGCTGGAAATAATTAGCAGGTCTTTCAGTGGGATGTTCTGGCCCTCTGTGGCATATTTTCTAATGGTGAAGCCTCCAGTCCTGTCAATGTCTATGGGATTTTGTGTGCCCTGCACCCTCTGCCACTGGAAAACACACTGAGGGGGGTTCACCATCAATGAGACTAGAAGTTCTTACCAGCAGAAAGGACCAGAAACGTTCAGCCAGTAGTTCAGGTCAAGGAGCTTTCTTTAGAACCTCTCCAACCTGGCACCAGACATCAACAGCATACTTCATCTGGAGAATGTCATGACTGGTTACACAGTAATTCCCCTGGTGCACGATGTAAATGAAATAACTAATGCAACCCACTTATTATGAGCAAGGTCACATGTCGTTTATCAATTTGAAAACATTTACAAGATAACTGAATGTACTTGTGAACATAGATTCTTGGTGCATGTAGCATGTAGGTCACAAACGTAAAGCTGAAGGTGAGCTATTTTAAGTGATCAGAAAGAATGAAAATTGCTTAAGAGGTGGACAGTGGATCATACCTCAGCCAGGTTTATTGGCAGACTAAACAGTAGAAGGATGACCTTTGTAAAGCTTCACTTTTTGTGTAGTCTCGTAGTGCTGTAGATCTGTTTCTGACTTGCACTGTTATGCTGAACAACTGGAGAGATGTGTTGTAAAGTTCCCTTTAGATCTAATCAATTTGAAAAAAGAAGTAATAATGAAACACAAATATTCTTCTATTGTAGAATGCAAAGCTTAATTTTAAAGAGCTGCAGCACCCCTGGAGAGATTGGGCAAACCAAAATATAAGAATTAATTTTTAGACTTCAATATTTACTATTTAAAGGGCAGAATTTCTGCAATTACTAAATCAGTTTGAAATCCATCCAGAAATGTTATTAAAGTAGAAAGTGCATGCATTTATTATAGCACCTTTCACATGCTCAAGGTGTTCCAAAGTATTTCACAACTAATTAATTATTTTGAAAGGCCCATGGGATCCAGGGGAATTTGGGCAAATTGGATCCAAAATGGACTTAGTGGCAGGAGGCATAGAGTGATGGTCAATGGGGGTGTGGAGGAGGAAATGATCAATAAGTTTCCTGATGACACTAAAATTGTTGCTGTGGTAAATAGTGAGGAGGAAAGTCTTAGATATCAGGAAGATATAGGCAGGCTGGTCAAATGAGCAGAAAAGTGACAAATGGAATTTAACTCTGAAAAGTGTGAGGTAATGCATTTTGGGAGGAGAAACAAGGCAAGGAAATATACAATGAAAGGTAGGATGCTAGGAAGTACAGAGGACCAGAGGGACCTTGGGGTGCACGTCCAAAGATTCCTAAAGACAGCAGGATATGTAGATAAGGTGGAGAAGAAGACTTATGGGATACTTGCCTTTATTAGCTGAAGCATAGAATATAGGCCATGATGTGGAAATGCCGACATTGGACTGAGGTAGGGTGACTCACATGATGGAGTAGCGCTCTGAAAGCTTGTGATTCCAAATAAACCTATTGGAACTTAACCTGGTGTTGTGAGACTTCTTACCATAAAATATAAGAGCAGGAAGTTTCTGATGGAGCTGTATAAAACGCATCTGTGCCCAAGCCTCTAGCACTGCTGCTCTGGGGGAGAATTCGAATGAAAGTAATCCAGGACAGCTTTCTCTCTGATGTGTCCTCTCTTTTTAGGGAAGCTAGTATAATTTACTGTGTAATCTATCCACTATCCAATTCAACGTCTGTGGCATTGAATTGAGATAGTGTGCAGAGTGCTTTTCCACCACCCCACATTTTCAGGCCCAATATACTTTCATTTTAAATAAGGCTGTACATCTTTTTAAAGTCTCTCAAAATTTAACAAAACACAACCCAGCTTAAGCCAAAAGTGCCTGTCTAAAGGTTGGCCAATAACTGCTTAAACATCACTTAATACTTTTGTGTTAAATTCTTGCCTGAGCTATTTCAATGCAGCGATTACTATGTCAAAATAAACAGATTAATTATAGTATAGAATGGTACAGACAGGCATTTAAATAAATGTGTTAAGCAGTGTGATAAAAATAGGACATGGGAGAAATTAATATTCTTTAAAGTACAGAAGTTGGTATCCACGGTTTCATTATACTGAATCCTGGATCTCTGCTGGTGGTATTATGTGGAGGAGAAAGCGGGGGAAGTAGATAATGTTTCTCATTGAGGTATAGCAACCCATATTGCTGGTGCTAAATTTAAGGCACAGAGAAGCATTGGCTAAGGCTTGTTAGCATGTTGCTTCTGCATAGTTTTGATGGCGAGGAATGGGGAATAATGGCTAGAATTTCACATTCCCCCACTGGCAGGTTTTTACACGGGGAGTGGAGTGTGAAATTGAAGGGACAAGATTCCCTCCACTTTCTCATCCGCCCCAATTGCATAGTGACTTTCTGTTGGTCTGCTAATTCTTCGGATGGGAAGCCCATCCTTGCCCCATTTGATGACTTTAAATGGCCAATTAATGCCATTTAATGGGCCATTTCCTACCCTGTCTCAACTTCTAGACTGGCAGGATGATTGAATTTGTGTGGGGGCAGTAATGGACTTAGGTCTCAGGCAGGAAGGAGACGTGGAAGGGATCAGGGGAGGGGGCTGGTGGCACCACCATCAGAAGACAGATCCCTCAAGGTCCAATGGCCTCTGGATCTCTCTCCCATCTACTATTCCCCCAACTCCTGGCCTCATTTCCTAGAACCTGATCACCCACTTCACACCTGCCACCGTCCCTCCCCCCACCAGGCCTTCCCTCTCTATCCTCCCTTCCCTGTCCTGGAACTTACTTTAGTCTTGGACTTCCTCATGTACTTCCTTTCCAATACGTTGCAGCTCTTGTTGCTGCAGGGAGGTAGTAGTAGAGGCGGGTACAATTTTGTCTTCTAAAAAGCATTTAGACAGTTACATGGGTAAGATGAGTATAGAGGGATATGGGCCAAATGAGAGTACTGAGATTAGCTTGCGGTTTAAACAAAATGTGGGGGGGACATAGACAAGTTGGGCCAAAGGCCTGTTCCCATGCTGTAAACCTCTATGACTCTATGACTGAAAAGCTGCCGGCCAATCAGATTGGCCATCAGCTCTTTAAGTGAGGGGCAGAATTCCTACCTGTAGCCACGTAACACTCATTCAGACATGAAGTGGCCGCGGAGCACTCGGGAGTGGGGACACTTTTCAGATGGTGAATTGCGAGAGCATGCCATCTGAAAAATTCAGGTAAATACATTACGTAAGGTAATTTAAAAGTGCAAAAGATAAATAGTAACATATTGGGAAGCAAGGTAAACAATTGCCAAGCAAGACCATGTAAAAGAATACAAGGAAATAGACACAGATATCTGAGACCTCCTCGTGCAAGGGGAAATAGGAGAAACATTTAAAGCAGACATAGATATAGGGTTATGAGGTGAGGAGAGGAAAGCAATATTTATCTTGAATAGCTTTAGTAACAAAACATGATGGATTGAACAACCTCTGCACTGTAAACTTTTATAGTACTATGTGTAGAAAATAATCTGTAAACTTTATTAAAGTTTCTGTAAGATTTTTCATAGTTCTGTAGTTTCCATGCTGCACGCTTTCTTTATATCATAGTTACACCCACTGGCAAGTCAATGACTGCTGTTGCATGCCAATTTCTATGCATATTGTCACTGGCATTCCAATGTGCCACTCCTCCATGTTTTAAGCCCATATAATACAGCGAGCAGCTTGAGAGGATTGACAAGGCATCGATGAATAAGCATGTCAAAAAGGGATCAATTAAAATGGTTATGTTCGTGCTATGATTATCAGCTTAATAAAGGGATCCCCTTCAGCATGAAACATGAACCTGTGACTCATATACAGCAACGTGTAACATGATCAAAATTAAAGTGAGCAGCTTTGGAGCTTGTGGGGATGATCTTAAAAATGTGCCATACTGCACACAAAAAACAGACAAGTGGTCTAAGATAGCAATCTCCTTTTTTCAAAAAGTGAGGAAGACAGAAAGGAGGAAATTAAAGGCCAATTAGCCTAGTATCTGTCATAGGGAAAATGTTAGAAAACATTATTAAAATGTTATAGCAGCGCACTTATAAAACTTCAAGGTAATCAATCACAGTCAACATGGTTTTGTGACAGGGAAATCATGTTTAACCAATTTATTAGATATAGAGTCATAGAGGTTTACAGCATGGATACAAGCCCTTTGGCCCAGTTTGTCCATTCTGCTCTTTTTTCTTAACCACTAAGCTAGTTCCAATTGCCCATTTTTGGCCCATATCCCTCTATACCCATGCTACTCATGTAACTGTCTAAATGCTTTTTAAAAAACAAAATTGTACCTGTCTCTACTACTTGTTTCTGTCAGCTTGTTTCAGACATTTACTACCCTCTGTGTGAAACTGGTTGATGTACTGTACCTAGAATTTGAGAAGACATTTGACAATGTGCCACAGCAAATATCATTGCAGAATATAAAAGTTCATGTAAGGGGAAACATATCGATGCAGATAGAAAATTGGCTGGCTAACAAGAAACAGAGAATTGGCATAAATGGTTCTTTTTCTGGTTAACAGGATACAACGATTGGTGTGCCACAGGGATCAGTACTGGGGTCTCAGCTTTTTACAATTTAAATAAATATCTTGGATGAAAGGACTAAAGGTATGATTGATAAATCTGCTAACAGCACAAAGATAGGTAGGAAAGTAAATTGTCAAGAGGATGTACTGAAGTTACAAAGGGACGTACATAGCTAAATAAATGGACAAAGAGCTGGCAAATGGAGTATAATGTGGGCTGATGTGAAATTTTCCATTTTGGCTGGAAGAATAAAAAATAAACTTATTATTGAAGTGGTGAGAGACTGCAAAGGACTCATGTTCAAAGGGATTTGGGTGTCCTTGTTCATGAGTCACAAAATGCTAGTATTCTGGTACAGCAAGTAATTAGGAAAACTAATAGAATTTTATTATTTATTGTAAGGGGAATTGATTAAATGTTTTTAAGTTTATTTATTAGTGATGCAAATAGGCTTACATTAACATTGCAATTAAGTTACTGTGAAAATTCCCTAGTCGCCACAATCTGGTGCCTGTTCTAGTACTCTGAGGGAGAATTTAACATGGCCAATGCACCTAACCAGCACATCTTTCAGACTGTGGGAGGAAACTGGAGCACCCGGAAGAAACCCATGCTGACATGAGGAGAACGTATAGACTCCATACACAGTGGCTCACGGCCGGAATTGAACACGGCTCCCTAATGCTGTGAGACAGCAGTGCTAACCACATTACAAAAGTAGGGAGGTTCTGCTTCAACTTTACAGGGCGTTGTTGAGACCACACCTGGAGTATCGTGAACAGCATTGATCTCCTTATTTAAGTAAATGCATTAGAAACAGTTCAGAAAAGTTTACGGGACTAAAACCAGGAATGGGCGAGTTGTCCTGTGAGGAAAGGTTGGACAGATTAGGTTGTATTCACTAGAGCTTTAAAGAGTAAGAGACAACTTGATTGAAACATTTAAGGTCCTGAGTGTTCTTAACATGGTGGATGTGGACAGAATGTTTCCTCTTGTGAGAAAATCTAAAACTAGGCTCACTGTTTAAAAATAAGAGCTGGAATTTTCTGGTGCTGCACTTCTTTGACCAGAAATTCACACCCAAGGTCAACAGTTCTTTTGCTTGTCCATTGAATTCTCTGCCCTCATTCCTACATCGGCCAAGAGGTCACTCATTAAAGACAGAAATGAGAATTTCTTTCTCTCAGAAAATGGTGAGTGTTTGTTTCCGCTGCCTTTTCAGGAAGAGAATTCCAGAACCTTTGAATATACTTAAGACAGAGCTAGATAGATTCTTGATTAACTGTCCAGCAGATTCCGTTGTGAGATCCTGATCAGTCGGCACTCTTCCTGTTATTGAGTCTGGCCATCTCTTGTCACGAAACAGTCCATTTCCACAGTTCTTTTCTCCATCACAAGTAAAAGAAACTCCCCTCCGAGTAATTCATGCCAAAAGCACGTATGTACAAAGTGTTTGGCATCAAGTTTACATGGAGGGTGCACAGGCCTGTTGCCTCTTATAGTTGGAAAATACAGCTAATTATGTTTATTTTGACTCTTGCTTCTTGGCTTCTCCAGCCAGGAGATGTTACAAAACTTCTCCTACCTCTTCTACGGGGCTGGGAGGAAGGTGAAAGTTTATCCGGGTTGACAGGAATGAGGGGTGGAGTTTACAATCAGATCAGCAGGCACGGGGGGCCGAGTGGCTTATTCCTGCTGCTAATTCATATGTTCATTTGGACAGTAGGATGCAAAATTGCACAGACATTTGGATTTTTGATTTAAGCAGGCTTTTTCAAGTGGGGTCATGACCCACAGGTGGGGATGGGATATAAAGGGACATGGTGTTCCCCAAAGATCGCCTGACTTTGGTGCCGAGAACTGCACACTGGACTCCAAATGTGGGCAAACCCCAGTGTATTAATTTTTACTCCCTTGGGAATTATGAACCAGACAGGGGATGGGTAGAGTGAAGCACTGAGCCCACCAGGTGTGCATCACAAGCAGGAGAAGTAGAAGAAATTTTGTAACATCTTCTGGCTGGAGAAGCCAAGAAGTAAGAGTCAAAATAAACATAATTAACAGTATTTTCTAAGCATAAGAAGCAACAGTGAGCAAGTTTGTGCACCCAACATGTACACTTGACGCCAAACACGCTGTACATACGTGCTTTTGGAATGAATTACTTGGAAGGGAATTTCCTTTATTTGTGATGGAAAAGACGACCGTGGACATGGGCTGTTTTGTGACAAGAGACAGCCAGAGACACTAACAAGAAGAGTGCCGACTGACCAGGATCTCACAACGGAATCTGCTGGAGAGTCCACAACAGGGCAGAACAGTGTTACAGTTAGCTCTGTACAGGGCGCTGGAGCCTCCAGTGAACAGCAGACACAGAAGGAACTAAAATCAGGAGCACAACAGTAAAAAGATGATGTCTCGAGGTATGGTTTTGTTAATTGTGCCAACGCAAATCAGGATGCAAAGCCCCCGTGTGTTATAAGCGGGGAGATACTGGCAAATGAAAGTTTAAAACCCTCAAAACTGCGAAGATATCTGAAGACTACGCATGGCAATCTGGAAAATAGAACTTTGGATTTGTTTCAAAGGATGCAGCAAGAACTGAAATCATCAGCTCAAGTTCTCAGCAGAAATTTAACATTGAATGACAAAACACAATTAGCTTCTGATATGATAGCTTACTGCTAAGGCGAAAAGGCCCCACATTATTGCAGAGGGATTAATTCTCCTTGAAAGATCAGACACTGTTCGCACAGTCCCAGATGAAAAGTCAACTGAAAAATTGAAATGTATCCCACTTTGTGATAACACAGTGACTCGCCAATAAGTGATATTGCTGAGAATTGCTTAATTCTCATTTAAAGTTAGCTTGGGAGTTCTCAATACAACTAGATGAAAGTACAAATGTTACCGATTGTGCAATCTTGCCAATTTACAGTGAAGCAGTGGTTAGCACCGTTGCCTCACAGCACCAGGGATCCAGGAACTGACCTGGGTTTAATTCCGGCCTCGGGTCACAGTCTGCGTGGATTTCCTCCGGGTGCTCCAGTCTACTCCCACAGTCCAAAGATGTGCTGGTTATGTTGATTGGCCATGCTAAATTGACCCTAGTGTCAAGGGGATTAGTAGGGTAAATATGAGGAGTAATGGAAATAGGGTCTAGGTGGGACTGTGTTTGGCGCAGATTCGATGGGCCGAATGACCTTCTATGATTCTGGATTCTATGATATGTTTGGCACAATGAATTTTTTGAGGCTATACTGTGCTGCTTGTCATTACCAACCAATGTGACTGGCACACAGATCTTTGAAACATTGAATGTTTATGTGATTAGAAAGTGAGGGCTCGACTGGGTGAATTGCAGAGGCATCACAAGTCATGGGGCAGCCAAAGTGACTGGAAAAAAACAGTGGAGTTATAATAAGGATTAAAGAGGCAACTGGTCAGGACATTGCCTGAAATCATTCACTGCGAAGCTTTGACATTGAAAGGAATTCCTCCAATCTTGAAAAAGTGTTGAAAAAAACCTGAAATGTGAATTTCATTAAATGCAGTGCACTCATTACCAAGCTTTTCAAGTCTCTGTGTTCTGAAATGGGTGTCAAGCACACGCATTTATTGTTCTGCACAGAGGTATGTTGGCTGTCATGGGATCGGATGCTTGGCAGAGTTTACGAACTGAGATATGAAATCCACGCTATCCTTGTTGGGAAATCATCTCCTCTGGCTGATTCACTTGGTGATGAAAGTTGGATGCTAACTCCGTCTTACCTTGCAGACATCTTTTCAGTTCTAAACAAACTGAACCTAAAATTGCAAGAGAAGGATGATGATTGCTTTTGGCACTGGGAACAAGTAGATGCTTTCCAAAAGTCGGTGAAAGTCGGCAAGTACAAGTAAAAAGCCAAGACAACTTAATGTTCCTGACACTGCTACGGCACATTAAAGAAAACAGCATTAGTAAGGGAACTGTCTGTAGGGGAAGACATATTCAGTCGCAACTGGCTGCGCTGATCCAGAGCAGTTTTTCCAGAGCAGTTTCAGATTCTGAAAGAGAAGAGCTGGATGAAAAATCCTTTTGAGTTTGAGATTCCAGAATCAGTTATGAATTTGCAGCTGACTACAAATGAAGAGACTGAGCTGCTGCACCTGACCTGTGACAACATGTTAAAAACATGCCACAAATCCATAGGGTTGTCATCATCCTGGATTAGCATCTCCCAGGACTTTCCAGCACTGAGTCATACAAGCATCTTGTTGCAATTGCCCTTCACGACGACCTACATGTGGGAAGTGGGATTTTCCATTCTCACAAAGGTGAAGACTGCGCAAAGAAATGGGCTGAACTCTACACCTAATATGCGCATTACCCTCTCACCCTGTGAACGTGACTGACAGGTCCTCCAGTCACATTAAAGGTAAGTGAACATGCCAAAGGTTGGCCAATTGGCAAAAGTGGGTCCTTGGGAAAAAAAGTTTGTAAAACATTGATTTAAAGTCATTGAGATCTATTGCACAAAAAAGGCCCTTAGGCCCATCACTTCGGTGCCAGTCGAAAACAGCCACCTACCTATTCTAATCCCATTTTCCATCACTTAGCACATAGCCTTGTATGCCTTGGCATCACAATGCACATCTAAATACTTATTGAATGTTAGGAGAATCTCTGCTTCCACTATTCTTTCAGGCAGAGTTCCAGACTCCCAGCACCCATTGAGTGGAAAAGTGTAACTTAGATTGGTTTGAGGGTAGGGATGCGGAAGGTACTGGCAGAATCATTGAGCACGTTTCTTCCTGCTGGCATTATGAGTAGAATGGAACTGAAATAGAAAAGCACAATTTGTGAAAGGGACAGGTTTGTGGGTTTAATGGCCACTGCTTACTCTATACATTCCAGTGTACAGAGGTATTCTCTTTGCATTCCCTTTGAAATTTGAAACAACTGTTTTAAACTAAATTAATGACTATAATCCTTCTCATGTTTTTGCATTTGATATATTTGTTTCTGTGCATTTTATTAAGAAATTTTTTTCTCAGTGATTGATGTGGAAATCCAGCACTTAAAGGATTATTTGAGCCTGTGTATTATTTAACTTTACTAATCTGGAACGATACTTGGATTATAATATGTATTTTATTCAGTTATTGCCCAATTTGAAAATAATCAAAAGTCAATGCACTAATCTGCACCATAAGTGAAGAGCCAATTAGGTCAGAGTAGCACAGTTTTTCAATTTGCACCCTCTTTTGAGGTAACTCCCCATTGGATTATTTAACAATGAATTCATCTTATTTCAATAAATTCACTTTATGGTGCTGTGGATCTTCATCCAATTCAAGGCCACCACCATTGTGACCCCTCTACCCAGAAGCAAGCTGGGATGTAGTATCAATGTAAAATTGAATTGGATGGTTGGAGGCACCATGCCTCCATAGCTTTCCACTACCACTGGTATTTTATCGGTGGCAGAGTGATGGTGGACAGCTTGCCCATCCTCAAGCCAACTGAAGCTGTTATGTGACCAATTAATGGTTAAGTACCTGCCATTTCCCGCCACTGCTGGTATTTCTTCAGTGGCAAGGGGTCATTTTGCTGCTTAGGGATGCCTCCCTTTGAGCTCTGGACAAGTAGAATAGGGAAGTCCCTTCTGATCAGACACCCTGAGGCTCATTGAGATCTCCCCTTGTGGCAGAGGCCAGCGCAATGGGAATATCTCCCCACTTCCCTCTTGAGTTCTTGGAAGCAGGACAATTTGCCTCAGAGGGAGAGTGTCTCTATTCCAGGTAGCTAGTTGCCTGAAACAGTTAAATTGATTTGTAGCTTCCAGACCCTCCAATTTTCTGGCTGATAGGTGGGGTCATCGCCTCCACTTGAAATCCTGTCCCCATATTATATTTGCAAGTCCATGAATTTCCATCAGATGTGTTTTCCATGGACTGTTGAGCTGCGATAAAAGAAAATCAAAACTTTTGAACAGCATTCTACAATGCCATTTCCATCAATATCTCTGCAATGTATCAGAGTATCTTCAAATATTGGATTGGATAGCATATTGCATTGAAACATTGGCCCAGATCATCCTGTTTCCTACTTGTTGCTGCCCACCATACTCAGCTTCTACCATACCTAATTTCTACTTTACCCACCTGCTGCTCTACTGATTTACCCACTCACCATGCCTACTAACTCTTTTACATTTCTACACACTCATCCATTCACTCTGATTTGATTTGATTTATTATTGTTACATGTTTTAGTATACAGTGAAAAGTATTGTTTCTTGTGTGCTATACAGACAAGGCATACCGTACATAGAGAAGGAAAAGAGTGAGTGCAGAATGTAGTGTTATAGTTAGGGTGTTGAGAACGACCAATTTAATACAAGGTAAGTCCATTCAAAATTCTGATTACAGCAGCAAAGAAGCTGTTCTTGAGTCGGTTGGTATATGACCTCAGACTTTTGTATCTTTTTTCTGATGGAAGAAGGTGGAACAGAGTATGTTTGTGTTGCTTGGGATCCTTGATTATGCTGGCTGCTTTTCCAAGGCAGCTGTAAGTGTAGACAGTCAATTGATGGGAGGCTAGTTTGCGTGATGGACTGGACTTCATTCATGACCCTTGCAGTTTCTTGCAGTCTTGGACAGAGCAGGAGACATACCAAGCTGTGATACAATCAGAAAGAATCTTTCTATGGTGCACCTGTAAAAGTTGGTGAGAGTCAAAGCAGACATGTCAAATTTCCTTAGCCTACTGAGAAAGTAGAGGCATTGGTGGGCTTTCTTTACTATAGTATCGGCATGGAGTATAGTAAGGAACTAAAGACACAGCCTTGTGGGGCACTGATGTTAAGGATGATTGTGGAGGGGGTGTTGTTGTCTCTCCTTACTGATTACAGTCTGTGGATTAGGAAGTTCATGATCCAGTCACAGAGGGAGGAGGCCCAGGCCACAAAGTTTGGAGATCTCCCTTGTGGGCCAGGGAAATGGCATCTGCTGTGGATCTGTTGTGGCAAAAGGCGAACTGTAGTGGATCCAAGCAATCTGGAAGGCCAGAATTGATTTGTGCCATGACTAACCTTTCAAAGCACTTCGTAATGATGAATGTCAGAGCCACCAGACGATAGTCATGAAGGCATGCTGCCTGGTTTTTCTTTGGTACAGGTATGATGGTTGCCTTCTTGAAGCAGATAGGACATTAAATTAGTGTAAAGAGAGGTTAAAGATGTTTGTGAATACCCCCACCAGCTGATCCACGCAGGATCTGAGTGCTCGCCTGGGTACCCCGTCCGGGCCTGTTGCTTTCCATGGGTTGATTTTCAAGAAGGCTGGTCTAACATCTGCGAAGGCAATCTTGGATACAAGTTCGGCTGAGGCTTCCGAAGTGGAGGGAGGGCTCTCATCATCCTTTCATTTACACATTCACTCATTCGAGAACATGCTGAGAAACTCTGGGATCTTTAAAGACTTACCAGGACATGGCAGTTAGTGTCGTCAAAAGGAGGCAATGTTTCTTTGTGGAATGGCATGGTAGCACAATGGTTAGCACTGCTGTATCACAACGCCACAGATCCAGGTCCCATTCCCAGCTTGGGTTGCAGTCTGTGTGGAGTTTGCATGTTCTTCCCGTGTCTGTGTGGGTTTCTTCCGGGTGCTCCCATTTCTTTCTACATTCTGAAAGATGCGCTGGTTAGGTGCATTGACCCAAACGAGAGGAATTTCACAGTAACTTCATTGCTGTGTTAATGTAAGCCTTACTTGTGACTAATAAATAAACTTTACTTTGCTGCTCTCTGTGAGGATTCCAACTCCAAGGGAGTTCTGCATCGAAAGTCAGATCATTTTCAACATGTGCAGGTAAGTGGGTACTTTTCTATCTGATCAGAGTCAGACACAGGGGTTCCACCTCTGATCGGGGACTCTTTTAGCACCTGACTTCAAAGCAGCCAATACGTACAGGACTTCAAGACATTTCTGCTGTCTATCTGAAATTTGTTTCAAACATTTCAAAGCACTTCATAATTGATGGTCATCATTGAGAACTAAGTGGAAATAAGTTGTTAATACTTAGAATGTTCAGGGTCAATATCTATCTCAAAACCAACATTCTTAAAATCTCAGTGTGGGATCTTGCTGTGTGAAAATGGCACCGATATTTCCTTCATTACAACAGAGACTACACCTTCAAAAATATTCCTTTATTTGTAATGTTCTTTGGGAGATCCCAAGGTCATAAAAAGGTGCAATATAAATGCAAAGAGTGGTAAAACTGCTAAACTGATCCCATGCATTGCTATGCTATTTGTGGAAGTTTGATGTGAACGATTAGCATCTTGAGAATGTGAAAGGTATTCTGTAAACCCAAATTATTTTTCTTTATTGCAGGTTGCTTTTCAGGTGCTACTGAGAAACTTGTGGGATTATTTTTAAAAATGCAAGGAATCTTTAAGGAAATGCTTGAGATTCTATAAAAAAAGCAATGATTTTGTAAATGTTGCTATCTCAGCTTTTGCCAGGATATGCAGATTGACATGGAATTTGTTTCTCTCTTTACCTCTGTGAGGGATAACATAATTTACAAATGCATCTCAGTTCAGCAAAGCTCGCAACATAGAATCCCTACAGTGTAGAAGGAGGCCACCCGGCCCATCGAGTCTGCAGTGGCCTTCCAAAAGTGCATCCTACTCAGACCTAGCCCGCCGGCTGTATCCCCTAACCCCATGCATTTACCATGGCCAATCCACAGAACAAATCATAGACTTGTACTTCTCTTCTGTCTACTCCGGGGTAAACAACATGTATTCATTAATCTTTACAATTAATAATGAGTTTGAGTCAGCACAGCTGCACAGTGGTTAGCACTGCTGACTCACAGCGCCAGGACCCAGTTCTAATTCTGGCTTCAGATGACTGTCTGTATGGAGTTTGCACGTTCTCCCGATGCCTGCGTGCATTTCATCTGGGTGCTTCAGTTTCCTCCTACAGTCCGAAGATGTGTGGGTTAGGTGAATTGGCCATACAAAATTGCTCCTTAGTTTCAGAGCGGTTAGCAGGGATAGGGCCTGGGTAGGATTGTTGTTGGTGTAGGCTTGATGGGCCAAATGGCCTTCTTCTGTAATTCTTAGAAACTATTGGATATGTGATGTAAATACTTTTGGTCTTCTGTGGAAAATTATGGCTTTTTTTATGGGGCCTATGCTAGTATTTATATGTCAACCACATCTCGAGGGCACACTTGGCTATTATAACAACCAGCAATATCAGTCCTGTTGTGTGTGTATCCTTACACCAGGGTGTAATTTTTATTTGATCTGCCTAGCTGGAGACTACAGTAAAAAGTCTGACAACACCAGGTTTTAGTCCAACCGATTTATTTGATAGTAAACTCACAAGCTTTCGAGGTTTCCCTTTTCGTCAGGTGAATGGAGAGTTCTGGCCTCGGACAGAGCATATAAAGCACAGACAGTTTAGAGATTACTGATTAGAATGCGAATCTTTACACCTAACCTGCTGTTCAAGTCCTAAAGTGGCTGACAATGTGTGTGGAAGGAGCACTGGTCACAGGTTAAAGAGATGTGTATTGTCTCCAGACAGCACAGCGAGTGAGATTTTGCAAACCCAGGCAAGTCACGGGGGTTACAGATAGTGCAACATGAACCCAAGATCCCTGTTGAGACCGTCCTCATGTGTGTGGAACTTGGCTATCAGTCTCTGCTCAGCGACTCTGCGCTGTTGTGTGTCATGAAGGACGCCTTGGAGAATGCTTACCCGAAGGTCTTGGAGGTTCTTGGAGCAGAGAAGACTGGGGGGGGAAATGACTGAAGTGGTAGTGTGGCAACTAGGGGATTTTCACAGTAAATCTCATTGCAACGTTAACATAAGCCTACCTGTATACTGAGGTGTATAAAATTATGAAGGATGCAGTAGTGGGGTGAATAACCAGGGGGATAGATTTAAGGTAATGAGAAGGAGCTTTGGAGGGGATTTGAGGAAAAGCTTTTTCACACAGAGGGTGGTGGGAACCTGGAGCTCACTGCCTGAAAGAATGGTAGAGGTGGGAACCCTCACAACCTTTAAGAAGCATTTAGATGAACACTTGAAACACTATAGCATACAAGGCTATGGACCAAGTGGAGGAAAGTGGAATTAGAATAGATAGTTGCTTGATGGATGGGCTGAAGGGCCTTTTTCTCTGCTGTAAAACTCTTTGAGCAGGATTTTCCGGCTGCGCTCGCCCCAAAACCAGAAAATCCCACCCGAGGTCAATGGACCTTTGCATGTTTCTCCCCCCTCCCCCACCCACTACGATTCCCATGGTGGGCGGGATGGGAAAATTCTCCCTCATGACTCTATAACTAAAATGTGGATGCCGGGCAAGGTAAGTCCGAGTTTCTCGTGCTTGAAGGGATCAGGAATATTAGGACGGATGGGTGGGAGCATGAGGGGATGGGGAGTAGGTTTTGGAGGACAGGCAGGATGGCATAAAATGAGGGGCGGGTGCGAGCTTATGATAGGTGCTTCCGATCTACAGAAGACACCTGGCAAAAGTATTCCCATTTCCTCTTTCCCCCGACCTTGGTGAAAAAAAACTAGCCTTCCCACTCTCAGCCACGTTTCACTGCCCAGTGTATTATCCCAGTGGAGGTGGATTGAGGCCATTAATTGACATTTAGTTGGGCAGTTAATGACCTCTGTAGGTTTATGGACTACTGGGCATCTTATCCATTCCCTAAACTACGGAGGCCAGATTGGTGATGGGCAGTAAGTAGTAGGCTATCCATCCAACATATTTCATGTGCCCCCTGCCAAAAGCACGCCCGCTGTGGGAGCTGCAAAATTCCTCCTAGGATTTTATTCCATCTATTCTGTTCTGCCATAGGACAATCTTTCACTCATGTGAAGTAGACATGTCAGAGGTAGTTTCCGAATTACCTTTACGTGGCCCAGCAGAACACTCATCAGTTAGGACTTGGTGTGAATCCCACTGAGGTCCCAGAAGAGATCTCAGAACTGGAAGTAAATAAGTAATGAAGCTCGGACCAGGTTACTGACCTGAATCTAAACGTCAGTGGCCCCCATTCTATTTATAAACTTCTTAGACTTCTTTTGACTTGGATCTTCTTGATAAAGCAGCATTCAATGGGCAGCAAGTGCCTCTGATGTACCCTTGCAAGTACAATTTACTTGTCAAAACCATATTCATTATCCCAATCCATATCTAGGATTAATTTGAGCGGTTCTGCCCTATTGGAGCAGCAGACCCTCAAGATTCTAGTCTCTGATTATACTGCACGAAATTAGCTATTCTGTTCATTAGTTATTGCCATGCCTGGCCATTCTTTGCTTTCCATTGTGATCAGATTTATATCTAATTGCTACTTTTTCCTTTGTGTTTCCAAAAATTAATTTATTCTGATCATTTTTAATGAACATTGAAATATCTGGGCGGCACAGGAGCACAGTGGTTAGCACTGTTACTTCACAGTGCCAGGTTTGATTCCTGGCTTGGGTCACAGGCTGTGTGGAGTTTGCACATTCCCCCTGTGTCTACGTGGGTTTCCTCTGGGTGCTCCAGTTTCCTCCCACATTCTGAAAGACACGCTGGCTAGGAGCATTGACCTGAACAGGCGCCGGACTGTAGCAACTAGGGGATTTTCACAGTAATTTCATTGCAGTGCTAATGCAAGCCTCACTAGTGACACTAATAAATAAACTTTACTTCACCTAGTACTGGCACTTTCATGTAAAGGAGCCATTTATGCTTAAAACGAGATCTTTTCTAATTCAGCACATACGTATTGCTGCTCAGATATTGCTGCAGGTGGAATTCAATAGCAAATAAAATAAAAGGATCTGGTTGCATTAATAACATTAAGTAACATATAACTTGTTACTTAACCTTCAAAAGCACCTAACATACATTATATATTGAACAGAAGCAACAAAACAAATGCACGTCTTTGTAGAAAATTGTGGAGATGTGTTTTAGACTTGTTCACGTTGAGACCTGAGAACTGTTAAAAATGGCATCAAAATTCAGATATACAAACATCCTGAAACCCAGTGCTGCAATATGTGACTTTGCAAAGATGCTAAAATCCATTTGAATAATTTAGTGTGAGAAATATTTCATGCTCGTGCCCTTTGAACCACAGTAATTTCCATTTCATAATTAATCATAATTGGAAGTTACACTGTTTCATGTGTGGGTGTGATGGTGTACTTGCTGCAGATATACTTTAGTGCACAATTTATACCTCAGGATTGTAAGAACTCAGCACAAAGGCATAAACTCAACAAATGGATATCTAGGTTGCCTGTGGGCTGGAGGAGTGGTAAGGGAGAGAAAGTGAGTGCAGTGCTAATAAGACTGGTCTGTTTGAAAGTCTGATTTAGCACACAATTTTGATCTTAATTGCTGGTGCCTTCACCTGAATTTACCTGGTAGTGTGGTGGTTTACCTGGCCACCTTATCAAAAGGCGTTTGATAAGGTGCCTCATAAAAGGTTGCTACAGAAGGTTAGGGTGCACAGAGTTGGGGGCATGGTGTTAGCATGGATAGAGGATTGGCTGTCTAATAGGAAGCAGAGAGTTGGTGTCAATGGGTGCTATTCTGGTTAGTGACTAGTGGAGTGCCGCAGGGATCGGTGCTGGGGCCTCAACTATTTAACATTTATAGAGATGATCTGGAGGAGGGGCCTGAGTGTAGGGTGACAAAATTTGCTGATGACACGAAGATGAGTGGAAAAGCAAATTGCGTGGAGGGTGTGGAAAGTCTGCAGAGAGATCTGGATAGGCTGAGCAAGTGGGCCAGGACCTGGCTGATGGAGTATAATGTTAGCAAGTGTGAGGTTATCCACTTTGGCAGAAATAATAGTAGGAGGGATTATTATTTAAAAGGCGAAAAGCTGCAGCATGCTATGGTGCAGAGGGACCTGGGGGTCCTTGTGCACAAGTCACAAAAACCCAGTCTGCAGGTGCAGCAGGTGATCAAGAAGGCGAATGGAATGTTGGCCTTTATAGCGAGAGGGATAGAATATAAAAATAGGGAGGTCTTGCTGCAACTGTACAGGGTACTGGTGAGGCCGCAGCTGGAGTACTGTGTGCAGTTTTGGTCGCCGCACTTGCGCAAGGATATATTGGCCTTGGAGGGAGTGCAGAGGAGCTTCACTAGGCTGATACTGGAAATGAGGGGGTTGAACTATGAAGAGAGACTAAATAGACTAGGTCTGTACTCATTGGAGTTTAGAAGGCTGAGGGGGGATCTTGTAGAGACATATAACATAATGAAGGGGATGGATAGGGTAGAGGTAGAGAGATTCTTTCCGCTTAGAAAGGATAGCGGGACTAGAGGACACAGCCTCAAGGTAAGAGGCTGGCGCAGTTTAGATCAGAGTTGAGGAGGAACTTCTTCACTCAAAAGGTGGTAAATCTCTGGAATTCTCTGCCCGTTGAAGTGGTGGAGGCTACCTCGCTAAATATATTTAAGTCATGGGTAGATAGGTTTTTGATAGACAGGGAATTAAGGGTTTTGGAGAGAAAGCGGGAATGTGGAACTGATCCACTTCAGATCAGCCATGATCTTATTGAATGGCGGGGCAGGCTCGAAGGGCTAGATGGCCTACTCCTGTTCCTATTTCTTATGTTCTTATGATGTGGAGATGCTGGCGTTGGACTGAGGCAAACACAGTAAGAAGTCTGACAACACCAGGTTTAAGTCCAACCAAATTGGTTGGACATAAACTCAGCTCACATTGGTTGGACTTAAACCTGGTGTTGCCAGACTTCTTACTGGGTTTACCTGGCAGCATGGCAGCACAGTGGTTAGCACTGATGCCTCACAGCACCAGGGACTAGGGTTCAAATCCCAGCTTGGTTCACTGTCTGTGTGGAGTCTGCATGTTCTCCATGTGTTCAATGATACTACCATGATATTTTCATGTACAACATAAGATGTAACTTTGGTTTAACATTCGCAAGACTATCCTGTACTGTTCAAGTCAGCCAAGTTATTACTCATTATAACAAGTTCAACAAAAATCTACAAATCAATAGAATCATAGAAAAGCATCTCCAATAACCCCTGTATATTTAATATTATATGATATAGAATAAACAAGGCTGCAATGTATCTTGGCAACATCAAATCAAGAATTCAAGCCTTTCTCGCATGGTTTCTGCCTGTGAATGTATAAAGACTCTACACAGAGACCTTCCAGTTAACAGAGCAAAGTATTATACGTTTAAAATGAAAGTGTTAAAAAAACATGAATTTTCTCACCTGATTTTACATTCCTGCTGTTGTTACCTCTATACAAAACAGGATCCACTGATGTCAGTGGAAGCCATGAATCCAGATCAGCCATATATGATTAACAAAATGCTGATATAGACTTGTTGGGCCAGAAAACCTACTTCAATGTTGTAATTTTCATATATTTCTATACGTAATACACACTTTCCCCAAACTCAATGTTTGAATCACTTCAATCAGGTTTCCATATTGCAATAGCACCAAAACAACTCTCGCCAAAGTCACAAATAACATCTTGTGTGATTGTGACGCAAGTAACTTTGTCCTCCTCCTTCTCCTCCTCCACCTGTCTGTAGCCACAGTTGGCACACTATCATCGTCCAACACGTCTTCACTGAGCTTGCTATCACCTGATTATCATCTATTAATATAGAGCTGTTAGAATAAAGGTCTTCTTTCTGTACTGTAAATATGATGTAATATCTTATATTCAGACCAGATGCATTGGACATGATGCATATATTTGATATAAAGTGAATAGATTATATTAATGATGAGAGAAGTAGTTCATACATTCCTTATTATATTTGTTACCATTGTCAAAATTCTTCTTTCCTGTAAGATGAGGTGGCATGGTGGCACAATGGTTAACACTGCTGCCTTACAGTGCCAGGGACCCAGCTTCGATTCCCAGCTTGGGTCACTGCCTGTATGGAGTTTGCACCTTCTCCCTGTGTCTGTGAGTGTTTCCTCCGAGTGCTCCAGTTTCCTCCCATAGTCCAAAGATGTGTGGATTGGCCATGCTAAATTGCCCCTTAGTGTCAGGGGGACTGGCTAGGGTAAATACATGAGCATAGAGCCTGTGTGGGATTGTGGTTGGTGCAGACTTGATGGGTTGAATGGCCTCCTTCTGCACTGTAGGATTTTATTTAAATTGTTTTGGTTTGGTTTTCATTCTTAAAGTATTCATGCTGAGAATCCAAAGTAGAATTATGTTATATACATATAAGCAGAAGAATAATGTTCACTAGCAAGTAGCATTATATGCAGCTTCAGTGGAAGCAGAATGAATTAGCCTGAGTTTCTATTGATGATTATCTGGTACCCTACCTGAACAATGTATGTGTTTGTTTGTCTGACTGTGTTCATGAGAGAGATTAGAAATAGCTTCTGCTATGATGCTGCCCCACAGTCAGAAAGCCTGCTGAAACTCATCATTTGGGCCCACACTTTGATGCGCTGTTGGTTGTGTGAAGTACTAGATGGTTACCAAATAACACAGAGCTCTATCCCTATTACATTTAACAGCTTCAGGAAAGGAGGGAATAAAAATGTGGGGAAATTGCAGTGTGTATACACACTTTTTGCATCATAATGTTGCCAAAAAATATTATTGATTCATAGTTTGCTACAATTAGGCAATAATGTAAACTTTCAACTGTATTACTGTTTACATGGAAATTATTATTTACCCCAGAATTTCTTTTTCTTGCTTTAGCGCTATATCTTCTACAAACACACACGAGAGGTGAAACCTCCTGAAGACCTGCAGGATTTAGGTGTCAGATTCTTGCAACCATTTGTGAACTTACTCTCCAAAGGCACTTACTGGTGGATGAATACCTTCATAACGACAGCACATAAAAGACCAATTGACCTTAAAGCCATTGGCAAGCTGCCTTTTGCCATGAGAGCAATGACCAATTATACACAACTTAAGGAAGCATACGAGACACAAAAGGTAGAGTACTCCAATATTTGACATCTTTCTGTTTAATCTTGCATTCTGTGCTTCTTAAAGAGTTTAGTGCTGTGTAATGAGTTCCATTGATAATTCAGCATACAACTATGCCAAGGGACAGGAGGAATTTCTTCAATTCAGCTGCAAGTCTATACTCTGCTAGCCAATTTTACCAAAGGATTGGAGTGAAAGTGTCACAAATAATCACAGCACAGACAAGCTAGGGAGGAAAGAATCAACCTGATTCCCTGCATCAGATACAACATACTACCACATACAAGTGATACCTGCGGAAAGGTTTCCATGTATAAACATCAGGTGAGAACTAGCTACAGCTTGACTGTGAAGCTCCCTCCCCTGTCCAATGATTGAGCAGCCTAATGACATTCACAATTTTAAGGTCAGAGTGGAACTGTAGCCAATTAATTGACGATCAGGGATATATTGATGCCTATAAACACAGCACCCCATCGTGAACCACCACTCTGAGAGGAGTGATGAGCTGACAGAAAAGCTAATGTGATACAGAAGCTAGTTTATTTAACATTAATGCTTCTTAGAACAACCTATCAATAAATCTGTTAAAAAACAATCTGAAACTGTATAAGCTACTTGTATCTACACAATCTCCACACATCCTAGAAACTGATTATTAATTCCTTTTCATAGCAGATTTCATTTGTGAAGTTTTTGGCTTATTGACAGAGCCAATTACATATGGCTCCCCAGACTATCTATCAGGAGATGCAGAATTGACACTTAAAAATGGCAGCCAGCATATTGATGTGAATCTTACCAACAAAACATCCACTAGTTGTAGTTGGGTGAATATAATGATGAAGTAAAAACAGAAAAATGCTGGAAAATCTCAGCAGGTCTGACAGCAGGGAAACAGATGAGTCTAGATGACCCTTCGTCAGCTCTCAGAGGGCGGTAACTCCTGTGCCAATGGGCTCCTCTGCTATTGCCAGGTTGCAGAGGAAGTCTCTCAAGGGACCTGAGAGTTGGATGAGTTGGGCTGGAGGAAAGGGGTTGACCTCAGGACTATCCCCTGGGATAGTGGTCTAATGTCTGCATTTGTCCTAGTTGCCTGGAAAAAGTGTATTCACTCTCAGGATGGTGATTTCAGACACCGTTCTGGTAAGGATATTTATTATTGTCTCTGTCATTTAAGCCTTGAAGTGGCCTAGTCACTTTGATATCCATGCCCCATGGACATTTGGAAGCCTTCAAAATCACTGCAGTACACCAGTCCATGGTCGAGATTGGTCCTGGTTAATGTCATCGGTTCTAGGTGTTAAATAACCTCTTTAAACTGCTTTTATAAAAATGACCTGTCAGTTTTACCAGGGAAATTCCCCTGAGGGGCTTCCCCCACGGCTTGGGAGAGCAATGAGGGAGCCCATTGAATCAGGCTTAAAATCCACTAATGACATCAAAATTAATTTAGGGCAAGAATCTGATTTCCATGGCAGGATTGTGGGAAGAAAACTTGGGGCAGGTTGGTTGCCCGGCAGCAATGCTGATTTGGCTGCCTCTCCTATTTCAATGGGCCATTGGATTCCCGGTTGGGGCGGACAGAACCGGAGAATCTCAGCCAAGTTCTTGTGTATCAAATTAAGTGAAGGCTGGCACTAATCCAATTTGCTTGCGACTTTGACTTTTTGCTATAATCCAAATGGATGCTGTTGGAAAGCAACTCAATTTATGTGTAACTTTGAACTTGTATGAGAAAAAAGCCAGCAGGGCTGCATTCAAAGACATAATCTCTTTGAGAGCTTATATCAAAGGCGCCACTGTTTAAACCAGATAAATGATCAATCTGCTTGCTATCACCATTTCCCAAGATCTGTAATAAGACAAGGACATTATTTCCGTTCTGTTTGTTATGTTGTAGCCATCATCTATTTATCTTTATTAATAAACTACATAATTTCTGGAAATTATTATGTAAGTGAATTATATTCTATAAAATGATTACAGTAATAGTCTCCTGTAGCTTTACATTGCTAGATGTGATGAATTCTGTATTGTTATCTTTTTAATTTTTCATCAGCAATTTAAAGGCAAAGTAATCTACCATACTGCATGACTTTATACCAAGACACCACACATAAATATCTTTATAACAGCTACAGATCTTCTTTCCCTTTTAATCATATTCCCTGACTCACATTCAGATTAAATACACAAAAGCAAAATCATAAAAAAAATTGAAGAATGAAAAACAGAATTAATCCACATTGTTTTTGTTTTCTCGCTGGCATGTTTTGACACTATGCAGAGGTTTTGATTCTATAAAGAAAGAAAATTAATTGTTCAAAATCAGTTTTACGTCTGAAGTTTCAGAGGATATTTGTGGTTGCCATTTTTCGTAGCAGGCTGGTGTCCAGATGTTTGAAAAACTGCCAATACCAACTGCTTAGATTCATGATACTTTTTTTTGTGAGCACATTGTTAACCATTGTGGAATTACATATAGAAATCTAAAGCGTTAGCCACATGAACAGCTAATATTCCATAAAGGCAATTTAGAAAAGATTTGAGTTCTCAAAAACAAGTATGAAAATCTGTATTTGTTCATTTGGTAAGGTAACAAGGGTATAAGCTCTGACCATTCAAGTGATGGTTTGATGCTGTGATGGAGGGTTCTATGGAAGGATGAACTAGATGGGTCAGATGGCTTCCCTTATCTGTATTTTGGGATAAAGAAAGTTCTTAAAGTCTGCAATGTAAATGGATAGTGGTAGAAATGCACACCAGCTGAAAGAAAATGAGGTCATATTTCAAATATAACCCTTTATCAGAATGGGGAGTTCTGATTTTTAACAAAACAAGAGTGATGTTCCGACAGAAGACATCACTGTTAATTTTATCCAACATATATGAATAATGTGTTCCCAGGAAATGCCTATTGGATTTCTGTTGGGAGTCCCAGAATGGAGTCATCTCTTAGACATCACTGAAAACACCTAAGAAGATATAAATTCTTTTTTATTGCAAAATGAAAATGTCAGATTTTCTCCATACTTTATGGTTTGTTAACAAAATCAAATTGTCGGAAATCTTGGTGAAAAAGCAATTTCATCAAAATGTAGACATTTTTTTAATATACATTCACGGTTCACTGGCATTGCTGGCTGGTTCAGCATTTATTGCCGATCCCTAATTGCCCTTGAGAAGGTGGTGGTGAGCTGCCTTCTTGAATCATTCTAGTCCATGTTCTGGGGGTTGACCCACAATGCCATTAGGGAGGGAATTCCCAGATTATACAGGGTTACCTACCTTGAGCCTTATATTCAGTCCCTCACTTCCGAATTCATGCTTCCATGTGGCAGAGGTTGTTGTTAAGGGATCATAGAAGGATTATATTCCAATCGAAAATAGATCAGTAACTCTCCTGTCCCCTCGATTACACAATGAACAATAAAAATTCCACAAGGATCCTTTTGACTTCCTTTGAAATTTAAACAGAAATCCCAAAGAAACTTGGTAAGATTTATATCATTTCTGCTAGGGAATTGTATGGGTTCAGACAGCTATTAATGTGGAAATTCTACCTTTTGATCTCTTTTTTATATTTTTGTCCACTTAATTACCATTACACTTGCAAAATAATATTTTATATTAAGAATTTTGAGATGCTGATTATGATAGGTTATTATATAAATACAAGAACGACAGCTATGTATCAAAATTAAACTAAATTCAACAGAAAAACAAAACAGGATCAATTCTAACTTCCTTTCTGACAGGTTTTGTATTGATTTCATCTTTTGGGAGTTAGAACAATGTCCTTGACAGCTTTATGTCTTTTCCATTGGCTAGTTATGCAGATGAGGTTTACTAGGCTGATACCGGAGTTGAGGGGGTTGAGCTATGAAGAGAGGCTGAATAAACTAGGCTTGTACTCGTTAGAGTTTAGAAGAATGAGGGGAGATCTCATTGAGACATATAAGATGATGAATGGGATGGATAGGATAGAGGTGGAGAGACTCTTCCCGCTCAGAAAGGACAGTAGGACTAGGGGGCACAGCCTCAAGATAAAGGGGGGGCGGTTTAGAACGGAGTTGAGGAGGAACTTCTTCACTCAAAGGGTGGTGAATCTCTGGAATTCTCTGCCCGTTGAAGTGGTGGAGGCTGCCCCACTAAATATTTTTAAGATGCGGGTTGATGGGTTTTTGATAAGCAAGGGGATTAAGGGTTATGGGGAGAGGGCGGGAATGTGGAACTGAGCCACAACAGATCAGCCATGATCTTATTGAATGGCGGGGCAGGCTCGAAGGGCTAGATGGCCTACTCCTGCTCCTATTTCTTATGTTCTTATGTTCTTATGTAAATGATTCAGCCTGTCTGGTTCAAATGTTTGTTTTCTTTACTTATGGTTTGCTTAAGTGCATTAATATTTGACGTAAGGAAGGAAAATGAGCCAAGAGGAAACAAGACTATCTCTGTATCAATTAGAAATTATTACTAATTTCTTATACTTTAAGATGACTAAAGTTGTGCATGTTTATTTTATGTTTCACAATAGTCATTCTTCTTTATGGCCTGAATTTTTTGGTTGGCAGGGGCTCACATCCCCGCAACTCTGACAGACACGCTAACATTTCATGTACATTGATTCCACGAGTGGGATTTCTGTTCCTACTTGGAAAGCTGTTAGCCAATCAGGTTAGCTGACTCAATGGGCCGAAGGGCCTCTTCTGCACTGCATGATTCTATGACTGCTCTCCAGCCCATCCAGGTACAGTGCTGCGGTGGTCGGAAGAGGCACTGCAGTGCCATGCCTGGAACTAAATGCAGGAAACCAGTAAGGGGCAGGGATCCTGGGGAGGGAAGGGTAGAAGATGCCCTGAGGGGGTCAAGGGTGAGGGAGAAGTGTGAGGTGGGGTGGGGGAGGTGGGAGAGCATGAAATCAGGGGATCGGTCAGGGTGGGTGGGAAGTCGGGAGGTGTCCATGAGAGAATTTCTGATGGAGGCGCCAACCACCCCCACTCCCCCACCCCTGCCACCCCATTTCCTATTTGAGATTGAGGCCAGTGATTTTTTTTCTATTCCCCACTCTCAGCAATCCAATACCCACAGCCTAAAAATTGAGACAGGGTGCAAGGGTGGACTCCCTACCACCGCCCCCACATGCCAAAACCTGCCAGAGGATGGGGAATGTAAAATTCAGGCCAATGTGTTCTTTTTAACTATTGTTCAATCCAGTGATGAAAGTTATGAGAGCTAACAATAAATGTTCAGCTGAGATTTTTAGCTGGATATTGAAAGTTTGCTTATCCTCTTTCATTAACTTTCAAAATCAAATTCGAAAACCCACACAAAGTGTGCAATGTAAACCCTTCCAAGTATTTCTGGCTCCATTTAATTATCTAAGTAGTGTTGTTAATATTAACGTTAACATTGAAATGAGCTCACTGTCTAAGAATAATACAGGTCCTGGGCTGTGTAGAGATATATGTTGACACACAGAATGCTAATGTCCCAGCGCTCTAATATGTCAACCTAAGTACACTAAAAGCTGAAAGCATGATGCTGTCTTTTTTGTACCTCTAAATAATGACCAAACTGGGAGCCATATTGTTTTTGCCTAGGGATAAGGTTGGCTGATGAGCCCTGGAGCCCATTTCATCCTTCACTTACGATATGACTGAACGGTATCTCAAATTCACTTATCAGCCTTTGTTCCATACTTGTGTTGGTATCCATACTTAACAAAAAATTCCAGCGAAGCCAGTTTTGAAAATTTCAATTGGCCAAGACGCTGTAATAGTATTTTGAGGAAGACGGTTCCACATTTCCATTACCCGTTTTGTGGTACTGTTGACTATGCCATTGGATCAACATTCTCTACTTCTGCCTCCAGGATGTTCATTCACTTTTGAACAAAGCCTTCGCCATTAATGATTTATTGTGGATGATGGCATTGACATCATAGCCTTGATGGAAATGTAGCTTATGTAGTACCTTCCCACACAGGGCTCTAGTTACCATCACTAGCACACCCAAACCAATGCAATCAAAATTCTCATCAGCTAGATATTCTAATTCCTTTCTGTCTTCATCTGTTGCAACAAGCAAATTCTCAATTTCAATGATTTCCATTTCACTTTGCTCTTTCTATTTTTCTCTTACCAATATCCATGACCTCCCTTCACCATTTCACATGGCCTCTTTTTTTCCATCATCTCTGGTTACTTTCTTGTATTTCTCACTACTTGTACCTACCTCCAGCCACACTTCCTCTCCTGCCCACTCTGGAGAAATAAATCTCCAAGTCACTTAAAATGGAGTTTTCAAATTCCCCACTACCTAGCCTTTGGTCGTCATTTGCCATGATACTTCTGACTATCGATTTGCTAAATCAGTCCCTTAATGTTGCCCCTAATACCCTTGTCTCCAGCAAAGCCCTTACTCTCTCTCTGATCCATCTCTCTGGTTTGGTTGCCACCTTCACTCCACTAAATTAAAGAGTTGCAGTCTTGATCATACATAGCGCACAACCTATGGAGCCATGCAGATCTAGCTGAACCACTTCAAATACTATCAGGTAATGTTCTCTTCTGCCAACAATGATTGCTACTCCTGGATTATTCTGGAATTCAAAGGTATACCCCAGTTTTAGTTTTACATAACAAGTCATGTTTTTTAAACATTAGCCCTGCCCTTTCACTTCAAACAACAACTAAGAATACCGCATGCACTTCTTCGTCAGTAAGCTTGAGAGCATCCATTTAGCTGGTCCCAGTGCATCCTCGTTACCATTTGCCGTCCATGCCAAGGATGCCCCTTGCCCTACCAATAAACTCACAGCTTTCTCTTGTTACTCTCCTGCCTTCTTTAATACCATCTCTGAGCTCATCTTGCCCCTGAGACCCATTTCCTGCTCTCTTCAACATATTCCCACTAAATGGCTGACTACCCAGCTTGTCTTTCTAACTTACATGTTAGTAATGTGGTAAATGTATCCCTCTTCTTGGGACTGTCCCATGTTTTTCAAAATGTCATGGACGCTTCTTCTAAAACAAAACACTCTTGATCACTCTGATCTTGCAAACTACTGCCGCTTTTTCAACTTCACTTTCCTCTCCCAATCCATCATGCAAGCCAGCCTGCCCTCCATTGACTCTGTCTACACTTCCCACTGCCTTGGCAAGGCAGCCAGCTTAGTTAAAGACCCCACGCACCCCGAACATTTTTTCTTCCACCTTCTTTCATCAGGAAAAAGATACAAAATTCTGAGGTCACATACCAACCAACACAAGAACAGCTTCTTTCCTGCTTTCATCAGACTTTTGATTGGATTACCTTGCATAAGTTATTTTTGTCTAAACCCTAGCTATAACTGTAACATTATATTCTGCACTCTCTTGTTTCCTTCTCCATGAACAGTATGCTTTGTCTGTACAGCATGCAAGAAACAATATTTTTCACTGTATGCTAATATGTGTGACAATAATAAATCAAATCAAATCAAATCAAAGTCCTCGAATATGTTGTCATCTCCTGAATCCATGCACATTTTTACCATCAATAACAGGGCAGTGCCTCTCTAGTCAGTTTCCACCCCAGCCACAGTACAGTAACTGCTGTACGTTGTGGCACGGTGGCACAGTGTTTAGCACTGCTGCCTCACAGTGCCAGGGACCCAGGTTCGATTCCTGCTTGAGTCACTGTCTGTGTGGAGTTTGCATGTTCTCCCCATGTCTGCATGGGTTTCCTCTGGGTGCTCCAGTTTCCTCCCACAGTCGGAAAGATGTGCCAGTTAGGTGCATTGGCCACGCTAAATCCTCCTTTGTGTATCTGAACACATGCCAGAGTGTGGTGATTCAGGGAATTTCACAGTAACTTCCTTGCAGTGTTAATATAAACCTTACTTGTGACTAGTAAATAAATAACCTCTTGCCCTGGTCCAAGTCACAAATTGCGCCCTCTGTGATTGTGACCATTTTGCACTAACATTCCTTATCCTTCTCAACTTGCTTGCAGCCTTTGACTTAGTTAAGTGCCATCTTCCTCCAATGCTTCTTCTCCCTTGTCCAGCTCAATGAGACTGCCACACCTCAGTATTGAAATTCCCATGAATGTCCCCACCTACCACACTCCTGATCTCTGTAGTCTCCCCCATGCCTTAACTCTCCAAAAGCATGTGTATTTTTCCAATCCAAGACTCTTGTATATCTTCCATTCCCTTCAGCTCACCATTGATGGCAGTTTTTTAGTTTTGGAATCACCGCACTAAAGTGCTGCACCATCTCTTCCTTTGAGACCTTGTTAAAAATGACCTCCGACTGATAAGGAACAGGTAATTCTGTAGTTAGCCAATTTTCCTTTCCCTGCCAAAGTAATGTAGCGACATTTGTAATTTCCAATCCAAATACATAATTCTTGAATCTAGAGTGCCTTGGAAAATTATGTTTCATTCACTTGCAGTTTCCTTACCTATTTATCTTCATATTATTCCTACTGTGCAGAAGAAGGCCATTCAGCCCATCAAGTTTGCACTAACAACAATCCCACCCAGGCCCCATCCTTGCAATCCCACATATTTAACCTGCTAATCTTTCTAATCTATGCATCTAGGGAATCTAAGGGGAAATTTAGCATGGCCAAAGCTCCTAATCCAAATACATAATTCTTGAATCTGTAGAATTGAGGAAACCGGAGAACTCAGAGGAAACCCACATAGTCACAGGGAGAATGTGCAAGCCCCACACAGACAGTGATCCAAAGTTGGAATTGAACCCAGGTCCCTGGAGCTGTGAGGCAGCAGTGCTAACCATTGTGCACCATGCCGCCCTGTATCTTTAATCAGATCTTAATGCTCTGATGTGGACACATGTGTATCAAACGTCCTATTATTTTCTCTACTTCCATTTTCCACTTTGAGTGCAATCTGCAAACTGGACATAAGTTGCAGTAATTTTGAGAAGTACTTTTCCCCCTCAAATTTCCATTCAAATTCATTTACATGCCTGCGAATATAAAATCTATCATGAACTGGTGCGAGTGAGTAGTGTTTTAGAACATCACATTCACTAATTGCGCTTATTTGCCTTTGAGGATGTTCTAAAAATTAGGCTGCTTTTCAGTGCAAAAATAGCTGTATACAGTATAGGCATGTTTTAAAAGCTAATTATTTTAAAATATATTCCTTAACTGAATGGCATGTTGGTGCAGTTTCCTTAATATTGCTGACAGAATTCAGCCCAAAAATAAGCATTTTAATCAGTATTTATTCCATCAACTGTGAGTATGTTGATCTTAAATAACTCAAGATACTTGAAAATGGTTCTATTTAGTTTCTTTAAGTCATATTAGTGTACAGTAGTCAGTTTTGTATTACATTAAAAATAATTGTATCAAAAGCTTTTAAAACATGCCTATACTGTATACAGCTATTTTTGCACTGAAAAGCAGCCTAATTTTTAGAACATCCTAAAAGGCAAATAAGTGCAATTAGTGAAAACTCACATACCTTAAGTCAACTTGCCAGGTTTGTAGGCAGGGCTAGCTTCTAATATCATAGAATGATAGAAACCCTACAGCACAGAAGGAGGCCGTTTGGTCCATTTGGTCTGCACTAACAACAATCCCACCCAAACCCTATATTACCCCACATATTTACCCCACTAATCCCTGTAACCTATGCATCCCAGGACGCTAAGGAGCAATTTAGCATAGCGAATGCACCGAATCTGCACATCTTTGGACTGTAGGAAGAAACTGGAGCACGCAGAGGAAGCCCACGCAGACATGAGGAGGGCATGCAAACTGCGCACAGACAGTGACCCAAGCCGAAGATTGAACCCTGGTCCCTGGAGCTGTGGAGCAGCAGTGCTAACCACTGTGCCACTGTGTTACTCAAAACATTTTTTTTTATAAAACACAAAAGATTACAAAAACCTTATTTGTTCTGCATATAATATTCACTTGAAATTCCATGACTTTTTGAGCTGTTTTGAATTGTGTCGATAAAAACAGTGAGGCCGAACAGAAATTCCTGTCTTATGTTCAGTCCCCCAAGCTCCCTTTCCCTCTTCCACCTTGATGTGTTTGTCAGTTCTCTTTTACTGCTGGTATTTTATCTTGCATGATGGAAACAAGTACAAACTGACAAATCTAACGTATTCTTAATATTTCACAGTGATCAAGGTGTCAGCGCCAGGGGGCAGTGCATTGTTGCCATTGCCAAGATGCATAGCCTGAATTCGGGGGGTTGGGGGGGGTGCTGTGGGATCTGAATGAAGGTGTTAGTGGGGAGGGGGCTGAGTGGGGGGTCTGAGGGGGAGAGGACTTGAATGTAAGGTCGGTGATCGGGGAGCTGAATGGGGGTCCAAGGGGGGAGGGGAGGCTTCAGGTTGGATCACCCTCATGCCTGCATGTACATGGGGGGATGGCTCTATTTGGTGAATGTCTGGTGGTACACCCTGGATCAATATGGTGGACTGCAGGAGTGGAGGGGACACCATTTCATTTTTTATGGGTAGGGGGCTCTGAGCATGGAGACTGGGATACTCTTTAAAAACTGTGCCTCAATCTCGGAACAACCGGGCTGGCTGGCGAGTTCCCTGAATTGACCTCATTAGCATCTTTCAGGTGGATGAATCCTACCTGACAGATGCTGCTAGCTCCAGCGGAAAACACTCCTGTTTTCTCGCTGACGTGGGCACTTAGCCTGAAAATCAGAGAATTCCCCCCTGTTTCCCTTTCCACAGATGCTGCCAGATCTGCTGTGTTTTTTCAGCATTTTCTGTTTTTATTTCAGATTTTCAGCATCCACTGTATTTTTGCTTTTATTTTACCACTCAAAACAAAGCAGCCTGCTTGAGTGGCACACCACCCAGTACATTAAAAATTCATTCCATCCATCATTAGTTCACAGTGACAGCAGTGTATCCCTTCTTACAAGAAAAATGTCAACTCTGCAGATGTTTTGCAGCAGCACCTTCCAAATTTGCAGCCTCTTTGACATCCTGACCTGAATGATACAGCTGTCCCTTTATTGTCACTAGGTCAAAATCATGGAACTCCCTTCCTAACAGCATGTGGATGTACCTACGACACACAGACTGTGGTGGTTCAAGAAGGCAGCTCACTGCCACCCTCTAAAGTTTATTAGTCACAAGTAGATTTACATTTACTGTGAAAATCCCTCTCAAAGGCAATTAGGGATAGGCAGCAAATGTTAGCCTAGCCAGCGACAGCCATGTCCCAAGAATAAATATTAAAACAAAATGAAAACGAAATCATATTTGTTTTTCTACAGGCTTCCTTGGCCTTTGTGGTTATATATCTTCCCTTCTACATTACCACTATCAGGCAGTCTGTATACATCTCCTACCCAGACTCTTCCACTCTTGTATCACAAGATAGTTTGCTTTGTTTCAAGTCTGATGGCGACTTATGCAACTTTATTTGCATAAAATAAGCTGCAAACCATGTTTGTTTTTCCTTCTGTTGCAGAAAAAGAGCAGCGTCAGCCCTCAGGACTCGAAGCTGATCTGGCGTGTGCTGCGGCAGGCATTTGGTCATCCCATTGTCCTCAGCAGCACCTTTCGCATTCTGGCCGATTTGCTGGGGTTCGCAGGCCCGCTCTGCATCTCGGGGATTGTACATCATCTGAGTGATGAACACAAAACCTTCCGCCCACAGGTACAGCAACTTAATCACAACTGCAAAACACAGTTCGAGCACCGGTCTAATGTAAAATCTGTTTGGTGCAACTTGTGTGGTGATTTCTCTTTGTCTCTGAATAATGACCAGCAAACAAACAACACTATTCTGCTCAAAGCAAAATACTGCAGATGCCAGAAATCCAAAATAAAAACAGAAAATGTTGGAAAAGCTCAGCAACTGTGGCAGCATCTGTGGAGAGAGAAACAAAATTCTTCGATTGAAAGAAGGGACATACTGGACTCAAAACATTAACTCTGTTTCTCTCTCCACTAACACTGGTTTTATGCTTATCAGTAGCTTCTTAACTCTAGATATTTTTTATTGAATTCAAATACTACCATTTGCCCTGGTGGGATGTGAACCCAGGTCCATGAACATTAGCCGAACTTCTGCATCAATAGTCTAGTGATAATATGAATAGGCCACCGCCTCCCCTCAGCTCTCTCTTAAGCTCTTATGTTCTCCTTGCAGGAGAAGAGAGCACAGAACAGAAAGCAGAGGCAGCAAACCAGAGGTAGTACCCCAGTGGTATCTATGGTGACAGCTGTAGAGCATGCAGAGTCTTGGAGCGCCTAGTCATTGAAGATGGGGAGATCCAAACTACCTGGTGACAATATTAAGCATCAGAGAGTCACATAATATACAGCACTGGCTCATGCTGACTTAATGTTGGCAGTGAATGAAACCTGATCATGTGTACAATGAGCAGTTAAACCATTCTAACCTTAATAGTTCAATTAATCTCTTCCAATTCCCACAAGTTCTTCAATTGCTCCATAGGAAGCATTGCAGGAGGATGATAATGATTTCTCAGATAGGTCACTCAATCTGAGGGTTGTACAGACTTCATGCAGATTAGTTCAGATACTCAAGTTTTGGTGGAACTGGTAAACAAGATCTTTGGGTTTTCACTCAGTGTCTCACACATCACAAGTAAGCAAGAGCTGGAGAGAGACAGCAGGAGAGAGAGTCTGTGTCAGAAGCCTTGATGCTCCATGATCTGCTCCGTTCAATGCAAATGATGAACCTTGAGACCTGTTGACAAAAAGGATATTTCTGGAAGAATAAAGAATTCACAATGTACTTACAACCATTCCTGCATGTTTGTAGAGAGATTGGAGGATTCGGTCTCGAGTATGGGTGGCACAATGTCACAGGCTTTTTTGCTGATGTCTTTTCTGTCCAAGGGAAAAGAGGCCATCTTTATGGAGCAGCAGAAGTAGTAAAAAAAGATTGCAAGCAGCCCCTTACTAATGGTTTTCACACCGTCAATGCTACTTAAATAGGATTAGTGATATTCAGCATGCCGGTGAAGCTGCTTGCTGAGCTTTGGGATGCTATTGCGGCAGGAGATTTCCCATGATGCTGTGAGATCTCATGTTGCCTCCCCACAGCCCCAAGCACCCCACAGACATCGGGACCCAACCTACTGACATTGGGATCACCTCCATGGACATCAGGACCCCCTCCTCCCTCTTGTATGCAGAATGTTTCCCCACTCCCTCTCTGACATGGATCGCCAGCATAGAGTTATTGGGGCTCTCCCAAAAAGTCCCCCTTTGTGACCCCTGACATTGCTCCCATTCATTAGCCCCCCTTCAGCCCCCTGCAAAGTCTCCCGTCATAGCCCCCTGTCATTACCATCAACCCCCACCCCAACCCCCAGAGCATGGTGAATGCCGAGATTTTGAGTAAATTTAGGAAGAGATGGACAGATATTTAATTGGTAAAGATTTGAAGGACTTTGGTGAACGGGCAAGTAAGTGGAGTTGAGACCAAGATTAGATCAACCGTGATTGTATTAAGTGGTGGAGCAGTTTTGAGGGGCTGAATTACCTACTCCTGTTTCTAGTTGTTATGATTATGATTTTTACGATTATGATTCTCTCTGCTAATGACACAAAAAGCAGCTTTTGTCTCTCTGAGACCTCTCTCTTTTTTTTGTATCTGAAAATTTGGAGACAGAAATTCTGTCCACAGATAGCCCAGCTGCTCTTGTCTTTGTTTTCAGGTGTGAACATTTTGCACATTGATCCCAGTAGACCACAACCTGAGTGGCCAGTCTCCATGGTAACCAAATCACATAAGCTTGTTGTCAGGCAGAATTTGATTACATGACTCTCTGCAATGAACCATTTCACATTTGATTAAAGAGAAAATTAAAAAAAAACTTTGTATTCATGTCATAATAATCCTTATTTAAAACACAAAGTAGTTTGAAATGTTGTGACAGCTCACTTCTTGTTCAATATGAACATTACAGACCAAAATTGCTGATGACATACAAATGCTTAACAATAATTCAACACAAATTGTACACTATGCCCTTTTAGTGTCTGTTATTTCAGTGAAAACATTACCTAATAGTTTAGCACCTCCATTGAAATAATGAACTCAGGTCTTCAGTATGAACATATTAAATCTTCATACAGCAATATTAAAATACCAGATTTCAGGGTACAAAGTAGGTCTGATGTTAAGCTCAGCATGAGTCCAGCCTGGTCTGAATCTGAATAAGCCCAAGTGCTCTTCTGCACAATTCGTCCATTCTGAGAACGGAATCACTGGCAACTTTGTTCAAACTTATTAATGATGCTCGAATGATTTAAGGCAATATAGTGCAATGACATTTCAATTCTGAATGTTAAATTACATGCATTTTCTTTGAATTTGAAAACCTTCAGATTGATGTTATTTAGTTGGTCTTGTGTTACAGTAGTTGGATAGATTACGCTCCTTGTAACGTTTTTATGTCCTGAAGCATTGTATGATTTGTTTTTAAGGAACCATTTACAACTTATTATTGAATACTAAAAAAATACAATTGAAAGTTAATTGTGCATTGCAGCTATTTGGTAGTTAACATAGATTCTCTGAAGGGGCAAACATGAAGCTCTGTAATACATGATTTGATCACGACCAAGAGAATAGATGTGATAGAAGCAAAATTGTCTATTTCTGTCTTACAGATAAATTTAGGGGACTAAATTTTCTGAATGTTGTAAGGACATTATATTTTACAGTTTGCACAGTGTAGTCATTACTGCTGAATAGTTACAGGCTCTGTTTTGTTTCTATAGGTCAAGTTGCTGGGTGTTTACTTCATTTCCTCACAAGAGTTTTTGGCCAATGCTTATGTTATCGCAGTCCTCTTGTTTCTTGCCCTTCTTCTGCAAAGGACATTTCTTCAGGCATCTTATTACGTTGCTATAGAAACTGGAATTAACCTGCGAGGAGCAATTCAGGTATTATTTTTACGTGCTTTCCATCCAGATGGTCTAACATCAGCCATTGCCATCTGGCTACTTTCTCATTCAAAATGTAAAGAATTTGCCTTCCCAACAAATGTTCTTAGAAAAATAATGCGAATGTATATTAAAATCACATTCTTGGAATATTTCACTTTAATAGAAAAGATTGAGTTTCTATATATAAATTATGCTGAAAAAACAGTGTGGTGCATTACATGTTCTACATTCTCCACTGAAAGTTAAATCTACTTATAACCAATGGGGTGAATATTTTTCTGCCTTCTGTAAGTTGCAAATCCTAACTTAATGTGTAGCACGCAATACCAAAATTGACAAAAGCAGTCTCAAGTTGACACTAAGGAGTAATAATAAATTTCGTTCCCTGGCTGCTGGTAAATGCCTGGAATTCAAATTGCAAATCTGCTAACTCCCCATCCTGACTTACTGCTCATGGTCATTAATAAACATAAAGAGGGAGAAGTATTTTTGCATAGTACTATCTGAAGTAATGTTACACCGACTTAAGTCAATTCCCCAGGGGCAGGTATCACTGCGAGACACTACCTGCATGACCCACAAGGATCTCCTCTTCGATACCATGTGCAGGCCAATCTTGCGGTGCTGCCTTGCACCCACCAGAGAACTGACATTGTCGGCGTTGCACTTCTTGAAGCTGCGTGAACAAATTTTATCCCCAAACTTTTAAGCTGGAGATGCATGGTGACACAGTGGTTAGCACCTCTGCCTCATAGCACCAGTGACTTGGCTTTGATTCCCGGCCTGGAAAGTGCTCTGGTTCCCTCCCACAGTTCAAAGATATGTGGATTAGATGTATTGTGCCTGCCGCACAGTCTGTTTTAATCCTTATACAGTGGACAAATAACTGCAAGTGTGTATCTTGTTAGTACCATCAACATTTATTGAAGACACACAATCAATAATCACCCACCCAACCAGCAGTAAGTTATCCTATAAAGAATACTAGAGTTCAAGTCCAATATAAGATCTTAACTTTATGTGACTGACAAATACCCAAGCAGATATTGGCCTTTTTCTGTGTATTGGACTACGTCTTCTGCGTAGTCTGGTCCTTTGATCTGGTCTGACACTTTGGCTCTGGTCTTCCTTCCTTCGCGGGTGTGATGGCTCTTCTCGTGCTGGTCATCGCTGGCGATGGTCATCATTGTTGTAGCCCGTTTGTGGGGTCAGAGAGAGAGAGAGAGATTCCTGGTTGCGCAACAGCTTTTATACCCCAGTGGGTTTTGTGTCCCTTTTGGCCATTGCCAATCAATTGATTAGGACTTGACCACCCTGATCGATAAGAGTCCAATCAGATGCTGCCACACCAACCTCTGGGTGTATACCCAACGGCCATGCCTGTAGGTGCTGGAGGCACATAGAGTTCACACTTTCCCCCCAAACAAGGGGCCATGACACCCTCATGTCTAGTAAACAACCCTGTGTGACCAGAAAGTCTCTTTCATCCGAGAGATGACCCATATCCTGTTTCTTCACTCGTCAGGGTTGCAGCCTGACTGTCTCTGTCTTTAGGCTGCAGCCTGTCATTTTAGTTTTGCCCAATTGTCCCAGAGTGCTTTGCAAATTGCCATTTTAGGTGGCCTGTTTGGCCACGGTCCCCCCTGCTTTGATCCTGAACACGAAGTGGTATCTGTCAGGAATTCCCTAGTCACTCAGCAGTCAAGCAAAGCCTAGGCATTAGCATGCACAGTGCTAATACATTCCTACAACATATTCTAGAAACTGCAGACAACAACACACTACAAATACAAACAACCACTTATTCTAGGCTCCATTATTACAATAAGCTAGTTACTCACAAATACAGACAATCAGATATTCCAAACACCATTATTATAATAAACTAATTATAAACCAACATTCAAACAAACATTCGAATAAAGTATTTGCAGACCTGAAGCACATTTTGTTTGTAGAATTTCCAATGGCTCATTAGTACAAATCGTAAAATGGCAGGCTTCCTGTAATCATTGTTCTACTGAATTAGAGGAGACCATGGTTCAGGCGTGGACACTACATTCTGCTTCCGGGTGATCCTCTTTTCCCATTGGCTGAATTGGACTGTGAGGATGATTAGGTATACCAAGGTGAACAAAATCAGTACTACTGCCAGGTGTGACATTATGCGGACAAATGGATGGATTAGGATGTTTGAGCCCCAGTTCCAAAGGTCATACCACCAAGAGGTGACTTTAATTTCCTTAATCCCCCTTTTTATCTCTTGGATCTGCTGTACTGCATTGATGAAGGTTCTGTGGGCTGTAGCCAATTTTGCTCGAATCAGGTTCAATTCCACTGGCAGGAGGTTTAGGCTTGTGTCATATCTCTCATGGTACTCCCCTAGAGTCTGTCGGAGTTCGTCAGTGGCGTTCAAATCTACCCTCTCCCTCTTATGGATGTCTATTAGTTGACTGCGACCCACCCTCACTGGTATGTCTGATTTGATGCAGAATGTGGTGTTAGTAATGTTACAATGTGCCACGCCATACTGGTATTGTTTCAGGGAGGTGGTGAGACAGTATCTCCCTGCTCCCTTGTACGCTATCCGAGTTACGTCTGTGTCCAGGCTACGAGCTTCTACTGAGCAATTTAAGCTAGTGTTTGTTCTGAAGCCACACTGTGAATGCTCGTTTAAGTAAACTGGGTACGGGCATGCGATTATTTCATCAGTTTGCTGACATCTGTCCAGAGTAGTGTCTATGAGCCTCCCTTCTTTCTCCACTAGAAATGGTAAAGTGCCGTTGTGCCTATCCAGATATCATCATGGATAGTCCCTATATTCTCCACTTCAAAGAACTCCAGTCTGACCCCGTCGTCAGTGATTATGGGGAGCCCTAATATCATTCCCAGGGCTTTCCCTGAAGTCCCTTTGCAGTCATCGTTGAACCAGACTTTGGTCAACTGTCGAATCTGGCAGCCAGATAACTCAGGGTGTTTCTTACCCATGAATACGTGTTCTATCTGTTCGTCATTAATCCAGGATGGAACTCTCTACTGCGTACCCGCTGAAGAACATAAGAACATAAGAAGTAGGAGCAGGAGTAGGCCATCTAGCCCTTCGAGCCTGCCCCGCCATTCAATAAGATCATGGCTGATCTGAAGTGGTTCAGTTCCACTTTCCTGCTTTCTCCCCATAACCCTTAATTCCCTTGCCTACCAAAAACCTATCTACCCGTGACTTAAATATATTTAGCGAGGTAGCTTCCACCACTTCAACAGGCAGAGAATTCCAGAGATTCACCACCCTTTGAGTGAAGAAGTTCCTCCTCAAATCCGTTCTAAACTGCCCTCCCCCTTATCTTGAGGCTGTGCCCTCTAGTCCTGCTGTCCTTTCTGAGCGGGAAGAATCTCTCTACCTCTACCCTATCCATCCCCTTCATTACCTTATACGTCTCTAAAAGATCCCCCCTCATCCTTCTAAACTCCAACAAGTACAGACCCAGTCTATTTAGTCTCTCTTCATAGTCCAACCCCCTCATCTCCAGTATCAGCCTAGTGAACCTCCTCTGCACTCCCTCCAAGGCCAAAATATCCTTGCGCAAGTGCTGGGATCAAAACTGCACACAGTACTCCAGCTGCGGCCTCACCAGTGCCCTGTACAGTTGCAGCAAGACCTCCCTGCTTTTATATTCTATCCCCCTCGCTATAAAGGCCAGCATCCCATTCGCCTTCTTGATCACCTGCTGCACCTGCAGACTGGGTTTTTGCGACTCATGCGCAAGGACCCCCTGGTCCCTCTGCACCATAGCATGCTGCAGCTTTTCACGCTTTAAATAGTAATCCCTCCTACTATTATTCCTGCCAAAGTGGATAACCTCACACTTGCTAACATTGTACTCCATCTGCCAGCTCCTCGCCCACTCGCTCAGCCTATCTAGATCCCTCTGCAGACTTTCCACACCCTCCGCACAATTTGCTTTTCCACTCATCTTTGTGTCATCAGCAAATTTCAACACCATACACTCAGCCCCCTCCTCCAGGTCATCTATATAAATGGTAAATAGCTGAGGCCCCAGCACCGATCCCTGCAGCACTCCACTAATTACCAACCGCCAATCAGAATAGCACCCATTGATACCAACTCTCTGCCTCCTATTAGACAGCCAATCCTCTATCCACGCTAACACCTTACCCCCAACTCCATGCCCCCTAACCTTCTGAAGCAAGGTTTTCCCTTAGCTGTTCTATCATCCACTGTCCATATGCACTACATAAAGTCCAGTTCTGTTGTCAGTCATCATCCTCTAATTTTCCTCTGATAATTTGATTGATTGTCTTGGTGTGTCCTTCTAATACAGCCACCAAGTTGGCTGTGTTCCCAGTCAGTTCCGCTTTAGCATCCTGCTGATTGTCCTCATTGGTAGAATTTAGTGTCTGTTTAACCTGTTGGGTCAGAATCCTAAGTTTATTGTCCAGGTCAGCTAAATCAAGGGCGTTGATGGTTGCTACCCCTGCCCTTTATGCTGTGGCCATGTCATTGACTAACTCCCTCTTGGATCTTTCCTGTCTTTCATCCATTCCTACCTTCCAAAGTAACAGTCTGCGAGTTAATTGGAGGTATAATCTCTGGCAGTCGGATCCCAGCTATATCAACCACCACAGGTACTAATTCATGGTGAATGTTGTCATACAAGGATTTCCCTGTATGTTTTAGTATCCATCCATTCTGTGGTCCGGGGGGACAAATTGGGTGGGATGGGTCTGGGGCTGGCTTTGGCCCAGTTCTTACGTCATACAATGCAAAGCTCCCTCTATGAGTGTCCCAGGCACTGCTGCCCGAGCTCTAATCCTTTTCCTGGGCTGTTGGCCATACATCCAATTTCAGGACACCCATTATTTGAAAATCCCCACCAATCCCCTTCTATGGTGACACTCAGACAACATTCAGTTGAACTGCCAATTGATTTTCTGTTTACCAGCCGCTGGTTGTTACACCCAAACATTATACTCTTCTCGGGGTGCACCCATAATACACCCTCCTCACATTCTCCTGCATCAGGTGGGGCAAACCATAAATAACAGGGATATCACAAGTTCATTTTGCTTGAAATGTCCTGTGTGCTTATCCCAATGATGACTCCGATGCGGTAGATCGTAGGTTGCATCTCTGTCGTCATCTGTTGCTCTATGTAATTTCTACTGTTACCACATCTAATATTTGATGTGATAATATCACTCCCCCATTTTTCCCTTTTCCGTGGACACTTAATTGATAGTGGTGTGGTCAGGAGGACCCAGGTGTATCAAGTGTCACTTGCATGTCTTAGTTTTTTTTACTCTAGTTGTGGAGCACTACGGAGCAATTTTGTTCAGTTCAATGAATAGACGAGTCATGGGGTTGTCAGAAAAGAGCTTATTTAATTGGCCAGCAAAATCAAGGCAGCCGGTTTTAGTCTAGCAGCAGTCACCATTAATATAGGCTTTCAAATTGCACTGGAGTCGGTCTGTAATGATCTGAAGAGGTGTCTGTTCTGTGAGTGCATTGGAGTTTGAAGGCGGGCTGCATGTAAAGAACAAGTGCCTCTAAGAGTCAAAAATGTGTCTCTTTAACATTAGGGATAAAGAGAGGGTGGCACAGTAGCACAGTGGTTAGCACTGCTGCTTCACAGCTCCAGGGATTTGTGTTTAATTTCCAGCTCAGGTCACTGTCTGTGTGGAGTTTGCACATTCTCCTCGTGTCTGCGTGGGTTTCCTTCGGAAGCTCCGGTTTCCTCCCACGGTTCAAAGATGTGCGAGTTAGGTTGATTGGCCATGCTAAAATTGCCCCTTAGTGTCCTGGGATGTGTAGGTTAGACGGTAAATGTGTAGGGCTATGGTCGTAGGGCCTGGGTGGGATTGTGGTTGGTGTAGACTCGATGGACCGAAGGGCCTGTTTCTGCACTGTGGGGTTCTATGTTCTATGTTTTTCTCATTAGACCACTGGAAATAAATTCTTAGTGTCACTTGGAACGCTAAGGAGCGGGGTTAAGAGTAGCTGCATATTGTCCCAGGCTTTCGTACTGTGAGAGTTTTGTTCCAATTCCTGTTGAAATGCAGCTCAGTCACCTTGAAGATTTTAAAATTTAGCACAATGGCCTCAATGATTTGTGTAATTGACTTAGTGTTGTCTTATTAAAGAAAGGTGATGAAAGAGCTGGCATTGAATTATATAATCAACCTGGTTAATGATATGAGCAGTATATGACTGCTTAAGAGTGGGTGCTTCCATCAGAGATTCTGTACGTTGTACTGGTCTGTGTTGTAGGCTGAAGGTCATCATTTGGAGCAACTTAGATTCCTTCATTTAGCATTTTCGTTAACCAATGGCCCAACAGAGACTCATCTTCTGAATCATTTGTCTAATGCGGCGCCATCATTATTTCCTCACTTGGTTTCCATATCCATGTCTGTTCATTGGACTGCACTGTGGGGTCTATGTTTGTATCAGGGTTAAGGGGTCCTTCATCTTTGTGCCCCAGTCTAATTAATCTATCTGTCTGGTCCCTTATCCATGTGGGGTTGCAGCATCGGATGTCCCCATCAAAATAACCCGTTATCGTTTAGTCAGGGCCTCACTGTTGGGTCTGGGGTTGTTAAGGCTTATGTCTATGTGAGAATCCATAATGCTGCGAGGGCCGATATCTGGCGAGTTGTGCCAGTCCCCTAGGTTGCCTAAGTCTCCTGTTATGTCTGGGTCGATCTATACCCCTAGGGGCACTCCAGGTGTGGATGAGGCTCTGGGCTGTAGTGTGGTAGGGGTAAGGGTCTGAAGGTGGGTGAGAAAGTGTCCGGGAAAATACATTTCTTGGCTGAGGCCATTCCAGTTGCCTAGTGTCATTCTCCTCTATCCCTAATAAGAGATGGTAGAAGTGATTATTCTGAGTCCCGTAAGCTTTCAGTTGAGTGACCTGGAACCAACCAATTTTCCCGTTGGTGATTAGGACTTTATACACTGAGGGGCTTATTTTGTCAGTGATGGTGTGCAGACCTGCGTATCTCAGGGACAAGAAAGAACTGGGATTGTAGAGGGAAATCATCACCTGCTGGCCAGCTGTATATGCTACCGGATGTACCCTTTTATTGAAATATGCCTTGCTCTGTTTCCTTTTAACTCCTAATCAGACAGCCGCGGCTAACTGGGCTGCTTTAATGATTTTGGTGAGCTGCTAGACAGCTTTCTCGTGGGTGAGCGCTGTGATAGCAGATTCAGTTAAGTCAGACCCCAATAAATATTCAGTTCCCCTCATAAGTCGGCCGGTCAATAATGTGGGGGGTGAATCCAGTAGAACTGAAATGGTGTTGTGTACCATCATAAGGGCAAAGTGAAGTACTGTGTCCCATGTTGTGTTGTTTTGCTGTACCGTCTTTCTAATGATCCCTTTTAGCATTTTGTTCATGCACGCTACGATTCCATCTGACTGTGGATGGTAGGCGATATGGAATTTCTGCTTGATGTGATCATAGCCGTAACGTTCTGCATCACCCGCCTGGTGAAATGTGTCCCTTGGTCGGATTCTGTGCTGCAGGGAAGACCCCATCGTGTAAACACCTGCTGGGCTAATATCTTTGTGGTGGCCTTAGCTATGTTGGATCTAGTGGGGAATGCCTTGACCCATTTGGTGAAAGCGTCTATTATTACCAGGACGTCTTTAAATCCATTCCTACATGGTGGTATTGGGGTGATATAATCAATTTGGAGATTTCTCCACGGGCATGTGCGTCTTAGCTCCGTTTTCCTGGCATACCTATCGGGACTGTTCTGGACACAAATTAAACAACCGTCAATATAATGGGTAACATCACTGTGCAGTTCGGGCCACCAACTCAATTCTTGTAATCGCTTGATTGTTGTCTCTATGTCCTGGTGGCCATGTACTGGTAGATGAGTTGGTTTCTGTCCTGGCTAGGGACTACATATTGCCTGCCTTTAATATCAAACCATCCTGGATCCGTACCATTGTTTAAAAAGGGTAGTAGGGATAACCCGAGTAATTACAGGCCAGTGAGCTTGACATCAGTGGTAGGGAAGTTGTTAGAGAGGATTTTTAGAGATAGGATGTATACGCATTTAGAACGTAGCAATCTGATTAGTGACAGGCAACATGGCTTTGTAAAGGAGAGGTCGTGCCTTACAAATCTGGTAGAATTTTTTGAGGAGGTGACAAAAACGGTTGACGAAGGATGAGCTGTTGATGTCATCTATATGGATTTCAGTAAGGCATTTGACAAGGTCTCTCATGGCAGGTTGGTGAAAAAGGTTAAGGCTCATGGGATACAAGGACAGGTAGCTAGATGGGTTGAGAATTGGCTTGGCAACAGGAGACAGAGGGTAGCAGTGGAAGAGTCTTTTTCTAGCTGGAGATCTGTGACTAGTGGTGTTCCGCAGGGCTCCGTACTGGGACCTGTGCTACTTGTAATATATATAAATGATTTGGAAGAGGGAGTAACTGGTGTGATCAGCAAGTTTGCAGATGACACGAAGGTGGCTGGACTTGCTGATAGTGATGAACAGTGTCTAACAATACAGCAGGATATAGATAGGCTGGTAAACTGGGCGGTGAAATGGCAGATGGAATTTAATCCAGATAAATGCGAGGTGATGCATTTTGGAAGAAATAATGTAGGGGAGAGTTATACAATAAGTGGTAGGATCATTAAGAGTATAGAAACACAGAGGGACCTAGGTGTGCAAGTTTACAAGTCCTTGAAGGTGGCAGTACAGGTGGAGAAGGTGGTGAAGAAGGCATATGGTATGCTTGCCTTTATAGGAAGGGGTATAGAGTATAAAAGCTGACGTCTAATGTAGCAGTTGTATAGAACGTTGGTTAGACCACATTTGGAGTACTGCGTCCAGTTCTGGTCGCCGCACTACCAAAAGGATGTGGAGGTTTTGGAGAGAGTGCAGATGAGGTTTACCAGGATTCTGCCTGTTATTGAGGGTCTTAGCTATGAGGAGAGATTGGGCAAATTGGGGTTGTTCTCCCTGGAAAGACGGAGAATGAGGGGAGACCTAATAGAGGTGTATAAGATTATGAAGGGTATAGATAGATTGAACAGTGGGAAGCTTTTTCCCAGGTTGGATGCGAAAATCACGAGGGGTCATGGGCTTAAGGTGAGAGGGGCGAGGTATAATTCAGATGTTAGAGGGAGGTTTTTCACACAGAGGATTGTAGGGTCCTGGAATGCACTGCCAAGTAGGGTGGTGGAGGCAGGCACGCTCGAGTTGTTTAAGGCTTACCTAGATCGGCACATGAGCAGACTGGATATGGAGGGATACAAAAGAATGTTCTAGTTAAGGATCAAGAGCCTCAGGACATTCCTGGGAATTAATAGATTCCTATGGGGGCCGTCCAACATATTTTATGGTTCACCTGTCTCTTATGTTGGAGCTACTGGGGATCTTCAGTTAATGTCTGTATAGGCTGTTGTATGTTTATTGATGTCTCTTTTTTACATCCACAGGCGATTCAGTCCGCCTTGTTGGCCAACAAGGGGCATACACGCAGTGGGTCATGCGAGGGCTGCTCTTGGACGTTGCTTTGAGAGTTGCCTAGTGCTTCACGTCGTTAGTGTACACTTAAACTGGACCAATTGACGGGCAACACGACAGCTCAGTGGTAATCACTGTTTGCTGTGCAGTTACAGGGACCCGGGTTGGATCTCCAGCTTGGGTCGGTGTCTGTGGGAGTTTGCACATTCTCCCCGTGCTTGCGTGGGTTTTCTCTGGGTGCTCCGGTTTCCTCCCAGACCCCAAAAACGTGCTTTTAGGCTGATTGGTGTCAATAAATTGTCCCTGAATTGGATCTCCCTTAATCTGGCGCACATATAATTCTCTAAATTTGCACACCCTTTATTGTGGAGTCCACGAGATGTAGACAAAAGTTGTAGGATTGGAATGAGACATTCATTGAGTGTTAAAATGGGCAGTGCGGGTTTGTAGGGCTGTAGGGCCTGTTTCCTGTGCTGTGCTATTCTCTGTTCTTTGTATTTTGTCCTTCCATTTCTCATATGGGGCTGGGTAGACTCCATCTAAAATTTGCCTTAGGGAACTGTCAGTGCGCTGCACCTGGACCGGGTTGGCTATATTGGTTTGGCAAATGGTCACAGCGTTTACTCACTCTCCTACAGGTGGCTGCCAAAACTGTCCCGTACGAGCACCGACCTTGGCTAGTGCATCAGCCTTATAATTACCAGGTGGAGAGGTCCTATGGTGGCTTCTAACCTTAATAATCCCATATGTGCACCCTTTGGTGGCCCGCAGAATGTATTTTAATAAGGGGGCTGATGGTAGGGGCTTTCCGTCTGCAGATATGAAGCCTCTGGCTCCCCATAACGGTAGGAATTCAATCAGGCTATTGCATATGTACATACTATTGGAGTGTATGTTGGCAAGGGTTGGAAATAGGTCTGGGTGACTCACTATGTATGCGACTGCTGCTAGTTCGGCAGCTTGAGCATTCAAATGGCTGGGTAATTTGAGGGTGAGTTCTATTATTGGCTGTCCCTGTTGGCTTTCCATATAAATGCCACATCCTGTGATTCTGGTCCCATCCTTTATGATGGATGAACCGTCTACATAAATTCTCAAGGCTGAGGGTGGCTGTTGGGTGGCTATCTGTTTGGTCCATGATTGTCTCTCCTGTTTTTTCAGGATAAATGGACCAGTGTGGTCCTTTGTGGCTATAACCTGACACTCATGCAGATCTCCCCCATAATTTAAATTATCTGCTAGGAACGTGGGCACTTTGGTTCGCTTTACAGTGATGTCCCTACCCCGCAGTAGTAGTGTCCAACGGGCAACGCGGACCTGGCTTATTGAGCCGTCTTTAAGGCAGCTGTCCAACAGAAGCAGGGTGGGGGTGTGTGTTCAGTGAGGACGGTTATTGCATTCAGTCCAGTGATATAGGCAAAATGCTGCACGGCCCAAAATACTGCGAGCAGGTGTCGTTCATACCCGGAGAAGCCCTGTTCGACTGGGTCTAATACTCATGGGGCATAGGCTACTGGGCCTGGTCTAGCATGTCTTTCTTATAATAATACTGCTGACAGTGTGTGGTCAGTGGCTGCAACTTCTAAGGGTATGGTAGGTCTGAGTCAGGGATTAGTAAGCCTGGTGCTGTGGCAAGGGCGCGCTTTAGATCGGTTACTGCAGCTGTGTGCTGCTCAGTCCGCTTCCCGGCTGCATTTTTCTTTAGCAATTCGGAAGTGGGGCTGCCTTCATGGCAAAGCCGTCTATATGGTTCCGACAGTACTCTACCAGACCTAGGAAAGATCGGACGGCACTCACATCTCGGGGCAGTAGAAGGTGCACTATGGAGTCTGTCCTTTTCTGTTCGATCTCCCTCTTCCCATGGGTAATCACTGTACCTAGGTATATAACCTCGGGTTGCAAAATTTGGGTCTTTTTTCAGGTTGGCTTTGCAACCTAATGAGTGGAGCAGTGCGAGTAGTTCCTCCACCAATGTTATATGCTCCTCTTTGGTGTTAGTCTGTAACAATAAATCATCTACATATTAGACCAAGCACTCAAGTCAGGAAAACTCTTCTAATCCGGTAGCTAGTCGTCTGTGAAAGATGGACGGGGAATTATAGAAACCCTGTGGTATACAAGTTCAAGTATATTGCTGTCCTTGAAAGGTAAAGGCAAACTTGTACTGGCAAGACTGATTTAAAGGGATGGACCAGAAGCCATTACTAATATCTAGTACCTTCACAAACTTTGCCTGGGCCCCCTGTCTCATCATGGTGACGGGGCTTGTGGCTACTGTGGGGGTCGTGAATGAGGTAACCTTATTTAATTCCTGGTAGTCGACCGTTAAGCTCCACGATCCATCTACCTTCGTCACAGGCCGCATCGGCGCATTATTTGTGGATGCCACTCATCTCAACACCCCCTGCTGTAATAGACTATCAATTACTTTGGCTACCTTCCCCCTCTGCCTGTCTGGAGAAACCATATTGTCTCTGTGGTTTCGGGTCCGGCCCTTCAATTAACACCACCCCAGGTATCTGGCCACAATCATGTTTATGCCGTGCAAATACCCCATTGTTCCTTTGAAGCACCTCCCTGATGGCAGGATCACTGCTAATCGTTAAGGGATCAAACCAGAATTCCCCTATTGTGCTAATCCTATTAGCATACGTCCCGACTGGGATGATTGATGGCGCTCTGCTAATTGTAGCCATCTGCCAAATGCATTGATTCGCTGGATCATCTATTCATATAATCGGACCCAAGAATGTGTTCAGCATTTGGGGGAAGGTCAGCTAACGCTACTGGATGGTCACACACCATGTTACCTAGGCAGACCTGTACAGGGCTTGTAATGCGTCCCTCCTGCATGTGTCCTGTGAATCCACTGAGTGTAATTGTGCTCGTAGTTGGCCAAGGGATGTCTGTTTTTAATTTTGATACATTTAGGGTAGCTCGGGAGCCTCCAGTATCCCAAAGGAATTCTACAAGGTGGCCTCTTACCTCACCATTAACTACGGGTCTCCCTATGTTATCCCACCTGGTGCTACAGATCCAGGTTGGGGAGGCCAGGCACCATCAATCTAGGGTTCCATAGGCAGGGACAGTCGGATACAGTGATGGGCTCATGCTTACGGTATGCATGGGATGACTGGGACCTTCCATCAGTGGTGGACGGTGTTCCCTCTCGTACTCAGGAGCTGGCCTAATTGGTGGAGCCGGTGGTCCTATTATCTCGGGAACTGTGTATATGGTGGCGGGGTCTCCTACAATCTCAGGCAAAGTGACCTGGCTGCCCGCAATTAAAACGTGTCCCTCTATCTCTCCCAGGGGCTGCTTGTAAGGTGGAACTGTATTTCTCTGGTATTGGTGATCCCCTCCACCCTTGTTTCTCCATACTGGACCCTGACTGGCCCTCATTGGAAGCATTCTCGCTTCCCTTTCTGACCGTGATATTGAGGGTCCCTGAACTTCCTGTTCTCAGACTCGAGCTAAGCACCTGAGAACCCATGTTTCATTGTGCGTGGTTTCTGCAGGGTCAAAGTTAGCACAGGCTTTCTTGCCTTCCTCTGTGGTGTGCAAGACTAATGTCCTTGCCTATTTGGATGAATCAGCTTCATTCAATCTAGCCCAATCCAGTTCCCCATATACTCCCATGAAGGGCATCCATAAATGACCAGCAAAGGCAGTCGGATGTTCCCCTTTCCTCTGTCTATATTTATTTAACCCATCTACAGGATCCCCTTTATTAAACCCTACCGCTGTCAACATCACTTCCTTAATTTCGTTTAAGGTTTCTTCCCCAATATTTTGAGGGGCTGGCAGGGCAGATCGCACAAACTTGCTTAAGCACATGAGTATCAGCTTCACCTCTTCCTTTTCATCTAACCCATGCATTATCTTCTACTGTCTAACATCCTGAAAGAAACTGTGTGGGTCAGCCGATGGCTCAAAGGTTGTGATTTTATTTGTGATCTCAGCCAATTGTGCCACTGTAAATGAGGTCGTATATGTAACAGCTGGGCCCTGAGCCCCTCCTGTCCGACATTCAGTCTCACTGAGTGCATCAGTACTGGAGATGAATCTGGAGGCGCAGTGGTTATGACTTCTTCTAGTGATGGTGGTGGAAGCCAATCCTCGGTTTGCATAACGTAAAGTCTAGTAATCTCTTTTAACTCTCCCCAATCCGCATTCTCTGTCTCCTCTTCCTCTACTGTCCCAAAGGCACCCATAAATCCATTTTGAACTGATAATAGGGATTCCAGCCATGAAATTTCTTGCTGGCATTTGGAGTGGTCAGCTGTTGCCTGTCTCTGTTCTTCACTGGCTTGATATAGCGCCTTCATTGCCACCTGCAGATCAGTGAACTTAGCTTCCAATCGTGCCTACTGCCCGTTCAGTTTCACCTTTGGCCAAGACAGAGCGTTGGGTGCCTTGGTAGACTCTCTCATACTGGGTTTGAAAATTGCCCAGATGTAATAAATTTGCCTGGGTTGGTTTTCTTTAATTCATCTACCTCTCTACTGTTTTTGGCTCTTATCTGTTCTATCCTCTCCTGCTGTTGTTCCTTTAGTTTCTTAATCTCCTCCTCCTTTTCCTCTTGTGCCTGCTTCGATTCCTCCAGTTCCTTACAAACTGTGTTTAATTCCTTTTCTGTTCCTGGCAGTTGTCCTAAGTAGCTCACAATGGCAATTTCTTTCTCACATTTGTCTGTCCGTTTTCCCTGAACTTTCCTTAGATCATCCCAATACTTCTGTCCTAGGGATCCCAGTCCTGTCTCAGTATTGGCACAAGATTCTGCCCATGGGGTTCACCATTTCTTCTTAATAAATTCCCTGAATTTTGTTTCCCACGTGGGACACTTCTCCATCTCTGTGCTGTTTCCTGTCATTCTATATTCAACAACAAGGGGTAGGGAGTTGAGTGAGGGACTGCAGGTACAGCTTTGGGCTATGTTCCGGTCCTAATCCCTCCGGATTCTAATACAAACCTATGGAGTTTACCCTACCCTTCTTGTTAGTAACAATGCATGAAACAATAAATAATTTCCCGAAAGCAGTTATTTGACCAGTAAGGAGTTTACACCTGTTGGCTCTACCATTCCATCTAGATTCTGCAGGGTTCAATATCAGAGCAACAAAGTTATTTCTTATCGAGCGCACCCGGGGACACCAATTGTTGTGCCTGTTGCACAGTCTGTTTTAATCCCTATACGATGGACAAATAACAGTGAGTATATATCTCGTTAGTACCACCAATATTTACTGAAGACACACAATCAATAATCACCCACCCAACCAACAACAAGTTATCCTACAAAGAATACTAGAGTTCAAGTCCAATATAAGACCTTAACTTTGCATGACTGACAAATACCCAAGCAGATATTGGTCTTTATCTGTGCATTGGTCCTTGGCGTAGTCTGGTCCTTTGATCTGGTCTGATACTCTGGCTCTGGTCTTCCTTCCTTCTCGGGTGTGGTGGCACTCTTCATGCTGGTTGTTGCTGGTGATGGTCACCGTTGTTGTCGCCACTCATGAGGTTAGAGAGAGAGAGGTTCCTAGATGCGCAGCACCCTTTATACTCCATTGGGTTTCGTGTCCCTTTTGGCCACTGCTAATCAATCGATCAGGACTTGATCACCGGTGCTGCCACATTGATCTCTGCATGTGTACCCAACGGCCATGCTTATTGGTGTTGGAGGTGCATAGTGTTCACACCTTCCCCCCCAGACAAGGGGCCACAGTCACACTATGTCTGCTAAACAACCCAGTGTGACCAGGAAGTCTCTTTCATCCTGAAGATGACCCATATCCTGTTTATTCACTCGTCAGGGTTGCAGCCTGATTGTCTCTGTCTTTAGGTTGCAACCTGTCGTTTTAGTTTTGCCCAATTGTCCCAGAGTGTTTTCCAAATTGCCATTTTAGATGGCCTGTTTGGCCACAGGTCGAATGGCCATGCTAAATTGCCCCTTAGTACCAGGGAGACTAACCAGGGTAAATGCATGGGGTTATGGGGATAGGGCCTGGGTGGGATTGTGGTCAGTGCAGACTCAATTGGCTGAATGGCCTCCTTCTGCACTGTAGGATTCTGTGCGCGATTTTGAAATATTTTCCCTTGGCACAAGCCAATGTGCACCAGAATACTTAACTCTGAATTGTCGGCCTGAATTGGAGAAAGATTTAACAGTTATTTATGGTAACTTGGAAAAGCTGTGCTGTTGTATTAAAGGCATCTTGTTAGGAATTCCTGTACTTGAATTTCAAATACTTAATCCTCGTGTCAATTCCATTAGTATTAAATATGTGAAAAATCAAGCATAATGATGAACCAAAGTTCAGGGAGTCCTAGCTTTGAAATTGTGATAAGCATATATAAAAAGACATACAAATATAAAATCAAGAGATAAATTACTCAGTCTCTTTCTCAGGACTCAAACAACTTTACTTAGAAATTCTCTCACTTAGGAAAGGAGATCTGAAGAAGATATCAACAACTGAAAATTTAGAAAATCTTTCTGAAATTGTTGCAGGCACTGAAAATAGCAAATAGGAACTTCAAAATAGGAACTTCAGAACTTCTTCACTCAAAGGGTGGTGAATCTCTGGAATTCTCTGCCCGTTGAAGTGGTGGAGGCTGCCTCGCTAAATATTTTTAAGACGCGGGTTGATGGGTTTTTGATAGGAGAGGGGATTAAGGGTTATGGGGAGAGGGCGGGAAAGTGGAACTGAGCAGCGACAGATCAGCCATGATCTTATTGAATGGCGGGGCAGGCTCGAAGGGCTGGATGGCCTACTCCTGCTCCTATTTCTTATGTTCTTATGTTCTTATGAACACTGGTCAAATTATTTTAATCAAAATTACTAGTGATATTATGACATTACTATGCATGTCTCAACCGCTCCCATGATATATCAGCCCTCTTGGGAAAACTTCAATTGTTGGCATTATCTCTTCTTTATCTGTGAAATGTAAGGTGGCATGGCAGCACAGTGGTTAGCACTGCTGCCTTACAGTGCCAGGGACCCAGGTTCAATTCCTGCCTTGGGTCACTATCTGCATGAAGTTTGCACGTTTTCCCTGTGTCTGTGTGGGTTCCCTCCAAATTCTCTGTTTTTTTTCCCCAGTCCAAAGATGTGTAGGTTGGGTTGATTGGCCATGCTAATTGACTGTGGTGACAGGGGGATTGGCAAGGTAAACATGTGGGGTTACAGGATAGGGCCTGGGTAGGATTGTGATCAGTGCAGACTTGATGGGCCAAATGACCTCTTTCTGCACAGTAGGTATTCCACAATCAGCAGATGAAAATCTACCTGGGCCTTGAGCACCCAGATGCCCACCTGAATCAGCCCCCTTGCAGATTATTAACAAAGCATCCAGAACACCTTAGAAACACAGATGGAAAGCTGAAAATCAGGCCTGTTGCGAAGCTCTGCAACCTTGATGGAGAATTGAATGACGTTTGTGTAGCATGCACTAGACCTGCTTTCACTCTACATTGAGGCTTCACCTGTAGTCCTAAAAAGGATTGTTAAAGGCCTCTCCCAAACACATGAGCATTTTGGTTTTTGGAAAGATTTGTATGTGGCCATACAAAAATCATCTGGCCTGCTATTAATCTGTCATTACTCAACCCAGCACAGAACTGCACTTTAAATATTCAAATGTACTTTTGCAGGATTTATGCCTGAAAATGTAATTGAAATTGTTTGTTAAACAAAGCTGCTAGACTCTGCCACTGCATTGGGCTGTAAGTAAGTATTAGTAAGTGGAGAAGTCAAAAATTCCTGATTAAAATTTCAGAGGAAACAAATTATTCTGAATTTTGGCACAGTATAGTAGAGTGTCATTATACAATACCACAAACTGGTGGCACATGATCTTGCATTGTAATTCTCTCACACTGCTGAGTGCCAGTATTAACTGTAATGCCAGGTAAATGGGAAGAGAAATGTAAAGCGTGGCAAGCTTAATCTCAGAATACATTTTCTCATAGAGAAAAAAGAACAATTAGAAGAAACAACATCCATGGTTCTTGTGCTTATAAAGATTCAATCTTACTGTCTTTACTTTATTATACATGGACTGATAAGAATTTCAACCTTGCATATTATCCAGCCATATAATAATATTCTGAACTCTTCTGCACTAATAAACGGGGGCTACAATATTAACTATTAGCATGAAGAGAAGGCTGTTGCACTGTATTCACCACTGGACTCTCAGGTGGAATGGGAAGAGTAGCTGTGGCAATGAAAGAAGGGATGCAGAAGAATGGATGGCAGTGAAAGACATTGATAGGGTGAATGACTGCAAGGGTAGTGAATAGCAGTGAGAAGGAAAATGAATAGCACAGAAAAATTGGAATAGACTGCTTCAAAAGAAGGACGAATGAACGACAAATGAAGAAAGATCATTGAGGACAGTGAACATGGTGGGAAAGGATGGCAATGAAGGCAAATAAAATGAAAAGCAACAGTAGGAAGTTGTAGAAGCTCTTTGGTGCAAAAGGGAAAGATGTTGAGAGTGATGCTGTGGGATAGAACGGGAAGAAGAATATCATAATTGACTAAAGACAAGTGAGAAGGATCTGAAGGAGGAGGCAGCTCACCAATGTGAACAACTAGGGTAAGAACAATATCAGATTCAAATAGGTGATCAAGAGAAGATTATCAGCTGAGCTGAGTTGGAGAAGAAGAGTGCCACTTTGAATTGATGGAAGTAATGTTAAAGCGTGCAAGTGTGAACTGAGGAGGTTGGAAGAGAGAAAACATTCTGGGAAATGGTGCAGAGTTGGATGAGGTTTTGGCCCAGAACTTTGATTCACATTGAGGTTATCAGTGCCCATTGTTGTTGAGGAATAAATTGGACACCAATTTCTCTTGTCCACATTCTAAGTGATGAAGCATAAAAATCAGGACATTGTAGTCCACTTTGTCCTCAGTCTCCTCAAACTTTGCTATCCCAGTAGCTTGCTCAGTGATTCAGCCATTAAACAGACAAAGGACATGAAACTTCAGTACTTCCCCACTAAATGCCTACCAAACTTTACTCAGAGGGTAGTAAGGGCGTGGAATGCCCTGCCTGCAGTAGTTGTGGACTCACCAACTTTAAGGGTGTTCAAATGGTCAGTGGATAGGCATATGGATAATATTGGAATAGTTTAGGTTAGAGGGTCATTAGATTGGTTCCACTGGTCGGCGCAACATTGAGGGCCGAAGGGCCTGTACTGCGCTGTAATGTTTTATGTTCTATGTAAACACATCCAAAGAAGTTAGGGCTTGTCCATTTAAGTGTGAATACATTTTTAAAAGCGTGATTTAACATTTAAGCTTTATCATTTAAGCATTCTTTTTCATTTTTTCTTTAATTCATGATCCCTTTAATTTTTAACCATTATTGAAGATTTCATCAAAAATGAAAATTAATTTTGTTTTTTTTCCTTGCTTGTATCTCCCCCTTAATCCTACTCTTTCACAGAATCATAGAATGATGAATCATAGAATCCCTACAGTGCAGAAGGAGGCCATTTGGTCCGTCAAGCTTGCTCTGACAACCATCCCACCCATGTCCTATCCCTGTAATCCCATGTAGTTGTTCTGCTAATCCCCTGACACTATGGGACAATTTAGCATGTCCAAACAACCTAACCCGCACATTTTTGGAGTGTGGGAGGAAGCTGGAGCTCCCAGGAAATCCGCACAGACACAGAGAGAATGAGCAAACTACACACAGATTGTCATCTGAGTCCGGAATTGAACCTGGGTCCCTGCCGCTGTGATACAACAGTGCTAATCATTGTGCAACCATGCTGCCCTTTCTTTCCACCTTTTTCATTTTCTGCATATGCATTTTCATTAATTCAGACTCATACTTCCTAGCTTAGGGTCTCCATGTCTCAGTGCGGAATCTTCAGTCTGACTTGTTGAAGAGACATTTTGTCTCGTGATTTAACATTTAAGCTTTATCATTTAAGCATTCTTTTTCATTTTTTCTTTAATTCATGATCCCTTTAATTCTAAGCACTTTCTTGAGGGCACTACCTTCTGTCAACACCTTGTGTCAAATTTAAGTCGTGTGACAGAGCTCCCAATCTGGCTGGCTGCATTGCAGAGATTAGAATGTCCTAACCATCCATTCTAATTTGAAAAATTGCCATTAACCACAACTGTGTTCCTGTAGACTTATTTTCTAAATGCCTACTTTCCCTTTTATTCCGTGAGCTATAATTTTGCTTATAAGTCTCTTGTGTGGCACTATATAAAATGCCTTTTGGAAATTCATATACACCACATCAACAGTGTTGCCCTTATCAACCTTGTCTGTTACCTCTTCAAAAAATTCCATCAAACAATTTTTTCCCCTAATGAATCTATGTTGGCTTTCCTTAATTATCCTGCACTTGTCTAAGTGACTATTGTTTTAATCCCAAACTATAATTTCCAAAATCTTCCCTGCCATTGAAATCAAACAAACTAGCCTGGAGCCGCCAGTCTATTCCTTGCACCCCTTTTTGAATGAGGGTGTAACATTCACAATTCTTCAATCCTCCAGCATCAACCCTGTGTCTCAAGAAGACTGGAAGATTATCTCAAGTGTCTCTGTAATTTCCACTCTCACTTCTCTCAGTATTCTTGGATGTGTCTTAGTTGGTCCCAGTATCATATCTATTTCAAGTAAAGATAGCCTTTCTAACACACCTTCTCTTCTTGATTGTAAATTCTTTGACTGTACCATCCGCAGTCTGGATAACATTTTCTTCCATTGTAAAGACAAATGCAAATTTTATGCCACTGCTATTTCTCTGCTTCATGCACAAATCCCCATTTTTATCCCTACTCAGCCCTACTGTTTCTTTTACCAGCCTTTTATTATTTGTATGTGTATAGAAGGCCCATAAAAGATTCTCTTTTATGTTAGCCGCCAGTCACTTTTCATGTTCCCTTGCTCTTCTTATTGTTTTTTTCATTTCCCCTCTGGTCCTTCTATATTCAGCCTGATTCTCCATTGTACTTTCTAGCTGACATCTGCCGTACCCACGCTCTTCCTTTTGATCTTCACCACTATCTGTTTCATTTTTCAGAGTACTCCGGATTCATTAGTTCTACTTTTTGCCTTCAAAGAAATATACCTTGACATTGTGCATAGTACTTTTTCCTTGAAGCTGGCCCTTTATTCAGCTGCTATCTTTTCATTTGATTCCGACTCGCTCAATTCAGATGCATTCTCAACCCATTGAAGTTGGCTTTCCCCTAATTAATTATTCCTACACCAGATTTTTCTTTGTTCTTGCCCATGGTCAACCTTAACCTAATGATACAGTGCTCACTGTCCCCTAAATGTTCTTCAATTATTATGTGAACCACTTGGGCTAACTCATTCCCCAGAACCAGTTCCAAAAATATCTGTCATCTCATTAGACCAAAAACATACTGCTGCAAAAAATTATTTTGAACACATTCCAGGAACTTTCACATTTCTTGTCCCTTTACGTTGTGTAGACAAGTTGGGCCAAAGGGCCTGTTTCCATGTTCTAAACCTCTATTCCTATTCCAGTCAATGGGTGGAATTTTCCCATCCCACCCACCATGGGACATGCACTGGGCAGTACACTAACCAATGCCCAGTGGGCACCCCCTGCCACCTGACCCTCTGGGAGCCCCAGTTGCCCCTCACTTTACTCCAGAGGGGTCAGGCACTGTGGTTAACACTGTTGCCTCACAGCACAAGGGACTGGGGTTTGATTCACAGCTTGGGTCATTCTCTGTGTGGAGTCTGCACGTTCTCCCAGTGTCTGCGTGGGTTTCCTCTGGATGCTCCGGTTTCCTCCCACAGTCTGAAAGACGTGCTGGTTAGGTGCATTGGCCATGATAAATTCTTCCCTAGTATATCCGAACAGGTGCTGGAGTATGGTGACTAGGGGATTTTGACATTAACTTCATTGTGGTGTTAATGTAAGCCTACTGGTGACACTAATAAATAAAAAATAAATAAATAAATAGGCTGCAAGCCCCCTAAAAGTGGGGAGCAACTGTAATCCCCGCCAGAGTGAAATACCGTGGAGATGTGGGAGATGCTAGCAGGTCTAGAGACTTCAGTCCTGAGCCCACTAATCGTATTTAAATTATATCACAATGACCATGTAAGTAATGTTTGAATCGCCCCATCAATTTCTGGTGTAGAGCAGATGACACTAGAAATCCGGTACTGGGAGTTGCACGTGGGGTGTGAACACTTGAGCGAACTCAGCAAATTGGCCGCTGCGAGAATCTCCCGGTCGGCTGCGCTAATTGTTTAGTGTAACAGGATAGGAGAATCGCAGCCTGTGGCTTTCAATTCTCCAACTTCTGGCCTTACTTCCAGAGTCTGCTTCTACTGAACCTCCCCTCTGATGCTTAGCTGCTGGGGAAGGTGAGCTCCTATGCAATTATCTTTTAAGGTCAGTTACTTCCTCTGGGTGCATGGTTGAGACTTGAGCTCTTTTCCATATGTGGATCAGAAACAGGCTTTTCCGAGACCCTAAACTCATCCTAATCTCACGGAGGAGTGCCCTTAATTGGCATGGAGCCAAGTTTCTTGTCCAATTAAGGGAAACAGCCAAGCTCTTGAATCTGAAGGGTCAATCAGAGGCCTCATATCTTAAGAGGACCAGCAGGCTGAAATAGCAAGTAAGTAAAAGAGATGGCATTTCAAATGGAGATATCCTCTAACCAACCTTATTAACACTTAAATGAAAGAAAGATTCTTATGGCCATCAATTTGGTGAAGGGAGAAGCTGGAGGCCCTTTACAGGGCAGCATGTGGCTGCTCTCACACCCAGATGGACAGGGAGAGCCTCTTGATCACTTGGAGTGCTGGCCCCCTGACATGCAGCTGACTGCCCACTTCCAGGCACATAATCTATCGCCTGTTAGTGTGGCAAACTGGAATGCAACTGGAAAATTCCAGTTGGCTTTCTTTAATTGGACTCAACAACGAGGCTAATCGTCCACCCTCCAAATTGGGACAGATTGACACTATTTTCCCCTGAATCCGGCTAAGTTAGGGGTTCCATTCGGAGACACGCAGGGTAGAATAGGTGTAGGGTGATGCGGCGGTGCGGGCTCGTTGGGCCGAAGGGCCTGTTTCCCACGCTGGGTTGTTCTTTGTTCTTTGTAGATAACTGTCACATAGCCACATTGCCCCCTCATCCCCATTCAATTCACTGGCACTCAGCATAGAGCCATCTAGCAGCTTGCACCATGTGCCAGAGGAGAGGTTGGCATATGTATCAATCTGGTGTTCTATTTCAAAAGATATGGGCTGGAGTGGCAACAAGCACCAGGTAACGTGCACATTTTATTTCTTAATTGGGCTGCATTCATTTGAAGGGAAAGTGATTGGTGACTATAGAAGAAACTGTTGTCCCAGCATTGTTACCTTAGGATAGTACCCAGTGATCGCTCTAAGCTGCAAATATATGCAGCCACTCAGCAATCCAAAAGTTCCTGTGCAGGCTGCTCCATAGCTGTCACTAAGGTAGTGTGTAGAAAAAGAAGTAGCGATGTGGAGATGCCGGCTTTGGACTGGGGTGAACATAGTAAGAATTCTCACACTAGGTTAAAGTCCAACAGGTTTATTTGGTAGCAAATGCCACAAGCTTTCGGAGCACTGCTCCTTCGTCAGGTGAACCTGAGGTGGGTTTCCTCCGGGTACTCCGGTTTCCTCCCACAGTCTAAAGATGTGCGGGTTAGGTTGATTGGCCATGGTAAGAAATTGCCCCTTAGTATCCAGGGAAGTATAGGTTAGAAGGATTACTGGGTATAATGTATAGGGATATGGGGGTAGGGCCTGGGTGGGATTGTGTTCGGTGCAGATTCGATGGGCCGAAGGGCCTCTTTCTGCACTGTATGGTTCTATGATCTATGAACCTGACGAAGGAGCAGGCCTCCGAAAGCTAGTGGCGTTTATTACCAAATAAACTTGTTGGACTTTAACCTGGTGTTACAAAAAAATTAACTACATGGCATTGAAATAAGCTGGCCATGTACAATAAAGAAAATTTAGAGGGATCATTGACAATGCGTTAAGTTTTCTATGGTCTATTTAATCAATGGGCACTCCTCAAGGGTAGAATACCAATGTTCCCTACTGTACAGTACCAATCCTCAATCATCCTGTCACAATTTAATTTCCAAATCACCTATAATTTCATGTATTTGCTTTAGGATCATTCTTGAGTGATCAAACTTGTGGGGCTATACTAGCTATATGTAGTTGTTTCTGGTTTTCTAGGTTAGCATATAAGTGCTGTGTTAGCTGTGACTGCAGAGTAGTATGGGGAAAAGCAACAGGACAAAATAATATTAAAGGCAATCTAACCTATTCTGCTACATACTGTAGTATCTGATTATATTAGGTAACAGGGATTTCTTTCAAAGTAAATAATTCATATTAAGGAGAAAATGCACTGGAGGACAGTACGCAGGGGATTAACTAGCCTTGTATCTTCTTATTAGAGGATCATTATCTCAACCTCTCATTCTCCTACTAGTATTATACAGTTTTTATAATAGGAACAACGGGGGAACATAATAGCTTCCTTTGCAAGAATTTGCCTTGCTGTAACAATGTGTCTTAGTTGTCTTTTTAAATATTAATCTGGACTCTTACAGCATTTATAAGCTTGAAGGTTTAATTGAACCAAAAATAGCACAACAAATATATCTCCTAACAGGGCACTCAATACAAGTGACATTCACAATACATTTCATTATGCATATATTCTGAAGTTTGAGGATACATTGTGAACACTTAACACAAGAACCATTAATCCTGGTCTCGATGAAGTGCAGTGCAGAGACCATTTACCTGTGCTAAATCAAATGGTTCTGTGGCCTGTGACATTGGCACAATTATAATCAGACAAGCTGCGTGAGTCAAAACAATCAGAGTGCACTCTGATGAAGGTCAAGTAGATATGTGAATGTATAATGGATAGGAAACATCAAACGCAGGAAAGCAAACAGCTTCCTTTGGCCTCAAAACATATCCCAATATCCAGATAAGTTCTAATAACATGCTCAGATTAACAAGCTGGAAGCATTTCTGTCAAATACTTCAGCAATCGGGATAATCATGTCCACGTCATCTTTCTTCCATGATCAAAAAGAGCACCATATTAGACTACATGCAAGTATTTTAATGGACATTTAGCTGTCTGCAAGACAGAAAAGATAGATTAAGCATAAAAGTAGATATTCAGAGTGGCAGAAGTTGAAAGTGCATGTCCCTCAATGGGTTGTACGTTGGGACCACTTTTGTTTACTGTTTCAATTAAAAATTTGGGGCGGAATTTTCCCACCCCGTCACGGGAATCATAATGGGCGAGACACGAACCATGCAAAGGTCCATTTACCTTGGGCAGGATTTTCCAGCCTTGGAGCAAGCATAGCCCAAATCCTGCCCTTTGATTTTGGAATCAAAAACATAGGGTAGAATTTTCCAGCCCTGCCTGCCAGCGTGATCTTCCTGCCTCACCAATAGTGACTTCTCACAACTGTTTTCAGTAGCAGGCCAGGCGAGCCAAGCAAAACATCATAGACATTGGTGGGACTGGAAGATGAGGGGAGAGATACAAAAGTGTCCAGAGGGGCAATTTGCTCACACAAAGGGTGGTGAGTGTCTGGAACAAGCTGCCAGAGGTAGTAGTAGAGGTGGGTACAATTTTATCTTATAAAAAGCATTTAGATAGTTACATGGTACAATGGATATAGAGGGACATGGATCAAATGCAGGCAATTGGAATTAGCTTAGAGTTTTCTATGAAAAAGGGTGGCATGGACAAGTTGGGTCGAAGGACCTGTTTCCATGCTGTAAACCTCTATGACTCTTTGACTCTATGGTCAATGGCCTGCGTTCCACCAGAAAACACACCGTTCGGGGGCTGTAAGATTTGCTCTGGGGCTACCCTGAACGATAATAATACCTCAAGGCAGGAATTCCCACAGATTTGTCTCCAGATGGGGGCAGAAAAATACCCTCTCATACCTTGTGATTGAGGTGAAGGAATCTCTACCAAGTGAATATAGGATCAATGATCTAATTTTGTCACAAGAATGTTCTGACTTTCTTTACACCTTCTGCATGTGGATCTCCCAATTCACCTTCTGCGTGTGAATCTCCCAACTGATGCAATTGAATGCAAACACTCAGCAAATAACTTGGAGGATGAACTCTATTTCCTGCTTCATTTACGCATGGTTCAAAGTGAAATACTAAGGGATTGTCTTCCAAATTATTAGTTTCCTATTTTTTCCATTAAGTAATCACAGAGATTGGCTTCATCACCCAATTCTTGAAGGGCAGAACTTGATTCCCTTGTAATTACTAAGTTTGGATGAAAAATAAAGCTGTTTATCACAAAAACATTAGTCATGAGCAGAAATAGAGAATTGCAAGGAACATTGAGGGAGCAATTAAAAGTCATTTAAACCAGATAACTGGGAGTGCGGAGGTGATGGGGAGGGGATTATTGAGGGAGAAGGTGTATAAACCGGATTCTGGACACGACAGGCTGCAGGCTGAATGCTAGTTGACTGGCAACTTTGAACACAGTAATACAGAAAGACATGCTTGGACCAGAGCCTAGGAACAAAAAGATGCTGGCAGATTTGAGAGGATGTAAATCCATGTGAAGGTATAATACAGGAACATTGGAAGCATGAAACATAAGAGGCCGGAGCTATAAATAATATAGGATTTTATAGACTGTCTCAGTAATGTGTTGGAGGCTTTTCCATCTCCTTCAGTCAGGTAACAAATCATTGACAATGACATGGGCAGTTTTGCTTTAGAAAGAGGATGCTATAAGGGTAGTCAGGCACTAAAAAGCTTCAAGAAGGATGGAATGCAAGAGAAAAGGTTTTGGAAAATTAATTGTAAATCGAGCCACAGAACCTGCTGAAGCTGGGTGGTATTGGGCGAGATTCCCCCAGCTGCATGTTTCCCGCCGGCACGAGGTGATGTATTGTTTTTTGGTGCCGAAATTCTCAGGTCCTGCCGTTCCCCATGCTGGTGAGAAACCCGCAGATCGGAGTGCACTGCCGGCAGGACTGGAGAATCCCGCTGACATGAATGGTCAGAGGATTCCCACTGTCACCGCTAGATAATCATCAGACAGGAGTGTTCTCTTCCTGATGGGGAAAATTTCAGCAATTACGGGCATTCGGCCTCTGATCTTTGGATATGTGTTCTCCAAGGCAGCCTTCACGACACAGGACAACAGAGAATCACTAAGCAGAAACTGATAGCCAAGTTCTGCGCACATGAGGACAGCCTCAACTGGGATCTTGGGTTCACGTCACACTACATGTAACCCCCACCGTTTGGCCTGGACTTGCAAAATCTCACTAACTGTCCAGTTTGAGACAATCCACACCTCTTTAACCTGTGATTAAACCTCTCTCCATTCCCATTGTCTGCACCTGTAAAGACTTGGGGCCGATTCTCCCAAAAGTGCTGAATTGGCAGCAAAACTGTTCTAGATCATGTCAGTTCTGACAGGTCACCTTCTCAATCTCCCCACTCTGTGCAACATAGAGGACCCAGCCGTGAATGTCATTAAAAACCCAGGGGGCGGGGCCTATTCGCACCGGAGGTTGACAGTTCTGGAGCATTGCGCACATGCAGTGGCCCCAAACTGTCACCTCATCGCCTGAGACTCCCGCAGTGCCGTCCCTCCAGCCCTTCCCCGGCCTGATCGCGGCCCCCACAATGATTCCCAAGCCAGCCTTGACACCCCCCCTCCTGTCCTGGAGTGGCCCATTGCCCAGGCCCCATCTCCCGGCAGTGGCAATCCCCCCACCCCCCCCTCATCTTAGCAGATCACTGCCCCTCCCCACTGATCCCCTCCAAGGTCAGACCGCCCCCCCCCCCCCCCCCCCACCGAAAGGCATCCTCCCTCCCCCAGCCCGCCCCAATCACTGACCTCCCTCCACCCTAGACTGATCCCAATGCAGAGTGGCAACAGGAACCCCCACCCCCAACAATTGCCCCTGCGCCCCGCTCACAATAGGCCCTGCATCCTTGGCACTGTCCAATGCCTGATGGGTAATACCATGGTGCCTTCTGGGCATGGGCATTTTGCCCCTTCCGCAGTGCCATGGGACATTGACTGGCACTGCAAGAGTGCCCATACACACAGGGCACCACCACCTGCCACCCAACCCCCTAGGGAGGCCCAATTGCCCCCATCTTCATTCCGGCAGGGTCTCCCGCTGGATCCCCAAACACGGGGAGTTAGTCTGAACCCCGCTGGAATGAAGTACCCTAGCCAGGGTGGGAGATTCGATCGGGACCTGAAACGTCCTGATAATTAACTCATCAACATGTATGGAATAGATTAAAAATAGATTTAAATTACTTACCTACCTTCCCATTGATTTCTAGCGTGGTCTGGTGGGTGACTTCTTGCTGGCTCTGGGAGATGTGCATGCATTCCCCATGCATATGCACATTCCTGTTCAAGGCTGCCGGAAAAGTGGTGGGCACGGATGTGGGAATTGCGGCCTTGATTTCCTGTAAGGCCTTGCATTCCAACCATTATCTTGCAATTGAGTTTTTGTCTATTTATGGCCTGTTTGTGAACCAAACTCTCCATTCACCTGATGAAGGAGCTGCGCTCCAAAAGCTCGTGATACCAAATAGACCTGTTGGACTTTAACCTGGTGTTGCGAGGCTTCTTACTGTGCCCACCCCTGTCCAATGCAGGCATCTCCACGTAATGGAGAATTCCCACCACTGTATTTTCATGAGTCACATCTTTCATGAAAGCAAGTTAAATTTAATTCCATAAGGGAATACATCTGTTACTGTTGTTTAGTATGTTTACTGACCGGCAAATAAAATAGCCTAGCAATTAAATTCAAGTCTAAAGTGAGTCAATTCCCAGAAAAAATAAAACACAGACTTTTCCTGTAGTTATCACGCCACTGGGTCTACGGAGATATCTGCGGTAGACCCAGATTAGTAACAAGGGTAATTGAAGTCATTAGAAAGAAAATCAGGCAGAGTATATAATGAGCAGCCAATTCTCAACCTCCTGTTCAGTTGAATTTTATTTCGTACTCTCTCAATTTCTGTGTAACTTGCAGCCAAGGGCCAAGTGAGTCAGAAATCAAGCCAGAGATGTTAAACTTCACTGTGACATTGAGTGCCTTTTTTAAGCTTATGAGTAAACTCACATAAACTCTCTGAATTAAATGACTACACTTTGCTCAGAGCTTTGTGTTTATCCAGGGATCTTTCCTTGACTCTCCCCCGGTGCAACCCCTGGCCTGTGAACAGATTTGTCGACCCCCCTGTACTCCCCACCTCTCTCACCCCCTCCGCCCACTTTGTCCTTCCTCTGTTACAATCAGAAGTGAGTGAATTTGAGCAGGTCAGTTTCAGATTTTTAACCTCCACCCAAATTTAGCCCACCCATTTTGGGAGTTAAAATTACTCTCTATATTTCTGTCTGGATGCAAGTTTGTCTGTAATTTGGATGTATCTGTAATTGTGGTTGTGGTCCTGCAGAATTAAGTTTGTTTAATTGATGATGAATAAATGAAATAGTACAAAAAAGAGATTGTTGCATTGCTAGACACAGATTATCATTCACTGATGATAGGAGTTACTGCAATTCTATCTAGTGTGGGAAATGATGAGACTGTTTTAGCTTGGCTCATCTGGTGTAACAGGGAAGTAATAGCATCGGCATTAGCAGTCTATACCTGATGCCTCATTCTCAATCCAATTCTGCTCACCACAATATTGCCCAGGGCCTTTACAAGGCTAGTCCAGTTTTCTAACTGAATCAGATGTGAGCCTTGTTAAGTGAAGCAAATCAAGTTCCTGTGACTTATGCAGGATCCTAATGACAATTTCAAGATACACACAAGTAGACCATGTGTTGTGTGTTCTCTACACATTTGTCTGGCGCTGTGAACGGCCTAACCAGCCGTTTATAAAGGGCCACTGGAGGCCTTTCATCAAGGAAATAGTGATTTTTTTTATATAGCAGAGCCATTATTAACAGGAGTGCCCATTAACAAAACACAAAATCCTGGCTGCTACTGCCCTTTTGAGATTTGCTTCCCCTTCACATGGTCAGATTACTGGTTGGTTAGTTTCCAATTATTAAAGAACCAATGAGCTATAGCAAGATGCATATAATTGCCAGATGCAATGGAAATGAGTTGTTGTGAATGTCACACTTATCAACAATTACACTTCAGCACAGAGACTGAAATGGTGAGGCTTAAAACCCTGACATTTTCATTCAATAAAATATATTTGAGATCATATATTTCCCCTTTGCTTATGGTTTATTATCACTTCAAGTTCTGGACTTATACAGCTCCTATCACTTTTATTTGGTTCACAAGTTGAAAATAAATAAAAAATCAACTGTGAGGAACTTTCCAGATGAGTTCTCACACCAACTGTGTTTCATCTTTTTATTTTAGACAAAGATCTACAATAAGATTCTCCGTTTGTCAACCTCAAACATGTCCATGGGTGAGATGACAGTTGGACAGATCTGCAATCTGATCGCCATCGATACAAATCAGTTGATGTGGTTTTTCTTTCTTTCACCAAATCTGTGGGCCATGCCTGTGCAGGTAAGAACATGCTGCCTGTCAGTTAAACCTCTATAGTCAGGGTCAACCCAACATTAGTAATGGTTGTGCAGATATATAACATAAAGCAGAACATTGGAAAGATTGTCGACTTAGCTAAAATTGAGTATAACTTGCCTAAGTAAGCATATGTACATTTCTACTAAATCCACTGACCACTCAAGGCAACAACTCTACTAGTATCCACTCAATGTAACTTTAACAGGGGTCTGCCAATGGGCCAGAAATTAGGTCAGAGTGAATATAGCAGGCACCTGTCCTCAATGCAATTCCTGCATGGTGTTCCAAGGGGCTGAGCTATTTCCCCCTGTGGAGCCAAAGATAGGGAACTGAGTACAATAACAGATTCTGATAGATTATAAAGACTGTAGGGATTCTATTCGATTCCATTCTTCTCCGATTCTCACACCTCTATCCTCCCAGTCAGTGGAGGCAAGGTCATCAGCTGTTGTGTCTGAGGAAACCAGATGTTCCTAGCTACCGAGTAGCAGAAGAAAACTCTGGAAGCATCAGAATGACCAATCCACTGTTGACATACTACAGGATGGACTGTTACATGATTTTATACCGGCAGGTTTCTGACTTTTTTGACTCCTGCCAGATTCTCCATACTCACCCATCGCCAACCCATTGAGATGGGTTGGGACAATTCCATCTACCATTTTCAGCCTTTGGGAGCGATTTTGTGCCTGCATTCGCTGAAAGCGAGAATGGCGACACGGATTTACTGTCTATGCTGATTTGTGCACCCTTTCAAAGTTGCACCCTGATTTCAGTAGAGCCAATCTAGCAAGTTCCATCAGGGCCTGCACCACTAAACTGACAACCTACACAATTTACTTTTCAGACTGCCTGAAAATCCAGACTGAGAACTTGGCTGTGCAGCTGGAGAGCTGCACACTGGTTTTCAGTCAGAGTCGGACACTGTGAAAATGTATGGAAAAGTTCCACCCAAAGCCTCTTCTTCAAAGATATTCATCTCATTTGATGTGTGCCAATCAGTTTCCATATCTGCCTCCATGACAGCAGTAGCTGTAATTTACAGAGTAATTTATTAGAATTATTAGTTCATTGGGAAATCGCAACCCTGACAACATCATATGAACAACTGAAAAGGCTAAGTCTTTTTATATTTTCTTTCGTTCTTTCTTTTGAGTTTTGGTTAACAAATGGCAAAGGCATGACAATATTGTTGCTTTCTGTGGTGTGCACAAAAATGTTGGAAGAATTCTAAATCTCAACAAGGATTACTCCAAGGAACACTACTGTATCTATGGTTTGGATTTTAACAGGGGAAAGTTACACTGGTGGGAGCACAGGAGGGGAAAAGCGTTGTGTCTGTTCAGCCTAGAAGCCTGCGATTTTGCCCATGATATGGAATCCAGTTTCACAGTGCACATCTTTTGAACCTGACAGCTTCCCTGTCTGGAGCTTAGCCCAGATTGCAGATTGGGGTTGGGCGGGGAGAGGCGGGGGGGAGCGATTCTCCCATAGTGATCCACAAATTTTCAGGCAGGTCAGGTCAAGAGATGCACATGTCAGCCATTTTGCGGTTCCCCACAAGCATTTACAACCCGCGCGCATCTCCCAACCGGAAAAAAATGGCGCCTCCGGGAACACGCAGAAAACCGGCATGCCACTGACTTGCACTACTTTCCATATCTTAGCATGCCATTATCAGGATCGACACAGCAATCTTCACCCATGTTTGCATCTCCCATCTCTTTGGCATGATGACACTTTGGAATCAGAGTAGGTATATAAAAGTCTCAACCCTCGGAAGAGATGTGCTGTTGTTGGCTGAGGTTTTCCAAGACCATGGTGCAACATCTTTGTGAGGTGCTCGCACACTTGGCGCCTCATGGGAGGGGCGGCACTGTTCCCTGCTGACGTGAAGGTTACAGCTGCCCTGAACTTTCATGTCCCTGGCTCATTTCAGGCACCCAGTGGTGACCTAGTTGGGACCTCCCAGGCCTCCACACACAGATGTGCGCAGCAGGTCACAGATGCCCTGTATGCCCCAGTTCATTAATTTCAATGTGAGCCATGGCAGCCTTGAACTGGTGTGAAGAGGTAAGTGCTGCTAGCAGAGAGCGGTGAATGTTGCAGGCAGGCCCTGGAGATGCCTGGTGGGTTTCTGCCTGCTGTCTTCAGGTGCTGGCCCAGTGATATCTGGTGTGGGGTGGGGGGACTTCTATTTTCTCAGAGCTCTCTGGGTGAGATTCCATGAAGAAGTCCTGCTCAGACTTCCCCTCCAGGACAACACTGTAGCTCAGTTGGGAGGCACTCTTAAGGGGTCCTGTTCAGACTTCCCCTCCAGGGCACTTTGCAGTGACATTGTCTTGCCGCAGGGTGTGGGCAGGGACTCGGCTAAGTGCTAGTGTTCCAGAGTGGGAGAGAAGTGCACCATGTGCTGACTGAGGCCTAACCAGATGAAGCAGCTGTTACTTCAGGCTGGGATGCAGAGGTTCAGACATGGATTGCATGGAATCTGCTGTCACTGGGCACACATCTGGTGATGCTTTGCAGTCTACCCCTGCCCTGTGACATGGGCCTGCCTGTAACAGATGCTGCAGTTGTACGCATAGCAATGGCTCAAGGGTGCGCATTGCCCATGCCTGCACACTGACTTGCATAATCTGCACCAGCATTTGTCATGATGGGAATCTCACACAACCCTAATTAGGTCACGCATTGCACCATGAATTGTGTGGTGTTGTCAGCTCCCACAAGTGGGGCTGCTGGCCCAGATGAGAGATTGGGGTGGTGCTGGGTCTATGCAGCCAATGGTAATAATCCATCATTCTATGCTCTCTCTAAACCCCACTGTACAGATGGATCTTGGTCTGCTCGATCTGAAGCTGGCCGTGTTGGTGGCAGCAGGGGCAGAGGAGGGGGAGGAGGTGGTGGCTCAGGAGGGGGCGGGCGTGGAGAGACCACTGCAAGAGAAGCCACCACCAGACCCTCAGGAAGGAGGGCAGGGTGCTGCTGAGGGCCACGAGGTGGGTGAGCAGCCTCCTGAGAGGGTGCACAGAAGGCAGAGTGTGCTGAGGCCAAGGTGGGACAGGCCCTGCAATTCCTTCAGGGCCCTCTCAAAGGAGATGTGCCGTCGCCGGCTGCGGCTCCCCAAGATCATGATGTGACACCTTTGTAAGGTGTTCGCACACCTGGTACATCAGGGGAGGGGCAGCACCCATTCCCTGTTGACGTGAAGGTTACGGCTGTCCTGAACTTTTATGCCTCTGGCTCATTTCAGGCACCCAGCGGTGACCTAGTTGGATTTATTGTGTTTTTAACGTAAACTGGTGACCTTCACCCATGCTCCATTAGTGAGCTACAACTTTCTTACTTTGTGCAATCTATTGCTTCTTCCAGGTGCTACTCCAGGATGTACATAGGAGGTGGAGCTTTCCAGCTGTGATGCATGCCCTGTTGCCTGTGATGCCCTTGACGGATGTCCCCTAGGTGGCCAAGACCTGCAGGACCCCAGCTGACTTGCGGATGGCACTAGTTTGATGCCGTCCTGTTAATCTCGCTGGACCTGAGATGCCCTGGTGTGAGAAAGGGGGGAATCAGAAGGTCTCGGGAAGGCCGAGATCGCCAAGATGGAAGGCCCCGGCAGGAGCTAAAACCCTTCCTCCTCCCTTGCGGTGCCCAGAGGCCCCAGAAAAACTCCATGGGATGCCAGGGTAGCTGAACTGAGCTCCAGAAATTCCGGTGTCATCTAGCTCTGCCAGTCCTAGAGGCCTAAAAGTGTCTGCCCCATTATGTGTGATCCCTCAGCCCTGGCCCTCTGAGACTGGACCAAGCTCTGGAGCCCCTTCACTACAGCATTCTGTGAGGGAACCAGGTTCTGGAGCCCCTCAGCAGTAGCCCTCTGAGCCTGGGCTAAGTTGTCGAGGCTCATGGCCTGCTGTGCCTCCAGAAAGCCAGTGAGAGTCCCAGCCATGGCCAGCCAGTGTCTCCCGCATGTCTCCGACACCCATGGCCATCAAATGCTGTGCCTGCTGGATTCCAGAAACACACTTGCCCGTGGCCCATTGTGTCTCCAGGTTGGTCTGGACCCTATCACCCATGGGGACAGACCCCTGAGCCAGACTTTCCATTGCTGTTGCCATCTTTGCAGTGTTGGTCTGGTTCACACGGTGCATCGGCACCATCTCCTGCAACAGCACACTGTGGCACTCCCCTATACAACCTTGCAGTCGCATCATGGTTGCTGACAGCCCTTCCACAACTCCCCAGGTTTGCTGATGCATCTCCACCAGCCTTGGGAGGAACAATCCAGAAGCCCAGCAGCTGGCTTTGGGACAGCTGAATCCTGCCCTCCAGCAGACCTCCGTATGCCTAAGCCCTCAGATGTTCCCGCCTCCACCAGATGTGCATCAGTGTCTGTGATGTGCTCACCAGACCATGACCCAGAAGCCTCAATACTAAAGGTACACACCGGGGTGATTGTCTCTGTGTTGGTGGGTTGTGTGGTACATGGCGGTGACGCTTTAGTGCAGCTGTTCTCAGACGATTCCTCAGTGCCTCCCTCCGAGGTGTCATCCAGGGGTGCGTGGGCAGTTTGCTCCAGAGCAGCAGGGGTGGCGGCAACACCCAAAGGGTCGGGCTCCTGTAGGCCGAGAGCTGCAATAAAGAACACACATTAGGGGGAGGGAGGAAAAACATTCCATGCAACATCGCACTTACTTCGAGGAGGGCCAAGGTTGAGGGTGCGCTTCTGCTCATTTGCATGCTGGACGCCAACCTGGCTGTTGGTGACCAACCGAGAAGACCCAGCACCTCCTGCCAGCTCCATGGTACGCTCCCCCATGCTGGTCAGCTGCCGCAGGTCAGGCACACCACTACCAGTCTAAGTCTTCTCACGTATGTTGTGAATGTTCTTTTCCTATGGGAACCCAAGGTGGATAACAAGCATTAATGTATTGCAGTGCATGGTACACAATGCATGCCTGTGTCTTGGGCATTGTGCTGGTAATTTCAGGGAAAGCGGTCACCATTGAAAGGTGCTCATTGAGGGGAAGGGGTAAGATTCTGTTCCTGGAGGAAGGGTAACTTGTTGCATGCCCTTCAGGTGTCTAAGCAGAGTTTGAGATCCGTGCCAAGCATGTGTGGGTTTCAAGTGGAATGCTCCCTCACCCTTGCTGCTCGCAGAAAGTTGTATTTTTTTTGTGGCACTGCCTGCCAGAACTTGGTATCAGGCTCCTAGCATTCACCACTTATGCCACCTTTTACTACAATGCCATGGCAAATGCAACCCTTGGGCGAGGGCCTTGGCCAGGGAAGATCTGCTCCTCTCCTCCATGGCACCTAGCAGGTGTTCCTGGTCAGCCTCTATGAATCTGCTGCATGCTGGTTTGTGCGCAGACATCTCTGTGGCATGACTGTCTGTGTGTCCATTCCTGCAGCTTATGTACAGCTCTGACTTTCTGGGGAGTACAGGTGCAGTGGGTGTCGCCAGCCAAGGACCCGTTGGCGACAAATACTTGTGAGAGATTTTGAAGGCTGCTTTCAGTTGAGTGTCATTCAGGGTGCTGATTGGCTGCTGTGTCCAGGGGGCTGCAATACTCAAGGTTCCCATTCAAGAGAGGGAATGATCACAAGCTGGGTTTGTGCATGTCAGCACAATGCAAATTCTCCGTAGGGCAGCAATGAGATCAGTATGTTCAAGGATGGAGGGATGGGATACCCACATTATCCAGATCTATGGGGGCATGGGGTGAGCAGGTATCTCTGTGCGTGGGGGAGGAGGCAATGATGTCTATTTGGGGGAGGGGGGCAATAATGTCTGCATGAGGTAGGTGGGCCAATGGTGTCTGTATGGGGAGGGGGGGGGTCAGCGATGTCTGTATGGGGAAGAGGGGACAGCGATGTTTGTATAGGGGAGGGGGCCAACGATGTCTGTGGGGGGGGTGGGGTTGTGCAGGCCAGCAATGTCTGTATGGGGGTGTGGGGCCAGCGATGTCTGTGGGGGGAGGGGGCCCAGTGATATCTGTATGGGGAGGGGGCCAGCTATGTCTGTGGGTGGGTTATGCGGGCCAGCGATGAGGCCAGTGATGTTGGTATGGAGGAGGGGAACCAGCGAAGTCTGTTTGGGGGAGGGGGGCCAGCAATATCTGCAGGAGGGGGGGTGGTGGTTGTGGGACAGTAAGAAGTCTCACAACACCAGTTTAAAGTCCAACAGGTTTATTTGGCAGCACAAGCTTTCAGATTCTCACTCCACACCTGATGAAGCAGCGAGATTCTGAAAGCTTGTGCTGTCAAATAAACCTGTTGGACTTTAACCTGGTGTTGTGAGACTTCAGGTTGTGGGGGCAGCGATGAGGGCAGCGCTGTCTGTGGGGGGATTATGGGGACAGCGATGAGGGCAGCGCTGTCTGTGGGGGGATTACGGGGACAGCAATGAGGGCAGCGCTGTCTGTGGGGGGATTATGGGGGCAGCGATGAGGGCAGCGCTGTCTGTGGGGGGATTATGGGGACAGCGATGAGGGCAGCGCTGTCTGTGGGGGGATTACGGGGACAGCGATGAGGCAGCGCTGTCTGTGGGGGGATTACGGGGACAGCAATGAGGGCAGCGCTGTCTGTGGGGGGATTATGGGGACAGCAATGAGGGCAGCGCTGTCTGTGGGGGGATTACGGGGGCAGCGATGAGGGCAGCGCTGTCTGTGGGGGGATTATGGGGACAGCGATGAGGACAGCGCTGTCTGTGGGGGGATTACGGGGACAGCGATGAGGGCAGCGCAGTCTGTGGGGGGTTGTGGGGGGCAGCGATGAGGGCAGCGCTGTCTGTGGGGGGATTATGGGGGCAGCGATGAGGGCAGCGCTGTCTGTGGGGGGTTGTGGGGGGCAGCAATGAGGGCAGCGCTGTCTGTGGGGGGATTACGGGGACAGCGACGAGGGCAGCGCTGTCTGTGGGGGGATTACGGGGACAGCGATGAGGGCAGCGCTGTCTGTGGGGGGTTGTGGGGGCAGCGATGAGGGCAGCGCTGTCTGTGGGGGGGTTTGTGGGGGCAGTGATGAAGCCAGCGATGTCTGTGGGATTTGAAGGGCAGTGATCTGGATGCAGGGAGGTCTTTTCAGCGATCTCCCACAGATACATCCATGTGTGGGATTTGAGGCTCTTTGGTGTGAATAGGCCCCACTCCCTGAGTTTTTAATGATATTCACAATTGCAGTGCGCAGAGCGTGGGAGATTCAGGTCTGAGATTGCACTGAAAAAACAGTTCTTCTGCTAATTCAGTACTTTTGGAAGAATCGCACCTCCCTCCACCCCCCACCCCAGAACAGAGTTCTGCTCCATGACCCAAGGGGTGGGAGCCTCCAATTGACTTTGGGCTAGATTAATGATTGGCGTGCCAGGGAGGAAGCACTCTTTCTCCCCCTGGCCAACAAGAAGTTCTACAAAAACACTTTACGTTTTCTCTGGAACTGTCATCCCTGCCTTTCAGTTGCCAAGTTATCCAAGGCCTGAGAATCCTGGCTGGCCACTGTAAAGCCAATGAAGCAGATTACGTCAGAAGTTACCAGTCTCACTAAAATTGTTTGGTATTACAGAAGTTAAATATTGCTGAAAAAGTACACATGTTGTCAAAACTTTTCATATTGCACTCATCAGGCCAATTTGCAAGAATACCAAATGTGGAGTAAACAACATTTTATACTTTGTGGGAAGAGAGTGCTGGATTGGTTAGCAAGTAGACACTGATTGCTTGATATGTTGCCATACAGAATACACCAGTTAACTGATGACTGACAGTTAACTTCCATGCTTTATTTAAATTCAAACCAGGCAGGTTGATTGTGATTAGTCAAGACATTGCCCTGGGGAGTGAATCAGAGAATGGTCAATTTTGTTTAGCTAGTACAGGTGTAATATATATGTTCTTTCTATCTGCAAAGAGAAGGGTCCCGTCTATTCACATATGTAGCTTCCAGTGCATGTAAGTGCGACACACCAAGAGCCAAACAGATAATCTTGAATTGTTTGATAGCATAGTTCTTAGCGCATTTAGGATAGTTTAGCAAATACTGTCTAATCATGGAATCACTAGATGAGCAATAAAATTGTAGTATTGTGGACAGTTTGAGAATGAATTTAAATAAAAAATACATTTTTTATAATAGATCTAGGCCAGAATTTTAAGTTCCGCACCTCCTTCGGCAGGTTCTGAGGTGAAGTTGGATGGGATTCCCTCCAGGATCCTGCCTGCACCGAGCCAATTATATAGTGGGATAAGCAGGGCCTTGGACAGAAATCATAGAATCCCTACAGTGCAGAAGGAGGCCATTTGGCCCATCAAGTCTGCACTGACCACAATCCCACCCAGACTCTATCCCCATAACCCCATGTATTTACCCTAGCTAATCCCCCTGACATTAAGGGTCAATTTAGCATGGCCAAGCCACCTAACCAGCACATCTTTAGACTGTGGGAGGAAGCCAGAGCGCACAGAGGAAACCCATGCAGACATGGGAGGACGTGTAAACTCCACACATTCAGTGACCCAAGGCCGAAATTGAATCCGTGTCCCTAACCCCTGTGCCACCATGCCATCTTGGAAGCTGCACATGCCTCTGTTAAGGTCCTTAAGTGACCACAGGCTTTTAGTTTGATAGAAACAGCTTTTTGGGTGGGGGTCACCTCAGAAGACACCTGTTGAGAATTGGTCATGTTTGTGGCATTTGAATACCCAATGACATTTCGTTGACTTTGACAAAATATGCAGAAGAAGGTCAGCTGTGTGATTTACACCAGGGACTGCCATTTGTCTTTATTCCCTCTGCAGGAGGGGCTGTGAGCACCATGGTACTATATATTTTGCATGTGAATACAATCCACAAATTTCCCATCATCGAAGCCATTGGCAAAATCCCTGAAGTGTAAAGATACAAAGAGGGTGAATCCAAAAAGGTTGTCCCACATTCATTTATAAAGAGTGATAATATGCAGTAATGATCCTCTCTTCCGCTGCATTTATATTACATTCCACTGCCAGTGACAGTACTGCCTTTGATCACAGTAATGTAAAATAAACAAGGTGCTATTAATACTTCCTGTGGCAATAATTGTTTATGTTGAGAGAAGCTCTTGGCCTGCTCAGCGGACACAGACCAGTCATGTGTTTTTACATTGCTTCTAGAAACCATCCCACAGCGATCAAATTCCAGACCACTGACAGCTACTGCTTTCTGTAAATAGAAGATGATTCAGTTCCCAAAACAAGGATGTTTTGATTGACACAATCAGATTTCCCCATATGTTTACTTATCCTGACTTTTTAGCTGTTATTGGTGACAAAAGTACACCCCAATGTCTTTTGTCTTACCAACATCAAATAACCTACCTCAGTTACTTAACCGATTTAACTTCTGACCTTGTATGTATAATATTGACTGAAAATGGAACCAAACATCAAATTCTCATTTGAGTCATAGAATCCCTACAGTACAGAAGGAGGCCATTTGATCCATTGAAGCTGCACTTACAGCAATCCCACCCAGGCCCTATCCCCGTAACCCATGTAGTTACCCTGCTAACCCCCTCAATTTAGCATGGCCAATCCACCTAGCCTGTGGGAGGGAACTGCAGCACCCAGGAGAAACCCACACAGACATGGGGAGAACTAGTGCTAACCACTGTGCCACCGTGCCACCATTTTTATTTCACTGTCAACTTCCCAGAATATTACTAATTTATTTGACAGTGGTGGAAATTTACCCTTTCCACTCCAATTATCACAGATGCTCCACTGAACAGGGCTGAATATTCATCTGTGTGTCTCCCATGCCTGCTTAACAGGCAGATTTCAATCAAAGTGAGAGTTTGGCACCCATCTGGAATCTTGCAGAATAGTTTCAAGATAACAACAATGATCGACGCAAGTGTGAGATGTTTACAGGCACCTGTCACATTTGCCTCATGTGGCTGGAGCTTTCATTGTCTGTAGCTCTGTTTGAATCCTCAAAGGACAAAGATTCTTATCCATATCAGCACTACCATGCCTGCACATCCAACTGGAAATCCATGTGTTGTCTACAATTTTATGATTACATAAAAAATGTTTTAAACTTGTGTATAGGGCATTATTTGTCAAATCCAAATGGCAGTGATATCATGAATTAGGATAGTGAATAATGAGTAACTGTCCTAACTCGTGAGGTGCTCAATCATGTTCTGTTTTGCTCCTCTTGTTATTTTCTGAGACCCCCTGTTTGACACAGCAGCCATGATTGTGACAGCAGGCAGACAGCATGTCCCCGACCTCTGTAAAGACTATTTTCAATATTGTGGTCGGATTGGTCAACTATTCCATTATGGCTCTCTCCCCAGGGACTTGTTTGCGTGGGTTTCTTCTGGGTGCTCCGGTTTCCTCCCACGGTCCAAAGATGTGGGGTTGGGCGGATTGACCAGGTTAAATTGATACCCATGTCAGGGGGATTAACAGGATAAATTCGTGGAGTTAATAGGGCCTGGGTGGGATTGTGGTTGGTGCAAACTCGATGGGCCAAATGGCCTCCTCCTGCACTTCAGGGATTCTATGATTCTATGAAAATGCCAAACTTTCATTCGTTATCTCTCCTTTATAATCATAAACCCAAACTTAAGATTGGGTGGTGAGGATATGAAAAAAAAGTTAGAACCACAGAATAGTTAAAGTGCAGAAAGAGGTCATTCAGCCCATCCTGACCGCACTGGCCAAAAAAAGAAAAAATAAACTAATTGCTCAAGTTACAGCATTTCAGATGCTGCTCCAAGTACCTTTTAATTGAGTTTTCAACATCAACAGCAACTTAAGCAGTGAACTATAGATGTTCACCATCCTCTGGATGAAAAGGTTTCTCCCCATGTCGTAGAATCACAGAATCCATACAGTGCAGAATGAGGCCATTCGGCCCATCCAGCCCTATCAACGTGACCCCTCATATTTACCCTGCTAGTTCCTCTAACACTAAGGGGCAATTTAACTTGGTCAGTCAACCTAACTTGCACATTTTTGGACTATGGGAGCAAACAGGAGCACCTGGAGGAAACCCACTGAGACACAGGGAGAATGGGGAGACTCCACACAGACAGCCACCAAAGGCTGGATTTGAACCTGGGTCCCTGGTGCTGTCCTGGCTGGAGAGAATACACATCTCTTTAACCTGCGCTTAACTCTCTCTCCACTCACATTATCTGTACCTTTAAGACTTGATTACTTGTAACGACTCGCATTCCAACCATTATTTTATAAATTGAGTTTGTGTCTTTATATGCGCTGTTTGTGAACAGAACTCCCACTCACTTGTTGAAGGAACAGCACTCTGAAAGCTTGTGGCTTGTGCTACCAAATAAATCTGTTGGACTTTAACCTGGTGTTATGAAACTTCTTGCTGTGAGGCAACAGTGCTAACTACTGTGTCACTGTGTCACCCCTCTAATCCTTCTACCAATCATCTTAAATCTATGCCCTCTGGTAACTGAACCCTCAGCTGGGGGAAATAGGTCTTTCTGGTGTACCTCATCTAGGCCCCTTGTAATTATGTGCTCTCAATTAGGTCACCACTTAGTCATCTTTCTTCAGTGGAAAACCAGCCTAGCCTATTCAGTCTCTCCTTATAGCTGTAATTTTCAAGTCCTGGCACCGTTCTTGTAAATCTGACTGCATTTTCTCCAGAACAATTTTGTCTTTCCTGTAATGTGGTGACCAGAACTGTACACAAAATTCCAGCTGTAGCCTAACCAGCATTTTACACAGTTCCATCATTCCATCCCTGATTTTGTATTCAATACCTCACCCAATAAAGGAAAGCATTCACTATGCATTCTTGACCACCCTGTCCACCTATCCTGCCACCTTCAAGGATATGCACTCCAAGGTCTCTCACTTCCTCAACCCCTCTCAATATCTTCCCATTTCTTGAATATTCCTTTGCTTTGTTTGCCCTGTCCAAATGCATTACCTGACACTTTTCTGGGTTGAATTTCATTTGTCATTTTTCAAACCATTTGTTCTGAGTGACTCCTCCTCCACCTCTGTAACTTCCTCCCAAAACCCTTTAAGGTACCTGCACTCCTCTAATTTTGGCTTTTTGAGGATCCCTAATTTTAATCACTGTGCCTTCAGCAGCCTAGTGTTGGAATTCCCTTCCTTGGCTTTCATTTTCTTCCTTTAAGATACTCCTTAAAACCTCCCCATTTGACCAAGTATCTACGCAGTTGCTCCTTATGTGGCATGGTGTCAAGTTCAGGTTCATAAGGCTCTTGTGGTATGCCTTTGGAAGTTTTATTATGTTAACAATGCTATATAAATACAAGTTGCTGTTGAATTACTTCTGACCTTTTTTGGATCTCTTGCATTTCAATAGCATTTGCTTGTGGAAAGTGTCCCAGGGTTTATTTTTTGGTGTCATGTGGATGGAACGGACTGACTGTCAGAGATTAAGCTGCAAGGCATGTGACAGCTAATAGCAGTTCCAGTGGGACTGAGGGTTTGAAGATTAGGAAGATTGAGATTTGATTTCCTGAAAGAGGTCAAGAATCCACTGTGTTGCCAAAAACATCAACACATCGGTGTTGGTAAAAGATTGAGATAATCTAGAAGCTAGCGAGAATTTGCATTTGAAGTCTGTGAACTGCCCCAGAATTGGCATTCAGTGGGCTGCAGATATAGGGTTTTGTACTAACAGTTTTTGACTGGTACTGAACAGTACAGAATGCACCTAGCAACAGCCCTGTTATATCACTGGCTTCTCCTTGCTGAGATTCATGCTGTCTAACTGAACATCATGCAATGGCATTCCACTCCACCGATTTATAACTTCTTAATTTTTCAGAAAGTGCAGATGGGTTCAGCCACTTACTGAGGGAAAAACAAACAAGAAAAAGATGCTGCACTTTTAAGTCAGCCTCTGTTGGACGGATACTCTGACAGTTCCAAACCCCAATAATGATATGCCTCATTTTTGTCCTGGAAAATAAATGCAACGACATTTCAGGGGATTTTTTTTATGTACCTAACCTGTTCATCAATAAATCAAACAAAATATCACTGTTTTTTTTTAAGCAAAGGAAACTTCTCGAGAACTTTAGACTTTTGAAGGCCATTCAGTAAATTGCAGCAATTTAATGCCTAATTATAATGTCTACTTTTTAAACGTGAAACTTCGTTTCTGGTCCATAAGACTAATTATGTCAGTTTGTTAACGTCCGAAGCCTCCAAAAAATTAATTAAGAATTACTGAGCAGTGAAAAAAAGCACTGACTACATATCTGAAGATGTGCATTACTGTGCATTTAATGTGGAGTTTAGATAAAAAGAAAGCCAGTTACAATTGTGTAAATGAGACCATCAGACTATAAAATGAGTAATTAGAAGATTATAAATCCTGTGGCAATAATGTGGGAAGAAGTGACAGGGAATTTATTATTTTTTGATAAACTCACACACCATCCTGTGCATTATTTATACCAGGAACAAGATTCAGTGGGAAGATTTACTGTAATTGAGCCTCCGGGGGGCTAAAGCAGAGGAATATTTTCTCTGGTGGTGAAAAAAAATCATCAATCTTAGAACAGCTGATGAAAGTCACGCTCCAATAATAAAGTAAATGGCTGCTGCACAGCATCAGCAGATTCCACTGAACTGACATTCCCCAGCCAGCAGCTGTTGTGAAACATTATCTTGTTGTCACATTTGAATTCAGAGGATTGTGTTAACTTCTGACAGTGGCAGAGAACAACAGTAGTAGATCAGCTACCTCACCCAGTTATCCCCTCAAAGTCAGTGGAAAGGAAAATCAATCCGTGTGTATAATGCCCACTCAATCATCTATTACCCATTCATTACCACGGCAAAACGTTAAAATCAACCATCTGTAGTTTCATCCATACATAGAGCTGTTGGTTATTAATATATTGTACTTTCTGATACAAGTGCATTGAATCCATTTTGATCTGAGATGCCTGTAAACTGAAGATAGTCATTCTTATTAATATGAAGCTCTACTGTACCTGGGAAAGCTGTGGTATGTCAGTGAAATTGCCATTTTTCTTGTTCAGCATGAGCATTGAGTCTTCATAAGTTATTCAACTATGATTGTCACATCACAATCCCACCCAATTCTTTCATCAATGATGTCCAAGATTCATTGGATAGTAGTGAAGAGTAGGAATCCTGGCTGTTTTTTTATTGCCAAAGCCAACCAGACTAGGGCCAATTGTATTACATGAAATTGTAGCCTGGTGCAGTTGTTTTTCCTGAGATGAGCAAACTCAGCACAGACCCAGGAGTTGAATATTAGACTATGCCAGACTATGTAACTCAATTCTGCACCGGTGCTAATCAGAGGAACCCTGACGTCTGTAATCTTATTACACAATGCTATCTTTTTTCTTGAGGAGAGAATTTGAACTGGGAAAAGTCTACAATTATTTGATACAGAATACAAATAATGGCTATAAACTCAACAGAATGTGAACCACTTAGGATTCAGATTGAACCTTTGGGGAGTTAATTGAATATCTGTCTAAATGGTCATCGTATCTTTATTGCAGATTATTGTAGGTGTGATTCTTCTTTACTACCTCCTTGGAATTAGTGCCTTAATCGGAGCTACAGTAATTGCAGTTCTGGCCCCTGTCCAGTATTTCGTAGCGACCAAATTCTCTCAGGCACAGAGAAGCACATTGGTGAGTATCACTTAATCAAATGTTGCTTTGTTTGTGGGAATTATTTATGTTCCTTTCACACCCACATATGCTGCATTTACCAAAGAGGCAGGCAAATAAGAGACCTGATCTTCAAGTTATATCTTTGTTGCTCCATAACCAACCATTCCTTTGTAGGGTGCATCACAGCATCCAGTTCATCCAATCTGAGAAAAGTCTTCTAATGGATACCTCCCTTCTAACGATGTAAATAAGAATGAAGCTGTTATGTTCACCAAACTATGCTGTTTGATGAATCCTGAGTATATAGAACCAATGATGCTTATATCTCTGACTAATAATAATGAATAGAAGGATGTCTGGGGCTATCAAATTGTTAAAGCTATGAAATGAAAATTTCCTTTCATGTGTAGGTGTTTTGGCAAAACTGTAATAATTTGCTTTTGTTTTACAGTTTTTAAACTAAAGTTAAACCAATATGAAGGGGGTGCAGTGCTGGCACAATGTACTGTGTAGTACCAATGTGCCATGGTGATGGTATGAATGTGCCATACCACAGATTGTTGGGCACAAGTTCACTTCAACATTCCTCTGAGTGCCTATTTCAGTTACATTGCTTGAAAATGTACAGAGTGGAAGCAAACATTTTGACACAAAGAGGTAAAGGTGGACTATTTCCAAATCTTTTCTAACACAGCTCCTTACAGTTCCCTCCAGTTGAGAACACCTTTAACAGAATTCTAAGAGTAAGTCACCTGATTTCACTCCTTTTACCATTTTGTAGCTGGGAGAGAAAACACGAGTACTCAAACTCCCACATGAATGGAACTATTAGACCCATTCAGATTTCATTTTTTTTTGTATTTTATGAAATAATATGGTACAGGAATCTACATTTTGATAGAAATGGAAAGTAATACATTTTCTGCTAAGTGAATGGGCAAATTGAAGTAAGTTTTGGACAGAAAATAAACCTATTTTCTGAAATTATATGCTTTCAACTCCTTGACGTCAACTATAAAGTACAGGTGCTGTACTTTCGTTGAGGGACTGAATGGTGAGTAGGATCAGATATAAAGATAAATATTCATCCTGGACAGCAGTAGAGGTTGGGCAGTAACTATAGTATGATTTTTAATTACCATATCCAATATTCTGTAGTCGTTGCAATTCAGCCTGCTTTCAACTATTGCCCAAGACATATTTGTATCTCAGTCTTTTACAGCTGAGACTATAGTTTAAAGCCACTCAAATAATGAACAAATACTTAGTCATTCTGTTATTTAAAATTAGTATAAGTAGTCCTAAATCAGTCTTGAGGGAGAGTGGGTCAATAGCATAATGGACCTTGATTTGGCAGACATCAGTTCACACTGATCTGAGTTTAAGTGACATCTAGATGCTGCAAACCTAATGTTCTGCAAATCCAGCCAGCAGCTTTTTTTTAAATTCAATTGTGGGACATGGACATCGCTGGCTGACCATCATTTAGTGCCCATCCCTGGTTACCCTTTGATGGTAGTTTGAGTCAACCGCATTGCTGTGGCTCTGGAGTCACCTGTAGGCCAGACTAGGTAAGGATGGCAGATTTCCTTCCCTAAAGGACATTAGTGAAGCAGACGGGTTTTTCCAACAATCGACAATGGTTTCATGGTCATCAGTAGATTCTTAATTCCTGTTATTTTTTCGTTGAATTCAAATTCCACCAGCTGTTGTGGCAGGTTTCGAACCCCGGCCCTCAGAACATTAGCTGAGTTTCTGGATTAATAGTCTAGTGATAATACCACTAGGCCATCGCCTCCCCAGCTAATTTCTATTAGAAGAATGCAAAGCAATCATCCACTTACTGCTAATATTTAAACATTCTATCAGAAGTTTTAAAGGTTCTCACAAGATATGGTACAGCAGGCTAGAGTTATATTACAGCCAGTGTAAAGTGAAATTAATGTGAAGAGATCACCCACCATTTGATTTCAGTGCATTTGGATGTTGTATTCTTTTTCTGTGGAAATACACTGTACATCTATCTGTAAATTACAGCATTACTGCATCGTAAAATTTACATCCTATGTAAAATATGTTTGAACTACCCTCTCTGTAACCTCTTCTGGCCACACAACCCTGAGTGGATTCTTATGTCACACCAAATGTAACCACTTGTGCAGCCCTACTTCCTTCACTGCACCATTGGTAGCTATCCTTTCAGTTCTCTAGGTTATTTGCTCTGGAATTTCTTCCCTAAACTGTTCTGCCAATCTACCTCTCCCTCCTGCTTTAAGACAATCCTTAAAACCTATCTCCATGACCAAATAATGTCTCCTATGGCTTGTTGACAATGTTTGTCTGATCACTTCTGTGAAGGGCCTGAGGACATTTTGCTGTATTAGAGGCTCTTTGTAAATGCAGGTAGTTGTTATTAAGGCAATATGAGCACTATTGCCAACTGACAGGGAGCTAAATGCCGCACAGAATCAACAAAAATTGAAATTCTGTCTCATTCAGAGAGTTCGGTAGAGTGGCTGGTGTGCGAACTATGGGAGAGAACTGGTGCTTTTTTGAAGGACATTTCTCAGGCTAACACATGTAGTTGGAATGGAACAGATGAAGTTTTAGTTTCCATACTACATGGAACGTCAGACCGCTTGATGTGATGTTTGTTACCAAAATGGGAATGTGTTCCATCTCCAACCATGATTTATCTAGCAGAAGAAAATAATGAATGAATTTGAAAGGAAAGGACAGTATCACATAGAGGGACTGAAGTAAGTATTGGGCTGATGGGCAGTTGTTCTGCTCCTGAGATGTCCCTATTGGATGAATTTGCAGTTCTTCAAGTCCAACTGTTGATTGTCCTTTCTCTGGCAGGATTATTCAAGTGAGCGCTTGAGGAAAACGAATGAACTGCTACGAGGAATCAAGTTACTTAAACTTTATGCTTGGGAGCAAATCTTTCATAAAAGTGTGGAAGAGACTCGACACAAGGAGTTAACAAGTCTCAAATCTTTTGCCCTCTATACCTCCATATCGAGTAAGAATCAGTTTACATTTCATTTTAAAAAGTGCAATATCAGTTTGATGTCTATGTTAAGTTGTCTTGCTCTTATCAAACTTGTATCTGTTCCATTTGTTTTGCCCTTTGTATAACCAGGAGCGGCCATGCAATCGTAACTGAATTACACATTTCCCAAAAGGGAGGAAAGCTGCATAATAAGGTTTGATTAAAGTTTAGTGTATAGTTCCTTCCCTTTCAAGATGAAATGGTTGAGAAATCATTGTTTCTGTGGCTATTGAAAGGACCTTCAGTTTCGGTATGTGTGACGATTTGAATACTGTGGCCCATAATAGAGTTCTGGAAGGTCAAAAGGAATTAATTAATTAAACAGTAAGAATGTCAAAATTAATTATATGGATCTTCCTTGTATATAAACATGACATCAATGAAGAAATTGTGGGCCATGTGAAGTTGGAGCAAGATGCCTTTTGACTAGTTTCACACTGTCTAATATCTGATCAATTACGTAAGAAAGTCATAGACCCACAGAGATTTCTTTTTATAATATTTCATATGCACATTATGCTGAAAATACCTTCTAACCTTATAGATTTTTGGGAGATTTTCCACAAAATAGCCAGGTTTTCTCTCCAGATTCTCTGACACTTTGTCAGAAAAAGCAGGGGTGCATGTTTTATGCCATCCTTCCTGAGGGGTGGGGCATAAAGATTCCAACAAGACTGGCTCCACAAAGATTGGAGCACCATTTTTAAAGAGTGTCCCAATTTCAACTTAAAGTTAAAGATTTGGGGCAGTGTGATGGCACAATGGATAACATTGCAGCCTCACAGCTCCAGGGACCTGGGTTCAATTCCTGGCTTGAGTGGAGTTTATACATTCTCCCCATATCTGTGTGGGTTTCTTCCGGGTGCTTCAGTTTCCCCCCACACTCCAAGGATGTACAGGTTAGGTTGATTAGCCATACTAAATTGCTCCTTAGTGTCCTGGGATGTGTAGGTTAGAGGGATCAGCAGGGTAAATGTGTGAGATTGTGGGCATAGGGATTGTTGTTGGTGCAGACTCGATGGGCTGAATGTAGGGATTCTATTCTATCCCAACCCCCTCCCCATCCCCACAGACATCTTGACCCCCTTCAGACAAGAGGAATACTCCCAACCCTCGACCAAAGAGAAGGGACCTTCCCGCAATCATGAACAGGGTCAGTCAACCCACCACCACCACCCCCCCCCCCACCCCAAATGCAATGCACCAGATCACTGTCCTGACATGTGTTAGGGACCAAATCAGAAACTGCAAGGTACATTATGAGTTGAGCTATGACCCCATTTTTTTCAATTTTGGCATTAGGGTGAGCATAAGGTGTTTTCTTTCTCAGTCTGATTCTATTGATCAACTAGGAAGTTTTTGTTAAAACAAATTTTATTTAACAATACAGTTTAATTATAAGAAAAATAATTAGTATAACTTTTACTAATTGAAATACTTAAACATGGCAAGGTGTAATTCTTAACAGCTATCATTGTCTATAGTTCCAATGTAAGCAGCATCCTCATAGACATAAGTCCCTCTTCAGAATCAACACATGGGTGCTATGTTTCCAGCATTTTAACCCTCTGGATAAATACAGAATGACACCTATCTTCTGACTCTCATGCAGCAACCTCCAGAGAAAGATCCACCTATAAACAACAGAATCTCAGAGATAGAAATTTATTTCCTGGCAGACCCAGTCTCAAATACCAAAGAGAAAATGAAACACACAGAAAGCGATCTCTCTCTAAGGCTCCGAAGCAGCACAGTAAGCTTGATTTCCCTGTGTAAGCCTAGCTATATCCAGTCATATGACCTTACATGTCAGTCAACCTAATAAAGGTTCACCCTGAAAAACCCTAGGTGAAAACACTAGGTGAAAACAACTCTGCATTAGTGCAGATTAAAACAAACATTCTAGCAATTAGGTGCAATTATACTGCTGCAGTAACAACAGGGTTACCAGATGAAGGCAAAATGATACCAATAATAAAACAAACTGCTTAAACAGATACTGCACAAAAAACATGACCCCAATACATTTTTCAAGGCACTATATTATCACACGTGTCCTTAAACACCCAGCTGCTACACTGGCCTCTGCACTCCCTCATGGTCAACCCACCACTTGGAAAACTCCATGTCCTTCCATGGGGGGAAGGCATGATGTGATTTAAGGATGCTCAGATACTCAGTTAGGCAACATTGGGTTTTCCACATAACCAGGCCTCCAGTGGGGTAGAAATTCTGCCCCTCGGGGATATAGCCAATAAGAATCCAGCTGTTCTCTATTGGTGTCAGTGTCTTCAGGATCAGTGGTTGCTGCCCCAGTAACGCTTCAAGAACCAGCCTGAGGATCACTAACCAAAGAAATACAACATCAGTGGGAACTGCTTAAAATGGTGCTCAATAGAATCTAGGAGCCATACATCCCAGTAAAAAGCAATGACAATTAGTGATTAATGATGCACAATGGATGATTTTTTAAAAATTGAAATTAGATCAAAAAGGCATGTACTGATTATCTAGACAGCAAAAGAGAGGATGACAAAAGAAAGGTGAGAAGTTAGGAAAGATGTCAAAAAAGGCAAAGCAAAATTATAAAAATAAATTATCAAGCCACTCAGAAAGGTAAAATATTCCACAGAGACATAAAGAACAAAATAAATTTCAGGATAGGAATAGAGCCATTAAAATAAGAGATAATGAGATAAAAATGTAGTTTTTCCAGTAGCAGAAATATTAAATAATTATTTTGCCAAGTATTTACCAGAAAGGCTAATATGGTGGGCGTCATATTTGAAGAATTGTATCCATCTGATGTTATGGTAGTCAACCAGGTTGAAGATACAGACAAAAGCTATGTTGAGGGTTTGAATTGTTTCTTAGACAGGAACTTTGACAATTTGAAGAGATTAATAAACATGTAAAGATAATTATGACAGAAATTATAGAGATAATTAATAGACTAATCAAGCTTAGAAAGAATAAGACGCCAGGATTGCATCAACATATATTAAAAGAATTTAGGTAAGTAACAGCAGAGGCATTATTTACATATGTATAAAGAAACTCATTATAAGAGATAGAATTGTCAGAGGACTGACAGACAACTAATGTGATTCCAATATTTAAAACAGAAAATAGGAAAAGTCAGGGAGCCATTGACTAATTAACTTAGCTTTGGTGATAGACATGATAATAGAAACGTTATTCTGAGATTTAATTTAAAAGACCTGGAAGTTGAAAAGATAAAACTAGTGGCATGTATTTGAAAATGGAAGGTCATGCCTGACTGGACTTATTGATTCTTTCAAAGCAGTAACAAAAAGGGTAGACCAGGGTAACACAATCAATGAGAGATTGAACAGGTTGGGTCAGTTTTATCTGGAAAAGTTAGACTGAGGGGGAAATCTGAGTTCTTTATCATTATGAAAGGTTCTGATTGGGTAAACTTGGAGAAGATATTTCTAGTTGCAGAATTCCAGAAGGACTTTGATAAGGTACTGTGTGATTGATTCATGACTGTAACCAGAACCTGTCAAGTCAGGGAGCATGTTGTAGATGGATAGCTTGTAAGAAGAGTAAGGATCATTACTCACATTGGCAAAAGGTGGAAGTGGTGTCTCACAAGAATCGGTCCTAGACCCACTGTTACTTATCATTGAAATAAATAATTTGGACCCAGGAATCAGAAGTATAAATTAGCCAATGAAACCACATGGATAGAGTGCAAAATGTAGTGTTACAGTCGTAGCTAGGGTGTACAGAAAGATCAACTTAGTATAAGTTAGGTCCATTCAAAAGTCTGACGGCAGCAGGGAAGAAGTTGTGAGAAAGTGAGAAAATGCAGGAAGACATTAATAAACTTGCAAAACAGAATTGGCAAATTAATGTAAATATAGCTAAATGTTTCTTTGATTTGATTTGATTCATTTTTGTCATGTGTATTAGTATACAGTGAGAAGTATTATTTCTTGCAAACCATAAAGAAAAAGCATACCGTTCTTAGAGAAGGAAAGAAGGGTGCAGAATGTAGTGTTACAGTCATAGCTAGGGTGTAGAGAAAGATCAACTTAGTATAAGGTAGGACCATTCAAAGCCCAATGGGAGCAGAGAAGAAGCTGTTCTTGAATCAGTTGATATGTGTCCTCAGACTTCTGTATCTTTTTCCTGAAGAAAAAGGTGGAAGAGAGAATGTCCAGGGAACGTGAGGTCCCTGACTATGCTGGTTACTTTTCTGAGAATGTAGACAGAGTCAAAGGTTGGGAGGCTGGTTTGTGTGATGGGCAGCTTCTTCCCTGCTGTCGTCAGACATTTGAATAGACCTACGAACTACTCTTCGTAGTTTCTTTGGTAGGGAGAATAAGGAGGCCATATTACCTTGGAAAATACGTGTCCAAAAACGAGATAAAGGAGCAGAGAAATCTAGGGTACAGATATACAAATTGCTAAAATTAGCAGCACAGATTTATAAAGCCATTAAAAATCAAATAAATCATTTGAGTTCATTCTTACACAAATAAAATTGAAAAACAGAAATGATTTTAAACTTGTGTATTTGAAGCATTGTAAATAGTTCTGGTCTCCATATTTTAGAGGTTATGGAGATAATGGGGATGGTGTAAAAGAGATTTACAAGAATGATACCAGAAGCTTATATCTATCAGGAAAGATTTAACAAGTAAAGTCTGTTTGCTCTAAGAAGAAAGAGATGAAAGGAATCTTTAGCAGTGTGAAATGCTTTGATAGGGTGGATGTAGAAAGGATGTTTCCCTTCCAGATGCAGCATGAATTAAGGGCCATAAATAAAAGATAATCTCTTAAATCCAGGAGAGAGCAGTTTTGATGTGGAAGTTGTGACCACAAGTTGGAGATGAGCCAGGTGAATGTCAGAGAAGAGTGGAAATCGGAAGAAAAGTTGATTGTTTTTTCTAGATCAGGATGAGAACAGGAGACAACACTAATACATCAATTTGCCGGAGATTTGAGGAAGGGAGCTTGAGTATGAATAAAACAAAGCATGTTCCACATAGCCCACAAAAAGAAGAAAACCTCAGCTAGGCAGAAGGAAGGTTGTGGATGGAGGCTGGTTAGCTCTTCATTCAAAGACACCGAAGACCAATTCTGGTGGGAGATGGAATTGTTGGGAATTGGAACATTCATAGTGAAGAGATGATAGTTAGGGTCAGGAAATTGTTTTAGGTTAAGTTTGAAATGGCAAGATCATTGTGCAAAAAGACAAAATCAATGCATTCCAATTATCTCAAATTTTCAGCAAATTCCTGGTCATTATATAAGTGTAAGGAGTGCATTCCTTTAACATGGGGCTGAATTATGCAACATATCCTGGTAGAGCTAAGCCCTATCCTCTATCTCTGATTCAAATGAAGTCTATACTTTATTTTGACTTCAAATCTGTGGAGCTGTGCCTCTGTGACAGTGTACACACTTGCTGTTCATATAATTAAAATAATGAAATCCTGCAGATTGCTGAGTAGCTCCTGCAAGTAAATCATTTTTCATCTAGTGTTTGGTGTTTGACATACTGTTAGAGTAGCAGTAAGCTCCTCTACCCAATCATTCAATTGAGAATAAGACCATAAGACATAGGAGCATGGATAGGCCATTCAGCCCATCAATGTGTGCTGTCATTCAATGAGATCATGACTGAATGATAATCCTCAACTCCACTTTCCCACCTTATCCTCATAACCTTTGATTCCCAGATCAAAAATCTGTCTACCTCAGCTTTTAACACACGTAACTACCTGCTTCTACAGCACTCTACAGTGAAGAATTCCACAGCTTCACTACCCTCTGAGGGAAAAAATTCTTCCTCCTCTCTGTTTTAAATGGGTGACCCTTACTCTGAGATTATGCCTCCAGTCCTAGACTCTCCCACAAAGGGAAATAACCACACTTATCATCTAACCTGTCAAGCCTCCTGAAAATCCTATGTCTCAATGAGGTTTTCTTATCTAAACTCCAATGAGTACAGGCCCAACCTACCCAACCACTCTTCATAAGCACATCCCTCCATACCCAGGATCAAGTGAGTGAACCTTCTCTGGATTGCTTCCAATGCCAATATACCTTTGCTTAGATAAGGGAATCAAAACTGTTCACGGTATTTCAGATGTGCTCTAACTAATGCCTTGTATAGTTTTATTAAAATTTCTCTATTTTTGTACTCCATTCCCTTTGAAATAAAGGCTAATATTCCAATTGCCTTCCTTATTACCTGCTGAACTTGCATGCTAGCTTTTTGCACAAGGACCCCCAAAACCTTCTATAGCTTTCTATAGTCATTCTTCATTTAAATAATATTCTGTTCCTTTATTCTTCTTCCTAAAGTACATTATTGTGCATTTTCACTTATCTTGTCTTTATCCCTCTGTAGACTCTATCATCCTTACCACTTGATTTCCCATGGATTTTTGTCATCTGCAAACTTGGAATAATATATTCACTTCCCTCTCCAAGTCATTAATATATATTGTGAATAGTTGTGACCCCAGCTCTCATCCCTGTGGCACTCTACTAGTTACAGTTTGTCATCTTAAAAATCCCCCTCCCAACTCTCTGGCTTCTATCAATTAACCAATTCTCTGTCCTTGCTAATATACTACCCCCAACACCATGGATTCATCTTATTAAGCAACCTTTTGTGTGGTACCTTATTGAATGCCTTTTGGAAATCCAACTATATTACATCTACAAGTTTCCCTTTTTCTATCCTGTTTGTTACTATCTCGAAGAATTCAAGTAAATTGTCAGGTAGAATTGTATGAATTGGATCAAAATTGCTTTATTTGGAATTGTTGGCATGAGTAACTAATTAAGATAAAAGAATTAGGTTCATAGTCAGACAGAATCTCTTTTGGAACCAACTCAAGTAAACATTTGTAGAAATGTGTAGGCCACAGATCTGCACTCATGCATGCAAGACCTATCATAACTCAAGATACTTCACACTCAAAGACTTTAATTTCCACAAGTCTTCTTTCAATCATCTATTGCAACTCTATCTGACCAGGAAGATTGTGGATGGGAGTTTATAGCCTCGCTCGTCCCAAAACTGTAAAATCCCACCCAAGATCAATGAATTTTCCCATTGCCCACCTTTCATCCATTCTAATTGCTGTAGTGGGTGGGCCTATGTACCTGTAATGGAGCTATCCCAACTTTTTAGTTTGAGAAGTCTAGAGAATGTATAGTATCCTTTCAGAGTTACCATAAATACGTGTGTAAAGGTTGAATTTTTGAGACAAACCTTTCAGATCAATGGTCATAGAGTCAACTTTTACACGGGCAGTATTTTTGAAAGGTTAACATGTGTGCTTGATTTGCACTAATTTGACTGGACAAGTTTACCTCGGGTGATGGGAAAGCTGAAGTATTGCTAAATTAATTTAAATCATTTTTAATGCATTATAAAAGGATGCTGAAATCTGTTCAATAAACTTTTCAAATCTGATCCTCTGCTCGATATTCTTAAACATAGAACTGCTGCAAAAGAAAACCTAGCCCATAATTGCATTTACCTCATTTTATAAAAGTACCATTCAATGCCTCAGTTTTTGAATGCTATTAGTTAGTAAGACCGCCTTCTACCCTTGCACAGTGCAAAGTTCCATTATGCTCACCCTTTTTAAAAAAGAAATAAATCAGCATTTATAATCTCAGCTATTAGTGCATTATTTTTGATGGGTTAACTTCTCTTTGTAATTTGTATGACAACTGGGAATTTTTTTTTTACTAATGTTGTGAAATATTTGGTTGGTTTCATTTTTGCCTTTCCAATTGTAGCCCGAGCATTTGAAGCCTTTGCTTCTCTCTTCCTAGCCACTCATTCCCTTTGGTTGTGTCATTTTGGGCCATTGATACTTGAAAAACAAGGGTTGACTTTTACATGAATACGTATAGAACATAACAGCAATATACATGTGTCATGGTGCTGTACTTGATGTATCTTTGTATGGTATTGTAAAATTAAATCAGTAAGTGATGCAAAAAAGGGTGATATCACTCATCTTGGGGAAAGTCTTAAAAATCACCTTATTTCGCTTCCTCTATAGTTTCATTCCCAATTATCTTTAAATTTGCCTTTTTGAACACATGCATTACTTCACCCTCCTTTTAACTGTCAGCACATCCTCCAAGCAGAGAAGTTTGTATAGAATTTCTGCAATCATATATCATAAATTCAGTGGGAGATTGGGAGAAGTCCTGGAGAAAGGGTGAGAATATTGGAACTTTGCACAGAACAAGAATGGACTCATTAATTATTATCGCTCAAAGACCACTAATTTCATAAAATGCAGTTGGAGTGGAATCCTCGACTAGGCTTTTTTTGCAGCAGGTTATCCGTAGGAGTCAACGATAATTAACACTGCTTCTCTGGAGCTTCTATCAATATTCTGTCAAAATTACAGCGGGGATGGGTATTAGCACAGAAATTCTAACTCTATAGTATTGAAATGTCAGAAGTCTCAAGGGTATATGCAATGACATTTAAGTGCTAATCCTTGCACCCCAGTGTGTGTTTGTACAATGGAACACATGAACATGCAGTGTACAGCTAGCTTTTTTTGGAAGAATCCATTTCTGATAAGTATGGCATGATTTCAATTGTATCTTTAAGATTAAAAATGTGTCAGTCTGTAGTGTGCTCTTGGATAATAAGTGATGAAAGAGCTGTGAGGTTATCTGAACGCTTTGCATGCAGCTGCCATCAATGTTTCACATTCTGAGAGGCAATTTTTGAGTGTAATGCATATTTTGCCAATCTGCTTGCAGCGTGGTCCGTCTTATCTTGGCAAACGTTTTGATATTTGAAAATTTCTTAGACATCTATTTGTGTGCTACACTGGGATTTTTGCATTCACAATAATCATCACCTCGGCACTCTAGACTCAGATGGTAGGCCAAAAACATTTCAACACTTAGGGTGGGAATTTCAACAGCCTGTCTCTCAGCCTCAGAAGCCACATGGAATTGGTCAGTCACAAAAGAGAAATGTATTGTAGCTCACCAAAAACAGGGGCACAAGTGATTTAAAAAAATTATGCTATGTTGTTAAGTTTCTTTTTCTTACAATAACATGTAAAATTTATTGCTTAGCACCATTCCCACATCTTGCCGACTGTTGTATGTATTGCCCTTTCATTTCTTTTATGCTATTATGTGACATAACTTATTAGGTGTGCATTGGGTGAATGTGTGGCTGAAAGTTTCTTTATTGCAGAGAGAGGGTGCTGGTACTGGAAGTGGGTTGGAGAATTCCAGTTGTGATGTTTTCCTCTGTAAGTCATCACTTGCTGAATATTTGAGCTTCTAGGACATCACTGACACTCGGGCAGCAATGTATGCAGCTTGTTAGGCAATGGTGCCTCATCTTAATATTCCTCCACCTCATTGTTCTTACCTGAAGCCTTCACTCATTTCCACATGCAATGCTTTTTGCTCAACTATGTTAGGAAAGAGTCAGCACACCACTGTCATTCTGTATCACCTCACAGTGAGCATTAAACAGTACTCCAGATCTGTCTCGGCACCTACATTGCATTCTCACTATTCCATTGACTCCCATTATAATATATCTGGTGGTCATGTAGCCTGGTTTCAACACTCCTGCACCTGTGTTATGGAACTTCCCACAGGTGTCATGAGCCAGATTTACAAAGGACAGCTTTTGTCTCCTATTTATTAGTCCTTAAATCTCCTTGTTCAAATTAAAAGGTCTTGAGTGCCCAACTGCCTCAATATGAAAGCACCATGCTGCACACCAGCATAAGCCTCTTCTTGAGGTTGTACATCTCTGCACTAATATAGTAACATTCCTTGTCATTAATAAAAACTCATAGTCGTTCTGCTGGCACTCAGATTGGCACATGTCTGCAGAGACAGTCTTGCAAATGGGGCAGCACGGTGGCACTGTGGTTAGCACTGCAGCCTCACAGCGCCAGGGACACAGGTTTTATTTCGGGCTTGGGTCAATGTGTGGACTTTACACATTTTCTCCATGTCTGTGCGTGTTTCCTCTGGGTGCACTGGTTTCCTCCCACAGTTTGAAATATGTGCCAGTTAGGTGCATTGGCTGTGCTAAATTCTCCCTCAGTGTACCCAAACAGGTGCCGGAGTGTGATGACTAGGAGATTTGCACAGTAACTTCATTGCAGTATTAATGTAAGCCTATTTGTGACAAATAAATAAAACTTTAAAACTTTTCTTTTATAAATTACATTGTTTACTGATCCTAAACAGAAAGGTACGTTGAATCCACATTCTCACACCGGCCACAATTGAAGTGTCTCCTGTGACCTCAGCCCTTATCTTGTGCATCTGCCTCTTGTGTATTTGCTAATCCCACAACAGTAAGTCAAATCAGCTGTAAGATTTGAGCATTTATTAAGTTCAGGTTATCTGAATGTGATGGGTCTTAGTGAAATGTACCGGCCAATGGCAAGCTGCCTCTACCACAGGAAAAAATACTATGGGGTGAGCGTATAATCCCACCCTTGGGCAAATTTTCTCCATTTCTCTGTATAGCATCACAGCGGGCAGGAAAATTGGCATTAAAGCTATCAGCCCCAACAATGGATTTATCAGTCATATTGCTCACAACATTGAGAAAAATTGACAAGGGCAGGCCCCACAATGTCAGGCTGGAGCCTGCCCTACCAGCAAATTAGTTTTTTAAAGGTCTCCCTCATACGCAAAAGTAAAAGTCAAACACTAGCCCTACACCCACACAACTGCCCAGTCATGACTTTCTCTCACTGAGCAATGCACTCGCCAAAACTCCAGTGGGTCTGTAAACAGGATGGGGGAAGGGATGGGGTGGGGGTAGCGGGGAGGGGGTGATGGGGGATATTGTGAGACAAAGAATCTGATAATTAGATTTAATGAATCCTGTTATGTCACTGGTGGGTGGTGGGGACAATCACTACAGGATATTCATTGATGCATAATGCGATTTGGGCCTCTTGTGAGATTTTGCACCCACGTCAGCATTCATGCCCGATGTGAACAGGAGCACAAAATCCCTGCCAATGTCTTTGTTTTCCACCTGCCCTGACTCATGCGCAGACTCTAATAAACAGGTTACTTCCTGCAGCCAAACATTCTCAATGAGACTTAAAAGTTAGGTTGTGGTTGTCATTTTTTTCTTCCAAATTAACCATACATCCAGTCCTAACCAATGTTGTCTGTAGCTTCCCTTTGCTGTGTGCAGCCTGATTGTTGCACTGTCCAGTCCTATTAAGATTGCACATGTGCCTATCTTAAAGGGAACATTGTTTGTGCATGACCTGTTAGTACATGCACACCATATTCCTGATTGTTACACAGCTACGCTAGTAAAGCTCAGAGGGGACATTGTCTCCCTACCCAGCCATCCCTCAATTTCCTCCCCGTTAATTTAAACCATTAATTTTGCACCACAAAAATCCAGGTTGATGAATCTGATCTAAGGCATGATGTGATTCAATGTTGTTCCATATTGTCAATAGGTAATACCAGGTCAATAGGAAAAACTCAAGCTTTTCAAACCTAGACTGAATCAGCACGATCTTTGATACAGTTTGCACTGTTTCTAGCTGCTTCATCAATTTCTAAAACATATAAAAAAACCCAATGAAATGCCACACGTAATCCCCAATTGCAACATATGTTTTTAGATGACTCTCGCAGACGACATCAAATGATGTAATGAAACCTAGACCACAGCACAAAACTGTTGAGAGGACAGAGCTAATTTGTATTAAATTACCAGTCTCACAAGAGTCCATAGGATGTGTTATGTGGGTAATGGTTTATTGAGCTGTAATGGAGATGCTCTTCTGAGCTTGGAGTTAAGGCGCAACATTGGAATAAATTGCCCTGTTCTATATCTAACCATACTGTATGTATCAGTGTTTCATATTGCAAAAATTGAAAACACGTTCTATTTTTTAGCTCTATTAGCTGTCCCTTCCTTGCTTCCCATTAAAACTTCAAATATCAGTTTACACACGACTATTTTGAGTGATTCTCATTAAGAAAGCATGAGATGATGATACACATTCAAGTTCATTTGTTTCCTTGTTGATTTAGTCAAGTCCTCAGTGTCAGTTTACTTGATATTTCCAATATATTATCAGCACCAAAGGGGGCAATGCTGACACACAAAGCAGAAATATCCATGTCAGTAAGCAGAAGGTTTTGCAGTATTTAATATTAACACATGAAAACAGACAGTTCCAGCTTCATGACCAATGATACCCATATTCTAAAACTAATAAAGATCTGAGGCAAATAAAATGTATGAAGTGAATAAGGCTAAATATTACTTTTGTGAAGGTGTTGCAACAAAAACATGAGGACAATGAGATTGAACTTGACTCTTATCCCAAGACAGTTTCTGGGAAAAGCATTTGTTGTGTATTCCTGTTGGGCAAGATTCTCCAGTCTCCCACTGGCAGCAGTTGGTGCATTATTTTCTAACGGTGGGATTTTCCAGTCCCTTTGCTGTTAATGACAATTCCTGTTAATGTCACCCAACGCCAGTGGAAAACCCACAGGCAAGGGTGCACTGCCGGTGAGACCAGAGAATCCCACCGGTGTGATCCGGCCATTATGTCTGATGTTTCCTTACTAGCAGCTTTGCAGCGGAAGGGGGCACTTTAAGAGACCGATCATGTGATATCACTGATGATGTCATCAGCTGTTTGCACAGGCAATCAGGCAGTCCATCTTAACAGCCTGTAGTGTTAATATCCTTTCAATAAAGTTCATTTGAATCCTTGAAGCTTGCAGCCTAACTTTTAAAACCCCACATAGAAAACGGGTGATGAGGTGGTCTGACCACACTTGTAGCCATTTAAAAGGAAGAAAAAAGTGGAAAATGTCTGACAGTATTGTAGACACCCGACAGAGGAATAAATAATTGAAATCATCGCTACACAAAAGCAGGTGAGGGAGGGCTGCCAAACAACTGTCACAGCCACAGGAGGAACTAAAAATAATTTAAGATTCTGGAGAAAATAACTTCAGAAAGAAGCTTGCCACATGCTCTGTTCCAAAAATATCTGTAACAGCACCAGGAGCACCATCAGTAGCAAGTACCCTGCTACAACAATTTAGAGCTGGTGGTCTTGCAAAACACAAAGGAAGCAGGCTGAGCTAAAGTTTACCTTGTTTTGGGGAGTAAAGGAGCATGGTAGTGCTGAAAATTATGTGCACATCATGCTCATACAGCCCTTTCCATAGTAAAAATAACGAGAGTCATCGGCGCTGTAGGACCGCTTGATGACAATACAGAGCAGAGGAGCTCATATACAGAGGGATTCAACTAAATAAACAAGATAGCGGCAGATATTGTGGTCCAAACTTTCCTGAGCATAACTGGGAGAAAAGCATTTAACCTCCTGAGATGTTTGTTACAGCCAGAAAACACAGTAAGAAGCCTCACAACACCAGGTTAAAGCCCAACAGGTTTATTTGAGAGCAAAAGCCACCAGATTTCAGAGCACTGGCTGCCTTTTCATCAGGTGATTAGGAGGTGAGTGTGAGTGGGATTAAAACTCCCACTCAGCTGACAAAGGGCAGCCAGTGCTCCGAAAGCAAGTGGCTTTTGCTACCAAATAAACCTGTTGGACTTTAACCCGGTGTTGTGAGACGTCTTACTGTGTTTACCCCAGTCCAACACCGGCATCTCCACATCACAGCCAGAAAACCCAAGCATGAAAACATACGATTAAATAAATGAATACCTCACATCCATCTTCACCCAAAAGAATGAGGATGATGGTTTGGAATTCAGGCAGAGAGCCTGTGAGGTTCTTGAGCAAATTGACATAGGGAAGGACAAGGTATTGGAGGTGTTGGTAGACAAAGTGAATAAATCTCCAGGTCTAGATGAATTGTGTCCTAGGCTGCTGTGGGGGGCAAGGGAGGATTTTGCAGGGACTCTGACCCAAATTTTCAATTCCTCTCTGGCTACGGGGAAGGTGCCAGATGACTGGAGAATAGCTAATGTGGTTCCGCTATTTAAGAAGGGATAAAACCAGCGAACTACAAACCAGTGAGTCTCATGCCAGTGGTAGGGAAACTACTAGAGAAACTTCTGAAGGAGATCATCTATCACCACTTGGAGAAGTAAAGCTTGATCAGGGATACTCAATATGGCTTTGTCAGAGGGAGGTCATGCCTAACAAATTTGATTTTTTTGAGGAGGTTATCAGGTGTGTAGATGAGGGTAGTGCAGTTGATGTAGTTTATATGAATTTCAGCAAAGCCTTTGACAAGGTTCCACATGGGAGACTTGTAAAGAAGGTAAATTCACATGGGATACAGGGTAATTTGATAACGTGGATTCAAAATTGGTTCACTTGTAGGAAACAGAGGGTGATGACAGAAGGCTGCTTTAGTGACTGGAAGCTAGTGTCCAATGGCCTACTACAGGGATGTGTGTTGGGTCCCCTATTACTAGTCATTTATATAAGTGACATTGATGATTATGTGGAGGCAGGATTAATAAGTTTGTCTACTTACTAACTGTAGACAAGTGTGATTCACAGTGAGGTTGAGTGTCTTGGGCTACAAGAAAATATAGACAGATTGGTCAATTGGGCAGATAATTGGCAGATGGAATGTAATCCTGGAAAGTGTGAGCTGATATTCATTGAAAGGAGTAATTTGACAGGAAAGTATTCAATGATTGATAGGGCACTAGGAAGTTCGGTGCGACAAAGAGACCTTGATGTATTTGTCCACAGAAAGCAGCAGGGCATGTTAGTAGGGTGGTGAAAAGGGCATATGGGACACTTGACATTCTCAACTGAGACATAGATTACAAAAGCAGAGAAGTCATGTTGAAATGTATAGAACTGTGGTGAGGCCACAGCCAGAGAATTGTGAGCACATTATTGGAAGGATGTGATTGCACTGGAGTAGGTACAGAGGAGATATACCAGGATGCTGCCTGGGATGAAAGATTTACTTTATGAAGAGAGGTTGGATAGGCTTGTGTTGTTTTCGTTAGAATGGAGAAGACTGAGGGGCGACCTGATCGAAGTGTACAAGATTATGAGAGACATGGACAGTGTGGATAAGGAGCAGCTATTCCCCTTAGTGAAGGGTCAGTCACAAGGGGACATAGGTTCAAGGTGAAGGGCAGAAGGTTTAGGGGGGATATGAGGAAAAACATTTTTACCCAAAAGGTGGTGATGGTCTGGAATGTGCTGACTGGGAGGGTGATAGAGGCGGGTTGCCTCACATCCTTTAAAAAGTATTTGGTTGAGCATAACATTCAGGGCTATGAGCCAAGTGCTGGCAGATGGGATTAGGTTGGAGTTCAGGTGTTTGTAATGTGCCGTTGTGGACTCAATGAGCTTCTGTGCTGTACGATTCTATGATTCTAAGAAATAGTGGAAAAATTGCAGGGAACTATTCAACTAAACCTTTCGTCAATGCCAAAAGCAAGAAGGTGAATTGGTCACACAGTGTGTAGCTACCTTGAGGAGACTAGCTGAGCACTGCAAACTGAGGGATGTCTTGAATGACACCATTAAAGATAGATTAGTCTATGACTTAAGGAGCAAGTCTATTCAAAACAGTTGTCAACAAAAAGCAACCTAACCCTAAAGAAAGCTTTGGAAATTGCTCTATCCATGGAATTAGCAGCCAAAGAGGCTCAACAGTTGAGTTAACAAAGAACAAAGAACAACCCAGCACGGGAAACAGGCCCTTTGGCCCAATAAGCCCGCGCCGCCGCATCACCCTACACCTATTCTACCCTGCGTATCTACAAATAGAACCCCTGACTTAGCCAGATTCAGGGGAGAATAGTGTCAATTTGGTAAAACCAATCAGCCTAAGAGCACATCTTTGGGGTGTGGGAGGAAACCGGAGCGCCCGGAGGAAACCCATGCAACCACAGGGAGAATGCGCAAACTCCCACAGACACAGGCCCAAATCCATGTATCTGCACAGCTAGCAGTGCTAGTCACCGAGGCGTTGCGGTGCCCGTCTACCGGTCCAGGATCAAGCACACACACCGACACGAAGTACTAGGCCACTCCCGGAACCTCCAGGAGCAGCCCACGCACGACCCACCGTGTGCATGCCCCTCGTTTGACAACGAGGTGGACCTCCACCTGCGGAGTGAAAAGACAAAAACGTTAATCACAAGCCTGCCTTTCCGGTGTCTCCCGAGGTTCTAACCCTTATTCAATAACCCCTACCATAACCCTCCATCCTCGTTTCACTCATGTGCCTATCTAACTGAACCTTAAACGAGTCCAACGTTCCCGCCTCCACCACCCCACTCGGTAGCGCGTTCCATACCCCCACTACTCTCTGCGTAAAGAACCTTCCTCTCATATCCAAATTATACCTCTCCCCCCTCACCCTTAAATCATGTCCTCTTGTATTCGTAACCAATCTAGGGAGCAGTCTCTCACTATTGACCCTGTCTATTCCCTTCAGTATCTTATATACCTCTATCATGTCACCCCTCAATCTCCGTCTTTCCAAAGAGAACAGTCCCAGTTTCTCCATCCTTTCCTCGTAACCCAACCCCTCCATGCCAGGCAACATCCTGGTAAACCTCCTCTGCACCCTTTCCAGAGCCTCCCCGTCCTTCCGGTAGTAAGGTGACCAGAACTGGACGCAGTACTCCAAATGCGGTCTAACCAACGTTCTATACAACTGAAGCATTAGACGGCAGCTTTTAGACTCTATACCTCTTCCTATAAAGGCTAGCATTCCATAAGCCTTCCTGACAACATTCTCCACTTGTGTCACAACCTTCATGGATTTGTGAACCTGCACTCCCAGGTCCCTCTGTGTTTCTATACTCCTAATTTGTCTACCTTTAATCACATAGCTCCTCTCTACATTATTCCTTCCAAAATGCATCACCTCGCATTTGTCAGGATTAAATTCCATCTGCCACCTATCTGCCCAATGCACCAACCTATGTATATCCTGTTGTATCACCTGACAATCCACTTCAGTACCAGCCAACCCTGCCATCTTGGTGTCATCAGCAAACTTGCTGATCACACCACCTACGCTCTCTTCCAAGTCATTTATGTAGACTACAAAGAGGAGAGGTCCCAGTACCGAGCCCTGCGGCACACCACTTGTCACTGGCCTCCAGCTGGACAAAGTCCCCTCCACAACTACCCTCTGTCTCCTATTGCCCAGCCAGTCCTCAATCCACCTAGCTACCTGACCCCGTATCCCATGCGCCTTAACCTTTTCTACCAGCCTACCATGAGGGACTTTGTCAAACGCCTTACTGAAATCCATATAGATGACATCAACGGCTTGCCCATCGTCAACCGTTTTTGTCACCTCCTCAAAGAATTCCACCAGATTCGTAAGGCAAGACCTCCCTCTAACAAAGCCATGTTGCGTATCCCCAATCAGACCGCAACGCTCCAAATGCTCATACATCCTACCCCTAAGTACTTTTTCCATTAATTTCCCTACCACCGATGTCAAACTCACTGGCCTATAATTCCCAGGGTTATCCCTACTACCTTTTTTGAACAGCGGTACCACATTTGCCACCCTCCAGTCTTCTGGGACCTCACCTGTGTCCAAAGAAGAGACAAAGATTTGCGCCAGAGGCCCAGCAATTTCATCTTTCACCTCCCTAAACAGCCTGGGATAAATACCATCTGGCCCCGGAGCTTTATCCGTCCTTACGCTACCTAAAAGCCCTAGCACTTCCTCCCTCGTAATAGATATTTCCTGCAGCTGATCCTCAGCTCCCTCTAACAGACCGCACGATTCCGAACCCCTCTCCTTCGTGAATACCGACGCAAAGTATTCATTCAGGAGCTCCCCCATTCCCTCCGACTCAATATATAACTCCCCGCTTTTGTCCCTAAGAGGACCAATTTTCCCTCTAACTACTCTCTTGCTCCTAATATAGGAATAAAATGCCTTTGGATTCTCCTTAATCCTACCAGCCAAAGCCATTTCATGCCCTCTCTTCTCCCTTCTAATTCCCCTTTTTAGCTCCCTCCTACTCTCTCTATATTCCTCCAGCGCACTCTCCGTACCCAGTCGTTTCGACCTAACATACGCCTCCCTCTTCTTCCTGACCAAGTCTTCGATACCCCCTGTAATCCACGGCTCTTTAATCCTACCTTTCCCATCCTTCCTCTTAACCGGAACATACCTCCCCTGCAACCATTTCATTTTGCCTTTAAAAGCCTCCCACTTGCCAACCGTGGACTTGCCAGCTAACAGTCCTTCCCAATCAGTGTCCTGCAGCTCCCTCCTAATCCTGCTATAGCTCGCCTTTCCCCAGTTCAGCACACTCCCGTTCGGCCGGCACTCGTCCCTTTCCATTTTTATCCTAAAGTAGACGGACTTGTGGTCACTATTAGCCACATGTTCACCTACCTCTACCTCTCCCACCTGCCCCGGCTCATTACCCAACACTAAATCCAGTATAGCCTCTCCCCTAGTCGGACTAGTTGCATACTGCTCTAGAGACCCTTCCAAAACACATTTCACAAACTCCTCTCCCTCCGTACCCCCAGCTCTAGGCCCCCTCCAATTCACTCCAGGAAGATTAAAGTCACCCACTACAACCACCCTATTCTTCCTGCACCTATCCAAAATGCCCCTGCAAATACCTTCCTCCACTGACCTCGGGCTGTTGGGTGGTCTATAGTACACCCCTAGCAATGTAATCTCTCCCTTTTTATTCCTCAACTCCACCCACAGCGACTCAATCCCTATCTCTTCCATATTGTCCTCCCTCTGCACTACTGTGATGTTTTCCTTTACCAACAGTGCCACCCCTCCACCTCTCTTCAACCCTCTTCTGTCACACCTAAAACACTTGTACCCAGGAACATTCAGCTGCCAGTCCTGCCCTTCCCTTAACCATGTCTCTGTTACAGCCACCACATCTAACTGCCTCACACACATCAAGTTTGAGCACAAGAATTCATAAGATGTCAGTCGAAAACTGAACACAGATGCAGATTTGCAATTGCCATCAGTATGCAAAAACTGGGCACTCTGCAGCAGATTGTTAGTGCAAAGGCATCGTGTGCAGGAACTGTAGCTAAAAAGGGCCACATTGAATGTGCCTTTTGAAAAAGAAACAAGTTTCAGGCCAGAATTCCAAAAAACCAAAAGCTGAATGCATCAAAAGAAATGCTGAATAAGGGAGAAAGTATTGATATGATACAAAAAGAGCATGAAAAAGGACTTGCGATGCAGTCTAAAGATGAACCATCATTAAACAAATTGGCTATTGCTGGTACAGCAAACTGGTACTGGATGAACAGCTGGCAAAAATAGAAGTGGACATTAGAGCTGCAGTTTCATTGATACCGGAAGCTGTTTACGAAGAAAAACTTCAAAACCCTACAATACCCCTGTGCATTGACACTTCACCCCTTAGGCAGTGCCAGAGGGCCCAGGCTGGCACAGCCAAGGTGGCAATGCCCATGTGGCACTCCCCAGCACCCAATCCTCTGGGGGACATTGATTGCCCCCCTTCACTCCAACAGGGTCAGGCTGCCAGCGCCCCACAAGTGGGGAATTATACTAACGTGAAATATTCCTGGAGAGCAGGAGAGGCTAGCGGGCCTGGGACTGAAATCTCCGGGCCCACTAATGGTATTAAAATTGTATGGAGATGCTAATTTAAATAAATTAAGCTGCTGGGCCAATTTCTAGCGTGGAGCTGATGGCACTGAATATCTGGCTGCCGGAGACTATGGAGACCATAGTGCCCAGTGGACAGCCTGCAAAATGGCTGCTGCTAGAGTCTCCTGTGAGAATTGCCCCATAATTTTAGGTAGAAGGTTCAGTTTGCCCAGACCTTAGCTGAAACCATTGTGGCATTTCCCCTTCTTCCACAGTACCTATGCAATGCAATGCTGCACAATGTTTAAATTGATGCCATGTAAACCAGAAGACATCATTCAACTTTCTTGTAGTGTCCAGGTCAAGTTTCAGAACAAAATCTGATCTTTTCACTTACCCAAATGTAAATCCCTTGATTCAATATTGAATTAGGAATTGATCTAATTAGTTTTTGAATACATTAATACTTATTGCACTAAGTGGCAGTATATTCCATCAATTGATTATTAAGCATGAAGAAGTTGCCTTTGTAGGGCAGTTTTGTGCGATTTTTAATGCTACCCTTTGGTTCCTCAAGTTTGGTCCTGCACATTAAATTTGAACCATTATGAGGTAATGGAGTGAATGGAGACATTCACTCCATTGGCTTATAATGGTTCAAGTCCAATCTAACCAGTGGGGAGAAATCTGGCAGTATAACATTCATAAACCATCATGCTTCCAGTTGCATTATCTTGCATTGAGTCTTGAGGAGTCTATTACATTTTATATTTTTAGTAACCTCATTCCAGCAGCTTTAGTTAGTTTTGATGTTGTTTAAGCACTCTTAACAATGACTACAGGATAACAGATAGCAAGAAATGAATCAAAATTGTTAATTCAATTGAGACTATTGATGATGTTTCCTATTTATCATTGGCAAAATTCTCCAGCTTCTAAGTTATCCTGAAACTTTACTACCATCCATTTGTTATGGGGCAAGAAATGTGATTGAAAGATTCTTCAAACAAGTTATTTTGAGTTGTGTACCAGTAGTAAACAAAAGAAAAATAGATGGAAGTTCTATAACCAGAATCTGGCCCCAAAGAGTGTTCCTCTTCTGGTAAACCCTCTTCTGCCAATGGGCCAGGAAGATCCAGCCCAATGTTTCAAGTTGATGAAATTTCATCAGAACTGGAAAACTGGAGATGTAACATAGTGCAGAGGTGAACATGTGTTCGGTGCATACTGACATCACATTGGAGGTGGCACGGTGAAGGAAGAGCTACTGAAATTGAAGGCTGGTGGGATGCAAGGTGAAGACAAAGAGTGTATTGTGTTTCTTGGAGGGAAGAAATGGGTGGGAACAAACGTAAAAGGAAATGTGATGGTCACAGTCAAGGACCCTGTAAACTATACTGCAGAGGAATCCTCAACTGAGAAGAATGGAAGATTGGTTCCAAATGTGGCAGGAAAACTTGCACGTTTGACAGACCATCCAAAGATACGTTGACTTTTGGCAGGAGTTTCTTGTCCTGAATCCTGACCATATTGAAGCACTGATATGGAAGATGGCATCATTTGAACAATTGTGATGGGATGGAGAATTGGGCCCTTGCAGGCAAACAGGGTTAGACAGGGTAGATTCAGAAAGAATGGTGGGGCAGTCCAGAACTAGGGGTCAGAGTTTGAGGATAAGGAGTAGACCTTTTAGGACTGAGGTGAGGAGAAATTTCTTCACCCAGAGGGTGGTGGAAGTATGGAACTCACTACCACAGTAAGCAGTTGAGGTCAAAATGTTGTCTGATTTCAAGAAAAAATTAGAGATAGATTTTGGGGCGAAAGGGATCAAGGGATATGGGGAAAGGGGAGATCAGGATATTGAATTTGATGATCAACTATGACAAAAATGAATAGAGGTGCAGGCTCGAAGGGCCAAATGGCCTACTCCTGCTTTTAGTTTCTATGTATCTATGAAATGTGGTGGCAAGAAGGGAAGTCAAGATAGCTGTGGCAGTCAGCAAGTTTTTTGTGAATAACTTATCCTCAGAAATGGGAATAGTGAAATCAGAGAACAGAAATGAAAAATTTGAGCTGGACAATGGGAATGTTGCAGAAGGATGAATATTGGAAGCCAAATTGATGGGATTTTCCATTTGAGGAAATGGCAGCACTATGGTACAATATGGTAGGGGCTGCATGGTGGCAAAGTGGTTAGCACTGCTGCCTCACAGCACCAGGGACCTGGGTTCGATTCCCAGTTTGGGTCACTGTCTGTGTGGAGTCTGCACGTTCTCCGTGTCTGCATGGGTTTCTTCTAGATACTCCAGTTTCCTCCCACAGTCCAAAAATGTGCTGGTTAGGTGCATTGGCCATGTTAAATTCCCCCTCAGTGTACCCAAACAGAGTGTGGCGCCTAGGGGATTTTCACAGTATCTTCATGGTAGTGTGAATGTAAGCCTACTTGTGATTCATAAATAAACTTTTACTTTAAACTGGAATGTGGAACTCCAAATGATATTGCTGGCATCAAATCTGATTGGCCTGCCTGCACACTTCACTGAAATATTCACGATGTACTCACTAAGTGAGTCAGGATTTGGGTCAGGAGTACTGCATGCGTTCTGCAGATGTCCTTTTGGAACTCACAAGGACTCAGCACCCCCAAAAACTAAATATTTATGTAAACACAAACTTTTAATAATACGATGAACTGTTACAGCAGTACTTCATGAAGAAGCCAATTAGTTTAATATTTTCTTTAGCTTTATATATTTCATGATATTCACTATGAAAACCCACATCCTAAACTAATTGGCAGTAAAAATAAAAACTTGCATCCCATTCTTCTAGCAAGAGAACATGGGGATGTACACTGTCCTCATTTAGAAACAAAATATTCTGGATTCAGCATAAGCAACTTAATGGGGAGCTGTGTTGCCTGGCATCCTGTACGTCAGTCAGTATTTTAGTTTAGTTGCAATCTGCGCCCCCCCCCCCCACCCCCACCCTGCCCCTTCCCCCTCCCCAACCCCCTCCACACTTAAATCTCAGTGTGATCTTGCAACAGGCTGGCTTTTTCAGATGCTCCCCCTTTGGTTCCACTAATCAGTGAAGATGGATGGACAAAGATAAGACTGTCTGTGAAGCAAGCAAATATCTCAGCTACTGTGACAGTCACACACCAAAGTGAAACACGAAAGTAGGCATTTCCAAACTGCAACTATTAGACCATAAGATAGAGGAGTGGAATTAGGCCATTTAGTCCATCGAGTCTGCTCCAACATGCAATCATGGCTGATAAATTTCTCAACCCCTTTCTCCCACCTTTTTCCCTTTGATCCCTTCACCAATCAAGCACCAACCTCTCACAGTCTTAAACACACTCAATGACCTGGCTTCAACAGCTTTGTGGCGATGAATTCCATTGATTCACCACCCTCTGGCCGAAGAAATTCCTCCTCATCCCTATTTTAAAGAGTCATCCCTTTATTCTGAGGCTGTACCCGTGGATCCTAGTCTCTCTACTCATGGAAACATCATCCCCATGTCCACTTTATCTAGGCCTTACATTATTCTGTAAGTTTCAATGTGATCCCTCCCTCATCCTTCTACACGCCATTGAATACAGAGTCCTCAAATGCTCCTCATTGGTGTAACCCATGACCATTTAGAACCTTCAGTCCTATGTCCTGAAAAATTCAAGCTGGTTTTCCAGAATGAAACACAGTCTACTGTTTGTACTGAACTATTTTCACCTTGTAGCTTCACCAGGTTTTCTTTTATTTGCAGTTTTCATGAATGCAGCAATACCAATTGCAGCAGTCCTCACAGTAAGTATCTGGTATTTAATTTACTCCAACAAGATGATATATTTCCTTTGTAAATATTAGCCTTGTATACTGAAATTATTGATATGTTAACAATAGAGAAATACTGAGAGGCGGATAGATAGAATTTTCTAAGTGATTGATTTCTAAACATTTTTTCAGAAGCTATGACTCTGATTATTTAATTCGCTGATCTATTCCGCAAGTGGCCCACCCATTTTGTGTATTCCCCTGAGGACCGATGAAAATAGATGAGGCTAGTTTATCTATAATTGCCATGTGTCTTATGTCCTGAATGTTACATCTGAATTTGCTGATGTATTTCCTTTTAAATTCCCAGTGGTCCTCTGGTGTAGTGAGTCCTATGATCTGGCAAATAACAGTAAATGACCAAGACCTCAAAATCACTCCCGCAGTTTCTTCATTGCTGGTATTGGTCAATTGGCAGCACGCATATTTAAATGAACCTCACTGAATTTATGTACCATAATTAATAATGGTCACAGCTACCCAGAAAAAGTAGGAAGTAGTTGCCAGCCTTGGAAAAATTAGTTCATGTTCGAGAAAGCCTAAACGTTCCTTGCAATCGAGGTCAAGATGAGCAGTTCTGCTGCTTCTGGACCCACCAAGGAAAGTAGAAATCTTAAATAAAAGATCTGTTCAGCTTCTCAAAACCCTTCCCAGTGACTTGTCATCTGTGTGATGGTCGATGAATATTATTAGCTCCCTGTGAGCAAACATGATTTAGGGACTTACAGGCTTTGGCCTGGCCATTTAGCTGCCTGTACAGAAATATTTAGTAGCATATTGGAAAAGTGAGATCCAGGCAGCTGTCTGGCGAATAAGTAACTGAGGCATTTTTAAAGTCTGCCTGCCTGGTTTTCATTGGATGGTTATAATTAAAATCTCTGGTTAAAATGTTCAAAACAAGACAGGCTGAGTGTTGCTTGTTTAGTTTTCTGAGTGTGATTGCTTTGCAAATCTAATTTCAAATGTATTTTTACTCGCTCATGCTGAGATGATTTCAATTATGTTTTCTAATTTTCCCAAAAGACCTTTGTTGTTCACACTCACCTCTACGAGAATGCAGATCTCTCGCCAGCAGTGGCTTTCGCCTCACTCTCCCTCTTCCACATCCTGGTCACACCCCTCTTCCTGCTCTCCAGTGTGGTCCGTTCTACTGTCAAAGCTTTAATGAGGTAAAATTCTGTTCAAAGACCATGTTTGCCCTTTTGGTTCACTTAATGCTGTCACAGTGCATAGGTGCTAAAATTGAGAGAATAGCGAGAGCAGTTAGTGCACTTCTGTGATGCCTGAAACATCAAAGAGTCAGAGGTTTAAAGTTTACTTATTAGTGTCATAGGTAGGCTTACGTTCGCCACTGCAGTGAAGTTACTATGTAAATTCCCTAGTCGCCACACTCTGGCATCTGTTCAGGTACACAGAGGGAGAATTTATCGTAGCCAATGCACCTAACCATGGGAGGTAAATACAAGTCAGCTCTCAACACAACTCCTTGAGATCCATCGCCATAAATGACCCACCAGGCTCACTATTTTCATTCCAGGGAGACAGGGGAGGGATTGAGTGAAAAACTACTGGTGCCGGGAATAGGACCAGGAATCCTGGGATCTTGTCCCATTCCCGCCCTTTTAAAAGGCTGTCGGAGTCATCCTGACTCCATGCAAATCCAGCCCGATGAGACAATGGGATCTGCCAACTAGCAATAGGTAATTGGTTTTATAGTGCGGTGCTTTCCAAACTTTTTCCCGGTGGATCCACACTTTAATGCCTCAGACTATGTGTGACGCCAGAGTAAAACTTCTGGATTGGATGCAAGAGTTTTTGAGCATGCAAGGAGACTTCTCTGTCAAGTGGGGCCTCACATTCTGAAATGAATCCAAATCCACAACAGCCATGGCTGCAACTGAGCAAAATCTCGTCTGAGGTCGTGACTCACAATTTGGGAAACCCTGTTACAGTGTAATCATTTATGTCTTCATCAGGTCAGGTAGCTAGTGCAGGAGACAGCTGGAATAATGACTCAGGAATCTTATGAGGCTATGGACCCAAAGCAGCTGTCCCCAGCCAATCCTCAGTTCTGCCAGGGCCTTTGGTAGATAAGTAGCACCAAGAGTGAGAGGCAAAACTAGGGCTGGAGAGGCTCAAGGACTCCTTGAATCTCTTGGGTGTGGTGGTAGGAGGGGCCAGCAAGCGGGTAGATCAGAGTATTCTAGCTACCCTGTACCAGAAAGATTTCACTAAATAGAAGATTTTTTTAAAAAAAACCTTGGCCTTGTCTTCCAGTCAGCCCCACCAGCCATGGGTTGAATGTTGATTCCCACACAATGCAGGACTCACCGTGATATAATGTTAAAATCACTACTGAGCCACAAATTTCTGCATTTAAGCATGCCCCTAGCTAACTACAGCAAGTGCCATGGTTGACTTAAGAGTCAAACAAATGTTACGAGACAAGAGTGGACCTCTGACTGGTAAATGAACCCAACTCAGTCTTAACCCCTCTGAAACGCCATTATTGCTGGGTGAGGGCAGGGTTGGGGAGGAGAAAGCGCTTAGAATGGATAGAAACTAGAAAGAAAACAGGTCAGAAATAATTTGGCTTAACCTTTATAATCAGTTATTCTATAATTCCTATACAAAAGCATTGACGGCATCAATGGGGGTGGGGAGAGAAATGTCTCGGAGGAGCTGCTGAGCTGAGCAGGCAGCTGAACTGATATGCAGATGCTGCAAGGGAAATCAGTGTGGGTTTCTGTTTCACGGTGCAGTGAGTGTTGCTAAAAGATGCACATTTCAACATTATTGCACATGCCAGTGAGAGCAAAAACAAAAAGTCAAAATGTATTTTGTAAACTTTAACCAATAATGTGAAATGTATTCCTGAGATAAAACTGGGTTAGGCCAACCGAAAAGCCTCTTTTCACCCATCGCAATTAATTCAATAACCTGTTATTAAGCACTACGCATCAGGAAAATGCATATTTTTGCAACATAAGGGAATGGGGTCATTGTCTGTGGACTTCTCATAGAATTCTACAGTGCAGAAGGAGGCCATTTGGCCCATTGAGTCTGCACCAACCACAAACCCACTCAGGCCCTATCCCTATAACCCCATGCATTTACCTTAGTAAATGAGTACAAGTCCCCTTAACTTGTACTCAACACATTGTCTAAGAGAAAACAAAACAATATTTGTAAAAGAGTTTGAAATATTTCTCACATCAAGATTGAGCTATTTTATCGGTTATCATTACACGGATAAGTGCACTGTCACATGATTTCCCAGAGTTGATTGACATGCTACCATAAGTCACTATATCTTTTGTTCAGTGTGCAGAAACTAAGCGAATTCTTCTCGAGTGAAGAAATTGGAGAGGATCACAGCAGGGTTGTGGTGCAGCTGAACAGCGAAAATAATAGCAAGTACCAGACTGTAGTGAGTATGAGTTGATATTTCTGCAATGCAGCTAGCCAGCTCCTCAGTGCTACCCACCTCCTTCACATCATTCCTGCCCCTTCACAGTCTGCCATGTAATGAAGTGACGCAGTAACTGGAAGTCCATCGTGTTCATTCCTCATGTTAACAGCATCCATCTTGCAATTCACAAGCTATAACAAATGTGTTTGTGGGATTCAAGCTACTTGTGTGTTTGTGTGTATTTATTTAATTAGCACTTCTCATGCTATGAACACTTACCCTTCCGTTTTCCACTCACTCCTGCACAGCCGCTTAAAGTTATTAACCGCAAACGGCCGAGCAAGGAGGAATGGCACAATTACGAACCTCTGTCCAGACAGCAGATAAGCGTCACAGAAGGAGATGATGTTTTTATAAAGGTGAAATAATTGTCAATTATATCTACCTCTACAACAGCTACTGTACTTGCCTTTATTTAATCTTTCTGAAGATGAGGATTGTCAGTTTTATAGTTTAGGTTTATTTGGTTTTACGATGCACTTTTATTTTTAAAAGAAAATATTGTTATTTTTATAATTGTGTTGGCTCTGTGAAGACCAAAAAGATGTAACTGTTGGATATGTGGTCTGATATAGCGGGCAGAATTCTCCATTTTTGAGACTAAGTTCAGCAGTGGTGGGCTCCGGCTGCACCTTTCCCATTGGCCACAATGGCAGGATCCCCGCGCCAGATTTTGCACTTGGAACTTCGTTAATTATACACAGGCGAGTTCCGCTCTGAATCTCTTGGTGGGCTGGCAGTTGATTCATTTGCCCATCATCAGCTCGTGGCTCCAATGGCCCAGACGACATATTTAAACAGCTGTCCAGCACACTCGTGTAACTCTCTCCAACCCACCTGTCTTCATCAGACTCGATGTGGGTATGCCGGCGTTGGACTGGCGTAAACGCAGTAAAAAGTCTGACAACACCAGGTTTTAGTCTAACCTATTTATTTGATAATATACTCGCAAGTTTTCGGGTTAGTTCTGGCCAGAACTCTCCATTCACCTGACGAAGGGGCTAACCCGAAAGCTTGCGAGTATATTATCAAATAAATAGGTTAGACTAAAACCTGGTGTTGTCAGACTTTTTACTGTGTTCATCAGACTCTGCAGGATGTCAGCAACACAGAGGGAACTGCCGAGCAGCCTCAAGAAGAACTCTGTTCCCTGAATCAACCAGCCTCCCCCCCACTCCACCCCCAGCACAACAAGTTCATCACCTGTGAGGCACTCATGCCCCACTTTGGACTTCTACCCGCCGCATCTCGGGTCTTTGTACATCCCCTTCCAGTGAGCAATGTGCAATCCCTTTGACTCCCTTGTTTGTCAGCTTTTCAGGCAGCTAAGTTAGAGTTCAGCTTTCCTCTCCTTGGTCTGTTCTCTGTCTTCCATTGTTCATCTTCTTCATCCACCTCTTTGCCTGTCTGCCTGCCATCATCAGCCCGTCACTCTCCTACCCCCAGCACAGCCCTCCTTTCACATTGTCTCCCTCTTCTCTTTGTCAGGCCACACTCTCCCCCATTCCGTCCTCACCTCAGACCCCACCCCCAGTTGAACTTAGGACATTTGACTGCATGAATCCACAGCACAATGGTGTCCAGAGAAAGAATGGTGTGTGGAACCAAGGGAAAGGAGACCCCAGTTACTCAGGAGGGTCCATGGGCCCAGCAGCACAGTGCTGTCCATGAAGACCAACTTGACATGGTGATGGAGACAGAAACTGGTCTGACCCGGCAGAGTGATGAGCGTCGTATCAGGAGCAATGCAACATTATGGCAGAAAGGCTTTGTTGCACACACCCCAAGTTCTCTTGCAAACTGAGGACCACCTTGTGCATGCCACTCTAATAATCGGGTTTAGACATACATAATGACAGGACTCTGCCGGCTAACTGAACATTCATGAGACGCAAATGAATGCAAATGGTATTCATGCCACCAGTCTGTGGGAAGATCAACTCATCAGTAACCCACCATCGGGAGAATGATATGCTAGTGGGGTTTCGACTTTTTGGCTCCTGCTAGATTTCCCGCTCTCACTTGCCATCAAACCTGCTGCAGGGCAGGATGGGAGAATTCTGTCCAGCGAATCAGGGCACAAATCCATCTGAATAAATGGAGTAGTGCTTCCTTTCAATGTAAAATGAATGATTTCTGTTAAAACTAGGTAACAAAATATGTTGGCAGCATTTTTAATTAAAGAAAATGAGCAGGCTTCTTCATGTCTGTGAATGGGTGGATGATTAGAGAAGTAATCAGCAGTAATTGAAAACATGACAGAAACATGACAAATGCTGAGTGACACCCACTGAAGACTGTTTGAGATCTACAGTAAAGTAGCTGCCCTGGCTGTAATACTATTGTGCTTTGGATCCAGAATCACCCTACCCTTCTACAAAACCTGACATACAGTAGTTTCTATTTTTGTCATGTTCATGAAATCATAGAATCCCGACAGTATAGAAGGAGGGCATTCAGCCCATCGAATCTGTACCAACCACAATCCCATCTAGTCCTTATTCCCATAATCTCACACATTTACCCTGCTAATAATTATAGGGTCAATTTAGCATGGCCAATCAACCTAACCCACACATCTTTGGACTGTGGGAGGAACTGGAGCACCCAGAGAAAACCCACGCAGACGTGTGGAGAAAGTGCAACCTCCACATAGACAGTAGCCTGAGGCCAGAATTGAACCTGGTCTCTCGCGCTGTGAGACGTCAGTGCTAACCACTGTGCCACCGTGCCACCCCATGTTTGTGTTTGTTTCTAGTTTAGGCCTGGGGAGTTTCTATTTTCAATTGTAGGCATCATGAAGGACAAAGAAGGTGCAAAATGCATAGGTATGTGACACTAACTATGTTTTTGACTGCTGCTGAATAGGTTGTTACTTTTTTCTGGATAAATAGGTTGCATAGACTATGTTCAGCAATAATTTATCTATCGATAAGGTAGGACTCTTTGCGATCACTGCAGTAACTCTGAGTTCAAAATATACCATGTCTTCCATTACTCTGAATCACATTGACTGACCATTCGTGTTTCATCCTTATTGTACTAGTGTTATCCACTTTATTGGTAGTGATTGAGGCATATATGTCAAAAATGTACATTTTTTGCAGCAGAATTCTGCATATCCTGCAATAGCTGAAACTGTAGATCGTATTATGGCAGAAATAATGGCCGAAATCGTTCTTTCATTCATGCTAGCAGGATTCTCTGGTCCCGCCGACAATACAACCCCATCCATGCATTTCCTAGTGGCATGGGGTGTCTTCAATGAGAAATCCCACTGAAAGCAGTGGGATGAGAGAATCCTGCTGCCAGCGAAACACTGTCGCCATCCAATGCCAAAAGGCAGGAAGGCCAAAGAATCTCACCCAGCGTGTTCTTTATTTGTCTTGACAATACAAAGGTGTTGGATGGTTCAATTACTCTTGTTATTCAAGTTGTAAAAAACAAATTCAAGTGGAATTCAAAAGGGGCCTTATGTCACACTTTAACAAACCATTGGAGTTATAACTAGCACAAAGGAAGATGGTTGTGGTTGTTGGATGTTGAACATCTCAGTCCCAGAACAATGTTGCAGGAGTTCTTCAGGGTAATGCCCTAGGCTGAACCATCTTCAGTTGCTTCATGAATGAACTTTGCTCCAGCAAAAGATCAGAAGTGTTCATGTTTGCTGAATATGTTATATTCAGTTCCAGCTGTAACTCCCCAGTTAATCAAGCTATTTCATGCACAAATGTAACAAAACCTGAGCAGGTCTGATCAATGTTACATTTATGCCACACAAGTTCCAGGCAATGACCATCTCCAGCAAGAGAGAGTCTAACTCTCCCTTGACATTCAATAGCATTGTCATCACCAAATCTCCACCATCAACTCCTAGATGTTATCATTGACCTGAAGTGTAACTGGTCCAGCCAAATAAATACTGTAGCAACTAGAGCAGGTCAGAAGTTGGATGTTCTGTAGTGTATAACCCATTCCCTGACAGACAAATATATACCATGACAATAAATGTCCTGGTAGGATGTAAAGAGCAGCAAATAGTTGAGGCCTCAGCATTGATGCCCGTGGCACTCCACAGTTACCATTTGCCAACCTGAAAATGATACATTTATTCTGACTCTTAGTCCTGTTAGCCAATTTTTTATCCAAGCTAATATGTTATCCCAAACATGATGAGCTCTTTTTTGTACCTTATCGAATACCTTTTGGAAATCCAATAGACTATCTCTATTGTTCTCCTTGATCCTACTTGCTTATTACATCTTCAAAGAACTTTCCTAAGTTTTTCAATCACAATTTCACTTTCATAAAATTATTTTGACTCTTCTCATTGTATTATGATTTTCTGAAATGTCCTGCTGCTACTTCCTTAATAATGGAGTCTGATATTTTTCCAGTGACTGACATTAGCCTAACTGGCCTACAGTTCCCTGCTTTCTTGAAATGCGGGCATTACATTTGTGGCTTAACAATCTGCTGGGACATTTTCAGAATCTAGGAAATTTTGGAAGATTACAGACAATGGATCCACCATCTCTGCAGTCATTTCTTTTAAGATCCTATAATGCCAGCTGTCAGATTTTGATGACTTGTCAATTCTTAGTCCCATTACCTTTGCTCGTTCTTTATCTATAGTGATAATGGTTTTCTTCATTCCTCTCTTTTGCCCCTTGGTTTATCTTGGAATGCGATTGGTGTCTTCTACCATGAAGGCAGAGGTTTTGCGGCGCAGTGGGTAGCAGGTTCAAGTCCTGTCCCAGAACTTGAGGGCCAAGGAAGGTGGTTCATAGCACAGTCAAACAGGCTGAGTGTGTCAACCTGTAAATCTTTCCAATGACTGGCATTAAGAACAGGAGAGATGCCTGTCAGCCAAGCTTTATGTGGAGTGGTATCTCTCTAACTGTAAGCTCCCAGCGGCAGACTATCAACTTGTTCCAGGAATTAATCAGTTTGGGAACAGATAAAGGTCTGCCTTAGTGCACCACTGGGTACAGAAAGAGAATTGGAATTGAAACCATGAAGGCAGATACAAAATGTTTGTTCAAAGTCTCTACATTTCCTGGTTTTGGATTATTAATCCCCCGTCTCCTCCTCTAAGGGACCAGCAGTCATTAAAAGACTGATTACTAATGGAGCAAAGAAACAACAAGCAGCAATGGAAACAGTTAGTAAATTTGTTTAGACATTAAGTTTAGTAATTTATAGAGAGTGGTGGTAAGATAGAAGAATACTAGGGATGGTGAATTTTGAGGTGATGAAAGATATGAGTGCGGTTTCACCATCTGAGGGCAAGGGAGAGTTGGAACAATGCAACAACAGAATGCGAAATTCTTGTCGCACAGAAAATTAAGATGGTTTTGGTTTTCCAGAAATTCAGCTAAGTCCCTTTTACCCATCACTCTCACACTTGTCAACCTACATAGGGGCTCCCAATCAAACAACACCAATGGGATGGATTTTCCGCTTTTGTTTTAGGGTACAGGAATGAAAGAGGGGGTGGAGAATAGTGCGGGAGTCCCAACATGGCTTTTACGCTGGTGGGAACTCCCCAGTCAATTGTCTCCCCCCCTTCCCCTACCAATGGTATAATGGGAAACCCAACTTTAAAAGTCAGGATTCCCATTTCCGTCCATTTACATACCATTATCAGGACTTTACGCCTGCTAGACTCCCACATTAAAGTGCCCATTTGCGTTGGCATGAGGGCACACTGATATGAATCATGACACGTCCCCCACAACATACACATAGTTCAAGTTTTACTCATTTACATCAGGCTGCCCTCCAATCATTTATGAGCTCTCCCTGCCCCTTTCATATTTTTTGGCACCGTGTTTACGAATACAGCAGGAGGCCGTAGTAGGGTTTGTAGAGCATGTAGCGATTGATGGGGTATAACGATGGTAGAGATTAGGATCAGGTCTAGGGGCTATGGGGGGCGGGGGAGAGGATACAGGAGCAATCCTCCCAAAAAAATTCAAAGTGTGGAACTCGTGTGAAAAACTGGAGTAAATCATGCTGGTTTTTTGAGTGGGAGTTCAGAGAAGAATCTCCCATACTCCGTGCAGGGCAGAGTGCACTACAATACATCCTGTTAAAAATCAGTGGATGGGCCTATCCCGCTGAAGAGAATATGCTGATCCGTCAGCGCTGAGATTGCCACATGCGCAGTGGCCCCTGTCTGCTGGTCTCCCCATTGCAGGCCAGTTCAATCGCTATCCAGCCCTGTAAACCCCCACAACACCAGCCCTCTCAACTATGCCCACCCCCACGGCCTGATCACTGGCCTTCCAAACATGCTCAGGCCATTCTCGATATACCCCCTGGCAGCCTCAGTCTCCCTCCTGCCTGTTCATTCCTCCCCCCTGTGATTCTCCCCCCACTCTGCAGTCTGACCCACCCAACAGGCCGACCCCACCCCCTCAACCCAGAGAGGAGCGGGGAGCTATTGTAAACCCTGCTGGAGTGAAACATTCCTGCTGGGGTGAGGGGAGGCTAGGAGGCAAAGAGATTTCAGTCCGGGTTTGGTATTAAAAATAGAAGCTGTATGCCTTAGGCAGCTCCGCGCCTATTTATAGTGCAGAGCTGACGGTGCTGGAAACCGATGCTGGGAGATACGCTCGGGGCCCGGTGCCTAGCGCGAACCTCTCTGGCCCCACGTAAATCTCCCGGTCTACTACACTAAAAAAATCAGTGCAGTGGAATGGAAGAATTACCCCAATGAAGATGGAAATGGAGGTGGGAGGAGGACAGAGGCTGGGATCAGGGAAGGAAAAGGCTGGAATGGGAGTTGGGGATTAATAATATTCACAGCTCCATATTCAGTTAAATATTTTTTAAACATTTGAAGTTTATCCTTTGGTAGCAGCCTGCGATGGTCCCATGGAGAACTGCCTCCAATTTGTAAACCTGATTTTCTTGAATACAGTGACACTGATGCTAGTGTAACTGCCCCTAGGGATGTTGATATTTCACAGAGCGCCTCAAACAGATGGTAAACCTCTTATTTGTATATCCAAAGGAAATAAAATCTGTTTCAGGCATTAGCCTTGGACACCCAGAACTATATATTACTTTGGAGACAGGAGTAAAGAGTGGAGGCTGTTTTGTGATCAGAAAACTAATAAGTGTAACTTTTCCAAAAACTGCAATATATCTTTGCATTTTATTTGTAGGTTTCTGCCCACACAGGCTGGCTTTATGTCGGGTAAGCTATCCTATAGCACAAGATGGCTGCCAGGATGGGCTGAGAGCAGCCAAGCCTTGGGGAGGTTGGGGGAGCGGGTATATGTGGAAGGCGTGGGAGAGGTCAATAAGGGCTGGTGGTAGTGGTCACATTGGGGGTCTCCAGTTGAGGAGTGGTTTGCAACTGAGTGGGAAGTCCAATCATTAAATTAAAATACAGGGGTCAAGATATGTGGGGGGGGGGGGGGGGGGGCGGTTGGGTAGATGGTGTGGTGAGGGGAGATGGCAGACTAATGAATCTGATTATGGGAGTTTTGGGCATGAAGATGATAGATGGTGGTTGTAGCAGGAGGTGCAATTGTGTGGTGGGAGGGGGGGTGGGTTTGTGTTGGCTGGTTGTCTAATGGAATCTGATTGCTAAAGTAGCTGGGCCTGGAGTAAATAGTGCTGCTTCACCTGGCCTACGAACAATATTGTAAAGATAATTTCCTCATTGAGGCCCATTTTTCCTCCTTTTGCCTGTCTGGTTTCCCTGTGCATCTTACAGTTCTATTGCAGCATTCCAAGAACACAAATGCTCCCACGTTCGGGTGGCACAGCTGAGGCTGCTGAGCCGTCAGTTCTCTGATTGGCTAGCAGCACCTGGGGGCTGGATGATGTCCTTAAAAGGGTGGCAGTCACTTAATTAACTGCCACCCATAAAATGAGAGTCTCGCTGCCCACCCGTGCGTGCCAGTGACACACATTTCCTCCCACCATCAGGACCTCCACACAAATGGTAAATTCCTGATCTATCTCAGCATGATGTGGGTTTGCCGGCGTTGGACTGGCGTAAACACAGTAAAACGTCTGACAACACCAGGTTTTAGTCCAACCGATTTATTTGATAATAGACTCACAAGCTTTCGGGGTTAGCCCCTTCGTCAGGTGAATGGAGAGTTCTGGCCTCAGACAGAGCATATAAAGCACAGACAGTTTAGAGATTACTATCTCAGCATATCATGGGCATGTAAGAATAGCTATTTAACAAGCCAATATGTCTCGTTGTTCCTGAAATAGTAATGCTAATGATCTCTGAAGTTGTAGAGCTAATTGTATTTCACAGCTTTTCATTTCTAATACATTTTTATGACACTGCAGGTGACAAATGGATTTTTTACCTGGACATCTGATGGAGCCCCAACTTTATCTAACATTGAAATCAAGATCCCTCATGGTAGGACAGTGAATGAATTAAATTAATAATGAATGAAAAATGTTTCAATAATAAACTGTTATCTTATTGATTGGGCTCATGAACTAATCAGTTGTCTTCCCTGTGGAGAGTTGCAGCTGCTGAAACCAGGAGTTGTGCTTTCCCTTCTGTTGAACCTGGTAATGCTATTACATAAGAACATAAGAAATAGGAGCAGGAGTAGGCCATCTAGCCCCTCGAGCCTGCCCCGCCATTCAATAAGATCATGGCTGATCTGACGTGACTCAGTTCCACATTCCCGCCTTCTCCCCATAACCCTTAATCCCCTTGCCTATCAAAAACCTATCTACCCACATCTTAAATATATTTAGCGAGGCAGCCTCCTCCACTTCAACGGGCAGAGAATTCCAGAGATTCACCACCCTTTGAGTGAAGAAGTTCCTCCCAACTCTGTCCTAAACCGCCCCCCCTTTATCTTGAGACTGTGCCCTCTAGTCCTACTGTCCTTTCTGAGCAGGAAGAGCCTCTCCACCTGTATTCTATCCATCCCATTCATCATCTTATACGTCTCAATGAGATCTCCCCTCATTCTTCTAAACTCTAACGAGTACAAGCCTAGTTTATTCAGCCTCTCCTCATAGCTCAACCCCCTCAACTCCGGTATCAGCCTAGTAAACCTCCTCTGCACTCCCTCCAAGGCCAAAATATCCTTGCGTAAGTGCGGTGACCAAAACTGCACACAGTACTCCGGCTGCGGCCTCACCAGTGCCCTGTACAGTTGCAGCAAGACCTCCCTACTTTTATATTCAATCCCCCTCGTTATGAAGGCCAGCGTCCCATTCGCCTTCCTGACCAACTGCTGCACCTGCAGGCTGGGTTTTTGCGACTCATGCACAAGGACCCCGAGGTCCCTCTGCACCGTAGCATGCTGCAGTTTTTTGCCATGTAAGTAGTAGTCCTTCCTACCATTATTCTTACCAAAGTGGACAACTTCACACTTGCCAACATTAAATTCCATTTGCCAGTTCCTGGCCCATTCGCCCAGCCTATCTAGATCCCTCTGCAGACTTTCCACACCCTCCGCACAATTTGCCGTTCCACCAATCTTGGTGTCATCAGCAAATTTCGACACCATACTCTTGGTTCCCTCCTCCAGATCATCTATATAAATCGTAAATAGCTGAGGCCCCAGCACCGATCCCTGGGGCACTCCACTAGTCACCAACCGCCAATCCGAATAGCACCCATTGACCCTCACTCTCTGCCTCCTATTTGACAGCCAATTCCCTATCCACACTAACACCCTACCCCCAACTCCATGCCCCCTAACCTTCTGTAACAACCTCTTGTGCGGCACCTTATCAAACGCCTTCTGAAACGCCTATTCAGCTGAGCATGTAGGAATGTCCAAATTTACATTGTGAGGTGCATTGATTTCTTGCAAATATAGGACAGATAGGAATCAGTTAACTCTCACGTTCACTGACATCTATGTCAACGCGATGAACCTCTATGATCGGTCTTCATTTACGGGTTCAGAAATGGAAACAGGGCTAACCATGATTTTAAAACTAGTTCAGTGCTTTTACAGCAGCATTTAACAATTCATTGACTGTAAGTATTTTATCATTATACCATTGGAGTCTGGTGCCTGCCAGATTCCAGCACACACCTCACATAGTAGCACACTGGACAAGGCTCAACAAATAAATCAAGATTCAAATATGATGGGTTTATTGCTTTACAATGTTTCCAAGTGGCCTTAGTGGGGTGGGTGAGACATTGCAGCTGCTGAAAGAACAGAAATAGACCCCATCTCAAAATGATAACTTTGTAAAAATAAATTTTAAAAATACATTATCGGGCACCGGATGTGGACCAAGATAGCTAAAAGGCTCACAACTCCATATTGTGATGGGTTGGTGAATGGTACAGTTGGAAAGCCAGGTACCTCACACCCATACATAGCAGCAGATGTTTGAAATTTAGCCTCTTTAGGCTGATGGGCACCCATGGTGGGCTCATAATAATCAACTGCTTACTGGTCCCATGCTTTGGTGTTCTAACGCTGACTTTAATACATTGGTGGCGTCAGTGCTAGAACACACAGGCAGGCATGTTTTTGTTTATTCATTCATGGAATATCAGCCTTGCTGGAGCAATCAGAATTTATTGCCCAGCCTTCATTGTCCTTGAGATGTTGGTGGTGAGCTGCCTTCTGAACCAAAGTGGCCCTTGTTCTCATAGGTGGTGGGGATCACAACTTCAGAGGGTCCTATCAAATAAGCCTGCATTTCTTAAGAATGGTACAGTCTGTAGCAATGGTGGGCCATTGTTGGAGGGAATAAATGCTTAAGGTAGTGGATGAGCTGCCAGTCAAACAATTCACTTTGTCCTGTAAGGTATTGAGTTTCTAGAGTGTTGGAGTTGCACTCATCCAGGTAAATGGAGTGTATTGCATCAGAAGTCCTGTGTAACTGCTCGGATTGCATCGGTAGGTGATTTTTGTGGCAGCTGTAATTCTTACTACTGAAGAGATTTGAAGAAGAAAAGTTCTGCTTGAACAACCTTTTGGAATTTGTTGAGAAGGCAACAAGGAGAAAGCAAGGGTAGAGTTGTAAATTTCCAAAAGACTTTCAGTAAAGTCCAACATCATGAACAAATGAATGAAGTTAGAGTATTTGGAGTGAGGAGACAATTAGCAGAACGGATAGCTGGCTGCTGGAAACAGAAAGCAGAGGGTTGTGGTTTCCTCTTGAGAGCGTTTCTCCCCTCCCACTGCTCCCTTTTCCAGCAGCTTGTCTTGATTCATGTCACCTCGCTTTGCTCATTCTCCAAGTCACGCTGTATCCTGAGGGAAATGGTGACCAGTGTACCCATCCACAGAGTGACTGATTTGTGCAGAAATTTTGAAGTCAGCAAATATCCTAACGTTGCCTCATCACTGCCTTTAGAGTATGGCAAAGTTAAGCAGCTATAAGGCACAGTAGACACTTGCAAAATTTAAGCAAGAACTAATAGAAATCAGCCAACAGCTAACCTGTAAATAGTTGATAATCACTTTAAATAGACACCTAAACAGTCCTTCCTGCTGAATGTCTGCACAGCTGTGCAAAGTTAAGCTAGAGCATGAGCTCTAACATAGCACTGTCATATTAAATCAGCATCTGTTGATTCTATATGCTTCCCGCAGATATTCATTGCATGTGCATTAACATGGTGCAGCTCACCTCAGAAGTGTGTGTCTGCACTACCAACTCCAATCAGTGGGTACTACTGATATAAATTTCACATTGTATGTTTGTTTATCCAGCTTTCAATATCTACTATAATTGTATCCGTAAGAGGTAAGGACTTGCTGCTGAAGCACCATTCAATAGGTTACACAGCATTTCATTGCTAATGTAAGGAATATGGTGGCTATGAATGCCCACTTTTATAGTAAGCAATAATGGATACTATAAAATTTAAGTAAAGTTTGTGTCATATGTCTCCTTAACAATGACTCACCCTGGAGCTTTTTAGTTGCCTAACAAGTAACTAAAGGAAGTCCTCCTTTAAGGGAGGTAATCAGGATTTCTTTGGAGTCAAGATAGTTGTAAGATAGCACAATTGGTGAAAGAGTATTAATGTTTCAATTATTCAAACTTCCATGGCAGAACTAGATAGTTCCAAAAACTAGATAGCTCCTGTTTGTTCCAGAATACTACTTAACACTGACCAGGCAACATGGCTCACCAATGGCCAATAGGAATTTTTCCATGTGGTTTCAGATAACCTTGTAACATACTGCCCAAATAAGAGGGAGTCATAATTACCTATATGTACAGTAGGAAACTCCCCATGTGTAAGTTATATGATTGTAGAAAGTTAATCTCCAGAACTAAGCCTATGTTTTGCCAACCTAGGCTTCAGCTTTCTGCTGGGATAATGAGACAAAGGTTTGTGCTATATCTAGGCAAATAGAAATTGTACCTACATAGTTTTTGAAACAACTCAGTTTTCAAATCTTTAAAATTAATGGTGGGTTACTGCTTGTTTTAGATCAAAATAAAATGTTTGTGGCCAAATTGGGATTTAGGGAAGGGAAAACTGTTAAACTGATCTCTGAAGACCATTATGGATGCCATTGTCCTATTAATCTTGAAGTGAACTACTTAAACACTGAGACATGTATTTTTTGTCCAGGTCGCCCGAATAAAACCTGTGTTGATGTTAGAGGTAGCTTTGAGCCTAAACATTCTGGTGCGTATCTTCTGATACGCCGATAGTACCATTCTTGAATGACATTTGATCAATTGGAAATGCCACTGCTGTGTTATTTAACATGTTTATAAATGGGACGGTGTTTAGGTGCAGGGTTACATTTTGTAGCTCATATTCAAATATCACAAGATACTTATGAATGATGATGGCCATTCAATATTTTCCAACACATCCATCCAGAAAAATCCTACACTGCCCCAAAGCTGTCTGTAGTTGCTTCTTAAATTACTCTGGGAATCTTACCTCCACCACATTGCCCAGAAGTCGATTGCAAATGTTAAGAATTCTTTATGTGGGGGAACCTTCTGACGATGGTCGCAAAATTACATTTTACTCATTTGGGCCTGTGTTACACTCAAAGTTTAATTTATATGTCATCCAATGCCTTAGCCACATGTAGATGACTGAGAATCCAGAAGTGAATGATCGCATTCATGATTCATAATTTTTAAACAATTGGTAATAGAGAAGTTCATACCAGCCACACTGAATGGAAAGAAGAGCAGTCTTCATGGTGAGCTTGACGAGTGGGAGTAATCACTCCAGGCCAGCAGAAGAAAGCAAATTCAATAAATAACCAGTAGCTCCAATAGAACATTGCACAGCAATGGACAAGCGGCATCCTCATGAAAGGAGAGTAGGGAAGCATCTGCTGCATTTTGTTAACATTTTTACCAATCAGCCTAAGGCAGTCAAAGTACCACTCACAGCTGCTACAGAGAAATCGAGAAGTTGCACTGAGATGTATCTGATAAATTTGTGGCGTAATTTCAAGACAAAAATTGTAAAATTTTGCGGTGAATTAGATTAGATGTTTAGAAATACACACATGAAGTTTAATTACCTGTATTGTCTGAGTGTATATGTCATTTTGTACCAAATTTGGAGCATGTGGCTAAACCATTGTTACTGGTGCCATATTTGTGGTTAGCCAGCTAAGGGGCAACAATGACTTATAATAATTTTTCTGGATTCACCATTTTATGCAATTTATGATCATCTGTCCTTTATAAAAATCCAGTCTCTGATGTCTCCTTTCCAAGCTGAAAATCCTAAGTATTTCCAGTCTTTTCTCATAACTCAGACCTCTGACACTAGCTCTGTAGCTCCATTAGCAAGTGATTGACTCCATGACTTAGTCTTTATGCATTTTGATTTTTTTATAATAAAGCTGCTTAGAGAAACCAGAGGCAACATTCCCTGCTCATTATATACTCATTGGGACGGAACAACTCAAACTGTAAAAAGTGCTGACCCAATGTATTGATACTGTACCGTTAAAAAGTTTCCTTCTTTCCTCAGGACAGCTAACCATGATAGTTGGTCAGGTCGGGTGCGGCAAATCATCCCTCCTCTTGGCAATTCTTGGAGAAATGCAAAAAAATTCTGGAAATGTCTACTGGAACAGGTATTGAGGCTGCCAAATGGTATTTACCTGTGTAGTCATCTGGTAGGACAGAACTTGAGTATGACTGAAAAAAAGACATGCTGTCAAAATTTTTGTCTTGCACTCATTAGGATAGTTTGCAAGAAATTTCCAACAGAAATAGGGAACAACAATTTATACTGCATGAAAAGAGAATGCTGATTGGTTGGCAAGTGGACTCTGATTGGTGGAAGCATTGCCATGGTGATTGCAGCATGGAACAGTTAACTACCAAGCTTTGTTCAAATTCAAACTGGGCAGATCAACTCTAGTCAAGACATTGTCATGGGAAGTGTACCAGGAATGATTGCTTGCTAAGCTTTTATTTTGTTCAAAAAGACACAATATGTGCATATGTTCCTTCTGTCTGCAAAGAACAGGGTGCTATGTGTAAATATATGCAGCTTCTTGCATGCTTGAATAAGCCACATTATTAGCCTGACTGAGGATTTTAAACTGGTTTTCAGTGTAATTCTTAGCAGTCAGGATTGTTTTACAGATGCTGTCCAATCACGGAATCAGATCTTGACCAGAATTCTCTGATCTCACCTGTAGTCCCACTGCTATGAACAGAGATTTGGCTGAACACTAAATTCTCCATTCTGCTTGGCAGCAATAGCTGAGCTCGTGAAACCAAAGAATTCCAGTCCTTAAGATGGACACCAGGGATGGAATTCTTCAATGGTCCCGCCAGCAGGTTCAAAGGCAGTTAGGGGAGAGAGAATTTGGTGAGAGTCAGAAAATTGGTTTCATGCTGGCGTGCATTTCCAGTGGGATCTCCTGCTGGCACCCACTGTGGCAGATTGGGAAACCCACTGGAGGCTAGTGTGAAACAGATTTGAATCCTGCTAATGGGACGCAGATAACAAACTGGTTGGAGTCTTCTACCCACAGCAATTTTTCATGATGCCAGTGGGAAAACACATCAAACCAGAGCACATTTGGAATGATGAGGTGTGCAGAAGTGAGGACTTATCTGAATAATGCCTGGGACTGAGACTGGAATTCAGGATGGAGGCCACTAACAGTAGTGGACCCCGGAATGCTATAGCAGTATATAATGGGATCATCTACAAGTTGATCTCCCAGATTCATTGTCATGTGGAGGCACATCTTCCAGCATCAGAATATTTGTGGAGAATCATCTTCTTTATGAAGGAATCCATCTTCTTGCCTCAGAGAATTTATGGAGCACCATCATTTTCAGGCAGGCCATCTTCTTTCTTAAATGGTGCGTTGGTGATGTTGGGTGCCCTTTCATTACAGCGCCAAGATGTGACAGCGGGACTCATGCCTGCTCCACCATGGAATATTAATGAGGTCAGGGATGGAAGGTATGGCACAGTTACCTCCTTAGCAGGAAATACTCCACATTCCCATCCTCACAATAGGGCTTAGTGCCTGATGGAAAAATTCCACCCTATGTTTTGAGTTTTGCACACAGGCTGATTGGGTCAGGTCAATGCTTTGCCTGTTGTGAACAGCCGAAAGGACATGCCACTAGATACAATCTAATAATTCCTGGAACATATGGCCTAAATACTTGGCACCACACCATGCATTCCCCATGGCAATACTTCCATCAATCAGAGTCCACATACCAATCTGCACATCTTTCTTATGCAGTATAAATTGGTGTTTCACTGTTACTAATGGAAATTTCTTGTGATCTATCCTAATAAGTGCCAGACAAAAAGCTTTTGTATCATGTCTTTCATTCAGTAATTAAGATGCACCCTGAATTGTAATAGCTTTGGTAATAAGAGATGGCACAATGGCACAGTGGTTAGCACTGCTGCTTCACAGCATCAGGGACACAGGTTTGATTCCTGGCTTGGGTCGCTGCCTGTGTGAAATTTACACCTGCTCCCATGGCTGCATGGGTTTCCTCCAGATGCTCCTGTTTCCTCACACAGTCTGAAAGACGCGTTGGTTAGATGCATGAGCCATGCTAAATTCTCCCTCAGTGTACCCGAACAGGCACCAGAGTGTGGCGATTAGGGGATTTTCACAGTAATTTCATTGCTGTGTTAATGTAAGCCTGCATGTGACTAATAAATAAATAAATAATAATATGTTGAATCCACTGTAATCAGCAGTGGTCATATGCTCCATGAATTCTCTTCAAATCTTTGTATCCCTGAGTCACTTTTTCTTTGCCCTGTTAACTAAAAGATATTCAAAAGTTCTATACCAAGATTATAACTTTAAGCTATAAGGAGACAAAACAAATGTAATCATGGAACCTTATCCCAGCTGTTTTGGAATTCAGTATATGAGAAATCAAGACTGCGATTTTCCAACGTGCTCGCCCCAGGACAGGAAAATCCTGTCACAGGAACTTTGTGTTCCTCTGTCTGTCTCTGCCTCTCTGCCTACTTTCTCTTTATGTCTGCATCCATGTGATGATTTCCTTTGCTCCCCCCGCCTCCAGCTCCTGTTTGTAGCTCTCCTTTGTGTCTGCAGCTTTCCTTTGTATCTACCAGTTACATGGCTTCTTTCTTGACTTCCTTCTGTTGGTACAAATTTCAGGTCATGTTGCCATATCACTTGGACCAGTATTGCCTATTACGTGAGGAAATTATAATCGGTCCCTTTACAAATGATGCAACTCTGAAAAAGTCTTTTACAGGTGGTTCTTTAAAACAATTACAGATTCACAGACATTTTAAAGAATTAACAAATTTTCCTTACCATTCTGCTTTCAGGTCAAAGGTCTTCATAGTATTACATGATATCTTTATTCATTCTGTTTGATTTTTCAATAAAATATGAAACTGAGGCCCTCTCTGTCTTCTTTCAACAACAGACTAGAGGAGGACGTTCCACTAATATCCCCATCCTCAACCTAAGGCACTATTCAATGGAGAATAGAGGATTTTTCCCAATGAACTGGCCAACATTTATCCCCCAATAAACACCTAAAAATTGATGAACCATGCATTTATTACTTAGCTGGTTGTGGGATCTTGCTATGAGTAAATTGGTTGCCACATTTCTGATATTACAACATTGAGTGCACTGCAAAATTACTTAATTGGCTGTAGAGTATTTGGACTACTCTGAAGTGCTATATAATTACAAGTTCCTTCTTCTTTGTTTTAGTCTGTTTGTCTAACCTGTTTTTCTTTACCCTCCTCTGGCATTCGTGACAGTGAACGCATGGAAGGAGAATGCAGGTATGGTCTCCAGTTCTGTTCACTATACATTACTGTGCCAATATCTTTCTGCAATTCAAGGACAAGATTAAAAATAGATGATATTTGTCTAAAGCATAATACCGCAGATGTTGGAAATCTGAGGATAATAAATAGAAAATGCTAGGAATACTCAGCAAGCCGGACAACATCTGTGGAGAGAGAAAAATAGAGTTAACGGCCGGGATTTTATGACATCACTGGGGTGACACTCATAAAATCCTGCTCAGGCCAATGGAGAATTCTTTTCCGTGAGCCTTGCCCGCCCTGATTTTGGGGCAGCAAGGCAATAGAATTCTGGCCAATATTTCACCTTGGTGCCCTTTCATCAGGCAAAACATTCAGTCTCTTTCTCTCTCTAGAAGTGCTGCCTAACCTATTGATAATTTTCGATAATTTAGCTTTATCACATTCTGGCTTATTTGTGATCACACATTGTTTATTTCCATGGATTAGTGGTTTATAAACAGTCAGAGTTTTTTGTACAAGAGCAAAATACTGCAGATGTTGGAAATCAGAAATATTCAGCAGGTCAGGCAAAATCTGTGGAAAGATACTTTGGGTCAATAGCCTTTACTCTGAGGTGTCAGCCTGGTGAAGCTGCAACACCAGACTGTTTGCATGTGAAACAAAGCTAAGTGCTTCCACAACCAATCAATCAGGTCTAAGCTCTGCAGTCCTGCCAGATCCAGTCAAGAATGATGGTGGACAATTCAACAACAAACTAGAGGAGGAGGTTCCACTAATATCCCCATCCTCAACAATGGGGATGCCCTGTACCTCAGTGCAAAAGACAAGTATGAAGCATTTGCCACCACCTTTAGCCAGAAATGGCGAGTGGATGATCCTTCGCGGCCTCCTCCTCAGGTCCCTGGCACCAGTCTTCAGCCAATTCGATTTACTCCAAGAAACCGCTGAGGCCACTGGTTAGATACTGCAAAGGCTATGGGCCCTGACAGCATTCCAGAAATAGTACTGAAGTTGTGTGCTTTAGAATTAGCTGCGCCTTAGTCTTAGTACAGCTACAACACTGGCACATACCTGGAAAATTTCCCATGCCATCAACCAACACTCGATCATCAATAAAGTGATGGAAAGTGTTGCCAACACTGCTATTAAGCAACACTATTCAGTAATAACCTGCACACCAACACTCAGTTTGTATCCCATCTGAGCCACTTGGCTCCTGCACATTACTCCTGCACATCAGTGTCAGCTTCAAGGTGAGAGGGGGAAAGTTTAAGGGAAATGTGCAGGGTAAGTTTTTCATGCAGAGAGTGATGGGTGCCTGGAACATGCTGCCAAAGGAGGTGATAGAAACAGGCACATTAGCAACATTTAAGAGACATTTGGATGGGTACATGAAAAGGGAGGGAATGGAGGGATATAGATCGAGTAAGGGTAGGTTTTTATTTAGTTTAATTCAGGCATCATGATTGGCACAGGCCTGAAAGGCTGAAAGGTCTGTTCCTGTGCTGTACTTTTCTTTGTTCTTTACTCCAGCTTTCATCCAAACATGGACTAAAGAGCTAAACTCAAAAGATAACGTGAGAGTGACTGCTGTTAATATCAAAACAGCATTTGATTGAGTGCAGCATCAAGGATCTCTCATAAAAATTGGTGTCAATGAGAATCAGGGCAAAACTCTTCACTGGCTGAAGTCATACCTGGAACAAAGCAAAATGTTTGCAATTTTTGGAGGTCAGTCATCTGAATCCTGGGACGTTGCTGAATGGAATTCCTCAGGCTAGGATCCTAGACCCACCCATCTTCAGCTGCTTTGTAAATGACCTTCCTATCATCATAAGGTCAGAAGTGGGAATGTTTGCAGATGATTATACAATATAAAGCACCATTCACAACTCTGCAAATATTGAAGCAGCCTGTGTTCCTATGCAATAAGACCTAGACAACATTCACCCTTCAGCTAATAAGCGGCAAGAAGCATGCACACCACACAAATGCCAAACTATGACCATGTTCAACAAGGGAACATTCACCCATAGAGTCATAGAAGTTTACAGCATGGAAACAAGCCCTTTGGCCCAACCTGTCCAGGCTGCTCAGTTTTTACCATTAAGCTAGCCCAATTGTTCATGTTTGGCCCATATCCCTTTATACCAACCTCAACTATGTTAAGACCCAGGTCAAAACCTCCAGTGTGTTTTGTGAAATTAGCCAAGAACCTTAGGGTGGGATTTTCCAGTAGCGCTCACCCCAAAACTGGAATATCCAAACCAAGGTCAACAGATCTTTACATGGTCCGCCTCCCCACCTGCGGCAATTCCCATGTCAGGCGGGATGAGAAAACTCCCCCTAAGTTTTACATTTGATTTTGACTTGGGTGAGCCATAAGATGTTTCACTCCAGGTAAGATTCAAGTGACCCACCAGGAAGCTCTAATCAAACAAAGTTTATTTAAGAATACAGTTAGAATATAACAAAAAGAATTAGCATATATTTTACCAATTACAAGACTTAAACATGATACAGTGTAATCCATAACGAGCAGCTTTCTCTGTTGTTCCAATGTAAACACCATCCCATAGACATACACATTCTTCAGACTGAGCACAAATACAAGAATGTTCACATGTTGCTGGATTTTCAGCTTTGTATCATTTTTGGATAGAAATCCAGGCTAACTGTTTACAGAGAAGGATATTTCTTCAAAACAGCCAAACTTCAGAGAGGTAAACACAGAAATGCTCTCTGAAAAATAGCTGTCCCTAGCCACATGACATAACCGGTCATCAACGCCAATCAAGCTCCACTCAGCAACCCAAGGGACACATTAAAACCACATAACACTGCAGTAGAGTCATAGAGGTTACAGCATGGAAACAGGCTCTTTGGCCCAACTTGTCCATGCTGCCTTTTGTTTTAAACCCCTAAGCTAATCCCAATTGCCTGCATTTAGCCCATATCCTGCTATACCGATCTTATCAATGTAATTATCTAAATGCTTTTTAAAAGACAAAATTGTACCCACCTCTACCACTACCTCTGCCAGCTTGTTCTAGACACTCACCATCCTCTGTGTGAAAAATTGTCCCTTTGGACACTTTTGTATCTGTCCCCTCTCAGCTTAAACCTATGCCCTCTAGTTTTAGACTCCTCTACCTTTGGGAAAAGATATTGACTATCTAACTGATCTGTGCCCTTCATTATTTTATAGACTACTATAAGGTCACCCCTCAGCCTCCTACGCTCCAGAGAAAAAAGACCCAGTCTACCAGCCTCTCTTATAAGTCAAACATTTAGTCCCAGTAGCATCCCAGTAAATCTTTTCTGCACTCTTTCTAGTTTAATAATATCCTTTTTGTAATAGGGTGACTAGAACTGCACACAGTATTCCAAGTGTGGCCTTACCAATGTCTTGTACAATTTCAACAAGATGTCCCAACTCCTGTATTCAGTGTTCTGATCGATAAAACCAAGCATGCCGAATGCCTTCTTCACCACTCTGTCCACCTGTAATTCCACTTTCAAGGAGCTATGAACATGTACCCCTAAATTTCTTTGTTTTGTTACTCTTCCCAATGCCCGATCATTAACTGAGTAAGTCCTGCCCTGGTTTAATCTACCAAAACACATCACTTCGCATTCGTCCAAATTAAACTTCAGCTGCCATTCGTCAACCCACTGGCTCAATTGATCAAGATCTCATTGCAGTTGGAGATAACTTTCTTCACTGTCTACTATGCCACCAATCTTGGTGTCATGTGCAAACTTACTAACCAGGCTTCCTCTATTCTCATCCAAATCATTAATATAAATAACAGCGGACCCAGCACTGATCCCTGAGGCACACCGCTGGTCACAGGCCTCTAGTTTGAAAAACAACCCTCTACAACCACTCTCTGATTTCTGTCAAGAAGCCAATTTTGTATCCGTTTAGATACCTCACCCTGGATCCTGTGAGATTTAACCTTATGCAACAACCTACCATGCGATACCTTGTCAAAGGCTTGCTAAAGTCCATGTAGACAACATCAACTGCATGGGTCTCATCTACCTTCTTGGTTACCCCTTCAAAAAACTCAATCAAAGTTCAGATTAAAATCATCATTGCTTCAACTATCCTGCTTCAGAAACAATAAAGGACAGTCACAGACAACACAGTGCTGACAAAACATCCTGCAGACAAACATGATTAAAATACATTCCTTAAAGGCACAGTACCATCACAATCATTTCCACATGACATCCAATGGCATCACCATCACTAAATTCCACACCATCAACGTCCTGGGGATTACCATTGACTATACATTGAACTGGATTAGCCACATTAATACTTTGACTACAAGAGCAGGTTAGAGACTGAGATTTCTGAGGTGAATAACTCATATCCTCAAAAACCTCCCTAAAACCTGTCTACCTACAGGGCACAAGTCAGAAGTGTGATGGAGTAAACTGCACTTGCCTAGATGAGTCCAGCACCAATAATACTGAAGAAGCTCAACACCATGCAGCACAAAGCAGCCCACTTGATTTGCACCCTAACCACCACCTTCAACATTCACTCCCACAACTGAAAGGCAGTGACAGAATATGTATCACCTACAGGATGCACTGTAGCCACTCACCAAAGCTCCTTCAAATTCACCTTCCAAATCTGCAATCTCTACCATTTAGCAGGACAAGAGCAGCAGATACCTGGGAGCACCAATATTTGGAAGTTCACTGCCAAGCCACACACCATTCTGATGTGGACGTATACCTCCATTCCTTCACTGTTGCTCAGTCAAAATCCTGGAAGTAACACCCCCCCCTCGCCCCCCCACCCCACCCTTGGCACTCTGGGTGTACCTACACCACATGGACTGCAACAGTTCAAGAATGCAGTCCACCACCATCTTCTCAAGGACAATTAGATGTTAGTGTAAAACAAAATGTGTTCCTTCAATTATATGGAGTTCAACAATAAGGTTAACAGGTTTCTTTTCAAATGAAAACCATCCTTTTGATAATTTTATAAACTATGCAGTGACTTTGGAGCAAAGTTTTGAAGTAAATTAATGAATTTGATTAAGTGCTTTAAGTGTAGGGCACCAAGATGGCACAATGGTTAGCACTGCTGGCTCATGGGGACCCAAGTTTGATTCCAGCCTTAGGTGACTGTTTTTGTGGAGTTTCGCCTGTGTCCATGTGTGTTTTCGTCAGGTGCTCTGGTTTCCTTCTACAGCCCAAAGGCATGCAGGTTAGGTGGATTGGCCATACTAAATTGCCCCTCTGCGTGTGGGGGTATGTGAGAGTGTGTGCCCTGGATAGACTGGCACCCTGTCTTGGGTGTATCCTGCCCAATGCCCATTGTCTCTTTGGATAGGCTCCAACTCAGTGGGACCTTGAATTGGAGTAAGCAGTTAAATGAAAGTGAAGTAAAGAAGCTTTATCTGTATGACTTCTAATTCTTAAATCTTAATATCATGAACCCAATGTTCTTGCAAGACTCAAATGATTAATCAGCTCAAAGTGTTTCAATTTGAGCTCATGTCCTGTTAACAATACTCTGCTTCTGCCTCTCACACAAAGAAAATGGCAGGCAGTGAAGAATAGTTGAAAAATAGTTGAATGAACAGCCCAATGTAATGCCTACTTAACAAATATCTTTTAAGGATTTCAAAGCTAGAGTATCAAATTCCTTTGTTACCATCTATGTAACACTGGAATGAGAGCTGCATGTTTTAGGAATAAGAAGATAAATTATAAATGATGAAATTTAGCAATAGAAACAGTATGAGTATGAAATGAATAATAATGCAGTCAACATCTGAAATAAAAATATGGGTTAATATTTTCAATGGGACCTTTCGTCAATTGTTTTTTTCCAAAATAGGCTGGGTGGAGAAAAATTATTGATGGGTACCGCATGCATATTTTGCAAAGAAGCAATGATGAATTGGAAAACCGTGTCAAGAACTACACACTTGTACAAAAGTTATCTTCATTCTATTGAAAGCCACAATTGTAGGCAGCTGACCAGCTGTGTTGTTCCTGCATTTTTTGTTTCTACAAATCTGAATGCATTTTGGAGGAATTAATTGAAGTAATAAATGCTTCAAATGTCTGAAAGAGACATTCTGCTTTATCCTCTTTCTGTTTCTAAATATTGCAGCAGCACCGAGGAGGACACGACTGTTGATGTTGAAGTGAGGTATATCAAGTTGTTTTCTCCCAATCACTAAGAAGCTGTACTCTTGCCCAAAATTCTCCCTGGGTGTGCTTTCACCATTGTGGATATTAGCAGACTTTGTTGGATGTGTCTCCTAGGTTTAGGGTTGCCAACTCTTCAGGATTGTCCAGGAGTTTCCTAGAATTAAATATTATCCACTAGGACATAGTTAAAAGCAAAGCTATAAAATCATAGGGATATGTTTAAAATATTGCAATTTTAAACAATGTTTATTTGTTTCAAAACATTAAAGATGGGATCAAAAGGCCATTTTGACTAAATAATTAAGAGTTGTTTGGTTTCCAGTTGCTGTGGGAGGGAGTACGCTGCAAGGTTAGACATGTTTGGTGATCAAGGCAGGAGTGTGGGATAGGATGTGGGGTGGCACTATGGCACAGTGGTTAGCACTGCTGCCTCACAGTGCCAGGGAGCTGGGCTCAATTCCAGCCTCAGGTGACTGTGTGGAGTCTGCATGTTCTCCCCATGACTGCATGGGCTTCCTCCAGGTGTTCTGGGTTCCTCCCCCAGTCCAAAGATGTGCAGAGTAGATTGATTTGACATGCTAAATTGTGCCTTAATTTCAGGTGGATTAGCAGGGTAAATACGTGGGGTGATGGGGATAGGACCTGGGTGGGATTGTTGTCAGTACAGGCTTGAGGGGCCGAATGGCTTCTTTCTGTACTGTGTGTATTCTATGATTCTAGAAGGATGTGTGACACCTCCAGGAATATATCCAATGACAGTTGGCAATCCTACCTAGGCTGTTCTTGATCACCAGTGATATCTTTGCATCCTCTGTCTACATGTCTGTCATTAATGCTTTTTGGAGCAGACTTCACCGGTCCTATCTGTGTTCAAGTGTCAAGTTTTCAACTTTCATTTTAAATAATTTGAGTGCTATGTCAAACCATTGTGTTTTGTTCTGCACTGAACAAATATATTTCCAAGTTGTTTTATAAAGTTTGGGTTCTGCGGCATACAAACATATTGCTACACTTGGGAGTTATGCTTTTGGACTATTGAAACCCCCCTCTCAAAACAGCCTGATCAATATGTTGCATCCTAGCTTTATTTTTTCCAGCAGTATTCTTGGTTCAACTGGTAACTTTTCTGTGCAACTTTCTTGGAACCCAGTCTAAAAATGCAGAGGAATGAGATTAAAACAAGTGTACATGCATATTCTTAAAATGAAAAAAATGTTTGAAGCATCTGGTTAAATGAATATTTCATCATATTGTTGAGTTCTATAAGTCCTGGCTGAGAACACCAGTCCCTTCTATAAAAGTCATATTTTCTTCTATTTCTTTGAATAAATTTTTCGCTCAACTTTTGGCAATGGAAATAGGAACATTGTGACACTGATGTCAGGGGACCCTGCTACATGTTGGCAAATCTGTGTCAATCATACTGTGTTAAATAATTAGCAAATAAAATTACAAACAGGCAAATGACCCAACTATCTCAAAATACAATAGAGAAGGTTGATATGCCCCAACTATTGCAAGTTTCCAATAGTTGGGAGGTCAGAGAATTTGGCACCCAGCTGCAGCGGAATGAGAAAATCCGGCCAGCGTTAACGGTCGTAACATTCCGGTTTTAGAGTTCTAATCACCAGTTCTTGATCACCAGTGATACCTTTGCATCCTCTGTCTACATGTCTGTCATTAATGCTTTTTGGAGCAGACTTCACCGGTCCTATCTGTGTTCAAGTGTCAAGTTTTCAACTTTCATTTTAAATCATTTGAGTGCTGTGTCAAACCGTTGTGTTTTGTTCTGCACTAAACAAATATATTTCCAAGTTACATAAGAACATAAGAAATAGGAGCAGGAGTAGGCCATCTAGCCCTTCGAGCCTGCCCCGCCATTCAATAAGATCATGGCTGATCTGTTGTGGCTCAGTTCCACTTTCCCGCCCTCTCCCCATAACCCTTAATCCCCTCTCTTATCAAGAACCCATCAACCCGCTTCTTAAAAATATTTAGCGAGGCAGCCTCCACCACTTCAACGGGCAGAGAATTCCAGAGATTCACCACCCTTTGAGTGAAGAAGTTCCTCCTCAACTCCGTTCTAAACCGCCTCCCCTTTATCTTGAGGCTGTGCCCCCTAGTCCTACTGTCTTTTTTGAGCGGGAAGAGTCTCTCCACCTCTATCCTATCCATCCCATTCATCATCTTATACGTCTCAATGAGATCTCCCCTCATTCTTCTAAACTCTAGCGAGTATAAAGTTTGGGTTCTGCAGCATACAAACATATTGCTTAACATCATGCGAATCCCATCACGTCACTAACAGAGGATATGGTACAGAAACTTAAAGAGAATAAGAATCTCCTCAAGTGTCATTCAGGACAGGATCCTGGAAGATCTGAATGCATGATAGTGGCCATGACCAAAATTGCACCAGTCTCTCACACGGGTTTGCACCTTTATTAACCAGTGCACTGGGAATTTAGGTCTTTGCAGTATGTCTGTCATCCAAATATATCACCCTTTACTAGCACATATCAAGCAGTTTATTTGTTTGCCATCTGCATATATATTTATAAGCTGTTTTTATTATCCCCCTAGGAGAAGAAGTGCTGTGGCCTATGCTGCACAGAAACCCTGGATATTGAACACTACAGTGGAAGAAAACATCACCTTTGGAAATCCTTTCAACAAGCAAAGGTAATAAACTTTATGTAAAGTTGAATTTGTAGCATAGACAAGAAGCAGTGAATATTCTTTAACTTGAACCTCTTCTTTCTACATTTACTTGATCTAGTTGGCCAAATAATGAAATTAGGACTGTGTATTGGTATTTTGTGCACTGGAGGGAGCAGAATTCATGCTCACAGTTTCTATATGGTGAGTCCCAGATCTACGCAGATTTTAGTCATGGAATGTCACATGGATCAATGTTAATTCTATCAGCCTGGTGGAGACTGGGTAGGAAGCCAACTTAAAACAAGCATACTACTTACTCACTCAAAACCCATTTCCCATTTTAATTGGCAGGCAGATAAATTGTCAGTTTAAAGTAGGCACAGTTCTCATGGATAAATGCAAATCAGGGTCATTTCAACTTGGGGCCCGAGCAGAAAAGCCACCATAGCTGTTCCACCAGACTGACAATTGTCAGAAAAGACTGAACAAGGTGGGGCTCTCTAAAAAGAAACCATTTTGAGGCATTTAAAATTATGAAGAGGTTTGACAGGTGCGATATGTAGTAAACGACCTTGGACTCTGCTAGGAACAGAGTACAACAACGCACCTAACAAGATGGAAGACATGAAGGACCTGGCCATTTAAAGACAAAGAGCAAAGAAAAGTACAGCACGGGAATAGACCCTTCAGCCCTCCAAGCCCATGCTGATCATGATACCTTAACTAAACTAAAAAAAACTCCTGCCCTTACTCTGTCCATATCCTTCTATTCCCTCAGACAGGGCCTCGTTAGAATAAATTTTTGCAGGAGCACTCCTGACACCCAGCCAGGTTGTCTACCTGGCCAGCAGGAAGAGATTAGCATTATATGCATGGACTTTGGCATTTATGGAAGGGCGGATGGTACTCTGAGCAGGATTGGTGGGCGAGGATGGGAGACAAAGAGAATCCTGTAGCAGACATTGAGAGGAGTTAGAAACCTACAGCAAGATCTGATCCTGTTCCACTTCCATAACTTTGCTAGAATTGCCATGAAAGCAAAGTTAACAAGACCACCTCCAAGAAAGTTTGTCCGCAGAAGTCAAGGAAAAGTTGCTCATTTTCCTGATTTATAGAAAGTTTTACTTGTGGTTGTTCAGTTTTCCCCAGAGATTAATAAATTGGACATAGTCTGCATAGTGACAGTTCAAAGTAAAGTTGGTTATATCCTTTCTTATTGTGTTGTTCAGTAAGATTTATTATGACAGATAACAACACATAATCAAATTAGAACCATATCTTAATCCGTGTATGAAGAAACAGAGCATGGATTCAATCAAATTTAAAAAACTGATTCTATTTTATGAATGATCACTTTTAGTTATATTTGTATAGCATCTCATATCTGGCATCCCAAACTCCAGAAGGACCCAAAAACCTGGTTCCTCCCTGAAAATTACGATCAGGTATTGCTGATTGGATCATGGCACACTGGGATTAATGGTGGAAGGCAGCCTGGTCCACCCCTTATCCCTTACTTTGTCTGTCTTGGAAGGGTCCAGCTCGCTGGAGAAGACATTATATAATAAAAAATATTTATACTTTTACTAAGCTGTACAAACATGGATGAGAAGAGCTAGAGATATGTACATTTGTATCTCCAGAACTTGGTTTATTATGGGCTACCAGTTGACATCTCCAGTTGTTTCAAGATTGGAGTGAATGCTATGAAATCATTGGACATAAAAATAAGGAGATATAAAACGGACTGCTGAGTAGCTATCACCCATTTGGCACTATCACAGACACAGGCACACACTCTCTCATACACACACTCACCTTGATCAGCTCCCATATGAGTATACAAATTTAAATCAAGAGTAGACCATTCAGCCCCTTGAGTCTGCTTGCCATTTGATAAGATCATGATTGATCTGATTGTGGTCACTAAATTCCTGTCTTAGCCAAGCTATTCCAATACAGTTACAATACTGGCATCTACCCAGCAATGTGGAAAATTGCCCAAGTGTGTCCTGTACACGAGAAACAGGACAAATCCAACCCAGCTAATTGCTACCCCATCAGTCTACTCTCAGTCGTCAGCAAAGTGATGGAAGGTGTCACCAACAATGCTCAGTTTTGATCCCACCAGGGTCACTCAGCTCCTGACCTCATTACAGCCTTGCTGTCAAAGAAGAGCTGAATTTCAGAGGTAACATGAGAGTGACTGACTTTGACATCAAGGTAGCATTTCGCTGAGTATGGCATCAAGGAGCCCTAGCGAAACTGGAGGCAGTGGGAACTGGGGAAAATCCTCCAATGGTTGGAGTCATACTTAACACAAAATAAGATGGCGGTGATTGTTGGAGATCAATTATCTCAGCTCTACTGAGATTATCACTGCAGAAGTTCCTCAGGATAGTGTCTGAGGCCCAACCATCTTCAGCTGTTTCATCAATGACCTTCCATCATAAGGTCAGAAGTGAGGATGTTTGCAGATGACAGCACCATTCTCAACCCCTCAGATGCTGAAGCAGTTCATGTCCGAATGCAGCAAACCTGGACAATTTCCAAGCTTGGGTTGACAAGTGGCAAGTAACATTTGCACCAGTGCCAGGCAATGACCATCTCCACCAAGAGAGGATTTAACCATGGTCCCTTGACATTCTATGGCATTGCCAAGGCTGAATCCCCCACTATACCATTAACCAGAAACTGAACTGGACTAGCCATTCAAATATTGTGGCTATAAGAGCAGTTCAAAGTCTGGGAATACTGTGGTGAGTAACTCACCTCATGAACCACCCCCAAGAAGTTAAACAATTTAAAAAAGGGTCCAAGAAGGAGTTCTTACCAAAAGCCTAAGAAGTGCAGGAAAAGCACAGACATAGACAGAGATACAGCAGCTGCAGCAGTTTAAAAAAAGTTGACAGTCTTAAAGCAGTAATGCATTTAAAGAGGTAACGCATTTAAAGTTGTACAACATTTAATGAAACAACCACAACAAGGAACAAAATACAGAAAAATCAGAGAAGGTGCCAGTTAGAGGGCACTCTAAAAAGATAGAGCAACTCTAAAAATGACAACATGCCTGTTTGCAGCAGTGGCAAAATAAGGTCCTTAAGGGTCTTAATTAGTGACTCAGTGGAAAGGTCGACAATGGAGTTTACTGCACAGAATCTCACTCTGAGGGAATCAGGAAAGTGGTGTGGTTCCAGTACAGTACCATCCCATAACATGCCTCCAAAATAAGCAAAGCAAGACCCGACTGGAAGAAATTAAGACCTCAAAGTAGTGTTCGGAGGAGGTAATAAATTCTCAAGGAAGAGGCAACACTTGATTCGGAGTAGGCAGTCAAAGTCCCCTGACGGGGAGGGGGTTACTGAGAAACCCTGTGAAGGGGAGGAGACAGAACGATAGTGATGAAAGACCCTGACGGAGGGCACTGAAAGACCCCAAGAGGGCAAGAAAAGACCCCAAGAGGGCAACAAAACATCCTAATTGACTAAATGAAGAGCTGAAACCAAAAGTAAGTTGCATCCCATCCTTTTATATTGAAATGAGAAGTTCCTTAAGTTGTAGAAGTGAATTACAAGAAAAGAATACAACTGTAATCAGACAGAAAGTAAGACAAGTCACAGCAGAAGAAGTAGTAAGATTGAAGAAAAAAAGAGTTGGATAAATCTCACCGAGAATTACAGCTAATAGAAAACGAGGTAAAACCTGTGACCCTAATCTAAATGAGAAGCGGCCCACCTATAGTAAAGCTAAGAAAAGAAACAAGCATTCTGAAAAACCATAACAATACTCAAGAAGCTCAACACCATCCAGGACAAAGCAGCCCACTTGATTGCTGCCCCTTCCACGGATATCCAATACCTCCACCACTGACGAGCTATGGCAGCCAAGTGTACCATCCATGTTGCAAGCTATTTCCTCAATGCACTTTATTCAATTAGTCAAACACAATCTCCCAACTCTTGACGTTGTTGACACTTGCCTATCTGGAACTGTGTGATATTTTTGCACTCAGATCTTCCGGAGGTGATCCAGAAACTAGAAATATTGGGCGGAATTTTGTTGAGATTTGGGCGTCTCACCTGATGACTGGGAAGCTGGGGAGACACCCCCGCTGCCTCTATTTGGGAATACCTATTAACCCATATGCCTGTCAGACAGTGGTAAGCCCTGCGGCAGCTCTCTCCCCACTACCTCCCCAACCCAGAGCAGTCTGCACAGTTTCACCTCCATGCATTCTGTATGACAACATGCCTGCTTGCAGCAGTGGCAGAATAAGGCCCTTAAGGGTCTCAATTAGTGACACATTGGAAAGGTCAACCATAGAGTTTACTGCACAGAAACTAATTCTGAAGGAATCAGGAAAGTGGTGTGGTTCCAGTACACTACCACCCTATTACATGCCTCCAATCTCACCGCCAGTAAGAGCAGAAGCTTCTGTCTATTCTATTTATCTTTATCACATGCTGTACATTTAGTGTGCAATTGTAAGTGTCTTTTTTTCCTGTTTCACCAGCCAGAGATAACCTTACATTAATGATCTAATACTCTTAAATATTTTAATGGTGTTTGCTTAGTTTGGATCATAATGGTGCATTCTACTTCACATATGGTGTTCTTAATGAAGGTTGAACTGTCACAGCAAAAAATAAATGCCTCTCTGTCAATATTTGTAGCATTTTAATGATTCACTAAGCAAAGTCTGGGAAGAAGGAAATGTTTACAAACCATGACAGATGGTATTTTTTGGATCCAAAGATATATTTCTCAACGAGGACACAGTGGATAGAGGAATTGTAAATATCATGGGGTTGGGAGCAATCAAAGGGGAACAATTAAAACTCTTCAGTATGTATACCTAGTTTGGTGAATAGGGCAACATAGAAATCTTGGGTGCGAGTAATGGGTCCCAAGTAGTGCAGCGAGCCGAGAAATATTAGCAAGAGGGTTCAAACTGGAATTGCCAGTCCCACCAGTGGGGATTAAAGCTAGTCCCGAGCAATAGAGACCAGACGTGATGGCCTCGTTGGTGGGGAAAGAGGCCATTGAGGCCTCTCCGGGGGACTGTGGACTGGCGGCTTGCCCCTTGGGCAGTGCCAGCCTGGCACCCTGGCACAGCCCAGCAGGCACTGGGCAGTGCCAAGGGGGTGGGGCCTGAGGGGGAAGGTCCTTCTGGTGGAGCAGAGGCAAACCGATCAGTTGTGGCGGTGGGAGGGAGCTGCTGCGCAGTCTGCACTGCAATTGGTAGGGGAGGGAGGGGGCAATCAGGACTGGCCACCAGGGGCTAGGGGGGCGAGTTGGGGAAGGCATTGTCAGGCCAGTGATTGGGTGGCCCGCAATGGGTTGGGGCTGGACAGGGCACATGTGCAATCTTTCCACTGACAGGTCAACGCATGCGCAGTGGCCCACTCAATGCGCTGATACCAGCCTCTCAGGCAGGATTAGCGCCACCCCCACCCCCACCCCCAGCCCTGCTACCAGCTTGAGTCCCCCGGTGAATTCTGTGAAGCCCAAAGTGCTCAAAAGTTAGCCCAAAATATAGACGGGAAAATGGGAGATTTTCCCACCCGTTGGGCATTTCATTTTTTGGGGGATAATCGTACCCCCCCCCCCCCACTCAGTTGCATTTCATCTTTATGGCATAAGTTCTAATGCTGCCAGGATGGACAGAAAATCAATTCTTCTCCACAATGACAAAACTCTCTAAGGTGAACTGGAGCCAGCCAAAATCCCCCGCTAATTGGACATAGATCCATAGAACGGTATTCTTCCAAAAAGCCTAGGTCAGGATATTTCAATCCCACCCGTGCAGGGCTTGTCAGGAAATGTGGAGGAGCAGGTAAACTTTGTTAATTTTGGGAAGGAATTTCTGCTCTGGCTGCAGGCAGTACGTGCAGCAACCATTAAGCACAAGGTTTTTTATTGATTCAGTTTGTTTTCTTGTTCTGCTATTGGGAATGAAGCAGGTTGCTGGAGTAGAACTACCTTGGGATCTCAAAGTTATTATTAGCACCTGTTTAGATTTAAATGCGACCACCTTTGTCCTGTTGTCTGACCAAACAAACCTCCTCTCATCAACATTGGAGTGCGGGATAATTCTTATTGTGAAAGAGCCAATAAAACTGGAATTCATTTGTCAGTATTAAATATAAAAGAATGAAAAGCAATCATTCGGATCAGGGTATTATTTTTGCATTTTATTTTGTACTTGGAGTTCATTGTTGTGACATATTACACCATTCACTGATGTTGACAGGAGGTTTTGTGTTGCAGTGGGTAGGATCCCTGACTCTGAGCCAGACATTCAGGAATTGAGTCCCATCCCAGGACATGATGGCCAAGGAATGTGCTTTCATAGCATGGCCGAAAGGCAAAACCTTCCAACACACCAATGGCTCGTGATAAGAGTGGGAGATACTCCTGGTCAGCCATGCGAGGCAGAGTGGCGCACCTCAAGCTATAAGCTTCTGGCGACAGGCTAATGACCTGTTTCAGGAAAAACCATGCTATGTGAACAGATGTGAGTCTGGGGGTGGCACAGTGGTTAGCACCGCTGCATCACAGCGCCAGGGACCTGGGTTCAATTCTGGCCTTGGATCACTGTCTGTGTGCACATTTTCCCCATCTGCATAGGTTTCCTCCGGGTGCTCCGGTTTCATCGCACAGTCCAAAGATGTGTAGGTTAGGTGGATTGGCCATGCTAAATGTGTGAGGTCACAAGGATAGGGCAGGGGACAGAGTCTGGATAAAATATTTTGTCAGAGAGTCAGTGCAATGGCCTCTTCCACACTGTTGGGAATCCTATTATTCTATGATTGTGCATTGCTAAATGCATGAAGAGAAACAACAGTTGATGTTGAGAGTGGGCAAAGAGCTAATCCCACACCGCTGGTAATCTCTTTATAGTTGGCCATTATGAGGGGTGCGTGCGTGATTAATACTGATTTTCCCCCTTCTCCTGGGAAAGTATTCAGCTTCTGCTGAGTGATTGTAAAGCTTAGATAGAAAATTACAACTGAATGTCATATCCCTTTAGTACAAAGCAGAGTGTGTAATTATTGTCATTTATTCTGTTAAATATAATTTCCATCTTCCGAGTATTAGAGGTAAAAACTTTTTAAAAGTCATTTAATACTACATTCTTTTGAACAGCACCAAGTATAATATTAAAGCCAATGTTAGACTCTTTGTTTAACGCGAATTTAACTTCAAATCCGGTCAGACTCTAGGGTTGTGTCAAAACTGCTACATTTGAATGGAGTAACAAAATTATAGAAAAATGTTCTAATATCTTGGGGTGAGAAGTAAAATATGGTTTAAGCAGCCCTGAACATACAAGAGCATAGAAATAAATCACTGTCTTGTAATAATTAAATCATTTACGTGGATTAAATCATTGCTTTTTTTTACGCTATAAAATATACCAGATTGTGGAAAAGGAATTCTTGCCGCTATCAGCAAAACAATGCAGATCTGCCCTGTTTACTTGATGTCACTTAGGCTGATGATCCATTAGGCTTTCAGATTGAATCAGTGGTTGCCATCTGGCCAGACTGTGCTTGATTTTCCCTGAATCAATTAACTCGATGTAATAGATTCATCCCTATTGACTCTTTGCCACTCTCTCCACAGATATAAAGCAGTAATTGAAGCCTGCTCACTCCAGCCAGACATTGACATCCTTCCTCAGGGTGATCAGACTCAGATTGGTGAGAGGGTCAGTAATTACATTGCTCCTGTTTGCTTTTTTAAAAAAAAATAGTTCTTATAAATAAAAAATATGATTCAGTAGAAGCCTATCAAGGGGTTTTGGCCTGAATTCTTTTCTTTATTTTTCCATGCTTGACAATTGATAGAAACAGCAATTTATAAATACTAACTGTCCAGTGAAAGAGTGATAGGGCAATTGTTGCAGGAATCACATCAACCCCCAAAGTAATACAAACCTCTGAGAAGCAACCACTGCAAATCAGGGTTTTGTTTTTGTATTCTATTTTGTACTCATAGATCATTGCTGTGACATATTACACCATTCATTGATGTTGAGAGTGCTTTTCTTAAGCTACCAACACCGCAACTTCAAGTGTCCAACTTTATTACAATGAAAATGTCTGAGGTTTATTATTTCTCTTCCATCTGTTTCCTTTTTAATAAGTTTCCTTTAAGGAAACTGAGGTAAACTATCCTTACTATCTCCAATGAGAACTCCTTTGCCTTTGCCACTTGAGGATTTTTTTCCCCAGTTTCTATCCCTCATAGATTGATATTGAGGTGGAAACCCAAACCTTGATTTATGAACTAACTCATAATCATCTGCTATTTTTGCTGCCAAACTTGCAATTTTAACCCTCTGTTCTTCCACATCATTTCTCTCTACTTCAGATAGTGAATTTTTAAAGTCATCCAAAATAACTGTTCCCCAAAACGCAACATATTTTCATTGCTCTTTTCCACCTGCCATAGTTACTTTGATTGATTCTTTCAAATCCTGTATGCATTTGACATGCGTTCTTTCCTTAGATTTCTAAACCTCTGCCTATAGGCTTCTGGCACTAGTCTATATGCATTTAAGATTGCCATCATCATAATCCCTAGATACCTCATCTGATAATGATGCAAACACTTCACTAGCTCTACCTACCAACTTTGTTTGAATCAATAATGCTCACATGGTCTGTGGCAATTTTACTTGGTTAGCTACTTTCTCAAATGAAATGAAAAAAGGCTTCTACATCCTTCTCACCAAACCTTGGTAATGCTTGAACATATTTAAATAGATCCTTACCAAGCCTTTGATTATGATAGGTTCATTCTTCCTCACTGACATCATCTCTATTCACAGCTTTTACCTTTGCCTCCGGCAGTTTAAATTGATGTTCGCTTTGTCGTTCAATTTTCCGAAGCTCTCTCCCTTTCCCTTTCCTCTTGCTTTCTCTTTTTCCTGCAACTTTTGATTACAAATCAAATTGTCTTAACTATTTTAATTTGTTCAAACTGTTTTAATTCTTCTTTTTGTTGTTCCACTGCAATTGCTACTCGCGCTCTTTCTTTTACTTCTAATTCAAGCTGTTCCATTTGTAAATAAATTCTAGCCAATTCTAATTCTTCTGACTGTTCCTGGCAATTTTAAGTTTGAGCTATGACTGTAATTATCTCTGCCTTCCTTGCTCCTCCAGATAAAGTCTTGTTTGCCAATTCCAAAAGCTTTGTTTTCATAATCTTTCGTTAGCTACTGTGAATGATTTCTTCCACACCCAGGGAAAACATTAGCCACTGAAAGAGTCATTATTCTACAAAGCACCCCCTGTTTAAACTAACTGAATGGAATATCTGAAAGGAAAACACTAACGCTCAACACCTACTGTCTTTGAGTTCAATAATCCTAAACCAAACAAAGACGTATAGTTTTTAATCCGTCAAGAGCCCCCAGTTTTTGTTAAGGTACCAGAGCAGAAACCCCAAAGTATGTTACAAAGCCCAACCAGATCCCAAGAGTTTTTTTTTCTATTTTGGCATTAGTGTGAGTAAAAGGTGTTCCACTCCAGATGTGATACCATTGACAGACTAGGAAGCTTTTATCAAAACAGACTTCATTTAACAATACAGTTTACCTATAATGAATGAATTAGCTTAACTTCTACCAATTGAAATACTTATCAATGACAAGATATAATTTTTAACTGCTAATCTATCTCCATTAGCTCCAATTCAAACAATATTCCTCTTATAGACTTTCTTAATTGCTAACCTATCTCCGTTAGCTCCAATTCAAGCAATATAGAACCCTTATAGACTTAAACTTCTCTTCAAAATCAGTTAGCAAAGCCCCAGGCTTACAAGCTTGTACTTATTAACAGTCTTTGAACGCCTCTGGAGACAGAGAGGCACTTGTCTTTGATAGCCCAAAACTGCAGCCTCCAGAAAAAGAAAGAGACAGAAAGAAACCTCGTGATTTTTTCAGGACCAGAATATTTTAAAATAAAGAGAACTATGTGTTTTCCCTGTAACCTTAGCTTCACCCATTCAAATGACTCTATCAATCAACCTAATCAAAACCCTACTCTAAGATCATAAAGGAAAAAACAAAGTAAACAAAAATGCATTAACTCAGATTAAAACTAACATACGCTTTGCTAAAATCAATTATTGCCCCGCATTCTCAGCATATGAGCTGTCTAGGGCAGCAAGTTAACACTGTGTAAAACAGAGCTGAATTTTAAACATACCCCTGACAAGAAACATGATAAAAAATACATTTCTTAAAGACATGGTATCATCAAAATCAAACTAGCAACACTTCGATTTTAAAATTCTTAACCTTTTTCCAAACCCCTCCATAGCCTTTCCCTTCCCTGTCTCTGTAAAGCTCCTCCAACAATACAATCCTCCTACATATCCAACCTTCTCAGTGTCCTTGTTTTTAATCTCCACCATTAGTGACTGCACCTTCAGCTGCTAAGGCTAAGCTCTGAAATTCCATCCCTAAATGACTTTTTCCTGTTTTAAGACACTCATGAAACCTAACATCTTTGAGCAAGACTTTGGTCATCTGTCCCCAACTAATATCTCTTTATTTGGCTTTCTGTCAAGTTTGATATCACTCCTACAATATTTACTTTGTTCAAGTTGCTATATACATACATGTTGTTGTTGTTCTTGCAGTGGGATGTGTATAGAAAGAGAAGTTTAATGCTATATCTTGGTGAGGATTGTCAAGATCCACCTATCTCTAGCAAGTAAAAGGAAGCGTGTAATGAGAAAATGTTGGGCTAGATTCTCCGACCTCGCTCACAGCCAGGGTACTCCCATTCTGTTGCAATGAACAAAGACTAGGCTGAGTCCCAGATTCTCCACTGTCACTGTTAGTGATAGAGGGGCATGACTTCTGGTCATTATTTCTTTCGAGTCTGCTTATCCACAATCTATGTTCAAAAATCTATGCTGCCAGATACTTGACTACAGATTTAATTTTGTCAGGGAAGTTTCCACATGATGTCTTAATAATCCCTAAATGTAATCAAGCAAAACTCCAGAACACTTACTCATTCATCAAGCCTTTCACAGGCAACATTATCGCTGTTCAACAGCACTGAATGCATCAGTTATATGGAGGAGTTCACATCTCAATACCAGTCAATATAAATAACCTCCAGAGACTCTCATCACACCTATAGAAAAATATAAATTTTTATTTCTGTCACATTTTATCATATTTCTGAGAAATCTATCAAACAGAGTATACAGTGAATTACTTCCAAATGGGGTCACTATTGTTATGTAAGCAAAACGTAGCCTTTGCTCTGCACACAATAAGGCTCCCTCAATAGCATACAAATGAACTAGGAGTTAAAGTTGCCTTGCCCTCACACTGCTGAGACCAGGATGCTTTGCCATTTGCTTTAGTTCTGACTGCTGGAATACCACCCATAGTTAGGCTATTCTGTCACTCTTTAATGCTCTATCTTGGTAAGGACTGCCAAGACCCACCAAACTCTGCAAATAAAAGGAAACATGTAATTAGAAAATGTTATTTCCATTAGATCTCATTACCAGACTCAGTACATCACTAAAAAGAATGGACCCTGCTTTATGAGAATTTTCTTTTGGTGATGTTGGTTGAGAGAGGAATGTAGGCCAGGTACCAGAAAAAAAAGTGCTGCTCTTCTTAGAAAACGAAATCTTTGACATCCAATTGAACTATTGAAAAAGGCAGGCAATGCCTCAGTTTAATGTCTCATTAGTGAAGGATGTGAGCGTTTTCATTTAATTCTAATTAAACATTAATGGGCTTGTGGGGAATGGACTAGTGTCCATATACCTTTGTTCCTCTTGCCGTAGTTAAGTGGCTAAATTGAGTTTCTCTTGGTTTCATTATTTCTTTTCTCCCAATGTTCCGCAGGGAATTAACTTAAGTGGTGGACAGCGGCAACGTATTAGTGTTGCAAGATCCCTTTACCAGCGAACAAATGTGGTATTCCTGGTGAGTTCAGTTATTTCACTTGTCTCTCTTTGGATTTCTCTATGTTAAGTCACTAATTTTCATTTTCTAATAAGTAATTAAATATTACATATTAAATGTTCAGATTCAGTGAAAAGAAGCAATCCATAAATGTTACAAATTGTCCAATTTTAAAAGCCTTATTAAGGTGAATAATTTTTAACATAAGAAATAGTGTGGTGGCACAGAGTTAGCACTGCTGCATCAGAGTGTCAGGCACCTGGGTTCGATTCCTGCTTGGGTCAATGTCTATGCGGAGTCTGTACATTCTCCCCATGTCTGCATGGGTTTCCTCCAGCTGCTCTGCTGTTTTCCCAAAGTCCAAAAGACGTGCTGGTTAGATGCATTGGCCATGTTAAATTCTCCCTCAGTGTACCCGAACAGGTACCGGAGTGTGGGAGATTTTCACAGTAATTTCATTGAAGTGTTAATATAAGCCTATTTGTGATACTAATAAAATAAATAAAAATAAATTCAAACAAAATTAAAAAATAGCAGGACTAAGCCATATGTCAGCTAGAACCAGCTCTGCCATTCAGTAAGATCATAGCTGATCTTGTACCTTAACTCCACTTTCCCACGTGACCCCCACATCTCTGATTTTCTTAACAGTCCAAACATCCATTATCTCATTCTTGAGTTGAGTCAACAACTGTGCACCCACAGCCTTCTGGAGGTATAAATTTCCAAAGATTCAGAAGAGTGAAGAATTTTGTCTTCAGCTCAATATTAAATGACCGGCTCTTTTTCCTAGTCTTAGGTCAGGATTTTCTGGCCCTGTTATGGGAGATTCAATGTCAATTGATTTAGGTGGGAGTGGACAATCCCAACATCAGGCAGTGTCAGAAAAGTTCACCCTCTGACCCTTTAGTGACAGGAAACAATCTCTCAACATCTTCCCTGTCAAACCATTTCACAGTACCATCACCTCTCATTCCGCTAAATTCCAGAGGCTATGAACCCATTCTACTCAACATTTCCTAATCGGATGACTCATCACAGGAATCAATCTGGTACACCCTTAGGTACAGAAATGAGAATTGTACACAGTACTCCAGGTTAAGTCTCATCAAAACCACGTGTAATCACAGCAGCACTTCCTTAGTCTTGAACTTCAACCCCTTTGCAAGAAAGGTCAACTTGCCATTTGCCTTCCGAATTGCTTGCTGTATTTGCATCTTACCTTTTGTGTTTTGTGTACAGGTTCCTCTGAACACCAACATTTAATAGTTTCCTGCTATTTATAAAAAAAACTCTTGGTCTGTTTTTCATTCCAAAGTAAATAACCTCACACTTCCCCACATTGTATTCCATCTAGAATCCTTATAGTGCAGAAGGAGACCATTTAGTCCATCCAGCCTGCACCAACAACAATCCCACCCAGGCCCTATCCCCAGAACCCCAACATTTACTCTGCTAGTCCCTCTGACACTAAAGAGCAATTTACTACGACCAATCCACCTAACCAACACATCTTTGGACTGCGGGAGGAAACCAGATCATCTGGAAGAAACCTGTGCTGATAGTGAACCGAGGCCAGAATTGAACCCAGGACCCTATCAATCCTGAAGGGCACAATCCTGACCACTGTGCCATCGTGCCGCTACTACCTCCACAATCACTAACTTAACTTGTCTTTATCACTTTGTGGATTCATTCTGGCCTCCAAAGCTCTTTCCAACCTCACTTTGTATGACCAACAAATCTGAATATTTTACACTCATTTTTGTAATCTAATTCATTAACATCGATTGTAAATAGCTGATGCCTCAGCACTGATTCTTGTGTCACCCTATTAGTAACAGCAAGCCAATATGAAAATGATCAGTTTATTCCAACTGTCTGGGTAGGAGTTTTTTTTCTGGGAGTGGGATGTGGAAGTGGGAATAGTTCCCAGATCACAAACCCTCTCCACTGGGGGCGAAACAGTCATTGGCCCTGATTCTCATGGGGGCACCTAGTTAACTGGCAAGGAGACAGATTTGACAGTTAATTAGTGGCTGAGGGAGCAGGAGTGAATACAAGTTTTGCTCAAGTACAGACACAATTTAAACAGATCATGGTAACCATATGTGCCATTTTAGTACTTTAACATCTATATGGACAAGTATAAAAGTTCAGAATTATACAATGATTCAGGAGAGCCAGAGGCCTGGAAACTAGGGCAGGGCAACCCTCAATTCTCTGATGTGAACCTGGAAGTCCTCCTTAAGGCTGTAGGAGAAAGGAGGGAGGTCCTTTTCTTGGAGGGTGGCAGGAGAAGGCCATCCACACAGACTAAGCAGGCCAGAATGAAGATAACTGACACAGTCAGTCAAAGTAGTGTGGCACACTGAATTTTAAACCAGTGTTGGAAGAGATTGAATGACTTGATACATTCTGGCAAGTTGAGTGCAACCTTCCAACACACATCAGCTGAGGGGCCTCTGGGCAATCACTACCAGTGAACCTGGGGGAAGAATGTACCCAAGGTACTTACTGACCCCTCAGAATTAGAGACATTGTGCTACTGAGGACTTGCCAGCACTGGTACATGCAAGTTCCAATGTAAAGGGGCAGTAACATTTGACATAGAAACCCCATGGTCTCTTGTTACACACTGTCCTTGCAGGAGAAGCGGTTCATAACATCTGGAAAAGGGATCAAAAAGGCTCCTTACCCTCATGTTGCTAGGATCATGGACCATAAGGAAATTGGACAGGGCGAAAACGGCATCTGTGATTGGGATAGTGATTAGAGAAGCCAACGCATTCATTAAGGGGGTGCATTGCAATCCACCCTGTCCAACAGAGCACGGAAATTGAATTGTATCAGGAAGTAATAGCATGCCGAGGGTTTTATTCACCAAGGCATTCTTATCATCCCTTCATGTGTCTCCCGCAGACATTGAGACTAACATCCTCACCATCCCTGTGCCAAATGAAGCCCCATCAGACCTCAGAAGAGGCGTTGTCACAATTTACTAATTCAGTCTCCACCAGCGCAGATACATGCACCCCAGTGGATCCTCACACATGATGAGATAGCGTGGCACTAGGTGAAGAACATGGCACTATTGTGCAGAAAGAGGTGCCAGAGGCAGCTATGGACAGTCTCCCATGGAGGGGGGATCTGTCCACACTCCCCTGCTCACTGGGCTTAAATGTAGGACCTCAGGAGCCACTGGAAAGGAGGCCCTAACATCTTCAGTAGCAACACATGTGTACCCTCAAGTCAGAGTTTCTCAAGGCAGCACAGGGTCACGGGTAGAGAATGGAGGGGTCCACCCAGCTCATGAGAGCCACAATGGCTCAGAGTTTGAACACATGAGCCTCATTGGGAGAGTGTGTGTGGTAGCATTTAAAATGCATGCTGGAACTGAGCACCGATGTACACAGGATACCTGCCACACTGTAACATGGAGCATGTATCAGTGGCACTGATGGCACATGATGCCTGGAGGGAATACCTGTTGTGCTCCAAGTGATGCTCTCTCTAGCCATCTGCAGCAATGATTCTCCAACATCTACTGGTAGCCCTTTCTTTGCCAATAGATCCTATGCTGATGACCCATCAGAATCCTGCCCCTCCTCCCTACCTATTTCATGCCTGGGCCTCTGACCTTCCTGCAGAGGGTGATGCTACTCATTGCACTGGACCTGAAATCTGAGGGTTTGTCCCCATTGGCCAGCTACGCATTCCTTGAATTTAATTAGTTCCACAATGTATTTGACCACCTTTCCCTATCTCCTGTTCCTCCGACACCACCCAAGTGCTTACAGCCCACTCTTCCTGCAATTGCTATGAGCCAATGGCACCTTTTTCCCAATGGCTGAGTCTCTTCTGCATTGTTTACCCTTTGGGGCCACCTGATTACTTGGGCCTGCCTTGACCGACTCCCCACTGTGTCCACCTCCATTCAGCTGGTCTACTTTGGACAGTAGTTGCATCCCATGCACCCACATGAAAATCTCAACCTGCCCTTAACAAGCTTTCAGTGAGCTCTTGAATAATGTTAATTGGCTTTCTTAATTGATTGGGCAGGTTAGTGTGGCTGCCCTCCTCCTGCACTGATTGATAGAACTCACCAGCAGTGAGAATGGCATTAGGAAACACGCATGCTGGCTAGTGCCAATATTGTGTACCCGACACACCTTCATTCCCATCTCAAGTAAAGATTGAAGATTCAACCCTCGTAGAATCCCTATAGTGCAGAAGGAGTCCATTCAGTCCATCAAGCCTGCACCAACAACAATCCCACCCAGGCCATATCCCTGTAACCCCATGTATTTATCCAGCTAATCCTCCTGACACAAGGGACAATTTAGTATGGCCAATCAGCCTAAACCCCTCACCTTTGGACTGTGGCAGGAAACCCACACAGCCACAGGCCGAACGTGTAAACTCCACACAGATTGTCACCCACAGCTGGAATTGAACCCTGGTCCTTGGCGCTGTGAGGCAGCAGTGCTGAGCACTGTGCTGCCCTGTTTCCGTCCCTTAACTAATTCTGTACATAAACTAATGTATAACCCTAAACTACATGAGTCTTTATCTTGTGTAACAACCTTTCATGCCTTTTGAAAATCCAGTACACTACATTCACTTCAGCTGAAAATGCTTCTGGCAGAAGGACATAAGAAATAGGAGCAGGAGTATGTCACGCAGACTCTTAATCCTACTCCAACATTCAATAAAATTATTGCTAATCCCATTATCCATCCTGCCACCTACATTCTCAAAACATACTTATGGATTTGTCATTTTCCCTTTCATTTAATCCTGTTGTCTCTTAATTATTTGATAAGTGTTGTGTTACTACTTTCTTAATTCCAGCATTTTCCTGACAACTGATATCAGGCTAACCATCCTATAGTTCATTGCTTTTTTCTGTCTTCTTGAATAGAGGTATTATATTTTATTTGCTTCCTTCCAAACAATTGGGTATAGTCCAGAACCTGGGAAAATTGGATGATCACAACCCATGTTTCTAATATCTTTGTAGCCACCTCTTTCAGAACTCTAATTGCAGATTATCATATCCAGAGGATTGGGACAGCTCTTAGTCCCATTAATTTCTGCAGTATTTCTTCTCCACTTACATTAATTACTATAGGGCCTGTACTCCCTGTTCCCCACTATTTCTGGTAACTCTTCTACTGTGAAGACAGAAACAAAATATCCGTTTAATATGTTTGAAATTTCCTTATTCTCTGTTATAATTCCTCCTGTCTATCCCACTATAGCATCTATATTTACTTTTGCTACTCTTTCAATTTTTATATTTCTGTAACTGTTCCTATATTTCTTGCTAGTTCTTTAAGTTTATTTATTAATGTCACAAGTAGGCTTACATTAACACTGCAATGAAGTTACTGTGAAAATTGCTTGGTCTCCACACTCCGGCGCCTGTTCGGGTACACTGAGGGAGAAATTAGCATGGTTAATCCATCTAACCAGCACATCTTTCTGTGGGAGGAAACCGGAACACCCAGAGGAAGCCCACACAGACACGGGGAGAACATGCAGACTCCGCACAGACAGTGACCCAAGCCAGGAATCAAACGCTAGTTCCTGACACTGTGAGGAAGCAATACTAACCATAGTGCCACTGTGTAGTTTACTCTCGTATTCCATGTTTTTCTCTCTTTGTAAATGTTTTGATAAATCTTTGCTTGTTTTTAAGCCTCAGGTTTACTATTCTTCTTGGCAACTTTATAACCCTCTTCTTTTAATCTCATAATACCATCAACCACTTTACGTAGCTTTGACGAATGGATCATTCTTCCTGTGGAGATTTTGAGGACAGTTCTCCCAGAAAAAGTTCTAAATGCTGAAAAGTTCTAAGTGCGGGAAAAATGGTGTAAATTACAACTGTTTCTTTCAGTTCAGATTCAAATCTCCCACATTCTGTGCACTGTAGAGGTCACAATCATGAATATTATTAAAAGCTCGTGGGCGGGACCATTTACGCCAGAGTCTGACAGTTCCGGGCCTCTGCACATGTGGAACTGTTAGCCTCCAATTGGCCAGCCCAGGACCCTGGCAGTGCTGCCCCTCCACCAATCCCCTCACGGCCCAATCGCAGCCCCCATAACCATTCCTGGGCTAGTCCCGACCCTCCCCCCACTTCCTAGACCACCCCGATCTCTATTCCCCCCACAGCAGTGACAATCCTGCCCACCCATCTTACCCCAGCAGACTCCCCCCAGCCTTCCCCAATCACTGGCTTCCCTCCAACCCTGATTGTTCCTGTCTGCAGAGTGGCAGCGGGACTCTTCACCCCCAAAGACCCCACCCACTAAACCCTGCCCCTAGCCACCACCCCCTTGACACTGCCCAATCTCAGTGGGCAGTGCCAAGATACCCACTGGGCATGGGCACTTTGCCCCTTGTGCAGTGTGAAGGGGGCACAGGCTGGCAATGCCAGGGCGCCCATGTCCAGGGGGCACCACCCATCTACCGCTCAAACCCCTGAGTGGCCCCAATTGCCCCCCTTCACTCCAGCAGGGTCCCCCCTAGTTTTCTGAAAGTGGGGAGCTACTCTAAACCCCGCCGGAGTGTAATGGTGGGTGGCAGATGCTATCGGGCTCGGAGAATTCAGTCCCGGACCCAATAATTACATTTAAATCACATTAAAATAAGACTTAAAAGGTTTCCAGCGTGGTCCTGATTGCACCGGATATCCGGCGGTGGGAAATGCATGTGCATCAGGAATGCATGCACAAATCCCACGAATCGGCGCGCATACGAATCTCCCACTTGTCCTGCCAAAAGATTAGTGGGTTGGAATGGGAGAATTGTTCCATTTATGTCTAATGGGATGTTTATTCCTTGAGCATTATGAAATATTCCCTTAAGTTATAACCATTACCTATGTACCATCATACTGTTTTAATCTAATTTCCCAATCTACTTTAGTCAACTTGCCTTTGTGTTGGACAGATCTTCCAGTCCTGTCTGCCTGGGGACTGAAAACTCCTGCCTAAAGTCAACAAGCCTTTCAGCAGTCATTTAAATTGTCCATCTCACCCACAACGATTCCTGCAGTTGGCGGGATTGGAAATTTTACCGCACTATTTCAAATTTATGGATGCCACTCTCAAATTCAATGTGAAACTCTGTCATATTATGATCACTCTTCCTTACTATGAGAATATTAATTAACTCCATACTGTTGTACAAGACAGTATCTAGAAGAGTGTCTTCCCCGGTCTGTGTCATGATGTACTGTTCTTGGAGAAAATCTCAAATACTTGCCATCCAAACTACTTTTTACCAATTTGGTTTGTCCAATCCTATGAAGATTAAAGCCTCCAATATTTATTTCATATCCTTTGTGACTAGTTCCTTTTCTTTCTTGCATGATACCTGGCCACTGATAGGAGGCCCATAAATTATTCTGACTAGTGATTTCTGAATTTTGCTAGTCCTCAACTCCACCATCCAGTTCTACTTTCAAGCCTTCTGAACCAGAACCTTCCTTACTTCCATCCATATGTCATTCCCCACACTTCCATTTTTTTCTGTCTTCTTGGAATGCCAAGTACCCTGAAATATTTAACTTTCAACTTTGGGCATTGTGTAATCCTATCTGATTGACAGCCTATCTGGTTATTATTATTTGTGACATTAATTCAACTGACTTGTGAGGAATGCTTTCTGCATTTAGATAAAGCATTTGTAATTTAACTTTTTACTATTTTCCCTGATTTGACCTAACTCACCGCTACACTTTTAGCTGTCCCACCCTGTCACTCTCTATTTGTCTTTACGCAACTCACTACACTGCTCCATGCTTTAACTATTCTCTTTTTATGTATAAATTTCCCCTCATCTGAACCCTATCCACCCTCACCTTGAGGCAACTTATAACCCCCAGAAATGGCTGGGTTTGGGCCAATGAGAAGTTAAAATTTCAAAATGTTCAAACTGGTTTTAACAGCGGCAGGGCAAGGAACTGGCAACCAGTTCGTCCTCAGGAGGCATCTAAATGATAATAGCTTTTGAAAAAGGAATGTGCCTTTATTTAAGTGCATTTCTACCTGCAACTTATGTTGGCCACATTTCCAGGCCTTGGGACAGCCAGCTAGAAGAGTTTAAACTGAAAATTATTTTTTAATGCTTGTAATCTGGGGGAAGTAGTGCTTTTCATGATCCAACAATCTGTCCAATACCAACCCAACCACCATCTCCTTTCCTTTCCCTCCAATGGCACAGTGGTTAGCACTGCTGCCTCACAGTGCCAGGGACCTGGGTTTGATTCCTTATTTAGGTCACTGGCTGTGCGGAGTTTGCATGTTCTCCCTGTGTCTGCGCGGGTTTCCTCTGGGTGCTCTCGTTTCCTCCCACAGTCCAAAAGATATGCTGGTTAGGTGCACTGGCCATGCTAAATTCTCCCTCAGTGTATCCAAACAGGCGCTGGAGTGTGGCAACTAGGGATTCTCACAGTAACTTCATTGTAGTGCTAATGAAGTTAATGTGTGATACTAATAAATAAACTTAAATTTAAAAACCCCACAGCCTCTGTCCCACCTTGACAACAAACTCTCGTTGCCTCCCTAGCGAAGCTCAGCTATGTCGTACTGCTGCAGGTTTTCCTGCCAATCAGGCTGACTGCTGGGCTGGAAACAAGCAGGAAAATGTGGTATTCCTCAGCTAACAACTTCAGCATGGGTGGGAAACTCATCCTTGTAGTTTCCATTTCATAAGTCCTCCACTCCTTGTTCTCCAACTTCAGCCCCGCAATTAGGGCCACGAAGTGGGACCTTGGAATCACAAGTTAGTGACACAAGATGTTATTAGTGCACAGGTCAGTCATCAAATTCACTATTTAGTGATGCGATGTGAGTTGCAAATCTCCAGAGCTTGCTGTTTAATTTCCAGCGCTCTTACACCACAGAAGCAACATTTTGCATTTAGTCTCCTGTTATTTTTAAGAAGCTGCTGTATTTACACACCAATTGCCTGAAATTTATTTCAGAAACTTAAGACAATAACTTAAAGGGACTGACCTAAATGCAGCTTGTGCAGGAACTTTGGGGCTGCCATGTGGCGAAGCAACCCGCAGGGAACATTGGTTCTTGATAACCCCATGCTCTCACCAGGCCGTTATTAACTTGCTTGTCCAGCAAGTAATGATGCAAAAGGTTTTGAACTAAAGGGAACAGAAAAAAATCTAGCAAACTTACTCACCATCTCCGGCAAATTTGGCCATTAGTTTGAGGAAAGCTGAACCAAGGTAAATGTTTCCCCTTTTCTCACATACGCTTTACTTAAGTGTTCACATTTCAGTTAAAATCAAGACATGCAAGTATTTATGATAATGTGGAAAAGAACTAAGGGAGCAGTTCCTAATGTCAGAGAGACTGAGCTATGATGAAAAGCTTGGACCTCAGAGGGAGCAAAACTGGGGACCTGCAGGAGGGATCAGGAATGTTAACCAGTAAAGGAAGGGTGAACCTAAAACCTTTGAGGTTAAGTTAACCCATCAGCATACTGAAAAGAGCACATGTTTAACCAAATGAAACACAAATTTAGGACTAATTTGGGAACGAATGATTAAAGCTTGGATTGGATTTCTGATAGAGTAGGGAACGAGAGAACTTCAAAATAATTTAAGGAAGAACTATTATACACGATCTCTTGTAAAGTGAAGTTTTAGATTTTTTCTCTGCTTTCCCATCAGGCAACCAAGAAACATTAAACCATGAAGATGTAGTTTTAATTTTAGGTGCAGTTTATAAATGAACGCAATATTTTTGTTATGCATAGGTCATGTTAATGTGTTCGCCAGTGAAATTGAGAGAAGGTACTGAATTGAACGTTAATCAAATGCTGGTGTTTGCAGGATGACCCATTCTCAGCGCTAGACGTCCACCTGAGTGATCACCTCATGCAGGATGGAATCCTGAAGTTGCTGCAGGAGGAGAAGCGGACTGTGGTGCTGGTCACTCATAAGCTGCAGTATCTGCCTCATGCAGACTGGGTGAGGCAGCCCCCATTTTGTATTTCGTTTTCTGGCTTTGTAAATGACGCCTAAGAGGGGGCTGGTTGGCCCTGTTGGTTAAATGGCTGGTGTTTGATTGAAAATAACGCCAACAGTGTGGGTTTAATTTGAGCAAAGGCTGAATTAGACTTGGGGCCTGCCTTCTTCACTTGTCTTTGAGAGTGGGAGGCAATGGCAAACCACCACTGCCAAAAATAAAACTGCAATGAAAGCAGGTCGGGGTGAAGCTGACAATGAGCCAAGGACTTGTCTTCAGGCAGGGCATACACAAATGAAATGATGGGTGAGATTTTCTGATCCTGCAGACTGCAGGAATCCTAGTGGGCGGGACAGAAAATTTGACAGACCATTTAAAGGTCCATTGATCTTGGGCAGGAATTTTCAGTCTTGGGGCTCAAGGGGCCGGAAAATCCCACTGAAGGTCTGCAAGAATCTAATAATTAAGTCCCTCACTATTAAAAACCTTGTCAAACACATTTTTGTATAGAGCTCTTGCATAATTTTGATACTCATAGTAGTATAAGGAACTACCACAAAATGATTAGAATTTATGGTGTAACATTTTCTCTGTTAAACATGCACCTTAGAAGCTTCCAGCAGTAATCACTGTAGAGTTATTATATAAGGTTATAAATCATCTATTTGTCACACAAAAATTCCTGGTGATTGAGTACCGGTAGAGAAGGAGCCGACGTATACCAGTGGTGGCAATTTGAGGGGACAAAACACAAGTTGAGGTAAGAAATGGAAAAATGCAACTGCCTTTTTAATGAAGTACTGTTGTTTCTGGCCTATGTCTGAGTCCATTTAACTGAACTCTTAGACATAGAATCATAGAGGTATACAACATGGAAACAGGCTCTTCAACCCAACTTGTCAATGCTACCCTTTTTTTTTACAATTAAGCTAGTACCAATTGCCCACATTTGGCCCATATCTCTCTATACTCATCTTACCCATGTAGCTGTCTAAATGCATTTTAAAAGACAAAATTGTACCTAGCTCAACTACTATCTCTGGCAGCACATTCCAGACACTCACCACCCTTTGTATGAAAAAACTGTCCCTCTTATTATTCACCTCTTGCCCTTGTATATGCCTGTATACAATGTCAAGAGGTGAAGAGAAGAAATGTGTGGATGGCAATATTACTGTGTCACAGATAAAATTAAATCCTAGAAGATTTCTAGGAATTAGAAGTCGAGGCATATATTAAGCAAAGGAAAATTCAAGACTATATGGGGAGTGCAGTGGGATTTGTTCTGGATGGTTGTAACAAATATTTGTCATATGCATGATAGCTCCAAATGGCCTCCTTCCATGGCCCTGTGGATACCTCTGTGCCATTTTTACATTGGGAATACTGAGACTAAGTGCACATTGAGAGGCCAGCCTTTTTCCAAAAATCCAGCAACAGAGTTCAGAAGATGAAGTGCAGTATAACTAGGGACAGAATAAGTAAAGCAGAAAATGCTGGAAATACTCAACAGGTCTGGCAGCATCTGTGAAGTTTTTCAAAATCCCAGAAACATTGGGCGGAATTTTACAGCCTTGCTCGTCCCAAAAACATAAAATCCTGCCCGAGGTCAATGGATCTTTCCATGGTCCGCCCTTTGCCTGTTCTGATTCCCGTGGTGGGCGGGCCGGTAAAATTCTGGCCATTAACTCTGTTCTCCTCTCCCTGTGGATGCTGCCAGACATGCTGAACATTTCCAGCAGTTTCTGTTTTTTATTTCAGGTTTCCAGAATCCACAGTATTTTTCTTTGCCTTGGGGTTCGGAGTTGTAATCTTTCTCTATATTTATTCCATATTCTCTATATATCTTTTAGCGCAGTTTACAATTGTACAATTTACAATTTTGAATAAAACATTAAACTGAGGCGTTGGCTACCTATTCAGGTGGATATAAAAGATCCCATGCTACAATTCTGAAGACATGATATTCATTCTGTATCGACCTTCAGCTCGATTTGCATTATAATTCTGTCCTAATTAATGCTTTCTCTGGGCCCAATTAGTAAACCATCTCATTGTGAGAGGTTTGCTTTAAAATCTCACATAAAATCGGTTTAAGATCCTGCTATCCTTTGTCCCATGATCAGGATGCCTGTACAATTAATAATGTTTAGCTGGTTATGTAATATTTTCACATACAGCATAATGCTCAATAACATTCGCCATTTGAACTATTTATCAGTTGTATGTTTTCTTCTATGTGATTTGTGTTTCCATAGATCATAGCAATGAAGGATGGTACAATTCAGAGAGAGGGAACTCTCAAGGATATCCAGAATTCTGACCCTGAACTCTTTGAACTTTGGAAAACACTAATGAACAGGCAGGATCAGGAACTCGAAAAGGTTCTTTAATCTTCTGAGATTTACTTCTGTTGTCACATTGAAACAACGTCACATTGACGACTGACATGATTTTAAATTCTTACCTCAGTGACAAAAGGAAACAAACACCACAATATGATACAAAGAAAAATGTTTCATTTTATCACAAGCTAAACAGATTTATACTTTATCAGTGGTGATCCATGCACATTGGCTGGAATTCTCCCAACACACCTGACACAGGAATCGTAGCGGGTGGGGGTGGCTGGGGGTGTGGTAGGTGGACCATGTAAAAGCCCATTGACCTCAAGCAAACGGGACTGGAGAATCCAGATCCTGCAACACAAGGTATCCTGCATAGCACTGAACGTTCATTCCAGAAATTGCTTTGAATCCAGTCTTGGCTATTATTTGAAATAACGCTGCTTGTTGAGTGTTGAAAAATTAAAATTATGACTATATTCTCCAGGAGACTGTAGCTGGAAGCAAGACAGCATTGGAACGGAAGAACTTGCGGAGAGCAATGTATTCCCGGGAGGCCCTCCTCAAAACATTACAAGAGGCTGAAGCTGAAGGTATCCTTCTAATTTGTAAGAATTAAATTGCACACACAATCCTCTGAAAAATCAGATTCTTGGTGGTGTTTTGTGTAAACTCATTTACATGTGAATAAATGGAGGCAAAATGAAGAACACATCAAAGAAACAGTCATCTGTAAGAACTTTCTTTGTGAAGTTTGAGATTTCAACAATTTACCCAAAAATGTACACATAGAAATAGCACCATAAGAAGTTACATTTTGCCTCAGATCTGAGTTTGAACCCACCCTGCTTATTAAGTGAAGTGCATTTGGACACTAGTATTTAGTGATCATAGACCAATATTTAAAATTGCCTTGAACTCCACACTGATTTTAAATTAATCTTTTCCAGAGAAAGATGGCATACATTGTGATATTGTGGACATGATAGAACCCTTACATACACTTGGCTGTTTGGTTATGGGCATTGTAGCAAATGTGAAGGAATAAAATAATATTTTAGCCTGATGTTCTTATGACCTCCTTTGCATATTTGTTACAGAAGATGTCACTGAAAGTGATGATGAGGACAACCTCTCATCTGTCCTGCGACAGAGAGCAAAAATGCCATGGCGTGCTTGTGGGAAGTACCTGAGATCCGCAGGTTGTCTTTTGCTGCCTCTGCTGATTTTCTCACAACTCTTCAAGCACACAGTGATGGTGGCAATTGACTACTGGCTAGCAAAATGGACCTCAGATGCTATTCAAGTTAAGATTGAAGCAGAGAAAAGAAACTGTTCTTTGATCCAGGTAAAGACTGCAAGATTCATAGTGAATTTTTTGGTTATTCCTTTACTATGTGCATCAATCTTTGCCATACCCAGTTTTATAGCCGAAGGTATGGCATTTAGCTAGATTAGAAACTGCGATAGAAGGAAAATTGCAATGTAGATTCTTTATCCCCAGACATATTGAAATTTGACGCAATCATCTTGGCTTTCATACAGTACATAATTGTAATGTAAGTAGCATTGGAACATTGGGGCGGTATAGTGGCACAGTGGTGAGCACTGTTGCCTCACAGTACCAGGGACCCACGTTCGATTCCAACCTCGGTCACTGTCTGTGTGGAGTTTGCACTTTCTCCCCATGTCTGTGTGGGTTTCCTCCAGATGCTCCAGTTTCCTTCCACAGTCCAAAGATGTGCGGGTTAGGTGGATTGACAATGCTAAATTCCCCCTTGGTGTCGGGGGATTAGCAGGATGAATGTGTGGAGCTACGGGAATAGGGCCTGGGTGGGATTGTGGTCGGTACAGACTCAATGGGCTGAATGGCCTCATTCTGTATTGTAGGGAGTCTGTGATTCTATGACTGAGGATCAGGAGTATCCATTCAGCCCTTCAACCTGCTCTGCCACCCAATAAGTGCATGGCTGATCCGATTGTGGTTTCAACTCCTCTTGCCTCTTTTGTCTATCAAAATCTATCCAATTCAGCCTTGAATAAATTTAATGATACAGCCTCCACTACTTTCTGGAAAAGAGAATTTCATAGACAACCCCTGAGAGAGAGAGAGAGAAAAAAAACTCCTCATTTCAATCTGAAAAGGGAGACTGCCTATTTTTAAACTGCATCATTTAATTCTAGCTTTGCGTAAAAGAGGAAACATCCTCCAGTTATTCACCATATCAAGGCTCCTTGGGATCTTACACCTTTCAGTAAGATCACCTCTCGCTCTTATAAATTTCAATGAGTGTAGGCTCAAACACTTCAACCTGTTTTCATAACAAAAACCTCTCATCCCAAAATGAGTCAAATGAACCTTCTCTGAACTGCAATTATGTCTTTCTTCAAAAAAAAGAAGCCAAAACAAGTAATACAGTATTTCAGATGTGGCCACACCAAAGAATTTTTACAGTCTTGCAGTAAAACCTCCCTACTTTTATATTCCATTCCCCTCGTAATAAACACCAAGGTTGGAACTTTCCAGCAGGCCGAACCATCAATGGAATTCTCTGGTCCTGCTCCAGTGAATGGTGATTTGACTGAACATCAAATTCTACGTTCTCATTTGCAGCGATGGTGGGGCATGAATGGCTGGAAGACTCCAAACCAAGTGCTGAGTGTTCTGGAGGAAAAGCACCTCATCATCTGACTGGGCACTTTACAGCTTTCCAGGCTGAACACCGAGTTTAACAACTTCAGAGCACAAATTCTCTCCTCCCTCTTCACCCCATTTCCATTTATGTTATTTCATTTCTTCTTTTCATCTCATCCATCTATTTTTATTACTTTATATTCTTATGTTTATTTTTCTACTCCAGAAATCTCATTTTCTGTCTAGTCTTCCAAACCTACCCGCCACCCAGCTCCGGCCATATTCATATTCCTCAGGTTGTCCTTTAACAATCTGTACCTTTGTTCTGCCATTTACACATCCTGATCTCTTAACTGACACTCACAGCACCATTCTCAGCCGTTACTATTGCCATTTACATTCCCTTTGTCCAATTACAATCCCCCTAATCAGTCTCCCCAAGTTTCAGTTGTGAAGCTACTACTACACCTAGAGAGTAAAATCTGTAAGTCCTTTCTAACCAAGGAAAGTGAGCATTAAAATTGAAAAATATATAACATTGACCAAGATCAGAGTTAGTTGAGGATAAGAAAAATGTTCCAACATACTCAAGATAACAGCAAAGACAGAATGGCCCAAGTAACCTTCTTCTTCACTGCATGATTCATTGAAACCAAAGCTGGAAAGTAACTTGCTCCTGTTATGTTGCCAGATGGAATTAACTGAAGGGTGAATTTTCATTTATATGGCCAGATGGATCCTTTTCTTTTTCCAACCAATTCTAACTAATAACTAAAGCTTCAGCACTACGAGGCCTAGTAAGAGTGAGACATGCTCATCTATGTTTGCGCAGAGTGAACTTCCTTTATGAGTGGTAGATGCAAGATCTGATATCTGCTCTATATTTACAAAAGAAACAACAAATTTACTTGATTTCAGTGTAAATCCCAGCCGGCAGTGCTATTTCACTCAGCCACAAATATTTGAATCTACTTTAACGCATTCATGACCAAAGGGCAGATTGATCTCATGCAACCTGTTTATTAGGTCCTACAGAAAGAAAATTATAGCATAGAATTGACTTGCTAGAGGCCAATTACCACAGTTGACTAGATGGCTAGTGATTGCTTCAGAGTAACGTCCATGCCTAGGTAGGCTTGGAACCTGCCTCCTCGCCCTGCTCCTGAACTTTGAAGGCATTGACAAATCCCCACTGGCAAAAGGACTGCCAAGGAAATAGCTCAGGATGAAACATCAGCAGATAAGGAGCCAAAGGATCTGCCCTCGGGCAGACCACAGGAGTGAATGAATTCATTTGCAATGTACTGACAATTCTCATTTAATTCCTACCACTCCCAGCATAATTTGAAACTGTCTAACATTATGAGCAACTGCTTATGTGTCTGACAGGAATAACTGCATAATGATTCCAAGAATTCCCATTAAAAAATAATCCTGATATAAACTCTTGTCAGTATCTTCCAATGACATCAGTAAGTGCTGCTGTGGCTACTAGTCTAACTGTTTGAAACCATTGTGATTATCTCAGAATGTTGAGGATAGCAAAACAAAGAGATTGATTTGTTTATTCCTCTGACAGACCACCCTGGGAAATCAACTTTCATAATGTAGCAGTTCAGTCTTTAAATTGCAGAAGCACAGTTCATTGAATAAATACTGTTGGCGAATTTTGAATAATCCTGTCCTGCTCACCCACTCAACTCTGAAAGCTTTGTGGTTGAACGAACATTGAAATAATGCTGCCATTGCAGTGCAGAAGAAAGAAGTCAATGCTAACTAATGCTACTTGCCAGTAGTTTCTGTTTATGGAAAAGTTTTGTGTACAGTATCATCAGTGATCTTTTTATAAATTGTCTGATAAACGCTTGGTACTACCAATGTTATCTCAATGCAGCTAGATTCTGTTAACATTAATTTCTGGAAAGCCTAATGTACTTTTGAACTAGGACCGCTGCTCTTCTTTATTTGTATTAATAATCTAGACTTAGTTGTGCAGGACAGAGCTACAAAATTTGCAGATGACACAAAACTTGGAAGTATTGTGAACTGTGAAGAGGATACTGATAGACTTAAAGAGGACATATACACACAGATGGAATGCTGGATAACTGACAGGAGATTTTAATGTAGAAAAGTATGAAGTAATACATTTTAGGAAGAATAATAAGGAGGCGCAATGTAAAATAAATGGTACAATTCCATAGGAGGCGCAGAAACAGAGAGATTTGTGGGTATGTGTGCACAAATTGTTGAAAGCAGTAAGGTAGATTGAGAAAAGGGGTTAAAAAGGTGTACCAGATCCTAGGCTTGATAAATGATGGCACAGAGTATAAAAGTAAAGAGATTATGATGAACTGTTGTAAAACATTGATTATATCTCAACCAGATTATTCTGTTTAATTCTGGGCACAGCACTTCAGGAAGAATGTGGAATTTATTTAAGTGGATAGATTGGAGAAGCTGGGGTTGTTGTACTTAGATAAGACCAAGTTGAGAGGCAATTTGATAGAAGTCTTCAAAAAGAGAGGGGGAGAATTTCTCATTCTTCGACTCAAAAAATCTTGTTTAATTGGCTCCTTATTGTTCACAGCTTAATAGTGATTGCATTCTGATTTGGAAAAGCCATTTCTTTGGAAAGAAGAAATGTAAACCTTTGTTGTGACTGACCGAGGGAACTGATTACAGGGGAACCAGTTCATCCCTGCTCACCAGATCATGACAGCTGCCAATTGTATGGGAGGCATGGCCATGTAGCCAGAGGATCATCACCATATGTGTCCTTGTGCAAAATCAATTCATAGAAGATCCTGCTAGCTCAAGTTTGAACCAATCAGTCCCTGGTGAGCAACTCCCAAGAACCTTTTACATTGACACCATATTTACTCAGGGGAATATTTGTCCCCCAATGAGGGAGAGAATCAAAATCAATGAGGTTGACTTAGTTACATTAAAATGGCAGAAACCCTCATCATCATAACCATGGGCCTCAACATACTGCAAATACATTGTAAAAGGTCCTTCACAACCTGACTCCCTCACATAAACACCACTGCCTGTAAATGAGCTTCAAAAGCTTATCCATGATCGGTCTGTGCCCACAATGCTGAGAGTGACAAGCCCAGAATGCTGAGAGTGACACGCCCACAATGCTGAGAGTGACACGCCCACAATGCTGAGTGACACGCCCACAATGCTGAATGACGACCACAATGCTGAGAGTGACACGCCCACAATGCTGAGAGTGACACGCCTACAATGCTGAGAGTGACACGCCTACAATGCTGAGAGTGACACGCCTACAATGCTGAGAGTGACGTGCCCACAGTGCTGAGAGTGACATGCTCACTATGCTGAGAGTGACATGCTCACAATGCTGAGAGTGACATGCCCACAATTCTGAGAGTGACATGTCCACGATACTGTGAGTGACATGCCCACAATGCTGAGAGTGACACGCTCACTATGCTGAGAGTGACACGCCTACAATGCTGAGAGTGACACGCCTACAATGCTGAGAGTGACACGCCTACAATGCTGAGAGTGACGTGCCTACAATACTGTGAGTGACATGCCCACAATGCTGAGAGTGACATGATTTAAGACTGTATGTATCAGGTAAGGCTCACTGCACAAGATGAGCCCATAACTGTAACAACAATCTTTGAAAAACATGTGCGCCATCCATTCCAGTTTATGGTCCAGCTTCTGAGGTAGATGCCCTAATCAACATTCCAGGCTTCTCTGCTTCCCTCACAAAGCACATCCTGTACCATCTGGAGGGCAAATGTAGATGGGACAGCATCTGGAGGGTACATGGCATTACATCATGGCGTAATACTTATACCTAGGACAATGTGTGCCAGTGTTGTGTGGAGAAGTGTTCCACACACTCAATATTCATGCTTGAGATACACCTGCTGCCCAGCATCTGACCGTGAAGTCTGATCATTGAGCCTTCCTTAAAGTCAGGTTTGGGTGGACAATGACAGATTCAACAAAAATCTCAATGATTATGCCTTTGATCACTGGAATCTTATGTGATAGACTAGAGAAAGAAGAGACTCTCCGTTGCCTCACCAAGATTGTTACATCTTTGCTTCTGAATAACTCATCTCAAGATGGACTTCAGCATGCCACCTTCATTATCACTGGTAATGGCACCCTTTATAATGTTATCAGTCTTTTGAAGTTCTGTAGTGTACAAAAACACACTACGAATGTATGTAAACATATTCAAAAAGCACTCAAAAGTCATATACAATGTGAAAAGTGGAACCACGGTGAATGCATCAGTGTTCTAGATGAGATAGGTCTGAGCTCTCGCACACTCCTACAAAGTGCCACCCTCACCGCAATGTTGCCTCAAAGAAGGTGGAGGCAGGCTGATCACTTTGCATTCCATGTGGCAATAAGTACCATGGTGATTGGCTTCACTGTACAAGCACCCCATTAGGGACAGCTTTCAAACTGCGACCTCTGCAGCTCTACATGGGCAACTGTGGCAAAATCTGGAATTAAAAATCTACAGATTACCAAGGAACCATTGACGATTGTCGGAAAAACTCATCTGGTTCACTAATGCCCTTTAGGGAGGGAAATCTTCCATCTTTACCCTGTCTGGCCTTGATGTGACTCTGTAGCCTCAGCAATGCAGTTGACTCTCAACTGCCCCTCTGAACAAGGGCCACAAGGGATAGGCAATAACTACATCAACCAGCCAGCAGTGCCCATGTCCCATGAATGAATAAAAAACAGCCAAAGGCTCCAGCAGAGGGGCTGGAAAGGTAGAAGAAGATGAGGGTGCTGAAGAGTTTAATCCTCCTCTGTTACCTGAACAGCCTTGGGTCAACCTTCAGGTAGAATTGATGGGGCTGACCGCTGGTGCACAGCAGTCATCAATCCAGCCAACTGCTGTGCCAACAGTGCGACCATCCTATTAAGAATGAGCAGCTCCTTATGTATTGTATATTCTATGGCATATTCTGAGCAGAATAATTCCAAGTTCCTGAGAGAAGCCTGCATCCGTTTCTGCCTGAAACCGTGTGCTTGCATTCACTCTGATTGTTACTGCCTGTGTGTCTCTCCATGAGACTGGCCAATTTCTCATGGTTGGAGCAGATGAGGTTGAGCCCCTGGGACAATGTGGCATTCCTGAGGGTGATGAACACCTGTATTTGTAATCCTAGAGCTCCCACTGCCTCAGGGAAGTCTGCCAGATATCCACACATCTGCTGCTGATTCTCTTAATATTGAGCTCCAAAGGGTATCCGCTGAGTCCGCACATTCCTTCTCACTGGAGCATCATTGACTTTCCTCGAAGGAGGACGATGCACAAATGTCTCTGACTCAGACCCGTCCTCCTTAACCTGGTGCAATGCCCTTTACCATGTGCCACTGACTCTATATATGTGATACATCCCTCTATAGTGCTTGCATCTGAGTTGGTGCGTTTGAGCTATTAAGGTGTGATACTGCTTCTTTGGGTATATCTCCCTCCTCTTGATGCCCGCGGTATCTGCTCTGGAGGTGGGGTGTTGAGATGAGAATCATAGAATCCCTACAGTGCACAAGGAAGCTATTTGGCCCACCAAGTATGCGCTGATGGCTTTCCCACCCAGGACTGATCCCGTAACCCCACCTGTTTACCCTGCTAATTCCCATGGCTGCAAGGGGAAATTTATCATGGCCAATCTACCTAACCTGCATATCGTGATTTGATTTGAATTGATTTGATTATTATTGTCACATGTATGCAGTAAAATATATTGTTTCTTGCGTGCAATACAGACAAAACATACTGTACATAGAGAAAGAAAGGAGAGAGTGTAGAACATAGTGTTACATTCATAACTAGAGTGTAGAGAAGGATCAACTTAATATGAGGCAGGTCCATTCAAAAACCTGATGGCAGCAGGAAAAAACTTATCTTGAGTCAGTTCGTACGTGTTTCAGACATTTGTATTTTCCCCCTAACGGAAGGAGGTGGAAGAGAGAATGTCTGCGGCGCATGGGGTCCTTGACTATGCTGGCTGCTTTTCCACGGCAACGGTAAATGTAGACAGAGTCAATCGATATGTTTGAACAGTGGGAGGAAACCGGAACATGCAGAGGAAACCCACACCAATACAGAGAGATCATGCAAACTACACACAGATAGTATCCAGGCTGGAATTGAACCCAGGATGCCTGGCACTGAGGCAGCAGTGCTAACCACTATGCCACTGTGTCACCCTGAGGTGGTAGGGGTTTGTTCGACAGAAAATGAATTATTTAAGTATAGCCCTTCTCAGTGTAAATGCGTGCTCTGATGCACTCCATTGCTTTACCTATGCTTGCACTGCCCATATGATGCAACCCCCATCCTTGCACTCCCTCTAATGCCAACATTCCCTTGTGCTCAGTGAAGCAACGTCATGACCTCCACCATTACTACCATGTTCAAACATGACTTTAACATCACCTTTATCCCCCATTGCTGGCAATTCACCATCACTAACAGACACCCTGACAATCTCCATGGTCCAACTGAGCAAATGGTTCTCAGCCCATCAGCCTGATGTATATTGCATATAGCGCTATTTCTCTTTACTGTGTTCATGCATCCCACTACTCATTCACATCAGTAGCTCATACATACAAATCTCAGTGCTGAAGCAGGGAGCTCATACATACAAATCTCAATGCTGAAGCACGGAGATAAGGCAGCACTCACATCTTAACTGCAGTATTCTATCGTGACCCTTCTCTTTTAGTTCTGTGTGGACAAGCCAAGCTGCTCATCTTGCAGAATGCAGCAGGTCATTGAACCTTTTCCTGTGCTGATTCCATGAGTGTTGCTGGTCTCCTGCTACACTCAGCATTTAAATCCAGGCCACTCTGTGTTGCTGGTGGATTATGCCGGCCAGCAGGGTAGAGACTGTTCTCCCTTCAGCAGGGTAGAGACTGTTCTCCCTTTCTCGACCTCCTCCACCAAAACATGAAGGTTGTGATCAGAATAACCTGGGGAAGCTGGACCCATCCCTTCCCCATTCTCTCCTCCATGTGACATTCTATCAATAAAATTCTACAGCAAAAAGGGTCATGAGCTACACTGATTACAATGCTTTCATTCACTTTTGTGTCCTTACATGCACAAACCATTTTCACATTATCAGTGAGTACTGTTAAGGCTTAATGTAGAAAGTGGACCACACGAATGTTTGCTGCCATGTATATTGCAGCTGTGACTATCTCACTTGGACACACTGTTATGCTATGACAGTGTGCAGATGTGAGGGACCTGCTCAAGGGTCAACAGTGTGGGCACATCCATACAGGTGGGTGGCAAGAGGACCATCAGATTGGATAATGAGCATGATATGGTTTAGCAGTAATCTTCTGAATCTTGGCAGCTAACTACATGACTACAGAAAATCTATGCCAGTTAGTGGTAACAAGGCAATATCACTTCCATGGCTGTTTCTTGTGAAGCCACACCATGGAATCAGTGTTTCAGTTCAGTACATTGGGAATTGGCAGCAAAAATTACAGTTTAGCCAAGGGAAGGCCATAATGGGCCATCCATTCCAGGGTTAGCTAACAGTTGGCAACATTTACAGAATTCCCATTCACCTGTCTGTCATGGTGTAAATGATATTATAAAGGCAGAATCACTTATAAGGAATTGTGCAAGCACATTGTGGATTAATTTATTTCGACTAGGCACATGAGAACCGATATACATTTATAGAAGACTTTAAGACATCAGCAGCAGAGCTGTGTGTGCTGTGTTCTGTTCACACGCCAAAGTACTACTGAGACTGGTTCACATGACAGACTTCCCTTCTCATGATGGCACATTGTTATACAACATAATGCAACACTGACAAGACAATGACACCTCCTGTGAGACACAGGGACTTCATCTTGGATGATCATTCTCTCAATTGAGCCTTTCCTGAGAACTCATTCTTTTATCTCTGCCTGAGTCACCCAATCTGTGCCAGGCCTGCTTCTGACCTCTCATTACTCCCAGGGTTGCCCACTCCGATTGTTAATAGAACCCAACCTTCAGACCAAAAACTTGCTATTAGGTCAGACATTTATCGAAGTCGGGTTCGCGAAGCTAGGAATTCTCCCTGCTTCTCCCACCCAAAGCGCAGACAAAAATTTAGCCTTAAGAGCTTTGTCTACTCAGTTTGGGTTTTCAGGTGAATAATTTCTCTTCATTATTTCTGCTTTATTTTGTCAGTTTTGAGAGTGGAAAGTGTTTTCACAAGTTGCCTTAGATTTGGGACTGACTGGTCAATTAAGAGTGCGAGGTGATTCATTTTGGTAGGACAAACTTGGATGCGCATTACAGGGTCAACGGCAGGGTTCTGAGGAATATGGAGGAACAGAGAGATCTTGGGGTTCATATCCACAGATCTCTGAAGGTTGCCACTCAAGTGGATAGAGCCGTGAAGAAGGCTTATAATGTGTTAGCGTTTATTAACAGGGGGTTTGAGTTTAAGAGTCCTGGGGTTAGGCTGCAACTATATAGGACCTTGGTGAAACCACATTTGGAATACTGTGTGCAGTTCTGGTCACCTCACTGTAAGAAGGATGTGGAAACATTGGAGAGATGCAGAGGAGATTTATCAGGATGCTGCCTGGTTTGGAGGGTAGGTCTTATGGAGAAAGGTTGAGGGAGCTGGGGCTTTTCTCTTTAGGACAGAGGAGGATGAGAGGCGACTTAATAGAAGTTTATAAAATGATGAGAGGGATGGGTAGAGTGGACATTCAGAGACTATTTCCTTGGGTGGATGTTGCTGTTACTAGGGGGCATAACTATAAGGTTCATGGTGGGAGATAGAGTAAGGATGTCCAAGGAAGGTTCTTTACTCAGAGAATGGTTGGGGTGTGGAATGCCTGCTGTGATAGTGGAGTCGGACACTTTAGGAACTTTCAAGCGGTTATCGGATAGGCACATGGAGCACACCAGAATGACAGGGAGTGGGATAGCTTGATCTTGAGTTCGGACATAGCTCGGCACAACATCAAGGGCCGAAGGGCCTGTACTGTGCTATACTGTTCCATGTTCTATATTCTATGCAAGAGTAGGGCGCTGAGTACAGCCCTTTCTACTCGGAAGGCATAGTGGTTTTGTCACTGGAACTAGCAATCCAGAGACCCAGAGTAATGCTCTGGGGACCTGGGTTTGAATCCCCACATGAATTAAAATTGAATCCTAACATTGTCTAATGATGACAATGAAAACATTGTCAATTGTCATAAATATAATCTGGTTTTCTAATGCTCTTTAGGCAAGGAAATCTGTCTTCACCCTGGTCTGGTCGACATGTGACTCCAGATCTGGTTGACTCTTACATGGATGGACAATAAACGCTGGTCCAGCCAGCACCCCATAAATGAATAAATAAACTCTGTTCCAATAACAAACTGTCAGCAGAAAAGTACCTCTCCTCTGACTGTATCAGTGTGAGATGAATACCACATAATGATACATATAGCCTGACAATTTCCATTCGAATCAGACAGTTAAATACAGGGGTTCTTTGGATAACTGGACAAATATGAATGACCTGCGCAATAATTCTACTGAAAATTAAAAAAAGTAACAAATGATCTATGAAGTAGCATTAATCATTGAGCATGTTTATCTTAATAATTATCTTCTTTCAAAAAGTTGCAGTTGGACCATTTAAGTACTCTATTGATTAGATGCATTGTACATTCTGACAGTCAGCCTTTTTTAGTTGTCTATTTCAAATATAGATTTTAAAGTGACAATTACAGAATTACTTACTTGTGGCTTTTCTCTTTCTTTGCTGTTTCAAAGGACAATAAAAATCCTAGCTGTTTAAGTCTATTGACAAGTGTACTCAAAGATAAATCATTCGCTAACTGGCATCTAAGGCATAAAGTTGCAGATTGTAAACAGGAACATCAAAGACAACACCCACTCATCAAGCACATCAATATTTATTATTCATTTTTGGATACATATCAAAAGTGATTCGTACAAGTGATTCATTAATCTAAAGTGACATTAAAGTGTTCATTGCCATCTATTCAAATAAAAGAGAACAATTAACAACTTTTGGAAAATTATGCTCCTTGACTGAGCATTATTGAATAGGAGAAATAGCCTGCCAGAAACGTAGAAATACATTTACCATGCAACTGTAAAGCATGGTGGGGCAGAGCACTTCCAGGAATATCAGGCAAGGGTGGTAGCCATCGGGAATGGAGATTTTATCAAATTTCTCTTCTATTCTTCTGGACAGCACAGCAGCAAAGTGGTTAGCACTGCTGCCACACAGCTCCAGGGACCTGAGTTGAATTCCCGGCCTGGGTCACTGTCTGTATGGAGTTTGCAAATTCTCCTTGTATCTGTGTGGGTTTCCTCCAGGTGCTCCGGTTTCCTGCCATAATCCAAAGATCTGTGGGTTAGGTTGATTGGCTATACTAAATTGCCCCTTAAGTGTCTCGGGATGTGTAGTTAGAGGGATTGGCAGAGTAAATATGTAGGGTTGTGGGGATAAGGTCTCGCTGGGATTGTTGTCAATTGCAGACTTGTTGGGCTGAATGGCCTCCTTCTGCGCTGTAGGGTTTCTATGATTAATTTAAATGTAAAGATAATTTGTGGATCTTTGTTCCAGTACATATTTCACAAGGCTCTGTTAGTAATACAGCTAAGTCACATAAAGTTCACTTTAAAGAAGCCATCTATTTTGTTTGTCACGTGGTCAGCATTGCATCATCGCACATTGGTTTTAATTTATGCTTACTGCCCCAGGACTGTCGCTTCAACCATTCCAACTACACCATAGTGTTCAGCATTCTCTGCTGCCTGGGAATTGTCCTCTGCTTGGTTACCTCTATTGCTGTGGAATGGACAGGTCTCAAAGTGACCAAGGAACTACACAAAAGTTTGCTCAACAAAGTCATCCTGGCACCAATGAGGTATTGGACTACATTTTAAAATGGTTTTTTATTAATGTCCACTTACAATTTTATGAATGTAATTTTAACTCAGCTTTTAATCAGGAAACTGACATGACTCAAATTAAAGTTTAAAGCTTATTTATTAGTGTCACAGTTTGGCTTACGTTAACACTGCAATGAAGTTACTGTGAAAATCCCTTAATCGCCACACTCCCATGCCTGTTTGGGTACACTGAGGGAGAATTTATCATGGCCAGTGCACCTAACCAGCATGTCTTTTGGACTGTGGGAAGAAACCGGAGCATCGGAGGAAATCCACGCAGACGCAGGGAGAACATGCAAACTTTGCATAGAGAGTGACCCGAGCCAGGTATCGAACTCAGGTTCCTGACACTGTGAGGCAGCAGTGCTAACCACTGTGCCACTTTGCAGCCCCTTTTGCATGGGTGCGCGATTTCATTTTTCAATTCAGTTTACCAGCGTGTGGGTTAAGTGAAAAATACTCCCATAGTTTTGAAAAAAAGCTTGTGACATTTATGTGGTCTTATTACTGCACCTGCTAGTATTTTTTCAACCAAAGTGGGAGAGCCCAAATGTGAAGGAAGTCAGTCATTTAGGCGACCTGTGATTTTCTAGATCTTCCAACAGTCTAATAGTTAAAATGGCTCTAACGAAAAGTCATCCAGACTGGAAACATCAGCTCTGTTCTCTCTCCATAGATGCTGTCAGACCTGCTGAGATTTTCCAACATTTCCTGTTTTGAGTCTAATGGTTAACCCATTTTGATGAAGATCATTGGGATTCTTGGCAGACAGATAAAGTAATGCTATTATTTCCTGTCAGAATTTCACACTTCTTTAGAAAAATAAATTGATCAGTGCATAGCTGGTTACAAGTGGCTACTGGTGATAATTTTCAAAAAAATTGCAATGGCAACTTGAATCCTGAAAGAAATCAACAAAATTGATCAATACAAGTCATTTTCTTCATGTACCAGGGACCACAGGGTAACAATTAAGAAAGTTAGAAGCTCATATTGACAAGGGAATTACTCTGAAGAGTTTCACTCTTAGAATAATAGAGTTATGGGCAATATGCAATTCAAGCATTACCAAGGACTATTTGCTGACTCAGTTACACTGCCAATCAGGCACTAGAAGCCACGGCAAAAAATGCAAAATATGCATTGCAACAAAAATATGTCTCATGAGCAAGGCAAGGGAATGGCGTGGAGCACCATGAAATACTAAGTAACCTAGTGCTCTAAGCATTCACTACAAGTTCTTTATTGGCATTTATTGTCTTTCAGGTTCTTTGAAACCACCCCTCTTGGAAACATCCTGAATCGATTTTCTGCAGACACTAATATCATTGATCAGGTAAGATACTTCTGTCATTTTGCAGGTAACACCGAATACAAGTATCTTGTGCTATGCCAGAACCTTCATAAAACTCCCCAGAGTTTATTTAAGTTCATTTTTATTAGTGTGCAAATAGGCTTACATTAACACTGCAATGAAGTTACTGTGAAAATCCCCTAGTCACCACACTCCGGCACCTGTTCGGGTACACTGAGGGAGAATTTGGCATGGGCAATGCACCTAACCAGCATATCTTTCATACTGTGGGAGTAAACTGGAGCACCCGGATGAAACCCACGCTGTCACAGGGAGAACGTGCAGACTCCACACAGACAGTGACCCAATCAGGGAATCGAACCCAGGTCCTTGACACTGTGAAGCAGCAGTGCTAACCACTGTGCCACCATGCCGCCCAAGGTGGATGTGCAAAAGTCAGGTCGCAACAGCATACGGTCATTAATAGGTGATGCAAATAATAAGATCTGCAAAGATTTAGACTGCAGACTGGAGACAGTAATATTGTAGCCTTTCCTGTTGCCACAGTGAAATTCTATTAAACTGTGCAGCAGGCCTGATTGCTTGCCTAAAAGCAAGCAAAGTTTAAAATTGTTGTTTTATTGAGTTCAGTTCACAGATTGAAAGTTACTTGTAAGCACCTGACTCTAAGTCAGAAAAAAAAACTTTGAAGTGTGATATTATTAGATTATCTCAGTGAGTAGCACTCAGATCAGTTCACAGGCTGTACGTTGTCAAATCTATTATAGCACTTGAGCACATAATCTAGGTTGACACTTCAGGACAGAACTGATGACAGACTGCTGGACATTAGGCACCACCTGTCCAATGCGTTCCAGATCTATACTGAGAAATTCATGTGGTAATCTCTGACTGCTTCTTATCTGGGGGCCTGATGCAAGGATCAATGCAGTATCATCTGTTGTATCGATGCCTGCCTGGCACACAAAGTTGCTGAGCAGTTGTTACAAATAAGAGTTGTCCTTTCTATCAGAAGCTGCACATCTGGGAGATTGTCCTCAGAGACTACACCTAACTATGGTGTAGTTAAAATATCCTTCTATAAGTTTTTGCTCCTGAATTCTGGGTCCCACAGGTATGAAGCCGTTGACCAGGAAATTTCACATTGCAGGATTTTCCATCCTGCTATTCAAAATCTCAGTGGTGAATACATCCCGCTAACACTGCCAGTCCCGCAGTCATTTCACACTTGAGCATTGGTTGGCTGCAGGCAGGACTTCCATACCTCACTTGAGAGGAAGTCCCATCTGATTGATCACCAGCTCTCTGGTACCTGCCACTGCACCTTAAGGAGAGAGTGCCCAAGGTTAGAAGGGGGCTTCTGATGGAGGGCCCTCCCCCTGTCCCCCCCGCGTTCTTTTCTCATCCGAGATAAAAGTCCAATCGTTTTCGGAACCCCCCCCACTGCCCTCACCCCCCACAACTGGAAATCCCTCCTGCCAGCCAAAAATTTGAAGCCGGATGGGAAAAGGCACTTAAGTGGCCAATAAATGCCAATTGGCCACTTAAAGACCTCAATTGGGCCAAGAGCAGGTGGCTTATCTGAAAATCCAGCCTCAGGTCTTTATTCCCTTTCATCTGATGGGTGATAACGAAGGTAAGGAATATTAACCCAGGCAATACTTCCACTTGACTGAATCTGGCCCACCAAGCTCCACTTTAATATGTGGTATTTTATCAAATGCCTTTTAAAAATCCATATACTCAATATTAACTGTGCTGTCTGCATCCACACTCTTCGTTATCCCATCAAAAATCTCAATCAAGGTGGTCAAACATGATTTGCCCTCAATGACATTTTGCTGCTTCTGCTTTTTTAGTCCATCCTTGTTCATGTGCTGTTAATTTTCTCCTGATCATTATTTCTAAATATTTTCCCTAAAAGTTGAGTACTTCTAACATCACAGGAAAGGTGTGATAGTTTTAATTTACTGAAGCTATACCCACATGAGGAAGCTAATCTGATGTTAGTAGGGACAATCAATCATCTCTCAGTAGCAAACTTTTATGTTCAGTTTCTTGTCAGTTAGATTCTTAATTCCTCACCGATGCCCATAGTACTGTTGCAGTGATCATTTGTTTTGATTGATAAATTTTAAGAATGAGATTTGGTACAGAAATTCTGCCCATTTGATTTGAATAGATTGATCATTCCGGTGTGTTTATTTTCAGCACATTCCTGCCACCCTGGAGTGTCTCAGTCGATCAACTCTTCTGTGTGTCTCTGCCTTGGCCGTGATCTCATATGTGACGCCAGTGTTCCTCATTGCCCTTGTTCCTCTGGCTGTGGCTTATTACTTCATCCAGAAATACTTCAGAGTAGCGTCCAGGTAACTATCATCAGGAGCTGAATTTGCTGTGGTGTGCAGAGATTTACTGAACCAGTCCATAGATAATATCAAAGTGAAGTTTGTTAGCACTGGGGAATGAAACTTCTGTTTCAGACATCCAATATCTGCATCAAAATCTCTCAAGTCAGGTATGGCCCAGTGAGTTGCAAAGTAAAGTTCCCTGTACTCTGCCCCAACAATTTATATTGCCTCTAAGCCTCTAGCACTTAGGAGCATTTTCTAATGCACTCGTATGCCGTACATGTGGGCAGCACAGTACTGCTGCTTCACAGCTCCAAGGACCTGGGTTCGATTCACGGCTTGGGTCACTGCCTGTGTGAAATTTGCACTTTCTCCTCATGTCTGCATGGGTTTATTCCAGATGCTCCGGTTTCCTTCCACAGTCCAAAGATGTATGGATTAAATTGATTGGCCATGCTAAAAATTGTCCCTTAGTGCCCTGAGATGCATAGGTTAGAGGGATTAGCGGGAAATGTGTAGGGATATGGCGGTAGAGCTTGGGTGGCATTGTGGTCGGTGCAGACTTGATGGGCTAAATGGCCTCTTTCTGCACTGTAGGGTTTCTATGATTCTAGGATATCCATTTCTAAGATCAGCCACCATACCTTAATTCTGAATGGAATTACCAACTCAGTGTAATTTTGTATCATGTATCCATGTTCACTAGCATTTGGATTAAGGCAAGTTACAATATTTATGATAAACTATCTTTTTTCATCCTTCTGGACTTGTCTGAAGCATCCAAAAAAAGTTGACCACACCATCCTCCTCTTATTTTAATCCAGCAACCAATAGTTGGTGGATAAAACTGTAGCCAATATTTGCACACTTTTCTATTTATTATGCATTATAAGCTTACACCTCCTAACCCGTCAAGTGCAGCTTTAGTTTGCATCCTGAGAGGTGCTCAGGTAAATTTCCAGCTAATTCCCACTACCCATGCTCAACTAAACAAATTGACATCTCCAACAGCTCTGTTCTGCCATCCAGGTGGGTGGAACTGCCCTGGCTTAGTTCCATTCTTCTGTATCTAACCATAGCCAGAGGGTCATCTCCACTGGCTTTTCTTCCCACTTTTGTTGTATCAGCTCTGGAGTTTCCCAAGGATCTATTCTTGACTCCTTGGATTTCTCATCTTCATGCTACCCACAGCGATATTATTCAAAGAAAATAACATGAGATACCACATGTATGTACAGTTGTCAGTCAGCTCCATCTGATCACTACCTCCTTAAACCCCTCCATTGGCTGGGATTTCCCTGCCCCCGTTGCAGGTTTTCCTGTGGTGGGTTTTCCTGCAGTGGATGCAGTCAGTCATTGGCTGCTGGCAGGATCTTCCAGTTCTGCCAAAGCCTATGGACTTTGGTATGGCTTGCCCTCCTCACCACTGCAAGGGGTTGACTTTGGAATATCTCACCAGTAGAGGGGCTGGAAAATCCTGCCAATTGATTCCAATTTGTCACACTGATATCTGATACTGGATGATCAGAATGTTCCTTCAGCCAAATATTGAGAAGGCTGAAATCATAGTCATTGGTTCTGTCACAAATTCTGCTCCTTGTCCACCATTTTTGTCTCTTAAGCTGTGTGAGACCATTTGTTATGTTTGACCTTGTGTTGAATCTCCAACTACTAAACCACACCATCTCCGAGATTTCCTACTTCCATTTTCATAACATTGTTTGACTCCAGCCTTTCTTCAACTCATCTCCTGCTGAACCACTCATCCATGCCTTTGTTACCTCCAGACTTGACTCCTCCATGCTCTTGGGTTGGCCACCCGTCTTCCACCTTACATAACTAGCGCCCATCCAAAGCCGTATCCTAACCTACACCAAATCGCTGTCATCCATCATCCTTGTGCTTGCTGGCCCAGACTGGCTTCTCCTCCAGGAACTCCTCAATTTTATTATCTTCGTCCTTGTTTTCAGATCCTTCCATGGCCCCGCTTCTCCCTTTGTGTCACTTTCTTGAACCCTTCAAATCTTTGTGACTTCTGTGCTCCTCCAGCTATATTCTTTTGAGCATTACTGATTTTAATTACTCCACCATTGATGACATTTTTTTGCCTTAAGCTCTGGCATTATCTCTATAAACCTTTCTGCCTCTTTAAGACGCTCCCAAAATCTTATTTCTTTGATCCAGTTTTTGGTCACCTTTCCTGAGTTCTCCTACTATGGTTTGGTGTCAAAAAATGTCAAAAATATTTTTGGTATTGCTCTTTTAGACTGCCTTAGGACATTTTACAATGTAAAATGTGCCATGCAAATGTATGTTGTTGTTATTGGGAGCAAGATTTGCAGATGATTCAAAACTTGACAGCATGACAGCTTTATAAGACCCTTGTCAGGCCTCATTTGGAGTACTGTGTGCAGTTCTGGTCGCCTCACTATAGGAAGGACGTAGAAGCTATTGAAAGGGTACAGAGGAGATTTACAAGGATGTTGCCTGGACTGGGAGGCATGCCTTATGAAGTTAGGTTGAGGGAGCTGGGACTCTTTTCTCTGGAGAGACGAAGGCTGAGAGGTGACCTGATAGAAGTTTATAAAATGTTGAGAGGAATAGATAGGGTGGATCTCAGAGGCTATTTCCCCGGGTTGAAATGGTCGCTACGAGAGGACACAGATTTAAGGTGATGGGAGGCAAGTACAGAAGTGATGCTAAGGGTAAGTTTTTCACTCAGAGGGTGGTGAGTGAATGGAATCGGCTGCCGTCAGTGGTGGCAGAGGCGAACTCGCTGGGGTCTTTTAAAAGACTTCTGGATGAGTATATGGGATTTAATGGGATTGGGGGTTATAGATAGGTCTATGGATTGGTAGGTGTTGATGTGATCGGTGCAACTCGTGGGCCGAAGGGCCTGTTTGTGCTGTAGTGTTCTATGTTCTATGTTCTATGATAGATTGTGACAATGATAGTTGTATGTTTGAAGATGACATAGACAGGATGGCAAATAGGCAGAGGTGTGGCAGATGGAATCCAATGCAGATAAACATAAATGATGCACTTTCAGAGGACTAATATGGCAAGACCGTATGTTATAATGGCACAATTTTGAAAAGTGTAAATAAGCAAAGGTACCTTGTTGTTCATATATACAAATCCTTAAAAGTGGTTGGATAAGTTTAAAAATGCATTTAGATTACTTGATTTTATAAATAGAAGAACAAAATATAAAAACAAGAAGGTTGTGCTAGAATTTATAAATCTCTGGTTAGGTCTCAGTTACAGTAATGTGGATAATTCTGGACACCGTACTTTAGGAACAAGAGTAATGTCAACAATGTCAAGGGTACAGAGAAGGTTTAGCAAGGTGTTACCAAGGATCGGAGACTCCAGTTATGAGAGGAAGTTATGAAAAGGTAGGACTTCTCCTTGGAATGGAGAAGGTGAAATAATGATCGCATAAAGGCTTTCATGATAGTGGGATAGATTTGAAATTATTGGCAACGGATAGAAAGAGGAGATGGAGAGAATTTTTAGTCAGAAAGTTGTTGAGATTTGGAACATTCTACCAAAAAAAGTGGTGGAAGCTGAATTTAAAAGGAATTGGACAGGTTTTTGCAGGATTACAGACAAAAAGTGGGAATGTGAGACTAAACGTAACTAGTCTTCCAGTGCAGACACAACAGGCAAAATGGCCTCCTTCTGTGCTTCATGTTTTTTATAACTTGCTAACAATTCAAATGTGATCATTGTGTTTTTTTCTGCATTATGTGATTTTTCTGTGTTAAAAACATTGCATATACCCAAAAATTGTTATTGTCGTACATATCGATTTTTGGAAATACTGAACAAAATTATCACACTGGTTTCAGGCCTTTGGATGTGGGTAGCTTTAATGCTTGAACCCCAATATGAGGTTTTGGAAATTTTACAAAGGTGACCTACACTCAAAGAACATAAAGAAAATGAAAATATCCTCAAATTTATTTTATATCATTAAAATTCAATGTATATCCATTGAAGCCCAACGACCAGCACACTTGTTTTATCAGCAAAATTCAAAAAGGGAGAGAACAGATATCTTACTGCAGTAGAAGTAAGAAGTTCATAACTCATGTAAAATATTCCTCTTTCTTCTCACACTTAGTGACATATGAGGCAGACAAAGCACATGCTGACACCTATTTCCATAACTAGTTTTTCCTGGGACAGATCATTATCCTTACATCAGGGGCTATAACTTGAGGGATGCCACACTGCATCAATCATAACTGACCAAGGACTCTTCCCACTCTTACCAATTGATGTATTGGAAAGATTTGTAGATTGTCCATCCATGTTATGAAATGTTTCCATGGCTATCAAGTTGTGAAGTGGGAGACAGACCCAGGACTTCTGACTCAGTGGTACTGCTGCTACCCACTGTGCCCCAAGACCTGCGTCTCAAGTGTTCTGCTATGAATGATAACTTTTCCTTCTTGACTGAAGTAATTGGATGTTCTGATCCCACATGTGCACCTTTCATATAATTCAGATTTTCAAGTTAGTAATTAACAATCTTTTTGCAGCTGAGGGTTTATCCATGTATCGGAATACGTCTGAGTTAGAGTGTCCATCATATCAGTGAAGCGACATGATAAGATCTCTACAACTTCAATGGAATTCTCCTCATTCTCCTACTTATTTCTGCAGGGACCTCCAGCAATTGGATGACAGCACGCAACTTCCCCTGTTATCCCACTTTTCTGAAACTGTGGAAGGTCTAACGACAATACGGGCGTTGAGGTAAAGCAATCTAAACTAAAATGGCTTCTTATGGACACTTATCCTCTCAAAGCTCATCTCCATGGAAACATGAATCACGTGGGCCTGTATCCAGGAAGAAAGTGCTAATTAGCTATCTTTTGGACCCCTAACTCCATTTTAACCTCTAATCAAAAAAGCAGTTCAAAGCATAATTCTTTGAAGAATCTGACATTTTACGATTTTGGGACAAGCAAGGCTATAAAATCCCATCCACTACCTCCAGTTTGAATCTAGAATTAGATTGAATTAGTTAATTTGCTGAATAAGCATTGTGGGGAAGAACTAATTTTCACCAAGCATGTACGCCGAGTAAACCATCTTTCAATGGAATCTACATGGCTGTCTTTTCAGGGAAGAAAATCGCTTCAGGCAGCAGCTGCTGGAACTCACCGACACAAACAACATTGCCTCCATGTTCCTCACAGCTGCCAACCGCTGGCTGGAAGTACGCATGGTAAGGTTTTCAGGCCCTCTGTCTTTACACATTGCCTTTTTTATTTTATTTTTATGGAATTAGTATCTGACCTGTGGAGAGAAGACTTTTTTTAAAGCAAAGATGGACTGGTGGTCTCAATGATACCCATGGAGAGATTTCCCATCCAGATCCTGGTCCTGGAACCTTTTGAAAATGGTTTTTGCCTACCTTCTGTAAAGTGAAGTGCCATTTCCTGCCTGCCTCAGTAGTGAGCAGCACTCCTGGTGGTATTGCTGGCCCTCTGTTTGAGCCGACAGTTCTCCTGAGTGTTCAGCCATCCCAGAAAGGATCGCAGACCCACTGGGAGCCATTTAAATGGCTGCTGCCCGTAACATTCAGAAGGAGATCCCACCAGCAGCCTGACAGTCAGTGATAGGCATTTCTTGCTTATGTCTGGGCCACGTCCCTATAACATGTTTATAACGAGTTCATTACCGCATTCTGGACTGCAAGTGTCCTCGTGGAGCTGTTTTATCAATAATTACAAACTGGTCAGTGTATTACCCCACCAAAAATTTAAATCCATAGAATTCTTACAGTGCATAAGGATTCTATTCTGCCCATCAAGTCTTCACTAATTCTCTGACAAAGTATCTTACCCAAGCCCTCTCCTCCACCCTATCCCCATAGCCACACATTTACCATGGCTAATCCATCTAACCTACACATCTTGGTACACACACTAAGGGAGCAATTTAGCCTGGCCAGTCTACTTAACCTGCATATCTTTGGAGTGTTGGATGAAACAGAGCACCCGGAGGAAACCTATGCAGACATACAAATATACATGCAGACATACATGCAGAAAATACAAACTCCACACAGGCATACAGACAGTCACCCAACGCTGGAATTGAATCCAGGTCCCTGGCACTGTGAGGCAGCAGTGATAACCACTGTGCCACCATGCTGCCTTTTATGAATAACTTAAAACTGTTCACAGTATTATCCTCCCAGAAGTTCAAATGCTTGCTAGATTCCCACAAAGTACTAAATGTTGACTAAATTATGTTCTGCATTTGTTCGTAATTTTGCTCGGATTTTGTGTTACTACACATTGACTCATTCACTATTATTTTGCTCAAGCACAATATGTCTGGAATGATTGTTTCTTACAATTTCTCAGGAATACATTGGAGCGTGTGTAGTTCTGATTGCAGCAGTAGCCTCTATCACCAACTCATTATATTATGGACTTGCATCAGGACTTGTCGGTCTGGGACTCACCTATGCACTGATGGTAAGAATATTTTGTTGACCTTTCTTTGTAAGTATGTTTGAATGCTGAAAATACCAGATACTTAACTAACATGTGAACATGGTTACTTCAGCTTTGTTTTAGTCAGCTTTTGATAATAGAACCCAACATATTTGAATAGTTGAGATGAAGCTTATATGTGGTGGCGAGTGAATTATTTGCATGCAGAAAAGAATGCACATTAAATTAGCAAATGAAGTCTGAGAAATCACTTATAGTTTTGAAACTCCCTCAGGAAACTTGGGTGAATCTGTAGTGGAAATGTGTTCCTTTTTCCAATTTTTCTGTAAAATAAGAAAATGAAGAAGAGAAAGTAAGAAAGAAAATTGAAGTATCAGGCACAGTTTTTAAAAGGGGGCAAAACACAAGTTAGGGGAAAGAACAAAGGGGGATATAAGAAGACAGTTGTAGGATCAATCTTTTAAATAGATGTCTGATGGATTTAATGTTGTTAAGAATCAGGTAAGTATAATGTGAACAATGGAAGATGGTTGTGGTTGTTGTAGGTCAATCATCTTAGTTCCAGGGCATCACTGCAGGACTTCCTAAGGAAAAGCCTTAGTCCTAGGCCTAACCATCTTCAGCTGCTTCATCAATAACCTTCCTTCATTCATAAGGTCAAAGTGGGGATGTTGCTGATGACTGCACAATCTTCATCATCATTCTCGACTTCTCAGATACTGAAGCCGTCCACATCCAAATGCAGCAAGACCCGAACAATATCCAGGCTTGGACAAGTGGCATTCATATTTATGACACACATATGCCAGCCAATCACCATCTCCAGCAAGAGAGAATCTAACCATTGCCTATTGACATTGAATTGCACTACAATCACTGAATCCCGCACTTTCGACATCCTGGAGGGTTACCATTGACCAGAAATTGAGCTGGAATAGCCATATAAATGCTGTGGCTACAAGAGTAGGTCAGAGGCTATAAATCCTGCAGCATGTAACTCACATCATGACCCCCAAAGCCTGTCCACCATCTACAAGACACAAATCTGGAGTGTGATGGAATATTTTTTACCTGCCTGAATGAGTGCATCTCCAGCAACAATCAAGAAGCTAACGCCATCCCAGACAAAACAGCCTGCTTGATTGATGTTCCATCCACAAACATTCAATATCTCCATCACTGACAGATGCAGGTGCACTCACCAAGCGTCCTGAGACAATGTCTTGCAAACCCATGACCACTACCATCAAAAAAAAGGGCAGCAGGCACATGGGAACACCATCACTTGGCACTACAAGGTACTCACCATCCTGACTTTGAAATATATTTGAAATACTTTGAGGGATTTGGGGTTGTTTTCACTGGAAAGAAGGCGGCTAAGAGGGGATCTTATAGAAACATATAAGATGATTAGAGGTTTAGATAGGGTGGATGGTGATAGCCTGTTTCCTCGGATGGAGAAAGCTAGCACGAGGGGGCATGGCTTTAAATTAAGGGGGGGTAGTTATAGGACGGATGTCAGGGGCAGGTTCTTTACCCAGAGGGTGGTGAGGGACTGGAATGCCCTGCCTGCTGCAGTTGTAAATGCGCCTAGTTTGGGGGCGTTTAAGAGATTGGTGGATAGGTTTATGGACGAAAAGGGATTGGTTTAGATTAGTGGGTCAATGTTTTTTTTTTAAAAATAAGACTGGTCGGCGCAACATTGTGGGCCGAAGGGCCTGTTCCGCGCTGTAATGTTCTATGTTCTATGTTCTATATCTCCATCCCTTCATTATCACTGGGTCAAAATTTTGGAACCTCCTCCCTAATGGCACTATAGGTGCATACACACCATATGGACTGCAACAGTTCAAAAAGCCAGCTAACAACCAACTTTTCAAGGACAGTTCTGGATAGGCAATAAATGCTGGCTTAGCCAGAGATGCCCAAATCCCACAAATGAATTAAAAAAACATAAACTGGAAGATGAGAGGATTACATTGGAAAACAGTACATTTGTGAACAGGAGGAAAGGGTAAGGTGAGTGCTTCAATGAATTGAGAATAAGAAGTAAAGAGTCCCTTTTTGAATTAGGGAGGAGACGAATTGCCTTTATATGATTTGAGGTGAAGATTCTCAGTATGAACTGGAGGAGGAAGGAGATGAAGAGTGTCATTATGAACTCAGGCACAAGCTGGTCACATTCATCTTTTGAACTCAAATATTCACTAACTCTATACATTTCCCTTGTTTATAACACTTTAAAGTGCTGATAAATGTGTATTTAATTTGACAAAATGCATAGTTTGGAACTCTGTCGGGAGTAGGTGTTCATTTAAACAAGCTGTACTTTGGAAAAGGAGCATGACTATTTATGACATCTCTAAATTTAAAGAAATAAATACTGCAAGGGTGGATTTCCTATTGATTCTAATTGTTGCTCATATTGGCTGATATATCTGAGATCCTGAAAGTCGGACTAATTCATTTAGTTGCCTGGAAGTTCATGCTAGATTTAAAACCAAAGTAGAAAAGATGTTGTCCATTAATGATGGACAAAAACATGAGGTCATGCTTTTTATATAAATTGATGATTTATGTAATATTAAATTTATTACTCATGGAAGGTCAATACTGCGTATGTTTTATCATGTTGACAGTCTGTCTAGTGGAACATTTAGCTTGGCTGGATTTGCCAGTAGCAATATAGTTAATTGTTTCTTCATTGGTATCTCTCTTCAGATTTCAAACTACTTGAACTGGATGGTTCGTAATCTAGCAGATATGGAAGTGCAAATGGGTGCCGTGCAAAGGGTTAACAGTCTTCTTAAAATTGAAACTGAAAATTATGATGGACTTCTTTGTGAGTATTCCCAGTTGGCACATTTAATAGGAAAGTTAAATATAATGAGGCAGCTAACTTAATGAAAAAAACTTCTAACCATTCTCTTTTCCCATCCTGGTTACTTTGCTATAGTGCCTTCCCAAATCCCTCCAAACTGGCCAGACGAGGGCGAGATTAAAATTCAGAATCTCAGCGTCCGATATGACAGCACTCTAAAACCAGTCCTAAAGAATGTGAATGCCCACATCAGCCCAGGACAGAAGGTAGGTTGGTATGCTATGTTTAGCTAATATGGTGCTGCCAAATGGAGATAGGTGAAATACCCCTGTTAATTGGTCTTCAAAGAATTGAATTATGATTCAAGGGCAAAAAAATAATGCAGCACCACACTGTGCACACACCAGGAGTGGCTCAGGAGTACCATTGCCTCCAGAAGAACATTTGTCCAACTAGTAGTTGGATACATTGTGTCATAGGTTAATTAGGAGAGCAAGGGTTGTGTTCACATTCTGCACATGGCATGCTTCTCAATTATGACATAAAAGATGGCATATAATGGCACAAGATGGAGCAGCAGGATCGCAGTGCCATGGACCCGTGTTCAATTTCCGCCTTGGGTGATGATCTGTGTCGAGTTTGCACGTTCTCCCTGTGCCTGCAAGGGTTTCCTCTGGATGCTCCAATTTCCTCTACAGACCAAAAGTGTGCATTGATTTGCCAAAACTCATGGTTTGGAATTCTGTCAGGATCCATTTAAACAAGCTGTACTCATTTGGAAATGGAGAGAGTATGGTCCAAAGATGTGCATAATTGATTGGCCATGCTAAAAAATTCCCTTAGTGTCCCAGGATGTATAAGTTAGAGGAATTAGCTGGGTAAATATGTGAGGTTACGGGGATAGGGCTTGGGTGGGATTGTTGTCAGTATAGGCTCAGTGGGCCAAATGGCCTCCTTCTGCACTGTACGGATTCTATGATTCGATGAAAATGCAGATCAAATGCTGCAGGAGTAAGGAAGACTTAACAAAAAAGTGGTCACTGAAATGCTGATGTATATGTTTACCATCAGCATGAGAGTACAGCTCATAAAGAACTTGACAAAATAGTTTATGTTATAAGGACAAAGCATTGCAGTAGATTTTAGAAGTTAAAACACTACTGTTTTGCCGCAGTTAATAATGTGGTGTTTGTGCTGGAACGAAGGCAAATTTCAGCAACATAAAGTACTTTCACCCCTCCACTTGCCTGAATTATATCTCTGATTAATGTGCAATATTGCTTCTGTTCTCACCAGCCCATTATGCTGAAACCCCAGCAGCTCTGCATAGGCATTGTGTTCATGGATTACATGCTGCAGCAAGCTTTGGAATAATGTCTCATTGCATGAGTATCATAGAGCTGCTCATGCAGTATAAGGTATCCTCAAGCTAAAGCGTGTGTCTTTAGGATGGAAGAAAAACATTTTAAAAGAAAAGAATTCAGCTCTATTATGTTTAATGGTACTGAGGAGAGTTAGTTATTTTTTCATGAAGCCAGTTGGAACATTGAAGTCTTGTGAGTCTGAGCCTGCAATTGTTTTGATGTGGATTTATTGATACCAAACCAAAAAATAGAATATTAAGAACCCTAAAGCCATGCATCAGTACAAAACTAAACCAATAACAATGGCAGATCGGAAAAGATAAATTAATTGAAAATGGATTAAAGTAGTTCCTGACTATAATATTCTGATGTCTAAGAATCTGAAAAATTATTGATTTCTTGAACAAAAGTCATTGAATCATTGGATTTCTGCAGTGCAGAAGGAGGCTATTTGGCTCATCAAGCCTATGCCAACATCAGTCCCACCCATGCCCTATCCCCACGATTTTTTACCCTTCCAGTCCCCCTGATATTAAGGAGAAATTTAGCATGGCCAATCAAACACATGTCTTTTAGGGTGTGAGTGGACATGCAGAAAAACCACACAGACTTAGGGAGAACATGTAAACTCCCCACAGACAGTGTCCCGAGGCCAGAGTTGAACACAAGACCCCGATGCTGTAAGGCACCACTGTGCCACCTTTAAAGTCACCTTGGTTCAGTCAGAAAGTTGTGACTTAAAGTCCACATTGTGGCTAGGACTCAGATTTTAGGTCAACATTCCAATGCAGCACTGATGAAGTGCTGAACTGTCTTTACAGCAGTCCTTTAGATGGGAAATTGATCTGGGACCCAGCTATCTCATGTCAGCACAGTTTAACAAAAAGCAGGACATTCTTCAGCCATCCTGACCATTATATTTCTTCCAATCAATAAAACCGATAAAAAAAATCAATTAAAGTCATTCACGTTACTGATGATTGTAGAATTTTGATGGTTTAAAATATGTAATTGATTGCGTGTGAACTTCATAACAAGACACTGGCTTAGAGCTTGTAACCAGTGACAAAGGAACAGTGTTCACCTCCAATGTGCATATAGCTGCCCACAGACTGTTAGTGTGGCTTATCAGCAATATTGTGTGGTTTCTGGAGATTATTTCCAAGAGATCTGTGGTGCGTGTGAGCAGGGCAAATAATAGTGTGGTTCTTCAACCATTCAGACCAAAGGATATTCATTGACATGCAGGCCTGGATTTTCAGCAAGTTGAGATGACTCAGGTGCCCTTTAAAAATGGCAGCTGGATCCTGATACCAGGATTCCTACACAACAGTTCAAATTTTTCATTACTCAATTTTCACACGATATACTTGGCTGAGAGTCCAGTCATCCATCAGAGTACCAAAGCACTCTAGCCCCAACAAAAACATTGCTTGCTTGACAGTTGTGGCTCACTGATCTCTGCTGTCAATTTCACAGTGTTTATTTACACATGATAAAGAGCTTTCAAGGTTCTGGGTGATTGATTCTTTTATTATTCTGTAATTAAGATAAATTTTCTTTTAGGAAAGTAGAAAATGATCAATGAATTACTTTTTTAAACCTTTTTTATTCAACTGTTTAAGTTTATTTTATTACGATCACAGGTAGGCTTACTTTAACACTGCAATGATGTTTCTGTGAAAATCCCCTCGTCGCCACACTCCAGCGTCTGTTCGGATACACTAAGGGAGAATTTAGCATGGCCAATGCACCTAACCAGCACGTCCTTCAGTCTGTGGGAGAAAACCGGAGCACCAGGAGGAAACACACGCAGACAATGGGAGAAAGTACAGACTCCACACAGACAGTCACCCAAGCTGAAAGTCGAACCCAGGTCCCTGGCACTGTGAAGCAACAGTGCTAACCACTGTGGCCACCCCACTGTGCAAGTGCCACTGTGCTCAATGCTCCTTTAAGGTGTATAGTAGATACATGGGCATGTAAATACCATAACTCAATGTGGGTGGCATAAAAGGTTATAGGAATTGTTTGGTGGGCCTTACCTTGGCATGATGGGTATGAGGTGGCATGAATAGAGCATGCAAGTGTGCAGGTCTAAGGGGGGGGGGGGGGGTGGCATGAGGAATGGTGGTCCTTTTTATTTTAACTGGGACCAAATCCCACAGCACCAAGTCAGGCCTTTTAATTCCCTGCTTCCACACCCAGCAGCTCCTGTGGCTGTCGCTGACCACTTTTGTGCATTGACTAACCCAACTGAAGCCCACACCCACTCCTCCCAGCAATGCAGGTCCTACCTTTGGGGGTACTAAGTGGGCTTGGAATTTTCCTGACTCCCACAATCCCTTCCCTCAGTGATGAAAATCCAGGCCACAGAATCTAAACCAAGTATAAACACATTCAATTCACTGTAATACCAGATACAGAAAAGGTGAGGGAAAGATAACTTAGATTAGGGACAGATATAGAAGACAGATTTCTCTTTTAAGTTCTTGTCCTTAATACAAAAACGAAGCCATTTTATGCAAATGAAGGCATAAATAGATTTTAGCGTAACATTTATGTTACTATAACATGCCATTGGTAAGCGTCACTGAAGGCTTTACTATGTATTATACTATAATCAATATTAAAATACATTCATTACACAGGTTGGAATCTGTGGACGAACTGGCAGTGGGAAGTCTTCCTTTTCTTTAGCCTTTTTCAGGATGGTAGATATGTTTGAAGGTAAAAAATTAACTTGGCTTTGTTTTAAGCATTCTCTCATCTGCCAGTCACACCTTTCTAGAATGTCTTGAATCTGAGCTACAGACATTGGTACTTTGAAATGCATTGCTGATAGTATAAAATTCTGAAGAGCCATGGTACTGGTTGCACTGTCCAGCAGAATGTCAAAGTAAACCCTGTAATCGCTAATGTTGACCATCCAAGCACATATCAGCCAGTCTAGAATTCTATGATAGCAGGAATTTTTGGAGGACAAGGTTTTCTGAGAGTCAGTGGGGAGTGCACCCTGCCAATTACAGCTGCCCCACACCCACTGCACCCTTTGAGGAATGTTGATTGGCTGGAGGCTGGGTTTCTGGGCCGAGGCAGAAGTTCCAACTCAGAGAGCAGGCAGCCAATCCAATCCAATCGACCAGCAACTCTGTAGCCCCAGCGACGCCAGTGACAACAGCTAGGATTGGTCTACAAGCAGTCCCCAGATATTTTCTCCTGGCGTCCAGGACCAGATAAGTGCACAGGTACTTTTGTTGGGGAGGAGAGGTAAGGCCAAGGGGAATGGGGTGAGAGGAGTGGGATGTTGATGGAAAGGCTGGTGGGTAGGGAGCCCTCACAGAGGGCAAAATGCTGTTGAGGGAAGTGACTCTCTTTCCTGCCTGAGGGCCAAGCAGAGTGATTTGAAGGGCTCCCATCTTGCCAAGGAACTCTTCACACCAGCTTCAACAGGTGGGAAGTTCAGCTAAGGGCCTCAATTAGAATGAGGGTGGGCAAGACACTCTAAACCTTTGACATCAAGGAGCCCTAACAAAATTGGAATCAGAGGAAAAACTCTCCACTGGTTGGAGTCATACCTAGCACAAAGGTTGTGGCTATTGGAGATCAATCAGTCATCTCAGCTCCAGGACATCACTGCACATGTTCCTCAGGGTAGTGTCCTAGGCCCAAACAGCTTCAGATGCATCATGAATGACCTTCCCTTCATCATAAGGTCAAAGATGGGGACGTTCGTTGATGATTGAGCAATGTTCAGCACCATTCACAGCTCCTCAGACACTAAAGCAGTCCATGTCCAAATGCAGCAAAACATGGACATTAATCAGCACTGGGCTGACAAATGGCAATTAACATTCTTGTCACACAAGTGACAGGTCATCACCATATCCAACTGGAGAGAATCTAACCATCTCCTGTTAATGGCATTCCCATTGTTGAATTCCCCTTTATCAATATCCTAGTGGCTAACATTGATCAGAAACTGAACTGGACAAGCTATACGTACACTGGGGCTACAAGAGCAGGTCAGAGAATGGGAAATCTGCAGTGAGTAACTCACCTCATGACTCCCAAAAACCTGTCCACCATCTACAAGGCTCAAATCAGGAGCATAATGGAATATTTTCCTGAGTGAGTGCAGCTCAATAATGTTCAAGAAACTCAACACCACCCAGGGCAAAGCTGCCTACTCAACTAGTACCTCACCCATTATCTTAAACATTCATTCCCTCCATCAATTTAGATATAGATATATTGAAAATGAACACCATATTTATATTCCTTTTCTAATCAAATATATATTGTATGCCATGATGGTTTAAAAGCAGCATGGCTGAAAATTAAAGTGTTGTTGTCTTTTATTGCATAGGAAGAATAATTATTGATGGAATTGACATTTCCAAACTGCCGCTAAACACATTACGATCCAGACTTTCCATCATTCTTCAAGATCCGGTGTTGTTCAGTGGTTCAATACGGTGAGTACTGACCATCAGGCAATCTGGACCTACTGTCAATAATTCTACAAAAGCCATTCCACAGTTTACATGTGAGTCAGCCTTGGATGCAACCAGCTTAAGCTCTTTAAGATGGCTATTGCTTCCAAATGTTTATTATGGAAAATTTTCATTACAATGAACTGTGTTCGGGATTTTCTGGGATTAAATTTTAATCAGCTTCTGTCAGTTGAGGTATATCTGAGCTAAAGTTGGTTTGCTAGTCCACTTTCTCGATTTTAAGCAATGTGAGACAATATCTCTATAACAGACATACCTCTGGGTCATTACCCACAAGGAAAGAATACTGAGGGAAACAAGGATATATAGATGTCTGTAGCAGGGAGACAGATCTGATTATTCTGTGGGCTATGTACTAACACAAATAAACTTGTACTATCAAAGATCAAAGAAAATTACAGCACAGGAGCAGAACCTTCGGCCCTCCAAGCCTGCACCAACCATGCTGCCCAACTGAAATAAAACCCCCTACCCTTCCGGGGACCATATCCCTCTATTCCCACCCTATTTTTATATTTGTCAAGGTGCCCCTTAAAACTCACAATCGTACCTGCTTCCACCACTTCCCCTGGCAGCGAATTCCAGGCAGCCACCACCCTCTGTGAAAAAATCTTGCCTCGTACATCTCCTTTAAACCTTACCCCTCACACCTTAAACCTATGCCCCCTAGTAATTGACTCTTCCAGCCTGGAAAAAAGCTTCTGACTGTCCACTCTGTCCATACCCCTCAATTTTGTAGACTTCTGTCAGTTCGTCCCTCAAACTCTGTTGTTACAGTGAGAACAAATCAAGTTTCTCCAACCTCTCCTCATAGCTAATGCCCTCCGTACCAGGCAACATCCAGTAAATCTTTTCTGTACCTTTCCAAAGTTTCCACATCTTTCTGATAGTATGAGGAACAAGATTTTAACACTATATTCCAAGTGCAGTCTATCCCCTTGGCAGAAATCACTTGTGGAGATTACCTGTTTAAGAAGTGTGCAGGAAATGTCACCCAGATGAGCTTCAGCATCAGACATTCACTAATGCCCCGTAATCGGATGTAATCTGTTTGGTTACTTTGCTATTTGTTCCCTGGTTCTGAAAATAATTTTTTTTTTAGTCTTATTACTATGGTTGTAAACTTCGACAAATCTTGTTTCTGCATTGAATCACAGGAAAGGTGTTATGGTAGCACCAATCACCAAATACTTAGCCAATGAGCCAGACTCAGCTTCCTGTATATCGTACAACCAAAAAGAATTGTATTTGAAATTGTCATAGCAACACAAACTGGGGTGCAGTGTTAAAGGGGAGTGTCAGCAGGGGCTTAGTATGGGGACAGAGGGCTGGAGGCAAGTGTCAACAAGAAACAGTGGCAGTGTAAAAGGAGACTGCAACTTCAGCTGGATAGTAGTGGTGATAATGGGTCTTTAGGGGGAGCATGGATATACAGTCAGACAGAAAAAGGGAGCACCAGTTTTAAGTGAAGGGATACAGCGAAGAATGTCAGACTGAAATAATAGAGACAAGATGAGGAAAGTGTTATCAGGAACTGCAAGGGTTGGAGGAAGGGATAGTGTTTCTGTAAATTGAATAGGGATTTAGCTGGATTAAAGTATGTCTGAGAGGGAACAGCATGTCTCTGCGTACTCAGAAGGCAGGGGATGAACTGAAGATAGAAAAGCTCTGATTTTAACTCTCGAGTGGAAATCAGGTGGGCAGCGAGGCCAAGACAGAAAACAAACCAATCTGACTAGCATGAGGCTCTGCTAATATAGCTGCTAATCCCAACCTCATTTACTGGCCCTTTCAGTTAGTTGCCTGCCTGAAACTAATGGGAAGTAGCAAAAGGTAAAGGCAAAATGTGAGGTGGAGACAAATAAATGAAGTAATGTTCTCCTGCAACACCAGGGAGGGTGTTGCAGGTGAATGTTACAATTGGACAAGGGAGGATCCCAGCACAGGAGAGGTTTAAAACCTACTTGTGGAACCCCAAAAAATGCACCTGTAACCGTAACATTTGTTTTGCTACTTTGTTTATTTGGTGAGAAAGCCAGAAAAGTTATTCTACTCACATCATGGCTTCAAATCAATGTCCGGTACATATTAAAGATGGACTCCAGAGGGTAAAGGTCTAAGGCCATCCTCAAAAGCATTAGATTCACACTGAAGAACAGATTTCCTGACGAACCTGTTTTTGCTTATTGGAATGATTTGAAAATAAATCTATTTTTAGAATAAGATCCTTTTCTCGTGAGGATTGAGACAGAAGTGGTATTTCTTAAGGATGTGCCAAACTCTACTGTAGAGATTAACCTGGGTGTTTTCCCTATTTTCATGTATAACAGAGATTATTTATAAAACATATAAGAGAAATAACAGTATTTCAGGTGACTGCCTTACTGGCTGAATAAGATGTGGGTCTGATCAATTAATCGGGGCCTCACAATCAATTAACCCATTAGCTCAAATATTGAATATCTTCATGCTGAGGAGGATGGTTACATTTGTCCCTACCTCCAGCATTACCTTTTAAATTTCTGATATTTGTAATTTCAAACCAGATGTGCTCTTTTCAACTCAAAGGTCTAACTAATAGTTTTCATGTTAGCAAGAAAAATACAGATTTAGCATTGGCTAACGATGTTCAAACTTGCCTTTTCTTTATACTTGAGAATGATACTTCGAACGTTGAAAAGTTATCTTTGAGCTTATCTCAGAGTTCTTGGTAATGCAAAAGTGGATGCAGAGGAAATAACCTTCACATTCAAAGTAATTTTTTTAACTGGTCCCCTGATTGCGACGTTGAGAAATATTGACTAGCATATGAACAGTTACGAATGAAATTAAACTGAAACTGACATTTTCATGGGGTAAGCGACCACTAATAAAATCTTACTGTATTGCATTATAAATATATTGACCAACTGGTCTAGCGGTGACAAGCTGGCAGATTTATTGACCAGTATTTTGTATGATAGGAACCAGAAAATTCTTTTGCAAAGTTGTATTTTGAATGCAAGTTTCTTTTTGCAGATTTAATTTGGATCCAGAGAAAAAGTGCACAGACAGCGTTTTGTGGGAGTCTCTGGAGATTGCTCAGCTCAAACATGTGGTGAAAGCATTACCAGGAGGTTTAGGTAACAGGGGCAATCAAATAATTTGCAAGGGAAGCACACCACTAACAAAATTTGTGCTTTCATGATAGATAAACTTCAGTTATAGATGAGAATGCATGATTTCGATTTACTCTTCTGTTCCTTTAGGGTTGCATTTCTTCAAAGGTGTCATTTAATGAATAGATTTTATATCTTTCAATTGATTTTACACAAAATTTCCAATAATCCACAAATTTAGGCTGGAGTTTACCGGCCAGCCCACCACAGAATCAGAGTGGGTGATGGGTGGAGCATGGGAAGGTCCATTGACCTCAGGCGGGATTTTACAGTTTCAGGATGAGCAAGGCTGTAAAAGCCCACCTTTAGTTTTAAAATAAGATTTTCATCAAAATAAAACATAAGGCAATTGATTTCATAATAACATAATAAAACCTCTGTTATATTTTGTATGTATGAGCACCTTTTATCTCATAAACCTGACCTTGGACAAGGTGTTTTGGTCTGGTTCTTAAGTTTATATTTTGATGTGGAGCTATCATTTTGTTAGAACATAGAACACTACAGCACAAACAGGCCCTTCAGCCCACAAGTTGCGCCGATCATATCCCTACCTACCAGGCCTATCTATAACCCTCAATCCCATTAAATCCCATGTACTCATCCAAAAGCCTCTTAAAAGACCCCAACGATTTTGTCTCCACCACCACCGACTTGAATCAGCTTCAAATTTGATTGTGTGATTATCAATTGTGACAATTACCTCGCTTTAGGTTTGTTTGAGATAAAGGCAGTGTCTGTGAGGGAGAGTATGTATATTTGAGAGATAGAACACAGAGAATAGTTGAGGGACATTGAGTGTATGAGAGAAAAAAAGAGACATTCATCTTGGCAGGTAGTGCAAAATGGCCACTAGTGACTGACAACCTATTTTATAGTCTGCCTGATTTTCTTTCCCATTGAAGTCAATCCAAAAGAAAATTTAGAGAAATAATGCAAAATGAGCTGTCAATTCACCATTGGCCATTTTGAACTACAGTATAAGATGAATGTCACCTCCACAAAATCACAGACTGAATCAGTGACCACATTATGAATGTGTTTTTCCAAATGATTTTAAGATCAGATGTAGTATTTTTGGACAAGAGAAAACTATCTTAAAGTTTTTATTTCTAGTTCAGAGTGAGCGAGATAGCTTGCAGAGTGAAAGGTTGATGAAAGTGAGAGTGGAAAACTCAATGTTTACTGCACCTACCTTTTTAATGTATGAGAATCAAAAATGACTGGTTCACAGAACAGAATTATTTTGTCATCTTTGTTTCATCTTTCTACTTCAAGTGAATAAGGATTTTTTTTTATTTAAGTACCAATCAAAAGCCCTTGCTTTACAATGGGCTGTTTTTTCCTATAGGAGTCAAGAAATTCAAGTCAGGCCTTTTCCTGGATTTCAGAAAATCTTGTCTGACACCTCTGACTATACCCATGATATTTTCATTTCTGGAGATATAGGCAGTCAGGGTTTATGTTTCTAGACTCCCAGGGTGGCATAATTGGAGTGCAGGTGCTGAGATGGGATGGATGGAGGGCCTTCCTTGTAATAGAGCTGTCACTCAAAAAAAAATCATCCTGAAAAAGACTCCAGGCCAAATGCAAAAAAAACCTCCTCAAGTGGTCATTCAGTTATAAAAGAAAAAGTGACCACATCAAAGACAGATTAAAGATTAAGTGCCATGATTTTAGCAATGTACTCTATTTTTAAACCATCATCTTTCTCAGAACCTACGATACCCATCAATATGCACTAGGTTGGAGCCTCGTGGTAGATGTTGCAATTAGACAAGAGAGGCTGATAGGGATGTGATGGGAATGAGGAAGAAAATGACACAGGTAGAGCAGGCAGATGGATGGCTACACAGCTGAAATAAGTTACTCAATAGATTTTGAAACTCAGCCACGTGTTCATTAAGGGCTCAAATGTCAAAACAAACAAATATCGCTGTAACCAATGGAACCTATTGAAAATGGAAAAACAGATAGCTATGTTTTTTTAAGCTACATCAGAGGAGCTGTCCAAAAGCAGATGGCTGTTTTTTATTTAAACAAAAGCATGTTTTTTTCAAATATACAGAACGGGACATTTAAAGTGCTTTAGATCATAACCTTAAAGTTCTGAAGCACTGGTTTCTTAAGGTTTGGACATACGAAAGCATTTTTTCTAGTGGGAAAGGTACTCTAATGCATCTCAAAACTTACACAATTCTTCTCAATATAATGGTCAACTTTTACAACACAGGGTTCTGTGATCAATCACTGCAGTAAAAATATAAGTAGCTTACAAACGCCATTTAATAATGATATTTGAAGTTGTCAAAAAATTTTAACACTTACCTATTAGAATGTTCCTGACTCTGCAACATGCTTCAATCAAGGCTCCTGAAGTCTCAAATAAGGCATGTTTTCAGAAGTCTTCCAAAACCTACTCAACCCAATGAAATGAACAGGAAATGCAAACTCATCCTAGGACTGAGAATTTCTACCATGATGCTGGAGAACTTGTGTTTGGGATCCTGACCCAACTCTAACCTAAACATCTTCCCACCTCTGGGAAAATTGCATGGGTCCATTAATATTTAAATTTCCTACTGGCTTTCAGACTGGGTCTCTAGATCTATCCAACTTACCCCGTCCACCTCTGCCACTTTCCTCCTCATTTCCATCACATCCCAGATAGCATCTCTTGTCTAATTGCAATACCTAACTCCAACCCAGTGCAAGTTGATGTGTATCTGAAAAAGATGGTTTATGATATGAGTACCTTGATAAATGAACAGAAAATGCTGCCAATTTATAGTTTTGAGAGGGAAATGGATGGACTCATGCCATTGGGTTTCCAAAACACTGACAAAGTTCCAGAATGCTACAGAGTAACAAAATGTGGTAGATTCAATCATCCGTGGTGGAACAAGTTGTGATACTTGACACAACATAATGTTATACCTTCTGACTGGTGTTCTCCCATCCATCCATCCCCCTTGACTGGAATGCTAGGTCACATTTTTCAACTGTGACAGTTTCCACTAGTGGTACAGGTGTCTGCCTCCATTATTTAAATTAAACCACCTCTCCTTGGCTCCACACATTTTGATACTGGAGAACAAAGGTAGACACATTGACACTTATAATCAGGCTCTTTGTACTTGGTTCAAAGTAATAAACAAGGTGACAATGATTTACAATAAGTTTAGACAGAGTAATTGGAAAAATGATGACCAAATATTGCTTTTTCACAGCATACCAGAAGTGTTGGAACATCTTGACCTTGGTGTATGTAATATGAAAATTTACTTATTGAGGTTTAGGTGAAAGCTTATTCAATGATTATCCTGGTTTTTAATTATTTTTATTTTTACCTTTGAACGGTAGATGCTATAGTCACTGAAGGAGGGGAAAATTTTAGCTTGGGTCAGCGTCAGCTGTTTTGCTTGGCGAGAGCATTTGTGCGCAAGAGTAGCGTGCTGATCATGGATGAAGCCACAGCCTCGATAGACATGGCAACAGTAAGTACCATGCTCCAGCTTCCACTGATGGTTTATTCACTGTGTAATATCATCCCAGGGTTCTATGGATTGATTTTAGCAATTGTATTGTCAAGGTATTTTAAACTTGAAAATTCCAACATCTTGCAACAAGACTTTGACTAGGGATCAAAAATATCCCCAGCCAAATGGCATAAAGACTACAATTCATTCAACATCTGTGGTAAGAAATTTTAGTCTCACTAATGAAGAAATAAATTACCATTTATCTAGATAAAAGAGAAAATATTTAAATGTAGTTGGTATGGATTTCAAAAGGAACATTTGTGCTTGACCCTCATAATCTGAAAGGAAGTACAGACATGGTAGGTAGGGCAATTATAGTGGATGCGGTATGCGTAGATGTTGAATGGTGCTCGACAAGATAGCACACAGGAAATTGGTAGAATTGTTTAAAGGATCTGAAATTAAGGGAGAAATTGCAACCTTGATTAAAAAGTGGTTATTAGAGAAAAAATGGAGAATAGAAGTTGAGAAGTTCAAAGTGGTAAGCGGAGTCCAACAGTTTTCAATCATGGAGCTATATTCCTTCACTTTCTCCATCAATTGTTTGCATATATATTCTAAGAAAGATTGATATCAAAATTAGTAAATTATAAAATAGGAGATTAAATTCATTCTTCAGATGACCAAAGGAAAGCGCAAAAGATAGGAGAGTGAACTAAAAAGTGACAGATGAAGTTCAATGTCGGTAAGTGTGAGGCAACATTTTGATAAAAAACAGAAGAAACGATACTCAATAAAAGTTTACAAAATTGTGTGGAAGAACACAGGTTCACACGTTTTCAGAGTGGTCCTCCTTCATCAAAGCTCGTTGTTCCAAATAAACCTGTTGGACTTTAACCTGGTGTTCTGAGACTTCTTACTGTGCCCTACCCAATCCAACACCAGCATCTCCACATTAAAATTCTAGGTTACAACTGAAGAGATAGATCATATAAACACCAACAGATAAGACTTACAACATCTTAATAAAACCTTAGAGTGCAGTTTTGGGTTCAAAGAGAGAGGAAAGATATTAAAACTTTAGAAGGGGTGCTGGTCAATTCATTCAGGATGTGGTCAATGTTGTTTGCTAGTTAGACGGCTACAATTCAATGATGCAGCCTAGCCTGCAAAGACAAATGTCCTCAGATATTTCCAGGTAGATGATGCTAAGACCAAGTGAGGAGGGATGTAATAACTCCCCTCGTCTCTCACTCCAGGTTTGACTATAACAGGATATTTTGTGAATTTAGAGAAAATGTGCTTTGCCAATACCCATTATTTATGCTTTCTCATTGTAAAGATTAGTGAGACAGGTTTTCCTATACACACACACACACACATACACAGACACACATGCACGCACTTGTACAGATGGCAGAATACGAGGATAGGCTAAAAAAAATTTCTACAGTTTGTGAAGAAAGAAAAGTGAAGTTTATGGTTAGCTGTTCCTTCGCCGGTCTCAGTGCAGTGATTCCCACATGCAGCTATTTTGTTCAGTTGTTTTTCTGGGTGTACAGAGCAGATTGCCACATTTTATTTCCGAAATATCTTAGTTTGCAGTAGATTTGTCAGGATGGTTACTTTGCAAATCTGAGCACAATACTTCAAAGAGAGGTAAACAAATAAGACAAATGGCTTCAGAAGCCTGCTGCAATACAGGATTATTTTGATCTCTTTCTCCCCTACTTGGGAAAGGGGTAAGGTAAGGGGGCATGGAGTTGGGGGTAGGGTGTTAGCGTGGATAGAGGATTGATTGTCAAATAGGAGGCAGAGAGTCGGGGTTAATGGGTGCTATTCGGATTGGCGGTTGGTGACTAGTGGAGTGCCCCACGGGTCGGTGCTGGGGCCTCAGCTATTTACCATTTATATAGATGATCTGGAGGAGGGAACCGAGTGTATGGTGTTGAAATTTGCTGATGACACCAAGATTGGTGGAACGGCAAATTGCGCGGAGAGTGTGGAGAGTCTGCAGAAGGATCTAGATAGGCTGGGCGAATGGGCCAGGAAATGGCAAATGGAATTTAATGTTGGCAAGTGCGAGGTGGTCCACTTTGGTAGGAATAATGGTAGGAAGGACTATTACTTACGGGGCGAAAAACTGCAGCAGGCGACGGTGCAGAGGGACCTCGGGGTCCTTGTGCATGAGTCGCAAAAACCCAGCCTGCAGGTGCAGCAGGTGGTCAGGAAGGCTAATGGGATGCTGGCCTTCATAGCGAGGGGGATTGAATATAAAAGTAGGGAGGTCTTGCTGCGGCTGTATAGGGCATTGGTGAGGCCGCAGCTGGAGTACCGTGTGCAGTTTTGGTCGCCGTACTTACGCAAGGATATTTTGGCCTTGGAGGGAGTGCAGAGGAGGTTTACTAGGCTGATACTGGAGTTGAGGGGGTTGAGCTATGAGGAGAGGCTGAATAAACTGGGCTTGTACTCGTTAGAGTTTAGAAGAATAAGGGGAGATCTCATTGAGACGTATAAAATGATGAATGGGATGGATAGAATAGAGGTGGAGAGGCTCTTCCTGCTCAGAAAGGACAGTAGGACTAGGGGGCACAGCCTCAAGATAAAGGGGGTGCGGTTTAGAACGGAGTTGAGGAGGAACTTCTTCATTCAAAGGGTGGTGAATCTCTGGAATTCTCTGCCCGTTGAGGTGGTGGAGGCTACCTCGCTAAATATTTTTAAGACGCGGGTTGATGGGTTTCTGATAAGCGAGGGGATTAAGGGTTATGGGGAGAGGGCGGGAATGTGGAACTGAGCCACGACAGATCAGCCATGATCTTACTGAATGGCGGGGCAGGCTTGAAGGGCTGGATGGCCTGCTCCTGCTCCTATTTCTTATGTTCTTATGAAAGAGTCCCTTAAAGTACTCTGCTGGCTGTATAGAATCCACACAATGCAGAATGGGCCATTTGGCCTATTGAGTCTGCAGACTCTCTGACAGCACATCCCACCCAGGCCCTCTCCCCACACTATCCCTGTAAGACCACACCTTTCCTATGACTAATCAGTCTAATTTAAGGAGCAATTTAACATAGCCAATCCACCTCACCTGCACATCTTTGGATTGTGGAGGAAACTGGAGCACTGGGAAAAAATCCACACATACAAGGGGAGAATATGCAGATTCCGTATGGAGAGTCACCCAAGGCCAGGATGACTGGCCAGGTATACAGCCGAGGAAGATAAAACCTGGACATATCTAATTTACTATTGTTTCTGATGAAAGAGTGATTTGACTCATTATTGGGGAATGTGTTCTTGTTGTGTCCTGTGTTGCATTTACAATGTGAATATCCATCAAGTTCAGCCTTAGATTGTATCTTTAACTGCAAATGTAATTTTGGAGGGAAGTGGTTTCCCTTGCATCACACTGTGGTGTAAATTGAAAGTCAAACCATGTCCTGAAGCAAAGTGAACTATCTTTCTCCAGACAGTCTCACTTAGCTTAGGTGAGAAATATTGGGTGAAGGCAGCTGGAGAAACATACAAATAGGAACTGTAACATGGGGATTATGTAAACTGTAGTTACTGGTATGTAAACTCTGTTGGAAAAAGAACTAATGTTATTTGTTATCTCTCATAGGAAAATATTTTACAGAAGGTTGTGATGACAGCCTTTGCAGATCGGACGGTGGTGACCATTGCTGTAAGTATTACCTGCTTTACTGGTTTCACATTTTGCTAAGATTTGGAATGGTCATAGAGTTTCCAGGATGTTAGGCGCCACTAATTGTAGATGAAGGAGTTTGAAGATTAGGGGCTGGCATCAGCGGAGGCTGTTTTGTGGGCTTCACGCTGGGCTCCTGGGTCTCCACACATCTCCATGGCAACGCTTTTCAGCATCATCAACTCCATGCCGAAAATCAGTGCAGAGCTCATTCCAGTATTATAATTACACTTGCATTTGAATAGCAGGCCTGGGACTCAAGTCTCTGGGCCCAGGAGCATCTCTTTCCACACCCTACACCCCCTGGCCCTCCCAGGAGTGTTTCACTCCAGCAGGGTTTACAACAGCTCCCCACTGGAGTGAAGAGAGACCATGGAGGACTCCCCCAGGAGGTCAGGTTAACAGGGGGTGCCCCCTGGACAGTTTCAACCTGGCAATACCAGACTGGCCCCAGGTACTGCACAAGGGGCACCTTGGCACTGCCCATCGGACACTGGGCCATGCCAAGGAAGTGAAGCCAGAGGAATGAAGTTGATTGGGGGAGGGGCAATCGATGGGGGTGATAAGTTCCTGCTTCCACTTGCACAGGGATCGTAGGCAGAGGGAGGGAGGATGGCGTTTGGGGTTGGCCATCTGGGTGAAGGGAAGGGCTGCCAGGGGATCAGGGCTGGCCAAGTGGAGAGATTGGGGCTGGCCAGGGAGTGGGGACATTGAGACTTGGGTCGGAGAGGCAGCAAAGTGGAGGGGGGGGCGATCACAGGGCTGGCCAGCGATTGGGCTGGTCAGCAATCGGGAGACCGGCAATGCAGAAGCACTGCGCATGCACCAATCTCCGCTCTGACAGACCAGCACATGCACCACTGCACTATGCTGCTGCCCTCTCCAATGGGGAATATGCCTCAGATTTTCAGAGTGAATCTCACTAGGGCACTCTGTGATGCACAGCGTGTGGGAGATTCAATCTGAGAATCACACTTAAAAAAAACCCAACTGGAATTACTCCCGTTTTCATACAAATTGGGAACTTAAAATTTTGGGGGAAAATTCTTGCCCTAACTTTCAATAGGAAGAATTTCTTCCCCCACCCCCAGGAAATTCAATTGCATGGGATGCTGAATTGTTCATGTTTTGCACATTGATTTGAGTAGGGAACTTTTTGAATTCACTCAAACTGAAAACGGTGACATATTTTGGCCACAAGAATATGATGTGTCACCTGGTGTACTGATACACCAGCCACTTCAGATGGTAATCGAGCATAAACAATACAGATATTGGACTGGAGTCGATTTCGGCCAGACTGAATAAGAAGATGAGTGAACCAGTTAGGTTAATATGGCAACTTCATACCCACTTTTACTAATTATTTCTTCTGTAAACGTTTGAGTGGGGATGAGTGGGTTGCAGGTGAATTTGAGCTCAGTTTTAATTGATCTGACCCTCTGGATTACAAGTTTAGTAACATAACCACTACATGACTATAAATAGAATATAAGAATAAACAAATATATTGTATGACTGTATTTGAGATCGGGAATCATGGGCAGAGTCCAGAGTGTTGGATTTGTTTTAATGAATGGAGGCAGTAGCCAATTTTCAATGGAACAACAGTTAAAATTTTCCATCCCAACCAGGGGAACAGCAGTGTACAATTATCAGCAACGAGAATACTAACCCTAAGCTGATGCGGACATCCTTAAATATACAGATCAAATTTCAGTGACATCATCAGGATGTGATGTACTATTTTAACACACGGTCTGAACAGGGGAGTGGCCACAGTCAGAAGTATTTTTCTAGATCAGGGGCCAGGGAAAGGAATGACCCTGTGGGCCCCACAAGTGAACCATAGGCCTCTCTCACCCTGGATTTCCCCTCCCCCCCCTCCCCCCCAGCTGACTTTCTCCAATTATGGCTGGAACAATTCCCCTGGATCCGAGTGCCAGCCTTCTGCCATCCAATTTTAACAGCCAGACACCAGTTTCCTGCCAACCTCCCATCCTTTTTGACTGAGAGGTCAGCAAACAACATACAAAATGAGATCAGGCCATTAGCAGCAGTCCCAGAAAGCCAGACTTTTCACTTTGGCATGTCCTTGCCCAGGAATTAAAAATTGAGTCCCATGTGTATGATATATCTTAATGTCCAACAATAATACTGTAGAAAAGAACCATGAAGTGTTTTGGGGATGGTCTGTAACTGGTGTGATGTAAATTTTAAAGAAAAGAAAATTTAAAAGGATTGAAGCTCAGATGTAATGAGCTAGTTACTGACAAATTATTGTCAACATGGCAGGAATGGAATGATTAAGGTGTTTAAAGAATCATTCATGGGAACAGTAGATTGGAGTTTGGGTCTTTATAAAAAAGGTTGAAATGCTGATTTTTAAAATTCAATCATGGGGATCTGGGCATCACTGGCTAGGCCAGCATTTTATTGCCCATCCGCTATTGAGAAGGTGATGGTGAGCTGCCTTCTTGAATCGCTGAAGTCCCAGTGGTGTAGTTTACACCCACAATGCTGTTAGGGAGGGTGTTCCAGGATTTTGACCCAGTAATAGTGAAGGAACAGCAATTATATTTCCAAGTCAGGATGGTGAGTACCTGGGAGGGAAATTTCCAGGCGGGGTTCCCCTGTGTCTGTTGCTTTTGTCCTACTAAATGGTAGCAGTCTTTCCAGTTGTATCACAGCTTGGTATGGCTCCTGCTCTGTCCAAGTCCGCAATAAACTACAAAGGGTCATGAATGAAGCCCAGTCCATCACTCAAACCAGCGTCCCATACAGTGACACAATTTACATTACCCACTGTCTCAGAAAAGCCAGCAGCGTAATCATAGTCCCTATGCACCCCGGACATACTCCCTTCCACCTTCTGCCATCGGAAAAAGATACAAAAGTCTGAGAACATATACCAACCAACTCAAAAAGTTTTTTCCCTGCTGCCATCAGACTTTTGAAAGCACTTACCTCACAATAAGTTAATCTTTCTTTACACCCTAGCTGTGACTGTAAAACTATATTCTGCACTCTCTCCTTTCCTTCACTACGTACAGTATGCTTTTTCTGTATAGCACACAACAAACAATACTTTTCACTGTATACTAATACATATGACGCTAATAAATCAAATCAGTCGTGTGTTTGGTAAGTACTACAGAGTCTTGGTGAATTCCTGCAGTGGGTCTTGTAGATGTACACATGACTGTCGGTGGTCAGTGGAGGGAATCTTTGTGGATGGGTCCTAATCAAGTGGGCTGCTTTATCTTAAATGGTGTCAAGCTTCTGGAGTGCTGTTGGAGCTGCATTCATCTACACAAGAGAGTATTCCATCAGATTCCTGACTTGTGCCTTGTAGATGGTGGACAGGCTTTGAAGAGTCAGGAGTGAATTATTCACCACAGGATTCCTAGCCTCTGACCTGCTCTTATAGCCTCAGTATTTGTTTCACAAGTCCAATTCAATTTCAGGTGAATGGTAACCCCCAAGATGTTGACAGTGGTAGATTCAGCGATGGTAATGCTATTGAATGTCAAGACATGATCATTAGAATCTCTCTTGTTGAAAATGGTCATTGTCTGGGACTTGTGTGGCATGAATGTTACTTGCCACTTGTCAGCCCAGACCTTGATTATGTCCAGCTCTTGCTGTATTTGGACATAAGCTGCTTCAGTGTCTGAGTCGTGCTGGATGCGAAACATAGTGCAATCATCAGCAAACATCCCCTCTTCTAACCTTGTGATAGCAAGGTCATTGATGAAGAAGCTGAAAACAGTTGGGCCTAAGACACTACCCTGATGATGACCTGCAGTGATGTCCTGGAGCTGAGATGATTGACCTCCAACAACTACAATCATCTTCCTTTGCGCTAGGTACGACTCCAACCAATTGAGAATTTTGCCCAATTTCCATTTTGCTAGGACACCTTGACGCCACACTCCCAAATTCTGCTGTGATGTCAGAGGCAATCACACTGTTGAACCAGGGTTGATCACCTGACTTTGTGAGAATAATAGAGCGGAGCCATGATGGGCCATGATGTCACAGATTGTGATCGAGTACAATTCTGCTGCTGCTGCTGATGGTCCAGAGCACCACTTGGTTGCTCACTCTTGAGTTGCTAGATCTGTTCTAAGTCTATCATATTGAGCATTTGGTAATACCACACAACATGATGAAGGATGTCCTCAATGTGAATACAGAACTTCGTCTCCACAAGAATTGTGCAGTGCTCACTCGAATTGATACTCTCCTAGACAGATGCATCTGCAGCAGGTTGGTTGGTGAGGGTGTGGTCAAGTATACTTAAACCTCTTATTGATTCCCTCACCACCTGCCACAGATCCAATCTAGCAATCCATGCCCTTTAAGATTCAGCCAGCTCTATCAGTAATGGTGCTACCAAGCTACGCTTGGCGATCAACATTGAAGTTTCTCACCCAGAATACATTCTGTATCGCTGCCACCCTTAGAGCTTTCTCTAAGTGGTGCTGAATATGAGGTACTGATTCATCAGCTGGTGGGGGACAGTGCACCATATGTCATAATCAGCAGGCGGATTCCCATGTTTGACGTTTTGCCATGAGATTTCATAGGATCCAGAGTCAACATTGAGGATTCCCAGGACAATTCTCTCCTGTCTGTATATCACTGTATCGCCTCCTCTGATGGGTTTGTCCTGCTGGTGAGATGGGACATACCAAAGGATGGTGACAGTAGTGTCTGACACATGATCTATAAGGTATGGTTCCATGAGTATATCTATATCAGGCTGTTGCTTAACTAGTCTGTGAGACACAATTTTGGCACTACCCCAACTGTTGGTAAGGAGGATTCTGCAGGGTTCACAGAGCTGAGTTGCTGCTATTTCCAGTGCCAAGGTTAATGCCTTGTGGTCCATCTGGTTCCAAGCTTTTTAGCAGTTTGGTACAAGTGAGTAGACTGTGAAGCCATTTCAGACAGTTGAGAGTCAACCACATTGCGGTGACGCTGAAATCACAGACCATACCAGGTAAGGACAGCAGATTTCCTGTCCTAAAAGACATTAATGAATCAGATGGGTTTTTACAACAATTGACAGTGGTGTCATGGTCATTGGTAGATTCTTAATTCCAGATTTTTTATTGAATTCAAATTTCACTATCTGGTGGAATCTGAATGCAAGTCCTCTAATCCAGCAACAATACCACAATGCTACTGCCTGCCCTCACTGCAATAAATGCCGCTGTTGGAGTTTCAGTGTACAGAGAAATTAAGTTACATCACAACAGTAGAGCTACAGGATAGCACGTGATTGAAATGGATAGAAACATTCTATAACTTGAACTACATAGAGGCACAGGCATGAGGGATTAAATGATCTACACCTTTTACTGTGTGCCTGTGTGACATGAGTGTTTGAGTAACTGTTGATTACAATCAGCTTGATGATTGAAAAAGAAGATAATGAATGTTATTAATGGGGTGAATTAAAATTGGAATGGTGCAGAATTCTGGTGTGTTTTACAATGATGAAGGTGGGATGGGGTAGTTCAGTATATTGATAATAATGTATTGTACGCTATTCATGCAGTAGATATTATGGAAGTTTTGTTATGACCTGGCTGTTCTCAGTGTGAAGGATTTCTTTACCCTTTTCCTTTCTAGCACCGAGTTTGTTTAATTCTGGATGCGGATCAGATTATAGTCCTGTCGGATGGCACAATAGAAGAAAATGATACTGTATCCAATTTACTGAGCAAGAACAGTACCTTTGCCTTTTTAGTGAAGTCCAATAAGTAGAGATGGTCGCAAATTGGCCCACTGGGTTTGTATGGGAATGCTGTGTTAACCCCTCATACACATAAGAGTTGTCCTCTGCTTTCACACTAACACGGGCTGTGTTTTATATTTCAGCATTGAGTGGCTAACCAATGTTCATATTTTTGAAAAGGTACCTTGGTTAGCAGTAAATTGTGCTAAAGGATGTTCCTGTTTTCCAGCATCGAGTGCACACCATTTTGAATGCAGACTTGGTGATTGTGATGAAAAGAGGAATTATCCTAGAATATGACACTCCCAGCATACTCTTGGAACAAAGGGACGGAATCTTTGCCTCTTTTGTGCAGGCAGATAAATGATACATAGCAATAATTGCATTCTAGAGTTGCTTTTGTAATTTCATTTGATCTGTAAATAAAATTGGCACATTTCTTATGGCTTGTGTTGCAATAGTATAAGTTGTTCACTGCCATCACATCAAAATGTTATGTCACACCATACCTTGCACTAGTTAGTACAAAAGGAAAGTACAAAAGGGGGATAGAATATAAAAGTAGGGAGGTTTTGCTGCAACTCTACAGGGTACTGGTGAGGCCGCAGCTGAAGTATTGTGTGCAGTTTTGGTCGCCGCACTTGAGGAAGGATATATTGGCCTTGGAGGGAGTGCAGAGGAGGTTCACTAGGCTGATACCAGAGATGAGGGGGTTGGACTATGAAGAGAGACTAAATAGACTGGGTCTGTACTCGTTGGAGTTTAGAAGGATGGGGGGGGATCTTATAGAGACATATAAGATAATGAAAGGGATGGATAGGGTAGAGGTAGAGAGATTCTCCCTGCTTAGAAACGATAGCAGAACTACAGGGCACAGCCTCAAGATAAGGGGGGGACAGTTCAGATCAGAGTTGAGGAGGAACTTCTTCACTCAAAGGGTGGTGAATCTCTGGAATTCTCTGCCCATTGAAGTGGTGGAGGCTACCTCGCTAAATATATTTATGTCACAGGTAGATAGGTTTTTGATAGACAAGGGAATTAAGGGTTATGGGGAGAGAGCAGGAAAGTGGAACTGATCCACTTCAGATCAGCCATGATCTTATTGAATGGCGAGGCAGGCTCAAAGAGCTAGATGGCCTACTCCTGCTCCTATTTCTTATGTTCCTATTACAATTCAAATCTAAACTCATATTAACATAAAACCATTTCAAGCATCAAACAGAAACATTTACTATTACCATTACTTAAGAGAATTCCATAAGCCTCCAAATCCTATCTAGCTAATGCACATGGCTAGCATTCACCACCATATAAATCATAATTCATAACTTATAATCATAATTCCCTACTCAGACCAGCAAAGCAAATGTCCTGAATTCTCTAGTTTCTTGTAAACTTTCCAGTGGACCATAGCCCATGTGCTGTTTATTCCATACATAAAACTAATCTCAAATACATAAACAAACAATTGCTCTGCAGTTTCAGTCTGGATTCTGTGTTCAAAATTATATAACACAATTGGGCTATTTATACACAAATGATGTTTTAATAGCAAACCCGCTTCACCTGTAATGCCTTTCCACACAACCATAAAGAATACGTTTCTCAAGCTTCACAAACACTGATGTTTCACCTGTCCTGTAAGTTTTGAAACTAATCACATTGGCTGTGGCATTCGCTATGTGATTCAGGCAGTATTTACAAATCAAATACCAGTGCTCCTAGGAAGAAAATAACAAACTGAATAATTCTTCTAATTCAGTCAAGGGTCATATTATTACTATTCTAGACAATGTGTATTACTATAACTAAATAGGTGATAAAAATTACTCCAACAGGTCTACTCCATTTGACTATTATCAATGCTGCACGGTGGCTAGCTCTGCTGTTCACAACACAAGGGACCCAGATTTGATTCGTGGCTTGGGTCACTGCCTGTGCAGAGTCTGCACGTTGTCTCCATGTTGGTGTGGGTTTCCGCTGGGTGCTATGGTTTCCTTCCAGAATCCGAAAGACGTGCGGATTAGGTGCATTGGCCATGCTAAACTCTCCCTCAGAGTACCCGAACAGGCGTCAAAGTGTGGTGACCAGGGGATTTTCACAGTGACTTCATTATAGTGTTAACATACACTTACATGTGACACTAATAAATAATACTAATGGGAACAACTGGAGCACCGCTCACAAAACAGACACAACACTAGTAAATATAACTGAAAAAGGAAAGCCTCTATTCAAACAACGCACCACATTCTCACCAGAGCACACACTGCAGAGTGGAATCCGCGTCTGTAATGCCTAAATAATATCCTAATTAATAAGGTTAAACTGCAAGTTTAACATGGCCGATAACACTCGGTGTAAAGAACTTGGTTCTGCAAATAATCGACATTTACAGGGTCGTTATCCGTGCATCCAATCCTCACTTGTTTGAAGAACCGAGAGGCTTGCTTCACATTCGCTTGGATATTATGAGATGTAAACTCTCAGGTGAGTAAACAATTATTCCAGATTGGTCTGGATTTCCTGAAGAATGAGTTAAAGCACCTGCTGTTCCGGACTGACCGAAGACAGTTCAGAGTTGTCAAACACCAGAACAAGGGGGTGTAACCCAAAGCTGCGACCTTACCTTTCACACATATCTCAGAGTGAAATAATTGTTCAATGACAAATTCAAAACAAATGGGCAAGGGCTGACACTGAAAGGTGGTAAGAAATGGAAAGTGTCACACGGAAAGCTTTGAAAGATCCACAGTCAAATCTGGGAATATGTTAATACCGCGAGCTATCGCTAGCATTTTGACATGTTGCCATGGGCTCTCGTGGTGCCCAGTGCTATCCACATTTTAGTTATCTTGTCACTCGGGGCAACTAGTTGTGAACAAAGCTCTCGTGTTATAAGCAAAGCAAAATACAGCGGATGCTGGAAATCTGCAATCAGAACAGAAAATGCTGGATAAACACAGCAGTTCTGGTACTCTGAGTGGACAGATACAACAAGAGTTATTTGGGCTAGAAACGTTAACTCTGTTTCTCTCTCCACAGAGGCTGCCAGACTTGTTGAGTTTTTCCAGCAGTTTTTGTTTATATTACATCGCTCCTGCCTTTGGCTTCTCATCTCCCTTCAAGAGGGGTAATGGTGGGGCGGGAGAGGGGCGCACTCATAAAAAAATACCATCCTGCAAGAAGCAGACGGATGGATGTTCCATTCAGGAGGAAGGTCTACCCCAAAGTGGGTTCCATAAGGAGCTGGGCTCCGATCTGTTCCCACCTGCACAACATATCCCAATCCCACAGCAACCTGTGCCACGAGTACCTAACCAGCAGCTCCACGAGATAGATTCAGAAGTTAAATGTTTATCTGCTAGCTGCCGCAATCTAACTTTATTAGTAACTATATGTTTCCCAACCTTTCCAACTGGCACCACTACAGCCAGTGATCACAGTAACCAGGTCTGCTTGGAGCTCAGACTCATCATCGTTATAAATAGGCGGGATTTTACTGCCTCCCTTGTCCCAAAAACGTAAAATCCCGCCCAAGGTCAACGGACCTTATCCTTGTCTGCCCCTCGCCCGCTCCGATTCCCTTGGCAGGTGCGACAGTAGATTTTGGTCATGGACTTACAGATATATGGCGCGGAAACAGGCCCTTTGGCCCAAGTCGTCCATGTCAACCAGGTATCCTAAAGTGAACTGGTCCCATTTGCCTGCGTTTGGCCCATATCCCTCTAAACCTTTCCTATCCAAATTTCTGTCCAAATGGATGTTATATATTGTAACTGTATCCACCGTTACCAACTCCTCTGGAAGCTCATTCCGTATACACACCACCCTCCGTGTGAAAAAACTGCCCCTCTGGTCCCTTTCAAATCTTTCCCCTCCTACCTTAAATCTATGCCCTCTAGTTTTGGATTCCCCTACCCTGGGGAAAAGACCTTGGCTATTCACCTTAATTCCATGAAGCAACCAGTTTGCCCATGAACAGTTTGAGCCGCAACAGTTCCCCACCTGTTCAGTCAAGGGCTCTTCCACCCCAAATGCTCTGAAGAATGGTTTAATTGAAACAAAAACAGAAAATGCTGGAAAATCTCAGGTCTGACAGCATCTGTGAATCATTCACTCAAAACGTTGGCTCTATTTTTTCCCTACAGATACTGTCAGACCTGTTGCCATTTTTCCAGCATTTTCTGTTTTTTGTTTCAGGTTCCAGCATCCGCAGTATTTTGCCTTTAACGTGATCGCCTAATTGTGCCGCTTATGAGACTTAACTATAAAATTCGAGCTCCCCAGAAGAACTGTCATGAAGCATTTCCTCATACAGAGGAGGTGAAAATCTTCAATCCTTCCCCTCCAAAGATTTTGAGGCTAAGGTTGATTGAAAAGGTCAAATCTGAGGTTGCTATATCTCCAATTGGCAAGGGGATGTGATTCTAAAACGGGCAAATGGGGTTGAAATACAGATCCGCTATAATGGAATTGAATGCCGGAACGAGATCAAGTGGCTGGAAGCTATTCCTCTTCCGATAATTGCACTGGTTACTGCAATCCGAACACCAGCCACATCATCTTAAAGTGCTTTCACGTCACTGGAGAAATCAGACGATTATCCTAAGGGTTAAGAGACAGAATTATGAGGAAGGACTCTAAGAAATCTAGGGTTCTTCACTTCTGCGAGGGCACAAAATTGTGGAAAAGCTGGATGCGCAGTATTACCTCATACTAAGTTAGGACAGAGGGTACGGATGTTTTGTTTATAAATAAAAGTATCATAGCTCCTTCTACCTTGTAGGATTTACTTTTTAAACTGTATCCAGGTATACACAGCTCGCTACTGTAACCATTCCAGGAAGGCAGGAATATGTCCCTTTATGAAATGCAAGCTAGCCCTAGCTAAATACATCCTGAGACAGGCTAACACAATAGTTGTAGGACACTATAACCGACCACGTTTTGTCCCCTGTCCATCAGGATATTCAAGTGCTAACTGCTGGTACTAAACATTTCAAACGTCAAAAAAAAATTCAATCATCCTTAAAGTTTCCTGTAACCTTCAATTACTGGTGTCTTGTTGCTCTTAACCCCCATTTAAATTGCAACTTTAAGCTCTCTGTTCTGCGGTTAGCACAGGCGGCCGAAGGCTGTGGGGAATTGGTAGATCCACCTATCTACAGAAAGATGCCTGCTTACAAGAGGGGTTCCTCTCATGCTCATATCACAGGAATCATAGAATCCTTACAGTGCAGAAAAAGCAACTCGGCCCATCAAGTCTGCGCCAACTCTTTTGAGCATAGACTATTGTTCCATGTCAGATGGGGTCTGAAGGGTACCAAGACATGTCTTACAATCCAATCTAGAGTTTATTTCAATTGTCTTCTAATCCTCCGAACAGTTACATTTGATTTGTCTGGTAGGAGACATCAGACGTGTTTGTTAACCTACTTGCTCAGAACGCTTTCCTAGACAGGGAAATTGAACTTGAAACCCCCAATCCACACATAGTTGCCTGATCCAAGACCACCTGGGGTCCCTTCATTAAAAATAAAATTGGCTTGGATTTCGGAGTAAAAATAACATGGAAACTATCAGTACGCAGTTATTAGTGTATATTGAACAGCAACTGCCGACAACAGAACATACGCAGCTGAAAGTGGAAATCAGGAAGTTGTTGTTTGCCCTATCCTAGTCCTCTAGAAACCGTGCAATCGCAGGATCATACTGATGGAATTGGGATTGGAACAGCAAGGAGCTGCTGTATTTAAGTGACTCGCCAGAAATAATTCACCATAATAGTTTGATTCGTCCACTCCAGTACAAGGTGTCATCAATCTTAATTATTGCCAATCAACTTCACTGGCACTGAAAATTAACTTCAACAATTGTGGAGTTCTGTTCCTTCATATTTGAATTACAGCTGGAGATTGATTTTTCTTCATTTCTTTCATCTCTCTTAAACCCAATCTCTCCGGGTTTTTTTCACACCCATTTTGAAACTGATTCACTATTCCAATTTAAACTTCAGGCTTTACCCGACTTTTTTTTAGTGACTATGCGTATGCTCTATTTTCGCTCTGGGGGATTTGGGGGAGTTGGTTGAAGGGCCCGTGGACTGACTGTCAGCCCTTTAAACATTCTGCACACAGGTTTCAGATCCCCTACAGAGGGTGCTATGCTGTAATGGCTTTCATTGATCATCACAGATAGCAGTACTATAGCCCGGGGGGAGGAGCTGGGCAAATGGTTGGCTCACTACAAACCCCGATCCAGTGAATGTAACCACTATCGCATAACTAATCCCGCTGCCATGCTAGAACTCACTGCTGATAGACAAGCTTCGACACATCTAAGGATGGTGGGGATATCCCTCAAATCTGAACGGCTGGTCCTGCCATTCAAACACAGGTAAAGCACATGAGGCAGGCTGGAGATGGCCAAGATACCTTGGGGAAACTTGACTATCCTGCGTAGAGTGGCAAAGCCAAATACTCAGCTTGTCTGGCAGCATTGGTGCAGAGTTAATAGAGTTTCTTTGGTCAGGCCAGATGCTCCTTTTTGTTTCTCTCCCTATAGTCTTTGGATATTTCCAGTATCTTGTTTTTAAAATCACATTTGCTTCAAGTGGCACGGCAACATCCCTCTACCAATTCCCGTTGGCCCCTATTTAAAAAACAAGCTGCGTTTCCGCTGGTGACATATAAACACTGAAGCAAAAATATCCCATTGAAATGCGGGAGCAGTGGCATTCCGGGGACAGCAACAGTGAATCCACTCCGGTTTACACAGCACCGATTGCCGACTAGAAATGGATCCCCTACAAACGGCGAGTTATATATCAGAGCCCAGAGAACTGCAGCAGGGCGAGGGGAAGTGAGGGTGGAGGGGAGAGGGTGGAGAAGTGAGAGGGAAAGAGAGGGGAGGAGAGGAGTCAAAGGAACAGAGGATAAAGGGTATGGGGGACAGAAAGGAGGTGGGGAGAAGGGGAGATGCGCAGGGGAAATGGGGTAGGGGAAAGGGGGAGTGGGGCAGGAACAACATGGACAGGGGACCGGGGAGAGGGAAAGAGGATGGGGGAGAGGGGCAGAGGGACAGCGGGAGAGGGGAAGGAGAAAGGGACAGAAGGAAGGGAGACAGGCACAGAGGGAGAGGAGAGGGATACAGGGTGAGGGAATGGGACAGGGACAGAGGGGAAGGAGAGAGGGATGGATAGGCGGAGAGGGGAAGGAGAGAGGGATAGACGGTGAGGGAGAGAGGTAGTGGATGGGGAGAGCGGCAGAGGTAAAGGGCAGAGAGATAGAGGGTGGAGAGAGGGGAGCGCCTCCTTTCCCTTTGGGAAGAGGCTGGGAGGGGCTGGGAGCTGGTGCTGAGCCTTGCGCCAGGCTGTGGGTAGCTTCATTCCCCGGGCTGCCCTTTCTCTCTCTCTCTCTGTGTCTCCATCCCTCTCTATCTCCATCCCCCTATCCAGTTACTGGTGTGATTGGCGGCGCCAGCCGGAGCTTGCTGGCAGGCTGGATGTGCCTCTCCTGCCCGGGCTCACACACACAGGGAAAGGCGGAGAGCGGCTGAGAGAGTGTCCCTGTCTGATGGGCCGGAGATGTTGGCCAGGAAAGGCCTGGTGCCCGAGGAGTATGTGCTGCGGCTGGTGGAGGAGGTGTCGCGGCCCCGCTACCGGCCGCCCGAGCGCCGGGTGCGCTTCGTGGCCAAGGGCGGCGGCCTGAACGTGGCGCACACCAACATCCGCGAGCAGGGCCGCTTCCTGCAGGACGTCTTCACCACCCTGGTGGACCTCAAGTGGCGGCACACCCTGCTGATCTTCACCATGAGCTTCCTGTGCAGCTGGCTGCTCTTCGCCATGATCTGGTGGCTGATCGCCTTCGCGCACGGCGACCTGGCCGGGCGCGGCGGGGGCGGAGGATCGGGCGGGGGCGGAGGATCGGGCGCGGCGGCGGCGGCGGCGGCCGTGCCGTGCGTGACCAGCCTGCACTCCTTCACCTCGGCCTTCCTCTTCTCCATCGAGGTGCAGGTGACGATCGGCTTCGGCGGCCGCATGGTGACGGAGGAGTGCCCGGTCGCCATCACCGTGCTGATCGCCCAGAACATCGTGGGGCTGGTCATCAACGCCATCATGCTGGGCTGCATCTTCATGAAGACGGCGCAGGCCCACCGGCGGGCCGAGACCCTCATCTTCAGCAAGCACGCCGTGGTGGCGCCGCGGGACGGCCGCCTCTGCTTCATGTGCCGGGTGGGCGACCTCCGCAAGAGCATGATCATCGGCGCCAGCATCCGCCTGCAGCTGGTGCGCCGCACGGCCACGGCCGAGGGCGAGGTGCTGCCGCTCGACCAGATCGACGTGTCGGTGGACGGCCCGAGCGGCGGCGGCGGCATCTTCCTGGTGGCGCCGCTCATCATCGCCCACACCATCGGGCCCGGCAGCCCGCTCTACCCGCTCTCGGCCGCCGACCTGCAGCGCCGCTGCTTCGAGGTGGTGGTGATCCTGGAGGGCGTGGTGGAGACCACCGGCATCACCACCCAGGCCCGCACCTCCTACCTGGCCGAGGAGATCCTGTGGGGCCGCCGCTTCGCCCCGGTGGTCAGCCAGGAGGACGGACACTACTCGGTGGACTACTCCAAGTTCGGCAACACCCTGCCCGTCGCCATGCCCCCCGAGCTGGGAGAGGGGCCGGCGCCGGCCGAGGAGGCCGCCGGCGCCCGGAGCCCCGCAGCGACCCCCCCGGCCCACACCGCCACCTTCGACATCTTCACCCCGGAGGAGTCGGTGAGGAGGCGAGCCTCAGCCCCGGGCCCTGATCAGACTGAGCCCGGGGGGGGAGCCGGTGGAGGAGGAGGGCAGCCGGAGTAGGAGGGGGCAGCCATAAAGACAGAGACACCTGTCTCCCCATAGACACACAGAGTGACAGAGACACACATACAGGGCAGAGGGACGGGTCAGGACAGGGAGACAGGCAGAGGCAGAGTGACAGGCAGAGTGACAGAGGAACAGACGGAGACAGGTAGGGTGAAAGGGGTAGAGTGAGAGACAGGCAAAGGGACAGAGAAACAGATGGAAACAGGCAACAGGACGGACGGAATCACAGACAGTAAAAGGGAGACAGGCAGAGAAACAGGTGGAGACAGGCAGAAAAGAACAGGCCGAGTGACAATCAGAAACAGAGAGACAGACAGAATCAAAGTGATTGAGAGACAGGGAGAGCAACAGTCAGAAAGCGAACTCTGAGCCTCTGCCAATCTGATGGGAGATTTTTATAACAGGATTTCTTTCAAATGGGTGGGGGGCAGGATTTATCTATTTAAGAAGTATTATTTTTCAGAAGCGACTCAGTGACTCTGTGACTTGGTCAAGCAATAAACCTTGAGCGTCGGAAAGGTATTTTTCTCGGGGATCCATAGTGCTGAAGTTAATAGTTGTTGAGACTTTGCGCAATAACGCACTGGATGGATTAAATCGGCAGGGAAGCAGTAATTTGCAATGACTCAGAGAACAACATCGCGGCTCCAGGATTTAAAACTTCCCAATCCCGAAGAGGGGTTTACAGTGAAGCACAGTCAGATCTGACCAAAAACAAACACGGCTACTTTATAATCAAGCGAGTTTAGAATCGAAGAGTTCCAGCCAATGATTAAACTGTCAGTGTAGACCATACCGTCCCCAATCACAGCCAACCAGATATAAAGTTCACATCCAGCACCCCCGTCTCAGGCACGAACATACGTAGTAGATACATGGGTGTATCTCAACCGAGTGTACTCCCCAGTATTCACAAATAGAAAGCACATTTTCCCACTGCAGCTTCTTTGGCAACATGTCAGCTGTAAGGTTGTCCGAAAGGTTCCCTGTTCAAGTAGTTAAGTTTCCTCAGGCTCCATTAACTAGTTGCAAACCCATTATTACAGTTTAAATGAACACAACCTGAATGAGTCTGTCCTCCCAAACATTTATGTTCAAACAGTTGCACTTTTTATCCTATTGGAACGGCAAGCAATGTAAAAATGTATGAGCTCTCACCAGGTGTGGTTAACTCCTGCACGTTATTGTTAAATAAAATTATATTGACAATTTCCACTAAGCCACCAATCATGGAGAAGTTACAAACATTCGTCCATTTGGGAGAAAGGGACGAACAAAAAAAAATGACAGCCCGTAAATATTGAATCTACATCCGAATAATCGGGTTCAATTCAGTTTAATTCTGTGATCATTCTTATAATCGCAATCAACAAGGATGGGAAGGTCATCCTGGAAAGTGCCCTATGTCTGATCATTGAAAGGAAATCTAGGGGTGATACTGGAGATATTTATAAATTACTATATTTCAACTTTCCGCAAGAGTCGAATTAAAACCAAAGAAATTCCGTTCCTGTAGCGGGGGGGGGGGGGGGGGGGAGGAAGAGTCGCTCACATGGCTCAGTCCTCCAGACTGAGAGACTTGTACTAAGGATAACTGGTCTCTAATTCCTATAAGTCAACATTTTGGTCTAATAGAGTCAAATGGCAGCAAGTGATCACCCTAAATCTCATTATTGGCAACACTGTCGGCCCATCTAGCTACCCGTAATAAACTTACTGTATTTACCATCTTTTATATAGTAAATAGGTCTTAGGGCTCATTTCATGGCTCATATTTACCCAATCACTGAACCCATACGTTTTAAGAAATGCTTCCCAATTACTAAAACAAATAAGTCTTATAATTAGAAGCGAAGGCGCAGACGGTGAAGGTAACCTCTAATAATCCAGAGATGTAGGCTAATGCCAATGGGAGACATGGGCTCAGATCGCACCACGGCAGCTAATGGAATTTGAATTTAATGAATAAATCTCGAAATGAAAGCTGACTTCGGTAATGGTAACCATGAAACTATCGTCGTTTGTTGTTAGAATCCATCTGATTCACTAATGTCCTTTAGGAAAGAAAATCTGCCGCCCTGAGCTGGCCTGGTCTACATGTGGCTCCCCCCGCCCCCAGGCCCACATCAATATGTTAACTTGTAAGTTCCATCTGAAATGGACAGGTAAGATTTAAAATTCAAGGGTAATTAAGAATGGACAATAAATGTTGGCCTTTCCAGCGACCCCCATCCCATGAAAAGAATAAAAGGGGGAAAAACAGTTATTGCAAGTCAGGGAGTTTATCACAGCTCTTAGACTAATGCGTATTTTCGGAGATCGGAGTCCCAAAGGAAATACCCAATGTCATCATTGCAAAGTTTGCAAGCAAGCCTTAGGAATTTAAATCTGGAAGCGATTATCTGACCGGCATCTTCAGAGTGTACAGATGTGCCATATAAGGAGGGAAAGCCATTTCAAAAAATAAAGCACCGCCCTTTTGAACAGGAAGATTTGTAACTGAATCGATTAATGTGAGAAGCCAATGTTACATTAGAAACCAAACTACCTGGAATTAGATGCAGTAAGGATATGTTTACGGTCCAGCATTAGCGTCAGTTCTTGTTTTGTAGCAATATTAAAAACTTACAGTACAACTCAGCTCACTCTTAGAGCCCTAATAATGAGGCTATTGGAAAAGGTCATTTCATTGTTTGAGCTTTGACACTGCAGGAAGTTTGGGCCGCATTGATCATCTAGGGACAAACGTACCCGGCTTAAAAGACACAAAACATTTACTGTGCACTGCAAACCCTTGTAACTGTTATAGAAACTAGAAGCAGGAGTAGTATTATGAAGCACAAATGTACTAATCTTCCTTATGGACAGAATAAATGCAGTTGGAGGCTGGTACAATAAATTAAGTACTGTTTAGAATCAGAAAGGTAGCGACAGTATATGTGCACCATAACATTTATGTTTTTAATGGGGGAAACGGACAGCATTGTGGAATTTAATCTCTCAAATCCTGCAAAGAAAATTGGAATGGAAATAAATTTAACTTATTTGGCATTAACCAATGGTGGTAAATATTAGTGGTTTTGTGAACAGAAAATAATCATATAAAACATGTATTAAATGCAGGAACATTGTGTGGAAATTTATAGAAATAAAATCTTTCGCACCTGCTGCGTGAAACAAGATTAAGCAATCTAGAAAGTCTGAAATGCAAAGTGTACAAACAATTGACAACATAACGGTTATGAAACCAATTTATTATTTTGGTTGGACACAGCGGGACTCCGTGACATAAAATATTGCCTGTGAAAATTGAAACCTGTGGTTACCTTCGCGGAAAACCAACCTTTCTTGCAGATAACTTCACCCATGGTATTGGTTAATGCTGCCACACACAGTTCATAGTCGGTATGTTAGACTTTCAGGGAGAGGCTTCTTTTGCACCAGCAAACCAAAAATCAAGTTTTGTCGCTTTAAAAGTTTCATTTTTAAATAAAGCGCTGACGAGTTTCCAAGTAGAAATCGGTAAATCTAATACTTAAAACGAGGTTGGCCAGACTTTTATCCTGAATCATAATTATTTAGATTTGAGAGTGCACTATGTAGCCCGTTTTGAGCCATGCCAATCTATTCGATTATGCCTTTTACTTGGGGTGAACTAGTGCATTGTACTCAATGGTTCAATGCGCCACAAAACGCAACCAGGATTTTTAGTTAAAACTCCAGTTAATTTAGTTTAACCAATCTACCTAATAGCCTTTGTATTTCCCTCAATCAGTTTTTCATCCATAATTGCATATATTTTATTCTAATTCACATTGCCCTCCGGTCTTAGTGACTAAATAGTTAGTTTGAACGGGATAAGAACAAACATCAAGCAGTCAGGTGCTGGCGGCGACTCAAAGTGTGTCCCCTGGAGTCAAGCTTTTGTAAGTACATAATCCGCCAGTCTGGCAGACACTGGGGCTCAAGTCTATAGGTTGAAGTGGAGTAAAGAAAGGTAACTTAATGTCTAGCTATTTCTGAAATGTACTCATCATGTATATTTACAGTCCTAAAATGTTCAAGATATCCTAAATTATTAGTTATTTTGACTGTTCTTACTCTTCAGAAATTTAATCCTCAGAAATAAAGTATTTTTTCACAGCCGTTGATTTTGTTACTTAGCAAAAATATATTTTTCCATCCTCAAATTACAGAATAAGACGGACGTATTCAAAATGAAAACTGTAGGTTGTAACATCTGAAACTATTGCAATTGGATGGTGCGCTGTTGCCCTTGTTTAAGGTGTATGGCGCCCTCTCCTGCTTTGCGAACTAAATTCATACTTCAACTGACTTACAAGGATTCAATCTGCAATTTTTAATTCGTGTTTATATTCTGCTGTTCCGTTAAGTCTAAAAAAATGCTTGGTTATTTTAATGCACAGGGATATACAAGTAGTGTAAAAATTCTCCAACACATCCCTCCAGTGCCATTCCCACAGAAAGCAAAGGACTTAGCGGTATGAGACAATTTGAAAAACGCCAAACTGAGTGGATCAGCAGAATCCCAACATTGCAGAAAGAAGCCATTTGATCCATCGTGCCTGCACCGATAACAATACCAGCAAGCCCAATCCCCGTAATCACTCTTCCCTGCCATTAAGGGGTAATTTAGCAAGATCAGCTAACCTGCACATCTTGGACTGTGGGAGGAAACCAGAGCACCCAGAGGAAAACCAGGCAGACTCGGGGAGAATGTGCAAACTCTACACAGTCACCCAAGGCCGGAATTGTACCTGGGTCTCTGGCACTGTAAGGCAGCAGCGCTAACTACTCTGCCACCGTGCCGCTAATGAAGAATAACAGAGCAGTTAGCATTAACAACATAACTAAAAAGAAAATACACCAGGTTAATCAATATGAGAGAAGAAACACTGATTCAAAAATCATGTCACTGATCTACCCAAAATGTTTATCCATCTTTTAAAGGAGCCTTTGTCTTGCAGATTATACATCAATCTGTACACCTTAAAAAAATGTCTCATATACCATTCTAATTCATGAAGCAGCCAATATTACAAGACATACATTTCTTTGGAACATTATAATGAAAAATCTGAAATTTTTCCATATTTTAGAAGATTTAAAAAAGAGTGATCTAGGTGAATTACAAATCCCAATATTAATGGAATAGTCAACGGCATGAAAGAAAGTTTTAGCAGCAAATGAGTTGAAGCAGGGGAAATTTCAGGCAATGTGACAAAGGTGAAAAAATAGACTTTCTTAGTGGCTATGCGGATGTGTTTTCAGAAGCTGATCATGGCGTTATGTACAGTATGACATCAAGATTAAGAACAGCCTGAGGCAGTTTCCAAAAGAGGGATGAAGTTAGTGGCTAGGGAGCTGTGCTTACAGTACAGATGGAAAAAATGGCTTTGATCTTCCTGAAAAAAATGTTGCACTGGATGTTGAATTAGTCTAACAACTTAGAATTAGTTAGTGGAGGGCTTGAGAGGTGGTGGCCAAGTAGAGTTGTGTGTTATCAGCATACATTTGCCAAGTGAGGTAATGCTGTTAGATGATGCCATCAAAGGGCAGCATATAATTGAAAAATAGACCGAGAATAGATGCCCAGGGATCATCAGTGGATAATGGTGCAGGAGAGAAAGGTGATTCTCTGGTTTTGAATTGGTAGATAAGAATGGCACCAAGTAAGGATAGCTCACCTAGCTGGATGACAGAGGAAAGGCGATGGAGGACAATTGTGTGGTCAGCCTCAAATAGAAACAGGAGGAGGCCATTCAGCTGGTCAATTCCGCTATGCCATTCGAGGGGTGAGGTGGTTGAAAGGAGATGGTTTATCATATTCATAATGATAAAGAAAGTTTCTTCTCTATATATACACATCAGACCAAAGGATTTTGAGCATGTTGACAATTGAAGGTGACCAAGTTTGTCAACAGAGCCAAGAAAGCACAACATTGATTTAAGTGTGCTAACTCTTACTGAGAATCAGCTTTGGTTCACTCCCACCTGAAATCAGAAGCGTGTGGGTTCAAGTCCCACTCCAGAAACTTCAGATCAAAAATCTAGGCTGTCATTATATTGCAGGATTGCTGCACTTACAGAGGTGCCATCATTGAGATGAGATGGTAAATTACAAGGTCATCTGCCCTCTCAAGTGGGCATAAAATCCCATAATACTTTAAAAGAATACTGAGGTAGTTAATTTTGGTGTCCTAGTCAATATTTATACAGCAATCAACATCACCAAAAATCGGATTGGCAGATGATTGTAACCTTCCAGTTTTATGATATTCCTGTGTTTCCTATTTTATAACAGTGACTATAATTAGATAGAAAGTGCTTTGGGATAAATTGGTTTGTCAAAGGGTGCTACATAAATGCAAACTTTTTTTGCAGAAGCCTCAACTCTAAATCACACAGAGATATGTCATTTACATTGATATCTTTGGTTTATCTGAACCCCAGGGGGACCCTAAGAGGACTAATATCCTGGTGGAGAGGTTTGCTAAGGCTACTGGGGAGACTTTAAACTAGAAAGGTTGGGGGGGTGGGAATCAAATTGAAGTAACTGGGGGAGAGGAGGTCAGCTCACAAATAGAGAAAGCTTGTTGACTATGAGAGGGAGGGTAGGCATGTGTTAGAGAAGGGGAGCACTCAGACCGAAGGTTTGAGATGTATCTATTTTAACGCAATGAGTGTTGTGAACAAAGTGGATGAGCTTAGAGCACGGATCATTACTTGGAAATGTGATGTGGTGGCCATTACAGAAACTTGGATGACTCAGGGACAGGACTGGTTACTTCAAGTGCAGGGTTTCAGATGTTTCAGAAGGGACTGTTGATCAGGGATAGTGTCATGGCCGCAGAAAGGATAGACGCCATGGAGGGATTATCTACAGACTCTCTGTGGGTGGAGGTTAGGAACAGGAAGGGGTGTTTTCTATAGGCCGCCCAATAGTAACAGGTTTGTTGAGGAGCAGATTGGGAAGCAGATCCTGGAAAGGTGCAATAATGACAGAGTTGTCGTGATGGGAGATTTTAATTCCCCACGTATTGATTGGAATCTCCCTAGGGTATGAGGTTTAGATGGGGAAGAGTTTGTTAGGTATGTTCAGGAGGGTTTCTTGACACAGTATGTGGATTAGCCTAGAAGAGGTGAGACTGTGCTTGATTTGGTATTGGGAAATGAACCTGGTCAGGTGTCAGATCTCTCAGTGGAAGAGAATTTTGGTGATAGTGATCATAATTCTATTTCCTTTACAATAGCACAAGTTAGAAAAGTGTTTAATTGGAGTAAGGGGAATTATGAGGCTATCAGGCAGGAAATTGGAAGCTTAAATTGGAAAGAGGTTTTTTCAGGGAAATGTACGGAAGAAATGTGGCAAATTTTCAGGGAGTATTTGTCTGGAGTTCTGCATAGCAACGTTCCAATGAGACAGGGAAGTTATGGTAGGTTACAAGAACCGTGGTGTTCAAAGGCTGTAATAAATCTAGTCAAGAAGAAAAGAAAAGCTTACAAAAGGTTTAGAGAGCTAGGTAACATTAGAGATCTAGAAGAGTACACAGCTAATAGGAAGGATCTTAAGAAGGAAATTAGGAGAGCCAGAAGGGGTCATGAGAAGGCCTTGGCAGGCAGGATTAAGGAAAACCCCAAGGCATCCTACAAGATTGTGAACAGCAAGAGGATATGACGTGAAAGTATAGGACCTATCAAGTGTGACGGTGGGAAAGTTTGTATGGAACCGGAAGAAATAGCAGTGGTACTTAATGAATACTTTACTTCAGTATTCACTATGGAAAAGGATTTTGGTGGTTGTGGTGCAGAGTTGCAGTGGATTGAAAAGTTTGAGCATGTAGATATTAAGAAAGAGGATGTGTTGGAGCTTTTGAAATGCATCAAGTTAGATAAGTCGCCAGGACCGGATAGGATGTACCCCAGGCTACTGTGGGAGGTGAGGGAAGAGGTTGCTAAGCCTCTGGTGATGATCTTTGCATCATCAATGGAGATGGAAGAGGTTCTGGAGGATTGTGGATGTTGTTCCTTTATTCAAGAAAGGGAGTAGAGATAGCCCTGGAAATTATAGACCAGTGAGTCTAACCTCAGTGATTAGTAAGTTGATGGAGAAGATCCTGAGAGGCAGGATTTATGAACATTTGAGAGGTATAATATGATTAAGAATAGTCAGCAGTCAGCATGGCTTTGTCAAAGGCAGATCATGCCTTACGAGCCTGATTGAATTTTTTGAAGATGTGACTAAACATATTAATGAAGGAAGAGCAGTAGATGTAGTAGATGGAAGGACTTCAGCAAGGCATTTGATAAGGTGCCCCATGCAAGGCTTATTGAGAAAGTGAGGGGGCATGGGATCCAAGGGACATTGCTTTGTGGATCCAGAACTGGCTTGTCCACAGAAGGCAAAGAGTGGTTATAGATGGGTCATATTCTGCATGGAGGTTGGTCACCAGAGGAGTGCCCCAGGGATCTGTTCTGGGACCCTTACTCTTTGTGACTTTTATAAATGACCTGGATGAGGAAGTGAAGGGATGGGTTGGTAAGTTTGCGGATGACACAATGGTTGGAGGTGTTGTGGATAGTGTGGAGAGATGTCAGAAGTTGCAGAAAGACATTGATAGGATACAAGACTGGGCGGAGAAGTGGCAAATGGAGTTCAACCCAGATAAGTGTGAAGTGCTTCATTTTAGCAGGTCAAATAGGATGGCAAAATGGTACGACTCTTGGCAATGTGGAAGATCAGAAGGATCTTGGGGTCCAAGTTCATAGGACGCTCAAAGCAACTGCGCAGGTTGAAGCTGTGATTAAGAAGGTATATAGTGTACTGGCCTTCATCAATTGAGGAATTGAGTTTAGGAGTCGAGAGATAATGTTGCAGCTATATAGGACCCTGGTCAGACCCCACTTGGAGTACTATGCTCAGTTCTGGTTGTCTCATTACAGGAAGGATGTGGACCCCATAGAAAGGGTGCAGAGGAGATTTACAAGGATGTTGCCTGGATTGGGGAGCATGCCTCATGAGGATAGTTTGAGGGAGCTCAGTCTTTTCTCCTTGAAGAGGCGAAGGATGAGGGGTGACCTGATAGAGCTGTATAAGATGTTGAGTGGTATTGATCGAGTGGATAGTCAGAGGCTTTTTCCCAGGGCTGAAATGGTTGCCACAAGAGGACACAGGTTTAAGGGGCTGGGGAGTAGGTACTGAGGAGATGTCAGGGGTAAGTTTTTCACTCAGAGAATGGTGGGTGCATGGAATGGGCTGCCGGCAACAGTGGTGGAGGCGGATTTGATAGGGTCTTTTAAGAGACTTTTAGATAAGTACATGGAACTTAGTGAGATAAAAGGTAATAGGTAAGCCTAGTAATCTCTAAGGTAGGGATATGTTCAGCACAACTTTGTGGGCCAAAGGGTCTGTATTGTGCTGTAGTTTTCTATGTTTCTATGTTTCTAGAACCATCACAAACTTTGCTATCCATGATTATGTTAAGAAGAAAGAGATGAAAACAATTACAAACTATTAAGCACATTGCTTCATTTAACTGTACATTTAATATCCCAGCACTAGCTCAGTGTGGAAAATTCTAACTGACACTTATGCTCAAAGTATGCAAGAATGCCTAACCATTCTTAAAAGATTTCTTAGAAAATGGACATATTAGTTCATGCCCAAGAGAGCTTGAATCAGTGGTCTTTTAGAAACATATCTCCAATCTGTCTATTGGATAGAGCTATCGTATTATGAGAAATTCCTATCATTCATATCTGAATAAATATTATTTATTATTACCCGTCCCTTACTTTGTTACCCGAAGTAAGTAGTTTGTCTGCAAACTACTTGGGCAATGATCAAATGACAGTGCCCTAAGTTGAGGCAATGACCTTGATAACTGTTTGCAAGTTTTTCAAAAGTGAATAGAATCAGTAAGTCAGTTGAAAGCTCAGCATCCAATGCACAGCTGTTACAGAATTCACTTGGGAAATGCACTGCAGGACCTCACAAGCCTCCTCAGACAGTACCTTCCAAACTCACAACCTCTACTATCTGGAAGGACAAGGGCAGCAGATACCTGGGAACACCATCACCATCCCTTCCAAGCCATTCACCATTCTGATTTGGAAATATATTGCTGTTCCTTCACTGTTGTTGGATCCAAATATTGGAACTCCCTCCCAAACAGCACTGTGGGTGTACATAGGATTCAAGAAGGCAGTTCACCATCATCCTCTTAATGACCATTAGAGATGGGCAATAAATGCTGGCCTAGCCAGTGATGCCCAAATCTCAAGAAGGAATGAAAAAACAATGTCAACGAACATCAATAGATGATCTACAAGAATTGAAAGTGGACCTCTTTTTAGAATCATTCTCAGCCAAGCCAGCGAGGGAAACAGAATAGCATTTACAATAAATGGATTTCTGTTTAGTGTCTACGTTTAAGGATAAAGCAACCCACTGGATCAGCAAATCATCCACCAATTTAAACATTCACTCCCTCCACCACTGATGCACATTGGCAGCCATGTGCACCATATACAAAATACACTGCAGCAACTTACCAAACCTCCTGCTGCAACACTTTCCAGACCTTAACAGACACTAACATCTAACAGGCCCAAACACATAAAAATATACCCTAAAACAGCCTAATAGGCCCAGCAGACTTCAACAGAGTCTAACAGACCCAAACAATACCAAACTGACACTAGCAAAAACTAAGAGATCCATAAGAGCCAAACAATCCCATCCTCAACATTGACCCTGGACCATATAAAACATCCTGATATCAGGTTAAACGCAGGCAAGGAAACATCCTGCTGATTATCACTGACAGCCCTCCTTCAGGTGATGGCTACGTACTCCTCATTGATTACCACTTGAAAGAAGCACTGACAGTGACAAGGACAGTGAATGTACTCCAGATTGGGTGCTTCCATGCCCATCACCAACAGTAGATCAATAACACCACTACTGATTGAGATGGCTGAAACCTGAAGGACATAACTGCCAGACTGGACCTGAGGCAAGAGGTGGGTGAACGAACAAAAGAGAAATTCCTATTTGACCTTACCCTCACCAAACTACCTGTCACAGATGCATTTGTCTATGACAGCATTTGTAAGATTTATCATCGTTGTAAGAACCCCATGGATGTTAAATGCAAGAGTATCCGAAAACCCAGAAGCACAACTTGGAACACCTGCTCTTAAATGTCTGTTTTGCAATTTGATATAATATGAGGAAAGATATGTAAACCAGTGAAGCAAGGTTCAGTCTTTCTGTTAGCATTCAAATAAAAGAATATTTATTAACTTTAAAGAAACACACAATTAACCACTACAAAACAAAGGTACACTTAACTAAAATAATGGCCATACACACATTATTTTATGGAATTAACCATGTCCTCATCTATCTACATCCCTGAACTCTCAGAAAAGTCACTTGTCCCAAATTAATATCTCACACATTATACATCAATGATCTAAATGCAGCAAATTGTTACCACCCACAAATTGTCTTTACATTTAGGAAGCCTTTCTTAGGTTCAGCAAGTATTTCTGAGGTTTCCAAATGGCCATTGGAGCCTAGAATTCTGTGCTCTGGGAGATTTCCACTTTCCAGATGAGAATGGCTATGGTCATATCTGCCTACCAACTATTGTTCTCTCCTGATAAACTAGCCAGCTACTAATATAGCTTATTTCCCTTTTGATCACCTTTTATATCTAAACAATTCACCCTAGACCAGGATTTTAGCTTATATGTGTGAATTGTAATCATATAACTCCACTTTGAACTCACCTCCTCTATAGTTTTAACACCTAAATTGTTTCCCATGTCACTTCAGTAAATGGGCCCTGTGCAAGTGGGACGGTGTACATCTGAACCAGAGTGAGACTAACATCTGAGTGTGTTAGGAAGAATTTAAACTAACTCTGCAGGGGAAGGGGGCGCAGGCTATTAGCAAAATAGGGACAGAATCATACAGTAAAACAATCAAGTCAGAGGGATTACAACTGTATTAGGTTTCAAAGGAGTAAGGCAATGCTGAATGCCAAAAGTATTACAGGATGAGTTAAGGGTGAGGATTGACACGTGGAATTTTGATATGGTAGCCATCACAGAGACATGGTTATGGGAGGTGCAGGTTTGACAGCTGAACATTCCAGGATATAGAATCTTCAATCGAGATAGGGGAGGGAGCAAAAGAGGAGGAGGCACTGCAGGATTAGTTAAGGGATCAGTTATTGCTCGAAGGAGATATAATGTTTTGGAGGGGGCATCAAATGAAGTTTTGTGGATAGAGCTTAGGAATAAAAAAGAGGCAGCCATATTGCTAAGTGTTTATTATAGGCCCCCAGATAGTCAGTGGGATATCGAGGAGTAAATATGTGCACAATGTGTGGAGGAGTGTAATTAAGATAGACATAGCGTTAAAGGCTTAGATGGAGTGGATTGCTTAAAGAGTGTACATGAGAACCTTTTAGGTCAATATGTAGAGGGTCCAACAAGGGACAGTGCTGTATTGTACCTAATTCTGGGGAATCAAGCCAGACAATTAGTTGAGGTGGTGGTGGGAGGGCATTTTAGTGATAGTGACCACGACATGGTACAGCTTCAGACTGTATGCATTTGGAGTACTGCGTCCAGTTCTGGTCACCTTATTACCAGAAGGATGTGGAGACCCTGAAGAGAGTGCAGAGGAGGTTTACCAGGATGCTGCCTGGTATGGAAGGACTGGGTTATGAGGAAAGATTGGGTAAACTGGGGCTCTTTTCCTTAGAAAGATGGAGATTAAGGGGGGATCTGATTCAGGTGTATAAAATAATGAAGGGTATAGATGGAGTAAAAAGTGGCAGGCTTTTTCCTAGATTGGAGACAAATATCACAAGGGGTCACGAGCTAAAGGTGAGGGGGGAGAAGTATAATTTGGATACTAGAGGGAGGTTTTTCACACAGAGGGTCGTGGGGGTATGGAATGCACTACCAAGTAAGGTGGTGGAGGCAGGCACGCTGGACTTGTTTAAGGTTTACTTAGATAGGCACATGAGTGAAACAGGGATGGAGAGTCATAGGAGACAGTTTTAAAAAGGATCAGAGCCTCAGGACGTTACTGGAAATCTAATACTACATGTGTTGATGTTTTGTCTCTTTTACTCCGCAGGTGTGTCGGTCCACTTTGTTGTCGAACGAGGGGCATGCACACGGTGGGTCGTGCGTGGACTGCTCTTGGATGTTTCAAGAGTGGCCTAGTACTTCGCGTCATTGTGTGTGCTTAAAACTGGACCAGCAGATGGGCACCACAACAGCTCAGTGACTATCACTGTTTGCTGTGCAGATACATGGATTTGGGACAGTGTCTGTGGGAGTTTGCGCATTCTCCCTGTGGTTGCGTGGGTTTCCTCCAGGTGCTCCAGTTTCCTCCCACACCCCAAAGATGTGCTCTTAGGCTGATTGGTGTAACAAATTGTCCCTAAATTATTCTCCCCTGAACCTGGTTTCCAATGGGGGTACCATACGCATACACACGGGTCAAGGTAGGTTAAGGAAAATGCCTTGTTAAAATGGCAGCGCGGGCTTGTTGGGCCAAAGGGCCTGTTTCCCATGCTGTGTTGTTCTTTGTTGCAGACCAAGAAATAGACAAGTTGTAAAAAAAATGTTTGGATTGGGAGAAAACCCATAGCACCCCACTACATACCTCACCAAACTTGCTGTTATTATGAAGCAACCTCAGCAGGGAAATACACATAATGGTCCCCACAAACAGTCACAATATCTGAGGGCTATTCATTGATGAGAATATCAGAGAGATGAGCATTAATATCGCAAGCCTGACCACACTTACAGACTGTACACAGGTGCCTGCTGACAAGAACAGGTCATCGGTCAAACAAACATTTCCCTTGACAAATCAAAACACATGTGGACACATAGAGCTGGAAGTAGCAAGAACAACACATTAATTCATGTGTGTCACATCCATAAATTAAGTGTTTAAAAAGTAAGAAAAGAAGCAACCTGCAAGTTTAAAGTAGGAACAAGAGAGAGAGAAAGGGAGAGAGGGAAGGAGATGGAAGGAATAAATGGTTTAAAAAGATCTATGCAGAATATTGACCTAATGAGAAGCTAGAATCATGGCTGGTTTTGTGCTAACTTGTTGTAGATAGTAACTGGAATTTAACACCATACCATGCAGCTATTGTCCAGAGTCACTAGAAAAATAAGTTTAAAAAATTGCTGAAAATAAACTATTTAGGTTTAACAGCCAAAAATCATACTTTTCCAATTGAATTCTTCACAACTTGAACAATGAGATAAATTAATTTCAGCTTTTGCTGCTGTTAAGACCCAGGCCAGAAATTCCAAGGTGTTTTATGAGTTCTGCCTAGGCCCTTAAGTTTTACATATTATTTTGGCATTGATGAGCATAAGGTGTTTCGTTCCAGATATGGTTCAAGTGACCCACGAGGAAGCTTTTATCAAACAAAGTTTATTTAAGAACACAGTTAGAATATAACAAAAAGAATTAGCATAACGTTTATCTTGAGACTTAACCATGACACAGCATAACTCCTAACAGCTAGCTACCTCTGTTGTTTCAATTTTAAAGGGTTATTCCATAGACATATACCCTTCTTCAGAATTCATGTAATGCTGGATTTTCAGCTTTTTAACATTTCTGGACAGAAGTCCAGGCAGCAATTCTCAGAGAAAGATACATCCTCAAAACTGAAAAATCGAAGAGAAGCTAACCCAACCTCCAGCAATCCCCCCAGTCTCCAAGTTCAAAGATAGAAAGGGATTCGCTCTCTCTGCAGCATCCAAAGCAGCAACGCTAAGAGAAAGACCCACTGTCATGCAGCAGAATCTCCAAGAAAGAAATTTACTTCCTGGCAGATTCCAGTCTCCAACTTCAGACAGGGGAGAAGTGAGAGACTGCTCAGTCCTAATTCAAAAGCAACATCTAAGTTGGAAAGTTCAGTGAAAAAGCCTTGCCTTTCCTGTCACATGACCAGACCTGCCAATCACCCCAATGAAGCTCCATTCTGCAAAATCCCAGAAGAAAACAGCAGAACAACATTAGTTCAGGTTTATATAAAAATTCCAGCCATTAGAAACAACTAAGCTGCTGCAATAACAATACAGCATGCTGGTAGACACTACGGCTCGGAGTGCATAAAAGCTGCTACAACAGATCCTGCACAAGAACTTGGCTCAAACACATTTCTTAAAGGCACAGCATCTTCACACTGCAGTGGCTCGAACATTTTCTGGAGTTTGCTATGAAATTAAATATCTTCTGCTTTAACCAGGCTTGCAATGTTTTTGGTACTGAGTTTGTAACATTTGAACAGCTGGAATATAACAAAAGGACTGCACACCACCACAACCCTCTACCTATATTCCCAAGGACACATGGTACTAAAGCAAAACTGGAATTGTGTGTGTGCTTGCATCCACAGATTTATACCACTGTCCAACTGTAGCTTAACTACTCATAGGTTATACTTAAAACATTATCACCCTTGTTATGTAGCAAAATGCATAGGAAAATTGCATGCAGCAGACTTCTATAAACAACCATGATGACATCAAACAGCTTCAATAATACTATCTGTGGGGTATTCATTGATTAGAATAACAGAGAAATGTGCATTACCACATTATTATTATCTCAAAACAGAGAACACTCACGGGTTCTACACATGCGCTCGCTGACAAGAACAGGCCCCAGTCAAATAGTCAACTTCTCCCACAACCCACAACAACATGGACACACAGAATTGGAAGTAGCAAGAGGGAGATGGGGTCCAATTCTTCACCCATCTTCCTCCATTTAAATTAACAACCTATTTCATTACAGCTTGTCACCTCACTTTAAATTAAGTCATTATATGCAGAAACAAATAGGGAATCTGGAAGAGGGACAGAACTGTGGAGAGGGAGAGAGGGGGGATAATGGAAGACTGACGTGAGAAATAACTAAAGTGAGAGAGACAGATGCTTCATTGTACTATCAATATTAGCTCAAAAATATGTAGTCTAGGGAACATTTCCAGGTTTATGGGCTAAGTGCAGAGAGTGTGGTTGATTGGTTAGTTCTTTCAAAGAGGCGATGCAGGCACGATGGGCCCCAAATGTGTTGTAAGATTCTGCACATCCTGGATGTTGTACAAGGCTACAGGCCAATGGAATGACAAATTGCGAAAGCTTTTATACATTCACGATAATCGCTTTAAACTGGCATTTTAGTGCAGTAATACCATTTTACAGCTGTAACTGGTTATCTAAAATATAGCCAATTTATAAAGCAAAGAATGGCAAAAATGCTTTGGTTTGATTGGGTACTTCAAATTCAGCGGTAATAGTTTGGTTAGGTGCAGTGACCCCAACAGGTGCCCGACTGTGACGACGAGGGGAATTTCACAGTAACTTCATCGCATTGTTAATATAAGCCTAACTTGTGACTAATAAAAAAAAGGTGCCGTCCAGGATATGTCTCCCTCACAGAAGATGAAACAAGATATTTCTAACTCTGATATGATTTGATCTCATGACTCATAAATTGGATGGCTAGCCTCACGAGTAGAGGATGTGGTTCAGAAGGCTTATGGTCGACTGGCCTTCATCAATCTAGGAATTGAGTTTGAGAGTCGGGAGATAATGCTGCAGCTGTATCGGACCCCACTTGGAGTACTGTGCTCAGTTCTGGAAGGATGTGGAAGCCATTGAAAGGGTGCAGAGGAGATTTACAAGGATGTTGCCTGGATTGGGAGGCATGCCTTATGAGGATAGGTTGAGGGAGCTCGGTCTCTTCTCCCTGGAGAGATGAAGGTTGAGAGGGGACCTGATAGAGGTGTATAAGATGTTGAGAGATATTGATCAGGTGGATTCTCAGAGGCTTTTCCCCAGGGCTGAAATGGCTGCCACAAGAGGACACAGGTTTAAGTGCTGGGAAGTAAGTACAGAGGAGATGTCAGGGGTAAGGTTTTCACTCAGAGGGTGGTGGGTGAGTGGAATCTACTGCTGGCGGTGGTGGTGGAGGCAGATTTGATAGGGTCTTTTAAGAGACTTATGGATAAGTACATGGGACTTAATAGGATTGAGGGTTATAGGTAGGCCTAGTAGGTAGAGATATGTTTGGCGCAACTTGTGGGCTGAAGGGCCTGTTTGTGCTGTAGTTTTTCTATGTTCTAATATACATGGAAGGAGCATATTTTCTGACAATGATACACACTCTAATGTTCTAGACATGTATTGCGGTCTGCAAATTGGGATGCAGTGCCCTGATCCATTGATGAGGGCATGAAACTTCAGAACTCACGACACTGCTATCGGTACTACAGATGGGTCTGCAACATATTGTATTCCCAGTTCATGTCGGGCGCTGTACAAATCACAGCGGAGAATATTGAATATTCAGTTAGCGAAATCTGTATTTACAGTGTGAGATGTTATAAAACAGAATCCTTTAGTTTCCATTTGGAAGCTGAAACGTCTGTTTCTGAGAGTCTTTTCGGGGTGCATTTAAAGTAATTTAAATGTGTGCAATGCAGTGCTATATACTGTCAACAACCGAAGGCATGATTTGTGAAAATGGCTTCAGCCAACAAATAGATCAGTCTGGGTTAACTTGATGCTCCCTATAGCATCGCAGCTTTGAGGTGCTTTTACATGTATCAAGCCATCGAAAACATACTTCCCTTCTCGTCACTAAATTTGTGAAGCGCAATAAGGAATCAAAATCATTTCTCACTCACACCAAACTGAACACCAACTGATTCCGGATCAGGTTAAAACAAGTGGCACCCCCCCGGTTGACTGCTGGGGAAGATTTGCCAATAACTCCCTCTCAAATTAATCTGAAGAAGTTTAACTCTGATTAAGAGTGAAGTCAATAGCAAACCAATAGGTTAAAATGAACTGAGTTAAAAGATGGTTGGATAATGGGCACATTGAATAATGAAAGACACAAGGAAAGAGAAATGGGAAAACTGACAGAGAGAGAGGGAGAAATAGAGTTATTTCCAGGAAATCCAACTTTAACTTCATAATGTTGCACTAATATGGGAAATTAAAATTATTTAATTAATTTATATATCACTGTGCCTAGGAATAGCTTTACTTCTGAACATTTTTTTAAAAATACGTTCCTTGCTGCATTTGAAACGCTGCAGGCAACTTACAGAATAAATTCCCACAAAACAGCCCTTTAAAAATGTCCGGCTTCATTTTATACTTGGGCCAGATGATCCGACTGAAAGGAGCTGATGCCACTCACAGACTCCACACAGGTGCCCGCTGACAGGAATAGGCCCCCATCCCACAGGCCAGTTCTCTCTGCAAAGCCTCAATTGTGAATATTGTTACTCAGTAAACTGGATTTAATTCCCACAGACACCGGCCAGCAGGGGGTGGTGCCTCCAGTGGTCGGGGCCTTCTGCCCATGCACTGCATGTTTCATTGTAACACCACCTCTGGGTCACTGTCAGAGACACTAGAGAGTGGGCGCACTATTGGTTTGTTTGAAAGAGAAGAGTTAGTTCCCTTTCCACCACAGATTTCATCACAGGTTTTCAATTTTTTTCTAGAGAATGCCAATAGTTACATATTACCATCTTGATTTATTGCTTTTTTTTTAAACTGACATCGGGATTCACGTTCATTTGCAAGGGCTTTTTCCGTTTTGTTCTTTTAATGACCCAGGAGAATGTTAAATAAGAGGTAGACTGGAATTATAATCTCTGAACTATTATAATGATTTATTACAAAAGAGCAAATGATCTGAAAGAAATACAAGCAACAGGTCTCACACCCTTCGCCCATCGGGATATTGGTAACGACGGCTGGTCTGGAGCTCGAGTGGTTCTGGCACTGAATGTCAACACACTACATTTGGTCGCCAACTCCAAATCATCTGTGTAAATTGTAAACAATTGCAGTCTCAACAGTGATCCCTGAGGCATACCATTAGTCATTGATTGCCAACCATAAAAACGGCCATTTATCCCCACTCTTCGCTTTCTGTTAGTTGTGAGAAACGCAGCTCACAGTCAAACAATTTAGTCAAGTTCTGAAGGAGCAAGATATTTTATTTAATGTTCTTGCAAGACCGGGTGTCCAAAAAAAAGGCACACCTTACATCGATTTGCAGCACATTTTTATACTTTTTTTTACAAGCATTGTAATGGCTTTACAATGTGTTGATCTCCCCTAATTGGTGGTCCCTGTCCCATCTATGTGTTGTCATTCCCCTATTGGCTCAAGGTGCCCCAAGTTTCCATCCCCTCTACTCCCCATCTAAAGAGTGCATTAGTAAACTCATCCTTCTTACCTAACACTGTTACATGTCCAGTTCAGATAGGCGGTAATCAATCTTTTGCCAACTTAATCACTGCTGTCCCAACTATCTCAGCGACCTTTTTCCCCTTTTATGCTCAGTTGTAGAAACAACACATCTTGTATACCATTTGCTTTTACAACCTGGACCTTGTACATTCCTTCAGGATGTGGTGTATGTGCCTCACTGCACACAGCATATCTGGTGTTATTCCTACACCACAGGCAGTTTCTTTATTGTCCCTGACTATTGCTCTGTTAGCAGCAGCGAATTTTATGTCCTATGTTTGTGACTAAAATCACAGTTGTTCCCATAATGTGGGTTATCAATGTGCCTGACTATATCCATTCTACCTAACTTTAGGCTATTTTTCTATGGTGTACAGATATATGTGTTAACAGCATCTTTACCTGTTGCTCACATAGTTAACTGATCCTCTATCCATGCTAATACATTACCCGTAATGCACTGTACCTTTATTTTATGCAACAATCTTTTGTGAGGCACCTTGCCCAATGCCTTCTGGAAATTCAGATTCACCACATCTGTGTGAATCTTGGTATTAACATATTTGGAAGACACTAGGAGCAGGTCAACTTGACCTGTGATTATCGTGATACCATCATACGTTGCAAACCACAACAGCATCCCATCCTTAGATTTCCACAGCATGGGCATTGCTAAGTTGGCTGGTGAATATATTAACTCTTTCTACACAGTTCTATAAAGAGGTCACACTGGAAAATAGTTTGGGAAGCATTGATCTGGAAGAGCAAGCACAGCAAATGGATGGAAACCCTTGAAGCCATGAACCATTCTTATTTAGAACAGTATCATCATTGTTTAATTGTTTTTGCTGGCTTAAAATGCTGGCTTAAAATGCTGGAACTCTCTTCTTAACAGTACTGCTGATGTACCTGCACCAAATGAACTTGTGCATGTACAGTGGTTTTAGAGAGTAGATCACTTCCTTTTCCGTAAGGGCCTATTAGGGATCAACAACAAATATCGGCCTTGCCATAAAAAAAGATTTAAATAAACCCAAGCAGATCCAAACAGATTCAAAGAGACCCCAAAAGACCCATGCAGACCAAAACAATCTGAAAGAGTTGTTAAGGGTTCCAATCAGACCATAAGAGCTCAAAAAAAATTGAGGAAATTTGGTTATGTTATACTTACACCCAAAATTCTGCAGATTACACATGACATTGGGCGCAAACATTCAGGAAACTACAGGTCATGTGGACTTATGTGGTCATATGGAGTGGCATAGTGCCACAATGGTTAGCACTGCTGCCTCACAGCACCCGTCTTGGGTCACTGTCTGTGTGGAGTCTGCATGTTCTCCTTGTGTCTGTGTGGGTTTCCTCCGGGTGCTCTGGTTTCCTCCCACAGGCCGAAAGATGTGCTGGTTAATGCATTGGCCATGCTAAGTTCTCCCTCAGTGTACCTGAATAGGTGCTGGGGTGTGATGACTAGGGGATTTTCACAATAACTTCATTGCAGTGTTAATGTCAGCCTACTTGTGATTAATAAATAAACTTCACTTTAATGTTAAACGAGAAGATCACAGAAATCACAGAATGGTGACAGCACAGAAGGAGGCCAATTGGCCTGACGTGTCTATGCTGGTTCTCCTAAGGAGCAATTTTACCTTGTGCCACCCTTCTGCCTTTTCCCCATAGCCCTGCACATTCTTCCTTTTCAAAAAATTATCCAATTCCTTCTTAAAAGTCTTGATGGATGCTGCCTCCAGCACACTCTCAGCAGTATATTCCAGAGACACCACTGCGCTGAAAAGCTTTTCCTCATATTGCCATTGCTTCTTTCGGTAAATATGTCAAATCTGTACTCTTCTACTGGATCTTTCATAGAATCCCTGCAGTGCAGAAAGAGGCCATTCAGCCAATCGAGTCTGCACTGACCACAATCCCATCCCCAGGCTCTATCCCCATAACCCCATACATTTATCCTAGTTAGTCCCCCTGACACTAAGGGGCAATTTAGCATAGTCAATCTGCCTAACTAGCACATCTTTGGACTGGACATCTTTCCATCAATGGGAACAGTTTCTCCCTCTCTATTCTGTCCCGGCCCCTCATGATTCTATCAATTCTCCTCTCAACTTTCTCTTCTCCAAGTTCCAACCTCTCCAATCTATCCAGGTAACCATTACCCCGGAACCATTTTCTGGGATATTTAGTGCACTTTTTGCAATTAGAAGATTCGCCCTTTTAAAAGAAATACAGTGTCTTACTACAGATAGCTAGCTGCTGGCTCACATCACATATCTGCATGATGTGCATGGCTGTGTGCGGCTGCTTTCAGTAGCATTGAAGGAGGACAAACAGTTTCTGTTTACCAGAAACGTCACCTGTGGGGTTGGGGGCGGGGGAAACACGTTTAAGATGAAAATCTTCCGTTGATTTCTTGAAAACTTCAAAGTTGATCCAAGAATCTCGTCCATTAAAATCAGCCATTCTGTCAAATGACTGGGGCCGCAGAGAGAGGGACAGTGATGCCCCAGGTGTGTGTGTAACTAGGAGCTGTTGAAATGCTGTGGCTGTGCAGTTAACAATAAAGAGACAGCAATGGAAATGTCAGAACATTTCCTTCCTGTAGCCTGACGTCAATGTGGTTTGAAATCTCAGTTTCATTTCTGTACTTCGGAGATTTAGCGCCAGAAACTGTTTGTCCACGGTGGGGTTCCTGGCCATTCAGAGTCATTCATTCATTGCCCAGTCCCCCCTGCACCGCTTGATCGATCGCAGGGGATTTCCCACTTCAGTAGGCTGAAGAGCTACTGAGGAAGTTCTGGTATTTCCAGAACTACTAGGAGGCGGGGACTGGGGGGCGGAGGGTGGTTAAGACAAAATCATTGAGTCTCCGGATCAGACATATGTAAATAGTTCCAATCAGCCAGGCTCAATGCCACTGAGCAGTTGACATCAGTTGGCAGGGTCGTTTCTTTCTCAGTCCAGGTTAATATTCAACTGTCCCCCTCCCCATACAACCCCACCCAGTGCCTCTGCCAGTATCGGTTGACTCGGAAAGTTAAGGATGGGAGGAAAGGAGCTGAGGTACAGGTTGCTGCAGAACAGCATTGCGATCATCGGCTCGATAACTTTGATCTACTCGGTTAGCAGCCCGGCCTGGTATCAGAATAAGGGGCTGTGGGAGCCATCCGTGACGCCAGCCGCTGAAAAAATTCCACTCCACCAGCAACTCAGCCGAGGTAAGAGACTTCCATCCCAAAGCGGCTCTGGGGCTGTATGCCGTGTTCCAAGTCAATACGGGGAGGATATCATGTAGTATAATTGAAAATGCAGTCAGGGATTTCCCACAATTACACGGAAATTGCCGTGAAATGGAAACTTCACATTCGGCAATTGCCCTGCTCCAAGAACCATCTGAAATTGCCATTGAAATCGCAAACTTTGGATGGTTTCCACAGATTATATCAATAGTTACCCAGAAAAAAGATAGAAGAATTATAACGGCTTCTACCAGCTGGGTAACTATAATACAGACTAACCACACTGATCCCCAGCCCGTGGAATTCCCCCACTCCCACTACCTATAAAAGCCCCAAGGGGATGGGGCTTTATAGGAAGTTCTGGTATTTCCAGAACTTCTAGGAGGCGGGGATAGTTGAGGGGGGGGCGGGGGGGGGGGGGTTGGGGCTGGTGGCGGTTAAGTCAAAATCAATGAGTCTCCCGATCAGACATATGTAAATAGTTCCAATCTATATATAGATTGGAAACCCCCTTAACTACATCTCCACTTTCCCTAACGACCGCCCCACAGGACTCACCCCTGCACACCCCCAACCCTCAACTACCTCACCAATCCTGATCCAACCATCCCCCTCCAACTCTTTGATCCCTTTGTTGGTATGACCACCCCTTCACTGACTAGTCAAACACCTCCTCCAACTATCTGAACCTCCCCTCCCCAGCACCCTGGTCAGCCCCCTTACCAAGTACCCAATCACTCCCTCTTGAATACTTGATTCCACCCATTGTCCATTAACCTCACCCAGACTACCTGATCCCTGACCCCCCAGAAGTACTGACCCTCACTTCCACAAATTGCCCAACACTCCCACCTCCAGTGCTCCACAACAACCACCTCCATACCCCCCAAACTTACTTTAAAATCCCTCCATGGTCACACACTTCCATATCTCTGTAAACCTCTTCATCTCTACAGTCCTGCAAAATCTCAGCACTCCTCCAGTTCTAGCCTCTTGTGTACCCCTGATATTAATTTCTCCATAATTGGCAGCTAAGCATTCTGCTGCTTGAGTCCTCCTTCATCCTCTCCATCTCTCCCTCATTATAACCAACCTTTATGCCCAAGATTTTGGTCATCTGTCCTAATATTTCCTTCTCAGTCCCAATGGCAGATTTTGTTTGATATTTTAGAATAAAACAGAAGTTATCTTCTTCTTGTGGAGCCCTGCAATTTTCCTTTTCAAATATAAATTCAAAGTCATTTTGAAAGTTATTATTGAATCTGTTTCCATCACACTCTCAGTGGAGCAATCTGGTTCAGAACAACACGTGGCAGGAAATAAATTCTCCTCTTCTCTCCTCTGGTTCTTTTGCCAATTATCTTCAATCCGTGTTCTTTGTTTACTGGCCCTCCTGCTCGTGGACACAGTTTCTCCTTACTTGAAATCTCTCACAATTTTCAACAGCTCACTGCTACACCATTGTCAACATGACAAGGCAGCACTGAGAAACCATTGTGGCTGTTCAATATGAAGTGCTTTTCATCCAATTAATTTTTGGTAAATTTGTTTCAATCGATAGTTTTATAATTTTTAAAAAGTCCCCATGCCATTACCTTAGCAGTGTCCAACAGTGCAGTAAAATGAATTTTGGATAATTTGCACAAACTAAATCAGTCACCGCACAATAATCCTGTAATTCACGCAGGGAATGGGGAGAAACTGATTTTATCCAGAGATGTTCATTAGCTTTACTGAAATCAGTCTATATTCTGATAGCATTCCCCACATACAAATTATGCTTCAAGGTGTTGAATTTACCGGTTGCTTGTAAACAACAGACAAAAAGCAAGAGGAAAAGGGAGAAAAAAAAGAAACAGAATTGGAGATTTCCAAAGAAAAATCATATTGAATGTGAAATGTTAACTCAGTTTCTCTCTCCACAGAAGCTGCCAGAACTGCTGAGTTTTTCTAATACTTTTTTTTATTAATGCAGAATTGTTAATGTAGAAGGAGGTCCATCATGTCTACACGAGCTCTCCATGAGAGCAGTTCACTTAGTACCATTCTCACACCTTCTCCGTTGACCTTGTACATTCTTTCTCTTCAAATAACAGACAAATTCCTTTTTGAATGGCTAGATTGAACTTGCCTCCATCACACTGTCATGCAATGTATTCCAGATGCGAACCGTTCGCTGACAAAAGAAGTTTGCCATTGCTCTTTTTGTTTTAAATCTGTGCCTTCTCATCTTGATCCTTTCATAAGTGGAAACAGTTTCTCCATATATACTCTGCCCAGACCCCTCGTGATTTTGAGTACTGCTATCAAACATCCCCTCAGCTTTCTCTTCTCCAAGGAGAACTGGCCGAACAGCTCCAGTCTACCTTAATACCTGAAGTTTCCCATGCCTGAAACCATTCTGGTGAATCTTTAATGCACTCTATCCAATACTTTTGCATCCTTCCTAGAGTGTGGCACAAATAGTTGGACGTGATACTCCAACTGAGGCTGAAGCAGTGTCCTTTACAAGTTCAACATAACCTCCTTGCTTTTGTACTCTATGCTGCTATTAATAAGGCTTTACTAACTACTTCCTCAACCTGTCCTGCCACCTTCAATGACGCAGGTCCCTCTGCTTCTGCAGCCCATTTAGAATTGTACTCTACATTTTGTATTGTCCGCCCTCTTCATACCAAAATGAATCACTTCACATTTCATTCCATTGAACTTCATCTGTCTCCAGTCTGCCCATTCTACCAATTTGTCTATGTCCTTTTGAAGTTGTACACTATCCTCATCATAATTCATAATGTTTGTGAGTTTTGTATCATTTGAAAATTTTGAAATTGTGCCCTTGTCACCAAGGTCCAAGTCATCAATGTATATTGGGAAAAGCAAGGTCCCCAAGCCTGATCCCTGGGGAACTCCACTACAAACCTTCCTCCAGCCCAAAAACACCCACTAACCACTATTCACTATTTCCTGTCACTTGGACAATTTTGTGTCAATGACACTACTTTCTTTTTTATTCCATGAGCTATAACTTTGCTCATAAGTCTGTCATTCAGCATTGTACTAAATGCCTAAAAAAGGAAGATTGAAAGCCAGGGTTCAGGTCAGGAGATTTTGAAAGCAGAAAAAGCAAATGGCATGCCAAATGATTCATGGAGAGAGGTTGAGACAGCCAAGGCACAGTGACTAAAAGGCCAATCACTGCACACAGAATGATAGAGAAAGAGAACCAGAGTCACTCTGAACCAAAGCATGGGTCTGTATTCGAAACAAATGCTTACTGAGTATTGCTGAAACAAGAGACATGCTGTCAAACCTTTTCATATTGCACTCATCAGGACTGGTGCAAGAATGCCAAATTTCAGACAGAAAAACTTTTACTGCATAAGAAAAAGGGTGCTGATTGGTTGGCAAGTCTGCTCTGATTGTTCAAGCTGTTGCAATGACGAATGTAACAGTGAACTATCATTTCCCATTTCTTTTGTTTATTCACAAAAATTGCAGTATCAGACATAATACTTTTGCTTATCGAAGACAGTTCCCTGCATATAAATATATGTGGCTTATATAAAATGTAAGTGAACCTGACCAATAATCTTAAATTGATTGTTAATGTAATTTTTAGCACACTTGTTCAGCCAGTGCTGTCCAATCGCAAAATTACATCTAACATTGGACATTATGTTCTAAGTTTTGTAAGCATAGATTGGTTGAATATGCTGTTCATTGCATACAGCCGAAGGGATGGGTTGTCTGATGTGATCCACAAGTTCTTAGGACTTATGGCCCACGTACCTGGCATGTATCACATTGCTAATTTTGGCATTAGGTAGAATGTCTTTTTGGTTAGATGACAGCATCCTGTTACTGGAAAACAACACTCATGCTGCCTCTGCATAGTAGCAACATGAAATGACTAACTACATTTGTGGATCAGATTTTTGAGATTATCCTTTCGGGGTAAATTTGAAGTAGACTGGGCATTTTTCAGGTCCAGAACTGGTGGCTTTAGGCCCATTCATGAATATGTGCGATACAAGCAAGCATTGATCTGATCAGGGTGGCTAGTGTCCTGCAGAAGAGCTTTGATGCACCCTATTTCACCACCAACTTGCATTTCATAGAACCCCTACACTGCCGGAGACCATTCAGACCATCGAGTCTACACCAACCACAATCCCACTCATTCCCTATCCCCATTACCAATGTATATACCCTGTTAATTCCCCCTTACACTAAGGAGTAATTTAGCATGGCCAATCAATCTAACCCGCACATCTTTGGACTGTGGGAGGAAACTGGAGCACCCGGAGGAAACCTACGCAGATACGAGGGGAATGTGCAAACTCCGCACAGACAGTGACCCTGGAATCAAACCCAGGTCCCTGGTGCTGTGAGGCAGCAGTGCTAACCACTGTGCCACCCATACTGTGCCACCATGCTGCCCATTGTATGGTGAGCAAATGGCTCTCTTTACAAGACTGCTAATAAGGCCAATCTTATAGCACAAAGAAATGTAGGGATCCCAAAGCATATATTGATCAGTGAAGGTAGGCTTATGGTGTCAAGAGTAGAGAACCCATCAGCAAATCTATCAACTCACATGTTGAGAAAAGGGGGCTCATTAGCCTGCCCATATCAAAGGTGAACTTGAGCTCAGAATGAAGCATATTGAGGTGTGTTAGGAAATTCTTACCTGAAGCTGTAGATTCTGAATCTGTGTTCATTGAACTCATGACTTTAGCTTTAATGATGCCACAGATGCTCAAATAGATGGTGCTACCATGGGTTCCCCTTTAGGGCCAACTCTCATTAACATTTTTGTCACAAGAGTGTTTTCGATACGAAGACTCTAATCTTACCGTTTATATATTTCTGACACATAGATGACTCGTGTGTGAAATTTGATCAGTTTGCTACATCTGAATTCTTGCACCAATCCTGATGAATGCAAGGCAAAAAGCTTCAACAGCATGTCTCTTTTTTCAGCAAAATTCTAAATTACCTGAAGTTTTTACCACCCTCAGGATCTCACTTCAACACCATCCCTCTTGCAAGAGATTGAAACAGGCCAGATGCTGCTTTTCCCCTGCTGCAACTGATAACCTTAATCCCAGCAAAGTTCAGTCCAAATTGGAGTATTCTAAACCCAAAAATAGTCAGAGACCTGCACTAGAACACTTGCACTTCTCCAAACTGACACAGTGTTTTATATATAGAGAATTACATTGCGGAAGTGAATGTCACAGAATTCCACTTGGTTCATTCAACATGCAATGAAATGACTGACCAGTTAGACTGTTCATGGTTGGCCCGAGAGGGGCACTCTATTTGTCTCAGATACTGTCATGGGCTTAAATGTTCATGTAATTCACCCAACAAACAATCTGAAGGATAATTGCAAATGGTTGCAAAACTGCATTTCACAATTATTGGACCTGCGTGGCCATCCATTAGCCTGGGAATTCTGAATGAGAGCAAACACCATTGCTACAATCTTCTAGAATTAGCAGATATCTGCAAGGACTAGAACATTGTGAGTATGTTAAACTTACATGCAGAGTTCTGTTGTTTCACTATCTCAGTGCCAGTTAGCCAGGCCTTCCCTGATTTGGCATCTAGGATAGGTTCTTACAAATACAAGTTTTTTCCAGTGATATCCAGTACACTGTAGCATAATTTGAAAGGGATTTAATTCAGAATTTGGCAAAGAATTTGCACTTCTCCATGATGCCATCAGGTCTGATACCATTGATTTCACGTTTTAATTCTGGTCATGCTTACTTCACAGACTGGGTTTCTGCTCTTTACCTCCAGTGCCATTAAAATTCCTAGTTCTCTGTTTCTATTCTGTTCTCAGTTTTGTAAAATAAATCTAATAGGTCATGATCCAGAATTAAAAAGCAGGCATTTAAATAAAAAAGTTCATGATGCAGAATATTTCTTCTTATTAATATAATTTCAGTACATTCACACCCAATTCAAACTATAATTCTTCCTGCATTCAGTTTTTAAACTAGCATTATTCTGGGCCATTGATGGTGGATACACAATCTACTTCCAGGATTCAGGCCTTTCAGGCTTGCTGTTAGAATATACAGGCAGAGACCCAGCCTTCTTTAACCTTTCCATTATCCGCAGGAAGTGATAAAAGTACCAAAGTGAGTGCAATTTACACAAACTACAAGACATTTTACATCCAATTAATATTTGAACCCTAAACCATGGAAGAAATAATCAGGAAATTAGGACTTTGTTCATTAACTTTCTTAAAAATGATATTTAAAATGATAAATGATGAATCAATTATGTTCAAGTGCTGTCTGAGCTTTTTGTTTAGATGCTGTTGTTTTCCTTTTAGCTGTGGAAGCAGAGCGTGTATTTGGAGTGATTGCGAGTATGATGGCAATCACAGCTATCTTTATCTCCTTGCTGTTCATCTTTTGCTGGAACCCAGAAACTGACATTGAATCCAAGATCAATCCTGGGCGGATTCTCTATCCAGGAACACTGCAAATTGCAATACTGGTGCCAACTGGTAAGAACAAAGCCACTGAAGCTCCTCAGGTTGTTCAGTTGTTAAAGCAGTCAGTAACAGGGCTTTGCTGACCAAGAAAGTCTCAAAATCAATCCCCTATATGTGCTGTTATCAGATAGCATGGCAGTAAGGGTGCTACTGACATCAACACCCTTCAGTTAATGAAAGAAATAATAGTTAAGGGTTTGAAGCACTGATCATCATTTAGCAGAAAGTGAATGTGTGCGCATCATGTTTGATGGCCCTGTATGAATAACCCGCCAACATTTACTATCAAAGACATGGCCAATTATAGAGTTCCCACCTCAGCTTTCTCTACATAGGTTAAAGATAGACTTGAGATTGTGGCATTGTGCTGTTTCCTCCAAGTGCTCAAGTTTCCTCCCACAGTCTGAAAGACATGCAGATTAGGTGCATTGACACATGACAGGCACCAGAGTGTGGTGACAAGGGGAATTTCACAGTAACTTCATTTGCAATGTTAATGTGTCTGATAAATAAACTTTAAACTTAATGGCCCATTTACCCACTATGACATAATGGATTCATTTTGATATATTCCTGAACAATGGGCCCAAACTCAGCTTTATACTAATTGAGCATTCAATTAACTTTTTAAGCAATATAGTGTAGCTAAGTAGTCAATTGTATAAGTAGGAATAAGTCAAATTAACTGCGAAGTAACTCATTGTAAGTTTTATTATGTGTTCTATTTACTAAAAAGTAATTGTAAGGACTTTGACTCTTGTTAACTTTAGACCTGGTGAACATGAAAGTTAATTTCCATTTTTATTGATTTATTGGATAGAAGGATCACTGATAAAGCCCGGTATTCATTGCCCATCCCTAATTATACTTGAAAAGTTGGTTGGGAAGCTTTTTAACTCACTGCACTCCCATGGTGCTGTTGGAAGGGAGTTCCAGGACTGTTGCAACTGTACATCAGTGCTGGTGGGTGTGAATAGAACATAAGAACATAAGAAATAGGAGCAGGAGTAGGCCATCTAGCCCTTCGAGCCTGCCCCGCCATTCAATAAGATCATGGCTGATCTGTTGTGGCTCAGTTCCACTTTCCCGCCCTCTCCCCATAACCCTTAATCCCCTCTCTTATCAAAAACCCATCAACCCGCTTCTTAAAAATATTTAGCGAGGCAGCCTCCACCACTTCAACGGGCAGAGAATTCCAGAGATTCACCACCCTTTGAGTGAAGAAGTTCCTCCTCAACTCCGTTCTAAACCGCCCCCCCTTTATCTTGAGGCTGTGCCCCCTAGTCCTACTGTCTTTTTTGAGCGGGAAGAGTCTCTCCACCTCTATCCTATCCATCCCATTCATCATCTTATACGTCTCAATGAGATCTCCCCTCATTCTTCTAAACTCTAGCGAGTACAAGCCTAGTTTATTCAGCCTCTCCTCATAGCTCAACCCCCTCAACTCCGGTATCAGCCTAGTAAACCTCCTCTGCACTCCCTCCAGGGCCAAAATATCCTTGCGCAGGTGCAGCGCCCAAAACTGCACACAGTACTCCAGCTGCGGCCTCACCAATGCCCTATAATGCTGCAGCAAGACCTCCCTACTTTTATATTCAATCCCCCTCGCTATGAAGGCCAGCATCCCATTCGCCTTCCTGACCACCTGCTGCACCTGCAAGCTGGGTTTTTGCGACTCATGCACAAGGACCCCGAGGTCCCTCTGCACCGTCGCCTGCTGCAGTTTTTTGCCACGTAAGTAATAGTCCTTCCTACCATTCTTCCTACCAAAGTGGACCACCTCACACTTGCCAACATTAAATTCCATTTGCCATTTCCTGGCCCATTCGCCCAGCCTATCTAGATCCTTCTGCAGACTCTCCCCACCCTCCGCACAATTTGCCTTTCCCCCAATCTTGGTGTCATCAGCAAATTTCGACACCCTGCACTCGGTTCCCTCCTCCAGATCATCTATATAAATGGTAAATAGCTGAGGCCCCAGCACCGACCCCTGGGGCACCCCACTAGTCACCAACCGCCAATCCGAATAGCACCCATTGACCCCCACTCTCTGCCTCCTATTTGACAACCAATCCTCTATCCACGCTAACACCCTACCCCCAACTCCATGTCCCCTGACCTTCTTCAATAACCTCTTGTGAGGTACCTTGTCAAACGCCTTCTGAAAATCCAGAAAGACCACATCCACCGGCTCTCCTCTATCCACTGCCCTAGACACATCCTCATAGAACTCCAGTAAATTTGTCAGACACGACTTCCCTTGTTTGAGGGAATGTTTGAGGTGATGGATATAGGCAAAAATGGCAGATGCTCAAAAGTATTGTTGTACGTTACCCTGAAAAAAAATCAGAGGACCTACCAACAATGTGTGGCTTAATCAGTCATAAATCATCATTTAAAAGTGTCTGGAAAAGTGTTGTCACATCAAACAGAACTACCTGATTTAATGCAAAATACTGCAGATGTTGGAATCTGAAACAAAAACAGAAAATGCTGGAGAATTTCAGCAGGTTTACAGCATCTGTGAAGAGAGACAATAGAGTTAACGTTCCGAGTTTCGTTGACACTTCCTGAGACGACTCGAAACATTGGCTCTAATCTCTCACTACCTGGTTTAGGTTAGACAATTTTCAGTTGACATCTGTCACAAAGAACTTTACATCAATGGTCACTGTATGAGCTACAAACTTGATTTTTGCAGGAATATTAAAAGTTTTCCATGTTTGTATTTTCAGCGTTACTGTATCTCATCACATGGTCTTTGTTCACCGAGCGTCATATGGAACAAATCAAGGAAGATATCACGCAATTTGGCTCTGCATACTGGATGGGAATGTGTTCTTGGTTTATGTTGCTCATTATTTTACCAATTATCTACTTGAAGAAACAGTGTTCACCTCCAGAATTTGAGACTCCAAGATGAACAAGAGGTCAATATCACTCACTCAATGAGTGTTAAGACTACCTGTGATGTCTATTACTTCTGATCTGAACATGCTCACAGCCACAGGCATTTAGGTAACACACTAACAATTAAAGTATCTGTTTTGCTGATACTTGATGCAGAGTGAGGGTGCAAGTACTAACATTGGTAACTTCAATAACTCAGCACCAGAAGTGAACTGCAGAATCCATGAAATCATCTGCTTTGAAATTAATCATTCTGCATCATTACACAATTCCTTTTTTGCCATGGACATTGCTTGAACACTTGTAATGATACAAATATTGTATTGGTTTATGCATGCTGTTCTTAAGTGATTAATAATAGTAATGCAATGCTGAAGGTACTGGACCATTGCAAAATACACTGCTGGCGCCAGAATTCATTTGTTTACATACAGAAGCAATAGAAAAAAAGCAAACACATTTGCAAATCTTCCAAGTCTCCAGACATTGCCCCATTTGTTTTGCTTTTAAAACCAACACATGCCTTCATGATAAGATTTTAATCATTTGCAGGGAAACAAAGTCTTTTCAACCAATTGTCTGTCGCATGCCTGTGAGGTGAGTGCTAACAAGAGGAAATGCCAGATCAGAGCACTTTAAAAATCAGCATAATCTTAGAACATAAGAACATAAGAAATAGGAGCAGGAGTAGGCCATCTGGCCCTTCGAGCCTGCCGCGCCATTCAATAAGATCATGGCTGATCGGTCGTGGCTCAGTTCCACATTCCTGCCCTCTCCCCATAACCCTTAATCCCCTCTCTTATCAAAAACCCATCAACCCGCGTCTTAAAACTATTTAGCGAGGCAGCCTCCACCACTTCAACGGGCAGAGAATTCCAGAGATTCACCACCCTTTGAGTGAAGAAGTTCCTCCTCAACTCCGTTCTAAACCACCCCCCCCCCTTTATCTTGAGGCTGTGCCCCCTAGTCCTACTGTCCTTTCTGAGCGGGAAGAGTCTCTCCACCTCTATCCTATCCATCCCATTCATCATCTTATACATCTCAATGAGATCTCCCCTCATTCTTCTAAACTTCTTCCTGTCCATAGAACAAGATTAGTGAGAAGCTGCAATTTAATGGAGGACTGATAACAGTTTGCTTAAATCACTCAAGTGCAGCATGAGCAGCCACCATTTTTTCTCAAGTATGACTTTTGCCACCCTCATTAATTCCTCCCCCACTTTCTTCCTGAAGGCATTGAGACAGTACAATGCCCAAGTATGTGGCCAATGTTTGAAACTTGACAACAAGCAATGTTCCACACCAAGGACATCAAGGATGTTTTACCTCACCTCATCCACTCACACAGACATGCAGAAGTCTACAGTGACAGGATTCATTGAATAGTAATAGAGAGAAGAGCCCCATGTCAATTTCTCCTCTAACACAGAAGCACTAAGGCAAATTGCAGCATCCTCTTTCTTTACTGTGATTAGTTAGCATTGCACAGACATGAGATTAAATTTGAGGTAGTCTTGGTTTGTGTGGAATCACTAGGTACACTGGCTGAGTCATTTGATGTGGAGATGTCGGCATTAGACTGGTGTAAACATAATAAGAAGTCTCACAACACCAGATTAAAGTCCAACAGGTTTATTTGGTAGTAAAAGCCACTAGCTTTCAGAATGCTGTTCCTTTGTCAGGTGAGTATATGCCCTGTTTGTGAGCAGATCTCTCCACTCACCTGATGAAGGAACAGTGTTCTGAAAGCTAGTGGTGTTTACTACCAAATAAACCTGTTGGACTTTAACCTGGTGTTGTGAGACTTCTTACTGAGTCATTTGATGCAGGAGATATAAAATACGAAATAGGATTGTAGCCAAACAGGCCTCTAAAATGGCATTTTGTAAAGCACTCTGGGACAACTGGGCAAGAAACTAAACCGACAGGCTGCAGTTTAAAGACAGACAAACAGGCTGCAACCCTGGTGAGTGAATACACAGGATATGGGCCATCTCCAGGATGAAAAAGACTTTCTGGTCACACTGGGTTGTGTGCCAGACGTAAAGGCACCGTGAATCCTTATTTAGGAGGAAGGTATGTGACCTATGTGCCTACAACACATACAGGCATGGCCGCCAGAGACACACCCAGAGATCGGTGTGGTAGCACCTGATTGGACTCTTATCGATCAGGGTGATCAAGTCCTGATCGATTGATTGGCAATAGCCAAAAAAAGGGTGTGAAACCAAACATGGTGTAAAGGATGCTGCACAACCAGGAATCTCTCTCTCTCTGATCCCACGAATGAGCTACAACAATGGTGAACATTGCCAGCAAGAGGAGAGCCACCACACCCAAGAAGGAAGAAAGAGAGACTACAGCCAGAATGCTAGACCAGAGCAAAGGACCGAACTACACAGACAACTACCAAGACCAGCACACAGATAAAGGCCAGTAAATGTTTGGGTATTTGTCAGTCACACAAAGTTAAGTCAAGGTCTTGTATTGTACTTGAATTCTAGCATTTCTGTAAGATAACTTATTGTTGGTCGGGTGGGTGATTATTGATTGTGTGGGTTTAATTAAATTTTGTTTGTACTAATAAGACGTCTACTCAAAGTTATTTGTCCATCGTATAAGGGTTAAAACAGACTGATTTTTACAACAGGATGTAGCACAGGAAGCAAGTTTAAATTATGCAGCACTTTGCAAACATTGAATTAGGAGGAAGAGAAAATGAGGAACAATACAAACAATGAAATATTTGAAATGAGTAATGCTAGATATGCTTCAGTTTGGATAAGTATGGAATAATTTGTATGGAAACAAGGAATCAGAATTGGAGGATTAATTTTAAAAAAAAAGCAATAATCATGAAAGACATTATTTTTACATCTATCTAATGACACGGGAGCATAGGAGCAGTAAATTCAGCCCATCGTGTCGACTGCGCCATTCAGTTTGATTATAGCTCACAATCTACTTCAAGCCACCTTCCTGTGCTATTCACTTATCCCTTGATGTCATAATTCACATGTTTTAGAGGTGCAGCTTTTTCATTTTAGAAGTTGAATTTTAAATGTAAGTTCAGTGATGGTGGTTAAACATCTAGATGTTGGCAAACTAACAGATTTAAGATAATTAGAATTAAAACTTGTGTTTACTGGATAAAATCAGGGTAAAAGGGTGAGAGCCTCATAAAAATTGGAGACATGACATCTGCTGTTACTCCAGTAAAATATATATGTTGGTCTTGTGGCTTCCCAGATTTGAAGAAAACTTTGGAATTAAAAGGTAGTTAATTTGCATTTCTGCCTGGGAATAGGCCCAATGTGTGTGACATTATCTTGGGGATTACAATGGTGTAATTATAATTTCTTAGTGAGATTCTGAGTGAATTGAATTAGGACATAACCAGCAGGCAAGACCAGTTGATTCTTTGAAAGCAACTATGTCAGCTGTAGGCGTAATATAGCTTGTAACTACTTGGAAGTTGAGAGATAAAAGGCAGACCTACACCTGAAGTAAAGCAAATACTAAATTTATCCTCCATGAAGCAACCTGCGACTGGGAGCTAGTGTCCAACATAAAACAAATTTGAAAGGGGAAAAGCAATGAAGATCTGAGCAGTGGAAGGAAGAAATCTACAGTAATCCTTTCAATAAAAGGCCATTAACCTTGTTGCAGTTTTGGATATATTCAGATTGGATGAAATTTGGACCCAAAACAATGGGCTAGTGTAAACCAAGGGTGTTTTCTAATGTTTTAAACCATTGAACGGGAGTTGCAAGAAGGTTCCTGCAGAATTCAGAGACGTAAGGGGTCAGAAGAAATTGTAGGGTCACTTAGTCAAAACTTAATGGAAGGGCCCCATGAAATCTACCTTGGTAAATAGCTATAAAACTGAAATTAGAGTGCATTCTTGAGACCGGTGATGTACCTTTTGAGTTAATCCTATGAAAATTAAATTAATCTTAAAAGTTTCGTAAATTAAGAAAGGAGCTCTTGCGGGAGGAGGACAGGAATAGAAAGAACCAAGTTTTTTATATTTGATTTGATTTATTATTGTCACGTATTGGTATACAGTGAAAAGTATTGTGTTTTGCATGCTATACAGACAAAGCATACACAAAAGTCTTTATTTGTTATAATGTTAACAGTTTAATACTTTGTTTAATATTTTGTGATATACAATAATTTTTGACTAAAAAAAATGGAACCTTGTGGTGTATTTCTGTCGATTAATTGCTGGATGTTTTAATTTCTTCTCTAAATGTTAATAGAACCTTGCAGGATTGTAAAAAAAATTAGGTGCTCATGGCAGGATTTCAAACCTACAAGCTGAGAGAGATTCACTGGAATATTAGGGGTGCCACAGTGATTAGCATGCTGCCTCATAGTGCCAGAGATCCAGGTTTAATTCCTAGCTTGGGTCACTGTCTGTATGGAGTTTGCACATTCTCCTTGTGTCTGTGCAGATTTCCCCTGGGTGCTCTGGTTTCCTCCCACATTCTGAAAGAATGTGATAACATAATCTTATCTTGATAAGATTCTGATCTTATAGAGGTCTATAAAATAATGAGGGGCACAGATCAGCTAGAAAGTCAATATCTCTTCCCAAAGGTAGGGGAGTTGAAAACTAGAAGGCATAAGTTTAAGATGAGAGGGGAGAGATGCAAAAGTGTCCAGAGGGGCAATTTTTTCACACAGAAGATGGATCAATACAGCTGGGCTGGATACTGAAAGACAACTGTGGAACTGTTTAAGAGACATGAAAAAAACTGACATTTAAAACCCACACATTATACCACGAGAAATACTAAGGAAACTTCAGAAATGTCAAAGGTCTCATCTAATTTATTTTTCATCCTTATAATTGAAAAGCTTCACTGCTGGGAACAGCCTCCTTTTGACTCATTCACTGACATCCATTGGGATATTAACTTGTAAATATTATCTTGTGAAAATTAAGCGAAAGCATAAAAGTGTTATGCAGATCAAATGTTTGTAGTTTTTGGGAGATACTTGAAGCCCAAAGTCATGAATGTGCCAACAGTTTCAAAACCATCAGCACTTCAAAAGGTATTTCACAGGATGTGAATCCCAATACCAAGATTAGCAGTTGTAGACTGACTAAAATAAATACCATTGTCCCGCTAATAGAAAACACTTTGAATAGATGATTGAATCATTCAGGGAAGACAGACATATTAATCTCAGAACTACAGAAGCTGAGGGAGCAGACAACTACGGAATCTTAGAAGGAAATAATGCCATAGGTGGCAAACTTTTCGTGGAAGCAAGTGGCAGATTCCATCAAGCAGCCTGTAAGCCAATTCTAGCTGGCAAACTAGAAGCAAGAATGCAGGAAGTGCAGAAAGATCTTGAAAGTGTACTTTGGATCAAAAGGGTAATTCCTACTTAAATTGTGTGGGTGTGTTTAGCAGTCTTGTACATAACTGTCTTAGATTATGTGTATTTTCTCTATTGTAATAAATACTCTTTAACAAGTGTTATATACTATGACTGGGCTGGTTACTGTTCACACTGGGTATCACACGTTGCTCCTTGCACTATTCCTGCATATACCACCACAAACCAGTGTTTCCAAGTTGGCACCCTCATAGATACCAGCTGGGTTGGTGACACCAATTATAATGCAGAGTCAAAATAAAGAAGTGGCAATAACGTGTAATTTTACTAGACATTTAGATATGCAGTACAAAATAAAACTAATTTTATAATAATGATTACATTAAAAAGTGACATGTTTCAAATAGTTTATACAATCTATCACCTTATAATACAGCATTGGATGTAACACATTTTACATGAAATATACTTGCCTTCTTTCCCATAACAGGGTTCACAGCACAGACTCACATTTAAACCTCACTTAAAATCTACATACATTAGCTCCAAGTACAGTGGCTAGGCCACCTGAGGACCTAGCTGTTGTGACAAGACCTTGATGAGAAGTGACACACATTATGTCCCTCTGATAATGAAGCCATTTGAATTACTGAATGGAACATTACACATTAGTGAAGGAAAAGTGCAAGACAGACCAATACTCTGTAGTATGTTTACTACCATGGGAGACTGAAAATTCCAGTAATTTGATCAACTTTCAAGGCTAAGTGTGAAATAGCAAGAAGATATTTTCAAATGTTGCCAGGCTAGTGTGGCGGAGTACGGTGAGAAGTGCTTCTCAATTAGTTTGTTTTTTAAATCCCATTTTTAGCAGGTAATTACTTTTCATTCATTCTCAACAACAGGAAGTTGATTAATAGCCATATTTTTAGAATCAGCACATTTACCCAGAGTAATCTGGGTGTTAGCATACATTTTTCACACAAAATGGAACTGAACCTCACTGCCTTCAATTTATCTAGGCAAAGTCAACCTCGCTTCCCACCCTGTCAATTAGCAATACAGAAGAACTCCATCATGTATTGTGAAAAGTTATTTCTCCAAAACAGTGCTTTCTTACGGCATGAGAGTTACATTCCGATCAGGTGAGGTGCTATCAATAATGAAGGTACGATGTAATTGGAGAGCTGAACTGCACTTCACTGACATGTTTTGTTAACTAACCCTTGATAAATCCCATGTTGGAAACTGTTTTAGAGAAAAAGGAAAAAAATCTGCAAATGCTCAAAATAGGAAATAAAAATGGAAAATAATAGAATCACAAAATGATACAGCATACAAAGATGTCATTCAGCCCATCATACTTGTATCCACTCTTTGGTGGGGCTATTCAATATATCTCGCTCCCCTGCAATTATTTTCTTCCAGATGTTTATCCACATGCTGGGAGTTGACAACACCTATATCTCTACTTCTGAAGAGAAAATATGGGTAACTTTCTGGAAGAGACTTTCAGATGAGACTATGCCAAAAAAAACCTTTCTTTCCTTATTTAAGTTATCTTTTGTCTAAACTGAACACAAAAATACTTTGGTTAAAGAAAAGACAACTTTGGTGATCCTTGGCAAAAGCTTTAACAATATCATGAAGATTTTTTGAACTGGGACCATGAAAAATCAAAGTCTTCAATGGACGTCATTTAAGTCACGTTCATGTTCAAAATCATAGCGCGCAAGAACAGATATTACCATAAATTATGATATTCAAGTCAATCTGGTATAAAAGACAACCCTGTTTTTCTAGTCCCAAAGATCATGCTTTGTGTATACATGGCGTATAAGTGGACCCCCATTTTTGGAAGGATTTTGACAGGCTTCAAAGTGCGATTTATACTCTGACATCAATAGTTAATATAAATCCTTCAAGGTGTTTCTGCAAAGCATTTCCATAAATAAATGAAATTTTCTTCAAAGTCTCAAATTGTACTTACTCAAATGACAAAGTAATTTCTCCTATAAAATGAGCTCACAAGCTACATACAGAATGGCTCAAAATGAAGTAAACAAGAGGAATATACAAACATTGCAACACAAGCTTAAATAAATTTGGCACAAAATGTAATTAAAAATTATTTAATATAAAACAACTGACATGCAGTGCATATTCAACTGCAATATAGTATTTTTTGTTCAATGCAAATAACACTTCAAAGTAAAAGCAGCATAATTTTACTGCAATAAAAAACCTTAGAGTAACAATCTCCAGCTGTACTAACCTTCAAACTGGCCATGAAATCTCAGAATAGAGTAGAATCCCTACAATACAGAAGGAGGTCATTTGGACCATCGAGTGTGTGCCAACCACAATCCCACCCAGGCCCTATTCCCATAACCCTCATTTATCCTGCTAATAGCTCTGACACTAGGGTCAATTTAACATGGTCAATCAACCCAACCTGCATATCTTTGGAGTGAGGGAGGAAACCGGAGCACTGAGAGGAAGCCCACGCAGACACAGGGAGAAAGTGCAAGCTCCACATGGACAGGTGTCCCGAGGCCCAGAATTGAACCTGGGTCCCTGGCACTGTGAGACAGCAGTGTGCTGCTATTGCAACCCAACAAACTGAAAAATAAATTTTCAACAGACCATAAAATAGGAGTATTCTACATGATGCAATTAAACATTTGAGTCCTTCCAGGTCAATGTTTGAAGGATTTTCCAGTCAGATCACTCCATTCCTTAGCACTACCTGTGGTTTAGATAAAAGGCTGTGCAGGGTCTTCATAACAGTTTATAATCAAATTGTGCAGACTACCTTAATTAAATCTGTTCTTTACCTTCAACAATTTTTTTCATTCAAAACATCTGAAAGCCACATCTAAGGAGCAAATCTTGATTTTACTCATGAGAACCAGGACGAGATAATATCCTTCTGACAGTCTCCGTTCACGTACAGTCTTTTCCCACAGTAAATAAGATGTTAAGAATTCATTGCTTGAATTCATGCTTGTCGTGGCATGTTTATTGATGGCAGCTTTTTGTGGCCATTACTAACTTCTTCCTAAAATCAGGAACTTTTTATTTGACCCACAAATTTACAAGACATCAATGAGCTATGGGTGGCACAATGGGCAAACGGTGGAACAGTGGTTAGCACTGCTGCCTCACTGTGTCAGATTCGATTCCCGGCATGGGTCACTGCCTGTGAGGAGTTTGCACGCACCACCCGTCTACTTGCATTTCCTCCGGGGCTCTGGTTTTCTCCCAAAGCCTGAAAGACGTGCTGGTTAGGCGCACTGGCCATGCTAAAATCCTCCCTCAGTGTACATGAGCAGGTGCCATTGGGTGTGGTGACTAGGGGATTTTCACAGTAACTTCATTGCAGTGTTAGTGTAAGCCTATTTGCAAGACTAATAAAATGAACTTTAACTTCACATAAAGTTGCTGCTTGCCTGCTTCAGTGAACAACTGATCTGGATTCCTCTGCAGAGATTAAAAACACGAGAAATTTTAAATAACAGAAGATGCTAGAAATGGAACTAATCAGCAACTAAGGAAGTTAGCTTAATAATTCAGAAGGAGCCATTTGTCAGAACTACATTTAATTGATCTGCAGGTTAGAAAAGATCCCATTGCTGCTACATTCAGCTTCACAATTTTCATCCTTCTAAATACATATCAGCTCAAGAGCTTTATGACATTAGATGCAATGAGAAAATACTTTGTTGTTGCTGTCATGAATGTGCCCTCCTTCTTCCCAAAAATACCCACTACACTGAACAACAATTCAATTAATCATAGAATCATAGAACCCTACAGTGCAGAAAGAGGGCCTTTGGCCCATCAAGTCTGCACCGACCACAATCCCACCCAGGCCCTACCCCCATATCCTTATATATATATTACCTGCTAATCCCTCTAACCTATGCATCTTGGCACACTAAGGGGCAATTTCAGCACGGCCAAACAACCTAACCTGCACATCTTTGGACTGTGAGAGGAAACCAGAGCACCCAGAGGAAACCCACGCACACACAAAGAGAATGTGCAAACTCCACACAGACAGTGATCCGAGCCAGGAATCGAACCCAGGTACCTGGAGCTGTGAAGCAGCAGTGCTAACCACTGCGCTATCATGCCACCCATATGTCAACTTCAACTCCTAAATAGTGATGAGAGTCATTACATGGAAAGCAGTGTGCCCTAGCATCATCAACTGGTTAAATCTGAAAATGTGACCTATCATTCACCATTACAATTAATGTTGTTTATATGGAATGGAGTTTATTTGCAACCTGAACAAAATGACCACACTGGTTTCTCACCGCCTCCCTGAGGGTACAGTATCTTATAGTAATGACTCTTGTAGGGGTAGCAGGTCAGGGCTGGGGAAAACAAACATGCTGCTACATTGAACACTAATAGTAACATAAAGCATTGTCAGTTTGGGTCATGACAGATCAGATTCCAAATAAAGTTTTCTCCTCTCTGCTTTAAGTGCTGAGTTCAAAATAGGATTGACTGCACATTTGAACAACTTTTCCTTTTTCCAATTGCAGCCATTTTGTGGCTCCAGGAGCAAGACTGCGAAATACTGTTGAGACAAATCACTGTCAGTTCAGTAATTTAGTCTCATGCCCAGCAGGAATTTGGATAGAGAGTTTCCATTTCATTAACAGGCCTTCCAATCAGCAAAGAGAAGTGAACTTGAGAGACTGAACATGGTTGCAATGCAGCCCAAAAACAGAATAAAGCACCAGTTGGAAGAAGGTGTTTAGCTGTGTCAGATTACTACGTTTGCTTTATGCAGTGCAATTTTAAATTATAAACAAAACATGTTCACAATATGACTAGCACAGGAGATTGGGAGTAGAATGTTTCCTCTAATTGTCAATGTCATTAATGTAACGTAACATTAATGTTAAATACAGTGTAAAAGATTCCAATTTTTTTTAACAAGAGGGCAAACAAACAAAAACTGACAGCAAGCCAAAGGTGGAAATATTAGAATGGGTGATTAAAAACTTTGGCAAAGATGTGTACATTTTGAGTATCTTAAAAGAGGAGAGAGGTGGCAAACAGCTGTGGGAATAGGACTTCATAGATTTGATCCTTCATTATTGAAGGCATAGCCACCAATAATGGAGTGAAGCAAGTGGAAGATCTACAAGAGACTGAATGATAACAACAATGACCTCAATCACTGTGACAGCCAGACTCCATTCTCCCCACTCCCACACATTTCTGACCAATTCTAAAATATAGATACTTATTCAAGCTCGAGACTTTCTGGAGATCCAAAGATAAGCAGCTCTGTAAATTAGCTTTATTGCAAAACTTGACCTACTAAGAAATGAGCCCACAGCTTTATTTGTGCAAGAAAATACTTACCTTGTCTTTTCATTAGATGCAGATATAAAGTCCATGGTAGCGGACATTATACATGATGTGTGCCTTGGGAGCATAGAAGACTGGTTTCTAATCTTCGGTAGAAGTGGAAGGGAACATTCACTCCTTTTTTCTGACCTGCTTTGAGACTCAGTGTAGAATGGTAAGACTGCTTCTTACGAGTGCATAAAGGCACTTAAAAATTTTTTAAATCCTCTCGCACATTATGCAACAAAGATGACCAATGATAATATCGTATCTAAAGCACTACAAGATAGAGAATCTTGGTGAATAAAACTAATCTTCATGAACTAGAGTTCAATAGAATTTAGTAAAATGCAATTAAACAATCTGGTTTGGGGACTTTAAGGATGGATAACAATTCTAGTAAAGTATTTTTGAAATCAATTTGTTTTCTATTGAAAAAGATTTAAAAATGTAATGGTTTCAATCATTAAATGGACATAAAAATAAGCAGAACATACTGGGTTTCTCAGTATCCCTCTACCTTGCCTCTTAAATACTTAAAATGTTGCTAACCTTCAAGATATTGTTTTGTGCATTTTGCACCATTTAATTTATGTGATTCACAGGGAGAGCCAGACTTATTTTCTTTTGTCTCTCTGTTCCATCTACCTTAATTCAAAACCAATTAATGAAATTGCAAGTATTTACAATGCTATAGTCTTGTGGAAGTGAAACTTCTGAACGCCTCGCCTGGTAAGACAAGAGGGCTTGGTTCCAATCATAAATGAGTTTTCTTGTACTGGGGAGGATAGATGACACATGGCCAAACTAGAGACTGATGAGAAATTAAAAATTAAAAATACCAGCAGTGTTATACAGCACCACTTCAGTATTAAGACTTGTTATTAACCCACCAGTAAGTGTAGGAAGGTCATGCAAAATGACCTATAAGCATTTAACAAATTGGAAAATAATCACTAATGCATTCCAATTAATACAATCTCTGTAATTACAGGGGCAGATTACTTCTCTGCAAGTTTGCAGAAAACTTCATACACTTCTGGATTCTCTTGAGCAAATTGTTCAGGTGTGTTTCTCTGTAACCAGTCAGTTGTTCGGATTTGTTGGCGCAGAAGTCCAATAAGACCATCAAGAGCAGGATCTTGAGGAGATTGCTGGACACCAATTTCTATGACATCCTCGGCAACTGTGGTTCCACTCTCAGAATCAGAATTGGGTCCCTTTTCAATTGATTGGATTTCTGAATCTTGCTCTTCCAGAACCTTCTTAATCCTCTGCAATCCTAAGCAAAACAGTTTTAAACTGTGAGTTAGTCATGCAGGCAACAATTAATGAAGTTTAACAAAATAAAATGAAAACAATTACTTTTTCAAACCTTCTCCACTGAGCTATTTGTTATGCTAAAATGCAGACTGTAAAGTTAGTCTGAATTCTCTTATAGTTCCCTTCAAAGTTATGGATTGATTTTAAACAGCCAAAATAAACTCTGTCAGGAATCACAGAGGCTAAATTGGGTAGTTTCTAAAAATGGACATAAGGATTGCAATACACAATTATCTTGCATCATGTAATGCAGGCAGCACTTGCACTTCATGCTGCTTGCTGAATGAAAGCCACATAGTAAATAGAAAAAAGTTTCACCCTTGTTAGGGACCAGTTCAGAAACACCAAAGTTTATTATGAAGTTGGCTAAGACCCCAACTATTCTTGATTTCAGCATTACTGTGAGCGTAAGGTGTTTCATTCCAGGTGTGATTCTGTTAACCTACTAGGAAACTTCTATTTAACAACACAGTATAACCATAACAAAAAGAATTAGTGTAACTTTTATCAACTGAAATACTTTAATGTGACAAGACATAATTCTTAACTGCTAGTCTATCTCTATTGGTTCCAATTTAGGCAACTTTCTTCATGCATGTAAATGCCTCTTTAAAATCAGTTAGAAAACAACAGACTGGTATGCAGGTTGCTAGTCTTCAAACAACCAGAACACCTGAAGAAAAATATCTATTTTCTAGCAGTTCTCAGACTTCCATCTTCAGAGAGAGAGAAAAGTTGTTGCTCCTTGCAAGTCCAAGTAAAAACTGGCTGTTTTTACCCTCTGTAAGCCTAGCTCCTCCCCATTAGCACATGGCACTCTCTTGTCAATCAACCTAATTAAACCCTACTCTGAAACCTCAGGGGCCAACCCAAAAAATAAACTAAACTGCATTTGCTCAGATTAAAACAAACACTTCAATATCTAGAATCAATTATGCTTCTATATTCTCAGCATGCAAGTCTCCTGGAGCAGAAAAATTGGCACCATAATCAGAGCTGACTTTTAACTTTTCTTTCACAAGTAGAATGACAAATACATTTCATAAAGGCACACTATATAAGAACATAAGAACATATTAATTAAACCTTTTTTTAGCTGGGTGTGGAGTACACATCAATAGACACCATGGGGAAGGAATTTTTAAATTGCCAATAATCCATTTTCTGCCTTAAGAATAGGCAACCGTGAAAGAATTGGTAGGGTTCCTTTACATAACTGAGTTTCAGTCAAGCCTTTAAGTGGACACCTGCTGCTCCCACCCAATAAAGGCATAGAAGCTGTTTAAATATTCACTTTGGTGTCCTAAGTAGTAGGAACTTTAGGTGAAATTTAAGATAACTGGCGCCGTTTCAGCTCACTGATTTGAGAAACAGTTTGAAATGCACATCGCAGCGGAGGGGTAGGCTGGACCAGATTAACTGGCCAGCATCAGGCCTACCCAAGAATTTATGGTGCCAGGAGTGGAAATTCTACCCGCTGAGAGAAACTGGCCAGAGGCTGGCAAAGCAATTGGAAGCATTGACAGTTTCCAGTAATGCACCCAGGGAGAGGCCTTAGATTGGCAAGGAATCCAAGCCACATGTGAGCAAGGACAAGATAGCATTTGCAGGGAGTGGGATATGGGAGGGGACTGCATGGTGGAGGGCAGAGGCAAGAGCAAGGACTGCCTTATTGCAGCATAGTGCCAGGTCCATTGATCATGCGCCAAATGCCTTTGAAAAAAAGGAACCTTTTGCCTCCTACCTTATCCATCACCATCCCAGCTAAAAGACCACAGAAAACACAACAGGGAAATCAGCACTGGCATTTAATCACTCACCAACCAGTAAATTCAGTGGGCTCAGGGACAACTGATGTCAATTAAGAGTTGAAGTTTATTTATTAGTCACAAGTAGGTTTACATTAACACTGCAATGAAATTACTGTGGAAAATCCCCTAATCGCCACACTCCGACGCCCGTTCGGGTACATAGAGAGAATTGAGCATGGTCAATGCACCTAACCAGCACATTTTCGGACTGTGGAAAGAAATCAGAGCACCCAATCGGCTCCAAAATGAACCTCACTGTATTCTGTCACAAGACGAGTTTTATCTACAGGCTGCTTTCTGCTGAACTGCAGATTTTTCTGCCAGTGGAAGGCAGACATGAACCCTCTGTCATATTTTGTGCCATACTGCATTGAAGCCAGGTCAATTTGAATTTTTGTGAAGAAATGGGCAAAGCGCATATGGGCGAAGGCAGATGAATACATGATGTGGTGTAATAGGTGTGGTTTAGCAAGTTGTTGTGGTGGTGGTGAGGATGTGAGGAGGGCATGGGGGAGGCTCTACTTCTGAATCCCAACATCACTTTCAAAAAAATTAGGGCACAACATTGCATGCAGTGATCTTTGATTTGCAAATAGGGACTTCAATCCAATAATGTCAATGATCACTGCTTTTTCATTCAGAACAATAAAATACACAAATCTGAAACTGTACCATCTTGCACTTGCTGTTTAATCAGTATAGTAATATAAACATTAGAATTTGTACCAAACTGGATGTTCATATCCTACATTCTTCAGCTAAAGAAACACTACCTGTGGAAAATCCACATTTAAACTGCTGGAGACCCTGAAGAAAGTGAAGACAGAAATATGAAAGAGGAACCAACAAGGCAAAGTTCTGTTTATTATTCTACTCACCCAACTTTAGCCGGGAGGTTTTGTCAGCAAATACAAGGCGGAACCACCCAGGCTCACAGCATCCATACGTCTTTCCATGAGTGAGAAGAATCTTATTATCAATAAACCGCTTCCATAGTTTTTCCTCCTCTTCGAATGTTGGATTCTTTAGGTACTGAACCAGAACAAATGGGTACAATAAATTCCTGCGATTTCTTTTTTCCCTGCTGCAGCATTCCAGCTGAATCACCTAATACAAATGATGTTTAAATTCCTTCTGAGCATGGGAAAGAAGTCAAAGCAGCTTGCTGAGCAGACAGGAAGTGTATGTGAGAACACAGATGTTACTTTAGCAAGAAAAATCAATCAAATATAAACTGCAAGATTCAACTATTTCAGAATCAGGGTTGGTAAAGGTGATCATGGTTCTCCACAACCCAGTACACCAGGGAACAACAGAAGGCCATAGCCATCAAGTGAGGTCCTCCTCACGCAAACCCATAGAATCCCTATAGTGCGGAAGGAAATTATACAGCTGATCACACCTGCACTGACAGCAATCCTACCCAGGCCCTATTAGCCGCAAGCCCATGTATTTATCCTGCTAATCCCCCTGACAATAAAGGTCAATTTAGCATAGCCAATAAACCTAACCCACATATCTTGGGACTGTGGGAGGAAACCGGGGCACCTGGAGGAAATCCATACGGAACTTCACACAGACATTCACTTGAGGCTGGAATTAAATCTAGGTCCCTGTGCCATGAGGCAGTAGTGCTAACCACTGTGCCACCCTTTACTGGACCCTGCTACTCTTGCAAGCCATCAACTTTAAATGTTTTGTTACCTCTGAAGTTAGTCCCCACCATTCCCACAACTCTGTTTGCATTTCTCCAATCAGGTTTCCTTCTCTGCCAACCAATCATCTACAGGCTCAACAATTAGGTTGAATGATTTAACTAATACATAATTATTTTTAATTAGAACTCGAGTGGTGCTAATCCTTTGTATTTTTCACATAAATACCTTCTGATAATACTTACAACAGTCCAAATTTGTCACATGTCATTAAATTTTTGCAGTGGTCATGGTAAGAAGGGTCAAAGCTGCAGGAAGCATTACATTCCACAAAGACACTATGGTGTACAGCACAGACTACAGAAACTGTCTGCATTGTGTAGAAACTAATTCTCCTTCACTGCTTCTTTGTTATAATGTGCATGGGGATCCGTAAACCAGAAGAGCCAAATATACTGACACCTCCCCCCCCCCCCCCCCCAGCCCCCCATTGCCATGAGATCTTTAATGTTTCAATGGGGTAGTGGTATTGTCAATGCACTGGTAATCCAGAGACACAGGTGGCTCTGGGGACCCACCATGGCAGATGGTGAAATTTGAATTCAATAAAAAAAATTTGGAATTAAAAGCCTAATGATGACCATGAAACCTTTACTGATTGGCATTAAAATATAATGCCCTTAGGGAAGGAGATCGGACGGCCTTACCTGCTGTGGCCTCTGCATATGACTCCAGATCCACAGCAATGTGATTGATCCTCAAATGCTATTTGAAATGGCCAGGCAGTGGAAAGGGATCCAGCCAGTGATGCCCATGAATGAAACCTTCAAGCAAATTATGTTCTGCTGCCTTCTGATCTCAGGGCTTACTTGGATTCTTTCGGCTCCAATCTCAAAGACCTTCTGGAAAATTCCCATTGACAACTTTCCAGAATCCCAGTCAAGGCTGAATCATTCTAGAGGTTAGCTGAGATAGCCGACATAAGCAAAATTAATTAACCTTTAACTTCAAAACCAAACCTTTTGATTCTGGGATCCCATGGATAATTAAACTCTCCAATGGAGTTAACAGAATCACAGAGTCCTTACAGTACAGAAGAAGGCCATTCAGCCCATCAAGTCTGCAATGACTGCAATCCCCCCCCGAGCCCCTATTCCATAACCCCTTATATTTACTCTATTAATCCCCCTGACACCAGGGTTAATTTAGCGTGGCCAATCTACCTAACCCGCACATCTTTGGACTGTGGGAGGAAACCGGAGTACCCAGAGGAAACCCATGCACACACAGGGAGAATGTGCAAACTTCACACAGACAGTGACCCTGGAATTGATCGTGAGTCCCTGGCGTGATGAGGCAGCATTGCTAACTACTATGCTGCCAATTATCCTCTCTCCAGATTTGCTGGTTCCCCATTTCTCCCCCCCTCCTCCACCCAAAGAAACCTCTTGTTTGCAAAGGGGTTTTTTGCTTCTTTGATCGGGGAAAATGATTAAACCCCAAATGAAGTCAACTGTAGACATCTCATTAGTACCAAATAAACAGGAAAACCAGCCCATTATTTAACACCTTCACACTTAGTTAATTTTTATGTAAAGAGATCAGAGTTCTATCTTTTGAATGATAATTATCGTAGGGTGTTTACCTATTTCTTACCCTAATGTTTCCGTTTATCTTATATTTAGTACTTTAATTCCTAAATCTAAAAGCTATTTTCTAAAATATATAAAATACAGAAAAAGATATTCGCAATCTAATATCAAACAAGATTTAACTTTTTATAACTTTTACACAAATCAGAATCAACATAAATGAAAAATACATTAAAAGGCAAATCATGATTAGTATGTATAAATTATACATGGAATAACAGATACTACAAAGAGTATCCCACAATCTTACAGGCTATCAAACACTTTCTCCCTCCAGCTCTACCCTTTCCACCGCTCCCTGTGCCATATGACCTTTGTATTCTATCTGCCTTTCTGTTGATACCACTTTCAGATGAAGGGTTATTGGGTCACATGGACCAGTATAGTTACCTGAAATTTATAATTAATCCCTTCCAAATTGACGTAATCTCTCAAAAATCCTTTGAAACATTTTCTTAAATTACAGATTCCTCAAGTATTTTAAAGTAGTTACAAATTTTCCTTAGTATTACTGCTTTGTGGTCAACACAACTCCAATGCACAACGATTTTTTTTCCATTACCACATCCACATGTCTCAACTGTTTCCCCAGCGTATTTTGCCAGTTTGGACCAAATTATGAACATTAATCCATCAGAAACAGACTGAGGATTGGCTAAACTCATTTTACCTAAAATATCTTCCCATGGAGTTTCATTCCAGATCTGAAATCAAATTCAAGATGCAAAAGTTGCAAACACGAATCCTAAGCTCCTTTACAATTTGCAAAAAATATATGTATCGAACCACGAAAATGCCTCAGTTCTTGTAACTGAATAAATTGTCATAAATCCCAAACATATTCCTTTATTTACATTGGTGTTTAAGAAAATCACAAAAACAATCTTAACAACAATAATAGCACTGAATACCTTTCTAAAATCAGTCCAGATAAACAGGCCCGCGTGTCTGTTCAGGAAAGGAATGCCCATTGCTTTGAGCTCATTTGTCATATACTTGTGGGCAGTTTTCAATCTGGCCCGGTTTGTTGGCAAAAACACCTGGTTGATCCAATCTACAGAAAAGTGGTGGGGGGCAGTAGGGGGGACATGAAGACACAAAACTGATCTTTAAACTACAAAATACAAATCTGTACAGAAGTGTCAGCTTCAACAAGATGTAATTTTACTAACTGATTAAATAAACTTCACTGGCTACCAAATCACACTTAAATCTAGAGAGAATTGTTTAAAAATGGGTATCAAGTCTTCCTATTTTAAAATATTGCACAATAGAAGTTTACCCTGTTAAATTAATAATTTCAGAAATGTAACTATTTATTTATTGACTAATATGTTACTAAATAATGTTTTATGTGCCTTAATGGGTAATTGTATCTGATCCCTGTCACCCTGCTGTGGGATAATACTCTGCCAAACAGCAGGAAGATGCCAGTTTTGAATCCAGGTATGAGCTGAGTTGGTTGACCTCAGCAGCGTGATAACTGACTGCAGTTGGTTTCTGCAAACATTCTAGCAAAGAAAATAAATAAAAATCAGCCAAGATTCCCTGATTGCTATCCAGTCACAGCTCGTAGAAAGTGGGCGTATGTTAGACATGTTTTGGATGAGACCGGAGAGGAAGTTCAATTCATCTGCATACCTTTCACATGTAACAACATGCTAACATAGACTGAAGGCTCCTGCATGAGGAATGCTATGTTTGGCAATGTGCATGGTACATGCAGAACCATACTCCAGCAAAAAGAGCACCTTCAGGCCAAGAAGAAGAAAATAGTGAGGAAAGTTTTGGAAAATCAAATACAAAAGAAATTTCATGACCTTCAAATTTCTTTAATAGAAGTGTCATTACTGTGTTGATGCATGTACTCCTTAGCTAAGGCCACATTCTACAATGCTTGTGGGGTACAGTCACTGATTAAAGGAAAAGGTGTCATGCTTAATCAGAGGAAAAAGTAACCCCTTATGGCTACAGTTTGATATCACACCGAAACAAGTGAACCAGTAGGTCTCAGCTTCAGTCCCCTGGTCAATGCTGATCTAAGGAAATGTAATTGATCTTGGTGACCCTTGTATAATGTAGCATATTTCAAGTTAGAATAATCATCAGCTGCTAATTATGGGTGATGATTTTTGACCCCTGTTTGCCAGGATTCCTGTCATAACAGCAGAAGGTTTTCAATCCATGTAATTTTATCTTTGATTGAAGATGTAATTTTACTAACTGATTAAGTAAACTTCACTGGCTACTAATCACTCTTAAATCTAGAGAGTATTGTTTAAAAATGGGTATCGAGTCTTCTTGTTTTAAAATATTGCACAGTATAAATTTACCCTATTAAATTAATAATTTCAGAAATGTAACTACTTATTTACTTATTGACTAATATGTTACTAAATAACGTTTTATGTGCCTTAGTGGTTAATTGTATCCAATGCCCGGCACCCTGCTCTGGGATAATGCTCTGCCAAACAGCAGGAAGATGCTTCAATCCAAGATAAAAACCTCAGCAGAACAGTGTTCACTATGTATTTGACACAAACAACCCACCCAAAAATGGAATAAAGCAACCCTCCACCGTGGTATACTTACCTTCGTCTCTCAGCAACTGTGCTACCATATGTTGCGTGGGACCTGGAACACCGTGGAAGCATGACAACCGACCAAGGGCATTGATAACAGCTGTATTCTCTGTGTACAGTGTACCTACTCGAATTCCACTGGCTGCAAAATCCTAGGAAGCAATAAAACAGGTTTGATTTTTGCAGTCTTTGGTTTGAATCTTTTCCCTCACCCAGATTTGCATTTACATTTACATTTCCACACAACTTTTACTGCAAGTAGGCCAAGCAGCAGGTCAGCAGGTTCACTGCAATTCAAAAGGAAATGCCACCAAGTGCTGAGTCAACAGGATTTGCACTTTAGTGTCCGTTATGCTGAGTACTGGATTTTCTATCTTTAAAGAGAGTCCCATAATGATTTGTTGATGGATTGGAACATAAGCTGACACGTTTTAAAAGCCTGCAAGTAGTTTTAGGTCAACAGTCACACAAAAGTAAAACTCAGCAACAAGTTATATTATTATAGCACCTTGAAGGTAATGAAATGCCCTGAGGGACTTCACAGGAGCATTCTGACACAAACCACATGAAACAGATATTCTGTCAGATGGCCAAAAGCTTGATTAAAGAGATAGATTTTTAGAAGTGGAAAGCGAGGTGGAGAGGGAATTTCAGAGCTTCAGGCCTACACAATTAAAGGCAAGGCCAACAATGGTGCAGCAATTATAATTAGAAATGCATAAGAGATCAGAATTGGGTTATTCCCTCGCCAACATTCAGCATTTACTCTCTGGCATTCAAACTATAATGAATCTACGACCTAATAATTCTCTAATCACAGAAACCAGAGGCCACACAACAAGACATTTGCAGTAACTCCTATTCACAGTCACATACTGCTAAACCAGAAGATTTATACAAGCATTTTCTAGCAGCATAAAGTTGAGCAATCTTTTTATATTGTACTCAACAAACCTCTCGGACTAAAAGATTTTACATAGAAAATGTAGAAAATGAATGGCACTGGAGGTGGCCAGCTGTGTCTGTGCCACTTGAAAAGGGACATCCAGCCTGATCCCACTTTTCAGCACTTGGTCTGTAATGCTGCAGGTTACGGCACTTTAAATGCAATAGTCAGGTAATTCTTAAGTGCAATGTGGACTTCTTCCTCAACTCCCTTTCAGTCAGTGAGTTCCAGAACCGCACCACCCACTGAGTGAAAACACTTCTCGTTAACTCCCTTCCAATCGCTTTAAATCTATGGCCCTGAGTTACTGACCTCTCTGCTAAGGACCCACTCTATCTGGGCCCCTTAATTTTATGCACCTCAATTTAATCTCCTATCAGCTTCAAATTCCAAAAAAAATAACTCCAGCCAATCCAACCTTTCTTCATGGTCAAAATTCTCCATTCCCAGCAACGTCCTTGTAAGTCTCATAAGAACATAAGAAATAGGAGCAGGAGTAGGCCATCTAGCCCTTCGAGCCTGCCCCGCCATTCAATAAGATCATGGCTGATCTGTCGTGGCTCAGTTCCACTTTCCCGCCCTCTCCCCATAACCCTTAATCCCCTCTCTCATCAAGAACCCATCAACCCGCTTCTTAAAAATATTTAGCGAGGCAGCCTCCACCACTTCAACGGGCAGAGAATTCCAGAGATTCACCACCCTTTGAGTGAAGAAGTTCCTCCTCAACTCCGTTCTAAACCGCCTCCCCTTTATCTTGAGGCTGTGCCCCCTAGTCCTACTGTCTTTTTTGAGCGGGAAGAGTCTCTCCACCTCTATCCTATCCATCCCATTCATCATCTTATACGTCTCAATGAGATCTCCCCTCATTCTTCTAAACTCTAACGAGTACAAGCCTAGTTTATTCAGCCTCTCCTCATAGCTCAATCCCCTCAACTCCGCTATCAGCCTAGTAAACCTCCTCTGCACTCCCTCCAGGGCCAAAATATCCTTGCGCAGGTGCGGCGCCCAAAACTGCACACAGTACTCCAGCTGTGGCCTCACCAATGCCCTATACAGCTGCAGCAAGACCTCCCTACTTTTATATTCAATCCCCCTCGCTATGAAGGCCAGCATCCCATTCGCCTTCCTGACCACCTGCTGCACCTGCAAGCTGGGTTTTTGCGACTCATGCACAAGGACCCCGAGGTCCCTCTGCACCGTCGCCTGCTGCAGTTTTTCGCCTCGTAAGTAATAGTCCTTCCTACCATTTTTCCTACCAAAGTGGACCACCTCACACTTGCCAACATTAAATTCCATTTGCCATTTCCTGGCCCTATAAACCCTATAAACCCACTGTCGTACAATCAAATTCCTCCTGTCATGTGATGACCAGAACTGTATGCAGTACTCTTGCTGTAATCTAGCTAGTGTTTTATATGGTTGCAGCATAACATCCCTGATCTTATGCCTTTTGCCAATAAAGGGAAGTAACCCATATGTCTTAACTACCTTACTGACCTGTCTTGCTACCTTCATGATATGTGGACCAAGTCTCTCTACTGCCGTACGTTTCTCAGTATGCTACCATTTAATTTGTTCTCCCTTGTCCTGTGTGCCCTCCCCAAGCACCTCATCTCACACTTTTCCGGATTAAATCCCATTTGCCACTTTTCTGTCCATCTGGCCATTGGTGTAAATATAATTAGGTCTTTTCATGATATAGGCCACCCCTTACCTGTTCGTAGTGGCAAATTCTTTTTATGATAATAGCTGTAACTTTTCCCTGCACCTCAGTCTTGTAATTTTAATAGATCTTCTATTTCTCTAACAAAATATCATTTCCAAATTGGTGACCTTGGTTCCCCTGCAGCAATATGATCATTACTAATTTTAAAACGTGTTAGTCCTTTATTCCACTCACACGCTAGACCCCATTTTGCCCTCTGCCACTTCTGGGCAGGTAGGTAGACAACCTACCCCAAATTCTCTCAAAAGTTTCTCACTGCCATTAGGAAATTTGCAAGAGTCATCAGAATTACTTAGTCTTGAATTATTACCAACCTTTCCATGGAAAATCATAAAGCACCGCTGATCTCTTAAATTGGTGTTCTGGTTACTTAATATCTCTCTTTAGTGCTCCTCGTACTCTTCAATATTAATTTTTGCAAGTAAATATCCAATTCCCTTTCTGAGAAGTTTACAGACTGCTTCAAGAATAGTTTGAGAAAGAATTGCAACCTTTAGAAGATTTCTTCATAACCTTTATCCTAACTTTCCATCTTACAAAGGCATCAAGCTATCAGAGTGGTTGCTAATATTATATAGAATTCACAACACAAAAAAAAACAACTTTTACAGATGCATTCTTTCTGGTTGGATGACAGCTTGGCATAGCTCCTGTTCTATCCAAGACGGCAAAATTACAAAGAGTTATGAACGAAACTCAGCCCATCACACAAACCAGCCTCCCATCCAATGACTGTCTACACTTGCTGCTGTCTCAGAAAAGCATAATCAAGGACCCCACACACCACAAATATACCCTCTTCCACCTTCTTCCATCAGGAAAAAGATATACATGTCTGAGGACATATACCAACTGACTCAAATGGCTTCTTCCCTGGTGCCATCAGAATGGACCTAGCTCGTATTAGGTTGATCTTTCTCTTCACCCTAGCTATGACTGTAACACTACATTCTGCACTCTCTCCTTTTCTTCTCTAAGTACGGTATGCTTTGTCTGCACAAGAAACAATAATTTTCATTGTATACTAATACATGTGACAGTAATAAATCAAATCAAGACCATTTGATTGCAGCTGGTGCTCATGCTCTACTTGCCCCTTTCTATGCTAGTCCATTTAACTCCATTAGGCATACCTTTCTATTCCTTGTACTCTAACTTCCCCTCAAAATATTCAATTTTTTCTGAGTGTCTCTATTTTTGTAAATCTGAATTTAATTATGTCTTTGTTATATTTATCTCTATGTCCTTGTATCATTGGCATTTGATAGATCTCTTGTATTTTGCATTGTTTCTCTACCTCTGCATCTCAACTGAACCTCTGCTGTCCTTCTGTAGGTCGCTCTGTTGGGGTCTCTTTATTTCTCCTGGTTCGTGTTGAATATTGTTGGCTCAAAGTCTTGACTCGATATTCTATTCATCTCATTTCTTTTATGTTGTGGAGCTGCCGGCATTGGATAAGGGTGGGCACAGTAAGAAGTCTCACCACACCAGGTTAAAGTCCAACAGGTTTATGTGGTAGCATGAGCTTTCAGAGCACTGCCCTTCATCAGGTGAACAAAGAGTGGATTCACAAACAGAGCATACATAGGCACAAACTCAATTACAAGATAATGGCTGGAATGCAAGACTTAATAGGTAATCAAATCTTAATAGGTGCAGACAATGTGAGTGGAAAGAGGGTTAAACACAGGTTAAAGAGGTGTGAATTGTCTCAGGTCAGGACAGTTTATGAAATTTTGCAAGCCCAGGCAAGTCGTGGGGGTTACAGATAGTGTGACATGGATCCAAAATACTGGTTGAGGCTATCTTCATATGTGCGGAACTAGGCTATCAGTTTCTGCTCAGCAGTTCTGTGTTATTGTGTGTCTTGAAGGCCACCTTGCAGAACACTTAACCGAAGATTAGAGGCTGAATGCCCTTGACTGAAGTCTTCCCCAACAGGAAGAGAATACTGTTGCCTGGTGATTGTTGAGCAGTGTTCATTCATCCATTGTCATAGCGTGTGCACGGTCTCCCCAATGCACCATGCCTGGGACATCCTTTCCTGCTGAAGTCTTCCCCAACAGGAAGAGAATACTGTTGCCTGGTGATTGTTGAGCAGTGTTCATTCATCCATTGTCATAGCGTCTGCATGGTCTCCCCAGTGCACCATGCCTGGGACATCCTTTCCTGCAGCGTATCAGAAAGACAACATTGGCCGAGTCGCAAGAGTATGTGCCATGTACCTGGTGCATGGTGTTTTCACATGAGATGATTGGCATCCGTGTCGATGATCTGGCACATCTTTCACTCATTTTGGACAGACTTAGAAAATTAGCATGTACTGACCATCCAAGATTCCCTATTTGCCTTAGCACATTGTTTCATAATCTCACCAATCGCTGCATAAAGGAGATTCTCCTGAATTCCTCCTTGGAATAAGTATAACTTAAGAGTTTATAGAGATCGAAATTAGTTTTACCTGGTATAAAGTCTCCACATCATTTAGCCATTTCAGGTAAAGAACAGCAGAAATATATTTCTGCATTTCACCATTGCCATTCTGACAACTGACTCTTTAGTTCCAAATTCAATTCCAGCAAAGACTGTAGACTCATCACATGAGATATATATCGAATGGTGTTGCTCTCTGGAGTAATCTGCTAAGATGCCAACTCACTGTTCCACCTTGTTTCAACACATGACATGCTTTCATAAATAATTAACCATTAGTACCAATCAGATGCTTTACCTTGCTAATTCCCCACATCACATGAGTTCTCTGTGGATCAGGAAGCCTGAAAAACAGCAATACATTATAAATACTTAAAAGTAAACAAAAATACAGCAAACAGCTCAAAAGTAAAATTCATCAGCATACATCTTAAGTGGTTAAACTTGGAAGCAGAAAAGTTGAAAACAAAGTCTGGTCGTCAATCTATTATTAATGTTAATACAATTATTCTACCCTCAAAAATAGTGGCAAAACACCGCAGTTAAATTAAAAGGACTGCTTGGGCGCCTTGCAATGTTGCAATGTATTATAGCTGCTATTGCAAATTTTGGTGCACCAATGCTCCACATTGTCTCAGTTTAAAGTTTAAAAGTTAAAGTTTATTTATTGGTCACAAGTAAGGCTTACACTAACACTGCAATGAAGTTACTGTGAAATTCCCATATTTACATACATAAAAAATGAGTTGACACAGGCCTCGATTCAGCATAGTACAGTCAGATAGAAATGTAACTAAGTGTGAGTAATTGAAATCCATTTAGATGGTTTTGCAATACGAGCTGATTTTATTTATTCCAAGAATGGAATTTCAAAATTACAGTATTGACAGAAAGAAAAAGAACTTGCCAAGTCAGGTGAACTAGAAATAGGTAGGTCAGAAAAGATCTATTGATGAAGCAGAGTTGCCAATTTGGGTTAGAGATTTCTTCTTATACGTGGCTTCAGGTAACTGCAAGCCAATACTCCAATGAATAGAATGGAAAAGCAGCAGGGAGCTTTGTAGTCTTTCCTTGGTAACTTCCAGCCATATACCTGTGTATATTTAAGGCCCTTGAGCCTGGACCCTAGCAATCTGCACCAAAGCTCTCTATTGGTGAGTAAGTGGATGTATGGTTCTATGGCGGCAGAATGTGCATTCTGCATCAGAAAAACAGAAATGCTACATGTCGATTTCTCAGTAGCTTGATTTAGGGACCTCTAAATAATGATGATGGGTTTCTGTAAGTACAAATTTTAGATGTTGACAAAAAATGTCAAAGTAACTTGCAAAGTAACAAAGTGATTGTCACATTATTCACATTGTTTAACGTAAAATGTAAGACTCACTTGTCAAAGCTGAGGACACTTTGGAAAGAGTCCGTGTCACCAAATACCGATAACATGTACACTTCATCCATAATTACATGCAATTTGTATCTACATCATCAGGAAAAAAATATATAAACAGCATTTAATAAAATTACGCAGAAACCTCAATCAGTTCAAAATCAGATTTTGATCTTCCTTTCTTAGAGATATTTTATTTATAAATGATGCAGGAACGCCACTTTTTGCACACTTTGAATTGAGGACAGAGTCATTTTTTTACACCTTGTCTACACCTTGGGAGATCTAATAAAAATAACACTACACAAGTAACTTGCTTGGAGGCACCTATTAATGTTAACCTGTGAACCAGTGACCAGGAATGACGTTACAGTACCTGATGGGCTGTAGAAGGCAAAATAGACCTGACATCAGATTTTCCTGTCTCCTTATGGACAAGCACCTGTCCTCTGCTTGACGCCTTCTGACAACACTTTGGTGGGGAAATTACAAGTACGAAATAACAACCTACCTTTCAATTGTGCAACATGAATTAGCTCTTATTGTTTTGCACCAATTGAAATGTACCGAAGATTTAGCAGATCCTTTTATTAACTCAACGTGACTTAGTCAGAAATATTTAAATGAGAGAACACGCCAGGCAAGGCTCTGGGCTCAAAATTATATTAATTTTTGCAGGCAAACATGCAAGAAAAAGGTTCAATCTCATCAGCACACAACAATCTGTACACATCAGAAGTTGTGGGGTGTGATGGGGAGGAGTGGGGAGTGTAGAGAATGATTGAATTCACTCTATAGTAGAATAAAGCACAATCATGGGAATTATGTAGATCTTCTTCAGTGTGGATGAAATTACAAGATCCCCCCCAAAAAATAATTAGCTCTGATAAAGAGTCAAGCTAACAGCCATCACTGCGGGGTGGATACAATCACAAATAAGGAAAAAAAATACAAAGTACTGAAGCTCAAAAATTAAAAATATTTAAAACTAGATTTACTTTGTAAACTGAATTGTTTCAATTATTACAATTATTTGTAATCAAAGCTGAGAAGTGACTAAAGGCATTGAACAAGTAGCTTAAATATTTTTCAGACTTGTACATGAGAATAAATCACACTATTTTATACACAGCTGGAACTGATAGAAGCAAAAATCAGCAGGGGCTTCACAATATCTAATTACCAACCATTTTAGCACATTTGAAAAGAATCATGCAACTCCTTACAAACCTTCATTGCTGGTCAGAGATTGTTTAGGACTCTCTCATAGCTCCAATGGAAATCTCACCTTTTCGCAAATTCAAGAAACTCTTTCATTTCTGTTGCTGAATAAATATCGCCCAAGGGATTGTGGGGATTTGTCAGAATGATGGCCGTGACCCTGGTGCCCTGTGATTACACAAAACAAATTATCAATGCCAACACCAAACAATCTCCTAAAAAAGCTTTGTCCAAATAGAATGGATCTATTATAGGAATTCAGTTGATTATGAAATATTGACGGCACAAGATTTGAGTCATGCTAATCACTATAACTAAAATATAAAGTGCAAAGAGGCAGAGATTGGTTAGTCTATCAGGTTGACCTTTATATTTTGCAGTTGCTGACAGTTCTGCATGTGCCACTTTATTTCTGATATGCAGCATTTCCCTTTCTTGCTTTTGTCTCTCAAATTGATGGCTTGAATTGATTAACAACAACATCATGCATTTATATAGCACCTTTAACATAGTAAAATGTCTCAAGGTGCTTCACAGGAGTTTTGTCGAGCAATTTTTGGCTTCATATCACTTAAGGAGATATTAGGACAGAAGAACAAAAGTTTGGTCTTAAGGAGCATCATGAAGAGAGATGGATAAAGAACTGGAGAGTTTTAGGGAAAGAATTCCAGAATTTATCATCCAGGCAGTTTTACACAACTTTACATTTCATCTTTGGAACTCCAGCAGGAATGGTCAATCATTCAATTTCTCTGAATTTTACTCAGAATGGCAATGAAGGATGGGTGGACAAAGCAAACAGGTTAACAGCACTGAATTTTCATAACGAGATATTAGTTTACCAAGTTTTCAAAATTAACATTGGAATGCACATTTTTTGATGAGTACTTTTTTCCACTCCTGTTCCACCCACAGTGTGGAGATGCTGACTTTGGACTGGAGTAAACATAGTAAGAAGTCTCACAACACCAAGTTAAAGTTCAACAGGTTTGACCTGTTGGACTTCAACCTGATGTTGAGAGACTTCTTACTGTGTTTACACCAGTCCAATGCCGGCATCTCCACATCATAGCTACGATCGACACAGCAAACTGCTGGCTCCAAGTGGAGAGTATCTCCAAGAAGATCATGCATAAACCTGTTGGCCTTTAACCTGGTGTTGTGAGATTTCTTACTGTGTCCACCCACAGTGCACAGAAGCCATACCTCTAACCTCAGAACCATGATTTCTAAAACAACACAATAACAATCCCAAGTGGGAACGTTCCTTTTAGGATGCCAAGTGCAAGTATTCCACTGAGGAAGTGAAAACAACTGGCAAGGAGTTGAAATAGAATTATTGAAAGTTGTTGACATTTTCCTCAAGCTTTTGAATCAATGAATAAATACCCACTGAATGCAGTTGAAGCATACAGTGTACTGAATCAAGAAACCATCAATGAACAGGATGGACAGAGACAGGATGGAACAACAAAGCATTGTTCCAAATCAGTCACTTCTCAGCTCATTTTTCAAAATGTTTTTACCAGAAAACGTGGGAAACAGATTCTCATACTTTACGCTGACATGTTTAAAAACAGAATCTTCTCAGTATAGGGACTAAAACGATAACAGAAACTTAAAAAACAGGAGCAGAAGTAGATTATTCGTTCCTTGGGTCTGCTCCACCCTTCAATTTGATCATGGCTGATCCTCTATCTCAACACATACTCTTGCACATTCCCCATACTGCTTGACACCGAGAGAGTCTAGAAATCTAATTCCTTTTCAAATATATTCAATGACTTGATCTCAAGAGCCTTCTGTGGTAGAGAATTCCATAGGTTCACTCCCTTCTGAGTGAAGAATTTTCTCCTCATCAGTCCAAAATGACCTATCCCGTATCCCTGAGACTACAATCCCTTGTTCTAATTCCCCAGCCACAGGAAACATCATCCCTGCATCCTGTAAGTCCAGTCTCTGTCAGAAGTTTATACATTTCAGTGAGATCCCTCTCATTCTCCTAAACTCCAGAGGACCCAATCTCTCCTCATATAATCCAGCCATCCCAGGAATTAGGCTAGTAAAACTTCATAGAAGGAAAAGCTGAGACTGAACCAATACTTAGAACACAGGAAGGGCAATAGTCACAATTCTGATTCTCTGATGTGAACTAAGTCCAGCTAGTGAGAAATGGTATCTAAAAAAATGGCAAACAAAAGAACAAACAATTTTCAGACACAAATAAAATGGTCATCAAAAGTTAACATCAGAAATTTTGATTCCCATTATAGACTTTCTTCAAACTTGAGATTAAAAAAAGCTAAGCACTGAGGTTCATGTCTAGAGAGATCAAACAGAAAGACAAAGAAGTTATGTTGAACTTATACACAACCTTAGCTAGCCCCACTGATCACTATATTGTAAAAAAGATGGAGAAGCACTGGGGAAGGCACAAAAAAGACTTGCAAGAATGGTAACAGAATTAAGAGAGTATATTTAACAGGAAAGGTTAAATATGCCAGACTATTTCCTCAGAAAAGAAAAGGGATGAACTAATGAAGAAAAATTTTGATAAAGGTAGATGTTGAGAAAATGCTTCCAGTTATGGTTGGAGGGGGTGTGGCAAGGGGGAAAGAGTTCTAAACTAGAGGTCATTAATATAAGATAATCAATTAAGTATTCAATTGCAAATTCAGGAGTAACTTTTTAAAATCATAAGTATAGCAGTAATGTGGAATGTATGGCCAGAAGAAACAGTGTGGGAGAAAAGGACAAGTGCACATAGGAGAAAGTTAGATCTGCACATGAATGAGAAAGGAATAGAAGGCTGGGAATTTTCAGCCTCACCATGGCAGTACCTGTCACAAAGGATACAGTGGCCCAGTCAACCTTCAGTGGGAGCAGGATCAGGGCCAGAAAATCCCATTCAAAGGCAACACTGATTGGATTAGTGTACCCTTCTTGCAAAAAAAAAGCATTGCGCTAGGAGCAGTAAAACTTGCAATTGTCCCTTCAACAGTCCCCTTTTCCTCCTCCGATTTTATAGGTCATCAAATTAGTCTTTTACATGATGTACCCATCAGTCAAATTGCTCATAACACTTAAGTGATTAAACAAGAAAAAAAGTGCATAAATTGAACTGCATTTCACACAATCAGGTGAACTAGAAATAGATTTAAAAGAAGTACAGACTGCACTTTAATCACCAATCAAGGGAAGAGTAAATACACAGTATTCCCAGGCTTCAGTTAGTGAAAAATGACAAATTAGGCACATCATCAGAAACAGCAATTGGAATGCCTAAAGGTTCAATTACTGAGACATTACAACATCTGTCAACTTCTGGCCCAGCTTGTTTATATGAAGCAAACCTTTGATATAATGCACTATTTGTTCAGTACTAGAATACTATAGACATTGCACAATTACTGCAGAATATACAAGACTTTGCTTGAATTATGCACAAAATGTTGATGGATATTCTGTTGAAATCCAATTTGCTGAAACTTACTTCGAAAATAAAGCAATGCCATAATTAAGCTATAGGAAAAATGAATATTTCTGAATCATCCACTCACCTGTAACTGTGCAATTTGCATTGACTTTTCAAGCTTTTCCACTGTTAGCTGAAATGGACGTGTATCTCCATCTGACACCTAAAACAAGACCATCAGAAGTTCACTGCAAGACCTAGCTTTACATCTACAATTTTCTTTTTAGCAGATTGCTAATGTTCATAGAAGCACAGAATCCCTACAGAAGGAGACCATTCAGACCATCAGGTCTGCACCAACTCTCCAACAGAGCATCTTACCCAGTTCCACCATATCCCTTCGTAACCCCACATATTTATTGAATTTTTTTTAATAGAAACCCTGCAGTACAGAAGGAGGCCATTTGGCTCATCAAGTCTGCACCAACCACAATCCACCCAGTCCCTATTCCCATAACCCCACATATTTATTGTTTTTTTTATAGAAACCCTGCAGTACAGAAGGAGGCCATTTGGCTCATCAAGTCTGCACCGAACACAATCCCACCCAGTCCCTATTCCCACAACCCCACATATTTACCCTGCTAGTCCCCATAACACTAAGGGTCAACTTAGCTCGGCCAATCCACCTAACCTGCACATTTTTGGAGTGTGGGAGGGAACCAGAGGAAATTCATGCAGACACGGGGAGAACATGCAAACTCCATTTAGATAGTGACCCGAGGCCAGAAATGAACCTGGGTCCCCGGCGCTGTGAGGCAGCAGTGCTAACCACTGTGAGTAGGCTACACATCTTGGGACACTAAGGGGCAATTTAGCATGGTCAATCCATCTAACTTGCACATCTTTGGACTGTGGGGATCAGGATATTGAATTTGATGATCAACCATGAACATAATGAATGGTGGAGAAAGCTTGAAGGGCTGAATGGCCTCCTCCTGCTTCTAGTTTCTATGTTTCTAGACTGGAGCAACCAGAGCAAACCCACACATACATGAGGAGAACATGCAAACTCCACACACACACACACACACACATGCACAGTCATCCAAGGTTGGAATCAAACCAGGGTCCCTGGCACTGTGAGGCAGCCATGTTAATCACGGTGCCACCCTTATTTTTTGAGATAGACAGAAAAAGGGCAGGAAAGAAAAGCCAACAAGAGACCACATATCACTAATTGGCAAAACCATATGGGCACAACTCACACAGTCAAAGACTTGTGCATGGTGCATTAAGAGGAGAAATAAAAACAAATTGCACCATTTGATACTGAGCTGCAAGATATGCTTGTCAGACATAAACTTTGCCTGAACTTGAGCTCAGAGTTGAAAGGGCAGTTTTGTAATAAAGTGAGTCACTGCTCAGTGACTGGTACGTGTTCTGATCAAGTTCATCTGTGTACCAATGGTTAGGTTTTCTGACAATATTGATTTAACAAACATCTTTTAGAACAAACAAAACTTCTAAATTCTCCTTATGTTACTGTTCAGGACATAACTCAAAGACAGCTATTGGTAAAGATTAACCCGAGAGTTACTCAGTTGTTTAATTTCCATTCACTTAAACTGTAGTTCAGAATTTTGTATATTTCACAAAACACAAAGATCGATAAAGCATTCACATTTTGAATTCATGTTTGTATCCTGTGTGATCGCCTTACTTTGCTCTCCAAATGCACAAGTAGTGGTTTGACTGCACTGTAGAAAAAGATATCATCCTTGATAAAACCATAGTATGGAGCGGGTAGCAGAATTCTATCTGTTAAAACAGAAACAGAACCAGTCAGTGCAGTGAATTTCAGAATCAAATGATAAATGATCAGATGACAAACGTAAAATTATTAATTTGCTGAATCAACAGGTCCATTTACCAGCATAAATGCTGCAATTAACTAATGGCATATGGGTAAATGGTGTTATAAATAATATGCTCTGGCACAAAATAACATCCTAGGGTGTGTCAGGGATTTAAATAGGTGTCAATAATGAGAAATATTGGGAATGCACTAAAATCATAGAACCCCTATAATGGAGAAGGAGGCCATTCAGCCCATTGAGCTTGCACTGACAACAATCCCACCCAGGTCCTATTTCCATAACTTCACATATTTACCCTAGTCCCCCTGACACTACAGTAGCAATTTAGCATGGCCAATCAACCTAACCCAAACATCTTTGGAGTGTGGGAGGAAACTCACGCAGACAAGGGGAGAATGAAAAGTTAGGATGTTATTCATCTCTTCCTCATACATTTCTCTGAGTGACCAGTGTAATGTTGTCTGTTTAAGTTGTCGCCAGATTTGATAAAGCACAGATTTTTTGTGGAATTATTCTTGAGATGTTGGCATGACTTCATTTATTACCCATCTCTAGCTGTCCTGAATGGGTCATTACCTCAACCCATCCTCCCAGTTGATGGCAAGTCGCAAGTTATAAGAAAGCAAACCAACAATGATGAAACAACAGTGCGATACGAACAAATCAGGATGGTAAATGACTTAGAGAGGAATTTGGAGATAATGTTGTTGCCAAGACTTTCTTGTTCCTGGCCTTCTCAGTGACAGAGGTCATACAGCTGGGAGACATTCAAAGTAACCTTGCTGAGTTGCTACAGTATTCATATATTTAACATATGTGTGGTCCCCAAGGCCAAGCAATGGTCTTTTCAATGGCTACACGGAGTTCTCTAAGCCCACTTTCAGGTTTAGGCAGCAGACCTTCCTTGACAGTGAGAGTCGTTGTGTCATAGTTTGGTCTGCACAATGGCTGACCCCCGTATGGTCCTCGGCAACTCCACTGGTGATTGGTAGCTGCACAGAGGCTTTGGCCAGTCTGGAAAAAGGGCCCATTGTCACCATGGGGGATCAAAGCTGGATGAACAAGCAGTCAGGTCTACAAAGACAAAAATGATTTTTGCTGGATGTTTTCTCCGAGTAAATTTCCTGCCCTGGGTCCTCAGGTGTATTCTCTGGCATGGTATTATGAAGGTGTAACGTAGTACAGCATGTAAACTGATGCTCAGATTTAGGCACCAAGTCTTGCAGTAGTCCGCCAGCTTTGCAATATCATCGTTCAATGTGTCTTGCATTTCACGCAAAATCTGAGCCTGTATCCTACAGCGGATGTCATCTATACAGATAAATTTCTGGGATTGGATTGGGGGTAGGTTGCTGGTATACAAGTTGTACAGGGTTGGGCTAAGACAAATCTGTGAGGTAGCTCATTTATCTGTCTCCTTCAGGCAATGGTCTTATCACCCATTTTCACCCTGTCCAAAAGTAACAGTTCAGTGGTGCCAGTAGCTCAGGGAGGGATATTTGAATGAATGGGTCAACTTGCCAGACTGTATGATATGTTGCAGTGAGGTCAAGGAATAGTGCCCCTGTTCTAAGATTGCTTTGAAAGCTGCTTTCAACAAAACTGATTGGCACAAGGATATGACGACATAGGTTTTCTTCTTGTCCAAAATCTATTTGGTCCACATTCAGGGCATTCTACATTTTTAGCTTGATCCACTGTAGGATTAGGCACTCTACAACCTTGGAAGCATACTGACAGAGTTGAAAGTTTTTGACCATCTTCATTAACCTTTTGGTAACCTCAGTCTGTGTGGTGATTATTAAAATATCCATTGGGTGGAAAAAGGATCAGCTTTGGCACACTGTCTCAGTACCCAGCCTTCACCGGGAAGCCAATCATCCTTCTAGCAAGCTGAATTCAATAATCCTGCATTTAAAGAAATCCAGGTATCGTGGAATCAAAACTGCCAGCAATATAAAATCCTGTTGTTACAATGTCACCTACAGCTGGTATACACTCAGCTACAACGCACTGGGGAAAACAAACAGGGTATTGTTCAGCCTACTATGCGTCAAATGATGCTGAGATTCTGAGGTGTTATTGAGGGTGCAGCCATCCAGGTAAGCAGCCAGTATGCTATTACACTTTGAAGCTATGTAGATGGCAAGGAGACTTTGAAGGATAAGGAGACAAGTCACCTATCACAGAAAAAGTAAGATGTTGCCTTGTTAATTAAGTATGGTGATGATTCACCTTATGCAATTAAGTTTCAGAATAATAGTAGCCTCCAGGATGTTCGTGGTGAAGGAATAAATGATAGTAGAGCCATTATTGGAGATGGTCACTGCCTGGGATTTGCATGGAAAAATGTTACCTGCCACTTTTCAGCCCAAACTTGATGTTGCCCAGGTCTTGTTATATGTATGCTCTAGTTTTGGAATTGCTAATAGAGTTGAACACCACAGAATGATGAGTAAACAGCCTTACCATTGAAATGAATTCAGATAGATCATTGATGAAGCAACAGAAGTTAGCTGGACCATAGGTGCTACCCTAAAGAACTCTCACCCAGAACAATGCAGTTGGACTGGCCATTGATAACCAGGATCATGCTTCTTAGATATATTTTCCCCACTGACTCTAGTTGTATTAGGGTTATTTGTTGCCAGATTCTGTTGAATGTTGTTTTGATGTTGAGGACAATTAGTTACCCTTCCCTCCCTTCCAGGTTTTTGCACTTGCATCTGTGTCTGAATCAAGGCACTGATGATGTCAACTCAAAAGCTGGTATTTTACGTTTACAGTGCTGATGTATCAAGAAACAATATCACACTCAAGATACAATCCCTAAAAACCTAAAGGAAAATCCAAATGTTTAACTGCTCAACAAGCACCCTGTTCCAATCTTCACTTACCTCCAGGATCACACAGCACAGCGGATAGCGCAGAAAACAGAGAACCACAACCGTTAACCACAACTATCTAGAAAAATGGGAGAAAAAAGTGTAAATACCTTGTTCTTGATTAACTAGCACATCATGAACAAGTATTTTCATTCTGGAAGGAGGAAAGAGGACCACAACTTTAAAGAATTATTTCATATTCAGTTGTGTTTAACTTCAAGAGGACACAGGCCAATTACATACCAAATAATCAAGTTTTGATTCCCATCAGTGTGATTCACATTATGGAGATATCCACTCCTGTTATTTAGATATGCATCTGTTTTTTAAATTGATGCTTCACATGAGACACCAATGGAAACCCATCCATCCAAATGGAATTTAATGTTGGCAAGTGTGAGGTGGTCCACTTTGGTAGGAATAATGGTAGGAAGGACTATTACTTACGTGGAGAAAAACTGCAGCAGGCGACGGTGCAGAGGGACCTCGGGGTCCTTGTGCATGAGTCGCAAAAACCCAGCTTGCAGGTGCAGCAGGTGGTCAGGAAGGCGAATGGGATGCTGGCCTTCATAGCGAGGGGGATTGAATATAAAAGTAGGAAGGTCTTGCTGCAGCTGTATAGGGCATTGGTGAGGCCGCAGCTGGAGTACTGTGTGCAGTTTTGGGCGCCACACCTGCGCAAAGATATTTTGGCCTTGGAGGGAGTGCAGAGGAGGTTTACTAGGCTGATACCGGAGTTGAGGGGGTTGAGCTATGAGGAGAGGCTGAATAAACTAGGCTTGTACTCATTAGAGTTTAGAAGAATGAGGGGAGATCTCATTGAGACGTATAAGATGATGAATGGGATGGATAGGATAGAGGTGGAGAGACTCTTCCTGCTCAAAAAAGACAGTAGGACTAGGGGGCACAGCCTCAAGATAAAGGGGGGGCGGTTTAGAACGGAGTTGAGGAGGAACTTCTTCACTCAAAGGGTGGTGAATCTCTGGAATTCTCTGCCCGTTGAAGTGGTGGAGGCTGCCTCGCTAAATATTTTTAAGACGCGGGTTGATGGGTTTTTGATAAGAGAGGGGATTAAGGGTTATGGGGAGAGGGCGGGAAAGTAGAACTGAGCCACGACAGATCAGCCACGATCTTATTGAATGGCGGGGCAGGCTCGAAGGGCTAGATGGCCTACTCCTGCTCCTATTTCTTATGTTCTTATGTTCATAGAATTAATGAATCTTCAAGCAGCAATCAGCCAAAATCAGTTGAAGTCACAAAATGGTTAAAACACAGGAGATAACTGGTCATATCCGTGGCTGCTTTCTGTAAGAGCTACTGAGCTTGTCCTATTCCCTTGCCTTCTCCCAAAGTCCTCTTTTGAAAGCTACAATTGAATCTGCCTCCACCCCACTTTGTCAGTGCATTACAAATCCTAACCACTCACTGCATTAAGAAAAACCTTGTCCTCATCTCATCTCCTTTTTTTGCTATTCACCTCTAGTTCTCAGCTCTTCCACCAATGAGCACAGTTTATTTTTATCTACTTTGTCCAGGCCCCTCATGATTTGAAAAACCTCTATCAAATCTTCTCTCCACCCTCTCTCCAGCTCTAGAACTATTCTTGCAAATCCTTTTTTGCACCTTTCCCAATGACTTCACGTTCCTATAGTGTGGTTCCTCAAATAGGTCAGAATGTTCTGGCTGAAGCTGGATTAGTGTTTTATACTGGCTCTATGCCTCCATCTATAATTTCCAGGATTCCATATGTGTTATTAACTATTTCTCCATCTGTCCTACCATCTTTAAGGATTTGTGTACAATTAGTCCCCAGGCCTTGGATCACTGTCTGTGTGGAGTTTCTCCACATGTCTGCGTGGGTTTCCTCTGAGTGCTCCGATTTCCTCCCACAGTCCAAAGATGTGTAGGTTAGGTTGATTGGCCATGTTAAATTGACCCCAGTGTTAGGGGATTAGCAGGATGAATATGTGGAGTTACGGGAATAGAGCCTGGATGGGATTGTGTTCAATGCAGACTCAACGGGCCAAATGGCTCCCTTCTGCACTGTAGGGATTCTATGGTTCTAGGCTCCCTGCTCCTGCACCTCCATTAGGACTATATGCTTCATTTCATGTTGCCTTTCCTTGTTCTTCCTACCAAAGTGCATCACTTCACATTTCTCTGCATTAAATTGAATCTGTTACCTGTCTACCCATGTCCTCTTAAAGTTGTTCACTACCCTCCTCATAGTTCATAATACTTCTAAGTGTTGTGTCATCCTCACACACTGAAATTGTACCCTGCAGACCCAAGACCAAACCATTAATATAGATTGAGAAACAATGATCTTATCAATCCCTGTGTGAAAAACAATCATTTACCACAACTCTTTATTTACTGTCACTCAGCCAACCTTGTAATCATGCTGCCACTCTCTCTTTTATAGCATGGGCTTCAACTTTTCTGACAAGCCTGTTATGTGGCATTTCATTAAATGCCTTTCAGAAGCTCATGTATACCACATCAACTGCTTTATTCTCACTGTTACATATACAAAAAACTCAATCAAATCAGTTGAACACAATTTCCCCACAATAATTTTGTGCTTCCTTTCCTGGATTAGTCCACATTCATCTAGGTGACTGTTAATTTTGACCTGTTATTGTTTCTAAAAGCCTGCCCACTACTGAGATTGAATCGACCAGCTTGTAGTTGTTGGGTTTATCCTTTTTTGAATGAGGGGGTGAAATTTGCAATTTTACAGATCTCTGGCATTACCCCTGCACCTAAGGAGGATTGGAAGATTATGGCCAATGCCTCCGCAATTCCACTCTCACTTCCCTCAGTGCCCTCTGATCCAGTTTGTGACTTATCAACTTTATATATAGCCAACCTTTCTAATATCTCTGCTTTCTCAATTTTTTAGCCAGTCCAATGTCTCAACCAGCTCCCGTTTCACTACAACTTCGACAGCATCTCATACCTTGGTGAAGATAGATGCAAAGTAATCACTTAGAACCTCATTTATGTCCTCTGCCTCATGCATTAATCCCCTTTTTGGCCCCTTACCATTCTTATCCCTCCTTTTAACTCTCTGCATGGAGACACTTGTCACAATTTCCCAATCTTCCTTAAATTTGGGATGGTGCCAATGGGACTGGAGAATTGCAAATGCCACAACTTCATTCAAAAAAGGATGCAAAGTTAAGCCCAGGAATAACAGGCCAGTCAGTTTAACTTTAGTGGTGGGGAATCCTCGAGAAACAATAATTCTGGATAAAATTAATAGTCACATGGACAAATTTGGGTTAATTAAATAAAGCCAATGTTGATTTGTTAAGAGAAAATCTGTTTCACTTGCTTGCTGGAGTTTTTTGAAGAGGTGGCAGAGAAGGTTGACAAGGGTCATGCTCTTGAGGTGCTGTACATGGATTTCCAAAAGTATTTGGTGCTAACTTGTGAGCAAAGTTGTAAATCACTTGTACATTGCAGACATTGCTGAAGTTCCGTATTCATGCTGTTGCATAATTCATTACAATGAGCTAACCTCCAGCCACCTGGTTACTGATAACTCTGTCTCCTAACATGTAGAATGATCCTAGTGAATAAGTAGCTACAAGTTTACCAGTATTATACACTGATAAATGGCCTGGCTTCAAATGTTTAAAATTGTGTAGAACTTGATTCTGGAGTCCCTAAACTAACCCGCATTTAAAGTCTTTGGAGTTAGAGGAATAAGTACCCCCAGGATAGAGAACAAAATACATCTTGAGCAAACAAATGTCGTGGGTGCAGTTTTCCTGACCTGCTACGCAGCTCAAGAAGTGTAGTGGGCCAGAAAATTCTGATGGGAGGGTTGAAACACAACTGGCGTCCAGTCAACTGTGACTTTCTCAGGCCTTTTTTTTAATGGCATGATCACCCTCCTGCTGGGAAATGCTGATTACGGTGTCATCCGGGCTCACTAATGTTTTGACCCTGCTGGGGATCCCACCAGCGGGAATTAAAGCTGGTCCCCAGCAACGGGGACCAGGTGTGATGGTCTCACTGGTAGGGGGAGAGGCCATTGAGGCCCTCCCAAAGGTCAGGCCCCCTTGTGCAGTGCCAAGGAGGCGGGGCCTGAGGGGGCAGGGCCTTGAGGTTGGGACCAGACCAGGGCATGCCAATTAGTGGTGGTGGTGATGGGGAGGGAAACTGCTGCGCACCCCACGCAGCAATTGATGGGTGATGAAGGGGGGCAATTTGGACTGGCCAACTGGGGTGGGGGGGGAAGCTGGTGGATGTTGGGCCAGCGATTGGTGGGGGGCTCAGGAAAGCCAATGGGGAGCCCGGTGACCAGGAGGCCAGTGATGGTGGGGCCAATGTGCATGTGCCGATATCCCTATGGGGAGATCAGTGCAGTTTTTCCGCCTGTTGGTCACTTAGTTTTTTGGGGGGCAAAATCACCCCTATATCTGTTGATTTCTTATTAGCTTGACATGAAAACTTCTTAAATGGACTTCCACATCTGTCAAGACACTGAGTTGACTCAGAAAAAACTATATCTGAAGAAGTGTCATACAGACTTGAAAGTTTTTCTCTTCACAGCTGAGTTTTTCCACCATTTTTTGTTTTTATTTCAGATTTCCAACTTCCGTAATGTTTTGCTTTTGTGATACCCATATACTTCAGATTATGTTATTTTTGTGGATCACTGGTCATTACAAAAGATAAGCAATGCACTCTAAATAAAGTAAATTTGATCCGAGGGAGAAGATCAAATCATCAGAATGCCATGACTAAGATAACGTACACTTGTATAGCACCTTTGGCATGAGAAAACATCGTAATCGTCTGAAGAGAAAGGTGGATTGAGGATAATAAGAAGTCTAGCCACTACAAAAGGTTTGAAGGGTTTCCACAGTGGCAAGCTGTTTTGGCAAAGGGAGAGGTCAAAACAACGAGTGGCAATGCTGGACAGTGGTAACTACTCACGTTCTCAGGCTTCAGGGGCACCGGTGCTTTACAATAGCACGTCAAAAACTTTCCCACTTGTACTCTGAGGCTGAGATGGCAGCAAGACAAACAGAAAAATGTTTTGAATTTGTTTCTTACACATTTCTCTAGATATACAAATGCACAGATACAGTTAATCATTAAAAAACATTTTTTTAAAGGGAATCAAATCAAAAAGCCTCAGTGTTACAAAATGCTAATTGCACATTGCCAATCTTTTTCTTTAAGTTTTCATTTACAGTATTTGGCCATTACTGGTAAGGCCAACATTTATTGTTCACCCTAATTATCTTTGATAAGATGGTGATATGTCACCTTCAAATGTCTCATTCCTGCAACGAAGATTCTCCATAGGGAGAATAAGGAGTTTCAGTGGGGCTTAACCAGGTGCAAGTGGAGAGACAGCGCAGTGTCCAACTCACATACTTTCATCCATCCCCCCATCTTACCCCCAAAGTCATCCCTAAAGGAGCATTAAATTCTAGTCTTCAGCAACAGAAATAAGCATGTCATAAAGAGAAGGACAGCCAAAGTGCACACAGCAGGACTCCACAAACAGCAACAAGGTGTTTTCCTTTCTTTGATGGTATTCATTGAGGAACTTCCTGTGTCCTTCAAATTGTAGCTTGTGATCTTTTATGTCAAACACAGACCTTTTTTATGTCTTATGTGAAACATGGCATCTCCATCAAAGCATGTTGCAATAATGGAGTTCCCACTGAGGTTGACAATTTTTACTATTAGATAGATGTGACCTAAAGTCAGCAAATAGCACAATAAAATTGCTTACAACTCATGTCCTTTCCAGTCTGGATACTGCAAGAGTGGAGGGTCTATCTGAAACATGTCAGGCTGCATCAACTGCAAATAGATAAGAAACCAATTAGCATATTATTGAACAAGGAATAATCTTTTAATAGCCAGAAATCTACATTGAAATGGTTTAAACTTTCTTTTGTGTTTCTGTATTTAGAAAGTTTAAGCTGAAAAGCACAACAGATTCTGGACAAAAATAATAAAAGAATAACCATGAACAAATCTTGTAAAGAAAAAATTACCTTTGTAATATTCAGTGAATGTATTAAATAATAGTTGCATTTCAGATCATTCCAAATTGCTTCCTAGGTTAACATTAAAAAAAATGCTTGCTGAACCAGGAAAGTTAAATTTCAAAGGGCCAATCAAAGGCATAATGAATGAGATGGGGACTTGAGAAAGTTTCTTAAATAAGAAGGAAGTGGAGAGGCAGAAAGGTTTATGGTAGACATTCCAAAATGTAAAGTTCAGACAACTGAAGTTTGTGCTGGCACCGGTGGGGTATCTGTTTCCTGTTCTCGTGATCCTGTCACTCTTCACAGCGTAAGGATACGGCAGCAAAATTAATGTAAGGCCAGTTCTTATGCATTTATTTCACTCTCAACAAAAGGATTACTCAAAGTGCAATACTAAACAGGAGGGAAAACAGTTAACAATACGTAACAAAGACTTGTTCTGAAATTGTTATAGATTTTTTAATCAATTCAATTCTATTACAACAGCAACTTACATTTATTCAGCATACTTAACTTTAGAAATAATACAACCCAAGATACTGCATAGGAATGATATCAACCAAAATTTGAGACCAGGACAGATGTAGATAAATGTTCAAACAGATGTAGCTAGGTTTTAAAGGAGAGCGAAATAGAGACAGGGTGCTCAGTGGGGAGAACTCCAAAGCATAGAATCCTACAGTGCATAAGGGGGCCATTCGACCCATTGAGTCTGCACTGTTGATATGAACAATGGGTAATGGTAAAGCACTTGGAAGGACACAGATATTTTAAAACTTATTTGTTGTTGAAGTAAAGATGCACATACCCTTTTGGAAAGCAGGTCAAAGCACAGCTTGTTCTCACTAGCTCCCAGATTAATAATGCCCTGCAAGATGGATAAGAACAAAAAGAACATAATCATCTGTAATTTCAACAAAAAGCTGCACTTAGACTTACTCACCCATCAGTTTTCAATTCACAATGTGGGTGCTAGGTTGTTCCAGCTCCAGTTAAAGTTAAAGTTAAGGTATTAGTCACAAGTCAGGCTTACATTAACACTGAATGAAGTTACTGTGAAATTCAGTAGTCGCCATATTTTGGCGCCTGTTCAGGTCAATGCACCTAACCAGCATAACTTTCGGACTGCAGGAGGAAACCGGAGCACCCAGAGGAAACCCATGCAGACACGGGGAGAACATGCAAACTCCACACAGACAGTGACCCAAGCTGAGAGTCAAACCTGAGTCCCTGGCACTATGAGGCAGCAGTGCTAACCACTGTGCCACTGTGCCACACAGTTCCAGGTCAAATTGAATTTAAGTCACATACAGAAAACTACAATATAGGATTTTCACTGCCTACAATTTAAAACATCAAAATTTAGAAACTCAACAAAGGTACATAAAACAATGGCTGACATTACTGGAAAAGATGGGAACATTCTGAAACCAGCCATCTCTGCTGTCCTATGGGAAGGGGAGGTAAGGAGGGAAAAAGGTTTCCTCTGATCCCTGTATTAGATACACTATGGCTGGAAGACATTCTCCAGAGAGATCAAAAATCCATTTTGTTGAAACATTTAGCATATTTATGAGAAATAGTGAAAAAAGGGCATTGTTGCACTATTTCTTACGTTTCTGATTCATTGAATCAAAGGAAGCTTTTCTCCAGGGGTTCAAAATACATGTGACTAAAATCCCAATTAAAGCATCCAGTTGCTGACCGCAGAGCAGGGTGAATTGCCAGGAAGTACCAATGAAGCTACATGCAGGAGAAAAACTGAACTAATTTCGACACACTTGAACTCAGGTACAGGCTATTGGTCAGAGGGAAATTGTTAGAATCCATTATTATCGAGGTGATAGTGGGATACTCAGAAAATCATAATGTGATCAGGCAAGATCAACGTGGTTTTGTGAAAGGGAAATAGTGTTTTTACTACATTATTAGATTTCTTCTGAGGAAGTAACAAGCAAGATGAATAAAGAAGAACCTGTAAACATGGCATACCTGTATTTCCAAAAGGCATTTGATAATTTGCCACATCAAAAGGTTCCTGCGCAAAATAAAAGTTCATGGTGGGGGAGGTAACACATTAGTATGGATAAAGGATTAGTTGGCTAACAGGGAACAGACAGTAGGGATAAATGAGTATTTTTCAGGTTGACAAGCTTTAACCAGGGATCAACGCGGGACCCCAATTATTTATAATTTACATCAATGCTTGGACGAAGGGACGAATGTATGGTAGCTAAAGTTGCTGATAACACAAAGATAGGTAAGATCACACAGTGACACAGTGGTTAGCACTGCTCAAAGCGCCAAGGACCCGTGTTCAATTCCGGCCTCAGGTGACTGCCCGAGTGGAGTTTGCATGTTCTCCCAGTGGCTGCGTGGGTTTCCTCCAGGTACTCCGGCTTCCTCTCGTAGTCCAAAGCTGTGTAGATTACTTTCATTGACCATGCACAATTCCCCTTTAGTGACAGGGGAATTAGTGGGATAAATACGTGTGGGTTGTGGGGATAGGGCCTGTGTGGGATTGTTTCAGTGCAGGCTCGATGGGTCGAATGGTCTCCTTCTGCGCTATAGAGATTCTATGAAAGAAAGAGTAAGAGGTATCCCTCTTAAGTAGGAGATGAGAAGATTTTTTTTTCTTTCAGGAAGTCATCAATCTGTGAAATTCTCTTCCCAGGAAGCAGTGAAGGATGGGTAATTGAATTTATTCAAAGCAGAGTTAAAATTTTTTTTGACAGACTAGGGAATCAACAGTTAGGAGGGGAACATGCAGGAAAGTGGAGTTAAAACTACGATCCAATCGGCAAAGGTCCAATTGAGTGGCAGAACAGGCTCAAAGGGCCGAAAAGCCTACTCCTGCTCCAAATCTGACATTCCTAGGTCCATCATATCTGAAGACTGTGGACAGTCATACTGGACAGTATTCACTGCACATTACATGACAAAGATCAGAATTGGAACATTGTTCAATTTGTGTCAAGCTACAGTTTCAAACACTCAGCATTTAAAGATAAGACAATGCAGTGTTTCCCTACAAGACATGTGAACCCAAACATTTCATGAACACTTTTCACCCCAATTTATCATTGTCTCTATTTAAGATTATAATCCTAAAGGCAGTGCCAAATTTATATAACGTTATGCTGTGGAAATTCATTTTTAAATGAACATCCAAGTGCATGGAATAAGTAGATGTCCCTCGCTGTGACTTCAAAATGAAACACAGGCTAAGAAATAAAATCAGTGTTCTATGACATTCTAAGATCAGTTTGGAGATATCATAGCATCCTACCCCAACAACAATTAAACGAATACAAGTAAAACTCCAAACACCACAGATAGGCAGAATTTTAAAACATATTTAAAATGGCTTAATAGACTTACATTAGGGTTCTTATCTTCATCATACTTATCTTCATGGTAGGCATCATAACCTTCCTGAGTTATTTCACAGGAATTAATAATTTCATTTCCTCTCTTTGATAAATAAATGCTAGATTCAGATCGTTGGAATGTTGGATTAGTTTCTACACCAGACACAGCATCTTTCAGTCCATTAGGTAGAGATTTGCTCTGCTGCTGCACTATTCTACTGTTACCATCTTTGGAGATGGAAGCTGAGGCTGGGGGACCACCCGTCTCTGTAGCTCGACCAGAAGGCTGTGAGAAGGCCTGGCTGAGGTCCAGGCCCAAGTTCTGCATGGAGCTTCCATGCCGAAGTGCATTCACCATCTGGGCAAATATGGTGAACATTCTGTACTCATGCTCCCTCTCCAGTTCCATCCGGCGCTGCTCCAACTGCATCCGCCTGTCTTCCAATTCCATGTCCCGTTGCATTCTTCGCTCCTCCATTTGCAAGAAACGCTCCTCCACCACTCTTTGTGCCGTTAGAAATTTCAGAAGAATGTCATCCAGAGGATCCTTTACCCGGGGTGGCTTCCTTTTCCGGCGAAGTCTGTGGAGCGCGGAAAAGGCAGGTCCAGAGGTATGCATCCCGGAGGAGGTACCACTTACATTTGGGTCCATGTAACCTGCAGAGGTAATCATAAACTACATGTTTAATGTAATTCTTCAAAACATACCTAACAGGAAAATAAAGGGTAATTGAAAGTCATTTGCTTTCCACCTTGCTTTGGTTTAGCCGTGCAGAACTCATAGAAACCCTACAGTGCAGAAAGAGGCCATCTGGCCCATCGAGCCTGCACTGACCACAATCTCACCCATTCCCTACCCCATATTCCTACATATTTATCTGCTAATCCCTCTAACCGACACATCTCAGAGCACTGAGGGGCAATTTTAGCATGGCCAAGCAACCTAACCCACACATCTTTGGACTGTGGGAAGAAACCGGAGCACCCAGAGGAAACCCATGCAGACACAAGGAGAATGTGCAAACTCCACACAGATAGTGATCCAAGCCGGGAATCGAACCCAGCTCCCTGGAGTTGTGAAGCAGCAGTGCTAACCACTGTGCTATTGTGCCGTCCTTACTGGGCAATAAACTGCCTAGACAGATTTGCTGGAATTTTACTGCCTCACTTGCCCAAGACACTTAAGATCCCACCTGAGGCCAATGGAGAATGTCGTTCGACAAGCCTCACCCACCCTGGAAATTCCGACCATTCACTTTTTAAAACAGTATTTTTAATATGCAAATTAAAGGGGGTGATCTTACCAAAACAAATCTAAATCTAGATAAAAGTGTCCAGAGGGGCAATTTTTTCAGAGTGTGGTGAGTGTCTAGGACATGCTGCCAGAGATAGTAGTAAAGGCGGGTATACAATTTTATCTTTTAAAAAGGATTTAAATAGTTACATGGGTACAATGTGTATAGATGGATATGGGCCAAATACGGATAATTGGGATCAGCTTAGGGGTTTTAAAAAAAAAGGACGGCATGGACAAGTTGGGCCGAAGGGCCTGTTTCCATGCTGTAAACCTCTATGGCTCTATGTTGAACAAGCGTGAAAATGGGAGACAATTGTGTGATTTTTTTGGGTGAGCTCCTAATCTCAATCTTACGATACTTGGATAAAAAAAGAAAGCAGATGTGATTCTCGCCGGTAGGGGGTGTGGCAGAGCCTATTCTCAGCCAGAAGCTGTCTGCTGAGCTCTAAGGACACCACTGTGCAGGTGAATTCCTAGTGCCCTGTCACCACCATGGACACTGCCCCTTCCCCCAAACCCTCACCGATCACTGACCTGCACAGCCACTTCTGATTGCCACCTTGGACTTCGCTGATTCCATTCCCCCCCCCCCCTTTCAATGCCCCGGACATCGCCCCCTCCCACTCCAACTGCCACCCTGAACATTAACCTAATCCCCAACCCACTACCACTCCAATCTCTGCCCTGGACATCACCAATCACCGCCACTCCCGATCACCAGCCCAACCAAATAGTCCTCCCAATGCAGAGTACCCCCTTTGTCCCACACCATGGAGCTCCCACCCCCACCTCATCTGATCATGGCCATGTCCCCATTGCAGGCCCGCCCCTTTTAGTCACTCTGACAATGCCCGGTGCCCACTGGGAGTACCAATTTGCCAGACTAACATTGCCAGAGTTCCATACTGGCACTGCAGGGTACTGGGTTGGCAGTGCCAAGTGGCAATGCCTAGCCTCGCCCCTGACCATCCACGGAGCTTCAATGGCCTCCGGTTTCACTGGCAAGGCCATCGCGTCTGGCCTCCATTGGTGGGAACCATACATGATCCGTGCTGGTTAGGACCTTGACCGGCGAGTAGGCAGGTAGATGCAATAGTGTCTGGGACTCACTAACTATATTGAAATGAATAATTAATGACTAACTCATTATATTTAAATTAACTAATGAATATTGAAATTGGCTCTGCGCCTGTAAGCTGATTTCACCAGCAAATCAGTGCGAATAACATCGCAAGAGACGAAAGACTGGGTACAAACTTAATGATTCACCTCTGTCCTGATCTTACTGGCTCGCCAAGCCCCCAGAGTGTTCACAAAAGGGATTGAAATAATCAAGATAAAAGCAAACTACTTCAGATGCTGGAATCTGAAAGAAAAACAGAAAATGCTGGAAAATCTCAGCAGGTCTGACAGCATCTGTGTGGACAGAATACAGTCAACGTTTCAAGTCTGGATGATCCTTTGTCAGACAACTGGGTGTGGGTCCTGAAACTTAAAACCAATGGAAGGGACAAAACTAACCAATAAAACTTGATTCAGGACTCAAGGATTTTAGTTTTCCCTCTGTCAATAGCTGTTCATGACTTTCTATGGTAAAATTCCTGCGCTTTGTCCAAATGAGCATGACTTGTCTAATTTTCAGGGTTGAATGGGGATGGCAGTGGTCATCGTAAACAAGTCCAACCTCGAGTGGGGTTGATACATAGCAAACCAGGAATAGAAACATTCCAAGGGTTTTACCTTTCTTAACCCAAGCATTTGAATATTCTTGCCAGCACCTTGGCTGAAATTGATCAACTCTGGACAGACCAGGAACCCGAAACTGGGGTCTCCCTGTTTTGTATTTCTCACTTACTCATTGGATAAGCCTGTTAATTCTCTGGTAAAGCCTATTTATTACTCAACTTTGATCATTAAAAATGCAATGTTACCGAGTAACAAACAGCTGCATCTTACATGCGTGTTTTCCATCTTAAGAGACATGAGCCTTTCAATAACCATGAAAACAACTTTCTGCTAAAACACAGAAGTGATATTTTACACAGTTTCCCGTCGCTAGATACCGGCAGCAGACACACTCAGAGCTGCAGACTATAGTTTGGTATCGGTACTGAACAGGCCACAGTGATTTTTCACTTTTATCACATTGATAAATAGTTGAAGTTCAGTGAAATGTTAATTTTTACTGATATTGATCTAGAAGAAAATGCAAATTCCTTAAAGCTTTTGGTCAATGTAATATGCCTGAACAACGAGATGATTTCTTTCCTTTGTTTTCTTCATGGTATGTGGGCATCACTGGCAAGGCCAGCATTTGTTGCCACCCCTGATTGTCCTTGAAATCAATGATTTGCTAGGCCATTTCAGAGAGCAGTTAAGAATCAACCACATTGTTATGGATCTGGAGTCACATGTAAGCCAGAGCAGGAAACGACAGCAAATTTCTTTCCCTAAAGGGCATTAATAAACTAGTTGAGTTTTTTTTTGAAAAAACAGCAATCAATGATAGTTTCATGGTCACCATTACCGAGGCTGGCTTTAAGTTTCAGATTTATGAACTGAATTTAAATTGTACCAGCTGCTATGAAGGGATCAAGTCCCCAGAGCATTAGCTAGGCCTGTAGATTACTAGTTCAGTGATAGTTGCTTAATCTGTGTCGAAGGTCAAACATTTCCCTGGCTGAGTCGCACTATAATTCATATCCACACCAACTGAATTTGAAAGTCTGCCAAAGCAGAGAGAAATGTACTCACTTAAAACATTGTGGCCACGACGAGCAAGTATCAAAATTTAAAGGAATTATTCAAGACAGAACTTGCGTGCCAGCATGGGCTTGCTAGTAGCACTCTTGCCTGAATTAAGCAGTTGTTGGTTCAAGTTTGACTAAAGGATCAGTGCACAAAATCTAGGCTGCCTATCCTCCCAAACACATGACCTCTACCACCTAGGAGGACAAGGCGAGCAATTGCACGAGAATATCACCCACCTCGAACTTCCTCTCCAAGTCACACACCACCCTAACTTAGAAATATATCACCATTTCTTCACAGTCCCTGGGATAAAATCTGTAACTCTCTACCAAAAATCATTTTAGAAATACTCTGAGAACACAGACTGCCACAATTCATCATGAGGAATGAGCAATAAATGACAGCTTTGCCAGCAAGACACACATCTCTTGAATGAAGAAATTAAAAAAAGCAAAATAAAGTTCTAGGGTAGTTCGGTGGCACAGTGGTTAGCACTGCTGCCTCACTGCGCCAGGGACCTGGGTTCAATTCTGGCCTTGGGTCACTGACAATGTGGAGTTTGCACATCCTCCCATGTCCGTGTGGGTTTCATCTGGTGCTCCAGTTTCCACTAAATGTCCCTTAGTGTCAGGGGGATTAATGGGAGTAAAAATGGGGCTTATGGGGATTGGGCCTGGGTGAAACTGTTGTCAGTGCAACTCGATGGGCCGACTGGCCTCCTTCTGCATTGTGGGGATTCTGTTCTACGAAACTAAGGGAGTGTTGCTGTGTTAGCAGTGTTGTCTTTTGGATGAGATATTAAACTCTTCTACGTGAGGCCCTATTGTTCCCTCAGATACAAGAAAAACATCAAAGAACAGAGAGGCTGTCATAGTTCGAGCTAATTATCCCTCACCCAATAAAGCAGACGGTCACAGATTGTAGGACACTGCTGTGTGCAAACTGGCCACCATGTTTCCGCCACAAGTGACAACACTTCAAAAAGATCTTAATTGATTATAAAACATTTTGGGCTATGCAGAAATCTTGAAAAGCACTCTGTGTAAACTCTAGTTTCTTTTTTTACAATTCCATTGGATCGGAAGAAAATCAAAATCTTTTTTGGCCAGTGGAGAGAAGTATACTTTGAAACCCCGGTTGCTTGCCTACTATGCACTCTGTCCCTGGAGTATTGATGTAATATTTCTTAACATTGTACCAATCAGAAAAAAAAATCTGTACAACAAAAAGCAATGCTAAACATGAAGACTAAATAGTAACTTAGTTAATGTTCTTGGGTCAAATTCCTCACTAATAAAGAAAATCTTGGCTCCTACCTTAGAATAGGTCCGTGCTTAATTTTTAGAACCTGCCAGTAATACAATCTTCAGCAAGTGCAGAAAGCTACAATCCGTGATGTATATATAGGGTAAAGTACAATATGCTAAGTAGCCACCAATTTACTGATTAACACCTCAAGTCACAAGGGCATTTGATTCCCGAGCTGTCAATGCTACAAACACTGTGTTTTATAGCCTATACATTACACAATGATTTTGCCCACTTCCTTTTTTTTTGCAGCACTAAAACTCTAAATTCAACATCTCTGTTAAGCTCCCATTTGGCTGGGCTCTGCTACAATGATTCTGCCCTACCTTCAAACTGAACGATAATTTTCAAACAGAACTGCTCCTTTGTTCTTTACTTCACCGGACTTTCTCCCTTTTGCTTTCAATTATTTTCAGTGTCACGGGACAAAACAATCAGTAATGGCTTTGATACTGGTTTCGAAATGCTAGGGTTTTGTATTTTGGTTGAAGCAACCAATTTGATTGCAGGAAAAGTTTACATAAAATCTTTCAAAAAATTACAAAGTGTTTAGTTTAAAAGAGAAAGGTATAGTCTATGTTAGAAAATCACAAAACCGGTGTGTAAAGATTGAGGATAGTTAGCCTCGGGTAAACCCACTTTCATTGCTCAGATCTATGCAAAATCTGGATTTTGCACGCCTGCCCTCTGGAGTTTTTATGAAATATTGCAGAAGTTGGGTATGACATCACATTAGGCGCAGTAAGTGTAGAGTCCTGTAGGTTTGTCACACCAAATCAAACCAGCTGCTCACTATTGAGACTTATTTTTTATTTAACTTCTTGTGTGCTTTAATTCACAGTTAGAATCCCTGCAGTTCAGAAGGAGGCCATTTGGCCCATTGAGTCTGTACCGACCACAATCCTACCCAGACCCTATTCCCATAACTTCACATATTTAGCCTGCTAATCCCCTGACACTAGGGTCGATTTAGCATGGCCAATCAACCTGATCCTCACATCTTTGGACTGTGGAAGGAAACCGGAGCATCCGGAAGAAACCCATACACACACTGGGAGAACATACAAACTCCACACAAACAGTGGCCCGAGGCCGGAATTGAACCTGGGTCACTGGTGCTGTGACGCAGCAGTGCTATTTGGCTGTCAAATAGGAGGCAGAGAGTAGGGATCTATGGGTGCTATTCGGATTGGTGGTTGGTGACTAGTGGAGTGCCCCAGGGGTCAGTGCTGGGGCCTCAGCTATTCACCATTTATACAGATGATCTGGAGGAGGGAACCGAGTGTATGGTGTCGAAATTTGCTGATGACACCAAGATTGGTGGAACGGCAAATTGTGCGGAGGGTGTGGAGAGTCTGCAGAAGGATCTAGATAGGCTGGGCGAATGGGCCAGGAACTGGCAAATGGAATTTAATGTTGGCAAGTGTGAGGTTGTCCACTTTGGTAGGAATAATGGTAGGAAGGACTATTACTCACATGGCGAAAAACTGCAGCATGCGACGTTGCAGAGGGACCTCGGGGTCCTTGTGCATGAGTCGCAAAAACCCAGCCTGCAGGTGCAGCAGGTGGTCAGGAAGGCAAATGGGATGCTGGCCTTCATAGCGAGGGGGATTGAATATAAAAGTAAGGAGGTCTTGCTGCAGCTGTACAGGACACTGGTGAGGCCGCAGCTGGAGTACTGTGTGCAGTTTTGGTCGCCACACTTACGCAAGGATATTTTGGCCTTGGAGGGAGTGCAGAGGAGGTTTACTAGGCTGATACTGGAGTTGATGGGGTTGAACTATGAGGAGAGGCTGAATAAGCTAGGCTTGTACTCATTAGAGTTTAGAAGAATGAGGGGAGATCTCATTGAGACGTATAAGATGATGAATGGGATGGATAGGATAGAGGTGGAGAGGCTCTTCCCGCTCAGAAAGGACAGTAGGACTAGAGGGCACAGCCTCAGGATAAAGGGGGGGCGGTTTAGAACGGAGTTGAGGAGGAACTTCTTCACTCAAAGGGTGGTGAATCTCTGGAATTCTCTGCCTGTTGAAGTGGTAGAGGCTGCCTCGCTCAATATTTTTAAGACGCGGGTTGATAGGTTTTTGATAGGCAAGGGGATTAAGGGTTATGGGGAGAGGGCGGGAATGTGGAACTGAGCCACGACAGATCAGCCATGATCTTATTGAATGGCGGGGCAGGCTCGAGGGGCTCGATGGCCTACTCCTGCTCCTATTTCTTATGTTCTTATGTTCTAACCACTGTGCCAACATGCCTTTACTGTGGAAAGTTTAAAAATTGTATAAAGCACATGCTTGCCCTTTGTACACTTGGATCTTGTTGTTGCACTTGTCTTCTAGCAGCAAAAATTCCACTAGAGAACAACCAAATAAAAAATTGTACAACTATTGAGTCCATCTTTGATGGTGGCTCAACAATGGAGAAAGAAGCACAGCTAACATAACGCCCTAACTATGCATGCCAAAATATCACAGCACACTGAAGACCCTGCGTACACATAGTTGCATAGGCCACTGACACCTCAAGTCAACAGGTGAAATCCTATAAATGGATAAAATAGACACACCAAATTATACTGCTACTTACATATGCATGTACATCAGCACTCCAGGTTTCAGCAGAAACTGCAGTATTCTGGATGGCGCAATGCAGACAATGCACAATTCTACCTTGCTTTTCAAAAATGATTCCGTAAATTGTCACACCACTGTGCACAAGAGATTGCACTGCTGCCTCACAGCACCTGCGACCTGGTTTTGATTCCCAGCTTGGGTCACTGTCTGTGTGGAATCTGCACATTCTCACTGTGTCTGCTGTGGTTTCCTTCCACAGTTCATGGCTAGGTGCATTGGCTATGCTAGAATTCTCCCTCAGTGCATCCGAACAGGTGGGGCAGTGTGGTGACTAGGCGATTTTCACAGTAACTTCACTGCAGTCTTAATGTAAGCCTACTTGTGACACTAATAAGTAAACATTAAACTTCACTAAGAAAGGCTAGATGGTATGGGATTGACTGGCAGATTTAGCTTGGATAATGGGAATTAGCTGCTTTGCAGATTCAGAGGGTAGTTATGAATTATAGGACACATGCGCAGCTGGTCATTACTGTAAAGGAATATGGAAGAAAGAGTTGCATTTATATTAAACTCAGGACACGCCAATAAGCTTTACAGCCAATGAATTATTTTTCAAGTACATTCACTGTTGTAAGGTACAAACTATACCAGCCAATTTGTGCACAGCAAGATTCTGCAAAAAAAGCAGTGCACTGTGCTATTAATGAAATAATCTGCTTTTTGGTATTTTTGAAGGATTAAACGTGGCATGGGAAACAGTGAGAACTTCCTTGCTCTTTCTAGAAATCATGCTATGGGACCTCCTACCCATGACGTCCCATCTGAAAGACATCAGGCAGGATCTTACTGGCTCACCATGCCAGCCAATCAGGCAGTGATCGGGGAGGGGGGTGGGGTTGATGTTCAAAGCGGCCATCAGTCGGTCAGGGTGTGCCAGGCAATGTCCTTTGTGGGGGGTGGAGTGACAGATCAAGGCATCTGTACAATGGCACCCTGACAGCGCAGCAGCTGGCCTCCCAGGTGTGTTGAGACTCCATCCACCCTACTGGCAAGATTCACAGTACAGTCTCCATTGCACAGAGTGCTGTGAGTCACTTTCACCAACCTCACTGCAAAAAAAAGCAGGCAAGAAAACCTCCCATTTTTCGCCTGCTTTACACGTAGAACTTTCTCAAGAAAATCCCGCCCACCCCCATTCCCTTTGTACTGCATGGGTATGTCAAAGACTGTGTCGGTTCAGGTTTCTGGAACAGAACCTAAACGTACAATCTTCTGGCTCAGGCGCTAATAGCCCAGAAGACATTGTTAGTGCATGTGCTCTTCATCATCTTTATTAGCAACGAGGAAACAATGTACAATTTTTATCTGACAATGACATGTGGGGTGTTAGCACCTTAGATTAAATAAATTGCCTACATGGGCAACTAAGCCCATTGGGCAAAGAGGCCAGTGTGGACAGATGTTTTCCAATAGAGACAAATGCAGCATGATGTATTTGGGCCAGGTGTGTATATATATAAACATTGGGCTTGCAGTTCATAGCCTTATCATGAGGCTATGATGATGGAAAAAGTTGTTTGGAATGTGTTACACAAAACTAGAACAATTCTGAATATGTATTAGGTCGCAATTTGGTTACATCCACATTATGCTCAGTTTGTTCCATCACATTGTCTCAAGGAAAATGAGGCCCTTTGAACTGATCTCAGGGACATCATTTAACTCACATCAAGTGACAGTAAATCAAATATTTGTCAATTGGGTTAATGTAACATGTTAAGCAGCACTGGAATAAAAACTGAACAATATAGAAAGGTGGAAAAGGAAACAAAAAAGAACAAAGGATGAAAACTAAAGAAGAGAATGTGGGAAATAAAAGAAGAAACACAAAGCAAGTGAATAGGGCAGGAACAGACAGAGTGTGAAGCAGAGAATGGAGGGACAGAGAAGAAAGGAGAAAAAAAATTAGAGTGAAAGAGGAAAAGAGGAAATGAAAGGGGATAGGTGAACTGAAATGAAGGAGGCACGTGGCAGGCCATCTGATAAGGAAGGGATATGGAAGGGGGAAGCAGATGAGCAGATCGGGAGGAGGGGAGAAGCATATGAGACATACTGGGAGGAAAACAGTGAGGAGAGGATAATATAGACCCAATGTGAGGGTGAGGAGCAGGGAATGAGCCAGACAGAGAAAAGAGGGCGAGAGATAGAAGGCATGTGTGTTGGTGGAGAGGGCGGAGTACAACCAGTTAGAAGTCAGGAGTGATAGAGAAAGGGAGATAAAAGGAGAGTAAGACAGATAGAGAGTGAGATAGAGAGTGAGAAAAATACAGAAAGACTAAAGAAAGACAGAATGCAAGAGGAGAGAGGGATGAGGAGGCAAGGGTAGGTATTAAGTACCAACCTGTTGGAGAAATGGCATTCTCTGTAGGATTATCGAGCCGAGCCGTTGGTGACCCATCATGATGTCCTCCTTCCAACAGGCTCCCATCCATCCCATGATCATCCCCAGTTTGAAGGACAATGGAGGGGGGTGGTTCAGGTGTCTCGCTGTGCTCGTCTGAGTCCACTTCTTCACATTTAATGTCCATTAGTTCCTGAGGATGGTGTGAATGAGAAATACCATGTGGAGGAGAAGTAAGATGATGGTGGTGGTGATGATGAATGTACCCATCCCCTGCTGCCAGAACACCTGGTGGAATCTGCTGTGTTATCACAGTGTTACCCACAGTACTGTAACAAATATTTGGCCTGTTGGACAAGACTCTATCCATCACCTCAAAGAATTTCCAAGTCCGCCCTCCCCTACAAATCTTGTTGTTATCCTTAATTCTTCTGTATTCAAGTTTCATTTTTTTGATCTTCTCCCGGCACTGGTCTCCTGTCCTGTGGATACCCTTTTCCCTTAAGACTTCTGCTATCCTGTTGAAGACATGTTGGTTTCTCAGACAACTCTCCAACTCCATCTGAACGGACTCATCAGCCCAAAGCTGCAGCAGCTCCACCACCTCAGGATCTGACCAGTTACTCCCACGCTCGTATTTCTTGCCTCGGAAATCCATCACATTTCATTAGGCTGAAAGACCTTAACAGCAAAACAGTATATTTTAAATATCTCGCTGCAATCTCATTTTACAATCCATCAGTAAGAAGTAACTAACATCTGAAAATATTTACATTCCCCGTCAAGTCATGATAAACTTTACCATTGTAACATACTCATACTAACTGCACACGAAAGATAAAGTTACTTTCTTACACCCAGATGATTTACATATGAATAGGAACAGCTAAGGAAAGTGTTACTTGTCTTCCATTTATATTTGAAGTTTGCTTTACAAGAAAGACCATTATGATGCCAATACACTTTTAACTTGATATTACAGCTTCAAATAAAATTCATACTTTCTAATGTTAAATTTTGACTTACCTTAGTGTTTGATAAAATACCATATAATCCCAAAGTCCTTTCTGCAGTCAAAGAAATGGAAGTGACACCTTATGTGGCAGTTCCACTCATAGCTTGAAGTAATTATTGTTTAAGCATCAATGTGGTCTGTGCAAGATTTGTTTTGAGATAAGCCCAGGAGGGAATGGACCTGAATCATAATGGCAGTGGTTCTATCATCACCATGAAGAACAGAAGGAGATATCAGGATTAAGATGATATTGTTGGATCCATAGCCTGGTTTTAAGAGAAAAGTGCCATGCAGAACCTAATCAAATCAAAACTGGTTTGGATGAAAACAATTCAAAATCAATGTCAAATTTCTGAGGAATTGCATGTGAAACAGTATTTCTTACAAAGGAACCTGGCCTTACTTCAAACAGGAAAATGAGACAATAAAATATATTTATTTATATCACCAACAGCGCGCTCAGTTTGAAAAATCCAAGAGTGATGGTACAGGAAAGCAGTAAGCTGATTGATTGGTAAGAACTGATATTCGGGACCATCTTTAAATAACAGAAACTTAAACAACTCAACAAGATAACAATTAGGGAACAAAGATAGGAGGATAAAGAATAAAGAGAAAGTGAATCTAAGAGCAGAACCAGATGGTTAAAAGACAATAAGAAAGAGTGGAGTGCAAGTTTACATCTCCTAAGGTAATCTAAGCTGTTTGGTGAGTATAGTTGGATTGGTTTATTTATTTGTCACAAGTAGGCTTACGTTCACACTGCAATGGCCTTGCTGTGAAAATCCTTCAGTCGCCACACTCTGACACCCGTTTGGGTACACTGAGGGAGAATTTAGCATGGCCAATGCACATCTTTGGACTAAGGGAAGAAACTGGAGCACCTGGAGGAAACCCACACAGACATAGGGAGGACGTGCAAACTCTACACAGACAGTGACCCAAGGCGGGAATCGAACCCGGGTCCTTGGCAGTGAGGCAGCAGTGCTAACACTGTGCCATCCTTTATTGTTAAGATATCATTATGTGATTATAGAATATATTTATGAAGTGGGTAAAGTGGGGGTTGGAGTGGTGAACAGTCAGTTGTTATGGTACACATTGGTACAAATGACGTAGATTTAAAAAAGGTCCTAAAAGCAGAATATAGGGAGCGAGGAAGCAATTTGAAAAACAGAACTGCAAATGCAGTTATTTCAGGATTACTATCAGTGCCATGTGCTAGTCAAGAGTAAAAACAGCAGGATATATATAGGATGAATATATGACTGAAAAGATGGTGAGGTGAAGGGTTTCACATACCTGGGACATTGAGACCAGTTCTGGGAAGGTGGAACCTGGACAAGCTGGAAGGGTTAAAAGGGCTAATGTTTAGGTTTTGAACCTGAATGCTCAAAACAACTAAAATAAAATGGGTGAATTAGTTGTGCAGATAGATGATAAAGGGGTACGATATAGTTAGGATTACAGAGACATGACTCCAAAGTGACCAAGGATGGGAACTAAATATTGAGAGCTATTCAGTGTTTAGGTTGAACAGACAGAAAGGCAAATGTGATGGAGTTGTCTTGTTGATTAAAGATATTCATACAATATTGAGGAAAGATATTAGAACAGACAATATGGAATCTGCATGGATTGAGTTAAGAAACACGAAGCAGCAAAAAACATTCAAGTGGGTGCTACACAGAACACAGAAAAGTAGTGGTAACGTTGGGAATAGCATTAGACAGGAAATCAAAGATGCATGTGTTAAAGGGTAATTATAGGTGTTTTTAATCTGCATATTGATTGGGTGAGTCAAATTAGTCACAGAACAAAAGAGGAGAAATATCCGGAGTGTATAGAGGATGGTTTTCTGGATCAATATGTTGAGGAACCAACAAGGGAATAGGCCATCTTGGACTGGGTCATGTGCAATGAGAGAGGATCAATTGGCAATCTATTTGTGAGAGAACTCTTCAGAATGAGTGACGATAATATGATTATTATTTGAATGGCTGTAAATTGAGAGAGGTGGCTACTTAATGAGACCTTGGTGTCCTTGTGCATCAGCCACTGAATATAAGCATGCAGGTACATCAGGCAGTAAAAAAGGCAAATAGTATGTTGGCCGTTATAGCAAGATAATTTGAGGGTAGGAATAGGGATATTTTACTGCAATTGTATATGACATTGGTGAGGCCACACCTGCAATATTATGTGCAGTTTTGGTGCCCTTATCTGAGGAAGGATGTTCTTGCTGTAGATACAGTGCATTGAAAGTTTACCAGGCTGATTCCTGGAATGGTAGGACTGTCATATGAGGAGAAAGGAAGTTGGTTAGAATTATGTTAATTGGAGTTTAGAAGAGTAAGAGGGGATAAGATTCTAACAGGATTAAACAGGGTAGATTCAGAAAGAATGTTCCTGATGGTGGGAGAATTCAGAACTCGGGGTTGCAGTTTGAGGATTAGGATTGAGGTGAGATGAAATTTCTCCACTCAGAGAATGATGAATATGCGGAATTCATTATCAGAGAAAGAAGTTGAGGCCAAAACATTGTGTGATTTCAAGGGGGAATTAGATGTTGGTCATCGGGCTACTTAGGGGTAAAGGGATCAAGGAATATGGGGGGGGAGCAAGGTGGGATCAGGGTACTGAATGTTTGATGACCAGCCATGATCATAATTAATTGTGGAGCAGGATCAAAGGGCCAAATGGTCTACTCCTGATTTTGTTTTCGATTGTATGTTTCCATATATTTTGCAATTTTTTTTTCTGGGATCACTCAGATCCCTGAATCAGATCCATTTTCTCAGAAGGAAATACTTCAAGCTACACATCAAAGACAAAGGAATACAACTACAGTTCAGATATTCCAGCCATGTTGAAATACAGCAAAATAAGTATAAATATGTATTTATTTAAAGTTTATTTACTATTAGTCACAAGTAAGGCTTACATTAACATTACAATGAAGTTACTGTGAAATTTCCTTAGTCATCACAGTCCAACACCTGTTCAGGTCAATGCACCTAACTAGCATGTCTTTCAGACTGTGGGAAGAAACCAGAATACCCAGAGGAAACCCACACAGACAGGGGGGGAATGTGCAAACTCCACACAGACAGTGACCCAAACCGGGAACTGAACCTGAGTCCCTAGTGCTAATTACTCTGCCACCATGGTATTGTATAGTTACAGGTAAATGCTGTGTCCCCTGAGGGAATTCAAGGTAAATTTTTGCTATGGATAAGAAATTGGCTGAAAGATGGAAAATAATGGGCACTTGTTATGCTGGAATGGGGGAGAAGCATTGAGTTGGATGCCTCAGCAAAACAACATTGGGATCATTATTGTTTCTAACTTTAATCAAGACATGGACTCAGAAATCAAATGCAAGTTGAGTTTGTATATAGTACTAAATTAGAAAGGGCAGTTGAATAGAAGTTCAAAACTTAAATTTCATAATTGCCCAGGTCAATCTGAGTAAGATTGATAAGTAGAGAACCTTTCATTTATATAGCACCTTTTGTAACTATAAGACATCCCAAGACGCTGTACAGCTACAAGGTACATTTGAAGTGCAGTCATTGCTGTAATATAGGAATTGCAGTAGTCATTATGCACATAGCAAGCTCTGACGAGGCTGATTGACTCTGACAAGGCCTATTCACTAGGCTGATACTGGAGATGAGAGGGTTGGACTAGGAAGAGAGACTAAATAGACTGGGTCTGTACTCGTTAGAGTTTAGAAGGATGAGGGGGGACCTTATAGAGACGTATAAGATAATGAAGGGGATGATAGGGTACAGGTAGAGAGATTCTTCCCTATTAGAAAGGATAGCAGGACTAGAGGGCACAGCCTCAAGATAAGGAGGGGGCAGTTTAGATCAAAGTTAAGGAGGAACTTCTTCACTCAAAGCGTGGTGAATCTCTGGAATTCTCTGCCCATTAAAGTGGTGGAGGCTACCTCGCTAAATATATTTAAGTCACAGGTAGATAGGTTTTTGATAGACAAGGGAATTAAGGGTTATGGGGAGAAAGCGGGAAAGTGGAACTGATCCACTTCAGGTCAGCCATGATCTTACCGAATGGCAGGGCAGGCTCAAAGGGCGAGATGGCCTACTCCTGCTCCTATTTCTTATGTTCTTATGTTCTCATGACAATCAGCAATGTAAAAATTATATATATTTTTGCTGCGTTGATTGAAGGACAAATAATGGCCAGGACCCCAGGGACAATTCACCTACTCTTCTTCAAAATAGTGCCATGTGATCTTTTACGTCTGCCTGAGAGGGCAGACAGGAACTTAGTTTAACTTTGCATCACGTCTAACTATGCAGCACTCCTTCAGTACTGCACTGAGAGTGTCAGCCTTGATTTGTGCTCAAGTTCTGGGGTGGGACTTGAATCCACGATGTTATTAGATGAAATGCACATTAGAATGAAAACTGGGTAATACACATAGTCCATGAATGGTATTAAAATAACTAGGGACAAAGTTGAAAGTAACCCAGAAGTTTTCCGAAACCCAACACTCAATAATCCAACCAACACAGAATGCTGAATGTTTTAGCCAGAACAGCTGAATACAAAAAGTAAAAAAAAAGTTTATTTATTAGTCACAAGTAAGGCAGTGAAGTTAACGTAAAATTCCCCTGGTCAAGAGAAAATCATGAGCAAACTATGTAGGTGCTGGTTAGAACACACCTTGAATACTATGTTCAGTTCCAGTCACTGAGACACAAAGGAGATATTGAAACATGGGAAGCATTGAAAAGAGGTGGCCCAGTACCTGACGCCTAATCTTCAGGATTTAAACTATGAGGAAAATAATCTAGTGATTTGTTTTTTTCAGTAAGGAAAGAAGGCATCTGAAAGATGATGTTCAGGAGGAATATAAGATTTAGAGAATTTAAATTTTAAGTCCAGAACATAAAAACACTGAATTAATTTTGGAACCAATTGGATGATGCAATGGGGAAGGGATGGATTTTGCATTTTTCTCCTCCATATAGTCCCAAGTCTTTTCTGTGGTCAAGGAATGGAGGTGACTCCTTAATGGCAGTTCCACATAGCTTGAAAGAATCATTGTCAGGCAGACCTTCAAGCATCATTGTGATCTATACAGCTGCATAACCCACTTCCAACACGGTCTACCATACCTGAAGGAATCAATTCCCCCATCCATCGAAACATATTTCGTGCAATATTTCGGAATCTCATTTGCCCTTTGCTCCAGAACTCCAAAGTATTTTGTATCATCTACATCACCTGAAATAGTTATCATCAGATAAATCCAGCTGTCAAGACATTGTTGTGCTGCTCTCTCTTGCAACCCCTCAAAAAAGAAACCAACCATTTTTACATTCCACTAACTTAACGAAACCAAAATTGGATGGGCAAGGATTGTTCTTAATGTGATGGATTGAATGTGAGTTTATCATTTCAGCACACGTAGGCGTTTATGTGTGGAAACTCACACCATTGAGAAATACAGACTCAGTCAATGTGGGATAGAGGGAAGGAGCACTGCTGTGATTTTTCACAACGGTTGGAGCTGGTTGCTTCGAGGATGAATGAAGACTGTGGTGGAGCGGGGCTAACTGTCATCTACTTGGCAATAAACCTTGTTAGTGACAAAAGAAGTCGACAATAACAGTGCAACATTGTCTGCAGTCGGCAGCACTTCAGAAGAAAAAGTTTGGCAGAATCTGCAAGACAGGGGAAAGAAAGGAAATTGCCATATTCAAACTGCCAAAAATAAAAAAAATGCTTTGTATATTTTTGGTTCTTTTTTATTTCCCCAATTCAGTTTTCTGAAATATTGTATTTCGGAATTTTATCTGCCTTTTATTCCAGGACTTCCAAATATCCCGTTTAGTTTACATCACCTGAAACAGTTGTCATCAGATAAATCCCCCCCCAAGTACCAAATACACCGACCTCAGGTTCTATTTCCATTCCAGTTATCCCGGGTTTATTTCGCCCAATTCCGCCGGCTTTTCCCCAATTGATCAGATGGTTGTATTGGCCAATTTTTAACTCATGGGATTGATGTGGCGCGATGCCCCTGCCGGTGCTACCTTTATTCCCATTTTAAACGCAGTCCGACCTGGCACAGCTCGGTCCGGACCCGGTCACAATGCCAAAATTCAACCAAGGCTTGCACTAGACAAGTGATTTACATCCGGGTTGACGGCACATGCGTGCTGTCCTTATTCCGGGATAAATTTGGTCCGTGCCAGTCTTTGGTTGTTGTACAAGGAGAGCCATTGGAAACGGGAATAGAGAGATGTGTGTGCGGGAGAAATGCAGTGTGGAGCCAGGCTAGCCGGCACGTAGGCACACAGCGCGCCTAAGAGGCTGGGAGCCCTTCCTCTGTCACACTTTGGCTCAATTTATACAAAACTGGTCAGATTTTTGAATCACTGAAGAAGTGAGACACTCACCCTAGTTGTCAACTTTTTAAAGTTTAAAAGCCATGCTGCTGCTTGCTCCTTCAAAGCAAAAGTATAATTTTAAATTACCCACCTCCTTTCTTTGCCTTAGTTCTGCAAGTAACCCTGCCAGTTTATGTGTTGGCTCTCAACAGCCTTGTTAATTATGATTATTGCCAAACCATTAAACAGTAGCTGATACTGAATTGCCACCTGTTTGCTTTTGGGACTAGTCACTCCAGTTAATGTGTGGAGTGTTACAAAATTGGTGAAATATAAACAGGACGCCCACAGTGTTTTATTAAAAAAAAGAAACTGAGTGCAACTTAATCAAGCGGAAAACAATTAAAGATTCTCTTTAAGAACATAGGTTTTAGTTTATTTTGTTATTGGCAATAAAGGACATGTCTGAACTGAAACTATGATCATATATTCTGCCCTACTTGTCTGTTCATTTTGTCTGGATTTAAGAGTGGAAACTCTAGTCTGTAGCACATGTCCAATAATGTGTTGCATATGTCAATCTGTCATACACTCCAAAAGTATAAATTCAGCAAGTAGGATGTTTTGATGTATTTTAAGGTGCTAAATAAATACTCATTTGCTATTTCTTAAGTTCTGAACCAACAGCCAAACTGAAAAGGCAAAGCTATACGCTGGTATTCCCAAATGTCACCAGCACCAGTAGTTAAAGGTCAGATGAGATGAAGTACTTGCACCTCAATGTTCAATTTCATTTTTAATGATACATTTATACAAGGCTACTAAATGCGATACATCCCTCTCAGGATGTTCTTATGATCCAATTTTTAAGGCAATGCTGTACTTTGAGGTGTTTTCCAAATATGTGAGAATCTTTCAAGAAAATGAATAAATATACAACGTTGCTACAGAAAAGAGGAAAAATTTACAGTGTGCTGAAAAATGAAATTCCATGTTACATTCATAATTTTTTGAATTTTTTTGTATTTATCCATCAAAATTCATTTTTTTTAAAAAGAGTTAGATTGAGAAAACGTGGCCCTTTCTACATGGGCAGTTATAATTAGAATATGTCTCAAGCAATAATTAACAATTTATTTCTCTAGCTGTTAATTTGTACCAAAATAGTTGCCTTTAAAATTTATCTGAGTTACTCACAAATAAGTTGTTCTGCAAAAATTTTAGTTGAAGATTTTTCATAAAGCAATTTGAATGATTTGTGGAGAAGCGCAACCCATTGATCAATTCTTGCAACCACATGCAGGCTCAAAACAGTTTTAATTCTGTTTACCATATCATCTCATTATAACAGAGCATTTACTATGGCATTGCATCTGGAAGCAAATGACATCTTAGAGAAAATGTTCCTTCTGCAGGACACAGCACAGTTTCGTTAAAGGGAAGTCATAAGAACATAAGAAATAGGAGCAGGAGTAGGCCATCTAGCCCTTCGAGCCTGCCCCGCCATTCAATAAGATCATGGCTGATCTGTCGTGGCTCAGTTCCACTTTCCCGCCCTCTCCCCATAACCCTTAATCTCCTCTCTTATCAAGAACCCATCAACCTGCTTCTTAAAAATATTTAGCGAGGCAGCCTCCACCACTTCAACGGGCAGAGAATTCCAGAGATTCACCACCCTTTGAGTGAAGAAGTTCCTCCTCAACTCCGTTCTAAACCGCCTCCCCTTTATCTTGAGGCTGTGCCCCCTAGTCCTACTGTCTTTTTTGAGCGGGAAGAGTCTCTCCACCTCTATCCTATCCATCCCATTCATCATCTTATACGTCTCAATGAGATCTCCCCTCATTCTTCTAAACTCTAACGAGTACAAGCCTAGTTTATTCAGCCTCTCCTCATAGCTCAATCCCCTCAACTCCGGTATCAGCCTAGTAAACCTCCTCTGCACTCCCTCCAGGGCCAAAATATCCTTGCGCAGGTGCGGCGCCCAAAACTGCACACAGTCCTCCAGCTGCGGCCTCACCAATGCCCTATAAGTCGTGTCTGACAAATTTACTGGAGTTCTATGAGGATGTGTCTAGGGCAGTGGATAGAGGAGAGCCGGTGGATGTGGTCTTTCTGGATTTTCAGAAGGTGTTTGACAAGGTACCTCACAAGAGGTTATTGCAGAAGGTCAGGGGACATGGAGTTGGGGGTAGGGTGTTAGCGTGGATAGAGGATTGGTTGTCAAATAGGAGGCAGAGAGTGGGGGTCAATGGGTGCTATTCGGATTGGCGGATGGTGACTAGTGGGGTGCCCCAGGGGTCGGTGCTGGGGCCTCAGCTATTTACCATTTATATAGATGATCTGGAGGAGGGAACCGAGTGTATGGTGTCGAAATTTGCTGATGACACCAAGATTGGTGGAACGGCAAATTGTGCGGAGGGTGTGGAGAGTCTGCAGAAGGATCTAGATAGGCTGGGTGAATGGGCCAGGAACTGGCAAATGGAATTTAATATTGGCAAGTGCGAGGTGGTACACTTTGGTAGGAATAATGGTAGGAAGGATTATTACTTATGTGGAGAAAAACTGCAACAGGCGACAGTGCAGAGGGACCTTGGGGTCCTTGTGCATGAGTCGCAAAAACCCAGCTTGCAGGTGCAGCAGGTGGTCAGGAAGGCGAATGGGATGCTGGCCTTCATAGCGAGGGGGATTGAATATAAAAGTAGGGAGGTCTTGCTGCGGCTGTATAGGGCATTGGTGAGGCCGCAGCTGGAGTACTGTGTGCAGTTTTGGGTGCCGTATTTACGCAAGGATATTTTGGCCTTGGAGGGAGTGCAGAGGAGGTTTACTAGGCTGATACCGGAGTTGAGGGGATTGAGCTATGAGGAGAGGCTGAATAAACTAGGCTTGTACTCGTTAGAGTTTAGAAGAATGAGGGGAGATCTCATTGAGACGTATAAGATGATGAATGGGATGGATAGGATAGAGGTGGAGAGACTCTTCCCGCTCAGAAAGGATAGTAGGACTAGGGGGCACAGCCTCAAGATAAAGAGGGGGGGGGGTTTAGAACGGAGTTGAGGAGGAACTTCTTCAATCAAAGGGTGGTGAATCTCTGGAATTCTCTGCCTGTTGAAGTGGTGGAGGCTACCTCGCTAAATATTTTTAAGATGCGGGCTGATGGGTTTTTGATAAGAGAGTGTATTAAGGGTTATGGGGAGAGAATGGGAATGTGGAACTGAGACACGACAGATCAGCCATGATCTTATTGAATGGCGGGGCAGGCTCGAAGGGCTAGATGGCCTACTCCTGCTCCTATTTCTAATGTTCTTATGTTCTTACAACTGGAGGAAGTCCACGCATGAACTAAAATACAAGGGAGCAAAGGTAGTAATTGCAAGTCTTCTTCCAAGGTTATAGGATTCTATAGAAAGGAACAGCAGAACTACTGGGCTCGAGGATCTTGGTGAGAGAAAGAGAGAGGCTTATTTTGAAAGGCAAATGGATTTTTTTTCAGTTACAGGGTAAACTTTCTTGGAAGGATTTTTGCCTTGGCTTTCTAGGTGCACACATGTAGCCAACAATTCTGAGGTAGCCTTTGGTTTGGGCAGATTTAAACCAAGGGTAAAATAGATAAACCAGAAAGTAGCACAAAAAGACTTCCTAGATTTTTCAGAAGTAAAGTACAAAATATAAATGCCACCCATGTTTAAATGGGAAGACTTAGAAATAAACTGCTGGAACTACAATCTCATGCAGCATTAGAAAACACATGTTATTGGTGTGACAGAGACAATGATTTGATATAAATGACAGTTATATCCTGCAATATGGCATTTTGCACAATCTTAAGAATGGTAGGACAGGTGAAAAGGGAAGAGGTATTGCATTATTTGTCAACAATATTTTGCTTGCTATGCATAGAAATATTAATACATCAGTTGGAGCTTGAAACTGTTTGGAGTCAGTTACTCTAAACCTTAAGTTTACAACTGGCACTTGTTACAGACTGCAGGAGAGGCATCACAGATCATGTGGAACATTGTTCACAACTAACTCAGTTTCCTAACCTGAGACCAATTTATATTATGGAAGATTTTCCTTGTATTAAATCATCTATCAGTGAACCATCTAGTGTAGTGGGGAGAATGGCCAAGACTTTTGTGAACATCATCAATGATTGTTTCCTTTCAGAGAATATTGCTGTTAGGGTGCTCTCTAAGGGTGGCAGAAAACTGTGGTACACATACATGCATTGGCTTGTTCAAGATCTCGCAGCCATCACTACAATACAGTCTTCGATTTCCTTAGCTCAAAACAAAGAGATCCAGATGTTACACTGTTACACAGATCATTCCTATTTGTAGTGCTGTTAGGAATCTTTGATCAATATTGCCATTTTCTCTTCCCCCCCCCCCCCCCCCTCACATTATTCCTTTTGAATACATTGTGTCCAAGAACATTCAGTTCTTAATCCTAACTTAGGTCAGGTATCCGAAGTATCTATTTTAAAAGTTGACATTTCAAACCTGCAACCTTTATCACCCAGAACAAAGCCACCACGTAGATAGAAACACCACCATCTGCAAGATCACAACTTACACACCACCCTGATTTAAAAATATATCACTGTTCTTTGGTCAAAATTTTGGAACTCCCTACCTAGTAGCACTGTGGGTTATACACCACACCGACTGCAGAAGTTCAAGAAGTCGGCTCAACCAGAACCTTCTGAAGGAAAATTAGTTGTTTGTAATAAATGTTGACTTTGCAAGTGATGCTTACATCCCATGAAGGAGGAAAATAATTCTACACATGTGAAATGCTGACTCACAAAATTAATGTTTGCATAGTTCCAGTAATGGGAGGATTATTCTAATAATAAATAATGTTTTGGAATTTAGAAATTTCCAATTCATAGCCAGAAGTATGCAGGGAATCTGGGGAGACATGGAGAGTTTTAGGGAGTGCACTGTGCATGTGCTAATTAGTTCTGTCCAAAGATCTTATTTTTACATCATAGGATCCCAAGCTCTACATTAAAACAGGTCTTCTGCCCAAAGCAGGCAGCTGCATCAGCCACCCTGAGGTATGCCTCTCTAAAAGTGATAGAAGACAGTGTTATGGTTCAGGTCAGAAACTCCAAATGCCTGCCTGGATCATAAGTTTTGCATCTTGTATTTGGTTAGAATAAGTATGACATATTTTATCTCAGGTTTGATTCACATGACCCACTAGAGAGCTTTTATCAACCAAAGTTTATTTAAGAATATAGTTAACATGTAAGAAAATTGGCAATAACTTTTGTCAATTACAAAGAAGAAACAAAACAACCACTATAATGTATAACCCTTAACAAATATATATAATGTGTACCAATCAAACCAATCCCATAGACAAAAGACAGTTTTCACAGATTTAATACAGCAAAGACAAATGCTGATGTGATCCTGGACATGAGTCCTTTGGATGAATGCTCTGGGTCTCTTGACACTCAGACCAGCTTGAAGTCAGAACTACAGGGAACGACTCTAGTTAAATCACCAACTGCAGGTTCTCTCCTTCAGAAAGACGAGACTTTGCTTTCAGATAACGAGCAGAATTTCCAAACAAAACAGGGAGAGAGAGAGAACCACTTTTTTTCAGCCTGCTGTCCCTTCTAAAACTCAACTCTAACTGTAGCCAAACAGAAAATGAAACTTTAAACTCACTAGAAAGGAAAACAAAACTGTCCAAACACACATGACATTCTTCCTAACAATGCAGGGCCACAAAATAACCTAGAGTAAAAATAAACAAACTCCCATTTAAGCTATTGAAGTAGCAATAAAACAAGCCCTCATAGACAACTCAGTAGTAATGAAATCAAACTGAAAAAGGTTTGCTTACAACTGCAGAAAACAAGATTTTTAAAAAACCCTTTCTTAAAGTAAACTGACATCACAACAGAGTCCAGGCATTAATGGGGTAGTAAGCCTACTGACTCAATTTTGAGGCCATTTGCACCTTGTTAACATTAACTTTGTCAAGTTAAAATTGATCCTAAACCTTTATTAAGTTTTAAGGAAAGAAAACCATATACACAAAGACACAATCATGTTTCACAAACATTTGAACATATTGCCACATAAAGGATTTGAAAATGAATTAGATGAACGCAGTTTTCACAGGTTTAAAATGCTCCTTAAAACCATAAGATATGGCATGAAGAAGAAGGAGAATTTTACTTACTAATCAAACAATTATTGAAGATGCCCTGGTATGGCCCTTTTTAATCTTGACAAAATCACTTATATCATTCTCAACTTTTAAAGCTGAAGCATGTTCCCAATAATGGTTTCACATCACTCTAAAATCATTGCCATCAAGACTGTAACATGCTTATCAGTCTTTCATGTTTCACCTCATCAAATGCCTTTCTAAAATCAATAGTACACAGGAACACATCTTTATTCATCCCTATGGCTCTTTCTGATAGCATGTGTACCAAAAAGATAACATTTCTCACTATTCTATCTTTTACAAAATCACACTGAAGAGCTGAAATTTCTGGTTTATCTAGTTCCTGGCCAAATTCATCAATATTCGAAGAAAGATCTTAATCAATCTGAGTTATCAGGCTGATGGTGTAATGGGGCTCATATTCCATCGCTCTGTGCTTTTTAGGGAGCACAATAAACATTGATTTGTTCAAGTCTTCTGGTAGTTCTCCTGTGTCATAAATATCATTAAAGATCCCTCACTCTCAAAATGCTTGCTTCAAAACCATACTATATCAAATTAACAATTTAAGAATTGGTTCCAAGATTGAATGCTGAAACAATTTACTGCACATTGCTTCTGTTACCATTTGTACCATTTCTTTTGGCACCAGGTAGATCAACTTTCCATATCAACATCTTAAATGTGGAATCATTCCTGTGTTTACAAGAATCCCTGAAACAAATATACTTTGACACTTCCAAGCTTGCACAAACTAATAAGCCCTGAAAATGGTTGAGTTGACTTTCTACCACATTCTCTGAAGGGGAGATGGTGCCATAGTGTTTTGATTTGATATGATTTATTATTATCACATATATTAACATACTGTAATAAGTATTGTTTCTTGCAAGTTATACAGACAAAGCATACCATTCATAGAGAAGCAAACAAGAGAGAGCAGTATGTAGTGTTACAGTCATAGCTAGAGTGTAGAGAAAAATTAACTTAATGCAAAGTAAGTCCATTCAAAAGTCTGACAGCAGCAGGGAAGAAGTTGTTCTTGAGTTGGTTGGTACCTGACCTCAGACTTTTGTATCTTTTTCCCACAGAAGAAGGTGGAAGAGATAATGTCTGGGGTGCATGGTCCTTAATTATGCAGGCTACTTTGCCAAAGCAGTAGGAAGTGTAGTCAGATTCAATGATCTGGGAGGCTGGTTTGATGATGGATTGGGCTACATTCACGGCCTTTTGTAGTTCCTTGCAGTCTTGGGCAGAGCAGGAGCCATATCACCTGTGATACAACCAGAAAGTATGCTTTCTATGGTGCATCTGTAAAAGTTGGTGGGAGTTGCAGCAAACATGCCAAATTTCCTTAGTCTTCTGAGAAAGTAGAGGCATTGGTGGGCTTTCTTAACTTTAGTGTCTATTACTGGAATAGTAATCCAGTGGCCCAGGCTAATGTCCTGGGGACAAGGGTTCAAATCCCACCACAGCAGCTGGTGGAATTTAAGTTCAATTAATAAATCTGGAATTGAAAAGCTCGACTCACTCAGGGTAACCAAGAAACCATTGGTGATTGTTGTAAGCAGCTATCTGGCTCACTAATGCCCTTTAGGGAAGGAAATCTGTCACCCTTACCTGGTCTGGCCTACATGTGATCCAGGTCCAAAGTTATGTGATTGACTTGTAATGCCCTCTGAAATGACCTCGAAAGCCTTTCAGTTCAAGGCCAATTAGGGATGGACATCAAATGCTGATCTTGCCCACATCCATGAAAGAAATAAAAAGCTTTCCCAAGGCAAATGGAAGTGTAGATGAAGCCAATGGATGGGAGGCTGTTTCGCATGATTGACTGGGCTATGTTCACAACCCTTTGTAGTTTTTTATGTCTTGGTCAGAACAGAAGCTGTGATATATCCGGAAAGGTGCTTTCTATGATGCATCTGTAAAAATTGGTGAGTCTTAGTGGACATGCTGAATTTCCTTAGCCTCCTGAGAAAGTAGAGGTGTTGACAGGCTTTCTTAACTATAACATCAGTATGGAAGGACCAGAACAGGTTGTTGATTTGAACATAAGAACATAAGAAATAGGAGCAGGAGTAGGCCATCTAGCCCTTCGAGCCTGCCCCGCCATTCAATAAGATCATGGCTGATCTGTTGTGGCTCAGTTCCACTTTCCCGCCCTCTCCCCATAACCCTTAATCCCCTCTCTTATCAAGAACCCATCAACCCGCTTCTTAAAAATATTTAGCGAGGCAGCCTCCACCACTTCAACGGGCAGAGAATTCCAGAGATTCACCACCCTTTGAGTGAAGAAGTTCCTCCTCAACTCCGTTCTAAACCGCCTCCCCTTTATCTTGAGGCTGTGCCCCCTAGTCCTACTGTCTTTTTTGAGCGGGAAGAGTCTCTCCACCTCTATCCTATCCATCCCATTCATCATCTTATACGTCTCAATGAGATCTCCCCTCATTCTTCTAAACTCTAACGAGTACAAGCCTAGTTTATTCAGCCTCTCCTCATAGCTCAATCCCCTCAACTCCGGTATCAGCCTAGTAAACCTCCTCTGCACTCCCTCCAGGGCCAAAATATCCTTGCGCAGGTGCGGCGCCCAAAACTGCACACAGTACTCCAGCTGCGGCCTCACCAATGCCCTATACAGCTGCAGCAAGACCCCCCTACTTTTATATTCAATCCCCCTCGCTATGAAGGCCAGCATCCCATTTGCCTTCCTGACCACCTGCTGCACCTGCAAGCTGGGTTTTTGCGACTCATGCACAAGGACCCCGAGGTCCCTCTGCACCGTCGCCTGCTGCAGTTTTTCGCCACGTAAGTAATAGTCCTTCCTACCATTCTTCCTACCAAAGTGGACCACCTCACACTTGCCAACACTAAATTCCATTTGCCATTTCCTGGCCCATTCGCCCAGCCTATCTAGATCCTTCTGCAGACTCTCCACACCCTCCGCACAATTTGCCTTTCCCCCAATCTTGGTGTCATCAGCAAATTTCGACACCCTGCACTCGGTTCCCTCCTCCAGATCATCTATATAAATGGTAAATAGCTGAGGCCCCAGCACCGACCCCTGGGGCACCCCACTAGTCACCAACCGCCAATCCGAATAGCACCCATTGACCCCCACTCTCTGCCTCCTATTTGACAACCAATCCTCTATCCACGCTAACACCCTACCCCCAACTCCATGTCCCCTGACCTTCTGCAATAACCTCTTGTGAGGTACCTTGTCAAACGCCTTCTGAAAATCCAGAAAGACCACATCCACCGGCTCTCCTCTATCCACTGCCCTAGACACATCCTCATAGAACTCCAGTAAATTTGTCAGACACGACTTCCCTTTAATGAAACCGTGTTGCGTCCGCCCTATCAAGCAATTCCCTTCAAGATGCCTCGCAATTTCCTCCTTAATGACGGATTCTAACATTTTACCGATTTGATTTGATTTATTATTGTCACATGTATTAACTTGGAGAAAAGTATTGTTTCTTGCGCACTATACAGACAAAACATACCGTTCATAGAGAAGGAAACGAGACAGTGCTGAATGTAGTGTTACAGTCATAGTTAAGATGTAGAAAAAGATCAACTTAATGCAATGTCAGTCCATTCAAAAGTTTGACAGCAGCAGGGAAGGAGCTATTCTTGAGTTGGTTGGTACATGACCTTAGACTTTTGTATCTTTTTCCTGAAGGAAGAAGGTGGAAGAGAGAATGTCCGGGGTGCGTGGGGTCCTTAATTGTGCTGGCTGCTTTGCCAAGGCAGCGGGAATTGTAGACAGAGTCAATGGATGGGAGGCTGGTTTGCATGATAGATTGGAGATCTGGACACGTAGAAACTTGAAGCTCTTGACCATTTCCACTTCATCCCCATTGATGTAGACAAGAGCATGACCTTCAATATACTTCGTGAAGTAGATGACTATCTCCTTTTTACTGACATTGAGGGAGAGATTATTGTTAGCACACCATTTCACCAGATTCTCTGTCTGTTTCCTATCTCATCATTGTTTGAGATCTGACCCACTATGTGGTGTCATCAGCAAATTTGAAAATTGACTTGGAACAGAATTTGGCCACACAGTCATAAGTGCATAAGGAGGATAATAAGGGGCTGAGGACAGTGCTTTGTGGGCACTGATGTTGACGATAATCATGGCAGTGCTGTTGCCTATTCTTACTGATTGAAGTCTGTGTGTTAGGAAGTTTAGGATCCAGTCACAGAGGGAGGAACTGAGCCCTAGGCCATGGAGTTTGGAGATGAGTTTTGTAGGAATAATGGTGTTGAAGGCTGAGCTTTAGTCAATAAATCGGAGTCTGACACAAGTGTCTTTGTTATCCAGATGTTCCAGGGTTTAGTGTAGGGCCAGGGAGATTGCGTCTGCTGAGGACCTGTTGTGGCAATAGGCAAACTGTAGTGGATTCAAGCAATCTGGGAGGTTGGAGTTGATCAGTGCCATGACAAATCTTTCAAGGTACTTCATAATGATGGATATCAGAGCCACCAGACAATAGTCATTAAGGCATGCTGCCTTGATACAGGGATAATGGTTATCTTCTTGAAGCAGTTAGGGACCTCAGCTCGGTATCAGGAGGGGTTAACAATGTCTGCAAATACTTCTGCCAGCTGGTCTGTGCAGGAAGCTGAATGCTCATGCGGGTGTCTAGTCCAAGCCAGTCGCTTTCCATGGGTTGACTTGCAAGAAGGCTGATCTAATGTCTGCACTGGTGACCTTGGATACTGATTTTGTTGAAGCTTCCAGGATGGAAGGCATCCTCTCGCTGACTTGTTCAAAACAGGCATTGAATGCAATAACCTCATCAGGGAGGGGTGCATTGTTGCCAGCGATTCTGCATGCCTTCATCTTGTAGCCTGTTATGTCTTGCAGACCTTGCTATAATCGGTGGGAGTCCACGCGGCTAGCCTGGGACTTTAGCTTGATCCAGTACATTCAGTTGAAACCTTTGATAATTCTCCGTTGATTGTATCTGGATTTTTTGTACAGGTCAGGGTCACCTGACTTGAATGTCTCAGGCCTGGGCTTCAGCAAGCAGTGGATATCCCTGTTCATCCATGGTTTCTGGTTGGGAAACACACAGATTTGCTTCTTTGGCGCACAGTGTTCTGCGCACTTACTAATGAAATTATTACTGGAGTGGTGTGTTCATTCAGGTTGGTCACTGGGTTCTTAAATATTGACTAGTCCACTGACTCAAACTTTCTGAAATTTCCCATAGGAAATGTTTTGTATAAGGACACTAAAGTAAAATTTATTCATTATTCACAAGTAGGTTTACATTAACACTGTGATGAAGTTGCTGTGAAAATCCCCTAGTCGCCATACTCTGGCACCTGTTTGGATACAGTGAGGGATAATTTAACATATTTACCACTAACAGATACAACGCACTTTCCTATTGTCTTTTTTCTCTCCGAATATTTCTCAATTATGTTTCATCTAGTAAATATCTTCCTTCTCTTTTTATCGATTTTTTTACAACAGTTCGCATTGATTTTAACTTTGGAGCTTCTCTGGATTTGCTATCATTGCCTTTTCATCATTGATGGCATCAAAGAATGCGCCAGACAAATCTAAAGCTGAATCAGTTGCTACTCCTTTGTTCAGATATATTTCCTGTTCACTTCCCAGATTTAAAGTTTTTAAATTCCCCCTTTCAGTGAGCAAATTAGTCATAGCCCTGTTCTATGCCAATAAGCTGTTTTGGTCACAGTTTCTTTTTGGTGTTACAAGATGCTTTCTATGTTCTAGCAAAAATGTAAGGTATTATTGTCCATTTTTCTTTCTTTGAATAGCTTAAAATCTATCAGCTTTCCTCATTCCACGCAGATCACGTCTTATTTAATTATTTTCAAGCTGGGCTGCCAGCTTCTGTGTTTTGTACCTTTTCTTTTTTTCTTTAACATCTTAAGTCTATCTTTTAACTCACAGTTTTTCAAAATCATGGGCTGAAGCTGACTTCAGGGACTCTGGGTTTTTCAGCTGCATTCTGCAATTCCACAATGATGGACATGGCTATTCTCTGTGTTGCTTCATCTCAGTGTAGCTGCCATTAATGCTTAAGGATCATCCTGATGTCTCTATCCTTTCTCTCATGCATTTTGATTTGGGGAGCCTGAGTCTCCCTTTGCCGTGTCTTTTTACTCATTGGCTTGCCTGCAGCTCTTTTAACTGCCAAGTGACTTCCCTCAGGCTCTTCGATGATGTGGGGCTTTTTCTTTACTGTGCTTGGTCTGTTAGGGGATTTCCCTCCTTCCTGTTTAGTTCTGTGGATTCTGGCTTAGCCATTTCAACCTTCATGTGCTGTAACACAGCCCGCTGTAGGGCTTCAGAAACATTTTCAGCTGTCTAAAACTTTACACATTCCCGCTGCTGAAATTATTCAGTTTGCTCAGCCTCTCTGGATTATTTTTGAATTTTGCAGGGTAACACCTCCCACCTAGTCAGATCATTCTCTAGTAGAAGGTAGACTCTGGCATGGACAAGCGTGAGATTATACCCACTGACTGTGCCTTTAAAACTGACCTTAAAAATTGTAACATCATAATTACATGTTCATGACAATCTCACTGCAGATACTTTGTGCATTCAGATAAAGAACATTAAGTTTCATTTTTTTACTAAGATTCCTCATATTGATCTTATTCACTAATGCACAGTTTATTATAATCTCTGCCCTTCCTGACCCATTCTGCTTATTTTATCCATTGTTCTGTTGCCTCGACTTTTCTCTTTGGATTTCAAAATCTCCTGTCACGTGAATCCTCTTCTTCTCTATCCCCCTCTGTTAGTTTAAAGCCCTGTCTTGTTAATTCACCACTAGGTCTCAAAAAAGCTATTATTAACTGCAAATGCTACATAGTCATTGTTTGAAAATGATTTAGAAACATTTCAACGTAGCTGTTCAAGATCAAAAAGATGTGGTCATCATTCTGTGCATGATATTAAAACATTAATACTGGTTTTAACCCTTGGCACATAATTGAATGATATCATTGACAGCAGTACTAAAGATGTAGGTTGTGCAGCATGTTAACTGCAATGGTACACCATTGGGCTTTTGTTTTAATGAACTAGTTTTAATTTTTGAGTCAACCAGTTTACTCGAGCTCTGGTTATTTCAATAGAAGGGAATGAAAACTCTCTGCAGATACATACAGAAGGACAAACTGCCTTACCATCACTAGATGGCACACTTGCTTCAAAATACATAATAAAGAAAGTGTCCAGTTGTCCACTTGAGTAATTTTTAATTTTTTCAACCCCAACAGTTTCAAAAGTTGATCATTTTGCGTGCATTAAGTTAAAGTTGACTTACAACACAAGTGCTCCTCCAGTCATTAAATGCTGATATCAGGTAGCACTGACACAAATTTAGCAGTTTGCTGTGTCACTGACTGGAATAAACAAAGTTAACTGAACTTTGGAATTGCATACAAATAGCATGATCTCTTGTGCTGACCCATGTAGAATAATTAATTACAGTATAAACTTATGTTCTCGTCCTGTGCATTGGGTATTGGAGTGTTCAGCAAACTGTTCTTATACATTCTGCAATTGGCAATGTTTCAAGTGCATCTTGTGCTTAATTCTCTTACTGAGAGCTCAGACAGCATTCTTCAAAACCCAACTTTCCCAAGAGCCTACTACTCAAAAATGTATACAGTTGTACAGAGTGGAGTCAACACCCTCCACAATTTTTATTTTCCCGCAGGAAGAAAATGTTCAACTGAAGCTGCATCATGAGGGAATTATAAGAACAATCCCCTGTCCTACAATTTCATTCTGCATCACTGGATTTCTGAACTTGATCATCATTTTCTATCCTCTAAAGATTGATACTGCAATGTACTACTTTAATCAAACACATTTCAACCAACTGGAATCTATTTCAGGTATTTTGTAATTTCATAGAACCACAGAGTCCCTGTAGTGCAGCAGGAGGCCATCAGTACAAGCCCATCGAGCCTGTACTGACAACAATCCTACCCAAGCACTATTCCCGTAACCCCACGTATTTACCCTGATAGTCCCTCTGACATTATACAGCAATTTTGCATGGCTGATCAGCCTAATCTGCTCAGTGTGGGAGAAACTGGAGCACCCAGAGGAAACCCAGTCAGACGTGAGGAGAACGTGCAAACTCCACACACCACAGTGACCCGAGTCCAGAATTGAATCCAGATCCCTGGTGCTGTGAGACAGCAGTACCTCCCAATTTATATCAGAAAATAAAGGGCCATAATCACAAAATTATACACATTATGACTCATGACTGTAAAGCTCAGTTATCATGGAACATTGATATCTAATATGTCATTTATGTTTCAAGCTACATTCAGAATATCAGATAATTCAGAGGAATTCATCCCTCTTTAATGATGGTGACATTTCATTATCAGGAACAAATGTGGCTTAATAAAGCAAAGGAAAAAGAATTAAACATACAATTGCCTGTTTTTCATCTCAAAAACAAGCAGCCAGCATTTGTACATTGGGGAGATGCCTTACTTATCACATTGACATTCAAGACCTTCTTGATGTCATTTTAAGATGGGCTGATAAATTGGGGAGCAGGTTGTCCATCTGAAAGAGATAAAGTTTACTTAATTGAAAACCAGTGTCCTATATCATTTGGAGGATTGCAAAATTGAGATACAAGTGTTGTAACCAAGAATTTTGGACATGGCAAAGGATACTCAAGAAATAGCTAGGGAAATTTTGGGGGGTTTTTTGAGTGATGAGAAAAACAGTATTCTTCCTCGTCCCACCAAAAATCTCTTGCCTGCTACCAATCCATTCAAGATTCCTTTGGAATCATCATCCCACTTCATTCAACTCAACCTAGCAACTACTCAGTGTAGGAGTTAGACGATTTCACATCGTTCTTACAGAAGAATTCTGGCAGTGTGATCATAGGATGCCCTCAGCTCACCAGCTGCGATTAAATAAGGTCAAAACAAAATTTGGCAATCATTCCACTGCCTTTCTGCCCACTATAGAAGCAAGTCAGGTTTCTTCCTCACATCCAACATCAACCTGCTTGCTTCTCAGGCTCTTACTTCTAACTCATCTGCATTACTTGTTAACCATGCCCCTTGCATTTCAATTTTAATCACACAAAAAACAAGGAACTTAATGTTGTGCTATTTCCTCAACCATTATTCTTTTCTCCCTGCCACAAAGACAATTTTGGATCCAAATATCCTTTGGATCCACTTTCCTTTAGATCCCATAGGCTTTTATTTTCTTGACCAGACTTCCATTTGGAAACATGTTAAATTCTTTGAACATGCTACCCTCAATCAATCCTCCTTGTCAGCTCCTCAAAACATTTAATCAAGTTAGGTAGGAGAAATTTCTCCTTAATAAATTCATGCTGACTGTCCTCGATTAATCCATGCCTTTCAAAAATCATAATTTATACCATCTCTCAGAAATATTTCCAATAATTTCGCCACCAGTGGATGACAGTAATGAAATAGTCTATCACTTCTTCCCATTTTCAACAAAGTTAGCAGTCTCCAGCTACACACTTGTAGCCAGTGGAGATTAAAAATGATGATCATAACCTTCACTATCTCCTTCCTTGTTTCTCTTAATAATCTGGGAAACATTATATCTGGGCCTAGTAGTTTTTTTTTTAATTTGTGGGACATGGGCACCGCTCATTCGCCCATCCCTAGTTGCCCTTGAGAAGGTGATGAGCTGTCTTCTTGCGATTGACACAATTGAATGGCTTGCTAAGCCATTTCAGAGGCCAGTTGAGAGTCAACCACATTGCTTTGGTTCTGGAATCGTTTGTAGGCCAGACCAGGTAAAAATGCCAGATTTCCTTCCCTAAAGGACATTAGTGAACTAAATGGGTTTTGCTGCCAATCAACAATGGTTTCGTGGTCATCCAGAGATTCTTACAGTTTTTTTTATTGAGTTCAAATTCCACCATCTGCCATAGTGGGATTTGAACGCAGGTCTCCAGAACATTAGCTGAGTTTCTAGATTAATAATCCAGTGATAATACCATTGAGCCATCACCTCCCCGTAAAAGTTTATCTAGTTTCAGGAATGCTAAACCCCTCATATTTCTTCTTTATTTTCATACCATCCATTAATTCATACTCCTCCTCCTTAATACTCAGAATTAATAGGCAATCCCCTCAGGATCAAGGGTGACCTGCTTTCACTCAGGTTCATTGGGTTTTGAGATGGCTGACAAGTCTGATGGTTCAGATTTTCACAGAGCACATATAGTCTCTTATGCTTTCATTCTGCTTCAATTAATGAAGGTAAAATGGTGAAATGCAAATGAGATCAATTTGGTTCTGAATGAGCATGTTGTTAGCAAAAAGCATCCATGCCACATATAGGATTGCATTATGTTGCATACACATATGAATTATTATTGTGATACTGGTTAAAAAGTTAGTTAAGTAAAAATAGAAACACAGATTTTCACCTTCATATTGGCTCAGTTATCAGATTTAACTGTTGACCTAATTTCTGGAGAATTAGTATGGGGCATGCAGAAAAATTAAATCAATTCCAAGAACAACTTGGTATTGCTTAAAATGGATGTCGATCAAAACCTCAGTTGAGACCTATGCTATCAACTTGCTTTGCCAGTAGCGAAGAACCCAAAGGAAAACAAATGGGCAAGTCAGATTTGATGAGTGCTGAATGAGATACTCAAAAATCTCTCCACTTGTACAGATTGCTGCATTAGCCATGAATGACATCTGGACTATGAATTAATTATGGTTTTGAGTTCTTTGCTGCTAACAGCCAGGGAATTTTCATTTCCCTGAATATTCTCCCTAACACTTGGAGTTATTAATTTTTATTAGAAATGCACGAAGAAAATCTTTACTTCGTGGCAGTTTCACATTTCAAACATTAATAAGGAGGATAATCCACAAGGAATTGTTGACAATGTGTTAGAACTCAGGTCAGAAACTCCAAAATGTTTTATGAAGTCCACCTAGATCATAAGTTTTGCACTTTGTATTTGACTAGGGTGAGTATGGGATATTTCACTTCAGGTGTGATTCAAATGACACACTGAGGAGCTTTTATCAAACAAAGTTTCGAACATAAGAACATAAGAAATAGGAGCAGGAGTAGGCCATCTAGCCCTTAGAGCCTGCCCCGCCATTCAATAAGATCATGGCTGATCTGTCGTGGCTCAGTTCCACATTCCCGCCCTCTCCCCATAACCCTAAATCCCCTCGCTTATCAAAAACCCATCAACCTGCGTCTTAAAAATATTTAGCGAGGCAGCCTCCACCACTTCAACGGGCAGAGAATTCCAGAGATTCACCACCCTTTGAGTGAAGAAGTTCCTCCTCAACTCCGTTCTAAACCGCCCCTCCTTTATCTTGAGGCTGTGCCCCCTAGTCCTACTGTCCTTTCTGAGCGGGAAGAATCTCTCCAATTGAAGTGTACAGTTAACATTTATAGAAAAAAGCGATAACTTTTACCAATTACAAAAAAAAATGGTTTTGTATAACCCTTAACAAAACTTCCCTACACAAATCCTTTCCATAGGTTCAGCACAGAAAATACAAATGCTCGTGTGATGCTGGAACCTAGTCCTTTGGGTGGAGAATAGAAACTCTGACTTTCCAGCCTTGTAACTTCTAGCAGTCCTCTGGATATACACCCAGAACAGCTTCCCAAAACACCACAGAGAGAGAGAGACTCGAGGCAAGCCAACCACCAACAGCAGGAAGGTCAGGGACCTTATTTCTAACTAACAGCAGAATTTCCAGAACCGGGAAGAGAGAGAAACGCTGCTTTCCAGTCTGCTGACTAGCCCCCTTCTAAACCAAAGCTGAAAATGAATCCTTAGATTTTTTTTGGGGGTGGAACCACCTGACTTTGACTTGTCAATCAATCTTCCCTCTCACAATGCAAGTTCATCAAAAATCCCTGAGGCCCCAGAGTAAAAATTAACAAAACCATTTAAGCTATTGAATTAGCAATATAGGGACTTCTCCATAGAGCATGACAATGAAAAAAAGCTCTTATAGCTGCAGAGAGCATGATTAAAAAAAAATTTCTTAAAGGTACACAAACTTCCTCCTTTAATAAAAAGAATGAACCATCAAGATTCAAAAATGGTTTCATTTCTCAAACTCTGCCAATTTCACACTACTAGTACTCTACAATAAATATACATCCATTTTACAAAATCAAAACATGCAAATGTAACAACAATATGGCCCATTTCAGTCCTTGTCTTCCACCATCAAACATTTCTTCTTTCATCCCATTTGTGACACACTGTTTCCTCTCCAATATTTTCTTTCAGTCAGTCCTACTTTGATTCCAAGTTCAAGTTCACTTTTTCCATCACAATGATAAAGTCTGATAATGTCCTCAGAGAACTAGGCAGGATAATACATTACATGTGTGTACTCAGCGCCATTCAGAAAGGTCATTTTAGTTCTGTCCCCTTTCTTGTTTATTGGCCTTAGCTCCTCCTCTGCTAAGCAATTCGACTCCTTTGTTTGCCCTTGATCTGCACCATCACTTTATGAACATTCTTTGGCAAAGACACAGGCCGGATTGCCTTCCTTCAGAACCCATTTCCACCATGGTTCCAAAAATCACTCTGGCAGTTATATTGATGCAAAAATCACTGTAATTTATTCGAACACCTGTTGTGTACAGTGCTGTTTCGCCAGATGTCTAAATCTCTGTACACCATACAGAATCATTCTGCCAGCAGTTGAAACAATGGCTGCCACAGACAGACAAACCTGAAATCTCATGGAAATACACCGTGGGTTAAGTATTTCAAGGCAAGGCTGTCCAGCCACTTGAGAGAGATTGCAGGTCACACAAGGGGCATCAATAAATACTTCAAGAGGAGAAACAGGCTGCTCTCTTTATATCTCTCTCCTTTTTTTGGAATTATTATGTTGCATGATTCAAGGAGCCAACTCTGGCAGAAGCCTAACAACGAACCAGGATCTTGTAATAATTGCAATATTTTCTCCATCTGATTGCACCCAAAAACCAGGTAACTCAAATTGGCCACAGCATATAAAATCAACACCTCACGAACAATCAAAGGAGATTATATTGTATATTATTTTACACTTTTAATTAGACTCTAACTCTCCTTATTCCTGACATGTGTTTGTATTGGGCCAGCCTGAATGACTGCAGGAGACCAAATGCTTGATATTGTGTTTTTATTATTTTTGTCAGACTTAGTGGATAATAGACATGTTCTTTGATTCAAGAAAGCCTTATTTGGTTCCACATTGTTCATTGCTTAAATAGTTAAATACATTTTGATTTGTAAAAGGCATATCCTTGTGAAAAAGAAACTTTAACCTTTGCTGTAACCAACCATAAAGGTTGAATCAAGAGGAACCTTCTCACCTGGTCATAACAGACTAAATTGAAAATTATCCTGATTATTTTGTTCTTTTTGTGACTGAATGAAAATGTGCTCAGAAACAATGGCCCAGATTTTGTGGGCAGCAACAAAGGAATGGTGCTCGCCCAGCAGCTGTAAACGGTTTTTTGCAAGCAAGTGGAAACTTGCTGTCATCAAGTATCTGATACACAGTGGCTCTACAGGGGTTATTAGTGGATAAATAGTCAGTAAGTACCACAACTTTGTGCCTGCACAAGTATTTCAGTGCTTGGTTTATTGGTGACATAGCTGTATAGCACAAATCTGTGGAGGACAAGAGTAACTGGGACTGCAACTTCCAGATTTTCGTATCTAACTGTGCATGTGTGGATTCAGGAAGTTACTGTTCAATTTATTCCATTCTAACAATGTCATGAACCACTCTGATATGATCTGCAAGGATGTCCCAACTTGAAACACCAATTCGTGATGGTGTATAGTTTCATCTTTGGAATGGTGTGAGGAGTCAACCCCAGTGAGAATAACTAGTTCAGTTGTTGTATAACAATTATTAAATACTAGTTATTAAGTTAAGGAAAAGGCAAATACACATGAACAGAACTACAGTACTCTCTAAGTCAATTAAGTGTATGAATCACTAAACACACAGTTTCTTATTCCAATATATAGCTACAATCCCTGAATGTCTTAAGACTTCTTCCTTCCCCAAACAACATCCAAATTATATAAATAAAATTCAGACTATAATTACCATACAATAAAGCTGAGAATCAAGTCTGAGAAACATTTCCTCCTGGTCCAGTCAAAATATTTAAACTGCCTTTATGAATGCTTCTGAACAGCCTTGGCTCTAATACTTAGATGTGGGACCAGCCTCCAAGTTGTGAGTTCTGGGCTAGCCCCACAAGCTGTTAGATATGAAAAGACTTCTCGACTGCTAGATGTAAACTAGCCTGCCTGCTTCTAAGGATGCTGACAATTGTACCATTTTTCCTCTGATTCTTCATTCTGTGTAGTTGACTATCTGCATCTCTCAAATTCCTTGACCCTAGAAATTAGCCTGTGTAGACCTCCACTGACCTCTCAGTCTTCTAGGTAAGCTGTTTCCCATGAATAGGGTGATTTACACCTGTTCTGTCCAAATGCCTTATAATCTCATTATTTGGAAAATCACATCTTTTGAATTCTGGCTACTGCTGTCACTGGACAGATTTCCATCTACTGCTGGGGAAGATTGCATCACACCTTGTTAAACTGTTACTGCTGTTAGCAGTCAGATCCATAACAAACGGTAAACAATTGTAACTTTATTGCTCATACTACAAGCAAAAGCATCATCGTCACGTAATTAGACTAGTAATCCAGAGGTCTGGATAGACGATTATGAATTTGAATCCCACCATAGCAGCTGGGGAATTTCAATTCAGTTCTCTAAATAAAGCTGGAATTTAAAAACTAGTGTCAGTAATTATGTGAAATTAATGGAACGTTGCCAAAAAAAAATTGGTTCATTGATTCCCTTTTGGGAAGGGAATCTGCTGTCTTTACCCAGTCTAACACATGCGCAACTCCAAACCCAGAGCAATGTGGTTGACTCTTAGCTAATAAGCTGTCCAACTGTACCAAACTGCCACAGGCAATTGGAAATGGTCAAGAAGTGCTGGCTGAGAATGATAGGCGGTGTCTATTCAAAATGATGTAGCCACAAGATGTGGGCAGCTTCTGTGCACCAGCTGGTCTTTTCCTGCTTGTTAATTTCATATGTTTGTAATTTCAATGGTTAGTTGACTATTCATTATTTCATGTAACCAATCTATCACATGGTAAAATACCTACAGCATATATAATCTGCAGCATCCGATATAATTTGTGAGTGTTTTTAAGTATCTACTGAATTTAGTGTCTCAGCTGGTCTATATAAACAATGAACAAACACAATTACAGGAAATCAATAAATGCCTGTTCTCCACAGCAAGCCATGCAAAACCAACAAAAAAGAAACAATCATAAGGCAGAACTGAACAAGTTGATTGAAGACTGGATCAAACTGGAACAGTTATTTTGGTTCTATCTCTATAAGTCTCATTCTGAAATATCAACACTGCTACCTTCATCTGTAGTCAGCATTTATAAATAGACTAGCACAAATATAAAATAGCTCCATCATTCTGACAGTTATCTTTAACATGTGCAGTTGCCTTCACAATAAATGACAGCATGATAAATATGGTTGTTGCATACTTCAAATACTTCATGTTTTACACCCTAACTAGCTAAAGTAACAGGACTGCCAGAAATCCATTTGGCTGGTGAAACTTGTTTCGTTGATGACTATCAAATTGAACTTTGTACTGTGAAGTTCCCTGGCCTTACCATTACCTTTTTAGTAGCAATGAATTGGACATGCACTGTTTAACCTCCTCATCATGATCTATTCTTCACTCAAAAGCTTGCACTCTCTACCTTGTAGACAGAACACCCAAAAGCCAGATATCAGGTCATTGATGATTTATGCATGTTTGCACCCAGAACTGTAAGCAGATTCACAGTTATGTTGTGACTGTGGTGAGTGAAGTTCTGCTCCTAACAACACAGCTGATTCTATGGTGACAACCCCACAGCACTGACTACAGCACAGCAAGCATTGTCAGTATGGAACACACTTTCTGAACAGACTTGAAATGAACTGTAATGTAAATTGAACAGGCACCTGACTGATTTATTGGTTTCCCTGTTGCAGTGTGCCTTTGTGTTTCTTTTTAGAACTTTTCACTTTTTCACAGAACATTTTGCATTTTATTAATCCATTTTCTGATAGGTGTACAATGGTAGTACACTCTATACGATCCAACAAGCCAAAACCTACTAAAGCAATAAACTTTGAAGTAGGACATGAAAATCAGTGACAACTATTATAAAATAAGCATTTTTTAAATCAGCAATTTAAAATATACTGGAGAGGGTTCTGTTTTTCAAAGTGCTGCCGTTCTGAAGAAAATGTTAACGGCTTTTAAAATAAGATACATCACTGACCTTAATGAGCAGCCTGCGCAATTGTGCATCAACAGGTGTGCAAACATGTCAGCACTGCAATAGAAAAGGGGAAAAATACATTTTCCAATTTTATATATGATGCACAAAGGAAGGAAATAGATATACAGATAAAAGCAATGGAAATAAGAGTAAATTTATCATTGATTTGTAAGGAAAACAGTTTCTTACAATTTTACATCCAATTTCCATAAGAAACTTATTTCACCACCTTTTCAGAACAATTAGAGATAAACAATAAATGCAAATTTACTAGGGTCACTTTCCTCCAAAAAATAAATCCTTAACATTTCCTGGTATTTTGAAAGTTGCCAAGATATTATCTGCACGTGTTTGATAGCATCTGCACACTGCAAATAAATTTGTTCATTTCTGAGCATTATGTATTCATACAGGAAGCTTAGATTCTATTTAGAATGGCTTCCTTTTATGTTCAACAATATCTGATAGGGTTGATTGATTTCAAACTCCCTGTACTTGTGTACAATTGGACAATCTATATATGAGAGTGCTTTGCATTCTCGTTTTCAAGTATTCATTTTACTGGAAATGTTTCATGCATTTTTTCTGTTCAATAAAGACAACAAATAGAACTCCTGACCCTTTTCTGTTAATAGCACTGTACTCTATACAGAGACATTCTACCATTTCATAATGTTGCCAAATACATTTGACCACTTTTTATTTGATATCCAGCATTTTGGGAATATTCATTATATTTGACAACATTTTTGGAAAGAAAAACACCATTACGCAGTATTTTCCACCCCAGCGCCATGAATTTATATATACCTTCCAATCTGCAAACATCCCTTGCTGAACAGCAATTAAGTGGTCCCTAGATTGTCTTGATTTAGAGCAGTTTGACTTGACAATCTAAAAAGATGCATGCCAACATCACTTTAGCAGTAGAATGACGCTTGTGCATTACATAATATAAAACTCCTGGCATTATAAAAGAGCACATCCTCAGGTTTATCATTAGTAATGCCATGAAGGACTCGTTAGTTTAGCAGAAGAAACAAAAAACTTCAGGCTACAAAACACATGAGAGCAAATTGCAAAGTTTATTGCAGTCTTGCTGTATGGTGGCCTTTGTAAACATTTATCATCTTGTATAAATCTGATATTTGGGTTTTTTTTTGCCTTCTCACTGTTTCAACAGTAATGTATATTAAATTACCATTGAAGGACAAAGCAGAATTTTTCCAGTTCCAGCGACCTTTCATTATTCATTCTCAGCAAATCTAGTCTCAATAAACTGCTAATTCTTCCCACATACAATTTTCTATTCTCAATCTGGAAACGACAGCCTAAAGATAACCATGAAACCATTGTCGACTGTCATAAAAACCCATCTGGTTCACTAATGTCCTTGAGGGAAGGAAATCTGCTATCCTTATCAGGCCTGGCCTACATGTGACTCCAGGCCCATGGCAATGTGGTTGACCATTAAGTGCTACTCAGTTCAAGGGCAATTAGAGATGGGCAATAAATGGGCAATAAATCCACCTCCCATGAATGAATAAGAAAAAAATAAATGGCAAAAGACAAAGATATTACTAATAATATTTTAAACTCTGACAAGGTACCTAACAAATGGATAAAATTGGGAACATTGGAGAAAAGAATCCCCTACTTCCATTAATGTGTCATTTTATCCTATACTCCATCAAAAATCCCTAAGTTTGCTTAATTTTGGCTAAATTACATTTTGGAATGCCATGACAAATATAAAACTTACTCCTCCCAACTTCAAAAATAGATATTTTTCTTCTTTTATCATAAGAACATAAGAAATAGGAGCAGGAGTAGGCCACCTAGCCCCTCGAGCCTGCCCCACCATTCAATAAGATCATGGCTGATCTGTCATGGCTCAGTTCCACATTCCCGCCCTCTCCCCATAACCCTTAATCCTCTTACCTATCAAAAACCTATCAACCCGCGTCTTAAATATATTTAGCGAGGCAGCCTCCACCACTTCAACAGGCAGAGAACTCCAGAGATTCACCACCCTTTGGGTGAAGACATTCCTCCTCAACTCCATTCTAAACCACCCCCCCTTTATCTTGAGGCTGTGCCCTCTAGTCCTACTGTCCTTTCTGAGCGGGAAGAGTCTCTCCACCTCTATCCTACCCATCCCATTCATCATCTTATATGTCTCAATGAGATCTCCCCTCATTCTTCTAAACTCTAACGAGTACAAGCCTAGTTTATTCAGCCTCTCCTCATAGCTCAACCCCCTCAACTCCGGTATCAGCCTAGTAAACCTCCTCTGCACTCCCTCCAAGGCCAAAATATCCTTGCGTAAGTGCAGCGACCAAAACTGCACACAGTACTCCAGCTGCGGCCTCACCAGTGCCCTGTACAGTTGCAGCAAGACCTCCCTACTTTTATATTCAATCCCCCTCGCTATGAAGGCCAGCATCCCATTAGCCTTCCTGACCACCTGCTGCACCTGCAGGCTGGGTTTTTGCGACTCATGCACAAGGACCCCAAGGTCCCTCTGCACCATCGCATGCTGCAGTTTTTCGCCATGTAAGTAATAGTCCTTCCTACCATTATTCCTACCAAAGTGGACAACTTCACACTTGCCAACATTAAATTCCATTTGCCAGTTCCTGGCCCATTCACCCAGCCTATCTAGATCCTTCTGCAGACTTTCTACACCTTCCGCACAATTTGCCATTCCACCAATCTTGGTGTCATCAGCAAATTTCGACACCATACACTCGGTTCCCTCCTCCAGATCATCTATATAAATGGTGAATAGCTGAGGCCCCAGCACCGACCCCTGGGGCACTCCACTAGTCACCAACCGCCAATCCGAATAGCACCCATTGACCCCCACTCTCTGCCTCCTAATTGACAGCCAATCCCCTATCCACGCTAACACCCTACCCCCAACTCCATGCCCCCTGACCTTCTGTAATAACCTCTTGTGCAGCACCTTATCAAACGCCTTCTGAAAATCAAGAAAGACCATATCCACCGGCTCTCCTCTATCCACCGCCCTAGACACATCTTCATAGAACGCCAATAAATTCGTCAGACATGACTTCCCCTTAATGAAACCGTGCTGCGTCTGCTCTATCAAACAATTCTCCTCAAGATGCCTCGCTATTTTCTCCTTGATCACGGATTCTAACATTTTACCTACAACAGACGTTAAACTAACCAGCCTATAATTCCCTGCCTTTTGCCTGCCACCCTTCTTAAACAACGGCATAACGTTAGCCGTTTTCCAATCTTCCGGCACTTCCCCGGAATCCAGCGATGTTTGGAAAATAATCACCAAGGCATCCACTATCACCTCTGCCATTTCTTTCAGAACCCTTGGATGCATTCCATCCGGTCCTGGGGACTTGTCCACAATCAGTCCCTCCAGTCTTTCGAGCACTGCCTCTCTAGTAACAAAAATGTCATTCAGGCCCTCCACTCCTACCATCTTTCCATCGCTAACACCCGGCAAATTATTCACGTCCTCCTCCGTGAAGACCGAAACAAAAAAGTTATTCAAGACCATCAGCCATAAAGGAAGACCTACAGCCTTAAAGGAAGACCTACATCATTGTTATATATTTAAAAGGGTTGTAGATTGCTTTAAGAGCTGACCACATGATTTGATGTCATTAGGGTATTGCGGGCTGCTGTTTAACTTTCAGTTTTGTATTCTTCAATGCACACAACATCTCTTAGAATAAAACCTGTTGTGCGTTAGTTTGAATCTACATGTGCAAACCATGTATTTTCTTTTTGTGTTAAAACCCACAACCTCTGGCATAAGTGGGACATTCCAATCATTAAATACCTAACATTTCTTCTTTCATCCCCTACATGTTGCAATGTCTCTTATATTAGTGTCCTTTTATAACTTGGCAGGGGCTGAGGAAGATTAAGTGGACTCTTTATTTCAATGCCTGCCATTGCATTGATTCAGAGATAATATGTAAAGTGTTCATACCAGCAAACCGTTTACTTGACATCTTCAAAAAATAGGCTCTAAGAGACAAGTTTGGTATAGATTATAGACTATTATTCCGTCATAATTATCAATGGCTTCCTGCCCAGTTTTGCAGAGAGGGATAAAAACATTTTGACAATTTGGCATTTGATTTCTTCAGTGGGAAAAGACAAATTCTCAACACCAGTTGGAAATATAAGTGCAGTGGAATAGCTAAGGCAAATTACAAATGCCAGCTCTAGATTGACCCTGTTTAACACTAGCGTAAACCAAAGAGAGTAAGTTTCTGAGACAAAGATAATCTTTTCTGCTGCAGACAGAATTATGAAACACTGCTTGCAGTTCTGCTCATATTTTTCAAAAAACACTTCCCTGTTACCTATGTGAGATACTTAACTTCAGATCTTAATGTGGGACTTGCATCATTGAGGTAGCAAAATGGAGAATGAGAAGCCATCAACATAAGGCATGGGCAATTTTATGTTTGGGCTTATTTTAATATGATTGTCAAGCTGACCGTGCAATTATGTTGGATATAAGCAGCTCATCTACTTTCTTAATGCAATTGCTTTGCGGTCATCCAAAGCCAACTGAAAACAAGATTTTTATTTCTTATTTCATTTTTGAAATATGGACTCCTGGCAATGCCAAAATTTATCATTCATCTCATTGTTTTCCATGCAAAAGTGTTGGCAAGCCTTCTGTTTAAGCTGCTGCAGTACATTTGGTCAAAGAATGTCCATAATACTGTCAGGTATCCAACAGAGCCAGACTAAGTTCCTTGTGAAGCATTTTGCTAGTGCTGTTCAGATGCTTTAAGCTAACTTGGCAGGGGTGTGGGAATCAGGAGATAACATCAGAGAATAATACCATGGTGCATAAAATGCTGAGAGAGACAGATAGCATGAGAATAGAGAATAGTAAGCTAATAGGTGGAGTTGTAGTAAGGGAGAAAGTAATGAAGTATAAATCAGGGGTATATAGATGATGTGGAGATGCCTGCATTGGACTGGGGTAAGCACAATAAAAAGCCTCACAACATCGGGTTAGAAGTTCAACGGGATTATTTGGCAGCACCTGAAGAAGGACCAAGACTCCGAAAGCTTGTGCTGCCAGATAAACCTGTTGGACTTTAACCTGGTGTTTTGAGGCTTCTTACTATGTATATAAATGCATAGAGTATAGTAAACAACATTGGAGAGTTACAGCACAGCTTGCTGTGCAGAATTATGATGTTGTATTGGTCACAGAGAAGAGCAGGACAGGGTGTTAAATGTTCTTGGTACGAGGAAAGATAGGGAAGGACGTTTGAGGAGGCAGTGGCACAGTGGTATTGTCACTGGACTAGTAATCCAAAGACTCAGGGTAATGCTCTGGGGACTTGGATTCAGATCTCAGATACCCACATTCCATGAACAAAGAACGAAAAAGGGACAAAAAAGGGAGGAAAGGTGACGTTGGTTAAGGAGAGTTTTGCATTACTGGAAAAAAATATTCAAGGACAGGGTCACGTTGTGTAGAGCTAAGGAACAAAAAGGGTGGAATTACATTCCTTGATGTATTCTATAATCACTGAAGACCTAGTCTATAGGTTATCATCTAATGGGAAAGATGTAGAGGAATAAATCTGCAGGAAAAACTATGGCAAGATGCAAACATTATAGTGGACTTGAAGCACCCATATATGGTTTGGGATAGTGATAGAGGTCAGAAAGCAGCAAGAGTTCCAGAAGTGCTTTCAGATGAATTTCTTGTCACCAGGGATATTTCCCAATCCTCCTCTCTTTTGAGTCACTATTTCATAGCCTCATTTGACAAGCTGTGCCTACAGCTCACTAACTGTATTTATCAGACTATCGGCATTTATACACATGCATTCTAAACAATCTCACATTTTCCTCCAGTCTGATATATTTCATTTCTGAATTATTCTTTATTTTAGTGCAGCACAGTAGCACAGCTGTCTCATAGCACCAGGGACCCAGGTTCAATTCTGGCCTTGGGTAACTGTCTGTGTGGAGTTTGTACATTCTGCCTATGTCTGCGTGGATTTTCTCTGAGTGCTCCTGATTTTTTCCCACAATCCAAAGATGTGTGGGTTAGGTTAATTGGCCATGCTAAATTACCCCTTAGTGTCAGGGAGATGAGCAGGGTAAATATGTGGGGTTTCAGGAATAGGGCCTGGGTAGGATTGTTATCAGTGCAGGCTCAATGGGCCAAATGGCCTCTATCTACATTGTAGCAATTCTATGATTCTGTTTGTCCTCTAGTCAAACTACTGTCACAGTACCAAAACCTTTCTTAGTCAAGTAACAAAACCTTTCTTACTCAAGCAACAAATGGCATTTACATGACTGGAACAAAGGTAAACTAGTCCAATTTGTCCTTCTTGATCTGTATGGAGTCTGTGGCAAGGTTGATCAAAACAATCTCCTCCACCTCTCTCCACCGTCATCCAGCTAGGGGGTGGGACTGCATTGCCTGATTTCACTCTTACCTATAATGGTAGCAAGAGTGCTTAGAATGGTCTTCTCTTTCCACTCCCACACAGTTACCTCTGGTCTGGTGTCCCCTTAGGGTCTAATATACTATTTATTTATCCCCACACTGTCTATAAACAACATTATCCAAAAATGCATAATTTTCCATATGTACGATGGTGCTAATCAATTCTGCTTCATCATCCCCACCTTCTCTTTCAACTTCTTCACTCTCTCTAAATTGGCTGACTGCTTGTTTAACATCCAATATTGGATGAGCAGAAGCTTGCTGTAATTAAATATTGGTAATACTAAAGCCTTTGTCATTTGTTCAGTTTCCTACTTACCGATTCCATTCTTCTCCCTGGAAACTGTCAGAAGCTGAAACTGTTTGCAGTCTTGGTGTCATATCCAACCCCAAGGTCAGCTTCGTATCATATAGGCCCATCATTTCTAAGGCTGTCTATTTTAACTTCCATTACATTGCCTGACTTTGTCCCATCTCATTTCATTTTCTACTGAAACCCACATCCATGCTTTTGATACCTCCACACTTAAACTGTTTAATGTATCTCTGACCAATCTACCACATGATGTGGGTATGCTGGCATTGGACTGGGGTAAACATAGTAAAAAGTCTGACAACACCAGGTTTTAGTCCAACCGATTTATTTGATAGTAAACTCACTAGCTTTCGAGGGGTTTCCCTCTTCTGCAGGTGAATGGAGAGTTCTGGCCTCAGGCAGGGCATATAAAGCACAGACATTTTACAGATTACTGATTAGGATGCGAATCTTTACACCTAACCTGCTGTTCAAGCCCTAAAGTGGCTGACAATGTGTGTGGAAGGAGCACTTATCACAGGTTAAAGAGATGTGTATTGTCTCCAGACAGTACAGTAAATGAGGTTTTGCAAACCCAGGCAAGTCATGGGGGTTACAGATAGTGCGACATGAACCCAAGATCCCTGTTGAGACCGTCCTCATGTGTGCGGAACTTGGCTATCAGTCTCTGCTCAGCGACTCTGCGCTGTCGTGTGTCGTGAAGGCCGCCTTGGAGAATGCTTACCCGAAGGTCAGAGGCTGAATGCCCGTGACCACTGAAGTGTTCGCCAACAGGAAGGGAATGGTCTTGCCTGGTGATTGTCGAGCAATGTTCATTCATCCGTTGTTGTAGCGTCTGCATGGTCTCCCCAGTGTACCATGCTTCGGGACATCCTTTCTTGCAACGTATCAGGTAGACAATGTTGGCCGAGTTGCAAGAGTATTTACCGTGTACCTGGTGGATGGTATTCTTACGTGTGATGATGGTATCCATGTCGATGATCTGGCATGCCTTGCAGAGGTTGCTGTGGCAAGATTGTGTGGTGTTGTGGTCACTGTTCTCCTGAAGGCTGGGTAGTTTGCTGCGAACAATGGTCTGTCTGAGGTTGTGTGGTTGTCTGAAGGCAAGAAGTGGGGGTGTGGGGATGGCCCTGGCAAGATGTTCGTCTTCATCAGCGACATGTTGAAGACTCCGGAGAAGATGTCGTAGCTTCTCTGCTCCGGGGAAGTACTGGACGACGAAGGGTACTCTGTCCACTGTGTCCCGTGTTTGTCTTCTGAGGAGATCGGTGCAGTTTTTCACTGTGGCGCATATGAACTGTCGATCTATGAGTCGAGCGCCATATCCTGTTCTTATGAGGGCATCTTTCAGCATCTGGAGGTGTCTGTCACGATCCTCCTCATCTGAGCAAATCCTGCGTATACGGAGGGCTTGTCCATAGGGGATGGCTTCTTTAACATGTTTAGGGTGGAAGCTGGAGAAGTGGAGCATCGTGAGATTGTCTGTGGGCTTGCAGTACTGTGAGGTGCTGAGGTGACCATCCTTGATGGAGATGCGTGTGTCCAAGAATGCAACTGATTCTGGGGAATAGTCCATGGCGAGTCTGGCAGTGGGGTGGAATTTGTTGATATCATCATATAGTTGTTTCAGTGATTGTTCACCATGAGGCCAAAGGAAGAAAATGTCATCGATGTATCTAGTGTATACTAGAAGAAGATTCTGTTGAAGATTCTGTGCAGTGAAGAAGTCTTGTTCTTCATGAGGACAGTCTCAACAGGGATCTTGGGCTCATGTCGCACTATCTGTAACCCCCGTGACTTGCCTGGGTTTGCAAAACCTCATTTACTGTACTGTCTGGAGACAATACACATCTCTTTAACCTGTGATCAGTGCTTCTTCCACACACATTGTCAGCCACTTTAGGACTTGAACAGCAGGTTAGGTGTAAAGATTCGCATCCTAATCAGTAATCTGTAAACTGTCTGTGCTTTATACACTCTGTCTGAGGCCAGAACTCTCCATTCACCTGAAGAAGAGGGAAACCCCTCGAAAGCTAGTGAGTTTACTATCAAATAAATCGGTTGGACTAAAACCTGGTGTTGTCAGACTTTTTACAATCTATCACATACAACAGTCTGTAAATTTGAGGTCATCCAAGCTCTGCCGTTTATGTCCTAACTTGCATCTAATCCTGATCGCCTACCATCGCTGTGCCAACCGACCCACTCTGACTCCTGGTCATGCAAAGCCTTAATTTTCAATTTCTTATCCTTCTTTTCAAATCTTTGCCCCTCTATCCCCCCAGCTTTGTAACCTCCTTCAGTTCCACAACCCTCTAAGATGGGGCAGAATGGTGGCACAGTGGTTAACTGTGCCACCGCAGTGCCAGGGACCTGGGTTCGATACCAGCTTTGGGTGACTGTGTGGATTTTGCTTGTTCTCTCCATGTCTGTATGGGTTTCACCTGGGTGCTCTGGTTTCCTCCCACAGTCCAAAGTTGTGTAGGTTAGGCGGACTGACAATGCACAATTGCCCCTTAGTGTCCAAAGTTGTGTAGGTTAGGCAGTTTAACAAGGAAAATATGTGGGGCTACAGAGATAGGGCCTGAGTAAGATGTCCTGTCGGAGAGTTGGTGCAGGCTCGATGGACCAAATGGCCTCCTTCTGCACCGTAGGGACTCCATATCTGCACTCCTCTAATTCTGGCCTTGATGATCCCTTATCTTAATTATTTCACTGTTGATGGCCTTGCCTTCAGCTGCTTGGGCCCTTAACTTTATTCTCTCCAAATCACTTTTCTTTTTTAAGACACCGCTTAATACATATCACTGTGATTATGATTTGATCAACTGGCCTATATATTGTCATGTGGCTTGCTGTCAAATTTTGTCTTATAATGGACACAAAATGCCTTAGGAAATTTTATTATATAAAACTCATAAGCATGACTTGTTGTTGTAATGAGTCAGAGGAAGCAGTTGGCCGGAATGTGGGGTTGAGGTTACAATCAGATCGGCCATGATCTTATTGAATGACAAAGTGGGTTTGAAGGGCTGGGTGGCCTACTCCTGTTCCTAATGGCTAATTGCGTATGTAGACCTGTATTCCATGTTGTTATCAGAACAAAGAGTGACGTTCAGTTCCCCAGCACCTGGAGGACTTTCATCAGGACAGAATACAATATACAGCTGCCTGAAGGGATCGGTGCCAGCAACATCACTCCCTGGATCTAGTTTCAGGATAGGAAATGGTAAACTATCTCTCAAGAAAATTAGGAATCAATATTGGTCTTTGCCTCTCCATACCTCTCAATAAGGGGACGATTTTCCCAGCTAGGAGATTTAAGAGGAGGCAGTTTAGTGGGCTTCCCACTGGGCACCACAGCCTCCATGTGTATCTGGCCACAGGATTTCCAGCATCGTCAACTCTGCGCCAGAAATCAGTGTGGAGCCGAATAAATTATTTAAATTGTGATTCATATCTCATTACTGGGCCCGCTAGCATCTCTCCACCACCTCCCCACCCAACAGCAGTGTTTCACTCCAGCGGGGTTTACAGCAGCTCCCCACTAACGAGGAGCTGGTGGTCCAACCCCACTGGAGTGAAGGGGGCGGCCATGGAAGTCCCCCAAGGAGGTCAAGGTTAAGGGGGGTTTGTCCACGGGTATTTCCAGCCTGGCAGTGCTAGCCTAGGCCTCCTGACACTGCCCAAGAGGCAAAGAGGCAATGCCCAAGGGGGCACATTGGCACTTCCCATAAGTCAGTGCCAACGGGTGGGGGCAGAGGTGAGAAGGCCCTAATGGGCATGGGTCTTCAGGAGGTGAGGGAGGGCTCAGTGGGAATGGGGGGGACCCACTGCCACTCTGCACTTGGGATCAGCAACAGAGGGAGAGAGAGGCAAGTGATCAAGGCTGGTGATCAGGGTGAGGAGGTTGGCCTCTAGTGGGGGGGTTGGGGTTGGGGAGAGGCCAGTGATGCACAGAGGCCTAGTCAGCGCTATACTGCCGGCCTCTCCCGTGGGAATAGGCCCCACTCACTGATTTTTTTTAATGTGATTCATGCTTGGGTTCTCCATGATGCACAGAGTATGGGATATTAATTTTGAAAATCCTGCTGAAAAAAACAATGGGATTTACTCCAGTATTTACACAAATTCAGCATAGAATTTTTTTGGGAGAATCCCAGCCTAACACTTTCACCTTTCCATCACTACTCGCAATAAGTCTCTCCCCTCCGTGACATCATTCAACATACAATCTCAAGAGGAAATTGTAAAATCTCTTTTTCTCATTTCAACATGCTCAACTCTTTCACTTCATTTCTTTCTTTTATCAATTGACTCCCTACTAACATTAAGAACGAAAAACTGAATTCATGCTTGGCATGGGACAAGCTGTGAAATAGCCAGCATTGCAAAAAGTTGACGTGTTGATAAATGATAAAAATAATTTTCTAAAAATAAAACCAAGATGGCTCTTTTATTCGCAACTGAATTTGGTTGTGATTATATTTATAATACTTGCTAAGAAGTATTTTCTGTAAGTCTCACATTTAATCAGTTGTCAGGTGTTTTCAACCTGATTGTACACAGATAGCATTACAGATCTGAATAAGAACTACTTTTGGCTGAATATGAAATACATTTTCTTTTTGGGTATGGAATAGAAGCACTCAGATCAGATCATATATGCATAAGTTTAGAAGAGTAAGAGGCAACTTGATCGAAACCTTTAAGACCGTGTGGGGTTTTGACAGGGTGGATGTGGTTGAGATGTTTCCTCTTGTGAAGGAATCTAGACAAAAGGTTGCTCATTTAAGACAGAGGTGAGGAGAATTTTTTCTCTCAGAGATTTGAGAGTCTTTGCAACTCTCTTCCTCAAAAGGTGGTGGAAGCAGAATCTTTGAATATGTTTTACGGCTGAGCTTGATAGATTCTTAATTAACAAGGGGGGGGGTGAAAGGTTATCAGCGGTTGGCTGGAATGTGGGGTTGAGGCTACAATCAGATTTTATTGAATGACAAAGTGGGTTTGAAGGGCTGGGTGGCCTACTCCTGCTCCGAATGGCTAATTGCATATGCAGAACTGTGTTCATTGTTGCTTTAAACCTGCTACAGTGAGATCAGATCTGTAGAATTTAAACTCAACTGTCATTGTCACGGTAGCATAAAATTACATTACTGTAATTCAGCAAAGCACTTCTGTGCATGAGCACTAGCATAGATAAATTTACAATAAAAAACAAAACATACTACTGCTTCTCAAAAATAAAAAAAAGCTCAAAATAAAATTAGGCCTGAAATATTCTCCTGGGACAGCAGCTCGAGGTTTAGATGACCTCAGAAAAGGTGATAAATTAGAACAAGACTTTCAAGGATACTATTTCTTACTCCTTTGAAGATAAATCAGGAATCAAATATGCATCTTTATCAATTTCAAAAGGCTGTTGAATGTCCTGCTGAACCAGCAAATTTAAATTGAATTTCTATCCTAGAATGAAAAGAAATTGGTCTTGGTGCTCTGGATAAACTGTAAGATGTTCTCTCATCTTGTATGCAATTATATTTTCCAGCAACTGTAAGATCAAAGCGTGTATGTACGCAACAGAGCAATTAAGACATTAGGAGGGTAATGCCATTTTGGCTCACACAACAGACACCAAATCAGGTTTTAACTCCAAAAGCTACTGTAATGAAACAGTAGAACAAAAATAATATACCAGCCACAAAATATATGTTGTCAAAAGAGGAATGGCCTCATTTGTAAGATGGCAATTTCAACAATGCAGTAGTCTCTCAGTAACAAGTCACCTACTATCAAATCCCAGAATGTACTTGATGTAACAAAATGATTGTATAAGGCTGGAATAATGTGCTTGAACCAACAAAAGAATTACATAGAGCTGGATTTAATATTCCCTCCAGCGGGAGCACAAGTCGCCGGTGATCTTTGTTCGTTCATGGGATGTGGGCATCGCTGGCTGGGTCAGCATTTATTGCCCATCCATGAGGGCAATTAAAAGTCAACCACATTGCTGTGGGTCTGGAATCATATGTCAGCCAGGCCAGGTAAGGATGGCAGATTTTCTTCCCTAAAGGATATTAATGAACCAGATGGGTTGTTATTATGACAATCGAATATTAGACATTTAGTTACAGATTTTTATTGAATTCAATATTGCCACATGCCATGGTAGGATTCAAACCCAGGTCTCCAGAGCATTACCCAGTTCTTCTGGATTAATTGTCAGTGATAATACTCTTATGCCACTACCTCCCTTCGATCTGCTGCAGGTTCCTAGCAGACTGATGAACCCGATAATACGGTCAGTTAGTGCGAGTGATGTCAGCTTGGTGTCAGGTAACTTGATGGGGGCAGCCCTGATATCGAGAAGCCATCATCACCTGTTGGCCATAAAGGGCAGCCAGCCTTATATCTGAAATTGTGTCGTTTAAAACTCTGGCAAAGAAATTTCTGTTTCTCCAAGAGGCTTTCCAAGGTCCGTGGAGAGGAGTCCAGTGCCATCACACAGTTTTATTCTGTGGCACTAAAGTGACAACTGAATAGGTCAGAAATGTCACAGCCCAGCCAGTGATTTGCCCCACAGCTCGCTGTGTGACCTCTGCCAGATTATCTGCGAGTATAGGCATAACTTGTATCCTGGTGATAGTTACATGAAGCCCTCTTGGATGACCAAGGAGGTCAGATAAATGTCACTGCAGAGGTGAGCAGTAGTGAAGTGCATTCAAGAGACTGGGTCCACTGCAGGAGCAGGATGAATGACCCACAGGGATGGGCTTGAGTGACAGACTGGCAAAACGTGAATTAAAGATGGCAGTAACAGAAACGTCATTCAATTATTATAGCTTTGCCCTGGTGTTGAGGTTTATATTGTGGCCCCTTACCAGCTTCTCCAATCACATTAGCTGCTTGTGTGTTTCACATAGGAATTTGTGTCTTTCTCTCCATATTTCTTGAGAACGTGAGCTTTAGAATGATGGATGGACATCATCATATCTTGTGGGAAGAAGTCCAGCAGCATGGGGTTCTACTCAGCATCACCAGAAGCCTCACTAGCTTGCCTCTTATGCTTGCAGAACAAAAGGACCTAAACATCAGACAGCTAACTGATGCTGACCTGGAAGCACTAGAGCTGGTAGGGAGCAGGGCAGACACCCCATCTCGATGTTGAGTTTGCCGTGGCAGGTATGGAGAGTGACGAGGATTTGCACTTATCCCCCATCCCTGAAGACAATACAAGTCTACTGCATCAATAGGTGGCAGTAGACTGAATAATCATTCAAGTAATTGTGTTTCTGCTTCCTTTGTTGCTTTGACTGTTACAGAGACTGGAATAATTAATCTATGCATCACCTCGGATATCTCCTCTGAGGATGACAGTCCCAATGTCTCTGAAGTCACAGAATAACATCTGTACCATGCACCCAGCACCAACGTAGATAACCTTACTTGCTGGTGCGACAATAATGAACTGGCCTTGGGTCACAACCTGGTGAGCATGTTACAGCTATGCACTGCAGTGACAGGTTAGGCCACTGACATTTGGAGGTCTGCTGGAAGTTAGGCTCTAAATGAGCCTCTGGTCGATGAAAGGCCTCTGATGAGGCCCTTTTTCAGGCTGCTGGAATTGCCCAGGCAAACAGGGGAGAATCTGGCAGTGTTGCCTGAGTCACTGAGCAGACATGTTTGGGCAATGGTGGAGTCCACCCAGGCCATGACCACTTCCATGTTTCTGGTATGCAAACACATTGTTTCGTCTGGGGAGAAGTTGAGCCAGGCGACCATTCTGTGGAAACCTAATGTTAGCAGAAACCTGCAGACCATCACTAGCATTGTTGCAGTGGACCAGCAAAACATCCTTCTGAGAGCACATCACAAAAAGCAGGGAGGTGCCAACTCACACTGAGTAGACTGAGGAATGGCAACTGGACAACTCAAGAGCGCTCTCATGGCAGTGATTATTATTTAAATGGAGAAAGACTGCAGAAAGCTGCAACACAAATGGATTTGGTGATCCTTGTGCGTAAATTACAAACAGCTAGCATGCAAGTTCAGCAGATAATTGGGGAAACAAATAGAATCTTAGCCTTTATTTCAAAGGGAATAGAGGATAAAAATAAGGAAGTTTTGCTAAAACAATACAAGGCACACCTGAAATACTGTGAACAGTTTTGGTCTCCTTATCTAAAGAAGGATATACTGGCATTGGAGACAGTCTGGAGAAGGTTCACAAGGTGGATCTTAGGTACGGAGAGATTTTATTATGTGGAGAGGTTAAGTGGGTTGGGCCTGTACTCATTGGAGTTGAGTAAAATGAAAGGCAACCTTATTGAGACAGATAGGTTTCTCAGGGGGCTTGATTGGATAGAGGCTGAAATGTGGTTTCCCCTTGTTGGAGAGTCTCAGACCAAAGAACATATTTGCAGAGCCAGTGGATCATCCATTTAAGGCAGAGATGAGGAGGAATTTCTTCTCTCACAGGGTAATGAATCTATGGAATTCTTTACCACAGAGAACTATAGATGCTAGGTCATTAAGTATGTTCAAAGCTGTGATAATCAGATTTTTAATCAGTCGGGGAATCAAGAGTTATGAGAATAAGGTGGGAAAGTGGAGTTAAGGATGTCAGATCAGTCATGATCTCATTGAATGACAGAGCTGACTTGATGGGCCAGATGACCTACTTATGCTCCTACATCTTATGGTCGAAGTTCATTTTGAAATAGTGCAGGACTACCAAGTTGCTCCACTGGAGCTATCATACAGTTTTAATTTGAAAGTGGAAGCAAATCTGAATGGGAGGGGGGTCTGAGGCTGTATGGAAGGAATGTTTGAGACTGGGGGGAGCTGAAGGATGACTTTCCTTAGTGGGAGCAGATGTGGCCATTCATCCTGTTTAACCGACCTCCTTTGCATTGTTTTTCCAGGATGGAGAGGTGAGGCTGGTATGCTTTCTGCTGCTATGCCTGAATAAATCACATCACTATGCATTCGAGGGGTTGGTGGGTAAAGCTGGGTGCACTGCCTTCTATCCTTGGCCGCAGACATCTCTAATGACCTCCAGGAAGTAGGTGTGCTGGAAGAGTGAGATGTTTGTGTTTGGGTGACATTTAAATTTGGCACACAAACCTTTGACCCCATCAGTTAACGGCAGGGCAGATGAATCAGCTCCTGACCCACCAGCTGGTTCAGAGAGGTTCTCACCTGTGCATAACTAATGGACTTATAAGTGCAAAATTGGGTGTGAGTTCCTGCCATTCCAAGAAGCAGGGTATGCACAACAAAACCCAAGTGCCACTGCATTTCATCTCAAAAATGGAAACTTACACCTGGTGTGTACTTAGCATTACAGGATGAATTTATATCATTGCACATCCCTGCAAAGAGGCCATACATTTGCACTGCCCCTTAAGGAAGCCGATTTCTGCTCCTGCAGTGAGCGTGGACAATCTAAGGTCAAAAAGTCAGCTTTCTGTGGCACCCCCACATACCTCACTCTGGGATTACTAAATTATTCAGGCTGAATATAACAAGTTAATGATAGATTCCATTTCTGTAGATCAGATTCAAAATGACACCAGTCCCTTTATATGCCATCAAATTTAACTGGGTGAGTTCCAGCAGCCATGGGAGACCCCTGGGTTTTCAAGTAATTTGGGATGCACAATATTGAATTCAACTTTAAATGGCTTTAACAGGTTCATCAACAAGGCTCATTAACAGGCGACTGAGAGACTTTCCTGCATCAATACCATCCCGCCGCTGGCAAATTCACACAAGGCCTCCTGTGGATTTAGTGTCCTTGGCTGCCATATTTCCCACTGTGATGAGCTGGACCAAAATCTGCCCTTAAGAGCCCACAGCAGAAGAATGTGGCATTTAGCCCAACTGGTCTAACTATGGACATAATCACTCCACATGAGCACCATCCCATCCTTCCTTATCCAACCCTTTCAGCAGATCAACTTCTAACTCAGGCAAAAATATTATCAATTGAGCCAAACTAACACACACTGCTAATCGAGGTCAGAAAATGGATCAATTCATCCGCCAGGTCTCTAGCTTGACTACGTCTCACTTCAACTATATTCTTTTAAATGACATGCCACCTAACAGCTGCTTGCCATTGACAATGCACATTTTATTGAACCTTTTGCTGTCAGCTTAATTTCTGGTGTTTTATAAACAAACATTTTAACATGGAAAAGAAAGCACAAAATACTGTTGATGCTAGAAATAAAACTAGCATGGGCTAGAAACACTCATCAAGTCAGGTAAGATTTAGGGAAAAGTTAACCTCATGAAAGTTCAATATAATATTGCACACATTAATGTCCTGCAAAGGGCAACGAAATGAGTAATCAATGATATTGTTTTGGTTATATTAGATAAGGAACAAGGACACCAGAAAAACTCCATGGTTAGCATCTAGACACCAGAAAAACTCCATGGTTAGCATCCAATTATATGAAATTTTACTTTAACATCTCATTTGAAGGATGACACCCCTTACATGTTGCTTATGTAGCAAGCCTTAAATCCACAACCTTCTGACTCAAAGCAAAGTGCGTTATCACTAAGCCAAACTGACATAATAGTTTCAGAATTCAATGATCACAGAGCTCAAGGACTGCCTGGCATGCCATATGTCAGAAATGTAAGAATATCTGGTATTCATCCCTCCCCATTAGTGGTGACCCTGTTATCAGTCGAGCAGATATAATTGATGTTAACCTGGGCTACAACGCCCAAGGCTTTGCAAAGACAAGCCATCATAATGGAGAAAAAAAGTGTATTTTGTTCACACATTTCTATTTTTCACTTATGTAAGAACTGTGTCTATTAATTTTAATTATGAGTTCAGTTTATTAAGGAAGAAAAATAATTTGACGAGGCCTCTAAATGTGTGTGAGTTTTACAATGATTTAGAGTTGTCAAAGCTTAATCAGACAGAAGCTAGGATTGTGAAATATTTTCATGAAATTATTTTGCAGTATCATGAATTATTAACTACTCACACAACACTAAATATTGAAGTTCTTTGGTTGACGTATCATCTTAACGTTAACATGTAATAGATCTATAAAGAATTAGCAAAGCAATTCTCCAAAACACTAAGGCATCATTTTCAACAGGGGTGATTAGCTGCCTCCCGGGGGTGGGGGGGTGGTTGGATCGCGGCGGGGTGTGCTCTGCCAAGGGGGGCCTGCCTCCCGGGGTGGGGGGGGGTGTGCTGGTTGGGGGGGGGGGTGGGGGGAGGGAGGGGTGTGTCTCCCAGGGGGTTCGGATCGCGGGGGGGAGGGGGGGTCTGCTGGGGTGGTTAGCGAGGAGTCTGCGAAGGTTGTTCAAGAAGGATGGACTTTGGAGGTTCCCCTGCAGAATAGGAATCTGCTTCGGATTTTTATTCTGCAGGTTGATAACAGCGCAAATCCGGAACGGATCCGAAGATGGTAAAGTGGGGTTTGGCGGTAGAGTTGGGCGCGCAGTTCATTACATCGATTTAAATGCATGTTAATGTATTTAAATTGTTGGGCTGCAAATCAGGTGTTGGAAAAGGCGCGATCTGCTCGGTTTTGGGTGCAAATCACGTTACAGGCTTGACGCCCGAATTTACTGTGATTTTGCACCCGAAAACGGGTGCAAATTTTTGGTAAAATCGGGGCCTTATGTCTCAAATCCTAATTTCTACCCTTTTCTTTGTATTTTTGTCATATAAAAGGGATTCAGATCAGATCTGTTCACACAACACACTCAATGACGAAAATTCTCTGTCCTCGATCAGAGCTGGGATTTTCAGGCGCCGCTGAAGGTTAATGGAGTTTTGGCTGGAATGCCAAATTTTCCATTTTGGCTTGCCAAGGACGAAAACAGAGAATTCTGACCAAACTGTCCCTGCTTAAATTTCTTTGTGAATCCATTAAACATTTTGTCCTTAATTTTCATTTTTATTCTCATTTCAGATTTCCTGGATTTATTTTTTTTAATGTCAGAATCAATTCCAATTCCTGGTGAGTTTTTGCACTTTTTAATGCTGAGGCAACCTACCAAGCAAATATCAGCAACAGTTAGACTCCATCACTAATAGTTATCCAATGGTTTTATTATCTGTAATTACTTTAATGAGGCCTACAAGGTAGACCTCTTAGAATATGAGCTCCCGATTAAGGTAGTAATGAGTTGGTCTATCAAGGAACCCTGCTCGTGTATAGAATGTGGAATGTCAGGGTTACTGGCACTCTGGGTTTATACTCTGTACAAGGAATGTTGGACTGTTGCTGGTAATGTAAATAAATATAAGTTTGCCTCTAAGGAGTTATTTCATTATCCTATTTCAGTTATTGCAAAAAAGGAAATGCATCCATTTTGTAAGGATTGATTACCTTTAAACATAAGACATGATCACTCAATGGGAAGTGAGCTCTGTAGACATGGTCATCATGCGCATTAAGCAAGATTTAAATTACTCACCAACAAAGAAAATTACCTTTCAGGACAACAATGAAAACTCGTGTGTGGTTAATGGTAGAACAATTTATTACATGTATAGCTATTATTTTGCCATTTGATATGTTACGACTTTTTGATGAGACTGAATGGTTTAGAGCCAAATGAATGATCTCACTCAAGTAAGTAGAGAAGGCAGTTTTTATGGGAAAGAAAAATTAAATGAGTGAATGCAGAATCCTTTCCTGCAATTTGGATTATGATGCATGACAATCCAGAAGATTTTTTTCTCCTACATGCACGTGTATCCATACACATAGGGGAAGTGATGGCCTAGTGGTATGAATCATAGAACCCTACAGTGCAGAAAGAGGCCCTTCGGCCCATCGAGTCTGCATCAAACACAATCCCACCCAGGCCCTACACTCATATCCCTACATATTATACCCACTAATCCCTCTAACCTACACATCCCTGGACACTAAGGGGCAATTTCTTAGCATGGCCAATCAACCTAACCCACACATCTTTGGACTGTGGAAGGAAACCGGAGTACCTGGAGGAAACCCATGCAGATAAGAGGAGAATGTGCAAACTCAACACAGACAGTGACCTGAGCTGGGAATCGAACCCAGGACTCTGGAGCTGTGAAGCAACGGTGCTAACCACTGTGCTGCCGTACCACTAATAGTGTTGGTATTATCGCAACGTTATTAGACCAGAAATTCAGCTAATCTTCTGGGAACCTGGGTTTAAATCCTGCCATGGCAGGTAGTGGAGTTTGAATGTATTTTGTGCACAGGAAGGTATCTCAAACAGCAAATGTATGAAAAAAACAGTTAATCTGTTTCTCATAATGTTGTTTGTGGAGGAAAGTCAACAATAGTTTTGAGGTTTGTTATAATAAGAGTGAATGAATAAAGAGCAACATATCTGCCAATACTGTGACCTGTACACCACATTGTATGGTAGATTTTGATAAAATTTACTTCTTAAAAAAAACTGCTTCATGATGCCTACCTAAAATTCAAATCCAAACCGGCTTGTCCTGTCCTTCATATTCCAGCAGAAAAAAATCCAGAGCCAACTTTGTGAGAAATCAAAATCAGAAGCTCATCCTCTGTCACCAATGTGACAATCTATATCAAATTGGCAGTCAGTAAAAGCAATATCCTTCTTTCTGCTTTGGACAAAATGGTTCCTTTTGTACAAATAAGTAAATAGGAGCTCAAGCCTTTCTCAAAGCAAAGACAGTACTCTACCACGAGCTTTGGTTCATTAATATTCAATCTCCATCTCAAATTAGATTTTCATTTCTCTTCAGACTAAAGTTAATATTTTCAGGTTTGTTTTAGAAAAAACATGTGCTTTCGGCTGGCCTTGTACAGTGAAATTCCTAGCTTTACGCTCTTCCAACTGAGCAGCTTTCCAACTGGTTCACTCATGGCACAAATATAAAGTTATAATTCTAATGTGCTGATGGAGCAGTAAGGTAATCATTAGCAATAAAATTTATAACACAAAATTAACCAAAAAATATTCCGCTTTTGTAATATTTTATGTGAGTTTGTGCTGCGGGATGAAAAATGATGGCCCTGATATTCATGGGGAGGCAAGGAGGACATCACCAAAAATAGGCTGAATCGCCAGGAATTATTGGTGTTGCAGATTTCCTGATGACCATAATGGCAGAACTTTTTTTTATCTTTGGAAGCCATTCAGCAGCTGGCCAAACAAACAGCCTGACTGATAGCCAAGGGAGAACACTAGTGACAGGTGATCACAGCCAAGACCCTGAGTAACAGTCCCCTGCAGCTTGAAGGGCAGTGGGAGGCACTGCTGTTTGAAGGAAGGAGATAAGCTGTGATCAGGGATAATTTGGGAGTGAGGTGGGGTGGTGAGAAAGAGTTCACAGTCAGAAGTGAAGGAGAAAAAGAGATCAGCAATCAAGATGGCGATAATCAAGTCTTGGAGATATCAAGGTTTTCTTGAGGCTCTTGAAGGGAGGAGAGCACTGCCTTTCTTCATGGCTCGTAAGAAGTGTAGAGAAAAGCCTTCTAGAACCAAGAACTCTTGTCTCCTGATCTTGGAACACCTGTATTGCAATATCTAATTCTAAATCAGGCTGCCAAATGGGAACATGATTTAAATTTGTTAACTAATTGTTCATCTCTCTATGGTGGGAGTCTAGAACATCTCAACATTTACCAATATGAATAAAGTGGCGAGCATGTTCATAGCATGTTGGCATCATATTTATTGCATTTAACTTTTTAACTCCTCTGACTCCTGCTGCTTATAGCTGCGCTAGGGTTAATGTTGTGGGTGTTACTTGAATAGAATCAGAAAACTAAAGCTGCATGAAAAATATGACTGTACACAGGTTCCATAGCCCTAAAATTGTGTTGTGCAAGAGCTAAAGAATTTAGTATTTGTTACAATTCCTCTCTTGGTCTTTGTGATTTTTTTTAATAGAGTTCATGTCAGTGTAGAAGGGGACATTGCATATACAACAATAGGTCAATATGGGAGAAAATGATATTGTGTAGCAGATTAGCAAAGAAACACAGCATGACTTTGGAAAATGGATGGCCAGCCTGAATGAGTCTTTTTGAAGAAACTTCCCAATCAGTAGATAATGGTAATCCAGTGGATATTAGATAGCTTGTTTACCAGAAAGCATTTGATTAAATTGACAATTTAAATTGACAACTATCAGAGAAGATTTCTTTATTTCAGACAAGTTTATGCACTCACTCTCTCTTGTCTTGACTTCAGCTCTGCATGCTCCTGACATGGTCTCTCAAAGTGTTCACTGCATTCCCGAATGAACCTTCTTCATTTTGTTTGTTCACCATGGATCAGTAGACATGTTTGATATCTTCCGGAATGCTTTGAGCACATCCCTAAAGCATTTCTGTGTCGGTGGCATTGAATGATTAATGACTCAATGCTGAACATGTTAGTTTGGAGGAGGATCTTGTTGTTGAACTACTTTTCTTGTGACTAGATTTGGAGGATCTTTCAAAAAACAAAACTGGTGATGCCTCCAGTTGCTTGCTGTAGGTTGTCCCAGTCTCAGAAACATAGATAGGAGTGTGGAGATCAACGCTGCACAGTGAACCATGACCTTAGTCTCAGGTTAAGATCCTGCTCTGCATTGTCTGAGTCTGTCTTTATCATGAGGAGACTCACAAGTTTTGGAGAATGGATTCACATTGATTTTAATCAACACAGAGAGGTGTTTTGCTGTAAGAGCTGGTTGGAAAACTGAGTTTTATCATTGTTGTAGTGAAAGGGTTATTTTCCCACACGCTTTCTGAGTGAATAGAGACACCAGTGTCCTGAGATTTTCCATGGTCACTGACACATTTGGGCCATTTATTTTTGCTACACTGTGGTCCAATACAAGAATATAACTTCATCCCATGAATCAACAATTTTTTGATACCCTTGAGGATGTTAGCAGCATAAAAATCCCAGACTGATGGTGCTTTCTCACCATCTGTTGCATTAATATACATATGGATGATACTGAAATAATGTGGGTTAGATAGGCTTTAGATTGGTTTTACAGGTCAGCGCAACATCAAGGGCCGAAGGGCCTGTACTGTGCTGTAATGTTTTATGTTCTATTGTTCTATGATGAGATGGATTTTGGAGAAGTAACACCTTTGATAGTAGGTTTTGAATGTTTCTATTCTTCCTTGATCGATGGCTGCAACAATAAAGTCATGCTGGGAAAATCACTTTCACATTTGGACAAGTCATTGCCTTATGTTTTCAAAGTATTTTCTGGCAGTGAGGCAGTTTGTCAATGGTCGCTCACAGAATCTTCCAGTCTGAACAAGGTCCACAATGTCTTGTGCAGCTTGCCCGCCCCGCCGCCAGACAACCTGCCAAGGGAGAGTTGCCTTCGGCAGGACCAGAAGATCCTGCCGGTGAGAAAGTCTGTAAAATCCCACCCATTAAGACTGATAGGATAATCTGCTATATTACCTAAGGGGAGCAATATCTTCAAGGCAATATTTTCACTGGTGCAATATATATGGGATGGCATACAGACAGAAACAATCCATCATTCAGAATTTCTTACTGGAATGGCAAGTAACATATGGACGTTCCATTGTCTAATCCTGAAAAGCACAGACTGGTATATCACTAAGACCCTGAACTTGAAGTCTGCTGCAGTGTTTCCAACCAGCAAACAGTCAAGGTGATCATTGGCCTGTTGAAATCCTGATGTTGTCTTCTCTTTGGAAATGTAGATTCTCAGTGTGGTATATAGTTCCAAAGAAGCCCATCTCATCAATATGGAAGACTTGTTTCAGTGAATAATCCCTGTCTTCAATGGTTTGCTTCAAAAAGGAATTATTCAGTTGTTTCAGTACCATCACTAACCACTTCACTGGCCACTTTAATATTATGCAGATAAGGACGTTTCGACTAATCCTCAAAACTATCCATGACTATGATTGCAACTTTCTCCTTACTCATTCTCTAAGTTGTTTGACAGGCTTTTAGCCTTTGCTTGAATGACTATCAAACACAGAGGCAGCTTGCACTAGTTTTGGTTTTTAATCCAAACTTACTATATTTAAATTCTGAGAACAATTTCCATCAAATGTAGGAATCTACATGTGCACAAAAATTCTTGAAATTTGAAATTCAGTTGCTATATATGACATATCAAAGAGTGTTTTGCCAACAACTTGATACATTTTTATTTGAATGGCACCATTGCATTATGAAAATTTATTTGTTAAAAATTATTTCAGTTGACTCACTTCTTCCTCCAAACTTCAACGATGACAATTGTCCTTAATATGACAATTAAAAACTAAATTGCAGCATTAGTTCCTTGTATATTATCATTACCCAATTGCTGTAATCTAATGAGGACAAAGACTGAGATTATTAGTTTTAATAGCTGTAAAATCCTTTCATAGTATAGCAGGATTGCACTGAAACATGATAGCAGCACTCACCATCATCTCTTGTGCACCAAAACCAGAACTAGCTGTCACTTGCACTTGAACTTCTATTTCATTTTGCCTATGTTGATCTGAAATATTGAAGTGTACTTAAAGCTAGTTTTCCAAAAAATGTTACCATTTAATAATGAGTATCCTTTGGGGTTGATCACCGCTGGCTGTGATTTTTCCAAAAAAATCTAAGTGTCATAATGGTGAGAAAACTGGAGCGATCTGTGCCAGTCTGTCAGGCGTGGTCCAGACCACAATTGTCCCACACTCAGTCATTTTTTGGGAGAGTGGTGAGTTGCGTGGGAGGGGCCAAGCCTAAATATGGCATTGAGGCCAGGTGCAAAGCAATCAGGCGTTCTTTTCAAAGTGCGCCCTGATCTCTCAGTGCCCTCTTCCCCCAGTGGACATCAGGACTGCCCTCCTTCTTAATTGGTTACATTGTGGTCCAACTCCTCCCTGACATGGATCGCCAGCATTGAGGCCATCCCATTTGGTCCCCTTTCATGACTCCTGATGTGCCCCGTTCATAACCCTGACATGTCCATTCCAAGCGTCACACTGCATGATACTCCCACATCAACCCCCCACCCCTCCCATCATAGCTCAACTCGCATAGGCCCCACTCCCACTCAAGACCCACCCCCTTGGCACTGCCTCTGGCAAGGTGCCAGATGCACATTGCCAGGATGCCAGGTATGCACTGCCAGGTGGACACTGCCCAGCCATGCCTCTGATCACCTGGAGCCTTCAATGGCCACCGAGCACACTGGCAAGAGCATCATGCCTGGTCTCTGCTAGTGAAGACCACTAGTGATTTTTGCCAGTCTCAGATTGTGCCCGAAGATTGTAAGGTCTCAGGTGCTGGGAGAATTTGGTGTTAAATGGTATATGCATGTTAAAATACTACTTTAAATATGCTAATCGGCCTCACGCCCAGTTCATACCATGAGAAAGGTACTGGAAAACTGCAAACTGTTCGGCGCAAGACCCGAAACTGATTTTTAGGCTCACAAGTTATTTTCTGGGATCGGTGTGATCTGTGCCAGGCACGGTGAGATTGGAAAATCGCCCGTGCTACCTCTTTGCTTCATATAAAACTTATAAATAAATGTAAATGAAAATTGTTTTTTTAATTTAAGAAAGTACTATCATCCTGTAGAATGGAAATGTAATCATGGAATTTGTTAGTAATGGCAACATCTGACAGAAATAGGAATGAAAAAATAGTCACGGATAAGGTGCCTGAAGATTGGAGAGTGGCAAATATTGTGCCTTTATTTAAAAACGGCGCAGGGAAAGTCTGGTAACTACAGGCCAGTGATCCTCAATAAGTGGTGGGTAAATTGTTGGAAGGTATTTTGAGAGACAGGATCTACAGGCATTTAGAGATGCAAGGACTGATTAGGGACAATCAGCATGGCTTTGTGAGTGGAAAATCATGTCTCGCAAATTTCGTTGAGTTTTTTGAAGGGGTAACCAAGGTAGATGAGGGCAGTGCAGTTGATATTGTCTGCATGGACTTTAGCAAGTCCTTTGACAAGGTACCGCATGGTAGGTCGTTGCATAAAGTTAAATCTCACAGGATCCAGGGTGAGGTATCTAAATGGATACAAAACTGCCTTCTTGACAGAAGCCAGAGAGTGGTTGTGAACTGGAGGCCTGTGACCAGTGGTATGCCTCAGAGATCAGTGCTGAGCTCACTGCTTTTTATATTAATGATTTGGATGAGAATGTAGGGGGCATGGTTAGTAAGTTTACAGATGATACCAAGATTGGTGGCATGCTGGACAGTGAGGAAGGTTATCTCCAATTGCAACGGGATGTTGATCAACTGGGCCAGTGGGCTGATGAATAGCAAATGGAGTTTCATTTAGACAAATGCGAGGTAATGCATATTGGTAGATTGAACTAGGCCAAGACTTACTCAGTTAATGGTAGGGTGTTGGGGAGAGTTACAGAGCAAAGAGATCTAGGGTACATGTTCATAGCCCCTTGAAAGTGGAGTCACAGGTGGACAGAATGGTGAAGAAGGCATTTAACATGCTTGGTTTCATTGATCAGAACATTGGATACAGAAGTTGGGGCGTCTTGTTGAAGTTGTACAAGACATTGGTAAGGCCACATTTGGAATACTGTGTGCAATTCTGGTCACCCTATTATAGAAAGGATATTATTAAACTAGAAAGAGTGCAGAAAAAAATTACTAGAACGCTATCAAGACTTGATGGATTGAGTTATAAGGAAAGGCTGAACTGACTGGGACTTTTTCCTCTGGAGTGCAGGAGGCTGAAGGTGACCTTATAGAGATCTATAAAATAATGAGAGGCATAGACAAGGTAGATAGTCAATATCTTTTCCCAAAGGTAGGGGAGTCTAAAACGAGAAGGCATAGGTTTAAGATGAGTGGGGAGAGATCCAAAAGTGTCCAGAGAGGCATTTTTTTCACACAGACGGTGGTGAGTGTTTGAAACGAGCTGCCAGAGATATTAGTAGAGGTGGGTACAATTTTATCTTTTAAAAAGCATTTAGTTACATTGATAAGGTGGATATAGAGAGATATGGGCCAAATGTGGGCAATTGAGATTAGCTTAAGGGTTTTAAAAAATATAAGGGCTGCATGGACAAGTTGGGCCAAAGGGCCTGTCTCCATGCTGTAAACCTCTATGACTTTAAATCAAATCGCGTTTGCTGTGTGAAAATTAGTTGCTGTGTTTTGATGGGACAGTGGTTAGTACTGCTGCCTCACAGCATCAGGGATCCAGGTTCAATTTGTTATTTGTCATTTATATTAATGATTAAATGACAACATAGGAGGCATGGTTAGTAAGTTTGCAGATGACACCAAGATTGGTGGCATGTGGACAGTGAAGAAAGTTATCTCCAATTGCTACGGGATCTTGATCAATTGGGCCAGTGGGCTGATGAATGGCAGATGGAGTTTCATTTAGACAAACTTGTCCATGTCCCTTGATCACACATAATAGATCTGTGGAGAAATTCTTGATTCAGACAGACCAATCTATTCTTTCTTAGCCAAAGAAAATTGTGGCAACAAGACATACTCCTTGTGGAGAAGCATGTAGGAGATAATAGAGATAAATATATAAAATATGAACAGAAAATCCAGGGGAAAAAACAACATTTGTTTCAGTATCTGTGAGACAGAAAAGAGAACTCTGTGTTTTGGGCGTAGGTCCTTCATCACAATGAGAAACATTGAAATAATTGAAACATTTCTAACTCCAGCATTTTAACCTTAAACCTGTTTTTGACTGACGTTACTCTTATGTTGCATTAACAAACATTGATACAAAGTTACACTTTTTAAAAATACAATTTGATCCATAGCTAAGTAAATAAGATTACAGTGAGATGAATGTGTTGTTCAAAGATTGGTGTGGAAGAAATGGGTTTCAGTTCATAGAGCACTAGCACCTGTACTGTGGAAAGTAGGAGCTGTACCTTTGGCACAGTATACATTTGAACTGTGCCGGGGTCAGTGTTCTAGTGAATTGTATGACTAGGAAAGTAGAGAGGGCTTTAACCTATTTAATCAGAGGTAGGAAGAGATTATGTAGGAGAAGAGGTTTACAGCATGGAATTAGGCCCTTTAGCCCAACTTGTTCAACCGGAGAAGATTGAAAAAACGTAAGTAAAATGATAAGGCAATATATCAAGGTAGCAATAAAGGTAATAAAATCCAGAGTATGGGAGGAAGGGAGAATGATTGCAAACTTAAGATAGTGCCAGCAGATAGCGCCAGAGTTAACAAAACTAGTAAAAGAACTGAATTAAAGATTTTGTAAATATACACAGCATTCACAATAAAACAGATGAAATGTCAGCTCAGGTAGAAATTCATATGTAAGACCTGATTGCCATTTCAGAGATGTGGCTACAAGGAAACCAAAGCTGGGAACTAAATATCCAAGGATATGTGGCATCCAGAAAGGACAGAAAGGTGGGAAAAGGTGGTGGGGTAGCTTTGTTAATTAAAAAGGGCATTAATACCATAGTGAGAGCCTACCTTAGTTCTAAATATCAAGAGGTAGAATCAGTTTGGATGGAACTAAGAAACAGCAAGGCAGAAAACATTGGTAGGAGTTATTTATAGGCCATCAAACAACAGCGGCAATGTAAATCACAGTATGAATGAGGAAATTAAAGGTGCATATAACAATGGAAATAGAGTAACCATAGGGAATTACAATCTATGTATAGACTGGATAAACTTAATTAGTACAAATGTTGTAGAGGGTGACTTCCTGGAGTGTATGCAAGGTGGTTTACTGGAGCATTACACTGAGGATCCAAATAGGGAATGGCTTAAATTAGATCTAGCACTGTGTCATGCAAAAGGGTTAGTAAATCATCTTGATCTCAAGGAACTTTTAGGACCATAATATGATAGGATTTTACATTAAATTTGAAAGTGATATAGTTCAATCAGAGATTAAATGGGCATATGAGGGGCAAATTGGATCTGGTATCTTGAGAAACTAAGTTAAAAAAATGACAGTAGACTGGCAATAGCAAACATTTAAAAAATTAATATACGTAGTTCATAACAAAAGTACAATAATGCACAAAAACAAACAAGCAAAGAGTTCCAACTTGTGAATAATGAAAGTAATCAAGGACTTCCGCTGAAGAGGCCAACAGCATAGTGCACAGTGGGCCATAGCCAGCCCCAAATCGCCTCCCCTTCCTCCCCCACCAATCCCACTGCAGAGCACGCAGCAGGTTCCCCGCCCCCCCCACCACCAAGGATTGGTCTCCCAGTAGGCCTTGCCCCCTTGACATTGAGCAGTGCCCCTTGGCACTGCCTGGTGTGTGATGTGCAAGGGTGCCAGGCTGGCACTGCCCAAGGGTTGCCCCCCCCCCCACACTACTTCCGACCTCCTGGGAGGGGGCCTTAATGGCCTCTGTCTCCACCAGCAGGGTTAGCATGCCTGGTCTCCATTTGAGGGGAGCAGTTGTAAAACTCACTGATGGGAACCTCTCCTGGTGCAGTGGGAGACACTAGCATGCCCGAAGACTGCAGTCCTGGGCTCACTAATCATGTGGAAACAGCGATTTCCACATGGTAATCGGCCAAGTGTCGATTTCCGATGTAGGACTGATTATGTGGGAAAGAAAGGGCGTGGGAGACTTGCGATCAGCCGGTCTTGAGTGCCACTACATGTCCCCCACTGAAGTCTCCCAGTCCGCTGCACTGTTCGGGCAGGCCAATATGTTTTTATGATGTTGATTAATGGATAAATATTGACCAGAACACCATGGATAACTCTACTGCTCTTTTCATCATTATAAGGAAGGAAGTGTTAGTGAATTAAAAAGCATTAAGGTAGACAAATCTCCAGGGTCAGATGGCATCTATCCCAGATTACTGGGGGGAGACAAGAGATGAAATTGCTGTGCCTCTAACAGAAATCTTCATTGGCTACTGGTGAGGAATCAGAGGATTGAAGGATAGCCAACGTTGTCCCGTTATTTAAGAAGGGTAGCAAGTATAACCTGGGTAATAATAGGCCAGTGAGCTTGATGTCAGTAATAGTGAAACTGTAAGAGAATTCTTAGGAATAAGAATTCCCAAGAATTGTTGGAGATTCTTGGGAATAAAATCTATGACGTTTGGAACTGAGTGGTCTTGTTTGTGACAGATGGCACGGTTTTGTCTGTGTGAGGTCATGTCTCACTAATTTAGTTGAGTTTTCTGAGGTGGTGACAAAAATGATTGATGAAGAAAAGGCTGTGAATTTTGTCTACATGGACTTTAATCAGAAATTTGACAAGATCCCTCATGGCAGGCTGGTGCAAAAGATTAAATCTCACAGGATCAGGGGTGAACTAGCTAGATGGATTCAGAACTGGCTTGGCCATAGAAGACAAAGGATAGCAGTGGAAGGTATTTTTCTGAATGGAGATCTGTAACTAGTGGTGTTCCGCAGGTATCAATCCTGGGACCTCTGCTGTTTGTAATATATATAAATGACATGGAAGAAAATGTAGCTGGTTTGGTTAGCATGTTTGCAGATGATACTAAGATTGGCAGAGTTCCAGATGGTGATGAAGATTGTCAGAGACTACAGCACAGTATAGATAGACTGGATAATTGGGCAGAGAAATGGCAGATGGAATTTAATCCAGACAAATGCGAGGTGATGTATTTTGGTAGATCCAATTCAGGTGACAGCTATAAAATAAATGGCAGAACAATCAAGGGCACAGACACACAGAGAGATCTGGGAGTACAGGTCCACAGATCCTTAAAAGTGGCAGCACAGGTGGAAAAGGTGGTGAAGAAAGCATATAGCATGCTTGCTTTTATCAGAGGGGCATCGAGCATAAAAGTTGGCAAATTATATTACAGTTGTATAAAATGTTGGTTAGACCACATTTGGAATATTGGGTCCAATTCTGGTCACTACACTACCAGAAGAACATGGAGGCTCTGGAGAGAGTGCAGAAAAGGTTTACCAGGATGTTGTATGGTACAGAAGGTATTAGCTATTAGAACAGATTGAATAAACTGGGATAGTTCTCCTTGGAAAGATGGAGGCTGAGGAGCGACCTGATAAAAGTTTATAAAATTATGAGGTGCATTGATAAGGTGAACAGTAGGAAGCTTTTTCCCAGGGCAGAAATAACAAGTACAAGGTAAGAGAGGAAAGATTCAGTGGAGATGTGCGGGGGAAGTTTTTTTACATTGTGTGGGGCGGGGGCCTGGAATGCACTGTCAAGTGAAGTGATTGAGGCAATTACATTAGCCACATTTAAGGCTTTCCTTGATAGGCATATGCATAAATGGAGAATAGAGGGATATGAGCAGTTGGTTTAGATAGATAAATGTGATCAGCGCAGGCTTGGAGGACCGAAGGGCCTGTTCCTGTGCTGTACTGTTCTTTGTTCTCTTTGTTTCTTTTTGAATAAATCTCTTGGCAGCAATGGGGGCTAAATTTATTGTTTTATCCAAAAGATAGTGCCTCCAACATTGCAGCACTCACTTAGTGTTGTAGCTGTGTTGGAACAATTTGGCTACGATCCTGACTACTTCTGGAGTACAAGGCTTCAACACTATTATCAGAATGTTGTCAGGGTTCTTAACCTTTGGAATATCAACTATCAAGTGTAGAGACAGAGGTAATTGGATTGACTGGAGATTGCGATCTGCGATGCTGTGAACTTATAGGAGGCGGCCAAGGTGATATCCACTCTGTACTTCTGGTTGAAGGGTCTGCAAATACTTCAGCCTTCTCTTTTTCATTGATGTGTGAGGCTCTCCTACAATTGAGGAGGGAAACATTTGTGGAGCTTTTGCTTCTGGTTCATTGTTTAATCGTCCACCACCATTCACGACTGGAGGTGGCAGGACTGCAGAGCTTTAATCTGATCATTGGTTGTGGGATCACACAATTCTGTCTATTGCATGCAGCTTCCGCTGCCTGACATGCAAGTAGTCCTGTGTTGTAGCTTCACCAGTTTGACATCTCAGTTTTAGATACCCCTGATACTGTTCCGAGCATGACCTCCCCCACTCTTCCTTGAACCAGTGTTGATCTCCCAGCTTCACAGAGTGGGGGATATGCCATTAGGCTACAGATTATGGTTAAAAACAATCTCCGACTGCTGATGGCCAACAGTGCTTTATGGATGCCCAGTTTTGAGTTTCTAGATCCGTTGGAAATCTATCCAATTTAGCACAATGGTAGTGCCACACGACAGAATAGATGGTATCCTCAATGTTTAAGTTTCTTTATTAGCGTCACAAGTATGTTTACATTAACACTGCAATGAAGTTACTGTGAAAATTCCCTAGTTGCTACATTCCAAAACCTGTTAGGACACACTGAAGGAAAATTTAGCAAAGCCAATGCATCTAACCAGCACATCTTGCAGACTCTGGGAGAAAACCGGAGTACCTGGAGGAAACCTACGCAGACGTGGGGAGAATGTGCAGACTCTGCACAGACGATTACTCAATCGAACCCAGATCCCTGGTTCTGTGAGGCAGCGGTGCTAACCACTGTGCCAACATAGCACCCAATGTTAAGGAGGGGGTAGTTTTCACCTCAACAAAGGTGGTCACACCTACACATACTGTGATGGAGAGATACATGTGTGGCACACAGGTTGGTGAGGGTGAGATCAATAGTATTGCTACCAAGCCACCCAAAAGCTGAGGGAAGGCAGAAGGTTGTAGCCAGCTGAAGGTCTCCTCCCTGATATTTGACCTTATGCCTTGAGACTCCATGGGCGCCCAGAGTCAATATTGTCACCATAGCCGCTGCTGCCACCACCATCCATTCGCCTGCTTAAAACTTATCATATCTCTAGCTTTTCACAGTTCTAATGGAAAGTCATTGACTGGAAATGTTAACTCTGCCTCTTTCTTGCTCTCCATAGATTGTCAGAGTTTTTGAGCATTTCCAACATTTTCTGTACTTTAAATTAAAAGTGGTGTTTGCTAATGAATGTGATGCACTTTGCTAGAAAAGAAGCAAAAAATGTAATTTTGATGTGAGAAAAAGGAAGTTCAGAAATATCTACCATTAAGGGAGTCTAGGATTTCTTGAGCTGGATTTTATGGTCCCTTGCTGGATACATTTTCAGCAGGGAAGGTATGTCAACTATGTCAAGTGGCTAGTCAACCACCTTCATTCCCCATCCCAACATGGGTGGAATGCTCTTTCGGAAAGTGGGGGCAGATTCAATGTATCAAATGACCTCCTTCTGCACTGTAGGGATTCTAACATTCAACTTGTTAAAAACACAAGGATTTGAACCTGGATTTTGTGAATCAGAGACAGAGGCTGCAATTTTCTGGCCTCATTGCACCTGGCATAGACTGGGCTAATCTAGGAATATAGGGTGTGGCCTGGTGCCAAACCATTTTCAATCGTCCCAGTCCCTTGCTACCGTCACAAATCAGACCTCACCCAGAAAGTGTGAGAGGTTAATCAGTGCATTTGAAGTAGCATTTAATTATGCTTAGCTCATTCGATGCTGGACTCTCTCAGCTCCTGGAACCTTCTGATCCTCAGGCACAACGAGAACACAGCAAGAATCACTCCTAGTTTCCACTCGCAGAGACCGGGTGTGATAGCTGCGCCAGAGGTCACAGAGTCCTTTGAAGCCCCCGAGTGGTCAGGGACATGGCTGGGTGGTGCCCACCTGCCAGTGTGCCAGGGACAGTACCAAGAGGGTGGGGTCTGAGAGGGGTCATGAACGGGTGGCATGTTGGGAGTCCTGAAGAAGGACCCTTTGGGAGGACCACAACGCCTGGGTCGAAGAGGGAGTGAGAGATGGGTGGATCCCAATGTCCGTGGGGGGAGGAAGGAGTTCTTGTGGGTGCCCTTTCAAAACAACGCTTGATTACTTTGCAGCTGGGCTCACCGGAATGTTTAGGACCCGCCTCACCCAGAACCTGTGCACAACTCACCATTCTCCCCAAAAATGACTTCAGGGTGGGACAATTGCAGTCCGGTTTGCACCAGACAGGCACAGTTCATTCCGGTTTTCTCAGCCTTTTTTTGGGAAAATTCTGCCCAGGGACACTACTCACTGCCCATATGACCTCTTAGTGATTATGGCACTGAACTTAAAATCTAGGGGTTGTGAGTTCAAATGCTACTGCTGTAAATTTAAAATTGAACTCGGTAAATCTGGTAAAATTGGACTCTAAGTGACCATGTTAATGGTGGGATGGTATTGTTTTCCTTTCATAACTATGGTAACTGTTTAAAATTACATACTATATATAGTTTTTTTTGTTTCGACTGACTGCACACATTCATGCTTTATCTTGGCATTTTGATACACAGCAAAATTCATTCTGTGCGTGGATGAAATAAATTAGAGGGAACATTGCTGTGGGCCATCATCAGTAGCAGAATTACATTCCAATGTAATCTGTAACCATGTGGCTTGGCATATCCTTCACGCTATCATCAGGCTTTCAAAGGAAGCAGGTGAGAACATTGCAAATGCTCTCACCTTCCAAAACTGTCTCAATGTGGGAGTCATTCCTTTAGGTGGGAAAATTGTAGATGTCACACTGTTAATTAAGATAGGTGAGGGAAAGAACCGGGGGAATTATATACCACTTAGTCTAAAATCAGTTGTTGGGCTATTATAAGAATCCATTATTAAGGTTAGAGTCATTCACCACCTTAAATTTTGAGCTGATCAGAGAGCTAGTATGAACTTGTACATCATGCCTGACAAACCTGACTGAAGTTTTTGAAAGGATGACTGAAGGTGTAGTTAAGAGAATGTCGAATAACAGGCTGCTATTTATATGATCTTCCAGAAGACATTTGATGAAATTCCTCACAAGAGACAGTTGTCTAAAGTTGATGTTCATGAAATTGAAGGCCAGTTATTGAACTGGATTGGAAATTAACTGGAAATCGGATGGCAGGAGACAGAGTAAGGATAACGATCAGGTAAGCTAATTGACTTGATGTGTCCTGCAAGGATCTGTGTTAAGGCCTCAAGTATTCATGGCATTTGTTAATAACTTAGATGAGGGGCTAAAAAAAACACATGTTGAAACTTGCCAATGACACAAAGATAAGTGGCATTGTAAGTTCTGGAGCTGAATGGATAAAATTACAAAGAGGTATTGATAGATTAAGTGAAAGGGCAAAACTCGAACAAATGGATTTCGATGTTGGCAATGTGAGATCATCCACTTTGGACCTCAAAATGAATAAAACATGATACTAACTAAATGGTGAAAAGCTAGAAACAGTGGAGGCCCAGTTACATAAATAAAGTGCTATGATCAGGTACACAAATGATCAAAAAGGCTAATGGAAAGCTGGTCTTTATACCTGGTGGACTAGGTTAGTGGTTCCCAACCTTTTCAGCAACAAGGTACACTTCAATGAGACAAAAAGTTCCATGGCGCACCCACTTTTTTCCACCTGATTCAATTGCTCAAAGATGTTACATTTACTTAGATTTAGTTTGGTTACAGTCTTACTAGAGAAGCTTGCAACATTCAATTGAAATTCAATGCATCAGAGCAAAATGCAATGTTGAGTAATTAGCACCTTACCAGGTCAGTTCAGCATTTAACTCACCATATCCATCATTGATAATTTACCATCAGCTTTCAAATTCAAGAGTTGCATTCATTAAACTTAACTGTGCACAAATAAAAGTCATTTCTCATTTTAGAATGATAATTTGATCATTCTTGGGGTGTTGGTATTGATGAAAATGCTGACATTTACTGTCCATTCCCAATTTCCCTCAGGAAAATAGAAGTGAGCTTTCTTCTTGAATAGTGTGCAGCTGTTTTACATAATGGCTTCTTGGGCCAGAAGGCAGCCAAGTATAACACCTTCCATGACCACCAGGAGTTTCAAAGCTAATTAAGAACTGTTTTTTGATGGGTGGTCACTGTTACAATGTTGGGAACATGCAGGGAATTTCCACACAGCAAGGTTTGAATTTGTTAAAGATGTTCTAATTGCAGCACTAAAATAGTGGCCACAATTTTCCAAAAGCACTGAATTGGTGGGAAAATTGTTCTAGATGCTGACTGTTTTATCCCTACCCAACAGCATGTTGGAGTGCCCTCAACATCCAAAATGCAGTAGTTCATGAAGGCAGTTCACCATCACCTTCCCAAAGGCAATTAAGAATGGGCTGTAAATGATGACCTGACCAGAAACACACGCACATCCAGTGAATGAAGAAATTAGGAAAAGAAGTTAGAAAAATATAAACAGTCCATGAATTTTTAGCTGGGTCGTTACTGGAAAATTTAAACTGTTTCAGTTAACAATCTTTTAATTCAAAATAATTGGTTTTAGAGTCATAATACATTCAGGGAGTCAAAGGGATAAATCTAAAGACTCAATAAGTTTTTAATCTAGAGATTGTATATTTAGACATTTAGCCAAAAAGAGTCTGCTGAATTCAAAAAGTGATTAAATGCAGTTGAAATGGGATTTGTTCTATGCTAAGCAGAGAGACCATTTTCTCTCTAATGCAACACACAATCTAAGTCAGCAGTCAGATCCATTAGCAATCCTACACTGGTCTTTTCAGAGATGTTCTGCATCACCCACTTACTTGATTTGGATGGTGACCATTTATATGGCATACTTATCAAAAGATTAGAAATTGGCAAAGCCCACATAGAACATAGAACATAGAACACTACAGCGCAGAACAGGCCCTTCGGCCCACGATGTTGTGCCGACCAGTTAAAAAACAATGACCCACTAACCTAAACCAATCCCTTTTCGTCCATAAACCTATCCACGGATCTCTTAAACGCCCCCAAACTAGGCGCATTTACAACTGCAGCAGGCAGGGCATTCCAATCCCTCACCACCCTCTGGGTAAAGAACCTACCCCTGACATCCGTCCTATAACTACCCCCCCCTTAATTTAAAGCCATGCCCCCTCGTGCTAGCTTTCTCCATCCGAGGAAAAAGGCTATCACTATCCACCCTATCTAAACCTCTAATCATCTTATATGTTTCAATAAGATCCCCTCTTAGCCGCCTTCTTTCCAGCGAAAACAACCCCAAATCCCTCAGTCTCTCCTCATAGGACCTCCCCTCCATACCAGGCAACATCCTGGTAAACCTCCTCTGCACCCTCTCCAAAGCCTCCACATCCTTCCTGTAATGTGGGGACCAGAACTGCACACAGTACTCCAAGTGTGGCCGCAGCAGAGTTGTGTACAGTTGCAACATGACGCTGCGACTCCTAAATTCAATCCCCCTACCAATAAACGCCAAGACACCGTATGCCTTCTTAACAACCTTATCTACTTGATTCCCAACTTTCAGGGATCTACGTACACATACACCTAGATCCCTCTGTTCATCCACACTATTCAAAGTCCTCCCGTTAGCCCTATACTCGACACATCTGTTATTCCTACCAAAGTGAATTACCTCACACTTCTCTGCATTAAACTCCATCCGCCACCTCTCGGCCCAGCTCTGCAACCTGTCTAAGTCTCCCTGCAAACTATGACACCCTTCCTCACAATCTACCACACCTCCGACTTTGGTCTCATCAGCAAATTTACTAATCCACCCAACTATACCCTCATCCAGATCATTAATAAAAATTACAAACAGCAGTGGCCCCAAAACAGATCCCTGAGGCACACCACCCGTAACCGAACTCCATGACGAATATTTACCATCAACCACCACCCTCTGTCTCCTATCTGCTAGCCAATTCCTGATCCAATTTCCTAGACTACCCTCAATCCCATACATCTGCATTTTCTGCAGAAGCCTACCATGGTGAACCTTATCAAACGCCTTACTAAAATCCATATATACCACGTCAACTGCCTTTCCCCCATCCACCTCTTTGGTCACTTTCTCAAAAAACTCAATAAGGTTAGTAAGGCACGACCTACCCGCTACAAAACCATGCTGACTATCTCCAATTAATTCATTACTCTCCAAATAACTATAAATCCTATCCCTAATAATTTTTTCTAAAACCTTGCCCACAACAGAAGTAAGACTCACCGGTCTATAATTCCCGGGGAAGTCTCTGTTCCCCTTCTTAAACAATGGGACAACATTCACTATCCTCCAATCTTCCGGTACTATACCAGAGACCAACGACGACCTGAAGATCAGAGCCAGAGGCTCTGCAATCACCTCTCTTGCCTCCCAGGGAATCCTAGGGTAAATCCCATCCGGACCAGGGGACTTACCTATTTTCAAATCCTCAAGAATATCCAGCACATCCCCCTTATCAACTGCAATACTGTCTATTTTACACCCCTGCAACCCAGTGTCCTCCTCAGCTATATTCATGTCCCCCTGCGTGAACACCGAAGAGAAATATTGGTTCAATGCCTCTCCAATCTCTTCCAGTTCCACACACAACTTCCTTCTGCTGTCTGTAACTGGCCCTAATCTTGCCCTAACCAACCTTCTGTTCTTGACATACCTATAGAACGCCTTAGGATTCTCCTTAATCCTATCAGCCAAAGTCTTCTCATGTCCTCTTTTAGCCCTTCTTAACTCACTCTTCAACTCCCTTCTAGCCAATCTAAAGCTTTCTAGTGCACTACCTGAGCCCTCAAGTCTCATCCGAACATAAGCCTCCTTTTTCTTTTTAACCAACGAATCAACTTTTTTAGTGCACCACGGTTCCCTAGCCCTACCAATTCCTCCTTGCCTGACAGGGACATACCTATCACGGACTCGCAGTAGCTGCTCCTTGAAAAAACTCCACATTTCGGACGTTCCCAGTCCCTGTAATCTCCTAGTCCAACCTATGCTTCCTAATTCTCTCCTAATAGCCTCATAATTACCCTTCCCCCAGCTAAAACTACTGACCCGAGGTTCATGCCTATCCCTTTCCATCACTAAGGTGAACGTAACCGAATTGTGGTCACTATCACCAAAATGCACACCAACTTCCAAGTCTAGCACCTGGTCTGGCTCATTTCCCAGCACCAAATCCAATATAGCCTCACCTCTAGTTGGCCTATCTACATACTGAGTCAAAAAACCTTCCTGCACGCTTTGTACAAAAACTGACCCCTCTAACAAGCTAGAGCTATAGCAATTCCAATCAATATTAGTAAAGTTAAAGTCCCCCATAACAATTACCCGATTACTTTCATTCCTAACCAGGATCGTCTCCGCAATCCTTTCCTCAACCTCTCTAGAACTTTTAGGAGGTCTATAAAAGACTCCCAACAGAGTGACCTCTCCTCTCCTATTTCTAATCTCTGCCCATACTACCTCAACAGACAAGTCCTCATCAAACTTCCTCTCTGACACTGTGATACAGTCCTTGACTAATAATGCTACTGCTCCCCCCCTTCTACCTCCTTCTCTACTCCGACTAACGCATTTGAACCCCTCATTTGAACATCTCAGGAACATTAACATAATCAGAAATCATTTTCTTGTAAATTTCTCAAAAATTCATGGAGAAACAATCTAAAATTAATCGACAGGTAAAAAGCCACCAAAGCTTGGTAACTATTAGTGCAGTATTAGGAAAGTACTAGGCTTGTACTCGTTAGAGTTTAGAAGAATGAGGGGAGATCTCATTGAGACATATAAGACGATGAATGGGATGGATAGGATAGAGGTGGAGAGACTCTTCCCGCTCAGAAAGGACAGTAGGACTAAGGGGCATAGCCTCAAGATAAAGGGGGGGGTGCGGTTTAGAACGGAGTTGAGGAGGAACTTCTTCACTCAAAGGGTGGTGAATCTCCGGAATTCTCTGCCTGTTGAAGTGGTGGAGGCTGCCTTGCTAAATATTTTTAAGACGTGGGTTCATGGGTTTTTGATAAGCGAGGGGATTAAGGGTTTTGGGGAGAGGGCGGGAATGTGGAACTGAGCCACAACAGATCAGCCATGATCTTATTGAATGGCAGGGCAGGCTCGAAGGGCTAGATGGCCTACTCCTGCTCCTATTTCTTATGAAAGTTGTTCCTTGTCAGAGATGCTGTCTTTCAGTCAAGCACAAATCGTGGTACTTCTGGAGCCGATGCATGCACACATAAGCAAACGTAAAAAGTGGAGTGATAGATGAGTTTCAGGACAAAACATGTCCCAGAAAGGCATGACCTAGGACACAGGATTAAAAGCTAAATTATAGGACAGATGGTTGTTCACCCTGCCAATGTGGCTTCTGCCCTTCTCACAGCACCAAACTGGCACTCACTGAACAAATGACAACCTTTGTCATTGTGATGCATCCACCCTCAGCTTTTGACATATTTGACAGCAACATTCTCCAATGCATCTCCTCTCTGTTCCAGTCCATTACTGGTCCCATTCCCTTTCTAAATGTGTGATAAAACTGAATTAGATTATCTGCTATCTTGTTAGACTTTGAACGGAGCTTTAAATCCTGCATTCTGTCCATCACAAGGACTGCCTATTTCCACCAGCTTGACACTCACCACTTCTACTGTGAGTTGAAATTCTTGTATATGCTTATCATGTTTGTTTGATGTTTGTTTTCTTGGATGTAACGTTAATAGCATTTTCTGTCAGCTGATCTTGCATCCTCTAGAATTCAGAGCATGCCTTAAATTAACTAATAGAAAGATCACAGGACAGTAAAATGAAATCCATATTCTGAAAACTATTTATTTTGTGCTTCAACAAAATTATCCATTTTGAAATGCTGACAGAAAACATATCCTCGGAGAAAAACTGAGCCTCTATACCTTTTTTTGATGTGTGTCAGCTTCGGCAAACATACTCTGAATCACATGGCTCTAGGTTCAAGGCCCACTCCAGGCTTGAGTACACAAATCTACAATCTGACATTCCAGATAACTACTAAGACAATTTTTTTTTAATTACACCGTAGGAGATGCCACCTTTTGGATGAGGTGTTAAATCAAGGCCTTATCTGCCGGTTTGGGGGGATGTTAGCACCACAGAATTTCAAAGAAGATCAGGGGTGTTATCTGTGAACGGGTCAATACTTCCACCTCCAATAAAATACAAAAAATATAGGTTATCTGGTGACTAAATTGTTGTTTGGGGTGGCACGGTGGTTAGCACTGCTGCCTTAGTGCGCCAGGACCTAGGTTCGATTCCAGGCTTGGGTGACTGTCTATGCAGAGTTTGCACAGTCTCCCCGTGACTGCGTGGCTTTCCTCCAGGGGTTCCGGTTTCCTCCCCACAAGTCCAAAAGACATGCTGGTCAGGTGGCTATGCTAAGTGCTCCCGAGTGTGCAGACATTTTTATAGAAACTTTGTTGGAGAGTCAATGTAAGTCTACTTGTGACACTCATAAATAAAATTTAAATGTGGGAACTTGCTACATGCAAAATTGGCCATCGTGTTTTCTATATTACAACAGTGACCACATTTCAAAAATACTTCATTAACTGTAAAGCTCTTCAAACATCAGGTGCTGGTCGTCATGAAATATTCAATATTAATACATTAATCTTTTCTTTTTCAACAATAGGTAACTGAACAGTTTGCATGACAAAACAGTGAAACATAACTTCACTTTCCTCACAATACAAAATGGAGATACTGTGCATTTTTTCTCCAAACAATGATTTTAAAAGTTTTCTTGCAGCTTTCACCTGCTTAAGCTTCCCTGCTGAACTGGCACAAATTTAAACAAAAAGCCCTTCTGCTGCTGACTATAAGCTGAAAGTGACATTGTTTGGCAAAACAGACTTCCCATAGAAATAAATTCCCAGCTGCTTTGAAGTTACACAGAAACAAAAGACCATTGACAACTGCATGTGTCATAATCCTCTTAGATAAACAATATCTTATCAGTATTTATTTCAAGTAATTTTTGATAATGACAAGGAAACCTACAATTGTGACGCCACCTGCCATACAAAATATACCTTAAAGAATTTACTGTGCACCTGCAGCAATTCACACCTCATGAAGCCATTAAGCCAACTTATTTGTTCAAGCTAGTGGCTTTTCTTTAAGAAATGATCGAGGTTTTAAAGTCTTGGATGCTATTTGTAGCCTGACAAGTTACCAGATTTTACAAACATCCTGCAGCATGATATCCCTTCAGGACCTTGCCTCATTCAGTGTCTCCAATTCTCCAAATTTACAGAAATTGTAGCAGATGGGACATGAACCATGCAAAGGTTCATTGACCACAGGCAAGATTTTCCAGTCTTGGTGCAAGCATAGCCAGAAAATCCCACCTACTGACTGCAAACCATTAACCCTGTTTCTCTCCCTCCACGGATGCTGCTGCCAGATTTGTTGGATTTTTGAGCATTTGCTGCTGTACAGTTGGTAGCACACTCTCCTCTGAATAACAAAGTTACAGGTTCAGTTCCTACTCCACAATTGAGCACAAAATTCCAGACTGATATTTCAGCGCAGTAATGCGAAACTGTGCTGTTGGAGGTGCTGTCTTTTTTTGTCTTTGATTACATTTATTCAAAACTACCACAAAGGTCTTCAATGCTTTCCAATTAAAACATGCCAATTAGCTGTAAATGAACCATGTGTATAGAGATGCTTGTGACAACTTATCTTGTATCTCTCTTTATAACAAATTGGATTTTAGGATTTCAAAAGTCAGGTCTACTAAATTACCCCATTACCTGAAATAATAATATCATTTATAATAAGTGGAAAGGACAAAAAGGACAGGCTCAATCACCAGTAACATTTTCCAAAAGGAAGTGCTCCTGTGTACAATCTTTAAGAGTTATGAACAAATAACCTACTAGACTTATAAAGATAATAACTTGGAAGCATATTGCTCTTACATGTTAGCAGCTCAGAGGAAAGTCACTTGAATTCACATCATTTTTCCCTCAAAACTCGTCATTCTGCATTTTCTTGTGAGGACTCCAGAGGAATCTAGTTCAAAAAGTTGGATAATACAATAAACTGAGGCCCTATCTGCCTGCTCTGATGAATGTAAAACAGCTTATAACACTACTTCAAAAGAATAGCAGAGGGATTAAACCTGGTGTCCTGACCAAAATTTATCCCTCAATCAACATCACAAAATGCAGGTTATCTGGTGATTATCACATTGCTGCTCTATTGACTCTGTCTACATTTTCCACTGCATTGGGAAAGCAGACAGCATAATCAACGACCCCACACACCCGGACATACTCACTTCCACCTTCTTCCATTGGGAAAAAGATACAAGAGTCTGAAAACACATACCAACAGAATCAAGAACAGCTGTTCCTGACTTTTGAATAGTCCTATCATATATTAAGCTGATCTTTCTCTTCACCCTACCTGTAACTGCAACACTATATCCTGCACCCTATCCTTTCCTTCTCCCCTACGAATGGTATGTTTTGATTGTATATCTCGCAAGAAACACTTTTCATTGTATCCCACTGCAAGTGACAATAATAAATCAATTGTCTTTGACAAGATACCGCATGGTAGGTTGTTGCATAAAGTTAAATCTCACCGGATCCAGGGTGAGGTATCTAAACGATACAAAATTGGCTTTTTGACAGAAACCAGAAGGTGGTTGTAGAGAGTTGTTTTTCAAACTGGAGGCAGTGTGCCTCAGGGATCAGTGCTGTTATTTGTCATTTATTTGGATGAGAATATAGGGGGCATGGTTAGTAAGTCTACAGATGACACCAAGATTGGTGGCATGTTGGACGGTGAAGAAAGTTATTTCCAATTGCAACGGGATCTTGATCAATTGGGCCAGTGAGCTCACGAATGGTAGCTGGAGTTTCATTTAGACAAATGCAAGGTAATGCATATTGGTAGATTGAAACAGGGCAAGACTTACACAGTTAATAGTAGGGCATAGGGGAGAGTTACAGAACAAAAGAGATCTAGGGTACATGTTCATAGCTCCTTGAAAGTGGAGTCACAGGTGGACAGAATGGTGAAGAAGGCATTTGGCATGCTTGGTTTCAACAGTCGGAATGTTGGATACAGGAGTTGGGGCGTCTTGTTGAAGTTGTACAAGACATTGGTAAGGCCACATTTGGAATACTGTGTGCAATTCTGGTCACCCTATTATAGAAAGGATATATTAAATTAGAAACAATGCAGAAAAGATTTACTTGGATGCTACCAGGACTTGATGAATTGAGTTATAAGGAGAGGCTGAATAGACTGGGACTTTTTTCTCTGGAGCATAGGAGGCTGAAGGTGACCTTATAGAGGTCCATAAAATAATGAGAGGCATAAACAAGATAGATAGTCAATATATTTTCCCAAAGATAGGGGAGTCTAAAACTGGAGGGCATAGGTTTAAGGTGAGAGAGGAGAGATCCAAAAGTGTCCAGAGGGGCAATTTTTTCACACAGAGAGTGGTGAGTGTCTGGAACAAACTGCCAGAGATAGTAGTAGAGGCAGGTACAATTTTATCTTTTAAAAAGCATTTAGACAGTTACATGGATAAGGTGGATCTGGAGGGATTATGGGCCAAATGTGGGCAATTGGGATTAGCTTAAGGGTTTTAAAAAAAAGATAATAGCAGCATGGACAATTTCGGCTGAAGGGACTGTTTCCATGTTATATACTTCTATGACTCTAAATCAAATCGCGTTTACTGTGTGAAAATTAGTTGCTGTGTTTTGGTGGGAGAGTGGTTAGTACTGCTGCCTCACAGCGTCAGGGACTCCTGGTTTGGGTCACTATCTGTGTGGAGTCTGCACATTCTGCCTGTGTCTGTGTGGGTTTCCTCTGGGTGCTCTGGTTTCCTCCCACAGTCCGAAAGACCGGTTAGATGGATTCCTTGGTGTACCCAAACAGGTGCTGGAGTGTGGCGACTAGAGGATCTTCACAGTACCTTCATTGCAGTGTTAATGTAAACCGACCTGTGACACCAATGAATAAACTTAAATCTTTGCAATAAATGATAGTTATTTCAGATAATGGGGTAATTTAGTAGATTCGACTTTTGAAAATCTTAAAATCTAATTTGTTATAAAGGGAGATACAAGAGTGATTAACGCTTCAAAAAGTTCTCAATTGCTTCACGATGTCTCGAGATACCTGGTACTCATTAAAAGTGTTTTGTGTGTGTGTGTGTGTGTGTGTGTGAGAGAGACCCTTTCCACTCTCCTCAGGTAGGAAGGTTTCCCCCACCTGCTCTCGTGCTCACCTGGTGGCCTGGCCTCTTTTAAAGGTCGTGCTTTCGGGTCGAACCAAGCAAACAGACTCAAGTTAAATCAGGACAAAGTAAAAGGGGCAGCTCCTCAAAAGGAGTACAGCCCTAACAAAATAAAATTACGAAGGAAACTTGAATACATCAGCTTAAAATGTGATTTTTTTTAGGTCAAACCAAGTAAACAAACTCAAATCAAATTAGGACAAAGTAAAAGGTGCAGCTCCCCAAAAGGAGGGGGAGCCGCTCGAACAAAAACAAAAGTACAAAGGAAACTTAAGACACGTCAAATCAAAATGTGATTATTAGGGTCAATAATGCACCCCAGCCCCTGCAGTGCCCAACGGACACTGCATACTCCCTCTCCAGGGATACCTGGCCGCGAACCTTGCTGCGGCAAAGGGGCAGACAGGCAGAATGGACTGAGCTGGTAGCTTGACAAGCAAAGAAACTACGTTTCCCAGCAGGCGGCGGTGTTTCCGGCGGAAGCAGCCGGTGACCCTAGCAGGGGGCGGGGCGGGCGATTGAGTGTTTACTTCCGGTCTGGCTGGAAGCGCCTCATCGGCTGAGTGAGTGTCTGTGGCCGGCTCCACAGTTCCACCAGCTGGGGCTCCCTCCCAGTGCACATATACACACACGCATACAGAGAGAGAGCAGTCTCCTGACTGACACTCACTCACTCCACTTTAAATGTCTGCCGTCCCTCGCCTTTTGGCACGGCTTCCACTTTGATGGTGTGGGACTGCGCCGTGGAGGGCTGGCTGGAGGAAGCTTGAAGAGGTGCCGGCGGCTCTTCAATCCGCTCAGCTATGGATTGGCTCATGGGGTGAGTGAAGGAACTTCAGAGAGAAAAGCCCAGCCAACTGAAGGGAAATGGGGTTTGAGTGAAGGAGCTGGCGGCTTGAGGCTGACCTGCTTGCCAGTCCTCCTGCCTTCTCTTTAATATAGTTCACCCTGGGCCGAAGTGAGGGCTGTTTCTGCCCTGACCTCGGCTGGCAGAGGCACTCCATTGAATGACAGAGGAACAGTTTCTGTAACTTCGATCCTGCAGTAAGCTGAAAGGGGCAGACAGTTCTTGTGTGTCCTTGCTGGGTTGGTGTTTAGTTTATTGGATTAACTTCTGTTTTATTATGATACTGCGGGCTGGCTAAAAAGTTTAAGTTTGTTTATTAGTGTCGCAAAAAAAATCCCACGATTACAGTTTCCACACTGCAATCATTTTGTTTAGTAATGAATGACTCGATCCGTTTGTTTAAAAACACTGAGCAGTGGTTACATTTTGTTTTCAAATAAGTAAGATAGGCAAAGGTCGGAGCGCGGTCTACCTATTTATGGAGAAGGCTTACTATAAACTGCACATGATAGATGTTCGGGGAGGAGAAAAATATTTATAGTGTTTGTAAACCCGGTCATAAAATTGCCATGTCATGTCAGAGTACAGCAAATATGTTGGTATATTTTACCCGGCGAAGCCAGTGGGTAATATTTTGAGAACGTTTTCTTTTAATAATTTATCATAACCGTCTGTTTTGGAGGTGGTAATTCTTTATTGGCAGAGTTTAGACTTTGTGTACTATGTTGTCCTGGCAATTCCTCCATTAGGATGTGACATGAAAAGCCTTTTGGGGACAGTTCTCTGGTTTGTTTATTGCACAGTTATTTAATTCTACAAACTTGTTTAGCAGCTTGCCATGTTTATCTTACTCAAAATATGCACCTTTACAAGCAACTAGGAAATATTACAAGCTCCCATTTAAAGTTTAAGTATTAATATAAACTTTACCAGTTGTAAAACTAAATAAACATTGGGACTAGAATAATGCAGTGTGTAAGAACACAGAGAAGCTGGAGTAGACTATTTGGCCCCTCAACCCTCCTGTGCCAGTCAGCAAGATTGTGGCTGACTTGATTATGACCTTAACTCCCTTTTCCTGCCTTCCCCCTCTCCCCCCACTCCCTTGCTGATCAAAAATTTGTCTAATTCATTCTTGAATATATTCGGTGAAGTAATCTCCACTACTATATGTGGAAGAGATTTTCAAAGATTGACAACTCTCTGAGAGGAGTCATTTCTCCTCCCTTCCATCTTAATTTATTTTGAAACTGTGCCCCCTTGTTCTAGATTCCCTATGAGGGGAAGTGACCTCTTGGCATCTAGCCTGTCAAGTCACCTTAGAATCTTAAGTGTCAATTCAATTCATCCTTCTAAATTCCATTGTGTATAGGCTGAAGCTGCTCAACCTTCAAGACAGAATCATGAGCTCAGGAACCAAGATCTTCTGAACTGTTACCAAATGTGACTAAATCCCTTCTTAAATAAGGAGACCAAAACTGTAAACAGTACTCTAGATATGAGTTCAAAATTGGGACAGTATCTGTCAGATCAGTCAGACAATGCTATGACACAGTCTTATGCACAGAACATTATGCTTTTTAACCAGTGTTCCAGGCTTTTCCATCACTATGCCAAGATTTTCACCCTCAAACTGAATGTGAAATTCTATTGTGTTATGATGAGTTCATAAATCAGATCTGTCTGATTGCATATGACCAGATCTAAAATGGTTTGTTTCCTGGTTGGTTTCGGAATGCATTGTTCTCAGAAACCAATACACTGTGGATTCATCTCAAGGCTGTCTCTGAGAAGTTGATCTGTCCAATCTGTATGAAACTTAAAATCGTGCTTTCCTTCTTTTAAATCCCCTTATTTTTAGCTTTGTAAGCTCTTACACAGTGTACCGACTGGGGCTTATAAACTGCTCCCGCCAGTGAATTATTTCTTCTTGCTGTTTCTTATCATAACTCAAATTGATTCTGCATCTTGATCGTTTCCTGTTACTATATAGTTCTCGTCCTTTACCCCACCTCCTTTTTTCATTTTTCGTACCGTTCCAAAACATCAAATATCTTTGAATATTCACTTCCCAGATTTGGTCACTTTACAACCTTGTCTCTGTAATAGCTATCATTATCAGATCCATTTATTTCTATTTGTGCTGTTAATTGATCTATCTTGTTATGAATGCTGCATGCATTCAGTTAAAGAGCCTTTAGTTCTGACTTATTCACGTTTTTCCCAGCAAAGACCTATTTGTTTGTGCACTCTTATGCTTAAATGTCCTGGCCCTTCCTGATGCACATTGTTTATCATTACCTTTTTGCTACTCTGGACAATTGCCTTGTCGTTGTGAACTTTTTACATCTTTCCTCACGTGGACCAACTTCCCAACTATTTTGGTTAAAACTTTCTATGGTTCTCGTTATACAGTTGACCAAGGCATTGGTCCCAGCACAGTTCAAGTGAAACTTGGCCCAATGATACAGTTCCCTCTTACTCTATAACCAATGCCTATGAATCAAAATCCAATCTCCTCCCACATCCATTTTTATAATTCTGAAGAGGAGATAGAGTATAATCTGATATGGCACAGATGAACAGGTGTAATTTTATGGAAATATTTCAGTTTGGTATCACTGTCCTTGATTGCATAGCGTTGCATTCTGATAACTCCATCACCCTGAGTATTGTTATAAAATATTATTTGAATGCAACATTTTCTTCTTGACTTTAATTGGCGTATTTGATCAGAAATCTTAATTCGTATTGTACTTTTTGCCAAATTTTGGAAAGAACTTTTATGATCTTACAAATGAAGGTGTTAATTTCTCTGTGATGCTCCTCAGAGAACAGGTCAGGAAAATCATCAATGCGATTGAACAATTTGAAAACATAAAAGTGAATGATCCTGGAATATACCAAGTAGCGTCAGCCTCCAATTTTCAAAATTACATTTATTGTTCAACATTGGTAAAGAATAAACTTGGATCAGATTTGAAGGGGTGTGGTAGCATCCTGGTTTTGTTACTGTACTACTAATTCAGCCTAATGATCAAGAGCCCAAAGTTCACATCCCATTATGGCATCTGGGGAATTTGAATTCAGTTAGTTAATTATATAAATCTGGAATAGCAACCATGAATTATGAAGATTATTGTAAAAACACAACTGGTTCAATGTCCTTTTGTGAAGTAAGTCTAACATCTTTAAGTGGTCTAGGTTACATGTGATTCCAGACCCACGACATTTTGATGCCTTTGAAATGGCCTTGCAAGTCACTCCGTTTCAAAACAGCTATATTTTTTAAAAAACTGGTCTACCTGGTGTTGATTTCAGCATCGTGACAAAGGCACACCCTGCCTGGCTGACCCTACAGAAATCTCCTCGCTAACATCAGGAGACTTGAATAAAAATTGAGAGTGCCTCACAGCCTAGTTAAGGACAGCCTAACAACCAGATGCACAAATAATCATATCTTTCAGCCAATATCCCAGGCTCTTCTATCACTTATTGCTGACTATGCCATGTCCCACCTGAAGAACAGACATATCAAACCTGATGGCACACTGCTATATAGTTGGGTGAGAGAGGCCCTGCAATTCCTCAACATTGATGTTGGACCCCATGAAACCTTGTGACATCAGGTCCAACATGAGCAAGGAAATCTGCTGCTGTTCGCCATCTATCATGGGTGTTCAGCAACAGCAAAATAATATTCCATCATAATCTGTAAACACATGGTCTGGCATATCGCTCATTCTTTTCATAACTGCCAAAGCAACAGACTGACTGTTGTGCAATGAGGGGTGGAAATGAGCATGTCAGGACCATAAGACGTAGGAGCACAATTAGGCCACTCGGCCCAACGAGTCTGCTTCGCCATTCGATCGTGGCTGATATTTTTCTCCTGCCTTTTCCCCAATAACCACTGATCCCCTTTTTAATCAAGAGCCTATCTATCTCTGTCTTAAAGACAATCGGTGACCTGGCTTTCTGATGCTGGGACCACAGCTTTTCACAATATACATTGATTTGGAAGAAGGAACTGAAGGCACCGTTGCTAAGTTTGCAGATGATACAAAGGTATGTAGAGGAACAGGTAGTATTGAGGAAGCAAGCAATAAGTTCCACAGATTTACCACTCAATGGCTGTAGAAGTACCTCCCCATCTCTGTTTAAAAGGATCGCCTTAAAAGGATCGCCCCTTTAGTCTGAGGTTGTGCCGTCTGGTTTGAGTTTCTCCTACCAGTGGAAACATCTTATCCACGTCCACTCTATCCAGGCCTCGCAGTATCTTGTAAGTTTCAATAAGGTCCCCCTCATTCTTCTAAACGCCAACAAGTACAGACCCAAAGTTCTCAACCGTTCCTCATTCGACAAGCCCTTCTTTCCAGGGATCATTCTTGTGAATCTTCTCTGGACCCTTTTCAAGGCCAGCACGCTCTTCTTAAATACGGGCCTAAACTGCTCACAATACTCCAAATGGGGTCTGACCAGAGCCTTATATAGCCTCAGAAGTACATCCCTGCTGTTGTATTCTTGCCTCTCAACATGAATACTAACATTGCACTTGCCTTCCTAACTGCCAACTGAACCGGCGTGTTAATCTTAAGAGAATCTTGAACATTGACTCCCAAGTCCCTTTGTGCTTCTGATTTCCTAAGCATTTCCCCATTTAGAAAATAGCCTATGCCTCCGTTCCTCCTTCCAAAATGCATAATCTCACATTTTCCACATTGTATTCCATCCGCCACTTCTTTGCTCACTTCTGAGCCTGTCCAAGTCCTTCTGCAGTTCCCCTGCTTTCTCAATACTATCTGTTCCTCCATGTATCTTTGTATCATCTGCAAACTTAGCAATAGTGTCTTTAGTTCCTTCCTCCAAATTGTTACTGTATATTGTGAAAAGTTGTGGTCCCAGCACCTACCCCTGAGACAAGCCGCTAGTCACGTACTTACTTCCTGAAAAAGACCCCTTTATCCCCACTCTCTGCTTTCTGCCAGTCAGCCAATCTTCTATCCATCCCAGGGTCTTATCCCTAACACAATGGGCTCCTTAACTTTATTTAACAGTCTCCTATGTGGTACCTTGTCAGAGGCCTTCTGGGAATCTAACTAAATCAGGTTCCCTAGTCCTCCTTTATCTAACTTCCTTCTTACCTCCTCAAAGAACTGACAGGTTTGTCAGACGTGACTTCCCCTTGACGAAGCCTGACTCAGTCCTATTTTAACATGCACTTCCAAGATCTCATCTTTAATAATGGGTTCTAAAATCTTGCCAATGACTGAAGTCAGGCTAACTGGGCTGTAATTTCCTGTCAGCTGCCTCCTTCCCTTAAACAGCGGTATTACATTAGCTACTTTCTTGTCCTCTGGGACCCTTCCTGCCTTCAGTGGTTCCTGAAAGATCACCACCAATGTGTCCACAGTTGCCTCAGCTGTCTCTTTTAGAACGCTGGGGTGTAGACCAATCGGTTGAAGTGATTTATCCACCTTCAGTCTTTTCAGTTTCCCCAGAACCACCTGCTTAGTGAAGGTCACTACACTCACCGTGCCCCCAACCGTCCTGGAGTTCTGGCATCCCACTGATGTCTTCCACCATGAAGACTGATGCAAAGTAACTATTCAGTTCCTCTGCCATTTCTTTGTTTCCTATCATTGCATCTCCAACCTCATTTTTCAGTGGTCCAATGTCTATTTTTGCTTCTTTCTTTTTATAAGTTGAAAAAATCTCTTCCTATCCTCTTTTATATTACTAACTAGCTTACGGTCATATTTCACTTTCTCCCTTATTGCGTTTTTAATTGTCCTCTGCTTGCTTTTAAAAGCTTCCCAACCCTCTGGCTTCCCACGAATCGTCACCATTTTATATGCTTTTTCTTTTGCTTTGGAAGCGAGCATGTCAGGACCAGCACCAGGCAAACCTAAAAACAATCTGCCACCCTGGTAAGGCTGCAACACAGGACTATCTGCAGCCTCAGCAATAAAAGGACCTGCTGTAGATAGAGTTAAGTGATCCCACTACGAATGGGACAGACCATCAAGTCATGAATGGTGGTGGACAATTCAACAACTAATGGAAGCAGCAGAGCAAATAATTCATGTGAGAGCAGTTTATAGGCCCCAGTGTGACAATTTATAAAACTCGAAGTAATCGGGGCTTGTAAGAAAGATATCACAATAATCGTGTTTGAACATTCCCATCCTCAGTGAGCAGGGAGTCCAGTTTGTTGGTGCAAAAGACAAGGCTGAAGTATTTGCACTCCTCCATCTTGGCCTCCTCCTGAGATCCCTACCATCGCATATTCCAGTCTTCAGACAGTTCTACTCACTGTCCTTGAAAAGAGGACGTGATATTAAGCAATGGCTAAGTGTGCAGGATACAACAAAAGTTATGGGTCCTAACAATATTCTGGCATTACTATTTCTGAATCCCCTATCATCAATACCTATTGTGATGGTCCATTGATCAGAAACTAACTCTATCAGCTGTATAAATATGGTGGCTACAAGAGCCAATAACACAGTTCCTGACTCCCCCATAGCCGCCTTCCACCAACAAGCATACATCAGGAATGTGATGAACACATAAGAACTAGGAGCAAGAGTAGGCCATTGGGCCCCTTGAGCCTGCTCTGCCATTCAATAAGATCACGGCTTATGTTTTTGTGGACTCAACTCCACTTACCCGCCCGCTCACCACCCTTAATTCCTATACTGTTCAAAAATCTATGCCTTAAAAACATTCAATGAAGTAGCCTTAACTGCTTCACTGGGCAGGAAATTCCACAGATTCACAACCCTTTGGGTGAAGAAGTTCCTCCTCAACTCAGTCCTAAATCTGCTCCTTATTTTGAGGCTATGCCTCCTAGTTCTGATTTCACCTGCCAGTGGAAACAACCTCCCTGTTTCTATTTTATATACTCCCTTCATATTTTTATATCTTTCTGTAAGACCCTTCTTCATTCTTCTAAATTCCAATGAGCATTGTCCCAGTTCTACTCAGTCTTTCTACATATTCTAACCCTCTCAACTCCAGAATCAACCTAGTGAAACTCCTCCACACCCTCTCCAGTGCCAGAATATCCTTTCTCAAGTAAAGAGACCAAAAGTATGCACAGTACTCCAGGTGTGGCCTCATCAGCACCTTATACAGCTGCAACATAACCTCTCTTTTTAAACTTCATCCCTCTAGCGATGAAGGACAAAATTCCATTTGCCGCCTTAATTACCTGCTGTACCTGTAAACCAATTTTTTGTGATTTATGCACAAGGACAGCCAGATCCCACTGCACAGCAGCGTGCTGCAATTTTTTATCATTTAAATAAAAATCCATTTTGGTCTTATTCCTACCAAAATAGATGACCTCACATTTACCAACATTGTGCTCCATCCGACAAACCTTTGCCCACTCATTTAAACTATCTGGATCCTTTTTGCAGACTTTCAATGTCCTCTGCACACTTTTGCTGTACCATTCATCTTTGTGTTATATGCAAACTTTGACGCACTACACTTGGTCCTCAACTCCAAATCATCTACTTAAATTGTAAACAATTGTGGTCCCAACACTGATCCCTGAGGCACACCACTAGTCACTGATCTCCAACCAGAAGAACGCCCATATATGCCTGCTGTTTACTTTCGGCTAGTTAACACTCCACTTGCCTGGATGGCTGCAGTTCTTACAACACTCAAGAAATCCAACATCGTCCGGGTCAAAGGAACCTGCTTGACTAGCACCAATCACACTACTGTAAATATTCACTGATGCACTGTGGCTGCAGTATGTACCGTCTACAAGATGCATTACAACAACTCTCCAGTGCTTCTTTGGCAGTGTCTCCCAAACCATTAACCAACTACCAGGATTAGGGCACTTTTTATTCAGATTCAGATCTTTAATTTGTCATATCTGTTTAGCATTTATAAGCTGAATAAGTAGATATAAAATTCAACTTAAATTGCTTATACTACAATAAATAATGGAATATATATTTGTTTTTAAATGATACTTAACATTTGAAACTAAACAATCTGGAGTTCAGTATATAGAAGCTAAGAAGTGAACAATGGGTGACAAATGGGACATTAGTGGACATGTATGTCAGGCCTCATTGATGGATTTAACTTCTGCACTATAACACAAATGAAGAGGGCACTCCATAGAATGCAATTTTTGCGTACCATGCTATTTCAAGTATGCAGCATTTCATTGAGGCTTTTCTGGTTGACGTTCCATCACTACAAAGCTCGGAAAAGTCTTTCAGAGCTTCTGTTTCAGAGGAGTCTTCAGGCCAATTCACGTCCAACAACTTGCTTTGAAAATTCTGCTCGTATTTTGACAGCTGTGACAAATTGCACTACGGAAGTGGAGACAATCCAGAGCATTCCAAAACAACCGACAACATTCTTAAAAAAAATAGTCAATTTGCCCCCTACATCCCAATGGTCATAAACCTTAAGAAAAACTCCATGATTCAAATCCATATCATCAGTAGAAACTGGTTGGTCCTTCCTTGGCCCATACTCTGTAAGTGTACTAAGTTTTGTTGAAATCTGCCCATTAGCTATTGTGATATATTGTGGAAACATTAACTTGTTCCATCTTCAGTGGCAGAGGCAATAATGCTGGTGAACATAATTTCCAGTGTCTATTTGCGGAAGTTTTTAATATTTATAACGCGGAGAAATTTTATTAGAATGATCTCTTTCTTACTGGACTTTTGTTTTGGATTATCTCCTTGAGAAGTTAAGGTGTGGAATTAAACAAGTAACTCTTCATGTTGTGGGTGCTCATTAATTAATTAATAGTTGCCAGTATACTGCAACATCTCAGTTACAAAGTTATTTTTGATCCCATTTCCTGTTACTTATCAAGCAGGTGTAATATCACAGCACATACAATAGTTATGGCATTTCCCTTGAACATCGCACACTAAATTGGTGCGTACTTAAAGGTAAAAAGTGAGTTGTCTGGCTTACCATTGAAAAGTTTGCCTATTAAATCATCAATTTCTATATCTCAGTGGGATGCAATGTGATTGTTAAAAGCTGATCCAGCGTGAAATATCAGTATTTTATATGGGCTATTGAGCTGTAATGTAAGAGCTAATTTTGGTAATTTGAAATTGGATCTACTGAAAAATGCTATCTGTATTTTATGTTTGCATCTTCAATGTATGTTTGTTAATTCTATTTAAAAGTTGTTCACGGGAGAGGGATAAAAGTCAGGGTAGTTTCATCAGTGCTTAAAAAAAAATCATTTTGGTAATGTGTAACCAATGGTGTATTTCTTGAATTTAATTGAATACTTGGTAACTTTACATTCAGTGCAGTGTAGAATTATTATTAAGGTGGGGCCTTTCAATTGTGACTTCTGTTAAATGATGTCAGAATTAAAAGATACAGAATTAAACGCAACAGATTTATCAGTACAAGTTTGGACAGACAGTATTGCATAATTTGATCCCTTGATTTAACCGTCTATTTTAAGAGTAGGAAACTTTTTTGTGTTTTGTTTTCCTGTTTTTTTTTAAAAATTTTCCTTTATGCTGTTATCTCAACAGAATTGTATCTAATGTCCTATTCTACATCTATAACAAGCATTAATAGAATTCTGGTTTGTGATTTCAGCAGCAAAGATCAAAGTCAACTTGAAGTACTGATAAATTGTAGGATGTTTCAGTGCTTATGTTTCTGAAGCAGTTCTGCTGGTACCTATTGCTTTAGAACTGCCTACGATAGTGGAAAAGATTTGCTCTGATATGGTATCCATGTGTATACCTTATTTTTTTGAAAATGGGATCATCAGAACCAATGTAATTGTGCAGCAGACGAAAGTTTAGTTGAGTTTAGATTTTGTATTAGTCTTGAGGGAAATTAGGTGGGCTGTTCTTTTCTATTATTCTGACTTGAAGAGACTGTCACATTTTCCCCTTGTTTTGCTTTTGTACTGGAATAGAAACACACTTTTCATCATCACTTTTCTGAATTAATAATGGTTTGTTTCCCCACTTTCCAGTCTGATAGATGTGGTACAGTTTGAGGGTTGATAACACAAATCTGAGCTCAACAAATAGGAGGGAATACATTGGTAAACTGCTTTTTTGGTACGTGATGAAATCTTTGCACTAATTATTTTCAATGGGATAGCTGAAAACTGGAGTTGATTGGTGTAATTGAGTGATTTTTGTCTGTCTTCCATTGAAAGTTTCATGAATGTTAGCAGAAATGAAATGAATACTTGTATGTTTTGTGGTAAATCTGCTGTCAGGAGTGACACTGACCGATGTGGATTTGGAAACTTCCTGATTTTGATATCCAGCCGTTATGTTCAGTATGTTGATCTCAGCTGGAGCATCAGTATAAATATTCAAATTGATTTCAACCCCTCCCACCCCATTGACAAGAAAGGAAATAAAAAATCAGCTGATTCCAACATGTAATTGCCATCCAGAGATATCTGTTAGAAAATGGATATTGAGTGAATACAGATCGTACTCTGTTATGATGCCCACTTCTGCCATGAGTCAGGCAATATCTATTGTTGAGTTTTTTTATACAATTAATGGCTACATGGATGAGTTCTTGGAGAACTGTCAAATCCCACGAACAGTACCTTTTAAATCTTTCCTTTTTGGAAAACAAAAAACATAAAAGGGAACATTTAACCTGTTGTGTCCAATATTTAAATTTGAATACATTTTTAAAATATCTAAAGTATATTTCCAATGACAGTTTGCATTTGCAATGATACGTCATAGATAATTTAAAGCGTTAAATGTACTATCCCGAGTTTGCGGTCTTTTTCATTCCTGTCTCCTGGCTCAGTTTAACCATTTTGTATATAAATTTAATGGAAGTTGAGTATTTCATCAACCACATATCAATATGGGTGACATTAACTTGAAGTAGGTAATAAATTTGAATATGGTAGCTTTAAAGTTGTAGTTATCATTCTGCTGCACAATGCATTTACAGCGAGTAAAAAAGCAAATAAAAATGCTTAAAAGAACATCCTTGCTAAATTAAACTATTTACCCTCAGTGCACTTTACTTTTAATGTGGCACAATAGTTGGATTAAATCCACAGGGTTTGTGATGTAAATGCTTTTCTTTTAAATTTCAGGGTGCAGAAGTGGTAAGACTTGTGTTTGTGACAAGGAATTGTTAGGAAATGGTTAACTAAATTATCAAAGCTCATTAGGTATTCAACTGGGAGGAGAACTGGGCATTCATTCAGGGATTGATGGTAGATGTGGCTCAGACGGATGTACTTTAATCATTAATGCAATGTTATATTCATATGTCAGATATTTAATGCGTGATTTGGCAATCATATCTCTTCTTCGATGTCTGGTTGCTGTAAATGATACAGAGCCTTTGTTGTTCAAAGTTTCCTCTGACTCATGATTTATCTATATTGGGTTCACCTTGTCAGCTCCAGAGGATTTTAATCCATTTTAAGCCTAAAAGAAAGTTTAAAATTCAAAACTTCCTGCTGCCACCATCCTTTATTTTTTTGTTTGTGCCTTTGGCATTTCAATGGGAGACTGCTATTTATTGCTCATCTCCCTTTCAGAGTAAAGTTTATTTTGACAATAGCTTTTAAGTTAATGTACTTTAGAAAACTGGAAACGTAATTTGGCAGCGTCTCTTTTTTGATTTGTTACTTACCTAATGCTACTGCAAATGCTGAGATGGAAATGGGGTTTGGGAGTAAATGCAAGTAGCAGTGCAATATCTTTGTAATGCTGTTTCTGGTGACTGCTGAAATATCTGAAAATGTATGCCAAGTTTGCTTGCCACATATCCAGGAGAATTATTTTCCACTTGTTTTGGTTAAAATAAAACAGTGCATCAGCTCCATACTTATCTTTGAGTGCTAGCCATGACTCAGTGGCAGCACTCTGACCTCTGAATCAGAACATTGTGGGTTAAGTTGCATTCTGGAAATTGCGCACAATCTAAGCTGCAAGTCCAGTGCAGTATGTTATTGTAGTACCAGAGGTGCCAACTTTCAGCTAAGACATTAAACATCTTCCATCTCTGATGGACTTGAAGTCTGATTCCACTGTATGGAAGAAGAACAGGGGAGTTATTAACAATATTATTAAAATAGGCTACCTGGCCATTATCATATGCTATTTGTGAGATATTGCTAAGTACAAATTGTGACACGTTCCCCCACAAGTTTGTTTGTTTGTTTATTTATTAGTCACAAGTAGGCTTACATTCACACTGCAATGAGGTTACTGTGAAAATCCCCTAGTTGCCACACACTCCGGCACCTGTTCGGGTAAATTGAGGAACAATTTAGCGTGACCAATTCTCTTAACCTGTACACTCCAACTCACCTGCACATCTTTGGATTGTGGAAGGAAACTGGATCACCCAGAGGAAACCCACGCAGAAACAGGGAGAATGTGCAAACTCCACACAGACAGGGACCAAGCCAGAAATCGAACCCAGGTCGCTGGAGCTGTGAGGCAGCAGTGCTAACCACTCTCTCACCCCCAATGTGGAAGTGACTTTAACAGATATTTAATTGGCTGTAAGAAACTTTGGGACTCTAAAGTCTTTATTTGCATCAATTCTATCTAAACATTGACAATTTCAAACTGGCTGTTCACATTAATTAGCTATGAGCCTAATCTTTAGTGTTTGGGGAAGTTCCATATAGGCCTTGGATCAGTCCAGCCTTAGATTGGTATTCTGCATGACACTTAATCTAAGAAAGTAGTCCTGCACTGCTTGATGCAGAGTACTGTGTAACTGCAAACTGGTGGAACCTTCTCAAATTTAAAAATTAGAGAGCCTACTACACATTTTAATTGTCAAAAGTGCTGACAGGACAGAGTAAGCAGTAGAGGTTCTGTTTTTTTTAAGTATGCAGCGCAAAGCCCTCCTTTCTGTTACTTGAAAGCCGTTTGATTTCTTGTTTAAAAGTCTTTCATTTTCATTACCTATATGATGGCAAGGTTTCAAGATAATTCTTCACCTATTGTAGTTATTTAAAAACATGCACCTCTACTTTGGATATACTCTCTTACACCAAAGAAAAAATGTAACATTGAATCTCAGTGATACTGAGAACTAATAGTTATGGGTCATTCAATGAGTGTCACCATTGTGTCTGCTCATGTACTCAGGCAATAAATCATAGATCATAAAACAGTGAGGGTGGAGAAGAAATTGAGGGAAAAAATTGAAATGCTGTTGTAGGAAACGAGAAAAAATATGTAATAAAACCCAAAGTGGGAATCTTGAGAAACGAAAAGTGAGCAAAAGTTAAGTTTGCTGCAAGTGACGACTTGCATTTATTTAGCACCTTGGTGAAACTTCTCGAGGTGCTTCACAAGATTGTTACCAAAAAGGGCAGCACGATGGCACAGTGGTTAGCACGGCTGCCTCACAGCACCAGGGACCCAGGTTCCATTCCAGCCTCGGATCACTGTCTGTGTGGAGTTTCCTCCGGGTGCTCCGGTTGTCTTCCCACAGTCCAAAGGTGTGTGGGTTAGGTTGATTGGCCATGCTAAATTAACCCTAGGTGTCATGGAGATTAGCAGGATAAATATCTGGGGTTACGGGATAGGATCTGCGTGGGATTGTGATTGGTGCAGACTCGATGGGCCAAATGGCTGCCTCCTGCACTGCAGTAATTCTATGATTCAAACAAAATTTAGCAAGCAGATAGGCCTAAAAAACAGCAGAAAGCAAGCATTTATTTTATTCTTGGAGAAGGTTTTAATTGTGGAGACAGAAACAGACTTCGTTACATGCTGGCACAGTACCAGCTTGTTACAATGCTATCAGAAGCTTCTGTACACTTTAGAAGGGAGGTTTTATTTGTCAACTGTCAGAGTTCGTAATCTCCTGATTAAGTACAAAGTTTAAACATCATGTTTACATTTGTATTAATGACCCAAAATTATGCGTATGCTTTCGCTTATTTTGTAGCTTTAGTTGATTTTGGATGTGGGAATTAAAGGAAAACTAGATGTCATCATTTGAAAATTGGATGACTGATTAACTATTGACACTGTATAGGGCTTGTAGCTAAACTATGCTGGTATGTTAGCAAAATTGCAGATTTTGCCTTACCACCAGAAGGCTCCTGAGTATTCTGCAGTGTGGGAAGAAGTTATAATAAAAGGATGCTACAGTTAAGGTTTGAAGAAGCCTTGGGAGCCATTGGTGCAGCTGTTAGTTATAGTTTGAACCTTTATAGTTTGCAACTCGCAAAGGAGCCCTGGGAGTTGATTGATGCAGTTTGGGCTCTGGACAATTCCTGGGGAGCTGAGAAGGTGGTGGAAAGTTACAGGTTCAGTGCTGGAGAGAACTCAGGCTCAGAAGAACCCCGGTGAGTCATTTATAGCTTGGTCACTGATGTTTGGAGAAATGCAGGGACAAAGCCAGCTTAGTGAAACTAGTGGTCTGCAAAAGAGTTTGCCAACAATAGAAGCAGGAGCTTTGTTAATCCTCTGGCATACTGTCTCAGGAGAAGTAATTGAGCCATTGGGAGGTGAGTAGACATTGAGAGTCGGAGCAACTTTCAAAGGAATTCAAGGCTAGACCTTCAAAAGTGAAGAATTGGAATCGCCCACGAGAGACAGAGTCCTCCCATTTTTTTAACTCCCCTCTCCTGCTGCCAGGGCAAACAAGGAACTTGGTGCTCAGCCAAATCTCCATTCACAGCAACAGGACGGGATAATCCCAGCCACGGGTGAGGTCAGAGAATTCTGGCCAGAGTTTCAATGAGATTTTGTGACTCAGTGGTCCCTGACATCTGGATGGGCTATTGAGAAATTCATGGAATCTGTCTTGGTTGCATCTGTTGTTTAATGTGCAGTGGCTGTTTTTGACTGTCAATTCATATTTACCTTCTGTTAATTCTGAATGTCAGAGTATAAGATAGATGTTGTAGATTGTTTTATTTTGCTGACTTTGTACAGTGAAGCCTCTCTTGTTTTAAAACCTTGGAATTGTGCAGCTTTGTTATTTTCGTTGGTAACTGAGTTTTCAGATTTTGTCCACTTGCAACAAAAAGTTAATGGTCCCGAATTGGTTCATAATACGTGGGAAATAAAATTATCTGAACCTTTAAGTTTCAATGAGATTGGGTGATGCGCTGCAATTAAAATATTGGTGTAAGTTTGATTACTCAAAGAAATTAAATGCCCGCCAAAATCTCTTTATTAGTTTGATTTGTTGGGCATGTGTGGAACTGTTTAGTTTTGTTTAATAATGCTTGGCTGCACTCTGGTAATATTTTTCTTCCTTTATTGAACTGATTACTTGTAGTTAATATGAGGGAATAGGTTATTTATTATTTCTATAATAGATATCCCAAAGAGCAGCTGTGACTTTTATACATCTTAAATTAGTCTGTATGTAGATTTTTATTGTTGTACCATTAGAACATCTGGTCAAATCAAACCACTTGTAAGTAACTTGGTCGTAGAATATCTGCAGTACAGAAGGAGGCCATTTGGCCCATCAAGTCTGTACCAACTACAATCTCACCGAGGTCCTGTAACCCTGCACATTTACCCTGCTAATCTCCCTGACATTAAGGTCAATTTAGCATGGCCAATCAAACTAACCCAGAGCACCCGGAGGAAATCCACGCAGACACGGAGTAAGTGCAAACTCCACACAGACAGTGACCCGAAGCCAGAATTGAATCCAAGTCCCTGGCGCTGAGAGGCAGCAGTGCTAACCGCTGTATTGCCCATAAAATTTCACTATTTGCAGGTGGGATTTGAACCCAGGGTCCGAGAGCATTTCCCTGGGTCTCTGGATACTAATCCAGTGACAACACCATCACCTCCCATTCCTCTTCCTCTTGCACAGTTCATTTTTTTGATATATTTAAAAGTGTATGTGTTGTGCTATACGTATTGGTGTAGAAAGCAATGATTTGCATGATCAATACATTTGCAGCTGAGCTAACAATTATTAAATGTTATAATATTTTCAAAAGAATATTTGGAAGAAGGGTTATGTAACAGAATGATGACCTTGTGCTAGTCAGACCATAATGCTTATTTATTTACAAATTAATTCATATTCTCTTTCTCCCAGTTTTCATCTGTTCTCTCTTTGAAACTTTACACCCACAATCAATTTAAGGACAGAAACACAAACTATTGAGCAGAACTGATTTTTATCTATGATATGGTGATGCTGCCGTTGGACTGGGTTGGGCACAGTAAGAATTCTCATACACCAAGTTAAAGTCCAACAGGTTTATTTGGAATCATGAGCTTTCAGAGCACTGCTCCTTCATCAGGTGACTCACCTGATAAAGGAACAGCGCTCTGAAAGCTCGTGATTCCAAATAAACCTGTTGGACTTTAACCTGGTGTTGAGATTTTTATCCAGCTCCTGGAGCTAGAATTTGGAAATACTAAAAGTTGTCTTACTAGTATTGCTTGATTACTCGTCCATCTCAGTTAGAGAATATGTTGGAATGCCACATCAGAAACCAAATTTATTATTATTGCAGGGATGCAAGATCAAACTCTCCCTTTTCAGCACTTCAACCTAAAGTTGTAAAAAGAAAGCTGCTTAGGTTGGATTTTTAAAATATATATTGAAGTTTGGACTGGTGAGTAAGACCGTATTACAGTGGAATTTGAGAGCTCATTAATGTTATTGTTCTGCATCTAATTATACACTGTACCAAGTGAACAGTATTCGTAACTCCTATTTGAGGATTCCTTGTGCAGAGTTTGCACTGTTGACTAAAAATCTTCACAAAGCACTAAGTTCATTGTCGTATAAAAATGCTTCCTGTTCTAGAAGCAAATTTACCAATAGTTGACTACTTGTTATAGGAAACTGGAAGCTTTGCCTCCTGTGTGACGACAGAGTAAGCTGCCTAAAAATGCCTACAGATTTAGGTATCCTTCAAATAACATTTCATACATGCAGCACACCCTGCTTTCGCCACTCCTTCAGGCAAGAGAAATTCGCTGCATTTCTCTCCTGGATGTTTTGCAATTATTTTCTGTCTAATACTTTAGCTCAGCATTATGCCTATAGTGTTGGCAGTATTTCACAAATTTTAGGATCAAATATAGGAACTTTCCAATAATAGGACAAATATAACTAAATTACATTGTCCTGCCTGTTCCGTGCACGTGTAGTTTGATTTCTTGGAGGAAAAACCGTTGTAGAATTACTAGCACCAGGCTACTGCAATTTACAAGATTCTACTTCAGTTAAGTGTCGCTGTGAACTTATTAGTTTGTTACAAAGCTGTGATCTGTATTCAATTTTTAGAACAGACTTGTAATTTTGAATCTGTAGATATTCGTGATGTGCAACAAAATCTTCTGTTTTTACATTCATTAAGTTGTCAGTGTTAATCTGATTTTAAATGCAATGCAAGAAACATATATCTGATTTGTAAAGTTGTTTTGGTATCGTGGTCATATTTTGTTCAGCATTATTACTACAGAATGTCTGGGGAAAATTAACATTGTTTATTGTCAATTTTGATTACTTTGAAAATGCATTTTCCTTACTTTTAAACTTTGGTGTTATGTGTTGATTCACAATTCAGCATCTCAGTCTTAATTGGTTCCTAGCAGATGTATGAGAGCAAATTTTGTGAGTGACCTCCCGATATTTCCTGTAACTTTAGGAAGCGAGTCCTTCCTCAGAATGGCCCTGATTACTGGGTGTGTTATCTGTGGTAATTTGTAGTCTTGCGCACATCAGAGAGTTGGTGAATAATGTTTTTATGCTGCCAGTAATCCTAATCTTTTTTAAATACACAAATGTGGAGAATAATGTTAGTATACCTATACGCCAAAACCTGAAGTAAAATGCCATAGTTAGTACTAACAGTTTAAAAAATGAGTAAATCCTGTTGTACTATTGGTGACATAAATATCTTGCCAAGTATTTTTTTGGGATTGGGCAACTCTTGCATGTCCTCGGGAGGTTAATAGCAGCTGGGCGGGGTACGCACTACAAGCCTTGATTTGCTCAGTTTCACATCGCTGCATTACAAGTTGTAATCTACAGAACTAATATTTTCCTCAGAGAACTACTTGTTTAAAGGCCATGGCTAAAATGAAACCACTTCAGTGTGGTTTCAAGCCTACTGATGCAGAATTGTTTTTGCGCTTAGAATTTAGATCACAAGAACACTATGTAAAGTCACTAGCAAGATACGAATATTACATAAGTTACATGACCAGCTGCCTCATGGAACATTTACTCTTAGCTGGTCATCAATAAAGATTTATATATTAGGGCTTATTAGCCAAGACTGTATACTTTCAAGAATGCAGTCATGCAGCAAATCACATTGCGTTATTCCAGACCTTTGAGGTCATCAAGTTGTATGAATTTCTTGGGGTATAAAACAAATTAGGTCAAGTGTTAGTAAAACTGCAGTACATGTGGGGAAAGCACTTGGTATAATGTGCGTAAAGGTTAAACATGGTCCCATTTTTGAGAGTTATTGGTGTATTTATAACCAGCATAAAGTCTCAAAAAGGTCTGAAATAACACATGGGCACGTGTTTAATGAGACTCATTAGTTTTCGTCATGTAAAGTAAGTGTGTGAATGTTTGGACTGAAAATCCAGTTACGAGACAGACGCATGACCACCTGCTGTATTTTAAACCCGTTTGAAATGCATGGTGACTTGTAAAGTATTTTATAATGGTACAGAGTTGATTAACAGTTGGTGTTTGGTTGCATTTTAAGAGTATATGCCAGGTCATTGATTTGCTGATTGTACATGCCAATTGTGGGTCTCATGCATGCGCATAATGGCAGCCATTTTGTGATGTGTGCAGCATGATCATTTGATCTGTGTAGTGCATTTAATTTAATGTGAGATTGCTTTTAATTTAGAACCGTTTACTATTTTTATCACTTTATTTTTGAAACTTCGCATGAAAATGTATGTAAAGGTAGTACCAATAAGCCACCACGTCCTGTTTGTAAGTTTCCAATTAGCTGCTGTCTTGGATGAAAGCAATAAGCAGAGAGCAAGGTGATTTTAGCTGTTGAGTGAATGAGGCACTTTTTCTTCTTTGCACGTTCAGGAAGGAATTTGGGAATCTTAAACATGAAGTGAGCTACCCTGTTTGGGATGATGTATGGGTTGGGAATTTAAAAAAAAAAATTTGGAGATGAGTAAATCAGCTTGGTTCATCTTAATTCATCCATCCAGAGCAACTTTTCAATCAGGCTGTCTAGTTTTTTATTGTAAACTGATTTCACATAATTTTGGCCCTCAAGCCTACTTTAAGCAGTCATTTCCTATATGATGAATTTCCTGATATCAATGCTAAAACTATCTTTTATCCATTACCTGGGCACCAGATTAGGCCACTCCATCTCTAATGCCTATTTGACCACATCATGCATGATCTTTACCTCAACTCCATTAAACAATTTTTGACCCATCTCCCTTGATATCATTCTCTAACAAATAGATAAATCTTAGTCTTAATCGACCCACAGCTTCCTGGGGGAATTTGTTATAAATTGCCATTACCTTTTGTATGTAAAAAAGACATTTGAGTTTGTTCCTGCGTGGTGGTACAGCATTCTACCTTATGTGACGATGGTTTGTACCATTGTGGTCACCTCTTGTTTTGAGCATCGCCTTGTGTCGCTCAGGAGCTGCAATCTCTGCTGCATTTTCTATGATGGAAGACAGTGTGCTGAGAAGGTTCCTGATTTGCTGACCTCTGTTTTTTTTTTAGGGCCATTTGTCCACCAGCTGAGCTTTTCTTTTCTGCTTGGCTTTTTCAATGCCTTCCAAACTGTCAGCCTCCAGAGGTTAGGGGCATCAGCAACTGTCTCCCAGGTGTCAATGCCCATCACCTTCATATCTCATTTGCAGGTATCCTTGCAGTAGAGGAATGGATATTCAAGAAAGAGGTCGTAACCACTTTGGGTGCAAATGCCATCCAACCAGTGAATGTGACTGAGTAAGCGCAGATGTGGTTGACTTCGTGATGAGTGTATGCTAATGGAATTAGCATGTTTTGGGATCTCTGAATTGGCAACCTTGTTCTGCCAAGTGACGCCGAGCAGATTCTGAGACAGTCTTCAGCCTTTTCTCCCATCTATCATGTGTTGTCCAGACCTTGCCACTGTAGAGAATGCAGGCTTGGTATACTCTGTTTTTCTGATGTGTATTTTGATTTCAGCATCACGTACCAGAACTTTGGTGATTGCATAGCCTAGATATGTGACAATATCATCTATTTTCCAGCATTACATTGAAAATGGTGATAGCTGGCGATATGGCAACGTCCAGGACCATTGTATTCATCCCTCTAATGTTCTATTCAAACATTTTACAGGTGTAGGAGAGTCTGTCCACTTGCTGCTGAAGATGTTCCTTGGTAAGGAATGTTAGTGTGACATTGTCAATACAGAGCAACTCTCTGAGGACTTGGCACACCTTTATCTTGGATCTTAATCGAGCGAAGCTGAACAGCTATCTGTCAGTTCTGATATGTAAGTGGACACCTTCTGAACTGAAGGCATGTGACTGCAGCAAAGAAAAAAATATGCCAGTGTAATTTCCAGAACGCAACCCTGTTTGACCCCACTGCTAATCTGGAAGAGTTCTGATGTTGTGCATCATAGCTGATCTTGCATATCATCTTATAAAGAGATCACATTGAACAGCTTCAGTGAGCAACCAATTTTCTCCAGCAGCTTAGAGACCACTCTTGCTCGCAAGGTTGAATGAGATAGAAGAAGACAACATATAGTGATCTTTTGTTCATGGTATTTCTCCTGAAGTTAGTGGGTGAGGAAGATCTTTCACTCAGAGATGATCCTGGGATTTGGGATAGATGCGTTCAGCCAAGATCTGCAATCTGACGAGGGTAACACCAGCAAATACTTTCCTCAATGCTCAGCAGGATAAATTCTTGATATTTGTTGCAATTGCTGTTGTTGCACTTGTTCTTGTATTAGCCTAGCTAATACAAGCGTTCAGTGTTGAAATCATAGAATCCCTACAATGCAGAAGGCAGCCAGTCAGCCCATCAAGTCTGCAATGACTCTCTGAAAGAGGATCTTACTCAGGCCCAAACGGCGCCTTATCTTCATAATCTCACCTTGCTTGCCCCCTTAACCTACACATCTTTGGACACTAAGGGGCAATTTGGCATGGTCAATCCACCTAACTCTCAGATCTTTGGACTATGAGAGGAAACTGGAACACCCAAAAAAAACCCATGCAGACATGGGGAGAACATGTAAACTCCATGCTCAGTGACCCAAGCCAGAATTGATTCCAGGCCCCCTGTGCTATGAGATAGCAGTGCTAACCACTGTGCTACCCACAATCACTCTTGATGTTGGTTCACTATTACTTCCAATTGACCTCAGTGTCTTGGATTCAGAAACTCATTACAAATTGGTCAAGTCAACAGACAATGGCAAACCAAGAGACATAATATTGCAATTTAAAGGAGAAGCCATGAAGAGAAATAAATTAAATATACAAGCGAATGGAATAATGGTGGATGCTATTTAAATGCAAGTAGAAGGTGTAACATATAGGCATAAAACAAAGACATACATATTTTATGATTTAGTTATCTATGCAGGAGACTGAAAGAGATCTCATAAATATAATTGCATTAATGCTCAACACATCCAACCAATGCTGAACATCAATTAGCCAATCCAATAAGAAGTTGAACTACATAGCATAAACAAGTTGATTATAAATTAGGAAGTCATGATCAAGCTGTTCTGACCAAACTGCATCTTCAATGCTGTATACTGGCCTGGTCAGCAAGAAACTGGGGAGACGTTCAAGAACGCAGAGAACAGTATTAGTTTGAGGTCTGAGTAACAAGAGAAGACGAGAGATTTATGGATTTTCAGCTGGCTAAGGTAGTGTCTGAGAGGTGATATCATACAGGGATACAAAAAATAAAATAAACAATATGCCCCAAAGTGCTAACAGTCAATGAAATACTTCTGATGTACATTCACTGTTATACTGTTGGAAACATGGCAGCTATTTTGCACACAGCAAGCTCCCACAAACAGCAATGTGATAATGAACAGGTAATTTGCATTTTGAGGGCTAACTATTCACCAGGACTCCTGAGAACTTCTATACTCTTCCTCAAAATAATATTGCAAGATCTTTCACCTTCCCCATTGGGAGCCTCAGTTTAACGTCGCATCTGAAAGAAAGTACCTCTGACAGTGCAGCACTTATCTACAATGAAGTGTCAGCCTAGATTACTATGCTCAATAAGTTCTGGTTTCAAAGAATTTTGGGTTTGTATTGAAATACATGTAACGTTCTTGGACTAAACACAGTGTAATTTTTGATCTCAGAGAAAATGTGAATGTGAACGCTTTTTACTGGTATGATTGGAAATGTTTTTGTAGTTTTTTTTAGATTATATATGAATAAAGTATATTTTTGAAATAAAAAAAAAGTCCTAGAGTGGGCCTCAGCTTTTTGGCTAAGATCAACCATTGGATCAAACCCAAGATTTGACACAATACCTTATCTTGTCAGCTTAGATCTTGCCTCTCTCTCTTGTGGGGGGCTATGAATTAGATAAAATCAGAAGTTGAACTTGGGTTTTGGAGCAAACAGGAGATGAATTTGCATTTGCCTAGTCCGTTCAGAGCATTGGCTTTGTATTTTTAAGAATGGCATAAAATTTTTTTTTGAAAAAAAAGCCCCTGGAGTGGGGCTTAAACCCACAATGTTTTAACATGAAGCTTAGATTGCAATCATCTGAGCCATAACTGATATATATGAGATGCTGAAATTCTGCTTTAAATTAAACTGTGGAAATAAGACAGGGAAATTAAGGTTCCAAACATCTTAATTAGTTTAAGTTATAATGGAATTGAATAGGGTAGATACAAATAAATTTTGTCTGATGGAGGATATACAAAATAATAGGGTGCAGTCTTAAAATATATCCCATTCAGTATATCTGACACCTGGAGGAAACCCACACAGACACCAGAAGTACATGCAAACTCCACATGGTGACCCAAACCTGGAATCGAACCCAAGTCCCTAGCACTATGAGGCAGCAGTGTTAACCACTGTGTCACTGTGCTGTCCATTTTCATTTTTTTGGTACATCTCAAGATTTGTTGATTTTCTCATAATGCTTGGTCAATGCCTTGTAAATCTCCTCTCCTCAATCACTCAACACTAATATAAGGACAATTGAAACTGTGGAAATGATCTACTTTAAATTCTTTCATCTTTTCTAGAACTTCGCTATCCCATTGAAATATTGAATTTTATCTGTACGTTTTTTTCTTCTGTGGGAGGGATAATATTCTTATCTTCTGAGAATTTTGGAGGAGTCGTTCAGTAGTGTGCTTGTTGTCTTATACTCATTTTCAGTTTCAAACTCACTTGCATCTCCTTACATGCTCACCTGTAGTACTGGCAATTGCTGACTGGACATTTCACGATTTCAGCTGTACTTTTTTCCCCTCTAGGTCTTTGTTACCTATATGCTCAACCTGTTAGTGCCCATATCCAATATAAACTCTGTGCACGTTCTGACTGAAATGGCTGCCATTAATCTGTTGTTTGAAAATCTGTGTTCAAGAAAGAAATGCAGGATAATTGAGGTGATCTTAGTTTTTAATATTTTTGAAGCTGTTGCTGTCTGTAGTTCAGAGAGAGACCACAGCAAGCTACCAGGCAAAGGTAGCTAATTATCTGAAGTAGAGGAAGATACAAGACCATAATGAGAGGACAGGACAGTGGGAGTAACTGATTTCCTGCAAAAAGATTGCATGCAAACATGGTCCCAATGACTTCCTTAGGTTGGTGTTGTTTCACGGCTGTTTTTTATTTCTCTTCAGCACCAAAAGGTGCTTCCATGGCTGCCTGTCCACTGTTTGAGTGAATTTAAATTTAGATTGCAGAATATGACCACTCAATCAATTTAAACACTCCATTTGAGACACACTGACTGATTGTAAAGTTACAAACTGCTTACTAATTGAGCCAGTAAGGTAAATCTGAAACTCCTGGTCATCTACAGGGTGATCAAGTGCCTTGGTATTCAGGTCATTTTTCTTTGTTCATTCTCTCTCATGATTCATCATCTTTGCATTGCATTATTTCAGTTATTGACTTGTTGACTATTATACAGGAATTTAAATTTCAAAATAGTATTTCATTTTGGTAGGCTTTGGAGCATGCCTAGTTTTTAAAGACTGAAATTTAACCAATTGAGCAATAAATTTACAATTATATGCTAAAGTTTTTGAATATTTAATGTTGCACGTCCTTTCAATAAAATTGAAAAATTATAGTTTGATAGATACAAGTGCTATTTATGCACTGCTTTCTTCTGAGTTTAATGATAGCAGAGCTTTATTTACAATTTTTTTCCCACATCTTAGTATGATTGATCTTCACGTGTTTCAGAACCTTTTGAAACTACTGAAATATTTTTCCATTTTAAATAGTCTTTGATTTTTAATTTTAAAATAGTCAAACTATCCATTCTGGTATTAGAATAAATTTCAGTTGAAGCTCTAATAAGTGCAATATGCAGCCACTTTGTTTGCATAAAATATTATGTTGAAGTTGCATGTTTAATATTTAACTTATCCATAGAAATCAGCCTCAGTATGTTTTGAGACACCTTTGAGAACAGTAATTTATGGTAGATTATGTAGTAATTCCTCCTGCTGTAGGATGTAGAAGAGTAAACATAATTTATGTTTAAAAACTTGATAAATTCATGAATTTATCCAGTGAGTAGCTGAGTCATGCATACTATGCAGGCTCTGCATTTTGTCTTTCACTTGTGCTGAATTTGCTGAACTCAGCTGGGCAATCGAAATGAACCAACATTTGGCCTTGCCATTCTGAGGCCATGAAGGGAACAATAGCCAGGCGTCCTGCTCTTGATTGTGGTCCAGTGATTCTTGATCAGAAATGTACATTTGTTGTTACTGGGTAAGGGGTGAGTTTGACCCCATCTTTTTGCACATGTGCTGTGCAGACAGAAGTGCAAGCTCGCAGACACACGCTCGCACACATCCACACAACCTCATGCACATGCACACACCCTACACATCCTACTGGTATTATACCAAAACTGATGTGACTACTGATCACTTGACAGAGGAATCAAAGAACACCCACAGAGCTGAGCTTTAGTGAGGAGTTGCTGCAATCAGAAGGCAGGAAAGCTGTGAGAGAAAAGTAATTGTAAAAGCTGTGTAAAGTTCAGAAAGGGAAAATTTCGGTGTCCAGTGTGGAATGAATTGAGTTAACCTAATCCTCTCAATGACTTCTTTGGTCAAGCACTAGTATGGAACAGTATCCTAATCGAGAGGCAGCATCATCAGGAAAGGGGTGATAAACTTTTTAAAAGACTTAGCTGTTTATTTTAGGGTGTCAAAACTGTGGTTTGAGTGATCAAGTCAGATTGTAATTTCTAAACAATCATTTTTAAACATTAAAACGAATCTGCACTGTTATTATTTGCTGGGAATCTGGGGTCATGCTGCCTATAACGAGGAAACCTTCAGCACATAGGAAATCAGTCTCAGAAATTCGGTATGTCACACTTGGCATTGCTATTAACCACATCTAGAGCAATATGTTCTTACATATATACACACACACACACACACACACACACACACACACACACACACACACACACACACACACACATACACACACACACATATACACACACACACACACGGCAGGTGCAGACTCAAAGCTATTTCTGGGTGTTTGGTGGGAAGTGGTTTCAACTGTGTGTTTATCCTCTGTTTCTTCACACTAAATGATAATGAGACTCACAATAAAGGGAGATTTATCATCTTTACTCCAAGAATTTTACTGATGTAATGTTGCCCTTTCACATTTAGATTATTTACTTTCTGAGAAAACAGCTTTTCTTTTTAAAGCTAAATTTCTGAATCTGTTCTGCTGGCCTCAGTATTTCCTATGTAACTGTCTGATATTAAAAATGAAGTTGGCAAAAAAATGTTTGCAACAGCCTGATGATGTGACCACTATGCTTAATAATTGTTTAATCTTACATGTGATATTTATTTTAAGGTAGGCTGATGGGTTTTAAAAATTCTCACCATGTTTTAGTGATAAGTGATCTTGAAGAAATTTCAACAACCTGTATCACATACTGCAGTGGAGAATAAATAATTTTCAGAATTTCTCAAGCTAACTTCAGGATTATTTTGCTCTATACCTAGAGATTGTGCTCTGGTAGTGACTTGTACTTAAAAGCACAATGTTTGTAGGAGTCATTTACTGAGAAATATGATCATTTAGATGATAATTTCGTCATGTGTTTCAGATTTAACATTTCAGATAGCAAATAGTGATTTTTTTAAAAAAAAATTGGCCATGCAAAACAAAGATTCTCTGAATAAAATATGTTCTGACAAAAGTGTACATTAAAAAATATTGTAAGAAGTTTCCTCCAAATAAATATTGGGAAGATTGAAGCTGTTGTCTTTAGATCCCGTCGAGAGCTGCATTTTCAAGCCATGAACTCTATCCCTTTCCCAGGCAACTCTGTCTGAACCAAATTGTTCACGACTTGCTGCTACGTCGAAAAAGCAGCCAACATAATTAAGGATTCCATGCATCCCAGATACTCTCTTCCACCACCTTCCGTCAGGAAAAAGATACAAAAGTCTGAGGTCACGTGTCAACTGACTCAAGAACAGCTTCTTTCCTGATGCCATCAGATGTTTAAATGGGCCTACCTTGCACTGAGTTCATCTTTCTCTCTAGCTATGACAGTAACACTACATTCTGCACTCCCTCCTTTCCTTCTGTATGAACGGTATGCTTTGTCTGTATAGCATGCAAGAAACGATACTTTTCACTGAACATTAATACACCCGACAATAATAAATCAAATCAAACCTCAGTGTTATGTGACCCTGAGATAAGTTTCTGACCACATATATGTTCAATCACTAAGACTGTCAGTTTCCACTTCGATCATATTGTTTGGCTCCACCCTATTTTTAGCTCAACAACTGAAACCCTCATCCATTCTTTTATAGCCTCTAGACTTGATTAATCTAATGCTGGCTTCCCTCATTTTATCTTTTGTGAGCATGAGATCATCCAAAGTTCTGCTGCCCAGGTCCTTACCAGCACCAAGTCCTATACACTTTGACCTTATGCTCGCTGACTTTGGTTCCCAGTCAAGCAATGCCACAATTTAAAAATTCTCATTCTTGTTTTCAAATACTCCATGATCTTGTCCCTTCCTGTCACTGCAATGTTTTCCCATCTTATGACCATCTAAGTTATCTGTGCTGTGCCAATTCTGGCTGCCTGAATATTCCCAATTTTTATTGCTCCACCACTGATAATGATGCATGGGGAGATGGTGGTGTAATGGTATTGCCATTGGACTGATAATCCAGAAGCCTAGGGTAATGCTTTGGTAACTTGGGTTTGAATCCCTCCATGGCAGATGATATTTGAATTCAATAAAAATCTAGAATTTAAAGTGTAATGATGACCATGAAATCAGTGTCAATTGTCGTTTAAAAACCCATCTGGTTCACTAATGCCCTTTGGGGAAGGAAATCTGCTGTTCTTGGCTGGTCTGGCCTACATGTGACTTCAGATCCACAGCAATTTTAAATGCCCTCCAACAGGCCACTCAATTCACAGCCAATAAATACTAGCCTAGACAGTGACATCTAATGTCCCTTGAATGTTCAGAAACATGATTTCAGCCACCAAAGACCCAAACTTTCTATTGCTTCTTAACTCTCTTTGCCTCTATATTTTACTCCTCTTTAACACACTCGTTCTATCCTATTTATGATCAAGCTTTTGGCCACCTATCCTGATGTCTCCTGACCTGGCTCTCTCAAATTTTATTTGATAATGCCTCTGTAAAGTTCCAGGGCAAAAATATGCTAGACAATCTCAGCAGGTCTGACAGCTTCTGTGGAGAGAGAGTAGAGTCAGCGTTTTGAGTCTATACGATCCTTTGTCAGAACGCAGAAGTTCCTGGGCATGTTGTACTCTATTAAAGGCAGTATGTAAATAAGCTGGTTACTCTTGCCAACAGAGGTAATTGTTGAGGCACCAGATTTCACTTTAATACTGCTGTCCCAACACCACCACCCTTCCCCTGAGCTTGCCTATGTTTTTATTTAGCAATGTAACTAAAATCCAGATTATCTTCAGTTTGGTTACAGGCTTTAAACTTGACATTATCAAGAAAAGTTTGGATGTAATAATAAACCAGAATGGAAAATGGGGAAATTCATGTCAATCGATCTCTCCTCATTGGGAGTCAATCATAAACTCAATGAATATTGACCATATGTTACAGGTATGCCAGTCATATCTCATGTTTAGTTGAGCAAAGATTTTTAGTGTTTGGACTGAAGCAAAATGTTGATCCATTGATTTTACAGTGGAAAATAACAATTCAAATAGCCTTGGAGTTTAATCTAAAGTGATGTGACAATTGTGCAAAATAATTAATTGCTTTACAAATATGCTTGCAACACCTAATTATTAGAAAATCACCCTTCAGGTTTGGAATTTCCAATTGTAGATTAACAACTAACATTGTAGGTATTTACTTGGATGTGAATTTTACAGAGACACTGGGCATTTCCACAAACCTTTTTGCTCACTGACCCATAACCCTGCCCTAATTAGTAGAGCTGTTGCAAGATTCTTGGAAAGTCCAGGAAACAGATTTGACAGTCAAACTGTCGGTAATTTTTTAAACAAATCATTTAAGCAGTAGTTTCAGTTTTGCTTGCCAGACCATTGTTGAAATTTTGAAATTCTAGTTCATATTTAGAGTTGAACTGTATTTACTGCATTGTTTAGAAGCTAATGAATTCCAGTGGCAAAACCAGCAATTGGAAAATCCCACTGCAGTTCAATAAACTTCTGATATCTGTATGTACTGCCTACAAAGTTAACAGCAAGAATTATTACTTTTTTTCAGTTGTTGAATCAGGATGTTGTGGTTAGTTGTTTTTCCTGTTTGACTTTTTAAAAAAATTCACAAATTACATCAGTATCACTGTAATTTGATGTGGAAGAAGCTAGATTTTAGTGTTCGTAGGTAATCAGGTTTGGAATAAAGTTACAATTTAAATACTTGAGTTTGATTTATTCTGTTCGAAGTTACATAAGAACATAAGAAATAGGAGTAGGCCATCTAGCCCTTCGAGCCTGCCCCGCCATTCAATAAGATCATGGCTGATCTGTCGTGGCTCAGTTCCACTTTCCCGCCCTCTCCCCATAACCCTTAATCCCCTCTCTTATCAAGAACCCATCAACCCGCTTCTTAAAAATATTTAGCGAGGCAGCCTCCACCACTTCAACGGGCAGAGAATTCCAGAGATTCACCACCCTTTGAGTGAAGAAGTTCCTCCTCAACTCCGTTCTAAACCGCCTTCCCTTTATCTTGAGGCTGTGCCCCCTAGTCCTACTGTCTTTTTTTGAGAGGGAAGAGTCTCTCCACCTCTATCCTATCCATCCCATTCATCTTATACATCTCAGTGAGATCTCCCCTCATTCTTCTAAACTCTAACGAGTACAAGCCTAGTTTATTCAGCCTCTCCTCATAGCTCAACCCCCTCAACTCCGGTATCAGCCTAGTAAACCTCCTCTGCACTCCCTCCAAGGCCAAAATATCCTTGCGCAGGTGCGGCGCCCAAAACTGCACACAGTACTCCAGCTGCGGCCTCACCAATGCCCTATACAACTGCAGCAAGACCTCCCTACTTTTATATTCAATCCCCCTCGCTATGAAGGCCAGCATCCCATTCGCCTTCCTGACCACCTGCTGCACCTGCAAGCTATTGGAAGATAAAAACATTATTATCCTGCGGCTAGTAATCTGATGTTTTAGGAGAAGTGCAATGTGCGTGTTCAAGTTGATGCACTGATATGAGGTTGCAAAAGATTTGCCGAATGTGATATGATCCAATGTGATTGATGCTTCAGGTATTTTACAAAGATATGCTGACTGAACAGTGGTTAGTTTGTAGTTTTAATGAAGGTTAAATTCATGGTAATTACCTAGAATTTCAAAAAGCACTGAGTTTAAATTGACCTATGTTTAAATCCATATTATATAATGTTTCTTGGTCACAGTTATAACCCCGAAAGGCAATCTCCTTTTATTTGTTATACTTTTTGTGTAATTCAACTGAATCTACAGAAGGACAACAAATTTCAGTAAGGTGGTGCAATAATTCAAAGTTAAAATTACAAGTGAACGATTACTCGAATACTATATATATAAGTTACAACCGTAATTGTCAGCATATGTCATCAAAATTGTGAAATATAGCTGTAACCTCTTGATGCCTTCAATAATAATGGTTGTGTTTGAAGAAGTAATTAAACTTAAAAAGGGTTTAAAAAGGAGCTAAAATAACCCAAGAACAGTTTGGTAGATTCCATATTTCCTTTTCTTTTCAGTGGAGTAAATTGGAATGGAATTTGATCTTTGTTGTTGTTAGTTTGTCCATTAATTTACCTCTATGTTGAAAATAATTTATATAGAGCCCTCAAGGGAGGGAAAACGTTTCCAAAGTGTTTTGCAGAGTGCAGTTTGGAATTGTGTATACCTGGGAGTTTGGCATTTTTTACATGTTCTACTGCAGGGAAAGAAGCTAGTTGTTTGTGAGTAAATGCTGAGTGGTTAAGGTCTATTCCAATGGTTCCCTAACTATTCAGCAACAAAGCACACTTTAATGAGGCAAACAATTCCACAGCACTCCCAGTTTTTTCAGTTGAATCGATTGCTCATAAACCTCCCCCAAATGAGGTAGCAAACCAGCAGTAATTAATCACACAATGGATTGGGCCACCCGATCTCCTATTGCCATGGAGATTGATCATTGGTGCCTGCTACTACTTGTTGGGTACCTGGGGGGAAGCAAAGCGGGTGCCAAGGCGCAAGAGAGAATTTGGAGGGGAAGATGCAGGACTGGAGGATTTCATCGTGCAAGTTATGGGGGCAATCGAAGAGAGCTTTAGGTTAAATCTGGGGGTGGCTAACACATGCAGGCATGTCTCTGACTTGAGAGTACCTCCAAGCTGGAGGCTGAAATGATGTAATCACTCCCAGCCAGCCAGCAGGCTATGTGGGAATCCATCCCATTTTGAGCTTGAGAAGTCAACGTTGGGGGTTTCTAATGAACATGTATTGGTTCAGTCCAGTTTCATCACAAGTTAGGCTCATCCCAGATATCCCATAGATCTCACACTTGCTGCAGTTGGTTTGGTAGTTTTGGGTGGTCACCAAACCCCATTCCAGTACAGGATATAGCTCATAATCTCCCACTCTCACATTATCCTTTTTACGATACTTTTTTTTTTGCTGCTCTGTCTCTTTCCTCTGCCGTTCTGGGATATGGACCTGGCAGCATATTCTAAGAGATATTGGAGGCAATCCTGAAACAGGACAAAATCCCCTCCAGCTGTTGCTCTTCCGTAAACCCCTGCTCAAAGAGCAAAGCCAGCATGTTCTGCACCATATCTTTTTGAAATTTTGTTCAGAAGGTGTCTTGCTAGGCGAGGGGGAGGTTGGAAATGAGGAGGTTGGATTAAATTTGTAGATTATATTCTGTCCTCCGTGTCTGTCACATTCCTGCCACCACCTCCGCCCCTCCCCACCCTGTTTTTGTGTGCTCTAGAATCATAGAATTATAGAATTACTGCAGTGCAGGAGGAGGCCATTTGGCCCATCGAGTCTGCACCAAGGACCTTTGCCTCAGTGTCATTGAGCCGGAGGCTGAGCTGCAGACCCTGGGGCATCAGGGATGGGGAAAATTACTTTTTATACCAGGGAGCCGTTACAACCCTTAGGATAGGGTTTTCAGATGTGGTCAGTAATCATGAACAGCAGAGTGAGACAGGTAAGAGGACACCAAGGGCAGAAGTTTGTGAACCTCAGCCTTTTATAGATGTTCAATAGGTTTAAGATTCTCTCAACTTGTTTGGATGAGAGTGGGGACTACAGGCTAAATGATTGAACAGAGGATTGATACTGTTCTTTGCAGAAAAGTACAAGAAACTAGATTGTGTGTTTCCTGCCCAGTGCCAGTGTCTGGAACATTTTGCTGAGAGCTGGAGGGGAACTTGGAATGGGAGAATCCAATTGTCATGGTCCATGTAGGTACCAACGACATCGACAGAACTGGGAAAAAGATTCTGCATAGAGAAAGAAGGAGCCAGGCACTAAATAAACAATGTCAAAGGTAGTAATCTCTGGATTATTACCTGACCATGTGCAAACTGGAATAAGGTACATAAAATTAGAGATGAATATTAGGCTCAAAGACTGGCATAGGAGAAGTGGGGTCTGGTTCATGGGGCACTGATACTACTACTGGAGAAAATGGAGGCTACAGTTTGGACAGTCTGCATCTGAACTGTGGTGGGCTGACTTTCTAAATGGGTGACCCCTTATTTTTAAACAGTATCTGCTAGTTTTAGATTCTGCCAGAGTGGAAATATCCCCTCCGCATTCACCCTGTCAAGACTCCTTAGGATCTTACTAATTTCAGTCAACTCACCTCGTACTTTTCCAAACTCCAGTGGATACATGCCTAGCCTGCCCAACCTTTTCTCATAAGATAACCCACCCATTATATACAGTGAGTTCTCATATAAAGTAGTAGTTCAGTTCCTGAAAACTGCCACATTAAGTGAAACCTTTTCAAGTCGAATGTGCTTTCCCATAGGAATCAATGTTAAAGCTAGGGTTAAGTTCCTGAGGACAATTTATGCCTGCAAAATTCAATGTAAAAATTGAAACGCCGTACCATACGGTGTAGAATACTACACGAAACAGTAAATGACTTTAAAATTGCTGTCTCGCCTTCAGGCTTCAGCCTCGCAAGGAATTACTTAAAACGTGAAGTGAACAACCAATTCCTCAAACAGATCTGCACAGTGGAGTACAGAGCAGTACCCCATACAAAAAATAGTTCTTGTAAAAACAGAAGTCTACTGCAGTTTCTCAGGTACTTGCTGTATCTGAGGCAAAGAAATTTGAAGAGTAAACTTTATACCATGGTACTCTGAGTATCTGCACTGTAGGATACAACACAATAGCCTTTTTGTTTCCAAAAAACAACAAAGCCCACAGAGTTCCTCAACTAATACAGGGGTACGGTAAATAAAAGTTCAAAATTTAAGGTGGGATGGTGCCAGAAAATGCAGCAAACCCACCCCCCAACTGATGTTCCTCGAAAGTACAGAAAAGATAAAATGGCGCCAATCTCAAGCCAGACTCCACACTAAATCATTGGGCTGGGTTGTGCAATAATTGGGACCAGATGATGTCGTCACACTGCCATCACCCTTTGCAAAGGGGAAATTATGCACTTTAAATGGAACCCAGGCATAACAAAATAAAGCCTTTTAAAATGAAACGACTTTGAAAAAGGACACAAAATGGTGTTTTAATGTATTAGTCTGATAAACCTTCTCTAACTGCTTCCAATGCATTTTCATCCTTCCTTAAATAAGGAGACCAATGCTATATGTCATACTCCAAACTTGGTATAATCTGAAGCATAACCTCCCTATTTTTGTATTTCCTCTTGCAATAAATTATAACATTCTGTTGGCTTTCTGAATTACTGTATCTGTACCACCCTTTTATGATTCATGCACTAAGACACTCATGTACTTCTTCATCCTTGCTCCATTTGGATAATATAGTTTTATTTTTTCTGCCAAAATAGAGAATTTCACATTTGCCGACGTTATACTCCATTTGTCAGATCATTACCCACTCACTTAAGCTCTCTATTTCCCTTTGTAGTTTCCTTGTGTCTTCACAGCGTACTTTCCTACCTATCTTTGAGTCGTCAGCAAATTTAGCAACCATACCTTTGCCTTCATCCAAGTCATTTTTATAAATTGTGAAAAGCCTAAGGCCCCAGCAGTGATTCCTGTGGCACACCACTCATTACACATGGCAATGAAAACAAAAGACCTGTTTATGCCTATCTTTGGTTTCCTGCTAGCTCTCCAATCTTCAGTCTATGCCAATATGTTAGCCCTGACACCATGAGCTTCTACTTTTTGCATAACGTCTGATGTAGCACCTTATCATTGCCTTCTGGCAGTCTAAGTACAGTAGATCCACCAGTTCCCCTTTATCCATTACATATGTTACTACTTCAAAGAGCTCCAATGTATTGGTTAAGTACGATTTCCCTTTTCCAAAACTATGTTGACTGTGCCTGATTACCTTGATTTTTTTTTTCCAAATGCCTTGCCATAACATCTGGGTGATCATGGGTGATCGTACTTGAACTCCATCCATTTACCTTGAATCAATATTCTCTTTTCCTGACGCTTTGATGTCTTTGTTGCAACATTGGTTGCAGCTTATTTAGAAACTTGAGGTGCGATTCTCCCAAAAAGTAATGAAGTGGCATCTCTGGCATGTAACATAGCAAGAATTCTGCTAGGTGAGTTGGTGAGATTCTGATCTCAATCCACCCACCCGTAGTCATATTTTTGGAGGAGGGAGGCCTAAAATGGTGGCAAGTCCTGCTCCTCCGAGATCGGACTTTTAAAGGATGCCCTGATCTCAAAGTAAAATGAGCTCCCCCCTCTTTCCGTTCACCATTATATGCTTGGGTAACACCAGCCCCACCCCACATCATGCAGGCATCACGGTGGTGTCCCCCCACACCCCCAGCATGGTCATCACCTCTATCCAGAGAATTTAACAGTGGCTGCAAGAAGCTCCTCATTAAGGAACCCCTGCATCTCAGTATCTTGTATGGTGCCAGCTGTCTGCATGATGGAACACCACCTTCAGTACAGGCATTCTGTTCAGGCAGAAGAGGTTTGGAAAAATCCACTCCAAAAAAACTGTGGTCAGACAGAACACCTGCTCAAAAGAGGAAGCTCTTCAGAGTTAATGAGCTGTGATTTGTAGTATCCAATGATGAAGTCAAGGGGCAAGGGATATAGCTGAAGTGATGCCCTATCCTCACCCACATTTCCACATAAGCACACACTCATCTGGGAGTTGTTTGGCAGGCCAGTGGTAGTGATTCTATTGCCTGTAGTTGAGATCAGCAAACTCGGCATTGTTTGGAACACATTTGGTCTGTTGGCTTAATAAATGGCTGACCTGATATTAATGCATGCTCAAGCTGAATTTCGGAAAAAAACAAGCTGCCCTCTTGAGTATCTCCTTGCCTTGAATCATTCAATGTTCCAGCTTCCACCTCAGGTTGTGTTGGGAAGTCCCAAACGTTTGTGTTATTTAACTGAGTTTCGTGTTCTTTCCTGCCCACAGCTGCTTGGTTGTGAGAAATGATTTATTTTGTTTCTTCGTCATTGCCTCTCCCTTTCCCTATCTTGTACTTGGGTTGGGGAAACCCAAACATACATCTTTTACAACTAAAGAGTTTGTTCCTCCAGCTGCATTTCTCTGCATCACCCATCTGCGAGTTCCTACTTGTATTAAATCTCACAATGTGCATTAAATCTTGCATTTCCCTCAACCTCATTTTTGCTAGGTTCCATTGACACACACTGCTCTGACGTCCATTTCAAAATTCTCTTTTTATTTTCTCCTCTGAGGACCAGAACAGATATGATGTTCTGCAATGTAACCATTCTATGTGACCATAACCCCAGCTTTCCTTAATTACATCTTTTTGCCTAATATATATGTCCTCCATTCCTCTACATGAGACATCAGTGGGCTATTCAGCCCCTTGAGCCTGTTCTGTCAATCAAAACACTTGTCAAAGTTCATGGGTTGTGAAAGTGAATACAAACAATGCAGTGCAAAGCTTTTAAGCATCTCAACAAAGTGAAGCCAAAAAAAGTTAAAGGGGAATGAAATTTCTCCCTTTCTTGTGAAATATCTGAGCTCTGTTCATGATGCATCCCATCAATATTATTTGATTTTTTTTTATTATTGTTGACCAAGTCATCTCTTATTATGAATCCACATGAAGCATCGTGCCTTCTAAATTATCGAAGCAAACATATGCAGTGAGAATGCATCCATTTTCAAATTATTATTTCTATACTGGAAACATTTATGAAAAGTGCTGTGTAATTTTGATTTGCAATATATTTGGTATTCTGCAAAATCAGATACAAGTGGTCCCAATGGGATATATAGGAACGTAAAATAGACACTGCGGAACAAATTGATTAGTGTGTTCATCTGAATTCATGCCACAGTTTCATGTTTTCTCTTTGTGCCACTTAGTATATTTTCCTAATGGAGAGCATCTCGGAAGGCTCTTGTATGTATTTTAGGAATTTTTGAAAGGAGATTTCTGCATTATGTGACAGGATCTACTCAAAATGCTTTATAAACAGTGGATTATGTTGAAGTATGGTCACTGTTATATGGGCAGAATTCCAACTGGAATGATTTCTTGAATGGTCTGCTGAAGCATGTAACTGGATGAGTGAGAAATATTTTCTGAAGTTTCTCACGTGGCAAATTCACAATCTCAGTTGATGATTTGCAGGGAAATGTTTGTTTTGGGAATGAAGGGTGGATGAATCCATTCAAGATGTGAACAGATCACATACACAGTGGTGAACACTGCTGCCTCACAGCGCCAGGGACCTGGGTTCAATTCTCATCTTGGGTCACTGTCTGTGCGGAGTCTGCCCGTTCTCCCAGTATCAGCATGGATTTCCTCTGGGTGCTCTCATTTCCTCCCACAGTCCAAAAGATGTGCTGGTTAGGTGCATTGGCCATGCTAAATTCTCCCTCCGTGTCCCCAAACAGGAACTGGAGTGTAGCGACAATGGGATTTTCACAGCAACTTCATTGCAGTGTTAATGTAAGCCTTCTTGTGACACTGATGAATAAACTTAAAATGTTAAACTTTAAGCTTAACTTTAATGTTAAACTCAAGATACCCAATAACTCAAGTACACTGACAGTACTGAAACTAAACAGGTGTTTTTCCGTACAAACAGTGTAATATCTTTTCTGTGCATTGGAGTGCTTGTCAGTTTTAACAAATGAAGGAAGGCTTGTATTGAGTGCTTGGGTGTATATCTTCTGTATGTATATTTTTAAAATCTATCCTTGTATCTCTACTCTGGTGGTATTTTTGTGGCTCAGGTGCAGAAATGTTGCATTACTTTGGAAAATCTTGAAGATGAAGGAACAGAGGTTTAGGTGTGTCCTTATTTTCTTGGCTTAAATGTAGATATATCTGTGATTTAAATAGAGATGTAAGTTTTATTTTAAGCAGTTTAGAATGAAGCTATTATAGAGCCGTAGCTCCATATTTACTTGACCCAAGACAACAACAGATTTATGTTGCTCAATGTATGTTTATTTCCAGTGTAATTCATAATTTTGGATCAAAGTTTTTTTTTATTTTTCCATCTTTCTCCTCTGCAATACAAAATAACTCATTCTTTAGCAGTTTTAATTGTCATTAGAAGATTCCAAAGCAGCTATCTTCTACTGGGCAATTCAGCTTATTGAGTTAAATGTAACACACTAACCCGTGGTTTTCATTTCAAATTACGCTACTTCCACAATGGCAAAATAGTGGAGGAGCAAGTGTACAGAATGTTCTGTTAAAAAGCACCTGCAAATAGTACTAGCAAACTTTACTTAGACTCCAATCTTAAGTTACCCAAGGTCACTGAGTAAAACAGAGTTTGTCCAGCCTTTTGCCTACTGATTATGATTCTTAATGGTGTTTTAAATTTGTATGGCCTATTGGTACAAAAATATAAAGTTAAAACTTTAAGAGTTCCAGAAGATAAACCTCATTGAAACTTTAGTGGTAGTAGTGGCCCAAGTATTAAGTTGTAGTAATGCAGTAATATTTTGGGCCGAAGATGAATATTTAGCTTATCTTTTCAAAATTACTAGTTTCCTTACCATAGTTCTAAAATATCACTGCATGCCCATTTCTTGCATGTCCATTTCTTAGAGGAATTCATCCAATCCCTTTTAAAGAAAACAGCTGTGTCTTTCTGATATGTCATTCTCGAATCAGTTTCACAGTTCTCTTGTCTTCTCTCGAAAGTGTTTGCTAACTTTCTATTTTCTTATAATTTAACTCTAATTTTAAATTGTGGTCCTAGACCGTAATTCTTGGCTGAGAAAAACACTCTTCCCTGATTTCATAATTCATGAACGTATAAAAATCTCCCCCCTCCATTTTTTTTTCTTCTGAGAGTTAACTCCTAGCTTTGTGCTTTGCTCATAACTCAGCACCAACGATTCTACATTTTAAAAAAATGTAAACTGAGAGCAAAACACTCAGAAGTATTTTATATGTGGCCTTATCATTACCAAATGCAATTGCAGCACCTCTTCATTAGACTTGAGACACAAACTTAGCTACATATCCCAGCATCTTTTTCTCACTGCCTGCAAACACTGAATTGATGATTTTAATTTCCTATCCTCTAAATGTCATCTTTTGCCTTTCCTATACCAAGATCTCAAACAATCTTACTTTAGATGAAAATAAGAGGATTGTTTTGTGTATGACCAACCCCAGCTTTCTTTTACAGATAAGGATTACATTTGGTACCTTTCAATACATTGTGACATAAATCAATTCATGTGCTTTTTTTAAAGTTAGCAGTGTGGAATGTGAAATCTTCTCAGCCAACTGTGCCAGCAACCTTGTTTAGAAACTGTTGGGAGTTTAATTTATTTTCTGGCTCCTGAACTCTTAACCTATGCCCATCACGAAGCTCATTTTTAATTTGTTACTGCCCTGTATATTTCCCTCTTGAGCGGGATCTTGATCAATTGGGCTGGTGGGCTGATGAATGGCAGATGGAGTTTAATTTAGACAAATGAGAGGTAATGCATTTTGGTAGATTGAACCAGTGCAGGACTTACTCAATTAATGGTAGGGTGTTGGGGAGAGTTACAGAACAAAGAAATCTAGGGGTACATGTTCATAGCTCCTTGAAAGTGGAGTCACAGTTGGACAGAATGGTGAAGAAGGCATTCGGCATGCTTGGTTTCATCGGTCAGAATATTGAATACAGGAATTGGGACTTCTTGTTGAAGTTGTACAAGGCACTGGTAACGCCACACTTGGAATACTGTGTGCAATTCTGGTCACCCTATTTTAGAAAGGATATTATTAAACTAAAAAGAGTGCAGAAAAGATTTACTAGGATGCTACCCAGATCTTGATGGATTGAATTATAAGGAGAGGCTGAATAGACTGGGACTTTTTCCTCTGGAGCGTAGGAGGCTGAGGGGTGATCTTATAGAGATCTATAAAATAATGAGAGGCATAGAAAAGGGAGCTAGTCATATCTTTTTTCCAAATGTAGGGGAGTCTAAAACTAGAGAGCGTAGGTTTAAGGTGAGAGAAGAGAGATACAAAAGTGTCCAGAGGGGCAGTTTTTTCACACAGGGTGGTAAGTGTCTGGAACAAGCTGTCAGAGGTAGTAGTAGAGGCGGATGCAATTTTATCTTTTAAAAGCATTTAGATAGTTACATGGGTACGATGGGTATAGAGGGATATGGGCCAAATGTGGGCAATTGGGATTAGTTTAGGGGTTGTTTTTTTTAAAAAAGTGGCATGGACAAGTTGGGCCAAAAGGCCTGTTTCCATGCTGTAAACCTCTATGACTATGACTCTTACAACATGCCTTTTTCTCCTCCACCCCTATTATTTCTTTCCCAGGTTCCTACATTGCATTGCATTAGTTCATTGACCCCCATTTCTTCACCCCCATTTAATCCCTTCCCTGTGCATTTCAAAATTATAGAATCTCTCTCTAACCTTCCTTTTACTCAGATTAATTTTATCCTCCTGTTTGGTCCTTGACTTGTTTAAAAAGAACTACTTGAAATGGGCCAATTTTCCTTTCATGTTTCATTTCATTATGCCAACATTTTATTAATTTGAAATACTCTCTTCTGAAATTGATTTTAAGATTTCACTGTTCTCATTTCAACATATGAGAACATAAATGATCTAGTTTTTCCAATAGTAACACCAACAGTAGGCCATTTATTTTGATAGTTACTTTTTTAAAAAATCATTCACAGGATGAGGGTATTGCTGGTAAAACCAGCTTATTGCTTGTCCTTGATCTTTGGTGGTGGACATTCTGTGTGGTGAGGGTACCCCCCCCAAGTCCTGTTGGATAGGAAGTTCTAGGATTTGGCTGATTGATGATGAAGGAATGGCTAGATTTCCAAGTCAGGATGGTGATCAACATTGAAGAAAACTTAAAGGTGATGTTATTTCAAAGCACGTGCTTATGTTAGCCTACTAGGCATAGAGGAGGTTCTACCAAAGAAACTTTGTCAAATTGCTGTAGTGCATCTTGTAGATGGTACTTACTGCCAACATGGGTTCTGATCAAATGAGTGCTTTGTCCTGGCTGGTGTTGAGCTTGGGTTTTGCTGGAGTTGCACACACCTTGGCCAATAGAGCATATTTCATCACACTCCTGATTCGTACCTTGTAGAATTGTGCAAAAATTTTAGGGAGTCAGGAAGTGAGTCACTTTGTTGTAACCACAGCAGTTACATGGTTCAGTTGATCATCAACATCCCAAGGATGTTGTTGATAGAGAATTTGATGATGGTAGTACCATTGATTGTCATGGGAAGTTACAAGAATTGATCTTGTAGGAAGTGATAATTGTTTGGCCATTGTGTGACCTGAATCCAGACCTTGCTGCAGTGGGGTATGGACTCCATTTTTATTCATTCTGATTCAACCACATATGAAATACTATGAACAGTTCCAGGCATCATTAGGAAGTGAGGAAGTACAGCATTAATTTAAGAGAATGAGACTTGGAACTTAACTTGGTTAAGTTGTGAGAAAACATAAAACACATTATAGTTGTATTCCCTTGAATTGATAAGTTTGAGTAATCTGAATAAGGTTTTCAGGATTTTAATGGGAACAGAAGGTAGATATGGGAAATCTATTTCTGCTGGTTAGAAAGTCTCACCTCAGGAGTTTGGTCTAAATATTAGTCAAACATTTAATAAATGAAATTGGGAAGCACTCCTTGCAAAGATGATAAAGGTTTGGAACTGTTTAAGTGACAATTGATGGTTAGATTGTTAACCAAAGGTATTGAGAGATCTGGGGCAGAGGCAGGTAAATGGACTTAGACTGTAGTTGTGTAATTGAATGGTGAAAGAAACTTGAGCAGCTAATTAGCCTAATTGATGATTGCAGAATAATCATTTCTATGAACATCCCCACTTCCTCCAGCCTTGTGATGGGTAGAGGAATGATGAGTGATGAAACTGTCGGTGGTTCAGCCTAACACACTGCCTTACCGAACTCCTGGAACAGTGTCCTCTGCTTGAATTGTTTGGCTTCTAATAACCTCAACCATCTTCCCTTCTAGTAAGTATGACTCCAGACAGTGGACATTCTTCCTCCATTCCTCAATATTGTTGGGCTCCTTGATGCCACAATCTGTTGCATGCTGCCTCGATGGTCAGGGGAACCATTCTCAGATCATCTCTGGAATTCAGCTGTATTGTCCCATGTTTTTATCACCTCCCCAGTGGTGCATGTGCCTCCTTTTTGTTTCGCTGTGACTGGCATTATTCTGACTACTAATCTTCTTCCTTTTCTATGCTCCAGATCCATTTAAAGAGAGACTTTGCCATTCTCAGTTTTTCTTCTCTGGAACATTTAAACCTTCCCTAAGGAACAATGCCAAACAACACTTTTAATTTAATCTTACTGAGGCAGATATGGTCTTGCAATTTTGTTCTCTGCTTATACTGATTTCTCTCTACACCTTAGCTATGACTGTAACATTACATTTTGCACTCTCATTTCTTTCCCTTTGTACGGTAGGTTTTTCTGTGTAGCGAGCAAAAAAAAAAATCTTTTACTGTGTAGTAATACGTGTAGTAAATAACAAATCAAACCAAAAATGTTACTTTCTGGGTGTTTGGGGTCATAAGATGAAATTTTAACAATTTTAGGCTGATACCGGAGATTGGGGGGGGGGGGGGTTAGCCTATGAGGAAAGATTGAATAGACTGGGTCTGTACTCGTTGGAGTTTAGAAGGCTGAGGGGGGATCTTATAGAGACATATAAGATAATGAAGGGGCTAGATAGGGTAGAGGTAGAGAGATTCTTCCCGCTTAGAAAGGATAGCAGAACTAGAGGGCACAGCCTCAAAATAAGGGGGTGGGGGGCAGTTTAGATCAGAATTGAGGAGGAACTTCTTCACTCAAAGGGCGGTGAGTCTCTGGAATTCTCTGCCCATTGAAGTGGTGGAGGCTACCTCACTGAATATATTTAAGTCATGGGTAGATAGGTTTCTAATAGACAAGGGAATTAAGGGTTATGGGGAGAAAGCGGGAAAGTGGGACTGATCCACTTCAGATCAGCCATGATCTTGTTGAATGGTGGGGCAGGCTCGAGGGGCTAGATGGCCCACTCCTGCTCCTATTACTTATGTTCTTATATACTATACTCCCTTTAGTCAGTTCAGGAACTCTGAATTTTAACTCCCAGCATATCCCCTTTTCATCATATGACTCCAAACACCCAGAAAGTAACATTTTTGATTTGATTTGTTATTTATTACATGTATTAGTATACAGAAAGTTTTTTTGTGCGCTACGCAGAAAAACCTACCATACAAAGGGAAAGAAATGAGAGTGCAGAATGTAATGTTACAGTCATAGCTAAGGTGTAGAGAAAAATCAACTTAATGTGAGGTAGGTCCATTCTAAAGTCTGATGGCAGCAAGAAAGAAGTTGCTTTTGAGTCGGTTGGTGGGTGTCCTCAGACTTTTATATCTTGTTCCCGATGGAAGAAGGTGAAAGAGAGTACGTCTGGGGTGCGTGCGGTCCTTGATTATGCTTGCTGCTTTCCCGAGACAGTAGGAAGTGTAGACAGTGTCAGTGGATGTGAACCTGGTTTGGGCTTCATTTGTACCCCTTTGTAGTTTCTTAATAAATAAATACATTAAATAACATATTATGATTTCAATTGGATTAGATCCTGAAAACTTCCTTTGGCAAACAGCTGGGTGAAAATTTGGTAGCTTTCTATTTTCCACTACGTCTTATTCACCCATTTAATTTCTTATATTTTGACATTTGTGTAAATGCATGTTAATTCATTCCATGAAGTGTTGATGTGACATATAATAATTAGGTTTATACAGTTTTCCTCTTCCACTGCTTCCTTTGTTTCAATCTTTCCAGTTTTCTTGTTTATCTTGTAAGTCACAATTGTTGCAACAGTGCAGTCCTTCCTTCCCTAGAAGTGGTTTAGATGGGTCAAGCATTTGAACATTTTTCTTCCGACAGCATGTGTTGTGTTATGCATTGACCAACCTAATATGTCTTTCTCTCATAGGTCCAGTTCATTGCACAGGGAATGAAGGTTACTACCATGTATACGTTTTCTTATCTCATGGTATCTCCTTTCCACTTCAATTCTAAATCCACTTTTGCAATTTTGTTCATAAATTGTAACCATGGTCTTCTCAATTTCTCTTCACCTGGTTTTTATCATGTATTGTAATGCATCCTGACACTTAGTACTCAGGAAGCGCCATACCATTGATTTCAATTAGATCAGATATTGCAAGCATTCTTTTTCAGACAGTATTTTTTTCTCTTTCAAGGAATGTGGGCATCACTAGCTAGGCCAGCATTGATTGCCCATCCCTAATTGCCCTTGAAAAGATGGCTGTGAGCTGTCTTCTTGAGCCTCTGCAGTCCATGAATTGTGGAAGTAATTGGGTGAAAGGTACTGGAAGCTATTCATGTTTGCAGTGAAACACCATTGCCCTATCACTGAATTAAAAGTCTCATTTTACTGTTCAAGTTATAAAAGTGCTAAAAGTTTAGAGTTTATGACCATTTGTTGTTACCAGTGGAATTCTGGGACCTGCTCTGTAACATGGAAGAGTTTCATTTCACAGTTGCAGGAGCTTTTGCACATATGCAAGATAGGAAGCATGACCTTGCATTTGTTTAGTGTCTTTCCCGACCTCAGGATATTGTGAAGTACATCATAGCCAGTGAAATACTTTTGAAACGTAGCTGCTATTGATTAGGGAAATATGGCAGTAAATTTGTATACAACATGGTGCCATCAGTGGGAATGAGGTAAATAAAGAATTTTTCCAACGATACTGGTTGGCGAATAAATATTGGCTTTAGAAATTCTATGCTCTTTTTCAAGAAGTCCTATTTCATCATGTGCATCCCTCTGAAAGGGCAGACAAGACTTTAGTTTAATGCCTTAGCCAAAAGAAATGACCTCTGGTGCAGTACATCCTCAGTATTGAGTTGTGTTGGTAGATATGTTCACAAATCCTGAAATGGAGCTTGAACCCCCAACTTTCTGACTCAGAAGGGAGAATGCTACGTTGAATCAAGGCTAACACATAGTAGAACATGAACAAGCATTGTACACAGTGGGAAGCTTATCAGGAAATTATAGATCCAGTGCTCTTCATTAATAATGCTGATATTTAGAAATTGCTAGTTGGGTGTCACAAGTGAAAGTACCTGTGACTTCCTGATTTTTGCCTGTTTGGAGGTCTTGTACCTGGTGAGGCCCTGCCTCAGAGCCAGAAATTCCAAGTTGAAGTCTTGAATCAGGACTTCTTGGCCATGGAAAGAAAGTTCATGACATGGCTAAATCACTGAATAATCAGTTTGCTAATCTATCTAATATGATGTAGTAGGTGGTAAGAGCGGGAGAGATTTCTGCTCAGCAATGCTTGATGTAGAGCGGTGCCCTCGAGCAATAACCACTTGTGTCTCTCTTAAACTTGGAAAGGTGCTTTTGATCCCTTGAGGACTAATGGCCAATTACAGACAGATATAAATACATTTGAGTATTTGTTTCTGAAACGCACAAAAATATATAAATAGAACAATTCCACAATAATCAAAGCAAACATCCCATATCTTGTGACTGCAAGTGATAATTCCTCGAGTGGGCCATCTGAACTGTTAGAACTATGATGATGTGTGGGGGGGTTAAAGAACATTGATGCATTCAGTACATGTAAATGTTACTTCTGGAAACTCTGGCCCTGGAATGTGGTATGTTGCAGTGTGAATGACTTGCATATCTACATTTGGGGGCAGACTAATTTTAGAGTCATGTTTCAGCTTTGAAATACCACACAACACACTGTACAAAGTATACAGAAATAGCAATGTCTCGGATGTGATACACACATTATAAATCCATAGTGTATAGGACATGAATAGGAGTAAATAAGGAGTACGTCTTTCTGAAATGAAGCTGACCTACAGTTTATTTTATTTCTGTTAAGTGCTTTAAAAGATTAATGGATTACCCTAAGTGGGATTTTTCTTTTGTAGTACGTAATTTATTTTAAGCAATGATATATAATTATCCAGGTTTCTGTAGTAATCAGCTGGTTGACACAACTGGCATTATTTTTCTGAAGAATATTTCAATTCATTTTGCATCCCTTAGTGGCTTCAATCAGCAATCATTTAAAACATGTTGAAGTGAAAGTTCATGATCCACTATCCAAGTGAAATAAAATATTCAGCATATCAGATAACATCTGGAAAGTGAGAGAGTTAGCATTTTGGTACTCACTTTTTATTAGAACTGATATCCTTTGACTTGGTGCATTGTGTTCAAATATGAAGATTATAAGATTATACTTTGTGACTGTCTTTTAATTTACGATAAAATGGAGAAATGAAAGGGGTTGTGTGCCTTGCTTTGAATTTTGCCCTGATGCAAACCTGGTGACATGCTTATATTCCGAGTCAAGAGATTTGTTGAGGAACTGCAAGATGTTCACATCTGTGCACCATGGAAAGAGCATCTGTGGTGATGGACAGCCTAACCAAGATTCACAGAGAGGTGTTAGCAATGTTATGTTTTATAAATGATTATACTTCAAATTGTCTGTGCAATTCCAAGTTAGAATGGAGTTGATCAATTAAAGGATAGCTAATTGCCATTTCTATGTGGATACAAGGCCCATATGATTTATGTTGCCATGGAATGGAATTGGGAAGGGGGGTGCTGTGCCAGAAACGAATGTCAATAAATCCTGCACCTACCTGGAGCAGAAAATGCTGAACCTTTGCTCATCACAGAGAAAGCAGGCAGTAGCTTCTGCTCGGATTGAAAAGGTTATGTTTATGAGGATTTAGAGAAAGCTGGAAGATTTACCAAGCCTGGCCTAGAGAGAAGGAATATCCACTGGGACTAGACAGTACCTGACCAGAAAAGAAAAGGAAGCTGGGAATTGGGAATCACTTTGGACTGGTTCCAGAAGAATAAAGTGCCCATTTAAGGGGCAGCTAAAGTATAGCGGTATGGGGAAATTTTGGATTGTTTTAACTGGGGAAATGTTTTTGCAGTTTAAAGTACAAGTTGCCTACTTAGTGGTTAGTCAATGGTACTTTTAATTTGTTTGCTACAGTAAAAGTCTCAACTTGAAATTTTGTTGTGCAGTCCTTCTAGGCAGTCATTGGAAACTTAAATTTTTTTTTCAGTTATTGGCCTCTACGGGGAATATAACAATGAAGTTAGGGTGCTACTACTTTTCTAATTTTATGAATATATCTGCAAGGAAAATTTAGCAGTTTTCAGTTGCAGTTTTGTTATAAAAGCAAACATGCTGGAAATGTTCAGCAGTAAAAAGTCTGACAACACCAGGTTTTAGTCCAACCGATTTATTTGATAGTAAACTCACAAGCTTTCGAGGGGACTCCCTCTTCGTCAGGTGAATAGAGAGTTCTGGCCTCAGACAGAGCATATAAAGCACAGACAGTTTAGAGATTACTGATTAGAATGCAAATCTTTACACCTAACCTGCTGTTCAAGTCCTAAAGTGGCTGACAATGTGTGTGGAAGGAGCGCTGATCACAGGTTAAAGAGATGTGTATTGTCTCCAGACAGCACAGTGAGTGAGGTTTTGCAAACCCAGGCAAGTCACGGGGGTTACAGATAGTGCGACATGAACCCAAGATCCCTGTTGAGACTGTTCTCATGTGTGTGGAACTTGGCTATCAGTCTCTGCTCAGCGACTCTGCGCTGTCGTGTGTCGTGAAGGCCGCCTTGGAGAACGCTTACCCGAAGGTCAGAGGCTGAATGCCCGTGACCACTGAAGTGTTCGCCAACAGGAAGGGAACAGTCTTGCCTGGTGATTGTCGAGCGATGTTCATTCATCCGTTGTCGTAGCGTCTGCATGGTCTCCCCAATGTACCATGCTTCGGGACATCCTTTCTTGCAACGTATCAGGTAGACAATGTTGGCCGAGATGCAAGAGTATTTACCGTGTACCTAGTGGATGGTATTCTCACGTGTGATGATGGTATCCGTGTCGGTGACCTGGCATGTCTTGCAGAGGTTGCTGTGGCAAGGTTGTGTGGTGTTGTGGTTACTGTTCTCCTGAAGACTGGGTAGTTCACTGCGAACAGTGGTCTGTTTGAGGTTGTGTGGTTGTCTGAAGGCAAGAAGTGGGGGTGTGGGGATGGCCCTGGCGAGATGTTCGTCTTCATCAATGATATGTTGAAGACTCCAGGAAAGTACTGGACGACGAAGGGTACTCTGTCCACTGTGTCCCGTGTTCAGTACTTCCCTGGAGCGGAGAAGCTACAACATCTTCTCCGGAGTCTTCAACATATCATTGATGAAGACGAACATCTCGCCAGGGCCATCCCCACACCCCCACTTCTTGCCTTCAGACAACCACATAACCTCAAACAGACCATTGTTCGCAGCGAACTACCCAGTCTTCAGGAGAACAGTGACCACGACACCACACAACCTTGCCATAGCAACCTCTGCAAGACATGCCAGATCATCGACATGGATACTATCATCACACGTGAGAATACCATCCTCCAGGTACACGGTAAATACTCTTGCAACTCGGCCAACATTGTCTACCTGATACATTGCAAGAAAGGATGTCCCGAAGCATGGTACATTGGGGAGACCATGCAGTCGCTACGACAACGGATGAATGAACATCGCTTGACAATCACCAGGCAAGACTGTTCCCTTCCTGTTGGCGAACACTTCAGTGGTCACGGGCATTCAGCCTCTGACCTTCGGGTAAGCGTTCTCCAAGGCAGCCTTCACGACACACGACAGCGCAGAGTCGCTGAGCAGAGACTGATAGCCAAGTTCCACACACATGAGAACAGTCTCAACAGGGATCTTGGGTTCATGTCGCACTATCTGTAACCCCCATGACTTGCCTGGGTTTGCAAAACCTCGCTCACTGTGCTGTCTGGAGACAATACACATCTCTTTAACCTGTGATCAGTGCTCCTTCCACACACATTGTCAGCCACTTTACACCTAACCTGCTGTTCGAGTCCTAAAGATTCGCATTCTAATCAGTAACCTCTAAACTGTCTGTGCTTTATATGCTCTGTCTGAGGCCAGAACTCTCCATTCACCTGACGAAGAGGGAGTCCCCTCAAAAGCTTGAGTTTACTATCAAATAAATCGGTTGGACTTAAACCTGGTGTTGTCAGACTTTTTACTGTGTTTACCCCAGTCCAACGCCGGCACATCCACACAATGTTCAGCAGGTCAGAGTTAAAGTTTTGAATCAAATTTTACTCTGTCAGAACTGGATTTAGCTGTTCTGAAGAAGTCATATTTAGCTTGCCATGTTAACTGTGTTTCTCTCTCCACAGATGCTGCCAAACCTGCTGAGAATTTCCAGCAGTCTTTTCATTCAGATTTACAATACCTGCAATATTTTGCTTTTATTGCAGCTTTATCACTGGTGATTTAAGGATGGGTGTTTAAGGGAAATATTATCCTGAGGTGCCCTGTATCCAGTATCAACTGCTGTAAAGTGTGTATGTTGAATGAGAAAGGATCAGGCTCAGCTGTGATGCTCCATGTAGTTGATTAATTGGGTTCACAGTTGAAGGGTGGCTGCTGTTAATAGAACCATTCCTCTGTTATACAGCACCAAAATAGGCATTCAGCCAAACTTTCTTACGATCTTCTCTCTCCCTCATGCTTATCTAGCTTCTCCTTAAATGCACCCGTGTTATTCACCTTAGCTATTGTTTATGGTCATGACTTCCACATTCTTACCGCTTCTCCTAAAATAGTCCTTAGCCTGTTCAATCTTTGCTTATGCATATAGCTTTCTGTTCTGGCGTCATCCTTATAAAGCTTTCATACTCTTTCCACATCCACTCTCCTGGCAGACCTGCTCAATTTTTCCAATGTCCTTTGTTCTTTTATCTCAGTGGTGCACAATGCGTGGCCTGGAGTCCACATAAGACCCACCTGGGTTTTGAGGGTAGCCCATGAGACATTTTGTTCACCGCAGCTCATGCATAGCTTTGCCACTTTCCACTGACTTTTGTCTGCATAGTTTTGTCCCCTACTGATATGACTGTTATATGCATGTAAAGCCAGTGCAAGTGAAGTGGTGCAAGCTGATTTCACACATCATTGACTGAGAGAGCTGTGCGCTCCTTCTATCCAACGTGTAATTTTTTTTGTTTTCCCATTTGAAGTTGATGACAGTTCCATTAATATGCGTATGATCAAGCATTTCCTTTAACTTGTTCTGAAATATTCAGTGAGTATTAAATATATTTAATATTATTAATGGGGTCATGTTTAGTGAACAAACCGGATTTCAATCTTGCAGTTCACTGAGATGAAGGAGTTTAGGGTGCCCAATGCTGCTCTATCTGCTTTCTTTAATGTGGAGAACAGAACTGTGCACAGGTTCCAGCTGTGGCCTCACTAATATTTTGTGAGTTGAACATAACCTCTTTGTTTTTCAGTTCTATTCTTGTAGAAGGGCTTTCTTTGCTTAATTTGTTTTTTAAACCTAAATCTATTATCTTTAATAATAAATTTCGAAACTGCATCACCTTTGCCTATTTTTTGGCTTCCAGATATATTCTTAAGTCTTTACTTCGAGCTACTCTTGAAACCTTTTTTTCTCTCATCTGTAGCATAGAGTTTTGGGAAATTGCTTGCATGCTTGTAAGTTGTCTAACTGACCTGTATAACCACTGTTTTGATGCTGTACATACTGGCACACTGTACTCCTCTAGTGTTAGTTTTGTTGTGCCACTTAGTCTTCATAGGTTGTGTACGGCTTTGAAATGTTTTTCTGCCCATTAATGTGCTTGTGTCGAAATGCTTGTGGCTGAATTCCCTTTTGCCTCCCTTTGCTAATCCAGAGGTGTTGAGACCAATTGGCATGTACTCATTAATGCACATCATCCTGGTGATTAGATTTCGGATCCTCCTGATATATTCACCCACTTAAACAGCTAAGTTATCCTGCAGCAATGTAGTGTTTGTTTTCCTTTTTGACCTGACAGGAAAGTTGACTTAACTTTGGTGGAAGTGCCAAAGCTCTTTGTGTTGGTTCCTTCCCGTGTGTTTTTGCATCCTACTTCCTTCAGTAAAAGGATAGCAATAACAGCTGACCTGTTCCAACACTTCTGCAATATGAGTACTTGGGGTCCATCTTTATACTTAAGTGTTTTTAAAAAAAATTTGACCCTCCCTCTATCCATTTTAATAGTTACCAAAATACTTCTCATTAATGTAAGAAAAGCAGCACTTGCCAATTTCCTCTGTTCCATGAAGTTCCAGTTGCTATGTTGGGTACAAGTTCTGCGCCTTTGCAGCTCAGCTCCAATCTCCTGAGTTAGAAGGTTGTGCATTTAGGTCCCACACTCAGATCTGAGCTAGACTCGCACTTCAGAAAGCACTGGGGACCTGCATTATCAAAGATCCCATTTTTCATGTGAAACATTTTTAAATAAAGAGCTCATCTGATTCCAAAGATGTGCAGGTTAGGTGTATTGGCCATGCTAAATATGTGGGTTCATGGGGATAAGGTGGGAAAGAGGATCTAGGTAAGATTCTCTGCCAGAGAGTTGGTGCAACTTGATGGACCAAATGGCCTCTTCTGCATTGTAGAGGTTCTATAATTCTATGATTTTAGGTGGATATGAAAGATTGCATGACACTGTTAGAGAAAAGGGAGATTTCTTGGTTTCCTGGCCAGCCTTTGGTCTCCAACCATCCTATAAATAACTGCGTTCACCTCATCATTGTTTGTGGGTTCCTGCTGTGCATTCATTCGTTGCGACGTTTGCCTCCCAAGCCAAGAATGGATACACTTTAAAATTCACTCTTTGGGGTGTCTTGATGGTGTGGAAAGCATTTTACAAATGCAAGTTTGTTCCTTCCTTCAATAAGTGCAACATATTAACATTCTGGTGTGCAAATGCCAAAGGTTGTACAGAATATCCTTGAGGTTTTTTAAATGCCCTGTTTGTACATGGCTATAATCCTTGTTCATTCTCTTGCCGTTATAAGTGTGCATTAGACCGTGTTTTGCTTTTCACAGTTAGTAATGCCTTGTTAATCTCACTTTATGTCCTGAGAGCTGACGACAGCATGGATGAACAAAAGAAGGTTACCCTTTGAGCACTGGATGGCTTTTGAAGCTTTCAAACTGTATACACGTCTTTTGTATATTTTGTCCAAAATGACACTCTACTGCTGAAGGTCTAGTCCATTGTACAAAGTCTATCTTCTTGATATAATTATAGTGATGAGCAACTTGCATTTGGTGAATTTCTGACATTTGGATTTTAGAATTCCATTATTCTAAATATATCCCTGACCTTCACTCCTCTAAAGTCACAATAAGGCTGAAAAATTGAAATCAAAAGTTTCAAAAGAATAGAAAAATAATGGAGTTGTGCTTGGAGGAGCTGTGGCTGTTGGAGAGCCAGGATCTGTGAGGAACTACTCCAATCACAGATCCTGTCTCTCCCATGCTACTACTCCCAGCTCCTTCAATCACAGGTTCCCAGTATCCTGCACTTGCTGCTTATCCTGAGACAGAATCTATGATTGGAAGAGCAGCAAGTTCACGAGAGGTGGAACCTGCGATTGGAGGTTGAAAAGTTATTCTGGCTAGTCCCACTGCTGCCATGCAGGAGACTTCAAACGGCACTGCCGCTGATCACTTTCACCAGATGCTTGACGACCCATCTGATCTATTGGGCATCCACCATCACACAAAACATTAAGAAGCTGAATGACAAAGGAAGAGGAGGCAAGAGACACCCGGTATCCTAGACCAGTGGCTCTGAGTGAGGGCCCCTGCCAACACTTTGGCCATTTGCCACCTCCAACGTAGCCAAAGTTGAAAGGAGAGAGTCTCAGCCTGGAAAATCCGCACCAGCAACAAGTAATCTTGAGGGAGCCAGTGTACAAGAATATGTTCATGGACAGTAACAGTAACCAACTGAAAGCAGGTTCCACTCCCCCCCCCGCCTCCCCAGCCATTGACTGTGCAGTATTAGGTAAGGTTTCATTAAAAACACCAGTTAATATTTAACCACCAACTACCTGGGGGTTGAATGTGTACACAGTTTCACTCTGCAACCCCAAGCTGTGGAGAGGAGCATGCAGGCAGGAGACTGGCATAGAAAGAATAGTTTTTTATAGGTGAGGAATACAAAGTTGACTCAGGGTTTACTTTTTCTACAAAAATTATCAACACTTATGTATAAAGTGCAGCATTTAGTGATTGCCCTTAAAGTGGAATTGGGATGGATTTCTGTACTGGTTTTAGGGAATTGTGGGGAAGAGTCTGTATCCAAATTGGTGGTAGAGTTGGAGGTGAGGTAGTTTGTGCCAGGATTGGAATGGGAATTGGTCTGCACTGGGGTTGTAGTGAGCGTTTTACCAGGCTTGGTCATTCTTCTGGATGTACTAAGCTCTGTTTGAGGGTGGAAACTTTGCCCAAAATTGCCATGGCAACAAATCATTAATATATAATGTGAACAGTTGGGGTCCTAGCACAGATCCCTGTGGTACCCCACTAGCCACTGCCTGCCAATCAGAAAAACACCCATTTATTCCAATTCTTTGCTTTCTGTCTGCTAACCAAATTTCTATCCATCTCGAGACACTACCCGCAATCCCATGTGCTTCAAATTTACATCTGCTATGTGAGACCTTGTTGCTAGCCCTTCTAAAAGTCTAAATAAACAATATCCACTGATTCTCCTTGGTCAACTCTACCAGTTAATCATCAAAGAATTCCAGTAAATTTGTCAAGCATGATTTCCCTTTCGTAAATCTATGCTGACTTTGTCCGATTATACCACTGCTTTCCAAATGTTGTGCTTGAAATCCTTGATAATGGACTCTGGCAACTTCCCTCCTGCCGACTTTAGACTCACTGGTCTAAAGATTTTTGTTTTCTATCTGCCTCCCTTTTTGAATAGCGGGCTTACATTAGCTATTCTCCAATTTATAGGAACTATTAGAGTCCAAAGAATGTTGGAAAAATTAATAGATTTTGTATGATGTTAGATTTTACTGATAACTTAATGTTTTTGTTTGCTTATTCGTTGGAGTATTTACTTGGAACAGTAAATCCTCATTTAATGTTATTCTAATGTGTTCCTGAAAAATGCAATTTTAAATTAAACTATTAAGTGAATCAGATTTTCCCTTTTACAGCCAATGGAAAAGCTGTAGTTCTATAGGACCTTTGTCAGAAAAAAAAAACATTATATTCTAATACTATACATTATGAATACAGTAATTTAGTAAATAAAACAGCTTTTAAAATAATATAACATTTCTCTTGTATTCAACTAACTATCTGCCCTTGTGTTGTCTTACTCACTGGCCACCTCTTCTGCTCCTTGCCACTCATTACCTCTTCCGTTCCCAGATCCTCCTGGTCACCGCTGACCCTTGGCATGCCAGCTGTTCCACTTACTGCTTCTCTATTCCAACTCTTGCTTTGAGTGAGGGTTTGCAAGATGAGCATGGCAAGGCAGGAAGCAAGCTGCAGAGCTTCAGGTTGCAGAGCCATGGAGGTATGCCACAAGTAGGAGAGTCAGCTGGTGGGAGAGGCCACTCTAAAATGGCATTAATCAGGTCACAAGACTGTCATACCTAGCGCAGAACAAGAAGTCAAGCAAGATAGGACTTGTACAGTGGATGATAGGGACCTAGGAGTACAAGTATATAGTTCGTTGAAAGCAGCATCACAGGTAGACAAAGTGGTGAAGAAGGCATTTAGCACACTAGCCTTCACCAGTCAAGGCATTGAGTAAAGGAGTTTGGGGAATTATGTTACAATTGTATAAATCATTGACGAGGCTGCACTTGGAATATTGTGTACAGTTTTGGTCACCCTATTAGTGAGAGGGGAAAGATTTGAAAGAGACCTGAGGGGCAACTTCTTCATGCAGTGGGGGTGCGTATATGGAATGAGCTGTCAGAGAAGGTGGTTAAGGCAGGTTCAATAGCAACATTTAAAAAGCACTTGGATAAGCATATGGATGGGAAAGGATTAGAGGGATATGAGCCAAATGTGGGCAATTGGGACTAGTTGGGAGGGCACCATGGTCGGCCTGTACTTCTTGGCCAAAGGGCCTGTTTCCGTTCTGTGTTGCTCTATGACTGTATAATTAATGCAAATCCATAAGGGTAAACAATAAAACGGGACAAGTTGAAACAAGGACTGACTGTAGTTATAACTGTCATGGAAGTTAATTTTAAGCTTTTTTAAGTAAGATCTAGACTATTTAATTTTCTCTAATTCAAATTAAAGAAAGGATTCCTTGTTTAATTCCAGTAATGCGTTAACTCACTGAAATGAAGTAAACACGTTATTCAAGTGGCACTGACTTAACCATAAATTTTATAGTGAAAATTAAGTTTCTACTACGAGATCAGAAATATGTACCATGGTGCAAATTGCATTAATCTGTAATAGTATATCATCTGGCCAAAGGGATATAATATATTTAATGTACAGAATTCATCTCTCTCGGATGTGTGTATTTATAGTATGGGTAACACTACCTCTAATCTGGAATGGAAACCCATGATCTCCTGAGAATGATAATCTCATTAACTGTCCTCTTGATCTTAGTGCAGAATCAAACTACACAAGAGAATATGTTCAGACAATATATTCATCAGATGGTCTGAGTAATGACCAGATGGAATTAAATATACGGATGCTACTAAATATTGCTGATGTGAGCTGTCTGGTTTTAAGAAATGAAAGTATTCACAAGTAAGCACACGGTATGAAAGCTGCTTCATGTTGTTAAATCCATTTCTGTGCATGATGGTTTCAGTCCTCAGTGTGTAGAAGAGACAGAATATTAAATAGAAATATTTGGGAAAAGTTATTGTGAATGTTTTCACACAATTATTTAATTTCCTTCGGTGAACTCTTGTTTGAGGCTTACTTATACTTCTTCAGGTTTGATTTTAATCACATGCTCTGGTAAGTACTTTCGAGCATTCAAGCAGAATAATTACAACATGTACCATTTCCAAAGCAGTTTGGCATACTTTGGTGATGAAGAGGAATTGTGTTAACTGTTTGTTTCACTGAAAATGTACATATATTATACTTAGTACTATTTTTGTACCAGCAATATGTTAATAGCTGTGCTAATGTGAAATATTTCTTGACTCATGTCATATTAGGGGGAAAGTCAGTTCAGTGCTTATTTGGTTTGTTGTTACCAACATCCTTTTGTAAAAATTACACACATCAGTGTTTAAATATTGTCATGTTCTTAATCCTAAAAATCATGGAATCCCTACAGTGCAGAAGCAGGCCATTTGGCCCATCAAGTCTGCACCAGCTCTCCAGAGCATCCCACTGACACCCTATCCACGTAATCCTACATATCCCTAACCTACACATCTTGAGACACAAAGGGGCAATTTAACATGGCCAATCCACCTAACCGCGCGTCTTTTCAGGATTAATGAATCACTTGTATTACTTCCTCTATCAATGATAGAACTGTAACCACTACTATATCGTAATATTGCAAAGATGAATGTATCCCTTCTAAAAACAGCTAATTCTTTTGTAATGGCTGAGAGAGTGCCCTACATGTGTATAGTGAAGTAAGCCTGTGCGCAGGGGAAGAAACAGCAAGACTCTTGATTAAGTGATCAGTTTGAAAAATCCTCACTGAGACATGTAGAATCTAAACCTGAAAGTATATAGCAGGAAATATAACGTAGCTTTAAGTTGTGAATGAAGAGAGATGAAAATGATAGAGAAAAAGGACTATAACAGTGCACCCCATGAAAGAGGAAGGGATTTCTGTGACAACTTCTAATATCTGTGTTTTGACTGCATGCGTGTGTCCTGTCAGATAGTCTCCCTTATGGTGACTGCTGTTGACCCCAGCATTATTTTGGAAAATGTGACCCAGTAGCTCCCAAATCTAAGTAGCTAGGAACAATTTACTTTCCTGGAAATTGGAACATGCCATTAGGAAACTTGTATCCCATTCTACAGCACAACACGTAGAACGCATCACCAATTTGCTATGTAACCTATACAACTTGAAAATTCATTTGGATAGTGCAAATGTTTGCAGGTGTCCATTAATTGCTTCAAAAATCACAAATACATCATGTTGTAATTTTGACATTTGGATTTCCAATAGATCTGTTTTTTCAATTTTGTATAAACTTTGCTTGACCAGTGATGCACTGAATATGGCCTTCTGTTAAACAATATGCAACTGACTCTCGTATTAGGATAACCTGGTGTTTGTGGTTATTGATCCATTTCAGTTTTAGCAGACTTAGTTAAACCTATAGTTACAAAGTTTTGTTAAATAGCAAATAACTGCATGACTTTTCATACTGACTCAAGATAAATCTTAGTTTTATTCCTGATCAACATCTGCCAAAAACTCATCAGTTATTCCTTAGGCCATATTCTATCTGTCTACCAAGTTTTGTTGAAATCTGTGTTCGTTTTTGAGGTATATTGTTTACAGATAGACAAACTGGCAAAAACATTCCCGTTGTCACTTTTAATGGTGGAGGTAACTAAAAATGGGAGCCACAAAGGGAAGTTGTCTGGTCAACAGTTTAGTGAGAAGAGGGTTGAGGGAACAGGAAGTGGATTCCATATCCAAGAATTTTTGGAGAAAGCATGAAGGGACATGGAGAGAAACTAGTAATGGATACAGTTTCAGGGTTAAGCTTACTGGGATCTTTTGAGAGGTGATTTCTCCTTGTGGGCTAGGTGAAGGGATGGCAGAGGCTCCTGATGGACAGAGAAATGGATGATCTTGCATTTGCTGTTGGGTGAAGGTGTAGAGGGATTTAAGAGGACAACTGGCAGTAGGAAAAGAAATCTGTTATAATTACACATTAGGCTGATCTTGAAAACCAAGGTTGGGCAGGATTTTACTAAACTTTACATTGATGGTCTGCATCGAAGAAAACTTGGTTCTTACCAGATTCCAGGTAAATCTTTTTAATGATTCAAATTGTTTATACTCAAAACCTCTTGACTTTTGTCTAGAGTGGGTATTTCTCAGTGAAAGTACTTGGGAAGTAAACAGAGTTCTATCATTTAAGTGTTTTTAATGGGCATGGCTATTAGTTTTTTTTTGATATATTGAAGGTAAGTTCGTTTTGCATGAAGTAGTCTTTCAGTATTCAGGATAATCACTGTCCTGCTTTTCTAATACTGTAATGTTATTCTGTAAGTTAGTTTATTCTTTTACAAGTATGCAAATGACATTGGAACTTGTAGAGAACATTGGAGTAACAAAGTTAGCCACTCTAGTATATATCTTTCTGACAATGAAGAAGTGGATGAATATCATGGTTTGTGATATTTCTGATGGGTATCCTTAAAAGATGGAAAGAATCCTATAAAATACACTAAGTTGCACCTATAACAAACATGAGGACAGCGTGATTGTAGTGAAATGATCTGTGTGTCTGCATACCTGAAGGTTTTCACTGTACAAAAACTCATTAATGTTCACACCATTAAAAACAGAATGTAGCCTAATATAAAAGTAGGGAGGTCTTGCTGCAGCTGTATAGGGCATTGGTGAGGCCGCAGCTGGAGTACTGTGTGCAGTTTTGGGCGCCGCACCTGCGCAAAGCTATTTTGGCCTTGGAGGGAGTGCAGAGGAGGTTTACTAGGCTGATACCGGAGTTGAGGGGGTTGAGCTATGAGGAGAGGCTGAATAAACTAGGCTTGTACTCGTTAGAGTTTAGAAGAATGAGGGGAGATCTCATTGAGATGTATAAGATGATGAATGGGATGGATAGGATAGAGGTGGAGAGACTCTTCCCGTTCAAAAAAGACAGTAGGACTAGGGGGCACAGCCTCAAGATAAAGAACAAAGAACAACCCAGCACGGGAAACAGGCCCTTCGGCCCAACGAGCCCGTGCCGCCGCATCACCCTACACCTATTCTACCCTGCATGTCTACGAATGGAACCCTACTCAGTCAGATTCAGGGAAGAAATAGTGTCAATTTGGTAAAAACTGATTAGCCTAAGAGCACATCTTTGGGGTGTGGGAGGAAACCGGAGCGCCTGGAGGAAACCCACGCAACCACAGGGAGAATGCACAAACTCCCACAGACACAGGCCCAAATCCATGTGTCTGCACAGCCAGCAGTGCTAGTCACTGAGCTGTTGTGGCGCCCGTCTACCGGTCCAGAATCAAGCACACACACCGACATGAAGTACTAGGCCACTCCTGGACTTCCAAGAGCAGCCCACGCACGACCCGCCATGTGCATGCCCCTCGCTTGACACGAGGTGGACCTCCACCTGTGGAATAAAGACAAAAATATTAATCTTACAGCCTGCCCTTCCGGTGTCTCCCGAGGTTTAACCCCATTTAATAGCCCCTACCATATCCCTCCATTCTCGTTTCACTCATGTGCCTATCTAACGGCATCTTAAACGAGTCCAACGTTCCTGCCTCCACCACCCTACTCGGTAGCGCGTTCCAGACCCCCACAACTCTCTGCGTAAAGAACCTTCTTCTCACCTCCAAATTATACCTCTCCCCCCTCACCCTTAAATGATGACCTCTCGTGTTCATACCCAGTCTAGGGAGCAGTCTCTCACTATTAATTCTCAATCTCCGTCTTTCCAAGGAGAATAGTCCCAGTTTCTTCAACCTCTCCTCGTAACCCAGTCCCCCCATGCCAGGCAACATCCTGGTAAACCTCCTCTGCACCCTTTCCAGAGACTCCATGTCCTTCCGGTAGTAAGGTGACCAGAACTGGACGCAGTACTCCAAATGCGGTCTAACCAACGTTCTGTACAACTGAAGCATTAGATGGCAGCTTTTATACTCTATGCCCCTTCCTATAAAGGCTAACATCCCATAAGCCTTCCTAACAACCTTCACCACTTGTGACGCAACCTTCATGGATTTGTGAACCTGCACTCCCAGGTCCCTCTGTATGTCTATACTCCTAATCGGCCCTAAAGGGGGGGCGGTTGGTTCAGAACGGAGTTGAGGAGGAACTTCTTCACTCAAAGGGTGGTGAATCTCTGGAATTCTCTGCCCGTTGAAGTGGTGGAGGCTGCCTCGCTAAATATTTTTAAGACGCGGGTTGATGGGTTTTTGATAAGAGAGGGGATTAAGGGTTATGGGGAGAGGGCGGGAATGTGGAACTGAGCCACGACAGATCAGCCATGATCTTATTGAATGGCGGGGCAGGCTCGAAGGGCTAGATGGCCTACTCCTGCTCCTATTTCTTATGTTCTTATGTTTAAAAAAAAATTTTGGCCCAATATAAATGTAAATAACTTATAGTAATGTTGCTTTCATTCCTTGAGGGTCAAGTTTTTTTAATCCCTTCCTTATTTTGGGTAGCTAAGTAGAGCAATCGGGGCTATTTCTTCTCAGAAGGAAAAATTGGTATCAGTCTAACTCTGCAAAGAAACCTCCTGTGGAGGAGAAGTATTGGGTTATGACTTCAGTTCTGGCTAGAAGTTAGAATGTTGAAAAACAACCCAGTGAGAAGGAAACATTTCATTTGTAAGAGTGAAACTGCTGAGTTTGTCGGAGACTTGCTAACAATTGACCCCAGCAATAGTGTTATTTCTGTCAAGTGAAACCTTTGATTCCAGCTACAAAAATAAAAGTGGATTTTTCAATTCAAACAGCGCTTCAGATTGTTAATGAATTTCACAGCAATTGTCTATAATACAATTGTAGTTTTCAAGAGCTCTTGTTTACTTTTAAATGGACAAAGCTTCTTGTTTGTGGTCATGTGAGTTCACTCCAGGCACAAAACATAATAGGGAGGAATTGAAAATGTGATTGTTCATTTTACAATTCTTTTGTGCTCATTTTCAGTACTTAAATACAGCAAAAATGTCAACATCTTTCCTTGATCCGCTTATTCAACTTGTCCATTTCTAATCATAAATAACTCGAATGATAAGTTTTCCCCATCTGACATCACTTTTTCTTCTTTGCATGTGTTTCAATTGTATGTGTGTAGTCATTTGCAGCCCAGTAGAGGGCAGTAGATATCTGAAAACTACTTCAGCAGACATTTGAGGAATCATTATTACTAAATTATGTACTATAAAAAGTTAGAATGAGGCCTGAAGGAGAGGATGAGAAAAAGCTCATCACTCGGATCAAATGTGATTCTTTCTTTGACCATTTGGCATTTGTTTTATATTCCCATTCCCAGAATTTCAAGGTATCTGTTAGAGATAGGTTAGCCTAAGAAATTACCCAGATATTTAACTGGGTGATCTTGCTCTTTCTTCACAGTTACTCAAAAGTTGATTTAGATTTTCTGCTTTGTCAGGCAATGTGTATTTCTTGTTTCTAGTGAAACAATATTCTCTGCTTTTGAGAATTTCAGTATTTTGTTGATACTAATTATGTACGGGACTGGAAAAGGCTGCAGTTGTGGTCTTTATATTGCTGTATGTGTAACTGTTACGTGCTTTCAGTTTTAATTGCTGTGTTACCAATAGTATTCCTTTGATGGGGCAAGGAAGAATATTAGATTTTTAAAAGTGTGTTAAGTAGACCAGGTATATGTTACTAGTTATATTCAAACCTATCTTAGAAATGGGGGAAAAAAGCATGTTTCAGAATATCAAAGTCTTCCTTTCAAAAAAGGTGACAGCCGCAGAATCAGTAGAGGAAACTGTTTTGTCTTTGTTCACAGGAGGGGAATTTATCGCCACTTGATAAGTGTAGAAAAGTAAATTACGCTGACACATCCTGTTTAATCATACAAAGCAGTGTTTAATGAACCTTACAGCTGCAGATAGAAATGCAATGGTTGGTTAACGTTTGAAGCTTAGATTCATGTGGTTAGTTATACCCAACTTTTCTTGCTGTTGCTATCACTCCCATTGTTTGGAGGCAGTTAGATACACAGCTCAACTCTGTTACCGATGTTCTGAGGTTGGTGTTCTCCAAGGTCATCCTGTTAGACGAGCAGAACCACTTATAGCACGGCTGTTTGACCATACATGGCCACCCAGCTTTCATGGGACTTTTGCATTCCTGAATCTGTAGCGAAGCAGCAATGTGTCTGGGAAACAACAGGAATGCTTGGCTATAACCTCTGGGTTGATTGTGTCTGATTTTTAAAGGAAATGTGATAATCAACTTAGGCCCACAGGAAATAACCTGATATCATTCATACACTATAATGGAGAAGCAGCCCCTTTTTGTAGATGTTGATTGCGGCTTACATCGTAAACTTTGATAGCCACATACTTTGAAATTTTGCTGGTTGCCATGAAACTCACTACATGCAGCTAACATAATTGACCTAGTTATGTTCTTTGTATTTAGAAACACCTTATTAACTGATAGTTTTGAGCTCCTAAATTATTGTTTTTGCTTTACAAATATGGTATGGTTTTTAAGACAGAATTTGAATGTTTTGTCTGCTTGTTGCATCTCCTGTTCAAAGTGTGTCTCTGTGCCACATCTTCCATGAGAGTGGCAACTTGTAGCTTGCATAGTTCAATTTAACCTTATTTTGCATCCTTTATTCAAAACATTTTTTTTCTGCTGAACTTGCTGGAAGTTGATCTGATAACAGCATAGTGAAGACAGTGGAGCATCAGGGACCGACAGTATTCTCCTTAACTCAGGAGAATGAAAGGTCGAGGAAGATATCATAACAGTAGAGAAGGAAGATGAATTTGTCCATGTCAGTTTCAATTGCATGTATTAATATAACTCCTTTGTTTATCCCAAGGTATTCCCACAGAAGCGTGATAAAACAAAATGTGACCAAGCCCCATACAGAGGTATTACGGCAGATGACCAAAAATTCAGTCAAGGACCGAAGTTTTAAGAAGCATTTAAAAAGAGGAAAATGAGAGAGGTGGTGAGGTTAGGGAAAAAAATTCAGAACTTAGCCCTGCCTTCAGCTACCTAGATCTTATCATCACTGGAGTGATTAAAACCAGAGATGATCATGAGACCAGAATTAGAGCAGTGCAGATATCATAGAAGGTTGTAAGATGCAGAAGGTTATAGAAATGGGCAGGTGGTGGATGGGAACGGGGGATGGGGTGGACGCAATGGGAAGGATCATGGAGGGATTTGAAAACAATGATAATGTTTAAATGGGAGCCATTGTAGATAAGATGGGTGAACAAGACTTGTGCTAATCCAGGCACATGTGGAATAGTTTTGGATTGCATCAAGCTCATGGAGGTGGAACATGAGAGGCTAGCTAGGAATGTATTTGAATAGTCAAATCTGGAGGTAACAAAGGCATGATTGAGGTTTGAGCAACAGATGAGCTAAGACAGAGTGGGCTAGGGCAATGTTATGCAAATTAGAATAGCAGATATGTGATAAGAGAGTCATCTTGGGGTCAGATAAGATACCAAGATTGTGAATGGTCTGGTTTAGTGCCAGGGAGAAGGACGGAGTTGGTGGCTGGACTGTGGAATTTGTGGCAGAGACTAAAGACAGTGATTTTGATCTTCATAATTTTTATTTGGAGGAAATTTCTTCTTCAGCACTGAATGAGCAGTCTGACCATTTGGAGAAAGTGGTGGGAGGAGTTGAGAGAGGTGTTGATGAGAGCAAAGTGTTTTCTGTGTACTCATGTAAACCTGACATGTTTCTGGATGATGTTACCAGGAAACAGTATGAAGATTTTCATAGCAATGAAAATAGATCTGTGGGAGACACCCAAAGTAATAATGTGTGAATGAGAAGAAAAATGATTGCAGTTGATTCTCTGGCTACGATGAGACAGAAGCGAATGATGCCAGGTGAATGTAGTCTGCCCTAGCTGAATGACATTGGTGAGACTTTGGAGGAGTATCTTGTGCTCAGCCATGTCAAAGGCTGCAGATGAGTCGAGAAGGAAAAGGAGGGAAATTTGTCTGGGGATATGGTTATTACTTATGGGCTTTGCTGATTTAATATGACAGATTTCTGATTCATATTCTGGGACAAGCCCTGCTGTGTTGCCAATTGGTTAGATAAAGTGGAAACCAGCGGATGTCACATATTTGGGTTTCCAAAAGATATTTGTTAAGCTACCATATAAAATGTTATTGTACAAGGTAAGACTCAGTTGGGGGTAATATATTAGTGTAGATAGAGGATTGGCTAATGAACAGAAAGAGTTGGTATAAACGTGACATTTGGAAGACAGTAACTTGTTGGGAGCCACAAGGATCAATGCTGGGTCATGAGCTATTTACAATTTATATTAATGACTTGAAATAATTGATCTCAGTTTGTTGGCTGTATAGGGCATTGGTGAGGCTGCAGCTGGAGTACTGTGTGCAGTTTTGGTTGCCGTACTTACACAAGGATATTTTGGCCTTGGAGGGAGTGCAGAGGAGGTTTACTAGGCTGATACCGGAGTTGAGGGGGTTGAGCTATGAGGAGAGGCTGAATAAACTAGGCTTGTACTCGTTAGAGTTTAGAAGAATGAGGGGAGATCTCATTGAGACGTATAAGATGATGAATGGGATGGATAGCATAGAGGTGGAGAGACTCTTCCCGCTCAGAAAGGACAGTAGGACTAGGGGGCACAGCCTCAAGATAAAGGGGGGGCGCGGTTTAGAACGGAGTTGAGGAGGAACTTCTTCACTCAAAGGGTGGTGAATCTCTGGAATTCTCTGCCTGTTGAGGTGGTGGAGGCTGCCTCGCTAAATATTTTTAAGACGTGGGTTGATGGGTTTTTGATAAGCGAGGGGATTAAGGGCTATGGGGAGAGGGCGGGAATGTGGAACTGAGCCACGACAGATCAGCCATGATCTTATTGAATGGCGGGGCAGGCTCGAGGGGCTAGATGGCCTACTCCTGCTCCTGTTTCTTATGTTCTTATGAAGGCACAAAACTCAGTGGAAAGTAAGCTGTGAAGATGATGCTGGGGCCTGCTAAGGGAGTTAGACAGGTTAAGTCAGTAGGCAATAGGCTGGCAGATGGAGTACAATGTGGGAAACTGAGGGTTACTCACTTTGGTCAGAAGAATAGAAAATGAAATATTTTTTCAATGGTGATAAATTTTTAAAGTTTGATGTTTTGGAGAGATTTAGCTGTCAGTAAACAGGGAGAGTTTGTATTCATCTGCAGCAAGCAATTAGAAAAGCACATGGCATGTTGGTCATTATTGCAAGATTGCTGGAGTATGAACATAAATCTTGCTACAATTGTGCGGGGCTTTTGAGACACCACAGCATGAGTACTTTGCATGTTGAAACAAGAAATATAGCCTCAGAATGAAGGGTCAATCGTTTAAGGTTGAGATGAGGAAGAATTTCTTCATTTGAGGGTTGCAGATTTTTGGAACTTGCTGAATCAGAGGGTTATGGATGCTCCCTCTGAATCAGCAAATTCCAAAAATGTGCAACCCTCAAGTGAAGAAATTCTTTCTCATCTCAACCTTAAACGATTGACCCTTTATTTAAACATTGAGTATATAGTTTGAGTTGGATAGTTTTTTTGCATTCTTGAGGAATCATGGAGTAATGGGGTTCAGGTGGGAAGATTGAATTGAAATCAAAGATAAGCCATGAATTTATTGTTATAGGAGACTTGAGGGGCTTTATGGCCTCTAATTTCTCCTGTTTTGTAAGTTACATTTTCCTTTGCACAACCTCAAAATATGCAATTTACAACTTAGAGCTGTTTCTGCACTGTGGCAGGGACTGAATCTTGATTTGACAGAATAAAACAGTGTGTGAGTAACATGGGTGTGGATCTGGGAGGTAACAACATGTTTAACATCTTTGGAGAGAATAGGAGGTTGCAATAGAGTCCTGGTATGCAAGGTGAAAGGACGCCAGAGGTTTTTTTTTTGAGAAGATGATAACAGCACATTTAAAATAGCAGGGGCAGTACCTGAGGAGAGAGAACAGTTCACAATATCCATTAACATGGGAGCCAGAAAAGGAACTTGGGTGGTCATCCGTTAAGTGGGAATGGGGTCAAGATAGCCTGTGCATGAAACACAGCCCTTGCTAAGTTCAGAAAAGCCATCAGGGGAGATGGGGGAGAAATTAATGAAAGGTACAAGTTCAAGGCTAGAGCAAGAGGAAATGCTGGAGGAGATTTGATCCAGTAGGCTAGGGGGGAGGGAGGGAATTGAAAGAGGTAGCTGATCATATGATCCCAATCTTCGTAATAAAGATATTCGTGGTATCCTCCTCTTTTTGAAGGTGAGGATGGAGGATGTTAACTATATATTAATTGTGGTTTATTGTATGAGGTGCTAGGTATTAACTGGGGATCAATTTGTGCCCCAGTAAATAGACAAAATGGGAGCTGTCGTATTTGGATTAGAAAGTGCATGTTTGTCATTGGGTCTCTCTCAAATAAATGCTTAGAAACATGTATGAAGATTGATTCAAGTTGCCACCTTCACCAGCTGGCTTTCTGGAGTGTAATAGAGAAAGCCAGGGAGAGGGTTTAAAAAGACGCTTTGCAATAGAGAAAAAAGCTAGGGGTTATCTTTGCATTTCAAGACCAAACTGAAATAATGAGCAGTTTTGGCAGATGAGAGTGGGATCCAATAGAGCTTTATAGGGAATGTCTAGACCAGTTATCCACCCTATCCATTCAAATCTCTTTGGACTAAATATTCACTTTCCAGGCTGGGAAGTTTGTTTGGCATTGTATTAATAGTAATCATGTTGTTGTAAGTGTACTTACGCGCTTCAGTAAAAGTTCTAACTTTTGTCAAATTTAATGCAAATCCACTAATTAGTTAATATAGTGTGGATGTTGTGAGCGAGATAAATAGTGGAGTGGCACAAACCATCTACAAGTGTTCAAGACTCTCAGAATATTAATTTTTCACCTGAACTTGCTAATTGGTTGATTTTGTATATTAATCAAATTAACTTGCTGTTATTTTTCCAGAGTGATTTGGGTCTCTTGTGCTGCTGATACATTTAGCGATGCATGATCAGGAAATGATAATTACAATGTGTCATGCTTGATGAACATGATAGTCGTCCACTTCTATTCATTCATCTAACAGTATGGGTATGAAGCTCTGAAACCTTGAGGTGCATTTGTAATAAATTTGAATTGGAGCATTTGATTTTTTTTCTCATGATGAGCACTTTAGTGTTGTAAGCTCTTAGCTTTAAAAAAGTTAACTGCCTCAAGCCCAGTTTATAAATAGCTCAAGTCACTTTAAAGCCCTGTTTTTTTAAGTTAAAAATGGAGTATTGTTTAGTCATTGAAATATGAAGGTTAGAAAGTGCATTGGTTCAGTTGTACACAAAAATCACTGAGTTCTAGCCACACAGAAGCTTACTGATTCCAGAATAATAATTGGGTCAAAGCATTGATAGGGAGGGAAGTGAAAGTCACAAGCCCAAGAGGACCATCAGCTTTTCTCTCTTTTTTGAGAGAGAGAGAGAGCTGATTTAACCTGAGGGTCAGGTGAGGGGCAAGGTTGAGAAAGTAATGAATAACCTCTGCTGGTAGAGGAATTCAACCCGCACTGAGTGTCACTCCACATTCGAAACCAGCCATCCAACCAATTGAGTTAACCAAGCTCCTAATAAGTTTGAGGGGAAATGCTGGTAGCCTATTTAAGACTGGCATCAGAAATGGATTCACAGCTTGTCCACTTGTGAAATGCGTATTCAAGATTAATTTGTGGAAATGGGAGTTTTCTGTTAAATATGGGGGCTGGAAAGATAATCTATCACCAGACGTTACTGCTTGCTGGAAATTGAATGCTGCAGCATTTTTGAAATGCTTCCAAAAGCAAAATGTATGACTAGACAGTATAATTACAGAAGAAAGTGTGTTCAGGCATTAAAAGCCATAAACACAGTTAGTTAGTGTATTTAATTAGTCAGGCTTGGACTTTGAAAGCAATCTGAGTTGCAAATGTGTACACTTCCCTCTCTTTTTGAAATTATGGGTTGACTGTTTTGTGATGTATTCTGCAAAGACATTGGGAGGTAGTACTAGTGTAGTTCAGAACATGATTCCTATCAATGGCAGGCATGTCATTGAGCTGAAGGGTTGTAATAACACACCATTCTTGAGGGAAATTTTCAAATTAAAATTTGAAAATGTACATATCTGGATGTGATAAACACTATGTTCTTATTCGAATGGATTTGATTCTTGAAGGATTCTTGTGTTCTTTGGTTTTGCAATTTTTGAGTCAGTTGCAGAAAGTTGTTGAAGGCCCTTTACCAATGTACTGCAGAAGGAGTAATATACAAGTTCTTGTCCTGGATCTTGGATGAAAACTTGTTATGGAGAGGGTGCCGAACAAAAGCCATGTTCCTCTATTCATGGTGCCTGCTCGGCACAACATGCTAGTTGCTCTTGGTGACTTCCTGGTGAGTATTGAAGTCTGCTGGAAACTTACCTTGCTCATCATCTCACTTGGAGTGCGATAGATGGTACAAAGGGTTCTAGCATATTGCAAGGAAAAAAGGGAAAGAAGTTCATGGAAACAAAATAAGTCTTTGTTGATTTGTATTTCCCTGAGTGGAATGTATTTGCAGCATCTTACCACATGGTGGTGCTTAAACCTATTAAAAAGAAGCACAGCAAGCTTACTTTTGCTGTCCTCCAGCTATATATACATAATATAATATAATGTGTATATATATGTATATACACATACACACACACACACACACACACACACACACCACCCCCTGCCCCCAGGCTTTTACCCATAGTGTAACAGGGTAGTGATGCCCAACATGGCATATTCTCAGTTGGACTATTTAGGATACATTTGGCTTAGCTTGTTACTGGATTCGATTACCAAGAACTTCAGGATATTTGGGCAGAGTTTTTAAGGTTATGTCTTAAGCCTTTAAGGTTATGTTTATTTTATATTGACTCTGGATTAGATGCTGCCTGCCCTGGGGATTTTGGAGTTGAAGGAATCTAGCGTGCCAACTTTGTGCCTGGTCACGTAGATTTGTTTATACCGGAGGAAGAGCCAGTTGAATTGATTTTCCAAAAGGCGTGCTGTTTGGTAAATGTTGCAGTTCAACAAGTTACCCACACTCCTGCACTACATAAACAGGCCTTCATTTATTACCCTGTCTAGAAGACTGTTGGTATCAGTTTGTGACTGTGACAAAATGTAAGAGGACATAAATAATCTTGCAGAATGAGCACGTAATTGGTAAACACATTTTGATGTAGTTAAGTGCAAAGTGAACATCAGCTGATGTGTAAGGATCCCCAACTCTGAAATATGCTCTTTGGTCTTCCCAAAACTTATTAGTTTTTCAGTGCAATGAGTTGATGCAGACTGGCACACTAAAAAGTCCAGGACTATGTGCTGAGGGGATGCACAAATGTTTGGGGCAGCCACTGCAGAGGTGCAGTGCAGAAAGGTCACTGCCCAAGACCTTTTTGCCGATAGTAAACAAGGGGCTGGAAATTGTACAGAACCATCTTTAGAGTGTATGACTTACAGTGAATGTGTACAATGAATCTTTCATGTATCAGAGTTGTAGTAAAGCACCTCAGAATGCAATGGTCTAGGTAGATAACTTAAATCCCTTGCACTTTTTGTGATGGCTGTTTTGAAATGTCTGTACTATTCCTTTTGAACTTATTGAAGCACCTCAGGGTACAACATGATCTGTGTAGAAAACTTGAACATTATTGTAGTTTCTGTGATAGCCGTTTTGATTTGTTCCAAACATTCTTTCAGGTATTTTGTGAATAAAGTATAAACAAGAAAAAAACCTAGGGGTTGCAATTCACAGTTGCCAAAAAGGGAGCGACGGAGGTCAATAAAGCCATGAAAAAATCTAAATAAAGCTTGGTTCTTTCATTTCTGGAAATACAAAATAGGAAAACAGAAGTTATATTCAACTTGGACAGAACGTTGGCTAGACTACACTTGGAGTAATGTGCATGTTTTGGCAGATTATAAAAGGTATAGAAAGGTACTTGAAATATTAAAACCGAGAGGTCGTACCTTCCAGGAAAGATTAAACAGGTTGAAGCTCTTGTTCCTGGAAAGGAGAATGCTGAAGGATAACCTGATCATTAAAATTATAAAAAGGTTAGGATAAGTGTCCCCACATGTGGGAATGGGGGATTAAAACTAGAGGCTATGAATATATGGTGGCTTGCTAATAAATGCCTTTAGGAATTCACGAGATTTCTTTTTAATCCAGTGTGGTTATAATGTGGAACTTACAACCTCAAGGAGTTGTTGGGGCAAACGGCATAGATTCATTTAAGGAGAGTCTGGAAAAGCATTTGAAAGAAATTTGCTGATGGATTTAGGATGGGAGGTGGCTTGTTTTTGTAAGAAAAAGTATTATTTCACAGGATGTGACTGTCACTGATAAGGTCAGTATTTATTGCCCATCCCCAATTGCCCTTGTACAGAGCATAAACACCCACACCTACTGCATTGAGGAAATTGTTCTAATTCTGTAATATGCATTCTGTGTAATTCTGGTGTTGGTTAAAGGATACAGACATGGACATTTACATCTGACAACATAGTCATTCATAGCCAGATATGGCTGGACTACATAAAGCAAAATTGTGTTCTGCTCGACTCAGTCAAAGCTGTTCACTATTTTAGGATCATGTGTAATGCACAGATAATCCTGGATCCCCTCTTTTTTTAAATTACAGTCAGGCTCAGATCTTTTGATCTGTGGGTTATCAGAGTCCAGAGGAGTTGTGTGGGAATTTTGGATTTTCCTTGGACAATTTTCCTGTTTTGCAGGAATCTCCAAAACAGCCTTCAATTCTGAGTCCAAATTTGAGACTTTGGATGGTTCCACCCTACTTAACTGGATAGTACTTGGGAAATGTTATACAGAAAGATTGTATTTTAACTCCTGGGTAACCATACAACTGACTTGACTAATCTGATTTTTTTTTTCTGATTGCTTGTGTGACATCCAGAACTGAATTGGTCCCCATCACTCCATTCGCCTGCCTGTCCCTGGCCATGCCTTTGGCTGAATCAGACTCTTTGAAATCTTGACTCTAAAGTGAGTTTCTGACCACATCTGCTCATCACCAGGATCCTATTCCACTGTGGCACAACTTTGCTCATGATTTTCAATAGAAACCTCATCCATCCTTCTGTTACATCTAGTCTTGTCTATTCTAATGCCTTCTGACTGACTCCCATCTTCCACACTAAAGTTAAAACATGTCTAAAACATTGCTGCTCCAGTCTTAATTTCCCCCATAATTTGAACCAAATCCTGTTCAATTGTCACATCTTTCCTTCCTCTTCATTGGCTCCTGGTTAAGAAACGCTACAAATTTAAAATAATCATCCATGTTGCAAATCTGTCTATAGCACCACCATTCCTCATCTCTGTAGCCTTCTTCAGCTCTTGACCCTTGGTCTCTGCACTTCTTCAGTTTTAGCCTTTTGTACATTCCTGATTTTTAATTGCTCCACCATTGTCAGCTTTGTCTTCTGTTACCTGGGTCCTAAGTTCTGGAATTACTCCCCAGATCTCTCCATTTGCCTTTCTCTCCCATCCTCCTCTAAAATGCTCTGTAAAACCTATCCCTTTGACCAAGCTTTGGTCAACTTTCCTGATATTGGCAAAAATAATGCGAATACTAGCACTAGACAAAAACAGAAAATGCTAGAAAAATTTAGCAGGTCTGACAGCATCTGTGGAGAGAGAATAGAACCAACACAGATGCTGTCAGATCTGCTGAGTTTTCCCAACATTTTCTGTTTTTATTTCCTGATATCATCTTGTGTGGTTCAGTATAAGACTTTGAAAGCAGTCTTGTGAAACACCTTGATGGCCATAGTTTACTATGGTAAAAGTACTATATAAATGAAGTTTGTATTGGAGCTATTGTTCATGCAAATACTTACATTTGCATTGATAATCAGGAATTTGACTACCGACTAGATTTTTGTATTTTACTAAATTTGCTTGTCCTCGTTATTGAGCAGTCTGTTTATCAACAATCATTTCGAGTATGAAAATAACTTGAACAAGAATCACTATTTGGTACCTCATTGGCTGTGGCGTGCAAAATAAAAGCTAGCTGCTATTCTGTTTTACAAAGTTTTAATTTATTAGCACCCTATTACAACACATCGGAAATGAATTACAGCATTGAAACAGAACATTCGACCTGACAGACCCATGTTGGTCTGTATTGGTCCTTCAACCCCATAAACATATCCCGTATTTTATCACAATGTTTCACTGTATTAAAATCAATGACAGTACGTTAACTAAATGTTTGGATACTAAAACCTAGTTTTGTTCCTTGTCTCTGGTAATCTATCGTTTCTGAACATCTGTTCTTAAACGGGTATTTTTAGTTGATTTTCAGAGATTCACCCTTCCACAACTAGAACTGTGAAAATTGACTGGCTGTTTTAAATGCCAGAATAAATGCTTATTTGTTTCACTTTATTTCACCACTGCTCTGTAGGACAAGCTATGATGACATGGGCTTTAAGGCTACCTTAATTAAATATAACCTCCTACTCCCAGAAATGGTTGTGAGGCCTCACAGGTCAGGAATGTGATGCAACGCCCCCTATTTGCCTGGATGAATGCAGCTCCGACAACACTCAAGAAGCTCAACACCATTCAGGACAAAGCCATCTCCTTGATGATCACCCCATCCACCACCTTAAACAATGGCAGCAGTATATACCAACTACCAGATTCAGTGCAGCAAATCAGTAGTGCTCTTTCAAAAGCACCTTCCAAATCTGCAACCTCTACAACAAGCATAAAAGATGCATGGGGACATCACCTGCCACTTCTTCTCTGAATCACGTACCATTCTGACTTTGAAGTATATTATTCACTGTTGCTGGGTCAAAATTCTGAAAAAACCCCCTTTGTCTCCAGCAACCAGGCCGCACCGTGGCCCCAGGAGCCGGGCCTCGCATTCTATTGGACGGTCTCACTCATAAGCTCTCTCCCCTTTCATGAAAACTATTTTTTTCCCAGCCAAGTTGCTGCCACTGCTCTTCACTGTTCCTTCAATCAGAAACTCACTAGTGAGCCTATCAGTAGTAAACGTGTAGAGAAACATTCTCTGGACAAGTAGCCCCCTGTGGAATCTTGAGTTTCATGTGCCTTTCTTACTGACATTTTGAACAGTAGCTCCAGGGGCCCCAATCAAGACCACAGGTTGGACAAGCCTTCCCTACACTTTTAGGTTCTTGATTGACATCTAGTTCAGTCTTAAAAATAGTCAGTGACCCTGCCTCCACCACACTCTGGGGGAAAAGAGTTCTGATGTGGAAATGTCAGCATTGGACTGGGATAAACACAGTAAGTCTCACAACACCAGGTTAAAGTCCAATAGGTTTATTATAAATCTGTTGGAAAAGAGTTCCACAGACTCGTGACCCTCAGAGAGAAACATTTGTATCTCAAATGGGAGACCACTTATTTTTAAACTGTCTCTTCCTAGCTCTCATCTTTCTCTTAAGGGGAAACACCTTCTTCGCATCCACCCTGTCAAGTCCTCTCAGGATCTGTTTCAATATGATTGTGTTTCAGCCCTCTAAACTCCAATGAATGCAGGCCCAATCTGTCCCAACTTCTCCTTATTCCAGGAATCAGTCAAATGAACCTTCCCTGAAATGCTTCTGATGTCCTTCCAAATAAGGAGACCAAAACTGTTCCCAGTACTCTAGATGTAGTATCATTCACACTCTACTGATCTGCAGTAAAATACCCCTATTTTTATTTTCTATTTCCCTTGCAACAACAACATTCCACTTGCCTTTCTAATCACTTGCTGTACCTGAATACTGTTTCTGATCCATATACCAGGGCACCCACATGCCTCCATATCATGGAGTTTTGAAATTTAAATGATATGCTACTTATATTATTCTTTCTGCCAAAATGGACAAGTTCACATTTTCCAACATTATACTCCATTAATCAAACTTTTGTCCAGTCACTGAGCCTGTCTTTATCCCTTTGCAGACCCTTCTGTCTTCTTCAAAACTTATTTCCCTACCAATTTTGTATCTCAGCAACTTTAGCAACCATACGTTCAATCCCTTTACTTGAATAATATAGATTGTAACCAGGTCCTGGTACTAATCTGTCTGGCATTCCACTTGTTACATCTTGCCAACCTGAAAATGACCCATATCTGCCTAGTTTCTGTTTCCTGTTCCAGTTGTTTTTTTTGCTCCATGACATGAATGTTTCAGAAACCGCACATTCATTTCTGTAATGTCTTAGTTCATGTAGAAACGTCTCAAAACTGAATTGCAGTGACTTGTGTAGATAAATGTGGTGTTATTCTGCACAAAGTAAGATCTCGCACATTAATATAGATGACTATTCATTCCTTGGTAAAGTAACACTGAGTACTCTACTGGAATGCGAGCCTCAGTTTTGTGTTGACGTTGAATGTACAATCACCTGATTCAAAATTGTTAATGCTGTGAATGGAATGCGTTTCATTTTGGACTTTGTTTTCACTAAATATGCTGAATATGAAGAGTACCCCAATTTCAAAAGAGACCTCTGAAACATGTGTGATTAAAATACTGGTTATGTTACTGAACCAGAAACCTGAACTACCACACTCATCTGGAGATGAGAGGCTTGGTTGCACTAGAAGGAGAAGAAATACAGAAAGTTAACATGTCAGTACAGCAAGTAATTGGGATGACAAGTGGCCTTTATTGCAAAGGGATTGGAGGACACGAGCAAAGGTGGTCTTGCTATAGGGCTTTGGGAGACCACAGCTGGAGAACTGCTCACAATTTTGGTCTTTATCTAAGAAAGCATATACTTCAAGGGCAGTAAAGCAAAAATGGACTAGATTTGAATGTGCATTGTTTTATGGCGAGCAGCTGATTAAATTGCATTAATATTCCATGGAGTTTAGAGGTGAGGGGCAACTTCATTGAAACGTATAAAATTCTGAAGGGCCTTGTTGGGATAGACGTTAAGATGTTTCCCCGGGTTGGGGAGTCTAGAACATGGAGGCACAGTCTTTGGATAAGGAACAAATTTATTTAGAACCGATATGAGAAGAAATTTCTTCATTACAGGTTTGTATATCTTTGGAATTCTCTACTTCAGACAATTGTGGATGTTGCGTTGTTGTATATTCAAGGCTGGGATAGGTAGATTTTTGATCTGAGTTAAGAGAAATGGGAGGTGGATGAGAGAGTGAAGTTGAGGTAGAAGATCAGCCATGATTTTATTGACCAAAGTCACTTGGTGCCTGATTGAGGGGTTTGACGTTGAAAAGGGAGGCCTACTGAGAGCCACCCCATTTCCCTTGCTGCTGACCCCGTGTGTTCTCTGTCCCCCTGAGACTATCTCAAATTACTTACCTGTGGCCTAGATTGCTCTGTGATCATTGGACTCTGGTGTCAGTCTTTCCAGCTGGAGTCACGGTTTCCCAGTGGCACTGCTGGACACAAGCTGCTGGCTCTGTCAGGCCGGCATCTTTTGGTAGGTGAAACTTCTGCCCTGGGATCTTAATTCCAGGGGAAGGCCCTTGAATTAAGCTGCTCTTGCTGCTTGGCTGCTGGTGCAGTAAGCTTTCCTGAAAAGGGGCACTGAGGTCCTTTGCTGGCTCTCCAGCCAACAAACGAGACCCCCGCAGCAAGATTCCGCCTGTGAGATCATCATTATGGCTACAGGAGCAGCACAGAGGTTGGATACTCTGAGTATCACTTTCTGGGCCCTCAAAATATTTCCATCATTTAAGATATCAGCCTTGACTCAGTGGCAGCACTTGTTTTGAGTCGGAAGGCTGAGTTCCAGTGACACTTCAAACACGAAGGAATTTTTCCTATCCACATACACCCAGCCTTTCATGAAGCAATGTGTTTTATGGAGACAAATATCACCGTTAACTTTGAATCGATTTCTCCTTACAGTATGTTTTCTCTTTGAACATTATTAATAAGTATCCAGTCTGAACCTGTTTCTGTTTTGAGATTAGTTCTGTACATTATTATGCTGTACGTAGCAGCACCTGCCTAGCTTTAAAAAGTTGATCAGATATGAATGGAATGTACAGAAATGATTGTTCACTTCTATTAATGTAATTTGTGAAGTGTTGCAATATTTTACAGAATATGAAGAAATGTAATTGAATTCTGGGCACTGCCTTTGGTTCAAAATCCACTTGAACAGTGCTGGATGGACAATGTGGTAATGCGGCATAGTGGTTTGTTGTAAAATGTTTGTTTCTGTGTTTGTAAAACTCAGTGGTTTCACATTCAGATTTTGGTCCCAGCTTTGGCTCCCTTTGGGGACAAGTTGCTGAGCCTTACTTTAAGTACTGTACTCTGTAGGTTAGGTTTCTATCTGATGGGAAACAAATTTGACCTGAGCACTGTCCTCAATATCTGAGTTCCTGGCTAAATGGCTGGCTACAGACTGACCTGACTAGGATCTCTGAGATGTCGTCTTACTTTTTCTTGTCCAAAATGGACACCTCAGGAAAGATTTTTAATGAAGTGGAGAAAATCAGGATCAAATTGTATAAAATCATAGCTATTACCTAATTATTTATAAATCAGTTATTCAGGCTGCAATTTTATAATGCCTGTGAATAATTTGAGTACATTTTTATAGATAATGTTTTCTCAACAGCATGCAAAGCAAACAAACAACGCAAACTTCATTGCATAGTTTGGTAAATGGTTTGCTTGTATTTGTATAAATGAGTACTGGTGAGCTGTTTCAAATACTTAGCTTGGAGGAATAGTATTGTAAGGGAGCTAAGTCATCATCCACAGAGATGGCCATTTACTTAGATGGATGGAGTAGATGACCCTCCTGATCTCTCCAGTGTCAAAGGTGCCAGTCTTCAGCCAATTCCATTCACTCTGTGATACTAAGAAATAACTGCACGCACTGGATATAGCAAAAGCTATAATAGCTTCCTGGAAGTAGTACTGAAGACTTTTGTGCCCTAGCCAAGCTGTCTCAGTACAACTGCAATATTTGTATCTACTTAACAGTCTGAAAAATTGCCCCAGGCATTTTATGTCCACTAAAAGCACAATATATCCAATCTGGCCAATTACCACCCTATCGGTCTCATCAAGCGTGCTATCAAGAGGCACTTGGACACCAATAACCTCCCAAGACTGCTCCATTCTGGAGTTCATTGCCACCTTGTTCCAAACATGGACAAAAGAGCTGAGTTGACAGTGACTGCCTTTGACATCAAGGTAGCATTTGATTGAGTGTGGCATCAAGTGTTCTACAAAATTGAAAACAATGGGAATTGGGAGGAAAACTTCCATGGTTGGAGTCATACCTAGCACAGAGGAAGATGGTTGTGATTGTTGGAGGTCATTCATCTCAGTCCTAGGACATTGCTGTGTGACTTTCTCAGGGTAGTGTCTAGCTTCATTCATTTTCAGCTGCTTCACCAATAACCTTCCCTCCATCATATGGTCAGAAGTTGGCTGCTGATTGCACATTGTTCAGTACCATTTGCATCTCCTCAGAGTTCTAGTACCACTGGTCCTGTGCAACAAAGCTTGGGCAACATGGCAAATGACTAGTAACATTTGCACCACACAACTGCCAGTCAATGACCATCTCTAGTAAGAGAGAACTGAATTTTCCCTTGACGTTCGAAGACATAGCCATCACTAAATCCCTCACCATCAACATCCAAGGGCTTGCATTGACCAGCAACTTAACTGGATCAATCCTAGAAATACTGGACAGACAACAGATTCGGCAACATTCTGCCTTCCTAAAACCTGTTCATCATCTATAAAGCAGAAGAAGCATGATGTATTGTTTTCCACTTGCCAGAATAAGTGGAGCTACAACATTGAAGAAGCATGACACCATCCAGGGCAAAGCAGCCTGCTTGATCAGCACCCCTTACTACACCTTAAACATTCATTTCATTCATCACCAATGCAGAGTGGCAGCAGTGTGCACTATCTACATGGTGGCAACTCACTCAGGCTCATTTGTCATCAACTTCCAAACCTGGACTTTTACCACCAGGTCAGACAAGGGCAGCAGATACATGGGAACACCACCTGCCACTTCTCCAAATCATAAACTATCCTGACTTGGAATTATATTGCCATTGCTTCACCATTGCCTGATCAAAATCCTGGAACTACCTTCTTAACATTATGGATGTACCTACACCTGAAGGACTGCAGAGTTTATGAAGATGGCTCATCCCAACCTTCTCGGGCAATTAAAAATTGGTAGCAAATGTTGGCCTTGCCATCCCATGAACAAATAAAATAAAACATTGTTGATGAGAACCAGTAAGCTGTTTGACCATGGAATATCTCTAATAATGTCTTCACCCATTGCCCAGAAATGCATTCTTGTAGCTGCAATAGCTGAATTATTTTCCCTCTTTCTCCTCTGTATCTGCAAAACATTGGGGTGCTGACCCCAACTGCAGAGTACTTTGTTCTCCAGGGCATTGGCTGAAGTTGCCAGGTCTACATGTAGCTGCACCAGTGGAAGTGCAAAGAAAGTTTTAAGCATATACTTTATCAAGAAATTCTTACAAAAATTAGATGTGTCAAAATTCCACATGCATTGAATAATGCTCTGTAAAATAAATTTGAGGAATGGGAAAGTATTTACCATCTAAATTTTAACTGGCACATTTTTTATCTTTCTTCCATCAACAGCATCTGTGTTTTCTGACAGTAAATGGCAGGTTGTTGCTTGGAAGCAAATGCTCTGGTTCCAATTGCTTCACCTTCAAACAGATTAAGTCAAAGTTTAAAGCAAAATATTGCAGATGCTAGAAACCCGAGCTCTGAAATTGATGAAAAACTTGTAGCTTTAGCAAACTGGACTCTAGTTACAGCTTGTTGTATAACATTCTTAAATCATCCAGCCGCAGAGTTGGAAATAATGATGATCCTTTGATGCTCAAGGAACCAGACTGATTAGAGCCAAGTAGATAAAGAAGATCCCAGACTTGGTGAATGCTGGGTTAACTCATCTTGATAAAGGGAACAGGGTGGTGTGGAAGGGGTGCTTTAGGGGGTGACTCTGGTGCAGTTAGACAATTGCTTTACTTCCCTGATATCCTTGGGCTGGAGAAGCAAGAAATATGACGCTTATAATTGCGACCCACTGACCTATCCTGAAATGTGCACCTGGCGACAACAAGATCAGACTTGGCTAGATGCATTTCATGATGAATAGCTCAGTATTATTCAATCTTAATTCATACAAATTGGGTGAGGTACCTATAAAATGGAGAAAATAGGGACAATCACTGGGAGAAGAAAACATTTGTGCAAACAACTGAGAAGAAACAGTCCAAATCACATGAGTAAGAGGAAATGAGATTATAGAATGTGTTTTCTGAACTTCATTAATGATTCTCAGACTATGTATCCTAATCCCAGAGTACCACATCAGTGTAAGTAAACAGAAAATTTGTTTCCTTAAAAGTTATTTTATCAAACCATTAACTTTCTAAATACCAGGAAATGCAAGCCTAGCTTGTGTAATCCCTCCTGTAATTTAACCCTTGAAGTCCAAGTATTTTTTTTCCTTTCAACACGGTGACACAGTGCTGCCTCTCAGCGCGAGGGACCCGGTTCGGTTTGGGTCACTGTCTGTGTGGAGTTTATATGTTCTCCCCATGTCTGCAGGGTTTCCTCTAGGTTTTCTGGTTTCCTTCCAGTCTGAAAGACGTCCTGGTTAGGTGCATTGACCTGAACAGATGCTGGACATGGCGACTAAGGAAATTTCACAATAACTTCATTGCAGTGTTAATGTAAGCTTTACTTGTGACTAATAAATAAATTTTTACTTTTAATATTGCTAAACCTTCCAACATGTGACCTTCCAACCTGTGACTTCTATCACCTAAAAGGACAAGGACACCACCACAATTCCTTCAAGTTGCACATCCTCAGTTGGAACTATATCGCCATTCCTATACTACAATGGAACAAACTGATTTTCTGATGATTTAACAACTCAGTTTTGATTTGATATGATTTGAGATAAATCCAGATACTAGGAGTGGGATTTTCTGGCTCCACTTGCCCAAGACTGGGAAATCCTGCCTGAAGTCAGTGGACCTTAGCATGTCCTGTCCCACTTGCTATAATTCCCGTGACAGACAGGACAGGAGAATTCCACCCTAGTATCCTATGCTTCATTAAATCAAGATGTTGAGATGCCAACATTGGACTGGGAGGACACAATGAGTAGTCTCAACACTAGGTTAAAATCCAACAGGTTTATTTGGAATCATGAGCTTTTGGAGCGCTGCTGCTTTATCAGGTGAGAAGCTTGCAATTCCAAATAAACCTGTTGGACTTTAACCTGGTACTGTGAGACTTTTTACTGTGCTCATTAAATCAAATCATGAGATTTTGCACATTGTAATCTGGGATAGCATGTTTTAGGCAACCAATTCTGTTTTCTTAGCCATTGTCAGACTTCCATTCTGTCTCGCGTCACTTCAATAAATGATTAACATTCCTAGACGGTTTCAAAACAGACAAACAGATGAAGTAAGCTTATCTACAAATACTTATTTACAAAAACAGATGGTAACGGTGAAAAACAAAACTTTAGAAAGTTGCAAAGGTTATTGCTAAATTGAGTGGAAGGGCAAAAACTGTGAAAAATGGAGTTTCCCATGGGGACTAAGGCAGATCAGTATTTTTTGAAAGGTGAGAAGTTGAGAATTTTGGGGAAACATATTTGGGGATCAATGAACAGGAATTGTTAAAAATTGGTGTTTGAAAAAAAGCAAATTAAAAGGTCAACAGAACGTTCTCCTTTGTCTCGGGGGCAGGAATGTTAAGGGATACAGTTATATAAATTTCTTCTTAGACCCATCTGGAGCACTGTTCAGTTCTGAGTTTTGCACCATGTGAAAGATGCATTGGTCTTTGACATGATGCAGTGCAGATTCTCTCGAATGGTGCCAGAGCAAAAAGGGTTAAATTAGGAATTCAGATTGCATAGACAATGCTGGCATTCATTTAGTACAGATAATAAGGGATAATCAATTAGGGGTGAACAATAAATGCTGGCCAAGCCAGTGATACGCATATCCTGTGAACAAGTTAAAAATACCTGTTAAAGTCGGCCAGTTAGAAACTTCAGAACCGTGATTGACAGGTTTTTGAGATATAGTTGTACTAATGGTAACGCAATTAAAAAACTTGGATGGAATTAAGGTACAGATTTGTCATGATTTAATTCAATGGCAGAACGGACTCAAGGGTCTGAGTGGCAGACTCCTTTTCCTATGTTTAAGTTCCCTTCCAAAGTTCAGGACAAACCAAATGGTTTTTCAGAGATAATTGTTATGGTCCTCATAGAGACCTATAACTATTTTATATATATAAAAAATAATTTTCCAAGCAACCAACAGTAATAACCGAAGGATAAGATTTCAAGTTTTGAAACTTTACAGTAACAAACTAAAATGAACATAATTCAAGCATGACTTAACTAATACAGCAATTTAAAGAAAATATACATTTGATTTCTTATTAATACTGTGCACGGCACTTCTGGCAGATATACAGCATCACAACATCATCAAGTCTTAAGTCACAACTAGCTTTCCTGCCTGCACTTTCCTCCGTGCCACACCAGGTTGATTCTTCTGGTGTCTTTCAAAAATGATTCCGCTCAGCCTGAGTATTCCTGAGCCAACTTCCATCAACAAGACTGACCTCAACAACTTCTTAGAAAGTAGAAAAAACTACACAAACAGACCCTTCGGCCCACAAGTTGCTCCGATCATATCCCTACCTACTAGGCTTACCTATAACCCTCAATCCTATTAAGTCCCATGTACTCATCCAGAAGTCTCTTAAAAGACCCTATCAAATTTGCCTCCACCACCACCGCCGATGGCAGCCAATTCCACTCTCACACCACCCTCTGAGTGAAAAACTTAGCCCTGACATCTCCTCTGTACCTACTCCCCAGCACCTTAAACCTGTGTCCTCTCGTGGCAACCATTTCAGCTCTGGGAAAAAGCCTCAGAATCCACCCGACCTATACCTCTCAACATCCCATACACCTCTATCAGGTCACCTGTCATCTTTCGTCTCTCCAAGGAAAAAAAGACTGAGCTCCCTCATAAGGCATGCCACCCAATCCGGGCAACATCCTTGTAAATCTCCTCTGCACCCTTTCATTTGCGTCCGCATCCCTCCTGTAATGAGGCGACCAGAACTGAGCACAGTACCCCAAGTGGGGTCTGACCAGGGTCTTATAAAGCTGCAGCATTATCTCCCGACTGCTAAACTCAATCCCTCAATTGATGAAGGCCATACGCCTTCTTAACCACATCCTCTACCTTAAATTGAGACTGATTTAAGAGTCCTATGGACCTGGACTCCAAGGTCCTTCTGATCCTCTACACTGCTAAGAGTCTTACCCTTGATATTATACTCCTTCATCCCATTTGACCTGCCAAAATGGATCACTACACATTTACCTGGCTTGAAGCCCATCTGCCACTTCTCTGCCCAGTCTTGCATCCTGTCTATGTCACACGGCAACTTCTGACATCCCTCCAAACTATCCACAACACCACCAACCCTCGTGTCGTCGGCAAACTTACCAACCCATCCCTCCACTTCCTCGTCCAGGTCATTTATGAAAATTACAAACAGCAAAGGTCCCAGAACAGATCCCTGAGACACTGGACCTCCATGCAGAAAAAGACCCATCTACAACCACTCTCTACCTTCTGCAGGCAAGCCAGTTCTGGATCCACAAGGCATCAGCCCCTTGGATTCCATGCCCTCTCACTTTCTGAAGAAGTCTTGCATGGGGGACGCTATTGAACACTTTGCTGAAGTCCATATACACCATATCTACCGCTCTTCCTTTGTTAATGTGTTTAGCTGCATTTTCAAAGAACTCAACCAGGCTCGTAAGGCACGATCTGCCTTTGACAAAGCCGAGTTGACTACTTTTGAGAATACTAAACTTCTCAAAGTGCATAAATCCTGTCCCTCAGAATCTTCTCCATCAACTTATCAACCACTGAGGTTAGACTTACAGGTCGATAATTTCCTGGGCTATCCCTATTCCCTTTGAATATAGGAACCACATCCGCAATCCTCCGGAATCTCTCCTCTCTCCAAAGATCATCGCCAGAGGCTCTGCAATCTCTTCCCTCGCCTCCCACAGTAACCTGGGGTACATCCCATCCGGTCCCAGCAACTTATCTATCTTGATGCTGTTCAAAATTTACAACACATCCTCTTAATGTCCACATACTCAATCTTTTCAGTCCGCTGCAAGCGTGAAGTACAACTACCCAGATCTTTTTCCACCATGAGTACCAAGGTAAAGTATTCATTAAGCACCTCTGCTATTTCTACCGGTTCTGTGCAAACTTTCCCACCATCACATTTTATAGGTCCTATTCCTTCACATCTCATCCTTTTACTCTTCACATATTTGTAGAATGCCTTAAGGTTCTCCTTAATCTTACCTGCCAAGGCTTTCTCATGACCCCTTCTGGCTCTCCTAATTTCCTTCTTGGGTTCCTTCCTACAAGCCCTACACTACTTTAGATCCCTACCATTGCCTAGCACTCTGAACCTTTTGTACACTTCCCTTTTCTTTTTGACTAGGTTCATTACAACTTTCGTGCAGCATGGTTCCTGTAACCTACCAAAACCTACCTGTCTCATTGGAACATTGTCGTGTGGAACTCCAGACAAACGTTCCTTGAAAATCTGCCGTCTTACTTTGATACTTTTCCCCGAGAATACCTCCTTCCAATTTACTCATCCAATTTCCTGCCTGATGACTTCATATTTCCCCCTTACCCCAGTTAAACACCTTCCTAGCTTGCCTGATCCTATCTCTTTCCAACGCTAGCATAAAGGAGATAGAGGTATGATCACTATCCCCAAGATGTTCTCCCACTGAGAGATCCGACACCTGTCCGGGTTCATTAGCCAGTACCAGATCAAGTACAGCCTCTCATGTAGGCTTATTCACACACTGTGTCAGAAAATGCTCTTGAACACATCTAACAAACTCCTCCCCATCCAAACCCCTTATCCTAGGGATATTCCAATCAATGCTTGGGAAATTAAAGTCTCCCATCACGACAACTCTGTTATTACTACATCTCTCCAGGGTCTGTTTCCCTACCTGCTCCTCAACATCCCTATTACTATTGGGCGCCATATAGAAAACGCCCAGCAAAGTTATCGACCCCTTCCTGTTCCGAACTTCCACCCACAGAGACTCCGTAGACAATCCCTCCACAGCGTCCATGTTCTCTACAGCCGTGACACTATCCCTGTTCCTTGAATCTTCAGAAATCCTGTCTGTTCTGTTGTCTTCGTTTCAAACAGATAACCGATTCACAACAGCAGCATCCTGTTTTGTTGAGAACACAAAGCAGTTTTTTCTCTCCCTCTCTTCACAGTAGCTGCTGCATAATCCATTTCTGTTCTTGAGCCTGTTTCCAAAATGCAATATCCCATTTTCTGTCTGAGTGAAAACTGTCACTTAATTTTGAATAGGCTTGATTTGGGTTTTTTTTCCCCATGTCCAGCAGATAACATGGACCTGTCTCTGAGCAAAGCTTGGTTTGGACCAACATTCTTTCTCTCTCTCTTTCTCTCCTCATTCCCCTCCCACAATCCAGAATGTAATTTTATCTCATTAATGCAGACATTGTAGAACATATTCATCAGTAAAGTCCTGCATTTGTAACAATATTTAATTCTTGGAGAACCAGTGATCTTTACAGGATTTGCACAGGTGTGTACCCCCATGATTGAAAAAGCAGCTTCCTTTCCAGTAATTCTCGGATATCTGTACTGATGTGATTTATTGTGAAATAGTCAAACAGTGACAAGCTAATAATTGGCCAAATTCAACTAATGGACAGCTTGGGCAAATGGTTATCAAGAAGTATTTGGCTTTTAGCAACTTCATAATTGAAAGCACTTCAATTACTAAGTCATTTCATTGATGTTTTATCCTTCCAAAAAGACCATGTGGAGAAATTGTTTTTAATATCGAATGCCAACGAAGGCAAATAAAAATGTTGAGCAACCCAGCTGTCGTGCATGAACAACAAAATGTATTGTTTATTAATCCTTAGGTGGAGTGACTTTGGTAAGTGAATTGGTATAAAACTTAACTTGGTAGGTTTAAGCATTCTAAATCAATAAATCAATCTATCAAATGCTATGATTTTAATACAGATAAGATTGAGGAAAACTTGGCATTTTTTGTCTCTTTTTGTTGTGGGCTCAAGTTTCTCTGGGTTTCTTCATTCATTTTAAATATTGTTTTGCCAAGAAGCTAAGCCTTCAAACAATTGATACTTAAACATTTAATGTTAGAAACAGCGTCACATTTCATATATTTAAAAAAAAAACTGGCATATCAGCAGTATATAACTCATTCCAGGTAAATGTACTTAATTTGAAACAAGATGCTACTGGCAACAGCAAGGAATTTACTCTGGCAATTGTTATAAAGATGGCGTTAAATTTCACTTTTCCTCATTTCCAGCAGCACTTGCCATACAGTAGAAGTTATGATATAGCTTCTTTCATTCTTTGACCTCCAATGCAATACTTTTCTTTCTGCTCTGCACTGTTAACTCTGACATACCCCAAGGATCTAGCCTTGGCACCCTCCAATTCCACATTTGCATGGTGCCTGCCCAGCTCCTGCCAGACCACCCCACCCCGCCATGATGTCATCCCAAAACAAGGTGTCAAATTTCCACACACAAGTCAATATACTTCATCATAATTGCTCGTGTCTCCTCCAATGTCTGCTTGTCTGATATCCAAGAAGTGCCAAAGCCCTAAACTCTGAAATCCCTTTCCTTAGTCTCTCTGCTTTAAATCTCTTTCCTTTTTTCAGGCACTCCTTAAAATTCACAGTATCTCTCTCATCAAGCTTTTGGTTATCTCCCCTAATGTCTCCTAATGTGGTTTGATGTCAAATTCTGTTAATGTTCCTGTGAATAATCTTTGAACATTTACTACATAAAAAACAACATATAAATGAATGTTGTTACCTTACTGTCAGTCCTCCTAGCTCCATTGTCAAAAATGGAAAATTAATCCCTGGCGAACATGTCTGTTGAATAAGTCACATTGATTGAATATTAAATCTGATGGGCATCTCAGATGAACATTTGAACAATGGTCAATTTCTCTGAAAGATACCCCAATCCCTTGCACACTAATACTAGTCATTCAAAACTAAAAATTCAGAATTCGGGTTACAATGATCGTAACTCATAGTGCAGTTGTGATGATTTCTACATTACAACAATGATTACACTTCAAAATGCTGCAAAACACTTGTGTATCTTTAGATTGTGAAAGGTCTGTTATTGGGTCTGAAATGGTGGCATGAATGCTATACTGTCAATTCTTGTCCAAGTCCTGTAATAGGGATGATGCCATACAAGTATAGTATATTTTATCTTGCACAGTTATACTGGCGCAAATAATTCTTGATGCACATTCATATTTCAAGTATTTTCAGTAATTGCAATTACTATAAATTTTAGTTATTTCCTAATCTGTGTTACACATACACGATTATTCTGCAATTATAAGGAACGAAGAACAGCACAGCACAGGAAAAAGGCCCTACAAGCCCGCGCCGCCCATTTTAACACTCAGTGAGTGCCTTATTCAAGTCATTTGTCGATCGTTGATGTTTTTGTCTACCTGTAGTGGACTCCACAGTAAAGGGGGTGCAAATTTAGGGAATCATATGCGCGCCAGATTAAGGGAGATCCAATTCAGGGACAATTTATTGATACCAGTCAGCCTAAAAAGCACGTTTTTGGGATGTGGGAGGAAACCGGAGCACCCAGAGAAAACCCAAGCAAGCATGGGGAGAATGTGCAAACTCCCACTGACATTGATCCAAGCTGGAGATCCGACCTGGGCCCCTGTAACTGCACAACAGAGTGTGATAGTCACTGAGCTGTCGTATTGCCCGTCAATTGATCCAGTTTAAGCGTACGCTAACGGACGTGAAGCACTAGGCAACTCTCGAAGCAACGTTCAAGAGCAGCCCTCGCACGACCCACCGCGTGTATGCCCCTTGTTGGCCAACAAGGTGGACCGAATCACCTGTGGATGTAAAAAGGAAACATCAATAAACATAAGCAGACATACAACAGGCTATACAGACATTAATAGAAGATCCCCAATAGCTCCAAAATAAGTGACAAGGTGAGCCTTAAAATTTGTTGGACGGCTGATAGGAATCTATTAATTCCCAGGAACGTTCTGAGGCTCTTGATCCTCAACTAGAACATTCTTTTGTATCCCTCCATCTCCAGTCTGCTCATGTGCCTATCCAGGTAAGTCTTAAACAGCCTTAGCGTGTCTGCCTCCACCACCCTACTTGGCAGTGCATTCCAATCCTCCACAGCTCTCTGTGTAAAAAATAAATCCCTCTAACATCTGAGTTATACCTCATCCCTCTCACCTTGAGCCTGTGACCCCTCGTGATTTTCGCCTGGGAAAAAGCTTCCCACTGTTCTCTCTATTTATACCCTTCATAATCTTATACACCTCTATTAGGTCTCCCCTCATTCTCCGTCTTTCCAGGGAGAACAACCTCAGTTTGCCCAATTTTTCCTCATAGCTAAGACTCTCCATACCAGGCAGCATCCTGGTAAACCTCTGCACTCTCTCTACCAAGAACAAATTCAAAATGATTCTGAACTCCCGGGTGTTTACTTCTGGTCTTTTGCTCAGCCTGGAAAGGTCTCATCACAGAATGGTCTCTCGTGCAAATTTTCCTGGGGACTTCTCCCTCTAGCTAAAGTTAGACAAATTTTCCAGTCTTGTTTTAATGCCTCAAGAATTTGATCTTTACAATCTGAGCATGGGCTCCCACCCACTTCCCCCTTGCACAATGAATCACAGAAATGAATCTCTAAACTGTACATGTGCAGCAACCCATCTCATGCTGGTCACGTAACTATTACAGGCATGACATTTACTGCTAGTCCTCGAGCAAAGAAATGGGCAAGGAAAAGACCAGAAGTAAACACCCGGGAGTTGAGAATCATTTTGAATTTGTTACAAAGAATAAAGAACAACCCAGCACGGGAAACAGGCCCTTTGGCCCAACGAGCCCGTGCCGCCGTATCACCCTACACCTATTCTACCCTGCGTGTCTACGAATGGAACCCCTAGCTTAGCCAGATTCAGGGGAGAATAGTGTCAATTTGGTAAAACCAATTAGCCTAAGAGCACATCTTTGGGGTGTGGGAGGAAACCGGAGCGCCCGGAGGAAACCCACGCAACCACAGGGAGAATGCGCAAACTCCCACAGACACAGGCCCAAATCCATGTATCTGCACAGCTAGCAGTGCTAGTCACCGAGCTGTTGCGGCGCCCGTCTACCGGTCCAGGATCAAGCACACCCACCGACACGAAGTACTGGGCCACTCCCGGAACTTCCAAGAGCAGCCCACGCACGACCCACCGTGTGCATGCCCCTCGTTTGACACGAGGTGGACCTCCACCTGCGGAATAAAAAGACAAAAACGTTAATCTTACAAGCCTGCTTTTCCGGTGTCCCCCGAGGTTCTAACCTTATTCAATAGCCCCTACCATAACCCTCCATCTTCGTTTCACTCATGTGTCTATCTAACTGAACCTTAAACGAGTCCAACGTTCCTGCCTCCACCACCCTACTCGATAGCGCGTTCCATACCCCCACAACTCTCTGCGTAAAGAACCTTCCTCTCACTTCCAAATTATACCTCTCCCCCCTCACCCTTAAATCATGACCTCTCGTGTTTGTACCCAGTCTATGGAGCAGTCTCTCACTATTAACTCTATCTATTCCCTTCAGTATCTATCATGTCCCCCCTCAATCTCCGTCTTTCCAAGGAGAATAGTCCCAGTTTCTCCAACCTTTCCTCGTAACCCAGCCCCTCCATGCCAGGCAACATCCTGGTAAACCTCCTCTGCACCCTTTCCAGAGACTCCACGTCCTTCCGGTAGTAAGGTGACCAGAACTGGACGCAGTACTCCAAATGCGGTCTAACCAACGTTCTGCACAACTGAATCATTAGACGGCAGCTTTTATACTCTATACCCCTTCCTATAAAGGCTAACATTCCATAAGCCTTCCTAACAACCTTCTCCACTTGTGACGCAACCTTCATGGATTTGTGAACCTGCACTCCCAGGTCCCTCTGTATGTCTATACTCCTAATCTGTCTACCTTTTATCACATAGCTCCTCTCTGCATTATTCCTTCCAAAATGCATCACCTCGCATTTGTCAGGATTAAATTCCATCTGCCACCTATCTGCCCAATGCACCAACCTATCTATATGCTGTTGTATCACCTGACAATCCAGTTCAGTACCCGCCAACCTTGCCATCTTGGTGTCATCAGCAAACTTGCTGATCTCACCACCTACGCTCTCTCCCAAGTCATTTATGTATACTACAAAGAGAATGAAAGAGTTCTTGGAGAATGAAATCTTTGTAAAGGAGGGTGTAATGTGTTCCTGGTTTTTGTTTGTTTGTTTTCTCAGAAAAGTTATGTTCTGTGGTTTAAAACACAAGTTGTGTTGAAAAAGCAGTGTTTAATCAATAGTGCTTTTAGCCTGCTTGTTGCAGTAAGCATCTTTAAAATGTGAAATCCTGTCATGTCTTTTCAGCTATTAACTGAAAAAGACATGATGCCAAATTCAATTGAAGTTATGGTTGGTGCAAAGTATTCAAACCCATAATATAAATGGAGAAAAAGTTGCATCTGAGTGATGGATACTTATAACTCTCCTCCAACCTAATGTTCAAACTCATTCTACCTACTGCCTATGATTGTTGTTTCCAAACAATCCCTACGGTACAGAAGGAGGCCATTGACCCATCGAGTCTGTACTGACCACAGTCCTACCCAGGCCCTGTTTCTGCAACCCCACACATTAACCCTGCTAATCTCCTTACACTAGGGTCAATTTAGCATGGCCAATTCACCTAACCTGCACATCTTTGGACTGTAGGAGGAAACCGGAGCACCTGGAGGAAACCCATGCAGCCACAGGGAGAATGTGCCTATGCAGTCAGAGACCCGAGGCCAGAATTGAACCTGGGACCCTGGCACTATGAGGTGGCAGTGCTAGCCACCATGCACCCCCACCCCCCCATAGCTGTTATTTATCAAAAGAGGGCAATTAAGTGATGGTTGCAAGATCTACTGCAGTGATCTTGATGGCATTGATGGGATTCTGATTTAAATCAAAAACTCTCCCATGAGGCACATTCCAATTTGTTCTAATACTTTGATACCAGCACAATCCATCTTTTGACTGAATTAGACTCCCCCTTCCAGCAGGATGTTCCTTTGTGACCTTCAATGGCAATTTGAACCAGCCTGAAGTACATTGTTGACATTATTGCTGTGGAAAATATGTATGCAATTCATGGTACTTAAGCGTTTGGATATTTTTAGATGCTGAAAATTTCCAGCCTTCCAGAAGTGGGAGAGTTCCCTTATGTGATCAACACATTCACACAATTCTGTACTTGATTCAAACACTGTTCAAAAAGACTGAGATGGAAGCATTCAGGCTGTTTTTTGAGGTACCATACAGCATTTCATTACAATGCTAGCAAAAACAAATGCATTTATGTACACTTCCATTGACATAATGCGGAGATGCTGGTGTTGGACTTGGGTGGTCAAGATGAGAGATCTCATGACACCAGGTTATAGTCAAACAGGTTTGTTTGAAATCAGACTTTCAGAGCACTGCTCCTTTGTCAGATGAAGTTATCTGATGAAGGAACAGTGCTCCAAAAGCTTCTGACTTCAAATGAACCTGTTGGACTATAACCTCATCTTCACTGATATATGCATATTTCAGGTTGAATAGGCTAAGCAATAAATGCCAATGTAAACATTTGTTTTGGAGGTTTTCAAGACTTGTATATAATTTCAGTTGGCTGCATCCTCAAAATTTGCATTCGCACCTGAACCTTTGCACCAGAGAGAATGCTTTGATTTGCATTGATGTCACTGATGTAGTATAAATGCGACTTGAGTCCATTATAAGCCTGACATCACACCAGAATGAATTCCCTTGAATATGGAAGTCTTGCTTCTCATTGTTTTGAGATTAGTCTGAAATTTGCATCTTATTTATGTCAAAATTGTTTTGGCTCCTGCACTTGTGGATTGAGCATACATTTTGTGCAGCATCCTTTTCAATACTGCTTTATAGCTCTTATCATCAAACAACATGATGTAACAGTGCTTTGGGTTGTGTTATGGAGAATGAAAGATAAGGGATCATGTCTGTGTTTTCCCCATGATGTTTTGTTGAATAAACCATGAGGTTTTTCTTTGACCGTGGAATTTTTCTTCCCTACCTCCCAGAGTTGATCGCACTCCTGTTTTACATAGAATATATAGCACAGAAACAGGTTATTCAGCCCAAACATGTTGGTGTTTATGCTCCACTTGAGCCTCCATCCATCCTTCCTCAGCTATATCAAAATAACTGTCTATTACCTTCTTTTTCAGCATTTTACATAGGGCTTTGGCATTTTGCCTGGAGCCTGTTCAACTATGGGAAGTCACCAAGTTCATGCTGGCCCAATACAGTGTAAATTTGTACACCCTTCCATGAGGTGTCAATCAATAACAAGCCTAAGTTGTAATGCTAGGTGATATCCTCTTTCTTGAATAGTGTGCTGAAGTCAATTGTTCCTCAGATCAACTCAAACCACGAATCTACAGGGTCCAAATTGGATAGCCCCTGAAAATGGACGTCAGGTCACGATGCATCATGAATTCGTACTAATTGGATGTGATGCAAGGCAGGCCATATTTCGTGTTGTCTTCTCATTTACATGATTCTGCATAAAACCAGAGTGAAATGTACTGTTAATTGGCTGCTTGTATTAGCACAGGCCTAAAATCAATTCTAGCTAACATTATTCAAAACTAACTTGCATTGCTTAAGTCTTGCCAATGTTTCTCAAAGGGGATTTTAGGAGCAGGTGCTGAGTGTCTTGTAGGAGCTGAGTCCAACTTAGGAAAGATAGAAGATTGGCAATAACCTGGGAGAGCTCAACGGTTTTGCACACAGCACAAGTAGTTTTGTTGGAGAGGAGCTAAGTCCTGTAACCATAGTCAGGAGCCTTCTGGACACTCTGAAAAGGCAGTGGAAACAGCCCCGGAGGTCAAAGCCAGAAGTAGTGCTGCAAAAAGTTCCATGACCTTTCACGAGTGGTGAACATTTAATGCATCCTGAAATACCATATCCTATCAACTGTACCACTAATCCTCAGATTACCACACCTTTGTCACTTAGCTACCAGCAACCTCGAACAGTCAAGACCCTTGTATAACTTGCATATACTTGACTTTATCCATTTTTGTAAGTATTGTTGCAAGCCTCACACCTACATCTCTCAGTTTGCAAACACTGCCAGGCTATTTGGTCAAATCAGCTGCACATATTGCTGATTCAGTAGGTAACAGTGGAGCTAAAGTTGTTCAATTTTCTGAAGTTGACTGCATTTTCATATGTAATTTTCCTCCTCCTGTTCTCGCTCTCGTCTGATTTCCAAACTGGATGTGTTGTAAGAATCCATTTCCTATTGTAACCAATACCCCCTCCCACTCCATCCTCACCACAATCTGAATCTTATACTTTTTTCCTCTCAGATTCTTGAAAATACATGTCCATATATTGGAAGAACACTAAACAGTCATGATGAATAAATACCATCACTTGATTCCACATGCAACCACCAGCTCAGATATCAATACTGCATGTATTCAGAAGGGTAGCTTGGAGCTCGCACACCAGGCACAAGTGTGCTGCAGTCAGGGCAGTAGGTAAGGACTGCACAAATGTCAGTTCACTGGAGGGCAAGGCTAAGCATGATGTGTTACCTTTGCTCACACCAGATGGACATTGAAGATGTGAAAACCTTTTTGGTTCAGGTGCATGGCAGAATTGACAAGAAGCATGCACAAAGCAATATGTGTGCAGTCCATGACGCCCTGCACTATGAGGAAGTTAGCAAAACTGTGACTTATCTGCTTCTCTGGCAAGAGAAAATTAACTGTGATTATCTCTCTTTGAATGGAAAAAATCTAATCTCCTTTATGCAATGGTGCATGACAAACTGTGAAATGTTGTTTTTAACATCTTCAGCCTAAAAAAAATGTATGAATGTTCATTGAACAGTTACCTTCACACCCACTAGTAAAGCAGTCCTTGCCCTATTCTGACATTGCATTTGCGGCTCCAGCATTTAGCAGATTTCAGTCAGCCTGGTCTTATTAATGAATAGATATCTCACCTGATGTTGAGGTATAAGAATGGCTCCCTGAGTACTCTAGGTATATACAGCCTTCCGACTGGAGCCATTCTACTCCTATTGGAAAGTTAACTTGCTTTGTAGGCCTTTCTCATTCTCCCAGTCATGCCGCATTCGATATGGAAGGCCTACTATTGTGCCCATGTCTGAGAGCAACAAGTTCATGTGTAAGCCGATGTCATAACACTTACTATGGACATTCTCTGACATAAAACCATTATTCCACCAAAAGATTCCAGAGTTATGACTACAGTCGGAAAAACAACGATAATTAGTTGATGAATTCTCTAAATAATGCTACTGGATACATTCCCATTAAGCTTCATGGATGTGCAACCACCTGCAAGTTTGTGCACAGGCCTTGTGCTATGAAAAGTAATGTCTCTGCAATGGTGTAAATCGGATTTGAATCAAATCAAATCAATGGGCCTTGCAAACATGTGAAAATCTTAAAGGGAATATTGCTGGTGAGGTTGGGGAGAGGGGTTTCCTTCCTACTGTTCAATGTATGTTGCTAGCCTATGTAGGGTGTCATAAGCTGGAGTCTTAAAGTCAAAAGATGGTGCTAACATCAAATCAATACTAATTAATGTCATGATCTTCCTACAGTGCATGCAGTTGATGGACATTAATTGTGCGAGCATAAAATGGTGTCTTGCGCGTTTTGCCTCAGAAGTGTGCACATGTGCCGTGGCACTGTTTTGAATCTCTTACAGCATTCATAGTGCCCAGTGAATGGCACTGTTAATCCTTTCCTCGTTCTTATTTGTCTGTATGATGCAGTGCGAGCATCATCTATGCTCTTGGTGGCAGGCAGTTCCAGAATCTTCAGAAGTAGGAGCACATGTGGCCGCCCTGGTGCCACAACTGGGAAATGGTGGGTTTTTTTTAATGTAGAAATGTGAAATAACTCATCCTTGCTAAAGTTTTAGGATGGTTAGTTAATTTGAACATTTTGAAGACCCAGCGAGAACTCTGTTGCTTCTCTTTAAAAAGTGCCGTTTGATCTTCAACATCCACCTGGAATAACCGATGGAGCTGTCAGTATTTCAGCATTTTATCTATAGCCCTGTAAAGTGTGATACAAGATTGTATGGGGTGGGCTTGAACTCGCAACCTTCTGATTCAGTTGGAGAGTGCTACTTCTAAGCCATAGCTGATAACACACATGCACCCAACATGGGTATACACATTCAACATGCTTGCAACACAAAACCTTGCATAACAGATTCTCACCCGACATAGGTGCATCTGATCTATGTACACACTTGAACCTTCATGCACAATGAACACACTCCCCAAGTACCAATGTCCATTCTATCCAAATGAAAACACACCCATTCATGCACACCAACATGCATATTACAGAAAACATACACCACAAAAAATGACAATACACAAATTTCAAAGAAATGCTTGATGTTACAACGTGAAAATCAATCATTCAGCTCATCTAAACCATGTTGCCCTTTACACTTCAAACATACAAACTGGTTTAACCACCACCCTGATCTTCATGCACATACTCAATCTGATGCTGAATGTACACACAGTTTCTGCCTAATCACGAATCTTGAGAACAAGTTCCACATCTTCACAATTTTCTGCATAAAGAAGTTTCTCTATGGCCCCTAGTTCTTGATCCTTCAACTGCTTTCAAAGTCTGCTTCAATTGATCCCGAATTATTCTTTGAGAATTTTAAAACTTATATCACCCTGAAATCAACATTTTTAACAGGAAAATTCCTACTTTTTAATCAATGTTTTTTATTTCCTCATGTCAGAAAGTAGGCGGCTCAGTGGCACTGCTGCCTCTCCGTGCCAGGGACCCGGGTTCAATTCTGGCCTTGGGTGTCTGTTGGAGTTAGCGCATTATTCCTGGGTCTGTGTGGGTTTCCTCCAGGTTGTCCGGTTTCCTTCCACAGTCCAGAGATGTTTGGGTTCGGTTGATTGGCCATGCTAAGTGTCCTTTAGTGTCATGGAGATTAGCAAGGTAAATACACAGGGTTATGGGGGTAGGGTCTGGGTGGGATTGTTGTTGGTGTAGGCTCAATGGGCCGAATGGCCTCTTTCTGCATTGTCAGGAATGTTTGATTCTCTGATTCCAAGTGACAATATCCTAATGAATCTACAGCATGAGTCTAAAGACACATTATCCATGTAACTTGCATGTAGACATCCTTCAAACACAAATATGGTGCTCCTATTACAAACACGTGCTACAAACACATAAGAACATAAGAACATAAGAAATAGGAGCAGGAGTAGGCCATCTAGCCCTTCGAGCCTGCCCCGCCATTCAATAAGATCATGGCTGATCTGTTGTGGCTCAGTTCCACTTTCCCGCCCTCTCCCCATAACCCTTAATCCCCTCTCTTATCAAGAACCCATCAACCCGCTTCTTAAAAATATTTAGCGAGGCAGCCTCCACCACTTCAACGGGCAGAGAATTCCAGAGATTCACCACCCTTTGAGTGAAGAAGTTCCTCCTCAACTCCGTTCTAAACCGCCTCCCCTTTATCTTGAGGCTGTGCCCCCTAGTCCTACTGTCTTTTTTGAGCGGGAAGAGTCTCTCCACCTCTATCCTATCCATCCCATTCATCATCTTATACGTCTCAATGAGATCTCCCCTCATTCTTCTAAACTCTAACGAGTACAAGCCTAGTTTATTCAGCCTCTCCTCATAGCTCAATCCCCTCAACTCCGGTATCAGCCTAGTAAACCTCCTCTGCACTCCCTCCAGGGCCAAAATATCCTTGCGCAGGTGCGGCGCCCAAAACTGCACACAGTACTCCAACTGCGGCCTCACCAATGCCCTATACAGCTGCAGCAAGACCTCCCTACTTTTATATTCAATCCCCCTGCATACATGCTGTGTAAAAGTGTAGGTGTATAAATACACATGGAAATCATGATGAGAGCATGGTGAAGCAAATCAGTAGCTGCACAAGTTATGTAGAAACTGGAAAACTGATAAATGGGAATTTGAAAGTGAGGCCTTGATCAACTTGGAGCAAAACTCAAACATTTGAATTGGCTGAAAAATCTCTGACTTTACCAAATTCTAAAGGAGCATCATGAAACATAAGGCAGATTTGCACAATGGATTGCTAAATATGAGGGACCTCTGTGCAGTTTGTGAGGGGATGATAGTATTACAAATTAAATTAATTTGCTCATTTTTCTTATGGCTGGTATTACCTCACCAACACACTCGCTGCTGTAGCTGCTTGTGCAAGGATATCTTTAAAACAAGTAATGATAGAGAAAAAATGTCACGTGCAGAATTCAATAGTGGGTGCACTTACAAGGAAAATCATTGTGTAAAGCACTTTGAGATGTTTTGATATGATAAGATGCACCATAATTGCAACTATTTTATTTTAAATTTCTCTTTGAAGGAGAAGGCAGATTTGGTCAGTTATTTGGTCTCTGCTGGCAGAGCTCTGGACAATGATCAGGATACAATAAACTTTACCTCGGTATAACTGGTTTATTTTCATTGTTTTAAGATTTGTGCAACAATTCAGCTTCACTCTCAAATAAAAACCAGACTTTTTAAAGTTAATTTTAATCAATAGAAATGGGGTCAATAAATTTCTAACGTGACAAGGGCTCTCTTCTCAAAGCTGGAAAAACTCTTAATTATTGAAAGTCTTCATTCTGAACAACGGGGTGACGCAGTGGTTACACTGCTGCCTCTCAAAGCCAGAGAGCTGGGTTCAATTCCCAGCTTGAGTAACTGTGTGGAGCTGCATGTTCTCTCCGCGTCTGCATGGGTTTCCTCCCACAGTCCAAAGATGTGCAGGTTATGTAAGTTGGCCATTCTCCCCCAGTGTACCCAAATAGGCGCCGGAGTGTTACAATGAGGGGAATTTCACAGTAACTTCATTGCAGTATTAATGTAAGCCTACTTGCAACGAATAAATAAACTTAAATTTTCCTCCATTCTGTCAGCAACGAGGTCCAGGTCATTCCCACTCGCATCATAAAATGGATGTTTTTTACACTCCTCCAGCCCAAAGCCTTAGATCTTTGGGCAAAGTCTCAATTCTTGGTTTTTATAGAAGTGGGCCACTTTTTTCTCAAAGGTGAAAGAACTTTTCACCTATGTTGAGATATGTAATATGGAAGATATTCCATCTTCAGTAACCTGTCTAATTTAGAAAATTGGATTGTTAATTAAATCATCTTTTGGGTTTGTAAGTGCAGCTATGCTTCAAGCATCTGTGTTCAACAGATATTGAATGCAGACTTGCAATAGGATTTTTATAGTATTTACATGCTGGAGTCCTGAAACATTTCACAAACTAACTTTTTCCTTGCTGAGAGTGGGAATCCGCATCCATTACTCTTGGTTTAGCTGTCACGACATAGAGATCAACTTTCACTTTGCCTTGATCAATCATGCATGCATGTTGGAACACAGTTTGCTGCCGAGACTGGAGCTTATTGCTCCTGTCCCAAGATAAAAAGGGAAACGCAATTTTCATTACTGTGAGACTAGCTCCTTCATGTCATGGAGGAATAATTGTTAGGCTGAGCATTCTTCGGGATTCATTCAATCTGTATTTTAATTGTACAGTAAAAATCTGAGATTAACATTGCCAATAGCAGTTCTTAAACTAGGACTAAATTCTCGGTTAAAGTCATGAGGCATCTTCCACTGCTTCCATTGTATATCCTGGTTTTACTACAACATTTCTATCTGGAGAAGTGATTTATTAGTTATCTAATATTGATGCTGATGGATAAGTGATGGAAATCATCATTTGTAAATTGAGGGATTTACTGCAACTGTTGGCAACAAAAGATATGAAAAAGGCAGTATATTAACAGTTGAGTTTTTATTTCTAGCATTTTGATAAAAGTTTGCCTTTATTAGCTGTTCCAAAATGATGCTTCCCCCAAATCCTTGAGCGTGTTGTCACCTTCCAAATCTGTGCCTATCTTTTTGCAATTCTGTGTTTAACCACTCTAATCAGGTTTCCACCCTGTCCCAGCATTGGAATTCCCCTATAGTCATGGGTTACATTTTCTACATATTATGATTTTTTTTTCTAATTATCCTATTGGCACATTTCCACAATAAGTTATTGCATTTTGTCTTCGATCAATGTTAGGCTAACAGTTCTGCATTTTCTCTCTCTCTCTCCATATTGTTTGCTATCTGTTGATCCTTGGGAATTGTTCTAGAATCAAATGAATTTTGGAAAATCTAAACCAATGCATCCACCTTTTCCGCAGCTGTCTCTTTTAAAACCCTAGAATGCAGATCATCAGAGCTTAAACAGTTCGTCAGCACTTAATCTCATTAATCTCTCCGTCTTTGAAAGAAATGTACTAATTTCTTTTAAGTTCCTCATTCTGTATATACTTGTGGTTTGTCGTTATTTCTGGAATGTTCCTTGTGTCTTCTACCATGCAGACGGATATAAAGTATTTGTTTAAAGTCTCTGCCATTTCCTTATTCTTCGTTATAATTTCACTTGTTTCTCTGGGGCCATGCTTATTTTCATTAATCTCTTCCTATTTGTGTGCCATCTACAATCTGAAGCATCTACAATCAGTTTTTGTATCTCTTTCTAGTCTGTTCTCTTTTTTTTACCTTATCATTCTCTTGGTCCTCATTTGCTGAATTCCAAAATGCTCCCAATCTTCAAGTTTACTTTTTCTGCAAGTTTATAAATCTCTTCCTTTGATAAAATATTATTTTAACTTCTCTTGTTATCCAAGGCTGGATCAGTTTGTGGTGTTTTGTGCCTCAGATATTCTATATTTGCTACAAATTTGATATTCATTCTTTAAATCCTTGTTTATATAAAATCCTTTAATGCATTTTCTAAATCTACCCCAGCCAACACTCATCTCAAACTTACATAGTTTGCTTTCTTTAGGTTTTAGGGTAGTTTTGAACTTGCACTGAGTTTGAAAGTTATTTAAAATTCTATCATATTATGGTCACTCTTCCCTTGAGGCCTTTCCCCAACAAAGTTATTACTTGGCTCTTTCTCATTGCATTGTGTGTGGAGTTTGCACATTCTCCCTGTGTCTGCATGGGTTTCCTCCGGGTGTTCTGGTTTCCTCCCACAGTCCAAAGATGTGTGGGTTAGGTTGATTGGTCATGCTAAATTTACCCTTAGTGTCTCAGGATGTGCAGGTTAGAGGGACTGGCAGGGTAAATACATGGGGTTATGGGGATAGTCCTGGGTGGGAATGTTATTGGTGCAGGCTCGATGGGCCGAATGGCTTCCTTTTGCACTGTAAGGATTCTATTGATTCTATGCTAGATCTGAAATAGCCTGTCGGTTCCTTGAAACATTGAGGAAAATTATCTTGTATCCATTCCATAAACTGTCTTCTGAATGCTAACTTCGGATTGCTTTGTCCAGCCTATGTGAAGACTAAAGTCCTGATGTGGGTATGCCGGCGTTGGACTGGCGTAAACACAGTAAAAAGTCTGACAACACCAGGTTTTAGTCCAACCTATTTATTTGATAATATACTATCAAATTATATTATATTAGTATATTATTATCAAAGTATATTATCAAATAAATAGGTTGGACTAAAACCTGGTGTTGTCAGACTTTTTACCAAGATTAAAGTCCCCCATGATTGCTGGAAATCATTATGAAACAGATAGGGAGGAATCTCTTTGGCTAACTGACAACCAGTGTGGTACAACCCAACCAATCTTGGTGACTTCTTAAAATCTTATTATTTCAATTATTCCTTTTCTTTGAATAATTATTATAACAGCTCTACACAGTTCCTTGGTAGTGAACAAAGTAAACCTAAAATAAGAGGGCAGCTGTTCATACTTGGTAAAATAAAAGCATTCTCAATGAAAATACATTGGGGTTGTATTTTATTATTTGGGTACTAGATCAATAATTTCCTTGAGATATCACGTTTTTGCTTTGACAGCCCAACATTTGACCAAATGATTTGAAGGATGCAGTTATGTTGGTGCACAGAAGATTAATTTTAGTTCGTTGTTGGCTTTCAAGTTTGAAACTTGATTATGAAATGAAAGGATATTTTTAAGGCAGAAGTAGGTGGATTCTTGTTGGACAAGGGAATCAAAGATTAACAGGGGTAGATGAGAATGCAGAATTTGAAACAAAGATCAGCCACAATCTCATTGAATTACAGAGTGAGTTTGAGGGACTGAATGGCCTACTTCTGCTCCCATTTCGTTTGTTCATAAATCCCAAACCTGGGAAAGAACTATATTTAAGGAAAATTTCTTATCCCTTGATAGTTTAGGGTTGTATATAAATTCTAATGCAAACAAATACCGCTCCTGCGATTCAGAGTGTCTGATGTCTGAGTGGAAAACAGAAATTATTAATTTATTTGAATATTGTGATCAGTTATTTAAAGGAGAAGCCCTTTTATTAACTGAATTGCCCCTGTTGAAAGTTTAAAATACTACATCAGAATGTAATGGTAAGCTTTACAGAATTGAAAATATTGTTTTGCAGTTTGTCTGACAACTCTCTGAACTATGTTTGGAAGCAATTAATGCTTTTCTGTGAAGTTTGTTTTTAATTGCACTTGAAGACAAAAAGGAATGTCTACTTTTTATTCTCCTGGTAGTGAGTAATTAATGGGAGGAGGGGGCTATATGAACATCTTCCTCAACAATCCAGAGTATGGCATATGCAACTGTCTTCAACCAGAATGGATGGCATTCACCAATCTCCAATGAATTCTGTTCAACCCACGTGAAATCAGGAAGTGGCAGAGTGCACAAAGCACAGGTAATTTACTGACCCCAACAAAATCCTGACTCCAGACATCTCCTAGAATGTGAGGTTTTGACATCAATTATCTCATCTCCATAACATCTCACCAAGAGTGCATCACTATCTTCAGCTGCTTCCCTCCATTGTATCAGATGTGAAGGTTTTAGCTGATGATTGTAAGGGTAAGGCAAATTTCCTCAGATAATGTGCAGTGCAATGTTTGTGTGCAGCAAAACCTAAACCAGAATCTAACTGAGTATGTAAGATGATAAAAGACATTGACAAAGTAGATGCAGAGTGGATGCTTCCTCTTGTGGGTCAATCTGGAGTAAGAGGTCATTGTTTTAGGATATGTGGTAGCAGATTTAAAACAGAGATGGAGAAAAGCTTCCTCTCAAAGGGTTGTGGATCTGTGGAATTCACTACCCTAGAGTGGAGTGGATGCTGGGACATAAAATAAATTTAAGGAAGAGACAGACTTTTAATTGGTAATGGCTTGAAATATTATGGAAAATGGCAGGAAAGTGAAGTTGAGGCCAAGACAAGATCAGCCACGATCATATTGTATGGTGGAGAAAGCTTGAATTGCCTATTCCTGCTCTTCTTATGTTCTAACGCCAAGGCTTGGGGTGTTAAATGGCAATCCAAAGATGTGCGGGTCAGGTTGATTGGCCATGCCAAATTGAACCAAGTGTCAGGACGACTAGCCAGGGTAAATGCGTGGGGTTACAGGAGTAAGGCCTGGGTGGGATTGTGGTCAGTACAGACTCAATGAGCCAATTGGCCTCCTTCTGTACTGTAGGGATTCTATTCTAACTTTTGTGGCAGGGCAGTGTTGGACAATGACTATCTTTAACAAGAATGCCTAACCAACTCCCCATAACATTCTGTAGCACTACCATTGCCGTCAGCTAAATCTTGGAGGTCATCATCGATCAGATGTTCAACAACTACAATCGCATAAATACCATAACTACTGTAGCAGGTCAGAGACTGAGTGTTCTGTAACAAGTTGCTCATCTGATTCATCAGTGCCACTCCACCTCCAAAACACAAGTTAAGAGTATGACTAAGTAACCTTTCCATTGCAGCTGCAACAACATTCAAAGCTCAATACCACTGAGAAGTCCACTTAATTGTTACCCATCCACCATCTCCATCACCATTGTACTTTTGTTGTGTGTGTCCTATTTACAAAATGTATTGTAACAAGTTGCTAAGGCAAGATCTTTGACAGCATCTCTCAAATCCACAATCTACATTCCCTGGAAATACAATGACAGCAGTTGAAACACCCATTGCTTTGATGCTCCCACCAAGGCACATAACATTGATCTGGACATTTATCTTCTTCCTCCTTTGCTGGGTTAAAGTTCTGGAACTTCATACCTAACAGCATTGTTGAAGTACCTTCACTAGTTAAATAACTATGACAGTTCGTGAAGGAGGACCACCGCCTTTCTCGGGAGAGGCAATAAATGTTGGCTTTGCTACCAATGCCTACATTCTAATATTTCCTGGCTGAATAGCTAGTTGCCTCCAGCCCTTTAGGGATGCTGCTCATGACCAGGCTACAATTGCCATAATTAGATTACAGAATAGTGTAATAAAACATTCTGCGTTATTCCTTCAGGGTCCAGGTGCTGTTGTACCCCCCTTGTTGATGTTACAGATAGTCATGCTTGTGTGTGTTGAAGTTGGCTATTTGTGGTTATTTCAAAGCCCATGATTTGCAATTTTTTGCTGGTTTCCTCATAACTGGGAAAGTGTGTAATACTTGTTGGGTGATCAAAAAATTGTATTGCTGTCCATTATAGAAAAATGAAGCCACTAAATCAGATGGAGGAAGTAAAAGTTTCAGGCTTTGCCTGTAGAGGAGTACTTGTATTGCTGAATGTGCCAGTGAAAGCCTCTTCCCTATGTGAGCACTGCCTTAATTACCTTACAGTACTGCAACTAATGTTGGTGAAGCAATGTCATTGTAGGAAATTAAATGGAGCATAAAATCTACGTAGGGATTTCTTGATTGAAAATTTTGCTTTATGTCATGGAATTCCATGTCTTCACTTGTTACCTTTTCTGATGAGCACAGCTTTTGACAGGCAGCTAACCGGGCAACATAGCACAGTGATTATGTTACTGGACTAATGATACATGAATTGAATGACATGAATGACATGAATTGAAATTCTATCATGATAGTCTGGCAATATAAATTAAATAAACAAACTAAAATCTGAAAAAAACTAATATCCGTAATCTGGAAACTACTGAATAGTATTTTATGGAAGAAAATTTGTTCCCTTATTCATCTGGCATAAAAGTGACTCCAAACTCACAGCTCACTATTGTACAATCAAATGAATAGCAAACCAATCAATTGTATTCAAGAAAATGGCTGACCACAGCCTTCTCAACAACAATTAAGGATAGGCAATGAATGCTGGCCTTGGCAATGAGTGATCCCATGAGCTAATTAAAAAATGTGGTAAAAATTATCAAGCATGCCATTTTGGACCTGCAATGTTTTTTTTAATTTTAAAACACCTTACAGCTATATCAAAGTATTCCTAATTGATTCTAGCAGTTCTGTTGTGTCCACATCCGTTCACAACTTAATCTGAACTCAGCTAACTCAGCACAAATGAGAAATATAACTGTACAAAATCAGATGTACAGCACAGAAACTAGTTAATGTCAGCTGTGGTTCAGTGGGTAGCACTGTTCTCTAAATCACAAGGTTCCAGGTTCAAAACCCACTCCGGGATTTAAGCAAAGTTGACATTCAAAGTGCAATATTGTCAGAGGTGGTGTCTTTTGGATGAGAAATAAAACTGACACCTGATCTGTCTGCTTGGATTGTTGTAAAAGATCCAATGGCTCTATTTCAAACGAGAGAAGGAAAGTTATTCCTGATATTCTAGTCAATACTTTTCCTTTGATCAAAATCATAGTACCTACATTACATTTTTAAAGCCCTTCATTGGTACTAAAGTGTTCAAGATACCCAGTGATCATGAAAGGCATAATGTGGAGATGCCAATGACGGACTGGGGTAGACAAGATGAGAGGTCACATGTCACCAGGTTATAGTCCAACAGGTTTATTTGAAATTGGTGGCTTTCGGAGCACTGCTCCTTCATCTGGCGAATGAAAAGCATGATAGAAATACCAGTTTGTCTTATCTTTTTGGCATATCAAGTCTCAACTGGTATTTATACTGCATGTAAGCCTTCTCTCAGCCCTCTTCATCTAACCCCATCATCAAACCCCATCATCACAACTCTATTCCTTTTCTCTCATGTTTATCTATTTTCCCTTTTAAATGCATCTTTGCTATTTAGCTCATCTATCCCTTGTGGTAACAAATTTCACATTCAAACCACTCTGAATTTTTATACTTTCACAGGATGTGGGCATCACTGACTAGATCAGCATTTATTATCCATTCTAATTGTCCTTGATAAGGTGATGGTGAGCTGCCTTCTTGAACCACTGCACTGTTTACAATGGGAAGTTTCTGCTTCATTCTTTATTGGATTTATTAGTGACCAGCTTGCCGTACTTACGCAAGGATATTTTGGCCTTGGAGGGAGTGCAGAGGAGGTTTACTAGGCTGATGCCAGAGTTGAGGGGGTTGAGCTATGAGGAGAGGCTGAATAAACTAGGCTTGTACTCGTTAGAGTTTAGAAGAATGAGGGGAGATCTCATTGAGACGTATAAGATGATGAATGGGATGGATAGGATAGAGGTGGAGAGGCTCTTCCCGCTCAGAAAGGACAGTAGGACTAGGGGGCACAGCCTCAAGATAAAGGGGGGGGCGGTTTAGAACGGAGTTGAGGAAGAACTTCTTCACTCAAAGGGTGGTGAATCTCTGGAATTCTCTCCCCGTTGAAGTGGTGGAGGCTACCTCGCTAAATATTTTTAAGAAGCGGGTTGATGGGTTTTTGATAAGAGAGGGGATTAAGGGTTATGGGGAGAGGGTGGGAATGTGGAACTGAGCCATGACAGATCAGCCATGATCTTATTGAATGGCGGGGCAGGCTCGTAGGGCCAGATGGCCTACTCCTGCTCCTATTTCTTATGTTCTTATTCATAGGTCCTAGATTTGCACTCCTCCTACATCTACCCTATCAAACACTTCCACATTATTAAAGATTTGTATCAGGTCCCCCTTCCCTTTTCTGGAGAAGAGCCATAGCTTATTTAATATTTCTTCATGATGGATAACTTCTCAGTTTTGGTGTAATTATAAATTTTCTTTGAATATTCTCCATCGTCTCAGTTAAACACAACTTCTCTACTTTGCAATTCTACTGCTGGGGGGTGGGATGAAGGGTAGGTGGCGGGGTGGGTGAGGGGTAGGCGGCGGGGGGGTAGAAATGGTGCTGTTTCACTACTTTCAGTGCTGTATTTGTTTGCCCTAGTAAGAAGTCTCACAACACCAGGTTGTTGTGAGACTTCTTATTGTGTTTACCCCAGTCCAATGCTGGCATCTCCACATCTTTGTCTCTCCAGGTCTCTCTACTCCTCTACCCCATTTCAGACTCTCCCAAGCATGGAACATCCTTTTTCTCACTGAAAGCATCACTTTGCACTTATCCATGTTGAAATTAATTTACAACATTTCAGTGGAATACATACATTTTTCAGCTCCCACAAAAAGTGAAACCTGACGAGATTATATAAACGATTTGGATGAGAATATAGGAGGCTTGATTAGTAAGTTTATGGATGACACCTAAATTGGTGGTGTAATAGACAGTGAAGAAGGCTTCTAAGACTACAATGAGATCTTGATCAAAACTGGGCCAGTCAGCTGAGGAATGGCAGATGGAGTTTAATTAATCTAAATGCGAGGTGTTCCATTTTGCTAAGACAAACCAGGGCAGGGCTTGCACAGTTAATGGTAGGCTCTTTGGAAATGTTGAACAGGGAGACCTAGGGGTGCAAGTACATAGTTCCTTCAAAGTAGTGTCACAGGCCGATAAGAGTGGTGAAGGCACTTGGCATACTTGCCATCATCGGTCAGAGCATTGAGTACATGAGTTGGAACATTGTGTTGCAACTGTACAAGATATTGGTGAGGCTACATATGGACTACTGCGTACAGTTCTGTTATTAAACTGGAGAGGGTGCAAAAAAGATTTACAAGGATGTTAACGGGACTAGAAGGTTTAAGTTATAAGGAGAGGTTGGATGGGCTGGGACTTTTTTTCTCCCTGGAGCATAGGAGAATGAGGGGTGACCTTATGAAGGTTTATAAAATCATGTGGGGTATAGATAAAGTGAATAGCTAAGGTTTTCTCCCTAGGGTAGAGGAGCCCAAAACTAGAGGGCATAGGTTTAAAGCGAGATGGGAAAGATTTAAAAGGGACCTGAGGAGCAACATTTTCATGCGGAGGGTAGTATGTATATGGAATGAGCTGCCAGAGGAGGTGGGTACAGTTACAAGATTTAAAAGACATTTGCACAGATGTGGATTGGAAAGGTTTAAAGGGATACGGGCCAAACACAGGCAAATGGAACGAGTTCAGTTTTGGAAACCTGGTTGGCATGAACAAGTTGGGCCAAAGGGCCTGTTTCTGTGCTGTATATCTGACTCTGTGAGTCACATATTTGGAATTGCTATATTAGTTACCAGAAGTTGCTGTTTATGTTGTCATGTATTGGTTCAATATTAACAAACATCAATAGCCCATTCTGCAACATTATTAATGTTGTCTTGTATTTTGTCGTCACTGGCCATTTCCTGGACAGGGACATTTTGATCATTAGTTTAGTTTTGTTCACAAAGTAATTGAATGGGCAGAACCTCCAGTTTTAAAAAGTGGTCAATAATAGGTCTTCCCGTGGAAATGTTCACTGTCTGAATAAAAATAAAATTTAGTTGTAAGAATTTTTGAGTAGCATATACAGCCATAAACACTGATACTTGTTGATATTAAATGAATGCAAGGCACATAAACAATGATTTCTAATAACTGTGATTTTGTCAATGTTCACTTTTCTTTGGAAACTGAAGTATTTCTGTAATATTCCACTGAAATTTGGCAGAAGTTTGCAATCTTCTGACGCATTTGCAAAGGCTGCTGGCAAAGAGACAAACTCAAAAGGTTGAAGTTTAAAGCAAGGGAAAGTAATTTGCCCATAATGACTCAGACATCAAATTGTTTGGTTAAGAGTAAAAAAAAAGCCTGGAAATTCCCAGATTTAGTCTCTAGCTTGTGCTTTGGCAAGAAATGAAATTGCCTTGATGTGGCACCTTGCAGGTTCTGAGGGCTTTCCACTATTATGAAATTCTACATTGACATAAGTGCCCTTCTTCCTTTAGAAGGGGTAAATTGCACATAATTTTGTGTTCTTGTACCTATCCAGTGAGTCTGCGCATGTTAGAGTATTGGGTAAAGATAATCCGATTTAACACTTGCTGTCACCTCTCTCACGCGTGAATAAAAATAGCCTGTTGGGGGAGTTATCAGAGGAGACACTGTGGCTGTAGAACTGTTGCCAAAGGTGGAGGTAATATCTTAATGAGAAGTAAATAACAGATTATTTCAAAAAAAAGACTATAAAAAATTTGCAAGATAATTTGACTCGATTGATTAGTGAGATAAAGTATGTAACTGTATCTGCTTCAGGAATGAGATAGTGCAAGATATAAGCATAATGATTTAAATACTTTAAGTAGGAGGTTATGAAACAATTCTATTTGAGCTGACTTGTTCCTGCCAGAATGAGGGGTGGGGTGAGGGTGTTCCAGTTCCTACCAGTCTTCTGTTTCTTTATTTTGAGCTTTTTGGATTCCTAACTTTCAACTAACAGAAATGGGCTTTCCTCCTCACCTTCAGACATTATTTCTGTTCCAAATTATCATTCCTTTATCATCTTCTGGATTTAATTTAATGTCTATGCTAGTATATTATTAATGGAGGTTTAATTTAGTTTGAAGCAGGAAGAGTCATCATGTACCAAATAAGGATTTTTGAAGTAAACTATATTTTATCACATCTTTCTCTTTTTAAAGATTTCTCATGACTGATGTTTTTCTCCCTTTCGTTTCATCCTATTCTGAAGCTATTCTAACTTCGGTTAGGGTCTGGTTCCACAGGTATTGATTGCATAGCATCACCTCCCCAAATTGTCTAGTTTTAATTGTGTGGAAAGTGAGTTACAAACATGGAGAGCACTATGGGCAAGTTTAATCTTGCCCTTGTTAACAATCCACCCACAGTGTTTTCAGCAGGACAGAAATCGGGAGCTGAAATTTTGGATTTCTTCTTCCTTAGATTAGAAGTATTCAGACATCCAATTGAATACTCCTTTTAATCAACTAACTACAGCTCAGGAATTAAATCAAAGACCTTTCACTCAATGACAGGGGTCCTCTTTACATTTACCATTGAATCCACGTCATTAGAACTCAAATTCAAATGTTTTTCATGTAAAATTTGTATGTAATGCATCTTATAAATGCAGATCCCAATATGAACACAACAGTTTTTCCAGAGGTTACAATTTTAGTATGTGCTGATTTGAGCACAAATCTTAAGTAGCCTATTCTAATACTAAAAGTGACTGCAGTTACAGTATTACTGTATTTTGTGAATTGGCTTTGCTTTGCACTGCAGTTAGTGTAAGTGCTGCGACAATCATCAATTGTCAATATATGGTACCTCTAATGCAGAATAAGGCCCTAAATGCTGCGCAGGTATAATTTTAAAAAAGGATGTTGAGCTTCAGAGGAAAATTTTTGGAAAGGTGTGGCCATTGTGGTAAATATCAATACGGGTGTTAATTAGAGGAGAGGGAGGTGGAAAAAAAGAGTTAAGCGAAAGCATTTGTTAATATATACCCAGGAAGTTAAAACCCTGAGCTAATGGTGAGGTAAAAGGAGGGAAGCGTTATTTGTGAAAATTAATGTTTTTTTTTGAAGTTCATCCTTGGTATGTGGGTGTCAATGGGTAGGCCAGCATTTATTGTCCATCCCAGATATCCTGGAGAAGGTGATAATAAACTGTCTTCCTGAATCACTGCTGTCCATGTGATGTTAGTACATCCAGAGTGCTGTTAGTGGGGAGGGGGAGTTCCAAGATTTTGACCCAACAACAGTGAAGGAACGACAATATATTTCCAAGTCAGAAGGATGAGTGGCTTGGAGGGCAGCTTCAAGGTGATGGTGTTCCTATTTGTCTGCTGCTCATGGCCTTCTAAATGGTGCATTTGGAAGGTGCTGTCTAAGGAGCTTGGTGAGTTGTTGCAGTGGACCTTGTAGATGATGCGCATTGCTCCTGCTGTGCATTGGTGGTGGAGGAACTGAATGGCACCTCTTCCAAAAACAATCAAGGGGGCTGCCCTGGATGGTATCAAGCTTCGTGAGTGTTGTTGGAGCTGCACTCATCCAGGCAAGTGGAGAGTTTCTATCACACTGCTGACTTGTACCTTATAGATGGTGGGCAGGCTCTGGAGAATCAGGAGATGAGTTACTCACTGAAGGATTCACAGCCTCTAACGTGCCCTTCTATTTTTAAGGTTAGTCCGGTTCAGTTTCGGATCGGTGGTAACTCCCAGGATATTAATAGTGGGGGATTCAATGATGCTAATGCCATTGAATGTCAAGGGATGATAGCAGCATACTTTTGTAAGAATACTTGTTTAAGAATTCCGGCACACCCACGTCATTTGGACAGTCAGCATGAACATATTGCATTGCACAGTAAGACTTGAGAGGCTTAGACAAATTCCATTTCTCAATGTTATCAGGTTTGATTAATTAATGCTGGCATATTGGGTAATGTAATTGAATACAGCAAAAGCAGACTGTTTCCTCTATGGACTCTGAAGAGAAAAGGCAAGAATCCCGGACTTTACGTTCCAGAAAGTTGCACAAAGTGGATTATAAATGGAGATATTTAATTTGGAGTTCTGGTATGCCAGCTAAGGCTTCAGAATTTCCTGTTTTGTTTGAATGTAAACTCGCTCAGTAATATAATTAAACACAGTTGTAGCCAGGACATTTTTAAGTGGAACTTCTGTACATATAAATGCAAGCATTTCAAACAGGCACTGCTTTATTTTGCATGAAGGACTTTGAGGTATGAATATTCTAATACTGATTAGACAAGCTGCAAGGAGTTTAAGTCTTTTCATTAATTTCAAGCAATAAATGCAGCAAGTTGCATTGACTAATTTGTTATCTGAACAGTTTACGTTCTCTATTGCTGAAGTCAAGCCTAACACAAAGGAAGATGGTTGTGTTTGTCAGACCAGTCATTTTAACCTCATTAGTTCAAATGTTTTTCCAGGCGTTGTCCTAAGCTGACCCATCTTTAGCTGCTTCATCAATGACCTTTCCTCCATCATAAGATCAGAAGTTTGAATGTTCAGTGATTGCAATGTTCAATGGCATTCGCACGTGCCTGCATGTACCCTTTTTCTGTGGTACAATTTTCCGGATATGTGGGTTTTATGGAATGAAGGTGATTTGCTCGTAAACTGATGGCTACGTAGGCTGTGGAGCTGGTTGCTCTCCATATCACTGTTCTGTTTCTTCTGCCTGCTGCAATATTGTATAAAATCTATTACTGTGATTATGCTGTCATATACAGTAGGCTACATATTTTTTAATGAAGGACAAACACAAACCTGCATGTTCTGTTTTCCAATGTTGTTAATATCTTTGCGTATTTTACTATATTCTAAGGGTGAACTATATAATACTGGTTTTAAGGAAATCTTTTTTTATAGAATGAACTCGGCCCTGACCCATTTTTTAAAAAAAGTAGCAAGACCTGGACAGTATTGAAGCTTTGGCTCACAAATGGAAAGTAATGTCAGTGTCACACAACTGCCAGCTGATGATTATTTCTGACAAGAAAATGTGTAACACCTTGAATGACAGGCGACCACCTGGTAGATTAACGAATGAATGGTTTATTGTGATGAGTAACTATTTATAGAGAGTGAAGAAAGGCTACTGTATACCAGACTCTTAACAACCAGGGAAACCCCACACTCTGTATCTGTGCACTCTAACCCGATTGGCTGACTGGGTCGCGTGACCTGTAGAGTGTTTGCCTCTTGAATGCAGCAAACTAACACATTTCAATAACAATTGAACTATTTACAATATCGTACAACAAATGGAATTCAAACACAGCCACTTGTAAGGAAAGTTGCTTTGGGGACTTCCTTTGAATAAGTTGCAGTTCATTAATGGGTGCCCCATCAGCAGAGGTAACTTTGCTTTGAACCTTAATGTGTCAACTTTCAACTTGCAAAGGTGCTCCAATGCCGATAACACTCCAGATTCCACTGATGCATTACTTCTCTCTTCCTTGAGGCAGTTTGCTGCTGTATTAGTTTCATCCATTTTAGTGTCACCAAAGGCATACTAAGGGCAGCCTACCCCAATAGTTCTGGTGCATCTTTGGTGCACTGCACCTTCTGCAGGATACTCTGTAGGAATTTGCCAAGGCTTCTTCAATTGCACCTTCCAAACCTGTGACTTCCATCAGCTACAAGGTCAAATGATCAACTTTCAGTGCTTCTTCTACATTGTAGAATTAACTTTGCATACATCATTATTTATGTAAATATATAGGAATGATGACTCAGTTATTCTTCCCTTCAGTTGAAATAGGTTTTAAGTAATATTCTTTTAATTGTAGTTAGACCTATGTAATTGTTCAGCTTGCAAATCTGCCGGCAGATTTCTGATTCAGAATAGGCCCTTGCATCAAAGAGGAACGAATTGATTACAGCTCAGTTGTGTGCTTCCGACTGTAGTCTGGGCCTTCTGCTGCTACAAAGTTCAAACCAAGACAGAAAATGCAGCAAAGCATTTGACACAGAGCCAAAATTGACTTTATTCTTGTCATCAAAGCCACAGTTCCACATGCATCTAACCTTTTTGTTCTTGGTAGGGACCTATGATACTCGATTTGTTGCAAATTAGTGTAATGTTACTGCAGGTTGCTTCTATATAAGCGCAACGGCGCACACAGCCCTTTTTTTCAATTCTTTGAGACTTGTATGCGATATGTGCCTCATATGCGATGGGAAATGAGTACAATTAAGAAATGCATTACATATATTTGCAGTTGTTGGGTAGACCTACACTGTTCATTTAAAGCTATGCTATAAGATGCAGAGTGTGAAGAAGCAATTTATAAGTATCTCAAAACTGATTTGAAATTGAGGTGAGTAATAGATATAGCACCTTCAATTAGTGGAAAATTGGTCCTAATTTTTGACATTTGGCATTAATTGTTTGTTCAGCTTTTCCTTTAGTGTCTGGTTCTCATGTCCCTTGCAGATATGGATGAATGTACCAAAATTAAAGTATCAAGATGTAAAAAAATTGCCAAAGGCAGAGGCTGCTGAATGGGTGTGCAAGTTTCAGAATCATTGGTTCTCTGTCAGTCCCACACAGAAGCCTTTGAATATAAGTACTTAACCACAGGGAGATATAATTTAGCATCTACAGTTTCATCACATTTTTTCTTGTGCACTGCCTATAGCACTATGCTACAGTCCTACATTTTGTAGTGTTGCTGAAGTTCCAGTGAACAAGAATCCAAATCCCACCCAGTAGCAGAAGGCGGTGATTTCTGTTTTTAAAAAAATACTGGAAATAAAAGCAGGTGCCGCTAAGAGGAACCACAAAGCTGAGGAAGCAAAATTTCCATTGTTCAGTTTGATTTATAAGTAAGACAAAAACATACAGTGCTGGAAATACTCATCAGTTCAGGCAACATCTATGAAGAGAGAAACACAGTTAACGTTCTGGCAAAAGATTATTGATCTGAAAAGCTAACTCTGTTTCTATCTCCACACTTGCCTGATGAATTCTCAGTATTTCTATGTGGTAATACCAACTGCAAACCAATTCAGCACTTGCCAATCTGAGATTTTTCCAAGCTGAGAAAAGCTGCCAATTTTGGCTTAAATTTGAATATCCAGCACTCCTAGGAGCAATTCTCTCTTTGGAGAGCCTCCAAACATGGGAAATTTAAATTGACTGAATTTAATACTTGTTATTGCTGCTGAGTTGCCAGTAGTACCTGAAGAGCCCTATTCTTCTCGATGCTGCCTCTTGCATGCAATGTCTGAAGCCAGTATTTGCATTATATATGTGAAAAATTGAACAAACTGAGTGACAAATGTCAAAATTAATATTACTATATGTAATACAGGTTTTTAAAGTTTTTGTTTAAACTGATGCTAAAATTCTGACAAGCATCTCCTCCAAACTGGTGAACAGTACAGGCACTTCTTAGCTGGGTTACTACAGTATTGGACTCTAAAGGTTGATATCTCTTCCTGCAAAAATGTTTTTAGTATGAATTAATTTGACATTTGCACTCCTGAAACATTGCCTGATAACCACTTGGTTCAGATTCACAAGATGACTAGTTGATACTAGGGATGAAAACAATTATACAGACATACCTAATTACCCTGGGATGGGCAGCACCTGGGTGGCATCCTTAAGTGTCATATATGTTCAGAGGTAGCACCAAATGATCTCATGCACCTTTGGGAAAAAATCTTGGGATGTGGACATTGCTGACCAGGGTGACACTTATTGCCTATCCTATCTTGTACTGAGGTGGTGTTGATGGGCTATTTTCTTGAATTATTTTAATTTGTGTGAGGAAGGTGTTTCCACAATTAGGTAGAGAATTCCATGATTTTTAACCCGGTTATGATGAAGGAATAATGCCCCATCAGGATTTTGTGTGCCTTGATGGACAATTTGGAGGTGATGATATTCTGAATTGTAAATGGTGGTGATGGTTACAGGTTTGTATGATGCTGCTGAACATGAGCTGCAGAGTTTTTCTGTATTCCCTCAAACAACTTTTTTTAAAAAATTATATGGTTATTAAACTCATTGCTATTTATGGGACCTTGCTATATGCAAGATATTTCCTTACATTGCGATACTGACTCCACTCTAAAGTATTTAATTGGCCGAGACATTGAGATTATAAGATGTGCAATATAATTGCAAATTTTTCCTCTAAAGCAATTTTTCTATGATGAAGGCTCTGCTATCAGCTCATGCCTCTCGTGTTTGCAAGGCTGAAATCAGGATCACATCATCTAAGGAATTATAGACTCAAATGATGCGGTAGTGTGTCTGATCCACAGCAGTGTCACTCAGCATATGTCCTTTGACATGATGACTTTAAGCTTGTGTGAATCCATAATCCGGTTTTACAGTAGAATAGTTTTTGTATAGCTCTTTAAAATACTTGAGTGTCTGCTGTGCATATCTGGTTCATGTACTGTACAGGTTGGATATTTAGTTATTGATTTTAGTAATGTATAATCTGTAAACTGACTACTGTACATGAGAAGTAATTGTTTCCTGAAAGAAATGGCATGTTGTCATTTTCCCTGTAGATTAGAGGAGTTAATTGCTGGAAATTGCTGGAGTTGAATAAATAAGCCACTCAGATGTTTTCTCAATGGGGCAAATGCCATCTACTTAAGAATTAATGATGCAACATATGGGGATGGTTAATAGTCAACAGGTCTGTGCTACATTGTTTTGTCTGGCAGAGGACTGGTATTTATAAAGGGCATGGCAGCTTGATGGCGAGTGGGTAAGGATTATACCTTTTATCACATGGTTGTGTGTGAAGGTTGTTCTTTACTGCACACTTATTTGTTTAGGAAGGTGGAGCAATAACCTGAAATAGTTCTGACTTCTGTTTTATTATGTTATCATTGCTGGTACTTAATGTTGGAAATCTGCTCTGAATACATTGTGATTATGCAGTGACATTTTGACTTGTGGTATCAAACATTCCTGCACACCACACTAAGCTAATAGCCTGAGTCAGTGCCCAAATTGCTGGGAGCCATGTACAGATTGCAACTGCTTAGAATATTTTTTTTAAAACAAATATTTAGATAGCTACATTGAAGCAGGGTGCTGTATTTTTAAGGATTGAAATATGGTTTCAAAAGATTACAGTTGTAAATTTTCATTACAATGCATGTATATTTCAAACATTATCATATTTCTACACTTTCAGAGCTGTATTTCATTTATTGGCTGCATTATGTAATAAGTAAAATAATTACATTGTATTAACATTCATCCTGAAAGCTCAGTAATATTCATGTTGAATACCTTGCTCTGCAATAGAATCTCCTTCAAGGAAAGGGCATATAACCTCGTCTTTTAAAAAAAAACTCTGGACTTGATTCCTGACCATGTGAAGTCTCGTGGCATCAGGACAAATCTGGGCAGGGTAAACCTGATGACCCTCCCCCCTCCCTTTCTTCAGCTGATGAATTAGTATTACTCCATGTTGCACATCAATTTGAAGAAGCAATGAGGGTGGCCAAGGCACACAATGTGCTCTGGGTGGGAGACTTCAAAGCCCGTCCCCAAGAGTGGATCAGTAACACCATTACTGACCAAGCTGTTGAGTATTTACATACATAACTGGGTCTGAGGCAGGTGGTGCGGGAACTAACAAGAGGGGAAAGACTAACTACCTGGTTTAAATTTCCATAATGCTTGGCAGTCAACTGTCAACAGGTGCATTCTCTACGGCCCTACCTCTACCAGAGTCCGTTAGTCAAACAAGCAGCACTCTCTTGTCATACAGTATAAATTTGTTGATTTTCCCTGGCATTGTATTCTTGTGAATATCCTAATGAGATTAAGATAATAACTTCATCTTTTCAGCAATACTCAATTCTATACTACCAAATGACTATTAATTACTATCAAGCTGGGGACTAAACCTGGTTTAATGAAAAGTACAGGAGAACATGCCAGAAGCAGCACCATGCATGCCTTAAAATTTGTCAACCGTGTGAAGTTGCAACATGACTACTTTCATGACAAACAGCAGAAGCAGCCTGTGAGAGACGGAGCTGAGTGATCTCACTACTGACAGATCTGATCCAACCTCTGTGGTCCTGTCACGTCCAGTTGTGTACGTTGATGGATAATTTAACTATCTGGAGGAAGAGGCTGCATAAATATCCCCATCCTCAGATGATGGAGGAGCTAAGCAAATCAGTGAGCTGGGTAGCAGTGTAGCATTTAGAACCATTTTCAGCATGGTGCTGGGTGGATGATCTATCTCTGTCTCTTCCAGGGTCCCCAGCAGCACAGATGCCAGCCTTCAACCAATTCAATTCTCTGGAATATTGCAAAGGCTATGGACCCTAACAGCATTCTGGCAATAGCACTGGAGACTTGTTCTCCAGAATTAACTGTGCCCCTAGCTAAGCTGTTACAGTACAGCCTTGACTTCTACCTGACAATGTAGAAAATTACCCAGCTATTCCTTACACAAAAGCAGGCCAAATCCAACCTGACCAATTCCCAGCCCCCTCAGTCTACTTTCAATCATTAGCAAAGTGATGGAAGGGGTCATCAACAGTGCTATCAAGTGACACTTACTTAGCAATAATCTGCTCGCTGATGCCCTGTGTGGGGTCTACCATGGCCACTCAGCTCCTGACTTCATTACAGCCTTGGTCCAACATGGCTGAAAGAATTGAACTCAAGGGCTGAGGTAGGGGTGACTGTCCTTGACATCAAGGTTGCATTTAATCAAGTTAGATATCAAGGAGCCCTAAGAAAACTGAAGTCAATGGTAATCAGAGAAAACTCTACTGGTTGGAGCCATAACTAGCCCAAAAGCGGACGTCTGTGGTTGTTGGGGGTCAACCATCTCATCCTTGTGACTGTGCAGCAGGAGTTCCTTGGTAGTGTTCTTGGCCCCAAGTGCTTCATCAATAACCTTCCTTCCATCATAAGGCAGAAATTGGGGATATTAGCTGATGATTACACAATGTTCAGCACAATTTGTGACTTCTCAGATACTGAAGGAGTCAGTGTCCATCTGCAGCAAGACATGGACAATATTTAACCAAAAGAGAAAATGCTGGAAAATCTCAGCAGGTCTGGCAGCATCTGTAAGGAGAGAAAAGAGCTGACATTTTGAGTCAAGGTGACCCTTTGTCAAAGTTAAAAGTCATAGAAAGTAAGATATATTTATATTGCAGTGAGGGAATGAAAGACGAAACCAGGGGAACTGACTGCTAATGGACAATAAAAAATTAGAGTGAAAGGGATTGAGATGGGGTAGAGCAAATCATCTGAAATTGTTGAATTGGACGTTAAGAACGGAAGGCTGTAAAATGCCTAACCGGAAGATGAGATGCTGTTCCTCCTGTTTGAAGCTTTGAGCTTCACTGGAACATTGCAGAAAGCCAAGGACAGACATGTGGGCGTGGGAGCAGGATTGTGGTTAAAATGGCAAGCAACCAGAAGGTCAGGGTCCTGATTGCACAAGACCAAAGGTACTCAGCAAAGTGATCGCCCAGTCTGTCCGATATAGAGGAGCAGCGAATGCAATAAGAACATAAGAAATAGGAGCAGGAGTAGGCCATCTAGCCCTTTGAGCCTGCCCCGCCATTCAGTAAGATCATGGCTGATCTGTCGTGGCTCAGTTCCATTTTCCTGCCCTCTCCCCATAACCCTTAATCCCCTTGCCTGTCAGCCCGCGTCTTAAATGTATTTAGCGAGGCAGCCTCCACCACTTCAACGGGCAGAGAATTCCAGAGATTCACCACCCTTTGAGAGAAGTTCCTCCTCAACTCTGTTCTAAACCGCCCCCCCTTTATCTTGAGGCTGTGCCCTCTAATCCTACTGTCCTTTCTGAGCGGGAAGAGCCTCTCCACCTCTATCCTATCCATCTCATTCTTCATCTTATATGTCTCAATGAGATCTCCCCTCATTCTTCTAAACTCTAACGAGTACAAGCCTAGTTTATTCAGCCTCTCCTCATAGTTCAACCCCCTCAACTCCGGTATCAGCCTAGTAAACCTCCTCTGCACTCCCTCCAAGGCCAAAATATCCTTGCGTGAGTGCGGCGACCAAAACTGCACACAGTACTCCAGCTGCGGCCTCACCAGTGCCCTGTACTGTTGCAGCAAGACCTTCTTACTTTTATATTCAATCCCCCTCGCTATGAATATGTATAGGGCATTGGTGAGGCCGCAACTGGAGTACTATGTGCATTTTTGGGCGCCGCACCTGTGCAAAGATATTTTGGCCTTGGAGGGAGTGCAGAGGAGGTTTACTAGGCTGATACCGGAGTTGAGGGGGTTGAGCTATGAGGAGAGGCTGAATAAACTGGGCTTGTACTCGTTAGAGTTTAGAAGAATGAGAGGAGATCTCATTGAGACGTATAAGATGATGAATGGGATGGATAGGATAGAGGTGGAAAGACTCTTCCCGCTCAAAAAAGACAATAGGACTAGGGGGCACAGCCTCAAGATAAAAGGGGGGCGGTTTAGAACGGAGTTGAGGAGGAACTTCTTCACTCAAAGGGTGGTGAATCTCTGGAATTCTCTGCCCGTTAAAGTGGTGGAGGCTGCCTCGCTAAATATTTTTAAGACGCGGGTTGATGGGTTTTTGATAGGAGAGGGGATTAAGGGTTATGGGGAGAGGGCGGGAAAGTGGAACTGAGCAGCGACAGATCAGCCATGATCTTATTGAATGGCGGGGCAGGCTCGAAGGGCTGGATGGCCTACTCCTGCTCCTATTTCTTATGTTCTTATGAAGGCCAGTATCCCATTTGCCTTCCTGACCACCTGCAGGCTGGGTTTTTGCGACTCATGCACAAGGACCCCGAGGTCTCTCTGCACCGTTGCATGCTGCAGTTTTTCGCCACGTAAGTAATAGTCCTTCCTACCATTATTCCTACCAAAGTGGACAACTTCACACTTGCCAACATTAAATTCCACTTGCCAGTTCCTGGCCCACTCGCCCAGCCTATCTAGATCCTTCTGCAGACTTTCCACACCCTCCACACAATTTGCCGTTCCACCAATCTTGGTGTCATCAGCAAATTTCGACACCATACACTCGGTTCCCTCCTCCAGATCATCTATATAAATGGCAAATAGCTGAGGCCCCAGCACCGACCCCTGGGGCACTCCACTAGTCACCAACCGCCAATCCGAATAGCACCCATTGACCCCCACTCTCTGCCAATACAACAAATTGAACAAGGTGCAAGTGAAACACTGCTTAAACTGGAATGAATGTTTTGGACCTTGGATGGTGAGCACAGAAGAGGTAAAAGGACAGGAGTTGCACCTTCTGCGATTGCATGGGAAGGTGCCATCAGTGACGGGAGAGGTTTTGGGTATAGTAGAGGAGTGGATTAGGTTATCCCGGAGGGAACAGTCTCTGCGGAATGCTGGTAGAGGGAGTGAAGGAAAGATGTGTTCAGTGGTGGCATCACGCTGGAGTTGGTGGAAATGGTGGAGGTTTATGCTTTGCATACGGAGGCTGGTGGGGTGAAATGTGAGAACAAGGGGGACTCTATCCTTGTTCTGGGAGAGGGTAAGGGTCGTGGCGCAGGAGATGGACTGCATGCTGTTGAGGGCCCTGTCGACAACTGTAGAGGGAAATCCATGGTTGCGGTAAAAAGAGCACATATTGGAAGCACCACTTTGGAAAGTGGCATCATCGGAACAAATGCTATGGAGTCAAAGGAGCTGAGAGAAATGGATGGAGTCCTTATAGGATGTAAGGTGTGAAGAACAATAGTCCAGATAGATTTGGGAGCCAATAATAAATATTGGTAGATAGTCTTTTGCCAGAAATGGAGATAGAAATGTAAGGGAAGGGAAGTGTCTGAGATGGACCAAGTGAAGGCGATGGAGGGGTGGAAACAAAGTTGATGAATTTTTCAAGGTCTGATTGAGAGATAAGGTGGTCTCTGACTCTCTAAGATAGATCAGGGCTGTGGATCATGAGGGACTGTCATCGATGTACTGGTAAAGGAGGGGACCTGGGTAGTCTTGGAACAAGGAATGTTCCACATACCCCATGAAAAGACAAGCGTGGCTAGGACTCGTGGGAATCATTGCTACTCCTTTGATTTGGAGAAAGTGGGATGAGTCAAAGAAATTGTTGAGAGATAGAATAAGTTCAGCCAGGCAGAAGAGAATGGTGGTGGATGGGAATTGTTCAGGCCTCCTTTCAAAAAGAAGCAAAGAATTCTCAGGCTGTCCTGGTGTGGGATGGAGGTGCAGAGAGATTGCATGTCAATGATGAAGGGGAGGCTGTTAGGGCCTGCAAACTGGCAGCTGTCAATGTGGTGCAGGGCATCAGAGGAATCCCGAATGTAGGTGGGAAGGGAATGGACCAAGGGAGTGAAGATGGAGTCAAGGTAAGAGAAAATAAGTTCAATGGGGCAGGAGAATACTGTCACACAGAGCCTACAGGACAGTCCTTTTTGTGGATTTTCGGAAGTAGGTAGAAGTGGGCTGTTCGGGATTGGGAGACAGATTGGAAGTTGTGAGGGGGAAGACATCTGGAGGAAGTGACGTCAGTGACTGTGTTGGAAGTAATGGCATGATGTTTAGTGGTGTGGTCATGATTCAGTGGGAGGTGGAGGAAGTATGTGAGAGTTGGCACTCAGCCTCTGCTAGGTAGAGAGGTCAGTACACCAGACAACAACAGCACCTCCTTTGTCAGCAGGTTTGAAGACAATGTCAAGGTTGGACATGGGGGAGCGAAGGGCAGAAAGTTCGGAAGGAGAGAGGTTGGAATGGATGAGGGGTGGGGGTGCAGAAAAATTGAGATGGTCAATGTCCCATCGACAGTTCCGAATGAAAGAATCGAGGACAGGTAATTGTCTTGATGGGGGTGTCCAATTTGAGGCAGAATGTTGGAGGCATATGAAAGGATCTGTGGAACGGGGGGGAGGACTCTTGCCCAAAAAGTGGGCATGGAGATGAGGAAGAGTTCACCATCATGTCAAGCCCGGAATTCATTGAGATGAGGATGTAAGGGTACAAAGCTGAATCCTTGTCGAGAACAGTACGCTCAGCCTCAGAGAGGGGAAGGTCAGAGAGTGCTAGGGCTAAAAAAGATGGAGTTTGAGGGATTGGGATTGGTGGAGGCCTGGGAGGGACAGATGTGTTGATAAGTTGTTGAAGCTTGCGTTCCTTTACATCTGTAAGAAACAGGAAAAGTTTTTTGTTAAGACATTGATTGATGTGGAGGATGAAATGAAACTGGGGACAAGGACAGGTTTGAGAGAGAGTAAGATGGTGTTGCTGGAGAGAGATGTTGAGCGTAGCAGTGCATGGAACTGAGTGTAGCTTTCAGGATGTGACGAGAACAGCAGTCCAAGGAATGTTATATGTATATTTAATCGATAGGCCAAGACTAAATATTGTCTAAACATAATGTGTGGCATGAATGATACTAGCCAGTTAAGTGCCAGGCAGTGCCATCTCCAAGAAGGGAGACCCTAACTATGTCTCCTTGGCAGTCAATGGCATTACCTTTGCTGAATTGCCCACTGTCAACATCCTGGGTGTCACCATTGATCAGAACTTGAACAGGACCAGCCATATAAATCTATGCTTAAAGAGCAGGGCAGAAGTTGAGAATTCTATGGTAAGTAACCCACCTCCTGATTCCTCAAAACCTGTCTGCATTCTACAAGGCACAAGTTAGGAGAGTGATAGAATTCTCTCCACTTGCGTGGATGAGGGCAGCGCCAACAACACTAAGTTAGACAGTATCCAAGATAAAACAGCTCACTTGATTGGCAGCCACCTATCGTCTTCAACCTTCACATTCTTTGCCACCAATGCACATTGGCAGCAGTGTATATCTTTTACAAGATGCACGCCAGCAATTTAAGATTCTTCTGACCATTCCTTCTAAACTCTCAGCCTCCACCATCTAGAATGGCATTGCATGGGAACGTCAGCTTCAGGTTCCTCCCCAACCTACAAAACATCCAGATTTAGAGCTATGTCACAGTTCCTTCACTGTCACTGGGTCAAAATTCTGGAAGTCCCTCCCTCATAGCACCATGGATGTTCTTATACCATGTGGACTGTAGCAGTTCAAGTAGTTCATCATCACCTTCTTGAGGGCATTTAGTGATGGTCCATTATTGCTGCTGCTTTGAGCGAGACCTGCATCCCATGAATATATTTCAACAAGTTCCTGCTCACCTGCTACAACTGAGGGAGATTGTGGAATGACATCCATGTCTTAGTTACTTTACTCTTGTTAATATTGTATTGAAATAGCTACACTTAAGCAGATCCAATGCAGTTTCATTTCGAGCTAGTATACTTGGTCACCACCTTTGCCCCCTCTTGATACTGTGTGCTTGGCCAGTTCTCTGGGCAGCAGCAGTCTGGATCTCTCAGGAGCTGATGGTTTGCCACTTGTTGGAATGGTCCAGGTGGGAAGCCTTTCCCACGATGCATTTAAAAGATGTCATTGAGTTCATGATGCTCATAGCCTTGGGGGATATGCCCATGTTGAGGTGAATCTGCTTTTTCACCTTGTAGATGTAGATGGAGTAACTCTCCTTCCTGGTTCCCTCTCGGTCCTTGCCACCCTTGGGCACCGGCTTCTTAATTCAGATGGAACAAGCTATACTTGTTGCATCTGAATATAGCTACCTCAATGCAGCTAATAACGGACACAGGTGTCAAATGTAATATGCCTTTATTCTATTTTTAAAGCAAGCATTTGTCCTGGGCTCCTTGCACCTTTCCCCAAATATTTAACAGAAAGACAGGTAGCTGTAACCATGTCCTATGAGGCTCTGTAACAACAGTAAGAAGTCTGACAACAGACCACTCTGTAACAACATCAGGAATTTAACACTTAAAATATAGAAGATGTAATAGCAACATTTGTTTAACCTACAACAGGACTGTATGTTAATTAAACTATTGGTATAAAGTTTTGGTTGTTTATTCCACTGAGGGAGGCCATTTGAGTTTAATTTTCAGAGTGACTGATCACAGCCAAATTTGCCTGCACAACAAGTATGCTTCAAAAATAATTCATTAGCAATGTGTTTTGGGCAGTCGCAATAACATGAAAAGGTGCTTAAGACCTTTGTTCCATTCTACTTCCATTTCCTGGCTGAAATCATTTTCATTCCCTAGTTCTGAAGCAGCCATGACATTAAAACACCTCAATGCACAAAGTGAATTAATTTTTTAGACCTAAGAAGCCACCAGGTTCCCTCACTGAATTGCTATTTTTTAGATCATTTGCTTACAGTACAATTTTGTGAGGTCACAAGATTATAGTGCTACAAATTATTTAAATCTGCAGTGTGTTAAACAGCAGTTATTCAATTTCCTTCTTTTCAAAAAAGAAGAACATGTCCATCAGCTAATAACCTCCAAAGCAATTCTAACTATTTGCTCATATGTTAGAGTGCAGTCTGGGAACAATGCCATTGAACAAAGCCAATCAATTTCAGATCTGTCCAAAGCCAAAGTTGTTTGCAGCCAAACCGGTGATGTATTGAATAGTTTAATTTTAAAATTGTCTGAATACAGCTTAAATTTGTTTCTTCAGAGTTGTTTTTTTTCAGAAAAAGATACTGACTTGGATAATACATTGCAAATAAAATTGCTTCAGCTACTTTTCCATTCCTCAGATTATAAAGGCACAGCTAATTAAGACTACATGATTAGCATGAATTGCTCTAAATAATGTCTATTCGGAAGACCCAAGAAATTGAATTTGTAGAACATTTTGAGCTTAAATGCAAACGGTTATTAATACTTGCTATTCCAGTTCTTCCCCATCCAAATGCTGAGCTTTTTTGTATGCTTTTGTTGATGGTTGCAAAGCATTTTTCTAATTTATTTACATAGTATTGATGCATATTTAGGCAGTTGTTCTTGGGAGAATTTCCAAGGTACAGAATCATCTGTAAAGTTTTTTTTTCTTGTTCTAGCGTTTTCAGCAACAGGCAGTTAAGTCAATATTAATAGGTATATTTTGTAGTTAATGGGTGTAGAACCATGAGCAACAATTTACATATTGCAGTTAAGTGTTAGTGGGATTTCCAAGCCTGGGTATGAACAAGGCACAACCTAGGATACTTTGGTGGGGACTGCTTATTGCTTGTCATATAGCTTACTTCTCCACTCTAACCCCAGACACCCAGCATTGGTTGCCTCTCCTTTGTATACACATCCTGAGTATAATTAACCACTCAATACCCATTCACCTGATTACCTTAAACTATTAGGTATGTAACCTCCAGTAGAAACTAATATTTTTCTTTAAATTTTGATATGCAAGCAGAAACAATACATAATGATAATTCATGTTATTTCCTTATCAACTTTAACATGCACCATATTCCCCCACCCCCGCATCTTGCAAACAAAAGAAAATTTATAATGTTACAACATGAAAAATTGCATGCTCTTTATAACCCATTCGGGCACAAAGCATTCATCTCGAGGATATCCAGCAATTTCTTTGGATAAGCAGTTCTTTTTGAGAAACAACCTACCATCAATTTGCACTGATCCATTTTAGTTTTGAAATCTTCCTTTTCAACATTTCTTTCACACTCAAGATCAATCCTGAACCTCTCTTCTGCAACACTTCGTTAAATGGACATTGTCTCACAGCGAATGGTTATGTAGCATTCCGTAGGCACATTTTCCCCCTATTTGTTCCTTTATATAGTTCCTTAAAAATACTTTGAAGATAGTGGACAATAGACAAGAATTTGCCAGTGATGAATTCAGGAGTACAAGTGAAAATTTGAATATCATAGCAATGCACAGAGTAGTGGATAGTCCTTTTTAACAATTGGATATGTGAGAGAAATCACTCTGGCTGCTAAACTGCTCCAAAAAATTTTTGCTGACCAAAACCAAACAGTTAGTTGACAACTGCTTTAGCATGAGAAGTACATGCAGAAAACATGCTTCAGATGGGTGGGGGGGTAGGGGGTGGTTGGCATTCAATTTCTGCCGAACATGTAAATGCCACGCGTACAAGAAAGAAAGCATTTATTAAGGTGGAGCTTTCAAAAAAAAATCAGAGCTTTGTGGTACTGAATCAGGCCATTAGAAACGAATTTTAAACCCCCAGGGACAAGGCAGACTACAATGGAGCAGGGAAAAAGAATGGAGCAGCCCAGGAACACTTATAGGCACTGATAACAAAGCAATACTCTTGAAACACAGTACCCAAACTGTTGCATTCCACAAGGCTTATTTGTAATTATAATCACACATTGACAGAACCCGAACAGGAAACTGAAGATGCACAATGAACTTCACACACCCATATCCTGGACCTGTACAAACAACAGATTGTGACAGAGGAACTAGGGTGGCATGTGCCCTAGAAGGGGCGTCTGAGTATAGGGAAGCCACAATAGTAGAAAGATCAGAAAAGGCCACAGTGAAATACAGCAACTGGTTGAATGTACAAGACAAAGGGCAGGATATTAGATCTGTGGATTGGCAGAACAAAGTAAAAATGCAAAAAGCCAGGAAGCATGTAGTTTAAATTCAGACAGTGAGTCTACTGATGATCACAGCCTAAGGAAAATATCAAGAACTTGTGAAAGGAAATCTAGTCACAGGAGATCAAGTAGTAGAAGTCCAGATAGGTACAGCAGATCTAGTAGGGACTTAGTTTAACACAAGCAAGAACCAAATAGCGAGAGGAATGATTCAAGAAGTAGGAGCTCCTACCTTGGAGTCGCTCTAGTAGCTATAAACAAGTTAGACAGTAAATTGGTAAAGGAGGCAAAATAAAAGAATTTGAGGTTATAGAGTCAGAGGTTTACAGCATGGAAACAGGCCCTTCAGCCCAACTTGTCCAGGCTGCCCTTTTTTTAAACCCTAAGCTAATCCCAATTGCCCACATTTGTTCAATATCTTTCTATACCCATCGTACCTATGTAACTATCTAAATGCTTTTTAAAAGATAAAATTTTACCCGCCTCTTCTACTACCTCTGGCAGCTTGTTCCAGACACTCACCATCCTCTGTATAAAATAATTGCCCCTCTGGACACTTTTGTATCTCTCCCCTCTCACCTTAAACCTATGCCCTCTAGTTTTAGACTGCCCTACATTTGGGGAAAGATATTGACTATCTACCTTGTCTATGCCCCTCATTATTTTATAGACCTCTGTAAGGTCATCCCTCAGCCTCCTATGCTCCTGAGAAAAAAAATCCCAGTCTATTCAGCCTCTCCTTATAACTCAATCCTCAAGTCCCAGTAGTGTCCTAGTAAATCTTTACTGCACTCTTTCTAGTTTAATAAAATCCTTCCTATAATAGAATGACCAGAATTGCACACAGTATTCCAATTGTGGCCGTAGCAATGTCTTGTACAACTTCAACAAGACGTTCCAACTCCTGTATTCAATGTTCTGACCAATGAAACCAAGCATGCTGAATGCCTTCACCACTCTGTCCACCTGTGACTCCACTTTCAAGGAGCTATGAACATGTACCCCTAGATCTCTTTGTTCTGTAACTCTCCCCAACCTCCTACCATTAACTGAGTAAGTCCTGCACTGGTTCAATCTACCAAAATGCATCACCCACATTTGTCTAAATTAAATTCCATCTGCCATTTGTCAGCTCACTGACCCATTTGATCAACATCCCATTGCAATTGAAGATAACTTTCTTCACTGTCCACTATGCCACCAATCTTGCTGTCATCTGCAAACTTACTAACCGTGCACCCTATATTCTCATCCAAATCATTAATATAAATGACAAATAACAGTGGGCCCAGCACTGATCCCTGAGGCACACCGGTGGTCACAGGCCTCCAGTTTGAAAAACAACTCTCCACAACCACCCTCTGGCTTCTGTCAAGAAGCCAATTTTGTATCCATTTAGATACCTCATCCTGGATCCTGTGAGATTTAACTTTATGGTATAACCTACCATGCAGTATCTTGTCAAAGAGCTATTTTCTTAGTGTAGAAGATGATTTCCTGTGGGGGGAAATCTAGGACATCTGTCAACTTTGTGATAAAACTATAAAGGAATTCAAACTGGAAGTTGGGCTTCAGGAGCTTAAAAGTATACAGGGTTGGATATTCGGCAGGCAGACTAAGTTGGGAATGACCCTATTTCAACTTTCTATTTGTTAGTGAATCCCAATAAAAGAGGCCAGATCATCACAACAGATAAACTTTTATTACCAAAGAAGCAGATCAATTATGAAGCCTAAATGGGCAATTAAACTAAACATATGCAAGCTGGATGGATGCATGTGATGATACATTAGAACTGAGCACCATGCTGAAATGTGCTACTGTTGGGAAAGTGCAAAAAGCAAATAAGACATTGGAGAAATTAAGTTTAAAAGACCATCCTCCAGATTTCCAGACCTCAGTGACCCAGAAGGGATAAAATTAGTTGTTTTCAGTGATGCCTCAAACATTTGCTTTCCTGATGGTTATTTTGGGAAGAAATAGTAAATGTTGTCTATTAACCAGGGGATCAGAAAAAAATAGTAGTTACAAACATGCGTACAGTGGAGACACTTGAGCTGGTTGAAGTGACATCTGTATTTAAAATGTAAAACCCCAGACTTTGATGTAACCACAGCACTGTTGAAGTTTCTTCCTCATGGAATACTTACTTTCTCCTTTACTTTTTAGAAATATCACGTTTTTCATGCATATCTTCAACAATTCTAGTGAATTCCTTATCCAGTATCCTGGAATCTTTTAACAGAATCTTCATCCCAATGGCCAGAGGGATGTGCAAATTACTGGTAAAGTTAGGTAATAATTTGCTGCTTCTCCTCTGTCCCCAGCTGCCATTAACACCTCTTTAACATTCTGTCTGGAGATGATAGGCCTTAAAGGAAAATGCAAATCTCAGATCTACCAATTTCTTTATCGTGCTCCATAAGTAATTTCTTTCGGGCATTTTTCATTAAAGGTTTACTTAACAGTAAATTTATTTCACTCAATACCACATCAGTACTGAAAATTATTAATCTCTGCTACTTAAGCACAGGATTACTATTCTGTGCACTCTGTGCTGCTGCATTGTATTTTCCATCTTTGTTGTCACTGCTTAAGATCCCGTTTGGACCTTGAAAGTGGCTGGAAATGAATGTTTTCTAAGGTTTTTGATTTGAACCAATGGTGAGCAGAAAAAGGACCCAGAGGCAATGGGCACCTTCCACTCACATCGTCGGCCACTTTAAGACTTGAATAGCAGGGTAGGTGTAAAGATCCGCATTCTAATCAGTAATCTGTAAACTGTCTGTGCTTTATATGCTCTGTCTGAGGCCAGAACTCTTCATTCACCTGATGAAGAGGTAAACCTCGAAAGCTTGTGAGTTTACTATCAAATAAATTGGTTGGACTTAAACCTGGTGTTGTCAGACTTCTTACTATGTTCACCCCAGTCCAATGCCAGCACCTCCACATCACCTTCAGAAGAGCAAGAGAGGAACTGCAGGACCCTTGCGCGAGAGGAGTGGTGGGACCCATGGTGGCACAAGAAGTCAGTGCCACTCTTGTGAATTTGAGACCAGCACTGCACTTTGAATTTCAGGGAGTTGAATCCTGTGGGAAGGAGGAATATGTGTGCTCGTATAGAATCATAAAGTGCAGAAGAGGCCTTTCAGTTCATTGAGTCAGAACTGATGTGTGAGAAACACCTGAGCTCCAGCCTAATCCCATTTACCAGCACTTGGCACATAGCCTTGAATGTTATGACATGCCAAGTGTCCTCCAGGTACCTTTTAAATGATATGAGGCAACCTGCCTCCTCCACCCTCCCAGGCAGCCATCAGACTGTCACTAATCTCTGGGTAACAACGTTTTTCCTCATGTACCCCCTAAACCTCCTGCTCCTCACCTTGAACCTATCCCTCCTCAACTAGAGGGATCAACTGTTCATTATCTACTGTGCCCCTCATAATCTTGTATGCTTTGATCACATCACCCCTTCAGTCTTCTCTGCTCTAACAAAAACAACATATGTCTATCCAACTCTCTTGCTAACTTGAATGTTCCAGTCCAGAATCTCCTCTGTACCGCCTCCAATGCAATGACATCCTTCCTATAATGTTGCAACCAGTACTGCACACAGTAATCTAGCTGTGGCTGTACTAAAGTTCTATACAACTTCAACATGACTTCCCTGCTTTTTAATCTATGCCTCAGATGGTTAAGGCAAACATCCCATGCACCTTTTTCACTACCCTGCGAACATGCCCTTCCATCTTCAGAGATCTGAGGACAAACATGCCATGGCCCTTTTACTCAACAGAACTTCCTAATGTCATGCCTTTCATTAAATACTTCCTTGTCAAATTATTCCTGCCATATGTCCTGCACGCATACAGTGGAGCCCATGCTTTGATGTTCCCAGTCATCTTGGATCCCCTTGTCACTGGACCAAGGCATTGTTCTGTCAAGCCACTGTGGTAGCTGGTGAGCTGGTCACCCAATGTTAAAGGAACTGTGCATTGGCATTTTTCTTCCCTTAAAATGAAGTTTGGGACTTGTAATGTCAGGATCCTTGTGGACAATCTCAACAATGAGAGAAATTGGAATGACCGAATACTGTTATTGCCCAGGAATACGGGTGTTTCAACCTAGACATTGTTGCCTTAATTGAGACCAGGCAGGCAGGGAAGCTACTTTAGAGGACAAGGTGGTTATATCTTCTTGTGGAAATGTAAGCCAGAAGATCATCGCTGCCTCCACAAGGTTGGCTTTGTCTTTACTAAAACAAACTAGTTGTCTGTCTCATACTCCCATGGCAGTATAAATGAGTGTCTCATGAGCTTCCGGCTAACCCTAGCCCAGAATCAGTGTGCCACAGTCCTCGGTGCATTCGCCCCTATGCTAGAAACTGCAGATGTGTCCAAAGAGGATTTTACTCCAACTCCAAGCAATGCTTGGCCTGAGTCCAAACGGGCAACTGACTGATCCTCCTCAGTGACTTTAATGCTAGAATTGGAAAGTACTCAGAGCCCTTGGGAGGTATAATTGCCAGTGAGGCGTAGGGATTTCCAACAGCAGTAGTACTCTGTTCCCAACAAAATACCTAGAATACAGTCTCGTCATAATTAACAGCTTGTTCCGTCCATGACAAATACAAGGCCTCGGCAACACAATTTCAACCACTGGGACCAGCTCAGCCATGTCATCTTCAAGGGACCACAATGTCGTATATATCACCTTTGCCATGATGGGCCAATGATTGCTGAATGCTCCACTATCTAATCCACTCTGTGATCAATGTCAATGTGGCTCCAAAGCAGCAAAGGCAAAAGAAACAATGCCACAGGAAAATCAATGGTGAAGCATGCAGACACCCTGACAAGAGAGTCTATTCGCCCAATGTCACACTGTCAACTTTGCACCTCTGGGTTACCAGGAGTTGTCGTGTCCACAGTAGCTGGTCTGTCCTCAAGGTCTGCATAATCATCACCAGCGAAGAAACACTTGGTCATGCAACCAAGTAACACCAAGGCAATTTGAAGGTTTAATCCAGGAGCTGATGAGCCACAAGTGCAAGGCTTTTCTGAACCTGAAACAGCAGCCCAATGTGAGAGCAAAAAAGCAGCTCTACAGACAACTGGGGTCCAACAAAAATCCACAACCTAAAAAACAGATGGTAGATGGAGAAAGTGTAGGATATCCAGCAATTAGCTGACAACCATGACATGCAGCATAGTCAAGACCACCCACAGCCCAAACACCAAAGGCCCTAACCCACTGCTGGCCAAGAATGGAGAGGTGCATTTCAAGAATAGAGGCAGTCAGTGCCTGTTGGAAGGAGTACCTCCCTAACAGACTGTGTCCTTGACTTCATTCCAGAGCATGCTATGCAGCACGACCCAGTTTGGCAAAAGGTCATCTCACAGCCAAAAAACAGCAAGGCATCAGGAGCAGATGGATTCCCTGCTGAAGCTTGAAAACATGGCTGAGATGTACTATTGGTGAGAGTACGTGACCAAATTTCCTTTGAGGAAGGAGGGAGATCTCGGACACTGCAATCGTGACTACCTTCAAGAAAGGTGACAAGTCCAACTGCAGTAACTACAGAGGAATTTCCTTGCTGTTGGCCACAGGGAGGTCATCAGAAGAATCCTCCATAATCATCATTTCTCCGTGGCTGAAGAGTTTGAGTCGCAATGCAGATTCCAACCAGTAGGAGCATCACAGACATGACAGTCACTGCAGCAACTATAAAAAGCCTCAACTCTTGTATTGTCAAACCTGATGAGTAATGGAGCAATCTCTTTCATTTCAGCAGTCCCCTCACTATTTTCTGCATGTTCCATGATCGTATGCCAGCCATGATCCTGATTGACAGGGTCTATCACTGACTCATTCATATTCTGACTTGGGTCAGTCAAGACTGTATCATTGCACCGAAGCTTTTCTCAATCTTTCTTGCTGCAATACTCCATTTGTCCCTGAGCGCACTCGTGACTGTGGTGGAACTAAACTACAGAACAAAAGGGAATCTCTTCAACCTCCACCACCTACAAATCAAATCCAAGGTTGTCCCATCCTGGAGTCATCATCAACACCCTCATTGACTGTACAAGATAATGGGCCTTAACAAAACATCTGTAAGACAAGGTTCCTTTACAAACCTCCTGCACCCGATTATTGAAATCCATGACAAAGTCTTGAATAACATGGACCACTTTTCATACCTTGGCAGCCTACTGTGAAGAAAAGCAGATATCGACATGAGATCAGCACTATCTTCAGTGTGCCAGCATAGCAGTTGGTCACCTGAGGAAGAACATCTTTGAAAACTAGGACCTCAGATCCAGTACCAAGCTCATGGTCTACAAAGCAGTAATGGCACCAACTCTCCTACATGGCTCAAAGACATGGACTATGTACAACAGGCACCTAAAGACACTTAGTTTAGCTCAGTTGGCTGGATTGCTAGTTCATGATGCAGAGTAATGCCTGAAGCACTAGTTCAATTCCCGTACTGGCTGCGATTATTCACGAACTCCTGCCTTCTCACACTTGCCCCTTCCCTGAGGTGTGATTAAATCACTGCCTGTGTTAAAGAAAATTTTAAAGAGCAATCTACATCACGGCAAATCCATACAATATTATTTTATTTTGTGCTTAGAATGGCCATTGGGAGTGATCAGAAGGATCTGCTTAAAGTTGTTCTGTTACAGCCATCTTTTATACAGATCTAATCATAAGAATATTCCATTCTGTAGAGATCTAATCACATTTCTCAATACAATGGATTTCCTACCTTGTTTACCAAATAGGTCTTTACCAGAATAAAATTACACCCACAATTAAATCATTCATGTGATTTTAGCTTGCTTCTAGAGCATTCCATTCTTTCTATGCCTTTGTTTTATTTGACACATGCTATCCTCTCTAACTAAGTCATGCTAACCCATGTTTTCTGAGATAACCACTTATTTATATTCTACTTTCTCACCAGTCAGCTCTCCTTAAAGGGGAGATCAGCCTGTGGTCATCTGGAACTACGACTATTTTAGATCCTAACACTGAGACCTGTTTGAATTCTGGTCAATTTTACTGATGTTGGCTCTGCCTAATCTCACCATAATTTTCTAAGTGCCCAGTTATCACATTCTTGAATAGTTGGAAAAATGCTAGAAACTAATGTCAGGCTAGGATGTCTGTAGTCCTGTTTTCACTCTCCCTCCTTAAATTGTGGGATTACATTTGCTACCTTCCAATCAGCAGGTACTATTCCAGAATCCGAGACATTGAAAGATGATCACCAGTGCATCCACCATAGCCATCTCCTTCAACATTTGGATTTAGGTCATCAGCTCCAGGGGATCTATCAACTGACAGTTCCAATAATTTCTTTATTGACATTTCTTTCAGGTCCTCAATCTCATTTGTTCTTCAGCTCCCTGATATTTTGGCGAGGTTTTTATAGCTTCCTCCATGAAGACCGAGGCAAAATATTGGTTCAGTTTCTGTTATTTCCTTAAATTCTCCAGTCTCTGCCTGTAATGGGTTCACGTTTGTATTTAATTTTATACTTTTTTACATATCTGCAGAAGCTTTTACAGTCATTTTTATATTCTCCATTAGTTAACTTCATGTTCTATTTTCTCTTTCTTTATCAATTTCTTGGTGGTTCTTTGCTGAATTTTAAAATGTTTTCAATCCTCAGGCTCATTGGTATTTTTTGCAAATTTGTCTTTTCCTTTGATCTAATTGAACCCCTGATTTATTTTGTTAGCCATAGTTGGATCACTTTTCCAGCTAGTATCTTGTACCTTAGAGGATTGCAAAGCATGCATTGTTCTTTGAAGCTATCCGTTGCCTGAATATCATCACACCTTTTAATGTAGCTCCCCAATTTACCATAGCCAACTTGCCCTTCATATCACAGTAACTACATTGAAGTACATCACTTTCCGATTTGGCTTAACATTTCATCGTATTATGGTCACTCTTTCCGAAAGGCTCCTTTCCACTGAGGTTAATTAGCCTTTTCTCATTGCACAATACTAGATTTAAAATAGCCAGTGCTTTAGTTAGATCCTTGACACATTGCACTGTTTTCTGGAACATATACGTTCCAGGATTAGTCCACTGCTGCATTAGTGCTGCTTAGTTTTACCTAGCCTACGTCTACATTAAAGTTGCAAATCTGAAGAGATTGAGATGAAGGGTAATTTTGCTTCTTTAAAAAAAGAGGATTGGATTGAAACATATTGTAATCTTTTGGTTTTAGACCTGCTGCTGGGCAAGTGGCTCATACCACCTTCTCCTGGGGATGAGCATCATCTTTGACTCCTCCTGTTAGGTCCTGCTGCCTCTAGCTGTGTGCCGCTTTGTCCTGTGTGACAAAGGGAAGTGTGTTTGAATGATATCCCTGTCTTTGGTTTGAATTCTGATCAGTAGAAACTGTTCTTAAATGGGCATTGAACATTCTGTGACCTTGACTATTCAAGGGGAGGCCATTGAACCTTTTGCAGCATTGCATCCAGATCTGCATGGTTTGACTCCTGGCATTGGCCACTGCAGCTATTGAGTTACAGTGCCTTCTAAGAATTTGACTGTATTACCTTTATAGTCTGCTGTAGATACAGCACACTTCTTCTCCTTGACCAAGGCTCCAGTGAAGAGTGAGGAAATCTTAGAGCCCATTCACTTTCCTATGTTCTGACATTATATCTTTCTCGATGACAAAATGAGCTACACAATGATTTTTATTGCTTGCTCCAGCCACAATAAACGTCGTCTTTACCAGATAAAGACTGGCTAATAAGTGGTGCTTGCATCACAATTTTGGGCTATCTGCTGAGATGTGCAGACAGTCAACAGCACTGTGAGCACTGATTGCACTACTGATACCATATTAATCAGCAGGCATATCAAAATGAATATGATGTTGGCCTTGAAGTAAAGATCCTGGGTTAATCCTGCATCATAATGACTGTCTATTTCCAGGGGCTATTGAATTTAACTCCCACATACTTAATGGAAACTGTGAAGTTAACAAGGAGAAAACTGGAAAAATATCCAATGCTATTAGAAGACTTGATACTGAACATTGTGAATCAGCAATCACTGATCAAGGTCAGCAGTGAACTATATAGTAAAAATAAGTGGTCTGCTTGCCTTTATTTATTAATGTCACATGGAGGCTTCCATTAACATTGCAATGAGGTTACTATGAAAATTCCCTGGTCACCACACTCTAGCACCTGTTCAAGTATACTGAAGGACAATTTTAGCATAGCCAACACACCTAATTAGCACGTCCTTTCAGATTGTGAGGGGAAACAGGAGCACCCAGAGGAAACCCCCGCAGACACTGGGAGAACGTGCAGACAATGATCCAAGCTGGGAACTGAACCTGAGTCCCTGACGCTGAGAGGCAGCCGTGCTAACCACCGTGCCAAAGTGTAGAACTCAAAATCATAGAGGTTCTGCTGGAACTGGATAAAGCACTGGTTAGGGCACAGGTATTGTGTAATATGTAGTTCTGGAATCCACTTTATAGGAAGGATGTGATTGCACTAGGAAGGGTGCAAAAGAGATTTACTAGGATATTGCCTGAGCTGGAGCACTTCAGCTATGAAGACACTGGATAGACTGGGGTTGTTTTTCTTGGTACAGAGCAGACTGAGGCGGTGAGACATGATTGAGATGTATAAAATCATGAGGGGCATAGATGGACAAGAAGAAATTTTTCCCTCTGGTGGAAGGATCAATGACCAGGGAGCATGCATTTAAGGTAAGGGGCAAGAGATATAGAGGAAATGTGAGGAAGATCTTTACACAGAGTGGTGGGAGTCTGGAGAGTGTTGGAGACAGAGACCCTCAACATTTAAGAGGTATTTAGATGTGCACCTACAATGCCAAGGCATACAAGGCTATGGGCCAAATTCTGGAAATTGGAATTAGAATAGTTAGATGGATGTTTTTGACCAGCACAGATATGATATGCCAAAGGGCCTTTTCTGTGCTGTAGACCTCTAGGATTAAGTTGAAGGACATCACAGTAAACTGTACAGTGCAGTATTCAGATTATGTCTTGAGATTTGATCACTGAGATATAGAAGTAACAGCAGAATTCCACAAGATTGTTCCCTTGTATAAACATTTTGAAGGCTGGGAAAAGCTCAAAGAATTAGCCAAGAACCAGAGAGGTATTTAAAGTATTAAACATAATAAAAACCATCAAAAGCAAAACGAACTTATGGATGCTGATATTTGAAATTAAAGCATAATTAACAGGTCAGACGCCTCTTGACCCAAAACCAGAAAATCCCACCCAAGGACAATGGACCTTTCCTTGGTCTGCTCCTCACCTGCTCTGATTCTCGTGGTGGGCAGGACAGTAAAGTTCATTCCAATGTTTCAGCTTGATGATTTTCATCAAAAACAGGAAAAAGTTAGCAGTTTAACTGATTTTAAGCAATCACACAAGCAGAGATAGGGAGGAAAGAATAAGAAGGATAGGTCTGTGATGGCAGGAGAAATTTATTAACAGGTATAATGTTGCAAGACAGTGGGATAGGTAAAGAAATAGAAGATGCCTCAAGAGGAGTTGTAAATGACAAAATCAATACCAGCATTGGCTGTATGAAAAACTAGAAAGAAATCCCACAACACCAGCTTAAAGTGCAACAAGTTCATTTGTAGCAAATGCCCCAAGCTTTCGGAACACATTGTTCCTTCATCAGGTGGCTGGGAGTTCTGATCACAAACAGGGCACAAAGACACAAACTCAATTTACATGCATAATGATTGGAATGAGCGTCTTTACAGCTAATCAATTCTTAAATGTGAGTGGAGAGAGTTTAAGCACAGGTTAAAGAGATGTGTATTGTTTCCAGACAGGAAAGTTAGTGAGATTTTGCAAGTCCAGGCAAGTTGTGGGGGTTACAGATAGTGTGACATGAACCCAGTTTCCCAGTTGAGGCCGTCCTCGTGTGCGGAACTTGGCTATCAGCTTCTGCTCAGCTGTGTGTCGTGGAGGCCGAATGCCCATGATCACTGAAGTGTTCCCCAACAGGAAGAGAACAGTCTTGCCTGGTGATTGTCGAGCAGCGTTCGTTCATCCGTTGTCGTAACGTCTGCCTGGTCTCCCCAGTGTACCAAGCCTCGGGATGTCCTTTCCTGCAGCGTATCAGGTAGACAACGTTGGCCGAGTTGCAAGAGTATTTACCATGTACCTAGTGGATGGTATTCTCATGTGTGATGATGGTATCCGTGTCGATGGTCCGGCATGTCTTGCAGAGGTTGCTGTGGCAGGGTTGTGTGGTGTCGTGGTCACTGTTCTCCTGAAGGCAGGGTAGTTTGCTGCAAATAATGGTCTTTGAGGTTGTGCTGTTGTTTGAAGGCAAGAAGTGGGAGTGTGGGGCTGGCCTTGGCAAGATGTTCAATGACGACGAAGGATACTCTGTCCACCATGTTCCGCGTTCCTCTTCTGAGGAGTTCGGTGCGGTTTTTGGCTGTGGCGCGGTGGAACTGTCGATCAATGAGTCGAGCGCCATATCCTGTTCTTAGGGCATCTTTCAGCGTCTGGAGGTGTCTGATGCGATCCTCGTCATCTGAGCAGATCCTGTGAATATGGAGGGCTTGTCTGTAGGGGATGGCATCTTTAACGTGTTTAGGGTAGAAGCTGGAGAAGTGGAGCATTGTGAGGTTATCTGTGAGCTTGCGGTACAGTGAGGTGCTGAGGTGACCATCCTTAATGGAGATGTATGTGGCCAAAAATGTTACCCATTCCGGAGAGTAGTCCATGGTGAGTCCGATGGTGAGATGGAAGTTGTCGATGTCCTCATATAGTTGTTTCAGTGATTGCCATGAGTCCAAAGAAAGAAAATGTCATTGATGTATCTAGTGTATAGCATCGGTTGAAGGTCCGCAAGTCCTCAGATAAAGATGAATATCTTGCCAAGGCTTTCCCCACACCCCCACTTCTTGCCTTCAAAACAACCGCACAACCTCAAACAGACCATTGTTTGCAGCAAACTACCCAGCCTTCAGGAGAACAGTGACCACGACACCACATAACCCTGCCACAGCAACCTCTAAGACGTGCCAGATCATCAACACGGATGCCATCATCTCACATGAGAACACCAACCACCAGGTACATGGTACATACTCTTGCAACTCGGCCGACGTTGTCTACCTGATGCATTGCAGGAAAGGATGTCCCGAGGCTTGGTACATTGGGGAGACCACACAGACGCTACAACAACAGATGAATGAACGCTGCTCAACAAACACCAGGCAAGACTGTTCTCTTCCTGTTGGGGAACACTTCAGTGATCACGGGCATTCGGCCTCCATGACACACGACAGCGCAGAGTCGCTGAGCAGAAACTGATAGCCAAGTTCCGCGCACATGAGGACGGCCTCAACTGGGATCTTGGGTTCATGTCACACTATCTGTAACCCCCACAACTTGTCTGGACTTGCAAAATCTCACTAACTTTCCTGTTTGGAAACAATACACATCTCTTTAACCTGTGCTTAAAGCCCTCTCCACTCACATTGTCTGTCTGTATCTTTTAAGAATTGATTAGCTGTAAAGACTCACATTCCAATCATTATGCCTGTAAATTGAGTTTGTGTTTTTGTGCCCTGTTTGTGATCAGAACTCCCAGCCACCTGACAAAGTTACAACGTGTTCCGAAAGCTTGGGGTGTTTGCTACAAATAAGTTTGTTGGACTTTAAGCTGGTGTTGTGGGATCTTTGTCTTACCCCAGTCCAACGCCAGCATCTCCACATCATGAAAAACTAGAAGCATTCTGAAACTCGGTCTTTAGTCTAAAAGGCTGTGAAGTGTTTAATGGAAAATTAGATTCTGTTCTGTCAGTTTCCTTTGAATTTCACAGAACAATGTAAGAGGTGAAGTCCAGAGAAGCGAGACTGGGAGCGGGGCAGAGAATTACAGTGAACAAGTGAACATTAGTCCAAGTTCATGTTTGTGGACACATTGGAGGTGTTGTGCAAAACAGTGCCCAAACTGCATTTGATCTCCCCAATGCAGAGATCATATGGAACTTAGCACATAAAAATAGTGAATTGGAAGTACAAGTAAATGTGGATGAAAAGATCAGTTGGCATGGTAGATGCTAAATAGTTGTTAAAACAAGGGGGCATTGTTTCAAATGAGTGAAAGGTAAATTTAGGACAGTTATTGAGAAGTTTTTTGCACAGTGATCAAAATGGAGAAGAGTTCTAAATAGCATAATGGAGAAATAACTGAAATTGTTTTAAAGAAATAGTTGCTCTGTTGTGGGATCAGTAGACAAATAGTGCATATGACTTTGTGCATCTGTAAACTTTGTGATTTAGTAAAAAGTGGTTCAGGTGCTGTGTTTGATCATTTGAAAAACATTTAGTGGTATCCCATTGGCAAGAAGATATATTTACATTTTACTTAAAGTGAAAAATAATTTAATTACTTGGTTTTGAGGACTTTTGTTGAATAAGGTTAGCACTGTTGCCTCTCAACACCAGGGACCCAGGTTTGATTCCCAGCATGGGTCACTGTCTGTGTGGAGTTGGCATGTTCTCCCTGTGCCTGCGTGGGTTTCCTCTGGGTGCTCCAGTTTCCTCCCACAGTCTGAAAGACTTGTTGGTTAGGTGTATTGACCCAAATAAGCACTGGAATGTGGCGACTAGAGGAATTTCACAATAACTTCATTGCAGTGTTAATGTAAACCTTACTTGTGACTAATATATTTTACTTTAAATGACCTTCTACTCCTGGGTATTTTGGCACCAGCATCAAATGTACTTTTATCAGTACAGCCTTCAAGGATAAATCACTGGATTCTGTTTAACTATATGCATAGTAAGAAGTCTGACAACACCAGGTTTAAGTCCAACTGATTTATTTGATAGTAAACTCACAAGCTTTTGAGGTTTACCTCTGTCAGGTGAAGGAAAAGTTCTGGCCTCAGACAGAGCATATAAAGCATAGACAGTTTACAGATTACCGATTAGAATGCAAATCTTTACACCTACCCTGCTATTCAAGTCTTAAAGTGGCTGACAATGTGAGTGGAAGGAGCACTGATCAAGATTAAAGAGATGTGTATTGTCTCCAGACAGTACAGTAAGTGAGGTTTTCCAAACCCAGGCAAGTCATGGGGGTTACAGATGGGTTCATGTCGCACTATCTGTAACCCTCATGACTTGCCTGGGTTTGCAAAACCTCACTTACTGCACTGTCTGGAGACAATACACATCTCTTTAACCTGTGATCAGTGCTCCTTCCACTCACGTTGGCCACTTTAGGATTTAAACAGCAGGTTAGGTGTAAAGGTTCGCATTCTAATCAGTAATCTGTAAACTGTCTGTGCTTTATATGCTCTGTCTGAGGCCAGAACTCTTCATTCACCTGACAGAGGTAAACCTTGAAAGCTTGTGAGTTTACTATCAGATAAATCAGTTGGACTTAAACCTGGTGTTGTCAGACTTCTGTGTTCACCCCAGTCCAACGCCGACATCTCCATATCATATCTATATGCATACCAGTCATCCATTTTGCCATTATTTGGAATCCCTGTTGCTTGATCTATACCTATTCCTTGAGCCTAAAGGCTTTGTTTCTCCACACTTTCTCAACCTGACAATGCAGTCTAGTTTTTCCTAAATCCATGGGTAATTCACCAAACAGACTGCATTCCTCCTCTTAAGTTTGTTTTTAAGTTTTTTAAATTTATCATTTGCAAGTAAGGCTGTGACGTTACTGTGACATTCCCCTAGTCACCACATTTTGGCACCTGTTTGGTCAATGCACCTAACCAGCACATCTTTCAGACTGTGGGAGAAAATCAAGCACCTGGAGGAAATCGACGCAGAACTGGGAGAAGTTGCAAACTCTACACAGACAGTGGCCCAAGCTGGGAATTGAACCTGGGTCTCTTGTGCTGTAAAAAGTCTGACAACACCAGGTTTTAGTCCAACCGATTTATTTGATAGTAAACTCACAAGCTTTCAAGGGGACTGCCTCTTCGTCAGGTGAATGGAGAGTTCTGGCCTCGGACAGAGCATATAAAGCACAGACTTTATATGCTCTGTATGTTCTGTCCGAGGCCAGAACTCTCCATTCACCTGACGAAGAGGCAGTCCCCTCGAAAGCTTGTGAGTTTACTATCAAATAAATCGGTTGGACTAAAACCTGGTGTTGTCAGACTTTTTACTGTGTTTACCCCAGTCCAATGCCGGCACATCCACATCATCTCTAGTGCTGTGCCAACTCCTATGCCACCCCTCTTCACACATTTTCATTAGTAATTCCTGCAGCTCTCATCTGCTGGGGGCATGACCTTGTGTGAAACCAGGAATGCTGTTTTATGTATAGGCCATTAGCTGTACAGAGTGTGAAAAGTGGAGAATGCATGATCAGTATACATGCATTTGGGTGAATAAGGGCAAAATTTGTGATGAGGAGGAAACGGACTGGGAAATGGATGACAGTGAGAGAGGGAAGAAGACAAGTGGAAATTGACAGTAATAAAGATGAAAAAGTGTAACCATGAAAAAGGGTGACGATAACAGACAAGCTGGAATTGGCACTTTGGTAAGGGAGTGGGAAACTGAGAAGTTACACACAGAATTAACAGCTTAAGTTCTTTTAAATGACGCAAAGTTAGAAGACAGAATAAATCAAATGTGTTCATTTTGGTGCTGCAATGCATCCTCTGGTGAAAAATAATTTACATAGCTGTGTGACCTCTTCTGAAGCTAGCTATCAGCTTGTTCATGATTTGTTGGTTGACTGGAGAATAGGGTGTATCAAGTGTCTTTAGCAAACAGTGAAATAATAAGGTTTAAGATTACTAAGGAAAAGGACAAGGAGCAATCTAGGGTCAAAATAATTAATTGCCAACTTCAATGGAATGCAAACAGATCTGGCCCAAGTAAATTGGAATTGAAAGATTGGAAGGCAAAATTAACAAAACACTGGGCTACCTTCAAAGAACAACTCACTGAGGAACAATCAAAGTACATTGCAACCAGTAAAAAAATGATGCAACCTCCTTTGAAAGCAAGCAAATATCAGGGGCAGAAAGAAAATACAAGAGGAGGAAATCTTGAGCCAATAACTCATCCAAAACACTCATCTGCAGTAACCTGTCCTATTTGTGGCAGGGCCTTCTGGGCACAAATAGTCCTTAGTAATCACCTATGTATCCACTGGAACCCAACTAAACACCCAAGATAACGAACGTGATCATCTTCACCTCAGAGGACAAACCAGGAAGGGTGTCCAGTTCTGGGCAGGACTTCTGGAAGGATGTGAAGGAATTTGAGATGTACAGAGACGAATCACAAGAATAGCTCTAGGGATGAGGGACTTCAGCTTGTGGAAAGCTTGGAAAAGAAGGGGCTGGGTATTTGGCAGGAGAGAGGAAAAAAAGAACCGATTTGATAAAGGGGTTCAAAATTGAGATATCAAGATACAGGGAGAAAATGCTTCTGTCCATTGGCAGAAAAAAATCAAGAAAAATAGGATACTGATTTAAGATGATGGCCAAAAGCAGCAACATGAGGGAAAACTGCCTTACTGAGTGAGTGGTTTGGATCTAGATACATGGCTTAAGTGTGTGGTAGAGACCAATTCAACTGAAACATTCAAAAGAGAATTGTTTAATAAACTGGCGAGAATAAGAATCGCAAGGCTAAATGAAAAGATGGAACAAGCTGAGTTGCTTTAGCAGCGAGCTTGCACAGAAATGATGGGCTGAATGGTAGCCTCCTGCTGCAGATATGTTCTAATTCTATAATTTTAGTAAACATGCAAAATAGTACGACAAAAGTACTAAGTACTTACAGCATGTTTATTCTCAACCATCTTTTCACTTGGGCCTTGGAATACACTTTTTCCCACTCCTCCTCCTCTAATTCCACTGACACAATTTGCTATTCTTTGCTCAGTCATGCTATCCAACTATCCTTTAACACATTTTCTCCTGTCACTTGCAGTAGCTGTACACTAAGTTTTTTTTTAAGATCCATGCCTTTGAGTTTCACCCTTCTCCTTCAGGATCTCAGCACCATACATTATTTGTATATTTTGGCTGACCAGTTTAGTTACTGAGTCAATTTTGGCTTGGCCATGAATAACTGGCTGAAAATGATTTACTGTGTTTCAATTTAATGTATATGATTTTTCATGAGTCACACAAATTGTAATTAAAGTGCATTTAAAAAAAATCCTGTTCAGCAAATATTCAGCCAAGTGCTAAAGTGAAATTAGAACCAGCATTTTGCTATTTAATTTACATCCTTGGTTGTGCCCGCTACCCTTTTTCTTTTGTAGGTTTGCCCCTGCCTTATCCCAGTCTTTTCTAATCATTTCCCCCACTGACTTTCAATGAGGAGAAAGGAAGCAACTGAACTGTAGCCTTGAATACTGCTGCTTTTGTTTCCATCCATTAGTTAGCCATAGGAAGATTTACTTCAAGCTTGAGTGAGTTAGGTGTTTTGTTGGCAGCTCTAACACTAGAACATATTATATTTCTTAGAAAAGAAACTTAATCATGAACTGTACTCTCAGACGTCCCCAAAATTCATGTTCAAACTTCAACTTGAAAGCAGCTGTCAGCTTCAGTATGATGAAAGATTCCCATTGTCCACCACTCGATTGAGTCAATGCTTGGGTTAACATTCATCATTTTCAGAGAGCCGACAGTAGCACATGATGCTGTCCCTTTTCTTTTACTATGGTGTGTCCAGAGCAAGATATTTGACAGTCGGAGTATCAACTTCTACAGATGCACCACAGAAAGTATTCTTTCTGGTTGTATCAAAGCTTGGTATGGTTCTTGCTCTGTCCAAGACCACAAGAAACTGCAAAAGATCATTAACAAAGCCCAATCCATCACGCAAACCTGCTTTCCGTCCATTAACTCTGTCTTCACTTCCTGCTGCCTCGGAAAAGCAGCCAATTAAGGACCCCATGCACCCTGGACATTCTCTCTTCTACCTTCTTCCGTTGGGAAAAAGATACAGAGGTCTGAGGTCACCTACCAACCAATTCAAGAACAGCTTCTTCCCTGCTGCCATCAGGCTTCTGAATGGACCTATCATATACTAAGTTGATCTTTCTCTACACCCTAGCTATGACATAACACTACATTCTGCACTCTTTTGTTCTGTATGAACAGTATGCTTTGTCTGTACAGCATGCAAGAAACTACTTTTCACTGTATACTAATACATGGAACAATAACAAATTAAATCAAAATCTTGCTTTATATCATTAATAGTCATTAATTAAAAGCAAATTACTGCGGATGCTGGAATCTGAAACCAAAAGAGAAAATGTTGGAAAATCTCAGCAGGTCTGGCAGTGTCTGCAAGGAGAGAAAAGAGTTGATATTTCAAGTTCAGATGACCACCTGTCAAAGCTTTGACAAAAGGTCATCTGGACTCGAAACGTCAGCTGCTGCTGGACCTGCTGAGGTTATGATCATCTGCAGTTTCCACAAAGAAAAGCATTTTTCAGGGACAGATTGTTGGCCTTAGATACAATCCTTTTGGCAATAGTACTGGCAAATTTTCTTTAATATGTTGGAGTCAGTGCAGGCTTGATGGGTCAAATAGCCTCTTCTTGTACTGTAGGGATTCTGTGATTTTACAAATATATGGCTCTCACCTGTCTGGCTCATGTCCCAACAAGTAGTAATACTTATGCATGTGAAAGTGCAGCCCATAGGAAATGAAAAGGGTACAAGGATACGTAATTAGGAGGTCATTGAAAATTTGGTTGAGAAGCTGTATTTTGAGGAAGCTGATATGGATGAAGTAGTCAATAGACTGAGGGATAAGAGAGGCACCTTCGGTAACAGGAGGCTAACGTGACAGAATGCTGTGCCACCTATGTGTGAACAGAATAGAATATGAATACGTGGTCATTTTCTACACTTATGTTAATGTGACTGGCTGTATTACCACCAATGGGCAACGTCGGATCAAATATAGAGTCAGAGATAAGCCCTTGACAACTGGAAAGGTGGCATGTTGTTGGGAAGAGAAGCCATTGCAGAGATGTGCTGCCTGTATCAGGATGGGTAGGTTGTTCCTGGAATTGAGCTGTAGTAGAAGATGACAAAGACAAACGTATCAAGTGTTATGGAAAGGTTGAGGAGAGCAAGGGGAGGTGCTCACAACACTTGCAACTACACAAGAATGTATTTCTTATCTTGCCCCAGGCATTGTCCATTCTGTGAAAAGGAAGAAAAATAGTCTGAAGACATTTGAACAAGATATTAATACAACACTTGAGAGGACATTATCTCTGAGATCAACATACCAATACATCACTTTTCTAATTTGAAGATATCACAACTGTTAAGGGCACAGCTGATAGTAAATGCCGAGTTGTTCAAATCCGAGAAGGGAAACTTGAAACAACTACCCTCAACTGTATTTGCAATTTGTGTTGTATGAGGAGAGGTTTGAAATCCAGAGAATGATGTCCCTGACTCTGATGATTTTAATAAAGTTAACAGTTATTAAGAAATAGAAGAAAAATACAATAGATTAAATAGAACTACACTTAACCAGGACAATGGCTTTACAAAGTATCCAGGAGTTCCAAACAATCTTAACTACCATCTGAGCTAACTCCCCCAATCTGTTCCACAACACATTCTACATTTTGAAGATGATAAAAATCCGATAACTATTACCACATGTGGCTTTTACATCTCTTGGGCCACTCCTGAGCTAAACCAACAGCTTGCTTTTCAAATTCAGCTTCTATCACAAACATTGCATGCTGGGAGATAAACAGCCAGTCCTGCTATTGGCTGAGAGAAGATTTCAGAAACCCTTTAATTGCATCATATCTCTCTTATCTGACTTGATTTATTTAGACCTTCTCTCTCCCAGACCTAATTACATTTATCTCTCTGTTTCAGCTTTCAGACTTTAAAAGCAAACTCACTTTTATACACCTTCCATATGGCACCTTTCCTTCACACCTTGCATCTCCTCCATTGAATCTTTAACAACCTATTCATGCTCTGTATCCATTGTTATGGACGTGAACTTACTGAGGTAAATTGTTACTTAAGTAAACATCTGTTTGCAGTGTTACAAGGTTCATTAACATATCACATGCACCTGTTCCATTCACAGTCACTCTTAATTATCTTACTCCCATATTCCCACAGTTTGAAGTATATGACCAGAACCTAAACAACAGAATATATTCCAATTTCTTAGATTTCCTTGATGTTTGTGTGACATTGTACCATTTCAAGTACTGCTGTGCCACCACTATCTGCATAAAGCAGTTTTTCCATTTTTGCAATCCAAAAATTACATCATGAGGGAAGAGCATTTCTTGGGAAAACTCTCCATAGAAATGTGATGCCAGGTTTAAAAAAAACTCATGAATTCCAGGGCATTTTATAAAAGTGTGACACCCCTACCTGTGCACTCAAACATTTAAAATTTACTGACCACTTTCCTGGCCTCAAGCTGCTCAGTGAGGCGATATAAATCAAGTGCTGCCAGTTTTGAGTCAATTCTATTACTGATGCTTTTGGACCAGTTGCTTTAATGTTGATGCAGCCGACTTTGTTGTGATTAGGCTAATCAGTTTCATAGAGAAAAGGCTAACAGTCATGTTTAACTGCTTTTTAAAAATTGGTAGAATATTACTTTGTGCAAAAGTCTGATTATCTGCAAGTGGGTATGTGGTCAACAAATGTACACTTTGCATTCTCTTTCCTTTTAAATGATTTAATCAAAGCATTTTTTTTAAAGGGCAGAAGCCAAAATAATAATTTGAATTCTCCAATGATCCGATCAGTTTTGATTTCATTGGCTGCAAGACCAGATTAGTTCCTATTCTGTATGAGAAATTCCTCCCCAAGGTGGTGTCCAATTTCCATCTATTTCTAAGAAATGTCCTGCTCTGAGTAAGGCTTGTCACATCGATTTTTTTTTGTTGTTCGTAAACTCAGTGACTGGTGGAAAAAGAATCCCTCAAGTGTCAGTCATTCTGTGGAACTAAAATGTTTGAAGTCTGTTGCTGGAAAAAGTATGTTATATGAACATACAAACAAGGGCAGACTTTCCAATCCATCCAACCTGCCCCATACAATTGCATCATAATATGTGGATTCCAACTCCACTTGATAGCTATGATTTTCTAGATAAGTAGCTGCCTCACAGTGCCAAGGACCTGGGTTTGATTCTTGCTTTGGCTGACTGTTCTTCCCTTGTCAGCTTGGGTTTCCTCCCACAGTTCAAAGATGTTCAGGTTAGGTTGATTGGCCATGTTAAATTGCTCTTTAGCGTGCAAAGATGTGTAAATTAGGTGGATTTGCCATGGTAAATGCACAGTTTTATGGCAATTGAGTGGGCCTGGATAGGATGTTGTTTTGGAGAATCAGCTTAGATCGATGGGCCAAATGGCATTCTTCTGCATTGTAGGAATTCTATGGTTCTATGCATATTAAACAGAGGTGGAGATTCAAGTTCTTCAGCTTTTCAATAAAAGCACTTCGACATTGATGGAAAGGATGGAAATTCTTTGTTTTACAATCAGTCACATTCTGTCCTCCTCGTATTCCCTTATTCCATTTGCTTTGCTTAGATTATCTTAAAAGCTGGAAATTCCTGATGATATATATTAAGGATCTATCATTGCGTAAGGAAGTGTGGGAATTGTCCTTTTGCTTTATATGGCACTGAGCAAAAGCTACTGGGAGCCATTTGTACACACATTGTTTCAGCATTTACTTCCTGTGAGGATTACGCCCAGATGGAGATTTGATGTGCGTAATGCTCTCAATTTTATGCAGCAGCTCTGTTATACTGTGCTTCTGCTGGATGGAGCTACTTAGCACATAAAATTCTTCTTTCAGGTTCATATACAGATTTTTTTTTTAATTTAGCAGGGCTTCCAAACATTGATAGCAGCTAATGTTTCTCTAAGTGGAATTTAGTCACTAATCCAAACAAGCTTTATACAAAGGAAAACTTGTTTCACTGAACTATGAACAGTGTTAGCAAACCATTAAGCATTACCTCTATTCAGAGGAAACGTGTACAAGTTGGAAGCAGATATCAAGACTGAATCAACAGCCAGAACTTGCATTATTCTGCTAGTTTAAAAAAAAGTTTTTTTCTGAAAACATGACCAAACCTATTCATGTTTTAATGTGTTTTGGCATAAACTTTCAATTTTAAACTGAAGATTTTTTTAAAAGGTTAGTCACAAAGCAAATCGCACATATGCAGGAGGAGATTTGTATATAAGAGACCAGAATTTGTAGATTGGAATAGAAACAGTCAAAATCATTAGAGCTAGGAAATTGATATCTGTAATTGTTCTTATGTTCTTATGTAATTTATGCTTCATATTTTTAATGGAGAGAAATGAAGCAACTGCAGGATGCCTCTTTTGAGGCAGAAAATGTTTTTTGACAACATTTTTGCATAAGGCCCTCTCTTTCCTCTTTTCATTTGAACAAGTAGTTTACCTTTTAAAATAACATGTGGACAGTGAGCAAAGGCGGGTGAGAGATTTACATCCGGCTTCCTGTGACTCAGCAGATTTATCAAGTAAGAGAGACCAATTTAAAAGGTCTCGGGAAACTGCTGATCCCAGCTGGGTATCACAATTGGCTTGATGCTGCCATGTTGGGAGGGAAGAGAGTCAGTTGGAATTGATGCTCCTGAATAATGATTGCGTTCTGAAGAATATCTGGAATCCATAGATGAGTGGACAGCAAGGCATTATTGTCTGCGGAAGAAAATAAATCACCTTGTGACCTGGTTTCTGCAGGCTTTTAACTTAAAAATAACATCATGGGCATAATCCTTACTCAAATGAATCCACTTAATGCCACAATTCGGGGGCAACACCACCAGTGATAGGCCCTTGTCAGAATTTTAATGTTTTGTGCTTTTCTCACAGACTCAGTGTCAGATTTCACTACAGTAGGTGGACCTTGCATCATCTCAGGAACATATTTCATTGCAATCCATATGCAGTTCATTGATGTCTGATCAGTGAGCCATAATAGAGAACCCTTGCTCTGTAGGCCAGCTCTTTGTAAAAGATGGTCAGATTAACACATCCTGATTTCACATAAAACACATGGATGGATATGGAATTTTCAGTGAGAACTGTCCATTTTCCTAAGTTGTTATAGAAAATAAAGACAGTTTATTAACTCTACAGCCATAAACTCACTTCGTTGAGCCTGTGTGATAAAGCAAAGTGGTCAGCAAAGGGATACGTTAGGTCACTAAACTATCAGTGATGGTTGTTAGCTTACATGGAATGCATATCCTGACAATTTTTGAATTTGGAGCCTAACTAAGTTTGCAGAATGGTGTGTGACCTTAGATGTTAAAATAATAACATTAGGATAGGATCCTTAAGAATGCACATACAGACCTAGTTATTAATTAACACATGGCAAAACAGGGTTGTTGTTGGGGAAAAAGAATGAATTTGAGAACATTATAGAAATATAAAGATTAAAAATATACAAAGCTGGTAATAAACAATTCCATTTTGAATCCAGTTTAATACTTAAGTTGGACAACACAAAAAATAATGGGGTTGACAGTCTTGCTGTATTACTTTCTTTTATTCTTCCTTAACCTCTGAACTCTCAAACTGATACCCCAACTACTACCTTCCAACATGTGACACTTGGGTAAAATAAAAGCAGAAAATTAACAGCACAAAAAGATGACATTTTTATTTGAGAAATCCTGATATGAGATTCTCATTTTAAATAAAAATGGCTACGTTTTTTTTTTAAAACATTATCGTCCCATATGTTGAGACAATTGCAGCTGTTCATACAAAGTTCACGTTGATTGCTCGAAACTAACAGATTGAAAATGTGATAAATGCTGAGTTCAACACTCCTTCCCAACTGCTAGCCTAGCTGATTGGAATTTTTTTAAATAGCTATTCCCCCTCCCTGATAACCTTTTCTAGTTGCACTTTTCATTTTGAGGAGGAAAGTTTGCCATTTTTTGGTCAAGTGACGTCTCTGGCAGGAAGAGCAAAGGGCAGCCTAATGGCTATGCTGCTGTCTTTGCCTGCCATGTTTTTGGACACACTGCCAAAAGAAGCTGAAGGGATGGGTCCCATGACACCATCCTGAATTAATTCACCCTATCAGCAACTTGGGCTTCTATGACTTTGGCTTTTAAAGTTGGAAATGTTTATAAAGTTTTTGAAAAGATGAAACTGAACCCCTCCTTCCCACCACAGACACCCCCACCTCATGGCCAAGCTTAGGCAGTGTCAGGGCAGTAGAAGTACCCTCTTCCTCTGGGGGCTGCATTCATCTGTGCATCTCTGTGGGATTCACAGTGGCATGTCATCATATTGACCTGATTGAATGCTTTATGGGGGGACAATTAGGCGTGAAGGCCTGATATTGAAATTCAAATTGATGTAAATGAGGATTCCAACTTTTAAAGTTGGATTCCTGTTATGTCATTGGCAGGGGGCAGGATCAATCGAGTGGGGAAACCCTGCCAGTACAAAAGCCATTTTGGGACTACTGCTCAATTTGCCACAACCTCCGCTGTTTCCCGAAAATAAGGTTGGTAAATCCCAGTCCTTGTGCTCCAGTGCAAATGTCAAAGATGAACAAAATGCCAAAACAACTTGAAATCGCTGAAAATCTGAGACCAAAATTAGTGAAGAGAATAGATAAGTTATTGTTCTAGATTCTGATGAAGATTATAGCTTCAACTATTAAAACTTTTTTTACTCCTTTTTTAAAGTTACAAAGCTAATGTGTGGAGTGGACCAGGCAAGTCCAAATCCATCTCTTTGCTTGTTCCAAAAATCAAATTCAATTGAATCCAATTCTTGATCCCCACAAAAGAAACATATAAGATCTAAGCAGACAAGGAGGTGGGCAATGGTCTGTTCCTCACCACTGTCACCTCAAGGGCAATGTGCATTAGGGTGAGACTCTGGGGCATTTAGGAAATATCTGATGGGGTGGATCTTTGTCACCATAAGCCAAGCTAGTTCTTGGTGCCTGTTTGAAAGTTCTCGTGATGAGGCATTCTGCCAAATGACTGTTCGTCTGCTCAGGGAACCATCCGACAGGCTTTGTCATCTCCTTTTCCCATAGGACTTTCCATGCAGACTGCTGCCTGATGGACGTGTGGTCAAAGATGTTCTTTTGCAGAAATCTTTTCCACAAGGTATAGGCGTACAGCTGTATCCAACTACGTGGAATGTTCCACGGCAGTATGGCCAGACCCATTCTTTGCAACACAGGGGGACAGATACCCAGTGGTACTTGGTGTTTGGATACTGAGGTTCTACGCACAGCTTGATGCAGCCACACAAAGATGGCCATCAGGATTAGGGTGATGTTGAGCATGTTTTTCCTCTCTAGTGGTTTGTACATCGCATCCCAACGACACAGTCCATTTTAGACCCCCACGTGAAACAGAAAATGGCATGGGTGATTGTCACAACACAGGAGTGAGGAATGGGCCAGACCTGTGTCACATACAGTAACAGTTTGCCACACACCTGATGACCAGGTTCTAACTCACAATGGAGCGGGACCGTTGCTCCCACATGCCCAGGTTTTGGTTAATTATACCTACTTGCTCCTATTTGAATCATATCCTGAGCAGCCTCAGGCTATCTGACATGAAGGAACTAAGAGTGGTTATGCCCAGTTCCCAAAGAACATGGTCTCGTTCTTGCTACCATTTACCTTGGCACCTGAGGCCAGTTTGAACTGGTCATTGATGTTAATGAGTCTGCATACTCACAATGGATCCAAGCAAAATATGGTGACATTGTCCATGTATAGGGAGGCTTTGACCCAAGTGCCTCCACTTCGAGGTCTTCATTACTCTTATACCTGAATCGTTCCTGATGGACTCAGCAAAGGGTTCTATACAAAACACAAACAGGATAGGAGAGAGAGGCAGCCCTGCCTAACTCTAGGTTTAATTGGAAAGCTTTCTGAGATCTCACCCATTGAATGCAACTGCCCTACTGATGTTTGCATGGTGCTGTTGGGCCCAATTGTGGATTCCTTCTCCAAACCCCATTTTGGAGAGCACAACCTTCATGTAGGTGTGCGATATTCTGGTCCTTCTCCTGGTCCAGGCTGATGAGACACCCTTGTCCTGCACGTACCTCATGCTACATGGCTACAATCACCTATCAGCGATCTTAGTGTTGGGAACGGAGCAGTTACCTTCAATTTTGTCAACATTCTCCAGAGATGCTGGATGACTAACAGGATGATTCTAACAATCTTTTGTTTCTGATCAAGATAAAAACCAATATCCTGCTGGTAACTATTTACTAGAAGCAGAAGGGTAAAATGCAAAATTGCAAGTCTGAGACAAAAGAGACTTCTTTATCTGAACAGTGGTCCAGAGGGTTTCTTTCTAGAAATCACAGCTCAATTTTAAAAGTTTTCCATGAATTTATTTGAAATTTACATCTGTGATGCATCACATGGCAAAGTACCCAATAAGCATGAAGTGCTGTTTGAGGAAGAGGAAAAATTGACGAGCCAAACTCCCAGACTGACGCCACCTGGCACTGTTTATGGAAAGATAAAGCCAGTGAATTTTTGTCTCCCTCCCCTTTTGTCTGGGAACATTTTTGTAGAAATGGAGAAGAATGAAGCTGAAATCTTAATTGAGAAAAACAAACTTAGAAAACTGAGTTCTGTTTTAAAATTTATTTTTGAAGTTGGAACATGTTATTTGTTTCACCATGGATCTCAACAGGGCAAGAAAGAAATGCTATAACATTTCAACTGCATCTAATTAATGGCTGGCAGTTGCTTTAAGTATTATTTAATGAAAGGTTTAGTAGGGCAATTAAATTATTTAATGATACGACACTACATATTTAAGAATTGCTGCCTGTGTAATACTATTAGGGCCTTTTAATTCTACATACAGTTTGACTCGGTTAGAAAAAGGCATGAAACTTGAGATGACCATATGCAGCAGTCATTACTTACGGGTGCCGGGGATTCGGGCCTTTGTGTTTCGTGAGGGGGGTCTTAAGTTTTTGCCTGGTTTAAGATAAAACTGCTTGTTTTGTTTAAGATGCAAGTATGATTTCTTGATTCCCCTCCCTCCCCCGCCCGAGAAGTGCACATGCAGTTTATGGGCGTTCTCTAAAATTAAAATAGTTTTTTATTGCTTCACCCGCCCTGTTAACAGAGATTTACTGTCAATTGGAATTTTTTTTTGTTTCATCAGGAATCAAGTGGGCAGCTCTATTTGCGGGGATATTAAGTGAACAGGAAGGAAAACTGAGCAGTCTAATCAGACGCACTGTTCATCTGTGATTTATGCAAGGCAGCCTGCCCAGAGTTTAAAAAAAACAAGACATTTCTGTGCCTGGGAAGTTGCAACGGCGCTCAGTTGTTCCTTTTTCCATCCAGAGTCAATGGTGTATAAGAACGCTGCTCCCCAAAAAATATGTTCCGTTAACCTAGAAGGCAGGCTGAAGATCCATCTTGCTTGTGTTTTCCCTGGGAGCGCAGTGAAGCGATTTGCACTGCTATTTTATGGCCAAGAAAGATCCAGTGGCAGAGGAGGAGTTGATTTCAAGCAGAGATAATCATTCAAGTGAACGGCCGTGGCAGGCTATCAATGCAATTAGACTGGAAGGTTTTATTTTATTTTTATTTAGGTGGCTTATTGGTGCAGTTAAAGGAAATCTTGGCCATCGCCTCCGAGAGACAGTCTCTGGGTTGGATCTGCCGTTTGTCTCCAGTAATTGTTTCCCACTTGTATTTAATTAACGTAGTCGAAGGCTGTTCCTTTCCACTCCTTGAATAGAGTTGCAGAAGGTTGCAAAATAACGTCAGCAGCGTGTTTTTTTTAAAATTAAGATCCATCTATATTTAACAAAATCATTCTGGATTTCATCATAAGACTCCTGTCAGCGAACATGAGGCTGAAGAGGAATGGATCGTACACATTGCACAGGTACAGTTAATATTCCTGACCTCTGTATTGGTGCCTTTAAAAGTAAACAGTGAGGTAAGAACTGGAGAGAGGAAAAAAAACGTTGTCGAGTCGTGATTTGCATTTTGTTCTGTTCGTCCTTGGACCCGCTGCTAGCCGAGGCAAACGCACAGATGTGTGTTTGAACTCTCAATCCCATTCACTGTTGGGTTAAAGATTCCTCGGTTTCAGAAAGTTTACCGTTTGTGTGTGTTTGTGAGAAATGTTTCTGTCTTTTCCTTCCCCACTGCATCCACCGGGGGTTGTACGATCCTCTGGGCAGAGCAGTCGAGGAGGAAGTTAGTGCAGATCTTGGGAACAGCATGTGAAGACCAAGAGGAGGTAAACAGACCAACTGCAAGCTCGATGGACATCCTGTTCTGCTTCGATTGCGTCTTGTTTAGGTACTATCTGACGCTACGAATCCTATGTGCTTTTCATTTCTTTCCGCTTTTTTTTTAATCGGACCATCCATTGTCTCTCCTTTTTTTTCCTGAATTTTGTTTTAATTTCTGTCACATTGTGTGCCCAGACTGCATTATGGTTACAAGTTTACTTTTAGCTGGAGCCGTCCTTCACACACATTACGCATTCAGAAGCACTGGCTTCAGATCATCATTGCGTAAGGTTGCTTTGTTCGCTACCGTGTTTTAATTAACGTTATTGACAGCCAAAGTTTATTGATAGGAGCCTCGGGTACCCCCGTTCTAGTGAAGATACGATTGAGCACGCGTCAAGTTAGCTGCCATTAGCGGTGATCTTAATATCACTTTTAACAATCGCTTGTTAGAGCAATTCGTACAGATGGGATTTTCATTAAGTTGATGGTTCAGAATAATGCAAATCAAGAATTCCTTGCTTTGGAGCCCAACGTTGGGTGGGCGCGGGTGAGTGGTTGCAGTATTCTGCCTTATTTGAGCTCTACAGTGGTTCAAATGGCGAATGGGGCATTTGTGTACAAACGCAAGAACTTGACTTTTCACTCAGATTACATGGAAAATAGGTTTGGATGATGGGGGAAGAAGGAACAAGAGTATTACAGTTCAGATGAAAAGATTGCTGAGCTATCGGGAACTTCTATTGGCTGACATATCAGGGTAATAAAGGTTGAGATATAGGTATCAGGAAAACGTACTTAGTACACAGCTATTTTGGCACGTTTTGTTTAGCAATATGGTACTGCAGTGCATTTTGTTGTTCACTCAAAGGTACCACCTATATTCACTAACGTAGTTTAAAGGGAGATTTGTTCTCATCCCTATTTCACACATCTTGTGGTAGATTCCATTGTTTTTTCTTCTATCCCCACCTTCCTAAAAGTAAATGTATATTGCTGATTTTAAAGCTATTGTATATAGTACGAGGTGTTTGTTTCCCTTATTGACAGTGAGAATGAGTTGCGTTTACACAAGATTTTAGGGCAGCGCCACTACATACCAGTCACCTGCTTGGAACTAGTCTCCATTGCTTAATTGAGAGCTGTTTGGAGTTCCAGGGCTAAAAAGAATAGGGAGTCTGGTGTACTGTCTTGGTTTAGACTCAACAGTGCCTGAGATCCATTAATATCTTGATCTCCAGTGCAGCTGAATTTCCAGAAGTCAGTCTTTTTATATTTTGAGTGAACATCAATGGTAGGAACACTGTGCATCTGCCATCCATGCCACTCCTTCAGTATAAGAATTCTCTCAGGCTCCTAATGCAATCAATTTAATTAGATATAAGTGATGCATATATTTGGTTGCTGTCAATGGCACTCCTCACATCAAGATTTCTCTGTGACATGAGCGAGGTAGGAAGCTGAACTCTGCTTGTCACTCAAGACTGGGACTAGATCAACTTTGTTAACTGTGGAGTGATAATGCATGGACTGCTTTACTGTAGGCTGTATTTAGATTTCAAATTGTGCTGCAGAATGTTATGAAGTCATTACATTGCCTGAGGCATGGCCTTGCATTTATATCACATTTTTGTAATCTGTAAGCATTGGAGCACTTTAGAACGTCAATTGTTGTTTTGTAGGGGAGCATATCATTTTTAATTTATTGTATTTTAGCAAAGTATAACTATCCTGAATTAGAAAAATCCTACTTTGATAAGGGAACCATTCTGCATTGCAAGTATCAAAAGCTGTGAATACCTGAGTCCCAAGATAAATTTTGAATGTTAGTTCTGCAGTCCTAAATTCTTGGGTCTTCAGTTAGCTCATTACGAAACTTCTCCATCTGAAGCATACGGACCACAAGTTTGTAGTTCTCAGCTAAAGTATTGGGTGAGTAAAAGTGAAAGAGATGGAGGGAAGATTATGATTCCTCTAGTGCACAGAGCCAGAGAGAGAAGGAAAAGTGCAGTAAAAATTCCCATTTCTGATCTCTTATCCAGTTGTCTTTGTTGGAAAGTGTGTGGTAAAGAACAGGGTGTGATCAACCACAGTTTAATAGTTTGGCATCACTTGTAAGTGAAGAATGGCTGGCAAGTAATTGGAGGGCTGGGCTGCTGGATTGCTGCCTTCAAGAGGAGATGAAAAGAAAATTGGAGGGAAAAAAAATCACATTTTTAAAATTCAGTGATTTACATTAAGTAATTTATTAACCAGAGCAAACATTTGGTCTGAGTTTTCTGTTCTGATGTGGGTCACTGTATTGTTACTTCACTACTAGTGAATTTCGCTTAGCTGAAATATTGTCAGTTTATGTTACATCTATCTTGATGTTTGGTCTGAATTTTTGGTTCCGATTTGGGTCCTCATGCAGTTAGCACCTCACTACTGATGCATTTTGTCTAACTAAAATCTTGACAGTTCATGTTATCTGAATCTAACCTTCCGTTCTGGCTCACACAGGCTTGCCACAAAGCAGTGCTAAGTATGGAGGAATCTACAGTTCCTTCCACCGCCTTGCTCTTGCTCTTGCTCTTTTCACATGAGAAATACCTCATACTGATGTGAGATTGGCTCTGTCCTTTAATCCACATGCTGGCTTATGGTGACATCACAGTCACGAGGTCAAATTCCATATGAATGATAAAGGCATCCAGTTCTACCTCTGCAGCACTTCTCTTGACCTCACATCCATCTCCATATTATCAGACAACCTGCCAAATAATTCATGGATAGAATTCTTTATTTCCTTCCTCATCTTCAAAAGCCTTTTCAAAACATCTTGGCCAATCTTTTGGTCACCTTCTCTAACCCTCTTGCTCAAGGCATGTTCTTTACACCTCTGTGAAGTGCATTGGGATGTTTTTGTGTGATTCTGTTAAAATGCAAGTAGTTGCTGTTGTAACACAACTGGGACTTGAAAGTTCCATGATTTATTTAACTTAAAAGGACAATTGTTTTTCAGTCTCGAATACCATTAAAGAAAACTGATTAACCAGGCAAAATTTCACTGGATTTGAACAGGATGTGATATTCTGTTTTTTATTGAACCTCTCCAGTTCAGTGCAATGTGAAGTTAATAAAAGTTATATTTGTTGTAATCTGTGTAAAAGCAGCAAGCTGCAGCATTTTTTTTCCACTTCAGTAATGGCATGAGTAAAGTTCACAAAAATGCTCTGAGAAAGCAATGACGAGGTTTTGTGGTCCCACTCCTGAGAACATTTTCTAATGGCCATTTTTTAAAAAAAGTGCCAGAATAAATAAATTCATTTTATGCCATAACAATGAAAGTGTATACCTGGTACTAACTCTTAAAGCTTCCCTGCACAAATTCATATTTTTCAGCTCCTAGTTTAACCAACAGAAAAGTACATCTCCATTACAAATGGATGGATGAGAGGTGAAAAGTAAAAATAATTTGCAGTTATGGATTGCCAAATGTGATATGCTTTTATGAGTACTTTATATTTAGAAGTCGCTGATGTATTTCCTTGCAGCCATGGAGGAAGGGCGATGGTTGTAGAAGTCTGCCTTTCCCTGGAGATTTGTGGGTGTATGGAATGTATGGCTGTCTACATCTGTTTTACAAGATCGAGCATAGACTGTGTATGCTCAGCTATAAAGGCTAAAGATGTTGTGTTTTGTCTGCTTCCCAAATGGGGCCATGTTTAAATAGAAATTAATGTATGAAGTGTGTAAGTGCATACATGCACGTATTTTAAAGGCCTAGCTGTTTTAATTTAGAAGGCAGATAGCCTTTTTTAATTTCTTTACGTTGTCTATGTATTGTGCTCACTCAAATCTTTTAAATACATGATTTGTATTGTTTTGTTGAACTGTCCTGTAAGGATTACATTGAGAAATATTGCCCTATATTCTAACATTCTTTCTGAATAGTGAATTCGTAGACATAACATTATCTTTATATACCAGAATGCTCCTTTGATAGGCTGAGAGGAGGAAGGAGACTTAATAGCACAGAAAATCAGAGAATATATTGTTTTTCATCTTTGGCATCTGAGGAAAGGCTCATTCATGTGTTTGAAATGAAAGTCTTCTGACTTGACCAGTAAATAACAAAGACCCTGCCTGTGCTATCTGTAAGGGTCCAAAGTGAAATTATGTAGCCACCCTTGGGTTTGGAGTTTACTACAAAAACTAGCTGGACATTTTTAATATTTGGAAGTTGTGTTCTAAAAGAATGCTTACTTTCACTCTTACTGCAATGTCAAGAGCTAATCTTACTTGACCCTTCCTTCCCTGCTTTGAGTGCCTTTTTTCTATAGGTTACCTATGCCAATAATATTTCTGATAAGGTTGTTGTGTATGTGCTGAGCTTTGGACACCAATCCTTGTTCTCAGGTCACAATAAGGGACAAAACATTTTTCAAAAATCATGTTACATGTAATTTTCAGTAACTTTTTCTTGTTTTTCATTGTGACTTTTTAAAATTTATTCATGGGATGTGGGTGGCGTTGGCAAGGTTAACATTTATTGCCCATCCTTAATTGACCTTGCAGAGGTGATGTGCCATGTCCTTGAACCACTGCAGTATTGTGGGGCAGGTACACCCACTGTTGATGGGCAAGAAATGCTGAGAGTTTAATTCAGTGATGTGGCCACTGCCAAACCAATGCTGGGTGGCCTATCTTGGTCTATAGCAAGTCAATTATCAATTTAGACCATCTAAACCATTGTCATGAGTCTAATGTACAGCTGCAATGTGGTATTTATGGCTTCTGCAACAGGAAGAATTAATGATGCAGATCCATAGACTTTTTGGGTATTTCCTTTTGGCTCTGCTAGTATACATAAGTACAGCTGAAGGAAAGGTTTGTTGGTTACCATGCAGAAGTTTAATGCAAGAGATTCTGGTGATTTCTATTAGAAGAATAAATCCCATATGTTTGTAGTATAGGTGGTGCCCTCTTGAGATTGAGATTAAGCAATTTATTGTGACTTGGGTACAGAAAAATGTAATTCTTTGTGTTGCAAAATTGGGTAAAGTAATTGTAGATTGGTAATTGTAAAATGCTAGGGAGAAAGCATTGCATGGTCCCTTTGAAGGATGGTGCTTTTTCTGTGCTTAGATTTTTAAAAATGCAAGTACATAGAGAACCCAAAATGAAAAATTTTCCAGAAGTCAGGCAGCAGTTTTTAACTAGGCAACAAACAGACTTTTGACTTTAGCTAATCAATTTGAATTAGGCACTTGGATACTAGGAATTTATTAAATTTTAAATCTGATGATTTTGACAACCTAGGACCAAACCTATTGTAGGAAATATTGATACTTCATCACAGGTACAATAGAGGAGGGCAGTGGGAGAAAAAGGAGAGAACAACTGCTACAGCGCTCAGCTCTCAGCTTTCTAGCTCAAAGCACCATCTAGATAATAAATGTACCAAAGAAGAAAGAAGTTTCAGGCAGGAGAATCAACAGAGAAGCCCAAAATATTTCAGAAGATACAAAACCTGGCAGTAATTTAGAGAGTAACTAAATTATTTGTTTTTGTAAATAAGTGGGAATTGTACTTATTGGAACAGCATACTATTAAAATCTTGTTTTATTTGTTTATTAATAGTTTAGTCAAGTTGTTCACTGTTAGATAAATAAATTGTTGCGTGTTGATTTTAGCGTGAATATGAAGGATTTATTTTGTATGTAGTCACTAGAAGTTGCTGAAGAACAGGTCACACCACTTCTCTCTCCCTCTCTCTTTACAGATTATAAGGCGATGTACTCCTTTTTGGGTTTCGGTGTTAGTTCTCAGAGGGAGGGGGGAATCAACCTCCACTTTATAACACTTGGGACTGGCTTGTTTGAACTGGAGAGACATTTGGTCAAATCATGAAATTTGTTTCCTTCATTTAACAATTTCTGGTAAGATAAATTGATTTAATGGAATTTTAAGAGTTCCATATTCGTTTAATGTTTCAAAGGAATCTATGTAGACTTCAGCAAAAACAGAAAATACTGGAAAATCTCAGCAGGTCTGACAGCATCCGTGGAGAGAGAACAGAGTTAGTGTTTCAAGTGTGTGTCATCTAAGGAGAGGTTGTTATACTTTGTGTATGAGGAACAAAATATTCAGGCGATATGTTTGAATTGATAGAAAATGAAGGCTTTCTTGGCAAAACTCTCCCTTTATGTTGTGATCGGTTATTTGCCATTTGGCTGATTATAAACTCAGTGTAAGAAAATAAGCCAAATGCAGGAACCAGGTAAAGCAATGATGCTCAGATTGGACTAAGCTAAGCATTACTTCACTGCAAATTGCCCTATTGCTGCAAATTATTATTTTTGGCATTCCATGGTCAGTTCATCAGACTTTGAGTATTTGCTAGTGGAGACAGTGTTGATAAAGCAAATTCTTCATCTGATGTTGCAATATAACTAAACTCTACTGTAAATGGTGCACATTGTAACTATTGTTAAATTCCTGTGTAGAATGGTGTTTTTGCCCAAGTTGTTGTACTGTGTACTGTTGTGGATACTTAATTATTTGGAAGGTATCATTCTGTTAGTGAAGGTGAAAATTTTGAGGCCACCTAATTGAAGTTTATATTGAGGGGACTGATGGAGTTGAATTGAGCAAATTATTCCCTTGTGAAGGGTTCTAATACTGAGGAAGGCTAAATGATTTAGGAGTATAGAGAAGGCTATTGAAACAGCTCTTGCTTCTCTTCTCTCCTTGGCTTCACACACAGTTTCAACACAAGAAATTCTATACCTTTGCAAACTGACAAATGCTGTATTCCAATAAAATCCAGCCTTCATAGCAAGTTTTCACTTAAAATGGAGTGGAATTTTGAAACATTAAATTTATTCCATTTGTATTTTCAATGCCTTTTTGATATTTGTTTTGTATGTTTTATTTATATAATATTGTTTTAGCACTGGTATTTCAGTGTCCATACATGTTTATGGTTTGAAATTATTCTGAAACATATTTCTAGTTTGAATTGACATCCCGTGTTCAATTTTGATCAACATGAGTAAATGATAATCAAATGAGTAAATACATTGCTCTAAAGTATTTTAAAACAAAAATGTTAGTTTTCCTCTAACTTTCTGCAAACAAAATCCATTTAAGTGGAGAGATAAAAGCAATGTGTTTATTTTGTGTAGTCCTCCTTGTCCTTGGACCAGCTATTCTTTTGTCATATTTACTGCAGGAATAAACATTCCTTTGTGTAGAAAATTCAGAACTTCAAAGGCAATCGCAGTGGTATTGACTTTGGTTTCTGTAACAGTAAACAGTTCCCTAGTCAAAGCTCTCGATATCGGTGCAAATGTTTATTTTTGTCTTATTCCAGTGAATTCTTTTCTACACAGAAATGTTTGTTGGTTGTTGCTGAAGTCTTCAGTGATTTTAAACAAGTTGTCAGTTGCAACAGTTCTAAATTGTAGACATCAGTATAATAACTAACTTAGAAGTGTGACCAGTTACATTGAAATTACTTGTGTTTATTCAACAACACTAAATACAACATGAAAACATCCCTGACAAATGAGAAATTGAGGGATCTTAGCAACGTGCCCTTCCTGTATTGGCAGGCATTTTAAATCAACTAATTTTTAATATTTCAGGATTCAAAATATCTAATTTTAATGACCAAATTTTTTTAACAATGAAGGTTTTTTTTTGGGGAGGCCAACACTGTGTGAATATTGCACGTTGATTTTCTGGTGGTTCTAACACTCACCCTAGTTGTTTGGTTGAACTTTGTGGCCCTTGCCAGTTCTGCTCAAAGTTGGTTCCTGTTAGATATGTTAGAGCAGTCAGGGCTGTCTTTAATATTCCTCCTCCTTGTTATGTTTTCTCCCATGTTCCCCATCTAAATGATATGAAAGTGCAGTCCATGTCCAAATGCAGCAAGAACTGAACAAAGTTTATGTTTGGGCTGATCAGTGGCAAGTAATATTCGTGCCCCACAAGTGCCAGGCAATGACCAGTTCCAACAAGAGAGAAATCTAACCATCATCCCATACCATTCATTGGCATTCCTATCACTGTTTCCCCCACTATCAATATCCATTTACCAGATGCTGAACTCGGGTAGCCATATAAATACTGTGCCTCCAAGAGCAGGTCAGAGACTAGGAATCCTGTGGCAAGTAATTTTCTTCCTGATTGTGGACAGACTTTGGGGCAATCTACAAAGCAGAAGTCAGGAGTGTAATGAGATGAGATACTTTCCCCTTGCCTTGTTGAGTGCAGCTGCAACAGCACTCATGAATAAGTCTTGTAATACTAAGTTAAAGTCCAGTACGTTTTTCTGGAATCACAAGCTTTCAGAGCAGTATGCCTTCATCAGGTGAGTCCAGATAAACCTGTTGGACTTAACCTGGTGTTGTGAGACTTCTTACTGTGCCCACCCAGTCCAATGCCAGCATCTCCACATCATAACTAACTTAGTTGTGATGGCAGCACGGTATAATAATGGTTAGCACTTCAGCTTCACAGCTCCAGGGATCTGCGTTCGATTCCCGGCTCGAGTCGCTGTGTGGAGTTTGCACCTTCTCCTCGTGTCTGCGTGGGTTTCCTCCATGTGCATTGTGACAGCAAGCTAAAAAGAACTGTTTTCCCACCCCTCTCCCTGTTGTTTTGAAAATTCTGTTGGTTAGGTGAAAACAAAATCTTGTTTTCCTGAAGAGTGAAAACCTGCTGTTTTTGGGGGGCTGGACCAGTATCTCTCGGTTTTAGGAAGCTGTCTTGTCTTCAAATTGTTCTTTGTTAAGAGTTACACGTTATCATGATGATTTGTTTCTTGTTTGTAATTGATAAAATTTCTTGCTAATTTTCTTACTATACATGGTGACTATATTCTTAAATAAACTTTGTTAAAGGCTCCCTGCTGGATCACTTAATCATACTTGAAGTGAAATATCTCATGCTTATGCTAGCCAAATTCAGAATACAAAACTTGTGATTCAGGAGGGCTTCATAAAACACTTGTGGAGTTTCTAACCTGCACCATAACAGCATCCAAGTGTAACAATTGCTTGATGGCAATGCCAACGATGCCTTCTGTCACCTTGCTAAAGATAGAAGGTAGACTGATACAAGGATAATTGCTGGATTGAATTTGTCCTGCTTATTGTGATGGGGCATACCTGGGCAAATCCTGATTCAGGTGTCTGCTAGTTGTGTAGTTATACTGAAGCAGCTTGGCCAGAGGGAGGCAACTTCTGGACCACAGGGCTTCAGTACTACAATTGTGATGTTGTCAGGGGCATAGCTTTTGCTGCTAGCAGTACCTCAGCCATTCCTTGATATACGGAATGAATCAAATTGGCTGAAGATTGATTTTTGTGGTGGTGGGATGGTCAGGAGGAGGCCAAATGGATTATCCATTCGACACTTCTTGTTGAAAATTGTTGTAAATTCTTTCATGGGCGTCACTGGCTGGTCAGCATTTATTACACATCCCTAGTTGCCCTCAGAGGGTAGTTGAGAGTCAAGCACGTTGCTGTGGCTCTGGAGTCACATGTAGGCCAGACCAAGTAAGGACAGCAGATTTCCTTCCCTTAAGGACAGCAGATTTCCTTCCCTGAAGGACATTAGTTAACCAGATGGGTTTTTCCACAATCAACAATGATTTCATGGTCATCCATAAATTCTTAATTCCAGATTTTTAAAAATTAATTTCAAATTCCTCCATCTGGCATGGTGGGATTCGAACCTGGATCCCTAGAAGGTTAGCTGAGTTTCTAAATTAATAGTCTAGCAAGAATATCACTAGGCCAACGCCTCTCCCCTCTTCTGCACTGAAATGCTGGACCCAGCTATCATTAAGGCTGGGGTGTTCACAGCATCATCTCTCATCAGTTGTTTGAATTTTCACTGTCATTCTTGACTGGATGTGGCAGGATTCTTGATCTGATCCATTAGTTGTGGGATCACTTTGCTCTGTCCATAGCATTCTGTTTCTGCTTTTTGGCGTGCAAGTAGCCTTGTGTTGTAGCTTCACCAAAATTCATCCTTTTAGGTTGCTTGGTGCTGCCCCTGACCTGTTATTTTACATACCCTATGGTAATATTGGAATGATGGATATGGTGGACCATGAAGTTACTGATTGTGATGGAATACAGGACTTCTCACTGTGCTTCATGAATGCCCAGTTTTGAGCTGTTTTAGGTCTGTTCTGAATCTTATCACAGTTAGCAGATAGTCATGTTAAACATCACAACAGATTGTTCTCTGTGTGAAGACAGAGCTTTGTCTTCCTAAGGATTATGTGGCGTTAATTCCTAAACCTGCAGCAGGTAGATTGGTGAGGACAAGACCAAGTACCTTTAGGATTCACTCAACTTGGTCAGTACTGATACTAAGCCACGCTTGATGGATCTTGAAGTCCCCCACCGGAGTAAATCCTGTGTCTTTGAACACTTCTCAGAAGCAGAGAGTTGCAATGTGGAGGAGTACTGATTCATCAGTTGGGTGCATTAGACAGGTTGTATATCCAGTCACTGCATGTTTTGGGTTGAAGGTAACAACCTAACAGTATCCCACTAATAGTGTAATTTTCAGACAGAAATCGGACAAGGTGAGTGAATTGGAATCAGAAAAAAATCAAATGCTAAAACTATTGTAGTGAAACAAAATGTATATCTTACCCGTGTTTAAAATTCCATTGCTTGAAATGGAAATTGGGAAATAGGAAACCTCCATATTTCCCTGCAAGCAATATTTATTTTTTTCCCTGGCCTCAGACATTTAGCTTTTCATGTTTTAGGAAGTATTATTGATCTGTGACATGGATTGTCTTTGTAGTTGATTCCAATAGTCCACTTTGTCCTCCCTTACACCACCTGGACATAATTGTTTAAGTTTTAAATGGCAAGTTTTGAATTATTTTTGTAAGTTTATTATGCAATTATCATTTATTTGAACAGTTTTTATTTTGATGCAAGAGCGCAGAGACCTGAGTAACATTGAAGTTTCTAACTAGAACTCAGTTCCTCCTAAGATCATGGTAAATTGAGAACAGAGATGCTTTGTGAACAGAGGGGTGTTGGGTTAGTATATGTGGACAAGGTCCCTCCTAGTTTTCAGAGTCAAAACCAGGCTGTCTGTACAGTGCACACAAGCAGGCAACAATTCATGTTAGACTTGAGTCACTAAATTGGTAAATTGAGCTGTACAATGGAGACCACTGTTAGTCCGTGATAGGTTAAACTCTGAGAGCTGAACTCATTTCCTGCAAAATCCTACCTTGTGCCAACTTTGCAGCCAACAATAGCTCTTTCAAATTATAGCTTTTAAAGCTAATATTCCCATAGTTTGTAGCTTTCATTAGGCGCCCCTTTTACTACTAAATGCATTGCAACTGCCCTGTTGTACTGTGTAGGAGCCATTTGTTGAAATATTCTGGGGATTTCTGACACGCAAAGTTAATTTGCCAAAACAAACAAAATAGTAGTGGTTGTATTTATTTTTACTGATGTTAAGGACACAAGGAACCTGTAAGTTTCATGAATAGATTATTCTGTTTCAATTTATGAAATTTCCAAGAACTGAGGTAATGCCTTTATAACTTTCTGACGAATGATTTTGTCCCCATCTTATCAAAAAGGGGTATGCTTGCTATTACGTGTGAATTAGATCATATCCAAGTATCTTGTGCTGTGGCAACACTATGTAGTCTTGCTGCTTAAACATGTTTTTAATACCCCAGGAAGTTATACATTAAATGCATTTTGTTTTGGACTTTGAATAATTGGGACTTTGCATCTTGTGCCACCTTTTGTACAGTTCCCAGAATACCTTGGGTAGACTTGATAGTTGCTGTGCCTGATGAGGAAGTTGGTTCTACAGTGGTTCCATGTCTTAGTTGCTACCAGATAAATCTGAACTAAAGTGTTCATTATTCTATGCTGTACCACTATGTAAATTCAACGTCCTGCCCCGTACTATAACTTGGGGAATAGTCTGATTGCAATGGATTCCCTTAACCAAACATGGTCTCCAATCCAAGTTACGGAGAAGTGTGCACAAGTTGACTTGACTTTTCTGGTCACTTGATTTAAATATGCCTTTGCCCCATTGGTCAGTGTCCACTAGAGAGTTGGATAAGAATCTGCTTTTGAGCAAAAACTAGCATAAAGTAAGCTTTCAGTTACTTGTCCAGCCAGTACCATTTTTAATTTAAGGTATTGGCTTATATGGCTAGCTAGTGGAAAGAATCTCAGCTCCAGTCAGGTCTCATTCAAGAGCCAAATGCTCTGCTTTCCCAAGAGACTAAGGAAATTTGGCATGTCTGCCAAAACTCTCACCAGCTTCTACGGATGCACCATAGGAAACATTCTTTCTGGTTTTACCACAGCTTGGTTTAGCTCCTGCTCTGTCCAAGATTGCAATAAACTACAAAGCATCTTGAACAAATCCCAGTCCATCACTCAAACCAGCCTCCCATCCATTGACACTGTCTACACTTTCCGCTGCCTCGGAAAAGCAGCCAGCATAATCAAGGACCTATGCTTCCCAGACAAACTGTCTTCCACCTTCTTCCTTCGGGAAAAAGATACAAAAGCCTGAGGGCACGCACCAATTGACTGAAAAACAGCATCTTCCCTGCTGCTGTCAGACTTTTGAATGGACCTGCCTCGCATTTAAGTTGATCTTTTCTCTACACCCTAACTACAACTGTAACACATTCTGCACACTCTCCTTCCCAGTGTACAGTATGCTTTGTCTATAGAATGCACAAGAAACAGTACTTTTCACTGTATACTAATTCATGTGACTATAAATAAAATTCATTTGGTTGGTTTAATGATGAAAAGCCCGAGAGTACTGTGGGCCAGTCCAGCGCAGTTGTCAGATTTCATCGCCTGCTACAGAGGGTTGACTAGATTTGAACCTTCTTTGACTAGGCATTTCAGCCTGCAGCTAGCATTATCCGAACAAGGTCTAGTAATGTCCCTATTGTCATTTAAAACCTCTGCGAATGTCTGTGCCCTACCTCATCAAATTCTGACCATCATTGCCCCCATGCTTGGTGACTGACATTGGCTCCTGGTTAAGCAGTGCCTTGATTTTAAAATTCTTGTTTTTAAATCCCTCCCATGACCTTTCTGCCGCCAGCCTCTGTAGTATCCTCCAGCCTTATAAATCCTTCCAGGATATTAATGCTCCTCCAATTCTAGCCTTTTGAGCATCCCCACTTCCAATCACTTCATGATTGATGGCTGTTACTTAATTTGATGTCTTAACCTTGTTCTGGAGATCCTTCCCTAATTTGGTCCACCTCTTTTCAACCAACTTCTTTGACCTGATTATTGATTGTCCTCATTTCTCTTTATGTGGCTTGGTGTCATGTTTTGTTCTATAATCCTCCTGTGACATGCCTTGAACTGTTTTATTACATTAAAGTCACTGTATAAAAGTAGTTGTTTTTTCCTGTGATCTAGAAGAACTTGGTGAAGTCAAAATTGTTCTGTCAGGATCTTTAGTTGCTATTTGAGGAAATGGCAACTGTGACACATGCTCCTTGCATCTTCTAACCAGACTTTTGAGATGCTCTCTTAAATCATGCAAAGCCAGTGGAAACTGAATCAGGATTATGCTTTTGTGTATTGGTGTATCCTGGTACATAAATGCGGTGCCATATTTCTCTTTAACCATTCAACATATTGCATCTACTTTTATTTTTCAAGTATTCTGTGATGCCATATTGAATCTTCATAACAACTCTTCCTTTTGGAATTAACTTTTGAGAAGATCTAACTTCAGTTTTGAAGTTTGGCTGAAGAGACTGCCTATCAGTGATCTTTTGAAGGTTGTGGTCAGTAATGCCCTTGTGTCTGAGGGCCTTGGACCAATCATCAATAGTGTAGATATTAACCATCTCGATCTGCTAGTCATCAAGGTTATATTCTTGCCAGAGATGCCCTCTTACTGAAGGATGTAAGTAACCAGCGGTGCAAGGTTCCCACGGTATTTAACAGCATGATTGGAAACTTGCACTGGTGACAAGGAAGCGATTACGAATGTTTGTTTATGCAGCGTTTGAAGTCAAAGTTGATCCAGAATCCAGTGAAAGCAATACGTGCAGCAAGGACTATAAATGGGCATGTGGTTTACGCAGACAGAATTTGGGGTGTTATCTAACTGCCTGGCAGCAAAAGGCCGCAGTCAATTTCCTTTCCTTCTGGAAGTAATTTTGCTCCTTTTTAAAAGATTATAATCATCTCCGCATTCTAATAGGTTTTTGAGCATCAATGAACCATAACACAGGAGTCAGCATTAATTATAATGTCAGTGAATTCCAGGAAGTTGAGCCCTTCCCAGTTCATCAGATTCATCGCTGGAACTGACAATATTTTTGTGTTCCCATACACCACCTTTTTTTTTTAAATGCACAACTGATAGTCTCTGTACAGATATCATAATTACAACAAAAACATGAGGCTGTAACTTGAATTGGCTGCACCTGCGAAGACATTGCCTCAACATTTTACAACAGAGTGTTGCAGAGGGGCCCTGGCAAAGCCCAAACTGAGCATCAGTATGTGTCGCTTGACTGTGCTGGCTATGAGACCTTACAAGATTAGATTAATAGGACAATAACTAGCTGCAATGGATTAGTCCTGTTTCTCATGATCAGAACATACCTGAGTAATTTTCTCCATTGTTGGGTAGATGTCAGTGTTGTAACTGTATTAAAGCAAGTTCGCTTAGAGCTCAGCTAATTCTGGAGCATAGGCCTTCAGAATCGAGTGTCTTCAGCTATTTTTTGATATTATTTGGAATTAACTGAATTGGCTGAATACTGGCATCTGTGATGCTCGGTTCCTCCGTCATTGAGAATGAGGATATTTTTGGAGTTTGCACCTTCAGTCAGTTGTTTCATTGTCCACCATTCATGACGAGATCTGGCAGGACTGCAGAGCTTAGACCTGCCCTGTTAGTTGTGGGATGGTGTAATTCTGCCTATTGAAGGCTACTTGCACTGTTTGGCATGTGTGTTGTAGTTTCATCAAGTTAGTATCTCGTTTTTTGCTGTGCCTAATGCTGCTCCTGTTATGCCCTCATGTACGCCTCATTGAACTAGGAATTGATCCCTAGCTTGATGATGATGTAGACTGAGGCATATCCTGGGCCATGACGTTACAGATTGTAGTTGAATATAATTCTGTTGTTGATGGCCCATAGCACCTCATAGATACCTGGATCTGTTCTGAATCTATCCCATTTATTACAGTGACAGTTCTGTACAGCATGATGGTCGGTATTCTCGGTGTGAAAATGGGATGCTTTGTCCATATATCTGTCCATCACAATATTGATAGAAGCAACCATGACACAGCTTTATCTGTGATGGGTAGATTGGTGAAAGTCAGATGAAACAGGTTTTTCCTTCTTAGTCCTTTCACCAACTGCTGCTGGCTCAGTCTTGCAGTATGTCCTTCAAAACCTGGTCAGTGATACAACCAAGTCACCTTTGGTGATGGGCAATCAAGCCCCCCAACCAAGTACATTCTGTGCCTTTGCGACCTTTAGTGCTTCTTCCAAGTGGTAGTCAATATGGAGGAGTACTGATTTACCAGCTCAGGGAGGATGATAGATTTCCTTGTCCACATTTGATTTGAAAGCTGCCTTGTGGTCCAATGTAAATATTGAGGACTCCCCGAGCAATTCCCAATTTCCCCCCCTCACCACCACCAGCGCTTCCTGCTGGGCTTACTCTGCCAATGGGACTGGTCACGCCCAGGAATGGTGATGGAAGAGTGAGGCATTGGCTGTACTGTATCATTTGGTGAGAATGACTAGATCAGGCTTTTGCTTGACTAGTCTTCAGAGAGAGCTCTCCGAATTCGGGCTCAAATCCCCAGATATCAGTAAGGAGAACTTTGCAATGTTGACTGGTTAGGGTGTGCCTTCCTTGTTTCTGCTGCTTAATTCAATGCCAAGCTTTTCTTCTTCAACTTTCCTTTCGTGGTTTGGTGCAACTGCCTTGCTAGGACATTTCTGTGGATCTGGTGTCGCACGATCTAGAATGCACAAGGATGGAAGATTTCCTTCTCTATGAACCAGATAGATTTTTATGGCAATTCAGTAACTTCATGATCACGGTTACTAACACACACAATCCAGATTTATTTAATAATTTAATTTAAATTCCACCTATTGCTGTGGTAGGATTGACCTTTGTCCGTTGAACACCCAGGATTAATAGTCTAGTAAAATTACCACTACACTGCCATCCCTCTGAAGGGAAGAATATAAGAACATAAGAAATAGGAGCAGGAGTAGGCCATCTAGCCCTTCGAGCCTGCCCCGCCATTCAATAAGATCATGGCTGATCTGTCGTGGCTCAGTTCCACATTCCCGCCCCCTCCCCATAACCCTTAATCCCCTCGCTTATCAAAAACCCATCAACCTGCGTCTTAAAAATATTTAGCGAGGCAGCCTCCACCACTTCAACGGGCAGAGAATTCCAGAGATTCACCACCCTTTGAGTGAAGAAGTTCCTCCTCAACTCCGTTCTAAACCGCCCCCCCTTTATCTTGAGACTGTGCCCCCTAGTCCTACCGTCCTTTCTGAGCGGGAAGAGTCTCTCCACCTCTATCCTATCCATCCCATTCATCATCTTATATGTCTCAATGAGACCTCCCCTCATTCTTCTAAACTCTGACGAGTACAAGCCTAGTTTATTCAGCCTCTCCTCATAGCTCAACCCCCTCAACTCCGGTATCAGCCTAGTAAGCCTTCTCTGCACTCCCTCCAAGGCCAAAATATCCTTGTGTAAGTGCGGCGACCAAAACTGCACACGGTACTCCAGCTGCAGCCTCACCAATGCCCTATACGGCTGCAGCAAGACCTCCCTACTTTTATATTCAATCCCCCTCGCTATGAAGGCCAGCATCCCATTAGCCTTCCTGACCACCTGCTGCACCTGCAGGCTGGGTTTTTGCGACTCATGCACAAGGACCCCGAGGTCCCTCTGCACCGTCGCCTGCTGCAGTTTTTCGCCACGTAAGTAATAGTCCTTCCTACCATTATTCCTACCAAAGTGGACCAAAGGTGAGAGTGAATGCTCTTGAGAGCCCTTGACATTAAGGCCGCATTTACTGACTGTGGCATGAAGAAGTCCCAGCAGAAGTGAAATCATTGGGAACTGGGAAAACTCTTTGTTGTTTGGAGTTGTAGCTCACCCAGAAGAAGATATCTATGGTTATTGGAGACCAAACATCTCAGCCCCAAGACATCACTGCAGGAATCTTTCAGGATATGCCCTCAACCAACCATTTTCAACTGCTTCATCAGTGACCTTCTCTTCATCTTAAAGTCTGAAGTGGGGATGTTAAGCACCATTTGAAATTTCTGAGATAGCCAAGTAGCCAGTGGTAATATGCAGCAAGACCTGGACAACTTTCAGGCCTGGGCTGATAAATGGCAAAGAACATTCATGTCATATAAGTACCAAGCAAGAACCATCTCCAACAAAAGAGAATCTAACAATCTCCCCATGGTATTGCCATTGTTGAATCCCCCTCCATTGACATCCTGGGGGGTTATCATTGGCCAGAAACTGCCATTTAAATACAGTAGTGACAAGAGCAGCTCAGAGGCCAAGAATTTTGCAGCAGGACTTTTTGATTCCTATTAAACATCTACTTGGCACAAGTCAGGAGTGTGAAGGAATGCAGCTCCAAAAACATTTCAGAAATTCAACACTATCTGGGACAAAGCAGCCCCCTTGACTGGCACCCCATTCATCATTTTATTTCCTCCCTACACTACTGGCACATGGTGGCAACAGTGTGTACAAGTAGCAGTATAGCAACTCGCCAATTTCCAATTTAAATGTTGTAAAGATATGTTCATATATACCATATCCATTCTTGTAAGTACTTTAACTTTGCTAGTTTGTCAATTAGGCAACAGAGATTTTGCTCGAATCCTCTGGCAGTGGCATTTATGTTCTAATTAAGATGAATAAAATGCAGCCACAAAGTTAAAGTTTTAAGTTTCATGGGGAGAATGTTTAACACAATGCTAACTTATTTGCAGATTATTACTGAAATCTCAATTAAGTAAATAAAATACTCATGTTTAACAGATCTTAAGGCACTTGAGAAAAGACAGGATAATATTTCAGGTGTAAATAATTTTTCAGCACTAAGCGGAAGGTGGTAAGATTGTATGGTTATCAAATCTGTCTATTTAACAGTGAGCAAAATTGCAAATACTGAATTGCGCAGTGTCTTTGGTTTAGAGAGAAACTGTAAGTCAAGACCTTCAGTAACCCTATTCTGAGAAGTGAAGAAATTAACTAAGATTCTCAGTTTGGCGTTTTGTGGTAACCCCAAATGGAAGCTATAATCATGGCAGCATTGAACAAGAATGGGTTGTATTCAACTCTATAGCCCTCCATAGAAAAATAATCTGCTGCCAATCACAGTGCAAGCTCCTATGTGGAAGTGGTTTTGTCAGATCCATCAACCCCAAGTTATAGTTCATGTGGGGACACATGACATAGGGAGATTAAGGGAAGGGGATATTAAGCAAAGATTTATGGAGTTGGGGTGGAAACTAAAGGCGAAGTCAGAAAGAGTAGTTATATCTGGACTCTTGCCTGTGCCACGGGATAGTTTAGAGAGGAATAGGGAGAGGGAAAGTTTGAACTCGTGGCTGAGGGGATGGTGCAGAAGGGAGGGGTTCAGGTACTTGAGCAATTGGGGCTCATTCTGGGGAAGGTGGGACCTCTATAAGAGGGATGGTCTACACCTGAACCAGAGGGGAATCAATATCCTGGGGGGTAAATTTGCAAAAGCGATGCAGGAAGGTTTAAACTGATTCGGAGGGGGGGAGGGATAGTGAGGAAAGGGGGTGAAAGTGAGGGGGGCATAGTTGGGGAATGCAAGGCACGGCATAGTGGGGGTGGGGCGGAGCAGGGTTTGAAATGCGTGTACTTTAATGCGAGGAGTATTCGCAATAAAGTGGATGAACTTGCAGCGTGGATCAGTACCTGGGACTTTGATGTTGTGGCCATTTCTGAGACATGGATAGAGCAGGGTCAGGAATGGATGTTGCAGGTTCCGGGGTACAAGTGCTTTAGTCGGAGTAGAGAAGAAGGTAGAAGGGGGGGTGGGGTAGCATTGCTAGTCAAGGACTGTATCACAGTGTCGGAGAGAAAGTTTGATGAGGACTTGTCAGTTGAGGTAGTATGGGCGGAGATTAGAAATAGGAGAGGAGAGGTCACCCTGTTGGGAGTCTTTTATAGACCTCCTAAAAGTTCTAGAGAGGTTGAGGAAAGGATTGCGGAGACAATCCTGGTTAGGAGTGAAAGTAATAGGGTAATTGTTATGGGGGACTTTAACTTTACGAATATTGATTGGAGTTGCTATAGTTCTAGCTCGCTAGAGGGGTCAGTGTTTGTACAAAGCGTGCAGGAAGGTTTTTTGTCTCAGTATGTAGACAGGCCAACTAGAGGTGAGGCTATATTGGATTTGGTGCTGGGAAATGAGCCAGACCAGGTGCTAGACTTGGAAGTTGGTGTGCATTTTGGTGATAGTGACCACAATTCGGTTACGTTCACTTTAGTGATGGGAAGAGATAGGCATGAACCTCGGGTCAGCAATTTTAGCTGGGGTAAGGGCGATTATGAGGCTATCAGGAGTGAATTAGGAAGCATGGATTGGATTAGGGGATTACAGGGACTGGGAACGTCTGAAATGTGGAGTTTTTTCAAGGAGCAGCTACTGCGAGTCCTTGATAGGTATGTCCCTGTCAGGCATGGTGGATTTGGTAGATCTAGGGAACCGTGGTGCACTAAAAGAGTTGAGTCGATGGTTAAAAAGAAAAAGGAGGCTTATGTTCGGATGAGATTGGAGGGCTCAGATAGTGCACTAGAAAGCTTTAGATTGGCTAGGAGGGAGTTGAAGAGTGAGTTGAGAAGGGCTAAAAGAGGACATGAGAAGACTTTGGCTGATAGGATTAAGGAGAATCCTAAGGCATTCTATAGGTATGTCAAGAACAGAAGGTTGGTCAGGGCAAGATTAGGGCCAGTTACAGACAGCAGGGGGAAGTTGTGTGTGGAACCGGAGGAGATTGGAGAAGTATTGAACCAATATTTCTCTTCGGTGTTCACGCAGGGGGACATGAATATAGCTGAGGAGGACATTGGGTTGCAGGGGTGTAAAATAGACAGTATTACGGTTGATAAAGAGGATGTGCTGGAAATTCTTGAGGGGCTGAAAATAGATAAGTCCCCTGGTCCGGATGGGATCTACCCTAGGATTCTCTGGGAGGCTAGAGAGGTGATTGCAGAGCCTCTGGCTCAGATCTTCAGGTCGTCATTGGTCTCTGGTGTAGTCCCGGAGGATTGGAGGATAGCGAATGTTGTCCCATTGTTTAAGAAGGGGAACAGAGACTTTGCCGGGAATTATAGACCGGTGAGTCTTACTTCTGTTGTGGGCAAGGTTTTAGAAAAAATTATTAGGGATAGGATTTATAGTTATTTGGAGTGTAATGAATTGATTAGAAATAGTCAGCATGGTTTTGTAGCGGGTAGGTCGTGCCTTACTAACCTTATTGAGTTTTTTGAGAAGGTGACCAAAGAGGTGGATGGGGGTAAGGCAGTTGACGTGGTATACATGGATTTTAGTAAGGCGTTCGATAAGGTTCACCATGGTAGGCTTCTGCAGAAAATGCAGATGTATGGGATTGTGGGTAATCTAGGAAGTTGGATCAGGAATTGGCTATCAGATAGGAGACAGAGGGTGGTGGTGGATGGTAAATATTCATCATGGAGTGCAGTTACGAGTGGTGTGCCTCAGGGATCTGTTTTGGGGCCACTGTTGTTTGTAATTTTTATTAATGATCTGGATGAGGGTATAGTTGGGTGGATTAGTAAATTTGCTGATGACACCAAAGTTGGAGGTGTGGTAGATTGTGAGGAAGGGTGTCATAGTCTGCAGGGAGACTTAGATAGGTTGCAGAGCTGGGCTGAGAGGTGGCGGATGGAATTTAATGCGGAGAAGTGTGAGGTAATTCACTTTGGTAGGAGCAACAGATGTGTCGAGTATAGGGCTAACGGGAGGACTTTGAATAGTGTGGATGAACAGAGGGATCTAGGTGTGTGTGTACATAGATCCCTGAAAGTTGGGAATCAAGTAGATAAGGTTGTCAAGAAGGCGTACGGTGTCTTGGCGTTTATTGGTAGGGGGATTGAATTTAGGAGTCGCAGTGTAATGTTGCAACTGTACACTACTCTAGTGCGGCCGCACTTGGAGTACTGTGTGCAGTTCTGGTCCCCGCATTACAAGAAGGATGTGGAGGCGTTGGAGAGGGTGCAGAGGAGGTTTACTAGGATGTTGCCTGGTATGGTGGGGAGGTCCTATGAGGAGAGACTGAGGGATCTAGGGTTGTTTTTGTTGGAAAGAAGGCGGCTAAGAGGGGATCTTATTGAAACATATAAGATGATTAGAGGTTTAGATAGGGTGGATAGTGATAGCCTTTTTCCTCGGATGGAGAAAGCTAGCACGAGGGGGCATGGCTTTAAATTAAGGGGGGGTAGCTACAGGACGGATGTCAGGGGTAGGTTCTTTACCCAGCGGGTGGTGAGGGATTGGAATGCCCTGCCTGCTGCAGTTGTAAATGCGTCTAGTTTGGGGGCGTTTAAGAGATCTCTGGATAGGTTTATGGACGAAAAGGGATTGGTATAGGCTAGTGGGTCATTGTTTTTGTAACTGGTCGGCGCAACATCGTGGGCCGAAGGGCCTGTTCTGCGCTGTAATGTTCTATGTTCTATGTTCTATATTACAACATGAACTATGGTAATGTCTTGTGGATTTATGGGGGTGGGGAGGATGGAGGGGTGGTGGGTTGCATGGATTGATGTTCGAGTAACATGAAGTAAGATGATAGTGGCAAAGGTTAGGACGAATTGATGGCTTGGGGGAAAAATTGGGAAAACCGAATCTATGATGTGCTTTACGTTCACTAAAATTAATCCAACTCCGTTGATATTCCGGGGGGTTTCATTGATCAGAAACTGAAATGGATTAGTCATTTTAATACTGTGGCTACAACTTCTAAACTAACTTCATCTCTCTCAGATGCCATTCATAATACATTCTCTACTATGATAACACATAGCAAAACATTAAGAGCTTGTGCAAATATATCCAAATAATTAATGGAGCCCACTAGTTTAGAGCTGACTTTAGACACCCGGTATTTCTATCTGCCATAAGATGAGAGGCCTACATTTTAAAAAGTTACAGAAACATTGTATGCAAGTAATCACCTGTTTGAAGATCATAGGAGAAAGTGATATGAAGACAAGGAACCCTAGACATACTTATGCATGTAATATTTGTTGGTGAAGTTGTTGCAGTCAAGGAATGACTTGTGTACTTATTAATTATAAAGATGTGTTCAATTGGCTTTAACGTGGAAACAAATGTTGAATTGTGCAAAATTTGCCCCCACCTTTATACTGACTTGCCAGGGCATGATGTTACCATATCATGTATGTTCATAGGGCTGCTCTTGGAGCAATATAATCATGTGTTATGCCACTACAGAGACTAATCCATTTCCTTATCCAATGCCCTCCCTTGCCTTCGTGTTCCCTAACAAAGGAAAGTGCTTTGATTACTTTCATTTTCTTCCTCCTTTATTGCTAAATTTAGAGTCTCTTGTATCATGAAATATGATAAGTTTTCAATTTATTCTGATGGGTATCGCTGAAGGGAAATGATTGCAGTGAAGCAAGTTCAATATGCCTACAACTATCGTGCAATACGTTCACTTAAATTGTTGCCTTATCACACTCTAACTTGAGAAATCAAATTGACACAGATAGATGGTTTTTCTAGGGACAACAAATGTCTGACTGGAATAACAATTTGTTAAACTATTGGAAATAATGAAAAAAATCTTAAGTAGCTGACACATTTTTATTACTTGATGCAAAATGTGCTGTTTGTACGTAACATTTGTTTGTAATCACTGCAACATGAAGTATGTTAGCTGTGCAGTCATTGATTATGTATGTTACTGGGTATAAAATTACTGGATTGTCTGCATCGTAATAGTGAATTTAATAAAGTGTATGACATGTGGCAGTTATTTGAGGAATGAAACCCCTTAATTAACATGATTATTGCTTAAGCTGTACATAGTCCGGGACTAACAGTACAAGATCTAGCAGCTAGCATGTTTCTGTCCAAACATCTGGGTTACCCCAAAATGCTGAACAAAAGTAGAAGGACAACATTTGTTTTCATTTCTGAGTAAAATAATGGTGTGTAAATTTTACATTTGGCAGTGTAATTGTTGCTATTCCAATCACTTGGCGACCCCTTCCTGGGTGGTTTTATTTTCTCTGCCACCCCTACATGCAAATCTGTCGGCAATTGAAGACTTGTCATTCAAAAGAAAAGAGAATCCTGCACTTTTCTCTGTGATATGGATTTTATGTGAAGAGTAGCTTCTGTTGTCTAACACTGTCAACAGTGAAAACATAGTTTACCTAGCCCAACACAGATGTTTGGACAGAAGATGTTAGCTACTGGATTTTGCACTTTTAATCTCAGGTTGTGCACTGTTTGGGGAAACAAGTTTCTTAATTAAAGGGTTTCATTCCTGAAATGGCTGGCATATGTCACAGATTTTTATTAAATTCGCTAGTACAATGCAGGCATTCCAATAATTTTATATCTGGTGACATAAGTAACTAATGACTGCACAAGTGACATATTTCATGTTGCAGCGCTGAGATCCGAAAATATTATAAACAACATTCTGCATACAAACAGGACAAGTTTTGTATCAATTGAGTAAAATGGATATATTTCTTTTTGCATTTAGTATTTCTATTAAGATTTTAATAAAAGTGAGAATTAGGGGCTTTCCCTTTCCATTAATTAATCTCACTCTGGAAGGAGTAAATCCACTCATGGGTTTCTGCAAAGCCAATGTTCTATTATGGCTAATACTTGAAAGTTCAGCATCAGTTTGTTGAAGGCAAATGGTTGTTCAACTAACTTGATTTGATTTTGTTTTTGAAGAGGGGGCCGATGAGAGCACTATGGTTCATGTTGTGTATATGGACTTTCAAAAGACATTTGACAGTGTACCATATCTGAACGTCCTTGACATTAATAGCCACTGCCAATCTGGCTAAGTCTCAAAGTGGATCTGATAGTAGTGTTGAGCAATTGGTTTTCAGACCAGAGAGAGATATAGTGGTTTTCCATGGGGGCTGGTATTAACTACACTGTTCTTTTTGGTATATATTGATGACCTGGATTTGGATGTAGATGGCATTATATCCAAGTTTGCAGAAGTTGGCAATATAGTTTAATAATAAGGATAGTAACAGACATCCAGGGCAATATAGATGGGCAAGTACCATAGTGATGATATTGCACTGAAGGGGACTGCTTGACAAATCGTCCATGGCGACCCAATGACATCCTGGTGTCCTTTCTGATCCCATCTTCCTGCATGTGGCCCATAAGCCTGCAGCTTACAGCACTTAAGGTATTTTGTAAGAGTTTAGCGTCTCTGCATCCACCACCAACTCGGGCAGCAAATTCCAGACATGTGGCAAATGAAATTTAACGGACTGTCATGATTGATTTTGTCAAGAATGAGGGGAGGCAATATGAGCTAAATAGTATAATTTTGAAGAGGATTTTGGAACAGAGATACCGTGAGGTGTATGCACACACGTTATTTGACAGCACAAGTTGAGAAGACAGCTTCTTATAAAAAGCATATGGCATTCTTGGCTTTGGTAATGAAGCCATTGAGTGCAAAAGTAAGGAGGTTATGCTAAACCTTTCCTAAAAATAGTGGTTGGGCCTCAGTAGTATTATTTCCCATTTAAGAAGGATAACAATGGTTTCGAGAGCGTGCTGAATAGTTAAGGAATGGGAGACCTCAGTTATGGACAAAGTGGAGAATCTGGAATTGGTTTTTCTTCTTTAGGAAGGTTACCAAGAGCTTTACTAAAGGTGTTCAGAACCACCAATGGATTTGATAGAATAAGTGAAGAGAAACTACTTCCCGTGATCAGAAAAGATAGGCTGAAGATAATCGGCAAAGAAACTAGAGGTGAAGTTATATACAGCAAATGTTGTGACTTAAGATGCATTGCCTGAAAGGATGGTGGAAGCAGATTGAATTGCTGCTTAAAAAAAAATCATGATGTGGATATGCCGGCGTTGGACTGGGGTAAACACAGTAAAAAGTCTGACAACACCAGGTTTTAGTCCAACAGATTTATTTGATAGTTTACTATCAAATAAATCGGTTGGACTAAAACCTGGTGTTGTCAGACTTTTTACTTAAAAGAAATCAATCAGATAAATGCTGGAAAAAAATTTATATAATTTGACAGCTCTTTCAACGAACCAGCTCAGGCATGATGGCCCAAATAACATTCTATGCTGTATTGCTGTACGATTCTGCACTCGCTTTACCTGAAGGGGCAACTTGTTGGCATTCTTCTATTTTAAGTTTAGAACAATCAGACAAATTGAGTTCATAGATAGTTCTGGAGTTTGAGGGTGATGTACTTGCCAACCATGCTGCTGCACTGCCCACAGCTTTCTGAAAAATTACATATGAATTCCAAAAACTACAGAGTAGCACACTTGGAGCATTGTGCTGCTTGTGGTGTTTGTTTCATTTTTACTCCCGTATGGTTTGTATCAGTTTACCTTCCTTTAGACCACTGTGTTGCCTTGAGCAAGTTTCTGCTGGCTGTGTTTACACAGAGGGAGAAAAAGCTGAAAGAAGCCAGTTCATGCGTGGTTCTCTATGAAATGCATTTTTTGAAAAAAAATTCTATTCCTGTTTCAACCTGTCTGGTCGAGTAGTTTAGACAGATGTGAGCTTGAGCATGTCCTGGCATGACTGCACTGTGCACACTCTGTTCTTCACAAAATATGCACTGTCTGACTCAAAAGTAGAAAGTGGGAGTTCTCTTGAGCGAAACCATCCTGTTGGGACCGCAATCCTATCAAGTAGGGCGATATATACTCTCTTTCACATACATTGTACAAAGAATTTCCTAATTGGAAAAATAACGCAGTTCTGATTGAAGAGTGTTTAAAAAATCCTGGAATCCCATGTAATAAAATTTGTATTTAACCAGCCAGCTACAGTAAATCAGTGATCCCAGTAATTAATTGTGTTGCACTGTAGATTCTCTTGCTTCATGACTTTTGACTGAGCACATTATTGAAATGTTCAATTTTGGTCCATTTTGAGGAATTTAGGAACGTGGTTTTTTTCTTTACCAGCTGTTTTGTCACAATTAAACAGAAGAACAAAATGCTTCTTTAAGGTTGCATGAAAATTAGTAGCCCTTTGGAACCTTTTCCAAGCTAATTTTTGTGTATGTCTAGTTAGATGAAGTGTGTCGAGGAATTTGACAACATATGATCTTTCTGCAAATACTATGTGCTTTCTAGCAAGGTAAAAATCTGGTTTGAATTGAGTTTAAGCTGAGGCCTTCAGATCTATTTGTGCTAAGACAGGTTTGACGGTCTGATTTTGATACTTGGTCTGGTGCTAAGTTACCTGATCTCAGCATCCCGTGTAGCATCTGGCCTCAACAGCTTAGAATGATTTCCCAATAAATCCATCTTTGGCTGTACTATGCAAATATTTTGTATATGGGGAAATGCATTTTGTTATGCCATACTGTGAATATTTTTGTCTCATTTCTGGATGTAAAAATTATTACATATGTATATGCATTTTTCTAAACACGAACATTATTGTTCTCATGAACCTGGCATTCGTGTGGGAGTGGGCAGTGCTATAGAAAAATCCTGTGAAAGTGAGCAAAATAGAGCATTGAGGATGTAATGTAAAGCTGAAGGTGATTGCAGAGATGATTTAATAGGAGATAAGTATTAAGGAAGCAGGGTTTGTGTTGGAAGCTGAAAACAATCTCACTGATGGTCTTTATTTAGCTGTAAAAGAACAGTAATGCAGGATACGTTGTTGAATACATTGGGGATATCAGAAGAAATGGAGAACGGGTAGAGTTTGGTAACAGCATAAAAGTTGGCCTTGTACTTCAAGATAGTTTTGCTAAAGGGGCTAAATGTTGATCATGGAGAGGAGAGATCTAAGAGAAAATCTTTGGGGTACCCAGAGTGCGATACGATGACAAAGAAAGAGTGATACTCCCAGAGGACCATAGACTGCTTTTCCCTTTTGAGACAGAATTGTCTGGTGGCAATTTAATCTGAGGGTCACCAACCTTCAGGCAAAGAGTAAGTTTGAGAAGGCAGTGCCTTCATGGATAACCTCACCTGACGAAGGGGCAAACCCCGAAAGCTTACTATTAAATAAACTTGTTGGACTTTAACCTGGTGTTGTGAGACTTCTTACTGTGTTAACCTCAGCCAGTACAGGGTTTGAACCATGTTGTTGATGTTGCTTCACGTCACAAACCAGCTATACAGCCAACTGAGCAAATATGGCAGAAAACATAATTATCAACTTTTTGATCAACATCACAAACCAGCCATCCAGCTAACCAAATTGATATGGTATTGTCAACTTTTTGATGGTCTCTGTGCTGTTAGAATGTGCTTCCAATTTTAGCCGTGAATTACTTTTAACTTGCTTCAACTTGCAAGCAGCTGCAACTTATGCATTGCCCTGGGCTAGGAAAGGAGATGGGAAGGGTGGAGTAAGGAACCTGGATTACCTAGCTTGCTTCAGTGATCTCCATTTGGAGTGTGCATGTTGTGAACACCTTGTGAGGATGGGACCTGGATCAAAAATTCCTTCTGTGAATAAATGGCTTGTTGGAGTGGGATAAAAATAGGCAACTTGAACATTATTTTTAAAAAAATGCTTCATCTGATTATTATAAAGTGCACACTGACGGTGATATTAGATCAGGTGACTAAAAGCTTGGTCAAAGAATGTCTAAAAGGGTGAAAGTGAGATAGAGTGGCAGAGAGATTTAGGAAGGGAATCCTAGACAGCTGGAGGCATAGCCCCTAATGGTGGAGCAGTTAAAATCAGGAATGTGCCAAGCAGCCAGAAAAAGACGAGTGCAGAAAACTCAAGTTGTGGGACTGGAAGAGATTGCACAGGTATGGAGGGTCAAGGAGCGATTAGAAAACCAGGATTAAAATGTTAGAATCTTGACTAGGAACCAATGTAATTTAACGAGCACAGGGATGATGGGCAGAATGGTAGGTGCGAGTTAAGAAACGAGCAGCTAAGTTTTAGATGATCTTGAGAGTAGAAAGTGGGCAGCCTTTAAGGTAGCAGAATGCCATGGACCTGGGTTTGATTCTGGTCTAGGGTGGTTGTGTCTGTGTGAAATTTACACATTCGCCCAGTGTACATGTGGATTTCCTCCTTGTGCTCCAGTTTCCATCCACAGGCCAAATATGTGCTGGTTATGTGGATTGGAGGGATGAGCCTGGGTAAGATCCTTCTCTCTTTCGGAGAGTTGGTGCAGTTTCAATGGGCTGAATCGCGTTCCTCTGCATTGGAGGGATTCTATGGATGAGCTGCACGTGTGTTGGAACAATCTTGTCTAAAGGTAAGATGTATGAATGAGAATTTCAGCAGTTGATGAAGTAAGGTGAGGGATAAGTTGATGTTATGGAAGTGGAAGTTGGCAGTCTTAATGATGGCATGAATATGTGGTCAACTATGAAACCAAGGACAGACGGACGGACGGACACACTCTAGCCCACTCTGCCATGTAATAAGATCATGGCTGACCTAATAGTTATCACTCCTTGTTTAATAATCAATCCACCTCTACCTTAAAAATATTCAAAGTTTCTACTTTCACCATCTTTTCAGAGAAATTAATTCATCTTCATTTTAAATGGGTGACCCTTATTTTTGGACAGTGACCCCTGGTTGTAAATTCTCCCATACGAAGAGGAAACAACCCCGCATCTTCTTCTCTTTCCTTCCTTCCCCCCCCCCCCCCCCCCCCAACCAAAACCCATCAGTCTCCTACAGGGTCTTACAGTTTCAATCAATTTGCCCATTACTCCAGCAGATACAAGCCTAGCCTGAACAACCTTTTCCTTTATAAGACAACCCACCCATTCCAGAGTATTAGCCTGGTAAACCTTCTAACTGTTTCCAGCATATTTACACTCTTCCTTAAATAAGTTGACCAATGCTGTACACAATATTCTACATGCAGTCCCATTCATTCAACTGAAGCATAACCTTCCCGCTTTTGTATTCAATTCCCCTTGCAGTAAATGATGCTTTCCTAATTACTTGCTGTACCTACATACTAACTTTTGGTGATTCATGCACCAAGACACTCGGACCTCTCTGCAATCTCTCACTATTTACATCTTATGCTTTTTTATTCTTCCCGCCAAAATGGAGAATTTCACATTTGCTCCCTTTATACTCCATTTGCCTGATCTTTGTCCATTTGCAACTTACCTATATCATTTTGTGGCCACTTTTGTATTTTGTGTTGTCAGCAAATTTGGCAACTGTCCCTTCATCCAAGTCTTTTGTATAAATTGTAAACATTTGAGCTCCCAGCCATCATCCCTGTGGCACACCACTTATTGCATGTTGTCAACCTGAAAAAGATCCATTTATCCCTATTCTGTTCTTACTGTTGGCCAGCCAATCATCTATCCACACAAAGATGTTACTGCCAATATCATGACCTTTTATTTCCTGCAACTGGCTGTGGGCGCACACACACACACACACGCGCGCACACACACACACACACACCCCCCCCCCCCTGCCGTTTCACTAGCTGGGTGATGGGAATAGCTCAGCTCAGTGGTCAACGGCAAAATATCCTGAGGTACCACATGGGAGCATTACCAAACAGACTTTGATACCATGTCACATAAGAAATTAGGGCAGATGTAAGAGCTTGGTCAGATAAGTATACTTTTTAAGGGGTGTTTTAATGGTGGAGGGAGGTAGAGAAGTTTAAGGAAGGAATTTCAGAGCTTGACACTTGGAGCCCAGACAACTAAAGGCATGGCTGCTACTGGTGGAGCGATTTAAAATTAAGCTTCAGAAACCAGAATTAGAGATATGAGAGGTTTATTTGCCCAAGATCTTTTTCCCCCAGCGGAAGAGAAAATTACTTACCTGTTAAGGAAACGATTATCTGTTTTTTTAACCTGAACTTGATTTACATTAATTTCTGTATTGGCACCTAGCCTTGTGTATATTCTGCATGGCCTTTCAGCTTCACTGAAAACTGGAAAAATCTAAGCTATTATAATCTCCTAAATGGAATCTAGATACATTTTGAAATTGAATGCCCTGAGAAATTCTGAACTTCCATTTCTATATAATTGGCAAAGCATATTGCATTGAAATCAGTGTCATGCATTTATGTCTTTGGAAAAGAACGTCAGATTATTTTTCAATGAAGAGATTGATCATGTCCTTGGCTTGGCTTTTTCAACTCTCAAAGGAGTTCACAGGAGTGGAAGTTCACTATATTGCTTCCCTCTATCAGTTAAACTGTAATACAAACCCAAATATTTTCTGTTTCGGCTATCTGTATATTCTACAATGTGGAATATGTTAATTGTATTCTGCATAAAACAGTGTTGTTTAAAAAGAAATTTAATTTGTCATATAAAGTTACAAATGGTCAAACCTCAGGGAAATCACCAGCCTACAGCCAGCTTGCATATAAGCCAAGAGCTTGGGGCTTTTAGTATTGAATGCAAATCTACAACATGACATCCGTGAGTTTCATTTTGTTCCAAATAAAACCAACTCTTAAGTCTGCCTACAGAGAAAATTGAAATTGATCCTGGTGGTTGAAAATGTGATATTTGAGGTAAAACTCTTCTTCTTTGCATGTGTGGAAGATCTTCCTCTGATTCCACATCTTGGAAGTGGCTTCATGAATTAATTTGATGCTTAGTTGAACATGGTTAGGTTATATTAACATTATAACTTTCATGTAATCAATTTTAAGTTTAAAATTGTGGTAAGTGGCAAATTGCCAACATGCCATGGAAAGATAAGCTGACTGGCGGTTGATTAGTCAACTTTTAGACATTTGAGGTGTATTGTAGCAAAGATTGTCACACGCTATGCTTGTACTTGGAGCAAAGAAAATGTTCGCCCTTTTGAAAAGTAGGAAAGGGAGGGGAAACAGTCTGAAAAGAACTTGGGGGAAAGAAGTAAGAAATCTTGCTGGAAATGTGACCACAAATGTCCTAATAATCACCAAGATGATTAGTTAAGATGTGGGGAGAGTACTGATGCAGAACTTGGTTCCTACTCGGATATCTTTTAAATTCGGAACAGCTGTTTTCAATCATACGCCTAAAGGTTTTCCTTCTCTTTATAGACGCTCCCTAGATTTATAGTCCTAGCTGTTGATGGAATCAGTGAATTACTTGTCCTTTCATGCCAAATCCAAGCACTTCTGATTGGATGAAAGCAAAGGTTGTTTGAAGCTCAATGCTGATGTAAATGTGGATGTGGTTTGACTAGGTTGAGTTATAGGGAGACAAAGGAGGTCTGAAGGCTGAGAAACAACTATGGTGGGAGATTATTTAAACCATGGTGAAGATAGGTCATTACTTGGACAACAGAAAACAGGAGTGAGTTACAAGATGGTTCTTCAAGCCATGGGAAAAGTCCTGAGGTAGAGGCACGCTTTTATTTAAAAAAAACTTTAGGGTCTGGAGGAGGGAAAAATATGTAAAATTTGTTATAGTTTGATTTATTTCTTAACTGATATCATTATAGCTAACTTAAGCAAGTGACTATATATTAATCTGTAAACTATTTATTAATGTTTTCACCCAGACGCAAGGCACAGTTACCTCCCAAATGATTGATTTGCAAATTACATAAATTGATGTGATGTAACATTTTATTAGGTTTACTGTGGTAGAATGTTAACATCATGCAGCATGCAATGTATTTTTCTGTACACAAAGAATGAATGAATTTCCTGAATAATCTCTTTGAGTGATACTATGCAAACTGTTGAACCAACAAGTGAAGAGAAATTTTTAAATGGTGCAATAAATATTTAATTTCCCCACTGAAAGTGTCTTCAGTATCTGGTAATTTTATGACTATATCTGGAATACGTATACTACGATGACAGCAATGGAGCCTGCCGCTGCAACAACCGGCATTTAGTTATTGATGGAGAGTATCTGAGAGACTGAATTTCAGTTTTCAGCTTGTGCATGTGAACTGCATGTTGAAATCTTCAAAATAGATAGAGCTTGACCTTGGATAGTTGAAATCCCAACTAACAGTTGCACCTGATTTGGTTCAACCTATTTTGATGCATAGTTTATTGTGTCTTGCTATCTCCAGAATTTAAAATAAAAGCCACATTTCTGTAGAACTAGCCATGGATCATGTTGGTTCATGTTGATAATGTTGGTTCAGAAGTGCTCGCTTTATATCACTTTGGTACAGCTTGAGTATTTGATTTATGCTGCTCAAAGTATCAATCTTGAATCTGTAAAATTTGACACTTCAGTGCAGAGTTTGGCGTTCATGAGCCAATATTGCTGAATATGCTTGATATTGCCTAAGCAAAATGGTCAAACTGCAAGAATCTACCCAGTGTTCTGACACCAGCTAGGAACAACTTGGGAGTGTTGTGTGCCTTTTAGACAGCTTACTGACCACATGATCTGTGAATGACTGCAGTATATTCACCAAAACCCCACAATCCTTTTCAATGAATTAAGCTTCTGTACTTCACATTTTGTGTGAACTCTCTGTTACTGAATCTTTGGGTGAGCCAAATATCATTCCCAAATTTGCTCAGAGCAACTTTGGCTGAGTTCATAAATACATTATTAGTGCAGAAATACAGCTATTGTAAATGTAACTTTAAAATTTGTCAGACATTAGTTTGGACATCAGCCCACGTTTCTGAATGGTATCAGGATTACTTAATATAAACACATGTAAATTTTTGTTTTGAAGACTTAATGCCAATGGTTATTCAGTCAGCATAGGGCAGAGGGGTGGTTTACATGGGCAGATTTAAGGAGGTAGTCTACTAAATGGTAACCTTATTTTCCTGCCTGAATGCCTGCATTATGCATTGCCAGACACACTCATCGTCTAGTGTTTGGGCTAATGGAATTGTGATCATTGGAATATTTCTCAATACAAAGATTTCAAACTGTTTCAAATTCAGTTAACTTTACTGCTATCAAGTGGTCTTATTCCTTCATTGCTTAGAGAAAGTTTATGTGCACAGATAGGGATCTCAGCAGCTGTCTTCCCACCTGCGACAGGAATGACGGTTCCTCTCTTTATATGATGGGCAAGGTTTGTTTGATTACAAGATTTATTACCCATACAAAGGCGCTGTGGCTACCGTTGTAGTAAGCAGCTGTGACAGACTTAATGGATCAATAAAATATACTGTCAGAAGTTATGTAAATGGTGCAAATGCTGGCCTGCAGCCAAAACCATTGCAGCATCATGTGTATAAGCTTGTGTACAGCCTGCAGCTTGTAAAATATTTGCTTTCTGTCATGGAGTATTGATATAGAATACCATATGCAGCATAATTTTAAGGACTTTTGGTTGTCCACACTGTCATATTTTCTATAGTTTCATTTGCATTTGAGGTGTAAAGTCATGCCATATATCCGTACTGAAATTTATTGGTAGGTTCTGCGAAGTGCTACTCAAAGCTGCACCATCTTAGTCACAGGTATTGTATTTGTAGCAAGATAAATTTCAAAGCAGGTTTCCAATTAATCTACCTGGAGAGTACTAAAATGCAAGTTGCAGTGAAACATTATCAGTACAAACCTATGATTGTATGGAGTTGCTCGATTAGGCTCTTTTCTTAAAAACCTACTTGCAAAAGCATTTGTGTTGGTACAACTTTGAAGCCGCTTTATGGTCCTGTGGAACGCGAGTATAAATTGGATGTCATGGCCTAGACTGATTGCGAAGCAGTGTGAGGTACATTCCTCCACCGTGCTTCAATCAATTTCATTCCATTGTTACGTTTCCTCTGTTAACTATAGCATTGGTGCAAAACTATTGGACTTGCAAGTTGTTGTATAAGTGCACTCTTAGGCACTTATGTTCACATTGTGCATCCTCATCCCTTTCATTCCATACAGCACCTATTTTTTTACAAAAAACAAGTTGTCAAATAATTTTAAGAATGAACTACACATAATTGCAAGCTTTCTATCAAAATTCAGTTTATTGTATGTTCATGTACAACCATTTTTACTTGACCAGAAGAATGTATTCTAAAGGTCACATGGTTATGTTCTTTGACTGGTGTATTTTGGATCTCTTAAATGTAGATTGACTTAATTTGACTCGCAAACAAAGTAATAACGCTGCCATTATCAATGGGTTCAGCACTCAAGAGGTGGCCAAGGATAGCTTCACAAATGCAGTAGTATATGATCATATGTCATGATTATTTACACTATACCTTCATGACTCTAATGGGGTATAAATAAAATAGCTGCTACCATAATAATAATTCAAATTGCCTTAGAGAATTCCAATTGCATCAAAATTTGACATCTGATCAAAGGGTGGTACACGTGCTAGTGTTAATGGTGCTGGTTTAACAGGCTTACAATCCTGGGTACAGACAGAAAAGTTGCATTTGAATACAAGCAAGGTCAAATACCAATTCCATAAGCCTCAAAGCTGCCTGAGGGGGAATGTGATGTAGAATGCTTAAGGCTATATTTCCTTTCCTTTGGTTTGGTGGGCTTATTTTGAAAATTGAAATTGATCTTATCCTCATTTCTTGCCTTCCTTCGCTCCAACTTTTTTTTTGAGGGCTACGTTTGCAGTGATAGGTTGGTTGCATTCCAAATATTTGATGTCGAGCTTAAAGAGATTTTGGTTAATCTTGTAATGCTATGATAAACACTTGGTTAAACGCCACTGAGGGATATCCAGGATAAGATGCAGCTGGCTGTGATTTTTTTTATATAGAGCAGTTTGAGGACTTGCACAAAACTGCTGTGAGTATTCTGAATTAGCTGCCAATCATGGACTGTTTAGTTTAATGTGTTAAAGTATGCAGTTTTTTGTTTGTTTCAAAAATTTGTGATGCAAGAATGTTGGATATATCAGAGCTAAAAATGCAGTTCCCTGTGATAGGAACTGAGTAAAAAGTTTTGCTGTAGAGTATGTCATGAATTACCATGTTTCCCTTTGTGCATTGTGGGCATGAATTTTAAGTATGTACTAAAATTGGCCTGTAACAGTTGACAAGTTGTGATTGTTCAGAAATATGTGTACTCTGCAGTACCTTCAAGATGCAAACTTGATGACGTTATAGCTGTATATTAAAATGACTGCTTGGGTCCTTCCAGCATATATATCTCTCTGCATCAACTCAAGATTTGATCTTGCATCTTCCATGGCAGACTCTGGAAATGTTGAGTGGAGATTACCTATTAAGGAAAAGCTTTTTCTGAGAATAGGGTGAAAAAGGCTTCTGGCAGTATTTCTTTTTTGTCCTTTTATAAACTGAACAGGAAAAACAGTGTACGTTGCCAAAAAAATGTTATTCCCTAAAATACAAATGCCTGGTATGAACAACTGGGTGGTGTCCAAAATGTCATACGATGGCAAGTAAACAAATGAAGATTAGCTGTAGTAGATGTTGCAGATTAATTGGTTCTGTGTTTAATTTGTGGTCAGAAATCAAGATGTCATTCACTTTCCAATGATTACATCAGAAGGATCCATCAGTCCATTACAGTACCTTTTTTCCCCTTCTATCTCCCTCTTTCTGTCTACTCAGCACCCCCATCTCTTTTATACACACTCGCTCCCCCTCTCCCTCCCCCCGATTTGGCCTCTTCCCATCTTCGCATCCCCACTAGCGCCAGTGTACTTTTCATGGTTCATAGGCAAAATGTCAAGTGGCTGCTAATCCTATTTGACCAGCCATGTGACAAAGGTATAGGATATTTACTGAAGCAGTGCATTCATTCTGCATAAATTGCAAATAGTTTGTTTCCTACTTTGAGAACTATTAAAACATCTACTTTGAGCAATTTGTATTTATCTGGAAGGAGGTCTGCACACTTTTTCTGTATGATCCAATAACGTGCCAGCTCACCTGCTCGCCCATCAGAAGTTGTGGGTTGACTTCCAATGACATGTAAACTCAGTTGACATTGCATTGTTGTACCAAGAAATCCTGCATTGTTCAAGATTCCATCAGTCAAATGAAATGTGATTCGTTCTTGTGGCTTGGGTGGATACAGTCAAAGGAACAGCTTGTTTTTCCTGAAATCTGGCCAGTGTTGCATCCCCAAAATTCTTTTTTTTTCATGGGATTTGCCAACACTGCTAGGCCAGCATTTATTGCCTATTATTAATTAACCTTGAGATGGTGGTGATGAGCTGTTTTTTTTTTGAACTGCTGCAGTCCATGGGGTGCTGGTACATCAACAGTGCTGTTAGGGAAGGAGTTCCAGGATTTTGACCTAGCGATAGTGAAGGAATGGTGATAGTTTCCCAAGTCAGGATGTCGTGTGATTTGGAGGAGAACTTGCACATGGTGCTGTTCCCATGTATCTGCTGAAAATGCTGTCTGAGGAGCCTTGGTGAGTTCCTGCAGTGTATAGATGGCACACAGTGCTGGTGGAGGGAGTACGTGTTAGTAGACGAGGTGCCAATCAAGTGGGCTCCTTTGCTCTGGATCAAACTTTGAGTTGTTGGAGCTGCATTCATCCCAGCAAATGGAGAGCATCCCATCACACTCCTGATTTGTGCTTTTTGCAGATGATAGTAGACAGGCTTTGGGGAGTAAGGAGGTGAGTTAATAGCCACCTCTGACCAGCTCTTGTATTGAATTATTTAGAATCATAGAATCCCCACAGTGCACAAGGAGGCCATTTGGCCCACTGAAGACAATCCCACCCAGGCCCTATCCCTTTAACACCACCTACTTGCTCATCCTTCAGACACTGATTAGACATGGTGAATTGTCTTTCAATCTAACCCGCACATCTTTAGAGTGTGGGAGGAAACCATAACACCTGGAGGAAACCCATGCAGACACGGGGAGAACATGCTAACTCCACCCAGACGGTGACCAGAAGCTGGAATTGAACTCGGGTTCCTGGTGTTGAGAGGCTGCAAGGCTAACCATTCTGCCACCGTGCTGCCCATAATTATTTGAAACAACATAATTCAGAATTAATATGTATGAAACATTTTAGGATGCTACTGAAATATGAGATGATTTATAAATGAGTGTCTTGTTTAGTTAGCAAAAGTCAATTGTTAGCCTTTCGTCCTTTACCATATGTAGAGTTAATTGTTTGCAGACTACTTCTCAGCTCAGAGTTGCTTCATTTGATTTATAAATTTGTGCAAAAATCTTTGTTGTTTTATTTACATTATACCATTGGAATATTTTTGAATAAAAACTATTGACTCAAATATTCTATTTCTTTGCAATTAGGTTAGAATTTTAAGGGATTCCTCCAGATCATTGGTTTAAAAAAAACTGTGACAAAAATTTCATAAGTCAACGAATGTTTCCTTAAATACACAAGTGCACAGCACTGTGGGATATAGGTGAGTGTAAATGTGATGGACTCCTGATTCTGGTTTAACTTTTGAGGAGAATTGGCTTAACTTTTGGGGAGAATCAAGCCATGGAGAAAGGGTCTATCCGTTCTTGTACTCAGGCTCAAGCAGCTAGCCATTAGGGAAGAGCCTTGGAAGTGGTTTGTGCTGTGAGGGGAATTGAATAAAATGGGATGCCTATATAAGATGGTCATTTAAATAAGAAATTGTATTTCAGTAATTTAGGTTTAAACAATGTGCTGGCAGTCTTGTACTGTTTAAAAAGTCTGACAACACCAGGTTTTAGTCCAACCGATCTATTTGATAATAGACTCTCAAGCTTTCAGGGTTAGCCCCTTCGTCAGGTGAATGGAGAGTTCCGGCCTCAGACAGAGCATATAAAGCACAGACAGTTTAGAGATTACTGATTAGAATGTGAATCCTTACACCTAACCTGCTGTTCAAGACCTGAAGTGGCTGACAATGTGAGTGGAAGGAGCACTGATCACAGGTTACAGAGATGTGTATTGTCTCCAGACAGTACAGTAAGTGAGGTTTTGCAAACCCAGGCAAATCACGGGGGTTACAGATGGTGCGACATAAACCCATCTGTAACCCCCGTGACTTGCCTGGGTTTGCAAAACCTCACTTACTGTACTGTCTGGAGACAATACACATCTCTGTGACCTGTGATCAGTGCTCCTTCCACTCACATTGTCAGCCACTTCAGGCCTTGAACAGCAGGTTAGGTGTAAGGATTCGCATTCTAATCAGTAATCTCTAAACTGTCTGTGCTTTATATGCTCTGTCTGAGGCCGGAACTCTCCATTCACCTGACGAAGGGGCTAACCCTGAAAGCTTGAGAGTCTATTATCAAATAAATCGGTTGGACTAAAACCTGGTGTTGTCAGACTTTTTACTGTGTTTACGCCAGTCCAACGCCGGCATACCCACATCAGTCTTGTACTGTACAGTTAAACAATTGTTCAGTGATTAGTGCCTGGAGTCTTTACCAGTTGGTCAATTTCAATGGGATTACTATCAGACATTTTGCTTCAACACTTAAATTGTTTGCAAGTAAATAGAAAAAATCTGGAAATTTTAAAATTCATCCAAGGTAACATTTTACATCTTGGGCAATTTCCTGTATTTATTCAAACTAAATTGCATTTAAGAGTATTTCTAAATTACATTAAGGAGTGTGCAAGATCCATAATGACTTGTATAACAGGCACGTAATACCACTGGCATTTACAGTATTATACTCCAATGCAAAATAAATTTCAGTCTTCACTTAATATGGCAACTGCACATTGCACATTGATAAATGTAGTGGCCATATATATTTCAAACGTAACAGTACAATCTTTCCAGTTGGAAAGGATGAACATATTGTATACTGTAAATATAGCGTGGATAAAAACAGCATGAAACAGTCACTGCTGAACAGCACCTGAATCAACTAAGATTTTATAACTGAAACGTGAGGAAGAGATTGATTTAGATAAAGACTTAATATTCAAGATTTATATTGTAAAATGTGCATCACCAGTTCAACTTTACAAGATTCTGGAGAACTTGTGGTTTGGCTGCTTTGAAGTATATTATACTCAAAGTAACTACTGTATGAATGTATCATATTAGTCATAGAAGATGACAGTATTTAATGTCATTGTTGAGAATTAAGTGCCCATGCAGAGCAAGGCATTAGGCTAAGTAATAGAAATGATTTGAAAATTTGGAATTCCTTGCAGAACAGTTGAGGATCGGATGCAAGGCTCAAGTTCAATGTGCAAGACAACCTTTCCATTGGATTTTGATAAAGCAGGACGTGAGGAAGGGAAAATGGGTCTGAACGTAGTGATTATTTGGTGTGTTCGGGGAATGGAATAGTATCTTCGTTTGCATTGTTCCCCATTCCCATTGCTCATTTCGTTTTCCTTTTAGACTTCATTGTCTTGCACAACATTGTGTAGCATGTTGAATTTCCTTTGTGACGTTTATGTAACCGCTATGAATGTTTGAGACTACAGACATTGTCACATTGAAACTTGTCCACTCCAGTCCCATTCAACTACTCTCTTTGTTTGCTTTTAGGAAGTCAAAGACTAAGCCAAATGGTAAAAAAACAGCAGCAGAGGAGAAGAAATTGTATCTGGAGCCCGAATACACCAAAGCAAGAATAACAGATTTCAACTTTAAGGAGTTGGTGACTTTGCCACGTGAAATTGACCTGAATGAATGGCTAGCTAGCAATAGTAAGTTCCTATTCAGTTACTAAGCAATTACTAGTAAATATTAAAGTCTTATCCCGTATTAACATCAGTGTGATTGGAGACTTGTATGGACCATTTGGGCCAAATGGACTGTTTCTGTACAGTAACTGGTGGCACAGTTGCTGCTGCTTCACAGTGCCAGGGTAACTGTGTGTGGAGTTTGCACGTTCTCTCCATGTCTGCATGGGTTTCCTCCTGGTCCTCCAGGTACCTCCCACAGTCCGAAGATGTGCAGGTTAGGTGGATTATCCATAGTAAAAGCATGGGTTTATGGAGATAGGTTGGAGGGAAGGACCTGAGTGGGATGCTCTTTCGGAGAGTCAGTGTGGACTCAACAGTCCAAATGGCCTTTTTCTGCATTGTAGGCATTCTGTGGACATTTTATATAACAAGTGAACTGGATTATATTCAGAAAGCAGGCAAGGTTGCCGTTCATGTAAAACCACTGTGCAGCAAAACAGTTGTGTTTTTGTGCAGTGAGACCCTGTTTTAACATCAAAAGAAAACTGTCTATCTGGAGCAATATACCCCGTTGAACTCAAACATTTCATCTGATCCTCAACTGTTTGGCGAGTAAATTCCAGTATTTTTGAATATTTCTGTCATTCAGCCTTAGCCAATTGCCTATTAGCCAGTTCACAAGAATGATAGTGAACCTATAATGTTGTAAGACTAAGATATAGTACATTAGAACAATAGTTGTGTTAAGCTGAAATTACTTCAGAACAGTCAAATATCACAATTTATTCATTATCTTGTCAAAGTCTATGGTGTGAATCTCAAGTTTTTATCAAAATCAATCTCTTCATTCCATCCCAGCTGCAAAAACTTAAAGTGCTGTTCTGCTACGATCATTTCATAATTTTGTTCTATCCACTTTATATGTGCAGTACACAAAATTTGAATATAATTAGATCCATATTGTCAGATCCTCTTCTGGTGGAGTTTAATGTCTCCTCTGCTCATTCCAACTGGGTCAGTGGCAGTGTATCCCACATTAGATTGTGAGAAATAGAAACTGGAATGGATCATTGGGCTCAAATGAGTTCTTTCAGTCATTAGTATGATCTTCAATTTTTAGCTCTATTTTCTCATCCATTCCCCATATCCCATGACCAGCTGAGTGTGTCCAAAAATCTGTCCATATCTACATAAATATATTCAAGTATGGAGCAGCCAGAATCATCTGGGGTACAGAATTCCAATTTAATAAAGAAATCCCTCCTTATCTCAGCCCTACATGATTTGTCCCTTTATTGTTTGCTTCTGCCTCTTGTTCCCAAGCCATCAGAAATAGTCTGTGAGTGGTTCCTCTGCCTTGTGAAGACTTTTCAGAATTTTATATATTTTAATGAGATTCTCATTCTCCTAAACTCCAAAGAAGCCCAATTTTTTTCAAGCTGTTGTCCAACAACAGAGTGAATCCAAGTTGTATCATTTTAATGCAATAAATCCTGCCTTAAACAAGGAGACCAAACTTGTGTAAGTACTCCAATTGTAGTCTTACCTAAGCTCTGTGCAAGATTTACTTATTATACTCAAATCACCTTGCAGTAAATGCCAGTGTGCCATTTGACTTCCTAATTGTGTGTTGTACTTGCATGCTGATCTCGTGGCCATTGTCTTGAGTATACTCGACTCTTTCTGAACATTGTTTCCAAGTTCCGTGCCCTTTTTAAAACACAACCTGCTTGGCTATTCTAAACACCGAAATGAAGAACTTCACACTTCCCCACATTATACTCCTTCTGCCATTATTACTCATTCACTTAGCCTGCCTATATGCCTTTGCAGACTCTTTGTACCCTTCTCACCACTTACATTCCCACTGTCCCTAGCTTTACATTATTAGCAAATTTGATTTTTTTTTTATTTATTCATTTATGGGCTATAGTTGTCATTGGCTAGGCTAACATTTGTTGTCCATTCTTTGTTGCCCCTGTGAAGGTGATGAGCTGTTGCCTTGAACCACTGCAGTCCTTGTGGTGTAAGTACACCCACAGTGCTGTTAGAAATAGAGTTCCAAGATCTCAATGAATGAATAGTGCTATATTCCAAGTCAGGATGGTGAGAGGTGGAGGGAAACTTGCAGGTAAAGGTGTTCCCATGTATTTGTTGCCCTTAGCCTTTTAGGTGGCAGAGAATGGAAGGTGCTGTCAAACCTTAGCAAGTTGCTGCAGTATATCTTGTAGTAGATGCATATCAGTGGTGGAGGGAGTGAATGTTGAAGCTGAGTGATGGAGCACCAATCAAGCAGGATGTATTGCCATGGATGGTGTCAAGTTTCTCGATTTGTGGTTGTTGGAGCTGCATTCATTCAAACAGGTGTAGAGCGTCATTTACACTCCTGAATTGTGCCATCTGAAATGGTTGACAGCTTTGGGGAGTCAAGTGATGAGTTACTTGCCACAGAATTCCCAGCCCCTGACCTCTTATAACCACCGTATTTATGTGGTAGGCCTAGTTCAGTTTCTGATCAAAGACAAACCCAAGATGTTGATCATGAGGGATTCAACAATGGTAATGCCTTTGCATGTCAAGGGGAAATGGTTGGATTCTCTCTTTTTGGAGATGCTCATTACTTGGCACTTATCAGCCTGAATGTTGTCCAGATATTGCTGCATATGAACATTGACTGCTTCTTCTGCTTCTTTTTGTCTTAAGTCATCCAAAAAGATTGTAAGTAGTTAAAACGCCAGCATTTATTTTGGGGCACTCCACTAGTTACAACTTTAACAATGCCTTAATTATCTCTACTATTTGCTTCATGTCCATTAACTGATCCTCTGTTCATATGGGATTTACTAGTCTGACTCCTTGAACTCTTTCCTGTGTAGTATTCATTTGTGTGGCACATTATCAAATCAAAGTATATTACATCCATTGGCTTTCCCTTTTCTGTCATACTAGTTACCTCCTTGAAAAACTCTGAATAAACTTTTCAGCAGAACTTCCCTTCTATGAAACCACATTGACCAGTGTTTCCATTCCTGAAAATGTGTGAAAATGGTGATTATGTTGTCTGATGACTGACTATTCATAAGCGCACATGCATCATTGCACATAGGTACTGTACTAGAGGGTTGTCAGTACCATATACCTGCAAAGCATCAATGTTGTCAGGTTAAAGGGAAGAAAATTGACGATGGAAAATTATCTGAGAGTGCACGTTGTTGTACTATTCACAGTATCATCACAACCTCGCAGTGCAGGAGGCCATCATATGCACAAAGTGCCTATCTATTCCTCCAGCCCCTTTCCCTACTAGCTTTCACGTTTTTTTAAAACCCCTTTTCCTAATTTACATTTTCTGATTCAATGTTCATTAAAATATCTAGCCTCAGAATTTTGAACCTGTAATTTGAGTGAAAATGGTATTCAGTGATTTATTAATGTTTTGAAGTTAAATGTGAAAGAATTTGCATCTTGTACAAATTCTAATCCGCTTGCAATGCCACCTGCTGTTCACTGAAGATATTTGACTATTTCACATCAATTGGCTGGTAATGATGAAAGCTTAAAATATGTTTGTTCACCCAAATACATTTTTATTGCTTTAAATTTAATGCATCTTGAGCAATTTATTTACCATAATTTTTGATAAATGTCATCGTGTAACAACATTTTTCTTTTCCACTTTATTCTTTAGCAACAACGTTCTTCAACCATATAAACCTACAGTACAGCACTATCTCTGAATTCTGCACTGGAGATACATGTCAAACGATGACTGTGTGCAATACGTAAGTATAATGAGACTTTGAGGACAGAGTCCATGTTGGTATTCAAAAATCTCCTGTACCTGCATGCATATTCAATGATATCATGAATCTTTGCTTTCCAATCAACCAAAATACTCTTTAAATCATATTGTTTGATTTTAAAATCATGTGGTGATATAACAGTAAATAGCAGATGCGAGCATTAATTTGGCACTGGTCAAACCTTTGTTACTCGACTATAATTACAGTAATGCTTTAATAGTTAATTGTGATTACGTGTATGAGGTATGAGTAACTTGGAGCAGAAAGTGGGCAAAAGGCTGTGCATTTTGTGAATGTTAAATGCTGCAATAGTAGAATAGATGACATCATTGGTGTCAGTCTGATAATTTATATTTTCAAAAATAGGTTTAAAACAGTAACTGTAAATAGTGATGAACCTATTACATTTTTTAGCTTTACTCCGGCTTATATTGTAATACAATGGCTGATTACACAAAAGGGGAGTTAGTCCCAAATGTTCTGACTTAGCAGCCACACAGGGACAAAATTAGTCTGTGATCTTACAAAGAAACATTACCTGGAGCAACTTAATATATTGCTTGTTGAGAAAGTGTGAAAGTTCAGTTGTCTTGCTGCACATAGTGGGTATGTGTGAAGATAGTTGTGACCTTTGGTGGAACTTTTGAAGGAAATGAACTGGATCACTTAAAGCAATAAATTAGCTCAGAGCTTCCTGCTGTCATGGTCCATACAACTTCCTTTATTTCTTTGTGGTCACAGCTATTTGTGATTGCATCAGTTCCATGTATTTTCAGCCCCCAGCCCCATTAAGAGCAGTTGAATTTGGTTTTGTGACTATTTTTTTTTTGAAGATCATTATATTAATGGTTGTAGGAATTGTGGCAAAATATTAATTAAGTCAATGTAACAGCACCTGCTTCACTGTAAGCCCTTAGCCATGCCTCTTGGCTTCTTTCTTTTAAGGAGGTACTCTCTGAGTGCTTTATTTTGTAGAGTATGCTGGAATGTTCACCTTGAACACAATTTAGCTAACAGGCACCTTGCTTTGCCATTTGGTGTAGTAGCTGCAGTTTTCCCAAAACAGGATCAAAACTTGGAGGGTGTGACTTATTGTTGGAATGAATGTGATAACTTGATACGTTTTTGTAACATCAGAGATCATAATCATAAGCTTTGTCCTCTTTGAAGCACAGTAAGGTTGTCTTGCAGCTGCATGTGCCAATTAATATTTTGTTAGAATTTTGTATAGAAAAAAATCATTGCTCGAGGTTATTCTGCAAACTCTTGCTAACACCTGGTGTGAGGGAGAAATTAGCTAATTCTTTCTTAATACGTTGGAGCTCTGGAAACTTCATCCATTCTTGTTATCCAGCTGTAGATTTTAAACTGTATTTTCTGGAGCATTAAATAGGTAATCTTCCTTGCTCTATCTCTGAAACTGCATATTTCTCTAGATTCTTCCTGGTTGCCCATCATACTCTGGTTAGGGCAACACGATGGCACAGTGATTAGCACTGCTGCTTCACAGTGCCAGGGACCCGTGTTCAATTCTTGCTTGGGTCACTGTCTGTGCAGAGTCTGCACATTCTCCTCATGTTTGCGTGGGTTTCCTCCAGGTGCTTTGGTTCCTTCCACAATCTGGTTAGGTGTATTGGCCATGCTAACTTCTTCTGTGTACCCGAACAGGCGCCAGATGTGGCAACTAGGGGATTTTCACAGTAACTTCATTGCACTGTTAATGTAAGCCTACTTGTGATACTAATAAAACTTTTAATACTTTAAAACACTAATAAAAATTTCATGGACAAGATGAATGAATCTGCAGTTTCTTGATTCCTTCCTATTAATTTTCTGAGCACCCAACTTCTCTTCCTGGCCCTATATTGATGAACAATGTAAATGTCCCCCTTAATTGAGATGTTATCCCATTCCTTTCAAAACGGCAATGATTTAAAAAGTTCTTGGTAGCACAGAGCTTGGATATTGCAGAAGATAGAAACTCATTGCTAAAGCATTTCGTCTTGCACTCATCCAGAGAAATGCAAGAATACCAAATTTCAAACGTCCACAGCAATATAATAATGCAGGAGAAAAGGGATTCTGGTTAGCAAGTTAACTTATTGCTATTGTGAAAGCAATGGGAAACCATTGGCTTCCCATGCTTCCAGATAATTTGGGACTCGAGGCTTGAACATATTCCTTTTGTTTGCAGAGACTAGACCTTTGCGTGTGAAGGTGCATCGTTTCCAGCCGATGTAAATGAACCATGTTGAGCTCAATCAATGATCTTAAATTATTTGTTAATGCAGCCAATAGTGTACTTGGAATTATTCAAGTGCTGCATAATTGTGGAATTAGATTTAAAAATCGACATTTTGTTTTTGATTTTGCAAGCAGAGGCTGGTTGAGAACAGTCTGTACTCTGCCTGTTATGAACAGCCGGAAGAACATGCTGTTTGATTCAATCAGTCAATCATTTGGACATATGGCCTCCACCCCTGGCATCACACCAGCAGTGAAACTTGTACACATTTGTTGCTCAATTGTCTGATAAGCAGACTGTCTTTTTGGACTAACAATAGCATCCTATTAATTGGAAGTGCCACTTAGATTGCAATTGCACAGAAGCAATGTGAGTTAGTTTCCTTAACCTATCATTCAAATGTTTGAGACACTTTACCTTTCCAGGGTAATTTTAGGTAGACAGGGCGTGTTTAAGGCCCAAAAGTGGGAGCCTTGGGCCCATTTGTGAGTTTGTAGCAAATAATTTTCGGATCATTGTTTGAAAAAATATCTTCGATGTGCTTGATTTCTACTGTGCACTCACTTGATGACACAAATGGCTAGGACAGTGCTTTCCAAACTGACTTTTCCCAATGTGACCCCATTTCAATGCCTCATACTTCATGTAGCCCCAGAGTTGGTATTGTAGAAAGTTCATAGAAACTCTACAGTGCAGAAGGAGGCCTTTTGGCCCATTGAGTTTGCACTGACAACAATCCCACCTAGGCCCTATCCCCATAACCCCACATATTTACCCCGCTAACCTACTCATCCCCAAGACACTAAGGGGCAATTTAGCATGGCCAGTGCACCAAACCTGCATATCTTTGGATTGTGGGTGTCAACTGCAGGAAACCCACACAGACACAGGGAGAACATGCAAACTCCACACCAACAGTGATCCAAGCTGGAAATTGAACTCGGGTCCCTGGAGCTGAGAGGCAGCAGTGCTAACCACTGTGCTAGCATACTGCCCCGTTGTTGAGTAATAGGAGTTAAAATTGCTGAAAAAATAAGTGGAAAGACCCACCAGTTTACAGTCTGGTGGACCTCAGAGAACAGACCATTAAGCCACCCCCACCAGCAGGGGGGAAAAAAAGCAAACATTTAAAGGGACTGCAGCCCAGTTTGATGACCTCTGGGCTAGGACCCTATTTACAAGACTGTTGATGAGGCCAATCATCATGTGCTTCATCCCACAGTAAAATTCACTTTTGAGATGGAGCAGTCGAATGTGCTTCTTTCTCCAACATGCTTGAGGAAAAATCTGCTTATGGTTTCTCCACCTGCGTCTGCTGCAACCATACCTTCACCAAGCACTTTATACATTGTGGTGATATATTCCAAGCAATCGACGATGGATCGTATCGGCAGTCTTGCAAATGGAGTAATTTGTTCACCTTGCATATATGTCTAGCTTCATTTAGTTCTACACTTAATTGTATTCTCCATTTCAAAGTCTGTGCCTCTGGCCCATGCTTCCCTCAGTGCATCTTTTCCCTTCCTCCCCTTTAGCCATGCAATCAGCTCTCGCTTTAAATTGCCCTGCTTAATTGTCAATTAGATTTAACGTTGTTTATTCTTTAGGGCCTATTTTTAAAATTTGCATTGCTGTTTTTTTGCTCTCTGGCTCCAAACACACACTGCTGCGTTCTGGACCAGTTGCTGTGGAGTTCTGATGTCCGAGATACTAGTCTGTCATTGAGGACAAGGATGCGGAGGAAAAAGTGAAGTCCAAGCTGTGGGAGCAGGGGGCAGGGAGCCTGACCCAGAGGCTTAGCCAAGACAATCACTACCAATTGGAGTGGTGCCCTGCTGGATTGGTATGGCAGCTGCTAATCACCAATCGGGTCATGAATTATGAGTAATGCAGGTGCGGTGGTTGGGGATGTGAGGTGAATGGAGGATGGAATCTTGTTCCCCTGAACACTGTCAGGAAGGAATATTGGCTCCAGGCCTGGGAGTTGGCCTTGGGGTGTTGAGTCACTGGATTGGGGGTGATGAGGATGTTGGGGTTGTGGTGGGACAAAGTAGAGAAAGAAGAGAGAGACAGTGAGAAAGGAAAGTGAGCAAAAAATTGAGTTTTAGGAGTGCTGTGGGTGAAACGCAATCTATACTACTGGGTTTATTTGAGTGGTTTAGTTTAGTGTTATCCAATTTGAATTTATACAGTATTTGTTATATTCAGTGACATTTTATAAGGCATTGCAGCTGCAAATGCACAGTGCTGCATATAAATTGTACAGTCTTCAACTTGTACATTGTTTTTTCTGGGCAGGAAATGTTTGAAGGAATAAACATTGATGGGAACCCATGATTCACTTAATGTTGTTCCACTTAATTTGTGCAATGCAGGAGCACAGCCAGAAATATAACTGAGAACTTACTGTCCTATATTCCGAGTATTCCTTCAGCTTCTTGGGCATCACAATTGAATTTCTCTCTAAAATACCTTTGGTGCCCCCTAAGCCCATCTGCCTCAGAACCCCTGTCCTGGAATTCACCTTTTTTGTTGAAATATTTGATTGCCAATGAAGCAGAAATGAGGGTAAAGCATCCATTTTTCTCTGCCTCTGGGAAATTTCTGCGGTCAAGACATTATATAGATCTATATAGATGTAAATTGTTGATCGGAGCTCAATAAAATAGCTGTCTTGGTTCAGATTTTAACTTTTTTTATATAAAACATTATGTCCATTAAGGAACTAAAGTGTTTGATTTGCCACCAATGCTGTTTGATATCAGCTGGGCACTAATTGGGAGGTTTTTGCCTGGCAGGGAGGGGAAACATGGGATTGGTGGTAAATTTGTGGCCTTATTTTCCCCCTCTCAGTTTTAGCTACTCAGTTAAAATCTGGGCCATTATAAAATCAAGCTGAAGAGCAGAGATTCTGTAACACTGCAACACACTCCCCAGCCAGTGATGCATGCCTGCTTTTGTAGTCCTTGAAAACTTCAGTACTGAGTTTGCGCTTTGTCTTTGCCCAATGTAATTTGGACCCAATAAATGTTGCACTAAAGGCATCTCCACATCTCGTACATTTTATTTCCAACTGTATAATCAAAAGTGGTCATCATTTGTGATGTTTGCAAATATGCTTTTGTTTTGTAGATTTGCCCCCGTTGAGCATTATAAATAAAACTCTCCATGAACTGGAGATTGGGTGAAAGAGTATGTTTACTTTCTGTCTTGTAATCTGGCATTTGTGGTGGCTTGGCTAAAAAGTTTAAATAAAAAACAGGTTATATGTTATTTGAGATGTAATAATGGCCAATGTGGGTGTTTAATTAGGGGTTCACTGCCACAAGGTTAACGTTGTCAAGGTTCCATGTTTGGTATTTCGCAGAGATTCTAATTGAATGAGAGCTTGCAAGTTTTGATTCAGATCCAGGTCCCATTGAAGCACTCATGTCTGCAGGCTTTGGTTGTCATGAATCATTCTTTTTCTGTAAAGAGAGGCTGATAAATTTATGCTCCTGACACTTTTACATCTGCCTTGCATAATTTTCCGTTTGACTTCTGTGCAAACTTGATTGATCTGCACTCATCAGGAGAACAATGGTGTGCGTGAGTGAGTCAAATCTGGTCGAGACACCAAATAACTGCCTGTCAGCAGAATTTGTGGTACTAACCCTGGTGAGCAATTTTAAAAAGTGTGTGTAGTCTTCTCTAAATTTGATAAGAATCTGCCTAAAGTACAACCTTGTCTTTTTAATTTGCAACCCGTGGAAGCTCAGAGCTTTGCAGATGTAACTACCCAACGTTGTGTTAAAACCTGCAGTTGAATATAAACCAGTAATAAGCCTACGTTGATTTGGTTTCTGGAGTTTTGCTGAACAGCCAATTGGTATTAGCAATTATAGACAGAAATGGTTATCACAGAAGTCTTCTAACCTACTTAAACTTCCAAAATTTTTTTTTAAGTTCTCACCATTATTCTCTCTCTCTGCTCTTGTTCATTTCCTCTATTTACCCACTATTTTATCTTGTGACAAGCCAGGCAGATGAGACTATTCTTTACGTGGTCAGAGACTAAGACCTGCAATGTGTTGGGATTAAAGGTAAATCTGCGTCCTACAGAATCAAACCTTTACTTAATCCTTACGTTGTTCCCTCTGTTTTGAAAAGCAGTGTTGTTCAGCTCGGATTGATTGCATGCATGCTGGATCTAAGGATTAGAAATCCTTATAAGCAACTTTCATATCATTAAACTGGTAAAAGCACTGAACTGCGTGAATCGATATTGCATAAGGAATTGGAACAAGAGTAGACCATCTCCCCTATTCAGTTAGATCCTGGCTCTACCTCCATACCCCTTGATTTCCTCAGTATCCAAAAATCTGCTTATACTGTATATTTACTGGATTTGATGAATATCCACAGCCCTCAAGTGGAGAATTGCGAAGATTTACAATCCTTTTGAGAGAAAATGTATCCCTCGTATTGACTCTGAATGGCAAACTCCTTATTCTGAGACAGTGACCCTTTGTTCAAGGGAACATTGGTGCTTTGACTGGAGACATTTGTTTGTAATGACCCAATGCTTTTTCCCTTTCTAATAGGCTGACCACACAACATCATAAACACTGCAGACATGATTTTAAAACTTTGAGGGGGATTATCTGCGCCTGCTGGCTCCTGGCAAGAACCATGATGGCCCGGTAAATCAGGCGTCAGCGGGAAAATGGGTTTTGCGCTGGTCACCAAACGCATTCTGATGCTGTCAGCCCGCCACACTGGCCCTGATTGGGTTCCTGGTCAGAGCAGGTGGGAACCCGATTAAATGTTGAAATTGCCTAGTTTACATCTGGTTCCCTCCCACTATTCACCCCCCTCCTCCCCAGTGAGATCTGCACTAGGTGGCCTTTGGTGCAGGTCCTCGCAAGTAAGGATCTGGCTTGTTGGGTCCTGAGGATCTGGGAAAACCACAAACTCCTCCCCCACACAACGTGCAGGCATGAGGCTGACCCGATGACCACTCACTCGGCTGACCTGCCCCCCCCACCCTCATCCCTCCTGTCCCCCTCAATGAAGGTATTTAAGATGCATTTAAGAGGAATTAAAATAAACATAGCTATCCATGGAGGCCCCTCTGAGGTGCTGAACTTTGAAATTGACAGATTAAGGCTTTCCAGTGACTAGACAGTTTCAAAAAGTTTCTGCTTGCTAGGAAGCCTCAAATTTTAAATCAAAACTGTGTGCATACTTTGGGGCTGAGTACACAACTGTGCAGATTGGAACTGCTGCTATCCCCCCTCCCACCCCAGTGAAATTGACATCTGTCTGTCAGGGGACTCTGCTGTCACCTGTAGCTTCTAGCAGGTAGAAGGGGAAAATCTCTGCTGCAGAATGGAGTGCTGCAATGATTTAAAAACCTGCCAGATGACCAGGGGCATTGAGATTAAAGTGACCTGGCCACTTCAAAGTTTTTACAGCTGACAGGCGGGAATGCAGATGTTGATCACAGGGCTGCCTGAAATTACCATCCCAGGGGAGAGTGGTGAGGTTAACACTTCGTTCCCAGCCCAACCCTGAGCCCACCCCACCCAACCCCTCAGGACCCTTGAGGAACCATCTTCTGCAGCCTGGCAGCTACAGAGGGGCAAATGAATGCTGGACCTACCTCTTTGACCCACCTTGGGGCCCAATGCCCAGGGGGCAGTGCAGTGCCAAGGTGAGTGGCCTGAAAGGGGGGAATCTGAGGGGACTATGGGGGTCTGAGGTGAAATGGGGCCTGAGTGAGGGTCAGGGGAGAAGGGTGGAGGTGGCTGAGTGTATGACCTGAAGGGGATGGTGGCTGAGTATGGGTTCTGAGGGGGAAGTATGTCTGAGTGGGGGGGGTTGAGAGGGAAGAGGGACCTGGTTGGGGAGGTTTTAGAGATTGGGGTTGGGTCACCCTCATGGTTGTATGGTGTGGAGGGGGAGGATTTTGCCTGTTATTTGTGGGTGGGGGAGGATGCCTCTCCGTGAGTGATGAGACACCCTTCTGGTGTCTGTCTCTGAGCGCAGAGATCAGGTTGCCCTCGCGGAACAGAGGGGTAACTGATGGGGTTCTCCCAAGATGAGCTTATTGACATCTTTCAGCTGGGCAGATCCCACCTGATAGATGCTGACAGCGCTAGCGCAAAACACTTGTTTTCCTACTGACATGAGTACTTAGTCCCAATTTGGGAGATTGTGGCTTAGTGTATTGCCTTCATCCCTTTCCTGGCTGATCAAATGGGCTAAACTAGATCACAAACTGTGTGCTTTTTAAAGCAAGATTTCGTTGGTGTGCTTATGGGAGTGCAAGTTGTTGATGGGGCTGAATGAGTTTATGACATCATTGGGCACTCTTTAATGTTAGCAAGTATTTTCCACATTTTACCATTCTGGATCCCCAGAGACTATAACCATCAGGTTGAAAATTATGAACTATAAGGCATTGCTTAGGAAGGAGCTTCCAGTATTATCAATCCTACATTGAGCATCAACGACTTGTATAGCGTGAAGCCTCCCAAGGTGCTTTGTGGAATTGTAATAAAGTATGACACTGAATCAGGTAAAGAAATATTAGGTCAGACGACCAAAGGCTTGGTCAAAGCGATAGATTTTAAGAATTGTATTAAAAGAGAAAAGTGGGCTAAAGGCATGGCCACTAATGATAGAACAGTTAGGATTGAGAATCTTAAGTATATAACATTTTTCTGGCAGTCATTTCAGAAAGAACATTTATTATTAAAATATTAATTTATGTGCCAACACCAATGGACTTGAATGTTGTACTCCCATCGGATGTCAATTTTTTAACCTATTGTCTAAATGCAATGGAGACAAAGAGTCCCTGATTTGCAGTTAAGTAGATTTTAGTATATTTTGTGTAAATGCTGACATTTATGCTTACGTGCAGGTGCAATAACTAACTGGCACACAGCAATGTTCCTCAAACAGCAGTGAGACAGTTGACCAGATACTTGGTTTTAATGTTGATGTTAGCCAGGACATGGAGACACCACACTTCTTGAAGTGGTGCAGTGGACTTATTTTCTTCACATTCTCTGGAGAAGCCAGAAAGATAGCACCTCTGACTCCGCAACACTCCCTAAGTACTGCAGTTAAGTGTCAGAATGTACTGTGCACTTGAGTCTTGAGTTTGTATCAGACTAATATGACTTCAGTGTTCATAGTGTGATAAAAATGCAAGACTTAAACAATGTTTAAGGCTTTAATCTACAGCCTTCTGATCGAGAGCTACACAGAACCAAGAATCGCTCTTTAAACTCTACTGGTAAATTGTTTTTGTAAAACACACACAGCTGATGCTTGTGTCTAAAGAACACTTTGTAACCTCATTGGAAATCTGCAAGCAGCAGAATCGAGAAGTGCTGGAACAAATTTATTTGCCAGATTAATGTTTGACAGGCTAAAGCCGATTACATCACCATGGTCCTATGATCTGCACCTTTGTTCCAAAATGCCCCTACAATTTGATTTCTGTCCTCTGCATCTGTTTACTGAGGTTTCTTCAGAATCTTCACCAAATAAGGGGCAATTTTGCATTGTTGGCTTTCACAAGACCAGCTGTGTGTTTTCTATGGCCCTTCTATGGTTAAAGTATGTTTTTAATAAGTGCTCTATGAACTGCATTGTGAAGCCTCCTTTTTAGGTCTTGTAGCTTGTTGCAAACTTAATATGTTGCCACCCAGAAATGCCAGGCTTCTTCCTTTCAGCCGTGCCTTTCCTTTCATAAAGTGGTGCCTCTCATAATAATTGAAAAGAATGCAAAGTAGGACTAGAATTCAGAATGTGGAAACTATAAAATATTGCTTTCATGGCTAAAACTACAGGAAAAAGGGTTTTTCAGTTCTCAACTCATTTCTATTGTAGGAAAAATCAGATTTCCTTCCTTCAATATTTGCAAAATGATTTGACTGGGAGTAGTATTTGAATATAGAGTAATTGATGGTTTGTGAAAACTCCTGACTTTTCTATTTGCAACCTATTTAATACAATTAAATCTGATAGAGATCTTGCTGTGTTCAAATTGATTTTTCTCTCTTGTTCAGATTGAACTAAGTTGTGGCAATTAGAATAGTTCTTGTGTAATATAAAAAAATTGTGAAATCCTTAAAGCTTTGCACATCCCTGTACTACAATTTGAATAAATTTTAAACTATCAGATTTGAGTGGCATTTCCTCACATATATTAAAGAACGTTAAAATAATGCATGTTTCAGAGCTAGAAGGTGAAATTTACTAACACCTTTAACAACTTCCATTAATTTGATAAACTTCTCACGCTGAAAATATCAGAGTGCTTTTTGCATATAAGGGATAAAGTTATATGTTGGACATGGTACATGGGTGAAGCTGGGAGGAATAGAAGCACAGTTGGAAAGATTATACAGTGATTCCAGAAACTGAAGGAAGTGGCACGATGGAAAAACTTAGACTGGAAAAAGGTATGGAGGGTCTTCAGCAGTAGAATGGAAGTGATGAAAGTAGAGGCAGCGATATTGCAGAGGTGGAAGAAAGCAATTTCGTATTGGAGCAGATTAACTGGGTTTCCTTTCATTCAGACAGCAGTGGTGCGTGCTTCTTGACACTTGAGGTAGCAGCAGAGTTTGGAATTAAAAACAGAGTAGCTTAGCCTCAGTATTCTAAAGTTTCTTTCTGTTTGCACAATTCACTTTTTGCAATCCATCACAACTAAGTTTTGACTGAATACCTATGAGTTTCTGGTTTGAACCTGCTGTATCTTGTGGCTAAATATTTTCCTGCTAATGCTTGCAAGCCAGTACTTGCAAAATACAAACTGCCATGAGCAAGGGAATGATTAAAGGGTGGAGAAGTGTAATTAGCATACAAATATTTTCTCTAGGTAAAATTTAATATTCTAGATATCTGTGGTGAGTTTTGATTGTGAAAGACTTTTACAATAGACAAACAAACTCTGTAAATATTACTATTTTTAGTATAATTATTTACTTAAGGGAACCTATAAGCAGCAATCCTTAATTTTTGAAAGGTATCTAGTTTCTCTTCTCGAACTGCATTTTTAAGCACATTTAATTGTAAATTGCATTTTCTTCCTCTGAATTATTGGTTGTATTTAGACTTTGAGAATGCAACAAGCTTGAGTTCAACTACTCAGGAATTGATAATGTTGAGACATCATAAGCACAATTTTAAGTATAATATCCATGTATATAATGCTGGTATGTAATTTTGGGATTATATTTTGCCACTCTCTCAAGTCTGGCCCATGTAGTTGGTCTGGGGAATTGCAGTCTGAAAATAGGACACAACTAATGACATGTTCAAGTATTGCAGTTGATACAAACTTTGCTGGGTTGAGTGACCAAGAATTAACTGAAGTTGGCAATCCTACCAAAAAGAATACTTGTCTGAATTTTCATGCTTTAAATTTAAGATTGACCTATCAAGTAGAACAGAAGGATCCCAGAGTTCTGCTGAGTTGAAAACTATTGCAGTAGGCTCCTGGAGCAACTGGCAGAAATTTTGTAAATAGCATGCATCTCTAAGAGATCGATGAAAGAAAAAAAGTAAGGAAATTTCACTGATATGGCATATAGCTTACTTTGGTAGTTTAAGTCAACTTACTCCTATTAATATTTGATTTTCTTTGCCCCTGGCACTCTTAATCCAATTTACAATTTCCCATCTTTTAAATTTAATTCATGGGATTTGAGTGTCAGTGGCTAGGTCAGCATTTATTGCCCATCCTGAACGACCCATGAGAGGGTGGTGAACTGGCATCTTGACCACTGCCGTCCAAATAGTGTAGGTTTTTCCCACAGTGCTTATAGAGAGGGAGTTCCAAGGCATTGACCCAGTGTCACTGAAGGAATAGCAATATACTTCCAAGTCAGGATGGTGAGTGGCTTGGAATGGAATTTGCAGATTTGATTTATTATTATTGTCACATGTATTAACATACAGTGAAAAGTATTGTTTCTTGCATACTATACAGACAAAGCATACCGTTCATAGAGAAGGAAATAAGAAGAGTGCAGAATGTAGTGTTACAGTCATAGCTAGAGTGTAGGGAAAGATCAACTTAATACAAGGTAAGTCCATTCAAAAGTCTGACAGCAGCAGAGAAGAAGCTGTTCTTGAGTCAGTTGGAAGGTGACCTCAGACGTTTGTATCATTTTCCTGACAGAAGAAAGTGGAAGAGAGAACGCCCAGAGTGCATGAACTTCTTAATTATGCTGGCTGCTTTGCTGAGGCAGTGGGAAGTGTAGACAGAGTCACTGTATGGGAGGCTGGTTTGCGTGATGGATTGGGCTACATTCACGACCTTTAGTACTTCCTTGCAGTCTTGGGCAGAGCAGGAGCCATACCAAGCTGTGATACATCCAGGTGATGGTGTTCCCATGTCTGCTGCCCTTCCAGATGGTAAAAGTGGGAGTTTGGAGAGTGCTATCTTGGGAGCCTTGGTGAGTTTTTGTAGTTCATCTGTTAGATGGTACATACTGCTGTGCAATCAGCACATTCCTCATGCAGTCTAAGGTGTTCCCTTTACTGTTGGTATTTCTTGCAAGCTGTGCTGAGGAGTGAAAAAGGAAAAGCTTCAATAGCGTGTCTCTTTTTTTCAGCAATAATCAAGTTCTGTTCTCCCAAATGATTACTGAATCACTTTGAGTGTATAGTGACTTATGCAGACAAATGCAGCAATCAACTTACACACTGCCTGTTTAACCAACACCATGAATGGCCAGCTAATTTGATGTTGGTGCTGGTGGAGGAATGTTTGTTGTCTAGGACATGCAATCTCCCTGCTCTTTCAGTAGGATTTTTACACCTGCCTGAACAGGAAAAATGGAATTCATGTCATAAATGTCTGTGCCTCTGTCAGTTCAGTACTACACTGAAGTCTTAGCATGGGGATTTAAGCCATGATTTTCTGATTTGTAAGTTAGAATACTGTTCGGCAAGACAAATAGTGGAAGATAATTTGCTGTCCCTGTTGTTTTAGTTGAGTTTACAATATGGATAGGTAAATTATTAAACTTGGGTTCATAAAAACAGGGTGAAAGTCAATTTCAAAAAATCTCCTTAGCTCTGAATCGGAACAGTTGTTAATTAGGAAAGTTGAAATAGAGAGAATTTTTTGTTTTTGGATACAGCACATATTTTGGAAATTGCTAATTTCTTGTTTTGAAAGGTTTATCTGTTGCAACCATTGCTTGTAGTAATTTGAACTTTTTTTGTCATCAGGCAATATTACTGGTACGATGAAAGGGGAAAGAAGATCAAGTGTACAGCCCCACAGTATGTGGACTTTGTAATGACTTCTGTACAAAAATTTGTGACAGATGAAGATATTTTTCCAACAAAATATGGTAGGTTTTTATGCCTATTTTTCCATTGCTTTGAGCAGCACAAAGCCATCACATGTGCGGATTAGCCATTTCAACTGAACGTTCTTATTTTTATGTTTAATTATGTGCTGCAAACCTGTGTAATTTTAGATTGGGGCCTCTTGGTTTGGAAAAGAATGTCTGAGACTCTGCTACTTTTTACTGTCCTCCCGTAGCTACATCTTCCAAATACTTTGCTATTTTAGGTTTGGTTTGGTAAATGTCCTTAAAGAAGTTCTAAAAGTGGAAAAATGGATCCTTGTATGTTCAGAATGATATTTTTCTTTCTTGATCTTTGATCTTTGACCACTTGTACTGTTTGATAACTCCTTTTAATTTTAATCAATCCATTTCACACCAATATATGAAATCAGTTCCACATTTAGATTGTTGTTTAATATCCTTATTATGTAACAGACTGTAATAACGTCACCAAATTGTGGTATTTAAAATGTATTCTAAAAGTTCTGGCTTAACTCAAACCCTCCACCCACATGCCCCAGCGCCACAACTCCCATATTTTCCCAAATATTCACTTGAGTCACAAGAACTTTCAGACTTATTAAAAGAACACCAAATTGCTCCAATAATTCTAGCCGAATACATTTAATAATAGCAAGCTTTGTGGCATGTATACATGCTAAGCTTGCCTACAGTGTGGCTTGATTTTATGATGCCAGTACTGGATTTGTCATGCCAAAACGAGTTGAACAGTAGAAAAGAACACTGGTTTATGAATCAGGTGGAGAGAGTGTATGATTTTAAAAATGAGACACTAAATTTGAATTCTTCATTCTCCTCCCTTCCCTGCCGTTTTGCTTTGTTTTTTATCTACATATATCTAGCTCACTATCTAACCTGTTGATATGCAGCTACCCATAGAGGCAGGCAATCTTTGCTGTTTCCTGTTTCTATCTCCTGTACTCTTGCCATTCCAGCATTGTGCTGCATAGTCAGTCCTAGACCAGAGGACTGCCAGACACCACATCAGCCCTGAGATTTGTAGTTCCTTCTAATTTGGCACGTGACACTGTAACAAGGAAGTCTAACTTCCATTAATCACACCCTGTTAACCATGCTTTTGGGGGGTGTGTGTGTGTGGTGCGGGGAGGGGGGAGTAGTCAATGCTACCCTACAGACAATCTAATGAACGTTATTATTGTGATATAGTTGATGGTGCAATTGCACTTCTAATATTTTTTCATTGCTTCCAGGATTTGATTGTTGGGTGGGGATGGAGGAGAAGGGAATTGGGGGAGAAGGAGAGAGGAGGGGGGTGGTGGGAGATGGTGGAGGTGTTGGGGAGAGGGTGGTATTGATACCAGAAATGAAAATTTTGAGCTGGGTGGCATAGCTGCAGAGGGTGGATTGAACAAAGCCAAAGGGCTTTGAATTTGAGGATTTTGAAGTCAGAGGAGGGACCAGTGGAGATGGTGAAGACTGCAAGCTGATTAAGATGAGCAAAGTTTTATTTGACATGCAAGTTACAGTCCATTGTATCATGTTGTATAATTTGGAATTTGAGAGGCTGGAAATCTAAGTGTTGAGAGTTGCACGTTAAGGTGAGAACGTGCAGTTGTTTGCAGTTTGGGAATGGAAAGAAAAAACCTGGCAAAATTATGGGGTTTGCTCAACTCTAGGGTAGTAAACTAAGATTGTTACATGCATGGATTCAGTCTGAATGAACAGTTAAACAGGATCATTTCAGCCTTACCATTTGGTGATCGGGAAATAACTTTTGCTCATCCAGAATTTTAATATTAGGCAGTTAATGGCACCACAGGTACTGTGGAATTAAGTGTTAGGGGAAAGCTAGAGTTGGCAGAGATCACCGTAGGAATAAAATCTAACAATGTATGCGGCAAAAAAATGTAGCAGCAGTAATATGTATACGTGAGGAATAGGATTCAGGATTAGCACAACAGTGACCATGGATGAGTGAGATGAAATGCCCAATCAAAGAGATGTTGGCCTTTTTGATATAAATTGGAATGGAACCAGGAGGAGACCGTGCATTGAGAGAGGATAGGCTGGTTGCTTTTATTGGTAAGGCAAGGAGGGATGGAATGCCACATTGTAGGATTGAAGCATCACTTGAGTAATGTTAAAAGCGATGTAGGCAAGACCGAAACCAAACTTCAACAGCAGTACAGATCAAGGGCTTTTGCCTTGATGTAATTTTTTGTAATAAAACTGTCTTGTGGCAGGGTGTACTCATTCTGAAAGATGCAGTCATAATTCTTTTTTCTGTCAGATCTGCATCTTGTTCAGTTTCTGATGTGTCATTTGATAGTTAGTGTTGCAAAACACCACTGAATTGCACATCACTGACTGTTTATACAAGTCAAACTCCTGACTATAGCATGACAGGATGTGACTCGGTCGAAATGATTACCAAGATGGTTACCTAATATGGAACCACCGCCTCAAAATATTTGAACAGACTGGTAATTTTCTGTGACTCAAATATTCAGTAAGTCATGACATAAATAGCCATTTACAACTGTTGCTGGTGTTGTAAAATGTTGTGAGAAGTCTCAACACCAGGTTAAAGTCCAACAGGTTTATTTGGTAGCAAAAGCCATTAGCTTTCGGAGCGCTTGCTGCCCCTTCATCGGGTGAGTGACGAAGGAGCAGCAAGCTCCTTCTGCTCCTCCATCAGGTGAGTCACCTGATGAAGGAGCAGCAAGCGCTCCGAAAGCTAGTGGCTTTTGCTACCAAATAAACCTGTTGGACTTTAACCTGGTGTTGTGAGACTTCTTACTGTATTTACCCCAGTTCAACAGCAGCATCTCCAAGTTGTAAAATGTTAGCAGAGATGCTTTTTTGCAAATACAATATATGTAAGTGGATTTCATTTGGTACTTTACAATTAAAATCTGAAAATTATTATCTAAAAGCTAGGAATGTCTCAGGAATGTTGTTTGTAAAATGCAGCCAAAATTTAGAAAGAGGGGTTGGGATGTTGCAGTTAACCAGTTTCCAGTATGCAAACTGAACACACTTACAAGTGAATCAGGAACTTTAGAAGGTGGTGGTATGATTGCACAGTGGTGTGTGGCTCCCCCTATTGGCACTTAATCTCATTCAACAAATGTGGAGTAAGGACTGGTCCTCGCATGTAGTTTGTACCAATCTTGGAAACCACAAGTTCTCAGTTAGATTTTGGATCAAGTGTATGTTTGCATCATGTGTGTTAATTTATTCAGTCATTGTTCTACACAAGTAGTAGGCTACACAGAGAATGCATGTGAAGGTTGATTTATTGGAAACAACATTAATCTTTTAACATAAAACACCCCAAGGCACTTTACAGGAGCATTAGAAATCAAAATATGGCACCAAATCAGACAGAAATATTAGGTCAGCTGACCAAAAGCTTGGTCATAGTTATACAGCACAGAAACAGGCTCTTCGGTCCACCATGACTATGCCGACCATCAAATACCAATCTATACTAATCCTATTTACCAGCACTTGGTCAAACAAGTGGGTTTAAAAGTATTTTTTGTAAAGGATGAAAGTGAGGTGGCAAGGTGTCAGGAAGGTATTCCAGAGCATAGAGTCCAGGTAACTAAAGGCACAGCCACAAGAATGGAGTGATTAAAACTGGGGATGGTCAAGAGGCCAGAATTAAAGAAATGTAAAATTTTTAAAAAGTTTATATGTCACAAGTAAGGCTTACATTAACACTGCAGTGAAGTAACTGTGAAATTCCCCTAGTCACCTCAGTCCGGCACCTATTCGTGTCAATGCACCTAACCAGCATGTCTTTCAGAATGTGGGAGGAAACCGGAGCCACCCGGAAGAAACCCATGCAGACACAGGGAGAATGTACAAACTCCACACAGACAGTGGCCCAAGCCAGGAATCAGACCCAGGTCACTGGTAGATGTAGGACTTAGAAACAGTAGTGGGCTCTTCAGCCCTCAAGCCTGCACCATCATTCAATAAAATCGTGGCCAATGTGGTTATATTTCAACTCCACTCTGCATCTGTCCCTCATAACCCTTGATCCTCTGCCTATGAAAAATCTGTCTGTCTCTGCTTTGAATAAATTCTGTGGCAGGAATGTTACGGCTGTTCACGCCAGTGGGATTTTCCCATCTTGCTGCTGTGAACGGAGATTGTGTTGGGCGTCAAATTCTCCAACTTTGCTGCAGTGGGAGTGTGGTGTGAATGGTCAGTAAAATCATGCCCAATCACTGCCTCCACCCTTTTCTGGAAAAGAGGATTCCACATACGACCTTTCAGAGAAAAAACTTATCCTCATTTCCAACTTAAGCAGCAGACTCCTGATTCTGGTGTCCTCCACAAAATGAAAACATCCTCTAGGTATCCACTCTATCAAATCCCTCTAGATATTATGTTTCAACAAGATCACATGTCATTCTTCCAAACTGCACTGAGTGTTGGCCCATCATGTCCAATCTTTATTTATAAATAAGCCCCTCATCCCAGGAGTGAGCTGTGTGAACCTTCTCTGGACTGCTTCTAATGCAATGATATGCTTTTTCAAATAAGGAGAATAAAACTTCACACAGTGCTCCAGATGTGATCTCACTGAGGCCTTGTACAACTTTAGTAAAACACTCCCACCTCTATATATTTCATTTCCTTTACAATAAATGCCAACATTCCATTTGTCTCCCTGATCACTTACTGTACCTGCATGCTAACCTTTTGTGTTTCATGTACCAGGACATCCAGATTCCCCTAATCCACTGAGTTCTGCAATTTCTCTCCGTATAAATAGTATACTGAGTTTCCATTCTCCTTGCCAAAGTGGACAAGTTCATGTTTTCTCACATTATATTCCATCTGCTAAATTCAACCTGTTTTATGTATCCCTTTACAGACCCTTTGCCTCCTTTTGACAACTTTGTTGCCTAGCTCTATCTTAGTGTCATCGGCAAACGTATCTTCTGTACACTTGGACCCTCTATCCAAATCATTGATGTAGATTGTAAATAGTTGAGGCCACAGCACTAATCCCTATGGCACTTCATTAGTTACAGCTTGCCAACTCTGACTTTCCTGCTTTCTGTTAGTAGCATGGATAAAGGATTTGTTGGCTATGTTAGCTCCTACACCATGTAATCTTATTTTGTGTAGTCTTGGTGCTGAAGGGATTACAGAGATGGGGAGGGAAAACGCCATGCAGGAATTTGAAAACAATGATGAGAATTGTAAAATCAAGAAATTGTTTGAATGGGAGCCAGTGTGTCATGTTTTCTACATTTAAGATGCTCCTTTAAAACCTATCTTTTGACCATATCTCCTTAAGTGTTCAATGTCACATTTTGTTTTATAAAGCTCCTGTAAAATATCTTGATGTTTTATTATGTTAAAAGCAAATATATTTGATTTGATTTATTATTGTCACATGCATTAACATACAGTGAAAAATATTGTTTCTATGCAGACAAAACATTCTGTTCATAGAGAAGGAAACAAGAGAGTGCAGAAATGTAGTGTTACAATCATAGCTAGGGTGTAGAGAAAGATCAACTTAATGCAAGGTAAGTCCATTCAAAAGTCTGACAGCAGCAGGGAAGAGGCTATTCTTGAGTCTTGATACGTGACCTCAAACTTTTGTAGCTTTTTCCCATGGAAGAAGGTGAAAGAGAATGTTCCGGGTGCGTGAGGTCCTTGATTATGCTGGCTGCTTTGCCGAGGCAGTGGGAAGTGCACATAGAGTCAATGGATGGGAGGCTGGTTTGTTTGATGGATTGGGCTACATTCACGACCTTTTGTAGTTCCTTGCAGTCTTGGGTAGAGCAGGAGCCTTACCAGACTGTGACACAACGAGAAAGAATGCTTTGTATGGTGCATCTGGAAAAGTTGGTGACGGTTGTAGCTGGCATGCCAAATTTCCTTAGTTTTCTGAGAAAGTAAAGGCATTGGTGGCTTTCTTAGCTATAGTGTCGGCATGGGGAGATCTGGACAGGTTGTTGGTGATCTGGGCATCTAAAAAGTTGAAGCTCTTGACTCTTTCTACTTTGTCCTCATTGATGTAGACGGGCATGTTCTCCTTGTGCTTCCTGAAGTCAAAGATAATCTCCTTCGTTTTGTTGACATTAAGGGAGAGATTATTGTTGTTGCACCAGTTCATCAGATTCTCTATCTCGTTGTTTGAGACCTGACCCACTACGGTGGTGTTGTCGGCAAACTTGAAAATCAAATTGAAAATATATATTGTTTTAAGGTGCCACAAAAACGATTAACGCATATAATGAGGGCGTGTGGAGTTGGGAGTAATATATTATCATGGGTAAAGAATTAGTTAAAGAACAGGAACCAGAGCATAGGGATGAAAGGACCATTTTCATATCAGCACGTTGTAACTGAAGGGTGTGCTTTCTCCCTTACCCCAAGTTGGCAGATGGAGAACAGTGTGGGGAAAGTGTGAGGTCACTCAGTTCAGTTGTAATGATAGAAAGAAAAGCAGAACACTTTTTGAAAAGGCATGAAACCTCAAGTGATGTTCGGGGAGATTTGGATGTACTTGGAAACTCAGCGTGCAGATACAGTAACAATTAGGAAGGCCAGTATTGTGTTGGCCTCTATTGTAAGGGATTCAAAAACAAGAATGTTGAATTTGTACATACCTTTGGTGAGACCACATCTGATGTAACTTGTACAGCTTTTGTCCCTGTCTAAATAAGGATATCCTTGTCTTGCAGGCAGTTGAGCAAAGGTTGAATAAATTGGTTCCATGGATGAGTTAGTTCTCCTAATTTGAGAGGCTGATAAACTGAGTCTATGTTCTCTGGAATTTAGGAAAATGAGAGGTGATGCCTGGGGCTAGATTTCTGCTATGGAGCTGGGAAGCTCAGTCTTGTCTTCATGGAAATGACCTCCACACACAAGATTTTCACTGAGCGGAAGAGAGAGAGCAGCAGCGTGGGAGCGTGATCAATTCAGGCCTGCTACCTCTGGCTGAGGTGGGCTTGATAGAATGCTTATTTTGGTTCTCTAAGACTTAGGCCTAGCTTTATAAATGGTTGTTAGGGCCCAGTTTTATAAATGGTTGTTAGGGTCCCTACCTACTTTGTACTTCGTGCCCCATGCCCTCCCTCATGTTTGGGTGCGCCTCCCTGTTCCTATGTGGCACCTTGGTAACACACACATGCTTTTTACAATGAGAGTTCTCACTCATATACACTTGATACAGAAAAAAAATCATGAAATCCATTCAAAGATTTTAAGTCTCCTTAAGCAGTCAATTTGGGTTCAGGTTTCTCACCTGTGAGTCACATCCTTTCCCTGTCAGAAAAAAGGGATCTGCTGAAGATGGGAGTATTTCCACTAACTATATTTAAAGTCCTCCTCAGCCAGCTTGACTCCATGAAAATTCCACCCTCAAAGGCTGTTTTGCCTGGCTGGGGAATTGAGGACATGGCATAGTTTCTGGATTGAAGGGTTGATCATTTAAGTCTGTGATGATAAGACATTACTTCACTCGGAGAATTGAGAGTCTTCGGAATTGTCTGCCTAGAAGGTTATGGATGCTCCCTTGTTGAGTATGTTTGAGGCTAAGGCGACAGATTTCTGATGTCCATGGGGAGCAAGGAAGTGGAGTTGAGGCAGAAGCTCAACCATGATCATCTTGAAGGAAGGAGGAGGCTTGAGGAGCCATCTGGCCTACTCCTATTTGTAATGTTCTTAAAGTTGAGTGCTTATGATTGGGTTCTAATTGTATTTCTCTTTCTCATTGCAGGCAAAGAATTTCCAAACTCCTTTGAGTCTTTAGTTAAAAAGATCTGCAGGTATCTGTTCCATGTACTGACTCACATCTACTGGGCTCATTTTAAGGAGACTGTTGCACTGGAACTGCACGGACACTTAAACGCACTGTATATGCATTTCATGTTATTTATAAGGGAATTCAATTTGGTAGATCCCAAGGAAACACTTGTCATGGATGACCTGACTGAAATCCTCTACAGCAACGCCGCAGCACAGAACCATGTCAAGGAAAGATGAGCCACATGCAGAGGAAAGACATTTGATCATGAAGACTGTGGAACTTAACTGAAATGTGCAGAATCAAGTGTGGAACCTCATTTCACACTCTAAATGCAGTGTTTACTTTTAGGAAAGAACCACATTTGACATGGGAAGATGCTTTCTAGAATGGTGGTACTGCCATTTTTAATATATTATGATATGTTATAAAAAAATGACTAACTTTGAAGTGGCATGCTGGCAAACATGCTCTGTTAACTGCTTCTCCCCTACTGAGTAGGAATGGAATGGATAAGCCTTGGTTTTAACCCAGGAAAATAGAGGTTGGGATTTGTATGGTTATAATCTTGGAATACTGGAGCTATATCATGTTGCTCTGGCAACTAATCAAGTACCTCTCGTTATTATTGCTTGGACCAGTTACGCACGACAGGAATAATTTTTCTTAGCACGTTCTATGTGCAGGCTCCATAGTTATACTTTAAAAGAGAACTTAACATGCAGCTTATAAACAATATTTTGGCTTGCCTTCAGACCTGTGGGATGAAAATTATTTTTCCCTCATTAAGCAATTCTATACTCAGCTAACCTTGCAGATTAGCCTCACTCTAGATAAATAGTCAAAGGCAGTGCTGCTGGGGAGCAAATAGCATGCAAAGGTGGGCACTGCAGTCAGGCCTGATTCGGTACCACGAGGGCCTCTGCTCTGGCACATTTTAATGGTGAGCTCTTGCTGCTTCTCACCCTTGCTCAGCTATCTGGGAAATGTTCCTGATTGGGCAGAAAGGGGAAAGTCAGTCTGATGTTCCTTCAAAGGTAGCCACTTCAGGGTGTACACACATTTCTTTGTAAATACTGTTTAAAGTTAAGGTTGGCGTGCTGTATGTGAATGCAAATAGCAACCTTAGTTTTTTTTTCCATCAGTTCATTATTTGATTTATGGTTATTTTCATTTTCTGTTATAATGCTTCTTCTAAGTTTAGCCAAGTAGCTCGCCCTCATGTTTGCTAGGAATTGAAATAAAAGGGGGGATTGGAGATCAGTACACAGATTTCCGATCTCAGTTGCCTCATTTTTGGTTTTAAAACTGAGGGACAGCACACAATATTTCATTTTAATTATCATTTTATTTAGAAGTGTAGGGGTTTTTTTGCTGTTTAAAGTTTCTCTTGAGTTGGAACATGTTGCACTTGAACCTTGATAGTTGTAGTCAACCTTGGTTTCCAGGTGTGTTCAAGCAAATTTATTTTGTTTCTGGCTTCATTAATATAAAATTACAAATAAAAATAGTGATTACAAAACGATGGGGATTGTCTTTTGTAAGTAAGTCTTCTGTTTCTGAAGTTCTCAAAGTATTCATTGTGTTCTAGGCCTTAGTCTGCTGAAGTTAGTGATGATGGGTGGCACATTGCTTAGCACTGTTGCTTCGCAGCGACAGGGATCTGGGCTCGGTTCTGGCCTCGGGTGACTGACTGTGTGGAGTCTGCACGTTCCCCCCCCACCTGCCTGTGTGGGTTTCCTCCGGGTGCTCCGGCTTCCTCCCACGCTCCAAAGGTGTGTGGATTAGGTTGATTAGCCTTGTTACATTGACCCTTCGTGCCATGGGGATTCACAGGGTAAATGTGTAGGGTTATGGGGATGGGTCTGAATGGGCTCCTCCTGAACTTATAGGGATTTTATGGTGTCAATGTAATAAAAATATAATGTATTGATTCGATGCAGAATCAAGATTATGCTGGAGATTGTTTCAGTCTTCACTGTAATTATCAGTAAGAACACCCTGTGTAAAGTTAAAAGAATTGTCCTGAGTGGATGAGATGTTGCTTGTACCGTGGTAAACTAAAATGAGTCTTAGAATTTTTTGTTTATTTTCAGTTTTGACGGGCATTTTTAAAGGAATTTTACATCTTGCTGTTGAACGTGTTTCTTCAAAATCTTTGCCTTTTTAGATGCCCGCCATAGATTTGAGTATTCATAGGCAGTTTTCTGTAGGGGGGAAGAAGAAAGCAGTCTTGGTAAGTAAAGATTTTTGAGAAGTTGAGTTTTAGAGCATTTTTCTTTGCTAGTCATAACATGTGCATACCCTTCAATTCATTCTTGATTAATAGTATAATGTAATGGGAAGTGTTTGCTATTTATACTTTGGGACTGGCTAAATGGAATATCTCCAAGTTAAATAATATCATTAAATGCTGTGTGAAAGAACATGGACCAGGGTGAAAAAAGTTCTAAAAATACTTTGCACATCTGTGGAGAAAGAAACAGAGTTAACAGAACTTTAGAGTCTCATATTTGACTTAAAACTGTTTCTCTCTCCAAAGATGCAACCAAACTTGCTGAGTATAGTCTTTATTTCTGATTCCAGTCGTCTGCAGTATTTTGCTTTTGTAATAATTACAAATTCCCTGTTTGTCTCTTAGCTGAGCTCTTTGATAGACCAATGTGGCAAGGACATAAGAACATAAGAAATAGGAGCAGCAGTAGGCCATCTAGCCCTTCGAGACTGCACCGCCATTCAATAAGATCATGGCTGATCTGTCGTGGCTCAGTTCCATATTCCCGCCCTCTTCCCATAACCCTTAATCCCCTCTCTTATCAAAAACCCATCAACCCGTGTCTTAAAAATATTTAGCGAGGTAGCCTCCACCACTTCAACGGGCAGAGAATTCCAGAGATTCACCACCCTTTGAATGAAGAAGTTCTTCCTCAACTCCATTCTAAACCGCCTCCCCTTTATCTTGAGGCTGTGCCCCCTAGTCCTACTGTCCTTTCTGAGCAGGAAGAGTCTCTCCACCTCTATCCTATCCATCCCATTCATCATCTTATACGTCTCAATGAGATGGGCCATTTCTGGAAACGATAGAGGGCGAAGCTGGAAATTGCAGGGAAGGACCAGAAGAGACAATTGTAGAAGACTGCTCTGCGTTGGCACTCCTTCTGAGCTTGGTTGGTGCATTGCTCAGACTGTTTTGCCTTCCTGACATTTACAGGCAACAAGTTTAAAAGATGGAAAATAAAATCTTGAATTCATGATCAGCAAATTTCCCTAATTTATAGCAGGTTTTGTCCTGAATTTTGGTCTTTCCTCTAGTAACCTCAATTATTTCTCTTTGCCCCAACAAAACAAAGATTCTGACACACACTTTTTGGAAATCCTCTTTCTACATTTTTTTTTCTTATTCCTGTTATGTGAATATTATTGACAACACCAACGTATGTTGCTTATCAGTTATTGCCCTTGAGAATCTGTTGGTGAGCGGCCACCTTAAACCACTGCAGTCCTTGTATAGGTACATTCACAGTACTATCAGCAAGGGATTTTGACACAGTGACAATGAAGGAAAGGCAATATATTTCAGAATCAGAATCATGTGCAACTTGGAGGGAAATTTGCAACTGGTGATGGTCCCATCTTTCTGCTGCCCTTGTCCTTTAAGTGTTGGTGGTCATGGGCTGGGAAAGTGCTATTGAAGGAACCTTGGGCAGTTTGCTGCAGTGCATCTTATATAAATAGTACAACTGTTTAAGGTGGCTGATCTAGCACTGCTTTGTCCAGGATGTTATCGAGCATCCGGAGTATTGCCAGTACTGCATTCATCCAATGCCATCACAGTCCTGATGTGTGTTTATAGATGGTGGACAAGCTTTGGGAGGCAAGTTACCTGTTGCACAATCCCCAGCTCTAACCAGTTCTTATAACCACAGTGTTTATATGGCAGGCCCCCAAATGCTGAGCTGGGGGATTCAGGAATGGTAATGCCATTAAATATCAGGGGGTAATGTTTAGATTTTTTTCTCTTGTGGAAGATAGTTATTGCCTAGTATGTGTATGATACAAATGTTACTCGCTCCTTAATAGTCCAACTCCGAATGTTATCCAGATCTTTTTGTAAATGGGCATGTGCTTCAGTGTCGGAAGAATTGTGTATGGTGCTGTCATCAACAAACATTTCCCCTTCTGACCTTATGATAGAGGGAAAAGCTAAAGATGGTTGGACCAAGGACACTGCATTGCAGAAGTTTAGCAGCAACATTCTTGAATTGGGCCGATTGACTCTAGCACCCACAACCATCTTTTCTGCTAAGTATAACAACTATCATTGGAAAGTTTCTACTTTGATTCACATTAATTTCAATTTTGTTAAGACCCCTGGGTGCTACACTGGAGGAAGTTCAGTAGGCTGATACCGGAGATGAGGGGGTTAGACTATGAAGAGAGACTAAATAGACTGGGTCTGTACTCGTTGGAGTTTAGAAGGATGAGGGGGGATCTTATAGAGACGTATAAGATAATGAAAGGGATGGATAGGGTAGAGGTAGAGAGATTCTTCCTGCTCAGAAAGGACAGCAGGACTAGAGGGCACAGCCTCAAGATGGAGGGGGGGGAGGTGGGGGCAGTTTAGAACGGAGTTGAGGAGAAACTTCTTCACTCAGGGTGGTGAATCTCTGGAATTCTCTGCCCGTTGAAGTGGTGGAGGCTACCTCGCTAAATATATTTAAGACACGGGTAGATAGTTTTTTGGCAGACAGGGGAATTAAGGGTTATGGAGAGAAAGTGGAACTGAGCCACTTCAGATCAGCCATGATCTTATTGAATGGTGGGGCAGGCTCGAAGGGCTAGATGGCCTACTCCTGCTCCTACTACTTATGTTCTTATGTACACTGTCAAATGTCACCTTGATGGTAAGGGCAATCGTTCCCTATTGTTTTGAGTTTAAGTTGTCCATGTTTGCGCCAAAGCTCTGATGTGATTCGTGGCCCTAGCAGAGCCAAGTATAATAGCCACTGGGCATTCAGTGACTAATGTGATGTTGGAGTTGAGTTCCATTATATCTCATCTCAAGCACTATCAGTGTTTGCTTTCAGATGCTTCTAATCAACATACCTGTCAGAATAGTGATGATTCAATGAGGCCTTAAACGTACAGCAAAATCTCACACTAGAAAATTTCAGTAGGTCTTGTTTCCCTTTCAATTTACCAACTATTGATACTTGAGGAAGTTTGTACTTCTGACCTTTTGTAGTTCCTTCCAATTCTAGCTCACCTTTCCTCAGTACGCCAATCACATAAACTTGTATATGTACTCATTTAAAAAGAATATATTTCAAGGCACATTTAATTTTTTCAACTTCAAATTTCTTAAAACACAAAAAAAGTTTAAGTTTTGATGTTCATGTATCACAAGTAGGTCTTGGTCTGCAGTGGCCTTGTTTTGTGCTGGGAGCTCTTGGGTGGTAGGAGAGTGAAATACATGCTGCAAAACCCTACCTAACCACCACTGTCATGCCTGTGCTGCTTTTAACCTGGAGCGTCCTGTCATGATCGTGTTTCCTTGCATGTCTTTTGTATTCTTCCTTTTCAACGGTAACTTTCCTATTCAAAAGGATGAGATGGTTGATAGAAGGGAAAAGACAGGGATGGCATGGTGATGCAGTGTTTAGCATTGCTGCCTCACAGCACCAGGGACCCGGGTTCGATTCCAGCTTGGGTCACTGTCGATGCAGAACCTGCATGTTCTCCCCTCGTCTGCGTGGGTTTCATCCCACATTCCGAAAGACATGCTAGTTAGGTGCATTAGCCATGCTAAATTCTCCTTCAGTATATCCGAACAGGCGCCGGAGTGTGGCAAGTAGTGGATTTTCACAGTAACTTCATTGCAGTGTTAATGTAAACTTACTTGTGACTAATAAATAAACAAAAAACAAACCCACAGCAAGTTCAACACTATCCAAGGTAAAACATTCTCCACCATTGGTGTAAAATGACTACAGTGTGTATTAACAACAAGATTGACTGCAGCTACTAGCTTTAAAACTCCTTGGAAGTCACTTCCCAACCCAATAACCTCCATCACCTGGGATCGTGACAGTTGTATACGTACAGGAACACATTCAAGTTCCCATCCTAATCTTTCAATATCCTCAGTTGGGTAAATATTACCACTCCTTCATTGGGTCAATATCCAGTTAACATCATGCCGATGTCAGTGGTTCGAGAAGACAATGACTCATCAACACGCTCCTGGAAGACACCTAATGAGGGCTTGTAAATGTTGACCTTGCCATAGATGCCCATATTCCAGAACTCAAGCTGAAAATTAGTGTATTACACTTGCTCAAAAAAATTGAAATGATAGAATAACAATTCAAAATGAAGCACAGAATTGGGAAAACATCCATTCTTGCTGGGAAAACATGTGTCCTTGCTAATAAAGCAGTCTACGTTGAATTTAATCTTACAACCTTTATAGTTGCCAGTTCTGATGGGAATAAGGCCACAACATTAAGCAAACCATAATTTGGTATAGTCCTAAACTGTCTGAAGTGCAAAGTTGTTCAATAGCATAACCATCCAATAAAAATTTACCCACAAGTTAACCTTTATAATATTACAAATTTCCAACTTCCAAGGATGCCATGTTGAATATATAGTGATCCTAATCCTGAAATGTCAATAATGGGAGTCAGTGATGGCAGATCAGATCCAAAGATCTTAATCTATACACATTAGAATTTCCTAGTTCTGCTCCAGTTTCTACAATCCAAAAGAAAATCACCACATAAGAACATAAGAAATAGGAGCAGGAGTAGGCCATCTACCCCCTCAAGCCTGCCCCGCCATTCAATAAGATCATGGCTGATCTGTCATGGCTCAGTTCCACATTCCCGCCCTCTCCCCATAACCCTTAATCCCCTTGCCTATCAAAAACCTATCAACCCGCGTCTTAAAAATATTTAGCGAGGCAGCCTCCACCACTTCAACAGGCAGAGAACTCCAGAGACTCACCACCCTTTGAGTGAAGAAGTTCCTCCTCAACTCCGTTCTAAACCACCCCCCCCCTTTATCTTGAGGCTGTGCCCTCTAGTCCTACTGTCCTTTCTGAGCGGGAAGAGCCTATCCATCCCATTCATCATCTTATATGTCTCAATGAGATCTCCCCTCATTCTTCTAAACTCAAACGAGTACAAGCCTAGTTTATTCAGCCTCTCCTCATAGTTCAACCCCCTCAACTCCGGAATCAGCCTAGTAAACCTCCTCTGCACTCCCTCCAAGGCCAAAATATCCTTGCATAAGTGCGGCGACCAAAACTGCACACAGTACTCCAGCTGCGGCCTCACCAGTGCCCTGTACAGCTGCAGCAAGACCTCCCTACTTTTATATTCAATCCCCCTGGCTATGAAGGCCAGCATCCCATTTGCCTTCCTGACCACCTGCTGCACCTGCAGGCTGGGTTTCTGCGACTCATGCACAAGGACCCCGAGGTCCCTCTGCACCGTTGCATGCTGCAGTTTTTCGCCACGTAAGTAATAGTCCTTCCTACCATTATTCCTACCAAAGTGGACCACCTCACATTTGCCAACATTAAATTCCATTTGCCAGTTCCTGGCCCATTCGCCCAGCCTATCTAGATCCTTCTGCAGACTCTCCACACCCTCCGCACAATTTGCCGTTCCACCAATCTTGGTGTCATCAGCAAATTTCGGCACCGTACACTTGGTTCCCTCCTCCAGATCATCTATATAATGGTAAATAGCTGAGGCCCCAGCACCGACCCCTGGAGCACTGCACTAGTCACCAACCGCCAATCCGAATAGCACCCATAGACCCCCACTCTCTGCCTCCTATTTGACAGCCAATCCTCTAGCCACGCTAACACCCTACCCCCAACTCCATGCCCCCTGACCTTCTGTAATAACCTCTTGTGAGGCACCTTGTCAAACGCCGTCTGAAAATCAAGAAAGACCACATCCACCGGCTCTCCTCTATCCACCTCCCTAGACATATCCTCATAGAATTCCAATAAATTCGTCAGACACGACTTCCCCTTAACGAAACCGTGCTGCGCCTGCTCTACCAAACAATTCTCCTCAAGATGCCTCGCTATTTTCTCCTTGATCACAGATTCTAACAGTTTTCCTACAACAGACGTTAAACTAACTGGCCTATAATTCCCGGCCTATAATTCCACGCCTTTGGATCTTGTGAGAGTAAGCATAATGAAATGGGAAGTATTGGACAGTACAATAAATAGTAATCTTTCTGCTTAATTTTTGTCATGCACAGAAGTGGGAACTTCATTCTAAACTTGCATAATCGGTGAGTGGATGTGGAATGAAATTCTCTGGCACCATTTTGTGCCCACATCACTAGTGACCAATATTGAAAGAGGCCAACTGGCCCAAAATTGGGATTGAACCTTGCCCGCACACGTTTACAGGAATGCTACAATGCTGACTTTGGGGTATTAACTGTTGAGAATAGTTGCTGTACAGGCATCACGTCAATTTCAGAAACCTTCAAATAGGACAGTGGGGTGGTGCTGTCACCTTTACACCACCACTTTAGATCACTCCTTGTCAATCACCTGCCCCTCCAGCCTTGCCGAAGGCTGCTCATGAACTGAAATGCTTTTTGACATTCTTCAAGAATTTCAGAATTGTTGTCCCAAAAATGCCTTGTCATGAATTGTCCCCTCCTTTTAATTCTGAGCTTAACCCAATTTTCCTCTCAATATTTGGCTGCTTCCTCATATGACTTTTGCACATGTTAATATGATTAGTTATGGAAAGGGTCTGTGGGATATATAGCACAAACAGGACATATAAGCTCAACTATATTCCGACTGAAGTGTTTTCAGGCAGATTTTGAATGGGCTCTAAATCATTGAAAACTGTCAGAAGCAACAAGTATAATATCTCTTGTTTCTTTGTTGTAAAGCTTTAATTTAAACACTGTCCAAGCATTCCATTTTAATGAGACAAATGAGGACAGTAATTCAATTATTTCTTTTTTAACACTTCTAGTACCAACTCAAACAGTTGCAACTCATTAACTCTTTAATGAACTTTAACTGAACATCAACTTCAAAACGGAACTTTAATTCTTAAACTGCATGTTAACTTTAACTGAGCATCAAACATAACTATTTAACTGAAAATTGATACTACTGAGTTTAGAAAAACCTTCGCCAAGAAATATCCTCGATGTAGAATCAATCATCTTGTTTCTGAAGCTCCTTCAGGCTTCAAGGTCTTGCTGCGATGGTTGGTCTCTTTTGAGTTATTGCTGCCAAACAAAGGATTCACATGTCTCTTAATCCACAATTTTCTACTTGCTTCCAGAAGATTCTCTGTCATTCAGCCAATTGTGTCACCATGATCACATCGCTCAAACATGCAATGAAATTACTTTTGAACGATGCCATGATGTTTAGCTCCTTTTGTATGTCTCATACATAGCAGCTATATAAATCGAAGCCACTATATCTCATTTAATGTAAACAACTTCCCTTATCTGAAAAGCCTCAGATTACAGCTCCCAGACCAGACCCGCTTTACGACCTACACTTGGTTTTAATCTATAAGTTGACCAAAATTCCCAGCATGCTTAGCTCTCAGCCAGAATAGCCATTTTAAAGCCATTATTGTTGTTAAATCATTATTGTAGCCGTTCTCTCTCCATCGAGAACTACACCCGCTCAAATGCTTTGTAAATTCCTCATCTCAATCCTAAATGATCGACACCTGATCCGGAGACTGGTTCTAGATCTCCCAGACATCGGAGACAATTTCTCATAGTTGCATAGCTTATGATAAGAGAATCTTTTATTTTAAAGAAACTTGATTAAACTTGGGGAATACGCCACATCTTTTGGGCACTTTAGATTCACCGTTGAGTTCAACACTTTCAGATCCTAAACACCAATCCTATTTTTTTTTCCAGACAGCAGTTATAATGGTTAGGCTTTTTCATTTTCAAGTCCTCTAAACTCTTTTTTACTTGACATGTCATATTACCACACCCTTTTACCTTGCACTATTGTCTTTTTTCTCATTTAATCCCTCCTGCCTTCCATTCCAATGTGAACCTTCCCTTTTGTTCCTTTCTTCCTTTTGAACCTGATCATCTCTAACTTTTTCCATTCCTGATGAAAGATCAACCTCGAATGTTAACTCTCTCTGATCGGCTGTGTATTTCTAGCATTTTCTCATTGTAATCACCTGAACTGCTTGAGGATGAGAAAGTTGTTCTATCTGAAAGGCTGAGTAACTTGGGCCTAAACTCTCAAGTTTGAAACATAGCTGATCCTGAAGGCAATTGAGGGGATGGATACTAAGAAATTGTTTCCTATGCCTGGGAAATCTAGAACAGTCTCTTGGTAAGGTGTCAACCATTTAGGACCCAGATGAGGAGTTTAGATGAGGAATTTATTCACATGTAGGATTGTAAATCTTTGGAATTCAACCCCAGAATATTATGGATATTCCATAATTAGATATACTTGAGACTGCAGTGGACTGATTTTTGATCTCAAGGAGCTTGGGAAACAAGTAGGAAATGGAGTTGAGGCAGAAGATGATTATAATGAACAGTAGGTCCAAGGGGTCCACCCTACTCCTATTTCCCATGTTCTTATGAAATAACTTTGCCATTCTTCTGCTTTCAAATGTCTTTGTATGAAAATACAAATAACATGCGTACATTTTTCTGCTCTTTGTTATCCACAGCAATTTATTTTTCAAATTTCTCTTCCAGTATCATTTTTAAGCAAAATTTCAGAGTATAACTGATGATTGCCTGTCTGGAGTCTGAGTCATAATTATCCCCATAAGGGTCCGATGTTACACACAATTTTGTACCTTATGGTTTATCAGTAAATTAGGATTAACTGTCGAGGCATTGTTAGTTCCCTTGGAAAGTTAGCCTTGTTCCTAGGCTCTTGTGTATTGAAGGAGCACTTAAAAGATAATTTCCACTTATATTAGGTGTAATTAAGTTTATTCAATATTGCAGCAATTCACCAAAGATCCTTGGATAGCACCTTCCAAACCCATGACCACTTCCATCTAGAAGGACAAGAGCAGCAGATACATGGGAACACTATGCCAGTTCCCCTCCTAGCCACTCACCCTGACTTGGAAATATATCATGCTGCTTTGCAGTTGCTGGATCAAAGACCTATCCCCTCCAACAGCATTGTAGGTTGACACAAGGCACATGGCCTGCAGCAATTCAAGGCAGCAGCTCGCCACCACGACCACCTTCTCAAGGACAGCCAGGGATGGGCAATAAATGCTGGTGAGCCAGTGATGCCCATGTCCCATGAATGTATTGGGGGGAAAAAAAATTTTCCTTTCTCAGCCTAAATAGCTGGTTTAAAATTTGCTGCTAAAATTCTTGCATTGCTATTCTACATATTTTGCAAGGTGGTGTACAAGAGTGAGATGCAGAAAATGGATCGTGCCTACTCTCAATTTTTCTTTCCATTATTTTGGTATCAGCCTATAATTTCTCCTATTAAGCTGCTAGGAATTTCAAGAGGAAGCGTAATTCTAGCCACTGGCATTAATGCTGGAATTTATTTTTTTGAAAAAACTGTGAACGTTATAAATGGAAATCCTAACTCGAGCAGTGATGTGAGAGAGAATAATGAGTACTGAGTTACGTTTGTTGGCTGTCTCATTCTGTTTCTAGTCCAACCAACTATTCCTAACTTACAAATGCTTTCCCCAGAAGATTGCAGAAACTGCCCGGAAGCATCCTATTTCCAAATACCAATGCTATCCAGACCTTGCACCAGGAAATGTACTTGCCCAATCAACTGTCACTTCTTGAGGACATTATACCCTGAAGTGAATCACTGCCTTCAAGAGAGAGGAGAAAAAAAACTATATATTTCAAATGGTTCATATCACAGGACACTTGATATTTTCAAGGCATGTACAAGCACACAACCACTCTCTAACTAATGTTTGCAGCAGAAACCAAAGACCTGAGGATAGAAAATGACATCTCGATTTTGTGGAATGTGCAGTTAAGCAATTTTAAGTGACAGGGAACTATTAATGTCACTTATTATTCACACGTGGTATGCAATAATTACACACATTCATGAGAAGTTGGGGAAAACTCCCAAGCAAGTTCAAACCAGCATACCACACAGCTATTGATGCTGAAACTTCATTTACAGACATGAGGCTACATTAATAATTCTCAGTACTAAATTTCCTGCTATCCTTCTAAAGCTTTTTGTTTGGGATTGATTGTCAAAACCAGAATGAATTAGAAGGTGAGTAATTAAGTGATGCAGGATGAATAAAAAGAAATTTACTATCTAAATAGTGAGAGATTGCAGAGCTGTTAGATTCAGAGGGATGTGGGTGTCCTAATACATAAATCACAAAAGATTACTATACAGATACAGCAAGTAATTAGGAAAGCTAATAGAATGTTACAACATTCAGTGTCAGGAGAATTGATTACAAATAAATTCTTGTAATCAATTCCCCTGACACATAAGTAGGAGGAGTTGTGCAGGGAATTAGTGCACCCACATCTGAAGTAGTGTGTAAAGTATTGGTCACCTTATTTCAGGAAGGATATAAGCGCATTAGAAGCAATTCAACAAAGGTTTACGGGAATAATGCCAAGAATTGTTGTCTTTTGAGGAAAGGTTGCACAGGTATTCACTAGTGTCAGGCTTGTATTCACTAGTGTTTAAGAGACGACTTGATCAAAACCTTTAAGAGCCTGATGGGTCTTGACAGGTGGATGTGGAGAGGACTTTTCCTCTTGTCACCAAACCTGGAACTTGTGGTCACTCTAAAAATAAGGAGTTGCTCGTACAAGACAGATGAGGAGAATTTTTTTTTCTCTTGAAGGTGATGGGTCTTTGGTCTCCCTTAATTTCCTTAAAAGTTAGTTGTAGCAGAGTCTTTGAATATTTTTAAAGTAGAATTTTCACCCTGTTACTTATCAAGATGCTATCAGAGTAGGCAGAAATGTGGGTTTGAGGTTAGAGTCGGATCAGCCATGATCTTATTGATTGGCAGAGGTGGTTAGAGAGGCTGAGTGGCTACTCCAGCTTCTAATGCATATGTTTGTATGCACAATTGCCATGCCGCTAGAGGCTGAAATTCATAATGACAATAAATCTGACAAAGCAAATTTACAAAGTGGAATTTCATCTATTGTGAATCCAACCTGATAAAATAAACCCACTACCATATCCCTCTGAGGGTATGAATGGCGCACCTAGACATTGGAAGGTGTGGCTTGACCCTGTACCAACAATAATCCCATCCAGCCCTAACCTCACAACCCAATATATTTACGTTACTATTCCTCATGACACTAAGGGTCAATATATCATGGCCAATCAACCTAACAGCTTTGGACTATGAGAGGAAATCGGAGCACCTGGAGGAAACCCATAGAGAAGGCTGGAATTGAACCCAGGTCACCGGAGCTGAGAGGCAGCAGTGCTAACCACTGTGCTGCCCCTTCATAAGACACATTCTTTAGCACGAACTCGGCAAAATGTTCCTCTGGTGAAAATTCAAAGGGAGAATATTAGATGATTAAAACAAAAATCTGCAGGAGTTTAGTCACAATTTTAATGTGTTTTTTCTTTCATTTTGTTTCCCCTCACCAATCCTTTCCCGACATCCTTGTTGGAAGTTGGTTACCTTCCAGCAAATCAGCTGGCCATTGTTCATATGTAAACCTTACTAATAAACAGCTTGTTCGAAGGGAAGGGCACCGCAGAAGAGCCAGAACTTGGTTCCTCCCTTCATAAGCCATTGGATAGTGCACAAGACGCTTGCTGGTTTTCTCAGTGGGAATAACAGTCTGGACCAAGGTAGCAGAAGTGATTTACAGACAACAATCTGCCAATCATAATTGACAAAGCAAGCGTGAGGTGAATTACAATTTACAGTTGAAAAAGTCAGCCTTTAACCTGGGGGCTGAGCAGCTGGAAAGCCATCAAGTTCAAGCAAGCTGCAGAAGTATATACAACAGCGTAGGTCATTCAGTCCCTCGTGGCTGTTCCTCCATACAGTGAGGTCAGGGCTGATCTGTGTTTAAAAAAAAATTCCCTATACCCCATCTTTGCCTCCCCTTAGGTTAACTAAATCTATCAGTCTCTGGGATTTAAAATTAACAGTTGATTTATCAATAATCAGCTGCAAAAAAAATTCCAAACTGCTTCCACCCTTTCTGTGTACAAGTGTTTTCTAATTTCATTCCTGAAAGGTGTAGCTCAAGTTTTTTTAAAATATACTCCCTAATCCTTGACTCCTTAACTAGCAGAAAGAGTTGCTTTCTATCTACTCTGTGAAGTGCTATATGGAGATGGTGTCTGACCTGAAGAAAAGTACTATGATAAGAAATAAATATAACTGGAAAAATGGTGAATATATAAGAAATCAATAATCCCACTGCTGCCTCACAGTACCAGGGACCTGGGTCCAATTCCAGCCTCAAATGACTGTCAGTGTGGAGTTTGCACATTCTCCCAGTGTCCATATGGATTTCCTCCGGATGCTCCAGTTTCCTCCCACAGTCCAAAGATGTGCAGGTTAGGTTGATTGGCCATGCTAAGTTGGCCCTTAGTGTTAGGGGACTAGCAGGGTAAATACATGGAGTTACGAGGATTGCGCATGGGTGGGATTATTGTTGGTGCAGATTTGATGGCCGAATGGCCACCAGCTATAGGATTTTATTATTCAATTCTATGAAGTTAATTAGATTTCACCATAAACCCAAATTGATCCAGTTATCTGCTGAAATTACAACACTAATAAGCAATGAAACTGGTTAAGAATTCAAGATCAGCCATGATCTTATTGAATGGCGGGGCAGGCTCGAAGGGCTAGATGGCCTACTCCTGCTCCTATTTCTTATGTTCTTATGTTCTTATTCAGCAAAATCACAAAAGCATGATGCACTTGACAAATTGTGAATACCAACTATAGGTGTAGCGATTTAATTTTTTTCAGCAACCACAAATCATCACCACAAACTGAAAGAGTCAATTGGCCAGAGTCATCTTTTGCAGAGGATTTAACAGCAATGACCACCCCCAACTAATCTAACCATGCCTCCGAACGTTCAATGAATCCTCCTCCACCATCAACATCCTGCAGGTGACCATTGACCAGAAACTTACCTGGACCTGCCATATGAATACTGTGGCTGCAAGAGCAGCATTAGAACATAGAATTCTAGGGCAAGTAACTCATCTTGGAAGGGATTTTCCAGCTGCACTCGCTCCAAGACCAGAAAATCCCACCTGAGATCAATGGACCTTGGCATGGTCTGCCCCCTACCCACTATGCTTCCCGTGGCAAACAGGACGGGAAAGTTCCGCCACTTACATCCTTAAAGCTTGTCCAACATCTACAGGCATAAGTTGCATGCCATAAGGCATGACCTGCTTGCCTGGATGAGTGTAGCTTCAATAAAGAAGAAACGCAACATTATCCAGGTTCAGCAGCTTTCTTCATTGTCACCAAATTAAATACTTCAAATATTCACTCCAAATACCATACAATCACAGTGTTTAACATCTATAAGACGCACTTCAGCAATTTGCCAAAGCTTCTTCCAACAGCACTATCCAAACCCATGACCTCCAGCACCTAGAAGATCAATGGCAGCAGATGCAAGGGAACACCATCACTTACAAGTTCCCCTTCAAGCCGCACAGCATCCTGACTTGAAACTGTATAGCCATTTCTTTACTATAGCTGGGTCAGCTCCCTTCCTAAGAGCACTGTGGTTTCGACCTGCAACAGAAGGTGGCTCACAGACACCTTCCAGTGAAATTAGGGATTGCAACATTAGTGACAGTGATACTGTTACTGGACTAGTAACCCAGGCCTGGAATAATAAGGAGGAACCACAGGTCCAAATCGCATGACAACAGATGATGGAATTTAGATTCAACTAATAAAATCTGTTTGAAAGTTAGTCTCAGTAAAAGTAACCATCATTGGTTGTTGTAAAAACCCATTTAGTTCACTCATATCCCTGAGGGAAAGAAGTCTGCCACCCTTGCTTGGTCTGGCCTACCTGTGGCTCTAGATCCACAGCAATGATGCTGACTCCCAACTTCCCTCTGAAATGGCCAAACAAGCCATTCAGTTTAAGTGCTACTGGGAGAAGATAGTGATGCCCCATAGCCCCTGAAAGAATAAACAAAATGCTGGCCTTGCCAGCGGTACCCACATTCCAGGAATTAATTTCATTAAAAAGTCAAATGAAGTTTTCCCCTAAACCTGGGACAAAATGCAATGTTCAGCAGCAATTAGATCCAGTCATTTCTGATGGTCGGAGCACTTGATTTATCCGGTTTTATACACTGGAACAGAGTGGTTGTAAATCCAGAATTTGGTACCTCATCACAAGGGAACCTCAGCTTTCCCACTTCAGATCTTCACATTTCTTAACTGCAGCAAACTTAATGCTATATATACATATATCTATGATAAACCTAAATGGAGCTGATAGGTTACCAAACACTGTGACTGCTCACTTGCGCTCGAGTGCAGAGTCAGAGTGCCCCCTGCTGTGTATTCAGGTATATTACCATTCAGGTAAAGTTCCACACTAACGCACGCTTAACCTAAGTTAAGAAACACTTGCTGGAACACACAGTTACATAAACCTGCCAGAGTCTAAAAGAGGATAAATTCTTAAAAAGAAATAATTCTAATTGTTCACACATGGTTAATAAACCAGTAGAAATTTTCCAGTCGCGCAGAAATTAACAGGTTTTAAAATCAGGCGTTCACCTCAATGAATAAAATGGTGCAATAAAGTCACCTTCTTGGCTATATTTCAAAGCTTCATTTTTGGCTCATTAATTATGAAATAAAATGCACGTTCTTCATCAGAGGAGTGGATTATTATTCCTTGTATTATAGCCTGTGTATTTTTACAGATATATCAAACAATAGTTGTTCTGGCTGTTTGGGCTTTTTTTTAAAAAAACATACAAGCTCGAGGAAAATTGTGACAAATCTCAACCACAGGGCGAGCCACCGCCAGCGTCTAGCTGTGCATCTGAGCGGAAAGGTTTTTGTGTGACTGACATTTCCTGGGAGGAAATGATAATGTAAGAAAGTTCACGCCTTTCCTTCCGCAATGATGTTGTCTTAAAGAAAACAAAGAAAGAAGATTAATTAATAGTGAAGCCTTTCTCTGACACTCTCAACTCTCAATCCCGCTCTCTGTTTCTATTCTCTCTTCCAGATGCTCGTTCACACTGGATCAGAGGCCCGGATATTGGTTTTCTGTAATTGCACAAATTGACAGTGTTTAGCGTGACAGTGATGTTCCAAAAATGCGATGTTAGGCTGCCAGAGAAGTGATCTAACTCATAGAATAGAATATGCAGAAGGAGGCCATTCAGCCCATCAAGCCTGCACCAACCACAATCTCACCCAGGTCCTAGTAACCCCACATATTTACCCTAGCTAGTCCCCCTGACACTAAGGAGCAATTTGTCATGGCCAATCATCCTAACCCAAATATCTTTGAACTGTGGGAGGAAACCAGAGCACCCAGAGAAAACCCTTGCAGACATGGGGAGAATGTGCAAACCTGAGGCCAGAATTGAACCTGGCTCTCTAGCGCTGTAAGGAGCAGTGCTAACCTCTGTGTCATCCTATGAAGTTGGCCATAAGCATGGAAGATGAAGTTTGGTTTGGTAACCGCATCCTCTTCACCATGAGTTTTGGTTTGCACCAAAGTAGAATAACAAGAGAGGATGCTCTGGTGGCCAGTGTCAACTTCCTTTATCATATTGTGCAAAATTCCACAAACTATCGGTAAGCTGTATCCTGGCATTCACCTTGATGGTGTAAAACGAGTGCAGTAATAACCCAGTGGCTGATGTGCTGAGGTTGGACTGGGGCTGCTGACAGACTGAACAGATGGTGCTGGAAGAACAAGGCTGCATTGGCCTTACTGAGAATTCCAGGCCACAGTGTGACATTAATGTGGAAAGACACCTTAATTAACCAGGTCCTGACAGACCACTCAGGATGGGTGCTTGTATAATTCAGTAAAATTCAAAAATAACCAAGGTGTGATACATAGCTTTATTCGCTGCATGACATTATTCAAACAATAACGTTTGAACAGCAGATTGCAACAGAACAGGAAGCCGATCATACACACTGCCCTGATTCTTTGTTCGAACAACTCAGAATTAATTCCACCATGCTTACTCTCTGTGTAGCTTTGACTCCTTCAACATTCATCTAACTTTGCCCTAAACAAAGTGATGGTCTTTGCCTCAGTTACTCCAAGCAGAAATGCATTCTGAGCACCAACAAACACTCATGCAAAGCAACTTCTCCTTACACCATTCTTTTATTATTTTAATTTGTTTTACCTCCATTGTTCCCGATTCCCCAGTCCAGTAATATCTTTCCCTGGTCAATCTATCAAATTCTTCAGAATTTAGCAGTTCTATTCACCTTCTGCTGTGGGATAGCCCTAATACCTGAAGTCTCTCAACAGAATTACACTTTTCTATCCCTGGTATCATCACAGTGAACTTATACTTTTGTTTTCCCCATGTTTCCTCCATGCAGATACTGTTGGATACTTGTACCTCTGGCCACTCTGTCACCACAGTTCTTCAGTGAACAATATGTTTTCATCGTAACAAAAACTAGCCCTCCTTTAACGTTGAACTGGAGCCTTATTTTCCTGTTCGCAACTAATTAGTTTGCTGGTCAGATACACCACATCCATAATTCATATATAGATTGTGAATTGAAATGAGGAGGACAGATAGCCTCAGTAAAATTAGGTGAGGCCAGCCTCTGACACATCAGCAACTATATTTCATATATAATGCTGGCAGAGTGTTGAGGAACCCACCTTGATAACTCCTTCTTAGACTAAATGTCAGTCTTTGTCTGGTTACACATGTGAAGTAATGTGGGGCATTTTCCCACATTAAATGTGTGTTGTTATGGTGTTACAAATTGGGTCTTAAATAGTAAGAGGCTGGTTAACTATTTGAGTAGATGTAGTAACTCAAGGTGACTCGATATGGCAAGTAACAAACTAAAAGAGTTATTGGCTGAGAAGAATTATGTGCAACTAAGGGTTTAATAGTACCTCAACACAGGTCTAACCCTGACAACACTTTGACTCCAGCTGAGGTCTTCCAGCCCTGGATGTATGCACCCTCACTCCCAATTGGCCCTGGCTTGCACACCCACATCCATTAGTTTCAGCCAGGTCATGTGGCATGTGAAGGGGACCACACTACAACAGTAGAATTAAGATAGGAATTGCAGCTACACATACATGAAAACTTCCTATTAGAGGGTCACTGGATTGAGAGAAAGATAACTACTGCACATTCTGTAATGGGTGCTAATGAAGTTCCATGAGAAGATATCAGTAAATTCATCATTTACCTAGCACCTGGTCCAGGGATAGTGAGCAAGTAAAGGAACCAAAGAAAATGGGTTGAAATTTTTAAAAACTGGGAAATAAGCAAAGAGATCAGGTAGCCAAACACTAGAACATTTGGATTCTTTACCAGGAAATGAGAATTTGATTTCTAGTATTGACTAACGCATGGGCTTTGGAAAACATAACCTGGCATTGTTTCCAGGTGCTGATGGGTGGAAGCAGTCATTCATTGCTCTGAATCTTCTGAAACCCGAAGCAGCAAACTCTGGTATCGGGGGCTAAGACCTCATTCCATATTTTATAAAACATGTACATATTATCATAGCTGATTAATAAAACTTTTAAAAATAGACAAGACTTTTATAATGACTGAAGCCATGGCAGGCTATAACTCAGACAAAAGGAACTTTCTGGTATTCAGAGGAGCTGACACCTTGTTATTGTTATTGTTATTGTCTCATTGTTCTCTGGAGCAGTGTACTGGTGGCTGGGGAGTGTAAACTGCGAGTGTTCTGTGTATTTTTTTAAATTACATTGCTGGGTTGTGGGTTTTTTCCCTTTGTGCTTTCCATAGAGGGTCCTAAGTGCAAGGGCTGTTGGGAAGGGGGTGAGGGAGTATAAAAACAAGTGCTCACCTGGGGAAAAAAAAAACAAGGCCACAGTAGATAGCGGGCAGTGTCAGGAGTGGGCATTGGAGTGAGGCAGGTGCTGAGTGAGTACTGCAAGGGCTTTGGCTCACAGGGCTTAGGCGAGGCAGGGTTAGGCAAGGTGAGTTACTGGTCAAGTTTTTCAAAGTGTGTCCATAGGTCTGAGGGTAGTCAAATAAATGGCAGGGACCATGGGGAGACATGTCAGCTGTGTAAGATGCAATATGTGGGAGTTCTTGGAGACACAGCATCTCCGGCGAGTCCACATCTGCACCAAATGTCTGGAGTTGCAACGTTTGAGGGCCCGGGTTAGACAACTGGAGTTGAGGCTGGAGGGTTTATTTTTAGTGAGGGAGAAAGAGGCATTAATGAATAGGAACCAGATTCAAGAGGGGATCTCAGAGTCGAGGAGGGGGGATGGGTGGGTTACAGTTAGGGAAAAGGAAAAAGAGGAGTAATGTTCCAAAGGCTACCCCAGGGGTAGTCTCTCAAGATAGCAGATCTCCTCAACCATATACCCACCCCCGCACGCAGCCGATCATGCACCCACAGATCTCCTCAACCATATACCCACTCCTGCACTCAGCCGCTCCCCCCCCCACCGCACCCATTCACTGACTCACTTACCTATTCACTCACCTACTCACCCACTCACTTATCTCCTCACCTACTTACACACTCACCTTTCCACCCCTACTCACTCATTCAATTATCCATTCACCCACTCACTTACTCACCTATTTCTTCACCTACTCACCCACTCATTCACATATCCATTTGAATACTCACTCAGCTACTCACCTATCAGTAAGGATAAGTAACACCTCTTCCGTGATCATCCTCAACACCAGTACCCAACAAGGCTGTGTTCTCAGCCCCCACTATACTCCTTATACACCTATGACTGTGTGGCCAAATTTCCTTCCAACTCGATTTTCAAGTTTACTGATGACAGCACTGTAGTGGGTTGGATCTCAAACAATGACAAGACAAAATACAAGAATGAGATAGAGAATCTGGTGAACTGGAGCAGCAACAAAATCTCTCCCTCAATGTCAACAAAATGAAGGAGATTGTCATTGACTTCAAGAAATGTAGAGGAGAACATGCCCCTGTTTACATCAAAAGGACAAAGTAGAAAGGTTCGAGAGCTTCACGTTTTTAGGTGTCCAGATCATCAACAACCTGTCCTGGTCCCCCCATGCTGACACTATAGTTAAGAAAGTCCACGAATGCCTCTACTTAGAAGACTAAGGAAATTTGGCATGTCACTTATGACTCTCACCAACATTTCCAGATGCATCATAGAAAGCATTCTTTCTGGTTGTATCGCAGTTTGGTGTGGCTTCTGTTCTACCCAAAACCACAGGAACTACAAAAGATCGTGAATGTAGCCCAATCCATTAAGCAAATCAGCCTCCCATCCATTGACTCTGTCCATACTTCCGTTTCCTTGGCAACGCATCCAGCATAATTAAGGATCTCATGTAACCTGGACATTCTCTTTTCCACTTTCTTCCAGCGGAAAAAGATACAAATGTCTGAGGTCAAGACTGAAGAACCAAGACTCAAGGACGGTTTTATCCCTGCTGCTATCAGACGTTTGAATGGACCTACCGTTCATTAAGTTGATCTTTCTCTATATCCTAGCCATAACTGTAACACTACATTCTGCACTCTCTCATTTCCTTCTCAATGAACAGTATGCTTTGTCTGTTGTGCATAAGAAAGAATACTTTTCACTGTATGTTAATACATGTGACAACAATAAATCAAATCAAATCAGATAATTCTAATTTAGGATGTCCATTTGTCCCATCTTAGTTCTTCTATCCAGAAAGTCTCTAACATTTCCCTCCTTTCCCATTGCAGGATTAAATTTGTTTCTTAAATGATTCTAGCACCCACCTACCCACCCACCCAGTTCCATTCATCAATCCACCTACTCACAAAAAGACTTAAAAGCTTTAAAAACATACTTGAGTATAGCAGCTAATCTTGTAGAAGTGATGGGGTGGGATGGTAATGTGTCTCTTTGCCCATCTTCTCCCGCACTTGGCAGTCTTGCCCTTAAAAGCTGCACTGAATCATCACTACGTGGGCCAGGATAGACGACTAATATGCGATATGGTCAGGAAGCAGAAACACACACGGACGGTGGTAGTACACACAGCACCAATGCTGACCGCCATGTTGGAGGAATCATTTCTCTCACCAGGCCTCCGCAGTGGATGGGGCTGGGGAGGGCAGGAGGAAGGCCCTCTAGTGAGTGGCTTCAATCTGTTGCTGCAACATGGTCAGGAGAGTGGGCTAAGGAATCTAACCTGGTCCCTGCCGCATGGCAGAACTTTAATTGGTTTCTTAATGAACCATGTCCACCATTTAGCCTATCACCCAGCCACCCCCATTTCACCACTAGAAAAATGCCCCAGAGGTGGCATTGAGCCAGAAAACAGGCACACCAGCTGGTGAGGCAACCTTCAGCTCATCCCTTTTTGAACCTGGCCCCGATAGAGGCTGGAAATCTGCCCCCTCGTCCCATTGAAACATAGAAGATAGGAGTAGGAGTAGACTGTTCAGCCTGTTGAGCCTCATCATCAAACTCAATAGCCTGATCCTGCCTTCCCCTCATTTCCTTTGATCCCTTTGCCACAAGAGCTATATCTAACTTCTTCTTGAAAACATACGTTTTGGCATCAACTGCTTTCTGTGGTAACGACTTCTACAGGTTCCTCATTCTCTGGGTGAAGAAATTTCTCTTCATCTCAGTCATAAAATATTTACCTCATATCCTTAGACTATGATCCCTGGTTCTGGACTCCCCCACCATTGGGAACAACCTCTTTGCATCAACCCTGTTTAGTCCTGTTAGAATTTTATAGGTTTCTATGAGATCTCCCCTCATTCTTCTGAATTCCAGTGAGTATAATTCTAACTGATTCAATCTCTCCTCGTACGTCAATCCTGCTATCCCAGGAATCAGTCTGGTAAACTTTCACTGCACTCCCTTTATAGCAAGAACATCCTTCCTCAGATAAGGAGCCCAAAATTGCACACAATATTCCAGATGTCTGGTCTTATCAAGACCCTGTATAATTACAACAAGACATCCCTGCTCCTGTACTTGAATCCTCTCACAATGAAGGCCAACATACCATTTTCTTCTTTATCACCTGCATGCTTACCTTCAGTGACAGGTTTACAAAGACACCCGGGGCTCATTGCACATTCCCGTCTCCTAATTTATAGCCAGATAATAATCTGCCTTCCTGTCTTTGCTACCAAAGTGGATAACCTCACATTATACTGCATCTGCCATGCATTTGACTCAACTTGTTCAAATTACACTGAATAATCTTTGCATCAGCCTCACAGCTCACCCTCCCATCTAGTTTTGTGTCATCTGTATATTTGGAAATATTACATTTGGTTCCTTCATCTAAATCATTATTATATATTGTGAACAACTAGAGTCCTAGCACCAATCCCTGTGGCATCCCACTAATCATTGCCTGTCATTTGGAAAAAGACCCATTTATTCCTACTCTTTGTTTCCTGTCTGCCAACCAGTTTTCTATCCATCTCAATGCACTCCCCCCAATCCCATGCACTTTAATCTGACGCGCTCATTTTATTTGGGACTTTGCCAAAAGCCTTCTGAAAGTCCAAGCAAACCACATCCACTTGCTCCCCTCATCAACTCTACTAGTTACATCCTCAAAGAATTCCAGTAGATTTGTAAATTTGTCAAATCTGTTTTCTAAATGCTTTGTATAAAATCTTTGATATTGGTTCAACAATTACACTACCGATGTCAGGCTGTCTGGCCTATGATTCCCTATTTTTTTCTCTCTCTTTCTTTTTAAATAGTGGGGTTACATTACCTACCCTCCAATCTGTAAGAGCTGTTCCAGAATCAATAGAATCTTGGAAGATGACCACCAGTGCATCCAATATTTCTAGGGCCATTTCCTTAAGTACTCTGGGATGTAGATTATCAGGCTCTGGGAATTATTGGCCTTCAGTCCGAACAATTTCTCCAATACCATTTCCGTACTAATTTTGATTTCCTTCAGATCCTTCCTCTCACTAAACCCTGTATTCCCCAATATTTCTAGTACGTTATTTGTGTCCTCCTTTGAGAACTCAGAACCAAAATATGTATTTAGTTGGTTAGCTGTTTCTTTGTTTCCCATTATAAATTCACCTGCTTCTGACTTTTTCAGAGTCTTTTTCTCTTTATATACCTATTGGAACATTTACAGTCAGTTTTTATGTTCCCCGCAAACTTATTCTAGTATTCTGTTTTTATCTTCTTAATTAATCCCTTCGTTCTCCTTTGCTGAATTCTAAACTGCTCTCAATCCTTAGGTCTGCTGTTTTTTTCTGGCCAATTTGAATGCCTCTTCCTTTGATTTAATACAGTCTCCAATTTCCCTTGTAAACCACGGTTTCGCTTTTGTTTTCGCTTTACTTTTGTGCGAGACAGGAATGAACAATTGTTACAGTTCATCCATGAACTTTTTGAACATTTGCCATTGCCTATCCATTGTCATCCCTTTAAGTAACATTTCCCAATCTATCATAGCTAACAAGTGCCTCATATCATTGTGGTTTCTTTATAAAGACTCAGGACTATAATCTCAGAATCAACTACTTCAATCTCTATTTAGATGAAGAATTCTATCATATTATGGACTCCAAGGAGCCTCGCACAACTAGACTGCCAATTAGTCCTTTCTCATTACACAATCTAGGATGGCCAGTTGTCTAAATTGGTTCCTCAATGTATTGGTCCAGAAAACAATGCTGTACACAATCCAGGAATTCTTCCTCTGTGGTATTGTTACTAATTTTCCCAATCTTTATGCAGATTAAAATTACCAATAATTACAGATATTTCAATTTTGTATGTGTCTATAATTTCCTGTTTAATATCATTTCCAACATCACCACTGCAGTTTGGGGGACTATACATCATTCCCACTAATGTTTTTTGCCCCTTAGTGTTTCTCAGCTATACCCATACAGATTCCACATTGTCTAAACTAATATCCTTCCTCACTATTACATTAATTTCCTTTTTAACCAGCAATGTAACTCCACCACCTTTTCCTTTCTGTCTGTCCTTCCTAAATACTGAATAAACCTGGATGTTGAATTCCCACCCCTGGTCACCCTGCAGCTATGTCTCTGTAATCCCCCACTGACCCAGATGGACATCGTTGGCCTTCCCATCCCCACTGGATGGGCAAACACCTGGCAAATGCATCTGTGGATTGAAGTCTGAGAGATTTCATAAAGGTCACCACTGGTGCATCGAAATTCAGTGTCACCATCACCTTAACTTCTGCTGGCAGCAGGTGGCCACCCCTGCCTTCTGGTGCCAGGTGTACGAATATCTCACACAGGTGCTGGACCATGTCCTTGGATAGGCAGAGCCAGTGACGGCACATAATCTCTGATAGCCCCCCAGATGATGTCCTTATCCAGTGCCACATAGGCCTCCGCATCCTCCTTCTCCTAGCCACCTTTTCAGGAGACTGCTTTCCCACCTCATGGCCAACAGCGGCAGCCCCCTGCCCTCCTTCCTGAGGGCCTGCCACAGGCTGCTCCTGGAGTGGCCTCCCTACACCCTCCACCTCCTGAGTTGCCACCTCCTCCTCAGCTGCCACCATGATGGCCAGCTCTAAATCAATAGCCCAAGATCTATTCTACACGGTGGGGGTTAGAGAGAGAGAGGTAGATATATGCCAATGCTTGCAAACCCCCAATCCCTCGCTGGGACCTGTACCCCTTGACAACACAACACAATCTGTGGTGCCATTCGTCATCTGATTAGGTTGCCTGCCATTGGTATTATGAACACGGCTGGCAGGGAGAGTTTGCAGGTTGGTGTGTGGGTGTGACCATGGTGCTCCCTTGAGCCATTGCCATGAGTTCCCATTCACTGCGGAGTATACGCAGTATGAGTTTCAATGTCAACCTGAGCACCCCAATGTGGAGCACCAGCTGCCTGAGCTGATGAGCCCCCAAGCAGCACGTGGCGCACTTTCCCTGCTCTCCCTAAAACCCCAGTACTCAGTGCAGTCCCTCACCACAGCACGGGGCCAGAAAAATGGAACAGCCCAGTAGCTGCAGACAACAGTCTGACCAGCACCCAGTGAAGCAATCCATCCCACCCCACAGTGACTACGTGAAACATCCCTGAGCCTGCGGACAGCACTTCCAGCTCTCCAGGGACCTCCCCACAGCAAGCAGAAAATTTCCAGGCCCTGCCTCCATCTTCCCCTGCACTCCAAGGGCTGCAGCTCCATAACACTCACCTCCTTACTCCTGTTCTTCGCTGCCACTCCAGGTCCCGACTTTCATACTGGATTAAAGGCAAATTACTGTGGATGTTGGAATCTGAAACCAATGCTTTGACAAAGGGTCATCTGAATTCGAAATGTCAGCTTTTTTTCTCTCCTGCTGAGATTTTCCAGCATTTTCTCTTTTTGTTCCTGACTTTTATACAGCAACTGTAATCCCCACCAGCATGATGTCACACCAGAGACGCTAATGGGGGCAGAGATTCTAGTCATGCATCCGCTAACGAGTTGGTTAGTTATGTAAATGCATGCTAATATCTTTACGCTGACTTTCAGCATAGATCTGTCAATGCCAAAAACATAGGCTGGGAGACACGCGGAGACCTGGATGCCCAGCCTGACTTGCGTGGGTCCCCTGGCCTGCTGCACTAAAAAATCAGCGTAGCCAGATGGGAGAATCGCCCCCCCCCCGTGCTCCCTCCCAGTGCTCAGGAGCAAAGTTCACCATCTCTGCTTAGATTGTCTGCATATTTGCAAGTGGGTTATGTCAAGTAAAAGCATCCATGGTTTCTGTTGAAACATAGGTAGGGTCAGGTAGAAAACATGAAAATAAAGGCAGGGCAATATATTTGTCAATTCAAAGAAGAGTTAGATATGGAAATACAGGCTATTATGTGAACCTTCATAATAAGTTGTATTTAGGAATGAAAAAATACCACGGGAATGATTTATTCCATAGAATCATAGAATCCCTACAAGTGTAGAAGCAGGCCATTTGGCCCATTGAGTCTACATCGACCACTATCCCACCCAGGCCCTATTCCCATAACCCCACATATTTACCCTGCTAATAATCCTCATGACACTAGGGTTAATTTATCATGGCCAATCAACCTAACCTGCACATCTTTGAACTGTCCAAAGATGCGCGGGTTAGTTTGATTGGCCATGATAAATTAACCCGAGTATCAGGAGGATTATTAACAAGGTAAAGTCCACTATTGGACAACAACAATACACAAATCTGATTCTCAAACCAATGTTTAACTATTTACATTTTAACTTCTCCTCAAACTACTGCAATCATTTCCAGCATTTACTAACTGTTTATCAACCTATTCCACATGTTGCCTCTGAAATGTATCTATTAGTTATACTCCCCACATCAGCTGTTTCTCTAACATAAAACGTTACACCCAATTTGTTTAAATAACACTCCTGTCCAAGCCTTGCTAGAACCTTTTGTTTTACGCGCCTTGTGAATAACCTACTCATTTCAATTTAATTCAAAAAGACATTAGAATATCCATGGTGTAGAATTGAATATAGAGCAGATCACCTCTTTTTACAAATTAACCACAACATCCTCAGGGTCATTATCATGCCCTGGCATTACTATTGTTAGCACCTTAACAGGAACAACAAAGAAGGAGTGGGAAAAAACAGGATTATTTCTAGAAATGACCATTTGACATTTCAGTGGATGGAGAAAGCATAAATAAAATAATCTAGGAATTAAAGACAGTACATGTGTTGCCTGCAGCATTTTAGGAGATAGATAAATATGTTAAGAGATTTTTCGATGCTGGAATGCCAGCAGTTAGCTGTCATTCTTCCCTCTCAAGCCTGTCAATGACACTTTGATCAATTATCACATTATAAAATGGGCATTGAGGGTTCTGTCACGTAGCAGTTCCAAGCCACCACCAGATGGTGGTAAAGAGCTTTTAGCATCACAAATTCATCTTCATATTGCCCAGCACACAATTTAGAAAATGATTCAGCCTCTCTGTTCAAATAGAATAAAGTGGAAAAATGTCTCTACTGTGTATTTTTTGTTGGTATTTGAAATATAGTTGGAGATTACGTTATTCAAATTCTCCATGTTTCCAGTCCAGTCCCTGTCTTGTTCGGACTTTCCTTTGACTATTTCAGCATTGGACCTATTCCCACACAACTTCCCTCCCTGCCCCTTCCCTCCAAATACTCACTGTTCCCCTCCCTACCCCGAATCCCCATCGCTCCCCTCCCCTCCTCTGCCCCAAATCCCCACTGCTACCCTCCCCTCCTCTGCCCCAAACCCCCACTGCTACCCTCCCCTCCTCTGCCCCAAACCCCCACTGCTACCCTCCCCTCCTCTGCCCCAAATCCCCACTGCTACCCTCCCCTCCTCTGCCCCAAATTCCCTCCCCTCCCCTGCCCCAAATTCCTTCCCCTCCCTTCCCCTCCCCTCCTCTGCCCCAAATCCCCTCCCCTCCTCTGCCTCATCTGCTGCCCATTTTGCCCCATCTGCCCTGGCAGCTTCTGACCTGAATGAATTGCAATGGCAGCAAGATTAGCTCCTTGTCCTGCCTGCAATAAACTATCCCCTTCTCTTGAGGCCTTTACAAAAATACATTTCCAGTCAGTACACCTATCCAGCACTGCCTGACTTTAGACTTTCTTTCAACCCGCACTCTCTCCGTGTTGGCTCAGAACTGTAACTGTTTCCAGTCTATCCCAGCCGCCTGTCCCAATTCCTCATGGCTGTTAAATCCCACTGCCAACAATAATCCTGCTTCCCATCCCATACAGTCAATAGCTTCTGGGAATGTGGCCTTAGAAATTGTGTGATGACCACCACACCTTCATTCTCAGGGAAGATTCAGGATGGCTTTGCCAGTGACACACACATCCCAGCAACAAGTAGAAGAAAGAATAGTCACTGAGGAGGGAATTGAATAAAGCTGAGGGTAAACGATAAATGTTAGTGAGGGAGTCAGAAACATGATCAGGTCACTCAATGGGGACAGAGAACAGGACACATCATGAGAAGTGAGCAATGAGATCAGGAATGGAATTAGTGAAGGGGAACATGGATTGGTGGAGAAAACATTCGAAGAATGTGAGGCAATCATGATGAGATATTCTGTTTAGTGGCATGGCAAAAGAGATTAATATCATGAGAGGTGATAAGAAAATGACAAGTGAGTAGAATATTTCACACGTACTAGAAGGAAATAGAAACATAGAAACTTAGAAAATAGCAATAGCCATTCAGCCCTTCCAGCCTGTTCTACCATTCATGGATACAGTGAGTATAGATGATTACATATCCTGATGGAGATTGCCATAGCTTCATCTCAGAGCAGCAGACTCGGGAGATAAACATATGGCGGACTTCAACCTTCCTGGGCAAGAGTGCCTCCCCTCTGTCCCCCTGACCCACTTTAACAAAATTGCTACAGCCTGACTGTCATTAATCAAGGACTCCATGCACCCTGAACATACTCATGTTCACCTTCTCTCATCGGGAGAAAATGTCTGAGGTCACGTACCAACCAACTCAGGAACAGCTTCTTCCCTGCTGCTGTCAGAGTTTTGAACGGACCTACCTTGCATTAAGTTGATCTTTCTCTACACCCCAGTTATGACTGTAATACTACATTCTCTCTCCTTCTCTATGTATGGTATGCTTTGTCTGTATAGCACCCAAGAAACAATATTTTTCACTATATACTAACAACTGTCCATTGAAGTGGTGGAGGCTACCTCGCTAAATATATTTAAATCACGGGTAGATAGGTTTCTGACAGACAAGGGAATTAAGGGTTATGGGGAGAGGGCCGGAAAGTGGAACTGAGCCACGACAGATCAGCCATGATCTTATTGAATGGCGGGGCAGGCTCAAAGGGCTAGATGGCCTACTCCTGCTCCTATTTCTTATGTTCTTACATGTAAGGGGGCACAGTGGCAGAGTGGTTAGCATTGTTGCCTCACAGCGCCAGGGATCTGAATTTGATTCTCGGTTTGGGTCACTGTTTGTGTGCGTTTGCACATTCTCGCTGTGTCTGCGTGGGTTTCCTCCATGTGTTCCGGTTTCCTCCCACACTCCAAAGGTTAGGTGGATTGGCCATGATAAATTGCCCCTTAGTGTCAGGGGGACTAGCTAGGATAAATACATGGGATTGTGGGGATCGGGCCTGGGTGGGATTGTGGTCGGTGCAGACTTGATGGGCTGAATGGCCTCCTTCTGCACTGTAGGAATTCTATGGATTCTTTGGATGTGACAATAATAAATCAAATCAAATTGTGGTAATCCTGTGACCTGTATTTACAAAGGTGGGGAGCTCAAGAGGAGGATAACTGAGATAATCCAATCAGTGGTTTGGGCTGAACATGCTTACAAACGGCACCAGCTAGAAACTGCAGCTTTCAAATTTAGCACAGAGGGAAATGCCTCTTTAGCTCCTAAATTAATCAATGTGCCAGCAAATAGTCCACAAATCCTCACTAACTAGCAACTTACTATCCATAACTGAAGATGTTAATTTCATTCAGAAATTTGTAAGTTCAGATGTAAAGAGCTATAATGAATTCCTATCCAGTGTAACAGCCACTTTAATGAAGAGATTCGAGATTCCTTCACTTTCCGCTGTAGCTAAACTTGAGAAAAATATTCAACAAGGGAAATTAAAAATCCGTAACGAGAATGGGTGGAGGTCAGCAATACAAAAATTAATTTCCTCTTCTATTTTACCAGCAGCTATTCCCGCTATTATATTTCCCAATCCAATTCTGCAGGCTTAACAACTTCATTCGGAGTGAGGAGATAATCAGGAGCCGCATCACGTACCTTCCTGTACACTCAGGACTATTTCTTACGTGGCGAAAAACTGCAGCAGGCGACGGTGCAGAGGGACCTCGGGGTCCTTGTGCATGAGTCGCAAAAACCCAGCTTGCAGGTGCAGCAGGTGGTCAGGAAGGCGAATGGGATGCTGGCCTTCATGGCGAGGGGGATTGAATATAAAAGTAGGGAGGTCTTGCTGCGGCTGTATAGGGCATTGGTGAGGCCGCAGCTGGAGTACTGTGTGCAGTTTTGGTCGCTGTACTTACGCAAGGATATTTTGGCCTTGGAGGGAGTGCAGAGGAGGCTTACTAGGCTGATTCCAGAGTTGAGGGAATTGAGCTATGAGGAGAGGCTGAATAAACTAGGCTTGTACTCGTTAGAGTTTAGAAGAATGAGGGGAGATCTCATTGAGACGTATAAGATGATGAATGGGATGGATAGGATAGAGGTGGAGAGATTCTTCCCGCTCAGAAAGGACAGTAGGACTAGGGGGCACAGCCTCAAGATAAAGGGGGGGGTGGTTTAGAATGGAGTTGAGGAGGAACTTCTTCACTCAAAGGGTGGTGAATCTCTGGAATTCTCTGCCCGTTGAGGTGGTGGAGGCTGCCTCGCTAAATATTTTTAAGACGCGGGTTGATGGGTTTTTGATAAGAGAGGGGATTAAGGGTTATGGGGAGAGGGCGGGAATGTGGAACTGAGCCACGACAGATCAGCCATGATCTTATTGAATGGCCGGGCAGGCTCGAAGGGCTAGATGGCCTACTCCTGCTCCTATTTCTTATGTTCTTATAACTAAATGAGTTAAAATGTGTGAAAGCTATGGAACAAACACAGGGATAAATAGAAAATAATGAATATTTCCAAAACTAAATTAAGATAAAAGGTGCAAGGTAGTTGCTCATCATATGGTTAAATCTTTTGCTGCACTGATAAGCTTACCAGTTCTAATCATATCATAAATATTGGGCTGCAGGATGTGGGGTGTAGACTTCAACTGGATATGTTTATTTACTTTTTATTTATTTCTGGGACACGGGCATCATTGGCTGGCCAGCATTTATTGCCCATCTCTAGTTGCCATTGGAGGGTAGTTGAGAGTCAACCACATTGCTGTGGTTCTGGAGCCACATGTAGGCCAAACTGGGTAAGGCCGGCAGATTTCCTTCCCTAAAGGACATCAGTGAACCAGATGGGTTTTTCCGACAATGGTTTTATGGTCATCAGTAGATTCTTAATTCCAGATATTTTTAATTTAATTCAAATTCCATCATCTACCGTAGCGGGATTCAAACCCAGGGTTAGCTGAGATTTTAGATTAATGGTCTAGTGATAGTACCACTGGGCCATTTACTCCCATCACCTCCCACAAAGTTGGATGATTATACAAATCTATCATATTTGCACAATCCCAATTTCATCATGCAGCCCCCTCTACCCTTGGACAACATTTTTCCACATTTCAAATCAGTAGAACAGGACAAAAATCTGTCAGTATTGCAAATTTTTTATTTCATTAAAATTACACTTTCCTTGTATAAGTAAAATGGAAGTTGTTAACAGGATAAAGACCAAGGTGTTTAGGTTATAAATCCAAGTCTCCTGTTCATTTATGCCAAACTAGAAAACCTAAAAATGCAGACCAACAGTTGGTGTGGTTCCAAAAGCTGAGTATAAGTCTTTGACGTGCAAAATTCTTTTGTAACTTAAGGTGTAGGACTGCCCAACCCTCCGTCACTTGTATTGGAGCAAAGAAAAATAGAACAGAAAATCCAGAGGCTAGGTTCCCCAGCATCTGTTGAAGTGATATGTAAAAACTACACATTCCAGTTAACTATAAATTTGTTTTTCCTTTTACAGATAACAAATATTTAATCTATAAAAAGGGAAATTAAAATAACATTTGGAGTTCCAAGTAACTAACCAGTTAAATACACTCACAAAATTTATCTCAGCAGTTCCTTTTCCATATCCATCCTTCACGCAACAGGAATTTTATACCTTTGGGAACCTTTGAGACTGTATCAACTTCTTCAAATTAATGGCCTAGTGGTATTATCATTAGACTATTAATCCAGAAACTCAGCTAATGTTCTGGGGAGCTGGGTTCGAATCCCACTATGGCAGATGGTAGAATTTGAACTCAGTAAAAAATATCTGGAATTAAGAATCTATTGATGATCCTGAAACCATTGTTGATTATCAGAAAAACCCATCTGGTTCATGAATGTCTTTAGGGAAGGAAATCTACCGTCCTTACCTGCTTTGGCCTACATGTGACTTCAGAGTCACAGCAATGTGGTTGACAATCAACTGACCTTGGGTGACTAGGAATGGGCAACAAATGCTGGCCCAGCCAGCTATGTCCATGTCCTAGGAATGAATTTTTTAAAAATCACTAACTCTGATATTTTTCATTACACTGGAAACATACCCAGTGTCAATGCAGACACTGCTGTAGCTTAGGGTCATTCCCAAGGAACATTTAGGATGGCTTTGCCAATGATGCTCACGTTCCACCAATAAATAAAAGAAAGCATGATTGCTGAGGGGAATCTAATGAATCACCGGGAAATTTGCATCAGACTACTAAAGTTATAGTGTCAAACTGGGCAGTTACTTTTAACTCAAAAATGACATGAACACAAATATTATCAATAACTTTTCTTATTCCAAAATAAAAACTCAAACCAAATTCAGGATTTTGTGAAATTATCATCAGTTCAGAATCCCTGCATCAGGTTCTATCAGACAACATTTTAAAAATTCTATCGGTGAATCGGCCTCCAGAGTCATCAGATTACACAACAGTAATTATATTTCAGGACTGGTTACCAGTTCACCAGGCTCCAGACTGACAGAAGCTCAATTATAAAACTCCTTGAGAACTTACAGATGCTACGTGTGATAGCCTAATACCAGCACCACAAACCAAGTGACATCACTTCACAGCAGCAGAGAATTCACAAAAAGGAGAATTAAAATGGCAATGTACCAATGCTGTCATGGGGTGGGGGCGGGGGGAGGGCAGGGGGTCTACAAGAAAGATAGAGAGATTAAAACAACATAACCACGGCAAATATAGCTGAGAGGCATATCATTTCCCATAACTAATAGAGAGTAATGTCACAGGAAATACACTAGTGGGTACATAGGCCAGGTGGCTTGCACATTGTAACAATCAGTGCAAGGATTCTCCACTTTACCAAAGACATTGACTTTGTCATTTAATGTTGCCCAAATAACAAACAGTAATTATTTCACTCTCGTTGATCTGAGACAAATCTTTGATGGATTTTGGGACCAAATGCTTTAAATTTTTAAAATTATTTAAGTTTACAGGGCAGAAAGCTATTCAGCCCACTGTGCTAACACATGAAGCGCTATCCACTTAGTCCCTTAGTCCCCTCAGCTTTCCTCGCATCCTTTTACATTTTTTCTTTTTCAGATACTATTTTTGTAAAGCTGTTATAGATTCTGCTTCTATCTAACACACCCTTGGATAGGAACAATTCTCGTATCACGAGAAAGCAAGAAACAGGGGAAGGCCCATCGAGCCTGCTCTGCCAATCAATATGGTCATGGCTGATTTTGGACTTCAACTCTACTTTCCCACCAGCTTCCCATATCCCTCGATTCCCTGAGAAACCAAAGATCTGTTTACCTCAGCATTAAATACATGCAACCATAGGGCATCCACAGATGAGATTATAACCACAGGTACTGATACTAGCTTTTCAATTCCAGATTTATTTAATTGAATTTAAATTTCTCAGTTGGCGTAGCGGGACTTGAACTCATCTCCAGATCATGAGCCCAAGTCTCAGGATTGCTACTGCCAAATAATGGTCACTTAAATGTCTTATTTCATCCCCAACTGCTGTTTTATTCATGTCAGTGGCCAGCAATGCCAGATGGGTAGATCCAGAAGATTTTACTGTGTGAGCTGGTGTTAGGGAACGGGGGCATCCACCTTTGGGTGGTCCGCTGGACTCATTGAAGGCAAATACCAAAGGTCATTAACTCACTTTAACCCACCCACTACCGCAGCCTCTCAAACCCAGGCCCCTGTCCTCCTCCACCCTCTTGATGGGGTCTACCAGCCCATGCATTTTCAACTGCTCTCATCCACAAGCTCCCCTTGCTCGGGGACTGCCTGTAGTTGCAGTAGTGGCCACCATTCACACTTGGTGCTATAGGAACTGAATGGCCGGCAGCTCTGAAGGCAGGACGCCCTCCCCACCTGGAAGGAGATTCCATACCCCAAGACAAGTAATACTGTTCCAGCATAAAATGGATACAGAGCAACTAGCTGGGGCGAGTGGTGGATGGAGAATATGGCACCTCGTAAAGCCCAGCCTCCATATTCCCATTATCATTTACCTATATTGAATTTCATTTGCCAATTATCATGCCCATTTTGCATTACAGGTTTACTGATCTGTGGGAATAGTTTTTCCACAGACAGCATTTAACAGCTTTATTGCTTTGCTTCAAGTTTCCCTGTTCTGTGTTGTTCCAATAGACTGGTGATGATTTCGAACCTGATGGATCCAGCCTGTGGACTGAAAGACTTCACTCACCAATCCATTGCCCATTTTATAGGCCAGACAATTCCCCTCCCCCACCTTCTGAAGCACCATTCAAGGCAACACAAGTCCTCTCCCCACCCACTTCTCCCTTCAGCTGCAGGCAGGACCTGACACACAAACCATGGTCTTCTCTGGAATTTTTTCTCTTCCCCACTGATAGCCTTTCCACTCTGCAATTTCTGAAAATGGGATTTTATCATCACACGAAAGAAAATTGAGTAACCCATCACCACATGGTCATATTAGTGTTCCTTCAACATTTCTTAACCATCTAACAATTGAAACTTTATTCACTGTGTAGTATAAAGTGTATTGAGAATGACAGAAAGAAATGTCAGAATGTTCAGTTTTCAAGCATTCTTATGGGGGCATCACCATGTTGGAGAAACACGAGCAGATCTCTGTAATAGGAAAAATTAACTCCCAAGTATGCAAAGAAAGCAACCAGTGGGACACTTTATCACAGAAAGAGTCAATGTCATGCCCCTGATCTTGAGGATTTGATGGAAGGTTGTCTGAAGAAGACCAGAGGATGACATGGAAATTGCTGCATAGAAAGTTGAGACAATTGACAGAGAAATATTAGCAAGTAGTGAGCAAATTAGTAAGAAGTATGAAAAATGGAAGAGTGGTGAAATTAAAGTGTACATGCTAATATGACAAGAAACCTGTACTGCAGGAACAAATTATCCCAAGCCACATCACCCTGTGTCATCACCACTCTTCTTGTTTAAAGGCAAAATTTGGACTATACTACAATATGGATCAGAGAACATAAGAACATAAGGAATAGGAGCAGGAGTAGGCCATCTAGCCCTTCGAGCCTGCCCCACCATTCAACAAGATTATGGCTGATCTGTCGTGACTCAGTTCCACATTCCCGCCCTCTCCCCATAACCCTTAATCCCCTTGCCTATCAAAAACCTATCAACCCGCATCTTAAAAATATTGAGCGAGGCAGCCTCCACCACTTAAACGGGCAGAGAATTCCAGAGATTCACCACCCTTTGAGTGAAGAAGTTCCTCCTCAACTCCGTTCTAAACCGCCCCCCCTTTATCCTGAGGCTGTGCCCTCTAGTCCTACTGTCCTTTCTGAGCGGGAAGAGCCTCTCCACCTCTATCCTATCCATCCCATTCAACATCTTATACGTCTCAATGAGATTTCCCCTCATTCTTCTAAACTCTAATGAGTACAAGCCTAGTTTATTCAGCCTCTCCTCATAGTTCAACCCCCTCAACTCCAGAATCAGCCTAGTAAACCTCCTCTGCACTCCCTCCAAGGCCAAAATATCCTTGCGTAAGTGCGGCGACCAAAACTGCACACAGTACTCCAGCTGCGGCCTCACCAGTGCCCTATACAGCTGCAGCAAGACCTCCCTACTTTTATATTCAATCCCTCTCGCTATGAAGGCCAGCATCCCATTTGCCTTCCTGACCACCTGCTGCACCTGCAGGCTGGGTTTTTGCGACTCATGCACAAGGACCCCGAGGTCCCTCTGCACCGTCGCATGCTGCAGTTTTTCGCCATGCAAGTAATAGTCCTTCCTATCATTATTCCTACCAAAGTGGACAACCTCACATTTGCCAATATTAAATTCCATTTGCCAGTTCCTGGCCGATTCGCCCAGCCTATCTAGATCCTTCTGCAGACTCTCTACACCCTCCGCACAATTTGCTGTTCCACCAATCTTGGTGTCATCAGCAAATTTCGACACCATACACACGGTTCCCTTCTCCAGATCATCTATATAAATGGTGAATAGCTGAGGCCCCAGCACCGACCCCTGGGGCACTCCACTAGTCACCAACCGCCAATCTGAATAGCACCCATTGACCCCCACTCTCTGCCTCCTATTTGAAAGCCAATCCTCTATCCACGCTAACACCCTACCCCCAACTCCATGCCCCTGACCTTCTGCAATAACCTCTTGTGAGGCACCTTGTCAAATGCCTTCTGAAAATCAAGAAAGACCGCATCCACCGGCTCTCCTCTATCCACCGCCCTAGACACATCCTCATAGAACTCCAATAAATTTGTCAGACACGACTTCCCCTTAACGAAACCGTGCTGCATCTGCTCTACCAAACAATTCTCCTCAAGATGCCTCGCTATTTTCTCCTTGATCACGGATTCTAACATTTTACCTACAATAGACGTTAAACTAACCGGCCTATAATTCCCTGCCTTTTGCCTGCCACCCTTCTTAAACAACGGCGTAACATTAGCCGTTTTCCAATCTTCCGGCACTTCCCCGGAATCCAGCGACGTTTGGAAAGTAACTACCAAGGCATCCACTATCACCTCCGCCATTTCCTTCAGAACCCTTGCATGCATTCCATCCGGTCCTGGGGACTTATCCACAATCAGCCCCCTCCAGTCTGTTGAGCACCGCCTCCCTAGTAACAATAATGTCATTCAGGCCCCCCACTCCTCCCAACTTTCCATCGCTAACACCCGGCAAATTACTCACGTCCTCCTCCGTGAAGACCGAAACAAAAAAGTTATTCAGGGCCTCAGCCATTTCCCCATCCCCTACCACTAAGTCCCCCCTCTCATCCTCTAAGGGTGCAACGTTCACCCTAGCCAGCCTCTTCCTTTTTATGTATTTACAAAAACTCTTGTTATCCTTTTTTATATTAAGCGCTAGCCCAGCTTCATAGTTTATCCTACCCTTCTTTATCAATTTCTTTGTCAATCTTTGTTGACATTTAAACCTCTCCCAATCCTCTTCTCGCCCACTACTCTTGGCTACTCTAAACGCATCCGCTTTTAATTTAACACTTTCCTTCACCTCCTTCGTTATCCACAGCCGATTACCTCTCCTCCTCCGATCCTTTTTAACCATCGGAATAAATTTCTGCTGAGCACCAAGAAAGATCTCCTTAAAGATCCTCCACTGTTCCTCAGCAGACCTACCTTCCAACACACTCCCCCAATCAACATTCGCCAATTCCTCTCATCCTACCGTACTCCCCTCTGTTCAAACAAAGGGCACACGTCCGGGAGCCCACTTTCTCCTCCTCCATCTGCATCAGAAACTCCACCATACAATGATCAGAGATCAGGAAAATATTTATAGTATACCAGGAAATGGTAGTTGCTTTATTATGATGGGTGAACTTCAAGGTGTGTACCATAATACGTGAGTATTTTGTGATTGTGAACAAATGCATATTGATACATATGAAAACAATACAACCACCAGCCTGATAAATGCGTGCATCTTGTCATCACATCCCATGTCCTCCCTTCAAAAAGACATGGAGAATCTGTAAAAGGTAATGAATATGGACCTGCCAGCAAACCTCTTTCCTGTTGTTTCACACTAGTTATATTGGTAAAGGGTCATAAGGCAGAAGCAATATCTCCTAGAGCTGATCTCACGCCATATGGTGTGGAGGGCATCAGCTATGAGGAGAGGTTGGAGAAACTTGGTTTGTTCTCACTGGAACGATGGAGGTTGAGGGGTGACCAGATAGAAGTCTACAAGATTATGAGGGGCATGGACAGAGTGGATAGTCAGAAGGTTTTCGCCAGGGTGTAAGAGTCAATTACTAGGGGGCATAGGTTTAAGGTGCAAGGGGCAAGGTTTAAAGGAGATGTATGAGGCAAGTTTTTTTTACACAGAGGGTGATGGGTGCCTGGAACTCGCTGCCAGGGGAGATAGTGGAAGCAGATACGATAGTGACTTTTAAGGGGAGTCTAGACAAATACATGAATAGGATGGGAATAGAGGGATATGGTCCCCAGAAGGGTAGGGAGTTTTAGTTCAGAAAGGCAGCATGGTTGGTGCAGGCTTGGAGGGCAGCAGGGCCTGTTCCTGTGCTGTAATTTTCTTTGCTCTTTGTATATGCCCACATTTAATTCAGCCAATTTCACCCTGGTGTTACACAAATTATTTGGATGTGAAGCTAAAGCTGTTTTCTTTCTGTGGTACAAATGTCTGAATGGGAGGGGGAAAAAAATTTTGAATCTTTGGAACCTGGAGATAGAACTAAATTGTTGGACAAACCAGAAATCAGTAAGACCCATTAATGCTATTTGTATAAAAGCAAATTACTGCGGATGCTGGAATCAGGAACCAAAAGAGAAAATACTGGAAAATCTCAGCAGGTTTGGCAGCCTCTGCAAGGAGAGAAAAGAGCTGATGTTTCGAGTCCAGCTGACCCTTTGTCAAAGCTATCTTCCTTTTCCACTACCATTGTGTGTGTAAAATTATCGCCAGGAATAGTTGGAAGTCGGCATCAAATAGTTATTTATAATATGCACCCGGTCCCAGATCTCTACCGGGGCAACCTTGGACATAGATATGACGATAATGGTTTGAAATTTTAATCTTTCATCCTTAAAAAAATTAAAAACTTCACCTTCAGTCCACGTTCAGCTCCAGTGGCAATTTTACCTCCTGTTAAATTACAAATGATCCAAATTTTTCTGTTTGTGCTATACGGCCATAAGTGTAGACACCGTAAATATTCTTCTGTTTTGATGTGTTGAGACTTTGTTGCACATACGTGACATTTTACCTGGACAAGTGCAATGTGCGTCGGAGTAACTCTGCCAACTAATGGTCGCCAGCAAAATATCAGCACACAAATGATTGGAATTGAATGAATTTATTGATCTTGCAGTGAAGTTGCTCACAGTTATATTACAAGGGGGAGGGGGCTGGGTGGGTGTGTACATTTGATAGTTGGTCTGTTAAATAAGTAATTTTTTTTTCTCCAAAGTACAAAATAGGAAGGATATCAATATAAGTATTGCTTTATTTCTTCCCCTTCCTGCTTGTACCATCCATGTTGTAGTCCAGCCATTTTGCAGAGGTACGGTGTAAGGAAGCATTAGTTTGTGCACATAGGAGAGCAAGAAAGAGGACAGAGCATTTTGAGAACAATTACAGCAACATCATGCAAAGAAAAAACCATGTCTGACATGCACACAGTTATACAAGATAAATTCAATAACAGTAACCTCCAGTGGTTCAAAGTCCATTGCTGATTTACTTATGTACAAGAACTGGTCCAATAATTTTACCTGTGGAACACGCACACTGATATGAAACTAACAAATAGCAATATAAGGTAATCATTTCAGACACTACCGCTATCCTACATTCTTAAAGTACTGTTTGTTCTTTAAACATATACTACAAGTTCCTTGAATCGGGACAGAATAAGTTAATATTGTTCACAGAGCTCTGATAAATTGGACAAAATATTTTTTTTTCCTTTAATACAGTAAGTGTTGCCTCTATAAGTCATTCACAATGAAAGACAACATTCATACACCTAGACGTTCTGCTGATAAATTACTGGGGTTCAATAAATAAGAACAGAAAGGGGGAAAAATATATATAAAATGTCCACAATAAATGTAGCCTTTTACAGCAGTGGGTGGTTTAACTGTGCCCCCCACCCCATGATAGTAAACCAGCAACATGGTTCAATTGAACATGGTGCTCCTGTGAAATGAATAAAATATATCTATATACACATATATATTACCCTGAAAATAAATAATACTGACAAACTTATAACCGGCAACACAGTGTTTGAATCTGTTTTGTTCTACAGCTAAACAAGGTGTCACAACTAGACAAACAGAATCTATACAGAAAGTAGGGGATGTACAAGTGTTTGTTACACATGTACGTGCTTTAGTTCCTTGCTGCAGTGTTGTCTGACCCCCTGATATCTTACCCCTCAGCAGCAGTCTCACCAAAGTCCTGCTTCAACAAAGAAAGAGTCCACTGTAGCTGCCGAAGCCCATGTTGCTGTGCCGTGCTGTTCAATTCAACCCCACCTCCTCTCTCTGGTGGACAACCTGCTGCTGAAGGGTGTCAGTCTCTCCCAGGATTTCCGTTCCTTTTCCTGGGATGCAGCAGCTCCAGATTGGTCAAGTGTTAAGCGTCAAAAGGGCGCCAGGTTCCCACATGCACCAAGATATCAGCTGCCTTTCCTTCGATAAATGTCCGCAGCCATAGGGTTCACCAGGTGGGATTTAACAAGTTTTCTGGACAATTCCTGGCAGTAGAGTGGAAATAAATCAGGTCATCATAAAAGGAGAGCAGCAAAAAACAGGGAAACAAATGTTGTAGAGGGGGGTTGCACGTGCTAATCCTCAGTTATATACAATCATTCCGCCATACAAAATTCTGTCTATGGACATTGTACCGAAGCAGTCTGCTTTTTACATCCTTTCAGAACATGGGACTATCTCTAAATGGTTTTAAGGTTGGTCCTGTGTCCCAATACTTGGCACCATCTTTGCCTTCTCTCTCCCAGCTGGAAATTTAGAGACTCCGCTAGAACCATAGTCAATAGCATCAGAATCATTCTGCTTGCTGTTTTGTGCCATGTTTGGTTGGCGTAGCTGGTGGATGAGCTACTTGCCCATTGTTCTTCTCGTCTGAAAAAAGTTGTTTAATTACGTCAAAGAAGTTACTCAATGGGCTGCCTGGGTACACAAACAGAAAGAAAGAAAGAACAAACAAACAGATGAACAATGGGTCACGAAAGAAGTGAAGTGAGATCCATAGCCACAAGCGCCTGAAAGAGGAAGCACGTCACCACTGAGCCTTTGAAATCACAACCTTTTTTTTGGTTAAAGTTTGGCTGGCTGGTTTATTTGGAAATGATGAAGTCAAATACTTCTTGTGACATTTTTGTTTTTAAAAGTGGCTTTGGAGTCTCAGTTTTTCTACTTGAATGGAATTAGTTGACAGAAAGAATGGAAGAGAGCATTGAAGATGCTGAAAGGGGGAAGAGAGACTGTGTCTCATTGAATAGAGGGATGTTTGCTGAGAAACATTTTAGTTCCTTCTGCGGACACGATCACTATTACTAATAGAACATACATTTCAACACAGAAACTCTTACCCACTTACGTGATTTTCTGACCTGTCTTGGAGACAGAAAGAGAGAGAAAGTGGGGGTGGGGCGGTGGGAAATAGGAAATCTAACCCTCCTCAGACCAGAGACTTTCCCAACTGGAGACCATCAGATTGGAGCTGCAGCAATTTACAGTATCTGGAGATAAAAGTGAACGTGGCTGGATTCCATGCAGCTCTGACTGGTACCATTCATCACAAAGGAATCAGAGTCATTTCGTGCTTACTATCTCAACCCTGCACTTTGATGACAGAAATACTTTTGAGGTTTGCTGGCTGAAAACAGGGTCATAAACTAATTATTCGCTTATAATACCTCCCCATTACTTAAAAGAGGAAACCATTCTAAATTATAATCTGCATAACCAAGGTTAAACTGCATTTAAACCTTTGTAATAGCTTTTAAGGCAGGGCACCTTGCAAGCAGTACGAAGGCTTAATAAAACTGACAAATTATTTTATAAATTTAATCTGCACATCCACAGTATTTTTAAAAACTGTCATCATCTTCAGTCTAATTTAATTCCGTTCCTTGATGGCTCAGCTGCTAAGGACCACCGCGGCAACAAATCATAAGTCCCAGCTTTGATCCCTACTCTGTAATAAGTTGGCTGAAAGCTGCTGGGCCAGTGGTGTATTTGGCTAAACTCAGGGCCCTCTTCCTTATTTACTGCAGGAATGTGTGCATGTTGATCCTGAGTGAGGATAGAACATAGAACATAGAACATTACAGCGCAGAACAGGCCCTTCGGCCCACGATGTTGCGCCGGCCAGTTAAAAAACAATGACCCTCTAACCTAAACCAATCCCTTTTCATCCATAAACCTATCCACGGATCTCTTAAACGCCCCCAAACTAGGCGCATTTACAACTGCAGCAGGCAGGGCATTCCAATCCCTCACCACCCTCTGGGTAAAGAACCTACCCCTGACATCCGTCCTATAACTACCTCCCCTTAATTTAAAGCCATGCCCCCTCGTGCTAGCTTTCTCCATCCGAGGAAAAAGGCTATCACTATCCACCCTATCTAAACCTCTAATCATCTTATATGTTTCAATAAGACCCCCTCTTAGCCGCCTTCTTTCTAGCGAAAACAACCCCAAATCCCTCAGTCTCTCCTCATAGGACCTCCCCTCCATACCAGGCAACATCCTGGTAAACCTCCTCTGCACCCTCTCCAAAGCCTCCACATCCTTCTTATAATGTGGGGACCAGAACTGCACACAATACTCCAAGTGCGGCCGCACCAGAGTTGTGTACAGTTGCAACATGACGCTGTGACTCCTAAATTCAATCCCCCTACCAATAAACGCCAAGACACCATATGCCTTCTTAACAACCTTATCTACTTGATTCCCAACTTTCAGGGATCTATGTACACATACACCTAGATCCCTCTGTTCATCCACACTATTCAGAGTCCTCCCGTTAGCCCTATACTCGACACATCTGTTATTCCTACCAAAGTGAATTACCTCACACTTCTCCGCATTAAACTCCATCCGCCACCTCTCGGCCCAGCTCTGCAACCTGTCTAAGTCTCCCTGCAAACTATGACACCCTTCCTCACAATCTACCACACCTCCGACTTTGGTGTCATCAGCAAATTTACTAATCCACCCAACTATACCCTCATCCAGATCATTAATAAAAATTACAAACAGCAGTGGCCCCAAAACAGATCCCTGAGGCACACCACTCGTAACTGAACTCCATGACGAATATTTACCATCAACCACCACCCTCTGTCTCCTATCTGCTAGCCAATTCCTGATCCAATTACCTAGACTACCCTCAATCCCATACATCTGCATTTTCTGCAGAAGCCTTCCATGGTGAACCTTATCAAACGCCTTACTAAAATCCATATATACCACGTCAACTGCCTTACCCCCATCCACCTCTTTAGTCACTTTCTCAAAAAACTCAATAAGGTTAGTAAGGCACGACCTACCCGCTACAAAACCATGCTGACTATCTCCAATCAATTCATTACTCTCCAAATAACTATAAATCCTATCCCTAATAATTTTTTCTAAAACCTTGCCCACAATAGAAGTAAGACTTACCGGTCTATAATTCCTAGGGAAGTCTCTGTTCCCCTTCTTAAACAATGGGACAACATTCGCTATCCTCCAATCTTCCAGTACTATACCTGAGACCAACAATGACCTGAAGATCAGAGCCAGAGGCTCTGCAATCACCTCTCTTGCCTCCCAGAGAATCCTAGGGTAAATCCCGTCCGGACCAGGGGACTTATCTATTTTCAAACCCTCAAGAATATCCAGCACATCCCCCTTATCAACTGCAATACTGTCTCGTTTACACCCCTGTAACCCAGTGTTCTCCTCAGCTACATTCATGTCCCCCTGCGTGAACACCGAAGAGAAATATTGGTTCAATGCCTCTCCAATCTCTTCCGGTTCCACACACAACTTCCCTCTGCTGTCAGTAACTGGCCCTAATCTTGCCCTAACCAACCTTCTGTTCTTAACATACCTATAGAACGCCTTAGGATTCTCCTTAATCCTATCAGCCAAAGTCTTCTCATGTCCTCTTTTAGCCCTTCTTAACTCACTCTTCAACTCCCTCCTAGCCAATCTAAAGCTTTCTAGTGCAAATCTAAAGCTTTCTAGTGCAATCTAAAGCTTTCTAGTGCAATAGGAGTGAATTAGATTGTGATAACCACCTTCTCATCCTCAACCCCGATCAAACATCCAGCAAACACACACAGGCCACACACACATCAAGCCTGATCAGTTGGGTAAAACAGCAATGGTGTGCTATTGCCTGTAACACTAAACCTATTTGTTCAGGAGAGGAGGGTGAGGAAAAAATAACTGGCAGAAAGCTAACCTTAATGAAAACTGCACTTTCTAAATGGTGAAATACAAATGTATGTGGTTATTTCAGAAATTGATGATTTCAAATAGTATAACTTGTGTCATGTTTTAGTTCAAAAGGCTCTTATTCAAACTAAGCAACACCTGGTTGAGATCATGCTCCCTAAGATGCTGCCAAGTAATTAAACAGTACACCTTCATTCGCTGCTGCCTCACAGTGCCAGGGACCCAGGTTCATTTCTGGCCTTGGATATCTGCGTGCATTTCCTCTGAGTGCTCCGGCTTCCCCCCACAGTGTGAAGTTATGCATGATGGATTGGCCATACTAAATTGCCCCTTAGTGTCCCATGATTTATATGGGTTGGGGAGATTAGCGGGGTAAAATATGTGTGGTTATGGGGATAGGGCCTGGGTAGAAGTTGGTGCAGACTTAATGGGCCAAATGGCCTCCTTCTGCACTATAGGGATTTTATGATTCTGTTCTATAATTCATCTCCTAGCCTAAAGCTGGACATTTCAAGACTCAGACTGCTAACATCATGGAAGGAAACTTCCCTGACTCAGTAAGTTCTATCAGTGTTTAGTCAGTCTGCTAGTGCGGTAAAGTGAGGAACACAAGATATTACAACAACTATTAGGTAAATACTATTGTAAACATATTTCAGTTCATGTGGCCTGATACAAAACACATGCAGGAGTCAAAAACCTTGACCATCTCATCTTCCTGAACCAGGTAACACGGAAGCCCAGGGTAATACTCCGGGGACCCAGGTTCGAATCCCACCATGGCAGATAGTGAAATTTGAATACAATAAAAATCTGGAATTAAAAGTCTAACAATGCCCATGAAACCATTGTCAATTGTCAGAAAAATCTGGTTCAACTAATGTTCTTTAGGGAAAGAAATCTGCCATCATTACCTGGTTTGGCCTACATGTGACTCCAGATCTACAGCAATGTGATTGATTCTTAAATGCCCTCAGAATGGCTCAGCAAGCCACTTGGTTCAAGGGCAATTAGGGATGGGGAAATCAGTACTGCACACTGTACTCCAGATGTGGTCTCCTCAGCGATCATAACCTCCCTCCTTTAGTAATCAACTTTATAAACATTGTACTAGCTTTCTTAATTTCTAGCCAGATTTGTGTACTGGCATTTTGCAATTAATGCTTTCGAACACCCAGATCCCTTTGCATCTCAGAACTGTGCAATCTCTCACCACTTAGATAATGTTGTATTACATGTTTGCATGCCTTTGTAATGTAAAGGCTCTTGGCAGAGCAAAGGGTAATGTGGGACTGAAAAATAGCATAGCCCACAGTATGATGTATAGAGTCAAACGGTAATAGACTCAGAGATAACACTCTGGAACCAGCCTTCTTTTTTCATTCATGGGACATGGGCATCACTGGCTGGCCAGTGATAATTATGTGGAGATGCCGGCGTTGGACTGGGGTAAACACGTAAGATGTCTCACAACACTAGGTTAAAGTTCAACAGGTTTATTTGGTAGCACAAGCCATAGCTTTCAGAGCGCTGCTCCTTCATCAGGTGAGTGATCTGACTGGGTAAAGACAGCAGATTTCCTTCCTTAAAGAACATTAATGAACCAGATGGGTTTTTCTGACAATTGACAATGGTTTAGCGGTCATCAGTAGATTCTTAATTCCAGATATATTTTATTGAATTCAAATTCCACCATCTGCCATGGCAAGATTCGAAGCCAGATTCCCAGAACATTGTTAAGTTCTTGGATTAATAGTCTAACGACAATACCACTAGGCTATCGCTTCCCCTGCATAGGAGAAAAAGCACCAGATATAACAATATATGGGATCTGTAAATAGTTGAAGGCTAATAATAAAATTTCCTCTTTACACTCCTCACTGTGATACTACAGCAATGGCACAATATTACATCATGTTGGCAGCGATGGTCACTTCTAAACGTTTTCACATGAGCAGTGATATGAAACATGGCATCTTAAATGATGAACCCAAAACAATAGTCCAACTAAAAGCAGCTAAAGCTGGATTAGAAAGATGTGCACCTATGAAGAGAAAGTAAAGACTAAGCTGGAAGTTGGAGAAGCTTTGCTATAGAGTGAAAAGTTGAGGAAAAGTTAGTGAGTGGAAGTTCATTGTAAGTCCCAGGTGATGCACTGGTCAGATCATAAGGATGGGTGAGCCATACTACAAAAATTGTAAAACCCTGAGTAATGCAGAGTCCAAGAACTTGGACAGTTTACAACACGGTCAACAAAATGATATTAAAAAAGGTGCACTTACATTATGGAATAGGTGGCAGTCCCAGGGCTCAGAGACTGGGGCAGCAGTTGCTATGCTGCACTGCAGCAAAAAAAAAAGTTAAGCAGAAATCGGCAGGCTGAGTCAAATTTTAAGAAGACTGTGCAGAGTTAAAAAAGAAACCACAGAGTTTAAGAAGCAAGTTAAACTTTAAGTTTTAAAAAAGGCTGATCAAGTCCCCCAGAGTACGGGGCATTCACGGGAAAAAAGCAGGTTCCTGCAGATTCAAAAGACAAACAAAAGAATCGCCCAGAGGAGAAATACTGCACTTTTAAAGAGTTTTAAAAAGAGGCCCAAGATTGACGTGAGGCTTGCCAAACCCCCCCAAAAAATGTGGTAAACTCAGCAAAGAAACCGACAGCTCCAGATTCAGCCTGAAGTGAAGGAAAATGGTTACTGCACTGACAGTCTCATTGAGGCAATGATATTTAAAGCAGTAATGAGAAGAATACAGAAATGACCTTGAACAGAAAATTAGAAGGGTCAGATCCATTCTGGATAAGGAAATGGCTGTATCAGACGCAGGTGTGGTCTAGCACACCCCCAGTAAAGCATGGAAGGTAACTAAAAACAACCTTGTAAACAAGGCAAGAGGAGATCCAAGAGAAAGGGCAATTCTCAATAAACTGCCATGGGCAACAAGAAACCCCAGAGAGGGGGTGACAAGAGATGCCAGTAGGAAGGCACCAAATGACCCCAGACAGTAGGCAACAAGAGACCCAGAGGGGGGCATCAAAGACCCCACAGCAAGGAGCACTGAAGACCCCAAAGCAAGGGAGACAATATTCAAGTCAACAAAGAGATGGTTGCCAGTGTAATAAAATGCATGAACCACATTTTTTAGAAGAAAGAAATGGCTGAAATGCAGCCAAAAGACTCAAATATAGCACATCCTGAAAATGCTGACACAATACCTAAACTGCAAAGGCAGACAGAAATGTGCAGTGAGCAGATGGCTATGAACGAAGGAAAGCTATCTGAAGTATGTTACTCCCTCTATAACATGAGCTTTTAATGTCCGCAATGACCTTTGATGTGGCATGTTATCAAATGCTTCCTGGAAATGTAAGTACAGTACATCCGGCAGTTCTCCTTTGTCTATAGCACATATTACTTCTTCAAAGTGAATTGGTAAAACACGATTTCCGTTTGACAAAACTATGTTGACTCTGTCTGATTATCTTGAATTGATCCAAGTCCCTTGCAATTACATCTTTAGTATTAGCTTCTAACAGTTTCCCTGTGACTAATGTAAGCTAACTGGTCTATAGCTTCCTGCTTTCTGTCACCCTCCCTTTTTGAATAAAGGAGTTACATTCACTATTTTCCAATTTAGTGGAACTTTCCCCAAATCTAGCAAAAATTCAAACCAATGCATCAACTACCTAACTAAAAAAAAGATGCTGGAAAATCTCAGCAGGTCTGGCAGCATCTGTAAGGAGAGAAAAGAGCTGATGTTTTGAGTACAGAAGTTTTGTAGCTTCTGTAGCTTTGACAAAGGGTCACCTGGACTCAAAACATCAGCTCTTTTCTCTCCTTACAGATGCTGCCAGACCTGCTGAGATTTTCCCGCATTTTCTCTTTTGGTTTCAGATTCCAGCATCTGTAGTAATTTGCTTCTAATTATCCAACTAGCCATTTACTTTAAGACTCGAGGATGAAGTGCTAAAGAACCCAAGGATTTGTCAGCCCACAGCTCCAACAATTCAGCACCACATCCCTGGTGACTCTAATTTTCCTGAGTACCTCGGCTCCCTTCCATTTCCTGATTTACAGCTATTTCTGGAATGTTGCTTGTATCCTCTGTAGTGAAAACCAATGCAAAATACCTTTTCAATACATCTGCCAACTTCTTGTTTTCCACGATTAATTCCCCAGACTTGCTTTCTATAGTACCAATGCTCACCTTAGTTGTTTTATTTTTTACGTAGCTACAGAAACTCTTTTTATCTGTCTTTACATTTCTAATTAGCTTTCTCTCATATGCTAATTTTTTTGCTCCTTACTAATCTTTGAAAAATTCTTTGCTGTTTTCTGTCCAATCTTTTGGCCTGTTATCCATCTTTGCACAATCCTATGTTTGTTTTGATACTACCTTTAACTTTTTTAGCTAATCACAGATAGTGGATCCTCTCCTTGAAATCTTTCATTCTGGTGGAGTGTTTCTTTTCTCTGTATTCTGAAAAATCCCCTTACATGAATACTCCTTATGTATGTCTATTCCTTAAGCTAATTTGCTATTCACTTTAGCTAGCTCTGCTTTCATGTCCTAATTTAAGTTTAAAATAGACCCACTCTTCTCTCCCTCAAACTGAATGTAAAATTCAATCATATTGTGATTGCTTGAAACTCAGGATGCCTTCATTGTGAGGTCATTAATTAATCCTATCTTGTTGCACAAAACCAGCTCTATTTTAGCTTGCTCTCTGGTTGATGTCAGACTGTGCTGTTCTCAAAAACTCTCTCAAAAACATTCTATGAATTTCTCATCTACTTGTCCTTTGCCCATCTGTTTTTGCAGTCTGTATGTATGTTAAAATTCTCAATGATGATCACTATACATTTTGACAAATTCCTGTTATTTCTTCCTTTATACTGCATCCTACTGGTCAGGAGCCTGAACACCACTCCCAGAAGCGACTTCTTGCCTTTATCATTTGTCATCTCTACCCAAGCTGCTTCTACATCTTGGTTTCCTGAATTTAGCTCATCCCTCTCTATTGCATTAATATGATCATCAATTTATGAAATCGACCCTTTACCTGTTTCTAGATTCCTGCCTTTCCTAAGTGTCATGTACGCTTCAATATGCAGGTTCCAACCTATGTCATCCGATAGCTAAGTCTCTGTAATGGCTATCAGATCATACTTATTTATTTCTATTTGACCTATTGTTTCAAATGCCAAGTGCAGATGCAGAGGCTTTAATTTTGTCACTTCATTATTTTTGTAATCTCTAGATGCTTCTTCTGACTTACTCTTAGATTTGTACTCTCTACCTCTTCCTGTCATGTTCATCACGTCCCATATTAGTATTTAAATTTCTCTCCAGCCTTGTTTCTACTCTCTGATTTACCACATCTTCCCTTGTCCCCCCACCACCACCCCCCCATAAAGTTAAAACCCTCTCCACTTGTTACACAGCTCACTGGAATGCTGGTTCCAGCATGGACCCATTCCATTCACCACTTTCCCCAGTACATGTGCTGATGTCCCACAAACCAGAAACCACTTTTCGCACACCAGTCTTTGAGCTATGCAGCCAGCTTTCTAACTGAATGCCAATTTGCATACGGCTCAGGTAATAATTCAGAGATGATTACCTTTGAGCTCTGCTTTTTAATTCAGTGCCGAGCTCCTTATACTCTCTATGCAGAACATCTTTCTTAGTTCTACTTATGTCATTGGTAATCATGTGGGCCATGAAAACTAGATCCTTACCCTCCGACTGCAAGTTTCTTCCCAGTCCCGAATAGATATTCTGAACCTGGGCAAACAATACCATCTTCTGAACTCTCGTTGCTGGTTGCAGAGAACAATGTCTAACCTCCCTCGACTATACTGTCCCCCACTACTACTATATTCCTGTTTGTTCCTCCGATTTGAATGGCTTCTTGCACCATGGTGCTACGACCAGACTGCTCATCCACCTCGCAAACTTCGCTTTTATTCACACAGGTTGCAAGCATCTTAAACATGCAAAATTAGCATAAGGTACATAAATGTAGAAAGACCACTGTCTGACAATTAAGCAGTCTAAAGCTCCTCCTATTGTCTGTTTTACCTGCCTCACTCATGGTCTCATTGTGCTGTCCCTCACTGCAGACAAAAAAAAAGTAAAGTCACTATAATCCCAAATGATAATAGAGTCCCTCCTTTGAGGGAAGAGCCAACTGATGGTGATATAAACCTGAGGATCACCCCACCTTAGGCAAGGAGCTAGGCTGAGAAGGTGAGGCCTTCATCAATAACCTCAGTGAGTTCAGGAATTGAACCCCTGCTGTTGTCATAACTACATCACAAGCCAGCTGTCCAGCCAACTGAGCTAAACAGACTGCCTTGACACCAGGAGTCCCCACATTCGACAGATGAAACACAGCATCTATCCAGCCATTGTTATTTATGTTAGTTAATTTAATTTTTTTCTTAATTAACTTCAGAATTATGTAAAGTACAGTTTACTGTGCTTAATCAATGCTACTACCACCTTCAGCTAACAGTTACACATTTCATAATTCCTAATTGGTTTACCAGTTGCTCACCAACTACAACCTTCCACCACACCGAAGTGTAAAAAAAGAGCGACTCCTCCCCACTCACACATCAGCTCCCTTTACTTGCAAATCTGCACACAAAAGGAACAGGAGAAGGCCATTCAGCCCTACTCCACAAATTTTAGTCAGCAACTCTAGCAGGAATTGAACTAACAACTCTGATTTACAAAGCCAGTTCTCTCTCTAATCACTAAGCTATGGAGCCAACTGCTGAACGATACAGCCAGCTTCGGTCTATAGTCTTTGGAGCTAACACTATGGGCCCGATTTTACCATCAAGTTGCGACCCTCTTTGGGCGTAAAAGCTTAGTTAAAGTCAGGTGTTAGATGAGTATCCACGTCTGCCTCCGCAGGCATTTAAATTGACTTAATGGGCTGCACAACCAAACTTACTGACACTTCACCCTTTACCACCACGTTCGCCTATCCAGAATGCTCTGCGGGGTTAGGTCTGAAGGATCTCTGCTTGAGATCAGTGGGGGGGAGGAAGGGGGGTCCGCCGCCACTCTGCCTGTGATCAGTGAGGAGGTAGGGAGAGTCCATTACCTCTCTGCCTGTGATCAGTGAGGGGGAAGGGGTCATGATCGATTTGAGTGGCAGAGGGGATGGGGGGGGTAATAAGGGGGTCAGTAATGTTGTGAGGATGGGGTAATGTTTGTGGGGGCCGAGGGGAGGCATTATCCATCCCGGGATGGATGTGGTAGGGGAGCTGCAGTCTATCGTATTTTTCCTGCGCATGCGCAGTTGGAGGCACCGATTGCGCTGCAGGATTTTGGGCACATTAAGCCTCATCCACAGTCGTGCACAAGATTTGGAATTGCTGATATTTTTGCAAGCTGAATGTGTATGGGGGCACCCGAGAATGGGTCTAAAAGTTGGATCTGAAACACTCCCAGTTTCAAGTGCATCCAGCGCTTAGAATCAAAATGGTAAAATAGGGCCCTATAACTAGTTAACTAATTAACTAACCATTTGATCTCCAATACAGCTTGTTTATCCCTGCATAAGGATGGAGGAAAAACTGCAGACCATAGGGGCGACTCTCCCATCCTGCTGCTCTTTTTAAGCGCAGCAGACCAGGAGCTTGGAGTGCAGAAGGCTGGGAGGCTGGAGTTCAGGAGGCTGGGAGGCAGGAGCACAGCAGGCCGGGAGGCTGGAGTGCTGCAGGCCGGGAGGCTGGAGTGTAGGAGGCCGGGAGGCTGGAGTGCAGCAGGCTGGGAGGCTGGAGTGTAGGAGGCTGGGTGGCTGGAGTGTAGGAGGCCGGGAGGCTGGAGTGCAGCAGGCTGGGAGGCTGGAGTGTAGGATGCCGGGTGGCTGGAGTGTAGAAGGCCGGGAGGCTGGAGCGCAGCAGGCTGGGAGGCTGGAGTGTAGGAGGCTGGGTGGCTGGAGTGTAGGAGGCCAGGAAGCTGGAGCGCAGCAGGCTGGGAGGCTGGAGTGTAGGAGGCTGGGTGGCTGGAGTGTAGGAGGCCGGGAGGCTGGAGCGCAGCAGGCTGGGAGGCTGGAGTGTAGGAGGCTGGGTGGCTGGAGTGTAGGAGGCCAGGAAGCTGGAGCGCAGCAGGCCGGGAGGCTGGAGCGTAGGATGCCGGGAGGCTGGAGCGTAGGATGCCGGGAGGCTGGAGTGTAGGAGGCCAGGAGGCTGGAGCGCAGCAGGCTGGGAGGCTGGAGCGCAGCAGATCAGGAGGCTGCAGCGTAGGAGGCTGGAGTGTAGGAGGCCGGGAGGCTGGAGCGCAGCACGCCAGGAGGCTGGAGTGTAGGAGGCCGGGAGGCTGGAGTGTAGGAGGCCAGGAGGCTGGAATGTAGGAGGCTGGAGTGTAGGATGCCGGGAGGCTGGAGTGTAGTAGGCCGGGAAGCTGGAGTGCAGCAGGTCGGGAGGCTGGAGTGTAGGATGCCGGGAGGCTGGAGTGTAGGAGGCCGGGAGGCTGGAGTGTAGGAGGCTGGAGTGTAGGATGCCGGGAGGCTGGAGTGTAGTAGGCCGGGAAGCTGGAGTGCAGCAGGTCGGGAGGCTGGAGTGTAGGAGGCTGGAGTGTAGGATGCCGGGAGGCTGGAGTGTAGTAGGCCGGGAAGCTGGAGTGCAGCAGGTCGGGAGGCTGGAGTGTAGGATGCCGGGAGGCTGGAGTGTAGTAGGCCGGGAAGCTGGAGTGCAGCAGGTCGGGAGGCTGGAGTGTAGGATGCCGGGAGGCTGGAGTGTAGTAGGCCGGGAGGCTGGAGTGTAGGAGGCCGGGAGGCTGGAGTGCAGCAGGTCGGGAGGCTGGAGTGTAGGAGGCTGGAGTGTAGGATGCCGGGAGGCTGGAGTGTAGGAGGCTGGAGTGTAGGATGCCGGGAGGCTGGAGTGTAGGAGGCTGGAGTGTAGGATGCTGGGAGGCTGGAGTGTAGGAGGCCAGGAGGCTGGAGCGCAGCACGTCAGGAGGCTGGAGTGTAGGAGGCCAGGAGGCTGGAGCGCAGCACGCCAGGAGGCTGGAGTGTAGGAGGCCAGGAGGCTGGAGCGCAGCAGGCCGGGAGGCTGGAGTGTAGTAGGCTGGAGTGTAGGATGCCGGGAGGCTGGAGTGTAGGAGGCTGGAGTGTAGGAGGCCGGGAGGCTGGAGTGTAGTAGGCTGGAGTGTAGGATGCCGGGAGGCTGGAGTGTAGGAGGCTGGAGTGTAGGAGGCCGGGAGGCTGGAGTGTAGGAGGCCAGGAGGCTGGAGCGCAGCAGGCCGGGAGGCTGGAGTGGGGGCTGATTTGCGTGGTTCATGCTAGCTGTCCGGGCCTCTGTGCGTCTCTCAGCACCAGATTTCTGGCACCATCAGTTCTGCACCAGAAATTGCTGTGGAGCTTCCTAATATATGCAGCAAGTAATTTTAATATAATTTAAATCCTATTAGTGGGACCAGGACTCAAGTCTCCGGCCCTGTTAGCCAAGCCCCCCCACCACCATCCCTACCAGGAATGGTTCATTCCAGTGGAGTTTACTACAGCTTCCAACTTGCTGGGAGCTGGTGGTCCGACCCCACTGGATTGAAGGGAGGCAATTGAGGCATCCCAGAGGGTCTGGGGGTTGCCCCTAGACATTGTCACCTTGGTAGTGCCAGCCTTGGCCCCTTGCACTGCCCATGGGGCAAAGTGCCAATGCCTTGGAACAGTGCCAAGGGGTCAGGGTGTAATGGGAGGTGGGGTCTCTGGGGGGGCGATTGTCTGTATGTGGTTGTGCTGTGTTCTGCAGTCGGGATCAGCGGGGCAGGGAATGAGGCCAGCGATTGGTGCTGACCATCAGGTTGGTGTTGAGAGGGGCAGCCTGCTGGGGAGGGGTTTAGAACTGCCAGTGGTGGGGGACGGTGGGGAGAAGATTGAGATAGGCTAGGAGAGAAGTGGTTGGGGCTAGGCCCAGACATGTTCGGGGGGGAAAATGCTCAGGCCATGGGGGTGTCAGTAGGGCAACAATGTGGGATCGCAGGGCTGGCCAGCAATTGAGCTGGCCAGAAATCAGGAGGTCAGCAGCCAAGATGCACACTATGTGTGCACTGATCTCCACTCTGACAGATAGGCACATGCGCTGTGACCCGCACAGTGCTATGCTGTCAGCCTTTCCAGGGGGAATAGGCCCTGCCCGCTGGTTTCACTGGTGCACTGTGCAATGCACAGAGTGTGGGAGATTCATTTTGAAACTCCTGTTGAAAAATCCAGCGGGATTTACCCCAGTTTTCATGTGAATTCAATACGTAGAAAATTTTTGGGAGAATCCCACCCCATATTCTTAGAAAGATATTGATGCTTAAAACTCCCTGCTCATCAAACAAATGTCAGCTCAGTCTGCTTGCACTCTGCACTCTGTTTCTACCTTAAATGTGGTTTCCATATTATGCCATTGTTTTCTTCAAAACATGTGCCAACTCGTCTGCTAAGCTCTCCCATCAATAATGGAGTACCTGGTTTTGCCGGGACAGCAGGGTGACTGTCCAGACCAATGGTTCTCAATTGTTCTTGTACAACAAACATAATGTTGTTTTGATGGTAGCTAATCACAGGTAAGACCTGTCACCATTCCATTGTGAATAATTAAGAACGCTTTTTGAACAGCAATCCTGTTTTGCTGATCACTTGTTCCACCCTCTGGATGGCTAACAAAACCTACAGGATTTGAAATATTGAAACAGATGATGGACATGTCGACTCTGTCCTTCTGTTGCCAAGCTCCAGTTATTAATTAGCTCTGTTGACAATCTGATTACACCTGTAACGAGACTGTGACATGCAGCAGACTTCCAGTGAGATCCCACTCTCCCAACAGAGTTTGACTACCTTCCCATTCAGATATCCTTCCCGTGCACATTCTCACATTTATATTGCAAGCACAGTGACAGCAGCTGGGAGCAGAGCCAATTGGTGTGGATCAGCTTCCATTAATACACCAGGGATGAGAATTAGACGCTAGCTAATGATACAAATGAACCAAGCAAAGAAAGTGGACATAGAGGTCATTAACTCAGGGACAGATGAGACCATCAATAACAACATTGTGCACTACTTACCACTAAAGCAATGTTCGCACCTATTTCACATAATTGCCCGATTAACGGTGAACTAACTCCACCCTATCATACCATTAAAGAAAATCATGATGCAGACTAAATATATGAATTATTTTCACCAAACAGTGTCATATTTCTCAATAAAAGTAATTATTAGTACAATGTAATCTCTAAAGTTCAATTGATAATATAGTATTTTGCAAAAAATTTAGTGCAGCAGTACACAAAAACAGTTTCTTATACCGTCATTTCATTCTTTATATTAAAAACTACTGTTGACTAATTCTGCCATATTTGCCTGCTGGTTACAGCTGTGAGATGTCTCTGTCAAGAGCTGCCGCCACTAGTGTGCGCTTTAACACAGTATAAAAACAACTAATCTAGGAACGAAATGCTGCTCCTCTTTGTGTAGCTCTCCAAGAACTCACAAAGAAACATATTTATAGGTCACAGATGAGATGGCCTTCTTTGTATTGAACTTTGCTCGGGTACTGGTTCAGGGCTGCGTTCATTAGTGTGAAATGATGAGCCTGTCATTCCAGCCTGTCCCATACATTTTATTAATTCTTCCATGGGCTGGTGTGGGGAACTGTCATCAGTAGCAACCTAACGTGGGCTGTTCTGTCTCAAATAATTTCAATAACTTAGAGAAGAAGCTACTCACTATTAGCATAAGCTTCATTAAAAACAGCTAGAAGCCTGTGCATCCATTTGTTTTGTGTTGAAATGTGCCCACTGCTACATCAATTTGATCCTGTCAAGAGCCGAGTGCACTTAATAACACTGACATTCACTGTGGGAACTTCATCACTGGGGCTCAGTAACTCTCCTCTAAACCAACACTGGAGCTCATCAATATAAAGCACTTTACTTGCAGAGATCAATGCAAAGGTCAAAGGTTTGTGCAAGAAAACAGTGTGCTACTCCTTCAATATCCTGAATAAATATCAGTGTAACATGCCTCTCAATCCTTGTTGTTGCATTTGGGATGCTTCAACATACAGCAACAGAAAAGCCAACATATTGGTTCTAAGAAGAACTACACTGTAGCTAAGTTTCAATCTATAGCTTCAAAACACATTGCAAGAGGTATATAGGTATGTCTTGGGAGAAGTATATCTTGGGAGAGGTATATCTTGGGAGAAGTATATAGGTATATCTCAACAGTTACCAACTTTCAGCTAAAAGCCCTCGCATTTGTCTTCGGTTTCAGTTGCTAGTGAGCTAATTGCCATTATTTTTCAGATGAGTAGTGACAACCCAAATTACTTAACGATAAATGTCTGTTAACCGTTCCATCAAGTAGATACAATTGTACTGTATGGTTATCATTATTGGCCTTTCTGAAGGGATTACAGTGATCAGTCCTTATCGTTGGGAAGTGTTTAATGCAGAGATACATTTACACCTGTACTTGAAGCCATGAAACAGATGTGGTCTGACAGAAAGCTTGTACTTCAGCAAAACCCATAGGACCTGATCCTCTCCTCTAACACTGACAGAAAACATCAAAGAAGCCCAGCATCTGTCCTCAGCTATCTGCCAGAGGAATGCACTGTGCTCTGAATAGTTTGCTCATTAAAATCATTACCAACAAGTTGATTGATTAGAAAACAAACACAAGAAAGGAATTTGTTTTTGTAACTTTATATTTACAACCTTGCAAGATGTATTTATAAATTTAAGTTACAACCACGTAGGGAGGGAAAGAAGAACTTTTCATTTAATCCTTGCATTTCCTGGAGACATCACATTCATATTCAAAGAAAACTCCTATTACTAATCACTGGACACATTAACTGAACCAAAACACCTCAGGACATCCCAAAAAGTGATTAAGTTGATATGGCTTTCAACACTCTAATTATTCGGTGGATAACTATGCCTCCATTAAGAACTGAGACAACAGCACAGTGGTTAGCACTGATATCTCACACAGCCAGGGACCTGGGTTCAACACTGGCCTCGGGTCACTGTCTATGTTGAATTTGCATATTCTTCCCATGTCTGCGTGAGTTTCCTCCAGATGCTCTGGTTTCCTCCTACAATCCAATGATGTGGGGGTTAGGTGGATTGGCCATGATAAATTCACCCTAGTGTCGAGGCAGATTAGCAGGGTTATGGGAATAGGGCCTGGGTGGGATTGTGGTTGATGCAGACTTGATGGGCCAAATGGCCTCCTTGTGCATTGTAGGGATTCTATGAAATAGGCAAAGGAAGTCTCAGAATCATAAAGAGAGAACTGTTTTAATTGTGTAAGTGTCAGCATAAAGTCTTTGCAGAAGTTAGAGAGAGAGGAGGAAATGGTAGTGGGAAACTGATATAAAGACATTCTTTTAGAATCTTTAGTGGTAAATTTACCTGAGTGGAAAGAAAGAAAAATCCTCCTATGAACTCAACTTTCGCAATAGATGTTGGTTACATTTTTAACTCCTTATTTTTGACATATATGGATCTGTGGAAACCTATTTTATTATTAATGAGAAATGTCAATCTCACATATTCAGTATTTTTTTGCCTTCCAACAGAGATTTTTGCTTCTATACAGCCTCCCCCTATTACATGGATGAGAGTGTTAGGTTGAAATATTCAATGCTGGTCAGGGGAACCTCTTAAAGTAGGAATACTTGCTCCTTCCTTCCTCCAAGTGGAATGGTTTCACAGTGTAAGGCAAGGATGTAAAGTACTCTCGATGAAGTCAAAATATAGTGCTGTAAGTTCCAACAGATGTTTAATAAAGAAGAAAGGATTTACATTTGGAACATGTCTTTTGCTACCTAAAGACATTGCAGTCCATGTGGTACTCTTAAAGCATGGTCGCGGTGTGAAAGTAAGGAAAATTGGCAGCTAAGTTGCACACTGTAATGTCTCATATACAGCTTGGAGACACATGACCAGATAATCTGTTTTAGTGATGTTGTTAGAAGGATAAATATTGGTAAGGACACTTCAACTTGATTTCCTCTGACCAGTACTAAAAACATCTCCATCTGAGACTATCAAAGAACAAAGAAAATTACAGCACAGGAACAGGCTCTTTGGCCCTCTAAGCCTGCACTGACCATGCTGCCTGACTCAACTAAACATCCATGTACAGGAGGGAAGCTGTGTAGAAACAAACATCTCTGCTGGAAGGCAAAAATATACTGAACATTTGAGATTGACGTTTCTCATGCATAATAAAACAGATCCACATATGTCAAAAATAAGGAGTGAACAATGTAACCAGCATCTGTAGCAAAAGCTGAGTTCATAACAGAGTTTTTGTTTTTTTTTCACTCAGAGGTAAATTTACCATAAAAGATTCTACGAGCATTTTGCAAGTCATCTTTCAATAATGTTGGGGGATCTTTTATGTCCACTTGATGTGGCAGAGGGAAGGACGATTAAATGTCTCACCTAAAAGACCGCACTGCCAACACTACTGCACTGAAGTGATTATGTGCTGAAGACCCTGACGTGGAGGTGAAAGTGCTATCACCAATCCAAGCCTGACACCATGCTGCTGCAATCAGAAACCAGCAACATAAATGTGAAAAATTATTATGGAAATTAAATGTTAAGAATGATACCAGTGATGTCATAAAAGCTATATAGCAAAAAATAAAACAGGTCTAAGGTCGGGCGGATTATTTTTAAACACAATATGTGACATTTAATTAGATACCAGACACTGAGACCCTGCCTAGTGTTTCACCCTTAGGGTTTTCAGCTGAAGATGGATTTGGTGGAATTTCAATTAAACTTTCAACAAGAAGTGCAAAATGATGCCTGTCATAAATAATAATTTTGAAAAACAACCGAGGATACAATGGATTGTCAACTGTGAGTGATTCAAGAAATATTCTGAGTTGGAGATACTAGGATAAACATTAATTACTTACAAGTTAAATCAAAATGTTGGAGTTTTGTTCAGAAGGCAATTTGCTCAGGACTGTGTACAGAAGATAACGATGTGGAAAGGTTTCAGAGTTTGAATGTTGAAAAGCCAGCATTCCTCTGGCTTGTTACAAGGGGCCTTACACATCACGCAGACAAACAAGCTATTAAATGCTTTGGTTTATTAATGGAATGAAATCCATGAAAAATGTCTATTTGAATATGGGAAAGCAATAACTACAGGGCAGACTTTTTTAAATGCCGTCTTTGGATTGCAAAATCCCAGCATTTACTGATGGAGTGGAAGGCTGAGAGGTTGCCATGGAAATCCCATGTCTCAGCAGTACACTGACTGATGCCTTCTCTAGGTATTAGAGGCAATATCAATCTTCATTGTGCGAGCTACCATTTTCAAGCACTGCTTCTTTGCCTCCTTAGGCTCAGTATTGAAGATATTCGAGTGTAACCTTTATTGCTTCCATCCCTTCTGAGTTAATTGTTCTGTTAGCATATCTGTTGCTACAGCGGTGACTCTAGAGTTAAATTGCAATGAGTGGAGCTTAAAACAACCGCAATCAGGCGTCAGTGCTATCAAATCAACATTGACTTTGTGGTTAAGTGCAATATTTATAATCCGAACAAATCTGCAGGAAACTGTTGGACAGCTGAGATCACCGGAGTATTAGGGAAAACTGATTATGGATCCATATTCAGGGTTTTGCTTTGAGCTCTAGTGTCCCATTTTCCTCTCTAATCAGATTGTCTCCGACAACGCTGTGCTGATTTGGTAAAGTAACGTTGATTCCTGTAAGGACTGATGACCATTATCTTCTCTACCCAGTGCTGATTGCTTTTCATTCTTGATGCCAAAATACTGTTAATATAGAGCAGAGGCAATTTTGTTTTCAAACACAATGATTTGTTGAATGCATTCCACAAAGTGGGTGGCATGATGCCACAGTGGTTAACACTCATAGCACGAGGAACTCAGGTTCGATTCCAGCCTTGAGCGATTGTCCATGTGGAGTTTGTACATTCTAACCAGTGTCTGCATGGGTTTCCTATAAGTGCTCCAGTTTCTCTCACAGTCCAAAGATGGGCAGGTTAGATTGATTGGTCACGACTTAATTGCCTTTTAGTGTCCCAAGACGTGTAGGTTAGGGGGATTTGTGGGATAAATACGTGAGGTTGTGGAAATAGGGTGGGATGCACTCAGAGTGTCAGTGCAGAGATGGGCTGAAATGCCTCCCTCAGCACTGTAGAGATTCTTTGATTCATTGGCTGAAGGGATGCTGCAAGGTTCAAAATTTACTTTCAAAAGGGATTTGAACAAATGTTTGAAAGGAAGAGAACTGCAGGGCGATGGGGGAAGAACAGGAAAGTGGGATTAATTGCATAGTTCTTTGGCACAAGAAAAATGGCGCTGTAAAATTGTGTAATTCTACGACACAATGAGATAGCATCAGTTTTACAAACAAACTACGGCTCTTTCTATATTATTTTCAAATGTTAAAGTCCAATTATTTGCCCCTCCCCCAATAAAAATTTGTGTCAACACAATCAAGCATCACAATATTTTTAACAGTGCAATGACATTGTGTTTATGTGATGTGGCCAGATCTGGATTTTCGAGTTCAGGAGGAAGCTTTTCACAAATATGTTCACAGGCGTGTTCCCACTTGACTGTTAAGCTTGAAATGTCTCAGGAGTTTTCCTCAAAATAGGTTAAATGCACAAATTGCCCTGCATGTTCTGGAAATCTGGTTTGGTATTGAACTTGCAGCTGTTCTCTCACCATTCATCTCCTGAATCGAGTTGGGAACTGACCCAGAAATATCCTGTCACTTTTGCATTGCTGTAAATTAGAAACCTAATGGGAAAGTGGCAGGATATCAGAACCTTAAAGCTTTACCTTTGTGGAAATGACTTGAAAGCTAATGTTAATAGCTCTTAAATTTAGTCAATCATCTAAACAACAAACTTGCTAAGATGGAGAAATGTACTGCAGGTAACTAACATGGGTGTTAGTTAACTTTACAATTTTAATTCAAAGAGATTGGATCTTCAACTGTTTTGTATTTCACATGTGCATGAGTAGAAATCCAGGTACATACCCCTGCAGTTGTACACATCATTTCAGGGGCCAGCAGTTAAGTAATCTAATCTTAATCACCTCAATGAATAATCTGAACAAATTCAACAACTATTTTTATTGCTGCTTCTGTTTTTGCCTGTTTTGATTTATTTTTGAGTACATTGGGAGGGATTTTCTGGCCTCAAAACTAGAAACCTTTGAGGTCAACGAACCTTTGCATGGTCCGCCCCCGCACCCGTGGCGGGCAGGACTGGAAGATTCGCCCAGTTGTCTAATAATGTTACTCAGTTAAAAATGCTTTAGAAATTCAGGTTATTGTTATGGATAGGAATTTCCTGTACTAGCAATGGTGAGTATCATCACCAGTGAACCCCCACCTTGAGTTTCCTGGTGACAGGGACTGCATAGAGTGGAAAACCCCATTGAAAGCAGCAGGATCTGCCAATAGCAGACTGCCTTTGCCACTGCGAAACACATCGCAAGGTCTGAGGAAGTTTTTTGTTTCTCTAGTTTTTCCCATTATGTCTCCCTTTGATTAAAGCTTCTGTACTTCTATATCACATTTTTAAAAAATATTTCTATTAACTAAACCACCTTTTGCTCAAAGCCTAAACAAAAAATGCTGGAAAATCTCAGCAGGTCTAGCAGCATCCATAAGGAGAGAAAAGAGCTGACGTTTCGAGTCCAGATGTCTCTTTGTCAAAAGATCATCTAGACTCAAAGCGTCAGCTCTTTTCTCTCCTTATAGAAGCTGCCAGACCTGCTGAGATTTTCCAGCATTTTCTCTTTTGGTTTCAGATTCCAGCATCTGCAGTAATTTGCTTTTCTTCTGCTCAAAGTTTAATTGCTTTCCTTTTTTAAAACAAATTGTGTATGTGGGCTGCCCCTCCATGGTTTTTCCTCTCTCTGTTTCTTTATAAACTGCTTATTTGCAAAATTATCCAGCTCTAATGAAGTATTACATGTCAAATGTTAAAGTTGTTCCTCCCACATATTCTATTTACACATCATTTTGTGTTGATGTGAGCTGACACCTGGGATTTTCTTTGAAACATGACATATTCTTTGAAATACCAGGAACTACAAAGTGCACAGAATCAATAACTCCAAGAAATCAATTCCAGGTATTCCTTTGCTCAGGAGAAAGACTATACAGGTGGGACAATGCCTACTAACTCATTAGAGTCAGGGTCAAAACTTTAAATCAACATTGTGCAGCTATTTAATCTAATTATGGATAATCACTTTATATGATTCCTTTAAAGTAGAAAAGTTTACTTATGAGTGAGGCACCTGTGTAATCCCACTGAAGGAGATTATAAAGTGGAAGAACAAATGAACAAAAGGGGAATGAGAGTTTATTTCAAACAATCAGATTTATGCCCATGACTCCCCAGAATGGAGGTCCAGTTTTGGACATGCTGCAGTATGCCTTGCGAGTGTGAGAACTGCAGGTGAGTCCCACAACACAATCAACCTTGTGGGCATTCTTGATGCCAACATCGTGACACCTAGACTGAATTGCGAGCCTTTTCCAATTTATCCACTCATGGGATGTGGAGATTATTGACAGCAATTTGTGGCCCATCCATAATTGCCCCTGAACAAAGTGTCTGACTGGGCTATTTCAGAGCGTAATTAAGATATTGCTGTGAATCTCAAGTCACACGTAGGCCAGATGTCGGATTTCCTTCCTTAAAGGAAATTAGTGAATAACAATAAATGATAATTTAATGGTCACAATTATTAAGACCAGCTTTCAATTTCAGATTCTTTAATAGAATCAGGATTCCACCAAGGTGGGATTTGAACCCATGTAACAGAATCATAGAATCCGTACAGTGCAGAAAGGGGTCATTCATCAAGTCTGCACCAAGCTCTTCAGAGTACTAGCCTAGGCCTTGGGATTACTAATCCAGTGACACTGCCACAATGCCACTGAGGATAGTGCAAGGCTGCGGAAATTATAGGCCCTGTAACTATAGCACTGCTCCCTCACGGCAGCAAGGACCTGAGTCCGATTCCGGCCTTGAGTCACTGTCTATGTGGTTTGCACATTCTGACCGTGTCTGCATGGATTTCCTCTGGGTGCTCCAATCTCTTCCCACAGTCCAAAAATGTGCAAGTTAGATGGATTGGCCATGCTATCTTATCTCTTCGTGTCCCAAGATGTGTAGGTTAGGGAGATTAACCATGGTATATGTGTGGGATTATGGGGACAGGACTGGGGTGGGGGAGGGCAGTGGGACTGGGTGGGTTGGTCTTTCAGACAGTTGGTGCAGATTCAAAGGCCAAATGGCGTCTTTCTGCACTGTTGGGTTTTTATGGTTCTATGGGACTCACACTGGATGATGATTGCTATTTATTTTAAATAGATTAATATCAAAATAATTTTGAGGAATGTATTAAATATTAGATAATCATAATTCCAAACATTTGAAGATAAGATAGTAAGTGATTTATTTTCTTGAAATGATTGAAAAAACATAATATTGAACCAAACAAATAAAATACTCTGGAAACTAAAAGCCAGCATTTTACTACTGTAAAGCCTTGCACTTTTGTTCTACAACATTCACAGTTGATTATCTGCAGCACAGTTTATCTCTGACTATATTAATGATGTTCTTAACAAATATTTTCCAGCCTGCAATGAAGCCACTTATCTCTGTGGGACTGCAGCCTCCAGCACATGAAGGGAATAGAGGGGGTACTCAGCTCATTAGAAACATTTTCCTAAATATCAATTAATGCTCTTTGCAAGCGCGCAGGAAAGAGGTATGTGCATTGAGACATCCAATAAAGTTCCAGGATCAAAAATAGCTCTGTAGTTCTCATCAAGCACAAAACACAAGGCAAATGATTGCAGGATATCCCTGGTAGCATGACCACCTCTAGATTCCCTCGCGCATTGGCAGCCAGTCTGCATCTCTGACTAAGTGAATATGAACACACTTACTTTGTTTCTAATGATCCTCTCTAAACAAGGTTCTGAGGGGAATCATTTTCCTTAAAAAGGGTCATATGGGAAACATTTTTTTTAAATTACAAAAATCCTCTCTATAGTTCCACAATCAATTAAGTGCATTACCTCAGTCAAGTAATTAGTGACACCGAAATGTGCAATGCTGCTATTTTTGTGCTTTATTCCTAATTCATCCAGTTAGTGTTTCCATATTGCCGCCTTTAAGTCACTGTCATGAAGGAAGCTCATCAGACACTGCCAGGTTTAGCAATAAGATGCATGTTTACTGTATGTTACACTACTGCTTCCAGCCAATTTGTCACCAGCCTTGGAACACTTTCACCTCTGATCAGAAGGCTGTGGGTTCATGCCCCTCTCCAGAACTTGAATATACAAGTCAAGGCTGACGCCCTGCTGTGCAGTATTGAGAGAATAATAATCATTTTAAAATGATGTTCATGGGATATGGGCATTGCAAAGATGAGCCGGTATTTATTGTTCATCCTCGAGGGCAATTGAGTCAACCACATTGCTGTGGATTTGGAGTCACATGTGGGCCAGACCAGGAAAGGATGATAGATTTCCTTCCCTAAAGGACATTAGTGAACCAGATGGGTTTTTAATGACAATTGACAATGATTTCATTGTCATCATTAAACATTTGATTAACCAAATTTCACCATCTGCCATGGTGGGATGCAAATCCAAGTGCCCAGAGAATCGCTGGATTACTAGTCTAGTGACAATACCACTATGCCACTACCTCCCTTAGTTCTGCTAGAGGTGCTGTCTTTCAGATAAGATGTTAAACTCAGGCCCTTTCAGGCAGACCTAAAAGATGATGGGCGTGACTTTACCATCCATTGACACCATGCTCACTGCTGCAGCGTCAGAGAATAAGGCGGCAAGCCAGATCTCTGTTCACTGCAATGGAATGGGAAAACCCACTGGTGTAAATGGTCAAAAAATTCCAGTCCTTATGTGGCACAACTCTGGGGAGAAGCCGGGGAGTTTCCCTAGTTCCTGCCAACATTTATCCCTCCAAAACAGATTATCTAGTCATTATTGCACTGTTCTTCATGGGAAATCTCACAGCACCAGGTTAAAGTCCAACAGGTTTATTTGGAATCACAAACTTTTGGAGCGGTGTTCCTTCACGTACACTCACCTGACTGTGATTTGGACTTTAATCTGGTGTTGTGAGATTTCTTACTGCGCCCACCCTAGTTCAACACCGGCATCTCCACATCCTGTTTCTGGGAGCTTGCTGCAGGGAGCTATTCGGCTGCTTCGTGTCACACTCCAACAGTGGCTACGCATCAAAAGTACTTCACTGGCTGTTAAGTGCTTTGGGATATGTGGTGGTCATGAAATGTGTTCTACAAATGTAACTCTTTCTTTCCGCTTTAAACAGGCAGATGCAGCTTTCGTGTTCTGCCTATTAAATGCTACCATTTTTAAAGTCAAGGCAGAAACATTACATTGTCTGTCAGCTTTAAGTCTTGAAGAGGGCCGCCAGCCCTCCTTAGCTAGCACTTCTTAAGCTCAGTTTGATCCTGCATGGATGTTACACCCCCGTATGGCATCCACTGTGGGGAATATTCGACTGCCAGGTCCACAGAACCTCTCGGGTGCCAGAATGAGTTCAGAAGCTGATTATAAACGTAAACGAGAACTTGCTGCTTCACAGTGACGCCGAAGTGGTGGTATGAGTACACCCACAGTATTAACAAGCACTTCTCCTTCGAGCAGTCAGAACATCTTAGGACATTAGGATGAATATCATAAGAATATAAGGAATGGAAGTAGGTCATTCAGCCCCTTGGGCTGCTCTACCATTCAGTTTGATCATGGCTGATCAGCCTCTGAACTCGATTTTCCTGCCTTTGCTACATATCCCTCGATCCCTCGCCGGAGTCCAAGCAGAGACTACAAAACACACTTCTTACGTCAAATGCAGAAACAAAAGACTTGTGTGAGTTGAGGAGAAGCTGCAGCTTTACGAAACGTAGACATTTCTATCAAATAACTGTGCTGTTCATTACAGGGCATTAACATTCCTTCAGCAAATCCAAATTCCTCTTAGTGTCAACTCCGATGAATCCACGCGGTGCAGAGTTACAAATGAGATGAACGTGCACATAAAAGTTCCTCGGCTGCTGGTGTTAATGAGCATCCTCTAATCCCCTCAGCATGCCGCCTTGCAGTCAGTGGTGCAGAAAGTTACACCGCTGGCCTCCTGTGCCGGTAGCAGACATCCCTACATACCTACAAGTCAGCTGTGTAAAAGTTGTACGAGAACACAGATTCCTGGAATGGCTCGCCTTCAGATCAACTGGGAGTTGGAAATTTGCAATGGGGAGCCCACTCTGAAAAGCGCTGCACTTCACCAGTCAATGTTTGAAACATCCCGTTACGGGAAGAAACTGGGTAAAGGGGTGAGTGAGTTTGTGAGCAAGGCCTGTTCAGCCCCTAAGCCGATGATGCCACAGCAGGTCCGTTTGTTGCTAACCATAGTTCAGCTGGTGCGCGTAGTAACAGACATCTGTGACAATTTTCTGCAATTATTTTTTATTTCCTTTGACATTTACTCTCAGAATCAGAGTGCCAGGGATCCTGACATTCTTTTTTTTCTGCTGATCACGACCACTTACGCAGTTCCTCCCCTGCAATATTTTTGCTCACTGTGAAATGCTTCTATTGCTTCCTGACTGCAATGTTCTGTTCTCAAATCTATGCTGCAGCAGTTGAGACTTGAGATTTAAATAGGAATAAGTGGGGCTCAGAACAATTGGCATCAGTGCTCTCAAATCAATATTGAATTGTGTAGTAATATTTGCTCTTGTGGAATGGCTCAAATGTAAACTCACATGAAAAGCAGAGATTTAAATAAAAGGAAGATTTGAATTTGTGGAGTGCCTTTCACAAACCTGATTCAGTCCTACAACGCTTCACTGTGAATGAAGTAAATTGGAAGCATGGGCACTGCTGTAATGTTGGAAATATGACAATCAATTTACACACAGCCAAACAGCAATGTGATAATCAGCAGTTAATCTGCTTTTAGTTGTGTTGGTCAACAGATAAATATTGTCCAGGTCACCAGTGGACACTCCATTCTTCCTTTTCAAAATAGTGCTATAGGATCTTCTATATCCACTTGAGAGGACAGAAGGGGCTTCAGTTTAATGTCTCATCCGATAGACAACACTGCTGACTGTAACAACATTCCCCATACAGCACTGAATTGCCAGCTTGCATTATGCACTCAGGTCTCTGAGGAGAAACTTGAACCCACAGCCTTCTGGCTCAGAGAAGAGGGTACGAGCCATAAACCAGGCCCACGCCTGATACCTGGAATTAATTCCAGGACCTTTAAGGATGGCTGGACCATAATTAATATCATGCTCCAACTTTACCTCTTGTTGGTAAATGGGTGACTGAAACAGCAGAGCAGGCTCCCTGGAAAACAACCACTGCTAATGCCTTCTCCCTCTCAATGAATGACTCAATTAATTTTAATTTTGGATCACATGGAAGGTGGGGGATGAGGGGAGATGTTCGGTCGGGTGATGTTGGGAAAAAGATTTGTGCACTGAGTGTGCCACCAACAGCAGATGGGTGGCTGTCCCACACTCATAAATATAAAGAAAGCAATCTGTAGCATTTCCTTGGCATCATGAAGCTCTTGATCTGTCGTGAAACAAACAGATTCTATCTGCATCATCATCACACAAACACATAGATACACAGAATCTACTCCCCATCAATATAGAGATGTTAAATGTTATGCAAATTAAATGAGAGCCAAGTGATATGATTATCTTGCTGATTTTTTTGCTCCTTTTACGGTGCAGAAGGAGGCCACTTGAGCCCACACTGACAACAAACAACAATCCCTCCCAAGCCTTACTGCCCCAGTAACCCCATGTATTTACCCTACTAATATGCTTGACACTAAGGGACAATTTAGCATGGACAATCCATCTAACTCGCACATCTTTGGACTGTGGGAGGAAACCCATGCAGACACGGGGAGAACATGCAAACTCCACAAAGATGATCACCCGAGGCCGGAATTGAACCCAGGTCCCTGGCAGTGTGAGTCAGCAGTGCTAACCACTGTGCCACCGTGTTGCCCTTATGTTTTGCCAATTGTCTCCTCTGCTCAGAGTTGGGGGTGAAACAAAGAGGGAAACACTGATTTGAAATTACTTCACCATCTTAAAGCCAGGACAAAGTTAAAATCATATTGCAGCACCCCATTGAGAGAAGGGAGCAATCAAACAGAAAACATATAAAAATACTGCATTACCATTTGCTAAAAACAAATTTACTGCCAGAACCTAATGACATGTAATTTCCTGTCACAAAAGCAAAGTGCTGTAACTGCTGGATATTTGAAAGAAAAACAATATTCCAGAAATACTAATAGTTCCAGCAATTTATGCTTTTGTTTTGTAACTTCATGTTGATGTTTTTCCTGTTCCAGAGGCTATTTCTAAATGGCTGGAGATGCATTTGGGCCATTCAATTAAATGCTTTACATTGTTTTCCTGCTCAGATATACTTTTATCCTTAAATTCAAATATTAAACACACAAAATCAAGAATCCCACAGAGACTGGTGGTGCAATTTAATGCCCCAGTTTCTGAGGTGCGTTTGGTGAAAGCGATGGGGTCCTTTTGATTGGGCAAAAATGGAGGGTACAGCCTTTGCCACCTTCCCAATGTCCCCTTCCCCATTAACAAGAAGGGCAGAGATAGTCTTTCCTGTTGCCCGGTTTAAGTAGTCACTTAAAGGTCAAGAGCCTGATCTCACCATCGCTGGGATTCAACCAGCGACAGCGACAAGCAGAGAACTGCCATCACCATGCAGGAAACCTTGTCGAATTTGCCTGCAGCCTATTGGGGGTTTGTGGGGAAGAGAGGTTGATGCAGGATGAGGGTTGGTGCAGGATGGGGGTTAGTGTAGGGTGCGGGTGTGTGACCAGCCCACCCTTGAACTCATGCATTGGAGGGATCAACCTCATTGCTTATTGCTCATCACCTTCTGACCACCACCCCAACGTCATGAAGCATGGCTCAGGGAATCCCTTAGTTATGCCAAGCCATTGCCTCTTCCATTCACCCGCACCTCCTCCCTCCCACCTTGCCAGTTACTTCCATCTCATCCACACTTCCCTCTTTCCAGGGTCCCATAGTCCAAGGCTTGTGGTGTGTGTAGTTCCAGCAGTGTCCCCTGGAGTGGTGGCAGTGCAGGTACTGGTGAACTCTGGCCTCTGATTAGCCAGAAGTTCTTTGAGGTGAGATTTCCACCTTGCGTTGGGTTCAATTCAATGTGAGACCCAATGCTGTCCAGGTAAGTACTTGATTATTAAAACCTTTCGTACATTTCCCAAAAAATGGTTGATGTGGAGTTCCCATTGGCTTTGCAGCCTTTGGACAAGAACTCCACTGTGATCATTGTATTCCACTCAAAGGGGTTCTTTCACTGAAAGTGTGAAAGTTAAGAGGGAATCTTCAAAATCAGGAATAGGTTTTGAAATGGTGACCAGCAAATCTACTGATGATCAGGAAACCATTGTTGATTGTTAGAAAAACCCATCTGGTTCACTAATGTCTTTTAGGGAGGGAAATCTGCCACATTTCAGAATCACAGCAATGTGGTTGACTCTCAACTGCCCTCCAGTGCAACTCGGGATGCGCAATAAATGCTGGCCAGCCAGCGATGCCCATGTCCCACTAATGAATATAAAAAAAGTTGAAATTAGACAAGTGGAGAGGGCCCCCAAGCCTGCCTGGAATGCTAGCCACCCTTTGTCTTTTCACCAGGAGGTCAGCTTCAGGCGATAAATCTGTTCCCAATGCCTCTAAGTCCAGGAGACCAACTACTAAAGCCTAGTTGGTCCTCTAACAATAGGTCTTCAGTTGACTGTAACTAACTACCCATTGCTTGTTCCTATCGGAGGCTAAAAATCCTGTTCCTGGTGTGAGTTCAGCTAAGGGACCAGAAAAAGGCTCAAACTTTTAGCAGATAAGGTACACAGAGAGTGGTTTCTTTAGTTTGGAAGGGTGGGCCCTTGCATCCTCAGACAGAGTGGCTGTGGAGGCAGCCCTGTTATTTAGGCAAGATTAAGTGTGAAGCAACTTCAGATGCTTTCAACTCTCATTTTCAGATGCAATGCTAATTTAATCCATTACATTTTGCTGCCAGCTTGATTCATGAAACATAGTCCAATCCATATTAATATGAGATGACATTTGTTCAAATACTTGCAAAGACAACACAAATTCAAACAGACAAGTTTGACTGTTTTGAGGATGATAATGTTTCTGTCTTGTCCTACTGCACACATTGCATGGAGGAAATTAACATTACTGTTATAGCTGTTCAATATGATAATACAAATCAATACATCCATCTTAGCCAGCCATTTTTAAATTATAAAAATTATTTGCATGAAATCTAATGATGGAGCACTGAATGTAATGCCAATTCCTGCTTAACATCTCAGAGAATTATATCTTATTCACTGTAACTACTTTGACCTTCTCACATATACTTACACACAGGAAATGATGATTTATTCATATATTCTACTGATAAGCATTACATGCTTGCATGTATTTATTTGCACCCTAACTCAAAAGCAAAACTATTGCAGATGCTGGCAATTAGAACTATAAACAGAAAATGCTGGGAAAACGCAGAGGTCAGGCAGCATCCATGGGGAGAAAAACAGACCTCATGTTTCAGGTTGATGATCTGCCGCTTGAGTGAGTAATTTTCCCATCAAATCTCCGTGAAAAAGAATGCAAAGATATAAAATGTATGCATAACAACAGTCCTAGTCATTTCTAACAGTGGCCCCGAGATATGGTTGATGGGGGGAATCATCTCCATTCCAGCAGAGGATAGTGGTGTCACTGTACACAATCTACATACAAGGGGAATCAATTGATGTAGCTGTGTTGTTCTGATGAAAAATGGTTGACCTGAAACATTAACTCTGTTTCCCTCTTTATAGCTGCTGCTAAATCTATGATTTCCAGCATTTTCTACTTTAATTTCCTTATACTTTGTTCTGTTGACTTCAGCTGGGCTAGATTGGATGATGAATCATCTGTTGTGTAAGCACTCCATGGTGAGCATTAACAAATGTCACCATCCAGGACAAAGATATAAAGAACATAGGTATGAAGGAAAACATGACATAGACCCCTTGTAGGGCTAAATGACCTGTTATCGTGCCGTAAGTTCTATGTAATATGCTTTAGAACCCGAATGCTCTGTCAATACACAATTCTATTCATTTTTATGCATTCATGAGTGCCATTGACTGGCCCAGCATTTATTGGTCATCCCTAATTGTCCTTCAATTGAGTGGCTTGCTAATCCATTTCAGGGGTCAACTACATTGCTGTGGGTCTAGAGTCACATCATAAAATTATAGAATCCCTACCGTGCAGAAAGAGGCCATTCAGCCCATCGAGCATGCACCAGTACCAATCCCGTCCAGGCTTTATCCCCACATATTTACCCTGCTGGTCCCCTGACCTTAAAGGACAATTCAGCAAAGCCAATTAATGTAACCAACATATCTTTGGAGTGTGGGAGGAAACTGGAACACCTGGAGTGAAACCCATGCAGACATGAGAGAATGTGAAAACTCCACACAGACCGTGATTTGAGCTCAGAACTGAACCTGGGTCCTTGGCACTGGGAGGCAGCAGCATTAGCTACTATGCCGCCATGCTGTACTTATAGGCCAGACCAGGTAAGGATGGCAGATTTCCTTCCCTAAAGAAACTTAGTGAACCAGATGGGTTTTTATGACATTCAACAATGGTTTCATGGTCATCGTTGGACTTTAAATTCCAGATTTTTATTGGATTCAAATGTCACCATCTGCTGTGGTAGGCTTTGAACCTGGGTCCCCAGAGCAGTGCCGCTAGTTTCTGGATTTATTACCTAAACCATTGTCTTTAAATTTAAAACTAGAGATATTGCTGAATAACAAATTTGACTTTTGTTCTTTCAGCTACCTTGATGATTCCAAGACATTAATGTTGGCTGGGCTTGTTTGACTAAAAGTTTTGCTTATTTGTAAAATTTACCTGCAGTGAACATAATCTAAATATCAAGCCATACCTGGAATGTAAAACTGCTGTATGCACAAGGTTGAACTGTTGGGAGAGTTGGAGTTGATTATGGGGGTAAAATAAATTAATGACAACATTTGGCATATGTTGGAAGTTATGTTAAGCAGAACACTTGTGATTACAGATGCATTCTCTCAAGTCTGACATAAGTTGTTTAGGTCCTGTCAGTATATCTCCACAATAATTGTTGTCACAAGTTAAAACTGAAATGTATCTATTGAATTACCACCAGCCAATGAGTTGCATGCAGACGGGGACTTACAGTAGACCTCAAGCAAAGTTCATTTACTCAGCAGAGTCTATCTAAACAGTGAGCTACAGCAACACAGTCTACAGAGTCTATTTAGAAAGTTACTACAAGATACAGTGAACAAATCTCATGATCAAAACCATAGCAACTTCTCCTGATGAAACAGTGATTACCTGCCATATTGTAGTGAATAAATGGATAGATAGTTACAAATTATGTGTACAAAATCAATCCCAGTTACCTGCAGAAGTCTGGTTTCCAACCATGATTGATTAGGGGATGAAGCTATCTCTACTTTAAAATGGTCTCACTATATGTAACCTATGAACAGAGGGAACAGCTTGACCAAGCTCCATAGTTTCAGGAATACAGCCAGAAAGCTGCTACTCTCACTGTCTTCCATTTGTGGAGTTGTGTCAGTTATTAAGCAGACTGCCAGATGGAGCATCACATCTCATGGAGAGAGAAAGAATAGTGCCTTATTGTGGCAACCTTTACTGACTAATTACTTGATATAATTCAATAAGATTAATCAGCAGAAAATTGGAGGTGCTGTGCTCAGGTGAGCTGACCTTTGGCCAAATTCGCCGATCTTTCAATGTCCTCATTGTGCTAGGAAGGAATTATGCAAAATTGGCTTGCATATCACTCAGTTTGACTAAAAAGGTTGTGACAATCTAGAATAAAATCTTTACGTTTAACTTTGATCTTTCTCCCTTCTGCTATGTCCTTGATATTTACCTCAAAAGGAATGGCTCTGATACAAGAAGCTTACTGTTAACTAATTGAAAAATTACACAACCAGTCGAAAATGCCTATTTTGAATTTAAAAATACTTGTTATGGGAGCTCCAACCTGATTTTCTACTTTGATTACTGAGTTATGTGAATATAACATAATACAATCTTTAAAGTTACTTACAAATAAAAATGTTTCATCTATACACATATATAGTGAATATAATAATCCAGTTCATAGAAAATCACAAAAGTCAAATCTGTCTTGAGTGGTAACTCAAAACAGGCGGTAAAAAATAGATAACCCGCTTTACACACTCCACACTGTTATAGTCAATGAAGCAGAAAATTGGGTCGAGTGTAAAACAGATTGCCAATTTGCTACTTCTATTTTGCTCGACCTCCCAAGATGTATTTCATCCCTATACTTTTCTGTTGCTGGGTGACAATTTTCTGTTTTATTGACTCCCACGTGTCACTCGGGCTGCTGGCCAGGTCACCCTGATCCTGTTGTCACTCAGTCTTCATGCTTCTGGTTAACTACCTGCCCTCTGTTTGATTGTCCCTACATTACCATTGGAACTTAGAGCTCAGACCCCTAGTTCTGACATTCCCTCCCTAAACCGCTTTGTCTCTCCCTCCTTCTTCAACCAACCTTTCACCCTTCTTAATGTCCTCTCTAAATTGTTGATCGTTTGCTTAGTGGCTTGAGAAGCTTTCTTACATGAAAGATGGATCAACAAAGCCAATTATTTTGCATTTATGTCCATGAATCCTGTTAGTCTCAAACTTGACCCCCCCCACCCCATCTTTATTGTACATGTTTTACAAGTAGTTGCTGAATTTCCATTTAATAGAATTTATAGAATCTAATTCAGCAATGATTTGTGACAGGGAATTCTAACCATCCTTTCCATAAACAAATTTATTTCTGCTCATAAATTCCCATTCTGATTATTTTGAATGCCTATTTCATTTTACTGACCAATGAAAATAACCAACAGTATTTATCTCAGCAAAATATTTGAACACCTCTAACACTATGTGTCATGGATTTGCCTAGTATTAGGAGTAACAACAATGTAACAAGGCCTGATAGAATCAGATCGGCCCAGCACCAGGTAGAACTATCCACCTAGTGATAGCAGCAGCCAGCATTCAAAAGATGTGACTTCCCCAACAAGATTGGCTGGTATCTAGACAGAATCACGTATAAACTGCCCTATGAGTAGGAAACAGCTCACCTAGGTGTCCAAGAAATTAGTGATTTGTAGAGACCCATAAGTTGAGAGATGCAGACAGCCAAATACACAGAATGAAGAATCAAAGAAAATAATTGTATAACTTCCAGCACTATCAGAAGCAGGCAAGCCTGTTTACATCTAGCAGCCGAGAGGCCAGTTTCTACCTAGCAGCAGATAGGCCAGTCCAAACTCACAGCCAGGTGGCTAGGCCCACATCTATGTCTTAGAAGTGCAGAAACCTTCATAAAAGCAGTTTAAACATCTTCGCTGGGTCAGGGAAAGACGTTTCTCAGACTTGATCCTGTGGTGCATGCTAATTAGATGCTGGATTTGACTGATGTACTTAGTTAATATGGATGTTGTTTGGGAAGGGGACAGTCATGAGGAGTTGTAGGATCATATATTTTGGAACAAGGGCAACTTCTACCTAAACTGTGTGTGCTTAGTGATTCATGTACTTAATTGTCTGTAGTCCTGTTTGTATTTGTCTTTTCAATTTAAAATAGTTTTTAATAATTGTTATACGATGAACTGGATTGGTTATTCTCACTGGGGGTTTCACATGCCTTGTTACACCATTCCAAAGACAAAATCATACAAAATCAAGTTGGGACACCCTTGTAGAAAACATTAGAGTGGTTTGTGACAGTTGACACTAATTAAAACAAAACCTAATTTCTTAAATCTTTCTTCATAGCTGTAACCACTCATCCTTGATAACAGGCTGGTGAATCTGTGTTGCTATATATTTTCCATTGCTGTTATATCCTTCCAGAAACACACAATGACTATGGTTAAATGAAGATTGATTAAAGATTGTTTATTAGTGTCACAAGTAGGCTTACATTAACACTGCAATGAAGTTACTGTGAAAATCACCTCGTTGCCACATTTGGCACCTGTTTGGGTACACTGAGGGAGAATTTAGCATGGCCAGTGCACCCAACCAGCACATCTTTTGGATTGTGGGAGGAGAACAAAACACCCAGAGGAAACCCACACAGACACAAGGAGAATGTGCAGACTCTGTATAGTGACCCAAGTCAGGAATCAAACCTAGGTCTTTGGTGCTGTGAGGCAGCAGTGCTAACCACTGTGTCACCCTGCCATTTTGTTGGATCTAGCTTCAGTTCCTTTTCCTTGGCGAGTTCGGGCATTTTGGAAGCTATGGTGAAAGGAATGGAAGACCTTATGATGCAGTGGGTAATGTCTCTGCCTTTGAGCCAGAGGCATTTGGCTGGATTGCTGGCATGGATCAGGGTTTGATTCCTCTTCTGGTTGGTGTGGATTCAGGACATGCCTTCTTGCCCTACCTGCGGTGGAAATCGCAGTGCTCTGGGTCAGACATGCCCTCGGGCAGATAACTGAAGGAGGGTGAGAAAGGAGTGGAAGTCGGCCAGGATTCATATTCCTGAGTTAAGTGATAGCTGCTAGAATTGTGCATTTGGTAATAACATGAACAGGATGAGCCTGATCCCTTCTTGGGCAAATAACCTGTTGTTAATAATTATACATCAATAATGGCCACAAGGTAATGGCAGTCAACCAGTATTACAACAAGGAATGAATGCCCTCAGGAGGGGAGGAAAATTGGTGATGTTTTAAAAAATGATGAACAGAAAGAAAATTCAAGCAGCACCTGTTAAAACTAATCACAATTATAACTGAAAGGCATGGAGGTTGCTTAAAGTGAAAAAAGTTGTCATATACACAATTAATGCCAGTAACTGGCTTTTAAGTGATTATGTTATGAAAATACACTTAACCCTTCAAAGCATGGTGCATATCTCTTAGAATACTGCAGCAGTGGCTTAACTATCAGTTGGATTGTTGTCGTGGGCTTATGTTATGCAATAACAGCATTCAGTAATTCCTAGATAGGGATAAGCAGAGAAATTTACAACTTTACTTTGCAGAGATTATCACCAATTTTCTTCGACATGCTTTCTAAATTCTCGATAGTGTACAGAAACCAATAGCAATAAAGGTGAAAGAAGAAAGTTATTTGGTATTAGTGAAATCCTAAACTGCTTCAACAAGCATATCAGCATGAATCTTCCATTCGCACATCATCCATCAGAGGACTCTGAAAGAAAGCACTGGAAGCCTGTTAATTACTGCTAAATTAGTACCGTTTTAAACTGCTTGCTGGCAGCCAGAGGTCTGGGTTAAAACTACCAAATTAATTTCATTTAATCTTTTAACAGTTTTCAGACTGTACTGGATTTGTTGCCTTTTGTAGCTAATGCAACTCAAACTGGCTAGCAACTCACACAAGGCGTGATTCAGAAAGTGAAGATGTGTGATATTACCATATTAGTTTAAACATCAGTAATTGAATGTTGGAAGGGAGGATGCGGTTGGGTTATTGGTTAACCTAGAATTACGGCTGGACAGGAATGTGTATTGGAATCAATACCAAATTGTATTTCTTTTGTTAGCTAGCTGAACCGGAAAGATGGCATAGGAAGGGAAATGGACAGACAGATGATAAGAGCAATACGTTTAGGCTGATTAGTCAATATAGTCAATCTCAATGGTATGAACTATGACATTAGCAACTAATGATAGATGATCTTGCCTGATTCTTTGCACAACTGTTGTCTCTGAGCAATATTAGGAATAAGATCTCAGGATCACTTGCTGAATATGGTTATGCTGAAACAAGATAAAGCTTAGCACTGCAGCTAAGGTGGACAAAAGGATGAACGGTTCATTGGCTTGAATGAACAATAGACAAGCCAAACAATAATTACATTGACATAGAAACTTTAATTTATGAGAGAAAATCCAACCTCCACTCCCTCCATTACCCTCATCACCCTCCAACCTCCCCTCGCTCATTGCCCTCCAACCTCCCCTCCCTTCCTCACCCTCATCACCCTGTAACCTCTGGTCCCTCTCTCACTCATCACCCTCTCACCCTCCAACTTCCTTTCTCCACCCTCATCATTATAGGTGCCTTTGGAGCGATGCTTTTGGGTGGCTGTTGGTTCAGGGTTGCTGATGTTTTGGGGAGCATGTTGGGATGGGGGATATTGTGTGGGCAATATTGGAGCAGGTGATATTGGGGGCAGGAAGTTGTGGGGGTATTTTGGCGAGATTTTGGAGGAACGTTGTGGAATGGAGGGTGATGAAAGGGAGTGAGGAGTGTTTGATTTGTCATGAAGGGAGGGAAGGGAAGTTGGAGGGAGGTTTGTTGGCAATGAGGGTGGAGGGGAGGTTGGAGGGGAAGGAATGGGCAAAGGAGGGGAATTTGTAGTGTGATGAGAGTGGGGGAAGGAAGGGAGGTTGGAAGGCGATGAGTGAGAGATGGACCCAAGATTGCAGGATGATGAGAGTGAGAGAGGGAGGGTAGATTGGAGGGCAATGAATAAGGGGAGATTTGAGGGTGATGAGAGTAGTGGAGGGAGTAGAGGTTGAAGGATCTAACAGCAGAGTTGGAGGGGAGTTGAGAGTGTTGAGGATTGGGGAGAGGGCTGGAGGGTGGGAAAGTATGGAGGGGGCAGTTGGAGGGCAAGGAAGAGGGTGTGGAGGACAGAGAGAAGAAAGGAAGGGTTTGGAGGGAAAAGGGCATTGGAGGAAGGGGGATATAGAGGGTGGAGGATTTAGAGGGAGGACAGAGGAGGTGATGGAGGGGCAAAGCCACAGTGTTGTGATTTACATGAGTGAGAATTTAAAAAGTGAAGCTAATGTAGACTTGTGGATGAATAGAATGTGGGCAGCAGAACTTTGGATATCAGAAATTTATGAATAGAAGGTGCAAGGGTGATCAGGAGAGTCTTGACTGGTGGTAACAAAAGCTGGAGATGGGTTGAGGTGGGTGATGTACTGCAGTTGAAAATTGTTAACCTTGCTGTGTAGGCGGCAATGAGATCATTCATTCACTCCCACTCAGCTCTGAGCCTAATAGATCCTTTCACAATCTTGAGATAGGGGCCTCAGCAGTGAATGGAATCAGGAGCATGGCTTTTGAGTTTGTGACAGGGGTCATGAGGATGATGGCTCAGTTTCAGCTGCATGTAGATGCAGAAAACTGCAGTAGGTCAGACAAATGCTCTGGGATCAGAGAAGCAAGCTAGCTGGCGGGCAAGTCGAAAGCTGCTGTCAGCAAGTTTTGTAGATTATGTTACCAAGGTGCCACATGTTGGTGATGGAGAAAATGCCAAGAATAAGTCACTTGGGAACACTGGTGGGAACAATGATGCGGCGAGGAGAAATTATTTCTTGGGGTAGTGGCTACAATTGGTAAAAGTTAAGGCATATAATGGTCACTCTACTGAGCTAGGCAATGGAGGTGAGAAATTTCTGGGAGGAGGGTTTAGTAGACCCATGTCAAAAGCTGCAGAGAAGTTGGATCAGTACTTAACAAAGGGGAAGCATGTAAATAACTGCTTGGTAGACATAAAAAGAAACACATAGAAACCCAGCCCAGAAACTGACAAACAGCATTAGTCTTGTGAATGATCAGTTCTTTTTGTATTCTAGTACAATCCTTGCTTTGTATCTATGTCTGAGTAGCATGAAAAGATGAAACATCAATCAACTTCTGGAGATCACCAATTTGTTCTTTAAATGCCACTGCCCGTTTGCTGTCTTTCAGTGATGTTTCCCAGTCCATCGTGGCCAATTCATGCCTTATACCACCAGAGTCACCTTTATTGAGATTCAGGACCCTGATCTCAGAATCAACTACATCACTATCCACCTTGACAAAGAATTCTACCAGGTTATGGTCACTCGTTCCCAAGGATTCTCTCACAACTAGATTACCAAATAATTCTTTCTCGTTGCACAACACCCAATCCAACATGGTCTGCTCGCTTGTTGGTTCCTCAAAGTATTGCTCCAGAAAACCATCCTGTATGCACTCCAGAAATTCGTCCTCTATTGTACTATGACTAATTTGAATTTCCCAATCTATATGCAGATTAAAGTCACCCATAATCACAGATGTTCCTTTAACACATGCATCTCTGATTTCCTGCCTAATGTTATAACCAACATTACCACTACATGGTCTGTAGACCAACCCACCAATTTTTTTTGCCCCTTGATGTTTCTTATCTCGACCCATACAGATTTCACATCGTCTATGCTAATGTCTTTCTTCAATGTGGTATCAACATCACCTTTAATCAACAATGCAACTCCACCACCTTTTCCTTTCCATCTGAACTTCCTAAACACTGAATAGCCCTCAATGTTTCATTTCCATCCTTGCTCACCTAGGAGCCACATATCTGTAATGTCAACTATATCATACCCCTTTACATCTATCTGTGCAATCAATTCATCCATTTTGTTTTGAATGCTCTGAGAATTCAGATACAAAACTTAAGGTGGGCAATTTTAACATTTCCTTTTCATACTCGGTCTTCATCTGATTCTGATCCTTGATTTCTCTACCTATCATTTCCCATATTCTCCTTACTGTCTTTTCCTCTTGTTCTTAATTCCCCTGCTCCAAATCTTTGCAAAGGTCCCCATTCCCCTGCTATATTGGTTTAAGCTCTCGCCAAGGACTCTAGCAAGTACCCCACCAAGGACTTCAGTCTCAATCCTGCTCAAGTGTAATCCGTCCAGTTTGTACTGGTCCCACCTCCCCCAAAACTGATCCTTATGCCCTAGGGACCTGAAATCCATCCCCTCACATCATCTTTTCAGCCACATATTCATCCTATGTATCCTGTTGTTTCTCTACTCTGACTAGCACGTGACACAGATAGTAACATTAAGATCACTACTTTTGAGGACCTACTTTTCAGCTTTCTTCTGAGCTCCCTATATTCTGCTTTTAGGACCGCATCCTTTTTTTAGCTTATGTTGTTTGTACCAACGTGTATTATGACCACTGGCTGTTCACGGTCCCACTTCAGAATGATCTGCAGCTGCTCTGAGACATCCTTGGCTCTAGCACCAGGGAGACAACATACCGTCCTGGAGTCTCATTTGTGGCCACAGAAATGCCTATCAATCATAATCAGATGTCAGATCAAGCAGTCTGTCTAAAGATCAATGTAACATAAAAATAACTTTAACGTTTTGTTTCCTATCTGTAAAATAATTTCAACACATGCTTCAATAGTTCATTTTCTATCATATATTTGAGTATTTGTAACAAGGCTCCTGTGAGAGATCTTACTGAACTTAAAATCCATACATGATACATACAGCCATAAGAACATAAGAACATAGAAATAGGAGCAGGAGTAGGCCATCTAGCCCTTCGAGCCTGCCCCGCCATTCAATAAGATCATGGCTGATCTGTCGTGGCTCAGTTCCACTTTCCCGCCCTCTCCCCATAACCCTTAATCCCCTCGCTTATCAAAAACCCATCAACCTGCGTCTTAAAAATATTTAGCGAGGCAGCCTCCACCACTTCAACGGGCAGAGAATTCCAGAGATTCACCACCCTTTGAGTGAAGAAGTTCCTCCTCAACTCCGTTCTAAACCGCCCCTCCTTTATCTTGAGGCTGTGCCCTCTAGTCCCACTGTCCTTTCTGAGCGGGAAGAGTCTCTCCACCACTATCCTATCCATCCCATTCATCATCTTATATGTCTCAATGAGATCTCCCCTCATTCTTCTAAACTCTAACGAGTACAAGCCTAGTTTATTCAGCCTCTCCTCATAGCTCAACCCCCTCAACTCCGGCATCAGCCTAGTAAACCTCCTCTGCACTCCCTCCAAGGCCAAAATATCCTTGCATAAGTGCGGCGACCAAAACTGCACACAGTACTCCAGCTGCGGCCTCACCAGTGCCCTATACAGCTGCAAAACCTCCCTACTTTTATATTCAATCCCCCTCGCTATGAAGGCCAGCATCCCATTAGCCTTCCTGACCACCTGCTGCACCTGCAGGCTAGGTTTTTGCGACTCATGCACAAGGACCCCGAGGTCCCTCTGCACCGTCGCCTGCTGCAGTTTTTCGCCACGTAAGTAATAGTCCTTCCTACCATTATTCCTACCAAAGTGGACCACCTCGCACTTGCCAACATTAAATTCCATTTGCCAGTTCCTGGCCCATTCGCCCAGCCTATCTAGATCCTTCTGCTGACTCTCCACTCCCTCCGCACAATTTGCCGTTCCACCAATCTTGGTGTCATCAGCAAATTTCGACATCATACACTCGGTTCCCTCCTCCAGATCATCTATATAAATGGTAAATAGCTGAGGCCCCAGCACCGACCCCTGGGGCACTCCACTAGTCACCAACCGCCAATCCGAATAGCACCCATTGACCCCCACTCTCTGCCTCTTATCTGACAGCCAATCCTCTATTCATGCTAACACCCTACCCCCAACTCCATGCCCCCTTACCTTCTGCATAACCTCTTGTGAGGTACCTTGTCAAACGCCTTCTGAAAATCAAGAAAGACCACATCCACCGGTTCTCCTCTATCCACCGCCCTAGACACATCCTCATAGAACTCCAATAAATTTGTCAGACACGACTTCCCCTTAACGAAACTGTGCTGCATCTGCTCTATCAAGCAATTCCCCTCAAGATGCCTCGCTATTTCCTTCCACTTAGATCAGGAAAAACCAAACACAATTTACGTACCTCTTAATATACATAACATCAAGGACCAGTGACTTAGAAACCTTGAACGCTGCTAATTTCTTTTCAGAACTCATTCTTTATCCAGTTATTTCTAACAACTGTTCCAGAACCTTCTCCGGCACATCGTTACTTTCGTATTCACCATTGTTTGTAAAAACAGAGTATTTCATTCATCCCTCCACCATACCTTTCATTCCTCACCACTAAAATTCCCCCTTCATATCTGAGTGGTTCTATTCTTTTGTCAACTATTCTTCTCTTTGGCTGCTTAGAACAGGCATTATTATTACTTTTAAAATTATCTGCTATATTTTTAAACCTTTTTTTCTTTACAGCCCTTCTAGTTTTTTCATCTTCCAACTCTACTTTCTATATTGTTCGTTTGTTTCGCTAGTATTTTTACCCTTAATTTTATCATCCTTTCATGTATTCAACTTGCATGGAATGTAATTGCTTAGTGAGGACATCTGTCATAGTGCCCATTAATAATTGTATGCTGACATCAGGGTTTTGCTTTATGTCATGGCTGCAAAAAGCACTTCTCACTTTTTGTATTCTTCTTCAAGGACAAACCAATCCGTAACATTTGAGAGAGAGTGAGGTGACAAGTGGTATTTCACCAAACCTCTAACCTTTCACCCTTGGTGAGGAAGAAACACTTCAAATGGTGGAAAGGGAGCAATATTGAGTTAACAAGTAGTGAAGTGAAAGAAGAAACCCCCAGATTATATCAACGAACCACATCATAACACCCTCACATTATTCCTACTGGAATAAAAATGTAAATTGTGTGCACCACTGTAATTTTTCTTCTCTGTTTCCATCCTCTCAAAATGACTGAGAAAGAACAAACAGAACCTAGTCCCATCATTTAGTCTGTTCCTCCCAATCAAAGGCTCAGAGATATTCAGCCCCTGGGAGCTAGCAAGTGTGCCACGAAGGAGTGTATGGATGAAATAATGGACACATGAGAAAGAACGCATGAGGAGGAAGATGTTGCTGACTAGAGTGATGGGTTTTGTAGACTTCTGGTTGAAAAACCTGGTGCTCTGAACCCTGCATGTCTAACATTTAAAAGAGCGCTCGGGCGTGGCACCAAGTTTTGGGGCAGACTGGTAGGCAGCAACCTGCCGATTGGAGGAAGTGTAAAATCCAGCTTGCAATATGGAGAAAAACGTGTAGTCCCTTAGCTAATAGTAAGAAGCTATCAAAGTAGGTAGCGAAAGCAAAAAAAAACCCAAAAGTCTTCTTCAAAATAAACTTTAAACTGATGACTTTCAAATTGATGCTGTGCTTAGTAAGTCCTGTTTTGACTTGCCCAGCTTGTTACCAACCCTGGATGCTCATATTAGACATAGAATCCTTCGTGCAGAAAAAGGCCATTTGGCCCATTGAGCCTGCAGCGACAACAATCCCAGCCCTATCCCCATAACCCCATGTATTTATCCTGCCAGTCACCCTGATACTAAGCATCAATTTAACCTCCACATCTTTGGACTGTGGGAGGAAACCAGAGCACCCAGAGGAAACCTGTGCAGACACAGGGAGAACATGCAGACTCTGCACAGACAGTGATCCGAGGCCTGGGTCGCTGGCGCTGTGAGGCAGCAGTATTAACCACTGTGCCACCATGCCGCCAGATGAGAACATAAATCAGAAGAGATGAGATGGACATTATAGAAAAAGAACTGCATTATGGGCAGGCATAAAAATGGGCACAAATCTAATGTGGAGCTTCATTGCCCAAACATCTGTTCAGAGATGATGTATAAAATGTGCACTTCAACAACTAAGCACGCTCATAAAGAATAATCATTACCCGAGGGTGGTTGACATCCAGAAAATAATTAGTGCTTTTAGTAAGACAGATATTAATTCAGAACAATGAAATATAAACAACTTGCATCTTTAACACACCTGGAACATTGTAAAATGTCACATGATGCTTTATTAAACAGTCTGACACAAAGCCTCACAGATAAATATTATTGGGACAGATGACCAAATACTTGTCCAAAGATATAGGATTTAAAGGGGGAAGAGAGGCAGGTAGAGAGGCATAAAATGCAAGGAGGGAATTCAGGGCTCAGAGACAAGTCAGCTAAAGGCAAGGCTGCCAAAGGTAAACTAATGGTGCAAGAGGCTAGAATTGGGAATTACCATATCCTATTACCAACTCTCTGCTACTGACAAGCATTGGAAGCTGAGAATATAGCCAGACAGGTACTGGGAGGATCTTCAGATTACATGGGCAGAAACTAATATAAAATCAGCAAAAGTCAACCCGTGACATTCTCCCAGATGGACTTGGTTCACATCGCAGCTTACATAGAGCAGAAGATGAATTTTCTACATTATAGCCATCATTGGCCATAATACACTCCCTCAGTGACCTTATTATAAATCAGCATCGGCTGGAAGAGGAAGGATTTTAAACTGCAGTCATTGCTGGATTTTCCAGTCATTCAATCATTGTTTCTTTAGCTGAAGTACTGTCTCTTTGCACTCCGTAGAAAAGCCATACAAGCCTATAAATCTGTTTGGCTGCTCTAAACTTACCGAGAATTACAATTTCCAGTTACTGCCTTGGAAAATTACATTAATAATGAAGGTGAGAGCGAGCAGCTTGTCAAAAGTTGAGAGCAAAATAAGCCTCCACTGGCTTCGCTTATCATCAAACCCACACACCCTGTCCCACTTACCTGAAGCATTTTCTAATCGAAAGGCAGCATCTTTGTACAGAAAACTGTCACAATTGCAGTATAAGCACCTAAGTAGATTCACTAAACATTCCACTACTCTAGAGATAAAATATAGAAATCTCATCACTCATAAAACACTATACTAATTTCCATTTAAGAACTAACATTAATACTGCTGCTGGGCTTTCTCTGTATCATGCCTAGGTACTGATCTTACCTGAAAAGAAGTGTGTTAGATTGCCAACACATGAAAAACCCTTCACCATCTAACAATAGTTAGATGTCCTGGGATTCATAGATTAGAGGATTAGTGGGTAAATATGTGCGGTTACAAGCCTAGGTGGGATTGTTGTCGGTGCAGACTCGATGGTCCAAATAGCCTCCTTTGCATGGTAGGGTTTCTTTGATTCAACGATCTAACAATACAATTTCTAGCTAAGGTTGGGGAGAAATACAATGCATAACACATTCTGGTCCAGTTACTAACTAGATGACTATTTTTGCGATACATTTATGATACCTAGCCTTCAATGACTAGGTATAAGTGGATGCAAAATGCAGGAAGGCAGGTGCAATATGTATTACTTATATATTAATATAAATATATTACTTATTTCAGTTCCACGGAGCTGTTCAGAGTGACAGGCTGCTAAATGATGATCACTTTCATTTTAAAAAGACACACCAGGCCGAGGACTATAATAACCACAAACACAGGAAATGCTGGAACATTTCAGCAGGTCTGTGGGAATGTTTAAAGCAGTGTGTCTTACCCAGGATTTTTTGCTCAGATTTCATGGTCCTTGTAGTGTGCAAAAAAAAAAGGGTTTTGTGCAAACTGGCTTTTCCTGAATAATTTGCACAAATTGTGTATATTGGTGAATAAAGGAAGGGTAAGGTGTCTCAAAAATCGAGTAACAGGTGTAGCATTCACCACCAATAGGATGCTACTGTCAAGCAAAAAAGACATTCTGTGCATCATGGTGGCACAGTGGTTAGCAATGCTGCCTCACAGCACCAGGGATCCTGGTTCCATTTTGTGTGGAGTTTGCACATTCTCCCTGTGTCTGTGTGGGTTTCCACCGGGTGCTCTGGCTTCGTCTCACAACCTCAAGATGTGCAAGTTAGGTGGATTGGTCATGCTAAATTGCTCCATTGTGTCCCAAGATGTGTAGGTTAAGTGGATTAGTCATGATAAATGTGCAGGGTTACGGGGTAGGGCAGGGAAGAGGGCCTGGGTAAGTTGCTTTTTCGGAGTGTCGGTACAGACTCAATGGTCTGAATGGCTTCCTTCTGCAATGCAGGGATTCTATGATTCAGTGATCACAAATTGAGTAATGTGGATATGAACTTCAGTGCCAGTGTGATGCCAGTTAAGTGAGCTGTACTTTTTAACGACTGGCAGATCATATCAAACAGCACCCCTTCAGAGATTTACAACAGGCAAAGTACTGACCATACAAAACCAACTTGCACTTGCAAAATTCAAAACATAGGCCTGAAATGTCAGGCTGGCAAGTGCTCTGATCCTGTCATCCTGATATGAATCCCTACCAACCTCGTCAGGCCTGCTGCCGTTTCACACTCAATTGAGATTGATTGGCAGCAGACGAGACTTTCTACTGCAATTGGATGAAAGTCTCACCTTGGAGCTGTTGACCAATCTAACTGACTGGCAATTCGCCAGTGCCTCCAGACACAGTGTTGCAGTAGCCAGATACGGTAGACATGATCCCCGTAGCACCCTGCGACAGACTAAGTCCTGGAACTGCACTTCAGATAAATACCAGGAACTCTGGGGAAAGGAAGGTTAGAGATCTGTCTCCAGGGGTATACCAGTTGGGGGAAGATCAGAGATCCCTGGTCCCTGAGGTGAAGGGGCGTCTCTGCCTCAGATAAAAGGTGAGAATTTTTCCAGCTTCCTATCTTTAGCGATTGGGGATGCACCAGCCTAAAAGTTGGTGATGGGCTGGAAAAGTGTCATAAAGTGGCCACTTCATGGGACATGAGTGGGCTTCCCAATCGAAATTCTGTCCATCACTGAAGTTTTGTCCATCCCACCATAAAATTGCACTTGGGATTCTTCAAGGAAATCTCATCCAGGCTGTTTTACATGTCTCCCACTCCTGGGTCTCAGAAGCTGCCAGGGGGATGGTGGGGGGCAGGGAGGAGTCTACTTGCCAACAAATCAGCACTTTCTTCTCATGCAGTATAAATTGTTGTACCATTTACAATTGGCATTCTTGGCAATTCTGTCCTGATGACTGGTAGGTAAGAAAGCTTCAACAGCATCTTGCTTTTTTCAGCAATCCTCAAGTTCTATAATACCAAATGACTAATTGTTTATATGTTTATTGGTGCATAGTTTAACAGAGACTGTCTGCAGAGGTCAGGATTTTGAAGCAAGTTCATATTTATGTGCAAAAGCATCTGGAAGGGAAGGACCGTCTCCTTGTACTTTGTTTTTGGCTTTTATGGAAATATTACTGCTTAGATTCGAAAGAGAAAGTCCAGTGACAATTCCGAATCATGGGCACATGTACAGATTTGCATTTGTGACGGACTTGAGTAGGTATGTTGCCATAAATGTGCGTTAAATGAAGTCCCAGTGATAAAGTCAGTCATTTTATTCGCACATTTCCTTCAATTTTACAGTGATTTTCTGAGATAATTTCATGGAACTTTCCCAATTACGCGAAATCTGCTTGAATGCTATGTGCCATGTAAACCTTAAGCAAATAGGTAACACTAACTGCTGCACAGAGGAGATAAAATGTGGAGCTATGTCCAAACATATAAATTATGGAGAATGAACCAAATTTTAAAAATCCTCCAATTTATTATAACCTCTGTCAGCGGCAGATACAACGTTCATTTGCGTCTTCATGAGCATTTAACACTAAGGTGTGGGAAATTTAAACATTGTAATACAATGAAATACTTAAGAACAAAACATTTCTTTTACGCTGTGATTCAAATTGTCTTTGAATTTTATAAATGTAGCAGGTTCTATTTATAGAAGACTTTAATCCTGAGCATAAATAATTTACAAGACATTCTACTAACCAGATAAGGATGCTGACGCAAGTGCAAGTCTATGCAGCAACAGGTTGGTATGCTATGCTTCTAGAATCGAGAGCTTTAATGGCTTATCCCAAAGATAAACACTTTTGCTCTACTTTTAGTTTCATTCTCGAGAGCAATCTCAGTGTTCTCTTCTTCCATCTTTATATCTCCCATCATGTGCCAGGCAGCTGGGCTCTGTTGTGAGACCCATGGTTTTACATATGCATAACATGTTAAGACCATGGCTCAGGTTACTCAGATTTTAGCCAGGGGAGTGGAACCAGATTTATGGCAGTCTACCATAATTGATTTGTTAATTAAAAGGTTAGATTAAAAGATTGTCAGGGATTGTAAACTATTTGCCAATCATATTTTAAAATTTTCACCTCATTTTTAAAGTTTTCTGCTGATCTTGGTGCTGGGGAATGAAAGATCTTTCCATTTGGGCACCCATCGTGAGCAAATGTAATGCAGCATAAGCAGACATGGGATGGCATGATGCAATGGTCAGTACTGCTGTCTCACAGTGTCAGGGACCTGGGTTCGATTCCCGGCTTGAGTCACTGTCTGTGTGGAATCTGCACGTTCTCCCCATATGTGCATGGGTTTCCTCCCACAATCCGAAAGACATCTGGTTAGGTGTGATGGCCATGCTAAAATCTCCATCAGTGTACCCGAACAGGAGCCAGAGTGTGGCGACTAGGGGATTTTCATAGTAACTTCTTTGCAGTGTTAACCTAAGCCTACTTGTGACACTCATAAAAAAACTTTAAAATCCATTCTACTCTGGCATTGCATTATGCCTAATCTTAGCCTCAACTCAGTATGCTTACTTTTGATTATTTCCTTTTCTGGCCATCCTGTCATGGTCCAAATTTACTAGGGACAGTTTTGTGCCATGGAATCTTATAAGAATTGAGTTGGAAGGATTCAAACCCATTACACATTAGTCAGAGGGGATTTTCATTCCAGAAATATTGGCTGGATTTGCACTCAAAGACCACACCTCTTACGTATTAAATTAATCCATTTTCAAACAAACATTTTCATTTACGATATGCATACAAAATGAAATATATAAAAAGGCTGGAATTTTACATTCCAACTACCATGGGACTCGGAGGGGGCAAGGGGTGAGCAATGATTAGGTCCATCGACCTCAGGCGGGAATTTACAGTTTCGAGAAGCCCAATGTACTTATATTTTTCAATGCATTTTCACAACTAGGTGATAATTTGATCAAATGTTGTGACACCTTTTGCACATTATGAAAGGAAAATGTGCAAACTCATTCGCTTTCATAGTGGGTATAAAAATAACAGCAAACACTCAAAATTAAATAAAAATGAGAAAATCTTAAAAATACACAGCAAGTCATGAACAGTGGGAAAGAAAGCATTCTGATGTAAGATTGGTGCCCAAAATTTTAATATCTTTTTCTTCACACGACTGATCCATTTGCAGCTTTATTTGCAATGCCTGTTTCCTCAAGTTAACAAGGTGTTGTTGCTGTTATGGGGATTCAGTACTGGTTGAAGTCTTGTTGAATGCAGTTGATGAAGGGTAGATTCTCTGCTGCAGTAGTAATATTGCAGAGGATACTATAGTTTTTGTGTAGCCCAAAATACTTTAACTTTCTTTTTAATTTGCCCCCAGCTTTCTCCTCTTACATCTCCTCTCCTGAAGTTCAATTGCTGCCAGTTACCCACTGTCATCCCATGTGTGAGTCTAGACAATGAATGTTGACAGGTTATTCGATCACTGGAAGCCTTATAGCCGACCCAATCTTGCACTCACATGACATCTACACTCACACATTTCCCAAAAGAGCTCAGGAAAATAAGCCCTGATTACTTTACTCGCTCCAGTTTAGGAGTACAGACTCAGATCAACCAGCTCAGCACACACAGCAGGGATTAAAATGTGGACTTTTTCTGGTCTGAATTACTCAGCACTGCATCATACAAACACTTACCACTATGTCAATAGGAATCCTTTCAATCAGGATTTAATGCTTGACTTTAGTTTTGTAAAGGTGCTCATTCACCAGTTCAGGGAAAACACAACTTGTTACAGGTTCAAGATGCATCTATATGGTGCACCAAGTAAGTTACCTCAGAGCCTCCTTCCTGAGGCGAACTCTAGCCTCTTGAAATCTCTTCAGCCTTCTCTAAGTTTGCTCGAAGCTCGGCTTCTGTTGATCCAGTTATGGGAATGTGTGGCAGCCCCTGCAGCAGACTTTCCACTGCCCTGTGAAAAATTGCACATGCTGAAGGCACAGCAAAAGGTAGCAGGCATGTGTGTGGGAACAACCCTTTGTGTATGTTTATTGTGACACAGCCTCAGGAAGCATGGACTAGTTCGAGTTGCTGATAAGCATAACTCATATCCAGACAGATTTTACACAACCATTACTGTGTCCACTATTTTTACTGCCCCTCCAGTACAAGTTGTTAACTTAGCTGCAGTACTCTTCAAATTCAATGGTTGAACTAATTCTCTCAAGTACTGATAATGTGAGCTCACCTATCACAGTAACTGATGCCCCTGTATCATTATCCATCCATTTACCTGGAGCATTAGAGTAAAACGGGCTATCTTGCCCATTTTTATATTAAACAGTGAATGAATACTTAAATTGTCGGCCCGAGACTCTTCTACACTGTATATTGGCAAACCATTATTTAATCAGCTACTCAGTAAACTGACGTGGTTCTGCATCTATGCCATAAGTGGTAGTCAAGGAACTCCTTCTGGAGTAACAGTGTGATTTTCGCCCATCAGGAGAAACCACAGACACGGGGGGAATTCCTCTGCCCCCCAACCCCCACCCACTCTCCCCACCTCCTACCTCCCCAGCCGCATGTTTCTTAAAGATGGCAGTGTTGTTCACTGGCACTGACAGGTTCCACTGCTGTCAATGGGATTTCCCACTGATGTCATCGCACGCCTCTGTGAAACCCACCGGAGGGGGTGTGCTACCACCGGAAGCAGAGCATCCCGCCGGTGTGAACAGCTGGAGGATTCTCCCCATGGTCTTCACCGTGTGCCAAATTGTGGCAAAAGATGTCCTCTGAGCATTGTCACTTTGCCCCTTGGGCAATGCCAGGAAGCAGAGGCTGGCACTGTCAGGGTGCCAATGCTCAGGGACACATTCCCCCCACCCGATCATCTGGGGGGCCCTAATTACTCTCCCTTCAATCCAGCTGAGTTGGGCCGCTAGTTCCCTGTTAATGGGAAGTAGTGTAATCCCCATTGGAGTGAAATACTCTGACAGGGTGGGAGATGCTAGTGCGCCTCCCTGCCAATTTGCGTGGAGCCGATGCCATCGGAAATCCAGTGCCTGGAGATACAAGTGGGAAGCGAATGCTCATGCAAACCCCACGGATTGGCTGCCGTAGGATTTCCCCGGCTTGCTGCACTAGAAAATTAGCACAGCGGGATGGGAGGATTGCAGCCCCTATATCTGAAAACTGGGGTCAAACGTGTGTATTTGCATCAATCCTCTTCTCCTTTTTCCTCATTGCAATATTGCATTTCACCGTCAACAAATTACCCACAGGCAAGGAGACAGTCTACAAGACAGGTGGGAAACTATTCAATCTAAGCCAATTAAGATCAATGGCAAGATCCTGAAAAATGTAGACCATTTCCACATTTTGGGAGCCTCCTGTCATTGAAGGCAGGCATTGACAATGAAATTCATTATCGCCTCCGTGTGCCAGCTCAACCTCTGAACAACTTAGGAAAGGAATATTTGAGGACAAGGATCTCAAGCTCTAGACTAAGGTTATGGTTTACCAAGTTGATAAGTGAGCTAACCCACACACTCCTATATGGTTCAGAGATTTGAACAACCTACAGCAGGCATCTCAAAAGTACTGGGGAAGTGCCATCAGTGATGATCCTCCGAAGACAGTCCAACAGCAGCAACTTCTCCCAAGCCAAAGGTCACATCAACCCAGTTCCATCAAGTGGAATCGTCATGTCATTCGTATGCTTGACACTAGATGCCTGAAGCAATTGGCTATTTGATACTTGATCATGGAAGAAGATTCCCAGGAGGTCAGCGGAGACCAAAAGCAGGACAAATCCAACCCAGCTAATTGATGACCATCAGCAAAGTGATGGAAGGGACCACTGACACTGCCATCATGCAGCACTTACTTAGCAATAACCTGCTCATTGACGTTTGATTCGGGTTCTGCCAGGTTCATTTAGCTCCTGACTTCATTACAACCTCGGTCCAAACATGGACAAAAGAGCAGAATTCAAGAGATAAGGTGACAGTAACTGCCATTAACAGCAAGGCAGCATTTGATTAAATGCACCAAAAAACCCCAGCAAAACTAAAGTCAATAGGAATCACGGTGAAAACTCTCCATTGGGTGGAACCATATCTAGCCCAAAGGAAGACGGCTGTGGTTATAGAGATTGATCATTTCAGTCCCAGAACATCACTGCAGCGATTTACTGATGATTGCACAATGTTCAGCACCATTCATAATTTCTTAGTTACCGAAACACACTGCGTCCATGTGCGGCAACACTTGGCAACATTCAGGCTGATAAGTGGCAAGTAACCATTGTGTCACACAAGTGCCAGGCAATAACCATCTCTGACAAGACAGAATCCAACCATTTTCCCTTGCCATTCAATGGCATTACCATAATTAAATTCCCCTCCATCTCATACCGATTTGGAAACATATTATCATTCCTTCACTGTTGCTGGATTACAATCCTGCTGCTCCTTTCCTAACAGCACTGTAGGTGTACATGGTCTGCAGCAGCTCAAGATCAATGACAACTAGGAATGGCTGTAAATGCTGGCCTAGCCAGTGGCACCCACACTCCGTGAATTTTTTAAAAAATGCTTTAATGATGTCCTCAGTGCATCCCTGAAGAGGTCAAACATCACTGCCAACTCATGGAAATCCTTGCTTTGTGACTGACCAAAATGGAGAAGGCTCATATACGAAGTCACCAAACACTTCAAGATACTTTGTCACGGGTGTGCAGAGGGGGTGTACAATTTACAATCAATCCACCTACCAATCCTTCAAGCACCGCCTACTCAGCTGATGGCAGAGTTTGCAGATCATTGGTTGGACTGATCAGCCTTCGCAAAACCCATCAAACCAGAGTGGAAGCAAGGGATTTGGTTCCTTGATCCCAAGGGACTGCCTAAGAAGAGAAGGACTTCAGACTCAAACAACAGCATTCTGTCTCAGGCATTATAAACACATCTAGTAGAACCCATCATGTATTTTGGCTGTAAAGGAAATACTTTTGTAAAATTCAGGTGCAAGGGTCAAAATCTAATTTCCTTCCTCTTTTGCCCCTTGAACAGATCTCAGCCCATTGCAATGTCTTCAGTTAAAATACCTGTACACATGAATTTCCTGCAGTGATGCTGGATCATAACGGGTGCAGGGTCTTGCCCAGAATTTTAAGTGCAGTGTGAAACAATATAATGCTGCTGTTTCACTGTAAATGTTGAACAACTTTGATTTAATACCCTCACAAGGGTTCTGCACTTTCAGTTAATGTATTTTAACGGCATCAGTGTAAGACACATTAAAAATTGAAAGGTTTCCCGGACTGCAGATTTTTAAATCATGAATTGCTTTCTGTGCATGAATGATATTTGAATGGCTTGAAACTTTAATTTTCACGCTTAAGTAATGTATAGGGGGCGATTCTCCCAGCCCGCTGTGCTGCTTCAGTAGCTGCCGGTGGGGCGGGCGGGTGGAAATTGGGACTGCTGGTGGAGGTGGGGGGAGGAGATTGAGGCGAACTGAATGGGGGGTGGGGATTGCGGCTGGCCCGGAAACATGGTGGTGGGGGGTGGAGGACTGGTTGGCAATCGGGAGACTGGCAGCGCGGGGCTACTGCGCATGTGCCGATCTCTGCTCTGACACATTGGTGCATGCACAGTGGCCCGCTCAGCCCTATGCTGCCGGCCTCTTCAGCAGGAATAGGCCAAGCCCACTGATTTTTAATAAGATTCACGCTAGTGCTGGGTGTGGGAGATTCATTTTGAAAATCCGGCTGAAAAAAACAGCGGGATTTACTCCAGTTTTTATGCGAATTTGACACTTTCCTCAGGCCCCGACTGATTTATTTCTTTTCATGTTTAGGTTCATACCAATGACATTAGTAGGAAATTTGGACAGAATCAGATGTCAGAAAAATAGGTGCACCAAAGGGGGTAAGATGGTGAATAAAGTCACTGTTGATGAAGTTGTGAAAGTGGATTAAAACGTCTTGTTGAGTACAATGCAGGTTTCAAAGCTAAATCTCTAATTGCAACACCAAGTTGAGATTGCTGTGAGGCATGAAGGTACATTTCTCTTTTGCTTGTTACCAGCAGACTTCTGTTAAAATTCATCACATTTTTTCTTCACAATTATGGGGAATTTAAAGGAGATTTTGACATAGTTATCACCTCTATGCAATTCCATTTGCACAGGGCAGTAACAGAGGAAGTTTGTGCCATTTAAAAAACACGTGACTTGAAATCTAAATGTAGGATTCTGCTGTTGAAAGGGTCAGAAGTCTTTCTTTAAAGCCATTATCGAACTGTTGCTAGTCTGTTCTGAACTGCATCAGTGTTTAATCTCATAATAATATTGTGAAACGTTGCAACATTTATTTTGACGTAAAGTCTTTCTGGCAAATCGTTAAAAATCTTCTGAGAACAGCGAGACTTTGCAATGTCACCGTATAAATCAATTAACAAATGTAATACGGATCCTCCAATATATCTGTAACTAAAGGTTGTCCCCACACTGATGTTTTAGAATCAGGTGTGTTTACTGGGAGCTACATTGTAACTTGTGGTAAAAATATAAATTTTAGAATGTCATTGCAAACAGGTGATGCAAATATAATCAATCACTTTACATGGGTGAGATGGGAGGAGGCTAAGGTGGAGCATAAAACACACAGTTGCGCCAAATGGCACGTTTTGGTATTGCAAGATCGTGAATGGCAGTGAGACCATACAAATCCACACTTGAGGGTCACTGTAGAATTTGAACATAACATGTCATTTGAAATATCTGGTTCTCTCAGCTCTGTGAGATGCTTATCATGCCTCAACACTGGGTAGATACATCTTTAAGCTATCTCTCCCGCTTTACTGTGTTTGTTGACCATTCCTGGGCAGGAAGCTAATTCGAAAAGAAGACTTTTAAACTGAACTGAGCTATCAAGAAACAAAGAAAATAGGCGCACCACCATTCAATATGATCATGGCTGATCATGCACTTCTAGTATCCCACTCCCCTTTTCTCTTCATACCCCTTGATCCCTTCAGCCGCAAAGGCCACGCCCAGCTCCCTTTTGAACATATCTAATGAACTGGCTCCAACAGCTTTCTGTGGTTGAGAATTCCATAGACTTACAAATCTCTAAGTGAAGAAGTTCATCATCATCTCAGTCATGAATGGCTTACCCCTTATTCTTAGACTGTGAGCCCTAGTTTTGGACTTCCCCAACATCAGGAACATTATCCCCAAATCTTGCCTGTCCAGTCCCATCAGGATTTTATGTATTTCTATGAGAAATTCCAGGCGTAAGTTTCTAATGATTGCTGAGGCTGCCAAAAAAGCTTGTGAGAATTGAAACTGTATTTGCACTTTAAATACGAAGTAAAATATATTTACAATGCAGAGCACCCTACCTCCACTGTTTTTTCTGTCTTTCCTAAATACACAGAATTCCTACTGAAAGATGGTTCCACTGGTAGTCATAGAATCCCTACAGTGTAGATGAGGTCATTTCGCTGATCGAGTCTGCACCAACTCTCTAACACAGTATCTTACACAGGCCCTCTCTCTTGCCCTATCCCTGTAACCCCACACATTTACCGTGGCATCTAACCTACACATCTTAGGACATTAAGGGGCAATTAGCATGGCCAATCCACCTAACTGGAGCACCCGGAGAAAACACTTATGCATACATGGGGAGAATGTGCAAACTCCACACAAACAGTCACCCAAAGCCAGAATTGAATCCGGGTCCTTGAGCTGAGAGGCAGCTGTGCCACCAATGCTGTCCTCTGGCATCTTTCTCAATCTTCCATCAATTGTACTAAAGTTTGAATATTGGTGGACAATTCAACAGTGGAGAATGTCGGAGCAGGGTCTGCTCCTGTCTTCAATTATCAACTATGTTCAAACAATATCTAAATGGCATCATAAACATAAATTAGAGATAGCTACTATTATTGATTTTTCCTTAATTTGGTTATATTGAGGGAAATTTTAGGATTACATTTCCATCCCAGCCGAGAACAGCTATTTCAGCTTTGGCAATTGAGTCCAGCTCCTCCTGATTTGTGTAGCTGAGTGTCTGACTGATCAGCGCAGTTCAGATTGGCGCCATTAAGGGAGATCAAGTACAGACAACACTAAAAAATGAATATAATGCATGCACAAGACAGGGGACAACTCTAGTGGTTCACTGCATTCAATATCAACACTATTCCCAGTCCTCAAGAAGTTAAACAGTTACAATACTAATGGCCACTTGGTAGGGCAGAACTTGGAAAAAAAAAGACATGATGCGGAAACTTTTCTACTTGCACAGGCAGGGCAAATGCAAGAATGCCAAATTTCAAACAATCACAACAATACTACAGGAGATGAAAGTGTTGATTGGTTGAATGTCTACTCTGACTGGCCAAGGAGTTGCCATGGAGAAATTGACTCTAATTGGCTAAGGAGGTACAATGGAGAAAGCAACAGGAAACTGGAGTCCACTAAATTGTTGTGATAGTTTGAAAAGTGACAGTCTTGTGTTTGTCCTGATGAGTGGAAGATGAAAAACTTTGGCAACATATCCCCCTTCTCACAAAAATGTTGATATTTTCAAAGGCATTTTCACAAGGAAACCATATTTATGAATACAATATAAAACAGCAAAATTTTCGACAAGTCACATAAAAACAATGATTTAAAAAGATATAGTATATAAAGAGGGAGGATTTGGTGGGATAAACTTTAGCAGAAAGTGTACAAATAAAATGCATTTTAATCTTTGTGTCATCATGCACAATTCAGTGGGGGGATGTTAGATGTGTTTTCCTGTCCATTTAGCATTGGAATATAAGCAAAGCAACGGCAATTGCTGACTACTAGATCAATGAGCAGCTGGTTGACAAGAAAGGCGATAATAATCAAGTAACTGAGGCTCATCTTCAAAATACTATTAAAGCTGAGGACTTGCCATTCACTGCCAAAAGAAAAAGCAGTAAGGCATCTTAACGCACCGCAAGCCTATCTAGCAGGCAAAGTCACCCAGCGACTGCTGCATAAGGTCGGGCTAATTATGACAAAGTGCAACATGCAGCATCAGCAACAGAAGGAACTAAAATGTGGTGGTCAGAAGCGTGGATTCAAAGTGAACCAAAAAGCAATCCGAAAACGTCATCACACAGGTGCTCTCCATCGGGTAAGAGTGATTGGCAGGGTGGCTGGGGGCGGCGTTGGGAGGTGGTGGGGGGGTGGGGGGGGGGGAATTCTTACCACATTTTGAAAGTCTGCCAGTCAGCAGCTGCATACAGTGAGAAGTTGCTGGATTACAGGAGGAGAAAGGTACATGTTTCTTTACTGCATAAACCAATAATCTAAGACATGAAGATGTAGACAAATAAGTCACACTAGGTCACGAATAAAATGTTATCCTTTTTACAAAAAAACCCCAAGATGCTTATTTGTGGACATGACCTCATTTGAACTGTATCTGTTGAATGGCAGATCTTCTTAGATTTAAATAATTCACTCTTCCCAAGGATGGTCGTTGGAAGGATGATGTGATTACAAAATCTCAGTAAATACCAAAATGGAGAGAATAAGGAGAAGTGAACATGGGTCATGAGAGAAGCTGAGAGATGTGGAATAGATAGATCGCGCACACAGATAACATGACACGATACGGTCGCCATTAAACAAGGATGGAAAAACAACAGCAGTGGAGGTGTCAGAATATTCTAACTAAACACTGTTAATGTTACCCAGGATTTCAGAAGGAAATTGTGCTTATATAGATGAGGCAGGTACGTTCAAATGAGCTATGGTTTGACTCTAGTTCCAATTTAGAAGCAGTGTCCAACACTATCTGTAACAACTTCCTCAGATCACCCAAATAGAATTAGTTACAAAGATTTTGTGAACCTCAAATACAGTTTACAAATGTAGATGGTAAAAAGCAAGTTACTTTGTCAGTACTTCAACCTTTTTTAGTATTTATTTATTTTTTATTTTCAAACCCAAATTTACAATTAGGAAATAAATCTTTACAGATTTCCACAGAACAGAAACATGAATGAGGACAAAAAACAGTCAGAGTTTTTTTCCCCCCTCGGCACCTGAATAATTGCTTTGAACCATCAAGGGTTAAGAAAATACAAAATGTGACCTTGGCTGACCAAGTTTCTGGCAGAGGGGAATATGATTTGCTCCGGGATTAATGGGGACTTTCAGCTTTGCTATTCAGAGAGCTGCCTACACAATGTTAGCCTGGCGGAGTGACCAGAACCAATAGCAATGATGGAGACAGGATGATTGCTGTTTTAGAAATAAACGCACACCTTGTTTCATTTGCAGAACTTGTTTGAAATTTATTCTCCAAAAATAAGGACAGTGTTCAAAATGATATAATTGCGTATACTGCATTTACAAAAGGTCCTGGTTGCCTGACATGGAAAATTGTCCTTTAAAGGGACCACTTGATAATCCCCACCATAAGGATTTAAAAACATAAGTACTTTTGGATATACGTTGGCCGGAATTTTACTGCTCCACCCACCATGGGAAGCAGAGCGGGCCAGGGGCGGAACATGGAAAGGTCCATTAAGGTCTCAAGCGAGATTTTCTGGTTTCGGGACAAGCGAGGCTGTAAAATGCTACCCATTATGTCAGAATGTCATCGCAACAACCATCTATTTCTGTTAACCTACTTGGTTCGATGTTGGAGATGGCTACATAATTAAAGAATTGTTGTATATAATTTAAACAGAGCAGGTGGTCAATTCCTGAAATTCCTCCTCATTCTCCCAATCTGTGGATTGTATCTACTTTCAGCTTTTGTTTTACTTTTCTCACAGAACTTTCACAAATCCAGCCAGGAAAATTCAATCCAGTATTCAATCTGTCAAACCTTAGAATAATTTGCAATGTTTTAGTACATTAGGTATGAGATGAAAAACCAGGAGCAGATCCAATTTTTATTGCTTTTCATTTATTTGAAGTTTACAAAACCTTTGTGTCTCAAACTTTGGGACCCAATTTCAACATTTTCCTCTTACTAGGTTGCAACTCTGCAATTTACAGTTTCTAACTGGGGTTATGAGTGAACTGGCTGATGAGTGGCAGCGATGCAATCAAATTCAGTTAAAGGGAATTAACCCATACAATATAAAATATTCTAATCACAAAGAATTTCTGAAAAATCAACCAATTTAAAAAAAAATGAAAACCAAACTTTTCATTTCATCACTACTGCAGGGAGATTTAAAACAGTTTTAACAGGTTGGGAAGCAACATTAAAAGTGGGAGATGTCTAGGATACATGGAATGGCTTGACATGTTGCATGCTCTTAGGCAAATATTGTAAGCATACAGATGGCATCTATTTAGCACATTATTCATTTTGAGAAAAAAGCGTAATATTTACCAGACAACTGTTGCACGGAAGGCTGGTCATGTGTGCTTAACAACTGGACCTGAATTGTTTCCACGACTCTTTTGAACCGACGACTTGGACCTATTATTTGGAGCAGAGAATTAAAGGTAAAAGGAATGAACTCTGTATTCCCATTACAAGCACAGCATGTTCATCCACATAAACACAGAGCATCATTTACACAGGACATCATTTCTGATTTTTTTAAGCCTGACCACTTTCTGAATCTCACATACTTAACATAATTATTATCTGCATTAATTTCATCTATATTTCACTAAGGCTTCAATGATTCAGTGATGAAAATTAGTTTCTGATTAGATATAATCATTGGTACGATTTTTCAATCTCTCCAGAGAAGACTGTTTACTCTTCTAATAAAATAAATAATGTAGCAAATACCATCTTGTTTATTTGGATTAATATCTACACTCCCCCACTCCTAAAGACATTAAATACTGTGGAGATTTTTTCCCCCTCCAGAGTCTGGTTCACCTGCAGCAGTCTGCCCTAGTGTCCATCCTGCAGCTGTGAGTCGACTGAATATTTGGCTATGGGGGACATTATAGTCAAACCCGTTCCTGTTCTCATCCAACACACATACAAACACGAACATTCCACATGGGCCCAGAGGAGCAACAGTGACTTTGGTCACCATAGGTTTCAGTCTTCCTATATCAGAGATATGGCGATTGCTTGTAGTGGCGGCACAGTGGTTAGCACTGCTACCTCAACAGTGTCAGGGACCTGGGTTGGATTCCCAGCTTGATCACTGTGCAGACTCCACACAGACATTCTCCCTGTGTCTATGCAGGTTTCCTCTGGGTGTTCCGGTTTCCTCCCACAATCTGAATGACATGCTGGTTAGGTGCATTGACCATGCTAAGTTCTCCCTTAGTGTACCAGGCATTGGAGTGTGGTGTCTAGGAGACACAAACATCATTGCAGTGTTAATGTAAGCCTACTTGTGAATGATAAATAAATAAACAAACTTTACTAATGTTGTCCAGTGGAAATCAATTAACTCAGTATAATGAGAGTCAAACCTAGGGTCTTCTGGCTTATATATTTCACAGTTCAGAGACTTTAACAAATACGATGAATATATTTTTTCTAAAAAAAAGAACTTCAAGAGTGGCTTGAAGACAATTACCAATTGATAAGATTGATCTTTAGAGATAACACGACATAACACAAAACAAGATCTTAGCAGCTGAATAACCTGAGCTTCATCTTGACTATCACTTTAAATCCAAATTCACTCAATGGGTATGCCTTTGCAGTCCTCTCGCAGACGCTACAGTTCACAAACTTCACAGTAACTGATCATTGTGTCTGGGCACAGAAAATGAGAATATTGGAACTAGTTCAGCATATCTTTTTTGGCCAATGCTAGTGTAATAGAGATAGAGCTATGGAGAGGTCAGTGTACACACTGTCCCACCCTCCAAACTGGAGAGAACTGCCTGACTGAACTAAAACCCCTGACCTTCTGGGGACTAAATCCCTCTATTGATTGATTTAACACCTGGTGGCACAGTGGTTAGCACTGCTGCCTCACAGCGCCAGGGACCCAGGTTCGACTCCCGGCTTGGGTCACTATCTGTGTGGAGTTTGCACATTCTCCCCATGTCTGCATGGGTTTCCTCCGGGTGCTCCGGTTTCCTCCCACATTCCAAAGATATATGGGTTAGGTGGATTAGCCATGTTAAATTGCAACTTAGTGTCAGCGGGATTATCAGGGTAAATAGATGGGGTTATGGGACCTGGTTGGGATTGCTGTCTGTGTAGGTTCAATGGGTCAAATGGCTACCTTCTGCACTGTGGAGAGTCTAGTCTATGACATAAGTGCTTTTTAGTGAAGCAAGTTTGTATCCTTATTTTATGGAGTTAACACAAGACCTTGCCCATTGATTTTTAACTGTCTGTGATAGAGGGGTGGCAGGAAAAAGACACGATTCTTGCCCTCTGCTGAATCTGTTAGTAGGTGGTTACAGAAACATTTAAAAAAAATCCCTCACTTGTTCTTCAGGGAAAGCATCTTGCTTCCAGCTGTTAGCTCTGTCTATGGTGTCTTGACCAGTGTGATCAAGGCTTTTTGGGTGTGATTTGAATCCTTTGTGCCCAATGGAAGCCAGACCAATGGACAGATAAAATCACCCTGGTCTCTTACCCACTCTGCAGCTGCTGGGGAGTTGACATGCTGCTCTTTAACCTATGCCACTGTGGAGCTGGCCTTTGTGGAAAATGGCAATGCATTTCCTGCTCAGCCACCCAAGTGAGGAAGTGGACAGGGGATCCACAAGAATCCTGTAAACATTTATAACCAATCACAGGAACACTTCTGGGACAGTATAGCAGTCAATTCTGTAGATTAACCTGCTCTCAGTGGGCAATACTGGGCTACATGAATTCGCACCACTTCACATTCAGAACTGGTAAAGTTTATTTATTAGTCACAAGTAAGGCTTACATTAATACTGCAATGAAGTTACTGTGAAATTCCCCTAGTCACCACAGTCTGGCGTCTGTTGAGGTCAATGCACCTAACCAGCACGTCTTTCAGAATGTGGGAGGAATCCCATGCAGACATGGGGAGAGCATGCAAACTCCACACAGACAGCGACCCAAGCTGGGAATCGAACTCAGATCCCTGGCATTGTGAAGTAGCAGTGCTCACCACTGTGCTATCATGGTGTTAACTCAACCAGTAGAGGGATATGGTCCCTGGAAGGTTTGGAGATTTTAGTTCACTCAGGCAGCATGGTTGGTGCAGGCTTGGAGGGCCAAAGGACCTGTTCCTCTGCTGTAATTTTCTTTGTTCTTGTTCTTTGTAAATGAAACCTTGGTGTTAAAATCGTCTTTTCTTGCTGCAAATTTTGAAACAGTGTGTTGGGATGGATGAAACCTCAGCAAGTGCCTCATCATCTTACTAGCACAATTGATAAGCACACGGAGACACTACACTCCAGAATACTGACAATGAAATAACTACAAAGTATTTGGTATATTACTTCTCTGCATTAGTCTAAAACTAAGATGAATGACACAAATTGCATGATGAGTCATTTAGCATGAAAATGTGTTGGTGCTGCTAGGAAATTGTTTCCTCCCTCCCAGGAGAGAAGTTGGCACTTGCTTAACGAAAGGCTGTCAGGTACTTGCAGTTATCATCTCTGGGCTCTTCCATTGTGCAGAACATGTGATTTCACAATTCCCTATCTTCACCAATCAAGTCGTTATTGTTCAGGTATAGCTGAAACAACTGTCACATTGAATGCAGTCAACTAAGTTTTCTTTTGGAAATAGTCCTTAAAATGCAACATTTCTTTGAAGCATTTTGGATAGGAACTCTTAACTTCAAGTCCAGAGGCACTGAAGGGTAGAGGTATAGCTTCATCTAAAGTGAGACCCACACAGAGGTATCAAATATGCTACATAATTTTCACCAAATGGTTGATTTTGAATGGTTTTAGATAAAAGTAAAGTCAAGTTTATCTATTAGTTACAAGTGAGCTTACATTCACACTGCAATAAGGTTACTGTGAAAATCCCGAAATCACCACACTCTCGTACATTGAGGGAGAATTTGCAGGACCAATTTACCTAACCTGCACATCTTTGGACTGTGGGAGGAAACCAGAGCACCTGGAGGAAACCCACGCAGACAAAGGGAGAACATGCAAACTCCACACAGACAGTGATCCAAGCTGGGAGTCGAACCCAAGTCCATGGTGCTGTGAGGCAGCAGGGCTAACCACTGTGCCACCATGAGATAATATGCAACACAACCTCAATCAAAAATCAACTGAGTACCTACATCACTGCTATTTAACATGCATTGGAATTGGTTCCCCGATTTATGAAATTTATGTCTTGCGAAAGAAATCGCAATGGATATTTAAAATAAATCCAATCAGGAACCCAGGTACAGAGTTCACAAGAAGTTTGTAATAGACTGAAGCTTTAGTGATACAAAAAATATCCAGTCTGCTACCAAGATCATCCTTTCTAGCACCAAAATCATTTTTTCTGCCATCAAAATCATTCAGTTTGATACCATAGCCCAAAGAAAGCTGTTGATTTGCAATTGCTTTGACTCTGACCTACTTTTCCTGTCCTATGTCCCTGTTCATTAATTCCTTTCCATTAAGTTTTACATTTTTCTGTAACTTTTTCCACAAGTAGCATACTTAAAAGATTTCATGTGGATGCCTCCCACACACCAGCTTTGGTTTTGAGGAAGCATTTCCCAGTTTCTGAAGTTTTGCAAGGTTCTGCTGTCAACACTCATGTGGGGAGGGAACACTGGGAGAAACCTTTGTACATTTCTGTATATATTTGCAACACAGTAAACTTTACAGACGTGAAAATCAAAGTTGGTGGAAATTTAATTGTCATTCATTACTCATAAGTTATATAAATACCACAACATGGTTTATAGTTTTCTTCACTTCCTACTAGTGGAGAAAGTCACCGTGTTTTTCTCACTGGAAGAATGACATGCCTTTCTAATTGAAACTCATCTTAACTTCATCAAAGCTACATGCCTCTGTCTTTATCTGCCAAGGTTATGTGTCAGTTTTTTGATCGATTGTCTTTTGCTTTCAACAGGTTCATGTCTCCTGCCTCTCTGCATTTTTACATGATCTTTGGTGACTTTGAGATTAATTTGCGGGCTGATCCAATTAATTTTCTTTTGCTCACTCATCACTTGTAAACATTAGAAATTTTGGCCGGTGATGCTTTCTTACTCTCACCAGAAGTAAAATTCATCCGAATTATTCATTGTGGTGTCTAACAACATTGAAAACAAGGGCAAGTGGAACCTCATTATAGAACTGTACACCCTCATACTCTCAATTCCAGCTCCACTGGATACACTAACATCAAAATCAAAGTACTTATATTTACAACATTAATGTTTCTACACTATAATAAACTCACAGAAAATTCTCAACAAAAACTTCTCTGAATAGCATTTTATACATTTTCTGAAATGTAAACGTGATGGAATAAGAACATTAAAAATAATTTTCATGGTGGAAGAAGGTTAACAATTGACTTGTCTGTGACAATTATGTACCAATCACTGATCCAAACTGTTTCTAAATGTCAGTAACCCCTGGTCGATGATCAAATGATTTTCTTTTATTGTAATCAACTGAAAAGAAGCACTCTCCAAATTTGGCCACACATGACTAATTTATTTTTAGCTAAAATGTTAAACAATTTGAACTGAATATTTGTTTCAAATCAAGCCCAACTTGATTTAGATTATCTTGGATGTGAGCAATTTAAGAGATATGACAGAATGCACTCCTCAAGCACTCATAAAAATGGCAAAAGACTTGTTTGTGATTTTGCGAGAGTACACTTAAGGCCAATATTCCTCCACTATTCATCTTGTTTATAATTAAATTTGTGACGCAAAATGATTAGAAAATTCTGCTTCAAGTGAAAAATGAAACTGAATTTTTAGCATGCAACAGAATTCAGCTCCAATGCTTAAAGAGCGGGATTCTTTTGATGCTGTTGCTTGCTACCCAAGCGTTCTTTCTGAGTTCGCTTGAATTTAATATGCATATCCCCCATCTGCTTCTGTGACTGCAATAACATAATAAATCACTGATGACCTAAAGAGACACAGAATACAATATTACACAGGAATGAAACATTATGCATAGGTTGCGGTGATAATCAGTGTATGTGCAAGAGGTCCTTCCCATTTCCCTTCCTGCTATTAATAAGGCTACTCCTGCCCCCATTGCCTTTGTCACTGCTGTTACCTGACAGCAGTGTGAAGGTGACTGAATAAATTCCATTCTCCTTCCGTGCCTCATTGCCTTCTGTGTAAGTGATGTCCACCTGGAATTTAACTGGCTTCTGAAACACAGCTGGGCCCCCAGTGGACTTGTACTCTGCTCGGAAACTTGTCTGAGACATGACACTGTGACTTAGGCTGGGAATCTGAAATTCAGGAAAAGAATATACCATCCATTAATGATAGTGAGTTGGGGTTTAATTTCTGTAAATAACATACATGCGTATAATGAAGAACCAGACACTTCAGACAACACAGTCAAAATCTTTTAAATAAATTAATCGCTTTCCAATGCTACGGTATGGTAAATACACTAGCTCTTCCACTATTTTCATAGAACCATTGAAGTTTACAGAAAAAGGAGACTTTTCTGGCCTTCATATTTATGATAGTTCTTTGCTATAGCTAAGCAAAACTAACTCTACTGCCTTGCTCTTTTTCTATTACCTGTATTTCCCAATGCTCCCAATCCTCCCTTAAAAGATGCAATGGTTTATACCTCAAACACTTCCTGTGGAAAGGCATTCCATTCTTTAACAACCTCTGTGCGAAGTAAATTCTCATGGCCGCTCTCCTTGTTCTCTTTAATCATTTCAAAATGCTGACCCCCTGGTCACTAATTCCCCAAATCATGATCATTCTGTCAAACCTCTTCAGAACTCTAAAACATGCTATTACGTTTCCTGCTGGTTTTCTATGCTCCTGTGGAAGTCGCTCAATGCTTTCCTCAAAACTATGCTTTTCCACCCCAGGCATCCTCCAAGTGAATCTACACTATACGCTTTCTATTACTTAAATATCTTGTCTATAAGCAAAATCTAAAACTGTGGTCTACTCATCATAATTCTACTATCTGTTTGCTTGTCTGCTAACCAACTTGTTTTCTGTGCTGTTCCAGTTCCCAAAACAAACCACCTGAAAGATTATATACATCACACCATGCAGTATATGCAGCACGGTGGCACAGTAGTTAGCACTGCTGCCTCACAGTGCCAGGAATTCAAGCTCAATTCTGGCCTTGGCTCACTGTCTGTGTGGAGTTTGCACATTCTCCTCATGTCTACGTGGGTTTCCTCTGCGTGCTCCAGTTTCCTCCCACAGTCCAAAGATGTGCGAGTTAGGTTGATTGTCCATGCTAAATTGACCCTAGTGTCAGGGATTAGAAGGGTAAATACATGGGGTTATGGGAGTAGGGCCTGATTGGGATTGTGATTGGTGCAGACTCGATGGGCCAAATGGCCCTCTTTTGCACTGTAGGGATTCTATGATTCTACTCTATACTTAAGAATCCAGTTTGTTGTTCTTTCAAAAAACTCTGTACATTTGTCAGATACAATTTGCCATTTAAACAAAAGCAAAATACTGTGGATGCTGGCAATCTGAAATAAAATGTAGAAAATGCTGCAAGTACTGTTCTGGCAGATTTTGTGGAGAGGGAAACAGAGTCAAAGGGCAGGATTTTATGGCCTCACTCAGGTGAGACCAGAAATTCCTGCCTGAGGTCAAAGGAGATTTCAATTTTCGGACCCTCACCCACTCCGATTCCATGGTGGGCGAGGTGGTAGAGTTCTGGCCAATATTTCAGATCAATATCATTTCATCCAAACCTATCTTTTGCTTCTGAAAGATTAGATGACAGAAGTTATCATGGTTCAAAGCCAAAGGGAGTGGTAAAGGGACAAGAAACAAAAGATGGATTTCGAGGAGGTGAAATAAAAGAGAAATAAGAGAAAAACTAAAACTAGTGAAGGAGAATAAAACAAATGGGAGCAGAGGCTATGATCCAAAATTATTGAACTCAGTATTGAGTCCAGAAGGTTGTTAAATGTTAAGTCGAAACATGAGGTAATAATCTTTGGATTTGCATTGAGCTTCACTGGGACATGGCAACATGTAGGCCAAGGATAGAAAGATCAGAGAAGGCGCAGGGAGGGAATTAAAATAACAGGAGACTAGAAGCTAAGGGTCATGCTTGCACAATAAATGGAGATGTTCCATGATGTGGTCATGCAGTCTGCATTTGGTCTTCCCAGTGTAGAGCAGAGCACATTATGAACAGCGAATACAGCACACCAAACAGAGAGTGCAAGTAATTTGCCGCTTCACTTGGAAGGAGTGTGGGGTTTTGGATGGTTAGAAGGAAGGAGACAAAATTGCAGGTGTTATATCTCCTGCACTTGCGCCGAAAGGAGCCAAGGGAAAGGGAAGAAGTGAAAGGGGTGTCTGAGGTGAGGACCAGAGTATTGCCGAGGAAACAATATTACATGTTGCTGAAATGGGAGGGCAGAGGTAGATGTGTCTGGTGGAAGTGGCAGAAAAAGGAGAATGACCCATTGAATACAGAGGCTGGGAGGCGGGGATGGTGGAATGTGAGGACAAGGGATAACATATCTTGCTTCAGTGAAGGAAAGGGGAGACAGCAGAAGTGCAGGAAAAGAGACAGACACTATCAAGAGTCCTGTCAACCATGGGGCAGAAGGAGATGGGGGAAGGAAGGCTATGGCGGGGTGAGAGGTGGGTGGGTGAAGAAAAAGGAGGACATATTAGGAGTACTAATATGGAAGGTTGTGTCATCAGAAAAGATGCAGCAGGGATGGAGAGACTGGGAGAATGGAAAAATTTTGCAGGAAGCAGCGTGTTAGTGAGGAAGTATACTCAGGGTGGTTGTGGAAATCAGTGGGCTTATAGACTTCCAGGATCCTCAGCATTTTGCATTTTTAAAGTGAATTTTACTTGATTACCTATCCCCAGAAATAGGAACAGAGAAGTCAAGGAAAGGGAAGAGTCAAAGATTGACTCTGTGAAGGTGAAGGAAAGAAGGAAAATGGAGGCAAACTTGATGAATTTTCTCAGATCAGAGCAAAAGCAGGAAATAGCACTAGTACAGTCATTAGTGTACCAGGAAAAGGGATGAAGGCAGAGCCCGAGTACGACCAGGACAAAAAATGGTCCATATAATTTCACAAAAAACTGGGCATTGCTCGGATCCATGCCAATACCCTTAGCAACACCTTTTATTTGGAGGGAGCGTAATCTTTGGTCAGTATGCTAATTCTTACTAAGCTCTGATGTAATGACAGGTGTAACATGCCTCATGATCAATAAACATAGTGGGAAGCTTCAAGTTTTTACCCTGTGTGAAATCATAAGCAGAATACATACTTCACTAACATGCTTCTCATGCAAGAGATTATCATGCAAGATTAAAGCGCATGGGATTGGGGGAAGTGTATTGAGATGAATAGAAAACTGGTTGTCAGAGAGGAAACAAAGAGTAGGAATTAATGGGTGCTTTTCAAATTGACAGGCAGTGACTTCTGAGGTGCCACAGAGATCGGTGCTAGGACCCCAGCTATTCACAATATATATATTAATGATTTGGATGAGGAACAAAATATAACAACTCAAAGTTTGCAGATGATACCAAGTTGCGTGGGAGGGTGAACTATGATGAGGATGCAGAGATCCTTCAGGATGATTTGGACAGGTTGGGTGAGTGGGCAAATCATCGGAATATGTAGTATAATTTGGATAAATATGAGGTTATTCATTTTGGAAGCAAAAACAAGAAGGCAGATTACTATTTGAATGGCTGTAAATTGGGAGAGGGGAGTGTGCAGTGGGATCTGGGTATCCTTGTGCACCAATCACTGAAGGTAAGCATGCAGGTGCAGCAGGTGGTAAAGAGGGCAAATGGCACGTTGGCCTTCATTGTGAGAGGTTTTGAGTACAGGAGTAGGGATGTGTTGTTGCAATGATACAGGGCCTTGGTGACCACACCTCAGGTATTGTGCGCAGTTTTGGTTTCCTTTTCTGAGGAAGGATGTTCTTGTTCTTGAGGGAGTGCAGCAAAGGTTTACCAGGCCGATTCCGGGGAAGATGGGACTGATGTATGAGGAGAGATTGAGTAGGTTAGGATTGTTTTTGCTGGAGTTCAGATGAATGAGGGGGATCTCAGAGACATAAAATTCTAACAGGACTAGACAGGGTATATGCAGGGAGGATAATCCCAATGGTGGGGGAGTCCAGAACCAGGGGTCACAATCTGACGATTTATTTAGGATGGAGGTGAGGAGACATTTCTTCACCCAAAGAGTGGTGAGATGTGTGGAATTCAATTCCACAGGAAGTAATTGATGCCAAAACACTGAATGTATTCAAGAGATGGCTTGGAGCAAATGGAATCAAAGGTTATGGGGAGAAAATAGGATGAAGCTGTTGAGTTGGATGATCAGCCATGATCGTTGTAAATGGCGGAGCAGGCTCGAAGGGCCAAATAGCCTCCTCCTGCTCCTATTTTCTATGTTTCTGTGGCAATGAGTTTCTATGGCAATGAATTTCATAGATTCACCACTGTCTGGACTGAAGAAATTCCTCCTCATCTCAGTTTTAAAGGAGCGTTCCTTGACTCTGAGATCGTGCCCTCAAGTTCTGGTCTCTCCCACTAGTGGAAACATTCTCTCCACGTCCACTCTATCCAGGCCTCTCAGTATTCTGTAAGTTACCCATGCCCGACTTATTTTTCCATCGAACTCAAATGGAAAAGGAGGTGCAGGGGCTGCCAACTTGCTTCTGCCTATTTCGCAGGACAACCAAAGGCTAACTTCATCTCCTGTGGGTGGGATTTTCCACCTGGAGAATTGGGGTTCATTTTCAGAGTGGCAGCTCCTCTGCCTCATAAAAGATAACCTTTGAAACTGGCTCAGGGGTTGTTTACATCGTCTTGGGGATAGGCTTTCCTGTTCCTGTGTCACGGGCCGGGATTTTTCTGGTCCTGCCACCGGTGAGTATCGTCGTGGGCCCAGATGGGAAAACGTCTTTGCAAATTCTCCCATCCCGAAACGATGCCTGGAGGTGTCATGGCCGGAAGATCCACACTGGCAGTCTGCCTAGAGTGCACATGGAGTCTGGTGTCTCTCCAATGTTTGCTGCAATGTAACACAGCTGGCAGCCTCTGTACGACAGCACGAGGGTTCGAGATAAAAATTTCCATTTTTGAAATCACATCAAAACCAGAGCAATCATTTGTCCTGACCTTCTGGGGCTTTCAAATATTAAATAGTCCTCCCCTGTCACCATAGCAAAGCCGGTGCAAATGATTGAAAATACTCCTGCCTAGAAACAGGTTAGCATATTGCAAGTTGCTTTTCGCTTGCACAGGAAAATTAAAACAGCGCTCAAATAATACAACCGAATACATACTTTTCACCCAGAACCCATCTACATAAACGACACCAACCAATTAATAGATGGTTAACAGAAGACTGCTGAATGACCGGGATTTTAAGTTTCTGTTCAGATTATTCATTTAAATGAGGTCAACTGCACAATACACAATCAGCTTTAACATTCTGGAAATAACGTGACCTCCAGAGCCACAAAGCTCTCATCATTCATTTCAACACTCCTTTCCATCAGACTGGCTTTCAGTTCACCCTCCTTCATTGCTTCTGCTTTGTCAAGCCCAGCGATGGGAGCTAGCTGGAGCATTTTATATATATATTGTTGGCTGCAGTGGACTGAAAGTAAAATGGGCTGTGTCAGATATTGATGTATGCTCGCTGTTTCAATCCTGAGAGAAAGAAAGATCACAGGACTTAACCTGCAAAATGACAGGTCATGAACAATCTTATGTATCTGAAAAGTGCTCAAATTGTGAGCTTTCAGACAGAGGATAAATACTCCAGATTAAGGATAGAATTCTCCCATCCTGCCCTGCAGCAGGTTTGGTGGCAGACAGCAGTGAAGAATCTAACAGGAGCCAATAAGCCGTAAACCTGCTGACAAAAAATCACATTGTAATTCTCCCAGTGGTGGATTAATGGTAGGCCGTACTCCCACTGGCTGGTGGCGTGAACACTATTTACATCTCATGAATGCTCATTAAAAAAGCTGCCCACCAATATCTGATCAGGTGGATACTGTGCTGTGTGATGTTGGCATCCAATGCTGGCGTCACGCCAACATGAAATTCCACTGGTCTGAACCCTAATTGACGTAGAGTGAGGTGGACAAGATGAGCCTCAGCTCACAAAAGATTTTGAGGTAAGTGCAACGGAGCCTATCTGCCATAGTGCTGCGCTACCCTTGGTGCACTATATGTCACTCTGCCAGGGCAGACCAGTTCCTGCCCCCACCTTCAGGCTGAGCAGACCTTCAGGGACAGCACCATGCTGATGGACTCATGGATCCTCCTGCGACACCGTCTCAGTTCAGTACTGTGCCGAGGGTTAGGGAGTACAGGGATCTCCTTCCCCCTGGTGCCACACACAGTGCTCTGATGAAGGGTCATCCAGACAAGAAATGTTGGCTCTATTCTCTGTCGACAGACACTGTCAGACCTGCTGCATTTCTTCAGCGTTTTCTGTTTTTGTTTCAGATTCCAGTCTCATAGTATTTTGCCTTTATCTAATCTGGACAGCACTGTGCTGCTGGACCCATGCAGCCACCACAACAATGGTGTGAAATTCAACCAGGGGCGGGGGGGGTGTGGGTGGAAGGAGGGCTGTGGGTGGGGCAGAAGAAGGACAAAGGAAGGATGGCTGTGCAGTGCTTTGTGCTGTCCACAGTCTGCTTTGGAAATGAGAATTATGTCAAGGCTCTCTTCTAAACTCAGGGGCTGGGAGACAAGAGTCAGAGTGTGCAGACATTCTTGCTATGAAATGGAAATGCGCCACAGATATCTAGCAGTACATGGGCTACGTGAGCCTCTCAGTCTGAAGCCAGAGGGTGGAGACAGTGCAGGACAGCAGCAGGCTATGCAGCAGGAGCAATCACTGGAAGCACGGTGTACCCCAGCTGCAGGGAGGGTCAAGGCCTGTATCGTTCAAAAGAAAAATGGACAGCCTGGTTTGCAGGACTGTCCTACAGTCAATGTCCCTGGGCTTCGTATGCTCTGTAACTGGGTTGCTGAGGGTATGGTGAAGGTCACAGGGGGCACTTACAGCGTGTAAACAGTAAACACATAATACAGAGGCAAGGAGTATGTAAAGCTCTAATGGGGGTTGCAGGACCCCTGTACGTGATGAAGCATACAGCCTCCAGATGAGCTGGGTGCAAGTCCACACGAGGCATGGGCAACCCACAGGTGATGGGCTCAGGGAAGGAATGTGTCACTATCCATTATCACACAATGACAGGATCTAGTATAAAGGGGAGGCTGGAGAACTATATAACTAAGCATCATGAAGCATCAGGTAAATTAGAGACATGCTGACAGTGAGGGAGTAACTCCATCTTCTAAACAGTCAGATAAAATCATATCTTCTGATATTGAAAGCAAGGTCAGTTCTGTTCAGGCGAGTATGATGAAGTTTGGGAGGCCTCTGGGGCTCCTTTTTGGAATGCATACTCACCTGTTTGTGCCATTACAGTGTGCAGGATCCAGGTCAATCACAGAGGTCACAGGCCCTGTTTCCCAGGAAGCAACAGTAAGCCATATTTTTAATGTTGCATTTTGAAAGGGAGAGGCACAACTCAATAAACTCATGTTAAATCTGGAAAAGCTACATAGTAGATTGCAGCCTTGAAGAGTGGAAGTTACAGCGAATGGGACACAACTGCATCAACTCTGTCATCCTTTCAGTGAAGGGGAGTTACGGGTTAACAATTAATGCCATTCATCATGACCAAATGGATTCCATTCATTTACCATCAGCAAATGAATGCTTTAGTGATGCCAAGTCAATGAGTGAAGTTCAGAACTACATTGGTTCAATTCACAAGTTCCCACCCTCCACAGGACTCCAGATCTAACACCTGTGGAATGGAATGCTGTTCACATCTATGTTAAGCATAAGGTTACATGAAGAACAATGCAATCTAAGCTGCCAAAGCTTAACTGCCCAACTTCTCGTCTAGGTGTCTTGTTCACACCTTTGTACTCTGCACCCTTCAACCATTCTGGTCTTTTAAGTCAGGAGGCAAAAGTGAGAATAGATCCAGTGGTCCAGGTAACTTTTACATTCAAGACAAGAAGCGAAGGCAGGCAAAGCACATAGCTCCAGCAAGGAGCTCTGCATGGGGGACAAAGCCAGATGGAACATGAGTATCAACAGGAGACTGAGGAGCAGAGACTCAGAGAGTGGAGATGACTGGCAACACCAAAGATCTGTCACCCTTGAGTGGCCTTCCTACAAATGAGAGGGAGTGCAGAGTAAGGCTGTGATTATCCAGAGATCTGGTCCACCATAAATGCCACATGCTTTGAGAAGACCCAATGGATGGATGTGGTCACTTCCTCATGCTAGTGCCCCAGAAGGCAGCACTCAATTTCTTTGCCTCTGGATTTTCCACGGAGCAACCGGGCACCTGTTAGCATTTACTGTCAGCAACACATCAGTGCATTCAGGGGGCAACCAATACCCATTACAGGAAGGACCATCATTGTGTAAGCTGTACTTTGGATATGGACAGCCAGGCTCAGAGACTCAATGGCTTTGCAGGTATCTCTGGGATCCCAAGGCTGCAGGATGAAACAGCCTGCACCTGTGTGACTATAAGGGCTTCCTGGTAGCAGGTCTTTGCAGTTCATCCACCACAAGGGCTTCCATTCCATCAATGTGCAGTTGGTGTGCGACCATCGAAAGCAGATGCAATATGTTTGTGCATGGTTTCCTAGGAGTTGTCATGACTCCTACATCCTCAGTCACTCCCAGGTGCTGGAGATCTTCGAGGGGCCAGAAAATTTGGTTGCTGGGTGATGAGGGATACCCAATTAAACACCGGCTAATGGCTGTGGTGCTTTGCCTTCTGACTCCAGCTGAGGAAAGGTACAAGGCTGCACACACCACTGTAGGTTCCCTCATAGAGAAGACCATAGGATTGCTGAAGATGTCTGGATTGTTCAGGTGGCTCTTAGCAATACACTACATGATCACAGTTTGCCTTCACAATATAGTGCCCACTACTGCACTTACTCTCATAAAGGGAGAATTCCGTTGTAAGGTCATAATTTGATCAGTGATAGTTTTTTATGGTAACCTGAGATGTACTTGAAACACACTCCAATTTTTCACATAATTGTGAAAATAAAGACAGTGGAGGATGCAAAAGGGTTGCTGTGACTATGAGAACTACAGGGACCAGGCAGGAAGTCATTCTCAAATATTTCTGGGACACCTTCGAGTGGGCGGGTGACTTCAAAATCTATTCCCTGCCTTCTTCCAAAGACATAACTGCTGTTACAAAGCAAATAACGAGGATGGAGAGACACTCAACAAACCACTTATCATGTCAGAACTTTATCACTTTGTTCGGCATTGCACTGCACTTCCTAATTTGGAATAAGTAACTTAAGTTTCTGGGCAGAATCAGCAACTGGAAGCTTGGTGGGAGGAGGAACTTAATTTTTTTAAATTCATTCATGGGACATGGGCATCGCTGGCCGGCCAACATTAATTGCCCATCCCTAGTTTCCCCTGAAGAGCAGTTGAGAGTCAACCATATTGCTGTGGCTCTGCTGTGGGCCAGACCCGCCATTCAGAAACACATCCTTCCCTAAAGGACATTAGGGAACCAGAAGGGTTTTTTTCTGACAACCGGCAATGGTTTCATGGTCAGCAGTAGATTCTTAATTCCAGATTTTTTTTCGGAATTCAAATTTTGCCATCTGCCGTGGCAGGATTCGAACCCGCATCTCCAGAACATCCAGTTTCTGGATTAATAGTCTAGCGATAAAACCATTAGGCCATCGCCTCTCTTGATGGAAGGCCAACTATCAGTTTCCTTCTGTCAGGTCAAGCTTTAGCAAGTAAGTTCTGTGACTTCAAAGGTGGTTGAGCTTCCTGATTAACAATATCATGGTGCCTTTTTGCATCTCAGGGATACTCATTAAAACCTCACCAAATTAAGTTATCCACCTATGATACGTCATGGAAGAATTCTTCGAATTAAGTGGAAATAAATTCTTGGAAATAAGTGGATGTATGAGTGAGAGGCAACGTGGTTTTGTGAAGGGGAGGTCGTGTCTCATGGACTTGATCGAGTTTTTTGAGGAAGTGATGAAGATGATTGATGAGGCTAGGGCAGTGAATGTTGTCTACATGGACTTTAGTAAGGCCTTTGACAAGGTCCCTCATGGCAAACTGGTGCAGAAGGTGAAGTTGCATGGGATCAGAGGTGAGCTGGCAAGGTGGATACAAAACTGGCTCAAAGAAGACAGAAGGTAGCAGTGGAAGGATGTGTATCTGAATGGCGGGCTGTGACAAGTGGCACTCAGGGATCAGTGCTGGGACTTTGCTGTTTGTAATATATATAAATGATTTGGAGGAAAATATAACTGGATTGATTAGTAAGTTTGCGGACGTCACAAAGATTGATGGATTTGTGGATATCGATGAAGACCATCAAAGGATACAGCAGGATATACTTCAGTTGGAGACTTGGGTGGAGAGATGGCAAATGGAGTTTAATCCGAATAAAAGTGAGGTAATGCATTTTGGAAGGTCTAATACAAATAGGAAATGTACAATAAATGGCAGAACCCTTAGGAGTATTAATAGGCAAAGGGATCTGGGTGTACAGGTACATAGGTCACTGAAAGTGGCAATGCTGGTGGAGAAGGTTGTCGAGAAGGCATACAGCATGCTTGCCTTCATCGGCCAGGGTATTGAGTTTAAAAATTGGCAAGTCATATTGCAGCCTTATAGAGCCTTAGTTAGTCCACACTTGGAATATAGTGTTCAATTCTGGTCACCACACTACCAGAAGGATGTGGAGGCTTTGGAGAGGGTACAGAAAAGATATACCAGGATGTTGCCTGGTATGGAGGGCATTAGCTATGACGAGAGGTTGGAGAAACTTGGTTTATTCTCACTGGAACGACAGAGGTTGAGGGGATACCTGATAGAAGTCTACAAGATTATGAGAGGCATGGACAGAATGGATAGTCAGAAGGATTTTCCCGGGGTGGAAGAGTCAATTACCAGGGGGCACAGGTTTAAGGTGTGAGGAGCAAGGTTTAAAGGAGATGTACGTGACAGATTTTTTACACAGAGTGTAGTGGGTGCCTGGGGTTTTTGTTTTGGAACTCATTGCCGGGGGAAATAGTGGAAGCAGATACGGTAGTGACTTTTAAGGAGTGTCTTGACAAGTGCATGAATAGGATGGGAATAGAGGGATATGGTCCCCAGAAGGTTTTAGTTAAGTCGGGCAGCATGGTCGGTGCCAGCTTGGAGGGCTGAAGGGCCTGTTCCTGTTCTGTAATTTTCTTTATTCCTGTTCTTTGATTAACGGGCGAGTTGCCATTACATTGTCCTCTTTGGGGAGTGTCTGTAAATGCCAGTCAATGCTGCTCTGGGTGGTGGCAGTGTTGTAGGTTGTGTGGAGGATGACAAGGGAAGGATTAGTGAGGATGGGTGGAGCAGTGGCCAGGCAAAGGTGGGAGGGATAGTGCAGGCTAAAAATGATGCCCGGACCTTCGGCCCCCTGTGGTAACAGCGGAGGTGGTGACTTCCTGCCTGTCCCCATCCCGAGAATCGGCGATATCCTCATGGATGCATTTTTAATGAGCAGAATAGTGCACGGTCAGTGTATGATCCATGTGTAGTAAGTGTGTGGTCAGCCATCCCATCCATCACCAAACTTTGACTCCAGAATGGAAGACTCCAGTAACAGTGCAAATTATTTCTGCCCATTACTGTTAGGTACCACAAAGCCTTTTTGTTTGCATGTGTTTACAATAGCCATGATGTGAAGATGCTGGCGTTGGACTAGGGTGGGCACAGTAAAAAATTTTACAACACCAGGCCAAAGTCCAACAGGTTTATTTGGAGGAAAGTTTGGGGGAGGGCTAATTACAACAATATTAGGCAGGAACGGAGGAGTGCAGACTGGGGGCAGATGTTTGAGGGAAAATCAACATCTGGCATGTGGGGGGGCTTTCAACTGTAAGCTGACAGGTATTCAGGACCGGCACATTCCTGTAAGGATGAAGGATAAGTATGGCAAGTTTTGGGAACCTTGGATGACGAGAGATATTGTGAGCCTAGTCAAAGAGAAAAAGGAAGCCTTTGTCAAAGCTAGGAAGATGGGAACACATGAAGCAAGTGTGGAATACAAGGTAAGAAGATTAACAAAGAGTAAGGAGGGCTAAAAGGGGTCATGAAAAAGCCTTGGCCAGCAGTATTAAGGAAAATCCCACGGCTTTTTTTTACATATGTAAACAGCAAGAGGGTAACCAGGGAGAGGGTTGGCCCACTCAAAGACATGGGAGGGAATCTGTGCATAGAGTCAGAGGAAATGGGCGAGATATTAAATGAGTACTTGGCTTCACTATTCACCAAAGAGAAGGATTTGGTGGATGATGAGTCTGGGAAAGGGTGTGTAGATAGTTTGAGTCATGTTGAGATCAAAAAGGTTTTGGGGTTCTTGAGAAACATTAAGGTAAACATGTCCCCAGGGCCTGATGAGATAAACTCCAGAGAGAGGCAAGGGAGGAAATTGCTGGGGTCTTGAGAGAAATCTTTGTATCTTCACTGGCTACAGGGGAGGTTCCAGAAGATTGGAGAATAGTCAATGTTGTTCCTTTGTTTAAGAAGGATAGCAAGAATCATCTAGGTAATTACAGGCCGGAGAGCCTTACGTCAGTGGTAGAGAAATTATTGGAGAGGATCTTTGAGACAGGATTTATTCCCACTTGGAAATAAGTGGACTTATTAGTGAGATGCAACATGGTTTTGTGAAGGAGAAATCATGTTTCATTAACTTGATCGAACGTTTCGAGGAAGTGATGAAGATGATTGATGAGGGTAGGGCAGTGGACGTTGTCTATATGGATTTCAGCAAGGGCTTTGACAAGGTCGCTCATGGCAGATTGGTGCAGAAGGTGAAGTCACATGGGATCAGAGGTGAGCTGACAAGGTGGGATACAAGACTGGCTCAGTCAAAGAAGACAGAGGGTAGCAATGTCTTTTCTGACTGGCGATCTGTGACAAGTGGTGTTTCTCAGGGATCACTGCTGGGACCTTTGCTGTTTGTAATATATATAAATGACTTGGAGGAAAATGTAATTGGATTGATTAGTAAGTTTGTGGACGACAGAAAGGTTGGTGGATTTGCAGATAGCATTGGGGACCATCAGAGGATATAGCAGGATATAGATCAGTTGGAGACTTAGGCGGAGAGGTGGCAGATAGAGTTTAACCCAGACAAATGTGAAGTAATGCATTTTGGAAGGTCTAATACAAATAGGAAATATACAGTAAATGGCAGAATCCTTAAGAGTATTGATAGGCAAAGGGACCTGGTGTACATGTACACACTTCACTGAAAGTGGCAATGCTGGTGGAGAAAGTTGTCAAGAAGGCATACAGTATGCTTTTCTTCACTGGCCGGGGTATTGAGTTTAAAAATTGGCAAGTCATGTTGCAGCTTTATAGAACCTTAGTTAGTGTTCAATTCTGGTCCCCACACTACCAGAAGGATGTGGAGGCTTTGGAGAAGGTACAGAAAAAATTTAGCAAAATGTTGCCTGGTATGGAAGGCATTAGCTATTAGGAGAGGTTGGAGAAACATGGTTTGTTCTCACTGGAATGACGGAGGTTGAGGGGTGACCTGATGAAGTCTACAAGATTATGAGAGGCGTGGACAGAGTAGATAATCAGAAGTTTTTTCTCAGGATGGAAGAGTCAATTACTAGGGGGCAGAGGTTTAAGGTGCGAGGAGCAAGGTTTAAAGGAGATATATAAGGCAGATTTTTTGCACAGAGGATAGTGGGTGCCTGTAACTCGTTGCTGAGGGAGGTAGTGGTAGCAGTTATGATAGTGACTTTTAAGGGGCTTATTGACAAATATATGAATAGGATGAGAATAGAGGGATATGGTCCCCAGAGTGGTAGGGGGTTTTAGTTAAGTTGGGTAGTATAGTCGGTGTAGGCTTGGAGGGCCGAAGGCTCTGTTCCTGCGCTGTAATTTTCTTTGCTCTTTGTGTATTTGGTATCACAAGCTTTCGGACTGCTGCTCCTTCATAATAAGAACATAAGAACATAAGAAATAGGAGCAGGGGTAGGCCATCCAGCCCTTCGAGCCTGCCCCGCCATTCAATAAGATCATGGCTGATCTGTCGTGGCTCAGTTCCACATTCCCACCCTCTCCCCATAACCCTTAATCCCCTCGCTTATCAAAAACCCATCAACCCGCGTCTGAAATATATTTAGGGAGGCAGCCTCCACCACTTCAACGGGCAGAGAATTCCAGAGATTCAACACCCTTTGAGTGAAGAAGTTCCCCCTCAACTCCGTTCTAAACCGCCCCTCCTTTATCTTGAGGCTGTGCCCCCTAGTCCTACTATCCTTCCTGAGCGGGAAGAGTCTCTTCACCTCTATCCTATCCATGCCATTCATCATCTTATACGTCTCAATGAGATCTCCCCTCATTCTTCTAAACTCTAACGAGTACAAGCCTAGTTTATTCAACCTCTCCTCATAGCTCAACCCCCTCAGCTCCGGTATCAGCCTAGTAAACCTCCTCTGCACTCCCTCCAAGGCCAAAATATCCTTGCGTAAGTGCAGCGACCAAAACTGCACACAGTACTCCAGCTGCGGCCTCACCAATGCCCTATACAGCCGCAGCAAGACCTCCCTACTTTTATATTCAATCCCCCTCGCTATGAAGGCCAGCATCCCATTAGCCTTCCTGACCACCTGCTGCACCTGCAGGCTGGGTTTTTGCGACTCATGCACAAGGACCCCGAGGTCCCTCTGCACCGTCACCTGCTGCAGTTTTTCACCACGTAAGTAATAGTCCTTCCTACCATTATTCCTATCAAAGTGTACCACCTCGCACTTGCCAACATTAAATTCCATTTGCCAGTTCCTGGCCCATTCGCCCAGCCTATCTAGATCCTTCTGCAGACTCTCCACACCCTCCGCGCAATTTGCTGTTCCACCAATCTTGGTGTCATCAGCAAATTTCGACACCATACACTCGGTTCCGTCCTCCAGATCATCTATATAAATGGTAAATAGCTGAGGCCCCAGCACCGACCCCTGGGGCACTCCACTAGTCACCAACCGCCAATCCGAATAGCACCCATTGACCACCACTCTCTGCCTCCTATTTGACAGCCAATCCTCTATCCACGCTAACACCCTACCCCCAACTCCATGCCCCCTTACCTTCTGCAATAGCCTCTTGTGAGGTACCTTGTCAAACGCCTTCTGAAAATCAAGAAAGACCACATCCACCGGCTCTCCTCTATCCACTGCCCTAGACACATCCTCATAGAACTCCAATAAATTTGTCAGACACGACTTCCCCTTAACAAAACCGTGCTGCGTCTGCTCCATCAAGCAATTCCCCTCAAGATGCCTCGCTATTTCCTCCTTGATGACGGATTCTAACATTTTACCTACAAAAGACGTTAAACTAACTGGCCTATAATTCCCTGCCTTTTGCCTGCCACCCTTCTTAAACAATGGCGTAACATTAGCCGTTTTCCAATCTTCCGGCACTTCCCCGGAATCCAGCAACGTTTGGAAAATAACCATCAAGGCATCCACTATCACCTCCGCCATTTCTTTCAGAACCCTTGGATGCATTCCATCCGGTCCTGGGGACTTGTCCACAATCAGTCCCTCCAGTCTGTCGAGCACCGCCTCTCTAGTAACAATAATGTCATTGAGACCCTCCAGTCCTACCACCTTTCCATCGCTAACACCTGGCAAATTATTCACGTCCTCCTCCGTGAAGACCAAAACAAAAAAGTTATTCAAGACCTCAGCCATTTCCCCATCCCCTACCACTAATTCCCCCCTCTCATCCTCTAAGGGTCCAACGTTCACCCTAGCCAGCCTCTTCCTTTTTATATATTTATAAAAACTCTTGTTATCCTTTCTTATATTAAGCGCTAGCCCAGCTTCATAGTTTCTCCTACCCTTCTTTATCAACTTCTTTGTCAATCTTTGTTGACATTTAAACCTCTCCCAATCCTCTTCTCGCCCACTACTCTTAGCTACTCTAAACGCCTCCGCTTTTAATTTAACACTTTCCTTCACCTCCTTCGTTATCCACGGCTTATTACCTCTCCTCCTACGGTCCTTTTTAACCATCGGAATAAATTTCTGCTGAGCACCAAGAAAGATCTCCTTAAAGATCCTCCACTGCTCCTCAGCAGACCTACCTTCCAACGTGCTCCCCCAGTCAACATTCGCCAATTCTTCTCTCATCCTACCGTACTCCCCTCTGTTCAAACAAAGGACGCGTGTCCGGGAACCCACTTTCTCCTCCTCCATCTGCACCAGAAACTCCACCATACAATGATCACTCTCCCCAAGAGGATCCTTCACTGCAAGGTCCCTAATTCTACCTGCCTCATTACATAACACCAGATCCAAGATAGCTCGCTCCCTCGTCGGCTCCAACACACGCTGTTCAAGGAAACTATCCCGGCAGCATTCCAAGCATTCATCAGGTAAGGTGATGAAGGAGCAGTGCTCTGGAAGCTCGTGATTCCAAATAGACCTGTTGGATTTAACCTGGTGTTGTGAGACTTCTTACAGTGTGTTTATAGTGAAACAACTTCTTCTGCCGTTTTCTCTCCTTCTCAATTTTAACTACCTCTGCTTCATTTTCATCCTCTCAAATGTTTAGATAATCTTCTCCTGAACATCTGGGAAAACTGTTCTGGACAGAGTTTTGAGGATGTAGATTAGTTCTGGAAAACGCATCTTCTCGAAGAAGACAGTCAGACATCTCAGTACCCCTTCAGGATGGCAAAAAGTAACATGGCCGAAGTGATGGATTTGACAGCAACTGCAGCCTCCTCTAACAGTGATCCCACTCCTGGCATCCCAACACCTTGAGGTCACAAACAATCCATGCAACTAATTTATAATTTGCCTGATGGATATATAATCATTGGAAACAAGTTTATTTCATATTGAGACATTAAATATTGCAGATGATATGAGAGTCTTCAGTTGAATTATGCAGCTCATTTATTTGCATGTCTGTTCTGATCAAACTTGTAGAAGAGGAAATACCCTGAGGTGAAATATTAACAGAAGCCAAATGATAAACTTCAACCAGCTGTCATGTGAACTTACATCAGTCTCCCCTGTCTGCTGCTTTTAAGAAGTAATTCTGAATGGTTAATATTCCGAACTCCCAGTTCAATCTGAAGTTATGATGACATTGCTGCCCATATGAAGGAGCATCATCTGAAATGATCACTGAACTTTCCCAGTGCAGCTACTTTCAGGTGTCAAAAGAAAGAGAAAATGTTGGAAACACATTGCAACTTGGCCAACTGCTAAACAAAAGAAATGCAGGCTAACACCCTTGACAGGAGAACTGAGCTGACAGCTGGGGCAGTCAGTATATTAACAGACCATTTTCTTTTAAAATACAGCAGCACAGTGGTTAGCATTGCTGTCTCACAGCACCAGGGACCCGGATTCAAATCTGGTCTTGGGTAACTGTATGTATGGACTTTACACCTTCTCCCCATGTCTGTGTGGGTTTCCTATGGGTGCTCCAATCCAAAGACACACGAGTTAGGGTGATTGGCCATGCTAAATTGCCTCATAGTATCAGGGGAGCTCGCAGGGTAAATACATAGGGTTACGGGGATAAAGCTTGGTTGGAATTGCTGTTGACGTAGACTCAACAGGCCGAATGGCCTGCTCCACACTGTAGGAATTCAATGATTTTTCAGCATTTTTGTTTGCATTTCAGAAATTTGGGCTACTGTGCATTTTTTGAAAAAAGAAGAAAAACAGATTTATTTAAAACTAAATTACAGTGTAGTTTTAATAACAGACTGCATGGAGTTGCAGTTGCAGCTCCTTCAATAACTTCAATTTGGTGGAATAAGCTATCGCACTTCGACGTAACACCTTATCACATGGTGATCTCATCCCTGGTTTTGTTTCTGGCAGTGAAAGGGACAAACAATGGGGGAAGTTTTTTCATCCTGCCCACCATGGGAATCGCAGTGGGAGAAGGGTGGGGTGGACTATGCAAACATCCATTGACCTCGGGCGGGATTTTCTGGTTTTGGGGCGAGCGTGGCCAGAAAATCCTGTCCAGTTGGGATACCCTGCTTGTTTTGGTACCTCTCAAACCTGGATTCAAATTTAGTTTGGACTGATGGGATAAAAGTTTGCAGGTTACAAGAATCTTCCATAATGAACCTGCTCATTCTCTATCCACTCCCTCATATTTGGCTCTAAGTTGGTCACTGCCTTCAGCACATGGCTTTATCTGAGATGTTTTAGTTGGGCACTTGGGAGGGAAGAGTCAGCTTTGCCCAGAAGGCAAAAACAGTTAAACCAGGGAATAAGAATACTGGTCTGATTGCTTTTTCCTATCGGATGGGTATATCTTGATTGTTGTCAACCACTAGTTTAGTTTGAGACACAGTCAAACCATCTATGATTTTGCATTCATTGACTTAATGTAAAATCCCATGCAAAGTTAGCTCACGGTTTTTGAATGTGTTCTTGCAGTTGATGGGGGTTCCCAACTAACAATGTGTATTCAGAAATTTACCTTGTAAACATGACAATTTTACCTCACAAAGTGAAAGCAGAATGGCTGTGTCAGTTGCAAAGCTTTCCTGGAGAGGAAAGATTTATCCTGGCGTGATTTGCAACAATTAACTCAGGATGGGCTAATAGAATTGGCAAGAGAGTTGTTGATGAAGCAACTTGAAAGACAGGAAGGAAGATAAATCAAAAAGCTCAAACTAGAAATTGAAGAAAAGGAGAAATGGAAAAAAACTGGCAAGAAAGCAAGTGGTCACCTGATGAAGGGGCAAAGCTCCAAAAGCTCATGCTACCAAATAAACCTGTTGGACTTCAACCTGGTGTTGTGAGACTACTTACTGAGCGAAAAGGAACAGCATTAGAGAGATTCAAGGAGAGAAGGCAGTCAGAAAATAAGAACTGACTAACAAAGAAGTTTTGCCAAGTAGCAGTTGGTCTTTAACCGAAAGGGCCAAATTTGTGGGAAGTTGATATGAGCCTGGAAGAATTGCCTAGTTTGGGCTAGAGGGAGAATCTCTGGGAAAAGAAAACTTCAATATGAGAGACAGGACAACACATGGACTGCAGAGATTATGGAAGGCTGTTCACTGCTACCTTCCTGAGGGAAAGAAGGGATAGGCAATAAATACTGGTTTAGCGAGGGACATTGGCACCCATGAACAGAATATTAAAAAAAATTGCAAGTTACCAGGCCAAAAGAGGCAAAGAACAGGAATAAACCCGTGGGAGCTCATCATCACAAATTCTACCTAGGTTCTGATGAAACACCATCTACCTGAATTGTTAACTCTGTTTCTCTTCACAGACCTACTAAGTAACACCAGCATTTTCATTTTCCAGTCCTGCCTCCCTTACCTCATTTTCGAAACATTAATGACTATATCAGTGCTCTTTGATGCTCCAAATCTGAACTGAAAAATTTCAGTGACTTTACTCCAATTTCCACCCTTCTTTTACTTTCATATGGTACATCTCCAACTCTTCCCTTCCCTTCCTGACTTCCCTCTCCCCATTTCTGGTGACAGACTTTCAATCAATAATCAATACGACCTTACTAAACCCACTGCTCCCTCATACTCTGCTTACTCTAAGGGCTGTATTCCATTCTCCCAGTTGTTCTGTCTTTGTCACATCTGTTTTCCCAATGCAGCCTTCCATACTAACGCTTCCTATTGGTCCTCCACTTTGTTGCACCATGAAACCTTTTGTCATTGAACCTCTCATACCTTCACCTACCACAGATCTACCCATTCTCACTCTTTCCCTTGCTCAGAACCTATTATGTTTCTAGCCTACCTCAATTCTGATGAAAGGTCACAGACCTGTAATGTAACTCTGTTTCAGTCTCAACAGATACAGCCAGACCTGCTGAGTATTTCACACTCATTTCTCTCTTGAACAGCTTAGCTCTGGTTTCAAGGTCATTTTAGACTTCCCCAAAAAACAGCAAATGTTCCTATCATAATCTTCTCATAATTCTAAAAAAAGTCAATCAAATCACCCTTTAACCTTCCATATTTCGGGGAATAAAAGCATGGTTTATGCAATTTCTTCCTATAATCTAAAACTCAGAACCTGGTAAAATTCTGGTTAATCTGAGCTGCGCTAGTTCAAAGACCCTACGGTGTGATGACCTAAACTGCACAGTGTGCTGCAGTTCAGGGCTTTTGATAATCGTACAAAAATGTGCTTCCTTTTACATTTTAGCACTTTAGTTTTATTAATTTATTTATCCATTAATCTTTTGTTTTTGTTTCCAACTGATTACAACATTTTAGTGGTCCCATTTACACTACTTACTATATCATTAATATTTGTGATATAAATAAATTTGGATACATGATCCTCTATTGTAATACTTATGTAGTATATACATACTGAATAGTAGAGGCCCCAGCACAGATTCTTGTGGGCTGCTGTCAGTTGCTCTCTTACAATTCAGTTGCATATCTATTATTCCTAGTCCCTTGTCATTCAGTGTCCAACCAATCTCTTAATAAGGTCAACAATTTGCCTTCAATTCCATGAGTTTTAATTTTACCTAATAGTCTCTCATGTGGAACTTCATTGGATATCTTCTGGAAATGCATTTAAACTACATCCATAGACATTCCCCAGTCTACTACTTTAATCATTGACTCAAAAAATTCAATTAAGTTCATTCCACATGATTTAGCCTTTATAAATCCATGTTGGCTCTCTCTTGTCAACTTAAAGTTCTCTAAGTCACTCTGTTCATAATTATAAATTTCAATAACTTGCCCACACAGGTTCTCTCATAGTTCTTAAATAACAGAGTTACACTTGTAGTTTTCTGATCTAAAAGGACAATCCCTGAATCGAGAGCATCATGCAAGATTATGATGAGCGCATTTCAAATGTTATCACTTACAACCTTTAAAAGCCTGAGATTGAAACCAACAGTTCCTGTGGCAAAGGTAGGTACTGTAGGTTGCAGATCAGACACAATCTCACTAAATTGCAGAACAGGCTCAAGGGACAAGATGGCCCATTTCTGTTCCTACATTCCTACAATTTGTCAGTCTTTAGTGCTATTTTTCTTTAAATACCTGTTTTCTTGTTTACATTAGCTTTAATGAGTTCCAGTCCTTGATTCATTATTAATTTCCCTGGAAAGTCAGATACAATATTGTCTCTCCGTTGCTTTGAGTAGCAAAAATGGCACCCAAGAGAAACTTAAATTGCCTACTCAAGGATGAGCGAGACAGACAAATAAAAAGAAAGCAATCTCTGTACATAAATGCCTTGACAATGCATGAATGAAAAGTACAGATTCTAGTAATCTATCTTACTGGAAATGTATGCCCATTTAAATTTTCCTGCAAGTTATGTCAATCTGAAACATTACTAAGTTGTTGACCAATGAGTGGATTTCTATCTCACTGACTTAAATTGCTGTAAGGCCTAAACTACATATTCAAACCTGGATTTAAACATATTTGTTTGCTAACTACTAGAAACTAGAAGATTCATCTCTATATCAGTTGCTTCGTGAAAATTGGGATGAGTCAGAGAACGGGCGGTGAAAGTGGATTTCCCTGCTTTTAACTGCTCAACTGTCTGACTGTTCATAAGGGGTGAGGAGGGTTAAAATCTTAAGACATCGTTGTTGTGGATAGTTTGCAAAAAAATTTAAAACTAAGAATTGATTTATCAAAACCACAAAAATGTGCAGATTATTTTGATTGGCCATGCCAAATTGACCCTAATGTCAGGGGATTAGCAGGGTAAATATGGGGGGTTCAGGAATAGAGCCTGGGTGGGACTACGGTCAGTGCAGTATTGATGAGCCAAAAGGCCTCCTTCCGCTTGGTAAGGATTCTATGATTCTATGATATGATTACTTAAAGCATAGATACAAATTTCAAAGAATATTTGTCATTTATTCTTAACAGTAGCCAAAGTAATAAGCTTCACTACAACAAGCAAATAAAAAGATTCTGTTCTGTGCTGTTTTTACATAAAGTTATATTCTGCCACTACTTGTTAGGTCTTCCCAGCTTGCTCGACTGAGTTTCTGCAATGTGATTTCAAGAGCCCATCTCTCTCGTGATTTCCATTGAGTTTTCCTTCTCTGTGGGGAAATACCTCTGCTCTTTGATTCTTCTTAATTAGACAAATAAGATCACAAACCCACATACCATGGGGGAACCACAAAGGCATGGGCTCACTTCATACTCACAATAATACATCAATAAAATAATGGGTCAAGCAGTAAATCATTTCTCAATAAATACCCTCTTTAGGTAAGAGAGCAGTTTTAAGATTTATATTTTTCATACAATTAGAATGAATATAAACTTCATGATGGAAAGATCAGAAATTGATTTTCTACATCTTCCAGTTTCAGTAGCAATTTTTTGCATTGGTACCTTTTCCCAAATTTCAACCATATCATATTTCTTTCTTTATTGAGAAATGATTTACTGCTTGACCCATTATTTGATTGATGTATCATTGTGGGTATGAAATGAGCCAATGCCTATGTCTTTAGAAAATTAAATATTCTATGATTATTAAATATAGAAAGGTGATAACTTCACTAAGGCAATATATCATTTTAATTACAGGCAACAAAAAGATGGGAATCTTCTAGAAATGCAGCTGTATCTTCAGCACAAATTCATACTTACTGAAAGGAAGGCATGGACAATGTCTGCTTTAATGGAACTCAATGGCTTGTCCTTGATGACCACAAATATCTGCTCCTCTTTGTCCAAGTTGATGAAGTTACCAAACCATGACTTTTTGGCAAGTCTAAAGAAAATAAAAGGAGAATTTTGACTACATATGCCTGAAGGATTTCATTCTCTTCCCCGTCTCATTTTCACTTACCATGGTCACCTAACCTTTCCATGGTACCTAGCTTTCTGAAGTGTTAACAAGACATACAAATGTATCTCCAGTGACCAACTGACTGGAGTTGTAGGTCATTGGACCAGAAAGGCAGAGCTGGCAGTTTTTCCCTTTATACTTCAACTGAAGATCGAACATATAAATTAATTTATATCTGGAAACTCTAGATCCTTTATGAACAATTCTATTATATTTCTAGACCATTGACTCATTAGGACTGTACATAAATATCGTATTGTGTTGCAGCAAGATTTAATTGCCTGCTCTCTTGTGGAAGACCACGCGATTGTAAAAGAGGCACTCTGTCAGCCAAAGCTTGCTTATGCCTATGGTCCTTCCTTGTTTCATAAAACCATAAGACATAGGAACAGAATTAGGCTAGTCGGCCCACCGAGTCTCCTCCACCATTAAATCATGGCTGATATTTTTCTTATCCCCATTCTTCTGCCTTTTCAGTTACCAACCTGAAGCTGAAGCATTCACCACATGTTAGTGATAATGGGAACATTTTTAAAAATGTTGTTTATTAAAAAAAATCAAGATTGGTTTCTTAATAAGCCAATTTAAAGCTTCATTAAGCAGATAAACAAGCTGGAATGCAGGTTTATAAATCTGGATTCAGCATGTTAGCAGTAAGGGCAATCCATATTTGAAAACTTACAATTTTGAAGTAGTTTATTATAATTATGTCATACAAAAATGAAATGACATTAAATAGTCATTGAGAAACTTAACAGAGATATTGAAATTACAGAAAATTAAGAGGTTTGTGACTTCCCACCTAATTGCTCAAAGATCACAATCTCCAGTGCGTATCCACCATGCCAATAAATCCTGGCAATAGTCCTGCTTTGGGAGGAAGGGCTATTGAAGCATGCAAAGTAATAACAAATTCTCTTTTGTAAAACTGCATGGCTTCTAGTTTTACTGGAACACATTCACTACTGGTTAGGTTGTTGGGATAGTCTTCATGGAGAGTGAAGCTTCAGTGAGTGGTGTAGACAGAAGTCCAGAAAAAGAAACAGAAAATAAATGAGGAAAAGAGGATGAAAGGGAAGGAGAATTTATTAATCACCCTAGGCAAACTCCAGCAATCGCTATGATACATATAACTTGTCACTTCTAAACACATTTATAATTTTTGATTGAGGCAAAAGGCTCAACTGAGAATCTAACATTCAGGGAATTAACCAAGGTTGACAACTCGAAATGTAAGTCTCAATTCAGACTAGTTCCTTTGGATAGTACAACAAGCTAAATGGCGAGTGAAATTTAATCAAGCCCATCGTGCTGAGAACAATGGTGGCTTGTCTCAATTCAGGGAGACTCCACTTCACTCTCCCAATGGCAGGAAAACCTTCCCTGATTAAGTTGGAAGTATAAGAGGCTGATTTCAATCCAGATGTACATGACATTAGTGTATCTTTGAGAAAGGTTTTTAGTTTAAATCATGATCTCTGGAGCTCTCACAGCTTCCAGTGCTCTTCATTGCTGCCAAATTGTCTACCAGGTCTCCTTTCTCTGCTCCTTTAGTGGCATAAATGGGGGGTTCAGGTACTTCCTGAGATTAGTTTTATGACCTTGCATTGTTAGAAAGAAAACTGACTGGCAGGTCAGGTGACATTTTCATTTTCGGTTTGGAGCTGCAGGTTTGAGTTTCAGAAGAAACAGCAAGCTGAAAAGAAGTGTTTCTCTCTCCCTGTTTTATTTGGAAATTCCGCTGGTTATCTGAAAACAAGCTCTTGCCTTCCTGGAGTAGAAAATCTGCTGTTGGTGGCTTGATGTGGGTATGCCGGAGTTGGACTGGCGTAAACACAGTAAAAAGTCTGACAACACCAGGTTTTAGTCCAACCTATTTATTTGATAATAGACTCACAAGCTTTCGGGGTTAGTCCCTTCGTCAGGTGAATGGAGAGTTCTGGCCTCAGACAGAGCATATAAAGCACAGGCAGTTTAGAGATTACTGATTAGAATGCGAATCCTTACACCTGTAATCTCTAAACTGTCTGTGCTTTATATGCTCTGTCTGAGGCCAGAACTCTCCATTCACCTGACGAAGGGGCTAACCCCGAAAGCTTGTGAGTATATTATCAAATAAATAGGTTGGACTAAAACCTGGTGTTGTCAGACTTTTTACTGTGTTGGTGGCTTGGCCAGAGTCTACTTAGGCTTCTGGGAAGCTGTTCTGACTTCAAACTGTTCTGGGTGTGTCAAGAGGACTACTAGAATTTACAAGACTGAGAGTGTTCAATTCTCCAACAAAGGACGCAATTCCAGTATCATGTGAGCATTAGACTTTGCTGTGTTGAACTTGTTTAAAGGGTTTTGTCTATGGAAGGTTTTGATTTGATTGGAACATCTTAGATATATTTTGTTAAGGGTTATACATTATTGTGGTTTGTTTTTGTTTGTAATTGATAAACGTTATTGGTAATTTTCTTTCCATACATGTTAACCATATTCTTAATTAAAATTTGTTTGATAAAGGTTCCTTAATTGAATTACACCTGAAGTGAAATATATCATGCTTATCGTAGCCAAATTCAAGACGCAAAACTTAAAATCCAGGTACCATTAAACACTTTCGAGTTTCTGACCTGAACCATAACAGGTGGCAGCATGCCATTTAAAGTCGTTAGTGAGCCAATTGACACTCATTATTATTTAGACCACTGCAATTTAGTGGTCATTCAGGGAAATGGCATCTGTATGGCTTTTCATTATCTCCTGAAAACCACCCAGCAAACTGCTGCAAGCTACCTACCTGCCCATGTGTCCGATTCCCCTGCACTGTCCTCCTGTGAGCCCCAACACTGAGATCCCCTTCCTGCCCTTACTCACCTTTGTCCTGGGCCTTTGGTGGGTGCATTTCCAGCAGCTGCCACCATTCCTGATGATGCTGATGGCAATAAGGATTTGATGGTTACAGATTGGCTGGCGGGACTTGCGCTGTCAGGGTCCTGTATCCTAGGGAAGAGCTGATGGTGGCCAACTAAATTTCTGAAAAAGCACTTTATACAATCTGGCCTCCCTCATGGAACTACCGGACATTTCTTGTCAGTTCTCAGACAGATATGCAAAATCCCCATTGCGTTGATTAAATTCAGCCCAGTGTGTAATAAATTACTGGAATATGGGAATGTAAGAATGTTACAATGAATATTTCAGCCCAGTATTCAAAAACCAAATACAGACAGTTCACTATGTACATCCCATTGTTTTTCTTGCCAAACATCTGCCCAATTCACTCTTAATGTTACGAAGATGCCCAGTCTCAGCCAGCTCTCTTTCAGCTTACACCATTCACTGTGTGATTCAAGTTTGTTCGATGTGTCAATCTATCTTTCTTCTTCTGAGCTTTATCCCATGTTCTCTCCCTCTCTCTTTCTTGTGTTTCTGGAACGATCTGTTTTCGACTTGTTCAGTAGCGTTAAGAATCTTGAACATAATAACATAAGAACTAGGAACAGGAGTAGGTCATCTGGCCCCACAAGCATGGTTGATCTTTTCGTGGACTCAGCTCTACTTACCTGCTTGCTCACTAACCCTTAACTCCTTGACTATTAAAAAAATTATCTATCTTTGCCTTAAGAGCATTCAATGAGGTGGCTTCAACTGTTTCACTGGGCAGGGAATTCCATAGATTCATAACGCATTGGCTGAAGAAGTTTTTCCTCAACTCAGTCCTAAATCTGCTCCCCTTATTTTGAGATTATACCCCTAGTTCTAGTTTCACCTACCAACGGAAACAACCTCCCTGCTTCTATCTTATCTATTCCCTTCTTAACTTATAAGTTTCTCATTCTTCTAAATTCCAATGAGTTTGGTTCCAGTCTACTCAGTCTCTCCTCATTAACCTACCCTCTCAACTCCGGAATCAACCGAGTGAATCTCCTCTGCACCCCCTCCAGTGCCAGTGTATCCTTTCTCAAGTAAGGAGACCAAAACTGTACACAATACTCCAAGTGTGACCTCATCAGCACCATATACAGCTACAACATAACCTCCCTGTTTTTAAACCCCTCTAGCAGTGAAGTACAAAATTCTGTAAATCTGTATACCAACTTTTTGTGATTCATGCACAAGGGCACCCAGGTCCCTCTGCACAGCAGCATGCTGCAATCTTTGACCATTTAAATAATAGTCCATTTTGCTGTTATTCCGACCAAAACAGATGACTTCACATTTACCAACATTGACCCTTGCCCACTCATTTAAACTATCATATCCCTTTGCAGACTTTCAATGTCCTCTATACATTTTGCTTTACCACTCATCTTAGTGTCTCCTGCAAACTAGGACATATTACAGTTGGTCCCGAACTCCAAATCATCTATATAAATTGTAAACAATTGTGATCCTGACGCACTCTACTAATCACTGACTGCCAACCAGAAAAACACCCATTTACCCCCACTCTTTGTTTTCTGTTAGTTAACCAATCCTCTATTTATGCTAATACATTACCCGTAACACCACGCATCTTTATCTTATGTAGCAGTCTTTGATGTAGTAACTTGTCGACTACCTTCTGGAAATCCAGATACACCACATCTACCGGTTCCCCATTGTTCACCGCGCTCATAGCATCCTCAAACAGTTCCAGTAAATTAGTTAAACTTGACTGCCTTTCATGAACCCATGCTGCATCTTCCCAATGGGATAATTACTATCAAGGTGTTTCGCTATTTCTTTCTTGATGATAGATTCAAACATTTTCCCCACTACAGAAGTTAAGCTAACCAGCCTGTTGTTAACCACCTTTTGTCTACCTGCTTTGTAAACAGTGGCGTCACATTTGCTGTTTTCCAATCTGCTGGAACCATCCTAGAGTTCAGTGAATTTTGATAAATTACAACTAGTAGGTTTGCTATTTGCCCCACCATCTCTTTTAGTACCCTGGGATGCATTCCAATCAGAGCCAGGAGACTTGTCTACCTTTAGCCCCATTAGCTTACCCAACACTACTTCTTTAGTGAGAATGATCGTTTCTAGAGGTCCTCACCTCCACAGTCTTCCTGTCATCAATTTTTGGCATGTTATTTGTGTGAAGACCAACACAAAATACCTGTTCAATGCCTCAGCTATTTTCTCATTTCCAGTTATAACATCTCCCTTCTCATCCTCTAAAGAACCAATATTTACCTTAGCCACTCTTTTACGTTTTATATATTTGCAGAAACTTTTGCTGTCTGTTTTTACATTTTGAGCTCGTTTACTCTCATAAGCTAGGTTACTTTTCTTTACAGCACTTTTCGTAGCTTTCTCTTGACCTTTAAAGATTTCTTAATCCTCTCGTTTCCGACTTGCAACTTTATATGCATTTTCTTTCAATTTGATACTCTCCTTTATTTCCTTAGATATCCATGGCTGATTGTCTCTTTTTCTACAGTCCTTCCTTATCACTGATATACTATTGCTAAGCATTGTGAAAAGTCACTTTGAAATTCCACCACTGTTCCTCAATTGTCCCACTATAAAGCTTTTGCTCCCAGTCTACCTTACCAACTCCTCTCTCATCCCACGTAGTCTCTTTTCTTTAAACACAAGGTAATGGTATTAGATTTTACCTTCACATGCTCCATCTGCATTTTAAATTCAACCATACTGTGATCGCTTCTTCCAAGAGGATCACTTACGTGAGATCATTAATTATTCCTGTCTCATTACACAGGACCAGATCTAGGATAGCTTGCTCCCTTGTCGGTGTCATTACATATTGTTCAAGGAAACTATTGTGGATACATTCTATGAACTCCTCCTCAAGGTTGCCTCGACCGACCTGGTTTGACCAATCGACATGTAGATTTAAATCTTCCATGATAATTGCCGTACCATTTTTACATCCATCAGTTATTTCTTGTTTATTGCTTGCTCCACTGCAATGTTAACATTTGAATTATTTGAATGACTCAATAAGCTCCCATTTCCATTTCATCCTGTACTGCAAACAAACTCAGCTTCTGTACAATTACTGAGCTGTGAAGGAAAACTGTTAGCAAACATGGCTTGAAAGGAAGGTTTGGATTTCACATTTTTATAATATCAACACATAAAAGTAACACAAAAATGTAAAAGGTTAAAAGGAGGCTTCCAGCTTTGCGGAAACTGAAGTGAAGGGGGGGCAATCCAGACCCTCTAGAGGGTGAGGCAGCAGGGGTGGGTGCCCCCTAGGTATTGGCACCTTGGCAGAGCCTGCCTGGGCCCCCCGTTTATTATCAAATTAATTTAATTATTTAATAAAATGGATGTTATTAAAAACTTTTATTAAATCATGCTGATTAATTGTATTGACTATTTTTGATCAGCTAAGTTGTATGGAAGCAGAACAGTTGACGTTGTGTTTATGGGCTTTAATAAAACATTTGAGAAAGTACCACATAATAGGATTGTTGGTCAAATTGAAGCCTCAGAGAAGTAGCAGCTAAATTGTTTGAGGAATAGGAAACAGAAAGTTGTGGTGAATGGCTGCTTTTTGGACTGGGCAATGGTATAAAATGGTATTTCTCAGAAATCGGAAAATCCCATCCATAGATTACAAAAGCAAAGAAATGATGATGAACCTTTGTAAAACGCTAGTTCATAAAGCATGATTTTTCCTCTGCAATTACTGGGTCACAAAAGAGCACTTTGGCCATTACTGCTTTTGATATAGATGACTTGGTCTAGGGAGCATGGAGCACGATTTTGACATTTATACATACCCAAAACTTGGGAGAAGGATTAAACAGAAAGGAAAAAGTAATAGACTTCAAAAGGATGTAGGCAGGCTAATGGAATATGTGAACGCATGACAGATGAAATGGAACACAGAAAAGTGAGGTGATATGATTTGGCAGGAAGGATGAGAGGCAATGAAGCTAAATAGAATTATTTCAAAGAAGGCACAGAGGTGCATAAATGGTTGAAGTTGATAAGACAAATTAACAAAACAGAAAAGCATATGACAGTCTGGGCTTTAGAAATAGAAGCAAAAAGGTAAACTTTCCAGTCCTGCCAGCCACTGGAATTGTCAATGGGCAGGACGGACAATTTTGTGGACTACTTAAGGGTCTGTTGACCTCAGATGGGGCCTGTAAAGATTACGAAAGCAAAAAATGATGAACCTTTGTAAAACACTAGTTCATATAGCATGATCTTTCCTCGGCATTTATTGGGTTGCTGAAGAATTTGAGCCCGTACTTCTTTTCCTGCTTTTATGCTCAACTTACACCACCTGCTTCTGATGCATGGTCCCATACAGCTGGTGCCAGGTGAAACTTTAATAGGCTGGATTACTTGAACAAAAGATAGGAAATGCAACAACTGTTCATGGGACCATGCAGCATCTGCCCAGAGAAAAGGCATTTTAACATTTCAGAAAGGACCTTTCATCAGTACAGTTCTAGAAACATTAACTTCTCTCTACAGAAGCTACTTGACCTACTGAGTGTTACAGGTTTTCAGAATCCACATTATTTTGCTTTGTAATTCATTTTTTTGTTTTTAAAGGTAACACCCTGGGTCACTGTTAGGGCTGCTTGTCTTTATGATATTATTAAGACTTGGATCCACAGGGTACATTTTCAAAGTTTGTGGATGACACTAAGCTTGGAAATGAAGATCATTATGAACAAGATAGCAATAGGTTTCATGGGAAAATAAATGGATTGGAAAATGTTGTTGGATAATGCTCCTGAGAAGCACCCTGGGATGTTCACAATATTACAATACAGGCTCTATGTAAATGCAAGTTGTTGTATTTGGTGAAATGGGAAGACATAAAGCTGTTTTAAAATTTAATCGAGAGATGTGATCAGTGATTCACTTTGGTAGGAAGAATGAGAAAAGACAGGTGGAATCTGCAGTAACAGAGTCCTAAGGATATAGCTACAGAAGAAGGTGGCAAGACAAGTTGAGAAAGCTGTTAAAGGGCATTCAGAATCCTTGGCTATATAAATACTGGCATAGAGCACAAATGGAAAGCGGTTACACAAAACTTTAATGAAACCGGCATTAGGCCTAGGCTGGAGTATTATGCTCAGTTTTGGGCATTGCAATTTAGGAAACATGTCAATGGCTTACAGAGCATGAAGAGGAGGCTTATCAGGCACCTGGGCTGAAAGATTTCAGTTATGTGGAGAAACTAGAGAAAACTGGGGTTCTCTGTAAAACAGGGAAGGCTAAAGAAGATTTGATAGGGGTGTTCAAAAACTTAAAGAGTTTTGGTGCAGCAAAAAAAGGCAGAATTTTTTCCAGTAGCTGATAGCTCACTAACCAGAGGCATAGATTTAAGGTAATTAGTAAAAGATCCAGGGGCAACATGAGGGAAAGAAAATGCAATGAATTCTGACGCACTGCCTGAAGGACTGGGGAAAGCAGGTTAAGTAATAACTTTCAAAGGGGAATTGGAATGTATTTGATGTAAAAGGATTTGTAGGGCTATGTGGACAGAGCAGGGGAGTGAGACTAATTGGGCAGTTCCTTCAAAGAGTTAGCAAAGGCATAATGGACAGAGTACCTCTTCCTGTGCTTTATCAGGCACATGGTTCAATGATGATCCAGGTGTAAAAGGTGGCCTTACAGGCTCTGCTTTTAGTCAATCTGGCAGATTTAAAACTGCAACACAGCGCAGATCATCACAGAAGCACTATTTTGATTGCAAACTGATAAATATTTAGCACAGACGAAAGCACCATTAGGCACGGCAATTAGAGATTACTTGTGAAGCACATGAAATATGGATTTCTGAACTAAACAGGGTGCAATGATTCTGTCCAAACGATCTCAATACATGCTGCTGTCAGCAGCTTCGAGCTGGTGGAAGGTTTGCAGGAAATGACACTTTTTGCAAACACCTTTGAAATATGCATTAATGAGTTATGCAGCAACAGCTTTACACAAAAATGAAAGAAAATAAATATTTGTTTTATTTGGAAATGTTGCTTTCTTAATAGTGCTTTGCAAAATTAGCATTTATTTTAGACGCGGGATCAAGATTTGGGTGAGGTGGGATATGTTTATAGAAGTAATCCAGTAAAATATTCCATTTCTTTAGTTTCAATATTGAATAACCTGACAAAACTCATTGTCTAGATAGATACCTGTACGATGAATGGCTGAGAGAGGAAGTCTTTTCTCTGCAGCCTCTGGAGAGATTAAAGGGAAAGTGGGTTGGGGTCAGGGTGGGATGGAGTGCGCTGGGCTGGGTAGTGGTAAAAGGGGAGAAATTTGCATTTCCTTGTCAAAGCATATTTAATTATAAATAGTCACTGGGATACGCTGGCCTCCTTGTGGCATTTCTCTCAGTGACAGGAGATGGTATAACCTGGGATATCCCATTGATTCCACCCCATGCCACTGGGTAACACACAGCAGGCATGAAGAGCCAGAAGACCAAACATAAGTATTATGCAGACTTCAGCCTAATATCTGCAAGCCAGACTGCCTTCCAATAATGCAGTATTTAATGCAGTATTTGCTTGGCTAATGAAACAGACTGAAATGGTCTAAGGCAGGGCACATCAGTAGAAATAATAATCTAACCTCATACTTTGTAACATGACTTATTTTTTCAGCTGGCAAATTCCAAACTCTTTTTTCCCCTGAAAACTACTCGCCTAACAACTGTGGCTCTTTGGCATTGAAGCAGTAACATCAGCTGCAGGACAGATTCTGTAGAAACCCAGGAATTGCTGGAAAAAAGACCTAGGTCCAGCAATCATCCTGGAAGTCACATGGAAAAAAGGAAAGATTTGCAAATGTGTTTACAGTCTGTGAAATACTTTCAAAGTGTAGGATGGAATTTTCCAATTTTTTTCAAAGTATACTGTCTGGCAGGAAAAGCAGTCCACCTGTTGCCTTGCCAGATTTTCCTGCCATGTTTTTAGACACTTTGAAAATAAAAAGTGAGGGGGTGGGTCCCTTGACATCATACTGGTGAGGCTGGCTCATTCAGAGCCCATCCTAACAGATCAGGCTGCCATTTCTGGAGGGTGTAACAACATTTAAAATAAAGAAAAGGAACTCCCAATGAACATGGGACAACACCCTCCCCACCCCCACCCCCCAACCCCTATGAACACAAAAGCTCGCCCCCATAACACAGAAACCACCATCCCAGAAAGTTCTCTTCCCCAACAGACGCCGTCAATATTCCACTAGTGTTAAAGCTGTTTTGGATCTATCCTTTGATTCTCTGCCCTGTTATCACTGCTCCAAAGTAGGAAACACACAGTAATTTGCAAGTTTCCACAAACACAATGTACAATCACCAGATACTCTGTGTTTCCGATGTTGGCTAAGAGTCAAATATGGCTAAAACATTGAGGATAACTTCTCCTTCCTCAAAATAGTGCCGGGGATCATTTACCTTCACCTGGTTCAATTTAGGTTGAACATTTCTTCCGAAACATAGTACACCTGAGAGTGCAGCATTCCTCTCAGTATTTTACTGGGGTGTCAAACGAGGTTTTGGTGCTCAAGTCTCTGCTGCCTCACAGCGCCAGGGATCCGGATTCAATTCCGGCCTCGGGTGACTGTCTGTGCAGAGTTTGCATGTTCTCCCTCTGAGTGCGTGAGATTCCTCCAGGTTCCCCAGTTTCCTCCCACAAAGTTCAAGATGTGGGGGTTAGGTTGAACGGCCACGCTAAATTGCCCTTAGTGTCAGGGAGACTAGTAGGGTAAATACGTGGGGTTATGGGGATAGCGCCTGGGTGGCATTGTTGTTGGTGTAGGCTTGATGGGACAAATGGCTTCCTTTGGCACTGTTGGGATTCTATGATCTAAGTGGGACTTGAATCCATAACCTTCTGACTCTGAGTTGAGAGCACTACCCACTGAGCCACAGCTGACATATGGTACAATGACAATGGACTTGTCAACTTATTCTGGAAAAACAGTCAAACTTCAGGAGCCTGTCGACTTTTAAAGAATATTTTACAATCAAAAAATCAAAGCATTGTCTGTGAATAGCCAGCTGTGTGTCAATCATTAGACATCGCATGCATTAGTAAATGCTGGGAGATGAAGTCAGCTGGTTGGAATATCTTCAGCTAACTGTGATTGCTCTGGGAGCCTGCAAGAATTCAAAGCTCAGCTTTCTCACAAAAGTCACTGACAGACAAGATTTTACAGGCATTTAAAATACAAAAAAAATGCTAATGGGGAGAAGGGAGGCTGCAAATGGGTCCTGGATCTTGAAGTCACATTGATGAGCAGTCTATTCAATAATGGATTTTATCTCACTTAAAAGTGGACAAATGGGTTGGAAGTAGTTGGGATGTACAAGCACTGAACTACCCTGGCAATATATCTGCACCAGTGAGCAACAGGCAGTTACTTACTCTGGGGAAGACTCTGGAGTTAGGCTCGACATCTCCTCTGGCGTAGGAACTGCATGGAGAGAACAATAAAACAAGTTATTTAAATTAAACATGACATTTTGGAAACTTTTTATATCTTTACATGAAAGCTTTAAGCAAATTATTAAATCTGGCAAACAATTTAATCATTTAAAAGATTTGATGCTTGCAAGCAATGTGTTTTATTCTTGATATATCAAAAATCAGATAGCAATGCAAAGAGAATGACCATAGACTTTTCAAAATATATGTATTCTTCTTGATTTTTGTGACGGCCTAGGAAAGGATAGGATTTTGTGCGGCACAATGGCACACTGGTTAGCACTGCTGCCTCACAGCACCAGCGACTCGTGTTCAATTCCTGGCTTGTGTCATTGTCTGTGTGGAGTTTGCGCCTTCTCCCAGTGTCTGCATGGGTTTCCTCCAGGTACTCTGGTTTCCTCCCACAGTCCAAAGATGTGCTGGTTAGGTGGACTGGCCATGCTAAATTGACCCTTAGTATCAGGGGGACCAGCTAGGGTAAATGCATGGAGTAGTGGGGGTGGCCCCGGGTGGGATTGTGGTTGGTGCAGACATGATAGGCCAAATGGCTTCCTTCTGCACTATAGGATTCTACGATTGATTCTATGATCAAGTCTTATCAATCGAAACAAAATAGATTTGGGTAATTTTTTTTTCATTTTGGATCCATGTGGATATTAGGCAATGGACCCCACTGTTTGATGCAGTGGAAGTTAATTGATGAAATTCTCCCATCTGAGGATGAAGTGGAGTAGTGGGGGCAGGAATGTGGAGTATTTCCCACTGCAGTGCCTGGAAGTCAAACACACCATATTTTCTGTGCCAACCTAATTAATTATGCAACCGGGGGTTTTGCGTCTATTCCATGGTGGTTCAGGCCTGATGGTGTGTAGTCTGCCATCCTATCTGGGTGCCATATTGAAAAGGGCATTCAAAATCACTGACCCGCTATTGAAACAAGAAGGTAGGCCTTCTGCAAATGCAGATGGATCTCTGTGAGCACTCTGAGACTGAAAGGTGGATCTTCCAGGAACATTCTGATTTCTGAAGCTGGAAAGTGAATCCCCTCCAGGACGTTGAATCTGGAAGGTCCACCTGCAGAAGCTCCTGCCACTCATTGCTGTGGTGTTGCAGCACCCAAGGTTGCAGTCAGCCTCCATCCTGAACCCTGGAGGCGACTCCAAGCATTGTTCATGTGAATCTGGATATCTGCATGCCATTTTATTCCAAATGTGTCTCACACCAGCGTGTTTTTCCACTGGCACTGTGAACAATCAAGCGTGGCTGGCTGGACTTTCATCTGTATCCCATCAGCGGGATGCAAATAATTTTCACCCAGCCTCCAGCTGTTTCATCTTCTACCACGGCAGGCACCAGCGGAAGATCTCGCTGTAAATTCATGCCTGCGTAAAACCAATTCTTGGGCCACCAGCCATCGAACCTGCCAGTGGGGGCTTGGGAGAATCCCGCTCAATATCTGAAAATGTTCATCCAACAAAACCAAGCAAATGCTGACTCTGATTCGGAGTGTCAGCGTTTGGCATGAAATGGGATGTGAGCAGCAGCAATCCAGAATGCCATTATGATCAACCAAGAAAGGGCATTTCTACCAAAGGTGGAAGGTGAGGGAGTGGGGTACAAGTCTAATAAATTTTCCAAACCCTCTTTAAAAATGGGCATTCCATTGTCACAAAATGAGACATTGGGCCTGATTCTACCATTTTCATTCTAAGTGCTGAGTCTGGGCGTAATTCAGATCCAATTTAGGAATCTTCTTCAGGTGCCTCCATATGCACCTAGCCTGAAAAAAAAAACACAGGCCCCATTTGTGCTGTGGGCGGGGCTTAGCGCGCCCAAAATGATCGGAGCTCTGAACTGCACATGCGCAGTTAGGAAAAAATTTAAGAACGCGCACCCATGTCAGATTGCTCCCGGGCCACAGAAAGCGGAGAAAGCAGCCCAGGAGCGAAACGCAGGAGCGATTGCCTCCCCTCAGACATCACTGTCCCCCTTATCCATCCCCCCTACTACCCAGATCGATTGCAATCCCCTCTTCCTTCCCCCCACCGACTGCCCGCAGAATGGCTGCAGAACCCCCTGCCCTCCCCTCCTCCCCCACCAGAGATCTATCTGCCCCCCACCCCCGCACCAGTGAGCGATCGGGACCCCCCCCACCCCACCAGAGATACATCTTACTCAACTTCCTCCTCCCCCCCAAGCAGGGCAGTATGGCCTCACTCCCTCCCCCTACAGAGAACAATCTGGCCTCACTCCCCCTCCCCTCCCCCCAGAGAACAATCTGGCCTCACTCCCCCTCCCCATCTCCCTCCCCTCCCCCCAGAGAATGGTCTGGCGTCACACACCCCCCACTCCCCCGAGAATGGTCTGGCCACACTCCCCCAACTCCTCCTGCACACCCTAGAGAGCGGTCTGGCCTCACTCCCCTCCCATCCCCCGCCACAGGAACATCTAACTTGCCTCCTCCCCACCAGGCAACGATCGACCCTCCCCCCATCACCAAACAACAATCGGCCCCCCACCAGACAATGATCAGCCCTACCCCCAACACCAAACAACGAACACCCCCTCCCCCACCAGACAACGATCGGCCCTGCCCACCCCCTCACCACCAGACAATGATCAGGCCTCCCCCCAACCCCTCCTACCCCTCCCCACCCAGACTCTGGCCTCACTCCCCTCCTCTCCCCTCAACCACAGAATGATCTGACCTGCCTCCCTCCTCCCCCCCACCACTGATCTGAGTCAGAGAGCCACTGGAAGCACTGAACTCGCTCTTCAGCCGCCGGAGCATCCGACTCAGAATATTATTCAGCAGGTTCATTTCAGGGCGATTCCGGATTGGTGAACGCGCCGGTAAAGGGGGGATTGCTGATAAAGTTGGGCAGACAATTCATTAATTCAATTGAAATACATGAAAATACATTTAAATTTCTGTTATGCTGTTTTGGGCAGCGATTCCCAGGTTTTGGTAAAGTGGCCGTCTGCCGGACGCAGGTGCAAATTGCACTAATAGTCTCACACCCGACTTTAGCGTGTTTTCGCACCTGTTATGTCCATTGTTTGGCTTATTGTTATTGTTTGGCAGCATGGTGGCACAGTGGTTAGCACTGCAGCTTCACAGTGCCAGGGACCTGAGTTTGAATCCAGCTTGGGTCACTGTCTGTGTGGAATTTGCATGTTCTCCCCATGTCTACGTGGGTTTCCTCCAGGTATTCCGGTTTCCTCCCACATTTTGAAAGATATGCTGTTAGGTGCATTGCCCAAACAGGTGCCGGACTGTGGCAACTGAGGGAATTTCACAATAACTTCATTGCAGTGTTAATGTAAGTCTTACTTTATTCAGGAATCTTCAAATGTCAGTTTAGTGAGACTCCCACCTCCTCCCGGAATCAGTTTTTCATCGCTTCTCAAAAAGAAATTGGAGAACCTCAATATCTAGGGGAATTCCAAGTGGCAGTGTAAAGTTAAGCTCTAGTTAAAGTCATTTGGCCCATCTGAGAGTCTATTTTTCTTGTACAAAGTGATGCTCAATTAACTCATTCCTACAAAATCTCAGAGCTGATCTCTTTAGTTCTCAATTTATAGATATATATTTATCAAAAGTTAATCTGAAGGTTACTGCATGTGGTCTTTTTACGTTAATAATAGGGCAACACGATGGCACAGTGGTTAGCATTGCTGCCTCACAGCCCACGGGTTCGAATCTGACCTTGGGTAATTGTCTGTATGGAGTTTGCACTTCTGCCTGTGTCTACTTGGGTTTCCTCCGGGTGCTCCGGTTTCTTCCCTCAGTCCAAAAATGTGCAGGTTAGGTGGATTGGCCATCGTAAATGTGCGGGGTTGTGGAGATAGGGCAGGAGGTGGGCCTGGATAAGATGCTCTTTTAGACAGTTGGTGTGGCCTCAGTGGTCTCTTTCTGTACTTTTGAGATTCTCTAATAAACTGAAATAAATGAACCTTAAAATGCTGATTTTCCTACCAGATCTTGCACTGGCGCAACCTTACGACAGCGTAAGACTTTGCTTGGCCCATCACTGCACAGTTAATTCTGACTGATTTATTAATGTCAGGGTCATTTCAATATTCCTGTCTGGATTTTTGTCAGGGCACTCATTGCCACGGAACTGAGGAGGCTGAATATGCATACCCTCACCAAAGAAGTTTTCTTTCAGCTATACTGTAGCAACATTGAATGATGTGTCCAATTGCATTTCTCACATGCAGTGTCGCAATGGCGTCTAAGGTATAGGCTGGCAGATTCCTGTCATTTGCATATAATTCCATATTGGACTCCTGGCATCACTTTGGGCAGAAATGGCATAGATTTTTTCACCTTTGCCCATTGGAGTTATCCAAGGGACCCGAAAGATGGCTATCGAGGCATATGGGCCAAACATTGTTTTAAAAAAAGGGCCGCATGGACAAGTTGGGCTGAAGGGCCTGTTTCCATGCTGTAAACTTCTATGACTCTATGAGATAATTCAAGAAAATGGACCCTTGTATGTTTAGAAGGAAACAATTTAGTTACTTCTCCTAACACTCTTTGGATCTATGCTGATCAAAAAATGTATCTACCGCTGGAAGCTGGGAAATAATGCAATGGCAGAAAAGGTTTCATGCATTCTTCTTCTTTTCCACCTATGGAATGTAAAGTACTATAACATTGGGCCAGCCCATTAGACACTTTAAAAGCTACTACGTAGAATGTACAGAAGAGAAATAGGCTATTCGGCCCAAAGGTTCCTGCATGCACATTCAAGAGACTTTTATTAATAAGCAAATTAAACTTTTTGAGATTTCATTTTGGCAGCAAACTAAGCAATTAAATTGTGGGAATGAAAAAGGTTCGGTCATTTAATTCTCCCATGGTGACACTATGAGTGTAAGCATGAACACAAGTAAGTAATCATGGCCAAAATATTTCAATCAGTGCCCTTTTGCAGCCCCATTGCTAGTCAATGAAAGCATGTTACGGTATGTTTACAATAGAGATCTTTTTCCTGGAAGCGTCACCTGCAGAGTTTTAACAGTTGAGTTTATATTTCTGTAACGTTCTACTGTAAGTGATGGACTTTTTAGCTTTTGAGAATATTGTGACATTTCTGCACCACAATAATAAAACAGTTTTTCCTGCAACCATTGCTGATACCAATATATGTTACTTGAGAAGCAATTAGAGTAAAATCATAGTTGTATCACAATTAGAGGTTATACGTAAAAATGAGTCATCCCATTTGCAATTCATCTGAGCAATACAAAAATACTGCATTGCGGGAGTCAAGGGAGTGTGAGTGTAGCTATGTTCTTATGTAGGCATGAAAGCATCTGATGTAGATTGAACTTGTGGTTGCATTTACACAGCAACAGCCATTAAAGGATCACAATGGAAAGTTTTCTCTGGTGGGTCTCAAAGAAGAAAAGCAAACTTAGTAAAACACTAATTTTGTAATAGGGCCCCTGAGGAAAGGCCATTATACATTGATAAAATTAATGAAAAACAATAAATCAAACTTCTACAAGTGTAAGTTGGAACACGGTCAAATACCACACACAGAGACTGAAACAAAACCAGGGATCAGAATTTATGGCCCTCCATGTGGTGAATCTGGTGTGGGCAAAGGGCCATTTAATCAGGCAGGAGGGTGATGGCTGGGGAGCCCACCATCTTCCCACCTCCTTCATGATTAAGTCCATGGCAAGGACATCCAAGCTGGAAGCCTTCCAACCTTGCCACCAATTGAGACCCTTAAGTGGTCAATTGACAGCTGCTTATGAATCTCATCCTTCTGCCACTGTTACTAACCAAGGGTAGGCTCTCCATGTGAGGAGCACCACAAGCAAACCTATGTAGGTTCCCAGGAGAGGTTCCTTTAAAGGCCCTCAGTGTCTGGTCGAAGGACTAGGCATCAGGAAGTAGGGGCCCACTGAGAATCATCCCTTCCACTCTTGCTGCAGACCCCCCTTCCATCCTCCCCCATTGTCATTCATCTGTGGTGTGGAATCAATGGACAATCATAAACTGTGAGCTGCCCGCCTCTCTTTGGTCTTAGCTCACGGTGGGTGGGATTTCCCCTCCCCCTGGGTTCCCTGATCCTGGGGAAGACCCACCACTGTTGCGTTAAATGACTCAGTAGTCTTTGAATTAGTGAATTTTTATCTACTTATGGGGGTGAGCATCAGCTTGCGGAACACTGAACTTAGTTTTTGTCCCTAAAAGAGGCCACATGAGGTTCCTGCTGGCTCTCCAGCTGACAGGCAAGAGAACTGCCCATTCAATCCAGCTCAAGGTTTCCACCCCTTGAGAAACTAAAACAGATTGTTGCAACATCACTTAAATTAAATTGTTGGAAAATATGTTTCCCCAATGTTGTATTTTTAAAAATTCTCTCATGTTAATATTTATCTCAATAGTTTGGAACAAAGTGCAATGAGTTTAAATGTCTTAAATAAAATGACTCTCTTTTCATTGACCTGGAGTCTGATTTGAACTCTGACTTTTGGTGAAGGGGTGCTGGAAATAGGCGGATGGAGAAGTGAGAACATTCATCTGCTGCTTCAACAATCAGGCGGAGGCTATGTTAATGCCCAAGCTTGCAGTAAGCCCACTTCACACTGGGAATGGAATGGGCAGCAAGTTGATGGGAAGAATACCAGCCTTTGGAGAACTAACCTTTTCTCCAAAGGTGGGGTTAAGATGAGCATTCATTCTCCTTCTGGCCCAAAGAAAACCTCTTTAGGCCTCTGCAACTTTATGACAAATCCCAACCTTTGAGCATGGTGGGAAAGATGTAATGATTTTGTTTAGGTGGGTAGGGTTAAAATTGTGAACTTAGGAGTGGATTTTCTTCTCCCAGTGAAGGTGAGCATCAGGTTGTGGAATGCCGGACTTAGATTGTTGACCGTACCATACCATTGTTCATTGGCCTTTCGGTGGGTCAGAAAGCTGTTGAGTACAAAACACAGACACATCTCTTCCAAGGTCAGGATCCCCATTGTGAGGACCATCTAAAAATTGTATTTCCTCCTACACACTATTTTCATGTACTGTCTGAGTTTTGTAAAACCCCCCCCCCAAAAAATGCATCTCCTTGGAGTGATAATGACCACTGGCACAAGCTTGCTGAGGACTTGGGAACATTCAGAAGGGAATGTGTAAGATGTTTTGATAGATTAAAATGATTTAGATACTGTATTGGAAAGTAGATATGTTTTTTAACGCAGTGATTCATCTTTCTCCTGCAAAGGTAAACTGACACTTACATTGACCAGCATCGTGTAATTGTTGTTACGCATTACAGTACTTTTCCGTTTGTCAAATAATGAAAATAAATATATATATCCTGTCATGTTCTACTATTATGCTTTGTGCTATGATTTAAATTAACTGACAGTTCTGGCTGTTTAAAACAAAATCTTGTTAAAGTAGAAGCAAATCTCTGCACCTTCTCCCCTCCATTGATTGACAAGCAGTCTGCTTTGAAATGGAAATGGGACACCATACTGTTCTGTCATTTTTAGGCAATGTAGCTGAAAGCGTTTGTTATGAAAGCTATAGCCATTATGAATGTTTGGCTGAGTTTCAAAAGTTCTTATTGGCTTCAGCTCAGCAGAAGGTTTATTGTTCCAAGAATTATTAAATATTTTAAGAAGCCATAATATAATATGCCTTTGCTGTGATCTCTTTTTACTTAAAAACCTAATAGCCCTTAAAGGATTATAATTTTTTTTTGCACTGGTGTTGTTTATTTCCTTTACAGTACAATGATAATGTGTTTTAATTCAGCATTTTTTCAGATTGTTCGATGTTTAATATTTTTCCAATGATTTTAAAATAATTCCCATTACTGTTGCATTGTCCTGAGGACAATGCGTAGTGCATATGTAAATAACTATACAAGATGCATGGGGAGTATGACAGTGGCCTAGAGTAGCATGGGAAGGTGGGTGAAAGGTTGAGGGGAATGAGGTTTAACAGCCCTTTCAGTAATGTGGGGAACTATTGCTGTACTAGAGGAACTGCATACACCCTTGATGCAATTCATTGTGACTTACAAAATATTTTGTGATTCCTTGTGTGAAAAGAGAAAAATCCCAGGCAAAGCCACACACGAATGGTTAGATGTACGTTTTCAAAAGTATGAAAGTGTGCAGATCAGGTTTTCCCAGGCCCATAAAAAAATCTGGGCCCATGAGTTTCCTCTGGGTGCTCCAGTTTCCTCCCACAGTCTAAAGATGGGTGGGTTAGGTTGATTGGCCAATGATAAATTGACCCTAGTGTCAGGGGATTAACAAAGGAAGTATGTGGGGTTATGGGAATAGGGCCTGGGTGGCATTGTGGTCAGTGCAGACTCGATGGGCTGAATGGCCTTCTTCTGTACTGTAGGGATTCTATGATTCTCTGGTATCAAGCATTATTTAAAGCCTTTTGATTTAAGTTACATTTAAAGCTGCATTGCAAAAGCCAAGTGTTAAACTGAGTTGACTGTGACATGAAACTATCCACAGCTGATTATTTAATCAATATTCACCACTGATTTCAGGCTGATGACATTTCAAACTGCACATGGTGAGAGGCAAACATGTTTTTTTTTTACATGGGTCTATTCTGCCAGTACAATGTGCCACCATGGCTGCAAAACTCCATTTGAGCTATGACACCAAAGGTTTGCCCACATGCATTTTTAAAATTAAGAACCCTATGCAGTGGTTACCCGCAGTGAGTGTGAGAGTGACATATAAATTTGAATCCTGACAATCGAATGATGAAATTTAAGTTTGTCACCTTGATGATTTAGAAAACTAGCATGGGGGCTAACAATTGAACATACTTCGTTCAATAACGAGCTTTAACTTTACAGCATCCATAAATCTTGAAAGTACTGAAACTTGATAGGAACCGAATACTCATCCCCAACACTGATTCAAAACCCAAGCTTTCTCACAGCAGGCCACCTCAAAGCAATCCCAGTTATTTCTGTCACGCTAGAGAATATTATGAGAACATGTCATTAAACTAATATAAAAGAGCTTACCCTGTAATTTCCTGCGATGAAACCGAGGTGATCCAAGGAAACTGTTTTTGATCGAATTCAGCCGCGTCCTCCAAGGCATCCCTCCAATGCTGGGGCTGGATGGCGGTGTTGGAGTCGGAGTACTCGCCGGACTTTCCTTGGGAGTGTGGACTGGTGTACCCTTTGGGGTGGGGAGGGGACTTCCACGTGGGGAAGGGTGAGGGGTCACCTGTATTATGGGGATAGATTTGGTGCTCGGATCAGTACCAGGGATCAATCTAACAAGCGAAAGAGGGGAAATCTGGACCGACGGAACAAGCAATTGGGTTGGTGAGGTAACTGCAAGTTGCTGACTCTGAACATTTTGAACAGTCGTTTTCTGTGGGGAGGGCGCTTCTGATGTTACAACAGGCAGAGGGTTAGATTTAGCGCTCTGCAAAGGTTTATCTGCGAGCTTACTTTTAGCAGGAAGAGTCTGTGTCTTTGGATTGGATTGAAACGCTATCTTTGGTTGAAGCACAACACCAGGCTTTGTTGCATTTCTATTACAATGAGAAACTATGGAAGCATGTGTTTTGGGAAAGAGGGTAAGCTCAGAGCTCTGGGGAGGAACAAAAAACTTTCTGATAGGCTACGCGACAGACAACGTCATGCAAGGAGAGTCAAAGGAGAATAAACAGACAAGAAAGCATGGAAGGCAGACACAAATCAGGAAGATGGGAGTGCAGAAAACAAAAATATGTGCTGTTAGGCGGTAAGCAACATATCAAAAAAAAGTGAGCATAAAATACTATCAAATACATAGGCATTCAAAAAATCATAAGATTTATGCCAGCAAATTAATAGGAAGAGAAGCAGCACATTGTAATTAATGTGTTTGATGAGCTAAAAGGTAAACACATAGCCAAAGTGGCAACAATTGTAACTCATAGTTAAGGGGTTCAACCGATCCTTGCAGTTGTTATTTGTAGAGGCAAAAGTCAAGACGCAAAAAGCATTACTTAATGAAATGCAACTGGAAGTATAATGAGGGGTGGTTTGGTCAGTGTTACTTACCCTTGGACTGCTTAGAGGACTAGTGGAGAGGCCAGAAGATGCTCCACTTATTGACCTGGATCTGCACAGAAGAAAGTACGCCAGGATCAACTCAGTATTTTAAAGGTTTACTTTATAAAGAGGCAATGTTCAGAATTTATTACCCTCTCACATAAGATGCACTTGATCCTATGTCACCTTTAGGCTCCCATTCATCACAATATTGTACAGCTTTTGAGAGATAGAACAAGGCATTTAAAAATTAGACTTCCCTCCAACATGCTCCCCTTGTGTCTGAAGCAGCTGTTTATTATAGGGATACAGGTCCCTAGGCCCTCCAGGGCCTAGCCTAATTGCACTAGGCAACCAATGTTTTGTGTGTAGGTATGCAAGGGAAAGGGTGATGGGTGTCTCAACACTCAATCTCATCGGGTCTTTCCTTGATGTCCATAGATAGAGATCTTTCCAGCAGATTCACTGGACAATAATCAGGAGAAGTCCCCAGCTGATCTTCCCCCTCCCTAGTCAATGGTATTAAGCCTATTTATAGAACCTGTACCAATGCCACAGCTCAGGCCACCTAACTGAGCACACAGATTGGGAATCAAATATTGGACCTTTGTGTTCCGTATTGCTGATGCTTACCAAGCAATGCACTTACCAACTGAACCATCTGGAGAGCTTGTCACATTAGCTCAAATTACTTTCGCTACACATTATTCTTGTACCATCATGTGTTCCACACGCTACAAATATTTAAGATGTGACACATTGCAAAATGTAAGAGAACTATAAAGTTCGAGCACACTTAGCAAAAAAGATTAAAATATATCAAGTCTTACTTCTCAATTGTACATACTAAAGCTGTCAGGCACCAATTCTATTTCAGTACACTGCAAAACAGCACCTCTTAGTATAGACAACCATTGCGTAAAAGCTCCACTCTATTGTAAAATTAACAGACAGATTTGCTCAATGTTGTTTCTGAATAATTTAATCAGTGTAAAATGAAGATTAATTAGAACAAGCACCATCCCATGAGATGGAAGAAAGAACATTAGGAAACTTTTACATGCAGATATACCAAGCTTTTAACGCCTGTCATGTTATCCAAGGGAACACCTTTAAATAAATCACCAGAATGCCATGCATAGGCTTTAGGGGAGGAAAACAGCATAGATCAGAGCATTAAAACAATTGGCAATTACTTTCCAACTAGGTGCACTAGAAATATTCAGGCTTTCAACAAATAAAAATAAACTGAGTTGGGGAAGAGAAAAGGTGGGGAAGGTGAAAGCTACCCAAGCCAGAGTTTAATCAAGACTGTGGACATGGTGTGCAACAGAAGAAACTCTTTGCCATTCAGATATGGGACGGAAACCTCTAAGGAGTGGGGGGAGGGGAAGAAGAGAAGATATCTTAGCTATTCCAACAACCATGTGCACTTAAGGGCATCTAATTCAGCTACCCACAGTGAGGGAGAAATCATGTGAAACACTTTTACTACCTTTCTTCTTTGTTGATTCTGGGATTGGCATCTGTGATATCCAAGCTTTTACTGAACATACTTTTACTACAGTAGGGACAGTAAAACAAAACAAAAAAAAACATAATTACATTGGTAAAGAATTTAAACAGGGGCTATTTTAAAACTTGATAAATATATATAGTTCAAAAAAGAAAGCTTTTTTAAAAAATCTGAGAGCTACAGAAACAAATATTTTGAGCATATCAGTAAACGTCCTCAATCCATTCAGATTAATGAGACATGTTTCCATTGTTGGCAGCTGCGCCCCACTATTTCTCTATTTCTAAAATAAGGTTAATACTCAGTTAAGATTTAAGATTGCAGGCAAATTAAAGTATGTATATTTGGCAAATAAAAAGATGAGGATTTGAAAGTACAGTGTGAACATCCAACTCTACTATGATTCAAAATTGTACTTTCTCCCTTAACACCCCTGATTCTTTGCCATGTAATGCTCATACTCAGGCATGCTGAAGCCCAGAACTCCCTGCGCTGCAAAAATCAGCGTTTGGGTTTGTTACCCGCTCACATACAGTGTCTCGATGTACAAGACCGTAGATGCAAGGGCAGCACTCTGTAATTCATCACAGAAGCTCTTCATTCTTGGTGGAGTCAACAGAAATAATCACCACGTCATCAATGATGGAAACAAAAAGAAAGCCTAAATTCATTCCCTCTATTAGTTTGTGAAAAAGCATTTCATGGTGTGACACCACAATGCAACGCTGTACCTCTGGCCGTGCTGTGCCATTTCAATTGCCCGTCGAGCTGGAACTGGGGAGCCGCCATCAGTAACACTCAGTACCTCCATCGATTTCCTTTCGGGTCGCCGTTTGCCATGTCGGTTTAACATTGGTGAGTCTACTCTTTTTCTAGGTGGATCTTTCAAGATCCAAATCAATTAAAAATTGCATATTAAAATTTGTAGTTAGAATGATTCTATGCATGTTAGACTTCCTTCCTAAAACATTCAAAACATCAAAGTTGTTCAAAGTGACCAGTATTTTGAGCAGCAATTAGCACTGATGTGTTTTTTTTCCATCATTAGTCCAGATGTTGCCGTAACTATGAAGATGATGAGCGCTCTCTATTAATGCAGCTTACATGTGACAACAAGTTTGTACATGTGCGTTTATAACAAAAACCCAACGAAGCTTCAACAGAAAGACATTTAACATAGAACCAATCTGATTTCTGGAAAATGTTGATGTTTCCAGGAGGAATACACCAATGGACTGATTATAGTTTCTGTGTGGAGAATTTAGAAATAAGCTGGTTTGGGATATATTTTTAATATCCCCACCCCTTTTTTTGGAAAGCACCGACTCTGGGCATGAGAAGCCCTTTGAGCCTGTTGAAGAAAGGAACACTTCACACATGAACCTATGCAGTGAGTGGTGGCAAGCTATTTGACTGGAAGGGCATCACACCCTAAAGCCAATCACACGTGCACACACACACACACACAAGATTGAACCTGGGAGCTTCAATGATCTGTATGGATTTACACACAACTCTTCATTCAGCCAATGATGTAGGAGCATGTCAAGCGCTATACTTTGGCAGTGAATTGTTTGGATACTTTGACACTCAAAGGCTAGGATCACTGCATGGTCTTGTAGAAAGGGGAAATATCAATGGTTTGAATACAGCTCTTCTTCTGGTTATATTTGTAAAACTCACAGAATATCCTTTGTGCTCACCTATATCACTTTGAGGGGGCAAGTCTTCATCTTCATGGCTTGGATACCGCTCTTTCCGATCAAGAAGAAGAAAATAGATCATTTTTTCTTGATTTTCTCTGCAGATCAAGAAAAATTCAAATCAATAGATGTCAGTCATTTGATATCATAGCATTTCTGCACACATGTTTAACCTGATTACCATCTGCATGCAATTCTATCAATATTATAATACAATATTTCAGCATGCAGCTCTAGGTTGTGTATTCCTAACATATCTGTATTAATAATGATGCTGCTTTAAGACATTATAAATTGCTACAGATGCTAAATTACATCCACTGAGCGTAAGTTCCAATTTTAACGCAACCTGCCCATGGGAAAGGAATAGCTGTTCAGTTAAAATTATGAAAATCAACAAATTGTCCAATTCCCATCAAAAGCCTCCTAACCTGCATTTTAACTGCAGAGCTGCTTGTAGAAGGCTTCAGCAAACCAGTGCATGAGAAGGTTAAGATTCACCCGATAGGCTGTACACAGCCTATTGCAGCAGGACCACTTGCCCGGGTGGGATTCTCTGATCTCACCTATGCTCACCCCACTGCAAGTCAAACGGAGAATCTGTGTTCCTGCCAAAACTATTCACATTCAGTAGCACTGGAGAATCCCAGCAAGGAACAAGGGTGGAGATTTTTTGGTGACACATTTCCAAAGAAGTTCAATCCAAGCTTGGAGAATAGCACCTCATCTTTTATAAGATACTTTAAAGCCTTCCAGTTTCAACACTGACTTCAACAATTTCAGATCATAACCCAACGTGCTCCTTTTTCAAAGACCACCCGCTAGTAATGTCTCTGCTGTTTACAGCTACTCTGCATCAACCTTTTGTTTCTAAATGATCTTTGTTCCACTCTTCCTTTACCTTTACGTTTTTTAACCCTTTGCTTGTAATATTATCTCTTTTGTTGTTTAATTGCTCCTACCCTCCACCTCAACACAGAGCTCCCATCTTTTGTTCTTTCCTCCATCCCTCCCCTCCCCTGCCCATCTCCTACTTTCCTCTGGCTCCGTATTTGCTTATAGATCTTCAAATTCTTTCCATCCTGGTGAAAGATTATCAGCCTGGAACATTAGCTCTTGTTTCTCTCTCCATGTGTGCTGGCTGGCCTGTTGCGTATTTTCTGCTACTATGTGTGGAACGTTATCCTGATTTTCTCCAATTCTCTTCATTCAATTGAACTGTAGCAATTTAATTACGCTCTGACAGAGCTGTCTGGCAGTCCCCACACACACACACAAACACTTCACGAATGGCCAAGATGAGAGCAGATGAACGCACTTGGTGATCTGTGCACCTCCTGCTAAAATCAATTTATTATTCTTTCCCCAATTGCCATATTTAGCATTGAGGTAACATTTTCATGTTGAGTCATGGAAATGATTTCAAATAGAAATGATTTAAAATGCAGTCACACACACAGTGGAATTTTAAACAGCGAAATAATATGCCATTAAACAGGTACAACAGAGAACACTGCAGGTCACTATTCTGGTTGCTATTTGTTCCATGCTTGAGGTGATAAATGTGGGATGCTTTGAGCAGCGCTTGTTGGGTTCTTCAGTCTCCACAATGGGCCGAGATTATATGGAATTAATTTGGAATAACAGTCTACATTAAATATGCAGAGGTTTTAAAATTAGAAGCATATTTTTATACTTGGGCAGCCTGTTTCCCCAAAACAGCAGAATGCTTTCACTTTATAAAGATGCACTTCTCTGTTCAAAAGGAATGGGACACGGTGCTGAAAGAGTTGGAAAATTGAATATTTCAAGCCTGAGAAATTTATAGGTATATTAAATAGCACTAACAACACAGGTCATTGATTTTTAATTTTAACCTTATATTTGGATTTCTTTGCTGCATCAGGTGAAATCATCCTTCTATTAAGCTTCCCCCAGGTTACACAGATCTGGGATTTAGAAACAGATCCGTGAGTGGTTTTGCGTTTATTGGAGGCTGAATGTTCACTCTGGGAAGTCATTTCATTACTGACTGCTCAACATAAAGACACGGCTGAAATCAAACACCTTCTTCTTTCCTAAAATCTGATACATGAGTAAAACTGGTGCTTGTACAAGTCTAGTTCCTCTTCATTCTGCGAACTGCAGACTCTACACTCCAAATCCCTCCTGATCTGAAGGAATAAAAGTTGCTTTATGGAGGTACACATAAGTGGAAATGGATGGGGTGGTGGGAGGCAGGAAGCCTAATACAACAATTGAAACCTCAGGCTAGAAATTCACCTATCGTAATCTCTGCCACCAGTACATTGCAACAAAAATACTCAGTTGTTCATTTATTAGACTGAGATCATTCTAGAAATTTTCATCTAAGTGTTCTTGTGTCAATTCACCAATAGGTGGCCAAGACAGCACCACCTATCCTAGTCCCTCAATGCCAATGCTATATTTAAGAAAGCCCACCAACGAATCTACTTTCTCAAACGACTAAGAAAATTTGGCATGTCCACTACAACTCTCACCAACTTTTACAGATGCACCAAAGAAAGCATTCTTTCTGGTGATATCACAGCTTGGTATGGCCCCTGCTCTGTCCAAAACTGCAAGAAACTACAAAGGGTCATGAATGAAGCCCAGTCCATCACTCAAACAAGCCTCCCACCCACTGACGTTGCCTATGCTTCCCACTGCCTTGGAAAAGCAGTCAGGATAATCAAGGACCCCACATACCCTGGACATACTCTCACCTTCTTCCATCGGGAAAAAGATACAAAAGCCTGAGGACATGTACCAACCAACTCAAGAACGACTTCTTCCCTGCCATCAAACTTCTGAATGGACCTATCTTGCATTAAGCTGACCTTTCTCTATACCATTGCTATAACTGTAACACTACATTCTGCACTCTCTTCTTTTCTTCTCTATGTATGGTATGCTTTGTACTGCGCGCAAGAAACAATGCTTTTCACTTCATACTAATACATGTGACAATAATAAGTCAAAGCAAATTAATATTCCCTTAATTTAGCACTTTTGGTTCAGGTAATGAAATTAGGAGCTCTCCAACACATTCCCAAGAAGCAGCTTGCAGTGGATTTGGTTTTATTTCACATTGATTCCCTTTAGTATATAACACCAGACAAGTTACACATTTAGATCTTTTCCTCCCATTCTAAAGCTGCCAGTACAAGTCTCTAACTGATACAGTTCTGGTGGACTAAATAAACAAACATTTGGAAGAATCACACAATTAATGATCGACAATGAGTATAAATGCGACAAATGGAATAAAAGCACAATATGCGAATATCATGTACAAAAGGGGAATAAAACTTACTCTTCTGATACCAAATCTTGCATGAGTTTGTTCTTATCTCTAAAACAACCTAATGAATGCATGCTGTCCAGGACGTCTGGGTCGATGTCCTCCAGTGATGGAAGTGAACGGATCTGCACCTTTCTTGGGACAGGCTGCTCTGGTTCGGGTTCATTCTTACCCCCGCTGTAAGAACATAAAATCCCAAAATTCCAGCTCCATCAAATAAACTGCATGAGGAGAATCATTTTCTTCACTTAGTTGCTTTTTTCATCATTGATTTCTTCAAAGCAAAACAATGTGCTGACTGGGATGGTGAAAGTTCCTCCTGAGAATTAAATTCTTACTTGCCAGGTAAAACCCTTTTGCTTCCATCTACCAACCGATGCTCATTCCAGCAAAGCAACACCAGTGTGACCTCAGAATGAGAGGAACAATCATTACCAATTGATAGTGTTCTGGACTGCACACTAGAAATTAGGAAACCAGTTTCAATTAGGCCACCAGCCGACAAGAGAGAAGGCAATCTTCTTGTCCGCAGTAAAATTAAATACAGAGGTGGATAAAATGTTCTGACTTATGGGGGCACCAGGCTGATTCTTAATAACATTACCTTTCCTGACTGAAAGTGGCCGAGAGACTTTAATTTATATAAATTGGTATTTTTGTTTGATTTGAAAAAAATGTTCGTCACGGTTAAAAATGAGTGATCCAGGTTGATATTTAACTTGAAATGTTGCAGTAAAGAAACAAACCAAATGCATGAGCCATTCATCAGATATTCAGGAGTAAGGGAATGGTGACAGTAAATAATTAGTCCTTATTGTTATACAGGGTAATGCTAGATGATGTTTCTACTGGGGTAAGAAATGGCAACAAATGGTTATCCAAAAGTAGATACAAATCTCTTATTGTCTATTACATAGAATGGTGCTAGGGTAATTCACAATCTGGTTCATTCATAGTCATGATTTAGAATTGCTGAAATGTGATGTGTGCTGTCCCAAATTGAATATTCCATTCCCAGCAATGAATGTCCAGATGCTGAAATTCTAGCTGTGTCTTGGAGTAATGTGGAGGAGGTAAAGACAGAGGAATTGGCTCAAATTGTCTTAGACCACTTTTGGAAATGCCTCAACAGTAGTTACAAAGGCACAGGTATTGGTATTGGAACAAGCAGGTAGGCTGCTTGGAATCCGTCTCAACCACTGAGAAGCCTATTACATGGGAAGAGGAAACTAAAGATGAGTGAAATAATGTCTTGGGACTCTGGGAAGAATGCCACAACAATATCATGCATTTTGATAACAATATTTTGTTTGCTTTGTTTCCTCTCCTCCTGAAGGAATCTAACTTGAGCTTGGGTCCAGGTGCCATTCTGCATGAGCTTAGGTAATAAATGTCAGCAAACCATTAAACTGTAACAGGCATCACATTCAAGCCCAGTCCAGTCCTCACTTACCCAACAGGAATTATTAAAGGCAAAAGATCTAACAGAGCTTTCCTCTGGGCTCAGATCAGATAGAGTACTTAGAATGCTATCCCGATAGAGATTGGCCAATATATGTACTGCTAGTCTATCATGTCTCAGTTCTACATTGGCCTTTGATTTTAATTTATTAAACCACAAGGAAAGCTGTGTTTTATTAGTTTAATTATTTTTAGATAAAATTGTTATGTATGAAAAATATTCACAAATAAATTAAAACCACAAAGAATGGAAACCCGTGTTTTAAGTTCAAAGTCTGCCAAGCTATTTTATTCCATTCGACTTCCATATGCCAGCAATGTCACACATGAATTGTGAGAGATTGCAAAAGACAGGCAGGTTGAATTTGCCAGAAGGGGAAAACAGAGATAGAAGCAAATAAAATGCTAATAAATATATCCAAACTAATAGTTGTACTTACATATACCAAGAATGTTTTTGGATCTGGTCTAGCTGTTAAGGGAAATAAATTGAGTAATATATTACTTAATGACAAGCAATATGAAGAATCATATTATGTATAAATATTTTAATAGAAAATTATACTTCAACGCTATTGTATTTTTATACATCAAATATTCTTCAATAACAACGAATCTGACCTCTATAGTTTCATTAGGTTTTGGCAGACATGAAAGGCATGACAGGATACTTATTATAAATTCATTTAACAGACAGCATTCTCTGTTTTTGGACTTGTTCTTTTTTTTTCTATGTTTAGTGCAGCTCATAGTCTTGTTCCATGGCTAGCGGCAACACAAATGTTCTTCCTTCGCTGCAAATAAGACACTCAACCTTTTCAATAACACAGTGGTTGTATTTGTGTATTTATACTGGAGTGTTTTAGATATAAAAGCTCTTACACAAATTTAAAATAAGCAAAAAACCTCCATGTCAACAAAACTTAAAATGAACAGATAAAAATGTATCATTTATTTAAATGTGCATTGCAGTTTTTCTTTGGACATGACTAGAATAAGCTGTTTAAACTAACTGGTAACAGCAAAGGTCTTAATGCCTGAATATAAAGGTAAGTGTACATTTTCTTCAAGTTTTAACAATATTACATTGTCAGCTAATCCGTCACACAATATGAAGGTGTGACTGGTGTGTGATATCTTTGCACGACAGACGAGAGACAATGCATAGCACATGGAGTTCAAAAATACCCAATTTCAAACTAGTTTATTCCAATTTGACTATATGTACACAATTGATCAGCAATGGCAGACATTTTACGAAAATAGTTCATAACTCAAACACAGATATATCCCAGTGAGGAAGAAGGATTTTGGGAAGGTGTTGATCAACCAAGGAAGTTAAGGATTGTATTACACTAAAAGAATAAACATACAATAAAGCAAAAGTTGATGGTAAACTAGAGGATTGGGAAAGTTTTGAAACCAACAAAAGGTAACCAAAAATCTAATAAAGAGGCAGGAGATAAATTATGAGGGTAAACTAGCAAGTAAAATGAAACAGACAGAAAGATCTTCTCTAATTATACAAAAAGGAAGAGAGAGAGGCCAAAGTGAACATAGGCCACTTAGAGAATGCAACCGTGTAAATAATAATGGGGAACCAGGAAATGGTAGGCAAGTTAAATAAATACCTTGTGTTAGTCTTCATAGAAGAAGACAGAATAACATTACGTAAGTACCAATTAATCCATGGAAGAAGGAAGTAAATACAATCACTATCACTGGAGAAAAGGGACTGGGAAATCAATGGGGCTAAAGGTCAATATGTCCTCTGGGCCTAATGGATTGTATCTACAAGCTAGTTGATGCACTGGTAGTATTCTTTCAGGAATCATTAAATTTTGGAAAAGTGCTAGAGGAAAACTGCCAATGTAACACCTTTATTGAAAAAGGGAGGGACCACTTAGCTTAATGTCTACCATTAAGGAAATGTTACAGTCCATTATAAAGGGTGTTATAGAAGACTACCTAGAAATACATAATATAATCAGAGTCAGAATGGCTTCATGAAGAGGACATCATGCCTGACAAATTTATTAGAATTTTTTGAGGTGGTGATGAACAGGATAGATAAAGGGGAACCAGTAGATGTAACATATTTGGATTTCCAAAAAACATTTGATAAGATACCATACAAAACGTTACTTAACAAGGGCCCATGGTGTTGCTGATGGAATATTAGCATTGATAGAGGATTGGCTAACAAATAGAAGAAAGAATTAGGGATAAGATTTTCATGATGGCAACCTGTAACTAGTGGAATGCCACAAGGATCAGTGTGGGGGCCATAATCATCTACAATATACATTAATGACTTGGATGAGGGAAGTGAATGTACTATTGCCAAATTTGTGAATGACACAAAATAGGAGACAAGTGGTGAGGATGACATAATGCTCAGAATTTCAGTGGTTCACTTACCCATTGATGCAGCAGCAGAGGCCTGACAGCTCTCTCTCTCTGTCTGTCAGACCTCTGCTGGTGCTATTGTGCATGTGCAGAATCAGAGGTTTGCACATACAGTAGCTCCCACTGCAGGTTGGCTGGCAAATTAGGCCCAGCCCACAGCCTACAACAACTAGAAATGGTCTGGCCCATTTTTCCATGCATATTCCATGCACATGATTGGGTGTGAGAACTCGCCCAAAAAACAGATCTGCAACTCTCCCATTTTCATGCTGGCTGGACATTTAGGGTGGAATTTTACCGGCATGCCTACCGTGATTCTGGGGTTGGGCAAGATTTGGAGAACGGCATACTCCATTGCCCTCAGGTGGGATCATATAAACTCCTGGTGGATATACCGATAAAATTCCGCCCTTAAAACCATTGTTGTAAAATTCCGCCCAAAAAGGCCACAGAGGGATATAGGCAGGTTAAGTGAATGGACAAAGTCTTGGCAGATGGAATATAATGTCGGAAAGCGTGAACTTATGCACTTTGATAGGAGGAATAAAAGAACTGAATATTATTTAAATGGAGAAAGACTACAGAAAGCTGCAACACAAAGGGACTTGGGGGTCCTTGTGCACAAGTCACAAAACCTAGTAGGCAGGTTCAGCAGGTAATAGGGAAAGCAAATATAGGGCCTGATTTTACCATTGTGTTGCATTTAGCATGATCTGAACCTGCGTCCGCACAGATGCCCACTTTACCAAGGCCCGAAAGTGGCCATAATCAGAACTGTGCCCTAAACGGTGCAACGGCGATTTAAACGCATTTGCATGCATTTAAATTGAATTAATGGGCTGCCTGCCCAACTTTGCCTGCATTTCCCCCTTTAACACTGGGTTCGTCCACCCGGGTTCAGCACGAAACAGACATGCTTGGCAATGGTCTGTTTCGGCCGCTCCAGCTGCTGAAGAGGTAAGTTCAGGGCTTCCAACGGCTCTCTGACTCAGGTCAGTTGTGTGTGTGGGGGGGGGAAATCAGATCATTCGCTGGTTGGGGGGAGGGGAGGAGGAAGGCGGATCAGATCATTCTCTGGGCGGGGGGGCGGGGGGGGTGGGGTGGGAGGGAGCGGGCAGGGGGAGGCCAGATGGTTCTCTGGTGGAGGGAGGAGGGGGTGGGCAGGGGGAGGAGGAGGGCCAGATAGCTCTCTGGTGGTGCTGCGGAAGGGAAAGGGCGGGGGGAGCAGAGAGGAAGGACGCCAGATCATTCTCTGATAGACGTGGGGGGCCGGGGGGGGGCCCTGATCATTCTCTAGTGGGAGGGAGGGAGGGCAAATGGATCTCTGGTGGTGAGGCAGGGGCAGGGGGGACCACTGCCACTCTGTGGGCGATTGGTGGGGGCAAAGGGGACAGGGGGTGCGATCAGTCTGGGCAGTGGGGGGGGGGAGGGTAGGTGGTTATGTTGTGGTCATGGGGCAATGTCTGTGGGGGCCATTGTTCCCGCTTTTTGCTCCTGAGCCACTTTATCTGCTTTTTGTGGCCCAGCAGCGATGTGACAAGGGGCTTTTTTTACTAATTTTTTTTCTCACTGTGCATGTGCAGTTCAAAGCCCCAATTGGAGCTGCAGCACTTCCGGCGTGATAAGCCCTGCCCACAGCACAATTCAGACTCGCAATTTCTTTTCAGGCTAAGTGCGTATGGGGGGTGCCTGGGAGCAGGTTTCCAAGCCGGATCTGAATCAAAACTGAGCCCAGATTCAGCACTTAGAATCAAAATGGTCAAATCGGATCTATAATGTTGGCCTTTATTTTAAAGGTAACAGACTATAAAAATATGGAAATCTTGCTCAAACTATATAAGGCACAAGTTAGACCACATCTGGAATACTGAGAACGGTTTTTGTTTGTCCCCTTATCTAAAGATATACTGGCAGTAAGTTGAGTTGAGCTTGGAGGGATTTCATTATGAGAAGAGGTTGTGTAGGTTGGATCAGTACTCATTGAAGTTTAGAAGAATGAGAGGTGACCTTATTGAGATATATGGGATTTTCAGAGGGCTTGATACAGTAGATACTGAGAGATCGTTTTGGCTTGTGGGACAGTCTAGGATCAAGGTAATCTCAGAGTAAGAGCTCACCTATTTAAGACAGAGATGAGGAGAAATTTCTTCTCTCAGTGCATAGTGAAACTGTGGATTTCTTTATCACTTTATTTCCTTGGGTGGATGTAACTGTTACTAGGAGGCATAACTATAAGGTTCACGGTGGGAGATGTAGGAGGGATGTCCGAGGTAGATTCTTCACTGAGAGAGAGTGGTTGGGGTGTGGAATGCACTGTCAGTTGTGATAGTGGAGTCGGACATTTTAGGAACTTTCAAGCGGTTATTGGATAGGCACATGGACACTCCAGAAATGATAGGGAGTGGGATAGCTTGATCTTGGGTTCGGATGTAGCGCCTTCGACAACATCAAGGGCCAAAGGGCCTGTACTTTGCTGTACTGTTTTATGTTCTATGTTCTAGAGGGCTATACAGGCTGAGCCATTGAGTATGTTCAAGACCGAGTTAGACAGATTATTAATCAGTCGGGGAATCAGATACTATGGGGATAAAGCAAGAAAGTGGAGTGAAGGACTATCCCATCAGATTGGTTGTGATCTCCTTGAATGGTGGAGCAGACACAATGGGCCAAATGGCTTCTTTCTGTTCCTACACTGCATGGTTTTATATTCATACATACACACACAAATAGCAACAGAAGATTCTTTTACTCTACTCCCTCATTCATGAAAAAGTCACACAGAAGTTCAAATTCCATGCAACTTATATACCTTTCTCATTTTTCATCTACTTACAAATCCAGCTTAATCATCAGTTTCCAATTTCCTATTCCTAAGAGGATACTTCATTTCTTGAGCCAAGCCTCCAAAACTGTGGGTGAGACCTGGAGCCATCTGGGTCTGAGTCTGAAGAGAAGGTTTCTCCAACAAACAGTGATTTTGACCTTAACCTTCAGTTGAATTTTCCATTTCATCGGGTAATCTTGTCAGACTCTGATTCCGATCTGAACTTGTTTCAGGCACATCATTTAACTACTGGTATTCCTCACATCCTGACTATCCAATTCCTCAGACTCATTTGATTCTTCCCAACTCCTTCTTCTTCCTGAACCTCTGAAGGTAAAGTATGTTCAATATGGACAAACCTAATGTTTCCACTATCAGTCCTCTTGACCTAATGTGTGCGAGGACCACAAATGTTCACAACACTTCCTGGCTTTAACCAAAGAAAAAGACACCATAGGAACAGGCCCTTTGTTCCATCAAGCCTGTGTTGATCACAGTGTCCTACCTAGACCAACGGCCTGTATCCCTCTATACCCCGCCTGTTCATGAGTCTATCCTGATAAGTCTTACATGTTGCTAATGTATCTGCCTCAACCACCTCACTTGGCAGTTCATTCCAGGCCTCCATCACCCTCTGTGTACAAAACTTCTCCCACACATCTCTACTGAACCTTTCCCCCCTTATCTTGAACTTGTGCCCCCTTGTGATTGCCATTTCTGCTCTGGGAATAAACTTCCAAATGTTCACCTTATCTACGCCCCTCATAATTTAATAAACTTCTATCAGGTCGCCCTACAGCCTTTGTGTTTCCAGGCAGAACAATTCCAGTTTATTCAATCTCTCCTCATAGATAATACCCTCCATACTAGGCAACATCCTGAAAAACCTTTACTGTACTCCCTCCAAAGCCACCACATCCTTCTGGTAGTGTGGCAACCAGAATTGGACACAATATTCCAAATGTGGTCTCACCAACATTCTAAATGACTATAACATAATTTGCCAACTTTTATCCTTGATGCCCCACTTAGATGATCGTTCACCTTAATTCAGACTTCTTTCTCTCACTCTACGCTTATCATAGCTATCTTTCTGTCTGGATGGTTTATCTTCTACTGATTGTGGTTTCAGCAGTGCAAACCTTCTACCAGGCTGTGTTCTGAGAAACAATTCAGCTGGCATTCTGCCAGTGGTAATATGAGGTGTTACAATAAATAAAACAACAATTCAATGACAACTGACATTTCTTCCAACTTGTGGCGAGCATTTGTTTAACAGGAACATGCTTAATCATTTGTGTTGTGTGCTCTGCTGCTCCATTTGAAACAGGATGATACAGTGGAATTTTAGTCTGTTCATTCTCATGAATTTTGCAAACTCTTCTGAACAAAACTGAGGTCTGTTGTGGGACACAACTTCCTCTGGGAACCCATAAGCAGCAGGCAAACCAGGCAAAATATCTAGAGTATTGCTCACTGTTGTCTGATTCATCAGGAACACCTCAGCCCACTTTGAAAAGTGATCCATCACACTGAGTAACTGCCGACTTTCAAATTCTGCAAAAATTTACGTGCAGCTTCTGCCACACTCTAGTTGGCCACCTGAGGGTACTTGACAATCACATGGTCTTTCGCTGTGAGTTTTGCTTTACAAGAAAAAGTGAAAAATTGATCTTAGAATAGAATAGAATCCTGCAGTGCAGAAGGAGGTCACTTGACCCATCGAGTCTACACTGACCACAATCCCACCCAGGCCCTATCCCCATAACCGAATTCACCCTAACCAGTCCTCCTGACTCTAAGGGGCAACTTAGCATGGCCAATCTATGTGGGAGGAAACTGGAGCACCTGGAGCAAACTCGCGCAGATACAAGGAGAACATGCATTTTCCGCACAGACAGTGACCCAAACCAGGAATTGAACCCAGGTCCCAGGAGTTGTGAGGCTGCAGTGGTTAGCCATCATGCCGCCCTTGCATTGCTGGCAAGGCCAGTATCTATTGCCCAATCCTAAACTACCCCTGGACTGAATGGTTTGCTAGGCAATTAAGGTCCAACTGCACAACTATGGATTAGCCCAGTCCTGGTAATAATGGCAAACTTTCTTCCCTAAAAGATATTAGTGAATCATATTGTTTTTATAACAATGAATGATGGTTCCACAGTCACCATTACTAATGTTAGCTTTCAATTCCAGATTTTATTATTTGAATTTTTAAATTCCATCAGCTGCTGTGGTGGGATTTTAACCCATGTCCCCCGGGCATTAATCTGGGCCTATGGAGCACAAATCCAATAACATTACTATTGTGCCATCTCCCCACCTAAATGCTGTTAACCAGTTTCTTCCTAAGTAGACTGGGTTTTCACCCTTCACAATGACAGGCAAATTTGCCCATTGCTCTTTGTATGTGACTAATATGGACACATTTCCCATGATGGGAATTTTCTCTCCTCCATAACTTCAGAATTCTATGTGAGATTTCTCCAGCTGATGTTGACTCAATGTTTGATGGTGCAGTGATTCAGGATTCACGCTGACTGTTGCCCCTGCCTCTGGTGTTTACTGGAGTACTGTTCAATGCTACTTGGACAATGACGCTCTGTGAATTTCCACTGAACATCCTTGTGCTTCAGGTCATATGGGTCTCAGCCAATCCCACATCGACCTGGTGTTGTTTGACAACCAAATGCAGTGTTGTGGTTTCCTCCAGCCAGGGTGTTCTCCATTTACATTCTTTCATCATGATAACTCTTCTTGCAATAGACAATTGCAAGGACTTATTAATACTTTTGATATTACTAATTGCTGTCATTAGAGCCTTCCGCTTACTCAGTTGCAACTTGTAAGAACATAAGAACCTAAGAGCAGGAGTAGATAAATCAGTCCCTTGAGCCTGTTCCACCTTTCAATACGGCCATGGCCGATCTCATCTCAGTCTCCACCTTCCTGTCCATTCTCCATAACCCCTCACCCTGCTACTAATTACAAACCTATCTATTTCCTCCTTCAATTTGTTTATTGTTTATCATCCACTGCACTCGGGGGTAGAGAATTCTACAAATTCATAACCCTTTAAGTGAAGTAATTCCTCCTCATTTCTTTTTAAATCTCTCAACCTTGAGACTGAAACTATGACCTCTCATTATAGAATGTCCAAAAAGGGGAAATATCTACTTGATGTCCATCCTGTCAATTGCCTTCAGCATCTTACATATCACAATTAGATCTCTCCTCATTCTTCTAAACCCCAGTGAGTATAGGGTCAAATTGTTCAATCTCTCTTCATAAGCCAAGTCCTTCATCCCTGGAATCAATCTAGTAAACCTTCTCTGAACTGCCTCTAATGCATTTATATCCTTCCTCAAGTAAGGGGACCAAAATTGTGTGCTGTATTCCAGTTGAATTCGATGATCAGCCATGATCAAAATGAATGGCAGGGCAGGCTTGAAGAGTCGATTAGCCTATTCCTGCTTCTAGTTTCTGTGTTTCTGTCTCACCTATGCCCTATACAGTTGCAACAGTACCTTCCTACTTTAATACTCTATTCCTAATGCAATGAACACCAAAATTAAATTTGCCTTCCTTATTATCTGCTATACCTGCATACGAGCTTTCTGCAATTCATACATGAGGAGACTCAGATCCCTCTGCACTGAAGTTTTATAAAGTTTCTCTCCAATAAAAGTAGCCTTTTTAATCTTTCAACCAAAATGGATAACCTCACACTTATTCACGTTAAATTCCATCTTCCAAATTTTGGCCCACTTGCCCAACCTATTCATATCCAATTGTAAATTTCTTATTTCCTCATTGCCACTTGCTTTCCCACCTATTTTAGTGTAATTTACATATTTGACCAAAGTACATTCCATCCCTGCTTCCAAGTCATTCATATAGATTCCACATAGTTGGGGTCTGTGGATTGAGCCCTGTGGCATACCACTAGTTACGTCTTGCCAACCAGAAAAAGTTCCATTAATCCTCACTCTGCACTTTCTGTTAGTTGGCCAATCCTCAATCCAAGCTAATATATTACCTCCAGTACCCATGGAATCTTACCTTGTGTATTAACCTTGTGTATAAACCTATTTACTTTGTGCAGCACCTTACCAAATGCCTTTTGGAAGTCCAGATATACTACAAAGTCCCCATTATCCACTTTGACTAATTTACTCGAGTTCTTCAAAGATATAAGCAGCAAACATGATTTACCCTTCATAAAACTTTACTGACTCTGATGGATTGTGTTTTGACCTTCCAAATGTCCTGTTAGTACCTCCTTAATAACAGATTCCAACAATCTCCCAATGACAGATTAAACCAACTTGTCTGTAGTTTCGTACTTTCTGCCTTGCTCCCTTTTCACTTCAGCAGACGACTGGCAGTTGTTAACTTTGACCTGTCTCAAGTCACATTCTGTCATGTCCATACCTATGTTGAAAATTAACTTATGCAATGACAGCAACTTACTGCGAATGCATTTGCTTTTTAAACTGCACACAAATCTGGCCCATAATGTTCTCGCTTGAAATTTTCCAAAATTATTGTGGATGGACAGCTTTTTCAAAGCTTCCAATGTGCTCACTAGGCAATCGATTCTTTGTTCCAAACTGATTGATAGATTAGGGCTGTCGTGCTAGTCAGCTTACATAAAATGTCTGATAGCAGTGTGTCTTTAAGCTTGAGTGGGGTGAAAATATTCTTGAGCATTTCATAAACATCTGAGACTGCTTCAGTCAAAAATATTGCCTTTTTGCTTTCTCCCAATGCCTAATTATTAGCCGGATTATCAGGAACATCATGGATATTATTAACAGTGAAATTGGCTTCTAGTTGTTCCATACGCACCAACAGACTCTTGGTCATAACTACACTCTCCTAGTTTCTCAGTCATACCTCTGAAGGTTAATTCGCCCACATGTTCAAACAGCCTTTACTGAAGACTAGATTTTTAAGTATTATTTCTCAGCAAAATAAGCCTCACAACTCAATGGTTTTCTAGAAGCCCCTTCAATCAAATTTGTTTGGCCAGAGAATCCAAAATCCCATCCTCATCTATAGACTATGGTATCTTTGCAGGACAGAATTGAGACTGTGTACAGAACATGAGTTCAAAAGTATCCAACTAATGTAATCTAGTTTTATTACATGTACATATGTACACCGATGGCCACATAATGTAAACAATTAAATAATCATAAATACATTGATAGGATGCCACTCAAATTAACTATGGCTTAAAAAGGAAAGCAAGTTCTAACAACCAACCAACTCATGTTTTCCATAGTTAAAAATTAAAAGTTGACACTTTCTTATCAGCCCATATTGCTACATACAATGCAAATAGAGTTTGCAAGATATTTTTCATGTGTTTGAAAAATATTGTGCCCTTATGCCAGCCTACTGACCAACATGAACTTGCCCCCAGTTGATTTCATTAGCGCAGGGAGCTTCCAACATTTTCACCTGTTTGATGGCCCTTCAAGGTGTACTTTGTACTTGGCACAAAGGTAGGCCAGTATTGAAACATTTTAATTTGAATACAACTGCTCATTTTTGAGTGGATTTATTCAAATATGGGGACATGTGATGTGATGAATTTCCCACAATCAACCCTTTAGCAACTTGATGTTACAAGGATTGCTATTGTACTTCTTGCATCCTATTTTGCAAAATCCGTGAGTGGAATCTGGCATGCGAATGGACTGTATAAATGCACTGTCCTATTTAATGCAGTGCTGGCGGGTGCAATATATATGTATTTATACACATATAATATATATGCAAATTGACAATCCCCTCCAGCCCCACATCCTAGCAGCCCACTGACCTAGGGAAAATAACCTTTGGCATCAGTAGTACCAATGGGAACCATCAAGAAAATTTAAATTAACTGGGTCAAAAAATCTAACCCTCAAATGTTTTGCAGATAATGCCACAGATCCTTTATAATCTATTTTTTAATCTAAATAAAAGAAAGGTTCAAAGCTGCCTGTAGTGATTCAATTACAATAGTAACTACATTACTGAATTTAACTAGTATTGAGAATCAGGAGTTTTTTAAATATTATCTAATGAAGGAATCTGTGAAGGAATTTATGCTAAAGCTTTATTGATAGGATTCATGTACAAAATTGCAGGACATTTGAAATACTAGACATAATAAAATTAACATGGAACAATCAGTCAAAATCACAAGAGCAGAACCATCTGAGAAAATTACTTCAATTTTGCATTTTTGAGCTTTTGTAAACACAAGGGAGACTGCAGGTACATATTGTGCATTAAAAATAAATTTAAATTCATTAGAGCACAATTATAAGGTGATGCAGAGTGATAAGCCTGTTCACAGTTGTCAGCACCATGTACTATTTGTTTTCCAGTTCATTTCCAGACTAATGACAATAATATATGAAAATAGAATAGAAGGTAACATTACTTTTACGATGATTTTAACAACGGTCTAGGTGCTAAGACTTTCAAACAAATGTGGGAACCATTAGGTTATTATTAATAAACAAAGAAGTGTTCAACTGATCATTAAAGCATGCCCATGCAGAATGTGAATGCAGTGCATCAGTGCCCAATGACAAAGCACATTAACTGAATTAATATACACTTTGCTTAGAGAACTGCGTTATATATTTATGCAGAAAATTAACATTGTTGATTAATGACTGGTAAGCAATCTATCATGTTCAAAAATATGGTGGTCTAATACTTTTTGCAAACATTCCTTTGCCCTTTTTGTTCTACCTAATATTTCATGATTAATAGGCATCCAACTTGCTTCCCAACCTCAGTGAACAATTCATGATGTGGACCCCATGGAGATACAGCTATGTGCCAGCCATAAGTCAAATGGTCATTTCCTTTCTCCTGAGTCAGAAGGTTATGGGTTCAAGTCTTGTTCCAGACTTTGGGTACAAAGTTGAGGCAGGCATACCAGTGCAGTAGCAGGGAAGTGCTCCTCTGTTGAAGGTGCCCTCTTTCAGATAAATGTTAAAGCAAGGCCTCGTCTGCCCCCTCAGTTGGATGTGAAACTGTAGGAGGGGATTTTAGGTCAACTAGTTAGATCCACTGACAGATCTTTAATCTATAGTGACAGAGTAGTGAGAAGGGGTTAAATGATTCTACCTAATGAGATAACGTTAATAGTTTGTTCATATGTGAATGCAATAACAATATTAAAATGAATAAAATATGATTTTAAAGTATAAACAGGAATATTAAGTGTATCTTTTAAAAGTATTTTAATATATAAATATATTGTTCGTCTCAGTCAAAAAATGTAAATACTGTAGAAATATAATGATAAGGTCAGAAGTTCAGGTGTTAGAAATCCATTTGTCAGCATAATAAGCATCAGTAGTTTCAAGTCCTGGGACAGTTATTAAAACATAATGTAAAATATTATAGAGGCACCCATTGTCCAGACATAAGAAAGTATCTTTCTAACAGGCCCAGAGAGACACTTGTCTCGCTGTCTTAACAATGTGCCAGTGGGAAAGGTATAGCAATAGAAGCGTCCCTGACAACATAGCAATCAGGAAGTGAGTTTAGCCAGGAGGAAGATGTCCGGTATTAAATGGAGAAATGGAATATCATTATATCAAGTAGCATATTGCAATTGGCTGAGATAATTTGTTTTGTACTGGACTGACATGTTAACACTGAAAGAAATTGAATGTCAGCTAATTAGAAGATGTATCTTAGAAAACAAAAAGTATGATTGTTCTGTTTTTTGGCTGAGAGTCTCAGATCTTTGGAGGAGTCTTGTAGCGTTGAATCAGAGCTATCGGACCATCTAAAGGCCTCCCACAGCGACAGGTTAAAGGTTTGTTTGTGTTGTATGATTTTTGTGTTTTAAATAAATCTTTGTTATGTCTTTTTGAACAGACTTTGCCTTTGTGAGTTTTTCAAATAAATTTAAGTTTTAAGATGTTTAGCCACCATTGTAAAGAAATCCTCATTGGAGTCTTACCCCTGGCTAAGCCAACTTCCTGGGATTATAATCATATTTCATTCAATTTAACACTGTAATTGCATTCAAATATGAAAAAATTGTTAACATTATCTGGTAGGTGGAATCACTTAAGCCCTCTCACTACTCTGTCACTATAGACGAAAGATCTGTCTGGATCTAACTAGCTGACCTAAAATATCCTTCCACAAAAACATACCTTTGTAATATTCCAAAAAGAAGAGCTGGGGAGATATGCCTCATGTCCTGGCCAATGTGTATCCCTCAGTCAACATCACAAAAATAAGTGATCTACCATAATCACATAGCTATTTGTAGGAGCTTGCCATACACAAATTCACCATTCCATTTCCTACATTAGAATAGCGGCTATGCTTAAAAGTAATTCATTGGCTGTGAAATGCTTTGAAATGCGAAGTAGCCTTGAAGGGCACAATATAAATACAAGCTTTTCTTTCTTTTCAATACTATTGAGATTGGCTTGACCTCTGATTTTCCCCTTTCTCTGTGGATATATTGGAGCATCAGCTCTTTGAACAATTGCAGAACCCACATGGCCTTTTTTGACCTCACGTGTGATCTATTTTTTTCACAAAAATCTTCATGCTAGCAGACCAGTAGATCGGTATTGTCAGCTCAAGAGACGGAGTTGCAGAAGAGACACCATGAATGATTCATCATTTTGTCAGAAGGAAGGGTCTTAAAAAAATTAGAGTTGATGTTTTGAGGATAACAGCTAAATCAAATTTAACACCTCCAGTCCATAAGTAAGTGATATTAATATAAGTGTAAGGTGGGCATGCCTTTGTGGCAGGAAGTGTTGAAGTAATTTGCATCCTCGTTAGGAACTGTAAGTTGCATTAATCACAAGTGTGCTATTATTAGTGTGCGTCATGATTTACACCACTTAGAAAAGATAATAGGACAGCACCCTCTGTCTTTTGAGGCAAAGGAGATATTATATTTCATGTTATTATTGATGCCAAATGGCCTAACCTATTAAAATATTTACCATTTACTTAAACTGATAGAGGATACATAAAAGTGGGAGCCATTCCGCTCAATCAGTTGTATATCTGAACAGTGAGACACGCCGTAGCTATTAGGCACAACAACGCGACAAAATCACTTAATGCCATTAAGAAATTTTTATAGATCCATCATTTGATTTTAAAGTAACCCAGCGTATCTATTTTACCAACAACGTAAGACTTCCACTGACTCATAAAAATTTTTCAATGATCTTGCCATCTAAATGATCTCAGTTTTTCAAACAATCTGAAAATCCCCTCATAAAGGTGGCCTGTCTTAGAAGCTAGTTTGTCTCAAAGGGCTTTCGGAACCTCACTTTTTATATACAGAATTCATGACCCACTCCAAGCCCCACATGGGGCAGAGATTTACTAAACATTTGGCAGAAACATTGAAATAATTTATTAATAATTGGAGATTACCCAGTAAAATCTTTACTATGTGGCAGATGAAGGAATGCATTGTGGCAATAGATGCTGTTTTGTCTCAATTCTAGCATCCACAGTGATTTGATTTTAATTATAAGACCGGTTAGTTCCATTTACCAATGGGGGAGAATTTTGTGGACCCTCCAATCAGTGGAATCTTCCGATCCCACCAAAGTCAGTGGAGATTTGAACGGCAATGCAATTAACAGCCCTGCCCTGGTAAAGTTCCACCCATAGAATACAGCACAATAACTTGTACTATAAACGAATGTGCAAGTACTCAGGAAGTAAAGGACAGTATTCCTTTTACTTCTTATCAACAATACATTGAAACATAAGGAAGTATGTATCAATATAGTACTAAGGTACTACTTCTGGATGACTTCATAATTGCTTCCAGTTGGTATAGTGGCATTTTGTTTTGGGAAAAACATCAGGAATTCCAGTTAGTAGACAATTCTGAATGGTAGGGTGCTGAATAACGCATAGTTAATACAGTTTTCTGTACTAACATCTTCTGATCTTCTGACTATAGGAAGCTCTAGGCTCTGATAACATAGTAACTATGTTGTATGCTCACGTCCAAAGCAGTGCTGCTACCTCGGGCCAGAATTTTCTGATCCTGTTTGTGTCGGGCAGGTTCAGCGATAGGAGCAGAAAATGTCACGAGAAGTGCAAAGTTACATTTTATGTTGGTGTGAAAGCATGACACAACTGTCCCCTCCCCCTGTCAGTGAGAGGCCATGCTTCATCATAATAAATTTCATAATAGAATCATAGAATCCTGAAGGACAGAAGGAGACCATTTAGCCCATTAAGTCTGCACCGACAATAATCCTACCCAGCCCTTATCCCTGTAGCCTGACATATTTACCCTGCTAATCCCCCTAACCTACACATCTTGGGACACTAAGAGGGTAGGATTATTGTCGGTGCAGACTCAATGGGCTGAATGGTCTCCTTCTGTACTTTAGGATACTATGATGAAATTTATTATGATGAAGCATGGCATCTCATTGACAGGGGGAGGGGACAGTTATGTCATGCTTTCACACCAACATAAAATGTAACTTTGACATTTTCTGCTCCTATCGCTGAACCTGCCCGACACAAACGGGATCAGAAAATCCTGGCCAGAGGTAGCAGCACTGTTTTGGACATGAGCATACAACATAGTTACTATGTCATCAGAGCCTAGAGCTTCCTATAGTCAGAAGATCAGAAGACGTTAGTACAGAAAACTGTATTAACTATGTGTTAGCTTGGCCAATGCACCTAACATGCACATCTTTGGATTGTGGGAGGAAACTGGAGCACCTGGAAAAAACCCTCGCAGGCAAGGGGAGAACGTGCCAACTCCACCCAGTCACCCAAGGCCAGGACTGAACCCAGGTCCCTAATGTTGTGAGGCAGCAGCGCTAACCACTGTGCCACCATGCGGCCCATAACGTATGGGCAACACAGTGGCTAGCACTGTATCAATTTCAGGCCCATTTGCCAGGATCATCCCCAATCAAAAAATTCCATCCACGACGGTGTGATGACAGGATAGCGTGAAGCACGATTGGTCTCGGGTGTGCAGCTGGCACACGTGAGCATGGCCTTAACCGGGATCTTGGTTCATGTCGCACTATCTGTAACCCTCATGACTTGCCTGGGCTTGTAAAATCTCACTTACTGTCCTGTCTGGAGACAAAATACATCTCTTTAACCTATGCTTAATGCTATCTCCACTCACATTGTCTGCATCTCTAAGACTTGAATAGCAGGTTAGCTGTAAATACTCACATTCTAATCAGTATTCTGTAAACTGCGTGTGACTTTATGTGCCCTTCTTTGATCAGAACCTTCCACACACCTGACGAAGGGATACCGTTTCCGAAAGCTTGTGGGATTACTATCAAATAAACTGGTTGGACTCTAACCTGGTGTTGTGAGACTTCTTACTGTGTTTACCCCCAGCACTACCCAGGTAGTGCCCACTTGATGCCTGGGTAGTGGCCAGTTAGTGCCAGGGTAGTACCAGGGGGCACAAGGGTGAATTGGTTTGCTTACTGTTCACTGGAGTGATCTTTAGAAATGGCGCTCTGGATCGAGTGTCTGATGGGCAAATCAGAGGCGCCCTGTCAGCAACATGCCATGGGACCCGCGAATTAATTTTTTTTTAAAGTTTCGCCTATATGGCGGAGAAAGCTGCCATTTGTATCGGCGGCTTCAACATCACTTTTTCTGCCTGACATCAGCCTTTGCTGATATCAGGGGAAATCCCGGGCTCTGCCATATCTTTCCATTCTCTAGTGATAGAACTTCTCCAGTTAAACGAGATTTCACCAGAGCTGAATTTAAAAGGGAATAGTTTTAAATGCAACTACTCCCTATTGCTTAATTAACCATTTCTTATTGCTAACAGTTCCCTCCAATGGAATGTGTACATTTCAAAACTCCATAAAAAAAACAAAACCAATTTATTTTTTGTTGTGCACGGGCCCACAAAGCTCAACATTCAGAGCAAATTCAATAATGAGCTTAGTTAAACTAATGCAATGTTCTTGCTGAGGCATGACAGGGTGATGTATTACAATACAAACAGCCTTCAACTGCAGCATCAACTAAAGGGCAGGAAGCAGGCTATGCAAATACAGGCAAGTCTAGTCAGCAGTGATAGCCGTGCCTGTGTAATTGAGGTATTTATATGAGCATCTAACAAATGGAAGGGCATTTTTGAAAACAAAATAAATGAATTGAGTGTGAACTGATCCTGAAATAACAATCATCCTATCAGTTAGTGGATAAGAAAAGGTTGCAGAATGATATTCCTTTCACATTAATGGATGCTGGATGATTGCCAATCATGTTACGCAGAAGTTAAAAGTGGATTTTCTCAGAGCTGCAAATTTCAAGACAGCCAAGCTTATTCAGTTCTCTGAATGAAGTAACAAATAATAGACGAGGGCAGGGGAGTGGCTGTAGCACAATGCACATGAAGTTTCAGAAGATGCAACACAATAAGACTCACGATTAAGCTTGGGGCATGGGCAGTCAGGGGCTAGGAAACAGAATGGATTTAAGGATGGCTAAGAAACAAGAAACAACATTTTAAGGGAAGCTGCTGGGACTGATGGAATGTGGGAAGGAATGCACTGCATAAATAAGGATTTGATTTGATTTATTATTGCCACATATATTAGTATACAGTGAAAAGTATTGTTTCTTGCGCACTATATGGACAAAATATACTGTTTATAGAGAAGAAAAGGAAAGAATGAAGAATGTAGTGTTATAGTCATAGCTGGGGTGGAGAGAAAGATCAACTTAATATGAGGCAGGGCCATTCATAAGTGAGATAGCAGCTGAGAAGAAGCTGTTTTTGATTCAGTTAGTATATGACCTCGAACTTTTGTATCTTTTTCCCAATGGAAGAAGGTGGAAGAGTATATGTCCAGTATACTTGATTATGCTGGCTGCTTAAGGCAGGGTAAGTGTAGGTAGTCGTTTGGTAAGAGGCTGGTTTGCATATGGAGTGGGCTTTGTTCATGACTCTGTAGTTGCTTGCGGTCTTGGAGACAGCAGGAGCTGTACCAAGCTGTGATACAATTAGAAATAATGCTTTCTGTGGTGCATCTGCAAAAGAGTCGTAGCAGACATGCAAAATTTCCTTAGAGTACTGAGAAAGTAGATGCGTTGGTGGGATTTCTTAACTATAGTGTCAATGTGGAGGGACCAGGACAAGTTGTTGGTGATCTGAACACCCAGAAATTTGAAGCTATTGACCATTTCCTCACCCCTGTTGATGTAAACAGGGGAAAGTCCTCAACTACACTTCCTGAAGTTGATGACTATCTGTTTTGTTGACATTGAGGGACGATTCGCATCAGTTCACCAGATTATCTCTTTTTTGTACTCCGTCACATCATTGTTCAAAATCTGACCCACTACGGTGGTGTTATCAGCAAACTTGAAAATCAAGTTGGAGGGAAATTTGGCCACAAGATGGCCAGAAACCAATTAAATAAAGAATTTAGAAGGAATTTTTTTATACAGAGTGTCAAGAATGTTGAACACACAGTCACATGAAGCATGACTGGAGAAAGTTTGATGGATACATGAGGGAAAAGAGAATGGAGTGATTAAAGGACAGGGCCGGAAGAGATCATTATGAGTGGGAAGAGGGTTGTGTAGATTATTGACAATGGCAGGAACCAGTTGGGCTGAATATTTTGTATCTCTGTTGTTGAATCCAGGTATATAATTAGGCAGTTATGTGTGTATATTCCCAAACTTTCAAAAGCAATCAACAGTTTTGAGAATATTTCACGTTGTGTCTGTACTTCCTGTTACAAGAAAGCGCTGGGAAATTCTGATAAATAATAGCATCGAGTCACGTAACAGAAAAGTTCCTTTCAAACTCCATCTCAAAAGTGCCTGACATGCAGCATGTCTCCCTGTAACTTTTCACCTAAGCTCTCCACTCTTATTTCTCACACTGTCACCACCTATTATTTCCCTAAATAAACAGATATTGCATTTTAAAAACTGTCTGAAATAATAGATTGGAAATAAATTTAAAAACTGATTATTCCTGAACTTAACCAAAGTCCTGGACTTGCTGTAATCCTTTTACAAACTATATCCAACATGGAAACAGTTCACAGTATATTTACCTACTCTGTTGCTGTGTCCCTTTATTCCATGTCTCTTCATCTACCTACCCAATCTGACCTTGGAAGTGAATTGAAGAGGTTGACACCTACCAAGGCCCAATTGAATCTGCCCAGGCAGAAATGAATGGGATTCAGTTACCCACCTCCTGATTTCACTTCCCCTCAATGGTCAGTTGCCTGTCAGACAGGATTGGTCAAAATGACTGATTGTGTATAAAGCAGTTTCTCTTGTTCTCCTTTCCATAACTTAATCTTATTCTCATAGTTTTGTCATTGACCCTGTAATTTCTGCAAATAGTCTGAGTCTATCTGCTCTGAGCCACCCATTCATAATTTTTATCACATTGTTTACGAGGTGTATTGTTCCAATGAACAAGAGCTCAATTTTTTGAGCTCTGCTTTGGAATTTGTATTTCCTCACACCAGGTAGCATTGCAGTGAATCTGCTTGTACCCTCCCTATCAAGTTTCAAAATACTTCCAATGATGTGCAGCCCAGTACTGGCCACTGTGCTCACACTGAGGATATTAGTGAAAGGGTCATGTGCAGTATTTCCGAAAATGGAGTGTATCAGCCCACTGCTGGTGTGATGGCCTGCCCTCCTGAGTGTCCAATCAGCTTTTTCCCATCCACGAGGCTCCCAGCCAAGGTGTAGCCCACTCTTCTTCACTCTAGGTTCAATTTTGCCTTTGTTGTAACCATTGCACCTCTTTGAACCATCCTTTTGTTTCTTGTCTCTTTTGGCGTGCACTATTATCCATTTTGTCACTCAGGCCCTCCAACTTATTCCAGTCCTTTGCTCTTTCCTGCCTTTCTCTTGCCCCAGGTTCTCTACTTGATTAAAAGTGCTTAATCTCCAACATCTTCTGGTTCTGATGAAAAATTACCGAAGGCTATTTTATCACCTCTCGTCTGGTGAGTTTGCTGACAGGGAAGGCAGTTAAGCAAGCTGGACATGGGCATGCAAGCACCCCGCTGCCTTTCACCTCCGCCTGGGCAAGAAAGCCCACGGTGGGACTTCACACCCACTGCCAATTGAGATCCTTAAAGGCAAGTAAAATACTACCTATGTGTCTAATACCATTACTGTTGGTGTTAATCTAGCTGTGGGAACGTCTGTTGCCATGCAGCACGCATGGCAAATTTCACTGTGAGGATGGGTTGCTTGTGCTTTCCAGTGGTGAGGCACATTGGTGGGGAGGGAGGGTAGGACCAAGCAATGGGGAGAGAAGGATAGCTGAGGCCACATCCCTGCCGAAATCCCCACCTCCACCACTGTGACCCCTCCATTCACCTTGACTTCTGACAGGTGTTGCTTCTCGGTCCTGGACCCCCAGTGGCTGTCTTTCCCACTGCGGCCACCGCCTCCCTAGCTGAGATTATGAGCAGAAGTACTGTTGGCCCTTGAGGGCAGGATATCCAACCCCAGGTCCAGGATACTGTGATAGCTCACTTACAGCCCTGAGAAGAGGCAACACGGTGGGCCCTCCAGTCTGCAGCAAAAGCCTCAACACCTCCATAATGTTCCCCTGTGAACTCAATTTCTCTCTTCAAAGCTGCTGCTTGGCCTGCTGTGCATTTCCAGAATTTTCTGTTTTTATTTTACCTTATTGAGTAAACGGATTATTTTGATCAGGTCACACATGTTTTAGTGCATTTTGAATTTTATCAAATCATTCCTCTTTCAGTAACACTTCCATTTTGTAGCAGCTTTAACATTGGAAAATATTCCAAAGTGTTGAATTGGAGTCAATAAAAAGTGGACCCAAGCCAAAGAAGGGAATTATGAGAACTGATTCAAAGCTTCGTCAAAGCAATTGATTCGAAGAATGTTATTATTTTAAACCATACACAGGCAAATGAAAGTAGATGCATAACTTTAATCAAAATCTGATTCTCACTAATTCTATGAGTGCCTTGGTCCTCATGTCCCCCCCACCCTCCCAACTATTAAAAAGCCTTTGGGGTCCTTGTTCAGCAGAAGAATGGCTTCTCTGCAGACATTTAACGGTTGACTGATCGTTAATAGACAGGAGGCAGAATTTCTGCCTCAAGGACATGATATCTACCTTAGTGAACTGCCAGACAATCAGAGGTCTGCAATGCTCCAGTACCAGCAGCCAATTGCTGCTAGTGCACTTGGGGCTTCTGGAGGCGTTCAGTGCTAGGTTGGGACTTGCTATGTGATTGTCCCCCCTCCTCCGCCACCAATCTATGCAGGAAAACCTGCATTTTGTGTGGAGCTCTCCCAAAACTGCTTGAATCCCAAATAGCTCTTAAGTGGGTGTTAATTGAAAGGCCTCAAATGGCCCACAGGCAGGTGGGCTATCCAACATCACTTCTATCACTGATTAAATTGCAATAGAGCCATGTGCAGAGGCAGCAGACAGGCAGCCTGCTGGGTTTAACATGAAACCTCCCCCTTCCAGCTCCAAGCCTGGTGGTGAGGACAGAGGCAATAATAAATGTCTTACCCAAGAATGGCATCTGAATTCACTGCCCTGAAAAGGAACAAGACATTTCGCAGGGCATCATGGACAAGTGCACCCATCCCAGGTGAGAGGTCCCAAGCTCAAGTACTTCCCCCTCAGCCTGAACCTCCCAGACCCCAGGTCCCTTGGCGAACACGCCATCTGCAACATAGAAGTAGCAGAGAGGTACATGGGAGAATTGTGCCCTAAATCAGAGTTGTGTTTATATTCATTGAACATACCCTTTCATTTAATCCAATTCTTGACCAAGGCAGTTCAATGTTCAGAGTTAAAAAGGATAACGGGACAAAACATATTCTCATAAAAAAAAATGAAAGCAGAATCTTTCCTTGTGTATAAAGGGCCTTGTTGATCTTGGGAAGCATCTTGGCATTGCTCCCAGAAAGCGGGTTTTCCAGGAGGGAGTTGGTCATCTTTGGTTACATGTAGCTGCCCTCCAGCATCCAGTTCCATATCTTGGAAAAGGAGATGGGCATCACATTAATAAACAAGAAGGTAAAGCGGGCAGCCATTTCTTGGCAAAATCTTTATTTTAAAGTGAACTTGAGACTTCCTATTAGCAAAGTTCAGCTGCCAAATGAGGATTTATTTATCAATTGCATGGAAAATACGTTCCATATTTGCAGGTAGCTTTAACTTGAAGTCTGATGGTATTTATTTGTGATCCAATCATCCCACAGTCCTATGTTAAACATTGCATGTTGTTTTGTATGTCCAATATGTTTATATGACTTGATCAGACATGGATGTTTAATTTTTTTTTTAGGGGAATTCAATTTTGTAATAAACTGCAGGTGTTAAGTCACAGTGTGATTTAACACCTGCAAAAAGACAAAACTCATCTAGGGATCAAACTCCACAGAAGCTACATAAGTTCATGGCAACTCTCATACGTGTAAAAAAAGTCTGATCTTACAGCAATAAATCACTTCGCTACTAAGTCACTAAGGGCCCAACAGTGACATTACTGATTTGTGGTAGTGATTAAAGAGGCTTTAATTCAAGACACCAATGCTTGTAGTTGATTTTAGACAGGGTTGAGCTTAGGTAATTAATTTATCATTTTATTGGCACAAAACAGCGTAATAGTGGAATGGTACAAATATCCCAGTGAATTATGGCATGGCCATAATAAGTGTCACACTGTACAATTCTCTGAGATTTCTGCAGCATAAACTGGGCTCTACGCCAAGTTTATTACCAGGGAAGACTCCAGAAAATTCTGGCTCTATATTTTCAGGTTTTGTTGAGGGTGGATGCATGTCAGAGAACTAGAAAGCAGCATTTTCAAAAATGGAGATGGAGCTAACTTGGATCCAGGCAGCCCCTGACTTTCTGACATTCGAATTACAACGAAGAACACTTACAACATTTACAAATTGATGCTCTGTTTCGTCTTTACGACGCCACGCCAGTGAACAAATTTAAACACTCATGCGTGAGCATCAATGTCCTGTACCACCCATCTCCCTGACTCAAGACACTCAGTTGCTCTTCCAAAGCAATATCACGTGGTGAATCTTCGTGTTTCAAACTTTTTCTTAAAATTTATATTTTATAATATTAATTTATTGCGATATTGCTTTATCGTAACTGATTGAGTACACAATTTTGGGCTACCTTGGTGAAAATAGGGCATTGGGCCTTGGTTCAGGAAACAATCCCCCATTTATAACACATTTCTTCTGGGAAATTGGTTCTGATTTATGATGTTCTGACTTAAGACATGGTTTTCATGGTTCAATAGTGTTGTAAGTCCAAGGACTGGGCAATTAGTTTAATGTCTGAGGCAAGAAAAATTTTACAGTCTTTAACTAAGTCAGTATTATTAAATATCTTGATGAAGGGAAAATAACTAGTGGTTGTCAACATGGATTTCAGACAGGAAGCTCGTGTTTGATAAATTGGAGAGAGTTCTTTGAGCAAATTACTTCTAAAAGATTTAATTTTCAGATGTCGCTGGATTCCGGGGAAGTGCCGGAAGATTGGAAAGCGGCTAATGTTACGCCATTGTTTAAGAAGGGTGCCAGGCAAAAGGCAGGGAATTATAGGCTGGTTAGTTTAACGTCTGTTGTAGGTAAAATGTTAGAATCCGTCATCAAGGAGGAAATAGCGAGGCATCTTGAGGGGAATTGCTTGATAGAGCAGACGCAGCACGGTTTCGTTAAGGGGAAGTTGTGTCTGACAAATTTATTGGAGTTCTATGAGGATGTGTCTAGGGCGGTGGATAGAGGAGAGCCGGTGGATGTGGTCTTTCTTGATTTCCAGAAGGCGTTTGACAAGGTACCTCACAAGAGGTTATTGCAGAAGGTAAGGGGGCATGGAGTTGGGGGTAGGGTGTTAGCGTGGATAGAGGATTGGTTGTCAAATGGGAGGCAGAGAGTGGGGGTTAATGGGTGCTATTCGGATTGGCGGTTGGTGACTAGTGGAGTGCCCCAGGGGTCGGTGCTGGGGCCTCAGCTATTTACCATTTATATAGATGATCTGGAGGAGGGAACCGAGTGTATGGTGTCGAAATTTGCTGATGACACCAAGATTGGTGGAACGGCAAATTGTGCGGAGGGTGTGGAGAGTCTGCAGAAGGATCTAGATAGGCTGGGCGAATGGGCCAGGAACTGGCAAATGGAATTTAATGTTGGCAAGTGCGAGGTGGTCCACTTTGGTAGGAATAATGGTAGGAAGGACTATTACTTACGTGGCGAAAAACTGCAGCAGGCGACGGTGCAGAGGGACCTCGGGGTCCTTGTGCATGAGTCGCAAAAACCCAGCCTGCAGGTGCAGCAGGTGGTCAGGAAGGCTAATGGGATGCTGGCCTTCATAGCGAGGGGGATTGAATATAAAAGTAGGGAGGTCTTGCTGCAGCTGTACAGGGCACTGGTGAGGCCGCAGCTGGAGTACTGTGTGCAGTTTTGGTCGCCGCACTTACGCAAGGATATTTTGGCCTTGGAGGGAGTGCGGAGGAGGTTTATTAGGCTGATGCCGGAGTTGAGGGAGTTGAGCTATGAGGAGAGGCTGAATAAACTAGGCTTGTACTCGTTAGAGTTTAGAAGAATGAGGGGAGATCTCATTGAGATGTATAAGATGATGAATGGGATGGATAGGATAGAGGTGGAGAGACTCTTCCCGCTCAAAAAAGACAGTAGGACTAGGGGGCACAGCCTCAAGATAAAGGGGGGGCGGTTTAGAACGGAGTTGAGGAGGAACTTCTTCACTCAAAGGGTGGTGAATCTCTGGAATTCTCTGCCCGTTGAGGTGGTGGAGGCTGCCTCGCTAAATATTTTTAAGACGCGGGTTGATGGGTTTTTGATAAGCGAGAGGATTAAGGGTTATGGGGAGAGGGCGGGAATGTGGAACTGAGCCATGACAGATCAGCCATGATCTTATTGAATGGCGGGGCAGGCTCGAAGGGCTGGATGGCCTACTCCTGCTCCTATTTCTTATGTTCTTATGTTCTTATGACAGAAGGATTTTCTTTTACACAGTGGATTCTGAGGTAATGAAGTCACAACTGAGTTACTGATTGATGCAGAGAACATGTCAACATTCAAAGAAAAGGTTGATAAATAGTTGAAGGAAAAAAGGGTTAAAGGGATGCAGAAAGAGTGATAAAGGGATGTGAAAGGAGGGATAAAGGAATGTGGAAAAAGGAAGCCTTTTGTAAAAAATTGCTTTGCCCACTGTCTGGATTCTTTGGTGAATTGACCATTGCCAGATTCACAAAAATAACCACTGGGAAAAGCTGGTGGAAAAACAATCAACTTTCTGTACAGCAAGTCTGAATGATTTCAGCTCATATTCTGTGTCACTAGTAGTTGCATGAGACCGGCACTGCAGGAGCTAGAAACTGCCACTAAACCAGATATAAAAACGGCTTCAGAAAATCAGCTGTTAATCACGCCAAGGTATCTGTTCTGCTAACTGAGTTGTGATTAAGTCACTCATGACCCTGTTGTTCTCTGTAAACATTCACATGAAATTAATGGTAAGATAGACACTTCTTAAAAAAAAAACAGTTTCAGTGAGCAAATACTAGGTCTCCCCGCTTTATTTTCATGCTTGATATAGTTCTCATGGTACTCCAGACAGGATATATTTTAAAAATACATAACCTTTTCCTTAGAGATCTGTCCTTTTTGTACTGGAGGTAGTGACTCATGCTGCTGAGTGGCAACATGGATGCCAACATCCTGTATTAGCTCACTCAAGTGATAGTCTTCTCATGCAGCTAGACATTGAAAATTGACAGGCTAGTTGCTTTGGAGGGCACAGGAATTGAACTTAATACTGTTTGCAATTGACATTTGCATAGTAGCATTTTCTGAAGAGATGAGGAGTAGGAACTCTGGCTAATTACTCTTCCCTTCTCCTATCTTTAAACATGTTGAAAGTGCAGGGGAGTCGGGCTGTTAAAATTATTGCGCAGGCTTTTCACCATCTGCTTCAGATCAGCTAAGGCAGCACATTGCAGAGCCTGGAACCTTGTAGGTCTATCTGACTTAGCTTCTTTCTGGGCAATTAAACTGCCCACAAAGCCACCAGGGAAGCAACTCGGCTGAAAAGCAATCATCTTCTCCAATCCACCACAGCTCATGTCTTCTAACTAAGAATAGACACTTTTGCCACATGATTGATCACACTTCACCTTATTGTGTTAGTTAGAGATTCTTCTTAACGCTTCAGTGCAATATCTATTGATTAGGACAACCGAATTGGCATGTTCAGCTTGTTTTAAATGAAAGTTTTAGTTAGGCAATGTTTGTGTTAAAAATTGTAGTGGAAAAGTATGCAACAAAGTGGGAAAGTGCATCACTGACACTTACAGCATCATGAATTTTTATTGAATTTTGAAACTATTGGAATCACTGCACTGTACCTTTGAGTGCACAGTATTTTTTTTATTGATATCCTCAAAAGAAACGACCATGTATGATTTGCATGGTCAAACAGGAGATTAATGTACATCCAGAGAGCAGTGGAGAAACAGAAAGCCAATACTTACTGTTAAGCGTTTTGAAGCATCCACCTCAATCATTCCCTTTAAGAGATTTTGACAGTCCGGTGGTATAAAGTGTGGCATATGAAACACTCCACGTTTTACCTTTTCCAATAACTGTCTCAGATTATCATCATCAAATGGCAATGCTCCCTACAGAAGCAGGAAAGCTCAGTGTTAACATTCTTGTTTATAAGTCAATGGATAAAAAGTCTCACGTTAGAAGTACACTGATCGCAACTTTCTTTTCTTCGAACTTTTCTGGATTTGTTTTAGGGCAAACAGTCATTAGCTGAGCTAACTGCAAAGATTTGTAAACTACTTTGTCCTTTTTCTTGAATGCTGAAATGCAGAATAATAATAATTGAGGTGAAATTTCACAGAGGCACCAACAATTCCGATTTCCTCAAATATCACCCATTTATATAATGCTTTTATGCTCTGTGGTAGTTGTTGTAAAGCTCCTCTTGTGAGCTCCAGATGGCCCAAAGTGCAATACAACCAAATAATAATCATGAAGCATAGTTACTGTTGTAATGTAGAAAACAAAGGAAGCAATTTGTGCACAACAGATCAATGAGATAAAGACTAGAGAATTTGCTTTTAATGATGTAGGAAAAGGGATAAATAGGACACGGGGCAGAACATGCCTTCTCTTCTCTGATGAGAGGGCAGATATGGCCATCGTTTAACAATTCATGTGAAAGACCAACATCTCTGACCATGTAGCAATCCCTAAGTACTGTACTGAAGTGCCAGCCTAGATCATGCATTCAAGTTTTTGGAGCACATGGGACAGGAAGTCTTAGTAATAGTAGCCGTTATGGATTTATATAGATTTGGATGCATCTTTGAGGGTTTGGATGGTCAACAATGTTTTCACTTAAATAAGCAAAAGTTTTCTATATTCACTGTAATCTTATTTGACACTGCCAGAAGAACTTTCTTAAGTGAGTCTTTGTCCATGGTACAAACCATTCCCTACTTGCATCCACTAGGAATGAGAAAATATAACAATAGGGTATGTAAAATGACCAACTGCTCCAATTTAATCCCTCTCCTTCTTCCTCCAGATGGCAGTGGTAGAGGGACAAAAACAATGATACCGACACAAATGCATCTTTCCCGTAGCATAATACAATCAAAAGTTAATATATGAAGGGAAATAACAGGTAATGCAATGCAAGACAAGCACATTATTTAAAGTCTTAAATTGAATGTTCTCTATGAAGATACAAATAGCCTTGAATTGGTCCTGAATTGGTATTCTGAAAATATTTCTGTCAATTAAAATTGATTTTTCTGGAGCTTTGGAAAGAACATCCGTGAAAAACTGCAGTTCAAGTAGTAATTATTCTTGCTGTGCTGCTTTCATGAGTGTAATGGTCTCTTGCTGTAAGCAGGTCAGATAATCAGAAAAGTGAGGAAAATAAAATACCACATTGGCTATGCAATGAACTCTGGTCTGTTTAATCTTCTGGGACTGAATGTTTGAATGCAAGTGATCATTTCCATTGTTTAGGGTTGATAATGAGACTGATGCAAGAATACTAAATCCAGTAAGTGAAAAAAAATACCTTGGGGCCCATTTTAACCCTACCTGCTGTGCGGAAAGTGGGCAGATGGAGAGTGAGAATAGCCTCTGCTGCTTACTCTGATCTGTTATATTTCAGTGGGGTGATATTTTAAATAGGTGAGGGTGACATCCTGCAGGAAGTGGTGGGGCTTTCGTTAAGTATGAGATTGTATTGGGCCTGACTCTATTTTTAATCCCAGGCCTGTGCAGGAACTCGTTGTGGCTTAACCACCAGGCTAATTTGGTGGAGCACAAGTAGAAGAGGCTTTGAAAGGTAATTTAATCCCATTTTTAATTTACTTGTGCAAAGGCAGGTGTCTCCTCTATGTCCCACAAGGCACATCCAGGCCTCCACTGCCTTGTGCATCCCTCCTACCTTACTGGCCGTGATGCCCTTCTGACCTCAATCCCAATAATTTACCTGAAGGGTAGAGATGGATCCATTCGGACACCATTGCCAGCATCCTATAGCATGAATCCACATGCCCAACTGCACACCTCCCACTGGACTGAGGGGGAGATAATCCTTGGAGCTAAAAGTTTCCTGATCTCATGCTTTAAGGTCAAGATTTTGTGCTGCTGTCTGCCTTGGTTCTGAAATGCACAACTGCTCCAGGTATTGAAATTGGTCCTCGTGTCCCCAGATGAGCTTTACAGCCTTCTTCATAATTGAACTTGGTTGCCAGTTAACAACTGATGTGCTAACATTAATCCCTTACTTATCTGAACATCAACACAATGCAATATAATCTCTCTAATTCGCCTGCTGTAAATGGGGTGTTAAAGTAAAAATATTCTATCCATGAAAAGAAATAATGGGTGAGATATTCTCCAATATCAGCAAAGGCCAATGTCAGACAAGAAAAGCCATGTTGAAGCAATTGGCAGGACTTTGAGGAAAACGGCAAGTAGGGGCTCCAAGTCATATCCTGATGGGCAGCCTCTGATCCGTCCACTCCGCCATCTACTCACCGAATCGATAACCCAGTGCTCATTTTTAAAGGCCATCCCAACAAACAACAAGCATACCAGCAAACAGTCTTCACTCAAGTGCACCCCTGGTATTACCCTGTCAAGACCTTTTTCCCTTGGAGTGTGCACTTATATCCAAACTCCCCGGGGAGTACTACTCGCCAGGTGCATACCTTCCGAGACTAGTCGTGCTTCACGGCTTTCTGACATCACACCACCATGGTTTCACGAAGGATAAGATCCAGCGTATAGGCCCAACAATGAGATGCTAATTTATTACAATGATGTTCCCGACATTGGATGATGGGAAGTGCAGCCTACCAATGACGGTGGGGGGGGCGGGGTAGGGGGGGGATGCTCTCTTCCTGCTTTTATGACAACATGAACTATGACTTTGGTCTTCTCTCGCATTTAGGCCGGATTCCAACTTAGAGGCCTTCAGTCATAATCCCAAGGATGGTAGCTTGGCTCCTCAGCCGAGCACATACACCAAACGTCCATCATCAAACTCACCTGACTTGAAGAGGAGTGGAAAACTCTGGCCTATGTCTCACTAATGAAATAGTACAGGTTAATGTACTTAACAGGATAACTAAAAAGGTTTTCGGATATATTTTCTTGTATTGAAACAGTTTATTTATTGCGTATTACTAGTTTCATGCAGTGTCTTGCTTTTAAATAAATTTGAATTTATTTATTAGTTTTAAGTTGAAAGTAATGATCTGTCAGTATGAAACACTTGGAGAATATGGTGGGCATCATGTGTAGCTCTCAATGTATGTTATTCAATTGCTAGTCCCATGGTACTAATGGTTCTACAGTTAATGTAGATTGATAGGATTTGGGCTTCTCTTGACACATTTGCCCATTGTGTACAGCAAAAAGGCCATTCAAATATGAACCAAATCCTTTATAGGAGCCATTCATACCATGGGCCTACCAATTAGATAAAATGGGTTGACAACTACACATGATGCCTACCATATTCTCCCATATGCTCCAAAAGGTAAGAAGTACTGATAGAACATTACATTCAACCTAAAACTAATAAATAAACTCAAATTTATTTAAAAGTAAGACACTGCATGAAACTACTGATACTAACTATTAATATTAACTAATGCAATAAATAAACTGTTTCGATACAAGAAAATATCTCCAAAAGACTTCTAGTTCTCTTCAGACTCTGGCAGACTCTGTGAAGGATATTATAAGTCAGATTGATATTGTAGAGAATTTCTTTTTGCATCTACTGTTACTGAGGAAGTGTGAAACAGAAGGCTGTTCTTCTGCTATATGTATGTCTTTATTCTGATATTAAGGCAAGCTCTTTTGAAGGCAAGATCAGATTATTCTCAAGGGTCAGGCAACTGATAATAATAACAATACTAACATTTAATCAGCATGACAGTAGTTTCCTGGGCACCTGATGATTCATTTGTTTTCAACACTTTACTCCTCTTGAACAAGACTCCCTTGATGGTTCAGAGATTTGAAAACATAAATTTTGGTCTCTTCCTAGTTCCCGAACTCTCAAATATCAGTGTCTGAAAGGAGGATTGTTCAGCTTCCAAAAATACTTTGACATAATTGATTTCCGAGTCCAGGAATCTTAACATCAAAGTCTACTCAACTTGTAATGATGTGCTAACAGCTAATGTCCGTACTATTATCTAAAAAGTATAAAAGATGTTCAACTACCATTGTATAGTTGAGAAGGTGGCTGCCTTTTCTGTGGAGTGCCAGCGCTTCTCCCAAAGCTTTGTCCAAATAAAACAGTTTGTTGAACCTCCAAGTCTGACTCTGAAGTGGTGAATTTCCCACGCCAATACAGCTTGAGCTTGGCAACACTAACAGTTCCTAATTGAGTTAATCTTTTCTAACAATCTGCCCAAGTCTGGCGGTATCCTTGGCCTTTCGGGTAGTTGGTGTCATATTAAAAATAATAATGCCCAGGCTAGCAGGCGCTGGTTGGGTCAGGGTGCCAAAGAGTGTCTTCACCTTTCACCTTGGGCAGCAAGGTTTCGGGCCCCGTAGATTTGAAGCACCTTCCCCTTATGGACCTAGGATCTCCAGCCCATCTTACCCCTCCACCAGCCCCTTCCTCTCCACCTCCCTAACTAACCCCCAACATTTTGATCATCCCCCTCCTGACCTCCCCCCCCTTGCCCCAAGGGCATCTCCTGTCCTCCTGCCCCAGGACTTCTGGTACTTACCTGAACTGCAGACCTGGACTTCGGTTTAGGCACGGTGTTGCAATACCTTTTCTGACCACTGCAGTGCTGTACCTGGTGGGGAGGAGGGCAGAGAACTGTTGGACAATCTGGTAGACCAATAGCTCTCCAAGATGGGACTTGCATCCAAGTGTAAACAGGAGTCCTGCCTGTTGCCAACTAATGCTCAATTGAGCATAAAATCGCGGTGGAGAGACTGTTCTTTTCAGCAAACCGCTTAATAGATGGGCAGGCAGAAGGTTGCCTTTTAGGCCGTGCCCTGTGTGCATCAGGAATAGCTTCCTCTCCAAAGATGATACTCTCTCCCCTTTTGCCACCTCACCTAGCCTCCCAAACCCACCCTCCCACCTCCCTAGCTTGCACTATACACACACTAACTAGAGCTGAACATAATAAGTCAAAGTAGGTTTTGTAAAGGTAAATGCAGCAAAATACAGGAAGCTTTTTTTAGACTAAAAAAAACTGTATATTACCTACTGTCACCCAATTTAATGGCTGGATTTGCTGGGCCCTCCTGTTAGTGGGATTTTCAGTTTTGCTGAAATCAATGGGGATTTAAGTAGATCACTGCGGGAAAATCCACTGCAATATTGCCGGAAAGACACGGCTAATGTACTGCAATTTAAAAAAAACTTAAGAATGAAATTAATTGATTCTTGTATGTTTTGAACAGCGATTTAACTCAAAATTTCTCAAAATAAATGCAACTCCATAGGATTATTTTGTACATTAAGAAATAATAACAAAGCTCCCTTCATTTTAAAGTAACACTTCAGTGTTTAAGCCTAAGCATCAAATATATGTTTCAGCATGCAACAGAATTGATCCCCAGGCCATGATTAATGTTGGCTCTAAATAAAAGCTTTCTGATCAAAGGACAAGCCTGTGTAATTAATGTCAAAAGCACAGAAGCAGAGATCAGGACCCGCATTAAATAATAATGAAAGAAAAATGGCTGTTTTAAAATGTCAAATCATATGTTCTTGTGTATAATAAGTTTAATATAATTAGATTCATCGTGGTTCCAAATGAGAATGGAGGCATCAACACAATTTTTCTATAGCTCAATCTTAGCAATGGCAATTATAGGAAAATAAAATGATTGTCACATATTTTGCTTTCTTCGCAAGGTTACATAGCCAGACTCAAAACAAATCTTTCATATCTTTTTCCAGGTTATTCAGGTCTTCCAAGTTCATAAAATGAGTTTTCTGTTTAAAATATCTAAAAACATGCCTGCAGCTGATATTGAAAATTTTCAGGATCATGGGTAAGCTTGAATCCCAATGTCTTATTTGACATAATTATCGAGTCTGAAAGGAGATACAAGGAAAGAAGGTGGAAGCTGGACATGAAGCTGAGATATAACAGCATTTTACAAAGGGTGGAGAATATTAGAACCAGGTCTGCTCGTGTTGAGAATATCCAAAGGGAGCTGGACAGCTAACTGGATGAGAGAAGGGATGGCGGAGCCTTTGTGATATTAGAGTATGGTGTTTTTGTGGCTTTTTAATAGGCTACATTAGACAGTAATTTTCTTTTAAATGTAGCAAGAACGAAAGAGATTTCAAAATTCTTAGTAAGTTCTCAGGACTGCGATTACTCCAAAGAAATCTAAATTTCATAATGACCTTGAGGTATTTGATATTTAACCATGATTAATGGGAAATGATTTATGACAAATGTATAAGTGGTACCATGACTGGAGAATATCACATAATGTCGCAGAGCAGATTATTCTAACAAATACATTACAGAAAATTCAAAAGACAAAACAAGTATGTGAAATGTTAGGAACTTTTAAAGAGATTTTACTGCTTATCTCTGTGCTATTCCTTGGTGACATCACCTGAAAACACAGCGTTAGTCTTCACATGTAGGCTTATGACATGCAGCTCTACCTCATCAGCACTTCTTTCAACCTCTCTATTGTTACTAAATTATCAGACATTTCTTGCAATTGAATATTGAGAAGCCAGAAGCCATTGTTTTTGACTGCTGTTGAGAAAATTCTATTCTGATATCTGTGCTTGCCAGGATATCAGGGTGGGCAGCACAATGGCACAGTGGTTAGCACTGTTGCCTCACAACTCCAGGGGCCTGGGTTCAATTCCTCCTTGGGTCACTATCTGTGTGGAGTCTGCACATTCTCCCTGTGTCTGCATGGGTGTTCTCCGATTTCCTCCCACAGTCCAAAAGACATGCAGGTTAGATTGATTGGCCACATTAAATTAACCCGAGTATCAGGGAAAGTAGTAGGGTAAATATGTGGGGTTACAGTGCACGGGCGGAGTGCAGACTCAATGGGCCGAATGGCCTCCTTCTGCATTGTAGGGATTCTATGGTTCTATGTTCATTTTTCTCTCTGGAAGCTGTTTGAGACTGAACTAGACTGTAACCTCAGCTCATCTGAAGCCAAAACCCTCATTCTATTGTTACTTGTAGACTTGACTATTTAAATGGGCTCCTTGCTGATCTCCCACATTCTACTCTCCATAACTTGAGGTCATCCAAAACACTGCTGCTCATGACTTAACCAACGTCAAATCAAACATGGCTTGGGTGGGATTATGGTCGGTACAAGCTCAATGGGTTGAATGGCCTCCTTCTGTACTGTAGGGATTCTATGATTCTAAGTTTCGTTCACCTCTCCCCCTTGTGCTCATTGGGAGCGAATGTAGATCAATCAGGAAACATCTTGATTTTAAAATTTTCATTTATTTTCAAATTTCTCCAAAGCCTCAGGCTTCCCTAGCTCTACAATCTCCTTCAGTTTCATAACAGTCCGAGAGCTCTGCGCTCACCTCATTCCGGCTTCTTAAGCATCCCTGGATTTAATCAGTCTATCATTGGTGACTGTCACTAGTCAGCTAGAACCAAAGCTCTGGAATTCTCTTCCTATGCCTCACTGTCTCTCTACCTTGAAACTGTCCTTGAAGATGTTCCTTAAAATCCACCTCTCTGACCAAATGTTTAGTCATTTGATCCAGTGTCTCCCTGTGCAGCTTGGTATTATTGTGTGTTTTAGTTTGCTCCTGTGAAGCACCTTGGGTTTTTTTTTCACTAAAGATTCTATACAAATATTGTTTTTGTTGCACTTATGGACTGTGAATGCTACAAACGCTCAAGGAATTTTCCCCAGATTATTTTAAACTTGCTTCTTCCATATTTTCATATGATAACTTACAAGTGCAACATTAAAACAACTTGGGTGCATGTACAAGGGAAAAAGAGCCTTTTGACATAATTTTAAGCACAGCATTCAATCCAGCATGCTTTGAGAAACTAGGAAAGTACTGATCCATAGAATTGCTACAGTGCAGAATGAGGCCATTCGACCCATGGAGCCTGCACCAAATCGCTGAAAGAGCATCTTAACCAGGCCCACCTGCCCTATCCCCTTAACTCTGCACATTTACCACACTGATGGAGGTGAAATTAAACCTGCTGAACTTACCCAGGTGACAGACTAAAACAAATAATATTAAGGGAAACAGAGGTAGCATAGTAATTGCAAGTGAGATACACAGGTGCTTTAGTTTAGGAAGACTAGATCTTGAATCAAGAAGCACAGCAGTCTTGGAACTGCTGGAAAATTAACTATAAGGGGCTTCACATAATGAAACTTTAACTGGAGAAGATAAACCGTGATGCAGAGGCCAACCCACAGGCCAGCTAGTTAAGCAACAAAGGCACAGGGACTTACCAGGCTGAGGAAAACTATCCAAACTAGCCAGCAGAGTGACCATGCCAATGTTGTGGAACAGAGCGCCCCCACAGGCTTAATCAATGTCCTGCAATGTCAGCCCAACGCTTTCAGTGCAACAGGATTGGACATTACAGCAAACAAGACAAAACTCTGAAAGGCACAGAAGGTCCAGAGATTATAAACAAAGAACAAAGAACAACACAGCACGGGAAACAGGCCCTTCGGCCCAACGAGCCCGCGCCGCCGTCCCATTGTCTCAGTGACCTATTCATGATTTTAGTCTACGCCTAATGTGCGAGGATCAGGGAGGTCCAATATAGGGACAATTTGTTACCCAATCAATCAGCCTAAATTGATTGGGTATGATTATTGGATTGATTATCCATAAGGATGAGACTGCAACCCTGGAAGAGACATGCTTCTTGAGTGAGGTCAAAGTTCTTGGTTCTTCATTTGGAAATGCAGGCATTTGAGTCAATGGCCATTTACAAATTTTAAATTAAACACAGGAATCAGCATTACAGTGGTGTTGGACAAAGAACCATGGTTTTAAAAACTTTGACTTCAAGCAACAGACATACCAATTTCTGGGCCCAGAGGTAACCACAACACCTCCAGTGGGAGAAAAGAAAGTAACCAGCAGTCCGATGAGCCTCAAACTCCAGCTCCAATGACAATTCAACACTGCAACCACTGAGCATACCTGCATCTTCCCTGTGCCAAAGCCACAAAAGATGTTGGAACCTGGTAGCTGCCATCCATTGCAGAGGCGTGTGTACCACTAAACTTCATTCTAATCACAGGAACGCTCATCCTCCATCACAGAGCACATTGTCACAATGCGCATGATGATGGAAGATGCAAAAGAAATGGCAAGATGATAAATAAAATCTTTACGCACCTCGCAAGAAAAATGTTAGTCTCGCAACCACCAACCAGCGCAACAGCAGAACCAACCTAGTGCAGTTCAACACAAAGGATGAAAACATACCCAGATGCCAGAACAACCTCCAAACTGCAGAGTGAGCCAGCAGTGACAAGACCTGCCACTCTTCTGACTGTAGCGAGAATGAGATATAAGGAACCCCGCCATTCAAGGACTTGAAGAGGGAAGATAGGGGAGACATAATGTAGGATTGACAATGTAAATGTATGATAGTAATGACAATACAAGACAGAAGGTAAACTTTAATCACTTAAAATATATTGGATAAAGACCTGAGGGAGGTGTAGTATAAGGCTCTGGCACATATATAAGGTTAATATGGAGCTGAGTACCACCCACACGCTGAGCACATGATCTAGACCCAGGAGTCAGTTCAGTGTTAGCAAGCGCGGTGACAGCTCTGAATCGGCACCCTGGGCTGTATATTCATAAATGCTTCTAGGTATCAATAAAGAATTGCAGTTAATCTGTGTATGATTATGAAGACTTCTTCAGATTTACCGAACTGTAATTAACACCCTACAACAATCATGGGTACAAATAAACTAACACCATTAAGCACAACACCTTTTGCAATTTACCATTTAGGTAATCCACCTGAAATGCTTAACATATTGCTGAAGATTACTGGAAGCCAAATAGATCCATCAACATGAGTAGACATGCAGATTGTTTGATATGGAGACAAGTGATTTTTTTTTGGAGACAAGTGATAATGCTGTCAAAATGAAACCTCCTGGGTACTGAACTCACTGCAGCACAGCAGCACAGCAGCACATCTTCACAACAGAATCACTTTAACAAATGTATTGCATAAAATTATCATTAATTTTAAAAGAAGTGGAAGCAAATAGATCAAAATTACATTAAGTGAAAAGTGCAAAATACTAATCCTCTTATAATAGGTCTCTGTACATCAAAAGCTCATTCAATATTTACAAGACTGAAGGAAAATACTCAAATGACTTACCACCAACAGTGCAAAAAGGATGACACCACAGCTCCAAACATCTGCTTTCCGCCCATCATACTTTTCTCCCTAAAATGAAAACATTTTTCAATTAGAAAACTTCTGTTCAGAACTATGATTTTTGATTACCATAAAGCACCACAGCAGCACCATTTTTGAATCTTTTTATTTTCTGCACTATCATCCCTTATGCACATTGATCTGTCTCACTCTGGGAAATACTGAACATCCTACCTTCTGTGGCGAAGTCACCCAAAGAAAGATTGGTAGTTGCCCTTTGGTGGAGTAAATTACTGCACCTGGAAACCTATTTAGGCACTTTATGCAAGACTCATACAAGTGCAGCTGGTAAGATGAGTTTTCCTGGCAGGAAATCTCTGTGAATCCCAAATACTTTAATTTAGCTTGTGGCATTCTGACAACACCTGCTCAATTTGAGCCAGCCATTGGCTTCAGGCAATAGAAACCAGCTTAAATTTATGATTTGCTACGTATTAAGTTAAAGCATTTAGGCCATGATGGAGATGCCTAGCGACCCAGTCGCTCAGCAACAAATACATTTTATATTTATTCATTTACCTATGAATAGTCAGCAACAAAATAATCTGCCCCATGCCCAGACACAGGAAAACTTCAGAACGGTATGTAGAAAATTACTGTGAGGTAAACAGTTGTATTTATTTCAACCACTGCCAGTAGATAGGATTTGACAATGGTGTCCCCAGATCTGGGCTTGGTCTTCAATTTTTTTGCCATATAGATCAATGGATGAAAGAATAAAGAGTTGAGTAGCCAGATGTTCAGATGATAATGCATTTGTAGTGATTGCAAATTGTGTAGATGGGAGCTGAAAACTTTAAAAAGGCACAAGCAGTCTAAAGAACTAAGCAAAGCTCTGTCGATCAGGGTTCAACGTGGAGAAGTGTGCCATCATCTACTTTAGATCTGAGAAAGGCAATTAGAAAACTTTGTGAATAGACTCAGATTATGCATTAACAAAAACAGGATGTCAGAAGGGTCCTGTGCAGTTATTTTTCATCTTTACCATCTGGGGTTGACAATGAATAACATCCTCAACTAGATTAGAAACTGTGGGGGAGTTATGAGCGTCATGAATACAAATCACTAAGATCCAGTGGAGTACCAGGTTCAATGTTGAGCACCGAACTTCAGGAAAAATATACTGAAGGTGTACAATGCAGATTCACCAGCATGATACTAAAGTTTAAAGGATTGTATTATGATGAAAAGTTAAACTAATTTCCTTTGTATTCCCTTGAGTTTAGAGGGTTGTGTGATGATTTAATTGAAGTGTTTAAAGTGATAGAAATTCAATTGAGTGCAAAGGGACACTATTTTCTCTGATGTGAGTGGCTGCGGGTAATGGGGGGGATGTATCCAGAAAAAGGCGTCATCTTCAAATTGGAGCTGGACGTCTATGGAGTAAAATTATAGAATAGAATCATAGAATCCTATAGTGCAGAAAAGGCCATTCGGCCCATCAAGTCTGCACTGACCATGATCCCACCCAGGCCCTATCCTCATAACCCCCTTTATTTACCCTAGCTAGTCCCCCTGATACTAAGGGGCAATTTAGCATGGCCAATCCGCCTAACCCACACATCTTTAGACTATGGGAGGAAACTGGGACACCCAGAGGAAACCTATTCAGAATGTGCAAACTCAAAATCAGGAAGTACTTTTTCCATATAAAGCGTACCAGAAATCTAGCACTTTCCCCCCAGAAGATTATGGGGACGTTCTAAAGATATTAAGGGATTATGGAGAAAAATAGAGCTCAGGCACAGATCAAGCATGATCTAATAAAATGGTGGTGCGGTTGCATGATCTAAACCTGCTTTTGTGTTACACCTGTTGGCAGCAGCTGATTCCTATGTACCCTCCACAGCCATGCTGATATATTAAACAGGAATATTCACATGGATAGTGATGCCAATTATTCACTATATGACTCAAATAGTGAAAAATTTAAATTACATAGAAAATTATATATCTCACTTCAATTGAACCTAAAATGGATTTGGTGGGGTCTAGTGATTGTGGTAATGTTCCAGCAACTCAGTGACTGTCAGTTCACAGTCCCAGAATGGTAAGTACGGAAGTGAATTCAGTAAATTTGATAATCTATTGGCCGGTCCCAGCTATTGAATTGTCATTAAAGACCAAACTAATTCACTGATGCCATTCAGGGAAGGGTGCCCTCCATCCTTAGTTTATCCCAGGCAAAGCTAAGTAAAATAAAATCTCTGCGAAGTTCATAACTAGGGAACACCTTACCACCCTCAGCTTTCCACTCCTTCAAAGATGTACATGCTTCTGAAACCTGAGCTAGCCATCACCTCTTCACTGTTTTGTGACTTACATTATTCTCTTAACTATTCTTTTCATTTCACTTGGGTTTCTCAAGCTAATAGTTTCTGACTGGAAGCTTCAATCATTGCTTTGAATCAAACCCCATCGCCGATGTGGTGTGAATTATTTAGACTTAATTGTTATACTCTTTGTTTTTCATTAAATTCAAAGACGGGGAAAAAATACATCCTGATAATTTAGAATCCTCAGCATACTGATACATTCAGCTCTTTATATTCAGGGATTTCACACAACACAAATCTCCACTGAGTACGATCACTAGTTGTGTGTAAGATGCTGATTATCAATGATTTACTATTGAACCTACTATCTAATGAATTAAAGTATCCTAGCAATGCATTCATGAAGTAGTTCTTTGAGAAGCTATGGTCCGCAAGGTTTTTGCACAACTCGTAAAGATATGTTCCTTTGATACCAAATACTTCTTTAGTTTACGTACTCCATTAAAATTTTATAGCTGATCAGCGTTATTCATTATTAGTGCTAAATTACTGTCTGTGGTTTTGTATAATGATTAATTAGTGCAAGATTTGTTCATTTCTATCTTCCCTTAAATGATTGTTGCTTAGTGCTTGCGATGTGCGTTAAGGCTCATTGTAAAATTTTCAAGTTAATACAATCCTCATTACAAACAACTTTTCCCCTAGTTAATTCTAAATTCAATCTCTAATATAAGTTCGCAGTTTAATCGTCAGCAACATAGTGGGATGATGAACTGTACTGAACAGTAGAATTGTAAATGGGGCATTTACTGAATGGTAGATTGAGTAGTGTTGTGCTTATTTTGTTGGACAAATAATCAAGAATCTTGAGGGTTGGGAAGGGTGGGGGGGTGGGGGGGGTGGTGCTTGGGTGAGGGAGGAGTCAGGTCACCCTCATGCCTGCATATGTGGGGAGGGGAGGGGTGTGACCTTTTTTTTAATGGTGGTGGGAGGAGGATGCCCCTCTTTACTGAGGGGTCGGTGGTGCTCCCCTGGTCAGCGGTGGATGGGGGAGGAGGGGAAGTCATCATTTCCGTTGTGGTGAGGAGGGGGCCCTTTCTATCAATGTGGAGTTCAGGGCGCCTCTGTCTGCAAACTAACTTTTCTGCAGATCTGTAGTTTTAACTTTCCAGAGAATAAAGATCACTGCCTGTTATGTAAAAGCATTATTGTGCATTTATATTGTGAAAAATGGAAGTTTTCTCATCTAAGATTTAAGCTGGCATTGATTTCTTTAAAGCTGTCACAGTAAGTAACAGGTTACAAACTGACTCACACACAAATCATTTTCCAGCTTAGGCCAATACTTTATTGCAATAATTAATCAATTGATGCTTAACGGTATTTTGAGCAAGAAGCCAACCCATTTAATTGAAATACGAACAAGCTATGCAATATAGTCATCCATATATCGGATTTATTTTTAAAAAAATGACAACTATCTGTTTGAGTTCTGCTTAGTTTCAGTTACTGAAAGGATTTATCATCCTTTTTGGGGCTTTCAGTAAGGCAAGATGTGACCAATAGTTTCCAAAATAAATCTATCTGGAACTTCTGCTAAGTGTCAAGCTAAAGTTGAGACTTGTGCACTGAGTCAGAAAAAGCAAGAGAAGAAAATAAAGAATTACATATAAACATTAATTAGAATATATAGCTCATCATTTTCCATTGCACTGGAAATAAAAACAGAGAATTCTGGAAGTACTTAGCAGGTTAGGCAGCATCTGTGGAAAAAGGAACAGTTATAATGGGTGAAACGTCCCATCTTATTTTCGAAGTGCTGGACCAGGTGAGAAAACCAGTGTGCAACTCACCAGCTGCACCAGTTAGGTTTTTTCTCCATGTTTTCCAGCACTTAGGAAAAAGAAGCATTGGAGGTGTGTCTCAAGCTATTATGCCTGTAAGGCGGAGTCTAATAGAGCCAGCAATTTCTGCACTCCAGAGACTGGGATAGGGTGCCCTCTCCTTAAAAAAAACCACCAGGGATCCCACCTCTCAGGGAATCCATCTGCACACGGGAGCTGCCCCATTCGGTGACACACCTGTGCCCACAAGGGGAACCATTCTCCCCCGTGTGGACTTCCCTAATTGAAGCCCCTTTCTCCCCAGCACAGCCCTGGCACTCTAAGTCATATGGACTCAAAACGTTAACTCTCTTTCTCTCTCTAAAGAGAAAGGTATCATAAGTTGCTGGGAGCCTTAAGATAGAAATTGTGTAAGTAATCTTCCAAACCTCCTTAGATATTTGGGTGGTGCCAGTAGACCTGAGGGCTGGAGAATGGCAAATAGCTACAATAATGTAATAAAAGCAGTACAGTAGCACAATGGTTAGCACTGCTGCTTCACAACTCCAGCGACCTGGGTTTGATTCCTGGCTTGGGTCACTGTCTGTGTAGAGTTTGCACATTCTCCTCGTGTCTGTGTGAGTTTCCTCTGGGTGCTCCAGTTTCCTCCCACAGTCCAAAGATGTGCGGGTTAGGTTGATTGGCCATGTTAAAATTGCCCCTTAGTGTTCTGAGATGTGTAGGTTAGAGAGATTAGCGGGTAAATATGTAGGGATACGGGGCTAGGGAATGGGTGGAATTGTGGTCAGTGCAGGCTCAATGAGCCAAATGGCCTCTTTCTGCACTGTAGGGTTTCTATGGTTTCTATGAAATACTGCAGATGCTAACAATCTGAAATAAAAACAGAAGATGCTGGAAAATCCTAGAAGCTCTAGGGAGAGAAAGAGAGTTAATGTTTCGAGTCCACATGACCTAGAGTGCCGTCACTTTGCCCCTCTTGTTCTCTTTTTACTTCTCTTCACATTTTTATGTCAGTCCTAGATAGTACCTAAACAATCTCCTCTTTAAAGATCACCCATTGCTCCATTATTTCTGCCTGAGAGTTGTTGATTCTATTTACCTTGTCCAAGTCTCTTTTTAATTTGTTGAAATTGGCCTTCCTGGAGTTAAGTATTTTTATTCGAGATTGCTCCTTATCCAGAACTGATTTAAACTTTGTCATCTTATCATCAATACTTCCTAGATGTTCCCCTAATATGATTCACTTCACTTGATCACTTCACTCCCCAGGACCAGATCCAGTAAAGCCTCCTTTCTTCTGATGGAAGATCAGAGGTTTGAAAAGTCGAATCTGTTTCTCTCCCCACAGTTGCTGCCAAGCATGCTGCATCTTTGTTTTCAATTTCAGATTTCCAGAATGTGCACTACATTGTTTTTGCACGGCCCCTTTCTTGTTTGGAACGAACCATACTCATCATGAGAATTTCCTGAGTGCACCTCAGAAAATCCACCCCTTCTCTGCCCTTATCACCATCTCTGTCACATTCAATGTGGGTAATTAGAAGTCTCCCATTATCACTATTTAATCATTCCCATGCCTCAGTAACATCCTTGAAAATCTGTTGCTCTATCTCCTCCTCATTATCTGGTGGCCTACAAAATACAGCGATTTGCATAACAGATCTTTTAACATTACTTAACTACAACCAAATAGACTCTGTCTTTGACCCTGGAGGCATTCTCTCTTGCTAGCTCTGTAATGTTTCTCTTAATCAAGTATGAGCAACAGCCAGATTGGAAATAGAATTTACAATAAGGCATGTAAAATCCGCCCAGTATCTAGACTTGGAAATTCCTCCTTGGGCACAACCTGGAAGTTCAATCTAAAGATGATCCTAATGCTACATCTATTTTATCCCTGCTAAGTTACACTCAAATATCCTCTGCATCTGCATGTCTGAATTTAAAATAGGTATATGTCAGCATAAATAATCTGGGCCCTAGGGAACGCCAAACTCACACCAGTATATTACTTCACTGAGCCTTAAAATTTAAGTTTCAAGTCATTTAACAATCAATCATTCATGCACATCAGGCACAGTATGTTTAAGAGCCTGCTTTTCAATTTTTAATGTGCATTAGACCAATGTCTTCAAACTCATTAAGAGAAATGGAGAATACAGAGCAGGTTTCGTGATGATAATTAAAACAAAAACCTGAAAGGCTGTAATTGAAAAAAATGTCTGTTTTCAACTGCATCTGAAAATCTGCTCTCAGTGTTCAGAGCTCGCTCGCTACCCCGATTCCCTGAACAAATACAATTAGAGGATATTCATATTTAAGAACTGAGGGCATGGCTGGTTTTGTGGATGAAAATTACTTTGAACAGAGGGTTTGATGGACAGACATGAAAAATTGAAGAGACTCGGGCATATTGTGGACTTAAATGCTGAAAATATTGCCCTCAATACATCCATAGAATTTGTTTATGCCACAGATAATGGGCATATCTAGCCAGAAATACAGAGGGAACTCCAGGCCATGAACTTTATCCTAAAACTAGCCAAAAAAAACAATGTAGTAATTAGGATGATGGTGAGGAGCCAATATTTAATAAAATTTGGCAGGAGTAACTGAATTTTCCGTTGCTTAAAGCATTACGTATGTACAAGGTATACTGTCCACATGCTACTGTTGCATACAATGAACTATGGCAGCCATAAACAACAACGATCAGGGACTGGATTTTGCAGGAGAGATGTATTTGCTTTCTCGCCTACCTTCCATTGCCCACTATGTTATGGTAGTGGTTGAAAGGTTGTGCACCTTAGATGGGCATAAATTGGACATTTAAGGGCTTTAACCAACCGAAGAGCTTGGAAATGTTCAAAGAATGGAGTGAGTGGGGGTGAGTTTGGTGGGGGTGAGTTTGAGGGGGGGGGGGGTGACACTGAGGGGGGAGACTTTAGATCATGTGACTGGGGGATGGGAGGGTCAGATTGATTGGCCATGCTAAATTGACCCTACTGTCAGGGGGATTAGCAGGGTAAATGTGTAGGGTTACAGGAATAGGGCCTGGGTGGGATTCTGGTCGGTACAGACTCAATAGGCTGAGTGGTCTCTTTCTGTACTGTAAGGAATCTAATCTATGGAATCTTTGGGATAGAGTTTAGCTCCTAGGACTTGGGTGCAAAGTATAGTCCCGGAGACTAAAATTAGAACTGATGTGGATCTGGTGGCTGCTCTCAAGCATATACTGTACAGTAAAAAAAGTTTTTTGGGCAAAAAGAAAAAAAATGAATAAATTCAGATATTATTTAAATAATTTTCTTGTATACTTCAATGCAGGTCGCTGAGTGCACTGGGTAGCTTTGAGTATGCTTGATGCCTTTGAACATCTTTTGCCAGTTGATTGCTTTTGATGTCAAAGTTGGCAAAACAAGCTGCTCTAAAATCAAACTCACTCCAAATGAGAATATTTGATTTTGAATGATCGTTGATAGTTTTCAAGTGCATTGAATGCAAAAATAATGTCCAACTTTTTGGGGAGCTTAACAGCTAAGTGTTTCCAGCCATTAAAATCACTGATGTATGCAATATTTTGCTTTATACCGTAACAGTATAATAGTGTTTGGCTACCATTCTGCATCATTGTCATTGCCTCACCATCACCATCATCATGGTGGCATCGTGGTATTGTCACTGGACGAGTAATCCAGAGACCAGCAGCAATGCACTGGGGCCCTGAGTTTGAATCCCACCACGGCAAATGGTGAAGTTGAATCAAATAAAATCTGGAATTCAAAAGATGAATGATGACCATGAACCCATTGTTGATTGTTGTAAAAACTCATCTGATTCATTAATATCCTTTAGGAAAAGAACTCCTCCGCCCTCATCTGCCTCCACATCCATTGCAATGTTGTTGACCCTTAACCTCCATCTGGAATAACCCATTCAGTTCAAGAGTAATTAGGGATGGGCAATAAATGTTGGCCCAGCTAGCGACACCCACAACATATCAATGGATTAAAAAAATTGCCTTTCTGAAGCACTTTTCTTTATGTGCTTCTCATGATGCATTATCATGTGGAGTTGCCAGCATTGGACTGGGCAGACACAGTACATAGTCTCACAACACAAACAGGGCATATATGGACACAAACTTGTAATTGAGTTTGTGTCTATATATGCCCTGTGAAACAAATCCTGCACTCACCTATGAAGGAGCAGCGCTCCGAAAGTCTGTGTTACCAAATAACCCTGTTGGACTTTAGCCCGGTGTTGTGAGACTACTTATGATGCATTATGACTTGCACTGCTCTACGATCTGGTTGTCTTGCAGCATGGATTTCAGAGCAGTGGTAGCCACAATAAAACCAGTGCAAGTACATATTTCTGGAAAAAATGTTAGTTTTCTGGCTTTGGACCTGCTCAGCTACAGAAATCGGACTGTGAGCAGGGAAATCCAGCTCAGTGAGAATAAAAGAAAATGGATGGAATTTTCCGGCCATTCATGCTGATGGGATTTTCCAGTCCCGCTGCAGTGAATAGAAATTTGGCTAAGCACCAAATTCTCTATTCTTGCTTGTGGTGGTGGTTGGGGGAGGTGGGTGGTGGGGAGTTGAAAAGTCGTAAAATTCTGGCCAATGCATCACAAGTAGGGCTGCTTGCTCCAGTGAGTAGTGTTATGGCATCAAAAACTACCTCTTTAGAGGGTACTCCATTCTAGAAAACACTAGCTCCATCTCATTACTGTCATCACTGGAATTGCAGCTGCCTCCAATGGCAATAACTGACATGGTTTTTTTCCAGTTAGTTTGTGTTCCTTTGCCTCACCTGACAGTATTGAACAGATTCCATTTCAAAGGCTTTCTTTGAAGTTCCATCAAACAAAGAGTTCTCAATAAGTGTGCATCTCCATCCTTACCCAGTAACAGGAATGATATATTATTCATTTCTTTGCTGAAGGACCAGGACAACAATGGGGGAGGTCATCGCTGCAGTACCACAAGAGAAATAAGTGCACTTTCTAGTGAAAAGACCATGGATGACTTTCATGTGAGTCAGAGAAGGCAGGAGGAAAAGCTACAGGACCAGCAGTAGAAGGTTGTGAAAAAGCAACAGTAGCAGTCTTGGGAGGAATAGTGAGAAACATGAATGATGAAACAGGAACAAATAAACTGAGTCTTACTATTGGCCAAAAATATTTCCAGCACCAAAACAAACACATGAGGCAGAATTTAGTGCTGTACTGATGTAAACCAGTAAGAAGTCTCACAAAATGAATTGTGTGCAACACCTGAAAGAAACCTTGTTTGTTATCTCTATTTTGAATCTTAAAAAAAAGTATTTTTATGCTTCATTACACAAGATATGGTAACATACTGTTTTTTGCAGTTTTTGGTTGAACAAGCTATTGCTATCCGCGTTATGGTTTACATTCAAATTAAGGAACAGCTATTAAGTCCTTGCTTGGTTTATACTTACCCTGATGACTTCAGGACAGGCGTAATGAGGTGAGCTGAAAAAGAAGAAAACAGTTAGTTCATCACACCGCAGAACTACAGACTGTTTTACATTGTCACGGGCAAGTGATATACACTGTACTGCAAACATGTATTCAAAGATAGTCTGAAGATTAATGCTCTTGGAATTGGATGAGAGAACAGGGGGAAAAAATGTTGTTCAGCAGATCCCAGGAGCATTAATACTGAATTTGCATACCAAGCATGAGGCAGAGTTTAGTGCTGTACTGATGTAGACCAGTAAGAAGTCTCACAACACCAGATTAAAGTCCAACACGTTTATTTGGTAGCAAAACCCACTAGCTTTTGGAGCGCTGCCCCTTCATCAGGTCAGTGGGAGTTCTATTTACAGACAGGGCATATAAAGACACAAACTCAATTTACAGAATAATGGTTGGAATGTGAGTCTTTACAGATAATCAAGTCTTGAAGGTATAGACAATGTGAGTGGAGAGAGCATTAAGCACAGGTAAAAGAGATGTATACTGTCTCCAGACAGGACAGTTAGTGAGATTTTGCAAGCCCAGGCAAGGCGTGGGGATTACAGATAGTGTGACATGAACCCAAGATCCCGGTTGAGGCCGTCCTCATGTGTGCGGAACTTGGCTATCAGCCTCTGCTCAGCAACTCTGCGTTGTCATGTGTCGTGAAGGCCACCTAGGAGAATGCTCACCCGAAGATCAGAGGCCGAATGCCCACGACCACTGAAGTGTTTCCCAACAAGAAGAGAACACTGTTGCCTGGTGACTGTCGAGTGGTGTTCATTCATCCATTGTTGTAGCATCTATGGATAAGCCCTCCGTATACACAGGATCTGCTCAGATGAGGAGGATCGCAACAGACACCTCCAGATGCTGAAAGATGCCCTCATAAAACAGGATATGGCGCTCGACTCATCGATCAACAGTTCCGACGTGCCACAATGAAAAACCGCACCAACCTCCTCAGAAGACAAACACCAGACATGGTGGACAGAGTACCCTTCGACATTCAGTACTTCCCTGGAGCGGAGAAGCTACAACATCTTCTCTGGATCCTTCAACATGTCATTGATGAAGACAAACATCTCGCCAAGGCCATCCCCACAATCACACTTCTTGCCTTCAAACAACCGCACAACTTCAAACAGACCATTGTCTGCAGCAAACTACCCAGCCTTCAGGTGAACAGTGACCACGACACCACACAACCCTGCCACAGCAACCTCTGCAAGACGCATCGGATCATCGACACAGATGCCATCATCTCACGTGAGAACACCATCCACCAGGTACACAGCACATACTCTTGCAACTCAGCCAATGTTGTCTACCAGATACGCTGCAGGAAAGGATGTCCCGAGGCATGGTACATTGGGGAGACCATGCAGATGCTACGACAACGGATGAGTGAACACCGCTCGACAATCACCAGGCAAGACTGTTCTCTTCCTTTGGGGAACACTTCAGCGGTCATGGGCATTCGTAAGCATTCTCCAAGGTGGCCTTCAGAGTCACTAAGCAGAGATGGATAGCCAAGTTCCGCACACATGAGAACATCTTGGGTTCATGTCACACTATCTGTAATCCCCATGACTTGCCTGGGCTTGCAAAATCTCACTAACTGTCCTGCCTGGAGACAATACACATCCCTTTAACCTGTGCTTAATGCTCCCTCCACTCACGTTGTCTGTGCCTTTAAGACTTGATTACCTGTAAAGACTCGCATTCCAACCATTATTCTGTAAATTGAGTTTGTGTTTTTATATGCCCTGTTTGTGAATAGAACTCCCACTCACCTGATGAAGGGGCAGCGCTCCGAAAGCTAGTGGGTTTTGCTACCAAATAAACATTTTGGACTTTAACCTGGTATTGTGAGGCTTCTTCCTGTATTTACCCCAGTCCAATGCGGCATCTCCATATCCTGATGCAGACCATGCATAGAATAGGCACACGCACTCTTCCAAACTTGCAGTGGTGTTTTGTGTTGGCTGTGAGACGATTGCCATTCAGGTTCTTTCCCCAGCCCTGTCAACTTTGATTTATTTAGCAAAAGGGTACATTAGTAGCAGCAAACTGTGACCAGCTGGAAGGCGATCTGGCCAATGTGACTTTCTGTCTTGAAGTCCCTCACAGCCTCTGGGGGTTTTGTCTTGACAAGTAGCTGGTTGCGCCTGTCAAACTCTGCCCAGTTGCCCCATGTTATATACAGAGATGCATTTGCTATGGAATAACATGTGATGGATTTGCATTACACTGTATTTTAAATCACACTCCAATTTTGCAAGCACTTTGCTATTATTTCTCAAAAAGAAAAAGGGGCTGATCGAATCGCAGTATTTTTCTTCCAACCACAAGAAGTCATCTTGCGAGTGCAATGGAGTTGAAAATATTGAAAAGGAAAGTTATTAGTAGGAGGCAGTAAGAATCCCCAGTATCAGTACATTTACTGAAAGAATTGTCCAGAAGGAATGGCACTCAAATTGCTCACTAATGAAATGGCTTGCCTGCCTTCTTTTGCAATCGTGGTGATGGATGTAAAGTGTTCCCCCAGTACAAAAGAAATAACTAATGCATTTTTCAGTACAGAGGCTTGGAGTTAATTGGCGTCCAGGCAGATGGTCAGTTAACTCCTAATTGCAAATCACCTTCCCAGTGTACATTTAACAGCATATAATTGCTATAGAAAATCATTATGACTCCAATATTTGAAAGTGCACTTTACTGTACATCATTACTTTAAAATTAGTAAGTTAACTATCCATTAAACTGGATGCACAGATATTAACTGCTACCAAATTAGTGTTTTTTTTAAGTTGATGTCATCATATTGACTTTTAGAAGAGAATGCACTATTGAAACAGTCGTTGTGCTGTGAAGTTTGCCTTTTATACACTTTCATCACTGAAGTCTTAAAACATGAAATCTTGTCATCCTGTTCTTCCCGATCAATGGGATAATCATTTCTTTTAAAAAGCTGCCCGTCTCTACAAGGATCAGAACAGAATATACAACTCAAGTTAGCAAGCCTTTCTGAGTATCAGGCATTCTGGCTGCAGAACCGCCAAGGCTGTGATAGCAGCAAAAGTCTGCTTAATACAGGCTGCGCAAACTATCAAATAAATTCCTTGATCTCATGCTCAGAAAAAAGTCATGCTTGAAGGTCCATGGGCTGAAGAGTCAAGGATAAAATGGTTTAGCTGCAATCTTTGACTTGTTATTCCTTTGAAGGCACTCCTGGCCTCAGGCAATTTACCATTATTTCAGTTCTTCATCAGTCTCTGCCCAACAATTGGAGTGTTTCTCTCTTGAGCAACATGAATAAATCTTCCAAAATTTGTTGCCAACAATGTCATGTGACCAGTGAGTAATCACACAGTGGGACGAATAACTCAATGTTGGAAGCCATTTGATGATGACACATCTGTCCTTTTTAATGTAACCGAGAAAGAGTAGAATGGGCTGACCAGTTTTTCAGTTTTCCATGGTAGCACAGCCTCTTCTGTCAACCAAGGGTCCCATGTAACAAACATTTGGATAGTTGCAATCCAATTCCTCCTGGTCAATAGGCCATACAACATGCCATGAAAAATAGGAAAACATTACACTGGAAAAAGAGGGACAGGGTTTGGTGGTTGAAACCAAGGAATATTCTTGGAACAGATTAGTGTGACCTTAAGCTGAATATAAACAGTGCTTTGTCTGATCAGGGACTGCAAAATGGAGATACCAGGCATCAGGATTTGAAATATTCCATTGTCCATCATAAACCCTTACTTGATGGGTCCAAATATTCATGTGCACAAACATGCCTATATAAACAAATAAAAGATTGTCCCCTCTTGTAACCAACAAAATTACAATAAGTACACCTTAGCCTTGTAACCCCACACATTTACCATGGTTAAACCACCAACCAACCTACACATCTTTGGACACCAAGGGGCAGTTTAGCATGGCCAATCCACCCAACTTGTGCATCTTTGGAATGTGGGAGGAAACCTGACCAACTGGAAGAAACCCACACAGAGATACGGATAATGTGCAAACTACACACAGTCACCCAAGGCCGGAAATGAACCCATGTCCCTGGCGCTGCGAGGCAGAGGTGCTAACCATCATGCCACCGTGCCACCCTGCAGCGAACACTTCAGCTGCACGACTTTTCAATTTCCCTAGCACACAAAAATTGATTACTTGAAAGTTCATTATCAATGAATAATGGGAATGTTCATTTTTACATTCAATAATCACTTACTGAGATTAATAGCTCCATTCGCAGAGAAATTATTGCAGCTTGCTGTACCCAGAAATTTAGCTAGCAGCAAAAGGACATTCAAAAATATCAAAACATGCAGACATTCATCATACTTTTAATTGTTCATTTAATTATTAACCTTATAAAGAACTGTGATTGACTATTGTATTATCTCAAAATTACTGTATCAGGAGAATTCAATTTTTCATGCATTCACTCGGACAAATCATCACGTATTTATACTTCGGCTAACTGTTCCTAGATCCCATCAGTCTACAAATTCATCTCAGGAATTTCACCACAAAAGTAACTATTTGTTTTTAATCTCATTATTTACAACCTTAGGCAAGGGGTTGCTTCAATTTCCATTGCAATCTGCACTTTATGCTGCAAACAACATTTCACGTCTGCACATTAGAACAAACATTTCAATTTGATTCAAGGGTCCTCATAGGCCTTTGACCTGGAGTGAAGCTTGGCTGCTCCAAAGTTGAAATTTGGAGCTTTATCACTGGGTTAGTTTAGCTTTCCACAGTTTAAATTCACATCTGTGGAAAACTGTGAAGTTCAGATTATGATTATCACATTCCTTAAAACTAAACCTCACAACTTATCTCTGTTGAGTTGACTTCTGGGATGTGTGCATCACAGTAACAACTTACATTTATGCAGCACTTATATAATAATAAAACATTGCAAAGGTTCAGGATATCTTATCTGGGCTGCAGAGGAACTTGGAGTGGGAGGATAAAGATCCAGTTTCGTGGTCCACCTAGATACCAACGACATAGGTAGAACAGGAACAAAGGTTCTGCTAAGGGAGTTTGAAAAGCTAGCATCTAAGTTAAAAAGCAGAACCAAAAATGTAATAATCTCTGGATTACTACCTGAGCCACAAGCTAATTGGCACAGGGTCAATAAGATTAAGTAGGTAAATGTGTGGTTCAAAAATTGGTGTGGGAGGAATAGGTTTGAATTCATGGGATATTGGCATCAGTATTGGGGAAGAGGGGACCTGTTCTGATAGGATGGTCTTCATCTGAATCATGCTGAGACCAGAGTCCTGGCAAATTGTATAACTATGGCTGTAGATAGGGCTTTAAACTAAATAGTGGGAGGAAGGGGAGGGTGGAGGGAGGGTTCAATTGTATGGAGAATTAGAAAATCAAAGTTAAAGGAGATAGTAGAAGTGTAGGTTAATGATGAGGACTTTCAACTAGTTAAAGGACCCAAGAGCTCAGGACAGGTTAGTAAAGTTTCAAGACCATGTAATAGAACATAGAGTATAGAAGGTGACAGGGATCTAACCTCGGGCAGAGCAAAAAGGGTGATAAGTATGAGAAACGGGGTGGTCAATGCAGGACTGAGGGTGTTGTACCTAAATGTGTGCAGTGTATGGAACAAAATAAATGAGCTTGTTGCGCACATTGACATTGGCTGGTATGTGTTGTCGACATCACAGAGACGTGGCTACAAGGGCATCAAGGCTGGGATCTAAATATCGAAGGATATGTGTCCTATCAAAAGGACAGGTAGATGGGCAAAGGCGGCAGGTTGCATTGTTAGTATGGAATAAGGTTAAATCGATAGCAGGAAGCAATACAGGATCAGAGGGCATAGAATCTATGTGGGTAGAGTTGAGGAATTGCAAAGATAAAAAGACCCTAATGAGAGTTATGTACAGGCCCCCTAGCAGTAGTCAGGATGTGGGGCAGAAAATAAATCAGGAGATAGAAAAGGTATATAAAAAGGCAATATTAAATAGTCATGGAGTTCTTCAATATGCAGGTGGAATAGAAAAATCAGGTAGGTAATGGATCCAAAGAAAAGGAATTTGTGGAATGTCTAAGATTTTTTTTGGAGCAGCTTGAGACAGAGCTTATTAGGGAACAGGCAATTCTGGATTTGGCGATGTGTAATGAGGCAGACTTGATTTGGGAACTTAAGGTGAAGGAACCCTTAGAGAGCAGTGACCACAATATGATAGAATTTATTCTACAGTTTGAGAAGGAGAAGCTGGAATCAAATGTAATGGTATTACAATTAAATAAGGTAACTACAAAGACATGAGGGAGGAGCTGGCCAGAGTTGATTGGAAAAGGAGCTTAGCAGGGAAGGCAGTGGAGCAGCAATGGCAGGAGTTTTTGGGGGTCATTCGGGAGACATAACTGAAATTCATTCCAAGGAGGAGGAAACATGCTAAGGGGAGGAGAAGGCATGATGTGCAGGTTAGGTGGATTGGCCATGCTAAATTGACCCTAGTGTCGGGGATTAGTACGGTAAATGTGTGGGGTTATGGGGATAGGGCCTGGGGTGGGAATGTGATTGGTGCAGACTTGATGGGCCTAATGGCCTCCTTCTGCACTGCAGGGGTTCTATTATTTATTTTGTGATTCTATGAGGCATCCATTGCATAAAAGCAAAAGAAAAAGCATACAAAGTGGCAAGGATTAGTGGGAAGCTAGAGGATGGGGAAGCTTTAAAAGCAAGCAGACGACAACTAAATAAGCAATAAGGGGAGGGGAGAGAAGTTGAAATATGAGTGTAAGCTGGCTAGTAACATAAAAGAAGATAGGAAGAGCTTTTTTTCAATATATAAAAGGTAACAGAGAGGCAAAAATAGATATTGGACCACTGGAAAATGAGGTTGGAGAAGTAATAACAGGAAATAAAGAAATGGCAGAGGAACTGAATAGTTATTTTGCATCAGTCTTCAAGGTGGAGGACACCAGTGGGATGCCAGAACTCCAGAAGAATCAGGGGGCACAGGTGAGTGTAGCGGACATCACTAAGGAGAAGGTTCTGGAGAAACTGAGAGTCTGAAGGTGGATAAATCACCTGGATGAACTACACCCCAGAGTTCGAAAAGAGATAGCTGAGGAAATTGTGGAGGCATTGGTGGTGATCTTTCAGGAATCACTGGAGGCAGGGAGGGTCCCAGAGAACTGGAAAGTAGCTAATGTAACACTGCTGTTTATGAAGGGAGGGAAGCAGCAGCCAGGAAATTATAGGCAGGTTAGCCTGACTTCGGTCATTGGCAAGATTTTAGAGTTCATTATTAAAGATTAAATCATGGAGTAGTTGGATGTACATGATAAAATAGAACTGAGTCAGCACACTTCATCAAGGGGAAGTCATGTCTGATACCTCCTCGAAGAATCTAACAAGAGTTAACAAGGGAGTTAGGTAAAGGAGAACCAGTGGATACGATTTATTTAGATTTCCAAAAGGCTTTTGACAAGGTGCCACATAGGAGACTGTTAAATAAATAAGATCCTGGCATGGATAGAGGATTGGTTGACTGGCAGAAGACAGAGAATGGGAATAAAAGGGTCTTTTTCAGAATGGAAGCCAGTGACTAGCGGTGTGCTTCAGGGGTCAGTACTGGGACCACAACCTTTCACAATATAGATAAATGATTTGGAAAAAGTGAACTGAAGGCACTGTTGCTAATTTTATAAATGATGCAAAGATATGTAGAGGAACAAGTAGTACTGAGGAAGCAGGTAGCTGCAGAAGGACTTGGACAGGTTAGGAGAGTAGGCAAAAAAGTGCAGATGGAATACAATGTGGAAAAGTGTGAGGTTGTGTACTTTGGAAGGAGGAATGGAGGCATAGACTATTTTCTAAATGGGAAAATGCTTAGGAAATCAGAAACACAAATTTGGGAGTCATTGTTTACGATTCTCTTAAAGATAATGTGCAGATTCAGTCAGCAGTTAGGAAGGCAAATGCAATGTTAGCATTCATATTGGGAGGGCTGGAATACAAAAGCAGGGATGTACTTCTGAGGTTGTGTAAGGCTCTGATCAGACTCCATTTGGAGTATTGTGAGCAGTTTTGGGCCCCATCTGTAAGGGAGGATGTGCTGGCCTTGGAAAGGGTCCAGAGGAGGTTCTCAAGAATAATCCCTGGAATGAAGAGCTTGTCGTATGAGAAACGGTTGAAGACTCTGGGTCTGTACCTATTGGAGTTTAGAAGAATGAGGGGGGATCTTATTGAAACTTATAGGATACTGCGAGGCCTGGATAGAATGGATATGGAGAGCATGTTTAGGAAAAACTAGAACTGAGAGCACAACCTCAGGCTAAAGGGACGATCCATTAAAACAGAAATGAGGAAGAATTTCTTCAGCCAGGAAGTGGTGAATCTGTGGAACACTGCCGCAGAAGGCTGTAGAGGCTAGAGTAGATGGTTAAGGACATGTAAAATAGGCATCTTTTAACTGGAGGCTTTAAGTGGAGGCTCTTACAGAGGCAAGAGATATAGGAAGTAAAGGGAAATTGAGGGAGACCTGCGGGCTAGAAGAGAGCTAAAGGTTCTGAAGGCAGATCAGAGGAAGCTGATCAGGGTCAAAAGAGGACAGAGTGAAAGCTGGATGAAGAAGCTTGTAGACTGGAAGAAGTAAAACCATGATGAGATGTGCAGAAGAAGGAAGCTATACAACAGATCGAATTTATTGCCAATGATCCAAGTCTGGATGACCCTTCATCAGAGCAGGCGAAGAGTCATCCAGGCTAGAGACACTGGATCTATTCTCTCTCCACAGACGCTGCCACACTTGAGATTTTCCAGCATTGCCTGTTTTTGTTTCAGATTCCAGTGTCCTCAGTATTTTGCCTTTAAATAGCTGGGATGAATTGCCTGGTGGGTAATGTCCCTGAATAGCATTAAATCATGGGCAATAAGGGGTCAAATTTGATTCATTGGGCCCAATTTTACCATCGCATTGTGTCCGTTTTAGTGCACAAAAACTTGGTAAAGTCGGGCATGAGGTGAGTAGTGCAATCCGTGCCCGCCTCGGCGCTGGTTCCCCCTTTACCAAGACCCAAAAATGGCTGCACTTGGGACCACGCCCAACCTTACCAGCACTTCCCCCTTTACTACTGCATTCACCCATCCAGTGTTAAGCGTCTGAAAGCCCTCTGCTCGAGATCAGTGGGGATGGCAGTGGGGAGTGGGTCTGCTGCCACTCTGTCTGTGATCAGTGGGGGGTAAGGGAGAGAGGGGGCTGTCATCAGTCTGGGTGGCGTGGGTGGATGGGGGGGCATAAGGGGGTCAGTAATGTTGTGGGGGTGGGGCAATTGTCTGTGCGGGCCAAGGGAAGGCATTATCTGGCCCGGGAGCGATGTAGCAGGGGAGCTGCATTCTATCATTTTTTTTCTGCACATGTGCAGTTGGAGGTGCCGATCAGAGCTGCAGGGTTTCGGACATGTTAAGCCCCACCCAGAGGACTCTGCAGTGCGATTCGGAATCGCTGATTTTTTTTCAGGCAGAGTGCGTATGGGGGTGTCTGAGAACGGGTCTAAAAGTTGGATCTGAAACACTCCCAATTTCAAATCTGCCCAACACTCCAAATCAAAATAGGGCTCATTATCTGTTTCATGTTTGTGGTGGTGCTCTTCGGTTGGTATGGCAGGACAATAGGCCTTAGTGACGAGGTGAGGAGAGCTCGGTGGGAGAAAAGGAAGATCATACTAGGATTCAAAATTAAGTGAACCCCGTGGGAAGGAATGCGTACTAAAGACACATGGGAACACCACCATCAGCAAGTTCCCCTCCAAGTCACTCACCATCCTAACTTGGGAATATATCGCTGTTTTTTTCGCAACCACTGGCTCAAAATCCTAGAATTCCCTCCCTAACGCATTGTAGGTCAACCCATAGCACACGGCCTGCAGCGATTCAAGAAGGCAGCTCACCACTGCCTTCTTAAGGGCAACTAGGGAAGGGAAATAAATGCTGGCCAGCCAGCAAAGCCCATGTGCCACGAATTAATAAAAAAAACAGTTGGGTCTAGAACTGGCTTAGCTCAAAAATAGGCATGACCAAATTTCTAAGCCTTGCAGTTTAATTGCTGTACTGTGCAAAGGCTGAGGCATTCTAACAATTTTAAAAAAGGAATCAAGTTGACTCAAGGTCTTAGATCATCAAGCAGTGAAAAGAGGATAAGGCAGCTCCATCTGTTCTCTGAAAAAATATAATTGTTGGGGGAGGGAGAAATGTCCCTAGCTTTTAAAAATCATTGTTAAGAGGATAATTGGTTTAGATGTGGAGACCCATTTTATGTGGAAGCCTGCAAGCTCAGGATAATGATTATGCAGCGATGGAACCTAAAGTGTCAGTGGATTCTAAAGAATAATTTCTTCACAATTTGGTTATTAACTTGTGGAATCATACAACCTTGTGCAGAGAATAAGAAATCAGTCACAGTGTGCAAGAAAGCAATGGGCATATTCTTAATTTATTGGGGTATAAAGAGCTTAGCATGAGGGCAGGAGGAATATGACAGTAGCCCACATGAATCTGAACAATGCACAGCATTAACTGATTGGGACTACAAACAATTCCTTCTTCCTTCCTTCCTTTCGATCTTCTCGGAAATTAAAGAAAAGATTGAGACCAGGAGGCGCTGAGAGTGCTGAATTGATGAACAAGTATCCGGCACATAGTATGTGAAGATATTTTCTGAATTTATATTACTGTGTTTAATTGCATGCAGGCAATGGGCATTAACTGAGTATTTGCTTGAGTACTCTATAAGTAGAGGGACTAAAAATCATGGGGTGATTCTCTGGCTCTGTATGCTCTGACTCTGATTGTACTGGGGCTGCGTGTGGCCAGAAAATCACCATAGAGGGGTCTAGTACATTTAGCACTGGTTCGAACCCCATTTCGGATTCTTCCCAGTCCCCTTCCTGGATGTAATCTGGGTCTCCCCCCCCGAACAACAATTGAAGCCCCCCGGTGGTCAGGGACATGTCAGGGCAGTGTCCTGGCAATGCCCCTGACACCCTGGCAGTGCCAACTTGACAGGTTGGCACCACCAATATACAGGCCAGTGCCCAGGGGTGGGACCTGAAGGGGTAGAATATGAATAGGGAGGAGTATGGGGGGGGGGCAGGCCATGAAGGGTTAGTGCATGGAGGGGGCCCCACTGGCAGGGTCCCGAAACCCCAATGCCGGCAATCTATGATCTTCAGGAGATGGGAGAGAGCGGATGGCAACCTATGTTCAGGACGGCAGGGCAAACATGTCAATGAGGTAGGATCCCAAAGTCCATGCATGAGGGTGGTGGTGGTGTGGTGGGGGGGTGGGGGTGCAGTGACTACAATTTCACTTTGAGATCTGACCTCTGTGAAGCTGGGCTTGCCGAAGTGCTTAGGTTTGCCCCTCTTTCAACCAGGTGGTATTCAAAGTGGAAGAAGACTGGAACAAATTATAGGAGGACATTAATAAACTTGCAAATTAGGCAAAAACTTGACAAATGAAATTCAAGACAGAAAAAGGTGAGGCAGTACATTTTGATAGGATGACATTACTTGGAGTGAAACTCTACATGAGCTGGAGGAATAAAATGATCTGAGAACACAAATCACTACAAATAGTACCACAGGTTAGAAAAACTTGGAAGGGGGGGGTGCGGAAACAAGCACAAGGTTTATTTCTAGAGGGATAGAATTGAAAAGCATGGAAAGTTATGCCAAACTTGTGTGAAACCACACTTAAGAATACAACCTACAATTCCAGTCACCATATAATAAAAAGGATACTGAGACACTGGGGAGGGTGTAGAGGAGATTTACAAGAATAATACTAGGGATGTCTGCGTATAAGTATCAGGAAAGGAGTGATAGGCTGGGTCTTTTCTCTCTTGAACAATGAAGGCTCAGGGGGCGATTTAATGGATGCATTTAAAATAATGAAAAGTTTTGCTGAAACGAATACAGGGAGAATGTTTCCACTTGTGGGAAAGAGCATAACTAGTGGAAATCAATATAAGATAGTCACCAAGGAATTCAGCAGGGAACTGGGAAGAAATCTGTTCATCTAAAGAGTGGCAAGAATGTGGAATTCATTACCACAGGGAATGGTTGAAGTGAATAGTATTGGCGCATTTAGGGGAAAAATGCACAAGCATATAAGGGAGAAGGAAATAGATGGTTAGATTTGCACATTTAGATGAGAAAAGATGGGAGGAGGTTCAAGCTGAGATCTTATATATGAGCATCAATGTCAACACAGGCTGGTTAGACTGAATGGGTTATTCCTTTGCTGCACATCTTAAGTACACCTATTTAATAATGAAATGGGGAAGGAGATCTCACGGCAGATGAAAGGTTTGTGGAAATAACAAGTGGTCATTTTGTCTTGCATTTTTACTGGAATGATAAAGAAGTACAAGAGGAGGATCGGGAATTAGTTATGCTAATGCCTGATGGGAAAATAGCACTGAAAATATTGCTGTAACTCAAAATAATGGGGTGGGCTTTAAAATGCAGAGTGAAGTCACGGCGGAAATAACAAAAGCTCTGATCAAATTCTTCCAAACATCCTTGGATGTAACATTCTCATTTAAGGAGAAAATAAGGAGTAAACTGGGTATCGATATTCAATCTAACATCAGTATATTGGTGAAGTTATAGATGTCAAAGTACAGAATGCAATCAATGCTTTCTTAGAGAAACATGGATTTAGTAAGGACAGCCAGCATGCGTTTATATAAAAAAAGACAAGTCAGGTCAGAGCAACCTTACCAGGGTCCTTTGAATAAATAATGGAGCATACTGACAACAAAATGTAGTGGGGATGTTGCATGTATGGATCATCAAAACAATTTGTTCATGGGAGACTTTAGAATCAAGTTAAGCAGACAGCATTAAAGGAAATGCGCCAACACAGAAAAGAAGCTGGCTGTTGATCAGAGAATGGAAAGTAATTATTTCCTTTTTTTTGCAATAGTGGGATATAAATAATGTTCTTTTTGTTCGGACTAACATACATACAAATAGAAAATAACAGAATAAATTATCTGTGCTTAGATCAATTATAGTAGGGCCATAATTTCAAAATTGAGAGAAATATGGAGTGCCTCTTAAAGTAAAAGAGATTGTATCATTTCAGAAGATCATAGATTGGGGCTGATATCAAGTACAAAAATTATGGAGACATACAAGGTACAATTTTGGATGGAGGGAAAGAGATATGATAACTATGAATGAATTTTTAAAAATAAATGAAAGGATAATTGAGCAGCATCACACCTACGGGTAGATACTAAGGACAGTCCCTCAGGAGTCCCTCAGGATCTGTGGCAATTGACATAAGTGACACATGACTGTTTGGTTGTTAATTGTGGTTAACATCATGGAAGCATTTATCGTGTTGCAGGTGTCAGTGAAATGCATGGCATCTTTACTGATACCTGTTACAGTTCCTACTTCAGAAATGGTTGGATCCAGCTCCTCCAGGGTATCAGAGACTGCAGCTACGGAACAGTAGAATAGAGGTCTGCAACTGGCTTGCGGACACTGTCACAGGCCTTTCACGGCTTTTACAGCCCAATGGCTATCATTAGGCCTGCCATGCTGTTAAACAGTTGATGCACAAGTCTTGGGCTCCGTATAATGGCTGCAGATGGGAGTAATCCTGTTTGATGCTACAACTTCTCAGACAGCAGCACATATCAAGCATTGGGTACATCCCATCAGGGATCCACCCCAGTGGCACACAGCAGGCAACCACAAAAGAAAACTGTAGAAATGCAATCCACAGCAAGTTTTCCTAAGGCCCAACGTGCCATGTATGGGGAGACCACATGACTCCTTTACAGCACAGGAACAGCCAAATCTTTTTCACAGTACTGACTCCTGGGTTGCATCATGCTTTGCATTCGTTCATTTATTTGATGCAAGGACAGAATTTATTACCCATCCAGATTGCCCTAGAGGTAAGGGTGATGAGCTCTTTCTTGAACAGTGTTGTTAGGTATGGAGCTCCATTATTTTGATCTAGTGACATTAAAGGAATGGTGATATACTGCCTAGTCAGCAATGTGTGTGACTTGAAGAGGAACTTGCATGTGGTGGTGTTCCTACACATCTGACCTTTTGGCCAGTGGTTTTCAACTTTTTTTTCTGCTAACGAATAATATACAACATATTGTAAAATTCTGTGGAAACCTAAACTTCTCTCCCTTCTTCATGCAAAACCAAATGAAAATAAAGCAAAACCTTTGTTGAAAGAATGAATGATTACTTTCCTTTAAATGTAGAACAGTATATCCTCAAAGATTTGGTACAATTTTTAAATGATCTGAAAATTGTACAGAACTCTTTAGGGATGCTTTAGAGAATCCTTGGGTTCTGGGGAACTGTGGTAAAAAAAAACACTGTTCTGGGCTGTTTTTGGAGCTACATAGAAACCCTACGGTGCAGAAAGAGGCCATTTGGCCCATTGAGTCTGCATCGACCACAATCCCATCCAGGCCCTACCCCCAGATCCCTACATATTTACTTGCTAATCCCTCTAACCTACGCATCTCAGAACACTAAGAGGCAATTTTAGCATGGCCAATCAACCTAACCCGCACATCTTTGGACTGTGGGAGGAAACCAGAAGACCCAGAGGAAAGACACGCAGACACGAGGAGAATGTGCAAACTCCACACAGACAGTGACCCAAGCCGGGAATTGAACCCAGCTACAATTGAAGAAACCTTGGAAAGTTGCTGCAGTGCATCTTGTTTATGATGTACCTTGCTGTCATGGCGTTCCAGTGGTGATGGGGGTACCAATCCTGTGGGCTGCTTTTTCCTTTGTCCTTGTACTATTAAAGCTGCACTCATTCAGGCAAGGATGTATTTCATCATATTACTGGCTTGTATATACAAGATGGTAGGCAGGTTTTGAGAAGTCAGGAGGTAAGTTACTCACTGCAGAATCCCTAGCCTCTGATCTGCTCTTGTAGCCACAATATTAATATGGCTGATCCAGTTTAATTTTTGGTCAATGGTGCTGTCCAGTATATTGATAGTGGGCAATTCAGCAATACCAATGCCATTGAATGTCAAAGGAAGATATTTAAATTCTCTTCTGTTGGAGATGGCCATTGTCTGGCGTATACTGTGATTGCTACCTGCCACCTATCAGCCCAGGCCACATTCAGCAAGACTATTGTCCAGGTTTTGCTGAATGTGGACACGTACAGCTTCAGTATCTGAGGAGTAATGAATGGAACTGAACACTGTGTAGTCATCACAAACATCCCTACATCTGATCTCATGATGGAGACAAGATCATTGATGAAGCAGCTAAAGATGGTTGGAACTAGAACACTACTCCCGAGGAACACCTCTAGCAATGTCCAGGAGTCAGGATGATTGGCCATAGACTACTACAACGATCTTCCCATGCACTGGCATGATTCCAACAAGTGGGGAATTTCCCCAATTCCCATTGATGCCACAATGAATGAAATGCAGCATTGAAGTCAAGATCAATCAATGCCCCCCACATCTCTGAATTCAATTCTTTCATCCATGTTTTGACCAAGGCTGTAATCAGGTCTGAAGCTGAATTGTCCTAGCAGAATCCGAACTTGGTGAACATGTTATTGGTGAGCAATTATTGCTTGACAGCACTGTCGATGAGTCCTTCTATTAATTTGCTGATGATTGAGTGTAGACTAATGGGGCAGTAACTGGCCAGACTGGATTTCGTTTACCAATACAGGGCATGCCTGGGTAATTTTCCACTTTGTCTGGTAGGTGCCAGTCTTGCAGCTGTACTTGAACAGGTGATAGAGGTGCAGCTAGTTGTGAAGCACAAATCCTCAGGGCTACAGCTGGAATGTTGTCAGGTTCATCATTCCTAGCCATTTCTTGGGATTAATTAAATTGGCTGAAAGCTGGCTTCTTCAATGGTGAGGAGCTCAGCAGCAGGCAGACATGGATAATCCACTCAACACTTCTGGCTGAAGATTGTTGCCAATATTTCAGCCTTTCGGGGATATTTGTTGAGAACCTCCTACGGTTTTCTTTTTAAATCATTCGTCATCATTCACAGCTGGAAGCAGCAAGACTGCAGAGCTTTGATCTGATCTGATGGTTATGGGATCATTTAACTCTGTCCATAAGGAATTCCTGGTTCTGCTCCTTTCATCGCTCTGGGGCTCTGGGTGTACACCATGGCGAATAAAGTGGTTCAAGGCAACAGCTCACCACCACCTTCTCAAGGGTAATTGGGGATGGATATTAAATGCTGCTTTTGCCAGTAGGACTCCTGGCTTGATGGTAATATTAGAGTGAAGAATATGCCAGCCCATTAAGTTACAGATTGTGGTGAAGTACAATTATGCTGCTATGAATGGACACAGCACCTGAGCCAGGAAAGGCAGGTTAGACATGCGGGGGAATTGAACCCAGATTCCTGGCACTGTGAGGCAACAGTGCTAACCACTGTGCCGCTGTAAGAAAATTGGAAATAATTGGCCTTCCTATGGTAGATGTATTTTCTTGATCTTGTTGCTCAATAGAGGTGAATGCAACAAGTTATAAGTTATGGATTATAAGGAGTCGCTGGATAGACTGGGACTTTCTTCCCTGGAGTGTAGGAGGCTAAGGGGTGATCTTATAGAGGTCTATAAAACAATGAGGGGCATAGATTAGTTAGAAAATCAATATCTTTTCCCAAGGTAAGGGAGTCTAAAACTAGAGGGCATAGGTTTAAGGTGAGAGGGGAGAGTAACAAAAGTATCCAGAGGGGCAATTTTTTTACACAGAGGGTAATGAGTGTCTGGAACAAGCTGCCAGAGATAGTAGTACAGGCGGGTACAATTTTGTATTTTAAAAAGCATTTTGATAGTTACATGGGTACGATGGGTATAGAGGGATATGGGCCAAACATGGGCAGCTGGGATTAGCTTAGAGGTTTAACAAAGGGCAGCATGGACAAGTTGGGCCGAAGAGCCTGTTTCCATGCTGTAAACCTCCATGACTCTATGATCACAGCTCCCACAGCAATTCCCAGGCCAGCTCTGACCCCCTCTGTCCCAGAGCACCCTGATGCACAGCCCACCTCCCACCCCCTCAGTAGTGGTGATCCCCCCCCCCCCAAAACCAACAGACCCCCATTTGCTGACCTGACCTCTCCCCTCCCCCAGGCCAGATCCCCCTGGAGGCAGCCATCCCACAACCCTCACCACAACCACCCGCCCCCGTCACACCAGCCTGCCCTAATCACTGCTCTCCATCCATCCCAGACCAATCCTGTCTGCAGGATGACAGCGGGACTGTCACCCCCACCAATTGCCCATAGACCCCACCCCTTTGGCACCGTACGATGCCCAATGAGCAGTGCCAAGATGCCCGCTAAGCATGGGCACTATGCCCCTTGGGCAGTGCCAGGGGCACAGGTACCATGAGGGCATTACCCCCACTGCCTGACCCTGCGGGCCCTAATTGCCCCCCCCCTTCATTCAGGCAGGGTCTCCCGCTAGTTCCCCAAACATGGGGAGCTAGTCTGAACCCCGCTGGAATGAAGTACTCCTGGCGGGGTGGGAGATTCAATTGGGACCTGAAATTAAAACATTAAAAAAAGATTTAAATGACTTACTTGTCTTCCCGTCAGTTTCCAGTGTGGTCTGGCCAACAACTGTTTGCCGGCTCTGGGAGATGTGCATGCATTCCCAGCGCACGCGCAAATCCCGGAACAAGACCGGCAACGTGCGTCTTCCATCATGACCTGACAGAAAAGTTGCAGGTCGGGATGGGAGGATCGCAGCCATTGTCTCTATTCTCTCTCCACAGATGTTGTCAGACCTGCTGAGTTATCCAGCATTTCCTGCTTCTGTTTCAGATTCCAGCATCCTGTAGTATTTTGCCTTTAACTAAGTATAAAGTTCTCTTATTGCAACATATTCATAATCCAAAGCTATCAATAGTATGACTAATCACACAAAATCCATTTGTTAACTTGCTTTACTTCATTGACAGTGTGGATAGAGATCCTGAGGACAAAGCAGGAGACAGTTTCCAGTGAACTTATCATGTACAAGGAGAATTCATTGCAGCGAGTTGAACGTTCTGCAAATTTAGAAAGTTCTGTTGGAACTTTAAAGCGCATCATCCCTCAGGGAGTTTATATGTAGGAGGACTTCACCGTGCTCTGTGCATGGCACATCATCTCTTGGGGAGTTTATACACAGGAGAACCATGCGATGCTCTGTGCCTGTCATCTATTATTTGGAAAATCTGCTACAAGATCAAATTGAGTGACTCGATCAGATTGTTGTCCTGCCAAATTGAATGATCCCTCTGCCATTCACGTCCTCAGAATGCTGTCAGTGACCTGACAAGTGCATGGCCAGGTGGCATCTCGAATGGCATGACACAGGCTCCTCGTAGCTGCTGGTAAGTTGCTGATGGCATTGACGTCTGGAGGCAACCAAAGACTGTTTGGACAGATGATCTAGGCTCCGGTTCTTCATGGATGAAGTTATCACCTCATCTTGAATCTCTTACATGAAAACACACTCTTCTCACTCAGAGCTGCTCCATCTTCAGAAGATCTGTTCAGGCTGTGGGGAGCAACTTCCTGAAATTCTACCTCTCTTTTTCTCCATTCTGTGCAGTGCCTCTGCCTATGGAAGGCAAGGCACGTCCTTGAACTGACACAGAACATCATAGTTTAATTAGAAGCAAAAATATTCAAGTGCTCTTCCAACCCTCAAGCTCTAAGAAACATGGCCAGTTCTGTACAGGTGCCTGGCAAAAAATAAAGCTGCTCCCAAACATCTCTTCAAAGACATGCAATCAGTGTTAAAACTTCTCCAGGCTACACTTCTGTCGGGATCAGCTGATTCTGCTCTTGGCAACCCCTCTTTGCTTTGTTCTAACTTACCATTGGTGCAGTGGAAATGCAAATCATGATATTTTTCCTCATTTGTATCTATTAAAACAAACTCCAGACAATGCTGTCATGTGGATGAAAGTGTCCTTGGAGTCAATCAAATGTTATAAGGTGCAAATCTGGTTTAAGCAGGATTTGTTCTGCTTTTTGGGTATCACAAAGTAGAGGTGCTTCTACAGCATTGATGTAAGTTCAGGGATATATTCCTTAGAGGGGCTTTTCAAAGCAAAAATTTTGCTTAAAGGCCTGTCTTTCTCTTTTCGGATGCTGACAGACATCATCTGGGTGACTCTCCCAGCGGGAGAATTGTGCGTCAGCTGATTCGCAGGATCCCTGCGTGCATTCATGCTGTGCATGTGTCTCCCAGGCCTGGATTTCCGACGGCATCTGCATGGTGCTGGAAATCAAATGGGAGGCGGGCTTGGCATTTAAACAGTATTTTACGTACTATTTAAATGCTGTTAGCGGGCCCGGGGCTGAATTCTCTGCGTCTGCTAATATCTCCCTCCCTGCTAGAATGTTTCACTGCAGTGGGCATTACAGTAGCTCCCCACTTTCGGGGAACTAGCGGGATGACCCCGCTGGAGTGAAGGGAGGGGACGGGGGTGGGGGGACAGCACTGTAGGGGCCCCAGGCTGGACAGCGGTCAAACTGACCAGCAAATGAGAGACTCACAGTGTGGGGCCACTATACATGCACACAGGCCCGCTACTTTCAGCCTCAGCCCCACCCCCTGAAATTCACGCTGGTGGTCTCTGCAGTTCTAGTCTGAACTCCCACTGAAAAAAGGTAGTGTGAATTAGTCCAGTTTTCTCATGAGTTCAACACTTAGAATTTTTCGGGGAGAATCCGCACCCCCCCACCCACCACCCGCCCCCATATAAAGTTTCATTTTCCTGCATACTTCCTGCATATTTCAATATTTGCATTTTTCACTCTGTGGCAGCATGGCCCCTATAAGGGAGTAAGTGTATTAAACATCACCGATTGAGTGTTAGGGCACGGGTTCTGGCAGAAGGGAATCTTCAGTGTGAGTGGAACTGAACCGGTAACTGCATTGAGTTTGTTTGTATACAGTTCTATCTTTTCTCCAATAAACCACTGTAGTGATTCAAGGATTCCTCAGCGTGATACCGTGTGCTATTACACTGGCGACAAGAATAAATTGGCCTAGAGTTGCTAACATACCAGCATCTGGAGGGTGGAGGGTGAGTCACTGAAAGAAAAATCTGCAAGGGAGGTAAAAAAGGCATTGTGCCAATCTTAGTCGAGTAGCCACACCACTGTTTGTGAAAATCGATCCATTTGGTGAAAGTAATTTTAATACTTTTCCTCAGCCAATGAAATAATGTGTGAAGAAAAATAGGAAGCTATTTTACTCCTGGTTTGCAGGCCTCAAACTTATAATCTTGTGAGAAGCCTTACATCTCTCGAGGTATCTTTGATGAGCTAGTTCCTTTAATAATGGACCACTTATCCCCATTGCTATGCAGAGATATAAATTCCAGCCAGCTATTAGGGACCCAAAGGAGCCAATTTCTACTTTTGTTGTTGGACTTCGGCAGTTGGCCAAGCATTGATAGTTTGTTCCATTCTTAAGCGATATGTTATGTGATTGTCTTGCGGGTGGTATTAACAATTTCAACATTCAAAAGATGCTGCTAGCCAATACTAAAATTTCCTTGGATAAATGCGTGGAAATGTCCCCATCGACTGAGAGTGTTGAACAGAGCGCTTTTGAATTGCAGGGTGTGCAGAGTGGGGTGAACAAATTTAGCAGGAATCAGTGACTGTTCAGAATACCAATAGTGAGGGTCCAGCAGAGCCTGAGAGAAGGAATAGAATTCATCAGCCACAAGGGTTTGACAAGTGTTACTGTTGTGGGGGAGACCATCCCCAAGACAGATGCAAACGTAAAGAGTTTATTTGTTTCCGATGTAGGGTGCAGAGTCAGATCATCGTCGACTAGTTCCCAAAGGAAAAAGTGAGGACTGCAATGAACAAGATTAAGGAAGATTCAGAAGAGAAGTCCAAAGTTTATGAGGTTGACACAGTGTAGTTCAATAAAATTAAACAAAACGGGTCGGTATCTGAGAACTCTCTGGACTTGTTTCCCAAATTAAAGGGAAGGGTGAAGGTTCAGCAAACTTCACTGAAGGACCATTGTGATGTCCTTTAAGGCAGACAGGTCATTTAATGATTTGGTTTGTTGCCCAGAGCCTTGCGAGGGGAGGGGTGTAGATGAGGTAGCTAGTTTGCGTACCCAGGAAGATAATTCGAAAGACTGATCCAGTGTCGTATTCTATTGACCTGCAGGACCACGAGGTGCAGAAGCACATTGATCACATCACAAGATGGAAAGCTATAGCCCTCACTGCCAGTCATCAGAACACCGGAATAGAGTCCAGTGTGTTGGCACTAGCTGGACCGAGCGTTCTCCAGGAAGAATCTTGACTGTCAGCTGAAGCAGAGGAAGAGAAGAAGAAAGCACTGGCTCTAGTTTGACATTGGAATCTCCTGACCCACCTGCCATAATGGAAGTTACTCTTGGCTCAGATGACACGGGTGTGGAGTTGTGCCATTCTACAAGAGTCCATAAGACATCAGACTTTGTGAACTGTGCCCTCTTGCAAATTTTATTTTGGCTTTATCTATATCTAAAAATCTGTACATAAATTTTTTGTTTGTATTTTAGTAAAAGAACTTAAGGAGTGAGGAATGTGGTAGTGTGACCCCCTTTAAGGGATAGGTGTTTGTGGGTCACGGGACCCTCCTGGGGCCTATTAGGAAGAAGCAAGTGAACCGTCAGTGGGTGTCAGGGCATGGTTAAGTGGGATCCTTCAGTTTGAAACCGGGAGTTGGCAGAACCAGACCTGTACCTGCGTTGAGCTGTTGTGTTCAGTTTTATCTTCAATAAATCACTGTTGTGATTTAAGGCTTCCTCGTCATGATACCTCACACCAGAACACACTCCATTTTTGATGATTTTGTTTTCTAGAAGTTAATTCTCTTGAGCTGTGTGCTGCAAACTTGGAAAATCCTTGAACAAGAATACCCTTGCTGGGCAATCAGGGATTTAGTTGCACACTGTTATTGCACATGACAGAATTTGACATGTGGTGCCCAAGCTTTCAAAGGCCACAATGGATCAGATGGAAAGCAGCAATTGTCCCCAGTCCTAAACTATAGTCCAGAGAAGCAACTTTCATGGCGCAAAGGAGGTGAGGGCAGCCCTTGCCTGTCTCTGAAAGCAGCAGAATATACAAGTGTCAGGAGCTGGGCTTTCAAGGTATATCATGCCAAATGTAAAATGGAGGCAGCTAGCCAAGTTAATAATGTCACACCATATACATACTATCAGAGAATCTGAGCTGTGATAATTAACTCGCATCCAGCACTGTCATAGACCTTCCAACTCATTCCTCAGTAATTTCTGCACAGATGACTATGGTTCCTGTTTACAGGCTGCATCAAAGAGAATTAATGAAAGGTTTGTAACCGTTCAGCAGCTTTTGATCTACCACCTATTTGATCACGCCTATTTCACTGGGCACTTATGACATTTTCCACAGACTGGAAGAACTGGCTGTCATGGCAGAATTAACGCCTCTTTTCTTTTTGGAAATAAAAAGTTAACAGAAAGCGGTGCACACACAGTTTGTCATTAATGACCTTGTGTTCAAGTTAATGGAAAGTGAAAAGTTTCAGCTATCAGTGAGATCAGAGCACTGCTGAATCATCCTCCAACTGATCATTTCTTGATGAGTTCTCGTGCACCCTTTGGGCGGAATTTTACCGGCCCGCTCCACCCTAGTCGGTAAAATCGCATGAGGGACAAGAAATCAGAATCACGCCCGATTTCTCGGCTATCGCGATTTTACAAGAGCTGAATTTCTGGCGCAGTCAGCCTCTCAGCAGAAACGGGCAAGATGCTGAACAATTTATTTAAGTATATTGTAATGAGGATTAGTGAGCCTGGCACTCCCTTGCTCTGGGGATTAACCTGGCTAGCTGCCTCCATTTTACATTTGGCATGATATACCTTGAAAGCCCAGCTCCTGACACTTGTGTCTGGGCTCCCTTGCCTTTATGGCCTCACCTGAAGAGATTCTCTGCGGCAAGGAAAATACCTGCTCCCCATGAACAGGAAACAGTCGTTTTGGCCTCGCTGATGGAAAGCAAAGTCCACTGAGGTCTCCCATGAAGGCCAAGGGAAAGGGGTTGCCCCTTGGGCAATGCCAGCCTGGCAATGCCACCCTGGCACCTTGGCACTGCCAGCCTGGCACTTGGCAATGCCCACTGAGCCACTTGGCAGTGCCTGCCAGGCCAGGGAGTAGGGCCTGAAAGGGGGAGATGGGCTACTGCCACTTTGCAACACAATCGGGGAGGCAGGTCTGCCGCCACTTTGCAATGTGATCGGATCCGGGTGGGGGAGAGGGTGGCACGATTGGTCTAGGTGGTGGTTGGGGTGGCAGGGCCTGCATCTCTGGCAGTGTTGGGCTCATGATTGGCTGCGGGCCTCCACGATTAGGGGGCGGTGGCTGTGTTGAGGCTGCCTGCAGCAGCAGGAGTGTGATAGCTCTCTCTCTGTCATTCAGACCCCTGCTTCTGAAATTGTGCATGTGCAATATCAGAAATCTGCGCATGTGCAATAGCTCCCTCTGCAGGCTGGCTGGTGAATTAAGCCCAACCCACTGCCTGCAGCAACGAGAAACAGTTTAGACCATATTTTCAATGACTAAGTACATAGAATTTGGCGTAAAAACTCATCCAAAAAAGGGATCAGGAACTCTCCCATTTTCATGCTAGTTGGGCACTTGCAATCAATCTTGTAAAGTTCTGCCCTGTAGTTTTGTGCACGGCATGCAATCTTGATGGCTATATCCTTAGAGTTTGCTCGCAGCTCACTTTTAAACTATTTTTAAAGCACTGAAGGGACAGTCTCTCGATTGACCCAGACCACTCAAACAACAGGGTTTTGTGGGGTGAGTCAAAGGAGAGGGAAGGTAGGGAGTTTTATTTCACCAGAGTAGCATGGTCAGTGCAAGCTTGGAGGGCCGAAGGGCCTGTTCCTGTGCTGTAATTTTTTTTGTTCTTTGTTCTTTGAGAACTTTATTAAAATCATTACAGCATGGTTGCTAAAATAGCTTTACGATACAAGAGAGAAACCTAAATACTGTACACCCCGCTTTTTGGCAATAGTGCTAATTTTATTGATGTAACAAGCTGGAAGAAACCTGAGTTGCAAGAATCCCTCCTTTGTGAATAATTTAATCATTATAGTAATATTGCAGCTTAATGCTTTTCATCTTTACCAGCTGAGGTAGTACAGGATCATGTGATCACAGAGGCCCTTTAATCTGTACATTAAATCAACACCTCATAAGTAAATGCACAACACAAAGTTGTGCACATTTTGATACTAATTTTCACTGATAAGACACACAGGATGGTTCATTGTGAAAATGTCAACAATGAAGATAAGCAGTCAAGGCACAACATTAGGAGGCTTACTATGCAAGTAACCAAAATTTTACCAGATCCAGTAGTGTCAGATTTTGACATAGTGTTAATTCCTCACACCCTACACTCTTTCTCTACACCCTAGCTATGATTGTAACACTACATTCTGCTCATTTCCTTCTCTATGAACAGTATGCTTCGCCTGTGTAGCACGCAAGAAACAATATTTTTCACTATACACTAATACATGTAACAATAATAAATCAAATTAAAGTAATAACCCTCACTATGAACTCAAAATGCAACAAAAATAAAATGTAAGTAGAGAGTCACGTGGGTGTTTCAAAAAGATAAAATTAAAACATACAGATTCATCAAGTCACACGTGCACACCTACATCAAGGAACTGTTAGAAGTGGGATATGTGGTCAAACACTGACAGATTTCACATTCATTGAAACATGCTGTTACCTTTGGTTTCAAATGTAATCTTCCTTCGAGTTACTAATTCCTCAAAGTGAATGAGTCTGAGTTCAAGTGACTGGCATTTTATGGTCATTCATGTTTTTCAGTGACATTGGACGTTAACTAATAGCTCAGCTCTTCTCCTTTCAGTAGGTTTGCTATTGATTTCATTGCTTTTCTTGAAAAGGTCCTATACAATTATCTGAAATGGGTATGCAGATTCACGGATTTCAACTAAAGACTTCTGAGTGAGGAGCTAAACAATATTAGGGTAATCCTGAGGAACTGCTCCACTCATTCAGATGTTGACAGTGTATTAACAAAGTCCTCTTGTTCATTAACCTCTCTTCAATTCAGTCTTTGTCTAATTTTCAGCTTATGTGGTTACACTGAATAGCCTGTTGCTGAGCTGTGAAAATTACTTTGTTTAGTTTTAATTTGAGGGAAAACATGTTGTCATTATATAGCTTATCCACACTCAAGGCTAAAAATAATTTTACGAAAAGGCCATACTTACAAACGGTTCAACAATGGCATTGTGGCCAAAGACACTACCTTGTATAGGCTACAAGCCATACAGAGCAAAAAGCCATGCTGAGTGAGCTGGTCTCCATTTGGACAGCAATGACAGTGTGTACCAGGATCCTTGAATTAGGATGGGAAATATCAGGTGTAGTTCCTGCTCTTGTTTGCCCTTTAGTTTGCAATGCTGGAAAGTGCACATGTGGGCATTGGATGAACTGCATTTTGCTGTGATGCCTCCCATGACTAAATGGCCTGCATTAACTTGCAGTCTAGGCACACGCATGAAGTTTTGTCACTTGAAAAAGGTACCAGGAGATTTACCAATGCAACTAACCAATGTTTCACCAGGCCTAGGAATTTAGTTTCTGACACTATGTGCCTGTAGTATTAACTCCTCACCAGCATGAGGTGCCAGAGAGCTGCCAGTATAACTATACCCCAAGTAAGAGTTAGCAACTATGGGAAGAAAATTGCACAGGAAAAGAAACAGCAAGCACATAGTATAAAAGACATTTCAAGTTTCATAATTAATAATAATAAAAAATCTGTTATTTCCTCACCAGAATTTTGACACTAGCACTGTGCAAATTCAAGATACTGGCAGCAGAAATTCCCATTTGTGACAACAAGTCTAAAATTCCAGTGATACCTGCTGGTCATCTGATGGCATTCCGGAATGACTTTTTTTGTCTGGGAAGCACTGATTTTTAAAGAGCATCCTCCATGTGTTGTCACACCCGACTAGTGTGCGGCAGGTAAACGCAAGCGAGATGATAATCAAACAGCAGTTTCATTGCCACCTTTTTTTTAATACGTACTGTAACTTCCAAGGAGACTAATATTGATGGTGATCTTAAAAAAAATGTTCTTACATCTCTTCTTTGATGACTCCACGGTTTCCTGTAACTTTGAAATTGGAAGGGTACAACAGTCTCTCTGGTTATTCATTGAGATGGATTAAGAAACACCCCACAGTGAAAAATTATTTCACACAATTTTGTCATTGGATGATAATAGCCTCATATATTTTGCCAAGTTGCCATTTGTTGTTGTCAGTGCAATAAAGAGTTATTTGTCCGACACAGTGTTTGTGAATTATTACCATCACCCGTTGTTTGAATTAAAGGCAGCGGGTGAATGCTGTTTGTAATAGTTAAATGCTGCCAAAAAAAATGAGCATTTCCAAAATTTAAATCAAGATAAATGGGAATTCATGGAAACAAACCATTTGAGATTTGACTCTATATCTCAGTAAATCATAATAACATTCTGCTCTGAATTATAATACACACCAAATAAATAGATTAGTTTTCAAAGATTGCGTTTTCACATTGCTGTTTGTATAAAAATGAATAATGCATCCAATATGAACAAATTAAATGTCTGAAGCAGTCAATTATTAAAACATATTTTGTTTCTTTTATTATACGAGCAAAATGAGGATTTACCCGCAGCTGGTTTCTAACAAGCTGTCGCCGACCTGCAGTGAAGCCATCCCAAAGTCTGCTATTCTGATGTTATTCTTTTCATCCAGCAATAAATTTTCTGGTTTCAAGTCCCTGTGGCTGTAGGAAAAACACAGAGTGAGAATTACTAAGGGTTGCCTTCACAACCTCTATTTAAGTGGAAAGGACCAAGATAAACTTGATTTGCCTTCCAGTCCATTCAAAATATTAAGATATCTTTGTCTGACCAACCTGTTGCTCAGACATAAATTCTGGATTTCCTCCAGGTGCTCCGGCTTCCTCCCACAATCCAAAAGACATGCTGGTTAGGCGCACTGGCTGTATTAAATTCTCCCTCAGTGTACCCAAACAGGCGTCACAGTGTGGCAATTAGGGGATTTTCACAGTAACTTTATTGCAGTGTTAATGTAAGCCTATTTGTGACACTAATAAGTAAACTTCTAAAAGCTCAGTATAGTTGCACCCATTCTATGGCTGTAAGGTAGATGCCGCAGTGACAAATATAGCAAATGGTCAGAGCCCAGTTTGCATGTGCATTTGAACTACCACTGAATTCACAGGGACCTTTTTATTTAAGGTGACCAAACAGAAATAAGTGAAGTTGATGTCTCATGGACTGGTTGATGTTGGCACTGCTGCAGCTGCAGTATTCACTGGTATTATCTCAGAGATACAGTCACACAAGGGAGCCTCTTCCGCCAAGTGTTCTGACAATCAGCAATTTTCTTTCCCTTACAACAGTTGCACCAAGTAACACAATATCATTGGTCTTAGTCTTTGAGGAAGCAACATCTAGACTGTGTAGCTTCTGAAACAGAGCATTTAAGTTATTGGACACTTGCTTCTTTTTCCAAGTTCTCATGACTGAAGTAGTCATCTGAAGACCATCCAAATTGGGTCAGTTAAACTTTTTTGGTCAGCATCAGTTATGAGATTAGTATTTTGGTGGCATAAAGTCTCCAAAGTCAAAGTGATTGAGTGAAGTACCACCATTATTCCTTCAATCTAATTAATGTTTTGAACAGGGAGAAACATTTTTAGTGGCATTTCAGATCAATAACAGTTTTCCGAATGGAGATTTTGCCATTCTCTGCAACGTAGAAATCTGAACATTCTACTATGCCCTGCAATCCCGATTCAATTGTTGTTCTTCGCATTCTTGACCTCTGCCTTCTCCCTTATTCGAAGATGAATATCATCGTTTGTCAGTACACTGTTATAGGCTGTTGTACTGACAGTGGTTTTTGAGCCCATCATCTTAATCATCTTAATCTTGTATTCTGATCCACAATGTTTAATGCATTTGTTTATATAAATGTCACCATTGTCATATTCAGTTTGATTTCTTCACCTTGTACGTTGAACTCTTCAGGCAAATTAGGAATGGGATAGGAAACAAGCCCGGACCTGATCTTGCTGCATAATATACGCAAAATGAAAACAAAAATCACATATTAAAAGCCGTGAAATTCCTAATGGATGAAGGTTGTGGGAAGTTGTTCACACTGGGAAGTGCACTCAATCCCTAGCTTGGAAAATACATCTGATTACTGTGTTGGAAAACCAGGTTGAGAGGTTGAATAATCAGCTGCTTTTTGTTCAACAATTTACATATTAGCAAGTGCTAAGCAGCAATGGTATGCAGCGCAGTCACAAAATCACTCTCACAACTCATCAGCCATTCATTCACAGTCTAATAGGGCAGAAAAAAACTGGACCAACCGAATAAATAGTGTGGTCCAGAAGCTACGAGTTCTGTGGTGAGTAACTCACTTCCTGACTTCCCAAATCCTGCCCTTTATCCACAAATATGATGGAATGCTCTCCAGTTGCCTGAATATGTGCAGCTCCTAAAAGACACCAACCAGGACGAAGCAGCCCGCTTGATCAGGGACCCCATCCACCACCTTCAATGCTCCCTCCACTCAAGGCACAGTGGAACACTGTGTACCATTTACATGATGCACTGCAGCAACTCACCAAGGTTTCTTCAACAGCACCTTCCAAACTCACAACCTCTACTATCTAGAAGAACAAGGGCAGCAAATGCGCAGGGACATCATCACCTGCAAGTTCCCCACCAAGTCACACATCATCCTGACATGGAACAACATTGCTGATCCCTCAGCTTATGGGTGAAAATCTTGGAACTCCCTCACTAACCTACACAGATGGACCCTTCAGTTTAAGAAAGCGTCTCGCCACTACCTTCTCAAGCTAAATTAGGGAAATAAAAGCTGGTCTAACCAACAATGCCTACATCGCACAAATGAATTTTAAAAAGTCATGGCATGATGAAAGGAAAAGCTGCAAATGCCAGAAGTATGACTGAGGATTTGCACCCAAAATATTAACCTGCCTGTTCTCTCTGCAGATGCTGACAGACGTGTTGCAATTTTCCAGCATTTCTTTGTTCGTGCTTTATGAAGCTTTGTTAAGGTCATTTGCACACCAATTCTAGCATGTTATCAACATGTGCAACTGTGTAAATCAGAAGTGGGGTCACTATGCCCAAAGTGCAATGGTCACCATAAACACTTGAAATTATAGTCTATCATATGGGCTGAAGTTCAGAAAAACTGCTTTTGATAAGGGACGGATCACTGGAAATAGAAATGAGTACTTCCAGATTTTCCTAAAATTACTAAAGCACCATTCGTAATATTTTGAAATAGAAAAGGTGGTTAACGAGTGAGAAACGGAGAATTAAAATATTTAGCAAAAGAGGCTGGAAGACTTAATAATTCAAAAGCAAACAGATAGAAAGGCTGGTGGACAGTTTTACATACAGGCAGACACAAATAAGATCCAGGCGATAATGTATAGGTGGATATTTAAACAAATAGAGACACAGGCACCCATGAATCTGCCAAATTTTAAAAAATAATTTAGTTTAATTCTCTAGTTAATAATGTATTTACTTTGTTTATGCATATTCAAACAAACAAACCATTGAAATTAATGACACCAAAACTTTAGCGCTCCCAGAAAAACTGCACATTTAAATACCAAGGACGGAATTTTTCTATCCCGCCTACCACAGCAATCATAGCGGGTGGGACCCTAACCATGGGAAGATCCACTTACCTCCGGTGGGATTCTACGATCTTGGGGCAAGTGCAGCCAGAAAATCCCATCCCAAATATTTATCCATTTTGACACAATAATGTGTACGTAAAGATATTTCTTGTATCTGCATAATCTTGTATAATTTGCACAAACGATCCAGCCACCACTGCCCAATTATAAATTGCAGAATCACATTGTTCAGTACACCAATAATTCTACTTCTACAAATGTACAAAAGGGCTCATAGTCTCATGATAAGGGATCGGTTAATTAGTACTGGGATGTGATGTCATTTTTTTCACTTAAAGTTGTGAATCATTGGAATTCTCTACTCCCATGCTTCGCCCATTGCCTGCTCCGATTCCCTTGGTGGACGGGCCAGTATAATTCCGGCCAATGAGTCAATGTGGTATGTAATTGAAAAAAAAATTGAAGACACGTTAGAGATCATAATAAATAGGACCATTCAGTTCAATGAGCTTCTTCCACCATTTAGTAACATCATGGCTGATTTGATTGTGTCACTTTCCAGCCTGCCCCAATAACCCTTGACTCTCTTGTCAATCAAGAATCTGCTAAATATAGCCTCAGATATATTCAAAGGCCCAGTCTCCACTACCCTCTGTGAAGGAGAACTCCAAACAATGATCCTCTGAGAGCTAGAAGAAATTGCTTACATCCATCTTAATTGGGAGACTCTTAAATGTGTAAATGATAGATATGGAAACAGAAATTGATGTTATCAACCAGGAAGGCCAAGAATTGTACACAGTCAGAACAAAACAAACAACACGTGGAAAATGAGAGTAAAAGGGCTGAAGACATTCCAATGGCCACGGTAGAAATAAAAGTTCGAGATTCACAACTGACTTTCATCATTGATGTAGCTGCAGCCATGTCTGTTACCTTGGAAGGAGAATATAAGTCCCTAAGCCATATTTTCGTTCACAGAACTGGTGCGAAACTGACTTTCTTTCAATAACTGTATTCCACTGTTAGGTGAAATTAGTCAGGGTGGAATATGTTGGCACATTCTATTACTTGCATTGATAGTAGGAGGGAAAAAGACTCTGATGGAAAGATATTGACTGAAGAAGATACTGAATTATTTACCGTAGGGATCAGTAAGAGAATATTTGACACTGAAAAAGTGCTAAGAGAGCATTAAGTGGTAATTGAGCAAAGAGGACCAAATGACAACATTAGACACCACAAGGCTGAAGTGAGTTAAGGATAACGTACAGTCAACATTTTGCAAGGCTAGGTCAGTTCATTATGCACTGTTAGAAGCAGTAATTGAACAGCTGGCTATGTTAGAAAGGCCATAGTCAAACACAAAAAAACTGCCCAAAATGAATACATGCTGATTTCTTTGACGTGGAAGGGAAATAGTATCTTGTTTTTTGGTCAATAGCTACAGGCAGTGGATAAATATTGTGTCTATGACCAATACCAGAAAACTACTGAGATTTTGAGAAGTTGGTCAGCAATTTATGGGTTGCCAAAGGCATTGGTGTCAGATAATGGTCACAATTTACATCAGAAGAGTTTGAAATATTTTTGAGCAAGAATGGAGTCAAACACATTCTAATTTCACAATATCACCCAGCATTGAACAATACTACAGAAAGAAGTTTACAAATTGTGAAGAAGCCTTTGCAGAGGTATTTGCTCAGTGACAAGCCAGGCAGTTATTTTCATGTTTCTCTTCAACACAGGCTTGACAATTTTCTGTTGTCTTACAAAATAATTCCACCATTAACAACAGGCCACTCACTTTATGAGTTAGTATTTGAACACAATTCTAGAACAAGCTTTAGTTTGCTTCAACTTGACATCAATAGTGAAATAAGAGAAAGGCAAGGCAAAGTGAGGATGACGAGCAAAGCATTGAACTTAGCGAGTTCAATGCTGTTCAAAAGGTGCTTGTGAAAAAAATTATAGGTGATAAGGAGAGGTATATGATTGGAGTTGTTGTATAGAGATGCGGTGCATTCATATATGTGGTGAAAATTGGATAGAGACTCCATCAGTGGAGTGTCATGTAGATTATTTGCTTGAAAGGGGAACTCTGAGAAAGGAAGAACATAATGAACACTCTTATTGTCCAAATTCCTCCTACAGTGCAAAGTGAATGTCAGAAAGAAAGCAAAAGTCAAAACTAAAGTGCAAGTTTGATGGTATCAGAGAATCCACCAGTTGTGCAAAATGAGTCAGGAATTTTAATCAAGACAAATCAAGCAATGTCACAGTTCCAACCATTAAATGAAGTCAGTTGTCAAAGTCAAAGTTCAGGTTTGACACAATCAGAGATATTGAGACAACAGACTCAAGCTGATGGAAATGATAGGAAATGCCCTGCTAGAAAGAGAAAGAAGTCAGATACGTCAATTGAAAGTACGTAGGAAGAAAGAAGAAATGATTTGTTATTTTCATTACTTGTCAAATGATGATATTTTAAAGATACACTGGTGCTAAGGAAAAACGTGTTTTTGTATGTAAATTACATGGGAAGTTTTGGTGATATATGTTTTGGCTGTGATTGAAATAATGTCTATGTACCATTTCACATTTTAATGTATAAGTTGTTTTTTAATTGGGGAGGAACTGGAGTACATTGCGAGATCTGAGCATTTTGATATGTTGCCCTCTCTTTTGGCAGATGTAAATAAAGCTCGTTCAATAATGGCTGCTCACAGTGAACAAACATGGTGGAGGGGAGGGAGGAGGGGGTTCCCAACCCTCCTGCATGGGAATCATAGCAGGTGGGGTGTGGATGGGGTGGGGGTGCGGTGGAGGAGGAGGAGTGCTCAGACCATGCAAAGTCCATTGACCTCGGGCGGCATTTTCCGGTTTTGGGGCAAGCATGGCCAGAAAATGTGACCTGTTGAATTTTTTTCAGTGCAATATACAACAGGGGGTGAACAAGAAAGTGGAATTAAGGCCACTTTTAGAGAAACAATAACCTCATTGAATGGCAGAACCGGTTTGAGGGGCCTATTGGTCTATCCTGCTCCTATTTTTAATGTTCAATATTCAAACTCAGCTTTTTTCCTTTGAAATTGATCATTTTCAGGATGATCTGGTAATTGTAATCACAGTCAGAATGATTAAACAAAATGATATATTTCATCCCAGTTAATACCATGTATGCTTAGGTGATTTGAATCTTCTGACATTCAGTTTGTGCATATAATTTATTAGTATTCAGCGTTGCTGCACTTGAAACCGAAAATCGCTTTATTTCAGTGATTGATATCAAACAGTTTCTTGGCTCTGACATGCAGAGTATTTAGACAGTGGTATAACTGATTAAATCTTGTAAGATGAACTGACTATAAAAAAACCCATCATCTAGTGCGCAATCAAACTCATTGATGTTGAGATCAGAAGGTATTAATACATCAAGGATAAGGATTGCATTGGCAGCTAGTAGCAGCAGCAAAAAATAGAATACCCCAGGAGTAAAACAGATAAATATATCTTACATACTCATAAAATTTTCACGCTCATTTGTGGACCTAGAGCCAGCTCTGCTCTAGTCTCTCCCAGGGCCTCAGTTTGCTGACTTCTCTCATCAAACTGCTTTGATCTCTTGCCAACTCTTGATTGGCATAGCTCTTTATCTTTATCTTTGAATGTTGCTTTTCTTCAACATATTATTCTGTTCCTTCACTTCAGTCTTGACAACTATTCCAACTCCCCCCCCTCCCAACCTGGACCTGTCTTCTCTGGACCTGTCTGCAACCTCAATATTCCCACAGCTGACTGCCCAACCTGCTCTCTTCAGGCCTGGTACTTGGCTGATATCAAGCCACATCCCCAGTACTAAGTCTTTTATGTTTTGACCCAATTCCTACAACTGTGTCTCAGATCCCCAACCTTGCTGAGGAGTGCCATGCCTCCACTTAAAACATGAAAATAATAATTAAAAAAATTATTGCCTAATATTATTTTTTTCAAAATTGACCCCAACTTCATCCCAATCCCATGGTGGTCCCAGGCTGTTTGTTCCTTGCTCATCGCAGCCACATCCCATTGTTAAGCGCCTTGGATTCCGGAGCAGTTCCCTTTTGAAGCGGAAGGGAAAGGACAGTGCGAAACATCTTAAAGGGAAGTAAAATATATCTAATCACCTTCACTTTTAACAATTCCAAAGGGTGTCTTACCTCTCCCAAAGGTATCCAAAGCCCCCCACCTTGCCTCTCTAGCTACCCAAACAATCCACCAAGTTTGAACCTTCTGTTCTTTTCCACACACTCTGGATTTCACACTCCTATTTAAGTGGGGTCAGCTGGTGGTTTAAATGGTCAACAATCTCCACAAATCACATGTGTGAACTCTGCCTCAACTCTAGTCCTGCCCCCATGAAGTTGTATTTGTTGGGATCAGGGGTGAGACTTAGAATGTTCAGAGATTTTTGCCACGATTGAAAGCCTCTCTGAACTAGGGAGGTGTTGAGAATGTCAGGCTTTAAGCAATTATACTTCAAATTGGTCACTTGATTCCATGATAGAGTGGAATCTAAAGATTAGCTCATCAAAATTTCTATCTGGATACCAGGCCCACGTGACTCACATTGCAACGGAGATGGACTTCGAAAAGGTAAGTGTTTCAAAGATATCCCTGAAAATATAAACACAGGCAGTCTGTGGGAATATGGAATATTCATGGTGCAGGAATACGGATGAGAATGTACACTCGGACTATGAAGACTAAACCTCTAAGGAATTAAAACAAGCTGGAAGATTCACCTAGCTAGAACTAGAGAATGTGCTTCTCTCAGCAAACTTTCACTGGAAAAATCAATTTTGGGGTTAGAAGTTACCAGGCTGAAAAAGGAAGAGAAAATAAGTAAACTTTCAAGAGAAAAGAAGTAAACTTTCAAGAGGAAAGAATCACTCGGGACTGGTTCTGGGTGAACAAGAATGTTGACTGAAGGGACAGTGTAATAGTAAAACTGGAAAGTGAGATTTTCGGTTGTGTTATCTGTTTAAGGAGAAAGTTTGGTTCTGTAATTAAAAACACAAATTGCTGACAAAAAAAAATTATTTCAATTTGTTTGTTACAGTAAAAGCCATGAAAAGCTGTCATGTCTTCCTTTCAGCTATTCACTGGAAGTTCAAATTTATTTTTATGAGTGACTGGTCTCAACAGGGATAGTAACAGTACGAAAAGAGCGATATAGAAGAAAAGCAAAGGAATCTGAAGAGCCAACAGAAGAAAAAAATGGAAAACGCTGAAGAATCCTGAGAGTAAGGACAAGGAAAGTTATAGAGAGAGAACAATTAAGAGATCGTAATTGAAAGAGGAAAGAAGGAAGGAAGACATTAATGTGTCTTCCATTATCTTGGACACCACAAACTGCATTGGAAGTCATGAAGTTCTTTTGAAGTGTAGTCGCTTTAGTAACATAGGAAACATGACAAACAAATTATACACAACCAGGTGCCATAAACATGTTAAATGACCAGATAATCTGGAAATTGGGAAGAATTAACAAGATAGTGGCAGGGAATGTGACAGTTAGGGAAAAAGTGGCATAATTTATTTTCTGTAAGCAATGACACAGGAGCTAAACACTTTATATAGTATATATTTAAAAATCATCATGATGTTTCAAACCATAGCCTAATGTTGGGCTTTGATTTCTTGGGTTACAAAACCATCTGAACCATTAGAGTGGATCAAAATCTTGCAACAAACACCTCCAAGTTAACTATTAGGTAACTGTTTAAAATAAATGTTATGTATATATAGCAATTGTTAATCCACCAGTCATCATTCATTTAAACTCAATTTGCTTTGAGTGGAAGTTGCTATTTAAATGGAAATGAAAACTTAATCAGGCTGAATTCTTCAAAGGAAATAGTGTGTCACATATTATGGGCTTGTGATGTTTCAATTTTTATATAAGAAAAGCTCAATATCAGTCGTTTGTCATGGGTTAATTAAGAAAGGGCTAGGAGCTGAGCTTTTGCTTTCCGTCACTATAACCATAGCCTTGTTTGTTGTTTTGAATCTTAGTACCATTGGCCCTTCAGAAATGAGCTGCATGATGTCAGTAAAAAAATGAAGCATTTACTCCTTTTACACTGGCACTGTTTTTAAGGTTGAATCTGATATTAATAGTCTAAGACCACCTGCACTTCTGTTGATCCACTTGGATTGTATACCGTGTACGCTAGATTTTTACTTTCACTGCCTGGTTGGTAATCTGGTGCGACAGAGTATCCACCAGTTGTGGTCGTTGTCTGATTGAGACGAATGGAATTGAAAATTAGACAGGTACCAGAACAGGTGAATGATCTACTCTACCAGATTATCACCCAGTGCAAATGATAATATGAACGAAAACATAAGAAATAGCAGCAGGGAGGCCATAGTGGCCCTTGAACCTGCTCCATTGTCCAATAAGATCATGGTTGAGCTGTACTTGGCTCAATTCCACTTTATTGCCTGTTCCATAAATTCCTTGATTTGCCAGTCATTCAAAAATCTGTCCATCTAAGCTTTGAATATATTAATTGATCCAATCTCTACAGCTCTCTGGGGTAGAGAGTTCTGAACATTCACACGCTTTGACAAAAGAAATTCCTCCTCAACTCAGTTTGGAATGGTGACCATTCTGATAGCAAGCCCAATGCCCCCCCCCAACCAAATTCTCGATTCCCACATAAGGGGAAACATCTTCTCAGCATCTACCCTCTGTCAAGCCCCCTCAAAATCTTGTAAGTTTCAATAAGACCACTTCACATTCTTCTAAACTTCAATGAGTCCCATATGCCACCCTAATATATTTAACCAACCGTCATAAAAGCCACCTTCCAGCCAAGAATCAACCTAATGAACTTTCTTTGAACTGCCTCCAATGCAAGCACATTCCTTCTTAAATAAGGGGATCAGTGAGGTCTTATGGCACCAGAGGGTAGTGTCCTACTTCTGAACTGGAAGCTTAGAGTTCAAGTCCAACACCAGGACTGTTGGCCATGAATGGAGTGTTTATAACATGGTTTAATGGGCTGATAATCAGCTTGGGAATCTTTTCACCATCCCCCGAAGGAAAAAGTGTCTTAATAAAAATAAGCTTAAAAAAAGCCCAAAATTATATGCAGTACTTCAGTGTAGTCGCACCAATACCTTCAATGGCTGCAGCAAGGCTTCCTTCCCTTTATACACCATGCTCCTTCCAATAAAAGTGGACATTCCATTACTTACTGAACCTCTATTTATTCTGTTAAAAAAAATGCTCTATCATGGCAGTGGTTTGGTAGTTTAAATGTTGGCAGCTAATGGATGTTGTTCTCTGGAATCAAATGAAAATAATAATAACTTGCATTTATATAGTATCTTCAATAATATGTACCCAAGTGTATTGCAGAACCGTACTTAGATAAAAAAAAGATAACCAAGCCAAAGAAAATATTTACAAGTGTGACAAAAAGCTTGGTTAGAATGGTTACTTTTAAGAAGAATCTTACAGGATAGATGGAGAGGTTTACAGAAGCAATCCCAGTGAGTAGAATCCAGAAGTCTGAAGTTAAAGGATGAGTGGGATATACACTGTCTGTTTACAATTGTTTATGAAACATAATATCCAGTGTTCATAGAATCATAGAACCCTACAGTGCAGAAAGAGGCATACCCCCATATCCCGCTCATCCCTCTAAGCATCCCAGGACACTAAGGGGCAATTTTAGCATGGCCAATCAACCTAATCCGCACATCTTTACACTGTGGAAGGAAACTGGAGCACCTGGAGGAAACCCACGCAGACACGAGGAGAACAGGCTATTGCATGGTGTCGTGGAATACTGAAGTATCAGAACATGAGCAATGTTCCATTATTCACAATAGGCAACCTCCACACCATTTAAATATGGAGATGTCACTCAGGTGTGGGGGCAAGCCCTACTCTGGAGAATTGCCCACAAGCTTGGCTAACATTTCACCGCTGTACTTAAGTACATTGTCAGAGATGCTGGCTTTTGGAAGAGATGTTAAAGCAATGGTTTGCCTCCCTACTTAGGTAGACATAAATCTTTCCGTGCCGCTATTCAAAGAACAGCAACATTTATCTCTGAAGCTGTACCACTAACACAGATTATCTTGTAAATTAATACTCAGGCTGTTTTGTGGGGTCTTGCTGTGTGCAAATTGCTTATTACATTTCCTTATGGTTACAACTGTGACTACAATTAAAAGTACTTAATTGACTAGAAACACTTTGTGATGTCCTAAGATCTTTTGTGATATATAGTTAGTTATTTAACCATTTCTAAAAATTTAATGTTATTTTACGTATTGTTGAAAACCTGGGAAAGATTTAATATACAGATGGCTTAAATACTTTTCATATCATCATATGCATGTTCAGCCCTTCCCCCTCCTCACTTGTCACTCCCTCCAGATTACAGTAGCATGATCACTTTGCAATAAGGCAAGCACTATATATGTTTTTAATTCAAACAGTTTCCAAAAATAAATTAAACTCACCAGAAATCAAATATTAAGATGCATGATCATGACCTTTAGCAGAAACCAGGACACTGATAAATTTTTAAAAATGAATTAAAAAGTGCAACCTGAATCTGCAGAAGTATTCATTCTGGAATAGATTAGGCTGCTGTAGTAGAGGTTAATATGGTCATTTCACAGTCCCTTCAGGAAATGTTACATGCGATTCATTGCTGTTGCAGGACTCCTACCTTTTCCATTGCAATTATTATTTTCTTGCCTGGTCTAATCCCAGCATTACCTTTACATTAGCTTGTAGCTTCTGGGTTCTTTAAATGTTACAGAGATGTAAGAGGTGAATTTAACCCTGTCGGCAAGGGAAACCAGGCAGGCAGTTAAAATAAACCAAATAGACATACCTGCCTACTCAAAATGTATCACCTCATACTAAATTATATCCAACATCTAATCCACTTCTTCACTATCACCCACCTCCACCCCTACCTTAGCTCATTTGAAATTCATACTCCGCACTTGACTATTCAAATGCTTTCCTTGCATTTTTACTTCCCATCCATTACCCTCCATAAACTCAACTGGCCCAAATCCATGATGCACAGTAATACAAAAGCAAAATACCTCGTGGATGTTCAAAATCTGAAATAAGAACAGGAAATGCTGACCAACTCAGCAGGTCAGACAGAATCTGTGCAGTAAAACAGAGTTAATAGCTGGGATTCTACCACTTCGCCCGCCATGGAATTGATGCAGAAGAGGGTCCGACAACAGAAATCTTTGTTGACCTCGGGTAGAAATTTCTGGTCTTGCCCGAGCAAAACCGTAAAACCCTACCCATTGTTTCAGGTCAATGACCTGATGAAAGATCACTGACCTGAAATAGTAACTCTGTTTCCCTCCATAAATGTTGCCCAACCTGCTGAGGTTTCCTAGCAACATTTGTTTGCATAACTGGGGTGCACGTGTTGTATTTTGTACATAAGCTCGACTGCTAACCCAAAACTACCTCCTCTAATCTAAAATCCTTGATCTCATTTTCACTCATCTGCTCTATCTACAAATTTCCTTCAGCTCAATATCTCAGGCTTTAAGATGCCAGCAGGGGAAGGTTAAAGGGGGAGTCATAATCTTGGGAAGGGCACATGGGACAATCCCTGAATGACAGCAGCTCAAGCAGTGAGAACTACTGGGCTTGCCGTTGAGCTGCTGCTTCCCACTTCTGCCCATGAGTTAGAGGCAGAGGTAGAATGAGGTCCTTAATTGGAATCAATAGGTCCAACGGTTGCCTGATGCCTTCCTCACCAATCTTAATGCAGGAGGGAAGTTAGGAGTAGTTGGGTAGACCATTCACTTTATTTTCCAACCTCCCATGCCATGGAATATATCAGCAGCAAACCGTAAAATCCAGCCCCATGACTCTGGAACCTGGAGCTATCCTGAAGAATGCCATAGGAGATCTGCTGGTATATCAGAAATACTCAAACCCGACCACAATATTGATAGGAGTGTGTGCAAATGGATTTGCATCTTCAGAACACAAACTGAAAATAAATCCATCATTTTGTACTTGGTGCGTGATTGAATGGGTAGTTCAGAACATTTAATGATTCATCTCACAATTCAGTCTGTTGAAATCTGAAGTATTGAGAAAGTGATGCTGTTAGCTGAAACTGTCATTCAAGTGCAGAAGGAAAATGATCTCAAGTTGCTTTTAGGTGATTTTTCTCAGCAGCACGTTATCTGACATATTGGGATTTTCCAGCCTCGCTTGCTCCGAAACCAGAAAATCCCGCCTAAGGTCAAGAGATCTTTCCATGGTCCACCCCTTGCCTGCTCCAATTCCCGTGGCAGGAGGGATAGTAAAATTCCAGCCAGAGTGTGTTCAAAATATCACCCTGCCTACCCCTTAGTTGGTTGCTTTGTGACGTTTTCCCTTCTAGGTACCACTAGCATCATCCACTGTCATTCAGTTAAGGCACCATTCGTCACCGGAACGTTGTGTAGACAGCAAGGTTCAAGATAAACAGGAGTGGTGGGCAGATTTACTCCCAAAATGCCATCAATAGCCTATGGAAAAAGTAAAGATGGGGGTGGGAGGGGGTTAACAAATTCAAGCAAGGTCACCTTACTTTTGCACATCATGGTTTCTCCACTTATGTGATGGGGCATCGCTGGCCAGGCCAGCATTTATCGACTATCCCTAATCGCACTTGAGAAGATGGCAATGAGCCGCCTTTTTGAACCACGGCAGTCCATGTGATGTAAGTAGATTTATAGTGCTGTTAGGTGGGGAATTTCAGGATTTTGACCCAGTGACAGTGAAGGAATGGCGACATTGTTCTAAGTTAGGATTGTGTGTGACTTTGAGGGGAGCTTGCAGGTGCTGCTGCTCTCATGTATCTGCTGTCCTTGGCCTTCTAGATGGTAGAGATCATGGGTCTGGAAGAAGCATTGATTAGTTCTTGTAGTGCATCTTGTAGCTGATACACAGTGCTGCTACCAGCTTTTGTGAGTGGAGGAACTGAATGTTTGTGAATAGAATATCAATCAAGCAAGCTACTTTGAATAGTATTGAGCTTCTTGAGTGTTGTTGGAGCTGCATTCATTCAGGCAAATGATGAACATTCCATCATGTTCCTGACTTGTGCTTTATAGATAGTGGACAAGTTCTGGGGAGTCATGAGTTACTGTATGCAAGCTTCTGACCTGCACTTGTAATCACAATCTTTATATGGCTGGTCCAACTCAGTTTTTGATCAATGGTAACCCCCAGGATGTTGATAACGGGTGATTCAGCAATCCAGGTTCCAAGGATATTCCTCCCCGCTCACCACCTGGCCCGCCTTGATCTTCTCCACCATTGCCCCCCTCCCCGGCAGCCCTGTTCTCCCCCCAATGATTGTCCTGACCCCCCGACACGCACACCCCTATGCCCAGCCCCAATCACTGGCCTTCCTCCCTCTGCTCACGGTGACTCTACGGAGTGGCAGCAGGACCTCCCACCCCCATTAATTGCCCCTCAGAGTCTTCACCCCCTTTAGTCCCACCCTTTTGAGCCCCACCCTCTTTGGGCCCCATCCCCTTTGCACTGTCTGACAACACCCAGTGGACAGTGCAAAGATGCCCCCTGGACATTGCCACTTTGCCCCTTGGGCAGTGCTAGTGCCCAGGTTGGCATTGGCAAGGTGGCAATGTCCGGCGGGAACAACCCTTACCACCGACCCTCTGGGGGGGCCTTCGACTCTTCCTCTTCACTCCAGCTGGAGTGAAGCACTCTGATGGGAGGGATGGGGGTGGTGTGCTTGCAGGCCTGGAGATTTCAGTCCCAGAGCCGCTGATGGGGTTTAAAATACATGCAAATTATCATTTACATAATTGATGCAGCTCTGTGTCGATTTCTGGTGCCAGAGACTTGCGGAGACTGTGCCACCTCGCAGGACCCCATGAAATAGCCTGTGCTCGAGTCTCCCAGCCCGCTGCAGGACAAAATCAGCTCAACAGGCTGGGAGAGTCGCTCTCTCAGTGTGTTGAAGGTTTGAAGAAAAAGGAATGTAAAGTGTGCCTACTGGAAGGAAAAGCAAGCTCCAAGTAAAATTAAGAAACATGGGCAAACCAGGACAGCATTTAAACAGAACAATAGGAGAAATGTTCATGCTGTAAAATAGGCTTGAGAAAAATATAGCAACTCAGCCTGAGGAAGAATTATCACGGAACGTGCTATCCATTGCTGCACATCAATACTGGGTCACCTAACTGCTGGACGGACAGCCTGTAAGGATGGAAGTTAACACTGGGGCAGCAGTCTCTCTGGTGCCTGAGACTGTTTACAAGAAGAAACTTAAAAAATATTCCCTTGAAGCCATGAAGAATAATACTGAAGATGTACACAAGAGAAGTGATTCCACTGAAGGGCTTCATCAAACTAACTCTAACACTTAATGGGCCAACAGCAGATTTGTCTCTAAATGTAGTAAAAGGCAACTATCCAATGCTGGTGGGTTGAACATGACTGGAGAAGGTTTGACTGAACTGGGCTGAAGTCAACATGATGACCAATAGAAAATCAGGCCTCACAAAAATGTTTAAAGAAGCACATAGTTGTTTTTAATGGAGAATTAGGAAATATTATAGTTGAACTAAAAACAAAAGAGGGAAACCAAGTAAAAGCAAAATTGTTGAACTTGAGGTTTGTAAGATATACTATTAGGCTGACGGTGGAAAGCTGACTTGGGATGACTTGTGAAGATAGGTATTCTGAAACCTGCCGGCATCAGTGAATGGGCCACACCAACAGTTCCAGACATCAAAAAGGATGGATCCATAAGGATTTGTGGAGACTTCAAGGTTACCATTAATCCAGTATTATGTGCAGAACAGTACCTATTACTCCACATTGAAGACTTGTTTCCAGGATTGGCAAGAGGTCAACACTTCAGCAAATTGACCTGAGCCAGGCTTACTTACAGATGAATATGGACAAGATGTCACAGGAACTTCTGACAATCATGACACATAAAAGCTTGTTCCTGTCCTGAAAATTGAAATTTGGTATCACCTCAGTTTCTGCAATGTTTCAAAGAGCAATGGATCAGATCCTGAGTGGAGTCTGCTGTTATCTGGATTGTATTCTAGTCACTGGAAGAAACAATGAGGAATATCTTTGGAACCTGGATGTCATTAATCCAGAGATTAGAAGGCTATGGTCTGAGAGTCCGCAAGGACAAGTGCGAGTTCATCCAATCCTCTGTTGAGGATTTGGAACGTGATTGACACCACTGGCCATCATAAATCTCTTTCAAATATTAAGGCACCTGCACTGCATAATTGTGTTCCTTCCTAGAATTGGAAGGTTTGTTCCAAACTTGGCAACCATTCTGAACCCATTACATAACCTCTTGTGCCAAAACAAAAAGAACTATGATCAATGCAATAACACTTCCATGCATTTTGATCCTACTCTACCCATGCAGTTTGCTTGTGATGCATCCCCTTATGGTATAGGAGCTACATCATGCCATTGGGTGAAAAAAGACCCATTGCTTTTGTGTCTCTTTGAGCAAGGCTGAAAGTAACTATGTACAGATTGAAAAGGGAACACTTGGAATCATCTTTGGAGTAAAGAAATTCATCAGTTCCTGTACAGGAAAGAACTTACATTGTTGGCAGACAACCACCCAGTAACCATCATTTTTGGACCACACAAGGGAATTCCATCACTTGCAGAAAGTCGAATGCAAAGTTGGGCATTGCTTTTGTCTGCACATACTTGTACCATTAAGTTTCGACAATCGAGTCTACATGGCAATGTGGGTGGACTTTCAAGATTACCATAGCCAGATAGTTTGTCAGACTACTCAAACTATATCTTCTACTTTGAACAAGCAGACAACACACCAGTCATTTCTAGAAAAATGAGGAAGCATATATGGAGTGATCTGATACTCTCAGAAGTGATAGATCTGGTTTCACAAGAAAAGACTTGGAACTAGCACCTAACCTGATACCATACTATTCCAGGAGATTGGAGCTGTCAGTACAATCAGGATGTCATCCAAGGGTTCAGAGTGATCATTCTGCCATCATTGAGAAAGCATGTTAGAGAAGCTACATGAAGGTCATTGTGGAATCATGTACACGAAGGAAATAGCGAAGAGTTATTTCTGGTGGCCTGGATTGGATGCAAAAATTGAAGAGAAAGTTAGAACATGTTCTTCAATGCAAACGTAAGAAACCTTTTACCCTCAGCATAACTGCATCCATGGGAATGGCCTGAACAGGCTTAGCAGTGAGTGCATGTAGATTTTTCATGACTTTTGAAGGGTATATGTTTTTAAATTAGTCAGTGCTCATATTAACTAGCCAGAGGTCACTGTGCTGAACTCTACTTCATTTGAGAAGGTTCTTGAAAAGCTACGAGACATATTTAGTCACTTTAGATTCCCTGAACAGCTGGTAAGCAACAATAAGCCTCAATGTGTCTCATAAGAAGGTGAAAATTTCTTACAAGAAAATGGTATTCAACATATCAGGTCTCCACTGTATCACCTTCCCCCCTCCAATTACATGTACTAAGAGCTGAAATGTTGCAATGCTGAGGTACTATTTGGTGATTTTATACAAATGCATCAGTTCACAGTCTTGATGGTTGCAGAGGTGAACAAAGGAAAACTAATGTTAACTTTAAGTATTTGTTACTTTTGGTTAAGATGAAAAATTACATGACACCAGGGTATAGTCTGCTCCAAAAACTTGTGATTTCAAATTAACTTGTTGGACTATAACCTGGTGTCATGTGACTTCTCATCTTGCCCACTCCAATTCAACACCGGCATCTCCACATCATGGGCACTTTTGGTTATAATGGAAATTTCCATTTCAATCAAAATTGTTCTTACCCAATTTTCATATGTTTTCTCAGTTCTGCTTATTTGAATGACTACTTCACAAGCAATGTGTTGCCAACTAAAGGCATTCTTTTGCAAATTATGTTTTTAATCCAGCATTGATACATGCTTAACATGCTATTTTGATCTGATTAATTCTTGTCTTTAGACTGGGTGAGCTGCTACATCTCGGTTTTGTATTTGTGTCATCTTGTCTATCCAAAAGAAGGAAACCCTGAAAAAAAAGTTCAACACAAATACAGAAGGTAAAGTTACTGCGTGAAGACATCACCTAACAGAGGACACAGAGAGAATGAGAAAAGAGCTTCTGAACGTCAACAAGTAACTCTTAACCCTCAAAATAGAAAAATGGTTTTGACCCCTATTAGACAGTGAATGATGGCAGGCTTGTTGACTGTGGGCATCACAATCAATGTTATCTAAACCTGACCTGACATTTTCTCATGTGGATCTCTGGGTAGTGATTAAGAGTAGGGAAATTGTCCTAAGGATGTTAAGGCTGTAATCGTAATGCTCACACTGAGATCAGTAACTCAACCATACACAGGATTAAACACACAATTTCCTGGTTTGGCCACAGCAAACATCAAATCTTGCCATGAGTTCTGAGCCCCCATCACCCCCCCCAATCTACGCCGATGTGTAATCCAAAGAAAAGGTCACGGAAAACAATCACATCCAATTCAGTTCAGCAAAATTTGCATCTTATTAACTTTAAAACAAAATGGATTTCTGTGCATTAGGTTGGAGCTACATATTATAGTGCATAGTATTGATTAAAAAAATGGAGTCATGCAAGGTCACGCAGCTTTAATATGTTGTGAAACTGATAAGGTGCTTTCAAGCAGAGCGGCAGTACAAAGTGGGATATAGCCACAGCCATTCCTGTCTGTCACAGAAATGGCAGCTGGACTTTTCTTCACGTCTACCAAAATGTCAAATAAAATAATTTTCTTATATCAAACATTGTATATATTGTACTTGCTGTGACAATTTCTGCTAGTGACAAAAGATGTAATGATATCACTTACTGCTGCTTGCTGCAGTGTGTTCTCCACTCCTGGTTATAATCGCCACAGAATTAGTAAGCTCCAGTTATCACAACAGAAATAAAAGCCTGAAGACATTGTTGAAGGATGGTTTTGTACCATAAAAATGTGACCAGATGTCCTCAGAGTCAGCGTTTTATCACAACCTACTGATTATACATCTGCACTATACAAAAAAACAACCTGCCTAGGTCACAGAGAAGGTGAAATAAGCGGCGTGAAAAACAGAAAGGAGAGGAAACTGAGAAATTATTGTAGACTACACAAAAGCCAGAGTCAGAAACTTCCAAGGAGGAGAAAGCATTAATAAAAGTCCGAACCTTCTCCTCCTGTTAAATAAGCACAAAAAATGTAAGAGATATGTAAATCTACCAGAATTAGCAACAAACAGAACAGACTAATCCTCCCCTCACCAATCAAAGAAATGGATTTATTGCAGTATTAATGTAAGGCTTTTTGTGATACTAATAAATAAACTTTAAATGTATTTATAGAGTTTCTGATTGTAAAGGAAAGCAGTTGTTATTAAGAGCTAACTATACAATTGGACCAATGGTGTATTGGTTCCACCCATTGTTCAGGGTAAAATGAGGATAACATTTAGCAAAAAGTAAAAGAAATTGGATACAAAGGAGCTAAAAAGTTCTTCAGATTCTACTGATACCCCACTGTTGGAATGTTGATGAAAAGTCCATGGGAGTGAGGTCAGGTATGGGCAGGATTTGAAAATACTACTCTCAGTTGGCTTTTTACAGTTGGGAAGGCAGGCACTGGCTGCTAAACTCCTGGAAAGTCTTGTTAATGGGTGGGGAGGGCCAGAAAGAGATTTTTGAAATGGAGACCTGGATAAATAAATGGCCTGGTACTCAGTTGTCAGGAGCAATGCAGGAATCATTATGTGATGTGGCTGATAAATAAGAGTAAGGGAAAATAGGATGATTCAGAGCAAGGGAAATACTTCCTGAGTAGCTACTTGGTGACTGTGATCCACTGGCTCTCTGATCTCCTACCTGCTCTATTCCACAAGGCAATGGCAAGACCTGTCATGGATGCCATGTGCCTTTAAGCACTGCAAGCTAGGGCTGGCTCTCACTCCACCATGAAACACCCATTGCGCATTGAGTTTGTCTCTGGCCCAATTAGTGGCTATTGATTTAAAGACATCACCATGTTAATATTTAAGGCGCAGGTTAGGGTTGGGACTCAGAAATGATTGGGGCATTGGTTTCTTGACCAGCGCCCACTGCACTATTCTTAGTTGCTGAATTTGGATTGCTTCAATACTTCTGGCTCTGTCTGTGATACTGTCTGTCAATACTGTCAGTGTGGAGTTAGTACATTCTCCCCGTGTCTGTGTGGGTTTCCTCTGGGTGCTCCAGTTTGCTCCCACATTCCAAAGATGTGCTGGTTAGGTGGATTGGCAATGCTAAATTACCCCTTAGTGTCAAGGGGATTAGCAGGATAAATGTAAGAGGTTACAGGGATAAGGCCTGGGTAGGATTGTTATCAGTGCAGATTTGATGGGCCGAATGGCCGCTTTCTGCACTGTTGGGATTCTATGAATCTATAATCTTTCAGATATTCATTAGATTTTTGTAACATGATTTGTCTTTACTTTGGATTGTTTATCATCTTTATTTTCCACCCTACTTTACATCTTTGGTTTGTCAAATGCTGCAACCTAAGTTGCCAAAAGCACAATTAAGAGGATCACTTGGTAGTACAGAACTTGAATATTGTTGAAAAGAGAGACATTTTGTTGAAAGTTTTCATCTTGCATTCATCAGAACAAATGCAAGAAGGCTGGATTTCAAATTATCACAACAAATTATACTGCAGGAGAAGAGTGCAGCCACGTGTAAGGATTTCCTTAAACACCTTAATGCACTCCATCCCATGCTCAAATTCACTTTTGAGATGGGAATAGTCTAACTGACTATCTTTCTCCATGTGCTAGTTTATCCAAACTCTTTGCTGAGTGAGGACAGTGTTTGTATTGCATTAAATTCACCGATATTTTTTCATCTTTTTGAAGTCAGGCCTACTCATTGAAGGTTTCTCCTCCTTAGGTGTTTCATAATTTTTCAATGGTGGCTTATCTATCCATTTTATTTGGTTTTATTCCAGTCTGTTCAGTTGTGACTTTTTGAAGTTTTGTGAATGTTAAATTTGAGCAAATGCTTTGGAACTATCATTCATACTTTGCTGATCAAGCAGATATGGAAAGTGAAATGTTGGCCCAGGGGCAAAAACACTGCCAAGTGACGTAAGGTGACACATAAAGGACAATCTACAAAGGGAAAATATTGCTGAAAGTGGCTTTGAAACAATTGAACTCACTTCCTGTACAGCACAAGCTGTGCCAGAGTCAAATCTATAACAAACATATAACTGCAAAATTAACCATTATAGACAGAACTGTGTCTCCAGCTATCAATCAAAGGAACATTTCACAGTTTTCAGGAATTGTGCCGCAATCCCACACAAAGATTCTTCCTTAGATTGGCACACTTTGAATTTTGGCACAATTCACAAGTGTCCGAGATGCTATTCTGAGATAAGACAAAAGACAAGAAAACTTTCAAATCATACAAAACTTGCCTTCATATAGAGCTTTTCACAACCACCAGATGGATGGCACGGTGGCACAGCGATTAGCATGGCTGCCTCACAGCACCAGGGACCTGGGTTCAATTCCCATCTTGGGCCACTGTCTGTGTGGAGTTTGCATGTCCTCCCTGTGTCTGCTTGGGTTTTCTCCCACAGTCCAAAGATGTGTAGGTTAGGTGGATTGGTCGTGCTAAATTACCCTTTAGTGTCAGGGGGACTAGCTAGGGTGAATGTATGGGGTTATGGGGATAGGACCTGAGTGGGATTGTGGTTAGTGCAGACTTGATGGGCTGAATGGCCTTCTTCTGCATTGTAGGATTCTATGACCTCTCAAAACACATCACAGCCAATGAAGTGCTTCTGAAGTGTCATTATCGCTGTCATGCACATATGAATATGTGTGAAGTACGAACTTGCATAAACATGAGAGATACACAAATGTGCACTTAAGTGAGAATTGTGAACATTGACTCTATACTTACTTTTACATTTTAAATGATGGGTGTTAGAAATTGCATCTGATAGACACTGGAACTGAGTAATCAGGGATCAGGATACATGAGTGAATTTGGTTATAAATCAGCATTAATGTAAAGTTAAGGATGGGAGAGATGCTGCAGGTATAGTCGAGTAAACCTGTCATACAATATAACTGGGCTTCCCACTGACAGCACATAACCTTACCATGGAACTATACCTTCTATAAACCCCTACAGCAGACTGCCCATCACTATTCCACCATTCATATTTTCTAGAACACATGTCAAGTTTGACCTTCTACGCTGAGTAGAGATCATCTCTAACAAAAAGGAATTCAGTGCCAGAGTGATCTCTGATAATCATGTTTTGATTATTTTTCCCACAACATTGGTTGAGGTTTTTAATCTGGCTTTTCACCTCCTCACATGGCCTTCCCATTGCAAACATCTTTCTACAGTACATTCTTACTGTATGCAGGTCACATCTGCAAATTACCTTCACTGTCCTTCCAGCTGATACCTACAATGTTTCAAAGGACTCTGCTCCTGTGCCTTTGACCAGAGACAGCTCTTGTTCCCACAAAGGAGAGTGAATTTGGCACTCAGTACACTCCTTTCCACATGCCGTCATACGTCTCTCCTGTTCTAGTGTGGTTTCCATCACTTTAGAAGAATGCTTTCCATGAATTCTTCCATCTTTTTTTCACATTTTCCTTCATATGGATTTCACACTCAGCCATCATAGAATCATAGAATCTGACAGTGCAGGAGGAGGCCATTCAACCCTTCGAGTCCACACCAACTACAATCCCATCCAGCCCCTATTCCAACAACCCCATGCATTTACCCTAGCTATTCCTTCTGACACTAAGAGGCAAAATAGCAAGGCCAATGCACCTCCCCAGCACATCTTTCGGAGTTGGGAAGAAACCGGAGCAGCTGGAGGAAACTCACACAGACATGGGGAGAATGTGCAAACTCCACACAGGCAGTGACCCAAGCCAGGAATCGAACCCGGATCCCTGGTGGTGTGAGGCAGCAATGCTAACCACTTTGATACCATGCCTTATCATCAATTTTCACTCTCTTATGTCACCCTTCATTCTTCTATGCTGTTTTTAATCTGTAGTCTTTCTAAGCTTCAGTTGATGTTCCAATTCTTCCCTTCACCACCCCATTCTAATGTCATAGGATGAGGGTAATCAACAATGCAATAACAATGACAATAAAATCCAGATGTTTTACTGGGAAGGGATCCATTTCTATACCTTCAAACTGGTGTCTCTGCTCCCTGACATCTCGCTTGTGTTGCAGATGGGAGATCATTGCCTGCATTTTCTTCAAATGTGCCCTTTGAGAAATTTTGGCTCTGCTAGATTCTCGAATCACTCTCTATATTGTCAGTAAACAGGAGCCCTGCTGTCATACAAGTGCTGATGTTGCCGAAAAAGCTTCATTTTAATTTCAAGGGGCACACCACCCAGAGATAAACTTCCCGTTGCCTCCTCAAGCTGGAGTGTAACAACATGCAACTGAATGTTTGCTAACGACTGAATCCAGCTGTGACACAGGCTCTTTCCTTCTAAGACAATGAGAGGGTTTTCGGTCTGTTGCATCCTGTAAACTGTACTTGCGCGCGAAGCATTTGATTTCATCGATCTACAAATACTAACAACTTTTCCATGATTTCCGAGCAGTTGGAACGAATTTTCCCATCCTGCCCACCATGGGAAATGTAGCGGGTGAGGGGCAGACAATGTTGACTTCGGGTGGGATTTTCTGGTTTCGGGACAAGCGTGGCTGCAAAATCCCGCCCACTGTGTTCGTGGAATCTAACATGCACAGCGACCACTCAATGTTGCTGTAGAAGAAGACAGCTTATAGTTTTTGGATGTAAGTGTCATTGGCAAGGCCATGATTTGTTTCCCTCCTCTCATTGCCCTTAAGGTGATGCTGAGCTGCCTTCTTGAACCACCGCAATCTATCTGGTGTAGATACATTCACAGGAGTATTGGGAAGGAAGCTCCAGATTTTTAACCCAGTGACAATGAACTTGAAGGGAAACTTGCAGGCTGTGGTGTTCCCACACATCCCTCATCCTTCTAGGTGGTAGAGGTTGCAGGTTTGGAGGGTGCTGTCGAAGTGAGAAAGAGATCACACAAATTGCTCCAGTGCACCTTGTAAGTGGTGCACAGTGCTGCCACTGTGTAGCTATCTTGGAGAGAGCGAATGTTAAAGGTGGTTAGTGGGTGGGGTGCTGATCAAGTGGGTTGCATTGTGCTGGATCATGTCAAATCTTTTGAGTGCTGTTGGAGTTGCACTCATCCAGTCAAGTGAAAAATATTCCATCACACATACTCGGGCATTCAATATTTACCATCACATGAGTTTCCATCTTTGATATGAAAATGGAGATGAGAATATGCAGATACTTGGCCTCCTCTGGGTTCATGTGAATGTGTATGTCATCTTACTTAATATTTCTATGCATGTTTCAAACTCTCCCCTAGCTGTCATTCTTCATGTAAGAGATCTGAAACGTAACTTGTGTAAGAAAAGAACCTACTTTTGTAAAGCAACTTTCGCAATTCAAGCTGTTCTAAAATGCTTCTCAACCAGTGAGCTAGTTTTGAAATGTAACCACCTTTGTAATATAAGGAATCAGGGAGACAAATTGTGCACAATAAAGTCTCAGAAGCATTCATGAGATACTTTAAAAAACATTCTTCGTTTTAAGAGAGGGTGTTGTGGGATAAATATTGACTAGGCCTAGCTGTAGAGTGTGTTATACCCATCTGAAGGAAATTAGAGCACTCAGTTTAACATTTCATCCAAATTATAGCATACCTGACTGTGCAGCGTTCCTTGGGCAGAATTCTCCCATCCCACCTATGGCAGGTAGGAGTGGAGAATCTAGCGAGAGTATGCATGCGTGTGCGTGTATAACGTCTGAAGCACCAGGAAACATCTGAAACAGCAAAACTATCATAGCTGAAGGTCTTCCAATGCAGCCAAAACTTGTTCCAGCTTCCAGGTCCATCCGAGAACCAACATCCTGGCTATTGATCTACGAAAGGCTTCACAGCTTCATGTGAATGCTTCCTTTCTAAAAGACCTTCACTCCAACTAGAGTATCAACTCAACCAAGAAGGCAACAGGCCTGTATTGATTTAAAGATTGAGTTATAAGTCCCATTTCTGTAATTATGACTTTAACCTCATCTGTATCTAATCTTTGTATGTGTGACAGTGAGTGAGACGAGTAACTGGGATGTTGGCTGGAATTTTACCATACGCCTGCCCTGATTCCGGGGATGGACGAGGCTTGAAGAATGGCATGCTCCATTGGCCTCGGGTGAGATCAACCTCAGACGGATGTGCTGGTAAAATTTTGCCCGTTGTTTTCAAAAATCTGGGGCAAGTGTGTGTTATTAAATAACCTGCTGCTGGAATTTAGTTTAGAGTAGGAAAATTCATTATCAGAATAAGAAAATACACACAATCATCCTGATTACAGATTGGAAGGGACCACACAAATCCTGTCTGTAACACCTTAAGAAAGGATATTAAAATCTTAAAGCAAATGCAAAATGTTACAAACCCAGCTGGTGTTAATACTGGACAAGTAGGATCCCAGAGTGAAACCTGGCTTGATAGATCCTAACTTCGTTTTTTTTTTAGAAGGAACTGTGGAGAAAAGTTACTGAACAAATTCACAGAAGTCTGTTGATGAATTTTTAATATGAAGCATGAAACATTTATGAAACGAGAAAAATGAACGATATTAGACCAGACAAAAAGGTTGGAAGGATCTCAATACAAACACAATAAATGATTCAGACAGTCACCATTCCTTTATCCCAGCTAAAGGTTTACAGGCACATCCAAATTCAGAAAGATAAAAAACTTGCCATATTCCATCTAATGCTCTAATATTCAGGGTAAGTATACAGTAAATATGAAACAACAGATGACACACCATACTCCAAAGCAAGTGACAAATGTGGCCAAAGCAGATTCCATGGATTTCTCACATATTCACCAAGGCACTTATCAAACTGTGAGCCAATTAGTCTCACTGAAACACTTGCTCACAAAGATTTCCAAGAACTTATCTTGTAATTTTCTCCAAATGTTCTTCCCGCTTGGACAGCTTCTAACACTCTACATAAGGACATAAAATAAGGACTAGGAGCAGGAGTAGGCCATCTGGCCCCTCGAGCCTGTTCCACCACTCAACAAGATCATGGCTGATCTTTTTTGTGGACTCGGCTCCACTTACCCACCCACTCACCATAACCTTCAATTCCTTTATTGTTCAAAAATCTATTTATCGTTGCCTTAAAAACATTTAACGAGGTAGCCTCAACTGTTTCACTGGGCAGGGAATTCCACAGATTCAAAACCCTTTGGGTGAAGAAGTCCATCCTCAACTCAGTCCTAAATTTGCTCCCCCTTATTTTGAGACTATGCCTCAAAATGCCTTGTTTCCCCACCAAGGGAAAAAACCTCCCTGCTTCAATCTTCTTTATTCCCTTCATAATTTTATATGTTTCTATAAGATCCCCCTCATTCTTCTAAATATTCTCTAATACTCTGATATTCTCTATACTCTAACATTCAGTGAGACTGCTTCCTGCAGTTCTTTTTTTAACTTGGAGCCTTTTTCCCTGCTCCTTTTGTTTACCTTGACTCAATGAGATCTAACTCTGATCTAGGTCTTAGTCCCTACCTGGGATTTTCTTCTGCAACCTCTCCCAATTCCCATTCCCATGTCCTCTCCTTAGGACGCCTTGTCCAGAATTTTCTAGGTCATCAGACCTGCATTTATGCGCTGCTTAACTTGAAGTTTAAAGTTTATTTATTATTGTCACAAGTAGGCTTACACTGCATTGAAGTTACTGTAAAAATTCCCTAGTCACCACATTCCAGCATCTGCTTGGGTACACTGAGGGAGAATTTAGCATGCACCTAGCCAGCATGTCTTTCAGACTGAGGGAGGAAACTGGAGTGCTTAAGGAAACCTACGCAGACATGGGAGAATGTACAGACTCTGCACAGACAGTGACTCAAGCTGGGAATCGAAGCAGGGTCCCTAGTGCTGTGAGGCATCAGTGCTAACCACTGTGACTTCCTCTCTTATGCACAGGTGTGCAGGGCATGTTCCTGCCCTGAAAAATTGAAGAATACCAACTGCTCATCTGCAACCATTGCCAGGATGCTGCATGCGCACAAGTCCTGAGACCCACCAGGAGCCATGGTTCTCGACCTGCAGCTGCTGGTTCAAATTCAAAAAAAGTATTTGTGTTTTGAAACAAAAACATGTTTCTGAAAGTAGAAGTAGTAATATCTTACATGTAGCCTAATACATTACAACTATAGTTTGGTATTCCCAATCTCAAAATGTGCTGATTTAAATCACTCTCATGCATGTTTGTAAGTGTACAGTTGCTGTAATGCTGATACAGTGATTTCTCCTCCGAGAACTGCAGATGGCTGTCAGCAAGATTCACTTTTGCCTAATGGAAGCTTGCCTTTCACAAACTGATACCCTTAAAGCCACAGAAGTTCAGCACTTTTCAGATACAGCACCGTCAGTATATTTCTAAAGCATTCATAAACCTCAAAGACAGCAGAAAACAAAAGTAGCCAAATCATGTTTAATATGGCAGTCACAAGGGAAATTCCACACGATCCAAAGGCTGGCCATTAATACAGGTCAGATCTTTGCAACAAGCTGTGATATTTGTACATCTCGTTGTTCTGTATCTCATCTTTCACACTGACATCAACTTCATGTCTGATTTGCTTCATAAAGTTTTGAGTTCAGCTATCCATCTTTGTAAGCCAACACCTTTATTTTTCTCCGTTTTTCTAACCGCAGGAGCTTTGAAAATATGTTTTTTCAAACAGCGAGCGTGACTAAACCAACATCCCATTTGGAAATCACCTTTAGCAATTTTCACTTGAATTCCTCAGGACAATCCATGTAATACCCAACTTCGCTGAAGAATTTTCTTTTTAGCTCTTCAATCACTTTTCACGTCTAATTTCATTCACAATAACCTATATTTTGAATTGCGATAAATCATGTTATCAACCATCCTTGATTTTACAATGATGCTTTTCATCATTGATGCTGACTCCCTGTGAAGCTGTATTTCTGATGAATTACTTCATTGGGTCCACTGCATTTGTGGCAAAGCATTTACTGTGGCATTCAGAGGCACAGCAAGAGAGCAAGGCAGGCAGTGCAGGAATCTCCTCTGGCTATTCCCCTGCAAAACAGATATACCGTTTTGGATACTGTTGAGTGGAATGGCCTTTCAGGGGAAACCAGCAACAGCCAAGTCCATTGCACCATGGTTGGTTCTGCTGCAGAGGGGAGGAGTAAAAAGTGTGGGAATGCAATTGTTATAGGGGATTCAACTGTGAGGGGAATAGATAGGCATTTCTGTGGCCACAAACAAGACTCCAGGATGGTATTCTTTTTGATGCTAGGGTCAAGGATGTCTCAGAGTGGCTGTAGGACATTCTGAAGGGGGAGGGCTAGAGGTAGTACACATTGGTACAAACAACATAGGTAAAAAAGGGGACGAGGTCCTAAAAGCAGAATATAAGTAGTTGGGAAGTAAGCTGAAAAGTAGGACTTCAAAGGTCTTAGGGTTACTAACTGTGCCACGTGCTAGTCAGAGAAGAAACAGCACAGCAGGATAAATACGTGCCTGAAAAGATGGTGTGAGGGAGAGAGTTTCAGATTCCTAGGGTATTGGGACCAATTCTGGGGGAGGTGGGACCTATACAAACTGGATGGGTTACACTGTGCAGAATTGGGACTTACGTCCTGGAGGTACTTGCTAGAGTGTTGGAGAGGATTTAAACCAATATGGCAGGTGTATGTGAACCTTTGTAAGGATTCAAAGCCGGGGGGCGGGGTGATGGGGTTTAAGAACAAAAGGAAAAGACAGTAAGGAGAATAAAGAAGTGATGGGTGGAGAAATCAAGGGCTAGAGTCAGATAAGAACAGAGTAAAAAATAGTAGGAAAGGGAGATGAAATGTTATAAATGCCACCTCAAGATTTTGTACCTGAATGTTCAGAGCATTCAAAATAAAACGGATGAATTGGCTGCACAGATAGATGTAAAGGGATATGATACAGTTGGCATTACAGAGATGTGGCTCTAAGGTGAGCAAGGATGGAAACATTGAGGGCTATTCCGTGCTTAGGAAGGACAGACAAAAAGTAAAAGGTGGTGGAGTTGCATTGCTGATTAAAGGTGATATTGATATGACATTGAAGAAAGACATTAGCATAGACAATGTGGAATCTGTATGGGTTGATTTAAGAAACAACAAAGGGCAAAAAACATTGGTAAGGGTGATACACAGAGCACCAAACTGTGGTAGGAAAAGCATTAGACAGGAGTCAGAGATGTGTAAAGGAACATAACATAAGAACATAAGAAATAGGAGCAGGAGTAGACCATCTAGCCCTTTGAGCCTGCCCCGCCATTCAACAAGATCATGGCTGATCTGAAGTGGCTCAGTTCCACTTTCCCGCTTTCTCCCCATAACCCTTAATTCCCTTGCCTACCAAAAACCTATCTACCTGTGTCTTAAATATATTTAGCGAGATAGCCTCCACCACTTCAATGGGCAGAGAATTCCGGAGATTCACCACCTTTTGAGTGAAGAAGTTCCTCCTCAACTCCGTTCTAAACCACCCACCCTTTATCTTGAGGCTGTGCCCCCTAGTCCTACTGTCCTTTCTGAGCGGGAAGAGTCTTTCCACCTCTATCCTATCCATCCCATTCATCATCTTATACGTCTCAATGAGATCTCCCCTCATTCTTCTAAACTCTAACGAGTACAAGCCTAGTTTATTCAGCCTCTCCTCATAGCTCAACCCCCTCAACTCCGGTATCAGTCTAGTAAACCTCCTCTGCACTCCCTCCAAGGCCAAAATATCCTTGCGTAAGTACGGCGCCCAAAACTGCACACAGTACTCCAGCTGCGGCCTCACCAATGCCCTAAAAATAGAGCATAAAAGTAAGCTAATGGGAAATGTAACAACTGACTGTAAATGTTTCTATAGATATGTAAAGAGGCAAAAACGAACATAAGCTCTTACAGTTAGAAACAGGAGAATTCATAATGGGGAATAAAGAAATGGCTGAGGAATTAAATTTGTACATTGCTTCAGTCTTCACAAAGGAAGACATGAATAATGTATCAGAAGTGCTGAGAGAAACATGTTTTAATGAGGAGCTGAAGGAAATCAGCCTTAGATAAATGTTTTTTGTGAAACTGATTGGATTGAAGATGGATAAATCACCAGATCCTAATAATCTTCAACTCAGAGTACTTAAGGAAGTGGCCCTGGAAGTAGTAGATCCATTGGTGGCTATCTTCCAAAATTCTTTGGGCTTTGGAATAGTCCCTACAGATTGAAGGGTAGTTAATGTAAGCCCGCTATTCAAAATAGAAGGTAGAGAGAAAACAGGGAACTATAGACCAGTGAGTCTAACAGTGGTACTGGGGAAGTTGCTGGAGTCTATTTTCAAGGGTTTCATAATTCAGCATCTGGAAAGCAGTGGTATAATCAGACAAAGTCAGCATGGATTTACAAAAGGGAAATCATGCCTGACAAATCTATTGGAATTTTTTGAGGTGCAGTAGAGTTGGCGGAGGAGAATCAGTGAATGTGCTTTATTTAGATTTTCAGAAGGTTTTCGACAAGGTCTCACATAACAGACTACTATGTAAAGTTAAAACACATGGGATTTCAGGTAATGTCTTGAGATGGAAAGAAAACTAGTTCGCAGATAGGAAGGTGTGGAGAGTCTACAGAAGGATCTAGACAGGCTGGGCGAATGGGCCCGGAAATGGCAAATGGAATTTAATGTTGGCAAGTGCGAGGTGGTCCACTTTGGTAGGAATAATGGTAGGAAGGATTATTACTTACGTGGCAAAAAACTGCAGCAGGCGACGGTGCAGAGGGACCTCGGGGTCCTTGTGCACGAGTCGCAAAAACCCAGCTTGCAGGTGCAGCAGGTGGTCAGGAAGGCGAATGGGATGCTGGCCTTCATAGCGAGGGGGATTGAATATAAAAGTAGGGAGGTCTTGCTGCGGCTGTGTAGGGCATTGGTGAGGCCGCAGCTGGAGTACTGTGTGCAGTTTTGGGCGCCGCACTTACGCAAGGATATTTTGGCCTTGGAGGGAGTGCAGAGGAGGTTTACTAGGCTGATACCGGAGTTGAGGGGGTTGAGCTATGAGGAGAGGCTGAATAAACTAGGCTTGTACTCGTTAGAGTTTAGAAGAATGAGGGGAGATCTCATTGAGACGTATAAGATGATGAATGGGATGGATAGAATAGAGGTGGAGAGACTCTTCCCACTCAGAAAGGACAGTAGGACTAGGGGGCACAGCCTCAAGATAAAGGGGGTACGGTTTAGAACGGAGTTGGGGAGGAACTTCTTCACTCAAAGGGTGGTGAGTCTCTGGAATTCTCTGCCCGTTGAAGTGGTGGAGGCTACCTCGCTAAATATTTTTAAGATGCGGGTTGATGGGTTTTTGATAAGAGAGTGGATTAAGGGTTATGGGGAGAGGGCGGGAATGTGGAACTGAGCCACGACAGATCAGCCATGATCTTATTGAATGGCGGGGCAGGCTCAAAGGGCTAGATGGCCTACTCCTGCTCCTATTTCTTATGTTCTTATGTTCTTATGAAGCAAAGAGTTGGCACAAATGGGTCTTTTTCAGATTGGCAATCAGTGACTAGTGGGTTTCCACAGGGACTTCTGCTAGGATCCCAACGGTTCACATTATATATCAAAATGATTTGGAAGAGGGAACTGAATGTACTGTCTCCAAATTTGCAGATAATACTAAGTTGGGTGGGAGGGTGAGGTGTTAGGAGGATGCAGAGAAGCTTCAGCATGATTTGGACAGGCTAAGTGTGTGAGATTGAGCATGGCAGATGCAGTATAATGTGGGTAAATGTGAGGTTATCCACTTTGGTAGCAATAATAGAAAGACAGATTGTTACTTGAATGGATATAAATTGAGAGAGGTGGATATTCAACAAGACCTTGGAGTCCTCGTGCATCAGCCACTGAAAGGAAGCATGCAGGTACAGAAGGCAGTCAAGAAAGCGAATGGTATGTTCGCCTTCATAGCAAGAGGATTTGAATGTAGGGATAGAGATGTTTTGTTGCAAGTGTATAGGGCATTGCTGAGGCCACACCTGTAGTATTGTGTGTAGTTTTGGCATCCTTATCCAAGGAAGGATGTCCTTACTATAGAGGGAGTACAGTGAAGGTTTACCGGGCTGATTCCTGGGATGGCAGGTCTATCATATATCAGGAGAGACTAAATTGGTTAGGATTATATTCACTGGAGTTTAGAAGAGTGAGAGGAGATTTCATAGAAACTTATAAAATTCTAACAGGGTTAGTCAGAGTAGATTCAGAAAGAACGCTCCCAATGGTGGGGGGGGAGTCCAGAACTAGGGGTCATAGTTTGAGGATAAAGGGTAAACCTTTTAGAATCGAGGTGAGGAGAAATTTCTTCACCCAGAGGGTGTTGCATGTATGGAATTGACTACAACAGGATGTAGTTGAGGCCAAAATGTCTGATTTCAAGAAGAAATTGGATATAGGTCTTGAGGTTAAAAGGATGAAAGGATATGGGGGGGAAGGGGGTATTAGGATATTGAATTTGATGATCAGCCATGATCAAAATGAATGATGGAGCAGGCTTGAATGGCCTATTCTCGCTTCTAGTTTCTATATCCATTGTGAGCTTACATCTCAACAGTTTTTAACTTCTTGTTCCCCTTCCCCTCCTATCTGGAAGATGTTAGCTCCTGTTGGAGTTGCTTTCCCAGTTATTCTTTGCCCTTTGGCATTTTGCCTAAATGATCTTTTAAGGGGTGTCTTGACAAATATATGAATAAGATGGGAATAGAGGGATGTGGTCCCCAGAAGGGTAGGGGGTTTTAGTTCAGTCGGGCAGCATGGTTGGTACAGACTTGGAGGGCCAAAGGGCCTGTTCCTGTGCTGTAATTTTCTTTGCATTTTGTTCTTTGATCGTCCTTCATGTATGGGCATACTTCAATGCTTGCAGACCATCCGACTGCAACGAGAAGGTGCACTTTGCGAGCAAGCCTGATCTTGAACTCATCCAACAACAATCTCTAACTGGGATTACCTGATAGCAATCAACAGTTTGAAGGCAGGGGCTGGTCTTTCCCTTGCTAACCCGATCACAGACCCATCCTAGCACCCCGGCTGGAGTCAGCTGTCTCAGTGTACATCAATGATTAAATGTCGGAGCTGCTTTAATCAGCTATATGCTGAGTCCCACTGCACACCTTCTCCGTGTTAATTTTTATTTGTGATGTTTAAAAGAAAAGGCTTTTTCAAATGGTAGGGGTGGTAAAACAGAAACAGCAATGCTAGAAGCGCACAACTGGTCAACATATACAACAAAAAGAAAATATAGCCCAACAGTTCAGATCGAGACCCATCATGAGATTTGAACTTTTAAGAAGGGTGATAATCCAAAGCCTGCCTTTCTCTTTTAAATATCAATGTACCTGCTATGCCTCATTTCGCTCCTGAATCTAACGCAAGGATCCTTCCATTCACCGAGTGTACCAGAGTTTCTTGTAAGATCCTACACTTTTCAATCTAATGATAGAAAAGTCTAGAAGGTTGATTGATATATTCTCCTGTATTAAATCAAATATCATGAACCATAAACGTTTCTTCAGGTCAGTAATTCGAATACATCGAAAATAGAATATTATTTTACACCATTTATATTTGATCCCTAGTAAGGCAAAAATTCAATGCTGCATAGTTACCTTCTGAACGCTAATATTACACAAAAATAAAATGCCCTGCTGTTCAATCTTTAATAAATCACACGGTGATAATGAACGTGTAACACAAATAGGCTACAAAAACAATAGAGTAACTTTTCTGTTTGCTATCACTGGACAGCACTAGATGGGGTGGCATGGTAGCGCAATGGATGGCACTGCTAACACTCAGCGTCAGGGACTTGGGTTCGATTCCTGGTTTGGGTCACTGCCTGTGTGGAATCTGCAAATACTCCCCCTGTCTGCGTGGGCTCCCTCCTGGTGCTCCAGTTTCCTCCCACAGTCCGAAAGATGTGCTGGTCAGGTACATTGGCCATGCTAAATTCTCCCTCGGTATACCCGAACAGGCGCCAAAGTATGGCGACTAGGTGATTTTCACAGTTATTTCATTGCAGTGTTAATGTCAGCCTCCTTGTGACACTAATAAATAAACTTGAAAATCTTTTAGAAAGAAGGCCAAAAACCCTGTTTACCACCAGTGTTGTGAGACTTCTTACTGTGTTTACCGCAGTCCAACGCCGACATCTCTACATCATGTACTACCAGTCATGCCACCATTTTATTTCAGCAATTTCAATGCTTCTCATTTTACTTCTGAACTGTCAAGTGTTTAGTTGCTTTTACTCATGCTACTGGGATGATTAGATGCTATGACACAGGCTAGGGCAAGCTAGCACTCTTCCCCCTCCTTCAAGTTACCCTCGCTGACAGTTCAACAACAGTAATAGAGAAACAAGGGCATTTGCCCTACCAATAATGGTAGGACTTGCATTGATTTAAAGAGTGTGCAGGCTGCTATCTAGGGACCTGACACGAACAACAGAAAATAGATGAATTAAGAATCCTATTTCAAGGAAATCTGCTGTACCAATGTCCCTTGGGTTTGTAATCATATCATCTGTCCACCTGCGCAGCCAAAGAACACATGAGAAATGGAAACAGGAAGACAAAGACTGGCGATTCCAACAAATTGTTTCATTACTGATGGTTAATAGGTTTTATAGAAATTAGCTAAACACTTTGGGCTGGATGTGGATGCAAACTGTAGTCTAATGCCTGGTCGTATACACCAAAAACAGCAATTTAGAAGCAGGAGTTAAATGTGTCATTAAAATAATGATGCACAAAAGATGAATGATTCCACAATTTGTTCTGTCACAATCAAAACTGCTTCAAAAATCAGAATTTAGATTAATTTGTTGTTAAGATATACAGAGAGCTTACTGAATCAAACATATGCTTAATTACTTTTTAAAATCAGTGCTATCCACATTCTGATCAATCAAAAGTTAAAGTTTTCTTATTTGTCACAAGTAAGGCTCACATCAACACTGCAATGAAGTTATTTTGAAAATTTCCCTAGTTACCACACTCTGGCGCTTGTTCGGGTACACTGAGGGAGAATTTAGCATGGCCTATACACCTAACCAGCGCAGCTTTCAGACTGTGGAAGGAAACCAGAGCACTTGGGGGAAACCTATGCAGACAGGGGAAATCGTGCAGACTCTTCACAGACAGTGACCCAAGTTTGCCAATGTCTGGAGCTAATATTCATTAAAAATATAGACTTTTATGTACAGGTGAGTATAAGCTGCAAATGCTTCATCCCTGTAGGTCAAATGTTGTAGTTGAAACTTTGGAGTAAATTAAACGTCTCTGATAATAATCAGTCTGAAATGAGCTTGGCTGTTTCTTTGCTGGGGGATGGGAAGGAAGGAGGGCGGGGGAATTATTAAATGGAGATTTCCATTAAAATAATTTTTCACATAATAAAAAGCACAACAGTTTGCCCAATCACAGGTAAGGGCACTAACAAGGTGAGGTTTTCAGTACCAGCGTCAAGCACTGAATACAGCAGTGACCTGACAGATTAAAATATAGTTCCTGTTATCCTGTCTCAACAGCATCCCTTACCTCCAAGTCTTGGAAGGTCACCTCCGTGAGAATTTAACTTCACAGGCATCCTGCAAGAACGGCACTTCTATGCCAGAGTGTACTGCACTGTGGGCAGTGTTACTGATGTGGGGACATGAATTGGGGGTTGAGACAAGCCAAATGTTTTCACAATGGGACTCTTTCATCCCATCCCTTCACAACTAAGTTTCAAATCTTGATGCCAGACACGAACAAACTATCTGTTTGCCAAATGTTGCACCCATTCAGCCAACTAGATAAATGTTTGATTTGCCAGTTGCTGACAACCTCCTTAAACTGATTTATGCACGCTCCCCTGGCAATGTTAAATAATTGCTATATATTGGATAGTGCAAAAGGATGGAGTTAAGGTAGAAGATCTTCGATATTGTTAAATACTGGAGGAGGCCCAAAGGGCCACATGGACTACTCCAATTTCTATTTCTTACGTTCTGATGTATAACTCGAGATTATCCTGTGGACCCATTAAAAATCATCTTTTCTACAGAGGAATGAATCACAGTATATAGAATGCTGTTTCTTTACATCACATCGCAATCACTTCTTTGTCATCAGGACTTGATGTCTTAAAATTGTTTTTCTTTCTCAAAACTCAAGGTGTTGAGTTTTAGCCCAGCGCATTGCTTCATGGACACTGTTGACCTTCATTGCCCCACTCAATTAACTACTATTCATAGACCATAAGGTCACAAGACATAGGAGCAGAATTAGGCCACTCGGCCCATTAAGTCTGTTCCACTATTCAATCATGGCTGATATTTTTCTCATCCACATTCTCTTGCCTTTTCCCCATAACACCTGATCCTCTTATTAATCAAGATCCTATTTATCTCTGTCTTAAAGACACTCAATGACCTGGCTTCTACAGTCTTCCATGGACAAGCTTTGGCGGTGGGTGTTAGCAGAGTACTGGACCCTAGAGTGACCCACAGTTAAGCCCAAGCATGTCCTTGCTTGTGAAAGCATACTCTATTCATTTTGGCTGGTGCCATTTCAACAGCAGTCTGAAATCAAAATTTCTATCTAGCCTGAGTTTCCCATACAGTGAAGAGTTGCTTGCCTTCATCACTTTCATTTCATAGCTAGACTATGAGGCTAAATTGCTCTTTCTATTTTAAAAATCACCATTCCAATACACAAAGATCTTGTTTCATCCATCCAATGACTCAAATCTGAGATAGAACATGCTACTGGCTTTCAGTGCAGCAGTTGGGCTTAAAGTCCACAAGGCCTGACATTAACTCCCTAGCCTCTACACAGTAATTGATTTCAGCCATCAAGAGGTGGTACAATTGACTGCAACAGCTGAGTTAGGGAAGTAAAAACCAGATTGGATTCCCACTCCTGTTCATTATTTTTTTCTTTATTCTTTCATGGAATGAGAGTGCTGCTGGAAAAGCCTGCCTTTGCTGTCCATTCCTAATTACCCTTGAAATGAATGGCCTAATCAGAGGGCAATTAAGGGTCAACCACGTTATTGTGGATCGACTAATATGTAAGCCACAGTAGGTAACGGATGGCAGACTTCTTACCCTGAAGGATATTAGTGAGCTCGATGGGTCTTTGTGACAATCAGTTATGGTTTCATGTGCACTAATACTGATACCGGCCTTAAATTCCAGATTTATTAATTTCAATGGTGAGAGATCCAATGGATTCTATTGTGATTTGTCCAGTGTGGACAGGAGGTTTGATCAGAACCAGGCTTGGCTTTTACTGGTCTGAACTGGCCTTGCACACCTTGAAGTGAAGCTCCAGTTTAGACCAATATCAGTCATGTCCAAATTTCACTGGTTTTTCCTGGGTGTCCACCAGGTGTACTGATACCTTTTGGGTGGGGTTTTCCAATTTTGCCTACTCGGAGAACAGAAATTCCCGCCTGAGGTCAGCGGCCCTTTCAATGGTCCATCAAATTGTCCAGCCCACTTACAAGATTCCCATAATAGGTGGGATCGGAAAATTTACTCCGCTGTCTCTAAGCTCATGCACAGAGAGTGGGTATTTCTGTAAGGTACCATCGGGCTACCCATGCAACCAAAACACAGTAAGTACATTTCCAAAATAAGAGGAAAACAGGAGAGAAGTTATTAGGAAAAACAATGCAGATCTGATTTTTCATTTAAAGAAACTCCATATCATTCCAACAACAACATACATTTATCATGATATGGTTAGCACTACTGTCTCACTGCCAGGGACTCAGGTTCAATTCCCGGCTTGGGTCACTGTCTGTGTGGAATTTGCACGTTCTCCCCGTCTCTGCCTGCATTTCCTCCAGCTGCTTCAGTTTCCTCCCACAGATATGCATGTTAAATGGATCGGCCATGATAAATTGTCCATTCGTTTTTTGGGGGATTATCAGGATAAATATATGGGGTTACAAGGATAGGACCTGGGTGGGATTGTTGTCGGTGCAGGCTCAATGAACCAAATGGCCTCCTTCTGCACTGTCGGGATTCTATGATCCTAGAGATATCTTGAACATAATGAAATATCCAAAGGTTTTCACAGGAGAGTATAAAACTAAGTATCTGAGCCACTTAAGGTGATATGAGATCAGATGACCAAAAGCTTGGGCAGAGAGGTAGGCTTTACAGAGCATCACAAAGGAGGAAAGTGAGGGAGAGTGGCAGAGAGGTTTAGGGATGATATTCCAGAGCTTAGAAACTAGGTAAGTGAGACATGGCCATCAATGGTGTGACTAAAATTGGGGATGCACCAGAGGTCAGAATTAGAGACCTCAGAGGGTTATGGAGCTGGAGGAAATTACAGACATAGGGAGGGCCAAGGACATGCAGGGATTTGGAAACAAGGATGAGAAATTAAAAGTCAAGATACTGCTTGATCAGTAGCCGATGTAAATCAGTGAACACAGGGAGGATAGGAAAATGGAACTTGCTCCAATTCAAGGCATAGGCAGTTTGGCTTTGTTTGTCCCTCAGGTTTATGGAGGGCAGAATATAGAAAGTGACACAGAAGTTCAAAAGCTCTCATGAATTTATATTTTAAAATGTTGAAAAAAAATGATGATATTTATCATTCCCCTGGTTCTCTCAGTCTCGACTCACCACTCTCCACTCAGCTGACGAAGGAACAGCGTTCCGAAAGCTTGTGGCATTTACTATCAAATAAACCTGTTGGACTTTAACCTGGTGTTGTGAGACTTCTCCCAGTCTCAACATGACAGCTCCAGGAAACTGCTACTGAAGTCTGCCACAAGGTGGCACTCCAAGCATGCAGCTTTTTGAGAATAATTGGGAACCTTGCCACAGGGTCAAAGCCTATCCGCAGTTCAGGAGACACCACCAAGGTGTGGAAGAGGCGAGGGGAGTCAAAAGTCATAAATAGCTGCAGCCAAGTTTAGTTATTCAAAGCTGAAGATTGTAGATGGAAGGGAAGGAGGTGAGGAGTTTCATAAAGAGGCCTGGCAACATGTAGATTCAGTAAGAAGTCTCACAACACCAGGTTAAAGTCCAACAGGTTTATTTGGTAGCAAAAGCCACTAGCTTTCGGAGCGCTGCCTCTTCATCAGGTGAGTCTGTTGGACTTAAACCTGGTGTTGTGAGTCTTCTTCCCATGTTTACCCCAGTCCAACGCTGGCACCTCCACAACATGTAGAGTTGATCAGACTTGATTTCAATGTATTGCAGAAGCAGCAAGAAGGACAATTTTTTTGGATGAAATACAGCAGCAGTTAACTTCAGAGGTCCAATTACCGTTGCATTGTGATGAAGAGCGGGAGTCTGCAGTTCAGTGATACGATTGTGATAATTGCTCATCAGATATCAAACAGCATTTTTCTTAGTACGGAATGCAAAAGAGTTCTGGAAATAGTACTAATCTCTTGGATAGACCAGGACTTTGTGAAGAGCAAAGAGCTGCAGAGGGGATAAATAGGTTTTGGCACAAAGCAGTCAAACAACTTTCCTGGAGGCAGCAACAAGGAAGTGAGAGTTCCAAGAATTTCAATAAATGATGAACTACAGATGGAGCCATCAAAAGCAAGAGGCAGATGGCTGGATTCAATCAATCAAAAGGGAGAGAGAGAGACTATAGATGCACACATAATCATAGAGGAGATCCAAATACTGTATAGTGATGTAGTCCAGTGAGAAAAATGAAGATTCTGTGAACTGCCGAGGTATAAGTTGAGGTGAGTTGATGAATGTAGGGTGGCATCATTAGCAGAAGAGTGGATTCAGTTGAATGATGAGGTGACTGCAAGAATAAAGTAGGAGAGAGGAGAAAGCCCTGGGGAATCCTTGAATTAATGGAAAGAAGAGTCAAAGGATGCGTGAACAAAATATGGGAAAATCTATTAATGGGTAAAGTGACAGTGGAGGCGTTCAAAAAATAATTTAATGTGACACAGAACCAGTTTATAGTCCTGAAGGACAATTCGATCCATTTGCCCACAAGGACAACTGAAGAGGTAACAGACAGCCTTAAAAGAAAAGGTAGACAGAATGCAAAAATGAGCACAGATCGTAACTAATGGGGAAGATACGGAGAGGAGCAAAAGATGATAAAGCAGACAGTGGGAGCTACAAATAGAGGGTGTGCTTTGACGGATATCAAAATCTGCACAAATAACCTATATTAGGAAAAGAAGGTCAGTCAGAAGCAACGTGGGCCTTTGAAAAATGTTGATAATGACATTATCAATGAAAATAAGGAAATGTTGTACATGCTGAATAATTATTTTGTATGAGTACTTAGCATTAAAGAGTGACAAATCCCCAAACCAGATGGTTTCCATCCAGAGTTATAAAAGGAAGTAGGATGACCTGTTAAATGCTTGAACAAGCAGCACAGTGGCACAGTGGTTAGCACTGCTGCCTCACAGTGCCAAAGACCTGGATTTGATTCCTGGCTTGAGTCACTGTCTGTGTGGAGTTTGCACATTGACCCCGTGTCTGTGCAGGTTTCCTCCGGTTTCATGCCACAGTCCAAAGGTATGCAGGTTAGGTGGATAAACCATGCTAAATTGCCCCTTAGTGTCAGGGGGACTAGCTAGGGTAAATGCATGGGGCTATGGGGATAGAGTCCAAGTGGGATTGTGGTTGGTGCAGACACAATAGGCTAAGTGGCCTCCTTCTGCACTGTAGGATTCTATGATTCTATAATCTCCCGAAATTCACTAGATCCTGGAACTGTCCTTTTAAACAGGAAAACTGCACATCGTACTGCGATTTCAAAAAAGTCAAAAGTAGAAACAAGGAAATTATAGATGAGTTAACATCTCCTATCAGGACTCGCATGGGTCCAAGCTATGCCTGCCTTTTTGTGGAGTATGCAGAACGTTCTTCCAGTCTTCCTCAGAACTCCTTCCTCACCTCTGTTTCAGTATATTACAGCTGTTTCCTGCTCTTACTCCGAACTGGAAAATTTGATCAATTTGAATTCAAATTACTAGCTTTGCCTTGTCTTCATATGGCCCACCTCTAACTCTTCCCTTTCCAACTTCTCTGTCTCCATTTCTGGGGAAAGGCTGTCAACCAATATGGACTATAAGCCCACCCTCATGCACAACTATCTTGACCAAATATCTTTGCACTCTGCTTCCTGTAAGCACTCTATCCCATTCTCCCAGCTTCTCCATCTTTGTTGCAACTGACCTTCCATAACAGGGCTTCTGAGGTATCTTCCTCTTGATTCAACTGAGGATACCCCTGCACCATGGTTGACGGGATCTTCAAATGTTTCCATTCCATTTTCACTCCTTGAAAGAAATGATAGGTTTCCCCTCGTCTTCACCTTACATCACCCTCAATATCTAATGGACCACCCTCTATTACTAGTGCCACCTCCATTGTAAGATCATCACCAAACGTCTTCCCCTTACAATTTCTTTCCGCATTCCAAAGGTACTGTTCCCTCTGCAACAATCTGATCCACTCCTCAACCACTCTCAAACCCCCCTGTCCTCCTCACATGGAGCCTTTCCATGCATATCACTCAGTAAGAATTTAGCCTATCAAACCCCTAATACTGTCTACGCTGAGTTGGATCCAGAAGACTTGCCCATGTCTATGTGAGTTTCCGTCTACAACCTGAAAGACACGGTTAGGTGCACTGACCTGAACAGGCACCGGAGTTTGGCGACTAGGGGATTTTCACAGTAACTTCATTGCAGTGCTCATGTAACCCTTATTACGACTAATAAATAAACTTTTCTTTTATCATAAAAACAGATTATTTGCTCTTCATCACATTGCTGTTCATCATGCGCATTTGCTATGTGTAAAATTGACAGCTGTGTTTCCTACATCTGAAGTATTTTGGTTTATCTCATTAGTTTTCCACTCAGGAGTTTAATGTTAAAATTGCCCCTCAGTTACATATTTGGATCAATCAGGCTAGAAGGCCACATATTAGTAGACTCAAGTAAGAGATGAAGAAGAGATAGGAGAGTGGAATGGAGACGACGCGAGGGAAAGGCAACTACAGAATCGTTTCCACTAAAACTGGGCCCAGTTCTTCACAGGAATTGATGTTGAAGAAGTGGAAAAGGGTCCATAGGGACTGAGGGATGGCACAGTGGTTAGCACTGCTGCCTCACAGCATTAAGACTCAGGTTCAATTCTGGCCTTGTGTCATTGTCTGTGTGGGAGTCTGTACATTATCCCCATGTCTGCATGGGTTTCATCCGGTTTTCTCCCACAGTCTGAAAGATGTGCAGGTTAGATTGGGCATGCCAACTTGCTCCTTAGTGTGAGAGGGGCAAGCAAGGTATACACATGGGGTTATGGCGATAGGGCTTGGGTAGGTTTGTTGTCAATGCAGTCTCCATGGGCTGAATGGTCTCCTTCTGCACTGTAGGGATTCTATGATTCTATGGGATTCTATATTCTGCCCAGTGCTGAAAGGTTCTGAAGCTTCTCAATACTGGGTGAATGAGCAAATGATTGTTCATTAGTACTGTACTGGGTGAATGAGCAGTAATTAGCACTGCTGCCTCACAGCGCTCATCGAGTCACTGCCTGTGTGGAGTTTGCATGTTCTCCCTGTGTCTATGTGGGTTTCCTCCAGGTGCCCTGGTTTCCGCTGACACTCCAAAGATATGTAGGTTATTGGCCATAAAAAAATTGCTCCTTAATATCAGGGGAACTGGGAGGGTAAATATGTGGGGTTACGGATATGGGACCTGATGTGGATTGTTGCCGGTGCAGGGTCAATGGGCCGAATGGCCTCCTTCTGCACTGTAGCCGCTTATGATTCTATGGTAATAGAAGGGTTGAGGAATGATAGGATAAGAAAAATGACCTATAATGTTGGAGAAAGTTGGTGTGACATTGGGCCAGGTTACCATTTAGTCAGAGGGAAAAGCTGCACTGGGTCAGGGAGTTTTCCATTCTGAGGAAGTAGATGAAATGGGCCAGGGTCAAGGCCAATCTTTTGTTCAGTGGTAGGGAGAAGAGACACTGGACAATGGCCTGACTCCGTTTCCATGGTGGTCATGGACGAGGATACTATTTTGTTCCTCAAACATGAAAATTAATGACGATAAGTTTTCAACTCAGGGAGTTGCCTGAGTTGCCTCTGGGTGAGGGATTAAATGAGAGACAAGTTGTTCCTGATTTCGGATCAATGGAAGGGAATGTGCCATCAGATTGTAATGAATGGGCAGGAGGGATTGTGCTTAATGGAGTAAAGGAAGTTGCAATCTCAGCTGATATGGAGTATGGTGGATTTTACAATACTTTGTCTGTCCAAGATATGGAATTTTATTGACGTGTTTCACAGAGAATGCCAGATTGCAGTTTGCACACTTTCAGTCCATTATCTGTTTTGTCTCTTCAGATTATCCTTGGCATGCCCTGCTTAGGCCAAATGTCCTACCTGTTAGAGATAAGGTAGGGCATAAAGCCTGTTCACATGGATGAGACCATTGCATGTTGGTGGCTATTTGGGGGTCAATGGGTGCTATTCGGATTGGCGGTTGGTGACTAGTGGAGTGCCCCAGGGGTCGGTGCTGGGGCCTCAGCTATTTACCATTTATATAGATGATCTGGAGGAGGGAACCGAGTGCAGGGTGTCGAAATTTGCTGATGACACCAAGATTGGGGGAAAGGCAAATTGTGCGGAGGGTGTGGAGAGTCTGCAGAAGGATCTAGATAGGCTGGGCGAATGGGCCAGGAAATGGCAAATGGAATTTAATGTTGGCAAGTGTGAGGTGGTCCACTTTGGTAGGAAGAATGGTAGGAAGGACTATTACTTACGTGGCGAAAAACTGCAGCAGGCGACGGTGCAGAGGGACCTCGGGGTCCTTGTGCATGAGTCGCAAAAACCCAGCTTGCAGGTGCAGCAGGTGGTCAGGAAGGCGAATGGGATGCTGGCCTTCATAGCGAGGGGGATTGAATATAAAAGTAGGGAGGTCTTGCTGCAGCTGTATAGGGCATTGGTGAGGCCGCAGCTGGAGTACTGTGTGCAGTTTTGGGCGCCGCACCTGCGCAAGGATATTTTGGCCCTGGAGGGAGTGCAGAGGAGGTTTACTAGGCTGATACCGGAGTTGAGGGGATTGAGCTATGAGGAGAGGCTGAATAAACTAGGCTTGTACTCGTTAGAGTTTAGAAGAATGAGGGGAGATCTCATTGAGACGTATAAGATGATGAATGGGATGGATAGGATAGAGGTGGAGAGACTCTTCCCGCTCAAAAAAGACAGTAGGACTAGGGGGCACAGCCTCAAGATAAAGGGGAGGCGGTTTAGAACGGAGTTGAGGAGGAACTTCTTCACTCAAAGGGTGGTGAATCTCTGGAATTCTCTGCCCGTTGAAGTGGTGGAGGCTGCCTCGCTAAATATTTTTAAGAAGCGGGTTGATGGGTTCTTGATAAGAGAGGGGATTAAGGGTTATGGGGAGAGGGCGGGAAAGTGGAACTGAGCCACAACAGATCAGCCATGATCTTATTGAATGGCGGGGCAGGCTCGAAGGGCTAGATGGCCTACTCCTGCTCCTATTTCTTATGTTCTTATGTTCTTATGTACTCCTATTGGAGCATGGAGTATTATTTCAATGGTGGAGCAAAGCAAGCCATATGGACATAGGAATTCTTAATGGAAAGGGATTGACAAAAAGAGACTTAAGATTTTTAATTTGGAATCTAGTTTCTGCGATGTAGAAAATTCAAAATGCACAAGAAGGAACTTTTGGATTAATAGTTTCTATTTTATATGCAAGCTAATCCTTCATAATTCACATGTGACTTGGCAGTTTGTTGAGCTTCATGAGTTGAATAAGCTGTTTATTGCACCATTTCATTGATAATAGTATTTTAATGATCCTGGGCTTTTCACAGTATGAATTCTGCAGTGTCGTTATTTTTGTAAGAACCCTGACGTAAAGAGGCTTTCACAATCTTTGCTTTCGCTCTTTCAAGATCTTTAGGCTTTTAAACCCTAAGCTTGGTGTTATCTAATATAGTCTGATTCATCTCATTATCTCTCCAACTCTCTTAAAGCACAATCCTGCATTATGGGCATTAATTCCTTCCCGAAATTTCTCAATAATTAACCATTTAAATAGACAATGTTTTATGCAGAAGTGAAACATGGGATGGCATAGTGGTTAGCACTGCTGTCTCACAGCAACAGGGACCTGGACTGGATTCCTGGCTTGGGTTATTGTCTGTGTGGAGTCTGCATGTTCTCCCCATGTCTGCATGGGTTTCCTCTGGGTGCTCCAGTTTCTGCCCATAGTCCAAAAGATGTGCTAGTTAGGCACATTGGTCAAGCTAAATTCTCCCTCCGTGTACCCGAACAGACGCTGGAGAGGGGCAAATAGGGAATTTTCACAGTAACTTTATTGCAGTGTGAATGTAAGCCTATTTGTGACATTAATAAAATAAACTTTAAATTTTAAACCCTGGTAGCTGTCTCCCAAGACAGTTGTATGCTAACGATAATTTTTAAAACAATAAAGGTAAATTGTGGAACCTAAATTAGCTTGTAAGCAAAGCAATCTTACTGACCAGCCAAGGGAAGATGAAGAAGAGGTATTACGTCAATTGTGGTTAAAGCTTCCCCCAGTTTGTTGCTGATAAAGTATGTATATTTACAGTTAGTATATATACTTACATTTATTGTTAACCATAGTGTCCATCACTTTGGAAGCTGTTCAATACCAAAAACCTGGAAGGCTCTGAGAAAATGTGACACTCTTGTTGGTAAAATACTTGTCGACAGAAATGCTACTGCAAGTTTTTAAATAGGATTTGGATTATTAGAGGGTTAAATGGAATATATACCAAGCCCACTTTTACTGAATGGGCCATAAAGCCAAACTTAGGACGACTGAATTTAACTACCTAACAAGGAGGTATAAAAATGCAAATTCGATCATTTAATTTAAAACTGAACCATTTTATAATCCTTGAGATACAGCATTATTCTTCATTCTTCCTAACCAAAGATTATGTGTAAACCAAATAGGTTAGAGGACATTAGGAAGGGCCGTATAATTTTGAATTAGGTCGGCCTATATATAAATGACTGAGCTCTAAAAATACGCAAAACCCTAAAACCAAATGAGGCGACCCCCCCACTCTTAACAAAAATTTTTTTATGTTTCGAACTTGTGCCATTTTGAAAGACTATTTATTGCTAAAGCTCTAGCTAAAAAGATGGGGAGGGGGATGCTCCCGCCTGCTGCCCTGCTTTTGGAGAACAGCGGGCTGTGATATTCGAGCGGAGGCCATTTTGCAGACTCCCTGCTGGGCGCCACAGCCTCCACGAGTCTCCGTCAACCAGATTTCCGGAGCTCCGCACTGGAAATTGGCGCAGAGCTGCGTAATTTATGCCAATACCAATTTACATCTACTTTACATAGGATTAGTGGATCCCAGGCTGAAATCTCCAGGCCTGCTGGCATCACCCCCTCCTCCCCGCCAGGAGTGGTTCACTCCAGCGGCACTTACTGTAGCTCCCAATTGCAGGAAGCTGGTGGCCGAAACCCACTGGATTGAAGCGGGGGGAGAACAATTGAGGCTTCCACCTACCAGAGGTCAAATGCTGGGGTGGGGGAGGGGTCTCTGGTGGGGTGGGAGGCCATCAGTGGATGTGGGGGGGATCCACTGCCACTCTATATTTAGGCTGCATGACAGAGAGGGAAGCCAGCAATCGGAGCTGGGCATCAGGGTGGGGTTGGGGTCAGCGTACATTGGGGAGGGTCAGGGCTGCTGGTAGGGAGCAGGTTTGGAAGATCAGGGGCTGCTTGGGAGCGGGGGGATTGAGGCAGGCTGGGGGTGGGGGAGTGGAGGGGGTGAGGCTGATCCGGACACATTTGGGGAGGGGGTTAGCAATCGGGCCATGGGGAAGGTCGCATGACCGGCGATGCAAGGGTTGTGGGGCTGACCAGAGATCAGGAGGCCAGTAGTGCAAGCTACTGCGCATGTGCTGATCTCTGCTCTGATAGACAGGTGCATGCAGCAATCTGCTCAGCGCTATGCTACCAGTCTCTCCCCAGTGGGAATAGGCCCCACCCCGAGTTTTTCAACAGGATTCACACTCGTGCACTCTGCAGTGCACAGAGTGTGGGAGATTCATTTTGAAACCCCCATTGTAAAAACCAGCATGATTTGCCCCTATCTGTACAAAATTCGACAATTAGATATTTTTTTCAGAGAATCGCCCTAGGGAAGTTTACTGTGATGATAAGAGATTTTTTTCTCTGTACTTATAGTTTCCACAATCTATACTTTCTGAACAGCTCATCTCATATTCTTTCATTAAAAATGTCATTAGTTCTGACATAAAGATTATAATCCATTTGTGCATTGGGGTTCAGGGACTCATGGGAGGAACAGTTGGATCAAAGTACACATGGGCTTTCCAGCCTCTTTTGGATATCGTTGATGACATAATGTTTCAATGTGACTGATGCTCATATTTGGGGAATGTGTTCTACATCCTTGTCACTTCCAGTAGGAAATCCCCAAAACTGCGGTGTTGCATAGAAAGCTATTGGAAAGCTCAAGGCAAGTTTGCCCCACATTCCACAAGAGTTACACCAGCCCCCAGGAACAATATGAATGGGAAATCAAGGCTACACTGACTGAAATCTTGAAAGCTGCTGTAAACTTCCAGATTTTTCACAGCCCTCTAGGACTGGGTGCAGCACAGTGGCACAGTGGTTAGCACTGCTGCCTCCAGTACCAGGGGCCCAGGTTCACAGCCTCAGGTGACTGTGTGGAGTTTGCATGTTTTCTCTGTGTCTGCGTGGGTTTCCTCAGTGTACTCCGGTTTCCTCCCACAGTCCAAAGATGTGCAGGTTAAGTGGACTGGCCATGCTAAATTTATTCTTAGTGTCGGGGGATTTGCAGGGTAAATATGGGGGGGTTTCATTGATAGGACCTGGGTGGGACTGTTGCTGATGCAGGCTTGATGGGCCAAATGGCTTCCTTCTGCATTGTAGGAATTCTATGACTGGCTTTAACTGTGATTGTTTTTTAGCTTGACTTTCTTGGTGATGCAGTCTGTTTTGTGTGTCTCTGGAACTCTGCTCTGAATTCCTTTTTATGATTCATTTGTCATTTCCATCTTTTGTGCTTTCTAGTATTTTCCATTTCTATAACAAAACAGACAATGCTGGAAAATCTCAGCAGATCTGGCAGTATCTGTGGAAAGAGAATAGGACCAATGTTTCAAGTCTAGACGACCCTTCGTCAGGGCTCCCGGTTCTGATGAAAGGTCCTCTAGAATCAAAATGTTGGCTCTATTCCCTGTCCACAGAAGAAGTCAGAACTGCTGAGAATTTCCAGCATTTTCTGTTTTTGTTTAAATGCCAGCATCTGCAGTATTTTGCTGTTTTCTTCCACTTCTAACTCGGCTACCATCATAGTTTTCCATTAAAACTTTAGGAACACAGGAATGGAATAGGCCATTTAGCCCCTTGAGCATGTGCCATCATTCAATAAGATAGTACCTGATCTATGACCTAATTCCATATACTTGCCTTTGCCCCTTCAACATTCTATCATTTTTAGTTTTAAAATTAACAACTGATCCAGCATCACTTGCATCCACTTGCAGAAGAGAGTTCTAAACATTAACAATGTTTATGTGAAAAAGTTTCCTAATTTGACTGCTGAGAGGGCTGACTTTCAACACTGGACGACACTGGGGTTTGGGGGGCCCCCATTATCAGACACTCAGTTCTACAGTTGAAAGACTCAATATTGAAGGGGAAGTGTGTGTGCAGGGGCGTTGGAGGGGGATGGGTGGGTTAGAGGGTGCTTGAAGCCACTTCACTGCCTTTGCTTTCAATCCCTCTTCATACCTTCAATCTCCCTGTCCCCTCCCAAGATTACCCAGCTTTGTCTTGGGATGCCCTAGTGATCCTGGGCATTGCAGCTGCTGAGGAGACATGGAGAGCTGCACTCCAGGGAAGGACTTCTGCCACCAGGGTTCTGAATCCTGGGGAAGACCCGACAGTGGCCCCTAAATACCTGACGGGCATTTAATACCATCAGGCCTTTCACATGGAACTGATAGGGATTCCCCAACAGTTCGCTGACTGGTGGGTGAGACCCCCATTGGGCCAGTTTAATCCAGCACTCTGCTTCCTGCTGCTTTACCAACTTCCGGTTTAGGCTAATCATTTGCTTTCAATTCCTTGAGTTCAATTTTAGCTAACTCTTCTGAAAGAGGTTATCAAGTGTCTTGTAGAAGTCTATATAAACACAATCCACAGATATACTCCTGTTTACCATGTTAGTCACCTCTTCCAAATGAAGCATTTAGAAACAAGGTAACATTAAAGAAGCAGGCGTATGGGGCCTGTAGGTATGAATCCTTACAGTGCAGGAGGAGGTCATTCAGCCCATCGAGTCTACAATATTCACAACCCGACCCAAGCCCTAACCCTGCAACCCAATGCATTTACCCTGGTAGTCCCCATGACACTAAGGGACAATTTAGCATGGCCAATCAACCTAACCTGCACATCTTTGGAGTGTGGGAGGAAACCCACACAGACATGGGGAGAATATGCAAACTCCACATAGACAGTCACCTGAGATCAGAATCAAACCTGGGTCCCTGGCACTGTAAGGCAGCAGTGCTAATCACTGTGCCACCGGAGATGAGGGGGTTGGACTATGAAGAGAGACTGAATAGACTGGGTCTGTACTCGTTGGAGTTTAGAAGGCTGAGGGGGGATCTTATAGAGACATATATAATAATGAAGGGGATAGATAGGGTAGAGGTAGAGAGATTCTTCCTGCTTAGAAAGGATAGCAGGACTAGAGGGCACAGCCTCAAGATAAGGGGGGGGGGGCAGTTTAGATCAGAGTTGAGGAGGAACTTATTCACTCAAAGGGTGGTGAATCTCTGGAATTCTCTGCCCATTGAAGTGGTGGAGGCTGCCTCGCTGAATATATTTAAGTCACGGGTAGATAGGTTTCTGATAGAATTAAGGGTTTTGGACAGAAAGCGGGAAAGTGGAACTTATCCACTTCAGATCAGCCATGATCTTATTGAATGGCAGGGCAGGCTTGAGGGGCTAGATGGCCTACTCCTGCTCCTATTTCTTAAGTTCTTATGTGCCGCCTGTATGATACAAATAAGAGACAATTCAAGAAAATAAAGAAAGGAATTAGGAAAACAAGGAAGGGGTATAAGGCAAAACACCAAAGAGAAGAGGAAGGTGTACAAAAACAATATCAGTAAGAACAGAATTGTTAAATGTATGACAAGGAAGGGATCGTAAATTTGTGCAGGGTAAGAAGAAATTTATGGAGAGACTTAACAAATGCTTAGTTTTGGTGTATTCAAGAGAAAAGATACTGGGCAGTAGATAGATATATTTTGATTGGTTAAAAATGACTGCTTTAATTTCAAATAACATGGAAGTATTTGGCAAGTTAAGCCGAAGGAGGATAAAACATTGGATCATCACGAACTTCCTCCAAGGATGCTAATGAAAATGGGGAAAAAGTGGAAACCTGATGTTATGGGCTGAATTTTCACTGTCACGATGAAACCAGAGCCCTTTAAAAATGGGGGGTGTGTCCCAATTCCGGTATTCCCAACCCAACTGCCAGGCTCTCTGATCTTTAGGAGTGCTTTTAAAGGGTGCAGACAGGTTCCTGTCGGAGTTCCACATTCCAGCACTGCAGACTTGGCCGGCTCCATTGCAGAAACAGGCATGTCCCGCTTCTTCCTAATGTTCATGGAGTTGGGCCAGGTTTTGAAAGCGCCATGGTTCACAGAGCCTCAAATGAGTCAAGAATCCTAATCCACATGAGGGGACGAGATCAGAAAGTCCACTTCATGTCCCTACACTGAGATAAAACTTCCCACTCACCCGTTTGACCCCTCATGCCCCATGCCAAGCTATGACACATCCATGGTCATTAACCCACTATACGCTGTATAGAGCAATGAAACCCATAACGATAATATGATGCATGAAAGAAAGTTTTCAAAATTGATTCATTCATGACTTTCCATGATGTTAAAGTAAGTAGTTTCATGACAAGACAATAAAATTGTCAATCATCAGACCCTTTAAAATAATGAGGCTTGGCTGAAATGACTGACATCCATTACTCTTGTTGCAACAGTCGCACCTAGGGAAAACATTGATTGATTGACAGCCCTGACTCTGATCTCTGCTGTAAATTTTACAATGTTTATTTATACAAGTGGTCTCAATGGTTGTGTTTTCTCTTTAGAAGGTCTGGATAATTGACACTGTGTTGCCTTGTAATGGGAATTACTAATTTTTCAATATAAATGGTAAGTAATGAATGGATGACTTATTTCAATCTTTTTTCTCTTACCTATAGTAGTGTCATTTTGGGTTCTTCTATACAATGTATTGTGAGTGGGTCAATGGACATGGAAGTACCAATATTTTGGCAAAAGGGGTATGATGAGCCATGCGGGAGATGGGTGGAGGAGTATAACTTGGCACTGGGGACATGAGGGGGATTGGAGGTGGGTGGAGGAACATAGCTTGGCATTGGGAGTATGAAAATCCCTATTTGGGGGGGGGGGGGGGGGGGCGGGCGGTGCTGGTGGTGGATGGAATGCCATACCTTGACACAGAGGACATGAAAGGACATGGGGTGGGGGCATACACGGGAATGGGGGCATGAGGGAAAAGGAGTGTGTGGGGTGTGAGGGGTGAAGGCTGGAATGCCTCTGTATTTTTATTTTAAATGGGGCTAGATCCTACAGCGCTGAGGCAAGGCTTTCAAACGGTCCACCTTGACTCCAAACCGCAACTGTGGCTGCCTCTGAACCTCTTTCCCTGTTGGCTGGCATGGCTCTGCCCATACCTGCACCCCAGCAATGAAGATCCCCCTTTTGCAAGAACATTCTCCCAAAGTCTGAGAGCCAACCCAGAAAATTACCAGACTCCCACCACCCACTGCCACAATAATTAAATTCAGGTCAACATTTCAGGGTTCCATTGAAGGTTGATGTATGAAAGAACTGCAGAGTTTCCCAGATGGTTACAGTTTAGTGATTTTAACATCTGTTCTTGACAGAAGAAACTTTGGTATCTTTAAAAATGAAACAACAAAGGAAGCAATGTTTTCTCGGGACAGAAATCAGGAATGTGGACATTAAGGAGGATGCAAACTATTCTTCCTCTTGGAGCATGAGGTTTGGATATTTTATCTCATTTGAAAGCCCAACCCAAGTCACACCCAAGGTCAGCTGGATCAATAGCACAGTTGAAATGAGGATGGTCAGACCGCAGACAGAGATCCACCAAAATCATCACATCTCACCACAGCAGAAGTTAAGGACAATAAGTTAGTTCCTAGCTTCAACCTGGAATTGCACAAGTGCACTGAAGTTTAGAACTTTGCCTATGTCTAGGCTTCTGTTAAGTATTCCCTCAGGTGGTTCATTTTTTGTTAAGGGTCCAGATTTTCAATCCATTCCCCTTATTCTAATCATTGTAAATGTGGATCTATTAATTATTCATCTACTTAATGAAATGTAATTAGTGTAAATGCACTTGAAGCACTGAACTGCCCTATTATTTTATATTCATTCAAATGCATTGCAATAGGGATATCTCAGTGCGCTCATGTGCTGAATTTGAGTTCCATGAAGATCAGCCCTTCCCCCAACTTCCTAAATGAAAACATTGCCACCAGTTCCCAATATATATCAGTAGCTGAATTCCCAAAGAACTGTCATTCTGCAAGAATGGGAATTTTATGGACACCAGGGCTGAAATATTCCAGCTGTTCTCGCCAGTGGGATCTTCTGGTCCCTGCCAATGGCAGCCTCCTTCCCCTGCAGGTTCTCCAGTGGCAGACAGTGTGAACAATGGGAAAGCCCATTGGCAGTGGTGAGACAGGAAGATCCCATCAATGGTCAAGGTAGGTTGCCTCTGCCACTGTAAAGCATTCTGCAGGGAGGTGGAAAGACTTGCCACAGGGCTTTTTTTTACAATTGTGATTTGTGCTTTGTTGTTTATTTGCACGTTTTGAATATGTAGAAATTTTTCAGGATTGTGAGATTGCAGTTGGATGTCTTCAAATTTATTATGCCATTATTCACAGAAGGAAATGTAATGGAAAAATTCTTAAACCAGTTTTGCTCCATGCTAGGTTCAATCCGGTTGGAATTCGGAAGTGCAGGAAGAGTTAGATTTCAGTTCCATTCATTCACACTCATAACTGGAATGCATGCAAGTTTAAATATAGTCAGGAAAATGCCCTTATAGCATCTTTTAGAGCTGTATACAGTTTATGTATCAGCATACCTTATGCTCAATTGGATCCCATGTATCAGTGACACAGTTGCACAATCATCAAAGCACCATCGACTAACAGACCATAGGTTCACCTTAGCTATCTCTACATCAATCCATCAAACATCCACAGCATTCCTTACATGCTGAATTCCAAACTTAAGTTACTCAGATGTGTAAAGAGATGGGAAATATATAAACATTCCAATACTATCACTGCACAAAATAAGAGCTCCTGGTGTGGAGGGTAACTTACTAACATGGATAGAGGATTGGATACTTAACATCAAGCAGAGAGTAGGGATAAATGGGTTTTGGGTTGGTAAAATACAACGAGTAGAGTTCCACAGTACAGGAATCTCAACGATTTATAATCTATATTAATGACTTGGATGAAGGGACCAAAATTATGGTTGCTAAATTTGCAGGTGACACAAAGATATGTAGACAAGTATGTTGTGATGAGTAGGAAGGCAAGTGGAACACTGGCATTTATTGCAAGGGAAATAAAAGTCAGAATGTTTTACTACAGTTGTATAGGGTATTGGGTGAGATCATCTCTAAAATACTGTGGAAAGTCTTGGTCTCCTTATTTATGAAAGAAATTAATTTCACAAGAAGCAGTTCAGAGAAGGTTCATTTGACTGATTCCAGGAAAGATGGGTTCATCCTATGAGGAAAGATTGCACAGGTTAGGCCTGCATCCCATTGGAATTTAGAAGAATGAAATGCAATCTTATTGAAACATTCAAGATCCTGAGGGGCTTCAACGGAATGGATGCTGAAAGGATGTTTCACCTTGTGGAAGAGGGGAGAACCAAAGAACGCTGCTTAGAAATAAGAGATCTCCCATTTAAGATGGAGATGAGGATTATTTCTTTTTTCTCAGAGAGTCATGCGTCTGTGGAACTCCCTTTCCCTGAGGGTGCTGGAGGCTGGGTTACTGAGTATTTTGAAGGCTGAATTAGATTGACTTCCTTGTTAATCAAGAATCTAAGTGTATAGAAGGTAAGAAGGGATCTCAGCCATGATCTTATTGAATGGCGGAGCAGATTTGAGGGGCCATATGGCCTATTCCAAATTGTATGTTGAACCTATGTTTGTTTACCACTACCAGTTCCCGACCTTGGCTTCTCCCTAGCTCTCACCCCTTTCACTATTCCTAGGGAACAGGAAAGAGAGAAATTGCAAGGTTTAGCCATCACCACTAACTTTTGTAATGATTAACTTGTACAGAGCAGTGGTGGTGTGGATCTAGTAGCAGATTAACTGAAGTAAGCTGTGGCATGGAAAGAGTAATAAGGAAGAAAGTGGGGATGGGGGTGATTTAAATAAATGGGATTTAAACAAAGACCCTGTCAGCCTTAGGAGGAGATCCTGTAAAGGAGACTTCAAATTATTCATGCTAATTACTGCTTCCATCTTGATCTGATTGTCTTTAATACTTTAAGCCATGTCAAGTGAAACAATATACATCTAAATTGGTGGATTTCATATGGCTCCACAGAATGGAAGTGTACTACATTTAACTGCACTGTGCTGACCCACTATTCCCACTCATTCCTTGGGGCAGATGGTTTTATTGAGGAAAGCAACTGATGATATATCACATTAATATTCTGAAAATGCACAGCGCCAAAATTAAAACTGTGATAATTACTTTACATTTAATGGAATATCACAATGTAAATTAACTTAATTTGCTCCCCATCCAATTGACCTTGCTCACTCATCATGTATGCCAAGAACTCACACTTGAGGTGTCTCATTACACCAAGCTCCTCTCTGGAGTAGTAGTACTTATCATATACTCCCTTTATACAAAAATATGAGAGAGATGAAACTATTAATTTAGCAACCAGCATTTAAAATTATCTGTATATTAGTTGTAACAGAAATCATTCATACATAAACCTGGATTTTACAACAGGAAAAATTGTGAAATTATCCAGCACTCGTGTTATTAAGAAATTAATTAGACAACAATATCCAGGAATGCAAATGCACTGTGAAGGACAGAAATCTGTAAATTGATGTCCAACTTGCCTTGTTGCTGCAAAAGATAATCTATACGAGACCAGCATATGACTGGGAACACCGATATTTGCATGTTCCCCTCCAAGTCACATCTTGGAATGTTCCCCTCATGGGATCAAAGCCCTCCCTAGCAATCAATACTGTGGGATTACCTACATCACACGGACTGCAGCTGTTTAAGAAAGTACACCACGTCTTTCATACGGACAAATAAGGATCAGTAATGAATATTGACCCTTCGGTGACATTCACATCCCTGAATTGCATAAAAGTATTTGGCAGAGATTTGGCTATTGAAGCACAAGAAGGCTGTGAAGCCAGGGCGCTTACTCACAAGACACCTATTAAAAATCCCCAGAAATAAATCTAGACTTATTCATTCCAGTCTAATTCCAGTAAATTTTTAATGACGCAACTTTTAATTGCTGACAAACAACCTCCTGAGTGATGAACACTAGAATTTCATTTCTTTAGATTTTAATTATTGTTGAATATTTAAATTATTAATAAAATTAAAATTTAAAATGTTGCTTTACTTTTTTTCCTCTTTTATCTTTCACCTTTAATCCTGTCTTTCTTTTCTTATGCCCATTTGCTTTCTGTGCATGAGATTACATTGAAGAATAGTTACTGAAACACGTCAGGTCAATCTGATTGATTGAACAGGCAAAGTGCTCTTGCTGTGTTCAAAACCCACATCTTCTCTGAGGGGGCTGCCCAGTTTGCAACTTCCAATCACATTGAGTTGCCCAACAAAAGACCAGGAAAAGTCTGGGAACAGCTCTAAATGTGCCGAAAGAAGGAGGCCGATCCTTCTCCTGACTGCAAAATTGCTGCCTGTATGACCAATTGTAGAGGTGGTGTTTATGAAATAAAGTCATAAAGTATGCTGTCACTGCTATCGGATCATTGATACCAAACATCTTTAGACAAAAAGTTCAACTGAGCCAGCCTCACCAGGTCTGATGTGTCAGTTAAAGTGAAGTCAGTACAGGTGCTGCAGCTGTAGAATGTCTGGTTGATGCCATTTTGATTTGATTTGATTTATTATTAGTATACATTGCGAAGTATTGTTTCTTTCTACAGACAAAGCATACCACTCATAAAGAAAGAAAGGAGAAAGTATAGAATGTAATGTTATAGTCATAGCTAAGGTAAGGGCAAGATCAACTTAACGCAAGATAGGTCCATTCAAAAGTTTGATGGCAGCAGGGAAGAAGCTGTTCTTCAGTTGGTTGGTATGTGACCTCAGATTTTTGTATCTTTCTCCCAATGGAAGAAGGTGGAAGAGAGAATGTCTGGGTGCGTGGAGTCCTTAATTATGCTGGCTGCTTTCCTAAGACAGCAGGAAGTGTAGACAGAGTCAGTGGATGGGAGGCTGAAGCTGGCTGTAGACAACAACTTGCATTAGTAAGCATCATTAAGTTAGGAAAACAACCTCAGGCACCTCACAAAAATTTGTGGAGAAACAGATGTTGAATGAAAGGAGGAAAAGATGAGGAAGGGTGAAGTCATTGGTGAAAGAGGTGCATTTAAAGAGGATCTCAGATGGAGCGGGATAAGAGGAGACAAGTAAGTTTGGAGGGAAAATCCCAGTGAACAGGACCTAGGTGCCCAAAGGCATCACCTGCCAAAGGTGAAAGGAGGACAAGTGCACAAGAGGCCAATCAGAAGAGTTCACCACAAGGTATATGCAAGCCTTGCCATCCTCCACCTAACTCTCCACTCCTCCAACTCCCCTAAACTCCCCTTGACATGTTATCATCATTCAATGCCCAGCTGTCAACATTCTGGGGGGTTCACTGACCAGAAACTGAACCAGTTGTATAAATTTATTGTAAAAATAAAATTGCTATAGTTCCAGACAACCATAGGCTGCTTTATCCTTTGAAGGAGAGAGCTGACTGGTGGTGATTTGTCCTGAGGATCACCACACCTCAGGCAAGGGACAAGATTGAGAAGGTGGACCTTAGTTGTATAAATACAGTGGCAACAAGACCAGCTCTGAGGCTGGGAATTCTGAGGGCTATAGCTCACCACCTGGCTCTCCAAAGCCTGTGCATCACCTACGAGACATAAATTGGGAGTGTAATGAAATATTCTCCAGTTGGCTGGATGGGTACAGCTTCAATAACACTCAAGCTTAACACCACTAAGGTCAAAGCAGACCATTTGATTGGCACCCCATTCACCACTGATGCATAGTAATAGCAGTGCATGCTTTGCATAAGATGCACTGGAGCAACTCACCAAGGCACCTTTGACACCTTCCAGACCCATGATCTTTACCATTTAAAAGGACAATGACAGCAGAAATTTGGGAATACCACCATCTGCAATCTCCCCTCCAAGCCACACACCATCCTGACTTGGAACTACACTGCTGTTCCCTCACTGTTACTGGATCAAAATCTTGGGGCTCCTACCCTAACAGGACTGTGGGTATTCCTGCACAGAGGGACTGCAGAAGTTCAAGAAAGTGACTCATCACTACCTTCTCGTGGATAAGTAAGGATGAGCAACAAAAGCTGGCCTTGTCAGCGGCCTTGGAAAAAACATTTAAAAAAACAGTAACCCCTTGTGCACCCCTTCATTCTATTGTCCCAATAATTGGAACCATTGTCTTCAGTGGCCTAGGCTCCAATTGCTGCAAATGCCTTCCCAACTAGTCCAGTTAATTCCCTAGTTTTAAGAAGCTCCTTAAAATCTACTGCTTTGACCAAACGTGAAGCCACCCCTCTGAACATTTTCTTTGCTCACTTAACATCCACTTTCTTCTGACCCTGCATTTGTGAATGTCATGGGGCATTTTTCAATATTCAAGTGGTTGCATACATTTAAATTGTTGTTTAAAATATTTTGATGTACTGTTTTAATATGTGCCGTTAAGGCAACAATGCTAAAGGCTAAATGATCTTCCAAGAAATTATAAAATGAGCCATAGGGAATTGGCAGTCCCCTTCCAAGACACCCAATTCATTATCTGCTTTGTATGTTCAGCAAAGACTAATTTCACCCACGCACACTGTTAAAGAAAATTTTTCCAAATTTTTAGGTTGAGTAAACTTACACAGGATAAACTCACAACAGGAAATGTGTACACAGCTAATCTGAGTTGAATGGGTTTTGAAAACCAGATCTGCTATTCATTCTGCAGGAGTGGAAAATGCATTCACACCATTCTTCAGCAAGTCACTCAACATAGATACTGATCAGACAGGAAATGTGCAGATGCAAGTTGTCATTCGGCCATTTTGTACAGCAGTTTCTAGGTGCCCAACAAACTGCTCTATTGTACAGGAGCATAGAAAATAGGAGCAGGAGGAGGCTATTCAGCCCTTTGAGCCTGTTCGCTGATCATCCAATTCAATAGCCTAATCTTGCCTTCCCCTCATATCTTTTGATTAACCTTTGCCTCAAGTGCTATATCTAACTGCTTCTTATAGACATGCAATGTTTTGACCTAAACTACTTTCTGTTGTAGCAAATTCCACAGGCTGTTTATTCTCTGGGTGAGGAAATTTCTCCTCATCTCTGTCCTAAATTATGCTGTCCTTTTATTGACAATAACACTGGGCAGATTCTCTGGCCTCATCAGTAGTGGGACCCGTTGTGAGCAAGAAAGGAAAATTTGGCATTCCAGCCAAAGCTCCATTTACTCTTACCGGCACCAGAAAATCCCAGCCATGAACGAGGATGAAAGATTTTGGCCATTGTAACCAATGGTACCTGGAATACAGCAGGGCTGCTAATTCTTGATGTTTCTTTCAGTGTTTGAATTGATGCTAGTTGCAGGGAAAACCCATAGCTCACACTGCCTTCCCCTTCCATCAGTGAGGATGAGCAACTGCTGATCGGTGGCACAATGGTGAGTACTGCTGCCTCACAGCACCAGCGACCCAGGTTCGATTCTTAGCATAGGCCACGGTCTGTGAGGAGTCCTCATGTTCTTCCCATATCTGTGTAGGTTTCCTCCAAATGTTCTGGTTTCCATGCCAAAAGACATGCTGGTTAGATGCACTGACCACGCTAAATTCTCCCTCAGTGTAACCAAACAGGCGCCGGAGTGTGGCTACTTGGGAATTTTCACAGTAGCTTCATTGTAGTGTTAATGTAAGCCTACTTGTGACACTAATGAATAAACTTAAACTTAAAATGCGGAGTAAGGTGATTATTTGTCTTTTTAAGGATAAATGGATATTGGATGCAGTTTCTGCAGCACAGACATAAATAATAAAACTATAATTTTGTAGCTATGAAATTTAAATTATGTACAAGGCAAATTGGTCAGCATCTGAAAACAGAATAGATGGATTAATCATTTAGCTATAGCACCGTCAACTTAAGTTTCACAAATGGCTTCTACCTGAACAACTTGCCTTTCTCTTTTGAGTTGCCAACAGACATGTTTTCAAAAACTTTTTTTTTGCCCATGGCACAGCACTTTGGTGACCTGGTGGAAAGAATCCATATGATCTCATCCAAGCACAAATCAGATTTTCATGCTGCATTACGCATGGTAATGGGTCCACATGTGTTTTCTTAAAACGTTAATCAACAATACGTGAGCAATGGAAGGCTAATTTTGTGCAACTAATGTGCCATTGGCCTAGGGCTTTTCAGTCTTAGGCTTACTGACTTCACAAGAAAACTTTTCAGTAATTGTCTTTCTCTCCCGCTTCCTTCACCCACCACCCACCACCCCCAACCTCCCCTCACACCACCATAACCATCCCCCACCCCCCTCCACCCCACCCCCAAGCTCTTCTCTGTAACATTTACTTTCAGAGATTTTCACACCAGCTATTCTGTGGCAAGAAGCACTCAAGCATTAACCCAGCAATAATCCCCATAGAATAGCACAAGCGTGATGTTGTAACACACTCTGATGGTATTAAAATATATGAGAGATATGCAGAAAGGGATGCTCCCTGCTTTATTAATGTGCAGAACTTTGCAGACACATATTTCCCTGTGATCTCCCCGGACAGATATTTATAACAGGTACCTTTTCTCAAAGTGATTGATGGCAATAACGAGACCATAGTAAAGCTCACTTAACTTTCAATATCACAATACATAGTTCCTGTCTAAAGTATATTCATATTTTATGAATCAGGAATATCCTGCCATTTAATCATTACTGTATAAGATTTCCAGTCCCATCTGTCATGCAGATCTTGGGAGAAATTGCTCTGCATACAATGCCCAATGTATTACTCAGAAGACACTGCTCAGATGCTCTCCAATTAATTTCAAATGGAACAGTTTCTCAAAATACAATTATCAAAAAGCAACAACATTAAATGCTCCTATTGTCCGGTGAATTAACTGTCATTACCCATTATTAATGTTTTTTTTAAATAAAGTTTTAACAGGCAGTGTTGTTTTGGTAATCATACGCTCCCTGTCAGTTCTGCTGCTGTGCGTATCGTCCAACTGCGAAGACTGCATTGACAATAAAAATGAGCTAATAATATACTAGTGTCACATGCTAATCCACAGTCTGCCTCATTTCTCCAATTGTTCAAGCAGCCTTTCCTAATGAGTAGCCTTAGGCTTTTTCTGCAGGTTTTATCCTGTGAAAGGGTAGCACTGGTGCTTCTTCTGTATTTGAGGACAACTAATGCCCGAGGGTCTCATTGCATCACTGCTGTTTTTGATTAATATTTTACATTGATACCTTTTTTTTAGGAACTCAAGCTTTTCAGTCAGACAGACTTTTTTGATTTTTTAGAACTCTTTTGCCAAGCAACGATAATGGAGAGGTAGACGGAACCAGAACAGCAATGCCACTGTAAGCTCAGCTACAATAATAACCTCCATCTTTAAATGATATGTAGAGCTATGTCAAGTTGTGTTCCAACATTTCACATGGTTATGCAGAGATGTGTCATGACGTTCCCATCAGGAGCTGTGAAACACCTCAGTGTGAATCCAGACTGAAAGATTTCATGGTCCTGGCTTGAGCTGCACTATTTGCCTGTTTTATTTTTGCTCAATTTCACCTCCAAGCAATAGTTGAATAAGACAAACTCAGTATTTCTAGCTCCATTTCAGAGAACATCAGACAACGCATGAATACAGGTTTACGAGTCAGTGGTAATCTCTTCTGTTCTCCATGTTTTTATGCTTTTGCCCTGAACACAGATCACATTAAGAATAATACTCCAGAGACTGAGATCTGCCTAGCTCACTTCATCATAGATTCAGTAGCTAAGCAAGGACATACGCTCAAAACCACACTCAAACCCTCGCACAAGAATCTGTGCTTAATAACACACAGGAGACAAGGATTAGGGAATAAATAAACTAGAACAGGAACATGCCTAAAACTGTTTGGCATTCAGTCTGTTTTTAGCGGCTCTCTCAAGGATAATATGCCCAAGACACATGAACTTTAGGATAAATACTTTGGCATCAAACCAGCATAGTAATCACATTTGTGGCATGAACTGTAGGGCTGTAATTCCTGGCTGGGAATCATGATAACAGTTCTATTGTTAGACCTCTTGTTTACATCAGCAAATACAATGTGAATCAGTTCATGGAGCAAGCTAGCTCAGATTCGTGTCAGTCAAGCTCAGTGCCCAGCTGCACACATTAGCCTGCCTACATTGCAAGATGGATATGTAGGAACCAGCAATAACAATAGGCAACAAAACATCAACCCTGGGCAGGATTCTCAGGCTGTGCTTGCCTCAAAACCGGAGAATCCCACCTGAGTTCAATGGACTTTTGCATGGTCCCTGCCCCCACCCACTATAATTCCCATGGTGGGTGGGACAGGAGAATTCCAGCCTCTGACTTATATATTGTAAGTGGAGACTTCTAATTCTTAGGGTAATCCTTCAGCATCAAAGGGGACTTGCTCACTCTCCAGTTTGATGGGTTACGAGGTGGCAATGTGTGATCTGCAGATTCTACTACATGTGGCACAGGTGGTGCTTGAAAGGTCAGGTTGATGAGTTGTCTGGAGGTCTGTGCACTCTTTTCAATGCCTCAACTTTGCCTCTGCATGTTGGTAGATGTGTTCAGTGTATTCCCAAATGAACCTTCTCCATCTTGGTCAGTTACAAGCCAGGGACACTTGTAAATCGGCAGGGATGTTTGACCTCTTCAGGAATGTTTTAAGTACATCCCAGAAGTGTATTTTCTGACCTCCTGGAAATGTCCTGCTATGGCTGATCGCAAGCAGGGCAATTTCTTTGAGAGTCTGGCATCAAGCATACAAATGATACAGTGTTACTCAGTGAAGTTGGTTTTGAGTGATTAGTATCTTGATGTTGGACATTTAGCTTGGGAGAGGATATTGCTATTGGCCACTCTTGCCATCAGATTTTCAGGATCTTGTGAAGGCAGCTCTGATACCTTCAGGTGCTTGCTATCGGTTGTCCTTGTCTCTGAAGCATGAAGGATTTGGGGATCACTGCTCTTCAGTAAACCATGACCCTTGTCTCAGAGCATCAGTTACTCTTTTTGCCAGTCAGCCAATGGTTGAGATGGGAAATTGGAGGCACTCAGTAATGAACTTTGATACCTACTCTCATTCCTTTGAGAGGAGGATTCCAAGATATTGAAAATAGTCTACATGTTCCAGGATCTAGCCACTGTTCTTATTTGACAGATGAAGGTATTTTGCTGAGGGAACTGACTGAAGGAGGATCTTTATTTTCTTGATGTTTAATGAAAGGTTTGTTTTCTCATATGCTTCAGAGAAGGAATCGACAGTGACCTGGAGTACAGTTTCTGCATTATCTGCATAAAGGAGCTCAATGGCTGAAGTTGGAGTGACTTTGGTTTTGGGTTGAAGATGGAGCAGTTTGAATAGTTTCCTGTCTATTTTGTAAATCATCTACATTGCTGTGGGTATTTTACTGGAGGTGAGGTGCAGCATTGCAATGAGGAAAATGCAGAAGAGGGCTGGTGCAAAAAGGCAGCTTTGTTTGGTCCCAGTCTTCACTAAGATAGGTTCTGCAGCATTCCGTTGCAGAGGATCATGGCTTGCGTGACATCGTGTAGTAGGGGAAAATGGTGACAAATTTACAAGGGCAGCAAAATTTGAGGAGAGAACTCCAGAAGCCTTCAGGGTTGACCAAATCAAGTCGAAAAGACCATGTGCAGTGATTAGTTCTGTACTTGGAGGTCAACCTCCAGCCTCATTTGCACAGACACAAATCATGTTATGGCTGGAGATTCTTGTGAGAGGGGCCATAACGTGATTTTCATCAGGGAGAGCTTGTTTTGAGATTGTCCTGACAGGCCAGCTCAGCGAGGGTGTGAGTCTGATTAGCATATTTAAATCTTTGTTTAAATATGTTAGATCTGTATTAAGCCAGATTTACCCAGCTCCTGGAATTCACCCACCCACAGGCGCAATGTGATGCCGGTAAGAGTCATTACTGGTTCACCAGAAACGGAGATCGGATATGGTGGTCACATCAAGGGGCTCAGCGGTCATCAGAGCCTCAAGGTGGTGATGGACACGGCTAGGCACTGACCCCAGCACAGCCAACCTGGCACTGCCAACCTGTCCATTGAAAATCTGTCTATGGTTCCGTTTGATGGGTGAAAACTACCCTGAGATTCTGGAAGGAGCTCTTTAGTGATGTAATTAACTGAAGGGCAGCTATTTTGCACACAATTATTAAACAGATGTGTTGAACCAGAAACTGGTGATAATGCCTTTAATGTTAATAAATATTATGGAATGTTATATTCCATTCTTTTGTAGCAGAACAACTGAAATGGAATCACACATCTGTATATACCAGCTTCAACGACAGGTGCACTTTTGTGATGGGAGAGACGTATACGCAAAGTCTTTTCTGGAAAAGAACAACTGATTGCCATGTACAACTTGCATTGTAATTCTGCGCACAACTCACCATGATCAGAGGCATCACTAGACTAAATATGCCTCTTGTCACAACAGCTGTCTGTTTCCAGCTTTGTAACATCATCCACCTGTATGCTGCTGAAAGCCTGACCTATGCATGTGTTACATCCAGATGCAACTATTCCATTGCTGTGCTAATCAACCTCCCATCCTCTTCCCTTTATAAATTTCAGCTGACATTCTGCTGTCCACATCCAAACCTGCAATTCAAGCCACTCTCACCTATCACCCCAGCTCTCGTTAACCTAAGTTGACCTTCAGTCCCCCCAAATGTGGTAGGGTGAAATGTTTTTAACAACCCAGCACCGTAGTATTTTAGAGTTCTCAGGGAAGAATGCTGTGCAGCTCTTACAGAGTTTGAGCCTGACCAAGACATTACTAAAGCAGTGCAGTACTGAGGGAGTGCTGCATTGTAAGAGCCATTGTTGCATCTGCCTGTTCAGGAAAGCATTAAAGACCCAAGTGGAACTTTTTAAATAGGAGCAGAAAATTCTCTTAATGTCCAGATCTATGTTCTAGACCTATGCTGCCACAGTCAGATTAATTGATCATTCGTCTCATTGCTGATTGTGGAAACTTGTTGTGAGCAAAATAGTGTCTGTTCACCAAAATAACAATGACTACACTTCTCATAGTATATGGAACATTCAGAGAGATGTAATAAGTCTATGTAAATGCAAAATCAATCTTTCTTAGGTTAATACACTTTTAGTGTGATATATAAACTGCAGTTTTTGCTCTCAACTGATTGAGAATCCTTACTCTGCATAATTTCCATAGTTTCTATTTGATGCATTTCTAAATATGATTCAGGCATAACAATAATATAATCAGGGATCACTGGTTAACACATTGAAAGAAGTTCTTGACCCTTATGGGAAGCTCTGGTATAGAATGGTTTTTAAGGAACAGCATGGTGGCACAGTGGGCACATTCTCCCTATGTCTGCGTGGATTTCCTCCGAGTGCTCCAGACTCCACCCCATGCTGGCTAGGTGCATTAGCTATGCTAAATCCTCCCTCGGTGTACCCAAACAGGTGCCGGAGTGTGGCGACTAGGGGTTTTTCACAGTAACTTCATTGCAACGTTAACGTAAGCCTACTTATGACACTAATAAATACACTTTAAAACATTAAGAATCAGAATTAGGATAACATGGTCAAGATGTTTTCCACAATCATAATCTGTACCAAAACATGTGGCTTTAACCCAAGCCCAATTAGTCACAGTGTTTCAATTCCTAAAGCTCCAAGTTTCAGATGCAAATTTCCATTTGTTGATACTTGAGCCCTGATTCACAATCCCTTTATCCTTCTCTGCTCATTATTTTCCTTTGTGCCACAAACCGTTCTCCAGTCAAAGTGCTGTCAGGCAATCATCTCCCATATTTGTAAGTGTTCATCACCACCAGTGCTCAGTTATGTCTCCTGCCAAAACAGACTGTGCTGGCTCATTAGTTCTGAGCTAGTCAAGGTATGAATAACTTGAGTAGGAGACCAATGTAAAAATAATTCACCTGGATGTTCTACTTTCCCTTAAAATGTTCCCCTCTTCTGAAGGCACATGCACGGAATGGGCCTATGGACACCAGTAGCTTCCCTTTGACTGGACGGCGAACATGAAGAAGATATTCATCCCTGTGGGATGGGGGTTCACAATTGAATTAAATCTTGTCCTCATTCAGGATCACTATCTAATGTCCTCGTAAAGCACAAAGACAGCAGTGGTAAAATAAGATTCACCACCACGTTCTCAAAAATGGAGAACAAATGTTGTCTTACCACTCCTGCCCACAACTTGAACTAATTTTTAAAACTAAAATAAGCTGCGGAGACGATAACTATTTTTCACCAAACTGCTGCGGCTTTCTTGCTTTCATACTTACAACCACTTAACTCAGCAGGGATCAGGAATAGAACGTGATGCCTTCCTGATTGGTTTGGTCACGCATCACTGTTGAACAGATGCACACACAGTCATTACGAGATACTGAGATTTCCCATACTTCTAAATTCATGGCTATACTACACAATTATTTTAAGCAAAATCTGTACAACTCAATCTTGATGTACTTCCCAAAATCTTGTCTCTCTGTGTTAATGGAAATAGTGACTCCCTTTTTCATCTTCATTAACTGAGCATAGCACAAATTGCATGAGACACATTATGAATTATGCAGCTTTTATGCTGAAAGCAAAACAGGGAATAAAACTGAGAGAAAGATCCTAGTTTCTAATTATGAAGAATTCTGAACCAAGTGTTTCCTAAAGTCAATTGATCACAGAATCTTAGCTATGAAATAAAGGCTGGAATTCTCCAGTGTCATGTGCCCCACTACCGCGACCAGTGAGAACAGAGAATTTGGCACTCAGCCAAGTCTCCATTCACAACAGCAGGACCGGATAATTCCAGCCATGTGTGAGGTCAGAAAATTCTGGCAAAACTTTCCTGTAATATCATTACAGCAAGTGTTCACTCAAAGTTGTGGTTGCTGAAAACTGCTACTTTAAGTGAAATACTTTAAGCGTATCATGTGTCCCCATAGGAATCGATGTTACAGCTGGAGTTAGGTACTTTCAGACATTTCTTGCCCAGAAGAAACAATGCACAAATTGAAATATTGTAATCATAAAGTAACTCACTAAATGTAACAAAAATACTGTATAAATTCAAATTAGATAACACTAAATCACCCAAACGAAACCTGGGTTGCACAGCTTCTGTACCTCATGTCAGGAACCTGGCTGATATTGTCTGTGAGGGTGTCCAACCTGAAACACTGGTGCATGTTGGTGTATAATTTTGCTTACAGAAATGGTATGAGGAGTCACATGGAAGACACAGTGTGAACAGTAACTAGCCCAGATGTAGTATAACACTTATTAAAGGCTATTTGTTACAATAAAGAACAGACATATATACTGTTGCATACAGGAACTTGTAAAAATACTCAATTTATGTAGAAGTTGCTATTTTTAATCCAAAGTATATTTAAGAGATCCAAACTCTTGTTCGGACTTCCCTCTTCCCAAACAACATCCACTTCAATAGATCTATAAATGAACATCAGCTTATAGTTACCATCTTACCAAATTGAAAGGGTTATTCTGGCAAAGGTATTTTCATGTTTAAGCGAAGATATGGTTTTAACTGGCTCTACAAAGGTTTCTGCACTCTTACTTCTTGTCTGCTAGCTAGAACTGGCTTCCAGGTTATTAGGTGAAATCTGTCTCCCTGCTTCCCCGAGTGTTGGCTTATGTACTATTATACAAAATAGATGTTACGCTATTTTCCCCTTTGATTGTTCTCTCTATGTATTTGCTGCCTATTAGCTTCCGTGGCTCTAAAACATTAATGTATGTATGCCTCCCCTTGATGGTTCAATTGTCTAACTAAGGTGTTTCCTTTTAGCAGGACGATGCATTCTCCTGGTAAGTCTATAACCTGCAAACCTCGTTACTGGGAGACTCACATCCTGTGAAATGTCTTTTGCAATGCTGGTGGCTTCTACCAGTCACTTTTGTTACATTCCTGGTATCGCTTGTTACTGGGCACATTCATCTACAGCCCTTGTGAAACTCAACTTTTTGTTTGTTTTCTTTTCGCATTCTGTCTGTCTGCCTGTCTCTCTCTCTCTCCTTTCCCACTCTGTCTCATATCCCACCCCCCTCATCCTCACCCCATTCCAGGCCAGCGTGTGTGTGTGTGTGTAAGGGATGGTGGAAGAGGATGTCGGGGGGGGGGGGGGGGCGGTGGGGGCAGATGGAATGGGAGGGGGGCCCACTGATTAAATATGCCTTATTACCACTTTCTCAATCCACCCTTCCATCTTCAACAATTTGTGCACATCTACCCAAGACCTTTCCTCCTGTATCCCTTTAGCATTGTATCCTTTATTTTAGCCTGCCTCACCTCATGCTTCAAACCAAAATGTAGTACTTCACCTTTCTCTATGTTAAAGCCATGTGTCCATCTATTTCACCAGCCTGTCTATGCTCTCTTAAAATCTATCACCATCTGCCTTGTAGTTCACAATACTTTAAGGACACTTTTAGAATCATAGAACTCTACAGTGCAGAAACAGGCCCATCGAGTCTGCACCGACCACAATCCCATCCAGGCCCTAGCCCCACACATTTACCCACTAATCCCTCTAACCTACACATCCCACGACACTAAGGGGCAATTTTTTTTTAGCATGGCCTATCAATCTAACCCACACATCTTTGGACTGTGGGAGGAAACCAGAGCACCCGGAGGAAACCCACGCAGACACGTGGATTTTCTGTCATCTTTGAAATTATGTGTGGCACATGCAAGCCTGGATCATTAATATAGATCAAGAAATGTAGGGATCCTATAACAGATTCCTGGGGAACTTCACTGAATAACTTCCTCCAGTTCAAAAATTGACTATTTACCTTTATTCTCTATTTCCTGTCACTCAAACAACTTTGTACCCTTGATGCCCCTGTTCCTTTTACTCCATGGGGTTTTAATTTTGCTGACAAGCTTGTTATGTGGCACTTTATCAAATATATCTTTTGGAGGTCCATACCACCAACTGCAGTGCCCTCACCAATCCTCTCTGTTACATCATCAAAATATTCAATCGAGTTAGTGAAACCCAATTTACCTTCAACAAGTACATACTGGTTTTTCTAAATTGATCCATACTTGTCTAAATAACAGCTTGTCTTTGTCTTCGATTATAACTTCTAAAAGCTTTCACACCATCAAGGTTAAACTGATCCACCTACAGTTGCTGGGGTTATCTTTACAATCCTTTTTTGGAACAAGGATGTGACATTTTGCAAAGCTTCAGTCCTCTAGCACCATCCATTTATCTCAGGAGGACTGGATGATTGTGGCCAATCTCTCTGTAATTTCCACCCCCACTTCCCTCAGTATCCTTAGGTGCATCTGCCATGTCCTGGTGGTATCTGCCCTGTCCTGGTTCTCTCAGTATCCTTAGATGCATCTGCCCTGTCCTGGTGGTATCTGCCCTGTCCTGGTTCTCTCAGTATCCTTAGATGCATCTGCCCTGTCCTGGTACAGGCAGCTTTTTCTGATACCACCTCTTTATTAATTTTTAGTCTATCCAGTGTATCAACTATCTTCTCTTTCACTTTGACTTTGGCAGAATCTTCTTCCTTGATAAAGACAAATAAAAAGTACTCATTTCACACCAAGCCTTTTGCCTCATTTGTAAAGCCCCTATTTGTTTCTGATCGCATCCCAGCTTTTGCTTCCTTTTTATTATTTATATGTCTCTAGAAGATATTTATAAATGGACTATGCTTCTAAGTAGAAGAATGATTTACATTTGTCATTCATAATGACACATCTAAAGGGAATCCAATGCTATTGTGAATTCTGCCGTGTGTAGACCCCATGCTGCTATGTGGGAGAACCACCAGTGAACGCTTCAGATAGATCAATAAACTTCAGAGTTCTTCACAAAAAAATGCAAATGATATTTTTGCTTTCTACTTCTAATCAAAAAGTCTTGTTATGGACTGCAGAATTATCTTCCTTTAGCTGAAGCAGCAAAAAGACATTCATACATTATTCTATAACTAGCATATAGGAATTCAAAGCCCTCTTCTATATGCAGGATCCAACATAAAAATTTTCCAGGTTCTTTAACAAACATATCTCATTGGATACGGAGGGAATTTTCCACTATGTTTGAAAACACTTTTCATTCAGTTCTCAGTTGGCTTTTCAAAGACAATGACTTATCTTAAGGCAGTGCAATTTTAATTGTGTTTTTTTTAAAAGACTGTGCATTCAACAATCACAAATCAAACAGCATCCATTTTATTTTTAGGCACCTCAAAGACTTGTTCATCTTTGACCAAACTTTTTTCCCAATGAATCACTGTTGTCTGGTTTCAGGCCTCTTTGTAATATATTATTCATAAATGTGATCTGTGCAGTTCATACAATTAGTTGTCATTCCTTGATTATAACTCACACCCGCTTCTTGCGCACTCTTACACACACGCACACGTACACACACACGTGTACACACACACGTACACATGCACACACACACAGTAAATCCATCAATTTAATGGCTAAGATTGCCACATAAAATTTGTATTTCAGATCAACTTCCAACAGCTGCAATGCCATCAATTGCAGAAGAATCACATAAACATATTAGATCCGAGCAGTCATTTCACATTAAAACAGCAATCCAACAATCCAAAACAGCATTCTGTTAATACAGTCCCTCTGGAAATGCTCATATTATTCATCCCTTCCTCTGGAATAGGAAGTCACCCTTTTATTTACAGCGAGAAGCACATCATTTCCACACAGTAACAAAGAATTAAAGAAAAAAAAGACAGGGAAAAATAGAAATAGTTCATAAAATCATGAAAACAAAAACAACAGATGGGAATGCATTGCGATCAGTTAAGTGGAACCTAATTTACATCTTTTTAAAAAAAATTAATTCCCACCTTGTGCAGAAGAAAGATTAAGCGCATAGAAATTGTTTTCTTGATGGTGATACCAGAACTGTGATGTTACACCCATCAGAAAGGATGCACAGGCTGGATCTTTTTTTTCCTCTTGAAAAGAGAAGGCAAATGAGTAACTCAGTGGAGATTGTGGTAGCATGGCTCTTAAGGCCATGTGATCAGGTCAGACCCTATGGATTGTCAAGATGGGAAGTTGAACCAATCAGGAGTATACACCAGATCAAGGAGGTCCTGCAGTTGGAGCCTGGGAGAAGAGTTGTTCAGTCAGGTAGCTAATTCAGTCTGATCGCTTGTATATATGTAATATATATATACATATATATATAAAATTATTTAATGTTGGCAATAAATTCTCTGTTAATTCGGGCCACATCAATATGCCCGCAATCTATGACAGAGGTGTGTCAAATTATGGGAAATTTCAGTGGAGTCAACAGAGGGAGTGCTTCTACTTACGGGAATGAGCAATATAAGATCATAAGACATAGGTGCATAATTAGGCCACTCGGCCCATCGAGTCCACCCCGCCATTTAATCATGGCTGATACTTTTCTCATCCCCATTCTCCTGTCTTTTCCCCATAATCCCTGATCCCTTTATCAATCAAGAACCTATCTATCTCTGTCTCAAAGACACTCAATGACAGACCTCTTTGCCTTCTGTGACAAAGAGTTCCACAAATTCACCACTCTCTGGCTGAAGAAATTCCTCCTCATCTCTGTTTTAAAGGATCATCCCTTTAGCCTGAGGCTGTGCTCCTTCGCTCTAGTTTTTCCTACTGGTGGAAACATCCTCTCCACGTCCATTCTATCCAAGCCTCGCTGTATCCTGTAAGTTTCAATAAGATCCCCCACCACCCTTGTAAACTCCAATGAGTCCTCAACCATTCCTTATATGACAAGCTCTTCATTCCAGGGATCATCCTTGTGAACGTCTTCTGGACCCTTTCCAAGGCCAGCATATTCTTCCTTGGATACAGGATCCAAAACTGCTCACAATACTCTAAATGGGTTCTGACCAGAGCCTTATACAATGTCAGAAGTACATCCCTGCTCTTGTATTCTAGATATAAGATAGTCATCACAAAATGAATAGTTAACTCAGAGATTACTTCCACTTGGAGTAGTTGAGGCTAATAGATGCATTTGAGAGGACATTTGATAATCATATAATGGAGAAGGGAATTGAGGGTTACACTAGAGTAAGGTGAAGAAGAATGGGAGGATGCTTGAGTGGAACATGACTATGGACTGGTTGTACCTAATGGAAGCTCGGCTTAAAAACAGGCTGTGAATTCATGAAAAAATGTTGTACTATTATTGTGGATTTTATGGTCAGAATAACATTGAGGCTATCAGTGCTCACCATTATTGTAAAGTAAATCAGACAACAACATTCAAAACACAGAAAACAGTAGCTTTCTGATTTGCCATCTCCTCCTCCCACGTTCCACTATAGAAGTAGTACATTCATAGAGTCAGCATTGGAATCCATGCAAAGGCAGTGCTTGCCCATCACTTACACATATAAACAAGGCAGAAGCAGTTAGGTCTGTGCTTTTAAGTACAAGTAAATTATGAGCTTTACAATAAGTCTCCATTATCACCAAACTGGTTCTTTAAATCTTGCTTTTCAATTGTGAGGCCTCATCCCTTTTAAAGTAAATTATTGTGGGAAATTAAAACAAATTATTTTTTAACTTGTTCTTCTTCCTCTCTCAATCCCACCTTTTTCTGCTCCTCCATTTTGCTCTTAATACATGATTTTAGAATGAATTCAAAGTTGTAATTTGTACTTCTTGATTTAGATTCTATATAGTTCTGTGTGGATTCTTTAATCTAATTGGGTGAATAACTACATTACTCCTTACCTTGCTCATGCATATTAGGAAGTAGAGATGGTTTAAAGTAAGTTATATGTGTTGTGGGTGTCAGAAATAAGTTGTAGCTTTAAGTTTAAGTTTAATTTTAATTTATACTTCTATGCTTGTGTGTGGGAACCTGAGTTTTGGTTTCATTTGATAAAGCTTTCTGCAAGTCTAGAGGGTTTATTTGTGCACCTGCATTTTAATGAGATCTAATGATCCTTGAAGTGGAAAGCTGCGTTATCAAGAGGGGTAGTGGTTTTGGAAAGTCAAAACAAAATTAGAAAACTGGGCTGCTGCCTAGTAACTGGGGATGCAAAGAGATAAATGGAACCAGAAAGCAGTTTTAGTTCAGTTGGAATCAGGTCCCAGGAGGATCTGGGCACAGGAGAGGGAACTGCAGGTCGAAGATTTCTCAAAGGGACAGGAGTGGGTCAAAAATAAATCCCAGAAAGACACCTCAGTCAAGGAACAAGAACAGGAACTTGACCAAGATCCTGTTCAGTGATGTTAAAGTAAGGACCAGAGGAAAAGGTTCTCAAAGCTGCAGGAAACAAAATAAAGACAAAATGGGCTTGCGATAAGCCAAAGATTCAAAGAGACAGCCAAAGGTTGGTGACTCCTTACTATGGGCATGTAAAGTACAAGTATTCTTTGATACAGTTGAGTATCTGAGTGTGGAAGGCTAAGCTTGAATACACATGGCGATCGAGGGAGAAGAACATCTGAAGGAGAGGTTGAAACCTGAAAGTGGATCCTTGTTGAAAATGTCTAAGTGAAAGAAGAGTTTGGGAGGAAATTCTAAGATAGTTTCTTGCAGAGTGGATATTGGAACTCCAAGTCAAAAGACAGAGTTCCTGTGAGACTAATTGACTCAAAGTGTGACAAGCATCTGGGGGAGTTGATGAGAAATCCGTTGGAAGTTGTTTTGGGTGATATCCATGACTTGGTTTCAGAGTGTGATGTGTCCAGTTACAGGTTGCTGATTGGTTTACATAGACTGCACCTACTGTGAACATTTGAGTAGAAGATAGGCTTTGTAACTTGTGTCTGTAAAGATATAGTTGGGGTGAAGTAGTGTAATATATTTCACATTTTCTTGTTTAATAAATGTCCATTCCTTTCTTAAAAATTCATTAGCAGACTCCTGTGATTCTATTCAATAGCTGCTCTCCACATTCCTAAACAAAAAGTAAAAGTTAGAATCTATCATGCGAGGTTCTACCCTGGGATTGCACTTGTCCACTGGTAACATCAGCTGGGATCATAATCCCTGTAGAATGCACCTCACTGAAAGGATCTCTAGTAATCATAAATCACCATTTAACTGTCAGTGAAAATTTTATGAACATCAGTCAGAGTGAGCACCTTCACTGCTAACTGCAAAATCCAAGCCATTGAACTGAACCGACATTATCGATGTAAAACCACCAAAACACAAACGCAATAGATACATCAGCAGAAATTCAGCTACATTTGAATGGAATGTAAAAATAATGAGAAGTAATACTTAAATCTGAATTCATAAATGTTGCACTCTCCAAAGGAAATTGAGCAACCAATCTGAGCAGTCAGGAATCAGATTAATGATTGCAAAAAACAGCCTAAACTTCAAATGCCACATTGCCTGTCTTTCAAGGTAAGTTAGAAACTTGGCAGCACAAAGCAATGACTTGGAGAGGAGATCACACTGGAACAATTTTTGATGGCTTAAAAAAAAGCATGGCAAAATGAAATCACATTTTTATAAATCCTAACATCTCTTCTGAGCCCAAAAAGGCTGTTAAAACTGATAGGGAGCATCAAATTAAATTTCACCATATAATGTCACATGTTGTTATCACTAGATATCTCTGATTACTGGCCAGACTGGTGACTCCTGCATGTTGTTGGAGCGGCAGTGAACTTATTTGTAAAAGGTTAATGTATCTGGAGAAATGCTTGATTATTTGTCCGATGTGCAGCGCAGGCAAGGCGTCAACAGCGCACCTACCAGCATGCACTGCCACAGGATTAGTATTCCAATTGAAGTGGGGTTTGTGAGAGGAAAGCCTGAATTAAAATTCAAAGAAGAATGGCTATGACGGCAATGGGCAGTGCAATCTTAAGTAGAGAGGAGATAAAGGCACACACACAACTATTGCCAATCAACTATTGGATGTCAGATGAATACTTCCTCCTGACTAAATCAATGAATTAGTCAGATATATTCACCCTAACAGGTCACCTGGGTAATTGACACAAATAATGAAATCGCAGACCTAGAAAAATCCTATCACGATCTACCTGACCCATTCAATCTCAAGGAAAAGCTGCTTTTCTTTTCTCCCAGAGAAAAACTCCACATCACTGGTACAGATCAAATTGTAGGAAATGTTGTATCCCTCTGGATATTTAATCATCTTTGTCCAATCAAATCATTATACCTTTTAGTCCCACTTCTTATATTTTCTTTATTTTGTAGTATTACATTACATTCAGTTAATTTTGAAGGACTTAACCATTACACATTGACCATATTAACCATTATCATCATACGTTAACCGTGCACAAACAAACAAAACAGACAAAGGAAAGAAGATGCCAACTCCCTGACTGGAAAGCTGGAATGTCAGAACCAGATGCATGGGATTGACAGATGACTTGCAGCTGGTTGGGAATGGCAGCAAAACAGCTGTGATCAACATGGAACTTGATAGGCTAGTGACTGACATAGCATTCCTACAAGAGACCAGGCTGGCTGGGAGCAAGTCACTGAAAAGATAAACACTTCGCATTCATTTGGCAGGGGAAGAGGTTACAGGAAACCTGTAAGCAAAGTGTAGGCTTCACTATAAAGAACACACTACTGTCAATGATAGAACACCACCCCCATCAGCGGTTCAGGGTGTGCTTTCTCCATCTGCCTCTCAACTCATACAGTGTCAGTGAACCTCATGAGGATCTATACTCCAACACTGTGCTGCACTACAGAGGAGAAAGACAAGTTCTCTGAGGAACTAGATCCTTCTATCAGCAGAATCCCCAAGTCAGAATATCTTTAGCTACATGGGGATTTCAACGCAAGAGTGAAGCAGACCAGAAGGCATGGTCCTCCTACCTCAGACACCATAGCCCAGGAGAGGTAGTGGCAAATGGCCAGAGACTACTTGAGCTTTGCTGCTACCACAGATTGTGCGTAACAAATACCTTCTTTCAGGGCAAATAGACCTCAATGTGCCCTAGAGATACCCAAGATCATGGCTTTGGCACCAGATGGATCTGATCATCACCAGATGCCGCTCTCTGAACAGCACTGTCAACACACATAGTTACTACCGCTCTGAGTGTGATCCAGTTCACTCCCTAGTGTGTGCCAAGCTTTACAACACAAGCCTTGAAGATTTTTCATTCTAAACAGAAATGTTGGTTTTTGTATCAGCATTAGCCACGCAGATAAAAACTAACAGTTCTGCGATTTGATTGCACAGGCGCTCTCTGGCATTCCCAGAGTGGAGAAGTGAAATGTTACATACATGGACACACCATCTATAATACCATATTCTCTCAACATACAGCAAGCAAGAGTGGAAGAATGATGACTGTGATGGAATCCACCATTGAAGCAAAGCAACCCGCTCTCATTAATTATGAGATCTGAGCAAGATATCTCTGAATGCAGTAAGAACGGCCCAGACTGTTCTGCAGTGTGACAATGACTGGTTGTGTTTTTGCCAGAATATCCTGATGTCATTGAATACAGGGAATGTCAGGGGCGTGTAATCATCACAGATTACTGACAAGATGGGTGGAATACTACCTTGACATGTCCTTTCATTGTTTAAAGACATATTTTTGGCATCTCTTAGCAGAACAAGGTCACCAACACAGAGGTCCTGGAGTGTGCTATTTCAGCCAGTATATACTCATTGCTAAGCCAACTGTGTCTGCTGTGACTTGACCACAACCATCGGATGAATGGCGCCTACATACCTAAAGGTCTTCTATTTGGTCAATTGGCTACTGGTTCATGACCTCTTAGGTATCCATACCTCCGCTACAAAGACACCTGAAAGTGAGATTTGAAGATGGACGATACTGACACTGACAACTGGGAGTGAGTAGCTGACAGCTATGACCTTAAGAGGCTGACTGTTTGCAAGGTTGTTGGAAGAGGTGAACAGAAACAAAGAGCTCAACTGCCCATGCAGACGGCCAGAGAAATCAGAGGCCAGCAAAGCATGCATCTTCTCAGCCCACTGTCTTCCTCAGCAGTGAATGTGACAGAGACTGTCGTGTGGGGAGTGGGGCATCTGTGCCACACCAGGCAATGCTTAACAGGGAATTGGCCATCACGGCCAAAAGCAATTGATTTATGAGGCAGAAGGTTTTCACAGAATTGTATTTGCTTGGAATCAGTTCCAAACATCCATTAGCCTGTGAAGAAAAAGCTTTATTTCTGCTCTGCAATTCCATTTGTTTGTTTTGCATTTGTCCTACAAGTCTTTGGACAGTCAAATAACGTGTTTACATCATGCCACTCCTCATTTTAAGCATGTGGATCATGGCTTTTCCTGATCTTCCTTTTTCTAAGGAAAACAAGCTCTATACAATCAGTTTCTTCTGCCAAGGTTCTTGATTATCTGTCAATTCCTGTTACCTATTGGCAGGCCCTTTCAATTATAGGAGATAATAGAGTTCCTATTGTAGATTAGCTTCTTTGATTGCAACTTCCTATAGGCTGGATCTTCCAAGGCATAGTCAATAATTATAAAGAGATAGGATTGCCAGGAAGATTAAACAATTACTAAACAGCTTGTAACAAATTTGGGTCTGCTGTAGATGTTTTCTCCGATCTAGTGCTGTCAGTCTTTCCCTTAAGTAGTCTGAGCATCTTACTTTTAAGTGAATTGACTTACACTGCCCTGCATCTACTCCAACAATACACAAATTGCAAACAACAGTAATCCTTTGTGAGGGGGCTGGATGTACATGCTTTCTCTATGCTCAATTTTCCATCAATTTTCCAAAGGAAGACCGTTTTGAAGGTAGCACAGGCAAGGCTCAGACTGAATCTTGTACATTAACTTGTACATGATGGAGAAATACAGTTCAAGTCTATTACTGCAATGAAGTTACTGTGAAAATCCCCTAGCAAGACACAGAGCAATAGTTCTGATCAGACACAATTAGTTCAACTAGCGCACTGATTTTCACATAATGATACAAAATAAAGGACATGCCACACTTCCTCTATGCATTACTTTAGCTGAACCCAACAAAAGGTTTTGTACTTGTCCTCCAGTATTCCGACTCGTCACCTGAGCAGAGACCCTTACCTTTTTCCTTTAGCATTTGCAGCCTTGTTTAAAAACATTCTACCTTCGGTCCTTATGATATCCACTGTTTCAAAGGCTCACAAGACTCAAAAGAATTGACATTGAGTCCACAGCGTGTAAACACTCAGCCTAACTGATCCATGCCTGACTAGCTCTGCACAAGCCTCCTCCCATTCTTCCTCATCTAACCATACCAGCATCTGTCTTTCTATTCCTTTTTCCTTCATATGATTGTCAATTGCATCGAGGCAACAGTCTCAACTGCTACTTGCATTATTAAGTTCCATATTGTTATGCGTCTTTCTAGGGTCCTGATCCTAATGCTGAGCTGAATCCCAGGTGAATAATGTAAATGATAGAAAATACATGGTGGTTACAGATGTCCAGCCATCATTAAGAGTTGAGGGAGGGAATATATCCACAGGATAGCCTGTGGCTAATGCTGTGACTTTGGCAGCCAGTAGATCCTCATTGGGTTGATTTTCAGGATGTGCTTCTGACTCCTTGACCTGCCATCATGAAAGCCAGCACCATTCCATCCATACCCTCTAGTCACACATGTTCTCTGTAAGCTCCAAATGGCATGTGTTGTACTCTCATATGACATTAGCGGGTGGGCAATGAAATCTCCTGCTCATTACCAGCTATCGTTCTCAGCCCCAGTGCTAAACGCCATTTGGAAGAAGTACTACTGCAAGGGCACAGAATTTATTCTGAGAGGAGGATTTGAATGTTCATCACTGTGAGTGCTTCAGAAGCACCATCACCAACAGATTTGTCCAAATCCTCAAATGACATGGCTACCAATCTGGGCCTGTGGCAGATAATGATTCAGTTGAGGGAAAAACCTACTTGACCCCTCTAATCTGCCTATTGCTGACGCATCTGTCCATGACAGTGTTGGAAGGAGTGACTGCAAGTCCTGTGGAGTCTTCACACTGCGGAAACCCTCCATAGTGATACACAACACTACCAATGTGCTAAGTGGATAAATTCAAATGGACTAAAACAGAATAAAATTCGGCATCTGTCACCTATTATGGGTTATCAGCAGAAGCAGTATTGGATTCTACCACAATCTGAAACTTCATGGTCTGAAGTATTCCTCACTTTACTATTTCCATCAACACTGGTATAATGAAGAATGTCAGGATCAGCACAAGACGTATCTTAAAATGAGGCATCAACCTGGTGAGCTACAACACAGGACTATATGCAAGCTATATACAAGATGCAACGTGCAATAGACAGAGTTAAGTGATTCTACAACCAACAGATCAGATCTAATGTAATCCTGCTATATCCAGTCCTGATTGGTGGATAGTTAACCAACTAATAACAGCAGGAGACTCCACAAATATCTCCATCCTCAATGACGTCTCAGCCCAGCAAGTGAGTGAAAAGACAAGGTTGAAACATTTGCAACAACTTGCAGCTGAAAATACCAAGTCAATGACCTAGTTTGGCCTCTTCAATGAGGTCCCCACCATTTCAGATAGCAGTCTTTAGCCAATTTAATACACGTCACTTCATATCAATAAATGGCTGAATGTACTGGATACAGCAAAAGCTAAAGACTCTGACAACATCCAGATTCTAATGCTGAAGATTTCTGCTCCAGAACTATCCTTGCTCCTAGCTGAGTTATTCCTATAACATTGGCAGCAACCTGATAACATGAACTTTATCTAGGTATGTTCAGTGCATATAAAAGCATCCATTCTCACCAATTAATGCCCCACCAGTCTGCTCTCAATCAACAAATTGATGGCAGGTACTGTTGACAAAGTTACCAAGTGGCATTTGCTCAATTACTTTCTCTCCAAATCAAAGTGAAGTGCGGATGTTCACTGATGATTGCACAGTGTTCAGATCCATTCACTGCTATTCAGAAAATGATAGATCACTCTAACATACTAAAATAATGGAAGGGTATTTCATTCATGGGATGAGGGTCACTGGCAAAGCCAGCACACTTTGTCTATCTCTGATCGACCTTGAGAAAGACACATCCAGCAAGACCTGCAGAACTTTCAGGCTTGGGCTGGTCAGAGAAATGAAATACCCTTCCACTATTTTAGTATGTTTGAATCATCTAGCGGGTTTTATCATTTTGAGAGAAAAATAACTTCAGTCTGTTCATTCTTCCCTGATTGCCGTAAATGCTCAGTTCTAATATAGTCCTGGTGAATCACTTTGCTTATAATTTATTATTTAGTACTGGATCAAACAACTTACACTTAACCTCTTTTCATTGACGTGTCTTTTTAAAATCTTGCATGAACACATAGTTTTTTTAAGTATTAAAAATAACCTCCTTTTCAAATCCTTTCTGCGGATAAAGCTAGAGGAACTTAAGTTCAGTTATTTAATCAAAGTCTGGAACAAAAAGTTAGCCTCAGTAATTATAATGACAAAACTACCAGATTGTCAGGAAGCCCCTTACGATTCACAAATGTCAGGGCTCTTCCATCTTGCACAAAGCAGTGGGAGGTCTAGATAGGGTAAAAAGTAATTTAACATATCTTTAAATGACCCAAAATAAAATTGAAACAAAAATTAAATCCAAATATGCATTGAATAAAAACAGAGTTTAAAAACTTTTGCGCACAAAAGGCAGAAAATCATCTATGGTGCAATAGGTTCACAAAGCCACCCAGTGGCCAGAATATACAATTACAGAATTACATACATTTTATCCACAGTATTTAATCAGGTCATTCAGCCCAAACAATCTGCTGATTATATTTCACATGCACTTCCTCCCACACAGATTCCCTTTGCCTACCTGGCCTGATATCCCTCTCTTCCCCTTCTCACTCAAACTATTCATCAAATCTCTCTTGAAATGTCTATCACATTCACAAGAAAATCGGATTAAAGGTGCACTAGGAGCAGACAGCACAAGATATACCAGAGTGTGGATTCAGTTTGAAGTAACACCTTTCCAAGGAATGTTGGCAGTTGGTATTGTTATGGAACTGGATCAGAACCCCAGCTTAGATTGGGAAGCCAGACTAGGCCCCAACAATTTTTCTTTTTAGCATAAATGTGAGGATAAGATATTTCTCTCCAAGAGTGATTTCACTGACAAAACTTGGATCCTTTATAGCAAAACAAACTTTATTTCATAGAATCATACAATCCCTACAGTGCAGAAGCAGGCCATTCAGCCCATTGACTCAGCACTGACTCTGTGACGGAGTATTTTACCCAGGCCCTCTCCCCATCCACCCCCGTAACCCCACACATTTTCCATGACTAATCCAACTAACTTACACATTTTGGGACTGTAAGGAGCAAGTTAGCATGGCTAATCCACGTAACCTGCACATCTTTGGGCGACAGGAGGAAACCACAACACACAGACACAGGAAGAAGGTGCAAACTTCACAGAGACATACTAGGCTGGAATTGAACTGGGTCCTTGACGGTCTGAGGCAGCTGTACCATTCTGCCACCGTATAGTCCCAAATTAATAACAGAGTTTAAATGTAACTCTAACGAATGAAGCAACTTAACCATTAACAGTTGAACAATATTTAAAAATGAAAAGAAGTAACTTTCGTTGCTATCTTATGACTACTCCAGTTCCAAATAAGCCCCACTCATATATAATAAAAAAGGTGCTTTAAAATAAATAGCAAATCTAGGCATATTTGCTATAAATTGTGTCAACAGTATTGAAGCTCTGAGAGATTTTGTGGAGAGAGAGAGAGTTCTCAGGGACAATCTGTTCGTGCCTTTGACTTTAGCAGACTTACACCAGCAACTGCAAAAGCTTCTTTCCCTCTGGTACAGACTGAACACACTCACAAACACATTACAAATACACATACACAGATATATATATATATGGAAGTGTGGCATGCAGTGAGGATGATACAAATCAATTCCAACAGGACATAGACAGGCAAGCAGAGTGGGCAGACAAGTGGCAGATGGAAGGTTTAATACAGAGAAGAGTCAGGTGATACAATTTGGCAGAAAGGAAAAGGATAGGCAATGTATATTTAATGGTACTGTTCTGAAGAGTGTACAGGGACAGAGGGACATGGAAACTCGTATGCTCAGATCTTTCCAAGCAACTGTAACCTATAACAGCAGTTAACAAAACTTATGGGATCTTGGGCTTCATAATTAGAGGTATTGAGTACAAATAAAAGAAAGTAATGCTGAACCTTAATAAAACCGTGGTGAGAGCGCAGTTAGAGTGTTGTGCCCAGTTCGAGGCACAGCATGGATGGCCAACTGGCCTGTTTCTGTGCTGTACATAAAACTATTTTGATAGTATCCAGGACTTCACTGAAGCCACAGCAGAAAAATATCTATTTTGAAGTTATCATATAACTCATACCTCATATCTTGTGAGAGGTTTGGTAGGGGGTGGGAGCAGAAAATCTAGCAGGAGCTAAAAAGCCGGAAACCGCCTGCCATAAAATCAAATTGCAATTCTCCCAGTGGTGGATTGGCCTTCCGACTGGTTGGTGGGAAGCTCATTAAAACAACTGCCTGCTGTTGTCCCATCAGGTCCTCCAATCTTGCATCATGCCAGTGTGTAATTACATTGATCTAAAGCCTGATTGTTAAAGAGTGGCGTATACAAGGTTGTCCTTCATTCGCAAGAGACTTCGGGGCAAGTGTAACAAAACCCATGCCGACATCCTGCATTATCTGGTGAACCAAGTGGGCTGGAGATAGTAACACAAGTGTGCTGGACTGGTGTTTAAATATGGTGCCAGGACCTTCAAACCCATCAGCTGAGGGCAGGCCGACGAATCAGCTGCTCCTGCTAGGAGGTTCACAGGGGAATGTGTCTGTGCATAATCAATGAGGTTTCCAGCAAAGAAGGTGGCATAGGATCCTGCCATTCTGGCCAGTGGGAACAATGTCACCAGAGCCACCCACATACACCAGAATTCTATTGCCTTGCCCACCATAGAACCGGAGTGGGCGAGGGGCGGAAAATGGAACTGTCCATTGACCTCGGGCGGGATTTTCCAGTCCAGTGAGGCGCAAATTCTGCCCAGTGTCTCAAGAATGCTCTAATCATACAATATCATTTGCTCTTGCATTATCTTTCACTTATCATTTTGTATTTCTTTATTGGCTATTAGAAGCATGCTTTTTCACAATCATACTTGTGCAATTTGAACATCAAATGAAGTGGACAATATTTAGAATCGTTGGCTGGGATTTTCCAGCCCTTCCCACTGATGGGATCTTCCGGTCTCCCTGCAGGTGGCCCCCATGGTAGATTCCCTGGTTGTGCAGCTGGTGAGCAACACAAATGGCCATTGATTTTGGTGGTGCTGGAAGATCCCGCCAGTAGCCAATGACAAGCTGCCAACATCGCCAAAAAATGGGGGAGGGGAGGGCGGGAGGGAAATCCTGATCATAGCTACTGAAATGTAAGGACCCCAACTTAATCTTAATCAGAGCCCCAGTAGGCACATACCACTCTTGCCTCAGCATTGTCTTCACTTTCAATGGAAGGGGTTCCGACCTTACATTTTGAGGTGGGAATTCTCAGGAACATCTTTGCTGATTAAAACCACATTAATTAATGGGAGTAAGATTATGGTGGTGGTGAAGTGATGGAGAACTGAATTGATGAGGGCAAGCAAGATGAAAGATGGAGAGAAAGTGGAAATGAAGGAAAAGAGAAAAGGACTGGGACAGGAACAGGGAAAGTCACTGAGGGAGAAAAACAGAGGAGTTGAGAGGCTTTGGGGCAAAGAGAGAAAGTATGAATAGGGATTTAGGGGGAAATAACATAGCCTTCAGCTGGATGGTTCAGCATAAAGGTTGGAGCCACAGCAACTTGAACTGAGTGGGTTGGAGGGCAACTATAGAATTTGAACTGAAGTGTGCAATCTCACATGGGACAGTAGGGATGGGGTGAGGGTGTGTGAAAAGAATGCCCCTCACATGGGGCTGGAGAACAAGTGCAAGGTTGAACAGAGTGTCGATGGTGAAGAGAAAGGACCTCTGAATGAGGGTGATGAGTTGGAAGGAATACAGTGTTTCTTTGAAGTGACTCAAGAAGAGATAAAATGTCTCTACAAGACGGAAGAGGATGGCTTTGATTTGGAACAATGGCCTGTATAGGAAATCTAGACCTTACTTGGGTAAAAACTGAAATCAATTCTGAAATACTAAAATGATTAAAATTAACAAGGTGTATCATTTTAATGAAAATGCAGAACTTTCCAGGAAACAAGTTCCCAGAATCATCCCTAAAAGCATCACTAATTTTCTGTCTCCAGGATTTCCTCTCCTGGATTAAATTTATTCATGTCTCTTTCCTCAAATACATGGTTTAAAGTGTGAGGGGCATGGTTTAAAGGAGACGTACAAAGCAAGTTTTTTACACAGAGAGTGTGGATGCCTGGAACTTGCTGCTGGAGGAGATAGTGAAAGCAGATATGATAGTGACTTTTAAGGGGTGTCAGGACAAATATATGAATAGGATGGTAATAGAGGGATATGGTCTCCATAACGGTAGGGGATTTTAGTTCAGACGGGCAGCATGGTCAGTGCAGGCTTGGAGGGCTGAAGGGTCTGTCCCTCTGCTGCAATTTTCTTTGTTCTTTGTCTGTGAAGGAATGTTAAGTGCACCTACCACACTCAATTACATCCATGTGTTCAGTTGGTCAGCACGGTGGCACTATTGCCTCACAGCTCCAGCAACCTGCGTTAGATTTCCGGATTAGGTCACTGTCTGTGCAGAGTCTATACAGTCTCTCTGTGTTCCTCCAGGTGCTCTGATTTCCTTCCACAGTCCGAAAGACATGCTGGCTAGGTCATGCTAAATTCCCCCTCAGTGTACCTGAACAGGGGTTAGAGTGTGGCAACTAGGGGAATTTCACTGTAACTTCAATGCAGTGTTAATGTAAGGCTGCTTGCGACGCTAATAAATAAATTAAAACTTTCACATGTCAGAGCTTTGTACTCAGCCATTCTTGAGTTGTCAGCATTTTTGGGGCTGTTTTTTTGAAACTGTTGATTAAATTTCATTAGATTTTTAGATTGGCGTGTGTGGTTATTGGAAAATAAAACGCTTCAAATAATTTGTTGCAATTAAAAATGGACACTAAAATATTAAAACAAATGTTTTGCAAACACTTTCTAAGTACAAAATATCTCATACAAGCTGCATAAGTGTCTTGGCCTCCTGATTCACCCTTTGGCTTCTTGTACGTTCAGGGAGTGTGATGTACTGTATATTATTTAAATCCATTCCCACCTTTGGATGCCAGTTAGTTTACAATCCCCTTCACAGAATGTAAATCTCCAGTTATAGGCAGGTTAAAGATCAGAGTTGTTAGACAAGTAAAGAACTGTCAAGCATGTGGGCATCTAATTCCCAGTAGAATTGGCAGGAGCGATGATATAAAGAGAAAGTTTTGCTTATTGCAGACGTGATCGCAAAAGGGGTTTCTGATGCATCCCTGAGAACACGTTCTGCCATTGTGCATGAAAATAGCCGTAACTTGGATGTCAAAAACCATGTCAAAATATACATCCTATGACATGAATTATTGAGCCTGCTTTTGGCAGTACAATATGTTTAATGCATTGCTACATTTTCATTATCTGTGGTTCTGGCTGTGTTGCATCAATAACAACCAATAGAACCTTGATGTAAAACCAATTGGAGAGACAAAGAATTCACTGCATTAAATTTACTGTGGATGTGTTTTCAGAGCTGTCTCCACAAATGTGTGTTTCATTTTAAGCATAGCTTACTTACAGATGTCGGCAGAGTGTAGAACACACGCTGTCTTAGAATTCGCGATTGAAACTTTAAAAAAATCCTTTCAAAGCCTCTCCATTCCCTTGCATTACAAGATGGTATTCTCTGTCAACCAAGTGTACAGATATAAATTGGTATAAAATGCTAATAGAGGTTTTCGAGTCACATGACAAATCTGGTCATTTGTCCCAGTGATAGTATAAATGAAATTAGTGGCAATGATGCTCACCTTCTATTTAGCCTACTTCCCATCTTTCAGCCCTGTCCACTTTGCCAGACTCCTGTCACTCTTCATTTCCAAGTGAGAGGTTGAAACTTCAGACTCCCTGTGAAACGCACTTATGCATGGGTAGATAAAACAAAACTATTTTTTCAGCTGGGGGCGAGGATCCAGAACCAGGGAGCATAATCCTAAAACCAGAGCTCGGTTACCCAATGCCAAGGTCAAGGAACAATTCTTCTCACAAAAGATAGCAGCAATCTGAAATTCTCTCCCTCAAAAAGCTGTTGAGGTCAGATCATTTGAACAATTCAACACTGGGACTGACAGAATGTGTTAACGGCATTAAGCAATAGGGAATTAACACAGGTAAATGGAGTTGAGTAAAGATCAGACATGATCTTAGTGAATGACGGAACAAACCTCACAGGGTTGAATGGCCTCCTCCTCTTCCAATGAGTGCAGAACATTCCAGTCAGAATGGATCCAGGTGATCTCTGCCCTGATCACACTTTCCACAGGCGATCCAGCTGACAATCAACAAACCTCATAGCGCTTCAAGCACACCTGGAGCGTCAGTCACACCTGCTGTCTTCAATCACACCTGGCACTTTCAGTCACACCTGGAGCCTTCAATCACACCTGGAACTTTCAGTAACATCTGCAGCCTTCAGTCACACCTGGAACTTTCAGTAACATCTGCAGCCTTCAATCACACCTGGAACTTTCAGTAACATCTGCAGCCTTCAGTCACACCTGGAGCCTGCAATCACACCTGGAACTTTCAGTAACATCTGCAGCCTTCAGTCACACCTGGAGCCTGCAATCACACCTGGAACTTTCAGTAACATCTGCAGCTTTCAGTCACACCTGGAACTTTCAGTAACATCTGCAGCCTTCAATCACACCTGGAACTTTCAGTAACATCTGCAGCCTTCAGTCACACCTGGAACTTTCAGTATCATCTGCAGCCTTCAGTCACACCTGGAGCCTGCAATCACACCTGGAACTTTCAGTAACATCTGCAGCCTTCAGTCACACCTGCTGTCTTCAATCACACCTGGAACTTTCAGTAACATCTGCAGCCTTCAATCACACCTGGAGCCTTCAATCACACCTGGAACTTTCAGTAACATCTGCAGCCTTCAGTCACACCTGGAACTTTCAGTAACATCTGCAGCCTTCAGTCACATCTGGAGCCTTCAGTCACACCTGGAACTTTCAGTAACATCTGCAGCCTTCAGTCACACCTGGAGCCTTCAGTCACACCTGGAACTTTCAGTAACATCTGCAGCCTTCAATCACACCTGGAGCCTTCAGTCACACCTGCTGTCTTCAATCACACCTGGAACTTTCAGTCACACCTGGAGCCTTCAGTCACACCTGCTGTCTTCAATCACACCTGGAACTTTCAGTCACACCTGGAGCCTTCAGTCACACCTGCTGTCTTCAATCACACCTGGAACTTTCAGTCACACCTGGAGCCTTCAGTCACACCTGCAGTCTTCAATCACAGCTGGAACTTTCAGTCACACCTGGAGTCTTCAATCACAGCTGGAACTTTCAGTCACACCTGGAGCCTTCAGTCACACCTGCTGTCTTCAATCACACCTGGAACTTTCAGTCACACCTGGAGTCTTCAGTCACACCTGCTGTCTTCAATCACACCTGGAACTTTCAGTCACACCTGGAGCCTTCAGTCACACCTGCAGTCTTCAATCACAGCTGGAGCTTTCATTCATACCCGGAGTCTTCAGTCACACCTGCTGTCTTCAATCACACCTGGAACTTTCAGTCACACCTGGAGCCTTCAGTCACACCTGCTGTCTTCAATCACACCTGGAACTTTCAATCACACCTGGAGCCTTCAGTCACACCTGCTGTCTTCAATCACACCTGGAACTTTCAGTCACACCTGGAGTCTTCAGTCACACCTGCTGTCTTCAATCACACCTGGAACTTTCAGTCACACCTGGAGCCTTCAGTCACACCTGCAGTCTTCAATCACAGCTGGAGCTTTCATTCATACCCGGAGTCTTCAGTCACACCTGCAACCTTCAGTCACGCATGGAGCCTACAGTCTTTTAGCAGATTATCAGTTGCTAAGTTCTTCTTTCGACAAAGTTAAAACACCATTTCTGCCCCACTGCAAAGTTTCCATTCGTGGTCCCCAGTGGAAAGGAACAATGGTATTCCTTAGCCCATTTCTTCAGCCTCTAAGCACCGGAGTTAGCTGCTTACATGCGAAGAGGTGGGCAGGCATCTTGTAGGATGACACTTTCTCTAACTGTCTCACCTCATTGCTAAGTTTTCTGCCTGATGATCGCAGCCACAACACCACAATTATTACCAGAAATGGATCTGTTTTTTTTTTCTCTTTTACAGACAGGCCTTGCTGAATCCACATTTGATTCAGTGGATAGGGTACACAGTTCATCTACTGTGAGCATCGCCCCCTCCCCCACCCCATAATTAGATATGCGATGTATATTGAAATAAAAGTCACAAATTGGAACACATCCTGCTCTGATGTAATGCAATTACTTTGTACCCAAAGTATTCCCTCTTTCAAATTGCAACCTGTCCTTCATATGTTACTTCCTGTTAACAAAATGTTTCCTAGGTACATGCAGCCTCCCATATCTGATCCAAAAGGCCACTTTCCAAGGTTGAGTCTTTCAGACACAAGGTACATCACATCAGAGTCAGATCTTGTCCAATGTTCATATAAATTCAGGAGAGTGATAGGTGAGAGAATCCTGTTTCCCTCCTTCTCTCACAGGGTTTAAGTCAGTAATGTTGTTGCCCAAGCTTAAATAAACTAACTCATAGTAGACAGGAAAAGCGGAATTTTATGTAACTAAGTCCAAATCTGCCCACTGGTTGGAAAACTCATGGGAAACCCTTGTTGTTTCTGAGGGTGAAGCCCAAAAGAATGAAGGGCCCCGAGTACTTGATTGGTGAGCAAGCATCAGGCCTTCCTAGGGATTCTGGATCCTGGAGATGAAAGCTACTCCACCCCAGAGTTGCCAGCCAATCAGAAACCAATTGCTCTCCTTTACAGGCTGTGCTACCAGAAGCTGTGGCTGCTAGTGGTAATGCACTCAGGGAGAGGCCGAGGATTGCTGATGGACCCAGGACTGGTATTCAGTAGCCGTCACCCACTGCGATGCTAACTCCCTAAATACCTCCATTCCAGAGGGCCGCAATCTTTGTAAGGTTTGCCCGGTGGCCTTCTGAAGGCATGGCAGAGCATTTACATGTAACCCCCTGAGCCATCGATAAATTCTGGTGGGCTAAGTGGCTCAATGAGCCTAACTGATAACCCACCACAAGCAGGCTTGTTTCTCTCATGAGGCTGTTCCAACTTCCAAATTAACCATGCAAGGTTTTCCCACCACTGAGACATCGAGGTACAAACTCCCAAGGTTAAATGGGCCTGGTAGCCATGTTTCACACTGCAACAAATTACGTTAAATCCAACCAGAAATCAAACACGGGACCTTCCTGGCTTGCAAAGCTCAATACCTCACCAGATAGCAGTTACACCAAATGAGTCAGTAGAGGAGAACAAATGGTTAGTTCTATTTAGCTGTAACTTTAAAAGCGCCAAGTCTCGAAACAATAAAGAACTGAATTCACTGCAACGCACGTTAATCACTTGTGTTAAAATCTTTTATAGAAGTAAAACATGATAAACAGTGTGGTTTTGCATATTCACTTATCTGTGACAAACTCTGTAAATTCACTATTTATTTGCTCCATGATTTTCTTGACTTGGCTCCATGTCAGCACCTTATGTCATCTATCATAGAAAAAAAAATTAAAGCAAGTTCTTTTAATTAGTATTTCTTAATAAATTTGGTAGAAGAGGCATGTCCTGAAACCACCGAATGATGAAGACTGTTTGTATTGTAAATTTAATTGTTTCACACAAGTAGGTTAATTTTCAAATCACTGTTTCCTATTGTGTAATCCATTTGTACATTTTCTTCTGGTTATTTCTGCAATAAAGTAAAGGTTATGAATGTTCACTATGAATAGAATTGGTACCACTGATGTGTTCAGAAACCAGGTCAGGCATGTTCTGAGATACACTTTGCTTGTTGCTTCATTTTCATATTTAGTCTGTATCCTGCACTATCAATGTTGTTGCTGTTAAATGATTACCATCGATATCAAACTAGTCATTTGTTGAAAAACAGCCCTGTGTTTGCTATTTGGTAAATTAACTGCCCAGTGTAGTATTCAGCTAAATACAGACATAGTTAAATCTTCAATCGCCAGTTTCTTTTTCCTTTGCCGGTGCATGAACATTGCTGTCAATGTCCATCTTTAATTACCCTTAAGAAAATGGTGCTGAGTTGCCTTCCTGAACTGCTGCAGTCCATGTGGTAGAGGTACATCCACAGTGCTGTTGGGGAGGGTGTTCCAGGACATTGAACCAGTGACAGTGCAGGAACAACGATATAATTCCAAATCAGGATAGTGTCTATCTTGAAGAGGATCTTGCAGATGACGGTCTTTTTATTCTTTTACGGGATGTGCTCATTGCTGGCTGGGCCAGCATTTGTTGTCCATTCCTAATTGCCCTTTACCTTATCGCTTGCTAGGCCATTTCAGAAGACAGTTAAGAGTCAATTACATTATTGTGAGTCTGGATTCACATGTAGGCCAGACTGGGTGAGGATGGCAAATAACCTTCCCTAAAGGACATTAATGAACCCGATGGGTTTTTATGACAATCAACAATGGTTTCATAGTCATTGATGGATTTTTAATTCCAGAATTTTTATTGAATTCAAATTTCATCATCTGCTGTGATGGGATTCAAACCCAGGTCCCCAGAGGATTACCCTGGGTCTCTGGGCTACTAGCCCAGTGACAATACCTCTATGCCATTACCGTTGTCTTTCTAGGATGGTAGAGATTGTGGGTTTGAAAGGTGATTTTGAAGATGTCTTGGCAAGTTGCTGCAGTGCATCTTTTGATGGTGCACTGGTGGTGGAGGCAGTGAATGATTAAAGTATTGGAAAGGGTGCCAATCAAGCAGGCAGCTTTACAATGGATGGTATCAATCTTCTTTAGCATTGCTTGCAATACACTCAACCAGGAAAGTGGAGGGTACTCCATTATACTTCTGTTTTGTGCCTTATAAATGGTGGACAGACTTTGGGGAGTCAGGGAGTGAGTTACTCGCTATAGAATCCCCAACTCTAACTTGTTGTTGTAGCCACTGAATGTATATAGCAAGTCCATTTCAGCTTCCAGTCGATGGTAACCCTACGGATATTGAGAGTGGGCGAATTCAGTGATGGTAATGCTGTAGAATGTCACGGAGATGGTTTGGTTCCTTTTGTTAGAGATGGCCTTTGCCTGGTACCTGTGTGGCCAAGTACTACTTGCCATTTATCAGCTAAAACCTAAATGTTACCAAGGTTTTACTGCACTTGGACACGGTCATCTTCAGTATATGAGGAGTTGCAAATGGTGTAAGGCAGTGAGTTCAGCCAGGTTAGTTATACCCAGCAAGGTAGAAATGCAATAATTGGCATTAGTATTCCAGGCTTTTGGAAAGAAAAAATGGCTGATTGCAATCTGAGGATTTCATATCATGTAATACAGATTCAAGTTGACTTCCAGTTATTAATGGAAATAAATTCTATGAAAACTCCCAGTGGAAGCAATTAGTTCCAAAGTCCAATTTTGTTTCTTAGTCAAACATAAATGTGAATGATAGCACCTTGCATTACTGGGCATGGATGCCTGAGGCACATTCCTTTCCTGACTCACCCACCTCAATGCAGTTGGTGTCATAGAAGCCTCTGCATAAAAGATGTAGAAGATTCATTAAGGACGAGAAGTTATTTGAGTTTGAGAGGCGCTCTGAAAGTTGACTGAGTGTCTCTAGTCAATGAATGGGTATTTGGAATGGAGAGAGGCCTGTTCTATAAGTACTGAAGCTTTATTCCCAAGTGGTTCTCTTTTTGTTAGAGGGTTAGTTTTCACATCAATGCATCCTGCAACTTTGCCCACAGTGCTTAATTTTTTCAACAAGGACTTTGTTGTCCATGATACGCAAGGAATAAAATGGTGGCACATTACACCCGATGTTTCAGCCTGGTTGATGAGTGCTCCCACTTATGGCTTGGTCCATGCAGCAGAAACACAGACTACACTAGGCCTTCAAGTTGACCTTGCATTATAGCGCAATTTCAGCTTGTTTGGGTGCAAGTAGAGCAATGCCTCAAGAGCAATTCTTCCCGTACAGAGCACCCGCAATCACATAATCTGTACTCACATCTTTGTTTCAAGCTAATTTCATTCAAAGTAATTTTACCACTTGTCCCAATGATATTGAAAATAAGTAGAATCCAAAATATAGTAAGTTGCTTATTTTATATTTTCTCTCAAAATCTCTTTCTGCAGTGGTTCACGAAGACAGCTCATCATCACCAGGGTAATTAGAGAGGAGCAATAAATGGTGACCTTGCCAGCAAGGCTCAGACCCCAAGAACGAGTTTCAAAAAAGGTTAACCACCACATTTGAATTAGCAACAATTCTTTCCATCCTGAAAAGATAAAACAGCGTTTGCTTGCACCTCGATTAAAATGTAATATTCTTTACTTTGTGCACCAGGCCGCACAAGGTTTAAGTGACTGATGCAACAACAAATGCTGTGGTACAGAGGTTTCATTATTTTGGAGGACAGGTAACTTGGGCAAAAGAATGTGACAGCTTAATGACAGTAATATGCCTAATAAAGCTTCGCCAGAAAAGACAGTTTCAAAATTATCAGCGCTCGTAGCCCCCAGCAGTTTTCTAACGAACCCTTCCTCCACTTCTACCATAGCCACTGCCTTCCAATAGATGATACTCAAAGGGGCATCAATCAAGTCTACAAGTCTGAGCGCCGTGATTGCTTTCGAGGGACAAAACAACATTTACACTGTGGTGGGAGTGGGATACACTGAAGGTTCTTTTCTTCCGTGAACAAGTGAAGTAAATATCACAGCACACATAACAGATTATAAACTCAGAATCACAATTGCATTTCATGTTCTACACTGTTTTTACTTCCCCATGGCCTACATATATTGTCCAGATTCACAAAGAGTTTTGAGGATTTAAATGAGCCTTTTGGAAAAGTACCCTTTTTATCCTACAAGTCATCCCTTTTGGCAATGCTAATTTTCCTTTCTTCGTAATCTTCTCTGCTGCCGATAGCATCTTCCTTTGAGAAAGCGGAGATTATGCTCCATCTATGAGCGCCCATATCTTTGAATGACTTATGGTAAATAAAGCAGAATCTATCATACTCCATGGTATTTTGGGCCACATCACACAATGGCCTGCTAACTCCGGAGACGACTAGGTTGAAGTTTGTCATCCTAAATTATCCTAAATACAAAGGAAATGAAGAACAGAGCTTTACTTTCAAGAAATCCAACAGAATGCATATTGAGTGGTGCAGGAAAGGAACATTGCATCACTGCACCCTTCAGGCGACCCGAGCTACATAGCAAAACTCAGCCACCGCAAGATGTCTAAGTGGAACTCCAATCCCATGACCACTTCCATCTAGAAGGACAAGGCCAGCAGATACAATGGAAAAAAACATTACCATTCATCATTCTGACCTAGAGATTGATTGCCATTCCTTTGCAGTCTGTTACTCCCTCCCTAACAGCATTGTGGGTCAACCCACAGCACATGGAGTGTAACTATTCAAGAAGGCAGCTCACCACCACCTTCTCAAGGGCAACTAGGTTTGGACAATAAATACTGGCCAGCCAGCGATGCCCATGTCCCACAAATGAACAAGAAAAAAATGAGAACATCCCTTGCCCCCGCCACCACCTAGTTGGCAGTCCAAATTCACAAGTGCTGGGGCTCTGGTAATCTAAACGTGTTTAGCAATTAGAGATAACAGCAGCCTAAATGGACACCAGCATTCTGCTGCAATTATTGTGACATGATGAGTGATTGGAGATCTGTAATTAGAATAGAATGGAGAAACTTTAGAACACAGGGGAGTTTCAGCTGGGAAGAAGTTACAAAGAATGACTGGCACAAAATCCATCAGGATTTTTACAGTCACACAATTTAATTTTTAGCCAAAATTGCTGCACATTTATGCATCAAACTAAACAGTAAATTACCAAAGAACTGGTAGCCCGGGGGGTAATGGATTGGCAAGATTGAAAAGCGGAGTGCAAAACAGAGACACCCTTTAGGGTCACATTTGCTTGTCAAATTAACAAAAAAGATTATCACAAGGAGCATTTATTAAGAGTGATATTAGACAGTAAATTTGCCTTATTTGTAATTGAGGAATTCATTATGGCTTAAAGTTGAAATAGTGGCAGAAAAATATTGGCCAAAATTCTCCAACCATGCATGTGGCTGGGTTTCTCCAGTCCCGTTGCAGTAAACAGAGTTTTGGCTGAGTTTCAAATTCTGCTTTCTCACTGGCAGCGGTGGCAGGGCAAATGTGATCGAAGAATTCCACCTATATTATTTCCCAAAATATTTAGAACATCACGGTGACAGATTTTCAGGAGCCCTGTATGAACATAACATTCTGGCAGCTCAGGTATCACATAAACGGATAGAGTATAAAGCCCCAACTCTTTCCTCCAAAGTATCCCATTCTCCTCATCAGATGAGCAACACTAACGTATTATTTCCACTTATCACACCAGTCATATCCTAGTCTTAATATCCATTAAGAAGTGATTTGAGACAATAGGTTTGTTACAAGCAATGGGGGGAGGGGGGCATTCCATCAATTTAGGGTGAATTTGAACTCAGGGAAGGAGGTAAAGCTCATGTCTAATCCACTGCACTACTCAATTGCTTTAAGTGTCAGAGCAATTTGGGGTGAGGCAATGGTGTAGTAGTAATGTCACTGGTTGAGTAATCCAGCAGCCCAAGCTAATGCTCTGAGGACACAGGTTCAAATCCCACCATGGCAGCTGATGGAATTTAAATTTAATTAATAAAATCAGGGATTGAAAACTAGCCTCAAGCTATCAATCATTGTGATAAACCCACCTCGTTCACTAATGTCAGAAGAAGGCCATTCAGCCCATGAACCTGCACCAACTCTCTGATCTTAACATCTTAACCAGGCCCACCCCTTGCCCCATCTCCCTAATCTACACATTTGGGAAACTAAGGGGCAATTTATCATGGCCAATCTATCCTGCACATCTTTAGACTGTGGGAGAAAACCAGTGCACTTGGAGGAAACCTACGCAGACACAAGGAGAATGTGCGAACTCCACACAGACAGTCACCAAAGGCCGGAATTGAATCTGTGCCCCTGGCGCTGTGAGGCAACAGTGATAACCACTGTGCCACTTTAACAGAGGATGGGACATCCACTGACAATTAAGTGATCAATTTGTTTTGATTTGATATGTTATTGTAACATGTATTAGTCTACAGTGTATTGTATTGTTCCTTGCGTGCTATGCAGACAAAGCATACCATTCATAGAGAAGGAAATGAGAAAGTGCAGAATGTAGTGTTACAGTCATAGCTATGGTGTAGAGAAAGATCAATTTCATGCAAGGTAGGTCCATTCAAAAGTCTGATGGCTGCAGGGATAAAACTGTCCTTGCGTTGAATTTGGTACATATCAAAAGAAAGAAAGGGACTCTTCCAGATTTTCACTCTGTGTCATGTGTAACAACATTGCAAATGCTGTTATAAAAGAACACATTTTTAATTTCACTAGATATAGCACAAAGGATATATTCCTGACACATTATAGAATTCACCAATTACAGGGATAACTCTTTGCTGGAATAATGTTAAACTGCCCTACTCTCTGTAACTCTTTGTCTACTTCAATTTGTTTCACACGAGCCTTTACTCCCTATTGGGTGTGCCAGGTCACCTCTTTAGCGAGATGATCAGCCTAACCAATTTATCTGAGCTGCTTTCCTGCGTTTCCATTAGATCAAATCAGTGATCTAGCTCCTAATGGCACGACCTCACTTGATTTTGACATCCATACAGATTGACAGCAGGATAGCTTAGTGGCTGAACTGCATTACAAAATCCAGATACTTAAAACACAAATAACTTGATAAATCCCAAAATGAAGCTGGAGCATTTTAATAAGGTCTTCTGCCTTCCTTGATATATTGCTGACTTGAAGCAAAGTCTAATGCCTATGTTATTCTTTACAATACACACTGAGAAATTAGCTTATCATTTAAAATAGAACTCAAGAGTTTGATATTGAATTGATGGCAGAATCCCGTGATTTAATTATAAAACTCAAATTAACATAAACTTATACTAGGGATCCAGACTGCACTGATCCCAATTTTATTTCAGAACACTTTACAGGATTCTATCACTCAGTTTATGCAGGTGATAAGATATCAAAGCGTTCACATAATGTCAAGAAACTTAAATAGTTATCAGCAACATCTGATACATCCTTGATGTGAGACAGCTTGAAAACATTAAAAATAAATGGCTGTGTGAGGCCACACTTGGGATATGGTGTTCAATTCTGGTCGCCACACTACGAGAAGGATGTGGAGGCTTTGGAGAGAGTACAGAAAAGATTTACCAGGATGTTGCCTGGTATGGAGGGCATTAGCTATGAGGAGAGGTTGGAGAAACTTAGTTTGTTCTCATTGGAGCGATGGAAGTTGAGGGGCGACCTGATTGAAGTCTACAAGATTATGAGAGACATGGACAGAGTGGATAGTCAGAAGCTTTTTCCCAGGGTGGAAGAGTCAATTACTAGGGGGCACAGGTTTAAGGAGAAAGGGGCAATTTTTAAAGGAGATGTACGAGGCAAGTTTTTTATAGAAGGTGATGATTTCTGAAACTTGCTGCTGGGGGAGTTAGTGGTAGCAAAATAAAAAGTGATTTTTAAGGGGTGTCTTGACAAATACATGAATACGATGGGGGTAGAGGGTTATGGCCCTCAGAAGGGTAAAGGGATTTAGTTCTGTTGGGCAGCGTAGTTGGTGCAGGCTTGGACAGCCAAAGGCCTGCTTCTGTGCTGCAATTTTCTTTGTTCTTCATATTAACGTAACAATATCTAAAGGTAGAAGCAATTTGGAAGGATAAAAGATGACAATTTAAAAATAACAAAATGCAGTATATCACACAATTCAAATCAAGGTCATAGATGGAAATAACCTCTTTGGCGAGAATTATATCAAATGTATTGAATAACCAAAACATTTCAGTCTGGCTTACAGTGACATGCAGAACATTTCTTTTTTATTTTGAGGCACGGGCGAAATGATGGAGTAATTGGTGACTCACTTCATTCTTTATACCAATTCAGCTATACTTTACCATGACTTTTACACTGTTCTGCCAGTGCACTCACAGACAACATTTAGAAGGTAATTATTTTGGGCCTGCCTCATCCACTACAACCAATAGCGATTCCAATTTTCCACCAGTTTCTATGCCAATGCCACTTAGATTCAAAACTGATAGTACTAGAAAGTGGCAGTCACTTTGTGACTTTGAGGCCTGGACTACATCCTCTGGTTGCATTGAAATGGGTTTAATGGGGTCGTTGAACGGGAAGCTGCTCTGTTTGCAGACTGGGACTTTTGAAAGACCGGGTGTTAAATATTGCTGCAGGATTTCGACGCATTTATTTTTGCTAATGTGCTGCTTCATTTCATAGAGTCATAGAGGTTTATAGCATGGAAACAGTCCCTTCAGCCCAACTTGTCCATGCCACCCTTTTTTTTAAAACCCCTAAGCTCATGCCAATTACCCGCATTTGGCTCATATCCCTCTATACCCATCGTACCCATGTAACTATCTAAATGTTTTTTAAAAGACAAAATTCTACCCAACTCTACTACTACCTCTGGCAGCTTGTTCCAGACACTCACCACCCTCTGTGCGAAAAAATTGCCTCTCTTTTGTATCTCTCCCTTCTCACCTTAAACTTTTGCCCTCTAGTTTTAGACTCCCCTACCTTGGAGAAAAGATATAGATTATCTAGCTGATCTGTGCCCCTCATTATTTTATAGATCTCTATAAGATCACCACTCAGCCTCCTACGCTCCAGAGGAAAAAGTCCCAGTCTATCCAGCCTCTCCTTATAACTCAATCCATCATGTCCTGGTAGCAGCCTAGTAAATCTTTTCTGCACTCTTTCTAGTTTACAGAGGGTGGTGACCTTCTGCTAACCACTGTGTCACTGACCAGACCATCATAATGGCAGCACAGTAGTTAGCATTACTGCCTCACAGCACCAGGGACCCGGGTTCAATTCCTGGCTTGGATCACGGTCTGTGTGTGTGGAGCTTGCACATTCTTCTCATACCTGCATAACTTTCCTCTGGGTGCTCCGGTTTCCTCCCGCAGTCCAAAGATGTACAGATTGGCCATGCTAAATTGCTCCTTAGTATGCGGGGTACTAGCTAGGACAAATGCAAGATGTTATGGGTATAGGGCGTGGGTGGGATTGCATTCGGTTCAGACTTGATGGACTGAACAGCCTCCTTCTGCGCTGTGCAATTCTATATCAGTACGAAGGCATCAAAAATCAGATGACACATGCAAATTCTTCAAGTTTTGCTCAAATAGCATATGGCACCTTTTGTCCCCACTTCCTCCTACATGTTTTCAAAACTCTATTCCAGGCATAGAGCAAATCTTAAAATAACACATCAAGTTAGATTTAAGATTAATTTAAACACCCTGCAGTAGGGATTTATGCTATCATTTATCACCTAACACAATTAGTGTTTGAAAGTAAACCTTTTTTGATGCAATACCATAAATTCCAGGTTAATAAAAATATTTACAAAATTACAATCCCATCCTTGTAGCTGGAAAGTACGCTTTTAAAATATTGGCAAATACTTACTATAGTTGTATGAAATTCCTGCATCAGCTATCTTAACAGCAATGCTAATTCATTGAAAATAAATGGGTTAATGCCTCCATTTAAATATTGGAGAAATGTTATCATTTGTACCAAGCATTCATAAGCTAATATTCAAAGGATCCACATTTCAAGGCAACAGTTGATTTAAAAATACATTGATTTTGCAACAAATTCTGTGGCTATATAAGACAAGTCAAAATTTATAAGGCTATCACCAATGGGACTCAGCCGCAATCTTTGCACCCCCATGGCCTGAACTATGTTGTGCCCTAATGTTGTGTTGACTATAGCTCACGCTTTAGCTGGCATTCAGGAGTTATCAGGTCCGGCCATTCTTGGAATATAAATTGAATCCATGGATCCTCATCATTTATCTTCTACTTGTAAACTGAGATCCTTCAAGAGTGACAAGAATGTTTTCAGTTATTTTATTGACCAATTAAAGGAACTTTGTTGCTGCATGGAATTTGATGCAACATAGGCTGAAGCGGTCAAACAGGCCTAATAAGGCCAATTCTGACATGCTTCCTGCAGGCAGTAGAGTGTAGATTTTAATAAAACAGAACAAGTGAAGGAGAACTAAACAATGGCTCGTAATAAAATTTAACCTTTCAGAATTGACAAGCCACTAATTTATCAATGCATGGCTGCAGTTTTTACTGGCAAGCTATATATTGATTCAGCCTTCATATTAGACACTTCTACTCAGTTAACTGGAGACTATGGATTTTAGTTCATCACTCACGCAGATAGTTTATTTTCTGAAGAGATAGTTTTTTTCTGCTATGGCCATCATGACAAGGCTGTAACTGAAAGCTAGAGAAGACTATTGAAAATAGTGATAGGAAAACCAGTTACTTCTGTTACACAGGGCTGATGAAGGGTCATCCAGACTCGAAACATTGGCTCTCTTCTCTCTCCACAGATGCTTTCAGACCTGCTGAGTTTCTCCAGCATTTCCTGTTTTCTGTTTCAGATTCCAGCATCCACAGTATTTTGACTTTATTATAATTGTGAGGTAAGGTTGGGTGTCATCAGCACAGTTATGAAAATTAATCCTATATTTCTGGATAATGTTGACGTGGGCAGTACTTAGATGTGAAATAGGAGGTGGACTAAAGACAGATCCTTGAAAAATGCCAGATGTAACACCACAGGGACAGAGAGAGAAGCTTTTGCAAGTGATTCTCTGGCTATGGTTAGATAGGTAAGAATGGAACCAGAAGAATGTACTGTCAACCAGCTGGAAGAGGCATGGGAGGAGGATGGTATGTCAACTAACTCAAAAACTGCAGACAAGTTGAAAAGGATAGAAGAAAGTGTTTACCTTTATCATAATTTCATTTGAGATTTTGATAAGAACTATCTTGACATTGTGGCAGAGGCAGAAATCTGATTGGAGGGATTTAAACATGGGACTCCAGGAGCGATGGGCGCAGGTTTGGGAAATGACAATGCAGTCAAGGTTTTTGAAAAAGGAAGGTAAGTTCGAGATGGTGTCATCTGCAAGGATGATAGGAATAAAAGTTGTCTTTTCCCCCCCGGAGTGTGGTGATGACTGCAAATTGAAAGGTGAAAAAGCCAGTACCTGAAGAGAAAGGACTTGTTCACAACATCAGTGAACATGGGAATCAGGAAGAGAAGTTAAGCAGTGAGCAGGTTAGTGGGAATAGAATCTAGGAAGCAGGATATGGATCTCATCGACATGATGAACTTAGTGAGGTCGCAAAGAGAGATAGGAGAGAAAGATGTAAGTTCAGTGATAGGCAGGATGGAAAGTTTGGAATGATGGGCTAGGGGAAGGGAGGGAAGTAGCTGATGGAACATACAATCAACACTACCAAAACAAAACTATGTACTAATTTACTTGATTGGTGTTTGTGGGATTTTGCTGCATTCAAATCGATTGCCTCAAATTACACAAATATCTACACTTCAGAATCTACCTTATGGTCGCCATCTCATGCAGGAGTTTATAACTGAAGGGAATGGCATGCCTTCTTCCTTAAAAACTCCATTAAATGATCCCAAACACATTGAACAATCTGAGATGAGCTATCACCTAAGGAAAATGGCAAGCAGACAATCATGCATATCAATGCCTTTGGTGTACCAGATTGCAATGCAGACATGCATACTATCAATATGTTTTAACCCTATGTTTGCTACAGTCAGCCAGAATGAATCTGTTAACAATCCATTGCAGTCAAAAAGGCTTCATTTTTCTCAGAGTTTAATTTATTTGAAAAAATATTTCTTTTAAACAATGGAACACTCTCGGAATGCTTACAGCTTAGCTATGTTTCCATTAGCTACAGCAGTAAAGAGTGATTAATGATATAGCCTCAGCAATGTTGACAGCAGAATAATAGATGAATTTTAGAAGGAGAGTCAATTGTGGTAGTTGTGAAATAAAATGCAAATGAGAGAAAAATATAGATATTTATGAATAATTAGAAAAAGATTGCAGGACTGTTATATTCACAGTGTTCAAATACTGCATCACTTCGTTTTGATTTTACATCTTAAGCTCAGCATATTTACAATGGCTGAACCTGATAAATCCTAGCTGCAGATATCACAAATCTAAAAAGACCATCGTATTTATTTGGTGAACAACTGTCTGTTCGAGAAATACAACATTTTGTAGCGCACTGATTTTAAAAATCAAAACATGAGTTCACCAATCTGTCGGGAAAAAGAAACAAAGGTCTGAGATCACATGCCAACTGATTCAAGAACAGCTTCTTTCCTGCTGCCTTCACACTTTTGAATATTATGTTGATCTAAATAGACTGGGTCTGTACCTGCTGGAGTTTAGAAGGCTGAGGGGGGATCTTATAGAGATGTATAAGATAATGAAGGGGATAGATAGGGTAGAGGTAGAGAGATTCTTCCTGCTTAGAAAGGATAGCAGGACTAGAGGGCACAGCCTCAAGATAAGGGGGAGGCAGTTTAGATCGGAGTTGAGGAGGAACTTCTTCACTCAAAGGGTGGTGAATCTCTGGAATTCTCTGCCCATTGAAGTGGTGGAGGCTACCTTGTTGAATACATTTAAGTCACGGGTAGATAGGTTTCTGACAGACAGGGGAATTAAGGGTTATGGGGAGAAAGCGGGAAAGTGGAACTGATCCACTTCAGATCAGCCATGATCTTATTGAATGACGGGGCAGGCACGAAGGACTAGATGGCCTACTCCTGCTCCTATTTCTTATGTTCTTATGTTCTTATGATCTGTTCCTACACTCCAGCTATGATTCACATGATATTCTGCATCCTTTCGTTCTCCCCTATGTACTCTATGAATGGTATGCTTTGTTTGTATAGCATACAAGAAAGAATATTTTTCACTGTGTCCCAATACATGTACGTAATAAGTCTTTGGAGGCAGAACTCCCTTCATCAAAACACTTTCATTTACAATTCCAGCATATTACCCAGAGTGCTATCAGTCAGCAGGCTACCTTCAGGAGTGCCAGAGGGACTGACACTCCCCGTTAAATACAAGGAAAAGACTCACTGATTGACCATCAATAGACTCCTTAATCAGGGAGTTCATATTCCAACAGGCCAATCTCAATGGTTTGACTGAAGTTATTACAATGTGACAATAACAGATCAAATCAAATCAGTAGCATAACCATCGGATCACATGGTGCGTTTCAGTAGAAATAACTCAAGTGTTCAGAAATGTTAAAATAAGTCCTCGTGAAGTCTGTTTTATAAAATGGCGGCTCTCAGGCTCTTTTTGCCTTTTGGTGAGCTATGGGACAAGCAGATTTTCAAACAAAGTTAATTAAGGCAGAACTCATGCAACTAGATTGCATTAACTGTCAGCTCACAAAAGGGCCCACATGCACTGGAAACTATTGATATGAGTTTTGAAAACCCTCAATTGTGTCAAGCACAGAGAAGGAATAATGAAATGCTGGCTTACATAACGAGGCAGGAAAAACAGCAGGTACTGATCTAATATCCAAGTGGAAGTATTCATTGAGATGTTCAACATCTTAACAGCGTTATCATTGTGAGGGATGCAGACAGTTTACTTACTAGTTGTATCAAGGCAGCAATAAAGACATGTGAAAGAAATTACTCTGTGTACACAGAACACAGAAATAGTATCCTTGGAGAGAACCTTAAGTGTGATCAGGTGGTAGGCTATTTTGTTTTATTGTTGTTCTTAAATCTGTCCCTGGGTATGATAGAAAATCTTAATCTCACAGAATAGCAACCCTGATTATGTAGCCAGAATACTGATTCCTGTACAGAGTGAGCTGCAATTCTGCCCATCCTCCCTCCCATTACATTAAGATATAAGACTAACAAATGTAAATGATAGAAGAAATTGGAAAAAGCTCATTGACTTGGAGCCAGATGAAAGCAGCAGCATTGGGACTGGACAGAAAAGTTTTTTTATGAATACAATATTTCACTGAACTCCAGACAATGCACAACTACCAAAAGCAACAAGAGAGAAGAATGAAACTGACTCATTCAGCAATAACAGATTCCTGGCAAATCATCAAAGCTTAATGGCATTCCCTAAAATATTACGTCAATAATATAATATAATAATAATAGAATAAAAGCATCTCAAAAATCAATTTGTTCCATTGAGTCAACTGCTAATGTCAACATTTGGTAAAGGTCAAGAAAATGTTGTACATATTATTTTTAAAAACTCAGCTGTGGATGTAGACTTACATAGAATTAACAGTACAGAAACCAACCTTTCAGAACCATTAATCTTTGCTGGTGTTTGCGTCCCATACCAGTCTCCTCCCACCCTATTTCATCGAATCCTGCTGGCATGGCCTTCTATATTGGCTGTCACATACTTATCTAGTTTCTCCATAAAAGCATCAGTCTGATTTTGCTGTCCATTTGTACACATGATTGAAGGAATTTCAGCAGCTTGAAGTCAAGGAATTTTAATTTGACGGACATCAGGTCAACTACCTCCCAGTTTGTGTCCAAAATTGGAACTGATGTCAGTCAGCATCACACATTGACAACACAGAAACTTGCTGATGGATATTATAGCTGATGTCAGCTCTATGCCGAGTTCAGATACCAGAAATTAAATTCTGAACGCTTCTTAGCAAATTGAGATTTTTAAACAAAAACTTTTCCTTGTTTATTTTAGCCAAATTGTCTCCTATTAAAACATTCCTCTGACTGTTACTTTCCTCTTGAACACAGGTGTGTAACCCTCGTACATTGTGCCGAAGTGAGGAAATGAACAAGTCAATCAACTGAGCGTGAATCAACTTCCTTCTGAAGGCTGTACATCAACTGCATGCAGATAAGGGAATCGTACAGAAGATGAAGTGAGATGAAGTCAAGTACCTGAAGATCATAGAATCCCTACAGTACAGAAGGACACCATTCGGCCCATTGGGTCTGCAACAACAAGAATCCACCCATGCCCCATCTCTGTAAGCCCACGTATTTACCCTGTTAATCCCCTTGCTACTAAGAGGCAATGTAGTATGGCATATCAACCTAACTCAAACAGCTTCGGAGTGTGGGAGGAAACCGGAGCACCCGGACAAAATCCACACAGACACAAGAAGAATGTGCAAACTCCACACAGACAGTAACCCAGAGGCTGGGATTGAACCCAGGTCCTTGGCGCTGTGAAGCAGCAGTGCTAACCACTGTGCACCGTCCCGTCCTTGAAGATCCTGTGGCATTAATAGTGGTGGTAGCAGTCTTAATACAAAAAAAGACCATTTAGTTTGAATAGAGGACTTGCAAAACTGATATGAATTTTGGAACATGCATCCCTTCATGCCTACACCTTTCTCCTCTCTCAATTTACTGAGTGAAAACAGGGGAAAAAAATTCCACACTTAACAGACAGACTGGATGTGAAGAGGGATGGGGTCAACAAAAAAAAACAGAAGGACAGAGAAAAAGAATAAGAGGAGTAAGATAAAATAAATTAAATCACTTGACAGCCTTTGCACCTCATGCGCCAAATTTATTGCTCTTAGCCACAACTTTATATTTTAGTTGAAAGGTTATACCTCAGATGTGCAGCTTGTGACTGAAAGTTTCACAGCTAGGATTTGTCCAATGTTGACAGCTCAGGTTAGTGAAGTCGTTCTCATTCTCTTTAGTATTGAAGTATGGTATCTCAGTTGTTTGTCTCAATGCAATCAATGATGTCAATGTGGTTCTCTCATCCTAAGCTTGGACAATAATCACTGCAGTTCTCTCCCACAAGCAGGATTATAATTAGTGAAATTTGCTCCCTCCCTGAGACAAGTGTATTGAATAAACGGTAGTTCTAAAGCTTGGGAATCATCCATGAACCACTGTGCCACCCATGGACGGCACGGTTGGACAGTGGTTAGCACTGCTGCCTCACAGCACCAGGGACCAGGTTCAATTCCGGCCTTGAGTCACTATCTGTGTGGAATTTGCACTTTCTCCCCATGTCTGCGTGGGTTTTCTCTGGGTGCTCTGATTTCCTCCCACACTCCAAAGATATGCGGGTTAAGTTGATTGTTCAGACTAAATTGCCCCTTAGTGTCAGGGGGATTAGCAGGGTAAATGTGTGGGGTTGCAGGAGTGGGACCTGGGTGGGATTGTGGTCGGCGCTGACCTGATAAGCCGAATGGCCTCCTTCTGTGCTGTGAGGATTCTATGGTAATGATTTATGAAACTGTCAGTCATTCAGAAAGAAATATTTTGTGAGGAAGTTTGAAATTGGATACTATAGTTTGCGAATTCTCTCTCAAAAATAGTAACATATATCTCGCAATATCTGGGTTATAGTTGCTCCAGTTTCCTCTCTCTACAAAGGTCAACTGTAGTTACTGATACTTCCTCTTTCTGTAAAGCTGGACTCTCGCTGCTGTGTTCACCCTCACTCTTCATCTCCGTTAAACTAGACCACAGGTGCTGTGGTTTTCTCTCTATTTAAAACTGGACTATGTTATGTAGTTTCCCCTATTGTTGGTGTGATTTCCTCTCTCTTTATAAAGCTGGACTACAGTTGCTGTGGGCTCAATAAATTACTTTTGAAATTCAGTGACTATTTTATAGGCAAAAATAATGTGAATCAATATTGTCTAAAATCAGTGTAAAGTTAGGCTGTGGACATTGACTTAATAGGTTCTGCACAACAGTACAGCCCATGGAAAAATGTGCAGCCTGCACTTACAGATAGATATGGTTGTCATATTGACACAATATAAGATTCAAGCCAGCATTTTAAAGAAATAAGATGGCTTAATGTTTCAGATCCTTTATCAGGAATCTGACTAATTCAGACAGTTTGATGAAGATCCTGCACCCAAAATATTAAACTGTTTTCTTCTCTTCACAGATATAGGCCAACTGCGTATTTCCAGCATTGCTGTTTGATACCAAATTTCTACCATTTGAAGTTCCTTTTTTTAGTTTACATGTTGTGAATGTTTCCTGAGCTTTCAGCTTGTCCCAATAGATAAAACAATTCTTATTTATCAGTTTTTAACTGGTGTTCTATTTTAAGGTATACAAAGTCATTTCAGACCAGTGTTCTTACTTCCCAGTTTTTAACTGGTGTTCCACTTTAAGGTATATAAAGTTATTTTGGAGCAGTATTCTAATTTTCCAGTTTTTACTGCCTTTTTCTTCTGGTGCACAACAACAGCAATACTGGAATAGTGAAACCTGGAGCCTGAAGATTATTGAAAGATTGTTGAAAGTATTGTAAGACTTGAATACATCAAACTACAGGTGGCATAGTGGCACAGTGATCACCACTGCTGCCTCACAGCACCAGTGACCCAGATTCCATTCAGGTCTTGGATGAGAATCTATGTGGAGTTTGCATGTTCTCCCCATGTCTGTGTGGGTTTCCTCTGGATGGTCAGGTTTCCATCCACAGCCCAACGATGTGTGGGTTAGGTTGACTGGCCATGCTAAATTGCTCCTTAGTGTCAGGGGATTAGCAGGATAAATACATGGGGTTACGAGGATAGGTCCTAAGTGGGGTCATTGTTGTTGCAGGCCTGATGGACCGAATGGCTTCCTTCTGCACTAGAGGGATTCTATGATTCTATGATATATGGAGGGATCAGTAAGGTATGGCCAAGCATTTCCTGGAATCAAAGGAGAACTATTCACATTTCATAGTTCTCAACAACTGCATGTCCTCTGAAACACACGATCATGTGTGGCCTTTGAAGGAACCTAAATAGATGAACAAGATGGAATGACAATTAAATACACACACATATATATTATTTGTTCATGGGGATGTGGGCTTTGTTGGCTGGGCCAGCATTCATTGTCCATCCCCCAGGACATTTAAGAGTCAAACACATTGCTGTGGATCTGGAGTCACATGTAGGCCAAACCGGGTAAGGGTGACTGATTTCTTCCCGAAAGGACATTAGTGAACCAGATGGGTTTTTACAACAATTAACAATAGTTTCATGGCCATCATCAGACTTTTAATTCCAGATTTTTATTAAATTCAAATTTCACCATCTGAGATTTGAATCTGGGTCCCCAGAGCGTTACCCTGGGTCCCTGGGTAATGTGACAATGCCACTACACCACTGTCTCCCCTTCATATAGTATACATTTATAAAAAACATACCACCACAAAACATTGCAACAGATGAATTTTAGGATTAACAGCTTTTTAAAAGAAATAATTCATTTCACCTAACATGGAAAGCACCTTCCCTTACATAGATTTTCTTGTGTGCCCAGCCCCTATTCAGCTTCTTTGAAAGCACTGTGTTTCTACATCAGCATCTGGGTGTTTCATATCACACAGTCATCAGAGGCTGTATTATGCCAAGTTTTGCATGTTCAGACCAAATCTGCAAAAAGCTATGGTTAGCCTACCGACAATAACTCCTGTTAAACATGTCAAAGATCTAAATTCTCAAAATACAATTTTTGCTTTCCCTTTGGTTAGGTGTTTTAATGTTCTTTTACTTGTTATTTGAGAGACTGCATCGTCACCAGCTTGCAGGAATTCAATACTTCATATAATCACACATTTTTAATGTACTCACCACGAACACATTTACAGCATGAATATAGAAATTTAAAAAAAACACCGCCCTGAAATTGCTGTCAATTGCTACTTTGCTGCCTAGCAACTTCAAGAAGGTTCTAACAAAGCATTTTGAGAACAGAATTTGAGTGGGCGACTGCAGGCACCCAGCATGGGCAATGGATTAGGTAAATGAATGGAATATTAAAATCAGTTTATTTAGTATATCATGTCGTGAATGCTTTTGGAAATCCAAATTTAGCACGGCAGGAGATGCTGAAATTGGCCACAATGGTTACCTGCTTTAATTTCAAAATGATTGTTCTGCCGGTTCAGAAATGTTATTAACTCTACCCGTGTTGGAATGTGCGTACGGAATGTAAATCTCAAGTGCAGTCAGGGGTGACCCATTGTGGTGGAGTTAATGCCCTTTTTTGGGGCCGTTGTATAAGTGGTTTATCTGCACATCTGACCCGCACCACAGGCTTGACAGTAAGTGAAGTAAACAATAGTCATCGTGATATACAGAGAAATCTCGCATGTACACGTGTTCCGCATTAACTGTGGGTGGGTGTTGATTGCCCATCAAATAGGATAAAAGGTAATGTTATCTTTCCTTTCCAGGGATTTTTTTTGTGCTTTCTCCAAAATACCACTGATATAGAAAAAGTTCACGAAGAGAAAGCTAAAATTGGTTGCTGCACGTTACTGATTCCCAGTGTCATCTCACCTTTAATTTTGCACACAGGTAATAGCAGGCTGTCAGGAAAATTCCAGCATTAGTGTGCAAAAGGCGAATGCAAAATGACAATTTGTCCCAAGGAATCTAGATGTAGCTGTGAATGCTTTCTCATGCTTTGCTATATGCTGCAATCAGAGTTAATTATCTAATTATATACATATACATAATACATATGCACATATATGCTTTTGGAATGCTGATCAAATATTGCTTAATCTATATATGGTGGACACAACTTAGCTGCCCAGAGATCTACTATTTAACCTTGTTAACGTTCTTCCATCTGATAGCACGCACATGCAAGCACATACACTCACACTTGTGAATAGTACACCATGCTTACAAATTTTTAAGTTTAATAACTGCAAGTTACTAGTGTCACAAGTAGGCTTAAATTCACATTGCAATGAAGATTTTGTGAAAATCCCCTAGTCGCCACACTCCGGTGCCTATTCGGGTACACAGAGGGAGAACTTAGCATGGCCAATGCGTCTTTTGAACTGTGGGAGGAAACTGGAGCACCCAGAAGAAACCCACGCAGACACGGGGAAAACGTGCAGACTCCGCACAGACAGTGACCCAAGCCGGGAATCGAACCCTGGTCCCTGGCGCTGAGAGGCAGCAGTGCTAAACACTGTGCCACCATGCCGCTTATTTTCTCCCAGACAACTTTATCCACTTTTTCCTTCACCCAAAAAGATGCCAATTCTTTGCTGGGGCACTGCTTGACAGCAGCCATTACTTCTGTGGAACATCTGCTGATGTAAAGGTAAAATCGCCACTGTTGCCAGTTGACCAAAGGCTGCTTTTCACTTTGAGGGGGAGAGATGGTTGGTGGTGATTTAACCTGAGAATCATCACTCCTCAGGCGAGGGGCAAGTTTCAGAAGGTGGCCTTCATGAACAACCCAATGTACATGTCCGCAAGTGCAACACACTCACCCACACATGCGCGCGCATGCACACACACACACACACGCACACTAGGACTGAGAACCGTGGGTGATCTTCCTCGTTCCTAACCCAAGGGAATCAAGAGCTCATTCAGTTGCAATAGCGGCTGAAATCAGCCAACTCTGCACAGGCAAAAAGGTTTCCTGGTCTTTGCAACTCCTTAGCTCACTAGAAAAGTTTAATCTAGCCAATAGGGGATTTTTTCATATATTTGTAATCTCAATTTTGATTCTAACTGTTGCGCTTTTATAATAATCAAGCAAAAAATTGAAAAAGATTGTATTTTATTTATGTAAAATGACTTAAGATGATCCCTGATGAGATTTTTATTAAATCAATTTTGAATTACACAATTGATTTTCTCATACCTTTGGTAGCTAATTGTAAATTGTTCTATTATGGGGTATAGAGATCTCATCCAATATAACCATCAGATAGGTGTCTACAACACAAAGAAATGTTTGGGAATTGAATTCACAAGAAGCTATTCTTATTTTGATTGACACAGTAACTAATAGCATAATTAGGAAGTGTAATTGGAGATGTCCTGTTAACTCTGGAGAGCTGGAGCCAACTGTCTATCTTTTAATTTGCCTTTTTACTATTTAATTATAGGCTTCTTACAATGTAGAAGGAGGCCATTTGTCCCATCAAGCCTGCACTGACAACAATTCTACCCAGGCTCAATCACCATAACCCCAAGTATTTACCCTGCTAATCCACCTGACACTAAGGGGCAATTTAGCCTGGCTAATCAACTTAACCCGCACATCTTGGGAGTGTGGGAGGAAACCGGAGCACTCAGATAAAACCCATGCAGACACAGGGAGAACATGCAAACTCCTCACAGACAAAGACCCATGGCTGGAATTGAACCCAGGTCCTTGGTGCTGTGAGACAGCAGTGCTAACCACTGCCATCATGACACCGCTACAGTCATGTTTCAACTCTCAAGTTAGGTCCTGGATATTTTAGATGCAGCAGGATTTCCTACCCACAATGTGCAAGCAGCCAGTGGGGAACAAAGCCTGCCAATACTGACTACCCTGCAACCAATTAACACTCCAAGGAGCATTAATAGGCTGGTGATGGGATTACTGCCCTTCATCCACGAGGAGGCTCCGCCTCAGACAGCTGTAGCAACTCTGACTGGCCGACAGCTCTATGGTCCCAGTAGGACCATTCACCTGACAAAGGGGCAAACCCTGAAAGCTTGTGAGTTTACTATCAAATAAATTGGTTGGACTTCAACCTGTTGCTGTGAGACTTCTTACTGTGTTTACCCCAGTCCAACGCCAGCATCTCCACGTCATGTCCAGTAGGACCAACGGCCAGCCCTGGGAAAACAAGCAATGCTCAGACTCAAAGACCCGGAGTCCAGGACAGGGTAAGTGTGGTTGGTCTCATGGCGGGAAGGGGTGGTGCGGCCTGAAGGTGGTGGTGAGAATGGGATGGGAGAGGAGGGGGTTGCCTGATGTGTAAAGAAGGCCGTTGAAGGAGGTTCAACCGCCTTTTCCAACCTGTGGCCTGAGCAGGATGGCTCTCCAGCCCCTCCCCTCTCTCTGCCCCCCCCACCGAGCTCCTCCCGCCAGCCTGAAAATTCAGGCCGGGTGGGAAACAACCCTTAAGTGATCATTACTTGGCCAGTTAAGGGCCTCAATTGGGGCAAAGGATGTGTGGGGCAGTTACCTAGGGGATTTTACACCTCACCCCCATGGCCTGCAAGCCCGCTGGTAGGGGAATATAAAATCCAGCCTGAGGATTCACCACAACTAGAAAGAGTAACTGACAAAACTATACTGTGGCTGCCCCAGAATTAATGGATGCCAATAAATGGCATGCTTGCTCTGGTTTCTCAGGTAATCGTATTTTTCTAATTTAGACATATCCTGTGCCGATATTTCCATAAAGACAGCCACTAGATGGTTGGTGAAGCGGGTGCCTCTATGGCAGTAGATTATATAATACCTACAGGGCAAAAAAAAATCAGTTTGATGCTCTCTGGAGAATCCGACACCTTAGAATCATTTACTACATACATTTTATTACACAAGAGGAAGTTTGCAATATCTCCTCATTATGGTAGCTTCGTACACAGAGGACAAGGGGCCTGCTCTGAACGTCTGCGGAAATTAATCTGAGCCAAACACCAGGAGTGAGACAGCATGTCATTTCTCTTTGACAAAGATTTTACACAAAATAGGGTTTTACCCCAGTGGCAAAACCAATGGTATGGCTGATACACGTTTATTGATTCTAGCAATGTAACTTTTCACACATTGGGAATAGAAGAGATACCTACATGGAACAAATTAAAATTCTTCAGTTAGGCCTTTGCAGAGATGGGTGGACTCTGTTATCACACTACAAATGAACCCACATAACCATGTTCTCAACCACTTAGGGCAGCTTTAAAAGTTTTCACTGCTTTAGAACAAAGAACAAAAAAGCAGTACAGCACAGGAATAGGCCCTTCAGCCCTCCAAGCCTGCACCAATCACAGCGTCCTATCTGGACCAACTGCCTGTATCCCTCTATTTCCTGTATTTTCATGCATTTATCTAGATAAATCTTAATTGTTGCTAACATATCTGCCTCAACCACCTCACATGGCAGTGCATTCCAGGCCACCACCACCCTCTGTGTAAAAAAATTCCCCCCGCACATCTCCACTGAACCTTTCCTCCCTTATCTTGAACTTGTGCCCCCTTGCAATTGTCATTTCAGCCCTAGGGAAAAAACTTCCAACAGTTCACCCTATCTATGCCCCTCATAATTTTATAAGCTTCTATCAGGTCGCCCCTCAGCCTCCATCTTTCCAGGGAGAACAATCCCAGTTTATTCAATTTCTCCTCACAGCTAACACCCTCCATACCAGGCAACATCCTGATAAACCTTTTCCGTATTCTCTCCAAAGCCTCCACAAAACAACTCAGTTAGGTAACAAATTTCCGTGACAAGAACTTCAGGTCCATTATGATTTCTAATATTGTTCCCCTGCACTTCTGCCAAAACAGGAAGACAGTTTTTTAGTTATGAATAAAAGACTTGACAATAACATAAAGGGGACCTGACCTTTCCTCACAGTTTGAACGATTTATATTTTGGAACAATGTCTTCTATCACATTTTGGACCAAAAAAAATGACTTGCCCTGCTTCAAACAACTATTCAAACAGGCAATCTGTACAAATCGGCAGAATGCAGCATAAATCTGGGTCACAGTGCACATTGCACTGATTAATTTGTGGCCTGCTTTACCTGAATAATGGATTAACCTGCTACAGATAATTGATCATTGGGCCTTAACTCAAAAGAAAAAAAGAACCGAAACAAAAGGAAAAAGATGCATTCCTTCAGCTGATTCAGAGAGGCCTTGAGTTTGCTTAGTTTTTTAAAGTTTTTTTTTACAAGTCGACTTACATTAACATTGCAATGAAGTTACAATGAAAATCCCCTAGTCGCCACACTCCGACGTCTGTTCGGGTACACTGAGGGAGAGTTTAGCATGGCCAATGCACCTGACCACGTCTTTCAGACTATGGGAAGAAACTGGAGCACCCAGAAGAAACCCACACAGACATGGGGAGAATGTGCAGACAGACAGTGACCCAAGCCAGGAATCGGAATCAGACCCAGGTCCCTAGCGCTCTGAGGCAGCAGGTATATTGTTAATACATTACGTGTGTTGTTACTGCTCATAACCCAATAAGCCTCACTAAGTGCCGCCCCAACATCTCATAAACGAGTGACACTGGTCATTTTAAATGTCCATGGAAAATTCTGAGATTTCAGAGCTTTATTGTGAGATCAGGTGTGAGGTTTAATTTTAATTAAAAATGGTTCTCTTGCCATAACTACAGTGAGATTCGTAATGTCTGGCCTACCTGTAATTAGGTCAACAAGGGTGATTCCCAAGATTCAAAACGGGGCAGGCCTGACATCAAAACTTGCTTCTTTAAAAAAAAGCTTCAATTTATAAATTCCAAAATCCCACTTAATGACATCCTCAGGATGTTCAAATCTCTTTGCAAAAATTGGATTATTTTTGAAATGCAGTCACTCTTGTTTTCAAATGTAGCAGGCAATCTGCATACCCTCACATATAAGATGAACATGCAGCTCATGTCTTCTGAATGATGTTGTTTGAGAGAGGAATATTTGATGGGACTCTGGGTAAACTCTCTGCCCTTCATCAAAGTCATGTGGTCCCAATTTTAACCTGGAGAGCAGTTTTCAGCAGGTGAGTTTTGGTGTTAATTCAAAGCTCACCCACTGCAGCAACAAGAGGGGTATGGGATATTTTTATTTCCAGATCTCACATAAAGCCCACTAGTCCTTTTCTCACATACACATTTGCCAGAAGCAACAGAAATTTAGGGCTCGATTTCCCAGCCTTAAGAAAGAATTTTCCACACCCCTCCCCTTTCCCCATGCAGCGTGTTTTCTGGTGATGGAGGCAGCCCACCAGTGATGGGACCTTCCTGTCCCGCCAGTGTTTACCGCCTTTCGCGTTGTTTGCCAGCTGCACCAACAGCCAACTTCTGATTATGAGGGCAAAAGGTACAGTGGTGAAAAAGGACCACATTAGCTTTGGACAAGTTAAAAAGGTAACCAGTCAGCTACTGGTGTCTCCAAGGGGGGGTAACTAACCAAGGCAATTTTAACAAGTGCTTAATTTTATAGAATCCTCATACAATACCTACAGTTTAAAAGAAAGCCATTTGGTCCATTGAGTTTGCACTGATCACAATCCCAACCAGGCCTTATTCCTGTAACCCCACATATTTATCCTGCTAATCCTCCTGACACTAGGGTCAATTTATCACGGCCAATCAACCTAACCTACACATCTTTGGATTGTTGGAGGAAACCAGAGCACCCAGAATAAACCCACGCTGACACGGGGAGAATGTGCAAACTCCACACAGACGGAAGCCTGAGGCTGGAATTCAACCCAGCTCCTTAGGATTGTGAGGCAGCAATGCTAACCACTGTGCTACTGTGCCACTCAATTAAGTTTATTTATTAGCATCACAAATAGGCTTATATTAACATTGCAATGCAGTTACTGTGAAAATCCACTAGTCGCCACACCCTGGTGCCTGTTTGGATACACTGAGGGAGAATTTAGCATGGCCAATGCACATAACCAGCACATCTTTCAGATAATTTCAGCCAGAGGGTTAAGTATTAAAAAGAACCTGGATTTTTTATATCCATGGAGCAGGATATCAACCTTGTTTTAGCATCTCATCTAGAAACGGCACCTTTGTTAATAGGTGGTGGCACGGTGGCACAGTTAGCACTGCTGCCTCATTGAGCCAGGGATCTGGTTCACTTCCTGGCTTGGATCACAGTCTGTGTAGAGTTGTCACATTCTTCTTGTGTCTGCATGGGTTTCCTCCAAGTGTTCCGGTTTCCTCCCACATTCCAAAGATGCGTGGATTAGGTTGATTGGCCATGCTAAATTGCCCCCGAGTGTCAGGGGATTAAAAGGGTAAATATGTGGGATAATGGGGATAGGGCTTGGGTGAGATTGTGATCAGTGCAGACTCGATGGACCAAATGGCCTCCTTCTGCACTGTAGTATTCTATGATTCGCATATCATTTATGTTAATTCTCAGAAATGCACTGAAGTATTAGCCTACATTAAGTGTTAAAGCTGGTACTGGAACCTGAACCCACAACTAAGAGGTGAAGGGGCTACTAAGGTGGCATTTAGTGAGATTTCCTTCCCAATCAATGCTCCAAACAGGCAGTACGTCTGCTAGGACTGTGTGTTCTATGAATATTCCCAGGCACACACACCAGAATAAACATCAACTGCTGCTGGAGAACCATCAATTCAATGAAATGCACCATTTGGCCTGTCTGCATATTGTTGGGCTTCCAGTGTAAAGAGCTGTCGACAACCAAATGTTGCGGATAGGTACATTCAAGTCCAGGACGACATGTTAAGTGATGCGCCAAAGCTTGGGGCATCCGCTGCAAAGCTCCAATGGAGAATTCCCATCAGTCATAAAATACTAAGGAGCTGGAAACTTTGTAAACACTCTTGGGCCACATTTGCCATAGAATGTTTGACATGTAATGTAAATATACCATATAAATATAACCTGTAGCTGTATTCATTCATGGGACATGCGCATTGCTGGCTGGCCAGCACATATTGCCCATCCTTGGTTGCCCTTATTCAGAAGGTGGTTGAGAGTCAACCACATTGCTGTGGATCTGGAGTCACATATAGGCCTGACCAGGTAAGGACGACAGATTTCCTTCCCTGTCTCACAGTGTCAGGAACCTGGGTTCAATTCCAGCCTCAGGTCACTGTCTGTGTGCAGTTTGCATATTCTCCCCGTGTCTGCATGGGTTTATTCTGGGTGCTCCGGTTTCCTCCAACAATCCAAAAATGTGTAGGTTAGGTTAATTGGCCATGCTAAATTGCCCTAAAGGATGGTAATAAATCAGATGGGTTTTTACATCTGATTTTACAATCAACAATGATATCATGGTCATTAGTAGACTTTTAGTTCCAGACATTTTTTTTATTGAATTCAAATCTCACCATCTGTCAGATTCGAATCCGGGCCCCAGAACATTTGCTGAGTTTCTAGATTAATAGTCTAGCGATAATACCACGAGGCCATCACCTCTCCTGTAGTGAGTGAGGCATCTCATGTACTGTATTGAAAGCATCTGATCCATGTTGCGCTTTACGTAATGTTGAACTTAGACTGCTTTGTAATGTACTTTCACAAATTTTATGAATTAAGTACCCTAAATCATGCCACATATATTGACTTAGTGCATAAGATGATCCCATTTTTTCCAGTCTCTCAAATCACAGCTTTACATATACTCAGCATGCAAGTCGGCCTCCAGTCCCTTTCCAACCATAAATGGTATATTTGCATTAGTGATCACTCTCAATTTTCCATCCCACAAATGCATGTTTCACTTACCATTGACCAGAAATTCAAATTGACCAGCCATATAAATACTGTGATTACAAGAGCGGGTCAGAGGGCATATAACTGACCATATAAAGGATTAAGCAGGTGATACAGGGTGTGTTGCAAAGGACAATGGGAAGTTAAGAAATGCTCACTCTTTGTATTGGAAGCAGATGACATTTCAAAATGGCAACCAGCCATGCCCACACCAGTGTTTCGCTTTCATATCGGGCGTTTCAGTCGACCCTGTTTTTGGAATTAAATGGTTTTGGAATTCTTCATATTCACAGATAATGAAAGACTGAATGGGAGGGTGAGCTGTGAGGAGGATGCAGAGATCCTTCTCTGTGATTTGGACAAGTTGAATGAGTGGGCAAATGAGTGGCAGGTGCAGTATAATTTGGATAAATGTAAGGTTATCCACTTTGGTTTCAAAAGCAGGAAGGCAGATCATTTTCAAAATGGTCATAAATTAGGAGAGAGGACCTGGATGTCCTCATACACCAGTCACTGAAGGTAAGCATGCGGACGCAGCAGGCAGTAAAAAAGGAAAATGGTATGTTGGCCTTCATAGCGAAAGGATTCGAGAACAGGAGCAGGGATGCCTTAATGCAATTATATCGGGCCTTGATGAGACCACACCTAGAATATTGTGTGCAGTTTTGTTCTCCTTATCTGAGGAAGGATGTTCTCACTCTCGGGGGACTGCAGAGAAGGTTCACCAGACTGATTCCTGGGATAGTGGGACTGACGTATGAGGAGAGATTGAGTTGGCCAGGCTTGTATTCAGTAAAGTTCAGAAAAATAAGGGGGATCTCATAGAAACACATAAAATTCTAACAGGACTAGACAGGGTAGGTGCAAAGAGATTATTCCCGAGAGTGGGGGGTGTCTAGAGCCAGGGGTCACGGTCTAAGGACTGTTTAGGGCAGATATGAGGAGGAAGCTCTTCATCTAGAGGGTCATCAGCCTATGGAATTTGCTACCACAGAAAATAGTTGAGGCCAAAACATTGAATGTTTTCAAGAAGCAGTTAGATATAACACTTAAGAGGGGAAGGTGAGATCAGGTTATTGAGGTGGACGATCAGTCATGATCAGAATGAATGGCGGAGCTGGCTGGAAGGCCCGAAAAGCCTTCTCCTGCTCCTGTTTTCTATGTTTCTTTGTCCCTATGTTTCTATGAAGAGTACATTGATAGGAGACGATAGTACACTGTTTACACCTTGTCTCTGTTAGAGAAGAGCTGTGTTAAAGCGACCCCACTGGAAATGCTGTGCAACACTTATTCTATTGATAACTCAAACTGTACAATAAAAGGGTGTTGCTTTCTAAAAGCTACTCATAATATGTTATGGGGCCGCTGCAGAAATTCCATTGGTGTTCACCTTCATGTTAATTGTCTTGAAAATGGAACGATATCCAAGCAGGCACAAATCTGGAGATTTCCCTGTCTTGATCAACTCGCTAGACTCCACCATAGCTCTTCTTAAAAAAAAATGTGCTGAACAGATAGTCCCTTTTATACAGATACAAATAGGAAACACTTTCAGATTTCTTTATAATCTGCACGTGAATTATAATACAACTTGCGGATGGTTGATAACCAATGTATCACGCAGCTGTAAGATCTCCCGTCAAACCTGCTCGCACGCGAGCAGAAAAGCTTGACTCTCCTACACAGAACAGCAAACTCATTTTCTCAGCTCCTCAACCATATGATCTTCATCCTAAGAGCTCTCAAAAAAAACTAATAATTTTGAGGAGGCAATCATCTCAGATGAAGATATGGAAAGGAGAGCTCGTGTCTTTCCCAATGACGAGAGAAAGGCAGAGAAGCAATTTTTGTGAGTTGAGATCTGCAATATTTGATTTTTCTACAAATCCATTTATTATTCACCGCTTCATAAAAGAAGACTACATTATAGCCTCCTCATCTGTATCAGCAGATAGCAGAATGGAAAAGGATTATCTTACTTGATTGCACAGTGATGTGACCGGGCGAAAAAGGGGGAATGATTATTTTAGAGGATTATACTAAAAGTATCTAAATATTTTTATGCCCAAGAGCTTGCTATCTCCCAGAACTGAATTAGAAGCACTGATTTAATATGTGCCTCTCAATGTCATTGGATGCCTATCACAAGGGATTTTCTCCGCACGTTACAAAACATTTATCTTCTTCACTCTCTTTGGAAAATTACAGAAATGTTTCTTGTAGCAGGAAGTTTTAATCAAACCATAGAAATTGGAGCAAAATAATACAGAGCCAGGAAAGGACACAGAATATGAGTGCACCCAGCACACAGAACAGGAAGCTTTCCAGTTCTTGCTACAATAATTCAATCACTATGCGATGCAAAGCTCTCAGTGGCTCATATATCTATTCAAGTGCATAGTCATTCTCTGGAATAGGATGTTCACAAAGTAAACAAAATGGAAAATACGAGAAGTCTGCTCAACATATCAAAGTATAAAACAATAAGACATCTATTCATACTTGATTTTAATAAAAGGTTTCAGATAGCACCAAATCACCATACTGCACGCCAGAGGCAATCCCACTCAAGATCTTTGTTATTTTTGACAAATGTTGACAAGTGGCAAGTAACTAGCTTTCTCAAGGCAAACATTGCAGGATTACGATGCATGCCTGCCAACAGCAACTTTTGGTCTCTTGGGAGCCAGCAAGTGCTAAGTAACATACGTGCCACACAAGTGCCATGCAACGGCCATCTCCAACAAGAAAGAATCTAACCATCATACCTTAATATTCAACGGCATTACCATCACTGAATCTCCCACATCCCGGGGGTTACCAATGACCAGAAACTGAACTAGCCATATAAATACTATGGCTCCAGAACAGGTCAAAGACTAGGAATCCTGCAGTTCGTAACTCACTTCCTCCCTCCCTGTCCACAAGTCGGAAATATATTGGAATATTTTCCACTTGCCTGGACTCCAACAGCACTCAAGAAGCTTGATACCATCCAGGACAAAGCAGCTGCTCAATTGCTATCCATTCCACAAACATTCAATCCCTCCACCACCGATGAACAGTAGCAGTCGCAGGTACCATCGCAGGTTCCTGCAGGTGAGTTCCTGCAGTGATGCAGTACCATCACTGCAGGAACTCACCAAGATACCTCAGGCTACCAAACCCAGAACCACTAGCATCTCGACAAACAACAGCAGCAGATATCTGGGAACATCACACCTGCAAGTTTCCCTCTAAGGCACTCAGCGTCCTGACTTGGAAGTATACCACCATTCCTTCACTGTAATCCTAGACCTCCCTCCCTAACAAGACTGTGGGTATACCTACACCGCTTAGATATGTTGTAGGGTATGCTGCAGCTGTTTCAGAAGGCAGCTCAATGCCAGCTTCTCAAGGGCATTAGGGGTGGGTAATAAATGCTGACTCAGTCAGCAATGCCCACATTCTGCAAAGTGAATAAAGGAAAAGGAAAGGAGGGTATACTCATCTTAGACAAATGTTTCTCAAAAGTCCATGATGATTGACTCACATAAACATGAAGATCATAAATATCGTGCCTGTTTGCCATGGACACAAATCCTGTTCTGGCTGCCAATGCTTGTGAAAGGGCCATGACAGGATTTGCAGTGGCGAGAACTCAATTTGAGATCTTCCCCGTCCCCTGCTGGCAATGTCAACAGGTTCATGCCCAGGTCGTGAACCCGAATGCCATGAACTTAAATAGATTTAAATTTTATTATAGGGCTTAACACCGTTGCTTCCAGGATTGTTAGTCAGGAACTATTCGTGATTTTCAAAACAAAAAATCAGTCGTAATGGCCACATTTTGGGCACTGAGTTGAGAATAGGTCCTGGATGGTGAGATACATTGCAGCGCAGTGCCCTGGCACTGCCTGGGGTGGGCACTGTGTAGCCCCACTGGGAAAGTTCCCTTATGTGGGAGCGGAGGGGCAATAGATGAGGGTGGGGGGGCAGTTTGTGCTGGGAGACTATCAGGGGGAATGCCTTAATGCTAGCAGTTGTGCGGGAGGAGCGTCGGATCACCCTGATGCGTGGGGAGGGGGGGGTGTTGCAATCGATGTTTCACTGGTGGTGGTGCGGAGGAGTTGCACCTCTGCGTCCGAGTGTTGGGGTTGTTTCCCATGTCTGCTGGCAGTCCTGATGTTTGTGGGGGAATGCCAATGTTCATGTGGTGGGGGGGAAGATAGGTGTGAACTTTACTTTGATATTGAGGAACCTTTTAAAAAGGGCACCCCATTCTCTGAATCCCAGGTCTTCTGGTCATTTTAGGCCCCGCACCCCCAGCTGGCTATGTAATCCTCACCAGGACATTGAAATTGTGCAGAATGTTGTTCAATCAGGCAAGAAAAGGCAGTTGTGAAACCAATGAGTTTCACACAGTTTTTATCACCTGCTCCAACACTGCAGTTTAAGAAAATTCCATCCACAGTCTTATAAGCAAGATTCTTGTTACTGTTGATTTTGATTGATTAATCTACCTGTAAGGTATATAGTCATTTTGCAAAAGATTACTGTCATGATTTTACAACATATCTTAGAATATTTCAAATAAATAAGTTCTCTTATACCACTGTTTACAATATGAAAATGCAAAATCTTTTGTTTCTGACATGATTTAATAATTTACCTGCGTAGTTATCAAGAAAATTATTCAAATAAACTTATATTTAATAACAAAAATGCAATTAATGTTTATAGCTTTCATAAGTTCCTGTCAGTTCTGATTAATTCTCTTTGTAAAAGTGGATGGAGTAGGGTCAATTGGTGGGCCACAAGATCTTTTGCCCCATCTAAATAGTCCATGAAGAAAAGGTCCAAAAATGGTGGCATGGTGGCACAGTTTTAGCACTGCTGCCTCACAGCACCAAGGACCCGGGTTCAATTCCTAGCTTGGGTTTCTGTTTGTGCAGAGTTTGTACATTCCCCCTGTGTCTGAGTGGGTTTCCTCCGGGTGCTCCTGTTTCCTCCCACAGTCTGAAGATATGTGGGTTAGGTGGATTGGCCATGCTAAATTGCCCCTTAATATCGGGGGACCAGCTAGGGTAAATGCATGGGGTTATGGGGATAGGGCCTGGGTGGGATTGTTTTTCAGTGCAGCCTTGATGGGCTGAATGGCCTCCTTCTGCAATGTAGGGATTCTATGAAATCCAACCTTAAACGTAGGGTAACAAAAATTTATGAGGCTGATTCCTTGAATGAGAGGATTGTTCTCAAAGAGAAATTGAGTAAACCAGGCTTTTATTCTCTTGAGTTTATAATAATGAGGTAATCTCACTGATTTGTTTAAAGCTCTTAAGGGATTTGACAGGCAAGATGTTTCTCTGAGCTGGTTAGGCTAGCACTAGGGAACACAGTCTCAGGATAAGGAGTTGGCACTTTAGAACTGAAATTAAGAGAAATTTCCCCTCTGTGATTCTGCAGAATTCTCGACCCCAAAAATTCACCTTCATTACTTGGGGGTGCGGTGGTTGTTGAATCACTGGGTATATTTATTACAGAGGTTGGTACATTTGTGGACACTCCGAATGAATGCTTATGAGGATCTGGCAGGAGGATAGAGCTGAGGTACAAGATCAGTCCTGACCATACTGAACATCTGAGCAGGCATGAAGAGCCAATGGCTGAATGCTATCTCCCCGGGAATGCATTTCTTTTCACCCCAAACAGATGTCTAAGAGCAAAGAACAAAGAAAGTTACAGCACAGGAACAGGCCCTTCCGCCCTCCAAGCCTGCACCAACCATGCTGCCCGACAGAACTAAAACCCCCTACCCTTCCGGGAATGAGATTTCATCTCATTCATAAGGAAGTCATAGATTATGCTTGAGATATCACAATCTGGAAAGGGCATGTTGCTCATGTCTTCAATACTTGAAGAAAAAAGCCATTTGGAAAATGTACTATTTTATGCTCATCCTGAGCTGCAGGTTCCTTTATGTCTTTTACGTTTTTCAGTTTCTTTATTATTGCTCTCTTGTTACTGCAGTACTGAAAGAATGTTTTCCTGTTAAATGTAGCTTCAGCTGCTACTTCTCTTTTTAGGTCTCTCTTTGGCACACTAATCACCCTATTAACATGTTGCTTCATTTTATTATCATTCTCAGTGAGGCTTTCCTTTCTCAGATGATGCAGAAGCCACTCTTTTTTGCCTTTTAATTTGTTCATTCATTAATTGTGGATAGCCTGTCAAGCCTGGGCATGCTCTTTTAGGAATGTATTTATCCAAATGCTCAGCAGTGTGGGTGGAAAATTCACCTTCACCACCTGGGCAGTAATCTGATATGCCCAGGTTTTAATGGGATAAAAGTGAGGAGGGTTCTACAATCGGCAGGTGAACCACTTTATTGGAATACCGCCTTGGTGTTAATCTTATAAAGCTGTGATCGTTCTTCCTTTTTTTCACTTTAAATGTCCCCCATTTTGCCAAATGTAGCTCTCCTAATTTAGAATCATCTGTCCTGAAGTTATGAGCGCCCAGTCAGAACAATGTTTGGATCCCTACCCTGCTCTGACAGTTCCCACCTGCTAGATCTTCCCAGAGGTGGCCAATAAAGAGGTCACCTCCAGGGTCACTGTCCCGGTGGATCCCTGAGGCTTCAGGGCCTCTGAATGGAAGGACAACAGCAGGAGTGAGTGCTGCCACTGTTGGATGGGAGACCCCTCCATGGGCACCCCCATCTTGAAGCACTTTCTGAACAGGTTAAATATTATATAAAAAAAAGCATTGGCCGTAGCTATACATCCTGTGCTTGGCCACCAACAGCAGCTGTGGCCCACTGATGTCTGTAACTCCAGTGGGGTGGGCTTGGTTTTGGAGGCCTTCCTCAAAATAAGAGGGGGGGGGGCAGTTTAGAACGGAGTTGAGGAGGAACTTCTTCACTCAAAGGGTGGTGAATCTCTGGGATTCTCTGCCCATTGAAATGGTGGAGGCTACCTCATTGAATATATTTAAGTCACGGGTAGATAGGTTTCTGACAGACAGGGGAATTAAGGGTTATGGGGAGAAAGCGGGAAAGTGGAACTGATCCACTTCAGATCAGCCATGATCTTACTGAATGGCGGGGCAGGCTCGAAGGGCTAGATGGCCTACTCCTGCTCCTATTTCTTATGTTCTGGGTGACCCGCCGCTCCCCAGACCAATTGTCAGTAAGCTGCTTTCAGGTGACCGGCAAGCTTGGCCCCCAGTGTTCGGCCTGTCCACAGTCAGGAAGATCCAGCAGTGGCCCAAATCAACCCAAAAATGCATAGATTGGCTAAATACTGCTGCTGAGGGGGTAGACTCTGCAGGTGTTGTGACTCATCTCCAGGACAGGAATGCAATGCACTGGGTCTTTCCCAAAGATTCCTCCAAGACCTGCCCTGAAGTCCATCGCCATGGGACTGGGAACATTTCGCTCTGACAGTAAATAACTGGCTTAGGAATCTCTGACTCCCAGAATATGGGTTGAATTTTACAGGTCTTGATCAGGTGCATTTTCAGTGAAGGGGGAGCTTGTTAAAATAGGGCGGGTGCTTCCCCCAACACGTTCCCACCCGCTCATGAGCTCACCCCCATATTACAGGTGGTGGGTTTGTGTCAGAACTCACCTGCCATATTGAAATTAATAATCAAGATTCAATTAGGGTTGTTTCCAAACCAATTAATCCTGTTAATACATTGCCCGCACTATAGAACATGGGCAACACATAGGTGTGGGTAGTTGAACAGGACTAGGCAGTTTGATATTTTTTAAAATAATTTCTTTTTTTTTAGCATCCCCACAGTGAAGAAGTAAGTCATTTGGCACATCAGGTTGTTTCTGATTTTCTGAGAGAGCATTTTACCCATGCCCTATCCCCATAACCCCACATATTTAACCTGCTAATGCCCCTAACCTACATGTCTTGGGACACTAAGGAGCAATTTAGCATGGCCAATCCACCTAACCTGCGCATCTTTGGACTGTGGGAGGAAACTGGAGCACCCAGAAGAAACCCATGCAGACATGGGGAGAATGTGCAAACTCCACACGGACAGTGACCTGCGGCCAGAATTGAACCCAGGTCCCTGGCACAGTGGCACACTGGTGTGGAGTGGGTCGACTCCACACCAACTTTGCTTTGAGAGGGGAGCAAGCCATTCACCAACCACTGGAATGTTCAATGTTAAACATTATCATTCTGCATCACAGAGGTGATCCTTAACCAATTCTCGATTACAATGAGCATTGCCTCCTGTGGGTGATAAAACTTCATCTACCAATATTGACATGAAACCACTGCAGAGTCGCACCAGTGTGTGTCTAAATAGACAAACTACAAACTGCACTACTAAAATGAATCAAGCACCAGAGACTAGCTGAACTGCCCAATGCAGAATGCAATCTGGATGTCAATGGCATCCACTTGTCCCTTGCAGTGATGTTCAGCACAGATATATTTGGCCTTTCTTTTGCTTTCTCCCAGCTCTGAGAAATGAAATATAGAACAGGATTAAAATTGAAACTTTCAACAGCAGGGTTGGGAGTAACCTGAATTGCTACGCTGTTCAGTTGGATCGAACAGAAAATTCTGCTGGTGGAACCTCTATTATGAAAATTTTCATTCAGGAGCTGTGCAAACAAGTTGCTCTAAATAATAAGGTCAAAATACGAACAGTGAGAATTTTGCCAGCCGGCGGGAGGCAGGATCATGGCATGGGAATGGTCAAATCAAGAGTGGAGGTGGGGAAGACATGCCTGATTGACAGCCTGACCATGTCAGGGCAGGTAAGTAACTCTTGCCATCAGGAAACATACCTAAAGAAATGTTACTAATGGCAGGGCTGGTTTTGCACAGTGTTCCTGCTACAAGGAAATGGGAAGCAAATTTAAGTATTCTATTGACCTATGAAGTACCATTGTACCAGGCTTTGGCATTTTGCCAATGAGTGTTAGGAGGCTGCCAGCTGAATGTCAGCAACCCAGGGAAGAATAGAAGTATTATTTCTATTTGAAGACAGGGCTGCAGGCACTCTGCAATCCCAGCAATTAGCTCAGAGGGGCTTCCCTTCCATCTGGAGTCGTACGTGGACCAGACCAGGTAAGAATGGCAGATTTCCTTCCCTAAAGGACATTAGTGAACCAGATAAGTTTTTACCACAATTGACAAAGTTTTCATGGTCATCATTAGAATTTTAATTCCAGATTTTTATTGAGATTTAAATCCCGGTGCCAAGAGCATTACCCTGGGTTTCCGGAGTACTTGTCCAGTGACAATACCACTATGCTCCCGTCCAAAGTCTTTATTTAAAATTCTCTTTGGCCTACCTTTTGTAGGCTGTAGGGAGCCTTCATCAGTTGTGGGCACCATTGCTGGTGGTATTGCTGAGGCTCCTGAGCTGCGGGCTATTCAGATCACCTGGCAGCTTTCTGAGTCGAGACATTCCCCGAGTGAGGGGCAGAAGTCTGTCTTTGGTTAATTAATGCTCCAGGGAGTGTTAAACAGCTGCGGGATTGTCCACATTTGCAGGGGGTATGTCTTCGTTGACATTTCCAGGGCAGGTAATGAAATCCTGCCATCTGGAAAAAATCCTGCCGGAAGTCACTGAAAACATTAACCAGCATGAAATTATTTTAACAACCAGAGGTTGAATGGTCCAAGTTTTATTTTCATATTGTAATATTTTCTGGGGCTGGCACACCAGAAATAAGGATACGTAATCTCTTTTAAATGTATGAAACCTGACAATACTCCAAACCTGAAAAACCACAGATCCAGAGCTTAAGAGCAGCTACAACACACCAGGCAGCTATTCTTTTTTGCACGGTGGCACAGTGGTTAGCACTGTTGCATTACAGCTCCAGGTATCTGTGTTTGAGTCCTGGCTTGGATCACTGTCTGTGTAGAGTCTGCACATTCTCCCCATGTCTGCTTGGGTTTCCCCTGGGTGCTCCAGTTTCCTCCCACAGTTCAAAGATATGCAGGCTAGCTGCACTGGCCATGCTAAATTGTCCATTAGTGTCCCGGGATTCGTAGGTTAGAGAGATTAGCAGAGTAAATACGTGGGGATAGGCCCTGGGTAAGATTGTTGTCAGTGTAGACTCGATGGGCTGAATGGCCTCTTCCTGACCTGTAGGGATTCTATGGATTCTAAGTATCAGGGGGTTAAAAAAAGGACATTGCATTGTGTGGGGAACAAAATTGCTTTGTATGCATCTCAACAATTTCCACAAAATCTTAAGATCAGGGCAGAGTAATAACTTTCATGATAAATAAAATGCTGAAGATTAATTTCAGTTCCATCAGTCATGATTAACTTGTTGTGAAAAACACAGACATTAATTGGTGAGAACTCCTTTACACCTGGCAAAATCAACAAAACTGAAGACTAATTATGACCGTCCACAACCAATGCCTTTCCACCTATAAAGACATCAATGGTAACTTTAATTAATATTCACACGAGTGGTTATGTAGCCTGATACACATCAGCCTTCATTAAAAAGGTCAACAGATACATGCTGCAAAATCAAAGCATGCCCGTCAACATGCAATCATACACAAGGCATTTTGCACATAGTTAGTTACCTTGAGATCAGAAGATTATAATGAATGAGTTCGCTTCAGCGTTTCAAAATTAATTATATCCCCTTCAGAAACCACAGACACAATGACCTTTAGACTTCAGCTTGAAATCTCTCTTCTCTCATCTGTGGTTTAGGTTTGAACATGTGAGCTTTTTAATAGAATTGTTTTTCATTTTTACTTCCCAGCATATCCCCAGCAGCAATGACAGAGACAATAGTGCAGGCAGAGACTTGCCACTTTTCGGATCCATCAGTTTTGCGTTATCCAAAACATTTTTTCCTGAAATGTATCAAACTCAACTCATATCAATGAAGAAAATGTCAACATTCAGTGCACTGAAGTACAAAGCATGAACCTCATAAAGTGGAAGTGATAAACAGGCAAACTGGACTCTATGACCATTGGGTTTTGCCTCCAATTTGACAATACACAACATGACAATAGCAGACCAAGTCTGGCGCAATCCTAAAAGCATGTACTATTTGGAACCTTCACAATAACAGAATCTTTCTACTTAAAGTTTATTTAAGAACATAAGAACATAAGAAATAGGAGCAGGAGTAGGCCATCCAGCCCTTCGAGCCTGCCCCGCCATTCAATAAGATCATGGCTGATCTGTCGCTGCTCAGTTCCACTTTCCCGCCCTCTCCCCATAACCCTTAATCCCCTCTCCTATCAAAAACCCATCAACCCGCGTCTTAAAAATATTTAGCGAATATTTATTAGCGTTACATTAACACTGCATTGAATTTACTGTGAAAATCTCCTAGCCGCCACACTGCGGCGCCTGTTCGTGTACACTGAGGGAGAATTTAGCATGGCCAACGCACCTGACAAGCATGTCTTTCATTCTTGTGGGAGGAACTGGAGCACCTGGAGGAAACCCACACAGACACAGGGAGAATGTGTAGACTCCACGAAGACAGTGACTCAACCTGGAAACTGAACCCAGGTCCACTGTGTCATCGTACACCTGATCTGGAGAGTTCTGAAAACCGCAACTTGTTAAACAGAGGTCATATCTAAAAGGAAAATGCTACAAACCAAATCTAAACGTGAGATATTTCAGTGTTTTTCTTTAAATTTCTCCTTACACTTGGCTATGAAGCACATTCTCCATATTAATGCTGCTGTGGCAAGTACTGTCAACCTCAAATTCTGTGTGGAATTACACAAGACCCTTTTATTTATAGGAAGAGAAATACAAAATAATTACTATAAAACCAAAAACACTGAAACACAAGATACCAGGTCAGAATTCAAAAAAAGCATGTGGGCGTGCTGTAACATGGTAAAGAAAGATTTTTTTTAAGCAAAAAAATACAATCTTCTTTAGTAGATAATCATATTCAAATATATTCTAAATTTACAGGGGATGAAATTCCTACTGTTGATAAATTTGGCTAAAAGAAAATTGTTGTGAATGCAAACAAGGAATCCCACTTTGTATTTGCACAATAATTTTACTTAACTGTAGCCGAGAGTGGGGATTTGATGTGGACAATGGTTTCACCTGATTAGGAAACTCCAACACCTTGAAAATAAGAATCCCAACAGAATGTGAAGTAATATTCTGTGGAGGCTAATAAGTACATTGTGTCAGGTGGCAATAATTCATGCTAGTTAGAATAAAAGAAACAATAGCTTGAGCGAATTATGATTTAATAGCCTGTGCTCGACAAAGTGCCCCAATGGAATTTTAAATCTGACATGAACAATGGACACTGCTTGGGTAGTTGTAGGTGTTGAGTGACATGCAATTATGGCCATTCATTGCTTTCTGGGAAAGACCTTTGTAAGTCACTCCTGTCAGCCAGCATTACAAGAGAATATTTTGTACTCATAAGAACTAACCAGACTGAACTCCCAACTTTCATTTCTTCCCTCATTTTCATACCTATTTGCATTGTGTGTCAGTGCTACATCGGATATATGATCAAAGTGGATAATGTACATCACCTTCCTCGGCCAGGGGAAAAAAAATCACAGAGATATTGACAAGTAGTTCCAGAAGAACATGACAGTTCTGCCCCTTAAATCCATGTCAGCTCCTATTCAGTTTATTATAAACCCATCACGTGTACAATTCTCACTTCCAGGTTTTGGACCAGCTTGGGATTTCTCCTCGCAAGACGTGCTACAATTGTCTGATCCCTGAATAAAAGGCTAAAGGTAGTTACTGCAAGTATCCAGCCAAATGACATTTTCACAGCACTATAATAATGTGTCAGATCCTTCTGCAAGGCAGAAGTTCTCCTATTCCGCACCAAACGACACATAGCTACCAAATTACAAGACAAATCTTAGAGAACATTTCTGAATTAATTCTTTTGTGTACACAAATGTTTTGAGTGAGCCTGTTTTTTGATGCTACTTTTAGGTTCTGCAGGCAGAGGATCTTTATTTTGGGATTTTATAGACATGACAGGGCTGATATTGTGATGAGTCACCGGCAGTATTACTGCCTTTTGAAGAGCAAAACCCTGCAATTTTGGATGAAGAGTATGACTGAAGCAAATGAGAACATAAATGCGTCCCTGTGCAATTGGTTCCTCTGCTTGTATTGTGTGGATCAGGCTAATTAAGGACACATGGTCAAAATGTGACTTGGGCAGTTGTGCAAAATGGTAGTATCAATTCGGGCCACCTGTTTTTACATTTACAACACAGAAAATGTCCATTCGGTCCTAGGCCAGGTTTTATAATCAACATGAGTTTCACCCTATTCCATCTCCCTCATTTTAAGCTTTCCAAGTATCTTTCTATCTCTTTGTCACTCATGTATGGTTTCCTTTTGAAAGCACCTCAGCCATTTGCTTCAACCAATTCCTGTGCTAACAATTCCACATTGTAACTACTCTTCAAGGAAAGAAATTCTTGTTAGAACCTGGAATCTCCATAGTGAAGAAGGCCATTCATCCCATCAAGCCTGCACTGACAATAATCCCACCCAGCCCTATGGCAGTAACCTCATGCATTTATCCCAAATTCCCTTGACACAAAGAAGCAATATAGCATGGCCAATCAACCTAACGGGCGCTTCTATCCCTACTGAATTCATTAATTGCTAGCTTTGTTATGAGCAAGATGGGAGGAGCATGCAAATGATTTAGATCCATTACTCCACAGATCCTACCATTTGTTTAAAAGTTTAAAATTAAATTTAATTATTATAAAACAATACTTTCTTAAAACAAGTTCCAAGAACTGGTACACTCAGAATTGTACTCTGCAAGTATAACTATCTCTTCTTTTTAAAAGGTGCTTTAGCACACACACACAAAAAGAAATAAAGGACAAATAGATGGGAGGGGGTCAACCTTACCAAAAAATTCTAAATTCAGGATGGGCAGGAAAACAGAAAAGTTTCAGATCTACTTTTTGGATGAGGTCAAAGCTGCTATCCCACACACTCAATGCATGAAAAATCAGCAAAAACGGTTCCTCGCCTATAGAGGAACAGGTAGGGCTTAAGTCACCTGAATGCTGGCTGAAAGTGACACTGGGCAATGGCCAGCCCAAGCCCCCCCACCCCGCCACCCCCCATGATCGGCTTCCGCACACGGCTAGCCCCAATCGTCCCCCTCCCTACTCCACAATGCAGAGCAGCAGCAAGTCCCCCCTCCCACCCCATACCAATCGCAACTGCAGAATGCCCCCACAATCCGCCTCTCGGCAGGCCCCAGTGGGAATCGAACCCAGATCCCTAATGCTGTGAGACAGTCGTGCTAACCATTGTGCCCCATTCCACCCTGCAGTTAGTAGCCTTTACAGGGATCATAACACTTTCCAAAGGCATTTACCTGTCCTGACCCACATTTCTTAGCAGAACTATGCACACAGTTGCAAGAAGATTAGCCAGCCAGTTCCAAGTCAGGAGTGGCTGCTGTGACTCTAAAGGTTAAGGTTCCACTGAATTTTACTTGACAGGCTCATTCTAAGAAGTTCTAGCTACATCTTCCAATCTTTGATGGCACTTCACATCACTAACACATTATGGAGTAAAGCTTCATTTTGTTCTTGGTAGGGAGCCTTCCCTACTGTGGTGTAATAATAGGAATTACAGCGGACAATTTCCTGACCATTTAAAGTAATGTTTGGGAAAATCGTGTTCAGCACCAAACAGCATTTCCAATATTTACTCTTGATAGATGGGGCTCCCTACCAGAAGCGTGAAATTAGAAATTACCTTTTCTTTGCCAGGGCCATTGATTTCATCAATTTTTGTTTTGAAAGGACCTAGTAACAAGAGTGAACCTTCCACTTGTATGTGTGGTAGGATTCCCATAAGTGCAGTGCAAAATTGACTGCATTAATATGTTCTTGCTTTCCCCTATCACCTACCCGACATCATTTAAATCAAGAAAAGGCTACCAGTCCATGAAATTACAGCAGGTCTGTGACCATTGACATAGAAATATGCAAGTCAATGCCCACTCTGCTGGTAGATGCAATGATTCCTACATTCTGCAGCAATCATAGAATCCCTGCAGTGCAGAAGAGGCTATTTGGCCCATTAAGTCTACACCAACTCTCTAACACAGTATCTTACCCAGGCCCTCTCTCCCTGTACCACCCCTGAAACCCCTCACATTTACCATGGCTAATCCAATCCATCTAATTTACAAACCTTGGGGCAATTTAGCACGGTCAATGCACCCACCCTGCACATCTTTGGACTGTGGGAGGAAACCAGAGCACCCGGAGGAAACCCATGCAGACACAGGTAGAATTTGTAAACTCCACACAGACAGTGACCCAAGGCCAGAATTGAACCCAAGTCCCTGGAGCTGTGAGGCAGCAGTGCTAGCCACTGTGCCACCATGTCAATGTGACAATGCTATGTGAAGACCAAGATGTCAGTAAAATGGCTGTTGAAGACATCATGCATTTGTACTGCATACATAACTTGTGACAATGTTGCGCTACCCAAGCATGAGACCTGGGGTAATTAAGGTACAATGCAACCCAAATCCCTCCAGGATGTGATTGGAACATAATTCTAACTCTTGGAAAACAGGGGTGGGTAGAAATGAGTACTACAGTACATGTCCACACAAGGTGTTCAAAATTGTCGTAGTTTGTTGTGTCAAGTGTACATGGGATGTGGGTCACAGCTAATGTGGGTGGCCTTGAGGTCTGCTGCCTGCGCTGTTTTAAAGTTCTTACAGGGCTGTGTCAGTCTAGTGACTGTGACGGGGTGGCTGGGGTAGGGAGGTGGAGTGGGATGTGATGAGAGGCAGGCCAAATGGACTGAGTGGATGAGACCCTGAAAGAGAAAGCAAAATGGTACCCAGTGTGGGTTGGGGAGGGGGACTGGTAATAAAACTCTGCAGTGGCTGCCCAGGGACCTTAAACATTGAGTCATGACAGCAAGGTGATTTTGGGATGATGCAGCCTGAGTTAGAGGGGTGCCTAAAAGCTTTGCCCATCCCTGAAACAGAAAACAATTGTGCCCTCTATCATTCCTGAGGCCTGAACTTAGCCTGAAATGGAGTAAGACCTCCTCCTTTGGTGGCATAGTGGTTAGCACTGCTGCCTCACAGCGTCAGGGGACCCGATTCAATACATGACTTGGGTCCCTGGAGTCTGTGTGGAGTCCGCACGTTCTCCCCGAGTCTGTGTGGGTTTCCTCCAGGTGCTCCAGTTTCCTCCCTCAGCCCAAAGACGTGCTGGTTAGGCGCACTGGCCATGTTAAATTCTCCCTCAGTGTACCCGAACAGGTGCCGGACTGTGGCGACTAAGGGATTTTCACAATAACTTCATTGCAGTGTTAATGTAAGCCTACTTGTGACTAATAAATAAGCTTTTAATACTTCAACCTTCTTTGTGCTTCATTCCAATGCTGCGCGGGATCCTGACTCTAGATTCAAGTTGCATTTATGCTGTGACTCCAGGGTTGATGTGGAATAGAATTGATTGGTTTTAAGGCTATGGGACATACCAAGGTGTATCTGTGGGGCACTCTTACTTCTTCTGGTCTACAACCAAACAAATAAAAAATGTCACTGACTTTCTCAGTCTCTTAGGATCCTGATTCTTCTTATTGCCAGGCTGGCTTGGATCAAAAGTCAGACCCTGTTGACATCATCAGAGCCCTAGCTCCATATTTAAAGAGAACCTTCTGCTCTTGTCTTCTCAACTGTCAAAATAACAGCTTCAAATGCAACCTGTGAAAATACAGTGTGATTGGTGTGGCCAAATTGCTATGACCATTTTAACTGTTACAATCGGCCTCAGTATCATAATCTGATATCAGCCAAGTACAATTTTAGATTTCAACGCGGATCTGGAGGGGAAGACTGAAAATAGCTGCTGCTTTGCCAACAAGAGGAACAGACTGCTTTTCTGTTCACCGCCAAGCAGAATGCTGGTGAGAAGAGATTCCCTGTTTGAAGAGATGAGACATTCAGAGATTTAAAAACTAAGGAACCCCCAGAGGATGCCTTGCTTCTGGAAATCAGTTTGATGATTCGCAGACGATTGACTGTAGGAACTTCAAAAGGATCTTGAAAGACAATAAGACAAAGGAGGGAAATTAGGCCATTTGGCCCATTGAGTCAGCTCTGCCATTCAATCATGGCTGATATTTTTCTCATCCCCATTCTCCTGCCTTTTCCCCATAACCCCTGATCCCCTTATTAATCAAGAACTTGTCTATCTCTGTCTTAAAGACACTCAATGACCTGGCCTCCACAGCCTTCTGCGGCAAAGAGTTCCACAGAGGCCAATTGGCCCAACGAGTCTGCACCGACCGCATTGCCAACCAGGTCCTATCCCCATAACCCTATGCATTTACCCTAGTTAGTCCCTTGGCACTAAGGGGTAATTTAGCATGGCTGATCCACCCAACCTGCACACCTTTGGAGCATAGGAGGAAACTGGAGCACCTGGAGGAAACCCACACAAACACAGGGAGAGTGTGCAAACTCCACCCAGACTGTGACCCAGTTCAGGAACTGAACCTGGTCCCTGACGCTGTGAGGCAGCAGTTCCAACCACCATGCCACTGTGCTACCCATTAGGCAGAAAGTTGAAAACCAGGAGTGAAGGGTAGTAATCTCTGGATTACTCCCAGTGCCACATGCAAGTGAGAGTAGGAACGAGAGGATAGGGCAGATGAACGCATGGCTGAGGAGCTGATGCAAAATGCAGGGATTTAGATTTTAGGAGCATTGGGAACTCCGGGACGGGTTGCACTTGAATTAAAGGGGGATGAATATACTGGCAGGGAGATGTACTAAAGCTACTCAGAAGCATTTAAACTAGTCTGGCAAGGGGATAGGACCCTTAAGAGTAGTGAGACAAAGGGGACATTGCAGCTAATACAGAACTTAAAGAGAGCAAATTAAATAGACAAGCAGACATCAGCACTGCAGGGATCAAGGGGAGACGGATCAATTAAACTCCACTTATTTCAATGCAAGAGGCCTGACGGTTTAGGCAAATAAATTCTGGGCATGGGCGGGTACAAGGGACTGGGATATATAGCTTATGGCTTAGGGAGGGACAGGATTGGCAACTCAATGTTCTAGGGTACAGAAAAATAGAAAGGGAGGCAAGAGAGGAGGGGGAGATGCATTTTTGAATATATATATTTTTGAAAACATTACGGCAGTACTTAGAGAGGATATTCCTGAGGGATAGTCCAGTGAGGCTACATAGGTAGAAGTGAGAAATAAGAAGAGGGTGATCACTTTGATGGGACTGCATTATAGGACCCCCCAACGGGAAATTGAAGAGCAAATATGTAGACAGATTGCAGATAGCTGCAAGAATAATAGGGTAGTAATCGTGGGGGTTTTAAGTTTCAAACCATAGACTCAGACTGCCATAGTGTTAAGGGCTTGGATGGGGAGGTATTTCAGTGTGTTCAGGAAAAATTTCTCAATCAATGTGTAGATGGCTTTACTAGAGAAGGGGCAAAACTGAACCTTCTCTTGGGAAATAAGGCAACTGACTGATTAGTGAGGGAACACTTGGGATCAGTGACCATAATTCGATTAGTTTGAAAATTGTTATGGAAAAGGATACGTCCACAAATTAAAGTTCTAAATTGCAGCAAGGCCAATTATGATGGTATTAGAGAAGAACTTTCAAAAGGTGATTGGGGGAAGCTGTTCGAAGGTAAAGGAACATCTGGCAAGTGGGATGCTTTCAAAAGCAAGATAATGAGGGTTCAAGGCCAACATATTCCTGTTAGTATGAAGGGCAAGGTTGGCAAGAATAGGGAATACTGGATGACAAGAGATATTGAGACTCTGGTCAATAAAAAGTGAGCATATATCAGGTATAGGCAGCTGGGGTCAAGCGATTCCCTTGAGGAGTTTAGGGGGTGTAGGTATATACTTAAAAGGAAATTAAGAGGGAAAAACAGGAAATTGAGATAGCTTTGGTAGATAAGGCAAAGGAGAATCCAAAGAGATTTTAAAAGTACATTAAGGGCAAAAGAATAACTAGGGAGAGAATAGGGTTCCATAAAGGTCAACAAGGTATTCCATGTGTGGTGCCACAGGAGATAGGTGAGATCTTAAATGAATATTTCTCATCAGTAGTTAACATGGAGAAAGACATGAAGTGAGGGAACACAGGGAATAGTGATGTCTTGAAAAGCTTCACATTACAGAAAGGGCATCTGAATTCCCTTTTAAAATTTCCCATCAATTGATTCTCAGACTCTCTTTGTCTTTCATTTCCTTTTTCACTTGCCTCTGTATTTCTTTGAACTCAGACTGATTTTCCATTGCGGACTGGTGCAACCAGTGGGAAAAATGAGGTGGAAGCTACAGGCCCCACTGACAGTTTCCTCCGCCATTACCATAGAGTCCCCAACCCACGGACACAGAATAACCCACCCCATGGACACAGAACGACCCACCCTGCTGTGGAATACCCATCCGTCCCACATACAACACTCTCCCAGCACTGTCCCTGGCACTGTCTGGGCATGACCCTCTCCGCCTACTCACCAGCATGCCTCTTGAAAGTTCTGCTTGCCAGGTTCATGTCAAGTAGATCTATCACGATTCTCGTCGACATGCCCTCATGCAGATGCGAATGCACAATTTAATGGGGAGAGGCTCTGTCAGGCCTGAAGGCTCACAATATTTAAATATATACAAATGGGGATGCCAGTGTTCAACGTTGAGATACCCATTACATCATTGGCAGGAGGCAGGGACAATCATAGCAGGAAATCCTGCTGGCATTAAACACAATTCAGGCTTCCTGCAGGACTCTCTACCCCCCGTCACTCAGCTTGCCCCCCAAAAACAGGAGTGCAAAATCCTCCCACAATAGCCGTCATATAACCTCTCTCTTAGCAACGATCACCAAAGTTCGATCCTGAATTATAAGCCACTTTTTCACAATTTAGCATGGAAATGCAAAGGGTGCTGGTGATTATATGTCCAGCAGCAGAATTCAAAGGGTGGTTGTAGGAGCGGACACCAGGGCAGGATGTGAGGTTAGTCCCCACTGGGAATGCCAGGAAGGAAGCAGTAAAAGAGAAAGACAACGCCATTGGAGTTGATCCTCTTAAAAAGGCAACAAGCAGGGTCACATTGACCCAATGGACAAGGCTGTGAATGACGAAGGGTCATCCAGATTTGAAACATTAGCTCTACTCTTATTTCAAGAAGAAATTAGATATAGCTCTTGGGGCTAAATGGATCAAGGGATATGGAGGTATCAGAATATTGAATTTGATGAATAATGAATGGCAGAGCAGTCTTGAAGGGCCGAATAGCCTATTCCTCCTTGTAGTTTCTCTGTTTCTATATTTCTTTTTCCACATCTGCTGTCAGACCTGCTGAGACTTTCCAGTATTTTCTGTTTTTGCAATGGTGGCCTCGATTGAGATGACAGTAGTTGAGAAAGAAGACTGAAGAGTAGTTATGGGTTAGGGTAGCATTAGTGGGAGAAAGCTCATTAAAGCTGAGAAACAATCGGAGGCGTAGCTTGGTGAGAGGAAGGAAAAGACAGACAAGTAAAAGGCTTGAGGTGGAAAACTGTAGGTAAACTAATTTGGAGCTGTAATCAAAATGCGCAATAAATCACATAGGCAAAACAGAGATATATGAAGGGATGGGTTGCTGTACATTGTGTTTCACTTGTTGGATGCCTTTGCTAAAGCAATTGGTTGAAATTAGAAACTCAGTATTCACTCCTGACTACAAACACACTGTGCAGCACCATTGGACTCGCTTTTATTTCTGTTTCTTTAATGGAAATTTTGCTTTGAGCTGAAGAATTGCATAAAATAACCAACAGATTCTAACTTTAGAAAGCTCTGTTCCAATTTTAACACATCAGGTTGTGGCCTAATGTTCCACAGAACAAAAATTGCCAGTGTCAACAGTGAACTATACTGAAGGGATAATAATATTGTACAACACCATTAATCTACTGTGCAGGATTGCTTTATTTGGCGCATTTCTTTATAGTGTTGTAACAAGGTTGAAGTCTCATTGATCACTTCTACACATCACATAAACTTCAAAGAATTCTTCCACAGAATACATTAATAGAACATTAATATCGTTCCAGCTACTCATTTAGTTAAAAATACCAAAGTGACATTGTCTTAATGGTTGATAGACTCTCTTGTTTAACCTGTTGCCTAATTAACCTCAAGTTATTATGCCTATATTTAAATATATTTGCATCATAATCAGTTTCACATTAACGTTGATGCATAAATTAAATTACAAATTCGACTGGCTTTTCTTTTAGAATTTGCTATGAAATGGTGAATGCATTTTAAAATCATCTTTTTTAACCAATATTTCTATTTTGACTGAGACGCATTTTACAAAATGCAAATAATAGGGCTAGAATATAGATAGGCTAATGTGGCATTGTGCATCAGGGACATAATGTATTACTGTTCTCTTTCATCAAGATAAGCAACATGCAGAAACAGATTACAGTAATAAAATCATCACCAAAATAAGAAGCTCGCAGGATACAGAATAACAAATAAAATGATGAGTTTACAGGGCTCAGATGTTTGCAAAGGGTTGCAGTTTGCTCTTGTGACTTACCACTCAAGATTTCACTCTTACAGCTCATTGTTATTCTAAATTAATTTCTTCCAGTGGTGTACAAGTAAACTTATGTCCACTACATTGTGCAGCCTTTTCCAAACAACTTGATATAAAGATGAAAAAAAAGTAGGATATTTACTTGATGGATCATCATCCAATAACATGTAGGCATCCAGCTCTTTCCAGGCTCCTTTGATGTGCATTAAGGTGACAATGACTTTCTTGGAGCAGTGAACATTCTTCACTCACCTTCTGGTAATGGTATGAACTGGCTTCTGATGTTTGCTCTTTTTTTTAATCATTGTCCTTTCCTCCCTTGTAACAGAGTGTTCCAACAATACAGCTCCCGAGAACTTTCATATCACGATTTAAACCAAGCTATGCATTCTCTGACATGAAGGTTCAATTCAATGGGAAATGAGTTTGGGGTTTCCACTATTCTATCAATAATAAGCCCCTTTCATTCTCATAGTGACATTTGTCTTTTCCTCGCTGTTCGTGTTGGCTTCAATAATCAGTCATTTTGTACCAGCCTTAATATACATTGATTCTCTTGGTAATTGGCTATCACTTGTTAGACCTGAAAGATATTAATTCCACATCAGTCACAATGGGCAGCCAGCTATGACATAATGATGAAACAAACTCCAGTACATCGTAAATACGTCATACAGGGATGGCCTGGAGCTATAATCTTATTTTAGACTTCAGATAAATTAATTGATTGACAATGCCAACCTAAAATTGCTGTGAGGTAATCATTGTTCTCCAAATTTCTAAACTGTAAGGCAGTCATCCTCCCAATTCTTCTATGCTACTCAGAAACTTAAGACTATTACAGACGCCACCTCAAGGTCCTGGAGAGGTGCCATCAACTCTGTCTGAGATAGATTCTCTGCATCAGCTTGGAAGACAGGCGTACTAACATCAGTGTCCTTGAAAGAGACAAGAGCACCAGCATCAAGGCCATGATCATCCAAAACCAACTCCATGTGCATCAGATGTCAGAGTCCCAACTGCTAAAGCAAATCTTCTTCTCCCAGCTCAAGGAGGACACCAAACAAGAGGAGAATAAAGGAAGCACTTCATAGACACTCTGAAGGCTTACCTCAAGAAATGCAACACAGATGTCAACATCTGGGAGACCCTTGCTCAGAGGAGACCTACTTGGAGGAACCTCCAACAAAAACAGAAACAAAAGCTGTTTGAAGGGACTCAATTCTTCAAGAACACTTGACAGCAAGAGAAGGTGCAGAAAAGGAGCCTGAAAAATAGTAAAATCATAGTATCCCTATAGTGCAGAAGAAGGCCACTTGGCCCATCAAATCTACACTGACCACAATACCATCCAGGTCCTACTCCCGTAACCACACATATTCACCCTGGGTTAATTTAGCATGGCCAATCAACCTAACCCACACATCTTTGGACTGTGGGAGGAAATCGGGAGCACTCAGAGGAAACCCACACAGACACAACAAGAACGTGCAAATTCCACATAGATAGTGACTCAAAGACAAAATTGAACACAGACCCCTGGCGCTGTGAGGCAGCAGAGCTAACCACTGTGCCATTGTGCCATCCTGCAAATGAATGCTAAAAATCTCGCATCCAAGGACCAATTCCACCTTCCAGAAGGCAATCACATGCCAAGTGTGATTAGGCAGTTCTGAATTGATCTGCGTTTAGTGTCTAATGTTGACGCTAGTGCGCACTAACCATCCATTTACCCATAAAAGAACAAATTGTGCCTCACTTAATGTTGGGACAGAAAGTGACTGAGATTGAGCTGGATAAGTTTGGTTTGAATGGTTGAGCTTTACAGACATGTGAAGAAATCCTCAATAGTTCAGAGTTTTAAAATCAGAACTTTGGAAATAATTCAATACTTTCCACATGGTCAGTGTTACTAAATATTTGCTGCAACTTCCAGAAAAAAAATGCTAATTTACAGCTGCCTATCATGTAGAAATGACGTTGGTTTTGGATGCTGCAATAAACTCCATAAGGAAACTTTCCAAAGTTGAATTCAGCATCTCAGAGGAAATTTAACTAATTATCATATTTTTGATGCAAGTCTCAAGACAAATCCCCTTCCTGTTGTTAACGAATGTGCTCAGATGAAAGTCATATGATATCAAACGATTTCTCTCAATTTATTACTTGCATCAAATTTTAATAGCATCCCAATAGTAAAGAGTCGACATGTACACAGAACCTTGTCCTCATTGATGTGATCATTCTCAACAACTGTTGAACAGTTCTCTGGCAACAAATGTTCCATACAATGTATTTTTATACAAGCAACTTTAATGCTTTTCAGATTAACTGTGGTACCAATGCTTTAGGCTTACCATATTGAATGACTATGGCAGAAATCTAGTGCAGATATTATTTGTCGGAAGAACTTTCTGGCCTCCTTTGGTGTCAGTCGTCCTTTTTTCACAAGATAATCAAAGAGCTCTCCCCCAGAAACATGTTCTAGCACCAAGTACCTGCAAAAACCAAATAACACAAAACAAATCAAAAAGTGATGATAAAAGATCTGATGAGTTATATAACTGTAACATCTTAAATTGGAGGAACATTCCATTCAAGGGGTTTGTACCTTTCTTGAAATGTTTTGACAAATTCTTTACCTGGTTTGCCAATCAACATGTCATCGTGGCAAAACACAAACACAATGCTCTGTAAATAGTGCACCCGATGCAGAAGCATCATGTAGTTATCCTCCCCACCACCGTGTCTAAGATAATGATTCTTTATGACATATTTGCTTATCACAAACACACACTCAATTTTGGTAAATATGATACACCACTAATTCAGTTAAGATCAAGTCTTTAACTAGTTCACAGGTACAAAGAACAGTACAACACAGGAACAGGCCCTTCGGCCCTCTAAGCCTGTGCTGATCACGATGCCTACCTAAACTAAAACCAAATGCACTTATGGAGTCTGTATCCTTCCATTCCGATCCTATTCTTCTAGATGCCCCTTAAATGCTGCTATTGTACCTGCTCCTACCATCTCCCCAGGCAATGTGTTCCAGACATTCACCATCCTCTGTGTAAAAAACATACCTCGCACATCTTCTCTGAACTTTTCTCCATGGAACTTAAACTTATGTCCCCTAGTACTTGGCTTTTCTACCTTAAGAATGAGCATCTGACTATCTACTCCCTTGTGTCCCGAGGTTTGTCTCTTTAAAGTTAGAACAATATCTAGTTATTTAAAGAAAATATTTTTCTTCCCCACCAGAGTTTCAAAGGTTCATTTGGATCAGTTTTTTTTTTACTCATTCATGGGACAGGGGCATTGCTGGCTGGCAAGCATTTATTGCCCATCCCTAGTTGCCTGAGGACAATCGAGAATCAACCACTTTGCTGTGGCTCCGGAGTCAGATGTGGGCCAGTTGTGGGGCAGAAAGACAATGATAAAGTTGGAGGTCATCTCTATACTTGCCTATTCCAAAGCACTGCTGGCTAACCTCCCATGTTCTACCCCGAATAAATCTGAGGCCATCCAAAACTCTGCTGCCCATGTCCTACCTCCTACCAAATCCTGTTCACCCATGACCTCTATGAAGATTAACCTACACTGGATGGAGAGAGAAACAGAGTTAATGGTGCAGAATTTTACAAGAATGATTCTAAGTGTCCAGCTGGCATGAAAATGGGAGAGTTCCCAATTGGTTTTTTGGGTGGGTTTTCACACCCAATCTTATGGACTTAAGACATTGAAAAAATAATCTAGGCTGTTTCCAACTGCGGCAAGCAGTGGACTGGGCTTAATTCAGCAGCCAGTCTATAGAGAGAGTCATTGTGCATGTGCAGACCTCTGATTCTGCACAGGTGCAACTGCAACAGCAGGGATCTGATAGACAGAGAGAGAGAGCTGTCAGGCCCCTGCTGTTGCAGGCAGCCAGAACTAACCAACCCTCCCCCCACCCTCCCCACTGTGCCAACTCCCTCCCACAGTCAAAGGGGCCCTCAGCCAATCACGATCCCAACACCGCCACCCAGACCCATTGTGCCCCTCCCTCCAATCACAGGCAGAGTGCATAGCGGCTCCTCTCACCCTGGTCTGATCACAGGCAGAATTTGCAGTGGCCTCCCCCTCCCTCAGCGATTGGTCCACCCCTTCAGGCTCTGCCCAGTTTAGGCCTTGCCCCCTATAAGCCTGATCTCCCACAGGCCCCACCCCTAGCCCTGCCCTCATTCCCACACCCCCCAGTGGCCCCACTCTGGCACTGCTCCATTGGCCCCACCTCCTGCCTGGTGAGCAGTGGGCATTGCTATGGTGGCAAGATCGAGCTGGCACTGCCCCAGGCACCCCCCATCCTTTAGCCTCCCTGGGAGGCTTCAATTGCCTCTGGTTCCACCAGCGAGGCCAACACAACTGACCCCCATTCATGGGGAGCAGTGCTTTCCTTGCCAGAGACAACCTTTCTCAGCGAGGCCATAAAGCCAAGTGAGTCTGGACAATTCAACGCCGGGGTAGCTAAACACATGGAAATAAAGATTTCAATAAATTTCAATAATTTATTCAGCCTCTTGCCCATTTCTGGTGTGAAGCAGACAGCGCCAGAAATCTGGCCATCATAAGATCGCAGGAGCCAAGAAATCAGGCATGATCCTTGGGCACGCTCAGCCCATCGATAGCGGGGCCAGCCATAAAATCCCGGCTGATGTTTCAGTCTGTCTTAGACAGCTGAAGCCAGGGAGGAACATGATGGATAGTATTAAGAGAGGGGTGGAGTAGGTGGAGCAAAATATCTCAGGGTTAGGTGTGAGTTCTGTTATTGACACATTCTGCTGCCTTACTTTTATGCCACTTGCAGCACCTTCGTTTTACTCTATAACACTATTTCTAACATCCATTTGTTTTGTGTCCTTGGCATATTTGTCTAATCTCTCAAAGCTCCCACCTATCCCTGACGTACTTTCCTCCGCCTCTCTCAAACAGTACAAAATCCATCACATTTTTCCCTCCTTATCTCTGAAGATGAGTTACACGAACTTGAAACACTGGGCGAAATTACGCGGCCTCACTCGAACAAGTCCAGAAGATCTCACCTGAGGTCAACAGACATTTCCATTGTCCGCCCTGCTCCCACTCTGACTCCATTGCAGGCAGGGTAGTAAATTTTTGGTTAACTCTGTTTCACTTGCCACAGATACTGCCAGACCTGCTGAGTTTTTCCCAACATTTTCTGTTATTATCTCCCACAGTATTTTGCTTTTAACCTCGATTGGCTCATGATAAAGCAAGGCCTCCATTTTTAAATTCACAGTTTCTTCCAAGTTCCTCCGTGGTCTCATCCCTTCCTATCTCTGTTATTCTCCCATAATTCTAACCTCTTAAGTACCCTGATTTTGATTGCTTCACCACTGGTGGCCATACTTGCCGTTGCTGAGGGCCTGTTCTCGGGAATTCCTTTCATAAACCTTTCCATCTCTTAAATGGTCATCTGCCCTAGTATTTCCTTTTGAGGTTCAGTGTCAAATTTTGTTTTACAGTGTTCTTGTGAAGTGCCTTGAGGTGGTTATCACATTAGAGGCACTGTATAAACACAAACTGTTGTTGTAGGTTTTTTGATAGGGGGTGGCAATTTATGAGGTATAATAAACTACAGATAGAAGCTACTGTTCACAGAATCCCTACAGTGCAGAAGGAGGTCATTCAGCCCATCAAGCCTGCACCGGCAGCAATCCCATCCAGGTCCTATCCCTATAACCCCACGTTTTTAGCCTGCTAATCCCTCTGACACTAAGAGTCAATTTATCATAGCCAATCAATGTAACCAGCACATCTTTAATACTGTTGGGAATATTTTTGTATAGCATAATTCTGCTCTCTATTTTAACCTATTTCAGGTCAGAGTAGGCAGAAGAATGTTGAACAAATGTGTTCGTATTTACTCACTAATACTGCCAACAAATATTTGTCAACTTTAGTATTGAATTGGGACAATGTAGGTTCTAAAAAGAAACAGATCTATAAATAAAGTTTTCAAACTAATTCATTTTCTTCAAGGTATTAGATGGCTTAAACAAATTCAAATAAAACAAATTTAAAATTCAACAGAGCTTTCTACAAACAGGTGAGAATCGCTGGGGATGGTTTTAGCATCATGCTATTTATGTAGTGCTGAAGTTACCATAGTAACAATAAAGTGCATCAATAATTAATTATGGATGTATAATAATGGCACTGTCAGCATGGCGATTATAAATACATTTCAAAAAGTTATATTGTTCGTCATCATTTTTCTTTCTGAATTGGTAAAGAGGTGTAAAGTCGCACAGGGATAGAAAGCTGGTTCACACTTGTGTATCCGCATGGTGACTTTGGCTTGGCTGTCATGCTGAGGTAACAGGTAACTGTACATTCAGTGGTACTTTTGTATTTTCATAATAAAGATCCATGGGATTGACACTAAAATGCACATTTGCAAGCCATGTGCACCAACGCAGCCACTGCTGCCAATCAAAGTCAACAGAAATAGAAAGTCACAATTTCCATGGCTAAAGAGCAAACTTGCCTGTCTACATTTCCCGTTGCCGCAGAAAAACAGCCAGCATAATTGAGGACCTCATGAGGACATACTCTCCTCCATCTTCTTCCATCAGGAAAAAAATACAAAAGTCTGAGGACAAAAGTCGGTACCAACCGATTCAAGAACAGTTTCTTCCCTGTTGTCATCAGACTTTTGAATGGAGCTACCTTATATTAAGCTGATCATTCTCTACATCCTATGTTGAATGGAACACTATATTCTGCATCCGCTCCTTTCCTTCCCTCCTATGTATTCTATGAATGGCATGTTTTTTTCTGTATAGAGCGCAAGAAACAATACTTTTCACTTTACCCAACAGGTGTGACAATAATAAATCAAGTCAAATCAAATCCTTGGATTCCTGGCATTCACTCCTTTTAAGTTGGAGAGTGCCATTTCTGATGAAAAAATTGTTTGCCTTGTTTCCGTGACACTTTTCCAACATTCAACTTCCTTCAAACCTCCTAGCACTCAGTGAACAGCAGAATAGTACGAATAACTCAGGGTATAGGTTGGTAATCTGGTGTAGGTCTCCAAGGCAGTAGGAGACATCTAAAGAGAGGAACTAACTTGCAAAATAAGGCAAGAAAGGCAGCTAATGAAAATAATTTACAAGTTACACAGCAAAAACTTCTTTGTCCAGACTCAGTCCAATTTTGTAAGTTCTTGATGTATTTAAAATAATGGCTTTCACATTGTTTTCCCTGAACTTTTCCTTGATTACATATTTTCAGAAGTCAATGTAATCATCTTACAAGAAAGCCAGAAAACCTAATTACAACCAATGAGCAATCATTTTGCATTGTGTGCTAAAGTGTTTCTGGCTATAAAAATGTGTGGTGCATGGCTTCTCTGCAAGAATAATTCAAATCTGTTATTCAGTTCAATCCTATTATGTTTAGCAGATCAAATTATGACATTTCCAACATGTTTTTTAACATCCAGACTACTTGGAAGAGATTGAAGAGGACTACCCTACTTAGTCCTCTTCAATTGTTCAGTTACTCCTTAATCCACTTAATCCTGCTTATCAGAAAAATAAATCAACAGTTACAAACACTGGGCAAACTGTTAGCAGTCTTTGCAGAGTGGGAATTGTTAACATAACTTCAACTGCAACACAAAACAAGCTGCACGGTGGCACAGTGGTTAGCACTGCTGCATCACATCTCTAGTGTGCCACGTTCGATTCTGGGCTTGGGTTACTGGCTATGTGGAGTTTGTACATTTTCCCAATGTCTGTGTGGATTTCCGCTGGGTGCTCCGGTTTCCTCCCATAGTCTGAAAGACGTGGTGGTTAGGTGCACTGACCTGAACAGGTGCTGGAGTGTGGCGACTAGGAGAATTTCACAGTAACTTCATTTGCACCGTTAACGTAAGCCTTACTTGTGACTAATAAATTAACCTTACTTTCTTTTTAAACTTTAGACGAGCAAGTAAGGTAACAGCATCTTCGGAGATGGTGCTCTGTTTTGACACAAATTGTAATATTTTATGGTTCATGCAGCCTATATGGGGCATAATTTGGAAACCAAGGGAAAGGAAGAATTTATGTGAAGATTATAGGCACACAATGCCAGTCATGGCATGAATAGCTTGCTGGTTTTATAATTGTTAACTCAACAGGAAAATTTCATTTGTCCTTTAATAACCTGCCTTTTACAATAACAGATTGCAAAGGGGTTCTTGTACAATTATTTCTACCACATGTGTTGAGATTATTTCGAAGGTTTGTACGTGATGCTTTTTCGTTCTGCCAACATTGTTTTGCAGCGGCTGTGTGCCAGCACTGACAGCTGTTGGGCTCTCACTTTGTCTCAGGCAACTGATGAGTTCACACCAGGGACAGAGAGAGTAAAGCCGCAGTCCATGTTTTACTCAATGCCAACAAATGTAAATGCTGCCAAAATTCACTCAACAATTAAAGAAAATTCTCAATTGTTGTGTAAAATTCATTCCTACTTTCTGTTCCTCTGCCTCTTGTAGCCTATTCCTTTACCTTTCCCCTCACTCCCCCTCTTTCTTACTTTCGCTCCCTCTTGATCTGTTCTTTTTTGTATTCCCTTCATCGCCTTCCAGCCCATTTAACTCACTCTCCTCTCTCTTTCTGCTGGTTTATCCCACTCCCTCAGCTTCAGTGAGCAGCTGACTGTCCAGTAGTAACATCAGCTGGGACCAGAACACTTATCTAACAATAAAAGTGCCATTCACTGCAACACTTCTCCTTTCAATCACAGCCAACAATGAGCACTCCCAGTTCAGCTACAGTACAGGCTAAATGAAGAGTATACTTCATCTCCGCCTGTACCTGCGGATAGCATTTTCCTATATGTGTGGGACCTCTGATTACCTATTATAAATCCAATTATTGCTGATTAATAAGCAGTTTTGTTCTCTGGATAGGAACTAAGTTAAGACTCTTCAAGCTCCTTCATTATAACCACAATAGAAAGGACAAAATGACTTTGTTGCTTTGGATTCTAAATCCTGGTCACAGAGGTGAAACCTGGACTTAGACATCCCACTTATCTGCATAACCCAGTCAGTTGCCTGATGAGCAGTTTTGATGAGTAAGATAGGAATTAAAAAGCAGAAGTGCAATGATGTTGGAGCAGCAGAAAGTGAGTGGCAACAACATTCAAAGCAGCTGTTCTCAGAAACAGGACATTTGCAGAAATCTGCTGGCTCTATTGTTAATTATTATGATGTTTTATTCATAGTAAGCATGGACCTTTATGTGTGTCCACCCACAGAAGATAAGGTGGAAAATTCTTAGATAAACCTAACAAAATAATTCAGAGAAAGTAGAAGCAGCAATGACTCCACAATGCAGTGAAAACAAATATATGAATGGCTTCTGTGTGATCTGTCTTTATCATGGAAAATTCAATACCTTTTATATTTCTTTATCAAATGTTAGCAGCTGACCAGCTGGTGGCTATTTTCACATGTTTATCACTTGCTGGAAATAGACAATCTCTGCTTAGCTGAAAACATTTTATATGTATTGTGTGCTGATATTAAAGGATGGATGAATCATTTCTGTCTGGACAAATTTCTGAAGAAAGTCACTAAGTCATTTTTGGACCCAACTGTACGAAGCAGAGCTAATCTTTAGGGACTTTTTGTTGCATTTTATTTATTCTTGGAATGTGAACATCCCTGGCAAAGCCAGCATTTATTGTACGCCCCTCATTGCCATGAGATGGTGAGTACTCTCTTGAAATGCTACAGTCCGTGTGTTGTAAGCGCCCAGTGCTGTTAGGAAGGTAGTGCCTGAATTTCGACCTCGTGTCAGTGAAGGTACAGCAATATATTGACAAGTCACAATGGTGTGTGGCTTGAAGAGAACTTGTAGGTTCCCATGGAGATGTTCCCACGAGTTTACTGCTCCCAGGTGGTTGAGGTTGCAGGTTTGGAAGGTGCTGTCAAAAGCAGCCTTGTTGAGTTGCTGCAGTACATTTTGTATTTGGTGCGTGTTGCTGTCACTGTGTGCCGGTGGTGAAAGGAGCAAACGTTTAACTTGTGGATGGGATGTTGATCAAGTGAGCTGCTTTATCCTGGATGGTGTCCAGTTTCTTGAGTGCTGTTGGAGCCACAATCATCCAGGCAAGTGGCGAGTGTATAATCACATGAATATTACTTACCACTTTTCAGCCCAAGTCTGAATGTTATTCAGTTCATGATGCAAACAAGTGGCTTGAATGGCAGCTACCCGCGCTTCAATAAATACTTTGTGGGTCAGCCTTAGCACAACATTTTCACAGATCTTCTAAGACTCAATTGAAACTAGCAGGTCTGCTCTCATACTGATGAATATTACCTCTGCACAGAGAGGCCAGAAGAAGGATAATCATCATCATTAGTACCAGCACACATGCTCTGCCTGAAGGCAGCTTCTAGGCTCATTATCAGTTGATGTTTCATCCTGAGCTGATTTCTTGGTAGATTTTGTCAGTGGTTGTTTGCCATTGCCTTCCACTCAGGGGCAAAGTGAGGAGGCAGGACCCAAGTCTACCTCAGCCAGAATGGGAATCAAATTTCTGCTGTTGGCATAATCATCTATTCAACTGAGCTAATTAGCTTGCTAAGAATGGTAATAGCAGCCATTCTTTCTTATACAGCGACAGGGAGCCTAACACCAAAGGCTTCCTCCAATATCATCATGAGAGGGCTTTAAACTTGGGATAAGTACACCTTGTCACAGAAAATCAAGGATACCAAAATACATCCCTCAGGGGGCAACAGCTTAACTGACATAAGGACTTTGAAAACCTCAGAAATCCACTTCCTAGCTTTCTGACAGCAAAAGACATCAGGTCGAATGAAGAGATTAGGAGTACAGGTCAATGCCACTGAGGGCGCAAGAAACACACGCAATAGTACAAAGCAACAGTTTTGAATTGTTAGAATTTTGAAACTAATGTACTGAGAAGTGAGACTTGCTTGGCAATAAAGCCTGTGATAGTACAGTGGTTAGCACTGCTGCCTCAGAGCATCAGAGAACTGGGTTCAGTTCCTGGCTTGGATCACTGTGTGGAGTCTGCAATTTTTCCTGAGTCTGGGTGGGTTTGCTCGGGGTACTCTGATATCCTCCCACAGTCTGAAAGATGAGCTGGTTAGGTGTATTGACCATGTTAAATTCTCCCTCAGTGTACCCGATTAGGCACCAGAGTGTGACAACTTGGAGATTTTCACAGGAACTTCATTATAATGTCATTGTAAGCCTACTTGTAACATAATAAAATAAACTTTTTAAAAAAGTTTACCCTGGAGTTAGACAGAAAGGTCCAAATGCTCCCCGACCCTATGACTGTCCTGGAACCTACAATCCCACCTGACCCTTGCACACAAGAATATTTATTATCCAACCCCAGCCTTTCTGGAAACAAGTCTCCATTATTGTCATGATGTTCTATTCACACGTGCCCATTTCTGCTTGAAGGTCATGAACCGTATTTTGTATGTTTACATACATGCACTGTAAACGTGAATTCAATCTCACTGTATTCCTTCAGTATGATGCCATGTAATGCCTTGCTGTTTCTTATTCAAGTACTATCTGTCTCTCCCAGTCCCTCACACTTCTTGTTTCTCCTTTCCATTGCTGAACCTTGGTTTTCATTTCTGCACCTAGTTGTATTATCCCTCTCCTGCACACTCTAGCATCCCATCAGGTCATTAATTCCAGAAAATTGTCCAATTTGTGCACATCCCATGTCCTCCAATACTAGTCCTAATGTTCCAGGAACCTAAAGTCCTAGTTTCATAGAACCCTACAGTGCAGAAAGAGGCCCTTTGGCCCATCGAGTCTGCACCAAACACAATCCCACCCAGGCCCTACCCCCACATATTATACCCACTAATCCCTCTAATCTACACATCCCTGGACACTAAGGGGCAATTTCTTAGCATGGCCAATCAACTTAACCCACACATCTTTGGACTGTAGGAGGAAACCCACACAGACACGAGGAGAATGTGCAAAACTCCACACAGACAGTGACCCGAGCCGGGAATTGAACCCAGGACCCTGGAGCTGTGAAGCAGCAGTGCTAACCACTGTGCTACCGTGCCGCCCACTAGTTTCTGCACCATCTCTCCAGTCACACATCCATCTGCACTGTTGTCCTATTGCTATACCCAGTAGCATGTGGCACCAATGATAATCTGAAGACTATTATGTTTAAAGCCCTACCTCTTAGTCTCTTTCCTAGATCGTTAACATCTACCCGGAGGACCTCACTCCACATTTGACCTGTGGACCATCACCTCTGGTTGTTTACCCATTGCCCGCCAATCCCCTCAGAGTATTATGAAGCCGCTCAGTGACATCCTGGGCACTGGCAACAGGAATGTAACATACCATCCTGAATCTTGTTTTGGTTGTGGAAAGGTTCTTCGAACTATAGAATTCCCCTCTGACCACTGCTCCTCCCTGCACAGTGCAGCCATCCCTGATGCTGTAGTCCTGGCTTTGGCTGCAATCCTCAGAAGAACCACCATCCTTAATAGTATTGAGAATTGAATGCTGTTGAGAGAGCAAGATGGGTTGGTACGACTTCTGTACTACCTGCCTGGGCCTCTTCAACCGTCCCAGCAGTTACCAGTTTCCTCTTTGCTTGCACACCATTCAGCTGGGGGGGGGGTGACCACCTCCAGAAACATTCTATGCATGTTGCTCCCAGCCTCATAGATGCACCACAGTGACTCCAGTGGCTGCCCAGAGCATGAAAGCATTTTGGGAGTTCCAACACTGCGCAAGATACACATTCCACAGGGCTGAGGTGACCTGTCATGTTTCTATTTATTAGGATAATGACTAAATTAAGAAAAATAAGCTTAAGTAAATACTCAGCAATCAGCTCCTTTCTCGTGATGATGTTGCTTTATTGTGTAAGTGGTTTTTTAATGTTTTTACTTGATTCTTATCTAAACATCTCAGATTTTAATTTAGTGAAAAAATAGGAATTCTTTAATATTACCATCTCTCTTCAGCCAGCTTAGTTCAATATCCCATTAGCTAACAAAAATCCATCTCTTTCAGACTTGAAAGCTCCAAGCGACCGGAGTCCACTGCCTTTTGGGTGCAGAAAATTTGAGATTTCCACTACAGTGTGTGTGAGTTTATGCTTCCCGAGTTCTCGCCTTCATAGCCTGACTCAAAATTGAACATTATGTGCAATTGTTCTTATTTCCCCTACTGGGCAAAGTAATTGCTCTGGGTAAATGCTGCTGAATCCTTTCAAACTTTTAAACATGCCACTTACTCCGCAATCTTCTATACTCAAAGAATTAAAAGCCAGGTTTACGGAGCCTGGCATTAGAATGTAATCCTCTAAGCTCCAGCATCTTTTTTATTTATTTGTGGGACATGGGTGACGCTGGCTAACCAGCATTTATTGTCCATTCCTAGTTGTCACTTTCTCATAGGGCAGTTGAGAGTCCACCACATTGCTGTGGCTCTGGGGTCACATGTAGGCCAAACCAGGTAAGGATTTCCTTCCCTAAAGAACATTAGTGAACAAGATGGGTTTTCTGACAATAGTTTCATGGTCATCAGTAGTTTCTTAATTCCAGGTATTTTTATTGAATTCAAATTCCATCATCAGCCATGGCAGGATTTGAACCCAGGTCACCAGAATATTAGTTGAGTTTCTGGATTAATAGTCAAGCTATAATATTACTGGACCATCACCTCCCCTTTACACCTCCTCTGCATATTTTAGTGTGCAGACCTTCCAAAGCCAATATATCCTAACCTGAGTTCAAAACTGAATGTAATGTTCTGAAAAGGTCTGACCAAGGCTGTGTACAAACCGAAGCATAATCTCCTCGCCTCTGTATTCCAACTCCTTTGCAATTAAGACCAACACCAATTATCGTTTTGAATTTGTTTTCTGGAGTTAAACAATGTACTTCCACTTTTTATAGTTCCAAGTTTTGTCACCATTTAGAAAACTTTTTTGGGTCTAAAACAAACTCCATCTGCTTTAGCTTTTAATCATTCAGTTCATTGTTCTTTACCTCTTTGCAGCCTGTCCTGCACTACTTAAACTGCCCTTCCTAATTAGTGTAGTTTTTAACTCTGCATTCCTTCACCCAAGTCAATAATAAATGATTGTCTCCCTTTTCTTTAGATCTACTGTCATCACCCAGCTCTTCAAAAAAATGCATAATTCCACCCCCACCCTTGTAAACTATTGGCCATTCTTCTTGAATGTGTAGTCACCTCCCAAATGTGTCCCCATATCAAGGGCAACTAGGAATAAGTATTAAATGCTGACCTTGCTAGTGATGCCCATATCTTAGAACGATTCTTTACGGGAAGGTCCAAAGAGAAATCATGAACCCAAATTGGGGACCTGAATTCTCAGCAGCATCTAGATTGATAAGCTGCATCCCAACTTAAACATAGATGAGCAAAATAATTACTTTTAGCAGCTGTTCTATTACAAGAGTATCTCACGTGTAAAACATTGAACTAACACCTGTAGCTAAGATAAAATCCTACATTGCAGAAGGAGTCCATTTGGCCCATCAAGTCTGCAGTGACTACAATTCCACCCAGGCCCTATCCCCATAACCCCATGCATATACCCTAGCTAGCCCCAATGACACCAAGAGGCAAATTGGCATTGCCAATCCACCTAACTCAGACATCTTTGCACTGTGGGAGGAAACCGGAGCACCCAGAGAAAACCCATACAAACATGGCGAGAATGTGCAAACTCCATGCAGTCAGTGATCCAAGCCAGGAACTGAACCTGGGTCTTTGGCGCTGTGAGGCAGCAGTGCTAACCACCATGCCACCTAAGATATCTGGGTTGTGATGGTGACATGGACAACACTCAGAATATTTGCTCGATAGAACAGTTGAGGGGAGATACTTCACTATGTAAAACTCCTCATGGAATAAAGACATATAGCCCTCAAAACATATTCCACTCGGTCCAAAAATTCTAGAACTAGCAGCTATAAGCTCAGGGTCAGAGGAGGGAAAATAAACAGCAAACCACTTTAACCAACAATGGATTCAGCAAACATATTCTTCATGTTTAAAAGTATGCTGTTTCTCAGAGAGTAAGATAAACGCGACCTATCTCCATTGCCATGCGCCAATCATCACAAGCACTTGGACTCTGCCAGTCTGAGTTCTACTATATTTTTGAAAGCTGAATTCAAAGTGAATTGGGCCTGAATTGTAAATTTGGTTTACAGATGAATGATCAAGATTGTGCATTTCCAAACATGAATGTTCCTCGGTAAAGAGATTGCAATTCTCTCAGTGTGCAGCCTGTTAAAATGAGACCTGTTTACAGCAGGATATCAAATGTCCGCTAAAAGCCCATGATTAGAAATGGAGATCATGTTGTACAAAGAGGGATGTGTCATCCCACAAAGACTTACTATAGGTTGACACCCACATATGTTACTTTCAAATATCCTCATCCAATTTCAGATTATTGAATCTTGCATTCAACTGCAAAAAAAAGCCAAGGGTTTTTCAGAAACATTTGGGCTGGCACGGTGGCAGAGTGGTTAACACTGCTGCCTCACAGCACCAGGGACCTGGGTTCAATCCCAACCTTGGGTAACCATGTAGAGTTTGCTTGTTCTCTACTTGGGTTTGTAGAGTTTGCTTGTTCTCTACTTGGGTTTCCTCTGGATGCTCTGGTTTCTTGGGCTAAAGATACACAGGTTAGGTTGATTGACCATGATAAATTGCCCCTTAGTATCACAGGGGTTAGCATGGTAAATACGCGGAGTTACGGGATAGAGCCTAGGTGGGATTGTTGTCAGTGCAGGCTCAATCGACCAAATGGCTTCTTTCTGCATTGAATTGGTAGTTTATGGTTAATAGCTAGAAGTGATATGTGGATATCTCATTTTTCAAATGAGATGCAAGGCCAAGGACCCTTCTGTCTATTCAAGTAGATGCAAAAGATCCCATGGTATTGTTATTTTGATGGTCAGCAGCGGAGTTATCCCCAGTGCCTGACAAATATTTACCCCTCAATTAACAGTTAAAAGACTATCACATTGAAATTGATGGGAGCTTGCTGTGTGCAAACAGCCTGTTACATTTCCTGCATTAAAACAATGACTACTTTTCGCAAAGCACTTAATTAGATGTAAAGAACTTTGGAACATCAGGTGGTCATGAAAAGCACAAGATAAATCTCTTGAGAAATATTAAACCCTTTTAGATCCAAATTGTTTTCTGTGAAGATTATGCCTTGTAGATAAATTGACATTTTCTCTATTATGTTGTGAGCCATCACTGCTGTAGAACAATGTTTCGTCAGTTTTACCTATTGCATGGTTATTTAGCTATTTCAGAAAAAGTAAGAAGTATTGTCCCAAATCCCCCAGTTTCCAATAGTCAGAGACCTGATGTACACTGGAAGATGCACTACCGCACCTCTCAGAAGTTCTAATGCATGGACTCCATGGGAATTGCCTGGGAAGTTTAAAATTCCAATGAGCGATTCTCATGACATAGCTCCCCGGGACTGCCCAAAAAAGTCTCCGCCTCTGAGTTACAGTCAGAGAATTTGGTGAGTTCCAACATGACATGGTGGCACAGTGGTTAGCATTGCTACCTCTCAGCACCAGGAGCCCAAATTCGATTCCCGACTTGGGTCACTGCCTGTGCCTGACTATGTTCCCTCTGGGTGCTCTGGTTTCTTCCCACCGTCTGGCTAGGTACATTGGTCATGCGAAATTTTTCCTCAGTGTACAAAACAGGCACCAGAGTGTGGTGACTTGGGGATTTTCACAGTGATTTCATTGCAGTATTAATGTAAGCCTACTTGTGACATCAATAAACAAAATAGTTACTCAGGAAGTAGACAGAAAGATCCAAGTGCTCCCTAAAATCCTATGACTGTCCCAGAACCTACAATCCCACCTGACCCTTGCACAACCCCTTGACTCTCTGATTCCCACAACCCTCTGGCCTCCATCCTTGCCAACTGCCACTCTGCCATCTTTGCTTCCTCACACTCATTCACTAACACAGTGAAAACATTTTTTGTTGTATTAATGATTGATGAATTACGGCAGCTAGTGCCATATAAAGGGCACGGCTTGGTTTCTCCTGATGATCCTGCCCTATGAAGAAGAACACCTAGTACAGAAGTTCACAGGTCTGGGCCATAAATGTGGAGGTACAGAGCTACGTTTACTAAAACAAGGAGTGGAGTGGCAATCTGACGGTGATTGCCGCTCCTCGGAAGTTTCAGAACTTCAGCACATCAAATTTGAGATTGGGTACTTTTGTTTAAAAAAAACTTTGAATGAAACAGAACAGAATCATAGAATAGAATCCCTAAAGTGAAGAAGAAGGCCAACAAGCCTGCATTGACAACTATCCCATGCAAGTCCTATCCATGTAACCCCATATATTTACCCTGCTAGTCCCCCTGACAGTAAGGGGCAACTCAGCATGGCCAATCAATCTAACCTGCACATCTTCAGACTGTGGAAGGAGTGCCCTGGAAGAAACCATGCAGTCACCAGGAGAACGTGCAGACTCCACAGTCACCCAAGGCTGGAATTAAACCTGGGTCCCTAGCACTGTGAGGCAGCCGTACTAATCACTTTGTCAGCCGCCCGAATTTGTTTCTCAAAATTGTGTTTTGCCACTATATTGATTAAATTTTATACAAATGGGCATTTAACATCATTATTGAAAGAGTGAAAAATACAAGATTAAATAGGTATCGACAAAATGCAACCCGCAATTTGCTGCATGTTCAAACTTTTAAGAATTTGACTTCTGTGGTTAAGTCAAAGTTCTCAGTTCTGGGATGGCTGGGTGCACCTGTCGAAGTAAATTGCTTGAGAGTGCTTGAAAACTTTGCAATATTGTTCCAAAGAAAATGTGGAATTCCAAAACTCAAATGAATTTTAAACCAAACTGGAATTCGATCTGATGACTCAAAGGAATCAAGCAAAAGGCCTTGAGTGTTTTGTGCCTCTGTGATACTCACAGCTTTCAAATACACGCGGATTTCTATTTACTGATTGTGTAAGTGATCTGTGAGTAAAAATGCTTGGGCATTAAGCTTAAACTCTCTACACATCTATACACCTTCTCCAAGTTGCAGACCACTTTTAGCATTGTGAATGGAAGAACAGGCACACAAGTGAAAGTTAATGAATCAAAATCTGCAATTAATAAAATATTTAAAGTTTATTTATTAGTGTCACAAGTAGGCTTGCAATGGAATTACTGTGAAAATCCCCTAATTGCCACACTCTGACAATGCCTGTTCGAGTACGTTGAGGGAGAATTTAGCATGGCCAGTGCACCTACTCAGCATGTCCTTCGGATTGTGGGAGGAAATCCATGCAGACCCAGGGAGAATGTGCAGGATCTGCAAAGACAGTGACTCAAACCGGGAATCAAACGCAAGTCCCTGGCATTGTGAGGCAGCAGTGCTAACCATTATGCCACAGGCTCAACCTGTTGATCTGAATACTCTAAGGTCTAATTTTTTTCTTTATTGGGCTTTATTTCCATACACATTATGCTAGTGTACAAAAAAACCATGCATATATGAAATGAAACACACATTTTCACCAAAAAAAAATCACAACTGAGTGCTTTGAATCTGTACAAAGAACATAGAAAAACTACAGCACAAACAGGCCATTTGGCCCACAAGTTGCGCCGATGATATCCATACCTACTAGGCTTACCTATAACCCTCGATTCTATTAAGTCGCATGTACTCATCCAGAAGTCTCTTGAAAGACCCTATCGAATTTGCCTCCACCACCATTGACGGCAGCCGATTCCACTCACCCAAACCCCTCTGAATGAAAAACTTACTCCTGATATCTCCTCTGTACCTACTCCCCAGCACCTTAAGCCTGTGTCCTCTCGTAGCAACCATTCCAGCCCCTGGAAAAAGCCTCTGAGAATCCACCCAATCTATACCTCTCAACATCTGATACACTTCTATCAGGTCACCTCTCATCCTTGGAATGCTGTGTTCAGTTCTGGTCACCTCATTACAGGAAGGATGTGGAAGCTATTGAAAGGGTGCAGAGGAGATTTACAAGGATGTTGCCTGGATTAGGTGGCATGCCTTATGAGGATAGGTTGAGGGAGCTCGGTCTTTTCTCCTTAGAGAGACGAAGGATGAGAGGTGACCTGTACATGTATATACAGTGTTGCATTCCTCCTTCATCCTAGTTAGATTTAGGCAAATTAAGACCAAGATTTCAGTTTCAGAAATGACAAGACAAATTAACACATTCTGCCTACATTAAAATTTTAAAGTACTGAAGAAATCAATGTTTACTTTCAACAGAAAATTCATGTCATTAATTATTCTTTTAATACTGAACCAACTGTATGTCTTAAGATGGATTGCAACTGACAGTGTTATATATTTACTCCTACATTTAGGAAGTGCTTTGAGATTTGGAAGCATATATTTAAGTTCTATAATAATGCCAACATCATTTTTCCATTTTTAATGGAAAAATGAACCTCAGAAATAATGCAACGCAATAATTTTATATCATTATTATTTCCATCCAATATGAAGTATTTATACCTCCAGTGTCCTACATATGTTAAATTATGTAGCTTCACTGCCGAACATACGGAGCTGGAAAAAAAATTCTTGAAGTCATCCATTATTAATGTTACAACATCATGTGAAATAAAGGACTAAGGGAGTTTCTATATCACACTGCTGAATTATAAATCCATTTGGAATGCATTTATTGCAAACTCTTTACAGAATGTCAGTATGGCTTCTGTCCACTATTATATATAGACCCACATCTTCAGTGTTAATGGGTTTGATTATTATTCTTGCCTTTTCTCTCAAATAAGACACTCCAACTAATTGGATAGCCTGGACCTCAGACTTCTTCATAAACGTGACTACTAATGATACTCCACAGTCCATGAATTAAACTATAAGTGGAACAAGGTGGACAACATTCATTTATTTTTCATTGCAGGAAAGTCTTATTTCCACTTCATGCCTTTTCCAGCAATCCAACTGAAAATCTGTAAAAATTACATATTCATACCAAGTAAATCTGATCAATAGAAACTCTTGCATTATGAAGTTTAACTGCCTGGTCAGGACACAAGCACTCAAATGCTTTAGCCACCACACAATCTCATTATGGAAGAGTATTTCCAAATCAATTTTAATCTTCTTCATTCACTGCATTCTCATAATGACTAGGCTTTATTGTACTCCTGTGTTGAAGCAGCAGAGTTGCATGACATTTTAATACTTCAATGCTTTGTGTCCAATGGTGCAAGAGAAATTTATTTGGGATTACAGAAGGTTTTGCTATTCTCATTTACATCTCCTCAAGATCCACCTTTTGTTTCATTGCTTGTTCCAAATGCTATCTTTTCGCCTTGCACTATCATTTAATATCATTCCAGCCTTTCACCCTCACACAAACCTTCCCCTTTGATCTTCTCCAGTCTCTGTATTTGCTTAAAACCTTTTACAGCCCTAACTTTTTCTAGTTCTGATAAACAGTCACCAATCTGAGATATTAACTCTTTCTCTTTCCTCAGAAGCTGTCAAACCTGCTCAATATATCCTGTATTTTCTGTTTATATTGCAGATGGCTGGAGCTAGCTTACTCTTTCAGCTAGGGGATTTTCACAGTAACTTGATAGCAGTGTTAATGTTACCCTACTTGTGACACTAATGAATAAACTTAGACTTAAAGATAGTACATGATGAAGTGATTTTGAAGTTTATTTATTAGTGTCACAAGTAGGTTTACATTCACACTGCAATGCAGTTACTATAAAAACCACACTCTGGCACCTGTTTGGGTACACTGAAGGGAGAATTTAGCAGGGCCAATGCACCTAACCAGCACATCTTTCAGACTGTGGAGGAAACCGGAGCACCTGGAGGAAATCTATGCTGACATGGACAGGAAGTGCACACTCCGCACAGACAGTGGTCCAAGCTGGGAATCAAACCTGGATCCCTGGCACTTTGAGGCAGCAGTGCTAACCACTGTACCAGCGTGATGTATGAGCTTTGTCAAAGTCATCCTTAAGGTAAATATTGCTGCTTAAAGGTTTAAAAGATGACCAAGGTCAACATCATAGACAATATCATAAGAGCTTGGACATGACAGTTAATAGTATCAAAAATGAATTTATAGTTATATAGCTATCATTGTCAATCAAAAATGTAAAATATTTCACAGATGCATCAATAACAAAGAAAGGCTGTGATGAGAATAGGACCATTAATGGATGGACAGGATAATTCCACAGGTAACAATAAAGAGACGGCATAAATATTAAATAATTATTTCACTTGGGTATTTATCAGGGAGAGAGATCAGGTAGTCATGATATTGAACCATGAGATGAGTAATGAGCATTTAACATGGAATAAACAAGTGCATGCAATGACTACACAAATTCAAAGCCACATATTCTAAAAGAATCTAGGGAAGAACGGCAGTCATTACTACCCATATTTAATAATTTGTTAGAACAAGGTACAGTGCCAGAGCTGTCAGATACTAGTGTAATTCCTATATTTAAGAATGGGGACAGAACATGGCCAACAAATTATAAAGCAGTCAGTTTAACATCAATGGTGGGACAAATAATGAAATCTCTATGAAAGTAGAGAATGGAAGAACACCTAGAAATGAAAAATATTATATTGAGTAGTCAGCTTGGATTTCAAAAGGGGCAACCTTGCTTGACCAAGCTTACTGATTTTTTTGAGGTGGTAACAGAATGTGTAGATAATAGTCATGCAGTAGTGCTTTATCGGGATCTACAAAAGCCTTTGATACGATGCCCCATAATAGACAAGTGAATAAGGTCTGAGAATGAGGAGTCAGGCCACAAGTGACTGAATGGATTGCCGGTTGGCTTCAGGGTAGAAATCAGAGAGTGTTTAAACTAATATGGCAGGGGGATGGGGCCCTATATAAGGATTCAGAACAGGGGAATCAAGAACAAGAGGAAAAGACAGCAAGGAGAATCAGAAAAGTGATAGAGAAATTAAGGGCCAGAATCAATTAAGGGCAGAGTAAAAAATAGTAGGAATGGGACAAGAAATGTTACAAGGGCTCACCTTAAAGTTTTGTATCTGACCACTCAGTGTATTCAAAACAAAATGGATGAATTAGTTGCACAGATAGATGTAAAAAGGATAAGGTATAATTGGCATTACAGAGACATGGCTCAAAGGTGACTAAGAGTGGGAAATAAATATTGAGGGTTATTCAGTGTTTAGGTTGGACAGACAGAAAGGAAAAGGTGGCGGAATTATATTGTTGGTTAAAGAAGATTTTGATATGATATTGAGGAAAGATATTAGCACAGATGATGTGGAATCCGTATGGGTCGATTTAAGAAACACCAAGGGGCAAAAAGCATTTGTAGGGGTGATATGTAGACCATCAAATTGTAGTGGTAATGTTGGATATAGCATAAGGCAGGAAATCAGGGACAGATGTGTTAAAGGAACATTTGTGATTATGGGTGACTTTAATCTGCATACTGGATTGGGAGAATCAAATTAGTCACAGTACAATAGAGGAGGAATTTCTGGAGGCAGTGGTGGAGACAAAATGGAAGCACTGGACTGGCAGTGGACTTGCCAGTTTGGTACACTTCCAGGATCAATTTTTGGGAAGTGGTGACAATATCCGCGAGGTTGCTAAGACACCTTTCTGAATCAAATAAAAGCCGCATAAAGCTACAAAAACTAAAATCTTACAATGTGCCTAGGAACCTGATGCTCTTTTACTGGCTTACTTTCACCATGGATAACCCTCCCAGTTAATTCTATAGAAAAGGTGTAAGGATGTATGAGCTAAAAGAGTTTTTATGGAGCAAGCTACTGCCTATGTTGGCCCTCTGACTTCCTGATAATGCAACGGCCAAAGCCACTGAGCTCCAACAGGAGACTCTGTTTACAGCATGCTGTTCGCCAGTGGCAACTCAAAGAGGCTCAGCCCTCAGTGGACTGGGCCTCTCACCCAGTCTGTTCACTGGCCACCCGAATCTGCCTCCATTGGTTCAACGTACTGACTAGAACAGCGGTTAAAAAAAAACATTTTTAGTTCTTTGATTCGTTTATCACACAAAATGACAGACATACTTATGCAAGGAAATTGAAGTACAAAAATTTACACGAGGAATTTCAATGTTAAGTATGAATGTAAAAATATGACAAGAAATTACAATAACAGAAAGTGAAACTTGTCGAATGATACACTCACAAAATGATAAAGCCAAATTTGGTAATACAACAGCACAAATATGGCATTTATAGCAGCTATAAATCAACATTAATCATTTTGAATTGCTAAAAACCAGAGACACTTTGCAAGGCCTAACTTTGAATGCATTAAGTTTTTTTTAATGCAGTTATTCATTATTGTGTTGTCCTCTGACTCAAAGGAGAAGCAGAGAATCCATGCCCATCTAACAAATATAACCCAAGCTGTTTAAGGAGAAAATAAGTCATTCAATCATGCATCCACCAAAGACACTGACCAATAGCTCGATCAAAACTCACCCTCGGGCCTCTACAGGAGACCAACCAGATGAGGATGAAAACTTGACATCCCGTTATGGTTTGTACATGTAAAAGTTTTAGGAATTGGGAGCTGATTCCACACTCAGTCAGCCCATAGACGAACAGTCCTGGACAGGATGGAGAAGCAAAATGGAAGGGTACAAACCAAGGTCAGCGTGGTCTGTAGTACTTTCATGGAGCCACAGAAACACTCCTATTCCTCCTGGCTTTACAAACATTTGATAAGGGGATTTCCTCATCTTTTTGTGGCCATCCAGTAGCAGTTGAAAATCTAAAAAACAGTCTCCTCCCAAATGATGACCCCTTTAGTATTAGGTACCAAATTTCTGATTAAGGGGACACCCTCTGCACTCAGAATTCACTGGCTTGCTATTTGCAGTTGACAAATGTCTAAAGGAGACTAAGCAAGGGAGATTAAAATCCAAATTTTGTCCCCGTAACCTTAATTTTCCATGCAAAAAAGAAGTTCCAACGATATCCAATCTCTGCCCTAAGTATTCACCTGAGATACTGCATTCAATTCAACTGTGCACACGATATTAACAATTAATGGATTTACTGCTTTCTTGGGAACCATTATCAAATAATTCCACCCATTTTAATAAAATGGGTCAGCTGAAAATTAACATATCAGAACGCTACCAGGGATTTTTCTGGTCAGTATCTTCAATGGATATTAGCATATTAACCCTCTTCTTCTCTCTCATCCACCCTTTGTTCCACAGGAACAAAGCACAGTGTATTAGTGGCATCATTTTTAAGGTTACTAAGCCAATGCTCAGAATGGACCAGGCAGACCCAAATCTATTCCTTGCTTGCTCCAAAACTAAATTCAAATTCCAACTGAATCCAATTCAAGGTCCCCACAAGAGAGACACACAAGATCCAAGCTGACAAGGTAAAGCATTGCACCTCATCTTGGGCTTCATCTTAGCCAAAAGGTGTACTATTGCCTTCACCATTATCAGTCCATAATGTTTCTTCTCCGCAGCTCATAAAAATCCCAAGCAGCAATCATTTTAATTCAGTATGGGCTCTGATCATCAGGAAGGAACCTAATTAATAAATCCATGCTTCCACACTGAAGCAAATGCTAACTGAAAATATCCTTGTTACGTGCAGGTCTGACACTCAGCTGCCCTTGTCTGAAAAGATAAATGTGCAGTGTAGAGCCAAAACTATGGGCAGAATCTTGCTGAGCCGTAAGGGTCTTGCCTGTTGGCTAGAGAACCAGTGAGAGACCCACGCTGCCTCTATTCAAGAGTATCTGCCACACCACAAGCCAATCAGCCAGCAATGACACCAACTTTCCTCTAGAATCAAGACTCTGGCTGGAAGTCTCGCCTATTGAGAGCTGCTGGCCTCTGACTGGCTGGCAGCTGTTGTGCTCAGCAGCACCACTGGAGAGGCTGTGGCTACAGCTGGGAGAACAGGCATCAGAGTCCCAGGATCGCAGAGAGACTTAGGGCACAGAGAGGTTGGGGACGTTAAAGAGGAAAAGCATGTGGGATGGGGGGAAGGGGGGTCAACAGCAAGGGCAGAGGGGTGTCTCTTACTGAGGCCTGGACCCATCCCAATGTCAAGACCGTCTATCAGGCATGAAGTGCCTTTGATCACGGGACACCCCCCCCCCACCACCATTTTAACTGCCGCGCACATCACATGACAAAAGACCACCTGCAGCTGGATTAATACCAGTAGCAGTGGGATGAGGCCTAAAAGTGATCACTTAAGGGCCTCAAGAGGTGGCACAGCAGGAAGATCAACTTGAGGGCCTTCCCATCCAGAACTTAATTCTAGCAGAGGTGGGAAGGTGGTACATCACCATCTTGACTAATTACAAGCACTTCCTGCCTTCAATCACATCATTAGCAAGAACAGAAGATTCTGCCCTCTATCTAGTAGCAGCATCTCGCGTGAGACTAATGGAGTTCTCAGAAAATCCGTTCCTCAGCAGAACTTCCATGGTCCAATGGACAATTTGAATTTTCAAATATTTAAAGGGATCATTTTATATGGAACCATTATAAAATAAAATATTTATGACTGTTCTTTCACCAGTGATATTATTTTCATAAGAAGACACTGTATAGCTGGAACTAAAACAGAGAGCAAGTCAATCAGCATTTATGGAAACGTTACAATTTCCATCAGGAAATTGTAAACCAAAATAACCAAATTCACTGAATGTCCCCCTCAAATCACCAAGATTTCACTTTTTGTAACTTTTACATCAACATGAATTAACAGGAAAATGGTATTTCAAATAAAAAAGGTAATATCCACGTTGATTCAACAAAGATGTCTCTTTCACAATGACGTACACTGATGTCATTCCCTACAGATGTGCAGCACTATGTAGATGCACTGTCCCACTATATAATATTGTTTATTCATGCAGGTAGGTCAGAAATCCCATTCAATGGTAGCTTTAATCTCCAAGTTTCAAAGGGTCTGATTATCGTCAGTAAGATATACTTCTATGGACCCTCTCCTCTTCAGGTCACAGCAGTTTTGATGCTGCAGCTTTCCATAATTCCTATTCAACGAATCAACCAACAATACCATGCAGTCCATTGTTACAAACTTTCAGCTTATATACGCCTGAGCTTTTCATACTGCATTTATGATTCAGTTGCTTTTAGCTTGCTGTATATCATTTCCCCAAGATATAATTCTATTTTTCTTCTTATTGCCAAAGAGAAAAGTCATCTTGTCATAAGCTTTGCCGACTTCTTTTCACACTCCTCTTTCTGTCTCTACCCACTTTCTTTTTTGTGTATGCATCTGCGTGCTGATCACTTTCTGCCTCCAGCTCTCCTTTGTCTTGCAACTCTCCCTTGAGATAGCTTCTGTATCTTAATTCCCTTCCTTTTGGCATTGCTTCCAGGTCAAGGGTTGTTAGGTCACATAGACCAGCATTTGTTATCAAAGAAAATTACAAATGATCCCTTTACAATTGGTGCAAATTCTAAAAAAAAACCCTTTCACACATTCTTAGAAGATAATTACAGATCCCACAGACATTTTAAAGAAATTAAAATTTTTTCTTACTTTACTGCTTCCAGGTTAAAGCTCATCACAGAACGAGCAGACAAGTGCTGTCCATAAATTACCCCTCATCAAAATTGTACGACTGAAGTCTTGATGCAGCAAATACAAGGAATTAGCACACAATCATGACTTCAGGTGATAAGAGAACAATCACCTGCTATGCTGGGGATAACAGCAGCTTCCATAAGCTCCAATAAGAATATTGCTAGGAAACTGGAAATTAAATCAGGTCATAGGCAGCACTAGTTCCGTCCCGTGTTAATCAAATGGCTCCCAAGCAAAGCAATTTTACAATAATTCCTCAGTTTTGTACAATGGCACTACTTCCAATTGTAATGTGATTTCTTGCCACCTTCAGTACGATACCTCCTCCTCTAGGTTTGCAGTGATTTCACAGAATCAAGAGTAGAGCTCTACTTTGAGCTTCTGATATTAGCAAACATAATACTTGAGTTTACAATGAATATCTGATGCTATGAGCTTCTAGAGGATGAATGCTAGATTTAGATCTTAGTCTATTAAGTATTGCATGAAGTAGATAAAGTAAAACATAAATGATGTGCAGACAGCTTTAATGGAATTAAGGTGAACTTTGAGATAATCTCAAGCACTTATGTTTTCTGTTGAGTAGGACAACATATCACATCAATGTGTCACAGAGTCGTATCATTATCATGCAGACTCACAGAACTTCTACAACATGAAAATAGGCCATTCAGCCCATAAAGTCTGTACTGAAAAAAAATCCCACTCAGGCCCTTCCCTCTGCCCTATCCCCCTAACCCCACGCATTTATCATGGCTATCCCACCTAACCTACATATCTCTGAACACTAAGGAACAATTTAGCAGAACCAATGCACCAAACCTGCACATCATTGGATTGTGGAAGGAAACCAGAGCACCTGAAGGAAACCCATGCAGGCACGGGGAAAATGTGCAAACTCCACACAGACGGTCACCCAAGGCTAGAATAGAACTCGGATACCTAGCACTGTGAGGCAGCAGTGCTAACCACTGCACCAAAAGGTGCCTTATTCTAGGGAACTATATGGCAGAGGCTAGGTACATTCTCTCTGCTATGGATAGAATACTGAAGAAAACATCCATCATGGCATGGTGGCACAGTGGTTAGCACTGCTGCCTCACAGCTTAAGGGACTTGGATTTAAATCCCGGTTTGGGACACTGTCCACATGGAGTTTGCACGTGCTCCCCGTGTCTGCGTCTGTTTCCTCCCACAGTCCAAACATATGTGGGTTAGGTGGATTAGCCATGCTAAATTGCCCCTTAGTGTCTCAGGATGCGTAGTTTAGAGGGATTAATGGGTTAAATATGTGGGGTCACAGGGATAGGACCTTGGTGGGATTGTTGTCGGTACAGACTTGATGGACTGAATGGCCTGCTTCTGCATTGTAGGGATTCTATGATAACCTTCTAGCTCACTGAAACCCAACTGTTAACAATAGGCTTTAGGATAGCACAGAACAAAGAAAATTACAGCATAGGAACAGGCCCTTTGTACCTCCAAGTTTGCGCCTGACTGAATTAAAACCCCCTACTCTTCCAGGGATCACGTCCCTCTATTCCCCTCCTATTCATATATTTGTCAAGACACCCCTTAAAACTCACTATCATCAGGAAATAGAGGGAGCAAGATATGTGGACACTGAAGGAAATTTAGAGGATGGCATTTTTATTTATTCATACTTGGATATTAGCGTCACTGGCAAGGCCAGTATTTATTAACCACCCCTAGTTGATCTTATTAAGGTGGTAGTGAGGAACTTTCTTGAACCACTATGGTCTATATGGTGCAGGTGCATTCACTCAGGAGGAAGTTCTGGGATTTTGACTGAGCGACAGTGAAGGAAAAGTGATATAGTTCCAAGTCAGAATGGTGCGTGATGTGGAGGGGGACTTACAAATGGCAAAATCCCCTTGCTTCTGCTGCCCTTGTCTTCTCAGTCAGAACTGAGCAGGCAAGAGCCCAAGGGCATACCCAACCAGCAGGATCTGGCCCTTGGCTGCAGCAGGAAAAGCTGACCTCCCCAACTAATTCCATTTACCAGCATTTGGCCCACAGCCTTGAGTGTAATGATGTGCCAAGTGCTCATCCAAGTACCTTTTAAAGGATATGAGGAACCCACCTTTACTACCCTCCCAGGCAGTGCATTCCAAACCAACACCACCCTCTGGATTGAAAAGTTTTTCCTCTCATCCCCCCTTAACCTTCTGTCCCTCACCTTGAACCTATGTCCCTTCGTGACTGACCCTTTAACTAAGGGGAATTCACTCTGTCCATGCCCCTCATAATCTTGTACATTGCAATCAGGTCACCTCTCAGTCTTCTCTGCTCCAACAAAAATAACCCAACCCTATCAAACCTGTCTTCATAAACTTAAGTGTTCCACCCCAGGCAGCATCCTGGTGAATCTCCTCTGCATCCTCTCTAATGCAATCACATCCTTCCTATAATGTGGCAACCGGAGCTGCACACCGTACTCTATCTGTGGCCTCACCAAAGTTTTATACAACTCCAACATAACTTCCCTGCTTTTGTAATCTATAACCCGATTGAGAAAATCAAGTGTTCCATTTGCCTTTTTCACTATCGTACAAACATGCCCTTTCATTTTCAGAGATCTATGGACAAACACGCTAAGGTCCCTTTGTTCCAAAGAACTTCCGAGTATCATACCGTTCATTGAATACTTCCTTGTCAAAGTACTCCTTCCAAAGAGTATCACCTCACTTTTCAGGGTAAATTCCATTTGCCACTTATCTGTCCATTTGATCATTCCATCTATATCTTCTTGTCACCCAAGACACTTAGCCTCACTGTTAGCCACCCGGCCAATCTTGCATCATCCGCGAACTTACTAATCCTACCCCCACATCTTCATCAAATGTCATTTATATAAATGACGAATAATAGGGGGCCTAACATAGATCCCCGTGGTAGGCCACTGGATATTGGCTTCCAGTCACTAAAGCAGCTGTCTGTCATCACCCTCTGTCTTCTACGACTGAGCCAATTTTGAATCCACCTTACCAAATTACCCTGTATTCCATGTGCATTTACCTTCTTTTTAAGTCTTCCATGTGGGCCTTTTCAAAGGCTTTGCTGAAATCCATATAAACTACATCAACTGTACTACCCTCATCTACATACCTGGTCACCTCCTCAAAAAATTCAATCAAATTTGTTAGGCATGATATGAGGACAATTTTTTTTCCTCAAAGGATTGTTAAGAGTGTGGAATTCTCTTCCCCAGAAAGCAGTGGAGGCTGGGTCATTGAATTTATTTAAACCAGGATTAGACAGATTTTTGATAGACAAAGAAGTCAAGGGTTAAGGCCATGACATGTGGCAAAGTAGGCTTGAGACCACAAACCAGATCAGCCATGAGCTTATTGAATGGCAGAGTAGGCTCAAGGAGCTGAGTGGCCTACTGCTGCTCCTAAGCACTATGTTCCTAAATCAGGAGTGCAATGGAATTTCTCCACATGCCTGGATGAGTGCAGCTGTGATAACACTCAAGAACCTGAGGCACCGCCATTCAGGCCAAAGCAGCCTTCTTGATACGTGCCCCATCTGCCACCTCAAACATTCACTCCCTCCACACCAAAGCACACTGGCAGCAGAACGCATCACTTACAAGGTGCACTGCAACAACTCACCAAGCCTTCTTAGACAGCACCTTCCAAATCCTAAGCCTTGACCATCTAGGAAGACAAGGGTGGCAAATACATGGGAACACCACCACATATATTCATTTCCCCTCCATGTCACACACCATCCTGACTTGGAACTCTATTGCTGCTCCTTCACTGTTGCTGGGTGAAAATCCTGGAACTCCTTTATTAACAGCACTGTTGGTTTACCTGTATCAGATAAACTGCAACAGTTCAAGATGGCATCTCACAACAATTTACTCAAAGCCAATTAGAGATGGACAATAAATGCTGGTTTAGCCAGCAATTTCCCCACATCCTGTATTAGCATCAAAAACGTATCTCAACAATTAACTGTTTACGTACTTCTAAAATTAAGAATCAGAAAGTTAGTTCCAAAGAAGTGATATGGACCTGAAATGTTAATTCTGTTTCTTTCCCCACAGATGCTGCCAGACCTCCCGAGCTTATCCAGCATTCTCTGATTTCATTTCAGATTTCCAGCATCCACAGTATTTTGTTTTTAATTTAATGGAAAAAGGGACAGTCACAGGGACAGTCAAGCTTTCGATTTTTGGAAGAAGGGTGATGAATATGATAGAAAGTGAAGATCATGTGGGTTTAGATTATTACTTGGGTTTTGAGAAAATTGAAAATTACAAACATGTCCCATCACTGGTGTGGAACAGTGATTTACAGCTGAGGTGTGCTGGAAGAACCAAGAGTTTACCATACAGCTGGACCAGTCTGCGTTCGAATGCACATGGTAGCCCCTTCTTTTAAAATGTGCCATGAGGTTCTCAAATCCCAGGCTGTGATAGGCTACAGATTACTGTGCTCCCCAGAAGACATGGCAACTGGTTCTGAATCGTCCTTTGCTGTCGCCACATTTTCATTCTTTTTCCTTCAGTTTTTTTCCCTCAGTGGTTCTTGCAACATCAAATTGTAAATTACAGTAAAGCAGCATTAATGTTAGCCAAATACTGCAGACACTGGAAATCTGAAGTAAAAATGGTAAATGCTGGAAACACTCAACAGGTCAGCATCTATGGAGTAAGGGAAAAAGTAATATTGATAGCATTGTGAAGAGAGGAAACTTAAGCTGAGAGGGCACGGGGAAAATGGTATGTTTGGTTTCATTGTTGTATGGAATGCATTATTATGATGGTATATTATAATAAAAATAGTTTTATTTTTATTTGCACAAAAATGTATCTTTATGATTATCGTTAATTAATTGAGCATTTATGGCTGCTTCCCCACATGGAATTTTCATTTCCACATGTGACCTCCACCCAAAAAGTCTCCCCATCTCTATTCTCAGTGATAGAGGTCATGGGCTGGGAAGATGCTGTTGAAGGAGCATTTGCAAGTTCCCACAATGCAGCTTGACAATGATCAACATTGCAGGCACCGTTCAATGGTGCTGGAAGGTGTACATGTTTAAGGTGGTGTACAGGGTGCCAATCAAGTGCGCTGCTTTGTCCTGGATGGTGTCGGGCTGCTTGAGTGTTGTTGCAGCTGCACTCATCCAGCCAGGTGGAGAGCATTTCATCACACTTGTTACTTGTGCCTTGCAGGCAAAATGTGAGGCAGAGAGAGACAGAGGCAGAGCTTGAGATAGGGAAGACACAGATCCTGAGAAAAGGCATAAGAGACACAAATAAAAATAGAGACAATGCCTGGAAAAGTTGTGAGTGTGAGTGATGAGAGAAAGAGAGAAAGGGACAAAGTCAAAGACATAATGAAAGGACATATGCATACATATACTGGAACATAGAGGAAGAGAAAATGGGTGATCAGTTTGGTGAACATAGATGATCCTTTGTTAGATTAAATGCATTTAACCCTTGTGGGAATTGAGAATTTTCTTTCATTTGAATGAAATTTTACTTGGTAAGTTTGCCTTGTTCTCTCAGGAAGGATTATGTTGGCTTTAATAAATCATTTACTTAATTGGACTGCACATTCTCTAAATGATAAACTTTATAACAGTGGGAGCACAAGCTAAAATGTAATACCATTATAATTTGGCAACCCAAGTACTTGATATCAACATGCTCTCCCATCAGAAATATTATGAAGTCTCTCTCCTCCCGAAACAATTTCTTTCTATCTCAAATAATATGCAAATCATCTGTAATAGTGGAAATTGTCTTTACAGTAGTGAGTTCACTATTGGGATTTGAATCAGCAAGACACAAAATCACATTAGTTTCTTCAGTTCTGATTGCTAATCACCTATAGGAGAGTGTGCTATTTTAGAGTGAAATCCATGCTGCCTTATTTAGTTGCACACGCACACACAATGGTAATGGTTGCAGTGTATGCTGAAGCTTGAGGCATTACAATGAATGGACAATTAGTATAATGTGAATACTTTCATTGAAACTTGGGCAATCACCAAGTATTAACCCAACTTACATTTTTGCTTGCAGCATTACAAATGAATGTGACTGAAACAGGGAACCTCCAGCATTCATGAGAACATTGCATAAAGAGGCCCAATGAGAAACACCACAGAATGGCTGCAATTATGACCAGAGGCAGCTGGAGTTATTCAGCAAAGATCCCAGTGAAATCATCTCAGAGAGATTCACCAAAATTAACATTCGCTTATATAAATGAAAATGGTCAAAGCAGATTGAAAAATGTTAATGTGAATGTGGTCTGATGTCTACCATCTCACCCTATGTGGTGAAAGCACTCAATTAAATAAATAACTGGTACACAATATGCAGGCACTGGCTGTTTAATTGACCCACTATTATTGTCATCAAGTCTTGGCTGTTACCCAGTAATTTCAATGTCCACTGTTATATGAAAACATTTGAAATTCTGTTCCCTTAAAATATAATTTACAGATATTTGGCCGTAATTATTTTCAAATGTAAATGATTGCAAGTTACTATCAGTAATATTTATCAGAAAAAATCATCAATACGAGTAATAAATTGGAAAATCCACCAATAAATGTTGCCACAGATATTGTGATTTGTGATCTAAAATGTGATCCTCCAATAAAAGTAGCCTCAAGTATTTAAAATTTGCCTCAATATAGATATAGAGTCATAGAAATTTACAACATGGAAACAGGCCCTTCAGCCCAAATTGTCCATGTCGCCTTTTTGTTAAACTCCTAAGCTAATCCCAATTGCCCACATTTGGCCCATATCCCTCTATACCCATCGTACCCATGTAACTATCTCACTGCTTTTTAAAAGACAAAATTGTACCTGCCTCTACTACAGGATTTGGACATCTTGTTGAAGTTGTACAAGACATTGGTAAGGCCACACTTGGAATACTGTGTTCAGTTCTGATCAACCTATTATAGAAAGGATATTATTAAACTAGAAAGAGTGCAGAAGACATTTACGAGGATGCTACTGGGACTTGATGGTTTGAGTTCTTTGGCAGCTTGTTTCAGACACTCACCGCCCTTTGTGTGAAAAAATTGCCTCTCCAACACTTTTGTATCTCTCCCCTCTCACCTTAAACCTATGCCCTCTAGTTTTAGACTCCCCTACCTTTGGGAAAAGATGTTGACGATCTAGCTAACCTGTGCCCCTCATTATTTTATAGACCTTTATAAGATCACCCCTGACCCTCCTATGCTCCAAAGAAAAAGGTCCTAGTCTATCCAGCCTCTCCTTATAACTCAAACCATCAATTCCTGGTAGAATCCTAGAAAATCTCTTCTGCAATCTTTCTAGTTTAATAATATCCTTTCTATAATAGGGTGACCAGAACTGTACACAGTATTCCAAGTGTGACCTTACTAACATCTTGTACAACTCCTGTACTCAATGTTCTGACCGATGAAACCAAGCATGCCGAATGCCTTCTTCACCATTCTGTCCACCTGTGACTTCACTTTCACGGAGCTATGAACACATACCCCTAGATCTCTTTGTTCTGTAACTCTCCCAGTGCTCTACTATTAACTGAGTAAGTACTGCCCTGGTTCAATCTAACAAAATGCATCACTTCACATTTATCTAAATTAAACTCCATCTGCCATTTGTCAGCCCACTGGCCCAATTGATCAAGATCCCATTACAATCAGAGATATCTTTCTTCACTGCCCACCATGCCACCAATCTTGGTGTCATCTGCAAACTTACTAACCATACCACCTATGTTCTCATCCAAATCATTAAAATAAATGACAAATAACAGTGGAACCAGCACTGATCCCAGAGGCACACCGCTGGTCACAGGCCACCAGTTTGAAAAACAACTTCTACAACCACCTTCTGGCTTCTGTCAAGAAGCTGATTTTGTATCCATTTAGATACCTCACCCTGGATCCCATGAAATTTAACCTTAAGATATCAGATTTAAGATATGTTACTACTTCTAAGGGACAATTAGCGATGGGCAATAATTGCTGCTCTTGCCAGCAATGTCTACACCCTATGAATACATCACATATATACATTTTACCAGATTATGAAAAGGAGGCAGGAGTCAATCCTTTTCACCATGTTCCTCGGGCTAGAGCACTAAGATGCATTCTACCACCCACATTCAGCGCTCTGCTACTGGATCCTGAATTTCCTAATCCACAGACCACAATCAGTAATGATAGGTAACAACATCTTCCCCATGATCATTCTCAACACCGATGCAGCACAAGACTGTGTTCTCAGCCCCCCACTACACTCTTTATACATATATGAGTGTGTGGCCAAATTCCCCTCCAGCTTGATTTTCAAGTTTGATGACAACACCACTGTAGTGGGTGAGATTTCAAACAACGACAAGACAGAGTACAGGAATGAGATGGAGAATCTGGTGAACTGGTGTGACGGTAATAGGGATTATGTCAATTATACTCTCAATGTCAACCAAACAAGGAAGATTGTCATCGACTTCAGGAAGCGTAGTGGAGAACATGACCCCGTCTACATCAACGGGACTGAAGTAGAAATGATCAAAAGCTTCAAGTTTTTAGGTGCCCAGATCACCAACAACCTGTCCTGATTCACCCTATGCCGACACTATAGTTAAGAAAGCCCACCAATGCCTCTACTTTTTCAGAAGACTAAGGAGATTTGGCATATCAGCTACGACTCTCACCAACTTTTACAGGTGCACCATAGAAAGCATTCCCTCTGGTTTTATCACAGCTTGGTATGGCTCCTACTTTGCTTATGACCATAAGAAACTACAAAAGGTTTGCGAATATAGCCTAATCCATCATGCAAACCAGCCTCCCATCCATTGACTCTGTCTACACTTCCAACTACCATGCAAAAGTAGCCAGAATAATTAAGGACCTCACACACCCTGGACATTGTCTCTTCCACCTTCTTCCATCAGGAAAAAGATACAAAAGTCTGAGGTCAGGTACTAACTGACTCAAGAACAGCTTCTTACTTGCCGCCATCAGGCTTTTGAATGGACCTAGTTCGCTTTAAGTTGATTTTTCTCTGCACCCTAGCTATGACTGTAACACTACATTCTGCACTCTCTCATTCCTTCCTCTATGAACTGTATGCTTTGTGAATACAGCATGCAAGAAATAATACTTTTCACTGTACACTAATACAGGTGACAATGATAAATCAAATCAAATCAGTGGCACACTCCAATCCTACTGCTCACTAAAAGTAAATGGTGCTCCCAGCAGGGTCACAAAGAAGAACCGTAACTGGAGATGATGGATGAGTTTCAGACCAGGCAACAAGTTAAAACACCTGAAACTAAAGGTGTGTTGGGAAGCTAGCAGAGTTTGCCAACATCCACCTTTAAACTGAGTGTGATCTGAGTATGGGGAAACCCCCATGGGGACTGGCAGGTTTGCTATTTAACTATGCAAACTACTCATTCGCTGTTGCTTTAATTTTTAATGTAGCTGTACGCATTGGTTTCCAAGGCTTCCCGGAACTTAGCTGGGAAAATAAGATGAATTGACTGGGTTGAGCTAGTGACAGGCAAAACATGCTCTGAACACTGAGATTGGACACATGCCTCCTTGCCTGAGTGAAAGAGCTTTTGTTCAGAAAGTGTACTTTCACTGTTTTGAAGATCGTTTTCTATCATTTGGAGATTATTTCTATTGCTCCGGATTTTTTTACCTTTGATCTCCACTTTTCAGTTGTCAACCTTCAGATCATCGTGGATGCAGCATTTGTAGTTTTACATTGGCCCTCAAGAGGAACAAAAGGAGCATGAAGAGTAACATCAACAGTAACAGGGGCAGTCACCTTCTCCTCAACCATGTGCCACTCGACAGGTGAGACTGGATGGGCACAGAGCTCCAGCTCACAGAAAGTAATATTCCCAACACAGGGGATACGACACAAGACAAGCTATTGGATATGACTAAGCACCAATGTCTCAGAAAGCTCAGAATTTCCCTCCAGGGTGGTCACTGCATTCTACTTCAAGTGAAATTCGGAGTATGCAAGCCAGTTGATGAAGTGCTTGCACTCGAGTGACACTCCATGCAGGTGGCTGTTCTTTTTACACGGATGTAGACATCAGCACCAATGCCTGCGCCATAACGGCATCAATTCTCGAGACAATTCCTCCAATCTCTCCCTAATTCTGCACAGTGCCTCTGGTAAGGCAAACAACCTCAGATATTTATTGCTGCTTGCCAGAATAGTCATCATCTTCATCAACAGTCCCCAAGGTTCAGAATCAGCATCTAGCTGAACAGAGCTTGGACGGCCCTGTGCCCTCCAGCAGAGACTCGCCACTGCTGAATCTTTCTCCAGCATGTGTTCTTATTCATGTGATGGACGATTCACCATGTGTGAACCCTACTACCCAGCTTGATGGTTGTATCTGAGCTAGCGAGGGTGTGCTTGAGTTCTGTGTGTTGGTGAATCCTCAGTTTGTATGACCTCCTCTAAGTAGTGGTGGTGGGGGTTTGTCTTCCTCCTGTACCACCTTCTGATGAATGCTTGAAGGATTTGGGAGAGATTAAAAGCTATGGGCTGGAATTGCCTGGCCATTCATGCCAGCAGGATCCTCTGGTCCAGCTGCAGCGAATGGAGATTTGGCTGAGTGCCACGTTCTTCATCCTCACTTGCAGTGATAAATGGCTGCAAGATTTATGTTGATGGTCACTGGGGAATGGAACAGTTTGCCACAGTGGTTGAGGCAAATACTGTGGCATCTTCAAAGGAGAAAATTGGGTAAATATTGGATGGCATGGTGGCACAGTGGTTAGCGCTGCTGCCTCACAGCTCCAGACACCTGGGTTCAATTCTGGCTTGGGTCGCTGTCTGTGTGCAGTCTACATGTTCCCGCTGTGTCTGTGTGGGTTTCCTTGGATTTCCTCCCACAGTCCAAAGATGTGTGGGATGGGTTGATTGGCTATAGTGAATTGTGCCATGGTGAGCTGGGATGCATAGGTTAGAGGGATTAGCACGATAAATATACGGGTTTTATGGGGATAGGACCTGGGTGGGATCATGGTCACTGCAGATTTGATGGGCCAAACAGCCTCCTTCTGTAGAGATTCTATGATTCCGCCAATGAATTCCAACGGGCAAGGTGAAAGGGCTGTAAGACGTCATTGTGCACATCATCTTCTTTCGCCTCCTGCTGAGCCATGCGAGATTTAATTGTGTCATGATGCAGCTCAGACACCCCTTAACATTATCTCCAGTGGCCCGCCATGCCAAGATTCAGCTTATCCCCAACACACTGCAGTTGTCAAGGTGGAAATGACAGAGGGCTACCTTTGCTTCTCTCCCTGGTGGTGTGCTGCAAGGAGAGAACGAAGACACCTACAAGTATGATAAGTGGGATATTTTGAGAGGAAGGAAGGACAAGATTTTTGTAAGAGATGGGCGTGACTTTGTGAGGGTGAGTATTATTGGCAGCTGATCAGAGGAATTATCTTGACAGAATTCTGGGTGTGCCTGCAAAGGTGTGTTCGAATGAGGGATGTGCAGGAGAAAGTTTAGGAAAGCATTATATTTGCATGTTTCATGTTATGCATATTTCTTGCCCTGATTGGGCCATTGGACTTCTCTTGGCATTCTATTCATGAGCAAGGCACCACATTCAACAATACAAGCAGCACTGTGGCACAGTGGTTAGCACTGCTGCCTCACAGGGCCAGAGACCTGGGCTCAATTCCCTGCTTGGGTCACTGTCTGTGTGGAGTCTGTACGTTCTCCCCATGTCTGCTTGGGTTTCCTCCGGGTGTTCCTGTTTCCTCCACAGTCTGAAAGATGTGCTGGTTAGATGCACTGGCCATGCTAAATCCTCCCTCAGTGTACCTGAACAGACACAGGAGTGCGGCGACTAGGGGATTTTCACAGTAACTTCATTTCAGTGCCTACTTGTGACAATAAATTTCAGGTCATGAGCTCTCTCCTCAATGTTGGACCCCTTAATCCATTTTTTTTGCCTCGTCCCATCTAATCTCTCAGGGCCATCTGTCACTTAGTTTTAAGTTTTGTTTTCGCAGAGTGCCAACCTTGTCCTGCTATTAACATGTTCTTCTCTCTTGCCTGTATGCCACTCCCAGCACCTTCTTTAGTCTTTAACACTATCGTTAACACTCTCCTTGTCTTGTGTCCATGACATTTTTGTCAAATATTTTTTCTGCTCCCATCTGACCTTCTATTTTGCTCCATCTGCTCCACCTACTCTTAAGCAGTGTAAAATCCATCATATTTCTCCCTCTCTTTAGCTCTGGAGAACAGTCCTAAGCATAACTACTTCTCTCCCTCTCCCACAGATGCACAGAAAAACCTGCTGAGTTTTTTCAACCTTTTCTGTTCTCAAACCACATTCCTACTGCTGGCTTTCCTCTGCCGCTTGCAGCCATACCTGCTTTTTCTCGATGGCAGCATTCCTGTCTCTTCTCTTTCAAGGAATAGTATCTCTCTGCAGGCCCTTCAGCCCGCAGTATCATCTTCAGAAACATGCTACTGAGGTGTGGGTGCCGCCTTGCCGTGTGGCACTGCCCTTTCTGCTGGTTTTTGGGTCAGTGTGTGCACGCACCCACTTTTCAAGTCTCAGGCCGGAATTTTACTGGCATGCCCGTCCTGGGTCCAGGGGAGGGCAAGGCTCAGAGAACGGCATTCTCCATTGGCCCTGGACGGGATCGTACAAAGCTTGAGGGGACGTGCCAGTAAAAATCTGCCCTCAGTCTCACAGGGTCCCTTTCATTAGTGATACTTCAAGAGACTGATACATTTTGGCAACATGCCTACTCACTCTGACCAACTGGAAAATTCAGAAGCCAGGCACAAATGCAGAGGCTGAGTTAAATAAAGAATGACAAATGCACTGTTGGAAACTTAAAACTCGGTCCACAGTGATGAAACATTATCCTTTCATTCATAAACCTTAGAAACTGTTTCAGAATCCAGTTATATTTTCAAGACAAAACAAAAATTAAGCTCAAAATTGATGTTCTTTAAAACAAAAAGTAGCTCTGTATTTTATGGTCGAGCAAACGAGAAGGGAAAGATCGGGCCTTGTTCCGGATATTCCTTCAAGTAAGTGTGCTTGCCAATTAGTTTGCCACTTAGACACTTGTTCTCAAACCTTCCGAGTGAATTAGAAGGATGCAGTGCATGTATAAAAGGCAGAAAGTCAAGTAGGTTGCCTCTAAATTGCACAAAACACAGCAGTTCTATGGAAAATAATGAGAATAGATGTGGATAGTTTTCTAACACTGTGAAAGCCTAACCTTGCTCTGACCCACCGACTCTCATGTAAGTCAGATTATTTAAGCAGCTCATGCAGTTAGCAATTATGTAAATAAATTAGGAGGTCACCGAGGTCTGATTTCTTGATGACATCACAATAGGAACCAATAGCCTTGACAGTCTTATTCCTGGATTTTGTATGTCGCGAGTTTAAATAGAAAACTATGTTATTCACTTCTGGGATCAGTGAGAATGTCTGGAGTGTATTGTTGAGTATCATTTCCATCATTGTATGCTAACTTAACACTAAACTCAGCTTCACACGGTAAATGGCATACATCTGCTGAAAGGTTAATTAAGGTACATTACCAGGCAAAAATTGAAATTCTCATAAGGGCGTTTTGTTGGATACTTTTGTATTGATTAAACAATCTATAAAAGATATTAAAATGCTGAATTTGGTGCAATTTATAAATTATGCAAGAGTCATATTCAGTCTGATGTTATGCATGAATTTTTTAAACCCTGATTGGGCAAGGAGCCAAAATAATCACTGCCTTAAAAAAATACAGGCTCCGGTTTTAACAAATATTTCCAAAGACCTAACAAAGCAATTTTCATTTTAAAGAAAGCTCAGATTTTTAATGAATTCTGTTTTATTGTTTTCTTGCCCAAGAGTAATTTTGATTCAAAGTTCAAACGTGAAGTCGCACAAGATGGTGATTTGATGGTTAGGAGCTGATTGACAATTTTCCGTGATTGGTCGACAGCCATTACAGTATTACTAATGAAAACATGCAAACATATTTAACCTGATTAATAGGATTCTGCAAACAACAGAATGCTGGAAATCTTAACGAGAAATGGAAAATGCTGGAAGCACGCAGCAGGTTGAGCAGTTGTAATGGTCTCAGCCCTTCTTCAGAACTGACTAACAAAAGATGAAGCAGCTTTTTCATAAAATCAGGACAGAAGGGGAGGAGGGAGGGAAAACGCACGGAGAGGCAATGGATGCAACCTTACTGGCCACTCACACCACGCTCCCGCTGCAGCGAGGTCGGGGAATTTAGCGAGCAGCCAAATCTCCGTTCACTGAAGCGGATGGGAAAATCCTGCTGGCATGAATGGTGCTAAGATTCCAGTCAATATGTTGTAGGTCTGATTTGTAACTTGCTTAAAACAAAACCTAATGATTGTGAACTGATCATTCATCTGATGTGAATATTATCACTGCCATCTAGCAATCTCTTGTAGTTATTTTTTAGGCAGGTTGCAGAAAATCTAGCCATTTTTGAATTCTATGTCCCCTCAGCTCATCCTCCATCCCCTTCATGCATGTTCACACGTTGACTGACTTGACAATGCCCCACAGCTGATTCCACCACAACACCAAAAGCATTAATTTGTTATCAGTTACCCTCTCAATTGTTAGTACTTCTTGATGTTCAATAGACTGCAAATTCAACTCATTATATTCACTTTTAAATTCTGCTTAATTGGTCCATTTAAATAAATAGCCACATCCAAAATGAAAACAGAAAGGTCAGTCTGTCCAGGCACACGTTAGCGCTCAGTCAACTTAGTACTACTCAACACGGGTAACTGCTTGGGCAACCACTCCACTGACAGCAAGATATAATGTGTAATGGTCAGTGCAAGAATGGTGTATATGTACCTCAGTACCCTGAAAAATAAAAATTATAACTGTTACAAAATTTAGACTCCCATATAAGTTGACAAAAATGGAACTGTGAATTTAGTTTTACAGTCACACTTCAATGTATTTAATGTAACACTTTCATGCTTTTATGTATTTTTTGAAGAGAGTTTAAAGAGAGTATTTATTGATAGCTATTATTATTTACCATGATGAGTCCTTCAACTCCAAAAGATCTCTGGTATATCATAAGGACTCCAGCAAGATAAGCCATTGACTATAAAAGGATTGAAATTTATATTAGATAGGGTTCCTAATTTGAATAGTGCTGACAGGAAGGTGTTCTGAAGTCAAGTCATCTTCATGCATCTACTTGCAAAATAGTGCAAATAATAGCAGAGACTAATATGTTAGTGTAAAAGCCAAGTCATCTTCAGCCAGAAGTGCAGGGTTGGCGTATTTCTGCCTCCTTTTGAAGCCAGTTTACACCACGTGATGTCAAGAAATGGCTGGACAGCTATAATACTAAAGACTTGTCCTTCTGAACTAATCAATATAGTGGAAAATTGCTGCATTATATCCTGTTCATGAAAAGTAGAAGAAATCCACTCTGTTTGCTCTGAATCACTAACAAGGTGATTGAAGGTATTGTCAATAGCAATGTTTACTAATAGATCTATTGATGCCCAGTTAAGGTTCCGCCAAGAATTCTTAGCTCCAGATGTCAAAACAGCTTTGGTCCAATCATGGACAAAAGTGCTGAATTCCAATGTGAGATGAGAGTCACTGCCCTTGACAAGAAGGCAGCATTTGACAGAACATAACATCAAGGAGCCCTAGCAAAATTGAAATGAAAATTGGATTCAGGGCAAACCTCTCATTGGTTAGACTGTTCCCTACCACAAAGAAGGATGGTTATGAATGCTGGAGGTCAATCATCTGATAAACCCATTTGATTCACTAATGCCGTTTAGGGAAGAAAATCTGCCATCCTTACCTAGTTTGGCCTATAGGTGGCTCTAGATCTACTGGGCAGGATTTTACAGCCTCGCTCGATCTGAGACCAGAAAATCCCACATGATCTCAACAGATTTTCCCATTGTCTGCCCCTGGCTGCTCCAATTCCTGTGACGGGCTAGGTGGTAGAATTCTGGTGACCGATATGTAGTTGATTCTTAACCGCCCTCTGAAATGTCATACCAAACCAATCGGTTCTCGGGCAATTAGTGATGCACAACAAATGTTAGCTTTGTCATAATATTCACCTCCTACCAAAGGATAAATTAAAAATAAAACTCTCCCTACCACTGACGCAAAATGTCAGCAGCATGTCTCAGCAGAAGATGCGCTGCAGCACTTTGCCAAAGCTCCTTTGATGGCACATTCCAAATCCATGACCTCTGCCTCAAGAAGGACAAGGGCAGCTAGCCCTTGGGAACAGCACCACCTCCAAGTTCCCCATTAGCTCATACACCATTCTGACCTGGAAATATAGTGTTGGCTCCTCATCATTGCGACACCATAGTGACTACAAGGGATCAAGAAGGTGATTCACCACAAAACATCCTCAAGGGCAGTTAGGGACAGGTGATAAATGCTGGTCTTTCTGGTGATGCCCATATCCCATGAATGAATATAAGAAATTGTGGCAGGGGCATGGAAACATTTCTCCAATCTGCCTCAATACCTTTGCCCACTGCGGTAAGGTAAAATGAGGCAAAAATGTCGAAAATATAAACTCATTCCCTCTTTAAAATAAATATTTTAAAGCAGAATGTGACATCATTTACCCTAATTTCAGCCTGACTATTTCAAAGACAACACTGCATTTTAGGTTTCTCTTGTGCATCAGTAACTGTGAACTTTCCATTGAACCCTATTCCATTCAAGAATGGAACAGGTCTCCTGACTGGAGAAGATTATTTTAACAATTATGTTGTGCTCCTCGATAGACAGTTGCTTGATAAAAAAGATTAGTTGGTGTTAATGGGTAACATCAGAAAGGCTAGTAGACGATGTAGAATAAAATAGTACAAGCTTCTAAAGTACAAGCACATTAAAAGTAAAAGAATATCTGAAGAAATTGAAGAGCTATTCAGGAAAGAAGGGAGTCAAACCAAGTGATGGAGGATTATTCTTAGGAGAAAGCAACTAATTAATATTTGCATCAGGGTTTAGCGGTGGTAAACTAATGGAGGATATGGAACAATTATTGGAAATAATTATAGAAAAGGGATTGTTTTATAAAAATTGACAGTACTCAAGATGGAGAAGTGACTGGAGCACTTCACACTGATTGAAAAAGTTAGAGAGGGTGCATCATAGCTTTGGATCTAATTTTTCAATGTTACTTAAATATATAACATGCGCAAGAAACTGAAAGATTGGAATGGCACGGTGGCACAGCGGTTAGCACTGCTGCCTCACAGTTCCAGGGACCTGGGTTCAATTCCTGGCTTGGGTCCCTGTACATGCAGAGTCTGCATGTTCTCCCCATGGCTGCATGGGTTTCCTCCAGGTGCTCTGGTTTCCTCCCACAGTCCGAAAGACATGCTGGTTAGGTCCATTGGCCATGCTGAATTCTTCCTCAGTGTACCCAAACACATGCCGGTGATGGGCGACTAGGGGATTTTCACAGTAACTTCTTTGCACTTTTAACGTAAGCCTACTTGTGACACTAATAAATAAACTTTACTTTAAGGATTGCCAATTTAGCAGTTTTGTTCAAGAGAGATGGGTATACCAGGGAAATCCAGAGCAATGAGTTGCATGTTAAATGTGGGCAAATGCTTAGAATCCCAGGATTAAACTGTTGAGTGTTTGGAAGGATAATCAAGGACAGGTTTCATCCCTAGCAACATTTGCCAAATTTAATGATCTTTTTCGAGAAAGTGACTTTCTGCTGACAAATGCAAATGTACGACACTTGGACTTTCAGCAATATATCAATAAAGTGTGTCATGGGTTACAAAAAAATTTCAGCAGATGGTAAAAGGTGTTTGGCAACATGGATGGAATATTTGCTGATGGACAGGGATGGAGCAAATGGGTATTGGATTAGAGAAGGGATGGAAGTGGTTTGGGTCTGTTCTTACTCAGAGCTGAAGCTGGAAAGCCTAGGGCAAAATTGCTGGAATCAACCCACTGTGTACAGCTCTATGTTGAGGTAATGCAAATCCTTTTTAAAACGTTCATCTGCCTGTATTTATTTTTGTTAATAATAAACTCAGAGGAGCAAAACAGTAATCCAACTTGAAAACAAATGTGGGTGTAGCATGTACTTGGCAAGGCAAACACTTTCTACAAATTGCTCAGATTTAGGGAAATTGGCGTTATTTTGTTGGTTCTGTGTAATACTTGACATTAATCACATTCTAAATCTGTACTATTTAACTAATTAATATGATTCCAAGGACTGTAGCAAATTATTTATGTATCTATTAGCAATCCCTTGAGCAAGGAAATTCTGTCATCCGATGAGATAATTTGAAGGGGAGTTTTTCTAGCCAGCTAAGGTGTCGATGTCTATTAGGGCAATCTGCATATTATTCTGGCAGTCAGGACCTGGGGTAGAAATCCATCGGTCCTGATACTTCATCTGTTTCCCCAACATGCCCGCTCCCCCTCCCCCCCGACACTCTATTAACTCCACCCCACCCCACCCCCCCCCCCCCCCCCCCCCAAACCGTTTCATGATTTGCCAATCAATTTTAACTTAAGGTCTTTACACTCCATCATAGTCTCCAAGTATTTCAAATGTCTGTAACTTTCCTTCCTCCATTACTGACATTACACTAGTGTGGCTCAGTTTTGATGGCAAGAAGTGAATGCGGTTTAAGAGTTTTTTTTTAAACAAGTGTATTTAACAAACTATTTGGACTGCAAATTCACGGAACTGAAAGAGAAATTTATCTGAAACAAGCTTAGCTTTCAATGTTTGAGGATAAAGGAGTGATGGCAGGATAAAAAAATAAGCATTCAAATAGAAGTGAGTCAAGTGTATCTAAAGGAAAATGCCTCGTCTAGCTTTCATGGTGGAAAACAAATCAATAACTTCAAAATTTTATATTTACTTCTGATTCATTCTCAATGCTGAAAACTGTTAAATCAACAAATCAACTCTCAACAAGCCAGACAGGATTTGTACAGAAATCTGTCAACCTTTTACATACAGATTCTCCATAGAATATCATAGAATCTCTACAGAAGATCATTCGGCCCATCAAGCCTGTTCAAATGTAACTGGTGATAACATTGGAACTGTTGTCATGTGAGCAATGATAACACGCTGTGAGGATCAGCTGACCCAGTAAACCATATGACCAATGACAGAATGATGTGATGATCAGCTGACCAGCTGACTCAGTATAATAAAGAAGCTGTTGGGAATTGTTAAATTACTTGGAATGGCCCAAGGTTTAAATGAGGCCTCAAGTTTGGAGCAATGAAATTTCTTTATTAAACCTTTTATTTGATTTATAAGTTGGAGTAAGTTTTACTATATTCTTATTGTCTACATTGAAAGAGTTCCTTCTGGATGAACAGAGCCTACACTGACAACAATCCAACCCAGGCCCTATCCTCTTAACCCCACCAATTTACCCCACTAATCCACCTGATACTAATGATCAATTTTACCATGGCCAACCAATCTAACTCGCACTTCTTTGGACCGTGGGAGGAAACCAGAGCACCAGAGGAAATTTCAACCTTTATCAACCTTTGCCTTCTCCAGTGATGGTGCCTGATTTGCAGAATTTTCTGCATTGTTTATCTCTGTATTACTTGTTCTCAAAGCCTGGTGCTCAGTTGGGGCCAATCAAAGTGGCAAACAGCCAAAAATGATTCACGCTAACACTGAATTAACTTAAGTGACCACTAATAGTAAACTGCTGTGTAAGATCAAAGATAGCTATACCCTTTGACTCCAATGCTAAGTAGGTGCATTGAATATCAAAGCCTGGGAGTGTATAGATAGCTCCTCCTGTATTTCAGCTTAAATTGAGGATTTCAATTCTGTTTTGCAATTTGTATAAAAAAGACTAAATTAATCATTCAAAATGTGGAATGAATTCAAAGATAATTGATAAAATCCACTTTTGTTACCTAGTATGATTTTTACTAGCACAAAGTGACTAGTTACCACTTCTTGCTGCAATCTCTCTGTAATAGTTAATGGCTGATTGTCACTGGATAAATACGTCTTCATCATTAGTCTTTCATTATTAAATAACATTGAGTATGCCCACCTTAAGCAGATTTTAGTAAATCGAGGCCTGAAGCTGAACGACAGCTTCCAGAATCACAAACTGCATCCTGAGGAAATTTCAATCGACTTCCCTCGACAAGATTTTGGTGTTTATAAACTGTTTAAACTATGAACTCAAGAGGCCAGCGCAGGCTGATGTCGGGAGGGAATCGCAGCATTGAAACCGCCAATGGCAATGGTGCTTTTCTCTGCCATATGGTCCAGGACTTAGAGGATGGGTCCAAAATTTCAACAAGAAATGAGATACAGCCCTTGGAGCTAAAGAGATCAAAGTATATGTGGGGAGGAGGGTATCAAGATATTGAATTTGATGATCAGCCATGATGATAATGAATGGTGGAGCAGGCTTGAAGGGCCAAATGGCCTCCTCCTGCTTCTAGCTTCTATGTTTCTATGTCCCATGATGTATTACTGGAAGGCGGCCTCTGATTTGCCTGCACCTCCACTCCTGGCACTACCCAGGCTTTGCCACGGTCGCACCCAGACAGTGCCAGATTTTGCCTTTCAGCCTGGATTTTCCTCCTCTCTGGGCTGACGTCTAGATACATTTCTGGGGAGGGAGGAGGCAACAAGATGAGGTGGCTGTGTGTATGTCCCTGCATCATAAACAGCCTCTGTCTGCATCTGTGTGACTCCCTTGATACCAGTCTCAGCGTTCACTGTCACTCATTCCCCCAAGGAAGTTTGGAGATTATCTTTACTGAGGAAGAGTTCAGTATGACTGTAAAGGTGGCAAGATGTTCTTCCTCTCCACGCTGTCCAGCACTCCACCTGCCCCAGGCCTTGTTTTGCTGCAGCACCCACCCCTCTTCTGGGCCTTGCTGACAGTACATGCTTATCCTGTGATGACACAAACCTTTAGCTCACAACCACTAGCAGAAATTACATGGAGTTTCTGGCATGAAAGACTCTACAATACAACCGCGCCAACATACAGCACCAGACAGGATATATAGGAGGTTCACCAGGATATTGCCTAGATGCAGCATTTGAGCTAGAAGCACTGGATAGGCTTGGATTGTTTTCTTTCGAGCAAAAAAGTCTAAGAGGAGACATGATTGAACTTTATAAGATTATGAGGGGTATGGATAGGGTGAGTAGGTAGCAGCTGTTCCCCTTGGTTGTGGGATCAATCACAAGGGGGCATAGTTTTAAGGTAAGGGACAGGAGATTCAGAGGGGATTTGAGAATAAATCTTTTCACTCAGAAGATTGTGAGAATCTGAAATGCACTGCCTGGGAAGGTAGTCACGGACGGAAACCTTATAATTTTTTTAAAAAATTTGGATGAGCACTTGAAATATCATAATATCTAAGGATATGGGACAAGTGCAGGAAAATGGGATTAGTGCCCCTTTAGTGATAGATATGGTTGGTGCAGACTCAATGGGCTGAAAGGTCTTTTCTGCACTATATGACTGTAACTCAAAATGTGACCACAGCTAGATCAGCTACATTGGAATCCGATGTTCATACGGCAAAATAAATCTGTTTGATGCATATAGGCTATCTGAAGGTTACTGCAAAATCTTTGAAAATTAAACAAAAATTAAATGAACGTAGCAACTGACCAAGAACAGTTATTTCAGAAGAATGCAATGAGAAAAACTGTAGGCTTTGGTTAATGAAAACTATGATTTAAGGACCCAAGCTTTCATATCACACAATCAACAATTGTAAAAACTAAACCGATATGATGGATCCATATGTCAGCAATTCTATGGAACATGAGATTTTTTTTCCCCAACAAAGCAAATTACATTAGCAGTCAGAGTGGTTTTAAATATAAAATAAATGACTCTGAAGTGTGTGTGCATGCGCCAGGAATCCAATTTATTGCACTCTCAAAATTGGATTTTCATTTAAAGAAGGTAACATATCAAGCAAGTCCATTCATGTGTGTGGATATTACCTAATCATTTACAGGTCACACAAAAGACTGAGTAGTTCTCAGAATTATTTGTCTTCTTTTTTAAAGAATATCTCTCAGCTATTAATTCTTGAGAGAATGAACAGTCGCTGCTGTTTAGTGTATTTATTGCAGCATAAGCTCATTCTGTTCAGGTTTTAGCAGAGATGTTACCATGGATTTGAAAAAATTCATGCCCTATGAAATTATTCCTCTGTAAAACGTAAATTAATTTAGTGGTGAACAAAGAAGTGAAAACTGCAACAAATACAAAATACATTGAAAATCATAAACTTGATGCATTTTCTGTGCTATTGATTTTCTCTTTCAAACAATATAGAATTGCTTGCATCAGAAATTGCACAGGGTTGAATGAAAATTTGAAGACAGAGGAAAGCCTTTTTCTGAATCTTTTTCGACTAATCATTGCCTAGAGAGAGTTGCATATCTTTGGGATTTTTTTGATAACAAAACTCTTTTTTTTATGTCTACTGTTTTTAAGGAAACATGTTACACTTATTTCTGATTAGCATTTCTGAGAATGCATGGAGGAATTTGACAAAGTGACACAACGTGGCCTGTTTCATTTGAACTGAAGATGCAACAGAAGATTCCCACTGGTGTGAGTGGCTGGATAATCCTGCCCATTATGTGCCAAATAGACTGTTTTGGCTAGTCAGATACCAACATCAGAAATGATTTTTCATATCTGCCACAATTACAACTATGTTGGAGCTATTCCTTGAAGCAAAACGTACTATGAAATTATTTCCATATATCCAGCCGTGAACTATCGGCTGACATGGTTGCACAATAGAGCGGCATGATGTCACAATGGTTAGCACTGCTGCCTCACTGCGCCGGGGACCCAGGTTCAATACCCGGCTTGGGTCACTTTCTGTGCAGAGTCTGCACATTCTCCCCGTCTCTGCATGGGTTTTCTCCTCCTTTCTCCTTCCACAGTCTGAAAGACATGCTGATTTGGTGCACTGACCATGCTAAATGTTCCCTCAGTGTACCTGAACAGGTGCCAGAATGTGGCAACTAGGGGATTTTCACAGAAATTTCATTGCAGTGTTAATGTAAGCCTCCCTGTGACACTAATAAATAAACTTAAACTTTAAAGTTAAAAGGCAAGACCTGAAATCACAACATTTTACACTGTATCTTTACCTATTCCTGCTGTAAGGCCCCTCACTTCCCCAACACATCTGCTTCAGCATCATGAGTGGAATTATGAATCACAGTAACGACACTATGTATATAAATGGATCAGTAATATCTAACTAGTTGTCTTCAATGAATGTATTCATCTATTTTTCAATGGAATTATTTCATTGCTCAATTTACTATTTCAAAATTTTCATAAATTTTGTTCACTCAACTTGACCTGGTAGCCAATTCCTAAAAATTCAGATTTCATAAAGACTCAAATTCCAATGACTCTTATTTTCAGATGCTAAAGGTACACGTATCTATGCATCACAACTTTCCCACAGGACCCAAGATACCATTTCCCATTGCCTTTCACAGTCACTTAGCAAAATCTCTATGTGTCAGTATATCATGATGCTCAATATCAGCTTCTTGTATCTTGGTGAACAGCAATCAGTCAGTGTCAATGTACTGGCAACGTTTTCACCCAGGTATTAAGGCTGCAGATTAGCTGTAATACAAATTACATCGATGGTCCAATGTCATCCTATTAAGTGTTGGATAGACATGGCAAGTCATCACAATTCCTTGTTCCCTAGGTATGGCAGAGCAGGTAAACTATCAGGTCTTTTGAAAAAGAATGTAATCCATTCCTAAAATAATGTGCAGATTTTGAATGCTGGACATTCCTGGACTTCAGCAACTGAATTTAATAAGAGGCCAGTATTGTAATTTCCATGCAATTATCAACATAAGTGCAAAGAACTAAAAACTACATCGTGGAAACAAGGAAAAAAAATCTGTATTTCCAAATTCTCCTGCAAAGATTTGTCAAGTAAGAAATTGCACTGTCATCAATGTCAAGCTATGTATCATTTGTGATGCAAAAGATTTGCTGAAACTAAACCAATATACTTAGATTTGTTAAATACTGTAATCCTAAATGTTTTTAAAAATTAATGTGATTGCTTCTATTTTAACATTAAAGTCCATTATGAGATAAAGAATAGATGAATGTCAATGCCCAGTATCACTTTTTCCTCTGTTTTTATTCATTAATTTTACGTTCTTCAAGGCTAGAGGTGTCCATGATGCGGTGCGAAAGACTTTGAAGTTCCATCACCCAGTGTCAGTAACTATTAGCAGGGAGCATCTCCAATTCCTTCAGGATTTAGAGAAGAAAATTGCTGATCCCAAGCTTGTAGTTCAGGGCTCTGTTCAGTGTAGAAGTGTGTCGGAAAATTGGAAAGTGATCAATGTTTCACCATTTCCAGCTAATTACAGGTAAGCTAGCTCAATATATCGACTGGGGAAAAACTTACAGTCTCCAATCAAGGATGAAATTACCAATACCTAAATGAAGTATAAATAGCTCAAAGTGACCTGCACAGATTTTTCATGCTCAAGAAGCCTTGGAAAAATCTTCGAGAAGCAACATACATGGTGAAATGCAGTGTATGCAGTGCACATGGACTTCTTCAAACTGTTAACAAAGTTCCACAATTGAGAGAATAAAAAAAACATGAGATATGCAATTAAAGGGAGAATACCAAACTGAATAAAGACGAGATAGAGAAGAAGAAACAGATTTGGAGTCAAGCACCCCAAAATATCATAAATTCAATTTCAGCAAACTAATCTCAATGCTGCGAAGTGAAAGTTCTATTTCTCACATCAGTATCCCTGTGGCCTTTCCAAGTGAGAGTTCCATTGTAATGGCAAACTGGGTACAGTACTGTTCTGGGGCCACATATGCATCAGAAACAAGAGTCAAAATGTCCAGCCATTCTTGAAATACTGTCCTTTGAATCAACTGAAATCAACTTTTCCATCAATTGTTGTTGGGTTTGAACAGTAAGCACCACAAATCCATTATGTTATCCAATATGCAGCACTAGATGCATTTATGTTTTAAGGGAGACAGGGCATCATTCCTTTTGCCAGATTCTTCATGTGCCAGCAACATATCATAGCTTACTTTTTAGAAACAGGGTATTTCCAAGCCTGTGTTAAGCTACCATGTGTAACAAGATACATATCCTTGCAGGATGCTGCCTGGTATGGAGGGTATTAGCTATGAGGGGGATTGAATAAACTGGGATTGTTCTCCCAGGAAAGACGGAGGCTGAGAAGTAACCTGATAGAAGTTTATCAAATTATGGCATACTTATTTATTATTGTCACAGGTAGGCTTACATTAACATTGCAATTAAGTTACTGTGAAAATTCCCTAGTCGCCACACTCCGGTACCTGTTCAGGTCCACTGAGGGAGAATTCAGCATGGCCAATGCACCTAACCAGCATGTCTTTCAGATTGTGGGAGGAAACCGGAGCACCCTGATGAAACCCATGCAGGCACGGGGAGAACATGCAGACTCCACTCAGTCAGGGACCCAAGCAGGAATCGAACCCTGGTCCCTGGTGTTTTGAGGCAGCAGTGCTAACCACTGTACCACCATGCCACCCTGAGAGACATGGATAAGGTGAACAGTTGGAATTTTTTTCCCAGGGCAGAAATGACAATTACAAGGGGGCACAAATTCAAGGTGACTGGGTGGGGAGGGGGGCGGGGGGTAATGTTCAGTAGAGATGTGCAGGGAAAAGTTCTTTTTTACACACTGTGGGGTGGTAGCCTGGAACACACTGCCAAATGAGGTGGTTGGGACAGACACATTAGCAACATTTAAGACTTATTTGGATAGACTCATGAACAGGCAGGGAATAGAGGGATGCAGGTAGTTGGTCTTGATTGAACAATGTGATCAGTGCAGGCTTGGTGGGCCAAAGGGCCTGTTCCTGTGCTGTACTGTTCTTTGTTCAATAATAGAATGATACTGTTTAACTGATACTTAGATAGCATAATTATTCTCCAACTGCATTTACCTGCTGTGTTCCAATATCCAAACAGATAACATTAGTTGGCTTGAATTTATCATCTTTTCTCATCTACTCTAATTTTTCGTAGGTAATTATGTGAGATGAAGCACGATCAGGATCATCAGAATGTTTAAATGTTATGAGGAGATTAGAATTGGACAACACAATTGATTGACTAATTACCCTCTCAAACCCAAAGCCTGGCGGGTGAGCTATGATCTACAGACCTTTGTCAAAACTGCTTGGAGTCCAGCCAGATGGGGGGAATACAGAGGCAGGCCAGAGTGACTCTTGTTTCACTGGCATCTCCCCATAGTAGCATGGTTGAGATCAATGTCTCAAAATGGCATGTTGCTTCACAATGCCAGGGACCAGGTTCAATTCCCGGCTTTGGAGTCTGTGTGGAGTCTGCACATCCTCCTTATGTCTGTGCGGGTTTCCTCTGGGTGCTCTCGTTCCCCCCACATCCAAATGTGTACGGGTTAGGCGGATTGGCCATGTTAAATTGCCCTTAGTGTCGGGGGATTAGCAGGGTAAATGTGTGGAGTTAGGGGAATAGGGCCTGGGTGGGATTTAATGTCAGTACAGATTTGATGGGCCAAATGGCCTACTTCTATATTGTAGGGATTCTATGATTCTATGAACATGTCAGAATTACATCTTTTAAAAGAATGGCCTGACTACACATTTTAAACTCATCCTTAATGGGAAAAGCAAAAGCTGTTTTTTTCTCTGATGGTATAACCAAAGGCTACACTAATAAAAGAACGGGCTGCAATAAACCACCAGGCCAAGAAAAGTGTAGCATTCCAATAGAGACCCAAACACCAATGACCCATGCCATCTTTAAAACTCCTCATATTTTAAATGTTGAAAGTTCATATTTCTAAGTGTAGGTCAAAACTGCAGCTGGGGAACATTGCAATAATAAACTGAATCTGCCGAAATCTTCCAGAGGTATTATCATGAATGAATTCAGCACCATGGAGACAGTCCTCTGAGGAAGAATTTATCAGTTTTGACATCAGCATGGGAATATTTCACAAAATAACAGATAGTTGCCTACAGCTCTTCTTTATATTTGTATTTAAACTGAAACAATATGATATTTACCAGTAAGGACATGCATTTATTTATTTAGATATAAAAAAACTTTCTGAATTTTGATTCTGTAAAGTCAGGGATCCCTTTATAAGGGGTGATTTGCCAAGCCTGTTGTTCTGCTTTTGCTTTTGACCCTTCTGGAGTGAGGGGAGGACAATTGAAGCCCCCCAAGGGGGTTCCCCTGAGCATCGGCACCTTGGCAGCGCCAGCCTAGGCCCCCTGGCACTGCCCAACAGGCAAAATGAAAATGTCCAGCAGGCATCTTGACACTGCCCATCAGGCATTAGGCAGCGTCAAGGCATGGGGCCTAATGGGGGTGGAGCCTCATGTGGGGGCGGTCTGTGGTTTGGGAGTTCCGCAACCACTCTGCACTTTGGGCTGAGTGACAGAGGGAGGGAGGCCAATAATCAGGGCTGCGAGGAGGGGGTGGAAATGCCAAAGCTGGCCCCAGGCACGTTCGAGGAGCCAGTGATCAGGTCATTGCAGGAGGGGAGGGGTTGGTTTGCGATGTGGGGATTGCGAGACTGACCAGCAATTGAGCTAGCCAGCAATCATGAGGCCGGCAGACAGGAGTCACTGAGCATGTGCCGATCTTGGCACTGACAAATCAGCACAATGCTGCCAGCCTCTCCAGGAATTGGCCCTACCCACTGATTTTTAGTGATTTACACTAGTGCAAAACTGCTTGGAGTCCAGCCAGATGGGGGAATACAGAGGCAGGCCAGAGTGACTCTTGTTTCATTGGCATCTCCCCATGGTAGCATGGTTGAGATCAATGTCTCAAAATGGCATGCTGCTTCACAGTGCCAGGGACCCAGGTTCAATTCCCGTCTTTGGGTCACTCTCTGTGTGGAGCCTGCACATCCTCTTTATGTTTGTGTGGGTTTCCTCCAGGTGCTCTGGCTCCCCCGACATCCAGAGGTGTACGGGTTAGGTAGATTGGCCATGTTAAATTTATTTATTGGGAGATTTATTCTGAAACTCTCACTGAAAAAAAAAATGTGATTCGTCCAGTTTTTACACAAATTCAGCACTTGGAATGTTTTTGGGAGAACCGCCCCCACAATCTTTATCCTTGGTGTCAGTTCAGCATATTGCGGATTAAACTTACTTTAAAGCTTTCACTGGCCTACCAGTGTGCTTCAACTGAAATTCAGAATAATGTCACTTCCCATTTCCTAACCTCGATATCCTTACAATCGGTCCAAGTGAAGCAGCTAGTTTTGTGCTTAATTGTGAACATTTTACATTTTGTTTTGTGTAGGTCTATCCCAGAAAATGAATGGGAGCTCCTTAAACTGATTCCCTTTAAACTTGGCCTTCTGGGACACATTCTGAGACAGGTCATGTGTGTGAGAGGATAGTAAGATAACTGATTGTGCCATCTAGTTCTCACCTCTCAATAACATTTAAATTCTCATTAATGTTTGGCTCACATAATTAGTGAACAGGAATAAATGTAGATGAATAAAAAAAGAACATTCAAAACAACTTTTATTGTCTAGAAAAAGTTTGATATTGGAAGGCTTAGGATCAATGCAGGTGAAAAATGAGTTCATTTCCTAAGTTAGGTAACGTCTAAAAATTTATTAAGAAGATACATGCACATATGGTACCTTTACACAGGCTTGGAAGTATTCTGTTAATAAAATGTCAACTTTCACAATAAATTTGAAAACATATATCATCAACTATATGAATAGAACAACTTGCCCAATAAAGGAAATCTTTCTTGACCACCTTGTCCACCTGCCACAGTCAAAGACTTGTGGACATACACTCTGAAGCCACTCACTTCCTCAACCCCTTTCTTTTATTGCATATTCCCTTGCTTTGTTTGCCCTCTCCAAATGCATTACTTCACACTTATCCAGATTGAACTTCATTTGCCACTTCTCCACCCACTCAACCAAACCATTGATACCATTCTGGAGTTGGCAGCTATCTTCTTACCTATCCATCACATGACCAATTTTTGAAGCAACTGCAAATTTCCCAGTCATGCCTCGCATACTTAAATCATTAACATACACAACAAATAGCAAGTGTCCCAACACCAAGCCCTGTGGAACACATTGGGAACTGTTTTCCATTCACAAAAACATACATCAACAATTACCCTTAGTTTCCCATCACTGAACCAATTTTCTATCCAAACTACCACCTTCCCCTGTATCCTTTGAGATTTCATTTTTCTGACCAGTCTGCCATGTGAGACCTTTTAAGTGCCTAATTGAAGTCCATGAAGGTAACATCCACTGCACTCCCTTCATCAATCCTCTTTGTTGTTTCCTTCAAAATTCAAATAAGTTAGTAAGATACAATCTTCCCCAAACAAAACAATGCTGACTATACCCGATTAATGCATGCCTTATTAAGTGATAGTTTGTTCTGTGTCTCTAAATTATTTCCAATAAGTTGTTCACTGCCCAAATCAGACTGACTGGCCTAATGTTTTCTGTTCTATCCCTCGCACCCTTTTTAAATAATGATACAACGTTCACAGAGCCACAATCCTCTGGAACCTCACCCGCATCCAGTGAGAATTAGAAAATGATCCTCAGAATATCTGTTATTTCCTTCCTGTCTTCCTTCAGCAGCCTGGGATACATGTCATCATGTCTGTTGTATTTAATATTTCACACTCTATCTTCTGCATCAACCCACAAGTTTCAATGTACATTTCTAATAGGCCCTACTTTTTCCTTAGTTATTCTCTTGCCCTTAATGTAAAACATCTTAGGATTTTCTGACAATTTTTTTTTCATACTCTTTTGTTGCTTTCCTAATTTGCTTTTTAACTTCACCCTTGTACTTTCTACATTGCTGTAATCTTTCTACATTATTAAGTATTTTGTGACTGTCATAAGACTTTTTTTTGCTGTTTTAGCTTGGCCAGTATGCTGTTGAACAACCTGGAGATCCTAGATTTAGCAGTACCACCCTTTTTCTGTGTGGGGACATTTTGCACTGTGTCTACAGACTCGCACCTTTGAATGCCTCCCATTGATTTGACAGTTTTTCCTTCTAATTGCTGATTCTCCATCTCTTGTTCCCTGCTCTGAGTCTGCCCTCAGGTTCCCATTCCCTTGCCGATCTAGTTTAAACACCTTCCAACAACATTGGCAAATCTCCCTGCAAAGATATTTGGCTCAGTCCTGTTCAGGTACAGATTGCCCAGCTTGTATAGGTCCCACTTTACCCTGAATCAGTCCCAATGCCTCAAGATCTGATGCCCTCCCTCCTACATAGTTTTCCATCCACATGTTTAATCGCTCAGTTCTCTTAGTTTTATACTTGCTTGCATGTAGCACTGGCAGTAATCCTGAGATTACTGTTTATAGATCCTGTTTCTCAGTCTCCTTCTTAGCTCCCTAAAGTCTGCTTTCAGCACCTCGTCTTTTTCTTACCCGGGATGTTTGTACCAATGTGAACCTGACCTCTGGCTGTTACCCCTCTCTCCCAAAAGAATGCCCTGCAATCCATCCGTGGCATCCTTGATCCTACCACTATGGGGACAACATACCTTCCTGGGGTCACATCTATGACCACAGAACATCTATCTGTTCCCCGAACGAATCCCCTATTATTATTGCTCTCCTTGCCTCTTTTTTCTCCCCTGCTGTACAACAGACCCGTACTTGGCTCTGACTGCACCCCTCTGAGGAACCAACTGGTATTCAAAATGGAAAACTGATTGGTGAGCATGATGCAGAGAGTTCCTGCACTACCAGCCCAGTTATGTTGGAGTGCCTGGTCCTCACCCATTCACTTTCTGCCTTTAGGCTCTGAAGCTGCAGTCTGACCATCTCTCTGAATGTGCTTTCTGCGTAACTTTCAGCCTCGTGGATGCACCATAGTGACCTCAACCGCCGCTCAAGCTCCAAAACCCAGAGCTCAAGGTTCGGCAGCTGGTGATACTTCCTGCACAAGTCGAACATCTGTGACATCCACAACTTCCCACATATTACAAGACACGCATTCCACATGACCAAGCTGCCATGGCTTCAATTTACTCCCCTTATGTTCACTTTATTTTACTTGGGTTAACTGGTGCAAATTTATTTTACCTGGCCTTGACTTAACATTGTTTCCCTCATGCTTGTGTTTTGTACTTAAATGTAAATAGCCCCTTCTTTTAAAAGTAATGTGTTTTTCTAATTCTCAGGATATCAGTTGGTTCCTCAGAGGGGTGCAGTCAGAGACAAGTACAGGTCTGCTTAACAGCAGGGGAGATAGAAGAGGGGAAGAGAGCAGTAGTAATCGGGGATGCTTTAGTTAGGGGAACAGATAGGCGTTTCTGAGGTCGTAGGTGTGACTCCAGGCATGTTGCCCCTCCCTAGTGCCAGGGTTAAGGATGCCATGCAACGGCCGCAGGGCACTTTTTTTGGGAGGAGGGTCAACAGCCAGAGGTCAGAGTCCACATTGGTATCAATGACTTGGGAAAGAAAGGGATGAAGTCTTGAAAGCAGACTTTAAAAAGATTGAAAAACAGGATCTATAATCTCAGGATTTTACTCCCAGCGCCACATGCAAGCAAATATAAAACTAGGAGAATTGAACGATTAAATATGTGGCTGGAAAACTGGTGTCGGGTGGAGGGCATCAGATCCTGAGGCATCGAGACAAATTTCCTTCTTTTAAAAAGAATGTATTTTCTAATTCTCAGCCTCTTAATAATTGTCCCTAACAGCAGTTTTTCACCACCAATTAAACTTATATTTCTTCTGTGATGTTAGATGCCAGGTGCTGCTGACTGCCTGCCCCAGGGTCCTTCTCTCACATTCTCCTCTAGGTGCTGCTGACTGCCTGTCCCAGGGTCCTCCACTTGCACTCTCCTCTAGATGCTGTTGACTGGCTCACTTGGGGTTCTCCTCTCGCACTGTCCACTATGATAAAAATGTACTTAATATACAGCCAAAAAAATAGAAAAGTATGGATAAGTGGAACATAAGCTTGTGCATTGAGACACAATTCATTATAAATCAATGGAAAAGAACCAGTAAACATACTTGCATTTAAATACCAAACATATACCTACAAATATTTTTTATTTTCATAGACGTCGTGTAGCTTTAAAACATGTGGATGTTCTATTAACTTCAGGATAGCTATCTCCCGTTCTACCTAAAAAACAAGAAGAGAGAAATGTTACACTAATATTACAGTGAAGTTTAGTGATGTAAGTTAGTGCTAAACTATGATTATACAGCATCCATTTCTGTATTTATTAGAAGAAAAACAAGTATAACTACTCCATTTCATTGACTATACCTCAGAAATGTGACAGAACCCGTATCAAAAGTAATTAAATCAGTGCATACACAGAAACCAATTGTAACTTACATTGTCATTATTGGAAATATTGAGTTAATTAAAAGAACTACTAACATTATGATCCAGTGAGTTGCAACAAAACCAAATAGACAACTGGTTAACATGTAAACTTTATTGAGATCTTAAAATAGATTATCCAACCAAGAAAGTTATGTATAGATATATGATATAGAGTTGTTATTTGAGCATTTTCAGTTCCAATTTATTCCAGCACACAGATCATAGTGTATGGCATCTTCAGTGCTGTCAGGTAGTTTAAACATACATTATGTTTATTTAATATTCAGCAAAAATTAAAATTACAACCAGATGTTGTATTCATCTCCCCATAATTTCTCAATAGCCCAGTTGGCTGTTGAAAGTCAAACTAAATGTCATTACTACAATGCTGAAAGGAAAATTTGGAAAAGGCCTGATAACAGACGCAGGCATCTCAATGTTGACTAATCCATGTCTGTTTGTTGTGATGCAGGCACAAATTTCACGCTACCTGCTCATGTGAATAATGTCAGCATGCAGCCCAGTGCTAAGTGCACTGCTCAGTGACCACATGGCTCAACAGAGGGCAATTCATGCAAGGCTGGCAGCACCTTAAGTTAGTCTGCACTCCCTAAAACCAACTTGCACCTCCTAAAAGGAAAGTGAATTCTAACTGTAGCAAGTGCTGGAACTGTTTGTGAATGGGTCTCTCAGCAGGCAGATCAATAATGGCACAACAGGACAGAAATCATTGTCTAAGATTCCCCAATGCAGCAAAGGCCTTGGTGCAGGAGATGGACAGGAGGAGACAGACACTGCTCTCATAATGGGGTTGAGGCTGTCCAGACAGAGGAAGCACAGATAGCTATTGCTGTTAATGCAAGCTTCTAGGCCCAAGAGCCTTGATGCTGTCAAGGAAGAAGTTTAATGATCTCACACAATTGGTTAAGCTTAATGAGTGCATTGTCAAATGCTGTAGCCTTATAAATGAATCATTAGCTCCATTCACCAAACCCTCTTCACTTACTTAAGACAATCTGCAACAAGTACGACTCATACTTCACATTAATGCCTCACCTCAACCTCACACATTTACCACAGTAAAATTCAATCGATACACACACTGTTCCTGGTATTAGCTGAGGGAAAAAATGTTTCCATGTACTTATAGTGAGTAAGGCCTCTTGCCCTCTCCCCCACCTCCCTTTCTCCCCCCTCCTCCTCCCTCTGCAAGCAGATTGTCCTCTTCTACACTGCCTAATTCCATTTCTCTCCAAATCTTCAGGCCAAGGGGAAACAATAAATATGGACAGAATTTTATGGCCGTTTTTGCAGGCAGGATATTTTGGTCCCGCCAATGGCAAACCTCCACTGCGTGTTCCCCAGCCTCAAGGGCTCCAAACAACGGGAAATCCCAATGACAGTGACGGGACCAGAAGTTCCTACCAATGACCAGTAGCCTCCGCTGCCCCAAAACATAGCATGGGTGGGGGGGCACAGAAAATCCAGCCCAACAACACCACCATTGTGCGGTCTGACTTGACTGCTGAAGTCTCCACACTAACTTCACCAACATTAACTAATTCCGCAACTGCCAAGTGCCACCACAAATTGATTCAGATCCTGTAGTAATGAGTATCTCCATGTCGTTGATGAGCTGTTTAAATAGCACTGTTTAGGGGGCATGTTCTTCCTGCTGCTGGATGGATGTTTAGAGGTGCATGTTTAACACAGGGTATTAACAGGATTGGCGAGGTCAAAAATGGTAGCCTCTTTGACTAACATCATGATCTGTCTGCTTGGCGTACCTCTAGTGCATGCTCCAACATCCAATTTGGTGGTCAGATTACATCAAGCTAGAAATGGGCACAGATGAGACATTTTAGGACTAAAATGGCACCTGTGGCACCAAATCTGTGGGCACTGCAGTGTTGAATCTTGCAGTCCTTGTATTTATCATACCAATTATTTGCTAAGAAAAATTATGCAGCTGATTTTTATTGACCATTTCCAACCACCTTCCAGTACCTGTGTAGCGTGGCTTTCTCTAGAGAATTATTGTTAAGTCAATTAATAATCCAGACATGTTTTATGGAAATTCCTGCTTTGGAGACTTTCAATTTAGCAGAACGTGTCTCTGAGGAATATTAAGGTACCTTCATGTATATAATAGTCCTCATTAGCTTTAAATAAAAAGCACCTCTTAAAATTTGCAGTTAGATGTAAAATTGTGAAAAGGAAACATTTGCATCTCTCGTGTGGAATAATTTTACAACTGCCTCAAACCACTGGACAAACTAAAACTCATCCTGCTCTGCACCGAATGTTTAAAAATTCAATCACAAAAATGCCATGGGCAAAGTCAGCATTTATTGTCCATCCGTAATTGCCCTTGAGAATGTACTGGTGGGTCATGCTTGAACTGTTGTGATGAAAATTCATCTACCAGTCTGTAAGGCAGTGAATTCCAGGAGATTAACTCATTGACAGTGAAGAAAAATCAGGAGTCAGGGTGGAGTACAACTTAGAGGAAAACATGGAGGTGGTGGCTTTCCAGTGCATCTGCTGTCTTTGTACTTCTTAGCGGTAGAGATTATGACTGTGAAAGAAGCCTTGGCTAATTGTTGCAGTGCACTTCGTAGATCGGGCACATGATGTGTCAGTGATGGAGGGACTGAACGTTTAAGGCGATGGGTGAGGTGACAATCAAGTGGATTTTGTCCCTGGCAGTGTCGGGTCTCAAGTATTGTTGGATCTGCACTCACCCGGGCAGATGCAGAGTATTCTATCACACTCTTGACTTGTTGATGGCTGACAAGTTTGGAGGTGCCAGAAAATGAGTTACTTGTCAGGGAGCAGTCAGATTCTGATCTGATGTTACAGACTCAGTATTTATCATTAGGTTTCTGGTCAATGGTGACTCCCCATGATCTTGACGTGGGTGGAAGTTGATGATGGTAAAACCATTTAATGTCAAGGTGAATTAGGAGCAAGATTACGCCACTCAGTTCCTTGAGCTTGCTCTGCTATTAAATAAGATCATGGTTGATCTGACTGTAACTTCAATCTCACATTCTTGCCTTAAAATATTCAAAGACTCTGCTTCCACTGCCTTTTGAGGAAGAGAGTTCCAGGGACACTCAACCCGCAGAGAAAAAAGTTCTCCACATCTGTTTTAAATGCGCATACTGTCTCTTGTTGGAGATGGTCATTACCTGGAACTTCTGTGGTGCACTTTGAAATTAATCTAACCTATGTGGCATGGCAGTGCTGTCACACAACACAATGAGTTCCCTCAGTGTGAAAATGCTGTGTCATCTCAAGGCTTGTGTAGTAGTCATTACTGCTGTTGCTAGGAGATTGGTGAGGAGAGGACAAGTAGGTTTTTCCCCCCTGTTTGTTCTTCCACCACCTGCCATTGGCCCAGTCTGGTAGCTATGTTCTTCAAGACTGAGCCAGCTCAGTCAGTATTGGTGCCAGACATAGTGAAGGACATTGATGTCCCCCATTCAGAATGCGTTCTGTGCCCCTGCTATTCTCAGTGCTTCTTCCAAGTTGTCAACATGGAGCAGCCTTAATTCATCCACTGAATGAGGGCTGTAGGTGTAATCAACAGAAGATTTGACACCATGCCATGGGACTTCATGGGATCCAGAGGCAATGCTGAGCAATCCCATAGTCATTTCCTCCTGACTGTATACCACAGAGTCACTCACTACTTCTGTCTTGCTGGTGGGACAGGCCATACCAAGGAATGGTGATGAAGGAGTCTGAAACATTGGCTGAATGTTGGGGTTCGTCAACTTGGCTGTCAGCCTGTTATCTGTTGGACTGCAATCCTAATTCTGGGACAGATCCCCAGATGTTAGCAAGAAGGACTTTGCAGAGTTGACTAAGCCAAATGTGCCTTTCTCGCTTCCGAATCAAGTGTCTTGTTGCATGGCGCATATAATTTTATTATTAGTTTTTGCAGTGGTTTGTACAATGGTGGCACAGTGGCACGTGGTTAGCACTGCTGCCTCAGCGTCAGGGACCCGAGTTCAATTCTAAACTCAGGAGACTGTGTGGAGTTTGCACATCCTCCCCATGTCTGCATGGATTTCCTCCAGATACTCCAGTTTCCTCCCACAGTCCAAAGATTTGCAGGTTAGGTTGATTGGCCATGCTAAATTGCCCCTTAGTGTCACGAGGACGAGCTAGGGAAAGTATAGGATAGAGCCTCGGTGGGATTGTGATTGGTACAGACATAGTGAACCGAATGGCCTCCTTCAGCACTGTATGATTCTAAGTGACTGGTTCGCAACATGCGTACATTTTTCATAATTATGGCAGTGATCCGGTAAGGACTGAGGGATTGGCTACAAATGACTTGATTTCACAAATTAAGGACAAGAAAACGTGACATTTTACAACAATAAACATGACATCTGAAGCTGTAAATTATGAAAGTGGATGGGTAATAACTTTGCACCCTGTACAGTTAATGATTCTCCTGTTTATTTTACACTGGAAGATGTCAGATGTCAAGATGGAGGGTCTAGGCAGTAGGTACAAGTTTGGTGTCAATGTTAAGCCTCACTAATGCATTAAAGATGATTCCGAGTATGAGAGTGAATCATTGCTGAAATCGAACAAGTGACTGAGTCTTTAATGCACATGTCCCTGTCAACCATCAGATGCATTAGCTCAGGAAAGTCACAGGCCATCTTGAAACCTTACAATTCATACACCACCTTGGAAACAATTAAATTCCCTCTGAGCACGTAGAGTTCCAAAAAGAAGCTACTTTATTGGCAAGGATCTCCATACAAGCAGCTTTTCTCTGAAAAGCAATCCAGTCCTGGAAAGATCAGACCTTCACTCCTGACACCTTGTGTAATAGCTTCATTTCAACTGACCAGAAAGCAGTGGAATGAATGACATTTTTTCCCATTTACTTAGATAATATTTAAGTTTATTTATTATTGGCACAAATAGACTTACATTAACACTGCAATGAAGTTACTGTGAAAATCCCCGAGTCGCCACACTCCGATGCCTGTTTTGTTACACTAAGGGAGAATTTAGCACGGCCAAAGCACCTAACCAGCGCTTCCTTCAGAGTGTGGGAGGAAACCGGCGCACCCGGAGGAAACTCACACAGACGCAGGGAGAACTCCACATAGACAGTGACCCAAGACAGGAATCGAGCCTGGGTCCCTGCCGTTGTGAGGCAGCAGAGCGAACCACTGTGTTTCTGTGCTGCCCTATGATACTGAGGCATCACAAGGGAGAACAGACCAAAGAATAATTTTATATTTTGATTAGGTTTCTTTAACATTTCTTCCCATTTGGCTATAGAACAAAGGAGCTTCACACTTACAGTGCAGATCACAACTGTTCCTTGTATGTAAGCTGCTGTAGCGTCATTTCCCAAGTGCACAATTGACATTAGAAGTACACGTGTACAAGAAATCAAGATAATGGGCCCTATCTTGCTGTAATAGAATGTCTCACAGTGCAATGCCATTAATACAACGTTATCCTGCATTGTTCAGCACAAAATTCATTTGCGGCGTAACTTGCTGAGATCTGAACAGTGAAGGAAAAAGGCATCTGCAACTTAGTGAATGGTGTACCTGCTTAACCAATGAGATTTAAGGATTGAAAAAGATTGCGAGGAGGGGAATTTTCCTGTCCCGCCCGACACATGAATCGCAGTGGCTGGGGGGAATGACGACGATGCACAGGTCCATTGATTTTCCAATTTTGTGGGGGGGGGGGGGGAGGTGCAAGCGCAGCTGGAAATCATATCCAGAGCGAATCGGAGGGAGACTGAATCAAAGCTGAAAGGAGGTATTGAAATAAAAGTAAAGATTGGATTGAAGAAGAGACAAAATAAACAGAAAAAAGGAAACAAGAGGGTTTACAGCATTTCAAATTTCCAATTTAACAAGTCTCAGAAAAATCCGCTACTTGTGGGAATGACACGAAACAATTTAAATGGTTCCCTATCTCGGCCAGGTGTTTAAACAGTTATCATACCATATCGTTAAAATAGTTAATTATTGCACCATTAAAATGTTACTTTCAATTACTTGCTCTAGCATCCTGTGTTGATTTTAATGGCCAATTAATGTGCAAATCCAGCAAAATGTTAAAATCAGGAAGGCTAAAGCTGAGATGCCATTTGTGCAAAGCAAAAGGCGAAGTGGTATAAATTGATGAACAGGTTCCAGGGATTGGGAAACTCATGGTATAGCTCTTAATCTCTTGAACCTGCTGGCTAATTTGTATGTTGATCACAGAATATGTTGTTAAAACACAGTCATTTTTCCAGCAAAAATTGGCCCATAATGGCCCTTGCAAACCTGCTCCTACCTCTTGAGTACAGTATAGGGTGAGATCTTATTTATACACATTTGGTGAATACTGTCAATGTTAGCACATTGCACTGGAAACTTACAATGGCCATCTGGAACTTCTGTCTTGTCAGGCCACTAATTAAAGTGGCACACTAGAGCCTCATAAAGTGTTCCTAACATTATCCAGTGGCAGTACATTAAGAAATTACAACACCTACTGTCATTAAATGAAGACGATTTATTGGAATCAAACAGCTTTGGTACTATACTCATCAAATGCAAGTTGCAGCATTGGTGAAAACTATAAACCACAAAGAGTGATGCTGCCCTCATAGCTCAAAGTCAATAATTGTAGCCTGATCCTGATTTTAATGACCATATTAACATCTGTTTGGATGCATGAGGATAGAGGATGTTTGAATATATGAGAGCATAGAGGGCTGTAAGAGCCCAAGTAAAATCAACTTGCATTTCTGTAGTGACTTCAATGAAGACTGTTCCAGAGCACTTCACAGCAGTGGTTAGTGGATAAAAATTGAGCCCGGGTGGCTAAAATCTTGTTCCAGGAGACAGGGGGATGAACAAGTGGCCAGAGATCAATGAACACAGGGTTGTGAAGGGTCATGGAGTTGGAGAAGATTCGATATAGGGATGGGTTGATTTCTGTACATTCTAGAAAAACACTAAATAGTGCAATTGAATCTTACTCCAATTGTTTAAAAAGGAAGAGCAATTTAAAATAGTGACTATGTTATTCAAATAATCGTTAACTTCAGAAAGCATAATTGTGTGAACTGAAAGAGTTTTAGATAGCTTAACAAAACGACAAAACTGAAAATCAAGTTCTGCCCAGTTAACCAAGAACAAAAGACAGTAAGCAAGCACAGCATGGTGGCACAGTGGTTAGCACTGCTGACTCACGTTTCCAGGGACCTGAGTTTGATTCCTAGCTTGGGTCACTGTCAGTTTGCACATTCTCCCTGTGCCTGCATGGGTTTCCTCCGGGTGCTCCTGTTTCCCTCCACAGTCCAAAGATTTGCAGGTTAGGTTGACTGGCCACGCTAAATTGCCGTTTAGTGTCCCAGGATATGGAGGTTAGAGGGGCTAGTAGTGACAGAGATAGGGCCTGGGTGAGATTGTTGAAGGTAGAGTCGATAAGCTGTCTGGCCTCCTTCTGCTCTGCAGGATTTCTATGATTCAATACTGAGGTGAGTATACTGTGTATGAGTAGTGTTGAAAAACAACTTCCTGACTGAACTGTCAGGAAATTATCTCGTCAGCCACAGGAAGGATGCCAATACCTATGACTGTATTCCATTCAACATTCTGGTGGTAATCAGAAGTCCACCATGATGACCCGAGCTGGGAGGCAGCTTTGAAAACTGTAAAACGTCCAGAAAGGCAAACCTCGAGTTCAAACTCTGAATAGCAAGTGAAAACAAGTAATGCTCCACCAAGAAGCTAACAATTGTAGGCTCAGTGTAGAATTCAAATGACAGGCTCATTCTTCAAGATCTTCCATCAAGTTGTCAGTTTTCAGTTCTCCAGTAAGGTAGGAGCAGACAACCATTATTAAGTACACATCATTTCACCGATGTTTCTCTTCCACTGTACAGGCGTAATCAAGAGCTTCCTGTCATGGCAAGATGTCATGACTGAAGGCTTCATCTACAAGGTCGTGTCACATATAAAACTGGCTCTCTTACGATTACCATTCTTTCCAAACGATATTTTTGCTTTTCAGTGTTTTGTCTGGGATGACGGGGAGAATAGAGAGAGGGGGAAGGAAGTAGGAAAGGACCCAGCTTCAAATATAACAGCCCTACCTCTGACCTGAACAGCCCAAGGTATCTTCAGTAACAAACCTAAGGACATTATATTTCTGAAGAGTTAATATCTCTGTCTTTAAAATTGCAACATGTTTAATAATGCTATTATAACAGTCCTCATTACGTGTTACACCAAATATCTGTATAGCTTTTGAGTTATGGGTCACATTAGTATACAATGTTATATTATTGTTAAATTATTTATTTTTTAAATAGTTCTCTTTATTACACTGGCACTTATTCATGAATTATTGCCCCATTAAATGTTAAAATATTTTAAAGCATTTTGGTCTAGTTCCTATGGTAATTTATATTCTGTAAACACAAATATTCAAAATTATTATAATGATTGGTGTATTTGATTTGGAATATTAACAATTTGTGTGCTTATATAACAATCTGACATAAATATTTCACACTGGTAATGTGTTATTCATTGGAAGAATGGCCTGGGATGTCTGCTTTCTGTCATTTTCCACCTTTGCAGCTTGTGTAACATGCAAACAAAACCTGTATTTCTAATGACGTGAGTAAAGCTGCAAATCCTTCTATGATTGCTGCAGGAGTGGAGCAGGATTTCTCTACAAACTGATTACCATAAAAGGTGATCAATATGCAGGATTCTTCCTTCCTTCTTCCTCTTCACCATCACCGTATCACGGATAACAGTCGACACAATTTATTTTTATTACGATTTTATTCATTCATGGGGCACGGGCATCGCTGGCTAGCCAGCATTTATTGCCCATTCTTAGTTGCCCGAGGGCAGCTGAGTGTCAACCACATTGCTGTGGCTCAGGAAACACATGTAGGCCAGACCAGGTAAGGACAGGAGATTTCCTTCACTAAAGGATATTAGTGAACCAGACGGGGTTTTCTGACAATCGACGATGGTTTCACGGTCATCATTAGATTCTTAATTCCAGAAAATCATGGTCAGTGTGGCATATCTACAGTTATGTGCAGGGTGAATGGGTTAACGAGCAAGTAGAAGGGAGTTTTAGGCGAGTACAAGGGATGTGTTGCTATGTCTTGCACTGTATACACATTGACCCAAACACTAGCTGATTCTGAAGACTTGCGCTCAGAAAGACAAAACCCTTTTGATCTTTTCCTCTCCCGCAAGTCAACCACAAGAATTGGAAAATGCAGTCTCTAGTTATTCACCTCTGAAGAGGGGGAGAAGACCTTGGATGGTGCAGAACTACATCATTCACTCACACCCTCAGTCACAACCTGGTGAGAGCACCACACTGTCACCTGACCAGCTTTTAGAGGGTGTGATTGCCAAGGCCGCTGACACTCAGAGGATTATGAGAGGCGAGGTCCATGCTGAATGCTGGGCTGAAGACATATCGCTGGATTCATCTGTAAGATGGCAGATGCTGCAAGTCTAGACTGAGGTATGTGAAAATCTGATGGAGATTGCAGAGGGTAAACACACCCCGGCTTAGTCAATTGAGTTTCAAGTTTATTTATTAGTGTCACAAGCAAGCTTACACTAACATTGCAATGAAGAGACGGTGAAAATCGCCACATTCTGGCACCTTTGGGTACATTTTGGATACACTGAGGGAGAATTTAGCAAGGCCAATACATCTAACCAGCACATCTTTCAGATTGTGGGAGGAAACTGGAGAACCAGGAGGAAACCCACACTGACACAGGGAGAATGTGCAGACTCCGCACAGACAGTGACTCAACCCAGGTTCCTGGCGCTCTGGGGCAGCAATGCTAACCCCCACTGTGCCACTGTGTCTTCTTCTCCAGGCCATGAGTGCTGCACTTCCCTCTTGTCTGCACGTGTGACCATCTCCATGGAGATCCTGGTGATTCAGTCAGTGATTGCCAGAAACTCAGGTCAACCTGCATACTATCACCTTGTCCATAAGCTCAATGGAGCAGTGAGAATGTGGGCATTGAGATTCATATATAAAGTTTCTTAATTGTGAGAGCTAAGCAGAACATCTTGTGGAACTGACTGCAACTTCCTGTCAGTGAAAAATACCACTGCATAGCAGCAGCGTGAAATGGCTTGTTTAACCTGTTGTTCAAATGTTTGAGATACTATCACCTATCACTGGCAAGCCTATAACATGGTACCTTAACAAATGTCTTTCAAAAATCTTTATATCCAATGTCAACCGTACTATCCTCATCCACACTTGTTACTTCATCAAGCTAACTCAATCAAGTTAGTCAAACCTGGTTTGCTTTCATTAAATGGATTTCATTAAGCATCAATAACATTTTGTCCTGGATTAATGTCTCACCACCGGCGTTGAACTGATTAGCCTGCAGTTGCTAAGTAGATCTCTCTCCCATTTTTGAACATTTACAATTTTTTGGTCTTCTGACACCACTCCCATATCTAAGGAGTATTCGAAGATTGTGACCACAGCCTATGTAATTTCCCACCTTTCTTCCCAAGGAGAGGTACAAAGTAGCCATTTCATAACTCAGTCATGTCCGTTGCCCCCATAGATCTTTTTTTTGCTCCCTAATCAGCCCCATCTTTCTCTTGACTATCGTTTTATTATTTATATTTGTCAGTAGTGTTGCGTTCTATTTTATGTTCCCCACTACTTTGTGCACTCACAGTCTTTATCCTTTAGTTACATTTGCCACTGTATTTATTACTGGAATTGTGAACATCATTGTCGGCAAGCATCTATCAGAAGCTTTCTGTCCCTATGTCACTTTAATATCAATACCCCTAGTCGGCCAAGAAACTCTAGTTATAGATGCACTTCCTTCCCCGCCATGAGGGAATGTATCGCGCCTGTACCCAGATATTTCCTCTTGGAAAGCCTCCGATTAGTTATTTTACCTGCCAATCTTTGATTCCAATCCATCCAAGTCAGATGTCTTTTCAACTCACTGAAATTAGCCTTCAGAAGTTGAATATTGTGATTTTTGATTTGTACTCATCCTTTTCCGTAACTAACAAAGTGATATAATTCATAGAATCCCTACAGTGCAGAAGGGGAGCATTTGGCCTATCGGCCCTGCATCAATCACAATCCCACTCAGGCCCTATCCCTGTAAACCCATATATTTACTCCGCTAATCACCTACCACAAGGGTCATTTTAGCATAGCCATTCAATCTAACCCCCTTTGGACTGAGGGAGGAAACTGGAGAAGATGGAGGAAACGCACGCAGACATGGGGAGAATGTGCAAACTCCACACAGACAGTGACAGAGGCTGGAATTGAACCCAGGTCCCTGGCAGCTGTGAGACAGCAATGCTAAGCACTTTGCACCATGTCACCCCAATTGCAGCATTTGTTTCTGTTCAGTAATCCTAAATTTTGTTTTCCAGCTTTAATGTTAGCTATAATCTGTCATTGCTTATAGACAAGGAAGAAACAATAGGAAATATCTTGGGCACAATCATTTATTTGCCACTCCTGTAGCGGCTCGGCAGATATTCTGAAGCATATGGAGGATAATAATGAATAATTCATCGTATACAATGAGTTCCCAATAACTGGAAGCAGTTTAGTTAGGAGCACATTATTCACCACTGACAGCAGCAGCTGATAGAGTTCGCCTGAGTCACAAGAACGGTTGAAGATCCATTCCATAACATGAGCACATAATAGGGGCTCGCGCTTCATTGTAGCACAGAAAGAATGCTGCATTGCCGGCAGTGCTATCGTGCAGATGAGTTACAGAAAGACCCACCTGCCTGCTCGGCACCATCAGAAAAGGACAAAGAGTTTTCTCGCATAGCAATTCCTTCCTCAACCAACACCATCACAAGAAGATTAAACGGGTATTTATCTCTTCATTATCGTTCGTGGGACATCATTGTGGACAAAGCGGTTCCTGTGCTTACTTTCACTACAGCAGTAACCCACTCATTGCAAAGTGCTTTGGGAGATCCTGCAAGATGCTAAGGAAAAATATTAGCTCTATTTATAATGCAAATAGATCTATTCCTCAAGTAAACGGATGGAAGTGAAATAGTAATCTTCATGGTAACAGATGTGCAATTGTCTTGTTGAAATAAAGTTTGCTTCATCAGTGAGTTAACAGATGTGCAGTTACCTTGGGTAAATAAAGTTTGTTTTTTTTCTCTCTGCTCATAGAATACAGAGCTATAAATGAAAACAGAAGAGAGTGAGAAGTTCAGTGGGGAGAAGAAAGCCGCAGCAGTTAATTGTAGATCACTTTAAACATGCTCAGGTGTAAGTCAATTTCCGATTCAATCTTCTGAGCAAGATTAGCGCCTGCTGGAACAAACACAAAACATGCTGGAAAATCTCAGCAGATCTGTCAGCATGTATGTGGAGGGAATAGAGCCAATGTTTTGAGTCTAGATGACCCTTCATCAGAGCTGAGAGCAAACAGAATCAGCAGAGATTTATTCTATGAGGGTTGGGGGAGGGTTAGAATGGGACAAAGGGAATGTAAATGAGGTTACAGAAGGCTGAGAAGGTGCTAAAAATGTCCATTAAGTAATCAGAATGTGTGAATGGCAGAACAGATGTGCAGATTGTTAAAGGTCTTCCTTAGAAACATGGCTGTTGCATTGAAGAGTGGGAGGGGGAGAAGTGGGGTTGGGGGGAGGACAAGAAGGATAATAGCGGTTGCTGGGCCTCTTATCCTCATCACGCACTGTTCTGGAAGTGTGGCTGAACATGGTCTGTGGTTATTCCTTGTTTTCTGTGGAACAGTTACAAGGAGACAAAACTCTTGAAGGGCTTTTGTGATCCTGCACTCATCCCAGCCCAGCCCTTGTAAAGTTGTAAAGCAATGCCAGGGGAATTAACAGATGGTTTCCCAAAGCAGTGGTATCACGCTCATTCTGAAACCATGGATTTTCTAATAAACTGTCACTGCCACTTCTCGAAACGCTGAATGCTAATCCAACAGCACTAAGGTGCAGAGTCCAATGGACAAGAAACCAGTAACAAACTGAAAAGAGACAGTACACTCCATTTAGCTTGAAGGAAATAAATATATAATTAAAATGTGGTGCAGCACTTCATTCTGGAAGAGCCTCGCTCAACTTTCAACTCAACGATGGAACTTGCTTCTGAGTCAGAAGGTTGCAGGTTCATTCTAGCCCCATTCTAGAATTTCGGTCTATGATCCAGTACTAAGAGACAACTGCATTGTTAAGTTTAAGTTCATTTAAAAGTCACACGAGGAGGCTTACATTAAAACTGCAATGAAGTTATTGTGAAAACCCTCTGGTTGCCTACTCCGGTGCCTGTTAGGTACACTGAGGGACAGTTTAGCATAGCCGATAGAATGCACCTAACCAGCAAGTCTTTCGGACTGTAGGAGGAAACCAGAGCATCCAGAGGAAACCCACGCAGACACGGGGAGGTGCCATCTGTTAGATGGTACAATTTGCCCTCTCAGGTTCACATAAAAGATTTTACCTGAAAAGAAGCAGGAGGGTACTTCCACTATTTGCCTCTCAACCAACATAGCAAATGAACTCTCTGCTCATTATTGCATATGAGAGGATTATTCTTCGGAGATAGTCATCAACTTCAGGAAGCGTAGTGGAGAATATGCCCATGTTTACATCAAAGGTGATGACGTGGAGTTGGCCGACAGTTTCAAGTTTCAGATCACCAACTACCTGTCGTGGTCCCCCCATGTTGATGCTATAGTTAAGAAAGCTCACCAACACCCCTACTGTCTCAGAAGGTGAAGGAAATTCAGCTTGTCCACTATGAACCTGACTAATTTCTACTGATGCACCATAGAAAACATTCTTTCTGGTTGTATCAAAGCTTGGTATGGCTCCTGCTCTGACAAAGACCACAATAAACTACTCATTACACAAACCAGCCTCCCAATCTTTGGCTCTGTCTACACTTCCTGCTGCCTCAGGAAAGCAGCCATCATAATCAAGTACCCATGCACCCCAGACATACTGGGCAGGAGTTTACATCCTCGCTCATCCCAAAACAGTAAAATCCTGCCCGCGGTCAATGGACCTTGCCATTGTCCGCCCTCACCCACTACAAGTCCCGTGATGGGCGGGGTGGTAAATTCCAGCTGCTCTCTTTCACTTTCTTCCATCAGAAAAAAGATAAAGAGGCCTGAGATCAAGCACCAACTGACTCAAGAACAGCTTCTTCCCTGCTGCCAACAGACTTTTGAATGGTCTTATCAAACATTAAGCTCATCTTTCTCTACACTCTAACTATGACTACAACACTACATTCTGCACCTTATTCTTTCCTTCTCCCCTTTGTACTCTTATGAATGGTATGTTTTGTCTGTAATAGCTCACAAGAAACAATATTTTTCTTTATATCCCAATACATGTGACAATAATAAATCAATTCAAATATCTCAAAAACTAGAGCACACCAGTGCAAACCTTTCCCGTATACTGCTGATGTTTGGTGAAGAGGAGCTCATCAAAGGAAACTGATGATGTGGTTGCTAAACTCTAGTGTGAAAATAATGCAGCTATTTTCATAAGTAATGGGGAACATTTTTCGAAAAAGATGGGCAGATACCAAATGAAGGCCGTCACTTAAAAGTTGGAACAATGAGGCCTTCGAAGAATGTTGAGATGTTATTGAGAATCACTTAAGTGGGGCACTGGGGTGATTGCAGGCAGGAAAATGGATATCAGATATGGTGCATTAGAAAGTCAAATCAGCAGCAGGCATGAGCACTTTAACACAAGGGAGAGACCAAACGCAAGGAACAGAAATCAATGAGAGGAAGTAGATAAACAAATACTGGGGCCTGAAAAGGAGGTGTTCCACAAAAAGACATCTGTATATGGATTCTAGGAACATAAATAATAAGTTGTTGTGACAATAGAAAAAAAACAGTAAAGCAGCAAGACCAGAACCAAAGAATGGTACTGAAGACATCACATAGGAACCGTTAAGAACCCATTTCTTAAGGACACCTGGCAGTGAAAGAAGTGAATGTGGAAAGTTACACAATGGTTTTCTCTGTTTAGGTATCTTTTAGAATGAAAATGACAAAGCACATATTAGTGCCAACATTCCAAACCCCTTTACCCTCCTCACTGTGTTTCCACTGTGGGGTAGCTCACCACTGGCCGCCAGCAGGATCTTCCAGTCCCATCGAGGTCTATGGCATTTGACCAATTTTCAATTAGATTCAGCATCCCAACAGGGTTCCCAATGCCAATCTGCTTCCAGTGCCTTGCTGCACGCACATCCCAGAAGCCCTCTACACAAATCCACCAGAAGAAAAATGAAGTTAATTTAACATTCTTATTTAACTTCCAATTAATTTGACTATTCTGTGTTTACTTATCTGAAATGTGCATTTATTATACTTGACGGTATGTGTTTAAAGGAGTTTCACCATAAAAGAGCCTGAAATGAGGTGAAAATATATTCCTGCTGTCTGAACGCTGGTCAGATTCAGCTGTAACTTTCAATAGGGAATTGTGCAATACTTGAAAGGCAGAGTGTTGCAGAGCGATAGGGAAAGAACTACCCACAACACCACCAGGGAACTTGCTATGGGAGCTGCCTTTCGCAGGACCGGTATGTCCTGCCAGTGAGAAGGGCCAGAAAATCCCACCTTCGGGTTATATTACTGACCACCAGGTCAGATAAAAAGGAAGGTAGCTTACTCAATGGAAAAATAAATAAATATCTAGGCAAGTGCAAGGAAGCGCTTTTCAAACGAAGGCTTTAGTTACAGATGATGAATAGTGGTGCCGATTCAGAATTGGTAATGTCTGACTCTTCCTGAATAGTCTGTCAGGGCAATCACAAGCCACTTCTTTCCCTACCACTCTGCCTTTCAAGTATTGCACAATTCCCTTTTGAAAGTTACCGCTGAATCTGACCAGCGTTCAGACAGCAGAAATATATTTTCAACTCATTTCAGGCTCTTTTATGGTGAAACTCCTTTAAACACATAATGTCAAGTATAATAAATGCACATTTCAGATAAGTAAACATAGAATAGTCAAATTAATTGGAAGCTAAATAAGAATGTTAAATTAACTTCATTTTTCTTCTGGTGGATTTGTGTAGAGGGCTTCTGGGATGTGCGTGCAGCAAGGCACTGGAAGCAGATTGGCATTGGGAACCCTGTTGGGATGCTGAATCTAATTGAAACATGGTCAGTCGAACAATGATGCTAAGAGACAGAATGGCATTTAGCTTAGCAAATACAAAATAACTTGCATTTTCTACCAAAGCAATAAACGTAGAACATAGAACAGTACAGCACAGCACAGGCCCTTCAGCCCTCGATGTTATGCCGAGCTTTGTCCGAAACCAAGATCAAGCTATCCCACTCCCTATCATTCTGGTGTGCTCCATGTGCCTATCCAATAACCGCCTGAAAGTTTCTAAAGTGTCCGACTCCATATGGCAGGTGAGATTTTCTGACTGCGCTCACCCAAGGCCGGAAATTCGCCCCCGAGGTCAACAGACCTTAGTATGGTCCATTCTTGCCTACTACCATTCCCGTGGCGGGCGGGACTGGAAGATTTCACCCTTTGTGTCATATTGTCAGAGTGTTTTTTTTTTGCTTTAATTCAGCGTCTGGTAAAATTCTACACTTCAAAGCAAGCTGCTAAGAAATCCACATAGATAGAGTCTTGGCAATTTTCTCGTCCTGCCTGCCACAGGAATCATAGTGAGCAGAAGGTGGACCATGCAATGGTTCATCAATCTTGGGCAGGATTTTCTGGTTTTTGAGGCATGTTTGGCTGGAAAATTCAGATCTTCCAGCATGAAACTCACATTCTGTAGGGTTACACCAAATCCACAATGTTTATATGTACATTTGCACCAACCAAAACTTACTGACTGTCAAAGGTGACACAGGCATATGACTGAGGCTTAGATGAGATTAATTTGGGCACTGGCTTCCAGGGTTAGCAGAGCCAATTGGGAAGAAGAAACGCTGTTCGAATGACAGATCTACTCCCAGCAAGCCTACACGATGAGCTCGGCTAGTCCGTTAACTTTCATGAACACTCTGAGGGACTGGAGACCCATGGGTAATCTAATGCAAAATTTATTGAATTAATGCATGAAATTTTATTCAATTCTGTGAATTCCAAACCCATCAGCTGAGTACAGATGTTGCTCTGGAAATATTGTACATCATCACTTTAGCTGAAAAAAACTCAAATTCAGATCTACCTTCTTGCAGTTGATGGACAGTTTAGGTTTTTTACCATGTATATATTGCAGCTAATTACTCAGAAGACACACAACAGTGCAGCGTGAGTCACATTCTGCTACAGAAATCAGAGTGGTTATGGTGGACAGACAAAGCCTATATTTCAGAAGAAGGCTAAGACCACAAAGAAGATTGTGCTGAGACCGGGGTGTGTGGAGCCCAACTATCGGTCAGAGAGAAAGCAAGCACTTTGAGCAGGAAGGGAAGAAGGAGAGGAAGAGCCAAGTCATGCAGTTCTAAGCTGCACTCATTGCATTTGTTGGAGTGTCGATTCACAATAAAATTTATCCTTTCAGGTCCCTGGTTGCTATAATCTATAGCAGGGATTTCTCAACCTTTTTAGTTCTGAGCCCCCTTTCCAAGTGATAGAAATTCCATGGACTCCCTGCAACACAAATAAAAATTCTCCCATGGAATTCCCACAATTTCTCTCAACACCATTCTCACTCGCAAGTCACTGTTCTTATCACAGCACTGCAAAGAATAGATCCCAGGCCTATCCCACTCCCTCCTTTACTCCAAATGAGCCTCAATTACCTGACATCCAATCTCCCTCTTTCCCTTTGAATCGCCAATTCTCTCATGAAAAGTTCACAGACCATCAGTTAATCCTGGTTCTCAGAATAGCCATTTTTCCAATCTTTGTTTTGTGTCTTAGGTTACACTCCCTTTTTGTTTTTCTGAAGAACCTTCTATTAATGTTTTGTTTGCACTTCAGTCCCATGCTCCTGATCTATGGACACCTGGTGCGGAGAGGTGTGGGTCGGGATGGCGACCTCCTCGTGAACCTGCTCCAGGGCGTGGCGAAACGCGCCATTTACAGGTCCAGGCAGCGGGCGATTGAGGAGGCTGTCCATCCTGACTGTCTGCCACTCTACTGCAACTACGTTCACAGCCGGGTGTCCCTGGAGAGGGAGCATGCGGTGTCCACAGGTGCAGTTGACACCTTCCGTGCCTGTTGGGAACCGCAGCGGTTGGGGTGCATTATTGACCCTAATAATCACATTATAAGTTGGTGTTTTCAAGTTTCCTTTGTACTTTGATTTTGTTTGGGCTGTTCCCCTTCCTTTTGGGGAGCTGCTCCTTTTCCTTAGTCCTGATTTAACTTGAGTTTGTTTGTTTGGTTTGACCTTAAAAGAGGTCAATCTATAATAATTTTCTGATCAATTAACAAAAGTGAACAATAAATATTAGGAAGACATTTTTAAAGACCCATTCGATTTGATTCCCCCTCCCCAGATAGCTCACAGCAGAGCCCAGATTATTCGTGAAGACTACAGGCTAATCCTGGAAAGTGCAAAGCCAGTTGGAGGCCAACGTTATTTATGAACAACTAATTGTGCAGATGGTCCCCTCCTTGGTAGAACTAAACTGCTAACCGTCAAGGTGTTGCAGGTCAGATGAAGAAGGAACGAGATTAGACACCAAAAGGCAACTAGCGCCTCACTCAGCACTTCAAAGACAGCAGAAGTGAATGGTGGGGTGGGTGGAGGGTGTAGAGACTGATTTGCCAGTTGTCTTAATAATCAGGGAAAAACACCAAATCACATTTGGAAATATTGAACTTGGAATGAGACCTGTGAGTTTTTAAAAATGGCCATACACGCCAAAGATGGCTGTGGATGTAAAGTCAATCACTGGCTGAATTGTTGGTGGGTGATACTCTGACAAGTAAAACCACCCTGCTTACAGACACAGATACTTCTAAAGTATGCAGAAACTAATTGTCATCTCCTGTGGAGACATTGGGAGATCACAGGAGATTTGTATCATCTCATCAATAGATATTCTTTGCATACTTTCTGGACGGATATATGGATTCCACCTTCCAGCAACTAGAATGAATGCCAACTGGTGAGCAATGCGTGTGCACATGCATCCGTGTGTGTGTGTGTCTGTGTGTGTGTGTGCTTGCATGCAAAAATATATGTGGCGCTAAAGAAGCAGCCAGTTGCAGCAACATCCATCTCTGATTGCTGACATAAGCTGAGTCAGCAAAGATCTACGAAGCTCCAAAGGGAAACAGGGAAGTTTCTCAGTTGAACTGTAGAACATTGGAATCCCAAAATTGATTATTCACCTGCTGAAATCAGCGCTACTCGAATCTCAAATCATACCAGCCGCAACACTCAATCATCTACTCCTCATAAGGACTGCTTTGTGGCGCTTTTTTATAAAACTTTTGACTCAATTCTCACTTCTAATCTGTGTGAATGCATAAGCAGCTGTTTTACCATTTTCTTGCCTTCCGTAGTTTATAAACTCACTCTACCTTTAACTCAAGAAAGCCTGTTTGAATTGACGACATAAATATTGAGACTGGGAAAAGGGGGTCCACAAAGGGACAGGTGCTTTTTAGGTTAATCTTATCGCCACCAGCAGAGGATGGTTAAGTAAAGTAAGGGAGCCAGTTCCTCCCTTCTCACCCTGGGGATAATAATGTGGGGATATCCCAGCCAAGGGTAACAAATTGAGGGATCTTGCTTGGGGTAACAAATTTGGGGAACTTCACTTGGGGACCAGTTGCAACGCAGTACAGAATATTTAAATGGGTTTGCAAACTATTTCGGTCTTTTTGGTAGCACCAACCCGAATTCTCATGTTGATGGATTCTGCTCTTCTCTCTCCTCTGAGACAATGACTTGTCCAGTGGCTTCTTTCTGCTTTCCAGCTTCTTTGTCCTCAGTTCGATTTGATTAACCATCACAATTGTGCAAACAACAAAACAGGGCAAAAAAAAAATTTGAATTGGAACTAACATATGTATGCTCTACAAAGACTTGCCAGTGGCTGACTTCAGTAGTTGTGGGTTTCTTGAACTGAATGGGTTAGTCTTGCTCCTGGTGATGTATAGCAGCAACAAGATTCAGGGAGTGAGAGGTGAAAGTAGAAAAACATATGCCTCAATTAGCCAGGGGAGGAGTAAACAACAACCCACACAGGAGGGTGTTAGGGCAAACTATACATTGGGTAGGCACGGTTAGCACCGCTGCCTCACAGGGCCAGAGACCCGGCTTGGGTGAATCTCTGTATATGTTCTCCCCGTGTCTGTGTTTCCTTTGGGTGCTCCAGTTTCCTCCCACAGTCCAAAAGACGCGCTGGTTAGATGCTTTGGCCATGCTAAATTCTCCTTCAGTGTAACCTGAACAGGTGCCAGAATGTGGCGACGAGGGTGTTCTCACAGTATCTTCATTGCCAGAGTTAATGTCAGCCTACTTGTGACACTAATAAATAAACTTAAACTGAGATACATTGGTGAGAGGAGAGTGGAAGACCGAGACAGCGAGCTGGTGCATTCAACTTAAATTATTAATGATTAAACACATTGCTGCAGGTTTGACAACAGGACTTGCCCCCATGCCCCTGCCATTTGTCAGGCAACACCTCCATCCTTGTGACATACCACCTTCTTATGCCAAGTGGAAAACAAAAGGATTCATTACCCAATTAGATGGTGCTCGACTGGCAGCCCAGCAGCCTCTTTTCCCATCTTCAACATTTTTACATCTGGGGAAGAGAAATGTTCAAAGAAAATTGCAAACAAAAACTCAAGTCTTTTTGAATGTCCCTATTACTGTTCTCCAGGATTGCCCAGAGCAGTGACCGGCACTTGATCCTGGAGACCTGGACCAATCCTGCAGGGCTGGATACAACATAGTGACCAACAGCTATTCAGTTCAGTCTCACCTTCATCCCATGCTGCATTATTCTGTTTTTCTTTTAATCTGATTTATTTTTTGTATCCTGAAGATTATTTATGGCGGTCCTTGAAACCTTTCCGCAGAACCCTAGGTGAGAACCCCTGATATATAGGAGGGTTTCTCCTGATCAGCCTCAAGCATCATTCATTGCTTGCCTGTCCTGTCTGAAACAAAGTCAGCCATACATTACACAATAGATTGCTCACAGTTTGTGATACCATCATATCTAATTGAATTACAGCTCTGTAACTCACTGCTATATCCTTATTATCTTGTAATAGCATCTACACAGTTGTTAACCTCGAAAACAGGGTATATCAGTTCTCAGTAAAAACCCTTACCATGTTTGCTGATTGCTATTAGAGCTTTAATCGTCCATCAAAATATTGTAGAACGCTTTATTTTCCTGTCACATGCATGGAGCCACAGTGAAAAGCAACCACAGTCAGCAGAAATGGAAAGTACGAGTTAAAAACTATGAGATGCTCAACTGTCCAGCATTGAAGGGCAAAATAAAAAAAATTATACAGACCTTTGGAGAATTAATGCAACAGATCATTCCAATAAAGATATCCAAGAAGCACAACAACCTGTTTAAGGTATTACTGTCTCTTGCTCTCTTGATCTAGATCACCAATCTGATTCTGCACGACGCCATCCACCATTGTGACCTAATTCAAATAAATTTAGTATCTTTTATGTTGAAAAAAACAATTCCCAGGAATGAGTTTCAAGACAGCAGTGAATTCAGGTACTTGCAAAGTGTACAAGCTTTGCCCTCATTGCTTGAACCCCGAAAATTATCCTCCTTACATTTCTTCACTTTTTTTTTATTCTCCAGACCTGAAAGGGCCAACTCACATGCTGCAACTCCATAAGGTCTGCCTCTTGCTGTAATCATCCCGGGACCAGATCTGCCTTTCTTTCTCTCTGTAACCACTCCGGCTGGGTTCTACTATCTTGTACCAAGCCCCCTGTCCCTATGTGCAGCCCCCACTCTTTTTGTCCTACCATCGATTGCCATGCCTCAAGTCACGTAGATCCAAAGTTTCAGAATTACTGGACCAAGCTATTCTGACTTTGGCCTCCTCACCTCCTTTAATATTTTTGCTCAAACCCACATCTTTTGACCAATCATTTAGCCATTTCTTTTTTGGTTAAGTGCCATTTATTTGTGACTAAACCACTGTAAAGTACCTTGGAAAAGGTCTTGTGGTATGCCTGCCTCTGAGCCAGAAGCTCTGGGTTCAAGCTTCAGCCCAGGACTTGAAGGACAAGGAAAGTGTGGGTACACGTTGAGTATCAACCAGCAAATCCTTTCATCGTAAGCCAGTGGCCAGCGGTAAGGGCGGGATAGATTCCTGTGATGGAAAGAAAGTTGGAACTTTAACTATTACTATCCATAGCTCCAGACCAACATGGAGGTAACAGTGCATGATGCCACAGCAACTCACACTCATTGGCTGGAATTTTTTCAGCCTGCTTGTCCTGGAATCGGAGCTGGCTCGGCTTACAGAACAGAATTCTCTGTTGGACTCAGGCAGGATTTTAGAGCCTCGGCCAAACAAGGTCGTAAAATATCGGCCATTGAATGAATAACAGCACAGCACCAACAAAATGTCTTGGAACTTTTTACTACGGTAAATGCTAAGTTGTGTTGAATGATGAGTGATTCACCCCAGTTTATTGCTCTTTACGTTGTGTTGATTCATGTCAATTTATGTGCACACCAATGCCCTCTTCTGGACCAGATACAGATCCTCGTCAGTACATTGAATCAACAAATAAAACATCGGGGAAAGATCTATCCCTTGTAACAATACCCTCTTACGGCCATTTGTGTGTGTACGTACAATCAAACCTGTGAGAAAAATTCCAGGATGGAAAAGAAAGTAGCATTGGGATAAGAAATTGGCTAAGTGACAGGAGAGAGAGAGAGACAGCAAGATAAACAGTTATTTTTCAGATCGGAGGAAGATTTGTAGTTAAGTTCCCCAAGGGCAGTGTTGGGACCTTTCCTTTTCCTGATATATGTGTTAATGACCTAGATTGAGTTGCAGGGCATGATTTCAAGATTTGTGGATGATAAGAAGATTGGAAGTATTGTCAACCACGATGAGGAGAGTCTTGAACTTCAAAAGGATGTTTGGGCAGGCAAATGACAGATGAAGTTCAATGCAGGGAAGTGGGAGGTGATTGACTTTGACAGGAGGAATATTATAACATAAAGGAAGAAACTCTAAAGAAGGTGTAGGAACAAAGGGACCTCGTTGTAGGTGTACTAAGTCATTGATAGTGGCAGGGTATGTTGAGAAAGCAGTTAATAAAACATTCTAGTTTTCTAGTTTTATTAAGGGGGCATGATTACAAGAGTAAGAAGGTCATATTGAACTTGTATAAGACACTAGTTAGGGCTCATCTGGGGCACAGCATCCAGTTCTAGGTGTCATGCTTGAGGGAGAATGTGAAGGCATTGGAGAGAGTACAGAGGAAATTTGTAAGAATGATTCAGGGACAAAGAAATGTAGTCATGAGGATGGAGTGGACAGATTGGATCTGTTTTCCTTGGAGAAAAGAATCTAAGAGAAGACTTGAAAGAGATATTCAAATTCCTGAGGGACATGGATAGGGTAAATAGTGAAAAAATGTTCCCACTCAAGAGTACATCAAGAACTAGCCACATACATTCAAACTAATGGGCAAAAGGGGTAGAAATGATGTGAGAAAAATATTCTCACCCAAAGGGTGGTTGGAGTCTGAAATGAACTTCCTGAGAGGTTCAATCAAGGTATCTAAAAAGGAATTAGATGCGATCTATAGAGAAAGAGTATGCAAGGTTGTGGGGATAAGGCAGGGAAAAGGTGCTAGGTGAAATGCTCTTTAGAGAGCCAATGTAGACTCAATGGGCTGGAATGGCCTCCTTCTGCATTTTAAAGACTCTGCGAAATCATCAGCTGGAGAAATCACAGATAGATAATTACAAAGTTACGGGAGGAGAAAAGATCCCCATAATGGACATGTGTTGGTTCCAGTCACATTCAAGGAACAATGCGCAAACTTGTGCACTACTGTGGTGAAGGGCAAAAAAAGTCTTGTTGGGAAGAAACTGGTTAAAAGCATTTCAGTTCAACTGGGTTGAGTTTTTAATTGTGCAGAAGCAAAATTTACAATGCAAAATGAAGTGACCACCAATACCATCAGCTGTTTAACTAGCAAACTGGTTCAAGAATATAAGGCCAAAGTACAGGTTCAAAGGAACACAAGACCAGTTTATTGCAGGTGTCATCCTGTACCCTGTGTTCCAAAAGAAAAAGTAGAGCAAAAACCAAAAAGATTTGAGATTGAAAATATCGGGCAGAACTTTAGCGGTTTGCCCCACCCATCGTTGGGTGAAGCGAGCCGGTAAAATCACGGGAGAACTGGGAAATCAGGATCAGTTGCAATTGGATCAGGGAGGGGAAGCTAATCGGTCTGGGCGGTGGCAGGAGCTAGATGCCCATGCGTTATGGAGATTGCAAACGGCCACGGGGCTCCACAATTGCGGGGTCGGGGAAGGAGCTGGTTGAGGCAGCCTGCAGTAGCAGGGGCCTGACAGCTCTCTGTCTGACAGACCTCTGTAGTTGCTATTGAGCATGTGCAGAACCAGAGGTCTGCACATGCCCAGTAGCACCGTCTATAGGCTGGTTGATAAAATAAGCCCAGCCCACCACCTGCAGCAGCTAGAAACAGTCTAGACCATTTTTTCAATGACTAAGTGCATAAGATTGGGCATGAAACATTGCCCAAAAAATAGATCAGGAATTCTCCTATTTTCACGCTAGCCAGATGCTTAGAATCAATCTCATAAAATTCCGCCCATTATCTCTAATGTAGAACAGAGTAATTGGACTAATCCCATGGTGATAGTGCCACAGTTTGATGGTAGTGTAAGAACATGTGGTGATTCGAAGGCAACTATAAATCAGAAACAGGAATGTTGTCTACCCGACAGTTTGCCAAACATGGAGGACTCGTTTAAAGTCTTAGCAGGAGACCAGATTTTTCAATACTAGATCTGACAAATGCCCATCTGTAACTTGAATTAGAAGATGAGTCCAAGTCATATTTGACTACTGATTCTCACAAAAGGTCTGTTTCAATTTCATAGGGCATCATCTGGTGTTTCTTGGGCCCTGGAATTTTCCAAGGGCTGATGAATCAAATTTTGCAGGGAACTCAGGGAGTGGTTTGCTACTTGGATGATATCCTTATTTCAGTTCCAGGCGGGCAGACACATGATGACAGGCTGAATAAAGTATGTTGCCAGACACTGCAATAGCATTGGTAGGAAAAATTGCCAGGGATACTGTATTGGCAAGGGATTATATAGCTAATGGATGGCCGACAAAAATACTGAATTTAGAAATTAAGCCATCTCTAATGTGAAGCAGATGCTCGGATAGAGCATCTTACTCAGGCTCCATCCCCCGCCCCTGCCCTCCCCATCCCTGTAACCCCACACATTTACCATGGCCAATCCACCTCTCCTGCACTCTTTGGACTGTGGGAGGAAATCCATGTAGACACAGAGGGAACATGCAGAACACACACACACATACACACACATACCACACACACACACAAAAACTTCCACTACCAGTACCTTTGCAACTATAGAAATACTCAACTAGTAGAGGCTTTAATAGATTCTGCAGCATTTGGAGGACAACACCTATTGACTGTGATAGACAGCCATTTGAAGAGGGTTGAAGAGTTTCCGATGAATCAAACAGCAACTAGCAAAACTCTAGATATCTTGCATCATTTATTTGCTGATTGTAGGTTCCTTGGGGAAACTGGATACAACAATGGACTTCAGTTTTGTTCAGAAGAGACTTTAGATTTCAGTAGAGTGAACGAAGTAGACCACATTGGAGTTTCACCATGTCATTCTGCTTCAAATGGATCAGCAGAACGCACAATACAAACTGTTAATCGTGCTCTTCCTAAACAAATGCTATATGCAAATTGAAAGAAATGTCAGCTGTTTTTAAATCACAAACTGGTGACTTTAATATATCTCACACTATCATGCCGGATTGAGCTGAATTGTTTTCTTAGAAAACAGCCTAGGATGAGGCTTTAATTGAAGCCACACACAATAGAAGAAAAAGGCAGAAAGAGAGCTGTGACAGTAGCAGAGTGAGAGAAAGAAATCTGCAGTTGAACCAGAAGGTTAAGATGGAAGGGCATTATCCTAAGTGGCAAAGTAGTTACCAGGAAGTATCACAAAAATGTGGTCCTTGTACATGGTTGGTCAAGATGACTGATAATGGAAACGTTAGGTTTGTCCATATAAATCTTGCTTTGCCTTCAGGGGTTCAGGAAAAGAAGGAAAGAAGTGGAAAGAAATCTAATGGGTGGAATTTTCCCATCCCACCCTCCATGACAATCAAAGCCATGGTGGGGGGCGGGGGGGGGGGGGATGTGTTGGTGTTGGTGATGCAAAGGTCTGTCATTTTTCTGGTCTGGGGGCAAGCGTGGCCAAAAATCCTGCCCAGTGAGCCTGGTGAATCAGATAGTTCGGACATGAGTACTTACAGCAACTGCAACACAAGATGTGTCTTAAAACAGCTCTGATCAGAGGCAGAGACAGGCTGGCATGCCTGATGAAATGGAAAAGTCAATTCAAAGTCAAAATCAGTTTTTGTTGGGAGGAAACCGTTCCTCTGACTCATATGGGTCTAGATCCTTCTCCAAGTCCTGGAAGTTTGGATCAAGTAAGAAGGTATATTCTTAGGAACTGAAAGCCAGTGATTAAGTGGATCGTACATAGATAAAAACAAGCAATATGTACAAGCATCCATTTCCAACTTTCGTGTAACATTTTCATTAAGGATGGTGAACTGTAATAGTATTCTCTTATGATCATCTGTCTACGGTTAAATGGAATTAACTAGTTTTCAGTTAGGTACTTTTGAACTCAATGTGCTGCACACAATCCTTTTTCTGTCCTGCAAAGATCCCTAGGTAGCTGTTTGAGACATGTTGGCTTCATAATCTGATACACAATTTCTGCCTGGTAGACCTAATGTGGTAATGCAATCAGAAGAAAGAAAGACACATTGATATGCCACCTTTCAGAATCTCAGGACATTTAAAAGTACTTCATAGGCAGTGAAATGCTTTTGAAGTTAGTCATTGTTGTAACTAAGGAAACAAAGTAGCCAATTTGTACACAGAATCCCCAAAACAGCAATGTGATAATGAGCAGATAATCTATTTTAAGTGATGTCAGTCAAGGGACAGTATGGAACCAGACCATGATGCTCTTTTCTGAGATAGTGACATGGGAGAGTTTATGATCATTTGAGCGGATAGTTTGGACATTGCTTCCTCCAGGAAAGTTCAGACCACAAAGGGAAGCAGCATTCTGTGCAAAATATTTGCAACGAGCAGTTATAGCTAAGATTTTCAGGATTATCATCAAAATACAAAGGCAAGCCCTGCATAATAGCAGGAATTACTGACACAGCTGCTGAGATTGCGGAAATGCGGGGATTTCCTTGACAGCAGCAATAGATCTGCATTTGCCACATGAGTAATTTTAAGTCTTTGAATACTGAAGTGATGCACATAAAACATAATTAAACAGAATTAATGTGCTGTATATAAGTAAATGAAATGGGTATCACATGCTCAAAACTTAGACTCAGTGACTCTTAAAGGTCAATATTCAAGGAGAAAATACACATTGTACTACAGCAGAGGACATTTTATGGTACGCTGTACATTATATAAAGAGGTCTCAAGGGAGCAACATTCAAACAAGGACCAATGCCCCAGGAATCCAGCGGTCATTTTTATTACTTCAGGAAGTGTCATCAGCAGTGTAAGTATTACATGTCAGCTAGCAAAAGCACTCAATGGCCTTTCCACCTTGCTAGGGTAATTGGTTTATGATTATAAAAGGGGAACCACTGAAGATGTCATCTACATACAAGCAGCAAACGTGACATGCACCAGACGCCAGTTATTTTACAAGCTCACAATTCAACCAGGAGACAATGGTGAAAGAAGGAAAAGAAAGAAGGAAATGAAAGGATAGAACAATAAAAGGAAAGAAGAAAAGGACACACTTTCAGTTATATAATGGTTTGGAAAATCCCACATGCATTATATCAAAAGACACAACTACAGTTGCAATGTAGACAATTGTGACGACCAATTTTGTATACAAGATGTCCGCAACAGGAAATGCATCATTTGATTCATTTGTACTGATACTAGCTGAGGGAGAGTTGTCGGCCAAATCACCAAAATAATTCTTCTTTTCCATGAGATCTTTTGCATCTTCTTGGATCAGCAGTGACTAAATCTGTTCTATTTCCTTCAATTAAAAGTCCAGTCTCAACTATTATGTGAAGTTTACAAAAGTATCCAGGACAAGGCAATACATCTTCATACTGATAGATTAATATTATATTTTTCAAAGAAAATGCTTTAGAACTAGGATCAAGAGCAAAGCAGGAAGCAGAGAACGGGCTGCACAGCAACGCTGCAATGGCTAGAGCACAGATACCCACATCAGAATATAATTAGTTTACAGTATTGATGAGATTGGTTCAAGCAATGGACCTATGCATCTTCGATCCCATGGGAACTTCAGTTCTGGCAGGAGGTGGGTTGCAAACAGTATTATCACAGATTGCTCTGGTCATTAACTGGATCATTGAGGCAGTCTATCTAATAATAAACTTCTCTTATCTTTTCAGCCTTGCTTAATTAACATCTGAAAGGTTCATTTGAAGGCGTGAGGTGGTAGTAGGGTAAATGAGAAGGAAGGTTTTGATGGCTGAAAAGGAAACTAGGTCTCGTCAAGTAGAACTGACAGTGTTCTAAGGTTCCTATCTGCATAATAAGCCTGAAGGTGCCAATTTATTAGCATTTTGGCAGTAATTGATGCAATAATTTCTTTTTGTTTTCTGGATGAGAATAAAATGAAAACCTTCTGTTGTTTGGCAAAAATGATCTGAGTCCTTAGCCAAAAAACAGAGGGTCACTCTGTATCTCATTATCATGAAGGTCAGACTTCAAAAGTAAAGGAAAGGGAAGGATAAGCGTATAACATGGTCAATATTTTCCGTCTCACAAAAAGAGTCATTTTTACATGACATGCACAAAATAATTCACGTCTCCATGAAATGGACATTTCTGAAATTGGAAGGACCGTAGCATATTCCATTGGAATGAATGATTAGCTTGGAATTAATTCAGATCTGATCAGATAAATTTAGAGTTTTTTTTAAATACTGCAGCAAGTGATAATGGTTCTTTACATTAACATGATGGAATGTCATCATGATTCATCTCAAGTGGGCTTCATTAATTGTGGTCCTACAAGTGTAATCTTCAAAATTCACATGCAAGACTGTATTGGTGCTATACAAAATCCACATGTATTTCTTTCACATTCAATGTTTCGTGCTCAGGTTGCAGCTTTATAAAATCTTGGTTAAGCCGCACTTGGAGTACTGCATGTAGTTCTGGTCACTGTACTACCAGAAGGACGTGGAAGCTTTGAAAAGAGTGTAAAGAAACAAAGTACCTAACTTCAACCTCTCCTCATAGCCAACACCCTCGAGACTAGTCCAGTTTCGATGGTGTTGGCTATGAGCAAAGGTTGAATAAACTAGGATTGTTTTCACTGGAAAGACAGAGGCTGAGGGGAGACCTGACAGAGGTCTACAAAATTATGAGAAGCATAGACAGGGTGGATAGTCAGAGGCTTTTTCCCAGGTGGAAATGTTAATTACAAGGGGGCACAGGTTCAATGTGAGGGGGGAAAGTTTAAGGGAGGTGTGCAGGGGAGGTTTTTCACGCAGAAAGGGGTGGCTGTCTAGAATGCACTGCCGGGGAGGCAGTGGAAGCAGGCACTTTAGCAACATTTAAGAGGCATCTGGCTGGATACATGAACAGGCAGGGAACTGAGGGACACAGACCAAGCAAAGGCAGAATTTTTTTTTGTCCTTTAGTTAGGGCATCATGATTGGCATGGGCTTGGAGGGCCGAAGGGCCTGTTCCTGTGCTGTACATTTCATTGTTCTATTTTTGTTTTTGTTCTTTGACAGACAAATGTATGGTGGAGGAAAGCAGAGGGAAGAATGGGGCACTGAAAGGAAAGGGGATACATCAATTTCACTTTCATGCATTTTATTTTTTATGCTCCCAGACAAGTAAAGGAACTGCTTAAGTTGCAAAGTCAAAACAAATTCTTCTTTGCACACCTCAGGGCAGTACATGGATTGTCAGACTTTTAAATGCTGTTGGTCAGCTTTCATCAATTTTCTAGGTTGGCAAATGTGACAATTAAAAATGAAAATTATTCAGGTAAATGCAGACTCAAATTGCAGCCTTTGAAGTCAAATATAACTCCAATTTCCTAAGATCATAGTACGCATATAAAATGATACGGATTACCCATCAGACCCTCCACAACAGTACCGTAGATCAGTTGTGTCCAACAGTTAACCATTATCTACATGAGGCTAATTGAAAATCCAGCTCATTTCAATTTTAATTAGTAAATGAGTGAATAATAAATACAATCACTGAACACATGGTGTGTCTTCATGTCCACATGGAGTATTACATGTGGATTTTAAGCTTTTGTGGGTTTGCTGGTAAAATAGTGAGATGGAATGTATAATGTGAAACCAATTTTTTGATTGTTTTTGTTGCTGAATGGGGTTAGATGTTTATTATTAAATATACACATGCAGTATATTTCTCTACATTGTATGACCGAATGGAAGGTATTTTCTACGAAAGTTAGTGCCCATGGTTAAACAATATTGCCATAGCCTCACTGGTGGCTGGTCAACAACTTTCACTGAACAACATAAGTTTTGACAGGACCAAAAGTTACAGTTACACTAAAGAGCCTGAAGAATAACCATGATTAATTTGACAATCAGTAGCACACTCCTCAGTGTGGGCATTGAAAAGTGCTGTAACCCTGAGAACAATTGGACTCTGTCCTACAATCATTTTCCCTAAGACATCATAGCCTTAGCTGCACAGTCTGAGAGGGCATTAAAAGGACCAAGAATTCAAAATTGAGTTGTCTTGCCCTCTCATAGAGGCTGTTAACCAATGTAAGGCAGGAAGAGAGACATTTATTTACAAAATGAAGAACAAAACTAAAAGACACTGGGTGTAGTATGTGTCCATCATGTAATGATAGCAAAAGTGAGTAACACATATGTTAAAGCAAGATGCATATTTATAGTTCTCTATGTATAACTCTACACTACTGCCACATTTTTATATCATAAATCTTAACTACAGCACTAACTCATCTATCTGAATAACAATATACTAGAAAACATCTGGCAGCTGCCTCAGAGTCATGTTTCAGCAGGCAAACACAAGGTTACATTTACTGCTGTTTAAAATATTTGTGAAATTAAAACTATTGCTCGGAAATCACTTAGGATAAAATATGTTAAAGGAACACATGTTTTAATTTGGACCCGACTAAGACGCTTTTGGATCCAAAGGTCACATTGGAATCCAAAGCTTTGCAACTTTCACCAGCAACATTTTCAGAAGTTATAAATGTGTGGGGTTTTTTCAGCACAAAGGTGAAACTACACTGGGATTCGTGTGGGGAAACTGCAGGCACTAGCCACGCCCTACCACAGGTTAATGCACCAACATGCTGGACTACTTTGCCACTTTTGACATGGGTATCTCTAAATTGTGATTCAGTACATTTTCTATCATTAACCCAAGACTGATCCTTCTGTTACTTTAAATGGTTCTCAGATGCTTTTACCATCGCTCTCTATTTGAAACACTGCACTCTGGTTTCTGCCCTGTCTACAACCGGACTGCATTAGTCATAAAACACGGCTTGTTGTCTCTTCTCATTCTCTTTTATTTGTCTGCTGCCTTTGATACTGATGACCTTTCCATTCTCTTTGCGTGCCTCATCTCTGCCTTCTAACTTTCATGGGAGAAGCCCTCTGTTTCTTTCACTAAATGACATCACCTCCAATAGCTTCTTCTTCAGTGTTCACACCGTGCCTTTAATAGACACCAGGAGTGTTATTCTTGAAAGGCAATTGATAAGGATGTTATTAGAGCCATAGTTTGCTCAATCTTCTATTTAATTATAAAGTGAATCATTACACGCACGTTCCACCTAACTCAACTAATAGTTTCAGTATGTGTCAATTTAAACCCTTTTGAGAACCAATAAAAATAAACTAATTAACAAATTAAAGTGCACAAAAAGACAAAACTTTAAATGAATCTTATCAAATTAAATTAAAATAATTTTCCTGGTGCTGATGGACTCCAGCTCCCATAGCACCTATTGGTTATGGAAGGCCTCACGTGTACTGGCGAACAGTGCATAATCCCCCTCCAGGGATGCCTAGGCTCAAATGATCCCCACAAATGCCAAATGCCGTTTAGTGTGTGGTCAAATGAAATCCCAATTAATACCCTCCACCTGCATATAATTAAATACAATTAATATACAATATTCAACCAATATTCTATTTTAAGTACCCTCCCTTTCACCAACCCAACTGTGTGACCCTCTACCGCAGCTATATTTGCGGCCGAGTGTTCCTGGAGAGGGAGTATGCGGAGTCCAAGGGTACTGTTAATGCCTTCCATGCCTGCTGGGCACTGCAGGGACTGGGGTGCATTATTGACCCCTTTAATCACATTTTGATTTGATGTTTTAAGTTTCCTTTCCACTTTGTCTTTTGTCTCGGATGGTTCCCCTGCTTTTTGGGAGCCGCCCCTTTTAATTTATCCCTTTGTTAATTTGAGTTAGTTTATATAGTTTGCCAAAAAGAATGGTACCCTCCCTTTCACCATTTACATTGTCTCAAGAACATCCTTAGAAGCATTGGTGAGCATCCACGTTTGCTAATAATACTTAGCTCCACTTCTCTGTTACATCAGTGATCCCAAGTCATTTTCCAATGGAGTACCTGAGTGAACTACAGTTCAGCAAATAATTTTAATGTACTGCCTAATCCCAAACTGAGTTTTCACAGGGTATCTTATTCTTTACTTTCACCTTTCATCCCCATTTATTCCCCAATTGGTTTTAAAGCACTCCTCCTTCATCACCTCAATAGAAGACTTTTCTAACATTCTCTCAGCCTGCTGCCTCATTTCCTCTTTCTAATAATGAAACACTCTCAGTTGTGACTTGCGTACATTCCCCTCATCCCCACCTTCTCCAAACTCCACTGGTTCCTCAAGACACAGTACAATGATTGAAAATCCTCTGTTTTGCTATTAAATCCCTCCATGACCTTGCATCATCTCGGCATTATAGTCTCCTTTAATTATATATCCCCTGCATCCACTCTTGGTCTTCTAATACAAGGTTAATCCTTTTTCTCTGTTCTGTCTGCTATGTCACTACCACCTAGATTTTCCTTAGTTTAGTCACTTGAATGTCCTTGCCTACAAAGCCTCCCCATTCTCTTGCATGATGCCTTTGTCTTGCCACTAAACATGTTGCACTCCCAGTATTTTCCCTTTTCTATTCCACATGTTGCAAATGTCATTCAAATTTTTCTCTCTGCCATGAGCCATATACATGAATGTCATTGCAGTTGCTGACATAAAATAATTCATATGGTTAAAACAGCACTTCAACTGATCAAAGAGATGAAGATTGATCTCAATGTCCCTGGGCTGAAGAGTTGGAATTCACGGGCTCCTGCTCTTTATGGATATCCAGCGATCCTGTGGGCAAGTCGATGATGTGGATATGAGATAATGCTTAACTGTGATACGCTCCACAATTGAATGATATCTTAACTGACAACTGCAGGTTAGATTTACAGGTCCAGTGCCTGAATCCTAAACTCTGGGATTCCCTCCCTAAATCTCTCTCCTCCTTTAAGATGCTCCTTAGAAGCTACCTCTTCGGCCAAGGTTTTGGTCATCTTACCTAATATCCGTTCATGTGGCTAAGTGTCAAATTTAGCTTGGTAATGTTCCTTTTCAAATTCTTTGGGACATTTCACTGTATTTACGCTGCTATACAAGTGCAAACAGTTGTTGTGAGGAATGACCTATTGGGTAAATAATGGAAAGACACCATTACATTTGAAACATTAATCCAATGCCTGAGGTAGTTCTTTACTAACTGTAATAACCCTGATCAGTGGATAGATATGTAATCAACAGGGCTAGGCCAGAGACTGGAAAGTAGGATTATGCTTGATATCTCTCTTTTGCAGCAGCAACAGACATGATGGGCCAAATGGCCTCTTCCTGTGCCATATGTCCTCTATGTTTCCAATGAAATTGTATTGCCGCTTGGATCGCACATTTATGAACAGAAGAAAGGGAGAGAAAAGTGGGAGAGGAGGGAAACAGGGAAGGCAGCATGTGTTTGCTTTAATGGGAAAAGTCAGTTTCTTGTCTCCCAGCGACCCCTGCGCCAAAGACTGGAGGACACAGCAGGAGGACTTGCAGAAATATTTGCACACTCATCACTAGATGAACTCTATAAAATCTGGCACGAGATTAATGGAAGAAAGGAAGAATTAATGAACCATATAGGAGAACACCGCTGTTCCTTAACTACTAAGGATCACGTGACCTGTACTAACGCAGGAATGCAACCACAGATCATCCTGACTACTCACGTGGTTAGTAAATAAATATCCCAGGCACTGGATTAATGCTTGAACGTCCCTTTCATTTCTCATCCCATTCTCTAACAGCCAGCTCATGATATTAAGCACCGTTGATCTCTTGATCGTTAAAAACTTATTATGTCATTAGATCAGGCGCCATCCTGCACAATTTGCCCTCTTTTGATCTTCCTTCATTCATTATCATTTTATAGCATGTTGTATTTAACACTGAAAAGAATCCATTTGTAGCTGTGTCAATTATTTCTTCATGTGTTTCCAAGATTTATGCTTGTTCTAACAATTCCGTGAAACATAACTATTTTTCTTGATTAGAATGCAAGAGTTCCAGTCGTGCACGTCAGCAAGGGCTATAAGGACCTGAGCCCAAGCCCCTGCTAATTCCACTCTGCTGGGAAACATCTGACCATGGCCTGGGTTACCTTTGATTTTCTTTGTCCCTTCTGTTGCCATCCACTTAGTACTTTCTCAGAGGCCTCCTGCCGAGATTGACAACCCAGCAGTGTTGAAGATTAACCCCCCCGCCGATCTTCAATTCCCTATCCACCATGCTGAAACATTCAGTGCTCCTATGCACTATCCTTGCCCCAACATTTTTAGCTTGGTATTTATGCAGTATATCTTGCACAACAATGAAGCTTGATGTGCTTAACATCATTATTTTTAACAAAAGTAAACTTAAAATCAATAATTGTAAAATTCCATAATTTTGCTACAAATTATTTTCCCAATAAACTGATTTTTTCCAATAAATAATTGATATTATCAGTTATTTTTGACATCTCACCATTTATGTTTGTGTGTGTGGAGGGGCGGGGTGGTGGCAGGAATTGAGGGAATTCAGAGAGAGACTAGCCCAGTATAAAGTACCACTTAATAGACTTCCATTCTTGGAGATTGGCAGCTCCCCTGACTAAAAATAATGAGAAAATCTGCTGCAATCCTACTGCGACATAAATATTTGGCATTAAATCAAGGTCATGGTGTCTGTGGTCTCGAACAGATGCATCAACTTCTGAAGTAAGCTCCCCGGGTGAATGGGGATCAGGGTACTTCTTGTCTGTGGCAATCGAACGGTGTGAGCTGCTCAGGCGGACAACAGACCTGCTGTGAGGGTTCTGTGGAATGATGTATGCTTCTTCGCTTGATCAGGAGATGAGAAGTAGCTCTTTGCTGAAGCGTCTCAGAGAATACAGCAAGGCTTCAAAGCAAACTCTGAGGTTAGGGCTGGAGACTGAAATAATGTAAAGCACACATTCCATTTGTGCAAGCTGACACTTCAGAAAATTCACTGTAGTATCATTATAAGTGGTAGCTTAACTTTCTGTACTGTAATATTTAACAAAGTTACGGATATCAATCTCATAAGAGCATAAGAACATAAGAAATAGGAGCAGGAGTAGGCCAGCTAGCCCTTTGAGCCTGCCCCGCCATTCAATAAGATCATGGCTGATCTGTCGTGGCTCAGTTCCACATTCCCGCCCTCTCCCCATAACCCTTAATCCCCTCGCTTATCAAAAACCCATCAACCCGCGTCTTAAAAATATTTAGCGAGGCAGCCTCCACCACCTCAACGGGCAGAGAATTCCAGAGATTCACCACCCTTTGAGTGAAGAAGTTCCTCCTCAACTCCGTTCTAAACCGCCCCCCCCTTTATCTTGAGGCTGTGCCCCCTAGTCCTATTGTCCTTTCTGAGCGGGAAGAGTCTCTCCACCTCTATCCTACCCATCCCATTCATCATCTTATACGTCTCAATGAGATCTCCCCTCATTCTTCTAAACTCTAACGAGTACAAGCCTAGTTTATTCAGTCTCTCCTCATAGCTCAACCCCCTCAACTCCGGTATCAGCTTAGTAAACCTCCTCTGCGCTCCCTCCAAGGCCAAAATATCCTTGCATAAGTATCTCCCAATACACAACATTTACAAGTACAATATTCTTTCTAAAAATATTCTTTCCAAATATTCTTTGCAAACGTGGAAGGAAAAACAATCTCTGATTTGATTTATTATTGTCACATGTATTAATATACAATGAAAAGTATTGTTTCTTATGCACTATACAAACAAAGCAGAGAAGGAAAGGCCAATCAACCTAACCTGCACATCTTTGGACTGTGGGAGGAAACCGGAGCACCCAAAGGAAACTCACGCAGACATGGGGAGACTATGCAAACTCAACATACAGTTACCTGAGTCCGAAATTGAACCCAGCTTCCTAGGGCTGTGAGGCAGTGCTAACCACTGTTTCAACCTGCCGTTTCTCCATGGTTTGGAGTGTTGCTGCCTCCTTAGTGGCCAGCAGGATCCCCAGCTAATAGGATCTACAAACCTGCTTCAGACATGAACCTCTCCCGCTGAATTTGTGCACGGTTTCATTCACTGACCTAAAGAGAAGGTGACAGAACACCTGTCACTAAAGGAACCATTGTGAGCAGGATGTAATCACTGACACTCAAGGGAGGTCATCTGAGCAAACCGTAATTATTGTTGGTACCAATCTGAAGCACCATCCTCCTGCAGTGTCCATTATAAACCATTTTCTGGATTAAATTACTCAAGTACCTAGATGGGTAAATCAGTCTGGGATTATTCAAAGACACCATTCATTGTAACATGAAAGCCCAGTCTCAATTGTTAATTTGAAAGAGTACAGTCAAAATGTTGAAAAGCTGAATCTTTTATTGTATTTGTGTAGAGGATCTCAATTGCTGGTAGCCTGTGAGATTATATTCAGTCAAGACACCACAGAACCTGTGTCTCCCATCACTGCCAGTATTCTCTCTTCTTCATACAAACATGTGTCCAATTCACAGTAATGTATAAAATTGATCCTCATTACCAGCTCCTTAAAATGCACATTCTAATTCAAATGCACAGAGACACAAAGTGTATGGTAACAGTGCGGCTTTCTATATTTAAATTGCCTTATATGCCCAGCTATTCTGGAGCTACACATAAAACCTCCAACCCTGCTGGGCACAAATTCATCATCGACTGGAAGAAATGAGAGCAGTTTATGTCTTTCCCCTTCGCTGCTTTTTGTTCATTTTCTTTTTAGCTGTAATGCAATTCACAGGAGACAGCCTACACAGTTCACACTCTGTGCTGGAGCCCCAGCAGGGTTTCTGCAACAACCCGCATTACCAGGTGGCAGCTGATGACCATTGCATCAGGGTATTCATTCAACAGTGCCTTTGTACCAAAGTAAGTCATTCAATAGCTCTGCCCCTTCACAGATGTGCAGGAGTGAACTACACCATCAAATGTATGGTGTAACACAGCAGTACGTCTCCTGATCAAAGACAATGAAAAGAGTATCATTATCTACACAGATTGAACATGAAGTAAGGCTACTGGCAACTAACATTTTAAAAGACGGCATGCTCCCAAGGTGCCACTGACATTTGCTTTCCAATTAACATTTACAAGCAGAACAACCTTCACCACTCCACCAAAAACCTCAAAACACATGCCAAGAAACAGACCTTGCAGATAGAGAAAGGTGAGCTCACATTACCTTACGTTATGCAATGATCTTTTATGGACAAAATGAAAATTGCACATGAGGGCATGTTAAAAAGATGTTTGGGAGATGGATAGGAAAGGTAACAGTCTGGCTATTATTGTTTCGTGCCGATGATGAATGAGTGGAAAATTCCAGCCAAAGTAATTCAAGTAAATTAAAGATGATGAACTTCACACTATGCAAATTGCTGTTGCCACAGGCAATGCACTGCACAATTCATCTAAATTTAACTATGAACATCTTAATTCAACTCTCCAAAGTCTTTACTTCTCTTGTGCACATCACTCTGGAGCATACCTCGTTTTGCTGGCTTGCTTTATGAGCAATGCATCAGTGAGGCAAGTTCAGTTCAGCCATTTGTCTGGAGGGGCAAACTTCGACACAGAGCTGAAAAGTTTCAATACAAATCTCAGTGGTTTGGATAGGCTGAGCATCGGCTTTCATAACCACAAGTCTAGTGTTCAACAAGACACATTGATTGCAAGCAGCCCTTCATTTCTTTGATGCTCTCTTAAAAATACTGCACAACTTCTTTCATCAGTCCGCAATAGCAACTTGCTTCCCTTCCTTTCTTATTAACGTAGTAAGCTTTATCATATCTTCTTTCATCTTTAACTCTGTTAAACTTGAGACATTCTTATTAAACTGTATGGTTATCTGTGCCCATGTCATGTAATATACAGCTGCTTAGAAATTACAACATGGAAATGAGCTATTCAAGGCAGTCAGTCTGCCATGGTTTTCAGTTTCCGAGAGACCATTTTTCCTCATCTCAGATGTCCACCCAGTCCCTAAAACCCTTTATTTCTCCATTCTGACAACAGTCCATCTTATTTTGGTGCTGCATTTCACAGCCTCACAGCCCTTAATGAAAAGATGTTTCCCTTGCTGTTTGTCCTAAATCACCGATAATGAATCTTCTAAGTTTCAAATTTTATTTCAAATCCCTCTATCAACTGTTTCCCTTCTCTTTTAAAGCCTCTCGAAACACAACTCAGAATCTCATCTGTTCTAATTAAAATAATCCTGATTTTTCCAAGCCTTTCTTCATATTTTCTCATATTAGACATCATATTACATCCTCTCTTTATTGTCTTGACAACTTTCCTACATTGGAGAGCCTGAATTTAAGTTTTAAGTTTATTTATTAGTGTCACAAGTAGGCTTACATTAACACTACAATGAATATGCCAATTGTCACTTTAATAAGGTTTTACATGGATTCACTAATACATCTTGACATTTATATCCTATCCCAATTGCCATAAACCCATATTCAATTAGTCCTTTTTATGACCTTATCTCTTGAGCAACATTCCTTTAATTTTTCTTTGATTTATGTGCTGGCGTTTTGAACTGTGTGGCTCCTTTAACACTGCAGTGTTACACATGTGCACATCTTAAAATGAGCTTTGGTTGCTGACAGTCAATTTGCTCTCTGTGGAGTTCATTGTGCCTTACTGTGTAGCTGTGCATACATACACTCAAGAGGGATCACTGCCCTTGAAATGCTGCTTCTGAATGGTTTGTGAATATGGACCTCCAAATCCACTTGCTCCTCCACATCATCCTACATTTCCCATTCACTGTAATGTTATCTTTACTCATTTTTAAATCAACATGTAGCACCTCTGACTGACTGATGTTGAATTCCATCTACTACTGTTTCCCTATTACTCCAGCTCATTAATGTCCTCTTGTAACTTCCTTTTGTTCTCAAAGTTTGTGGCGAGAATTTTGCTGGGCTGACAACAGGATCAAAGCCATGAGCAAACCCATCTAGCTATTTTTTTTTGGATGATTGGTAACCAATTAGTTGCTGTTGATGCTTCTTTCCCTTTCAAGGAATGGTGCACTCCCTCCATTAGCTATAGGCCAATTGGAGGCTAGCAACTCAGCAGTATCAGCCAGAGTCATGACTGTAATGACTAGACCTGGAGGCTACCAGGAAAGCAGGCCCCTTTCTCAACTGGAGTGAACTGACTTCCAAGTTGCTGATGCTCCTCCAATGCTAAAGATGCCACCAATCATGAAGGCACTTTTCACGTCGGCTATATCTTATCCCCAATAATAAGTCTCATCTATCCTTGTCTCAGATAAATAAATGAAAGACTGAGAATAGTGGAACAGCTTTTGGTTATAATAAAGCTGCTTCACTGAGGACTAGCCAGGGTGAGTCAGACGGGTCCAGGCATGGGAGGGTTGGTGAGGGAAGTGTGGGGCTCGCTGCAAGTGTGGTTACTTCAATATTCATAAGTCAACATTTTTATTTAATGACACATTTTATATTAGGCAGAAAAATAGGGGGCTTGAGACAATCCAAAAGCTTTTGAAGGTCCAAAGCAGGATACTACTTATATCACACACATGCAGCGATAATAACAAGACTTTCAAGCCCGTTTAGCTTTAGAATCTATTTACTGAGCCTTACAAATCCGCCATAATTACCTTGGCAAGTTAAAATCAAGCTTAACACAGTAACCTATTAAACAAATGCTTTATAACATCAAAACGCCATGATGAAATGCATATATAGCCATTAATTATAAACCATTCTCATTCTTTACAATGACAAATAACATGAATAATCAGTAGGAAACCTATTACAGTTTAGTTATTCTGTGCAGAATATTTTTATTCCCCAATAAAACATTTTCCTTTCAACTGTAGCCAAAGTGCAAGTCTTGATTCTAAAGTAATAGTGAATTACTTAAAGTGTAATGCAGTGACTTGTTTTCTAAGTTCTTTTGTCTCCATATGTTAAAAACTTAATGTAAACACAAGAGTGTGCAAAGTATCTAGTCCAGAAGTAACAGCTTCACTATGCACAGTCTGTTTGCCATAATTACAGATTTGACTCCAAAAGTAACTGTTAACAAAGTGTTCAACGTACAGAATTTGAAAAAAACTACAAACAGCTTCAGAAAATCGGAAAAAATCAACCAGAAAACATCACACATCCCCCAAAAGAACCTGACAACTGAAAAACACATCTGAATAAAGGTCCTTCCATCTGAGCCCTTGCTTCATCGCAACCAAATAAATTTGTAATTAGTTTGGTTGTTGTTCCCTTTCAAATAATATTTCGGGATTGTGTTCACAATTCCTGCATGGAACTTAATTTGCTATGATGTGTTTGAAATCTCCTGAAGACAGAATAAAAGGGCCTTGACATGAATGTATTTCTGATGACGTCTTGAAATGGGCTGAAGTGTTACTGAATGTTGATCTAATGCATTTAAATGGCGTATATTACAGCCTGAGTTTGTGCACTGACCAGTAAACTTTGCTGATCATCATCTTGACAAGGCTGTTTACATCTATGTAATTTACCCATAAACTGAGTGCTTCAGTCTTGCTGTTGCTCGTAGTTTATATAACATACTTTCTTTATTTTAAATGCTTCTGGATAAAAAAGATGCAACATTTTGTCAATCATTCTTGCTACCTTCAGCAGCCTCTGGGATCGGCACAGTCCCATATCTGCTCAGTGACTCAGCCTGGCCCAGCATCTGATTGCGGCTTAACTGCCCTGAAGTTAGCACCTGGAAGGAACAACTTTACATCAGAAATGAAGGGAAAACATTCAGGCGAATGATGCAACAGGATAGAAATTTGAATGGATGCTGCAAAGAAGAAAGACATACTTGCAGAAGACAACTCTGAAGACTGGAGAGGGAAGGAAAGTCACAAGCTGCATCTGTATGTAATGGCTGGAACCCTCGAACTCAAAGTTTCAGAGTCGTGAGCCAAGTGCATGGATGGGTCACTAGGTCAGTTTCTTACAATGGGGCACAAGAGACAGACCACGTATCATAAGATGGTGCCTCCATAAGCAGACAATTGACAGTTATGTTCGATCACTGCAAAGGCACTGGCCAATGGAGATGTCAAGCAACTGAAGGCAAGTTTCAGGAACAGAAGAACCAGTAACATTGGAAACATTGGAAATAGTACATTGGAAATATATCGCCATTCCCTCACAGTTGCTGTATCTAAATCTTGGAATTCCCTCCCTAACAGCTTTGTGGGTCAATCCACAGCACATGGACTGCAGCGATTCAAGAAGCAGCTCACCACCATCTTCTCAAGGTCAACTAGGGATGGGTAATAAATGCTGGCCAGCCAGCGGTGCACATATCCCACAAATGAATAAAAAATAATTCAGGAAAGTTCTGGAAAAAACTAAAAACTATTAACTGGATGTCACCATTAGAGAAGAATGCTAAGGTGACTTTGGCATTTGGGTGTGCGTTTGATGGAGAGCTAGCAGCAGTTTAGTTACATTCACCTGATATCAATGTGGGATTCAGTGATTGGAATCAAAGCAATTCCACACAATGTTAAAGGAGAGCCAAGCAGAACTCCATTTGGTTCGATGACTGAGCAACATACCAGTGCAGTTTATGTGCAGACTGGAGAATAGCAAACTTGCAGTCTCCAATCACATCCCATTGCTTAAAGAGTATGAGTGGAAAAGTTGACTATTTACACAAAAGCGGATTGCTGACCATTTCAACAATGATAGAACATAAAAACTGATGTGGAGTGCAAATGTGTGATTATGCAAAGCTTTATTTGCACCACTTATTGTTGCATGAAAAACTTTTATTTCCTTGCTAAAATATAATGCAGCATCATCTGACTGACAGGGGAAGCAACTGAAACAAATGGACTCATCCAAGTGGGAGAATTCCTTGCTGGTTTCTAACGGAAACCCACAATGAGGAAAGAAGAAAGCAATGCAAGAAAAACCATTAAAGTTTGGAAGCAGGTGAAATTAGGGCTTGATCAATGAGTACCAAAAGTTGTTTTATTTCAGATGCTCAGAATGTCAGAGAAGTGATTTATGCTTTCAGTTTTAGCATGAGTAAATTACTTTGAAGTTTCAATTGAATGCCTTCACTCATGTACCTATTTCTTGAACATGTGCAATGCCAAACTTTTCTTGCTGCCTCTTCAAACTTTGAAGAATTACCTTCGGAAGGCGAAGCGAGAGAAATAATAATTGCTTCGCTAATCATTATGTGATTCAGATTGGTGAGGGTTGGAAAAGGGCAGTCTACTTCAGTACCTCCAATTAAAAACCAGCAGTAGGACTAGAATCACTGTTATCCGATAGGCATGGATTGGAAGGGAGGCAGTTGGATAACTCTTTATAATGCATACATACAGGCAGGCTAAAGCCTGTACACAAACAGGCTAGAGCATAGTGAATTTTTCAACAAATACCTGTCTGTGGATTACTCTAAACAGCAATGGGGATGCTTACATAAGCTACAACTACTAAACATAGGTCTGTTTAAGAACAATATTTAAAGTATAAATATAAAAACTGAATTTTGGTTTGATTAGGATCAACACATTATTTATTATTGTAATTTCAAGCTAGAAAAGCAGGGATGGATTAGATTTGATTTAATATTGTCACATATATTACTATAGAGTGAAAAGTATTGTTTCTTGTGTGTTTTACAGACAAAGCGTACCATTTGTTGAGAAGGAAAGGAGAGGGTGCAGAATGTAATGGTACAGTCATAGGTAGGGTGTAGAGAAAGATCAACTTTCTATAAGGTAAGTCCATTCAAACGTCTGACAACAGCAGGGAAGAAGCTGATCTTGAGTCAGTTGGTACGTGGCCTCAGACTTTTTTAATCTTTTTCCTGATGGAGAAAGGTGGAAGACAGAATGTCCAGGGTGCGTGGAGTCCTTCGTTATGCTGGCTGCTTTGCTGAGGCAGCGGGAAGTATGGACAGAGTCAATGGATGGGACACGTCTTTGCATGATTGACTGGGCTTCATTCTTTGCAGTCTCTTGCGGTCTTCATCAGAGCAGGAGCCATACCAAGTTGTGACACATCCAGAAAGGATACTTTCTATGGTGCATTGGTGGTAGTTGGTGACAATCATAGTGGACATACTGAATTTCCTTAGCCTCCTGAGAAAGTAGAGGTGTTGTTGGGCTTTCTTTTCTATAGCATCAGCATGGACGGAACAGGACAGGTTGTTGGTGATCTGGACACCCAAAAACTTGAAGCTCTGACCATTTTCACTTCATCCCTGTTGATGTAGATAGAACTTAGAAGCATAGAATCTCTACAGAGCAGAAGGTGGTGATTCAGCCCACTGAGCCTGCACCAACAACTATCCCATCAAGGCCCTAAACCCATGTGACTGCACATATTTACTCTGCTAATCCCCCTTACACTAAGGATCAATTTAGCATGTCTGATCAACCTAACCCACACAGTTTTGGCTTACATTTTGGAATTATTTATTTGGAAGTTTCTGCCTACAATTTTAAACTTAGTGCTCTATAAATTACCATATCTTTAAAAATATCCTTACATATGTTCTGTATATTTCCACGTGTAAACAAAGTGTGTTAATACATTAAATATAGAATAATGAAAATGGGTCAATATTTCATTTCTTCTCACAGAAATATTTTAATTGAATTCTTAAAGGTGTAGATTCACATTTATATTTTATAAGTGCACTAAAAGATTTTGATTGCATGCTGTATGTGGAAGGAGTTTATTGATTGATCCTGGTTCCCTGATATCACTGTACCTTTGGGAGAAGTGATGCAGGTGAAGAGGTTCAGGCAACTTGCTTTTGGTTTCTGCAGTTTGCCTAGTTCTTGTGTTGACAGAAGTGCTAATTTCTGATTAATGCTGTTCTCTTTCGTTGTCAGTCAATGGGCTACTACGCTGGGGTGGGTCTACAAGACTTGGCACCAACATGGTTAGCATTCTCTATTTCCACCTTGAGCCAAATGGCTCCCATCCCAACCAAAATATGTGGGTGAGTCACACTTGTTGAGGTGAACTGTGATGGATTACCAGAAGCATGTATGTGATGCCAGATCACATGGCCGGAGGGGTAAGCGAGATCTGTAAGAAAGAGACGCTCATACGAACATATGAATTAGGAACAGGAGTAGGCCATTCAGCTCCTCCAACCTGCTCCACCGTTCAATAAGATCCTGGCTGATCTGATCTCAACTCCACATTCTGCTAAGTGGCAATAAGCATTGAGTCCCTTACTAGTCAAGAATCTATCTACCTCTGCCTTAAAATGGACCCTGCCTCACCCAACTCTGAGGGGGGGTAGTTCAAAAAATTCATGACCTTCTGAGGGAAAAATAATTCTTTTCATCTCCATCTTAAATGGGAGAACCCTTATTTTTAAACAGTGGGCCATCGTCCGAGCTCTAAACTTGTGGAGATGTTCAAACATTTGAATTCTGGCTTTAAATAAAGAGGAGTAGTTTTAAGCAATGACAGACTAGAGCAGTGTATTTTGGGAGAATAGATAATATCCAAAACCCTGTTTAGACCCCAAGAGGGGGAGGCAGTGGTATTGTCACTGGACTAGTGATACAGAGACCCAAAGCGGGATCTGGGGACCCAGGTTCAAACCCCGCCATAGCAGATGGTGATGAGAATGAAACCATTGTCATAAAACCATTGTCATCGATTGTCATAAAAACCCATCTGGTTCACTGACGTCATTTTGAGAAGTAACTCTGCTGTCTTTATTTGGTCTGGCCTACACGTGACTCCAATTCACAGTAGCCACCTTCATAATCCACCCCATTCATATCCCCCCTTAATGCTCCATGCCCCTCATGCCCTGCCCTTCATGACTCCCTTCATATTCAACCCCCTTATGACCCCTTCAGACCCCACCCCTTGGCAATGCCCTGCTACCCTGGCAGTGCCAACTTGCATCCCGACAGTGTCCACCTGCCAGTGCCTCACTGGGCAGGAACCGGACTATGTCTGCACACGGTGGCTGTGAAAAACCCAACGGGGGTTCACGGCAAAGCTAAACCTGTTGGACCCCCTCATCCACAATTCTCCAAGTTGGAGAATTGTGGATGAGGGGTTCAACAGGTTTAGCCCTGATGCAATCTGTGTTGGGCACAACATGGCTGGAAAATCATGGCCAGTGTTTCATTATATTTCCTCAAAGCACACAGGCTGATTGTCTTGGCTGCTCCAGTGCTGAAAGCATGTCCCTCTAGGGGTTTAAATCTCCACTGCATCCTTTATAAATTTTCAATCTACCACCATGTGCAACTTTTCATTGCTTCCTGGCTTTCTACTTGTGATTTTTCATCACCTTTTCAAAACGTTCAGCTTCTCTGCTATTTGTCTTTCTTCATCCTCTTCCTGCTTTCTTCCGTTAGTCCCTTTCACTGAGTACTTTTGACTCAGTTAGACTAATTGATGTAGTTTATATAGATTGGTGCAACTGATGTAGTTTATCTGGATTTCAGCAAATCCTTTGACAAGGTCCCACATGGGAGACTTACAAAGAAGGTAAATGCACATGGAATACAGGGTAATTTGATAAAGTGGATTCAAAATTGGCTCAGTTGTAGGAGACAGAGGGTGATGATAGAAATCTGCTTTAGTGACTGGAAGCCAGTATCCCGTGACGTACCACAGGGATCTGTGCTGGTCCCCTACTATTCATCATTTATATAAATGGCATTGATGATTATGTGGGTGGTAGAATTCATAAGTTTGCAGATGACACAACATTGACTGGGTGGTTGACAGAGAGGCTGAGTGTCTTGATCTATAGGAAGTCATAGTTGAAATGGTCAAATGGGCAGATAAGTGGCAAATGGAATTTGCTCTGAAAGGTAAGGTGATACTCTTTGTAAGGAGTAATTTGACAAAGAAGTGTTCAATGAATGACACAACACTAGGGAGTTCTGAGGAACAAAGGACTTTGGCATGTTTGTCTATAGATCTAGGAAGGCGAAAGGACATGTTAGTAGGATGTTGAAAAAGGCGTATGGGACACTTGCCTTTATCGATCGAGGCATAGATTACGAAGGCAGAAGGGTCATGATGAAGTTGTTTCAAACTTTGAGGCCACACCTAGGGTGTGCAGTTCTGATTGTCACATTGTCGGAAGGATGCGATTGCATTTGGGACGATACAGAGATTTACCGGGATGCTGCCTGGGATGGAACACTTAAGTTATGAAGAGAGGTTGGGTAGGTTTGGATTGTTTTTGTTGAAGCAGAGAAGACAGAGGCAACCTGATTGAGATGTTCAAGATGATGAAGGACAAGGACAGGTCGGATAGGGAGCAGCTGTTCTCCTTTTTTGAAGGGTCAGTCACGAGGGGACAAAGGTTCAAGGTGAGGGGCAAGAAGTTTAGGGGGGAATGTAAGGAAAAACGTTATTGCCCAGAGGGTGGTGACGGTTTGGAATGTGCTGCCTGGTGGTGGCGGGTTGCCTCACATCCTTTAAAAAGTGTCTGGATGCGCACTTGGCACACCGTAACGTTCAGGGTTATGGGCCAAGGGATTAGGTGGGAGTTCAGGCGTGTCTCGCATGTCGGTGCAGACGCAATGGGCCAAATGGCCTCTTCCACACTATAATTCTACGATAATTAAATTCATTACAATGGTGATCATTAGACTTGAATGAGTTGGTCATAATGACATTCACTTGCTGTCTCTTTTTCCCACTGATGTAAATGACCTAATTTAAATTGATGGCTCTTCCAATGACTTAGGCAAGTTTGAGCTGCAGCTGTGCAGAGCATCAAAGCACCTGTCTGGATGCCTGTTGTGCATCGACTTAACTCATTTCAACCAGCGCATTGAGACAGGCATTGCAACGAGACTCAATGTCCCAGAATTCGGGAAAGCGAAAGCCCATCGGGATTCCTGCTCCTGGTTGCACAGCAGGGGCCTCCTGCGACATGTGCTGTCATTTGCTGGAAATCAGTTTGGATGTGGATGCAATTCCACTTTGATTTTGTGGTTTACTGGCACTCATACAAGCTCACACAAGCATGGTGGCCACCATGATTTTGTATTATGACAATTCCTTTACCAAAGTAAATGCTTCATGTCAGCTTATGTACAGAAATTGGAAACAAGACCCTAACAACCAGTCTCTGATGTGACAGTACTGTACCCGGGGTCTGATAGTGGATTTTTTAATCACATTCACAGTCTGAATGACTGAATTTTGCTGAATACATACAATAAAAACAGGAAATGATGGAAGTAATCAGCAGGGCTGGTACCATCTACAGAGAGGGAAACATAACATTTCACATTAATGACCTTTTTGTCAGGAAATCAGAATGAGGTAGAATATATATTAAATTTTAATGAAGTATCTGTTTGTCATTCAATTTTGGGGATTGAATTTCTTTGGTTAATTTATCTAGACCCCCATGTAATTCCTGAGACCTGACCACTTTTGGAAAACTGCATGCAATCTCGTAAAAAGGAATGCTTGGCTTGTGCCTTACAGCACCAGCCATTGACAGCACGGTTAGCCTGGATAAAGAGAATTCAGGAGTCCCCACTTCCCAGTTTATAAGGAATTTAGTATGAAACTGTACATTGTCTTAGATGTTGCCTGTACATTATCTTCCAGTGCATCAGAAAAGCAGCCAGCATAATCAAGGATCCCACACACCCCAGACATTCTCTCTTCCACCTTCTTCCGTCAGGAAAAAGATACAAAAGTCTGAGGTCACGTACCAACCAACTCAAGAACAGCTTCTTCCCTGCTGCCATCAGGTTTTTCAATGGACTTACCATATATTAAGTAGATCTTTCTCTACACCCTAGTTATGATTGTAACATTACATTCTGCACCCTCACCTTTCCTTCTTTCCAATGTATGTATAGTATGTTTTGTCTGCAAAGTGTGCAAGAAACAATATTTTTCACTGTATCCCAATACATGTGACAATAATAAATCAAAAATCAAATCAAAAGGTGTGAAGTTTTGGTCTCCGAGAGGGTACAAGCAGGTTCCAATGAAAGGGGAGAGTCCAGACCAGATGAGGAATGTAATGAACATTAGTTATCTTGCTGAGGGAAACATGGAAGCACAGGATAGGGTTTTTTGTGAACTGGGGATGGGCCAACAGGGGCATTCCCCTTGCTAGATTAGCTGTGGATGGCAGGACTTCCAGTAGTGGTGCAGGAGATTACTATCCCATGCAAGTCCTCCCGCTTAACCCTGTGCCTGCAAATTCCAAGCAGAATCACTTCCAATTCCAATGGAACTGCTGGAATTATTCCCTGTGGATTTCCAACCCCAGAGATGTAACTTGGCATGAAAATGGCTCGTGGAAGGATAAGGAACAGCAAAAGACGACAATTACTATTTTTTTAAAATAGGTGCTTTCTGCAATAAAAATACAGGTAAAACAAAAATAGTCACAATTTCCATTTTGCACCTAAGGGATTAAAACATTTGTAATAAGATTGACAAGTTTGAATTCCTTGCACCACGTATAAAGTACTGAATAAACAAGAGATTTTTTCCCAAATATTGCAGGATATCCAGTTCATATTTAAAATAACAATTTCAACTTTGAGGCTGGTAAGAATCTCACACTGGATCAATTAATGAACAAGCTGAGTAATATTCCCAAAGAAGATCCCAGGCTTAACAAGTTAATTTATCTCAGCCAAGACAGTGCCAGGGGTGCTGCAATTAGCTTCACTGTCTTTAGGATAGGGAAGAAATAATCAGCCTGCTTTTCCATCTCCAGATAGCTTTCCAGTCACCAATACTGAAAACACACCTGTCTGGATGGAAGTGAAGCCAGGAAGGGGCATGTCTACCATTTCTCCACAAGTCAAATTATCTGCTGATGGTCCATGCTGAGGTTCATGTGGAGATAATGCCAATTTGAGCTGGTATCAGAGGACAACTGCAACTCTAATATCCCCAAAGGAGAGGCGAGAAGAGATACTAATCGAGCTGCAGGAGCTCCACACCATTTTGAGGTTAAATATTGCCATAGCAAAATGCCATGCAGAGTCAAAACCATTCCCAACCATGAGGATCCACCAAAATCTGCCTGGAAAAAATCCTTTCAAAAAGAGCAACACTGGCAAGCAAACTCATTCACTGCTGTGTTAGAAGGTGCAGAGCAGACAGTTTATGATCTGGAACATACTCATACTGACATAAATCGTTCAAAAAAAATCTTCAAATCATCCACTTTTAAAGAAATATAGGAATCTGCAAGATGGGAAATTGGCCACACGCACTGAGCATTCTTACATTAGCCGTCAATCATTTATGACTGTTATGTCATTACATTTGGTTATTTGGACTAATCCGGCTGCAAGTGCATATTCTTCACTGAAATCCCTCCAGTAACTCAATATACTACCGCAGAAATTTTAACACAGTATTGCACAGATTTCTCAACTTAAAATAGATATCACTTTCTTGGTTCTAAGTGTGCATCACGAAGCAATATAGTTCTCTTTAAAATGATACTCCAAATGGCATTTAGCATATTTTATGTTACATCATACATTATGCGACAATAATCTCTCCCTCAATGTCAGTAAAATGAAGGAAGTGTAATGGAGGACATGCCCCTCTCTACGTCAATGGGGATAAAAAGAAAATGGTCAAGAGTTTCAAGTTTCTAGGTGTCCAGATCAACAACAACCTGTCCTGGTAACTCCATGCCAATGCTATAGTTAAGGAAGCCAACCAATGCCTCTACTTTCCCAGGAGGCTAAGAAAAAAAAAATCAGCACGCCTGTTATGACTCTCACCAACTTTTACAGACGCACAATAGAAAGCATTCTTTCTGGTTGTATCACAGCTTGGCATGGCTCCTGCTCTGCCCAAGACCGCAAGGAACTGCAAAGGGTCGTGAATGTAGCCCAGTCCATTACACAAACCAGCCTCCCATCCAATGATTCCATCTACACTTCCTACTGCCTCAGAAAAGCAGCCAGCATAATCAAGAACCCCATACACCCCTGATATACTCTCTTCCATCTTCTGCCATTGGGAAAAAGATACAAAAATCTAAGTACACTCACCAACTGACTTAAGAACAGTGTCTTCCCTGCTGCCATCACACCTTTGAATGGAGCTACCTGATTGTAAGTTGATCTTTCTCTACACCCTAGCTATGACTGTAACACTACATTGACCCCTCTTCTTTCCTTCTCCCCTTCTCCCCTATGTACTCTATGAATGTTATGATTTATCTTTATGGTGTGCAAGGCACAATGGGGGAGATTCTCCCAAAAAATGAAGTGCCCAACGGGTGCAAAAATGGGAGATTTTGCCACCTGCTTTTTGCTCCAGAGTGCCGCAGGGGGTTCAGGCCAGTAAGTGGGGGGCAGGGCCTCATCCCGCTGGAGAGGCTGGTAGCATAGTCAATTCGCGTGCCCCGATCCGTCAGTGAGGAGATTGATGCATGTGCACTGGCCCTCTCCTTCGCCGGCCTCCCAATGGCTTCCCAGGCTGTTACCCCACCCCCGCAATCACCGGCCTACACTCCCCCCCCCACCCACACTCCTCCTTGATAGGACCCAGCTTTAATCGCCACTGGTGACGACCCCTCCCAGTGGGGGGGTTGGGGGGTGGAGGGGAGGGGGGGGACATTAGCGAGCCTGGAGGATAACATCCCAGACTCCAGATTTCAATATGGCAATCAGTCTCGCACTGATTTCCGGTGTGAGGCTGATTACGTCGAAAGAAAGGACCTGGGTGGTTTGCGATCAGTGTCCTGCTACAATGATGTCTCCCAGCCCATTCCGCTGCTCGTGTAACCCCCAGGATTCTTCACTGTATACCAATACATGTGACAATAAATCAAGTCAAATCAAACTTTTAAATTTTAATCATTTCCAAGCCTCAGGACAATAGTGAAGTGACAAAATAATTTTGTCTCGGTTTGTCTTGGCACTTGATCTGCATTGAGATCATGATGAGGAATGTCCTGCACCAAGTATTTCTAAACTGTCTCCCTCCCTGCTGATACCTGTCCAGATCTTCTTACACAAACCTTGCCTGTTCATAGTCCATCCATGGCTGTAACATTGCCACCAACAGTCTCACTTGCCCAATCATGGAGCTATCGACTATTTCTTCAATTAGCTGCTGTTGTGAGATATTTACCACTCAGAATATACAAAAACTTACATATTAACAATCCTTCCCTCGGGCTCTTGAAAACTGGTAACGTGTTAACTTCGGATGTTAAAGCACACAATGCCATGCTAAACGGGTTGCCATTTTAAATGCTCTGGTACTAATTCAGAATTCAGAGGTAATATTAATCAAATTGTTGTAGTTTTGTTCCTATTCACCATTGTGAAATTCACTTATCTTTGCAACCATTTTAGAACGAATATTGTGCCAAGATAGAAACCTCCATCCAATAGCTCTGAACAGATTAGAGAAAAATAAGTCCACTTCTTGTATCAGAATGAACAAGACAACAGCACATCATCTGCTGTCTCCATCTAGTGACAATTCCAACAATATATTAATGATTCAGACACAAAGCGCTTTGGGATATTCTAAATCATCAAAGGTGCTAGATAACTGGAAGTTCTTTCTTAGTAAAAGATGCTGCCCATTATGTTTGAAGTATATCACAGAAAATCCCTGGGAAATTGCTCAGTGAGGAATCTTCCATATACTGATTGACATGGTGAACAAAACGCAGCTCTAATACGCATCACAGAATTCACTTGTTTCAAATATGGTAAACAGCATCATGACCTTCTAAAACCAAATGCTGTCAATAGTTTGTTCTGTTATCTGTCATTCCGACTTGATGCAGCACTGAACAGAACTCGAGTCTGCAAATTTTGAAGAAAAGGTCACAGACTGGAAACAATGGCCGAAATTTACTGCCCCACCTGCCATGGGAATTGGAGCAGGTGGAGGGCGGGACATGGAAAGGTCCATTGACATTGCGTGGGATTTTATGGTTTCGGGACAAACAAAGCCATAAAATTCCACCCACTGGGTGGGATTGTGGGATTTTCCACACAATCTGCCCCTGCATGTCTTGCAACAGCGGAGGCGACTGCCATTGGCCGACAGCAAGATTCCACCATCAAACTCACCATGGACTACTCTCCGGAATGGGTTGCATTCTTGGACACATGCATCTCCATTAAGGACGGTCACCTCAGCACCTCACTGTACCGCAAGCCCACGGATAACCTCACGATGCTCCACTTCTCCAACTTCCACTCTAAACACATAAAGAAGCCATCCCCTACGGACAAGCCCTCCGTATACACAGGATCTACTCAGATGAGAGGATCGCAACAGACACCTCCAGACGCTGAAAGATGCCCTCATAAGAGCAGGGTATGGCGCTTGACTCATCAACCGACAGTTCCAATGCGCCACAGTGAAAAACCGCACCGACTTCCTCAGAAGACAAACACAGGACACAGTGGACAGAGTACCCTTTGTCGACCAGTAGTTCCCTGCAGCGGAGAAGCTACAACATCTTCTCCGGAGTCTTCAACATGTCATTGGTCATGGGGGTTACAAATAGTGTGACATGAACCCAAGATCCCACTTGAGGCCATCCTCATGTGTGCGGAACTTGGCTATCAGTCTCTGCTTAGCAGCTCTGCGCTGTCGTGTGTCATGAAGGCCACCTTGGAGAATGCTTACCTGAAGATCAGAGGCCGAATGCCCGTGACCGCTGAAGTGTTCACCAACAGGAACAGAACAGTCTTGCCTGGTGATTGTCGAGCGATGTTCACTCATCCGTTGTCATAGCGTCTGCATAGCCTCCCCAATGTACTATGCCTCAGGACATGCTTTCCTACAGGGTATCAGGTAGACAACATTGGCTGAGTTGCAAGAGTATGTACCATATACCTGGTGGATGGTGTTCTCACATGAGATAATGGCATCCATGTCGATGATCCGGCATGTCTTGCAGAGGTTGTTGTGGCAGTGTTGTGTGGTGTAGTGGTCAATGTTCTCCTGAAGGCTGGGTAGTTTGTTGCGGACAATGGTCTGTTTGAGGTTGTGCGATTGTTTGAAAGCAAGAAGTGGGGGAGTATCTCACCAAGGCCATCCCCACACCCCCACTTCTTGCCTTCAAACAACCACACAACCTCAAGCAGACCATTCTGACACAGCAACCTCTGCAAGACATGCTGGATCATTGACACAAATGCCATCATCTCACGTGAGAACACCACCCACCAGGTACACAGCACATACTCTTGCAACTCGGCCAACATTGTCTACCTGATATGCTGCAGGAAAGGATGTCTCGAGGCATGGTACATTGGGGAGACCACAAAGACACTATGACAACGGATGAATGAACACTGATCAACAATCACCAGGCAAGACTGTTCTCTTCCTGTTGGCGAACACTTCAGCGGTCACAGGCATTCGGCCTCTGATCTTAGGGTAAGCGTCCTCCAAGGTGGCTTCACAACACACAACAGCGCAGAGGCACTGAGCAGAAACTGATTGCTAAGTTCCACACACATGAGGATGGCCTCAACTGGGATCTTGGGTTCATGTCACACTACTTGTACCCCCCCCCGACTTGCCTGGGCTTATAAAATCTCACTTACTGTCCTGTGTGGAGACAATACACATCTCTTCATACTATGCTTAATGCTATCTCCACTCACATTGTCTGCACCTTTAAGACTTGATTAGCTGTAAAGACTCGCATTCTAATCAGTATTCTGTAAACTGTGTGTGCGTTTATACGCCCTGTTTGTGATCAGAACTCCCCACTCACCTGACAAAGGGGCAGAGCCCCAAAAGCTAGTGGCTTTTGCTACCAAATAAACCTGTTGGACTTTAACCTGGTGTTTACCCCAATCCAACGCTGGCATCTCCACATCATGACTGCCATCAACGCCCAGAAGAGCAGCCAGAGAGTCACTTTCACACTAACAAGGTCAACTAATTATCTAGTACTGGATACTTATCTTGCAGTGATTGATTTAAGAAGTCAGCTCACCATCATCTTGTCCAGGGAAATTAAAGAGGGGCAATAAATGTTGGCTTTTCCAGCACCACCCATATCTGGTGGATGAAAATAGTGGACACTTTTACTCCCATGTACTTTCACATTTGTAATAGATAACAGATTTTTTTTTGCCATGCAGGCCCCAAGATTATGCTGGCACAGAATGTTGCTCTGATAAAGCGGTGACTATAGATTCCCATGTGCAGTTACCCAGTATTAAATAGGAAGAGGCATAACTGCCCACATAGAAAGAAGTGATAGAAAGTTGTCAAATGAGCCACCTGGGACAATTTCATTCCAGTCCTGTCTATGAGTATCAGTGGTAAATGGAATTATACCATTTGCATATCTTTTCAACCAGTGTGTGGTGTGGGGAATAGGCAGCAGGAAAATAAACACACTTTTAAGCTTTAATTTGGCTTTGGAAGACATGAGGCTACATTGAAGCATTTTGTTAGCTGGTACTGTCAGAATGTGGGAGCAGTCTACTGTGCTTTCATTAACTTTCAATGACATAAGGCCACTGAATAGCCATGAACAGCACAAGTTCAAGTACTTCCACGCTTCCCTTTGCTCTGTGCAACTCTTATTTATTTGTACTGGAATGAGGGCAACTTGAATGCACACTTCTATAAGGGCCAGACTAACCTTCCCACTGAAGAACTAGTCATTCTCTGCAGGGTCAATGCACAGAATGAGCTGTTAAATTAGGTAGGGCTTACAGCGTAGCAAATCTCACATCTCAATCTAACAGGGAGTAACAATTTCCACACAGGAACTATCAAAAAGAAACTATTTACACAGGAAGTTTACACATCAACTTAAAAGATTATTTTTGGAGGGTGTCTGTGTTTAAGTGTGCAATAAATATGATTATATTGCAATAAATCAGTTTAACCTTTATACATTCAATTGACCCAATTTTGTGGGGCGTGGGTGTCACTGGAAAGGCCCACATTTGTCACCCATCCCTTAAACTGAGTAGCTTACTAGACCATTTTGGAAGGCAGTTACAAGTCAACCACATTGATGTGTTTCTGTAGTCACATGCAGGCCAGACCAGGTTAGGGCTGACAGATTTCCTTCCCTCAAGAGCATTAGTGAACCAGGTGGGATACAGGAGACATTTGGATAAGTGTGAGGTTATTCACTTTGGAAGCAAGAACAAAAAGGCAGATTACTACCTGAATGGCTGCAAATTGGGAAAGGGGAATGTGCAGTGAGTGTCCTTGTGCACCAGTCCCTGAAGGTAAGTATAAAGGTGCAGCAGGTTGTAAAGAAGGCAAGTGGCATGTTGGCCTTCACTGCGAGAGGTTTTGAGTACAGGAGCAGGGATGTGCTGTTACAACTATACAGGGCCTTGGTGAGGCCACACCTAGAGTATTGTGTGCAGTTTTGATCTCCTTTTCTGAGGAAAGATGTTCTTGCTCTCAAGGGAATGCAGCAAAGGTTTACTAGGCCGATTCTGGGGATGGCAGGGCTGATGTACGAGGAGAGATTGACTGGGTTAGGATTGTTTTCACTGGAGTTCAGATGAATGGGAGAGGACCTCACAGAGGCTTATGAAATTCTAACAGATCTAGACAGGATAGATGTAGGGAGGATGTTCCCGATGGTGGGGGAGTCCAGGGGTCACAGTCTGAGGATTCAGGGTTGACCATTTAGGACAGAAGTAAGGAGTCACTTCTTCACCAAAAAAGTGGTGAGCCTGTGGAATTCATTACCACTGGAACTTGTTGATGCCAAAACATTGAATGCATTCAAGAGGCAGCTGGATGTAGCACTTGGGGCAAATGGGATGAAAGGTTATGGGGAAAAAGCAGGATTAGGCTATTGAGTTGGATGATCAGCCATGATCTTAATGGATGGCAGAGCAGGCTCAAAGGGCCAAATGGCCTCCTCCTACTTCTATCTTCTATGTTTCTATGGCTATGACATTTACTAATGGCAGTTTCATAAGGTCCAGAAGCAAACTATGCACAAAAGCTCACAGTGCCTGTCAGAGGAATTATTTGCCAGGAGCACAGTAACCTCAAGAATAGAACTAGGACAAGGCCAAGTTAAGTTCTCATATACTGATGCGAGTAGTAGTGATGAACAGTGCCCTGAATACTGCTTTTCCTCTTCAGGTCCTAAGCGAAGGTCGAACATGTAGAAATTTACCTGAAGGACTCCTCCTCAAATAGCAAATAACTTACAACGTAGTCAACCTTTCCTTATGATGTACAGGGCACAAGAACATATTACCCACATAGCCACTGAAGATTCCGCTCATTAGTCAAGGTTTGAAAAGAACACCACACATGTCCTGACACTGTTTGTGTCATTTCAAGGACAGTCCATCAGTAACTCTTCAGACTGAATGATGGAATTCAGTACTAGGGGCAAGCTGCACCTTTAGATATCATCACATTTAAAACTATTAAATGAATTCCTGCAAGCAGCTAAGAAAAGTCAGTGTTTCCATTCCAGATAGCCCTCATGTAGCACACCCCATGTTCTGAAAAACTTTGTGCTGAATGAAAATAATTCTGCCAGAAGAAAACACATAAAAAGGTTGGCTAATATTCCTCCCTGATCACTGTCCACTGTCTTCTCCTGTGCTCATTACAACCACATCAGGCATAGTAAGCACCATCTGAATGTACACCTAAAGAATTCCAAAGCAACACAGCAGAAAGGAAACTTTCAGAAGTCTTCCCCTAAGGGCCTCTCAAAGGATCAGAGGCAGTTCTGGCTGCAGCAGGTGGTTTGTATCTGATCTGCAATCATATGAGTTGGGGAACTAAGGCTAATATCTGGCTGCTGCAGGGCTCACACTGGGACATGGGCCTGACATAAGAACATAATAAGAACATAAGAAATAGGAGCAGGAGTAGGCCATCTAGCCCTTCGAGCCTGCCCCGCCATTCAATAAGATCATAGCTGATCTGTCATGGCTCAGTTCCACATTCCCGCCCTCTCCCCATAACCCTTAATCCCCTCTCTTATCAAAAACCCATCAACCCGCGTCTTAAAAATATTTAGCGAGGCAGCCTCCACCACTTCAACGGGCAGAGAATTCCAGAGATTCACCACCCCTTGAGTGAAGAAGTTCTTCCTCAACTCCGTTCTAAACCGCGCCCCCTTTATCTTGAGGCTGTGCCCCCTAGTCCTATTATCCTTTCTGAGCGGGAAGAGTCTCTCCACCTCTATCCTATCCATCCCATTCATCATCTTATATGTCTCAATGAGATCTCCCCTCATTCTTCTAAACTCTAACGAGTACAAGCCTAGTTTATTCAGCCTCTCCTCATAGGTCAACCCCCTCAACTCCGGCATCAGCCTAGTAAACCTCCTCTGCACTCCCTCCAAGGCCAAAATATCCTTGCGTAAGTACGGCGCCCAAAACTGCACACAGTACTCCAGCTGCGGCCTCACCAATGCCCTATATAGCCGCAGCAAGACCTCCCTACTTTTATATTCAATCCCCCTCGCTATGAAGGCCAGCATCCCATTCGCCTTCCTGACCACCTGTTGCACCTGCAAGCTGGGTTTTTGCGACTCATGCACAATTACTTGTAAAGATTTGCATTCCAACCATTATCTTGCAATTCAGTCTATGTCTACATATGCCCAGTTTGCGAACCCAACTCTCCACTCACCAGATGAAGGAGCAGTGCTCCAAAAGCCTGTGATACCAAATAAACCTGTTGGACTTTAACCTGGTGTTGTGAGACTTCTTACTGTGTCTATTCCAGTCCAATGCTGGTATCTCCAACCCATAATACATTAGAGCATTGAAAATGCACTCAGTGACAAAATACACTGTGGATAGGACATTAGAATTGCACACATCGAAAGCATCTGATGCACTACAAACAAATGAAGAAATCACTGTCGGGAACCAGATGTTTCACCATACCAGCTCAACAAGGCAGCTTCAGGCAACATGTGTGAAGAGGCAAACAAAGTTTCAAGTTAATGATCTTTAGTCAGAACTACATTCAGCAACACAAAGGGACAGTTCTGATGAGAGGTCTTGCACCTGAAGCACTAATTCTGGATCTCACTCCATCCAATGCTGATAGATCTGATGAGCTTTCCATCATTTTCTGTCTTGCTTTAGATCTCCAGCATCTACAGTATTTTTGATTTTCAGAACCAAACTTTGATTCAATGGATTAAAAGTAAAATATTTCAAAGTAGCAATAATTTTTCTGACATTGAGGTTATATTGTTGTAAGAATGCCAGAAGAAATAAAGATTAAAATAAGAATGATTCTCTTCCCCACTCGTTATGCTTTTCTCACTGATTCCAGTTCTAGTCGGTATGAGGTTGGATTGAAGTGTTATTAATTTGCAGTGAACCATTAATTTTGGTTCAAACTGTTATCTATTTCTTTCCATAACTTAACATCTTGTTCATGGAATCACCAGTTTATGATGGGAGGCAATGGCCTCGTGGTATCATTGCTAGACTATTAATCCAGAAACTCAACTAATGTTCTGGGAACCTGGGTTCGAATCCCACCTCGGCAGATGGTGGAATTTGAATTCAATTAAAAAATATCTGGAATTAAGAATCTAAAGATGACCGTGAAGCCATTGTTGTCAGAAAAACCCATCTATCTGGTTCATTCATGTCCTTTAGGGAAGGAAATCTGTGTCCTTGCCTAGTCTGGTTTACATGTGATTCCACAACCACAGTTAACCACAGTATAGTTAACTCGCAACTACTCTTGGGCAACTAGGGATGGGCAATAAATGCTGGCCAGCCAGTGACGCTTTTGTCCCACGAATGAATAAAAATCACACAAGTCAAGATTTTACTGACTTTGCAGAAGATTAGAATTGGCTTTCCAAACAGAAATTCAGTGTGATAGCACCAGAATCCCAACGTAATTATATATTTATGCCAGTGCAATGGAATTGCATCACGTTCACAGTTTAAAGTGAAACAATATTTCTGCAATTTTTGATTAGGGAATTTTTTCCAGCACATTTGAACCTTACTGAAGGCATAACAGTTCAATACAGGAATTTATGGATGTTTGTTCTGAGCAGAATTCCTGGGATGTTACTAATGACAGGAATGTCTGCTGGGATTTGCTATCTATTGGGCATTAATAGATCTGTTCATTCTCATTTGCAACGATGAAAAAGGAGTTGCAAAACAGCAAGTCACACCAATATCATGGCCTTTCCAGGGAGGAGCAATGCGTGGTACAGTGATTAATGAAGGCACTGGTTGAATTTGAGGAGAAACTGAAGCACACTCACAAACACTCACATCACTGTGCACTGGGGCTCCCAACAGGGAAAATGTTCATTATCGGGCTCCCTGTCGTGCGCAGAAGACACGCGCAGAAGTGAATTTAATCCCTCAGCATCATCATAATGTAGTCTTTCTATTTTACGACTATACAAACTGGAGACACATATTGAAATTCACTCAATGTATTTTTCTAATTTTGATTTTATGGGGAGAATTTTCCTGTTCCACCCGCCACGAGAATCGTAGTGGGGGGGCAGACCATGCAAAGGTCCCTTGACCTTGGGCAAGATTTTCCGGTTTTGGGGCGAGTGTGGCTGGAAAATCCTGCCCTATATGTTGTACAAAAATGAACCATATATATCATATATAAATAAATATAGGCACATACATATATTTTAATTTTTATACATTACTCATGCTACTCATGATGCATCTCTCTGTTGATATGTGCATCATCCCTTGTTCAAAGGCACTCAGTGCTTAATCAAGGGAACTTGCACCAGGAAATTTGCATTGCTGATGGCCAACCAACTGCCTTTTCTTCTGATCCCCTAGTAATCCTCCCTCTGGCATCGCTAGCCAACAACCCCATCGCAGCCTCAATCATCTGTGGCCAGGTCTTCCGTTGATCCTGGACTTCTGGCACAGCGTGAGGTTAGGATCCAGAATGTACTGCTGTAAGTGCTGGAAGCAGATTCAATTGTAGTTTTAGGGACTAGATAAGCATATGAAGATTAAAACTGTTGCACAATGTGAGAGAAAAGCTGGGGGAGTGGGATCAGCTGAATTTCAGAGAGCCAGTGTGGATTAGACAGACCAAACAGCTTCTCTCTGTGCAGCAATGATCTATAATGTATGATTCCGTGGCCATAAAATCAAATTATTACTGATGCTGGAATCTGAAACAGGAATGGAACACACTGAAAAATCTCAGCAAGTCTGACAGCATCTATGGAGAGAGAATAAAGCTAATGGGTGCAATCTGATGACCTCGTCCCGCCTGACTTTGTGGGGCGAGGTGGTAAAATCGGGCGGGAGGCGAGAAACGAGAAACATGCCAGGTTTATCGCCTCCCCTAATTGTACTAGCCCTATTTTGCCAGCGAAATCAGCTTTGCACCCAAAAGTGTGGAGCTGATTTACATAACGAGTCCTGGACATTATCGTCTGGGCTCACTTACCTTAACCATCTTGCCAGTCGAGGTTCTCCCCGGCAAGAATCACAGCTGTTCTCTACCAGCAAAGACCAGATGTGATGGCCGCGCTGGGCGAATCAGAGGGCAATGAAGACCGTCAGGTGGTCAGGGCCAGGGCCAGGCAGTGCCCATGTGGCAGTGCCAGCCTGGCAGTGTCCACTGAGCACACTGGCAGTGCCAAGGACAATGCCAGTGCCAAGGGGCTGGGGCCTGAGTGGAGTTGAGCCTGTGATGTGGAGCTGATTGTGGGGATGGGGGGGGGGGGTGGGGGGTGAACAGGAGATCCAGAGAGGTGGCAAGGTAAGTATTCTATACGTCTATATGTAACTAACTTTGTAACCTGTTAAACAACCTATCTTTTGAGAGAATCCTTCAATAATGCTGATACATGACTCCAGCTAGTGAATCTACCTGGCCTACCCTTCAGGAATGAAGCACCTTCTTCACCAGGCCTTCAATGTATAGTAGGACAAACCCAGGGAATGTAGGCTGCATCAGAAGAGGAATGAAAGGAAATAGACAGCCTGACTATACTATCCACACTCACTGCAGGGAGAGACATGACAAAGTACAACTAACTACATCTTAGAAGGCACAAAACAGTCACACCCAGATGAGATCTTTCCAAGATTGTGACAACAATATGAGAATCAATTTCTCTCATCAAGGTTCCATAATGTCTAGAGGAGCCATTGTGCCTCTGGAAAACTAATCAAGTATCAGGGAGATGGGGACAATTAACACACAATCAAAATCAGTTTGACAAACTGATGTTGTAAACAGGTAGACAGGACATGTCCGCAAAATGATTAAAGTTAAAGTACACAAGACAGTGGATCTACATAATGTGATCAAAACAGAACTGCAACCATTTCAAAGTTACAAAATGATGACCCAACGTAAATGTAATGCTATGTAATGGTAAAAAAAAGTATAGGAAAGTCTAAGAACCGATAATTAGCAGAATAGCTCAGAAGCAAGCTAGAGTTACAGCTCTGAGTTCTGCTCTCCCTCATGCATACTGAATAAAGCTGTTCTTGTTGAAGTTCTATACGGTCTCAGAAGATTCAGTTCATTCATTCCCTCCAGGAAAAGCTCACTTTCCTAAAAAAAAATCAAGCACATGAACTTCCAACTGTTTCTTTGTTTCTAATTGATAGAAGTGCACTATCCTCTGTAACTGCATTTTATCTTGAGTGCGTAGGCAATTGATGTAATGTTAGACTTTTGGGGTGAATGCATGAATAAGTAATTCTCTTCATGTAAATCCACAGAAACTTGCTGCTGATTCTTTCAATTGACATCACACTCAAGGACTGAAAAATACGCACATCTTCCTCTTTTAAAAAGAACAGTAAACGGTAAGTAACTGGGATTTCAGTTCTCTCTCATCCCTGCCCATAACAATACTAATAATTACAATGACTAGGAATCAGCCGGTTCCTACACGATTAATTGAAATGATGCTGCATCAGCTGATGTCTACAAAGTTAATAGTAATGACAGTGGACTGATCAATGATCATAGTTTTTAATAACAAAGATACAGCTAGCTAATTTAAAATTTGTTTATTATTGTCACAAGTGGCTTACATTAACATTGCAAGTTACTATGAAAATCCCTACTCGCTACACTCCGGCATCTTTTGGGGTACACCATGGGACAATTTAGTATGGCCGCTGCAACTAACCAGTATGTCTTTCCGAATGTGGGAGGAAACCAAAGCATTGGAGGAAATCCACACAGACACAGGAGAATGTGCAGACTCTGCACAGACAGTGACCCAAGCCCATGTCCCTGGCAGTGTGAGACAGCAGTGCCATTGTGCCACCCAAAGCCTATTTTATCAGGAATGGGATGGTCAAGGTATTATTTGGAATTAATTGACTCCATGCTGTTGATGAGAATGATATTGGTTCAAATTATGCTTATGGTTTTAGGAGCAAGAGTGCTAAATTGGCCAAAAGCCATAGCACAGAGCAATTTAGTGACAATTATACTTGGTTAGCAATGTACAACAAATCAATTGGCACCAACGGTAATGATGGCAAGGGCAATGAATAAGTTGGCAGGGTATTCAGTTTGGTTAATAACAAGGATACCGAATCGTCTAATAGCATTTCTGCTGAATTTGCCAGTGGCAATGCTTTAAAACACAATTGTTGTTAATCAAAATCTTCTTGGCTTTTAATATTTCATGTCAACGTTCCGGAAATATCTCTTTACTACACTGGTTAAAATCTTTATAGGCCATTTAAAGGACTGTTAGTTGTAAAACTCTTTGCTTTATTACTCCCCCAAGGTTGTGTTGCTTATTGTAGACAGAATGATTAACAAGCAACACTGCCAAACTTCAGCTAGCTTTATAATGGGCAGTTACTGTAATAATTGTACCTTGGTCCACTATTACACTTGTGGGCAGTGAGCTAAAAATTGATTTTCCTTCGTTGCATGAAACATATGGAAATGTATCTTCACTGAACAGTAAGACTCTGAACAGAACATATATGTATAGTTGCATACGTATGTATCATTTATGTATTACATAAAGGAAAGTCTCTGGAATCTGTTGCACAGAATTATAAATCAACAATATTTTACAGGATGTAAATATAGTGCCATAAATAGAAGAAGCTTTCTGTCTAGCATGCAGCTTGCTTAGGCTCTGACTGCACACTAAGCTCCAATTATGTTGTGACAGAAATGAAGGCTATTTCTCAGCATTATATGGAAGACATTGCTGATGCTATTGACAGACAGGTTGTCAATATGACCTTCTGAATACAGAACACTGTGTGCCTTGAAGAAATCTAAAGGAGGAAGGCAAGAAGAAGAGGGCAGAATATAATAAATTGAAGTGTTAAACTCAGAGAAAATTGACAATGGATAAAGAACATCAAGCGACAACAGTATACGAGGGAATGTTTCACCAGTCCAAATCATTAAAACTATATTTCTTTCCCCAGCCAGTCATTAATAAGGTGAGAAGCAAATAAGTTGAGCGATGGAAGTAACAAGATCTAGGCTCTAAGCTGCAACAGCAACATTGCAAAGCTCTATCATTTTTCTGTCCATATTTTTGTACTACTTCCTAACAAACTTGGAGGCAAAAACCCTGGTGTCTTCGAAGCACTGGAATGGCAAAATTGTAGATGCCTAAAAACAAGCTACATGAACCAATGGCAGCCCTTAACGGTCTTAGTTTTGTGATCTAATAACACCATATAAAAAAATGTAAACCACTTGAAAACAAAAATTAAATCCAAAATGCCATGAAAACCAATTTCTAGTTATCCTGGACAGAGATTTCAGACAAAGCCAAGCCAAGCTTTTTAATAACTGCAAGAGAATTCACATCATGAGACAACATGAAAGTTAAAAGCAGAAATACTGCTCCGATAAAAGATAAATAAGCTTTAAAGCAAGACTTCCAGAGCATGTTTTACCAGGATGCTGCCAGGTTTGGAGGGTAGGTCTCATGAGGAAAGGTTGAGGGAGCTGGACCTTTTCTCTTTAGAACAGAGGAGGATGAAAGGTGACTTAATAGAAGTTTATAAGATGATGAGGGGGATAGATAGAGTGGACGTTCAGAGACTATTTCCTCCGGCAGATGTAGCTGTTACTAGGGGGCATAACTATAAGGTTCATGGTGGGAGATATAGGAGGAATGTCTGAGGTAGATTCTTTACTCAGAGAGTGGTTGGGGTCTGGAATGCACTGTCTGCTGTGATAGTGGAGTCAGACACTTTAGGAACTTTCAAGCGGTTATTGGATAGGCACGTGGAACACACCAGAATGATAGGGAGTGGGATAGCATAATCTTGGGCTTGGACATAGCTCGGCACAACGTTGAGGACCGAAGGGCCTGTACTGTGCTGTACTGTTCTACGTTAGTTCCCAAAGGTTATGCATATCTTTCTTGCATTTCCGTAATAATTTTGTGATGGGAAATCGCACTAACATGCAAAAGCCTAAGCATCTCCCAATGACAAGCACTGGCATTACATTTACCAAAATCCCACCATCAGCACCCTGGGAGATCATGCCTTAACAGAACAAAGTTTCTTTACCACCTACAAGGCAGAAGCCTGAAGCATGATGAAATGCTCTTCATTTTTGGACTGGAGGAGCTGCAACAACACTCAAGAAGCTTGATACCATCCAGGACAAAGTAACCTGCTAGATTAACAGCCAGCCACTCACCACCCATTCACACAATCCAGCACAGTACATCCTGGCTGCAGCATTGAGCAACTGTAGGATGCCCTGCAGCAAATTGCTACAACTTCTTTGGCAGCACCACTGGGAAGGACAAGGCCATCCAGTGCATTGAACCAGCATCACTTCAACACTCCCCTCTAGGTCTCCTAGCTTGTTAACTTAGCATATATCACCATTGGTCAAGATCATTAAGTCAATGTTCTGAAACTCTCTGTCTAATAGTATTGTAGGAATACCCACACCACATGGGCTACAGTGGTTGAAAAGAGCCCATCACCACCTTTGCAAAGGACATTAGGGATGGACAATGAAAGGCTAGCCTTGCCATTGGTGTCCATATCCTAATAAGTGTTTTTGATTATTTGTAGTTCTTCATTGAGGAGAGTTAAGTAAACAATCATTGCAATTTTTTGGTAAAGATATTAGTTCTTAACTGCTGTGTGATTTGCGTTAGCCACAAAGCAACCTGGTTTTCTTAATATACGCTTTGCTCTTTCTAAGATGAGATGGCTGCCATAAAAACAATTCTTGAAATCTCTGAAACACTAAAAAATTCAGGACAATATGTTTTATTAATATTCCAAACATGAATTAGAAGGAATAGCATCTTTACCTGTTTCCAAATAGCAATACAGACTACTAAAATCTCACGAATAATCTATTTTTCAATGATTCACTCAAGGAAGCAGTTGTGGAAGAAAAACTTTGGAAACTTATGAATATTTAAACTGCACTGAGGAATACTTAAGTTTCATTTCTTTTCTGTCTTCAGTACAGCAGCAGATGGCATAGTTGGTCATTTGAGAGACATATAGTCAATCATAATAACACTAATATTTTCTGGTAACACTGATGAAAAATAATCTCTGTAATAAATTTAAATGATGAACTCTTCTGTTGTATAAATTGAAGTTTAATGCAAATCTCATTTGATGTACAACATACACCCCTTAACCAAAAACATCATTCATGCAAAAGTAAATCAGATTGCAATTCTTACTTTCTGCGGCAACTTTACAGGGGACTATGATTTCCCCTTTTCAAAACTCAGTAGCAAAAGAATTGGCGTCTCAGTGACATTTTATATATTCATTCCACTTGTTAGAACAAGTGTGCGGCCACAGATAATTAAAATGGGAATACAAATCTTAAATAGGACAGATGCTGTTACAAATACAGAAGGGTTTTGGAAGGATTGTCCTGGGGTATCAGAGGTGTTTTGCAACCCTGGTTCTGGTCAGAGTCCTCTTTTTAAAAAGTCACATAATGGCAAACAAATAAAAATAGTCTGAAAATATATTTTTCTTTGGAACATTTTTGTAAGGCTGAATTTTGTAAGGCGTACCAAAGGTATCATCACTGATTTGGAGTTGGGCACAAGGGATGTAATCGATTACGAAAGTTTAGTTGGGGCAGGAAAGACTATGGGCAGGCTTTTCCAGTCACGCTCACCCTGAGACCGGAAAATCCCACCCGATATCAACCGACATTTGCATGCCCCCGCCTGCTATGGTTCCCATGGCAGGGGGGATGGGAAAATTCCACCTTATGGGTGGGATTTTCTGGCCCTTCCTATCAGGAGATTGTCCAGAACTGCTAAAGGTGACCCCTCACCAGCCCCCACTCATGACAGGCTCCCAAGTAGCAGGATGGGTGAGCCATAGACATCAGTGGGATTGGAAGTTTCCACCATCAGCCAACAGCAAGCCACCTCCACCAGCATAAAACATGACACAGCAAGGTTGGAGAATCATATCATAGAATCCCAACAGTCAGAAAGAGACCATTCAGCCCATCGAGTCTGCACTAACAATAATCCCACCCAGGCCTTTTCTCTGTAACTCTACGTATTTATCCTGCTAATCCCCTGACACTAAGGGGTAATTTAGCATGGCCAATCAACCTAACCTGCATAGCTTTGGACTGTGGGAGAAAACCAAAGTACTCAGAGGAAACCCATACAGACACGAGGAAAACGTCCAGATTCTACACAGTGACCCAAGGCTGGATTGAAACTCGGGTCTATGGTGCTGTGAGGCAGCAGTGCCAACCACTGTGCCACACTCATCCTGTCCCATGTTCACCTCATTCCCAATTCTAACCTCGTGGAAACAACATCACTGGAAATAATGCTTGGAAAATGTTCTCACTACAACAAAATTATGGAGCCTCCCACATCAACACCGTTACTAACCCAGAACGTGCCAGCTGTCTGCAGGTTGATTCCAGTTCCAAAAACTGAGGGAAGATTATCGCTCCTTCTCCAGGTTAGCAAGATTGTAAACAGAGGGGGAAGATTTTCTCTTTGTTGGCATAAAAACCTTCAAAGTGAAAGGCTTCAAATCTCTCTCGGACCAGCGATCACACAAAATTGCCTTGTGATGTTTATAATGTTACAAATCACTGAAAATTCTCCTTAACCTTGGCATTCAGAAAACCCCTCCAAGCCATTCTCTGGCAGTTTCAGCACACATTGTTTAAATAAGATGATTGAAAAAAAACAGAAACCATAAGCAGAATGGTAGAATTGATCCCGATTCCTTTTCATCAGCTGAACTTTAAAAGTGATCTCACAATTGCGAATCTTTCTCTGAACACAGCAAGTTATGGCACGGTGACACAGTGGTTAGCACTGCTGCCTCACAGCGCCAGGGACCCAGGTTCGATTCCCGGCTTGGGTGACTGTCTGTGTGGATTTGCACATTCTCCTCTTGCCTGCGTGGATTTTCTTCGGGTGCTCTGGTTTCCTCCCACAGTCCAAAGATGTGCTGGTTAGGTGGATTGGCCATGCTAAATTGCCACGTAGTGTCAGGGGGTTAGCAGGGTAAATATATGTGGTTACAGGAATAGGGCCTGGGTGGGATTATGGTTGGTGCAAACTCAACAGGCCGAATGGCCTCTTTCTGCACTGTAGGGATTCTACGATTCAAAGTACTATATCATCAGTATCTTCCAATTCCAATGAAAGTTCATTAGTCAGAAACATTGGTCTGGACCTTCCGAACTGCAGCCAAGCTGGGGCGCTCACCATGGGCTTCCATTCAAACAGAACACTTACCTTAACACTAAAAGTACCTTTTACACTTTCCAGTCCTGGTTCTACCTTGAATCCATCAGTGAGCAGAGTGGGAATGGCTAGTGGAGAAATGCAACTGCAACAGAGCTATTTTCATCACGAACTGAAGACACATACCTTAAGGTCTGTAGTTTATTAACTTGCAGGGTTTTTCCATTTCTCTGTAACCACCCCCACTAGAACTGCACAGCCTGTAACCACCACCACCCCCCCCTCACCCCTCCCCACCCTGGCGCTGCTGATTCCCCTCTTTCTTGTCATGATGATGGAAAAAAAGTACGGAATTATGCCCAAAATATTGGACTTTAACAAAGACCTGAGTTTTGTTTTTAAAAACTGATGCAACCCTGAAGGCAGAGCGATTCTCCAAGGAACAATAGAACACCTTCCTATTTCCATACAATGTACTTCTAAAAGCATCCAGGGACTGATTAACATCTTCAGTGAAGACATAATGACCATCACATCTCAAGAGATCCTGTGAGTAATGCCTAGATGGAGTTGTGGATTCACCACCCACTTGGAATATAGAAAAAATGGCCTTAAAGCCAGCAAACAAAGCTGCTTCAGTATCTGTCCATCTAAGTGTGCTTTGTGAGATTAAGCTGCTGGAATTCTTTTCACATTGAACGTATGTGACTCTAACAGTAGACACCAGTAGTGGCCCTGCAAAATAATCATTTTTGCAGGTATATCTCAAATCTCTCTCTCTCTGATTGTGGAAGTCAGCCCCAGCTACTAAGGAGTCACAGCTGAAAGAAAGAACTGGGGAATTTCTCTGCCAAACCACAGAACACTGAAATTGAACTATTCACATGCAGAAGTCAACTCTACTAAGACTTTAAAACTGACTATCCACCCACCAAAGTCAACTCTACTGCAATCTCGAATTGTAATGGCTGCACAGTTCATCAAATACACCTTGCATGTCAAGGACTTTCCCATGTACCTTTTCTCTTTACATTTACTTACTTTCAGCTCAACCCTCATTTCTAACCTGTATGAATGTAGATGCATGCATTTTGCTATTTTTTCCTTGTCTTTTTAGCAATTAATAAAGTAATTTTGTCTTAACTCAAGAAAGCCAGATTAAATGGGCTCCTTTTAAAGGATAGCTGTTGGATCTGGGAAAAGGTTCCCATGGGAAAGGAAATCTTGTTGGATTCAATTTTGCTGCTACCGGCACAGGGGTCTGAATAAAGACAGGGAGCCCATTCATTCCTCCTCACCTGGGATTGTAACAGTCTTGGGGGTGTCTGGTGGATGGTGACAAATTGAGAGGCCTCATCCAGATTAGCAGCTGTGGGGATCCTCACTTGGGGATGGTCTTTACATTCTCCACACCTCCGACAATGCTGACTCTTCCCACTATGCTGGAAAGGGACCAGGAATTTCCAAAAGGTCAGCTAAGAGAGCAGGTGGGGAGGAGGAGTGAAAATTGTAGCTGGGAGTTGGTATTGAGAGGTTTTCTGAGATGTATGTTATTCGGGTGTTTGGAACTGTAAGGGTTGCTGTGGGGCTGGGGGAAAACTTTGGCCCACATTATGATAGAGAGAGTCACATGGGAATAGTAGGGTAGTAAGTCTGGTGGAGCTTGGCATGAAAATAGCACTAAGTCAGAACTGTATACTTTATGTAAGTAGTTTTGTGTTATTAATAAACAGTTACCTCTCCATAACACAACACAAAAGCTTACAAAAATGATGATTCAGGGTGCTATGGTGCTGGCGTGCTTTGATACTTCAGCAGATTCACTTAGAGCTGTGCTGCTGATCTGGCCTTACATCTGCTCAGCCAAGCTTGAAGTAAATCCCTGTATAAAACAGCCCAAGTCTGTGCTGATCCCATTGCTATGGAGAATCATGCCGAAGTGCAGACAGCGTGAAAATGGCAATTGCCAAAGTACGACACGCGTGCGTGTGTCCAGACTTCCTCAGTGACCCTAAGGTGCAACGGCAGCTTACACTGCGTCATTCGCTGCTTCCCATAAAAGGAAGATTCAGGCCATTCATTCTGTGTTTCTCTCTCCACAGCTGTTGCCTGACCTACTGGGAGTTATCAACATTTCCCAGTCAACAATTCTAAAAGATTTTTGTTTATATTCCCTTTTGTCAACACATCAAAAATGTATTCTGCTGGGGACTATAGTTTCCAAGAATTTAATAAGATAGGACTAGATCACCACCATTATTATTTCCTATAATGCAAACTGAAATTCTTTTGAGAATGCTAACAAATTGATTTCCATGCCATTTAGAAACTTTGCAAACACTGAGGTGGATAATATACTTATCAAGCATGAATTTCTTTATAATTCCTTGCAACTGAGAGATAAATGGGCACATGTAGAATTCCATTTTATGTAATGCATGCAAAATGAATCTCACCAATGCAACAGATTTTCAATCAGTTCATTGATGCACATCCCATACGGTCCTTTGACCTTTCCTCAGAGACCATTAAAGCCTTGGAAAGCAATGCACTGTAACAGAACCTCCCTCCAAATCCAAGCCATGAAGACAAAGTCATGTTCTTAAAAGAGTCACTGTAAGCAGTATTCTTCTTTAGAAACATAACAATTACTTCACTTCTGAGAGGCAGAAAACAAGTGTGCCTAAAAAATGCATCAGACCCAGTTTGCTAGGCTGTAAAGTGTATGTGCTCCTGCAGAAGCTGGGTGAGGGGCTGCAACTAAATGGAACTAATTCACAGAATTGTTACAGCGCAGAAAGAGGCCATTTGGCCCATCACATCTGCCCAGTAGGCACCAGGGTTCGCAGGAGATGTTTAAAATTATATAGAGTGCTGGCAAGACCTGGGAACAGATGTGGGAGAAGATTCCTATCTTCCAAGGATTTCATACATCAAACAAATGGGACACGAGAACTCAAAAAACTTCCTGAAAGCCAAAATGGGTTTGAGGTTGGCAGGTCTGTTAGCCATTGTAACCCATTACACTCTGGAAACAATACCAGTGTGACTTGGTTAAACAGCTGTGTCAGTCTACAAGGATATGACCATGCTGACCACTGCTGTCTATCTGATACATGTTCCACAGCTCATTAGGCGACATTGGACCAAAGGGATAAGAGATGAGGGCAGAGATAGCCTTGCCAACCACTGGCAATGCAATTTATGTTTCAAATTGGCTTCAGGTATCTTTGCTGCAGATGGCAAGGCTCTGCAACTGGTTCCCCACAGAGCAAGCTGAAGCAGTTGTCCAGGGTCTTTGGCAGTCGGGTGTGCCAAGGTCTGCACGGTCTGATGCGTACTCACCAGCTGGTCATTCTTTCTTTCATTTTACATTGCTCAAACATAAAATGCTGAATTTCAGACACTTCAAAAACAAGCTTACTTTCAGGATTAATTAAAGTGTCCAGTTCTTCTCCTTCAAAAATAAACATAATTTCACAACCGCAGAGTGAGGGGTCTGGCAGTGGCCAGATCCATTAAAATATTTCACTAGAAATATTATAAAGATTGCAATGTTGAAATGTTCAGCCACATAGCTTTCTTTGCTCCCTCTGAAGTGGACATCTAAGGAAGAAAATTAGCAAACCAGGGAGAACTCTCATGGAAGTTTTCACGTTGTTGAACTACACCAAACCTGGCCTTAGAGGCCAAGTCACGGAATGGGTTCAAACATTCTGGCACGCAGAATGGAACAGACTGCAGAAGTACAGCTCAGAAATGGGAAAAGGGCCAGTTCTTCCCATTGAACCATCCTCTGTAATGTTTTGCATCTACTTCCCTGGTGTATATTTCAGCTGTATCTACCCCCGAATACAAACTACAATTACAGTGCTTCTACAATCTTATTCCTCCCCACTCTACCAGCTTCTACTGTTGTCGTTGCACTCTGCAATTCCTATAAGGAAACCGCACAGTTGATTTTGAACATTTAGAAGTGAAAAAGCTGAGATACGTCGAAAATGACATTTCCCAAACGTTCCTGTTAATCCTCAATCTACTGAAATCTCAATCTTAAAATTGAAATTGTGTAATGCTGAAATTTAATCTCCTGTTTGTGGAACGGACAAAAGCACTTTTGCCGTTTCCCTCTGTAAAGCAAGGATTATCCAGAAAACACTCAGAAACAAAATGAGGAGTTTTATCAATATAAATGTCAGACAAGAGCCTCCACAAGTAGGGATGCACTTCAAGATATATATAAATTGTTTCTTAACCTTGTGGTGGTGCTGCCTACATATTGGGAAATGACAGTAAGTATACTGAAGCTTTTTTGTAAAATGGGTTCTTGCAAACAATGCACACAGATACTCAGCCTCGGTTCAAACATGGACAAAATAGCTGCACTCCAGAGCTGAGGTGAAAGTGACTGCCCTTGACATCAAGGCAGTATCTGATGGAATGTGGCATCAAGGGTCCCTAGCAAAACTGGAGTCAATGTGAACAAGGAGGAAAAACTCACTGCTGGTTAGAGTCATACTGAGCACAAAGGAAGATGGTTGTGGTTGTTTGAAGTCAATTACCTCAGCTTCAGGATATCATTGTAGGAGTCCCCCAGGGTAGTGTCCTAGGCCCAACCATCTTCAGCTGCTTCATCATTGACTTTCTTTCCATCATAAGGTCAGAAGTGAGAATGTTCGCTGATGATTGGACAATATACAGTATCGAATGCAACTCCTCAGATACTGAAGCTGGCCATGTCCAAATGCAACAAGACTTAGACAATATCCAGGCTTGGGCTGACAAGTGGCAAGTAACATTCATGCCACACAAGTGCCAGGCAACAATCATCTCCAAGAGAGAGAATCGAGCCATTGCCTCTTGGCATTCAATGGCATTACCATAACTGAATTCTAATTATCAACATTCTAGGGGTTAACCAATGATCAGAAACTTAACTGGACAAGCTTTATAAATACCATGGCTACAAGAGCACACCAGAGGCTGGAAACCCTGTAGAGAATAACTCACCTCCTGACTCTTCAAAGCCTGCCCACCATCTACAAGGCAAAGTCAGGAGTGTGATAGAATACTCTCCATTTGCCTGGATGAATGCAGATCCAAAGACACTCAAGAATCTCAACAGCATCCAGGACAAAGCAGCTCAGTTGATTGAACCCCTTTCACAAACATTCACTCACTCCACCACCGACACACATTAACAGCAGTGTGTACATTTACACAATGCACTGCAGGAACTCACCAAGCATCCTGAGGCAGCATAGTTCAAACCCTTGATCGCAACCATCTAGAAAGGGCCAGCAGACACTTCAGAATGTTACCACCTGGAAATTCCCCTCCAAACCACTCACCAGCCTGACTTGGAAATATATCTCCAGTCCTTCACTGTCGCTGGGTCAAAATCTCGGAACTCCTTCCCAAATAGCAGTGTGTGAAACTACACCACATGGAATGCAACAGTTCAAGAAGGCAACTCCCCACCACCTTCTCAAGGGCAATTATATAGGAAATGAATGCTGATCTAGCTGGAAATGTCCCGGTCCCATGAATGAATGAAAAAAGTTCTTCCAGGAGGTGGATCTTTAGGCTGTAGGAATGAAGAGGTTGGGTGGAGATGTATGCTAAGAGGGAGGAAGGGCAGGTAAAACAGAGAAATGCTAAAGGGATCATGGTGTGAGTAAGGTGGTATGGAGTGGGAGGGAGGGGAGGGCCATTGTGGAATGTGGGTGGTGGGGGGGTGGTTGGTGGATGGACATGTGATGTGAGGGTGTGAATGGTCATATGGGGGTTCTGCAAGTGTGAATGTACATGAGGGGGTTGCAGGTGTGAGCGGGCATGGGGGTGTGTGCAGGTGTGAATAACAGCGTTCTTTCTTTCTGGCGATGTCAGATGTTCAGGTGATCCCTGCTAACATGATGTCACAGCATTGGGAATCACTACTGCTTTGCACCCTCTGCAAGATGAGGTGCAGAGGCCAATGTGACCCCCGGGCTAGTCAGCAACATGGCAGGTGTCCTGGCACTGCCCCAGCACCTTGGCAGTGGCAGCCAGGGGGAGGGGTGATGAGGGGGTGGGGGGATAGTTAGCCGACAGCAATGAAAGGATGAGGGGGGAAATTGTTAGTTACAGCGAAGAGAGTCCCATCTCTTAATGCTGAAATTGGGGACACCCTTCAGAAACAGTACCCCGGCTCTGTGGAGCGAGACCTGCTGGTGTCTTTAGGCCCTGCCCTTCAAGAATGACAGCACAAAACATGTCCCCCTGCTCTTTTTTTAAACTTGGTTTCAGAAGATACAAGTCAGAATTTTCTGGCCACTGATGCTGGCAGGATTCTCTGAGGTTTGTTAAGATCTAGGCCAGAAACTCCGAAGTGTTTTACGAAGTCAGTCTAGACCCTAAGTTTTACATTTGATTTTGGCATTGATGACCACAAGGTGTTTCACTCCAGGTATGATCCAAGTGACCCACTAGGAAGCTTTTAACAAAGTTTATTTAAGAACAGTCTATAACAAAGGATTTAGCATAACGTTTACCAATTACAAGAACAGTATAAACCTTAACAGCCAGCTATCTATGTTGTTCAAGTAGCAACAAAAACAATTAGATTCCATAGAAAGGCCATTTGGCCCACCACGTCTGTGCCAGCCAAAATAAGAGCCTACTCTTACAGATAACAACTGCAGCCTATGCAATCTTTCATCATAGCTAAAATTTTCCAGCCCTGACAGTATCTCTGTACCTCTCCCCTGAACACACTCCGCAGCAATGATAATTATCCTATAATCTGATGGTCAAAAGAGTAAATGATACTCTGGCTGCAACTTAATTAGCATTTTGTACCTAAATACGGTGCAATTACTAGATTCCTCAAAAATGACATGTGGTCCAATAGTTGCACAAGTGCGGGTTGCTGAAGAATTTGCAGATCCAATATTTACACTGGTTACAATAACAAATGAACAAAGACAACTCTGGTCCCAGTGTTAAAATGAGGTTGGAGGTGAAAGAACCATTTTAAGAGTGTTCTATAGCCCCACCAGAATTGTTAATATTCAATGTGCAAGTCACATCTTCTTGTATTTTTGACCTATTTGATAACCTGGGATAAGCTCCAAGGTTTAGAGGTGTGATTTTTCACACAGATGCGACCAGCGTATAAGATTCACAGCACAGGATTCCACAGACATCAGGAGAATGATTCAACTTTCAGCACGACACAGGAGTACACTGCTATTTGCCGAAACTAGAGGCAATATTATAATGTGAAACCCGAACAAGTAATTTCAGTCACAGAGCTCATGACAAAACCGAAATGGCAGAAGCCATCGCACAATTAAACATTAACACAGGCTGAATCAATTCCTCACAATGAAACAGCACAGTTATGCTGTTGCGAAGGTGACAGATGAGATGAACTGTCACACACTATTGAATCCTTAATTAGACCAAATGTTCAACATTTAAAGTTAGCGTCAGTATTTCCCTACAGCGGAAGAAACTGTCAGAAGTAAAACAAGTTGACGCATTTGTCTCAAATCGTGCATGACCTTTTGTTCCATAGCTAGAAATTGAATGGCATTCAAAAGAGTCAAATATTGATCATATAGCATATTTCATTCTGCAATGGTCATTCACAAATTCATCAATTTGAGTATTGCCTCCAAGGTCAGGGTTCTAATTGTGGAATGATATGAATCCAGAGAACAGCAGAATGAATGTTAATGTATTCCTTGTATGCCATGTGTTCATTAAAAGCTTGTCAAAGTAACTTGTCAAATAATGGTTGGCTTGGGTGAAATACAGATGTATGCTGTGGTTCTGAATTAGTCTGAGCTCAGTATAAATAACAATGCCAGGGGTACAAGAAGTACAAATCAAGTGTAGCTCAACATGATCGAAATTAAAAATATCTATTACATGAGTTACCTTTCCCTTGCAAATATGACCAATGTGACATCAGAAAGAGCTGACTGCACATGAGGAAACCAATTAAAACAAGCAATAGAATCACAGGATTGTTACAGTCCACAAGGAGGCCATTTGGCCCACCACGTCTGTGTCAGCTCTCCTTAGGGACAATTTGCCGTGTGCCGTTCTCCATGTATTCTTGTACATGTTTCCTTTTTAGAAAATAACCTGAATTCTTCTTGAATGTCTCGATTAAACCTGCTCACATCACAAATTCAGGCAGTCCATTCCAGAGCCTAACCACTGGCTATGTGAAATAATAGTTCCTCATGTTACCATTGCTCTTTTGCCAATTACCTCAAATCTCTATCCTACCGCATGTGGAAACAACCTTTCCCCATTTATTCTGTCCAGACACCTAGTGATTTTCAGACTTTCTATCAAATCAGACCCTCTCAATCTTCAATGTTAGTAATATGAAATTTCTAAGGTTATCATTAAATCATGCATTGAAACATCAGTCTGGAGTTTCATCCTCAAGGCAAGTAGGGGGATTAGGGAAAACTCCCAGCTTGACTGGCCATGCTAAATTGCTACTTAGTATCAGGGGAACCAGCAGGTTAAATACATGGGGCTATGGGGATAGGGACTGGGTGGGATTGTGGTATGCAGACGCAATGGACCAAATGACCTCTTCCTGCACTGGAGGGATTCTATGACCTCCTCTGGCAAGGCATTCCAGGAACCCACCGCATCTCCCTTAAACTTTCACCCTCTCACCTTGAAACTGTGCCCCCTTGTATTTGATGTTTCCATCCTGGGAAAAAGTCTCTGACTATCCACCCTGTCTGTGCCTCTCATAATTTTGTAGACCTCTGTCAGGTCTCCCCTCAGCCTCCATCTTCACAGTGAAAACAATCCCAGTTTATTCAACCTCTCCTCAGAGCCAATGCCTTCAAGAGCAGGCAACATCTTGGTGTACTTATTAGCATTCTCTCCAAAGCTTCCATGTCCTTCTGGTAGTGTGGTGACCAGAACTGCCAGCAGTACTCCAAATGCAGCCTAACCAATGTTTTATATATCAAGTGTGTGAAAAAGCAAAAACTCTACCCCTAATATCTGATATTCCTCCCTCCTCTAATCATTTAGCCATCACGCATTTTTCCATTGTCAATATGATTTCAGTTCTTATAGGTCAATACTTGAAAGGCAAGGCAGCTTTTGTCAGCCTGTGAAAGGGAAAAGGATGGGTTAATACTAGGTGTGACATTTCATCAGAATTCAGATCGACAGTTTTGTTTTGATGATATTGACTCAGCCTTATCCTTCTGAAGCTACTTGCAAATAAAGATTGTTTATTTAAAATATTTAAATCAGCTTTCCGTTAATCCAGGTAATCCCCTGTCTGCTGCAGAGTGCCACAGGACAGATGGGATAGGACGTCAGTTTTATCTCGTCTGTGTAGGATGTGCTGCCAGTTAGGATTATTGCTGATCGCAGCATCTTCCAAACTTGTGACCTCTACCATCTAGAAGGACAGGACAGCAGACAATTTGGAACACCACAAGCTACAAGTGCACCTCCATACCAGATATTATCTTGACTTGGAACAATATCACCTTCCCGTCACTGTTACAGCACCAAAACCCTCAAACTCCCTCCCTGATAGAACTGTGGGTGTACCTATACCACGTGGACTGCAGCGGTTCAAGAAGGCAGCTCACCACCAATTTAAACAGTTCAATTTCACTCTCTGGACCAGAGATGTTGTTTGGTTGTTATTAACAATTATCATGGCATTATGAGACTGAAAAGATAGGGTAAGCAAAGTAGACTAATTTCAGTTATTGAGGAATTAACAATGAAGTTTTAGAAAAGGAGAAGATCAGAGAGTGGAGAAGCTGTTAAATTCTTGAATGTTTGAAGTGGAAATGTTGTGCCAGACTTTGCTGAAATAGGGCATCTTGCAGTGTGCCCACCTTGCAGTGTGCACCTTCCCATTCAAAAATTTTTTTCGCTGTAAATCCCTGGAAGTGTGAGGTGATAATGGTGCATGAGGGAAACAGAGCATCTAGATGAATGATGACATCAACAGCTTATGTCCTTAACTGCTGAGGAGCAAGGCTTGAGTAATAAGAGAGGAAGGGCAGAGTAGATGGGTGACAGAGTGATTAGCACTGCCACCTCACAGTGCCAGGGACCCGGGTTCAATTCTGGCCTTGAGTGACAGTCTATGTGGAATTCTCCCCGTGTCTGCATGGGTTTCCTCCCACAATCCAAAGATGTGTAGGTGCCCTATAGTGTCGCAAGATATGCCGGTTAGATGGATTAGCCATGGTAAATGTGTGGGATTATGGGGGAGAAGGTCAGGGTAAATTAGCCAGTGCAGGCTTGATGGGCTGAATGGCTTCCTTCTGCACTATAGGGATTCTATGATTCTATTCCAGAAAAGTGAACTTCAGTGTGTCAATGCAATATCAAATCAATTATAGAAAGAGAAACATCTATGGAGGAAAAGAAAGATTGGATGAAGTGGGAAAGAAAAGAGATAGAAAGGGTAAAAAAAATCAAATTATTAACATGATGAATAATTTTTTTAAAACTCCAAGATCAATTTGCATTTGTAGAGATGAGACTTCATGTTTAAATTGTTCACTCTCTGGGCTGGTATTGGTTGGTTGGCTGGCTGGTATCAACAATTTTCATGATGTATAAAGGATATTGATATTGTTAATTATTTAATTTTGTGACAAGTTTACTGCTCAACTGATGTGCAAATGTGACAGCTTCTTGAACATCACAAGGTGGTTAAGGACAAGATGTCAGCTTAACAGAATAATTATCCAAACACTTGTGCAATCTGCAGTTCACAGGGTCTCTCCTCCTTACCATAAATTGCTGATCGAATTGCATATTAATAATGGCATGCATTGCTCACGTGTCATTATGTTTTCAACCAATTCTGACCCAATCTCAACATTCATGATTAAACAGGTTAGGTACATGAGATAATATTGGGACAGGGTGGGTAAATGCAATTCAGGTTGTTCGTGTGAAAGGTAAGTGATCTATTTCCCTGTTGTACTTCTATGTATATCTGGAAACCTTTGATAACAGATTACCCTTGGCTGAAAAAGGCACCAAAGATGCACTGAATAAAATTCTGGAAATAATTCCACTTGGTTGATATTTCAGTTAAAGCACAATTTGTTACCAATTATCTAATCAATCAGGATCAATTGCAACAATATGGTAGTTATTTGAGTTTAATCAGAGTTCAAGACGGAATTTAACACATGAGTAATACTACAAAAAGGTAAAACCATGAACATTAATGAGTACCAGTTCAGGTCAGGCAGGACAGCTGGCCTCCGTGAACAGCTCCTTCCACTTTTATCTTCTTGGTAGCTCACATCTTCATGATTTTCCAACTTCCTAAGAGTTAGTATGAAACTGCCCTCAGAGGTTTCGCTGCACTGCCTACTGCACAGAGGCCCCCTAGTCTCTTCCCTCAAATTAAATATTGCAGATACTGCCCCATCTATATTACCTTTGGCTATGTAAGACTAAATCTGTCATTCAAATGCTCCTCCCTTCCACTCTATCACCGACCCTCCTTTAGTCTTTATCTCATCGACCATTGTCGAAAACCTATTACATCTCTAACTCTTCCTAATTCTGATGAAGTGTCATTGACCTGAACCATTAGCTCTACTTCTCTCTCCACAGATGCTCCCTGACCTGCTGAGTATTTCCGTAATTTTCTGTTTTTCTTTCTTTTACTTCATACGCTTTTCAGGAACGAGCCTGGATGGATTTTGATGAGACCTTTTTGTCATATAGCAGTTTGTGTTTTTTAACAAAGTAATAAATTAAATATTGTTTTCTTTGTCTAAACCATGGGGTAAACACCCACCTTTAGTGTTATTACAGCTTCACACGTAACTGCCTCATTGATCAATCAAGCTGTAAATCATCTTTTCCTTAACTCATCCCATGTTATTTCCCCTAATCAGTTTCATTCTCCAAATAAATGTCCCACCTCTGGACTTTAAAGCTGAAGTTCCATTAATTGTACCTATTCCATTGTTATTTATGTCTAAAGTGTCTCACTGGCGCTGTTAACAGATTGTGCATAATGTCCATTCAGTGTAATTGTTCTTATGTTAAATCAAACTATTGATCCATAGGGTTGTTCATTATAAGAAACTTCTATACTTGCACACATTGATGAACCTTTGCAGCAAGATCTTACTTAAAGAAGATGAGCTTCAAATCCTAACAGCTTCGAAGCATTTCTGTTTTGTTTTAAGCTTGTAGTTGTCCCTCCTCCCACACCCATCTTTGCATCTGACTAAAGCCCCTTTTAAGGCAAGCATTTATTATTCTTATAACGTTATATTAATTAGCATTATTCAATAATTATTCCACTGACTTGTTTCTAAAGAAATAATACTTTCTAAATACATGAAACTAGGTTCTTGCTCAATCAGACGATCAGGTATTATGGGGAAAAGGCAGGAGAATAGGAATGAGAAAAATATTAGCCATGATTGAATGGCGGAGCAGACTCAATGGGCCAAGTGGCCTAATTCTGCTCCTACGTCTTATGGTCTTATGAAACTTGAAGCATTAACCTATTATTTTACCTCTTAGAATTAAAGCTTGTTTAATAATCAAAGCATATTTCTAATTTCTAGTAGGATGCATTCTTGCATACAACCCTGGAATCAATGCTTATTTTTCCAGTACTCTTATCACCTTGTTGTAAACTGCTTTCTTGTGTACTTCAGGTCTTTCTGAACTTATTAAAATACGAATACAGAGTAAGGATATCTGCAGCTTAGGTTATGCGTGCCCACATCTCTTTGAATGTTCATAGTATAGACGTTTCATAGAATGCCTACAGTGCGGAATGAGATAATTCGGCCCATCAAGCCTGCACTGATAACAATCCCACATAGACTACAGCCCTGTGACCCCACGTATTTACTCTGCTAGTCCCCTGATACTAAGGGGCAATTTAGCATGGCCAATCAACCTAACCCACACATCTTTGAACGGCAGGAGGAAACTGAAGCACCTGGAGAAAATCCACACAGACATGGGGAGAACGTGCAAACTCCACACAGACAGTGACCCAGGCTGGAACTGAACCCGGGTTCCTTATGCTGAGTCATCAATGCTGACCACTGTGCCACCATGCTGCCCTACTTTGAATCTAACTTTCTGCCTTTAACATTGTGTATGCTTAGACTCAGGACTATTTTTGAATGACTGTCTTCTTAGGGGCTGTGGGTCAGTTACCACCAGTTTTTCTGTGTTAAGTCATGGATGAGCAACCTAGCTACTGGAACAAATAAAAATGTTTTTTTTACCCTCAAGCTGTCACTAGATTCAGAATTTTAATAGTGCTTCTGCACCCGATGCTTATGTAAAGGACTTATCCCAGTGAAAGTCATGACTCAAAGCATGATGTACACAGCAATCAGTGTGGATTATACTTCTATGTTTTATCTTAATCCATTGAAAATTAGTATTACAGTGGGCTGATTGAGTACACAAATGACAAACTGTCAAAGCAACCTGCGGGTTTTGGGTTTATTTCGAGCTATAACCCAAGATTGCTTATTCTGCCTCCCTCATAGCCCTACAACAATAAATTTCAGAGGAAGAACCTTTCCCAAAGAGCACTATCTATCAACAGAATTAAGAGCTGCTTGATCTAAAACAATGTCTGAGTTCTGAGATTCCAAAATGAAAATACAACAGCAGCACATCAGATTGTGTGGAATATAACCACTTTGCATTACTGGCACAAAGAAGAGGCTGTAAATATTAGAACAGGCCTGCATGCATACATGTCTATTTGAGATATTGTACAAGGTATGTTTCAGCTGTTTTACTGTTTGGCTATTTAAAACATAGTTGTTAATTGCCAATACCAAACTTACTTGCCACTTTATCCATATAATTTTTCAATAGCTGAAGCCCAGAACAAACTCTACCATTCTGTTTCCCTATGATATATGTTGAAAGTTGAGATAAATTCATCTCAACTTATTATCTCAACTTACACACGCAATCTCCCTTAAGGATCCTTTAAGGGATCTTGAAACTTGAGTGGAACGCAGTGCATCTCCAGATGAAGGCAAAATACTGCAGATGCTGGAATCTGAAACAAAACAGAAAATGCTGGAGAAACTCAGCAGGTCTGACAGCATCTGTGGAGAGAGAATAGAGGCAACATTTTGAAGGGTCATCCCAGGTTCAAAATGTTGGCTCTACTCTCTCTTCAGGGGCACTGTCAAACCTGCTGAGATTTTCCAGCATTTTCTGTTTTTGTGTACATCTCCAGGTGGGTCTAGTAGCATCACTATATCAGTTCTACAAAGGAATGCTCCATTTTTCCTTTCCAAGCAAATGCCCAAATGAAATCCATGTAATTAGGTATGCACTAATCATATAATTCCCTACAATTAGTTACTGAAGCCACAATCTGCCCTGAACATGCCTTTGGAGATTAAAATGCAGCTTGTTCATATTTGATTCCTCTCCATATCTCCAAAGCAGCCAATATGTAAGTCACGATAACTGAACGACTTAGATTAAGAGACATTGAAACCAACAAGATCCCTCTATAGTTGTTGAACTCACTCGGATTCCCCATAGAACTCACAAGTGCTCTCAGAATACCAAAGATATGTGTCTTAAACATAATCTTATTTACCTGCTACAGAAGGTATGCACTAAGATTGTTACAATTCTCCCCATGCCTAAAATAGTCATCTGCTGATAGTTGGCACATATATTCTATCTCCTGGATTGTACATTTTGTATCACCCTCTGCAGTACTTCTATTGCATATCATCCTTTGATATGATTTACATAACTTATTTTCTTCAATACAATTTGCACAGCAGGTCTAAGCAATACAAAATCTAAACTAGTTATAGCCCTTGGGTGCTATTTCACCACAGTCGTGGAAGTCATATGAGCACAAATACAGACCAGACCTGAAGCAATGAGCGTGACATCTTCAGGCAACCTCAGAGGAGGAGCCAGACTGTGGAGGAAGTGCTGAGTTTTGTCAACAAATACTGAAATGTAGATTGATTTTGATTAGTGCTGAAAGCTAGCACATATGAAACTAGAAGGATGCAAAGCAATCATTTTGTTGCGATTTATGTTTTCCCCTAAACTAGTTCAGATTGTTTATGATGACACTTTCCATTGGATCCCTTTACATAGAAACACATCAAAATTACAGCATGAAAATGAACCATTTGACGCAACCGATCTGACTCACTACACTTAGCTATGACTCTACACCCTAGCTTTGACTGTAACGCTACATTCTGCACTCTCTTGTTTCCTTCTCTATGAACGATATGTTTTGTCTATATGGCGCACAAGAAACAATACTTTTCACTGTATGTTAATAGATGTGATAATAATAAATCAAATCAAATCGTTCAAATCACATTTACCCATTTCCTTCTAATATTCCTTCAACACTTTTTCTTTCATTCATATTTCCAGTCTTATCTTGAGTATCAACATAGTTTCTGCCCTGACTGTCAATCGTGGAAGTAAATTCCACAGCTTTGCCCTCTACATGAAGAACCTTCCCCTGCCCTCGCCAATAAAGCTCCTACATTCAATCTTGCTCCTCCAGATCCTCATTTGAGACTAGTTTATGTGAAAATATCTTCAGCTCTCTTGAAGTGACATTAATAGTCTACATTGATATTAAGTCCACAAGCCTTACAAAATAAAATTGGAGGAACATGTCAGATTATCATGGTAAATTAAAACAGAGAGCTATTAAATTCAACGTTTCCCTTGCAACACTAAAATACGCTTTGAATCATCTACTACACACTTGGTTATCAGGATACCCTGCAAACACAGTTCAAGCACAATCCATCTAGCTCCACTGCATACTGCAATGCTACCACTGATCAAGAAAACCTATTTTTATTTAACTAACGCTGATAGATCCATAGCACATGGTATGTTGCGCAGCAGGAACATTGATTTTCTTACCTGCCTCCCTAGGTGCAAGATCAGTGACCAATACAGATGCACTCCAGTACATGCACACACACACACACGAGAATTACAGAGCACTCTGAGGCAGCCTCAGAAGATGGGTGAGAGATTGTGGGAATCATGAGGCTTGTAACAACTACAGACAAGACTCCCCCAAAACCAAATGCTGGTGTAAAATACTGAGGGACAGGATAAACACTGAAGTTAGCTGAAGGAAAACAATGACTTGAAATGTCTAAATCAGAAGCAACACTAATTATGGCACCTCACCTGTCAAGCATGTGAATCGTGGGGCAGAATTTCACAGGTAAGGGCATGAATTTGCCTGAGGCCGGGGAAGGGAGGTGGGTACCTGGGAAGAGCTTAGGAAATCCTCCAGTCAGAAGATTGGTTATGAAGGAGGTAACCCCCCTGCTCCCGCCCCCACTTGAAGCCCAAGCAGATTTAGTCCACCAATCACCAACCTCCTTCTAACAGCCAAAAACATTATGGCCATAAGGTGGTTGTTAACTGGCCAACTAATGGTCTCAACTGGTGCTGGGGTGGATGAGCTGCAACAAGGACTTGTCCTCACACCCATTAAATTGTAACTTGTGGGGACAGATGGATAGGATGCAGGAAAGACACATGTGGAATTTTATGGGCAACCTCAACCTGACCACAAAATTCTACAAGCATAACCATACAGCTCAGGAGTCATCTATTCATCCATTGTGTTTGTACTGGCTCTTTGTGTGAACCATCCAGTTAGTCCTCCCCCCAACTTTTTCCTGAATGTGCTGTAAGTCTTTCAAGCATTTTATCCAACTCTGGAGAAAGCAAAGAACAATTCATGGAGAAGGAGTTAGAAACAAATTGGGTGTTGAAACAAGGGCTGGGGAAGAAAGATTGCATTAAGAGACAGGGAGAAAGAGAAAAGGGAAAAGTAAGACTCTTTTGTTTGCAAATTATATTTTTAAAAAGCACTCAAACAATGAGATTTTTAAGTTCAAATTGTTCAATTGTTGGTCAGCAGTGTTTATATGTCTTTGAATTTAAAAGTATATGCTATTAAAAAGAATTTATGGTTTTAATTACTAGATTGTGGTAAGTTTAATAGGCAATTAATGTGCAAATCTAGCAAGTTTTGAAAAATCACAGGAAAATTGAGGGTGAGCTACCAATTGAGTGAAACAAACAAGCAGAGTGGCTTAAATCAACCAGCAAGCTCCAGAGATTTGCAACTCATGGTGTGTCTCTTACTCCCTTGAACTTGCTGTCTGTTTTGTGCATTAATAATGATGTAGATCATTAATGGCAGCATTATTTTCCATCAGGAACCGACTCATTTTTCTTGCACGACATGTAGTATTAATTATTCGAAAATGAACGCCGAAATCAAGCTATTAATTCCAATAGCTGCAATAACATGCTGTGATTATCAGATTGAAATTTTAAAACTGGAGAAATATTTAGCATAAAATATTCAGCAGCTTCGCTCAGGTATCTGCTTACATTTGTGGTTACAGGTAAACAAAATAAGAATCATAGAATTGGTACATCACAGAAGGTCGCCATTTGGCCCATCATGTCTGCACTGGCTCTCTGAATGAGCAACTGATCTAGTGCCATTGCCCTGCCTTCTCCCAGTAATCCTGCACATTCCTCCTTTTCAGATAACCATTTAATTCCTTTTTGAATGCCTCACTTTATCCTGCCTCCACCACACCCTCAGGCAGTGCGTTCCAAAACCTAGCCACTTGTTGTATAAAAAAGTTCATTTTTGCTTCTTTTGCTCATTATTTTAAGCCTGTATGCTCTCCTTCTTGAGTGGAAACAGTTCCTCCCTATCCATTCTGCCCAGAGCCCTTACGGTTTTGAATACCTCTATCAAAACTCCTTTCAAGCTTCTTTTCTCCAAGGAAAACAGTCCTAATTTCTCCAATCTATTTTCAGAACTGAAGTTCCTCATCCCAGGAACCATTCTCATGAACCTTTTCTACAACTTCTCTTGCCTTCACATCCTTTCTAAAACTGTGGTGCCCAGAATTGGATGCAATGCTCCATGTGGGGCCAAACTAATCACTTATAATACAAATTCAATATAACTTCTTTGCTCTTGTGCTCTAAACCCCTATTAATAAAGCCCAGGATGCTGCATGCTTTATTAACTGCTCTCTCCACCTCTCTTTTTTTATTCATTCGTGCGACATGGGCGTCGCTGGCTAGCCAGCATTTATTGCCCATCTCTAGGTGCCCTTGAACAGAGGGCAGTTGAGAGTTAACCACATTGCTGTGGCTCTGAAGTCACATGTAGGCCAGGCCAGGCCAGGTAAGGATGGCAGATTTCCTTCCCTAAAGGGTATTAGTGAACCAGATGGGTTTTTTGGACAATTGACAATGGTTTCATGATCATCAGTAGATTCTTAATTCCAAATATTTTTTATTGAATTCAAATTCCACCATCTGTCATTGTGGGATTTGAACCTGGATCCCCAGAGCATTAGTTGAGTTTCTGGATGAATAGTCTAGCGATAATACCAATAGGCCATCGCCTACTGCCACCTTCAATGACTTATGCACACATACACCCAAATCTCTTTGCTGTTCCACCCCCCTTTAGACTTGTGCCATCTATTTTATATTGTCTCTCCATCATCTTCCTACCAAATGAATGACCTCATGCTTCTCTGTATTAAACTTCATCTGGCACCTCTTCATCCACTCCATCAACTTGTCTTTGTCCCTTTGAAGTTCTACACTATCCTCCTCACAGTTCACAATTCATTCAGGTTTTTTTTAATCATCACAAACTTTGAAATTGTTCCCTGTACACCAAGGTCTAGGTCATTAACTTACATCAGGAAAAGCAAGGTCCCAGTACTGACCACTGAGAAACTCCACAATAAACTTACCTCCTGCACAACAAACATCCATTAAATGTTACTCTGTTTACTGTTTTAGCTAGTGTTAGCCATATCCCCAAGCATTCTGAGCTTCTTGATGTTCCTCTCTGTTGTCTCACAGCCCCAGAGTCCTGGGTTCAATTCCTAGCTTGGGTCATTGTCTGTGCAGAGTCTGAACATTCTCCCCGTGTCTACGTGGATTTCCTCCAGGTGCTCCGGTTTCCTCCCTCAGTCTGGACGACATGCTGGTTGGGTGCATTGGTCATGCTAAATTCTTTCTGTGTACTCAAACAGGCGCTGCAGTGTGGCAACTGTGGGATTTTCACAATAACTTCATTGAAGTATGAATGTAAGCCTACTTGTGACACCAATAAATAAGCTTTCAAACTTTACTATCTCCAGATTCCCACCATCCCTTCTGAGTTAAGTTAAACCCTCCCCAATAGCATTAACAAAACATTGTCCTGACTCCATTCAGTGAAACCTGCCCAGTCTGAACAGGTCCCATCTCCCCAACATCCAGTCCCAATTTCCCCAAGAATCTATAACCTCCCTCCTGCACCATCTTTCCAGTCATGCATTCAGCTGTCTTATGTTCCTATTTCGGTGCTCCCAGTGTCACATGTGAGTAACCTACAGATTACTACTTTTAAGATTCTGCTTGCAAATTTTCTACCTATGTCATTGGCACTGATGTGGAACACATCTGCTGGCTATTCACCCTCCCTCCCTTTCCCCCCCACCCCCCCAGGGTGCTGTGCAGATCAGCTCAGCTCAGTGACATCCTTGACCCTAGCATCAGGGAGGCAACTCAAGACCCTGGAATCATGTCTGTGGCCACAGAAATACCTACTTATCCCCCTAACAAATGAATCACCTATCACTATTGCTCTTCCAGTCTTCTTTGTATTCCCCTGTACAGCAAAGCTACCCACGGACTTGGCTGTGGCTGCACTCCCCAGATCAACCATTATTCTCACCAGTATTCAAAACTGAAAACTGATTGCCAAGTAGGATGAACACAAGTGACATCTACACTATCTGCCTGATCCCTGTTGACTGCCTGATGGTCATCTCTTCCCTCTATCCCTGCATACTCTTATGCTGTGGGGTGGCCACATCTATAAGCGTGCTATCTACGTAACTTTCACCCTCATGAATACACCACAGGAATGCATGTGCTGCTCAACTTCCAACGCTTAGAGCCCAAGCTGCTGCAAGTGACAATGCTTCCCAGGACATGGGAAGCTTGGTGTACAAGGTAAGATCCCAACGACATCTCCAGCAATGCTGTAAATCCAAACTAAAATGTCAGTTCACTTCACATCCCTTTGGCGTGCTATTTATAGTTCCACATAATTTTCTAATAAACTTAAGCAAACACGACCTTATCAATGACATGGGCTGATTGCCAACTGCAATCAAGTAGAAAATAATTTTCACCAGTGGGGCTGATAATAAAGACTTTGGCATTTCATTAAAACTATCCAGTTTTTTTTAAGCAAGTCACATTCAGATTTATTCCAAAATTGCTTCATGTTCCATTTGTGGATCCTTTCAGTGTTTCTTGAGTCACTGAGTGTTGGAAATAAATCTCCCCTTGTACTTATTTTCAGCTGCGGTCGAAACATGTAATCAGAGCGCTCAACAGCTTGGGAAAATCGCTATTGATTCAAAGGTGACAAAACAAAGTCTTCTAATTCAGAAAATGTCTGGCTTGCTTCACTGACAATCTATTTTAATATTTACATAAAGGACGACATGACAGGGGGCGTAGCGGTGTGTCAGAAAGCTCACGGAAAGAGAGTGACGTAAGGCTGCATAGCATCCATAAAATTGTTCATCGCTTGCTTTTTGTTGGAAGTTCATTACTTTTGCTCATATGAACTCTGTTATCAAATTGCTATCTAAATAAAAAATCTACCACGTACCAGTGGAAACTAAATGGCAGGCCAGGAATGAAAGAGAGAAAAGAACAGAGACCACAGAAGGAAAAGTCAGCACTTTGTTTTGATGGAATTTTAATTTGTTAGTACTGAGGGAGGTACTGAGAGGCATTTTTAATATCCCATCTGTTTGCCCAATGAGATACCAGGTATTAAAAATCTTAAATTCTGTCAACTGAGTAATGCAGTGAATTAAATTAGCCTTTCAGTTCAGAGACCACAGTTTGTGTGTCTGCAGGCTGGTGTGCCCAATGTGAACTGCATGTCACCGTGGGATCTTAGCATCAAACTCTACTGAAGTAACACTGAGGCATAGAAACAAATACGGCTTGAGAAGGGACTGAGGGAAAAAGTGTTACACTGGTGTATTAAAGGTTTTTATTTGCGTAAGGTCAAAGCTGATATGTAGAAGAAAGCCTCACAATTTGATACTGACCACCATTCCCCAACCTTGAGGGTCCAGGCCTGCTTTTCGGCAGCGCGGATATTGGACTACTGCCCATCTTAGTGTCAGGGGCTGGAGGTGCATCACCCACAGAGAGGAGAATACCGGATGGGCTGGAGATGCCCAGGGTCCACTGGCTGGAGGGCCCCGGGCTGTACCTTGCCAATTCATTTCCCTCCGGGTTTCTGGTGGACCATGTGCTCCTCCATGGGATGCAGGGGCAGCTACAGTGAGATCCAGAAGCCCTAGTGTCTTCCGGCATTAACACTAGTGCATTCCCATCACGCTACCAAAGCCTTGCACCATGGAGCTCATACGCTGAACCATGGTGCGGACATCTCCTGCCATGGAGTGCACATCCTGCACTAAGATTTCTACTGCGGACATCACTCTCACAGTGTTGGCCACAGTGCACTGCACTGACAGCACTCTCCTCAGATAGAAAGCGATGGGACTCCTTCAATCGGCCTTGCGCTTTGAGGAGGGCCATTGTCATCCCTTCCTGAGTATTGTGACTCTGCCTTTGACTTTCCAGCAATTATGGGACAACCAGGCCCAGGGGCTGATCATCAGCAAGAGGCTCAGCAGAGTCCTGAGCTCCAGCATCCCTCCGAGTGCCAATTTTCAGGGACATTCTTGCCTCCGCCTGCCGTGGATCTTCAGCTGTGAGGTGCTCACCAGTGAGTGACCCAGAAGCTTGCCAGCTTAGTGAACTCACTGAAGTGTGAGTATCTGCACTGATGCCAGGTGTGGGTGACAGCTGTGACATATCTTCTACAGTGGGATCAGAGAAGCCCCCCTTTGCACTGCTGGAGTCCAATGATTCCAGGGGGTGCAGGGATGATCTGGCCTGCCCCACTGATCGGCCTACAAGAGAAGACACATGGCATCAGTGCATTACAGCAACACAGAGGGAACATTGAAGAATGACAGCATTTGTGTTGAGGAATCTCACATTTCTCTGCTGCCCCCACTTCACCACACTTCCCCCTCCCCGGCCAGGTCAAGGGCTCGCTTCCTGAAGGGTGTGAGGGTTCTCAACTTGGGCATGACTCCAGCTGGCTGCGCCCACTGCTGTCTGTTGTGCTCCAGTTTGCCCTCCAATGACATGGATAGGGGTAGCATAGGTGGCCATTTGAGATGGAGATAAATGTCTTTAGCTTGGATGCAAACTGGAGTATAGGGGGCAGAGCAACTACTGGAAGAGGATGGTGATTGTGAGAGGAAGAGGAGGCCTGGTACTGGCACAGGCCAAGGTGGCTGAGTGAGAGAAGGGGTTGGAGGTGCAAGGAGGTCCAGTGGGAGACAGGGGGGTTGTTCACTTATCCTGGCTGAGCGAACAAGATAATTCATCTTCTTTTGACACTGCTGCCCCGTCCTCTTCTGCAATGCACTGGCATTGACCCATCCTCTTCTGCAGTGCACTGGCACTGCCCAGGGTTGCCACTGCATCCCAGGCAGGGATGGTCACCCTGCTGGCCAGCTGTCTCGTGGAGCGTGGGTATAGGGTTTCCTGCACCACTCTGTCGCGCAGTCTGGTGAAGGTCCCCTCTGTGAAGCATAGTGCTGGCTTCTTGGCTACCATCCCCTACAGTCGTTGTGCAGTGAGTGCTGGGGAGCTGTTTATACGCAGTCCCAGCAGTGCCTGCAGCAATTAAGTCATTATATAGCCGGCGGGTCGGAGGGAACATGCCATTGGTGCAGCGTGAAACTTGTGAGGACAGAAATTACTGAGCCGTAAAATTTGGCCCAATAACGTGCTGGTGCCGTCGGCACAAATCACAGCATTTTTGTGCCAGAACCAAAAGTGCCATTTTTTGGGAACATTCCTCCCAAGCAGAAAGGGTGAAAAGTGTGAGGGAAAGTATGAGAGTAAGAAAGGGATATTATTATTGTGTCTATGAGATAGGAATGATGGATGCCAACATTGACCCTAGCAGAATCAATGAATAAGGCAGGTGGATGCTGTCTGCATTTTGGGATCCCAACTGTGCTTTGAACAAAAATAAATCAATAAACATAATAGGTAAAAGCTCTGGTTGAAACATCTGAAGTTTTCCATCGAATGGCTGCTTTGAATATCTACAGAATTACAACTCCACTGCTGAATCAGAGCCAGTGAGATAGAAGTACACAACACTTCTCACACTGGTTCTCAAAACTGCGGAGCTCACTTTTCTATGTATCAATTAATTCGCCAACTAGATTTTTCAATTGATGATAAACATGATAATCTAAATGGAAACAGATATAAAAGGATTTTAAATGGACAAGAGGGAGGTTAAATGTTTGGATGACTTATTAGTGGTTCGAAATAAGATGGAAATGGGAAATATTAATGTGCACTGCTCCATCTTTATAGCATAAATGCAAGGTTACAAAACATGATTACTAAGAAACCCTATACTCATATGGCTGTTTTTGTCAAAAAGCTTTCATTTGTGTTCAGAATGGGAATTTAACTACTGATTTTAACCTGGAAAGGAAGGGTAACATGCAGAGTCTGAGGTAGGAAGTAAGTGTCTAAAGTTGTGAAAGACCTGGGACATTTTAACTTCTAGGCCTAATGGGCAGCATAATGGCACAATGGTATGGGTGGCAGTGGTATAGTGGTTCGATTCCGGCCTTGGGTGACTGTCTGTGTGGAGTTTGCAAGCACTCCCCATGTCTGTGTGGGTTTCGTCCATGTGCTCTCGTTTACTCCCACAGACCAAAGCTGTACATGTTAGGTGAACTGACAACAATAAATTTCCCCTTAGTACCCAAAGATGCGTAGGTGGATTAGCCATGGTAAATGCACAGGGTTACAGGGATAAGGCATGTGGGCGAGAGGGTGGGCCTGGGTAAGGTGCTCTGAGTGTTGACGCAGACATGATGGGCCGAATGGCATCTATCTGCACTGTAGGGATTCTATGGTTCTAAATACTAGGAATTGGAATCCCAGCCAAACTTGGCTGAATTGACATACTGGTCAGTGAGAAAGAACGGTAAATTACAGAGATGCAGACAACTGTTCATAAGCCATAGAAACTGTCCCTGGCAAGGTAAGTCATTGGATACATGGGGTGGCAACAAACTGAAGAATCCCAGAGAAGGAACTTTTTAAAAAGCTTCTGCCCCTGAATCCTGTCTTCTGCCAACTTTCCTGGGTGGGACTAAACACATCAGCTATAAGCTGGAGTTAATATAACTTGGCTGTAGCAAGATTTTGTCAGACATTTCAATATGAATGAAGCCCTCATCAGCTTACCGCAAGCGTCCTTGTTGCTCTCAAAAACCCTGCAGTTAAAATGGTGGATGCCACAAACGTGCTGGGATTGCTGTAGGTTGTAGTTGGTCAACATTTTAACTCCATACTTACACCTTATCCCTACTGGACAGAGAGAGTTAAGAATCGCTACTTATGAGCAACATTACAATCAAGCAACTTTGGTGAAATAAATACAGAATTCAGCTTTATACATGAAATTTCCCCATATAACCCCATGTACAATCTTATTGTTTTGTTATAGAACTGTTCAATATGTATTTTTAATAGAAAAAGTTCTGAACACTTCCTACTTATCTGATATCTGAGGCAGCCTTCTCTCAGGCAGATACCTGACTACAATTAAACTTGTTACATGATCTATGTTAAAAAAAAGACACGATGGTAACAACTTCTAATATACCAGTTTCACTTCATGTTCTTTTTCAGGTCTACAAAGTAAGCATTTAATAATTAATATGAAATGTTATCAAAGATTTCAAACTTGAAACATCTTTCATCCATTCTCATGCTTCTCTGATTTTGGCTGGATGGAAATTATAATTCATAATAAATTAATAAATCATAATTAACATGTAATTAATCACATTTATAACACATGGAACAAGAGGAAGGCATTTGTTTCACAAGCACTTCTTCTCCCACAGGCCATATACAACACTACTTTCCAACAACAGTAACCAGAACCAGCTACATTCGGTAGGTGAGATTTGAATGCAGCATATATGTGTGCCAAAAACAAAGTGATGTCATTCCGAATTCACCAGATACTTCCACTTCACATGCAACACAACAGCTAGCTATTTCCAGTCAACTTAAGCATGGCCTTTCGTATAAAGTCAACTGCAAGTTCTAGATGAACATTCCCGATCTGAAATATATGGTGAGTTTTGACCAATGCAGATTATTACTTATCCCTTATAAACAAAACCACCAAACAGGTTTGTTCATAGATAGCCACACACAAGAATAAACATTAACAGTGAATACTTGCAATCCAGTTGATTTATGATTGTCACATGTATTACAATGAAAAGTATTGTTTCTTTTGTACTATACAGACAAAGCATACAGTTCATAGAGAAGGCAACGAGAGAGTGCAGAATGTAATGTTACAGTCATAGCTAGGATGTAGAAAAAGATCAACGTAATACAAGTCCATTCAAATGCCTGATGGCAGCAGGGAAGAAGCTATTCTTGAATTGGTTGATACGTGACCTCAGACTTTTGTAATTTTTCATGACGGAAGAAGGTGGAAGAGAGAATGTCTAGGGTGCGTGGGGTCCTTAATTATGCTGGCTGCTTTGCTGAGACAGTGGGAAGTGTAGACAGAGTCAGTGGATGGAAGGCTGGTTTGCGTGATGGCAAATACCAGAACAGCTTTCAACTAGTTCATTAAAGGAAACAGCAGACAGACCAATTAGTTCAGTTTCTTTGAATGCCTCTGCAAATATTTGAAACACAAGATGGAACAACACTTCCCAGAAAAGGATGCCTGATCCCTTCCCAGTAAATCCCCCTCAGAATTATGTTAGTGTTGTACCATGAAGCTGTGTTTTGCCTCCAGGTTTCTCTCACTTGAGAGCAACAGATAGTAATAGCTGCTAACCCAACACCTTTACTGATTGTCTGCTATTAAACAAAAGGTTTCATACTTTAAGGGGGCTTTCATTATCAATCTGAATATTGGGATACCTCAGTGTTGAATCCTGAGCTCTCCCAGTCTACAATGAGGAGAAACTGGAGAATTATTGGTAGTGTTTGTAGCAGGAGCAGATTAAAAATCTCTCCAAAGGGAGGTTCCTGATGAATACAATTTGGTGTTGCTTCAACTGCTTAACCTTCTGATGAAAAGCAAAACACAAATACCTCCGATCCCTGTAGGAAACTGAACAAATCTCCAAAAGATTTCTCCAACCCTGCATCACCATTCAACCCAGACTGTGCATTTAAAACACTATCCCCTCTCTTTTTGCGACGAGTCTATTTTTTCTTCCCTTTGTACCGCTGGAGGTTTGTTTATATTAAACTCATACCTATTCTTCCTACACATTTAAGCAATTTTCAACCCCCTGAATGTAGAGGGTGCCTTTTTCAAAAGTATCTAATTGTAAATAGAATCCCTACAACTGCAGCACTTGCTGGTTCTGTAAACAGCTATAGGGAGCTGTCAGAGACTGAAAAATATTCCATGGAATATAGTGAGCAGTGGTGAGGTGTTTGGAATACTAGACCGGGTGTTGTGATGTTACGCCTCAGTGATACCAGCCTTCCTAGACTTCATAAATGGTGTCTCCAACTGGGAGGACAACCACTAGCATGAACAGGTTTTTTAATATTGGAAAAGCAAATAATGAAATAACAATATGGGGTCCTGTGTTTAATAAGAAACTCAAATGAAGCCACAGCATCTCATTCATCATTCAGTTAGTATCCAATGAACATATCCTCAGTTTATAAAATACTCATTTATTTTTTGCACGTTGCTTACTCTACAATGCCTCCAAATACATTTCTCATTAACTACAATTGTTGGCCCACATTTATAAAGCTAAAGGTATACTACTTTATCTTTCACAATTGCAAATGTTCAAAGCCATAAATGAAACTGTCAAATATAACTTGCTGATAATGTGCTTTGAAAATAGTTTTTAATGGACCTGGACCTGAATGTTTGCTTTGATGTTGCAATGTCAAAATCACTATTAAATAAAGTCACCAGAGAGATGATAAATGTCTCTGCCTTGACAACAATACATCGCATTTTGATACAGGTATATAGCTTTTACACTGAAAACAAAAGGTGCACAACTGTGGAAAATTAACAGTTCATGCATAATCTATTTAGTTTCTTAGAATCTCTACAGTGCAGAAGGATGCACCGACCACAATCCCACCCTGGACCTATTCCCATTACCCCACATATTTACCCTCTAATCCCGTGACACTAGCGGACAATTTAGCATGGCAAATCAACCTAACCTGCACATCTTTGTACTGTGAACAGCAGTGCTAACCATTGTTCCACCATGCCGACCCAGTTTATGCATAATAATAATGCATAACAGTTTATGTATAATAATCATCTGAAAGACATAAACTGGTTAGGTGCATTGGCCATGCTAAATTCTCTCTCGGTATACCCGAACATGCATCAGAGTCTTGACGACTAGGAGGTTTTCACAGTAACTTCATTGCCATGTTGAAGTAAGCCTACTTGTGACACTAGTAAATAAACTTTAAATTCTAATCTGTTTTGTACTTCCCAAAGTGTTTAGACTCCTGACTAATTAACTGTGGTTAAATTGTAAACAAGTTTTTCAGTGAAGAAGCACAAGGAATAATTCAGGGAAGATAGACAAGGTATGTTTTTGTGATGACACACATCTCAAATACAGGAATTTTTTAATCTTGCTGAACAGAACAGCATGCTTTCAAGTTTCAGATGGGCTGATCATGTTAGCTCCAAACCCTAATTAAAAGCAACTGTGTTAAACCAGCCCTAAGAGTTAGCCTCAAGCTAATCCTTGGTCTGCTACAAAGCTCCACTGAAGTCCAGTGCAAGTTGGAGGAGCAGCACCTCATCTTCCGATGAGGCATTTTATAGCCCTCAGGACTCAACATTGAATCCAGCAATTTTAGGCTGTGATCTTTCTTCTCCACTTTGAACCCCTTATTTTGTATCCCGTACATTTTTGCCTCAATGCAAAAACGCTCCTTCTCCCTCTTCTTCCCTCCGGCCCCTCAGAATCATAGAATCTTACAGTGCAGAAGGAGGCCATTCGGCCCAGCAAACCTGCACCAACCAACAATTCCAGCCAGACCCTATTCCCGTAACTCCACACATTTATTCTACCAGTTTTCCGACACTAAGGGGGAATTTAGCACGGCCAATCAGCCTAACTCGCACATCTTTGGAGCGTAGGAGGAAAGGAGAGCACCCAGAAGAAACACATACAGACACAGGGAGAATGTGCAAACTCCACACACACAGTGACCCAAGGCCAGCATTGAACCCAGGAGCCTGGCGCTGTGAGGCAGCAGTGCTAGTCACCGTGCTGCCCACCTGGTCTTCTATCTTATTAAGTTTGCTACACTTTTGTTGCAATCTTTATCTAACAGAAATCTAACAGATTTCCCCCCTCTCTGAGTTCTGAAGAAGGGCCAAACAAAATATCAGCTCTATTTTCTCTCCCATCAGAGGCTGCCAGACCTGCTGAGTTTATCCAGCATTTTGTTTGTTTCAGATCCCAGCATCCACAGTATGTTGCAAATTAGGGAGGTGTTTATTACAATTCTAGTCATTTCTGAATAAACAAAGTAAAAGACAACCCCTAACTGTCTATGCATAGTGAATTGGACGAGATGTGCCTCCAGTGAACCAGCTACCCTTTTCACACTGGACTCCACTGGAAATAATACAGGCTATTGAAATATTCTTGATCTTACTTATTAATAGAAAAAAACGATGTATGAGCAGCATGGTGGCACAATGGTTAGCACTGCTGCCTCACAGTGCCAGAGACCTGGGTTTGATTCCCGGCTTGGGTCACTTTCTGTGTGGAGTTTGCACGTTCTCCCCATGTCTGTGAGGGTTTCTTCTGGGTGCTCCAGTTTTCTTCCACAGTCTGAAGATGTGCGGGTTAGATGTTCGGCCATGCTAAATTGCCCTTTAGTGTTGGGGGATTAGAAGGGTAAATACATGAGGTTGTGGGGATAGGGCCTAGGTGGGATTGTTATTGGTGCATTCTCGATAGGCCAAATGGCTTCCTTCTGCAATAGGGATCCGATGATTCAGGTTGAACTCAATTATTGCAACAACAAACACAGTAACCAGCTAGGTTGGCAGCTAACGATAGAAATATCTAACTCTCTAGGATACATTGGCCATTTTCTGAAACCGAAATAACCTGCCACCATTGTTTCCTACCTACAAGTTATTGAATTGGAATCGTTTAATCATTTTCCTATACATACAACCAAACTTGGCCTTCATTGGATTCAGTCTCATCGTGATGATCTGAAGGTGCAGTTGACCTGAACTAAATGACAAGCAGCAAGTTCATGGCCTTCTGCCAAAAGAAGCCTTTCATCCCACATGTCACAGGTACTAACAGTGAGACAATTGTTTTCTTCACAGATACCCTCAAAACGGCACCCATTACAGATAACAGCTCTGTCTATTTGTCATGGCGGCAAACTACATATTTTGACAAATTAATTGACCCAAATTTGTCCTGACAGCAGCCACTCAGCAAGTAATTAATACAATCAGAAATGGCCATCGCCTAACTTCAGTCAGTCCTTTTTTGCTTCAACCCAGACAAAGGATTCGGAAATCTCATTCAGAAAGCAACAAACTGGAACGAGTGCTGTTTCCTGTTGGCATCCAATACATTTGATCAGAGCTTTGTATTTGCTCTACCTATGGCCTCTTATCCCCAGAAAATGAAAAACAAACTTGATAAAGGATTCTCCAGGACTTCCATTTTAAAAATCTTCATGCTGTGGCCTCATTCTAATTCAAATGAAAAGCAGGAGCAGAAATTTTCGATCTAGTACAGGACAAAACCCCAATTTTGTCATATCTTCAACCTTTTCCAGATCCTGCATCATCTAAAACGTTCTGTGTACATTTATTGAAAGACATATAACGTGGCGAGACATAGAACAAGCAAACGTGTTGCGAACTGGGACTCAGCACTCCTGAGGCCACTTCCGACCTGTGTCTGGCAGCAGTGGGCCTAATCACATCTCATAAGAACATAAGAAATAGGAGCAGGAGTGGGCCATCTAGCCCCTCGAGCCTGCCCCGCCATTCAATAAGATCATGGCTGATCTGAAGTGGCTCAGTTCCACTTTCCCGCTTTCTCCCCATAACCCTTAATCCCCTTGCCTACCAAAAACCTATCTACCCGCGTCTCAAATATATTTAGCGAGGCAGCCTCAACCACTTCAACGGGCAGAGAATTCCAGAGATTCACCACCCTTTGAGTGAAGAAGTTCCTCCTCAACTCCGTTCTAAACCGCCCCCCCTTTATCTTGAGGCTGTGCCCTCTAGTCTTGCTGTCCTTTCTGAGCGGGAAGAACCTCTCCACCTCTACCCTATCTATCCCTTTCATCATCTTACACGTCTCAATGAGATCTCCCCTCATCCTTCTAAATTCTAACAAGTACAAGCCCAGTCTATTCAGCCTCTCCTCATAGCTCAACCCCCTCAACTCTGGTACCAGCCTAGTGAACCTCCTCTGCACTCCCTCCAAGGCCAAAATATCCCTGCGCAGGTGCGGCGACCAAAACTGCACACAGTACTCCAGCTGCGGCCTCACCAGCGCTCTGTACAGTTGCAGCAAGACCTCCCTACTTTTATATTCAATCCCCCTCGCTATGAAGGCCAGCATCCCATTCGCCTTCCTGACCACCTGCTGCACCTGTAGGTTGGGTTTTTGCGACTCATGCACAAGGACCCCCAGGTCCCTCTGCAACGTCGCATGCTGCAGCTTTTCGCCCTGTAAGTAGCAGTCCTTCCTACCATTATTCCTACCAAAGTGGATAACCTCACACTTTCCAACATTGTATTCTATCTGCCAGGTCCTCGCCCACTCGCTCAGCCTATCTAGATCCCTCTGCAGACTTTCCACACCCTCCACACAATTTGCCGTTCCACTTATCTTTGTGTCATCTCACACTCCCTTCCCTCAGACGACACAGTGGCACAATGGCAAGCATTGCTGCCTCACAGCTCCAGCGTCCTGGGATCGATTCCCAACTTGGAAGACTGTCTTGCGAAGTTTGCACATTCTCCCCGTGTCCGTGTGGGTTTCCTCCAGGTGCTCCGATTTCCTTCCACAGTCCAAAGGTGTGTGGATTAGGTGGATTGACTATTCTACATTGCCCCTTAGTGTCCCGGGATGCGTAGAGGGGTTAGTAGGGTAAATACATGGGGTTATGGGGATAGGGCCTAGGTGGGATTGTTGTCAGTGCAGACACTATGGGCTGAATGGCTTCCTTCAGCACTGTAGGGATTCTATGATTTCTATGATAACTCGGTCTGACAGGCAAGCAGGAAATTTCCTGTCTCAAGCTACCCTCCTGTGAAAATCTGGTTCCTTGTAAGTGGAAATCCAGCTCATTAACTCTCCAATCAATGCAAATTGGTTACATATTGAATAATTTTTAATATTATTCATTTAAAAAATTGGTTTATTTGCTGCACCAATTTTGAAGTAACAATCCAGGTTTAACTTATCCATCACAACTAATATATATTTCAAGGAGGTTTCCCTTCACAAAGGTTATCAAGATTTTAATCCACTCGCATTTTTCTTTGTGAATCATCCCTTTTCAAGTAGGTTTAGTAATATTGCTCTTACCTAACCTAAGGATAGGTCTTAGTAGCAGTGAAATAGACAAAACACAATAGGACAATTTTCCATGTTTGATCGACACAGGCGCAAATCATAGAATCCCTACAATGCAGAAGTAGGCCATTCAGCCCATTGAGTCTGTACCAACCACATCCCATCCAGACCCTGTATTCCTAACCCCACACATTTACCCTGACACTAGCATCAATTTATTATGGCCAATCAACCTAACTTGCACATCTTTGGACTGTGGGAGGAAACCGGAGCACACGGAGGCAATCCACGCAGACACGGGGAGAACGTGAAAACTCCATACAGTCAGGGGTCGGAGGCCGGAATTGACGCTGGGTCCCTGGCACTGTGAGGCACAACTGTGCCATCATACTCGCGTTAAGGCTGGAAATTTCGCAAAAGGGCCATAACAGGATTTGCACTGGGGAGATCTCAGACTGCGATCTTCCTCAGCACCCACCAGCGACATCATCCAGCTTATGCTAAGTGAGGGCATGAATCTGATTACTATTCATTTAAATATATTTAAATATTCAAAAGTGGCTTAACACTGTATCTTCCAGGAACGTCACATGCACTGGCAGGAACCACTAGACGGATATGATGTCCACACCGGGGACTTGGAAGCTAATATAGCACCTGGGTGGTCAGGGATATGGCAGGAGTTCCCTGGCACTGCCTCTTGATGGGTTGGCACTGCCAGGTTGGCACTGCTATGGGGCAGGGCCTACAAGGGGCAGGGCCTGTAGGTGACCACAAAGCAGCGGTTTGCTTGACGTGAGGGGAGCAATTGGTGCAGGGGGAATGGGGGGAGCATCAACGCGGCAAGGACACTATTTTAGCGATGATGGCAGGAATGGGAAGGGGACGTTTAACATGGTTTGAGATTGGAGTGCCAATTTCTGTGGTGCCAGCTTTCCCCATGCCTTTAAGCCCTGCCCCTCAGAATGACAGTGCAAAGCACTGCTTTAAAATGGCAAAGTGTGGGAGGATCGGGACAGAAAACCTGCCTATCTCTCTGACAGAAACATGCTGCTTTTCAGTCTGAATCTGACACTTTGCCATTTGTTGGGAAAACTCAGTCTAATACCCAAGCATGGCCTAAGCAGTGTGTGGAAAAGATGTGAAACAAAGTTTGCAGTCACATATCCAACCATTTCTAACTTATGTTTATTTTATTGAGTTATCTGGACCTTGTGGCCAATGACTTGGTGATTCCAAATTCATAAATCCATGCCTGACTGCCTTGCATTTTTATTCAATGTCTTCAATGTAGGCCCTACTTGTGTAACATTACCAATATAGTGTTACAATTGCTGGAGTTTTAAAAGCATCTTCATTGTATAAGTTGTATTTTTCCTCTCCCTCCAACAGTGGAAAGTTAAGTGCTTTTGAGTTCTCTGTTTATTTCCCTAAATGTATTTATATTTATTTATTTGTTACAAGTAAGCTTACATTAACACTGCAATGAAATTACTGTGAAAATCCCCCAGTTGCCACACTCCAGCACCTTTTTGGATACACTGAGGGAAAATTTAGCATGGCCAATGTACCGAACCAGCACGTCCTTTGAATTGTGGGAAGAAACCACGAGCACCGGAGGAAACCCATGCAGAAAGGGGAGAATGTGCAGACTCCACACAGATAGTGACCCAAGCCGGGAATTGAACCCGGGTTCCTGGCGCTATGAGGCAGCGGTGCTAACCACTGTGCCACCGTGTCGTCAATCTCCATCAACAATGCTCCATTGGCACAACCATGTTCAGAAGGGTGGGTTAAGGGGCATATGTTCCACCATTTCCTATTTGCGCATGATTAATTTTTCCTCTCTCTTCAAGGCTTTGAACTGCTTTTGCGTCTCCCTCTACCTCAAAAACAGAACATAAACTTCGCTAATTGTAAAAGTATGTCCTTCATCCTTCCCAGCTCCTGCTTCCCTCACTTGCTCATGGCCAAGTAAATCTGAACTCTGCACTGCAGCAACTTAACAAATCTAAGTGATGAGACCTGTTCTTGTCAAATGAAAGTTGAAACTATGGGTGAGATTCTCCAGCCATTTATGCCAGTTGGATTCTCTGGTCCTGCTGCAGTGAATGGAGATTTAGCTGTGTCAAATTCTCTGCCCTCGCTGACAGCAGTGTCGGGACATGAACAGCTGGAGAATTTCAGCCAATGTTTCTCAACTGTCTACATATTCAAATTTCTACCAAAATTACCAGCTTAGCTATACATCAATGAGCATTTCAAATGTACTGAAACAAGTCTACAATTACCTCCATTGAGGATAATTTCAAGAGTCTTTACATACTAGATGTGACATATTGGATAGGTAATTTTTCTGCAAATACATCCCCTCATGCTCTTGAGGTGCTTAAAGTTACAGACTTCTCTTGTGCAGAGTAGTCAGAAATGTACAGCATCAGTAAAAACAGGAGCACCTTGACAACTGAAAAACTACACATTATCTAGTGGTGAGCAAAATCTCATTTCGAAGACAAACAACAGCAGCAAGTGACAGGTAATGGCTCTGTATGATAAAAGCCATTACAAAGCAGAGCCCCAACAAGATTACAGGGGAAATTATTCAAAGAAATGCAACATAAGGAATGTTGTAAAGATATATGGTTTATACTACTTGTGTTACGCATGGGAGACATATGCAAGTATGTGATCATTGCAATGCAGGCAGTGGACTAATTCATAAACAGAGACCATGTTATTTTGGAGTAACATGCAAGAAGAAGAGACCCAAGGCCAAGGCAATGTTACCTCATCCATCCTTTCAGATTTAAAAGTTGAACTAGTGAATATTCCTATCTTAACTTAAGAGCAGAAGTAAACTAAACATGGACAATAAAAGATTATTCAGAACATCAGATGATCCTCTCATATATAGTCTATCATATCAATTTGCCAAGATAAAATTGACATTCTGGAGAGTTCTCTGACTGTTCACACCAGTGGGATTCTTCAGTTCCGCCAGGCCTCGGGTTTCCCGCCAGCGTGGAGTGACATTAATGGGAATTCCCATTGAAAGAGGTGGGACCAGAGAATCCCACCGCCAGCAGACAATGTGCCATATCCTGCCAGTGGGAACCACGTGGCTGGAGGCTGGAGAATCTCACCCACTATTCTTCTTTGAACCCAGTGTGAAATTGCAAAATATCTACAAATTTGCAGTCCTCTGCTAACATTGCCAATGCTGGTTACTCGCTAAAGATAAATATTCCCTTGGAAATAGCTATGCAGGGACCATCATGTTGAATGGAATATTTGTCAACTATGCAATCCCGTTCCTAATTATTTTATAAAATAGTTTTGTTTTTCTGGACGGTTTAACTGTTTTTGCAGTAGTTTGCTCCACACATCTGCTAACTCTTTCTCGGGGGATGCATCTTTTATCTTCAGGATTACTTGAAGCATGTTCATGCTATCATTCATTCTAAAAGCCTGCATTGTCTGTACAATCAATGGCTGTCAGCATTTGAAAGACCCGAATTGCGTCCCTGCACAGAAAATAAATTGAGCTTTGTTACTTCTGCTTGTAATGACTCATTGGTCCTAGAAACATCCCTGTCAGTATTCACTGAGGCCTCTCCTACAAGCAGCTGCCCTCATGAATTTGAGGGGCTCAAAGCAGTAGATAAAGGGATGTAATTTGGGAGACAAATGCAGAGAGGCTAATAAAGGTGGAGACAAGTAACTCACCTTTCAGTCAAAGGCACACTGGGAGAAAAATCAATTCTGAACTGGGGTAAACAGTGTATACCATTTTAAAAGGTCCCCCCACAACCATGAAGTCAAATTAAATGTAAAAAAATGGAACCAGTTCAGGAACTGTGGTGTGCAGCAGGGAATTATATCAATTGGACACCAATTCATGTTCTTTACATGTGAAGTATTTACAGGAAAAAACAGGGCAAAAAAAAGTGACATTTTGCTTCATAAGAAGGGGAGGCCTGCCCCAATGAGGCCTTGAATATACTTGATTCAGAAGAGCTGTTAGATTATATTAACATCTGCCCAATCACAAACTAGCTACATATTGTACAAAGTACTGGTATATTAGATGTAATTTACTTCAGGGAAATAAACTCAACTCGAGAGAGATGTTTGGATTTTCTCTGCCTTTAATATCACTCAGTTGTTCACAGATCACACAAGTAAACATGCATCTGAAATCATTACACAATTTGATTGAGTTCACATTCAGTGACAAGTGAATAGTTTTCTCGCCGTCCCAGAAGATTGAAGTATTCAATTGAACAGAAAGGTCTTTGCTATGCAGAGCAGTGCAAACATACCCCAAGAATTTAAAGCTACAGCTCTTGTGCCATCAAATGATAGAATGGAAATAGCCTATGCAAAACTCTAATTATAGCCAGCAGCTAACAGGCCAGAGCTCCAATCCTGCTCAATTTAATCATTAAAACACACTGGTCATACTGCAGGCAAGATTACAATCATTTGCAATTTTCAGTTATTTCTTATTTCACCCGTTCTCATATTAGATTGGTGCAGATATTGAAAGCATGAAGAGATAACAACACTGTGAATTTTTCTTTTGCGAAAACATGCTTTTCTAAAAATAAGCCAATTACCACTTTTATGTTTGACATGGGTACAATATACTTGCCGGGCCTAATTTTCCCACTCCACCCTCCACGAGAATCGCAGCGGATGGGACAGAAAATTTGACTGACCATGCTAAGGTCCGTTGATCTGAGGCGCAATTTTCCAGCCTTGGGGCGAGAGTGGCTGGAAAATCCTGCCCACTGAATATTTTGTAAAAAATAATTGAGGTAGCATTTTCTGAATTGCCTGATATGCATCTTGCACTATGATAATCTCTGCTTCTGCCATGTAGGCAAACTTAGGGCTGTAGGATTTGGGAGCAGAAGTAGGACATTCAGCCCTTCAAACCTGCTCTGACCCAATTAGATCATGGCTGACCTGGTTGTGATCTCAATTCCATTTACCTGTCTGTCTCCCCATATCCCTTGACCCCAGTGTCTTTCAAAAATCAATCTTTCAATCATCGACCTCTGCTGCTTTCTGGGGAAGAGATTTTCACAGACATGTGACCCTCAAAGGAAAGAGAATGGGGCAGCACGATGGCACAGTGGTTAGCACTGCTGCCTCACAGCTCCAGGAACCTGGGTTCAATTCCAGCCTTGGGTCACTGTGTGGAGTTTGCACATTCTCCGGTCGGTTTCCTCCAGGTGCTCTGGTTTCCTCCCACGGTCCAAAGATGTGCGGGTTAGGTGGATTGGCCATGCTAAATTGCCTCTCACTGTCAGGAGAATTATAAGGGTAAATATATGGGATTGGGGGTACACGGCCTGGGTGCGATGGTTGTCAGCGCAGGCTCAATGGGCCCTATGGCCTCCTTCTGCACTATAGGGATTCTATGAAAATATTCTCCTCATCTCTATCTTCAAAGGGTGACCCCTTGTTCTTAAACTATGTCCACTAGTTCCAGTCTCCTTCACAAGAGGTTCTTCACATTCTCCTGGTATCCATCCTATCAAATCCCATCAGGTTCTTATATGTTACAATAACATCACAGCTCATTTTTCTAAACTCCAATGGGTGTAAGATCAACCTACTCAACCTTTCTTCAGAAGCTGAGCCCTTGGTCCCAGGAATAAATCAAGTGAACTCTCAGTGAACTTCCTTAAACTGCAATTTTATCGTTTTTTTTCAAACAACGAGTCCACAGTAGTCCAGATTTGGTCATACCAAGGTCCAATGCAACTGCAACAGAACCTCCCTACTTTTATATTCCATTCCCCTTTCTCAATAAACACTAATTTTCCATCTGCCTTCCTAATCACTTGCTTATAAACCTTTTGTGATTCATGTACCTGGACCCCCAGATCCCTCTGTGCCACCAAGTACTGCAAGCTCTCTCAATATACTGCTTTTCTACCTGCCAAAATTGACAAGTTCACATTTTCCCACATTGTATCCCATCTGCCAATTTTTGCCCACTCACTTTACCTGTCTGTATCACCTTGCAGAGGCTGTGCATCCTCTTGACAATTAATTTTCCTACCCAGCTTGGTGTCCCATCATCCACGTCATCAATACGGACTGTAAATAACTGAGGCACTGATCCCTCAGCACCCCACTAATTACCATCTGTCAAACCTGAAAAAGACCCATTTATCCTAACTCTCTGCTTCCTGTTACTTAACCAATCCCTTATCCGTGCTGATATGTTATTCTCTACACCTGTGCTCTTATCGTGTGCAGTAACATTTGTTGTGGCACCTTATCAAACGCCTATTGGAAATCCAAGTACAGGTTCTTTCTCTGCTTGACACTACTTCAAAAGACTTTAATAAATTAGCTAAACATGATCTCCCTTTCAAAAACTAAAACTGGCTATGCTTGATCACAATACGATTTTCCAAGTATCCTGCCAAAGCTCCCTTTAATCGTGGATTCTAGTAATTTCCCCATGACAAACGTTAGGTTAACTGGCAGATGAAGGGTGAAGTAACAGACTTGGACTGGCATTCTCCAGCTTGTGCGATTCTCTGTTCCCACTGCCAGTAATGCAGCCCTGCCATGGGTTTCTCAGTGGCATGGGGTGGCTTCAATGGAAATTCCCATTGACAGGGGCGGGACCAGGTGATCCCGTGGCCAGTGAACCCAACGTCGCCTCCTACCATTGAAAAGAAACGCCAAGGGGAGGTCAGAGAAGTTTGCCTTTGATCTCAGATACTCAAAGGTTCAAAGAAAGGCATCATCTACAAGACATGAAAATAATCAAAATTCTAAATAGGAGATTGTCTTGTTGCTCAAATGATCCCGAAACAGTGAAAAGGAAATATACAGAAGAAGGTCATTGGGCTCAAAATGACCATTGTTTGAAAGACCAGCCCACCTATACACTTTCTTGTTCTATCTCTTAATTCATTCTCTTCCCAGAGTCACATCTAATTGCCTCTAAAACCTGAAATGGCACAGCATACTCATGTACCATTCTTTTAATTCATCTTGTATTAAAAATGTTTGCCTGGTTTTCACTCCATACAGATCAGAAACTTCCCTCATTCTCCTTACTCTTCCTAATATCTATAGTACCACAAATCACCGCATCTTCCTCCAACTGCTCTCCTCTACAATCCACTTCTGTTGTACGGCTTTCTCCAGGCTTTGTTCTTATCCGTCACAACAAAGACATTGGGGCAGATTTCCTCTCATTTGCATTTAGGCATGCATGTTATCTTGATTACACCTAGCTCTATTGCATACCTATTCCAATGTTCCAAAGAATTGTTTGTTACACTTTTCAATTTGCCTGAAATTGGAATTACCCATGTCAATGATTGCAGAATGTTAAATGTGAAGAGATAGTGTCAATCAAGTTACTTCCCATCTTGCTCTGGTACAAAGCAAACTGTGCATTGGATCCTGGTCTCGCCAACAGGATGAATAACACACACCTGACAGCATCCGCGATGCATGTCTGCGAGCCAATGAGGAAGCTCTGAAAATTAAGCTGGATCTTTTGAGCAGTAGACTATGAATAGGTATATTTTGAAAGCTGCGAATATCACTTCTTTAATTTTACAAAGAAACTACCACTAACCCCAATACAGCTGGCAAATCATTCTGTACTTATGAGCCATCTGTGCTCATTTGAAATGAGGTTACTCAAAGATGAGGGAATGACACTGGAATTGCACGGAGGCACAATGGCTATCTCTGCTACCACACGGCACCAGGGATCTGCGTTTGATTCCTGGTTGGGTCACTGAGTATGTGGAGTCTGCACGTTCTCCCTATGTCTGCGTAGATTTCCTCCGGATGCTCCAGTTTCCTCCCACATTCTGGAAGATGTGCTGGTTAGGTGCATTGGCTGAGCTAAATTCTCCCTCAGTGTACCAGAACAGGCACCAGAGTGTGGCCACTAGGGGATTTTCACAGTAACTTCATTGCAACGTTAATGAAAGCCTATTTGTGATGCATAAGTAAACTTTGGATTAAAAATGCTATGTTTTTGTGATGAACTCATTTTTGGCTGTATTAATTAAAAGTGGCAACTTGACACAGTTTAAGTATATTCAGGAATAATTTTAAAGCAAATGTTTTATTTAATAAATAATGTTTTGAAATGTTGCTTGATTATTCTTGCTCTTATTAGTTGATGATATGCAACTTAGTTTGAGCAGAAATGCGAGGGAGAGAATACTCTCCCCAAAGCTGGTGTAATTTTCAACGAGATTTGAACCCGGATTGTCAAATGCACCCTTTCATTTCCAATAGGCCAACCTCCTCAGCTCACAGCTTTCCCTGCACAATATCCAGTTGCTTCATACACGGTCCCCACTTCCCCTCATTCACATGCAACCCTCAGTAACATCATCTGGAAGTAGTAGGGTCAGTTACCACATCCAGCTGGATTGCTCTTAACACTGATCCAAAAGATTGTTTGCATCACTTTTCAAATCCCTCTCTTGCTTAAGAATTAGAAGAGCCAAACTTTAATCCAAATTCATGCTGTAATCTCCAGCTTCCCCCTCCATTTATATTCCTTTACTCCAACTCCGTCAACCTACTCAGTGACAACCTTAGGTTATGTTAACATATGCCAAAGTTCAGCAAAATACTGGGCCCAAACTGAACCCCTTCACTACATGAAGGCAAATTTTCTACCACCTCTGCAACATTGCCTCCCTCCACTTCCCCCCCCCGCCCCCCACATCTCCACCACTGAAACCCTACCCTGTGCGTTGAATCGTAAGATCATAGGGTCTCGACAGTGCAGAAGGAGGCCATTCAGCCCATTGAGTCAACACTAACAACAATCCCACCTAGCTCTATCCCCATAACCCCACGTTGCTAGTTCCCCTTTGGTCATTTGTCTCCCAGCCTTCACCTTCCCTCTTTATATTCAGAAATCCCATCAAAAACCTTTCCTTTCGACTGTGCCTTTGACCTCTCACAGCCTTCCCCCAACCCCTGCATCCTTCACCATTTCTCTTCCTCCCTCCTGTTTGGCAGCTATTATTCTTCCTTGTGAAGATGACGTGCTTTGAAATGTCTTCCTGTTCATGAGGAGCACTATAGAATTGGAAGTAGTTACTATTCCCAATTTTCTCATTTCTAACTTGCATCTCTTGGTACTTGAACCATCTGAAGCCGTAATGAACAACTGTCAGAGTTGATTTGATCATTTCCCTTCAGAAATGTGAAAACTTCAATTCAGTTCCTTCAGCGTCAGGCAAGCAGCTGATCTGATATCTTATCATTCCTAAATCCAAATCTTGAAAGCTCTACAAAATTGGCAGCTCCAATCAGAAATGATGCATTTTTAAAATCTATTTTTAATGATTGAAATAAAGTGGATGCCAAAGTTGTAATTTTATATGGGAAATATATGGCATGGCATATTCAGCCTTGTTACATGCTCTTTTATGGCTGCCTGCGATCTGATGGTTCTTTTAATTTAATTTTAGGATAATAGAAAAAAAACCAACCACCTTTAGGAATCTGCAGTGTGGGCAGGGAGGAAAGGTGAGTCATCAAGTTGTAAGAATAGAAGCTCACAATGCCCAAATCTCTGGATGAACAAGAGCAATACAGTATACATGCCCCTAAAACAAGGAGATCTTCTCAGATCAGACTAGTCATAGAATGTGTGAAAATCTATCAATCTGATGGACCTGTTCTTCTTCTTGAGCTGCCTGAAGGCAGTTCCAAACCACAGCACCCCTGAAGGCACTGAATACATTGAGAGGTTTCACCAGGAGTGTGCAGAGCTGAAGTCCTGGCCTCTAAGGGAGCGCACTAACCTGCTAACAAGCCACCTACCCAAACACCATTCACCCTGTAAGCACCAGATTGAGCTTATCAGCCATCAAAGAGCTCACTGATCCAGAATGGAAGCAAGTCATTCTCCATCCCCAGGGACTGCCTAAGAAGAAGACTTATAAGTCTTATAAGTATCCTTCATGTGCTATGATTTATTGGTGACATACATGAATGGAAAGATCAAATGGAAAATTAGCATTAAAAGTGTGAGTCTCTGAATGCTGCAGTCATACTCATGAAGCAAGGTATCTCAGTAAAGCATAAGAACATCATAACTTCAAGCAGGAGCAGGCCACACATTCCCTCTTGCCTGATCTGACTCAACTTCCCTGTCTATTCCCCATAATATTCAACTTTCCTGTAGTTCACCCCACAGTGCAGAAAAAGACCAATCAGCTCATCAAGTCTGCACCAACTACAATCCCGCCCAGGCCCTATTCTTATAACCCCACATATTGACCCTGTTAACCCTCTGACACAAGCGTCAACTTATCATGGCATGTAAACCTAACCCACACGTCTTTGGACTGTGGGAGAAAACCGGAGCACCCGGATGAAACCCATGTGGACACGGGGAAAAAGTGCAAACTCCACACAGACAGAGACCTGAGGCAGGAATTGAACCCAGGTCCCTGGCACTATAAGGCAGAAGTGCTAACCACTTCTCACCTGGTGGATCGAAAACCCACCTGGTCTTCTATCTTTTAAGTTTGTTGCTAACAAAAGTGCTAACCATTGTGCCACCATGCCTCCCCTAAATGATTGAATGTATTCAATGACTGAGACTCCACAGTTTTTTGGAGTAGAGAATTTCATAAATTCATGATCCTCTTGGAGAAGAAATTCCTTCCCACCTTCATTTTCAATTGGTCACTCCTTATTCTGAAACTGTGTTCCCTAGTTCTAGTTCCCCCCACAAGGGGAAACACCCTCTCAGCATTTGCCCTGTCAAGTGCGCTCAGAATTTCATGTTTCAATAAGACCATCTCTCATCCTTCTAAACTAAAAGGAGTTCTGGGCCCAATCAACCCTTCTTCATCAGACAGCAGGAGTCAAGTGAGTGAACCTTCTCTGAACTTTGTCCAATGCAAGTATATTTTTCCTCAGTAACAAAACCAAACTGCACTTAAAACACCAGATGTGACACTACCAATGTTCTGCACTGTTTAGCAAGACATTGCTACTCTTGCAATAAAGGCAACATTCCACTTCTAATTATTTGCTGTACTTGCCTGCTAACTTTTTGTGCTTCACTTACTAGGACATCCTGCTGTAACACAATGTTCTATAGTCTTTCTCCATTTAAATAACATTCTGCTTTTCTATTCTTCCCGCAAATATGGACAACTTCATGATTTCCACCAGAATAATAGCAAAATACTGCAGATGCTGACAAACTGAAATCAAAACAGAAAATGCTGAAAAAACTCAGCAGATCTGGCAGCATCTGTGCAGAGAGAAACAGAGTTAACGTTCTGAACCCGATATGAACCTATCCTAGGGTCTCAAAGTAATTGGCGAGTGAGACAGTTGACGTGTTGGTTTTAATTTTCCAAAATTCCCAAGTTTCGGTAAAGAAGGTTCCATTAAATTGAAAAATGGTGATTCTAACTCCTTTGTTCAAAAAAGGAGAGAAACAGAAAGCTGAAAAAGCAGGCCAGTTAGCTTAACGTCTGTCATTGGAAAAATATTAGAAGTTATTTTTAAAGATATTTTAGCAGGGCACTTCAAAGAATTCAAGGTAATGAGGTAGAGCCAATGTCGTTTTGTGGAAAGGAAATCTTTAATCCAACTTATATGAGTTCTTATCAAAATAACGTATGTTGTAGATAAAGGCGAACCTGTGGATGTACAGTGCTTAGGTCATAGAATCCCTACAGTGCAGGAGGAGGGCATTTGGCCCATTGAGTCTGCACTGACAACAATCTCATCCAGTCCCTATCCCCGTAATCACACATATTTACACCGCTAATCCCCCTGACACTCGGGTCAATTTAGCATGGCAAATCAACCTAACCTGCACATCTTTGGACTGTGGGAGGAAACCGGAGCACCCAGAGGAATCCCACACAGATTAGGGGAGAATGTGCAGACAGCGACCCAAGCCTGGAATCGAACCCAAGTCCCTGGCACTATGGGGCAGCAGTGCTAACCACTGTGCCACCGTGTCACCTAAAAAGTATTATGGAAGGCACCACATCAAAGATTATTGCAGAAAATAGAAGCTCATGGTGCAGGGGGTAACATTTTGGCATGGATAGACAATTGCTAGCTAACATGAAACAGAGAGGAGGGAAAATGGGTCTTTTTCTAGTTGGCAAGATGCAACAAGTGGTGTGCCATATGGATCTATGCTGGGGCCTCAACTTTTTACAACTTATAGAAATGACTTGGATGAAGTGACCAAAAGAATGGTTGATAAATTTGGTGATGACACAAAGATAGCGAGAAAAGTTGTAAAGAAAACATGGGGGCTACAATAGGGTGTAGATAAGTTAAGAGAGTGGGCAACCACTGTTCCACTGTGCTGCCAGAGCTGAACAGATTTAGAAATGTGACAGGTTTTACATTATTGAAGAAGAAGGGAGTGTCAAGTGAAAAAAAAAGCACCGAATAGGCTAGAGGTTGGAGGTGGGGTGAGGGAGAGATTAAATTCCAAAGATGCCATGGAACAAAGGCAAAGCAAGTGGTCATGTTTGGGCCACTGTCCGTGCCAAGTTTACACGTTCTTCCTGTGTGTTTTCTCCAGGTGCTCTGGTTTCCTCCCACAGTCTGAAAGACATGCAGGTTAGGTGCATTGGCTTTGCTAAATTCTCCCTCAGTATACTCAAACACGTGCCAGACTAGTGGCAACTAGAGGACTTTCACAGTAACTTCAATGCAGTGTTAATGTAAGTCTACTTGTGACACTAAGAAATAAACTAAACTAGAAGAGTCTGGACCTGAAATGTTAACTCTCTTTCTCTCTCCACAAACCTGATGAGTTTTTCCAGCACTTCTGTTTTATTGCACATGATACTCCATCTGCCAGATTTTTGCCCACTCATTTAACCTACTCATATCCCTTAGTAGACTCTTTATGTCCTCCATTTGATCCCGCATTGTTACAACTTCATGTGCTTGTACTGTGCTGTTTACTCTAAAGACAAATTTGAACAAGCAAACAGCCCAAATATAAGCTGGATTTCAATCAAAGGCAGCCAACAAATCCAGTCAGATGTAAAAATACTCTCAAATATAAAAAAGTATAAGCATTTTGTGTAGCATGAATGCATCCATAATTTCTCCCCAAATACAACAACTATTAAAACAACAATCTGTTCAATGCTTCTTCCTCACATCATGGCTTTGCAGACTGACAGACACAAAGCTACATGCTGATGAAAATATTGCTCAATGAGTTATAATAGAAATAATGTTAAACAGGTTAGGTTATATCCTCTAAGCTAAGGATATGATTTTTGGGGCTCACAATTGCGTGAATAAATATGCGAATAGTGGTGCTTCTCACAAAAAAAAGAGCTGTGTGTGCAATGCCCAACAAATCAGCGAGACAGCAGTAGCATTTTGGGAGACGGGGGTTGGTTAGCGTATGCATTCGGTGTTTTTAGCTTCAGGCTACAATTATTACTACTGCTGCCATGGAGATTTGTCGCATCACCACAACTGCCTTCCTCTCTTTAATCTCTGATGTCAAGGCCCATCAGCAAATTCTCGCAATATTCCAGAGGGATCTGTCCTGAAATCAGCTTGGTAATGATGTGCACTACTAAAAAGGTGCAGTGCTGTGAAATGCCAGAGGAGTTGTGCCATTCAAAAGACTGAAATCATTTTCACACATGGTCCACATAGCAGCTGAGTACGCAACAGACTGAGCATCCTGTGCACAGCAGCCCATTCTACTGAGACCATCCCACTCAGCTACGCAAAGGTTACACAGTTATAGAATAGATTAACTTCTCCAGAACCATAAGCAATTTATTACAGGAATGCATTTCTGATATATTTCAACCAATCTCAGTGGAACAGTCTGCCCATTGTATCAGCCTTGTTACGATCATGCACAAATCCTCTGCAGAATGATAGAAGTGCTTTCTTGGCTGGTTTCACACAATCAAATACAAAAAAAATGCACATTTTATGCAAATTACTTTTTGATCACATATATTCCCCCTTAATGGCCATACCATCACACTGCTCTGAGTTATAAAAAGAGCAATGAACTTGGGATATCTGAGGCAAAAACTGAAAAACAAAAAAATCTGCCAAGCTTTTGAAAGAGAAAGGCAACTTTCAAAAGCAACACCAAACAAAGAGAGCGAACCTTGCATTTTATGTACTGCCTTTCACAACCACAGTGCGTCCAAATGTGTTTTACAGCCAATCAAGTATTTTTTGTACTCATTTGTAGGAAACGCCACAGCCATTTTATACACAGTAAAGTCTCACAAACAGCAATGTAGTAACAAGTAGATATTTGGTTTTTTGGTTGTTGAAGAACAAACAATGGCCAGGACACCAAGGATAACTGTCTGGCTCTTCTTCAGATTACTGCTGCAGAATCCTTTATGCCCACCTGAGCTCAGCCACACGCTCACTACAATGCTTCAACTCAAAGATGGCACCTTCAACAGTGCAGCACTCCCTCAGAACTGAAGTAGAATATCAGCCATGATTTCTGTGCTCAAAGCCTGGAATGGGTTTTGACCATGAGATGTTGGAGCAGAAGTGGACCATTAGGCCCATAGAGTCTGCTCATGGGCGGAATCTTACCAAAAAATGACAGAGTTTTGATTTCTGCAAGAAAACTCAGCAGAGATATGCATTAAAACCTGGGGACCTTGTTTGTTTAGAATCACAGAATCTACAGTGCAGAAGGAGACAATTCAGCCCATCGAATCCTCACCAACCACAATCCCACCCAGGCCCAATCCCCATAAACCTATGCATTTATCCCAGCTGGTGCCCCTGACACTAAGGGACAATTTAGCATGCCCAATCCACCCAACCTACGCATCTTTGGACTGAGAGAGGAAACCAGAGCACCCGGAACTCCACACAGACAGTAATCCAAGCCAGGAATTGAACCTGGGTCCCTGGTACTGTGACACAGCAGTGCTAACCACTGTGCCACCATGCCGTCCTCTCCCCTACATTCTGTCTTTTTTCAATGAGAGTTATCAGGGCCAGTTTCACCAAACGATTTAAAATGGAGGCTAACTGAACTAAGATGATCTTTCCACATCTTATGACACCCTGCCAGGTTAGCATGGTACCAACCTGTGCCAAGAGGCAGTGCCAAGGGTAATCGTCAGACCAATGCCAGATCATGTCCCTCTCTCCTGGGGACTGTACTTACCTTTATAATCCCAGGAGACAAATTCATGTCCAGGTGAATCTGTTGTAAATGGCATGGACATGACGGCACGATGAAACCTACTGAATATCTGGGGAGGGGCAATGTCCCAGCAATAGTGCGCTCTAATGACATGCTAATGTATTAAAATGAGCTTCCTAGGGTCCTGCGGCATGTTTCACTTTCACGCCACTTCACCGGTAAGGGGCTGGTAAGATTGGAACTCGGAAACTTGCCAGCACAAATCGCACGCTCCGGATTTTGAGCACACGTTGTCATTCCCACAGACAGAGTGCGGATTCAAAATCGCCATCCCATGACTGATATAATGATCCTTAACTCCACTGCCCTGCTTTGTTCCCGTAATCCTTAATTCCCTTACTGATTAAAAATATGTCTATACCAGCCCTGAACATAATTAATGACTCAGCCGCGACAGTCAAGAATTCCAGAGATTCACTGAAGAAAGGTTCAGACAAGAAATTGCTCCTCATCTTTGCCTTAAATAGATGACCACTTACTCAACATTACACCCTCTGGACCTAGTCCTTTTCACAAGGGAAAACGGTCTCTCAGAATCTACCCTGTTAAGCCCATTGAAAATCCTATATGTCTCAGTAAGGTCACCTCTCATTCTTACAAACTCCAATGAATACAGGCCCACCCTACTCAACCTCGTCTCATAAGGAAATTCTTCTTTTCCCGGGATCAATCTTGTGAACTTTCTCTAGGCTGCCTCTAATGCCAGTATGTCTTTCCTTAGATAAGGGGACCAAAACTATTCACAGTCTTTCATATGTTGTCTAACTCGTGCCCTGGATAGCTTTAGCAAGACTTCCCCATCTTTATACTTCATTCCCTTTGAAACAAAGGCCAACATTCCAGTTGCCTTCTCTGTTATCTGCTGAACTTGCATGCTGGCTTTTGTGATTTATGCTGGAGGACCATTAAATTCCTCTATGCTGCAGCTTTCTGCAGTCTTTCAGCATTTGATTAATATTCAGCTCCTTCATTTTCCCTGCAAAGTGCGTAACTTCATATTTTCCTACATTCCATCTGCCAAGTTTATGCCCACTCACCTAACATATCTATATCCCTCTGTAGACTTTTGTGTCATCCTCACCACTTGCCTGTCCATATATTTTGTGTCAGCCACAAACATGGCAATAATGCATTCACTTCCCTCATCCAAGTCATTGATATATATTGTCAATAATTGAGGTTCCAGCACTGATCCCCGTGGCATTCCACAAGTTACAGATTGCCAACCTGAAAATGCCCCTCTTATCCCAACTCTGTTTTCTACCAGTTAGCCAATCCTCTATCCATGCTGATATACAACCCCCAGCACCATCTTATCTGGTAGCCTATTGAGCAGTATCTTATTGAATGCTTTTTGGAAATCCAAGTACATTGCATCTACTGCCTCTTTAATATATTCGTTACCATCTCAAAGAATTCTAATAAGTTTGTCAGGCAGATTTCCCCTTCATGAAGCCATGCTGATTCTGCTTGATTACATTCTGTATTTCTAAATGCTCTGATATTACATCCTTTTTAGTGGACTCTAACATTTTCCCAATGACAGATGTTACGCTAACTGGCCTATAGTTACCTATTTTTGTCTCCCTCACCTTTTGAATAAGGGCGTTACATTGACACTGAGAGCGTCTGAATTCATATGTTCTGACCAAAGGCAATAGCTGAGCCCAGGTACAGCAAGACCTGTTCAAGCTGGTTCCTTAATTAATTAGCTCTTTCAGCTGCTGTTGGTAGACAGCTTCTATCCCACTGTGTCTTTGATCTGCGTGGTGAACTCAGCGGACACGAGGAATGTCCCAGCAAAATCTGGGAGACCACATGATCCAGGGCCCGCCTTGGCCACATTGGTTCAACCTATCAAATTGTTGTATTGCCACCTACAAATGTTGTTGAAGCGGTGCCGAGAGCAACCAATGGCACCTTAACTATGGCTCCGCTTGGTGCAATTTTTGGAGTGACCACTGGCCCAGGACAAAGGAGAATCCAGTGAAAGGTTGCTGGTTGCAGATTGATGCAATATAAGGTAACTCAGAGGGCCCATGGCTTGCAGCAAGACAAATCGAACAGGAGTGGGCTTTAGGAAATGCAGGCAGATGGAAGCTTTAACATTGCCCATGAAACAGGGAAAAAGCTAATCAGTTAGGAAATTGTTTCCTTCCAGACTTGATTCTTGTGAATGATGCAAAACCTACCTACAGGATAGAAGCAACTGAATTTCTATTAAACACAGCCGAATAACATTCAAACTCATTAGAGAAAGACTAAAACATGCGGTACAGCTGACAACTTCAGATAATCACCAGTCAAGTGTGTGCATTTCATTCATGGAAATGTCATCCACTTCCTCAGGTTTAACTAGTGTCACCATTCAAGATAGGAACAGTGAGAAGCCCCAACAGTGATCTCTGGAACATCCTAGTCAGCTCTTCTGACATCCTAACATCGATCAGTAAGCAACCTTTGCTTGCTTCCTACTCTCAACCAATTTCTTCTCCTTCCCAGGATATACTCCAAATGCTGCAGAAGTCCACAAGTTCACTCATGATAGATAAATGTATTATTTGGTAAGAAATCTCACAACACCACGTTAAAGTCCAACAGGTTTATTTGGAATCACGAGATTTCGGAGCACTGCTCCTTCATCTTACAGTTGTGTCTCTGCCTATATCTGCTGTGTTTGTGAACCCACCTCTCCATTCATCTGACGAAGGAATAGTGCTCCAAAAGCTTGTGATTTCAAATAAACCTGTTGGACTTTAACCTGGTGTTGTGAGACTTCCTTGATGTGCCCACCCCAGTCCAACGCTGACATCTCCACATTACGTATTATTTGGTGTGAGACTCATCTTTGGCTGCGTCTGTTTTGTCAACCACTGTGTCTCCTCCTGTCCTACACAATCCAATATTCCAAAGTTTGCATTATTTTATCTTATGACCAACTGAACCAGGTCTCTAGAGAGCTTGCTGCTCAAATTCTCTATTAAGATGGTAATGTTTCTTTTAATTCATGGGTATGAAATAAAGTATGCTGCTGGTCTTAACTTCAATCCAGTACAAATAAGCATTTGAAAGTAGGGGGATGTTGATGATGGCGATGGTCCAAAACCACTGCAGACTGGTTCATAGAATACAGAAGAGGCCCTTCAGCCCATTGAATCTGCATCAACAATAACTACCACTAAAGTCACACTAATCCCATTTTCCAGCACTTGTCCCATATCCTTGAATGTTATAGTGTTACAAATGTTCATTCAAATACTTTTTAAAGATTGCAAGGTTTCCAGCAGTGCATTCCAGATTCCCACAACCCTATGAGTGATTTTTCTTCTCAAATTCCCTCTAGGTCTCTTACCCCTTACCCTAAAACCATGCCCCCTTGTGACTGACCCCTCAATCCTCAAGCAGAACAGCTGCTTCCTATTCACCCTGTCCATACCCCTCATAATCTTATATACCTCAATCATATCCACCTCAGCTTTCTCTGCTCTGATGAAAACAATGCAAGCTTTAGAGGCTCTCCTTACAGCTCAAATGCTCCATCTCAGCCAACATCCTGGTGAATCTGCTCTGTAACCCCTCTACTGCAATCACATCCTTCCTATAGTGTGGTGACCAGGACTGCACAGCTGTGGCCTAACCAACATTCTGTACAACTCTAATATTACCTCCTTGCTTTTATACTCAGTGCCACAACTAATAAAAACAAGTGTCCCATATGCCTTCTTAACTAACTTGTTCACCTGTTCTGCCATCTTCAGGGGTCTATGAATAAGTACCCCAAGATCTATCTGTATCCCTGACTTCCTAGTGTCTTGTCATTCATGAAGTACTCTCTTGTCTTGTTACTTCTTCCATCACTTTGCACTTATCAGGGTCAAATACCATCTGCTTCTGCTCTGTCATCTGACCAACCCATCTATATCTTCCTGTAACCCATGACCTTCTTCGTCACCCAATTAATATTAGTGTCATCTGTAAACTTGCTTATCATTTCCCCCACATTAACATCTGTATCATTCATGTATATAACAAACAGTAAGAGACCCAGCACTGATCTTTGTGGTATGCCACTGGGTCCAAACCTCAAGCTACTCAAACATCTTTCGACCACCATCCTTTGTATCCTATTACTAAGCCGGTTTCATATGCAACTGGGCAATTTTCCCTGAATTCCATATGCTTTAATTTTCTCAATCAGTCTCCCTTGTGGGACCTTGCCAGAAACTTTGCTAAAATCCATATAAACTACATGAACTGCACTTCCCTCGTCCACACATTCAATCACATTTTTGAAAAATTGTTAGGCATGACCTCCCTATGACAAAGCCATGCTGACTATCCCTAATTAACTCATGCCTTTGCAAGTGGATATTAATTCTCTCCTTCAGAATTTTTTCCAACAGTTTCCCTACCACTGATGTGAGAGTCTCCAGTCTGTACCTTCATAGTCTATCTCATGAGTGATAACCACGTTCCTTCAAAAGTGCAATCATAAATGTCAAGCTGTGAAATTAAACTGTTGAAAACTAGTGTGGATTTGTATCTAGAATCTTCCCTGACCCTGGGCTCAACGTGCTCCACAGTCAATGAAGTATTTTTGAAGTATGGTCACAATTGTAATGTCAGGAAAGATATATAGAAAGGAAATCTGAAGAAAAAAATGGAATGAAGTAAGAAATATTGCTCTCTGGTTAGCCATAGTACTGTCCCATACCGTAGCTGATTAATGGAGGAGATTGCTGTTATTATCACTTTTAAGTTGCCCAGCTGTAAAGGCAATGATAACTAAAATATGATGACAACATGGTTTCACTTAATTTGATTATATTTTCCTTGGAGAAACATTCAAGATGAACCATAATGCAATAAGCTCATTGTAAAGCACATTGATCACATTTTGCAGTGAGTGTGAATAGGCCTCTAATGGAGATCTGGATTGCACTGTCCATTGACAAGGAGTTACAAATACTTGCCCCTGACAAATGGTGACAATAAAATGAAATTTAAATGGAAGCTCAATACTTGCCCTTACCACGCAAATAACAAAAAGAGCAGGGTAGGAATTGAGAGTAAATTACATTAGCTTTTGAAATAATTCAAATAGGTTCCCAAACCACTCGCACACAGGAATGAAACATACCAAAAATTTAAACACAGCTTGAGGCATGTGGACAATAAACAGCAAGCAAATTTCAGAAAGGGATAGGAAGAGCAAGTGAACAAAAATTGAATTTATCTTTACAACTGTTCCATCATCCAAGATTCACTTCATAGCCATGATCGATTTTTCAGCTGTACAAAAGTGGCAGCAAGGTGAATTTAAAAATGTAAGCACTGAGCTAAGTGAAATCCTGCTGCCAACAAGGTGAAGGTCAGTGTAATTTTCTCAGCATTTTACTTGATTTGCATGCTTCGAACTCAGGTGATAATTTTGGAAAAATTTTTATATATGCGTTCCCTCCAAACCTACTTCTTTTCTGAACTTTCTGTGGTGCAATAAAGAGAGTTACAAGTGAAAAGATCAAGGCTGTTTACTCACTTCCATAAAAGGGGAAGGTGATAAAACTGTGGTAGGTTGTGCAATTTTGTATGCCAAATGTTTTGTCAAAACCAAGAACAAGTATTTGAGAACAGAACAATTATGATTTAGTAATATAGCTCTTGAGTACTATGCTGCTCTTGAAGTAGAAATTGCTCTTCCCTTTACTGTTGGTAATTTCTTGCGGGTTGTCCTGATGAGTGCAATCAGGGATGGACAGTAAATGCTGGCCTAGCTTTGACAGCACGTCTCTTTTTTCAGCAATTATGAATTATTCTAAAAGTAATGTGAATACTAGGGAGGTCTTGCTGCAGCCGTATAGGGCATTGGTGAGGCTGCAGCTGGAGTACTGTGTGCAGTTTTGGGCGCCGCACCTGCGCAAAGATATTTTGGCCTTGGAGGGAGTGCAGAGGAGGTTTACTAGGCTGATACCGGAGTTGAGGGGGTTGAGCTATGAGGAGAGGCTGAATAAACTAGGCTTGTACTCGTTGGAGTTTAGAAGAATGAGGGGAGATCTCATTGAGACGTATAAGATGATGAATGGGATGGATAGGATAGAGGTGGAGAGACTCTTCCCGCTCAGAAAAGACACTAGGACTAGGGGGCACAGCCTCAAGATAAAGGGGGGGCGTTTTAGAACGGAGTTGAGGAGGAACTTCTTCACTCAAAGGGTGGTGAATCTCTGGAATTCTCTACCCGTTGAAGTGGTGGAGGCTACCTCGCTAAATATTTTCAAGAAGCGGGTTGATGGGTTTTTGATAAGAGAGGGGATTAAGGGTTATGGGGAGAGGGCGGGAATGTGGAACTGAGCCACGACAGATCAGCCATGATCTTATTGAATGGCGGGGCAGGCTCGAAGGGCCAGATGGCCTACTCCTGCTCCTATTTCTTATGTTCTTATGTAAGTGCAGTCATCTGTGTTCATTAGTTGGGCACTTACCTGTAATATTACCTTTGTTTAGCTGTTATTGGAAATTGAAGTACACACATTTATTTCAAATAGTCTTTTTACAACATCTACTGATGATTTAAGAAAAGATTTGGCTTGCTGTAACTCAAAGCATATGGTAAACATTGCAATTGATACAAGCCTCCTGTTCACTGGAGTGGAAAAGCCCAGTTCTAATTATCACATGAATGAGTGATAAAACACTTTCATTTGTACCAATTCCATTGCGCAAGATTAGAACCAGGCGCACCTAACCTATAAGTCATTGGATACAATTTGCTTGAATCTCACCCGTCACACACACATACTGATTGGAACTTTCTGGCTGTTTACGCCGGCAGGATCTTCCAGCCCACCGCTGGCACATCTCTGCCGCAGGTTTCACAGGAAATTCCACTGACAACAGCAGCACCAGAAGATCTTACCTGCAGACAATGGTGGTAAATCCCACCCATTGTATATTACTTAGAACTGGAACAAGAATTACAGGATGAGCACAACACAATGTAATAGTGTGCATGAAATAAAGGACATTTTGAAGTTTCAGGAAAGAAATACATGTAGCACATACTAACTACTTTTTAAAATGCGTTCACTCATAAGGTGTGGATGTCACTGACTAGGCCAGCATTTACTGTCCATCCCTGATTGCCCTTTAGCAGATAGTGTGAACTGCCTTCTTGCAACGTTGCAGTCTATGTGGTGTAGATACACCTGCAGTACTGAAGGGAATTCCAGGGTTTTGATCCTGTGATAGTGAAGGAAGGCGATATAGCTCCACGCCAGGATGGCATGTGGCTTGGAGGGGAACTTGAGAACAAAGAACATAGAATATAGGGGTATAGAATATAAGAGCTGGAGTCTAATGTTGCAGTTGTACAGAACGTTGGTTAGGCCGCATTTGGAGTACTGCGTCTAGTTCTGGTTGCCTTACTACCGGAAGGACGTGGAGACTCTGGAGAGAGTGCAGAGGAGGTTTACCAGGATGTTGCCTGGTATGGAAGGACTGGGGTACGAGGAAAGATTGAAGAAATTGGGGCTCTTTTCCCTTGAAAGATGCCGACTGAGGGGGGATCTAATAGAGGTATATGAGAATATGAAGGGTATAGATAGAGTAAACAGAGGTAAGCTATTTCCTATAATAGAGACACGTAGGACAAGGGGCCGTGGACTTAAGGTGAGGGGGGAGAGGTACAACACAGATATTAGAGGGAGGTTTTAGTGGGGGTATGGAATGCTCTGCCAAGTAAAGTGGTGGAGGCAAACACGCTAGAATCCTTTAACAGTAACTTAGACAGGCACATGACTGAGTTGGAGATGGGTGGATATAGGAGATCCTTTTAAATAAGGGTCATTAGCATTGGGGCGCCCCTGGTAATGTAAATGGGTATAGTATGATAATGTTTTTTCTCTTTTCATTCACAGGTTTTAAGTTGGTCCACCTCGTGTCCAACGAGGGGCATACACATGATGGGTCGTACTGGGGCTGCTCTTGGTTGTTCGAGATTGGCCTAGTGCTTCATGTCGTTAGTGTGTGCCTAAACTGGACAAGATACTGGGCAAGACGACAGCTCAGTGACTATCACTGATTGCTGTGTAGACACATGGATTTGGGCCGGTGTCTGTGGGAGTTTGCGCATTCTCCCCGTGCTTGCGTGGGTTTTCTCCGGGTGCTCCGGTTTCCTCCCACACCCCAAAGATGTGCTGTTAGGCTGATTGGCAGGAATAAATTGTCCCTAAATCAGTTTCCCTCGATCTGGATGGCCATAAAACATTAGACAGGGGTCGTGGGTGGAGAGGTGGACTGGTGGTGTTGAGATGGCGGCGTGGGCTCGTTGGGCCGAAGGGCCTGTTTCCCGGGCTGATTTTTGTTCTTTGTTCTCTAACAATACAGCACAGGAAACAGGCCCTTCGGCCCTCCAAGCCTGCGCTGCTCATTTGTCCAACTAGACCATTTTCTTGTATCCCGCCATTCCAAGTCTGCTCATCCTCAATCTGAGGATGGTGATGCTCCCATGCTACCCTTGCCCTTTTAGATGGTGGAGGTCACAGGTTTGGAAGATGCTGTCAAAGAAGCCCTACCATTTTGTAGATGGTACATGCTGCTGCCCTATGCATCAGTGGTGGAGGAAGAGAATGTTGAAAGTGCGAGATGGGGTGCCCATCAGGCGGACTGCTTTGTCCTGGATGACATCTCCCTGCAGCATCCCCAATCCTCAGCTCCTAAATATTAGAATGCAACCGGTGACAAGTTTGTATAGATGTTATGTGACCAATGGTAACAAGCTGTACAGGTCAGCCGACCCAGTAAACCATGGAGCCGATTACAGTATGATTTAATAGTCAGCTGACAACTATAAATAAGAACCTGTTTGGAATTGTGGGGAGCTTGGACTGGCCCAGACGAGGCCCTAAGTTTGGAGCAATGGTGTTTATTTTAATTAAACCCTTTCTTTGATTGATAAGTTGGAGTAAGTTTTGTTCCATTCTTATTGTCTGCATTTGAAGAGTTACTTCTGATGTAACATTGGTAGCAGAGGGTGATTTTCTTAAATTATTTTGAAAAAAGATTAAAATAAAGGGAATCTGTTAGAATGCAACAGGTAACAACTTTGTATTGGATGTAATGTGACCAATGGCAACAAGTTCTAAGAGTCAGCTGACCTAGTAAACCATGAAACCAATTACAGACTGATGTAATACTCAGCTGACCAGCTGATTCACTATAAATAAGGACCTGTTTGGAATTGTGGGGAGCTTAGAGTGACACAGGTCATGGCCTAAAATTTGGAGAAATGAAGTTTCTTTATTAAACCCTTTCTTTGATTTATAAGCTGGAGTAAGTTTTCTTCTATTTTTATTGTCTGCATTTGAAGAGTTACTTCTGATAAAACATCCAGCACCCCTGTCAGTTACTTTCACAGCATCTCCCAACATTTCATCCCAGGCACGGTGTTTCAGTGTTCCTTGCAGCCATCACAGCACCATGTCTGGAGGTGCACAAAAGTTGTTGGCCAATCCAAGGCGGGACTTCCTTCCAAATGCTGCCAATCATTGCTCAGTTGATTGTAAGATGGCAGCAGGCCTAGTGGAATTGCAGGGATGGGTTCCTCACCAACTCCTAGAATGGTGGGGGGGTTAAGCCCCAACCATCCAACAATTCCAGCCCATATTTCTGTACATTTGTGGAACTGGATATTAGAAGTAAAAACTTGTAAGCAGTCTTTCCTTACAGCTACAATAACCTCCATATTTTGAAAAGATGCAAATGCTACATTGGCTTTTAATGCAAAGGGATACAAAAGAGGAAGGAGGTCTTGCTACAATTCTCTTGCTTTGGTGAGACCACACCTGGAATACTGTGCACGGCTTTGAAGAATGGTCCTTGAAGGCTATACAGCAAAGGTTCACTTCCATCAATCCTGAGATGAAACACTTCTGTGTTAAGAGTCAGAGTAAAAATTGGGCCTATGTTCTCCGGAGTTTGGAAGAATGAGGGGTGATCTCAATGAAACAAAAAAAAGATTCTGACAGGATAGACAATGAGAAGTTGCTTCTACTGATTGGACAAGCTGGAAGACTGGAGCAGAATCTCAGGATAAGAGGCAATCATTTAGGACGGAGATGAGGTGCAACTTCTTCACTGAAAGAACTGCAAGTCTTTGGAATTCTCCATCCCTGAGGGTTGCGGATGTTCCAACACTGAATATATTTAAGGACTGAGACAAACAGATCTTTGGTCAGTCTGAAAATCCAGGGATATGGGGAGAAGATGGGAAGCTAGATCTGAAGCAGAAAACTGGAACAGGTTCAAGTTGTTGTATGGTCTACCCCAATCCAATTCCTTAAATCTACAAATATTTAGCACTTTAAAAGTTCTTACTAGTTTTATCTAGTCCCACTATAAATAAACTACAAAGACACTTTGCACATCACAACATGTGCTTCATCTTTAGATTAAACTATGCAATTACGTTGTCTCTAATAGCTTGCTCTTACAGACAAATAAGTACAATGTCATATCTAGAAATATCCCTATTTATTCACCATTCCTTCTGTCACCATATCAATTATTGTACACCTATTTTGCCCCCAGCACACTTGCTCTTTCCACAAAGTATGATATGCTTCTATAACTCTTATGTTTCCGCAGATCTCCAAAGACCTTTAAAACAGCACACACTTGAGTTCAGAGAGGCTTGGGCAATTTTTAACGTGGTGAAATGCCACTTAACCTCACACAAGGAAAATATGCTATGGGGACTTTCGAACCATCGTTGTACACAGCAAATGTGATATTTCATTTTTAGACATTTTGAAGGCTTTATTTAACAAACCTTTCATGCTTTCACTCAGAAGCATATTATAAGGTAGCAGGACACCAGAGTTTTACAGGGCCTCCCAAATCACAGCTAAAATCCACATGGTTGGTAACTGTTATCAGAATCTAAGACAATCTTCTTCTCTTTGACCACTTGTCTTCCTTTTTGTATGCATCCAGGCCTGGAATTTCAACAAGACTATTCAACAATGGGGCATTTGCAGCTGAATCAGAATCTGTTCTCTCTCAATATTTAGATCTTTGTCTTGTCATCAGCAGCACAACCCTTTGCTGAATATTTCCATTCCCCCAACCATGGGTGATCAAAATACTTTGCCCTAACTCCACCAAGTTCCAATTGATCAAGGCTCGGCCTAGGGCTTGCCAGGTCCGAGTGTCTCAGCATCATGTCATACAATGGTGTGACCTTCACAATGGTGGAGCAAAGGCAGTGGGACCAAACCAGACCTTCCTTACATACCACTGGAGGACCAAGATGATTCAAACATACAAAATTGAGCAGAAATGGGTGGCACAATGGTTAGCACTGCTACCTCTCAGCGCCAGGATTCGATTCCGGCCTTGGGTCGCTGTCTGTATGGAGTTTGCACATTTTCCATGCATCTGCATGGGTTCCTTCCGGGTGCTCCAGTTTCCTCCCACAGTCCAAAGATGTGCAAGTTAGGTGGATTGGCCATGCTAAATTGCCCCTGAGTGTCAGACAGATTAGCAGGGTAAATGCATGGGGTTATAGGGATAGGGCCTGGGTGGGATTATGGTTGGTGCAGACTTAATGGGCCGAATGGCCTCCTTCTGCACTATAGAGATTCAATGATTCTGTGAAATGTCAAGAAAATATAACATGGTGACTTATGAACTTTGGTTCATATTCTTATATCAGGAAACACAGTGGAAGGTATCAATGTCAAGCAGATGCGTGATACTCCTCAGCATTCCATCTCACCCAGTGAGAAACTAAGACATTCTGGAGTACACCTGTGAAAATGTATTGGTGTAGTGACCATGAAGAAGAATGGGAATCATCAGTAGATCTCCCCATGGGCCTTGTGGAGGATGAGCTTCCCTATCAAGCGGGTGGCAGCTTGCACATTGGAAAACAAGCAGCGGGAATTTGAAACCCACACTCACAGCCTACACCGGGTTATTGTAGATCCAGAACTTTGCTGCTGTAAGCCATGGGTGCGACCTTTTCTTTATGTTAAATAAAGCAGTGGCCCTGGCGAGATTCCTACACCTATAAACCTGTCTAATAGGACAGAACCTAGGACCTGAAAACAAGTCACTTGACTTCCTCCTGATCGGGCGATGACAACACTGGGATTTGGGAGGGCAAACAAAATAAAAACATAAAAACCACCACTCTCCTCTGCCTGGCTGAACGCATTCTATCCCTCAACAATTTCTCCTTTAACTCATCCTACTTTCTCCAAATCAAAGCAGTAGCAATGGGTATCTGCATGGGTCCTAGCTACGCTTGTCTTTTTATGGGGTATGTGGAACATTCCAGGCCTACCCAGGTTCCCTCCCACAACTCCTTTACCGGTATATCAATGACTATTTTGATGCCGCTTCATGCTCTCATCCAGACTTCAAAAAATTCATCAACTTCGCTTCCAGTTTGCACCCCTCCATTACCTTCACCTGGTCCATCTCAGACACTTCCCTTCCCTTCCTTGAACTTTCTGTCTCCATTTGTGGTAATAGACTATCTACAATACCCATTGCAAGCCCGCTGACTCCCACAGCTATTTGGACTACAGCTCTTCGCAACCTACATCCTATTAAGACTCCATCCCTTTCTCTCAGCTCCTTTGCCTCCAGCGCATTCGTCCCGATGATGCCACCTTCCAGAATGGAGTTTCTCATTTGTGCTCCTTTTTCCTCAACTTTGGATTCCCATCTACAGTTGTCGACAGGGCCCTCAACAGCATGTTGTCTATCTCCCGTGCCAAGACCCTCATCTCTTCCCCTCCCTCCCAGAACAAGGATAGAGTCCCCCTTGTTCTCACATTTCACCCCACCAGCCTCCACATGCTAATCATAAACCTTTGCCATTTTCACCAACTCCAGCGTGATGCCACCACTGAACACATCTTCCCTTCACTCCCTCTGTCAGCATTCCGCAGAGACCGTTCCCTCTAGGATAACCTCATCCACTCCTCCACTATACCCAACACCTTGCCCATCACTCATGGCACCTTCCCATGCAATCGCAAAAGGCATAACACCTGTCCCTTTACTTCTTCTGTGCTTACCATCCAAAATCCAAAACATTCCTTCCAGTTTAAGCACTGTTTCACTTGCATCTCTTTCAAATTTGATGTATATCATTTGCTGCTTCAAACGTGGTCTCCTCTATGTCGGAGAGACTGGGCGATCACTTTACAGAGCACGTTCGGTCTGTGTGCAATCAGGACCCTGACCTTCCGGTTACTTGTCATATTAACACACAATCCTGCTCCCATGCCCAGATGTCTGTCCTTGATCTAGTGCAATGTTCCACTGAAGCTCAAAGCTTCAAACAGGAGGAACAGCATCTCATATTCCGGTTAGGTACTTTACAGCCTTCCATTCTTAACGTCAAATTCAACAACTTCAAATGACTAGCTCTACCCCACCTCACCCCATTTGTTTTCAATTTATTTAATCTTTTACTGTTCTCTACCTTTTATTTCTTTATTGTCTTTCTTCATTTTTCTTCCCCCGACTCTTTCCCCCTACTTTATCCCCCATTTCCTTACCTTTTTCCCCCTTTGCTTCCCATTTCCCCCCCTTTTTCTAAATTTTACCTCTTTCCCATCCATTTCTCATGTCCCCCTCCCCCACATCTTCATCTGTCACAGCTTACCCTCTGATTCCAGCTTCTTTGCCATTTGGCCATTTACATGCTTTATATCCCCTCTACAGACTGCCATTAACAGCCTTTTTCTGTGGGTATGACTCATCTTTCATTCCATTACCCTATATAACTCACACTTTCTATGCCTTTTAGCTTTGATCTGGACTCGAAACGTCAACTCTTTTCTCTCCTTACAGATACTGCCAGACCTGCTGAAATTTTCCAGCATTTTCTCTTTCAGTTTCAAAACAAAAAAGACGCTTAGCGAATCCTGAAAAAACTGAGGATAGAGGAACATGAGGAGTTGACAGCCGCAATTCAATCACAATGTCATGTGATTGTGCATAACCGAGTCAAACTTTCATCTCTCTATCATCAGCACCACAATTAAGTTATACTCTTATACTCCCTCCCAAACATCCATTACACTTGCTATCCAATTTTCTTTCTTGTAAAACTCAATCAATTGAGCAAACAGAATTATCAGAACTGCATCAGTCCTCCACTGCAACAAAGGATATACTGGATCCAACCAGACTGTGTTTTCTTTGGTATCTAGGCAACAATAATTGTTGCCCTGCAATTGAACAATGTCAAATATTTCAGCTCTCTGCTAATTGATTACATATCCTTATTTGAATCTGCAAGTTGCGCATTTAGTGCACAATCATACCCATTACTTTCATTGACCAGGGTGTTTCGGCTGATGCGGTTTCTTGTCCATCATCTGAAGAACTGGTGGGGAGCACCCCTGCCAGCTCCACCCACTCCGCAGCCGTTTCACGATCCAATGAGCATCAATTGGCTGCAGGGGGACCCCTTATTTGAGAGGAAGCCCACCTTCCTTAAAAGATGACAGAAGCTGCAGTGAAGAGAGGGGGGATCTCACAAAGATGATTATGACCCGGGACTGGCCAGAAAGGTTAGTTTCTAGTGTCTCATGGTAGAAAAGATAGGAAAGGCCCAGTGTAGGGTGGATTGGGTTGTGCAATTGGGATGTCAAGGGAGTGGATGGGAGGTCCCGTGGGCACTGGATTTAAGAGGGGATTGGGGGTGGTGGGAGAAGGTGCCCAAGGTTGGAATGGGGCTTCTGAAGGAGGTTCTCTCATGCCTACCCCGACTCCCCAAACAAGGTTTAAATATGATCATTTTCGCACTTTCCCCCCAGACCCAGGAAATCTATCCACCAGCATAGAATTTGAGAATGGGTGGGAAACGGCTCGTAAGTGACTTCAATTGGAGCAAGGTTGGGTGGCCTGTCAAGGCCTCACTTCACCCAGGGTAAATTCCCTGAGAGGTTAGCTGAACGAGAACCCAGCAGGAAGCTCAATCATCCTATTTCACCCTTTCCCCATGGCCTATTAACCTACCAGCTGGGGAATGTGAAATTCAGGCCAGTATTTCCTTAAGAGTGCAATATATATGTCAAATCATAGAATCCTTACAGTGCAGAAGGAGGCTAATTGGCCCATTGAGTCTGCACAATCCCATCCAAGTCCTATTCCCGCATCCTGACATATTTACTCCACTAATCTCCTGGCATTAGGCTCAATTTAGCATGGCCAGTCAACTTAACCCGCACATCTTTGGACTGTGTGAGGAAACCGGAGCACCTGGAACAAACCCACGCAGACACTGGGAGAACGTGCAAACTCCATACAGAGAGTGACCTGAGGCTGGAATTGAACCCGATTCCCAGGCGCTGTGCTAACCACCACACCACCCCAATATATATAATGACCAGTTGAGTTTATACTGCTTATTCAACAAAATGCTCCATTTTATAGGTTAATTTTGAAATGGTCTTAACCCATCCCAACTTGACTTATTAGCAGGCACAAGTCGACAACTTGACCCTCATCTGCATTTACTGTCATAAATCTCACTCCACCTAGTTAATGTGAGAAGCCAAAGGCATAACATTTGCTCAGTATTTGACTCTGGTTAAGCATCTGCCTCTTTATTATAATGGCTACCTCCATAAACAACAGATAAAAAAATGACCATTCAGCTTCTCATCCTCAGTTTTTCTTTCCTCTCTACAGTGATGTGTTCTGTTCCTAGAAAGCAAATGATGCAAAACAGAGAAGTTTGTTTATGTCCAAACAGAATATGAGCTTCGTACACATACACAACACTTGCTTTTACTAAAAGAAAAGTCTATTTTTATTTTGCAGCAAATCAAACAAGCAGGAGAAATAAAACTGTCAACAACAAACAAACCAACCATAGGAGGGCAAAAGTACAATTGACCTCTTTTCAGATAGGTTCCATTCTCTATTACATGGAGCAGTAGTTAGCACTGCTGCCTCGCTGTGCCAGGGACCTGAGTTCAATTCCTGGCTTAGGTCAGTCTCTGTGTGCGGTTTGCACATTCTCCCCATGTCTGCATGGGTTTCCTCCAGGTGCTCCAGTTTCCTTCCATGCTCCAAGGATGTGCAGGTTAGGTGAACTGGCCATGATAAATTATCCCTTAGTGTCAGGGTAAATACGTGAGGTTACGGGGACAGGGCTTGGCTGGGATTGTTGTTGGTGCAGGTTCAATGGGTGGAATGGCCTCCTTCTGCACTGTAGGGATGCTATGATTCGATATAAGGTTCTAAGAAATGCTTTGCTAACTGGATGCAAGGAGAGGAAAATGCTACAATGGGTTGCATGTGAGTGACATTGTGGTGATGTACTTTTATAGAAGAGCACAGAAGAAGCTTTACATTGCACCAAACCCATGTTGCATTTGATTTAGGAGTTCTCAATTCCCACGGCATAAAAAATGCAACTTAGAATAAATGAATGGTCACAAACTGTACTTATCAGCTGAGACCTCCGGTAAATGCTGAAGTTTGAAAATTCTATTTGATTCTGAGAATGGAACGGAGAGCCAAAAATTAATGACAATTTTTATTTACGGATGCCCTTCTTTCTGAGTTTGCATCATGCTGTGGGAACAGCTGAGGCACTAGAAAAGGCACTTATGAGTGCTGAACCTTTAATTCTCAATCTAATGGGGCTTTGGCCTAATCCGCTTTTCCCAATAGCTGCTTCTCATTTCAGAGAGCAAATGTGCTGTCTATCAGCAATGCTCTATAATCTGAAGGAACCATCTTGCTGAACCCTCATTCCCTGCAGGAGAGTTTGCCTGGCTTCATTGTGCCATCATCTTTACCATTGTTGGGATAAATTAAGTTTTAACGTTTATTTATTAGTGTCACCAGTGGATGAGCCTGCACAAAACAGGAACCTCCGAGGGGCTTTTATTCTCATATCGACCGGTATTGAACACTCACCGATCAAACATAACATGGGTTAGGTGCCGTGAAAAGCTTCTTCTGCACTGCTTCAATAAATAAATACCATAAAAACCCTACAGTGCAGAAGGAGGCCGTTCGGCCCTTCAAGTCTGACTGACCACAATCCCACCCAGGCTCTATCCCCGTAACCCCACATATTTACCCTGGTAATCTCCCTGACACTAAGGGGCAATTTATCATGGCAACCCACCTAACCCGCGCATCTCTGGACAATGGGAGAAAATTGGAGCACCCAGAGAAAACCCACACAGACAATATACAGGCTCTACACAGACAGTGACCCAAGCTGGGAATCGAACCCAGGTCCTTGGCGCTAACCACTGTGAGGTTGCAGTGCAAACCACTGTGCCATATTTAAAATACTAAGCCAAGTAGTACACATAGCAGAGGGTGAAAACGGCAAGCGTTGTTTCCAATTAGTTGACTTGCACCAGGATATTTTAGCCACATTAATGTTGTTGCTAGCGGAAAGAAAATTACACTACAGGACTTCTTAACAAAAAACTGCTCTTTATCATTTCACCCCTCCTGAGTCTTACTCCAGCTTGTCACCTTGAGGATAACATGGGGAACCTATACAGTCCTGCAGCATAAAATAGCAAAGCATAATAAGTACAAATGTTGTCATTTGTACCACTCATAAAGAATTGACCTCTTGGGTTAACTGACAAATGGAAAGGTAAGTAATGTTTCAGCAATGTACTTGCCTCCAGTATTTTTCTAAACGTGACTGATTATAACACGTGGTACTGTGTGCTTCATGGTAGACTGAATTGTAAGGGAAAATGAGGGATGCATTGCATTTATGCAGCATAATATGGATTATTTAAGTAAACCTATGCAACCAGATTATATCAGTTGGATCAAAGAACAGCTTCTAAACCATGAACAAAAAAGGACATCTTAGGGTCAAGCAGTTTCTCTGTAAAGTATACAAGATGTATGGTTGGGGGCAGATCTTTAAAAATTATCGGGATCAACTAAAAGTAACAACTGCAAGGCCTTTTCTGCTGGAGAACATCAGAACTTGTTGGAAACATTCTTCAGCAACTTGTATTTATGTAGGAAATGTATTAATGGAGGAAAAATGGATGGCGTGCCAAAGAAAATAGTACTATCAAAGAAAACCAAAAGATTATACAAGAAGTGTGGTGGCAGTTTCAGGAATATCTTAAAGGAGATAAGACAAGGAACGGAGGGGCATAGAGAAGGATTGTCAGAGCATGGGAGTCAGTGGGTGGCACAGTGGTTAGCACTGCTGATTCAAAGTGCTGGGGACCTGAGTTAAATTTCTGGCTTGGGTCACTGTCTGCGGGGAGTCTGCACGTTCTCCCTGTGTCTGTGTAGGTTTCCTCCAGGTACTCCGGTTTCTTCCCACTGCCTGAAAGACGTGTTGATTAGTGCATTGACTATGCTAAATTTTCAATCAGAACAGGCGCTGGAGTATAGTGACTAGAGGATTTTCACAGTAATGTCATTGCATTGTTAACGTAAGCCTACTTGTGACACTAATAAATAAACTTCAAAACTTTAAACTATCCAATTAAAGGCATGGCAGTCAATGTTGGGACAAAAGGACAAGACATACAGAAGAAATCCAGTGGAGGCAAATAAAATTTTTAGCATGTTGCTCTCAAGTTCAGGATAACACGACAAAAGTCAGCCCTGGGACAGATATAAACCAAAGGATACGAATGTTAAGCCAGCACATTGAGACAGGCCACAAACTAGTATGGATACATTTAAATCCTCTTTAGCCACTTTAAGAACTTGGTTAGTGTTATGCTCTGATAAAAAAACCCTGATATTCTTTTTGAACACTTCTCAAACTCTTTCACATTCTTTCTGTTTTTGTCCTGCCTCTCAGCATGAACTTTATCCAATTCCTTCCAACAAAGAACCACAGCTTCTTAATTTTAACATTTGAATTTGCATTATAAGATTTCACTCCAACCCTACCAGTTGAGACCAATAACTTTAAAAAAAGAAATTCATCTATTTACTCAATCAAAATCATCAATGATTTTGCATACCTCTATCAAATCTCTTACTTTTCTCTGCTTTATGGGGAACAACCCCATCTTCTCTGGCCTCTCTACATCACTGAAGTCCCTCATCACCCATGTCATCCCTATGCCCTCAGGTATAATCCATGCCCCCTCAAATTACCTATGCTACCTCTATGCCTTCCATAGATCCTCCACAGCCAACCACCCAGTGCAATCCTCAGACTCCATGCAATACCAAGGGAAAGTATTTTACATTCCTTAGGGGAAAAGTGAACCTCTCACCGTCTAATAAAAATTGCATTTAATTGATAAGAAGAAAAAAATGCAATTTGCCATGTATAAAGATATTCTTGGAACAATTGTGACTCTGTTAGCTTGCAAACCAGGAATCACATCAAAGGCACATTCTGTTATTACAATTTCTTGAAACTGTCAGTCATTCTTAGAGGAATGGAATACCTACAATGCTGAACCAATTAGCATTTGTAATTTAGTTAAGCATTGACAATTGCTATAGCTTGGAGACATTTGAAAATGTGAACACTTTCCATTTTCTTCACAAATTCTTAAACCTTGTGTGCTTCCTAGAACCTGCACCACTGCATGAAAATGATATGCAGGAGGAAATCCAATTTCCATCTCCCATTTAAAATGGGGAACCTGATTCAGCAGGGCTAATGTGCATTCTGCATATAAAACTTCCACAATCTGCAAAAATGCCAGAGGGAAATGGGTGGAATCCAGGAACACAGTGGAAAATCAGCCCTTCAAAAGAAATCAGTGTGGTCATTCACATACACACTGAAATAAGTGATCTGATAACTGGCAAAAATTTGGTCCTAGAAGTCTATTAATACAACCCTGGATCCCATATACTTTCTTTAAGTGCATTCTCAACTTGTCCTGCCCTGTCAAAGATATGTATTCATACACTCCTTCACTCTGTCAGCACTCAGTCTATGTTGTGCATATTCTTTGGTTAAAAATTTAGTTGCTGAGAATTTAGTTAGGCTTCAAATTTCTATCTCTTTGAAAGGGGTGCCTTCCCAGGGGCTCATTCAAAGCAGGGATTTACCATTTTGGGAACTACATTGACAATACATAACTAAACTGTCATCTTAAGCAGGTGTTAACAATTCTGCAATGTGTTAATTATTTTGTTGCATTCAATTAGCCTCGTATATAATTCAGAGCACTTCTGTAGCATCTAAAAATAAAAGATGTCACACTCACACAGCACCTCTCACAGCCCCAGGATGCCTCTAAGCAATAAAAGAGCTTATGGATTACTTTTGAAGTTGGCTAAAGTTATTCCGTAGACTGACTGCACGGTCAGCTTTTCACACAGTGAAGTCCCACAAGCATGGCACGGTGGCGTTGTGGTTAGCACTGCTGCCTCACAATGCCAGGGACGCGGGTTCAATTCTAGCCTCGTGTCACTGTCTGTGTGGAGTTTGCACATTCTCCCTGTGTCTGCGTGGATTTCCTCTGGGTCTTCCGGTTTTCTCCCACAGTCCAAAGATGTTCAGGTTAGGTTGATTAGCCATGCTAAATTAACCCTCGTTTTAGGGGGATTAGCAGGGTAAATATGAGGGATTGCGGGAATAGGGCCTGGTAGGATTGTGGTCGGTGCAGATAATGGGCTGAATGGCCTCCTTCTGCACTGTAGGGATTCTATATTTTATGTTAGCTGCAATGAGGTGACCAACCACTTAATGATATCAGATTAGCAACAAGAACTGTATTTAGGTTATATTCCAAATTGATCACTCTACATTTGGCCATTACCTCCTCTGCCCAAAGACCTTGCATTTATAATATATTCACAATCTCATAGCATTCCAATACATCCTTCACAGCCAATTAAATACTTTCCTGCTGCAAATACACACCAGACATAGGAATTGCTTGGCTAAAAAGAAAGAGAGATTGGCCACCTTGTTCACTGTTGGCTATCCTGGAAGTCACATGGTGCACAGAGGGAGATGTGGCCCTCAATTTGCATCCAGCAAGGTCTAAAAGCAGCAATGAGATGAATAATCAGATTATTTGTATTAATGATATCAAATGAGGGTTAAATATTGGCTATGACACTGGGAGAACTCCCAGTCTTCATTGATCTTTCACATCTACCTAAAGGGATTGTTAAAACTACTGGTTACCATCCTATTCATAAACAGCATTCCAACAGTTCAGCACTTCCTCTGTATTGCAATGAAGTGTCAACCTTTTGGCTATGATTAAGTGTTGTTAGATCAAGCCCAAGATGATGTGCAATGCCTTACCTAGTCAGCTTGGATTTTATTTGTCTCTCTTGTGGGGACCATGAATTGGATTCAATTGGATTTTGAATTTGTTTTGACAGCAAGGAAGGAATGGATTTGGGTTTGCCTGATCCATTCTGAGCAGTGGCTTAGTAACTTTAAGAATGGAGTAAAAAATTATTTTAAGAGTTGTCAGGTTAAAACATCTTTGAATGGGATTTCTGATTCAGAAGCAAGAGTGCTATCGCTGAGGCAAGGCAAATCTTTGTGCAAACATTACCACCTCCAAGTTACATTTACGACCATTTTCCCATTTGCAAAACTTCTCCAATATGTGGAAGAAAGTCCATGAAGGCCAGCAACGTAAAAAAATCACACAATGGGATTCAACATCCAGCTTTTTTGCAGCTTGAGAACAAAAATATTCTGTGGGTCTAACACCAGAGGTGGAGGCACTTGCCAGCCTTTTCCCTCTCGTGACAAAGAGCCAAACCCACCCCTCAAACTGAAACTCTCTATCCTAAGAAGCACATTAACATTATGCAGCTGTCTCCAACAGTAGTGCTGTATTACTAGTGCGGCATTAAAAATTTAACTTACAATTGGCTTCAAATAGATTCCCTAAAATGTTAATTCAAATCATTAGCCATTATATTTGCAGTTTTGCATATGAAAAGAAGTTAGCAGGTACATCTGGGGATGTAACACATTTGCATGCAATTGCAATTGGATTCCAACCTAATTAAATAACTTCAAACTAAAGACTTGATAGTGTAAATGCAGAAAGATATATGGAGGATATGTTATTTTAGTGCACAATCTGTGTTTTTTAAATAATGGATTGTAGTTGAGTGCATCTACAATAATTAGTTTTAATTATGCTGAGTGTAAAAGCACTGAAGATATGCTAATAATTACAGGAAGACTAGTGTGAGGACCAATTCTCAACATCAAGGCTACAAATCACAACTTGGGAATTTGAAGCATTTTAAATAATCCTAACATATATTAAGAAGGCATTTGTATGTAGAATGTGGAGAGTTCTTGTGGAAAAACTGCCCGTAGTGGCTTGAAAATTCAGCACACATTTTATGTTGAAGGTCACATAATTGTCTTAATCAAAAGTTTGTTGTTAATTGCTGCAGGTTTCTTTACAGTACAAAATTCATGAAACAAGAAGGGCGTAAAGTTTAATTTGCACAGTCTTTTTTGCCTAGGGCTTGTCCTGTAGTGCTACATTGCATTCACCAAATGACCATCGAATAAAAGCTCCCAGTTTTTCTATTGATGTGCAACATTTCTGATTTGATTTTACCACCGGGCATAAATGAGGATCTTTGTACACCTTACCTGAGAGTGCATCATTCACTAAAGGTGAAAATTTTATACAGAGATGTGATTTGAAGTGCTCAGCACGAAAGCCAACACAGCACTGATGAAGCTTCTGTCATCACCGTCTACACTTCGTCCTCACAAACACCGCCTCCGGCAAATTTCTCCATTGCAGAATCAAACTTATTCTCAAACCACGTCATTGTACAACTGAGAACAATTCACTGACAGCAGTTTAAGAGTGAACAGCCCTGGAAGAAAAGCAACTTGCTGAGCCCAACTGGCTTGCTCCATGAAATAAATATCCTTGTCTACACTTAATCAAAATGGAGGTGAAAAGGCTTTCTCTCTAAGGGTGTGAATTGCATTATTTTTGTGTGGCAAGTGACGAGGCATTGATTATTTAACCCAATATCCCAAGGAACCAGACTTCAATTAACAGTCAAACACCCCTCAGTTTTCAACTGTAACTGAAATGGTTGGTAAAGACCCAGTGCAAACATCTTGCTGCATATTTTTGTTTTCCATCATTTTGTTTGAAAACGCTTAGAAATTCATGTTCTTGGTCTACGTGGGTTCAAGGAGAATTTTCTCTGTGGTAGCTAGAGAAGTAAGAACATGCAAGGACACATCCTGAACCAAACCAAAAGCTATAATGATCTGAACTGTAACTCTACACTTTTGTTTTGAATATGAACTTGGCCCAGTTTTCAGGGTTTTAATCTCTAAACAGAGAGTGCCTGGCATTACAGCCCTGAGCACGTGGTACACCTTTACCATGCTGTAATAATGCCTTGTACAAAAGAATAAAACATCCCTGAACACTTGTGCCAATCGACAACTGATTAAAAGCAGAGTTGGATGAATATCTGGTAATAAATTGGATTGTAAAGTCATAAAGATAAAGTATAGATTAAAGATAGTCATCTTCTTCATAGAGAATAATTGCTCTGAAACTCTTGAGACTACAGAATAATCAGGCTGGGGAAAGCAACCAGTCAACAATATATAAACCAAGAATGTAAGGATGGAGAGAAATTCCACAGTTGGCTCGAGGGGAGAAACTAAGCAAAACCTTTTCTCTGGAGGCTGGGGTAGTACAAGCACAAGAGAATTTGGTGCCACTTTTGCTTGAGGAAAAATATATAGTGGACAGGCAGTTTAATTGATTTGGACTTTTGACAGTGATGGCTTCATAACAGTCCACAAACTAGCAGAGTCAACCTCCACAAGCACCCTGATTCCATTCCCCTTCCTGGCCACTGGCTGAGGTTGAAGCAGCCCTGTTCAAATTCCAGGCGTGCTATTTGACCTTGAGTGATACTTCTTGCATAAATGATGTGTGTGTTTTGTGTTGGTCCTGTTCACATGCATGACACCACATTTATCTCAATTAAATGCCATTTTCCATTACGTAGCCCACTCAAACACATCTCATTTATTTTTACGTTTGATCGCACAAATTTTGGTGTCACCTGCAACGCTTTTTGAACAATCTGCAAACACCACTCTCCAGGTTATCAATAAAGGTGGTGAAGAGCAGCGAGCCCGGTCACTGGCTGAAGGACATCACAAGTTATGAGCTTCCATATTGAACCACATCTGTTAACTGCAGTGTTTTAGCTGCAGATTCAGAGCCTATTCTTAATTCAGATTTCAAATTCCTCCTGATTCACAACATTTTATCTTTTGAAACAACCTAGTACAAGGTACTAAATCAAAGGCTTTCTCAAAGTCGAATAGACGATATTTCTCTCGTCTGTTAGCTTAGTGACCTTCCCAATAAACTCTGTTTTATCGGCAAAACCTTTTTTTCGGAGACCATGAAAGAGGTTAAAAGGGAAATTGATTTAGATATTATTGTGCACAGACCACTAAAGGTTCATGATCAATGGGTTGTGTGAATGGGAACTATGCAGTATAAATCAAAGGGTGCCATTTGTCACAATACAGACTGGTGGTCAGACGGCATGAGAACTCAGTTCTGGTTCTTATCAACCCGCTCACAAGCCCATCCAAGTGATAGTTGACGTAATGACTCAAACAAGGTTGGAATATTGGTCTATAAAGTTTCTTTATGGATAACACTTAGTCCAAGTGAGCTGGACTAGAACAAAGAACATAACAGCACAAGACCAGGTCCTTTGGCCCACCAAGCCTGTGCCTATCACATTGCCCTAAATAGACCAACCACTTGTATCCCTCTATTCTCCACCTGGGGAGGCATGGTGGTACAGTGTTAGCACTGCTGCTTCACAGCGTCAAGGACCTGGGTTCAATTCCCAGCCTGAGTCACTATTTGTGGGGAGTTTTCATGTTCTCCCTGTGTCTGCGTGGGTTTCCTCCGGGTGCTCCGGTTTCCTCCCACAGTCTGAAAGACATGCTGGTTAGGTGCATTGATCCGAACAGGTATCGAACTGCAGCGACTAGGGAAATTTCACAGTAACTTCATTGCAATGTTAATGTAAGCCTTACCTGTGACAAATAAATAAAAACCTGTTCATGTGTCTATCCAGATAAGTCTTAAATGTTGCTAATGTGACTGCCTCAACTACCTCACTTGGCAGTGCATTCCAGGCCCCCACTTCACACTGTGTGAAAAAAAAATCCCCCCGCACATCTCCACTGAACTTTTCCTCTCTTACCTTGAACTAGTTCCCCCTTGTAATTGTCATTTCTGCCCTGGGGAAAAACTTCCAACTGTTCAGCTTATCTATGCCCCTCATAATTTTATAAACTTTTATCCGGTTGCTCCTCAGCCTCTGTCTTTCCAGGGACAGCAATCCCAGTTTATTCAATCTTTCCTCACAGCTAATACTTTCCATACCAAGCAACATCCCTATAAACCTTTTCTGTACTCCCTCCAAAGCCTCCATGTCCTTCTGGTAGTGTGGTGACCAGAATTGGACACAGTATTCCAAGTGTGACCCAACTAACATTCTACGTAACTGTAGCATAATTTGCTGACATTCATATTCGATGCCCCATCCCATATGCTTTTTTCACCACCTTTTCCATCAGTGGTGCCACTTTAAAGTATCTGTGGGATCTATCCAGATCTCTCTGTGTGTCTATGTTCCTGATAGTCCTGCATTTATTTTATCGTTCCCACCTGAGTTGGATCTCCCAAAATGCATCACCTCGCATTTGTCCAGATTAAATTCCATTTCTCCGCCCAATTTTCCAGCCTATCTATATCCTGCTGTATGCACTGACAATCTTCATCACTATCTGCAACTCCAGCAATCTTAGTATCATCCACAAACTTGCTAATCAGACCAGCTATGTTTTTTTCCAGGCTGTTTATATATATTACAATCAACAGTGGAACTCCACTAGTTACAGACCTCCATTCAAAAAAACACCCTATTTTCACTGTCTCCATCAAGTGTGTCATCTGTGTTTAGACCTTATTAATTCATCCTTTTTCTTCTTGACTAGACTCACAATTTCCCTGGTCATCCATGGTTCCCAAATCCTGCCTTTCCTGTCCTTCCTTTTCACAGGCACATGCCTGTTCTGCACCCCGATCAACCGCTCTTTAAAACACACCCACATGCCACATGTGAATTCACAGTCTCTCCCAAACAGCAGTCTCCAAATCCTGCCTCATCCAATTGTAGTTAGCCTTCCCCCAATTTAGCACCTTAACTCTAGGACAGCACGTGTTCTTTTCCATGGCTTTCCAAAAACTTACGGAATTGTGGTCACTGTTCACCACATGCTCCCCCACTGAAACAATGACTGCCTGGTCGGGCTCGTTCCCGAGTACCACATCCAGTGTAGCCTCCTCTCTAGACAGACCATCTAAATATAGTTCCAAAAAAATCCTTCCTCAACACACTTAAATTCCTCACCATCCCAGGCCCCAATCCTAAGGGGTTTCCTGTCAATATGAGGAAAATTAAGTCTCCCTTTATAACAACTCTATTATTTCTACACCTGTTTTTTACATATCCATTCTTTAACTTCCTATGGTATGTTGGGAGGCCAGTAGTACACCCCATCATAGTGACTACGCCTTCCTGTTTCAAAGCTCTAGCCAAAGTGTCTCATTACCTGATTCTTCCAAGGTGTCCTCCCTGTGTACAGCTGTAATACGTTTCCTAATATGCAATTCCCCCACCTCTTTAGCGTTCCTCTCTGTCTCACCTAAAACACCTATATCCCAGAACATTTAATTGCCAGTCCTGTCCCTCTTTTAACCAAGTCCCTGTTACTGCAATCACATTCAAGTTCCAAGGCTAGTTTCCAAGTTCCAAATTAGTTTCAATCCCGAGGTGTAAGAGAAATGTTTTCGAGAGTACTTTTCCCTGATGGAGACTGGATACATTTTTTTGTTTTTTTCTAGGAAATTCCACAGTTGAAACATGGAGGTGGCAGGTGTCTGGGGGAGGGGCAGTTGTGATGAGGGATGAGCTTCCTTCCTCCAACAATTTTATATGTTCACATGTTGGTATTTTGACAATTGATGAAGAACTGAGTTCACCTTAATCTTGAAAATCCAGTGATAATAATACAATTTGTCAAGTATTTGTCGTTATTGTACGGTGAGAAATTTTAGAAATCACATCTGCGTGTTGGACAATAAGCACAAGCATCCCTGGTTAAAAGTGTATTCTAACAGTGTGTTTTCCTCTTAGCTCAGTTTGTAAATAACAGAACTTCCCTGAATAGTGCGGCTGCCATTTTTATTTCAGCCCAGCTCCTCAGCATGAGTCTAGAACCATGTTGTAACTGTGCATGCTCAATCTGTTTTTTCACATGCTGCGACTTTCCTTGCCACATCTCCTGACTCCTCTCTCCCATTTGCTGCCCCTCCTGGCTCCCCCCCACCCAAACTTGCTCCTCAGGCTTGCTGCCACCCCCCCCCTCCCCCAACGACCTCCTTCGTTCCTTTCCATGCACCACCCCTCCCCATCTCCTTGCTCCGTCCTCTCCTGACATCCTTGCTCCCAGTATTACCAGCTGACACCCCTTTTCCAACCCTTCTCGCTGCTTCCTTCTTGCTAGCCCCTCACCTGAGAAGGGAGCAGTGAGAGTATTGGGAGAGCACTGGGAAGAGGGAGGGTGTGACTAATGCCTCAAGAGTGGCAAGTGCAGCATCAAGCAGAATGGAGAAAACAAAGTGGCTACGGGAGGAGACAGCAAGTGGGGAACGAGAAGAAAGCAGTGAACAGGTGGAGAACAGAGGGAACTAGAAAGAGTAGCAAGTTAAAAGGCATTTTAGGGCCAATTTGATTCAAGTCAGTCAATACATTTTTAATGTAAAAATTACACGTCAGAAATTTATTACACCTTTATTACATGGTTTCTTATGGAAAAGTGATTTTCAGTTAGTACATTTCGGTTTAGCACATTATTATTTAGGACTATTTTGAGTGCTAAAGGCGGGATTACAAACCTAGGATATTAAACAAGGTAGAATCACAAAAAGATCATGTGCTTTGACGAAAATGATAAAATATAGCTTAAAAAGATAGGGAATATTATTTGGTTGAAGGACGATGATATTTGAAGAGGAGGGAGTTTTCCTATTGCACATTCTGCTGATGAACTTTGACTCATGGGAGTACACCTGAAAGAGACTCATATTCCACAAGTTTTCAACCATACGAAAACATGGAAGTCAGAAAGGTTGTCCCTTTAATCTTTAAACTAATTTTCTCTGAAAATGTGTGTATTTTTCAACTGATTTGTAGATCACTACATGAGGTTAACTTCTACACATTCAAGAACGTGATTTATCCAAAAGTACTTTGACACTGACTGACTTGTGGAGAAAACTGAGAATATCTTTTACACCAATTTATGCTGTGCAATATTGTGCATTGTACATAGCTGAGTTCAAACAAGGATGCACATGAATATTGTTACCATTTTCTTTCTGAGATTAAACTCTTCGACTGCTGTCCCCTGCTCCTTGCGAAGTTCCATTCTATTTAATCTTGTACAGAGTATATTGCTTATACCACAGTGTTTTGACAAAAGAAAAAGTAACCCATTATGACAATGGACTCAGAGAATGAACTGTCAAAGAGGTGGGGGGCATGGGCGGAACAGTAGCACAGTGGTTAGCACTGCTGCTTTACAGCTCTAGCGTTCAATTCCCAGCTTGGGTCACTGTCTATGTGGAGTTTATACATTCTCCTTATGCCTGAGTGGGTTTTCTCTGGGTGCTCAGGTTTCCTCTCACAGTGCAAAGGTATGTGGTTTAGGTTGATTGGCCATGCTAAAATTGCCCCTTAGAGTCCTGAGATGCATAGGCTAGAGGGATTAACAGGTAAATATGTAGGGATCGGGAGTAGGGCCTGGGTCGGATTGTGGTTGGCGCTGCACTGTATGGTTTCTATGACATGGCTATTTGGTTTTAATGCAGCACAAGCACACTTTTTATTTTCAAACAAGAATTATTTACGTTTTATTGATTTTAAGAAAAATATATTTGAATATGCTTTGTAATAATTATCTTCATAATCCAATGTAACAGCTCCAGCAAGGGCAATGAATCTGTCCAAGTGATTACTTTTTATTCCATTTCTCTTACCCTTTCATTATGTTGCTTCTGCGCTTGAGGCCTCAAAATTGACAGGAATCTAAGGCACAAAGTGCTCTGAGCTCAGACTAACAAGCTAACTCAAATTTCCTTCCATAACAAGCTCCAGACCCACATTATGCTGTATAATGTGGTAATAAATATTGTATGCACAGTACAGTGTTTGCTGCTATATGCTCAATGGCTTTAAAATCAGCAGGTGCAAAAGCCTTAGGGAATCCCTACCACACCACTAATACTGCCATTGGGTTGTGACCCTCACTTGTAAATATGCCTCCAGACAACTTTGACAGAAATTGGAAACTATATGGGAATGATCTTGGCACAAATGAAGAGCTGGTATGGCGGGGGTTGGGGGGCTGTAAAAGAAAGCTGAAAGGGAATATTCAGTACAATACAAGACCTTCCTCCTTCAATGACTATCTTGCTCCCCATGCATTTGATTCCCACAGGCCCACCAACTATTAAGTTGTAAAAATAGGCACAAATGTCCAACTTGTACAAGTGAATTTCTGTATGCATTTTAAAATTGCATCGTACTGTAAATGTGATCAGCAATAGAACAATGCAGCACAGGAACAGACCCTTCGGCCCTCTAAGAAATAGAATAGAATTGAAAACAGAGACAGAAAAACTGTACGTGGAGTGCAGGGAAAATGGGAAGGACGGGGAAGCAGATTTCACTGCGCAGGATACATTACTTTTAATATATATTGTGATGGTTACCAATGGTGAGTGAACCATGGAGAATGCGTAATTCCCAGTCCATGCTGGGGTAGCTCATGTCAGCCAGGGCACAGGTCAAAGAACTAAAATTGGCCTTGGTACCCTTGCATTAAAGGAGGCAAAAACTGGTTATTTTGTACCCTGACTGCGGCGATTCTTGCTGGAATTATGCGGACAACGCCAACGATGAGAGAGTATCGAACTGGTCTTGGCTCTGATGTCTCAGCAATACAATATTTTGCAATGCTCTCATTAATGTTGACTACCTCGGAAAGTACCGAAGATTGTCTGGAATCTTCAGTCATGATGTCACTAAATGGCAGATGAAACTCGATAATTCCGCTCCTACATCCTAAGACCTGATGGAATCTGTGCACATATACACTGTGCAAAGAAACTAGTGTCTTCACAAGATAAGAAAATCGACTTATATTTACTGTTATAATCTCAGTTGAGACAAGTAACCTTTTTTTTAAGTAGACAATATTCAAATTCCCAGTTACTTACTGAAGGAATAAAGCCAAAAGATCCCACGGTTTAAAGCAGAATTTTTTTACTATACAAGAGTCAGCAAAGCAAACACTCAATTCTACCAATCCAATACCATAACAGCCTCAACATGACTTAAACATTAATGAACAGGCAAAATGTGGTTGATTATAAACTATAAGTTGCACACTAAATGGCAAAAACAACTAAGGCAGATCTTACTGAATTGGCTTAACAGTCCATTTAGATTTTGGTGATCATTCTCTGTTCCAAAGTCCTTCACACTCTGTTTTCTACAAGATGAATTTCAGCTTCTCTCCTTCTAGGAGCTAGTCTGATCCCCATCCAACAGCACCACATATCCAACTACGGGTATGGCCATCACCACAATTGGCAAACATCTGTAAAACTTGTTCAACTCATTCTGGGTGGGGTAGACGTACTAATGCTGTATTCTCGTCACAGAAACAGCTGCAGCAACTTACTCTCAGCTACTGGATCTGGACTCTGTCTTCTTCAGCCTGTTGGAATTACATCAGTGGGCTCATCAACCACTACAGCTCAGCTTGATCTTTTATATCTTACAACCGAAGAAAGTTTGCCCAAATATTTAGGTTTCCAAACCCTAGTTTGCTTTCATTTCCTTAGAAACTGGGAGACCAGATTTCTTTTTGGTTACCAGGCTGGTTTCCCTTCCAGTTCAGTGATTGTTTTAGTTAGTGTCTGCCTCAAAAACCTTTAATTAAATTGAAAAATACTGATTCCTTCACATTACGTAGAACTCAAGACCTCTCAAAATGCTTCACAACCAATTTTCTTTTTTTAACTGAGTCACTGCTGCTCTTTAGGTAAATGAGTCTTGCCAATCTGGACACAACTCAGTCCCACAAAAGGCAAATTAAATGTAAGGAAAAATTATTATTTGGAATTTGCAGTTTATGGAGGAACGTTGGCCAGGACACTGAGAAACTCCTTCCCATGTCAGCCCTGGTTCAGTTGGTAGTGCACACCTCTAAATTCCAAGATTTGGGGTTCAAGTCCCATTCCAGGGCTGACAACCCACCGCTGTAAAGAGGGAGAATTGCATGAGACGTTGAACCAAAGTCCCCATATGCCTGTTTGAGCAGATGTGATTTGATTTATTATTGTCACATCTATTAGCATACGTTGAAAAGTATGATTTCTTGCGTGCTATGCAGACAAAGCATACCAAACAGAGAAGGAGAGGTCAGGGTGCAGAATGTAGTGTTACAATCAAAGTCAGGGTGTAAAGAAAGATCAACTTAATACAAGATAGGTCCATTCAAAAGTCTGACAGCAGTAGGGAAGAAGCTGTTCTTCAGTCAGTTGGTATGTAATGTCAGACTTTTGTATCTTTTTCCCAATGGAAGAAGGTGGAAGAGAGAATATCCGGGGTGCATGGATACTTAATTTTGCTGGCTGTTTTTTCTGAGGCAGGGCAAGTGTTGACAGAGACAATGGATGGGAGGCTGGTTTGCATGATGGACTGGGCTTCATTCATGACACTTTGTAGTTTCTTGTGATCCTGGACAAAGCAGGAGCCATACCAAGCTGTAATACAATCAGAAAGAATGCTTTCTATGTTACATCTGTAAAAGTTGGTGGGAGTCATAGCGGACATGCCAAATTTCTTTAGCCTCTTGAAAAAGTAAGAGGCGTTGGTGGGCTTTCTTAACTATAGTGTCAGCATGGAGGGACCAGAACAGGTTGCTGGTGAGCTTGACACCTAGAAACTCAAAGCTCTCGATCATTTTCAATTCATTCCCATTGATGTAGATAGGGTTTTGTCCTCCGCTACGCTTCCTGGAGTTGATGACAATCTCCTTCACTTTGTTGACATTGAGGGGGATATTGTCACCAGATTCTCTATTTCTTTCCTGTACTCTGTGTCATCATTGCTTAAGATCTAACTCACTACAGTGGTATCATCAGCAAACTTGAAAATCAAGTTGGAGGGGAATATGGCCATAAGTCTTCATTGTATAAGGAGAATAGTAAAGGGCTGAGCATACAGCCTTGTGGGGTACCGGTGCTGAGGATGATTATGGAGGAGGTGTTGTTGCCTATCCTTACTGATTTCAGTCTGTTTAGGAAGTTTAGGATCCAGTCACAGAGGGAGGAGCCAAGCTGTAGGTCACGGAGTTTGGAGATGAGTTTTGTAGGATTAATGGTTTGAAGGCTGAGCTGTAGTCAATAAATAGGAGTCTGACATAGGTGTCTTTGTTATCCAGGCGTTCCAGAGTTGAGTGTAGGGCCAGGAAGGATCCTATAGCATATTTCAGTATGACTAAAGATGGATTATCTGGTGGTGATCATCACATTGCTATTTGCGCAAGTTTGCTGAGTTAGACACTGTGTTTCCTACGCTGCAATGATAACTACACTTCAGGGAATTCCTCATTGGATGTGAAACACTTGGAGACATCTGGTGGTTGTGAAAAGCATGAGATCAATACAAGTTTTCCTTCCTTCATTCTTTCACTCTTCATACAACTGTGATATAGGAAGAGGCAAATGGAGCCTTAGTTTAATGTCTCATTTGGGAAATGGAATCCTCAGCAATGTAACATTTCCCTAGTGACGGCAGTGCCAGCCTAGATTATGTGCTAACCATTCAAATGAAGCTGAAAGCCAGCTTTTCCTGACTCCGTGGGAAGAGTTTTATCAACTAAGCCATGCTAACACTAACTGGGTTTTTTTTTGACCGAACAGGGAGCCTCATTCTGCCAGGATCACAAGCAGTCAACAGTATCCTCCAACTATTAATAAACTCTATTTCCTAAGTAACAAGAGTGGCTGCAGTTTAGAAGTTTCTCTTTGCCTGTTATGTGCTTTGCAATATACCAAGGAGGTAAAGAAGCACCATGTTTACGGTCACTGGCAAAGGGACTGGGGGAAGGGCAAGTTTTACAGAGCAAATTATTATAATTTGGATTGCACTGTCTAAACGAGTGGCAGGGCAAGATTTGGTATTAACCTTCAAAGGAAATTAGATCAATGTTTGAAAAGGGAATAACTATAGGGCCGTTGGAGAAGACTAGGGGAGCTGTGATCAATTGAGAAACTCTTTCAAAGAGTTTTCTAAATCCATGATGGTCGAATGACATCCTGGACTGTAAGAGTCCACCAATGCAAGATCTGTCCTTTTCATTCAAACGACTGACAAAACATCCAGAATGCACCCAAATTTCCCACTTGCACTTTGGGTGGATGAAGCTCTCCAGCAGCAGGGTGAAGTTAAAAAAATTACCATTTAACTGTAAGATCACTGCAAATTGCATGTACAATCACCCACAATGACTCACAGCATAAAAATAGATAGGTAAGGAACGCACAAATTTGCATTTAACTATGGAAATCACTAATGAATTTTAAGAGCCGATAGTAAAAAAATGAGGTCACAAGGATCAGTTAAACTGTATATTGAAAATCCTTTCGACCACTAACTTTGACTTTCTACCAAGCTGAGCACTTAACATAGCAAACAAGCTTTGTAAAATTACAAATTATAAAATATTGAAATTTACAAGAAATGATCAAACAGCATCATTTTCCATCTTCAAATACCAAAACTAATGCTTTTTTGTTACGCATGGCTGTTTGTTGCCCTGTGTTCTGGATTGCTGCCCAACTAGACACTTGCCAACTAGAGGGAATATTGCCTCCAACTGCCTTCCATCGAAGGTCAATGTGGGTAAGAAGCCCGAGACTCAAGTTTTTAAAGTTTATTTATTAGTGTCAGAAGAAGACTTACATTAACACTGCAATGAAGTTACTGCAAAAATCCCCTAGTTGCCACAGTCTGACGCCTGTATGGGTACACTGAGGGAGAATTTAGTATGGCCAATGCACCTAACCAGCATAACTTTTGGACTTGGGAGGAAACTGGAGCACCCGGAGGAAACCCACGCAGACACAGAGAGAACATGCAGATTGCACTTGGACAGTGACCCAAGCCAATCAAAGCTGGGAGCTCGGCAGTGTGAGGCAACAGTGCTAACCACTGTGCCACCATGTTCATGTAGACCATTATGCCTATTGCTGCCAAAGAAACTGAAACTATCCAGTGATGGCTCCTAGGATTTACATTTATGTGCAGGGAATGTTTATATGATTAACAATAAACGTGGCCTTTCACTAAAGATGTCAGAATTTGTTTGTAGGCTTTATCCATTCCAGTCAAAAATTGTCAAGAACCAAAATTCCTGAGGAACCAGTCACTGGACAGTAAAAATAACCAACAATTTTTTAAAAATCACTCACTCAAACAGTGACAATTGGCACCGACTCCCAATAGAAAGGAGCCAAAGCTGAGTTCATCGTCAGTCTCAACATGTCAGAAAAATAAGTCATTAAAAAATGCTCATATTATAATCAAGATCAAATCAATTACAAAAACATATTGACCGGAATTTTACTGTCCCATCTGCCATAGGAATCGGAGTGGATGAGGGGTGGACCATGGAAAGTCCATTGACCTCAGGCGGGATTTTCCAGTTTCAGAGCAGTGAGGTCGGAACATCCCGTTCATTATTTCTTCCATGGGATGTTTGATATGCTGAGCCCTACATTTCAATGAGGAATTGAGAATGTTGCTCTCAACTCCATTCCTACCATTCACAGCATGTCACAATCTTAGCGGATGCACTGTGGAGATACTTCACAACAAAGGTCACTATACTTTTCTATGGATAATCTGTATTATCCAGAGCGCAGGAGGACACAAAAGCCATTCCAGTCACTCTGAGTTTTATTTTTTTTCCGCTGGGTGCACCACCATATTCAGCAATCTAGCTGTGACGTTTACTTATTGATCTGCAATGAGAAAGGAAACACTATTATCAAGGTACCAACTGAAAGCATTTGCTTCACGGCATGTAAACCTCTCTCCAAATTCTCTTGCAGGCTGTCTCTACCCCTCCCCATTACCGTGACCATGCAGCCACACCCAAGCACAACAACCTCTAATTCACCACAGACAGCATTAGACATGTATCCATTAAGCATCTTCCATACTCGCTGGCTTCTTGTAAAGTAACACTTCCCACTCATTGTTTACCTGGCATGTCAGTTCCGCCATACATGTCTGTCATAATTTCTCCGTCCTGATTAAACTTACCTATGTTATTTATCTCTGATTGAATCTTCAGAGATTGGCCTCCAAGATAAATGATGTTAGGTGGTTCTGATCTGGAGTTAGAGATTTATGAACAGGCAAGATTGCCATTAAGAGTTTATAACTATTTGAATTTATTGCATGGTTATCACTGCCAGGGACCCGGGTTCGATTCCTGGCTTGGGTCACTCTCTGTGTGGAGTCTGCACATTCTCCCCGTGCCTGCCTGGGTTTCCTCTGGGTGCTCTGGTTTCCTCTCACAGTCCGAAAGACTGCTAGTTAGGTGCATCAGCCGTGCTAAGTTCTCCTTCAATGTAATTGAACAGACATCGGAGAGTAGCGACTGGGGGATTTTTCACAGTAACTTCATTGCAGTGTGGACGTAAGCCTAATTGTGACACAAATAAGTTTTCTTTTCTGTCATGTCATTCTGACATGATTGATTGCCTCAATTCTAACTGTTCTCCTGCACAGTACTAGACCATCTATAATAGGTGGTCTCACCCACTCAACTGCTCAATTAAGTCCTTTTTTCCAAATTCACAACATTACTGATGTGGAACAAACGTGAAAATTCTAGTGATGACTGGTATAAGTGCAGGCTGTAGAGAAAACCAGGTGATGCTTGTCCACTGACTGTCAGGCACACAGACAGGGGATGCAGTGGGGGAAGTGAAGCCAGAGAAAGCCTAGATCAGTGGAAACTAGCACATTGGTTTGTACACGATTTTAAAAGGAACATTTCCCAATGTCATGACAATTCTTCAAACACAAGCAAACTTGTAAGTTCTCATTTAAGATATTTTTTCTTTATTGTTTCATGATATGTGGGTGTCGCTGGCAAGAGGAGCATTTGTTGCTCATCCCTAATTGCCCCAGTTAAGAGTCAACCGCATTGTTGAGGCTTTAGAGTCACAGGTGGGCCAGGCTATGTAAGGATGGCAGATTTCCTTCCCAAAAGGCCATTAGCAGACATTAGTTTTTATGACAATTGATGATAATTTCATGGTCACCATTACAGGAACTAGCTTTCAATTCCAGATCTATTCACCGATTTCAAATTCCATCAGCTATTGTGGTGGGTTTGAATCCATGTCCCCAGAGCAGTAGCCTGGGTCTCTGGATTACTAGCCCAGCGACATTCCTACGACACCAACATCTCCCCATCTGTTGTTGCTCACAACAACGACTTATCATTTTCAGCAGCTGTGTCCAGCAACCTCATCGTCCACAACAGGAAAGCTTCAAAACTGCTGGGTAACAAAATCCGTGCAAATTAAAGGCAGTGAGGAAAGCAAGTGGAAAAATAGCAAAAAAGGAATTAAATGAAAACAACGGCGGAAAACGCTAGAAAGAAACAGGAAAGGGAAACAAGAAAAATGGAGATAACAGGACAGGAGGGTGAAGACAAATTGCAAGGAAAAGAATTATAAATTAAAAAGTAGAGGGAAAGCGCAGAGCAGTCTCAAAGGCTAAAAAAAATGAATCCGTGCTGTGGTGTCTGTTCTGCTTCACACTCCTCATTTCTTTTTTTGTTCTTTCTCACTGGGTTTCCATCCACCCCCAGACCTCACAGGATTCTGCCCCTGTGCCGGCTTCTTTGTCGAGCCGCACCTTTGTTCACCGAGAAACGTCTCATTCTGAAACCTAATTACTGCAGCACTTTCAAAATGCTGCTGATTAAAGAGGTTCCACCAAGCTGCCTCTCCGGGAACAGAAGTGTGGACCACCGGGGAGGGAAAGGAATCCAACAAAGAAACAAGAACAGACAGCTGCAGCCTCACCCTGGAGAGGCTCAGTTTGGACAAGTCAGCAAAACCTAGCAATTGCTTTCGGATTCAGTTTGGAAGGTGCAAAACAATCCATGCATTTTGGGTGATAATCCTTTCATTGGATTTTCAAGCTCCACAGTAAAAGGAACCGGGGGTTAACAAACACCTTAGAATATTCCCAAAGTCATTAAATCTGATGAACAATTAATTATACTTAGTGTCAAGTGTTAAAACTGGCATGTTCCTCATCTACCATAGAAATCCTTTGAAATTAATAGAAACACAAAATTGCCAGGTGAAAGATTTTATAGTGCTCCCTCCTTAAAAATAGATCAACATATATCATGTATAACTTGCACATATACAATACTTCTATTTATTTAAAGTTTATTTGAAGTTGATTAGTGTCACAAGTAGCTTTATATTAACACTGCAATGAAGTTATTGTGAAAATCCCCTAGTTGCCACACTCCGAAACCTGTTTAGAGACACTGAGGGAGTATTTAGCATGGCCAATGCACCTAACCAGCAAGTCTTTTGGACAGTGGGAGGTAACCAGAGCATCCGGAAGAAACCCATGCAGGAACAGGGAGAATGTGCAGTAACCACACAGACAATGGTCCAAGCCGGGAATTGAACTCAGGTCATCAGAGGCAGCAGCGCTAACCAATATGCCACCATGCCACCCTATTATAATGTGCTTCTATTGTAATGTGCATTTTCCACAAACAATTCAAACAAAAACACCAGTGAAAAAGTTTTGTTATTAAGGTCATTTCTTTCATGGCCTTACGGATAAAAGTTGAAGAAGCTGCAATAGCTACAATAAAAAGGAGTAGCAAGTTTCAATATGGAATGAAAGGGACAGTAATGAAGACTGGATCATTCTGGTTATGGCAAGGTCATCAATTTACTTTGATATAGATCACTTTAATTTAGATTGTTCTCCTTCCTGAACAGTCCACGTGTTAACCCAGTCATGGACATGAGGGTAATTCAAGACCCAAGTCCTTTCTAATTGTCAATCGCATCCAGGCTGGCAATCAATCGGCCTCAGCATCCCAAGAACAAAAAGAGAGACGATGTTTGAATCATTGAACAGTTTCAAGAAGGAGATAGATATATTTCTAACTGAAAATAGTGTTAAGGAGAAATGGGCAATAGGAGGAGAGATGGATTTGAGACCAGGGAGAGATCAGCCATGATCTGATTGAATGGCATATCAGGCTTGAAGGTATGAATTTGCCTATTTCTGCCCCTATTTCCTATGTTCCTAGGACCGTAGTTCCAGCCTGATTGCTGTCATAAGCCCTTCAGGGCAGTAAATGATAGGTCTTAGGTGAAATTTTCCAGCCTTTCTTGCCAGCAAGATCTTCTAGTCCAAGGTGCCCCACCCACCCAATGCGGCAGGTTCCCCAGCAACAGGACAGGCAAGCCACACAAAATGCTATAAACATCAGTGAGACTGGAAGATCCTGCAGTGGACCAATGGTGAGCTACCTCGGCTGCTGGAAGCCACACTGTGGGGCGGGGAGAAAAATCCCACCCCTTGCCTTTGATACCCCCACCCATGACTGAAATCCTACTGGCATTTATTGTCTCAACTCATGCATGAAAAACCAGGAATAGCAAAGATAGTAGTGGGCATCCATGGCTTTACATCCCAACAAGGGATGGTGCCTACTAGACAGATGAAAAGGAGAGAGCCAAAAAAGAAATGGAGTTTGCACATATCATGACTGTTGTTCCAATCTCCATAGAGACCAGCAGCTTTTAAAGAGAAAATTAAACTTGCAGTTACTAGCTGAAAGAATGATATATCAAGATTTCATGTCAAGATTTTAAAACAGTTTTATTGTATCAAATTACTAAAAAACACAATTGACTGAACATCACTTTGTTTTGCAAGAAATGTATGCTTTTAACTATAGAAATCCCTGTATTTGTCTCTTATCTGTCACCTCAGAGATACAGTTCTTATAGCAAACATTCCATAGTTTCTCCCAACATCCAATAGTTGCTTGCTTTTAACTTTTCCAACTGGTTAACTTAAAATCCCAGAAGTGTGTTTCACTGTGAGACCTAAGCTGCAAATCCCATCTTCTATCTCCAAGCTAGGTGAATCTTCCATTCCCTTTAATTCCTCACAAACTTGATCCTCAATCTGAGTGCAAGCTTCCACATAAGTTCTGTCTGATTCTCCTTTTTGCTCTCTAGAATTGACTACAGACCACAAAGGCAAAATGCAGCCCCACCCATCTCTGATATTCATAGATTTATAGGGAAGCCTGCAATCTGATCTCTAAATGGCTTCCCTGACCCTCTTCCCCATGGCAATGGGAAACATATTTGCTTTGTACCAAGTAGAAATGCTAATCAGTTATCTTGGATCCCAATTCAATTTCAACTTAGAAATAAAAGGATAGTTTACAACACCACTGTTTACAATAACACCTTTCTAGAACTTCGGGAGACATAGGCCAGAATCCTCTGGGCCTGCCTGGCGGTCAAGGGAACTTAATTTGGAGTGAAGCCAAAAATCAGTTTCCTGATGGGACAGGATGAACTTTTGCATTTATGTTCTTGGGACTTTAAAGGGAAGTCAAGCTTTCTGATAACCAATTTTGGGAAGACCTTTTGCATGTATTAGCAAGTCATGCATGTTCATTATAAGGCCAGCTTGCCAGAATCAAATCAGTAAATTAGGTTTCCTGTCAGTCGGAAATTAGAACACTTACATTTACAGCTACATATTAAGTGGCATACAACTGGCAAGGTTGACTTCCACCACAACGTCGCTGCTGTGTCTGACAATCCAAATTCCTGTTTGACATCCCTGTACACTCACATACTCAGAAGTCTGATGCCCTTATGAGCGTCACGTTGAAGTGAGTAGTCACACTTATAGGCTGCACGGTGGCACAGTGGTTAGCACTGCTGCCTCACAACGCCAGGATCCAGAGTCGGTGCCCAGCTTGGGTCACTGTGTGTGCGGAGTCTGCATGTTCTCCCCATGTCTGCGTGGGTTTCCTCCGGGCGCTCTGGTTTCCTCACACAGACCGAAAGACGTGCTGGTCAGCTGCACTGGCCATGCTAAACTCTCCCTCAGTCTACCCAAACAGGCTCCAGAGTGTGGCGGCTCAGGGATTTCCACAGTAACTTCACTGCAGTATTAATGTAAGCCTACTTGTGATACTAATAAATAAACTTTAAAAAGAACTTTTACCCTGGGTTGCAGGAGATCTTGCAGTGCTAGGCAGTTATCCTCTGGGCCCATAGGCACTAACTTCCACTGCCACCTCTGCCCAGGCTGCCATGTTCAGAGAGGAGCACCTCCTACTGTCATCCTTGGGAAAAAGCAACACTTACCTTTCTTGAATGACCTGGGTAGAAGCGGTGAGAGGGGTTTACTAAACCCGGGGGCCACACATTGTCTTCTCTGAAACATACTGACTGTAGTCTGGGGAATATGGAAGTCTTGGCCTGCAGTGAGTGATTGGCTGTCCAGGTATCCTTCAGCTATGGTTCCAGGTCCTTCGACCCCATGAGCTAAAGGCAGGGCTGGTGACTTCCAGCCCATCCCTGCCTCAAGCGTTGCTGTGCTCCACACTGATGCTTACCTAATGAGCTGAACAGCTCAAGACTGCTTGCGGTCAGCCATTGCTGCAACTTCTGCCCGCAACAGCAATCACTCTCATTTACACTCCCAGCACTGAAGCTGGAGTGGAAGATTCCAGTCACAGGGTTTTACTCATCGCATGCTCAGCATCTACTGGCACTGTCTCCAATCATAAAGAAATCTGAATCTTCCTCAGAGCTCAAACAATTCAACCGCTCCGTCAGGCAGACTCCAGCATTGGTCACATGGCCCCTTTCCTCTAGCCAACATTTAAAGCTACAGTCTCAAAATATAGTAACCATCTCAACCAAAAGGTACAATCCCAAAATGGTTTGTTCATTTCTGGGACGTGGGCGTCGATGGCTTAGCCCAGCATTCATTAGGAATCCTTAATTGCTTTTTAGAATCTTATAAAACCTCATAATTGTAACAACTGTAACAGATAAGACTAAAGAGGTTAATTTAGCATGGCCAATCAATCTAACCCGTGCATCTCTGGACTGTGTGAAGAAACCAGAGGACACCCACACAGACACAGGGAGCATGTGCAAATTCCACATAGACAGTGACCCAAGGCTGGAATTGAACCCAGGTTCCTGGTGCTGTGAGGCAGCAATGCTAACCACTGTGCTATTGTGTCACTCCTCCGGCTCCAACACCTGTAAGATTTGGTCCACAGGAATCACAGATTACCCAAAAAAGATGGTTGAAACTGTAAGTGCTTTTAAAGCAGGTTGATAAGAAAGAACAGCCTAGATACAATACATTAGCTAAGGCAGAAACAGTTCTTAACAGCTGAGAATGGGAATTGGATGAACAGATTTGTGGGTGGGGGGTTGTTGCTGATCTTCGTGGGCTGGTGGTAACAGTCTGTTCTGGACAGTCTATTGGTCCCAACACAAGCAAACGGACAGTTGAAGCTGAGCTTTGTAGCTGGTGATGACAGTCTCTTCTGTTCTTGATCTTCTTTAGCTCACCGTGGTGTTAGACTGCAGCCAACATGGATCCACCTGGAGAAGCTCTTTCCTGTAAAAAGTGACCTTTTCCTCTTGACAACCCATTTATCTACCTTATTTCTGGGGGATCTTATGTCAACTGCTTATTGAATTGTCCATTCGCAAGTGACAGATATTCAAAGTCATCACCCCAAATTTCCATTTGAAAGCTATGAAGTCATTTCATGGCTTATCACTTGCTAGGACATCCTGCTTTTATTCAACAATATGCTTTATGCTCCGATCTTGAGATTCTCCATTGATCAGAGTTCAGGAATGCCTTGTATCATAGCTGAGGCTAGAGTTTTTTTTAAGTGTATCTTCACACACACAATTTTCCGTTTTGGGGAATAGTAGGAGAAGTGGGGGGAAGGATTCTGGACCTGATGATCAGCCAGTTGACTGATCAGGTTGTTAGTAGCATTTTTTTTTACACACCCTTAGTTACACGCACAGCTCAAACGCTGGCCTGTTGCACATCCCTGATTCCAATTGCATTATCATTGGTAGTCATGCCTTCACATGCCAAATCCACAAGCTCTAGAATTCCTGCCATAAACTGCTCCATTTCTTAAGCTTGCTTCCCCCTTTGAAGATACTCCTTAAATCTTAATCCTGGATCAAGCTTTTAATCACCCGCCCAGTGGTGGCTCAGGGTCAAATCTAGTGCTGTCATGCTCCAGCAAGGGATTTTACTAAATTGTGGGTGTTACATAAACACAAAATGTTGTTGTTGTAGCAGAACTTGCTATCTGTTCAATAAAGTACAAAACAAAAGGTGCTTAAAATAGCTGCAAAGCTGACATTGAACAAAGATATAATGGCTGCAATTTAATACATTATTCAGAGACAAACAGATGAGCACTATTATTTCGATCACCGGCTCAGTTCAACAGACACTAAGAAAATTAACAGTATTGTAATTGTAAAGTGTTCTTTCAATTTATCCATCTCACAATTCAAATGGAATTCTCCATTAAAATCTTAACTGCTAAAAGTCTATCTTTGGCATTAGCTATTATCCTTCCTTGCATTGTAAGCGTTCCCTCTGTTCAGTCAGTAACATTTAATAATTGTGTTTCATTATTTGATTGAAAGCTTGATGGAACAGGAAAAATGCTAGAGTTTTCAGCAGAGGGGTGGTCAGAAACCATTGGTCAAAAACAAATATAGCATCAGTTACTCAACTTCCATCTTTCAGGCCAAAATCATTTGCAAGAATTATAACAGATCTGTCAAAGGAGTTAGAGATAGTAATCAGGGTTATGCTCAAGAAATGATTAAAAAAACCCAAATCGTCAGGTTCAATTCTGCAGACTCATGAACAGGCAGTGATCCAAGTTGAGAATCAAACCTGGGTCCTGACGCTGTGAGGCAGCAGTGTTAACCAGCGTGCCATCACACTGTACATCAAGTCAGGATAATCTATATTTTGGAGGTGATAGTGTTGGGTAGAGATTGCAGAAGAAGGAGGTGCTGTTGAATAACCTTGGCAAGTTGCCACAACCATGGTGTTAATTTGCCTGGCTAGGTTCCTGGACATGGTGAGCCTCCCACTCCCTTCATGAATGGTGATGCTGGGAGGATCCTAGTGATGCTGGTGCTATTGAAATTCAAAAGGCAGCATCTGATTTTTCCCTTGTTCAGACTGGTCATGTGGCACAAGTGTTACCTGCCCAGGTCGGGATGTTCTCTAGGAGCTGCTTGCACACCGGCATGAGCTGCTTCACCCTCAGAGCAGTTGTGAATGGAGCTGAGCATTGTAGAATTGTCAGTGAGAAGTCCATTCCTGTCCGAGTGATGGAGGGAGGGTCATTCATGATTTTGGGCTGAGAACTCTTCTAACTCTTTAGCTGATGTTTGGGTGAAGGCTCTTTGGTCAGAATAGACTGAGTTGGATTGGGCTTTTTTTATCGTTTCCAGAGCATAACTCTGATTACAATCTCTAACTCCTTTGACTGATCCATTATAATTCTTGAAAATGGGTTTTGGAAAGTTACAGTGAAAATCCGAGGAGAGGGCCTCACTTTTACCTCAGTCCAAACGTGAATCGAGTCTCATGCTGTTGGCATTATTGTGCTCTACACACTAGCTATCTCATCAACTGGGCTAATCAACCCCTCACATAGTATATGATGAAAATAGAAGACTTCCTATACCCATTATACAACCCAACGAATGTAAAAACCAACCAAGCCAATTGTTTCTAGAGACCATATACGTAGTAAGTCCCTGCCAATAATCAATGCATTAGTTAGTGAACATCAATGGGCTGGAGTGGATCACACACACTGCAACTATTTTGAGTATTATCCATATTTTACTAAGGGGCTTCTTAGTTATTTGCATTGTAAGTGGTCCAAAGTATGATGCAAGTTGAGACAAATACAGTGAACGTACAGAAAGCATGTACCGCTGCCATCTGCTATTAACTAGTTTCCTGTAATGATCTGAATGCTACTTAAGAAAAAACCTACTCTCAATTAAAATTTATGGAGCGGAACAATAACACAATATTTAGTCTCTTTAAGGATAAGTCTTATAACTGGGGAAAGTGAGCACTGACAGCACAGCTCTCTTTTCTATTTAGTTTGCAACATTTCCTCAGGAAAAAAAAACTTATTCTTTAATTTTACACCAATACAAAAGACAAATAGATCACCGTCTGGAGTGCATTTGTCGAGAGTTGAAACAGTCCATCATGTCACTGTATTTCATTACATGCATCTGTTCTCACATTTTCAAATTAAATATACCGCACAGCAACAATGGCGCACTGCTCTAAGTTTGGCATTTATGTGGATTGATGTGGAATTCATGACTGCCAGATGTAGGTGAAACAGATATGAAGGGATCCCTAAGCACATCAGCATCTGTCTAAGACCCACTACATATTCAGAATGTTATGACAGTAGGATGGAGGAGCCATTCTTCGAAACTGTAACAGCAATGGTTTGAGCACAGCATTAGTCAGGACTCATCTGTAATAAAACAATATTACCAAGCACATCCAATCTTGTCTACCATTTCCCATACTACTGAGAATAAGCACATCAGTGTGTGAACTTGTGAAATACAAGTGGACTGAGTTCAATAAGAAACTATGAAGGGAACAAAGGGCAGTAAAAAACTTAAAATTCTGTAAACGCGCAGGATAAATGGTTACAGTCATGTTTTGTGGATCAATAAGGCATCACAAACTCTCACAGTTGGGCTGTTAAAATTAAGATATTAACATACCATTCACAATATGGTTGAGAATATAACATCCTAGGTTGCATTCCAAAGTCTCCTTTACTCCAGTAGCTGTCGGGCCCTTTACAATGAATAGCATGTTATAAGAGATTGATGGAATAACTGGCTGGGATGGCATGTGGTGTGGACAATTAAAATGAGATAGTATAAGCAGAAATCAGAAAGGAAATATAATGTTGTAATTAATGTCATGAAAATAGAATAATTCCTACATCCATTATACAATCTAACTCATATAACCAACTACCCCAATTGTTTCCTTGACAGAACGTGAAGCAGTGAGTCCCGACTAATAAGCAATAATTAATGCTTTAGGTAGTGGACGTCAATTGGCAACATTCAAGTGGTTGACACTTAGCAAAGAACAAAGAAAATTACAGCACAGGAACAGGGCCTTCAGCCCTGCACCACCCTTCATGCTACCCAACTTAACTCAAACCCCCTACCCTTCCGGGGATCATATCCCTCTATTCCCATTCTATTCATGTATTTGTCAAAGCACCCCTTAAATGTCACTATCGTATCTGCTTCCACTACCTCCCCCGGCAACGAGTTCCAGGCACTCACCATCCTCTGTGTAAAAAATCTGCCTTGTACATCTCCTTTAAACTTTTCCCCCACACCTTAAACCTGTGCCTCCTCGTAATTGACTCTTCCATCCTGGGAAAAAACAGTTGGATATATATTTTGGATGCCTTTATATATCATAATTTGCTAAAGTTTGGAACTCACTAGCTGTTCAAGAAATCACAGAAATCATTTGTGCACTTCTAATGCTCACTTCTGGAATGGTGGCAGAAAAATAGAATACATGGCTACTATGCAGCAAAGTTTGTAGGGGAATTTTTCAAGCACGCACATGGAAAGGCTCAGGGCTTGTCAATAAATGTTCACTCTCTCAACCACACCAATTAAGTAGATCCCACTGCAATTGTTTCAAAGGGGAAGAAAAAAATCTGAGTTTGCATGGAGATCACTTCTGGTTTGCTAAACCAGGAAAGATACCAGCATTCACTAGCAGCCTACTCCTGATTAATAACGTCCACCCACACCAGCAGAGAGTTTTGGCCATTGCCAAACTCGCAAAAGGCACAATGGGTCAAAGCCAAACAGATAAACTGGAAAAACAAAAGGAATGAAGCTTAATAAGCTCTTCCAGAACTAACTTGCAGAATTACCAGATACACAACAAGCATTTTCTCCAATTGGATTTTTACAGTGGGGATAATTACGTTTAAAAATTTCTCAAACACGGAGACTAGAAACTTCCCAATAAAGAGGGAGGACAAAAATATTGAAGAAGTCACCCTGAGGCCTTCTCTGATTGCAAACTGTTACTACACCAGTAATCCATTGTGTTAAATGCTCTGAGACAGTTCAAAGACGTGGCAAGGCGTTACATAACTGTTTACGTATATCGTTCCCACAACATCCAATTAAAGTGTGGCATATGTAGAAGGGGTTGCTTGGCAACCTCGTGCTCTTAGGCTTCCCGATGTTTCATGAGGGAAGCACAGAAATGAAAAAAGACAGCAATGATACAACTGAGTGAAGAAGCGAAACTTAATCCGTAGGAACCATTTCCAGGGAGTAGTGGCGTAAAAAAAACAGCACTCATGACAAGGACCTGTGGCACTCGCAGTTATGTAGTTCAGGAACTTAGTCGCTTGTTTTGTGCACACCATTGCTCCCTGTCAGGATCATTCATGCACACAATATATTACAGCTTTAAGTTATTTTTAGTCGTTGTGCTACAGTTACTCCAACCACCTGATGCAAATATTCTGAAACTAAATGCCTGCAACAAATTCTAAAAACTGTAAATTCTTGAACTTAATTTGGAAAATGGTAGATTCCAGCTGTATGTTATGATTCAGTCTCTTCCATCATGTATTGCCTGAACTCTCATCAGTTGCTATAGCAATGTTTAGATGACTCTTAAAAATAACCTATCTAGTTTAATTGTATTTATGTTGATATTCTTCTCATTTAATGTCTTTGAATTGCGCAATTTGGGGTTTTTGGACCTGAAGAGTCATTTAACAAGCAAAAGAGGATTGAACAAATTGCTCCTCTCCTGTGTTTAAGTCGTAGTTTGTTAAGGATTTGAAAACTCAAGTATAAAAGTGCAGCTTCTCAGACAGTGAAAAGAAAATTACATAATAACACAAGCACACAAGTGAAGGTCTCACCAACAATCAGTGAAAACAAGATGGCAAAATCTTGTTCTGGGTGGAATATCTTTCATCCTGGTGGGGAGAGACGATTTTCAGCCATCCAGACACGGTATCTAACCCGTCAAAGTTAATCTGGTTGGGGTTTTGCTGCTTGGATGCTTGTGGAGCTGGCTTCAATATAGACCCAGCATTAGTTCAAAGGATGCGGCGGAGACATTGCTGATGAAGTTCAGCAGAGGTGGATTGGTAAGCAGAGAGGTGATAGATTATCGAGCGTAGATAGGATGCAGATTTGAGGTTAATATTAGGTCAAGCAAGATCTTATGAAATGGCAGAGCAGGCTCGATGGGCCAAATGGCCTATTCCTACTCCTTGTTCGTATGTAAATTATCCTGTACTCTCATGTGTTGTTGATACACAGTCCAGGTCTTTCTTAGTACAAGAGTGTGGTGACAACAACTGCGCTGTACACTTAAGACATTGCATAGAATCACAGAATGCCTACAGTGCAGAAGGAGGACATTGATCCTACACAGACCACAATACCTGCACCCCCCCCCCCCCCCCCCCCCCCCAGGCTCTATCCCCATAATCCCACATATTTACATGGGGAGAACATGTTAACTCCTCACTGAGAGTGACCCGAGGCTGGAATTGAACCTGGGTCCCTGGTGCTGTGAGGCAGCAGTGTTAACCCCTTCCATTTTGTCTTTGGACGTCAGCCAGGAAAGCTGCTTGTTTGACTTGGATTGTTCTGCCAACAAATGAAGACTGCTCATTTTTGTTCTAGGAGGTCATATACTTCATTTTCAGCAAAGCAGCAGAAGAGCCAGACTCAGCTTATAACTAACTAACTCACTGGCATATCAACTGGCCAGAGTGCTTAAAGTATATTGTGAACAAATGAGAAAATCTACAACAACACAAATTCCTCATAATCCAAAGGCTCGAGGCATTTTCACAGTTTCAGTGACCAAACTCTCCAGTTAAACTTCATTTCAGAAATAGCTGTCTAAATGTTAACTCCTTCATCTGTGACTAACAATCTACACATTTCCAACATGTTCCATTTTCAATTTAGATTTAAAACTTTTTCTCTCATTTTCCTCTGCACTATAAATGGAGTCCTTGACAGAACAAATTGTACAAGGTCTGAGCAATGGGCTGATAGATCTCTCTCATTTTAGAATTATGTATCTCTGAGCCACAGCTTTAATGATTTAACTGACCAAAAGAAGTTTCCATTGGCAAACTGATTAACAAAAGTCAAAAACAAAATACTCATGGATGCCAGCGATCTGAAATGAAATGAGGAAATGCTGGAAAATGAAACAGGTAAAACTTGACCTCTTTGAGAAACCTGACAGTTTATATGAATGGTTGACAGAGGAAGAGAGCCTCATTGAAATACTGTAACCACAGATCTACCTCTCCAGAGAGAATTATTCAGATCTCCCCAAAATGAAGGATGGGTAGAGGTCAGGTTTTACACACACACCAATTTAAGTGGGCTGCGTTTGAGTTAAGTATTCCTCATGAAAAAAACTGATGCAGTTTTGTGAGTCATGAATGAATGTCTACACGAGGGAACACGGAAAAGAACTCAAGGCAGAATGTCCAGTTGATGAAACCGACCTCAAGTACCATGAATGCCTTTTGACTGAAATATTACAATCAGACATTTGGACAATTTGAAATAAAAACAAATTCTCAATCAGTTCCACATTATCTCTCATAAGCATATAAGAATATGTCATTTCAACACATACAATAATTAGCCTAAGAGGCCTTGTGGTACAATGACAGCATCTCTACCTCTGGACCAGATGCTCTGGATTCAAATCCAATGCCAGGGGGTGGCACAATGGCACAGTGGTTAGCACTGCTGCCTCACGGCGCCCGGGACCTGGGTTCAATTCCAGCCTTGGGTCATATTCTCCTCATGTCTGCGGGGGTTTCGTCCAGGTGTTCCGGTTTCCTCCTGAAGTCCAAAGATGTTAGGTGGATTGGCCATGATAAATTGCCCCTTAGTGTCAGGGAGACTCGCAGGGTATATACGCTGGGTAATGGGAATAGAGCCTGAGTGGGATTATTGTCAGTGCAGACTTGAAGGACTGAATGGCCTCTTCTGCACTGCAGTGACTCTATGACTCTATGAATACTGTAATCCCTGCAACTGACTGGAAAGGTGTCAGGAACTGTTCGGTTTGTACACTTGGCTCACACTACAGCTGCCAACCCATGCACAACTGCTCTTGACTCTGGCCAACTGCAGGAATCTATCAAAGGTTATGTACTCTCAGCCTGCATTGGGCCGTGCAATGTAAGCATTTACCATGGGAATTCCAATGTTAGAATACACACTTACACGTGTGTATGTTGCCAGTAATACCAGCACATGACACTACAATGGGAGTTCCACTGTAATAGAGGGTGACTGGTGATATCCACAATACCTAGAATCCAGACTGCTTCAAGGAAAACTCTTCCACTCGATGCCAGTGGATAAATCTGTAATGCGCAATGACAGTACACCTGTGCTGTCAGGTATGCAGCTGGACATGGTGCACATACCAGAATGCAGTTTGTATCTCAGCAAACACTGTTGCAACTAAGAGGAGAGTTCAGGTTAGCATGAAACTGTTGACAAATCACCAAACATCTCACCTTCGCTGTGCAATGGTATTTCATATGGAACATAGCTACTCGGCTTTATTTATTCCAAAATTAATTCTTGTGATTGGTATTTACTCATCATGCAGCAATGTATGATAACCGTGTTTAATTCACCGTGGAAACAATAAACATACACTCTGAAAAGTAATACCACTCTGAAAAGATTACCAAAGAGAGACATTTTCAAACTTCATATCAATCATCAAGGAATGTTCGCACATTTAAAAGAAATTGTGGTAAGCTCTATATTTTTTGATCTATCTTTACTTTGTAGGCAGCTAAAGGAGGGAAAAATCTAGCTTCACTGGGACAAACCTAACCCATAACCTCGACCACCTAGAAGGACAAGGGCAGCAGATGTTTGGATAGGCAAGGTGTGTCTCCCTTAGAAAAGAGGAGGCTAAGGGGTGATCTAACTGAAGAGAACAAAATTATAAGGAGCCTAAACAGGTTTCCACTTGGTGAGGGGTCAATCACTAGGGACATAGATTTAAGGTGATTGGTAGAAGGATTAGAAGGGTTATGAAGGAAAGCTTTTTCACCCAGAGGATGGTGCGTTGCTGGAATTAACTACTTAAGTCAGTGCTTGAGGCCAAAAAGTTCGACTTATCACTTAAAAGGTATCTGATTTGCATCCGGAATGCTGGAACCTGCAGGGCTGTGGACCAGGGGCTGGAAAATGTTTAGGTTTATTTATCAGTGTCACAAGTAGGCTTACATTAACACTGCAATGAAGTTACTGTGAAAATCCCCTAGTTGCCACACTCCGGCACTTGTTCGGGTATACTGAGGGAGAATTTAGCACGGCCAAAGCACCTAACCAATATGTCTTTTGGACTGTGGGAGGAAACTGGGGCAGCCGGAGGAAACCCAGGCAGACATGGGGAGAACGTGCAGACTCCGCACAGTGACCTAAGCCAAGAATCGAACCCGGATCCCTGGCATTGTAAGTCAGCTGTGCTAACCACTGTGCTGCGCATGGGATTAAAATGAGTGGTTTGTTTCTATTATCTCTTTTTTTGGCTGGCGCAGACACAGTGGGCTGAATGACCACTTTCTTCATCTTAACTTTTTTATCGTTCTATGGTTTGGGAAGACAGTCACCTGCAAGTTCCCCTCCAAGTCACACACCATCCCAACTTGGAACTATATCGCTGTTCCTTCACTGTCGCTTGTTCAAAATCCTGGAACCCCTTCCTAACTGCACTGTGAACTGCAGTGGTTCACTCAGGTGCCTCACCATGACTTACCCTCAGACAGTTATGGATGGACAATAAATGCTGGTGAATCCACTGATGCCCACACCCAGTGAAAGAATAAAATTAATAAAAAACTACTTGATTTTCCCCATGAAATACCATCACTAATTTCTCAGAATAGCTCTTTCTGACCCAGGATTGTACTCTAGTCCTTGTAAAAGCATTTTGTTTATACAAATGTTCAGGTTATTCTACACGAAGAGAGCCAGAGAAGAGACAAGCTTCTACAAGCATGACAGTGTCAGCATTGACAGAGATATTAATAAATAACATGAAGTACATTGTAAAAGCAACATGTTATTCAGCACCATAATATGTCTGACATGCTCACATACAGTCAGTCATCTACTCAGTTCACCTTTGTGGAGATAAGTGGACATACAGAGCATTCGTGAGGCCAGGAACAAAGGGATTAGAAGCAGAAGTAGGCCATTTGGTTCCCTCAGCCTGCTCTGCCATTCTATTAGGTCATGACTGATCTTCTATCTCAATGTCAGTTATCTGGAGCATGCTCATATCTCTAGATATCTTTAATATTTAGAAATCTATCCAGTTCTGGCTTTAACATACTCAATGGGTGGGATTTTCCACGCTCCCTGTGGCATTTTTCGTGATGGAGATCTCCTGATCCCGCCACTGATAACAGGGTTTCCTATTCTATACAGCTCCAAAGCCACTAAACCTGTGGCAAACGTTCGCCATTGGCTGGACCAGAAGATCCTGCCAGCGAGAATGGCAGGAAAATTCTGGTCAGTGACTGAGCTCTCTTGAGTAGAGAATTCCGAAGATTCACCACCCTTTGAGTGAAGAAATTTCCCTTTGTCTCATTCCTAAATGGTCTATCCCTTATTCTGAGACAATGTCCCCTGGTTCTAGACCCTTCCACCCACCTCCAGCCAAGGGAAACTTCCTTCCTGCCGGTCAATATTAGGGACCATATCTTACCGTTGATCTTGAGTACTGTCTGCAAGTCTGTCATGTGAAAGTCATGCAGCTTGTTTGTGTTGCTGAAGTAAACTGTTCATATCTCACATCTTAGATGAGAGTGTGAGAAAGACTATACCTTCACAATGGCACCGTGGTTAGGGTGGCACAGTTGTTAGCACTTCTGCCTCACAGCGTCAGGTCGGGGTTCTTTTCCAGTCACTGTCTGTGTGGAGTCTGTGCGTTCTGTCAGTGTCTGTGTGGGTTTCCTCTGGGTGCTCTGGTTTTGTCACACAGTCCAAAGATGCGCAGGTTAGATGCATTGGCTATGCTAAATTGCTCCTTAGTGTCAGAAGGTGTTTAGGTTAGGAGGATTAGTGGGGTAAATGAGGAATAGAGGGATAGGGCAGGGGGTGGGAATGGGTAAGATGCTCTGTCGGAGAGATGGTGCAGACTCAATGGGCCAAATGGTCTCCTTCTGCACTATAGAGATCCTATGATTTTATTGCGAGACGGATTTCTCTTCACTTCCAGACACTTCATAGCTTGCCAAAGGCAATGTCAGCTTTAGCTGATCTGCTATTGAATTTGTCAGCATGTGAACTGCTTAAGAGGGTGCTGCAAGTGAATGCAACTTTGTCAACTGCATCTGTAATAGGTGGCTTCACATTATTTGATATCAATGCATCAAAAATGGGGTGCCTCACACCTCTTCCTTTTCAAATGAGGATTTGCCAAGCACTTCATTATTGAAATCAAATCCCCTTAACTGACTTTAAAGCATCATAACTTTAATAAATTGGCAACTCAATTCGAAGTTAACGCATGCCTTCAGCTGATAGCTACCCATTTTGCTTAGGCACATCTAAACACAGATACTTTTAGCACAAGGATCCAATATTTGCTGTTCACCCAAGTGTGAAACAGTAGCTTAGACATGGACAGAAACTCTTATCATGGGCAAGAGAAGGATTAAAGAGGAAAGTGTCACAAACTGTAAGCAGAAACACGTCCACTCCTTCACCAATCCTATTTTCAGGATTGAAGTATCAGATTGGCAATGCAGGAACGCTCAATTCATTTAGTGGTGACATCAAAGCACCGCAGCAATCTCCATAACACTGGATAGATTTAACAGGTTTATTCAACGGGTGATTTTCTTTGATATGTGCCCATCATTACTGCTAATCACTGCCAGAGGTGAATTTATAAATCAAAGTCATTGCCTGGAGAGAGAATAGATCTCTCTTTTGCTTTGTAGAACACATGATGTCCGGGGGCCTTGAGTGCAATTTTAGCAAAGAGCCTGGACTTGTCAGGAAGATGGAAAGGCCCATATAGCTATGTTCTTTTTTAAATTTCTCTTTGTGGGTCTCAGAGAAGCAGGCGATAAAATAATTTTTTTAAAAATTCATTTTTACACAACGTGAGCGCCACTGGCTGATCCAGCATTTATTGTCTGTCCCTAACTACACTCTATTCCAGACAGCATTTGAGAGTCAACCACATTGCTGTGGGTCATGTGTAGGCCAGACAAGGTAAGAACGGCAGATTTCTTTCCCTAAAGGACATTAATGAACCAAGTGGGTTTTTGCAACAATGCTTTCATGGTCATCAGAAGACTTTTAGTTCCAGATTTTAATCATCTACTGTGGTGGGATTTGAACCCCAGGCCCCAGACATTTTTTTTAAAGTTTATTTATTAGTGTCACAAGTAGGCTTACATTAACACTGCAGTGAAGTTACTGTGAAAACCCCCTAGTTGCCACACTTTGGCGCCTGTTCAGGTACACTGAGGGAGAATTTAACATGACCAATGCACCTAACCAGCATGCCTTTCGACAGTGTGAGGAAACCAGAGCACCTGGAGGAAACCCTCGCAGACACAGGGAGAACTTGTAAACTCCACACAGACTGCGACCCAAGCCAGGAATCGAACCTGGGTCCCTGGCGCTGTGAAGCAGCGGTGCTAACCACTGTGCTTCTGTGCTGCCCCAATGATGTTGAAACACTGTCATCACAAGTGAAAACAAACCAAAGAATAAATTTACATTTTGATTAGGTTTCCCATTTGGCTGTGAGGTAGCAATGCTAAGCACTGTTCCACTGTGCTTGGTCTGGTCTCTGAATTACTAGTCCAGTGACAATATCACTGCGCCACTGCTTCCCTATAAATGTTTTGACCTCCTGTACTCCAGACTTCATCCTGATCCAGCTCCTTCCCTCCTACAATCCCATTCCTCAGATTTACCCGAGTGTCGGCTATGCATGGTTCTTGGCAGCCAGCAACATCTTTCCGCTCACTGCAGGTGGGAAGTTGGCAGTCAGCTCAATGGTGAGGACCAGGAATTAAAATGGTCTAGATCTAATTCCTGCCTAAAGGCCCAAAACCTTTCTGGAGTTAAAATCAAATAGGATTCTCCAATCTCACCCGTACCCATCATACTACCAACAAGAATGGAGAAGTTGGCATGAGAAAATCCCAGCTGTGGATGAGGTCGGAGGTTTCTGGCACTGATCTTCTTCATTAGCAGACGTAACATTTCAATGAAATATTCATTCTACTATCCCAATTTAAAACAGAGATGAGGAGGAATTTCTTCACTTTGTCACAGAGGGCTGTAGAGACTGGGTCATTAAGTATGTTCAAGGCTGAGATAGGCAGATTTTTAATCAGTAAGGGAATCAAGGGTTATGGGAATAAGGTGGGAAGATAGAATTGATGATGATATCAGATCAATCACGATCTCAGTGATTGGCAGAACAGACTGAATGGGCCAAATGGCCTACTTCTGCTCCCATATCTTATGGCCACTTTCTTAAAGTGCCACCACACATCTGGTGCAAGTACATCCACAGTTCTGTTAGGAAGAGAATTCCAGGATTTTGACCCAGTGACAGTGAAGGAATGATGATATTATTGCAGGGCAGAATAATGCATGGCGTGGAGGGGAACTTGCATTTGGTAATGTTCTCAAGCATCTACTACCCTTGTCCTTCTTGATAGCAGAGACTGCAGTTGGTATACAAAATTACCCCGAGGACACTGAGTTAAATAGAAAGTCAGCACTGGCTACCCACTCCTGATTACCATCCAGTGCATCCAATAAAAAGAACACGTAGATGGGATATCAAGTGAAGATATCTTTAGGATCACTGGTCTAAACTTAAGCAAGCTATGGCACAGTTGCGGGTACGTGTGTCTCTAATACGTTCATAAAGGGGGAGGAGGGCGCGTGGGAGAAAATTTGGAAAGGAAATAAACAATGTTTGATTAACATAGTCAACAAATAAAAATAAATCACTTTGGAACAACATGCACTCTTATTAATTACTAATTGGCAAGACCTTCAGATCAAAACCCAGGAGCAAAAGATCCAAACAGGCAGGCTGAGGGCCAGTTCAGAAATTTATAAAATAGCATGGCAATGCTTTCACGTATTCTGTCAAGCACACAAAAGAAAAAAAGTAATATTCCTTCCACCACTTAAATAACTTAAAGATTGCGATCCCTTTGCTGCGATTCCTCGTTAAAAGATTCCTGGTTCCCTGAGGATTCCGACTTTTTCTCACTTCAAACTCCGCAGCCGATAAAGCTGCTGCCGGTTGCAAACATTTGCAGATTTTAAAACGTGATTCTCATAGCGTTTCTGGCAAGACCTTTCAATTATAGCTAGCGTCTACGTCTTAGATTTTCCAATGCCATCTCCTTTTTTTCAGTTTTGCGTGGCAATTTAAATACATCTAGCTTCAAAAACAAAAGGAAATAATAAAAACTAAACAATTATTTGGAATGTTTTGTGCAACACGAACATTAGGAACACTTTCCTCACGTGACTGCACCCAGTTTTCTGCCAGGTTGAAGATGATTAATTGGGACTGCGCTAGTTTGTTTTAGAGGATGTTAATTTTTTGCCTACATCAGGTACACTTCATTTACGAGGTGAGTCACAGTGTGCAGAGCTCCAAGGCCCCAGATCAATGCAGGGCTGATGAGTTCTGTATGAAATGACACAGATTAAGGCTAAAAATAGCAGCCTATGGCCTGATCTATTTTCATCATCCAAAGCCTTACTCAAGAGAGGTCCAAGGTCTTCTGTTTTCTCTTTGTTCTCCAAAGTGAAACGCACGGTTATTATAAGGAAGGTTTCAGTGTTTGTCAGAATGAGTCCAGAGACCGCAGCTGCAAGTGACAGTAATTGACATCTCTACATCAAGACAAAACTATTCTTCGTATGTTATGGAGCCCAGCTTTTTTAAAAAAAAGCTCCTTTCATGGCATGTGGTGTCGCTGGCTGGACCAGCATTTGTAGCCCATCTGCAATCGCCCTTGGGAAGGTGGTGTGCCTAAATCACAAAACACTAGCATGCAAATTTAGCAGGTAATGCCGAAGGCAAATGGAATGTTGGCCTTTATTTCAAAGGGAATGGAACTTAAAATAGAGATATCTTGCTAAAACTAAACAAGGCACAAGTAAAAGCACACCTAAAATACTGTGAATTTTTTTTATTTATTAGTGTCACACGTCGGCTTACAATAACACTGCAATGAAGTTACTGTGAAAATTCCCTGGTTGCTGCACTCCGGTGCCTGTTTGGTTACACTGAGGGAGAATTTAGTACTAACCAGCATGTCTTTCGGACTGTCAGAAGAAACTGAAGCACCCAGAGGAAACCCATGCAGACATGGGGAGAACGTGCAGACTCTGCACAGACAGTGTTCCAGCCAGGAATCAAAGCTGGGCCCCTGGCGCTATGAGGCAGCAGGGTTAATCACTGAGCACTGCACCGCCCTTGTTCCCCTTATCTCAGGAAAAGTATATTGGCATTGGAGGCAGCCCCGAGAAGGTTTACTCGGTTGACCCTGGGTATGGAGGGATCTTCTTATGAGGAGAGACTGAGTAACTTGGGCCTGGGCTCATTGGAGTTTAGAAGAATGAGAAGGGACTTTATTGAGACATACAGGATTCTCAGGGGCCAAGGTAGATGCTGAGAGGTTGTTTCCCCTTGGGAGAGAGTCTAGAATCAGACTATAATCTCAGAGTGAGGGGTCAGCCATTTAAGACAGAGATGAGGAGGAATTTCTTCTTTTTGCCAAAAAGGGGGCTAGAGTCTAGTTCATTAAGTATGTTCAAGGATGAAATAGACAGATTTTTAATCAGTAAGGGAACCAAGGGTTATGGGGATAAGGTAGGAAGATGAAAATTGAAGATCATATCAGATCAGTCATGATCTCATCGAACGGCAGAGCAGATTCAATGGGCCAAATGACAACTTCAGCTCCCAACTCTTATTCTTACTCTTAGCACCTTCTTAAACTGTCACCAAACATCTGCTGCAGGTGTACCCGCAGTGTTGTTCAGGAGCGAATTCCAGGATTTTGATCCAGTGGCAATGAAGAAATGATGATATTGTTGCAGGACAGAATGGTGTGTGGCTTGGAGGGGAACTTGCATAGTGTTCTCAAGCATCTGCTACTCTTGTCCCTGGTGGCAGAGATTGCAGGTTTGGAAGGTGCTGTTGAAGAAGCCTTGTTAATTGCTGCATTTCATCTTGTATGTAATACGCACTGCTGCCATTGTGCATCAGTGGTGGAGGGAATGAATGTTTAAGTTGGTGGATGGAATGTGAATCTTGTTATTGAATGGTGCCAAGTTTCCTGAGTGTTGTTGACGCCGCACTCACCTAAGTGTGGAATATTCCTTCATGCTCCAGATTTAGCCTTACAGATACTGGACAGGCTTAGGGGAGTCAAAAAGTGAGTTACCTGCCTCAGAATTGCCAGCTTCTGCTCTGCTCTTGTAGCCACAGTACTTAAATGCTACAACAGCATGTTTTATCTGTCCATGGTACTAGCAACCTTTGAACTGCTTTGTGACCTTACCCAGAGAGTTAATCATTTGTCTTCATCTCTTGGTGGTTATAGATAGGCACGATCAGTTACACTCTCCAGGTCAGGCATCATACATGACACACTGTCATAGCTTGAATGCCGAGCTATTCATAATCTGCTAATGATCAGAAGTGCTGTGTCTAGCGATCTCTTCATCAGTTATTTTGCACGTGCCTGTGGATATTGACACAGGTAACTACAAGCGAGACACGCAGCACCAGTGAAAGGTTGCTGAAGCTTGTTAAGACACAGGCTGCTTCTACTAATGGGGTTCTGACTAGCAGACTGCAGCAAATGATGCATGGGAGGCACAGGAAAATAGCAAACTAATACAAATAACACACGCACACCAGCTAATTTCTTCCAAACCATAGAGTGAAAGGAATGGGAGGGCATTTCTTAAAACACTGCCACATCATAAAAACAACTGTGTCTTAAAAATTTACAACCATATTCTCACGTGATGTAGTGTGTTGAGTAATGTAAATAAAATCACTATTAGGAGGGATCAGGAGCCCAGGGCTCTGCTGAGCCCAATCCATCCACACCGCCTCCACCCTGTCTGTTCCTGCCACCAAGCCTGGGGGAAACCAGCTCCTCGGCCCTGTGGAGTGTGAGAATGATGGTGCTATGTCCCTGCCACCCTCTTTTCAGCCCCGAATAAGGAGGGGCACTCCCTCAGCTGTGATTTGGAGAGGAACCCAGGAAGGAGGACACAGAAAGTGTTGTCTGCATACCAGCCTGCACAACCTCTTTAAAGCAAGGGACGTCTTTTGACATGAAGGGCAGGGAAGGCCTGCAAATGGCCCCTCCCAACCTCTCTCCCCGGAAAGACGATTCTAGGAGCCCCACCCCCTGGCCTTGAAGTGAAGCTATCTCCTCTCTAATGACCTCTGAGCAGGGAACACCGCAGACAGTGCTGGCTGCCTGAGCGCTCACCTCCAAAATCCCCCCCAGAGGTGAAGATGCCAGGTTCATGCTTCTGTTGTAAAAGGCATTGACGTGACATCACACCGGTGCCCGCTGAGAATTCTGTGTGGTCTCAATATCTGGAGAGAGTGCTTGCTAATAACATGCTAACGTATTCAAGGGAGATTTCTGCAGTGTGCAGCGGGTTTCACACCACTCCACCGGCAAAGGGCTGGTAAGATCGGAACTTGGTGCGAGTTGCACTCTCCGGATTTTCAGCCCCCATCGTCATTCCCGCAAACAGTGAATGTGGGCTCAAAATCACCCCCAATGGCTACATTCAGCATTTCTCAAACTTAAATCTAAACATAGAAAAGGATCAGCAGCCATCTTTGGGACAGACCTAATTCCACCTTTCAAAACAGATGCAGCTTTAATGCAATACTGAGTTATTAACTTAAAGAAGGATGTGGGTTGTTACTCCCGACTGTGTGCATGTACCTCCAGCTGGACTCAAAGAGGCTTTTCATTTTAAATTACACACAGCTGCATAATTGCAAGATTAGCAATGATTGTATTGTGTACCTTTTCAATCTCTAACAATGCTGTGGACTAAAATATTATGAGCAGCCCACTGTCCAGCCTCCAAAGGAGCTTGGTATTCCTGAAGGAGAAATGATGTGTTTATATTGCTATCAAGCTGATAACATCTCACAAGACCACTGCTGTGTGATTAGTTTTCGGGTAAAACTACAATAATTAGATGACTGTCTAATAACCAGCACTACAATTAATAAAAACCACAAGAACGTATTCAGCTTCTAGACTCAATCTCTTGCTAGGATACGTACCCAAGGTAATCTGGTTACAGTGTTATTCTTAGAAAGACACCCTAAGCGATTATTACACTAAAAACAATGTGTTTCACATGCCACTGGTCAAAACTGAAAGTTTTCAAGTTTTAATTATACACATCTTTATTTTCTCATCACATTACTCCTACATTCTATTTTCTAGTGGGACAGGACACATTACTCTGGCTTAGAGCACCAAATCAGTCTGGTTTAGTTAATTGCAGAGTAAAAAGTAAAATTTCCTCAAGGTACAGACAAATCAAACACTGCATCATTAAGGCAGAGTATCGCACTGATCAGAACGAAAGTGAATGATCAGGAAACAGGCTGCAACAAAATTATTGAAATTAACTTAATGTCCTAAAATACAGGGTGTTCAGAAAGGCAAGGAGGAGCAGAAAAAATGGGGGTGGGGGGGTGTATGGGGGGTACAGCTGTATATCTCAGGGACAACCATGATGTACATAAAGTTGAGGGACAATATAAACTGCAGAAATAGATACTCTGGTGAAAATCTCTAATGTAAGAGGATCTAACTTTGCCATTGGCTTACACTGTACATTGAGAATTCAGCTCAGCTTTCGAATACAATTTGCTGCATTGCATCTTACGTATAGCACACATTTTTGCCACTATCTGCTGGTGGTAGAGGGAGTGAATGCTTAAATTGGGGGATGGGGTACCAAAGCAGGCTGCTTTGCCTTGGATGATGCTGAATTTCTTGAATGTCGTTGGAGCTGCAGTCATCCAGGCAAGTGGAGAGCATTCCATCGCCCTCCAGACCTATAACTTGTGGATGAAGAATAAGGAAGTGAGTTACTCTCCTTAGAATTCCAAGCCTCTGTTACCACAGCATTTACAGAGTTGATCCAGTTAAGTTTCTATTGATTAAGTAACTATCACATTTTTCAAGACACCTAGAAAAGAGCTACATTCTAACAACTGCAAGAAGAATTAAAACAAGTTGATTTGGGGTGGATTTTGCCTATAAATTTGTGCGTGATAACAGAAATGGGGCAGCATTTTTGCAGTCCTCAAACTAGAACTGCAGAAAACTTAAGAGAATCAACATGAACAAAAGATATGTGATTGGACTGAACAAAACAGTTGCAGGTTAAATCTAGACAATTCTGCTTAGAAAATGGGCAAGACACATACTTGATGAATGGTTTAGACATAGCCTACTTGAATGTCTCAGAGTTTGGCTAATTTACCACTATTATCTCCCTGCCTAAATCAGCTGGGATACTTCCTAAAGAGGCTGGAAAATGGGGTCTACTCCTAGCTCTGCCCCACAATTCTGCCTTTCCTTCTTTCCCAGAGCTGCAGCTGACCACTTTCTTGCCTGCTGTCCGTACACGCTAGCAAGGTGGCAAGACCATGAATCCCAATCATTGAATCCTGCTGCCCACTCCTCCTCAGGATCACTGATGGAAGGCGATAGTCGACTCATCACCTGAGGCAGCTAGGTATAGCACTTAGAGCAGATGTGATCATAGGTTACGGGGAGAAAGCAGAATTAGGATATTGAGTTGATATTGATCAGCCATGATGGTGCTGAATGGCAGAGCAGGCTTGAAGGGCCAAATGGCCTCCTTCCTGCTCCTATCTTCTATGTTTCTGTGTCCCAAGCTGGCAATGCCAATGACCTTGATATTTCCTGATTGAGAAAGTAGATTGAAAAATCATCCAAAACCAGACTTGTCTTCTCCTTTAAGCACAGCAGCAGAGATCCTCTAATGTTGCAGTGAGAGGGAGGCACAGTGACGCAGTGATTAGCATTACTGCCTCATAGCGCCAGGAACCCAGGTTCGATTCCCGGTTGGGTCACTGTCTGTATGGAGTTTGCACATTCTACCCGTGCTTGCATGGGTTTCCTCTGGATGCTCTGCTTTCCTCCTACCATCCAAAGGTGTGCAGGTTAGGTGGATTGGCCATGTTAAATTGCCTCTTAGTGTCAGGGGGACTAGCTAGAGTAGATGCATGGGATGATGGGGATGGAGGTTGGGTGGGATTGTGGTTGGTGCACTCAATGGGCCGAATGAGCTCCTTCTTCACTGTAAGGATTCTATGACATCCCTGTTAGATTCTTTAGCACAAGGGCCACGGTTCAAACTGGCAGCTGCAGGATTGGCATCAGTAAGTTTTATTTCCACATCATCCTTCGTGCAGGGTTACATATAAGAATTGCTTTGAAGTCAATTCTTGCTCTCCAACACTCCTTTGAGTATTTCATGGAATAGCACAACACAACGCAGCTATTTGGCCCATTAAGACAGGTGCTAGTTCTTTCAAAGAGTGATCCAGTTGGTCTCACTTCCCTGACTTTCTTTTAATTTATCCCCTTCCCTTTTGAAAGCTACTATTGAAATGGTTTCGAGAAGGAGCCAGATATATTTATGATTTTAAAAAGGGGTTAAAAGGACATGGGGAACAGATAAGGAGGTGGATTTGAAACCAGAAAGAATCGTCCATGATCTGATTGAAAGGCAGAGCAGGCTCGAAGGGCTCGATTGTGTACTCCTGCTCAAAGCTCCTATGTTCGTATTTTTCTGTGAAAACTCCTTCTCAGTTGTCCATTCAGGATCAAGTGCTTATAGCAACATGTAAACATCGAACCAAGTTCATACCGATTCCAAATTTCAAAAGGAAAGGATAAATGTGCATATTCTAATATATTGTCAGACATTATAGTCCAAGGAAACTTCACATTTTTTGCTGAGCACAAGAAATTGTCCAATCAAAGTTATGGCTCTAAATGTGCAAATCCTGCAATAGAATGTTGACTTTTCACTTCCCTGCTGACGACAGCAGTATGAGAAATCTGGAAAACTGTAGGTACTCAGCATAAAATTTACATATTTCTCTTTGGACTACACTGCCTGAGAATATTGCAGGATCCTACAGATACTACACTGCCTCAAACACTACACAGATAACACGTAACCAAGAAATGAAAAAGTGTTCACTGTGCCATCAAGAGCAAAACAAGGGGATTGACTGGTTAACAAGCAGCTGGTTATTGGAGTGCCTGGCATTGTCATTCAGATCTTGATTGGTTAGTAATTCAACAGAATAGGAGTGTGTGCAAAGATAATCTGATGCAGGGCAGGCTGTTCGTATAATGTTCAGTAAGAAGGCAGCATTTTGATGGGCAGTGCCATGAAATTGATAACTCCCTTCTCACAAGTCATAGCCAGCTGCATACTGGAAACATCACAATCACTTTAACTAATCGTGACATGAAAATTTAATTACATGGCTGTCGCATTAAACCAGTGGAATTTGCACAGAATTAGAGGCACATTGCACTGGGGAGGGGAAGTTATCAAAATGAGATTATTAAATTACTTCTCCACTGGTTCACAGTCATCAATTTACAATAATAAGTAATCGCGGATCAACTGCACACTCACACACATCTTTGTATAGTTCTTCTTAATCTGCTGCATGCTGCACTTTAACCATCAAACATCAAATACATCAAATACCAAAGTGAATCAACTGTGAAGTAAAATGTTATGGGATGTGTATATATGTAAATGGCTATTACCATAAGGTCCAGTTATTCTATTATTGAATGGCAGTTTTTTTCTTTTTTTCAAAATTAACTGAAATGGAATTAACTCTTGTTGAGGTACAATCATTAAGCTAGAAAGATACCACTTTAACCAGGAATAGTACATGTTCTTCGTCTTTGCAATGTGGAGAAACTCTAATCAGTTGTTTTTGTTGGGCCATATTTACACTGTATTTCAGATTCCAGGCAATAATCACCACATTTATTTTCTCTGACGTCTACCTGCCTAAAACTTGAACAGACTGATCCAGAAGATGACTGCACCAATCCCCAGATAGACATATAGCTCTTTTCCAATGGACAAAGAAGAAATGTTTAGGAAGCAAGAAGGAGAGGGCCCAAACCACTCATTGTGTGAAAAAGCTTTTTCTCACATCACATTTGCTTCTTTTGTTTTAAATCTGTGCCCTCTTGTACTCAATCCTTCTACAAGCAGGAAACAGTTGTTCCCTATCCATATGTACAACTCATGATTTTGAGATCTCCTCTTCTTGGCCTTCTTCTCTCCAAGAAGAACAGTGCCAATTTCTTCAATCTATCCTCATAATTAAAGTTTTTCTTCCCTAGAACCATCCTTGTAAACCTCTTCTGCAATTTTTCCAATGCGTTCATATCCTTCCTATAGTGTGGTGTCCAAAACTGTACACAACACTCCATCTTAGATCTAACTAGTTTGTTGCATAAATTCAGCATAACTTCCTTGTCCCTATTAATAAAGCTGAGAACACTACATGCTTTATTAACTGTTATCTCTACCTATCCTGCCACCTTCAATGATCAATGCATATATACGCCCAGGTCCCTCTGCTCCTGCACCCCTTAAGAATTTTAACCTTTATCTCATCTTCTCTCTCCATGTACTTCCTACCAAAATGCATCATCTTACACTTATCCACTAGCTATGAAATTGATCTGCCAGCTATCTGCCCACTCCACTCACTCGCCAATGTCCTTTTGAAACAAAAATGCTGGAAAATCTCAGTTGGGCTGACAGCATCTGTGGAGAGAGAATAGCACCAACGTTTTGAGTCCGGATGACCCTTCGGCAGAGCTGAAATTCCTTTTGAAGTTCTGTACTATCCTTACAGTTTACCAACTTCCAAGTTTCATATCTTTCATAAACTTTGCAATTGTCTTCTGCTCACCAAATCCACATCATTAATACACACTGTCCCAATACTGACCCTTGGGGAATTCCATTACATACCTTCCTTTTGCTCAGAGTAAACTGGCCAACATTCAGGTAAATTTGTATCCACATTGCTACTGGTCCTTTTATTCCATGAGCTATAATCTTTCTCATAGATCTGTTGTGTGCCCCTGTATCAAATACTTTTTGGAAGTCCATGTATACCACATCAACAGCATTGCCCTCACTGACCCTTTCTGTTACCACCTTCGAAAACTCCAGCAAGTTAGTTGAACATGATTTCCCTTTTACAAAACTACATTGCCGTTTTCTAATAAACTTATATTTTTCTATGTGACTACTAATTCTATCCTGAACAGTTGTTTCTAGAAGCTTCCCCATCACCAAACTTACTGCTCTGTAATATTGGGCTTATCCTTATAAGGGTGTAGTATTTGTAAACCTCCAGTCCTCTGGCACCTCTCCTGGCTCAAAGGAAGGCTGAAGGATTATGGCCAGTGCCCCTGCAATTTCCCCTCTCACTTTCTTTAATATCCTTGGATGTATTTTATCTGGCCCCAGTGTCTTCTTCTCAACTTCAAGTACTGACAGTTTATCCAGTACCTGATCCTCATTAATTTTGAATGCTTCTCGAGACAGAATTTCCCCCTCTACTAGTATGGCCGGGGGAGCATCTTCCTCCTTGGTGAAGATACAAGGTATTCATTTAACACCTCCACCATGCTCCATGTGTAAATTCCATTTTTGGTCCCTCATCAGCCCTACTACTCATTTACCATCCTTTTACTATTTATATGCCCATACAAGACTTTGGGAATTCCTTTTATGTTGGCTGCAACATAAATGTGTATAAGAACCCAAAAATGGGTACAAACCAAGAGAGTGATTCTCCTATCGCACTGCACTGATTTTTTAGTGCAGCAGGCTGGAAGATTTAAGTGGGGCTGGGTTAGCACAATCCACATTGGGTGCCATGGCCTCTAAGCATCTCCCATCGCCAGATTTTGGGCGCTATCAGCTCTGCACCAGAAATAGGCAATGGAGCTGCATTATATATGCAGCCCTTCATTTTAATGCCCAGGACTGAAGTCTCCGCCAGTATCCCCTCCACCCACTGCCTGGAGTGGTTCAGTGCAGTGGTGGTTACTATTGCTTCCCTCTTACGGGGCTGGGAGGCCGGCAGACAGGGACCTATGTGCATGCTCCAATACGCTATGACAGTTTGGTGAACGTGCAATGGCCCATTCAGTGCTATGCTGCTGGCTTCTCCAGTGGGAATTGGCCTGCCCCCTGATTTTTTGATGTGGTTTAATGCTGGGGCACTCAGCTGTGCAGAGTGTGGGAGATTCGTTTTTAAAATCTCACTGAAAGAAACAGCTCGATTTACTCCAGTTTTCACATGAGTTAGATGTTTGTGGGGGAGGGGGCAATTCTCCCAAGAATATTCTAACAGCAGATAATTAGATTTGGAATTTAGCCCCCTAGTTCACTTCTGGTTATTGAGTACGATCAATTCTGTATTCATGTGCCTGGGCCTTTTCTGTCAATTAGCATTTAATTAATTTATTTAAATGAATATTTAGGACTAGGAAGAATGTGAATTAAAATTGAGCTCAGCAAGAAGAAAACATAACTTTCAATGCCATTCATCGAAAATTGTTGGTCTTTACTCAGAAGAATATGAAGCAGCATGATCCTACACAGCACTTCCAAACTGCACAACCTAAGAATATAATTAGCCATATATTTGTTAATGTTCATTGCAAAAATTATTTCAGACTTCAATGTGGTCACTGAAAATTAAGCAACTTATTATCTAAGGCTGACACAAAGACACAGATCGTCAACTGGATAAAATAGGTAGTGAATTGGCAATTAGTTGACCGAAAATGCTTGTACATGTGATTGTACTGACAACAGGGCCAAGAATGTATGCTATTAGAGCACAAAGCTTTGAAATGCCCCCTGGGGAAAGAGGCAGAAAATGGGATTAGAGTAGATAGCTCCAGCTGAAGAACTAGCAGCAGCACAGGTGTGACAGACTGAGTGACCTCCTTCTGTACTGTACGTTTCTCTGGCTTAATCAGTGGAAGGGGATCATACTGTAACATCAACTACATGACAAGGCTTACTCAGATCAAAATTGATCTGAACCAATTAGACCTTCCTTGTTACTGCATCCCACGTTAATCTATCCCACAATTCTGCTAAAGTCTGAGTAAAGTTCATTTGAACTTTAAGTGGTCCCTTCAGTGCTAAGTTGTTACTGTGGCACGTCTTCCAAAGTGTACGCCTCCTTGCCTTTCCTTCCAGCTGAGGATCATGAAGAGAGAAACTCACGAAGGAACAACAGATACAAAGTTCATTGGCACAGTTAGAATGGAACAATAGCAAGCACTGATAATATCATGTTATGCATGGTATAAAGTGGTGTAAAGCAGATTTTCAATATCCAGGGTTCAGCTGAGAGCCAAAACTGTTTGTGGTTTATGGTGTTAACTCTCTTAGGTTAATTAGCTTCTTTGAGCACCCTCGCAACTATCCACCACAAACTGAACCGTTTTCACCTGGGTTTTAATTTCACAAATTTTGTGACAGCCCATTTGTCATGAAAAGAAATCTCTTGCATGCTTTCTCCTGTCAATAATTCCATCAGCACACACATGCTAGGTGTGAAGACTAAACAATGTGAATTTCCCCAGGCTCCCTTCTGCAAATATTTTGCCCTGTGTAAATTTCCCAATATACTATGTATACAGGGAGTAAAAAGCCATGCGTGAGTAGTAAACCTGAGGCACTGAACACAAACTGTAGCATCAGCAAAACTCCAAAACACTTCATAATCAAATTCTGTTTATTGCATTGTACCCATCAGGTACAATTTAATGGTATATTTTCCAGCAACAAGATTAATACTGTATTTGGTTCCATAGTATCTCTGCAATAATTATGGATTCATATGCAGATACATTATGGGTTACGACCATTAATTGTTTAATATAATGAATGAAATTAATTTTTTTTAAGGAGTAGCCTTAAAGTGGAAAATGTTATTGAAACCTTCCCATTGGGCCATTACCTTCATTAGCACCGACTCACTGAGCTTCTCCCTGTTGACAATCTTTATTGCGACCTTTTGACATGTTACACAGTGGACTCCAAGCTTCACCAATCCTATTGTAAGAAAAACATACGAGAAAGAACTAATTAAGAACCATTAAAAACTGTTTCAATATTGGCATTTTCAATGTCCAGCAGTGATAGAGATTCATAATTATGAGATCATTGCAAACCACTTTATTAAAACAAACCTTTAAAAGCGTTGAAATGCCTAAACATCTCTGAGGTACTGCACTTGCCTTGGGAGGGGACCAGAGCTCCCACATATTTGTGCTATATTTGGGGAGGACACTAGCAAAGTTTAAAACGTTGGCATGCTTAACTCAGTGAAGAAATGCAGACTTTCTTGTATACAGACTTCAGAGCAGAGATCTGCTACAAAGTGAGATGAGTTTTCAGACTAATGTATACATGTACAGTCATTTTAGCAATTCTATTGAGTTCTAACTAGAGCACTTTACCTTTGAAAGAATTTAATTACTTCAGACAAGTTAACAGACAATAGTATCTCCCTCTTCTAAAATTGATTTGAATGTGTTCTCCCCTTTTGAGCTGATTCTTATTCTTAACCGCTCATTCAACGATCAGATATATCCATTGGAGCATTAGAAGACTGCTATTCACATACTGGCAGCTCACCAAAAGCTTTTTCCCATTCCTTCAGGAGTTAATTGTGAATGAACAGAACACTCACCAGTACACCTGGTAGTCAGCGTAATAGGTTTTGCTTTAGAAGGGGTTAAGTGACTACATGACATTTTAGAAGCTGTATACGACATGAGAAACTTACATTGAGCATTCAAACGTGGCAACATCTCTGGACTTTTTGCTCTGATTATCTGCAAAGTCCAAAGATTTTGAAATGGTAGCCTGCAATTTCTTGCAACATTTCAGCGTAACTATACGGGCATTGTGCTATTTTCTTGCAAGAAAATTGTAACACAAAATGTCCATTTATTAAGAAGCAATGGCTATTTTTCTTTGCTTATTCACACTATGTCCAAGATGCATTAGTTTCTTGAAATTACTTTAAGGGATGTGGGCTTCAATGGTTGGATCAGCATTTATTTCCCATCCCTACCAAATTTCAGAGGGCATTTGAGACTTATTGCTGTGGATCCAGAGTCACATGTAGATCAGACCAGGTAAAGGACATTAATGAACCAGATGGGCTTTTATGACAAACAACGACGGTCATTAGACTTATCTGCTATGACGGGATTTGAACCCAGGCCCCCAGATCCTCTTCGGGGTCTATGCATTACTAATCTAGTGACAATACCACTGTGCACCACCTCTTCTTAATTCGTTTGCCACTAATTTAGCTCTGCTACCATGCAAAACATCAGCCCACCTGAATTTGCACAAAGTTAGACCTGAAGCTGCCTTATATTAAGGTAACTGAGATCTCTGGAGTTTGAGAGAAAGTTTCCTGACAAGATATTGTCCCCTACTGAGACCTGCATTATGTATAATCAAGGCTTTGTCAGCATCAACACAGCCAACATGTTTCAGGCTTTCCACAGACATCTAAAAGGACTACATGGCCTTTTCCACTGCGTATACTCTTATCTTACAAAGAACAAAGAAAAGCACAACACTGGAACAGATCCTTTGGCCCTCCAAGCCTGTGCCGATCATGTTGCTCTAACTAATCAAAGAAAAACCTTCTTCACTTATTCGGACTGTATCTCTTTATTCCCTCCCTTTTTGTGTACCCAGCCAGATGCCTCTTAAATATTGCAAATGTGCCTGCCTCCACCACCTCCTTTGGCAATGCATTCCAAACACCCACCTCTATCTGTGTTAAAAACCTTCCCCCGCAATTTCCCTTACTTTTGCCCTCTAACCTTGAACTTGTGCCCCCTTTTAATTGACGCTTCTACCCTTGGAAAAAGCCTCTAACTATCCACCCTGTCTATGTCCCTCATAATTTTGTATACCTCTATCAGGTCTCCCCTCAGGCTCTGTCCCTCCAGTGAAAACAATCCTAATTTATTCAACCTCTCCTCATAGCCAACACCCTCAAGACCAAGCAACATCCTGGTGAACTTTCTTTGCACTCTCTCCAAAGCTTCCATGTATTTCTGGTAGTGTAGCGATCTTCAGTAATAATGGAATAGGAAAAGGAGCAGTGGAGATAAGAAGCTGTGAGAGTGAAGTGCCAAGACAGAAGGGGCTAGCAGATTGAAGTCACAAGCAAAGCAACACAACATTACTCAAGAAATAAACTACATCTGATAAGGATGTGAACCTCCAAAGATCATTCTTAATCATTCATAATTCATTAATGGTAACAATGGCTTTATCTCACTAGTGTTGAATGTTTGACATCATGGTGAAAGTTGTGCAAATTAACCTAAGTTACTGGCTTTAGCAAGGGTGCTCACTGGTCTTTAGTTGTGATGTGGAGATGCCGGCGTTGGACTGGGGTAAACCCACAGTGTCTCTCACACAGTGTGTGCCTTTATATGCCCTGTTTGTGACCAGAACTCCCCACTCACCTGACAAAGGAGCAGCGCTCTGAAAACTAGTGGCATTTACTACCAAATAAACCAGTTGGACTTTAACCTGGTGTTGTGAGACTTCTTACTGTGGTCTTAAGTTGCACATAGAAGTGAGATGTCAAAAGGCCTGGTAATCAAAATGTAAGGGATCTAAAATGAATTTAAACATAGATTTAACTGAGATTAGTACTTCTGGGGTGGCACGGTGGCACAATGGTTAACACTGCTGCCTCACAGCTCCAGTGACCCAGGTTTGATTCCCAGCTTTGGCTACTGTCTGCACATTCTCTCTGTGCTTGCTGGGTTTCCTCTGGGTGCTCTGGTTTCCTCTCAGAGGCCAAAAGACATGCTGGTTAGTTGCACTGCCTTGCTAAATTCTCCCTCAGTGTACCCAAACAGGCACTAGAGTGTGGCAACTAGAGGATTTTCACAGTAACTTCATTACAGTGTTAATGTCAGCCGACTTCTGACACTAAATAAATAAACTTTAAACTTCTTTTTCCTCATTTTGCAAGTTTGGTGATTCTTTGCAGGATGACTGTTTTGAACCTTCCTGATTTTAATTGTAAAAATCCCCAACAAACAGCAATGCAGTAGCTAGTTATTTTCTAAGGGAAATATACCATTTTAAAATCTACCTGCTAGCAATAATTGGTGTCACTGCATTTATGCTTGTTTTTTCTCCAGTTCTTACATGCTGGCAGAGGCAAATAAGCTCCGAAGGATTTTTCGATACAAGTTCCACCAGCAAGATTTGGTGAATTAATTTTTTTGCACAATTTCAACATAAAACTATAATCCTCATCTTGGCATGGGTAAATGAACAAAAAAAAATAATGAAATGGAAAACAGTGAAGAAATCAGCTGGTTGGGGAAGATTTTCATAAGATATAGGAACTGAATTAGGCTATTCAGCCCATTGAGTCACCACCAGCAACAATCCCAACCGCCCTATCCCCGTAATCCCACATATTTACCCCACTAATCCCTCTAAACTATGCATTTATTGCCCCCTCCCTAGTTGCCGTTAAACTTAGTGGCTTACTGGCCATTTCAGCGGGCAGTTGAGAATTTAGCATGGCCAATGCACCTAACCCGCACATCTTTGGACTAGATTTTCATGTGATTACTGCCGGGTAATGACTTTCAACCATTAACTCTATCCAGTCCTGAGAATTTACTATGTTTCACACTTCTCACAAGCCAGAATGCAAAACATTTTTTAATGCTTTCAGAACATATATTGAAGAGGCTCATCCAGCAGTTTGAATCACCTGTTGTTCAACATTCAACATGTGCCCCTAAGTATTAACGATGGCCTAGTAATATTATCCCAAGACTATTAATCCGGAAACTCAGGTAATGTTCTGGGGACACGGGTTCGAATCCCGCAATGACAGATGGTGGTATTTGAATTCAATGAAAAAAATCTGGAATTAAGAATCTACTGATGATCATGAAGCCATTGTCGATTGTGGGAAAAGCCCATCTGGTTCACTTGTGTTCTTTAGGGAAGGAAATCTGCCATCCTTACCCGGTCCGGCCTACATGTGACTCCAGAGCCACAGCAATGAGGTTGATTCTCAGCTGTCCGTAGTAAGCCACTTAGTTCAACGGCAACTAGGGACGGGCAATAAATGCTGGCCTGCCAGTGACATCCATTTCCCATAAATGATTTTTAAAAAAACAATATCATCAGAAAGGGCCAGAAATTTTTGAGTCCTTCAAATGAAAATGAACCTGCTCAGTTTACAGTGGAATATGGGATCGAAGTGGGTATGGGATCGAAATAAGGACTTCGCTTGGCAGTGAGCTTTATTCCTTCTGCATGCTGAGACACAATATCATATTCCCGATTTCATTGTGCCATATTATGAAAGGCCCATGCGTGTGTGGGGGTGTGACTAATTTAGTTAAACTGAAGACAGATAGGCTGCAAGGCTAATGCAGCAAAAGGGGGTCGAGGTGTGAAAGCAAGTACTTTGAAGCAGAGATGAGCAGTGCTAAGGTGGGGTACCAGTAAGCAGCAAGAATGGAAATTTGCATTAAGAAGATGGGGGAGAGGTGACTCAAAGCTTAGCTATTTTATTTCAAAAGGAAAAATGTACAATTGGCAAAGACTGTTAAGGAATAAAGCAAACATTAAGTTTACTTTGACCAAAAAATAACATGAAAGATCTGTATATTTTGGGAATGGGAACTTCCAAAGAAATGTATAAACAGGAGATTTAAAGATAGAAACCTATTTAAAAAGAGATGGAAGGCTGTATAGGAAGATTTGGTTCTGAAGTCCTGAAGAGCCTGTGTGCTGAAACAGACCTGTAAAAAAAGCAGTCTCAGAGAAGACATGTGTTGTTTCTGCAGGGCTTTGGTACAAGTTTTGGTTTACCAGTATTGAATGATAGAGGGAAAAGGCTGTATAATATTTCCCCATTGCAACCGTGGATATTTCTGGTAATCTTACTGGATTTTTTTTAATTGATTAAACTCAATGAGTTGTTGTTCATCCATCATCATCGGTGAGGACCTCGACACCATTAGCCATTTTGAGGCTGGTTGTGGTGTGTCTGAAGATGACTGATCAGGCCAATTCGGGCACGGAATATCCTGACACATATTGGACAGACTTGTGTAGACACTGTAGTTGTTGCGCTGGTGGCTGTGGACTTGCGCAGCTCACGCTTAAGTTGTGCTTCAGCAATGCACCTTGCTTTGTAAGCTTGACAGCCTTTGTTGATGAGGCAGCGCCCGGTAGGGCAGTTTTGTCCCTACCTACCTGGTCGTGTTTATGTCCAGGTGGTTGTGTCAATGTCTAGCGACTTCAGGGAGGCCTCGGGTGTGTCTTTGAAATGTTTCTTATGCCCTCCATGCGAGCGTCTTCCAGCAGAGAGTTCTCCAAAAAGGAGCTGCTTGGATATGCACTCGTCTGACACATGGATAACATGACCTGCCCACTGGGTCTGCGCTCTCATCAGCAGTGTGTGGACTGATGGTAGACTTGCTCTAGAGAGAACTTCAGTGTCTGGTACTTTGTCTTGCCATCTGATGCGTAATATTCTGCGAAGACAAGTCATGTGGAAATGATTGAGCTGTCTTGCATGCCTTCGATACACAGCCCACGTTTCACAGGCAAACAGGAGGGTAGTGAGTACTGCGGCGCTGTACACTTTCAGTTTTGTTGCTGGGCTGATTCCTCGACATTCCCATACAGTGGAGCGCAGTCTACCGAAAGCAGAACTTGCCTTTGCTATTCTGCAGTTAACTTCTGTATCAATAGTCACTGCTTGGAAGAAGGTGCTGCCAAGATAAGTGAACTGGTCTACTGCCTGTAGTTTCTGCCCTTTGATCGTGATTATGGATTCTGAGTTTGGTGCATGAGGAGCAGGCTGGTGCATGACTTCGGTCTTTTTAATGTTGATGGTGAGTCCAAAGTTGTCACAAGCCGTAGAAAATTTGTCCATATTGACTTGCATCTCTGTCTCTGAGCCAGCACACAGAGTGCAGTCATCGGCAAAGAGGAAGTCTCTCATGACAGTCTCCTTCACTTTGGTAATAGCTTGAAATCTCCGCACGTTGAAGAGCTTTCCATCCACACTGGACTTGAGGCTGATTCCAGCAACACTGTCCTGGAAGGCATCATTCAGCATGGCAGTAAACATCATGCTGAACAGTGTGGGTGTGAGCTCACAGCCCTGCTTGACGCCACTGGTGACCAGGAATGCCTCAGAGGATTCTCCGTCGTCCAGTACTCTGGCCATCATGCCATCATGGAACTGGCATACCATCTGAATGAATTTGGGAGGGCAGCCGAACTTTGACATGATCCTCCACAGGCCTTCTTGGCTTACAGTGTCAAAGGCTTTTGCAAGGTCAACAAAGGTTGTGTAGAACTTGCAATTCTGCTCCTGACGCTTCTCCAGAAGTTAGCGCACAGCAAAAATCATGTCAAACTCAATGAGTACTGTTGCCTAAAAGGGGTGTTGAACTCTGAGTTTAACTAAGCAGAAATTTTTGAAAAATACTTGTAGAACTACAGTTAACTGTGTGGCACAGTAATCTTGGACGGCACAAATGTTAATTACCATTTGTCAGCCCAAACTTGGACATTGCCCATGTCTTGCAGCATTTGGATTGCTTCAGTATCGAGGAGTCATAAATGGTGTTGAACTGTGCAATTGACAGCAAACATCCCCACTTAGGACCTAATGATGGAAGGAAGGTGATTGATGAAGCAGCTGAAGATGGTCAGGTCTAGGACACTGCCCTGAGGAACTCATAGAATTATAGAATTGAATCACAGAATCCCTAAAGTGCAGAAGGAGGCCTTTGGCCCATTGAGTCTGTACCAGCTCTCTGACAGAGTATCTTACCCAGGCCCTCTGCTTTGCCTTATCCCCAAAACTCCACACACTAATCATGACCAATCCCTCTAATCTATACATCTTGGGGCAATAAGGGGCAATTTAGCATGGCCAATCCACTTAACCTGCACATCTTTGAACTGTAGGAGGAAACCGGAGCACCCGGAGGAAACCCACACAGACAGGGGGAGAACGTGCAAACTCCACACAGATAGTGACCCGAGGCTGGAATTGAACCCGGGTCACAAGCACTGTGAGGCAGCAGTGCTAATTACTGTGCCACCATGCTGCTCCAGTAACTCCTGCAGTGTTATGCTGTAACTGAGACGACTGACCACAAATCATCACAACCAATTGCAATGTTTAAGCAGGAATTTCTGAGTTAACTTCTCTGTATTAGAAACACGCTTCACTACTGAGACACAGAGTTGTCAGTAGATTTTCCAGCTAGGCACACAGGCTGTCCAGCTTAGAATCAGACACAGATTCTGCTAGAACATCTGGAACTCGGTCCTCCTCCTGGAGCTTTGTTAAACAGAAGGGGCTTGCTTTTTGATGTGAGCTTGATTCTGGGCCTTTGATTTCGCATCTTGTTACCAAGATATTGGCCGGCCTGGTCTGGTCCACTGCCAATGTAGAAAACTAGTTTTGTATTCAGAAGCTTTGGCCACAGCTGCTAAGCCAGACGTTGCCAGTTTAAGGTATAAGCATTATATGTGGTCTCCTGTTTCCTCAGCTTGGAGGCAAGGGGCGGCCTGAGTTCATGGTGTTTCCAAATCAAAAAGCATTATTATTTTTCAGCATTAAATGAATGTTTCTTTTTGAAAACTGGAAACATTTTCAGTTTAAAATTAGTAAAAAAAAACTGGGGAGGGGATGGGGGGGGGGGGGGGGTGGCGGGGGTGGGGGCAGGAGCATGAGGTGGGGAGGGCAATTCTCCCATTGCGACCTGCAGATTTTCTAGCGGGTTAGGTTGGGAGGATCGTGTGTCGGCCATTTCGCGGGATTTGCATCTGTTCTTGACACGTGCACGTCTCCCAGAGCCAGAGAACAGGTGCAGTTGGGACCACGCTGGAAACCAGCGGGAAGAGAGGTAAGTGATTTTAATCTGTTTTAAATATATTTTAAATTTAGTTTAAATGTCATTATCGGCATGGGATTTGCCGGGCCTGGTAGCATCTCCAACCCCGCCGGGAATACTTCACTCCGGTGGGGTTTTGAGTAGCCCCCCATGGTTGAGAAACTAGCGAGAGACCCCACTGGAGTGAAGGGCGGGGTGGGCAACCACGGCCTTTCCCAGGGGGTCGGGCGGCAAGGGGTGTGGTGCTCCATGAGTATGGGCACCCTGGCAGTGCCAGCCTGTGCCCCTTGGCACTGCCCAAGGGGCAAAGTGCCCATGCTGAGGGGGCACCTTGGCACTGCTCTCCTGGCAGGGGGCAGACAGGGAGGCGGGGCATATTGTGTGTAGGGCCCAGGGGGCAATTGGTGGGGGTGGGGGCATCCTGTTGTCACTCTGCATGGGGATCAGATGGAGATCGGTCTGGGTTGGAGGGAAGCGGGCTGGGGGATGGGGGATGATGTATGGGGGGGGGACTGCCTCCGGAGGGGTAGGGAGGGCTGGGATCGTCACTGCTGGGGGAGGTGGGCTGGGCATCGGGGCACTCCAGGACAGGGGCGGGGGTATCGGGGCTGGCCCAGGAATTGTCATGGAGGCCACATGGGAGGGAGGAACTGGAGGGGCAGCAGTGAGGGGACCTGGGCTGGCCAGCGATCGAACTGGCCAACAAATGGGGACACTGACAGTCGGGACCACTGTGCATATGTAGAGTTCCAGAACTGTCAGGCTCTGCGTGAATAGGTTTGCCCCCCAAACTGGGTTTTTAATGATATTCACGATTGTGACCTCTGCAGTGCGCAGAGTGCAGAGATTTGAGTCTGAGGTTGCACTGAGAAAAGTTGTGATTTAGACCAGTTTTCCCACCAATTCAGCACTTTTGGGAAAAATCGCCCCATAGGTTCCAATCATAGAATAATACATCATAAAAAGTTAGAGAAGTCTGGCGAAAATGAAGGAGAAATGATTGTTAGGAAAGAAAGCTATTTTTTTTCTAGAATACATTAATTGTAAAAAACAATCTTAATTACTAGGATGAGTCACCAAAGAATCCCTACAGTGCAGTAGGAGGCCATTTGGCCCCTCAAGCAGGAATCATTTGCACCAATTTTCTGACAGAGTTTCTAACCCAGGCCCTTTCCCCACTCTATCCCCATAACCCTGTGCATTTACCATGGATAATCCATCTTAACCTAGACACTTTGGGACACTTAATGGGCAATTTAGCTTGGGCAATCCAGCTAACCTGCACATCTTTATACCGTGGGAGGAAAGCAGAGCATCCGGAGAAAACCCATGCAGGTGCTAGGATAATGTGCAAACTCCACTCAGATGGTGTTAGGCGGGTGGGGGGGGGGGGGGGGGGGGGGGCGGTGATTCTTCCAACCCACTTCACTGCTTGAATAGCACAGGGGGCTGGGAGACATCAGCGGGGCAGTTTCTCGGGCTTCCCACTGGGCGGCATAGGCTCCGCGCACTTCCGGAGCCAGGTTTTTCAGTGTAATCAGCTCTGCGCTTGAACATCCTGGCCAGAGTCACCCAGGGTCTGACTTGAACTCGAGTCCGTGGCACTGTGAGGGAGCAGTGCTAAGCACTGTGCCATGCACTGGATTATCATGGAACAAGGCCTGCTACTGTCCAGCATACAGTACAGCCAATCCAATTTGCTGCATAGGAAGATTGTGCCTTCACTCTTCTTATAGCTCAGGAAGACCAACATCCCACTGAGCAGGCAGTACCAGAAAGATTCACTGCTGCTGAGCACTCAGGCCAGGGGCTAGAATACTGCCACATTTCCAGGAGAGAGGGCAATGTGCCCTGCAATAAACCAGTTGCTACACTTCTGAAAGACGACAGGAACAGAGAACTAGGAGAAACAGCAGGTCATTTGGCCCTTAAGGCCTGTTCCGCCTTTCCCTAAGAACGTGCCTGATCTCCTACCTCAACTCCACCTTCCCATATTATCCCCATACCTCTTGTTTCCTGCATATTCAAACATCTATCAACCATTGTCTTGAATATACTCAACAACCAAGCACTCATGGCTCTCTGGGATAGAACATCCCAATGACTCATAGCAGTCAGACTGAATAAGTTTCCCCTCATCTCAGTCTTAATTGCCCAACACCCTTTTCTAAGACTCTGACCCCTAGTCCTAGACACTCCAGCTTGGTGGAAACATCCTCCCAGCACTTACCCACTCAAGCCCATAAAAATGTTATGGTTCAATAAGATCACCGCTCATTCTCTGAGGAGTAAACTCTGTTTACTGAGTACAGAACTCTGCTCCTAGGACAACACCCATCCTCTCCAGGAATCAGTCTGCTCAACCTTCGATAGCAAGTATATCCTTCCTTGTATAAAGGGACTGTAATATTGCATACCCTGTAACTGCAGCAAGACTGACTTACTCTTCTACTCTCACCCTTCTTTGATTACAGGAATCCTAAACTCCTGTTGGACACGAGAGAGAGAGAGAGACCAGGCTCTTGTCAATATATACAGTAGGGAATACCTGCTTGTGCTTGATGTACAGTTGTGAGGCCAAGCTTAAGGTCTCACACTGCCACCAAACACTTTCAGTATTCAGGAGAACACCTTCTACTGTAAATCAGTGACCAAGCTGTCAACGTCAAAAACTTTAACAACTGTTAAATCTACATTGAAATAAGCAGCCAGCCAAGAAAAGAAAATCAGCCTGCAATTACGTGAGTAATATCAGCATTCATTATCTGCAATTAATCTGAAATTAACTTAATTGGTGATGCACAAAGCAAAGCTCTCATCATCCAGATACCTCTTTTAATCATACGATTTGACTGACAGTCTAACCACAGTATCGTGACCAGAACCAATATTTTATTTTAATTATCCATTGTTTAAGATTACCAGATGCACTCCAATCTCTTAGTTACTTAAGCTCTTTAATAACGAATGCCCGACTTCAAACTGAGCAAAATAACCGCCTCCACAAACACAAATACAAGTGTATAATTAATTTGCTTCCAGATTGATTTTCACGGTATAAGGAAGGAAAAGGAGAAGGAACTTAATTTCACGCTATAATACTGAGTGAGTGCATTTTCTACTGATCAATCGCCAGTAATCTGTACAAATGTTTTCCCACTGGTGAAATGAAAGTTTTTATTTTAAAGAATGGGATATAAACCTTTGATGTTGCAAGAACCCCAGGGCTGATGTGACAGTAATTCAACTCCACTCTCTGAACATCTGAAGAGTTGTCCTTCAGCTGCCTCCGACTGGACTGGCAACCAAAATAGAAAGTGTTGGATCTTTTATATCCCAGACCTCTAATTTCCTCCTTGCTGGGACATGGTTCGCAGACCTTGCTGCTTTCTGGTCCCTCAGCCAAGTTGGACTCCTTTCCTTGACAGCATACGTAATGAATGTTTGGCAGGCTACTTCACTCTGGGTAACAGGAGAGAGGGCATGACAACGCTTACTGGATCTGGTCTCCATCCAAAATCCATACATGCTTTCAGGCCAACAGGGGTTACTGGACAGTAATGAGGAATGAGAGATCTGGCTCCTGTTTCATCTTCAGAGGCACTACTGCTGCCGCAGCTGAAATCAGTTAACTGAATAGGTCAGGGATCTGAAGTAAGGTCTTTCTAGACCGCACAGCTGCTTTTATTGAATTGTCGGGAGGCTAACTATTCTATTACATCTCTCCAGCACAGGCACAATGGGTTGAAATCTTTAAAGTTTTAAGTTTATTTATTAGAGTCACAAGTAGGCTTACATTAACACTGCAATGAAGTTATTGCAAAAGTCCCCTAGTCGCCAAACTCCAAACTGTTCGGGTACACCAAGGGAGAATTTAGCAATGTCAATGCACCTAATCAGTACATCTTTCAGACTGTGGGAGGAAACTGGAGCAAATCCACGCAGACACAGGGAGAACATGCAAACTCCACACAGGCAGTGACCCAAACCGGGAATCGAACCCGATTCCCTGACACTGTGAGGTCACAGTGCTAACCGCTGTGCCACCGAATGAACTCTCCTCTGCTTTAATCTTGAGATCAGGTTGCCACCAATTCTATTATATCAATGTGCAACCAGAGAAAAAAATATTTCCTTGAAAATTGAAGTATTTTTAAGCTGCTACAAAATTAATTTTCCATGAACACAAAAAGGGAAGGCTTGGATTTTCACTTAGGTTACCATAACTGATATTTTCCATTGACAGCTGTTACCATGGCCATAGATTCCGATAATGTTTAAAAATTTAAATTTCCAGTGACCAACTTGAAGCTCACACAAGATAATTTCAAGTTTTGAAACTTTAACTGCAACAATCAAACTAAAAGTACCACTGACTAAGCATAATATTTTAAAGTAACTTTCGGTTAAAGCGTTCAAGTTTACTCTTCTACTTTTAACACAGTGAAAAATTTCATCCACAGTTCTATTTTACACTGTCTCTTAAACAGACATTCAATTGTCTTTGGATGGCTCCAAAGAGATTCTTACTGTATAACAAGTAAACTGTTTTGGATATTGTTGGGAGGGACAACTTACCAGGGGTAAGCCACAGGGTACAGGTCTCTGGCACAGAGTCTGCCCCTGTTGCTCAGAAGGGAAGTGGGGAGAGGAGTAGAACATTAGTCACTGGGTACTCCATAGTTAGGGGGACAGATAGGAGATTCTGTGAGAATGAGAGAGAATCGTTGTTGGTGTATTGCCTCCCCGATGCCAGGGTCCGTGATGTCTCGGATCGTGTTTTTGGGATCCTTAAGGGGGAGGGGGCCACCCCCAAGTCGTGGTCCACATAGGCACCAAAGACATAGGTAGGAAAAGGGATGGGGATGTAAGGCAGAAATTCAGGGAGTTAGGGTGGAAGCTTAGAGCCAGAACAAACAGAGTTGTTATCTCTAGTTTGTTACCTGTGCCACGTGCTAGCAAGGAGAGGAATAGGGAGAGAGAGCAGTTGAACACGTGGCTACAGGGATGGTGCAGGAGGGAGGGATTCAGATACCTGGATAATTGGGGGTCATTCTGGGGTAGGTGGGACATCTACAAACAGGATGGTCTACACCTGAACCAAAGGGGTACCAATATCCTTGGGGGGGAGGGGTGGGGGCGGTAATTTGCTAGTGCTCTTCGGGAAGGTTTAAACTAATTCAGCAGGGAAACGGGAACCTGAATTGTAACTCCGATGTACAGAAGGTTGAGAGTAGTGAGGGCACGAATAAGGTATCAAGGTCGCAGGAGTATACCAGCAGGCAGGAATGTGGTTTGAAGTGTGTCTACTTCAATGTCAGGAGCATCCGGAATAAGGTGGGTGAACTTGCAGCATGGGTTGGTACCTGGGACTTCGATGTTGTGGTCACTTTGGATACATGGATAGAGCAGGGACAGGAATGGTTGTTGCAGGTCCCGGGGTTTAGATATTTCAGTAAGATCAGGGAAGGTGGTAAAAGAGGGAGGGGTGTGGCATTGTTAGTCAGCGACAGTGTTACAGTGGCAGAAAGGACGTTTGATGAGGACTCATCCACTGAGGTAGTATGGGTTGAGGTTAGAAACAGGAAAGGAGAAGTCACCCTGCTGGGAGTTTTCTATAGGCCTCCAAAAAGTTCCAGCGATGTAGAGGAAAGGATTCCAAAGCTGATTCTGGATAGGAACGAAAGTAACAGGGTAGTTGTCCAGATGGATAACTTTTAACCTTAGAACTAACTGTCACAGTTTGGGCTTTCCTGGAAATTCTTCCTCTTGCGCAAGCTGGGTGAATCTTTCAATCTCATTTTAAATCTTCCCAAATTTGATCTTTCCATACCAAGCATGAGCTCCCATCCACATATTTGGACAGTGAACCAAAGAAACTTGCTGCTTCAATCTGTTTCCTTTCATTCCCTTGGATGCTGGCAAATAGCCCTATCTACAAAATTCTGAGTAATCTTATAATCCAAACCTTACAGTGGTTTTTTTTATGCCCCGCCCCATCTCAGATCCCATCTCCAAAGGAAAATGAACCACATGGGCGTTGTATCCAGGAGGAAATGTTTATTAACCATCCTTTAAACTCCTAATTCCATTCTGTTTTTGCAAACTTCCAACCTGACGCTGCAATGGAGGTGGGCAGGGGGTGCGGTGTCAGGAGTCAAGTTCCACTGTGGGAGTCCTACAATAAAGGTGCAGAACTAATAATCCATGATATTTTTGTTTCCTCCTCCCTGGGTTAAAAAAAATGCTCTTCCTGGATAACAGTTGAACAGATAATGTGTGAAAACTGGAAGTCTACTGTCATGTTTTATTCTCATTCAGGATATATCTGTAGTATCAGGTTACAAATAAATAGCATAAGCTGTAAATTGGCAGTCTTCTCTCATTCTCTTGAACTTCCGTAATATCAGCAGTATCATGTGATATCCCCTTTGTCACTATGTTAAAATATCGCTGGAATTAATGCAAAATATGCAAAGTTTTCCACTGCTGCAGGTGCCTTTGAAGACATTACATCCTTTGTAATCAAGGGGATTTTCACAGTAACTTCAATGCAGTGTCAATGTAAGCCTATTTGTGACACTATTAAAAAATAATAAAATAGACAAATACTGGAAATGGTGCTCCACCCAACTCCCTCTGTTGCCCCCATGTTTCTAGGTCTCAGTACTTCATGTTTTCAAATAGCAGCAGTTCCAATGAACAGAAGCAAAAGATATCCTAATTGGAGATATGTATTTATCGTTTCCAATCTTGCTGCATCTTCCTCATAGAATCATAGAACTGAATCATAGAATCCTTAGAAAGCAGACGGAGGCCATTCAGCCCATCAAGCCTGCACTGAGAACAATTCCACCCGGGCCCTGTTCCCAAAAGCCTCTGTATTTACCCTGCTAATCCCCCTTCCCCCAAGGGGCAATTTAACATGGCCAATCAACCTAACTCTTACTTTCCAGTTAACTAATTTCTCTCATAATAGTGGCAGCTGATTTCCACCAATATGGGAACATTGCTGGAATAGATGTTTTAGTCAGCAAGGAGTTAAAGAAATATAAGGCAGGATAGCTCGATAACTGGAAATGTCAAATTTCAGGATTGCATTAACAAACAACAGCCAAGCTAATAGCACCTTAGATTTAGTTGCAATCTGAAGTCAGAAAGGCTGAAGTGTGAAATACAATTTGGGGTTATTTGCAGCAATGAATGCAGCAGATGCTAAATCTGCAGCGCTGTAGATGCAGCAGTTCTATGGCATAGATACCTGCAGCAGCAAAATGCATGGCCTCTGTCAGCATTCCTATTTTGCTTTAATGCCCTTTATTAAAATGATGTGGAGATGCCGGTGTTAGACTGGGGTAGGCACAGTAAGTAGTCTCACAACGCCAGGTTAAAATCCAACAGGTTTATTTAGTAATGTGAGCTTTTGGAGCGCTGCCCCTTCATCAGGTACTCACCTGATGAAGGAGCTGTGCCCTGGAAGCTCACGCCACCAAATAAACCTGTTGGACTTTAAGCTAGTGTTGTGAGACTACTTACTGTGCCTTTATTAAAAACTTTGAAAGAAAATGTGGATTAAGTTTTAAACCCGGGGATTATTTCCAATAATTGTGATGCTGCTGGATGAGAAGGAGACTTTATGAAGATGGTGATAAGAAAATATGCTGGCTAACACAATACTTGACATTAGGGAATGAACAGGCTGAGAAGCCCGTGGGACATCAGATGTATGAGAGAAGTTGCAGGATACACAGGATGAGACAAAACTACACAGGCTTGGGGCAAGACATTAAACCCACATATTCCCTGCTGCACAGAGCTGATGTACATTGCACCATGGATTCAATGGAAACAGCAAGTACATTATAAAAGTGCTACTTGTGTTATTTAGAGATGCTGCCTTTAGAATTGCAAATTGGTATTTGGTGGTAAGAATTGATTTTTTTTTTAAATCCGCAGTCTTGACATAAATGGATTCTAATCAATAGGCATTAGTCCCTTGCGCATCATCACAACTACACTGCTCTCCTTGACAATCCCATTGCACATGCTAAAATACACCTTACGTTACATGGCTCAGTTTATGCTCTGCTGGCAGTTACCAAATAAAATAAAATCACAAACAGAACAAATTGGGCCATAACTTCCTTGGATACTTTAATTCTTCAGTATCCATCTTACCCAATCTTCCTGAGTTAGGCAATTCTTCGGTGCCTGTCTTACCCAATCCTCCTGAATTAGGCAATTCTTCGGTGCCCGTCTTGCCCAATCTTCCTGAGTTAGGCAATTCTTCGGTGCCCGTCTTGCCCAATCTTCCTGAGTTAGGCAATTCTTCGGTGCCCGTCTTGCCCAATCTTCCTGAGTTAGGCAATTCTTCGGTGTCTGTCTTGCCCAACCTTCCTGAGTTTCAAACAGCATTCCCAGCTCCAAAGGTGAAGTGTAAAGACAGTGAAATGAAGAAAGACAAGCTCTTAAGCCGTGAGTTTAAATGTTGCATTGAGAATAACAGGCCAGGCAGAAGGAGTGTGTTTAAGGTAAGTGAATGGGATGTAGGGGGCATGGACGTTGTGCGGGATGGGTTCTGAAATTGGGGTGGAGGGGTGTCAGACATTGGACGGCATTTGAAGTTGGATATCAGGGATGGGGGGGAAATAGTCATAAATGAGGGATGGGGGGGGCATAAGGTGGACATTGGGGTGGGTGAGAGAATTGGAAACCATCTGGGGAAGTCGGAGAGTCAGACATTATGTGAGGGAAGTCTCAGGTTTTGGGAGGGGTGGTGGAGATTCTTTTGGGGTATCAGAAGTATGTGGGGTTCCCAGTGCAGGTCACGGTCTGGGTATTTAAAATAGTTACACTGAAGTTAGAAGTGCTCATATTTCTTCTAACTCTTTCAGTGTAACTATGAGTGTAAAACTGGCAGGATCGCTTTGTCAGATGTTTCCAAGTGCACATTGATTGTCCAGGGGAAGTTAGCACTTGTAGACAATTGTCACATAAACCCTTTGCTGGGAACTTCCAAGATGGATTCCCCAGTGCTTCTTTGGGATCCCCAAATCTGAAGCTCGGGAGCCAGAATGTTATGATCCAATTGTTAATATACACATCTCAAACTAGAAATGCATAAACAGGTAGGAACGTGAATGTTTATTTTGAGATAATTAATGATAGCAACAATGCAAGGGACACTGGTAAAGTCAACAAATGGTAGGCAGAATAAAAATCAACACAGGACAATCTTCCAGATTTTAGATATGAAAATATTATTTGCTGTATTTCTTGCACTTCTGGTCACCACACTATTAGACGGCCACGGAAGCTTTCAGGAGAGTACAAAGAAGGTTCACCAAGATGCTGTGTGGTCTCAAGGGTGTTGGCCATGAGGAGAGGTTGAATAAACAAGGCTTGTTTTTACTGGAAAGATGGAGGCTGAGGGGAGACCTGCTAGAGGTCTACAAAATTATGAGAGATATAGACAGGCTGGATAGTCAGAAGCTTTTTCCCAGGGCGGAAGTGCCAATTACAAGGGAGCACAAGTTCAAGGTTAGAGGATGAAAGTTGAAGGGAGATGTGTGAGGGAAGTTTTTCATGCAGCGTGGTGGGTGTCTGGAACACGCTGCCAGCAGAGGGGGTGGAAGCAGCCACATTAGCAACATTTTACAGGCACCTGGATGGGTACATGAATAGGGAGGGAAAAGAGGGATATGGGCCAAGTAAGGGCAGAAGGTTTTTATTTTAGTTTAGATAGGGCATCATGATGGGTGCAGGCTTGGAGGGCCTAAGGGCTTGTTCCTGTACTGTACTTTTCTTTTCCCTTTGTTAACATAAAGGAAAATATTCTTGATAAAGCTACAAATAATACACAAGGTTGTCCAAAGTATCTCCATGCTTTCTCAAAAAAAACTTAATTACAAAAGTTTAATAACTGTGGTTGTGTTTTGAAAGGAAAATAGAATCAATATTCCTATTTCTTGTCTATGTAAAACTAGTTTAAATGTAAAGTTTTAGACAGAGGCATGTATTCAGCACAAAAAGGAACAATTATTCATTAGCAAATTGCTGCACTGTATGCCAGAAGGCATTACTGCACAGAGCAAGTTGGATCAGACTTCACTCTTTCTTTCATAACCAGATGTTTCCTTGGAATCTCCTTCAGCTAAAACAGTTAAGTTCAGGGGAAGAACGCTGAACCTGAACAACATGAATTATGTCAGATGCTCAGTCCCTATCACTGAGGGAACACAACAAGGTGAGGAGTCCACCGCTTACAAATAATACACAAGCACTAAAGAGGGTAAAAGTGAGTTTGTTGAATATGACAGATACAAGGCAAAAAGCCAAGGGATGTAAAATTAGTCTGGGATGTAGAGAAAACCAAATATCTGGTTTTGAGATCTGGAAGAGGAGGATTCATAGGATACAAAGGAAACTAAAGAGAGAACTGAAATTTGAACAATATGCAGAATACTCAATGCATCCGACATCGTTAAAAAAATTCTGACTGGTGTTTAAAAAAGGTTAATCAGGAGCAGGTTGGCAAATCCCTGATTACCCAATTTTGCTTCTTCTACCCAGATGCATTAGCATTGGTATTAAAGCTGGTGGAAGTACAGATTTTACTCACCAGTTTAAAACAAGAAGCACATGCTACATTCATCGCAAGAGGGAACTCAGGAATATCTTATTTAAAATTGTCTCCAAGGTTGGATATGAATTATCACTACCAGTTATAAATGCCTTGCTTGGTGCTATACGAATCTGTGGGAAAAAAAGTCCAAAGCTGTGCAGGTTAGGTTGATTGGCCATGCTAAATTGTCCCTTAGTGTCCTGGGATGCATAGGTTAGGGAGATTAGTGGGGTAAATATGTGGGGTTATATGTATAGGCCATGGGTGGGATTGTTGTCGGAGCAGATTTGATGGGCTGAATGGCCTCCATTGCACTGTAGGGATTCTATGGTTTCCTTGGATGTTTAATCTACGGCTGTTTGGTTATTTATTTTGACATGGGGCTACCTCATGCTCTGTGTACATGCAAAACTCCTGCTGCAAGACTGTGTTTCTAGTTTGAACTGGAAGATTACTGGATCTGAGCCTCTGAACTACCCCTTGGTGTGTTATTATTGTAATCATATAGTAACAGTGTACATTGCCAAAAATCTGCAGCCCATCAGTGCCAACTGTAAATGTATTCAAGCTTTCACAGCTGCCACTTGGCATTGGATTTGATTATCACACATCAGACTCCAATATAAAAAAAATTCTTCCAGTGAATTTTATGTCTGAAATGAACAGCTCTATCCCATTCAAAAATTGTTAATTGGGGCAATAAATTAAAAATCTGGATTATAACTGGATTAAAAATTCCTTCAGGAAGGCAAGAGACAAAGTACAATATAAAATTAATAAAACAGCCCAGATGTATGTACTATCTTGTATTCCTGTATGTCAAAGAACAAAGAGAAAAGAACAAAGAAAAGAACAGCATTGTGAAGGCTCTTCAGCCCTCCAAGCCCTTGCCAATCACGATGCCCTAACTAAACTAAAATAACGTCTGCCTTTATTCGTCCATATCCCTCCATTCCCTCCCTATTCATATACCCATCCAGACGTCTCTCAAATGTTGATAATGTGCCTGCTTCCATTACCTCCTCTGGCAGCACGTTCCAGGCACCCACCACTGCTTGTGTGGAAAAATTCCACACACAACTCCCTTAAACATTCTCCCTGTCACCTTGAACTTGTGCCCCCTTGTAATTGACATTCCCACCCTAGAAAAAAGCCTCTGACTATCCACCCTGCCTCATAATTTTGTACACCTCTATCAGGTCTCCCTTCAGCCTCCATCTTTCCAGTGAAATGTCCTTCAGGAATTTGGGAATGGGTCATTTACACTTGTTTGTTGATGAATTTTGGTAATGGCGGTACTCTGATAAATATTGAATTGAGAGGCGAACAAATTTCTCCTGAAAAACCCAAGAGGATTATGTTGCTTCTCCCTGGAGAGGATGTTACTAACATTTAATAAGGGTGCTGTAGCAGGCTTTACCAACTAACAACAGAACCTGATAAGAACGGGCTCAATATTATTTTCTCACCTTTCTTTTTGTTTCGCATTGTGCATTACCAAGCCATTGAGAAGAAGATGATCCCTGCTTTGGTCTGGTCCCAGTTACCTGATCAAAAGTACTACACTAACAATAAGTGAAACCCATCTCTCTCCCTCTTGATCAAGGATTGGGTTGTTGTCTATTAAACCCTAAAAGAGGGAGAAAAAGCTAACTCAAAAACAAGGGGAGAAAATCTACATCAGTTCTGCAATTCAGCCAGATGATGCCTCAATACTGAAGGTAAAAACACAGGTTTAGCTGCAATGTCTTCCTCATTGGGACCTTTTGCACTCATCTCTGACTCAAAACTGAGTGTTAGGTGGTATGAAAGATTTGATTTGATTTGATTTGATTATTGTCACATGTATTAACATACAGTGAAAAGCCTTGTTTCTTGCACGCTATATAGACAAAGCATACCGTTCATAGAGGAGGAAACAAGGGAGTACAAAATGTAGTGTTACAGTCATAGCTAAGGTGTAGAGAAAGATCAACTTAGTGCGAGGTAGGTCCATTCAAAAGTCTGATAGCAGCAGGGAAGAAGCTGTTCTTGAGTTGGTTGGCACGTGACCTCAGACTTCTGTATCTTTTTCCCAACAGAAGGAGGCGGAAGAGAGAATGTCCAGGGTGTGTGGGATCCTTAACTATGCTGGCTGCTTTGCCGAGGCAGCGCGAGGTGTAGACAGAGTCAATGGATCTATTTACAAAGCAAAAGGACATTTTCTTCTGGATCCAAATGTAACATTATCGCGTTATTTCTGTATCCAATGATCATTTTACTTATATCCAAAATTTAACTGATAATTTTAACAAAAATTTAATCTTTTTCAATGTTTCTGGTAGTTTTTTTTATTTTCTGTAGTGAGCCCTTTATAGAATCATAGAATCCTACAGTTCAGCAGGAGGCCATTTGGCCCATCGAGTCTGCACTCACAGCAATCCTGTGCAGGCCCTATCCCCAGACATTTACCCAAGCTAGCCCCCCTGACACTAGGGTCAATTTAGCATGGCCAATCCTCCTAATTCACACATCTTTGGACTGTGGGAGGAAACTGGACCATTCGGAGGAAAGCCACGCAGATCTATGGTCTGATTCTCTTAGTTATCGAGTTTGAAAATGTCGACGTCTCTGGCCCTCTTTTGACTGAATTTTCTTCATCTTTTCATTCTCAAATCCAAAGCAAACTACTAGCCAGTTCACATTATCCACTAAAGTGGCAAGCTTCTGAGAAAGGTGACTTCCTATTGGACATTAATGATCAAGAATGGCTAAACTGTTCCTGAAAATCAAAACATGCTGTACAGATTGATGCCAATTGCACATCCTAATCACAATGGACAGTTAATGTCTTGTCTACTCGGTGGGTTTCCCATCCTCAGGGACAAGGATGCTGTCAGGTTCTCCTGCTGGCAAGGAGCCCATTTGTATTTATTATGCAGTTGGTTTGATACTCTAGTCACATTTAGGAGTGTCATTGCTTTAGACACTTCGTATAATCCTCTGTGCCAAGCAAGTACTGTCTTGCTACATGATAGAGTGCAATTCATAATTTCATTCATCACTATTTCAGTATAATCCATAGCTTAAACCAAGCACGTACAAATGATGGGCAGGAAAACCAGCTTGTCCCATCAAACATTCCTCTGAATGGTCCAGTTTCCTCCCACAGTCCAAATATGTGCAAATTAGGAGGATTGGCCATGCCAAATTGACCGTAGTGTCGGGGTGGGGGTGGCTTGGGTAAATGTATGGGGATAGGGCCTGGGTGGGATTGTTGTGAGTGCAGACTCGATGGGCCAAATGGCCTCCTTCGGCACTGTAGGATTCTATTATTCTATGATTCTATAAAGGGCTCACTAGAGGAAATAAAAAACTACCAGAAACATTGGAAAAGAGGATTAAATTTCTGCTTAAATTATCAGAGTTAAATTTCGGGGATAAATAAAACGATCACTGGATACAGAAAGAATGCAATCCATCAAACTTGTCTCACACTCGCACTGGCTGCAGATGCTTCCTGCTCCCACCAGCACCAACAACGCTCCACCCCATCTCCCTGCAAACCCACATTTATGTAACATCCTGGAAGCCACAAGAGAAACCTTCAAAAACAATCACCACGTTTCCTATATCACAACAGAGATTACATCACAGTTGTCATTCAGTGGGATCTCCTCAGGTCATGAAAGGCACCATACAACATTGTTCTTATCTTTCTAGCTTCACGCAGATTGCAAATAAACTTGACCTGGACAGCAGAATTACTTTGAAATCTGAAAAGTATGTTCAGTATGTGTCAGACTCTGAGATCATTCAGTAAGGGCTGGCCTGACCTCCCTTTGGTTAATGTAGAGCAGGTCCATGCTTTCTCTATCCCATTTGTGGGAGTAATTTTACCTGTACAATTTTCACTCTCCTGCTGATTTACAGAAACATTTCCAAGGACACTTCTATCAATTACAGCACCATTTTATTTAAATACACCAATTGGTAATGATTTGGTTGAAGTATTTTTTTCAAATATAATCAATAATAAACATATGAGAAACATCCTTAAAAAATTAAAGTTTAAGACTCAGTCAAAGCAATCAGTAGACTACAGTACTGGTCATGAATAAAGAAATGGCCAAGGAACGAAATTCATTCTTTGCTTTTGTCTTCACAAAGAAAGAAATACATAATGCTCTGGAAACTCCGAGAAGCACAAGTTTTAGCAAGGAGCTAAATCAGTGTTAGTAGTGAAATGGTTCTGGGGAAATTGATGCAACTGAACAAAGAACAAAGAAAATTACCACACAGGAACAGGCACTTCGGCCTTCCAAGCCTGCATCGACCATGCTGCCCGACTTAATTAAAACTCCCTACCCTTCCAGGGACCATATCCCTCTATTCCCATCCTATTCATGTACTTGTCAAGGCGCCCTTTAAAAGTCACTACCGTATCCACTTCCACTATCTACCCTGGCAGTGAGTTCCAGGCACCCACCCCCTTCTGTGTAAAAAATCTGCCTCGTACATCTCTTTTCAACCTTGCCCCTCACACCTTAAACTTGTGCCCCCTAGTAATTGACTCTTCCACCCTGGGAAAAAGCTTCTGACTATCCACTCTGTCCATGCCTCCCATAATCTTATAGATTTCTATCAGGTCTCCTCTCAGCCTCTGTCGTTCCAGTGAGAACAAACCAAGTTTCACCAACCTCTCATCATAGCTAATGCCCTCCATACCAGGCAACATCCTGGTAAATATTTTCTGTACCCTCTCCAAAGCTTCCACATCCTTCTGCGAGTGCGGCGACCAGAATTGAACGCAATATTCCAGGTGTAGCCTCATTAAGATTCTATAAAGCGTCAACATGACTTGCCAATTTTTTTACTCAATACCCCAGCCAATGAAGACAACTATGCCATATGCCTTCTTGACTACCTTCTCCACCTGCATTGCCATGATGGCAAATAAATCTCCAGGGCCTGATAATCTTCTTCCCAGAGTACTTAAGGAAGTAGCCCCAGAAATAGCAGATCCTTTGCTGGTCATTTTCCAAAATTCTTTGAACTCTGGAGTGGTTCCTACAGTTTGGAAGGGAGTTAATGTAAGCCCGCTATTCAAAAAGGGAGGTTGACAGAAAACAAGGAACTGTAGACCAGTGAGTCTAACGTCAGTAATAGGGAAGTTGTCCATTATCAAGGATTTCAAGCATAACATTTGGAAAGCAATGGAATTAATCCGACAAAGTCAGCATGGAATTACAAAAGAAAAATCATGCATGACAAATCTATTGGGATTCTTTGAGGATGTAACTAGTAGAGTTGACCAGGGAGAATCAGTGGATGTTATCTATTTAGACTTTCAGAAGGCTTTTGACAAGGTTTCACGTGACAGATTACTATATAAAGTTAAAGGCATGAGATTGTGGTTAGTGTCTTGAGATGGGTAGAAAAATGGTTAGCCGACAGAAAGAAAAGAGGAGGAAAAAATCCATCATTTTCTGATTGGCAGACAGTGGCTAATGAGGACTGCAGGAATCTGTGCAAGGACCCTAACTGTTCGGATTTGGATGAGGGAGCTAAATTTATTGTCTCCAAATTTGCAGATGATACAAAGTTGGATGAGAGGGTGAGCTGTGAGAAGGATGCAGAAATTCTTCAGGTGCAGTATAATGTGGTAGCTACCTCTTTGGTAGCAGTAATAGGAAGACATTATTATTTGAATGGGTGTAAATTGAGAGAGGTGGATATTCAGCAAGATCTTAGTGTCCTCTTGCATCAGTCGCTGAAAGTAAGCATGCAAGTACAGCCAACAGTAAAGAAGGCAAATGGTATGTGCCTTCATAGCGAGAGGATTTGAGGATAGGGATGGGATGCTTTGCTGCAACTGTATAGGGCATTAGTGAAGCAATATCTGGAGTATTGTGTGAATTTTGATGCCCTTATCTGAGGATGGATGTTTTTGCTATAGAGTGAGTACCGTGATTCCTGAATGGCAGATCTGCCATATGAGGAGAGACTAAGTCAGTTATGATTATATTCACTGGAGTTCAGAAGGATGGGAGTGAGATCACCTAGATACTTAGAAAATTCTAATTGAATTAGAAAGGGTAGATTCAGAAAGAATGTTCCTAAAGTCCAAAACTAGGGGTCATAGTTTGAGGATAAGGGGTAAACCTTTTAGGACTGAGATGAGGAGAAATAGAGAATAGTGAATCTGTGGAATTCACTACCATAGAAAGTGGTTAAGGCATGTTGTGCAATTTCAGGAAGGAATTGGATATAGTTTTTGGGGCTAAAAAGATCAAGGGACATGGGGAGAAGGTGGGATCAGGGTATTGAATTTGATGATCAGCCATGATCAAAATGAAGGTGGAGCAGGCTTGAAGGGCCGAATGGCCTCTCCTACTTCTATTTTCTCCGTATATTTCTATTTGCTGATCATTGCCCTGTGCATTTTTAAGTAGCTGTTCCATCTTCATTATTCCTGAAGGGCTGCCTTTAATCTGGTGCTTGTTGATTCATGCTGCACAGATTTTCTTTCCCCTTGTTGATCTGCTCTGTGCTGAAAGTGAATACATAAATAAAAAAACAACAAACAGAATTCTGTCCCTCCTACGCTGGGATAACAGGGGCTATCGCAGCATGGATAGAGATGAAAAGCATGAGCATGATCACAACAGAACATCTGAACTGATAATACAGCATTCATTAAGCTGCATTAGAACCCACGGTGGAGAATCTATAAAACCACCCTTGAAAGTACATTCCAATAAAATCTCACCAACATGATCAAGCCTGAGGTTATTACAAATGCAAACTTGACACTGTGATTACTTTAACTGCGGTCTGTTAGTGGGCATGACTATATTTCAGTTGCTTTCTATCCCCACCTTCAGTGATATAGTGAGAAAGAGGGTAGATCTGTGCTTGAGCTGATTAAAGATCATAGAGTCATAGAATCCCCACAATGCAGAAGGAGACCATTCAGCCCATCAAGTCTGCACAGACCACAATACCACCCAGGCCCCATCCTTCAACTTACCATAGCTCTTCCCCCTGACACTAAGGGGTAATTTAGCATGACCAATCCACCAAACTCGCACATCTTTGTAGTGTGGGAGGAAACTGGAATACCCAGAGGAAACCCACACAGACACAGGGAGAATGTGCAAACTCCATACAAACAGTGATCCAGGACAGGAATCGAACCCAGGTCCCGCACCGTGAGGTACAGAACCGAATTTGAAACCCAAATTGATCTGTCTGACAATCCTTGCTAAACCATCATCTGATGCAAGATGCATCAGAGTCCTAACACCTTAATGATGAGGCAGAGTTCTGGCAGGGAAGGAAAAAAGGAACCAAATCCTGCACTCCGGATCCCACTACCTCATGGGATATCCTGTGTGCCTCGCGTCCAAAGATCTGTGGATTGAGAATCGACTTGTTCACTCACATGGAAACCTTTGGCAGAAACTGGCAAACTGGAGTAGAATTGACTGAGGAAAGCCTCCAGCAAAGAGCAATTCGACAAATGGATGCACCAATAGTGTTAAATAAGCATTTCATTTATTTTAGTTTGTTTGGTGAGACTTGCATTTGTGGTGATAATGCACAACTCATTTAATTAGGAAGCTTGCTAATATCTGTTAAATTCTTCGAGTTCATTTCAATGAAAAACATTTCATCTGGTTGCAAATGTAAAGCCTGAGGGGCAATAGAGTAGACAGAGTTATGGGACCTGCAACGGAAGGTTCTTGCTATTGAAGCGGCTACCATATAGATTATGCAAAGTTCAAAAGCGCTGACTAGAATTTAAAATTATTTCCTCTTCCCCCCAGAATTTGCTGTTGAAAATAATTAGTGCCTAAAGCATTGCTGCAGGAGGCTTTCCTGCAGAATAAATGTCAGGCATGCATCCTTAGTCCTCCAAAGTCTAATGAGAACAGTCAACAGTGAATGAGTAAAACAGGTCAACAAGAAACATCAGAAACCCATGAACATCTTAAAAGGTAGAAGAGAGTTAGGGAAGTGGAAAGGTTTGGGGAAATGAAGGGAATTGTAGATAGCTTGAGTCATAGTCACCTGTGAACAGGCTTACATCAACGCTGCAATGAAGTTACTGTGAAAATTCCCCAGTCGCCACCCCCGTTTGGGGTACACTGGAGGAAGAATTCAGCACAGCTAATGCACCTAACCAGCACATCTTTCATGTTGTGGGAGAAAACCAGGGCACCCAGAGGAAACCCACAGCAGACACGGAGGGAACATACAGACTCTGCAGAGACAGTTACCCAAGCCGGGAATCGAACCCGGGTCCCTGGCACTGTAGGCAGCAGCGCTAACCACTGTGGCACCGAACAGACATCTCAGAGAGTTGTGACCTTGGAGGAGATTACAGAGGCAGAGAGGGGTGAGACCATAAAAGATTTGAGATGATCCTTTAAAGCTACCTCTATTATCTGTCCAATATCTCCTAATGTGACCCAATGTCAAATTTTGTTGAATAACGTATCTGTGAAGCATTTTGATCAGAGTGCTAAATAAGTACAAGTTGTTATTTGTGACAAATGCATATGACTACAGCCCTTCTTTATCACTGCTTCATTTCACTTCAGACACAGGTTATCTGCCATAGACTATAACAGTATGTAAAAGCTGCAGATTTCCCAGCCAGTACAATAAAATAATTGGCCTAATGGACCACAACAAAAATCTGCATCATTCAATCACAGATCTGAACCAATTTCACACCCCTGCTGAAAAATCATGAGAACTTCAAAATACAATCTTATCATACCTGAACAGTGACACATTTCCACAACATCAGTTTGTTTACTTTTCCTTCATTCTCCAATCATGAGCTCTTGTATAACAACTGACTTCCAAATCAATCACTGAAAATAAAATTATTTGAGAAAAGGACTCACCATGCCACCCCACTGCCTCACTGCCCCACCACCTGGCAGTGGGATGACATGGCGGCACAGCTGTTAGTACTGCTGTCTCACAGTGCCAGGGACCCGGGTTCAATTCCAGCCTTGGGTAATTGTCCATGTGGAGTTGGCACATTTTTCCCGTGTCTGCATGGGTTTCCTCCAGGTGGTCCAGTTTCCTCCCACGCTCTGAAGATGTGTGTGTTGGGTTGATTGGCCATAATAAATTGCCTCTAGTGCCAAGGGGATTAGCAGGGAAAAGGCATGGAGTTGCAGGGATGGGGTCTGGGTGGGATTGTTGTCAGTGCAGGCTCCATGGGCGCAATAGTGTCCTTTTGCACTGTAGGGATTCTATGATTATTAACTGAATAAAATTATTTCCACAACATGATGCACATGGTAAATCTCGGTTCAAGCACTCATCTAGCTGCACTCCAAGTCCCAGTGTTTCTTGGAAACTCTGCCAATTGAAGGAACGTGACAATAAAAGTCAGATGTAATGTTCTGCCAAAATGTGATGCAACCAGGCAATGCTGCACTGATGGACACTACAAAGGGTTACCAGTCCAAACTGATGCAGCCTATTCCAAGTGAAACTGCTGCTAGATTGGGGTAAATTAGTTTTGACATTTGAAATGGCTGATGTTGCACAGAGGCTAATACTTGGGAGTATTGGTGCACATCCAATTTGCACAAATGCAAGAGACTACTTCCTGCCAATTTTGCTCAAAAACTCTTTGGACTCTTTGAAGTACACCACATTCACAGGCGACTCAAACTCCCAGGCTAAAGTGACCTGTCTGCCAGTAAGATACACTGAACTACGTTAAGCTCACTCATTCCTTTAAAGAAACAAAATACACTTAAACTGGAACATTTATATTTTTGAAAGCTTCAGACATGAGGGAGGTATTTTATTTCACAAGCTATACAGTATATACTAAACAAACACTAGATATTTTTATTAAAGGAGTATAAATTTAATAGAGCCTCTACAGTGGCAACCTATTGTGAGGTAGGGAGATAGGCTTACTTGTCAAAACAATCTGAAAATAAGTACCCACAAAGACTATATTTGCATGCAGCAGACGTCAGCCTAATTCAGGAATGCTCAAGGCCATTACTTTGACCTTTTAATGCTATTTAACCCATTTCCCACTAAAATAACTTTCTATTATCTTTAATATCAATGATCTTCCTGAGTCACAAACCTGCTACTTGCAAAGTGAAGCAGACAACCTTCCATTTGCCACAATGTCCATTCTTTCAATTCCATGGTTTTCTTCTGTTAACTAGTTGTAACCCTGTAATATTTGGTACTTAAATGTATTCATAATAACATGTCAAAAAGGCCATGAAATGGAAGATGTATTTAAATAATAAAATGTTGTATAAAAAATTAAAGGAATTATTCATAATCATACTTAAAATGTGGATATCACTCCCAGAATCTACCTCGTCTTTTCATTGGAAACAATATCACAGCATTGTGCCTGGGTTTTCATCCTTGGTCCTTCACTTAATGGACAAAGAATCCATTTAACCAATTATTGTTGAACAGTTACAGGTCTATAAATTATGACATGATCCCCAATGTCAAACAGCTTAGTCTGTAGAGTGCCAACAGGACGAGGTTGATTTCAGGTCCTATGGCGGATCTGTCTGGAATCAATACTAATAAGGATGGACAACACTGTAAATCCCTTGTTCCACTCAACACCATTACCAGGAGACAACAGCTGTTAGAAACATTTCAATTAGGCCATTTTTGTTTCAACAGCTGGTGTCCATTCATATTTACACATCCACATCAAACTGTCTAGAAATGGCTTCATTGATAAAATATAGTGGATATCTATGGAATCACTTCATCCTATATGAATCAGCCCTGACAAAAATCAATCTTTGCATATTTTCCCCCAAACAAGTTTAAATTGCAAATCTATAGAAATTATTGATGGACAGCTTTTTTTTTTGAATTATCTCCGTTGGTTATTTTCTGATGTTTCACTTCGTTTGCTCACATTTTAAAAAGCCTATCTTGCGCACTGAGAGGGGCATATTTTTCTCTACTGATGTTGTATATGCCATAATATTAGCAAATGCAGTACTTTGAGACATGGCATGTGCTAAGTGGAATATGGTTGGAAGAAACGGATGATTTTGAGCCACAATTCTCAAATCTTTCCAGCAACACTGGGGTTTTCCTATGTTGCTAGCTTTGTTGTAGACTAATTGATAGAGATTGATTGCTGCAATTAATCAACAATTACATTCTCATTGTATCACACAATGACCAGGACGGTAGAAGGCTAACAAGATAGACGTTGATCTTCCATCTAGCTGCTTATGAAGTAACTGATATCTCTTGACTACCGAAAAGTTACGGACCAGGTAGTTATCGTTAGTGAATGTGGATGTGTGTGTCTGGCTAGTATATAACATGATGTGGTTCAGTGGAACCTGCTTTTGCATATTATAGAAGTTAGCAGTAATTGCTTTGGAAATTTACTTCTTTTCCATTTTGGAGCTATGAACGCTGTTCGTACAACTGTATTTCATCGACCAGCAAAAGGAGATGAGAAGCTTGATAAATCCATAAGGTGACACACCAGATGAAACCAATAGTTTTAAAGGAATGATTTTCGCTTCTCTTTGACAGGAGGAGATATGGGCTTACTGACAGTTCCTCTAAGCCCAAGCAGGTAAGCCCTCTGAGTATAATGCGTCAGATAAGAGGATAGGATTCTTGATGGTTCTTTCAGGTCATCAGGAAAACAAATATTATTCCTACATAGCTTTTCCCTCATATAATCACCAGCATTATTAAGAAATGCTGCAAAGGTCAAGTATGGCATAGAGTCATAAGGTTTACAGCACGGAAACAGGCCCTTCAGCCCAACTTGTCCATGTCGCCCAGTTTTTACCACTAAACTAGTCCCAACTGCCTGCATTTACATAGACATCCAGTAAAGCTCCCTCTATAAAGTCCCAACAATGTGCCTTTATCCTGTACTGCACCTGTGTGACCCCATCTTTTCCCACACTTCCTATCCTTGAGATATTTGTGAATAAAGTTATTTCAGTTACTAAATTAGAAAGGGTTTTATGTTCTGGGCTTAAACAGTCTAGAAATTGGTTCCAAAATGTCACCCCAGAAATCTAGGAAGCTGCAGACCAATAGCTGGCACATTTTCTAAACCATTGATAACTCAGAAACAGCAGTGAACATAGATGTCATGATACATGGAAAATGATTGAGCTACACTACTGCTTCATGTTTTCATTACAATCTTTCACCATTTTTTGATAGAAAAAGAATCTTAAATCTGCACACCATTTACATTTAGAATTGTTGGAGGAGGAATGCAACACTGAAGGGATTCCTGAAGTTAAACCCAGGCATTTTCCCCCACAGACCCCACTCATGAAAATCATAATTTTTGACATTTATTTGATGCTTTTTCCAGTGTTTGAGCTGCATGTAACTGTGCTTTTAAAAAAATTACAAATATGAAATTAAAGTATTTATAGGTATTTCCACATAACTGATTTTTATTCTTGCAAATTAATACAATATGGTGATTTACCACAATGAACAGCAAATGGCATTGTGTGCTATACTGACAAGACTAAATCTCAATTGCCCATACACTCAGCCATCAGACCACACGGAAGTCCAATGGAGCTCAAATTAGGGCTATTCTCATTTAAACAGTTTAAACAAGCCACTTTTATGTTTAATAACACGAACAGCCAAGGCTGAATATCATTCATATAAAACCTCAAAACTGAATTCTGATCAAGCAGACTTTGTTCCACTTCTACAAAACGAGTGAAGCACCTTCTAACCCTCATCCCATTCATGTCAACTCATGCCACCCACCCATGTCCCAAAGCCCCACATATCCTCAACGCCAAGCAATGCCCCCCCTCACTCCCAGCCCCTCATACTGTCCATATCAAGTTATTCCCCTCTAACTCCCCACCTCTATAGCCCTTTATAATCTTAATGCTAACTTAGGATCAACTCATGGCAGCCCATTCTTCCCACTCAACCCCATGGCCCCTTCTTGTCTTTATGCAAATTCAATGCCAATCTATGACACCCCACTCAACCCCATGGCGTGTATAGCCCCTATGTCAACTTAGTGCAACTTATGTCAGTCCATGGCCCCCATCCAGCAGCACTTTCCATTATATCCTCAATGCCAACTCATCTGAATTCACCACGGGCAATCCTTAGGAGCCATTGTGAGATAAAATAAAGTGTTGATGACTTCAGTATTTTAAAAGATGTCTAATTTATAAAAATCCATTCAACACGTTTAAATTCCTTTGACTACTGAATCCACAAGAAAACAAACATTTACTTCAAGTATTTAATCCCTTATCTAAATAAGCATTTGTGTTCGTAGCCCCACATCAAAGACTCTATAATCACCTGAAGCCGTCAATCAAATGGAAGTTCCAGCATTTCCCACCAACCCTCACTACCACTGTGATATGATACATTGCAGAATCAGTCATATAGCACCAATTGTATAAAGAGGGGCCTTGAGCATATGTCAACAGACATAGTGAAATTACAAGCAGTAACAACAGGCTGTTTTTTAATGAAAGGCACAGGAGTTTAAAAACCTTGATAGCTTGACAGCTATCACTGTTTAGTCACTTTTCACATACATTTGTATATACATCTAACAACACTGAAGGGCACTGTACCCCTTCCAAAGGACACCTCCCTCCCCCCAAATACTAACTGGGCCAAAAGAGATTCCTTACCTCTCCAAAAGAAATACCCTACCTCTCCAGATGACTCTGGCAGCTTTAGAACTTTTGCTCAGATGTCTAAAGCCACAAGAAGGTTTACCAGATTAATACCTGGACAGCCTAGGCTTGCATCCCTTTGAGTTTAGAAGAGTAATAGGTGGCTTGATTGAAATATATAAGATCCTGACGGGTCATGACAGGACGGATGTGGAGAAACTAACTCCTCTCGTGACAGAATCTAGAACTAGGGGTCATTCTTTAAAAATACAAGGTAGCCCACTTAAAACTGAGATAAGGCAAAATTCTTTAATTTAACCCAGTTGAAAAAAGAAAAACTACAGCACAAACGGGCCCTTCGGCCCACAAGTAATTGCTTCTAACTCACTTACATCTGCTCCCCCACCCCCACCCCCACCGCCCCCACCCCTACCAAGATAAAATAGACAGGACCTCTAAAACCCGAGCTCCCATGCCATTTTGGCTAAGTCGCAGACTCCTTCAGTCCTGGTGAGAATTTGGGTCTCACAACACCAATCCAACATGTTTACTTGATAGCAAAAATCACTAGCTTTCGGAGCGCTGACTGCCTCTTCGTCAGGTGAGTGGGAGTTCTAAAGGGTATATAAAGACACAAACTCAATTACAACTGGAGTCTGGATTTCAGAGGTCCTGTCCATTTTATCTTGGTGGGGGTGGGGGTAGGGGAATGGGGGGGATGTGTGGGAAGGTGGGGTTGGGGGAGCAGATGCAATTGACTTTGTGTCTTTATATGCCCTGTTTGTGATTAGAACTCCCACTCACCTGATGAAGGGGTAGGCAGCGTTCTGAAAGCTAATGGCTTTTGTGACCAAATAAACCTGTTGGACTTTAACCTGTTGTTGTGAGACTTCTTACTGTGTTTACCCTGGTCCAACGCCAGCATCTCCACATCTTAAACAATAATAGAAAACAATTGCCATGGATGTTCTCATGGCTTCCACCCACCTGCTATTTTGTTCATCCATTTAAAATAAATGGCTGATTTGTTTGTTCTGACAGTTCAGCTCTACCATGACTGGAATGGATGGCAACTCTTTCTTGTAAAACACTGGAGTTGGTGACGCATGACAACTGTTTAAACATGGCAACTAACATATATACTGGTTGACTGCTTGAAACATTTTTTCTCTCCCATGCCAATGAGGGCTTCCATGAGACCATTCTGTGCTAGGTTACAATCTGAATCTGTCAGAGTGAGTAACTGTGTACTAACCCATTGTACCAGTTGGAACTATTAGGGTGCCATGTTTAAAAAAGATTTGTGGGCAACACAAGGCTTGAAGCTTTGATTGGTCGGTTGTGTACTGTATAAAATGCAAATCGCAAAGCTCTCATAAGTAATTCAGTCAACTGACCACGTTTGTGGGTTCTGAATGGCTATGATGGCACAATTTCAGCATTATCCAGCTGCAATTTAAAATGACCTAACATCTCAATTATGACTAAAGATACATGGCATTGCAGCTGCTGGCAACAAAGTATTCCACTGTGCGATTTTAGCAGCAGTAGAAATTCAAAGCAGACAAAGCACGAGAAACCAAAGCATGAGTTGTTCAATCTTTCAGAGTGCAGTTAACACAAAGAAACCCAAGTCGAAAGTGAGAATATAAAGCACATTGTGTTTCTAAAAGACATTTATAAAATGAGCTCCTTAATCATGCATACCCTTTGCTAATAGAATCAAACCCAATTCCAAATGACTCAATGGTAAAATGCTTGACTCAGTGGATGTGAAAACTATACACTTTCTAAATGTAACTTATACAAAACACTTTTAAGCTTTTTTAAAAAAAAACTCAGAGCACTTGTAGGATGGGATAGAAACCTCCATGAAGACCCCATCTTATGCAAAGTCATTAGCTACATTGAAATAGTGGAGCACCATTTATCAACTGAAATCGGCAGGAGGATGTGGCATCAGGGCCTGAGGGGTGGGCAGCAGAAATTGGGACAGGAAATTAGTTTTTTAATTAAAGAGCACATGAATTCAAAAATCTTGATATATTGACAGTTCCATTGGGTTTTCATGTATATTTGTGTCTACTTCTGACAACCCTGAAGGGCACCTCCCTCCCCCAAAGTGGTAAATGGGCATATCCAAAAGAAGTTATTGCTGGACGGTGGGGGGGGGGGGATTTGACACAGACAATACCAATGCTGGATGGAAATGAAGATGAAGAGACCTGCCTCTCCTGGCCCAACATTAGCCCTGATAATTGTTACATTTAAGTACTCTGCCCTCTTCTGGCCATGCCACTAACTTTTGCCGGGCTCTACTTCTGGGTTTGGCTCCATGCAAGACTCCTGAATTTTTCATGACATTATGGTGTCAATGACATCATTCTGTTTCTACCCTTGAACGTAAAAAACAATATTTACAATGTGAAATAAGTGAAATTTAAAGGTGATTGAAGAAAGTTAAAAGAATTTAATATGTTAAGTACTGAAAGACAATGTCATCATTGGAAGCAAATGCCTCTGCTCTTTCACACAACCATAAACATAATATTGAGAAGTTTCCAAAGAAACTTCTTATAAGACAGAGTTCTTTCCCCAATTCTCAAAGTGAGTGAGGTTACTCAATGCTTTAGAGATAAACCCAAGCAAAATCTAAAGACTGTTTCCAGTGATAGTTGAGGAAAGTTACTTTGTTTGTGACTGATTTGTGCCCCTTCCACAAGAGATATAGCAAATGTTGGGATCTTCTGCATTAAACTGGGCTGGGTGTCACAAATGGTTGGAATGGCCATGTGCTATGATGTCTTCCAATGTGTTCATGTCATGCCATAAAATATTCATGGTTTAAAAGCAGAAGTGGGACTGGCCCTGACTGCCAGGGTGAAGCTTTCTCTCTCAAGCTTTGTTGCGCAAAGGAAAGCATTTAGCAACATTGTTAACCAGTCCCTAATGGCTACAAACCTGCAGCTTAACCACTGCTCCAGTTCCTTTTAACTCCCCACGCTACTGTGCTGCAGGTGTTCATACTGATGGTTTAACTGTTCCATGGGGCATCAAGAGCCCTCTGGGCATTAGGCTGGGGGGGTCAATCTTACTGTAAGCTTGGATAGTGAAAATCCATTGCTATCATCCAGTGGGTATCAACACCACAACAGTTTCTGAGGCTCAGCTTTTGTAGTTGATGATTAAAAGATAAACTCCGTGACTATAAACAACATTTCCAATGCTGGTGTTTTCTCTTTTGGTAGTGTGATATGAGATTAGAAGATTTTGCGGATAGTGCAAGATGAAATAGGATGGAGAGGAGGTTTGCGTGGAACATATACTTCTGTTTGGACAAACGAGTGTAAGGTTCTATCATTTTCACTCTTTCCAAAACCAAAGGTGTAAACTTACGTGTCTGATGTAGAACGACTCTGCTACACCCGAACTCAAGCAAGTTCTGTGGACTTGCACCAATTCGACCCCCCCATTCCTAGTCACCTTACTAGGAAGATGTAAACTACTATTCCCAACCTTAAGTAATAGAGTCATAGAGGTTTACAGCACGGAAACAGCTTCTTTGGCCCAACCTGTCCATGCCATCTTTTTTTTAAAACCACTAAGCTAGTCCCAATTGCCCGCAATTGGCCCATATTCCTTTATACCCATCTTACCCATGTAACTGTCTAAATGCCTTTTTAAAAGACAAAATTGGACCAGCCTATATTACTACTCCTGGCATCTTGTTCCAGACACCCATCACCTTCTGTGTGAAACAACTGCCCCTCTGGACCCTTTTGCATCTCTCCCCTCTCACCTTAAACCTATGCCCTCTAGTTTTAGACTCCCCTACCTTTAGGAAAAGATATTGACTATATAGCTGATCTGTGCCCCTCAATATTTTATAGACCTCTATAATATCACCCGTAAGCCTCTTATGCTCCAGAGAAAAAGGTCCCAGTCTATCCAGCCTCTCCTTATAACTCAAACCATCAAGTCCCAGTAGCATCCTAGTAAATCTCTTCTGCACTCTTTCCTGTTTAATAATATCCTTTCTATAATAGGGTGATCAGAACTGTACACAGTATTCCAAGTGTGACCTTCCAAGTGTGTACAACTTCAACAAGACATCCCAACTCCTGTATTCAAAGTACTAACCAATGAAACCAAACATGCTGAATGCCTTCTTCACCACTCTGTCCACCTATGACTCCACTTCCAAGGAGCTATGAACCTGTACCTCAAACCAATTTTGTATCCATTTAGATACCTCACCCTGGATCCCGTGAGATTTAATCTTATGCAACAACCTACCATGCGGTACGTTGTCAAAGACCTTGCTAAAGTCCATGTAGACAACATCAACTGCACTGTTCTCATTTACCTTCTCGGTTACTCCTTCAAAAAACTCAATTAAATTTGTGAGTTTCCACACATAAAGCCACGCTGACTGTCCCTAATCAGTCCTTGCGTCTCTAAATGCCTGTAGATCCTGTCTCTCAAAATATCTTCTAAAACGTACCCACCACAGATATGAGGCTCACTGGCCTGTAATTCCTGGGCTTTTCCCTGCATTCCTTTTAAAAAAAAACATTTGCCACCCTCCAATCTTCAGGCACCATCATCAGTGACTATCGGTGATTCAAATACCTCTGCTAAGGAACCCACAATTTCCTCCCTAGACTCCCACAATCTCCTGGGATACATTTCATCAAGTCCCGGTGATTTATCTACCTTGATGCACTTTAAGACTTCCAGCACCTCTTTCTCTGTAATATGCACACTCCTCAAGACATCATTATTTATTTTCCTAAGTTCCCTAACATCCATGCTTTGCTCAACAGTAAACACTGATGAGAAATATTCATTTAGGATTTCACCCATCTTTTGTGGATCTGCACATAGATGACCTTATGAACGCAGTAAGCCCTAAGCTGACCTGTCGATCCCATAACTTCTCCATCATATAAGACATTCTATTCCCACTTGCCTCTGCCCATCTGCTACTAAAACTATCGCCCTTGCTTTTCTCACCATCATATTTGTCGATTCCAATGCTCTTTGCCAAGCCACAGACTGGAGTAAAGTACAGCTCTTCCAAAATTTGTAATGGAGGTTTGGTTTAGCTCAGAGTCAGAAAATTGCTTCATTGGTACCAGCTACCAATAGCAACAAAGGGGAGAATGGTACTCCCACAGGCTTGTTCCAGGAAATGGGAAGAGAATTTGCAAAGGTCACCAAGGTTTGCATCTATTACAGCATTACCCAAGTCTGACACAATCAGTTCTTACAAGCTGGTGAACATATTTAAATAAACAGCAGCATTAAAGTCTGACAATTTTCCTGTAAAATGCAGCATTCCCCAGGACCACCAACTGCACTCATGTGGACGTCCAATCATTTATTCCACAGAGCACCATGCACCTCAAATAAAACTGGTAGAATTTGTTGACTGCCCGAATGGTACAAAACCACCGCCAAATCTTTGTGTCCAAAAAACCATTTGACTGCACGAGGCAAGGACTTTATCAAAGAAATATTTGGCGAGCTGACATTCGCAATGCATGGTGGAGTTTTTTCCAATATGCCCCGAAGTAGGATATTTGAAATTTTTTTTTAAAGGGATCCTGCAAACTGCAAAACATCGCCAGTGGAAAAGGCATGTGATTTTCTGGAGCAAACTCAAAGCCATGACTGCAGAGGAACAATTATCAGAGACACAGCAACTATGACAAGGAAACAGGACATATTTATCCTGAAGGCATGCCTTTGTATTTCATTGACTTTCCTAAATATAAAGCAACCAGCAGTACAGTTGATGTGGAAAGCATAAATCTTGAAAGTAAATCATGACTATAATGTTGAAGGTGAGGTGTTGTGACCTTTATGGAAATAATACTGCAGATCACTGTGCATTTAATGGGTCATGCCATTTACCTACGTTGAACATGAACTAATGCATCATGATGTTTCTACTCCACTACTTGATGTAATAGATTGCTGAAATAATCAGAGGTATAGGAGGCCTCCTGAGCGTCTCCTGCAAATCTGCTTGCAATTTAGCTGTTCTCTTAATATACAGAACAGATATGATATAATAGCAACCCAGCTGAGACTGCCAAGTCCCCCCGACTAACATCTGAAGGCATGTGCCATTATTGGGAGAGCTGTCCCATAGACTGGTCAAGCAACAGCCTGATAATAGTCATGTGCACTGAATCATACATTACGGTGTCCCAGACGCCACCATCACCATCACTGCCTACAGTCTATCCCACCGACAGGACAGACCCACAGACATTTGGCACACTGGTATGCAGATGAGAGGCAATTGCCCTGGGAGTCCTCAATGTATTGGACTCCATGAAGTCTCACGGCATCAAGTAAGCATAAACAGGGAAACCTTGGGTTGATTACCACGGACCGCTCCCCGCCTAAGCTGATACTCTACATGGAACACCAATTTGATGAAGGACTAAGGATAGCAAAGGCACTTTGATGTCCACCACTAAGAATGGCCCAGTAATATCCCTATTTATGGAGAAGGATACATCAGGTAGTCTGGTTCTGCAGCCGGTAGTAAGGAAACCAACAAGAGGGAGAAACATATTTGACTTCATCCTCATTACTCACATGCATCCATCCATTTGCAGGAGTGATCACCACACAGTTCTTGTGGAGACTACATATTGAGCTTAGTCTCCATCAGTGGTTAGCACACTATCTAAATGTGTTAGATTTCAAACAGATTTAGCAACTCAAAGCTGGGCATCCACGTGGCACTTGAGCCATCAACAGCAGCAGAATCGTACTCAAGCACAAACTCATGGTTCAGCATATCTCCGTTCTACCATTACTATCAAGCCAAGGGATCAACCCTGGTTAAGTGAAGGCTGCAGGAGCAATATCAGGCAAACCTAATATAAAGAGTCAAGAGTGAAGCTAAAAGGACTACTTCCATGCCAAACAGGATACGATATATCAGAGTTACGCAATCCTACAATCAACAGATCAGATCCGCTATCCTGGAGGAGGAGGTTTCTCAAGATCTCCATCCTTTATGATAGAAGAGTCGAGCATATCAGAAAAAATGCTGAAGCATTTGTAACCATCTTCAGACAGAAGTGCCAAGTGGAAGATCCATCTCAGACCTCTTTTGAGCTTCAAAGCATCACAGATGTCAGTGTTCAGCCAGTTTGGTTCACTCCACTCCAAGAAACAGCTGAAGGTACTGGATACTGCAAAGACTATGCGCCCTGACAATATTCTGACAATAGTACTGAAGACTTGTATACCAGAACTATCTGCACCCCTAGCCAAGCTGTTCCAGTACAGTTACAACACTGACATCTAGCTGGCAAAATAGAAAATTGCCCAGTTATGTCCTGTCCACAAGAAGTGAGACAAATCTAATCCAGCCAATTATCACCCCATCAGTCTACAGTAAAGCAATGGAAGGGGTTACCAACAATGCTTTCGAGTAGCACTTACTCAGCAATAACCTGCTTACCAACACATGGTCTGGGATATGCCAAGATCACCCAGTTCCTGACCTCATTCCAACCTTGATTAAACCATGGGAAAAAGAGCTAAACCCAAAGGGTGACAGGAAGGTGACTGTCTTTGACATCAAGGCAGCATTTCACCAAATATAGCATCAAAGAGCCCTGGAGAAACTGAAGTCAATGGGAATCAGGGAGAAACTCTTCCCTCGCTCAAGTCTTACCTGGCACAAAGTAAGATGGTAGTGGTTGTTGGAGGTCAATCATCTCAGTCTCAGGGCATTGCTGCAGGCATTCCTCAGGGTAGTGTTCTAGACACAACAATCTTCAGCTGTTCCATTAATGACCTTCCCTCTGTTATAATGTCAGAAGTGGGAATATTTGGCACCATTTGTGGCTCTTCAGGTCCCAAAATAATCTGTGTCCATATGCAGAGAGACTTGGAAAATATCAGTCTTGGGATGGAGAGTGGCAAGTAACATCCATACCATTTTTTTTTCTTAGTTTTATAAGCACCTGCCTCCGAGTATCGGCCTCATTGTTCCTGAGGAGCAGCATTGAGAGGCAGCGATTTTTGGGCGTGTGAGGAGGTCACAAGAAAGGTACATTTTCTGTTTATATTTTTTAACTTTTTATTTCTAGTTTAAAGTCGCGAGTAGCGGTGGTTTTTTTTAAATTAGTTAGAAACCGGAAGTCGTCACTAGGACGCTTACCGGTAGTTGTAGTTTTTTTTTCCTTGGGTCCCTGACCCTATAAATTAGCGCAGAGAGGACACCCGATCCTCTACACTGGTAGAGAATCCCACCCTCCCACCTCCTCTAACCTAATTATAAGTGTGTGGGAAGTTTTTTTAAATTTTTTTTTTCTCTGCTGGTAATTGTTTCAGGGATGGCAGTTCAGGCAGTAAGCTGCGTCTCCTGTGGGATGTATGTGGTGAGGGACACCAGTAGTGTTTCTGGTGATTTTACCTGTAGGAAGTGTGTTCGATTGCAGCTTCTGGAGGAGCGTGTTAAGGAGCTGGAGTTGGAATTGGAGGAACTCCGCATAATTCGGGAGGCGGAGGCGGACATCGATCGGAGTTATAAGGAGATAGTCACTCCTAGAAATGAGTCTTGGGTAAATGCCAGGAAGAGGGGAAAGGAGCAAGTGGGGGGACAATCCCCTAGGGCTGTTCCCCTCCAAAATAGGTTTTCGGCCCTGGAGGCTACAGTTGAGGAGGAATCAACTGGAGATAGCCAAAGGGAGCAGGTCTCTGGGGATGAGACTATTGTGGAAGCTCAGGTGGTTAGGGAATGTAAAAGATTGGGCCCAGTGATTGGGGACTCCACAGTTAGGGGGACGGATAGGAGAGTCGGAAGTAATGGTAGGGACTCAGGGCTGGTGTGTTGCCTCCCAGGGGCTGGGGTCCGGGATGTATCGGAGAGGGTATTCAGGACTCTTAGGGGAGAGGGAGATCAACCCCAAGTCATAGTTCATGTGGGAACGCATGACATAGGGAAGTTAAGGGAAGGGGATATTAAGCAGAAATTTATGGAGTTGGGGTGGAAACTAAAGGCCAAGTCAGAAAGAGTGGTTATTTCTGGACTCTTGCCTGTGCCACGGGATAGTTTAGAGCGGAATAGAGAGAGGGAAAGTTTGAACTCGTGGCTGAGGGGATGGTGCAGGAGGGAGGGGTTCAGGTACTTGAGCAATTGGGGCTCATTCTGGGGAAGGTGGGACCTCTATAAGAGTGACGGTCTACACCTGAATCAGAGGGGAACCAATATCCTGGGGGGTAAATTTGCAAAGGCTATGCAGGGAGGTTTAAACTGATTCGGAGGGGGGATGGGATCCTGAGTAGAGGGGGTGAAAGTGAGGGGGGCATAGATGGGGACTGCAATGCACGGCATTGTGGGGGTGGGGCGGAGCAGGGTTTGAAATGCATATACTTTAATGCGAGGAGTATTCGCAATAAAGTGGATGAACTTGCAGCGTGGATCAGTACCTGGGACTTTGATGTTGTGGCCATTTCAGAGACATGGATAGAGCAGGGACAGGAATGGTTGTTGCAGGTTCTGGGGTTCAAATGCTTTAGTCGGAGTAGAGAAGGAGGTAGAAGGGGGGGGAGGGGTAGCATTATTAGTCAAGGATTGTATCACAGTGTCAGAGAGGAAGTTTGATGAGGACTTGTCTGTTGAGGTAGTATGGGCGGAGATTAGAAATAGGAGAGGAGAGGTCACCCTGTTGGGAGTCTTTTATAGACCTCCTAAAAGTTCTAGAGAGGTTGAGGAAAGGATTGCGGAAACGATCCTGGTTAGGAGTGAAAGTAATAGGGTAATTGTTATGGGGGACTTTAACTTTACTAATATTGATTGGAATTGCTATAGCTCTAGCTCGTTAGAGGGGTCAGTTTTTGTACAAAGTGTGCAGGAAGGTTTTTTGACTCAATATGTAGATAGGCCAACTAGAGGTGAGGCTATATTGGATTTGGTGCTGGGAAATGAGCCAGACCAGGTGCTAGACTTGGAAGTTGGTGTGCATTTTGGTGATAGTGACCACAATTCGGTTACGTTCACCTTAGTGATGGAAAGGGATAGGCATGAACCTCGGGTCAGTAGTTTTAGCTGGGGGAAGGGTAATTATGAGGCTATTAGGAGAGAATTAGGAAGCATAGGTTGGACTAGGAGACTACAGGGACTGGGAACGTCCGAAATGTGGAGTTTTTTCAAGAAGCAGCTACTGCGAGTCCTTGATAGGTATGTCCCTGTCAGGCAAGGAGGAATTGGTCGAGCTAGGGAACCGTGGTGCACTAAAAAAGTTGATTCACTGGTTAAAAAGAAAAAGGAGGCTTATGTTCGGATGAGACTTGAGGGCTGAGGTAGTGCACTAGAAAGCTTTAGATTGGCTAGGAGGGAGTTGAAGAGTGAGTTAAGAAGGGCTAAAAGAGGACATGAGAAGACTTTGGCTGATAGGATTAAGGAGAATCCTAAGGCGTTCTATAGATATGTTAAGAACAGAAGGTTGGTTAGGGCAAGATTGGGGCCAGTTACAGACAGCAGAGGGAAGTTGTATGTGGAACCGGAAGAGATTGGAGAGGCATTGAACCAATATTTCTCTTTGGTGTTCACGCAGGGGGACATAAATGTAGCTGAGGAGAACACTGGGTTACAGGGGTGTAAACTAGACAGTATTGCAGTTGATAAGGGGGATGTGCTGGATATTCTTGAGGGTTTGAAAATAGATAAGTCCCCTGGGCCGGACGGGATTTATCCTAGGAATCTCTGGGAGGCAAGAGAGGCGATTGCAGAGCCTCTGGCTCTGAACTTCACGTCGTCGTTGGTCTCAGGTATAGTGCCGGAAGATTGGAGGATAGCGAATGTTGTCCCATTGTTTAAGAAGGGGAACAGAGACTTCCCTGGGAATTATAGACCGGTGAGTCTTACTTCTGTTGTGGGCAAGGTTTTAGAAAAAATTATTAGGGATAGGATTTATAGTTATTTGGAGAGTAATGAATTGATTGGAGATAGTCAGCATGGTTTTGTAGCGGGTAGGTCGTGCCTTACTAACATTGAGTTTTTTGAGAAAGTGACCAAAGAGGTGGATGGGGGTAAGGCAGTTGACGTGGTATATATGGATTTTAGTAAGGCGTTTGATAAGGTTCACCATGGAAGGCTTCTGCAGAAAATGCAGATGTATGGGATTGGGGGTAATCTAGGTAATTGGATCAGGAATTGGCTAGCAGATAGGAGACAGAGGGTGGTGGTTGATGGTAAGTATTCGTCATGGAGTTCAGTTACGAGTGGTGTGCCTCAGGGACCTGTTTTGGGGCCACTGCTGTTTGTAATTTTTATTAATGATCTGGATGAGGGTATAGTTGGGTGGATTAGTAAATTTGCTGATGACACCAAAGTCGGAGGTGTGGTAGATAGTGAGGAAGGGTGTCATAGTTTGCAGGGTGACTTAGACAGGTTGCAGAGCTGGGCCGAGAGGTGGCGGATGGAGTTTAATGCGGAGAAGTGTGAGGTAATTCACTTTGGTAGGAATAACAGATGTGTCGAGTATAGGGCTAACGGGAGGACTCTGAATAGTGTGGATGAACAGAGGGATCTAGGTGTATGTGTACATAGATCCCTGAAAGTTGGGAATCAAGTAGATAAGGTTGTTAAGAAAGCATACGGTGTCTTGGCGTTTATTGGTAGGGGGATTGAATTTAGGAGTCGCAGCGTCATGTTGCAACTGTACACAACTCTGGTGCGGCCGCACTTGGAGTATTGTATGTAGTTCTGGTCCCCACATTATAGGAAGGATGTGGAGGCTTTGGAGAGGGTGCAGAGGAGGTTTACCAGGATGTTGCCTGGTATGGAGGGGAGGTCCTATGAGGAGAGACTGAGGGATTTGGGGTTGTTTTCGTTAGAAAGAAGGCGGCTAAGAGGGGACCTTATTGAAACATATAAGATGATTAGAGGTTTAGATAGGGTGGACAGTGATAGCCTTTTTCCTCGGATGGAGAAAGCTAGCACGGGGGGCATAGCTTTAAATTAAGGGGGGTAGTTATAGGACGGATGTCAGGGGTAGGTTCTTTACCCAGAGGGTGGTGAGGGATTGGAATGCCCTGCCTGCTGCAGTTGTAAATGCGCCTAGTTTGGGGGCATTTAAGAGATCCGTGGATAGGTTTATGGATAGAAAGGGGTTGGTTTAGGTTAGAGGGTCATTGTTTTTTAACTGGTCGGCGCAACATCGTGGGCCGAAGGGCCTGTTCCGCGCTGTAATGTTCTATGTTCTATGTAAGGCAATGACAACAAGAGAGAATCTAACCATCTTCCCTTGACATTCAATAGAATCATAATGCTGAATCCCACATCACCAACATCCTAGGGTAACAATTTGCAGAAACTGAACTGGATCAGCCATATAAAAACTCTGTATACAATAGGTCAGAGGCTGGGAATTTTGTGGCAAATAACACACTTCCTGACTCCCCAAAGCCTGTTTACCCTTTTCAAGGTTCAAGTCAGGGAGTGTAATAGAATAGTCTCCACTTGCCTGGATGAGTACAGCTTCTACAATACACCATCCAGTTCAAAGCATCTGATAGGCACCCCATCCACCACCTTCAACATTCACTCCCTCCACACTGATACACAGTGGATGCAATGTGTACCTTCAGAAGGTGCACTGAGTAACAACTTAATGCTCCCTCACTAACAACTTCCAAACCATGACTTCTACCACCTAGAAGGGCAAGTGCAGCAGATGCATGGGAACACCACCACCTCCAAGTTCCCTTCCAAGCCACACACCATCCTAACTTGGAACTATGTCACTATTGATTTACCGTCACTGGTCAAAATCCTGAATTCCCTCCCTAACAACACGCTTTTGTATATCTTCACACCCATACTGTTTTTACCCTTTGGGGAGCGGCAGGGGAAGTGTTGAAAGGATTTCTAAGCTGATTTTCTGTCTGTTGAATGCTCTTTCCGTGGCCAGCAAGTCCCAGTGTTGGACTCGAGCCTAGAGCTTCTGGTCCAGTAGTAGGGGTGCTACCACTGCACCACAAGTTCTCCACCCTAACTGCACTGTGGGTGCACCTACACCACATGGATTGCGGTGATTCAATAAGGTGGCTCACCACCACCTTCTCACAGGTAGCACAGTGTTTAGCACTGCTGCCTTTCAGTGCCAGGGACCAAGGTTTGATTCCCGGCTTGGGTCACTGTCTGTGTGGAGTTTGCACAGTCTCCCCATGTCTGCATGGGTTTCCTCTGGGTGCTCCAGTTTCCTCTCATAGTCTGAAAGACGTGCTGGTTTGGTACATTGCCTGAACAGGCGCCAGGGTGTGGCGGTTAGGGGAATTTCACAGTAACTTCATTGCAGTGTAAGCCTCACCTGTAACTAATAAATAAATAAACAAATCAACTCAAGAGCAATTAGGGCTGGGTCGATGCTATGATGCCCAATCCATGAACAAATAAAATAATGGTCCTGTTTGGAGAACTGCTTTGTGGGTGTGGGGATGCAGGGACTGGGTCGCAGATTACTCGAGTCACATGTTCAGATGTAGGCACAAGCAAAGGACTGTTAGCAAACTCAGAGCCACTCAGTGTATCCTGAGTTTCTTATCATGAAGTCCTGATGTTGACCAGAGTTCTGAACTGCTCAATCCCTCAATTATGATTCTCTGCAGTCTGTAAAACATTGGCATTTATATACCATTTTTCACAACTGCCAGGCACCTCAAGGCACTTTACAGCCAATTAAGTACTTTTTGAAGTATAGCCATTGTTGTAATGTCAGAAACATGGCAACTAATTTGCACTCAGCAAACTACACAAACAACAATGTGATAATGACCAGATAATCTGTTTGTTTGTGTGATGTTGATTGAAGGATCAATATTGGCCAGGATAGTGGGAATACTCCAATTCCTTTTCTTCAAAGTAGTGCCAAGGCATCTTCTTACATCGGCCTGAGCAGGCAGCCAGAGCCTTGGTTTAACATCTCATCTGAAAGATGGCACCTCCGACAGTGCACCACTTCCTCAGTGTGGGCGCTAATGTCACTGGAAGCGTACAGACAGATAATTCAACTGACAGCTGTGTGCTAAGGTTTCTTTCCTGTATTTCTTACTGCACATCAACCAATTTTTCTCCAAAGATGGGCAGGTAGGTTGTTTGGCCTGGTAAAATTGCACCTTAGTGTCAGGTGGATTAGCTGGCGAAATACGTAGGGTTATGGGGATAGGGTCACAATGGGATTGTTGTCAGTGTGGGCTTGTTGGGCAAAATGGCCTCCTTCTGCACTGTAGGGATTCTTGCCTTACGTTAGCAGTATCCGTAAGCAATGTGGCCTGGAAGGATGAAAATTTGTGCTCAAGAAGTATTCATGAATTAATTCTTATCCTCTCTAAAGATTTTCTTTCCATTCTACAAACAAGTCAATGTTATTCTGAACTTCTTTTTGATTTTACAGCCCTTGTCATTATTTGTCAAACTATTACCCTTAGCTCGGTTGGCTGGACAGCTGGTTTGTGATGCAGAGCAACACCAACTGTATGGGTTCAATTCCCGTACCGGCTGAGGTTATTCATGAAGGCCCTGCCTTCTCAACCTTGCCCCTTGCCTGAGGTGTGTTGATCCTCAAGTTAAATCCAAAGGGAGAGCAACCTATAGTCATCTGGGACTATGGCAACTTTACACTTTTGTGCCATCAGCAAATTCTGAGGCTGTGTTTTCTATGTCTAAACTCTACAAATGTACAGTTCTTTGATATCCATGCATCTGAATATTCCTGGACATTTTCATAAGATTGGAGGAGCCTTCCCAAGCAGCAACCAGAAGTTGTCTTCTTATTGTCAATATTCCTTGCAAATGTGTGGTTCCAAGGGTAGCCTGTCCCTTCTGATATCTTGTCCAAGTGAGCGTCAGTGAGCTCTTCAACCTCTATGGGTGACACAATCAAGCTGAACATTAGCCACATGGCCTGGCATCCATGCGTATGGACTTCTAGCAGGAGCATGATTAGAACAGTCTGCTTACCTAGAGGCTAACTGTCAGCACTGATAGGTCAGGTTGCATGTCCTGTTTCTGTGATATACGTTTTATGTTTTACTATGTGATCAGCTGACTCTGTCCACACTGGGACCTTTGTGGTTTCTCTGACTCAGCTATCCACTAAATTTTACCAATTGCTTTCTTGCAGCTTTTAAGAGTAAGTGCAACTTGTACACTTTGAGAACTAAATTTGTTTTGTCTGATTTTCCTGCCTAAAGCATCTTCCAAAGGGGGAAAATGGAAAAAGCAGCATAAATCTAACAAATACACAGCAGCAACAGATGCAGTCCTAGCGAGGACCTCCATGAGGAACAAGGGCTCGTTACATATAACAGACTTACTGAAATTATCTTGAATTCAACCTCAATGTTCACACATAAAGACATGTGTCGGGGCATTCATTTATGTCGGACTATCCACCACACCACACAAAGACGTTCAAGCTGTACTTTATGATAGCCAAGTTTACATCAATTCTGTGTCATTTAAAAATTACACTTTTGTAATAAGGAGGCTCTGTAGCGATGAAACAACAGGGCTGAGCAGTGTAGTTTATTCACTAGTATTGTGGACCAGAGCAGAAGTCAACATTTCAATTGAGGCCGATGAGCAATCTATTGGGTGAGTGATTTTCTGAGGAAAAACATTATTATTGAACGACCGTGATGTAGTGTGGCCACTAGCACTCCACCCTCAAATACTTTACTGACAGATTGGCGGTTTCGTAACTAAATGACCTTCTGGCCATATATTGCTCACTGATGTCACAAACCAATCACAGTTTTTGCAGAGCAGAACTGAATCATTCAGTTATGCCCAACTACAAAGATCCTGTCTACACTGACGTGACCTTGACAAAATAAGGCTGTGCTCTTAGGCTGCAAGAGTGAATAATAAACACCCTTAACCATGCCTCATTGCATTTTAATGTGCCAATTATCATAAACCAATGAGAAAAAAAATGAAGGTGCCATCACATACCGATAACCATTTAAAGGAGCAGTCACAAATAAGTTTATCTTAGGATCATAGAGTCATAGAATCCCTACAGCGCAGAAGGAGGCCATTCAGCCCATTGAATTTGCACTTATAACAATCCCACCCAGGCCCTATTTTTGTAACCCCATGTAATCCCCCTGACACTAAGGGGAAATCTCACCCAGACCTGTTTGCCGTAACCCCAAGTATTTATCCCGTTAATTCCCCCTAGCCTACACATCTTGGGGCACTAAGGGGCAATTTAGCATGGACAATCTACCTAACCTGCACATCCTGTTCTGAAGCAAAGTAAGATTTGTGCAGCTGCCACACAAATGTGAATTACATCTTAATGTATTGCTATATTATTAACTATCTGTGCATGTGTATGTATACGCAAATTTCCACATCGCTCAGTACTGCACTGCAGTCAGAAATACCAAGTAACAGTATGCAGTGTACACTGTAATTCCAGAAATATATTTGATGGCAGTTCCTGTGTAAAGTAGTGTGATCAAACTGCTGGGAACTACAAGATGTAACAATACTATTCACATACACATGCAAGATTGAACCAAAAACAAACTTATCAGATCCAGGTGTGGTGTTTAATTAGTTCAAAATTATATTTTATTTATCTTGAAAGGGAGGAGTGGAGAGGTGAACAGGAAGAGTCTATTTTTAAAATGATTTAAAATCTAAAATGCCAACAGTGCAGAAGGAGGCTATTTGGCCCATCAAGCCTGTGCCGACAATAATGCCATCTAGGCACGATCTCTGTAATTCCACATGTTAACCATGCTAGTCCCCTGACACTAAGGAACAATTTAGCATGGCCAATCGACCTAACCTGTACATCTTTGGACTGTGGGAGGGAACCGGAGCATCCGGAAGAAACCCACGCAGTCAGGGGGAGAACATGCAGACTCCGCACAGATAGTCAGCTGAGGCCGGAATTGAACCAGGTTAGGCTGCGGGTTGATTGATTATGCTGAATTGACCCTGGTGTCAGGGGATTAGCAGGATAAATATGGAGGGCCTGGGTGGGATTGTTATCGATGCAGACTCGATGGGCTGAATACCTGCCTCTGCACTGGAGGGATTTTATGATTCTATGACCTGTCCTGGCTTTAAACCACCACTTCTGGTGGTGGTTATACAATAAAATCTCGCCATTCACAACTTAGCTTACCCATAGTAAAGTCATTGTACATCATACTGCCCATTGCAAGCACAAATGTTCACATATCTGCACCACAGACTGGAATTTTACTGGCAAGCCCGCCCCGATTCCGGGGACGGGCGAGGCTTGGAGAACAGCATTCTCCATTGGCTCGGGCAGTATTGTACAAACCTTGGGCAGACATGTCGGTAAAATTCCACCCAGGAAGTAGAAGCCAACTTTAGGAAATGCTGAAAAAAGAACCGTCTGAACGAAGTCAAAAAAAATGCAAAGTGCCCATGATGAACTTGCTGCAGTAGAATGTGTGTCTCTGCTGTTCTTTGCACATGGGTGTTCCTTGTTGATACTAAATACCCGCCCATGCCCTCTACAGTCACACTCTTGCAAAGTACGATCCTGGGGTGATACACGTTACACTGTTCTTGCTATAGTAAATAATCTCTCAAGTAAATTTCTCTAAAATTTCTTTATAAAAACATCCGGCAGGCTTTTCCGGCCCTTCCTGCCGGCCAGACCTTCCAGTCCCACTGACAACAACCACCATGGGTTCCTCAGCAAACAATGGGAAATCCCATTGATAGAAGCAGTACTGGAATATCCTGCTGCCAGCCAATAGTGGGTGGCCATACACATTGTGGTGTAGTGGAAAATCCCACCTCTTGCTTATATTGCCTTTGACCTCTTACACATGTCAAAATTTAGGATGGCTGGAACCTATCTAGTTGGCTCTCATTGTAAAGCATGCTCACCGTTTGTGATTTCACCATTGTGATAGTGCATTGGAACATAAACCTTTCAAATGATGGGATTTTTTTCTTATTCATTCATGGGACATGGGTGACATTGGCTATTCATCATTTATGGTCCATCCCTAGTTGACTTCGTCCGGAGGACAGTTGAGAGTCAATCATAGTGCTGTCTCTCTGGAGTCACATGTAGGTCAGACCAGGTAAGAAGGGCAGATTTCCTTCCCTAAAAGACAATAGTGAACCAGATGTGTTTTTCTGACAATCGACAATGGTTTCATGGTCATCAGTAGATTCTTAATTCCAGATGTTTTTTATTGAATGCAAATTCCATCACGAGCCATGGCAGGATTCGAATCCGGGTCCCCAGAGCTGAGTTTGTAGTTGAATAGTCTGGCGAAAATATCGCCAGCTCAACACCTTCCCTCATCAAATGTCTTGAGCTGTTTCTTGGGGTGGTGGGGGGGCGGTGGTGGTGTGTTCTCACACTAGAAAGCTTCTTACCTGCTACAGTTCGAACCTCACTCTCCTTGTATTAATATATTTTCCAGAAAATGGATATAATGAATATATTTTTCTAAACACAACTAGCCACATCACTGAACTTACTGCTCCTTTACCAACCTGCTGAAAATCCCCAAGGAGTAAATTCTCCAAGAAACAATGCCATCTTTGATTAACAAATGGTTGAAATGTCACTTTGGGCGGGATTTTTCCAGCCGCCCTCCCCCCAAATCCGGAAATTCCTTCCTGAGGTCAACAGACTTTGCATGGTTCCCCCTCCCCCCGCCTGCTGCAATTCCTGTGGAAAATCCCTCCCTTTGTGCATTGTGCACCTTTCAACACATTTGAGAGCTGAAAAAAAAGGATACTGTTTCAAAATCTGAATAAGAAATTCCAAAGTAAATGTTTTTACTGAATAAGGTATTCTGAGATTTTAATTATTTAAAGGCAATTATTTTATATTGTGTGTAAGACATTAAATTGCACTTTAAAACAATCGCTATTTAATATTTAAATGTTTGATAGGATTGTATCTTCATGTGCTGCAGGCTACAAATGACTAGTCAAGAAATGTCTGTACGGGAACAAATTGCTTTGATTAAAAATTCAAAGCATTGTCAATTTTATTGCAAGAATAACAGTAATCATTGTTGTCTATTCCAATCGTGAAATATACTTAATGTGTTGAGATAAACAATTGTACCCAATGGTTTCAAGATATTAAAATACGATCATATTTTCTCTGAAAACTAAATATTAATCTCGAGCTCACTTAAAAGAATCACACTGACTGACGGTAATAACTCCCACAAAAGCTTTTCAGATACACCTTGTTAAACTTATGAGGTTATGGAAGGCCCATCAAGTAGCCCCAGTGCTCTGCTGCACAGCTCACAGTCTTGTTACAGAGATGAAAGAACAGTTCTCAGAACAGTCACATTTCCCCAGCCTACCACAGAGCAAATTATTATTTAAAAGAGAGTTAAGATACTTTTAAAATGTCACTTTTCTGCACATCCACCTCACTTCAGGACTTACAACTTTAGGATAAGATTAACATAATACTATTTTCATCTTGTCTTTACTTCAGCAGTTAGCAAACTAGATCATCAGAACACTTAAAGTTTAACAGGATCATAAGGTATGGTTTGGGATTGTTAAACATTGTTTAAATACCTTCATAGGGGAGGTGATAGCCTAGTGGCATTATCGCTAGATTATTAATCCAGAAACCTAGTTAAAGTTCTAGGGACCCAGGTTCGAAGCCTGCCAAGGCAGATAGTGGAGTCTGAATTTAATAAAATATGTCTGGAATTAAAAATGTACTGATGATCATGAAACCAGTATCGATTGTTGGAAAAACCCATCTGATTCATGAATATACTTCAGGGAAGGAAATCTGCTGATCCTACCTGGTCTGGTCTAACTGTGACTCCAAAGCCACAGCAACTGCCTTTGGGCAACTAGGGATGGATAATAAATGCTGGCCAATCAGCGATGCCTATGTTCCACAAACGAATTTAAAAAACCTTGGAATGTATGATAGCATGAAGGAATATCTTATTGCTTCTGGAGTCCTGTGATTTTGCCACATAAGTAATTAGGTTGTAGAAGTCATGGAAGAACAAAGATATTATGTGACAGTGCACTCAAACTATTCCAGTCGCAGTAAGTAGTCTAACAGCACCAGATTAAAGTCTACCAGGTTTATTTGGCAGCACGAGCTTTCGGAGCACTGTTCCTTCATCAGGTGAGTGCAAGATTTGTTTCACAAACAGGGCATATACAGACACTAACTCAATTGCAAGATAATGGTTGGAATGGGAGTCTTAACAGGTAAGCAAGTCTTTATAGGTGCAGACAATATGAGTGGAGAGAGGGCCGAGCACAGGTTAAAGAGGTGTGAATTGTCTCAGGCCAGGATAGTTAATGAAATTTTGCAAGCCCAGGCTAGTTGTGGGGGTTACAGATAGTGTGACATGAACTCAAGATCCCAGTTGAGGCCATCCTCATGTGTGCGGAACTTGGCTATCAGTTTCTGCTCAGGGATTCTGCATTGTGTGGTGTGAAGGCCACCTTGGAGAATGCTTACCCAAAGATCACAGCTGAATGCCCTTGACTGCTGAAGTCTTCCCCAACAGGGAGGGAACACTCTGCCTAGTGTCGAGCAGTGTCCATTCATCCATTGTCATAGTGTCTGCATGGTTTCCCCAATGTACCATGTACATTGTACCATGCCTCGGGATATCCTTTCCTGCAGCGTATCGGCGTATCAGATAATGTAATCCTGGAGATGTCCAGTCATACCCTGGACTCAGCCATGTTACATTACTGAGATGCTCCCTCCACATAGGACATGTCCTAAGTGTTCCATTTCAGTTAGCTGCTAGTAAAGCTACATTTCTTGTGAGGCTCTCATACCTGACCCTCTTGAACACTCACTCACCCTCATGTTAAGCATGAGATGAACATGCTGTCAGGGTGTTGCAAACAGGTGATGCCACACATGGCCCCAAAATCCTACAATATATAAAGCCCAATATGTATGCTGCTTTAACTATTCTGTTTGACTTCAAACTCAGCTGAACCTAACTACTTGTCACCAATTTCCCGAAAGCACCTGGAAGATTTTAGACGGAAAGTCAAGAGAGATTCCTGGAGTTGGGTCCCATGACATCAAGCTGGCAGAGGGGACACTGAATGAGTTTGCCCACTAGCAACCTCAGCACTCTACACATCGGGGCGATCTGAAAAAATTAAAAATATAAAAAGAATCCCCTCCTTCCCTCAGAATCCCAGCACCCTGAACCTTCCCAACAGGCGCCCCCCACTTCCCTCCCAGTACTGCCTCTTGGTATTGACAGAGTACAGACCAGACATGATCCTCATGCCCAGGTGCTTATTTTTCTTTGTGTCCAGGATGGGTTCTCTTCTCCGGGTACCAATTTGTCCAGACCTGTTGTAAAGCTGCCGGCATGGCATCGTGTCAGCGGGGTAATGGCTTCCCACCCTTTCTTGGCAGGAACCGTATAATTTCATTGGCAGGCGGCAGGGGCTATCTCAAAGGGAAATCCTACTGCTGTAAATATCATTTTGGGACTCTTGTTGGATTCTCCACCCCCTTTCCTGCCCACTGAAAACAGTAACTAATTCAGTCTGTGACTAGCTTCCAGCTGGATGATTTTCAAGCTGGCTCAAAAGGTCACAGAAACTCATCTTAAGCTGAACGTAGCTCATTCTTGAAATATCTGATCTGTTGCACCAGATTGATAGATTTCAGCAGAACTGTATTACCAGCACAACCTAGCGGATACTCCAAGCTATAACATTTGGTCCACATGGGGAATGTTTTACAGTGTAGTTTGTTTCTGATCCAACAATGAAAGCTGCGTGACCCAATTTGGTTCCGGGAAATTACAACTGGACAAAATAATTGAGGACTAATTGGGAAATAACTGCGACCAAATAGTTAGGTTCAATGTGAGAATGGAGAAGGCACTGAAAACAGGCAAAGACCAGCAAGATAAAATTAAATTGACTGTGTAGAAAAGTTCTACATTACGTGAGTGGCGGGGAATCTTCTATACTTTATCAATGTCTATTGAAATTGTTACCAACTCAGGTGAGAGGGGATGACTGACTCTGCGGATTTTTCCCAGCCCGCTCGCCACGGCAATCGTATCATGCGGGACAGGACCATGCAAAGGTCTATTGGGCGAGAGTTTCCAGTCTTGGGGTGAGCGCGGTCTGAAAATCCTGCCCAGTGTCTTTATTCAGCCCGTCCTCCGCTGATATGTTCCAGCCAGATCACCTCTCATTTTTCTGAATTCCTAAAATATATACCCATTTTCTCAGCCTCTTGATATAGGATAACCAGCTCGTCCAAGGGACCGGTCGAGGGAGCCTTTACCACATAGCTTCCTTCTTTAAATATGGAGATGGAAAATGCTGACAGTACTCTCGGTATGGGGTTATGGTCCCAGCTGATGTTAATACCGGACAAATCAGATTCCTGGCTTGAAGGATCCTAACTATTTCTTTTCCGTGGAGGAAAGTTAGTGAACAAATTCACAGGAGTCTGCGAATTAACTTTTAAGAAAATTAAAGATCAATAAAGGCCAACATGTCATTCGTCTTCCTAACCACTCACTGCACCTGCAAAGCTCTGCATTCCTTGTACGAGTATGCCCGTTATGTGTTATAAACCTACGAACATCCTGTGGGGATTAAAAGCTTTTTTAATTACCACTGAGAATATTTTAGACAACCAACTGGAATGACTACGCATTCAAGTACAACATTTCTCCTCACCCTCTCGGTGACAACTTTGCTTTTCTCAGCTACTGCTGGCCTTGTTCAAGGAGATGTTTTAACTGTGTAGTGGCCTTGTGGCCTCCTGGCATTTGCTGCGGGATGTGTGCATATTTTGCCTTCAATTCCTCTCCCAAGAAGGAGTCAAGAGACTTGAGATGGAAGAACAACCACTGGAGGCATGGTAATAGAGGTCCAGCTAAGTTACTCATTGCCCCAACATTAGAGGCTCAGGAATGAAACGTTAGAGGTATTTAGAAATAGTTTTTCAAGTTACAGTTTACAGGCCTCCCAGTGTATTATTCTCTACTTAGGCTGATCCTGTACAGTGTGATCTGAAGCAAACCTGTTGCTTCCAGCCACCAAGACTGCTTCAACAATCACCTTCTGTATCAAACCAGCCTCTGCATTCAGTGGTTTTTGTCTGAAAGGGGCATTACTGCAGCACAGTGGTTAGCAGCGCTGCCTCACACCGCCATGGACCCGGGTTCAATTCCAGCCTTGGTTCACTGTCTGTTTGGAGTTTGCACATTCTCCCTGTGTCTGCAGGTGCTCTGGTTTCCTCCCACAGTCCAAAGATGTGTGGATTAGTTTGATTGGCCATGCTAAATTGCCCTTTAGTGCCAACAGGACCAGCAGGGTAAATACGTGAGGTTAAGGGGTTAGGGCCTGGGTGGGATTGTCTTTGGTGCTGGCATGATAGGCCAAATAGCCACCTTCTGCATTATAGGGGGTCTATGATTCTATTCTATGAATTTGAATTTCTGGAGTAGTAGTTAGCAGTTGAAGATGCCAAGTCCACTCTTCCCTAAATCATATCTGAGATGTAGCACCAAAAATTGAAAAGACTGGAATATGACAAAGGTTTTATCCAAAGCTGAAGAATCACTTGCTGACATTTCCATTTCAATCCCCATTAGAAAAAGGTCAATGTTCTTTTAGCCTTCTGATTTTTTTTAAACTCCTACATTTGTAACATGGGCACCTACAATTCCTTTGCTCTACCTTGGCTTCTTGTCTCAAACAGAACACAAAGCTTGACTTTTTTCAGTGGTACAAAAATACATAAATAATTTTGTTATGCAGGAACAATATGATTTTCAATTAGTTGCTTAATAGTATGACGGAACACAGGAAACTTTAATTATGCATTTCATGGAATGCTTCAAAGGCATTGCTCTAATTTTAAACTAATTAGCTCAGTACAGACTTGGAGATAAGTTAGATTTTGGAATTTTACCCATTAATGAGGTGAATGCTTTGAAGAGTTTTCCTCAAACCATGCATCATTTATTTAAAAACCCAGTGAAGTGGAAGTCAGTACCTCCTCTAAAGTAGTACCCCGGAAATAAGCAGGAACTAAACGTTAGTAACAAAAACAAAGGGCAGATTTTCCAGCTGCACTTGCCCCATAACCGAAAAGTCCTGCCCAAGGCCAATAGGCCTTTCTGTGGTCTGTCCCTCACCCGCTACAGTGATCAGAACAGGAAAATTTGCCCCAAAGTGCTAGAAAAGCTCAGCAGTTGGGCAGCACTGAGAGAGAGTAATAGAGTTTGTGTTTTTGAGTTGAATTTGACTCTTCTTCAATGCAAGACAGAAGACTTAGGAGCCAAAGTGGGCTATTTAGCTGTTGAGTGCTGCTCTGCCATTTGGTAAATATTGTGACTGACCTGATTATGATCACAACTCCAGTTTCTTGTCTGGCCCCCATTATCCTCGATTCCTTTGTCAATAACAAATCTGTCCAAATCAGCCTTGAATTTATTCAATGACTCATTGCTCTCTGGGGAAAACGGCCTGTGAGAGAAAATAAATCTACTCATCTCATTCTTCAGTGGGAGACCCCTAATTTCTAAATTCTGCCCTCAAATTCTAGATTTCTCCACCGTGGGAAACATAAGGCGGTATTTTGCCATCCAACCCTCCATGGGATTCGTAGCAGGCGGGACAGAACACTTAGCAGATTGTGCAAAGGTCTGTTGACCTCAGGCGGGAATTTCTAGCCTTGGAGCAAGCGTGTTGAGAAAATCCCACCCATCATCTCAGCATCCACCCTGTCTAGTCCATACTTTAATGGGTACATACCCAACCTGGTCAAGCTTTCTTCACAAGATAACCATTTCATCCCACAATTCAGTCGAGTGAACCTTCTCTGGTTAGCTTCTAATGCCATCATATCCTTTCTTAAGTAGGGTGCAAGTCAGAACTCGATGTTAGCGTTTGGAATTGTATTAAACTAACACTTTTGATATAGTAATTCTTAGTAGTTTGTATTGTAAAGTATTATCTCAGCTTTTCTTTATATTTGACAGGCACCCCTATGATAACACTTCATCAGGTGCAACTTAAAATTATCAGAAAACATTACTTTTTTAAAAATAAAAGTTCAGGTTAAGATAATCAGATATTCAGTTACAGATCAGAAGGAATATGAGAGGATTAGATTTGTGGCTGACATATAGTGGGTTGTAGATGGAGAAGGTAAATGTAGCATATTTATAGCCAAGCCCCGCATATTCAATGCAGTTCATCCATGTTTATGTCCAAGAGAGAGACCACATAATGTTTTCGCTCACAAGAACTCTGCATCAAAAATCAAAGTAGCATTTGGTGGAATGAAGCCTATTTTTAAATGGATCTACCATATGTTTAGATGATCCTTCTCAACACCCTAGCTATGACTGTCACGCTACACGCTTGCTCCCTTTCTTTTCTTTCTCCCCTATGCACGCAATGAACAGTATGCTTTGCCTATATAGCGCGCAAGAAACAATATCTTTTACTGTTTCCCCAATACATGTGACAATAATAAATCAAATCAAATAAGGGGACTAGCAGCTCCACATTTCAGATAAGTGCTGATGCGTACATCTGTCCATTAACTTTGCCCGTACCTCAAGACAGCAGCATTATTCTATATGTTCCTTTAACAAGACCATTTCGAAGTTCCAGTGCACTAACATAGGAATTTTCAGAAACAGCCCATGGGATTAATAAACAAAACACTGACATAGAACAAAACACTGATCATAGAACTATTGACAGATAGTTGGTATAAATGGTGATCAAGGTATCAACAGAACCGCGAGCACCTGCTCAGACCAGGCACAAGTCAGTAACAGTTAAGTTACCAACTGTGCAAAACATTTAAAGGGCCCATGTACTTAAATGAACAGACCACACACAACAAAATAACATTTCCAGATGTCTTGGTGCAGGTGGAAGTAGATTGTCTCACTGATGGAGGAGATATGGGGTTAGAAACTCAGCTCAGTGGCAAACCAGGCCACGGTTGCAAACATTCTGGTTCACCCTCAGAGTGGCCAGCCAAGGAGTTAAATTCTTGGTTAGGGTGCAGATTTATTGGCAGCGACACAAGACGGTAGTTTTGGTTGTCCCTAGAGAAAGCTACAACCCATCAAGGATTAGATGGTCGACAAGCAGTCTGATAACACAGTGAAGGGGTTGAGATGGTGGTGAGATAGAACTGGGTGTCATCAGTGCAGGTGTGGAATCTAGCATGGTTTTGGGTAATGTTGCAAAAGGGCAGCGTGTATTTCAGTAATAGGAAGAGACCAATTATTGATCCTGAGGAGTCTACAGAGAGGAATGTATGGGGGAAAATGGAAAGTAATTGCAGGAACATGTTGAAGCAACAAGACATACACCAAAGTGATAGTGTCACAGATTTGATTGGAATTCCATTTCTGACTGAAACCATGTCACTGTTAGAAGGTACTAAAATGGAGGTTTACAGCTTACCCATGAGTGGAATAAAGTCATAAAGATAATTCTCACTGTATGGCTTCAGACAGCTGGTTCTGAACATAAGCAAAACCTGAGAGTTCATTTTTCCATCGTCATAAAAGCATTCCATTCTTCAACATTTTTAACTTATGCAGAGACAATGTGTAGTTTGCAATCTTCTGATTCATTAAAGAATCAGGCAAAATGCACCGTCACATCAAATAAGCAAGTGTTTTAGACTGTCATCATTTCAAAAAAAAGCTTTTAGCTTTTCCTAGATAAATTATCAATGGTAATTTTGTATCTAAGAATTATGTATGATCCAATGTTCCCCTGTTTTGATATATGATATATGTGAAAATTCTAGTCATTTTAAATTAGGTTTTATCGCTTTGTATCTGTCCTATTGCCAATTTAACCATTAGGGTAATGGACAAATTAACTCCACATCTGTGTATTTAACCTTCTTGAAAAATCACAATGTTTGCATTCGTCGTTTGTCAGAGTTCCCCAGCTCACGGGTTCCGAGTTTGCACTGTGAACAAAGCAGCACTGAAAATTACTGCAGCAAGTGAATGAGGCTTTAAAGGAGATTTGCAGGACAATTTAACTGCAAGGAAAATATAGCCTTTCAGAAGTCTGGTTTTAAGAGGCAATACCTCAACACTTCTGAGCTGAGAGTAATTAGTTCTTAGGCCCTGCTTAAAATCAAGCTCTGCAGTAGAGAATGAAAAAAAACACGTCACATTTCAATCCATTCTCATAAATGTAAAAGCCAATCATCTGGTCAGAAAATGACAGATGGAAGGATGTTGAATAATTAAGGAGCATCAGCACCATCTCATCAAAAGACAGAGCTAATATGAAACACTGTAAAGCACGACTATATCACTTCAAGGATGTCAGACATACTGATAGAATCAATTAATGAAACACTGAAGTATTCATATTTAAAACTTACTCCTTTAAACTAAACCATGGAGGTGGGAACACAGCGCCAGGGACCCAGGTTCAATTCGCGGCTTGGGTGACTGTGCGGAGGCTGCACATTTTCCCCGTGTCTGCGTGGGTTTTCTCCGGGTGCTCCGGTTTCCTTCCACAGTCCAAAAGACATACTGGTTAGGTACACTGGCCATGCTAAATTCTCCGAACAGGCGCTCAGAGTGTGGCGACTAGGGGATTTTCATAGTAACTTCATTGCACTGCTGATGTAAACCTAAAAAGAAAACGCGGGAAAATCTCAGCAGGTCTGGCAGCATCTGTTAGGAGAGATCCTTAACAGATGCTGCCAGACCTGCTGAGATTTTCCAGCATTTTCTCTTTTGGTTTCAGATTCCAGCATCCGCAGTAATTTGCTTTCATTTAATGTAAGCCTACTTGTGACATTAATAAATAAACTTTAAAATTTTTAAATTGATATTTTTAATTTTATTTTGCATCAGCTGCTAAAAAGTGGTTGTTCATCTCTCTCTTTCCCAGTGCATCCAGACAAAACTCCATTAAGGGCAGAACAGATACGAATGTCCACAAATTCACATGGAGCTCTTCTCCACTTCCAGCATGTTATTCCTGCTGTAAGTGCAGTCCCAAATCAACAGGCCTTAAAATACAGTAAAACTAAGGATGAGATTACTCAGCAGGTCAGACAGCAACTGTCTGGAGACAATAAAATAAGAGTTAATGCCTCAGGTTGATGACCTTTCATAAGAATTGCAAATAGAGATATTACAGGTTTTCAGGCAGAGATGTGTGCAGCAAGGACAAAAAGGAACGTGTGCAACAGGCTGAAAGCAAGACAAAGATTGAATGACAGAAGGATTAGTCTCACAGAGGAAAAGGGAAGGATATGGAGCAAGAAAAGAAGCAAAAGATGTGGAAATGAAAGAAAAACCGAAACTTGAGAAAAAAAGCAACAAGATGGAGGGATAGGGTTTAGGCCTGAAATTGGTAAATTCAATGTTGGGTCCAGAAGTTTGTGAAGTGTCTCATCGAAAGATGCGCTGCTGTTCCTCAAGCTCATGATGGGCTTCACTGAACAGTGTAACAAACCAAGGACAGAGAGGTCAGTGTGAGTGCAAATAGAGAATTAAAATGACAGGAGATAGAAGCTCAGGGTCATGCTTGCAGACTAAATAGATGTAATCTACAAAGAGAGCACCTAATTGGCATTTGGTCTCCCCATGTCAGAAAACCAGATTGTCAGAAGCAAATACAGCAAACCAAATTGAAAGAAGTGCATGCAAGTTACTGCTTCACCTACAAGGAGTGTTTGAAGCCTTGAGTAATAAGGAGAGAAGACAGAAGACCAGGTGTTCTTTCTTCCTGCATGTGTATGGCTGAAGTTCTGTGGAAAGTGGTGTTGGGGAGCTGACCAGGGTATCACAGAGGGGGGGGTCTGTTCAGAATAGCAAAGGAGAGGAGGATGCATTTGGTGTTAGCACCACAGTGAGGCAATGGAAAATGATCTGTTGAATATGAAGAGGAAAGAGCAAGGAGAATCCAACTGTAGTTCTAGGAGGGAGGGAAAGGGTTGAGAGCAGAAAGAGAGTCCGATCACTCACAGTGGGAGTGGATATCAACGGTTCAAGGAAAAATAAGGTATTTTAAAACCATTGGTGGGGAAGGTTGCATCATTGGAACAAACACCGCCAAGTACTTCCAGCAATTTCTCTTTTTATTTGCAGCATCTGCATATTTTTCTTTTCGATTCTGGTTGAGATTACATCTTCCCCCAAATTCTTCTAGATTATTTAACTCATGGCAGTATTATTTATAGAATAATTGCTGATGGCATAAAAAATAAAGATTGTAAACAGAGCTAAACTCAACATGTGAACTGAATGAACAAAACCAGTTCATTTACTACAATCAAATAGTTAAAGACCTTTGGGCACAATGGTTAGCACTGCTACTTCACAGCGCCAGGAACCTGGGTTTGATTCCCGGCTTGGGTCACTGTCTGTGTGGAGTTTGTATGTTCTCCCTGTATCTGCATGGGCTTCCTCTGGTTTCCTCCCACATTCTCAAAGACGTGCTGGTTAGGTGCATTGGCCCAAAGAAGTGCCAGACTGTGACAACTAGGGAAATTTCACAGTAACTTCATTGCAGCGTTAATGTAAGCCTTACTTGTGACTAATAAATAAACTTTAACTTTAAAAACCTTTTGCTATCAATGTGACATCACATTGTTGGGCTTTTTATTTCCTCAAGCCAATGTCACCAGTATTGACAATTCAGACTTTTCTTTTTTAGGGCAGAATTTTCTCATACTGCCTGCCCTGTGAATCATAGCAGGTGGGATATGGACCATGCAATGGTCCGTTGACGTCAGGCAGGATCTTCCGGTCTTGGGGTGAGCATGGCCAGAAAACCCTGCCCATAAAGTCAATAGGAAAAGACAAACAAGAAGTTTAAAAAGTTGGCACTTTCAAATGTTATACTATAGGCTCATAAGGATATTGGTGTCAACTGTGGAAACATCAATAATTGTAGCTGACCTCAAGGATTAGAATATCCAAAATCTAGAAGTTGAACTTGAACCGGAGGAGGTGTTGAACTACTCTAGAAAAGAAGTATAAACTCTAATACTTTTAAACTTGCACCTGGAAAAGGGCGGTTGTGTAGGAATACTGGAAACAGACGGTGGCGTAGTGGTAATGTCACTGGATTGGGACCCAGACAATGGGATTAAATCCCACTGTGGCAGCTGATGGAATTAATTAAAAAGAAATCTGGAATTAAAAATTGGTCTCAGTAATAGTGACCATAAAACAATCAATTGTTGCAAAACCCATCTGTTCATTCATGCCCTTTATGGTAGAAAATCTGCCATTCTTATTTGGTCTGGTCTACATGTGACTCCAGTCACACAGCAGTATGGTTGACTCTTAACGGTCTGCTGAAATAACCTGACAAGCCCCTCAATTCAAGCCAAATTAAGATTGATTTGATTTATTATTGTCACATGTATTAACATACAGTGAAAAGTATTGTTTCTTATGCACTATACAGCCAAAACATACCATTCATTAAGAAGGAAACGAGAGACTGCAGAATGTAGTGTTACAGCCACAGCTAGGGTGTAGAGGGAATGAAGTTTTAGAAGCACAGAATGAGTGCAGAAGATAGAATTAGAAGGAATGCTGGGCACAGCTTGCAAGAAGTCTCATTGCTCCGGCACCATCTTGGGAGAAGATGCGGATGGGCAGCAAATGCCAGCCTTGCCAGTGATATCCACATCCCACGACAGAATAAATGAAGAAAAAAGACAACAAAGTAGTATGAGGTGATTATCTTTCCACCTTGTGCTAGTAAAACTCCAATGGATTGGCTAAAACCCAAAATAAGATGGACACTCCTATGTGCATTGAAGTCCAAAAGCAAACCGAGGATCCTCATTGTCAGCAACTTATGAAATTATTTCACTGTACGATTAGAAAGAATGACAAATGATTGGCTTTACCAACAATAATTAAAATAATATTTGTTTGTCTGTCCACTCAGCACTAGAGTCAATTGTACATATTACAGCTTTACAACCCAAATGGTTCCCTGTTCTTTTAGACAGACACCACAACTTAATCATTTTCAGGTCAAATAGATTTTAAACAAATATTAACATTGTATTATATCTTTGATAATCTAGGTGAATGGGCACTGAAGACTCTGTTTTTTGATTAGAGATAGAAGAAAGATATGCAGGTTAGATTAATTGGCCATGGTAAATTGCCCCTCCGTGTCAGGGGATTGGCAGAGTAAATATGTGGGGTAACAGGGATAGGGCCTGGGTGGGATTGTTGACAGTGCATACTGATGGGCTGAATGGCCTCCTTCTGAACTGTAAGGATTATGAAACTAAGCATGCTCTTGTAAAGTTACTTCCAATTTTGTTGCATATATTTACAGGAGAATTTCCTGGCACACTGGATCAGTGCACATATGAGCTGGGAAGGAGGCACTTTGCTGTTCGAGGACAAGAAGATGCAATCAACCAACAACGGTTGATGAATTAACTTGTGTGTTCCTCTTATTCACCAGCAGGTAGACTCAATAGGTACTATCATTCCTTAGCTTATTGTAATGGTTTACCAAGAAGTGGCATTCCAAATTTACCCTTTGTATGCTATTTAAATAATTTTATGTTCTTCTATAATTTCACTTCACATTTAGCATTTTTAAAGCTAAAAGTCTCAATTGATTGAAGAAAGACATAATTCAGGTCTTTAAAGTTTTTATAGATTCATTAAATAGTTGATTTGTATTGGAATGGAGAGCTAGAACAAAGTATACAATGTACAATATACAAGCAAATCTGAAGATACTGATGTGAAATGGTCTCTCTGATAATACCCTATAATTGTTATTTATGTTCACGTGCTCCATAGATGAAAGAAAAATCAGTTAGGTGCACTGATCACTATCCAGTCCCTCTGTTAGAAATTGCCTGTATGGATGTGAAGGAACACACAGTTGGGTTCCACACTGATGAATAGTCCACCTACACTTGCTACCTAACCTTGCACATACGCATTTGAATTAGGAAGGGCGAGCATAGTGGTATTACCACTTGAGCAGCAATCCAGAGACTTTGGGTAGTACTCAGATAACACGGGTTTGAATCCCACCATAGCAGATGTGAAATTTAAATTTAATAAAAATCTGGATTTACAAAGTCTAATGATGCCATTGTCAATCTTGTAAAAACCCATCTGGTTTGCTCATGTCCTTTTAGGGAAGGAAATCTGCCATCTTTATCTGGTCTGGTCTACATGTGACTCCAGATCCACAAGAATGTGGTTGACTCTTAAACACCCTCTGAAACGACCTTTCAGTTCAAGACAATTAAAGATAGGCTATAAATGCTGGCCCAGACAGCGATACCCACATTCCTTGAATGACTTAACAAAGATATCAAGACACTGTGGAATTGTATCCCAGTATGAGGCAGGGAAGATAAAAATATTAAATTGTGTCACAACCGCTTAACGAAGCAAAAAAGATAACCAGAGCCACTTCTATCTGTTATTGAAAATGTCTGCCCAATCATCTCTTTGAAAATATACTAAAATGTACATTTTTCTTTCCCCACTGAACTTGAATCCATCTTTAATTGAAAGAAGGAGAACTGTTACAATTCTTGCTCACCATTTTACTGAAACATTTTGAGAAGAGAGGCAGCACGGTGGCACAGTGGTTCGCATTGATGCCTCACAGGGCCAAGGACTCAGGTTCAATTCTCGCCTGTCTGTGGGTGACTGTCAGTTTGGAGTTTGCACTTTCTCCCAGTGTCTGTGTGGGTTTGCTCCGGATGCTCCAGTTTCCACCCACAGTCCAAAGATGTGCAGATTAGATAGATTGCCAATGATAAATTGCCCCTTAGTGTCTAGAGATATGTACATTAGGGGAATTAGCACAGCAAATACACGTGGCTATGGGGATATGGCTGGGTAAGATATTCTGTTGGACAGTCAGTACAGACTAAATGGGCCAAATAGCCTCCTTTGGTGCTGTAGGTATCCTATGATTCTATGAATAATAATTAAGGATACGCTTTGACAACGCTTTTGGTTATCTTGCCTAATAAGTGGCTAGATGTCAAATCTTATTCTTGTAACAATCCTGTGAAGCACCTTGGGATATTTTATTATGTTAAAGGTGCCATAGTGGTTGTATCATTTAAATAATGAAGCGCTACAACAATCTAAAAATAACCTGCAGGTTTTACATTTATAATTAAATTCCAAAACTTAACCATCAGATTTCATTTGAAGCATTTGTGCTAAGATTTGCTTAAAATTGAGTATGGATATTTGAAATGCCATTGTCAAACTGCTGATAGGTGCCATTGTACTATATTAGAGTAAATGATATAGAAAAACGTTGACTACAATGTAGTGAACCATTTGCTGAGAAAAGCCAGCATTTTTTCTTTTGAATATTGTCCTTTTATGACCAAAATAGGTTGGGGATTATTCTAACAAAAAAGGACTAATTTGTTTTTTGATGGTGACATCATTAGTTTCTAAGTTGTGGCCAAGTGACCTGAGTTTTCCACATGGATAAACAGGTAAGAGGCAAAGGGTAAACAGAAAGCTAACGAAGTGCGATTGGGTCAGCCTGTGTTACCTGTCTGGCAGTTCAGAACAGACCAAAAATTTGTGCAAAACGGAAAGAAGCAATGGGACACTTTTCTTTTTGGCAATCTTCAAACAAATCCTGGTATTGAGCAGAGAGTGTGTTACTATGTATTTTATACAGTTTGGAAGAGCAAGTAGCTGAATACAGGAAGAGCTAGGGAACAGGGATCGGACTCATTGCTGCTGATTCAGTATTGCCAACGCCCACCAGATGATTTAAAGGGACCGGCAATGTGAGTTTCGGGGAATTATGTGTCATTAGGACTGTTGTGACTCGAGTGAGAGAGGGGTCATAGGTGTGTGCTTTGGCATTGGTAATCGGGTCTAGGGATTTTGAATGGAATATGGAATGGTGAAGGGCCAGAATAATTCAGTGGGAAAGAGGAAATCTTACATACTGGGGCCTAAGTTGGAAAGACTGAGATCGCACAAAGCACCACATATGCAGGAAGCAATGTGAATACTTGAAACTAAGTGGGGAATATCTTTGTTGGATCGGCTACAAAGTTAACGTTTATTTATTAGTCACAAGTAGGCTTACATTAACACTGCAATGAAGTTACTGTGAAAATCCTCAAGTTGCCACTCTCCAATGTCTGTTCGGGAACACTAAGGGAAAACTTAGCACGGCCAATGCACCTAACCAACACTTTTGGACTGTGAGAGGAAACCGGAGCGCCCAGAGGAAATCCACATAGACACGGGGAGAACGTGCAAACTCCACACAAACAATGATCCAAGCTGGGAATCAAACCCTGGTCCCAGGCACTGTGAGGCAGCAGTGCTAACCACTGTGCTACCCCAACTAAAATGTGGAAGTTTCTTTGTTGAAAATATCTTTCACCTGGTAAAGCTTGAATTGTAGCTGGTCTGTTACAGTAAAAATTTAAGCAAGTGATTCCATTCTTTTTAAAAAGTCTCTAGAAATTCATCATAAACTTCAGTTTGTTGCTTCCAATGAAACAGGAGTTTCAATAAACATTTTCCTCAAGATCCTTTGGGCCAGATTTTCAGCTGGGCATGGAGTGGGGTTGGGGATGTGGGTCCTTTGAAAACAGCTCTCTCGATTGGTGTGTCAGTCTTCGGAGGTCTCAGTGAGGCACAGGAATTTTCAAATGCAAGTGGGTGGCTGGAAACAATTTGCTGTCATTGCAGGGCTTGTCAATGGGCTGCACAGGGACAAATGAAACTTTCAGAAGATAACAGGAAGAGTGACAAACACTCCTTGGCATGTTGGCACACACAGTACAGCAGACAGCCATTATTTATCATTGTCGCTGGTTTAAAATGTTGAAAAAGAAAGGCTAGCCAAACAGAGGTGTTCATGCGGCGGCCTAAAGAATTGCCATCACTTGAGTGAAGGGGATTAAGTAGCTATGAATGAGATAATTAGGCACCAAACTCACCTCCAGTCCAATGGGGTCTTTGCAACTCAAAAATCAGTGTGTCAGTGACATGTCCTGGGGTTGGGGCCTGTAAACAATCTGGACATTAGATTCCTAACCCCAAACTGAAGACTCTGCTTAATTGTTCACATTTTAGCCAGATTAATTTTGCTTCATTGAGAAATTCAGGTGATAAGGCACATCATGCAGGATATCAAGATTGGAGAGAGTAGTTTAGAAGGGATAAGGCACAAACTGGTAGTTATGTGATACCGACCTGCAATTTTTAAAGGAGGACCGATCGAAGTAAAGATATTTCTGTTATATTCATTTCCAAGATGTGGGTTTACTGGCAAGGCTAGCATTTACTATCCAACCCAAGGAGTGACTGTGTTGTTTTCACGGCAGTCCCTATGGTGGTGAAGCCTTCACAATGTTGTTCAAGAAGGAGTTGCAGGGCTTTGACCCATCAACAATGACAGAATAAATCCACAGCTTTGAGGTCTGGATAAGAATATGTTGGGGCAGTAGGTGCAATGAGACTTGATTCAGTGCAGTAAGGAAGAAATGGAGAGTTTAAAGCTGCAAATGACCTTGGTCTATTGTAGTGATCAAAGATATGACCATCATGTCAACGCTTTGTATTAAACAGTAAATCTCTCAAATGCAGCTTTTCATCTCCTTCGAGACAACAAACTACACAAATTGCTTAAGGGATTACTGTAAATCCCTCAGTAGTTGAATTTACAGCTTTCTTTTGTTCTGAGTAGTAAAATGTTTATCTACATACCAGAAGTACTGATCTATTTATAGCAATCCTTTGTCTTTATAAAACGTTTGGAAAATTCTTAACACAAATGATGTTGGGAACAGGGTCAGAAGTAGGAAATTCATTCATTTGAAGTTACTCCAGCATTCAGTAAGAATACCTCCACCCTATCCCATAACCCTGGATTCCATGTGTATTCAAAAATCCATCAAACTCCATTTAAAAAATATACACAACTGAATACCTAGAATTCCAAAGATCCACAACCCTTTGAGTGCAGAAATTTCATATCTCAGTCTGAAATGGCTGATCCTTTGTTAATGTTTCAAGTGTCTAAAACCAAGGATATATGACAGCCCAAATTTTGATCAGATTTGCTATCAAAGCAGCTGCATAAATGACACCTCCATGTTCTCCACAAAAGGATAAGCAATTTTGGATGATCACAGAAAACTAGAATCTAGATTTTAATACCAAAATTGATCTGTAAGCTATCAGTGGAATAGGATTAACAAAGTGTTTTTTGAACAACATGATGATTTTATATATATTCTTGACTTTATCATGTGAAAAATGGAAAGAACAATTTAGAGTCAGAAAGGTTTACAACATGGAAAAAGGCCCTTCGGCCCAATTTGGCCGTGCCGCCCAGTTTTTACCATTAAACTAATCCCAATTGGTCGCTTTTGGCCCATATCCCTCTATACCCATCTCACCCATGTAACTGTCTAAATGCTTTTTAAAAGACAAAACTGTACCCGCCTCTACTTCTACCTCTGGCAGCGTATTCCAGACACCACTGTGCATGAACAAATTGCTTCTGTAACATCTGACTTGCTCCTACAAGATTTTCCATAAGCTGTGTGGCGTTGCCTTGAACATACTGTATTCAAAGATATGCATCATTTTGCTATGTTTTCATGGCCTTATCCTTTCTTACCCCCATCCTCTCACTTGTCCTTTCATTTCTTTTGTATAAATGGAAGCGATTACAAATGGAGCTACTGATTTTAGCTCTTCAGAAGCTGTTTCCTTCCTGAAGGCTTGCCATTTTCATCATGAGCATTTAATTCTGCTCTTTAGCACAAAGTCTAGTCTTGAAACTGAGTCTATACAAAAGAGAAGATTCCCCGCTGCAAGATGAAGGGGGCTATTTGGAGGGGGCATTCTAATAGAGTATTAATAAGGCAGCCTTCTGCAAAGCATTGATTCACCTCAGAGTAGACCTACAGCATTGTACTGTTATATTGTTGGGTGAAAATGAATAAGTCGTACCTTCCAGCAGTGTTTCAACCATTAACTTACTAATTCAGAAAAATATGAGCAAATGAATAAAATACACTGCCTTTGTCTTGGTTGGTCACAAAGTCTGCTTGATAATGAAGTTAATTATATCATAAATAACAGCAGATTCTCCGACACTGTGCTAATATACAACAAAAAAATGCATACTATTTACTTTAGCTAGCTCTGAAATTGGAATTCTCTAATTCAAACCCTATTTAGATTCATCTTGTGGTTTAGAAATACAATCCAAATAGGTGAGGTATGCTTGCTCTCCATGTCAATTAAAAACCTGCACAGAAAGACATGAACCATTGGAGGGGTATTGGAGTTGTAAGTCCTTTCAAAACACCAATTAACAGGAGGGGACTGGTCTTTGCAAGAGGATTATAAAATGATTTTCTTCCCCCATCTTCACCTTATCTGATTTGATTGCTGTGTTAAGAATCAAAATGCTTAAGGGTTTTGCTTTTAAGGACACATCAGCTTCTTGAAATCTGTTTACCATTCTCTTTTGCATGATAGTTACAGAACAATTAGCAATTTTTATACATTGGATACTATCACATGTATATGATATGGTAAGCTGAAAAATTGAAGGGATACAAATGAAAATGTTTAATTATAAATCCATTGACAAAAATGTTACCTTTGTTTCAATAAACCAAAGACATTTCTCCCCTCTCACTAAATCAAGAAACAGAGACCGTATGCAGATTGCGGTCCCTATGTAACAGACCTCCCCTTCATTTCAACAGTATGGCACAATCTGTGCTCCATTCTTAAATAACAGATAATAGAAACCATTAAACTGGAATATCTAAAGAGGGGGCTTGATCGGCGTCCCATAGCTTTCTTTGTGACTCAAAGCTTAGGCACCCATTGGCATTTACACTGAGGGAAATGTGAGCGCAAAATCAAAACTTATTTCTGAAAGATGTATGTCAGCAACAAAATGGTTTCCCAGCTCCAATCAAAGATCCCCAATCCACATCTACAATTAGGCAATGGCACACATTTTAAGCATTACTGGAAGGCAAAACAAATGGGGAGGACCAAAGCTTGGCTGCTGCAGAATTGGGGAAAAGGGGGGAAAATGTGTTTATTTATTCCCTTCTGTGTACATCTTTGATGCAGTGACAAATTATTATTACGGTTTTTCCCTATGAAGTACCTTATGTTTTATTTACATTCAAATATACAAGTATTGATGTTTCCATTATTTTAAATGGTAACAGTACTGTATTGATTTGAATATGCCAAAATTCAGTAATTTATATCGACACAGTACAGCAGCGTAAGGAGACATATTACAGAGCCCAAGTGAACATAATAGCACACTGCCAGTTCAGTTTGCCAGTGAGACACTGTGGATTGCATGTCATGGACAATAATGGGTGTGGGGGAGGAGGGTGGGGGAGTGGGGGTGAATGGGGTGGAGGGGGGGGATTAAAGACCACTACCACCACCCCCACCCCCCCAAAGCAGAGTTTTGCTCCGTGCCAGCCCAACCTGCAACCATAAAATTCCTCAGGCAAACAAAATAGCCTCCCAGGGGGACTTTTGCCCCTCGCTGGGGAGGAAGTCCCATCCTCGGAAGCTGCTAGGCAATCTGATTGGCCAACAGCTCCAACAGTCCTGGTAGTGCCAAGAAGGCATTACCAGGACTGTAGAAAAGGCCAAAGAAAGAGGCACAATAGATCCTGGAGCCAGATAAACCTGTACTGCTGGGTGGAGAAGGTTTAGGCAGTTTAGGAAGCGGGTGCGGGGGAGGTGGGCTTTGGCGAGCAGGCAAGGAGGAGGAAAAAGGGGCACTATCATAGAGAATCTGCCCCCACAATCCAAATACTATCTTAGAGGGTCTTCCCCCACAAGACACCCCGAGGACTGTATTGCCTTACCTTCCTGCCTTTGTTTTAAAAAAGAACCTTCCCATTTCCTGACTTGCCATATTGGTGTGAGCAAGATGGTGGAATTCTCCCACCCTGCCCGCCACAGGTATTGTAGCAAGTGGGGGGGGTGGACCGTGCAAAAGTCCATTGACCTCGGGCAGGCTTCCCTGGTTTTGAGGCAAGCACGTCTGGAGAATCCCGCCCATGATTGGAGTCAATTGGCTTGTTTAACAAGTCTAACTGACCCTTGGTTATTTACTTAAATTGTGACAGATAGGCTACTGATTTCAGCACCTACCCATCTACTGTGTAATGGGAGTGAGCTCAGGCCGGGGCAGGACGGTGATAGGGTCTGTATCGGCTCTATTTTGCATACCCCGCCTGACAAAAACACACCCAGCAGGGGGACATGTAAAATATATCCATTTTGGCACTCAGGGCTACACTAGATTATTCCATCAAACCTCCTGCAGCAGCTCAATAAATTCAAAACGAAAGGGATCAGCACAACAATTATAACAATGCAAATTAATTCATCTTCTCTCTCACTGTAAACAGGCTGGAGTGCAGAATGTTCCCTCCGGTAGCACTGAGCAACCTACAGAGATTGTTATGCACTGGAGCACTACAATTGCCAGTATATTATTTTCATCTCATTTCAATGACCAGCATGTTAATCATACCTGAAAAGAGCATTCCGATCGTGCTTTGACAAAAATACATCATTAGCATCTGAAGGATAGAATACATTTTTCGGACAGAAGACAAATAACTTTTAAGACTGTTATGAAAGTGAAAAACGAGGGTAAAGAACACCTTCTGGTCCTTTACAGCTCAGTTTTTTTATTATCTAATCTCCCATTTTACTATTTAGCTATTTTATTTAATACCCCAAATAGTTCTTCTGATTTAATTCTCATTAAATCCTATCATTACTATTTATTTCAACATAAGGATGAAACCCCAACTTACGTTAAAGTGGTATTCCAGATTTGCTTCAGCTATATTATTTACCATGTTACAGACCTTAATGAGGTTCCATTTTTTGAGTCACTTCCCATCTTTGCAGAGTGAATTGAATTTGACAGGGCAGCTGAAGCAAGAGGGGAGATTTTCCTTGGGTCTGGATGTATGAAAATAAAGGGTATATTTTCTGAGAAAACTTGATAACTGTTGGTTACTTCGGCCAAAGGAGGAAGCTGCCACAGGCGGGAGAATTTTACAACAACTGGAACTCTGGTCTCGATGATTACCTCTGGCAGAATAGGTTGCCAGCATTCACTGTGTAATTTCTCACAACATTCATCATGGCAAAGCACCAGTGCCAGCATTCATCCTTATGTTCAATCATCTTGGCTGCAACTGAAAATGGCATAACTTAAGTGCAAACTTAAGTCATTGTTATGTAGAATGTAGGAGCAGCGCTCCAAAAGCTCGTGATTCCGAATAAACCTGTTGAGCTTTAAGCTGATATTGAGAGACTTCTTACTGTGCCCACCCCAGTCCAATGGCGGCATCTCCACATCATTTCATTGTTTTGCACAGCAAAAGAACAATTACATGCACCGATTTTCACTTTTGCCCATTTGCACACTAGCAATAATACAGCTTCAAGGATCTGGGAGGTCAATCTCAAAGGACTGTCCATACAGTCAACATCCTTTTGTTGTGTACTCAAGACTGTTTACAAGTGGCCATTTCAGAACACCTTGAAGTCAGTTGATACAAGCTCGCCGTCAGGTTGGTCCAGTAATTGCAACTGTAGACACTGCTGTGTTTTCAATGCATCAGATCTGTTTCACACACCAGAGAAAATGCAGTGGATTACTTAATCCTCATTGACCTGGTCTTGTAAAATCTCTCCAGCAGAAGTGAAGTCAGAATAAGTCCTTTGTTAAGAACCCAATGTAGATACCTACATATTCACATAGAATTACAAAGCATAGAATATATGAATACATTCTGACTTTTGCAGAGGTACCAAACTAATCAATTCAATTTCCACCACTGACTTAGTACTGACCGAGAACTGATAGGATTGTTGATGGTAATTCTGGTTCTAGTTTACTCTCCCCAGAATACTCAAATTCTATTACAACTTACATTAACAAGCCAGCATTATGATTTTCCCTCTCCAGTGGTCAGCAAAGCTCGGAAATTGGATGTAGTTAATTTCATTTTTTTTTCAAAATACTTCTGCCTTGAAACTATTTTTTTCAGTTCTTGACAAGCACTTGAACAGAAATGTCAATTATGCTGACAGGCACGGACATTCCACTTAAATCATATGTCATCATAAAAACTGACCTCTTCTCCCTCCTCAACCAAAGAATGGTCTGCAAAACACTTGTCCACAAAAAGAGATTTCTTTCGATAAGTATGAAATTCTAGTTACTTTAATGATTGTGTTAATCTTCACAAATTACTGGAAGATGAATCTTTGACAGTAGGTTTGCATGCAGCATCTGCTTGTTAAATGTCCCAATCTAAAGCACACCTTTCATATATCACTGAAATCCTTAAGAATGCTCGACCTTCCTGGCTATTCATTGGTAATATGGCTGACTAAAGGAATCCTATTTTGGTTGCAGTCTCTCGTTTAAGGAATGTAGGTTGATGGAGCAGAGAAATTTTTCAAGAGCAGTTAATAGGTTGGAGACTTTGGCTGAGAACAGGAAGTTGAATCATGGAGGGAAGTTTGATGTAGGATCCTTCTTCAAGCTACTGAATTTTTATGGAATGTTTCACATTCACTAGAAAATGACATGGGTGGATTTTAATAATCAAGAGGAAAGTGATTATGGAGACTTGCAAGCAGATCGGCCCTTAAACTTGGAGCAAGAGTAAGCAACTAATTCTTCTAAGCCATTAGCTGTGGTTTGCAACTTGCTATACCTTATTTTCACAAGCCCCGTGGTATCAGATAAATATCATAATTTAATTCTTGCCTCTCCCACCATTAATATTAACCATTATGGCTGAAATGTTACCACTCTACCCACCAGGAAATCGGAGCAGGCGAGGGGTGGTGTATGGGAAGGTCTGTAGCCCTTGGACAAGATTTTACGGTTTCTGGACTAGGGAGGCTGTAAAATCCCACCCTCCGTCCCAAACCTGTGCAATAATTACTATTCAACTTTTGTAACAACTGCAGCGCTTTTTATCAGAACTTCCCTCAAACATAGGTCATTCAGCTTCTCGAGTCTGTTCCGCTGCTGAACAAGATCATGGTTGACTATATCTTAACTTGACCCACCTGCCTTTGCACCAGATGTTTGTACCCTTGCCAAGCTCAAATCTAAATCTCAGTTTTAAAACTGAGCTAGTATTTACCACTTCTTTTTTGTGGGAGGAAGAGTTCCAATCTTCTTTCACCATCCACAACGAAGAAATGTTTCCAAGTTCTATACCGCATTGCCTAGATTCTAATGTAATGTCTACTCATCTGAAACTCTCTCAACAGCAAAAAAACAGTTTCTGTAGCTATCCAATCAACCCCTTTCTAAAGCCTGTATAAAACTTTGATCAATTCACTCATTAACTTTCTACATTCCCGGAAATATAAGCATTGTTTATGTAATATCGCTAGATAATCTAACCCTGACTGGCAGCACCTGTCGAGAGAAAAACAGAGTTAACGTTGCGAGTCCAATATGACTCTTCTTCAAAACTGAAGAGAGGTTGGAATGTGACAGGTTTTATGCAGTTGGAGCATATGAGGTCAGGGATAGGTTAGAGGGCAGGAAAGATTAAATGACAAAGGTGAACATGGAATAAAAGATAAAGGGAGTGGCAATGATAATATTAAAGGCCATAAGACCATAAGACATAGGAGCAAAATTAGGCCATTCGGCCCATCGAGTCTGCTCCATCATTCAATCATTGGTAATATCTTTCTCCTGCCTTTTCCCCATAACCCCGATGCCCTTATTAATCAAGAACCTATCTATCTCTGTCTTAAAGACACTCAAAAGATACGAAGCATTGATCAGGGTAAGTGTTACTTGCAGAATGAAGGTCAGTGCTGTCTGAAAGCAAAAACATGAGAACAAGAAACACTTGGGGGTAATTCAAAACAGAGGACAGAGGTCATTGTTGAACTTGCTGTAGAGGCCAGACAACTGTAGAGTGCTTAATTAGAAGATGAGTTGTTATTTTCCATCTTGTATTGGGCTTCACTGGAATATTTTCGGAGACCAAGGACAGAAATGTGAGCCTGACAGCACAATGGTGAATTCAAATGGCAAGTGATCAGAAAGTCAGGATCATGCTTACGGACTGAGCAAAGCGGTCACCCAGTCCGCTTTTGGTCTCCTCAATGTAGAACGGACTGCAATGGGAGCAGTAAATACAGTGGATTAAATTGTAAGAAGTACGAGTAAATCATTACTTCACCTGGAAGGAGTGTTTGAAGCATTAAACATTGAAGCCTTGGGCATTAAAGAGGGAGGAGCATATACTATACTCCCTGCAATTGCATGGGAAGGTGTCATAGGAGGACAATGAGATGATGAGGGTGATTGAAAAGTGAACCCGTGTGCCACACGGGAAACAATTGCTTTGGAATGCTGACAGGAAGAGGACGATGTGCTTGGAGTTGGCTGTAATAGCAGGGAATGATCACCGATACAGAGACCAGCGAGGCGGAAAGTGAGGACAAGGGAATTGCTACCATTGTTCTTGGAGGGAGGGAAGGGATGAGGGCAGAAGGGCTGGTAGGGGAATGGACACAGTTAGGGCCCCGTCAATCACTGTGCAAGGGGGAAGGGGGAATTGTTGATTGCGGAAAAAGGAAGACATGTCACAAGTGCCACTGGGGAAGATAGAATCATCAGGACAAATGTGACAGAGATGGAGAAATTAGGAGAATGGAATGGAGTCCTTACAGAAATCAAGGTGTGAGGAGATGTAGCTGTGTGGGGTCAGTAGGCTTGTGATGAATATTGGTAGACAATCTATCCCCAGAAATGGAGGCAAAGTCAACGAAGGGAAGTGTCAGAGATGCAGCATGTTGGAAACGTAAGCAAAACTGATGATTTTTTTTCAGTTCTAGGTGAGAGCACAAAGCAACTCCAATATACTCATTAATGTACTGGAGGTAGTTAGACAAGTTAAAGGAGAAAACTGCTCAATGACAAAACAAGTTCAGCTAGGTGGAAGAAGGTGGTGGCAGTTGAGGGCTGTTCAGACATCTACTGAAGGAAAAAGCAGACAGCCCTCAGAGAATCCTGGTGGGGACTGGAGGCATCAAGGAATTGGATACTCAGAGTGAAAAAGAGACAGTAAGGGCCAGGAAACTGGAAATCATTAAAATAATGCAAGATGTCAGAAGAATCATGTACGGGGGTGGGGAGAGATTGGACAAAGGGAGAAAAAAAGACCAGATAGGAAGAATTACATTTAGTGGGGCAGGAACAAGCTTAAACAGTGGGTGTACAGGTTTGTGGATTTGGGGAAGGAAGTAGAAGCAGGCAGTACAAGACTGAGTGCGGAGGCTATAGAGGAAAGATCTCTGCAAAGGGAACATTCTGGCGAATCTGTGCTGTCCTCCTGCCAAAGACGATATATCATTTCTCAGTATGCACCCAAAATTGTACACTGCCACAGATGTGGTTCAACAAGGACTTTTTCCTCCTTTACATTCTAACCTCCTAGTTATAAAGGTTAACATTCCATGAACGTTCCTGATTTTTTTTCTGTCCCTGAATACTATACTTTTATTATGTGTAATGGGCCACTAAAGTTCTTGGAATCTCCACTGTTTTAAGTTTCTCCAGTTTTTTATAATATTTCACAGAATTATTGTAGTGCAGCAGGTGGCCATTTGACCCATCATGTATGCACTGGCTCTGCACACGAGCATCATGACTTAATGTCGTTCCCCTGCACCGCTGCATATTGTTTCTATCCAAACAATCATCTAATGTCCTCTTGAATGCCTCAACTGAAGCCGCCTCCACCACACTTCCAGATAGTACACTCCAAACCTGAACCACTCACTGTGTGAAAAAGTGTTTTCACACATGGCATTTCTTTTGCGAATCACTGTGCCCCCTCATCCTGACCCCTTTAGGCGATAGTTTCTCTGTATCTACACTATCCAGCCCCCTCATGATTTTGAACATCTCTATCAAATCTCCTCTGAGCCTTCTTCTCTCAAAGGGTATTATTCCCAAACTCTCTAATCTACCCTCATAACCTGAAATTTCTTTTCTCCAGAACCATTCTTGTAACTTCTTAAGCACTTTTCCAATGTGTTCACATCTTTCCTATGGTGTAGTACCCAGAACTTTACATATATTCCAGCTGAAGTCTAACCAATGCCTTGTATGCATTCAGCATGCCTCCATGCTCTTTTATTCCATTCCCTCTGTTAATAAAGTCTAGCATACTGTATGTTTTACTAACTGCTTAACTGCATTCTCCACCTGTCCTGCCACCTTCACTGAGCTATACATAAATACACCCGGATCCCTCTGCTCCTGCACCCCTTTATGAATTGTACCCCTTATTTTTTGTTGTTCTTCCTACCAAAATGCATCACCTCACACTTATCTGCATTGAACTCCATCTGCCATCTATCTGCCTACTCCACTATGTCCTCTTGAAGTTCTAAACTGTCCTCCTCACAGTTTACAATACTTTCAAGTTTCATACCTTCTGTAACCTCTGAAGTTGTCCCCTGTACACCAAGACCTATATCATCAATATAAATCAGGAAAAACAAAGTTCCAGTACTGACTCTTGGTTCCTTGTACTAATGTACTGATTCACTAAAATATAACTTACAGCCATCATAAGTTAGGGTTTGCTGTAACTTACCTTTAATTCTTCATTTCTTTTCATCAAGGTGAGATCAAGTCCCTCAGTGCTAGTTACAACATAGGACCTAAAGAATTTTCTTCCAACATTCGATTGTCAGTATCTGATCTGCTTGATCATTATTGTTTGACGATCAGAAAAGTTTCAAAACTGAGCCGTGATGCCCAAAGATTACGGTATCTACAAAAATCGTTACTTCATAAGATGTAGGAGCAGAATTAGCCATTCGGCCCATCAAGTCCATTCTGCCATTCGATCATGGCTGATATGCTTCACATTCCCATTTTCCTGCCTTATCCCCATAACTTCAACCCATTACCAATTAAACATCTGTCTAACTCCTCCCTAAATTTATTCACTGTCCCAGCATCCACTGCACTTTGGGATAGCAAATTCCACAGATTCACAACCCTTTGGGAGGAGTAGTTTCTCCTCAGCTCTATTTTAAATTTGCTCCTCCTTATCCTAAGACTGTGACCTGTTGTCCTAGAATGCCCCACCAGTGGAAGCATCCGCACCACATCTACTTTATCCATAGCTTTCATCATCTTGTGTACCTCAATTTGATCTCTCCTTATTCTTCTAAATTCCAGATAGCATAGGCGTAACCTGTTCAACCTCTCCTCATATCACAAAACCCTCATCTCTGGAATCAATCTAATGAACCTTTTCTGAACTGCCTCCAATGCCACTACATCTTTCCTCAAATAAGGGGGCCGAAACTGTGCACAATACTCCAGGTGCAGCCTCACAATGCCTTGTATAGTTGCAACAATACTTTCTTTCCTTTAGCTATAAATGCCAACATTCCATTCGCTTTCTTCATTATTTGCTGTACTTGCATGCTGGTTTTCTGTGACTTATGAATGAGAACACCCTGATCCCTCTGCACCTAAAGTCTCTTGCCATTTAGGTAATGAGTTGTCTTCCCATTTTTCTGACCAAAATGCATGACCTTACACTCACCCATGTTAAACTCCATCTGCCACATTTTGGCCCACTTTCCTAACCTACCTATGTTCATTTGTAAGGTTTTTATTTCCAAATTGCAATTTACTGTGCTGCCAATTTGTTTGTCATCGACAAATTTGACATAGGCCCTTCTATCCCTGTAGCCAAGTCATTTATATAATTGTTAATAGCTGGAGCCCAAGGACCAAAACCTGTGGTACCCCACTAGTTATTTCCTGCCATTCAGAAAAGAAAAACATTTATCCCAATTCTGTCTTTATCCACCTTCCATCAGCCAGTCACCTATCCAAGCTAACAAAATACCTATGTGATCTAACCTTGTGAACTAACCTTTTGTGTGGCACCTTATCAAACATCTTATGGAAGTCCAGATATACTATATCTACAGGATTCCCATTATCTACCTAGCTTGTTACATCCTCAAAGAACTCTAGCAAATCAGTCAAACATGATTTGCCTTTCATAAAACCATGTTGACTCTGATGAACAGCGTTTTGATTTTCCACATGTCCTGATATTGCTTCCTTGATAATTGATTCTAACACTTTCCCAACAACAGATGTTAAATTAATTGGTCTGTAATTTCCCACATTTTGCTTCCCTCCCATTTTGAACAAGGGTGTTACATTAGCATTTTCCCAATCCATTGGAACCTTTCCTGTGTCCAGGGAATTTTGGAATATTATAACCAATGGATCCACTATCTCTGCTGCCACTTCTTTTAATACCCTAGGATATTGGTCATAAGGCTCAGGGGACTTAACTGCCCTCAATCCCAATAATTTGCTGAGTACCTTTTTCTTATCAATGTTGATTGTTCTAAGTTCTACCCCTTCTATTACCTCTGACTTGCCCATTCCTATAGGAATGGTACTAATATCCTCCATCATGAAAACTGAGGGAAAGTATTGATTTAGCATCTCTGCCATTTCAGTGCTCCCCACTATTAACTCTCCGGTTTTATCTTCCAAGGAACCAACGCCCACCCTGGCGACTCACTTTCCTTTTATATACCGATAGAAGCTTTTGCTATCCTTCTTGATATTTTGTGCTCGTTTTCTTTTGTAATTTACCTTAGTTCTTTTTATTACTTTTTTAGTATCCCTTTCTTTATGTTTGAAAGTTTCCTAATCTTCCAACTTGCCACTGGCCTTCGCAATATGGCAGACATTAGGTTTGGTCTTTATATTGTCCTTGGCCTCCTTGTTTAGCCATGTATGTGTTTTACCCCTCTTACCAACTTTCTTCCTCAACAGGATATATTTTAGCTGTGAGGACTTGAGTATCTCCTTAAACAATTGCCTCTGCTCATCCACTGTCCTATCTTTCAACCTCCCTGCCTGCTCTACTCGGGTCAAATCTGTCCTCATGCTGTGTAATTTCCTTTGTTTAATCCCAGAACACTACTGTGGGACTCCACTTTCTCACTCTCAAATTGAATTTTGAATTCTATCATGCTATGGTCACTACTCCCTAGAGGATTCTTAACTATGAGGTCATCAATTAATCCCTCCTCGTTTCAATACCAAATCCAGAATAGCCTGCTCCCTGGTTGGTTCCACAATAGACTGTCCCAAGAAACAATCCCTGATACATTCAATGAATTCTGCCTTCAGGCTACCCCTGCCAATTTGTTTCTTCCAATTTACGTGCATCTTAAAATCACCCACGATTATTGCATTACCTTTCTTGCAAGCCCCCAATATTTTCTGGTTTATACTGTGTCTCACTGCAGAACTACTGCTTAGGGACCTATAGATTACTCATAACAAATACTTCTTTCCTCTGCAATTTCTTATTTGTACCCAGGCTGATTCCACACCTTGGTCTCCCATGCTTATACCATTTCTCTTTACAGCACTGATCCCTTTCTTCACCAACAAAGCTACACCACCTCCTTTATCTTTCAGTCTACCTTTCCAAAATGCTGAGTACCCTAATGAAAACGTTGGAACACTCAGCATCACCTAACAATTCAAAAGCCAGAAACAATTATGCGAAATAATGTACAAATGTGACAAACTAAACAAATATAAAAAGCACTTTTTTTGCAAACCGAGTCTTTTTAAAATCCAGCTTACTACATTACAGTAGTCACTAAACTTCAAGCATATTAATTTGCTGAAAGCCCCTCAGATTGTTCCAAAGTCATGAAAGTTGTTACAAAAATGGAAGTTACATCCTTTATATAAAAAAAATCTGATTTACTCACATTTGGTTTCTGACTCAAATACCAGGAAGTCTCAAAGTTAATCAAAATCAGAAAAGTAACAGCAGGTTGGCAAAAAGACAAAACCATGGAAAGTTTAAAGGTTATTTATAACAACACACATAGGCTTACATTAACACAGTAGTGAAGTTACTGTGAAAATCCCCGAACTCCCTCCTTCCCAGAACTCTGAACAGACTTGTTATTTTGACAATTCAACTTGAGACATAGAACAATATGGAATAGGCTGAGTTACGTGGTCCTTATCGAAAAATGCCTCTATTCATTGATAGGCTATCCTTATCCTTCTTCAAACGTGGATCACTGCTTGTCAAACCATAGCTTATTACAGATTCCCTGGCCCAAATATTAATCTGAAGGCAATTTCTTTGCCGGGGTTGGACCTTGGGGACATGGTAGGGGGTGAGGGAGGGGGGGGCGGTGCACGGTGCAGCAGAGGGAAGCGGATCGGATTGTGTAGAGGAAACCCAGAAGTCAACTCGGGGTTGATGAGGTCTCAGATCAACTTAAATTAGTTTTTACCTCAGGGTTTTGCATCTCCAAGCTCCACAGATGCTGTCAGACCTGCTGGGGTTTTCCAGCGTTTTCTGTTTTTGTTTCAAATTCCAGCACCTACAATATTTTGTTTTTATCAATGGTGCACCACTTGAATTACTGCTGAGTTCAGTCAGGAGGAAGGACATACTTTCTTCAGCAATGGGAAGAAACCTGTGGATCTCACCAGAAAGGTATTGCTGGAAATAGCTGAGGAGGAGGGTAGGAGTGTTCTGCCTAAGTCTTACACACAGGAAGCAATTTAGTTACCTAATCAAGACAGGAAAAGTGGGCACAATTAAAGATTCAAATACATCCTGAGCCTATGATTTTCCATCTCTTTGACTCTATCTTGCTAAGCATTCCTCATCACATCATTTGTCACAACCACTCAATTTATATCCGCAGGCAATGATCTTCTCCAACAAAAGAGATTCTAACCATTGCCCTTGACATTCAATAGCATTACATTACTAAATCCCCTCCTATCAACATCCTGAAGATTATTTACCAAGACTTAGAACATAGAACATAGAACATAGAACACTACAGCACAAACAGGCCCTTCGGCCCACGAGTTGTGCCGATCACATCAACACCTACCAACCTACAGACCTATCTATAACCCTCAATCTCATTAAACCCCATATACTCATCCAGCAGTCTTTTAAAAGACCCCAGCGAGTTCGCCTCCACCACCACTGACGGCAGCCGATTCCATTCACTCACCACCCTCTGAGTGAAAAACTTACCCCTAACATCACTTCTGAACCTCCCTCCCCGCACCTTAAATCTGTGTCCTCTCGTAGCAACCATTTCAACCTGGGGAAATAGCCTCTGAGAGTCCACCCTATCTATTCCTCTCAACATTTTGTAAACTTCTATCAGGTCGCCTCTCAACCTTCGTCTCTCCAGGGAAAAGAGTCCCAGCTCCCTCAACCTAACTTCATAAGGCATGCCTCCCAGTCCAGGCAACATCCTTGTAAATCTCCTCTGTACCCTCTCAATAGCTTCTACATCTTTCCTATAGTGAGGCGACCAGAACTGCGCACAATACTCTAAATGAGGCCTGACAAGGGTCTTATAAAGTTGCAGCATTACCTCCCGACTCCTAAACTCAATCCCTCGATTAATGAAGGCCAGTACACCATATGCCTTCTTGACCACCTCCTCCACCTGCGAGGCCGATTTAAGAGTCCTGTGGACCCGGACCCCTAGATCCTTCTGCTCTTCAACACTACTCAGACTTCTGCCCTTGATAGTGTACTCGTTCATCCCGTTGGTTCTGCCAAAATGGACGACTACACATTTATCTGCGTTGAAGTCCATCTGCCACTTCTCCGCCCAGTCCTGCATCCTATCTATGTCCTGCTGCAACTTTTGCCATCCTTCCAGACCATCCACAACACGACCAACCTTCGTGTCATCAGCGAACTTACTTACCCATCCCTCCACTTCCTCATCCAGGTCATTTATGAAAATGACAAACAACAAGGGTCCCAGAACAGATCCTTGAGGCACTCCGCTGGTGACTGACCTCCATTCAGAAAAAGCCCCATCCACAACCACTCTCTGCCTTCTGCAGGCAAGCCAGTTCTGGATCCACAAGGCCAAAGGCCCTTGGATCCCATGGCCTCTCACCTTCTCAAGAAGTCTTGCATGGGGGACCTTATCAAACGCCTTGCTGAAGTCCATGTACACTACGTCCACAGCACTTCCTTCGTCAATGTGTTCAGTCACATTATCGAAGAACTCAACTAGGCTTGTAAGGCACGACCTGCCCTTGACAAATCTATGCTGACTTCTTCGACAGCACCTTCCAATCCCATGACCACTGCCATCTAGAAGGACAAGAGCAGTAGACACATGGGAACACCACCAGCTGGAAGTTCCCCATCAAGCCACTTATCATCCTCCAAATTGCACTAGCAAATACCCCTATGAGGATAATGGTCCTGGTCCCACTGGAGTGCAAGCCATCCATTTTGTACAGGTCCAACCTTCCCCAGAATCACTCCCAATGCCTCAAATATCCAAATCCCTCCTCCCTACACCAACTCTCCAGCCAAGCATTCATCTAGCCTATTCTTCTATTCTCATTAGCACATGACAGTGGGAGTAAAATCTTCTTTTTAATGTATTTTCTAGCTCCATATGTTCTGCTTTCAGGACCTAATCCTCTTCTTACCTATGTTATTTGTACCAGTGCAGACCACAACCTTTTGCTGTTTACCCTCTCCCTTCAGGTTGTCCTGCAGCTGCTCCGTAATGTCCTTGGCCCTGACACCATGGAGGCAACAGTTCATCCTGGTGTCACATCTGTGGCTACAGAAACATCTATCTGTTCCCCTTAGTATAAAATCCCCTATCAATATTGTCTTTCTGCTCTTTTTTCTCCCTCTTGTGCAGTTGAGCCACTTGTGGTGCGATGGGCTTGGCTCTTGCTGCATTATGCTGAGAAACCACCTGCCCAATAGCATCCAAAATGGAAACCTGTTAGAGAGGGAGATGGATCCAGGGGACTCCTGCACTACTTGCCTCATGCTTTGTCTCTGGCTGGGGGTCACCTATTATCTTTCTGCCTGTGCATTCTTTACCTGCAGTGTGACTACCTCACTGACCACGCTATCCACAACAATCTATTCCTTGCAAGTGCTCCACAGTGATTCCAGTCACAGCTGCAGCTCCGAAATGCAGGTTTCAAACAGCTGCAGCTGGAACCACTTCCTGCACAAATGGTCACCCTGGACACTAACTTTCCCCGATTTCCCACATTACACAGGCGGAGCATTTCACATGGCTGAGCTGCCCTGCCATGAGTTACTCTTAAATTACTCCCTTCACTTTTAATTTAGGGTATATTACGAACAGTAGAAATTCTCATCAGGCCTTCTGACAAAAGCTGTCATCTGTATTTGAAAGGAAAGGTAAAAGAACAAAGAACAAAGGTAAAAAAGGATCATCTCACTCCCTCCTCACTGAACTTCCTCAGTCACCAAGCTCCAACTTTAGCACCCTACAGCAGTCTCAAGCTGCACTCCAGTGCAGACAAAGCTGCACTTTAAAATAGCCTACTTTATATTCAACTGAAAATCAAACCTCTGAAAACCTGTTTAGGCCAGCTATCTAATTAACTCATTGCAGCTGCAAGCAGAAACGTATTTGCCCTGTTTTAAAACCGGACTAAAATTCACCTTCTTCAATCCCATAGAGCAATTTTTCATTAACTGCTAAATTAAAGAAAGACTAGAAATTAGAAACGAACTTTTAAATAGTCTCAGTCGCCAAAACTCCAACGTTAGCACTCTACTGCAATCCCAAGCAGCACTCCAAGCTGTATCTATGAAAACGCTTGCTACCAAATGTTTGCCCGAAGGGATTGAGACAGTAGTTGCAATTCATGAGATTCCATTCAGTTGGGATAATGACCCATGGACCTGCCGCTTAAACTCGCCCTCATTTACCCGTGTCTCCTGAGCTCTTGAAACACACAATGCTCAGATGTATTTTGGAGCAAAGTTAGAAATTATTTAAACCTACCTTATGGATGTCTCCTAAGGACATTCATTGTGTCAATAAATACTCTCTGCTTTTGACTTCAGCAATTAAATTTCTTGCTAGTAGCCAAAGATATCTTTGTAAAACTTGAAACCTGGCATATTAGAGCAGGGTCCTTGCTTTAAAAATCAAATATCTCTCCTCATCTTCTCCCAATCAACCTGATCTTGGTACTCCAAATTCCCCCTTTATTTTCTCCTTGCAGGCAACCTTGTGGTATCTAGTGCAGCAACAACATAAAGCCTAGTATTGTCATAAAACATTGGTGTAGCTCAACCTGCAGAATCACCAAACCTTGTCTTCCTCTCTCACTTAGACTGAGACTAACCTCTGAAGCATCTCAACCCTACAAATGGGCAACACGGTGGCACAGCAATTAGCACTCCAGCCTCATAGCGCCAGGGACCCGGGTTCGATTCCTGCCTTGAGTCACTGCCTGTGCAGAGTCTGCACATTCTCCCTGTATCTGCATGGGTTTCCTCCAGGTGCTCTGGTTTCTTCCCACAGTCTGAAAGACATGTGGATTAGGTGTATTGGCCACACTAAATTCTCTGTCAGTGTAGCAGAACAGGCAGCGGAGTGTGACGACTAGGGGATTTTCACAGTAACTTCATTGCAGTGTTAATGTAAGCCTAATTGTGACACTAATAAATACATATTAGATCCAAATAGGTTGATGTTGCAACCTGTCCCACCGTTTCTGATCATCAGTCTCACTGCTCACATTTGTTTGACATAGTCAGCTCTGCCTCAACTTGAGTTAAAGCGATTGGCTGCTTGGTAAGAAGTTACATCCTGCTGACTTAAAAGCCTAGCCTTTAGCCTGAAGAAAGAAAATCATCTCATTCATAACTCCCAGTGCATTATCCCTTCCCAGCCTGAGGCCTACAGTGTTACCATGCCATTGCCATACAAATCTCAACTGCACCATTACACTTGCTCCGGGCTACCCAAAATGGTCTCAGCGTGAGAAGTTGATTTTGCCAGGTATCTTATTTAAAGTGAATGACAAAAGGAAGAAAATTTTAAATCAAAAATCACAACCTTTATCCCTTTTTCGGTATTTACTGAGCCCAGTGTATTTATTGGTGAATTTTTTGCCCTATATGCTGGTGGTGACATAAGGTCCCTTCTTGTTTTAAAACACTGTTTCATCTAAACCAGCGTAATTGGGTATTGATGGCAAACAGTGTGCTGTGGTGCACACTCCATAGAACAGAAACTCCATGCTTCCAGTGAACTGCATGCTTTTATGAATCCTCCAATACTCCAGTATGAGTATCCAGCTTGTCTTTCCCAATCTCTTGCTGCCCTTGCATGCAGTCCAATTACCTGGCACACTCTCAACATTAGTCAAACAGTGTTAGCAAGAATTCTAATAACACGCATATGCTATGCCTCATCAATTCCCTTTCAGCAGTGGAGCTAACTTCCTGAAGACGATCTGACTGGTTTTATCTGTTCTATACGAACCGTTACAAAAGATACAGAAGAACAGGAAAAGGTACAAACAATGACTGAAGGGCAGTACTAGAACTGTAAGGGAACAGCTGATCAGGCTGGAGCTCTTTTTTTTCTAGAAAAACAGAGACTGAAAAGTACCATGAGAGAAGACATTAACATTCTGCAGGGGTAAATGAGAAGATGTTATTTCCATTTATGAGTAGGACTGAACTACAGGTCATAAGCTGGTCACTAAAACATTCAATAAGGAATTCGGGAGAAACTTTTACTCAGCGATCAGCGAGAAGAGTGATAACGTGAAACTTGCTACAACATGATGTGGTTGAGGTGAAGAGTACAGATGTGTTTGGGAAACTAACCAAGTACACACTAAAGAAAAGGAATAGAAGAATAGATCATAGACTGGGAGGAGATTGTCTGAACCATAAATGCCAACATAGCGCTTGGGATAACTGGCCTCTCTCTGTGCCTCAAATTATTACAACAGACTTACAAATGGCTTGCATGATGCCATTTGGCATTGATCATTCCTATGATGGCTCAATTAACCTCAGTTTATAGTGTGGCTTTGTTGTTGGAATGCCAGGGAATCTGGAGTAGGATAGCGAGTCTCAGGTAGCTAAGGCTGATAGAAGTCCAGAGTAAAAAGCTATCTGACAATGTCAGTTCTATTGGTGTTGTTCCTATGGTGCTAATGCGGAATATATTTTAGGGTCATAACAAAATTTAATTGCTCTTTACTCTCAGCATAAAAATGTGAGTTTCACATCAATCAGCAGCAGTGGGATGTAATTTATTACACAGGCCTTGGGCCTGCATTAAAAGCATTAACAGGACCACCGTGGTGGTGGTATAATGGATACATTTGCTTTCAGTTTTCAGGTCATAAGGAAAAAACTTATCATGCAAGGATTTTCATCCCTGTTGGGTCCTTAATGATGCCTTTTACCAGTGGTAATATTTTGCTTTGTAAGTCATACAGTGCAATAAGAAGAATCTCCCTCTGACTATCAGTTCAGGAGCAGCATGGTAGGACACAGAGGGAAATGATGGTTGTACATCAGCATTCCTCAGTACATTCAGAGCTGAATTACCAATGCAATGAAGAACTTCCCCTCACGCCACAGTTACATTTCTGGTTTCTCCACAGATTAGCTGAGCCAGAGGGCCTGTCAAGATTGGCACACAACTTTACACTAGTCAGCCAGCAACTGAGCGAGCTGATCCGACAACTGTTTTAATGCAGCTCCCCACACCAGCCCGAGTAAATTAACATGCAGATTCTGCAATCAAATAGCATAACTGTGGCAACACTGACTAGATATATAACTGCAAGGAAAAATGAGAGAAAAGGCAGGATTGGTGTTTATGTAGGATGCCTGGAATTATACAAATCTTGATACTGGAGCACCTGATTTTAGAAATATACTTAACCATTTGTTTCTGCATCTTAACACACAATGCCATAGATATTGTAAGGTTAACTATTTTTAATCATCATAAAGCAAACAGAATGAACCCTTCCTGCTCCTAACCATTTCACACTTCTCAATCTGTCCCTTCTTTCTCTCTCAATGTAATCTTTCTTTGTCTGTCTATTCTTCTTCCTGTGCTTAATTTTACTCTAATTCATTCTCCTTCCCCATCCTATCCATCTCCTTATACCTCATTGGTTATGGAGATAGGCCATTGGTTCCACTCAGCTCCAAGATATCCTGCTGCCCTCACTGTGCTGTTAGCAGCTCAGACTGCAAGTAAATTCTACTTCAGCTGAAGAGCGTAGGAAAAAAAGTCTAATTTAGGGTGCACACCAGGATGGCCCTGCTGCAGCTTGCTTCTCTCAGAGTTCAGTGCTGACTTCTTGTAATGTGAAGCTTACCAGGGCAGGGGTGGTTCTGCAATCCTATTTGTTGTTTTGGGTCACTGCTACAGTGATGGTGGTAATTGTATTGCGAGCACTTCAAGCCCTACAATCACATAAACCATTCCTTCGTACAGCATTGGCACTTGTTACAGGTTGCCTTTGCAGCTAACGCTGTTTTACTTCCAGCTGTTTTTTTTTGCAAATAACCAAAAATGTAACCAGCTCTATCAACAATGGAAACAACAGACTATCCTGGGGATTTGTGAAGTCTTTTTTATTCCAATTCAATCAAATCAAGTCCAATTCAGAGTCTCAACAAGTTGAGCCATTTCCAATCCAAGCTGACAAGACAGGGCTCTCAACTCCTGTCTTGGGCTTGATCTACATGATCCAAGCTGATTGGAGTAGGCATAGCTCCTCCTCCAAGGCTTGATCTCATTTGCATCTTAGCCAAAAGGCCGAGATGCCGCTTTTAAAAATCGCTTTAAAAAAAAGCATGTTGATACTATACTTGATCTTAGCTAAAAGGGCAAGCACCAGGCATACTTCCTGAAATAAGACACACAGCTACTAAAGAAATGATGATGCTATTTAAGTTGTTATTCATCCAGGTCGTTAATGGAAACTTCCCAAAATGGTAGGATCTGGCTATTTGTTCATAGCAGGTTCCCAATCTCTGAAGGAGAACTGTGTAGAGGCTCTGCACAGATGAGGAGCTTTCTTTATAAGGGGAATTCCAGCGACTCCATGAACCAAGGGGCCAGTAATGGAATATCCTAGTTCGTGACTTAGGAGCCAAACAGCAGTCTGTCCTTGGTTTGGGAAAAGTAAATAAAACACTATGGACACAAAGGCCAAAATTCTTCCCAAAAATTCTAAGTGTCGAATTTGCATGAAGATTGAAGTAAATTGTGCTGGTTTCTTTAATGAGAGCTCAGAGAAGCATCTCCCACACGCTGTGTACTGCAGAGTGCACTAGTTCAATATCATTATACGTCAGGGGCTGGGGCCTATCCCCGCTGGAGAGACTGAAATCTGTGTGCTGAGTGGGCTACTGTGCATGCGCAGATCTATCAGTGCCAAGATCGACACTTGTGCAATGGTCCCGCACTGATGGCCTTCCGATTGCTAGCCAGCTTGATCGCTGGACAAACCACAACCCCCACAACGCTAGCTCTCCACCTTTCCATGGCCCTGCTGACTATCCCCGAGCCCAGCCCCAACCAACCCCTCCAACCTGCCACAATTTTTAATTTTGATTTGATTTGATTTATTATTGTCACATGTATGAACATACAGTGAAAAGTGTTGTTTATTGTGTGCTATATAGACAAAGCATACCGTTCACAGAGAAGGAAATGAGAGAGTGCAGAATGTAATGTTATAATCACAGCTAGGGTATAGGGAAAGATCAACTTAATGCAAGGTAAGTCCATTCAAAAGTCTGACAGGGAAGAAGCTGTTCTTGAGTCGGTTGGTACGTGACCTCAGACTTTTGTATCTTTTTCCCGAAGGAAGAAAGTGGGAGAGAGAATGTCCGGGCTGTGTCGGGTCCTTAATTATGCTGGTTGCTTTGCCAAGGCAGCAGGAATTATAGACAGCCTCAGTGGATGGGAGGCTGGTTTGCGTGATGGATTGGGCTACATTCACGACCTTTTGTAGTTCCTTGTGGTCTTGGGCAGAACAGGAGCCATACCAAGCTGCGATACAGCAGAAAGAATGCTTTCTATGGTGCATCTGTAAAAGTTGGTGAGAGTCATAGCTGACATGTCAAATTTCCTTAGTCTTCTGAGAAAGTAAAGGTGTTGATGAGCTTTCTTAACTATATTGTTGGCATGGTGGGACCAGGACAAGTTGTTGATGATCTAGACACCTAAAAACTTGAAGCTCTCGACCCTTTCTACTTTGTGTCTGTTGATGTAGACAGGGTCATGTTCTCCTTCCTGAATTTGATGACAATCTCCTTCACTTTGCTGACATTGAGGGACAGATTATTGTTGCCACACCAGTTCACTAGATTCAGCCCCCACCTACCCCATTGATTCCCTGTCCCCCCGACAGTAACCCCCCCCCACTTCTCCCGATGTCCCAACTCCTGCAGCAGCTGACTGCCCCTTCTGCTGTTCTCTCATAAAAGAACATTAATTCTACACACAAATTGACGCAATTCCCAGATACCTCTAACCGATGGTTGCAATACGGGTCAGTTCTGAGCATCTAATTATCACCTTGTACAAAACATAGTTGTGCATGTCACAGCATTGTATTAATCTCCATAAGCGATGCACTAAAGAGAAAGACCTTGGTGTCTTTGTTCTTGTCAGTATGTTAAAAAAGGACTGATCTCTTGTTTAACTTTCTTTTCCTCTTCTGAAACACACGCAATCCTCAATCTTGGTGGTTCAATGGATAAATGTAACACATACTGCAATGTTATATCATACAAGTTTCCAAATAGGGAGATCCCAGGATTACCTCTTGTCAGCTCTGAATTCTCCACTGTCAATGCTGTGGGAAAATCCCATGCTCGATCCAGTACTACACAACAATCAGGAGTTTGACAAGTGACCTGGGATTACCCCAATCCATAAACATTGCAGCGATGAACTGTAGATTCCTGGACTATACTGAATTAAGCAATTTTAGCCAGGGCAGCAATGGGGCGAGTACGTTTGTCGAATGAGATATATATATAAACATAATTTGTAGGTGCCAAATGCAAAAGCACATACTCCCACATGCATAATACCCAACTGGGTGATTTACTAAAAGGCTGCTGCCAGTTGTAGAACTGCAATTCAACAAAGTCACTTTGTGTGGACTAGAATTGTTATCTTCAGATAATTGTCCAAGTGTCTTGAGAAAGCCATGATTGAATCTGCTTCCATCATACTCTCAGGTAGTGTATTCCACAACATGACTAGATAGAGTCACAGAGCATGGAAACAGGCCCTTCAGCCCAGCTTGTCCATGCCATCCCTTTTTTTTAATTTGGGACTAAGCTAGTCCCAATTGCCCATATCTCTCTATACCCATCTTACGCATGTAACTGTCTAAATGCTTTTTAAAAGATAAAATTGCACCCGCCTCTACTACTATCTCTGGCAGCTTGTTCCAGACACTCACCACCCTCTGTGTAAAAGAATTGCCCCTTTGGATACTTTTGTATCTCTTCTCCTTTCACCTTAAACCTATGCCCTCTAGTTTTAGACTCTCCTACCTTTGGGAAAAGATATTGACTACCTAGCTGATCTATGTGCTTCATTATCTTACGGACCTCGATAAGATCACCCCTAAGTCTCCTGCACTCCAGGGAAAAAAGTCCCAGCCTATCCAGCCTCTCCTTATACCTCAAACCATCAAGTCCCAGTAGCATCCTAGTAAATCTTTTCTCCACCCTCTCTAGTTTAATAATATCTTTTCTATAATAGGGTGATCAGAACTGTACACAGAATTCCAAGTGTGGCCTTACCAATGTCTTATACAACTTAAACAAGATGTCCCAAATCCTGTATTCAATGTTGTCACAATGAAACCAAGCATGCTGAATGTCTTCTTCACCACTCTGTCCCCCTGTGACTCCACCTTCAAGGAGCTATGAACCTCTGCTCCTAGATCTCTCTGTTCTGTAACTCTCCCCAATGCCTTATCATTAAGTCCTGCCCTGATTCAATCTACCAAAATGCATCACCTCACAATTATCAAAATTAAACTCCATCTGCCATTCATCAGCCACTGGCCCAATTGATCAAGATCCCATTGCAATCCTAGATAACCTTCTTCACTATCGACCAAGCCACCAATCTTGGTATCATCTGAAAACTTACTAACCATGCCTACTAAATTCTCATCCAAATCATTAATATAAATGACAAATAACAGTGACCCAGCACCAATCCCTGAGACACTCTGCTGGTCACAGGCCTCCAGTTGTGTTCCTCATGATACCACTGCTTTTTTTTACCAATTACTTTATATTGATGGCCTCTGGTTCTCGATCCTCCCCAATGGCAACAGTTTCCCTCTATTGGCCCTGTCCAGACCCTTTTGGATTTGAACATCTTTATCTGATCTCCTCTTAATCTTCTCTTTTGCAAAGCAGAACAGTCCTAACTCTCCAATCTATCTACATGACTGAAGTTCCTCATTCCTAGATCCATTCTCATGAATGTTTTCACACTCTCTCCAATGCCTTTCTAAAGGCCGTGCAGAACTAGACACAATACTCCAGCTGAGGCTGAACTCAGGCTTTTGTATTCTGCCCCTATTTCTAAAGCCCAGGATACCACATACTGTATTGGCCACTTACCCAACTTGCCTTGGCACTCTCACTGATTTGTACACATACCTCCAGGACCAGGTCCCTCTGATCCTTGCAGCCGCTTTAGAATTGTACTCTAATTTATATTTATAATAACTCCAGGAATTGGCTGTAAAGGAACAGTGCTTTTATTGCACAAAATAGAATAAAATACAACTAAAACCACAAGCCTGTGGTGAACACAACAGGTCCCAACCGGAACAAAGGAATAATGGACCCACTCAGAGGCCTACTTTATATAGGATTTGGCATATGTGTTCCACCTGATTAGCTAATTACTAATCCCCAGGGAGTGCATATTCAACAAGTTCTAAGGGAAGTCAATCAGTGATTCATCAGGCAAATCATGGGGGTTATCACAATATTGTTTTTTCTCTTTCTTCTGCTCAAAATGAATCACATCACACTTTTCTGCATTAAATTTCATTTGTCCCTTGTCTGTTCTTTCTACCATCCTGCCCATGTCATTTTGAAGTTTATCACTATCCTTCTCACAGTTCACAATACTTCCAAGTCACTCCTGTTTCCTGTAACTCAGTCAATTTCATATTCATGCTGCAAATGTTCTTTTCATCCCACTGGCTTTAGCTTTGCTGACAAGTCTCTTGTGCTTCATCAAAAACCATTTGGGAATCCATGTACATCACATCAACTGCACTACCTTCATCAACCCACTCTGTTACCTCATCAACAAACTGAAGCAACTTAGTTAAACTCAATTTGCCCTTAGCAAATTCCTCAATTAATCTACATTTGTCCAAGTGACTGTTAATTTTCTCCAGAATTCTTGTTTCTAAAAGCTTTCCCATAATCTAAGTAAAATTGACTGGCCTGCAGTTGCTGGACTCATCCTGAAATGCTTTGTTTTGAATATGTAACCTTTATAATTTTCTAGCCCTTTGGTCCCAAACTTGTACTTAAGCAGGATTAAAGATAATCGCCAACGTCTCCATAATTCCCACCCTGACTCCCTTCAGTGACCTCAGATACATTCCAGCCAGCCCTGGTGACTTGTCAAACATTCATATTCTTGCAGATACCTGACTTTGTTCAGGGGTCCAAATTAATAACTTTTTAAAAATCTGTTTGCAAAGTTAACAAAATTAGATTTGGGGTAAGGAAGATCAGACAGCTGGCTGCGTGAAAGGCTGAACCACTCTACTTGATAAGGTTAAGCCGCACTTAAGAGTACTGCATTCAATTCTGGTTGCCACATTACAATAAGAATGTGGAGGCTTCGGAGAGGGTACAGAAGAGGTTTACTAGGAATAGAGGGCATGAGCTATAAGGAGAGACTGGACAAACTAGGATTGCTTTCTCTGGAGTGGCAGAGAGTGAGGGGAGACCTGATAAAAGTCTGTAAAATTATGAGAGGTGCGAATAGGGTTGACCGTTAGAATCCTTTTCCCAGAATTTAAATGCATAATACTGGGGAGGGCATGCACTTAAGGCAAGAGGGGGAAAGTTCAAAAGTGATATGAGGGGCAAGGTTTTTTGCACAGAGTGTCATAGGTGTCTGGAATGTGCTGCCAGGGGTGGTGGTGCGGGTAGATACAATAGGGGTATTTAAGGAGCTTTTAGATAAGCATATGAATACGCAAGAGTAAGAAGGATATGGACCAAGAGCAAGCAGAAGGGAGTAGTTTAATTTGGTGTCATGTTTGGCACAACATCTTGGGCCAAAGGGGCCTATTCCTGTGCTGTACTGTTCTATGTTCAAAAATCACTGCAGCTGGATTTGAATCCCAAGATAACTTACTGGGTGAAAATCTACTCAGTAGAACCATCTATTTGCTGTAGTTTGTAGGATATTCTGGCATACGCAGCATATGCTTTTGTTTTCCTTCTTTCTCATGTCACCAAAAATTCCCATTCCCATTGATCTTTGACTTATCGAAGATGTATGCTGTTGTTAAATAGGCATTTTGAAATACAACTCAACGTTGGAAAGGGTCCTGAGAGATAGGATTTATGACTGTTTGGAAAGATGCAACTTAATCCAGGATACTCAGCACGGTTTTGTGAGGGTAAGTCCTGCCTCACAAATTTGATTGAATTCTTTCAGGAGGTAACTAAGTGTGTAGGCAACGGTAGAGCAGTTGATGTCGTATACATGGTTCTAATAAGGCATGTGATAAAGTTCCCCATGGTAGGCTCATGAAGAAAGTAAGGAGTTGTGGGATAGAAGGACATTTGGCCGATTGGATAAGTAACTGGCTGTCTCATAGAAGACAGAGTGTGGTGGTGGAAGAAAAATTTTCAGACTGGAGGCCAGTTACCAGTGGTGTACCACAGCGATCAGTGCTGGGTCTTCTGCTATTTGTGATTTTTATCAATGACTTGGAAGAGGGGACTGAAGGGTGGGTTAGTAAATTTGCTGATTACACCACAATTGGTGGAGTAGAGGATGAGGTGGAGGGCTCTTGTAGGCTTCAAAGAGACATTGATAGGATGTAGAGCTGGGCAGAAAAGTGGCAGATGGAGTTTAACCCTGATAAACGTGAGGTGATTCATTTTGGTAGGACAAACTCGAATGCGGATTACAGGGTCAACATCAGGGTTCTGAGGAATGTGCAGGAACAGAGATCTTGGGGTTCATATCCACACATCTCTGAAGGCTGCCACTCATATAGTGTGTTAGCATTTACCAATGGGGTTTGTGTTTAAGAGCCGTGGGGTTATGCTGCAACTATACAGGATCTTGGTGAGACCACATTTGGAATATTATATGCAGTTCTGGTCACCTCACTATAAGAATGATATGGAAGCATTGGAGAGAGCACAGAGGAGATTTACCAAGATGCTGCCTGGTTTGGAGGGTAGGTCTTATGAGGAAAGGTTGAGGGAGCTGGGGCTTTTCTCTTTAGAGCAGAGGAGAATGACAGGTGACTTAATAGAGGTTTATGAGATGATGAAGGGGATAGGTAGTTTCTGCATGTCCACTCTATTTCCTCAGGTGGATGTAGCTGTTACTAGGGGGCATAACTTTAAGGTTCATGGTGGGAGATATAGGAGGGATGTCCGAGGTAGATTCTTTACTCAGAGAGTGGTTGGGGTGTGGAATGCACTGCCTGCTATGATAGTGGAGTCGGACACTTTAGGAACTTTCAAGCAGTTATTGGATAGGCACATGAAACACACCAGAATAATAGGGAGTGGGATAGCTTGATCTTCGGTTTGGACATAGCTCAGCAGAACATTGAGGGTCAAAGGGCCTGTACTGTGCAGTACTGTTCTATGTTCTATGTTGTTCAAAGGTTAAAAGGATAAATCAATTCTGGAGAACTCCTGAAATTCTTAACTCCAGATAAAATTGGTGAGCATTTAGAAGCATGTCAATGAATTTGTTGCACGTCACTTGAGAAATGTAGAACTTTTTTTTCTTTTAAATTGACTTATTGGATAGATGAAGGGAATGCAGTATAGATAACGTATGTGCGCTTTCAGAAGGCACTTGATAAGGCTCGTGAGAAACATTTAGGCATAGAGTATAAGAGAAAATACAGCCACATTGATACAAAACAATGAATTAGGGTAAATATATTGCTTGGATTGGAGGGTTGAAGTGGTGTTGCCCAGAGGCAAGTTCTGAAACCACTTTTCTTCTCAGTATACATTGATGACTTGGAGTTAGGCACATGGAGCAGAATCTCAAAATTGGCCGACAGCACAAAAAACCTCATGAGGCAAAACGATTAGATGGTTGGCAGATGTTATTTCATGTGGGCAAGTTTTAGGTAATGCACTGTGGGTGGAAACCAACCGAGAGTGTAAAGTTAATGGATCAGAGGGACCCAGGGCTCATTACATAGTTCCTGGGTGAAAAGAATCAGAAAAGAAATCAAAATATATAATTAATAAATAGGGTCATAAATATATAATTAATAAATAAATGGGGTCACAGAGCTGAAGAGTCAGGAAGGAATGGCAGTTTTGTGTGAAACATTTATCAGGGTCAGAGTGCTGTATTCAATTTTGGATACTTCATAATTAAAAGAATACTGAAGCCAAAAATCGCAGACAGAGTTCATTCTTGATGGTTTGATGGTAGGGTTGGGTAAATGATTCAGAGTCCGTCTCCAGTGGAGTATACAGAGATCAGAAGAAAGCTAATTCCAGTTTCTAAAATTTGAAGGATTAAAAGAGAATGTAAGACACCTTATTGCGCTTCTTAGTGATACATCTCTGAAAAGAAAGATGATCTTTCTGTTAATAATTTTAAGTATACAGTCTCGAATGCGCCAGTAGCATCATGCATTTTGCACTGGGCTGCATGATCATGAGAACCGTCCACTGGTATTAGTAGTGCAAGCTAAGCTGTCAATTCGCAACATGTGACAAGTGAGCCTGACAGCGAGACTGCCAGAAGGAGATAGATCTTGTACAGTATCGACTGAAGTTACTGCTGCTGATCCAAAATCAGAAATACCTAGCAACACATAGCTCTACCACATTGATGTATCAGGCCACGCACCAAGGCACAGACTCATGACTTTCCCAAGCCCCTGATTTTAAAACACAACCTCACGTAGAAAGCAGCATTCACAATCTCACCACCCCACAACACAAACTGCATCTTTATACCAACACAGAGAGGCTGGAATTTTGCCAACCTGCCCGCCACAGAAATCGCAGGGAGCAGGACACTGATCATGCAAAGCTCCCTAGACCTCATGTGCGATTTTCTGGCTTTGCGGCAAGCGCAGCTGGAAAATCTGCCCAGAGTCTTCAATAACTGTGTGAAAAATCTACATCTTATGTGCAGTGGGTGTAACTAGAAAAATAGCATCCTATATAGGGTCAGAATAATTTTTTTTATTCAGTCATGGGACAGGACCGTCACTGGCTGAGCCAGCATTTCTTATCTATCCCTAATCGTCCTTGAACTGAGTGGTTTGTGAGGCCATTTCAGAAGGCAGCTGAGAGTCAACCATCTTGCTACGGCTCTGGAGTCACGTGTAAGCCAGATCAGGTAAGGACGGCAAATATCCTTCCCTAAAGGACATCTGTGGACCAGATGGGTTTTCCCGATAATCAGCAATGTTTCATGGTCATCAGTAGATTCTTAATTCCAGATTTTTTTTTATTGAATTCAAATTCCACCATCTGCTGTGGCAGGATTCAAACCTGGTTCCCTGGAACATTAGCTGCATTAATAATCTGGCAATAATACCACTAGGCCATCGCCTTCCTGTTTATGTTACAGGAAGAGGCCACTTGACCCATCAAGTCTATCCCAGCTCTCCATGGAGCAATCCAGTCAGTCCCATGCCCCACTCTATTCCCGTGACTCTGCAAGTTAATTCCCTTCAAGTGCCTAGTCAATTTCCTTTTGAAACCATTGCTTGTTTCTGTTTTCACCACCCTCAAGTTTCAGGTCTTTACAAAAAATTCTTCCTCACATTCTCATCGCATCCCTTGTCCTTGTGTCTCCCAAACCTTGTAGTATCAGCTGATGGGAATAAGTTTCCTTTGTGTTACCCTATCCAAAGTGGATGTAATCTTGCACAGCTCCATCAAACCTCAACCCAATTCCCTTAGCTCTAAGGAGAGCAAATCTCGCTTCTGCAACCTAACTGGGCAGCTAAAATATCCCCATCCCAGGTGCCATACTGGTAAATCTCCTCTGCACTCTCTCATGATATGGCTGTGGTCAGTGCCAGAGGCTACATCAGGCTGGGAACTCAGCAGGTGTAAATACAGAAATGCATAACAATGTGAGCATGCAGATTTAAAAAAATGAGCAGCAAAAGGACTTAGCACTGACCGCCCACCATTTACCTGCTTGAATTCTAATGACCCTGCTAAATATAGAATCATTTCGCTGTGTCCATCTGCCATCTTTGCGTCCACTCACATCCCCCCCCTGCAGTGGTCATTTTGGCTTTACATTCTGTTCTCTGTTATTATCTGCCTGTCGCTTCTGTGCTGTGTACATTTGCAGGATTAACTGCTGCCGTTCTACCCCCCAGCAAATCCTGAAGCACCTCAATTATACCAGAGATAACCACCTTTAGTTTGACGTTAAATCTGAGGAAACGGTGGGGTGTGGGAGGGGGATAATTTTTGTACATTTCTTTTGGATTTTTAACATTACTTTTTCTGAAAGTTTTGTTTGAATAATTGCTCACACAGTACATATCCAAGGTCCAAAATTACTTTAACCTCTCAAGGCAAATTGTCTAATTTATGCAGCAAAAATGTGCAAGTTGATTGTCAAGCTCAGGAAATGAAATCCCCATGCCTAGAATCTTAAGACATCTTTTAAAAAAAACCTTAGTCTTTGATTTTCTTTTAATCTTAAATTATTCCATGGACCTAGCGTAAAAAAAGATACAAGGGCAGGGTAAAATTGGAATTTTACGAAAAAAAATTACAAATTGATATTCAAATGCTGATGTTTGTTCTCTTTTAATCTCCTCTCGATAGGACTATATAGCATTGCCTTTAACAATATAGCATAAGTAGGTTCTGTATAAGGATTACAGGTGGAATAAAATGCATTATTCAGTGCAGTGTTGGGTCAGTCAAATTTAAACCTTCCTCCAAAACACTCGAAAACAGAATTTTCAAATGGCTCTCTTGGTCAATGCACTGGATCGGGTGTTGTGAGGCCAAACACACAACTGGAAAGAAAGCCCTGCTATGTATTGAATTTGAATTGGGAAAATTGGGAGCAATGGTCTTGGCGTTCTAGAACAAGTGACAGAGAAAAGGAAGTCAGCCAGTGCCACTATTCTCAATCAATGTTCAGTGGTCTCTTCAGCCAGGTATGCGCATGGGGACCTGGCGTGGAGGATGGTGCATGTGGCAGTTCCATACAACTGAAAATTGCACCAGTTCACGTTGAGTCTGTGGACCATGTCGATGTTAGTGGTCTTAGACTGTGTTCCCTTTTTCGTTATTTGTAGAACATTTTATTAATATTTTGTTTGCAATTCAGTCCCACGCTCCTGATTTACAGCACCCACTGCAGAGGTGGGGGGGGGGGGGGGGGGGGGGGGGGAAGAGGACCTCTTCGTGCATCTGTTCTTGGTTCTGGCAAAACTTGCCATGAACAGGTCCAGGCAGCAGGTGACCGAGGGGGTCATCTGAACTGACTGTCTGCCCCTCTACTGCGGCTATACTCATGGCCTGAAGAAGGAACATACAGGGTCCATGGGCATCACTGAGGTGTTCCGCACACATTGGGCCCCACACAGGGATTGGGTGTATTATTGACCCCCTTAATCATGTTTTGGCTTGATGTTTTAAGCTTCCTTTACACTTTGTTTTGTGTGGTTCCCCCCTCCCCCCACACTACCCTTTGCCCCCTTTAAGGGCTGCCCCCTTTACATTGTCCCTCATCTTCTTTGATTTAGTTTAATTGTTTTGCCAAAATGATTAGTATGTGCAGAGGTACAAGACCAAATAAGGTGCAATAATCCCTTCCTACTCTATGCAATAGCTTGAGTGGAACCCCATTGAAGTAGAAACTGCAGAAGAACGATCACCTTTAAGATTGGATTGGTCCCAATATTTTTACTTTATTCCATAAAAACGCTTCCCTATCAATGTTGTTTCAGAATAGAAGTCTTCCCCTTCACAAAAACTGCCAAGTGAAATAAATATGCCGTCAAATCTATCTAATTCAGAAATCCGCAGACCACTATATTAGTAGCCACCTCCAGCCAGGGCAAGTCCATGGTTTCTGATCACATGATACAAATCTAATCTACAACCATCCAGCCTCCATGCTGAGTATCTCAGTTGTGCATCGCCTGTTTGGGCTGGGCATTTAATGAGGTGGAACATAAAATTACACCTTACCAGCTGTGCGACAGCCAAACCGCAAGTGAAGAAGAAGAAAACTGATCATCCCAAATCTCCCCAAAGACAAACTTTCTCTGCGTGCTTTCTATTTCCTCATCAGGAAAAAGCTACAGTATAACAGACCGAGGTGAATTTCAATCATTCTGGTGACAAGTTTCACCGGGAAAACAGGTTTCGACAGCTGGTGATTTACTGCGGTGTATATCCGCACTATAGCAACACAAGCTTTTCCGAGGCCAGCACAAATGTTTCAAGCACAAAACAACTGAGTATAAATACTTTCAGAATCATTGTGTCAGTAACCATTGAACGTTTTGTGAGCAATGGTACATGCAGACATTAAACTCTATATCTGTCTCATGACAATATCTCAATAAAGGATTTTCAGAAAGTGAGATTCTTGCTATGAGTACTCTCGCAATATACAAGACACTGCTCAAAAACCCATCAAAATGATATGTTCAAATGCCAAGTCAGTACAGTCAGATTTTGTTGCCTCATTTGTTAGTATACTCTGCCCCTCTCACTTTAAGCTAAGGCAATTTATTAGTGTTACAAGTAGGCTTAAATTAACACTGCAATGAAGTTACAGTGAAAATCACCTAGTCTCACCTGTTCAGGTAGAGTGAGGGAGAATTTAGCATGGCCAATGCACCTAACCAGCACGGCTTTCAGACTACAGGAGGGAACCCACACAGACACGGGAGAACACGCAGACTCCACAAAACAGTGTCCCAAGCTGGGAATTGAACCCTGGTCCTTGGCACTGTGAGACAGCAGTGCTAACCACTGTGCCATCGTGCCGCTTTTCAGGCTGATATTTTGTATGTATATAATTCTATTTTTATTGTGTAAGCAATTTCACTCTTTTGCACATCTCATTGTGACTTCATTAATTATTTTGGTACGATTGTACTAAATTTAGAATATGCTAAAACAAAATGCTAGACTTCTCATAAGAAGATAAGAAGTAAGAAATGTCATTCACCTGTTAAATGCTCACATTGCTTTCATGGTTCAGAGAACCACTGAAAACACACTCTTAGTAAGGTTAGTGGGCTTCCTTAAACACTCCTCCTGGTACTTGCACAGCTCTGGATCTAGGTTTGGAACTAGGATAAAAAGATGATTCTCAAGCAGAAAGGAGTTTACTGGCTCAGAGGTTCTGGGAAAGCTTGTAGTAGAATTTTGAGCGAAGCTTGTTGTCAGGATAATTAGCACTGACAGAGAGGAAAGAGGATTGAAAGATGGCAGATTTGGAGTTCAGGAAAGGAGAAAAGGGCAGTGACCAAAATAGTATTGCCATAAGATAGGCTGAAAGGAAAGGCAATGCCAGAAATCATCCAAAACTTTGCCACCCACTTCGGAACTTTCACCAAATCCCAATCACCCATCATTCCTAGGCCCATTGAGCTTCATTGGCTTGGAGTTAAACAATATCAAAATTTTAAAATTCCCATTTTCATTTCCAAGTTTCTCTATGGCTTTGTCCTTCCTAACCTCTATAATCTCCTGCAGCCCCACAAACCTCTTCAAACTCTGGCCTTGAACACCCTTCATTTTAATCACTCCAGCATTGATTTGATTTGATTTATTATTATTACATGTATTAGTATACAGTGAAAAGTATTGTTTCTTGCACACTATACAAAGCATACCGTTCATAGAGAAGGAAAGGAGAGAGTGCAGAATGTAGTGTTACAGTCATAGAGAAGTCATACGTATAGTCATACAGTTACAGTGTAGCGAAAGATCAACTAATGCAAGGTATGTCCAATCAAAAGTCTGATGGCAGCAGGGAAGAAGCCGTTCTTGAGTCGGTTGGTATGTGTTTTCTGATTTTTGTGTCTTTATCCCAACAGAAGAAGTGGAAGCAAGAATGTCTGGGGTATGCGAGTCCTTGATGATGCTGGCTGCTTTTCTGAGGCAGCAGGAAGTATAAACAGAGTCAATGGATGGGAGGCTGGTTTACGTGATGGATTGGGCTTTGTTCACAACTCTTAGTAGTTTCTTGCAGTCTTGGACAAAGCAACAGCTGTACCGAGGTGTGATATAACCAGAGAGAATGCTTTCAATGTTGCAGCAGTAAAAGTTGGTGAGAGTTGTAGCAGACATGCTAAATTTCCTTAATCTTCTGAGAAAGTAGAGGTGTTGATGGGCTTTTCTAATTATACCATCAGCATGGAGGGACCAGGACAGGTCGTTGGTGATCTGGACACCTAAAATCTTGAAGCGCTCGACCATTTCTACTTTGTCCCCATTCACATAGACAGGAGCATGTCCTCCACTACACTTCCTGAAGTCAATGACTATTTACTTCACTTTGTTGACATCGAGGGAGAGATTATTGGCATCACAATAATTCACAAGATTCTCTGTCTCTTTCCTGTACTCTGTCTTGTCATTGTTTGAGACCCGACCCACTATGGTGATGTCATCAGAAATCTTGAAAATCGAGTTGGAGAGGAATTTGGCCACATAGTCATAGGTGTATGAGTATAGTAGGGGGCTGAGGATACAGCCTTGCAGGGCGCCAGTGATGAGGATGATCATAGAGGAGGTATTGCTGGCTATATCATCAGTTTGCTCAGCTCAAAGCTCTGGAACGCCCTTCCTAAAACCTCCTTGCCTTTCTATAAGATGTTCCTCTAAAGCTGTCTCTGACCAACCACCCTAATATATCCTTATTTGTTCGGTGTCAAATTTTGATTTAGAACCTGCCCGAGGAAATTTTATTATTTTACAGGCACAATTTAATGCATAGTTTTGTTGTTTTAAACAATTGGAGGCCAGAGAAGTGAGAGGAGCCAAGAATCATATCAGATAGTGAACTTTTACTTGTACTTTATCATCCAGGAATGAGAGGGAGATGTATAAGTACAGCACAATGAAGCTGAGCAAGAACATGCATAAAAAAAATTCAACAATTTAGTGATTAAGTGTGGTATTACGCCAATCAAAGAAATGAGAATAAAAGTTGCCATAAAAAGCAAAAGTCAAAGAATCACTACATTACAGAAGGAGGCCATTCGGCCCATCAAGTCTGTACCGACCACAATCCTACCCAGGCCCCATTCCCATAACACCACAACTTACCCAGCTCATGGCCAATCAACCTAACCTGCACATCTTTGGACTGTGGGAGGAAAGTGGAGCACGCTGATATGGCCATATGTGATGCGTTGGGAAAGACTGCTTGTGTGGTCAATAAGCAAATAATGTAGTCTATTTGCAGAAGCAACTAAAAGATTGTAATCAGGTAGAAAATAAACATTTATTCCAAATTAAAGAAGAAAATATTGATATACTTAAATCAGACCAAGCCAAAAACCATTGTCTCTGTTAGGAAAATATCACAAGATCTGGTCCCTGTTGGAGGTGGCTTTCTGGCACAGCAAGAGCATTCTATAAGTGGAGGTGATCTTTGATTTGATTTGATTTATTACTGTCACATGTAATGACATACAGTGAAAAGTATTGTTTCTTGCACACTATACAGAACATACCATTCATAGAGAAGGAAAAGAGAGAGTGCAGAATGTAGTGTTACAGTCATAGCTAGGGTGTAGAGAAAGATCAACTTAATGCAAGTTGGTCTGTTCAAAAATCTGACAGCAGCAGAGAAGAAGCTGTCCTTGAGTTGGTTGGTATGTGACTCAGACTTCTGTATCTTTTTCCTGATGGAAGAAGGTGGAAGAGAGAATGTCCAGGGTGCATGGGTTCTTTAGTTATGCTGGCTGCTTTGACGAGGCAGAGGGAAGTGTAGACAGAGTCAATGGATGGGAGGCTGGTTTGTGTGATGGATTTGAACCAATCAACTGGCTGCTGACCTGATACTAAATGGTACAATGGAAAAGCAGCATGTTTCAGGTGGCATGGTGAGGGGGCACTGTGCCCATTTTACCAACAGCAGCAGAGGAGGCATGCAGCCCAGCAATCTATCTTTGTGCCAACTGAGTCACTTCAGTGGCTAATTAATAGTCCTTAAGGGCTTCCTACCACTGCCACTGACTTCCCACACCACCTGATGACTCCTAGCAGCCTGGCTGCAGCTCCACTACAGCAGATCCCTCTGATGTGGGCAGGCGGAGGGCCTCCTCCAAGGGTCATTGCTACCCTGCTAGCCTCATAGGGGTCTGTTTGCAGCCCCCACACTGAGTGAAGTCTGCAGGACTGACACTGGCGAGATCACCCCGACTTAGCTGTCAGTCCAGCCTGCTCTGTAGCACCTCTCTGGGAACTGCTGCAATCCCAGAAGTGGCCCTACTGAAATATATCTGAAATAGCCGCATCTTCTGATAGTAAGGGAAGGAAATACTAAGAAAAGGGAGCAGCACTAAAGCCATGAATGCAGGGCCAGGGACATGTGAAGCCTCAAGTCTACTATGTCCTCAGGTTAGATGAAGTAGGTGATAACAGAGCCCTCCAAACTCCACAATAGCATATTATATCAGTGGTGAATGCAAGTCTCCAAAATAGATTTGTTTTGAATTACTTTGCAGTATGCGGCTGGTACACATACAGCTTGGTTTATAGGCCTTGGAGATAGACACATCTGACAAAGCAGAAGTCTTCTTTTTAAAAAAAGCAATCTACCTTCACGCTTCTTCCATTTTTGTGATAGTTTTTGAACACTGAATATTATGAAATTTCAACCACACTCTCCCCCGATTCTCTTATTTTATGCTACATTACACACTTTGCACAGGCAAGACAATTTACAGATCACTGATCCTGCAGATAGTACAGGCTGGAAATAAATGCTTACAACTGGGGAGAGGGGTAGGAAAGGGGACAGAGGGAGCGTGGGTGATGTGGCGGGAGGTAGAGGGGTAGTGTAATTGACCCCAGAACCTGTTACTTAGCCCAGCAAACACTATTTGCCATAAACCAAAATGTTAAAGGCCTACCTTTTGAGAAATAATGGAGATCTGCTAGAGCAGAAATGATTCAAAATGGTCAAAGCAATCATTTTTTGTAACAATTACCCATTTTTCAGAGAGATTGATTATACAGTGCGCGTCACAATGAAACATCATTTCAGCTTGCTTCTAAACACCCAGTTTTTGGAATGGAATGCTTTTTTTCAGTGTTTTTCGATTTCTTATCTTTAATCATTCCCCATTTAGAGCTGCAAACATTATGTCTACATTCCCCCAGCTGACAGAGCTGTACAAAGACTGCCTCATTATATTTGGCTCCAACCAAGTGGCAATTGGTCTCCATGGGTAATACATGCAAACTTGTCTTTTTCTCACAAAAGGCAGCAAAATTCTGAAAATTTTACATCAAGATCCTTAGACTGAAGGCCAGGTGATGCCACCTAAGTAGTGGCACACTGTAATGTATTTCTCGACAACAGGTCACAGTAAGGTCCAGATTCACACCTGTGAAAACTTCCAGCATCATAAAGGCAAATTCCTGATTTTGGAAGGGTTTTTCAGTTTAAGTTTATTTATTAGTGTCACAAGTAGGCTTACATCAACACTGCAATGAAGTTACCATGAAAATCCCCAAGTCGCCACACTCCGGTGCACTGAGGGAGAATTTAGCTTGGCAAAGCAGATAGCACTGTTGCCTCACAGCGCCAGGGGCTTGGGTTTGATTCCCGGCTTGGGTCATTATCTCCCCGAGTCTGCGTGGGTTTCCCTCGAGTGCTCTGGTCATCTCTCACAGTCAAAGATGTGTGGGTTAGGTGGATTGGCCATACTAAATCGCCCCTTCGTGTTGGGAGGGGGCGGGTGGGGGAGCTAGGGTAAACGCTTGAGACTATGGGGATAGGGCTTGGGTAGGATCATAGTCAGTGCATCCTTGATGGGCCAAATGGCCTCTTTCTGCACTGTAGGATTCTATGAAATCCAATGCACCTAATCAGCACGTCTTTTGGACTCTGGGAGGAAACCAGAGCACCCGGAGGAAATCCACCAGACATGGGGAGAGAGTGCAGACTCCACACAGACAGTGACCCAAATCAAACCTGGCGCTGTGAGGCAGATGTGTTAACCACTGTGCCACTGTGCCGTCCCCTAGTGCACTTAGTGGTGGGCACCACCCAAGTTGAACAAGTTGACTCTTCGTCTGGTGCTTGTGAATGCTACCCAGTGGTTAACAGAACAATACCAACAGATGGCTGATCACAAGTTAACTCTCTCATCCCAATATCCTGAGGAGAGAGAAGGGAGATCTTCGAACATGCAAGAAAAATAGGCAATTTGTCTTTTGCCAACCCTGTAGGAGTCCCTGCAATAGATTTCCCACAAGTAATCCTTTAAAAACATTTCACATTTTTAAAACTAAATGTAGGGCTGAATAATACGTGGTGAAAACAGGCCTGTACTGCACCAGTTGTGATTAGGCACAATGCTGTTTGGTTGTATTCCTGACAACGTCACGCCAAAATGCGATAAAATGCTAGGCAGGTGGCCTTAGAAATCCAAAGCCCTCCACCTTATTCAAATATATTGAAATTGAATTGTTAAGCTTGTTAAAGTTGCAATTGACTGGAATAATACGTGCTGGGAGCAATAAAACCTTCAGAGAGTGTGAATCACGCCAGACGGGGTTCTTGTTTTCTGCACGGAATGATTATAGGGGTGGGTTTAAAGTCAGCAGTTGGGTCCTTTGTTTGAGCTCAGCTGTTCAGGCTGCTGCGAGTGAGTGGCTGCTGCGGTTCGATGGTACACATTTGCTGAAAAGGCTTGAATGTGCCTACAGAAATGTGCAGCTAGTCCCACATCTGCACCTCAACCTCCTTGAGTGTAAGAACATGGGGGAACTGGTCTACATGGGAGACATGTCCTTCAGTGAGCAGCAGGAGATTGAGAGGGAGGGGGGAGAAGGCCAGCTGACCAAGGGCAGGATGCGGATGTGGCCCATACAGGTGGCAGACCTGCACCAGAAACAAGTAGCTGATGAAGGCAGGATGCTGCCAATCAAGCGCATGGGCAGTGAATGAGTTACCTTCAGTTGGCTGAGGGAACTCAGACTTTCCAGAGCCACCGTAACCTCCATCTGTGAGATCCTGACAAGGGAATAGTTTCCAACTGCGTGGGTAGTCACCCAATGCCAGTATCGATCAAGGTCACTGTAAGGCTGAATTTATTTGTCACTGCATCTTTCAGGTAGCCTAAGTAGCATTATGCAGCCTACTGCACACCACTACATTAAGGACTTTAGTAATACAATGTTCTGAAGGACACTGTATTTTCCATGAACAACCACAATCAAGTTGAACAGACTAGGGGCTTTGAATCATCTCAGGGTTCTACAGGGTTGAGGGAGTTATAGACTGCACTTAGGTAACCATGTCAGGCCTGTACATTCATTAATAGAAAGGGCTATCACACTTTAAATGTCCAGTTACAGTATCACTGCCATAAAATAATTATGCAGGTTCGTGTGTGCTAGGACCATGCGGCAGCAGCCACAACTCCTACATTCTACAGATCTCTCCTAGTACCAGACATGTCTGGATCTCAAACAATGACAAGGTGGAGTACAGGAAAGAAATAGAGAATCTGCTGAAACAGTGGAATGACAATAACCACTCCCTCAACATCAGTAAAACAAAGGAGATAGTCATCGGCTTCAGGTAGCATGGTGCTCTATGAATGGTATGTTTTTCTGTACGGTGTGCTAGAAACATTGCTTTTCACTGTATACAATACATGTGACAATAATAAAGCAAATCAAAGACACCCTTAATGGAGCTGAAACATGGGATGGCAGCCTCCTGGGTGACAGGGGTTACACTTTGAAGAGATGGTTTATGATGTCAGTGAGAGGCTCACAGAGGAGATGTAAAGACAGCTGCTGCACCACCAGGGCCATCATGAAGCAGACGAAGATGAGTTTCTGATGCCTGGATTAATCGGGGGAGCGTTGTAGTTAACACCATCCAGAGTTTTGTTGATGGATATTATGTGCTGCATTCCCCAGTAGCACAGGCAGTGAGAAATGCAAATGACCATTGACTTTGGAGGGTCTGGGAAAAATCCCACATTGGCCAATAAAAAGCTACCTCCACCATAGGGAATCCTGCCACTATGGGGGAACAAAAAATCTCAGCCTATGTCTTTTGTTTTCAAATCAGGCTTTTCAACTGGTTTCAGCGAAAGGCATCGATTCATATCAGTCTTGAATGTTCCTTCATAAAACAGGAGTGCTTCCAATCGAAAAATAAATCAGGAGACCGTGGGCAACCATCTTTTCTAGCCTATGTGTCTAGTTTTAAAATATAAAATTAGATTGAAGTTCGGAATATTACACGCCATTATTGAGCTTTTCAATCCAATTTATCAGGATCATTGTATATTTAAAAGCTCTTATTTAATAACCACCTACGTGGTTATTAACTTTAGTATGGACATAACAACAGGCATGTCAAATTTTATTTTAACTAAATTTAAAGTAATATTTTTAAGGTTATTTTATGAAAATGGATCATTCATTTTGGAATTAAAATATACATAAAGCTTTAAAGTAATCTCTTACTCTTCATGTACATTAGAAATAAAAATCACTACTAAGTGCTTTTCTCTAAATCCTGTACAATAAAAGGAAAAAAAACACAATCCTTTGTCAAAATTAAAAATAAATCATCCCTAAGCTATATTTCCTGTCTATCGTATTTTTTTTGCCCCTCTGTCTGTCATATCTGAGCGGCATTCTGATTATTGCTGCTGTGGAATTAGGCTGGAATCCAGCAATTCCACCTGCACATCTGGAGTTGGCTTTACTTGTTGGACTCTGCACTCACTTCGGCTTTCCATTTTGAATTCATAACCAGCTCTCTGCAATCAAGTTCCAACAGTTAACAAGAGAGAGTCCGTGAGACAAACATCCCAAACAACCTCATAAATAGGTTCAAGATGGCGCCGAGGCATGGTGACTTTTTGCGAGCTGTCCCCAGCGTATCCTCTAATTCTAAGTTTTATTCTCGTTCTATGCTTTTATAACTCTATTCTGGACCTACCTTATATTAAGTTGATCTTTCGCTGCACCCTAGCTGCGATTGTAACACTACATTCTGCACCTTCCCCTTTCCTTCTCTATGAATAATATGTTTTGTGTGTATAATGCGCAAGAAACAATACTTTTCACTTTAATATATGTGACAATAATAAATCAAATCAAAGCAGGAAACTTGGCAATCCTGCTTCATAGCTACATATTTCTCACACACTGTTATGCTGGAATTACCTATAGCAGGCACAACATATAACATATGTGCAGAATTCTTTCTTTGCCCAGTGTTGCATAATGTCTGAAATCTGACCAGACTCATCCTTCCATTTATTTTATTAAATTGAGAAATCTCGATGTAGGGCCAAGGTTCATCATGCAGCATACCACCGAAGAGAACACAAACTAACTCAAGAAAACAACGCACTAAAGACAGGTTGAAAATGCCTGCCGCCGGAAGGAATGGTCACAGGAGGCAAGGCTTTCCAACATTTTGGAAACAATTCTGATTTTAACAAGGGGAGGAAGAAAAACACTGAGGCACAGAACTCAGAGTTCTGGAGAAATAAGACTGGGGAACACTTAAGGGGTGAAGTTGAATTTTCAGATGGCTAGCTCTTTCTCCTGTCTTTGCCATTTTTTTCTTTATTCTTTTGCTGTCAATCCTTAAATTGTCCTTGAACTGAGTGGCCTGCCAGACTATTTCAGTGTGCAGTTAAGAGTCAACCACAATGATGTGCATTTAGAGTCACATGTAGACCAGAATGTTAGATTTCTTTCCCTAAAGGACAGCAGGAAACAAGGTGAGTTTTTAAGCCAATTGGTGACAGTTTCATGGTCACCATTACTTAGACTAGATTTATATACCAGATTCAGTAATTGAACTTGAATTCCATTAGCTGCCATGGTGGGATATGAACCTTTGTCCCCAAAGTGTGGAGCCTCTGGATTACTAGTTCAGTGACATTACCACCATGCCACCATATTCTGCAATCCTATTCAGGTTTGTTTAAAATGCTCAAGGTATGTCAAGAAAACTATTTTTGCATATTTGTTCGAGTGTTTTCACTCCTAAGGGCTGGTTCTGTGTAGCTGCACCAGCATTTAACAAGTCCTTCAATACATATCCATCGATCTTTAAAGCAATGATACCCTTTTTACCTCTGCATAGTTACAGTTAGTGGATTCAACTAGAACATGTGAAGATAAGATTTCTCATATATTGGGAAATTACTTCTCTGTGCCTCCTCTTACTTTGGAAAAGCACTTCACCTTAATTTCATGCATCCCTATTCACTGATGCACACTGATGTGTTTTCAGAACTGCTGTGGAGGAGCTCCCTGACCAGGTGCGTTAAATTGTACTTCATTGATTTTTATGCAACTTGTGTGGGGAGCGGTATACGCTGCAACTTGCAGAGCTGTTTTCAGAATGGATTAGTTGGACAATCATGGGAATGATGAAGCCAGGAAGGCAGCCTTCAATCTTTCACCACGCTACTGTGCTCTCAGCGTTCCCTTTTTCAACATATCTCTCTCTGCTTACAATTCTTCAAGATATCCGCAAGGACGAGAGGAACACGAATAGCATGCATGATGATGCCACCTACATGAACGTAGTTCTGATTCCATAAAGAAGAGGTACATTATTGAAAGGTGTATCCTGAGAGTTTAAAAGAACACTCCACAGCGTATCATGTAATACACATTTAAAAGGAGATCTGAGGTTTTTTACCTGATGGGACATAAACAGATTTAATGAAATGCTAATCAGCTGATCTCAATAATGTCCAACAGTTCATTTTGTTATTTGTAAAGTGAGTCACATTTTATAGGTACATATAGTTGGCGGAACCAAGACTCTGCCTTGTAAGATAGATATTTATACATCAAAATCCCATGTTTGACATTGTTTAAACTGGTGCCAGCTTGTGAAAGTACCTAATCTTTCAATACCTATTCTGAACGATGTAAACAGTATTGTTTGCCTGAGTCATGTCAAAAACATTATGTAGAAGACTGTAGAGGAAAAGCAGCAGTTGCCGCTTGGCTCACTACTGAAAAGCTTGAAGCAATTTATGACTTACAATCCATAAAGAGAACAATTCTCTTTCAAATATGTTTCAGAGCTTCTTCCCTGCCTATCTCTCCAATGTAGGATCAGAAATGGGCTTATTAACAAAACTGCAAACATGTTGAAAACCAAGTTTTGAGATTGCCTTGAACAGAGGAAGAACTTGTTTCCCTTCATACTGGCCTCAATGAAATCAATTAAAAATGGATTTTTTTAAATCTTCTGGCTCACTGGGCAGCACAGTGACACAATGGTTAGCACTGCTGCCTCACAGCACCAGGGACCCAGGTTCAATTCCTGGCTTGGGTCACTGTCTATGTGGAGTCTGCACGTTCTCCCAGTGTCTGCATGGGTTTCCTCCAGGTGCTCCAATTTCCTCCCACGATCTAAGAGACATGCTGGTTAGGTGCACTGGCCATGCTAAATTCTCCCTCAATGTACTGGGAGAGGTGCCAGAGTGTGGTAACTAGGGGATTTTCACACTTTTACACTACATTCTGCACTCTCTCGTTTCCTTCTCTATGAACGGTTTGTTTGTGTACCGTGCAAGAAATAATACTTTTCACTGTGTGCTAATACATGTGGCAATAATAACTCAAATCAAATCAGCAATTTTATTGTAGTATTAATGTAAGCCTCCTTGTGACATTAATAAACTTTTAACTTCTGTCAATAATGTGCATGAGGTCTCATTGCTGCTGACACCTGTGTTAGCCTCTCAGTATCTCACCTCTAAGGATAACAGTCCGTGAAGAGTGCCAAATAGGAATGGAGTTGCAGTTCCTTTCAATCTCCAAAAATCAGAAACGAAAGGCATTCAGAAAATGATGTAGCATGGTGGAGAATTGATGTCTGACCCGATGGAGTGGAGAAATGGTCAGCTGGGTCACTTAGCTCCCAGTCTCCAATCCTCAGCTGTGAGGGAACTTTTAATCGGAGGCACAGCATTTTCCCACTGGGAAGGTGAGTGCATTGTAATCAAAGAACAAGCTGCTCATGCATTTCCCAGTGCCAAAGGTGATGGGCAAGAATCAGATTCCCCAAGCTCCAACCAGCTTGAGAGACCAGGAGCAAGGCCAGAACTTGACAACTATATAAAAATTTTGATGCAAAACCCTTTCTCATAATGGAATTTTTTTTTTGTTTGAAGTTTGACAGCACATGAGAAAATAATAAAACTGCTACAATAATTAGTCACTGCAAACTTTAATTATGTTATATCGGGAGGATGCAGAAATTTCACTTGAGGAAATGCACTGTCTGAGACAAAATATTTCACTACTTATATGCAGTTGAAATGAATGTAGTGTTTCTCCATCAGTTCAATTGTGTTTCAAACAGCAACCCATGTCATAATCAGTGGCACTTACCCAACTGAGGGATGAATGTTGGATCGATCGACAGACTCAGAAATTAGACTCATCAGACCATCCGAAGCACTGGCTCACATAAAATAACCCCTGAACCTTGCCTCAGTTAACAACAATCAAATGTGGAATAAGCCAAAAGAGAGAGAACTTTATTGGGTTGCAACAAAGCCTTAATCCAAAAATATTATTGACCTGATTGTATGTCTGCATGATATTCATCAAGCTGTCATCCAATTTTTAATTAATATAGATTGTCTCACTGGCTGGTAATTCAAAACAAAATTGCTGGCTGGAATGTTCCTAGAATGACCTGCGTTTAGGTGACAATAGCCAAAATAAACATATGAAACACAAAATAGCAGAATTCGTTCTTGGATAACAGTGCGAGTAAAAATGTTCTGTACTTTCTTATTTTAAAGTAAAGTATATTTATTAGTCACAAGTAAGGCTTACGTTAACATTGAAGTTACTATGAAATTCCCCCAGCCACCACAGTCTGTCACCTGTTCGGGTCAACTTAACCAGCACGTCTTTCAGAACGTGGGAGGAAACCAGAGCATCTGGAGGAAACCCATGCAGACACAGAGAGAATGTGCAAAGACAGTGACCCAAGTCGGGAATCAAATCCAGATTACACAGACTGTGAAGCAACAATGCTAACCATTGTGCTACCATGCCAACCACAGTTTTATGACAATTGCTTGATAAGAGTTGCACAAACCAATACAATTCATTCCAGTTGTCTTCACAGTTGAATCTTTTATTTTAAACCACATTGGGTGACAGGATCTGGGAATGGGCAGTTTGATTAAAGAGTAATGTTGTTGGATTAGACTATTAATCCTTCAACCATCTCCAATTACAGAAAACGAAACAATTACACTTACACCTAAAACAAATGTATACACAAAGGAAATGTTGAAAGGTCCTGAAGGGCATTATCCTCAAAGCCATGGTAATGTTCGAGGCAACAGTTTGAAGTACAATGTACTTAATATTCTCTGTTATGTTTTATTTTTAAGCTTAACAGCAGTAGTGGGCTCCAATAACTTGAGAAGAACTCCAACACCATTTATTCAAAACTTTATCCTTATTGCTATTTTTAAAAATGGTACTTTTGCTAAACAAAAAAGATGTTACTACTAGTCACCTGATCACGGGTTGGCCCTTCGTCTGAGAACCACCAAGAACAAAATAATTACTTTCTCAGCTTCTACAGAATCCATAGAATCCCTGCAGTGCAAAAGGAGGCCATTCAGTCCATCGAGTCTACATTGACTCTCCAGAAGAGCATCCCATTCCCCTATGCCAATCCCATAGCCCCACATATTTACCATAGTTAATCCACCTAGCCTACGTATCTTGGGACACTAAAGGGCAATTTAGTGTGGCCAATCCATCTAACCTGCACATGTTTAGACTGTGGGAGGAAACTCACCCAGACGTGGGGAAAACAAACAAACTCCACACACAGTCACCCAAGGCTGGAATTAACTCAGATCCCTGCAACTGTGAGGCAGCAGTGCTAACCACTGAGCTACCATGGTCCCCTATTACTGTAATTCTGGAATCACAAACCTCATTGTACAAACCTTTGTAATCACAAAAGGGAAAGAGGCTTGCGCATCCAACTTCACTCTGCCCAGAATGCTGCTAACAGACTGCTATCACACCTGAGACTTTCCAGACCCATTTCAAATGGGTGATGCTATTTGTATCTGATAATCTCACCTTGCTAATGGAGTCAGCGGGTCTGTCTAGACAATAATTTTCCAAACCCCAGACCCTTAAACATAAATGGCAGCTCTTTTAACCACTAATAACTGGGAAAACATAAGTCCTGATCACACAGCTAATTCCAGACGCTGATAAACATTCCTTATGAAGTCAATGTGAAGAAGGAAAACCACGTGACTCAAGTGACCCTTCTGAAATCCGGAGATGCTGTTGAAAGCTGAGAACGAGTCAGTATGTTGCTTTAACACCTAACTGGTGAGCTACAAAGCAGCAAGGTGCTTCCAGGCAAACAACAGCTTGTGACTCAAAACCTGCCTCTGCTGGAAGATTTTGTACCATCAACTCAGTCATTGCAAACCTACTTCAAATTGTGGTCAGTGTCAACTAAAAACCACATACTACAACTCTGCGCTTCAGCCAGGTGAACTCTACCATCTATATGAAATAATTCCTCATTGGACTCTGAAAATCAAGTGAACTAATATTCATTTTAGTGGTTCTTTTACTGTAAAATTCCTTCTCTCCATTCTATGTGTGTGCCTGCACACGTGTCCTTATGTAGACATTAGGAGTGGGACGTTGCGTACCCTCCTTCTCTGTGTTTTAGAAATGGAGAAAATAAACTAACCTTCTGAGTTCATCCTAACTTGAATTTTCAGTGGATTTTTAGTAACTAGGATCACAAAAACTGGATTGGGAAAACATGCCACTGCCTGTTTACAAAAAGTAGTTCAAAACACCTACAGGTGGTTAAGAGGGAATCAGTGCAGTTTACCTGTATCAGCAATGTCCGTAACAATAATATTCATAAAATACATACAACTATTTTAATCTGCACAATAGATAGTTGTGTACTGAGTACAAAGATAGGTTGAATTTGTTAAACATAATCTTCAATTGAAAATTGTTCATTTTTACACAATCAAAAATCAAAAATGGAATCCAAATATAAGATTCCATTTCAAGGGTTTTGTATAAGAACATAAGAAATAGGAGCAGAGTAGGCCATCTAGCCCTTCGAGCTTGCCCCGCTGATCTGAAGTGGATCAGTTCCACTTTCCTGCCTACTCCCCATAACCCTTAATTCCCTTGTCTATCAGAAATCTATCTACCCGTGACTTTGACATATTCAACGAGGTAGCCTCCACCACTTCAACAGGCAGAGAATTCCAGAGATTCACCACACTTTGAGTGAAGAAGTTCCTCCTCAACTCTGTTCTAAACTGCAACCCCCCCCCCCCTTATTTTGAGGATGTGCCCTCTGAGAATGCCATTCAAAAAGTCAATACCATTTATGAAGTCCAGTTTGAATCAAGGCAAATTCTACACTCCCACTGATCCTGCACATCATACTCATATACTTGGTGCCACATATTCAAAGAATCATAGAATCCTACAGCACAGAAGGCCATTCAGCCCATTGAATCTGAACCAACCAAAATCCCACCCGGCCCTTCCCCATAACCCCATGCACTTACCTAGCTCGTCCCTGACATTAACGGGTACTTTAGCATGGCCAATCCATCTCACCCGCACATCTTTGGACTGTGGGAGGAAGCCGGAGCACCTAGAGAAAACCCTCGCAGACACAGAGAGAATGTGCAAACTCCACACAGACAGTGATCCAAGCCGGGAATCAAACCTAGGTCCCTGGAACTGTGAGGCAGCAATGCTAACCACTGTGCCACCATGCCATGAATTCTTCCCACCAGCCAGGAGGCAACAGTCTACAGACACTCCATAACTGTCAATGTCAACTCAGCATGAGTAAACAGAAGGCAAGACTATGAACAGTTCTAAAAAGGCCTACTTTATGTTAAAATAAAAAGACAGCCAGGTCAAAAGAAATGAATCTAAATCCCCTCCCAAAAATTGCAGTGATGGAAAGGTACCCTCCTATTGAAGCAGTGTTCTACCTCAGCAATGCCATTTTTTGAACAAGACAATAGGCGGAGGCACCACTCACCCTCTTAGGTGGATGTAGATAATCCCAAAGTGCTGTTTCAAAGAGACTGCAGGGCAATTCTCCCTGTAACCTTGGCCAGTACCAAACTAGCACTAAAATAGATCATTATCATTGTTTGGGCAGCACGGTGGCGCATTGGTTAGCAGTGCTGCCTCACAGCGCCAGGGACTTCCTGGCTTGGGTCACTGTCTGTGTGGAGTTTGCACAGTTTACCCCAAAACCTACATGAGTTTCCTCCAGGTGCTTCAGTTTCCTCCCACAGTCCGAAGATGTGTAGGTTAGGTGGATTGGCCATGCTAAATTGCCCATTAGTGTCAGGGGAACTAGCTAGGGTGAATGCATGGGGTTATGGGGATAGGGCCTGGGTGGGATTGTGGTCAGCGCAGACTTGATGGGCTGAATGGCCTCGTTCTGCATTGTAGGATTCTATTACCAAATTGTTGTTTGGGGAACCCCGCTCGGTGCAACATTGCAACAGAAACTTCAGCTTGTGAAGTATTTTAGAACATAAGAAAGAACATAAGAAATAGGAGCAGGAGTAGGCCATCATCCCTTCGAGCCTGCCCCGCCATTCAATAAGATCATGGCTGATCTGTTGTGGCTCAGTTCCACTTTCCCGCCCTCTCCCCATAACCCTTAATCCCCTCTCTTATCAAAAACCCATCAACCCGCGTCTTAAAAATATTTAGCGAGGCAGCCTCCACCACTTCAACGGGCAGAGAATTCCAGAGATTCACCACCCTTTGAGTGAAGAAGTTCCTCCTCAACTCCGTTCTAAACTGCCTCCCCTTTATCTTGAGGCTGTGCCCCCTAGTCCTACTGTCTTTTTTGAGCGGGAAGAGTCTCTCCACCTCTATCCTATCCATCCCATTAGCCCAGAAAGACTGACCCGTTGAAGACAATGAAGTTGAATATCAGTCACAATGTTAATTTATTGGAACCTTTAGGACATGTTATCATCATATCATCAGAACCCCACACCAAGCTCACTCTTCTTTTTTGAAGTACTTTGATTGCTGATTGATCAAAACAGTCATCAAACATCAGAAAAACAATCATTGTAGAAAACTAATCATACAAAGCACATCTAATCTTATTCATAAAGAGGATACTCCTGACTATCTTTCTCTCCGTTCAATAAGCTTTGATGAGCAGTAAACCTTAATGTTGAGGATTGTGAGAATAAGAGAACAAGGAATACTTACAGTATTGAAAGATGATATCAATGACTGATTATCTCACATATTAAACATAACAATCTAAACTGCAAAAACAACAAGATTAATAAAAAATCACGTGATACAAGGAACTTCAAGGCATTGTGTCTTAAAATCAAAATTTCAATTCTCCAGTTTTATTTCAGGCAATTCATTTCTTTGATCTGGCTGTCTTTTTATTTTAACATAAAGTAGGCAGCAAAAGACTACTGTGCATTTTAATCTGCTATTGTGGCGTTAACACAGAAGTATCAAAACTGAAGCAAGCTGATCTTCACCCCAGAGCTGTTAAACCACCAGGCTGCTAATATCAAGTTTAGCATCACCAGCAAGGAGAGGGTCTGCATCAAAATTAATTCCCAGAACACTGGAGCGTTAAGAGAACTCCGTTAATTCTTAGCCATGCCAGTAACCTCAGTCCAACATCAGCTTATATTTATCTGGTTTAAACTTGGCAAAAGTGGACGAAGCGATCCTGCATTACATTGTCTGTGGCAGCAAACCCCTGGCCAAAACATGGCACTGGTTGTTCACTGTACTAACAACTGCCCAGTGTTTCTGCAGCTTTCCAGCATAGATTATAACTAACCCAGCGTCTTTTCAAGTGCAGTGCCCTCTACAGTGCATCTGTGAGAAGGACAAGAAAAAATGAGTCTCTTCATTAACCAGTTTGGAGAAGCTTCACAACAGCCAAACAAGAAAGTTCAAAGCAGTGAATATGCATGAGATTTAAATGCTGAAAAGAAATTCAAATAAAAATTGGGAAATACAGATAACATTAAGTTTAAGCGTATTTATTAGTGTCACAAGTAGGCTTACGTTAACACTGCAAAGAAGTTACTGTGAAAATGTCTTTGTCACCACACTCTGGAGCCTTTTTGGGTACACTGAGGGAAAATTTAGCATGGCCAATACACCAAACCAGCACGTCTTTCAGACTGTGGGAGGAAATCGCAGCACCCGGAGGAAACCTACACGGATACGGGGAGAACCTGCAAACAGGCAGTGACCCAAGCTGGGAATTGAACCTGAGTTCCTGGTTCTGTGTGGCAGCAGTACTGACCACTGTGCCACTGTGCTGGTCTATTAATGGATAGAGGTAAAAGTGACACAGAAATAGTTATTTTTTTCCAATTTCAAACATTAATATTTTTCTGAAGGTAAAATTAATTATTCAGGGCCAGAGAGGTTGTTTGAATTGTCACAGAGAATATTGTTTAACAATTCACTCACCCTTGAGTACATCAGTCCCATTTATTTCACTAGTTTAGCAATAAACATTTGAAAAGTACAGCAAGTTCACTCTGTACTTCAGTGTCAAGCCTATGAATGAGGACAACACACCTTCTGCAAGTGTGGGATATCATATCTCTGACAGCAATCTCTGTATTTTAAAGATTAAAGTTTATTTAGTAGTCACAAGTAGGCTTACATTAACACTGCAATTAAGTTATTGTCAAAATCTCCCAGTCACCACACTCCAGCGCCTGTTGGGGTATACTGAAGGAGAATTTAGCATGGCCAGTGCACCTAATCTTTCAGACTATGGGAGGAAACCGGAGCACCCGGAGGAACCACATGCAGACATGGAGAGAGCATGCTAACACCACACAGACCCAAGCCGGGAATCGAATGTTGGTCCTTGGTGCTGTGAGGCAGCAATGGTAGCCACTGTGCCACCCCAGCACCACTGTGCCACCCCTGTGGGACCCTGCTGCACATTTGTGGCTATCCAGTGAACTGAAAGTCATATCATCATTATTATTATGGCAAAATCTTGGTCATAATGTTGTGAGCAAACAATAAAATACATAGATTCCCAAAGGACAAATTACATATCAAACCACAAAAATCAGGTTGCTGGAATTATTTGACACTTGGCGGTTTAGCTTCATTTTAATTACAGGTTATCAGTGTATTATACACATCATAAGCAGGTGACATGTGTCTAAACTGTCCAAAAGGCCTTCACCCCGCTCTCGGTATTTACACAGTATGATAATATCCTCATGTCAATCTAATTTACGATTCAGCCATAGACCTTCCCCAGAGATCATTTTTTTCATGCAATGTTCAAAGTCGCCTAAAGTCTCAAGGCAGAGAAAGGCACAGTATTTGTACACAGCAGAAGGTGTGAACAAGAGCTTTGCAGCTGTAGTGAGCCCTGGGCCTGCCTGATAAAAGCTGACTCACTCCTATAACTTATTTCACCTGCAGCAGCATCAAGGAGGCTAACTGGAACTGTCCATCAAAACCGACAGGCCAGCATCATTCATTCTGACAGCTCGGACTCTCAGTGCTGGCGGAGAGAGAGATCAGGAAAAGGACACAAGAAGTGACAGGTCGTTGATGACATCATGCCTCAGAATGAACAATTTGTATTTTTAGTCATTCATAAATCAATAGTGACAGCACACAGGCTTGTTTACAGCAGCTACTCCTCCACCTTCACAGGTTTTCCCAAACAAAAATTTTGATTTCGCTTCTCATAAAGTGGTTTCGTAATGCAAGATCACAGATCCGCTCGCTGCCTTACTCACTCTCCTCATTTGAAAGACTAGTGTGTACAATATTGACTGGGGGCATGGGGCAGGAGGGAAGGAAAAACAGGATTCCATTCATTGAACAATTGTCACAATAACTCCAGTCTGTCTCTCCACCCTCAAAGACAGTTTTACTGTATTTTGCTGTACCCAACACACGCAGAAAGGAACCTCAGCCCTGCCTCTGTCCTGCAGGTTAAGCCCGTGCCAAAAACCTGCGTGTTTTAAGATCAGTAATCAACTGAAAACTCTTAAGTGGACCTACGATATATAGTCAAAGCTGTCTTTTAGTGCATCTCACTTACTTGTGGTCATTCTCTGCAATTCCATTCTTGCTGTATACAGCACATGACTTCAATTCTGTTCCTTCCATTAACACTCCATTAACAAAGATGCGTATGATAGGTTGATTGGCCATGGCAAATTGCTCCTTAGTGTCAGGAGGGATTAGCAGGGCAAATATGTGGGGCTGTCAGTGCAGGCTCAATGGGCCAAATGGCCTCCTTCTGCACTGTAGGCATTCTATGGTTCTATTCTATGACTCTCCATTATATAAAAATCAAGGCTTACAGTCTGCATTGATGCTGTCAGTATTATATGTCACTACAACGCCATTACCTTTCGTGTAATTCCCTGCTGTTTTTCTTTATATTTGATAATTGTTATCTTTTGTAAGCACTTTTCAGCAAGATGCAGCAACAGTTAATCTATCTCACTTGTAAAATGTGCATGGTAAATATTCATTCTGGTGGCAAATGATTGCCAACCCTCCAAGGTTGGCCTAGGAGTCACCAAATATTGAAAATCAATTTCCACTCTGGAAAAAAATCATTGCTACATAAAGAAAGATTGTTTTGTAATTTTCTTCGAACATTTCTCTTTAGCAGTTATACAAACATTGAAAGCAGGGGTTAAAAAAATACGCTGACAATCAAGCATTATCCAATTGAGTAATGTGCCTTGCAGCTTTCCAACTGGCATTTCACGAGGATGGGGCGGGGGGGTTGGCCGATTAATGACTGGAGCATGGGGGCTAGTCATGTGATGAAACCTCCAGGAATACGTTTAATCACGGTTGGCTACCCTACATGTGGGATAATGGGGCAGCACAGTGGCACAGTGGTTAGCACAACTGCCTCACAGCACCAGGGACCCGGGTTCATTCCTGGCTTGGGTCACTGTCTGTGTAGAGTCTGCACATTCTCCCCGTGTCTGAGTGGGTTTCCTCTGGGTGCTGCGATTTCCTCGCACAGTCCAAAGGATGTGCTGGTTCTGTTCAATGGCCATGCAAAATTCTCCCTCAGTGTACCCAAACAGTGTGACAACTAGGGGATTTTCACAGTAACTTCAGCGCAGTGTTAATGTAAGCCTACTTGTGACACTAATAAAATAAACTTCAAATTCTCAACATAATGGAAGTGACAGGATTAAAATAAAAATACTTCTAAAGTCACACGTCATAAAAGATGCTGTATAATTGCAAGTCTACCTTCTGTGTTGGGGTTCGAGTCTTGTGGGCACATTAGGAGGAATATGGCCTCAAATTACTGCTACAGAAATATGGAGGCTACTCTCAAAGAGATTAAGGGTTAAATTATGATGTCCAGAGCTTAGCACAGATCCTTTACCATCATGTATAACACAATATATTGTGTGTAGAACATTCACATAGATTGTAGTCACCATATCAGGCTTGCTGTTCAAACTGAATCAAATACCAACAATCACAGTGTTAGTGCCTCTATTGCTTCCTCAGGGCTCCACAGTAAATTAGAAAAGCTGGGGGAGGGGAAGATGAGGAAAGAACAGTGTATTGTGCCAAAATGTGGATCGAATGTAATTTAGCCAGAGTGCCTACTAAACAGAATTGAACACAAGAAACCAAAACCAATCTTTTTCACCTGAAATAGGTTAGAAAGGATTATACTATCAAAATAAAGAGTACAATAGCAGATTTTAATCCTATGTTAACACGCACAGAAAATTTTGAAGTTAATTCTTTACTTGAGATCATGAATTATTCAACACTGGACCAGATGGAAAAATGCTCAGGCTGTTAGGGGCCAGCTCAGCTTCAAGTCCCGCCAGGCCTCACTTTAATTGGCTGGACTTCTCCTTTCACTTTTGGATTGCTGCTCCTTTACTGCTGTCGTATACAGAACACGGGAGAACTAATCAAGTGGCCTTCACACCTCTTTGGAATTCACAGAAATGCTAAATAAGAATAAGAAACTATTGCATTTGAAAAGCATTTCCAATTTTATGAATTAGGTCTCAAGATTCTTGAGGAGAGTTATAATTTTGTTTTAGTTGTTCACAAGATTGGGTGCATGTTGCTGCCTAGGCCAGTGTCTATTGCCCATTCTTAATTGTCCGCAAGTTGGTGGTGGCTAGATGCCTTCCTGAACCGCAGTCTACATGGTGTAGGTACAACACAATGCTGTTGGGGAGGAGTTCCAGGATTCTGATCCAGTGACAAAGAAAGAAGACTTCTATAGTTCCATGTCAGCATGGTGTATGGCTTGGAGGTGAACTCACAGATGGTGGTTTTCCTAGGTATGTGCTGCCCTTGTCTTTTGAGGTGGTTGTGGTCATGGGCTTTGAAGATGCTGTTGAACGAATCTGGTGCCAATATCATTATTTTCCACCAGCCCTCTTTGCAACAGGGTCATTTTTAATTTTTTTTTAAGAAAAGCAGTTCCTATTTTGACCTCCAGGTCATGATGCTGGCCTGGAAACCCCAATGAATTAGATTTCCACTAACCAAAGTAATAGTACTTCTGCAAAATCTCTTTGAGGACACAAAAAGCCTGACAGTCCCCATCTAATGCTAATGGGTTTGTCAAAAGCTGGTCTGACAAAAGGTCATGCTGGATGCCCCAACAATTCAATAGGGCCCTGTCAAAATCTTCAGTTCTAACTTCCAACCCAAAGAGACTAAAACTAGAGGCGATGGAGGGTCTGTTATTTTTCTTCCAGCTAGTTGTGGACTGAACAGAAATATAATGATATTTTATTCCATCCCTCCTACCATCTTATCCACCCATTCTCTCCTGAAAATTGTGAAGTTGTGCTTGATGGCCCTTCAGGCTGTTGCCCCAGATAGATTGCCTCCATGTAAAACAGGTTGAAGTGGAGTGCTTGCACATAACTGTAGGTGGTATCCCAATTAGACCCAATCCAGCCCTCAGACAATTTACACATACACATGCACGCATGCAGCAAATCCATAAAATGCAGCACAAAATGAGGGAAGCTTGGGCATTATTATGTACGGCTTAGTATCTTCTGTGACAATCTCTTATATCACACCTTGCCCATGAAGTAATTGGAGGAACCATCAATATTAGAAGTATATATATAAAATATGTTACATATAAAAGCTTTAAAAATGTAAACTAGCATTTAAGACACTTAACAAAATTGCTGCTGTAGGCAGTAAAGGAACTGCCTTTCCATTCTGATTGCTGGCACGGCAGTCACTAGAGGTCAATGTAATTCATGGCACACAACGTGTTTGAGACATTTCTGAGAGAAATTATAAAGACATTATATAAACCCAAGTCCTGCTTCTTTATTTTTCCATTTCTACAGATCCATTTATTACAACTGGCAAGCCCTCTGTTTTTAACATTGCTATTTCAATAGAACTCATCTAATTTCCAATCTGTGTCACAGCAGTGAAACATCAGGAGATCTTTCATTGCTTGTTCTGCAGAGGAACAACCCGGAACACTGCCTTTCTCTTCTCGTCTTTTCTTTGCCGAAGTATATCTTCTCTAAATTGCACTGTAAATTGTGCAGCAGTGTGAATAAAGCTGCTACGTTACCACCAGGGTTGCAGAACAAATCACAGGGGAATGGATTTGTGAAGATGAGCCAGTATTTGAGAATTGGACACATTACCACCCCAAGAAATGTGCATTTGTATGGAATACACATCTCATTGTCTCCATTTTTCAACAAAACAAGTAATGGTTGCTACATGGGAAAATGACCTGCATCTCTGTTTGCTTATAGATTGTACATCTGAAACATACTATTTTGTGTTGATTATTCGGGGTAAAATTGTGTGCATGGGGCTCCTGCAATTGAAAAGATTACAAATGAAATTGAGATTTATTTTCCAATTGAAAAACATTTGAAACATTGCGCTGGGTGGGATGGTAGTGAGACAGTGGTGCTGGATGGGGGGTGGGGGGCAGTGAGACAGTGAGACTGGATGGTGGGGGGGAAGTGAGACAGTGGCACTGGGTGGGATGGCAGTGAGACAGTGGTGCTGGACAGGGGGGGGGAGCGGGGGGGGGACAGTGAGACAGGATGAGGGGGCAGTGAGACAGTGGCGCTGGGTGGGGTGGCAGAGAGACAGTGTGACTGAATGGGATGGCAGTGATACAGTGATGCTGAGTGGGGTGGCAGTGAGACATTGGCACTGGGTGGGATGGCAGTGAGACAGTGGCACTGGGTGAGATGGCAGAGAGTCAGTGAGACTGGGTGAGATGGCAGAGAGTCAGTGAGACTGGGTGAGATGGCAGTGAAACAGGGTGGGATGGCAGTGAGACAGTGGTGCTGGGTGGGGGGTCAGTAAGGCAGTGAGACTGGGCGGGGGTGGGTCATTGAGGCAGTGGCACTGGGTGGAGGTGTGGTGGGGCAGTAAGACAGTGGCACTGGGTGTGGTGGCAGTGAGAGAGTGGGGCTGGGGTGGCAGTGAGACAGTGACACTGGGTGGGGTGGCAGAGAGACAGTGGCACTGGGTGGGGTGGCAGTGAGACAGTGACACTGGGTGGGGTGGCAGTGAGACAGTGACACTGGGTGGGGTGGCAGTGAGACAGTGGGGCTGGGTGGGATGGCAGGGAGACAGTGACACTGGGTGGGATGGCAGTGGGACAGTGACACTGGGTGGGATGGCAGTGAGACAGTGACACTGGGTGGGATGGCAGTGAGACAGTGACACTGGGTGGGATGGCAGTGAGACAGTGACACTGGGTGGGGTGGCAGTGGGACAGTGACACTGGGTGGGATGGCAGTGAGACAGTGACACTGGGTGGGATGGCAGTGAGACAGTGACACTGGGTGGGATGGCAGTGGGACAGTGGGGCTGGGTGGGATGGCAGGGAGACAGTGACACTGGGTGGGGTGGCAGTGGGACAGTGGGGCTGGGTGGGATGGCAGTGGGACAGTGGGGCTGGGTGGGATGGCAGGGAGACAGTGACACTGGGTGAGATGGCAGGGAGACAGTGACACTGGGTGGGATGGCAGTGGGACAGTGACACTGGGTGGGATGGCAGTGGGACAGTGACACTGGGTGGGGTGGCAGTGGGACAGTGGGGCTGGGTGGGATGGTAGGGAGACAGTGACACTGGGTGGGATGGCAGTGGGACAGTGACACTGGGTGGGATGGCAGTGGGACAGTGACACTGGGTGGGATGGCAGTGGGACAGTGACACTGGGTGGGATGGCAGTGGGACAGTGACACTGGGTGGGATGGCAGTGGGACAGTGACACTGGGTGGGATGGCAGTGGGACAGTGACACTGGGTGGGATGGCAGTGGGACAGCGACACTGGGTGGGATGGCAGTGGGACAGCGACACTGGGTGGGATGGCAGTGGGACAGCGACACTGGGTGAGAGGGCAGGGAGACAGCGACACTGGGTGGGGTGGCAGAGAGACAGTGGCACTGGGTGGGATGGCAGGGAGACAGTGGCACTGGGTGGGATGGCAGGGAGACAGTGGCACTGGGTGGGATGGCAGTGGGACAGTGACACTGGGTGGGATGGCAGTGGGACAGTGACACTGGGTGGGATGGCAGTGGGACAGTGACACTGGGTGGGATGGCAGTGGGACAGCGACACTGGGTGGGATGGCAGTGGGACAGCGACACTGGGTGAGAGGGCAGGGAGACAGCGACACTGGGTGGGGTGGCAGAGAGACAGTGGCACTGGGTGGGATGGCAGGGAGACAGTGGCACTGGGTGGGATGGCAGGGAGACAGTGGCACTGGGTGGGATGGCAGGGAGACAGTGGCACTGGGTGGGATGGCAGGGAGACAGTGGCACTGGGTGGGATGGCAGGGAGACAGTGGCACTGGGTGGGATGGCAGGGAGACAGTGGCACTGGGTGGGATGGCAGGGAGACAGTGGCACTGGGTGGGATGGCAGGGAGACAGTGGCACTGGGTGGGATGGCAGGGAGACAGTGGCACTGGGTGGGATGGCAGTGGGACAGTGGGGCTGAGTGGGGGGCAGTGGGACAGTGGGGCTGAGTGGGGGGCAGTGGGACAGTGGGGCTGAGTGGGGGGCAGTGGGACAGTGGGGCTGAGTGGGGGGCAGTGGGACACTGGGCTACCTTTCACACTTCACTGGACTGCAACAAATGATTCTCCCCTCCCCTTCCCCAAGCCCCTTGGAGCACCAGTGCAGCACAGCAGTAGGATTTAGGAGCATGCTGCAATGTTCAGTGAACTCAGACATTGAACCTTAGAATGGCCAAAGCTTCACACTGGTCAATTACAAACCAACCACCTTAAAAAGATCCATCCTCTCAGCTGCCTTAACTAGCAGAAAGTGAGATTCCTGTCTCTCGGAGGGAAGCTACCCCTCCAGAGCTACCAACCAATCTGATTGGTCTTTAGCTCTCCTAGCACCACCAGAACACATTAATGAGCAGTTCTGGAACTGCACGTGGATCCCGGGGAAAAGAGCAATGACTTGGGTTAAGTGCAAACTTTAGAGTGATAATGGATAGACACTCCAGGGAAGGCGGAGGGGTGCAGGGAATTGGGTTTGGAGAGCCGGAGGGGGGCGGGGGTGGGGGCACAAAGGCAGTATCCCTTTACGAGGGTTCCTTCCTTCCCATTTTTTCACCTCAGATGGTAAAAAAGGTGGGCTTCCTACTCTTACCTGCTCACACCACCTACATTTTGGTGGGGACCGCATAATATTCGGGTCAATTGGCTTATTAACGAGCTCAACTGTCTTTCAATAATTCTTTTAAATTGACAACAGGCTGCCAATTACAGTGCCTACCCACCTATCACATTATGGGGACAGGGTAACGGGTGAGTGTCAAGGTGGTGGACTAGCCATTTCCGTGTCCCACTCCTGCCAAAAACACACCTGGCAAGGCTGTAAAACCCAGCCCCACTGGAATTGGAGGCAGAGCGTTGCAGACAATAAGGGGAACTAATTATTGGAGTACATCAGGGACCACAGTTCAGAAACTTACAGTCACAAATTGAACTTAAATCTTCAATGCAAATTTGTTAAATCGAGGGAGGGTAATAGAGAAGACAGTTGAATGTACAGTGGCACAGTGATTAGCACTGCTGCCTCACAGCGCCAGGGACCCCGGTTCAATTCCTGCTTCAGGTGACTGTCTGTGTGGAGTTTGCACATTCTCCCTATGTCTGCGTGGGTTTCTTCCATATGCTCTGGTTTCCTCCCACTGTCCGAAGGTGTGCAGGTTAGGTTGACTGGCCCTACTTAATTGCCCCTTTGCGTCAGGGAGACTAACAGAGTAAATATGTGGGATTACAGGGATAAGGATCTGAATGGGATTGTTGTCAGTGCAGGTGCGATGGGCTGAATGGTCTCTTTCTGTACTGTAGAGATCCTATGATTCTATGAATGGGAGGAGGCAGCCATGGACTTGCATTATGAATTGGATGAAACATGCAAATTGCTAATCAGTGACGGATTAAGTGTAATATTGATAAAAGGAAAATGAATGTCATGCATACTGCATGAATGAAATCACCAAGGCTGAAGTTCAGAGATCCAGAAATGTCAGAACACTTACAGCTCATCATATCGAATGGCAGCAAGAAACAACTACATTGAGTATATATTTTGGACTCAATTTCTTTGTACAACAAGAGGAATCCTGTTAATACTCAGCAGATCAGGCAGCATCTGTGATGAGAGAAACTGAAGTAAGATTTCAGGTCGACGAGGTTTCATCAGAACTTGCACTTGTTTACATCTTGTTGGAGAGAAAATTGGCACCAAAGCTAAATGCTCGTTACTCCTGCATAGTTAGTATTCAGCTCGAAAGACGACATCACTGCAGAATCAATGGCTTTAGTATTCAATTGAATAGACGGAGCATTCTTCCCAAGCAAACAAAATTCATTTATGCGTCATGGCTTATGAAGCCGATTGTGTGTTTATTCCACTTTTCGCCCAAGTGCAGATGATGAGGAGGCCACGACATATCCAGAAAACCACTCACAGCAACAAGGGTTTCTGTTGAATTCCTGGCCCTGCTACATTATCAGAAGCTGGGTGGAAATCAGCAAAAATCCATTTGGGACAGATGTCAGGAAGTTCTTCACACAAAGGGCAATCAACAAAGTAGATTAAATGGGAGGGAAAACTCGGAGAATATTAAAATAAAACACAGCTGGAGGCTGTGACAATGTACATTTTTGGCTGGATGAGTTGGTCTGGATGCCCTTCCTATGAAACCTGTTATCTTGTGAATATTGATGAGATAACGCTATCAGTGGCAGCTCTGCAGTACAAAATATTGCCGACGCTTGGAAATCAGATAGAAACTGAAAATGCTGGAAAAACCCTGCAGCTCAAGCGCTATCTATGGACGCCGCAACAGAACTAATGTTTCAGGTCAATGACCTTTAGTCAGTCCTGGAAAAAGTTAGAGATGTGGCAGGTTTGAAATAAACACAGAGGCAGAGAAGAGAGGGCAAGGGGAAAACTAAAAGGGGAAGTTTCTATTAAAACAGATGATAGAAGAGATTAAATGACAAAAGGGATAATGATGCAAGACAAAATTTGACAGGAATAGGGCAAGTTAAAAAAAAGGTCTCAAGAAGGTGTGGCAGAATTATCACCAAGAACTTGCCTCTGAAGGAAAACGGTTGCAGAGGTGATGGTCTAAAATTGTAGAACCCAGTGTCAAGTCTGGATTCCTGCAAGTTCCCAATCTAAAAATGAGATGCTGTTGCTCCAGCTTACTCAAAAGTACAATGGAACAAGAAGACTAGTATCTCAGGCTTGTGTCTGGGGACTGAATAGGGGTGATAAGATTACCAAACCTTTCGTTTGGTGTCCCAAGTGTAGAGGAGAATACATTATCAGCAGTGAATAAGGTGTATTGAAAAGGAGTAAATCGCTATTTGACCTGGAAGGAACATTTGGGGCTCTGAACAATGAAGGAGGAAGTAAAAAGGCAGGTGTTGCAACCTCCGTGCACGCACAGAAAGTTGCTGAGGGAAGGGGGAGGGTGAGTTGGGTGATTGAGAATTGGGACAGGCTGTCACAGAAGGAGATACCTTTAGAATACTAAAAGTGAGATGAGGGGAAGATGTCTTTGATGATGACATCACATCAGTGATGACAGATGGTGATATGCTGAATTTGGAGGCTGCTGGGCAAAAGATGAGAACAAGAGGAACCCTGTCATGGTTCTGGAAATCAGGAGAAAATGCCAAAGCAGAGATTAGCACTGCTGCTCGCAGCGCCCAGGGCCCAGGTTCGATTCCAGACTTGGGTCACTGTCTGTGTGGAGTTCGCATGGGTTTCCTCTGGGTGCTCTGGTTTCCTCCCACAGTTCCAAGATGTGTTGGTTAAGTGGATTGACTGTGATAAATGCACGGGGTTACGGGAATAGAGCTGGAAGGTAGACCTAGGTACGTTGCTCTTTTGGAAAATAAGTGCAGACTTGGTGGGCCAAATGGCTTCCTTCTGCACTGTAGGGAGTCGAGGTACAAGAAATGGAATTGACAGTCCTGAGGTCCCAGTCCATCACAACTGAGGGAAATCATCAGTTGAACACAAAGGAAGATATGGAACAAGCATTCGTACGGAAGATTGTATTGTCAGAACAAACATGACTGAGGTGGAGATGCTTTCTGATTACCTGTCATTTTACTTCTCTGTCCTCCTCCCATTCTGTCCTTAGCCTCCTACCTTGAGCTTTCTACCCAAGGACAGGACCTCACTTGGGCATTTTACAGCCTTCCAGCCTCATCATGGAATTTCAAAAAACATCACCCCTGTTTCCCCCCCATAGGTGCTGCCTGATTTGTTGAACATTCCAACATTTTCTGTTTTATTAATGTTTTCCTAGTGCTTGGGAAGACACAACACAAGATAGTTTATTCCAGGTATGGATGCGAGTCAGAGTGGTATGGCAGACCTGGTAGAAATGTAGCAGTCAATGTAATGACAATACATGGATGGCCCCACTGTCTCTCCTGCCTGGGCCAAGGTATAAAAGCGGTCGATGAGAGCTCCAGGAAACTGGATTCAGAAACAATCTGAAAACATGGATTGGTAAACTGGAAAATGCTGGGGGTAAGATGTTTGATCACAGAATGCAGTCACAACAGAATACCAATGTCAAAAAGCTGAAATTAAATCGGATTTAATTCTCATTGGTTTAACAAATAGAAGAATTGCCTTTTTAAGTTATTTGTTATAGCTAAACCACAGGATAACAAAATACTTTAAATCTTCTTTCTATAATGCTAATTTACACACAACGTCTGTTAATATAAACCTAGAAGTTCAATAATATAAGCTTAGAAGTTCAATAGTACCTCTTGTTACTCCATGTATTTTACTAAGTACATCTTTAACTTCTCATAATCTTCTATACTTTAGAGAATGTAAAATAAACACTCTCACCAGACCATGACTTAATAACAAAAAAGGACATTCGCATGGGAGGAAAGTATCATTTCCATTTCTACAGGTTCACTTTTGTTTGTGGCATTGCTCACTTTTCTCTCTTGTGGTTGCTGAGGATTTTTAATTTAACCCTTTGCTTTTAACAAGCAATTCCAATATCTGCCGCCGCACAAGAAACAGTTTGCAGAATTAAACCATGAGTATGGCTTGAAATCAGCAGGCAGGAAGCACTTCAATGCTGCTGCAATATTGAAAGTGTTCCATGCTAGCTGTTATGGATCTGTGCCAACACTGCAGTACCAATGGTTTAAAGAGTGCTGGTCAGTCCAAAGGACAAAATGAAATGCGTGTCCAGACCATGGAAGTGGCTTGTGCCACCATCCCTCTGCCCACCTTTCATCTGCAGAAATGCTGCAGATTAAAGGTCGATGGATCAGTATGCTCAGCAGATGACTCAGCAGGCATCAGGAGTCAGTTGAAATAGAGCACTTTGCATGTTTGATTTGTCTTACACAAATAGTTTCAAACTCTTCCCAATGAGGTGCTCTGGAAAAGTGAAGAAAATTGCTGCATACAATATAACAACAAGCAGTCAATTGGCAGGCTTCTCACATGTTGGAATCTGTCACCCATCTCTTCCTCCATACAGACATTAAATAAAGTTTCTGGGGTCCAATCTTGGGCAGGATGGCTCCCTCAGAACTGAGCTTGCAAGCATCGGTTGGAGTTGTCTAATAGAGTTTTTCCTCTTCTTTCTTCAGTGTTGCCGCTCCTCAGATCTTTTCCTTTCACGTGGTGATATTGAAAGAGGGCAGAGAGAAAGAGAAAGGGTAATGTGAATGCAACTACAAGATGGCAGGTGGCTAAATGCCCTTCTGCTTGAAGATACCAATTCCATCATTTCAGCTTCATTCTGCAACACATCAATCGAAATACAACGTAGGAATTGTGCATCAGAGTTAAATCCAGCCTTATACTAAGTGTTACAATGCTGCCATTTTCAGACACAGGGGTTGTAATTGTTGAGAAATATTTCAGTACAAATCAAGTTTAGTTTGACACATCCTGATAACAAAAGAGGGAAAAGTCTTGGAAGCAAGAGGAGTTACTCTCAGTGAAACCACTTTTACCCTCTCTAAAGCAGCAATGAATTGTGAGGTAAACTGTGATCTGTGGAAAAATGGAAGTATAATTGTTCCATAGGGCAAGCGAAAGTAATTTGGAGAATTGACCATAAACATATGCTAATCCATATTTTCTCATTAGCTTCACAATAATCCTTTTGATGCACAAATCTCAATGTGTTAATATTTTACAATTATGACGTTTATAAGGTTGTTATGTTGTGTCTTTCATTTAAGGTAAAATGAAGAGAGCCATGTGACCTGTTCTGCCTGACAGCAAACATGGTGGTTTCATTGGTAGAGTTTAAAGAGGGCCCAGACTGCTTTATTAGGAAGTTGATAAATGCTTAAACTTGAAGACAATGCAGCAACTGTATGCTAACAGTGGATAGACTGTGAATCTCCAAAATCCCAGAAAAGAGTTGAGAATGCTGATTTATAAACAGTTGTACTTTTAACTGTCAATTTGCTTCCAAGATAAGAGAGGGCTGGGGTTTCAAGAACAGCTAATCAACATTTCTACCTGAATACAAGGCCCATATGGTTCACATTACCATGGAGATGGGCTTTGAGAGGGAAGGTCTAAGGAACAGATGAAAACTCACAGACAAGATTAGCCTGCTAGGCTCCAGAAGAGGGAAAATTGAAATAGGCAGCAAGGTGATGTTGTGTTTTACTGCAGGAAGTGAGTGAGACTCCATGTTCAGATTGAAAAGATCAAATTCATGGAGTTAAAATGAGGCTAGAAGATTCACCTAGCATGTGTTTGAGGAAAAATATTTGGGGGAAAAAACCTCATGATGAAAGACAGTTTTGAGATTAAAAATTACCAAACTGTGAAAGGGAAAGTACAAAAATAAACGCAGATCCTAAGAAACACCTTGGCCTGATTCCGAGAGAATTGAACACCTTCTTGAAGGATAGTGTAAAATATATTGGTGGTGTGTGTTTTGGTTATACTAAAAGAAAAAGGAGAATGTTGTGTTTTGTGCTTTAAAGTATAAACTGATACAAAGTTAGTGTTGAGTCAATTGTGCTTTTAGTCTTTTGTTACAGCAAATGTTTTAAAATGTGAAATCCTGTCATATCATCCTTTCAGCTATTAATTGGAAGTCAAAGATATCGATCTCTACAGAGATCATCGCAATTAAAATTGACAGCCTGATGCACCTGACATTTCCATTTCTGGATGTGTTCTTATTTTTACATGAAGTCCAACTCTGCTGGTAAACGTCACAGAACTATGAATATTTGATAAAATGCAGCGAGGCCACAAAGCTGTAATTGCTTTCACAACCAATTTAACATATGGTCAGACCGGATACGAGTGACGTTAGTTATAATGGGTAGGAGTGGCTATGATCTGGTTTATATCCCAGTAATTCTGGGTTATACGGTCAACATCCAACAGCTGCAATTTGGTCATTGATCTCTGATATAATGTCAGTCCAATATCTTAATAATGTGGATCTCGCCATAAATATATACTTCAGGTACTTCAGAAGGTGGAAACAATCTGATTGGGATGACAGAAACTTGGTCTACCCAAGGAATGGAGGCTGTATCCTCTTACAGGTCTATAAAAATAAGCACAGTGTGGTGCCACAGATAAAAGTAAATAGTTGGACTTCAGCCTGTCTAAGCATTGGCAAAAGTTAAACATAAAAATACATTTTAAAAACCTTAGTCAGGACCACAGGAAATTACATTATAGCAGAACAGAATTAACAAGCACTGGAGACTTAGATTTCAGAGTCCCTTAAGTGTATTTTAAACCATTTTATTGGGATACAAGTACTTCTTTATTTAGCGATTTTAGTCAAGCACATAACCAGTCACAGGATCAGAAAGCAAAATTGCAACTTGTATTTCTATATAGCAGTGCCTTCAACAGAATAAAACACAAGAGGCATCATTTCAGGTAACATGACATCAAGTCACATCAGGAGGTTTTTGAGTAAATAACCAAAGTTTGGTCAAAAGAGGCAGTTTTCAAGGTGTGTTTTGAAAGAGGAAAGCCAGGTAGCAATGTAGGGAGAGTTTTCCAGAGGTTATGACCTTGATATTATCAAAAACGTATCAGTTGCAACATTCACACTGGTGACACCAGTGTTACCTTGCCACCGCCTCTTTTGATTCAGTCTCTAAATTGGCAGACTGCTTGTCCGCTTATACTGATCTCCAACTAAACCCATTGCCTTCAGTCCTCACCACAAACTCCATCCCCGATCTACTGATTCCATCCTTCCCCCAGCAACTATCTACGGCTAAACCAGGCTGTTCACCACCTTGTTATAATACTTGATCTCGAGGTGAACTTGACCCCAAGACAAACTTGCAACGCATATGCACATTATTACCACGCTCTGTAACATCATCCAACTCCATCCCACCTCAGCTGACATGATGCTGCAACCCTCATTCTAGTCTTTGTGACATCTCTGTAACTTGCCAATTCCAATACATTAATTGCTGGCCTCCCATCTTCACAATCCATAAATTTGAGGTCATCCAAAACTCTGCTGCTCATGTCTAACTGACACCAAGTCCTGTACACTCATCACCTCGCTGTTCACTCATCTACCTCTGGCTTTTCTTTCAACAAAGGCTCATGTTTAAAATTCTCATCCTTGTTTCCAAGTCCCACCATGGCTTCGCCCCTTCTTATCTCTAATCTCCTCCAACCCCATTACCCCCAGGAATATCAGCACTCCTCTAATTCTGATTTTTGTGCACTCCCAATCAACTTTGCTCCACCACTGGTGACTGCGCCTTCAGTTGCCTAAGTCCCTACACTCCGGAATTCCCCCCTTACACCTCTGTACCTTATTTTCCTCCTTTATGATATTTTTTAAAACATAGCCCTTGGACCAAGCTCCCTGTTATTTACCCTAACATCTCCTTATATGGCTTGCTGTCAAATTGCGCTTTGTGTAAAGCGTCCTGGGACATGATTAAGTACAAGTTGTTGTTGTAGTTCATCATCCAATCAGCAGTCTCTCATTAAAAATAAAAATTTCAAAGCAAAAAGATTGAAACCAGAGATGACACAAGAACTCTTGAGTTAACCAACACTTGTGATAGCTGAGTGAATAAAAGCCCCATAGCGTGGTGTGTAACCTAGCAAGGTACTTGGTCTACTCTATAGCTTGACAGAGACTAATGATACTCCTTCTATTGTGTGAGTCAGAGAGTACAGGAAAGGCACAGAGGCAAGGGAAGAAAACATTATTCGAAGTTAAGGGCAAAATCACTACAAAAACCATCAATATTCTATTGTTTCATTACAAGTTACTGTTCACCTTTTCAGCTTTTCTGAAGACTGACATTAGAATCTACCACAAAAAAAATTAACTGCATTTGTTTCCAGGTGGATGATGGCAAATCGAGTTGACATTAAGATTTCATGTCATTTAGGGTCCTTGTTTCCCAGCATCCTCACTGGCCCTCGCTGAAAAATGTAAGGGAATAACCAAGACACAAAATCTTGACCAAAAGTCCTACTCAACACTTAACTACACAGGGGCAATTTTCACCTTCACTGGTCCAAATGAAAATATTGGGCCAGTTACAAAACAAGCTCCACCTGAGCGATGAAGGTGAAAATTATATTCCTGGTTTTAGAAATTGTAAATATGTTAAAATAGTTTCCAAATACATTGAAAAATACAAACTTACAACCATCTAACATTACAAGAGAAACTGATCAAGTCCCTCCCTTTGAAACATCACTGATGGCATTCTTTAACATGCCCGGAAGCTGCAGACCTCTCTGTTCCACTGGTTAAACTCAGCGGAAAATATTATTGTCAGAAAAGCTGTTTTTGGTCCAAATTACCTTCAAATAATTCTATACATAAATAGTCAAATACTGCTTCTATCACGTGCATTATTTGGGGTTTTGTGATCGCTTTATTGTTTCAGTTCATCTTAAAGCAAATACAATTGCTGAATTGTGTTTTCTCTTACATTGTGCATGCATCGCCAGTTTGAGCTGTCATTGCTCTGATGTTAATGAAGGCAAATGCGTTAAAAAAAAGCACCCCAGTAAATGATTAGAATTGATCAAAGCACATATTCTGAAATTGCACGCAGAAGAGTTGAACAGAGTCCTACAGAAGCGGTTCTGAGTGCATCCATCATGCGAGCGACTCAGAAATGTCAAGTTGCCTGCCAAGCGCCTTTGCATAGATCTGTTCCACATCGGCAATGCTTAGGCTGTAACAATACTGTGCAGCAGAGCAGAACCCTCAGATAGATATAAAACAGGAGGAGAAAAAGACTTTCCTTCTCTCCCATCAAACTGAAAATAACCTAGGCTTATGATGAAAACTCAGAAGGCAATTAGTAACTCAACCAATATAGATGACAGTCCAGCTTCTGGCTAAATGAGCTGCTTTTTATTTTGAAAAAAGTTAACATTTTGCAACCTAATTAAAGGTAAAAAGGGGTCGAGAGACTTGTGGTACAGTTCAGCCATGATCTAGTTGAAGAGCAGAAATGGTTTGAGGGGCAGAATGGCCCACTGCTGTTCTGACAATCATTGAAAGGATTTTCTAACATTAATTTTTAAACTTAAAGTGCCCTCCCTGTCTCTCCCTCTCTAAAAGCAAAATGTCATGCTAAGACCCATTTTAATTGTCAGCAGTGCTCTGGTGCCCCACTCTTGGCCACTCTTCATGCGTCAAACCAGCGAATGATGGCAGGCAACTGCTGACTCAACATGCACAATTCCAATGGAGGCATCAGATAGCCATTAGGAATGGAAAATCGGAGTGATTTTCCCCCACTCCAAACAGGACTTGGCCCAGGAGTAAACAAACTAATGCCAGGATCCATTGCAGTAGATTAAATCTGAAAAGTCAATGTGCACCTCAGTCCACTCCAGAAAACCAGTGACTAGTAGCTGCATGTAGAAGATGAGCATCAGGATGGCACAGTGATTCGCACGGCTGCCTCACAGCACCAGAGACCCAGGTTCGATTCCAACCTTGGGTGACAGTGCGGAGTTTACATTGTCCCCATGACTGCGTAGGGCAGGGGAGAGGACCTGGTGAGATACCCAGGGTCAGAGATTCAGTCCAGACTTGATAGGCCGATTGGTCTCTTCTGCACTGTAGGGATCCTATGATATTCTTAAATTAGAACAGCTTGAAAAAGCTTTGAATGGCAGACCACAACCAAGGCATATTAGTGTAGACCAGCAGAGCACAGCAGCCTAGAAGTGGTTGTCTTTTGAGGGCAGGTTGAGTAGGCTGCATCTATACTCATTGGAGTTTAGGAAATGAGAGGGGAATTGAACTTATTGATATAAGCTTCAGCCGGGACTTGACCCTTTGTGGAGGAATCAAGAACTAGGAAGCACATTTTCAAAATAGGGGTATCCCACTTAAGATGGCGATAAGGAGGAATTCTTCACTATTGTCTTTTGTGTTTCAAATTCTTGAACGCAGAGAGCAGTGGAGGCAGATTCATTGAATACTTTCAAGGCCGAATTAGATTTTTGATTTACTAGGGAGTCAAAGGTTACTGGGGAGCAGGCAGGGAAGAATAGTTGAAGCCACAATCAGTTCAGTTGTAACCTTACTGGATGGAAGAACAGGCCCAATGGGATGAATGGCCTTCTTCTGTTCCTGTTTCTCGTGTTCTCGAGCACTATTGGCAGAAATCCAATGCAAGGAGAATGCCAACCAGTAGAAACAGCAACCAGGTAAAAATACAAAGTCTGAGCAATGTACAAAGGACTGAGCAATGTGTTCTCCTTTGTTGCTTTATGATAAAATTGCAGACTGAATTAAAATATACCTACTATTTAGGGCAGTCTTTAGATGTGTAGGAAAGGAGATTGCTGGATTGGTGTGAAGGATAACTATGGATGGAGTTGCAAAAGAGAAATATTTTCAGTAGAGGTAGCAGCCTAGAAGACACAATAAGTCAAGAGTATTGAAGCAATGTATGACTCACAAGCATTTCAGTAACGTAAGCAGGTCAATAGATGCTTGGAACAAATTAAAATACTCCACTGACGACATACGAAAACTTCAAATCAACTTTAAAACTCTGACATCAAAAGGTCTTTTTGATGCTATCAAAAGCTGAACTTGTTTATAACTTCAACTTAAATCAGAACTTCAGAATGAAAAGTCATAGATTAGATACTAGTTGGTAAATTCGTAACAAGTGTCAGGAGACACTTCTTTAAACAAAGCCTACATGGCCTACTAAGTAAGACAGTGGAATCAACGATACTGGAATCAGTCAGGTACATTAAATATCAGTGACTGAAGGTGCCAATGAGCTAGCTGAGCCAAATTGTCTTGCTAATCTGTATTTATTTTGCTGCTCCCTTAATCTAACAAAAAAACCTCTCAAAATAAAAATGTAATTCTTGATTTCAGATATCAACTCATTTCTACAATTTAAATGTCGATTTTATTCTCTGTTCAAGATGCTGGCTGTTCCTGAGATCTAAACCATTGAGATCTATCCTAATAACATTGAGAATCCTCTACTTCCTACTTGTAGCTTCTGTCAACGCTCACTGAAATCGAAGAACCCCACACAAAACTCAGCAGCTACCAGAATTATGTTGTGGGTTGAGTCAAACAGAGGAGAAAGTACCAGATCAGATCCTTGATGTGTGTCAAATTAGCTAATCAGGATTAGCATTATGGGTGCTATAATTAGGTTTCGTAAATCAGGATTAAAGAGAGAAAATAAAGCAGCATTTTGCATTCCTGGTAGCATATGCAGACACCAGGTGATGGCAGAGTCAGACTTACAGGTGCTGCCTACAGGAAGAGGTTTGCTGACAGATTTGACCAGAGACTGAGCAATGTGCCAAGGCACCTATGGAATCGCATTATAGGAACAAAAGAATTGTCAAGAAAAAAGCCTCCATATGAAGTGATCCCCTCTCTCGGTCCAGTGTTTCCATGATGCCTATAGGCAGATAATAGTGGGGCAGGTCACTGTAGAAATGATCGGTGTTCTACTACAGGATTTGTACATTTCACTACAAAACCTATATGCTTGAAAATATATTCCATAATATATCATTTGAAATATCACTGTACACAACACCAATGAAGAATTTTTATTCATTCGCAGGATGAGAGTGTTGCTAACAAGGACAGCACATATACCAATCCTTCAGAGGATGGTGGTGAGCCGCTTTCTTGAATCACACTATGGTTGTGGGATAAAGCTAGCCCCCTCCATCCTGCTGTTAGGGAAAGAGTATCAGGATTCTGAATCAGAACCATGAAGGAATGGCAATTTATTTTCAAGTCAAATAGTGTGCGACTTTCAGGGGAACTTGCTCCCATGTATTTACTCCTTTTGTTCTTCTAAGATAAGCAATGGTGTTGTGGTATTGTCGCTAGATCAGTAATTCCGAGACCCAGGGCTCTGCTCTGCTGACCTAGGTTCAAAATCCAACATGGCAGATGGTGAATCTGAAATTAAAAATCTAACGTTGACCAAGAAACCGCAACAGAATGTTTTTAAAAATCATCTGGTTCACAAATGCCCTTTAGGGAAAGAAATCTGCCATACTTAAGCCAGGGACCCAAATTCAATTCCAGCCTCGGGTCACTGTCTGTATGGAGTTTGCACATTCTCTCTGTGTCTACATGGGTTTCCTCGGTATGCTCCAGTTTCCTCCCACAGTCCAAAGATGTGCTGGTCAGGTTGATTAGTCATGATAAATTGACCCAAGTGTCAGGGGATTAGCAGGATAAATGTGCAGGGTTACAGGAATAGGGCCAGGGTGCAACTGTTGTCAGTGCAGACTAGATGGGCCAAATGGCCTCCTTCTGCACTGTAGTGATTCTATGATTTGATGATGCTTACCCAGTCTGGCCTATATATTACTCCAGATCCACAGCAACATGGTTCACTCTTAAATAGCCCAGCAAACCATTCAATTCAAGGGCAATTTTGGATGGGCAATAAATACAGATGATACCAGTGATGTCCATATCCTATGGATGCAATGAGATCACTAGTTTGGGAGGTGCTGTCTAAGAACCCTGGGTGACCTGTTCACTGCACCTTGTAAGATGGTACATACTTCTGACACTGTGTTTCAGTGATGGATGGAGTGAATGTTTAAAGGTGATGGAGAGGGTAGCAGTCAAGTAGGCTATTTTGGCCTGGATGGTATTAAGCTCGTGTGTTTTGGAGTTGCACTGAACCAGACAGTGGAGAGTATTCTATCACATCTCTGACTTGTGCCTTGTAGGTAGCGGACAGGCTTTGGGGAAAATCAGGAGCTAAGACACTTGTTGGAAAATACTCAGCTCCTGATCTGCCCTCGCAGCAATATCCTGGGGCTGAGATAATTTGCCTTGAACAACCACGACCATCTTCCTTTTTGCCAAGTAAAACTCCAGAGGTTGCGCCCCTTGTGCCACATTCAGTCAAATGTTGCCTTTATGTCATGCGTAGTCACTCTTACTGCACATTTCTGGCATTCATGTTTGGACAAAGATTGTTATGAGATTTGGAGTTGAGTGTTCCTGGCAGAAGATCAGCTGATTGTTGGTGTGCAGGTTATTAGTGGGTAACTGTTGCTTGGTAGCATTGCCAATGACCCATTTCATCCTTTTGCTGATGATTGCAAATAGGCTAACGGGATGGCTATTGGTTGGATTGGATCTATCCCACTTTGTGTGGGCAGTACATATCTGGGCAATTGTCCATGTTATTGGTTGCCAGAGTTGGAGCTATACTGAAGCAGTCTAACTGCAGCCACATCACGGCCCACAGACTTTGTTACAGCCAGTACACTCAGCAGTCCTGTGGCATCATCAGAAGTGAATGGATTTGGCTCAAAACCAGCTTCTGTGATGGGGGAACCTCAGGAGGAAGCCATGATGGATCACCCTCTTGATTTTTTTCAGGCTGAAGATAGCTGCAAATGTGATGTACCCCCAGACTGCAATCAATGGAAAAATCTATGAAATGAGTGGAACGTCCACTCTTAATCTAAAATTCTGACACTAATAGCTAAAATCAAGTGTAGTCAGCGTTGCCTTTCGTACCCAAACTCGGCTCTGCCATCATTGAGGCGTGTGTGAAATTTGAGAAAAGATTTTGAATTATGTCTCCTATCTCCTCATAGATGGATATTAAACAGATTGTAGACTAAAACGGTAAGTACATGCACTGAGCATTTTACTGCCTTTTTTTAAAAGTTTAAATCTAAAGTTTAGCACCAACATCCACCAATACTTGCAGGCCACAATTCTTCAATTACTGACAGAAAAAGAAGTGACAGATATGATGACTGTAGGTGCCATAAGAACTGACTGCCAATAATCATTCAAAACTGCAGCTATTGTAGCTGATGGTAGTTTCAAATCATTGCAGAATAACAGGGTTGTAACACCTCTCCTCAGTGACCAAATAAATCACTTGTGCAGTGACCACCTCAGACATCAGAACGCACCAACTGATATCCTGTACCATTAATACAAAACATCAAAATGCTGCAATTTCATAAAATATTAAGAGGTAGCCCTGCGTCTCTTGTGGTGGAACTATCAGCCCAGAGGATGAGGAACTCACACTCCAGCCTCCATTAGCATTCAGGTTCACCAGCTGTCATTGAGAAAGTTTTGCCAAGTGTCAGCAAGGCCAATGTATGAAATATCATGTCGGATCACAGAGCTGTGTCCCAATGGGGATGGAAGGCGAAACTGACAGGATTAGTCTGGCCTTGTGAAAGCAAACCTCCTGTCAACCAAACACAAGACTGTTGGCAGTCATGGAGAACGCTATATAAAATAATTAACTTGGGGCCTGGAAAAAGAATAAATATATTACTTGCGAGAATTAGGTGCCAAATGGCTTTCATAGAGCTTTGGTTGATCACCACGATCACATTAAACACAAGTCACTCCTGGGTAATACATTTAAAGTTTATTTATTAGTCATAAGGAGGCTTACATTCATACTGCAAAGTAGTTGCTGTGAAAGTCCCCTAATTACCACACTGTGGTGCCTGTTTGGGTACACAGAGAATTTAGCATGGCCAATTCACTTAAGCTGCACATCTTTCAGGCTATGGGAGGAAACTGGAGCCCCCAGAGGAAAGCCTCGCAGACATGGGGAGAACGTGCAGATTCCACACAGACAGTGACCCAAGCCAGGAACTGAACTTGGATCCCTGGCACCGTGAGACTGCAGTGCTAACCACTGTGCCACCCATGCATTTTTTCTGAGTTCTTTAAAATGATGAGCAAGGAGGTACTTTTCCCAGGGAATACTGAATGGTGCATTGCAACCACTTATTTCAAATTTTCTAGATACTTCTACGTTACTCTCAGCAAAAAGTTCTGTATCTTAATTATCCAGCTTTCAAGAAAGCCACAACAGCTTCTGCATAGCTTCCAAAAATCCAGATGACCGGGTGTCCCAGAAACTTTGGATAACCTATGATTTGCTCATGTAACTTGCTGTAATAAATGCATTATATTTGATTGCATTATTGATAAGGTCCACTCATCTTCAGAATGTGTGCTCTCAATGGCTCCACCACGTACTTTTAAAATGGATTTCAGACTTGAATAAAGCAGGAATTAGCTTCCTTGAACTCATTAACTCAAAATGTAAAGTCACTGCAGGAAGAATCTAAATATCCCTTTTAACATGCATGACAAGTCAAAAGTTGCATCTGCGATGGGCTCTGCTGGGCAATATTGGAGCCTCACTGCTTTTACTGGTGTTTCACTGCTGTCATCACTGCAGGCAGAACCTTGCTCCATACATTATTAAAATAAAGCAGTTTAGTCATTTAGTTAGAAGGTGTAGTCTCAGAATGGTGGATTTTATTTTTGTACAAATCAGCGTCAGACATTAATCATTTATTATTATGGTCCATTCAGCGGAGACTTTTTCCTTCTTATTAAAGTTAATGGAACTGCTGCTTTCCGCTGCTAAAACGAAAGCACTTTCGCTAAACAATCTGAAGCATATTAATCAAGATTTCTACTAGAAGTTAAATCCTCTACTTATGAGGTGGCAAAACTAAAACATTCAAAGGCATAGATTTAAATAGATTAGCAATCAATGGGTGCTTAAGAAAATACTCTTTATAAAATGAATATCCTTATTACACATATGTACCACTCGTCAGGTAACCTGCATGCTTTTATTCAGCACTCCAAAATAGTGCCTCAACTTTAAAATCTAAGGTACAATAAATAACCCTTTAACTTCCCCAAACTATTTCATGATACACACGCTATTTGATCATAAACTGTTTACTGGATTTTAATGATGATCTGTACACAAACAAGAATGAGGGTTCAACTGCTTATGCATGATTTTTTTTCCTCCATCCCTTGTCCTGAAGGCTCCTATTAGATGTCGTTTCCATGGCCACTCTACAAAGCTTATCCAGATTCTAATTCTTTGTCTGAGAATTTAGCCAACAGTTTGGCCACGTGATATGGGAATGATGAACACAGCAGGCATTTAGCCACATCTAAATCTTTAATAGCAATGCCTAATCCCAATATCCACACATGGGCACCTTGCAGCAGGGGCTACTGAATAGCAATCAAGATCAGAGCGCCTGGACAATTTTCCCTGCCAAGCCACAGGAGAGTGAAGCTGTTCTCATCACCTGACAAATGAAGATCAGTTAAATTAATCACCAACTGCAGGTCAAACTTGGGGCCTTCTAATTTGTATGGTTCAATACAGGAGAATTATCTGGAGGACCAGTGTACAGTTTATCTGAAGTTACTGTTGAACTTGCTAAATTACAGAAGTTTATCTTACAGAGAGGTTGAGAGTAGTATGTGCATTGGAGGAATTGGGGACCCAAAATGAAAGAGTTTGAAACAAAGGAATGCTTCATGTGTTCTCATTAATACTCAATTTGAAACCATCACTAATAAGATATTCACTAATAACATAAAACTTTTTAAGCCTGAAAGATCAAATACATGGAGGAATGCTTTCAATATTCTGTTTTGATTACTTATTGTAAACTCTATGCAAATGATCAGCCTACGTTCCTACAGAGCCATCAGTCTTATTCTACACTGATTAGGTTAATGGTAATAGCTATTATTAAAATCATCCCTAAAGAAAACAATGCTCATTTTCTCTTATCAGTCTTTTCTAAAACTTCAAGTAAACGGGAGCTCAATTATGATCCTGCCTTACTGCACTATAATCTGTTCATAGAATTTCAAGACATCAAACTATTTCTAATTAATTTTTACATAATCTATCCTCATTAATGTCAAAATAGGCCTGTTTCAATGTCATTTATTAAAGATATTTCTATTGAAGATATTAGCTACCTCGAAAGCTCATTTATAATGGGATCCTGCTAAGACACGACAAAGCATCTTAGTTTGTCACAATTAACCCAAGGTTTGAAAGTTGATTGTTGCTGTCAAGCAAGTTAGAGAAAAGACGGACACCTCCAATGACTTACACCAACGTGAGGTATTCCTGTTAGAGGTAACATTTATCTAATATATTGCTGACATGGGAGCCCATCAATGTCTTTACAATATATATGGAAAAATGTTTTGATACAAAGCTATAGTGACACAGTGGTCAGCACGCTGCCTCACAGTGCCAGTGACCAGGTTCGATTCCTGGCTTGGGTCACAGTCTGTGTTGGAGTCTGCACGTTCTCCCCATGTCTATGTGGATTTTCTCCGGGTGCTCTGGTTTCCTCCCACAGTCCAAAGATATGTAGGTTAGGTTGATTGGCCATGATAAACTGTCCCTTAGTGTCAGGGGACTAGCTAGGGTAAATGCATAGCGTTGAGGGGATAGGGCTTGGATGGGATCATGGTCAGTGCTGAGTCAATGGACTGAATGGCCTCCTTCTGCACTGTAAGATTCTACTGAGTAAATAATTTTAATGTGCCACACTTATACAGATCAAAACGTACCTGAAAACAGCCTATACCAATTGTATTGAATAGGCTGATCTGTTAGTAAATATAAATGCCCATTTCCAAGCAAAAAATTGTAGCATCGCTTAATGTTTCTGATTAACTGTTTCAATAATTATAGGAAAGCAGTAAGTTGCAGTCAACCAGTCATCATTCTGTATAAAGAATTATCAAAAGACAAAAGCATATCAAGGTGTTACATCTATTAGTCAAGTCCAGAGTGACATATTCACTTATCATACACTTGGCTGGTAAATTGGACAGATTAATGTGCCATTGTACTTTGGGTGCAGTTCTCAGGAGGTGCCACCTTCACCTTTCCTTGCCTGGGGAGATGGAACAGTCAGGAGAGTGTGCATCATTTCTGCCTTAATTATGTCACACATAATTGATGCACTGATGGGGTTTGATGTGATTTACATCATTGCATTGAGCATTTGCCAAAAAAGCCATTCTGACAAACCTGCTTTGAGAAAGAAAGCGCTCACTTAGGGGTTAAAATAAAAGATCTAAATAACACTATCATCGGGAGTTCAGGAAAAAAATTCATCAAAAATCTGCATTCTAATTATATAAGAAATAAATATATAAAGTGAGTCAAGTACATCCAAAATCGATTAAAATCATTCCAATTCCCCCTGTAGTGGCTGGACTACTCGACTGTTTTGAGAGAAATAACTGCTATGCTACCTTACCTGCTGATGGTTATGCAATGCATGTCACCAAGAAACAGCCACTCCACAATTGTTTGATTTACAACAACCAAATCTGTAATATCTTTGGTTTTTGATGTAGCTTAACAACTTGTGTACTAAATAAATTAATCATTTTGAAAACCCATCTGCATGAAAGCACCAATTTAGCCTATTTTTACTTTTCTTGGGTATATAAGGTGGGGATCAGTTAGCTTGCTTGGCTATAGTGTGATGTAATGATGCCAGTGGTAGGGTTCATGAAAGCCGGCCTTCTTGTCTTGCTCCATGCTGGATATGGAGTGGTGCCCCTCAAGCTATACAAGAACTTCTCTCTCTCCAACTGACAGCACGCTTATGGTTTCCCCATGGACCAGGACTAATTACCTCGGCATATACGATGCAGTCTGTACCAGCAGCAGCTTTTAGAATGGCGCGAGTGTGAATTACACTGTTATATTGCTCCAATCTCACTGCTCTTTAGTTATAGTGAGAAGTCTCACAACACCAGGTTTTGGTTGTAGGACAGGGTTCTTTGCATACATAGTTAAATGTATGCTCAGCTCTGATTACAAGCCTATGAATTATTTATTACTTTACATCGTCCCTGCTGCCAGTTTTCTAACATTGGAAGCTTATAGTTTGATGGGGATGGGTGCCAGGACTTTTTAACATTTCCATTTTGAAATTTTTAATAATGGCTTAGCAGGAGTTACAGTTATACTCCAATCAATGCAATGTTGAGAAGAGACTCCTGACTAAAGTTGTTGTTTCATCCAATGTTAAGAAAGTCCTTACAAAAGATCATCAACCTAAAACACTCACTGTACCTTGCTCTCTCCACATGTACTGCCTTACTGAGTGCATTTTTGGTTTTATTTCAGATTTCCAGCATCTGCAGTATTTTACCTTTTCTCTATTCCCAAATTATCATATTTAGAACACAAGAACATAAGAAATAGGAACAGGAGTAGGCCATCTAGCCCTTTGAGCCTGCCCCCCATTCAATAAGATCATGGCTGATCCGTCGTGGCTCAGTTCCACATTCCCGCCCTCTCCCCATAACCCTTAATCCCCTCGCTTATCAAAAACCCATCAACCCGCGTCTTAAAAATATTTAGCGAGGCAGCCTCCACCACTTCAACGGGCAGAGAATTCCAGAGATTCACCACCCTTTGCGTGGAGAAGTTCCTCCTCAACTCCGTTCTAAACCGCCCCCCCCTTTATCTTGAGGCTGTGCCCCCTAGTCCTACTGTCCTTTCTGAGCGAGAAGAGTCTCTCCACCTCTATCCTATCCATCCCATTCAACATCTTATACGTCTCAATGAGATCTCCCCTCATTCTTCTAAACTCTAACGAGTACAGGCCTAGTTTATTCAGCCTCTCCTCATAGCTCAACCCCCTCAACTCCGGTATCAGCCTAGTAAACCTCCTCTGCACTCCCTCCAAGGCCAAAATATCCTTGCGTAAGTACGGCGCCTAAAACTGCACACAGTACTCCAGCTGCGGCCTCACCAATGCCCTATACAGCCGCAGCAAGACCTCTCTACTTTTATATTCAATCCCCCTCGCTATGAAGGCCAGCATCCCATTAGCCTTCCTGACCACCTGCTGCACCTGCAAGCTGGGTTTTTGCGACTCATGCACAAGGACCCTGAGGTCCCTCTGCACCATCGCCTGCTGCAGTTTTTCGCCACGTAAGTAATAGTCCTTCCTACCATTCTTCCTACCAAAGTGGACCACCTCGCACTTGCCAACATTAAATTCCATTTGCCAGTTCCTGGCCCATTCGCCCAGCCTATCTAGATCCTTCTGCAGACTCTCCACACCCTCCGCGCAATTTGCCGTTCCACCAATCTTGGTGTCATCAAATTTCGACACCATACACTCGGTTCCCTCCTCCAGATCATCTATATAAATGGTAAATAGCTGAGGCCCCAGCACCGACCCCTGGGGCACTCCACTAGTCACCAACCGCCAATCCGAATAGCACCCATTAACCCCCACTCTCTGCCTCCTATTTGACAACCAATCCTCTATCCACGCAAACACCCTACCCCCAACTCCATGCCCCCTTACCTTCTGCAATAACCTCTTGTGAGGTACCTTGTCAAACGCAGAGTATTGTTTTGCTGAGACAACCCAAATATCCTTTGATAATCTTCCTATTTCATTAATGGAAAGAAAATAGAATGGAATACCACACAAGGATTTTTTTTTCCCCCAGATCATTTTTTTTGAAAAGCGTAACCAATGTTTTGTTTACTATATCTGTTTATTCGAGTTTGTGCCAAAATCTATCGGTTTAAAAACAAGTTCAAACACTTTCCAGAAGAGTCTGAATATTCAGTAAGAGCTTGCTTCAATTAGTTACAATAAGTCAATCAAGAGAAACGATGTGGGCGAAACCTTCAGGGAACATCTCAAATTCTCATTACTTGCTTAACCTCTCTCAGTCAATTTTCAGCATTTGCACTGAAAGAGAATCCGCTGAGAAAAGCCTTAGTAATGGCAATTGGATATTTGGCCCAGTTCGGGGGCCTGCTCAAAGGGCCATGTCTTACATTCAAAATGCCCGACCATTGAGTTACGTGACCCCAAGGGCATTACACTATTATTTTAGGAGTAGTGTGCTGCCTGATCCATGCATCATAAAGACCATGAGAATCAATTAAGTATTCCCTTGTTTGCAAGGCACCGTCATGACATGTACAATGAAACAGAGCTGAACGATGCTCTTTGTACGCATGCAACAGATATCTTTATGCAGTGCAGTGTTCACGTTCTGAGAACCCGATGTTAACTTTAAAAAAATCAGTTGCAGTAACACACAAAGTAAATATCACCTTTTGTGTGGTCTCGCAGGTAATAGGCTGAGATAGAGTATTTAACAATGTCATGTTTGAAAAAGGAATGCTTTTACCCATGAAATGGATATGGTCTGTAGTGATTATAATATGTTAAAAAAATTAAATGCCAAAAGGGCCAAGTAAATATCCTTTGTGATTTCTAGCACTAAGTTTAGAAAGTTGTAATTCCGACATTGTATATTTCTGTGCAAGATGTTTCTGAAAACCTGAAAAATGATATAGCAGTGACATTTAAATTTATACATGCAAGTGTGATGCTATAGTTAATACTCTGACAAGGCTGATAGAAAGGCAGGAATGGAAGCTGAAACATCCTGTTACAGATTTCAGGCGAGAGAGTGGGGGATATAAAAGATCACAGTATTGACAAAAAGGAACATCTATTGCTACAAGGTGGGATAATGTGGTAGAAGATCATTAAAATGAGACCATATGAGTTGAACTGAAGAACAAAAAAAGGGGCAATCCCACGACTAGGAGTTTTCCATATTCACACAAGCAAAAAGTATTTTTTTGTGGTTGTTTTCGCCAGAGAGAGAGTAGAGTAGTGAAACAGGCAGAAAATCCAGAGAGAATCGGGAAACCCAGGTTTCCATGTCTTACTGTGCATGGGGAGGATGCCAAAGATCTGATTCCCACCATAATAAATGCTGAACATTGATCGCTTCAGTTTTAGCTAACGCAAAACCTAGGCCATCGACTTGGAAAAATGTAAGCGATACAATATAAATGTAAACTCTATAAAGAGAATCTTGATTTCCTTAAAAACACAATTCACAAATAATTTATCCAGTTCATACAAGATTTAATATTTTGAAATGGTCATCAACATGAATGCAGACTGCAGGAAAATATCCATAGATTTGACGGGTGGGCGGGATATGGGGTTCAATCTGGAGAAGTGTGAGGAAATGCATTTGGATGAGGCTACAAAGGCAATGAAATGTGTAATATGCATTAGAAAGCTGAGTATAGAGGTACAGCTGGACCTTCAGTGCACGTCCACAGATCTCAAGAAGGCTGGAGATGTGGATAAAGTTATCAAGAAAAGAACCAGGATACTTGCCTTGAATGGCTGAAGGATAGAACTCAGGAGCTCAGCCCATATAAAACACTACTTAGATTGCAGCTGGTGTTTTGGTCACATGATGAGAGGACAGACGTGTCTGCACTAAAGAGCTTACAGAGGAGATTTACAAGGATGTTGCCCAGCCTGCAGAATATCTGTTATGAGGAAATACTGGAGAGGATGGGATTTTTTTTCTTTGAAACAGTGGAGGTTTATAAAATTATGAGAGGATCAGCAGCAGTGGATAGGAAGGCCCTATTCCCCTTGATTCAGGGATTCATAACCAGGGAGCAGAGCTAAGAGGTTTAAATGTAATTCGAGGGGCATGGGAAATGCATTCATCTGGGACTCTCTACCTAAATGGTACTAGAGGAGAAACTCTCAACATTTTAATAAATACTTGGATATACACTTGAAACGCCATAACCTACAAGGCTACAGACCAAGAACTAGAAAGTGAGATGAGGTGGAATGGCTGCTTCTCGGCCAGTGTGAACACAATGGGGTGAATGGCCTCCTTCCATGCTATACATCACTATGGTATAGTTCCAAGCAAAATTCAACTCATTCATATCTCACCAAAGCTTCTTGTAGGTAATGTAATTCAATGTTATTCCAGCAATAAGTTGAAGGTTTACTGACCAGAATAACATACCTGTTGATCAATCACTTCACCTCCACTCAAGACATTCCTCCCAGTCTGTCTGAGGTAAAACAACTTCCTCCTGTGAAAGTTAAGCCAACATCCCACCAACACAGGATATATACAAGTGTCTTCTAAACAAAAAAGGCAGATGTGCTCCCAAGCACCTCAACACTGTGGTCAATCACAATCTGACAGCTACCCAAACCTGCTCAAAGCAATTCTTACATAATGTGCCCTTACACTTACTTAAACCTCTGGCTAAATTTATGCCCTGTGATATTCTGAAGCCATATGTCCCAAATGCTTTTTCTGCTGATGCACCATCAGTCTACTTTTAATACCATGCTCTCTTTCTGTGGATGTTTATTCCTTCAGCCACCATGCCCTCACCCTCTGAAATTTCCTCCCAAGATTCATTGACCTTGCTACCTTCCTCCCAGCCACAAATTTTCATTAGAGTGGCTTTCTTTGAACATGCCCTCACCCAACTTCCCTTCCTACCTTTCTCTCTACTGCTGTGAAATTGCTCAGTCTTCATCAGTCAGTGGGTAATGGCTGGAGGTGGCAGACAACAGAGTCAGATTCAAAGTCCCAGGTTCAGTTGCGAGACTAATTATCCATGCAAGGGGACCGACATAAATGCAAGCTTTTAATTTTTGAAGTGCAAAACTCCAGAAGAAAATATCATCTACCATGAGGAAAGGTACAAACTATATTCCAGCTCTTAACTTTCAGCACCATTACTTCACCAACCAACTGCAGAGGCTGGTTTCCATGTTTAAACTGTGACTGCAGGGTTGTGAGTTTTCTCATTTCCAGTACTTTCTATTGAGCCTGTCAGCATGAGTATCTTCATGACTGAATCGCCACTATCATACAGCAAAGAACACTCATAGTACTGACAGAAACTTTTAATGCTACTTTGGAGTAGCAACAACTGCAGTCTCCTACATGATTAAACCTCAGGCTCCCTGTTTATCTCTCCAATTTCTCTAGTTTGTAACTTGTTCTCCACACGTTGCACATTATCTACCTCTGCACTGATCTCAAGTATGTTTAATCTGATGAATGGAGATTGTGTAGGATCTGCAAACAGCAAGCTCATTCCCCGAATGAATCTAGTTAAGATTTTACCTTGATATTTCACTCAAACAGTTTTGCCCCCCCATCCCCCATCCCACACATTCCCAATTTCCTCCTCACTTTCTGCTGAGAATGAAGAGATACCTTTCCACTGATGTCGGACAGCTCTGATACCTGAACAACTGACCATCGTGCACACATGCTATTTAAAATAGGAGTAAATCACAGATGAACCTACACTGCTCTCACTTAATATCCGCACGTACTCATTCCAGCAGTGGACAATTGTAAGTAATACAGGTGTCAGAAATTTAGCTGATCGGAATGCCAAATTATTGTAGCTATCATTTGACTCCCTTGGTCGATCAAGAATCTAACTAACTCAGCTTAAGTATATTCAATAACCCAACCTCCACTGCTTGCTCAGCAAGAGAATTCCATTGACTGACAACCATTCACCTACCACCCTTTGCCTTTACACACGTCATGTCAAATCTACTAGTATCCTTTGACACTTCCTTGACAGCTGAACAATTCCTTAACAATTTGACAGCACCAGCAAGTTTATGCACAATCATGTTTACCTTCCCCATAGGTGTCCTGGGTCCAAATCTAATTGGGTACCTTGTCTATCCAAATGAAACTGTCAAGCTCAGACATCCTCTTACCTGGTCTAATCGGCACACTTTAGGTTTCGTATGTTTGGTTTACCAAAATCCTGCTTCACTGGAGACAGCTGGTGATTTAAATGGCCAGCTGACCATAGCTGATAATAGAACATGCTATGTTTGAGTGAAGTACTTAGAATATCCAGCCATTTCCTGGATTTTTAACTTGGACAGCCTAATGCAGAGGTTCTCCATTTTGGTGAAAATCTGGGCCCAGGTCTCACCAGTACCCCTAACAACATCCCTACTTTGATATTCCATTCCCCTTACAATAAATAGCAAACATTCCATTCACCCTCCCAATCTCTTACTGTACTTGCATTCTAGTTTTGTGATTCATGTACCAGGACACCCAGATCCTTCTGTACCTCAAGAATTTTGCAATCCCTCTCCATTTATATCATACTGCTTCTCGTCCTTCCAAAGTGGATAATTTCACATTTTTTCCATAATATGTTTCATCTTCCAAATTGTTGACCACGCACTTAAACTGTCTATATTCCTTTTGCAGTCTGTTCACAATAAATTTGCATCACAATACATTTTCCTACCTTTCTTTGTGCCATCAGCAAATTTAGCAACGATACCTTAGATTTCTTCATCCAAGTCACTAATATAGATTGTAAATAGTCGAGTCCCCGCACAGCTCCCTGTCGTAGCCCACTGGTTACATCTTTCCAACCCAAAAAATGATCCATTTATCCCTACTCTCTGCTGCCTGTTAGCTACTACTCCCTTATAATATATTACCCTCTATGCCATGAACTCTTTTGTGTTGATGTAGCAACTTGTCAAATTCTCTTTGGAAATTCATCTGCATCATATCTACAGGTTCCTCTTTATCCATGCTACTTCTTCCTTAATTAAGACAAAATTTAATATTTTCTGTTAGACGTTTACAGTAACTTACATTTATATAGCAGCTTAAACATTTAAAAATCCCACAATGGAATTCACAGGAGTGTTAAAAAAACAAAATATGGCATTGAGAGACACACAGATATTAGATCCGGTGACCAAAAGCTTGGTCAAAATGGTAGATTTCAGAGAGCATCTGAAAAAAGAGGAATGCGAGTTAGAATGGTGGAGAGGTCTAGAGATGGAATTTCAGAAGTTAGGCCCTAGGCAACAGAAGACACTAAAACCAATGGTAGAGCAATTAAAATCAGGGATGCTCAAGAGACCAGGCTTATATGAGCATTAATATCTCAGAGTATTGTTGTGCTGGATGAGATTAAAGAGATAGGGAGAGATGAGACTATGGCTGGATCTGAAACTAAAGATGATAATTTTAAAATCAAGGCCCTGCTTGACTGGAAGCCATGGTAGGTTAGTAACCATCAGGGTGATAGCTGAACATGACTTGGTGAGCATTAGGTCAAAGGACAGGGGAGTCTTGGATGACCTCAACTTTATGGAGAATGTGGGAGACCAGCCAGATGTTGGGAATAGTCAAGTCTAGGGGTAATGAAGGCATGAATGTGAGTTTAGCAACAGATCAGCTGAGACAGGGGCAAAGTCAGACAATTCCACAGAGGTGAAAACAGTAGTTTTGGTGATGCCGCAAATATGTGGTCAGAAGCTCATCTCAGGCAGCTTAATCACAAAGAGGTCACTTGGGCCACCATATCCATATCAACCCTTTACCAGTCTAATCTAAAAGTAATCCCAGATCACTGCTCTCTTATCATATGCTTTGCTTAAAACATATGGCAAAAGCATTCCATTCTCCAGCAAATCTGTGCAAAACAATATTTTTTAATTTGCTACAGTGAGTGACAATTTTAAATTGATGACCCAACTCAAGAGATAATCTTTTTGTAGTCAGCTTACCAAGTTCCTTCATTTTTTATAAAAAAGCTTTGTTAATGCCCTCTTCACCTGTTCTTCTGAGTAGAAACAGTCTCAGTACATTAAGAGGGTCAGAATGGTTCAAAGTCAAAAAGGGCATTAACACAGAGGTGTGTTCTTTCACCATATTTATCCAACATCCCAACAGAAATGGTTTTGAGGGAAACATTTGGAGGGCACAAAGGGAGGATACCAACTGGCAGGCAGTGAGTTTCAAATCTTTGATATGCCGATGATACTATTCTGCTGGCTAACTTAGTGGAGAAACTACAGGAGTTGTGGATCATCTCAATCATGTTAATTGGAAATACAGCCTCCTGATCAGCGTCAACAAGGTCATAGATGATGAAGATGGGTGGAAGTACCTGTAAAATTCTGAATAATGTGGAGTTCAGATTGAACAAATTGACATGTTCCAATATCTTGGGTCAAGTCATCAGTCATCACAGAACATGCAGAGTAATCAAATAAATTTGGGCTAGACTTAACAAGGAGTGTGGCCTTGTAAGCTGCCTTTAAAGAGTATGGAGTAGCCACAGCAACTTGATTATAATGAATTCATCTTCTGAAAGCCACCTTGTGTGACTGGTGACAAAGTACAGCAGTGGAAGCTGGACTATCAAGGTGTGATAAGAATCGATCAAGAATATTCAAAAAGAAATGACTCAAACAAATAGTATGCCATGGACAGGCAAGCAGACAAACAAATGGGTGTTGGAGAAAGTTGGTGTCGAGAAGAACTTGCTTGAGGCAGTGATATCAAGAAAGCTCACATACTTTGGACATTTGAACAGGAGAGAAATGTTTGGAAAGAGGTAATGCAAGGCCAAACATCTGGAAGATGTCTATAAGGAAGACACTAGATGGAATGGATGGATAATAACAACATGAACCGGCCTCCCTATGTAACAAGCAACGAGGGCTGTAGAGAATAGAAATCAGTGGGGAAAAATTGTTTGCAATGTAACCAAGCCTCGGAACAGGGATGGAAGAAAGAAGATCTTACTATAGTTTCCAATCCATGGGATCATTCTGGTGAGTCCACAATATGGCTTTAATATTCACTGTGTTAAACTGCGCACGCAACCCTATCCACTGCTTTGCACAAATCTATCACCACACTTTGCTCCTGTACTCTAAACCTCTAACCTCAAAATCTAATGTTGTTCTCTTCATGGCTTTTTTGATTGACACACTCATATGTCTGTATCCTTTGATCTCTCTGCTCACCACACACTTCAGCAGTTCTCCACTTAGCTCGTACTTCCAATCTTCACTGTTTCTCCAAAATCCTTGAGCAGGCTCCAGTGCTTTTCCTCAACCGCATACACACAGGAATGTCAGAAAAGGCCAAGCAGGAGAAATTGCTTTTCCCATGGTTGTACGTGGATAATATAAAGCAACTATGACTGATGATTCAGGAGCCTGGAGAAAGGTAGTGATTTTTGTTGTACAAGATTGTGATCGTTCTCCTGATTTACTGTTAAAATAACCGAGCATTATTACAGCTCCTGTCACATGATCTGTTCAACTTCAGATTCAACATGATTGAGTTGGTGATACCCTTTGCCCTTTGAGATGAAGGACTATTTAATCTTCAAACGGCACCGCAAAGCTGCACATCTAACAAGAACTCCTTCTATCCACAAAACCAATTTAAAAACTGAAGACGATCCTTTCACGCATTAAAAATGATCACATAACCCACTCACGTCAGTAATAGAATCTTGGATCCGGGTGATATGCATGATGGTATCAACTGACCCTCTTAACTTAATTACATTTAATAAGATTGCACTAATTCCTGTGATGAGCAGTTCATGGGAATTTGATAAACTTGTATAATAATCCCACAATCATTATGATGGAGATGAAACAAGTCAGCGTGGAAGCCATTAGGTACGGGCAGTTGAAGGCCATGGGAATGCTTAAATCAGCAGGAAAGCACAACTGAATTACAGTATCCTCAAACTTCCAAGTGTACTGATCATTCACTCTTTCACAACAAATGTGTGAGGTTAGATGAATAGGGCCATTCACCTCATATCGTAGAAGCCCTATAGTGAAGAAGGAGGCCTCTAGTCTGCACCAAACTCAATACCACCCAGATCCTATTCCCATAATCCCTCATATTTACTGTGCTAATCCTACTGATGCGAGGGTTAATTTAACAAGGCCAATCAACTTAACCTGCTCATCTTTGGACTGTGGGAGGAAACTGGAGCACCCAATGGAAACCCATGCAGACATGAGGAGAATGTGCAAACTCCACACAGTGACCCGAGGCTAGAATTGAACAAGGGTCCATGGCGCTGTGAGGCATAAGTGCTAACTGCTGACTGAGTTGATGATACCCTTGTTTTAGGTAAATGGTACTATGTTTTAGGTAAATTCACAGTAAGGAGAGAAAAAAAAAATCGCCCAAGAGATGTCATCCATGTAAGGAATACCAATTATCCGATATATTACTTCCTGAACCCTTCAAATGAAATTCCCCAGGCCATAATCACCACCGTGTAAACATTATTCCATAGAAATATATTTTTGATGGATATATTTGTTTTGACGGTGGGAAAAGGGCAAAACTTGGGGAGAGTATTAGCTTTAAAAAAAAAGAAATGCCCGCAATCTGACTGGGCCTCAATGAAATTTAAAGGAATGAGAGGAGATCTTACTGAAACATACAGTTCTAAGGGAGTCTTGACAGGGTAGTTGCTGAGAAAAAGGGTTGGATTTTATGTGCGCCTGCTAGGCATGTGTTGGCAAAGGGGGGGGGGATGGCATGTTAAAAAAAGGGCAGATGCCCAGCCCCACCACCTGCCTACCAAGCCACAAATCACCCCTCATAACAGTATGTGGACAAGCACCGAAACTGGCAGACCACCCACCATGCTTAATAAATTAACGCTGCTGCCTCACAGCACCAGGGACCCAAGTTCAATTCCAGCCTTGGATCACTGTCTTTGTGGTATTTGCACCTGTTCCCTATGTCTGCATGGGTTTCCTCCAGATGCTCTGGGCTCCTCCAACAGTCCAAAGATGTGCAGGTTAAGTGAGTTTGTCCCTTAGTGTCAGCTGAATTAGTAGGGCAAAATAATGTGGGGTTACAGGACGAGGAATTGTTGTCGGTGCAGGCTTGATGGGCTGAAGGGCCTCCTTCTGCACTGTAGGGATTCTATTTTATTCTAATTGAGTTTGATACAATTGACCCCAAAACTATGTTGACACAGGCACATTGCAGTTAGTGTGGCAAGTTTGGGAGTGGAGGGGGGGAGAAAAGAAGGAGCAGGCCACTTTGCTAAAGTGTTCTTGGGACTGCTCTGCACATCAGAGGGGGAGCACTCCCCTTCAGATGGTACCAGCCCTTTTCTTCTTACCCACCTGTTCTCCAAAACCCATCACCCCTACCCCATTACCACCCTTTCCTAAACTGGCCAAACCCTCCCTACTAAATACCCTGGACTTACCCGACTCTGGGATCCATTGGGTCTTGTTCTTTGGAACTGGTTGCAGTCCTGGCAGTGCCCACTAATGAGATCTTTACACTGCTGGGAGTGGATGGTCAATCGGTTTGGCTGGCAGCTCACGAGGATGGGACTTCCTCCCCAGCGAGAGGTAGTAGCCCCAGTAATTTAGTCCACCCAGGGTGTATTACTTCTCCTAAGGTAAACTAGAAATGGAAAAGATTTTAAAATAAGGTTTCTCCCACTTCAAAAGGAAATAAAAGGAAGGATTTCTTCTCAGAAATCTTTGCAATTGTCGCCCGTGGAGAGCAGGGGAGGCTGGGTCATAGAATGTATTCAAGGCCGAGTTTCAGAGATTTCCGATTTCAGGTTGGGGGCAGGGGGGGAGCTCAGACAGGTAAGTAGATTTAAGATCAAAATCAGCCCATCCATATTGAAGGGAACAGCAGACACAAGGGGCTGAATGGCCTATTGTTGCTCCTATTTCTCATGTCCGTCTGCAATACACATGAAAGTTCACTAATTTGATGCTTCAGCAGGAAATCACAAGTGAATGGAGTGTAAATTGGAGTTAGAGCTACAACACTCAAGAGGCAATGATTCTCTGACCTGTGCTTACTTTGAGTGCAGCTCTTCACTGGAGTGCAAGATCTGTGGATTAACCTATAGTTTTTAATTAAGTGTATCCCACGTTTTGTGGCAAAATCATCTAAAGAAATGACACCATGGAGGCCAAATAGAGGGACGAGATAATTTCTGAATTTGTACTCTAATCCTAGACCAAAGGAACACACCTGACTTGTACTATTTGTAAGTGAAAAACCTTCCTGAATCATTATGTTGTAAACAGTAGCACTTTTAACTTTATTTCAGGAATTCTGAACACAAGAGACTTCAAAAGGTTTTATTTTTTAATTTTTGGTAGCTTCCCACACGATCTATTCTTTCAAGAGGTTAGGCTTTATTGCATCTCTATGGTGTCGAAAACAATGTGGACTTTTGCCTCCTGGGACTGCGAGACCCAAAGTGACCAATCAATACAAACTTCTATACCCTGATTGCCCTTCATTGGATTCAATAAAAAATGAATTGGGTGTGCTGTAAAGCATTTGACAAGTGCAGCCTTGATTTATAAAATGCTGGCAGTCATAATTCTACCCGTGTAGGGAGCAGCAAGGATCAGCACACGGAATATTGAACACCCGCTGTATTTTATTAACCCTTTCCTTACACTATTCATTGCCAGACACACACTAATTCCGTGAGTATGAATGATCCTCTGTAACACTGCTGCTCTATTATATAACAAAACAGGAATAGGCCATTGTGCCGCATGGACCTGCTTCACCATTCAATGAGACCAAGGCTGACTTTCAACATCAATATTACTGCTGCTCTCTCTTCCAAAGTCACAAATGATCTTGCGCATTTTTTTTGCATTAATGTTTACTAATTTAATAATCTGTACAGTATATTAAACCTTAGAAACTTTTACAGCAGATCGTAAAGTTGCCTGGAAATGTCAGCTGCATTGATCTTAGACTATAACATTCCCCTTAGATTGAATAATTAAAAGTCAAACAGCAGGAATTACTTCTTAAAAACCTATACCATCAAATGTGTGTATGGGCAAAAGTGTGATGTGATTAAAACCTTCCCACAAAGGGAAGGGCGGCACGGTAGCACAGTAGTTAGCGCTGCTGCCTCACAGCACCAGGGACCCGGGTTCAACTCCAGGCTTGGGTCACTGTCTGTGTGGAGTCTGCAGATTCTCCCCATGTCTGTGTGGGTTTCTCCAGGTGCTCTGGTTTCCTCACACACTCCAAGGATGTGCAGGGTAGATGAACTGAACATGCTAAATTGCCCCTTAGTGTGAGGGGAACTAGCTAGGATAAATGCATGGGGTTTTGGGGATAGGGGCTTGGTGGGATTGTGATCAGTGCAGTCTTGATGGGCTGAATGGCATCCTCCTGTATTGTATGATGCTATGAAACCAGATCTCTCCCAAATAACTAGTAACAGTCTGAGGTTGTGGTGTTGCAAAGGGCAAGAATGCTTTAAGTAAGAGGTAATTGTGTTCCTGTGCAATGAATAATTACAGCTGATCTGCAGAGAAATCCTGTTTCCAGAGAAACTCGACATTGTACTTGTTGCCACGGTCACAGCTTTGTTCACAGATGTAAACACCGAGTGTTCCCCAATCCAAACTCGCTCCACTTTCGAGTGGTTAAGGAACTGTGGCATCACCTGAAATTCAAAATTCACGCTTGGCTCCACATGGACAATTGGGAATATCTGTTTTGGAGGGAGTGTTCTCCCCAGATAGCCACAACAGACTTCCTTCTCTGCAGGAACACCATACTAGCACAGGCACCAGTGCTACCTCCATTCCTTAGCTAAGAAGCAATCTTCCTTTGATTCATGTCTTGCCATGGCCTCCAGCTCCTTCCACTCTTCCCCACATTACACTTCATCTGCCACATTCTTTGCTAAACCACACAACCAGTCCCGGTGAAGGGTCATTATGGGCTCAAAATGTTACCTTGGTTTCTCTCTTCACAGATGCTGCCAAACCTGCTGAGTTTATCTAGCATTGTGTTTTTATTTCAGATTCCCAGTATGTTGCTTTTGTATATCCCCCAACAGCCTCTTTGCAGACCCCATGTAGATTACTGCATTGTCAGCAAATTTGTATACCGTACACTCATTCCCTTCATGCTCGTCATTAATGTAGATATATCTGAGGCCCCAGCACAGATCCTTGCAGCAACCTCAGTTACATCCTATCATCCTGAAAATGAATTTTAGTTCCTACTCTACTTTCCATGCATAACATATCACCACAAACTCTTAATCTTATATAACAATCTTTACATTCCCTGTGGTCTCCCCCCATCTACATCCACGAAAATCTCTAACAGATTTGTTGAACATGACTTCTTTGATAAAACCATGCTGATACTACCTAATTGACTAACAAAATCATGACAAAGAATTGCCCAGGAGTATTTGATCTCTGATTTCTCCCCTTGTAGGTCAGGTTAGGTTGATTGGCCATGCTAAATTGACCCAGGTGTCAGAGTATTAGCAGGGCAAATATATGGGGTGACGGGAATAGAGTCTGGGTAGGATTATGGTTGGTGCAAACTCAATGGCTGAATGGCCTCCTTCAGCACTGTAGGGATTCTACAATTTTCTTAATCTTCTCAAAATCTCGGAAGTGAGTTCCTCAGCTAACACAATTGCTGACAGCAAAATCACAGATTTGCTTTAGTCATTTTCAGCTCATGACCCACTGGAACTAATCCTTGTCGTGAGTAGCATCCTCATTTAACTGACAGTTTATTTACATATAGTTCAAATTCTCTGCTGGGATTAATAATTTTGTCAGGTTAATAATTTTGTCATAGGCTGCTAGGTTGAGTGGAAATGGAACAGGGGAGAAAGATCGTTTGGTAGTGATTAACAGAGCAGCATTGCCAAGAGACACAAAGAGCTCTGCAGTCTGGCCTGGAGTAGATGGGCGTCCTGGGAGTTGGGCTGCTCTGGAAGGCAAATAAAATGGTTTGGATTTTTGAGCTTCAAAGTTATATTCTGTTGGATTTTTATTCCTGCTGAAACTTTTCTAAATGTTTTTTCCAGTGTTTAAATCACGTTAAAAGTAGTGAAGTGGAATATTCTTCTGGGAGTCTGAATGTACTGTAGGGTAATGAGAAGGTAAAATAGTCACATATTTATATCGTCGCCTTCCTCTTGATATCAGTAAATTTATTCTTCCTGTTAGTGGAGATATAGGAACATATGAATGAAGGCCATGCAATATGTCACACAATGCAATGGTAACAAGAGTTGTTGACTAATCAATCTCAATCAATTAGTCTAAAGCAGATCCAGATATAAAACAGAGATCTATATTGATGTTAAGCTTTGGGAACCATTGGCCTAATATCACTGGTTTTTCCGAGGCATGACACACTTATTCTCATATGTTAAATCTCCAAACTACTCAGACACATGGGAAACACCACCACCTGGGAGTTCCCCTCCAAAATCACTCACCATCCTGACTTGGAAATACATTACATGCTGCATCAAAATCCTGGAAATCTCTCCTGAACAGCACAGTGGTGTACCTACACCACATGGATGGCAGCGGTTCAAGAAGGCAAATAAATCTATCCAAATTTACTTGAATCAACACTATCCAAGAGACCTAGTTGGCTACCTTCTTAGCCAGAAAAGTGCATGAGGCACTAGAGGCAAGGTGAGGCATAATCTAAAGCAGGAAATCAGGGAATAAAACTTTAAAAATACTCAACAGGTGAGACCGTATCTATGAAGTGAAACAGAAATTAACGTTTCAGATTGATTATCATTTATGCAAATGACAGTGACAGGAAGAAGAAAAGGGAAGGTCTATGATAGAGCAAGAGAGATCAAAAAACAGAAGATTTCATGGTTTAAAAGCCAAAAGGAAAGTGGTAATGGATGTAGTAAAGCCACAATGCCACACAGTACCCATCTAAATGAAACATGAAGGGATAAAGAAAGAATCAAGTTGAAATTGTAGCAGCCAAAAACAAAACATGGAACAAGATGGAGGTTGAGGTTATGACCTTAAAAATTGTTGACCTCAGTCCAGAGGCTGTGGGGCACCAAGTCGAACAAAAAAGGGGCTGTTCTTTGAGCTTGCATTGAGACCCACTGAAACACCACAGCAGCCTATAGACAGAAAGGCTAAAGTGGATGGAAAGTGAAGAATAAAATGACCAGTCACTGGGAGCTCGGTGTTATGCTTGCAAACTGAATGAAGGTGTCATCTAGTCTGTATCTGGTACTCCAGTGTAGAGGGGCCACATGGTGAACAGCGAATACAGTATACTAAATGAAACAGAAGGCTGTTAGGGACCTTGTATGGTTAAGGTGGAGGTAAAATGACAGGTGCATCTCCTGTGTTGCATGGAAAAGTGCAGTAGGGAAGGGAATGGTTGTTGGGGAAGACTGAGGAGCAGACACCAGGCTGTCTCTGAGGGATGGTTCCATTGAAATTAATCACTAAACATGAGATAAAAACAAAAAGTGCTGGAACCAAGTCTGGCAGCATCTATGCAGGGAGAAACAGAGTTAAGGTCTTTGATCTTTCATCAGAACTCGCACAATGCTGGTTTTGAGAGAAATCTGTTTTTAAGAAAGTGTGCGATCTTCAAGAAGAATACGTTAGTGCTGGGGAATAGAAGACTTCATTTTGGGTGCTCTGTGTTAGTTTGGGCATTCATACATGATCAGATAAACTGGGTTAGATGCTTAATGATATTCTTTCCAATCTCAACATGCCTTTGCCCCAATATCAAAGCAGCATCACCTACTGCATCAGTGTCCTTTCATCATTTTCCAGATCAGTCATCCTATGTAAGATCGCATATTTGTTGGAAACCTATGTGTTCTTATGCTTTGAACCCATGCTTATTCCTGTCCAAACTGATCCTTTAAAGGATCCTTCTAGCCAGAAGACAAATTAAACATTCACTCCATCAGTTTGGACTTATTGCCAACTTATGTCTCAGAAACAAAAGGCTAAATTCTGACCCACTTCATCAGTTAGTACTTCCTTCTAGGGTGGTATAGTATAGGATAGCGCTGACAATTGAACCAGAGTGTAATATCTATGCATTTGGAATCATAAAATCCTGCGGTGCAGAAGGAGGTCATTTGGCCCATCGAGCCTGCACCCACAACAATCCCATCCAGGCCCCATCTCCGTAACCTACTTGTTTACCCTGCTAGTCCCCCTGAAACAAAGCAGGCAATTTAGCATGGTCAAACCAATCTAACCCGAGCATCTTTGGAGTGTGGGAGGAAACTGGAACACTTGGAGAAAACCCACGGGGAAAATGTGCAAACCCCACACAGACTGTGACCCGAGGCTGGAATCAAACCCGGGTCCTTGGCGCTGGGAGGCAATAGTGCTAAGCACTCTGCCACCCCAAGAGAAAAAGAGAGTCTAACCAGAGAGTTTTTAAATCAGAGAGAAAGAGAGACTACATCCTGCCAATTTGTTTTGTAGGTCAGGATAGTTTCCACTAAGCCTTAGCCAAAATGCATGCTGCACAAACATTAAAATTTACCATAAGTTTTAATCATTTAAAATCACAAATAAAGATCCAAACAAGTCATTGCGGTCCTTGTAATAAGTTTAAAATCATATAAGGTTGTCAATTGTCTCTCTCAAAATACTTTACCAGGAGTTTATTCTTAGCAGCTATCCAGCTAACTGCATTTACCTGCACATGCCCTCAGGAGATCTGCAGCATGAGCTGAGTGTAATTCGTGACTACAGCTGGTGACGCAAACCACAGATCTATTCTGCCTTTCTAATCCTGGTACCAAGGAAAGCGTGTCTGAGGATGCTAGGAAGACAGATTCTATTCTTAGACTCTCATTTCACTGAACATCATAACCAGATTTTACAGCGGAGTACAGCAAACCCTTTCAGCTCATTTCCCTTCAACCAGCTCTGCAGCGAAAGGAAGCAATGCACTGTGAGGGAATGCAATAAAGTTAAGGCATGGAGAGAGAAAAAAAATGACACAATTGACCTTAGAAAAGTCTTGACTGATATCCGAGAGAAAAAAAAAAGCCATTTATAATCCATTCAGTTGTGTTTCCCCTCCACTAAATAATACTTATCCCTGGGACACATCACTGTCCTGCCAATTTTCGAGGAGTCAGTGACGAGTAAGATTTACATGAAAATCTTGCAGAGCAGCTGGTATTCAACACACAAAGTCACTTCATTTAGTGCCACATCTTTGCTAACAGAAATAATCCATTTCATTAATATTCAAAACACTGTGGAAGATTTTAAAATAAGAGAATTTCCATTAAGGAATTAACCATAATTGATGCATTAGGGTCCAAAGACATCAAAGTTAAAGTGTACAGCACTGCAGTGTGCTGTACACTTGCATAACCTGCACACAAGTGCATAGCAACGTAAATATAAAAAGGAGTGCAATAGTGAAGACTGTTTTACAGGTCAGTTTTCACCGCAGGAGTGGGAAATGCTGTCTTTTAGATGAGCTACAAAAACTCATGTGCCTCACACAGCACACGGACATAAAAAGATCCCATGGAATGATTCAAAGTTCTTCGAAAGTCGTGACCAACATTTGTCCCTCAAGCGATGCTGCCAAAACCAGTTACCTTGTTATTTATGGTTTCTGTTTGTGGGACCTTACAGCAGTCAAAAATGGTGCAGGGATTATTAAAATAGTTGATCTACAGTAAAGCCTTTGGTATGCCTCAAGAACAGACAAGTCAGAATGTCACTTCAGTTATTTCTTATTCAACTCTATAGATCACCACACAATCACTTTGGATTCACAGCATAATCAGCATGGGGTGGAAAGTAGCACGACTGAAATGCAAATACCTGGCTGGATATCAGCTCCAGGAGGTACATCATTTCACTACCACCGCACTGTATGTGCGTATGTGGAAAATAGGTTTGTAAAAGTTCCCAGGAATTGGGCACTTAATGTTTAATTTCCTTAATATTCACAGAAAGGCAACTGTCCAGTTAGCCATTTGGCAACATTAAAATGTGGTTGAGATCTGCATATTTATGAGTGGAAGTGTGTGTGTGTGTGTGTGTGTGTGTGTGTGTGTGTGTGTGCTGTTTCCAGACTGCTGTAAACACCTATCAGTTTCAATCTAGTATGTGTGGGATAACAACACCCTTATGTCCATCAATGAACAAAATAAAAATGGACCTGGGCTCTACTAAGAAAGGTTATTTTGCGGAGTTTGATAACCTTTCTGGTGACCGAATGGACAATAAACATGATTTATTGAGATATATGCAAAACAAAGGAGGAGTTATCAGTGCTACCAAGCAGCACCCGCTCAGTGAAGCCTAGTTTGGATTTTGTCAGGGTCACTCAGCTCCTGACCTCACTACAGCCTTGGTTCAAACAGAGAGAGAACAGCTAAATTCCAGAAGTGAGGTGAAAGAATAACAGCCTTTGACATCAAGGCTGTATTCAACCAAGCGTAGCAACAAGAAGCCCAGCAAAATTGGAATCAAATTGGTGTCAGGGTCAAACTCTCCACTGGTTGGAGTCATACCTAAGACATAGGAAGATGGTTGTGTTTGTGGAGAGAGTCAATTATCTCAGTTCCAGGACATCTCTGCAGGAGTCCCTCAGACTAGTGTCTTTGGCCAAAACATCTTCAGCTGCTTCATTAATAACCTTCCCTCCGTCATAAGGTGAGAAGTGGGAATGTTTGCCAATGTTTGCACAATGCTCAACACTATTTAGAACTCAAATACTGGAGCAGTTCATGTACAAATGCAACAAAATCTGGACAATATCCAGGCTTGGGCTAACAAGTGGCAAGTAGCATCACAAATAAGAGATACTCTAACCACCGCCCCTTAACATTCAATGGTGTCACCATCACTAAATCCCCGTTGTCAACATTACTGGGGTCACTACTGACCAGAAACTCAACTGGACTCGCCACAAACAGTGGCCACAAGAGCAGGTCAGAGGCTAGGAACACTGTGGCGAGTAACTCACCTCCTGACTCCCCAAAGCCTGTCCACCATCTACGAGGCACAAGTCAGGGAGAAGAGGATATTGTACTTCATCTATGTGTAATCTGGACATAGCCTAATTCTCAAATCAAACTACTGGATAATTCATACTTCCTAGACATACTTTGAATCAGAAGTTGCCAGAATTGCAAACCTCTGATTGCACAGTGGAAGCATTCTTCAGTGACGAGGTTTCCAACCGCTGGGTGGCACAATGGTTAGCATTTCTGCCTCACAGCACCAAGGACCCGGGTTTGATTGCCAGCTTGGGTCACTGTCTGTTGGAGTCTGCACATTCTGCCCGTGTCTGCATGGGTTTCCTCTGGGTGCTCTGGTCCAAAAGACATGCTGGTTAGGTGCATTGGCCGTGCTAAATTCTCCCCCAGTATACCTGAACAGGTGCCGGAGTGTGGCGACTAGGGAATTTTCACAGTAACTTCATTGCAGTGTTAATGTAAGCCCACTTGTAACACTAATAAATAAATAAATAAATAAACACTTCTTCCTACAGTCAACCACCTAATAATGTCAAGATGTCAGAATGTCACAGGGCTTCATAGTCATGCTGAGAAAAAGGAGAATAAAAAAGGGGCTTGATCAAGCCAATGCAAATGAGTTCTTAAAACCTCTGCAAATTCAAGAGCGAGCAAGTAGATTCACTGTCAGTTCACCACAGGCAGTCAAAATGCAATTTTATATCTATATAAGATTCCCTCTTAATCTTCTTCCTTTCAAAGCTGAAGAGTCCAAGTCTTTCTAATCTTTCCTCATGACTCAGTCCTCTGATTCTATGGATCAGGCTTACAGTTCTTCTCCACACTATGGCTCAGAATCTGTTTTTTGTACTTTAATGACCAGAAACGAACACAGGATCAAAGGTATAGCCTCAATAGAGCACTGAAAAGCTTCAGCACGACAGGCTCCCCCTTCACCCATCTGATAAAATTGCCCAGCACTCTGTTTATTTTCTTGACGGCTGCCATGCAATGACTGGACACAGTTAAGTGTTAAGCTCATCAGTTGCAAGTCTCTTTGAGCCTTCAGTGCAGCCAGTCCTACACTGTTCAAGTAGTGTGTTCACCATTTTTGATTTCCAGTGTGCATTTTTCCACTTCTGTCAAAGGCTTCCCCTGTATTCATTGATCACCTCATAATTGCCTGTCAGCACTTGTGAATTTCTTCCCAGCTCACTTGACACCCTTAGTTATAATAATGTCTGTTTTTGGCAATTTATTTGATTTGAGCTTCTGTGAAAGTGGTCATAGAATTCTAACAGTGCAGAAGGAGGCCATTCGGCCTATTGAGTCTGCACTGACTCTCCGACAAAACATCTCATCCAGGCCCTATTCCCAAAGCCCCACTTTATTACCCTGCCAATCCCCCGAACCGAGACATTTGGGGGCATAAAAGACAATTTAGCACGGTCACTATAGCCAACCCGCACATCTTTGGACTGTGGGAGGAAACTCACACAGACAGAGAGAGAACATGCAAACTCCCCACAGAGTCACCCAAGGTCGGAACTGAACTTGGGTCCCTAGTGGTGACCGCAGTGCCACCATACTGCCAAAGTAATTAATTTTAATTGTAGAATGAATGGTCTACAATGCGTATTGGCAATGCTATTGGTGTCTTCTGCTGTACCTGTTCACCATGTGCAAAGGATCCACTAAATACTTCTGAAGTTTGAACATACATTATTAGCCATGGCAAATGTGTGGGGTTACAGGGATACGGTAGGCTTGGGTAAGATGCTCTTTCGGAGAGTCGGTGCAGATTTGATGGGCTGAATGACGTTCTTCTGCACTTTAAGGATTCTATGGTCCAACATACAAACAGCCCAGCTAGTAACCAGCTCACTGACCCATGAGTATACACATACCTTTCAAATATGTTTCAGGAAGAGGAAAAGTCAATCATTTCCCCTCTACGCATGAATTACTCCACCAGCAAAAATTACCTGAGTCAAATCATAGCTTATGTCTTCAAAAGCAATTTTGAAACATGAAGGCATGGTGGCACACTGGTTAGCACTGCTGCCTCACAGTGCCAGGGACCTGGGTTCAATTCCCGGCCTGGGTCACAGTGTGGAGTTTGCATGTTCTTCCCGTAACTGCATGGGTTTCTTCTGGGTACTCCGGTTTCCTCCAAAAAAAAAGGTGGGTCAGGTTGATTGGCCATGCTAAATTGTCACTTAATGTCAGGGGGACTAGCAGCTGAATAGTTGGGGCTGTGGGGATGGGGACGGGATGGGATTGTGGTCGGTGCAGATTTGATGGACTGAATGACCTCTTTCTGCACTGTAGGAATTCTATTTAAAAAAGTTCTATAACTTTGAACTGACCTAAGGATATAAAGGACAAATAATTAGACCCAATATCCTTGAAAGCAGAAAAACACATTGGGTGGGCGAGATTTGATAGGCTCGCCCATCCAGAAACTGTAAAATCCCATCCATGGTCAACGGGCCTTCCCACACTCCGCCTCCCATTCTGATTCCCGTGGCAGGCAGGATAGTAAAATTCTGGCCATTATGCATAATATCATCATGTTACTACCTTTAACAGCAACACTATTAGCAGAAGAGAAAAAAAAGAAACTTTTTGCAACACTTCTGAAAGCGCCTTGCAAAATAATAAACTATAAATAGTGATTATGATCTTAACTATGTGAAAAGCTGGAGTACTGAAATAACCAAATCATTGCACTCTCTTGTCACTCAAATAAATTTCAAACATTTTAACAAAGTGGATAAATGGTGTTCCAGTAATTGGAGATAACAATTCTAAAGCAAGGCCCACTCAGAAAATGTTAACTCTAATGTAAAACAGCATCTCTGCAGCATGAAGATATGCTTTACGCCAACCTCCTCACATCCCCTCCAGACAAGATTGTCATGGATGGATGTAAATCTATCCCCTTTCTTCCTCCCCCATCTCAAAATATGAACAAACATATATCACAAGACCATGAGATGAGACATAAAAAGGTTCACCCACTCCCAAATTCCCTAAGCATTCTACTAAGGATTAAAGCATACGCAGATTTGGCCTATAAAATACAAGAAGAATGCCAAGCCATGGAAGTGGCCAAGCACCAAAAAACTACAGGTTCAAAAACCGGGGCTCTTTTGTTTAGAACAGAGTGGTTTATGGTGTGCTTCAACACAGCAGAAATGGTAGAAGAGTCATTAGTGAAGGGAGAGATTGAAAGTCAACTCGGGGAATTTTAAGATGATGATGATGAATAGAAAACAACTTTTTTAAAAAAAAAATATGGTGACCGGAATTTTTCCACCATTCACACCAGTGGGATTTTCCCATCCAGCTGCAGCGAACAGAGAACTGACGGCACCAAATTCTCCATCTTAGCTGCAGTAGGAGTGTGGTGTGAATGGGTGGTACGATCGCACCCAGTGACTGTGAACCTGAGTCAATGACTGAAGCAGAGAACATAGGGGAATTTTTCCCATTCCGCCCACCACGGGAATCATAGCTACAAATTTTCCGTACAAAGCTCCATTGACCTCAGGCAGAATTTTCCCCATTTTGGGATAAGCACATCTGGAATATCCTACCACGTCTCAACTCTTAAGAATAGTTTAGATGGTTGAGTGAAGGAAAAGGGAAAAGGGGGTGCAGGGACAGAATGGGCACAAGGGATTAGAATTACTGCTCATTAATTGTGTACAAGATAAAGACCAAAATGGACTGGATTGAATGGTATGTTTCTGTTTTGTAATATCTATCAATTCTTTGCAAAGCAAGTTCATCCAGACAAAATAAATGACATTGCACATATCCTGTAGAACATGTCCTCTGCATGAATAAGAAGAAATTTGATAAAAGAAATTGCAAATACAATACATGCATTGTTTTCTTTAGTCGGGACAGAAAGCTTCAAATCCTGAAGTGCAATAAATTCCAGAATTCCTAAGTTAAAATAGGCAAATTCTAATTAAGTTCATAGAATCATAGAAGCCTACAGTCCAGAAGGAGGCCGTTCAGCCCATCGAGTCTACACTGACCACAATCCCATCCAGGCCCTAACCCCATAACCCCATGCATTTACCCTAGCTAGTCCCCCTGACACAAAGGGGCAATTAAGCATGGCCAATCTACCTAACCTGTTCATCTTTGGACTTCAATCACAACATGAAATATTTCTCTTTTTAAAGACTGATGTGTGCGCCTGAGACTCTTCCTGGGACCAACATTGAAAACCCTTTTCTATTCACTGATGGTGCTGGAATAAGGCAGCCACATTATTAATAATTATGTAAATTTAGTGAGTCAGCTCGTGATGCTGGTCTCAGGGAACCAACTCACACACATCGGTCTCGACCAGAACAAGTATCCATTGTAAGTGAGGTCTTCCAGCTCTCTTTCCTCCCACAGAAAAAGTGTTTTAAACAAACCATCATAAAGACAAATAGATGGGTAAAAGAACTTGCAAATAATCATTGCGGTATTTAGTATTTTGAACAGCAAGATGGAACATGCAAGAGGCACAGGGAAGGAGAAAAAAAACCAAAGATCCCAAAAGGAAAGTATAAAAATAATCAAAAGCTGTGAAATGTACTTGCTATGAACAGAAGTGAAACCAATACAGGATTGTGATTCTACAGTCAAGCCAGCAGGATGCTGTACTATTCCCAAATGAGTGAAGGTACTGCATTGTCAGACAAGATAACATACCCTCTGATAATGCAGCTGCAATGTCTTTACCAAGTCACGATTCCTGTACACTTAGACACTGTGTGGGAGAGGATGTGCACACACTGGCCAGCCTGTACACCCACAAGTTTTGCCACCAGGTCATTTAAAATTACCATTATGCATATCAGGCAACCTCGCACTGATTTCATGGTTGCTATTCATAAAACTTGAAGACGACATTAAAAAAAAAATGAGGGCAGAAAAAGTACTTCAAAATTCTCAAAGAGCCTTGAGGATTTTACTTTCTTCCCTCTTATACCATGAGAGACATTTTGAAGATTATCCAATGTGCTACGCACTGATGGAAGTGACTTAAAAGGATCAAACAGCAATGTGCCCACAGTATTTCAGAAGCAAATTTGACTGGCTTTAAGTTACATAAATGTTTCTTTAGCTTTCCAGTGAAATTCCAGGTGACATAAAGAGCCCTTTGGACAGGATATACAGATTTTTTAAAAAAGTCAAACGTGTTTCCAAACTGTAGGAATCTTGAAGTGGAGCAAAAATGTTAAATTGCTCTGTGTCCCTGGTTGGGAAATAATCACACCAACTTGCACTTATATAGCACCTATAACAAAGTAAAACATCCCAAGGTGGTTCTCAGAGTGTTTCCAAACAACGCGGCATCAAACCACAGGAGGAGATATTAGAGCAGATGACCAAACGCTCGGTCAGAGGGATTGTAAGGAGCATCCTAAAAAAAGGAGAGTCAGGGAGATTTTTGAATGAACTCTGACTTTCAGGCTGTGGTATTAGAAGGCACGGCTATTGGAGATGTATACACAAGAGGTTAGATTTGGAGGAGTGCTAATAGCTACAGGGCTGGAGAAATTAAAGATTGGAAGAGGTGAGGCCATAAAAGGATGAAAATTTTAAAAATTGACATTGTTGAAATAGGAGCCGTCATCAAAGAAGAAATAAAAAGAAGAAACAAAAAGAAGAAACAAAGAAGGAAAAGAAGAAATAGTGAGGCACCTAGAAAAGAATGGTTTGATAGAGCAGATGCAGCACGGATTCATTAAGGGGAAGTCGTGTTTGACAAATTTATTGGATTTCTATGAGGATGTGACTAGTGCGGTAGACAGAGGGGAACCGGTGGATATGGTGTTTTTAGATTTCCAAAAGGCAATTGATAAGGTGCCTCATAAAAGGTTGCTAAAGAAGGTTATGGTGCACTGAGTTGGGGGTAAGGTGTTAGCGTGGATAGAGGATTGGCTGTCTAATAGGAAGCAGAGAGTTGGTATCAATGGGTGCTATTCTGGTTGGCGGTTGGTGACTAGTGGAGTGCCGCAGGGATCGGTGCTGGGCCTCAACTGTTTACCATTTATATAGATGATCTGGAAGAGGGGGCTGAGTGTAGGGTGACGAAATTTGCTGATGACACGAAGATGAGTGGAAAAGCAAATTGCATGGAGGGTGTGGAAAGTCTGCAGAGGGATCTGGATCGGCTAAGCGGGTGGGCGAGGACCTGGCAGATGAAGTATAATGTTAGCAAGTGTGAGGTTATCTACTTTGGCAGAAATTATAGTAGGAGGGATTATTATTTAAAAGGCGAAAAGCTGCAGCATGCTGCGGTGCAGAGGGACCTGGGGGTCCTTGTGCACAAGTCGCAAAAACCCAGTCAGCAGGTGATCAAGAAGGTGAATGGAATGTTAGCCTTTATAGCGAGGGGGATAGAACATAAAAGTAGGGAAGTCTCGCTGCAACTGTACAGAGCACTGGTGAGGCCGCAGCTGGAGTACTGTGTGCAGTTTTGGTCACCGCACTTGCATAAGGATATTTTGGCCTAGGAGGGAGTGCAGAGGAGGTTCACTAGGCTGATACCGGAGATGAGGGGGTTGGACTATGAAGAGAGACTGAATAGACTGGGTCTGTACACGTTGGAGTTTAGAAGGATGAGGGGGGATCTTATAGAGATGTATAAGATAATGAAGGAGATGGATAGAGTTGAGGTAGAGAGGTTCTTCCCACTCAGAAAGGACAGCAGGACTAGAGGGCACAGCCTCAAGATAAGGGGGGGCAGTTTAGATCAGAGTTGAGGAGGAACTTCTTCACTCAAAGGGAATCTCTGGAATTCTCTGCCTGTTGAAGTGGTGGAGGCTACCTCGCTAAATATATTTAAGTCACGGGTAGATAGGTTTTTGATAGACAAGGGAGTTAAGGGTTATGGGGAGAAAGCGGGAAAATGGAACTGACCCACTTCAGAGCAGCCATGATCCTATTGAATGACGGGGCTAGATGGCCTACTCCTGCTCCTATTTCTTATGTTCTTATGAGCCAGTTGTAGGGCAGCAAGTACAGGACTGGTCGGAATTCGTGCCACTTAACTGGGAATCAACGTTTATCAATGAGCAGAGGGGACTGGGTGACTGGGACTTGGTGCATATTAAGACAATGATAGGAGGGTTTTGGATGCCACTCACTCCATCCATCTTCCTCACAAATATCCAAGACTGAACCAGACTCAAACTCTCAACTGTAGTTAACATACAACTGAAATGAGCTCCAAGCTTCACATCTGTGCCATCACTAAAACCATTTACTTCCACCTCCATTACTCCACCTGACTCCATTGTTGCCTTCACTCATCTGGTGCTGAAACCCTCATTCCAAGCCTTTGAAACACTTAGACATGTCTATTCCAAAACATTCCTGATCTGTTGTCTATGTTTTACCCTCTGTAAACTTGATGCACGCAGCTGATTGGTAGAACTAGCCCAACACATTGCTGATCATAGCATTGTCTATGTTCCAGAACTACAGGTGCTCCTTTTAGGATAAGGAGTAAACCTTTCAGAACTGATGAGAGGAGAAATTTCTTCTCCCAGAGAGTAGTGAATGTGTGGAATTCACTACCACAGAAACTAGTGGAGGCCAAAGCATTGTTGGAGTCCAAGAAGAAATTAGATTTGGTTCTCGGGGATCAGGATATTAATTTGATTATCATCCACGATCACAATGGCTCGCAGTTCCGAACAGCCTACTCCTGCTTGTAATTTCTATGTTTCTATACTCTGTAGACTTGAGGCATACAACTGTTTGATAGAACATCCCATGTGCTGTGCTGTGGGTCTTCAAAGGAATTCTCCTGGTATCCTGGTGAATATTTAACCAACACCTAACACAGATAATCAAGACACTTTTTCAATGGTGCAATGCTATGCATGAGTTGGTTGCCAGATTTCCTACATTACAAAAGTGACTATACTTCTGAAATACTGCCATGGCTGTGAAAAGCTCTTGGGATATTCGCATATTGTGAAAGGTGCTAGAAATGCTTACACTTATTTTTCGAAAAAGCATGGAATTCATTTCAAATTAAACAGAACACAATGTCCTGTTTTATTGGATTTGACTTTGTTTCATGCTCTCCTGCACTGTCACACGTTACAGGTTACATTGCATTGTACTTACAAATGTATGCACTAAGGTTTATGTACTTAGTTCACCCTAATTATTGTGGGTTGATGGGGCTGCGAGGGCTTGTGTTAAGCGATAAGAGGTGGATTACAGGACTAACCTGGACACTAAAGACAAGGTCTGGACAATGTATAATCATTTAATCGTGATGTGGTGTACAGCTCAAGAATTCTCCAGCCCTTACCAGGTGTATATTTATAGCATTTGACAATAAAACAATGGGCACATAATGTACAGCGCAAGGAACTGTCAGTCTCAGGAGACACACAAAGTGCTAAAAATAACAAGAAAGAAAAAAATGCAAACTGTTGGGAATTATTTGAAGAATGGTTTGGCTTTAAGAAGCGGTAAAGGGACATGAAATTGCAAATGAGGTACTTAACAAAAAATAAAGAGATTGGACTTTGCAGTCAAGTCGGAACAGTAGTGCTCCCTGTTGACCTTACTGCTCACCAAGACGTAGCAATCTGAGGTGAGCATTCTCTCTTTCCCAATGTGTAGTTTAAATGCCACACAAAGTCAAGGAGGTCTCCAAGTGTGCAGCATGTAACATCAGCCTGGGAGTAAATAGGCAATCAATTTGAAATATTCCCACAGACAGAAAAGCAGGAAGTTAAAAGCATTTTTTAGATTCTCAATTAGCAAAATAATGATTGGATTTAGCTGGAAGCCAAAACTGTGGCCAATAGCACACTAGAGAAATTTGACATTCTACAAACACAAGAATACAATGAGGATGTTCAACACTAATTATGAAGTTAGTACACCATTAAAAACCTGGTTGCAACTCATTCAATAAAGGTATAATTTCAAGGGTATTTACAGTGAGGTTAACAGCCTGAAGTAGAAATTTCCTTATCTCATTGATTGCTTGGGAATGGTGCTCTGGAGGATTCTCAACAATGCACTCTCTGGAGCAGCACTAAATTACTGTTAGCATTTTCTGGATTTGTGTGTTATTGCTCACATGTGTGGACATGTTAAATTGCTGCCAGTTTCAGTGGAGTACTGACAGCAAATACTGAAAATAACACCCATATCATCACCTTAAAATGAAAACCATTCAGCTACTGAACCAAGCCGGTTAGAAGAACAAAACAGGTCATTCTTGCATTTACACAGAATCTTTCTTGAATACAAGATGTCTAAAATCAGGTAATGAATCCCAAAGTACTTCTGAAGTGTCCTATTGAAACGTAGCACCTGAAAATAGCAATGTGATAATGACCAGATAATTTATTTTTAAATGTTGCCCAATGCTTGATGGGCAGTGCCAATGTGCCCCTTGGGCAGCACCAGGGGCCAGGCTGGCACTGCCAAGGTAGCAACCCCCCCATGCCCAACCCTCTGGGGTCCCTCGGTGGTCCCCCTTTTGCTCCGGTGGGGTCCCTGCAAACTTCAATCCTGGACCCACTAATGATATTTAAAACAGATTAAAATTAATATTTAAATAAATCATGAAACTCCGCACCAATTTCTGGCGTAGAGCTGACAACCCCTAAAATCCAGCTGCCAGAGACTCACGAAGCCTAGTGGGAAACCTGCAAAATGGCATCTACTTGAGTCTCCCCGCACGCTGCACTACAAAAGCAGCGCAGTGGGCTGGGAGAATCGCCCCCATAAAGTTGCACTTATATAACATCTTTCATGCATGGGTGGACTAGCTCCCAAAGGCTGCAAGATTCTAATGGAAAATGAGGGGGTGCATCAATAATACTTCATTATGGAACCATTCACTGGGACACCTGGGAAATCTAACTTTCCAAATGGCAAGGTCGCCCCTGCTTACATACCCTCTGGAAATCTTAGCATTCTTTTCAGCTAATTAATTCCTTTCCAAACACAGTCAGACAGATAGTCATTCTTATACAAGGAAATATAACAGCCCATTTGAACAGCAAAAAAAAACCAACAACCAACAAACGAGACAGATAAACAGCTATAAGGTCAGAAGACAACAAAAATGTCAGCAGATCAGGCAGCATCTTTGGACAGAGAAACAGTTGGCATTTCAAGCCACTGATTTTTAATCAGAAAGTTAGAGATGTAACAGGTTTTAAGCAGAGATAGGAAGAAGAGGAAATTGAAATAACAAAAAGATGTCTGCAGTAGGTGGAGGCAAGGGATTAAATGAAAAAAAATGTTAAAAGGCAAATAAAGAGGATGCAGCAACGAGACAAATTAAATAAACACGGGTCTCAGAAGAGGTGGGAATGTACAGAGCCATCATCAGGCCTTGCTATCCAAATTAGGGAGGTTATGATTTGAAACTATTGAAGTCGATGTTGAACATGGAAGGCTGCAAAATGCCCAAGTAAAAGAGGAGCTGCTGTTCCTCAAACTTGCATCAAGTCCCATTAGATTCAAGGACAGAAAGGTGGGATGAAGAATTAAAATCTGAAGCAACCAAAAGTTTGTGGGGAGGTGTTAGAAAGTGATTTCCCTAGTTCAAGGAAATTGCAACGTGAGCAGGATATAAAAGGGTATTCAACTGGAATTACAACAAATAAATTATTGTTCCACCTGGAACGAGTGTTTCCAGGACCCTGGATGCTGAGAAAGAAGGAGGTAAGAGGGCAAGTATTGCATTGCTTGCCCTTACAAAGGAAAGTGCCACAGAAAGGGGATTGGGTATTGGCAATAATGGAAGAGTGGGTTAGGGTTCACAGAGGGAATTCTAAAAGGGAATGGGATGAGAGCGGAAGGTGTGTTTGGTGGGGGCAAAATGCTGGAAATGACAGAGAATGTGAAAGCTGGTGGGATGGAAGGGGGAGACAAGGGAAATCCTAACATAGTTCTGAGAGGAAGGAAAGAAGTTAGAGCAGAAGGAACATTGGAATTGGTGCAGACCATTTAACCCTTCAAACCTGTGCTGTCATCCAATGAAATCAAGGCTAATCCGTGACCCAATTTCACTTAGCCATCTTACCCCCAAATTCTTCGTACCTTTCATTAACAAAATCTGCCCATCTCAGATTTAAATTAACAATTGATATAGCATCAATTGTCATTTGAAGAAAGATTTCCAAATTTCTACCACCCTTTTTATGTAAAAGTGTTTCCCAATTTTACTTCTGGAAGATATGGCTTTAATGTTTAGTCCATTTCCTCTCCAGTGGAAATAGAGTAGGGTGATGGAGAGAAACACTGTTGCCGTTAATATTTTGAAAAATGTCAATCAAATCATTCCTTAGCCTTTTAAATTCTGAGGAATATAATCCTGGTGTGTCTAATTTCTCCTTGTAATTTAACCCAGGTACTATTCTGATAAATCTATGTTGTACATTTTTCACTCCCGAGGTGTGGTGCCTCGAATTGCACAGAGTATTGCGGGTGTGGTCTAACCAGGGCTTTGTACAGCTGAAACATGACTTATTTTATTCTGTTCCTCTCGATCTAAAGGCCAACATTCTATTAGCCTTTTGGATTATTTTCTGTACCTGCTCATGCCATTTTAAAAGATTCAGACCCTATAGTCTGAATCTTGACTTGTTCTAGCTTTGCACCATGTAGAAAGTGCCCTGTTTTATCTTTTTAGATCCAAAGCATATAGCCTCCACATTGGTCTACATTGAAAGCCATTTACCATAGTTTTTCCCATTAACTCAACCTATCAATATCTCTTTGTAATTTTACATGTCCAACAACTCTGCTCACAAGGGATAGAATTTTCCAGCCATTCATGCCTCGTCGCCACTGTAAGTGAGGACAGAGAATTCGGTGCTCAGACAAATCTCCGTTCACTGCAGCCGCACCAGGAAATTCCACCATGAGTGCTGGAGAACTCAGGCCAAGATCTTCTTTGCTGCCAGTCCTGACTATTTTACTCAGTAATAGCAACCTTGTCATATTCTCCAGGTTGAATTTGCGTCTGTGACTCATCGAATTGCTTCCTTGTACTCTGTGCATTCATATAAATATATGTTATTTGGGTTACACACCCAGCCTGTTTTGTTGCTTCTCTCAATTTTTAACAAACTTCTCTTTGCTAGTTTAATTACTTCCTATCTTATACTTTTTTTCTTTTACCTGCATCTAAAGGTCAGCTCTGACCATCACACTACACTCTTCCCTTTCAAATTATTATTTATACTACCCCTTTTGCACCCAAACCCTCATCCCCAATTACTAGATTGAGGTTCATTTTATCCTTTCTGCCTATGTTTAAGGCTTGGTTCAGATCAAGCACACCTCAAAATGGTACAGATATTTTTTCTGCCCCAGAACTGGTTCAGGTGGCTAAACAGAACAACTTTCCAGCAACACTTGGTCAATCAATTTGCCTGCTTATCCCCATACTAATTTTTACACGGCTCAAGTAAAAATGCAGAAATTTAGCGCAGAACTTTCATGGACACTCGCATGTTGACTTGGCTTTGATTTATTTTTAACAATAGCTTCTAACATATTCCAAATGACAGATGTTAATTTAATTGGCCTGCAGAATCCTGCTTTCTGTCTTCCTCTGTTTTTCACTGAAGCAGTTATGTTTGCTATTTTCCCAATCCAGTGGAACCTTCCCAGCATCTAGGGAATTTGGCAAATTAAGTGAAATACATAGATTTGCATGAATCAAGGGACCTTCTTTCTCCTCAAAAATCCTTTCAAGTCAGATCAAGATGTCCCTCACTCTAACTATGTGGGACTGCTAGGCAAAGGTGCTATTTGTCCCTCTAATTATTCAATTCCCTACAAATACCATATTATGTTTCACATCTTTCTGCTCACACTGCCCTTCTGACAGTCTTTAGTCTGATCAGCAGCACGTACATTGTAGCTTTTGAAATGACCAATTTCTGCAGATCCTCATTCTCCATCTCACTGGGTTCTCCTTACTCAACGCATTAGTGGTCACACCAGAGTGTGCACCTCTGCACATGGCGTGTCCAAAATCTGTAGCAAATTTTCCAGATAATGCTCCCCCCCCCCCTCCCCTGACCCCTCCCCCCCACTCCTCTCATTGGAGTGGCATGGTGGCATAGTCGTTAGTACTGCTGCTTCACAATGCCCAGGACCTAGGTTCGATTCCCAGACTGGGTTACTGTCTGTGCAGAATCTGCACTCTCTCCCCACGTCTGCATGAATTTCCTTCGGGTGCTCTGGTTTCCTCCCACAGTCCAGAAGGCGTACTGGTTAGGTGCGCTGGCCATCCTAAATTCTCCCTCAGGTGTACCCGAACTGGTGCCAGAGTGTGGCGACAAGGAGATTTTCACAGTAATTTCATTGTGGTCTGGTGACACGAATAACTAAACTTATATTAAGCTTCTAGTTCTTATTCAAGTAGAAATTTGGGCCTTTTGAATCCATCTTTACAGGACCTTGGTTAAAAAATTACAGCGAAAAATAAAAAGTAGGCGCTCTGACACTGTATTACTCAATCAGTACTGCATTAAAGTGTCAGCTTAGAGTCTTCACTTCATGGAGTGAAGTTTGAATCCAAAACTTTTTAAGGAGAAGTGAAATTAGTACCTGAGCCCAGCTGCCATATTTCAGATTGATGGTCATTGTTAATGACTGATTCACAAACTGATGATAGTTTGGGAATTGTCATTGTTGTGATGGCTTTAAAAGTAAGAATAAGCATTTGTACAAGAACAGAAAAAAGTAAGTTGAGATGAATGGGCACTTCGAAGAAAGGAATGAAAGAAAATAGAAATTAAGATGAGTTTTAGGACAAAGAACAGCCAGCGAGCCTGTCAAAGGAAACAAGAGACACTGAAAACAAGACAGAGGGGGAAAAACTATGCAAATGTATGAAAAGATCTGAGAAAAGGCTAGATTGAAAGAGTAGGCAAGAAATGCATAACCAAAAATATGGTAGAAGGCAAAGTGATACATAAATCATGATCAATTGCTATTGACAATTGAAACTAAACCCTGGTTTTACTGGCACACCCATCCCAAAATTGGGGCGGGCAAGGCTCGCAGAACGGCACTCCCTGTTGGCCACGGGCACAATCTTACGAGCCTTGGTGGGTAAGAAACATTCCAATCAATATGTGGTTATTCACTTCACACTGCACAGAGACAATGTTGACCATTCATTGGTCAACTGTAAATTTTTAATAAATTTATTCCCCCGATAGAAGCCAAATGGTAGATGGTGCGCTATCTCCTTGAATACAGCTGAGTGACTTTCAAGAGTCAAGATTCAATGACATTGCACGTAAGCCAGGCTTGATATCGACAGCAGATTTCCTTCCCTGAAAGGCTTGTGGGGGGGGCGCGGTAGGAGGAAGAAGAGGGTGGGGCTTACTGGCTCATCATATTTGTTTAAAGTTTATTTATTAGTGTCACAAGTAGGCTTACATTAACATTGCAATGAAGCTCCTGTGAAAATCCCCTAATTGCCACATTCTGGTGCCTGTTTGGGTATGCCAAAGGAAGAATTTAGCGAGGCCAATGCATCTAAACAGCATGTCTTTCAGACGGTGGGAGGAAATCAGAGCACTCAGGGGAAACTCACACAGACACGGGGAGAACGTGCAAACCCCACACAAAAACAGTGACCCAAGCCGGGAATTGAACCGGGTCCCTGGCACTGTGAGGCAGCAGTGCTAACCACTGTGCCACCATGCTGCGCCGGCCAGATCAGGAAAAAAAAAATCAGGCTCACGTCCAGTTTCTCACTTGTCACGATGTTACCGACCCCGTTCTGGCTGCGAAATCAGCCTCATGCGTTGATGGTAACTTAAATATAATTAGCGAACCCCAGACGTTATCATCTGGGCTCACTTGTCCTTAACTGCTTGACGATCAAGTTCCTAACTGGCAAGGATCACGTATGATCCCCACCAATGTGGACCTGACATTATGGCCTCTCTGGTGGGACCAGAGGCCCTTGAAGCCCCCCCAGGGTGGTCAGGGGCAGGACCGGGCAGTGCTCCTGAGATAGTTTCATGGCCACCTGATTACTCACCTTTTACATTTTAATTCCAGTTTTTATTCAATTAATTGGATTTAAATTCCCCAAGTGCTCTGGTAGGAATTGAACTTTTGTCTCTTGACATCAGTCCAGGCTTCTAGAATAACTAGATCAGTAATGTAACCATTATGTTGCTGCATTTATATTTTGAATCACAGACTCAGGTGCTGCACCGCATTTTGCGGTGCATACAAATACAAGGGATAGAGAGAGAACATGGAAGTGACCATCAACAAAATGGTCCATTCACACATTAACTTACTGCCCAGGTAAATTGGTACGATAGCTGGCGTATAAGATCTTTCAGCATAAATCTGCTACAAGTTTTAAAAAAGTTTAAACTTTATTTATTAGTTTCACAAGTGGCTTACATTAACACTGCAATGAAGTTACTGTGAATATCCCCTAGTCATCGCAGTACACAGCTAGCTTTGAAGGATAATTGTTAAAAAGCACATTTCTTGGCAAAGATAGTTTGATTACATTCGAAGTCTGTTGCTGCACCATCATTGAAGTTTTAGTGGCTAACACTTGAGTCGGCCAAATTATTTATTTATTGTTCATTGTAGTCAGGAGAGGGAGTAAAATACTGTGATACTCAACGATAAAAATTTCCAAGTATAGAATATTAAACATCTTGAGGACTAGGAACCAAAAGCATTTACTTGTCACGGTACACACAACTATGTAAAATTGAATATTAAGTTTAACAGCAACAATTCAGGAGGCATGGTGGCATAGTGGCTAGCACTGCTGCTTGACAGCGCTAGGGAGCTGGGTTCAATTCTGGCTGTCTGGGTGGAATTTGCACATTCTCAAGTGTCTGCGTGGGTTCCCTCCAAGTAGTCCAATTTCCTCCCACAAAATGTGCAGGCTAGGTTGATGGGGTCAATTTAACATGGCCAGAGTGTGAGGGGGATTAGCAGGGTAAATATGTGGGGTTGTGGGGATAGGGCCTGGATGGGATTATTGTTGGTGCAGGCTCGGTGGGTTGAATAGCGTTCTCCTGCTCTGTGGGGATTCTATGAAAGGGTTGAAAGCAGTTCATGACGCTAATCCAAATAAATACAAACTAAAGCACCACTGAATGATCATCTCCATTCTCTAGATTTTGAAAATACACCTCTGGAGTTCATCCCAGTCACTGGATTATAATCTGCATTTTACCCCTTCCCTGAAAGATCAAAACAAAGGCTCTCTCCACCAGATATGGAGATTTTGGTTTATTGTTCAATAGAGGCTACAAATTTTCAAAATGCTCAGCTTGATACTGGAAGGGTTTTCTAGAGGGCTGAAATAATTCGTTTTATGTTCATTTCCTGCACAAAATCAAAAGTCACAGCCATCCAGAAATTGGTTTGTGTTTCTTAAATGCCATCTAACTATCAGCAAATACAATATTCCCAAACGCCATCTTCCAATGCACATCCATTCTTTTTGAAATAGGCTGTAGAGTGATGATCTTTTGTTCTACGCTGTACTGGAGATGGGGAGGAGCAGAAGGCATCTGTTTGTTACCCTGCACCTGCAGTTCAAAAGTAAACTCATGGATTGGATGAAGGTGTAATTTGCAACTATCCATTCACCCTTTCCCACTCAGCCATCTTCCTAGATGACTGGCCCTTCTCCACCCAAACCAAGGTATAAACAGTCACCATTCAAGTAGCTCACGCGTGATTCAATTGCAATCTCAACCCCCGTCTACACCTGATAATCTCTCCCCCCTTAATACACAAAAATCTATCTGGCTCTATCTCAAAAATATTCTAAGACTCTGTGGCCACTGCCTTTTGAGCAGTTCTAAAAACTCAAAAAAAAATTCTCCACATCTTAAATGAGCAACTCATTCTTTAAAGAGTGACCCCCAGTTCTAGATTCTCCCACAGGAGGAAGCATCCTTTCCATCTTCACTCCTGTGAAGATCCCTCAGGAACTTAAAAGTCACCTCTTACTCGCCGAAATTCTAACGGATACAAACCAAACCTCTCCAACCTTTCCATATATGACAATCTAAGAGGAGGTGATGGCATAATGGAATTGTCACTGGACTAGTGAAACAGAGACCCAGGGTAATGCTCGGGGAGCTGGGTTCAAACCCCATAACGGCAAATGATGGAATTCAAATTCAATAAAACAAAAATCTAAAATTAAACGTCCAATGATGAGTTTGAAGGCATTGCTGATTCTCAAAATTCCATCTGGTTCACTAATGCTCTTTAGGGAGGGGAAATCTGCCAACATTACCTGATATGGCCTACATGTGACTCCAGACCAACAGCAATGCAGTTAACTTGTAACTGTCCTCTGAAATGGCCTAGCACATCATTCAGTTGAAGGGCAAGGTGATAAATGGTAGCCTTGTCAGCAATATCTACATCCCATGAAAGAATAAAAGGGGAAAAAAAAGCTCATTCCTGGTATTGATCTAGTAAACCTTCTCTGAACTGCTTGGAATGCATTTATATTTTTCAAAATTGGTGGTGGTGGTGGTGTTGGGGGGGGGGGCGGGGGGGGTGCTAAAAGATGTCGCAAATTTGCACCTTGCCCACTCTCAACCGATCCGAAGGCAGAAACATTTTTAAGATGCACTGATGGCTTTAAAACAAAACTCAGTTAAGAGTGTGTTAATTTAGCATTTATTCATAAACATTGTGACTTTCTGGAGGCATACCCAACCACTCTCTTAATGAAAGCATTATTTTGAAAGTATCAAAGTCACAGGTTTCAGATAAGTGGTATTCCCGATACGAATACATTAATTTGCTTTACTCCGGCCTCCTGGTGACTCTGCAGAATTGCAGATTTCGGACTCCACTGCAGTGTCCCTGCAATGTCTAATGCAGATGCCGGCTGCTTTGTAGATAGGTTGTTGTCATGGCTAGTTGGATTCTGTATCACAGAAAGCTGTTTTCAGTTTGTTTACATCATTGTGGTGGCAATCCCATTGTTAACACCCACCATCTGTATTAGACAAAATCCATAGCAAAAAAAGGGGTGAGTTGACATTAATAATTAATAAGTATAATAAATTGGAAAGCACATTCTGGAGGTAATCTTTCATGTCCACCTGAGTGTGCAAAATCAGCTCGAAATGATTGCTGTGAGTAATGATTATTTTCAACAAGATCATTTTTTTCCACAATGTTAAAAAGAGCAACACAGTCCAGAGACTACAGCTGGTGAATTGTCAACATGTTTGACTGATATCTCTCTGTCCATTGTTTTAATGATAACTCTACCAGCAATCGCACCACTGTGCCCCTTCCCCCACTCCTGCACACTTCAACATTAAAATTGAAACCAGGGGAAATTCATATGAATGTGTGTGTCAAGTGTTCAAGCATTCTCTCAACAATCATATCCGGTCCCTTATGTTATCAGACTTCCACATGTAAAAGCAAAGGGCTACAATGAATGACCATCAGCATATGGACTTATCATAACTTAAGCTGCAACTGTACCCAACATGCTAACTGCTCAAAAGCCTAAATGAATTGAGGCATTTGTCTGTCTGTATGAGCACATGGCGAGATCATGCCTGCCTGTAAGAGCACATGGCACAATAATCCCTGTAAGAGAAGCCTTTTCTGCTATCTCCTAATCTGTTTCTCCCTGTTTAGTTTTCTTGCTCCCCCTCTCTGCAGGCCACCTGCACCACAACTCCGTATTATTTTGCTGAGACAGAGAGAGAGAGAGTGAGAGCATACAAGCCAGACAAAATGACAGAAAGAAAGTCAGAGAGAAAGACAGGAGTCAGAAAGAGAAAGAAAGACAGGAAGGAAAGGAGAAAGTCAGACAGAAAAGGGAAAGAGAGAGACAGAGACAGAGAGAGAGAAAGTAGCTATGCAAACATGAGAAACTTTCTGGAACATTCCTAACCCACTTACTGTACTATCTTTCTGACAATTATAAATTTTTGACAAGCTTGGGAATCTGGGACTGAAACAGATGCATGAAGACACGAGACTAGGGGATGGGTCCTACTGGGACAGAGAGATACAGGCCCTATTATCATCCCCAGTGTTCCAACATATCAGCTTCAAATCTTCTGCCTAAGCTACAAAAGAAAATTGTGGTTTACAATCAGCTACTAGGCTTTGCTACTGTGGATCAAAGGCACTGCACCGGTCTCTGGGTAGCGCTGCAGTGTGAAGATATATCAATGCCATTTATTTTAATCAGTTGGTACTGTTGTAACAGCAGATGTGGAGCTGCCCCAGGCCCAGCTCAGGTCTCCAAGAAAACTAATGGAGCTAACAAAGCAAGATCTCAATCCCCAGACATTTCAGGGCTAATGGCAGAAGAAAGCTTTGGTAAAGCTGTTCTATTTGAGCTTGCCATGTCAGTATTTATTACTGCTCTGTCTGTTGATGCTAATACAAAACAAAAAGTTAGTTAAACTAAGTTAATTCTAATAAGCAACTACAGTAGTCTGTACATAGAATATTGTAAAGGTCCCTCCCTCCCACCCAGTTAATGGCATATAAAAAGGTACAGGTGACCTTGAGAGCTGTTGAGGCCTCAGTAAGCAAGTGATCTTCCACAAGAATTTGGCACTGCAGCAACTGGAATGTACAGCAGATACGAGTAATATCGTTATTTAATTTGATACGTTTTCTCTTTTTATTAATTTAGAGCCTATTAGACCATGCCAGCTCTCTGGAGAACAAAGCATCAGGTCCTGCTGCATCCCCATAGCCCTGCAAGATTATTTCCAGTGTCTATCCAATTTCCTTCTGGGGTAACTGATAAGTGTCTGCATCCACCACTTCGAGGGCAGCAAGTTCCAGATCATTATCAGATACCGAGTAAAAGAAAATTCTTCCCTCGCATTCCCCCAGCATCTCTTGCCCAAAATCTTAGATCTTGGCCCCCCCTCATCCTTGTGCTGTCAGCTAATGGAAACAATGTTTTTTCACCTGCCTTATCCTGAGCTATCAGAATCTGAAACATCAGTCAAATCCCCCACAAACCTCCTTTGTCCTAAGGGGAACAACACCAGAATCTCTGTCCCAAGCTTGCAGTTAAAGTCTCTTTTCCCTGAAATGATTCAGGTAAAGCTCCTCTGCACCCTCTCAAGGACCTTAACGTCCTTTTCAAAGTATGTCAACCAGAACTAGATACAATACCTAACTGTGCCCTAACCAAAGAGTTGTAAAGGTTTAGCATAATGTCTTTGCCATTCAGATTTCTATCAGTGCTACAGCTTTAAAAAGGAGGCACTTATGTGGGGTTTTTCTTTCATGACAACCAGGCGCATCCTACTTGCTTTAGTTCAGAAAAGACACTCCAAGTATTTTTGCTGCCTGGACCTTAGAGACCAGAAGACTCAGATTTGAGTCTCATCTACATGCAGTTACCAATAAAGATAAAAAAAAATCCTGAGGGGACTTGACAGAGCAATCACCAGAAGGATGTGGTGGAGACCAGAGAATAAGAGGTCTTACTTTCAAGACAGACATGAGGAGAATTTTCCTAATCAGAAGGTCCTTCTTTTGTGGATTTCTCTTCCACAGAAAGCAATGGAGGCTGCATGGATCATTGAATTTATTTAAGGCTCAGTCAGATAGACAAGGGAATCTCAAGGGTTATAGGGGGGTACAGGTAGAGCGAGGAGTTGCACCCACAATCAGGTGAGCCATAAACATATCCAAAGGTGGAGCTGGCACAAAGGGCTGAATGGCCTTCTCCTGCTTCTAAGCCCGATGGTCCTATATCCCGATGTAAAGAAAGTACTGAATTGGTTGTAAAGTGTTTTGGGCTTTCAGGTAAAGGTACTTTATAAATGAAAAGTCTCTCTTTCAGATAATCAAGTTCTTTCCAATAGGCTTCCCATTGCACCACAACGCAAGGTTATGTTGAGGAGAAATGGTTTATTTATTGTTCGTAATTAATACCTTGAAAGTCACATACAATTTTATTAGACTAGCAGTGATGAACCCATGTCAATTTGCTAATGTTTCATAAGAAAGATCAACTTCTGTAAAGGTTGGACCTCATCAATGAAGTTTTAAAGTTAATGAATTAGAAACTGGAGTCTTCCAGACCCAATGGATTAATCAACGTTTTTGACACGAATTTAAGGCAGAAATTATTATTCAAAGAGCTGATGGTTTTGCCAAGTCAGTTATTTTTGGATTTACTCAAGTTTGTTCCCAAAGATAAAAGCATCCATCAAATAAGTCATGATGTAGTTTAATAAATAAACCAAAAAAAAAAGCCAACTTGTGTCACAAGTAGGCTTACATTAACACTGCAATGAAGTTACTGTGAAAATCCCCTAGTTGCCACACTCCGACACCTGTTCGGGTACACTGAGGGGTAATTAAGTATGGACTATGCACCTAACTAGTATATCATTCGGACTGTGGGGGGGGAAAACCCAGAACACCCAGAAAAAATCTATGTAGACACAGTGAGAACGTGCAGATCCCACACAGTGACCCAAGCTGGGAATCAAACCGGGTCCCTGACACTGAGGCAGCAGCACTAGCATCTTGCTTAAAACACTTTTTTTCCTCAGATATAACATTTTCAGCAAGTTGAGGCATTGCCTTGCATAGATGCATAACAAAAACAGCCATTCAGCCTAACTGGCCTGTGTCAGCATTTACACTCCACACGAACCTCCTCTCACCCTATTTCACCAATCCCATCAGCAACTTCTCTCATTTATCCAGCTTCCATGTAAATACATCGATATAACTTCACCCCTCCCACCTCTTCCCCGTCCTCACCCCCCTCCCAACGACATCAAAGTTTATTTATTCGTCACAAGTAGGCTTACATTAACTTTGCAATGAAGTTACTGTGAAAAATCCCCTGGGTCCAACTTTAACTGCTCTGGATAGATAATTTTCTCTCAAATAACCATAAGTTACCCCTCAGCCTCCACTTTTCTATCCTGCTCAATCCTTCCTGATTGTTAGAATCTCTTAGTTCTGGTGTCATTCTTGTAAATTTTTTTTTGCACTTTCTCAAATGACTTTCCATCCTTTTTCTCGTAAGGAGACCATATTACATGGAAGTTTTTTTATTTGCAGCTGCTTTTTGAGATAAGAATGTTGACTCCTGCTGTGAATGCATTAACTGTCATTTTTGAGCATTGCTGGCAATGCACTTGTGAAATTGCCAGAATTTGGAATTACAACAGGCAGAGGATAGAGTGTTTCTTTATTTAGAAAATTAAATTGACATGTTCATTTTAAGGGTTATACAATTATGATGTGTGATGCATGCATTGGATTGTGTGTGGGTGAGCTACAGTGCCAGGTTATGCTCTTTAACTTTGACACACCATCCACATTAGAACGAAGAGATTGTTTTCTGTCTGAGGCTACGTGGGAATATGACCCTTTAAGTTCACGTGGACTCCAAAACATCTGCGTCAACTGAAGAATTGCCGAGAGAGAAAGAGAGAGAGAGACTATTCTGTCTGTGCCATTATCTTTCGTCTCAAAACCACAAACTAACCAAAGATTTCTGCACGCTAATATTGATCTTTTTAAAAATCTAATTGCCTTTCAAAATAATTTACACACTCTGCATCAACAATGGTTTGGTATACACAATTCTAGATTTGTATCACAAAGGGTGGCACAGTGGTTCAATGGTTAGCACTGCTGCCTCATAGTGCCAGAAACCCAGGTTTAATTCTAACTTTAAGTGACTGTGTGAAGACTGCACATTCTCCCTGTGTCTGCATGGGTTTCCTCCCACAGTCCAAATACCTACAAGTTAGGTTGATTGGCCAAGCTAAAGGGTCCCTCAGTGTCAGGGAGATTAGCAATTATGTGGGGTGATGGGGGATGTGGCCTGGGTGGGATTGTTGTCAGTGGGTGAATGGCCTCCTTCTGCACTGTAGGGATTCGATGATTCTATCAAATTATAATCTGCCTCTCTAATTCTTTTCGTAACTATTTATAATTTATGCCCTCACTAATTCATGGATACAATCTGTCACAATTCAGCTTGGACCACAAGACACAGTGGCAGAAAGAGACCATTCAGCGCATTGCTCCGCCATTCAAAGAGATCATGATGATCTTGTGCAATAATCCTCAACTTCACTTTCCCATAATCCTTGATTCTCTTAAAGGAAAAATTTAAAGATCTTGGACCTTCTAAACCTATTGTTTCGGGTCACCTCTTACGTTTCAGTGAAAATATGGTCTAAACTCCGAGGAAAGAGAGGCAGAGTTAACTTTTCTGTTGACTTCATTTCGCATTCCACAGATGCCAGTCCAACAATACCTGCTTATATTTCAGATTTTCAACTTCTGCAGTATTTAGCTTTGGTTTTAATTTCGGGGAGTTTATCAATGTAACTGTTAACCCATTATAGATGGTATTGCTTTTACATTCCTTCCTTCATGGGGTACTCAATATGATACAGTGTACTGCTCCTGCCAACATCTTGTAAAATTTCAACAGTGCTTTTTTACTCAATACAAAACACCATTACATTCAAACCGAACTCTAGGTTATCAATTTGCACTACAATATTTAAATGGTCTGTACATTAGCAAAGTCTGTTTGCTGCTCTGTTTTAAGGTACACTCCCTTTCCCTGGATCTATTTTACTACATGGACCGGTCTCTACCACCTATCTCTTCAAACTGCCTCCTAGCCTTGTCTTCCTGCAGTCTTATCCAATGCAGGTCACCTAACCCCCAACTGCACCAATGTGATAATTTTCGCACATTTTGACAACACTTCTTCACTTCCCAGGTCCCTACCTATATAACAAGTTAAGCGACTAGTCCTTCTTTTCACCCCAGCTGGTAGAAATATGAAGCTTTTATCTGCAATGGCATACTGGTTGGGCTCTACCTTGCTAGCCATAGCACACACACAGTAATAAACAGCTACTAATGGCTGTCTACATAGGATATAGAGAATACATGTCAGGCTGATATGCACACCACAGGAAACAGCAGAGACCTTGCTTAAGCTGATGTAGAAACAAAAATCCCATGCAGCTCAGGCACAAATCAATAATGTAAGGTGCATGCCAATAAACCTTCAGTAACTGCAGCATCCTTTGAGGCCTAATTTAATGAACTGTCCAGTTCATTTGGAGGCTCAAGTTCAGGTGTTTTTTTGGGGGTGAATTTTGAAATGAAATAAGATTAAGGTTGAAAACATCAGAATTTATTCCAAAATAAGTCAACAGTTGGCAGGCTATTAAAAGTAAACAATCTAACTCGATGCTGAAAGATTATGGCCTCGCTTATCCAAAAACTGTAAAATCCCGCCTGAGGTCAATGGACCTTCCCACTGTCCGCCCCTCGCCCGCTCTGATTCCTGTGGTGAGTGGGGCGGTAAAATTCCAGCAATAAATCGTCAATGAGGCCCTTTATTCCAAGAATGGAGTTTACAAGTGGAATCATAATGCTCCTTCGAACACATCTCTTGGAGAATAACCTCCCAATGGATAAATGAAATAGTTTAACAAATTGAACATATGAATGTTATAATTGACCATGGCAGAAGGTAGATTCTTTCTACTTCAATCAGATTTGTACCATTCTGGGATGTGAAGACTGCTGGATCATGCACGAAAGCCAGATCAGTTATCCTTTCCACGCTCAATGGAACGATAGAAAAATACAGTCCAACAACACGAGAGCAAAATTAACCATACCCAATATGCACAGAATGGGAAACAATCTACACTGTTTTCACTTTGCAAGTTTATTCCTCTGGAGAGTTATGTAATCAGAATTCTAAAAGAATGCTTTCCCATCAAATTTTTTATCGGTATATCTTCCAGCTGGACAAACACTTGATGAGGCATTCACTTGATCAGAAAGAAGAGTACCTCTTTCCAATGTCTCATGCTAAATTACACTGGTTTGACTGGGGGACATCCATTGATCAGAGGCCAATCAGCGTCAATAGCAAAGCACTGGTGTATTACATTGTAATTGACATCATGTGCTAGAGGTTTCCAATGTTTGAAAAGGCAGATTTATTTCCTGCATTAGAGATTGACATAAAAAGGCTATCTAAAGACAAATCACATATTACCTTCCCACCTGACCCCATGCCAAGAAGACACTCTTTATTACCAATTCCAATACCCATTAAAAAAAAACAAATGGCAGAACTACTTTCAGTCATTTTAGAAAGAGGTCCACATTTCCTAACAAACTAAGTTAAGCATCAGTGATGCTGTTGTCACTCCTATTGCCACTCCTATTGCCAACTTTCCTGATATTCCATCCTTTCGTCAACACAGTTGAGGTAAAGGCAGCAGAGATACAGTGTACTGCCTCCATGTAAGTGATGATGTGGAGATGCCAGCATTGGACTGGGGTAAGCACAGTAAGAAGTCGTCTCACAATACCAGTTTAAAGTCCAAGGGGCCTGAGACTCCGAAAGCTAGTGCTGCCAAATAAATCTGTTGGACTAACCTGGTGTTGTGAGACATCTTTCCATGTAAGGGTACAGAAAATGGGGAGGGCAACCACAAGTCATCCTTCTGTCTTCTGTACCCAACTGCCCACACATGTTGGGATTTTGGTTCTGCCCTATTGTACATTTTTTCATCATTCCCTTCACTTAACCTTCAGTTACCACATTCCTACTCTGGAACTTATTCTCTAAACTGAAATGACCTCTCAGCTGTTCTCTGTTCAATCAAAAGCCTGCTTCAGCCCCTTCTAGTTTCTCCACCCACAATGGTTTGGCACCTATTTCTTTGTTTATTTCCATCTGAACAATGCTTTGGGGCATAGTTACATTAAAGATAATATTTAAATACATATTATAAAATAATGAAACATAATCTCAGGCTAAAGAATATGCTCAGAAGACTGCACAAATGCAGAGTGCTTGTTGCCAGAGTGTACATTAGTCAAATAATGCAGCAATGCTCACTTGCGTCACCATTCTATCCAGCAAGATTCAACCAATAAAATCATTTTTAAATATTTTGTCAGACCAAGTGCCAAGTAATTCATTTCTTAGCCAACCACTGCACATTTTTAAATTATCTGATCAACAAAGTGCAAAATACACAAAACTCTTCCAGAAATATTTAGTTACTAGATGGAAAAAAGTATAATGGGAAAATTTCCCCTGCAGGCAATGTGACAATAAATAAAATCTTCAATGTTGAATTATGATCCGATTTTTAACACAGCCGCAGATCCCATATGTCCTCTTCCAATTTTAAATTATTTCTGATCCATTTATTGATGGCATTTTGAACCTTGAAGTAGTCTTGTCTAGTGCTATCTATTTATAGTGTTTTATTCAAAAGACATTGCTGATTTACAGTGCTGCGTACCAATTGTTCTGGTACTCACTTCAGTTAGCTGACTCATCTTGCTCAAATCTGCTCTGATCCAAATTGTTGTCCTTGCTTCCATACTAACTTCTTATCTTTCAGCCCAGACTTCACATCTCTCCACATTATAAGCTCTAACTCAAATGCATTCACCAACATTTAACTCATTGCACAACCTATATTGTCATAACTAAATCTATCAGTGCCTCTCGATTGCAGGCATTCAAACAGATTCCTTGAGAAATGAATCCTGCATATATTTTAGGGAGCAATTCCTTTCTCTTCATTTCTTCAAATCTAACAGCTAACAAGCAAGAGCCCAAGAACAGAAAGAGCATGAATGACCAACTATGTGTTTCTGAGAAGGTTTGTTGAATCCAAGCCAAGAAATTATCATGTGATCTTCAAATATCCACCTCAACCACAGCAATATGCCAAGTGGACCTTGCTGCAACACTCAAGTGAAGCGCAGGATCTTTATAGTGCTGATTTATCAATTAAACCCACAATTTTAACTCGAGACAAAAATGCTACTTCTTGAGCCGAGGCATATTTATTTTTCCCTAACCCTGGCCTTTCCTCAGAGAACACCATTTTAATATTTAAACATTACATCAAGTGACACAATCAATCACCTCCAATAATAGGAACTTGCTGACACGAACCAAGTGAAAATACGTATACCTTGTTCTTCTGCCAAGAATTTGCTAATGTATTAGTTGTCCAACAAAGGATCAGATCTAAGCTTCTGCCACATCCAGTCTTGAATGGTGGTGGGCAACTTACTGACAGAGGCGGCTCCACAAATACCCTCATCCTCAATGATGGAGGAGCCCAGCACACCAGAGCATAATATAAGGCTGACGCATTCACAACTACTTTCATTAGAAATGCCGAGCGGATGCCCCATCTCAGTCTCCTCTGGAGGTCCCCAGCATCACTGATATCAGTCTTCAGCCAATTCGATCCACTCCATCTGATAGCAAGAAACAGCTGAGGGCACCCAATACTGAAAAGGCTATGGTCCCTGATAATATTTCAGCAAGAATACTGAAATCTTGTTTTCCAACCCTCCTGGGCCCCTAGCAAAACTGTTTCAGTGCAGGTTTAACACTGGTGTCTACCTGGCAACATGGAAAATTGCCTAGGTATGTCCTGTGCAGAGGAACAGATCAAATCCAACCCAACACAGTTACCACCCCAGCAGGAACTCTTGATCAGTAAAGTGATGAAAGTGGTCATCAACAGTGCGATCAAGCAGCACATAAGCTGCTCATGGACACTCAGTTTGGGTTCCACCAGCAGTCAGCTCTTGACCTTGCTTCAAACATGAACAAAAAGAGCTAAACTCCAGAGCTGAGGCAAGACTGCCCTCGACATCAAGGCAGCATTTGGCATGGCATCAAAGAGCCCAAACAAAATTGGAGTCAACGGGAGTCAGAGGAAACCTTCTGCTGGTTGGTGTCATGCACAAAAGATGCTGGTTATGGTGGCTGAAAGTCAATCATCTCAGCTCCAGGACATCAATGCAGAAGTTCCTCAGGTTAGTGTCCTACGCCCAACCATCTTCAGCTGCTTCATCAATGACCTTCCTTCCATCATAAGGTCATAGTGGGGATATTCTCTGATGACTGCACAATGTTCAGCACCATTCAGAACTCCTCAGTCAGAAGCAGTCCAAATGCAGCAAGATCTGGACATCATCCATACTTGGGCTGACAAGTGACAAATAACATTCGCACTGCAAGTGCACAAAAAAGACCTTCTCCAGCAAGACAGAATCTAACCATCGTCTCTTGACATTCAATGACATTACTATCACTGAGGGGGAGGAACACTGAGTTATTAGGTCAGGTTGTGGAGGGTAAATCAGTTCAGGGAGGTTAGTGTAAAATGATCATGTACAGTTATCCAGGAGTTAGAATTGTGCTTTTATCTCTGTCCAACATTTCCTGAGTAACTGTCCAGGGAGATACGTCTGAACTCTCCAAAGTCTTGTATTCTAATTCTGTTGGAGTTAAAAAAGAGCATGTAGGACACAGGGCAATTGCTCATCAGCAGTCCAGATTTACATTGGCAATTCCCATGTGGCCAGTGCATCAGGACTTCCGAGGAGTCTCAGTGCATCTTGTGGGTAATCATCCAGAGATCGGAAGTTCTGATCCCCAAATGCGCACACTTCCTATTCACCATGTTGGAGGTTTAACAGACCAACTTGCACCTGTAAAATCTTTTTGGGTATAGGTCCTTCACATTTCTTGGTGCCTTGAATTAATTCCACAGCCACTTCTTCTGAAAATCTTGAGTCTGAGCTAGTTGCCTATCATTATAATGTTACATTTGGCTCTCTTCAACCAGTGGCAGAATTGAAGACCTAACTTCTTGTGCAGCTGTGATTCTGTTACTAAGCTAAAGAAGTCAGATTTGGTAATGACAGCAGATCAGGGAATTAGCATTGATCCACTAGAATCCGACATAAGTGCTGGCATAACTCTCACTTAACTACTGGTTTAGTCATTCATGAGAATAAATGCTGAAAAATTGTCGTAATTCTACACATCTTAAGTTAAAGAGGCAAATTTTACCATCTCATCCACCACAGGATTCGGAGCAGGCGAAGGGCAGACCATAAATCTCGGCTGGGATTTTCCAGTTTCGGGGCGAACATTGCTGGAAAAATCTCACCTATAGTTTGCTTTAAAGATGACTTTACTGACAAAATTCCATCTTATGAAATAGAAAGTTCCAAGCAAATGACAAAATTATAGCATATGAAAAAAGTCGGTGCAGACTTGATGGGCCGAATGGCCTCCTTCGGCACTGCGGGGATTCTAAGGTTCTAAAGACAAGTCTTTTTTTTTACCTATTAAACATAACTATGCCAGTCACCTTAACCAGTCCTTGTCAGAGAAAATTACATATTCTATCAACTTCTCCAGCTATATAGTTTTTTCCTGTATTCCCCATTGAATTGATTAGTGACTATTGTCTATTTACGGCTCTTGGGTTTACTTTTCTGGTCCCCAGGGTTTGCTTGCCAGCAAGTCAAAGGATGAAAACAAATTAAAAAATAAAAAAGTTCCAGCAGTTGCTATTTACAGCCCCTCTAGATCCATTTTTGTTTCTTCATTCTCCCATTACCAGCGCCTCTCACCTTTCCCAATCCCCTCCGTCATCTAATCACAATAAAAGCCCACTAACACCTCTACTTTCTCAGAAGGCTAAGGAACTTTGGCATGTCAGCTATGACTCTCAACAGCTTTTACAGATGCAGCATAGAAAGCATTCTTTCTAGTTTTATTACAGCTTGGTATGGCTCCTGCTCTGCCCAGGACCACAAGGAACTACAAAAGGTGGTGAATGTAGCCCAATCCATCACGCAAACCAGCCTCCCATCCACTGATTTGGTTTACACTTCCCACTGCCTCAGCAAAGCAGCCAGCGTAATTGAGGACCCCCGCACATTCTCTCTTCCACCTTCTTCTGTCAGGAAAAAGATACAAAAGTCTGAGGTCACATACCAACCGACTCAAGAACAGCTTCTTCCTTGCCGCTGTCAGACTTTTGACTGGACCTACCTTGCATTAAGTTGATCTTTCTCTACACCCTAGCTATGACTGTAACACTACATTCTGCACTCTCTCGTTTCCTTCTCTATGAACAGTATGCTTCGTCAGTGCAGCGTGCAAGAAACAATACTTTTCACTGTATGTTAATACATGTGACAATAATAAATCAAAACAAAAATCAAATCAAATGCTGTCTCCCACCTTAGCTCGAAGGGCTAGATGGCCTACTCCTGCTCCTATTTCTTATCACAGTTCTTCCCTTTTGTTATTTATTTCTCTTTCCTCTCTGCCCCATCTTTCCCTGCCTCTGTGCTGGCATAAAAACTTTTCACCCCAAAGAAACGTCATCGACATAAAGGTTTTACTCCCCGCACACGCTGCCAGACCTGCTATTCTGTTTTTATTTCAGATTGCCAGCATCCACAATATTTTGCTTCCTTTCTTGCGACATGTTTGATACTATTCATGCTCCCAGTTATTTCCAGAATTATAATGTGCCTACTAACTAAGCAAGCAATAGATCACACCATAATCGCATTGACACACACGGTTGTACATTATCTATGAACATTTCTCTGTGCACTGAGGATAACGCATAAATTGTTCCAGCTTTATTCTTAGTTGCATTGAAGACAAAAATAAGGCAGAATTCTGATTTACCATGCATAGTCTTTAGTGAATCAAGAAATGCCCACACATATATTATACAAATATATACAAAGCAGCTTGAGTTAATATGACACCATCCATTACAAGATGATCCCATCCAAATCACTCCCTATCAAGTGTTCTATATTTAATCAGAGCATCTGAAAATAAAACAGCATTGACAGGGTTGAATGTCACTGAAGGTGGCTCAATACCTGGAGTCATTTGCCATACCAATCAGCCATATTATTTATCCCTCAGAGTGAAACATTTTAGGAGACATTTTAGGAGATGTCACAGCCCTACTTTAGGCCCGACCTGGGATGATGAGGCCCAGCAATGGGGATTGGCATATGAGGGCGTGGGCTGGATTAGAACACACACATGCCTGTACCTATCCCCATGGACCCTGGTACTTGCGATGGTCAACCCATGGATCTTTTATCCTTCATGACAACCTATATCTCCACGCATCCCCATGGCCCTTTATCGCTCCTCTGGCAACCCCCACCCACTTTTGATTTGATTTATTATTGTCACATGTATTGGAATACAGTGAAAAGTATTGTTGCTTATGCACTACACAGATAAAGCATGCTGTACAGAGAGACGGAGAGAGAGTGTTCTCTCTCTACGACTGTAACACGACAACGTGGTGTTGCAGTCATAGTTAGGGTGCAGAGAAAGATCAACTTAAGAGGTAGGTCTGTTCAAACGTCTGACGGCAGCAGAGAAGATGCTGTTCTCGAGTCGGTTGGTACGTGTCCTGAGACTTTTATATGTTTTTCCCGATGGAAGAGAGTATGTCCAGGATGCATGGGGTCCTTAATTATGCTGGCTGCTTTTCCGAGGCAGCAGAAATTGTAGACAGACTCAATGGATGGGAGGCTGGACTGGGCTTCGTTTACAACTCTTTGTATTTTTTGTTTGTGATCTTGGGCAGAGCAGGGGCCATACCAAGCCGTGATACAACCAGAAAGAATGCTTTCTATGTTGCATCTATAAAAGTTGGAGAGAATTGTAGCAGACATGTCGAATGCCCGTAGCTTCCTGAGAAAGTAGAAGCGTTGGTGGGTTTTCTAAATTATAGCATCAGTATGGAGGGACCAGGGCAGGTTGTTGGTGATCTGGACACCTAGAAACTTGAAGCTCTCAAACGTTTTCACTTTGTCCCCATTGATGTAGATTGGGCTATATCCTCCACTATGCATCATGAAGTTGATCACTATCACCTTCATTTTGTTGACATTAAAGGGAGAGATAACTGTTGTCACAGCAGTTTCTCTGTCTCTTTCCTGTATTCCATCTCATCATTATTTGAGATCCGCCTCCGTACAGTGGTATCATCAGCAAACCTGAAATTCGAATTGGAGGGGAATGTGGCCACACAGTGATAGGTGTATAAGGGAGTATCATAAGGGGCTGAAGACACAGCCATGCGGGGCACAGGTCTTGAGAATGATTGTGGAGGAAGTGTTGCTGTCTATCCTTACTGACTACAGTCTGTGGGTTAGGAAGTCCAGGATCCAGTTGCAGTGGGAGGAGCTGAGCCCTAGGCCACAGAGTTTGGAGATGAGTTTTGTAGGAATAATAGTGTTGAAGGCTGAGCTGTAGTCAACAGATAGGAGTCTGACATAGGTGTCTTTGTTATCTAGGGTGTTCCAGGGTTGAGTGCAGGGCCAGGGAGATGGCATCTACTGTGGACCTGTTGTGGCGATAAGCAAACTGTAGTGGATCCAGGCAGTCTGGGACGCTGGAATTGACTAATCTTTCGAAGCACTACATAATGATGGCTGTCAGAGCCACCGGATGATAGTCATTAAAGCATGCTACCTAGCTTTTCTTTGGTATCAGGATGACGGTCATCTTCTTGAAGCAGATCAGGACTTCAGATTGGTGTAAAGAGAGGTTAAAGATGTCAGCAAATATCCTGCCAGCTGGTGTGCGCAGGATCTGAGTGCTCGTCCGGAAACCCCATCTGGGCTTCTCCACTCATCTCCTGCCATGTCAACTTACCTAGTATCCAGCATGAGAAAACCTCAGGAGCTATTAAAAAATATTTTGATAAAAAAATTCAATACCTCCTTCAACTAATCTCTTAAAAACAAATATTTGTATAACCACTCAACTGTCAAACTGCTTCCATGACAGGCACCCCACTGAGATAATGATAGGTTGTTTAACAGTCATGCAGCACAGATTCTATAATGATAACCTTCAGGCTTATGTCAGCAGTCAGTAATATGGTCAACACTGACTTTTTTTAAACTCCACCTTTCTTTTACATTAAAGTCCTTTACAGCTTTGACCGTTCTAATGAGTTTTGACAGTTCTTTGAATGCATGACGGTGAGCTCATGCACTTCTTACACGCTTTTACATCTATTGTCTTTCAACAATTCTAAAGGCCACCTGACCTATCACAAAAGAGTTCCTGATCTCTACCGAACGTGTCCCAGGGTGATAACCAGAAGGGTGCCTTTCCTCTCCAAAATCCACCCACATCTACAAGGTTCTGACTTGATCTTACCAGGTCTACTGACACTTCACTACAACACCAAAATTAAGAGTGGTGAGAGCTGCTGATTTATATGGGAAGCTCTCTCCATGAACCATGAATGTACAATTTAGAACCCATGCCTATTTCCTCTACAAAAATGGCAGAGGTCTGGTTCAGGGGAGGGACTCCCAAATTTGGGCTCACGCCTTTCCATTTATGCTAAAATGGTATATACATCTCCGGCCCAATCGTCTAACATTGTCTGAGCAATTACTGTCAATTAGGTTGAGACTGCACCAAATTATCCTCGGATATAGCTGTAATGCTAAATGCCCTGGGCAGACAGAATTTGGCTTCTGGGCTCACTCTAGATTGGATTAGCACCATCTATCAATACTGGTCAGCATCCATTTACATTATATTTAAAACATAAGTTGGATTTTCGCAGAACTGTACCCAACTGCATCCCACACTACCACACTCCCCTCACCTGAATGCAGTGGTGTGGGATGCAGTTGGGTATCCTGATACCCAAGTCTTATATCTGTGTGTACTCTCTTTCAACTTTGACCATGTTAACATATTTTGTCCACATTTATAATAGAACCTGCTCATGCAAACTTGTCATTCTGCAATTACAATGCCTTTTAGCCATGTTGTTAAAACAAGTGCATCTGTGCGTTCGGAGTGGGATAGGGAGCAGCAGAAAAAGTGTAAAAGAAAAATCCCGTGCATCATTTCATCAAGCAGAGTTCTCCAGGAATCTTTGGAAACATTTATCCCTCAACCAGCAAAAACTGATCATCTAGCCCTCGTTTAGGAGGATGTGCTGTGTGCAAGTTGGCTGACATAATCCTTACAACAGTGGCAACACTTCAGAAGTACTTCATTGGCATTGGAATATGCTTCTACACAAATGCTGGCTTTTTGCTTTATCTCTTCCTACTAGTGTTGACACTATAATGCCTCAATTTTGCATCTTCCACCTCCTCAGCCTGTACAGCAGCCAAACACCCATGCAACAATTAAATCTACTTCTCGATTTACAAATTGCCTTGTTTTTCTATTTAGCCACAAATAGTAAAATTCAATAAAATACAATGTAATAATGAAAATGTGAATAGCATGCAAGACTAAGATTTTTACTGAATTATTTGCATCCCTTGGTCAATCACCATAAAGCCTCTGGCTGTCTCAGCCTAGCAGACCTCACCCATCCGGTAATAGATCAATGTCATTACCCGTCTGAAGAAAGCATCATTAACGAGCTTGACAACTGTGGGCAGCAAGTTTCAACATACCACACTGAACCCCCAACCTCCACTGACCACCAGAATGAGCTGGTGGCATAGAAATTGAGGGCCACTGTGACCTTTACAGCAATTGGTGACCACCCACACCGTTGGATGTGATCTCCAGCCCAATCATCTGCCATCTCATGATGACAGTGTCCCTAAGGAGGCGTAGCTTCCCTTGGCACTGGGCCTCAGACATGTTGAAAAGGCTGGATGGCTGCCTGTACACCTGGCTGCAGGGTAGTGACGTATCCTGTGGACACTGCCTTGCACTCCCTGCTGGCCCTGCATCTCTCCTCCCATCGTTGGCCCCTTGGGATGCTGCTTGGGATCAGCTGGCCTCCTCTCCCTCCTCAGAGGAGGACTTAGCAGCTGAATATACAATGCCCATGATCAGAAACACACAAGGTACTGACTCATGCATCTCAGGATGCACCCTGCTGAAATGTTCAGACAAGATGGCAAGAAAAATGTAATCCGAAACGAAGCCATCCAGGCATGCAATGCACAAGAAATAAAAGAGAAATCTCTCAAATCAAATAAACTTCACAGCAATAAACTCTAAAGTGACAGAGCCTTTGTTCTGGAGGCCTTTTATCCCACCCATGGATGAGAACCTGAGGAAAACATGTTAGTTGCCCGCACATGTCCTGGCTACAAAACAGCACAGGTAATGCAAAATTGTTTTCAATTGGTAAAATAATGGTCTTTTTACCCTTTCAAGTGTCGATGGGTGTGCTTCTGACTCCCGTGCATGCCCGGCAACCATAGAATTATAGCAGCAATAGGGTGCACTCCTGATGTCATCTCTCAATTTCATGCGAGTTCGGGTCAGGCACTCGCTCAGTTTAATCACATAAAATTCTGGTGCAAGGGGAATCATTTCCCTGATGAAACACTTCCACTTCTTTGAAGGCGTTGTTGTTCATGAAGTAGATAGAGGTACCCTGTAGGTTACAGGGCTGACACAGAGAGAATAGGAGCAGGGGGAAGCCATTTGGCCCTTCGAGCCTGCTCCGCCACTCATTATGATTACGGCTGATCATCCAACTCAACAGCCTAATCCTGCTTTTTCCCCATAACCTTTGATCCCATTGGCCCCAAGTGCTATACCGAGCCACCTCCTGAATACATTCAATGTTTTGGCATCAACTACTTCCTGTGGTAATGAATTCCACACACACACCACTCTTTGGGTGAAGAAATGTCTCCTCATCACTGTCCAAAATGGTCTATCCTGCGTCCTCAGACTGTGACCCCTGATTCTGGACACACCCACCATCGGGAACATCCTCCCTGCATCCACCCTGTGTAGTCTTGTTAGAATTTTAAGTCTCTATGAGATTCCCCCTCATTCATCTGAACTCCAGTGAAAACAATCCTAACCTAACCAATCTGTCCTCATCCCCAGGATCAGCCTGGTAAACCTTCGCTGCACTGCCTGTTTCCATTTGCAATGTAGTCAGACTGTATAAAACTTTTTGACCAAGCTCTTTATGAAGGACATTAATGAAACTAAAAGCCACATAAAACCAGGGTTGACACTGAGAAAGGTAACAAAAGTAACGAACAAGGAATATCAGATTTGGGTGAGAGATGTTGACATTTAGGAATTAATGTTTGCACCTCTGTTCAGTCTAACCAACATTCTTGATCTGAATACTGCAACCAATTGTCAGCTGGTCAAAATTTGCAACGGATTAAATATAAGAGGGGTTAAAAAAAGTAAAAGCTAAATTTCAATCAGTAATGCAATTGGGGGGGGGACATATGGCAAATACAATTTAACACTGAAAAAGCTTTAAAAGACAGACTGATAAAGTGAGAGAGAAGCATACAATGAATCAATTTCAATTAGCACTGAAAGGCAGTCAGGGGTGATGGTATTCACCTCTCATTCAGTGTTCAAATATATTTGGCGAAGCAATTAAAAAGGAATGCCAAGATAAATTGGACGGTGAAACAGAAGTTAGGCTAAGACTTCAGAATGCAGAGGTTAGATCATATTTGGAATATGTTCATTCTGGTTGCTGTGCCACAATGGTTTGGTTGCACCGGAAAAGCTATCGAAAACTAACTATAATCGATCAAGTACAAAAAGCGATGAGCTATGAGAATAGATTAGAGAAGCTTAAATTTAACATTCTAGCAATGTGACAGATGCGAGGAAGATCAAAGGATTTAAAATACTAAAATGGGACAGGTTAGCTAAACACAGTCAGGGAGTAGAGCACAAGGCAAATTCATAAAATAAACTTCAGAACAGGACAAGGCAAACATTTACTCAAAAACGTGCCAACAGTCATATTCTTCAAAGTGAAAATACTGGTAAAAGATGTTGGCACGTACAAAACACAATTCAACATTCTTGATGGATGGGTTAGTTTTCTAGTGGATAGGCTAAAAATCTTTTCTTGTCCTTGGATTATTTTGTGTCCCAAAAATAAATGGCAAAAGCTACAAACAGAAAGAGGCGACTGGCATGAAAGACAATCTCCAAACTCTCCTAATAAAAGAATGAGCAGACACAAAACTAATTGAGAATAACTTTCTACAACACCAATTGAAAAATATGTCTGAATGTGCTTTATACAGGGGTGCAGAGGAGCGTAACAACAGTAAAACTTCACACACAAGTCTAGAACAATTCTGTGTGCCCAATGATCTTGGCTTAAGCATCAAGCCAGTCAAAATTCTTATCAATGGATTCACAGTGATTTGATTTTTTTCTGTTGTTCTATATTAAATGTGACAAAGTGGTGGACAGTCAATATGAGAACTCACACTGCAGGGATCATGCAATGCCTGCAGTGCAGAAGGAGGTCATTCAGCGCATCAAGTCTGCACTGACAACAATCCCACCCAGGTCCTATCCCCATAACCCCACATATTTACTCCACTAATCCCTCTGACCTATGCATCCCAGGGCAATTTAAGGGGCAACTTAGCATGGCCAATCAACCTAACCTGCACATCTTTGGACTGTGGGAGGAAACCAGAGCACCTGGAGGAAACCCATGCCGACATGGGAAGAACTTGCACACTCCACACAGACAGACAGTGACCCAAAGCCGGGAATTGAACCCAGGACATGGGAGCTGAGAGGCAGCAGTGCTAACCACTGTGCCACCATACTGCCCAAGGAAAATGCAGTGCTGATGGCTATCTTTCACTGAAATGCAAATTTAAACATTGTTCAGTAACTAAATGATGTAAAATGCTTTACAAGTAATAAGAACACAAGTGGCATTAAAACAAAGTGCCAGGATCACTCAGCAGGCCTGGCAGCATCTGAGGAGAGAGAAAAGCAGAATTAATGTTTGAACTGGAACTGGACCTTCTCTGTGGCACTGGAACATGCTATTAAGCACCAGTGAAGACAATGAATGGATCTTCAATCAAATCCACATGGGCTCTGAAATTATACACCAGAATTCAACAGTAACGCACAAAATCCTGTTGTATTGAAATATGCCCTTCCCCCCACACGCACAGAATGCTCAGCACCTTTATTTAGTATTGATTGCCACTGTAGCAGTAACGGGAGGATTGAAACAAAACAACTTGATATTAATAAGTAGTCAGAGACCAATTACAGTACTGAGCAAGTCAATGCTTGGATTTTTATTTTAAATTTGTGCTTCTGAACCTTCCATGTGTGATGCCGGTCTGTATCATTATTAAAGATCTACAGCGCTACTTGATCTAATCAAATTAGTTTCTGCAGCAATAATACAATAGCAGCTTCCTCAGCTTGAATGCCAGTGACCCACAGTGTGCAGCTTCAGGCTCTATTTATGCTACAGTATGTATTGGAATGCAAAGAAGTATGATCCTCTCCAGCCGCAAGTTGTAGTACAAATCCAGAAAGAAGAACTGAACTGGAGTTAGACATGCTGGAATATCTAACTGCACTCTTACATGTCACAACTGTCAGATGGACTTGTACACCATTATAATCGATTCTACATTGCGTACACCGTATGTTACATTATTGGCATACAATTTGATGTCTAATAAATGACCTACGTACAGCAGGAGGCTGTCAATATCTTCAGCTTTTTCTTTGCTAATGTCTACATTGGAAACAAGATTTTCCTTTTGTTTTAAACCGGTAACAAAGCTGGTCTCATCCTATTTTTTTCATTGATAATTTGTATGTGCCTTGCCAGCTTTATTTTAATGCTAATGTCAGGGGAATGGGTAGTGAACATTGGCTGTTAATGGTAAGAGGTCAGCACATTCACTCAAAACCAATTCACTTACACTAAAGTTAAAAATCAGACTCCGAACATTGAATCTCTGTTGATACAGCTTGGACAACACCTTTCTTCAGGTAAGAGTTGTTTACTGTAGAGCTTTGACTAACCTTGGCTGGTTACAATGGGAGACAGCACTTTTGTTTTAAATCATGACTGCAGTGGAACACATAAGGCTACAGTTTGTTTGAACCCATAAAATATACAGAATTATATGTTTTACGCAAATACTGGACACGTCCTCTAAACATAAATCTCTAGAGTGTCAGTATTACATGAAAAAGAGGTTTTTCCAGGGAGCACAAACAGCCAGTATAGCTTGATTGACCACACAGTCACCAAAACACCAACAACCACTTGTGCCATCATTGTCACATCTACCTGAGAATGATAGTGGGACATTGTCCACAGAGATTTAAAAGTTGGCAGAAACACCTGTAAAGTTGGACAATAGCCAGTCAATGTCAATCAGTTTCAGTCTTGCAGGCAAACTGCAATAATGACTCAAGGGGATGGTGCCATACTGTGGCAAACCATGTCAAACAAGCAATCAAGTGATGGGCTGACCTTTTTGCCTGCAAACTTATCCTTTCCTGTGAGTCCTCCCCTCTGAGCCTTGGCCAGTCTGCTGATAGCTGGAGATGCCTCAGAATCCCTACAGTGCAAAAGGAGGCCATTTGGCCTATCGAGTCTGCACCAATCACAATTCCACCTAGACCCTATTCCTGTAATCTCACATATTTACCCTGCTAATCCTCTGACACTAGCATCAATTTAGTATGGCCAATTTTTGAACTTCTGGGAGGAAACCAAAAGCATTCGGAGGAAACCCAAGCAGACACAGGGAGAATTTGCAAACTCCACACAGGCACCGACCTGAGGCTGGAATTGAACCCAGATCCTTGGCACTGTGAGACAGCAGTGCTAACCACCGTGCTGCTGCCTGTGTCTCTTGAGCCTTGACAGTCTTCCAGGTTGCCCCCACCCCCCTCCACTGCTTTCCATTTCTTTAACAGCCAGAGGTAATTTTCCATTTCACTAGTACATTACCTGGACCCATCACTTTGCGAATAATTCAAAATCAGCAAATTAGTTGAAACGTTCTATCAGCAGCTGTCTAAAATATCTAACCATTCATATTTAAACTGCATTCACCATAATATCTTAGCTAAAAAGTTGTACAGTTGCTTCAATTTCTGAAATGTTGGTTTACAATCAAGGAACCAGTAACGTTTTCAGAATAGAAAACATTGGACAACCAAAGTGTACTTTGTATCTCTGTGGTGCTGCTGCTGGCTAACAGAGCAGATGGATCAATAATTTATTTTCAACTGCTCTGGGGGTACACCACACAAAACCAAACAGCAATTGTACTCGATACTCCAGCAAAGCCTAGTCCCAAACTTACATGAACTTTTGTGTAGCATCAGAAGAAGGTCTCACAGGAGGTTGTTCTGAACTGGTCAAGGACAATGACATCCAGCAGTTGCAATTGGACCTCTTGGATAATCAATTATTCAAGAATTCTACTTCCCCTCAAGTTAAAGGCTGGAACAAAATGAGGATGCTTCTCTGTAATACTAACTAATCAATAATATTTTCAAACAAAAACACACAAAATTTCACTTATTAAAAGGGAGTGTTGTCCATAATCTCAAAATGACAAATGTTTTGTCATTTCTGCCATAGAAAAATGATGCGAGTTAACAATTATTGTCTGGTCAGACAGAGCACAACTGAAACACGCTTCAACATGCCATTTGTTGCCCTTGCTACACTTTTATCCTGCACTTCTATCCTACAGGATTAATAATAACTGCAAGTAAATTTTTCACTTGCAGTGTTGCCGAAAGTCAGCCCAAATCTTCGACTGCTGTTCTGAATTCGGTACTGACATCGACATTTTGTTGCACTGCAAAATTGAACCACCACATCCCGAAGTTTCAATAATTTGTGTCGAAGAGCGGAAGGGGGGAGTGTATGAGGCATATAGCACCAACCAATCTGCTGCCTGCCCTTTCAACTAATAATCAGCAACAGCAGCTCAATAATTTATGCAAGTTCTTAACTCAATCCCATTTATTGCTGCAATGCTTACATGGTTCAATACAGTGCAGAGAGAATCAAGTTTCAGTCTGCACAGGCAGCAAATATGAGTTCATTAAGATTTATAGTTTGCTTACCCACGCAGACTTAAAGCATATATGTATTTCTTTGTCAACCAGTAATGTCCTTTGCACTCTCCAGTATCCTTTGACCAAGGGGACAAAGATACAACAGCTGCTTAGTGGGCCTGCTGCAGCCGGAAGCTTTTTGGAATTGCCGTCATGTTTCCCCTTGTGGGCAGTCGAGAGCAAGAGGTCATAGTTATGGAGCGAGAGGAGATAGGTTCAAAACTGAGATGAGGAAAAACTACTTCTCTCAGAGGGTTGTGGATCTGTGGAACTCACTGCTCCAGTATGCAGTGGAGGCAGAATCAATTAACAGATTCAAGAAAGAAATACATATGTTTGAAGGGGCTATGGAGAACAGACAGGAAATTAAGAGTTAGGAGCAGAAGTAAGCAATTCAGTCCTTTGAGCCTGCTCAGCTATTCAATCAGTTCAGGGCTGATGTCTCCCTGGTCTCAAATCCGGCTGGAGTTGAAACCAGGATAAGACTGGCCATGATCACGTTAGAAGGTGGAGTGGGCTCAAAGGGCTGAATTGCCTGCTCCAATTCCTAATTCTTATGTTCACATCCCACCTCCCTCTGGCTGGCTGGTGCTCATTTGCTGCATGGTGAGCTCAATATTGCAAATTTGTGATTTGAAGTTATGTATTTACAGGCCAGATAAAAGGTAATGGGAATGCCAACCACCATAAGAGGTAGTTGGGGTGGCACAGTGATTGGGACTAGTGCCTCACAGTGCCAGGGACCTGGGTTCAATTCCAGCCTTGGGTCACTGTCTGTGTGGAGTTTGCACATTCTCCCTGTGTCTGCTTGGGTTTCCTCCAGGTGCTCCGCTTTTCTCCCACAGTTCAAAAATGTGTCAGTTAGGTTGACTGACCATGATAAATAGACCCTAGTGTCAAGGGAGTTAGCAGCGTAAATATGTGGAGTGACAGGAATAGGGCCTGGGTGGGATTGTGGTCGGTACAGACTCGATGGGCCAAAAGGCCTCCTTCTGCATTGTAGGGATTCCATTCTATGATTCATAACTCACATGAATGCTCAGCATTTTTTGTGGTTGGCATCTCCAAAGAACATCCACCTCCTGCTGGGCCAGGGAGGGAGTTTTTGTATTTATATATAAAGTTTATTAAATAAATCAGAAGGAAGGCTTACATTAACACTGCAATGAAGTTACTGTGAAATTCCCTAGTCGCTACAGTCTGCCACTTGTTCAGAAAAATAAACCTAACCGGAGGACTTGGAGGAAACCCATACAGACACAGGGATAACATGCAAACTCCACATGCACAGTGACCCAAGCTGGAAATTGAACCCAGGTCCCTGGCACTGTGAGGCATCAGTGCTCACCACTCAATTAGCAGTGCTAACTGTTCTGCTGTGAATGGAAGTAATTAAACATGGGGTGAAACAGAAACCGTGTCGCAGGAATACAAATGCAGATTATAATGGGGTTTGCACCTCAAAAAACGTTTCAACAAAATCATTTTCAACATTAAAGAATTGAACTATTAAATAGATTCAATTTGTTACTTCATTAAAAGTCTGCTTATCTTTTCAATAGCACATCAATGCTTCCCACTCATACTAAGAGTTGGAGCTTGTTATGCATGAACACAGATTGAATTCTCTGATCTTCCATATAGAAATGTCTTCAGCATTTGCACATACTCAGCCATTTTTTTTTAAAATCAGCAAACTTTGGATTTTCCAAACCATTAGTGAAGAATAATAAGCAATATTGGAATGTCATGTGGACAATCTCTCAGTTTCACATTCGATCATGGAAAACGTTGTCAGGTCAGAAAGACCTGAAAACCAACTATCAGGATTTAACAAAACTCAATCTTACATCCTAACTCCCCAAAAAAAGCCCACTAACAAACTTTAAAAGCCACCAAATGGCATAAGTTAAAAAAAACTTTAATTAAAATGTTTGTGATTCAATAAGTAGGCATCCTTTGTTGTCAATAATTCAGTAGATTGTGAGTTATCTCTCAAGTTCCAACTCTCTTCACACATCAAGGCACGATTCTAATAGCAAGTACCACTTCAAAGAGTCAGAATCCAATGATGAGTTCAACACATCTAAATCTTTATTAACAATTTAAGTTAGAAAGCCACTTACGACTCAGGGTTAATTGGCTACCAATTGAATTGTTAGATCTTAAATAAGCCAAAATTAGTTTGTTTTCAACATATTACATGAGGCCAAAGATAGACTGAACGTCGTATTAAGTTTGCTGCAAATTTGATGGTGTACAGCTGGACTGTTTTTCTGTAGCTTTGATGCATTGGCTAAACGTGCACAGCACATCACTGGTGATACTATCTTGTTCTAATCATATTAAGTACAAATACTTGGCCAGGATGATAATTTGTAAATATCATTAGACTAACTTCAGAGTCAAGTGTCTTTGTATAAAGTTCAGTGCCATTTGGATACAACTTAATGTACGACATACAATGGCCTTGTGGTTTATGGTACTGATTAAGTAGTCAGTAGATCATGGCGGAGTCCTTAGCTCTATCCAATGTCTTCTAAACATTTTTGAAGGGCCAGGGCAATTAATGACAGGGAGCCAGCTCACCACCCAATGAGGTGAACAATCTGAAGGCCTTCCAGCACTCAGCAGCCTGACTGACAGAGGTCGGGACTGCCAATGAGATAAACGTAGAGAGAGAGAAGGGAACGTTAAGTTGATTTATTTTTAAAACCTACAGCTGCCTAGCCCAAGACCCTGGAGGGACCACAACCATGTTCTCACCCTACTCCCCAGTAATGGCTCAACAACTGCTGCGGCTCTGGAGGGTGGGTGGTGTTTCTCTGTGTGGCACTGCTGAAAGATCACTAAACTGAAACTTTAACTCCATTAACACTGCCAGACTGCCAAATATCTCAAGCATCTTGTTTTTACTTCCTGCCCTTCCAAGTTTGTAGAGTAACTCACGCCTGTTCCAATTCCCAGAGAGATCAATAACTTTGACTGATCAGAAGAATCACAACAAGATTTTAAGTTTGAGGGCTTTTACTGTTAACAAAAAGCAACACTGACTAACCACTATTTAGTACATAGGACAATATACCATAGGAACAAACCCTTTGACCCATCAGATTTGTACCAATTCCTAATCCTTATTTCAGACTCACTACTTATTGCCCATATGCAGTTTCTATCTCTCTGTTCACCTCACATTCACGTGTCTTATCAAGATACGTCTTGAATTTTGCTAAGGTGCCTGCTTCAATCACCTTCACTGGCAATGTGTTCCAAACACCCACCGTCTGTAATATCTATCTCACTGCACGTCTCCAATAAACTTTCCCTCTCACCTTGAGCCTGTGCACTCTTGTAGTTGACCTTTTTCTTTTATAATCATTAGAAAAACAAATATTTGTAGCTATAGCCCCACAAAGAGTTAACCCTTGCTAATGTGTTAAGAGCCTTTAATCAAACTGTGAACTTACAGCTCCCCACCCCACTGTGACACTAGGTTGATAAGCAGTAATGACAGCCCTCAGGCATACATTAACAGCTATTGAAATTGCAAGCACCAATTGTTTAAAACAGCAGGCTGTTTTTTTCAGATGATTTTAAAGCACAGGATATTTAAATAACTTGACAGCTTCACGGATCTCATCTGCATTTATAAACATTCACATCTACTATTAAAAAACTAAGGTACACACTTCAGGAAACAGGTCGTGCACAGTTCAGCTTTCCCACTGTGTGAGTCACATCCCACCCCTTTCCCCTACCAGCAGAAATAGAGAGGTGAGAAACCTTCATTTTGAATAAGATGCAGGATCGCCACGAAAACCCCGCCCAAAGTCTAGCCACAGTCAGCATACAGGCTCTTGGCCTTGCCCACAGATGTAAACATCTTGCACATTCATAGCAAACCTGGACCCCTCTTGTCCCCATAGCAATGAAGTCGCTCAAGCTTGTTGTCCAGCAGAATTCAGAGGTCACATGACCACCTTCATTACTCCATTCTACCTTAAAGAGATAGTTCCCAAAGCAGAACAGCCTTTATAAGCTTTGTACTTGTTATAAGTTGTACATGCTGTCTATTCAAACCCTTTCCACCCAAACCCTCAATATCCTTTAATGGCATGTTGTTTTGACCCCAAAGCCTTGTTATCCTTTGATACTCATCCAAGAGTCAAAGATTCCCTACAGTGCAGAAAGAGACCATTTGACCCATCGAGTCTGCACAAAGCACCCCATTCAGATCCTATCTCCCTAACCCATATATCCTGGGACATCAAGGGGCAACCTAGCATGGCCAATAAACCCAATCTGTACATTTTTTGGACTGTGGAAGGAAATCGGAGCACCCAGATGAAACCCATAGAGACACAGGGAGAATGTACGTATGTGCAAATGCCACTAGACAGTTACCCAAGGCAGGAATTGAACCCAGTCTCGGGTGCTGTCAGGCAGCAATGCTGACCACTGTGTTAGGCAGCCGGAACTGTGCCACCGTGCTGCCCCTAATAAATGCCCCCATTTCTAAGGGGAAGGTGGCTCTCACCCTGACAGAGCTTCAATCTGGGAAGACTCAGGGGCCCAATGGTTTTGGATATGAATTTTAAGGAATTTAAAGGCTTGCTAGTAAATTCTATGATTGGTGCGTGTAACCATTCCTTTGAAGCAGGTCTACTGCTGCAGTTGCTTCATGAAGCGAAAAGCTCCTTAATTTTGAAGGCAGACAAGAAACTCACTCTTGAATGTAGATTTGAAATTGTTGTACAAAATGCTGGCTTAGAAAACAGTCCTCTTCTAAATCAGCCAGGGCAATCAGACTGAGTACAAAGAGGGACAGAATTTATGTAACAGCATCAGGAGGTTATTAAATATCATTCAGGTCTTTCAAAAGCAGACACTGGATAGTTTAGCGATCTCCTTGGGTGCAGAGAAAGCTTTTGACTGGGTGGAATGAAATTATTAACTTATACATTATACAGATTTGAGTTGGGGAGTTCAAGTGGATACAAGTGCTTCATAAAAACCCACTGGCTTGCTAACTGTTCTTACTAACAGTTATAGATCTGATGATTTTAGTCTTCAGCGAGACATTGGGTAGGGCTGCCCTTTTTCCCTGTTATTGTTTGCATCAGCTATAGAGGCCCAAGCGGAGGCAATTATAATCCTTTAGTTGTGGGCCATTCAGTGGAAGAAAGCAACATAAGATTACACTCTGCCTGGATGATGTGTTGCTATTCATATCTAAGGTGGATATTTCTGTTCCAACTATTGTTGATGACGTGGGCACATCTAGCCTTTTCTTGGGCTAGAAAATTAATTTTGTGAAGTCTAAGCACCCCCCCCCCCCCACCCCTGCTGATTTCTTAAGGTCCCCCTTAAGATTTACTTTCTTGGGTATTTTTTGTTACCCCGTCTTTCAGGCATTTGATTGGGGCAAATTCCTCCCATCCCACCTCATTTGCATCTATCAAGTGGGACGTACATTGTCCTTAATCGATATTGTGGCACCTGCTAAAATGAATGTGCTGCCTTGGGTTTTATATCCTTTCTAGATACTGCCAATCTTGCTTTCTGCTCAGGTCCCCTAGGAGACTATTGGGACATTCAGTTCTTTTTGCATGGAACAAAAGGAAGCATCACTTAAAATTGGGCAAACTGCAGCTTCCCAAGTTCAAATGGGAATGGGGGAGGGGTGGTGTGTGCTAGGGGAACTGAATATTAAAATGCATTAGTTATCCGCTCATCTAAGGTTCATACGTAGAATGGGTAAGAGGGAAGCCTTCCTCCGTTTGGCTCAATATTGAAGCTGTCCAGTCTGCGTAGCTGTCCTTACTGGCCCTGTTATTATGCAGGGATTTCAAGACTGTGCTTGACAAATCCTGTAATCATTGAAAATCCTATAATCATTAGCACTCAAGAGCACGGAGGATGGTTTGTGAGTTGGAAGGGAGATCTAATTTAACTTCCATTCTCCCTCCGGATTTCCCACCAGATCATAATACACCATGGATTTGACATCTGGAGGGACAGAGGTCTTTGTAGGATGGGCAGCATGTTTAGTGGTGATTCCCTGTTAACTTTCTCGATCAACAATTTGATATCCCAAAATGCTCCTTTCTTTAGGTATCTACAACTCAGGCTTTATCCGTAGGAAGACATCTCTACATTTAAATGCTAATGGTTCCCCAGTGGAAAAAGAATCCTGATATCCTGGGAACCCAAGCAATTACTCAGCAAGTCTTATAACACTATATTCTAGATCCTGTGTGGATATACAAGAGACTCTGCAGTCTTGGCAAAAAGGCTTTGCAGTGAATATTGATGAAGTGACTTAGGGTGATATATGGGAAAATGCCAATAGAATCTCACTCTGTAATAGAATGATGGAGACTCAGCTTAAAATAATACACCATCTGCATATTACACCAAGCTTAAGTCACAGGACTAACCCAACTATATCTTTGCTGTGCCAAGTGCAAAGTAATCAGAGGAGACTGTACGCTGTGTTTGGTCCTGTCAAAATTCAATCCGACTGGCCTAGCATACTTAAAGACCTAGGAAAATATTTGATCTCAATGGAATTCCTAACCTGTATACTCCAGTCCAAATTGGATGCATTCCAAAAAGTATGGAGCCCCTATCTCAAATATATAGTTCTGTCATATCTAACTTGCTCCTACAAGGTTTACCATAAACCATGTACTACTGTCTTTAACATGCTGTACGCAAAGGCGTGCATCTTTTTGCTATGTTATGTCCTCAAACAAAAGAAGCAGCAAAGATTCACCTACAATGACAAATAAAATTGTGCGTTGTCGAACCCTACTACCAATTAAAATGTATGTGCTAGATTTGCTCAACAAATTTCCAGCCAAGGCAGGAAATTTTCCACTCACCGTCCAAGTATTGCAATTGAGCACCTGCACTCCCAGCACAGAATGGCTGTACACAGGTTCACTTCCTCATTCTGTTAAATTTCCAAATCCAATCATGATACACCAGGAGGTGCAGCACATGTGATATGGCACTGCATTGCTTTGTGGAGGTGGAGGTGGAGAGAAACCAAGTTGAGTCTTTAATTAGCTGCTCATGCATAAATGCCTACAGGAGAATGTCATTACACCATGACAAATTTACATAGGCAGGTCTCTGCACAGGTTGATGACATTGTCACGTATATCATGTATATAAATACAACAGAATGAATGCCTAATAAGCAGGGATGGATTGCATCATCCCATTATCCCTTGAATTCTAATATCCACTGCGCCATATTTGGTCTTGTGTCAGATCAACCAAAAGTTTTCAATGAAAGAAATGTTCTTCTATCTAAAATAAATCCCTGAAGAGGGCTGCAGGATCTCTGTTATCACGGCAAAATTAAAACCCTTATCGTTACAAAGTCTGTGATTCTGTGTTCTCGGTTGTCTTCAAAGGGCCGATTTGATTAAAAGGAAGCAAAGTAAATCGAGTACCTCGGAGTGATTATAAAAACAATCAGATAACTAGTAATGTTTCATAAATCACCGCAAACCAATGATTCAGCCTCAGAAACTATCGGATATTACATAAAATCATTAAACTTTAATGTTACATAAATAATTTAATTTTTGAAAAAAAAATCATGCATTAATGTGTATTTGTTTGCTTGTGGATTCCAACCATCAGTAGCTTTCCTGTCTTTGATATGTTGTGTCATTCAGACAGAAGTAGTTAAAGCAGTACCCAAGAGTCAACTCACACAAATCCTATTTGTGAGACTTACCAAGGCATCTGCTAGCTCCTTGGGAGATGAAAAGTGTAAAGGGATGGCCTGCTGGGAGGGCAGTGTTCTGTTGTAATAAAATTTGATTCCAGTTAAGCACTCAGCTCAGTGTTGAGCACTCCACATCCAGCCCTCCCGTTACCTTGCATCACTTCAAAACGCCACATTATTCGGTAAATCACTTTGGATTACAAAGTCAAATACCTTAGATGGTTACCATAAAAAATGCTCATTTATTCTTTCTGCCCCCACGAGGGGCTGGAAGACATTTGGTTAAGCTTCACAAACATGATTTAAGTAAGCCTTCTCTGCAATGTATCTAAAAGCTATGGTGCCAATTCTGCAGGCAGAAAAATAATCTGTTGCTCCTTTATACAAAAATGGTTTAATTTTTAATCTTATTAAACTAGAAAGAATGCAGAAAAAATTTACTAGGGTGCTACCAGGACTTGATGGTTCAAGTTATAAGGAGAGGCCGGATAGACTGGAACTCTTTTCCCTGGAGCATAGGAGGCTTAGGGGTGATCTTATAGAGATCTATAAAATAAGAGGGGCACAGATCAGTCAGATACTCAACATCTTTTCCCAAAGGTAGGGCTATCTAAAACTAGAGGGCAAAGGTTTAAGGTGAGGAGAGAGATACAAAAGGTTCCAGAGGGCCAATTTTTTCACATAGAGGGTGGTGAGTGGCTGGAACAAGCTGCCAGGAGGTAATGATAGAGGCAGGTACAATTTTGTCTTTTAAAAAGTATCTAGACGGTTACATAGGTAAGACTGATATATAGAGGGATATTCCCAAATGCAGACAATTGGGAATAGCTTAGTGGTTAAAAAAGGGGCAGCATGGACAAGTTGGATCGAAGGGCCTGTTTCCATGCTATAAATTTTCGTATAATGTTTGCAAAATATAACAACCTATTTTCCATTTTGAAAATACTAGTAGGTCTCCCATGGTCTTGCCAACATTCAACTGGAAGCTGGAACACAAGTTTACCAATTCCTGCAGGCTTAAGGTACCCTGAGCATGACTGCAATAAGCCACTCACTAACAAAATCAACTTTGCATATATTACTGCAATAAAACAAGATAATTGTGAAGCTTCCATCTTTAATGTCAGTAAAATATTACAAAACATGTGACTTTATAAATGTGCTGAAATGCAACTTCTGTTTAGTTTGTTCTTTGCTCCCTAGAACCTCTCATTCTTGGTTAGGTTATATGAGTGGAATTTTTATGACATCCCTGTCCCTGTCAGGCAAGGAGGAATTGGTCGAGCTAGGGAACCGTGGTGCACTAAGAAAGTTGGTTCGCTGGTTAAAAAGAAGAAGGAGGCTTATGTCCGGATGAGACTTGAGGGCTCAGGTAGTGCACTAGAAAGCTTTTGATTGGCTAGGAGGGAATTAAAGAGTGAGTTAAGAAGGGCTAAAAGAGGACATGAGAAGACTTTGGCTGATAGGATTAAGGAGAATCCTAAGGCGTTCTATAGATATGTTAAGAACAGAAGGTTGGTTAGGGCAAGATTGGGGCCAGTTAGAGACAGCAGAGGGAATTTGTGTGTGGAGCCGGAAGAGATTGGAAAGGCATTGAACCAATATTTCTCTTCGGTGTTCACGCAGGGGGACATAAATGTAGCTGTGGAGAACACTGGGTTACAGGGTTGTAAACTGGACAGTATTGCAGTTGATAAGGAGGATGTGCTAGATATTCTTGAGGGTTTGAAAATAGATAAGTCCCCTGGGCCGGACGGGATTTACCCTAGGATTCTCTGGGAGGCAAGAGAGGCGATTGCAGAGCCTCTGGCTCTGATCTTCAGGTCGTCGGCGTTGGTCACAGGTATAGTGCCGGAGGATTGGAGGATGGCGAATGTTGTCCCATTGTTTAAGAAGGGGAACAGAGACTTCCCCGGGAATTATAGACCGGTGAGTCTTAGTTCTGTTGTGGGTAAGGTTTTAGAAAAAATTATTAGGGATAGGATTTATAGTTATTTGGAGAGTAATGAATTGATTGGAGATAGTCAGCATGGTTTTGTGGAGGGTAGGTCGTGCCTTACTAACCTTATTGAGTTTTTTGAGAAAGTGACCAAAGAGGTGGATGGGGGTAAGGCAGTTGACGTGGTATATATGGATTTTAGTAAGGCGTTTGATAAGGTCCACCATGGAAGGCTTCTGCAGAAAATGCAGATGTATGGGATTGGGGGTGATTTAGGTAATTGGATCAGGAATTGGCTAGCAGATAGGAGACAGAGGGTGGTGGTTGATGCTAAGTATTCGTCATGGGAGTTCAGTTACAAGTGGTGTGCCTCAGGGATCTGTTTTGGGGCCACTGCTGTTTGTAATTTTTATAAATGATCTGGATGAGGGTATAGTTGGGTGGATTAGTAAATTTGCTGATGACACCAAAGTCGGAGGTGTGGTAGATAGTGAGGAAGGGTGTCTTAGTTTACAGGGGCACTTGGACAAGTTGCAGAGCTGGGCCGAGAGGTGGCGGATGGAGTTTAATGTGGAAAAGTGTGAGGTAATTCACTTTGGCAGTAATAACAGATGTGTGGAGTATAGGGCTAACGGTAGGACTCTGAATAGTGTGGATGAACAGAGGGATCTAGGTGTATGTGTACATAGATCCCTGAAAGTTGGGAATCAAGTAGATAGGGTTGTTAGGAAGGCATACGGTGTCTTGGCGTTTATTGGTAGAGGGACTGAATTTAGGAGCTGCAGCGTCATGTTGCAACTGTACAAGACTCTGGTGCGGCCGCACTTGGAGTATCGTGCGCAGTTCTGGTTCCCACATTATAGGAAGGATGTGGAGGCTTTGGAGAGGGTGCAGAGGAGGTTTACCAGGATGTTGCCTGGTATAGAGGGGAGGTCCTATGAGGAGAGACTGAGGGATTTGAGGTTGTTTTCGTTAGAAAGAAGGCGGCTAAGAGGGGACCTTATTGAAACATATAAGATGATTAGAGGTTTAGATAGGGTGGACAGTGATAGCCTTTTTCCTCAGATGGAGAAAGCTAGCACGAGGGGGCATAGCTTTAAATTAAAGGGGGGTAGTTATAGGACGGATGTCAGGGGTAGGTTCTTTACCCAGAGGGTGGTGAGGGATTGGAATGCCCTGCCTGCTGCAGTTGTAAATGCGCCTAGTTTGGGGGCGTTTAAGAGATCCGTGGATAGGTTTATGGATGGAAAGGGTTTGGTTTAGGTTAGAGGGTCATTGTTTTTTAACTGGTCGGTGCAACATCGTGGGCCGAAGGGCCTGTTCTGCGCTGTAATGTTCTATGTTCTATTAGTGAGTCAGGGGTATGAGCCAGAATTGGACTGTTCATGCCAGCGGGATTTTCCCATGCTGCTGCAGTGAACTGAGATGGGGGTTGCCACCTAGCTCTCTGACTTCAGTGCAGTGGGAATGTGGTGTGAACGAGCAGCAAAAATCACACTTTGTTGAGGGGACGGGGAAAAAAAAAGAAAATCAGTGCAGAGCTGATTTTAATCTCAACTTACGTTTGATTAGTGGGCCCAGGGCTGAAGTCTCCGGACCTGCTAGTGTCTCCCTCCTCCCCAGCCAGGAGGTGTTCACTCCAGCTGGTCCCCACTAACATGGGACAGGCTAACCAACCCACTGGAGGGAAGAAAGGCCACGGAGGACCCTCTGAGGAGGTCAGGGGTAATGGGGCTTGTCCCCAGGCATCGCTAGCCTTCCCCCTGGCATTGCCCATTGGGCACTGTTGACTGAGCATCAGGCAGTGCCACTGGGGTGGGGGGGGGGGGGGGGGGGTCCCCACTATCACTCTGCATGGGATCAATGGCAGAGGGAGAGAAGGGGCTAAATGGGGCAGGCTGAAAACATTGGTGCTGGCCTGGAGGAGAGATCAGGGAGAGAGTCAGCGATGCGAGCTTGCAGGGCTGGCCATCAAAAAAATCAGGAGGCCAACAGTGCGGGGCTTTTTTGAATGGCCTACTCCTGGTTCCAGTTTCTATTTTTATGTTGCGAAGAACAGTGGGAGCTTGCATATCCAATAAGCAGGCCCTAGTTGTTTGGATCCCCTGTACCATAAAAATGTAAAAGGGTACCCCACAAAAAGGTGAAAGCTTGCCTCTTGTCCTGTTTACTGAGATCCTTGTTGAGTTTCTGTTATGACAGATTGGCGCATGTGCAGTGACCCACCTCAGTGCTATGCTGCCAGCCTCCAGTAGGTCCCGCCCCCAGGTTTTCAGTGAATCCTGTGTGATGCACAGAGTGAATTCTGAAAAATCACACTGAAAAAAAAAGTGGGAGTTACTCCAGTTTTCATTCAAATTCAGCACTTAGAATTTTTTGGGAGAATCACCCACGGTCCTTCAGAACGATGTCTGTGGTCATACTGTGGATAGTGGGGGTATATTCTTATTAAATGGAACACCTGTTGGGGATTGAAATCCAAAACTTCCCATTGTTCTGTCAGAACTGGAAATGAATGGCTTTAATATTCAAAGTGATCCCATGGTTTTCCTCTCTCTGGCATGTGCTCTTATTTGCATTGCTATAGTTTTTTTTATTTCTCATAAATAGAAACCTCAGCGAGAAGCATTTGACCCAATTCCAACATTTTCTCTAAAAATCAACCTTTTTTTTTAAAAATGTAAATCGCTGTAGTCATGTTCTATAAAAAAAGAGCTGAGGAAGCAGGTACTTGCTGTCAATAATGAGGCATCGAAAACTGGTGGTCAAGATGACTAACTGAAACTCAACAAGGATCTCAGCAAACAGGGCAAGAGAATTTCACCTTTGCATGGTACCCTTTACAGATTTTTTAATATTACAGTGCAGAGGATCCAAACCACTGGAGCCTGCCTATTGGATATACAAGTTCCCACTGTTCATCATAACAAACATAGAAGTAGGCCATTCGGCCCTTTAAGCCTGCTTCACCACTCGTCTTAATCATGGCTGATCATCAAATTCAATATCCTGATCCCCCCCTTCCACCCATATCCCTTGATCCCTTTAGCCCCAAGAGCAACATTTAATTCCTTCTTGAAATCAGACAACTGTGCTCGGTGCGAGTAATTCTACACAGTCACCATCATCTGAGTGAAGAAATGTCTCCTCACTCCAGTTCTAAAAGGTTTATCCCTTATCCTCAAATTATAACCCCTAGTTCTGCACTCACCCTGTTAGAATTTTATAAATTTCTACGAGGTGCCCTCTCACTCTTCTAAATTCCAGTGAATATTATCTTAACTGCCACCCCTGGGAAGCACCTGGTAAACCTTTGCTATATTCCCTCTATAGCAAGGGCATGCTTCCTCAGATAAGGATGCAAAACTGCACACTCCAGGTGTGGCCTCATCAATGCCTTATACAATTGCAGTAAAACATAACAGTATTTTCTTCCTACATCAAGACTGAGCCCAGTGAAGTTCAGTATATGTCACACAAGCAACTTAACAGATCAACAAGCAGCTGCGAATGTTTGACTGGCCATCTCTGCTGGAGCACTACATGAAGAATCCTTGATAGATGCTGCATTTTATAACACTGCACATGCAGCTCTTCAAGAAATTACTATACACTCTGTTAAGTGTAAAATGGAGCAGAAGTAGCATGATCTGCAGAGTCCATTAATAAAGTCATATCACTCCCCTTTACTGATAAATGAGGTCAGACCAATTTGATTACTCATATCTGACCTTTCATCTGCAATTTAACATCCCACTGATTGAATCCGTTTCGCGTATTTGGCAAACATTCCTTCCAGTTTGAGGATTAAAATGGGCATTGAGGTTCTGCTTACTAAGATCAAAGACAGTGATTAGAGGACTTTATATTTAGCATCATTTTGAACCTGAAATAATCAAACAGGAAACGTTTTTCATACTTTATTACAGGTGGCGTGTTGGGGATACACAATACGAAAAAGCAAATCAATTAGCTGCCACTGGATGCTACAACGCAGCTGACTCCCATTAATGAACTTGAGCATTTTTATAATCATGAGTGTTTTACTGATGCAAAAGTATCATATACAGAGAATAAATATTTTCATGTGAAATGGAAAAGATGCTACCTGAATTAAGCCACCTTTCAAAGGATGATTTTTCATTTTGACACAAATTTATCTCACACACACACACACACACACACACACACACACACAGTAAAATTCAGTTACAAAGTACAGCATTTTCTTGTAACTCTTGTCAAACTCCCACAGTCTGCATTTACTGCTTCACCACTGATTTTTCAGAGCTGACATGGAGATGCCAGTGTTGGACTCGGGTGGTAACAGTAAGAAGTCTCACAATACCAAGTTAAAGTCCAACAGGTTTATCCTCACCTGATACCAAATAAACCTGCTGGACTTTAACCTGTAGTGAGACTTCTTACTGATCTTTCAGCGAGGACACCCCTGCTATTTGGAATTTTCCCAGAAATTAGGTTTATCCCTTTTGTTCAAAACCCTCCTTGTTCTTTTAGTTTCACAACTTGTGTGTGCCCCCAGCCCCTACTTTTCCCCAAACAGGTAGCAGTGTCTAGTTGAATTCCAATTCTCTTGCCCAGGGAACAGTGCTGTACATGTGTGGCCCTACGCATGTCTAGCACTGCATTCCCAGCAATTAAAATGTAAATGTTTACAGAAAGCAAGCGACGGTGTACATACTTAAAATTAACCGCATGCAGGTTCAGAAGTGTCCAAATAGCCAAGGGGCCCTCCCCTTGGCAACTTATTAAATCAGAGGCTAGCAATTCTACACTCTAGTTAGTTCTGATTAATACCCAATCCAGCCATTTTCTCTCTTCTTTAAAATGCAAGTTTGGCTTTAACCCTGGATTCATTTCAAAAGCAGGACAAAAGATGTTGGAGAGACACAATGACCCTTTCAGCACCTGTATAGAGAAATGACTGCTTTCAGGGACAAAACCCTTCATCGGAAATGAATCAGGCCCCTTTATAGGCAGAAAAAGCAGCAATTCCAACAACACCTCAGGTAGGAGGCAGGAACAGTAACCAAATATTTGGATTTAGAAAATATAGGTCAAGTCAGTCATAAAGCTTAACGGCTTTACTGAACTGACAAATCCTTCAGGTATACTAGTTAACCTCAAATATCATTTACATGAAGCAAATAAACAGGCACTAAAATACCTCTATTAACACACTTTTTGCAGTCCTCTTTGGTTCTGAGTTTTCCAATTTGATTAGCTTTGTTCTTCCTTCAAAGAAATTTCCACTGTTTTCCAACATGTGTGTTCAAAACACGACTGTGGCCCAACCCTCCAGCATTCAGATCTGCTATTGGAAGGTGGGATAATTTTAGAACATTCAGGTGCATATGGGGGAGAAAAACAGGGCTAGATTCAACTGTGATTTACACCCATAAATGAACAAGTCACCAATGCCAACCATCAAGGGGGTGCCCTCTGATTTGGAAATGTACCACAACATATTAGGGAATTTGAGATTCCCTGCCAAGAATTACCGTGGTTTCCTCTTCTTCAAGTTCCACTTCTAATACAGCTATTATCTTCCTCTGATAAAGTTCTTACTTCATGCCCTCAAGTCTGAGACTTCAGCACGCCAGTTGCAGATCTGGTTTGCTCTTTGACTGGCAGATCTCAGACCCAGCTCGGGAAACGCTGCCTAAATCCTACCAGAACTCCAGGACGTTCCCAGATTCTACTTCAAAAAGTCAACCCCAAGACAAAAGACACCCATTGTTCCCCGTCCTCTTCATCCTCATCTCCAATATCATCAAGTATAGGGTGTGTGGAGACATTTTTGTCTCAAATCGAGACAGCTTCCCCACCCTGCACTCTCACACTAACCCCATTATCACTTCTCTCCTTTAGCTCATCTTCTCCACGAATCCTACCTGTTGCATTCCCAATCCCTTCCCCGACTACTCATTCCTTTCATTGTTCTGATGGTTACTGTTATGATGCAGAGGTCAATCCCCTTTACCTTGTTTCGTAATCTGTTAAAAAAAAGTGTTTGGGAAGGTGTTAATGTTCTACGTTAGTTTTCAGTGGTTCAATAATATAAAGACCTGACACTCACCTTAAGTGAATAATTGCAAAGCTATTTTATTTAACCAACCAAAACTTTAATTAAACTAGTAACATGTCTTATTAAAGGATGGTTCAACTGAAATGCTGTTCAAATAAAAACAAGGATTATTCAGTATCAAAACAGTAATGATAGAATCTTATTCACTCTCAAAAAACTATATACAACCAGGTCTGATGGCTCAGAAAAGATTTGGAGTTCTTTTCTGGTGATTTCTCTGTCTGTGACTTGTTATCTGGCAGGTAGGTAGATAGAGAATACTTTTCAGAGATAATTCTTTTAGCTTGCAGGGTGGACAACCACTCCAGAGATGGCCTTCTCTGTTGAACTCAACTGAATTCACTCACTGAAGACAAGCAGTTGAATTCCTGTATTAAAATTCCTGATGACCTATCCACTTTCTATACCAGGATTGGTTTGACACTGACAACAACAGCAAATTCAAATCTGATAGGTTCTCTTTAGCTGAGTGTTTTATTTAAACTCATAGGCTGTCAGAATGCAAAAAACCTGCAGGGCCTATTATCAAGGCAACTTGTTATCTGGCTTTTGGTACAACACTGTTGCATTCTTTGCACCCTGCGTGCCTTATATTTAAACATTCAAGAATTGAACACAACCAGCTTTTGAAGATACTGACACAAAACCAGCTTTTAAAGAGACCACACACTATTGTTTCCCCTCTAGTATTTTACATTCTTTACATCTTTATAAACTCAACTTCATAACATTACTAACATCACACAAACATCACTCACAGGCACCATTTTGTTCCCTTCCTTCACTGCCATCAACCCTATCTTTAAAAGTGTGCCTTGAAGCTCTGTCCTATCCAGTGTGCATTTCTGACTGAAAAACCTTTTCTAAAGACACTCAATTATTCTCTCCCTGTGGCATACATAATTGTCCCACAACATCATGTCCTAATCCCTTCCACCTAATTGCTAGTCACTGCACAGAGATCATGCTGATCAGGATCACATAATGGTGCTACAAGACTCACTAACATTTCCATTGAACTTTTCCAACCTTCCACAACACTTCTTTGTGATCCATGTCAATGTGATTGCCTTGTGATTCCACACTTCCCTGCTCTTTTGCAGGTGGCCTATTAGCAATGGGTTCACATCCTGCTTCCATATGATTTCCTTTACCTCCATGACCGGAATTTTACTGGCGAAATACTACGGGGCGAACCATGAAAAGGTCCATTGACTTTAGGTGGGATTTTACAGTTTTGGCACAAATGAGGCTGTTAAATTCCCGTGTCTCTCGGCAACATCATCCACAAGTTTGGGATTGGACTGTGTATGTATGTGGGTAACAAAACCATAGCAGCTCCCTCACCTCTATGACTGATTACCCGACATCAAGACTGAATGAGCTAGAATGTCCTCCAACTGAATATTGAGAGGTTGAAGGCATTTTATTCAATCCTTACTGAAAGTACTGTATCCTCACCACTGCTGAATCTTACCATTCTGCTACAAGTGCATATTGAAGCAGATGGTATACAACAACATCAGCATAATCCCGTGTACATAAGAACATAAGAAATAGGAGCAGGAGTAGGCCATCTAGCCCTTCGAGCCTGCCCCGCCATTCAATAAGATCATGGCTGATCTGTCGTGGCTCAGTTCCACTTTCCCGCCCTCTCCCCATAACCCTTAATCCCTTCTCTTATCAAAAACCCATCAACCCGCTTCTTAAAAATATTTAGCGAGGCAGCCTCCACCACTTCAACGGGCAGAGAATTCCAGAGATTCACCACCCTTTGAGTGAAGAAGTTCCTCCTCAACTCCGTTCTAAACCGCCTCCCCTTTATCTTGAGGCTGTGCCCCCTAGTCCTACTGTCTTTTTTGAGCGGGAAGAGTCTCTCCACCTCTATCCTATCCATCCCATTCATCATCTTATACGTCTCAATGAGATCTCCCCTCATTCTTCTAAACTCTAACGAGTACAAGCCTAGTTTATTCAGCCTCTCCTCATAGCTCAATCCCCTCAACTCCGGTATCAGCCTAGTAAACCTCCTCTGCACTCCCTCCAGGGCCAAAATATCCTTGCGCAGGTGCGGCGCCCAAAACTGCACACAGTACTCCAGCTGCGGCCTCACCAATGCCCTATACAGCTGCAGCAAGACCTCCCTACTTTTATATTCAATCCCCCTCGCTATGAAGGCCAGCATCCCATTCGCCTTCCTGACCACCTGCTGCACCTGCAAGCTGGGTTTTTGCGATTCATGCACAAGGACCCCGAGGTCCCTCTGCACCGTCGCCTGCTGCAGTTTTTCGCCACGTAAGTAATAGTCCTTCCTACCATTCTTCCTACCAAAGTGGACCACCTCACACTTGCCAACATTAAATTCCATTTGCCATTTCCTGGCCCATTCGCCCAGCCTATCTAGATCCTTCTGCAGACTCTCCACACCCTCCGCACAATTTGCCGTTCCCCTGTAAACATCCCATCACCTAGATCACTTAAGACATTCATGGCCATTATACCAGTTTGCAGCAAAACCTACTTGTTGCCTTTGGGTGCTCTCTTGCTGTCCTTCCAATCTCCGCCATTCAAAAATTCCAAATCAGCCAAACTCCATCTGCCAATGCTCTATTTCACAGTTCCATTCATGCACGGTGGGGAGGGGGAATTTATGGAGCCTGCGAGAGTGGGAAACACGGTGTGCAGAGTGAATTAGACAAGAGCAGGAACATCAACTTCCCTCCAGCAGGTTGAAATGCAAGAGATGATGGCAGGAACTTTCTGGTCTTTCATGCCAGCAGGATTCCCAGGTCTGGATACATGGAGGCACAGGTTACATGGATTCAAGGAAGGACAGGCAATGGGGTTCAGGTGCCTGGCCATTCAAGACAGGGGAGGGTCTAGAGTTCTGGGTATACTGTGGGGACAGATACAGACAGTGAGGGACAGAAAGGGGAGGGTTTTGGCACTGGCAATATTAAAAAGGTGCTGTGGGGCGAACTCAAACTAATATGCAGCATCAGAGTCAGGTATCCAAAAGGTCTGACAGAACGATGACAAGAGGGTTGAGGGGGAAAGCTCTGATAAAGAGTCATCCAGACTTGAAATAGGGGGTGCAGAGGATATTCACTAGGATGCTGCCAGGGGTGGAACATTTAAGTTATCAAGAGAAGTTGGATAGGCTTGGGTTGTTTTTGTTGGAGCAGAGAAGCGACCTGATTGAGGTGTACAAGATTATGAGGGGCATGGACAGGGTGGATAGAGAGTAGCCGTTCCCCTTAGTTGCAGGGTTCGTCATGAGGGGACAGATGTTCAAGGTGACGGGCGGGAGGTTTAGAAGGGCAATGTGAGGAAAAAAAATCTACCTAGTGGGTGGTGTTAGTCTGGAATGCGCTGGCAGTAGAGACAAGCTTGCCTCATATGCTTTAAGTAGTACCTGGATGTGCTTTTGGCACATCATAACATTCAAGGGTATGGGCTAAGTGCTGGTAAATGGGATTAGGTTGGAGTGGCACGGACAGGGTGTTTCAGGTGTTTCTCACATGTCAATACAGATTTGATAGGCTGAAGTGCCTCTTCTACACTGTGCAGTTAGCTCAATTCTCTCTCCACAGATGCTGCCAGAACTGAGATTTTCCAGCATATTTTGTTCCTATTCAAATGTTTAAACTGCTGAAGGTACAGTCAAATCTTTTCGCAATGTTATCCTGCTTTCTGGGCTGTTTGAGTGTCAAAAACTAGTCTCAGCTGTACAGCTCAAATTATCTCTTCAATTTAGACATGGGATTGAAATTTGAACAATATATTTAGACATGTAGATTAAAGATTCTGAACGTTGGGTTTTAATATGCAAAAAAAACCATTAACTGTCAAGAGTTTGAAGGACATGAAGTTTTCCTTAAACTTCTGGGATGCTTGTATCATCAGCTAAAATGTGGATCCAATTTTCACCGCAGCAGGTTTCAAAAGGCCCACGCCTCAAATACAATCACATCCCACACCATGGGTTTCAAGGTAAAACAGATTTGTCTCGGTAAATGAACTGCAAGTCTGTTTCGTGAGACTAACCTCCAGTAATAATCATTTATAGCCCACTAATACAGACAGCCATCTGAGAATATTGCTCTCTACAATACATTCAAGATGTGATACCATAGCTCTGATAAACAGCATTACAGCCGATTGTATTCCTATCCTACTGTTTTTCATTCACTGACAAGCTTTTCAGATCATGCTGCTTATTAAACAGGAATTTTAAAAGGGACTATACAAGTCATGCTGTGTGCATAATCTTGTTTGAATTGAGAGATCTTCATTTTAAGAAGTAGATCTCACTCTCGAGAATGCACAAGCACCACAAAGAACGCAATATTTTGGGCTGTCATTGAAGTCAAGTTATTTTAAGATTACAAAAGTGATGATCCAACAAGCCATCCCTTTTATTCTCCCTCCGTCTCAACCCATTATCATTGGACCACACATACCCTCGTGTGAGCAATGCCATTCAACCCATCTAAACTCACTCAGATTTTTGACACGTTTCCATCTACCACTATACTGAACTTAAGTAGCACCAGAGTCCATAATAAAAAAAATTTAAATGCTAGAAATACTCGGCAGGACAGATAGCATCTGTGATATTTCATCAGAACAAATGAATCAATATCCATTTTGAAACTCCTTTGAGATTTTGGCAGCCAGATTAATCTGTCTCAAATTGTCAGATAATGTGGGAGATTGTTATTTTCATTGGCCAATGTAATGCCCTCAATTGGTTTTAAAAAGGAAAGAAACTCCTAGAATATGGTAAAAAGAATTTTATGTTAAAATGGCTGCAGCAGTCACATCACCCTCGAATTCGAAAGTTTCCGGAAGCCTTTATAAAGGGGATTACCAGGGTACAGCAGTTCCACTGTTTGAATTCACACCTGCCATTGTTCTGAACTCTGCAAAACACAAGGACACTCGGTCACCAGAAACTAACAGGAACATAAGAAATAGGAGCAGGAGTAGGCCATCCAGCCCTTCGAGCCTGCCCCGCCATTCAATAAGATCATGGCTGATCTGTCGTGGCTCAGTTCCACATTCCCGCCCTCTCCCCATAACCCTTAATCCCTTCTCCTATCAAAAACCCATCAACCCGCGTCTTAAAAATATTTAGCGAGGCAGCCTCCACCACTTCAACGGGCAGAGAATTCCAAAGATTCACCACCCTTTGAGTGAAGAAGTTCCTCCTCAACTCCGTTCTAAACCGCCCCCCCTTTATCTTGAGGCTGTGCCCCCTAGTCCTACTGTCTTTTTTGAGCGGGAAGAGTCTTTCCACCTCTATCCTATCCATCCCATTCATCATCTTATACGTCTCAATGAGATCTCCTCTCATTCTTCTAAACTCTAACGAGTACAAGCCCAGTTTATTCAGCCTCTCCTCATAGCTCAACCCCTTCAACTCCGGTATCAGCCTAGTAAACCTCCTCTGCACTCCCTCCAAGGCCAAAATATCTTTGCGTAGGTGCGGCGCCCAAAAATGCACACAGTACTCCAGTTGTGGCCTCACCAATGCCCTATACAGCTGCAGCAAGACCTCCCTACTTTTATATTCAATCCCCTTCGCTATAAAGGCCAGCATCCCATTCACCTTCCTGACCACCTGTTGCACCTGCAAGCTGGGTTTTTGCGACTCATGCACAAGGACCCCGAGGTCCCTCTGCACCGTCGCCTGCTGCAGTTTTTTGCCACGTAAGTAATAGTCCTTCCTACCATTCTTCCTACCAAAGTGGACCACCTCACACTTGCCAACATTAGAAGGACTAACAAAACTCAGCGTAAGGGGGTTGCCACGGATCTCTATCTGTTTTGATGGCATATTGATAACTTTGATATCCCATTTTCAAAGCTATGAAAATCTCAATTGAAAAAAAAAACTCACTTTTCTTGCTAAACAAATAATATTAATATTTTCTCACACTATACTTTGCTGAGATACAGAATCGTTAATTATTTGCCTCTGTATCTCTCAAGATAATATCTTAAAATTAGATATCTTGCAACTAAATGACCAGATCTGCCTGCAATACTCCATTGCATCCACAATTAGTCCTCAGATCTTGAGCACACAGTTTCATTATTTTAATTTAAGCTTCCTTATGAATAAAATCCTAATTAGCCTCCCACACAACAAAAAAGGAAACATCTAGCGTACAACACACATCTGACATAGTCTACACACCACTGGGAAGCTAATTATTGCAATATTTTATTGTTCTGAAATACTAAGCAATGCTCCAAAACAAAATCAATAAAAAAAAATCAGCTCTAGTAATCTAGAGAGCTCGATATCTGATAAACGGCTACATGCTTCACCAAGGGTGACTAAGAGGTCAGAACTAATAAAGAAAGCTGTAAGAAAAAGTCTGTTTTGTTCAAGAAATGCAGCTTCAGATTGCCATATACCAACATCTATAAATGTGACATTATAAAAATTAAAGATTTCAAATTGTAGACATGTATAATATCGATCATCCATTTCTGGTACTTTGGCTCCTAATAATGGTTTACTGGATCCTGAATTGGCCTCAATCAGCCATCTTTGAACTCAGAGAAGACAATCATCTCTGCTTGCAATTCCCTTTACATTTCACATACTATGGTACTAACAGTAATTCACTCAATTACTAAGAATAGTGGTATGATACAGATCACTCAGAGTCCGAGTTGCTGTGGCAACATTTACTTTAACAAGCATGCTGTAGTCTGGAGCATTGGATAGTGTTGGTAGAGAGTTCAATTTTCCTTCCATCACATGGCTGATCAGGAATCTCTCCCACTCTTACCACCTATCATTTGTGTTGAAGTAATTCCTCAGAGGTCGGTGTTCCTTCACCAGGTTCCCTTTATTTACACATTCAATTCCACCTCTAAGAGTGCTTCAGGTACAAAGTCAGAATCCGGAGTGTCAGTAGCCCTGACACTCCTTACTTCAATCAGGGAGCTCATACTTCACAGGCCAACCTCATGGACCTTGTTGAGGCCCTTACAGGGGTGTGTTGAAAGGATTTGCAATTTGATAATCAACTTATTTGGTCATGGTATGAATGTGCCTTCCTTGGTTATCAAGTCCTGGGAAGGGACAAGAATCCAGAGCTACTGATGTAGAGACAGGGATGGCACCCATTGTGCCAAAAGACCTCCTAGAATTAGTGAGAATGTTTCTCAGACTCTGTTCACCCACAAATTAATAGGCTGGCAGATGGATGGAAGATTGCCACAAGCAAACTGCAGCTTGCTATTTATTGTCTTTTTTATTCTGCAATAAATGATTGGACCACAGCGTGAATTTTTAAACGTTCTACATCTTTTATGTTCCGAGGGATACTGTTTTGGACTGATTGAAGTATGTGACTCCCAAAAGCATAAAAACATTTTGCTCCAAAGACTATGTTGGACTGTAGACAGGATATTTTTGGTTATTATTCCTTTTACATTTCAACCTTTCAAAGACTCAGTTGGGTAACTTGCTCCGATTATGATTTTACTAATGTCGGTCTGCATGAGCCATTAGCAAATGCCAAGATTAGTCCAGGATAATTCTCATGATTTGTTCTTCCTTCGAATGTGGCACTTTCCAATAGGAACAAGGTCAAAAAAAGCTCAAAATGAGAAGAGAGATCTAGAAACTTGACTTATGTTACCAGTGCACCAGCTCAAGCATAAAGAAGGTTGGCATTTTGTGTTTATCTCCAAGATACGTTTACATAGTTACCTTAGAATGAGTTAAACGATTAAAGTTGTTGCTTTTGCAAGTTAAATGAAAGTTGGCATGTAGATTAAGGGTGAGCGTAAATAGGGTTTTGTTGAACAATTATTCCATCTAATTTTCCAGCTAAAAACGCAAGTTTTCGAATAAGAGTCATCACCCCAAAGCACGCATCAATACCAATGCTTCCCATCATAACAACTCCATACACCCCAGGGGTTCTTAACAGGAGTGCATTAACTATACAAAGTAACAACCCTAGCTAAATTTATTTTAATATCCTGCTTTCTCAGGATCTGCTGCCTTCCCACCAAACAAACAATCTTACTCAAACATAAAAATGTTTCAATAGTACAGAATCATCACATCATTCCTCACCCCCCTTAAGAAAATGAACTAAAAAGATGACAATTTTTCAAAACATCTCGCTTTCACACTATTAGTACCCTATAAGACATATTCAGCCTTTGGCAACAATGAACGTTCCATCCTGCTACATGGCATAGTCATGATAAAGCATCGGCAATCATGTTCTCTCTTTCTGTTTAACACTCTGCTGTTGTTTAGCTCCTTCCTTTTTAGAGTCCAAGCTTGGTTCTTTTGTCATGATTGTAAATTAATTCTGGTGATGTGTTCAGAGAGCTGGACAGGATGTGGAGGGTAAAACTTTACATTGAATGCAAACTACTGTGAGTTTGCTTTTAAGTTTCCTTTGTTGAGTCTAACATGTTCATTTGATCTTCAGAGTCCTGAAAGATCAAACTAAAATAATCTTTTTTCAGAAGGTTGAGCTGCTTACAGACTGTCAAAGAGAACCTGTTCCTTTGCACTCTCAACTTCACATGTGTGTTCCTGGCCATCCAGAAGGGTCACTTTACCTCAGTCCCCTTTCCTTTTAACTGGCCTTAGCTCCTCTGTCAAGTAGTCAAATTCACCCTTCTGTTGTGAAATAGTATGTTCAAAATTCTTTCCAAAATCTCCAATTTTAACTTCAGACTTTCTTCCTTTCCTGTATTCTTGGTTTGCACTAGTGGACTTCCAATTGCAACACAATGCTGCCTTTTCTCCAGAAAAACCAACTGCTTGCAGAAAAACACAGTCACCCTCAAACATAAAAATATATCAAAAGTGCACAAGCACCACAACTTCTATGAATGGGAAAAACAAAGTGAAATCTTTGCATCATGGACATCGTAGCCAGGTCAATGGCTGGAGGCTAATTTGCATAATGTTATTTTTGTTAACTTTTAGGTCTAGAAATATGTACTTACCTAAGAATTTTCTAAATAAATTCTGAGCCCATGTCACTCTTAGGTGGTTCCGGTTTGAAGTATTAGCAACATACAAACAGCCTTAAAGATACATTTGATTTTCTCTCAAAGTTATGATTGAATATAGATCTGAGTTGACCAGCATAAATAAAAATTTAAGGAGAAGGCATTAGCTAGTCATAACGAAAGAGCAGGCTGCAACATTTCTGTTTGCCTGATTGGAGGGGGGCTGATTTGATCTATATGCATATTTTTTACTCTTTAACATGACATGGGCATCACTGGCCAGGCCAGCACTTTTATTACCCATGGGAAGGTGGTGATAAGCCAGCTTTTTCAATCACTGCACTACAAATGGAGCAGGTACACCCACAGTATGTTACAATGTGTATCAGCTTATGCACTTTACCAAGCCAAGTGCTGAGAGAGCAAGAACAAGCATATGGGTCAACTATAAATGCAATTTCTTTTTCCAAAATCAACAAGAATATGCTTCTTCAAAACTAATGTCTTGAAATATGTTTTCTAATATGGTGATTGTCCCTTTAAGGGCAAAGCAGAGAAGGGTCAATCAGTGGAATCATCCCACAGTAAGGGTGATTACTGATTTATGTTGGACAAATCTTGGGCAAAGGGACATTTTGGGAACTAGCTACAGTCATGAGGCTGCTATACAATTCTTATCAATAGATAAATTTTTGGGCGGCACAATGATTAACTCTACTGTCTCACAGCACCAGGGTCCCAGGTTCAATTCTGGACTCAGGTGACTATCTGCGTGGAGTTTGCATATTCTCCCCATATCTGCATTGGTTTTCTCCAGGTGTTCCGGTTTCTTCCTATAATCCAAAGATGCGGGTTAATTGGATTGGTCATGCTAAATTGCCCCAAGGGGATTTGCAGGGTAAACACATGGGTTATGGGTTAAGGCCTGGATGGGGTGGTCATCAGTGCAGGCTGGATGGGACAAATAGTCTCCTTCTGCAATGTAGGGATACAAAATATCATTGTGTTCACTAGCAAAGTCTGTGAAAGTGCATTTTGCATCTAGTCAGACCTAAAATCGTGCCAAAGACAAACACAGGGCGATAAAGTGCATGTTGCACTAAAAAGTGCACAACATCAGTCAGAGGTCACCAACTGGTGTCATGAGCCATGCTTTTATAGCTTAAGAATGGCCTTTTGCTCAGCCATAGCTACTGTCTCAAGCTGCCTGGGAAAGGAGCAAGCTGGAAGCAATGTGAAAGTTATTGTCACAAATCCAAACCATCAGTGCATTATAATCTGCAAACCTTCAGCAAAGCACAAGCCAGATGGAGAGCAGGAACCACAGCCAATTCACCACATAATCATTTGTGCTAACATGGATGCCATAGACATTAAAAGTTCACCAAGAAACAGCACAGCATCACAAAATCCCCTGGATTCATTCCTGTTGTATTCAACTAAAGAATGATTCATTCATAAAATGAATTAGTCCTATCCTTTTAAATTCACAGGAATATGACACACCAAATGGAAACAGGAACAGTGTTCAAGCCCAAAGACAAATAGAAGGGCAATGCAATAAGACTGGGGGAAAAAAAACGGAGACAAACAAATGAGGAAAAACTCCTGATACAAGCAGACCTCATTTCAAAGATATTGGCATTGTGTGGTGTACCGCAGTGCAAATACAGTGAACATACCATAGATAAACACATCTTCAATACAGAAAAACTTCTGCACATCTATCACAAGACAATGTCTCTCTAACATTAAAATCTTGACTAACTCTGTTGTAACTTTCATTCCCTGAGTGAAGGTATAAAAATATACACAGGGCAGCCTCACCATACAAATACACAGTTAGAAATGAACTTCCCTGTATTTATGTTAAAAAAATTAATAGAATTTAAGAAGAAAACTAACCCAATTTTAACTCTGAATATAAATCAGGCAGGAGGAAAACTGGTATGATGCAGTGAAAGTGTGCCCACCTGTCTCAACCAAGCAGCAATTTTTCATTGGGGCAGGCAAGACCTCAGGTGGGGAGTTTACCCTTTTCCCAGTTGAGGCCCTCAAGTGGACTATTAATGTTACTCATCAATCCTCAATTTTTTGGCTGGCAGCAGGAAATATCTGGTTTGGGGCAGGGGGGGGGGGGGGGGGGAGAGAAGGAGAGAGAGAGAGGGAGAAAAACAATGGGCCCACATCATCTTGGGCACCTCCAACAGAAGCCCCCTTCTAACTGAGAATGCTCTCTTCCCACCTCCAAAGTCAGGTAGCTGCAGGAACTCTCCACCCCTGGGCCTTTGTGCCCACCACTCCCCCCCCTTGCCAAACTAAGGCTTAGGAGGAAGCCAGCCAATGATGCATATTGCCACATTTTCTTGTATTGACTGCTGAGGTTAATGGAGGAGGTGATGAGCTGCCCAGCATGGCAAAACAGATGTCAAAAGCAGGCTTGCTGCTGGCTGTATTGCAGACCGTGTTATGTAACTGATAACCCCATTAACAGACTCAAGAAGTTAACTGATGGTGATTTTGGGAGACACTGTCAAGAAATGGCCAACTAGTCCAACAGGCTGTAGGTCAAGTCAGAGGAGAAATCTTAGAAACCCTACAGTGCAGAAGGATATTCAGCCCATTGATTCTGCACAGACTCTCCAGGCATCTTAGCCAGGCCCCATCCCTGTCACCTCAGGTATGTATCCCTAACCTCAAACAGTAAGGGACAATTCAGCATGGCCAATCCTCCTAACCAGCACATCTTTGGACTGTGGGAGGAGCACCTCTAGGAAACCCACACAGACACGGGGAGAGTGTGCAAACTCCACTGGTACTGTGAGGCAGCAGTGCTTACCACCATGCGGAGGACACAGTGATCTGAAAAAAAAAGTTATTAGAAGCAGCATAGCCTCCTTCCTACACTGCCATCCCAACAGAGCTAAGAAAGTGACCTCTGACCTGGGTACCCCCTCTCATCCCAACTGCTGTTGGCTGTTCCTCTAATTCCTCCATCCAAATGAAACTAGCAAGAACAGCTCCCATTATGAGTGTGATCAACTTACTAGGGCTGATGAGGCATATGAAACATCTGGAAGCTGGGAATACCCCTGGCAAACTGGGCAACAAGTGATGTTATGGATCCAGTGGCAGCTTAGTGCTTTGGACAGACCAATCCCAATAGGCTTTTCCAGTAGGTCAAACGCCAAGCAGCATTTGAGCTAAGAATCCTGTCAGTCTCTTCATTAAGTCACAGAGGCCACAATTTAAATATATTCATGAGGCTTTCACCAGCCTTTGGCAGGTGCCTGCCCTGAATCAATAAATCTCCCTGGTTAAAACAGAAAGAGGCAAGGACGCAAAGGGGGATTTAAAAAGCCCCACCCACCATTTTCCCATCAGGGAGATGGAGTTAAAATTGGCACAGCTGCCCGGTCATTAGAAACACTGTGACTACACAGTTAAAAACGTCAGGGAACTCTAAGCTGTTCAGACAAGAATAATAGCATCACCTAGATCTTTATCTTTTAGAAAATCAATAGGATAGGCCGTCATAAAAGAATTCTCCTGAATCCACAGATTAACAAAAGGCAACATTCCACATCTCACTACAATGAAATCACATCTGAGAGAAATTTGTCAAATCATGCCATCCTTACAAAAATCCTGCATAACGTGACAAAGCTCTGTAATAGCACTCCCCATTCTGAAGTGTCTGGAAATTTCTAGAAAGATTCAATCTATGCTATTACAAGGTTGCAATCCAGTGCATTCACAACGCATGAACTGTTGGATAGGCTCAGAATTAATACAAAAGAAGAAGCCAATTGATACGATCTCCTGCCTTTCCATCAAAGGACGTATAAAGCTCCCTAACGCTCAGGAAAGCCAGAGTTATTTTTTTTGCACTATTTGTGTGACAAGCCCATTTTTGTGCTGAGCTCAAAAAAAAGGCACAGTCGGCCACCTCAGCAACGTTATGCAAGTAATGAAAATGCACCAGCTCCCCTTGCACATTAGTCCTGCTGCAACTGGGAGCATTTGAAATGCTGCAAAGCCTTGCACATAGCTGGCAATTTAAAGGGAGGATATTGAACAGGAACTCTTCAAGTAGAGGCAGCTCCAAAAAAAAACAGCCGACAGGTGATAGGCTGGACACCTTGTCAACCTCGTGCTTCAGAAGATGCTATACCTGCTACACAGTGAACTTATCCAATCAAATTCCCATTAAATGGTACAAAAGTTCTCTTTTATCCTGTCAAATACAATTAACGACTTCATCGCATCACTGCACTCTCCCACTTTGTGTTACGCGTGGTATTTAAGTCAGTTTGCCATGGCAACATAGTACAATGTGACCTGGAATATTATCAGAAGTTGTACTCTTATTTTTTTTGGGACTCCAGTTTACAGAATCAGCATGCTTCCAGCAACCTATACAAAACAGGACTTTGCACGAATTTTAAAAATCCATCAATTTTTAAATGCTTGATTCTACTTCCATAAAAAAATCAGAAGAGGCACCTTGGAATATTGCTATGCTCGAGTTTCCAGCATCAGCTATGTTTCTGTCACAAGAGCTTTTGAAAGGAACCCAAAAATAACGACACAGTATGGCATGGTACTAATGTTCAGGCTACCTAGAGTCAGTAACACGCTTGCCTCCAGGTCTAACAAAGCCTCACTGCAGGATAGGAGTGCATAACCTATGCAGACATTCATAAGCTGCTCTGAGGGAATCCTGCATTGTTGAAGATATGTCTTCCAGATTGAACGCTAATCTGAGACCCAGTCTGTCCTTTATTCAGAGGTAGGGGAGGCAGGGGCATTGTTGCTGGACTAGTAATCCAAAGACCCAGGATAATGCGCTGGGAACCAAATCCCATCGTGGCATAGAAAACATTCAATAAAATTAAATGTCTAATGATGACCATGAAACCATTGTCGATTGTCGTAAAAACCCACCTGGTTCACTAGTGTCCTTTAGGGAAGAAAATCTGTCAACGATCTGGAGGAGGGAACTGAGTGCAGGGTGTCGAAATTTGCTGATGACACCAAGATTGGGGGAAAGGCAAATTGTGCGGAGGGTGTGGAGAGTCTGCAGAAGGATCTAGATAGGCTGGGCGAATGGGCCAGGAAATGGCAAATGGAATTTAATGTTGGCAAGTGTGAGGTGGTCCACTTTGGTAGGAAGAATGGTAGGAAGGACTATTACTTACATGGCGAAAAACTGCAGCAGGCGACGGTGCAGAGGGACCTCGGGGTCCTTGTGCAAGAGTCGCAAAAACCCAGCTTGCAGGTGCAGCAGGTGGTCAGGAAGGCGAATGGGATGCTGGCCTTCATAGCGAGGGGGATTGAATATAAAAGTAGGGAGGTCTTGCTGCAGCTGTATAGGGCATTGGTGAGGCCGCAGCTGGAGTACTGTGTGCAGTTTTGGGCGCCGCACCTGCGCAAGGATATTTTGGCCCTGGAGGGAGTGCAGAGGAGGTTTACTAGGCTGATACCGGAGTTGAGGGGATTGAGCTATGAGGAGAGGCTGAATAAACTAGGCTTGTACTCGTTAGAGTTTAGAAGAATGAGGGGAGATCTCATTGAGACGTATAAGATGATGAATGGGATGGATAGGATAGAGGCGGAGAGACTCTTCCCGCTCAAAAAAGACAGTAGGACTAGGGGGCACAGCCTCAAGATAAAGGGGAGGCGGTTTAGAACGGAGTTGAGGAGGAACTTCTTCACTCAAAGGGTGGTGAATCTCTGGAATTCTCTGCCCGTTGAAGTGGTGGAGGCTGCCTCGCTAAATATTTTTAAGAAGCAGGTTGATGGGTTTTTGATAAGAGAGGGGATTAAGGGTTATGGGGAGAGGGCGGGAAAGTGGAACTGAGCCAAGACAGATCAGCCATGATCTTATTGAATGGCGGGGCAGGCTTGAAGGGCTAGATGGCCTACTCCTGCTCCTATTTCTTATGTTCTTATGTTCTTATGTAACCTTACCTGGACTGGCCGACATGGGAATGCAGACCCACAGCAATGAGGTTGACTCTTAACTGCTTCGGGAATGGGCAATAAATGCTGGCCTAGCTGGCAATGCCATCCCATGAACGATTTTAAAAGAAATTAAAAGGTCACTTGGCATTATTTGAAAAGGAGCAGAGAGTTTGCTTGATGTCTTGGTCACGTGACTAGATGGGCGAGACAAGCGTGTTCCTCCCCAAGGATAGGAGATTAGAATTAAATACATCTGCTATGTTAGGCTTGATAATTAAATATTGGTCCAAGCAGATTCACTATACTCCAAGGTGCAGTTGGTTTTAATGGAATCTGAATGGTCAGAACTTTACTCATCTCATTTAGTTCCACAATCAAGCATGCTAAAGTTTGAATGGTTATGGCTATGCTAGCTGCCCGAGCAGCAGAAGGCTGACTAGTGATCAGTTCTGCTGAGTTTTGTGGTTTTAGCTGGTTGAACATCAACAGAAAAAGTTCACAATTCAAAGTCCTTAATGCACTCAAGCTTTATAAATGTAGCTAGCCTGGTTAAATTGGCGATGCCCAGATGAAGAGAAGGAACATGTACATAAATGGAAAACAGAAGTCTCAAGTAAATGCTTGCCAACTTGAAATCGGGACTCATATTTGTTAAGTATCTCGCTGACAAAATAAATGCCAGATCCTGAGTTGAGATACTGTTTTTGCTCGAATAAAAGGAAGTTAACAGGCACAGTGGTTAGCACTACTACCTCACAGTGCCAGAGACCCGGGTTCAATTCCAGCCTTGGGTCACTCTCTGCGTAGAGTTTGGACTTTCTCCTCATGTCTGCGCCGGTTTCCTCAGGGTGCTCTGGTGTCCTCCAAAGATGTGTGGGTTACATTGATTGGCCATGCTAAATTGATCCTTAGTGCCAGGGGATCAGCAGGGTAAATCTGTCAGGTTATGGGAATAGGGCCTGGGTGGGATTGTGGTCGTACAAACTCGATGGGCTGAATGGCCTCCTTCTGCACTGTAGGGATTCTATGATTCAAATAAAACTATGAATTATTGGAACAGATCGGGCAGAAACAAAGGTCAAATTTTACCATCCCAGCCCGCTGCGGGAATCAGAGCGGGCGAGGGGTGCAGCATGTTGACCTTGGGTGGGACTTTACGGTTCGAGACAAGCGAGGCCTTAAAATCCCTCCCAAAGAGTAGGAAATATCTGAAGTTAGTCAGCATCTGTGGAGAGAGAAACAGAGTTAACATTTCAGGTCAATGACCTTTCGTCAGAACTGGAAAAGGTGAGAGATATAGCAAGTTTTAGGGAAGTACAGAGGAAGGGAAAGAGGTGAAGGAAGAGCAAAAAAAGTAGGTGATAGAGTAAAAACTAGGAAAGATTACATGACAAAAGTGCAAAGCAATGGAGCTAAAAGGAACAAAATAAATATAAAAATTGTACCATTGGGAATTGCAGAGTTTTCAATAGTTGCCTTTGCCCCATATCCCTTCATACTTTGGCTTAATCTGTCATGTATACTTTTGTAAAAGGCAAGTTTTTGAAGTTTATTTTTGGGCAAAACGTAGAGGGTCAATTTTGACACAAGTAATGTCATCAAGAGGCACACACTCTAAACTAAACCACTACTGCCCAGCACATCTAACAAGGCTCACAAAATAATCCACAAGGTAACGAACTAAATAGCATCCATACCAATAATTTATTGAGTGCATCTTTCTCTAGGTTTTTATTAAGGAGCCTCCTCTAAGCTCATATCCTGGGAGAGGAAGCATTAGCTGGGCCTGCAGTTTCAATGTTGCTCAGGGGTTAGGGAAAAGAAACGGCCATGCCTTTGGAGATGCACTGATGGTGCCAGCGCTCTGGTTAATAATTGGTGCAGGGAGATTATACGAAGCCAGCAATCACAATGGCTCGATTAGCAAGGCCTGAGCCTCCCATCCCTAGGGATGATGATTGAGGACACATGGCTCTGGGGTTTATTTATGCGAAGTTTGCTCTGGGAGTTGGTCCCTGCATCCAGTTTCCACATGTGCTGTTTATTAGTCTTCCAAAAAAATAAAATCGACATTCTTCCTGCCTTATTTGACAAGTATGAACTGGAGGAATTATGATACATGTAACTGTTTTAATGAACAATGAGTTTGGATGTAATTGAGAAGATTATACTTGGGTTTTGAAATTTTTTGGCTTTGATTTTAAGAAGTAAGTGAAAAACGGCATTGTCAGTGTGAAATCATGGAGTCGACTTACATACGAGATGGACTTTTACACAAGTGCATACACGGCAATCTCAGATTTAAAATGAACACCTACTCCAGCATCAATTGCCATTTGCGAGTTCAAACCCTTGTGTGTGCAGCAGTGCTTCCACATTTCACTCCTGAAAACTCTGGTTCCAATTTTTAGATTACATCCCTGAATTGTAGACTCCACAACCAGCAAAAAAAAAGCCCTTCTTAACAGAATCAGCAATTCAGACAAAGAAAGAAACTGAGATTACAGGGGCAATTTTACCATTTTGATTCTAAGTGCTGAATCTGGACACAATTCAGATCCGACTGGAAACCTGTTCTCAGACTCCCCTAACCGCAGTCAGCTTGATAAAAAAAAATTGAGAGTCTGAATTGCACTGTGGGCAGGGCTTATCGCGCCCGAAACACTGCTGCTCCGATCAGAGTCGTCAACTGCGCGTACATAGTGAAAAAAAAACGCTCCCCTGTCACATTGCTCTCAGGCTGTAAAAAGTGGCCTGGGAACGATGACACTCACAGATATTGCCCCATGCCCACATTATCCACCCACTCCCCAGACCAATCATAACCCCCCCCGCCCCACTTCCCCTCCACCAATCGCCCACAGGATGGCAGCAGACCCTCCCACCACACCACCCCACGCAAGAGATCCATCTGGCCTCCTCCTCCTCCCCCCTACCAGAGATTGATTTGCATCACCCCCCCCCCCACCCCGGCCCCTTTGCAGCATATATCCACAAATAGCAAATTTCTTATAATCCACGGGACTATAGCCTTTTCCCAAATGCTGGAGTTGCAGGAAATGAATTGGAGTTCAAGAAGAAAATAGATAACAAAATCACTAAGAACTGGAGCACCACTCTATTCAGCAGATCACACCACTTCAGCAAATAAAGGCAGAATACTTATCAACATGAGATCAAATCGCTCCAGAATAGTGTTTGAATCATTTCCGGTCGCACAGTGGTTAGCACTGCCGCCTCATACAGCTAGGGATCCAAGTTTGATTCCCAGCTTGGGTCGTTGTCTGTGCGTAGTCTGCAAGTTCTCCCCGTGTCTGTGTGGCCTTCCTCTGGTTGTCCGAAAGATGTGCTGGTTAGATGCATTGGCCATGCTAAATTCTCCCTCTGTGTACCCATACAGGAGCGTAATGAGTAGGGGATTTTCAGTCATTTCATTGCAGTATTAATGTAAGCCTACTTGTGACACTACTGAATAAACATTTTCACAACTGGCTCTGCAAAACAACATTAGCTTAGAAAAAGAAAGCTTTGAGGAAATAAATTTTGGCAGGGGAACCAACCCCTTTCTATTGGAGAAAATAGTGAAAGTACGATAAGTTATTTTGTTGCTGAAGTAAAAATATATCAATTTTGCTGTTGGTGAAGGGAGTCTGCAGGTCAATTCTTAAACCTCATCGGGCACTCCAACAGTGTCAACAGTTAATTTATACCAGTGTCACAGAGCACATTAACTGGCAATACCCAGTGTGGCGCAGGGTGGCTAAAAGATTGGGCTGAGCGCTTTACAAAATTACACAGGTCATGTCAAACAAATTCATTGAAACGTTCAAGGAAATAATAGAAGTGGCTGATGTTATGGACCTTGATTTGCGCAGTCATTTGAAAGGTGCAGCACAAAATACAATGGTTGAAATAATGGGATGAAATTAATACTTGTAAATAAGTAATAAATTGGCTAAATAATAGGAAATAAAAGAGGCTGTGATCAATGGCCATGGTTCTAATTGGACAGGTGTGACCAAAATGCCCAGGGATAACTCTGCTCTTCACCATATTTAGAAATGATGTTGATAAAGGTATTAGCAAATTAAACATCTATAATTGTAGAGGATTCTGTGTAACCTGCACTGTTTGAAGCTACTGTACAGAGATTTAGCAACTGAAGAAATGAATGGTTATATTTAAGAAATGTGCGCTCTATACTAAAATGGCAGATAGAAAGGCACAAATCACTATGTAAATAAATCACTGCAGGTCAAAAAAGTGAGGCACTTTATTCAAAGCTGAATTAGACTATTGAATTATGACAAATTGAAAGAAAAAGCAGGAAAAACTAGGCATTGATTTTTTAAAAAATAATAGTCAATCAACAATGTTGTAAAAAAATCAGAACAAAATCAGACCCCAAACTAAAAAGAGGAAAGTAAATCAGGGCTTAGAGTTACTGATTTATAGACTGGGTTAAGCCTCAGAACTTTTATCAATTATACCAGTGCATTTTGTATCTCCTCTGAAACAAACTGAGCTTTTTCTCTCAGCTTCAAAAGCAGTAAAAAAGCTCCTTGACCACCTCCATTAACATTTCCTTTAACTCCTACACCACTACTACCACCTTTGTGAAGGACCACAAGGTATACTGCGACAGAACAAGTACAGGCAGTTAAACAGCCACTTATTGGAACTCAGGCCTACTTGATTGCTAAAGCAATCTGAATCTGCAGCATAAAATAAACCTGAAAGGACAAAGTTGAATAAAGGGTCAATCTGGGTGCTAGCAAATGACCTGAAAAATTATTGTGCTAAACAGCATTGCATCATTTCTATATTTACTTTGCTAATGACCACTTCACACACAGTTTGATAGTGAAACCATTTCTTCTTCAAGCCAAAACGGTCAGTGGAATTGTACAGAACAAGCATTGCTTCAAAATGAATACATGCAACGAGAAACCTAAAGAGTGAGCATGGTTTTTTTCCCCCCATACATGTTGTATTAGGTTCTGGTATGGTTAGCTTGGTTGGCAAGCATTTGAGTTTCTAAGCACTAAACTGCACCTCAAAGATGCCTCTAGCATTAGTTCTTCTCCTGGGTTACTGAGAGGAAATCCAGCCAGCTATACAGATTCTATTTCATTGGGAAAAGAATCACAGATCCATGTTTGCCTTTGGAACTGCACTCCCTGAAAACCAATCATTCTGTGCTATGGGCACAATCAAGACTGGGGATGAGGAGGGAGGATTTAGGGCATATGCGTTTTTGGTTATTTTACATTTTTAACAGGAGCCTTGAAGTGGAAATGCTGCTTAGGCCATACTGTTAGAAGACAAAAGGAAATTAGAAAAGAATTGGAAGTAGAGGGATTAAAAATTTGGTTTTAGAAACCAAAAAGGAGCACAAACCTTGTTTGAGGCCAGTGAAGTGAGCCAATGTACAATCTTCATCTCAGCTAATCTAAATTCAAGGGAATGCAATTTTTCATTGTCAGATTCTCAAAGTACTATCAGGTGCCATTGTCCTTTGGACCTAATGCCTCCAAATATTCACCAGACTGGCCACCCACCCTATATAAACTTGAGCTTCCAAACCCATGCCAAGCTCCTCCACTTACTGACCTTTATTGACTGCAGATTAAGTAATGCCTCAAATTTAAAGTTCACACTCTTGTTTCCAAGGACTCATCCACATCCATCTCTGCAGCCTGCTCCAGTCCTGCAACCCTTCAAGGTCTTGGTGTTCTTCCAATTCTTGGACATCCCCAACTCTAACTGCTGCAGTATTGGTAGCCAAATCTTCAGCTGCTCACCTGAAGCTTTGAAATTCCTTCCCTGAACCTTGCAGCCTCTGCAGCTTTGTTTTCTCTTTTTGGCTATGTTTAACTGAATAATTAATTAAATAATTGTGTTCAGGTGATGGGTATTAGCCTTTGCTGAATCCCCCATTATCAACATCCTGATGGGGTTACCACTGATCAGACAAATACAGGAGCAGGTCAGAGGATAGGAATCCTGCAGCAACTATCTCACCTCCTGACTCCCAAAGCCTATTCACCACCTACAAGACTCAAGTTAGCAGTGCGATAGATTACTCTCCAGTTGACTCAATGAGTGCTGCTCCAACAACACTACAGAAGCTCAATACCATCCAGGACAAGGGAGGCAGCTTGCTTGGTATTCCATTCACCAGTTAAACACTCACTCCCTCTGCCACTGATGCATGACCTCTACCACCTGGAAAGACAAGGGCAAAAGATGCATGGGAACACCACAACCTCTGCTTCTTCCTCTCCAAGTTGCAAACCATCCTGACTTGAAACTATAATGCCATTCTTTCAGCTGCAAGGGAGATACATGGATGGTAGAGATTGATACTGAAAACTGGGAGATGGTCATTGACAGTCCTGACTATGGAGGGTGACTGTTTGGAAGGGGTGAGCAGAAACTACCAGTGAATTGTGCACTTTATCAGCTCAGTGACTTCCACTGCAGCAAATGCTGCAGGGACTGTCATATCAGAACGGAATTCCTAAGTCACATTAGGTGATGATTAACACAGAGTTGACCATAGCTAGTCATTCCACTGTCTTACAAGATGGAACACAGCCACCAGTGGATTTGGAGTCACATATTTGTAATGCCCCTCTCTAACTGAAAGCTTATCAAGTGTATAAAAATTAGGGTCCAGTTCCAACCTTTTGGAATGTAATAACCTGCTCTACTATCTCATGTGGCTTGTTGTTTGTAAACTCTGCTTTGAAGCACTTGGGACATTGTACATTAAAGGTGCTGTCCAAATTGTTGTTATAGCTCATGCATTGAACAAGGAGAAGCACAACAGATCCACAGATGTCCAAAAAGGTGGAATTGATCGGAAAATCTCAAGACTCTGCAATACTTACTGGAACAAAAATGAAGTTGATGAGTTAACAAAAGGTCCAATTGAGAGTGTTAAATTGCTCATTTTCAACACGCATCTTGAAAGTCAGGAAGACTTGGACATTGAATTCAAAATCAATAGCAAACTGATGAGCAAGGCTCTGTACACCAATGACACAATGCTCATTGCAGATTCAAACAGGAGGCTAAAGTACTTGACAAAGGAACCCAGACAAGTTTGGAATATGGATTGAAATTAAATGTCAAAGACATGTGGCTAATGGCAATCACATGGAAAGGTAACTTTCCAAAATAACCTTGATGTGAATATAAGAAGTAGTGTAATAATAATTATTACTATTATTTGAGTTATAACAGCAGCTGGTTAACTCAATGAGGCTAAGCAGAGTCCAGAAATCAGTGATGTTTAACAACATGCATGACAGTAAAATCAAAATAGTGATACCAAAAGTACTTCACATTATGCTGCAGCCATCTTTATGGGCTGTGAGCATCACTGACAAGGCAAGTTTCCAGGTGCCCAGATCACCAACAACCTGTCCTGGTCCCCCCACGCCAACGCTATTGTTAAGAAAGCTCAGCAACACCTCTACTTCCTCAGGAAGCTAAGGAAATTCAGCATGTCAGCATCAACTCTCACCAACTTTTACAGATGCACCATAGAAAGCACCACAAGAATCAACAAAGGATCGTGAACGAAGCCCAGTCCATCACCAGCCTCCCATCCATTGCCTCTATCTACACTTCCCGCTGCCTCAGAAAAGCAGCCAGCATAATTAAGCACCCTAATCACCCCACACATCCTCTCTTCCACCTTCTTCCGTCGGGAAAAATACATAAAAGTTTGGATCACTTAACAACCGACTCAAGACTTTTGAATGGACCTACCTTATCTTAAGTTGATTTTTCTCTATACCCTGGCTATGACTGTAAAACTGCATTCTGCACTCTCTTGTTTCCTTCTCTATGTACGGTATGCTTTGTCTGTATAGCACGCAAGAAACAATACTTTTCACTGCGGACTAATACATGTGACAAGAATAAATCAAACCAAAATCAAAGACACGTAGTTGTTGCTCATCTCTAATTATCTTTGAGCCGAATGACCATTGCTGGGCAGGTAAAAGTCTGTGGACCTGGAGTCACGTGTAGGATCGAGTAGGGAGATTTTTCTCCCTGAAGAGCAAAGGACCAGATGATTCAGAACCACTAATTAATTAACAACAATTAATGCTCGTTTCATTGCTCACCTTGCTGAGAGTAGCCCTATGTTCTGGATTTTATTAACTGAATTTAAATTCCACAAACACCATTTGCTGGGATTTGAACCCATATTGCTGGAGCATTAGCCCAGACCTCTGTCCAGTGGCACTTACCTTGGTAGCACCATCTCCTTCATACATTGTTGGATATAGTAAGCCCACCTCTCCGCTCACTGAGGAAGGGGCAGCACTCCAAAAGCTTGAGATTCCAAATAAACCTTTTGGCCTTTAACCTGGTGTTGTGAGATTTCTTACTGTGCCCACCCCAGTCCAACACTGGCATCTCCACATCATTGTTAGATATCAGAGAGCAATAAGATGTGTAACTGGTTAATCTACTTTTGATGATATTAGCTGAGGGGACAATGTTTGTCAGAACACTTAAGTTTAAGTTTATTTGTGTCACAAATAGGCTTACATTAACATTGCAATGAAGTTACTGTGAAAATCCCCAAGTCGCTGGAGACTAGCATCTGTTTGGGTACACTAAGGGAGAATTTTGCATGTCAACACACTTAACCAGCATGCCTTTTGGCCTGTGGGAGCAAACTGGAGCACCTGGAGGAAACCCACACGGAGACAGGGAGAACGTGCAGACTCTGCACAGTCAGTGACCCAAGCCAGTAATCAAATATATGTCCCTAACCACTGTGCCACTATGCCATCCCACCCCTTGCAGAACTACCTACTTTTCTTTGGCTAGTACCATGGAATCTTTAACATCCAATTGAACAGACAAATAGAGTTTCAACTGAAATAAAGTACTTAACACTTTGCTTTTGTGTAATGTCTTGAACTAAAGTGTCCCAAGACTCAAACAGACGGGCAAAAAAGACAATAGAAGAGATAACCAGGACTTGAATCAAATAGATGGACTGCAAGGTCAGCTTTTCCTTCTGAGAGAAAAAGAGAGGGAGACAGAGTGAGAGAGGTGGAGAATAGGCTGATAGCTGATGACAAAGTGGCCACTGAAAGGTGATAAAAGCAAAATACTGCGGATGCTGGAACCTGAAACAAAAATAGACAATGCTGGAAAATCTCAGCAGGCCGGACAGCATCCATGGAGAGAGAATACAGCCAACATTTCGAGTCTGGATGACCCTTCGTCAGAGCTCAGTGAAAGGTGAGATAGACAGTGAAAGTGCTGCAAAGTTCAGAGTCAGAGGGAGTGAATCAGAAGGCTTATAGGGTCGGACACATTTACAGAGAGGCGGGGTGGAACCATAAAGCACTTCAAGGATGGGGGCAAGGATTTTACATTGAAGACACTTGAATGGGAAAGTCAGTGAGTACAGCTCAAGCTGATGAAGCAACAGGGCTTCAAGCTCGTGAATACAGAACTTTGGACAAGTCAGAGCTCATCAGGAGTATCAGACAGAAGGCCAGCAAAGAGTGTTGGAGTAATCAAGAATCGACTGACAGATGTATATAAATAAAACAGATAATGTTTCACTGGTGGCTGCAAGTGCCCTTTTGAGATGGAGAAGGTAAGGAGTCTGAAATTCAGCTCAGAGTGAAACAGGAAACCAAGGTTACAAACAATTTGGTTCAACCAGAGACAGAGGGGGGATGGAATCAACAGCAAGAGGAGCTTGTTGTGGTGCCAAAGGTGATAACTTCAGTCTTGCCAGGTGTCCAGCAGCAGGAAAGGATAAATCATTCAAGACTGGATGGTAAATAAATAACGCGATGGCTGGACAATGTTGTCAATTCGAGAGAAGTGTTAGGAAGCATCATTAATGATTGTGTGTAAACTGATCTTGAACGGGTGGATGATATCATGAGGTACAGCTTGATAGATATTTGCAAGAATAGATTGTCCATGACTATAGAGGTGATAGTACAGGGATGGGACAAGATGTCATTGCTTTAATCCTCTAGGTACATTTGAAGAGAAGAACAGTACCATGGAATTGGACAATACAAACATGACATTGTAAGGAAAAAGTGGTGATGAATTACTGCAGAGAGGGTAAGGATGATATTTTTGGCGTTTTGTCCTCCAAGAAGCATAACAGCTGGACTGGAAATTCAAACCAGGAGTTACGGGAGTGATGAACACAGGAGCGGGAGGCAATGACAGACTCAATGACCAGAGAGAGGAAATGGAGGCTGAAGATGGGGTTGTATTCTTAAAAATATAAGCATCAAGAGTGTGTTTTATTTTTAAGATAAAGAAGTTATGTTGAAAGGGGCAATGAATGACAGTGTTAGGACAGAATCCAGGATGGGGAAATTGAATGGAAGGTGGAGGAGGAATTGGACCTCACCAACAAGCTGAGATTGGAGAACGCAACATCACGCAAGACAGGGAGAGACCGAGAGAGCATGCGAGCTAAGCAAGCTGCAAGATTAATGATGAGGAAATACATGAGCTATTGGGTGTTTGAAGAGAGTTTGGAAAAAATCAGAAAAGAAAGAATTAAGGAACTGGTTGGACATTGGTCAGAAAAGGAGGCTGTCTCCCATTGACACCTCCCCCTCACCCAGTGTCCCCAAGAGGATCTATTAGTCGGAGGCCTTCTTGAAGAGAACAGCAAAGTAAGCAGTGCTCAACATGTTCAAGTCAGATCAGACAATAGCACAGTTTAGGCTAGGTACTCTCAAATGTACACCCCACAGACTTGAAGAAAAGACAGGGACTGGGCCAGGGAATAAGAAGATCTGGATCTCCACATCCTCTTTGACCATAGGTGAGGTTGCAGAGGACAGGAGAGTAGCCAATTTTGTTCCCTTGTTTAAGAAAGGAAACAAGGATAATCCAGAAAATTATAGGCCAGTGAGCCTGATGTCAGTGGAAGGGAAGCTTTTGGAGACAGTACTGAGGGATAGGATATATGCATATTTGGAAGAAAATTGACTAGTTAGTGGCAGCATCATGGTTTGTGCAGACAAGGTCATGTCTCACCAACTGGATTCAGTTTTTTGAAGAGTTCAAAGACTAAGATAATTGATGAGGGAACGGCTGTGGATGTAACTTATATGGACTTTATTTAGTAAGGCATTTGACAAGGTCTCAATGGCAGACTGGTACAAAAAGCATTTTTGAGGTGGGCTGGCTAGATGGACACAGAACTGGCTTGGTTATAGAAGACAAGAGAGTAACGGTGGGAGGATGTTTTTTAGAATGGAGATCTGTAGCTAGTGATGTTCCACTGGAACCAGTGCTGAGACCCCTGTTGTTTGTGATATATTTAAATGATCTGGAAGAAAATACAAGTGGTCTGATTAGTAAGTTTGCAGATGACACAAAGATTGGTGGAGTTGCTGATAGTGCTGGGGATTGTCAGAAGATACAAACAGGATACAGATAGAGTGGAGACTTGACATAGAAATGATAGATGGAGTTTAATCCAGACAAATGCGAGGTGATGCATCTTGGAGGATCAGATTTAGGTCTGAATTATACTGTAAATGGCAGAATCTACTCCACATTGATTTGCTAACTTCATCAGACAAATAATCACCAACGGGAACGTATAGCAGAGGAGTTAAAAAGAAATTGCCATTGCTTAAAGTGGCAGGCAAGGGATGGTGAGCAGGTGCAATATTTTGGTCTGACCAAGATAAAAAAAATTCAGTGTAGAAATTGGAAAATACGACATTACTTGGTCACCAACTTTTAAAGTTAATTTGCAATGACATGTCCCAAAATACTTAATTGCTATTATGTGCTTTGAGCTATCCATGGCATGTGAAAGCTAATACATAAGCGCATGTTTTTATTTTGCTCAAGCTGATGAAAAAGAAATGATTTCATCGCCGATGTGTCAGAATTAGGAGCATCACAGAAATGCAAGGAGAGCGATCGATGATTGGAAACAAGACGTATCTGAATCCCATTTAAATAAAATCAGAAAGTACTGGAAACGCTCAGCAGGTCAAGCAGCATCTGTGGGAAAGAGTTAATCATTCCGGTCAACGATTTTTCAACGGAAGCGTGAGATTTTAGAAACTAGCAGCTTTCAAGCGAGTACAAAGCCAGAGAAAAGTAGGCAGGCAAAGAATAAAAGGGAGGCGTCAGTGATGGAGTAAAGGGCAGCAGTGATTGAACGACAAAGTGATGGTGCAAGACTGAAGTCGGTGATAATCAGGCAAGTGTCGAAAGGAAAGATGGGTCCAGCGGAGGTGCAACTCATTCAAAGGTTATTTTTCCAGTTCAAATTATATCAAATACGTGGCAACTCTAATCTAAATCAAAAAATGATGACAAGTCTGCCATTTACACCAAGAAACACAACTTCTACACAATTGAAACTGTGCTGCTTTTTTTTCAACTTATGGGATCAAGTTCAAGTGATTCATGGCTGGCAATCTTCAAAGTTATTTTGAAGCTAACGACATGTATTCCGCCATCCTGGGTTTTACTCTCTCTGACTTGCTAACCCTTGTGGCCTAACACAACCTGAAGCTTCTTTCTGTGTCTGAGCCATTAATGGTGCACTGAAAACTGTTGTAAAATTGGAAAAAATCAACAGGACATAAACCATGTCCTGTGGCTCAGAGCACTTCAGGAAATTGTAGTCTTTGAGAAAAATCACTTTTCGCCTTCAGGCTAGACTAGATAAGTACAGGTGTAACTAAATTTGAGGTTCAGTTCAGAATAAATCCTCCATGACATTCATTGTAGATTTCCAAGTCAACCGTGCATAACACTTTTAGAAAAAAAACATTGATGCTGCAGTACTTACAATCGACAGGTCTCTTTTGTCTCTCATACAGTCACAGTTAAAATTGATTTTTTAAAAACATCTACATATGGATCATTTTGCCGTATGATATACAAATGCTATTAAGGTACCTTTGAATACCAGCAACCAGCTAGCCAAAAAATGAATTAAGTTTAATTCATTTCCCTTGAATTTTATTTTAATATTTTACCTCAATGTAGAGCATCTTTTTCGCAATCTATGGAGGGTTACCTTTCTACAATGACAAATATTTTCCTGGCTGTTGATGTTCCTTTTCAGTTTACAATAAATGCAGTCAGCATTTCATTGTGATCCAATTACACGTGTTCACAGTGACATTAATTACTTCTTTTAACCTTTAATTGAATAGAAATCTCAAGAAATTGCCAAACATATTACAACAGCTGTCGCTTAATGCTGAGATCTTGAAGACTGGTGGACTTGACACAGTCATTGATTATTGGCTATTAACTGGTGTGTGAGGAATACAACCCCATGCATCCTAACTTCAATCTAGTATTCAATGCATTAATGAATTTAGCTCTGTTCACCGATGCTCCCAAATTATTGCACCCAAGCTAATTACGTGCATGTCAACACTTTATTTATTTACAAGTAAGCAAACTTTTCAAATATTAGCCACATTTTTTCTGAAGCTGTCATCTTTAACTGAACGGTTGTTTCCTATTTCAAATGGGGTGAGCACACAATGAAACATGCTTAAAAAGCTTAAAAACATGCTTAAAAGACACCATGTATAACTTCCAAATGTGTTCCAAGCTACTTTGAGTGTGTAGCGGGTGGTGGAAATTGCAGCATTCTCATGCCAAAAAATATTTTGCACAACCAGTGATGAGCAAGTTTTAAAGTTTGCAAAGAGCAATGGTATTCCCATGGTCTGGAGTTCATTTGTTTTCACATTTGATTTTTGCCTTTGGTGGGGAACACAACCAATCCATATGTAACTTTACCAGGGACCGTCACAGGGGCTGGGTTCACAGTGAGCCACAATGAGGGTTTGAAAGAATTTTGGATGTGGAGACAGGATGGCTAGAAGCCAATACTTGGTTCTCCAACACAACAGCCCAGTCCTCAATGCTACTTAAATGCCTTCAAAATCTCATCCTTCATCGCAACAACACCACCCCCCTACCCCCGCAACACTCCCAACCACCACACTCATCCCATGCCACCCCATGGCCCCTCACGTTCCCCATTCCATCTCCACGTTTTCATGTATCCTCCATAGTCACTTAAATATGTACAGTTCTCAGGCGCCATGCAACAGCAATGGGAATTATTCTAAAATCACTGGAAAACAGTTCAACCTCTAAGAATCTAGGGATACCCTGAATTAAAACTCACTGCTGTTGATACTGAACGAAAGAAACACAAGGGGGAATATATTGTGATCCTTTAAGTGCCTATTAGGTTTGTAAACGAGAAGTCACATCGAAGGATACATTCTGTTGCTGTAGGCTGGTAAAAGTTTCAATAGTTCATGGATCAATGCTGAGCTGAAGCTTCTGAAACCCTGCCAAGCATTCAAAACAGACCAACTTTCACTGATGGAACAGATATCCTTTTCAATCTCAAAGCAGAGTATGTTAATCAATGGAGGGGAGCAGGAGCAGAACCTTTTTCCACTTTCAAGAATAGGATTTTTCCTAAAACAGCCAAATCTGCTAGCCCCAATTAAATCAGAGCACAAAAACATGACAGAAAAAGACATGCTTTTTTACATTCCTTTCAATGTACTATGGTGTTTTCTGCTTTGGAAAATGAACGTAGTAAGAATCGCAACACAATGTAAGGGTCAACTTGCTTTTGCAGGAGCAATCCTTTTGATGAATCATTAAAAACACATCTACATTTCAATACAGTAGCTAATTGTGACATTTGAAGTTGTCAAAACACTTCACAGTTGCCTTTCAGATTTTTGCAGACTCCTACATTTTCTTCAAGAACAGTCAATTCTGGCAGGCTTCGAAAGGATTTCCAAAAGCGTGCACGAGTGGGGTGGGGTGCAAGAGGAAATCAGATTTTCGTCCAGTCTTTCAAATGTGAACCTGACCTCAGTGGGGAGTGGGTGTGCATTTGGCATTCCTGAACCACCAAAAGGCCAGAAACAAATGATGTAGGCTCGAGAATGCAGAGAAGAAATGGATTTTCTCCAAACAAAATCAAAGTGTGGCCATTCGTATACTGAGGTTCGCCTCTGCACCCAGACAAAATTCCACCCCTTGGTGTGCTTCATCCTGACTAGCTGTAAGAAAAGTGCAAGGTGCACTTAGGGAGACTATCAAGGCAAAAGATTTAATGGTAGGACCCTGGAAAGCATTGACAATCAGGGGGATCTTGGGGTGCATAGCTCCCTGAAGTTGGCAAAACAAGTAGATAAGGTGGGTAAGAAGGCATATGGGATACTAGCCTTTATTAACTGAGGCACAGAATGCAAGAGCAGGGAGGTCATGTTGGAACTGTATAAAATGCTGATTAGGCCGCAACTGGAGTACTACTGCAGTTCTGGTCACCACATTACAGGAAAGATGTGACTGCATTGGAGAAGGTGCAAAGTAGATTTACCAGGATGCTGCATGGGCTGCAGTGTCTGATCTATGTGGAAAGATTGGATAGGCTGGAGCTGTTTTCCTTCGAGCAGCAAAGGTTCAGAAGGGACCTGATTGTGGTATATAAGAATATGAGAGGCATAGATAGTGTGGATAGGAAGGCACTTTCGCGATTAATTGAGGTACATAAGATTATGAGGGGCATAGATATTGTGGATAGGAAGGCACTTTTGCAATTAGTAAAGGGATCAATACCAGGTTCCATTAATAAAGGCACAAACACCACCCACCATAGATTTAAGGTAAGAGGTAAAAAGGAGTTGAGGGGAATTGTTTTTACCCAGAGAACAGTTGGAGTCCAGAACTCATTGTTTCAATGGGTGTTTGATTCAGAAACTCTCATAGAGGTATCTGTTCACTCACACGGCCAAACTTCCAGGGCTACAGGCCAAGCGCTGGAAAATGGGATTAGTGTAGTCAGGTCTTTGTTGACTGCTGTAGACACAATGGGCTGAGTGGCCTCCTTCTGTACTGTAAATCTCTACATATCTACAACGCTGATTCAAGTAACAGCTTCACAACTGGAGTGTGAACTATCCCTGAATGGGGTGGACTGCAGTATTACTGTAAAGGAACGGAGTCATAGAGGTTTACAGCATGGAAACAGGCCCTTTGGCCCAACTTGTCCATGCTGCCCTTTTCTAAAAAAAACTCTCATTTAATCCCAATTGCCCACATTTGGCCCATATCCCTCTCCTACTCGTTGTACCCATGTAACTATCTAAATGCTTTTTAAAAGATAACATTGAGTTCTTGGTTTTCCTGTCATACAAACTAGTCAGTATTCAGAAAGAATCCAGACAGAAATTTGAAAAGTAAGACAATAACTTGAGGAATTCAACTCCTCTGATTAATAAATATAACTCAGTGTAATGCAATGTACTTTTGCTTCATCACAAATATGCAGCAGCTCCCTTTTAGAAGCAAAGAGTCAACTATTCTTAAAGTCAGATTCGACTTATGGCTAAATTAACATGTGCAGTTTGTTCTATATTCAATGGGCAGCATGTATTTGAGGGAATGGGGGGCAGGAACGCTCCCCCCCACTTCCCCCACCAGAAACAAAGTCAGCTGACGCACTGCTTCCCAGTCCTTTCCAGACCAATAATGCGCTTCGAGCAGGCAGAATACAGGCACTGTAAGGACTTCCATCTCTCACTGGGGAGGAGGTCCCACTCTTGAGAGCTCCAGTCGATTGGATTGGCGTCAAGTGCATTAGTCGGCACTGCCAGGACAGTAAGAACGCCCAAGAAAGAGACCCATGGATTCTGGAACCAACTAAGTCTGGAATTGTGGGCAGTTTAGGTGGGCGTATGAGGGAGTGGGCGTGATGAAATTTAAAATGCAGACCTGCAGGAGGAAGGGAGGGTGCCATCATAGGGGGGCAGCCTCTTGAGGCACAAAAGGCAAGATGATAGCACCCCCCACCGCCCCCCCAACCCCTATAACTTCAGTGGGAAAGATCACCCTCAACACCAGTGCCCCACAAAGCTGTATTCTCAGCCCCCTACTATACGTCTTATACACCTATGGCTGTGTGGCCAAATTCAATTTTCAGGTTTGCTAATGACACCACTGTAGAGGGACAGATCTCAAACAATGACGAGACAGCGTACAGGAATGAGATGGAGAATTTGATGAACTGGCACGACAACAATAATAACTCCCTCAATGTCAACAAAACGAAGGAGACTGTCATTGACACCAGGAAGCTTAAAGGAGAACATGTCTCTGTCTACATCAAGGGGGACGAAGTAGAAAAGGCCAAGAGCTTCAAATTTCAAGCTGTCCAGATCACCAACAACTTGTCCTGGTCCTCCCATGCCGACACTATAGTTAAGAACGCCCACCAACACCTCTACTTTCTCAGAAGACTAAAGAAATTTGGCACGTCAGCTACGACTCTCACCAACTTTTACAAATGCACTATAAACAGCATTCTTTCTGGTTGTATCACAGCTTGGTATGGCTCCTGCTCTGCCCAAGACCGCAAGGAACTATAGAAGGTTGTGAATGTAGCCCAATCCATCACGCAATTGAAGTGTAGACAGAGTCTACACAGCCTTCCACTCACTGACTCTGTCTACACTTCCTGCTGCCTCAACAAAGCAGCCAGCATAATCAAGGTCCCCACGCACCCTGGATATTCTCTCTTTCACCTTTTTCCATCGGGAAAAAGATCCAAAGTTTGAGGTCACATACCAACCAACTCAAGAACAGTTTCTTCCCTGCTGCTGTCAGACTTTTGAATGGACTTACCTTGCATTAAGTTGATCTTTCTTTACACCTTAGCTATGAGTGTAACACTACATTCTGCACTCTCTTGTTTCCTTCTCTATGAACAGTATAACGTGCAAGAAACAATACTTTTCACTATATGTTAATACATGTGACAATAATAACTCAAATCAAATCAATGTCTGGGATGAGCTTATTTAAAGAGGCCCCACCCCCAGTCCAAAAACACACCTGGCAGTGACATGTAAAATGTACCCCAATGCTAATGGTTTTTTCCCCCACATACAGCACTTCAGTAAAATAATTTTCTTGAACACAAGACAAGGAGAATATAGTCCAATATTTTCAGTATTATCAAGGATGGAAGTAATTTTATAAATTTATGCTATAGAAAGACAGATTACATATTAATGACAAAAGGGTGAAACAAATAGAAGGACAAAGGATCATTATGGATGCAAGTGACTCTATTGAGATCAGTTCAGTGTGAAAAAGTGCTTTACCAAGGAAGCATGCATTAGCCTGCAAAGGCTCAATGGCAAAAAATATCACTTCCGCCTTCCAGTTGTGTTCTTTTCCAGTCATTCACCATGAAATAGGTTTGTTAATTGCTGCAGACCTAAAGCTGTCTTTCTGAGATTGATTACTGAAGGCCAGGCTAATGTCTGGGGATTAAAAAGCCTTCACTGCCTGCTTTAATTCTGGTCAGTACCGAGAAGTCAATAAATCATTACTCAAATCAGTCATTAGCGCTCAAGAAGCATCTTATAAATGTAATGTACATCTGGCAAGGAATTAAGAAGAGGGGGCAAATCTACAACAAAATGTTAATCACTGACCCAAATAACAAATAGAAGAGGTTCTGCCAAAAGGAATACACTGATGAACTGTCTGCTAAATCTGCTCAAACATAGTGGGTGAAAAATCAACTACTGAACAAACTCAATTCTAGTTAACAGTTGAGTTGTCAAATGCACCTCGTTTTTGTAGCTGGAGGAAATGTTGATGGATTGGAGAAGGGAAGATGCACAAGTATTCCACACTCGCCCCCAGCTTTCAAACTGGTGTAGTATGTAAAACAGGCTACTGATTTGTTCATGTCAGTTTTGTCCTACTGCTGAATATCATTTTCACCACCTGTCTTCATAGACCTTTCAAGGATTTGATTTGAGTTGATGTATTGTTGTCACATGTATTAACATACAGTGAAAAGTACTGTTTCTTGCATGCTATACAGACAAAGCATACCGTACATACGAAGGAAACAAGAGTGCAAAATGTAGTGTTACTGTCATAGCTAGGCTGCAGAGGAAGATCAACTTAATGCAAGGTAGATCCAATCAAACGTGTGACAGCAGCAGGGAAGAAGCTGTTCATGAATCGGTTGATATATGACCTCAAGAACAGCTTCTTCCTTCCAGTTTCCAGTGAAGGAGTGCAGGGGCCATTTGTCCAGTCTTTTCAGTGCAAGCTCTATTCCAGAGCAATCCTAAATTCATCCTGTTTCTCTGCTTTTCCTTTGCTTTTCATGTTTTCCTTCACTTTGAGGGAAAATTTGATAAATATTTTTAAAACCTGCAATGGTGTCTGCCTTACCCATGCTGAGTCAAAGAATTCCATGCTCCAACAATCTTCTTAAAATCTCTGAATGTCTCTCCTCAGTCTCAATCACCATTTGAAACTGATTGAGTTATTGACTGTGTAAGATGAGGAAATAACTGCACTCAATCTATCAATTTTGAAATTTGTTTTGCCTTCTCTGCTTCAATAGAATTATCCTAATATCTGAAGTATTTTTGCAACAATAAAATTCCTCATCCCTAGCTTCTGCTTGATCAATCTGTGTGTGCTATGACTTTAGTATTGAATGCCTCTGTCAGTTCTCCAAAATATATCACATGTGTACATTAAGGATGCTTGCAGCATGAATCAAAACAGTTAATACAGATACTTATGAGTCCTGTAGTTTTCACGTTCCAACTAGTGATCTAGTTATCAAAATCATCCCAAGCCCATTTGACAGAAACACGTTTCAGGAATAGGAAATAAGGCATGGGTTAAATCCATAAGGCATGGGTTAATTCTAGAGACACTGGTTACAGGTAATCTCTACCTAAATGAAATTATTGTGTCAAATTTAATAATATTGTCAAGGAATATTGAGGTGCAAGGAATACTCGGAGACACCTAATATTAGAAAAGGCAGAGAGTACTAGAGTAAGAAACAGTAAGGAATAGGTGGGTTCAGTGTAAGAGGGGGAGTAATAACAAATTAGGGTTACAGTGTACATATGCAAGTGTATGGAAAATAAGATTGATGAGTTACAGATGCAGTTGGCCATGTGGAAATATGTTGTGGCTCCAAGAGGAACTGAGTTAAAAGAAGGACAGGACTGGGTATTAAATATTCCTGAATATAAGGCACTCAGGAAAGAACTGAAAGGAGAAGGAGGCTGGCAGTTTTAGTTAAGGAAAGCACTGCAGTACTGGACAGAGACAACGTCCCATGGGAGCCAAGGGCAGAATCTATTTGGCTGTAGCTAAGGTGCAAAGAAGGTGCAATTACATTGCTCAGTGTAGTCTATGGGCCACCAACTAGTGGGAAAGGTGTAGTAGAACAAATTTGCATGGGAATCAGAGAGGTGCAAGAATTATGGAGCAGTCATAAAAGAGCACTTTAATTATTCAAATATGGAGTGGGATAGTAGCAGTGTAAAGGGCAGAGAGGGGAAGGAGTTCTTAGAGAGTGTTCAGGAGAATTTGCCGCAGCAAAGTCAATGAGAAATGAGACACTGCTCAATCTGCTTCTTGGGAACAGGGTGGGCCAAGATGATCAAGTATCAGTAGGAGAGCATTTAAGAAACAGTGATCATTATATCATAAAGTTTAGACTGGAGACAGAAAGGACGAGGAACAATCTTGAATAAGAACAAACGAATGGTGGAAAGTCAACTTCAATAGTTAAGAATTGATCTGGCCCAAATAAATTGGAGTCAAAAATTTGCACTCAAAACTGTAACTGAACAATGGGCTATCTTTAAAAGAGAGATATTTTGAGTACAATGAAGGTATATTCTCAAGAAGGGGGAACACAGAACAAAGCCAGAGCTCCCAAGATGACAAAAGAGTCAGATGGTACAGAAAAAGTGTGTTTATGACAGATGTCACATGCATAATACAACCAAGAACGAGGCTGAATATAGAAGGTTCAGAAGGAAATGGAAAAAGAAAATAAAAGAAGCAAAGAAGTGTGTGAGAAGAAACTAACAGTTAACATAAAAGGGAATCTAAAACTCTTCCAAAGGCATATAAATCGTAAAAATATTTTCCTGCGAGGGTACATGTCATAGGCTGAAAAATTGGGAAGCAAATCTTCCACTGAGGACTTCTAATCATTCACATATGCTTCCCGATGATACACCATTTCAAAAGGTCCAAAAGAGCTGTGACTTCTAGTACATTCCTCTGAAGACTTTGGGTGTTTTAATTACTTCTGCAGCTAACCAAAAGGACATTACAATTCATAGAGGAAAGATAGCAAACTAGGAAGTTCTGGGAGAAATAACTTCCAACATCACTCTGATGTTTAATGATAATATACAAATTCAATTTATTTGACCACGGTCCTGAGAAGTTTACAGGTCGCATTTCATTTTTCCCCTCCTAGGTTTCTCTCCTCATTCTTTAAAGTTACTAATTTATGTTAACTCTCAGTTCCATAGATGTGAGCAGCTTTCCATTAACTTCAGGTGCATTGGTCGTGCATGGGTCTAGCCCTGGACAGTGATTTCCCACAGGGAATTTGATAGCTGGGGCCAAGGATTATCCTGCCCAGATATGCACTTGTTTCTTCAAATAGCAACCTGAGATGATTTTTTTAAAGTCTATTCCAAGAGTGCAGAGTTCAACTTCAGTAGCCTTGCAGCTGTTGCCAGCTGAGCTGAGCTAACTCAGTAGAGATTATGAATCAAAGCAAAGATCTGCACTGAACGGCACAATGCCACAATAAGTATATGCATAGCAAGACATCAATGGAGCTTTCACTAGCTATTTCACAAACAAGGTCAGGAATATACCTCTGTTTTGTGGAACTTGTAACAATCACCAACCTAATTTATCACAGAACCATAGAATCTCTACACTGTACAAGGTGGCCATTCGGCCCGCACTGACAACAATTCTACCCAGGCCTATCCCCGTAACCCCACGTATTTACCCTGCTGGTCCCCCTGACACTAAAGGGCAATTTAGCAGGGCCAATCAAACTTACCCGCACATCTTTGGACTGTGGGAGGAAACTGGAACACCCGGAGAAAACTCATGCTGACTGGGGGAGAACGTCCAAACTCCACGTAGTCACCTAAGGCTGGAATTGAACCTGGGCCTCTGGCACTGTGAGGTTAGAGTGCTAACCATTGTGCCACCATGCCGCAAATTTAGCAAAGGCAAACTTGGGGATCAAGGATTGTATTGTTGTATTATTGTAAGACAAGCAAATATAAATCTGTTGGCATCATCTGCCCTACAGGATGTAAAGTAGCATCAAAAAGATGTAATAAATGTTAAACAAATAATTCCCATGTGTTGTTAAAAATATGTAAGAAATTAATGTATTCCAGTGAAATAAGTACTGGGTGTTCCCACGTACGGTCAAGTGACTAACGAACTGGAGCATACTTCATAACTAGTTAACATAACACACACATTCACCACGAACACAGATTAACAAACGGATTTGGCCTTTTAATATGTCAGGGATAACTGGCTTTTATCTGGCAATTTTCTCCATATGTCGTAGCAGGTATGTTTTAAATTGAAGAATTTTATACCTGGACCTTTGAGGGTACGCAAACTTGTGGCAGTATTTTAGATCCCCATTTTCTAGGGTGATGTGTATTTTTGCTGCAAGTGTCCTTCAGAGAGTTGCCAGCAATCTTGTGGACGGATAATCATGCTTCTGCTTAAGCAATTGAGAAGGAATTAGTTTTCTTTGCCAAATGCAGCTTTCAGATTTTAGATCTGCTTTTGGATGGCTCAAATTTTGGACTCTCCAAATCTCCAGTAAGAATAAATACTGTTAAGTTTGTAAATGATCATTTGGTAGTACAGAACTTGAATACTTCAGGAAAAAGACATTCACAGTGCAGAAGGAGGCCATTCAACTCATCGAGTCTGCACTGACCACAAGGAAGGAAGTCCATGCAGACAGAGGGGAAATGTGCAAACTTCATGCAGACAGCCACCCAAGGCCAGGAATCAAACCTGGGTCCTTGGCACTGTGAGCCAACAGTGCTAACCACTGTGCCACAGTGCCACCCCAAAGCTTTCTGTCAAAGCTTTTCAAGTTGCACTCAGTAAGAACAGTTGCAAGAATACAAATGTCAGGGAAAATAAGTTTACAGTATGTGGGAAGATCGCTGACTGATTAAGGTGGTGCCATGGACAATGCACCATTTATGGTGATTGACAGATAAATGCCAAGCATTGTTTCAAATTTTAAACTAGGTAACTTGCCTCTGATTCATTGAGGAATTGATCTGAGTAATAAACTAATGAATAGCTTTCTGTCCACAAAGAACAGGGCCCTATGTATTAATATATGTAAGAACATAAGAACATAAGAAATAGGAGCAGGAGTAGGCCATCTAGCCCTTCGAGCCTGCCCCGCCATTCAATAAGATCATGGCTGATCTGTTGTGGCTCAGTTCCACTTTCCCGCCCTCTCCCCATAACCCTTAATCCCCTCTCTTATCAAGAACCCATCAACCCGCTTCTTAAAAATATTTAGCGAGGCAGCCTCCACCACTTCAACGGGCAGAGAATTCCAGAGATTCACCACCCTTTGAGTGAAGAAGTTCCTCCTCAACTCCGTTCTAAACCGCCTCCCCTTTATCTTGAGGCTGTGCCCCCTAGTCCTACTGTCTTTTTTGAGCGGGAAGAGTCTCTCCACCTCTATCCTATCCATCCCATTCATCATCTTATACGTCTCAATGAGATCTCCCCTCATTCTTCTAAACTCTAACGAGTACAAGCCTAGTTTATTCAGCCTCTCCTCATAGCTCAATCCCCTCAACTCCGGTATCAGCCTAGTAAACCTCCTCTGCACTCCCTCCAGGGCCAAAATATCCTTGCGCAGGTGTGGCGCCCAAAACTGCACACAGTACTCCAGCTGCGGCCTCACCAATGCCCTATACAGCTGCAGCAAGACCTCCCTACTTTTATATTCAATCCCCCTCGCTATGAAGGCCAGCATCCCATTCGCCTTCCTGACCACCTGCTGCACCTGCAAGCTGGGTTTTTGCGACTCATGCACAAGGACCCCGAGGTCCCTCTGCACCGTCGCCTGCTGCAGTTTTTCGCCACGTAAGTAATAGTCCTTCCTACCATTCTTCCTACCAAAGTGGACCACCTCACACTTGCCAACATTAAATTCCATTTGCCATTTCCTGGCCCATTCGCCCAGCCTATCTAGATCCTTCTGCAGACTCTCCACACCCTCCGCACAATTTGCCTTTCCCCCAATCTTGGTGTCATCAGCAAATTTCGACACCCTGCACTCGGTTCCCTCCTCCAGATCATCTATATAAATGGTAAATAGCTGAGGCCCCAGCACCGACCCCTGGGGCACCCCACTAGTCACCAACCGCCAATCCGAATAGCACCCATTGACCCCCACTCTCTGCCTCCTATTTGACAACCAATCCTCTATCCACGCTAACACCCTACCCCCAACTCCATGTCCCCTGACCTTCTGCAATAACCTCTTGTGAGGTACCTTGTCAAACGCCTTCTGAAAATCCAGAAAGACCACATCCACCGGCTCTCCTCTATCCACTGCCCTAGACACATCCTCATAGAACTCCAGTAAATTTGTCAGACACGACTTCCCTTTAATGAAACCGTGTTGCGTCCGCCCTATCAAGCAATTCCCTTCAAGATGCCTCGCAATTTCCTCCTTAATGACGGATTCTAACATTTTACCTACCACAGACGTTAAACTAACCGGCCTATAATTCCCCGCCTTTTGCCTGGCACCCTTCTTAAACAACGGCGTAACATTAGCCGTTTTCCAATCTTCCGGCACTTCCCCGGAATCCAGCGACGTCTGGAAAATAACCACCAAGGCATCCACTATCACCTCCGCCATTTCTTTCAGAACCCTCGGATGCATTCCATCCGGTCCTGGGGACTTGTCCACAATCAGCCCCTCCAGTCTGTCGAGCACCACCTCTCTAGTAACAGTAATGTCATTAAGACCCTCCATTCCTACCACCTTTCCATCGCTAACACCCGGCAAATTATTCACGTCCTCCTCCGTGAAGACAGAAACAAAAAAGTTATTCAAGACCTTAGCCATATCCCCATCCCCTACCACTAGCTCCCCTTTCTCATCCTCTAAAGGACCAACGTTCACCCTAGCCAGCCTCTTCCTTTTTATATATTTATAAAAACTCTTGCTATCCTTTTTTATATTAAGTGCTAGCCCAGCCTCATAGCTTCTCCTACCCTCCTTTATCAACTTCTTTGTCAATCTTTGTTGACATTTAAACCTTTCCCAATCCTCTTCTCGCCCACTACTCTTAGCTACTCTAAATTCCTCCGCTTTTAATTTAACACTTTCCTTCACCTCCTTCGTTATCCACGGCTTATTACCTCTCTTCCTACTGTCCTTTTTAACCATCGGAATAAATTTCTGCTGAGCACCAAGAAAGATCTCCTTAAAGATCCTCCACTGCTTATAGTATATGGAAATGCACCACAAGCGAGCCCAGCAGACCACCTTAAATTGATTGCCAGCGTAACTTTTAGCCAACTGAGGATTATTTAGTAACTGTCACAGTATAAAGTTGTTGTTTCCCCAACACTGGTGTTCTTCAAATTGTCCTGATGAGTACAAAGCAAAAAGCTTCGACAAAAAGACTTTTTTTTGGCAACGTCCTGAAGTTTAATTGATTTTTGCACAGGATCAGTTTTTCAACAAGCAAAATAAACCACCAAGAAATGTGAAAAAAATTATATTTGAAATGGTGAAAAATATAAACTTTCAATTCTTGAATGTAACCAGCTTTTGAATTTTCAACCTGATATAAGTAAACATGCTTGATGCTTCTAAAATAAGCCCAGATCCTAACAATGTAAGTTTGAGGTAGACGACAGGCCTTCTATTGAGTATGTAGGCATGATCTTACCAGCTTGCCGAGCCGGTCGATTGTGGAATGAGCCGTTAAGATTACATGTGGAACAAAACATGTTTTTGCGCCACATGCAGAGTTATCATCACTGATCGACTGCGGGGATAAGGGCTGAGGTAATGCAAGGGAAGGTGGGAGACTAGCACAGGGGGAGAGGGGGCCACGTAGGAGGTTGTGACGGAGGATTATTGGCAGGGTCTCAGCGCTAGCGACCTGTGTTGCCATAGGGAGGAGTTACACTGTCAACGATGATGGGGGTTGGTGATGTCTAAGGGGGAATGGGTGGGGGAGGTCTCCCAGTTCACCGGTAGATCAACGTGTCTGCGCAATGATGCCCTGAGCTGTCTGCAATCGGATTCACGAGTGAACTGAAGCTCCGCCCTCCCCCTATTGGTGAGAACTGCATTTCTGTCCAAAGAAGAGACAGAGTGTCATAGGATTGCATTTTCAAACTCACCCAAAAAAACAGGTCTGAAACTTTCCTGATTTCTTGCTCATTTCGCACTTAAAATATTTTCCCTAGTATGCGAAAAGGTGTGATAGGGAGGGGGGGTTGGGTAAGAGGTGGACGGTCACAGGCGGAAGACTGGGGTGGGGGAGGGATACTTTTGAAAAGTGGACTAAAACTGCAGTAAAATCAAAACTGTCATCAGACTTCATCAACATTTTAAAAACAATTTCACCCTCCCCCACACCCTGAACATTACTGTTTATAACCACAAACATTAACCCAAAGTAAGAATAATGCATAAACAATTGCTTATGCAATTCAGTGCACTTCAGGATGATTCAGCACAAGGCTAACCACTTGATTACAGCCTTCTGGACTCATGAGTTTAACACTTTCAGACAGCAAACTCTGTGTCCATTTTGATTTTTTTTTCTTTGCCGGTTTCAGTTTTACTCTTTTGGTCTCATTTTTGTTTTCGAATAGCAACTGTTACTTGTTCTGCCATTCACACCTCCTCTGTACACAGATTTTGTTCTTTACTTGCCCCATTGGCACACCCTTCAGCTCTTCGCCACCTTTCTGCCTTCTGTCATTTAATCTCTCATGCTTTCCACCCCATCACAAACCATTTGTTTCTTTCCCCACTCAAGTGGCAACAACATATGATTATTTTTATCCATGACCTTACACAATTTGTCCTCCATTGTGTCACTGTCCTTGTTGCCCAAGGAAACCGTTACACAATTTTGATCTTTTCAATGACACAGCTAGAGCAGTTTCTTCTCCTGACCAGTTCCTGAAGGTTAGACTGTTCTGTTCACAGTGCCAAAGGCCTGGGTTCGATTCCCAGTTTGGGTCACTGTCCGTGCGGCGTCTGCACATTCTCCCCATGAGTGCAACCTCTGGGTGCTCCTGTTTCCTCCCCCAGTCCAAAGATGTGAGGGTTAGGTTGACTGGCTGTGCTAAATTGCCCCTTGATGTCAGGGGGTTAGCAGGGTAAATAAGTGGGGTTATGGGGATAGGACTTGGGAGGGATTGTGATCGGTGCAGACTCAATGGGTCAAATGGCCTCTTTCTGCACTGTAGGGATTCTATAATATTGCCTTCATTTTGTCTTCTCTTGCTGTCAAATAACATTATTCCATCAGCATCTTATGTTACCAAGGCTTTCCCATTATCATGCCTGTTACGTGATGGCACTACCCCCAAAGGCTTTCAGCAAGTAGGTTATATTTTTGAATTTACACCCTAAGCAGACAGCCAATTGTACAGAAATGGCTAGCACCAAGTTGGAATATGGCATAAGGTGCGACAAAATGACTGAGTTCATCAGCACTGTAAACCACTTGGGTTCAACCTCAAACCCCACTTCAACTCATTTATAAAGTAACACAATACAAGGATTAATGGAATTTGATTAACATTGTGGAAACATAAGAACATAAGAAATAGGAGCAGGAGTAGGCCATCTAGCCCCTCGAGCCTACCCCGCCATTCAATAAGATCATGGCTGATCTGTCGTGGCTCAGTTCCACATTCCCGCCCTCTCCCCATAACCCTTAATCCCCTCTCTTATCAAAAACCCATCAACCCGCGTCTTAAAAATATTTAGCGAGGCAGCCTCCACCACTTCAACGGGCAGAGAATTCCAGAGATTCACCACCCTTTGAGTGAAGAAGTTCCCCCTCAACTCCGTTCTAAACCACCCCCCCTTTATCTTGAGGCTGTGCCCCCTAGTCCTACTGTCCTTTCTGAGCGGGAAGAGTCTCTCCACCTCTATCCTATCCATCCCATTCATCATCTTATATGTCTCAATGAGATCTCCCCTCATTCTTCTAAACTCTAACGAGTACAAGCCTAGTTTATTCAGCCTCTCCTCATAGCTCAACCCCTTCAACTCTGGCATCAGCCTAGTAAAACTCCTCTGCACTCCCTCCAAGGCCAAAATATCCTTGTGTAAGTACGGCACCCAAATCTGCACACGGTACTCCAGCTGCAGCTTCACCAATGCCCTATACAGCCGCAGCAAGACCTCCCTACTTTTATATTCAATCCCCCTCGCTATGAAGGCCAGCATCTCATTCGCCTTCCTGACCACCTGCTGCACCTGCAAGCTGGGTTTTTGCGACTCATGCACAAGGACCCCAAGTATAGCATCAGTAATAAAATCAGCTGATATTCACTAATATAAACTGTTTGATCAATCCTACGCAGGTTTAGTGTCAACTTGAGCGAGTTACATGCCAATCAGGACAGTTCCCCAAAGAGACCTTAGCTTAGCCAGAATGCAAACAGGTAGAACAAAAAGCAATAAATTCAAAGTAGATTTAAACAAAAACAGACAAATAAAAGTAGTGGGTTTAATCTAATTGCTATTACTGAGTTTTAAGTTTATTTATTAGTAAGTAGGCTTATGTTAACACTGTAATAAAATTACTGTGAAAATCCCCTTTTTGGCACCTGTTTGGATACACTGAGGGAGAGTTTACCATGGCCAATGCGCCTAACCAGCACTTCTTACAGACTGTGGGAGGAAACAGGAGCATCCAGAGGAAACCCATGCAGACAAGGGGAGAACATGCAGACTCTGCACAGACAGTGACCCAAGCCGGGAATCAAATCTGGGTCCATGGCAGTGTGAGGCTACAGTGCTAACCACTGTGCCACAGAGCTGCCTTGAAACATTACTGAGATGTGGTTGTATGGTGATCAAGGGTGGGAACTTGCTCACAAGAATAAATAAGCAGAATTTTTTGAATTGAGAAGCTATGAAGTGCTGGTATTCTGAGGAATTTGGGTAAGCTTGCACAAGACTCAAAGTTAGCACAAAGATACAGCAAGTAATTAGGCCTTCCTACTCCTTTTCCTATTTTGTACATCTTACAATTGGAGGGATAATCACTAATCATTGTTGTGCACCTACATAAGCTGCCTCCAGTGCAACCTTTCAATGATGCATTGAGACTGAACACCAGCTGTCTCCAGTACAACCTCTCAATGATGCATTGAAACTGAACACCAGTAAATAAGTAAATCAAACGCTGCCATTTTTGCTCAAGTTGTTTAACTCTTACTGTACACATTGAGAATTCTGGCGTCTAATCAAAACCACTCAAGTTCCAATGCTTGCCTCTTCTTTGACCTTCTTGCTTTCCAACTGCTGAGGTGGAAGTTTAGGAAGCGATGAGATGGAATATGATACCATCAAGAATCAGGAAACCTTGCACTAGAAAATTGTCAAATTATTTTCACAAGCTATCTATTCACTGTCAGATCTAATAATTGTATTTCACTGTTGGCCAGAATTTAATCCTTTTGGTGCATATCTAAATTAACCATATCCCTTTGATCAATACACAGCTAAGTCACTATTTTGTGAACACTTAACCAGGGCACAAACTAAAGAGTGCTGAGGCACAAATAAAAAATGACTCAATTTCATAAAAGATTAAGACAACTCAGCACAATTTACATATGGAAATCAGGCTGTAAAGCGAGATAATTAAAATAATGACCCTCACCATTGTGCATTTGGCAGAACTTCCTGCCTTCATACAGAAGGCAGCTAGGGAAACAACATGAACGTCAAGGTGGAGCAGGCTCACATCCCGTGGTGACGCCTGAGAAATTTTAACTTTTACATTTTAAGCAGTTTAGATTTAAATCCGAACACACAAGTATTTTGTGACCAAACACAACATACCTCAGGATGTAAGATTTTAAAGAAAATCAAAGAGTCACCCATATTATCCATGTTTGTTTTGAATTTGTGCCAATTTTGCTTCCAAATTTCAACCAATTTAATCTCCTTATTTCAAATACACAAAATTAGCACTGTGCTTTGAAAGATTTGGTGAACTACGCTGATATCTTGTGCTTTTGTCAATTAAGTTATATTCAATTCTGGCAGTGAACTAAACCATGACCAGCATGAAACAACTAGCCCCAAGGTTCCAGAGTGGAAATGGAAAGACAAAAATAATCAATGGTTCACGCTCCTAACATCCACGGAGTGACATTGTTCTTGAATATCAAGTGAAGACAACGTTAGGTTTCAACTTCAAAAATGTTCAGCTAATACTCACTATCCAGGCCAAAACATGAAGGATAGCCACTTGGGAATCCTGTTGCCTATACAGCATGGTAAGAAGTCTCACAACACCAGGTTAAAGTCCAACCAGTTTATTCGATAGTAATCCCACAAGCTTTCGGAAACATTGTGCCTTCGTCAGATGAAGGAACGGCATTTCCGAAAGCTTGTGGGATTACTATCAAATAAACTTGTTTCCAAAAGCTTGTGGGATTATTATAAAATAAACTGGTTGGACTTTAACCTGGTGTTGTGAGAACATAAGAACATAAGAAATAGGAGCAGGAGTAGGCCATCTGGCCCTTCAAGCCTGCCCCGCCATTCAATAAGATCATGACTGATCTGTCGTGGCTCAGTTCCACATTCCCGCCCTCTCCCCATAACCCTTAATCCCCTCTCTTATCAAAAATCCATCAACCCATGTCTTAAAAATATTTAGCGAGGTAGCCTCCACCGCTTCAACGGGCAGAGAATTCCAGAGATTCACCACCCTTTGAGTGAAGAAGTTCCTCCTCAACTCCGTTCTAAACTGCCCCCCCTTTATCTTGAGGCTGTGCCCCCTAGTCCTGCTATCCTTTCTGAGCGGGAAGAGTCTCTCCACCTCTATCCTATCCATCCCATTCATCATCTTATACGTCTCAATGAGATCTCCCCTCATTCTTCTAAACTCTAATGAGTACAAGCCTAATTTATTCAGCCTCTCCTCATAGCTCAACCCCCTCAACTCCGGTATCAGCCTAGTAAACCTCCTCCGCACTCCCTCCAAGGCCAAAATATCCTTGCGTAAGTACGGCGCCCAAAACTGCACACAGTACTCCCTACTTTTATATTCAATCCCCCTCGCGATGAAGGCCAGCATCCCATTCGCCTTCCTGACCACCTGCTGCACCTGCAAGCTGGGTTTTTGCGACTCATGCACAAGGACCCCGAGGTCCCTCTGCACCGTCGCCTGCTGCAGTTTTTCTCCACGTAAGTAATAATTCTTCCTACCATTATTCCTACCAAAGTGGACCACCTCGCACTTGCCAACATTAAATTCCATTTGCCATTTCCTGGCCCATTCGCCCAGCCTATCTAGATCCTTCTGTAGACTCTCCCCACCCTCCGCACAATTTGCCTTTCCACCAATTTTGGTGTCATCAGCAAATTTCGACACCCTACACTCGGTTCCCTCCTCTGTGTTTACCCCAGTCCAACACCAGCATCTCTACATCATGACACCCATACGGCATGCCAGAACAGGCATGCATACCATTAGAAAGAAGGGCAGAGTGCGGGGAGAGAATGTGGATAGAGAAAAAATTAGCCCAAACACAGAAGTACAAGACGCAAGTCTGCTCCAGATCGTGTTTACGTTTGCATGAAGCACATGCAGGAGTATGTAAATTATATGGGTAAACCAGCACTTGTAACTCCACCTAGTTAAATCCTTTTGCATTCTTTATTTGACATACAAACATAAAGATTCACAAAATTTACTACATTAATACTTTTTGGGAAGATAAGAAAATCACATTTGTTGCGTGTTTTGAAAAAAAATTAGTACTATCTCCAAAACCTGTTTCTTTGGAACTGTCAATCCTCTACTGAAGAAATGCATTCCAATAACATGTGCAGATTGAGGATTATCTAGAAGTTCCATGCCATTCTTTTTGCAAGGGGGCATGTGTATACACAGCATATGCCCTCAGATTAATACAGCTGCAGGTCAGAGCTCATTCAGATTATTCATGATTGAGATCTATTCCACTGATTTACCACAAAGATGTACATTTCCATTTCAAGATAAAAACTGCTCATTGAATCATGCTTTCATCTTCTGAATGGCTATTTATTGCCTGCTCTGATCAAGGCTGCTGTACAAGGAAATTAAATATTGACTGACACAACTCACAACTGTAATTTTATTGCAACACCATTCTGTTTTCTGGAACCCAGTGTTTTATGGCACAGAAAATAAAAGTTCCATGTTCAATACATCAAGAAAATGACAAAAATTGTTTTAGAACAAAATTTTCTGCCAACACCAACTTGGCAGCCACAAGCCGTTCTTGGTCAAAGCCGTCAGGCTTTGCGTGTCACTGATATGATAATACTAAATCCCAAAGATTGTTATGGGAATACAATGGTTTTATAAGAAAGTGAAACATCAGAAACAAAGGATGAATCAAACCCAGGTCTACTGAAATGCAACAAAACAAATCCGAATACAACTCACAAAGCCAAAGTTTATTCCTTCCCAAACACACAAATGTAGTGGCACAGTGGTTAGCACTGCTGCCTCACAGTGCCAGGGACTCAGATTCAATTCCTGGCTTGGGTCACCGTCTATGTGGAGTTTGCACATTCTCCCAGTGTCTGTGTGGGTTTCCTCACACAGTCTGAAAGATGTGCTGTTAGGTGCATTGACCCGAACAGGTGCTAGAGTGTGGCAACTAGGGGAATTTCACAGTAACATCCTTACAGTGTTAATGTAAGCCTTACTTGTGACTAATACATAAACTTTAGAGATCTTTGGATGCTGAGATAGTTATAAAACTTAGGACAAGTAGTAGACCATTCAGCCCATTGCATCTGCTCCGCCATTCAATGAGATCATGACTGATCTGATATGATAATCCTCAACTCCATTTATCCCCTTACCCTTGATTCCCTTACTGATTAAAAATCTGTCTATCTCAGCCTGGAATGTGCTTAATAACCCAATTTTTACAGCTCTCTGTGGTAAAGAATTCCACAGATTCACTACTCTCTGAGAGAAGAAATTCCTCCTCATCTCTTAAATGGGCAATTCCTTACTCTGAGATTATAAGAGCATAAGAACATAAGAAATAGGAGCAGGAGTAGGCCATCTAGCCCCTCGAGCCTACCCCGCCATTCAACAAGATTATGGTTGATCTGTCGTGGCTCAGTTCCACATTCCCGCCCTCTCCCCATAACCCTTAATCCCCTTGCCTATCAAAAACCTATCAACCCGCGTCTTAAAAATATTTAGCGAGGCAGCCTCCACTACTTCAACGGGCAGAGAATTCCAGAGATTCATCACCCTTTGAGTGAAGAAGTTCCTCCTCAACTCCGTTCTAAACCGCCCCCCCTTTATCTTGAGGCTGTGCCCTCTAGTCCTACTGTCCTTTCTGAGCGGGAAGAGCCTCTCCACCTCCATCCTATCCATCCCATTCATCATCTTATATGTCTCAATGAGATCTCCCCTCATTCTTCTAAACTCTAACGAGTACAAGCCTAGTTTATTCAGCCTCTCCTCATAGTTCAACCCCCTCAACTCCGGTATCAGCCTAGTAAAACCTCCTCTGCACTCCCTCCAAGGCCAAAATATCCTTGCGTAAGTGCGGCGACCAAAACTGCACACAGTACTCCAGCTGCGGCCTCACCAGTGCCCTATACAGCTGCAGCAAGACCTCCCTACTTTTATATTCAATCCCCCTCGCTATGAAGGCCAGCATCCCATTAGCCTTCCTGACCACCTGCTGCACCTGCAAGCTGGGTTTTTGCGACTCATGCACAAGGACCCCGAGGTCCCTCTGCACCGTCGCATGCTGCAGTTTTTCGCCATGTAAGTAATAGTCCTTCCTACCATTATTCCTACCAAAGTGGACAACCTCACATTTGCCAACATTAAATTCCATTTGCCAGTTCCTGGCTCATTTTCCCAGCCTATCTAGATCCTTCTGCAGACTCTCCACACCCTCCGCGCAATTTGCCGTTCCACCAATCTTGGTGTCATCAGCAAATTTCGACACCATACACTCAGTTCCCTCCTCCAGATCATCTATATAAATGGTAAATAGCTGAGGCCCCAGCACCGACCCCTGGGGCACTCCACTAGTCACCATCCGCCAATCCGAATAGCACCCATAGACCCCCACTCTCTGCCTCCTATTTGACAGCCAATCCTCTATCCATGCTAACACCCTACCCCCAACTCCATGCCCCCTGACCTTCTGTAATAACCTCTTGTGAGGCACCTTGTCAAACGCCTTCTGAAAATCAAGAAAGACCACATCCACCGGCTCTCCTCTATCCACCGCCCTCGACACATCCTCATAGAACTCCAATAAATTCGTCAGACACAACTTCCCCTTAATGAAACCGTGCTGCGTCTGCTCTATCAAGCAATTCCCCTCAAGATGCCTCGCTATTTCCTCCTTGATCACAGATTCTAACATTTTACCTACAACCGACGTTAAACTAACCGGCCTACAATTTCCTGCCTTTTGCCTGCCACCCTTCTTAAACAACAGCATAACATTAGCCGTTTTCCAATCTTCCGGCACTTCCCCGGAATCCAGCGACATTTGGAAAATAATCGCCAAGGCATCCACTATCACCTCCGCCATTTCTTTCAGAACCCTTGGATGCATTCCATCTGGTCCTGGGGACTTGTCCACAATCAGTCCCTCCAGTCTGTCGAGCACCGCCTCTCTAGTAACAATAATGTCATTCAGGCCCTCCACTCCTACCTTCTTTCCATCGCTAACGCCCGGCAAATTATTCACGTCCTCCTCCGTGAAGACCGAAACAAAAAAGTTATTCAAGGCCTCAGCCATTTCCCCATCCCCTACCACTAAGTCCCCCTTCTCATCCTCTAAGGGTCCAACGTTCACCCTAGCCAGCCTCTTCCTTTTTATATATTTATAAAAACTCTTGCTATCCTTTTTTATATTAAGTGCTAGCCCAGCTTCATAGTTTATCCTACCCTTCTTTATCAACTTCTTTGTCATTCTTTGTTGACATTTAAACCTCTCCCAATCCTCTTCTCGCCCACTACTCTTAGCTACTCTAAACGCATCTACTTTCCTTTACTTCCTTCGTTATCCACGGCTGATTATCTCTCCTCCTACGATCCTTTTTAACCATCGGAATAAATTTCTGCTGAGCACCAAGAAAGATCTCCTTAAAGATCCTCCACTGTTCCTCAGCAGACCTACCTTCCAACGCGCTCCCCCAATCAACATTCGCCAATTCCTCTCTCATCCTTTCGTACTCCCCTCTGTTCAAACAAAGGACACATGTCCGGGAACCCACTTTCTCCTCCTCCATCTGCATCAGAAACTCCACCATACAGTGATCACTCTTCCCAAGAGGATCCTTCACTACAAGGTCCCTAATTCTACCCACCTCATTACATAACACCAGATCCAAGATAGCTTGCTCCCTCATCGGCTCCAACACACACTGTTCAAGGAAACTATCCCAGCAGCATTCCAAGAACTCCTCCTCAAGCCCACCGCGTCCAACATGGGTCAACCAATCAACATGCAGATTGAAATCCCCCATAATTATCGCCGTTCCATTCCTGCACGCCGCATTTATTTGCGCGTTAACAGCCCGCCCCACCTCCAGATCATTATTCGGGGGCCTATAGACGACACCCACCAGCGTCTTCCTCCCTTTGCTGTTCCTAATCTCCACCCACAACGATTCCACTTTCTGCTCTTTGGCTCCAATATCATCCCTTACTACCACCCTGATGCTATGATTATGTCCTCTTGAGAATCTCTCAGCATCTTATCTTGTTAAGCTCCCTGAGAATCCTATATATCTCAATAAGGTCATCTCTTATTCTTTTAAATCCAATGAGTACAGACTCAACCTACTCAACCTCTCCTATAAGGAAAGTCCTCCATACCAGGGATCAGCCTAGTCAATCTTCTCTGGACAGCCTCCAATGCCAGTACCTCTTTCCTTAGATACTTCGGCACCAATAATTTAATTCATATTGATATGATCACGGAAGACTTCAAAAGAGTGAGTTAATTTATTTTATATACTGATACATTTTTATAGAACCTCCAAGTGCAGTCCTACTCTTTTGACCACATAAAGATACCATTCTCAATCACCTGTCCACCTTCCCCATGATTCATTCCCCTCACCTCCATACCCAGTAGTCCAACCTCCTACCAACCAGTCAGCTCTCCACCCCATCGAACCACTGAATTGCGGTGAGCCCATATATGCTGCAAACAACCCTTTCTTAACATTCAAATCAGGCTTGACCCCCCTCCCCACCCCCAGATACAGTTCAGAACTTCTGACTGGCTGCCTTGGTGCACAGGCAACCTACGGTTGGATTTTGGCTATCGAGGCCGGTAGATAGAGAAGGGAAATTTCTCGATTCTCCAGACCTGCCTTGGTAAAAAGTATCCAAAACCATGTAGCTTTTGCTCCAGGGGTTTGGGAGCAGAGCAGTAGGATATAGATAGACCTAACAAGCCCAGGAACAGAGTATAGGTGGCCATGGGGCTGGCAGGTACCAAAGCAGATTGAATAGTAGGCCTTTGGTTCGCTGGGACTTTGTCCCAGTTGTTTGCATGCTGTTAGACCCTCTAGCCCTCACACCTCACACACCAATATTCTCTCCTCATTGACCCTCATATCCTTCAAGCCAACTCAGTGACCGTTCATGTCCCCATCCAGCCTCCATGATACTTCATATCTCCATGCCATCTCCATAGGCAACTATCCAGTATCCACAATGAGAAGACCTCAGAAGCCCTGTGGAGATGAAAACCTAAACTTCTAAAAATCAAAAAAATTGATCACAAAAGATACTCCCAAAGAACCCATTGAGAGTTTTTAAATTCAAGTTGTTAACATTTATAAAAACAAACATCTATTTAGAACTCACATCAAGGAAAGCAAATCCTTTAATACTGTGAAGTCAGAAACTCCTTCTGAGATAACTATAGCTTTTGAATCTCAGCCAAACATTCTCAATGGCATAATGATAACCCCCAAACAAAGAGCACTCTTGAAACTGCATGAGCAGATGCTACTTTTTCCTAACTTACACATGGCAATCAAAGCAGTCCAGCAGATTTTATTAAAATCTCAATGACAGCTGAAACTGTTTCCAGCTGCTCTTTTAAAATATAAAGAGTGAGGCATTAAAAAACTTCAAATCATGACAGCTATGCAAACCTCTGCTGCCCTTAAAGATCAATTGTGTCTACTCCATCAACTCATGACTCCTACATTGCAGATTAAAGGTCCTTCCAACATCCAAATGGAGTCAGTACTTGGTTCAAGTGGCTCTGCTAAATTTGGGTTTCCCTCCTGAGTCAGGTCATACCCTGAACCCTTATTCTGTCTATCTCCATGGAAATCTGGTCCTTTTTATTTTTCTATTAAGAGATTAACCACCGAAGGACATGTAAAAGATTCAACGAACAGGAGTTGTATCACTATCAGGTGCATGGCAGTGAGAACCACATGAGATTATTAGAATTTTTTTTCCAACTTGACATGGCTTCAGAGGTCTGCCCATTGTGAATACCTGCTGAGTGGCTACAGAGATGGTAAACCAGACATGGGGACCAAGGGGGTGGGTGGCACGAATAGGCATGGAGGCTATGAGGGGTTATGGGGAGAGGGTGAGGAGAGGTGACGGGCAAGAGCCTAACAACACGTGAAACAACTGGGGAAAGGTCCCAGGGAAATGAGACAGGCATTCTAACCAGTTTGCCTCAGCACTTGCCTCTGCCCATGGTCTCCCATGCTCTGTTTCTGGACTCAGTGGGTCTGTTGTATCCCATATCTACCTCACCCAGAGCAAGAATCATTTTCTCAGGATACATTTGAACCAAGTCAGGTAAGGTGAGTCAGGAAATTTCCCAATTTGGCTACCCAGCATGGTAGCCAAAACCTGGCCCCTAGTGTCAGTTGTGGGCCAAACTTGATAATTACCCCACATCCTCAGATCCCAGAGACATGGCTAGCTTGGACAGCCACTGAAAGTACAGCAGCAAAGAGAAATGGTGTTTGAAAAGGCCCAAACTTTATCCAAACCTTGTCAAAAACTGAGTGAAGTTACCCAGCATCATTGTAAAGTACAGCTTTTCTCTCTCCAATTTTAGGACAACAATGAATTGTTCCAATCATTATGGATACATTGAAAAAGGCCTTTCTACTGGTTTTGGTTGCTACTTTTGTTAATTTCTTGAAGAAAGATTGCATCCAGTCAGAATTGAAATGTACTCAACTAACACCATCTTGATGAATAACTGAAGATAAAAGCACTATTATCCTTGGACACCGAAAAAGCTAAATGGTATCTTAATGAAAGTAAGAGCACGATAATGCTTATTGCATAACTGCTTTTAACCTTCTCCAGGCACTTAGGCCAATATCGCACTTAGCCTATGTTCACCTCTGTACTAAATTAGCGGGTTTGGTTTGGGTTAATTGTGCCTCAGCATTTTAAGATTAGTGAAAACTAGGCACAGTGGTTAGCACTGCTACCTCACTGCATCAGGGGCCTGGGTTCGATTCTTGGCTTGGGTCACTGTCTGTATGGAGTTTGCATGTTCTCCCCATGTCTACATGGGTTTCCTCCGGGGGTTCCAGTTTCCTCCCACAGTCTAAAGATGTGCAGGTTAGGTGCATTGGTCATGCTAAATTCTCCCTCAGTGTACCCAAACAGGCACCGGAATGTGGTGGCTAGGGGATTTTCACAGTACCTTCATTGCAGTGTGACTGTAAGCCTACTTATGACTAATAGATAAACTTTACAACTTTACTTTTTAGGATGTAAATTTATATAATGCCTTTCATCACAGAATCACAAAACTGTAAATGGTGCAAAAGGCAGCCGTTCAATCCATCGTGTCTGCACCAGCTCTCCAGACGAGCATCATGACTTTGAGCTGTTCTCCTGCCTTTTCTCCCGTACTCCTGCACACAGTCTCTATTCAAGTAATCATCCAATGCCCACATGAATGCCTTGATTGAACCTGTCTCCAGCACACTTCGAAGCAGCACATCCCAGACCTGAACCACTTGATGTGTGAAAAGATTTATTTTTCTCTCACATCGCATTTGCTTCTTTTGCAAGTCACTAAGTCTTGCCTTCCTTTTGTAGGGCCTTTCATGACTGAGAACCAGTTTTTCCCTATCTACTCTGTCCAGCCACCTGGAGCCCAGGACATCCCAGAGAGCTTCACAAGCAATTAAAATACTTCTGAAATGTGCAGTCACTGTTGGGATGAAGAAACATGGCAGCCAATTTGCCAACAGCAATATCCCATAAACATCAATGTGACAATGATCAGACTCGTTTCATGATTTTTGCTGACAGTTCAATATTGGCCTAGACACTGCAATGAACTCTATTACTCGCCTTTGAAATAGTTCACCCAAAGATCAGTAGGCAAAATCTCGGTTTAATTTCTCAACTAATATATGACATGTCCGAAGAGTGCAGCTTTCAATCATACAGCACAAATGGTGGCCATTCAGTCCACTTTGTATTTGGCACATCTTTGAAAGAGCTATCTAATTAGTCCGACTCATCCGTTCTTTCTTCATTGACCTACGAAATTCTCCTTTCCAAGTGTTTATTCAATTTTCTTTTTAAATTCCCAACTGTATCTGCTTCCACCATTATTTCTATTCAATCACACTCAGTGTGAAATAAATTCTCATTTCCCCATTTTATTTTTTGTCTCTTAACTTAAAGCTCCCTAATTACTGACAGTCCTGTCAGTGGAAACTTGTTCCTCCCATAAATTTTCCCTCGGGGCACCAGAATAGGATTTGAACCTGCAACTTAGTGGCACACAGCAATCATCGGGGCAGCATGACGGCACAATGGTTAGCACTGCTGCCTCACAGGAACTTGGGTTTGATTCCCGGCTTGGGTCACTGTGTGGAGTTTGCATGTGCTCCCCGTGTCAGTGTGGGTTCCCTCTGGATGCTCTGATTTCCTCCCACACTCCAAAGCTGTGTAGGTTAGTTGCATGGGCTATGCTAAATTGCCCCGTAGTGTCCCAGGATGCACAGGTTAGCAGGATCAGCAGGGTAAATACGTGGGGTGACACAGATAGGGTATGGGTCGGGTGGTTGTCGGTGAAGACTCAATGGACCGAATGGCCTCCTTCTGCACTGTAGGGCTTTCTATAATCATGCTACCACTGAGAGGAAGCTGAAAGAGTAACAAACGTCTGTTATGGTTTCCGTTTCCGTTATGATACGGAAATCCACTTTTGTGATTGACTGCAAGTCCACAGAGTTAGAATCAGCATTTGTAATTCCCATTCACATAAAACTTCAGCCAGTTTTGTGACGTAGGGGGAGGGAAGCAGAAATTTTCTTGAACTAAACCTCAGTAAGAAATAAGCCACTGTCTTCATCCTCAACTAAATTTTGTTCGTTCTCATGAATTTCCTCTTGGTCGCTGTCCAAGGTTGAAACAGTTGGTTCGCAATATATATCATAGATGATTGGGAGCTGAATTTCCAAATCCAGATCCTTTATGAAATAAGACCTACTCCACCTCCAGCCCAGCTCCAGGCTGAAATCCTCATCCATGTTTCTTTTAATTCCAGATTATTCCAGTACTTCCTGGCCAGTCTTCCTCCCTACATAAGCTTAAACTTAAATTCATCTAAATCTCTGGTGTCTCTATCCTATCTCATGCCAAGGTTTCTTCCCCCAATACTTGTTTGTTAAACTGTTGTAGCTCCCAGTCCATCAGTACCTCCATTAAACAAACCATCCAATTGCTGGCATCTACTGAATATACTGCAGCAAGAAAAGCTGTTGAATATATTGCAACACGATAAGCTGGTTGACAAGTGCTAAAATATCAGAAGCTGAATCTAAAGAAACTTGTTGGAAGGACTGTACAGTAATTCCAACAGTACAACCTTTACACAGAAGGAGGTCATTTGGCCCATTATATCCTTGTGTTAGGAAACCAGATCTGAAACCTCAGGAAATATTTTGAAGTTAGACTATGCCCCAACTATATTTTTATTTTTGTCAGTAGTGTGAGGATAAGGTGTTTTACTCCAGGTGTGATTCTATTGACACACTAGGAAGCTTTTATCAAAACAAGCGTTACTTTAACAATACAGTTTAACCAAAGAAAATTAATTAGTTTAACTTGAGAGAGAGACACCTCTTGCTTCAATCAGGACCTGGCAGAAACTGCTTGCATTTCTCTGTAGCCCCTCCCATTAGCACATGGTTCTGTCTCTTGTCAATCAACCTAATCAAAATCCTGCTTTGAAACCCCAGGGGAAAATCCAAAAATAAACAAAAATGCATTAACTTAGATTAAAGCAAACACGTCATTAGCTAAGATCCATTGTTAGCCTGCATTCTCAGCAGTGAGCTGCCTGATGCAGACAAATCGGCACCATGTAAACAGAACTGAATTCTAAACATACCCCTTACAAAAAACATAATAAAACTACGTTTCTTAAAAGGCACAGTATTATCATACTTGTCAGTTCTATGCTATAGAATTCTACAACTAATCCAACTGCCCTCCTTTTTCCACATAATCCTCCATCTTCTCCGGCTGTTGAGATGGTACAAGCATGGTTCTGAGATGGGCGAGGGAACTAAGAGCAATAAACATTTCCAAATGGAAGCATATTGATTATCTTAAATAAGGGAATATTGTCTAAGGAAAAAAAAGGAAAAAACAGACAATGAAGTATTAAGGGATGTTTCTAAAAATTGTTAGAAGGACAAGCATATCGAAAAATTACATGAGGAAACCTGAAATAAAAACAAAGGGTTGGATTGTGTGTATACAATATATGCATATACAACACATTTAAAATAAAACTGGACCATTAAAAGCAATAATAAGTATACAGTTCTTCAATAGCTAAAAAGAACAAAGAAAAGTATAGCACTGGAACAGCCTTTTCAACCTTCCAAACCTATGCCTGTCATGATGCCCTAGCTAAACTAACAAAAACCTTCTGCCCTTACAAGTTCCATATCTTCTATTCCCTCCCTATTCATGTACCCGCCCAGATGCCTTTCAAATGTTGCTAATGTGCAAGCTTCCACCATCTCCTTGGGCAGCGCATTCCAGGTACCCAACACTCTCTGCATGAAAAGCTTCCCCTGCACATCTCCCTTAAACTTCCCCTCTCTCACCTTGAAACTGTGCCCCCTTGTAATTGACACTTCCACTCTGGGAAAAAGCCTCTGACTATCCACCCTGTCTATGCCTCCTATAATTTTGTAGACCTCTATCAGGTCTCCCCTCAGCCTCCATCTTTCCAGTGAAAACAATCCCAGTTTATTCAACTCATGGTCAACATCCTCATGGTCAACATCCTCGAAACCAGGCAACATCCTGGTGAACCACCTTGGTGAACCAACTATTAAACCAACTATGGCTTAAGTTGGAAATTTAATATTTCTGGTTATACGATTCAAGAAAGATTAAAGAAGGAACAAAAAGGATTGGCGTGGCAGGAATAGTGGGATGTTTTATTATTGTTAGAATACAAGGATGGCCAAAGGGTTGCATAAGACAGGATCTCTTGTGGATTGAATGAAGAAACAGTACAATACTTCTTCTGCATTATACCCCAAGCAGTAGAACCAAGCTGGAAGTGGAGACTTGCAGAAATTTCAGAATGATGAAGAGCTGGCAATAACATTGCTAATACTAGTCTTCTTTAGGTGGCCATAAAAATAATGTAGTGAAAGTGAAGAATATTTTCCAAAATATATTCAACACTGCTTCCTAAATTGGCATGGTTCCAGAAAAGCCAGAGTTACTTCAGGGAAAATACAATGGGGTAAATAATTCTAAAAAGTCAGAGTTACTTTGGGGAAAATGAAATGGAGCAAATTATTCCAAAAAGCCAGATTTAGTTGGGGGAAACTGAAATGGGGTAAATAATTCTATGGGAGGAGAACAAATGCAAAATATTAACAACACTTTGGATCAATATTAAGGGTAGAGCACAACAATGAGGAGTCAGAGAGCAAGCTTCACTGAACTAACAAAACAATATGGCACAAACTAACAAGCAGGTCTACAGATTAGTAGCAAGTAGTATTAAGTGTGAGATGTGTAGAGTACAAGATTATATTCTTAATATGGTGAAAAGACTGTAAACTTATGTTGATAAAAAGTACATGAAATCTAAACCGAGTCCTAAGAGATTCGCAGTAAACTTAGGACCAACAATAATAAGCACAGACATGAGAAAGTTAGAAGTGTTGTACGGAGGTGAAAAGGAGATTAGAGGGGCTATAAAGGAATATGAAAAAAGTAGCAGATTATGTTAGAAAAGGGGGTTTTCTAAGTATATAAAATGTGAAAGAACTAAGGGGATGTGGACATGTGGCGGTGGTTCTAAATAAATATCTTTCATCAGCTTTCTGGTGGTGAATGTGAGTATGTAGATTTGCTAGAGGAAGATAATAGAATTGTCAGAAATAACTGAAGAAAAATAATTGATTCTGAAGAAATTAGCATAACTCAAAGAGGATGACTCCCAGCACGTGCACCAGAGCCAATTGGAAAATATTCAGACAGGAAGGGAGATTAAGAAAGGTTTTTGTGATCATTATCAATCCTTCTTCAAGAATGGTAAACAGGGTGAATTGGATAATTATGAAGCGGACTTTCTAGAATCCATAATTTGAGATAAAATTAGTTAGCATTTCATAGCGCGCTTCAATTTAAAAATTTTTATCCTCGTTTTCAAATTTCTCTATGGCCTTTCACCTTACCTCTAATCTCTTCTGCTTCACAATCCTCAAAAGGTACAGATATCCCAATTTTAAATCACATCAACATTGTTGGCCATGCTTTCAACTGCCTTGCCCTCCAAGCTCTGAAACCTCCTCCCTAAATCTTTCTTTCCTCCTTCAAGATGTTCCTTAATACTTAACATCCAACTGCCCTAAGATCTCATGTGGCTCACCGTCATGTTTTGTTTCATAAAGACCCTGCAAAGTGCTTTATGACCTTTCTAACCAAGCTAATAATGCATTACATAATTCAAGTTGCTGTTTCCAGAAGGTATTCAGCAAGGTACCTCATTAGATGTTATTTAAAAAATCAAGAATATGGTAAAGGATGAAATTTGGCAGATTGGTAGAAAAATTAGTTGATAGAAAGGTTAGGTCAAATGAGTGGGGTGACAGGACTAGGGATATCAATTTAAAATCATTAATGGTGGCATTAAGAGAAATATCCATGCAAAGAGGTTTGTTGGATAAGAAATGTTATGCCACAAGGAGTGGTAGGGCAGTGAATCTAGTTTCTAGGAAAAGTTGGATGAGTATCTGAAGTAGTTACGGGGAACAAAGAGATTTACCTACTCTGGTAAAGAAACAGCACAGACACATTGGGCTAAATGGCCTTGCTTAAAATTCTTTTCATCCTTTTATTGGCACTCCTTGAAGGCTAAGATTCCCAAATTAAAATCCAAAGCCAAAGTTTAAATTTTTTCAGCAAAATTGGGTGACTTACATGCCAAGTATAGGTGTGCCAGGTAAAAGAGGAGACTTAATAGCCACAGCATTCATTCTCCCATCATACATGATAAACAGGATGTGCAGAACATGCTGATATGTAATACAGCAATGGGTGGGTGGGCATGTATCTCAAAATAAATGAATGATGTATATTCAATTCAAGCTATCAGAAAGAGTTGGGAGCTGATGGATTACTACATTAAACTGCTGAATAATAATGGAATATGATTTTGGTTAACTAAACCATCGATGCATGAAAGAACTGTCACTGGAGGCATGAGATGGGGAGGAAAATAACGAGACAAACTCTCAACTGGAATTGGAGATAAAGCATTCCAAAATAGTTTGTGACAATGAGGGTCAATGGCAATGTAGATGCTGCACGTCAGTTAAAATGTATCCGCTGAAATATTGTACAAATGCTTGAGGAAATCCAGATGATCTTTTATCTCCAAAAAAATGTCAGAAAGAATTAAGTCTTTATAATGGACATTCAGCAGATAAATGTGCCACACCGGAAGAGTCATATATAATCATGTGTTCTGTGTGCTATAGATGAAAATGGCAGAACAAGTTGGAAGTTAAATGTTATGAAGATACTAAGCACTGATTAACCATGGATTAGCCTAAATCAAACATGTGTCTGTGTTTAAAGACTTGGCATGTCTCGCAGATACATGGCACACTCAAGTAGATCACAAATGGGAAAATTGTATTGTATGCTTAGCATGCAAAACTCCTGATAGGTCAAGAAAATAATCAATGATCCATCTGTGAAAAAAAGGCTAAATATAATCGAGAAGCCAGTGGTTGGCTTTTTCCTCCAGAGCTGTCTCTCTGTTCAAGATAGACAGCCAAAGCACTCCATCTGATGCCACAATCTCAGCCCACCTCTCACCAGTTCTCCTGTACCCAGGGCTCATTAAAAATGCTCCATGTGGCTTTTCCATCACAGAAGAAGCCCAACACTGACAGACAGGGAAATGCAGCAGTGCCAGTAAGAGGGGAGCCAGAGGAGGACTCTGAGTTTCCACAAGGGATGAGGAGAAAAAAAATCTTCAGGCCTCAGAAGCTGAGGCCTAAATAAAGTTGTACGACTGGCGGAGAAAAAGGAGAGCAAATCACTTCCAGACTCTCTCCTTTTATTAAGCAATTAATGGAATGCCCTCTACTCTCTGGTAATAGAATTCTAACATATCTTGAAAACATTATATACAAATATTTGTATTGTAAACTCTGAGCTAAAAGGCTCAGAGTAAGGCTCAGAGTGAGGCCCATGTATGGAGTAAGATTTATCAGTATTTAGAACAATTCCATTTTTGTGTTATTTGGAGACCCTATAGTCGGTTCTTCCGTAGAAAAGAACTCAAGGCTTTTGTAAATTATGTTCTTATGTAAATACAAAAGCAAAATAGATGGAATGAGGGGGGACATAAAATCATTCTGCTAATGTTCAAATTTTTGGTTGAAATCAGACAACTAGCTCAATATTTCTTGTGCAAGAATACAAGTGCGGGAATAATCACTGGATATTTTAGCAGGAACTGAGTATGCTTGCAGCTAACCAACTACTGAAAGACATTTTCAATGATATGAAACTAGTTGTGTAAACATCCAGTGGTATTGCACAGTGGAATTTGCCAAGATCATGTAATACATAATAACAAATTAACTTTGACAAATGTAACTACAAATCTCGACAGGGCTGAGCAGTGACCAGTTTGTGGGAAGAGAAAGCCAATTTTGAGAGGTTTATAGTTCCTCAAACAAAATATTAACACTGAAGCTAAATTTCTATTCAAACATAATCCTTTTAAAAAAAAAACGTGGCCAGGATTTTGTATTGAAATTAACAGTGGGGCTAACAGTGCTACAGTCATAACTGAATAAATTAAACAGCAATTTCCAGACTGCACATGGGCACAGTTAAGTGCTGATATCCAGAAACTGTGATTTGACCACCAAAGGCTGCACTATAACACTAACTCACCAACAGACTCATTCATATCCACGTAAGGGAGCGAAGTTGCAATACTTACCCACTAAACAGGTGTAAGTAAAATATTAATGGCATTTTATGTCAATTACCACCGAGCAATTTCTCATCCATTGTCACCTTAAGAATTCAAGGTGACGAGGTGCCATAAACAATAATTTATACATGATGTCTTTATCATAAACCATCTGAAGGTGCTTTACAGAAGCATTGTGAAACAAAGAATGATACCGAGCCACACAAGGAGATATTAAGTCAGCTGAGCAAGCGTGGTAAAGGAGGAAAGCGAGATGGAGAAGTGGAGAGGTGTCGGTAGGATTAGAGCCTAGACAATAGGGCCAAGCCACCAACAATGCAGCAATTAAAATCAGGGATGCACATGATTATTTGGAGGACTGCAGATATCTTGCAGGATGCGAGTTTGGAGGAAATACAGAGATCAGGAGTGGCAAAGCCATGAAGGGGTTTGCAAACAAGAATGAGATTTTAAAATCAAGATTTTGCCAACGTATGCGAATGAGAACAAGCATGATAGGGGAACAGAAGCAAGCAGTGGCATGGGCAGCAGATCTTTGGGTGACCTCAAGTTTATGGGGGGTAGAATGTGAGAGATCAACCAGGAGAGAATTTGAATATTCATGTCAAGAGATAACAAAGGCATGGATGAGGGTTTCAATAGCAGATGAACCAAGACAAGGATGAAGTTATAGATGGTCTCAATTGCAGTGATAAAGAGCACCATAAGCTCCTTGCACTTTTAGAGAGGTGGACAGAGAGAGCTAATAAGATGATTTGAGAAAAGAAGTTTGGTATTATCTTTGCATTCCATGAATATTCTGGAACAGTGAGCAATTCTTATAGACATGAGCAGGACCAAACAGTGTTTCCAAATGGTCCGAGATCTGGTAGCAAATAGCTTGAATCAATGGCCTGCCATATCCTTTCAAGTCAGCGTCCCTTGGACTTAAGGCAGTGAAGATAAGGGTACCAAGGGAAATAGAGGAGATGAGAAAGATGGAGGTGAGGAGGTGGTTGACCAAATCAATAGCTTCAGAAGTGTTCCATTGAACAGAGGACCAATGGTTAGATAGTTGGAATTCAGGAAGTGCATTTGTAACTGAATTGGGAGATAGTTATTTCATGAGCAAATACTGAAGAGGGTGAGGATGGGACGGAAAGGCACGTAAGTTAAGGAAGTGATACAAGATAAGGTAGCCTTACCTATAACTGATACAATGGGCCTGTACAAGGTCGAGGGAGTGGCCATGAAAATGTGTTGGTGAGTTTATATGGAAGGAAAAGCTTAGGGAGAATAAAAGTGGCAGTGAAGTCAGAGATGAGAGAACAAAATGTTTCTCCGCACAGCCATCCCACCATCTTTGATTCCTCTAAACCCAAAGGTGTAGTTACATGCTTGAAGATAGACATATTGGTCTACAGAAATATTAACAATGCACTGATAAAACCAATCATAATATAAGTTTTACGAGTGTATTAAACCATTCCATAATATACTATGCCCCAATAAACTATCACATGGACTCTTGCAAGATTCCATTTTTTGCTGGCACTGAGGAGCCAGGCATTAATTTCATCTCTGGTTTTCATTATCTTCCTGCTCCTTTTATTCTCATATTTAACTGTCAAAAAAGCTGAATTCTGACAAGTGCTGTGCTTCCACTGTGCCATTTTTGTGTTACACTTATCTGAGCCCCTCTGTACAGAAACTACTGAAGTTCTTTTCATTGTAAAATATGTTCACCCTAACACTTTGATTTACCTCACTTTCTCCAAAATTCTAACTACAGCAAATGTAAAACATTGTTTTGACAAAATAAGTTACACAAGATGCAGGCTTAATATGTGGACACATAATGGATGCAAGGACAATTAAAATAACCTCACTTATACTGACAATACATCTTAGCAGTGAAAAGGAAAAGAAACAGTTTGAAATACATAGGCAGCTCAAATGTTCACGTGCTGTGACCTCTTCTCCCTCAAGGTTCTGCACATGAACTACAAAGAACATCCTTTCTTTATGAATGGGCAGTAACCTAATGTAAAACCAGTTTGTCATAAATTTAGCTTCAAGCCAATTAAATTAACCTTTTTGTACGCTCATTAAAAAGTGACTAGACTGCATGTTGGCAATAAGAGAAGAGGTCCAAGAATTGTTCAGAGACTCAAATGGGATGATATCAGGACAATGTACATCAGTTGCTCACTGCTGCCTGAGAAGCAACTTACTAAAGATTGATCTAACATTGGTTGCCATGCGTTGGTATTGCAGTATAAGTGAACTTAACAAAAGTCAGGAATGAGCAAAAATCATTCATCCCAGTGAAGATCATTCGTGGTGTATTCTCTATCTCTCTCTCTCCTGTGACATATTATTGTTAATCACCCAGTGCTCTGCCATCTTGGTTGTAGATTATTCTAAACATTTATTCCTGAGCTTTTGCCCTAGAGATCTGCTCCAAATGTATTACTTCCATTTTATTTCAGCATGCACTTCAGATACAATTAATTTGAAGTACAACAACTTTAGACACATGCAAGAAATTGCACACAGCATCATTCCACAGCATCAATAATATAAATGGCCAATTAGTTTGTCTTTGGTGTCATTAATTGAAGGAAGATCGTTAGTTACAACACTAGAAGAACTCTGTATTTCTTTGGGTACTATTATGGGAACTTAACCTATCTGAGCAGCACAAATTGGACTCGGCTTAACAACTTACCCAGAGAAGGACAGCTTCATTAATACTCTAGGGAGTTAATTAATATACTTAAGACCTGGTGTGGGGCTTAAACCCACAATCTTCTGCTGTGCCAAGCTGACACAAATAATTACTTGTAAGTAGTAATTAGTACTTTACTTTATCTACATGATTAAAAGTCTAGAGACTAGACACTATTCAGAGTGTGACTTTATTATTGTACATGACACTTCAGTGACTTATTACAGCCAATCCTATTCATTGAAATTTCAAAACAATATAGTCAGCCAAACTGTTCCAATATTGCATAAAAGCAGCAATCATCCGCAAAATCAACCAACTCAACACCAGAAAGCACAATCTAAATGGCTAAAAGCATTTAAAATAAAATGACTGTGGCAATGACCTGGCGGTATTATTGCTAGATTATTAATCCAGAAACTCAGCTAATGTTCTGGGATCTGCGTTTGAATCCTGCCACAGCAGATGATGGAATTTGAATGCAATAAAAACACTTATCTGGAATTAAGGATCTACTGATGACCATATAACCATTGTTGATCATCAGAAAAACCCTTCTGCTTCACTAATGTCCTTTAGGGGAGGAAATCTGCTGTCCTGACCTGGTCTGGCCTACATGTCACCCCAGAGCCACAGCAATTTGGTTGACTCTCAACTGCCCTCAAGCATCTAGGGATGGGCAATAAATGCTGGCAAGCCAGCGATGCCCATGTCCCACAAATAATTTAAAACATGGAAATAACAGAGTACAAATAAAACTGCAAGTTAGAAACTGCACCCAAAATTTCCCAAAACATTTCTCCGGGGCCAGTTCAAGTCTTTTTTTTATGCAATTTAGAGCTTCCATCATGAATCCAATGTTGGATGATCTGTATTAGTGTGAAACACCCAAAGAAATGCCAAATACCCATATTCCATGCTGGCAAATCAGTGTATTGACAGCTTGGTCCATTGTTTAGGGCAGGCACACACTGACCCTTTGACTAGCGCAAGGTAATTCTGGTTAGTCTCAGTGGGAATTCTGACAAAACAAACATTTCTGACCACAGTTTATCGGAGAAAGAATCTCCCATCAGCAAAAGAACTTCTGAGTGGGAAGTACTTTTCAAAATTACTTCCTATCACAAAAAGGAACATAACAGTCTGAGAGACATGTGGTATGAAGTAGCATTCTTCAACAAAGAAATATAGACTCTCAGGTCAGGGTCCAGTCCCTACCAGCTGATAACACATGTAGAGACAATCTACAGCAACTCTACAGGAAAGAGAGAGAGAGCTATGGGATTCCCAGGACATTTTGCTAACAATACAATTACCCAATCGGGAGTGCAATAAGCTGGGATCCCATAGCTTTCGGGCTTTGCTGAAGCTATTCTTAAAAGGTCTTGGTGGTCCATCACATTCCATGGATCTGCCTCAAACTGGAAAATTCACAGTTAAAAAAGTATACATTTTCACACAGAATCATTTTACCAGAAATGCCAGTCTTATGGAAAGAAAGTGATTGGGTTGTAAACTGACAGACGGTCATACATGCTGTGGCATTGGCTACTCCTCTCAAACCTATGGAATCACTTGAACACACACCTTCCTCTTCAATAATCAACATATTTATTATTATGAATCTATTACTGTGATTACACAATCATATACAGTAGGTTACATGTTTGGTAATGAAGGAAAAACACAAGTCTATATGTTTTATTCTCCAATATTATTAATTTCTGTGCATTTTACTATAATTCTAAGGGTGAACTATACAATGCCAGTTTTAAGGAAAACCCTTTTTTGCAAAATTAACTCAGCCCTGACCCATTTCATAAAAACGGGATTTACCTGCACCAGTGAAAGCAGACTTACCATACAATAATAAAATGGTTACAGCACAAAAGGAGACTATTTGGCCACACCATATAGAATCCTCCCTGCAGTGCAGAAGATGCCATTCGACCCATCCAGTCTGCACCAACTCTTTGACAGAGTATCTTACCCAGGCCCTCCCCCCCTTCCTATCCAGTAACCCCACGCATTTCCCATGGCTAATCCATCTAAGCTACATATCTTTGGACTATGGAAGGAAACCGGAGCACACAGAGGAAACCCACACAGACACAGGGAGAACATGCAAATGCCACACAGACAGTTACCCGAGGCCAGAATTGAACCTGGGTTCCTGACGAGGTAGCAGTGCTAACAATTTTGCCACTGTGCTGCCCATACCCATGCAGAACATTCCCAACTGGTTACTGGTGGGTCGAGTTACTGAATGTTTTGAGCAAGTTTTCTTTTTTTATTTACAATCAGATTTGCAGTTCTTCAAGCTGGTATAAAAATTATATATTTTCTGAAAAACAAAACTACTGTCCTGAAAACTATTATTTTCTCTACAAAATAATTTCCTCAGTACAGTGAACAAAAAGTACTTGCATCGACAATCCCTCCTATGATTTCCCTGTACCGCACTCTTCATTATTGGGATCTGTCTTATTGCTTTTTTTCCTGCATCCCCTCTTATGAAAGCATCTTTTGAGTTATGAAAATGAAATCTGAACAGACTCAAATCCTGTTTGGCCAGTGTGCTGTAAATCTTTGCACATGTTCTAGCCAAACATTTTGACATTCTGCTCACATTTTTAATTGCATCGTCGCATTGTCTAGACATCGGAAGCAAGTCCCTTCTTAAAATTTCCCTGTGTTAATTTAGTTTCAGTCATTGTAAGAAGCAATAGATTGAAGAATGCTGAGTGTAAGCACAGAATTATCAGTGTTAAATTACATTTGCTGCATGTTGCCCAATTCCACTCTGATCTCAATCTTTTTACTTGGCTTTAGAACATAGGCAAAGGAAAATGAAGTACAACATTGGACTCCTGCAATGATAAAATTGTAATGAAATGTATTATGTTAAAATGTGATAATATGCCGGAATGTCCTAAAATGAACATATCACAATAAAATATGAGCGATGTGCTATAAAGAGGACCATAGAACCAAAGGAGTTACAGAAAAGTAGATTCCAACATATGAGAAAACCATGCACCACTGCTGAATGTAACTACAATAAATGTCATAATATCACATTATAAATACACAAGAGTTCCATTTCAGTTTATGATGTGTCCAGTTAGTCACAACTGATAACCAAATGACTTCCTTCATTGGAAGCGACATTTTTCCTACGGTTCTGGGCAATCAAATGTCATTCAGATAATGTGTTGATCAGCATGTGGTCTGCCATGAAAATGATGATAAATTGGACATTCCTTGGCTTTCATTTCAAACTGCCAATCCAAATGCATCATTTCAGCTGTAAAGCTCAATACTGCGTTTTTTCCTTCATTCAATAAGTTTCCACTTAAAAGAATAAAACCATGGTTCAAAATACCTGTACATCAAGTGCACAAATTCTATAACCTCACCTGACTGCCAAAAGAAATCAATAAAGTGGTTACATTTTGACAATGTGATGTTTTTATCTCGTTCACTGAAAAATAGACCATTTTTCCCCTATCCAAAGACAAGGAATCCAAAACTACACTTTTCTCTGTGTAACATCACAACCCAGTCCTTTTTAAGATGAGGTAAACAACACCATTACAAAGAAAGTGCAAGGATCAAACACCTGAGGTTGATATCATGTACAATAATAATTTATATTTATATTTATTTGACATAATAAAGCATCCCAAAGTACTTCGCAAGAGCATTATAAGACAAAATATGACATGAAAGGAAATATTAGGCCCGAAAACAAAAGCTTGGTCAAAGAGTTCAGTTTTGAGGGGTGTCTTAAAGCGGGACAGTGAGGTTGAGAGGCAGCGAGGTATTGGGAGGGTATTTCAGAACTTGGTGCCCAGACAACTGAAGGCAACCACCAATGATAGAGCAATTAAAATCCAAGATGCAGAAGAGGCCAGAAGGAGTGTACCCAACATTCCTGGTTGAAGGAAAATGTCCATTTTTCAAATCATAAGATGTGCAGGTTCAGCTTTATTTTAATGTTCTTGCTGGACATTAAAGTAATCTACCCTTAAAACAGTTGTCTACACTAGCAACCAAATAACTCCCTTCCCTATTTATTTTATTACAAATATCATCTGTAGGATGTTAGAAAATGTTTGAAAACAGTTTTTTTTAATGAAATAAAGAGGAACTGTGGTTCCTTTTCATTTTCTTTCATTTCTTCCATTTTATAGCTGGCATGTCATGATGATGATAAGACTCTGGTAATCTGTCACTGGGCATTGTATTGCTTAAACCACTTAAATTGAAATCTATCACATACCAGCCTTATAAACACTGTGTATCCAATTTAGCATTTAAGTCTATGCAAATACAAGAATAATTTTTAAAATAATAATTATTAGAAAATTTTAAAATAATCTTTAAAATATTTTAAATTTTTAAAATCTTTTATCATTTTTATATCTAAGTATCAAGTCATTTACTTCAAAGCTTCAGAAAGGAAGGAACAAAGCATCAACAATGCTATTCAAAAAGATAAAAAATTTTAAGCTATTTGAAAACAGCTTTTTATTTCTTAGATTATTTTTTATGAATTCACGGAACTTGGGCATTTCTGGCTGGGTCAGCATTTATTGCCTATCCATAATTACCCTGGTGAGCTGCCTCTTTGGACCACTGCATTCATGTTGGGGAGCAGGAGTTGGAGGATTTTGGTCCACAGACAGTGGAGGAATGGTGATATAGTTCAAGTCTGGACAGTGAATGGCTTAGAAAGGAATCTCCAGGTGGTGATCTTGTTCTCTTAGATGGTATTGGTCGTGGGTTTGGAAGGTGTGGCCTAAGGAGCCTTGGTGAGTTCCTGTTGTGGATCTTGTAGATGGTACACACTGCTGACACTGTGCATCAGTGTGGAGGGAGTGAATGTTTGTGGATGGGATGCCAATCAAGTGGGCTGCTTTGTCCTGGATGGTGTCAAGCTTCATGAGTGTTGTTGGAACTGCACTCATCCTGGAAAGTGGAGGGTGTTGCATTACACTCCTGACTTGTGCCTTATGGAGGGTGTACAGACTTTGGGGAGTCAAGAAGTGAGTTATTTACCACAAGATTCCAAGTCTCTGACCTGCTCCTGTTGCCACAGTATTTATATGGCCAGTCCAGTTCAGTTTCTGAGTATTTCAATGTTAACTTTGAAGATGTTGATAGTGCAGGATTCAATAATGCTAATGCCACTGAATATCAAGAAGCAATAGTTTATTCTCTCCTGTTGGAGACTGTCATTGCCTGGCATTTGTGTGGCGCAGATGTTACTTGCTACTGTTCAGCCCAAGCCTGAATATTGCCCAGTTCTTGCTGCATTTGGACATGGACTGCTTCAGTCTCTGAGGAGTTGCAAATGGTGCTAAAGATTATGCAACCATCAGCAAATGTCGCCACTTCTGACCTGAGGATGGAAGGAATGTCATTGACGAAAGATTTGAAAATGTTTGGGCCTCAGATACTATCCTGAGGAACTCCTGCAGTAATGTCCTGGAACGGAAATGATTGATCTCTAACAATCACAACTATCTTCCTTTGCGCTTGGCATGACTCCAACCAGTGGAGCGTTTTCCCCTTATTCCCCATTAACTCCAGTCTTCCCCAAGGCATTGAACCAGGATTGATCCCCTGGCTTGGTGGTAACGGTAGAGTGGGGAGTATGCCGAGCCATGAGGTTACAGATCATGGTCAAATACAATTCTGATGCTGCTGATGGTCCACAATGCCTCATAGTTGTTCAGTCTTGAGTTGCTTTTTCTGTTTGAAATCCATTCCATTCAGCATGGTGGTAGAGCCACACAACACGATGGAGGATATCCTCAATGTGAAGACATCCTCAATGTGAAGACAGACCACAACAACTGTGCGGTGGTCACTCTCAGTATCCGGCCTTGTTCAAGTGTAAAAACCTGGACCGCAAACCCCTTGTGTGGAGTTGACAAAACCATCAGATCCCAACCCTCAAGGAAAGCTCCAGGTTTGGACTGGATCCCAAGAGGAATTTACACATCTGGGGATCCCAACTATCCATCAAATTTATATAATTAAATTCTAGAATATGGGATCAATAAGTCACTCCTCAGGTGTTCAAGGATGTCATAATTTTTCACTTATAGGCAAATGACAAAGTTTGCTGTTACAACTACAGAGGAATCACGCTCCTTCTGATAGCTGGTAAGGTTCCAGTAGAAGTTCTGCTCTACAGACTGGTAAACCACATAACAGAATGCTAGCAAGTTAAAGTTAGTTCAGCAAAGGCAGAGGCATTTGTGACATGATCTTCACCCTTCTGCAAATACAAGAGAAATACTGCAAACAACAAATGGCACTCTACTTTCTTTATTGATGTGTAAAGGCCTTTGAGACATTAAATATGTGGAAGGTCGTAGACAAACTTGGATGTCCTGAGAATTCTAAATCTGATACAGTCATTTCACAACGGAATGACAGCCAGAGTCACTGACACCATTGCTCTAACAAGTGGTGTGAAACAGGGGTGTCACATGGTCCCTGTGCTCTTCAGTATTTTCTTTGCTGCCATGTTGTCTGAGGCATTTGATGGAAATGTTGATGCAATACACGTCCAATTCAGAACAGGTTGTAATCACAACACATATTTAATGTGTCAAAGGCCTTCATCAACCTGAGACAACTGAAATCCTCATTTAAGGTGCCAGAAATTATGATACTGGAAATTGCTGTTTTCTGATGACTGTGCCCTGGTGTTACACTGTGAGCAGGACCTTCAAAAGATCATGGACTGTTCTTCAAAAGCAGCTGATGACTCGGAGCTAACCATTAGCTTAGGGAAGGTAGAGATCCTTTATCAACCGTCACCAAATTCTGACTATATCCCACCTTCTATAATTATCAATGACACAGCCCTAAAAGGTGTAGGTAACTTGACCTATCTCAGAAGCACAATCTCCAGAAACACCGACATTAAGTTGGCAAGTAGAATTGCCAAGGCAAGCTCAGCATCTGCCCATTTATGTCTGAGACTGTGGAGGAAATGAGACTAGCAAAACTTGCTGTGTTCAAAGTTGTGCTGATACCTGTCCCCTAAATGCATGTGAGACAGATCTACCTAGTCCAGACATAGAGTAAGCAATTGGACAGGTTTCACACGAAATGCACTCGGAATGTCAAGGGCATCAAATAAGAGAACAACGTGCCTTCAAAAGTGTCTGGAAATGCAGCTGTCAGAGGCCAGCTCAGATAGAGAGCATGTACTACATACAACTGATGATAACATTTCAAAGGCAATCATTTATTCACAACTTAAATTTGAATGCCATCAGTGGGGTAGGCTGGGATTAAGGTTCAAGGATTCCTTGAAGGCAAACTTCAGGAAACGTGGCATGTCCACGATGCACTGGGAGAAAAGTGCATAAAAAAGAACTATCCAGGGAGCAATCTCAAATTGTGGCACTGTTTCCTTTGAATAGCAGGCAGCAAAGGAAACCAGGACAAGCTAGAAAGACTGGGTACTCCCAACAAAAATCTGAAAATTCATCCTGGCCCATACTGTGGAAAGCCACTCAGGTCTGAAATCGGGCTCCATAGCTACATTCAAATGCACAATAAATTAATCCGTGCACACAAGAAATGGTCATCTTGGATTGTGAAGGGAAATCGTGATGACATCTTTAATACACATTCATTAACTACATTTTAAAAAATGTTACATTTGCTACATTTGTTATGGAACTAATACAGAAATATGCATCTTCCTGTAAATATGCACAGTGAGCATTTTTCTTTTAAGTCCATTGACACTCCTTTCATGTAACCACTGAATTGCAATTTCAATTAAGCTGCCTCCGGTAATATTTCACAATGCATTGTACAGTATTAATATTGCCATGTTGCATTGATCAGTGTATAGCGATCATCAAAGATAACTGAATACTCTATGTGGGAATGACTGTTTTCATCTGTTGAGAAAAGCAGACTAGCAGTGTGTTACAGTATTCTTCCAAAGTACAAAAACATTATTTTCATCTGAGTTTCCCTCTGGCATCAGCTGATTTAGCAAGTTTGACATTCCAGCTCAATATCTCATTCAATTATGTATGCATGGCAAGGTTTATAAAGATTGTTCAACAAGAAAATAAATGCCATCCTTCCCACCTCATTGAAACTGTGCTCTGGCAGTTTTCACTAAGTACAGTTTTGGTGTCAGGACATATGCTGAAGGTTGTTGCCCTTTAACCCACTTGTCTAGTAAATTGGCAAGCACTTGTGGAAAAAGGTTCTTCACAAACTATACAGGGATCAACTTTTCAAAAAAAAAATCTAGGTGAAGCTGCAATCTTGAAAAAAATCATACAACTTCAAAAACAAGCTGTCATTTTAGCTAGGTTTCAGAATTTGTTCCAAGAAAGCGTTATAAAGGTTTACAGCATGGGAACAGGCCCTTCGGCCCTTTGTCTGAGGTCAAAGAATCATAGAATCCCTGTCCACCATTCAGGCCATTGAGCCTGCACGATAAACAATTGACATATATTGTATTATATTTTAATAGACAGTATCAAAACAGTTCGTGGATTTGTTAAAATATTTCAATACGACATGTCTATTACAAATTAAATCTAAAAATTTCCTCAAACATGCTGCTTTACAATTGTAACCAATTCATCACTGTTCCCTTTAAAATTTTGTTGTCCTGCATGGCCCATTATTTCCCAATGTTTGGCATCTTTAAATTTTTTGCATGGTAGTGGCCATTTTATTTATCACAGGACTAGGTCCATGTGGTACCGTTTAGGCCAACATTGTCACCAATCCACTTTTATTTTCCAAATATGTACTGAAGTGCAGTGGTACTGTTAAAAACGTAGCTGATGTTAAACACCAGGGCATTCGAAATCCCAGAAGGGAAACTTGAAATACCTGTTCTCAACTGTACTTTGTCATTCGGTACAATGTGAGTGAGGAAAGATGTGAAAATCAGAGAACGATGTCCCAGCTGTCTCTGTGAAGACTTTGAACAAAATACGTGGTTATTAAAAAATAATATACATCACAGGAAAGTCAATTAGACACACACTTAACTAACTCAATGGCCATATATAGTATCCCTTGGATTGCGGATGTAGTTCCTATTTTCAAGGAAGGGAACAGAGATAGCCCGGGAAATTACCGACCGGTGAGTCTGACCTCAGTGGTTGGTAAGCTGATGGAGAGGCTTCTGAGGGACAAGATTTACGAACATTTGGAGAGGTTTGACATGATCAGGAATAGTCAGCATGGATTTGTCAAGGGCAGGTCGTGCCTTACAAGCCTAGTTGAGTTCTTCGATAATGTGACTGAACACATTGACGAAGGAAGTGCCGTGGACGTAGTGTACATGGACTTCAGCAAGGCGTTTGATAAGGTCCCCCATGCAAGACTTCTTGAGAAGGTGAGAGGGCATGGGATCCAAGGGCCTTTGGCCTTGTGGATCCAGAACTGGCTTGCCTGCAGAAGGCAGAGAGTGGTTGTGGATGGGGCTTTTTCTGAATGGAGGTCAGTCACCAGCGGAGTGCCTCAAGGATCTGTTCTGGGACCCTTGTTGTTTGTCATTTTCATAAATGACCTGGATGAGGAAGTGGAGGGATGGGTAAGTAAGTTGGCTGATGACACGAAGGTCGGTGGCGTTGTGGATGATCTGGAAGGATGGCAAAAGTTGCAGCAGGACATAGATAGGATGCAGGACTGGGCGGAGAAGTGGCAGATGGACTTCAACGCGGATAAATGTGTAGTCGTCCATTTTGGCAGAACCAACGGGATGAACGAGTACACTATCAAGGGCAGAAGTCTGAGTAGTGTTGAGGAGCAGAAGGATCTTGGGGTCCGGGTCCACAGGACTCTTAAATCGGCCTCGCAGGTGGAGGAGGTGGTCAAGAAGGCGTATGGTGTACTGGCCTTCATTAATCGAGGGATTGAGTTTAGGAGTCGGGAGGTAATGCTGGAACTTTATAAGACCCTTGTCAGGCCTCATTTAGAGTATTGTGTGCAGTTCTGGTCGCCTCACTATAGGAAAGATTTAGAAGCTATTGAAAGGGTACAGAGGAGATTTACAAGGATGTTGCCTGGACTGGGAGCCATGCCTTATGAAGTTAGGTTGAGGGAGCTGGGACTCTTTTCCCTGGAGAGACGAAGGTTGAGAGGCGACCTGATAGAAGTTTACAAAATGTTGAGAGGAATAGATAGGGTGGACTCTCAGAGGCTATTTCCCCGGGTTGAAATGGTCGCTACGAGAGGACACAGATTTAAGGTGCGGGGAGGGAGGTTCAGAAGTGATGTTAGGGGTAAGATTTTCACTCAGAGGGTGGTGAGTGAATGGAATCGGCTGCTGTCAGTGGTGGTGGAGGCGAACTCGCTGGGGTCTTTTAAAAGACTCCTGGATGAGTATATGGGGTTTAATGAGATTGAGGGTTATAGATAGGTCTGTAGGTTGGTAGGTGATGATGTGATCGGCGCAACTTGTGGGCCGAAGGGCCTGTTTGTGCTGTAGTGTTCTATGTTCTATGTTCTATGTAAACTTACCCTGTTCCAAATTTCTTTATTTCCCCAACTTCAGAGCTAATCCTCCCTAAGCAAAAACCATCAGCAAAATCCAGTAATGGTTACCACACCAGGCACTTATATATTTCCCAGAGCTGCTTCAGACATATGGCAGAATAATTAGTTGGGAGTTTTCATATTTTTTTTGATGGGCAAAGTTTGCAAAACAGCTAACTTGCATGGGTTGAAACTGCTCCTGATATATTATTCTCCTTTTTGACCTTCCCTTATCTGAACTAACTACCGTAGGAGTCCCACATAATTATCTTCATTTCATGAATCCACCTTTTATAATGCAATTATAAAATTCACACCTCACCTCCTCCTTTGAACTAACATCTTACTCAAGCCCCTTGACATTCTGTTCTCCGCTGTTACCAACTATCCTCAGGCAAACATTTGCTCATAGGGTTGTGAGGCTTATCAACATCTCAAAAGCACTGGTCCCATCAATCTACCCAAACTGTCTCTAAAAATACACAGCTTCAATTTTAAAATAGTTTTTAAAAAAGTATATACACTCCAACATTCCCAATTACTAGTTAGTACTGCTGCCTCACAGCACCTGGACCTGGGTTTGATTCCCGGCTTGAGTCATTGTCTGAGGATTGGAAGATGATGGTCCCCTATTTTTACCCTTAATTCCTTTGGGATTTCCTTCGGGTGCTCCAGTTTTCTCCTACAGTCCAAAAACACATGCTAGTTAGATGCACTGGCCATCCGAAATTCTCCCTCAGTGTACTGGAGTGTGACAACTAGATTCCTTTCACAGTAACTTCATGTAAATGTAAGCCTACTTGTGATACTAATAAAAGAAACTACTGGATTTCCTTGATTATTTTTCATACCACCATAATTCCCTAAAACTACAATAATACTAGCTTTTAATTGTGCTATTAGCTGCTCACCTCCAAAGATTGAGTGTCTTTAAGTCAGAGATAGATAGGTTCTTGATTAATAAGGGGGTCAGGGGTTATGGGGAAAAGGCAGGAGAATGGGGATGAGAAAAATATCAGCCATGATAGAATGGCAGAGGATACTCAATGGGCCGAATGGCCTAATTCTGCTCTCGTGTCTTATGGTCTATAACAAAGTATTGCACAAAAGTGGCAAACCATTTTACAAGTGTTATTATATCAAGTAATACAACATTAGGTAATGAAAACCATCAACACCATTATAGTGGCACAGGTGAAATGCATGAGCTTTAGCTGAGATCACATTACAGAGGCTCAAAAGTACCAATGCCAGCACACTGCCACAGGTTTAACAGTTGCATTGATCCATTTACTCGCGTTAAACTGTTCTTTCTTCCGTATACAATACAATCATTTCAAATCTTCACATTTATTATCACAATGGGATCAACAGGTCTTAATTTTAGCTTACTAAATAGATTATCATTTCACAATGACAGTTACAATTTCTACTAGGTATGAAACCTTGATATACAAGGAAGAAAGATTATTTCTGGCACTCCAATTACAGGAAATAAAACAATACTGTGGACAATTGTGCTTTTTATCAGACATATAGGGGCGAATTTTACCATCTCACCCACCATGGAAGTGAGGCAGGCGAGGGGCGGACCATGGAAAGATCTGTTGACTTCGAACAGGATTTTCCGGTTTCAGAGTGAGAGAGGCCAGAAAATCACACCCATAATGGCTGGAATTTTACCGTCCCGTCCACCCACAGGAATCAGAGCGGGTGAAGGGCGGACCAGGGAACGGTCCATTGACTTATGGCGGGGTTTTATGGTTTTGGGGACAAGCCAAAGCCTAAAATCCCGCCCATAATGTTTCTTAGGCAATTAGCCAGTTGGTTTTTTAATGTTGTTAGATTTGAGTTTTTCAAATGATCATTGAGCACTGTGGTCCCCCAAGTCTTCAATTATTTCATACATCCTCATTTTCTAGCTTCCCTAAACCTACTCTTCCTCTCTTTTTATTCATGTAGCCTTCTATTTAATATAACCAACAGGTTGGACATACAACCCATTCCTGACACCCCTCCCCACCCCATCCTCTTAAAAGCCCCTGGACGATGTGAGAAAGTGGGTCCTATCCAGGTATTCCAGCCCCCCTCCACCCTGTTCTTCTTATACACAACTGGGAATTCCGCCTGCATCTCACCTATATTCCTAGCACAGATCAAAAGCTCACAGGTGAGAGAAAGAGCTCACCGTGATCACAACGCAGCAGTGCACTAATTCATTACAGAAATCCAGCTACCATTCATACCTTACATTAATTAGCTGTTGTAACTCATTACTGGATAAATATAGAAGCAAATCAGAACTAGACAACAGAATTTGATGTCATTTTTAGGTATTTAAAGTGATTTTATTTGACCAAAAAGGTGCCATTGCAACGCTCCAATAGTTACCACCAGCCAGGAAAGAAATCCAGAATAAAGCTGAGAAAACCAAAAGGGCAAAAACTTGCTGTTTCTAACATACTGTAATCAACATGATATGCATAATTTACATGACTGGCCACCGCTGAGAGGAAACAAAGAAACTTGTCTTCATAATTACTCCAAAGTTCTTTTTCTTTCAAGTCGCGAAGTAAATACCATTGTTCAAGGCGTTTTGTATTACAAAACCAATTCTCCTCAAAGGTTTTCAAACATACACCTCTACAAGTTGCCTCATTGGGTGTAGGCTTTGCTCTGTTGCTTCTTTCAGTCTCCAAAACAGCTGAGAATAATGGGCCCAATTCCCCTATTGCGAGCCACAACTTTTCTGTCAGGTCGGGAGATGCGCGTGTCGGCCATTTTGCAGGTTCCCCGTGAGTGTTTCCGACCCGCACGCATCTCCCAACTGGAAGAAAATGCGCAGAAAACCAGCGGGAAGTGACATAAGTCATTTGAATATGTTTTACATATATTTTAAATGTGATTATCAGGCCCAGCACAGAACTTGCTGGGCCCGATAGCATCTTCCACCCCACCAGGAATACTTCAATCCAGCAGGGTTTGGAGCGGCTCCTCACATTTGGGGAACAAGCAGGAGATCCCGCCAGAGTAAACAAGGGGCAATCGGGGCCCCCCAGGGGATCGGGCAGTGGGGGTGGGGGTGATGCCCCCGGGTATGGGCATCCTGGCAGTACTAGCTCGTGCCCCCTGGCACTACCCAAGGAACAAAGTGCCCATGCCCAAGGGACACCTTGGCACTGCCCATTGGTCATCAGGCAGTGCAAGTAGGCAGGGCCTTTTGTGGATGGGGCCTAGGGGCAATAGGTGGGGGTCAGGGGTCCTGTTACCACTCTGCATTGGGATTGGTCTGGGCTGAAGGGAGGCCAGGGTATGGGGGGGGAGGTGGTCTGCTGGGGGGGAGCGAATCTGCCCCCTGAACGGGCAGCGAGGGAATGGTCTGACCCAAAAGGGGGATCATCAGGGGACAGTTAGTGCGGGGAAGGGAGGCATCTGCTGGGGTGAGGGGGCTGGGGGGTTGCCACTGCTGGGGGGGGGGGGCGCAGTAAGCGAGACATTGGGGCACTCCAGGGCAGGTGTGGATCGGGGCCGGCCTGGGAATTGTTGTGGGGGCCGCAACTGGGCCATGAGGGGGGGATGCTGGAGGGGCAGCACTGCGGGGGTCCCGGGCTGGCCAGCGATCAAGCTGGCCTGCAAACAGGGAGACTGACAGATCAGGACCAGTGCACATGCGCAGAGTTCCGGAGCTGTCAGACTCCAGTGCGAGTAGGCCCTGCCCCTGGGTTTTTAATGAGATTCACAATTGTGACTTCTGCATTGCACAGAGTGCGGAGATTCAGGTCTGAAGTTGCACTGAAAAACCAGTCATGATCTAGACCAGTTTTCTCACCAATTCAGCACTTTTGGGAGATTAGCCCCCAGTGTTCCAATCACTAGCCACATATCTGCATCAGGTTGTCAGATTTCATGATACTTTTCAGTCACCAAATCCATCTTTCACTGACCAACTTGCCTGCCACCGAATCTATCTTTCATTCATCAACTTACCAGCCACTGAATCCATCTTTCATTACTCAACATAATAGCCACCAAATCCATCTTACACTCATCAACTTTAACAGCCACCGAATCCATCTTTCGTTCATCAACTTACCATATATAAAAGTGACACTGTGCTTTGCTCTATTGAATGCAAGATCATTTACATGAGACTAGAATCTCAAATTTTTAGGCCCCCACCCATACGTAATAGTTATTTTACTCAAACGCTACTCCAGATATCTGGCAATGCAGAGAATCCATAGAATCCTTACCAGTGCAGAAGTAGGCCATCCGGCCCACTGCATCTGCACCGATTCTCCGACATCTTACCCAGGCCCAGTTCCTGCCCTATCCCTGTAACCCCACATAAGAACATAAGAAATAGGAGCAGGAGTAGGCCATCTAGCCCTTCGAGCCTGCCCCGCCATTCAATAAGATCATGGCTGATCTGTCGTGGCTCAGTTCCACTTTCCCGCCCTCTCCCCATAACCCTTAATCCCCTCTCTTATCAAAAACCCATCAACCCGCGTCTTAAAAATATTTAGCGAGGCAGCCTCCACCACTTCTACGGGCAGAGAATTCCAGAGATTCACCACCCTTTGAGTGAAGAAGTTCCTCCTCAACTCCGTTCTAAACCGCCCCCCCCCCTTTTATCTTGAGGCTGTGCCCCCTAGTCCTACTGTCTTTTTTGAGCGGGAAGAGCCTCTGCACCTCTATCCTATCCATCCCATTCATCATCTTATACGTCTCAATGAGATCTCCCCTCATTCTTCTAAACTCTAACGAGTACAAGCCCAGTTTATTCAGCCTCTCCTCATAGCTCAACCCCCTCAACTCCGGTATCAGCCTAGTAAACCTCCTCTGCACTCCCTCCAAGGCCAAAATATCTTTGCGCAGGTGCGGCGCCCAAAACTGCACACAGTACTCCAGATGCAGCCTCACCAATGCCCTATACAGCTGCAGCAAGACCTCCCTACTTTTATATTCAATCCCCTTCGCGATGAAGGCCAGCATCCCATTCGCCTTCCTGACCACCTGCTGCACCTGCAAGCTGGGTTTTTGCGACTCATGCACAACATATTTACCTCCTCCTAACCTACACATCTTGGGACACTAAGGGGCAACTTAGCATGGCCACTCCGTCTAACCGGCACATTTTTGGGCTGTGGGAGGCAACTGGAGCACCAGAGGAAACTCCCACAGGCACAAGGAGAACATGCAAACTCCACACAGACAGTCACCCAAGGCCAGTCCCTGGTGCTGTGAGGCAGCAGTGTTAACCACTGTGCCACAGAACCAGTGGGAAGTAGCTAGCTTAAGAGTGTAGGGCCATAAATGACCTAAATGGATTCTAATGCCGATATTGTCAATTGAGTTTAAATAACACATATGCTTATTGGATTGGCAAAATGGAGAGTAAAATCTCAAATAATGATCTGTCATGAAGCTCGACATGAATATTTAAAAACAAGTATGTGAGAAGATGAAATTTGTGCCACATTGCAACGTTAATCAGTTCAATGGACGGCATTAATTACTTAAGATTTATTTTAAGTTATTTTGAACAATAAATCTAAAACTAGCAATCTTTTAACGTGACAATCTGGACTCGTGAAATTTCTTACCAGAGTGGCAAAATGGACAAAAAGAAACTGATGTCTACACAAAATAAAACTTTAGAGTCCTGGGGCAGTGCCGAAGTTAATTTGACATTGACCATTGTCAATGATTCTTCATCAGCTAAGTCCCAAATATCAGAATATGAGAATACTCAGCAATTCCGAAATATTCCCTCATAACGCAGGAAGGAAAAAAGGTCATTCAAGACTTGTTATTGCTTTTCCTAAGATCTGACTTCAAAGACAGACTAGTGGAAGCCCAAGAGGCCTAAGGAACTTCTGCGCTCTGTTAGGAATATTGACTGTTGCACTTGGAGACACAAAATGGATGTTTAACAAAGGAAAGCCTGCACACTTTACACAGCAGGGAAAAGACTGCCTTTGATGCACCAGCTCAAATGTCACACAAAGCTATTAATGGTGTTCAGTCGGGGAAAAAAAAGTGTGGTCATGATTAAGGGCAGTTGGATTAGGTTTCTGTATTCTGGATCTTCTCCTTCTCGAACATCCCAAAAGCACGCAAGCAAGCGGAAAACAAAAAGCTTTCTGAATATATTTTGGGCAGGTAAGTTCATTCACATTTCTTAATTCATAAATCCAGGGATCCTATTCTACTCATAACCCTCCTCCTACCACTGTGGCATTCAATAGTTTCTTAAATAATCCCATAGACTTTACCTCCATTACTCAATCTGAACACATATGCCACATACTGATTAATTGTGTATGAAGGAACTCTTATCAGTTTTAAAGTCCAGCATTTACTCATCTGAACCCTCTGCCCTCTAGTTCTACGTAAATTGAAGGCACAATTTAAAGTGTAGTCCGACTAGAATGTTATATGGTTTGATCAATATCTCCTGAAATAGTCCACTGTTTTCGATAGGAACTAGCATTTATATGGCACCTTTCAGCAATTCAGAACATCCTAAAGTAATTCACAGCCAATTAAGTATGTCTGAAGTGTAATCACTGCTGTAATATCTGGAAACGTGACTGACAATTTTCACACGTCAAGGTGCCATAAATAGCAATGGTATAAATGACCAGACAATCTGTTTCACTGGTGTTAGCTAAGGGATAAATACTGGCTAGGACACTGAGAGAACTTTCCCAATCGCCTTCAATTTTCTGCATGCACTTGAGAGGGGCTGGTCCTCAATTTAACATCTCCCGCAAACAGCAGCATTTTCAATGGCACTGATCTTCCTCAACACTGCACTGGTGTCAGTCTAGATTGAGCTCAAGTGGAAGTGAACTCAACTTCTAATTCATAAGCGAAAATCCTACCAATCAGCCAAATTTGATAAATATGCAGTTCAACATTTTATTGACTGTAGTTTTTGCTGCATTTGCATTGATTGGACACATTTAACAAAATAAGGGCTTGCATATATTTAGCACTGTTCTGGACCCCTGTTAATGATGTTCAGTAGAGAAAAATACTTGCAGTCATGATGAAGGGCAGTTAAACTGGGTTTTTCTATTCTGAATCTCCTCTTTCTCGAACATCCCAGAAGCATGCAAGCAAGCTGAAAACAAAAAGCTTTTGGAATATATTTCAGGCAAGTAAGTTCATTCACTCTTCTTAATTCATGAATTCAGGGATTCTACTCATAACCCTCCTTCCAAAGCTTTTTTTCATCCAATTTTACAGAAACTTGCACACATCCAGCATTTTTGACAATGTAGCACACCCACTCAGCACTCGAGTGTACTCCTTGAATCCTCCTGGAGTGGGACTGAAACCCACAGCCTGGTGACTCAGAGACAAGAGAGTGTGCAACTAAGCCACATTACATATGTATTAAGCCCAAGCCTCAGAGCTTTATGCTTGCTCATTTCAATGTCACTCACCTATTTTTCTTTTTACCTGTGCAAGGTGAAATTTTGGCCTGGATTTTGGTCCCCAGATCGAAAGTGCAGAATCAAGACATTTCTCGGGTTCACAAACGCAACCAGAAAAAGTGCCCCTAAAATTGGGGTCTTCATTCCAGGCAGGCAGCGTTCTCTAGGAGTCAGACCCACTGAACGAATCCGGAGGAAGGTTGGGTGGAAAGTCTGCCTCTGTGCTCCAGCACTGTGTCAAAGAATTTTTTAGAAAGCAATAAAACAAAAAAAAACCCTCCAAGCCTCGCAACCCCCCCACGACCCTCCAGTCACTCCCCATACCAATCTATGCCAGCCCAAACCATTTACCCTCTCCCATGGCTCCTCATACCCTAATTGCCAGCAAATGACCTTCAGCCCCTCATATCCTCCACGTCTATTAAACCCCTTTAACCCACCCTTATGGCTCTTATAGACCCTATGTCAACATAGTGCCAATCCATGACAGCTCCAGCCCATCACCCTTTACCCTTACACCTACCATGCCAAATTGCCATGGGCAGATTCCAGGACCCATGCTGAGATAAAGTTCTAAGTGACTATTGCAGACTTTATTTAAAAAAAAAACAACCATTCACTACATTTACAATTCTCCAATTACGTCTTAATCCTAAGATCCTAAGGGGGCTTGACAGGGTAGATGGGGATATGTTTTCACTAGTGGGAAAGTCTTGAACAAGGGGACATTGCTATCAGATAAAGAATCAGTCATTTAAAACTAAGGTGCATAGGAATTTCTTCTCAAAGAGGCTGGTGACTCTCTGGAGTTCTCTGCTCCAAAAGGTGGTGGAGGTTAGATCATTAGAAGTATTTAAAGTGGAGGTAGACAAATATTTGAATGGATCATGAATAGATGGCTAAAGAGAAATGCTACAGAAAAGCAGTTGAGGCTACATAAATCAGCCATGATCATACTGAATACTGGGGCAGGCTTGAAGGGCCTGCTGGCTCACTCCTTCTATTTTTGTGTTCACCCCTTATAAATACAAACATTAGAATTCATAGTCCCATTTCAAAGAATACATAACCACTTGGAGCTGTCAAACTGTGAATCGGAAAGCACACTACTGTGATAATTGAAGGCTGTAAAATCAGTCATGGACACTAACCAGGTAATGGCAGCCCTCAGGGTTATGTCAATAGAAAAGATTAAATAACAATAAAATTATATTTTTAAAAACACTCCAAATATTCTGCTTCGAAGATTTAAAGGGGAGGATTTTTAAATTCCAGCACTTTTAACAATTACCTTTGGCACTTTTATGAGTTCCAATGAGATTTATAGTTCATGAATTTATGCACATTTTTACACAAATTCATGCCTCTTTATACCAATCGTGAGGGTCACCCTACAGACTCCAAAGAATTGCAAATGCTCAAATCTTCCCCCTTCCCCATCACAAAAGGTGCAAAGTTTGGGAATAGAACTTTTGATTTTCAGTCTCTTCTTCTATTTTCACAATGACACCAAGGCTCCATTATTGCAAAGTCCAGGCCTTGTCTGCATAATTTAGAAATATCATTGTCCTGCCTAATTGCAAATTTTCTGCAATCCATTCTGCAATTCCACCATTCATGTACTTTGGTATCATCTACAAATTTAATGGCTTTGCATCGAGTTCTGAGGTGGTCTCAGCATTAAACCTGAGGCATTCTTCCCTAAACTTCCCATCCACTCACTCCTCCCAGCACCACTCCTTTAACAAATGGTCATTGCCTCACCTGCTGCCACAAGCTTATTCATCAGCAAGCTTGACCCTGAACTCCCACTGCCAAGAGATATGGGGTACACCATTGCATAAGGTTTCTCTGTCGAAGTAGTAGCACTTCTTCAAAAAATTTAAATTTGCTTAGAAACCATTTTTCTTCTTTCAATCAATGCTGACTGCTATTAACCAGGTTAGTGATGCGTAGGATGATCAAGGTTCATCGATTCTATTATTTTGCAGGCAAGGCATCTAATGGCTCTGTGGTTGCCTCTGTCCACTTTGTCACTTTTTCTTAAAATATGGGTACATCAGCCTGTTTCCAATCTATTGGTACCTCCCTGGTGTGTACTGATTCCCTCATAATGATCGTCAGTGCCTCACAAATCTCCACCAGTGTCTCTTAGGAATCTGAGAAAAATGTCTTATCAGTGGAGATATATCTGCCTTAAGCTCATTTCGCCTTTCTAGGACTTCTATCTCATTAATATTGAAGTAGTTGATTATACTTGGAATATCTATGTTTCTGGTGAGCACATTGCTCAGGTTTTCCTTGTCAATATTTGGAGGAAGACATTATTCAGAATTTTTCTTGCGTTCATCAGTTTCAAGTAGATTTGGATCTCTTCCCGTATGGTGTTCATCTCTTCTCTGACTGTCCTGCCACTCGAGTGGTTCAGTCATATGCTTTTCTCTGTATCACTCTTTGCCCTTCTAATCACTGTTTAAAGTGGTGTTTCCTTTTTTTGTCTTCCTGCCAGTGAGCCCCCTTTCCCTTCATCCCTTGCAGGATCATATTTGCTTAGTTGGGACATGTTGAGTTTTGGGATTGTGATTATCCTGGACACAGCTTTACTGGTGCAATTTTGCACCTTCTCCAATCATCCCCGATTCTTGCTGGAACTTGGTTATGTTGGCACCTTCCAGTACCTCACCCAACTGGCCATTCTGTAGTTGGCATGCTAGCACAGTGGTCAGCACTGCTGCTTCACAGGGCCAGGGATCCAGGTTCGATTCCCGGCTTGGGTCACTTTGTGGAGTTTGCATGTTGTCTCTGTGTCTTTGTGGGTTTCCTTTGGGTGCTCCAGTTTCCTCTCACATTCTGAAAAACATGCTGGTTAGGTGTACTGACCCAAACAGGCACCGAACTGTGGCGACAAGAGAAATTTCACCGTAACTTCATTGCAGTTTTAATGTAAGCCTTACTTGTGACTAATAAATAAACTTTATTATCCATGTATCAGTCTTCACTATGAATGATAGGCTATTTGATGGCAAGGGTATGCCGGCCAAACCAGATCCAATTCAAACTTACTCTTCCAAATGTAGTTACTGACATCAATTCAGTTGATTTGAATTTGAAGAAGGCTTTCAAAATTAACAGCAGTTTTTGACTTTTGAAGGAAACGTAGATAGTGACTAAAATCATCCAACTAGCATAAAGAAAATGCACAATTTCAATTTTATGGCAGTGAACACAGACTGAAACTGAATAAATATTCCATTAAAATATTAGTTAAATTAAGGCAAGAAATATATTCAAGATTCTAGTTTTTGGAAGCCAGAAGATTCATATTAATTTTAAGACGGTTCCTGATAATTCTAAAACAAAAGTCAGAAAGATTGAAAAAGGAGAACTGCTAAATTTAAATTTGAATATTCATGTGAGTAGATAAAAAGCAAAATATAAATGGCCCTACTTCTGAATAGCTTTCACAATCGTGCTTGTGACGCCCACCATTACCTGTCACTGAAATCTTGTGGCAATCAAAAAAAAACACAAAATCATTTGCATGTAAATCAGGAATAAGTTTCTGAATTTGAAAGTGGTGCCTTGACTCGCTGGCAAACCTGCCAACTCGCAAATACACATTGTGCTCTCACCTACTGTAGGGGAAAAGAGCAAATATATCAAATAGCTGTTAAACGGGCCTGCAGCATGAAGACTGACAATAATACTTCATGCTAACTGTACCCTGATACTAAATAAGATAATGTGCCATGAATCAGCCTACCCAATGATTCAAATTGTACTTTACCTTTATGGGGACTAAATGTAAATTGAATCTTTTTTTGGTTTAAAGGATACAAGTCACTTTTTCGGAAGAATGGTTAAAGGAATTAGCAACTTGAAGGCAAATGTTTCGTTCTCAAGTTTGCTTAAGTTTTCAATATATAGCGACGATTTTAATACAAGCTATCTTGAACCTCTGGTGTGTGCATTAGGAATATGGAGGTTGGTGGGAATGTGGCATACAGAAGTCTTTTCTCATGGACCAAGGTCTGTCTGGTGTGATCGTAATCCAATCAACCAGAATTTGTGTGGACTCGGTGCATTTTTACCCTTGCGAATTTATAACGGTACATAAGGTTGACAATTCACTGTGAACTTGACCTCCTTATTACTCATAACATTTTAATCAACAGAGTTTGACCACATTAACAAAACTACAAAAGAAAATAATAATTTCCATTCAATAGTTGACCAAATCCAAAGCGAGTTGATGGAAAGCAACAATATAACTAACAATATAACTAACAATCTTGTGACCAGAGCTGCATTCATCAGTCTAATAGGAAGTATAAAACCAACAGTACATATAAACCACATCAATTGAACCCTACATCACAGTCAATAAACTCTGGTAAATTTTTACGTTTATTAATGGCATATTTATGATCTTCATACTGAATGAATTTGACCATTTTTGTTCTATGAGATTGAATACTTATCAGTCTAAATATGCCAATAATTCCAACTACAGTACCTGCATGAGGAGTTTTAGTATTTTGCAGTAAATTTGTATACATTTTCCATTTAGAATTAGTCCTTTTTGGAGGACATTTTAGAATAATGGACAAATAGCAATTGAAAATAGTTGGGCCAAAGGCCCTGTTTCCCATGCTGTGTTGTTCTTTGTTCTTTGAAAACTGTTGTATTTGCGTACATCAAAATTGCAGTATTCGCACAGAAGCCGTTCATGTCAAAATACAGCAAGATCTGGACAACACCCAGGTTTGGGCTGACAAGCGGCAAATAACATTTGTACCACACAATTACCAGACAATAACCATCTGCAACAAGAAAGAATCTAACCATCGCCCCTTGACATGCAATGACATTATCACCACTGAATCCCCTACTCTCAACATCCTGGGGGTTACCACTAACCAGAAACTGAACTGGACTCGTCATATAAATACTGTGGCAGCAAGAACAGGTCAGGCAAGAAACTCACCTACTGGTTCCCCAAAGCCTACAAAGTCTACAAGGCACAAGTCAGGAGTGTAAAGTCAGGAGGGTCATCCTGACTCAAAACATTGGTTCTGTTCTCTCTCTACAGATGGTATCAGAGCTGTTGAGATTTTCCAGAATTTTCTGCTTTTGTTTCAGATTCCAGCAGCCACACTATTTTGTTTTCATCTTAAAGAAAAATGATGAATGGGCTGCCATTGGCCATAACAAACATATCACGTGAAGAATGCTCCTGTTTTGGTTTCCCCAAAGTTAGACATAGGAGAGGAGATGCTCAATGTTTTATTGCTATTATGGTGGAGTCAAAATGCATTGAAGTAACCAAATTCCACAGTCACTGCCAGTCTGCTAATACTACCTGAACATCCTTCTTAAGGGCAGTCTTTAGATTTGACTAGGTGCTATACCAGTGAGAGACAGAGAGGCTGATAGGGAGTTGAACCACAAAATAACATGTTTCAAATTCATCATTTACATTCAGATATTGAAATGGAATATTTTTGTCCGTAATCGACTAAATTAGTCAATCATTCTGGGTTATCTTATCTGTACAAACATGCAACACCAGCATAAAAACAGGATAAAAAGCCCACAATATATCAAAAATGGTATTGTCATGTACTTTATTCAAAATATCAATGTGTTGCCTGTATCTTGTTCAGTTACAAATACACATATACATAAAAATACAATCCTTCATTTTCCTTACTGTTAGTATGATACAGATAACTGAGATGTTACATCAATTATCTAAAATACACCAATAACGTAAAAGCTTGTACCAATGAAAATTGCCTCTAACTTTATGAAAGCCTTAGGCTATACTTTCCACAGTAAAAAGAAATGCAGGTGCATGTGCATGTGCTCTCAATTTATGTGTATATGTGCTTACAGACAAGATCTACACTCTACATACGGGAATGCTCTGCCTAGTCCATCAATTAGTAAACTGTGCATGCACAGCTCAGGAGCTAAATATGTTCAAGTCAATACAGTAAGTATAGTAAAAATGAATCATAAATTACATTAAATTATCCCACCATGTTATGTAAACACATCATGTTAATACCCCTGACTCTGAACAACACCAAACAGTTCAAAATTTTTTATAAATATTAATATGAGCAATGTCAAACTGGAATTCATAGAATCCTACATTGCAGAAGGAGGCCATTCAAGCCTGCACCAACCACAATCCCACCTAGGCCCTATCCTCTAACCCCATACATTTACCCTAGCTAGTCCCCCTGATACTAAAGGGCAATTTAGCATAGCCAATCCACCTAACTCGCAAATCTTTGGACTGTGGGAAGAAACTGGAGCACAGAGGAAACCCAATCAGACACAGGGAAAATGTGCAAACTCCACACAGACAGTGGCTCAAGCAGGGAATCGAATGTGGATCCCTGGCACTATGAGGCAGCAGTGCTAACTACTGCGCCGCCCCCAAGAAATTCTACACCAAGACTACATAAGGGACACACATCTGGAATGTAGACTAAAACTGAACTATCAGTGAGGGTGGAGTGAACATGCAGCTAAAATGTTGATGCTATATTAAGTTTCTTCAAAGCAAATTGTCTATTTCCAACAATTTAAAACAACCACATGCAGCCATTTTTTGTTTCTTTTCTCAGGACATCTTTAGGCAAAGTGGAATGGAAAGGTTACTGATCTCCTTAACTTCACTCATCTTAATGCACAATTTAATCCTACAAAAAATCAATTATGTTTTCTCACTTCCAGCTATCATAATGAATGGAATGAGCAATGGTGCTGAGCAGCTTTTAAAAGCACACAGTAAATACTCAAGTTCAAGTTATCTTCAAGTGTGTTAACTGTATCGGGCTCTCTGTGATCACACTAGACACTTCACCACTAGGGTAAAACCTTGCCTAAAGAAAACAACTATTTCCAAATGTGAAAATCTAAGCCGTCAAAGTGACTGATGGAACATTCGTCACTTGCTTGGATGAGTGTGGCTCTAAACAATAACCAAGTTGTTCAATACTATACAAGACAAGCCAGTCCACTTGACTGACACTACATTCAACATCTTAAACGTCCACTCCCTCCACCACCACCACTCCTTGGCTGCTGTATACCATCCACAAGAGGCACTGCAACAAATCGCCAAGGGCCTTCCGACGACAACTCCCAAACTCTTTACCACTTAGAAAGAAAATGGGAGCAGGAGCATGGGAAAACCACCACTCCCAATTTCCCATCCAAGTCATACACACTTCTGATTTGAAAATGGCAACGATGAAGGAACAGCACTAAGTTAAAACCCTGAAATCCCCGACCTAATTGCATTGTGGGAGTACCTTCACCACAGGGATTCCAACTGTTCAAGGCAGCAACTCACCAGCATCTTCTTGAAGATATTTAAGAATTCAAACTAAATGTTAGCCCTGGCAGTGACCACCCCTCCAACATCCCATGAATAAATAAATGACATGCACAGTTAAATCAAAATCCTAGATGATTCTCAAAAAACAAAACCACTTCTGATAAAGCTATTTGACAAATAATTTCAATTTTTTTGTGATATATTCTGATGTGCAGGCAGAAAAATGCAGCGCATCATAACAGGATTTCTCATTGAGGTTCCTCTATGCTTCTTGATGCCAAAACCTCATACAAGAAGGACTTATTCACTCCAGTCAATGTTTGGAAATAAAGCTTTGATATCCTCCATTTAGTCACAATGCAAGAAGCATTGATGAGTGGAAGACACAAAATGTTAGAACTTTATTATCTTACTGACCATGGTCATGTGCTTAAAGATATCTTCATAAATTAGATGGTGATTCTTTACTAAGGAATTTACCAATGGCATTTGGGAAGGGCCTTAATGAAACAACGGCTGCAAACTTTCAAAACAACACATATTTTGTAGTGTCCAATCCTGTTGATGCTCAGTAAATGAAGGGAAAACAGTTTTGCTCAGAAAATTTGCTCTGCAATGACTATATTTTTATATGCAAAGACCTATATTGAAGATATTTTGCTGTTTGAATGCAATATTTAACTGTTGTAACCAGTTCATTGAAATAATGAGCAGTTACTCACATAGAAACATAGAAGATAGAAGGAGGCCATTCAGCCCTTCAAACCTGCTCCACCATTCATCACGATCATGGCTGATCGTCCAACTCAATAGCCTAATTTTGCTTTCTCTCCATAATCTATGATCCCATTCGCCCCAAGTGCAATATCGATCCGCCTCATGAATACATTCAATGTTTTGGCATCACTTACTTCCTGTAATTCAGCAAGCAAATTTCAATAAGTTTGTACAAAAAAAGGGATCAGTACCCCTTTAATATTGATAATTCCATTTAAAACTTAGAATTGCTGTTTGACTGTAGCTTAAAAAAGGCTTTGTTATTTCTGTTTACACCATTTGGTAACATAAATTAGCAACAACATTCTTAGTGCCCAGACATATTCACAACTTTCTTGATTAGTCACATCCTTATCCATCATATGATTAATGTTTCCAAAATAACATACTCTAAACTGGTCGAGGAGTACATTAGTGTCAAGGTCATTTTGATGCAACGAAAAATGATTTGGCAATAAAAATTGTACATTTGTTAAGTTTTAATAAATTATAACTTGATGATAATTTCTATTTTTACCTGAATAGGTACTGTCCATTACTCACGGCATGTCTGAATGCTCAGTGCAGAATGTTGATAAATTATCACTCAGCAAATGTCACATCCTCCTGTTCTATCATTTGGCAGCAAACTCCATGCCTCCCTACTCTTTCTCATCCTCATACAATTCTCCTTATTCCTTCCAGGAATCTTTACAATATCTACATGACTCATCTCAAACACCATGCCGTGGCCTCCATACCTTGGCCTGACCCTACCTCCCCCCAACCCCAGGTGCCACCCCTCGCCAACTCCCTTCAAATTCTGTATATAGCTATCACTTCTGCCTGCACCTCCCACCCCAGCCTTGAGATACCGTTCAACTACCTTGGGAGAATGTGCTCCAAGCTTCCAAACCACATGATGACAAAAACTTGTCACTGGCATTCCAAATTCCAATAAAGTGAAAGGAGGAAAATGGGAGATATATAAAGAAGCATGCATGACTATAAAGCTGGTGTACAGGAAGAAAGTAAAATAAACTGAAAGAACCCTTTCCAGATGCTGTGATACGTAAGTTTCAATGAAAACTGTTAAAAAGAACTCTTTACACTAGTTTGATCTAATTAAAGAAATCCCTTAAGGATTTAATATCCTTTGAAATAAGTGGATACTTGATTGCCTCCAAAACACAAACAGACTTTCTCCAAGACATCTTGATTTTAATATTACATTTAACATAAGCTTCCTGTGGCCACTCCTCATTCTGAAGTCATTCCCTTTAAAAAGAATATAAATTTAATACAGTTGTGTGATTTTGTATGCATTAATTTACAAGTGACAATCAGCAACAATCCATTACTGCACAAGAAGTGAGATTAGTTTAATCAAGATAGAATGATTCAATATTTTGAATATAACAGTGGAATGGAGAAGTCAGCAGCAGCCTACACAGCTAAATTGGGGCTAATTGTGCTCAAGATTCAAAGAAACTAATCCCATTCATGCTTTCACACCCAAGACACGACATTACTTACTGAGTCTTTGTCTGCATCACATTATCAGAGAACACTTAAGATCCAAGGAGGTCCCAATTTAAGACAAACATACCATACCCAATAAAGCTCCAAATTTAACTCCAACTCAGCAGGATATATATAGGTCAACAGAATTCATACCATCAGCAAAGTCATGCATTCCAGTCCTCACTACATATCCCTTCCAACAGACAGACATTATACCTGTCAGAAATCTGAAATTCCAAGCGGATGTTGTGCAAGTTACCTCAAAAATTTTCTAGCAGTGTACTGTTTTCAACAGTGGGTGGTTGGGTAGGGCCCTCACTCATTTGAAGATGAATCAACTGAATGGGAAGAAAACAAGGAGAGCAAGTGCCTTTCCATATCTTACCTCAGAGTTCCTGCAGCACAGGAAAAGGTCCCAAGCACCCCCCAACCCACACTACAGCCAACTCTCAACATGGTTATAAACAGATGAATCTGCTTATAATATTTAGGCTCAATTGAGCAACACTGGAAGGGAAATGGATTATTTAGCCCTTAGCATCTGTCCTGCCATTTCTAAGATCATGGCTCATCTGCAACCTAAGATCGTATATCCACACTTGCACTATATCCCTTAACACCTTTGGATAACAAAACAAAACCAACCTCATATTTAAAACTAACAATAAACCTACCATTAACTGCATTTGCAAAGGAGTGTTTCAAACTTCCACCACCCCAGAAATGTTTCCTAAATTCACCCATGAGATGTTTGCCACTAATTATTAAGACTATGCCCCCTGCTCCTAGACTGCCAAGCAGTGGAAATAATTTCTCTCCATCTCCCAATATGTTCCCCTTAATAGCATGAAAATTTAGTTCAAATCAGTGCAAGCCTTCTAAATTTCAGGGCAATCCAACCCTTGCTAGTTTGTGCAACCTCTCCCCTTGGGATTAAGGTATCATTCTGGTTACCATTCCGGTAAAGTCTATGCTGAACTTGCTCCAAAGTCAATGCATTCTTCTCAAGGTGTGGTGCTCAGAACTGCACAAAGTAACCCACATATGGTCCAATCGGGGCTTTGTGTATCTGTTGCATAATTTCTGCCTCTTTGTAGCCTAGTCTATAGATGAAGACCAGTACTCCGTTAGCCATTTTGATTTTATTTTGCTTATGACAATTTAATAATCTGTATGACTGGACACCGCATGTTTTTTTCTTACTTCCACAGTTTCTAGCTTTTCAGCATTTCAAAAGTGCTCTGTTCTATCCTTTTCAGGTCCAAAGTAGATAACCTCATGCTTGTCTATAGTGAAATTCATTTGCCAGTTTTGCCCATTCATTTAATATATTTTATGTTCCCATCTGTACTGCTTACATAGAACTGGGCACAGAAGTAAACCACTCAACCCTTCAAGGAACAATGTCACATAAATTGATGCTATGAGCAAACTTAGATATTCCATGAGTTGCCATTAACAAATATGGTAAGAAGTCCAACAGGTTTATTTGGAATCACAAGCTTTTGCAGCGCTGCTCTTTCATCAGGTGAAGAGTTAAGGCCCCAACACAGATCCAAGCAGGACATCAGTAATTACGTCCTGCCAATTAGTCTACCTGTCACTATCATTCCTTTGTCTCCTGCCATTCAGCCAATTTCCAAATGATTTGGGTGATTTGGTGGGCTTGAACACTTACCTTTCACTTCTGAGAGCAGTATTTGAATCCATATCAGTCTAACGGGTTTAAAATTTCCTCCTCTAACTGCAATGGTCTGACTTGAAGTGATTTGAACAGCTTCAACCAAGTTCAGCTGCCCACAGTACAAATCTCTGCCTAATGTGACAGTTTCAATCCCAAGTGTCAAATTGGTACAGGAGAGAGTAATCTTCTGAAATTATCACATCACACATTGTTAAACAGAGTAAAAGTGTGTAATCTCTGTCATACCTACTCTGGAAGAATTTGACACAAATACTGGGTTACCAAATTGAAAATGCTCCAGTTAGCTGCTGGCAAGCTTTATGATTCACAAAGCAGAATCCAAACAAAGCTACTTCAAAAATATCATACCGCATGCAAACATTTTTGAAGACACTAAATGCTACTAAGAAAGTTGAACTGGGCTGCTGTGAGTGCTGGAGAATTAAACTTTTGGCTAGCCAATGATGTTAGATCCAGTCACATGGCCAGATGTACGGTAAGCTACCACCTGGCTAACCAATGTCTCTTACTGTACTAATGTGACAGTTTCCATTTCACATGCCAGTCAACCTTGCGGCCTCTTTAGAGATGACCAACCTATTTCCATTTTATGCTTAACCTTGACTTTCTTTGTGCCATGTATGCCCTTTCCTGCACAACACCACCAAAATTAATTTAGCTCAAGGCCCTTGTGGTCAATCTACATTTACAGCCAATATGCAGAGATAAAATGACGAACCGCTAACAATCATAAAATGAAGTAACTTAAGTACTGCTCATTTATTAGTGTCACAAGTAGGCTTACATTAACACTGCAATGAAGTTACTGTGGAAATCCCCTAGTCACCACACTCCAGCGCCAGTTAAGATACACCGAGGGAGAAATTTAGCATGGCCAATGCACCTAGCAAGTATGTCTTTTGGACTATGGGAGGAAACCGAAGCATCTGGAGGAAACCCAGTCAGACACGGGGAGAACGTGCAGACTTCACACAGACAGTGACCCAAGTCGGGAATTGAACGCGGGTCTCTGGTGATGTGAGGCAACAGTGCTAACCACTGTGCCACCATGCCGCCCAGTTTAAAAAAAAGTACTACAGAAATTAGTTTGGAGTCTCTCCGTGACCACAATCCATTATTTTACCTCCTAGATATAATGTAGCAGCCATTGTAATCTCCCTGTACTCCCCATCTCATCCCACAAAAGAATTGCTTTGATCGCGGGGCGTGGGTACCAACTGGGAGTTAGCGAAACGCCATAAAATATCCCCTGTCATACAATAGGCTGTAAAGGATTTTTAATTACAATGTATTACTTCATTTTGTTGCAGGCATTCTGTTGCAGTCTACAAAAGGAGTCGAATCACCAATAAGCAACTGTAGCCAAAGGGTGTAATAAAACAAACTGCAACTTTATGGTTAGAAGTGCTTAAATGCGTGCCCTAGGGGTTACATACGTGATCACCGCTGTGCAAAAAAATAACCTCTCCACCACCAGTTAGCCATTTATAAACCACCCTCCGCCAGTTAATATAACCCTGGGCCACATCTTAAGCAAAGGTATCGCCCCAAAAAGTAATAAAACTGCCTGAGTATTGTTGGTCACTTATCTTTCCGTAGAAATTGACATTAGTGCATCAAATACCTTGACAAGGCAAATTTCAGTTTGTACATTTCATCACTTCCCAATACAAAATGAAACGCTGCCCTGATAGGAGACGTGAACTGGGAGACAATACTTTAGAAGCGTCTCTATATATTTCTTTTCCATAAATAAGCATGGTATTCGGTCTATCTGTCACGATCAAAGAGGGACCGGACACGAAGCATTTTAATTATAATGCAAGTATCGACCCGTAGGAAAGAGAATACGCCATGCACACCACTGATTTCAATCACTACAAAATCATCCTGTCTAACCTCCTTTTGGAGAACAGCAACAGGGAACATAATCAGCTTCCTACGGATAATGAAAATCGCCCATCTGGTAAGGCATTCTTTTTAAAAAAATGACTTTTCTGCAAATGTTACTCTCCCCCCCCCCCCCCTGTCTGACGGGAAACAAAGAAGGACGATTTAAATTGTCCACTCGTTTTGAATCGAAAATCCCAAACGGATAAATAGCGATTAGAAATCCCACTGAGATGAGAGGCGGTACAGGCGTGTGGCGGCTGTTGAATGAAGGAAATGCACAGCCGGCAGGACCCCGCGACACCTCCAGCCAGCCAGCAGCCTGGCTTGAGGATGACAGAGACTGCTGGACAGTTCCTGAAAGGATGAAAAGCCGTGCCTCTAGGAAGTGGGGAAAGACAAGTCAGATCCGCAGCCCACACGTGGGTCAAAAAAAAGGATGGTTTAAATCTAACCACTGCCGCTTCATTGTCTCTATCCCAGGTCAATAAGAAGGCATTGACACAGAAGTCTTCCCAGTCCCGCCCCTTTCTTTCTGGTTATTGCTAACGGGACCTGATTCCGGTAAAGAAAAAAATTACCCAGCTTTATTATTCATTCAATCCCGCTTTGCACAGACAAGGCAGATTGAAGCACTGTCCCTTATTGTCCAAACGGTGTTGAGATGTTAAAATAAGCGCCTATATATTTATTGAGCCTCGTATTTTCCTCTTTATATAAAAAAAATCAGCGTCCTTGGTAACCCACTCCCCACTCCCTCCTGCCTCCCGTCCCCATCCTCTCTCTCTCACACACACACACCTTTCTATAGGTGCAGCCACCCGGATTACTTTATTTCAAAGCGGGCTGCTGAAACAAAAATGCTAGGGAACGGGTGCACTTATCTGCATAAAATCAATACAATGGGAGTTCTCCCCCCACCCCCCTTGAAGTAGTGGTCAAAGCTCGCTGAAAGCCATCAGCCAGCTCTGAATGCATCATTATGTTGCTTGCTTTGGTTACGTTGTGATTAGCGTCTGGCCGGTAATCGGTGAACAACACCGCAGAAGTATCAGTTCACCACCGCCTGGAGAAGATTAAATGCTCTGCTTTACAGACTACATAACGCGATGCACTGGCTTCCAAAAGAGAGAGAGAGAAATGAGGCTTACTGCATTTGGACAGTATGATTCACAATACAAGAGACACCGGACATGCCCCAAAACTGCAAATGACTAGGGCAGCAGCTGGTAAGGTAATGCCTATTGTACTCAGACAACAGATGGGCAAGCTCAGAGCTCGCATCATATGCTACAACGCATCAACTCCTTCAGCAAAACATCTTGCAAATAACACATTCAAACATAGCACATTAAAACATGCTCCCCACTTCCTTTTAAGAAAGAAACCGCACCGCCCCACCCCCCCCCCCCAAGAAAATATAACAGTAATAATTGCACTGAGCTCCCGTGGCAAAAAAATCAAGACCTTAGCTGAAATAACATGTTACATCACAATTCTATTTTTAAAACCCCAATCTGATTACACTTAATCAACATTGTACAAAAGAGAAATCACAGAAAGGGATATCCCCAGACTCCAGTTCTTACAAAACTACACGCAAGGCTGGTGGTACCACTCACAACGTTCATCCACACTCCTAAGCAGAAGATAAAACTGTTACATTACATACATATATTTAAAAATCGCAGCAAAATCCCAAATTAAATGCCTTTAGCATATTACAAAGAAACATTCAAACTATGCAAGACTTCATTACAGCAGAGGATGGATTACAAGGTATTCCATTATCTTGCTACCAATAAGTGAAACAGCTATTGATATCCACTAGTGTAGATGTCATTAAAATCTGCGCCAACCTGTCTGTCCCTTTCCAAGCGTTTTTTCCAGTCGATAGGGTCCCACATATTGAGCATGTTGCGCTCCCCCGATTTCTTTACCCGTTGACATTTCGACCGGGTGTTTTCTTTTCTGTTATAATATTATATATTAAAAAAATCCCTTGCAGATCCGCTAACTGGTAGGTTTTTATTTAAATTTGCTGGTTGGGGAAAAAAATTCTTGCAAAAGAAAAAAAATAAAACGCAAAGGGGCTATGATCCATACACCATTGTGCTGCACGCCAGTTCTTCACCATGAAACAGTAAGATCCGATGTTATACGCCGAAGCAACCTAATGTGCTAGCGGAAGCGCCTTGACGCGAGGTGATTGACACCACAACGACCCACACGCTGCTATGGGGAGACTGTCGGCAGCACCGCAGCAATCCTCAAGCCCCAGTACCATATAAAGAGCAACTTCAGGGGGGAATTACTGTCTTTTTCCAATGTAAGATCAAATAAAGTTCCCCAGAGAGAGAGAGAAGAGGAAGGAAATGCCCCAGATTGAAGACTTCAACTTCCCTGCAAATATATAATACGCAGCGATTTTTTTTCCCTAATGCAACTGTGGGGGGAGAAAACTACAAAACCCATCGTGCAATGCTTTCCACCTGTTTCAGGGCTGCAATTTCTCCAGCTGTTTCATTTTCAAATTTCAGCTCTCGCTCATTCACTTTACACACGCACACACACACAATGAAAAGTCTCAGTATGTGTGGCAGTGCTTTAGCTGCCTGTCTGTGGCGGTTCAGTACTTGGGCTGTGGGGATGCTGGAAGACCAGGATCGCTCTCACAGAACCGCACCCTCTAGTAGTGGACGCGCAGGCGCGCCCTTTTCCACCAGGGTATCAGGTGCACCCGCCTGGGGCTTGGGTGCTTTCTCTGTTTAACAAAAATGCATGGATAGAAATCATTTACTTATCTTTCCAAGATTCGTAATTTACCTTTGCAGTGAATAGAAGTAATAACAGTCTCTCTCTTAAAAGAACAGTGATTTTGTTAGTCCCTTGAAGCAAAGGTCAGTTGTTCACAGGAGCAAGAGTAACCTATTGACAGCACAGCTTCTGTAACCATAGCACAGTGCCACAGTGCTTAGCACTGCTGCCTCACAGTGCCAGGAACCTGGGTTCAATTCCCAACTTTGGGGCACTGTCTGTGCATGCAGAGTCGGCACATTCTCCCTGTGTCAGCATGGGTTTCCTCTGGGTGTTCCAGTTTCCTCCTACAGTCTGAAAGACGTGTTGGTTAGGTTTGTTGGCCATGCTGAATTCTCCCTCAGTGTACCCGAATAGCTGCCATTGACTAGGGACTTTTACAGTAACTTCATTGCTGTAAGCCTACTTGTAACACAAATAAATAAACTGAAACATTGAATTAGACAATGGTATTTCAACTTTATCCTCCTGTGTCTATTCCATTGAGACCCACACCCAACAAAAAAACTTTAATATAATAATTTTTTTTGTCATTTACGGGATGCGGGCATCACTACTAGGCCAGCATCTATTCTTCATCCCTCACTGCCCTTCAGAAGGTGGTGGTGAGCTACTTTCTTGAACCACTACAGTCTCTGAGATGTAGGTGCACCCACAGTGCTGTTAGGAAGGGAATTCCAGGATTTTGACCCAGTAACAATGAAGGAACAGTGATATATTTCCAATCAGGCCGATCAGGATCAGGAGGGGAAGCTTGTGGTGGTGGTGGTTTCCAGGCATCTCCAGATCTTGACCTTCTACATGGTAGTGGTCGTGGGTTTGGAAGGTGCTGCCTATAATATATTGAAAATAATATAATCATAATATGTATTTTTTAATTTGATCTACATCTTTAAAAATTCACTGGTTTCAACATCCATATCCTTTTGCAGGAACTAGTTGTAGATTTTCACCATCCCTTCTCCATGGAAAAAAAAGAGGCTAATCTTCCAAGGAGCAGCAATCACTGTCGGATTACAATCCTACTTTCCTGCACAACAGTGGAACTCCACATTTCTGACTGGGGCATCCTATCCTGGCTTTTCCAGTAACATGGAGCATACCTGAAATGGAAGTGCTTCTTTGTGGGACAGGCGGGGAAGGGTGGGTGTTGCGGGGGGGGCGGGGGGGGGGGGGGGGGGGGGGAGCAGGTGGGGGCAGTGGAGGTAGTGCAGAAGCAAGCCACACCATTTTTAGCACTGGCTGCTGTATTCTCATAAGAATTCCAATATCCAGTAGATTCTTTGAAAAGCTATGGAGAAAAGATATGTGTGTGAGGGGATATGCTGGGTGAGGGGCAGGGTGGTAGTTGTTTGGGTGGTAAGTGGGTAGTGTGGCGGGTGGGTAGGGTGGAAGGGGAGCAGAAGGTTAGGGTGCTGGCAGGTGGGGAGATAGGGTGCTAGGTGGAAAGGATGGTAGGGTGGCATCTGGGTAGGGTGGCAGTTGGAGGGGTAGCTGTTGGGTCGGGTGGAAGGGGAGCTGCTGGATACAGTGGTAAGATGACTGGCAGGTGGGATGGGTAGGGTGGTGGATGGAAAGTGCAGTAGAGTGGCATCTGGGTAGAATCAAAGGTGGGTAGGGTGACATGCGGATACCATTGCAGGACGCAAGGTGATTGGGTGGCAAACAGCCCAGATGATAGATGGGTTGGGTGCAGACAGATAGCATGTTAGGTGGATAGGATAGCATGGTGTAGGGTGACAGGTAGTTACGGTTGCAGGGCACAAGGTGGATAGGGTGGCAGATGAATAGGGTGGCAAGTGGGTAGCATGGCAGGTAGAGTGGTCGGTGCGTAAAGTGGCAAGTGTGAGATGTTAGGGTGGCAGATGTCAGGTGCTCAGGTGGCAGGATGGTAAGGTGATAGGTGTGTGAGTTAGGTATATTGGCATTTAGCTGAGTGGGTAGGTGGGTTGAGTATAGTCACGCCCAAAAGGGTTGTCAGGTCAGGTCTAGTCAGGTCAGATTGGGGGAGGGGGGGTCATGGATTTGAGTGGTAGGAGCTAGTCAGCTCAGGTTGATAGGGAGTCAGAGAGTCAGGAGGGTCGGGGTGACAGGGTGAGGTCATGTGGTGAGAATGGTCAGGTTAGACGGGAGAGCGGCAGTGGGGCTTGTTGGGTTGGGTTGAGAGGAGTTGGGAGAATCATGAGAATAGTCGTAGTTGAGAGGTTTGAGCGGGGGGGGGGGGGGGGGGGGGGCGGGCAGTGGAAACGGGGGTGTTAGGTGTATCTGTTGTGTACTTAACCAAGAGTTAGACAAAAATTTTCCTATCTAATCTCCAGGATACCAACACTTTCACTTTCTCAGAAGACTAAGGAAATTTGGCATGTCAGCTATGACTTTCATCAATTTTTACAGATGCATCATAGAAAGCATTCTCTCTGGTTGTATCACATGATTCCCGCTCTGCCCAAGACTGAAAGAATCTACAAAAGGTCATGAATGTAGCCCAATCCATCACATAAACCAACCTCCTATCCATAGACTCAGTCTAGAATTTCCACTGCCTCAGAAAAGCTGCCAGCATAATCCAGGACCCCACGCAACCGGCACATTCTCTGTTCCACCTTCTTCTATTGAGAAGAAGACACAAAAGTCTGAGGTCAAGTACCAACTGACTCAAGAACAGCTTCTTCCCTGCTGCCATCAGATTTTTGAATGGGCCTGCCTCGCATTAAGTTGATCTTTCTCTACACCCTAGCTATGACTGTAACACCACATTCTGCATTCTTTCCTTTCCTTCTCTATGAATGGCATGCTCTTTCAGAAAGTCAGTGTGGACTCAATGGGCTGAATGGTCTCCTTCTGCGCTGCAGGGATTCTATGGATTCCATTAACCTTTTTGTACAATTGTGTTTTTAGTGATTTGTATCTATGAACAGCCAAATCCTTTGCTCCTTCACAGTTCAACATTTCTCACTAATGAGACTATTCAGATTTGTCCTGCTTGGATCCAAAGCCTCAAACCTCCCCTAAGTGATGTCGTTCTGCTATTGATTTTCGCACTCACTTATGCAATTTCCTTTGTAACTTCCTGCTCTCAACAACATAACTTACTGTACCTCCCAACTCAGTGATATCTGGAACTTGGATGTACAACTCTCTAATGCTTCATCATTATAGAGGCTGAAAAGCCAGCCCTGTCCTAGTGGTGGCTGAGTCATGCAATTTGTCACGTGACTTGGTTCAGGAGTTCCTTTGCATTTTCTCTCTCTCCCTGTCTGTAACTCTTGGAAAATTACTATAAATTTATGTTTTATTTGACATATAAAACATCGATCCTCTTAATAATAAAATGTTGCCAAGTCTACTGTGTAAGGTGGTCAGACATTTTGTGCCAGTGATAGTAGTGATTGTTTAAAGCAACTGTTTGGTGGACATTGCATAGCCGGTACAGGTTTTAATATTACACAAAAACATAAGCAAGGACACCTCAACATTGGAGGGTGCTCTACTCCCACCCTGAATTCTCATAGTCCAAAACACAAATGTTGTAGGAAAATAGCAAAGACTCAAACAAGCCTGGAAGCACTATTCCCCGACAATGCAGCTCAATCTCATGTTCAAAGTGGTGGATAAGCAGACCTGCATTTCTATAGAGCTTTTCACAACCACTGGACTTCTCAAAGCACTTTACAACCCAACAAGTACTTTTTGTTGTAACACAGAAAACACTGCAGTGAATTTGCAGTTAGAAAACTTGCTGATCAAATCATAGAATCATAGAATCCCTTACAGTACAGAAGGAGGATGTTTGGCCATTTGAGCCTGCACCAATAACAATCCCACCAAGGCCCTATATATGTAACCCCAGTATTTACTCTGTTAATCCCCCGACACTAAGGGTCAATTTAGCATGGCAAATGTACCTAACCACTATGTCTTTCAGACCGTGGGATGAAACCTGAGCACCTGGAGGAAACCCACACAGACATGGGGAGAATGTGCAAACTCCACACAGACAGCCGCCCTAGGCTGGAATTGAACCCGGGTCCCTGGCACTGTGAGGCAGAAGTGCTATCCACTGTGCACTGTGTCATGCCTGCTGGTCAAATACCAAACACTAATAACATTTGCTAAGCAGCAAATACTTGTAGTTCGTGGAAGATGATTCTGATTTTACTCGTTATTTCATATATGTTAATAAAACATTGATACTCTACGACAAATTGTGGTCAAGCCCACTACTTAAAGAGGTGTTGATGCAATTGGGAACAACCTTCTTCACAAACATTTTAATTACAGGTTTGCTGACAATTTCACATTTGGATTTCCTTTTTGATATAAACTGTTTTGTTTGCTTGTTTACTAAATACTAGGTGCATTTTAGAAATATAATTCATTTGGAAAAAAAAAGAAAAAAAACAAATTTATGTAACTGATTTTCATCTGTCAGCTTTGAATAACCTAGAATCATCAGTTGCTAAATAATACAGTGCCAGAAGTTACTTTTGGGGTTAATTTTACAAGTATCTCACTAAATCCATGTTCTTTTGCTCTTTCATGGGGTATGAGTATCGCTGGTAAGCTAGCATCCATTGCCCATCACTAATTGCCTTTGGGAAGGTGGTGGTGAGCAGTTTCCTTGACTGCTGCAGAACAAGTGATGTAAGTAGATTTATTTATTTATTTATTGCCACAAGTAGGCTTACATGAACACTGCAGTGACGTTACTATGAAAATCCCCTCCTCACCAAATTCCAGCGCCTGTTTGAATACACTGAGGAAGAATTTAGCATGGCCATTGCACCTAACCAACATGTCTTTCGGACTGTGGGAGGGAACGGAGTACCCGGAGGAGAACGTGCAGACTTCACAACAGACAGCAACTCAAACCGGGAAGTGAATGTGGGTCCCTGGTGCTATGAGGCAACAGTGCTAACCACTGTGCCACCACACTGGGAAAGACAGCTTACTATTCCGAAGATAGGTCCAGGCTTTTGACCCAATAAAAAACGGTGATCTAAGTTAGAGTCGGGAACAATTAGCAATCAAGGAAGGTTGTAACTTAGTTATTGTAGGTTAGTTGGTTACGCAAGCATACCATTCTGTTTGTGTTGTCAAGCTCTTGATGGAACAGGAAATTTTAAGAGTAAAGTAAAGATTTAAAAAATAAGAATTCGATAAAATGAAGTGACGAATAGAATTGATGAGTGCATCAGTTTGAAGGGGTTTTTGATATGAGAATTAACTTAGCACCAGGAAAAAAAAGTGATTGGGGGTGAAATAGATGCATAGAAATAGGTGTTAGAACTGTAGGAGAGATGAGTTCAAAGTAGAAAGATAAGAATATAATTTACATCTATATGTTAAGAGCCTTGTCCAAGGGGTTATTGAGATAGAATAATATCAAAGGGAAAAACAATTTATGATGTGGCGATGCTGGCGTTGGGCGATGGTAAACACAGTAAGAAGTCTCACAACACCAGGTTAAAGTCCAACAGGTTTATTTGGTAGCAAAAGCCACTAGCTTTTGGAGCATTGCCCCTTCCTCAGGTGAGTGGGAGTTCTGTTCACAAACAGGACATATATTAAGACAGAAACTCAATTTGCAAAATAATGGTTGGAATTTGAGTCTTTACAGGTAATCAAGTCTTAAAGATACAGACATCGTGAATGACATTATTGTTACTAGAGAGGCGGTGCTCGACAGACTGGAGGGACTGATTGTGGACAAGTCCCCAGGACCGGATGGAATGCATCCAAGGGTTCTGAAAGAAATGGCGGAGGTGATAGTGGATGCCTTGGTGGTTATTTTCCAGACGTCGCTGGATTCCGGGGAAGTGCCGGAAGATTGGAAAACGGCTAATGTTACGCCGTTGTTTAAGATGGGTGGCAGGCAAAAGGCGGGGAATTATAGGCCGGTTAGTTTAACGTCTGTTGTAGGTAAAATGTTAGAATCCGTCATCAAGGAGGAAATAGCAAGGCATCTTGAGGGGAACTGCTTGATAGAGCAGACGCAGCATGGTTTCGTTAAGGGGAAGTCGTGTCTGACAAATTTATTGGAGTTCTATGTGGATGTGTCTAGGGCGGTGGATAGAGGAGAGCCGGTGGATGTGTTCTTTCTTGATTTTCAGAAGGCGTTTGACAAGGTACCTCACAAGAGGTTATTGCAGAAGGTAAGGGGGCATGGAGTTGGGGGTAGGGTGTTAGCGTGGATAGAGGATTGGTTGTCAAATAGGAGACAGAGAGTGGGGGTTAATGGGTGCTATTCGGATTGGTGGTTGGTGACTAGTGGAGTGCCCCAGGGGTCGGTGCTGGGGCCTCAGCTATTTACCATTTATATAGATGATCTGGAGGAGGGAACCGAGTGTATGGTGTCAAAATTTGCTGATGACACCAAGATTGGTGGAACGGCAAATTGCGCGGAGGGTGTGGAGAGTCTGCAGAAGGATCTAGATAGGCTGAGCGAATGGGCCAGGAACTGGCAAATGGAATTCAATGTTGGCAAGTACGAGGTGGTCCACTTTGGTAGGAATAATGGTAGGAAGGACTATTACTTATGTGGCGAAAAACTGCAGCAAGCGACGGTGCAGAGGGACCTCGGGGTCCTTGTGCATGAATCGCAAAAACCCAGCTTGCAGGTGCAGCAGGTGGTCAGGAAGGTTAATGGGATGCTGACCTTCAGTGCGAGGGGGATTGAATATAAAAGTAGGGAGGTCTTGCTGTGGCTGTATAGGGCATTGGTGACGCCACAGCTGGAGTACTGTGTGCAGTTTTGGTCGCCGCACTTACGCAAGGATATTTTGGCCTTGGAGGGAGTGCAGAGGAGGTTTACTAGGCTGATACCGGAGTTGAGGGGGTTGAGCTATGAGGAGAGGCTGAATAAACTAGGCTTGTACTCGTTAGAGTTTAGAAGAATGAGGGGAGATCTCATTGAGACGTATAAGATGATGAATGGGATGGATAGGATAGAGGTGGAGAGACTCTTCCCGCTCAGAAAGGACAGTAGGACTAGAGGGCACAGCCTCAAGATAAAGGGGGGCTGGTTTAGAACTGAGTTGAGGAGGAACTTCTTCACTCAAAAGGTGGTGAATCTCTGGAATTCTCTGCCCGTTGAAGTGGTGGAGGCTGCCTCGCTAAATATTTTAAGATGCGGGTTGATGGGTTTTTGATAAGCGAGGGGATTAAGGGTTATGGGGAAAGGGCGGGAAAGTGGAACTGAGCCACGACAGATCAGCCATGATCTTATTGAATGGCGGGGCAGGCTCGAAGGGCTAGATGGCCTACTCCTGCTCCTATTTCTTATGTTCTTATGTGAGTCAAGAGAGGGTCTCCTGTATGCCTGTGAAACGTGGGCTGTGTATCGAAGGCATGCAAGACAGCTCAATCATTTCCACATGATTTGTCTTCGCAGAATATTACGCATCCATTGGCAAGACAAAATACCAGACACTGAAGTTCTCTCTGGAGCAAGTCGACCATCAGTCCACACACTGCTGATGAGAGCGCAGACCCGGTGGGCAGGTCATGTCATCTGTATGTCAGACGAGCGAATACCTAAGCAGCTCCTTTTTGGGGAACTCTGTTGGAAGACGCTCGCATAGAGGGCAGAAGAAAGGTTTCAAAGACATACTCAAGGCCTCCCTGAAGTTGCTTGACATTGATGCGACCTCCCGGGAAACGCTGGCACAAAACAGCCCTACCTGGCGCTGCCTCATCCACAAAGGCTGTCAAGTTCACGAAACAAGGTGTATTGCTGAAGGTGTACTACTTAACCATGAGCTGCGCAAGTCCAGAGCCACTGGCACAACAACTACAGTGTTGACACAAGTCTGTCCAATATGTGCCAGGACATTCCATGCCCGAATTGGCCTGATAAGAACATAAGAACATAAGAAATAGGAACAGGAGTAGGCCATCTAGCCCTTCGAGCCTGCCCCGCCATTCAATAAGATCATGGCTGATCGGAAGTGGATCAGTTCCACTTTCCTGCTTTCTCCCCATAACCCTCAATTCCCTTGTCTATCAGAAACCTATCTACCCGTGACTTAAATATATTCAGTGAGGTAGCCTCCACCACTTCAACGATCAGTCACCGCAACCAGCCTCAAAATGACTAATGGTGTCGAGGTCCTCATCGATGACGATGGACGAATAATGACATTGCAGAGGCAGTGATGGGCCTGGCAAACTATCCAATTTCCATCATTCTTTCTGCCATTCCTAGGGACCACCTCTAAAGCCGTGCAAGTTATCCCTGTGCTTTTCTCATGCCCCTTTTGGGAGAGTTATCGTCACCTTCTGGCCATTCATTCCTTCAATTCTGCCATATTCTTTTATTTCAGTTTTAAAATTGCATGCCTCTTTTATCCATGGGACTTTGAAATCTTTGTGTTTCTTTGCGTGCAGCAACAGTTCACCGCTTGCTTTTCTCAAGACCATTGGTGACCTTCTACTTACTGGCAGGAATGCTGCCAGAGGCTTGCCATGCATACATAATAATCCTCAATCTGGGATAGTGGAGTCAGATCATGGCATAATTACATATAAGCAAGTGGACAAACCATCCTGTCCCTTCAAGAAAGATCGGGCAACATGGTCTGATTTGCAGTGCACTAATGCCTTCATTGTATAGTTGCAACCTTTCCCTTACATTTTTCAAACTAAAACCTATAGTTCTGGAAATATTCAGAACTATATTTCTGTATGTAGTTGATACAGAACTATAGTTTCAACTTTACAGATCAGTAATTATTTTGTTAAAAATAGCTAAAAGAAAAGAACAACTTGCATTTATATAGTGGTATTAGTGATCTCAGGATGTCCCAAAGTATGTTACAGCCAATCCAGTACTTCTTGAAATATAGTCATGGGGATGAGGTCTTGTGGTGCAGTGTAGTGTTCCTACCTCGAAATGTAGAGGCTCTATGTTCAAGCCTGTGATGTTGCTGTGTCTTCAAGAAATGTATTTTAATATTGCTTCTTTGCAGTTCTTTTAAGAGGGCCTGACATTTTGTGCTTGTTCCATACCATCTGTATTGATATCTTTTATGGTTGCTGTAGCAGAATAAATGCAGCAATGTTTACCTTTAATTTGGCCTAGTGAAATGTCAAAGAACAAAGAACAACCCAGCACGGGAAACAGGCCCTTCGGCCCAACGAGTCCACGCCGCCATTTCAACAAAGCATTTTCCTACACCTACCCTGCCCCGTATGTATGTGAATGGTACCCCTAATGTAGCCAGATCCAGGGGAGAATAGTGTAGGGTCCATTTAGTACACCAATCAGCCTAAGAGCACATCTTTGGGGCGTGGGAGGAAACCGGAGCACCCGGAGGAAACCCACGCAACCACAGGGAGAATGCACAAACTCCCACAGACACAGGCCCAAATCCATGTATCTGCACAGCAAACAGTGATAGTCACTGAGCTGTTGCGGTGCCCATCTGCTGGTCCAGGATTAAGTACACACAACGACACGAAGTACTAGACCACTCTCGAAACCTCCAAGAGCAGCCCACGCACGACCCACCGTGTGCATGCCCCTCATTTGACAACAAGGTGGACCGACACCTGTGGATTAAAAGAGACAAAACATTAACATGTAACATTACATTTCCAGTGTCGTCCCAAGACTCTGACTTTTTAATACCGTCCTCTATAACCCTCCATCCCTGTTTCACTCATGTGTCTATCTAAGTAAACCTTAAACAAGTCCAATGTGCCTGCCTCCACCACCTTACTTGGTAGCGCGTTCCATACCCCCACGACCCTCTGCGTGAAAAACCTTCCTCTAGTATCCAAATTATACTTCCCCCCCCACTTACTCGTAATAGTCTGGAGTTTATGATCTTTTGTATTGCCTGGTTTGCAACTGATTGACAGGTCGAGGTCAAGTGGTTCCTTCATAGGGAAATATAAGAATTACTCTCAGTTTGGCTAGTTCAAAGCTGTTTGGAATCCACACTGAAAACAGTGTTTGTGTCTCTCTCCTTGGTATTAGAGAATTAGCTGTTGGTGGCTGACTAGCTAGTAACCAGAGGTAAGGAGTGCCTCTATCTCTTGAAGTGTGCTGGAAATTCCAGGGTCAGAAGGTCACAGTGTTTTCAATTCAAATTCCAAAGGAATAAATCACAGAGGGGGTTGGAAAGCTGCAAGATCTAGTATCATGTGGGCATATTCAATTTTTCTGCTAAACATAGGACGTGTTTGTATGTTTGTAAGAATGTTTGTTTGGTTGGAACACGTACTGAACTGTTAAAGTTTCTACAATATCATTGTTGTTTTTTGTAATTGGTGAAGGGTATGCTAATTTTTTAATTCTATATTAACTGTGTTCTTAAATAAACTTTGTTTGATTAAAACTCCGTAGTGGATCATTTGAATCATACCTGGAGTGAAACATCTCGTGCTCACCCATACCAAATTCAATGTGGTTTAGGCTGACTTTCTAAAACACCTTAGAGTTTCTAACCTGGATCACAACAAGCCCAATTCAGGACTTGATAGTCATGCAAGATGCATTCATAACCTAGTCAAACAAGTTGATTATCAACCTATAAATCTTTCCAATATGCCTAATGGCAAGTAGTAAGGGATTCCTGGCCAGCCAGGCTGCAGAAGACAATAGCAAACCACTGCGATACTTTGCCAAACATAATTCTGCACCAATCCAACAGCAGTCCATCAATGCCAATGCTCTCTTAGGACATGGTACAAGGAGGAGTCACATTTATAACGTAAGAAACACTGTAGCCAATTTTACATAATGTCCCACGAACAACAATGTGATAATGGTCAGTTTTTTTAATGATGTTAGTGAAGGGATAAATACTGGCCAGTTCATACGGGAGAACATCCTTGCTTTTCTTCGAATAGCATCATGGGGACTTCCACATCAACCTGCGAGGACAGAATACCACGTTTGAATGAGATGGCATCAAGGGCAGTGCAGGGCTGCACTGGAGTGTCAGCCAAAGTTTTGCACTGAAGTATCTGGAGTGAGACAATGACATATGCAAGTAACGGACATCATGTATGCACTCCTGGAGACTAGTATTGTCATGTTTTAGAAGCAAAGGCTTTTCTTTACTTTTGCTTGTTAACATTTCTGGCTATTAATCTTAAAGCAGTTAATCTTAAAGCAGTTTCAACAGTATCTTAAAGTATTCTGAATCTTAAAGCTGTTTCAGCAGTATCAACAGTTGCAAACCAGACAATTCAAAAGGATCATAAACTCCAGGACATTGCATTAAGCCCAAAGTAAATATAAACATTGCTGCAATTATCCTACTACAGCAACCATAAAAGATACCAATACAGACAGCACAGCAACAAGCACAAAAGGCCAGGTCCTCTTAAAAGAACTGTAAAGAAACACGGTTAAAATACATTTCTTAAAGGCACAGTAGAGTCAGAAGATTGAACTTAGAGCCTCCACATTTAGAGGCTGGAACACTATACTGTGCCACAAGATCTTATCCCTGTGATTATATTTCAAGAATTGGCTGTTACATACTTTGGGGAACACTGAGATCACTAATATCATTATGTAAATACAAACTGTTCTTTTTTAACAACGTTCTCTCTTACTGTTTGACTGAAACGAAAACAAAGCATGCTCTTGAGGTTATCATGAAAAAGTTGACGAATCATGAGTTGTATGAAATGACAAAAATTGTAAGGAAAAGCAAGAACCTTAGCACAATGTTCAAAACTGTCACTGAGGCCCATGAAGTAGTGATTCTGCCCATAAATAATTGTGACTAATTGTGAATTAGTCTCTTATTTGTTTTCTTGATGTTCAAAATAGAACCTGATTTTCTCTGAATTTACTTGAACTCGCAGCCCTCTTTCACCACAGATATTCCACATTTTTGATGCTGAAAGTAAAAACGGAAACCAATGTGTTTTTTTCAGTCACTAACTTACATTTATAAAGCATCCATAGTAAAATGTAAATCTAACGTCATAAAAAGTCACAAGGCGTTTCATGGGTGAGGAAGCAGACAAAAACTAGCTTTAAAATGTCTCATGTTAGTGTCTTAAAAAAAGGAACATTGTACTAGAAGCCACTGACATCGGTGAGATTCCTTAGTGTTCCTAGAGTTACTGGGATATCTTCTTGTGGATAGAAACCAAGGGTCTTCATGCCTCGAACAGAATTGCATTTCCCCAGCTCCAAGAGAAGTCAGTTGTTCTTGAAAATAATGTGAAAGTCACTTGTAATTTCCGTTCCCTCTTCTGGGGCAACTTTTAAGAATTTGGTATGGATATCATCCTTGCCTGTTGTGCATTCACCTGACGAAGGGACTAACCCCAAAAGCTTGTGCGTTTACTATCAAATAAATCGGTTGGACTAAAACCTGGTGTTGTCAGACTTTTTACTGTGTTTACGCCAGTCCAACACTGGCATACCCACATCGTGCATTCATTGGCCAGGCAACAGCAATGTTGAACCCAGTTTCTTCCAGTGAATTGATTCATATAGATCTTTGAACTGTGAATCATACATCACTGGTCTTCCTAACATTTGTGTGCACAGATCATTACTGTGGTCTGTCTGGTCAGATAACAGATCAATATAGTGTTCTTTTCTGATCTGCAGGTCATTAAGAGCACTGGAAGGAACCAGTACCAGTAGCAATTGTCAAATGGAACTTTTTGACTATGATTGACAAGAGACTTTAGCCAATATTAAATCAATTTAGGATAAGTTCTGTACAACTGTATATCCTTGCAGATTTTTTTTACTCATTCGTGAGACATGGGATCGCTGGCTGGCCAGCATTTATAGCCCCCCATCCCTACTTGCCCTTAAGAAGATGGTGGTGAGCTGCCTTGTTGAATCGCTGCGGTCCAATTGCTGTGGATTGCCCCACAGTGCTGTTAGGGAGGGACATCCAGTTCCAGTAACTGCAAAAGAACGGCGATATATTTCCAAGTCAGGATGGTGAGTGGTTGGGGGGGAACTTGCAGGTGGTGGTGTTCCCATATATCTGCATGAATGGAACCCACTGGTTCTGTTTCAATTCCAAAGAATTTGACACTCTTGTCATCACAACTCATAAAGCAAATGTGAATGTGGCTCAAATGCCTCAGTAAATTTTTTGGGGCTGTGCTAGATATTTTCTCAGATTAACTGGCTGAAATTTGCCAGTTTTTCATGCCCCGCTATTGCTGCCAACAAGAAAGGAGAATTTGGCGTTCAACCAAATCTCGGTTCACAGCAGAGGGACCAGGGAATCTGAGTTGCAGACGAGATCAGAGAGTTCTGACCCTTGTCTCTGGCCACTCTGGCTACATGACCCATAACATTGAGACCCTTCGGGTTGACTGATTGCTGTGATATTAAACAACACATGTTTCACTGATCTTTTGAAGTATGTACTGTAAAATGTTCTAATGAGCTTAAAGGAAGCCTGTCATTCATATACTGCCTTTCACGACCTCAGGGAATCCAAAGAACTTCACAGTCAAACAGCACGCAGTAAGCTCCCACAAAGGGTAATGTGAAAATGACCAGAAAATCTGTTTTTCAGCTGTAGATTGAAGGAGAAATATTGGATCAGGGTGCCACTGATACCTCCCCTCCTCTTCATTGAAATAGTATCATAAGATAATTTTCACCCACCTGAGGGAGCTGACAAAGGACCCGATTTTACTATTGTGTTGTGCCTGCTTTTTGGTGCAAAAACTTGATAAAGTCAGGTGCAATCTGTCCCCGCCTCTGTGCGGTTCCCCCTTTACCAAGGCCCTAAAATGGCCTAAATTTGCATGCATTAAAATTGACTTAACTGGCTGCACACCCACCTTTACCAGGACTTACCCCTTTACTGCCGCACTCACCCATCCGGAATCGGTGTGAAATAGACATGCTCCATATAAGTTCGATTCTGGTGCTCCATCAGTGAGGGTTAGTGAGGAGGTAAGGACCAAGTGTCTGACGGCTCTCTGCTTCAGATCGGGGAGGGAGAGGGGGGCATTGAAAGAAGGTCTGCTGCCACTCTGTTTGTGATTAGCAAGGGAAAGGGGGGTCCACTGCCACTCTGCCTGCGATCAGTGGGAGGGGAAGGGGTGTCGGAGGGGGTAGGGAGATAAGGGGGCCTGTGATGTAGTGAGACTGGGGCAATGTTTGTGGGGGCTTGGGGGGAGGCATTATCCAGCTAGGCGGGATGTGGTAGGGGAGCAGAATACTATCATTTTTTTCTGCGCATGCGCCGATTGGAGATGCAAGTTTTCGGGCAGGTTAAGCATGTGCAGCATGATTCAGATTCTGTGATATTTATGCAGGCAGAGTATGTATGGGGGAACCTGAGAATAGGTCTAAAAGTCGGATCTGAAACACTCCCAGTTTCAAGTCTGTCCAGCACTTGGAACCAAAATTGTAAAATAGGGCCCAAGGTCTCAATTTAACATCTCATCTGAAAGAAGGCATGCTTGACAATGCAGCACTCATTCTGTAATGCATAGGAGTGTCAGCACAGATTTATGGGTATAATTAATGGGGCCTAGACCAATTAAAAACTAACAAAATGATTTATTTTATTTGTCCAATATCAATGAACAGAGTGTAGTTTTCACAGCAAGAATCAAGCTGTCATTCCTTATGTCCTCTGCTACAGACCTAACAAGTCAAGAGTGTCTGAGCTGACTGGCAACAACTTTAAAAAATGAGATTTTTCTGAAGTTCTGTACTGAAATCAGCTGAATTCTGCCTCTTCCAGAGATAGAAGGCAAGATATAGGTTATCTTCCAAATTTCCCTCAGTTCCTCGGCCAAAATCATAGAATCATACATTGCAGAAGGAAGCCAATTAGCCCATCGAGTCTGTACCGACCACAATCCTACCCAGACCCTAGTACTCCTGACACTAAGGAGCAATTTAGCACAGCCAATCCACCTAACCCGCACACCTCTGAATTGTGGGGGGAATTCGGAGCACCCAGAGGAAACCCATGCAGACATGGGGAGAGTGACCCAAGCTGGTTATTGAACCTGGGTTCCTGATGCTGTGAGGCAGCAGTGCTACCCACTGTGCTACCGTGCTGCCCAAGGGCTTGGTTCACTGAGCTGCCAATCAAATTGACCAAATTGCACAAGAATTCTTACTGTTTGGGGTGGGATGACAACCACATTACCCGTTCAGTTATGACCCCCTACTGGCTGCCCGATGAATACAATTATAGGTGCTAGTGTTGCATCCCTCCAGGCCAGTTCTGAGCAAGGGTTTAAGATTCAAAAGTTTGACTGATTTTTGTTCCCTCAATAAATGCTGCCTGACCTGCTGAGTGTGTCCTGTGATTTTGTTTTAATGGCACCAATATGTATCGGAGATGTCAGATCACCCCTACTGTCATAAATGGAGCTTGTATTTGGGAAAACACAATCCTTAGATGCCTTGCGTTCTCATGTATCTGACAGCTTCTCTGGGAGTTAACCAATTTGTAAGCTGAATGTAACTTCAAAATAATTACATGATACAAATTGAAACAAAATCTCATCCAAGTGAAATAAGTAAACAAAACTTGAATTTTTTTAAACCTATTTGATCAGTTCACCGTGCAACTTGTCACATGAAACCTATGGGAGTGGATTTTCCCACTCCACCTGCCACAGGAATCATAGCAGGCGAGGGCCAGACTATGCAAATGTCTGTTGATCTCGGGCGGGACTCTCCGGTTTCGGGATCAGCGTGGCCGGAAAATTCTGCCCACGGAGAAATATATTGCTACAGTCAGCACAATTGGGAACAAGGCAGCTATCAGAAATTTTGAATCCACTTTGACATTTCTTCAGGTTCAGCAATGTTGAGCATTCCTGCCAGTGGTCCCCATTTATAAAATTCATAATTGTACCCGTACTTGTACAATATTTAATCACACATTAGCAAGAGAACAGAAAGCAAATACAAAGAGTGACACTTATAATCAGAATTTATTTGTTTCATGAAACATTCTCACAAGTAAGAAAAAGCAATAAAAATCCGCAACACTAGTCCACACCTTTGCGATAACTTATTTTTTTTTAAGCCCTGTTTCCCTTGCACAGGTCAACATTAATCTGTGCGGATGCTCATATGAAGCCTAGAACAAAGTAACAAATTAACTATTGTCCCCAGTGACTGTGTAAGTATATCTTCATTGCCTGATTCATTGATAGATAAACACCTCTTTGTCTTGTCGACTGCAGCATATGGCTTGAGGTTCTTTCAGAACATGACAGGGATATTTAAAGTCAATTTGGCAATGCTACCTAGATTTGGCTGGGGCAAAGTATCATGGATCATACAAATATGGTGACAAACTCTGCAGGTTTCAGGCTTTGTCTTATGTGGAGAGCTAGCACGTTATTTATTTATGGCTTTATTTTGACTTTCCTGAAGAATAACATGGATTTCTGTTGAGGGTGTCTTATTTGTGCGACTTTCAGGATTTGAATCCAAAAAACTCAGTATTTCCTTAGCTTCAAGCCAAATTCATACATCACCCCTTCAGACTGACATTTCTCAGAGGTGTTTTATGCAAACGTTTAACGTGGGGAAGGTCAGTGGTGCCACCAGAAATGATGCGTTGTAATAGTTGCAGTAGACTGCATCGTTCAGAGGGATTTAGCTCCCAGTAGATATGCCCAGCAAGCATAGGCTCATATTTGCAGAGACAGTGAATCTGTCATGTTGTTCTTGACCTTCTAGCTGACTGCATAGAGAAGGTTGAAGAAGGGGCAGACCAGTACATGGGCTGAACTTAGCCCAGAGGCCTTAACCTTGCCAACCTTCAACCATCCAGAGTGGTGAAATTCACAGATCAGGCATGGTGCACGATGTTATGATATAACATCATAACTGAGCCCTTGTGTTGTTTCTGAGAATGTTAATTATGAGGATCTCATTCCATAATTTTGTTATCTGATGGCCTACATATCACTCCTAAAATTCTTTTAAGACTTGAGGGTTAGCAATTGTCATGCATTGCACTTGTTTATCAAGTGTAAAAGGAATACAAAGCATACCAATTTAGCAAAATCAGCATTGAGTCCCAAAGCCAAATTCAGAGGCCTTTTACTTTTAGGCATCCCAGGAACACAGTTTTCAATCTATTGCATAATACGTCCCTGCAACAGAGAACATTAACAATGCTGTTCGTGGGATAAATCTCTGAAACTTGTCAGTTCTAAGAAGAGCGATCCCTCTCTCTATTATCCAACAGATTTCATATTTGTGAAGGCGTGAATTTGTCTGGAAGCCAGATCCAAACGACCAACTTTACGCTGATATCACTCTGGTGCTTTTTCTGTTCTTGTAGGTTTATAGAACATAGAACATAGAACATTACAGCGCAGAACAGGCCCTTCGGCCCACGATGTTGCGCCGACCAGTTAAAAAACAATGACCCTCTAACCTAAACCAATCCCTTTTCATCCATAAACCTATCCACGGATCTCTTAAACGCCCCCAAACTAGGCGCATTTACAACTGCAGCAGGCAGGGCATTCCAATCCCTCACCACCCTCTGGGTAAAGAACCTACCCCTGACATCCGTCCTATAACTACCCCCGCTTAATTTAAAGCCATGCCCCCTCGTGCTAGCTTTCTCCATCCGAGGAAAAAGGCTATCACTATCCACCCTATCTAAACCTCTAATCATCTTATATGTTTCAATAAGATCCCCTCTTAGCTGCCTTCTTTCTAGCGAAAACAACCCCAAATCCCTCAGTCTCTCCTCATAGGACCTCCCCTCCATACCAGGCAACATCCTGGTAAACCTCCTCTGCACCCTCTCCAAAGCCTCCACATCCTTCCTGTAATGTGGGGACCAGAACTGCACATAGTACTCCAAGTGCGGCCGCACCAGAGTTGTGTACAGTTGCAACATGACGCTGCGACTCCTAAATTCAATCCCCCTACCAATAAACGCCAAGACACCGTATTTACTAATCCACCCAACTATACCCTCATCCAGATCATTAATAAAAATTACAAACAGCAGTGGCCCCAAAACAGATCCCTGAGGCACACCACTCGTAACTGAACTCCATGACGAATATTTACCATCAACCACCACCCTCTGTCTCCTATCTGCTAGCCAATTCCTGATCCAATTTCCTAGATTACCCTCAATCCCATACATCTGCATTTTCTGCAGAAGCCTACCATGGTGAACCTTATCAAACGCCTTACTAAAATCCATATATACCACGTCAACTGCCTTACCCCCATCCACCTCTTTGGTCACTTTCTCAAAAAACTCAATAAGGTTAGTAAGGCACGACCTACCCGCTACAAAACCATGCTGACTATCCCCAATCAATTCATTACTCTCCAAATAACTATAAATCCTATCCCTAATAATTTTTTCTAAAACCTTGCCCACAACAGAAGTAAGACTCACCGGTCTATAATTCCCGGGGAAGTCTCTGTTCCCCTTCTTAAACAATGGGACAACATTCGCTATCCTCCAATCTTCCTTCTTATATCAGGATTCATTAGCTGCTTACTCTAGAAGAGATCTCGTGGGAGGCAGTGGTATTTCATTTTGTAATAAATCCTCGGAGGCAGATGTCCCTTCACCAAAATCCCTTTATTTATAAGTCTGACAACAACATACAGAGTGCTTTCAATTGGCAATTTATACTAGAGTGCCAGAGGAATTGACACTCCTGGTTAAATACAAAGCAAGGGGCTCCCTGATTGATCCAGCAATTTGGCCCTTAACCGGGGAGTTCACGTTCTAACAGGCCCACCTCAATTGCCTGATTACAGTCATTACACATTCAAAATACCTTTATTATCGCTAACTACTTACAAGGTTATAGAACAGTACAGTATAGAGTAGTGCAAATTAACTACAATTCCTCTGAAGTGCTTCTCACTCATCTTCTGTCTGAGTTTCTTTCATTACAGTTAACCCTTTGCTCAATGTTTTGGGTGGTCATGTATATCACTCTCAAGAGAAGCACGAGCAATATCTTATTTTCTAATTTACTGTTGCATCCATGGTTTGCGAGGCTTCCATTTCATGCGCAAGTTAGCATTGATGGGCAGCAGGCAGGATTTCAGCTCACACTTGGAAGGAAGTCCTGCCTTGGAGAGCTAGTTATGCTAGTTAGGCTCTGCAGTGCTGTGCCTGGGACGAGTGTGAGGCAATTGGCAGGTGTCCTGCAGAGGGAGGGTTCAGGATGTCCTGGGGTCGCGGGGTGAACAAGTGGGTAATTGGCAGATAGGTAAGGGGAGATTCAGAGGTGGAGGTGCTCAGTCTGTGAGGGGAGGCAGCCTCCAGTCAGAAGAGGGGATTTCCAATAGAGGTGCCCTGCACCCTTCTTGCCCAAGATTGAGGCTGTTGAATTCTTATGTTTTCCACCCTCAATTATCTGGGAGATGCCTGTCTGAAAATTAAGACCGGGCAAGAAAAGGCCCTTCTGTAGCTATTAAGTAATAGCCTTAATAGGGGCAAGGATGGGCTTCCCGTTTGAGGCCCTCCTTGTCCCGCTGTCAAATCACATCAGGGTCAGGATGGGTGGATCACAGAAGGAATCCAATCCTTGCGATTTCATGATCCCCTTGCCTGAAAACCCAGTAGGAGGGAGTCTAAAATTCAGGCTTAAAAGCTAATTTTTTAAAAAAAAATAGCTTTTCTAGCTATTAACGGGATTGTGTCACGCGAAACTTTCCTCTGTAGTAACGTCTGTGTGCTGCTGTTTGGAATCCCTCCCTGGAAGTGGGGGAGGAGTAGCAGAAAACTTCACTGGACTGATAAGAGAGCATGAAAGGCGGATTGTACCAATTCAGAAGTTTCCAGCTCACTTACCTGACAGGCATTCCTAAACCTTAGTGAAGGACAATGCCTCTCTGATGGCTCTGGTTTAGTAGGGAGGTCACTGGGGACATCTCAGAAAGGTTTTGAACACTAGTCCTGAGTCTTTTCCATGTTGTCATCATGGTGAAATTAACCAACCTATTCAATTCCTACACTATAAGATTCCAAGGAGCATCCAGGAACAAAGCTGGCATGAGCCAGTTGACAGTGCATCACCAGATAACAGATGTCTACTTTGCTTGGGCAAATCAATTGATCATCTTCCTTATGGATGTTTGGGAATGGAAAGCAGGGGCCTTTGGTTTCTGCTGACTTGCTGGTTTGCCTAATGTGCAGAGTTTGAGTGGCAGCACCATTTTGATTTACATATTCCTACAGAGAGGAGTGCCCTGGATGTGAATCAAAGGAGATATTAGCCCATCAAAATCCACTAATGTATCAGCACCTGCACAAAATTATACTGGAGAATGCCATTCCCCGATAGATCACAGGCCTTCATTACTAAATAATCTTCCATTTGGAGATCTTTGAGCAAAGGTATATCTTGAAGGACAGCCTGTTGAAGGAACTTGACTATCCATTGTTAATATTCCTGTGCCCTCCACCTAGTAAAGCACTGCAGTGATAAAGTAAGTTAATGCTTTCAGAAGGTCACCGAAGCAGAGGTTCCAATGTTTTGAACGTTCCCATTGCCATGTATGGTAGTCAGGATAACAGTTCCCTGCTGTATGCTCTCCTATTTTATATCTGACGGGGCCATTCACCTAACAAGGTAAGAGGTGGAGTGGGCAGAAGATGGGCAGGATGAATTTCTAGATGAGGAAGTAAAGGCTTGAGACAGCAGATGGGGCAATCAGCTGAAGCAGCAATAAATACAGTGCAGGAGGCCATTTGGCCCAACAAGCATGCATCGACTCTCCCATCGGGCATCCTGCCCAGGCCCTATCCCCATAACCTCACGCATTTACCCTGCTAATCCCCCTTACCTAGGCACCTTGGGACACTAAGGGGCAATTTCACACAGCCAATTTGCCTAACCTGCACATCCTTGGAATGTGGGAGGAAACCGGAGCACCCTGAGGAAACCACACAGACACAGGGCTGACAGAACCCAAGGCTGGGATCGAACCCAGGTCTCTGGTGCTGTGAGGCAGCAGTGCTAACCTCTGTGCCACACTCTGCCACCACGCCACCCTAATATCTAAATTTCATCCCTTTTAACCTTCCTGAAAGTTAAAATTTCCCTGAAAGAAACAGCATGGAATCCTTCCACTGCCTCTTTCAGCACCAATTCATTTATTGCAGTAAGCTCAACTCCAGATAGAATCAAACCCAAATCTCCTGCCAACATCATTATCGCATGAGGAGGTGGAGAAAGTAAAAGAACAATGGAATTTCCTTCAGATGGACTTATCACAACTCCAGCCATCCCTGTCCAGTTCCGTTCTTGCAATGTTTTTGTTCTTTCATCAAGCAATGTCACAACAGGAGGATGCAAGAGCAGAGTATGACTGTAGAAAAGATTCGCGAGAATGGGTGCAGTGATGAGGAACTTCATTCACAGAGATTAGTTGGAGAGGCTGACACTGTTCTGCTTGGAGAAAAGAAGATTAGGTACAGGAGTTCAAAATCATGAAGAGTGTGGTCCAAGAAGGTGAGGAGAAAATGTTTCTGCTGGCAGAAAGTTTGGAGACCAGGGGACGGGTTAAGGAGAATGGCAAAAGAAGCAACAGTGAAATTAGGCTTTTATAAAAACTTAGTGCGTAATTAGTACTGGAAGGGCACTGCCTGAGAATATGGTGTAAGCAGGTTCAATCAAGGCCTTCTAAAGGAAATTCAATTAATACCTTAAGAAAAAAATTTGCAGGACTGTAGGAAAAGGGCAAGAGAGTGACATTAGGTGCTTTGCTCTTGCAGGGAGCTAGCATGTATATGATGGGCCAAATGGCCTCTTTCTCTGCTGTAACTATTCTGTGATTCTATGATTTTTGCATTATTGCAGGGCCTCTTCTGAAAGACGTTGCCTGTCTCATGTTAAAAGTTGCTTCTTCCTGCAACGGTATAGAAGACTTTCATTTCTAACTCAGTGTCAGGATGCCCTAGAACAGTCGCTCAGTCATCACCCTGTACATGAATTGAAGTTGTACTGAAGTCACAATTCTTGCTGTTTCTGTGCATTAGAGCCTTCCAAGTTCTTGTGTGAAATGTCTGTAAACTGTAACCAGAGAAATGTGCCTAAGTGGGCATGACACTGCCGCTCACATTATGTAATTTAATAAGCACACATCCTTGTGTGAAAGGGAATACTCAGGGTGGTATTAAATGAAGGCTAGAGAGATTGCAACAGCCCTGCATTACCTAATTTGAACAAGGCTACCAAATGAAGAGCCACTCAGATAAGTGCCAGCGCTGAACCTTCCCTGGGATCAAGGGCCCCAGGGGGAAAATTTCACCCACTGAGGTGCTGGTGCCACGCACACCTGACCTCGAATATTCTGGATTCCACAGGCGAGTGATGGTGGGAGGGGTTGGTGGGAAATCACAGGGGGAGGGGTAGGGGAGAAGAGAAGAAGGGGTCAGCAGCAAGGGTAGTGGAATGGTTCTCAGAGGGCCCACCCTTCCTGATGCTGGGCACTTTGATCAGACACTGAGAGCGGGATTTCCCACTCAACCCACCACATGTTTTGTGGCTGCAGAGGTGAACCCCCTCACTTGCTGCTGGGTTAGTTGAGTAGAGTTGGGAAGGTGGCAGGGTCCCCAGACAGCACTCTGCCGACCGATTTAATTCCACCTAGTATCGAGCCCGCCACAGCGCAGATATTAAATTCAGCCCTTGGTTATTGTGAAGGGATCCAGAATGATTCACATTTAGTTTCTCACTCCTGGTGAGGTCTTTTGGCTTTATATGAAATACCGCAACTGATGGTTTCAGCCATCTCTGGCAAAGCTCCCCATGTTGCAGCCTTCCATGGTGGACAGTTCTTCTTTGCCGCAACTCCTGCAGCAGCAACTCAATGATCTTATTATAAATATAGAAATTACCAAATTACTGCGGACACTGGAATCTGAAAGAAAAATGCTGGAAAATCTCAGCAGGTCTGACAGCATCTGTAGAAAGAGAATAGAGCCAATGTTTTAAGTCTGAGTGACCCTTCATCAGAGCTGAAGAGAAAGAAAATAAGACTAGATGTATACTGTAAAGGTGAGGGAGGCTGGGGGTGTAATTGACAAAGATGGCATAGACAAGAGGACAAAGGGTCCAGGAGGCCCTTTATTTTACCGAACTCATCACAAAAAACATCCTCATACTTCTTCATTAACGCAGGCAATCAATCCTCCTTCCCCAACTTGGAAGATCTCCATCCAGTTTAATTTCATTATCTTGAGCCAATAACCACCCAAAAGACTTGGCTCTTGGCCTGATACTATTATTACTTGGAGCTGCCTTTGTCTTGATGGTTTCTCCTGTATAAGTTGTTAATTTTGCTGTGATACCTCTTAAACTCAATGGCTGGACTCCTTCTTGCAAATACCAAAAGGTGTGTTCCCCTATCGCTGTGGCAGGGGCTCCTGTATCAACTTCCATCTTGAAGAGCCTACCGTTTACCAAACGTCAAGGGGCCTTCCTTGCCTACTTTCTTGTTGAACAATGAGTGAACATTTAAATCTTTAGTACTGGACTGTTCCATATTATGCACTTGTGATGGATTATTAACTTTGTTACTGGGTAGACTTGACTTACTTTCACATTGATGCCTTAAGTGACCTTTCCTGTGGCAGTAAAAACAATTCAGCCTCTTTATACCTGCAGGCTTCAGAAGAGTGATTATACTCCTGCACTGGTAACACTCTACTTCAATCCTAGGCAACTGACTCCTTTAAATCTTCTTGCTCTATTTGTGGATATATTTGCTTCCCATTTTAAAATTATAATTTCATTATTGGTGTGCCTGCTGGCTGTAGCTTCCTGCAATAACTGGTGAACTGCCCCATTTTGCATACTCTGAAGCTTCTGTGTGGTCTTCCCAGCACACTGCATCACCAGCACCATCTCCAGCACCTTCTTAAAGTTCATATCTGCTTCTGCTTATAGCTTCCTTCGGATGGCCTCTCTAATAAGTCCTCGGAGGCAGAGGATCCGCTCACTAAAATCCCTTTATTTACAATTCCAGCAGCAGTACACAGAGTGCTATCAGTCAGCAGGCTACCTTCGAGAGTGCCAGAGGAACTGACACTCCTGGTTAAATATAAGAAAAAGGCTCCCTGATTGGCCCTTCAATTAACTCCTTAATCAGGGAGCTCATATTCCAATAGACCAACGTTAATGGCCTGATTGAAGTCATTACAGCCTCACGATTTACTCCGCAGACTAATTGGTCATGCAGCATATTGTTGAGAGTGGCTCCCAAGTCGCAGTGCTCTGAGATCTGTTTTAATTTGGTGATACAAGTTGCAATGGTTTCCCCAGGAGCTCTCCAGATTGAATTGAATTTAAATCGTTGCAACGTTATCGATGGCTTCAGTTGGTCGTGTGTTTTCACCAATTTAACTAGCTGAGTGAATGACTTGGAGCTGGGCACACTTGGGAATGAGGCTGCATATTAAACTGTAGGCCTGGATCCCACGTGCACTCAGAGGGATTGCCTTTCTCTTCTCCTCCTCCTTTATTCTGTTGGCCTGGAAATAGTAGTCCAAATGTTCTATGTATAGGCCAGAATTTTACCACCCTGCCCACCGCGGGAATTGGAGCAGGCGAGGGGTGGGCCACGGGAAGTCCATTATGGACCTTGGTGGGATTTTACGGTTTCGGGATGGGTGAGGCTGTAAAATCCCACCCATTGTCTCCAATCATCCTCAGAGGCATCAAGATGGTATATCCATCCAAATAGATGCATACCTGCAAACAATCTTCTGTTTCTCAACTTGAACTGAACTTCAGTGTGACTTTATATTCACAATGTTGGGACCGCTTTTTGATATCACCAATGTAATAATTCCTGTTCACTGGTTAGGTGAAAACAACTGCAATATTTATTTACATATAAATATAATACAGAGGCTTGCAATCCCACGACTGCCAGTCAGCTCCGAGGAGGTTCTGGAACAGAAACACAAGCTCACCAGTGTGACCCCCGCACCCCCCACTCCCCAATTGGTTTCTTGAATCATTCACTCTGCAAACGGCTCCTTAAAGGGACAATCACTGGTGGACAATCTTCCCACCCCAATGCCAATTGAGAGACTCTGCCCACACCACTGCTGATATTCAGCAAGTGGCACACGGAGCAGTAGTCTCACAGGTAACACAAAAAAAGACCCTGTTGTGTTTTCTTGCTGGGTTCCAGGGGCAGGACGTGAGTGGGCTGTGGAGCAAAATCCCTCTTTTAAAGTTATTCAGTGCCTGATTTAAGGGGCTGGCATCAGGGAGGAAGGAACTGCTGAGAGTCACCTCCCTGACCTTTCTTATGATGTCCTGCCAAACTGCCATGCCCCCTGCCACCACAGCCAGCAATCTGCTCCCTGCAACTCCAATCCTACTCCCACCCACCTCCAGCCTGGGTTCTCTCGTGGGTGCATTGAATCATAGAATCTATACAGTGCAGAAAGAGGCTATTCGACCCATCAAGCCTGCACTGACAACAATGCCACCCAAGCACTACTCCATAACGCCATGTATTTACACAGCTAGTCCCTCTGACACTAAGGGGTAATTTAGCATGGCCAACTAACCTAACCTGCACATCTTTGGAGTGTGGGAGGAAATCAGAGCACCTGGAGGAAATCCACACAGTCACGGGTAGAACATGCAAACTCCACACAAACAGTTACCCAGGGAGGGAACTGAACCCAATCCCTGCTGCTGTGAGGCAGCAGTACTAACCACAGCGCCACCGTGCTGCTTGTTATCACCGTTCCCTAGGTACTTGATCTCAGGGAAGGCTTTCTGTTGGTCACTTACACTCCATTACAGCACTTGTGAGCAGGGCCACCCATTGATTAATGTGTTTCATGTAAAATGATAGAATTGTGGAATTCAATCTCCAAAGCACTGAGAAAGATCAAGAGAATACCAAGTCATAAAGCAGAATCTGTATTACTCAGCTGTGAGAAACCAAGAGCCTAAATCGTGGATAAATGGAATTGTGAAAGTGATTTCTAAAGCACCTGCAGAAATCCACAAACTCAGAGGATAAAAATACTCACTCACCATCAATCTGTAGCCCTGCTCATGAGGACTTGCAGTGTATTGTCCCTGAAATATCATTTTGTGGCTTGCCCGTGAGCCATTCTCTAACACAATTGCACACTCCACATCTGGATTAATGAAGTCTGGGAGATTTCCGCTGCTAAAGTGGCTCATTAGCTGCTTGAGGAGTGTTAAGGCATCATTATTGCAGGTGCACCATAATTGGTTGATATTTGTCCATGACCAGTAGCAAAAACCCTTCTTGCAGAAACAGAACATTTTAATTTTGCGCGTCCCCTCGTTTCGTTAGCTGGTCCTGATTATCATGAAAAGGAAAAGCTCTCTAAAGCATTCCATCAAAAGAGGGACAGCAGCTCCTGCACAACTGACACTCAGAAATGACAGACTAACAGAGCAGCATGTCTAAAATAGAAGCACAACATTCACAGGATTATCTTCCCTCCTTACAACAGCATAGCAGATCTTTATACATTAAAGCAGGGCTAAAGAGGAAATTAAAATATGAAAAAAGAATTCAACCACATATAATAGGGTCCTTGAAAGGACATTTCATCTTTCAATCCACTTCTTTTGAGTTTGATTCACCTGAATGATGGTGGAATTGAAATTCCATAACTGAATAAAGAAGAATACAGCACAGAAACAGGCCCTTCGGCCCACCAAGTCTGTGATGATATGCAGTTTCTATCCCTTTGTTCACCTCCCGCTCATGTGTCTATCAAGATATACCTTTGGCATTGCTAACATCCCTGCTTCAACCACCTCCACTTGCAGTGCGTTCCAGGCACCCACCACCCTCCATATGAAAAAATTTACCTACATGTCTCCCCTAAATTTACCACCTCTCACCTTAAACCTGTAGTCAATGCTTCCACCCTGGGAAAATACCTCTGACTACTCACCCTATCTATACCTCTCATAATTTTCTAGACTTCTATCAGGTCGGCCCCTCAGCCTCTGTCTTTCCAGTGAAACCAGTCAGAGTTTATCCAACCGCTCGTCATACCTAAAATCTGCCAAGCCAGCCAACGTCCTAACTGATTGTGTTTTATCTTCAAGTTTCAATGCAATATAATGCCTTGCTTCAAAGATTCATTTCCATTGCTACAAGATCTTCAAACAAGAACCTCCAGTCTTCTAGTAGTTGGTTTAGTATGTCAGGGTTTCTCATAAACTCCCCTTTAAATTATTTATCATGGAATCATAGAACCCCAACAATGCAGAAGGAGGCCATTTGGCCCAACAAGTCTGCACCAACCCCAATCCCACCCAAGCCCTATTCCCGTAACCCCACATATTTACCCTGCTAACCACCACCCCCCCCCAGCCCGATACTAGGGTCAATTTAGAATGGCCAATCAACCTAACCCACACATCTTTGGACTGTGGGAGGAAAGCGGAGCACCGGGAGAAATCCCACATAGACACGGGGGGAATATGCAAACTCCACACAGACAATTACTCAATGTCAGAATTGAACCCGGGTCCCTGGCGCTGTGAGGCAGCAATGCCAACCGCTGTGCCACTGTGCCACTCACAATCTGCAATTGCGTTTTTTTCTCTCTCTTTTGTCTTTAATTTTTCTCCTCTTTGCCTGACCAGGAGACTGTGTTGCCCTCATTCCCCACATATTGCCATTGCTGCTTCACAATGTGCTGGCAGGAAAAGAAAATCTTTCTTGCTTGCATTATAAACAAAAACAAACAAAAACAACATGCTGATTGTCCTCACTTACTTACTGAATGTCCTTGAATGAAAATCTACGCATTACTGCATGTGAAGACGTATGTTCTGATACATGAATAATTCACAAAACTATCCTCAGTCATTTCACACATAAATAAAACTACAAGTAAAATAGGACACAGTCTAACAATGTTGCTTACCATCTGACCTCGTATGTATGGAGTGAAACTGTGTAATTTCACAAAAACATACAAAGGTCTTGTATATGTACGCACTTTCTGTAATTTTCGCATTTAGCTCCTGTGGCATTTTCTTGTCAGTTGATTTCCAGCGTGCTGTTTCAATCTCAAATGTTTGTCATACCTTTCTGAGATGGTTAAACTCCCCAGTTATGTCATTCATTTCCAGGTTAGTTCTTCTTGCTCCTCGGAATGCTCCTTGGCTCTGAGCCCTCTCCAGTGTTTTCCACAATGCCACAATGGATTCCAGCTTGACTTCTTTTCTTTGTGTGCAATGAGGTAAACATATTTGCATTCTCATTCTTTCAAAGCTGCGATGTAGAGTGGGAGAAGGGGAAACACTAAAGGCTCCAGAACATATTGTGGCTAACATGTCCTACACATTTCCTGTTGGAAGTTCACACATCTGCCTCACAGACCCTATTTTGGAGTTTTACTTGGCTGCAAAGCACCAAAGCAAGGTCCAATTTAGCCCTCAGAATCTGTGTCCTGACATCCTTGGAATCCAGGATAAGAGAGGAGTGGGCAAGCAAGTCTTGGTGATATAAAAATTAATTCCATGTTTTTCCTTCAGGAAACATCATGGGTATGAGACCTAGAGATGGCCCGGTGACATACTGGGTAGCACCGTTGCCTCACAGCGCGAGGGACCTGGGTTCAATTCCTGGCTTCGGTCACTGTCTGTGCAGAGTCTGCATATTCTCCCCGTCTCTGCGTGGGTTTCCTCCATGTGCTCCGGTTTCCACCCACCATCTGAAAGATGTGCTAGTTAGGTGGACTGGTCATGCTTTGTTCTCCCTTAGTGTGCCCAAACAGATGGCGGAGTGTGACGACTAGAGGACTATCACAGTAACTTCATTGCAGTGTAAATGTAAGCCTACTTGTCACACTAATAAATAAATAGAGACCTTCTGGCTGTTGCTTTTGGACAACAGCCAGAGGTTTCTGAAAGCGTCAGTCACCAGCACTGCAGAAAGTCCTTTAAGCCTGCAGCTTTCATCTCCTTCTTCCAGGTTCAAGAATTCCAAAGGCGTCCCTTTACCAGATGAATATCGAACTGAGGATAATAACTTGAATGTAGAACCTGGAGTTTTTATATATTTTTAAATTGAACATCATATTGTTTATTTGTTGAGTAGCTTGACAGCTGAAGAAAAAGATAATGAACTGAATTTTTTCAAGTGTTTTGAGTGACTTGATCACTTTGCCTTTCTCTTAAAATATAAGAACATAAGAACATAAGAAATAGGAGCAGGAGTAGGCCATCTAGCCCCTCGAGCCTGCCCCGCCATTCAATAAGATCATGGCTGATCTGTCGTGTCTCAGTTCCACATAAATAGATTTGCAAGAAGTATGAATTGCATATATATATTTGTCATTATTTTTGCATTTAGCCTTTACAACCCTGGGCTTATTTCTGAATGTATCTGAGGTTGCAAATTCACTGTGGGGGTGCCGCACCATGGCAGATCTCTGTAATATCAACCAGAAAGCATGATGGGCATATATTCATCAAGTGATTGAAACACTATACAGCAAAGTAGCAGTGAGACAGGGCTTTTATAGGGTTGCTGATTTTCCTAAGGTTTCGCAATAAGTAACGGTATTATTGTTTTGTATGCTCCTACTGCCAATCCCCTTCGTTGCACCAATTTGGTGTGGCAGCATAGAGAAGATCCTATACTTCCATGCAAGATTTTCTAGAAGTTACAATGCATTAATCTATCATAATTCAGCCCTTCTTGAGCATTTCAAGTAATAAAATTAGCAAACAGTTGGTTTCTGAGTGCCAATGAATAATGGTCCCATTCCAAAGGTATGTGGGTTAGCTTGATTGGCAATGCTAAACTGCCCCTTAGTGTCCCAGAATGCATAGGTTAGAGAGATTAGCAAAGTAAATATGTGGGGTGATGGGGATAGGGCCTGGGTGGGATTGTTGTTGGTGCAGACTCGATGGGCCGAATGGTCTCTTTCAGCACTGTAGAGATTCTACGATTCTATTGAGATTAGTGAGAACAGCAATACAATGAGAACTTTGCCTTTTGTGAGGATAGTCATTGACAGAACAGCTGGATCTCAATGGAGTGCCTTTTTCTTGACAATTATGGAGTATTCTTCACTTTGCATCTCTAACTGTATAACTGTATACCTGAATCTGCATTTTGCCCAACTTTGTGATTCAAGAAGGCCGATTCATGCTCATTCTCAGGGAGTTGGCCCCACATGCCTTGTGGTACATGATGTAGAATATCTGATTCTCCTCATGTAGATAACTCCTCAGTGACTGCTGCAAGACTACACTTAGATACTTTCCTATTTTCTTTTGTATTAACACTGTGTACCTTGGGCACCATTCATCATTCCTTTAAATAAAAGACTATTCCTTCATCTCAGTATCCACCCTAGAATGCATAACACATAAAGACTTTTATAGAACAATATCATGGAAATTATTTGACTGAATAAGTCAACGTGAAAAAAGTGCAACTTTCCTATAAGACCATTAGACCATAAGATATAGGAGCAGAATTAGGCCATTCGGCCCATCGCATCTGCTCTGACATTCAATCATGGCTGAAAAGTTTTTCAACCCCATTCTCCCACTTTTTCCCCTGTAACCCTTGATCCCTTTACCAATCAAGCACCTAACTACCTCTGTCTTAAATGCACTCAATGACTTGGCCTCCACAGCCTTCTGTGGCAATGAATTCCATAGATTCACCACTCCCTGGCTGAAGAAATTTCTCCTCTTTTTAGTTCTGAGTCCTCAGACTCTAGTCTCTCCTACTAATGGAAACATCTTCCCCATGCCCACTTTATCCAGGCCTTTCAATATTCTGTAGGATTCAATGAGATCCCTCCTCATCCTTATAAACTCCATCAAGTGCAGACCAAGAGTTGTCCAACACTCCTCGTACGTTAAGCTTTTCACTTCCGGGATTATTCTTGTGAACCTCCTCTGGACCCTCTCCAAGGCCAACACATACTTCCTTAGATATAATCATAATGATTAACACAGCAGGAAAGCCAACATTTCCCTTTACTGCAAAATATTCCAAAATAAACAGAAGCCACGCTCCCCTTTCCTGTGCTCAGGCTTGTGTTGAGTGTCTGAGCACACCTTTCTTTCTCCTATCCTGGTACTTCACCAAGGTGCCCTTGAGAACCCATATCATGAAATGTGGTAGTCTGCCTCTTTGGTATAAAAGGCTCATGAGGTTAAGGTAGCCCTTTTCCCATGGCAAAACCTGCAGCCTGGTGCACCTCCTGCACGTCCTTGGCAGAGTGCTCTGAGAGCAAAGAATGTACCACTGGCCTTAGAGACAGCAGCTACCAGCAGGTCACCTCAAGATGTCACCATTTCACTGAGTACGGGAATCATGTCTGCTCAAATCAGTGAGCTGTCTACTCTATTGGATCCTGAAAGCCCTGAGAGTCGGCAGGCAACATCCTGGTCATCAGAATCCAAGTTTACTGTATATGAAATGAATAATTAAGCACATTGTAAGTGCTCCCTTTACTTATTGCTATAATAATCATGAATAACATAGCACAAACTAAGTGTGTTTGCTCATTTATTACAAGCAACTCAGAAACAAACATAGACCACTTGAGTCATTCCTCACACCATGCTTTCCTTGGGTATCATTCAGTCCCTTCTGGAGCCTGCTCCACCGTTCAATAGGATCCTGGCTGACCTGTTTCCTTAGTAGAATCATAGAATCCCTACTGTACAGAAGGAGGCCATTCAGCCCATCGAGTCTGCCCCTACTACAATCCCACCCAGGCCCTATTCCCATAACTCCACATATTTACCCTGCTAATCTCCCTGATACTAGGATCAATTTTTAACAGGGCCAATCAAGCTAATCCGCACGTCTTTGGACTTTATCAACCTGCCTTTGCTAGCAAAAATCTACCAATGTCGGATTTCAAATCAGTTATTGAGCTCACATCAACTGCTTTTTCCACACTTCTACCATCCCCTGTCTGATGAAATGTCTCCTGCCTTCTCTCCTGAATGGGCTGGCTTAGATTTTAAGGTTATGTCCCCTTGGTCTAGATTCCCCTAAGAATAGTAAAAGTTTCTTTCTATCTAACTACAACTTCTTTTCAAAATCCTGAAAAAATCTCAATCAACCCATCCTTTTGCCTTCTATATTCCAGGAAATACAAGCCTAGTAATCTCTCTCCAAGGTTAATATACTCATTCTAAAGTGTGGTGTCCAGAACCGCATACACGACTTGACATGTAGTCTGACTAGGGCTTTGTGTAACTGTAACAAATCTCCTTCCCCTTTATGTTTTAGCCCCTAGGTAGAAATTATATATTTTTTGTTTATTTTGCACTTGATCACTGTGTTTTAGTGATCTGTGAACATGGGCCAATAAGTGTCTCTGGACTTCAATTGTTCCTAGCTTTTCACCATTTACAAAATACACAGATCTGTCCTGTTTTGATCCAGAATGAATGACCTCACAAATGGCCCAATGGCCATTCCACCTCCTGTTATAGTGCTTCTTTAAGCTTCAAACTGAAACTCAGTATAAGGCCATTACCATCTGAAGATGGCACCTTGATCCTGGAAGAAAGTCTTCATTTGCAGCTGTGAAGCTCTTGCGTGGGCTGCCTGGGTACGAGCTATTTATGAGCTGCTCTGATGAATTGTACTTGACATATCCAGAGAAATGGCAGTTTTATACAGACCCTTTCCAAATGTACTGGGCCCCTGTTGCATGTGTACGTTGATCAATGGACGAACTAGTCTTACAACAACCTGACATTGAATTCCAGAAAGAGAAGCTGACAAGCGAATAAAGAAAACATAAAGGGAGCTTCAAAGAGAGAAAAAATTGAACTGAAGAAAGGAAAGCTTAGGTTACATGGTGAAGGAAGAACTAACAGTTTAGATGATGAATTGAGTTCCACTTCAAGTTCTAATGTAGCTCTGAATATTCACCTAGAGCTGAAAATCACTAGGAATGGGGTTGAGAAATATTTAGAGTCAGAGTCATAGAGGTTTACAGCATGGAAACAGGATCTTTGGCCCAACTTGTCCATGCCAGTCTTTTTTTTAAACCACTAAGCTAATCCCAATTGCCCACATTTAGCCCATATCCCTCTATAGCCATCTTACCCATGTAACTATCTAAAATAGATAGTTACACAGGTACGATGGGTACAAAGAGGGATATGATCTCATTTGAGAAAGTTTCTCTAAACCTAAGATGGCCAAAGCACACAAGGGCACTTATTTTGCAAAGTATTTTGAAGGGAAAATAGATGTCCATTCAAGATTTTGGAAGAGCAATTTTTCAGATTGTAAAATAATTAAAACGGCATTTGGGCTTGGCCCTGAGGGGTATCATAGAAGCATAGAATCTCTACAGTGCAAAAGAGGTCATTCTGCCCATCAAGTCTGTACTGACAACAATCCCACCTAGGTCCTACCCCTGAAACCTCACAAATTTACCCTGCTAATCCCTCTAACCAAGCAGCACAAAGGTTAGCACTGCTGCCTCACAGCACCAGGGACCTGGGTTTGATTCCCGGCTTTGGTCACTGCCTGTGTGAAATTTGCACGTTCTCCCCGTGTCTGCGTGTGTTTCCTCCGGGTGCTCCAGATTCCTCCCACAGTCTGAAAGATGCGCTGGTTAGGTGCATTGATCCGAATAGACGCCGGAGTGTGACGACTAGGGGAATTTCATAGTAACGTCATTGCAGTGTGAACGTAAGCCTTACTTGCGACTGATAAACTTTAACGTACACATCCCAGGACACTGAGGGGCAATTTAGCATGGCCAATGCATCTAACCCACACATCCTTGGACTGTGGGAGGAAACCGGAACACCTGGAGGAAACCCACACAGACACGAGGAGAATGCGCAAACTCCACACAGACAGTGACCCTAGCTGGGAATTGAACCTAGGTCTTTGGAGCTGTGAGGCAGCAGTGTTAACCACTGTGCCACCCATGTATATCTATTAAAATGTTGGTATCTATTAAAATGTTGGACTATGAGATAACAACAACATCAAATGTTTATAGAATTTGCTCAGGAAGAAACATTTCTATTTAACCAATGGTTTCAATTGATGGCGTGACATTTGAGAATGAGAGAAATTTTATTCACGGAGAAATTTAAAAATAGCATCCAACTTGCGGTCAGGACATAGCTAGAAGATCATAAGGTTTCTAAGATAAGGGGAGCTGCTGTTTTGGCTGATAGCTATGATTAAACTCATAGGCACTTAGGTGGCAGCAAAGCAATGTTTGCAAATTCACACAGAAACTGGAGGGATAAAGCAACTGGTATCGGCCAGACTCTAATGAAAGTGGAGAAGATTGCAGTGATAAAAATGTGGATGCTTCTCGTGATAGTCAAAAAGATAGTGTAAAGTGAATAAGACTAAGTCAAAAAAAGACTAACATGTTTTCATTGTCATAAATTTGGACAGTTAAAGGCAGATTATTGGAGGTTTAAGTTGAAAACTGTAGCAATGGTAAAAATGACTGTTGTTTATCCAGAAAATACTAAACCAAAGAGGGAAACTTATGAGAAATCAATATATTCACCATGGGGGCAAATAGGAATGTGGTGATCTTGTGGTGCAGTGGGTAGAATCCCTGCTTCTGAGCTAGAAGCTCTGAGTTCAAGTCCCACTCCAGAACTTGGCGCATCCATAATATAGCCAAACAGCTGGATTATCAATCTGTAAACTCTTCCAATATACATAAGGCAGGTGGTAAGAGTTAGAGCGCTCCTTGGTCAGCCGCGCCTGATGTGGAATGGTGCTAGTGATCTGCCGCAGGAGAAGTTAGCTATGGAAACTGACATGCGCTTTGCCTGCCTCGTGCACCTTGAGATGTGAGAAGAGAAATGGGGAGGTGAGTGATTATGGAAGTTTGATATTTGAAGACGAAGTTGCTCCTTTTTGTGCGAGGGAAGGGCCAGAAATGTTGGAATGCTGGGAGATGCTGGTTCAGCTCAGAGTTTATTGTTGGCAAAAGATTTAGGTTGGGACTTTCCAGAAAATCCTGTCCTTCAGATTTTTTTCCAAAGAGTTTGTTGACTCAAAATGTAATGAAACTGGGAATTGATGGGTAGTATGTACCTATCCCATTGTTTAGAATGAATCATAGAATCTGACAGGAGACGGCCATTCGGCCCATCAAGTCTGCACCAACCACAATCCCACCCAGGCCCTATCCCCATAACTCCATGCATTTACCCTAGCTAGTCCTCCTGACATTAAGGGGAACTTTGGTACTGGCAATATAAAATGTGCTCTGTTATTGTTGGTGTTGCATCCAAACTGCCGATTAATCAGATGGATTTTTTACTGGAAAATGAATAAACAACAAAGACAGTTTTCCCACATCCAGGGACAGCATGTCACTATTCAAAAGTTGTTCCTGTGAGTAAAATTCCTTGACTATTTGTAATCAAGTTGAGCAAGGAACTGATTTAAATAAATATACTGATGTATTCACCCTCTTAATGGACAGTACAAAGACTGCAAATGTGCCTGAAGCATTTCAAATTAAAATTTCTCCACAGAAAGCACTAAGAACTCAGAATACTCTGAAGAGCTAATGGAACCTAACACCAATTTAAGCAACAAAGGAAACAGCTGCAGAAAAGTAAATGACTGGACATTTAACTGTTTGAAAGCTCAAACTGAGTGGAATGATGGTATTTGCGAGATACGTGAAGGAGATGCTTTGGAAAGTAAAATGAAAGTCCAAAACCAAAAGTTATCGGCATCACTTAAACATAATTAAACAAGATCCATTTAGTCCAGAATCAAGAAAAACTGAAGAATCTTAAACTGTTCAAAGATCAGACAAGGCAGGAATGTCAAACACTTCTGCAGGAACATAATCCACATCTAAATTATATTCTTAAAGTGACCAAGGAATATCTTGGCCAGCGAAGGAATGAATTATTTGTACAAAATTAAGCCATTTAGAACTTGTTAGAACAAAGAGAACAAAGAACAAAGAACAACCCAGCACGGGAAACAGGCCCTTCGGCCCAACGAGCCTGCACCGCCGCATCACCCTACACCTATTCTACCCTGTGTGTCTACGAATAGAACCTCTGACTTAGCCAGATTCAGGGGAGAATAGTGTCAATTTGGTAAAACCAATCAGCCTAAGAGCACATCTTTGGGGTTTGGGAGGAAACCGGAGCACCCGGAGGAAACCCACGCAACCACAGGGAGAATGCGCAAACTCCCACAGACACAGGCCCAAATCCATGTATCTGCACAGCTAGCAGTGCTTGTTATCTGAAAAAGAGAATCTAAAAAGTTTGAATCTGGACAATGGACTTAAAATCAAGGGTACACCTGCAGTTCATAAATTCATAAGATATAGGAGTAGAATTAGGCCATTTGGCCCATTGGGTCTGCTCTGCCATTCGATCATGGCTGATATGCTCCTCTTTGGGAGGCGATGGACTAGTGGTATTATCACTATACTGTTAATTCAGAACCTCAGCTAATGTTCTGGGGAACCCGGGTTCGAACCCCGCCACGGCAAGTGGTAGAATTTGAATTCAATAAAAAATATCTGGAATTGAGAATCTATCAAAGACCATGAACCCATTGCCAATTGTTGGAAAAGCCCATCTGACTCACTAATGTCCTTCAGGGAAGGAAATCTGCCATCCTTACCTGATCTGGCCTACATGTGATTCCAGAACCACAGTAATGTGGTTGACTCTCAACTGCCTTTGGGCAACTAGGGATGGGCAATAAATGCTGGCCAGCCAGCAACGCCCATGTCCAATGAATGAATAAAAAAAAAATCCCCATTTTCCTGCCTTCTCCCCATAACCTTTCAACCCATTACCAAGTAAAAATGTCTAACTCCTTAAATGTACTCACTGTCCTAGCATCCACTGCACTTTGGGGTAGCGAATTCCACAGATTCACAATCCTTTGGGAGAAATAGTTTCTCCTCATCTCTGTTTTAAATTTGCTGTCTCAGTTAAGCAAGAAGAAAACAGTAATAGTGCAGTTAACTGGTACAGGCTTTTCAAATTTAAACAACAAAGAAACTACAAGTATGGAGGTGAATTCTGAACAGACTGTTCTAAAACTAAGCCTGGAAATTCACATATGAACGACAGTAAGAAAACTCTGAATAAAAACAGAAAACGCTGGATAAACTCAATGGGTGTGGTTCTCCGGCCTGCCAGCCGCATGCTTCCTGCCAGCGGGAGATGGCATGTTGTTTGTTAATGGTGGGATTCTCTGGTAACACCGCTGCCGTTGGGAATTCCCATTAGCGTCACCTCACATCCAAGGGAAACACACGGGTGGGGTTGGGCTGCCGGCGGGACTGGGGAAACTCACGGGCGTGAACGGCCGGAGAATTCCAGCCAAAGAAATCTGGCAATACCTGTGGGAAAGAGTTAATGTTTTCAGTCCAGTATGACTCTTCTGCAGAACTGAAGTGGGATAGGTAGGTAATGAATTATATAGTTGGAGAGAGGGGTGGGAGGAGATGGGGCAGATTTGAAGGTCAGAAACAGGTCAGAGCTGAGGAGGTAAAAAGCAAAGTACTGCAGATGTTGGCATTTGAAACAAAAATAGAAAATGCAGGAAAATCTCAGCATCTGTGGAGAGAGAATACAGCCAACGTTTCAAGTCTGGGTGACCCTTTGTCAGAGCTGAGAGCAAAGAGAATCAGCAGAGATTTATACTATGAGGGTGGCGGGGTTTGTGGAATTGGACAAACAGAATGCAAATGAAGACACAGAAGGCTGAGAAGGTGCTAAAAAGTGTCCATTATGTGATCAGAATGTGTGAGTGGAAGAACAGAAGTATAGATTGTTAAAGGATGGCATGAGGAATGTGGCAGTTGCCCTGAAGAGGGGGGGTACGGGGTGGGCAAGGGCAGTGGAGGGATCAAGATGGAGAGTGAGAATGGAAAGTGAAAAAATGGAGGTGAGAAAGAAGGATGATAAAATGGACAAATGAGGTTCAACAAAATAAATGGTAATGGGGTGAAGATAGAGGGGAGAGTTCATGCTCTGAAGTTGTTGAGCTCAATATTTAGTCCAGAAGCTGTAAAGTTCCCAATTGGAAGGTGAGATGCTGTTCCTCCAGTTTGCGTTGGGGTTCACGAGAACATTGCAACAGGTTAAGGATGGACATGTGGATAGGACAGCAGGGTGGCGTGTTGAAATGTCAAGCAACAGGAAGATCAGGGTCTTGCTTGCGAATGGACTGTATCTACATTTGGTCTCTCTGATGTAAACTAGACCACATTGGGGGCACGAAGGTGGTACTGACAAATATGTCAACAACACAAGACAAGGACAAATGCTGGCATCAAGGACTAAAGAAGCACTAATAGTGGCATAAGGGTAAGATAGCAGAATGTGTTAATTGGAGAACTGCAATTTTATTATAATGTGGGAACGCCATTTGGAGAAGGAACTTTGGATTAAAATTTTTGTGTGAAGAAAACTTTCTGAAAACTCTGCTAGAAGTACTATTTTACATTTTAGTGGATTGTGATTCCTGGCTACAGAGTCAATCACATTATGATAGCAATATCAATGTGGACGGATGCCATAATTCCTGGATTTTAGGAAATAGTTTTTAGTTTTACAAATTAAAGTGTTAAATTCAAGATAAATGAAATAGCTGATTAAGAAACTGATAATAAAAACTGCTGTAAGTGCAATCCTCACAGACCTGCAATATGCTCAATAATCATGCTGTGTTTGCTTGGCTTTGATAAAACTTGTGCTACTCAGGTATGCTGAGGTTACAGAGGGGTACCATGAGCTGTACGTGTAGGGGAAACCTCTTAACCCTCACCAGCTGTCCTGTCACATTGCTGGAAAGGTTAAATATTGACGGGCTGTTATTGTCTGTCACATTGTATATGTGCAGTAACAGCAGTTTGGGTGTAATGCACAAATTTGCATGATCCTACTTCTTTGATTAGAGATCAGTTAGACGTTTAAGTGTCGAGTGGTGGTTCTTTCTGTTCATGAACGCTGCTGGCTGGTGATATGGTGGCAACATGCATTCAGTGGATATAGCCCTGAATGCAACTGAAGCTGGCCACTGCTGCAAATGCTGGGGGCAATTCTCCCATCCTGCCATGCTAATTTTTTAGCACAGCGGACCGGGAGAATCGCATGCCAGCCGATTCGCAGGATTCGCACATGTGTTCCTGACACACACATATACCACAGTGTCGGATATCCGGTTCAGTTGGGATCACACTGGAAACCGGCGGGAACAGCAGGCAAATCATTTCAATCTTATTTAAATGTGATTATCGGGCCCGGTACTGAAGTCTCTGGGCCTGTTAACATCTACCACCCCCTGCCAGTACAACTTCACTTTGGCCAGGTTCAGACTAGCTCCCCATTTTTGGAGAACTAGCAGCCCAACCCCACAGGAGTGAAAGGGGGGCTATCTGGGGGTCGGGTGGGGGGGGGGGGGGTGCCCCTGGGCATGGGCATCATGGCAATGCCAGCCTGTGTCCCTGGCACTGACCAAGGGGCAAAGTGCCCATGCCCAGGGGGCACCTTGGCACGGTCTACCAGGCATGAGCAGTGCCAAGGGGGCAGGGTCTACTGGTGGTGAGGTCTAAGGGGCGGACCAGATGAGGGCAGGAGCTAGGTGGTGATCAGTGGAAATGGGGTGTCCTGCTGCCACTCTGCATTGGGATCGATTGGGGGTGGAGGGAGGCCAGCGATTGAGGCCAGCTGGGTGGGGTTGGGGGCGGTGGGGTGGAGGGTTGTGGTCTGCTGGAGGGGTCTGCCTCTCCTGGGAGGGTGGTCTGGCAGGGGAGGGGTCTGCCTGGCAGTCTGCTTTCTGTGGGCTGGGATCTGCTGAGGGAGGGGATTGTCACTGCTGGGGGTCGGGGGCTGGAGATTAGAGCACTCCAGGACGGGAGGGATTCAGGGCTGGCCTGAGAATGCTCATGGGGACCATGACTGGGCCATGGGGGTGTTGAGAGGGGCAGGACTGCGAGAGTCCTGGGCTGGCCAGCAATTGAGCTATCCAGCAAACTGCAGGCTAACGGATCGGGGCCACTGAGCATGTGCAGAGTTCCGGAACTGTCAGACTCCAGCGTGGATAAGCCCCGCCCACCCCAAGCTTTTAATGATATTCATGTTGTGACCTCTGCAGTGCACAGAATGTCAGAAATTCTCGAGTGGACTCCCATCCTGATTTACACCAGTTTTCCCATCACTTCAGCACTTAAAACTGTTTTGGAAGAATCGCCCCTGCCATGTTTGCTCATGTTCACATTGAGGTCAATGTGAAAGATGGTGCATTGGTTAATCCTGGCAAAGAGAACATCATGATCTGGTTAATGCAGTTGTGTGCAGGAGATGCCCCATGTAGTATAATGAAAGGAGCCTGTGGCAAATATATTAACGACTATGGTGAGTTTGTGAACCACTGGCAAAGTCACAGGACTGTTGTAAGAGGCTGTGGATGTCTACACCCTGAAGAAGCACACACTTCTGATTCATTGCTCAGGATAGATACAAGAAAATGACTCTTGACCTGCTACATAACTAGTGTGCTGAGTATGGCCTCCTAGCAGCCTTACCTGCTGCCTTCTAATAGACCAGTGGCTTTGTATTGGTTGCTATGGCTTAATCCTCCTATTCCTCCAACAGTTCTTCCACGCAAATTACAGGCACAATTAAGATGGTGAGGTGTGCTTTGGGAGCACTGTAGCAAATACCTCTCCGCAAATTGAACCACTCACTCATTCTGTTCCTACCAGGGTATACAGGGTTAAAATTGGTTATGGGACCACAGAGTTATCTTTACGTTTGCTACCTTCCTTTCCGTGTTCCTACAACCCAGGAATCTGCTAGAGATTCAAATTCCACATGTTAATCCCTTCCACAGTACTGTAAAAGCAGGATATTAAAACTGCCTCACTGCAGACCTGGCAATTTCCAGGGTCACCCTCTGTCAAATAGAAATCCAGGGATCCTTTGCAAGAGTGCTGCCAAACTATAGCACTCCAACCTAGTTTTACCAAATCTCAGGACTATCCTTCTATCAAGTCCCAAGACAAACGCTCACAACTGCTAAGCCCAAAAGCCACCTACTTCCCAGATACTTCTACATACCTGTACTTATCTTCAACCTGGTATGTTGCTGTGCATCCTTGTCTAATGGAGAAACATGTAATAATAATTTAGACTACTCGTTTTTTTTGTGCTAACATATGAAGAATAATGGAATCGTATCCCAGAGGTACTTGATAACATCTCAGAATGAGATGCATTAATAATGTAACTCCACTTATTCAGTCACCATAAATCAGAGGAACAAACAATATATGGTGCATTACATGGCAACCAGTGTTGTTATTATAAAACAATATATCCTCCTACTCACCATGAACAATGATTTGGGAGGTCATCTGGTAACATAATGAAAATGGGACACATAATGTATCACGCCTCCAGTTTCTGTACTTCTCCATTACATTCCAAATGACACATTTCACAAAAAAATTCAAAGAAACAATGACCATCAAAGCAAACGTGCAGATAAACTTTCAAGAATTGGAAAATACCAGAGTCAGAAAAGCTGCAGCATCTTAACTGATTTTATCATTCGCACTTATTAAAAGATGAAAAATAAAGTCAGGATTCTGGCCTGCAGTCTGAAGAACAATTAAAGTCTTGACCTCACTCACTGTTTACTTAATAGCAGTCCTAAAGGGATTCAGCTTAATCGCGGTTGCAGAATAAAACTTGCACATTATGTGGTGGGATACATCTAGCTTAATAAAAGTGTACTAACTGATTTACTATCGCAGTGCAATGGATGATTGGGAACTATACAGGAACAGTTTTAAAGTTTATTTATTAGTGTCACAAGTAGGTTTACATTAACACTGCAATGAAGGTATTGTGAAAATTCCCCAGTCGCCACACTCCAGTGCCTGTTTGGGTACACTGAGGGAGACTTTAGCAAGACCAATGTACCATTGTGTGTCACTGCTTATTAAAAGTGGAAGGATGTGACATAGGACAACCAAGTAGATAAAGAGCAATGAGTCCAAACTCCCATGGTGAATTTCTATTGGCAAGAGAAGTCTGCCGGGGATATTGTAGGTTTCGCCGTCTTTCTGTGAAACTCCAATACCTAGTAAATGCAAAATCATAATAACGGGACTACATTTAGCGTATTCTAGCCACAACTAAACTCTGGAAAACGAGACACTTGGACAGCATCACTTTCCTTCACATTCATTTTTTAAGAACCAGGTGATTTCTTTGTTGCTTTTTTTCAGTATTGATTCATTAAAGGTGCTGTTGACTTGGTCTTTTTTCTCTACAGACATGGTGAATCAATCCTTGGTACACGTAAGAACATAAGAAATAGGAGCAGGAGTAGGCCATCTAGCCCTTCGAGCCTGCCCCGCCATTCAATAAGTTCATGGCTGATCTGTCGTGGCTCAGTTCCACTTTCCCGCCCTTTCCCCATAACCCTTAATCCCCTCTCTTATCAAGAACCCATCAACCCGCTTCTTAAAAATATTTAGCGAGGCAGCCTCCACCACTTCAACGGGCAGAGAATTCCAGAGATTCACCACCCTTTGAGTGAAGAAGTTCCTCCTCAACTCCGTTCTAAACCGCCCCCCCTTTATCTTGAGGCTGTGCCCCCTAGTCCTACTGTCTTTTTTGAGCGGGAAGAGTCGCTCCACCTCTATCCTATCCATCCCATTCATCATCTTATACGTCTCAATGAGATCTCCCTTCATTCTTCTAAACTCTAACGAGTACAAGCCTAGTTTATTCAGCCTCTCCTCATAGCTCAACCCCCTCAACTCCGGTATCAGTCTAGTAAACCTCCTCTGCACTCCCTCCAAGGCCAAAATATCCTTGTGCAGGTGCGGCGCCCAAAACTGCACACAGTACTCCAGCTGCAGCCTCACCAATGCCCTATACAGCTGCAGCAAGACCTCCCTACTTTTATATTCAATCCCCCTCGCTATGAAGGCCAGCATCCCATTCGCCTTCCTGACCACCTGCTGCACCTGCAAGCTGGGTTTTTGCGACTCATGCACAAGGACCCCGAGGTCCCTCTGCACCGTCGCCTGCTGCAGTTTTTTGCCACGTAAGTAATAGTCCTTCCTACCATTCTTCCTACCAAAGTGGACCACCTCACACTTGCCAACATTAAATTCCATTTGCCATTTCCTGGCCCATTCGCCCAGCCTATCTAGATCCTTCTGCAGACTCTCCACACCCTCCGCACAATTTGCCCTTCCCCCAATCTTGGTGTCATCAGCAAATTTCGACACCCTGCACTCGGTTCCCTCCTCCAGATCATCTATATAAATGGTAAATAGCTGAGGCCCCAGCACCGACCCCTGGGGCACCCCACTAGTCACCAACCGCCAATCCGAATAGCACCCATTGACCCCCACTCTCTTTCTCCTATTTGACAACCAATCCTCTATCCACGCTAACACCCTACCCCCAACTCCATGTCCCCTGACCTTCTGCAATAACCTCTTGTGAGGTACCTTGTCAAACGCCTTCTGAAAATCCAGAAAGACCACATCCACCGGCTCTCCTCTATCCACTGCCCTAGACACATCCTCATAGAACTCCAGTAAATTTGTCAGACACGACTTCCCTTTAATGAAACCGTGTTGCGTCTGCCCTATCAAGCAATTCCCTTCAAGATGCCTCGCAATTTCCTCCTTAATGACAGATTCTAACATTTTACCTACCACAGACGTTAAACTAACCGGTCTATAATTCCCCGCCTTTTGCCTGGCACCCTTCTTAAACAACGGCGTAACATTAGCCGTTTTCCAATCTTCCGGCACTTCCCCGGAATCCAGCGACGTCTGGAAAATAACCACCAAGGCATCCACTATCACCTCCGCCATTTCTTTCAGAACCCTCGGATGCATTCCATCCAGTCCTGGGGACTTGTCCACAATCAGCCCCTCCAGTCTGTCGAGCACCACCTCTCTAGTAATAGTAATGTCATTAAGACCCTCCAGTCCTACCACCTTTCCATCGCTAACACCCGGCAAATTATTCACGTCCTCCTCCGTGAAGACAGAAACAAAAAAGTTATTCAAGACCTTAGCCATATCCCCATCCCCTACCACTAGGTCCCCTTTCTCATCCTCTAAAGGACCAACGTTCACCCTAGCCAGCCTCTTCCTTTTTATATATTTATAAAAACTCTTGCTATCCTTTTTTATATTAAGTGCTAGCCCAGCTTCATAGCTTCTCCTACCCTCCTTTATCAACTTCTTTGTCAATCTTTGTTGACATTTAAACCTTTCCCAATCCTCTTCTCGCCCACTGCTCTTAGCTACTCTAAATTCCTCCACTTTTAATTTGACACTTTCCTTCACCTCCTTCGTTATCCACGGCTTATTACCTCTCCTCCTATGGTCCTTTTTGACCATCAGAATAAATTTCTGTTGAGCACCAAGAAAGATCTCCTTAAAGATCCTCCACTGCTCCTCAGCAGACCTACCTTCCAACACGCTCCCCCAGTCCACATTCGCCAATTCTTCTCTCATCCTACCATACTCCCCTCTATTCAAACAAAGGACGCGTGTCCGGGAACCCACTTTCTCCTCCTCCATCTGCACCAGAAACTCCACCATACAATGATCACTCTCTCCAAGAGGATCCTTCACCGCAAGGCCCCTAATTCTACCCGCCTCATTACATAGCACCAGGTCCAAGATAGCTTGCTCCCTCGTCGGCTCCAACACACACTGTTCGAGGAAATTATCCCGGCAGCATTCCAAGAACTCCTCCTCGAGCCCACCTCGTCCAACATGGGTCGACCAATCAATATGCAGATTGAAATCCCCCATAACTACTGCCGTCCCATTCCTGCACGCCGCACTTATTTGCGCGTTAACAGCCCGCCCCACCTCCAGATCATTATTCGGGGGCCTATAGACGCCACCCACCAGTGTCTTCCTCCCTTTGCTGTTCCTAATCTCCACCCACAACGATTCCACTTTCTGCTCTTTGGCTCCGATATCATCCCTTGCTACCACCTTGATACTATCCTTAATCAGCAGAGCTACGCCACCCCCTCTTTCCTCCTCCCTATCCTTCCTAAACACTTGATAGCCCTGTACATTCATCTCCCAGTCCCTGTCACCTTGCAGCCACGTCTCTGTAATGGCCACCAGATCGTATCCATTTGTGTCGATCTGCGCCACCAGCTCATCCACTTTATTCTGAATGCTTCGCGCATTCAGATAAAGCGCTTTCATCCCAGCCTTCACCTGGACCCTATTTGCCGTAACGCCACCAATTGGGACATCCTCGGCCTCTTCCCTTACCTGTACCCTATCCTTAACTTTAGACCTCGTAACGTCACCTACCCTCGCACCCTCCCCCCCCCTAATTAGTTTAAAGCCCTGTCTACAGTCCTCTTTACTCGATTCGCCAGCACTCTGGTCCCAGCACGGTTCAGACCAACCCCATCCCGCCCGAACAAGTCCCACCTACCCCAATACTGGTGCCAATGCCCCATAAATTCGAACCCATTCCTCCCACACCAATCCCTGAGCCACCCATTCACTTCCTTTATCCTGTCAACCCTACTCCCGTCTGCACTCGGTTCAGGCAGTAGCCCAGAGACGACCACCTTGTCGGTTCTACTTTTTAATTCCATTCCTAGCTTCTCATACTCCCTCCCCAGACCCTCAGTCCGCACTTTGCCTATGTCGCCGGCACCCACATGTACTACAACGACCGGGTTCTCACCCTCCCACTCCAGATTCCTCTGCAGCCCAGCTGCGACATCCTGTACCCGAGCACCAAGCAGACAACACACCCTTCTGTGGACTTTGTCATTGTGACAAAGGACAGTGTCAATACACTTCACCCCACTATCCCCAATCACTACGACGTTCCTTTTCCCCTTCTCTTTGCCTACGTCCTGCTGCATCACTGTTTGGGACAACAGTTTACTCCTCTGAGTTATGAGGCCAGTACCTGAATATTTCTTTGCAGACAGGTATACTTACCTGCCTGAAAGATTAATAGAATATCAATTGTTACCAGAGATCAATTATTTCACCTGGCGGCCAAAGTGAATGGTAACCAAAGTTATCATAGATTTGGCTGTCAAATCTATACTGCCAGTAAATAAATAATATCTGCATATTGCAGCTCCACAAGAACAGATAACTGGTATTGGTCTTTCCACTGAAAGTCCAATTTAATTACTTCCCCTTTTACCATTCAAAACTCACTCCATGTATCCCTAAATGACTTTATTTGAAAAACAAGCAGAACAAGAAGGAGAAAAAAAACAATTCTATTATTCCATTTCTGAATTATTGCAGTTACTTCATCCAAAAACCTTGATTTTCTAAAAGCCATTTACATTATATTAAAATCATTTATGCAGTGACAGCTGTGACGCAGCTTATGTCAAATGGAATATGCAAAGACCATAGCTGCTTTTAATTTATAAATTTGATGTGAAATTGACAAGTAGGTTATTGAATTACAATATTGTAGTGATTATGCACTCTTTTTTCTAAATTAACATCACTTGCTTGTAATCAGGAATAAGAACATTGGGAAATTCATCTCTTTTCTATTCCACAGTCGTTGAGTACTGCTATTACAGGGCGCTACAGTGGCACAGTGGCTGGCACTGCTGCCTCACAGTGCCAGGGTCTTGGGTTGATTCCCAGATTGGGTGACTGTGCAGAGTCTGTATGTTCTTCCTGTGTCTGCGTGGGTTTCCTCTGGTTTCCTCCCACAGTCCAAAAGGCGTCCTGCTTAGGTGCACTGGCCATGCTGAATTCTCCCTTAGTGTACCCGAACAGGAGCTGGAGTGTGGCGACGAGGGGATATTCACAGTAACTTCATTGCAGTGTTAGTTTAAGCTGATTGTGACACTAATAAATAAACTTTAAAAACCTTACTGCCTTAATCAACTATGGTGGCAGATGCTGAGCATCTAACCCAGGATCTTGGAGGATTTGTGTATCATGTGGCATGTGGCATGTTATGCACTCAGCCATTCAACTGAGGTTTTGAGAAGATATTCCAATTTGGAAATCTCCTTCAAGACTCTAGAATCTAGAGGATTCTAAACTCGAAAGAAAGGACAAGCCTGTACCTAGATAGTGTCACATCCACAGGACATGCCCAAGCATTTTACAGCCAAGAAATGGCAAGTTACAGTTGTTATGTAGGCATGATGGCCAATTTATGTATAGCAGAAAGATACAGAGAGCAAGTGAATGCATAACCAAGTCATCTGCTTTGATAATATTAGGTAGGAATGTGGATTAGGAAATCTCTCTGCTTTTTTCTTGAGCAAACACTTCTTTCAATGGCTTGGGGTCACATTTTCCCAGTCTTCAGATTCCGCGCTATAGTTTCTTATGGTGGGGTGTTGAAACCAAGCTTTTCCAACTCAACTGCTCAAAAATTGGCAAAAATCTAGAACTTTGTTTTTAGATTAATTTGACATTCCTCCAATGGCCTCTTTACTGCTCAGACAAGCCTGGAAGTTATTTTAAACCCAGCTTACTAGGAAATAGGAAATAAAATTGCACAGAATGTAAAATAGCCAGTCAGTTTTATCCCCCCACTGCCACTACCTTTCTGAGCCTCAGGTCAAAATTGTCCCCCTTGCTCTCCGGTGCGTTTGGTGAATGGCACCTAGAGAAGGTGGTGGGAGGAGGACCCCCGACACAGGCAGGCTGTGGCTTTAGAATGGACCAATCCCATTCCGAGAAAAATCTAGTGTGGGGAACACAGGGGAAAAAAAGGTAGTTGATTTTACAGGAAGCAAGAACCAGACAAAAGTGTGGGCTTACCTGAGAGTCAGAGTGGCGACACACCTGTGTGGAACCAATTAGGGCCAAAACTTGAGGACTACACTTACCTGGAAGTTGGAAAGGCAAACCAGCCAGCTGTTTGGATCAGTGTAAGCTGAACATGAAGGAAGAATGAAAAAAAACAAACACTGAATCACAGCAAAGTCATAAATTGATTGGTTGGTGAGTATACACTGTAAAGGTCTGTATGCAAATAATTAGATTAATTTACTACCTTAGGAAAGGCGTATAAATGGCTGGATTATCAAAAAATGTAGAGATTTTACACAATGCTTAGATACTTACCTTACAAGCACAGGAGAAGGGGCTGATTGGTAAGGCTGAGTAATTCTACTTTTTAATCTCCAATTTACAGTAAGTCACCCAAAAGCAAACTTAAGGTATGGCAAGGCACCTTGACTCCATGGAATGTGCATCCTGTAGCATGTGGGAATTGTGGGCATTTTACGTGGCTTTGACGATCACATGTGCAGGAAGTGTCACCAGCTGCAGAAATCTGAGCTCTGAGTTTCAGAACTCGAGGGATGGTTGAGGTCACTGCAATACATTCAGGAAGCTGAGACCACGTGGATTGCAGGTTTAAGGAGGTGGTCACACCGCAGGTGAGGAGCATGTAAGCAGAGAGGGAATGGGTGACTGCCAGATAGTCTAAGAGTATCAGGAAGGCAGCACAGGAATCCCGAGTCTATCTCTCTCATAAACCGGTTTTCCACTTTGGATACTGGTGAAGGCCATGGTTCCTCAGAGGAGAGCAGCAAGATCCAAGTTCATGGTACCATGGGTGGCTCAGCTACACAGCTGGGAGGAAAAGGAATGCAAGAGCAATAACGCTAGCAGCTTCAATAGTTCGGGAAGCAAACAGATGTTTCTGCAGCCACAGTAGTATATTGCCTCACTAGTGCCAGGGTCAAGGATGCCACTGAGTGGCTGAGGTCATTATTTTGGGACCAAAAGAGAAAATGCTGGAAAATCTCAGCAGATCTGGCAGCATCTATAAGGAGAGAAAAGAGCTGACGTTTTGAGTCCAGGTGACCCTTTGTCAAACCTGCACTTGAGGTTTTCCAGTGTTTTCTCTTTTGGTTTCAGATTCCAGCATCTGCAGTAATTTGCTTTGATCCAGACATCATTTTGGGGGAGTGTGTACAATGAGAAACAGGGATGAGATCTGAAAGCAGATTTAAAGAGATTGAAAAGCGTGGCCTCTAAGGCAATGATCTCAGGATTATTCCCAGTACCACATGCTAGTGAGGATAGAAATAGGAGGATTGAATAAATGAACACATGGCTGGAGAAGGGAGAGCTTTAGAACTCTGGGGCATTGGGACCAGTTCTGGAGCAAAGGGTACCTGTACAGCAAGGACTGGTTACGCCTTAACTGGACCAAGACTATTATCCTTGTGGGTGATTTCCTAGTTTTGTTGTAAGTTTAAACTAGCTTGCCAAAATGTGGTGAAAGGGAATTCAGGAAGTAGAAAAACAAAGTTGGAAATGAGAAGTAGAAAAGTAATGTAATAAACAAAAGTGGATGGGTGGCAAAAACAAATTCCAGCATCAAATGGAATCAAAATAGTTTTAAAAAGGCAGAATTTGAGACACTCTATCAGGTACATAGCATTTGCAACAAAAGAAGATGGATTGCTAGAACAAATGGACATGACTGTAATTAGATCATTTCTGCTTATGGAGATGTGGCTGCACAGTGACCAATTTGGGAATGGAATTTTCATGGATATTTGACATTTAAAGTCAGATGAAAGGGAAAAGAGGTCAGGGTAGGTCTGATAATAAGGGATGAGATCAGTACTTTAGTGAGAGAGGAATTAGGTTGGAAGAATAAGATGTAGAATCTTTTTGGGTCAATCTAAGAAACAGCAAGGGGCAGCAAAACATTGGGAGAAATTATTTGTGGGCCACAAAACAGTAGTGTTGATGACAGGTATGATATGCATCAGGACATTAAATGTGCACGTAACAAGGGTAATACAGTAATTATAGGTGACTTCAACTTACATCTAGACTGAGTCAATCTAGTAAGTACTAATTCTGTGGGGCATGACGTCCTGTAATGTGTAGAAGGTGGTTTTTAACAGCAGCATGTTCCCAACTAGGAAACAAACTACCTAAATCTAATAATATGCAATGAGAAGAGACTAATTAATACTCTTAATAAAGGTAAAATAACCTTTAGGAAAGAGTGACCATAAAATGATAAAATGTTCCGTTAAGTTTGAAAACGATGTATTCAATCACCATTCATGACCTCTCAGATACTGAACCAGTCTGTGACCATATGCAGCTAGACCTGGACAACATATAGGGTTATACTGCTAAGTGGCAAGTAGCTTTCATGTCATAGGAGTGCCAGGAATGATCATCTTCAACAAAAGAGAATCTAACCATCCCCCATGATACTCAATGGCATTAACATTGTTGAATCCCTCACTATCAACATCCTGGAGGTTACCATTGACAAGAAACTGAAGTGGAATAGCCATATAAAAACTGTGCTGACAAGAGCAGGTCAGAGACTGGGAATTCTACAGTAAATAACTCACTTCCTGACTCCCGACAGGGGTCAGTTTTTGTCCAATGTGTGCAGGAAGGTTTCATGACACAGTATGTAGATAGGCCAACAAGAGGTGAGGCTACATTGGATTTGGTACTGGGTAATGAACCAGACCAGGTGTTAGACTTGAAGATAGGTGAGCACTTTGGTGATAGTGACCACAATTCGGTTACGTTTACCTTAGTGATGGAAAGGGATAGGCATATACCGAAGGGCAGAAGTTATAGCTGGGGGAAAGGTAATTATAAGGTTATTAGGCGAGATTTAGGATTCATAAGGTGGAGTAGGAAATTGCAGGGTCTGGGAAGATCTGAAATGTGGAGCTTATTCAAGAAGCAGCTACTGCGAGTCCTTGATAAATATGTACCTGTCAGGCAGGGAGGAAGTGGTTGAGCAAGGGAACCGTGGTGTACTAAGGAAGTTGAATCTCTGGTGAAGAGGAAGAAGGAGGCTTATGTAAAGATGAGACGTGAAGGCTCAGTTAGGGCACTGGAGAGTTATAAATTAGCCAGGAAGGAGCTAAAGAGAGAGTTAAGAAGAGCTTGAAGAGGACATGAGAAGACTTTGGTGGATAGGATCAAGGAAAATCCTAAAGCTTTCAACAGGTATGTCAAGAATAAAAGATTGGTTCGGGCAAGATTAGGCCCAGTCAGAGACAGCAGTGGGAAGTTGTGTGTGGAACCTGAAGAGATAGGAGAGGCACTGAATGAGTATTTTTCGTCAGTATTCATGCAGGAAAAAGTCAGTGTAGTCGAGGAGAATACTGCGATACCAGGTAGTAGACTAGGCGGGATTGAGGTACATAAGGAGGAGGTATTAGCAATTCTTGAGAGTGTGAAAATAGACAAGTCCCCTGGGCTGGATGGGATTTACCCTAGGGTTCTCTGGGAGGCTAGGAAGGAGATTGCAGAGCCTTCGGCTTTGAGCTTCATGTCACCATTGGCTACAGGTATAGTGCCGGAAGACTGGAGGATAGCAAATGTTGTCCCCTGGTTCAAGAAGGGGAGTCGAGACCATCCTGGGAATTATAGACCAGTGAACCTTACTTCTGTTGTGGGCAAAGTTTTGGAAAGAATTATAAGGGATAGGATTTATAATCATCTAGAGGGAAATAAATCGATTAGGGATAGTCAACACGGTTTTGTGAAGGGTAGGTCGTGCCTCACAAACCTTATCGAGTTTTTTGAAAAGGTGACCAAAGAGGTGGATAAGGGTAAGGCAGTTGACGTGGTGTATATGGATTTTAGCAAAGCGTTCGAGAAGGTTCCCCATGGTAGGCTATTGCAGAAAATGCAGATGCATGGGATTGAGGGTGATTTAGCAGTTTGGATCAGGAATTGGCTAGCTGATAGAAGACAGAGGGTGGTGGTTGATGGGAAATATTCAGCCTGGAGTTCAGTTACAAGTGGTGTACCTCAAGGATCTGTTCTGGGGCCACTGCTGTTTGTCATTTTTATAAATGACCTAGATGAGGGTGTAGAAGGATGGATTAGTAAACTTGCTGACGACACCAAAGTTGGAGGAGTTGTAGACAGTGAGGATGAATGTTACAGTTTGCAGAGGGACATAGATAAGCTGCAGAGCTGGGCTGAGAGGTGGCAGATGGAGTTTAATACAGAAAAGTATGAGGTGATTCACTTTGGTAAGAATAACAGGAGTACAGAATATAGGGCTAATGGAAGGACTGTTAGTAGTGTTGACAAGCAGAGAGATCTCGGGGTACATGTGCATAGCTCCCTGAAAGTTGGCACCCAGGTTGATAAGGTTGTTAAGAAGGCGTACGGTGTGTTAGCTTTTATTGGTAGAGGGATAGAATTTCGGAGCTGTGAGGTCATGTTGCAACTGTACAAAACTCGGGTGCGGCTGCACTTGGAGTATTGCGTATGGTTCTGGTCGTCGCATTATAAGAAAGATGTGGAGGCATTGGAAAGGGTGCAGAGGAGGTTTACCAGGATGTTGCCTGGTATGGTGGGAAGGTCTTATGAGGAAAGGCTGAGGGACTTGAGGTTATTTTCATTGGAGAGAAGAAGGTTACGAGGTGACCTGATTGAGGCATACAAGATGATCAAAGGATTGGATAGGGTGGACAGTAAGAGCCTTTTACCTCGGATGGTGATGGCTGACACAAGGGGACATAGCTTTAAATTAAGGGGTGGTAATTATAGGACGGATGTCAGAGGTAGGTTCTTTACTCAGAGGGCAGTAAGGGTGTGGAATGCCCTGCCTGCAGCAGTTGTGGACTTGCAAACTTTAAGGGTGTTCAAATGGTCAGTGGACAGGCATATGGATAACATTGGAATAGTTTAGGTTAGAGGGTCATTAGATTTGTTCCACTGGTCGGCGCAACATTGAGGGCCGAAGGGCCTGTACTGCGTTGTAATGTTCTATGTTCTATCTATAAGATACAAGTCCAGATTGTGATTAAGTTCTTTTTATTTGCCTGGATGAGTGCAGCACACGGAGGAGGACGTGAATAATTTGCCGGGTGTTAGCGATGGAAAGGTGGTAGGACTGGAGGGTCTTAATGACATTACTGTTACTAGAGAGGTGGTGCGTGACAGACTGGAGGGGCTGATTGTGGACAAGTCCCCAGGACCGGATGGAATGCATCCGAGGGTTCTGAAAGAAATGGCGGAGGTGATAGTGGATGCCTTGGTGGTTATTTTCCAGACGTCGCTGGATTCCGGGGAAGTGCCGGAGGATTGGAAAACGGCTAATGTTACGCCGTTGTTTAAGAAGGGTGCCAGGCAAAAGGCGGGGAATTACAGGCCGGTTAGTTTAACGTCTGTGGTAGGTAAAATGTTAGAATCCGTCATTAAAGAGGAAATTGCGAGGCATCTTGAAGGGAATTGCTTGATAGGGCAGACGCAACACGGTTTCATTAAAGGGAAGTCGTGTCTGACAAATTTACTGGAGTTCTATGAGGATGTGTCTAGGGCGGTGGATAGAGGAGAGCCGGTGGATGTGGTCTTTCTGGATTTTCAGAAGGCGTTTGATAAGGTACCTCACAAGAGGTTACTGCAGAAGGTCAGAGGACATGGAGTTGGGGGTAGGGTGTTAGCGTGGATAGAGGATTGGTTGTCAAATAGGAGAAAGAGAGTGGGGGTCAATGGGTGCTATTCGGATTGGCGGTTGGTGACTAGTGGGGTGCCCCAGGGGTCGGTGCTGGGGCCTCAGCTATTTACCATTTATATAGATGATCTGGAGGAGGGAACCGAGTGTAGGGTGTCGAAATTTGCTGATGACACCAAGATTGGGGGAAAGGCAAATTGTGCGGAGGGTGTGGAGAGTCTGCAGAAGGATCTAGATAGGCTGGGCGAATGGGCCAGGAAATGGCAAATGGAATTTAATGTTGGCAAGTGTGAGGTGGTCCACTTTGGTAGGAAGAATGGTAGGAAGGACTATTACTTACGGGGCGAAAAACTGCAGCAGGCGACGGTGCAGAGGGACCTCGGGGTCCTTGTGCATGAGTCGCAAAAACCCAGCCTGCAGGTGCAGCAGGTGGTCAGGAAGGCGAATGGGATGCTGGCCTTCATAGCGAGGGGGATTGAATATAAAAGTAGGGAGGTCTTGCTGCAGCTGTATAGGGCATTGGTGAGGCCGCAGCTGGAGTACTGTGTGCAGTTTTGGGCGCCGCACCTGCGCAAGGATATTTTGGCCTTGGAGGGAGTGCAGAGGAGGTTTACTAGGCTGATACCGGAGTTGAGGGGGTTGAGCTATGAGGAGAGGCTGAATAAACTAGGCTTGTACTCGTTAGAGTTTAGAAGAATGAGGGGAGATCTCATTGAGACGTATAAGATGATGAATGGGATGGATAGGATAGAGGTGGAGCGACTCTTCCCGCTCAAAAAAGACAGTAGGACTAGGGGGCACAGCCTCAAGATAAAGGGGGGGCGGTTCAGAACGGAGTTGAGGAGGAACTTCTTCACTCAAAGGGTGGTGAATCTCTGGAATTCTCTGCCCGTTGAAGTGGTGGAGGCTGCCTCGCTAAATATTTTTAAGAAGCGGGTTGATGGGTTTTTGATAAGAGAGGGGATTAAGGGTTATGGGGAGAGGGCGGGAAAGTGGAACTGAGCCACGACAGATCAGCCATGATCTTATTGAATGGCGGGGCAGGCTCGAAGGGCCAGATGGCCTACTCCTGCTCCTATTTCTTATGTTCTTATGTTCTTATGTAACATCATCCTAGATAAAGCAGCCTACTTGATCCGCCATCTTCAACATTCTGTCCCTCCACCATCAAGACAGAATGGCAGCAACGTGTACCATCGACAAGATGTATTGCAGCAACTCAGCAAGGCTCCTTGGACAGCAACTTCAAAACCTGTGACCTGTCTCACCTAGAAGGATAAGGAAAACAGATGGGTAAGAGAACCACCACCTTCAAGTTCCCCTCTGAGCCACATACAATCCTGACTTGGGAATATACCGCTGTTCCTTCACTGTTGCTGGGTCAAAATCTTGGAACACCCTTCCTAACAGTACTATGGGTGCTCCTACAACACATTTACGGCAGTGGTTCAAGAAGGCAGCTCACCACCACCTTCTGAAGGATAACTTGGGATGGGCAATAAATGCTGGTTGAGCCAACGATGCTTGCAACCCATGAATGCATGAAAAAATGAAAGTAGAGTCATAAGTCTAAACAAAGAAAGGTATGAACTTACGAAGATATGAAGGGTAGGTCGGCTGTGATGGATTGGGAATAAACATTGAAAGGTACGATGGTAGACAGGCAATGCCTGGGATGTCGAGTCACATGTAGGTTAGCAGATTTCCTTCCCTAAAGGACATTAATGAACCGGATGTTTTTTTACAACAGTTGACCATGGTTTCACGGTCACAATTACTAAGACTAGCTTTTTAACTTCAGATTCATTAACTGGAATTTAAATTCCACCATCTGCCATGGTGGTATCTGAACCCATGTGTGCTCCAGACCCTGGATCTCTAGATTGCTCACCCAGTGACATTACCGCTATACCACCATCTCCTCTTATGAAAGGGAAATCATGTTTGACAAACCTTTTGAAGTTTTTTTAAGATGTTACAAGCAGAATAGATAAGGGGAAACCAATAAGTGTGGTGTATTTGGAATTTTAGAAGACTTTTGACAAATGGTTAGCAAACAAAATTAGAATACATGGGATGGGGGGTAATATATTGAGGATTCATTGATGGACAGCAACCAGAGATTAGGAATAAATAGGACATTCTAAGGTTGACGGTCTGTGACTAGTGGGGTCCTGCAAGGATCAGTTCTTGGGCCCCAAGTGTTCACAATCTATATCAATGATTTGGAGTGGACACCAAATGTAATATTTTCAAGTTTGTGGATGGCACAGTGATAGGTGGGAATGTGTTGTGAGGGTGATGCAAAGAAGGCTTCACAGAGATTTGGATGGCTTAGTGCATCAGCAAGAACATAGCAAATGAAATATAACAGAATATTTGGCATTCAGCCAAACCTTTGTTCACTATAGTGGGACTGGAGAATCCCAGCTGTGGGGGGAAGGTCAGAGAATCCTGTCTAATGTTGGTAAGTGTGAGGTTATCCTCTTTGATGAGAAGAATGGAGATACAGAGTATTTCTTAAATGGTGAGAGATTGGAAAGTGTTGACATCCAAACGGGCCTGGGTGTTTTTGTTCATAAATCACTAAAAGCTAACATGGAGGTGCAGAAAACAATTAGAAAGGCAAATGGTATGTTTATATTTAATACAAAAGGATTTGAGTGCAGGAGCAAAGACGTCTTCCTTCAATTGTATAGAACCTTAGTTAGAATTCACCTGGAGTATTATGCACAGTTTTAATCCTCTTATAAAGTTTATATATTATCACAAGTAGGCTCACATTAAAACTGCAATGAAGTTACTGTGAAAATCCCCTTGTTGCCATACTCCAGCACCTGTTTGGGTACACTAAGGGGCAATTTAGCATGGCCAATCCACTTAACCTGCGCACCTTTGGACTGTAGGAGGAAACCAGAGGACCTGAAGGAAACCCACGGAGACATGGGGAAAACATGCAGACTCCACATAGACAATGACCCAAGCTGGGAATCGAACCAAAGTCCCTGGTGCTGTGAGGCAGCAATGCTAAGCACAGTACTACCATGCCACATATTTAAGGAAGATATATTGCCATATACGAGGAGCAGTGGAGATTCACCAGATTAATTCTTGGTATGACAGGGCTGTCCTATGAGGAGAGATTGAGGAGATTGTACGTGTATTATTTACAGTTTAGAAGAATGAGAGATGATCTCATAGAAACTTATAAAATTCTTCTGGAGCAAGGCAAGAAACATGCAGAAAGGATGTTTCTCCTATCTGGAGGAGTCTTGACCCAGGAACTATGCTCTCAAAATAAGGGGCAAGCCATTTAGGACGGAGATGAGGAGGAATTTCTTTAATCAGAGGGTAGTGAATCTGTGGAATTTTCTATCCCAGAGAGCTGTGGAAAGTCAATATTGACTATTTCAGGACAGAAATTGATAGATTTCTGGATACTAATGACATCAAGGGATATGGGAGTAGTCCAGGAAAATGGTGTGGAGGTGGGCAATCTAGTTGGATGGTAAAGAAGGCTTGAGGGTTGAAAAGTCTATTCCTGCTCCTATGTTCCTATTTCCCCATTACAGCTATTAAGTTAACTGGTTCAACTTTGCTTTTCATTCCTATTTTGAATACTTAAATAATAATATAGTGCGCTATCCAACAATGTTTAGGTGTCATTTTTATGCTTAGATGTCTTCAAAATTGTTAGCCATTGCTTATTGAATACTTCATTCTCTTAAAATTTCCAGGATGCATCCCACCTGGCCCAATGTTTTAACAATTATTATTTATGGTATGCACTTTGCTGTTTGGTATTTCAGCAAAGGTTCTATCTCATTTAAAATAAGTTGGTTAATGTAAGCATTAAAATAGAAAAAACCTATGAAGGTTTCTGTGTTAGTTTGGTAATGCTGCTAAGAGAAGTTTCTATGGACACATACTTATACTAAATGGTGCATCAGAGAAAGGCTGGCTGCATCAATTATGCTGACTGTACATTTTCTCAGAAAGGAAAGTGGTTCAACTATTATCCTCCTGTATCCCAAATGGCCACAGCATTATTTTGTGCACAAAAAGGGCTTCCATTTATCAAAATGACATGACTTGTTAATGTATACAGCATCCTAATGTGGTTAGTTGCTGTCCACTCAATACTTCTTTTTCTGTTATTTTAACATCCTTAACTTTTTTAGTACTGAATCTGTGGGCAGCTGAACATGCTTAACAGTAAATCAGATAGAAGACTCACTGTCAAAATTAAAGGCTGTCTATGCTGTCTAAGGATATTCTTTTCTTTGTTATGTTCAACTTATACAAGCGACATTAATGCGATGTGACTAATTAAGCGAACACTCAGTTTCAATTGATCATAATTTTATAAATTGCTAATTACGTGCATTAGGCTGCAGATAATCATTAAGTGGCATCTTATGTGAAATTGTCACATAAATTACGCAGTGAAATATTCCATTATATTATTTAAAAATAACCAGCAATACGTCATTTTAATCTGATTATATTTGTGTGCTTCTCTGAAATGGTAAAAGACAAAGTAATTTTCCTTTCAATTTAATTGAATCAATGATAGCAACAATACAATCTTCATTATTAATGTCATTGATTCTTGCTAAATATATACATCCAGTGTAAAATAGTCAATTTCACAACATGCAGTTTAATTTGTGGCATTTAACTTCATTAGCGATATTGTGATATAATGGTCAGGTCATGGGTCATGGTGGATGATGAGAATCATCTATCATGTATTGGTTTTGCCTGATTCTGGATGACTTTCAAATTACATTCTTTGAGGTATTGGCGCTTTCCAATAGCCCAGCCAATGTATATTGCAGTGTCAGAAGCTAAGTAAAGTTCAGCTATTTGTCACAAGCAAGGTTTACATTAAAACTGCAATGAAGTTACTGTGAAATTCCTGTAGTCGCCGTAGTCCAGCGCCTGTTCAGGTCAATGTACCTAACCAGCACATCTCTAAGAATGAGAGAGGAAACCAGAGCACCCAGAGGAAACTCACACAGACATGGGGAGAACATGCAAACTCCACACAGACAGTCATCCAAGCCGGGAATTGAACTCGGGACCCTAGCACTGTGAAACAGCAGTGCTAACCATTGTGCTACTGGGCTGCCCCAAATCAGCTATATACCCGATTGACTATCGTTGCAGAATATGATGAAGGGTGTGAAGTGGAGGGAAATAAGAAAAATAATCCATTTAAAAGATATCTTTTAAAAATAGAACTATAAGAAAACCAGATGGGTATATTAGCACAAAGTATAACACCAGCAAAACAATTACTGTGATCTTAAGTTTTTTTGTGTTATAGTTTATAATTTGGAGGAATAAAGGTGACAGAACATATTTTAATACCCAATTAGTGCAAGTTACTTTGTTCTGTTAGCTGTTGTCTGTATACAAGACTGGTTGCTGCTGAGTCAATGTAGGGTAAACGGCATTGCTGTAATATGGAAAACATTCCATTTATATTTCTTGTATGTTCCATAAATTGGTGCAGGTCAGGCAAATTATTCAGGTAAAGAGGTGCATTCGCCTCAATTTTGCAGCGTTTGAAACAGAGTATGAAATTCATGTCTGAAATAGTTAAGCGTTTGCCTGTTCTGTCAGCACTAGATGGCCAAAGGAAAGGGGAGGAACATGTGCCAGGAGATCCCAGTCCATTGATAGGAAATCCAGGTATTCTGAGGGCTGAAACAGAAACAGAAAATGTTGGAAATTCACAGCCAGTCTGGCAGCATCAGTGGAGAGAGAAAACAATGTTAATGGGCTAGATTTAGTGGCCATCACCCAATTTTTGTATTATTTACAAAATTCTTAAATCATACTCTCACCATTCAAGTGTAAATCAATACTATTTACCACAAAAACAAGGGAGTTAGTACTGAGCCCTGTGGAACCCTACTGGACTCAGCCTTCCACTCGCAAAAATACTCAACAACCATTAGCCAATTTTGGATCAAACTTGCCACGTTGTCGTGGATCCCTTACACTTTTACTTTCATAATCAGTCTGCATGTGGGATCTTATCAAAAACTTTGTTTAAATCCACACAAATGACATCTAATTCACTATATCCTTAGCGACCCTCAAAAAATTCAATGTTAGTCAGATATGACCTTTCCTTAATAAATCTGGGCTGCCTTTGACTAATTTGTATCTTTCTAAATGAAAATTTACCCTGTTCCCCCAGAAGCTTTTCCAATAATTTTCCCACCACCAAGGCAAGTCTAACTGGTTTATAATTACTCCATCTATCCCTTTCCCACATTTTAAAAAATGGTACATTAGCTTTCCTCCGATCCTCTGGCCCTGCACCTGGACAGCTGGGCTTGACTATGGTGAGAGCGTGTAAGCATAATTGATCTTCCCATACAGTAATGATTATTGCCAGTAAAGTGCTTCAGATTGCATATGATAACAAAAAGCTCTTCTAGTGGTTCATAAGGCCATTAAGGAAGAAAAGCAACAATTGTCCCAGTTATCTGGCTAAGATAAGCTGTAGTGTCTAAGAATATATTGACTGGTGATTTATCTTATAGCACTCACTTCCAAACAAATTAATTGCATATAGTGCTCAAACATTTTGCTAATACAAATAAAAACATTATTTATTAGTGTTTTCACCTCATAAATTGACCATCTCACTATTTGATCATCTAGGGTCACACAAGAAAAAATTCAGAGAAGTACTTCAGCTAATAGCTTGCCTTAGCTCAAGACGATTGTGAAAAAACAATTTTTTAAAATCAACTTCGGTATAATAAAAGTGGTTAGTATTACTTTTAATAAAATGATTGAAAATTTTAACTCAACAGACTTTAATAGTAACAAATACAATTACATTAATTACATATATGTGCTCCAAGTTATTGCTGTATCCTCCTAATTAAAAAAATGAATCACTTCAGGGAGATTCTCGATTGCAAGGTTTCCCAAGATATCATTAAGTTTTAGCAGATATGTAGGAAAGGAAAATAAGTAGCTCCTCTGTCAATTATTTTGAGTCAAAACATAAAAGCGTGAAAAATCAATGTTTGATCCTTGAACCAGTTTATCAGGTTGATGGCTTGTTAACGCTTCAGAATTAATAAATCCTACATTATTGGCAAATACTGGCATTTTTCAACATTTGTCACATGTGCGAAGCCGAAAGAGCTAGTAGCTAATGTCTGTCGTAAACAAAGTTTATTGATTGGATAGCAACAGGTTTCTATGACTTAAGAGCAGAGGGAAATGCAGGCACGAGATATTTGCTGCCTAGAAATTATCAACAAACACCAATAAAATCATCAATCTTCCAGATTAAACAGTAATTAAACCGACCTCCACCTTTATATCACTGGATTAAAGAAAAAAAGTCAACAATATACACTGATGGCCTATAAAATGGGCAATTGAGGTTTTGTGAAGTATTCCAATCTCCAATCTGTAATGTCAGGACATTAGTGCACACATCATTATCTCAATTAACAGTTTAGCCACAACATTCACGACACGAATATGATGTCTAAAAAAAAAGTGCTTAACTAGAGTCAGAAAGGTACCTTCATTAAAATTACCTTTTAATGTATTATTTTAAATCTATAAAATAATGACTTTCCTAAACATATAATAGATAATATAATGATTGGATTTAAACCTTTATGCAGAACTATTTGCCTGCAATGTCATAAACTGTCCTTTCTCTTACTGGGTTGTTCTACATTTCAAGCATTATCTGTTCTCATCTCAAATTTCTGACACTTGCTGAGCTGAACTTTATGGGATGAGCTTATTGTTCACTTCGTCCCTCACCCCATAACAAAAGTCGGTTTCAAACTGACACTTAAAAAAAAGGCGCCTACAGCAATAACACACAGGGGTCTTAGGCCTAAATGAGAAGTGTGCCACTTCCACCCACTCAGGGGGAGGAAGACCAGGCTCGGCCAATCTGATTAAACACTATAGCAGGTGCTACAGTGGGAAGAAGAGCACTGAGTGATGAACAAAGGCAAATGCTGGGGTTTTAGGATAAGAATAAATCAGGCACTTGACAAAGAGAGACAAAGTGAGTGAGGTGATGGGTTTTAGAGGCCAGCCAAGGAAACACAAATGGGGATGGGAGCATCATGTTGGGATGGGGGAATGGGGGGTGGGGCACCCTCCAAAAGATGCAATTCCCTGCTTCCTTCCAGCTTTTAAGCAGCTGTATTTAAAATATGGCGTTCTAACTCTCGCCTGCCGGCACATGCTAACCGTATTAGAGCTTGGGCAACATAATATTCAAATCAATTGGATTAATAACAAGCTCAAATGCCTGTTAATTCTTTTTTTAACATGACAGTCGGGCTGTTGACTTCAGTGCCCACCCTACTATTCTTTTATGGGAACTAGGTGAGGATGTGCGAGAAGGCCATGGGCCAGCCTCTGTTAATAATTTATATATCCCCCCCTACTGACAACACATTTGGCAGGGGACTGTAAAATCCAGCCCATCTTTTTTCTTTCTTCTGGATTATTTTGACATCCTGCATTATGTAAGGACTGATTTTACCATGGCCCCTGCCCCTGGATAATGGGCAATGATCCATGCCGGCCCATATTTCCAAATTCAGATCAGTCACATCGCCAAATGATTCTCTGCCACATTAACACCATCTGACAGGGCCAAGCACCTGGAAACGAGGAGAGAAAATGTGCTGCATTGTAGTAGGCTTGAGAGGCTACACCAGTGAGAATGCCTGCCTTGATCTCGGCCTTAATTGGGCATGGCACAGTAGTTAGCACTGCTGCTTCACTGTGCCAGAGACCTGGGTTCAATTCCCAGTTTGGGTCACTGTGTGGAGTCTGCACATTCTCCCTGTGTCTACATGGTTTTCCTCCACATTCCTTATACATTCTGAAAGACGTGCTGATTAAGTGTATTAGCCTCAACAGGCACCGGACTGTGGCAACCAGGGCAATTTCACAGTAACTTCATTGCAGTGTTAACATAAATCTTACTTGTGACTAATAAGTAAACTTAAAAAAAACTTTTACTGAGCTTGCTGTCAAATAAACAGCAACCAGGAAATCCCAAGCACTGATTCCTGTTTTGGGGAGTTTAATAAAAAGAATCTACCTTATTTTGGCTGCCTCCTCCTCTCTGACCCTTGCTTGGAAAGATGTTGTGTGCTTGTCCTATAACTCATTTCATCTTCAAACCACTTACATTAAATGCGCTGGTGAGTTAAGAGAAAAATGGTGTTGGGCACACCCTCTCCTGTTCAATTGGCATGATCACCATCGGAAGGCACTTTCCCTAGGGAAACCCAGAAATCCTGGAGCACTGTAAAGGCTGCATTGAACCTATCATCATAGGTCCCCACCACTTCTTCCTGACTTTATGCATGGATAAAAACTAAGGGAAATTTCCAATTAAGTATTTTAGTATCCCTGTTCCTGTTGTTAATGATCAAGGATTAGATGACACAAAAGTAGCAATGTGTGATATTTAAATCATGGATTCTGAAATACAAATTTCGTGTAGCTACCCAGCTAATAATTAAGAACTGTAGCTGAACGTAAGGTTAATAGTGTAGAAGATTCGCAACATTTCCCTATTACCGAGAGACATTTATATTTCCTAAACAGCAAAGCACACCCTAACAGTAAATGAGCTGTTAATTCAGTGATTATGCCAGTAAAACAAACCACAGCAGAGATGTCATCAGATATTTGACATAAAGAATGACGTTTTCAGTGAGCACCACCTCAGCTTAAAATAACAATTCTTTTAAAATGATACTGATTGGAGACTGATTTATGTGCAACATATCTTGTGCATGCTGCCAATGGCTTGCTAATTGGAAAACTAGAAGCTTAAAGGATATGTATGACATGGAGGCTCCAGCTTCACTAGGACATGAAATTATTTCCAATGCCAACTTGTAGTTATTGATTTGTATGCATCGTCTAGCTGATTGCACCAGTAACAGACAGGATTAGCTAAATTATCAAGGAAAAACCAATGCTCTGCTGAATGAAGCAAAACCATTGCATGTAATGAATAAAGGTGACTAGAATAATGATGATTAATTCCATTTCCTAAAGAATACTGATTCCACTGAAAGAACAGGAGACCCTATTAGACTCTCATTAGCTCCTTTGCTGTGAAGGATATTTGAATTTGGAAGTGGAGCCAGTTTTACTACATGGAGAAAGTGCAATGTGCTCAGAATGCTGTCTGTTCACTGTTGGGTTCAAAGAACAAATAGCAACACTGGTTTGTCTTATGAGTGGACTGAGAACTTAGCCTGCCCAGGATTAGAAAAAAAGGGGCCACCATCAGGAATTGGTGCTACTTTGAGGGGTAACTACTGATGCTTTTTAAAGGTTTTCGTGAGATGTGAGCATGGCCGGCAATCAGCATTTGTTGCGTTCACTAATTGCCCTCTAGAAGGTTGCCTTCTAAACCACTGCAATCGATCTGGTATAGTACGCCCATTGTGCCATTAGGAAGAGAGTTCCAGGTTTTTACACAGCAAAATTGAAGGAATGGCGACATAGACCATCCAAGTCAGGATGGTCTGTGACTAGGAGGGGAACTTGTGGATGGTGTTGTTCCCTGTTTCTGCTGCCTTTGTCCTTCTAGGTTGTAAAGGTCAAGGGTTTCTTGATCCCCATGTAAGCCCCCAGTCATTTATTTTATTCTGTAAAATGTAATTATAATTGAAGGATAATCAGTATATGTTTCTTTGTTTGCTGTCTGTGGGAATACTTCAGTGTGGTTGGTTGCTTGCTTGCCCTACTGGCTGACATTAATATCATTGGATGCATGGTGATCCCCTTAGCATTAGGTTCAAACTAATATCAGTAAAGGGGAAAATCCATAGCATTGCAACGTTTATAGACAGCTTTTTTCAAGATCAGCAGTGAGCACTGGATCCGTTTGTGAAATCTGAGTTAGGGAGCTTATAATAATGACAGCTAAAAGTTTTAATCTTAACTAAATACTGGAAACTAATAGTATACTGCATGTTAAAAATAAACACCTTCAGTATATGTAAGACACAACTCTAAATTTCAGCCAGAGTTTTGCCCTGTGTATAACAGAAGTAAGGAAGAATGGTAAATTACTCTGGTGTTCAATGGTTTGATCGCTCTGAGTTTGATTATGTTTGTCTCTGTTTAGTGTTAACTGCACTTGATTGTTTAAATCTATAGGTGGAGCTAAAAAGTGAGAGAAAATTGATAACATTTTGAAAATGATATAACTTCTGTCTGATACCATACAGGATGGGATTTCCCAGCCATACTTGCCCCAAAACTGGAAAATCCCACCTTTCCATGGTCTGCCCCTCACCTACTATGATTCCCATGGTGAACAGAATTGAAAAATTCATCCCCGTGTGTGTGTGTGTGTGTGTGTGTGCGTGTGAGTACAAAATCACGGAAGTTCTGAGATGTTTTACAATATTGCAAATAAATTTAAAGTTTAAAGCTTATTTATTAGTGTCACAAGTAGTCTTCACAATGAAGTTACTGTGAAATCCCCTAGTCGCCATACTCCGGTGCCTGTTCAGGTACACTGAGGGAGAATTTAGCCGATGCACCTAACCAGCATACCTTTCAAACTGTGGGAGGAAACTGGAGTACCAGGAGAAAACCCACAAAGACACAGGAGACCTTGCAGACTCCACACAGACAGTGACTTGCTGTAGATTTGGAACTAGAGGCATCTCTGCATTGCTCCGAGATAAATCAGATATATTAGATGTACAGCAACTGACAAATACACAACAACTACAATTTATATTGAATCAGTATCAGAATTGAACAGTACTCCTACTCTGAAGCATTTCAAATGAATTTAGCTGAAGTTGTAATAATTTTTTTTGAAAATCTTTAACGATCGTGCATATGCTTGTTATAGATTTTCCTAAGTATAGACTTTATTTGTGAGATATTTTGTTTATAGGATATAATGAAGTACATACCAGGACTATAGTGCTGTATAGTTAATAGGAAGCATGATAAGGGGTTTTGTTTTAATTGCTGTACTTAACGTCTGCAAATATAATTTACAAAGTTGACAAAGGCTTAATCGTGGTATTTTTGGGCTATCATTAAACAGGTTCTGTAATAATCATCATAAACTTTGGAATTTTGTACCACTGAAAATTCCAGGAATTGAGTCATTGGCTGGTATTTTACAATCTCACTCTGGTGAGGCTTGTAAAATCCCACCCAAGGCTAATGGAGAATTCTGTTCTGCCCACTCTGATTGTGGGGTGGGCGTGGCAGTAAAATTCTGGCTATTAATTACGTTTAAGGCTGGGATAGACAGATTATTGAATCAAAGGGGAATCAGGAGCAAAGGAACTGGCAGGAAAATAGAGTTGTGACCAACATCAAATCAGCCACGATCTTAATAAGTGGCTAATCCTGTCCATATTTCTTGTCACTTTATGTTTTATGATAATTTTTGAAAAAATTATAAAAACAGAAAATGCTACAAATACTCAGCTGGCCAGATGGCATCTGTGGAGAGAGAAACTGAGTTAACATTTCAGGGGGGTGATCCTTCAACAAAACAGCTTTTCTTTCCCCTTTTCCTTTATTTAAATCAAATTTCTGTTTGATTTCTGTCTGTAGAATTTTCCCATCACACCCACCATGGGATTCATAGCAGTGGGACTAGGACCATGTAAAGGCTGGAAAAGCCCACCCAGAATATTACCTAACCTTGAAGAACATAAAATACGAAAGAAATTGGAACAGGAGTAAGCCGCTTGAGGTTAAGATAATAAGATCATTATGATGATCTTCTACCTCAGTATCCAAAAGTGTACCAATCCCATTTAGAACATATTCAAACAGAGATTGTCGACAGCCCACTAGCGTAGGGAATTCCAAAGATTCACTACTCTCTGACTGAAGAAATTTCTCCTTATCTCAGTTCTAAGTGGCTGCCCCCTGGTCTGAACGTTATGATACTTAGTTCTAGACATTTCAGCCAAGAGTAAGAGCCTCTCAGATTTTACGCCATTAAGCCCCCTAAGGATTTTATAAGTTTGAATAAGATCACCTCTCATCCTCCTACATGCCAGAGAATATAGGTTCATTCTACTCAATCTTTACTCCCAGGACAGCCTTTTCATCACAGAAATCTCCTCTAAGGCAGATACATCCTTCTTTAGGAAAAAGAGATCAAAACTGTTCACATTACTGCAGGTCGAGCTGCATTAAAGTTGCATAGAATTGCAGCCAAACTTCCAATACTCCAATCAATGGTTCCTCGAATGTCCCTTTGCTTTGCATGCATGGTGTCTTTAAGTTTACTGGACAATAGCACATGCTGTGTGTGTGCTCCACGTGTGGCACATTGCTGATTGCTATGTGGCTGCTTGCGGAGCTTGAAAGAATCTTGTCTCCAATCCCCATGCACTAAAGCTGACATACCATCTACTTTCCCAATTAGTCACTTAACCTGCAAGTTAACTTCCTGTGATTTGTGTACCTAAATCCCTCTTAATGTCTACATTTACTCATCTCTCACCATTTAAAGAACATTGTGCTTTTCTATTCTTCCTACCAAGGTGGGTCATTTCACATTGCCCCACAATATACTTTGCCTGCTGGCTACTTGCCCAATAACTTAACCTACCTGTATCCTTTTGCAGCCTGTTCATCCTCCTCAGTTTATTTTCTCACAAAGCTACAGAACTGCTATCGGACACCTGCCAAAACCATCTCGGAGCAGATATAGTGAGCATGTTGACAAGAGCGGCTGGGTGACAGACATTGTTCTTTTTGATTTTGACAGACGATGCCTCCCTGCAAAGCATAATACAAACCCTTAAACTAGCATTATGCAAAACACATAAAGGTAGTCTAATGCAAAAGAGTTCAGTTTATCCTGTGTTATTGCATTTTCAAAGAAAAATGTAATTCTCTCCTTACAATATTGTTTGCACCAAATCTTCCCCAATATTTAAAGGGTAATCTGCATTTTTTTTGTATTAAATCAAAAATCTTTCAATAGTTTGTTTCTCATAATGCTATTGTGGCTTGTTGCAAACTGAAAATTAAGCCCTGATGAAGGTTGATCTAAATTGTGTTGATTACATTGATCCTATACCATTCTGCTACATCAAGAAACAATGCTTTTCACTGTACACTAATACATCTGACAATAATAAATCAAATCAAAATTACATTGGAAAGTTATGAAAGGCTAAATCACAACATATTCTTGTAAACTTTGTTTCATTTTATAGATTGACAGAATTTTCACTCTGGTGATTTGCATTTTACTTCTGACAAAGATTTCAGGCAGAATAGTGCATTGTTATATTGGGCACTAGACAGAATATTAACAAGTGCATTTACCCTAATTCATAACTTTGTTACCTCTCGACAAAACTATTTCAGTGCAGTCCTGGTTGGTCCCCCATATTCCAGCCACTGTAAATGGGAGGTCATCCAAAACTCTGTTTCCTGTACCTTAACTTACAACAGGTTCCATATCTCTGGTCATCCTTGTGCTCATTGGCCTACTTTGGCCTGGGTCAAACAACATCTTGACTTGTAAAATCTCATCCTTATTTTCAAATCCCTCCATGGCCTTGATTAGCACTATCTCTGTAATCTCCTCACCCCTTCTATATACCTGTGCTCCCCTAATTCTGATCTCTTGTGCATTTCCAATTATAAATGCTACACCATGGTGGTTATGCCATCTGTTGTCTAGATCCCAACCTCTGGAATTCCCTCCCTATACCTCTCCCTCTCCAACTTGCTCCACTCCTTAATTACGTTCCTTAAATCTTACTTCTTTGACCAAGCTTTTGGTTATCTTACCTAATATCTCCTTACAAGTTAATGATAAAATGATATTGTGGCCCAAAATTCATGCTTCACTGCACCATTGGAGATTGTGCAGTGGCTATGAAGCAAATGCTGGAAATGGGATTAGAGTAGATAGATGCTTAATAGCCAGCACAGACAGGAATAGTTGTGTCTAGAGGTAACAAAGTTATGAATTAGGGTAAGTGCACTTGTTAATATTCTGTTTAGTGCCCAATATATCAATGCACTATTCCGCCTGAAATCTTTGTAAGAAGTAAAATGCAAATCACCAGAGTGAAAATTCTGTCAATCTATAAAATAAAACAAACAAAGTCTACAAGAATATGATGTGGTTTAGCCTTTCATTACTTTCCAACATAACTTTGATTTGATTTATTATTGTCAGATGTATTAGTGTACAGTGAAAAGTATTGTTTCTTGATGTAGCAGAATGGTATAGTATCAATGTAATCAACACAATTTAGATCAACCTTAATCATGGCTTAACTTTCAGTTTGCAACAAGACAGGATGGGCCAAAGCACAGACAGGATGGGCCAAAGAGCCTCTTTCTGTGTTGTAAAGCTCTATGATTCTAAACCAATAACACCCTTGGACTACCAGTCAACTTCCACTTGGTCTATGTAACATGTCATTTTGAGATGGGCATTCATGTTGGGAGTTGAGAAACAGCATAAGAATCATAGAATCCCTACAGTGCAGAAGGAGCCCATTCAGCCCATAGGTGGCTAGCTGGATGTGGAAACAGTGAAAGATGGGTGCCAGGTTAGCAGCATTTCTAGGGTGAGAGTAAAGGGAATATCTGAATATTAGGCATGAATCCTGCATGCTAGGAATTGATGTTGGGGTGAATGACAAGGATGTAGTGCTTTTAATGGAGAGAAGAGTCATAGAAGTCCTGTAAAGAAGCACTCACTGACCTTGCATGAGATCATTAACCTTCTTGGGGCACTGCAGCCAGGTTGAAAAGGTCAATAATCATACAAGTTTAAAAAGCACATAAGCTGCTAGAATCGGTCACACAGAGAAAGATATGAAAAAAACCATAGGTCTTGATTAAAGGAGACCCAGATAAACATCATGACCATAAAATGACACCTAAAACCTCCACTGAACATGTAGCTTTTAGTCCATGTTCTAACAAGAGACAATGGGACAGGGGACTTGATGCAATCACTGGTTAGAAAGATAACTTCATAATTGTGTAGAAGGAAATATGTGTTTGGTGATATTATAAATAGGAAGATGTGGACAAGTTGTAATTGAATAACTGTACTCTCATGTACGCATGATGTAAACCTAATCAATAGTTGTGAGTGGATATAGATATAGCTTTTGTGCAAATGTAAATCTTTAAGTGGTGCATTCGAATTTCTTATAACTGGATTTTAACTTACAAATGACTGTTTAATTCCTGGATCAGGGCTTTCCCTGGTGAACCACTAGTTGGGGCACTTGGGTCAATCTGCACTATAGTTTGTATTAAAGGCATTGTCTGAAACACCAAGAATCTTCGTTTGGATTTCTCGAGAGTGAGAGAGTGAAGTACATTGTACATTGTACATTTGTACTTTTTTCTCCCTAACATGGGTCCTCCCGATTCAGGTGTCAGAAATTTTCTTCCCTGACCATCTGCTTCTGACCTCTTCTGAGATTGGTCCTTGAGGATCTCCTGCCTTCATGAAACCATGGCATCTCTCCTACTGTCCTTCTCTAAAGCTATCAGCACTGCATTTGTGACCTCGCAGTCCACACTCTCTCCTGGTGACCCATTTTCTTTATTTTAGAATTGCAACAATCGCTTTCAGCAGAAGCCTCCTGTAATGCAATGCAGATTCAATTTAGGAGAGACAGACTGGCTTTAAGGTTAGAAAACTGGCTGCACCACATGGGATGAGCGAATATTGCATGGCTTCTTGCTAAGCACAGAGGTAGCTAGCAACAAGGTAAATGAGATGGTGGCACCAAATTTACATATTGCCTATAACCATAGTAACCATCATGGGCAGGTTGTGAATTCTAACCCCTAAAACCAAAAATTGACGCGCACCAATTTTCAGCCTAATATCTGCTCCAAATGCTTATGCAGGAATACCAAAGTGAAGACACTTTAAGTTTTATTCTAATAGTTTCCATTATTGAATCTTCTTCCAACAATTAAGTCTATGTTTATCAACTATGTTACTTAAATTACAGTGGCTACCTTTGATGTCCAAATCATGGCACAGTGGCACAGCGGTTAGCCCTGCTGCCTCACAGTGCCAGGTTCAATTCCTGGCTTGCATCACTGTCTGCATGGGTTTCCTCCAGGTGCTCCGGTTTACTCCCGCAGACAATGCTAAATTCTTCCTCAGTGTACCCGAGCAGATGCCAGAATGTGGCGACTTGGGGATTTTCACAGTAACTTCATTGCATTGTTTATGTAAACCTACTTGTGACACTAATAAATGAAACTTTAAAAAAAAATCATGCTGATCCAGTTTACTGTCTGGACTCACATGAGACAAATGCCGCTTGGATGATTTACCAAAAGGCCGATAGTACCTTTGGAATTGTCACTGAATTCACTGAGGATGGACCAGAACTGAAAATGAGAGGGAATATCAGTTGGCACAGACAATGACAAATTCAAATCAGTTGTTGATATGAATTTATTGAAATGTGCAAAAATAAATATTTTGGCATTTTGATATTTATATCATCAAAATTTCCAGTTGATTTTTTGTTTCATGAGTGAAATAAAATTCTACCACTGTCTTGTGGCTTTAACCAGCTGTAAACAATTTTCCTTTGGATAGCTTTGATCCACCAGATAATTATTTCATTTTATCAAGCTACTGCACACAAGAAGAAAATCCCTGCATATATTCAAAATCATTAAATAAAATGAACATCTAAGTTTTAATACGCGATGACTCTCACAACATTGATAATTAAACAACTATGAACAGGTAGGCTGTAAAATTCACTAATGGCCAATGGTAAGATCCCTCAAACCTTTTTTTCTAAATATCTGTCGATATGGCTTTGCACATTCAGGCCACAATTGTCCCCATCCACTACTGATGGTTAATAGACAATCAGTCTAGCTTTACTGGAAACACATGTGCAATTTTGTACAGTACTTAAAAAAAACTTTTGTTGTTGGCTAGCTTTTCTTCCTGACAAATGTACAGCTAAATTTGATAAGATAAAGTATTAGACCATAATCATACCTACAAGTGTCCAGGGAACTGACATTATCTGCAGCAGCAGGAGTAAGTCCAGCCTCTAGTCAGCCTTATCTCAACTCGCAGTAATACCAATGTGCAAAGAGCAAAAATTTAAACCATCAGATTGGCTGGATTTGATCAGTCTATCAGAGAACACCATTAACAAAGTAGCTGATCGGTGAGGGATCTGAAGCAACAGACGGATGGTTTCTGACAACATATTGAACACCTAGAACTGAAATTCTTCTTTCAATCACATTCAGCAAAAAAACAGAAGTTTGTAAGATGTGTTGGAATGGGTGGGGGAAAAGTATTAGTCGACTATTGGCCCGACAAACCTTAACAAAAATGTACATAAGGGCCTGCTAAATGTTAATTCTGATAAACCTTTCCATTGTAATAGATTAGAAGCTTTTTGAAAATCATCACATCTAATGTTAGTGAGTTAAACAAAGAGGGGAAATTTGGATGCCACATGGACAACATGGGAACAGAATCTATAAGGTATACTTACAGACGAAGCAGGAGAGTGAAATGAAATGTACAGAATTGTTGATAGATCAGAGACAACTCTGATCTATCAACAATTCCCTGTGGGAATATGTGAACATTAATGAGGGTGTGGAACAATGATTATTTTGAGAGTCTGATACAGCCTCTATATAGAAAATATGTGTACATATGAGGTTTATGCTGAACTTGCAGCAAAGTTACAGAAGTGGAGCAGAAATCCCAAGGTAATTCCTGGCAATTATGTGTCAGTCACACACATGATATTACTCCAGCCTACTGCTGTGATGATGAATATTATTATTTAGTGTGTGTCTGTGAGAGTGTGTGCATGCATGCATGTGTGTGTGCACATGTGTGTATGATTAATTAAATAAACTGGGGGAAAATTAATTGAGATAGCCCGTCTGTGAGAGCTGTGGGATAAAAGGGATAAAGATGTTAGGTTCATGCACCGCTAATGAGAGGTTATGGTTAGATGAACTTACAAGTAAATAGGTTGGATTTAAACTTTGCATTATGAGATAAGTATGGACTTGAATTTTAAGGAAATTCGAAAATGACAAGAAACATTTCTTATGAAGGTTGCATAAGTAAACAGGGTAGGTATATTATCTTTTATTGACCTAAAGGTAAAGGCAAGAGGAAAATGAGAAATTCTTATATTTGAAAAAATTGAGTTCAAAGAGGTGTTTAAGGACAGTGCAGTCTAAGAGGAATGGGAAGAGGGATATTTAAGGAAAGATATTTAGCTGAGTTGTGGTGGCTGTGTAGGGAAAATGTCCTGAGCCTTGATCTGTGCTGGCAGAAGGAATGAAAATTATACATTTGAAGCAGCCATCCAGTCATGACAAAATAAGTCATACAGAATCCACAGATGCTGTCAAACCTGCTAAGTTCATCAAGCACTTTCTGCTTTTAAGGCGGAACAGTCTTTGATTTCAAAAAGCAGTCTGCTTCTGAATCTTTCTTTTGCATTTCCACATCAGAGAAGAAGTGTTTAAGGAGTTTTGTGATATACTTTCATTAAAGTGACAGCAGTTTTTTGCCTCGAGTAATATTACTGTATTTTTACAGTTATAAATCTATAAGAGGGTTGTTGCCAAGAAGGCAGTTCACTTGTGTGTTCTGACCAAGTGCATTTTTTGGATGTTATTCTGTAAGGCTGTTTTAACTGTGTAACTTTAATCTTACAAGATTAAGGTTTTTTTCTTCTCAATAAATCTTTCAATTTAACTTCTAATTTTTAAACTCCTAAGGGAATTTTTGAAGTTCTATGCTTTTGGGGTCAGTATTTTTTCCTCCTCATTTTCAAAGTACAAAAAAATGGTTTTGTGATCAGTAAGACAGGTTTCCCTCTGTGATCTGACTTGCTCAGCAAAAAACACCTGCTGTGGTCATAACTGCTGAAATCTTTATAACAGGTTGAGCCCTGGAGGCCCAGCTCAGGGCACAGACATTTTAGGGCCCATTTCTAAAAACTGTTTGAATAAACATAGTGGCCATGGTGTGAATACCTCCATTGGCCATTAAAAGGAGATTTCAAGCATTAGTCTTGTATTAAAAATGTCAGCTAACTCAGTGATTTTTCACCTTTCCCATCTAGGGGTAAATTTATTCTAGCCTGCCAGACAGGAAACTCTCCATTTGCTTTCAAGGAATATAAATAATATTGTGTGATGAAAATGCACATCATTAACTCACCTTTTCAAGACATGACAGTCCTCATAAGCTGCTTTTTAATGGCAGCAATTTCAGTGTAAAGTCAGACTGATGTAAAATGACCCTTTCCCACCTGGCGTGTTCGGTCAAATTTACCCATAAGATTATTATTATTGGCACCAAAGACAAATTAGTCCAAGGAAAGAAAAGTTAAGTTGGACAGCCTTCAATTTGTCAGAGTTAATAAATTCAGTTTTCAGAGATATATCATTCTGTGGATATTTTTCTTAAAAGTACTTATTGAAATTTCATTCAACATTCATCTTCGGGCGCATTAAAGAAATAGCTAGGGAATAGTGCCAATTCTACCCATGAAATGATTTATCTAAGTCTAAATACAGTTTTTAATTCTCTTTAGAATGGTGTCTGTAGGGAAATATCAATTACAGTTAGGTCTGCTAGTGCCATGTGCACTCAAATCAGTACCTCTGCTTACTTGTTGTGTCAATTAACAGAACAATTCTGCAGTGCACAGTTGGATTAATGAAGTTGGTGACATTTAGATTGGTCAAGTGGCTCATTAGCTGCTTAGGATGTGTTAAAGAATCCTTGTCACAAGATTAATATTTGACCCTCCTTTGAATGAAAGCTTTCTCACAGTGGTTGTACAATGCAAAATTGTGGATTCCCCCATGTTTTTATCGAGTTTGTTGATAAAGCTGAAAATCAGGAGTGGCTTGCATGTATTGCAAAACAAATTTTGATTTCTTGAGGAGCTGAATTTGTTTTTCAAATTGATAACAGGAGTTCAAGCAGTGGATCCGCAATAGAAATTGTGATCTTAAATACCATGTTTAATTGAGGCTACACTATATAGTTCTCCCCACTGGCCAACTCCCAGCCCAGTATTTAAGTTGAGGCTTATTGGTGAGGGATTGAAAGCAATCATAGTATAGAATTCACCATGAATAAACGAATGGTTACCCTGTGCGGCTTGGAATCCTCCAAAGTGTTCTTTAAAGAACCATCAATGTCTTCTTATGAGGATCAGTTTAAATTATCCCCACTTTTTACGTACTTTCCCACTCAGAGCATCTACTGGGGCCTATTCATACCAACACCCTCCTGATCACACCAACTACAGAGCTCTTAAACATTGCTGGTGATGAACACAGTTTCTCTGTGGTTCCTCCAGAATGTCCGATCCCATGAAAACAACAGCTGTTTCATCCACAATTTAAGAACATAAGAACTGGGTCCCTCAAGATTACTTTGCCCTTTAATAAAATGATAACTAATGTGACAATGGCATCAACTACACTTTTCTGTCTGTTCCCCATAACCCATGACTCCACAATCATTCAAACGGTTTGTCAATCTTAACCTTGAATATACTCAATGACTGAAGGGGGAATCTTACCTTCTTGTCCAGCTGGTTAATGGGCAAGGCAAGCTGGTAATATCAAGGAAGAGTCAAAAAATTGGGTTTGTGATGTTACCGGCACCTAATCAGCATCGTGCCCAAAAAGGGCGTGAAGCTGATTATCATATTTAAATATATTTCAAATCTCATTTTAATAGAATTAATGAGCCTGGGACACAATTGTCTGGTCTCACTTTCCTTAGCAGCCTTGCCGGTAAAGATCTTCACATGCAAGGATCACGTATGGTCTCCATCAATGAGGACCTGTCATGATGCCCTCGCCAGTAGGACTGGAGGCCCTTGAGGACCCCTTGAGATAACAGGGGCAGGGGGGTGCCCCTTGGGCAGTGCCAGCCTGACACCCTGGCACTGCCTGTTGGGCATTCTGGCATTGCCAGACTAGCACACAGTGCCAGCCTGGCAGTAGGCAGTTCCGAGGGGCACAGCCTAAGGAGGCAAGGCCTACTAAGAGGAGTGGGGCATGGAAGCGGGCAGAGGGGATGCTGTACACTCTGTAATTGGGATTGAGGGTTGCTGCGCACTCTGCAATTGGGATTAGAAGGGCAATTGGCCAGTAATGCAGGGGAGAAAGTGTGATTGGCTGGTCCGTGCTGGGGGGGATGGGGAAATTGGCCAGTCCATGTAGAGGAGAAGTCAATCAGCTGTAGAGGGCAACAATAGCTGGGGGGAGGCAGTGGTAGATCTCTCTGTTCTGTGCAATTGCACAAAACAGAGAGATCTGTGTATGTGCAAAGGTGCCCTCTGCCGCAATCTGCTGGCTTTTGGGTGAGCGTAGGCCCCATGCCGTCCCCCTGTTAGCAGGAAACAGATCTTGCTTCATAGAATGTGGTAAGATTTGATTTTTAAATCACTCAAAAAAATTGGCATGTTCCACTCCCATTTTCACGTTCACTTGGCACTTAGAATTTCTTTGGTAAGATTGCCCTCTCACTCTCCATAGCTCTCTGAGGTGGAGAATTCCAAAGAAACATGACCCTCAGGAGAAGAGATGCCTCCTCTTCTTTGTCACATCCTTATTGTGGAGAAGGTTTGGCTCAAGGCATTAACATATTGCCCAAATCAAAAAAGCCCCTGCTTGGTTATATTTCCAACACCTGTTCAACCTAAAATACTGAGGTGCAGTGTGAAGCATATTAACAAGTCACACTTTGGTGTGTTTCCTCTTCCTCCTTCATTGAGCAGCCTAACACCTTTCTTGTAACTCCTGTGCTGTGTCACTTTTCATCCATGGAGACTCCAATCTTTATCTCAAACCCCTATACTTGTGATATCACCACCATGTTTTTCTCTCTGAACGTTTCCCTGCATGTTATGATCTTTGGCTAGACTCTGACTGTGGGGGAGGTCCGCTTAGGGACCTATAACATTTTGTTCAAAGTAGACAACTTTGAGATTCATGAGGCTTGTTAACCTCAAGTTTCCACAAGTTTTGAATAAACAAAAAGAAGCTTTTTTATACACAAGTTCAAAAATAGAAAACAATTTACCTATCTTATACCCTAATGTTCAGGGTAAGTATGAGGTACATGCGAATTAACAAGCCATGATTGAATGCTACACAATAAGTGACAGATATGATCAAAATTAATTCCATAGATTTCTTGGCCAAAATTCTCCAGCCTCCCACCTGGGTTGGGATTCCCAGGCATTAGTCATTCTGTGAATCAACCAATCTCACTGACATTCCATCTCTCTCTGAGGGCTTTCAATCTTAATCTTCAAAGATCTCACCTTGAAATTGTCTCCAAATGTCGCTCCAACACAGACAGTTTCAATGACAGCCCACCTCACAGAGTTTCAATCTCACCTTCTGAGATCCAATTTCCCTTTATTCCTGAGTACACCCAATCGTCAGCTTCCAAACACCAAGTTCAGCTCTCCAGCCATGCCAAGCAGAATACCACTGCTCCAAAAGGGGTGTCTTTCCTCCAAAGATCTTCAATTCAAATTTGCTCCCCACAGCCCTTTCTCTAACTTAGAGGCTGATTCTCTTCTCCTTTCTTCTTTCTTAATTTAACTGGCACCTGATTCTGTACCATCTTTGTCACTTACCTGGGACTTCTTTAGAGACTTCACCCTAACCCCATACCCTTGCTCTCTTGGACACTTCTCTTCAGATTAAACTCACTGACTGAATCAAATTGACTAGCCACTGACTTATGAACCGATCTGCTGACCTGCCAAAACAAGGACACAAGTTTAAGGTGCTGGGGAGAAGGTACAGAGGAGATGTCAGGGATAGGTTTTCCACTCAGAGAGTGGTGGGTGAGTGGAATCGGCTGCCGTTGGTGGTGGTGGAGGCGAACTTGTTGGGGTCTTTTAAGAGGCTTCTGGATGAGTACATGGGATTTAATGGGATTGAGGGTTATAGATAGGCCTGGTAGATGGGGATATGATCAGCGCAGCTTGTGGGCCGAAGGGCCTGTTTGTGCTGTAGTGTTCTATGTTTCTATGTAAGTGAGTCCCACCCTTGATAGCAGGCAGGAACAAAAGTAACAAGCAGTGGAACATCCTGTAACTTAAATATTACAATCTCCACCTTCTGCTGACTTACCACACAGATATTGAAAGAATGGATCTCATAATATTTTTCCCCTTGAGAGAAAGGTTTCACTACAGTGAAGATTTCTTTACTATGGCTTTACAAGTTCTTCACATTATAAACTGCTAATGAATAGTTTATTACACACCTATTTTGTTGCAGAAGTATACAAATTGCAATATAAAGATACAAAGGTGTAACCAAAACAAAAATAAATAGGGATTCGAAGAACTTAAACATCATAGAATTATCATAAATCAGTGCTTGCAATTTTTTCCTTTTCATTCTTAAGGGGCGATCTTACCAAAAAAATTCTAAATGCTGAACGAGCATGAAAACAGAAGAGAATTACATCCATTTTCTGGGCGTGCTCCCATGTGCAATCTCATGGCAATTAGAAAAGGAAGGGACAAAGTGTGATTCTTGCCAATGGACAGAGTCTATTCATGTCAGGAAACTGGCTGCTGACTGCTAGAGGGCGCCCTGATCTCCCACTCCTCCCAGATGATCACCGCTACCTTTCATACCCCGCGCCCCCCTGGCCAGTCACCATCCCCCTTTATCTTGCCCTCTCTCTCCAGCTGATTGTTGCCCCTGTTCAACTCCCCAGGCCAATCACCGTCCCAGCAATCCCCGATGCAGAGTACACAGCTCCACTTCAGACCCCGCCCCTCCCCATAGGCCCCTCTCCTTGGCATTGGCTGTTACCTGGTAGACACTGCCAGGGTGCCAGGATGTCCCGTGTCTGCCACTGCCACTGACCACCCAGAGAGGCTTCAATGGCATCTGACATCACTGGTGAGGCCATCACATCAGGCGCATCTCTAATCCTGGTGGTAAGGACCTCTACCAGAGAGGCTGTTAAGGCAAGTGATCCTAGACCATTGTGTCTCAGGCTCAGTAATGGAAATTAACTTAATAGCCTTTTGCCCTTTCCAGGCTGGAGGGAGTTTATGCTGGAGTAACAGATCGCATTGGCTTTGCATCCGGTTTCTCGCCTCTCTTGATACCACCGGCTCGCTATGCTGATCAGCTGGCGTGATGGTCCATAGCTCATCAAAGAATGATGTCCACAGCCCAATTGTCATTATTTTCATTCAATGTAGATTTAATTCCACTTTAAAGCTCATTTGCTGAAAAGTTGTAAATTCTCATTTCCAGTAAGATGAAAATGGCTTCTTAATGCATCAATAATTCATTTCTCCACTGATCAAAATCTCGTTTAGCTGTTTCAAGTATTTATTGACATGCTTTTTACGTTCGGACAGAAGTGTTTCATACTCCTGACTGGATTGATCTTCCAACATTTTAAGATCTCGGGGCAAGTCCAGAATGAGTGTGAAAATAGGAGAATTTCAGATCTGTTTTTTCAGCGAATCCACTTAGTGCATAAGAAAATCCTGAAATCTGACTTCTGCCTGTAGTTGGAGGGGGCAAGGCTTAAATCACCCAAAAGCTGGCTGATAGCAGCAGAGGGCATAATTATGCATGTGCAGGTCGCTCTGCTCTGGTCAGCAGAGAAACCTGTCATTCAGCGTTTGCCGCTTTCAGCTGGCCTCTATGGCCTAATCATGGTGCCCCCTCCACTGATCCTTTGGCCAATCACGAGCCCCCTCTAGCTGGACCAATCAATCCCTGTGACCCCCCCCATCACTGGCCAGACCGATTGACCCCTACCCAAATGCTGTGCAGAGTGGCAGTGGTGCCCTGCCCAACAGATTGCAACTGCAGAATGCGCAGAATTCCCCCCAATCATCCCACCCTCAGTCTGGCCATGCCTCCCCCAGTAGGCCCCATTCCTTGGGCACTGTTTGGCTGGCACTGCCCAAGGGGTAGCAATACCCCTGACCCCCATCTCCTAGGGAAGCCTCAATGGCCTCTGGTTCTATTGGTGAGGCCATCACAACTGGTCCATGCTGCTGGGGACCAGCTGTGATTCTTGGAGAGATAACCTCCCTTGGCAAGGCCACACAGGCAAGTGAGCCCGGATGATTGTGCCCCAGGCTCACTAATACCATGTAAATTAGATTTGAATTAAATTTAAATCATTTATTCAGCCTCATGTCAGAAAAGGGAGGTGAGGTTGATCGCGCCTGATACCCACTGCCGATAAGATTGTGAGAGGCAAGAAATTGGGTGCAAATCTGATTTCTCAGCTCTCTCGCGATCTTGCTGGCTCACTCCACCCATCAGCCAGTGGAGCGCAATGGTAAGACGACCCCCCCCCTTGTATTTTCTTCTGATTTCATTCCAAATGGCCGTTATTTAATTCTCTTCGAGCAGCGCCAATCATTTTTACTTTTCTTTGCCATATTTATATCTTTCAGACAATTCACAAACCACATCCTTCCAATTGTTGTTTGCAAATTGTCTGCTTGCCTGGATTCCTGCTTCTGCACCCTGTATGTCAGCACTGTAATTCAGTGTCTGACGCTTTCTGACCATCTTCAGGTTTCTTAATTTTCAAGACCACAGGTTCTTATACTGCTTCAGTATTGATGCATCAACCTCAGTAATTGTGCATTACTGAGCTTGATACATGAATACTGTGAATTGGGTCAGTTCTGCACCCAACTGAGCCACAATAGGGCAAGAGACTTTTATTCATAGGAATGGCTTTGGAACTATGACACTTTTTCCCAGGTTGCGGAAAAACTATTCTACTGACTAAATCGTTGCCCAATATAAAGTCTACATTTGCAGTAGATGATTTTGAAACAAATCCAACCATACAAGGCCCCTTCATCAGAGCACAACTTAAATTTACTCTATGAAAATTTACTCCATATTTCTCTTAAATTCCCTGTATTTATACATTCTGATTCAATGAACATTCTGAAGGACCGAATTCTTTGCAATAAGCTAACAATATGCTCTGAGCTGAATTGTTATTTCGGGATAACAATTTTTCAAGGTTCCTTCTTAAAGAACCGCTGTTTTGCGTACATTAGAATCTTTACAGTCTTCCAAGCATGACCTTTGTATTTGTCCCTTACCCAGAACTTTCTCTTTAGACCTTTCTCTGCCTCCTTTTCTTTTCTCTCTCTTCAGATTAAACTGACTCACTGATTGACTCAAATTGATAGTTCACTGACCTTTGAACTGATCTGTCAAAATATTCTAAGACGGAGGGCCCAACCTTGTTAACTCTCTCCGCTAAAACTGCCTGCTATTCCAGAAACTCCTAGGAGAACTCACAGAACTTCAGTTATTTTTCTCCACTGCCAGTTGTCTCCTTATCCCCTTACATCCTATCCCTTCCACTGCTGAAAATAACTGCAGAGCAACAACATCTGGCTACCTCCTAAACCTGAGTTCATCTTAAATATATCTTCCTGTTCCAGTCTGTCCAATTAGGACAGATTGAAACAGCACTCAATAAGCATTTCAAGATGTACCTGGATCGGCACCTTAAGTGCTGTAAGCCACAGGACTGTGGGCTGGGTGCAGGAAGGTAGGGATAGAAAGGGCACCTGGGTGTCCTCAGGCTGTCATAGACAGTCGAATGGCCTCCTTCTGAGCTGTAACTTCTACGGTTATGTCCAAAGTTATAAATTGTGCTGTTCAGCTTTATCTCCCTTGTATTTCTCAACTTTACTGCAGCTTTTGACGTAATTATTCCACATCAGCCTATGACAATCCCTCAACTCTACTGTCTGGTTGAGTAGGACTGCCCTCACTTGCTTCTACTTCTACCTATCTGATCATAACCACAGAATCTCCAGCAGTGACATCTCTTCTGGACTCATCATTTCAATTCTTGATCATGATTGATTTACTGAAGATTGTGGCATATAAATTCAAAGTATCTATACACTAAAGGTAAATAAAACCATAGAATCTACAGTGCAGAGACAGGCCTTTCGGCCCAAACTGGTCCATGCTGACCAACAAACCCATCTAAGCTCCATTTGCCTGCATTTAACCTTTCCTTCCATGTATCTGTGCCAATATCTCTGCCTCATTCCCTCTGGCAGCTCATTCCACATATGTACAAGCCTTTGTGTAAAAAGGTTGCTCCTCAGGTTCCCATTAATTCTTTCCTCTCTTAACTTAAACTTATAATCTGCAGAGCTTTATTTCTCCCATGTGTTTTTGTAAGGCTCATGTTTACATAAAATAAAGAAATTAAAATATTTGGTTCAAAAGATTAATTAGTTGGATTTGTGATGAGATCTCATAAATGGTACACGCAAACAGTACATATATATTCAGAAAAATATTTTCAGAAGATTTTCGGAAGACACTTATAAACTGTCAAATAAATACTCATTAGGATAAGTTCCTGTAGTTAGTGCTTTTTTATACATATGATAATGCTACACAAGTTTTCATTTTAATTTGATAGTATATGCAGCCTTAATTAAATGTATTGTTTAATGAAAAGCACAATACCAGGCTATTAAAATGTGGGAAAATGACTTAAATAGTCCCTTGGTGGTTAGTCTTTTGAACATGTTTTCCTTCATTAATAAGAACTTGCATTTATATAGCATCTGTTACAATGTCCCAAAGTGCTTGACAGGCAATGAATTACTTTTGAAATGTTGTCAATGTTGCAATTTCTGAAAATATGGCAGCCAATTTGCACATGGCAAGGTCCTGCAAATAGCAAAGAACTTAATGACCAATTAAACTGTTTTAGTGGCATCAGCTCAAGGGCTAAATGTTACCCAGGACAACTCCACTGCTCATCTTCAAACAGAATCATTGGATCATTTACATCCACCCAAGGGGTCAGATGGGTTTAACATCTCACAATCAAAACTTTGTCAGAGTGTCCTGGACTGTCAACAGAAATAAAGTGCTGGAGTGGGATTTAACCCCATAACCATCTGGCTCAGAGGAAAGAGTGCTACCGTTGAGCCAAGGTTACATATATTATTGATAATTTTTTTAAATTGAACAACACTGATAAACAAAATGCTGCATGAAGTTAACTATTTGAGGTGTGTGGGCATTACCGATAAGACCAGTATTTATTGCCCATTCCTAATTGCCCCTGAGAAGATGGTGGTGACCTGCCTTCTTTGAACTGCTGCAGTCAGTGTGGTGTAGCTACACCCACGATGCTGTTAGAGATGTATTTCCAGGACTTTGACTGGGTAAAAGTGAAGAAACGGCAATTTATTTCCAACTCAGAATAGTGCATAACTTGGAGGTGTTGGCATTCTTACGTGTCTGCTGCTCTTGTCCTTTTAGGTGATAGAGGTCATAGGCTTGGAAGGTGATCCATAAAATCCCTACAATGCAGAAAGATGCCATTCAGCTCACTGAGTCTGCACTGAATCTCTGAAAGAGTGTCTCTTCCCCTCCCCCCCTCCCTATCCCTGTAACCCCACATATTTACCATGGCTAATCCACGTCACCCACATATTTTGAGACACTAAGGGGCAATTTAGCATCGAAGCAGGGTCCCTGGCAATATGTAGCAGCAGTGCTACCCATTGTGCACTGTGCCAAAAGAACCATGGCAATTTGCTGCAGTGCATCTTATAGATCATTCTCATTGCTGCCACTGTGTGTCAGTGATGGACAAATTCATGATTAAAGTGGTGAATGGGTTGCCAATCACGTGAGTTGCTTTGTCCTGGATGGTGCCAAACTTTTTGAGTCTTACTGGAACTGCACTCCTCGAGGTAAGTGGAGCATTTTCCATCACATTCCTGTTTTGTGCCTTGTAGATGGTGGACAGGCTTTGGGAGTCTGTTAGTGAGTTACCTGCCATGGAATTTCCAGCCTCTGACATGTTCTTGTAGCCACAGTATTCCTATGACTGATGCAGATAAGTTTCAGATTAATGGTAACTCCCAGGATCTTGATGGTGAGGGTTTCTGCGACTGTAATGTCATTGAATTTAATTTTTCCATTCATTTGTGGGACATGGGAATGTCAAGGGGATGAGCTTATACTCTCTCTTGTTGGAAACAGTCATTGCCTGAACTTTTGAGGCATGAGTGTTACTTGCCGCTTATCAACTCAAGACTTAATGTTGCTTGGGTCTAACTGCATGTTGGCATGAACAGTTGCAGTATCTGAGAAATAAAGAATGAGATTGAACACTGGGCAACCATTAGCAAACATCCCCACTTCTGACCTTATGATGGAGGGAAGGTCATTGCTGAAGATGGCTGAGCCTAGGACACTACACTGAGGAACTCCTGCAGAGGTGTCCTGCGACTGAGATAATTGACCTCCAACAAGCACAACCATCTTCCTTTGTGCCAGGTATGACCAACCAGTGGAGAGTTTTCTCCCATCCTGCCCATTTTCTTCGATTTCACTTTGCTCCTTAATGTCATATACAGTCAAATATTACCTTGAAGCTAAAGACAGTCACTCTCACCACACTAGTGAAATTCAGCTCTGCATGTTCAGATTAAGGTTGTAATGAGGTCTGGAGCCGAGTCATCCTGGCAGAGCCCAAATGGAGTATCGGTGAGCAGGTTATTATTGTGTGAATGTCATTTGATAGCACTGTCAATGCCACTTTCCATCACTTTTCAAGTGATTGAGAATAGATTGATGGGGTTGTAACTGGTCAGATTGGATTGTCGTATTATTTGTTGATAAGACATATGTGGGTATTTTCTACATTGTCTGTGCATGTCAGTGTTGTAGCTATACTGGAACAGCTTGGGAGGGAGTGTAGCTAAAGTAAAGTTAAAGTTTAGTTATTAGTGTCACAAGTAGGCTTACATTAACACTACAATGAAGTTACTGTGAAAATCCCCTGGTTGCCACACTCTGAAGTCTGTTTGGGTACAGTGAGGAAGAATTTAGCATGGCCAGTGCACCTAACTTGCATGTCTTGGACTGTGGGACACAACTGGAACATCCAAAGGAAACCCATGCAGACACAGGGAGAATGTGCAGATTCCACATAGAGTGTGACCCAAGCCGGGAATCGAAACCGGTTCCCTGGCACTATGAGGCAGTACTGCTTACTAATGTGCCACCATGCCACCCTTTTGGGGACTAATTCTTCAATACTACTGCCGGAATGTTGTCAAGGCACACGGTCTTTGCAGCACTCTGTGTGCTTAGCTCTTTCACTGAGTAAATTAAATTTACATTTGGTATTTGTGACGGTGGGAATCCAGGAGAAGGCCAAGATGGATCATCCACACAGCACTTCGAGGTGAACATGGTTGCAAATGTTTCAGCCTTCTGTTTGGCTGCTTAAATCTCCATCATCATTCATGACTGGATGTAGGACTGCAGAGCTTGGATCTGATCTATTGGAAAAATATATTTCTTTCTCTAACATGCTGCTTCTGCTGTTTCACAGGTATATAATCTTATGGTGTTGCTTCACCACGATGGTACCTCATTGACACTATCCAGGACAAAGCAGCCCACTTGATTGGCACCACATCCACAAACATTCAATCCCTCCACAACTGAAGCTCAGTAGCAGCAGTGTGTACTATCTACGTGATGCACTGCAGCAATTCACCAAAGATCCTTGGACAACACCTTCCAAACCCATGACCACTTCCATCTAGAAGGACGAGGGCAGCACATACATGGGAACACCACCATGTGCAAGTTCCCCTACAAGCCACTCACCATCCTGACTTGGAAATATATCATGATGTGGCGATGTCGGCGTTGGACTGGGGTAAAACAGAAAAAAGTCCCACAACACCAGTTTAAAGTCCAAACAGGTTTATTTGTAGCAAAAGCCACAAGCTTTCGGGACAGCCTGTCCCTTCATCAGGTGGCTGATCAGAACTCCCAGCCACCTGACAAAGGGACAGGCTGTCCCGAAAGCTTGCGGCTTTTGCTACAAATAAACCTGTTTGGACTTTAAACTGGTGTTGTGGGATTTCTCTCTGTTGGAAATATATCGCTATTCCATCACAGTCGCTGTGTCAAAATCCTGGAACTTCCTCCTTAATGGCATTGTGGGACAACCCACAGCACGTGAACTGCAGTGATTCAAGATGGCAGCTCACCATCACCTTCTCATGGGCAACTGGGGATGGCCAATAAATGCTGGCCAGCCAGTGATGCCCATGTGCCATGAATGAATAAAAAAAATTGTTTGCCTGGTGCTGCTCCTTCACTGCTAGTCAGTGAGCCAGGGATAATCTCCTGGCTTAATGATAATGGCAGAGTGAGCAATAGCTGGGCAATGGGGTCAACTGAATGACCTGTTGAGAGCTAACTGTATTGGTGTGGGACAGGAGTCACGTATAGAACATAGAACATTACAGCGCAGAACAGGCCCTTCGGCCCACGATGTTGCGCCGACCAGTTTAAAAACTATGACCCTCTAACCTAAACCAATCCCTTTTCATCCATAAACCTATCCACGGATCTCTTAAACGCCCCCAAACTAGGCGCATTTACAACCGCAGCAGGCAGGGCATTCCAATCCCTCACCACCCTCTGGGTAAAGAACCTACCCCTGACATCCGTCCTATAACTACCTCCCCTTAATTTAAAGCCATGCCCCCTCGTGCTAGCTTTCTCCATCCGAGGAAAAAGGCTATCACTATCCACCCTATCTAAACCTCTAATCATCTTATATGTTTCAATAAGATCCCCTCTTAGCCGCCTTCTTTCTAGCGAAAACAACCCCAAATCCCTCAGTCTCTCCTCATAGGACCTCCCCTCCATACCAGGCAACATCCTGGTAAACCTCCTCTGCACCCTCTCCAAAGCCTCCACATCCTTCCTATAATGTGGGGACCAGAACTGCACACAATACTCCAAGTGCGGCCGCACCAGAGTTGTGTACAGTTGCAACATGACGCTGCGACTCCTAAATTCAATCCCCCTACCAATAAACGCCAAGACACCGTATGCCTTCTTAACAACCTTATTTACTTGATTCCCTACTTTCAGGGATCTATGTACACATACACCTAGATCCCTCTGTTCATCCACACTATTCAGAGTCCTCCCATTAGCCCTCTACTCGACACATCTGTTATTCCTACCAAAGTGAATTACCTCACACTTCTCCGCATTAAACTCCATCCGCCACCTCTCGGCCCAGCTCTGCAACCTGTCTAAGTCACCCTGCAAACTATGACACCCTTCCTCACAATCTACCACACCTCCGACTTTGGTGTCATCAGCAAATTTACTAATCCACCCAACTATACCCTCATCCAGATCATTAATAAAAATTACAAACAGCAGTGGCCCCAAAACAGATCCCTGAGGCACACCACTCGTAACTGAACTCCATGACGAATATTTACCATCAACCACCACCCTCTGTCTCCTATCTGCTAGCCAATTCCTGATCCAATTTCCTAGATTACCCTCAATCCCATACATCTGCATTTTCTGCAGAAGCCTACCATGGTGAACCTTATCAAACGCCTTACTAAAATCCATATATACCACGTCAACTGCCTTACCCCCATCCACCTCTTTGGTCACTTTCTCAAAAAACTCAATAAGGTTAGTAAGGCACGACCTACCCGCTACAAAACCATGCTGACTATCTCCAATCAATTCATTACTCTCCAAATAACTATAAATCCTATCCCTAATAATTTTTTCTAAAACCTTGCCCACAACAGAAGTAAGACTCACCGGTCTATAATTCCCAGGGAAGTATAGGCCAGATGTACGATGACAAAGTTTTTTTTCCTCAAGGAAATGAGTGAACTGATTTGTTTTTTAGGAGAACCCAGCAGGTTTGCCATTGTTTTTACAGATATCAGGCTTTTTTTTTATTTGCAGATATTTTAAGTTGAATTCAATTGGAATGAAGAGTCAGCCTGCTGGCTATAGTAAAATGTAACAGACGTGAAAGTCAAACAGGGATGATTTTCCGGTCTTGCTGCACCTGGCATGGATTGCACTGATCCTGGAAAATTGTGGTGGTTCTAAAAACGAGTATTGGGCTCAGCACCAAATGGCTTGCAAAGGTCCTGCTCCCTTTCTACTGATGCAAACCAGACTGCACCGAGATAGCATGTTTAAAATAGCATTTAAATATGCTTAACCTGTTCAGCGCCGGATTTTCCCAGCTCCCGGAATAATCTCATCCTTGGGTGCGATGTGAGTCTGGCGAGAATCACTATTGGTCTCCCCTAGTGGAGACCAGGCACGATGGCTATGCTGGGCAGGCTCTGAGATCATGGCATGGTCAGTGTAAAGCTGGCAATGCCCACCTGGCACACTGGCAGTGTGCAAAGGCAGGCTTATGCATACTAGAAAGTGTCCCAGAAGCCTTACCACTAACACATCCCACCATGGTGACTGTGTTTGTGCTGGTGGATGATGGGGATGTTGCCTGTGTCAACTGGCAGATGCTTTTCTCGAAGCTGTACTCAGAGCTATCCTCAGAACCTTCCCGTGTTGGTGGGGGCTGCCGCACGCACACTAATTCCTGACAGCATGATCTCATCCTAGTCATCCCCTGCAAAAGATGACAGAGGGCAGCAGGGTGGCACAGGGGTTAGCACTGCTGCCCCACAGGGTTCAATTCCTGGCTTAGGTCACTGTCTCTATGGAGTTTGGACATTCTCCTCGTGTCTGCATGGGTTTCCTCCGGGTGCTCCAATTTACTCCCACAGTCTGAATGACGTGCTGGTTAGGTGCATTGACCCAAACAGGCACCGGAGTGTGACCTCTTTTAAAGGTCAAATAAACAAACTCAAGTTAAATCAGGACAAAGTAAAAAGGGCAGCTCCCCAAACAGAAGGGGAACAGCCCGAACAAAATCAAAGTACAAAGGAAACTTGAAAACATCAAATTAAAATGTGATTATTAGGGTCGATAATGCACCCCAGCCCTTGCGGTGCCCAACGGGCGGACTAGGGGAATTCCACAGTAAATTCATTGCAGTGTTAATGTAAGCCTTACTTCTAACATGAATAAACAAACTTTAAACACACCTGGTTCTGTGCAAAGAATGGACAAGTATCTAGGCAGATTGCAACTTACTTCAGAAAGGATATATGGATGAAGGTTTTGTGGCTCCTCACTTCGTGGTGATGCCAACCATGGCACTATTCTAAAGGGAGGCAGGAGGGGTAGTTCAGGGACACCACCTCTGGTTTTCTCTCATTCCGTCGTGATATGGACTAACTTCACCTGAGGCAACATAAGGTAGCGGATTGAATGCCTGACGGCTGAAAGGCTGCAGGGTATCTGGATGTTGGAAGTTGGGGCAATCAGGTATATGTCAGCACCATGCCTCAGCAGGCAGGGATTGTAATGGTGATGCAAGAGAGGTTGGAGGTGCTGGAAGACCATACGGCAGGGAGTGGATTGATGTGGACATCCCAGCACAATGGACGGGACGAACGGCAGCACAGGATGGACACTCACACTTGCTGCTTGAACAAAGCCATTCATCTTCTTTCAGCACTGTCCGCTGGTCCTCTATGCCATTGTGCAGACACTGACTGTCCCTGCCACTGCTCCTCAGGCTGCAATGCCAAGCCAAGCCAGATATCTCAATGGAACAAGAAGATCCTCCTCCTCCACAGCTTCTAGCAGCTGTCTGAGCTCAACCTCTGAAGCGTGGAGCTGTTCTGTGTGGCACCATCTTCCTGGCGTGACTGACTGTGGCTGCAGTGGGGCATTCAAATGCAGCTCTCCCTTGCAAAGGGCACACAGCTGCAGCCATTTTGGGCAGTCACATGCCTGGAACCTCCATGATTCACATGGGGGCTCTTTCAATGCACTAAGTGCCAAAAGATTGCGATGCCGAGAGACCAGCATGATAGCAAAACATACACGAGAGCAACAAAACAATCTACATTTAAATAACCTTTTCACAAAGGAGATATTAGGACAGATGACCAAAGCTTGGTCAAAAAGGTATGTTTTATGGAGTGCCTTAATCATAAGTGGTGGTGAAGCAGCGAGTTTTAGGGACGAAATTCCGGTTACTTTGGCAGTTTAAGGAATGACTGTTGATAGTGCAGTAATTAAAAGTGGGGATGTGCACATCTCTTTAACCTGTGTTTAATGGTCTCTCCACTCACGTTGTCTGTACCTTTCAGACTTGATTACCTATAAAGATTTGCAATCCAATCATTATTTTGTAAATTGAGTTTGTGTCTTTATATGTCCTGTTTGCGACTAGAACTCCCACTCACCTGACAAAGGGGCAATGCTCCGAAAGCCAAAAGTGGCTTTTGCTACCAAATAAACCTGTCGGACTTTAACCTGGTGTTGTGAGATTTCTTACAATGTGCACGAAGCCAGAATTGACGGTGCACAGGAGATCTTGGAGGGTTGTATGGCTGGAAGAGCTGTCAGGGATGGAATAAGAACATAAGAAATAGGAGCAGGAGTAGGCCATCTAGCCCTTCGAGCCTGCCCCGCCATTCAATAAGATCATGGCTGATCTGAAGTGGATCAGTTCCACTTTCCCACTTTCTCCCCATAACCCTTAATTCCCCTGTCTATCAAAAACCTATCTACCCGTGACTTAAATATATTTAGTGAGGTAGCCTCCACCACTTCAACGGACAGAATTCCAGAGATTCACCACCCTTTGAGTGAAGAAGTTCCTCCTCAACTCCGTTCTAAACTGCACCCCTCCCCTTATCTTGAGGCTGTGCCCTCTAGTCCTGTTATCCTTTCTAAGCGGGAAGAATCTCTCTACCTCTACCCTATCCATCCCCTTCATTATCTTATATGTCGCTATAAGATCCCCCCTCATCCTTCTAAACTCCAACGAGTACAGACCCAGTCTATTTAGTCTCTCTTCATCGGCCAACCCCCTCATCTCCGGTATCAGCCTAGTCAACCTCCCCTGCACCCCCTCGAAGGCCAAAATATCCTTGCGCAAGTGCGGCAACCAAAACTGCACACAGTACCCCAGCTGCGGCCTCAACAGTGCCTTGTACAGTTGCAGCAAGACCTCCCTGATTTTATATTCTATCCCCCTCGCTATGAAGGCCAGCATCCCATTCGCCTTCTTGATCACCTTCTGCACCTGCAGACTGGGTTTTTGTGACTCACGCACAAGGACCCCCAGGTCCCTCTGCACCGTAGCATGCTGCAGCTTTTCGCCTTTTAAATAATAATCCCTCCTACTATTATTTCTGTCAAAGTGGATAACCTCACACTTGCTAACATTATACTCCATCTGCCAGGTCCTTGCCCACTCGCTCAGCCTATCCAGATCCCTCTGAGACCATGGTGTAATTTTAAAATAATTCTAATCATAAATTTAGGAACAAGGTGCTACCATACCCCATAGGGGATAAGCAACATTCTACCATCACAAACATTTTCTGTACGTTTACAGGGTTTCTGAATTTTACTAACTCACAGTTAGAGTCAGTACGTCTTTCAGCCACTTACTTTCAGTTACGTACATTTTGTTAATGTATCTCTGTCATATTCAGTAACAACTATAGATTACTTTTAGTAAGACTACTCGTAAAACACCTTCACACTGGAGATGAAGCAGTATTTATGGCAACTCATTAGTGGTTCTATTTCAGTGCATATTGTTCAGTATGACCAGCTGGCCATTTCAAATACTCGTGGCTTTCTCTCATCCACTGACATTGATTAGTATGATAAGCGCCTTCACCAAGCGGAGCATGTGAACTGACTGATAGGAGCATCAGAGTGTTCCAGAGCTGATTAAGTGCCAGCTTCTCCTGATTGTGATCTGTTCTCAGCTGCTATTGTTACTGATGATTTCCTGCTCCAAGACATTGGAGTTTGTCCACCGATCTGAGTTCATCTATCCCGAGATATTTGTGTTTGATAAGCAGTGATTTTATTTTATCCCATGCTGTTAAACTTGTTAACAGTGATTCACTCTACTTAGTCAACATTATCTTTCGGATCAGTCCACTGAGAGTGCAGCGGAGAAACAGCAAATTAGGTCGGGACTGGGATTAAAGCAAATCAGCAGCCCATTATAAATCTCTCTCAATTTTCAATCCCACTGACTTCACATTAATTGGAAAATGCAAGTTGGCAATTCCTGTTTTGCAAATGTTAGTTACTTCTTTGAAAATAATTCCAAAAGGACGCACGAAGATACACGATGGTAATAAACAAGGATTCAGATTCAGACAACTGAAGTCAATTTTAGTTCACAACAAGTTCTTGCAGCTCCCTCAGCTCCATTATACTGTTAATTGTCCGTTGTAGATTGGGATAGTCTTGTGTCATGCTCATAACAAACCCTTTTTAAAATGAGTAAACTTGCTTTGATTTTTCTCTCAGTTTTCCATTTGCTATTGTGATACAGCTTGCGATATTCCTATTTCCTGTCCTCGCTTTTTCGTTTTCGGCTGCCCTCTTGCATCTTGTGGGATGATACCGACGTACATGCCTGTGCGATGCCTTACATCTCTTTAGGAAAATGACATTTAGTCGCAGGTTTAGTCATTTGTTTCCCTTGTACAACTGTGTAACTGATTGTTTGACATTTTTTGATTATTGTAATATCATGCAGCGTCCTTGCAGGAAACTTCTCCAGAGTGTGGATCCTGATTTCCCATCTTGCATCACATTTCTATGGAAATTATTTATCCCACAAACATGGAGGTGAGAATAGAGCAAGATGAAACAGCATTGAATTTTTGGTTAGGGGTTAAATGAGATAAAAGCAAAGAATGTTTTGATAGTGGAAAGGGAAATACAGGTTTATGTCCTTGTGTATGTAACAGTTTGGACTTTCAGAATCTCCTTTTCTCTTAACATTTCAGCAGCAGTTCTCATAAATGGGAGCTGATCCTGACAAATTGGAAGCTGCAGCTTTCCTGTACACTGCCTTTGCAGAGCTGATTTCCTGCAGAATGAATAATTTCTCATACTAAAGTTTAATTTGCCAGTCTGCACTCCCACCTGGAACATTTGCCCACCATAACACGTGGAAAGGTGGACACACATTGCCCACCATTCATCAAATGTACATTCGTACAATGCTGACACATCTGCTTTGAAGGCGATTAGACGTAAGGTTGCTGGGAGATCTGTTTTTATGCAAATCAGTTGGAGGGGCTGTCCGCCTACCAGCAGTGGCAGACTTGAACCAGGCATATGGATGGCATTACTGTCCCTTGGGTGAAACTCCATCCTGCCCCAATCAGTAATTATGTGACAGCGACGATAGAAGTGCCAACAAGCCCGTTGAACCAACCAGCAGCAGTGGAGATTGCTAAATCAATTGCAAGGCCATCACATGAAACAGCCCAAGGATGTGTAAGGCTATCCAAATCCCAACCAGCTGTTACTGAAACCCTGCAGCCAGCTGGCACACTTAACTCGTTTCACAGTTAGGGGAATCACTTAAAAGTAGTCTGCTGGGGGGTTAAATATAACACATAATCTACCAACAGTAAGTAGCACTGTGGCAAAACAATGGCAACATCCCTCATACATAAAAGAAAACAGGAAAATAAATTGGTGCACTTGATTTGTACCTAATGCTGAGATTTTATTTATGATTGTGAAGGGTAAGGTATCAGCTCAGCATTCGTGGGAACTGAAGGAGTGCAAATGATGGGGTTTCAGATAGTGTTTAGAGACATTTGTATATGTGGACAGGAGAGATAAAGTTCAGCTCAGGCATATGGCTAAATGATTCTTGGTTGCACCGGTGTAACAGGAGCTAAATGCTCACAGTCACTGACAGCCTCCTGCTCTGACACTGATTCCTGATAGTCCTTTCCTCCTGTATGATTAGCACTGGATTGTACAGCACTCCACCTGCCTGTTTGAAGGCAGGGGTCTCGCAAATCCAGCTCATGAACTGACCGCTGCCTTCTCACCCAGTCCTGATGTGTCTCCCATTATCTGGAAGGGCAATGGAGGTGGCAGGGGCCATAGAATCCCTACAGTACAGAAGAAGGCCATTTGGCCCATCAAGACTTTACCGACCACAATCCCATCCAGGCTGTACTCCCGTAGTCCCACACATTTACCCTGCTAATCCCTCTGATACTATGGGACAATTTAGCACGACCAATCAACTAACCCGCACATCTTTGGACTGTGGGAGGAAACCAGAGCATCCAAGGGAAACCCACGCAGATACGGGGAGAAACTTCACACAGACAGTGACCCGAGGCTGGAACTGAACGTGGCTCTTTGGTGCTGTGAGACAGCTATGCTAACCACTGTGCCACTGGGTGGGCCACATGCCCTTAGGCCTACTAAAGTCCTGAAGTGACATTTACAGGACACAGTGCCTCATCCCAGCCCTGCTGCTAATTTACTTCGCAGAGGCGGGAGGCTTAGGCAGGTTTTACCGAGTAAGCTGCTGGGCATGAAGTGGGAGAATCTCCTTTGGAGGGTTCCCTGTGGTCATAGGATGCATCCACTCTCAAACTCATACCCTAGCCTTTAACAATTCCCCCCAGTTTCTGTGTCTTTCAAACCTAGCCCCCAGCTCCCGCACTGGGGCCTGCCAGTACCTAGGACTTCCTTCAGTCCACCTTCCATTGCCTCCTCTTTGTTGGGTTCTGGCCACAGGCCCATATGTGGCCACACTTGAACTTGATGCTCCTTAGACTGCAAGGTTTTAAGGAAGGACTTCATCCCCAGGGTTCTCATTCTGAGCTAATTAATGATCTGCTGAGGGTGAAACACTACAAGTCAGCCAAGTCAGTGACTTCCAATCGACTTATTCATTGGGGAGGTGGAGAACATGACAACCCATAAAATCCAGCCCTTAGTATCACAAAGTGCAAACATTGAAGATCCTTGTGACCTTTTGTGGACAATACTGAATTGCATATCCTAACCTATCCAGCCATATGGTGGTCAGCTTCAAGGTTTGCTGGTGCTTGCACAGGCCTCACTCCATAAGTATTTAATTTTTTTCTGTGGTTAGTTATGTTCATAGTTAGCAAGTATTCAGAAGTGGAAGATCTTGCTGACAAACCTCCTCTTTGAGGAAACGACAACCCAACTGGACTTTCGAGAGGCTTTTCTTAAGGTTGTGGATGGGTGACTATTGACTAAACTCAGCTCTCGGGATTCAAGGGAAGGCTTAAAATGTGGATAAGAAAATGGTTGAAGTGTGGAAAACAGTGTGCACTCGTTGGAGGAGTTATGCCAGTATTAGGAGAATTACTGAAAGCGGAGTTTGATGGCTTTATGCTAACTCAATCGGTGTTTTTAATTTACATCATTAACTTGGACTCAGAAACTCAATGGAAAATAGTCACATTTGCCGGTGATACCACATTAGAGTTAATTAACAAAAATCAGTGGGGTGAACAATGTAGTTAAACCAATAGAATACATCAGCAGAGGTAAATTCTAGCATTGTGATGATGCTGCACATTGACTACTGCACCTCATTCCAATCCCAAAAACAATCCCAGAGCCGATACAGGGACTATGATGCTGATCCACAGGGTCAGGGATCTGAAACATAAGAGAAACGGGATTTTCAAGCTGCAGTGAGCATCTGAGGGGGATGTAAAATTGTTGGAGTGAAAATTTAATCCACAAGACTGCTTTAGCTCACAAGAGTGGAATAAGGAGGTACATGTCGAGATGTGGATATACAGCCAGAAATTTTCTCCATACAAAGAGTGATCAACAAGTAAATTAAGCTTGAAGATAGAGTAATAGATTCAAAACACTGAAAGCACTTAAGAAACTAAGATTTACTAGGATGCTACCAGGACTTGATGGATTGAGTTATAAGGAGAGGCTGGATAGATTGGGACATTTTTCTCTGGAGCATAGGAGGCTGAGGGGTGATCTTATAGAGGTCTATAAAATAATGAGGGGTACGGATCAGCTAGAGAGTCAATAGCTTTTCCCAAAGGTAGGAGAGTCTAAAACTAGAATGTGGAAAGCCATAAGCATAGACAAGGGTCATGGGTGGAGGGGGGACTCATAATGTTAAAATGGTGGCGTGGGCTCGTTGGGCCGAAGGGCCTGTTTCCCGGGCTGTTTTGCTCTTTGTTCTTTGTTCTTTGAGGGCATAGTTTTAAGGTGAAAGGGGAGAGATACAGAAGTGTCCAGAGGGGCAATTTTTTCACAGAGGGTGGTGAGTGTCTGGAACAAGATGTCAGAGGTAGTAGTAGAGGGTACAATTTTGTCTTTTAGTAAGCATTTGGATAGTTACCTGAGTACAATGGGAATAGAGGGATATGGGCCAAATGCGGGCAATTGGGATTAGCTTGGGTTTTTTTTAAAAAAAGGGTGGCGTGGACAAGTTGGGCCGAAGGGCCTGTTTCCATGCTGTAAACCTCTATGACTCTAAACAAGAAAATATATTAGAATCTGTCAGAATAGACAAATAATCATGAGATCATTCAGGACATGTCTACAGCCGTTATGTTTCAATGAGGTAATCCAACATAACTAAGGGGAACATTGTTAAGTTAAAACCCAAACCTAGTCAAACATTCCCATTCTAGAGATGCTGACAAGGAATTTCTCCTGCTCACCATAGCACTCCAAATGCACGCCATCAGCATGTCAAAAGGACTTGCAGGTTAACAATCAGCCGGTTTGGCTCTGTTATGAATACACTTTCAATGGGCATTACATCCTGGAATGGGACTTGAACCTGAGCTTCTGGCTCAGAGGCAGAGATCATAGAATTCTAGAGTCCCTACAGTGCAGAAGGAGACCATTGGGCCCACTGAGCCTGCAGTGACAACAATCCTACCCAGGTCCTATCCCCGTAACCCTATCCATTTACCCTGCTAATCCCCCCAATACTAAAGGGCAATCTAACATGGGCAATCAACCTAACCTGCACATCTTTGAATGCTACTCACTGTGCCACACAACATCTCTCCAAATCCAATTAACAGTGTGGAGAATTAAAGTTTGTAATGTGGCATTCAAACTTCGTTCTTCCTCTCTCCTCCCATCATGCAAACAAAATCAATGAACTAGTGCTAAAATCTCTTTAGTGTCTGTGTGGTCACTTGCCAATCCCGTCTTCTAGTTATTTTTTATTTTGTTATTGACTTATCTCCCTATAACCACTTCTGTTTCTTCAGTTTCTTAAATACCATTTTGAACTTTGGCCCCTCAGAGCGCCTTCACTTGATATGGACTTGACCCTAGAATGCATTCAATTATGCATGTTTATCCACGCGATGTTCTGAAGCAAAATGTTTACAAATTATTTTTCCCTATCATACAGAGTACCATACTTCTTACTTTGTGTGTTTTCTGTTTTTCTCTGCACTAAGGGATTACTGGACTGCAATTGGTAGATTTGAAAAATCGACAAACTTCTCCACCTTACCCCCCACCTCAGTTTTTACTCTGGGAAAACATATCTGTCATTTTGCCACCCTAAACCCTGCCTTCCTCCTAAATGCAACATAAACAATGATGCTGACAGACACAAGATTTCAGTCACTTAACATCAGATTTTGATATTGTAATATTTATGAAACCAAGCACTTACAATGCAGTTGGATTGAATGCTTTAGACAAGGTATAAAAGGGGTAATCAATTTTAACATTGTGATTTTATTCTAAAAACATAGTTGTTATTGGCTTACATTTTGATATTGAGATAGTGTTCATGCTACTGAGTTAAGATAGAACTCCATGCTCTTAAAATGTAAATATAGAATTATGAATTAAAAAAAATCAAAAGTCAACATAGTAAAAAGGAATTTAACTTATTCAGTTGCTTCAAAATCCTGGAGCTCCCTCCCGAAAATCACCACGGGTGTAACTACACTTAATGGACTGCAGTGGTTCAAGAAGGCAGCTCACTACCTCCTTCGCAAGGGCAGTTAGGAATGGGCAATAAATATTGGCCCATGCAGCGAAGCCCATATCCCTTGAATTAATACAATAAATAGTGTAGTAAGCTTCAGTTTCGCAATGTATATATTAAACCAGGAATCCTACTGAAATATAACTGGAAGTGATGAGCATGTGACATTTTTCGACTATTTGCTGGAAATCATAGGTCAGAATTCTCCAGCCGTTCATGCTCTGCCACTGCTGCCAGCAGGGCGGAGAATCTGGCGCTCAGCCAAATCTCCATTCACTGTAGTGGGGCAGGGGAATCCCGGCTGCGAGTGATGTCAGAGAATCAGGCCCATAGTTTAGTCTCATTGTAGATTGAAGCTCAGGTGGCGATGGCACAGTAACAGTATTGAGCTCCAATCCAAAATAGTGAGATTTGAACTCTAACCTTCTATTTTATTTGAACACAACTATTCTGAATTCAGCTGGCAGATGGTGTCCGACAGCAGATTATCTAACTAAATCTGGTAGGACCAGTCCAATGTTACAGAGATGGTGCAGAAAATTAACAACAGTCACAGATAATGATCACAATAATGATGGCATAGTAGCACAGTGGTTAGCATTGCTGCTTCACTGCTCCAGAGACCTAGATTCAATTCCTGGCAAGGGTCACTACCTGTGTGGAGTTTACACCTTCTCTCCGTGTCTGTGTGGGTTTCCTCCGGGTGCTCCGGTTTCCTCCCATATTCTGAATGACGTGCTGGTAAAGTAGATTGACCCAAATAGGCACAGAACTGTGGCGACTAGGGGAATTTCACAGTAACTTCAGTGCAGTGTTAATATAAGCCTTACTTGTGACGAATAATAAATAAACTTTTAAACTCATCGCATTGCACAAAAAGGCACTGATAGTGACAAAGATCAACAGTGGAAATATAGAAGAAAAGAGACCAAATAAAACCTTAAATTGTAAAGTTTAGGACTATAAAATGAAGAGATATATTTCAGGATCAAGAGATTGTAAGAAGTTTCTAGGTGAACAGTGTTAAAATGCACAAAAGCAAAAGATGTGTGGAACTTCTTGAAGGTAATAAGGTCACAAAATGTTGTGAGTTTTTATTGGCATAAGATTACTTGTCTTCTGTCATATTTACTAATAAAAAAGTCAGCTCAGTATTACAACATTATACGACAAATATCCGGAGGGAAATACAAGGTCACTAGGCATTTTCCCCACAGGGAGGTAAAACAGGGAGTTGTATTTTTCCCCATGAAATCAATAGCAAATGAGACAGACAGATGCAACTGTGTTCTTTGTTCCTACCACAACTGAGTTGTTGCTTTCACCTGTGAGTTTTGAAGATTTGTCCAAACTTCATGCTTGCTTTTATCTTATAAGGGCCATCTTGCAAATTGCATCTCTTTTTCTGTTGTGCAAGCAACACTCAAATCAAGAATGGTGATAGTTTAAAATTCAGCAGTTTGCTTTACTAGACCTCTGAAGAACTGAACAAAATATCAAAAAAAATTTGTCACTATCCTATCTGCTAAACTGAACCAAAATATTGCCTCTATATCCAATACGAATGTGAACAATTATGCATCCTTGCATGAACAAATATTCAGGCAGTATGGCATATCTATTTATATACTGTGACGGCCTGTGACCCAGAAGCAGGAACAGTAAGGAAGATTTATATTTACTTTAAAGTGTTTGAGGAATCTATCACTTTTCTATGCTTCAAAAGGATTTTTAAGGACTCGTACCAATTGCAAAGGAAACAAGCATAATTTTTTGGATAATAAAAAGTACTGATCCATGTGACATGGAGACCCTTGGTCTGGAAGCAGTGCCAACAGGAAGGAAGTTAAAGTACAAAGATCATGTGGCAGACACAAGAGCAGAGAAAACGGGAGAGCTGGAGAAAGGAGTCATTGACCAAGTGTGGCATCAAGGAGCCCTGGCAAAACTGGTGTCAATAGGAATTGGCGGGGGAGATTCTCTGCTGGTTGCAGTCATACCAGTGCAAAAAAAGATGTTTGTGCGTGTTGGGGGCCAGTCATCATAACTCTAGGGTATCACTGCAGAAGTTCCTCAAGATAATAGTCTTGACTCAACCATCTTCAGATGCTTCATCAATGACCTTCCTTCTTTAATTAGGTCAAAAATGGGTATAGTCACTGATTCACTGACAACATTCAGCACCATTCCCACTTCTCTGATACTGAAGTAATTCATGTCTAAATGCCGCAAGACTTGGACAATATCCAGGCTTGGGCTGACAACTGGCAAGTAATATTCGGCCACACAAGTGCCAAGCAATGATCATCTCCAACAAGGGAGAATGTAACCATTGCCCCTTGACATTCAATGGTTTTACCATCATTGAATCTCCCACAATCAACATCCTTGGATTACCATTGACCAAAGGTGAACTCACCATAAAACTTCTGTGGCTTCAGAGATGGTCCGAGGCTAGGAGTCTGCATTGAGGAACTCCAAAGCCTGTCCACAATCTACAAGGCACAAGTCAGAGTCTGATGGAATAGTCTCCACTTGCCTCGATGAGTGCAGCTCCAACAATAGTCAAAAAGCTTGACACAATCCAACACAAAGCAGCCTATTTGATTGGCACCCCATGCACAAACATTCAATCCCTCCACCACTAACACAGTCGCAGAAATGTATACATACAGTCATAGAGGTTTACAGCAAGGAAATAGGCCATTTGGCCCAACTTGTCTATGTCGCCCAGTTTTTACTATTAAGCTAGTCCCAATTGCCCACATTTAGCCCATATCCCGTTGTATGCATTTTACCCGTGTAACTGTCTAAATGCTTTTTAAAGTTGGGTTTCTACTACTGCCTCTAGTAACTTGTTTCAGATACTCACCACCCTCTGAGTGAAAAAAATGCCCCTCTGGACACTTTTGTATCTCTCCCCTCTCACCTTAAATCTATGCCCTCTAGTTTTAGACTCCCCTGCTTTTGGGAAAAGGTGTTGACTATCTACCTTATCTATGCCCCTCATTATTTTACAGACCTCAATAAGATCACCACTAAGCTTCCAACACTCCAGGGGAAAAAAAATCCTATTCCTCTTATAACTCAAACCATCAAGTCCTGGGAGCATCCTAATAAATCTTTTCTGCACTCTTTCTTGTATACAAGATGAACTGCAGGAATTCACCAAGACCCCTTACAGCACCTTCCAAATCTATGACTCCTACCATCTGGAAGGAGAAGCCAATCAGAAAGACTAATTCAATGAGATAACTAGATAAGAGAGTTGAAGGTGAATGTTGAAGAATTTTGTCACTGACACTACAGAAAAATGTTATATGGATTGTTTCATATTAGCTGACTTAAAAATGGGGCAAAATTTTCCAGCAAGATAGCAAAATGTCAGTTTCCAACTGAAAACTGATGGTCGGAATTTTTTGACTGTTCACGCCAGCAGGATTTTTCCATCCCACTGCAGGGAATGGAGATTTGGCTGGGTGCCAAATTCTCCATCTTTGCTGCAGCAAGACTGTAGCGTGAACGGGAGGTAGGGTTGCGCCTGACGTTCCTCCTCAGAGAAACAGGCAGGTTTTCTTTCCAGATCCTCTGACACTTTGGCTGTAAGTAGGGGGCCTGCTTTGCGGCATCATTCCTGAGGGTGTGGGGCCTTAAGACATCAGAGAGACCAGCTCCATAGAGACCTGGCACCTTTTTAAAAGGGTGCCGTAATCTCAAATTAAAGTTAAAGACATTCCCTCATCATTGCTGGCATCAGAAAGCTGCAACCCCCAATCCATCCCCAATAATGCAGGCTTCAACTGTTCCACCAGCAATGCATGCTTCCGCCCCCTACACCCCTCCCATTCCCCACCCCACACTCAGGAACTATACTCAATTTTGATTCCTAGTGAGGTCACCACAATTGGAAACTGAATTCCCACCAGCATGATGTCACACCAGCGGGGGTGGGGAGGTGGTGGGGGGGGGGACATAAGGCTAACACAGAGGTTAAGGCATTCTGCCATTTAGGCATCTTTAACCTATTTAAATTCATGGTAATCAGGTTCACGTCCTTGCCAGCAGGGGGTGGGGAAGATTTCAGAATGAGATCTTCCAATGCACATCCATGAAAGTTAGCGGCTGCAATGGGAATTGCGCCCATGGTGAACAGGGCCAGGTGATCGCCCCCAAGAACAATTTCAAGCTGCAACAAGGTTCATAAATTATCAATGAATTTATCACTTCAAACTTACAATGTATTACATTTTAGGAATAATTGGTGTGACTGTTCATACACCTACATACAGCTGACAGTTTAACAAAATGCCACATGGCCTCTTGCGACTATTGGGTATCTTGGTTGGAAAATCCATATGCATAAATCTCTCACCTGATAGCTGACCCGACTGAGTCATGTGGTCAGTTACATTAACCATTTCCACTTCTGTACTGCTGCACGGTTTAGCTGAGTTTATAACGTTACTCTTGTGCTCCCTCAGAAAGTCGTACGTAACCCATCAACTTGTTGAAAGGCAGACTTATTACCCATATGGGAATAGACAAGATTCAAAAAAGCCCAGGTTATATACAATTTTTAGTGTATTCGTATATGATCTCCAAAATAAAGGCAAATTGCTATGTCTTCTCATATTCTATAGAAACATAAGAAAGTGCAGGACCGGAAAATAGTTTTCTGCCCCAAAAGTTAAAACTTCTCAATCACCCATTGTGTCAAACCCACGCCCAATTCCCCTTTAATTTTTCCATCCTGTCTTCTCCAGTACACTCTGAGCAACCCATTGCACACAATCACCAGTCTTGGTAGTTGGGGACAGTTACATGGTGACTGCACCTTTTCTCTGCTACTTTTTCCTCTGGCTGTCTAGTTAGTGGTAATCGTAACCAAATTAATGGGGTTTCTTTAACACTCTTGAATGCTCAGCATCCTTCCCCACGGGTAAACAATCTCAGACTCTCCAACCTCTCCTGATACTTTGTTGTTGAAACTAGGGCCTGATTGTTTTGTCGTGTTGGAAGGACCCCACAGTCATATAAAAATGGATCTGGGGTCTGAGATTCTTTCCCCAATTCCCAGACCCTCAGCTTTTGACAGCATGGAATAAGGGCGGCACATGCCACAGTAGTTAGCACTGCTGCTTCACAGCGCTAGGGACCCAGGTTTCGATCCCAGCTTGGGTCACTGTCTGTGTGGAGTTTGCATGTTCTTCCCATATCTGCATGGGTTTTCTCTGGATGCTCTGGTTTCTTCCCAAAGTCGAAAGATAAGTGGGTTAGGTTGATTGGCCATGCTAAATTGACCCTAGTTTCAGGGAGATTAGCAGGGTAAATATGTGAGGTAACAGGGATAAGGTGGGATTGTTTTTGGTGCAGGTTTGATGGGCTGAATAGCCTCCAGCTTTTAGGCTGATTGGGTAACAAATTGTCCCTATATTGGACCTCCCTGATCCTCGCACATTAGGCGTAGACTAAAATCATGAATAGGTCACTGAGACAATGGGACGGCGGCGCAGGCTCGTTGGGCCGAAGGGCCTGTTTCCCGTGCTGTGTTGTTCTTTGTTCTCTTTGTTCTTCTTTACTAGGGATTCTATCATTCTATAATAGTGCTTGTAATGAGCCCTCACCCATGCTGTGCACCTGACTTGGCCAGCTCCTAGCTCCCTGCAATTTTTATGTAGTTGGGGCCAGCTTCACCAGGACTCATGGTTCACAGACCTCAGAGGAGTCATAAATTATAGTGGATTTGGGAATCTTTTGAGAGATAAGTTCAAAAGGTCTTCATGCTCCCCCCATATCAACTTTAGCCCCCCTCACTCTATCCCTGTGCCAACTCATGCCAGGAAATTCTCTGACATGGACTTCTCACCTTGGGAGTGAAATCCTGTCAAAACAGACAATTTTACACTTTCCACATTATATTCTATTTGCTAGGTCTTTGCCCACTCACTTAATGTATCTATATCCCTTTTGTAGCCTCCTTATGTCTTCTTCACATCCTACTATCCTACCAATCTTTGTGTCAGCAGCAAATTTAACAACCATACCTTTGGTGTCTTCATCCAATTAATTTATATAAATTGTAAGAAGTTGAGACCCCAGTACTGATCCCCGTGGCGCATTACCCATTACATTTTGTCAACCAGAAGAAAACCCACTTATGCCAGCTCTCTGTTTCCTGTTAGCAAGCTAATCTTCTACCCATGCCACCCCCAACCAAAGGTTTTTATTTTTCACAATAACCTTGATGTGGCACCTTATCAAATGCCTTAATGGTGGTCCTTTTTTATGCACAGCCTAAGTTACTTCTTCAAAGAATTCCAATAAATTGGCTAAACATGATTTCCCTTCCACAAAACCACATTGACTCTTTACCCTGGGCCTTTTTACCCTGAATTTTTCTAAATACTCTGCTATTTTTCCAAGTACCCTGAATTTTTCCAAGTACCCTGCTATATTGTCTTTAATAATAGATTCACATTCATCAGAACTTTTATTGACACTCAGACAAATCCCAGCCAAAAACGGCTTATTAGAAATGTTACTGTTCGTATTCACGAAGCTTGGAAGTTGTTGATTTCAATCATTTATGTTACAGCAGCGGCAACATTTGGTAAAAGCAGAATCTACAACAAAGACTGGTTTGAGACCCACTCAGCAGAAATAATATGTGTTGTTGAACATAGCCTGCCTGATACACAAAGCAAAGCCTACCTGATGCAGAACATAAGGATCTAGATAGGCTGGGCGAATGGGCCAGGAAATGGCAAATGGAATTTAATGTTGGCAAGTGTGAGGTGGTCCACTTTGGTAGGAAGAATGGTAGGAAGGACTATTACTTACGTGGCGAAAAACTGCAGCAGGCGACGGTGCAGAGGGACCTCGGGGTCCTTGTGCATGAGTCGCAAAAACCCAGCTTGCAGGTGCAGCAGGTGGTCAGGAAGGCGAATGGGATGCTGGCCTTCATAGCGAGGGGGATTGAATATAAAAGTAGGGAGGTCTTGCTGCAGCTGTATAGGGCATTGGTGAGGCCGCAGCTGGAGTACTGTGTGCAGTTTTGGGCGCCGTACTTACGCAAGGATATTTTGGCCCTGGAGGGAGTGCAAAGGAGGTTTACTAGGCTGATACCGGAGTTGAGGGGATTGAGCTATGAGGAGAGGCTGAATAAACTAGGCTTGTACTCGTTAGAGTTTAGAAGAATGAGGGGAGATCTCATTGAGACGTATAAGATGATGAATGGGATGGATAGGATAGAGGTGGAGAGACTCTTCCCGCTCAAAAAAGACAGTAGGACTAGGGGGCACAGCCTCAAGATAAAGGGGAGGCGGTTTAGAACGGAGTTGAGGAGGAACTTCTTCACTCAAAGGGTGGTGAATCTCTGGAATTCTCTGCCCGTTGAAGTGGTGGAGGCTGCCTCGCTAAATATTTTTAAGAAGCAGGTTGATGGGTTCTTGATAAGAGAGGGGATTAAGGGTTATGGGGAGAGGGCGGGAAAGTGGAACTGAGCCACGACAGATCAGCCATGATCTTATTGAATGGCGGGGCAGGCTCGAAGGGCTAGATGGCCTACTCCTGCTCCTATTTCTTATGTTCTTATGTTCTTATAAACCCAACAACCGGAACACTGAAATACTTGAAAGTAACCAAGATAGCCAGGGGATCAACCTGTATCAAGAAATCCAAACAGCCTGTGACAATGGAAATCTGAGACCAATGATGGAATCGAGACGGCGTTTGGTCCGACCACCACCAAAGTTGCCTCCCTGAAATGAGACAGTGATGAAATACACACCGGCAGAAGTAAACAGATGTCCCGCTGGGGTGAACGCTCCTGTAAGCTGTACCCCCGTGAAACAGACATTTCCCAGACCATGTTTGGCGCTTTTCCAACTTGGTTGAGGTAGATGAAGAACTCTTAACATTTGAGCTCAAAATGGCCATTTATTGCTTAGCAAGGAGAAAGCACTTGGCAAAGATGAACTGCTCAAACGTGGAAAACCCAACATATTATCGCACCCTCTTAGCCTCGTCCTGCTCTGTTGGAAGGTAGAACCTAAGACCATAAGACATAGGAGCAGAATTAGGCCACTCGGCCCATCAAGTCTGCTCCGCCATTCAATAATGGCTGATATTTTTCTCATCCCCATTGTCCTGCCTTTTACCCATAACCCCCATCCCCTTTTTAATCAAGAACCTATCTATTGCTGTCTTAAAGACATTCAGTGATCTAGCCTCCACACCTTCTGCAGCAAAGAGCTCCACAGATTCACTATTCTCTGGCTGAAGAAATTCCTCCTCACCTCTGTGTTAAAGGATTGTCCCTTCAGCCTGAGGTTGTGCCTGACTAATGGAAACATCCTCTCTATGTCCACTCTTTCCAGGCTTTGCAGTATCCTATAAGTTTCAATAAGATCCTCCCTCATCCTTCTAAACTCTAACGAGTATAGACCCAGAGTCTTCAACTGTTCCCCATACGACAAGCTCTTCATTCCAGGGATCATGCTTGTGAACCTCCTCTGGACCCTTTCCAAGGCCAGCACATCCTTCCTTAGATATGGGGCCCAAAACTGCTCACAACACTCCAAATGGCATCTGACCAGAGCCTTATATAGCCTCAGAAGTATATCGCTGCTTTAAATTCTAACCCTCTCGACATGAATACTCACATTTCATTTGCCTTCCTAACTGCCTACTGAACCTGCATGTTAACCTTAAGAGAATCTTGAGCAATGACTCCCAAGTCCCTTTGTGTTTCTGATTTCCTAAGCATTTTCTCACTCAGAAAATAGACTATGCTTCTATTCCTCTTCCAAAGTGCATAACCTCACACTTTTCAACATTGTATTCCATCTGCCACTTCTTTGCCCACTCTCCTAACCTGTCCAGGTCCTTCTGCAGCAACCCCTGCTTCCTCAATAGGTCCTTCTACCTATCTTTGTATCATCTACAAACTTAGCAACATTGCCTTCAGTTCCTTCTTCCAAGTCGTTAATGCATATTGTGAAAAGTTGTGGTCCTGGAACTGACCCCTGAGGCATGCCACTAGTCGCTGGTTGCCGTCCTGAAAAAGACCCTTTTATCCCCACTCTCTGCCTTCTCACAGAGGTCCTGTTTCACAGCATCTGTGTGAGACATAAAAATCATCACATTGTACAAAAGGAAAGGCAATGGAGGCTGTTATAATAATTACACATGCATCTCACTTTTCAGTGTTACTCGGAAGGCCTTTGCTAGCATTGTGCTTTAAAAATCCTTGCTGCATACAGACTGGCTGCATCTAGAAGCACAGTGTACTTTTCTTGCTGACAGATCTACAGTACACATGGGCTGGGATTTTCTGGCCACACCAGCTACTGGGATCTTCCAGTCATAGAATCATAGAAACCCTACAATGCAGAATCAGGCCATTCAGCCCATCAAATCTGCACTAACAACAATCTCACTCAGGCCCTATCCCCATAACTCGACATATTTATCCCACTAATCCCTCTAACCTACGCATCCTGGGACACTAAGAGCAATTTAGCATGGCCAATCAACCTAACACGCACATTTTGGACTGTGGGAGGAAACTGGACCACCTAGAGGAAACTCACACAGACACAGTGGAATGTTCAAACTCCGCACAGTGACCCAAACCGGGAACTGAACCTGGGTCCATGGAACTGTGAGGCAGCAGTGCTAACCACTGTGCCGCCATGTCAATGAAAGTCAATGGACTTTTGACAGGGCCTCCAGAAAATCCCAGCCACCATCTTTTCCAGATGCCAGCTACAAAAATGTAGGGAACAAGTCTTTCCCTGAGTTTCAAAGTTCTCATTAAAGTTTTCAACACTGTTTGCAGGGCAAGGATTAGGGGAAACTGAGCTGCATTCCAAACTCCTCAACCTCAACTGTTCCTTTTTGCAGCAACAGGAATTATACTATACACTTTGATTTCCTATAGCTTCATGGTGAAAGATGAAGTGAAACAGGTCTGTGTCCTAGCCCTCACTTTATGGTATTTCCTTCTCCATGCTCCTGACCTTTGAAGTCCCTGCAGATATTGAAGGGCTTTACCTGGATTCTGGGCAAGCTCTGCAGGCTGAAAGCAAAAACAAAAATACAATACATCTTGATCAGAGAACTCCTCTACACTACCAGTCACTTACATGGAAACTCAGCTACAGACTCATGGATTGACTCTCCCATGCCCATAACTTGCTCTTCCTCACTATAAGCATCAAGAAAATCATAGGTACAGGACAGAATGTCACATATCCACCCTTGATCTAAACAACACCCTGCTGGAAGTAGTTCATAAATTCTGCCACCTGGGATCCCTGGTGACAAACAATCTGTCTCTTGCAGAACTTGATACATGTATAGGGGGAAAAAACTACCTTCTTTGGCGAATTCACAAAATATGTATAGACAAACTGAGTCTTAGGACCAAGATGTTGGTTTGAGGCCTATGATCGCAGCTCTGTGGTGTGTGGTGCAGTGGATAGTTTTCCTATTTCTAAGCACTGACACTCTGGATTCAAGGCCCACTTCAGGACTTGATGACCATAGAAAGTGTGTTCAAAACATGATTATCAACCTGTAAATTCTTCTGATAGGCCAATGGCAGGTGGTGAAAGTGGGGGAGTTTCCTGGTCAGCCAGAACCGTGTGATAGCTGCAGTCTCCCCATGTTAAAAGATTCCTTGCAAAAGCTCTTTCCATGGGCTGTAACCATAGTAAGAGTGCACTTTGTTTCCGGGACTGCTAGAGAGAGAGAGTGTGAGATCTCTCTCTTTTGTTAGACTGTGAAATATGGACAACACATGGTGGCACAGTGGTTAGCACCACTGTCTCGCAGCGCCAGGGGCCCAGGTTCAATTCTCGATTTGGGTCAATGTCTGTAAGGAGTTTGCACGTTCTCCCTCTATCTGCGTGGGTTTCCTCTGGGTGCACTGGTTTCCTTCCACAGTCCGAAAGACGTGCTAGTTAGATGGACTGGCCATGCTAAATTCTCCCTCAATGTACCCGAACAGGCGCCAGAGTGTGGCGACTAGGTCTTCTTCGTATACCGTGAACATGCTTGTGAAATTAATAAATAAACTTTAAGCTTACAGCTATCAAGACAGGAAGATCAGCAACTTTCATCTTCTCTGTTTACGGTTCATTCTGGGGATCTCATGAATGGACAAAATCATAAATGTAGCAGTCTTGTCAAAGGCAAATCTTTCAAATATGTTGGCACTCACCAAGCAAAGGCAGCTTCACTGGCTCAGGCATGTTTTCAGGATGGAAGACAGCCGTGAACCAAGAATTTTCTGTTTGGCAAAGTAGTTATAGCCAGAAGACCAATAGGATGCCCAAAGTTCTGTTTCAAGGATGAAGGTCTTAACCATCGATTTTCCCAGCTGGGAGATACCAGCTGACAACAGGTGGAGATGGCATCATCACCCGTGGAAATTGCATGCATCACCGTGATGACCAGTTACAACAGCAGATTGCTGTATCCAACTCTTTAAGAGTTGGTCTGCTGAAGTGTAATGCAAACCAAACTCTTTGATGTGAACTTTCTCTTTCTCTTTGTCTGTATTCCAGCCAAAATAGAAGACAGCATAGTGCTCAAGCCTGCACCATGGACATGAGCACACACTAAATTTCAAAAGGTGTTTGCAAGAAAGGAAATATTTCAAATTCATGTCTTTCAGCTTTCTAACTGGACAATGCTCATACATCTAAATCATATTCAAGAAGGGAAAATAGGTCCTTGCTTGATACAGGAAGCTGAAAATGCTCTGAAAATGCCTCCAGAGTTACGCAGACATGATATACAACAGCAATTATCTCCATAATGTCTTGGATATCTAGTTCCCTAGGAATGACCATTGAAGTAACTGTCAAATTTAACAACATAAACTTAAGTGTTTGCTTCTTGGAGTTTCTGGTAATGAGACATTTGCATGGACTAACCCTGCAGGCCCATGATACAAAAGTTGACTCTAGTACAAAGCTCTTGCGAAGACCAAATTGTTTCATGTGTCCATAAATATAGTCACCCAGTCTAACAAAGCGACTTCTCAACATCCGCTGGGATTTTATAATCAAGTTAAAGAGCCTACAGGCTAGAGATAACATGTGCTGAAAATGTTGCCTATAAATCCTGTCTCATACAGATATATGACCTCTGGGAGAATACACTCTAAGCAATTAGGCACTATTTTACCAATATTTTATAATCAATGTTGAGAAGTGAAATAGGACTGTAGCTGTTGTATTCCATCAAACATTATAGTTGAAACTACACATATTATTGTTTTAGACATGAGCAATTCCTGAAAAAAATTGTTCTAATGCACAGCCAGTTTTTTCGTTCAATGTGTGGTACCCTTGCCTTTTTACATGGCCACACAGGCACAGCAATGGATACAAAACAAGATGTGCATGGTACTTACCAGGCTGCTGCAGAGCCATGCACACAACAGCTTAATGGAAATATTGGACAATACCTCTACTCCAAACATACCAAAATATAACAAAATAAATGGTACTTATAAACTCTTTTAACCTTCTGGTTTTCATGTAACCTGATATGAATGTAATGCTAAATTGCTCCTTAGGTCAGGGGAATTAGTAGGGTAAATATGTGGGGCTACAGGGATAGGGCCTGGGTGGGATTGTTGTTGGTGTAGGCTCAACGGACCAAATGGCCTCCTTCTGTGCTGTAGGGATTCTATGATTCTAATAGTTGCTTTACCTACTGCAAGAAGATTTGTAAGTGTTTGACCCTGACATTCCTTGGGCTTGGCAATTAAATGAGAATTTTATATACTCACTGACATTAATATCTCCACAATGGGAGGGTTTTATGGAGACTTTGAGGTTCTCAGCTGCCAGCTGAAGAGCCAGTGAAAGAGCTGCACTGTCTCCTCTGGGAAGGTTCGCCAGCATTAAAACCCATGGACCTTTCCTGAGAAGGTCCCATGTGTCAAGAGCTGCCAGGCAAACACAGGCTGACAGTACATTTGCAGCCAGAGAGGCAATGGCTCCTATCGGAACAACTGGAGGTTTATTTATTTATTTTTATTACTCACAAGTAGGCTTACATTAATACTGCAATGAAGTTACTGTGAAAATCCCCTAGTCACCACACTCCAGTGCCTGTTTGGGTACACTGAGGGAGAATTCAGCGTGGCTAATACACCTAACCTGCACATCTTTCAGACTGTGGGAGGGAACCAGAGCACCCGCAGGAAACCCCCGCAGACACAGAGGGAACACATAAACTCTACATAGATAGTGACCCAAGCCAGGGATTGAACCCAGGTCCCTGGTGCTGTGAGGTAGCAGTGCTAACCACTGTGCCACCGTGCTGCGTCAATGACTGAATCAGAATTGCTTCACAAATTCAATTTCTGAAAGGCTTGCTGCACTGCAGGATCAGTTTGTTACATTGAACTTTTGACAAATTAATTCTTGCAGAGAAAATATATCCAATTTTTTGTAATGCAGAAGAAAATTCCTAAACTGCCTTCAGTTGTGCTGTCCTGCATGAGCATGATTCATAATGAACAGGAGACCACAGGATTAACATTGTTGATCCCAAGGCAACCAAATGAGAAAATTAACATAGTTCTTGATACATAAGAACATAAGAAATAGGAGCAGGAGTAGGCCACCTAGCCCCTCGAGCCTGCCCCGCCATTCAATAAGATCATGGCTGATCTTGTAGCGGTTCAGTTCTGCTTACCCGCCTGCTCCCCATAACCCTTAATTCCCTTATTGATCAGAAATCTATTCACCTGTGACTTAAACATACTCAATGAGGTAGCCTCCACTGCTTCAATGGGCAGAGAATTCCAGAGATTCACTACCTTTTGAGAGAAGAAGTTCCTCCTCAACTCTGTTCTAAACTGACTCCCCCTTATTTTGAGGCTGTGTCCTCTAGTTCTTGTTTCCTTTCTAAATGGAAAGAATCTCTCTGCCTCCACTCTATCTAGCCCCTTTATTATCTTATGTGTCTTTATAAGATCACCTCTCAGCCTTCTAAACTCCAACGAGTACAGGCCCAATCTACTCAATCTCCCCTCGTAAGCTAACCCCCTCATCTCCGGAATCAACCTGGTGAACCTTCTCTGCACCCCCTCTAAGGCCAATATATCCTTTTGCAAATAAGGAGACCAAAACTGCACACAGTACTCTAGTTGCGGCCTCACCAGTACCCTGTACAATTGCAGCAAGACCTCCCTGCTTTTATATTCCATCCCCCTCGCGATAAAGGCCAACATTCCATTCGCCTTCTTGATCACCTGCTGCACCTCCAGACTGAGTTTTTGTGATTCATGCACAAGGACCCCCAGGTCCCTCTGCACAGTAGTATGTTGTAATTTATCACCATTTAAATAGTAGTCCATTTTACTATTATTCCTTCCAAAGTGAATAACCTCACACTTGCCAATGTTATACTTCATCTGCCAGATCCTCGTACACTCACTCAGCCTATCCAAATCTCTCTGCCGACTTTCCGTGTTCTCCACGCAATTCGCTTTCCCACTCATCTTTGTGTCATCAGCAAACTTTGTCACCCTACACTCGGTCCCCTCCCCCAGATCATCTATGTATATGGTAAACAGTTGAGGCGTCAGCACTGATCCCTGCGGTAAATGAATAAGATGAAAAATAATAAACTGAATAAAAGAAAATTACTGCAGATGCTAGAATCTAAAACCAAAACAGAAATGCTGGAAAATCTCAGCAGGTCTGGCAGCATCTGCAAGGAGTTTCGAGTCCAGGTGGCACTTTGTCAAAGCTTTGAGCTTTGACAAAGGGTCATCTGGACTTGAAACATCAGCTCTTTTCTCTCCAATATTAAGTTAAAACCTGGTGATCTTCTTTAAAACATTAACAAATTGAATATAGCGAATAGATTTTCATCTGATGGCACACTCAAAATTGTTATAATTTTTTACTTGCAGCTAATTGATCACTGCAGTTCTGTCGCTGTGCTACATATGTTGATTTTCCCATAACAATTAAGAAAGCACCATGTATTCCATCTGCATGCATTGGCCTGCAATCCACTCATAACACTCCTGTCTGCTACAGCATGATTTAGTAGGCTAGCTGCATGAGGACTAAATTTCCTTTTGTGTTTTTCAGTATGAGACCATGTTTTCTATTACCAAACACATGTTAGGATTATATTCTGTGATGCTAGACTGCTGAAACATCAGAACGGGAAATGAGAAGAAATAAAACACTTATTCCTTTATTAGGAGGAATAAAATGAAAATTGTAAATTCTTAGATTATCTGAAGTAATGAAAAAACAACACAGTCATACCCAACAGATTAAAAATCTCCTTTTATTCCATAATTCTTAGATGCCTGTTCATGACGATCAGAGGTCATAGCACGTTGTGAATGAACAGGGTTGCACTGGGCAAAGATACATTGACCAGGGTCAATTTGAAAGGGCCAGGATCAATACATAGGGTGGTATGAAGTCTCAAAGTGAGTTAGTTGATCTATAGTGCACAGATTTGGGTCACACTGAAAGTGAGGAATACATCAAATCACTGTCACCATGCAGCACGGGCAAGATAGTAAAGATATAGATTACTTCTAAAATAGACTAGATTAGATTAGTCAAGATATAAATGGAACATTTAACATAGTAGATCACCATGGCTGGTATCAATGGAACTACACAAAATTGGGTAATGCCCCGACGTTCAAAGCTGAAAAAAAAATATAAATCGAAAAGTGTGTTTCCTTAGTGTTGCTGGAGCCGGTGCTGGAAGCAAGAGGCCCACAAATTGAGAGATGTAGTACTTCCAGCCTTCCAGAATAGTCAGTATGATGCCTCATGCTGAGAAGGGTATTGACATGGGTGCAGTGTAGCTGCACCCAGAAACTTTCCAACTGACCACATCATGACTTCGACTGATTTGAAGCATTATTTGCCAACTTAGACCACGCAAGTCAACTCAGTTTATTCACTTGTCACTCACAGAAGAATATTCATATGATCGCTGAAGTGACTCTACACCAGCATTATTTAAACGTTCATGCACAAGCCCTGAAGGTGAGATGATTTAGACTAACCTATGCAATTGCAAAGTTTATGAAAATACTGTGCAATATAGCGGCACGGTGGCAAGTGGTTAGTGCTTCTGCCTCACAGCGCCAGGGACCCAGTTTCAATTCCAGCCCCGGTCACTGTCTATGCAGACTTTGTATGTTCTCCCCGTGTCTACATGGGATTCCTCTGGGTGCTCCAGTTTCCTCCCACAGTACAAAGATGTGTGTATTAAGTTGATCAGCCATGTTACATTGACCCTACTTTCAGGGGATCAGCAGGGTGAATATGTGGGGTTACTGGGTAGGGCCTGGACGGGATTGCGGTCAATACAGATTCAATGGGCCAAATGGCCTCCTTCTGCACTATGAGAATCCTCTAATTCTATGATATCCACACTCTTTACCAGTGACAGGCACCTTGATTTGCATCTTCATCAGCGTTCTCCTGCAGGCTGCCTCATCAAAGCTTTCATCTGAGGCTCCTATAGCTGGACCTATCTGTGAGCTCACCCTCCAGTGAGCTGGCGTAAAAACCATCCTTTCCCTACGGCCGGTCACTCACCATGTCCAGATCCCAACTCTACGGTAGCCTCTAAGGCACGGTGCTATGGCAGATCAAATGACAAGGCCTTCTCACCAATACTGAGGATGTTCTCTCTTCTTCCTGGAGCTGATGAAGCTAAATGTCTTGCAGTTCTTGGAGGTAAGAAAGCAGAAAATCAGAAGCGAGAAGGTTGTGGTGAGGGAGCGGCAGTGGGGTGAAAAGCAAGATATCCACAGTCACACCATATGTTGCTCATGCATCCTTTCAGGATGGCATTGAGAATTGTGGAAGGTCATAAGACAGGAACACAGTTTTCCTTGATATTCTCAGCAATGCAGCTGCCACGGGCTCTTTCGCTGCTGACATACCTGATCGACACAACTATCTCCTCTGTGGGGCTCAGGAAATGCACATGTGCTTGACTACACCAGTTGTGTTCTGCGTCAGCCTATTATGGGAAACCTTGCCCTGCAGCAGAGAAGGCAGAATATTATTGATTGTGTTTGAATAATGTGCGTGCAATAGCTGAATTAGTTGGGTACATGTGGGGTGCATGTGGGATGCTGAAACATTGATGTGTTTGTGAAGGTGGATGGAGTAACTGAGTGTTGGGTGTGAGAGCTCAGTTCTGGGAACTGCTGGTGTATAAGTGTTGGGGATGTGGTGCATTGAGCAGTGTGAAAAGTTGGTGATGCGGTGGGTAGCAGATCCCTTGAAGATGTTATTGCTGACCTTGACCATCCAAGTGAATTAATTAAACTACCTGTGTCAATGCTACTAGCTCCTCTGGGCCAGACCTCCCTTGCCACTGGCTGCTATTCTGTTTGGAAGACTGTCCTTGAAAGCCTCCTCGTCCCCACAGAAAGATGGCCTCTTTCCTTCTGTTCACCTCCATGTCTGTAAATCCAGGAGCCCTCTTCCTTGATACTCCATTTGTACAACTAAAACATGCAACTTACTATCAACACAGACAGCTTCCTTCCACTGAGTGAAGCCCCCTTTTCAAAGTGACTGACTGTCTTTAAGGGGAACAGACTTACTGCATCACATGAGCTCTCAAGCAGCTAGCAGAACGGGATGCACTCAGACCAATGCTGTAACAGTGTGAATGCAGAACAGGCCACACTCAGACCAATGCTGTAACAGTGTGAATGCAGAACAGGCCACACTCAGACCAAAGCTGTAACAGTGTGAATGCAGAACAGGCCACACTCAAACCAATGCTATAACAGTGTGAATGCAGAACAGACCACACTCAGACCAGTGCTATAACAGTGTGAATGCGGAACAAGCTACACTCAGACCAATGCTACAGCAGTGTGAATGCGGAACAGGCTACACTCAGACCAATGCTATAACAGTGTGAATGCAGAACAGACCACACTCAGACCAGTGCTATAACAGTGTGAATGCAGAACAGACCACACTCAGACCAATGCTATAACAGTGTGAATGCGGAACAGGCTACACTCAGACCAATGCTATAACAGTGTGAATGCAGAACAGACCACACTCAAACCAATTGTATAACAGTACGAATGCAGAACAGGCCACACTCATACCAATGCCATGACAGTATTAGTGGATGTATGAGTGAGAGGCAACATGGTTTTGTGAAGGGGAGATCATGTCTCATGAACTTGATCGAGTTTTTTGAGGAAGTGATGAAGATGATTGATATGGGTAGGGCAATGGATGTTGTCTACATGGACTTCAGTAAGGCCTTTAACAAGGTCCCTCATGCCAGACTGGGGCAGAAGGTGAAGTCGCATGGGATCAGAGGTGAGCTGGCAAGGTCGATACAAAACTGGCTTGGTCAAAGAAAACAGAGGGAAGCAGTGGAAGGGTGTGTTTCTGAATGGATGGCTGTGACAAGTGGTGTTCCTCAGGGATCAGTCCTAAGACCTTTGCTGTTTGTAATATATATAAATAATTTGGAGGAAAATGTAACTGGATTGATCAGTAAGTTTGCAGACGATACAAAGGTTGGTGGATTTGCGGATAGCGATGAGGACCATCAGAGGATATAGCAGGATGTAGTTCAGTTGGAGACTTGGGTGGAGAGATGGCAGATAGAATTTAATCCAGACAAATGTGAGGTAATGCATTTTGGAAGGTCTAATACAGATAGGAAATGTATAGCAAGTGGCAGAACCCTTAAGAGCATTGATAGGCAAAGGGTTCTGGGTGTACAGTTACACAGGTCACTGAATGCTGGTGGAGAAGGTAGCCAAGAAGACATACAGCATGCATGCCTTCATCGGCCGGGGTATTGAGTTTAAAAATTGGCAAGTCATTTTGCAGGTTTATAGAAAATTAGTTAGGCCGCACTTGGAATATGCAGTTCAATTCTGGTCACCACACTACGAAAAGGTTGTGGAGACATTGGAGAGGGTACAAAAAAGATTTACCAGGATGTTGTCTGGTATGGACGGCGATGGCTATGAGGACAAGCTGGAGAAAGTTGACTTGTTCTCATTGGAGCATAAGATGTTGAAGGGAAATCTGATAGAAGTCTACAAGATTATGAGAGGCATGGACAGAGTGGATAGTCAGAAGGATTTTCACAGGGTGGAAGAGTCAATTACTACGGGGCATAGGTTTAAGGTGTAAGGGGCAAGGTTTAAAGAGATGTACAAGTCAGATATTTTACACAGAGAATAGTGGGTGCCTGGGACATGTTGCAGGGAGAGGTTGTGGGAGTGACGTCTTGACAAGTACATGAATAGGATGGGAATAGAAGGATATGGTCCCCGGAAGGATAGGAGGTTTTAGTTAAGTCAGGCAGCATGGTCGGTGCAGGCTTGGACGGCTGAGGGGTCTGTTCCTGTGCTGCAATTTTGTTTGTTTTTTGTTCATTGTTCAGTGTGAATGCAGAACAGGCCTCTCTCAGACCAATTCTATAACAGTGTGAATACAGAACAGACTGCACTCAGACCAATGCTTTAACAATGTGAATGCAGAACAGTAAAATGTCTGACAACACCAGGTTTTAGTCCAACCGATTTATTTGATAGTAAACGCCCAAGCTTTCGAGGTTTCCCTCTTTGTCAGGAGAATGGAGAGTTCTGGCCTCAGACAGAGCATATAAAGCACAGACAGTTTAGAGATTACTTTGCTTTATATGCTCTGTCTGAGGCCAGAACTCTCCATTCACCTGACGAAGAGGGAAACCTCGAAAGTTTGTGCGTTTACTATCAAATAAATCGGTTGGACTAAAACCTGGTGTTGTCAGACTTTTTACTGTGTTTACCCCAGTCCAACGTCGGCACATCCACATCATGACTACAATGCAGAACAGGCCATACTTAGATGAGTGCTACACCCATGTAATCGCAGAAGAGGCCACACTCAGACCAATGCTATCACAACGTGAATACAGAACAGGGAACGTTTAGATCTATGCTGTAACAGGTTGCATTCAAACCAATTCAATAACAGTGTGAATGCAGAACAGACCACGCTCAGACCAATGCTGTGACAGTGAGAATGCAGAACAGGTCACACATAGACCAATGCTATATCAGTGTGAAAGCAGACCAGATCGTACTCAGGCCAATGCTGCAGCATTCAACAGTGAGAATGCAGAACAGGCCACACTCACACCAATGCTATGCCAGTGTGAATGCAGAAAAGGCAACATTCAGTCCAATGTTATAACAGTGCGAATGCAGAACAGGTCACACACAGACCAATGCTATATCAGTGTGAAAGCAGACCAGATCATACTCAGGCCAATGCTGCAGCAGTCAACAGTGTGAATGCATAACAGGGAACATTCAGGCCAATTCTATGACAGTGTGAATGCAGAACAGGTCACACTCAGATGAATGTTAAACCACTGTAAATGCAGAACAGGTCACACTCAGACCAATTCTATAACAGTGTGAATGCAGAACAGATTGCACTCAGGCCAATGCTGCAACAGTGCGAATGCAGAACAGGCCACACTCAGACCAATGCTGTAACAGTGTGAATGTAGAACAGGCCACACTTGGACCAATTCTATAACAATGTGAATGCAGAACAGATCACACTCAGACCAATGCTATAACAGTGTGAATGCAGAACAGACCACCCTCGTCACAATGTTGTAACAGTGTGAATGTAGAACAGCCACACTCAGACCAATACTGTGAAAGTGCAAATGCAGAACGGGCAACACTTAGCCCAACGCTGTAATAGTGTGAATGTAGAACAGGACACACTCAGACCGATGCTGTTACAGTGAGAATGCAGAACAGGCCACATTCAGACCAATGCTATACCAGTGTGAATGTAGAAAAGATCGCACTCAGGCCAATACTGCAACAGTGCGAACACAGCACAGGCCACACTCAGACCAATGCTATGTCAGTGTGAATGCAGAAAAGCAACATTCAGTCCAATATTGTAACAGTGCAAATGCAGAACAGATTACATTCAAACAAATTCTATAACAGTGCAAATGCAGAACAGGCCACACTCAGACCAATACTGTAACAGTGTAAATGCAGAACAGGCCACACTCAACCAATTCTATAATAGTGTAAATGCAGAACAAGCTACACTCAGACCAATTCTATAACAGTGTGAATGCAGAACAGTCACGCTCAGATGAATGCTATAACCAGTGTAAATGCAGAACAGGCCACACTCAGACCAATGCTATGCCAGTGTGAATGCTGAACAGGCCACACTCAGACCAATGCTAAGCCAGTGTGAATGCTGAACAGGCCACAATCAGACCAGTGCTATGCCAGTGTGAATGCTGGACAGGCCACACTCAGGCCAATGCTGTTACATTGAGAACGCAGAACAGGCCATTCTCAGGTGAATGCTATATCAGTGTAAATGCAGAACAGACCACACAGAGATCAGTGCTATGCCAGTGTGAATGCAAAACAGGCTTCACTCAGACCAATGCTGTTACAGTGAGAATGCAGAAAAGGCAACATTCAGTCCAATGCTGTAACAGTGCAAATGCACAACAGGTTGCATTCAAGCCAATTGTATAACAGTGTGAATGCAGAACAGACCACACTCAGATGAATGCAATACCAGTGTAAATGCAGAACAGACCACACTCAGACCAATGCAATACCAATGTAAATGCAAAACAGACCACACTCAGACCAATTCCATAACAGTGTGAATGCAGAACAGGCCACACTCAGACCAATGCTATGCCAGTGTGAATGCTGAACAGGCCTCACTCAGACCAATGCTGTTACAGTGAGAATGCAGAACAGGCCACACTCAGATGAATGCTATATCAGTGTAAATGAAGAACAGACCACACTCAGACCACTGCTATGACAATGTGAATGCAAAACAGGCAACATTCAGACCAATGCTGTAACACTGCGAATACAGAACAGGTTGCATTCAAGCCAATTCAATAACAGTGTGAATGCAGAACAAACCACACTCACACCAATTCTATAACAGTGTGAACGCAGAACAGGCCACCCTCAGACTAATGCAATAATAGTTTAAATGTCAAACAGACCACACAGACGAATTCTATAACAATGTGAATACAGAACAAACCACACTTAGACCAATTCTATAACAGCGTGAATGCAGACTAGGCCATGCTCAGCCCAATGCTGTAACAGTCTGAATGCAGAACAGGCCACACTCAGGCCAAAGCTATAATAGTGCAAATGCAGAACCGACCACACTCAGACCAATGCTATCACAAAGTGAATGCCGAACAGGCAACGTCAGACCTATGCTGTAACAGTGCGAATGTAGAACAGGTTACATTCAAACTAATTCAATAACAATGTGAATGCAGAACAGACCACACTCAGACCAAGCGATAACAGTGTGAATGCAGAACAGGCAACACTTAGCCCAATGCTATAACAGTGTGAATGTAGAACAGGCCAGCCTTAGACCAATGCTATACCAGTGTGAATGTAGAACAGTTCGTACTCAGGCCAATGCTGCAACAGTGCAAATGCAGCACAGGCCACGCTCAGACCAATTCTAGAACAGTGTGAATGCAGAACAGACCACACTCAGACCAATGCTATGCCAGTGTGAATACAGAAAAGGCAACATTCAGTCTAATGTTGTAACAGTGCGAATGCAGAACAGATTGCATTCAAACCAATTCTGTAACAGTGTGAATGCAGGACAGACCACATTCAGACCAATTCTATAACAGTGCGAATGCAGAACACACCACATACAGACCAATTCTATAACAGTGCGAATGCAGAACAGACCACATTCAGACCAATTCTATAACAGTGTGAATTCAGAACAGGCTACACTCAGGCCAATTCTATAACAGTGTGAATGCAGAACAAATCGCACTCAGGTCAATGCTGCAACAGTGCGAATGTAGAACAGGCCACACTCAGACCAATGCTGTAACAGTGTGAATGTAAAACAGGCCACACTTAGGCCAATTTGATAACAATGTGAATGCAGAACAGCCTACGCTCAGGCCAATTCTATAGCCATGTGAATGCAGAACAGTCACACTCAGACCAATGCTATAATAGCGCGAATGCAGGACAGGCAATGTTCAGACCAATGCAATAACAGTACAAATGCAGAATAGGCCACACTCAGCCCAGTGCTGTAACAGTGTGAATGCAGAACAGGCCACACTCAGACCAATGTTATGACAATGTGATTGCAGAACAGACTGCACTCAGACAAATGCTGCAACTGTGCAAATGCAGAACAGGTCACGCTCAGACCAATTCTATAACTGTACAAATGGAGAACAGACCACACTCAGACCAATACTGTAACAGTGCAAATTCAGGACAGGTCATGCTCAGACCAAATCTATAACAGTATGAATGCAGAACAGGTCACACTCAGACCAATGCTGTAACAATCTGAACGTGGAATAGGCCACACTTAGATCAATTCGATAACAGTGTGAATGCAGAACAGGTCACACTCAGACCAATTCTAGAACAGTCCGAATGTAGAACAGGGCAAACTCAGGCCAATTCTATAACAGTGCGAATGAAGAATAGGCCACACTCAGACCAATTCTATAGCAGTGTGAATGCAGAACAGGCCATACTCAGACCAATGCTGTACCAGTGCGAATGCAGAACAGGTTGCACTCAAACCAATTCTATAACAGTGCGAATGCAGAACAGACCACACTCAGACCACTACTGTAACAGTGTGATTGCAGAACAGGCCATACCCAGACCAATTCCAGAACAGCATGAATGCCGAATCCTCCAAACTCAGACCAATTCTATAACAGTAGGAATGCAGGAGAGACAACACTCAGGCCAATGCTATAACAGTGCAAATGCAGAACAGGCCAAACTTAGACCAATTCTATAACAGTGCAAATGAAGAACAGGCCACATTCAGACCAATTCTATAACAGTGTGAAAGCAGAAAAGGCAACATTCAGACCAATGCTGTAATGCTGTTTATCCATTGTCATCGATGAGGACCACAACACCACTCGTCATTTTGAGGCTGGTTGCGATGTGTCTGAAGATGACTGATCAGGCCAATTCGGGCACGGAATGTCCTGACACATATTGGACAGACTTGTGTAGACACTGTAGTTGTTGCGCTGGTGGTTCTGGACTTGCGCAGCTCGCGCTTAAGTTGTGCTTCAGCAATACACCTTGCTTCGTAAGCTTGACAGCCTGTATAAATGAGGCAGCGCCAGGTAGGGTGGTTTTGTGCCAGCGTTTCCCAGGTGGTCAAACGACTTCAGGGAGGCCTTGGCTGTGTCTTTGAAACATTTCTTCTGCCCTCCATGCAAGCGTCTTCCAGCAGAGAGTTCCCCAAAAAGGAGCTGCTTGGGTATGCGCTCGTCTGACATACAGATGACATGACCTGCCCACCGGGTCTGCGCTCTCATCAGCAGTGTGTGGACTGATGGTAGACTTGCTCTAGAGAGAACTTCAGTGTCTGGTACTTTGTTTTGCCATCTGATGTGTAATATTCTGCAAAGACAAGTCATGTGGAAATGATTGAGCTGTCTTGCATGCCTTCGATACACAGTCCACGTTTCACAGGCAGACAGGAGGGTAGTGAGTACCGCAGCACTGTCGACCTTCAGTTTTGTTGCAGGGCTGATTCCTCGACATTCCCATACAGTGGAGCGCAGTCTACCGAAAGCAGAAACTTGCCTTTGCTATTCTGCAGTTAACTTCTGCAGAGTAGTTCTTCTGTAACAGAGTGTATGGAGAACAGGTCACACTCAGTCCAATGTTAAAACAGTGCAAATGCAGAACAGGCCACACTCAGACCAATTCTATGATTGTACGAATGCAGAACAGACCACACTCAGATGAATGCTATACCCCTGTAAATGCAGGATAGGCCACACTCCGACCAATGCTGCAACAGTGTGAATGCAGGACACACCACACTCAGACCAATGCTATGCCAGTGTGAATGCAGAACAGGCCATGCTCAGAACAATGCTATGCCAGTGTGAGTGCAGAACAGGCAACACTCAGACCATTGCTGTAACAGTGCAAATGCAGAACAGGCAACACTCAGACCAATGCTATAACAGTGCGAATGCAAGGCAGACCACACTCAGACAAATGCTATAACAGTGCAAATGCAGAACAGCCACACTCAGACCAGCACTATACCAGTGTCAAAACAGAACATGCCACACTCAGGTGAATTCTGTAACAATGTGAATGCAGAACAGGCCGTACTCAGACCAATGCTGTAACAGAGTGTACGGAGAACAGACCATACTCAGACCAATTCTATACCCCTGTAAATGCAGAATAGGCGTCACTCAGCGCAATACTAAAATATTACAAATGCAGAGTAGACCACACTCAGACCAATTCTATAACTGTGTGAATGCAGATCACGCCACTCAGACCAATGCTATGCCAGTGTGAATGCAGAACAGGCCTCACTTAGACCAATGTGATAACAGTGTGAATGCAAAATAGGCCACACTCAGGGCAATTCTATAAAGGTGTGAATGCAGAACAGGCCATTCTCAAATGAATGCTATATCAGCATAAATGGAGAACGGACCACACTCAGACCAATGCTGTAATAGTGTGAATGCAAAACAGGCAACATTCAGACCAACGCTGTAATAATGCAAATGAAGGACAAATTGCATTCAAACCAATTCAATACCAGTGTGAATGCACAACAGTCCTCACTGAGACCAATGCTCTTGCAGTGAGAATGCAGAACAGGCCACACTCAGATGAATGCTATATAAGTGTAAATGCACTCAGGCCAATGCTATAACAGTGTGAATGCAGAACAGGCAACATTCAGACCAATGCTGTAACACTGCAAATGCAGAACAGGTTGCATTCAAACCAATTCAATAACAGCGTGAATGCAGAACAGACCACACTGAGACCAATGCTATAACAGTGTGAATGCAGAACAGGCCATGCTCAGACTAATTCTACACCAGTGTGAATGCAGAACAGATCACTCTCAGCCAATGCTGCAACAGTGTGAATGCAGAACAGGCCACACTCAGACCAATTCTAGAACAGTGTGAATGCAGAACAGGCCACGCTCAGACCAATTCTAGAACAGTGTGAATGCAGAACAGGCCACGCTCAGACCAATTCTAGAACAGTGTGAATGCAGAACAGGCCACGCTCAGACCAATTCTAGAACAGTGTGAATGCAGAACAGGCCACGCTCAGACCAATTCTAGAACAGCGTGAATGCCGAACAGGCCACACTCAGACCAATTCTAGAACAGTGTGAATGCAGAACAGGCCACACTCAGACCAATGCTGTAACAGTGTGAATGCAGAACAGGCCACACTCAGACCAATGCTGTAACAGTGTGAATGCTGAACAGGCCACGCTCAGACCAATTCTAGAACAGTGTGAATGCCGAACAGGCCACACTCAGACCAATTCTAGAACAGTGTGAATGCAGAACAGGCCACGCTCAGACCAATTCTAGAACAGCGTGAATGCCGAACAGGCCACACTCAGACCAATTCTAGAACAGTGTGAATGCAGAACAGGCCACACTCAGACCAATGCTGTAACAGTGTGAATGCAGAACAGGCCACACTCAGACCAATGCTGTAACAGTGTGAATGCTGAACAGGCCACGCTCAGACCAATTCTAGAACAGTGTGAATGCCGAACAGGCCACACTCAGACCAATTCTAGAACAGTGTGAATGCAGAACAGGCCACACTCAGACCAATGCTGTAACAGTGTGAATGCAGAACAGGCCACACTCAGACCAATGCTATAACAGTGCAAATGCAGAACAGGCTGCACTCAAACCAATTCTGTAACAGTGTGAATGCAGAACAGACCATATTCAGACCAATTCTATAACAGTGCGAATGCTGACCAGGGCCCATCTCAGTCCAATGCTATAACAGTCTGAATGCGGAACAGGCCACACTCAGACCAATTCTGTAACAGCGTGAATGCAGAGCAGGCCACACTCAGACCAATGCTATAACAGTGCGAATGCAGACCAGGGCCCATCTCAGTCCAATGCTATAACAGTCTGAATGCGGAACAGGCCACACTCAGACCAATTCTGTAACAGTGTGAATGCAGAACAGACCACACTCAGACCAATACTGTAACAGTGCAAATGCAGAACAGACCACACTCAGACCAATACTGTAACAGTGCGAATGCAGGACAGACCACACTCAGATCAATACTGTAATAGTGTGAATGCAGAATAGACCACACTCAGACCAATGCTATAACAGTGCGAATGCAGAACAGGCAACATTCAGACCAATGCTATAACAGTGCAAATGCAGAACAGGTTGCACTCAAACCAATTCTGTAACAGTGTGAATGCAGAACAGACCACACTCAGGCCAATACTGTAACAGTGCGAATGCAGAATAGACCACACTCAGACCAATGCTATAACAGTGCGAATGCAGAACAGGCAACATTCAGACCAATGCTGTAACAGTGAGAATGCAGAACAGGCTACACTCAGACCAATGCTATAACAATGTGAAAGCAGATAAAAGATACCTCGATGGAGTATAGCTTAGACAGAGTACTGAACTCAGCAATTTGATGAGCGAAAAATTCAAATTATTTTAGGGGTTGATCCCTTTCTGAAAAAGTGCCACATTTGCAGTTAACTTTAACACTGACTTGCAGTTTCTTTTAGTCTGAGTCAATGGTAAATGATTTGCCTGCTTGTGGCAGCTGCAGGGTTAGTTAATTAGTTGGCCACTTAGAATGGGTTCCCAGGACAGCAACGCCTGACTCAGGTATTAATAATTCTAGTATAAATGCAGGAGATTTTTGCTAAAGTATGGAGGCCATCTCAACAGGGTACAGATTCTAGTACCCCCCTTCTCTATTGCTTCCTTCTGATACTTATGATTTCCCAACACTGGGATAAAGGCTCTTTGCAAGACAATCATACAATGGCCCCAAGTGGAATAATATTCTTGCAAGAGTGTGCTGAGTTCCGACTCTAAACTCCAAAATTGACGTTTGCCTTAATTTGAAATTGATACATATCTGTGCCTTCCACTCCATTAGGAAAATCAAAAATTGGGAGGGTGCCCCTTCAACCTGCCCACAAGTACAGTGGCCGGCTCTTCCCACAAACCTCAAGAGCCCTTCTGGCAAGTTTTTCACACCGCATCATTGATTCAGCTTGGAAGATGGTGGTACTGAAGTTCTACTACCAGCTTCCACACTCCCCCCTTGACTGATGAAACTCCTCCCATCACGCTGAAGGATCATGATATTCAAGGCTCATTCCCTCCAATCATGCTGCTTCCCCCATCTCCAATCCTTGATCCCATTGTAATAGTCAAGGATATCCATGCCCTAACTCCTGAACTCTTTGATGTTGATGTTCTGATGCCCCAAGTAGACCTGACCCTTCCCCACCTTGAGGCCTATTGCACTGTGACCTACAGAGACCCCTCCTCCTCCCAAGAGGCCATTGATTGCTGATCCTTACATTACCTCTTTCCCAACTACAGGCTGTGTGTGAATGCCTCCCCTAACTGCAACTGTGCTATCTTATGAAGCCAGAAACCCCCAGTACTGATGTGTATGAGGGACTAACCATGCCCTGCACACATCAAGGTGGGCACAACTGACACAGGACTGACAGGTCCTTCATCTTCCTGGACTTGGACAAGGAAAGTCATTCCAAATACCGCACTCTAAATTGTGAGTCACAAGATTCTCTGTGCATTGTGGCCCCAAATAATTTCTCCCCACTTGGACATGTGTCTCTGTGTATTCTTCTCCAGTCTTCCCTCCCACCACACCCCCCTCACCCTCCCTCTGCCAGTCAAGCCTTTGCAATCCAACCCCTTCCACCCTCTAGCCCCCCTCTGCCTTACAACCAAACAGGAATGGAGAGTCTAGGCTCTGAACCACCCTCCACTTGAGCTCCTACAGGTCTTGCCTGCAGAGCCAGACACTGAGTTGGAACAGCTGCAAGCACAGCACATAGAAAGATAAGCAAATACACCTCAAAGTGACAAGTGAAGTGTGGTTGCATGTCACTTGTATCCAGTCATGAATCATGCTGATCCATTAGCCATGGGTGTGGCCTTTTCATCTGGAGTGGGGGCGTGATTCTGGTGAGCTGGCGTTTTTTTATTCATTTGTGGGACATGGGCATCGCTGGTTGGCCAGCGTTTATTGCCCATCCCTAGTTGCCTTGTTCAGAGGGCAGTTGAGAGTCAACCACACTGGTGTGGCTCTGGAGTTATATGTAGGCCAGACCAGGTAAGGGCGGCAGATTTCCTTCCCTGAAAGATATTAGTGAACCTGATGGGTTTTTCTAACAATCGACAATGGTTTCATGATTATCGGTAGATTCTTAATTCCAGAGATATGTTTATTGAATTCAAATTCCACCAACTGCTGTGGCAAGATTCGAACCTGCGTTCCCCAGTACATTCGCTGAGTTTCTGGATTAATAGTCTAACGATAATAGTACTTGGCCATTGCCTCCTCCAATGACATTTAAATGAATGCATATGTAATTCCTGATATGATACAGTGGCCAACCTGTTCTGTCATGAAAGTCAGGCGTGGACAATCAAGATCTATTTTTGCGTTGGCATGGAAGTGATTTTTGAATGATGGCCAAGTTTTCCTGTCCTGCCCACTGTGATAATCCCCTTGAGATCCATGGGGAATCTCTAATTGACCTCACTTCGGGTCTCATTGAATCCAAGTTCAGTTGGAACACCCATTGGCTGACCGAGTTGGAACTCATTACCTGAGCTCTTTAGAAGGTATCCACTGATAAACTCTGCAGAACTATTGTCATGATGGCACTTACGTATGTACACCATGGAGTAGTGGTTTATTTAACAATAAGTGCCATTCCTTTCCAGTCAGGCTTCCTGAGTTATAGCAGCCACTGTGATACCTGCCACTGGCAGGACTGGAAAATGCCGCTCAATGTTTCAGACCTTCAGTTGCAACTGGAAGGCAGTGCATCATCATTCCCTTTTATCATTTATTTGCTCTTGCTTTCCACTCCATTCCCCCATTCCCCAACCCCTTTTCTGCCTCTGTCCTTGTGTAAAAACTATTTATCTCTAACTTCTTCCGGTTCTGATGAAAGATCAGTGACCTGAAAAGTCATTAATGTTTTTCTCTCCAAGGATGCTGCCTGATCTTCTGAGAATTTTCAGAACTTCCTATAAGATAGATTGGGAAATTCAACTGAGAAGTGAATTTCCAAAATAAATTCAAGGTCAACAAGTGCAACGTGATAAGGCTCGAAAAGAAGAACAGACATTGGGAATATAAACGAAGTGGTGTTACAAAAAGGTGGAGGGGCGAGTTTTCAGGCATTTAATTCTCTTAAGAGAATTGACAAGTTGTTTAGTAATTGTTTAGTGTGGCCCTAAGAGTAATAATGTGAGGGCATGGGTTGAACCTCAGGAACAAATAAGATGTCACTGCTTCATGCAGAAGATACTGAATGTTTGGAGTGACTGCCAAGGAAGATTATTAATACTGACATCAGTCATCTAAATTACACGACTATAAATTGTGAGCCATTCTTAGGTTGGTCAGATGATCTTTGAATAATATTTTCAGGTCTGTTACATTCTTATGGTTACTAATTTAGTCTTTTTTTACTTCATGCGATTGGCTAATCCAATCTAATCGAAGCCAATCCAATGGACGGCACAGTGACACAATGGTTAGCACTGCTCACAGTGCCAGGATCCGGGTTCCATTCCCAGTTTGGGTCACTGTCTGTGTGGAGTTTGCACATTCTCCCGTGTCTGTGTGGGTTTCCTGTGGGTGCTCTGGTTCCCTCCCACAGTTTGAAAGACGTGCTGGTTAGGTGCATTGACCCGAACAGGCGCCGAAGTGTGGCGATGAGGGGAATTTCACGGTAACTTCATTGCGGTGTTAATGTAAGCCTTACTTGTGACTAACAAATAAATAACTAAAATAATCCACTTTTCTGCGCTCCAAATGAGATTTCCAAAGACCCAGCGAATCCTACCACAGCAGATGGTGAAATTTGAATTCAATAAAAATCTGGGATTAAAAGTCAAACGATGACCATGAAATCATTGACAATGGTCGTAAAAGCCCATCTGGTTCCATTCCTTTAGGGAAAGAAATCTTCCATTCTTTCTTGGTCTGGCCACACATGACTCCAGACCCACAGCAATGTGATCAACTCTGAAATGTGTCCTCTGAAATGGCCTAGCAAACTACTCAGTTCAAGAGCAATTAGGGATGGGCGATGAATGCTGGCACAGCCAGCCATGCCCACATCCCTTAAAAAAAACCAAAAAGATTCACCCTACAATTCAAGATTCTTTAGCATTTTTGCGTAACAAGGAGCCAAGCGTGGAAGTGAATGGAAACCTACTGTGAGATATTTATCTTGCAATGCTGCAATTACCTGACATCCCTCTGTACCTTTGAAGAAGTGGAAAGTGTCAATAGAAAAATTATTGATCAGCAGGGAAACTGCAAAATGGCACTCAGAAATTTGAATCATTATTTTTTTTTAAATTATTGATTGACAGGTTGTGGGTACTGCTGGCAAGATATTTATTTCCCATGCCTAAGTTGTGTGTGATAACATTGTGCACGGGAACGGCGCTATATAGATAATGCCTCAGAAACAGAATTGATATTGCTTTGCCTGAGGATGTTCGTTTTTCTCTCCTTTAATCCTGGTTTCAAGTTTACGCCACATGTCTTTGTACTCGGTTAACACAGCCCAAGGGTGAAGGGCTATGCGTGTGCATTTCTTTTGCTGGGCTCCTGATAGTCTATTACATTTTAATTTAATCTCATAACTGCAGGGGTAAATAACTATTAGCGTGGCAATGACTAGGAAGGATTGATTTAATCTACACTTTTTAATATGTATGAAGAAATGGCATAAATTTCCAGAGCGAGACCCGTCAGAGGTGGAGCAGCGATTATGGCACATTTTTGCTATATATTGGTTAGTACTCCTGTGTGCCCTGCCTCCTCATGAGACTATTAAGGGGGCTATCTAATTATGTGTAAAATAACAAGAAGATCCTCAGATGAGTGAGGTCAGCTTGTTCATTGCCCTTTTATTTAATTTGGACTAAATAGGAGGCTACATGATTTTCAATAAAATACAACTGATCAAATAGTTGTAAATGACCTAAGATTCATGAAATAAACAGCCAAGTCAAAGCGTGTGGAAGAGAGAGTGATCTTTATCATTTCAGTAACAACATCTTTGGATATCCTCTGTTTACCTTTATAAAAACAATGCGTACAGATTTTACTGGAGCAGGAATGCTCCGTTAATTTCTCTCCTTGTTTCACCCTTCTGCACACAATTTTTTCTCCCTAGGTTGTTGAAAGTGTGAGCTAATAACAGTGTGGCGAGGGCCATGGAGTATCTGGGATTTGGTGAAGCAAACTCCGGGTGGTTATTGTTTTCTGAGGTAGGACTTAATTGTTGCGTGTGAACCACAGTTCAGTTTAAACAAAAGCTGCTTTTTCTCCCTCTAGTGTCAGGTTCAAAACAACGCAACCCTTTTTTCCATTAAGATCAACAGATGGCAAGCAAACATTTAAACAACAAAGTTCTCCAAGAAAAATAGGGTTTTTGGTACTTGAAAATGAGAATTCAAGTGGATAGTTCTTGATTCTGCCTATGGATCGTAACACTATTTACTTCATAAAATAAGTTTAGTGTTCATGACTGGGCGGCACGGTGGCACAGAGTCTCGGCTGCCTCACAGTGCCAGGGACCCGAGGTTTGATTCTGGCCTCAGGTAACTGTCTGTGTGGAGTTTGCACATTTTCCCAGTGTCTGCTTGGGTTTCCTCCGGAAGCTCTAGTTTCCTCCCACAGTCCGAAGATGTGCGGGTCAGGTTGTTTGGCCATGCTAAATTGACCCTTAGTATCAGCGAGATTAGCACGGCAAATATGTGGGGTTGTGGGAATTGGACCTAGGTGGGATTGTTGTTGTGCAGGCTCAATGGGCCAAATGGTCTCTTTCTGCGACGTAGGGATTCTATGGGAGGGGTTTTACAATCTCACTCGGGCAAGATCATAATATCCCACCCGAGGCCAATGGAGATTTCCGTTCTGGGGTAAAATTCCGGCCTATAATTGTAAGATAACATGTTAAGAGTCCAGCAATTCCATTATTTTTCTGAAGAAACCTACTTGTATGGTTATTTAATGGGGATCTCTTTAAGCAATTAAAGTGGAATCAACTCTATGAAAGGCAATGACAGCAACTAGTTTATATTGTGTTAATAATTTGGATCACTTATTATTTCTCATTACATTGTCAACAACTTTCTTTCATTAAGTCAGGAAGGTGGGCACACACATCTTGAACATGGACATAAGACGGTGAAAAAGATTCACTATGGAAAAGAAGCAGTCAGACTGTGCACGTGATCTTTCTAGGAAGGTCTTCAGATCAAAGAGAAAGCCTGTTTTTAAACAAATTGTGGTTAGAACCAGCAGCTGTTCACGTGAATAGACATTTCAGATCAAAGAGAAAGCCTGTTTGAAAATATTCCAGTTTAAAATGAAGATTACAGTTCTACTTTTGAGGAAACAAACAGTTCACTTGCCTCTTTGATAATCTCAGGCTGGGGGAAACATCATGCTGTGCAAGCTTATTGACACAACATCATGTATCATATATCATTGGAATTCTCGGAATTGGGGTGGGTTAGTAGAGGCAAGAACCAAAGTACTACCATCCACGTTTTCAGCTATACCACTTCCATCCAACTTTTTTGGCTCTATATCAATTGCCTCTACACAAAAAAATAGAATCTTGGAAGGATAAAGACCAGTTGGGATAATAGATTTGTCAATAAGAAATTAACCTTCCAGTCCATTGGTTGGCCTATATTATTGAGTCCTTAAAATAATTCATGCCTATAACTTGCTCTGATATCGATGCATTGGAGTTGAGGATAATCTAAGTTGCAGCAGTTGAACTATATGGTGGCAAAGTAGACTATCCAACTTTTCCCTTTGTATCAATCATATCAACTGTGACTGCTTGTTTGCCAGAGTTGTTGTGGGCAAAGCATTTACCAAAGCATCTAAAGGTGTCTCGTTACATTAAATGCAAACCTGGGGGGGGCGATTCTCCCATCACAACCCGCAACTTTTCTGGTGGGTTGGGGTGGGAGATGCGTGTTGTCGGCCTTTTTCCAGGATTTGCGCATGCGCCAGGAACGCATGCGCATCTCCCAGAGCTGGAGAACAGTTGGAATCCAGACCACACTAGAAATCGGCAGGGAGAGAGGTAAGTCATTCGAATTTTTTCTTAATGTGGTTTAAATATGTTTATCATGCGATTTTCGGGAACGATTGAATCTCCCACCCCGCCGGAAGTACTTCATTCCAGCAAGGTTTAGAGTAGCTCCCCACGTTTGGGGAACTAGCAGGAGACCCTGACGGAATTAAGGGGGGGGGGGCAATCAGGGCTCCCCAGGGGGTGAGGCTGCAGGGGGGGTGGCACCCCCTGGGCCTGGGCACCCTGACAGTGCCAACATGTGCCTCCTGACACTGCCCAGGGGGCACCTTGGCACTGCCCGTTGGGCACAGACAGTGCCAAAGCCTACTGTAGACAGGACCTAGGAGTGATCAGTGGGTCTGTGGGGGTCCCACTGCCACTCTGCATGGCAATCAGTCTGCGATGGAGGGAAGGCAGCAACTGGGGTGGGCTGGGCCGGATGGGTGGTCTGCTGGGGGGTGTGGGGGGGGGGGGAGGGGGGGCCTGCCTCCCTCCCAGCAGGTAAGAAGCCTGCCTCCTCTGGGGAGGGGGCTGACCCTGAGGAGGGTGGGGGGGGGGGAGTGTTCTGCCAGGGTGAGGGAGTGGGGGAATCGCCACTGCTGAGAGGAGATGGGGCCTGGACATCGCGGTGCTCTTGGGGTGGGTGGGGGGGTGGTCAGGGCTATCCCGGGAATTGTTGTGGGGGGCACAATCGGGCCACGAGGTGGGGGAGCTGGAGGGGCAGTGCTGCGGGGGTCCCAGGCTGGCTAGCAATTGAGACTGATAAGTCAGGGCCACTGTGCATGCACAGAGTTCTAGAGCTGTCAGACTCTTGTGCAAATAGGCCCCGCGCTCCCTGAGTTTTTAATGATATTCGCGACTGGGACTTCTGCGGTGCAGAGAGTTTGGAGATTCAAGTGTGAAGTTGAACTGAGAAAAAAGTCGTGATCGAGAACAGTTTCCCACCAACTCAGCACTTTTGGGAGAATCAACCACCCCCCCTCCAATGTGTAGGTGGTAGAGTTTATGACGAGATTCAGAATCGATAAATTCAGAATCTACAAATATCTAAGAAGAAATTATATTATCAGCAGTTCAATATCAACTGAAGTTTTAGTTGAATTGAGAAGGCTCCCATGCTTTAGCATTCCTGACCATGATTGTAGCTGACCCGCCAAACATAAAACTTACCATGATTCCATAAGTTTATGTAGGGATTTAATTTAGGTGTGTATGGTCTAATTACTGGATCTCAAGTTAACCCTTTAACCTGCTTTGGTTTGACAGAGAGAAAAACACCAGTGAAAGTCTCAGACACCGAGTTCGCAAATGATACCAAAATTTATGGAATACAAGATAGAATGAAATGACAGAAACCATCAGTTAACTGAAGGAACAAAAGAAACCAAAAAGGTATACTGATCAATACAGTAGACTTCAAAAGAATGACCAGTCCAGAAGAAGTGGAAACAACCTCAACTCTTTCCACCAACAAGAAATCTGCCTCTGTGTTGGAAAGAAACTGCACTATCCAGGGTCCACACAGACAAGAATTCTGCTTCTATCCATGGACCCAGTGTTACACCATCCATGTTCACGTTGACAGGAATTCTATCTCTGCCACTGAGATTGACAGAAGATAACTGGTTTCCCTTTGCTTGATGATCAGAAACAAGATGGTTCCCAAAACTCTCGAACCTCTATCTAATTTTGGCATCGCCACATTTTAATCCAAAGCCACTGCCTTGGGAAATAGCTGCTTCATCAGTGTCCAGTTTTATCATTCCTCTTCTGCAGGGTACTCCGTCAGCATGTCCAGTGATCTGCATGGGAGCAGGGCACAGAGACTGCACTGAAGTCACAAAAGCCCAATTTGTGTTTCTATTCAGAGAAGGCAGATTTTTCAATTCTAGAGGTCAAGTTCTCTATAAACTCGATCTGAATTTTCTTGGGAAACCCTACCTCTCCATTTAAACTTTCCTGCAGGTGGTGCTAAAACTCTCACATTCTTGAGGATGGATTGCAGTTGTATAACATGGTCAAAGATCACTACACAAAACCAGCTAGCATTTTATTCTGTAGTAGTCATTTTACAGTACAGGATGATTCACACTCTTAGAAAGGAGTATCCTTGTGCATGTGTAAATCTGATGATGTGTCAGTCCATGAGTCTAATTGCTGAGGTTTGACTTTGGATAGCCGTTCAGTCTGTAGGCTATTTGTCCTACAGCCAATTCATTTTGCTCCACCTCATTTGTGTTTTGTGCTATGCCCTAAGCTGCCCTTGGAATTATTTTACTACATAGGAAATGACTAATTGTATTTCAAGAATCAATGTCATGTTGAGGTACCATTACAGAAGAATCCTCACTGTTTTGATATTGAGGTGAATAACAAAGACTTATCAGAATATTACATAAGGTATAAAGCACAGAATTCAGACCATATTGGTGTTTATGCTTACTTGACATATAGTCTCCACTGATTATTGCCATTTGCCTGTTGAGTGTTAAAATATATCTAACCGATGCCAATAGACTGAACCTTCAGTTCAGTCCACTACACCACATATTCATTCATCAATTGAAGGTGAGGTATTGTGCCTAAGATGTGATATATTCAAATAAGCCAAACTACAATGGCAGATAAAGATGCATTGTGACTTGTTAGATATATGGACCAGTCACTAACGCGAAACTCAGCTGACAGTATTGCTGTAGCTGGTCCAGTTGAGTATCAAGTCATTGGTAAACCCAGCTATGGTAATGCTGTTAACTGTCAAGGGGAGATGGTTAGATTCTCTCCTCTTGGAGATGGTAATTGACTAATACTTGTGTGGCGTGAATACTCCTTGCTAGTTATCAGATCAGGCCTAATGTTGCTGCATGTGAACATGAACTGCTTCAGTATCAAAGGAATTGCAAATGACGCTGAACATTATGTAATCATGAACATAGATCCCCATATCAGACCTCATGTTGGAGGAAAGGTCATTGATGAAACAACTGAAGACAGCTGGGTGCAGGACTGTTTACAGCAATGTCCTGGAATTATAGAAAGTACAGAGGGAAAGTAAGAAAGTAAAAGAGAAAGAAGAAATTGAGTAAAGACTGACAGACAACATAAAAGGGAATCCAAAAGTCTCCTTTTGACATAAAAAAGTAAAGGGTGGTAAAAGCAGGTCATGGACCAAAAAGAAGATTTATGCACGGAAGTAAACAGCATGACTTAGATACTAAAGGAAACATTTGCATCTGGCTTTACCAAGAAAGAAGATGCTGCCAGAATCATAGTGAAAGGTTTGAAACACAGCATGAATAAAAATTGATCAAGGTGAGGTATTAGAAAGGCTGGCTTTACCTGTAATTGTTAAGTTACCAGGACCAGATCAAAGATCTGAAGAAAGTAAAGCTGGGAATTGCAGCAAAGTGACCATAATTACCAATCTGCCTTAGACATGGGAGTGGTGCCAGATGATTGGAGAATTGCAAATCGGTGGTAAAAGCAAGTTATAAACCAAAACCCTTGTTCATAAAAGGATGCAAAGATAAATCCAACAACTACCCAGCAGATTTTTTACGCAGAGGGTGGTGGGTGCCTGGAACTCGTTGCCAGGGGAGGTAATGGAAGTGGATACAATAGTGACTTTTAAGGGGTGCTTTGACAAATACATGAATAGGATGGGCATAGAGGGATATGATCCCTGGAAGGGTAGGGGGTTTTAATTCAGTCGGGCAGCATGGTCAGTGCAGGCTTGGAGGACTGAAGGCCCTGTTCCATATTGTAATTTTCTTTGTTCTTTGTACAGTTAGTCAACCTCAGTATGTCAACCTCGGTATGGGACAGCCGATAGAAATATTAATCTAGGACAAAATTAAGAGGCTCTTGGAGATGTGTGGATTAATTCAGGAAAACAAATACAGATTTATTAAAGGCAGTTCATGTTCAATTAATTTGATAAAAGTCTTTTGATATTAGCAACCTCTGGTGTCACATTGTCAATGTGATAGAGGTAGTATGATAACATGCTGGACCATGACATTTGTCTTCCTGGTCCTCATGGTCAACCCAAACTCTATACAGGCAGGAGAGAATTTGCTGCTGAAGGGTTTCCCCAATGTGGAATGTTGTTCCAGCACAGTTAGCATAGTGCAACTTTCTGATGAGGACTTAGTGCACCTTTGTCTTGGATCTCAGGCAAGCAAGGCTAACAGCTTTCCATCAGTTCTGGTATGTAAGTAGACAGCCTCTGTAAATGACCTGAAGGCATATGCCACCAGCAAAGTGAAGAATACGCTAAAGAGTGTAGGTGCCAGAGCACAGCCTTGTTTGACCCCACTGTGGGTCTCAGGTCCAATATTGCCCCATCATAGCTGACCTTAGCCATCATATTGTCGTGGAAACAGGAGAGCACATAGCAGCTTTAATGGGCAGCCAATTTTCTCCAGCAGTTTAAGAGACAGCCTCTGTTCACATGGTTGAATATCTTGGTAAAATTTATGAGGATAATATATAAAGGTGTCCTTTGTTCACCACATTTCTCTTGCAGTTGGCAGACTGAGGCCATTTCAGGCGTAGATCTTCTAGTTCTGAAACCACACTAGGTTTTGGGACAGATGCATTAGCCAGGATCTGCAATCTGACAAGGACAACATAGGTAAAAACTTTGCCCATGATACTCAACAGGGAGATGACTCAATAGTTGTTCCAATCGCTGTGGTCACCCTTGTTCTTGTATAGATTCACAATCTTTGAATTGCACACATCCAGGGATACTGCCTCCTCCCTCTGGCAGAGATAGGGATATTTGTGCAGATGCTGCAGGAATGCCAGTTTCCCATGCTTGGCAAGTTCAAGGGGTATGGCATCAATACCTGGAGTTTAGCTCGTGGCATGCGACTCTGTGGCTTTGCTAAGCTCCTGTACTATGGATTTGATATCCTGCTCTGTCGTGACAGGCAGGTGTTCTGTTGTATCCAGAGCTTCCTCAGTGACATTGTTTTCTCTCAAGTACAACTCAAGGTAGTGTTCCACCCATCTCTCCAGCTGTTTATTGTAATCAGTGTTAGTCACCCTGACCTTTGTTTCATTTGAGCCATTTTCTTTGCTAATGGATCTGTTGCCTTTTTGATCCCTTCATACACTCTCCTAGAATTCCCTATGCTAAATAACATCTGAATATTCTGGCAAAGTTGTAACCAGTAGTCATTGGCGCATTGCCTAGCAGTCTGTTGGACTTTATTTCAAGTGGCTGTTAGTGCATTCAGAGTTTTCTTGCTAGGATCTTTCTTGTAATTAATGAGAGTGGACTACTTGGCTTCAATAACAGGTCCCATCACAGTGATGTTAACCTCAAAACAGTCAGCATTGTGCTGCTTTTGTTTTCCATGTGTTGAGATTGTGGTATTATAGATGGCAGCTTAAAGTATGTTCCATTCTAGTCTGCACTCTGTGAGGCAAGGTGTGAAAACGCCTAGTCAAAATTGTGTGTACGAAAGATGCATGCTGCATGTGAGTGTGTAGTGTGTGACTGAAGAAATTTAGCATGCTTTCCATTTTTGTACATTAGTTTGCTTCTCATTTTCAGCCTACATGACTGGCTGGTAGCAATGCAAAAAAAAGTGCCAAATGTGTAGGTCTCTCCCTGCCAGTTCACATGCTCTCCATCAGCTGTGCTGCCGCATGGTGACACATGGAAACTAGGTCCCCTGTGGTCTCAGGCTAAATCTTCAGAGGGGCTCAGTGATGCAGTGGGCAGGCCCATTGACATGCAGCCAGATCCTGGTACTCATGAATGAAATTCCCAGCAATGGGAGAATACATTCTCTGCTTTGTAGATATCTTTGTGAGTTAAAGACTAAGGGATTAAGTCTTGATTAAAAAAAAATCTGGTGTGGAGTCCAAAGGTGGACTCATGTCTTAATATGTTGGGTGTGATCTTACTGGCTCACCGCTCCTGTTGGTCAATGTGGCGAGCTGGGGAGATTGCACGCAAGGGTAAAAATCAGATTTGTGCCAGTCGTGAACCGGTTTGGTACCTTCCAGGCCTAGTTTTGCTAGTGCGGTCTCAGAAAGGGTGTGAAACCTATTAGCATAGTAATGCCTTCATTTAAATGGCAGTAGCACATTCGGCATGGCTGCTTCCAGCCTCACAGCTACTTCCTCCCTCGCTGGTGACACTCCAGTTTCCTCCAACACTCCAAAGGTGTGCAAGTTTGGATGATTAGTTATGCTAAATTGCCCCTTCACATCAGGGAGATTAGCAGGGTAAATATAAGGGGTTACAGGGAGGGCCTGGGTGGGATTGTTCTCGGTGCAGACTCGATGGGCCAAATAATCTCCTCCTGCATTCTAGGAATTCTATGGTTTCGACGGAAGAAGGAATTTGCAGTGCTATGGGAAAAGGATAGGGGAGTAGAATAAGCTTTTGAGGAGCCCCAACATAGACTCGATGAATGGCCTCCTTCAGTACAAAACCATTCTATGATTCAATTCTATGTAAATAGTAAGACAGATAAAGGACATTCATAGAGTGTAGTGTATTTGGATTTTCAAAAAGCATTTAATAAAATACAACATAAGGAATTGTTACAGAGAAGCAAAAACCATGGATTTAGTGATAATATACTTGCATGAATTGAAGAATGGACAGGAAACATAGAATAGGAATAAAGGGCTTATTGGCAGGCAATAATCAGCAGGGTACAAAAAGAATCAATACTTTGGTCCCAGCTATTTACATTCTGTAATGATGGCTTAGATGAGAGGACGGCATGGTGGCACATTGGTTAGCACTGCTGCCTCACAGCACCAAGGACGAGGCTTCACTTCCAGCCTCAGGTCACTGTTGGTATGGAGCCTGCACATTCTCCCCGTGTCTGCGTGGATTTCTTCCAGGCACTCCAGTTTCCTCCCACAGTCCAAAGATGTGCGGGTTTAGTTGGTTGGCCATGTTAAATTGCTCCTTAGTGTCAAGAGGATCAGTGGGGTAATTACGTGGCGCTATGGGGATAGGGCCAGGGTGGGATTGTGATCAGTGTAGACTCAATGGGCCGAATGGGGTCCTTCTGCACTTTAGGGATTCAATGACTGAGTGTAATGTATCCATGTTTATTGATGGTACAGATTTATAAGGAGAAGTAAGAAATGAGGAGGAAACAAAGGCCATAGAAAGATGTAGACAGGTTTGGTGAGTAAAAATAGCAGGTGGAATATAATATGCGAAGATATCCACTTTGGTGGGAACAATAAAAAAGCAGAATTTTTTCCAGTGGTGAGAAATTGAGATATATTTGCATTCAGAGAGATCAGGGTGCCCATGTAAATGAATCACAGAAAGACAACATGCAGGTACAGCAAGGAATTAGGAAGGCAAATTGTAAATTAGCTTTGTTAGGGTATAAAAGGAAATAAGTCTGATTGCAATTATACAGAGCATTGATGCAACCATACCTGGATATTATATGAAATTTTGTCCTTTAAGGTGGGGAGTTGAATTTGGAGCTGGATTTGACTTACAGTTACTAAACCGGATACTGTTTGTGAAAACAGGTGCTTCAGTGAGCTCAGGGAATGAGGATATGTTTTTGGAACAAGAGGTAACTTCTGATAAAACAGCGTTTTTAGTTATTAGTGTAGTTAGGTGTCATTGTGCACACTGGTCTTTCTTGTCATGTGTTTTTTTCTTTTCTGTTATTTTAATAAATACTCTTTATTAATTGTTTACACTGTGATTCGACTGGTTCCCCATTGGGTTGTACATTGTTCCTCACATTATTCCAAACAAATATACATTACAGTATTTCAAGTTATCCTTTGGGGTTTTGAGACACTCTGGTGGGTGATATCAGCAGAGTTCTTAATATTTTTTTCAAAGAGAGCTCAACAAAGGTTCACTAGGTTGGTTCCTAGGATAAGGGGATTGTTCTGTGCAGAGAGATTAAGTAGATTAGGCCTATGTTGCCTGCAGTTGGAAGAATGTTAACATTACTAAAACATAAAGACATCTTAATGGCCTTGACAGGTTAGCTGAAAAAATGTTTCCCCTGAAATAAAAACAGAAAATGCTGGAAAAACTACAGGAATGGCAGCATCTGTGGCAAGAGAAACAAAATTATTGTTCCATATCCGTATGACTCTTCTCCAGAGCATGTTTCTGAGGCTGGAGAATCTAGAACAGGGTCTCAGAAAAGAGGATTATCATTTAGGGCATATAAACATGGGAATTAGGATCAGGAATAAACCACTCAGTCCTTCAAGCCTGTTCCACCATTTAAAAAGGTCATAGTTGATCTGATTATAATCTCAAGTCCACATTCCCACATACTTCCATAACCTTTCTCCTCCTTGCTTGTCAAGAATGTACCTGCCTTAAAAGTATGCAGAGATTCTGCTTCCACTGCCCTTTGAGGAAAAGAGTTCCAAAGACTCATGACATTCTGAGAGAAAGAATTATCCTCATCTCAATCTTAACTGGGTGACCCTTCTTTTTAAACAGTTAACCCTAGTTCTAGATTCTTCCACAAGGGGAAACACCCTCTCCACATCCATCTTGTCAGGATACCTCAGGATCTTATGTTTCAATCAAGTGGCCACTTACCCTTCTAAACTCCAGCGGATACAAGCTTAATCTCTCTAACTTTTCCATATAAAACTATTCATCCATTCCAGGTATTAGTCTTGTAAACCTTCTCTGACCTGATTCCAATGTATTTTAATATTCTATTAGCTTTCCTAATTACTTGCATATGAACGTTTTGTGATTCATGCACTAAGACCTCTAGATCCCTCTAAATTTCAGAGCTCTATGATTTCTCACTATTCACAGAATAAACGTTTTTATTCTTCCTGCCAAAATGGAAAATGTCACATTTTCCCACATTATACTCAACTTGTCAGTTCATTGCCCACTCAATTAGCCTATTTAGAATTTTTTGCAGACTCTTAAGTCATCTTCATATCTTACTGTACTCCCAACTTTTGTGTAATCAGGAAAATTAGCAACCGTACCTTTGGTCTCTTCATCCAAGTTATTTGTATAAATTGTAAAAAGCTGAGGCCCTATTACTGATTGCCCGGGGATTCTCCAGCCGGACTCATCTGAAAACCAGAGATTCCCACCTGACCTCAATAGACCTGTACATGGTCTGTCCCCCCCGCCCACTAGAATTCCAGCTGCAGGTGGGATGAGAGAATACCAGACCACGTCTTGCCAACTGGAAAATGATCCATTTAGGCCTAATCCCTGTTTCCTGTCCTCCAGCCAATCTTCCATTCATGCCAATATGTTATCCCCTACACCATGAACTTTTAGTTTTCATAATAACTTTAGATTTCCAGAACGCATTTGACAAGGTGCCTCATCAAAGTACACTACATCCACCGGTTCCCCTTTATCCACAGCACATTTTTTTTAAAGAATTCCAATAAATTGGTTAAACATGATGGGGGGCAATTCAGCATGTGGGATTGGAGACTCTAGCGCCGGCCAACTCGCAGGATCCGTGCGAGGCGTCCAGCCCCAAGCACATCTCTCAGCGCCGGATTTCCAACACCATCAGCTGCATGCTGTAAATAGGCACAGAGCTGCATTAGGCATGCAAGGATTCATTGTAATATAATTTAATTAAGATTAGTGAGCCTGGGACTGATATCTCTGAGTTTCTCTCCCCCCCACCCCGCCAAAAGTGGTTCACTCCAGCAGGGGTTACTATAACTCCTCATAAGAACATAAGAAATAGGAGCAGGAGTAGGCCATCTAGCCCTTTGAGCCTGCCCCATCATTCAATAAGATCATGGCTGACCTGAAGTGGATCAGTTGCACTTTCCTGCTTTCTCCCCATAACCCTTAATTCCCTGGTCTATCAGGAACCTATCTACCCGTAACTTAAATATATTCAGCGAGGTAGCCTCCACCACTTCAATGGGCAGAGAATTCCAGAGATTCACCACCCTTTGAGTGAAGAAGTTCCTCCTCAACTCTGTTCTAAACTGCACCCCCCCCCTTATTTTGAGGCTGTGTCCTCTAGTTCTGCTATCCTTTCTAAGCGGAAAGAATCTCTCTACCTCTACCCTATCTAGCCCGTTCATTATCTTATATGTCTCTATAAGATCCCCCCTCAGCTTTCTAAACTCTAACGAGTACAGACCCAATCTATTCAATCTCTCTTCATAGGCTAACCCCCTCATCTCTGGTATCAGCCTGGTGTACCTTCTCTGCACTCCCTCCAAGGCCAATATATCCCTTCGCAAATGCGGCAACCAAAACTGCACACAGTACTCCAGTTGGGGCCTCACCAGTACCCTGTACAGTTGCAGCAAGACCTCCCTGCTTTTATATTCTATCCCCCTCGCTATAAAGGCCAACATTCCATTCGCCTTCTTGATCACCTGCTGCACCTCCAGACTGGGTTTTTGTGATTCGTGCACAAGGACCCCGAGGTCCCTCTGCACCGTAGCATGCTGCAGCTTTTCGCCTTTTAAATAATAATCCCTCCCACTATTATTTCTACTAAAGTGGATAACCTCACATTTGCTAACATTATACTCCATCTGCCAGGTCCTCGCCCACTTGCTCAGCCTATCCAGATCTCTCTGCAGACTTTCTGCGCCTTCCACGCAATTTGCTTTTCCACTCATCTTCATGTCATCAGCAAATTTTGTCACCCTACACTCAGCCCCCTTCTCCAGATTGTCTATGTAAATGGTAAACAGTTGAGGCCCCAGCACCGATCCCTGCAGCACTCCACTAGTCACCAACCGCCAACCAGAACAGCACCCATTGATTCCAAATGGACTCAAACTCCTCGCTTGTGGGAAGCTGGTGACCCGACCCTGCTGGAGTGAAGGGGGGCAATCGGGGTTCCCCAGAGGATTGGGCGGTGCGGGGAGGGGCCCCCTGGGCATTGGCACCTTGGTAGTGCCAGCTTAGGCCCCCCTGACACTGCCTAAGGGGCAAAGTGCTAATGTCCAGGGGGCACTTCCTCAATTCATCTGTCATCTCTTTATTTTCCATTATTAATTCCCCAGACTCACTTTCTATGGGGCTAAGGGCTGAGATAAGGAGACATGTTTTCACTTGTGAATCTTTGGAATTCTCTACCCCAAAGAGGTGCAAATGCTCAATTTGTTACCATATTCAGGACAGATCAGTAGATTTTTGGTTATTAAGAGAACTCAGAGATATTGGGATAGTGTGAAAGGGTGGGTTTCGGGTGGAACATCAGCAATGATCTTGCTGAATGATGGAGCAGGCTCAAAGAGCCAAGTGTCGTATTCCGGGTCTTATTCCTTATGTGTTAGTGAGTTCCACATTCTCATCACTGCCCGAGTAATGAGTAACGAGGTTCCTCCTGAAATAAAAACAGAAGATCACGCAGCAAATGTAAAGACAGAACATTTTGAGTCAATGACCTTCCAAAAGAACTAAAGGGGATTAGAGATGTAATGGCTTTTGAGCAAGTACCGAGGCAGGGGAAGTGGGGATGAACAGGAGGAAAGAACAAAATGAAAAGTCTGGGATGGGTGAAAGGCTAGGGTGATTAAAATGAAAAAAAGTTCAAGGAACCTGGCACAAGGATATGCTGTAACGGGGCAATAAACAGACAAAAGACAGGTCCAGAGAAACTAAAAAAATGACAAAAGCAGAATCATTACCAGCAGCTGCTGCCTGGAAAAATAGAAGCAGTGGATATGATCTGAAATTGTTGAACTTAATGTCGTGTCCTGAAGCTGTAAAGTGCCGAATCAAATGAGATGTTGTTCCCCGAGCTTCCTCAGAGCTTCATTTATAACAATGTAGGAGGCAGAGGACAGACAGAGAGGTCAGAGTGGGCGCAGGACAGAGAATTAAAATGACGATTGACTGGAAACTCACTGTCATGCTTGCACATTGAATGGATACGCTGCACTAAGCGATCTCCTAATCACTGTATAGTCTTTCCATTACATTGTAAGCAGTAAATGCAGTATAATAAATTGAAAGAATCACTCGTGAGTTGTGGTTTTTTTCAGGGAAGAGTATTTGGGGCCTTCAACGTTGGGAAGGGAGGAAGTAAAAGGTTGCTTCTATGTTTTTCCTGAATCCCTTCTTGGATTTATTAGTAACATTGTATACGAATGGCTGCTATTTTTGGATTTCCATGCATATTAAAACATCTTTGCTACGTCTACCGTATTGAACCCCTTCATAATTTTAAAGGCATTTATCAGGTCACCTCTCAGTCTTCTCTTTGAGAGAAAAGAGCTCCAGTTTGATTTTTTAGAATTTACTAGTTTATGAGTGGTCGATATTAAAATTATACCTTCAGCTTTCTGAAGCTCATATGTTTCCCTTTTCTGTCTTTTTTCCACACTTTGGTAATTTAACAAATAAATAGATACATGAACCAATCATTATGTTTTGTGTTATGACAGGGCATACTTTTGAAGTGTCAAATTTCTGCATCTACCCTTTTAGATGCTATTGATTGGTGTGACGCAAGAGATGTGTGCAAGATGAAACACTTTTAATTTTATAGGCCCGCATATCTCCCTAGAATGGTTCACATTAAGTTGAAGGATATTATATTGAAGGAAAGTATTACAAGAATATAAGTATTATCAACAATATAATGCAGTAAGTGTAATAGTGATTCTTTTTGGGTTATTTCAACATACCGTTCAGGAAACTGACAGTTGTTATGTAAAGCTTACTTCCTGCTAAATAAAATATTGCTTAAGGTGGGGAGTCTGATGTTGTTGTAGGCAATTTTATAACTTAAGGACATGAAACGTTTTTGAGAAGGAGCTTTGAGTGATGCTTCTTCAATCTTTTAAGAGAGATAGTTAACCTCTATGCATCTAAAAACTTTGGGTGCACACAAAACTAATTAGGCCACGATCTCACTGGCCACTCACGCCCTGCTGCTGCTGCAGTGAGAATGGAAAATTTGGCACCCAGCCAAATTTCAGTTCACTGCAGCGGGACCAGAAAATCCCATTGGCGTGAATGGTCGTAAGATTCTGCCCAACGTGACACCAAATCCCTTTGCTGGATTAGTTTCTAATTTTTCTGTTAATGTGATTATTTTTATACATTTCAAATATTTTGTTATGATTTCCATAGAAACCAACAAACTAAAAGAACCAAATTTGTCAAACGCCCCCAACAAAAAAAAATTGGACATGGTTTCACTTTCTATGACTCTGACTTTAACAATCAAAAGAAAATCAACAATTGAAGAATAATTAATAGGCAAATTGCACTGAATGTAAACCATGAATTTCACTTTAAATACCAGATACAACAAAAGTAGATCTCATAGATTTAGTGGGTAGTCCATTTAGTATATATGACACTAATTTCAATCATAAAATCTTTCAAAGCTCTAAACTTTTGCAGGTAAAAATAGGATTTGCCCTTTTTAAACAATATATCAGGAACTTGTTCAATTGATCCAAAGTATTCTCTTCCAACTTAAGTCCATATAAAAAATCTACAGTAAGAAGAATTATTCAACATCAGTTTAATGTGTTTTGTGTTCTTCAGCTGTCAACTGGAATCTTGGGTAACGAAACTTGAGTCAGTTGGCACTTGTGGCTGGACTTTCTATAGACAGAATACTACCAATTATCTCACAGATTCGTCTTCTAACAGTCCCTCAAGGTGAGGAGGATGCTTGCAGCAGCGTACAGCCTGTGGTAAGAACTTGCTTGTGGAGTCTTTTTAAACTGTGGAGGCTGTCGCGTTGCAGCTACCACATAGTTCCAGCTGACCAGGAGATTTTCCTGCTCTTACCTCCTGCCATAGGCATTTTGGAAAGATTTGCAAGTTTATTGTTAGCAGGGTTCTCTGGAGACCAGGTATCTCTGAAACTTCAGCCAATATAAAGAGTCAAGAAAGCCGGTGTCTCAGTTTAAAGACATATCTTTTTATTTGACCGATGATCAAAGGGAGAAATTATTGCATAGTACAAGGCATCTCTGGACAAGGAGCACCCTGATTTCTCCAATAACTCTGATGTTCAAAGCTTAGGGTAGATCAATTATACATTTCTCTTGTCAAATTCTCCTGCCTTTCATTAGTTTTGAATCAATCATCTTCAATAAACATAAAACATTAATAACACCTGTCATATACTTTACCAACTGCATTCTACTCTCTGACATCATAGGATTTCATTGGTTTGTGGAATCCGGATGCTTCCTTCCCCTATCGCTGTTACCTCTTTCTTTGTTCCCTGATGCTTAGCTACAAAGATCAAAGTTGAGGTTCCCACCAATTCCCACTATGTCACTGTCCAAACGAGACAGATCTACATTCTCATGTCTAAGAAGGGACCTGTCTGATCTGGATAGTGAAAAATTCTACTCATAAGTAGCTCTGCTGGCAACTTCCGCCGATAAGAACTTGCACATTCTGAGGTTTCATTGTTTCCTAAGAATGTGGTTCAGTCTGCTAATATTTCATCCTATCACTTCTCACAGCAGTTTGCTCTTGGCTAAAAGTGCACAATTACTTTATAAAATACAGTTAATACACTTAAAATATCAAAATGCATGTTTAAACCAGAAATGCTTGTTCAAATGTTATTCTTTTGTGCCCTTATGCAGGTAGTTTCCCTGTTAAACTGCTAGTCTGATGTGAGCTTATTTTGCTTAGTGTCAGTGGATTGGTTAATGCTTTAAATCCCTGTTTGTTTGAAATTTCTCTACTCTACCAGGAATTTCTCCCCAGCATTAATGATCAACCTGTTTGGCCACGTCATGAATATGGCCATTGAGTGAGACTTGAACACAAGACTTCTGGCTCAGAAGTAGGGAGGCGACTCACCATACCACAAGATCACCATCACCTAAGTTATCATAGGCTATACAATGAGGTGAGAAGCCCAGCTAACTAGAAAGAAGGAACATCAACAATCTTTCATTTCAGATTGCACTTTAGCACCACCTACCAGTTCATCCTGGGATTGTCAAAGGCTATGGCACTTTTATTACCGGGATAAAATTTCTCTTTTGAACTAAGTGAAATGAAGCCTTTGAGAGAGCTGTTTTAAATATTCACTGAAACAATTATTAAAATTGAGAATCTCAATTTGATTGATAAAAGACTAACAATGGGTTCACACTCTAAAAATGTGGCATTAGTGCCAAGCTGAACTGGCTTTTCACCCGTGCTAAACACAGGGAGTACAGAAAGGTTTACCAGGATATTGCCTGATATGGAGGGTATGAGCTATGAGAGATTGAATAAACTGGAATTGTTCTCCCTGAAAAGACAGAGGCTGAGGAGCGACCTAATAGAAGTTTATAAAATTATGAGGGGCATAGATAAGTTGAGCATTTGGAAGCTCAATTACAAGGGGCACAAGTTCAAGGTAAGGAGGGAAAGGGTCAGAGGAAGTTTTTTACACAGAGTGATGTGGGCCTGGAATGTACTGTCGAGTGAGATGGTTGAGATGGTGAAGTCCCATGTAGACCAGGCCAGGTAAGGATGGCAGATATTCTTCCCTAAAATAAATTAGTCGACTAGATGGGTTTTTCTGGCAATCAACAGTGGTTTCACGGTCATCAGCAGATTTTTAATTTAGGTTTTTTTAATTGAATTCAAATTCAATAAATTTGAATCCAGGTCCCCAGAACGTTAGTTGGAGTTTCTGGATTAAGAGTATAGCGATAATACCACTACGCCATCGCCTCCCCAGTAACAAGGTTGTAGGATCAATGGGAATGAGATAGATGGGGAGCAGGTGAGACTATTGAGGGATTTGAAGAGAAGAATGTGAATTATTTGAGGCATTGTTGGACAGGTAACCAGGATTATTATGTATGATGATGACATCAGGCACGACCTTTCCACCATCGTTCATTCTCTCTATTGTCTCCAGGTTATGATTGCTTGTCTAAGCAACAATTCATTTCAGTTAGACATTAAAAGAACAGAAGAAATGCCTCTGCCCATTCCACCACAACATAAGAACTTTACCCTTGGTACTGATTGCACCCAGTCCCTGCCTGAAGCTGAACAAGACCATTCACAACTGCAGCAAATTATCTAACCTTAAGGTGAGCTTCTAATCTCATTAATGTTGCATCACAAAGTTCATCGACATAATAACCTCAGCCTTCAGCCCCTTATGATTGTTTTTGTCACCCCAGACTCAGACATTCCAATGCTCTCTTGCTCAACTTTCCACTAACTTCTACACTTCCAGTTAATCAAACTTCTACCATATCCTATTCTGAACAAATAACCATTCACCATTATTCCTCTTCGCTGACTTACTGAAGTTTAGTCTGGACATCTGAATTAAAGTATCAATATTTGAATCATTTTTACCACTTTCGCACGAAAGAAGATTATGACAACCAAACCATTGGTCATCCTTCCTTGGTCGGTTTGGCATCCAATTTTCCTTGCACTTTTTTACGTTATATGCATTATAAAAATACACGCTTTTGTTGTAAACAAACAAATGGAAGAGGCAGAAAATAAATTTTTTCTTAACAAAATGTCAAATAACTGAATGAGTGTGATGTCTTCGGTCCACTGCACCAGTTGATTGGCGCAGCAAGCTGGGAAGATAGCGCACAAGGCTTCCGCGCCAAAAGCCATCCTCCTGGACATGTTCTATAGGCACGATCAGTTTTGCACCTAAAAAGGATGCCAACAAGAATCACTCATGGTCCCTACCAATAGGCACTAGATGTGATGGCTACATTGGGGGGGATCTGAGGCCATTGAAGCCCCCAGGTTGGCAGAGGCATGGCCAGGCAGTGCTAACGGGCAGCCTGGCACTGCCCACCAGGCACCATAACTGTGTCAGGGGCAGTGACCAGGGGGTGGGTCCTGAGTGGGGGTTGGGGCAATGATGGCAGGGAGGCAAGGGGGTGGGCTCCTTGACTCTCTGCCATCAGGGAGGGATTTCTGCAGTAGGTGAACACTGCCAATGGGGTAGTGATTGATGGCGAGGGAGCTGGGGAGAACTCTGAGGATGGGGAGCAATTGAAGGGGGGAGGGGGATGAACCGGGGGACTGCAGAAGAGGTTATGATTGGGACCCTAATGCCAACAACCTGTGTTGTCATGGTGAGGGGGTAGTTACACTGCGGCGAATGAGGGGTGGGGTGATGTCTGTGGGGAGAGTGAGGCGTGGCAGGAGGTCTTCCAGTTCATTGGGAATATCAGGGCACCTGCACAATGGTGCTGCTGGCAACTTATAGCCAGCCTCACGGCGATCTTAGGTACAAACCCACTTAATGTTAAGAATCGTACTTCTGTCCAAAAAAGTGGAATCCAAATGCTTCCCCAGATGTTTCTGTCAGAAGATTGCATTTTCAAACTCTCCCAAAAAACAGGTATGATACTTCCATTCTCTTGCTCGTTCGGTACTTCAATTTTTTTGGGAAGCTCTGGCTTAACAGATATTCAACCTACTCAAATGCACTGCCATGTACAACATTAGCCATTATATTTTTTTCTCAACACATTCACCATTATTCTATTTCTCAATAGTTGTGAAATAATAATCTAGGATTTTTACAATGAAATTGCCACCTTAGACAACCCTGAGAATACAGCAGTGGGACCAAAACATTTGATAGAATATTTTACAAGGCAATTATACAATTGAGAAAAGGATGAAGTCAACGAAAATGGCTTTAAAGGAAACATTAAAATAAGTCAAAATAATAGTAGTGGAATATTACTTTTACATGAGCACTCTTACCCTATAGATCTTTCCATTTAAAAGCCTTTCTGCCAGTTTATAAAACACCGCTTTTCAATATAATGCTAAAAGTCAATATGGAGATATCATTTGTCAGTCAAATAAATAAGAAGTATTAGGTAAAAGAGTGCATTAAGCACTGAAAACCCATTTTTCAAGGCAAGTTTAGTATAGATTTAAACTTCATGCAGAGACACTGTTCTCAATTGGAGCAAGCAGCTGGTCTAACAGTTTACACAATGGATTGCATCTTGTGGACACCCGTGTGCGTGTTTTAAATGGTGGGTGCATTTAAAATATGTTGGGTGTTAAACCTCTCAGTCCAGTAATAAAAGATGATGCAAGTCCGTCCTCTTCACTAACTCATTTCATTCTCTTTCAAATTCCACGTACACACACACCTAACACCCAGTGCCTTTATATGTCCTGGTGAGTACTATTAAACAGTTAACATACAAATGAGGGCTGACGTGGAAGGTTGCAGTTAACCCATTCCTAACATCAGGTGCCCAGCTCACCTCCTTCCCACCCATCCTGATCTTTCTGCATAATTTGGGAGAATGTTTAAGATATCCAATATGCTGCCTGCCCTTAGGTCTATTTGAGCCTTTAACTTCCAATTAAGGACTTCAAGCCTCTTCCAATATCATAAAAGTCTGGACGGTGACAAATAGACAAGATTGCAAAGGTTTTTGAAGGGACTGTCATAAAAGGGAGTGCAAGACAAGGTGGCACCCCTTCCACCCCCCACACAGTTTGTTCCTCCCTGTGCACCCTCCAAACCCAGCCCCAACAGGCTTTCTGACCCTTGTCTATCCAAAAAATCCAGAATGTACCTCTCCCTCTGGTTGCCTTGCATGGTTTTCTTCTTGAGGTGTCTTCGCAGGATCAGCAGTGCCCTCAACTGAGCTGTGCACTGCTGGCACTGCAAGAGCTGCCAGCCAGCAAAATTGGTCTGCAGCTTTTGAGGGTGGGTAGCCCACTGACAATGTGTTATCCTGAATGGACGGATTTCTCTTTCAGGCAAGCAGCCCATCCCTCCCCCCACCTGCCCCAATGAAATTGAGCCCATAGGGTAAAGATTTCTGTCAACACAGACTCAATTCATCCAACCCATTAGTCAGCGTATGATTGCATGAGTTCTATCACTAGAGTGAACAAGCACAGCAAATTGATGGCATGATGGCATAGTGGTTAGTGTTGCTGCCACACAGCGCCAGGGTCCAAGGTTCAATTCCAGCCTCAGTTACTGTCTGTGTGGAGCTTGCATTTTTTCCCCGTGTGTGTGTGTGGGTTTCCTCCGGGTGCTCTATTTTCCCCCCACAGTCCAAAGATGTGCGGGTTAAGTTGATTGGCCATGCTAAATTGACCTGAGTGTCAGGGGGATTAGCAAGATAAATGTGTGGGGTTACGGGGGGGGGAATAGGGCCTGGGTGGGATTGCAGTCGGTACAGACTCAATGGGCCAAATGGCCTCCTTCTGTACTGTAGAGATTCTATGATAATGATTCTATGAAATTGATAATTGTTTTATGATGCACACAAATGTGTCTCTGCCGACTAATGCATTGAGTAGCACAGATATCATGATGAGTTTGCAATGCACCTATTCATTCCTACAGGGTTGAGTCAGGTGAGTCACTGTGATATAAAATAATGAAATGGAGAAAATGAAAGAAATTATTTTGTTTAAAAGTTGATACAGAAAGGGTACTGGAATATTAAAAACTCATTATTGCATGACTGTACTTAATGATTTTACTTGGAGACATGAGCCTGAGAAGAGTTGCAACTTCCAAGGAGCTACCGTAGTGTCAGCTGAAAGGATTACCATCTACATCTGTGCCTATAAATCTCATTGTGACGCCGCAGAGAGTCTCTGAGCATGCACTGTAGAACTTACAGTCTAACCGCAAGCACTTCAATACACTGTGTGATGTTAGTGTACCTTTAAGGGTCATTTTTTAAAATTCATGCTCACATCCTTAGGTGATGTCATTGTTGGGAGAAGAAAAAAACTGTCTGCAGTTCAGGTGACAGGGATTTCATTTTCAGTTTCAGTTCAGAGCAGCATGTTGGAGTTTTTAGTTTTTAGAAAGGACAACCAGCTAAAAATAAGTGTTTCCCTCTCTTCCTGTTGGTTTGAAAGTTCTGTTGGTTAGCTGCGAACAAGAACTTGTTTTCCTGAAGGGTGAAAATCTGCTGTTATTGGAGGCTGCACCAGAGTTTCTCTGATGTTTTGGGAAGCTGTCTTGTCTTTGAAATCTTCTGATCGCAACAGCATTTGACTGCAGAATTCAACTAACAGCCTCAATCCCAGTATCACGTGAGTATTAGTCCGTGCTGTGTTAAACCTGTGAAAAGGATCTTTTGTCTATGGAAGGTTTTGGTTTTGGATTGGGACAGCTTTTTAATTAAGGGCTATACATTATTGTGGTTTTTTATCTCTTGTTTGTAATAGAAAAATGTTCTTGCTACTTTTCTTACTATACATGTTAACTATGTTCTTAAACAAACTTTGTTTGATTAAAACTCCCTACTTGGTCACTTGAATCATACCTGAAGTGACACATCTCATGCTTATCCTAGCCAAATTCAAGACGCAAAACTTATGAATCAGGTGGGCTTCATAAAATATTTTGGAGTTTCTATTCTGAACCTTAACAACAGTATTAATGTTTTTTCCAAATAATTTGAAATTGGATAATAAATTCAGAACCTTTGTGGCAGCATTGCTCAGGAAAACCTGAGAGAAGCTATTTCCATCACAGAAAGCTTGGACCTGATTTCAGTCTGGCATCAGAAGCTTGGCCATCAGGACAGTTTCTGGATCCCAGTCTCATCTCGGGGCAAGAAGGTGGCAAAGTGTTTTAGTCACCAGCCCCATTTTCCACGGGGATGCCTTTTGGGACAGAAAGGACCTCATAGAGGGCACTTGTATTTGGGTGGCACAATGGTTAGCACTGCTGCCTCACAGCACCAGGGACCAGGGTTCAATTCTGGCCTTGGGTGGCTGCCTGCCTGGAGTTTGCACGTTCTCCCCATGTCTGCGTGGGTTTCCTCCAGATGTTCCAGTTTCGTCCCACAGTCCAAAGATGTGCAGGTTAGGTAGATTAGCCACGCTAAATTTCTCCTTAGTGTCCTAGGATGTGTAGGTTAGGGAAGGGACTAGTGGGGTAAATATATGGGGTTACGAGGGTAGGGTCTAGTTAGGTTGCTCCATCCGAGGGTCAGTGTAGACTCGATGGACCAGTGGCCTGCTTCTGCAGTCTACGGATTCTATGAAATGGAGATGGGATTGAACACCTAAAGGCCTAATTTAAACCATCACTACTGTGGCTCCTGATTTGCTGATTCAATTACAGTAGCAGACATGGAACACCAAACCCAATAAGAAAAATAGTTTGGACCAATATTCTTGTTTTCCAGTTATACTGGTGCTTGATTTCAAAGGACATAAGAACAGTTCTTACCAGTGTTCTTATTTCCCCATTTTAATTTCTGGCAGGACCAGAAAGCATGGCTGGGATGCCCCTCATTTCGCATCTGCAGACTTGGTGACCCTTCTCGACTCAGTGAGGGTGAGCAAGCAAGTCTTCATTCCGAAGGACAATTTCCTCATCCAAAACCATGCAGGCATTGCTGGAACTGGCTGAGAATGTGAGCAGACAAAATGTGATCACAAGGAACTGGGTGCAGTGCAAGAAAAATTTCAATTACCTTTTTCATTCTGGTAAAGTGATAACAATATCAGGGCCTCAAAACAAGCGGCTGGGCATTCAACCTTGAGGAGACACACCAGCTGAAAAGCCTGAGACGTGGTTTGTTCTTGAACATGAGGGGATTGTGTTCCTAGAGAAATCTACTGATACCTTCAGCAAGGCTCAGAGCCATAGTTTTGCTGAGGACTTGCCAGCACTGACACATGTAGCTTCTTATGTTAATGAATCAATGATACTGGCTATAGAGGGCAATAGTACCTTATCTCTCTCTCTCTCTTTCATCCTTGCGGGAGGGAAATGCCTGTGAAGGCAGGCAAAACCATCATCAGCTGAGCCTGGACGTGGGAGTTATAAGAAAGAAGGCTTTAACTGACCAGGAGCAATGGGTGTTCTTGCACAGTGTTCCTTGAAGTGGTGTGGGATAATGGACTGAGAATAAAGGAGTCCATTCAACTTAAGTGCACTATGATGGCTCAAGGCTTTGAACACATGAACTCCTCCATTGAGACAGTGGATGGATTTTATTGGCTCGCTCATCCCCAAAACTGTAAAATCCCACCTGAGGTCAACAAACCTTTCCATGGTCCACTCCTTGCCTGCTCCGATTCCCATGCAGACGGGCCAGTAAAATTTCAGCCTGTGGCCAACCTCAAGAAAAGCCATACGTGTGGCAGCACTTGGAGTGCATGCAGGAACAGCGTTGTAATGACATTCACAGAATGCATGTCACACTCTCCAACACAGGCTGATCAATGGCACTGCTGACAGAGATGTTTGATGGATGATGCCATTTGTGGCCCAATTGCTGGGTCTCATTAGCCATTTAAGGGCTAAGGCAGTCACCAAGGAGGTTAAGGGTGTTCTCCCTTCATGGGGCACCATCATACATCGTTGGCCCTTCTGACAGAGGTCATACCTATATGGTAGGGTTCGCTGATGGAGGCTGCTCCTGCCATGATATCAATGCAGCAGCCACAGGACAAGCACCTCTGCAATCAGGATGACTATGATGTGCATCTCAACCAGTAGCAGAGGCAGTAAACAGATTATCTACACTTTATCTGAGAATTGAGAAAGTCCCTGCTGAGAAAGAAGGTTAACACATCAGGCAGAACACTGAGTGGATCACTGGGGTTTCTTTCACCTGTAAATATGCACTTTTTCTATTTTTCAACATCATATAAATATTGATACAAGGCCAGAACTGTAAGCTCCATTCTCTAATGGAGGTAAAAAGGGATGTACGATGGCACAGTGGTTAGCACTGCTGCCTCACAACTGCAGGGACCCGGGTTCAATTCCAGCCTTGGTCATTGTCTGTGTGAAGTTTACACATTCTACCCATGTCTGTGTGAGTTTTTTCTGGGTGCTCTGGTTTCCTCCCACAGTCCAAGATGTGCTGGTTAGGTTTATTGGCCATGGTGAACTGGCCCTTTAGTGCCAGGAGGGATTAGCAGAGTAAATACACAGAGTTATGGGGATAAGACCTGGGTGGGATTGTTGTCAGTGCAGGCTGAATGGCCTGAGTGGTACTGTAGTGATTCTATGATTCTAAGTGTTGAAGAGGAGCAAAGGTTCTTGTGAAACCTCTGGACGCTGTGCATCTTTCACTGCTGGTGAGAGTGGACTTAGTTCAGGTTACATCTCCAATAGAAGTATGCTCACAGGCAACTCAAAGTGCTCCATTCCATAACATCCTCCTAGATTAGAAAGGTTCTGCTGAAACATGCCGTAGTCTCCCGATAAGACTTCCAAGCCCTAGGCTGGGAGCAGCCACATCCCTGGGCTCCTGAGGCTTCCATGCCAAGCACACATGTAAAGGAAGCTCTTGTTACAGTCTTAAACTGACTGAATGTAGAGGGAGTTGAATCTCCCCCTGTTGATGAATCTGACCAGGTGATTGGATGCTACAAGGATGCAACCAATGAGACCCTGCACCTGGGGAATCCAGTGATGGGAGGTGAAACCCACTTTAGCTTTGTGCCAGTGAGACTCCTTCCATCTGGAAAAGAATGTAATGCCCAGCTCTCACAAAGAGGACATCAGTGTGACCTGTGAGAGTAAAATGTGTTGTAGACAAGAACAAGAGGCACTGAAGTTCAGAGCTGAACCTTGGAACAACCAGAGGTGAGGACGTTCAGGACCACAGTGACTTTGACTGCTTCTGCAGGGCATGATGTGTAATGTGCATGATCCTCTGCCATAAGGGCACAAATCTCTGTGAATATCTAACAGAGAATCACAGTCTGCGGCTCTGGGTCTCCATCAGGGCTTTGTAGCTATTTCTTTGCTGGTAGATCCCACAGGGGTATGGCCTCAGTTATTCATGACCCTTGACCTCTACCATTCCCTCCTCGTTTCCAGGGTTCTGCCCTTTCTGCGGAGGATGTTCATTCTCATCACTTCTGGACCTGAAAGCTTAAAATCAGGCTGCTGCCTCTCTTTGCTCAGTTTGCCTCCCAAATGTGTCTGGAAGCCCTTACGCTTCCCCCTCTCCCCCCTACAGTACCGGGAGGGTGACATCCCCTTGCACTGCCCAACACGTATTGACTACACTCCCTGCAACCTGGGCACACTTGCCAGCAATGCCCGAGTGCCCATCTCATCTGTTCACCCTTTCACGGGGGTGGGTTGGGGGGGGGGGGCACCTAATTTCTTGAGTCAGCCATGACTTGTTCCTCGCTGCGTTGCTGCCTTAATGTGCTTGATCTGCCCCGACTCAGAGTGCAGCCCTTTCCCCCCACTGCCCCCCACCAGAATCTGAGCTGGCCCTACATCATTACTCAATGAGCTCTTTAGCTGGCTTTTGTGAATTGGGCAGTTCTCAAGGCAGACATGCCCCAGTGGTGGGAGCAACAACAGAAAACTGACTCACTGGCCAGGGTTACTATTTTCAGCGCCCTCCCACCTCTGTATCTGATCCTGTGGTGGGATGAAAAAAATCAGACCACGTGAAGGAAAAGCCAGAAGGCAATGGCAAAGGCATTGAGGGCGGATTAAAATATCAACGCTTTTATATTTACTGAGAATGTTTTTCTGTATACACAAAGAATTTAAAAGCAGGTCAATTTTACATAAATATTTAATTATGCAGCTGTGCAACCTACTTATCTAGCTGCAGTGGATAGGAGAAGCACTAATTACTTACTTTTCAGAAAACAGTCAATAAACACTTGCTTTACATTCTCAAAGCAGTAAACTTATTTTTTTCCCATTTTCTCTCATTGACGCACTGCAGCCTTTCTTCCTTATTATAGTATAAGCAATCCCACTGTAAAAAATACAATGGGGGGAATTTCCTGACCTGCCCACCAAGGGGATCTGAGCAGCGGGAGGGCGGGGAGGCGGACAGACCACGGAAAGGTCCATCAACCTCAGGCAGGATTTTCCGGTCTTGAGATGAGCGTAGCCGGAAACTCCTGCCCAACGTGTTTGATCCTTGTTGCCAAATCATGCCTTTCTTTATACAACAGCAACAAATCAGAACACTCCTACCAGCGATGAGAAGATCTGATAAAAACAGATACTAAACTAACCAAATTAATGAAAAATCAAGATCCACCTGCCTGCCATATTGTCTCTGACCCAATATCAAAATACTGATACAAATAAAAATTTCTGTTGTGCATAAATATATTTCTGTTGTACCGAAATACACATGTAATGTTTATCCTAACTCATGCAATTGCCCATTCGGCATAAGGCTGACACACAGCCGGGCCCTCAATTTTCTTCCAGCCCTCCTTCTTAGGTTCATCTTTGCTCCTTTTATTTTTTTTCATCCTAAAGGTCCATAAGCACATCCTACATCTCTCATGTTTATCTCTCCATTCCATCCCAACACTTCTTACATTGTCACATTTCTGTCTAACCATCGCATATCTGCAATTTCACATGAGTAACATTTCTCCTTCCCTGCCCAATTTCTGAATACAGCTATAGACATCACCCAAAATTACACAGGCAAGAACTGACAAATACCCAGCACTCTGATTCACTACATTCCTTTTACCTATATATCTACTCCCAGCACACTAACTAGCCACATTCCATTCATTTAGCTTCTCTGCACTCTCTCCACTACAGCATTACATTCCGTGACTCCTTCCTACCTCATCAATGCACATTTACCAATTTTACATCTCTTTCATTGATCCTCAATATCTATCAGCTCATTCATCCTACCCTGCCATCCTTCCAGCTGCTTTTTCCATTTATACCTTCACTTCACTCTTTGATTCCTTTAGTAGTACCCCAAAAATGAAACATTCACCAGCGGTTTGGTTTTGTTGCTTGGACCGCTCCTACGGAGCACTACAAATATAGCCCCCATAAACTCTTGTGGCTAGTGGTCGCATGCTGTGCCCTTCACAACTTTGCAGCACAGTAGGGTGACATGATGGAGGAGGAACATATGGTCTTGTCGAAGGACGAGGACTAGGGTGGGACCAAGAAATGTACAAGTGTCTACATTTGTCCTTGGGCATCACTTCTGCACAGGAAATTGTTGAAAAAAGAGCATGTTTGTGTCAAATATCACAACTGCCCTCTTGATAACCAGGCTAACTATAAATGGCATAATTGGAAAATTGTCAGCTCTATTAAATTAAAAACTGTACAAGACAGCCAAAAGTCTACTGAATCAAACCCATACCATCCCCTTTACTCATTTATTTCAGCAAAAAATCCTTCCTGTGTTTTCTGTGCCAAAACCCAAATTATAGGGTTGGTTGTAATCCCTTCCACGTGGTGGAAACTGGGGGAACACACAGCTAGGAGGGGAGAAACTCTGGCAGGGGTGTGCTTCTCAGCCTTTTGGCAAGGTCAAGCATCAGATCAGGTCCAAGGCCAGGTTTTCTTGTCAGCTTGGATCCTGAATGTCTCTCTTTTGTGAGGACCATGAATTGGTTTGAATTTGAACTGGTTTTTGCAGCAAGCAAGGAGATGGATTAAGGGCTTGCCCAATTCAATCCACACATTGGCTTCGTAACTTTAAGAATGCAGTGATTTGTTTTGAAAAGGTCACTCTTGGGACTCACCCACTGATGTTCCTTAAGGCTTAGGCTCTGATGTTGACCTCCACCCCTGCATAGGCATAGAGGACTCCTGTTGGAAATCAGGAGAATCTTTCTTTAAGCACGCAGCCAGGCTCCTAAGAAGAATTGTGGCAGTGCTTGTGGCCGCCACTAGGCCAAGCTAATAAAAACAGCTCTGACAAAGGGTCATCCTGACTCAAAATGTTTTCTTTATTCTCTCTCCACGATGCTGTCAGACTTGATGAGTTTCTCCAGTACCTTTTGTTTTAATGTAATGAAATCAGTAGTCAGAGCTACAAAAAACCAAAAAGACCATTCTTTCACCCTTTTTAATCCTTCTTCGTGTGGCCAGAGGGAGACAAAGTGCCCAGAGGAAAGTTTAGGTTATCCATGTCCCTGAGTTCCTCCTTTCCTGATAGACTGACCTGGGAGCTAGCTCCTTCCACTTGACAGTGTGTTTCCATGGATTCAGACAGGAAGTAGAATGCGACCATAAAACTCTCCTGGGCCTCTTGCTCCTGAGCTTAGAAAGCTTTGCCACTTAGTTCCCACATCCTGCGCAATTCCCAACTCCAGTTAAAATTAGGCATTACTTACAAGCCACACATCAATCTGGTAGAAGAGTCCAATCGTACTGAAAATGCAGCAATAAATCATTTTGACTTGAGGGGACTTTTCACATCACAACAGCAGATTATAGTAGAATTTGGACGTACGCTCAAAGGAATGAAATTGTAGGGGTGGCACAGTAGCATAGTGGGTAGCACTGCTGCCTTGCAGCACCAGGGACCTGGGTTCCAATCCCAGCTTGGGTCACTGTCTGTGTGGAGTTTGCACATTCTCTCCGTGTCTGCATGGGTTTCCTCCCACATTCTGAAAGATGCATTGGTTAGATGCATTGACCCAAACAGGTGCCGGACTGTGGTGACCAGGGGAATTTCACAGTAATTTCATGAAAGCGTTAATGTAAGCCTTAATTGTGACTAATAAATAAACCTTAAACTTTAGTGCTCTGGGGCAAGTGCTGAGAAATGGGACTAATTGGATAGTTCCTTCAAAGAGCCAACAAAAACATAATGATGAATGGCCTCCTCTGTGCTATAATAGTCCATAATGTAGCATAGAAGGGTAAAAGCTGAATTCCAGTTGTTAAATAATATGTGTACAAGTATACAATGCTTTTGTTCCCAGTATTTTTGATTCCATCCAGTGATGCAAAGTGCATTGTACTGGCAAAAATAAACACGTTCTTATTTTGTATTGATTTTGCTGTATTTTTTAAAATTCCCTTGAAACAACATTTTGCAAACTTATTAGTAATCCTGTAATTGGCAGGATTGGATCAACTTTTTTCTTTATACAGGAGCAAAATAAATTCTACTTTCATGAAGTAGTAATATCCCGGCCTTGGGTGACTGTGTGGAGTTTGCATATTCTCCCCCTGTCTACGTGGGTTTCCTTCACTCTGATTTCCTCCCGCAGTCCAAAGATGTCCAGGTAAGGTGGATTGGTCATGCTAAATTGCCCTTTAGTGTCCCAAGATGTGTGGGTTAGGGCAATTTGCAAGATAAATATGTGGGGTTGCAAGGTCCTGAATGGATGCTCTGTCAGAGAATCAGTGCAGATCAGATGGACTGAATGGCCTCCTTCTGCACTGTAGGAATTCTATGATTCCATGAAAATCTTTTTCTTTATTAAAACAGGCGCAGTGATTAAATCTAAAATGAATGTATATGGACATGACTCAACATAATTGTTGGTTTAATTCCTTTTCCAACACCAAAAGATAGGTCCATTCCTTCTATAATACATTAATATTTCAAACTCAAACATAATTGTCCCTACATGTTTTGCAAGACATCTAAAACAGAGTCATGATAAAAAGCAGGTGCAGCAGGTGGTCAGGAAGGCGAATGGGATGCTGGCCTTCATAGCGAGGGGGATTGAATATAAAAGTAGGGAGGTCTTGCTGCAGCTGTATAGGGCATTGGTGAGGCCGCAGCTGGAGTACTGTGTGCAGTTTTGGGCGCCGCACCTGCGCAAGGATATTTTGGCCCTGGAGGGAGTGCAGAGGAGGTTTACTAGGCTGATACCAGAGTTGAGGGGATTGAGCTATGAGGAGAGGCTGAATAAACTAGGCTTGTACTTGTTAGAGTTTAGAAGAATGAGGGGAGATCTCATTGAGACGTATAAGATGATGAATGGGATGGATAGGATAGAGGTGGAGAGACTCTTCCCGCTCAAAAAAGACAGTAGGACTAGGGGGCACAGCCTCAAGATAAGGGGGAGGCGGTTTAGAACGGAGTTGAGGAGGAACTTCTTCACTCAAAGGGTGGTGAATCTCTGGAATTCTCTGCCCGTTGAAGTGGTGGAGGCTGCCTCGCTAAATATTTTTAAGAAGCGGGTTGATGGGTTCTTGATAAGAGAGGGGATTAAGGGTTATGGGGAGAGGGCGGGAAAGTGGAACTGAGCCACGACAGATCAGCCATGATCTTATTGAATGGTGGGGCAGGCTCGAAGGGCTAGATGGCCTACTCCTGCTCCTATTTCTTATGTTCTTATGTAACTTCATTTAACATTTCTAACTGTATATCATCTACCATGTTCCAAAATCACCAACTTCAGGTTTTTTCCACTAGAGGGAGTAAAATGCAGAGCCAAAACTAAAACAGTTCAAAGATAATGCCCACAGACGCAGTAATGCGAAGCCAGATGGCGAGTAAATCTTTTCTCTGCTCCCTTTCAACAATCTGCTCTGGCTCCATAATCTGTGGAGGACTTCCTATTACACAGTCCAACTTTGAGGCTTCTGAGACCATTTGAAATTTACTGTGCTAAATTATAGGTGGTTATGGGCTATGTGGCTAAACCCATTATAAACAGTGTTGTAGTTGCTAACCATCTCCCATAGGCTTAGCAGCAGCAGAAGATTTTCATTACGACAGTCAGAGCTGGATTTGAGCCCAGCATCAATATTTACCATAATACACTGACCACTTCTCCCATTCGCTCCTTATCCATTAGATGGGGGGGAGGTGGGGGGGGAACTTGGGGATGGGTGCTCCCTTTATATGTGTGTGGGTTGTAGGGTGTTCCCCTTGTCCGCCTGAGGTCCTGATGTCTGTTGGGGGAGGGTGCCTATATCCATGGTTGGGAGGGGAACCTTAAATTTAGATTCCCAGCGTTGCCATCGTGTTTAGGCCCAATCCCTCCAGCTGGCTTTGTGATCCTTGCCAACACCTTAAAATTGCATTAGACGAGAAAAGACGGCTGTAAAGTCAGTGAGTTTCACATGGCTTTTCTCACCTTATCCAACACTGCAATTTTGGGAAGATTGCACTCAATCAATTGTTACCACCATTATAATTACATTTCTTCAACTTTGTCTATTTTTCTTACCCTAGCTATGACTGTAGCACTACATTTGCACCTTCTCCTTTCCTTCTCTTTGTACAGTATGCTTTGTCTGTCTAGCATGCAAGAAACAATACTTTTCACAGTATACTAATATATGTGAAAATAATAAATCATATCAAAAGTGTTTCATGCTTTTTACCAAAATATGAAGAAAAATTAGAAAACAACAAACTAAAAAAAAATTCTTCCAGATAAAGGATGAAAGGATTCATTTGATGTTGGTGACTTGCAGAAGAGGGGCAAAAATAAAAGTGTGAGAAAGTCTTAACGTAAGAGAGAAAGTGACAGAGAGAGCCCTTTCTGGCTCTGTAGGAGAAAAAAAAATCTGATATTCTCTAATTCCATCCAATTGAAGATTGATCTTTTAGACTCTCACCATCTGTACTCCTTTGAAGCCAATATTGCAAAGAATAATGGTCATTTTAGCTACTCATTTGTTGCCCTGGTGAACAGTTAGTTCAACACTAATTGCTGATGGCATCACTCGGATACCAGCCTGGAAAGTCACCACATTCTACAATGCCTAGAAACCAAAGCAAAATGTATATTGATGCTGTGGAATTATTACATTACTGATTGTCTCTGCTATTATTAATCCTGTTGCCTGTGACTGAGCTTCATAAGCTTGTTTTAGCTGTAACCAAAAAAAAAATCTAACGTCAAATGACAAAATACAAGAATGGGGAGAAAAGCTATTTACCAAATGGAGAAAATAAGCAGATATTAAGAATTTTCTGTAATTCTCGGGAACTATTTTCATTGGTCCTAAAAAGAAAAAGGTACTAAAAACATTTTACATAACATAAGAAATATTTTCTATTATGCCACAATATGCAAATAAACACAAACAAAGCAGGCCCATGTAGCCTATTAGATAGTGTAACTCCACACACCGTTAGATTCCAGAAAACCAGATTAAGAAGGATAGTACTGGGGTCAACTTTGCACTCCTTTGTAAACTTTTATTGCTTTCATTTACAGGAATACATATTACAAACAAACACCTCATTGCCCAACCACTGCAGCGAAGGCATGAGTGATCTCACTCTCCACCACGCCCCGCACACAATTAAATAATTAAATCTAACTCAAATACAATTAAAACACATCATCTTCCCAAACTACTGGTGATGTGAACCCTTGGGGGAAGCAAAGAAAGGAAAATTGGCCAATTTCAAGATAAGGTCAAGAAATTGTACTTTACCAACAACGCACAACTTAGCTTACTTAAAATAGTCCCCTAACAATACAATTTCTGAATTTGGCCAGGGTCCTAGGGAGCACTATGGAGCCATGGGGAACATCTTGCTTCTCCTGACCCCACAAATCTAAAAACCATCTGCAAAGGAAGCAATCATGTCTGGAATGATTTAGCAGAGCAGACACTCAATTTCACCGAGGTGGCAGATCCCTCAATGAATGATGAGCCTAAGACTTGTTTTATGTTGCAATCCCAAACACAGCAATGTTAGGTGAGTCACCATTCAAGTGCCCTAGAGGCACAGGGCTTAGAACCAGAAGCAATCCATTAATGTCCTGATCGCAATTCACTACCTAATTGTCCAAAAAAGATGTAATGCTTGCACCAACATATCTCAGCTCAGGTCTTCGTGAAGCCATTGTTTTCACAGATGCAACTGGTGCATTTGATATCCCGCACCTATTTATAATTATTGTCTCTGTCCTCAATCTTGTTCCATTTGCATAGAAACTAAAGTACAGCGCCATTCCTGTAATGCTAATAAAAACTGCAATTCAAATTCTCTTTCTAAATATGAACATTCCTGTTTCAAGAACTGTAGAATCCTGCATCATTGAGCAAAATCAAAGTATCTCAATTTATCTTAAATTAATTCACAAAAAACAGGGTCTGAGTTTTTGAAGTTTACATCAACCTCAACACATCATCTCCTGAAGGAATCTAACATTTTTGTCTCCACTACACAACCTAGCAGATCTTTCAAAGTGTTTATCATTCTTTGCAAAACTATTTTTCTCCTGATACCTGTCATAACTTTACTTAAGTTTTAACCTATTCCTCCTATTTCTAGTGTCTTGATATACTGTGCAATAGCACTCCAGATATAGCTTGCCTTTGCTGTTTAATATCTTGTATACTCCAAAGGTCCCTTTTATTTATCTGATGTTTCTGAATTGCTTCTGGGCATTTATGAAAAGAAAATGAAGATTGTTTTGCCCTAGTTTTGGTTTGGTGACTGTTTCTTTAAATCTACTCACAGTACATAAGGGGGCCAATAGCCTGCATAGAGTCAGGACAAACAAGGAGATTTTGAAAGAAAGGTTGGGAACTGGCAGTGCAATCTGGATCTTCACCCAATTTCCACTGTGTCCCAAATGCAGACGAATGGGGTCTAAATAACTAGCTGCCAGCCTTAGAAATGCTTTGGGGCATACAAGAGATGTTCTCAGGCTACACTAGGATGGGCCCAGTGAACTCTTGCCAGTTCAGTTATATTGCCAGTTCAGTTACATTGAGACAATACTAAAGGCCATTGTGTTAATTATGAACTACCTTATATCAAAGTCCTCAAATTTACATGCTGTATTTTTGTTAATCCCTGACATATTTGTTAAGTATTTCAATCAGTACTGATTGGCCATATTAACTATTCTGTGCTCATTCTCAGTTTCATCTGTACTCGGCACATATTAGTATCTCACCGCTTCCGTGACTACAATTTCGCTGTTAAAAATTTTATCATGGTGAGCTTCAGACCTAATACACTCTATACAACATAGATTGTTATCCTCACTTTGGCAACATTTGCCACTCAACTTCAGCCAAAAAACTGTTGGCATGTTGATATATGCCCTCATCTTCTCTAAATATGACTACTCCACATTGCCATGAATTCCTACTTGTTCAGATTGTAGCAAAACATATTGTATTGTGCTCACCACTTTGCCACTTCCAGACAGATTCAGATGCAGCAAATTGTATATGGAGGTTGTTCCTGTCAATGCACCCACAAATCCTGGCACAATGGTGACCTGTTCCTCCCTCATTATATCCAAATCTTTTTGAAGAAAATGATTGTGGCTCAAGGAATGAGCCAAAAAATATACTTGTATTTTAATTGTGCTAGTTGCACAAAAATAGGGATATTTCTTTGTATAAATAAGGAGTGTAGCTCTAACAACCTTTAAGAAGCTCAACACCATTGAGGACGAAGCCGCTCACTTAATTGGCACCCCATCCAACACCTTACATGTTTACTCTCTCCACCATTGACGTACAGTCTCAGCAGTATGTCCCACATACAAGGTGTACTGCAGCAAATTACCAAGGTTACCTTGACAGCACTTTCCAACCCATGTCTTCTAATATAGTGGCCTGCCTGAGTCTAGACGGCATCTGTCACCTCATTGTGCATAGAGGACTGGGAGATGTTGCAGAGATTCCTGTTCAAGGCCTGGAAGGACCAGGTGATGTAGAAGCTGAGGGCTACTGTGACCTTTACTGCCACCATGAGGTGCCAGGTTCACGGACCTGGCACAAGGTGCCACATTATCTCCTTCCTGAGATGCAGTCTGCAGTGTCAGCATGTGGCATCTGGCAGTCCATCTATGGACATGTGGGACCTATACAGGCAGGTCTCCATCTCTAATAACCTCTTCCCCATCCCGCAATTCGATGGGCGGCCACATCCTGCCACCGACTGGTGGTCCCTTGTCCTCCTGCTGTAACCTCTAGTCCGGGTCATCTGTGCCATGGCTGGACACCTCCCTCCTCCACAACAGCAGCCACAGGTATAACTGCCCAGTTCTGCTGGTTCCAATGAAAAATCCATTATTCCTTTGGGATAGGTGGAGGCAAGGAAGGGAAGGGGAGAGAGACAGAGAGAGACAGACAGATGGTTCATAGAGTTATCCGAAGTGGACCCCTCACTTCCTCCCAGTCATGCATGTCACCATGTCACCACTAGCAACCTGGAACCATCCCTCGTGCCATCCGCCATCCTCAACAGGCTCCCAACTGTTGCCACGTCTTCACCATGGTGGACACAGAGAACATACAGCTGGCTGTGAGGCGGTCCCCACTGGGAACTCCTGAAGCATAGCTAAATTGACCCTAGTGTCAGGGGATTAGCAGTGTAAATGCATGGGGTTACAAGAATAGGGTCTGGGCAGGGTTGTGGTCAGTACAAGACTTGATGGGCCAAATGGCTCCTTCTGCACATTTGGGATTCTATGATTCTATGAAAATACCATGACCCCAGGCAAATAAGATCCTTGATGCACAAAACTGATCCCCAAACACCGTCTTTTAATTTCTTGTGTTGAAATATGTTTGAAGTATAAATGAGGCCATGCACAGAGTATACAGAACAAGTTGCCTTGCTACTAAATGTCTAAATAATAAATGTATTTGCAAGAAATATCCAGTCATTTCTGTTATTACTATTAGCGATGACATAGATAAAATAACACTATTACAGTTCACTCAGTTGCTATGAGACTGATTGAATGGTGGGTGACATGGAAGAGACGCAAGATTTGATGTGCAGTAATGTGAAAATGGTGCCATCAACTGCTGAAACAACCAACATCAAATAGATTTTTCATATACATGGCTAAATAAGAAAGCAACATCTGTATTTGATATTCAACATTGAACAGGACAGTGGCATATTGGTTAGCACTGTAGTCTCAATTGCTAGTGACGTGTGTTCAATTCCAGCCTTGGGTCATTGTCTGTGTGGAGTTTGTTCATTCTCCCCGTGTCTGAGTGAGTTTCCTTTGGGTGCTCCGGTTTCCTCCTGCACTCCAAAGATGTGCAGGGTAGGTGGATTTGCCATACCAAGTTGCTCCTTAGTGTCCCATGATGTGTAAATTATGGGGATTAACAGAGTAAATGCATGGGGTTACACGGATAGGGCAGGGGGCAGGCCTGGGTAATATGCTCTGTTGGAGAGTCAATGCAAATGACTTCCTTCTGCACTGCAGGTATAAGGTACCCCTAAACATAATGCTGTCTTAGAGAGAGTGTGCTAGTGCAAGTTCTATTAGCTATTTTCTTTGCAAAGTTGAGTCAACACAGCCTAGGCAATATGAATAATAGATGTGAAAAGCAATGAATTGTATTATTTACAGACAGTGTCTGAATGTCCTTCAGTAGTCTGACAATACACCCATACTACACCTATTTTGAAATAAGTAACACATTTATCTAACTGTTAAAATATAGGCTACTAAAAAAAAACTTTGCCTGTACAGGTGCACAACATACATAACAGGATTCCTATTTGAAAAGAAACAACGTACAAGGTTATGGGGTTACGGCAGAAGACTGGACATAGGTAGAATGCCCTTTCAGGAAGTTAGTGTAGATGCAATGGGCTGAATGGCCTCCTTCTGCACTGTAAAGATTCGGTGATTCTGATTTTCCATCCTAGCCACACTGCTGTGTTTTTAATCTGTTTGTCTCTGGAATCAGTTGACAAAACACTGTCACCCCACCTTAAAAGCTACCTCTGTAACCAAGTTTTAGTTCATTCCTTCATCATGTCTCTTTCTTTAACTCAACATTGTTTTTTTTATGATTGCATTCCTCTGAAGAGCTTTGGACCTTTTGTAAATTAACCAGATGGCTAAATAGAGAAAAGTATCCACTCCTACCCCTCCCAAGTACCAACTAATTCAAGAACAGCTTCTTCCCTGCTGCCATCAGACTTTTGAATGGACCTAACATATATTAAGTTGATCTTTCTCTCCACCCTAGCTATGATTAACACTACATTCTGCACTCTATCCTTTCCTTCTCTATGAACTGTATGCTTTGTCTGTATAGCGCACAAGAAACAATACTTTTCACTATATACTAATACATGTGACAATAATAAATCAAATCTCCCAAAAGCCCCAATCAGGGATGAAGCATGAATCTGAGTAATACAAAGTGCAGTAACTGGTGTCTGCTGACTTCAACATGGAAAATGCTGAAACTGGTCAACACTCGTCCAATAACAGCCAATCACTGAGCACAGGCCCCAGACCTATTGCCAATCAGTGAACTCAGACCACAGCCCTACAGCCAATCACTGAGCTCAGACACAGTCCTACAGCCAATTAGTAAACTCAGGCCTCAGCTCTACATCCAATCACTGAGCTCAGACCCCAGCATTGCAGCCAATCACTGAGCTCAGAGCCAAGCCCTGCAGCCACTCAGGAAATGCAGACCCACCCCCAGCCCTGCTGATAGCATGCAGCCAATCAGAGAGCTCAGGTATCCAGTCCTGCAGCCAATCACTGATGATGTGGAGATGCCGGTGTTGGATTGGGGTAGGCACAGTAAGAAGTCTCACAACGCCAGGTTAAAGTCCAACAGGTTTATTTGGTAGCACAAACTTTTGGAGTGCTGCCCCTTCATTATCAGGTGATGACGCAGAAATCAGAGGGATTATAAGGTGCTGTAACTGACCTCAAACATAATGTGGAGTTACCGGCATTGGACTGAGGTAGGCACAGTAAGAAGTCTCACAACACCAGGTTGAAGCCACTAGCTTTCAGAGCTCTTTCATCAGGTAAGTGGGAGTTCTGTTCACAAACAGGGTATATGACTTTATAGAACAAAGAACAAAGAAAATTACAGCACAGGAACAAGCTCTTCAGACCTCCAAGCCTGCACCAACCATGCTACCATGACTTAACTGAAACCCCCTACGCTTCCAGGGACCGTATCCCATCCTATTCATGTACTTGTCAAGGCGCCTCTTATATACCCTGTTTGTGAACAGAACTCCCACTCATCTGATGAAGGAGCAGTGCTCTGAACGCTGGTGGCTTTCGCTACCAAATAAACCTGTCGGACTTCAATCTGGTGTGGTGGCACTTCTTACTGCACCAACCAGGAGCTCAGGCCCCAGCATTGTGGCCAATCACTGAGCTTACACCACAGACCTGCAGCCAATCACCGGGCTCAGAGCCCAGCACTGCAGCCAATCGGAGAGCTCAGAGCCCAGCCCTGCAGCCAATCGGAGAGCTCAGAGCCCAGCCCTGCAGCCAATCGGAGAGCTCAGAGCCCAGCCCTGCAGCCAATCGGAGAGCTCAGAGCCCAGCCCTGCAGCCAATCGGAGAGCTCAGAGCCCAGCCCTGCAGCCAATCGGAGAGCTCAGAGCCCAGCCCTGCAGCCAATCGGAGAGCTCAGAGCCCAGCCCTGCAGCCAATCGGAGAGCTCAGAGCCCAGCCCTGCAGCCAATCGGAGAGCTCAGAGCCCAGCCCTGCAGCCAATCGGAGAGCTCAGAGCCCAGCCCTGCAGCCAATCGGAGAGCTCAGAGCCCAGCCCTGCAGCCAATCGGAGAGCTCAGAGCCCAGCCCTGCAGCCAATCAGGGAGCGGGGAGTCCACCGGCCCGGAGCCCAGCCCAGGCTCGCGGCCCGGAGTCGAATTGAGGCCGAGCCGAGTAGGAGGCAGACAAGCGGCAGGATCGGACATGGCGGCCACTACCATCGCCACCCAGAGGGGCCCGGTAAGATCCCTTTCCTCCCTTGTCAGCGGCTGGAGAAGCCTCTGCCTCCTCCGCACCTAGTCCCCGGCCCTCGCCGGGTTCACTGCGGCAGCTTGTGGACTTGGCTGCGGGAGACTTTGACACCCCCCAGCCAGAGGCCCCGGCTCATTCACGCTTTGTGTGTGTTTTGGTATTTATAATTACAATTATTTAACGAATTAATCCTGTGAAATGTAGACGCAGAAGCTGCTTGACTTTCTAAAATGTGGTAAAATTGCTTAAAGATCCTCTAAATAAATATTTGGGGGAGACATTTCCATCATAGTTAGGATGTGTTTGGATGACAGCCCAGTTTTCCTCACCCCCCTGCCTTATTCTACCCTCTTTATAAAAAAAAAAAATTCCCCCCCCACCCCCTAGCATTTATTTAATGGCCCTTTAAATAATTTTACCACATGTCAACAAGCAGCTTCTGCGTTTCACATGAAATTGTTAAATAACGGTGTCAACAAATAAGCGTTAACAACATACACAAAAGGGTAAATGAGAAAGGGCCGCGACCCGCTTGCCGTCGCAGTCAGACACTGAAGGATGGGACTTTGAAAATGCATCAGCTGCAATGTTGCCAGCCCTGTTTGGATGTATTCCTGGAGGTTTCATCACGAGTCCTCTCACCAATCTCTGTCCCGTGCTTCTGACGTTGCTTGCCCAAAATGTTCACCCTGGCCGTATGCATCATCTTCCCAGGCAGATTTTTAATCACCTGGCTGGATTATCCTTCATTGTCAGTCCTCCAGTATTTTGATAACGAATAAAAGAATTTCAAATCAGCATTTTATTGCCGTCACATGAATTGTTTCTTGCACGCAGTACAAATGAAATATACCGTTCATAGAGTACATAGGGGAGAAGGAAAGGAGAGGGTGCAGAATGTAATGTCATATCTAGGGTGTTGACAAAGATCATAATATTAGGTCTATTAGGTGGCACAGTGGTTAGCACTGCTGCCTCAAAGTGCCAGGGAACAGGGTTCAATTCCTGGCTCGGGTAACTGGCAGTGTGGAGTTTACACGTTCTTCCTGTGTCTGCATTGGTTTCCTCCAGATGCTCTGGTTTCCTCCTACAGTCCAAAAGACATGCCAGTTAGATGCATTAGAATCTGTCAATGTTAGAATCAATGTTAGAATCTGTCATTAAGGAGGAAATTGCGAGGCATCTTGAAGGGAATTGCTTGATAGAGCAGACGTAGCACGGTTTCATTAAAGGGAAGTCGTGTCTGACAAATTTACTGGAGTTCTATGAGGATGTGTCTAGGGCGGTGGATAGAGGAGAGCCGGTGGATGTGGTCTTTCTAGATTTTCAGAAGGCGTTTGACAAAGTACCTCACAAGAGGTTATTGCAGAAGGTCGAGGGACATGGAGTTGGGGGTAGGGTGTTAGCGTGGATAGAGGATTGGCTGTCAAATAGGAGGCAGAGAGTGGGGGTCAACGGGTGCTATTCGGATTGGCGGATGGTGACTAGTGGAGTGCCCCAGGGGTCGGTGCTGGGGCCTCAGCTTTTTACCATTTATATAGATGATCTGGAGGAGGGAACCGAGTGTAGGGTGTCGAAATTTGCTGATGACACCAAGATTGGGGGAACGGCAAATTGTGCGGAGGGTGTGGAGAGTCTGCAGAAGGATCTAGATAGGCTGGGCAAATGGGCCAGGAAATGGCAAATGGAATTTAATGTTGCAAGTGTGAGGTGGTCCACTTTGGTAGGAAGGACTATTACTTACGGGGCGAAAAACTGCAGCAGGCGACGGTGCAGAGGGACCTCGGGGTCCTTGTGCATGAGTCGCAAAAACCCAGCTTGCAGGTGCAGCAGGTGGTCAGGAAGGCAAATGGGATGCTGGCCTTCATAGCGAGGGGGATTGAATATAAAAGTAGGGAGGTCTTGCTGCAGCTGTATAGGGTATTGGTGAGGCCACAGCTGGAGTACTGTGTGCAGTTTTGGGCGCTGCACCTGCGCAAAGATATTTTGGCCTTGGAGGGAATGCAGAGGAGGTTTACTAGGCTGGTACCGGAGTTGAGGGGGTTGAGCTATGAGGAGAGGCTGAATAAACTAGGCTTGTACTCGTTAGAGTTTAGAAGAATGAGGGGAGATCTCATTGAGACGTATAAGATGATGAATGGGATGGATAGGATAGAGGCGGAGAGACTCTTCCCGCTCAAAAAAGACAGTAGGACTAGGGGGCACAGCCTCAAGATAAAAGGGGGGCGGTTTAGAACGGAGTTGAGGAGGAACTTCTTCACTCAAAGGGTGGTGAATCTCTGGAATTCTCTGCCCGTTGAAGTGGTGGAGGCTGCCTCGCTAAATATTTTTAAGACGCGGGTTGATGGGTTTTTGATAAGAGAGGGGATTAAGGGTTATGGGGAGAAAGCGGGAAAGTGGAACTGAGCAGCGACAGATCAGCCATGATCTTATTGAATGGCGGGGCAGGCTCGAAGGGCTAGATGGCCTACTCCTGCTCCTATTTCTTATGTTCTTATATGTTCTTATGCATTGGCTATGCTAAATTCTCCCTTAGTGTACCTGAACAGGCATCGGAGTGTGGCAGTTAAGAGGTTTTCACAGTTACTTCTTTGAAGCCTATTTGTGACACTAATAAATAAACTTAAAACCATTCAAAAGTCTTGTTTTATTTCAGTGTGCCTAGTTCTTCTCAGATTTTTTACAACCATGTTCCAGTCAATCTGTCTTTAAATTCCAGGGCTCAAAACTTTAATATATCCTGCAAAGAAAATGAGGGGGTTCAACTCGCTTATCTGTCAATCACCACCTTTTGAAGAAAAGATAGTTAGCTTGAACAGTAAACATTTATCATTCTGCCTCATTCATTAAATTGTTCATCTAATAGCTTACTTTTTGGTACGGTTTTCCATTTACGTTGAGAGTGTAGCAAATAATTTCTGATTTTATTTCCCCTTTGACAGAGATTTGAATTCCCTGGCTTAAGAGTTCTGAAATGATAATACAACAGTTGACAGTGTTTACATGCATAACCAATACTGAATGGGGATTGTACCAAGTTGATAATCAGGAAGTTAAAAGAAGGGATTATTGAAGATGAACGTGCATTCCTTTTTAAGGATGCTAGTTGATTTTGTGTGGCAGTTAATTCAAGTTAGTTTTAGAGCTTGTTTTAACAGTCTTTGTTTCAGAACTGTCTATGCTAACTATCCACAATTACATGGCAAGAGCCTATCAGGAAGCAAGGAAGAACGATCAGTAATGTTGAAAATTTTGCCATCTTGTTTCTTGATCCCGCTCCCCTGTGCTGGTAGTGCACCTACAGATGCTATACCTCTGTATCCATTAAAGGGCCCTCAGGAAATCTATTATGTCTTGAATTTTCTTTACACCTTTGTCTTAACATCTGCATAGCAACTCTTCTCAAAACGGTGTTGCTGAGATTCGGAACTTGTTGTGGCATTCTAACTTCTAGGACTTTATAGCAGGTCTTGCGCTTGTTTATAATGCTTGCAAAGCTATCTTCAAATCTTGATTTAAATGATAAAGGTTTAAATATAGTTTTAAAAATAGCACTTTTAAAGGGAGGTGGCTGTAACATAAGAACATTAACCTCCTCTGATTCTGTATATACTGATGGAAGTTGTATTAATTTAAAAACAAACTCACTTGAGGTGTTGAGGCATTGCTTCAAAATTGGCTAGAATAAATTAAAGAAAAAATGCTTTCTAACATTTCCTATACTTTATGCATCATCATATTTCAGCTTTGGAGTTGCCCTACTGGATGTTAACAAAACTGGTCCTATGCTTGTTCTGATGTGGGTATGCCGGTCCTATGCTTGTTCACCAGTGCATCAAGAAACTGATTACATTTTCTAGGTACCATATAACTCCACAGCCAGGACCTAGTTAAAAACGAACCAGTGAATTTTGTAATAGAAGCGGGCAGACTTGAATTGCAGAAAGCCTAGAAAGACGACATTACTTTTGTAGACATTGCCATTCTAGTGAAATGGGTTGACATTCTGGATAATTACTCATGAAGTTTGTCATTGATGTGAAGGATGTGGCTGAGTAATTGGTTAGCATTTAAGCATATAGCACCAGCCTATTGTCATGAAATAACATTTATGATGCTTTACTGCTCGTTCTATGAAATGCGACAGGCAGCTAAAATGGAGTATGTACATATTGCTTTCTCATGGAAGGTGTTCATTGGAGAATTACCACAGGACTTTCTTCGCATTGTACCAACTCAGCAACAGCAGCAAGTGCAGCTCGATGCACAGGCAGCTCAACAGTTACAGTTTGGAACAAGCGTGGCTACTATGGGTAGACTGAGCATCACCGTGGTACAGGTATGGAATTTACTTCAATATTTGTATAAACATAGAAACCTTGCTCTTTTGTGGGAGCAGCTTGCCATTTGGCCCTTTGAACCAGCTCAGCCGTTCAAAATGATCGTGGTTGATCTAGTTGTGGGAACAACTCTATCTTCCTGTCTGTTCCCCCATAACCCTTGGTTCCCTTGTTCTATCCAAAATCTATCTAACTCATCTATATGGAAATCCAATTATTTGCTAGTGATAAAAGGTTATTTGCCAGTTAAAAGCAGTAAGCAAATGGTCAAGTATTTGTCTATGCTCCTAAGATCTGATGCAGACTATCTTCTGTGACAGGCCAAATTACCTCCACTCAATCTTGTTCTACCCTTGATTATTGTTAAGTGAATCAAAAAATAGTTTATATTGCCTGTGATATCTAAATTTGGAACTCTACAAGTATGTAAAAAGGAAGAGAGTAGCTAAAGTCTATGTTGGTCCTTTCAGGTTGAGTTTGGGGAATTAATGGTAAAGTAAATTAAAGTGACTTTTAATAGGTATTCTGTTTCTATCGAAATGGTGGAAGACAAAAAGCGACCCAATAACAATTGAAAATCAAAGGGAAAATAGGAGAGAGGAACTTCGAACACAAAGTAATGAGAGAAAAAACAATGGGACTTAAACCTGACAAGTCTCCTGGACCTGATGGCCTGTATGCTAGGGTCTTTAAAGAAGTGACTACAGAGATGGTGGACCAATTGGTTGTGATCTTTAACATTCTCTAAATTTTGCAACGGTCCCAATTTTGGTGGAAAATCGTAAATGTAGCCCCTCTATTCAAGAAAGAAAGGATGCAGAAAGCAGGAAACTAGGCCGTTTAGCCTACCATTTGTCATTAGGAAAGAGCTGGCATCCATTACTACGAAAATAACAAGAAATTTAGAAAATCACAATGCAACCAGCTGACAACATGGCCTTATGAAAGGGAAATAGTGTTTGACAAATTTATTAGAGTTCAAGGTGGATAAAGTGGAGCCAGCAGATTTAGCATATTTGGATTTGCAAAAGATATTCAATAAGGTGCCATATAAACAAAATCAATACACAATATAAGGATGCATGGTGTTGGAATAATATGTTAGCATAAATAAAGGGTTGGCTAACTAAGGAAACAGTGGGCTGAGATAATGGATAATTTTCAGGTTGGCAAACTAAGTAATGAAGTGCCACAGGGATCAGTACTGAGATCTCAACTACTTACGACCTACATCAGTGACTTGGGTGAAGGGACCGACAGTATTGTAACCAAATTTTTTTAGCAATTGTATAGATAGACAGGAAAGCAAATTATGAAGAGGATACAGTCTGCAAAGGTAGATAGATTGAGTGACAAAAAATTGGCAGATGGAGTATAATGTGGGGAAATTTGAAGTTAATTATCCACTTAAGCAGGAACAAGAACCAGAATATTTGGGGCAAAGCTATAGAATGTTGTGCAGAAGGAATTTGTACATGAATTTCAAAAATTAGCATGCAGGTGCAACAGTTAATTAGGAATGCAAGTGGAATGATTATCTTTATTGCAAGAGGATTGGGGTTTAAAAGTTGAGCATTCTTGTTAAACAATATTGGGCACTGGTCAGATCACAGCAAGAGCCCAGTTTTGGTCTCCATACTGAAAGTCTCCTTACTTATTACACTTGTATTGGAGGCAGATGTTTCCCCTCCGGGGAATCCATAACTAGGGGATGTAGTTTCAGATTAAGTGGTTTACCATTTACGGCGGAGATGAGTAGGAATTTCTTTTGAGGGTTGTTAATCTTTAGAATTCTCATTCCCAGAGAGCAATGGAGGCTGAGTCATTGAATATATTCACACTTTAATGAGATAGATTCTGATCTACAAGAGAGTCAAGGATTATGGGATGCAGGCAGGGAAGCAAGGTTGAGGCCAGGGGCAGATCAGCCATGATCTTATTGAATGGCAGGGCATGTTCAAGGGGCTGAATGGCCTTCTCCTATTTTTCATGTTTTAATACATTCACAGACAGCTATGCTTGACAGTGGAGGGGCTCACTTAAATTTAGCAAGACGTTGTATCTGGTTCCATGAGTTTGACAGACTGACATTAGATCTGATAGAACCATCAAGCTTGTTCATATAACTGAGGAACACCTGCCCTTGCTGTTAAGGGTATCACATGAAATGTTTGAGCAGTTGGTTTTTGAACTGCTGGGTTGCATTAGTTGTCTCAAGATGCATTTAATAATTTATAAATCCAAACCTTTAACATAACTAAGGTCACAGATGTCTTCAAGGTATCTGCACAGAATATAAAGAGAAGAGTGACTGCAACCACTGGATTTTTGGTGTCTCCAAACAGTTGTGTCGCTATCGTCCCAACAAAAACACAAGTTATGACATGCTGTTTCAGTGCCTCTGCTTCAGTGAGATTCAGAGGAGGAAGTGACTGGATGTGTGCTTTCTGAGCTGGTTACAGTTACAAATTAACTAGTCTTCACCGTTCTCTCTTCTAATCTGGGTCTTTGGTCACACGTTGTAACTGTAGTTCTATCTTTCCATATTGGTGCTAGACTCTTATTTAAGTTAAACCACATTGCAGATAATGAATGCGTATGTGTCAAGATTCTTGTTGTACTGGATCAGATGCCAAAAGAATGTTCTCCAATTTATGTTATAAGCAGCAATTTGTAGACAAATTGATTTTAATGGCAGTTCTGAAATATGGGCATAAACATAGGAGGAGAGACTGAAAACCAAAAGCTTGTTCATTGAGATGGGTTTCAAAGAAGGGCTTAAGGGAGGAAAGGAATAGGAGTTTAAAGAGGAAATTTCAAAGTGTGGCACCTGGAAGGCTAACAGGCTGGGGATGCACAAGAGGAAGATCTGAAGAATAGAGATTGGAATAAATTAGAAATTGAGAGGGTGAGGATTAAAAATTAAAAGTTGGGGCCCAGGAGACAACATGAATAGGTGAGGGCCAGAGTGATGGGTGACCAAGTTTGGTGTCGCATAGGATGCGGGCTGCATTGTTTCAGATGGGCTCAACTTGGAGGGTAGGAGGTTGGCACTAATAGTTGAAGTTGGAGGTAGCAAAAGCATGGATAAGGATTTCAGCAGCAAATGGGCAGAGTTAGTGGGAGACACAGGCAGCATTGTGCAGGTTGATTTAGGCTGTCTTTGTGTTTGAGAAGTATTAGGATGCTGTAATTGTGAACAATCTTGTAAGGAGGGCGATGAAATTGGGGTCAAGGATATGGGCTTGTGGCTGGGCTGAAGATATAAGGTGTTGGCTTTGGTTTTCCAACCATTTAAAATTGTGCCTCATCCAGGACTAGATGTTGACAAGCGGTTTAACAATATATAGGCAGTGTAGGGGTTCAGAGAGATGGTGTGTTATCACTGTCTGACTATCATTCTAGGATGGTAAAGATGATGAGCAATTTCTGTTTGGGATTGAGGTGACTCCAAGCTGATCCTTCAATAGTTCAGATATCTTGATCAATAAGATTGTACAATTTTAGCAGGTTAATCTTCAGTATCCTTGTGAATACCTTGGGTTCTCTATGCCAAGATTCTCTGAACTTGGCTTTGTAGTGGCTATGTCTGTAGTTAATTACAAACTACTGGAAACAGATGTAATGGTTTGGAGATTCTGAGTTTGATAGATTTCTGGGCATGAAAATAATCTCTTTTCAACTTTGAAATGTAGTTGTGGGAGGTCCAGTGGTGGAGAGACAGAGGAACCCTATTTCTGGATTAATTTCTTCAAGAACCTTTTATAGTTAGTGCTCCTACCCAATCTTCTGACCAAGACCAACATTTTTAGAGACAAAGCTTAATCAAGCAATAGAGAAGAGTTAACTTCAGGCATTGACTGTTCCAATGTCTATTTTGACATGCTTAATGCACACAGACCTGTAAGCTGACAGTGTTGCACTTCTGGTTTGTTCACCCGCATGTCTGAAATATGTTTTGTGGCTTCTAATTAATTGTGCACTTTATTCCCAAAAGGACAAGTCTCAGGAGTCCAGACATTTCAAGCCAAAATTGTGTTATTTTGTGATCTTGATTTTCTTTCCACTTTAACATTTAATTTTGAGAAAATTAAATTTCTGTGATTACTTCAGAACATTGTTAGCAATGGACATTGAGAAAGATCCATATTTGGAATTAGGTTTGCTTCACTCAGTGTTCCAGAGCTTCAGGTTCTCCACTGTGCCTTCCAACACCAACCTCCCCCTCCCTTAACCCTGCTAAATAAAACAGAAAAGCTTTGACATTCAACAAAAGAGAATGTTCTTGTGCAAAATTGCTGTTAGTGTTTGGTGATTCAGGAAAGCTGCCAACTGGATCCCTCATGCTGATAGTTACATTTAGGTGGTGACATGTGACTTCCAGCAGCACTAAATGTTTGTCTTTAAACAAATTGAGTTTAAATATTGCATTGGAAAATTTAATTATTTTCTCTCTCTCTCTCTCATTTTTTTTCTCTTCCCTTTCCTCCCTCCAGCAAATGGATGACACCCTATTCACAAATGGAAAGAAACACCGTTGCCAATTCTGCTATTAATTTGAATCAACAGCAGCTTAATAATAGCATCAAGTGACATTTACTTCAGTGCTTTGTAATATTGGTGTTTATACACTAATAGAAAAAATGGGTTTGTTTTGTATACCTGTAGTTGTCCCAATACATGCGTTGTATATATCACTACCTGAAAATCTCTTATAATCCAAACCATATTTGGGATATGTTTCATTCCACGCAGAAAAGTCTGTACCAATTAAGATAAATTGAAGTTCAATTTTAGCCCCGTTGTGCCCCGTTTTTACAATGAATTACTTGGATTGCTTGTGAAGCTCGAGGACATAGATTGTATACAGTCTGTCTCTGTCCCATAAGAACAGTTTATTCAGCTGGTATCTGGGAATCCTCTAGTACTTTCCGTGTTGCATATAAATTATCTAATTCTGTCTGTCTAGGCAAAATTGGCAAAAAACTATGGAATGACACGTATGGACCCATACTGCAGAATTCGCCTTGGATATGCAGTATATGAGACACCTACAGCACACAATGGGGCAAAAAACCCAAGGTGGAACAAAGTTATTCAGTGCACTGTGCCACCTGGTGTTGATTCATTTTACTTGGAGATATTTGATGAGGTGAGTTTCTGAACTGAGTTTTTTAAGTATATTACTCATATGTTGATTTTCAGCATAGCAAGCAAATTTTAGATTACTACTTTGAGTTGAGACAGATCTATAATTGTGCTGTCAATTGTTAACTTTTTTTTTAACCATTTCTGATATTGTAACCTGTGCATCATATACACCATAGGCAAAGGGCTAAAAAATTAATTCTGCAACGAGGAAGCATTATGGGCAATGGTGGTGTAGTAATGTCACTAGACTACCACTCCAGAGGCACAGGTCTCTCTGGGTACATGGGTTCAAATCCCATCACAGCGGCTAGTCATTTAATTCAATTAACAAATCATATTCAATTAGTAAAAAATGTATCCCCAAATACATCTGATTTTGCTCACAGGCAAGTCTTGGTTATTGGTCTGAAGTTTGCTAATAGGAATTCACTAAGTTGTCCACAGTTGGGAAGGAGTGATGCTAAGCCAAAGAGACACGGTTTTTCTGTGTAAAGCAGATTTTTTTTCTTCCAACTCAATATATTGAATTATTTTGTGACTCCCTTGAGGTTTAATAGTGCCCAGCGTTTATATGCATTTAAATTTTAATTTCATGTTGTCATCTCAGTTCGGACCTTCCTCTTTAAAGATCTTTAGAACTGCCTGTTGTTGCATCATTGTACATTTTCAATCGAATCCTAACTTGTGTTTTATTGCTTGCAGCGAGCATTTTCCATGGATGATAGAATTGCTTGGACTCACATAACTATCCCGGAATTATTAAAAGAGGGCAAAGTAGTGGATGAATGGTACAGCCTTAGTGGGAGGCAGGGTGATGATAAAGAAGGAATGATCAACCTTGTTATGTCCTATGCAGTAAGTGACACATTTAGATACTATTTATTTTTTAAAACATTTTGATATCCAGGTTTTAATGGGATGTTGCAATTCAAGAACTGGTTAATAGATTAGCACGGCAGTTTCAGGTTAAAAATATAACTTAGAAGAACAGTGATATATATAGTTGACATTTAAAGACTTTCATCTTGTAACTAAAGCCAGAATCAAATTGGTTTTAAATAATTTTTAAAAATTGAAACATAAGCTTACTAAACTTCCACTTCCATGTCTAAATTGCACATGAAGGAGTTTTCTAAAAGTTATACTAAAAACCATTATTACGTGTAACTTTTTGGCAAAGCCTTAATTCTCAGATCAGGCACGCATTCACCTCACCACTAGGCGTGTAGTTCTTGTTGAGATGATGCTGTAACAGCATGCCAGTCATACCTCGTGTAGAGTATTGTACTCCATTTGAGATTCCCCAACTTGGGAAGGATTTACTAAGCATTAGTTCACTGGGGCATTACCTGAGACAAGGGAATATGTTATGGTCAAACACTAGTTTGTGCAAGTGCAAAATGCATTGCCCTAGAAGGCTGTGTTTGCTGAACCAGTTGATTTTTCTGGAGGTGAGTGCTCATTTTTGATGTAGTGCAATTAAACAACAGGGAGAAAGGATAGGAATTTAAAATTAAAAAGAAGAAAATCTTCATGGCAAACAGAATGGCAGAGCAGATTTGGTCGGGTGGCCTCGGCGTTTTTTTTTTGACTCTTAAGGGAAATGGCCTACTAAGCAAACTTTGCCTGTTTTCAGTGGCCAATGTTGTTTTGAGGAAAATTGATGACATGTAGACAAAATATTTTGTAATAGAATATTCGGTTCGACAGTATTTTGCTTCATTTGCAAAACGTATTTTATTATTACTTCAACCCTAATTTATTCAATTAAATTTATATAAATTAAATTCATTAATTTAGCAACTGCTCTGGTAAAAATCAATATGCATGAACGTAAAGAATCATTCAATCTCTAAAAGATTCAATCCTTTTGCTGTATTAATGTGGAATGTTAAGAAACTTGGAGTTCCTTTTTGAGTTTTCATCCAGTATAGATCGACATTTCTTATGTTGAAGACTATAAATGCTGCTGTGTTTCTGGTATGTTGAGCTGCCTGTTGTAGAGGTCTGCCTGCAGTATTTTATTAATATATTGAATTGGGCTACTCTTAAACCTTCAGAATGTTTAGATATTTCAATTGCAATGCTTGTCCACCTTTGTTCTCTAAATATTTGAGTTCAAACACAGGATTTCCTTTGAGGATTTTTTTTACCCATTTTTAATATCCTGAAGGCTACTCCTGCATGACACAATTTGACCATCAACTTTGTCCAATTTCTCAATACCTTGATTCTTACTACATTTTTGTAGGAAAATACTATAATTAATTTTTCAATATATTTCAACAGACACTGCCGCCAAACATGTTGGTACAGCCACAGCCAGTAGTGCTAATGCCCACTGTTTACCAGCAGGGGCTAGGATATGTGCCTATTACAGGTATGATTAAACCTTTATATATTTTCCTCAGGGTGTGGAGGGAATTCCTTGGTGATTCTTTTCTTACTCCTATCGAAATAAAAATGTGGAATAATATTGATTGTTGTGGATGGCTAAAAGAGATGTGATGAGATAGCCGCAATCTAACTTGGTTTTTATGTTAAAGAAAAGTTTGGTTTATATTCAATATGGATGAAATATGACAACTACTTTACACTTGTTATTTAATGAAAAGCTATGAGGTTGATAATGTTGGTCTGGTGCAGCAGTCCTGGGCCTGCTGTGAATCGGGTACTGATTGTTTTGCAGCCTTTTGGACTTGACATATCTTTGTGACACTCCCTGTGCCCATCCTTGGGAGATTGAGGAACTACTAGCAGCTATCTAAGGGCTGTTGGCTATATTTAAAGTCATTAGGTTTCTTCAACAGAAAATGTGTTCCAAGATGCACTAACCTTTTTGACCTTTGAAGGCCAAAACACAAGCTGAATAGAGGCAGGGTGGCCTATTATAAATTTTTTTAAACAGATTTCATTCAAAATGCACACTCTAAATGTTAGCTACCAAGTGCAGTATGCTCTGCTACAGCAGATGTGCAGGCCTTGGGCCTTCATGTCTGATGGTAGAGACCTCTGAAACCTAAAGTCTGTGGTGTTTTGAGCAGTCAGTGTCATCCCAAACAATTGCCTAAAACAAGCATCAAGTTGCTATACATGGAAGTGGTTAAACATTTATAAATTTCTTAAGGTGAGGAGGGAGTTTCTTGGTGATTCTTTCTGTACTCCTACCCAAATAAAAATGGAATAGTATTGATTGTTGTGGATGGCTGAAAAAGATGTGATTGTCACCTTCTTGCTAACCATGATCTAACTTGGTCTTTACATTAACAATAGAGTAAACTTTCTGATAAATATTGCTGAAATATGACAATTATTTTACACTGCTAGTTAATGAAATAAATTGGCAGTGTGATGGATGCTGGCAACCCACACAATTAACGTTAAATTTCAGGATGGACTTGGGCCTGCTAGTTGGGGCGCACTTTCTATGCGGGGCATTCATTTCAAACCATAAAGGAACCCAACTTCAAGAAATTTCATCTCCCATGAACTTTTTAGTATGTCAAGAGCACCTCCAACAGCAGAGGCAACAAGCAATCGAGCCAGTTCCTAAAAATTCTTACCAGTTAAAGGCTTGATTCTGTACTTCTGCTATGCCCACAATCCAGTATGCAGTAGATTTCTCATAAATGCTTTTTGCCAAGGATCAGAGCTGATTAACCTGTTCAAGACCGATGCCAGGTTACAGAGCAAAACCACCTAAATGAAGCTGTGATTTTAAAGTCTGCTTTCTGTAAGATATTGATCTGATTCATTTCTTTTTGGGGGAACAGATTGATATTACATATAACCTACCATTCATTTGAGTGTCATTCAATCACTGCTTGAAATATATTAGTTGCCTATGGCAGTTAATAGGAACATTGTCAAGTGCTGCACTGTTAATGACAATGTTTTCCTGCTTTGATGACTTGGATGATTTGTTAATTTGGCAATTTAAAAACTGCAAAATTTCCTGTTATAAAAATCTGAGCTGATGGTTAATGTGTGCAATGTATGGGATAATGGGTAGCTATGGCCTGTAGTAAATTCTTTTGTGCAAAAAAAAACTTGAGTGTAACTTGCTTTCTAACTAATTCTACGTTTTCTGACATGTTATTAATGTTGCTTCTTGGTGTTTTGCTGCTTTAATTTCCTTATTACCCAATTCAGGGCTTGAGTATTTTGCATTGGGTAAGTTTTGAGAGACATTTACTGCCTTTCCTCACAGGCTAAATCTATGCATGAACACATGAGTATGCCATTTGCTTGTGTATTTTAAAGTGGCTGCCGCTTAAGCATTTGTTTATAAGGTATCAGTAAATGATGGCTTAAAGTTTAACTGACTTGATAATGTGCTTTGCATACTAAATCTACATCACCTGCAAATAAGTCACAGATGCTATGTTCAGTGGGTTCAGCAGACTGTAAAAATGCAGTTCTGTGCTTCGAAATGTACTCTTGTCAGGTAAAAGTGGCATGTTAACTGATCTGCACTGAAAGCCCCTTTTTCTGGAAGTTTCTGTATAAGCCTGTTAGCTGGTAGTTCCAGAAAATGTATTAGTGTGTCCAGTGGCATTTGCATCAACCGCACCATAGACAATTCACATTCACTTTTACCATTCTTTAAAGTTGTCTTCCACTCAGTTGTTGCAATAATCAAGTACAGATCCTATTTTATACACCTCACAATATCTATTGTACAACCAAACCTGTATGAATTGACTTCCAGCCAGTTTACAACTGGCTTTAGAATTTTTCATAAATTGTGTTGGAATTACATTTATCCTGAGTAATATTGTGACTTTCTTAAAGTGCACTGTTTTGTACAAATTATATTGTACGGCTAGCAGGAAATACTACAGTGTCACACTGACAGTTACTTTTCCTGACAACGCCGCTGCCCCCGCCCCCCCTTAAAAAGAAGCCTTAATCTTCAGTAAATGATATTGGAATATAGATGAAAATTACACTTGCTATTAAGTATCACCATTTGTGTTGAATTTTTCTAATTCATAAACTGGGCTAAGACTGGAATTGTAAGCATTAATGCTCCATTAATAACATATTATTCTAACAGTTACAGTATCATAAAGTACAGATTACTTATGTGCTTATGATACATAAGTATAGGTACTGGCCTGTAGTAAATTAAATCCAGTCTGACATCCCTTAATGAATTATTTCTCCTTCAGGTTTTAGCATTTGGTAAACTACCTATATACAAATATATTTTGAAACATTACTGCTTATCGCTTAAAAGTCACATGCTAAGCCATTTTTCATATCATTGCTTAAGTTTATACCTGTCTTGACTTCTGGAATATCACTTCATAATAATATATTTGATTTTCCAGGAGTGCCAACTGTCTATACACAAGGAATGATTCCAGTTGCAGCACCAACACAGATATCTGCTCCACAAAATCTGTACAGTGAGGAAGATCTCAAATCCATCCAAGATATGTTCCCTAACATGGACAGAGAAGTGATCCGCTCAGTGCTGGAGGCACAGAGAGGCAATAAGGATGCAGCAATTAATTCTTTGCTCCAGATCAACGAGGACTCCTAGGAATATGTGCAGTCACTGTTAATATTGCCAAGGCCCCATTATAACCGGTGTATCTCTGCATCAAAGACTTCGAGCTTTCTCTCTGCCGATCTTTCTTGTTTATGAATGCACGTGTCCGGTAAACAGCACATTGTATAAAGTTTGTAACTGTATTAAATATAAAAGAGCATTCCATAATCCAAGTGCATATGCTTAAGTTCAGAAAGGCTAATTAAATTCATATCTCGTGGTTATCATATACCAAGAGTTGCCCCACTGAGCTTGGTTAAACTTGATGCTTATGTCTTTGAAGTATGTCTATTGTGCATTCAGCAGCATTTAATGCTGATTGTCCACCTGTCAAGTGCTTTGAGAATTGTCTTATTTCTTAGAGTTTATTAAAAATGTATATTAATTGGAATTTTGCTGTTGGTTTTACTCTAATTTTGAAATTATGTACTGAAGAAATAATGACTCACATTTTACAATCTTGTTCCTATTGTAAAACACAACCATAGATATGTCATCACATGACACAAAAAAGTGACATTCAGTATTACCACACAAACTTTGGTCAGCCAGTCTATTTGCAATCCTGCTGTCTTATAGATTTCATCAGTCATCAAGAACACTTTCCTAGCATGTGGGTAGTGCTAGCTAGACCAGCATTTCTTGCCCATCCCTAATTGCTTTTGAGATGGTGAGCTGCCATTTTAAATTGCTATTGCCCATGTGTACATACACACACACTGCTTTGAGGGAGAGAGTTCCAGGATTTTGACCCAGCAACAGTGAAGGGATGGCAATATAGTTCCAAGTCTGGGTGGTGCATGGCTTGGAGGGGAACTTCGAGGTGATGTTGTCTCCTTGCATCTGCTGCCCCCTGTTGTAAGTGGGAGAGGTCATTGGTTTGTATTGTGCTGTCAAAGGAGCCTTAGAGTTGCTGTAGTGCATCTTGTAGACAGTACACACTGCTGCAACTGTGTTTTGAAGGAGGAAATGAATGTTCATGGTGGGTGGCATTCTAATCAAATGGGTTGCTTTGTCCTGGATGAAGTCAAGCTTCTCATCCAGGCATGTGTATGGTATTCCATCACACCTCTGACTTCTGTCTTTACATGGACAGATTTCGGGGAATAAGGAGGTAAATTTCTTGCCACAGAATTCACAGCCTCTGCTGTTGTTATCATAGTATTTATGAGTGGTCCAGTTCTGCTTTTAGTAAATGGTAATCCCCTGGATGCTGATATGGGATTGAGTAAAGATAATGTCATTGAATGTTAAGGGAAGATGGTTAGATTCTGATTGGAGATGGTCATTGCCTGGTACTTGTATGGTGTAAATACTGCCACTTATTAGACCAAGCCTGAATGCAGCAAATGGGGATAGACTGCTTCAGTTTGAAGAGCCATAAATGGCACCGAACATTGCGCAATGATCAGTGAACATTCCTGACTTAATGATGTAGAGAAGGTCATTGAGATTGGCCCAACCCCTCTCACCTGCTTCTTCAACGTTTTCCTGGTCAGCTTCCTGTTCTGTGAACTTGTTCATGCAAAACTTTTCCACCCATATCCTAACTTGCACCCTGTTCTGTTTCCCATCATCCCAGAGGCCACTGACCTACCTTTACCCTCTCCTGGCAAAATCTAGATTTTAAGATGTTCCAAGTTTAAACTTTTCCCGGTCCTCATCATTCTCTGAAACACAGAACCTAGCCCAAGATTTGTATTGCTTCATCATTGATGGCAGCACTGTCAGCTACTTAGACCCTAAGTTTTGGAATTCCCTCCTTGCATCTCTCTGTATGAAAGTTTAATCTTGATGATTATTTTCAATTAGTTTGTGGTTTAGTAACGGTATTAGTCAAATCACAGAGTATATCAACCTGCTATAATTTTATGCTGAATTCTGGGACACTAGCTCATCACATGACTTGGTTTTCATATCACATTCAATATTGATGTGAGGAACGATATATGACCCTTAAGCCAGTGATACAAAATGTCAAGGTTGAACAAATGCAGCCACCAACCTCCCTCACAATTAAAATTATCAGCATTGAAGATAGAGAACAAAGTCCTACTGTGTAAGGAAAACCAAGTGTTAAAACATTCAGCCTTGCGCATTAAATTAGTGCAATTTAACTTCTGATGTTCAGGGGAAGTCACTATTTCAAAGTATGTAACCATTTTTGATTTTTTAAAGTTTAGGATTAAGTTCTGTAATTAGCTTTTGTAACACTATAGCTTTAAATTTAAATGTTAATTGAATATTACTTCAAAACATTGATCACTTTCAAACATTAATTTTGTTTGTATTTTATGTAGACTGTGTAATTGCTGTAACCTTAAGTTTTGTAAAGCTAATCTGTAAGTTTAATCAACTTGTACCAAGCATTGACAGTTACAACAAATTTCTCTCAGCAAAAATGCATAGATGAGTGTCAGTTTTAAAGAAGTTCTGCAGGATGTATGTTATCTATTGATACAGTTAGACATCCAATGAATCCATGTCCCCTGATATTGCATGCTGTCTTATGTGAAAACAGATATCAAAAGCATTCTCACATATATTCTATTGATATTTTGTTAATAGTTTGTAAACTTCATTAGTTTTAAGGCTATTTGAAACTTTACCACTCAATCCTTCGTTTCAAAAGAGAAGTAACTAATTCCAAGTAACCACTGAGAGAAGTAAAGTCAACCTTTAAATAACCTCTAAAGTATAGTAACTGAAAGGGATCTGTTTTAATACCAATTAAATGAAAATTTGAGATGATGAGCACAAGATATTGATCATTAGAGTATGACAGCATATTTCCTCCATTCTGAACAACTAGGTAAAGAATATATCATGAAATATTGTTTAATCTAGTATGTAATGTAACACGCTTAATGTGATGGATGGTCCCACAGGTTATTGACATCTTAAAGAGCCAGTCACAGGACAATGGGAAATGACATCAATGACCAGCCCCTTCAAGAAGCCAATTAGAAACTGATCATGTGCACTGAGAACAATAGTGCATCTCTTAAAGCCAATTAAGAATTAGCCTGTCCTTATTTAGGACAATTGTAATGTAATAACATCTTGGATCATGCTGTGGCTTGTGGATTGGAATGAGTTAATAAGCAGAAGCTTTCACTGAGCAAGTTACACAGCAAGTACCTGCTGTCTACAGGAAAGCAGGAGTTATGGAGAAAGAACAGAGACCTGTGCCTAAAGCTGAAATGAAAAACAAGAACCCTTGGTATGGTAGTAAAGTGCTACCCCATCTTTAATAAGGGTTAATTTACAATTTATCAAAGATTTCCTAGTTACTTCACCAAACGGTCTCCTATTGCCTATATGATTAAAAATATCAAAGGAACATCGCTTCTCAGCCTTTTGGCTAAGATCAAGTGTAGTATGGACATGCTGTGCTTTGTTGAAGTCATTAAGTTACATTTCAGTTTCATCTGAAGCAATTTTTAAAGCAGCATCTGGGCCTTTTGACTAAGATGGAAATGAGATCAAGCCTAGGAGGAGGAGCTATGACTATTCCAATCAGCTTGGATCATGTAGATCAAGGCAAAGACAGGAGGTGAGAGCCCCCGTCTCGTCAGCTTGGATCTGGAATGTCTCAACTTGTTGAGCCTCTGAATTGGACTTGAATTGATTGAATTGGAATTAAAAAAAGGAACATAATTAGAACGTAAGTTCAAATAATACCTAGAACTTTACACCTCTACCTCTTTTTTAAGGCACTCCTGAAAACCTACCCCTTTCACTTAGTTTTTGACCACCTGTCCTGACTTGGTTTGGGTGGCTTGGTGGCACAATGGCGAGCACTACTGCCTCACAGCACCAGGGACCAAGTTTCAATTCCGGCTTCAGGACAGTGTGGAGTTTGTACTTTCTCTCCATGTCTGCATGGGTTTCCTCCAGTTACTTCAGTGTCTTCTCACAGTCCAAAGATGTGCAGGTTAGGTTGACTGGCCATGATAAATTTACCCTCGTGTCAGGGGGGGCTTAGCAGTCTAAATATGTGGAGTTATGGGGGATTGTAGTTGGTACAGACTTGATGGGCTGAATGGCCTCTTTATGTACTGTCAGGATTCTATTCCATGTCACAGCTATGAAATATTTTAAGGGTTTTTTTTACTGTGGAAAGGGACTATATGAATACAGGTTGGTTCTTCTATCAAGTCTGATTCATCACTTCTTAAATTATAAACACCTTGATCAAATCAGCTGATAAATCTGGATTCTACAAAAAAATCCAGTTTTTGAAGTTTTTCTTCATAGTTATAGTCTTTCAAGCCACAGTGAAACAAATATGTTCTCTGTTGCATCAACATACTTCCAACAGAATCCACGATCTATAACTGTACAAAGTACGCCCACAGTGGTCTTATATAAAATGACTATCTAGATGTCATTACGTAAATTTTTATATTCCATTCCTGCCACCAATTACAGCATGTTTAATTTCCTTATGCCACTTTAGGTGCTGTATTTAATGTTTTGTGAACCTCAGCCTCTGAATCCCTGTGCTTTTCCAACCATTCTAGCCTTACCCCCCCCCCCCCCAACCGCTTCCAAAATAGAATGATTACTTTCATTTTTATAAGTATAATTTCTGAATTTGGGTGCTGTTCCCTCCAAATAACTGATGTACACAGAAAGGGAGCCAAAACAGGACGGTGTGAACTACCTTTCCAATTACTTGAGAAGACTGTCCTGAATTCCGACTCCTTTCTCCCTTCTGATAAGTTCTCTCATTTTCTACCCTTCCCCTAGTTCCATACACCATAATCTTTTTCAGTGATCTCCTGTGGGATATCAAAACATTTCTGAAATCCTGCACATCACATCCATTCGATCTCGATCATTCCACTCACAATTACTACTTACGTTAAGCAAGATCTTTTCTGAAACATGCTGGCAGCTTCTAATTATTTTCTAGTCATCTGCTTGTCTTTTGGATGAAATGTTAAACTGAGGCCCCATTCCGCTTGGGTGGATGTAAAATATCCTACGCACTATTTGGAAATGTAGGGGAAGTGATGCCTGGCTAATATGTATCTCTCACATCACAAAGCATTGCTTGGTCATTATTACAATCTTGTTTTTGCTGAAGGTAAATTAGCTATTGTGTTTCTTATATTACCTTTTACGCTTCAAAAGCAAGTGTTGGTTGATGGTCATGAAAAGCCTTATGTAATGGCAAGTCTTCCTCTCCAGGCATCTAATAATTTTATCTCTGTTTCAAAGGTCCTGAAATTTTCCTTATCAGTTTTTAATTGGCTGGGTCAGTACTGCCTTGACTTACTAATTGATATTACATTAGCCATTCCAATCCTTTGTCATTAATTGTAGCTGAGCCATGAAATTGTTGTCCCTTTAAAGTACTGAGGCTGCCTGTGGCCACTAGCAAATTTCATATGTTTTTAGATAGCCGTGTTTGCATCCCCATTGGTTTGTCACTAGTGTAATGCACCCAAGTGGCCTGAAAACCACTGCACACCCTTTAAAAGCATAGTTTGAGAAAAGTTGAAGAGAATCAGTGCTTAATACACATGCCATCAAGATAGGCAGCTCCCAGCTCCCTAACCTCCAGGACAGCTTAACTGCTGCAAAAGGTTCCATGATCTCACCCCCTAGGCAGTCAAGGTACTTCTCCGACCTCTTCTGTGTCAATGTCAGTACTAGAAAGATTGAAACCATTTAAAGGCATCTTTATACAAACGAAGAAAATTTAATCTGGGTAAAATAATCAGCTGTTTAATGGAGTACCACAAATTGAAAGCAATTAACTTAAGATATACAAAGTCCTGCTTAGTGCACACCTCGATGACTATCTGGGTACCACATCTTGGGGAGAATATATTGGCCTTGAAGGGAGTGCAATGTAAAATTACCAGAATACCTGGATTTATTAAATAATGGTTAAATTATATACAGAGCAGCCACATAAACCTAGTATTGTGTTCTCTTATTAAGTCAGGGGTGATTTGCAACTTAATAAGGAGTCTTAGTGTAAAAATTACAGAAAGGCCTTTCAGGAATAAAATTCAGAAACACATATGTTAAGGATGGTAGAAATTTTGATTGCTCTTCTGCAAATGGCAATTGATGCTAGATCAATTGGTAATTTTAAAACCATGATTGAAAAAAATTGTTAGTCAAAGATATTAAGTGATATGAAGCAAATGCAATAATATAGAGAGGTTGCAGATCAGTCATACCATTTACTGATAGAACAGGTTGAGAGGTAAATGATCTGCTCTTGTTTCTATTCATATTGCATAAACACATTAGTATAGACAAAAATAATGTGGTGTATGAATTTCAATGGCAGTAGCTTGGCTGTATATCCCAATAACTGGTGGATCATATTAGACAGCGTATGCCTTTGGCTGTTTGCAACTGGCAGAATACTGACTTAACTCAGCCAGCCGATGCTTGCAAAACTGATTCTGTGATTGGACAGTACTTGTTGAACAATGCTGAGTATTACATGAATAACCATTTTAAGATTATCAAGTCAAGATGGCAATGTGACTCACTGGAAAAAGGAACACGTCCAGACATTGCTCCTTTATTGAAATAAAACATGGAGGGGACAATAGCTTCCTGATAGCATTCCCTATGGCGATCAAAATTGGCATGCCAACCAATCAGCACCTTTTCTCATGCAGTGTAAATTGGTGCTCTCTTTAAAATTTGGCAGTCTTATATCTGTCCATTGGGTGCAAGATGAAAAGCTGCGATAGCAAGTCTTTTTTTCAGCAATACTCACTTTCTGTATTACCAAATGACCAGGGGAATTTTAAAAATATTGGAAAATATGAGACAGTAGAGCATTGGACGTCAGAGTTATCAGAATCTCTGGAAAATTCTAATGCACTGATTACAAGTAATTGTGCTTGCATTTCAAAAGGAGTATGCATGTAATAATGAGTGCATTCAGGCATTCATAAGAATGGTGAGAGGGTTGGTTGGTTCAGTTGGATCAGATTAATGTCAACAGCACAGGGTTCACTTTGTGTTCTGAGTCAAATTTGGTGCCTGCCTCTGTGTCCTCCCTGCACTTTCCTAAAGTTCAGTGAGTAATTGCCACGGACCTGCCTTTGGGCAGAAAACTAGGTTTAATGAGGATGATTTAGAGATATCAAAGAATTAGAGAATATAGAGTTGAAGGGCAATATCATTTAATTATATGAAGTACTAATTACAGAGAAAGCAAACTCAAAATAATAGTTCATGATGTAAACCAAAACATTGGGAAAGTGATCTTTACTCAAAAAGGTCAAAGACATGGATCTACAAATCAGCCACCCAATTCAGACAATTGATTTGAATGCTAAGTTATGATAGTAGAGAAGGAGGCCATTCGGTCCATCATGTCTGCACCGACCACAAATCCCACCCAAGCTCTATCCCATAACCCCATGCATTTACCCTAACTACCCTCCCCTGACATTAAGGGGCAATTTAGCATGGCCAATATACCTAACCTGCACGTAAGAACATAAGAAATAGGAGCAGGAGTAGGCCAACTAGCCCTTCGAGCCTGCCCCACCATTCAATAAGATCATGGCTGATCTGTCGTGGCTCAGTTCCACATTCCCGCCCTCTCCCCATAACCCTTAATCCCCTCTCTCATCAAAAACCCATCAACCCGCGTCTTAAAAATATTTAGCGAGGCAGCCTCCACCACTTCAACGGGCAGAGAATTCCAGAGATTCACCACCCTTTGAGTGAAGAAGGTCCTCCTCAACTCTGTTCTAAACCACCCCCCCTTTATCTTGAGGCTGTGCCCCCTAGTCCTACTATCCTTTCTGAGCGGGAAGAGTCTCTCCACCTCTATCCTATCCATTCCATTCATCATCTTATACGTCTCAATGAGATCTCCCCTCATTCTTCTAAACTCTAACGAGTACAAGCCTAATTTATTCAGCCTCTCCTCATAGCTCAACCCCCTCAACTCCAGCATCAGCCTAGTAAACCTCCTCTGCACTCCCTCCAAGGCTAAAATATCCTTGCGTAAGTACGGCGCCCAAAACTGCACACAGTACTCCAGCTGCGGCCTCACCAACGCCCTATACAGCCGCAGCAAGACCTCCCTACTTTTATATTCAATCCCCCTTGCGATGAAGGCCAGCATCCCATTCGCCTTCCTGACCACCTGCTGCACCTGCAAGCTGGGTTTTTGCGACTCATGCACAAGGACCCCGAGGTCCCTCTGCACTGTCGCCTGCTGCAGTTTCTCTACACGTAAGTAATAATCCTTCCTACCATTATTCCTACCAAAGTGGACCACCTCGCACTTGCCAACATTAAATTCCATTTGCCATTTCCTGGCCCATTCGCCCAGCCTATCTAGATCCTTCTGTAGACTCTCCCCACCCTCCGCACAATTTGCCTTTCCACCAATTTTGGTGTCATCAGCAAATTTCGACACCCTGCACTCGGTTCCCTCCTCCAGATCATCTATATAAATGGTAAATAGCTGAGGCCCCAGCACCGACCCCTGGGGCACTCCACTAGTCACCATCAGCCAATCCGAATAGCACCCATTGACCCCCACTCTCTGCCTCCTATTTGACAACCAGTCCTCTATCCACGCTAACACCCTACCCCCAACTCCATGCCCCCTGACCTTTTGTAATAACCTCTTGTGAGGTCCCTTGTCAAATGCCTTCTGAAAATCCAGAAAGACCACATCCACCGGCTCTCCTCTATCCACCGCCCTAGACACATCCTCATAGAACTCCAGTAAATTTGTCAGACACGACTTCCCTTTAAGGAAACCGTGCTGCGTCTGCTCTATCAAGCAGTTCCCCTCAAGATGCCTCGCTATTTCCTCCTTGATGACGGATTCTAACATTTTACCTACAACAGACGTTAAACTAACAGGCCTATAATTCCCCGCCTTTTGCCTGGCACCCTTAAACACATCTTTAGACTATAGGAGAAAACCGGAGCACTTGGAGGAAACTTACCCAAACATAGGGAGAATGTGCAAACTACTCAGGGCGGCATGGTAGCACAATGGTTAGCACTGCTACTTCATAGCTCCTAGGTTCGATTCCTGGCTTGGGTCTCTGTCTGAGTGGAGTTTGCATGTTCTCCTCATGTCTGCGTGGGTTTCCTCCAGGTATTCTGGTTTCCTCCCACAGTCCAAAGAAATTACTCCTTAGTGTCCAGGGATGCGTAGGTTAGAGGGGATTAGTGGGAATAATATGTGGGGATATGGGGGTAGGGCCTGGGTAGGATTGTGTTCAGCGCTGACTCGATGGGCTGAAGGGCCTCCTTCTGCACTGTAGGGTTCTATGATCTATGATCTACACACAGTGACCCAAGCCAGGAATTGATCCTAGGTCCCTGGCACTGTGAGGCAGCAGTGTTAACCATTGTGCCACCATAATTGCTCCCTGCTCCAATGGCAGCCCTCCATCTACTGACAACTTCCATGTTCAAAAGGGTTTCTTCCTAACTTCTCTGACTCAGGGAATTCCATAAATATACCTTCAGAACCCACTGGCTTTTACCACCATTTTCTTAAGTGCTCTCGTCTATTTGTTGTATCTTCTTTTGTTGCACCATTGCATTCTCACGATCACTGAAGATCAAGATAGGTAACACAATAAATATATCAACAAGATTTATCTCAAATCGAGTTCAGTCTACCTTTCAACAATACTTCACTGATTATTAAAGAATTTAATAATTATTAAATTCTTCACTATATCACTTCAGCACCTGCTGAGCTTCATGCCTGCTTTTAACCTATTATTTTTTGCTTTTCCATATTTTCTGCTCCATATTTTCCCTATTGTTCAGTTTCTTTTGCATTCGTCATAAATACATGCGTAACTCATTCTAATACAAGTATTAATAGAAGGAACACTAATATTTGCTGCATTGTTTTCCTCATTTGAAAACATGGCTCATTTGTGTAAGGTCTCATATTTCAGTTTTTAATTTCAATTTTGAAGCTTATTTATCAGTGTCATAAAGTAGGCTTACATTAACACTGCAATGAAGTTACAATGAAAATCCCCCAGCCATCATACTCCACCACCTGTGCAGGTACACTGAGCGAAAATTTTGCATGGCCAGTGCACCTAACCAGCACATTTTTCAAACTATGGGAGGAAACCGGAGTACGCGGAGGAAACCCATGGTGGGGAACATGAAAACTCCACACCGACCCAAGCCCAATTTATCCAGCAAGTTGCCTTTATCTTCATTGGAATTTGCTATTCCTGAGTATCTTCATTTTTGACTGCTCTCCTTTTCAGTTTGTATTTCAAATTGAATTATATTATGGTTGCTATTGTGTAGATATTTTACATATATTTATTTCTAGACACATTGTCAAAACACCCAAAATAAAAAAAACTGACACTACAAAGCATGTAAGCATGTTCACAGTGTAAAGCTAGACTGATATTTTGATTGTGCATACTTTCAGAACTAGGTTTCAGCATTTTGTTTTGACAGCCATTATTTACACCTTTTCATTTTGCTGTTGACGTTCATTTTACCTTAGTTTACCTTTACCACAAAATTCAGGAACAGACAAATTGGATCATGTAGATGTCTACTTTTTTTCTATTATTCAAAAGTCTCTAATATACTCCCAGAGTAACTTTTTCATTCTTCCTTAATGCTAAGTAAATAGATTCAACCTCAGGACCACCTTATTTGTTCTGTAGTAGGATTTTTGATCAAGTCACCTTTTGTCCCTTTTCTGATACTCTGTCTCTCCTGAATATTTGTCTCTCAAGTCCTGTCTACTGCTAATTATATATTATCCTCAATTCAATTTGTGCCTCTGTTTAAAGAGAAAAGCTGGGCTGCTTGCATCCTTCCAGATCTGGGTTTAAGCATTTTATGTTTATTCTTGATGACCATCATTTGCAGCTTTCCTTTTCATTTTGCTGTCACTTATATCAGCCATAATACTTCGAAAGTCATATTTGAATTATGTGACCAAACACAGTTTTGTTTTAATCCCTCCTTTTGATCTATTATAATTATCCTATACACCATGTTTTGCTTTCACCATCTCTGCTGTAATTGTTTATATCTGCCACCGTAGCATTAGTTACTTGGGCCAGCATTAAACCTGCACAGACCACTCAGGTCCCCCAACTAATCCAATGAATCAGAATCCACCTCCCAGCCTTGCATTTAACTCATTTATTCTCCAATTCAAATTAGTATGCATCATTAAGAGTAATCCTGAGATTATTACATGCAACCTTGCACTAATGTGTCTTCTAATCATAGAATTCCTACAGCGCAGAACAGGCCATTCAGCCCAGCAATCTGCATGGACTCTCAAGAGTATTTTACCCCAGGTCCTCTTCCCACCTGATTCCTGCAACCTCACACATTTACCATGGTTCATCCAAGTATCCTACACATTTTGGGACATTAAGGGGCAATTTAGCATGCACATCTTTGCATTGTGGGAGGAAACCAGAGCACCCGAAGGAAACCCACACAGACATGGAAAACATGCAAACTCCAAAGAGACGGTCACCCACAGCAAGAATTGAACTCGGGTCCCTGGAGCTGTGAGGCAGCAGTGCTTTACACTGTGCCACTAACTGCTGAAACTTTCTTTGTGGGCCTCCAGTATTACAACTTGATTACAACTTCTAGCTGTTTCCGTTTCCACTGCAAAATCTTTTACATCCATTCTATTATCTCATTCTTAAACTTTGTAGGCAACCCATCCATTCGCAAACGATAGAAATTCCTGTTACAAATGCATTCCTTGCACAGCACAAATCCATTGCAATCACTCCTTCCTGAGTTTTAGCCCATGGTTGTGTCTTTGTCATCCTCCTCAGAGTTGTATCTGTCATATATTCCATACTGAAGAACTACGCTAAATAAGCACTCAAGGTAGCCATAGTGGATTATCCTCTTTTCTTCCTCTATGAAAACTACTGAGATGATCCATCTATAACAAAGTACGTACAAAGAACTCTACAACCTGCCAATATTATGGGGTATCTCCTTAAGCTCTCAAGTAGTCAGACAGTAAACATGGTTTTCCCAGACAGTTGACATCTGATGTTGGAACTAAACCATTTCTCAAATAAGTGATTCAACCCATCAAATTTAACTTCAGGCCCACTCCCTCCAAATCTAAACTTATACCCATACTAAACTCAACACTTGTACCCTTTTACACCTGACTAGCCTCTAGTTGCTCAAGACTATTTTAACTTAAAGTTATTTAACTTATAAAGTGGCCTAGTTGCCATGCAAAAATAACTTTATTACAGCAATTAATTAACCTGCATCAGTTCATTCCAACTGGAGCTGGACCTACTCCAAAGTATATAGATTTATAAAAATAACTGCATGGAATGCCATGTTGATAATCTCAGGTCTTTATATGAAAACCAAATGTGATCAGATCCTTTGAGCAATCAAATGTATTCCATTTTTAAGTAATACAGTTCAAAGCAACTTGTAAGCAACCCTTTTTATTCAGCAACCCAACATTTTAATCAAACCATGATACATCTTTTAAAAGAGGGAAACCTTACTAAAGCTTTAGTTTATTTTAGTTTTAAAACAAAGACAGGATTACAACTTTTGTGAATAAATTTCAAATAGTAAGTTCAAGATTGGTGTTGCAAGTCAATTATGGGAGTTTTGCAGTTCTGAAGAGTCATATTCAACTCAAAACATTAATTCTGTTTCTCTTGTCACAAGTGCTGGCAGACTTGCTGAGCATTTCCAGCATTTTCTGTTTTATTTCAGATATCCAGCATCCTCAGATTCTTACTTTTATAACTTTTTGTGGGAGAGATTTTTGTACATCCAAGCATTGAGGAAGTTTTTGGCAATAATTGGTACCACTGAGCATGTGACCAATAATTATTGGGCCACCATGCTCATATAACTTAAGCAATTCACTTTTGTACAACTTAAGCAATTCACTTTATTGCAAACTTTTAACTAATGGCATATTAATTTTAACAAGGTATATTTACATTGTATATTGGATGTACATTTGAAAGAGGACAAATGAAAAATGTATCATACAACCAGAATAATCTGACAGTAAGAATCCAATACTTTTTACATTTTGTATTTGCTTGCGTGAGTGGTTAATGTCCATCTTAATGCATTATTAAAAAAATAGTTGCCATGTTTTCATGCAACTAAACACACAAACATTGCAAATGAAGATTGTCAAGACAGAACAGGTTATTTTTTTTCCTATTTAGCAGCCACAGCCAAATAACACCACTATTCTCAATATTTTGATTCAGAAACATTTCTTCTCCATCCCTCTCCCATCTTTTACAATACTTAAAATGTATACTATAATCCTATCAGTTTTAATTGATTGCTACTGATAGGGCTGTCTCAACATCCCAGCCTTCAAGTATCTGTGATCGGTTATTTCAGAAGTTTAAGTGGTGAATCAAGCATTGGCAGCTGAATTGAACTGCCCCAAAGCAGTTTAGGAAGATCACAGAAAATTGCATTGCTAGGTTTGGTTATTTTTCTTCAAATACAGATGCGGAGAAGTCTAAACTCAAACTGTCAACTTTTTTAAACCAGTGATGAAATTGACAAAAAATATTTCATTGACTTAGAATGTATTAAGGTGCTTGGAGAGTCCAACAGTATAGTTACTGTAGATGCTGCAAAGAACAAGCCACACAAAAAGATGAGTGCACATCTCATTTTACTTTTCTGGAACAGACACTATTTTCTAATGTGAAAGAATTCTTCCACAAATTCATCATGCATCACCATCATCTCCTTTCTGACTTAAACCAGTACCATAGGCACTTTGTCAAATGACACTTTTTCCAAAACTGTCTTAGTTTAATCCAATACTAGCTGCCACTTCCATTAACAGTACAGTAAGGTCCCAATGAATAAGGGTCAACCTGTCATAACACTTCAAATCCCTGAATTTAAAAGTTAGAGTTAACTCTTTAATTATTGTCATACTTCATCAAAGTAGGGCTTTCCGCCACTCCTTAGAAGTTTCTGCCAATAGAGCTACTTTTAGCCAACCATTGTTACATTAAGTGCTCAGTTATCAGTTCACCCTGATTAAGTTCCATTGCCTTGGCAACTGAAATAAAGGGGCTATATTTAAAAACAAATCAGTTAGTTGGTTCAATAGAAGTTTAAAAAGTTAAAAGATAGTTTAAATCATTCAGGCAATGCACTGATGCAGGCCTCTAGCAAAGAGAAACACAGAAGTCACATGCAATTCAAGGCTAATCTTAAGTGTTCTTCACCTTTGATTTGAACAATTTCTTGGTTTGAAAATGTAAAATACAAAGGGATGAACAAGCTTATGGCTGTTCAGTGACATACCAAATGATCAACTAGTCTTCAGTAACAAATATGTTTAAACTCCATATCAAAGAGTTTTCAATACTAATGTTCTAGAATTCAAGAAATGTTTACAAATAAAACCTGAAGCAAAGAGCCACTATTGAACATTTACAATTAGAATTTTCTCTAGCAATTGGTTTAATATAGGCAACTCAATCAAAATAACACTTTTACATTTGCATTTCACTTCTACAATTTACTCTGCCCACTTGGAAGAAACACTGAAAGTTAAAATTTTATACAAGATGAAAAAAAGTATGAAAATTTCTAAACACTTTGGTCACACTATGTGTTCCAATTGGTATACTTCAATTATATATGTCGGGTTTAAGTATACACATTTTTATAAAATACTCTACTCTTATAACCATTTGACTATGGCAACAATACTAATTATCACGTGAGTGGCAAGATATTTAATGGACTGATCATCCCCATTTAGAAGAACATGTATTTGATACAAATGCACGCAAGAGTTCTTTGTATCTGCCAACATGTAATACCCTCACTTATACATTTCATTCAAACTCTTCTTTGCACATCCATCTTAAAAAATCTGATAATATTGCTGGTCCTGATCCCATGTGAATTTAGTGCAGCAGTGACTGGCTTTGATAGGCCGAAGCCCAGTGCCTCCAGTGAACCCCACTGATACCCCTGGATAGTAGCTGCTCAGGCTGGAGTAGACAATAGCAGACAGAATTAATCATGCAGGGCCATTAACCGAAGCTTCGGGTAGCAGGACTTGTTGAGTAGTCCTTAAAGAAAAAAGACAATACAAGTTGAAATTTTATACACTGGCAAAAATGCAGTCACATCTCTTTTCAACTATTATAAACAAACATTTTTAGTTAGAACAAAGTAGAAAACTTCATATAGTTAACATTTTTAAACGCTTTCAAGAAATGTGAGAATGTACAGGTTTTGTTGATTGGCCATGGTAAATAGCCCCCTAGTGTCAGGGGGACTGGCAGCATTAATGCCTGGGGTTACAGGGAGAGGGCCTAGGTGGGATTGCTGTCGGTGCAGGCTCAGTGAGCCAAATGACCTCCTTCTGCACTGTAGGGATTCTATGATTCGGGTTTCGTTGACGAGGCCAGCATTTATTACCCTCGAGAAGGTGGTGGTAAGCCACATTCTTAAAGTGCTGCAGTCCGTATGGTGCAGTTAGGAAAAGAGTTCCAGGATTTTGAAGCAGCAGCAGTCAAGAAGCAACAATGTATTTCCAAGTCAGGATGGTGTGTGACTTGGAAAGGAACTTGCAGGTGGTTATGTTGCCATGCATCTGCTGCCCTTGTCCTTCTAGGAGGTGCAGGTTGTGGGTTTGGAAGATGCTGTTGAGGGAAACTTGGTAAGTTGCTGCAGTGCATTTTGCAGATGGTATCGCAGACTGCTGCCACTGTGCGCCAATATAGGAGGGAATAAATGTTGGATGGGGTGCCAATCAAGCAGGCTGTTTTGTCTTAGATGATGCTGAGTTTATTGAGTGTTGTTGGAGCTGCACTCATCCTAGCAAGTAAGAACATAAGAAATAGGAGCAGGAGTAGGTCATCTAGCCCTTTGAGCCTGCTCCACCATTCAATAAGATCATGGCTGATCTGAAGTGGATCAGTTCCACTTTCCCACTTTCTCCCTGTAACACTTAATTCCCTTGTCTGTCAAAAACCTATCTACCCGTGACTTAAATATATTTAGCGAGGTAGCCTCCACCACTTCAACGGGCAGAGAATTCCAGAGATTTACCACGCTTTGAGTGAAGAAGTTCCTCCTCAACTCCGATCTAAACTACCCCCACCTTATCTTGAGGCTGTGTCCTCCAGTCCTGCTATCCTTTCTAAGCGGGAAGAATGTCTCTACCTCTACCCTATCTATCCCCTTCATTACCTTATACGTCTCTACAAGATTCCCCCCATATCCTTCTACACTCCAACAAGTACAGACCCAGTCTATTTAGTCTCTCATCATAGTCCAACCCCCTCATCTTCGGTATCAGCCTAGTGAACCTCCTCTGCACTCCCTCCAAGGCCAATATATCCTTGCGCAAGTGCAGCGACCAAAACTGCACACGGTACTCCAGCTGCGGCCTCACCAGTACCCTGTACAGTTGCAGCAAGACCTCCCTGCTTTTATATTCTATCCCCCTCGCTATAAAGGCCAGTGTTCCATTCGCCTTCTTGATCACCTGCTGCACCCCCCAGGTCCCTCTGCACCGTTGCATGCTGCAGCTTTTCGCCCTACATATAATAGTCCCTCCTACTATTAGTCCTGCCAAAGTGGATAACCTCACACTTGCTAACATTATACTCCATCCGCCAGTGGAGAATATTATATCACATTCCTGACTTGTGCCTTGTACATCGTGATCAGGCTTGGGGAATAAGGAGGCACATTTCTCACCACAGAATTTTCAGCCTCTAAACTGCTCTTTATTAGCCATTATATAACTAATCCTGTTCAGTTTCTGGTAAATGGTATCCCCCAGGATATTGATAATAGGGGATTCAATGATGGTAATGCCAATGAATGTTATGGACAGATAATTCAGAATTGAGATGAGAAATTTCTTCACTGAAAGAGTTGCGAATCTTTGGAATGCTTTATCACACACAGTTGTGGATATGTCAACATTGAATATATTTTAGATAAGATTTTTAAATCTCACAGAGAATCAAGAGATTTGAGGAGTGGGCATCAAGCTTCAACTTCATTTTCCTGCCTGCTCTTCAAATCCCTTGACCACCATGATCGTATTGAATGGAAGAGCATGGTGTGGTCTACAATTGTTCTTATTTCTGTTGCTTTTTGTTTGTTACAGTAAGTGTTAAAACTTGAAATTTTGTCATGCAATTCCTTCAAGGAGATCACTGGGAATTCAAGTATCTTTTTTATAAGTTATTGGTCTCTACGGGAGATTGTAACACTTATGAATAGAGGCAATGTCTTGCTCTTAAATCGTTTAAACTTCAATGTTAAGAATGTACGTAACTCTGGTTTCATAATACATAACCCTACTATTTAAACTTGTTACTAGAGATGAAGTGAGATAACGCCCTGGTCAGCCAGTCCTTTAAATAACACGTGCCAAATGCATTCCCTATAAAAACTGTGACATGGACCTATCAGGAAATAGTGAGAACTAAAATTATATACTGCATGGTGTATAACTGGATAATATACGGACTGCAATAGAGGCTTACTTGATTTCTTCCATTGATCTTACGTCATCAATAGGCCCATTCAAGGTGTCTTTTGTGCAAGATTTTATATTCCCTTCAGAATGCTTCAAGCTGTTGATAAAATAGTTTGTGTTAATGATGGAAACGTATTCTAGGTTACACATACATATTCTGACGTAAACCTTTTTTTACTCAAACTGAAAACCATTAGCTGTTGGTACTGACAGAAGCGTACATGTCGGGTATCACTTACTGACTCAAATATAAACCATGAATCATTCCAATGTCAAAATTGAGTGGAGAAAGAAGTGAAATGGTACAATTCATGCTATGGTATAATTAGTAGTCACACTGCATTATCTAAATCAAAAGCCCTGTAGTAGTCTTTCTTTCTTTGCAGCTGCAGTTATGTCAACTGTGACTGGTTAGCTCGGAAAAACTTTGGCTTTACTTACCACCACCCCGCCCCACACAAAAATATTGTCCCAGATAAAACATGATTTATGCGCAGCAGTCTGTATCATTAGATCAGAAATAGAAATCCTTTTCATTTTTCACGTAGCAGGATATTTGAATTTCACACACTAAGCATGTTTAATTAAAATGCCAATAACAATTTTAAACTAAAATTGTCTACATAGCAGAAACAAAGCCGATGTAACAAATATAGCCCGAGATTTAAGCCTACTTGCACATTCCATTCGCAAGCATTTCCATTCTGTGTAAGCAAACTAGTAAATGACAAGTTAACACCTGAAAGACTAGCAATACTTATCATAACCTAAATGTACATACCCATCTGGTCGATAATCATTCGACTGTGATGTTGGAGTCAGTTTTGAAGTTTCTAAGCTTTCTGGTAACACATATTTTGAAGAAACATCTTCAGAGGTAGACAACTTTACTTCCTCACTAAACAGAAAAGGCAAGTTATCAAATATCTATAATGTTTTCAAAATAACAAAATACATATCCTATTACAAAATGGTTATGAAATTCATTCTCCAATCATGCAGTTTATGAAAATCTTCACATGCAAATGGAAGGAAAGCATGAATAAATGAGGTTCAGCTTGCAGGCATATTAAACTTTAACATAGTATTTTGGGTGACATCTCAAAATCATGCCATAATATGAAAAGAAATCTAAGATCACATGAGGCTGTGTGTTTGCACATTGAACATCCATCAATGAATCATTTGTTTGCAGCACTGAATTAATTTACACTTAATTATAATACATACCAATAGGATTTCAACACTCTGAAGCCACAAGCACGAAAGAAAGAGAAAGGAAGCTTAAATTGTGAAACACTGAACTAAATTAATATGATCTAGTTTATGATATTCAAGTATCACATTCAAATGCTGCTTTATAATATCTAGCATACTTATACTGTAAGAATTTACTACCTAAATGTTTCCACCAACCACAATTAAGTTGAAGAAAACAATAAATCATGGGTGGAATTTTCTTGTCCTGCCCACTACGGAAATTATAGCTGGCGGGACATGGACTATGCAAGTGTCCATTGATTTTGGGCAGAATTTTCAGGTTTCAAGACGAGCATGGCTAGAAAATCCCATCCCAAAAGTCTCATGGCAAGCAGAATAGAATATTTGCTGCAAAGAAAAAACTTTAGTTTTATATCAGAAAGAAAGATAATTGGTAAAGAAGGAGCAGATATTTAAATATTATGCAGCGTCACAAAGATCCAACTGCAGGTTTTCATTTTTGAAATCTGTATACTAAAGCACATCTCAAAGTCCACCCACCTCATCCAAATAAATATCAGCAATATTTTAAAAGAACTATTCCAGTAATTAATGTGTGGAAGGGATGCTTTCTCTACTTCAATGTAATGATTATGTCATCAGTGTTTGCCTCAATAGCATTAGTTTCAGAAACTATATGTACACAAGAGAAACCTGTAAATGTGAAACTTAAAGCTATTCCTACAAAACATTCAGCTCAAGTCTATGTGTACATAAAAGCAGCTCTAAAAATTAAATAAGACACGAGTGAACAAGGTTAAGTAGGATAAAGACCTCAATCTCAAATTCAGCATTCTTTCCTAAATGCCAACATTGTACTTGCATTACCACATTTCTCACATCATTTCTGCAGTGGGGTGAATGTAGCTATTCTAGAGGCTTTAATATAGCCAAACACATGGATAAAGTTTTTGAATTTCCTGCATTGGTAGTAATCTTATATGGATTTGAAAAAAAAAACTTGCTATTCCATCAATCTTAAAATCAGCAGGTAAGAGAACGAGAAGTTTGGATGTTGGCAAAGTGTTCTTGAAAAAGTAAACGGAGTGCATTGTAGCTGATATTAAAAGAACTGAGCTATTGGTGCGCTGAACTGACTGTCATTATGTTGAACTTCCAGCACCAAAAGGTTACCAGACGTTGAATTTACTGGTTTATGCTTTGACAAATATTATATTTTAGGTTTGCTAGAAATTACATCAAACAGAACATGTACAACAGATTTGCCACACACAAGGCATATTGTCTGAATAAAATGCGTACATTTAAACTTTCCTTTAAGACTCAAGGCACATCCAGAAACAGGGAGGTGATATTAAATTTACACAAAAACTTGGTTAGATCATTTTTGGGAACACTGCACAGTAATCTGATTGCTAGACAACAAAAATAATTCAAGCATTCAAGAACGGCAGAAAATGATAAATGTTTACGAATTGAGAGGATCGTGGTTTTTCATTCCCTGGAAAACAGAAGACAGAGCAAGTTCTGACCAGAGAACTTCAAAATTTTTCTCTTTTAATCCACAGGTGTTTCAGTCCGCCTTGCTGTCCAACAAGGGGTATACACGCGATGGGTCGTACGAGGGCTGCTCTTGGTTGTTTCGAGAATAGCCTAGTACTTCACGTCGTTAGTGTACACTTAAAGTGGACCAGATGCTGGGCAAAACGACAGCTCAGTGACTATCTGTGCAGATACATGGATTTGGGCCAGTGTCTGTGGGAGTTTGCGCATTCTCCCAGTGCTTGCATGAGTTTTCTTCGGTGCTCCGGTTTCCTCCCACACCCCAAAGATGTGCTATTAGGCTGATTGGTGTAACAAGTTGTCCCTAAATTAGTCTTCCCTCAATGTGGAATGCCAGAAGCATAGACAAGGGTCATGGGTGAAGAGAGGACTCAATGTCAAAATGGCGGCGTGGGCTTGTTGGGCCGAAGGGCCTGTTTCCTGGGCTGTTTTGTTCTTTGTTTTACAATTAGGAAGTGGTTCAATTAGGTGGATGTCAGAAGTGCAGAACAAGGAAACATAAATATAAGATAGCAACTAATAGATTAAATAAAGAATTTAAAAACTTCTTTCCACCACATAGGAAAAATATGGAACCCACTGCCAAATAGGGTGGGGGGGGTGCTGATATAAATGAGGGCGAGGAGATGGAGGAATGTGTGGGCTGGCTAAGAGGTAGTAATTAAGATGAGAAGCGGCTTCAGTGAAACCTAAACGTAGGCAAAATTGAGACTTCGACCAGATCAGCCAAGATGCTACCAAATGGCAGAGCAGGCTCGAAAGGGTGAATGGCCAATTCCTACTCCTAGTCCTCTATTTCTATGATCCTGAGATCATATTGACTAAAGGGCTTATTTTTCTGCTGTAGATTCTACGGATGGGATTTTACAGCCTTGCTCGTCCCAATAACGTAAAATCCCGCCCAAGGTCAATGGATCTTTCCATGGTCCACCCCTCGCCCGCTCCAATTCCCATGGTGGACAGGACATTAAAATTCCGGCATGTATTTCCATGCAGTCTAGCTCAGTGAAGGCTTATATTCTTATGCATATATTAAAAGCTTTACTTATGAAAAAATCTAGGCACTGAGAACAGTTGGGTGAAGCATGTAACAAATGTCTATTTAACAATAAGTTGCAATACCTGAAGAAGAGGATATCAAGAAAATGTAAGACAAATAAATCTTTAAGACTGTAAAAGCATCATCACCAAAATTTTCTACTCTACTTTTGACAGACATTTCTGAAACATTTATATCATTTAAATCTTCTAACCTCTCTGAATAATTCTCAACCCCATTTTCAGTCAAAATGCAAATCAAAATAAATCTAGAATAGAATGGACTGGCATTATGCTGTCAGTACATTGGAGTCCACATATGAACAATCACTGACATACATTAATCTTCATTGTGAGAGTCTGACTAAATCATGAAATGCCCCACAAAGACACAAGAAATATGAGCAGGAGTGGACCATGTGGCCTGTTGTGAGCCTGTTCTGCCATTCAATAAGATTATGGCTGATCTTATGCTTCAATTCTATTTCTCACCTGTGAGGCAAAATATCTGTCTATCCCAGCTGGCAATGTATTCACAACGGATTATCCAAAATTCTCTGCGATGGAGAATTCCAAAGATTCATAACTGAGTAAAATAATTTCTCATCTCAGTCCTAAACGAACCGTCCCTTGTCCAGAAACCGTGCTTATGTGTAGATTTCCCAACTGGCAGAAACAGTCTCTCAGCATCTATCCTATCAAACCCCTCAGAATTTTGCATGTTTCAATTACATCTTCTGTCATTCTTCTAAACGCCAGAGAACATAAATTTGTTTAGTTGGAGAAACAGAAAGCTGACTTACAATGAGTCTAAGTTATTAACATAGATGCTAAATATCTGAGACTCCACTACCAAAGCTTGTAGCATTCCACTATTGACCAGCTGTCAACTTGAAAATGCCCCATTTATCCGCACTCTGCTTTCTATCCATTAATGAACTTGACATGCCAAAATAATCCCTCAATTTCATGGGCACTTATTTTGCTTAACTATTTGTGTGGCACCTTATCAAATGCGCTTTGGAAATCAAGGTATAATCATCTATTGGCTCCCATTTATGTACTCTACTAGTTGCATGCTCAAAAGATTCCAATAAATTTGTCAAACAGGATTTCCCCTTAGTAATTCACGGTGGAAAAAGATCTGGGTGGTTGTACTGCAGGCTTGCGGCAGACTGAAAAGATTGAGTACGTGGACATTAAGAAAGAGGATGTGTTGGAACTTTTGAATAGCATCAAGATAGATAAGTCTCCAGGACAGGATGGGATGTACCCCAGGTTATTGTGGAAGGCGAGGGATGAGATTGCAGAGCCTCTGGCGATGATCTTTGTGTCATCGATGGAGATGGGAGAGGTTCCGAAGGATTGCGGGTGTGGTTCCTATATTCAAGAAAGGGAATAGGGATAGCCCAGGAAATTACCAACCGGTGACTCTAACCTCAGCGGTTGGTAAGTTGATGGAGAAGATCCTGAGGGACAGAATTTGTGAACATTTAGAGAAGTTTAGTATGCTCAAAAGAAGTCAGCACAGCTTTGTCAAAGGCAGATTGTGCCTTATGAGCCTGGTTGAGTTCTTTGAAAACGTGGCTAAATACATTGACGAAGGAAGAGCAGTAGATGTGGTGTATATGGACTTCAGCAAGGTGTTCGATAAGGTCTTCTTGAGTCTTCAAGACTTCTTGAGAAAGTGAGAGGGCATGAGATCCAAGGGGCTGTTGCCTTGTGGATCCAGAACTGGCTTCCCCACAGAAGGCAGAGACTGGTGGTATATGGGTCTTTTTCTGCATGGAGTCGGTCACCAGTGGAGTGCCCCAGGGATCTGTTCTGGGACCCTTGCTGTTTGTAATTTTCATAAATGACCTGGATGAGGAAGTGGAGGGATGGATTAGTAAGTTTGCCGATGACACGAAGTTGGTGGTGTTGTGGATAGTTTGGAGGCAAGTCAGAAGTTGCAGCCTGACACAGATAGGATGCAAGACTGGGCAGGGAAGTGGGCTTCAACACGGATAAATGTGTAGTGGTCCATTTTGGCAGGTCAAATGGGATGAAGGAGTATAATATCAAGGGTAAGACTCTTAGCAGTGTAGAGGATCAGAAGGAGCTTGGGGTCCAGGTCCATAGGACTCTTAAATTGGCCTCACAGGTAGAGGATGTGGTTAAGGCGGCGTACGGTGCACTGGCCTTCATCAATCGAGGGATTGAGTTTAAGAGTCGGGAGATAATGCTGCAGCTTGATAAGAACCTAGTCAGACCCCACTTGGAGTACTGCTCAGTTCTGGTCACCACATTACAGGAGGGATGTGGAAGCTATTGAAAGGGTGCAGAGGAGATTTACAAGGATGTTGCCTGGATTGGGTGGCATGCCTTATGAGGCTAGGTTTAGGGAGCTCAGTCTTTTCTCCTTGGAGAGACAAAGGATGAGAGATGACCTGATAGAGATGTATAAAATGTTGAGAGGTATTGATCGGGTGGATTCTCAGAGGCTTTTTCCCAGGGCTGAAATGGTTGCTACAAGAGGACACAGGTTTAAGGTGCTGGGGAGTAGATACAGAGGAGATGTCAGGGGTAAGCTTTTCACTCAGATGGTGGTGGGCGAGTGGAATCGGCTGCCGTCAGTGGTGATGGAGGCAAATTCAATAGGGTCTTTTAAGAGACTTCTGGATGAGTACATGGGACTTAATAGGATTGAGGGCTATAGGTAAGCCTAGTAGATAGCGATATAATCGGCGCAACTTGTGGGCCGAAGGGCCTGTTTGTGCTGTAGTTTTTCTATGTTCTAAAATCATGTTTATTTGTTCTAATCATACTATGCTTTTCCAAATGCATTGCTAAGACTTTTTTGATAAAAGATTCCAGCATTTTCCCAACAACTGATGTTAGACTAACTAGCCTAAATCAATAGCATTAGGGATAAAAGAATGTTCACTACATATTCAAAAAAGAAGCTATATCCAAGATTGAATCTGAGGAATTTTTAGAACACTCATCCTACCTTTTAAACACAGCAGTTTCAGTTTTGGCATCTACAGTAAGGCTGACCGTCTCTTTCATGGAGCCATTTGTAACTGTCTCTGTTATTTGGTCTGTAGCCACCTCTTCATCCTCTCCATCAGACAGATTGGCTTCTACATTTACTGTGGTTGACACTGCTCTTTGTTCCTTGCAAGCAAGCTGTGAGGTTGCAACAAAATCTGTAGTTTGAAGACAGGATTAAAGATCTGTAGACTTCCACAACTAGGAATGTTAGATGGAGATTACTTTTGAAAACTTAATTGACTAATAGCTCAGACAATGTACAATGCTGTAATTCATTTGACTTCATATATCAGTTACATTGTATTTATGTTGTCAGAGGAGCCATATTCCTCTTTTTAGAATGAAGAGTAAAAATTAGAATATATAATGCAAATTATTTCAAATAATCAAATTTATTTTCAACCTCTGAAAAAACTAAACCTTGAAATTTCCTAAGCTTATTCAGTAAGACAAAAGGTAGAAAGAATTTTAAAAAGCAAAATAGGAAATAATTAATAAATTAATCAAACTTAAAAGATAAAACACTGGTCTGGATGGATTATACCTATGCGTATTAAAAGTAGTTAGGGAAGACATAGCAGAGACACTATCACATATTTAAGTTTATAAATGGAAAAGGGAATCATCCTAGGGGAATGGCAGATATTCAATGTAGCTCCCATGTTTTTTAAAAAAGAGAACAAGTTCCAGAACAATACAGAATTAGCTTAATACTGGTTAATAGGAATGATAATAGAATCTTTACTAAATGTAATAGAAAAACGTCTAGAAACTGAAAATATAAGAGTAATTGGCATGTTCACCAAAAGGGTATTACACACAAGTGACAAAAATTATTGCAGCAGGTTCACAATGCCATAAAAAATGCAAACAACAGTTAGTATTACCTGACTTGGTGTATTCAATGGGCCACCAACTAGCAGGACAGAGCAAAATTGCAGGGAAGTTACAGAGGTACAGAAACTATAATGATAATGGGAGACTTTAATTATAAAATAAATTGGATTGGAATAGTGTAAAGGGCAGAGACAAGGAAGATTCTCTGAATGTTCAGGAAAATTTTCACAGTCAGTGTATATCCAACCCAACAAGGAAGGTGGAACTGCTGGATCTGGAGAATGAGTGGGTCAGTGGATCAAGTGTCACAAGGAAAACATTGTGGAAACAGTGATTGTAGCACCTCAAGGTTTAGGTTAACTATGGAAAAGAAACAATCTTAAGTGAAAAATAACTAACTGGGAGAGCGCTAGTTTCATTGGGGTTGTTCCCCTTGAGCATGAGAGAAGATCTAATAGAAGTGTTCAGAATCACGGGGAATTTGGACCAAGTAGAAAGAAAATGTTCTCACAGTCAGAAGGGAAGGACCAGATTTAAGGCAACTGGATAAAAACAAAAACAACATGAGGAAAAACATTTTATGCATCAAGTGGCTGGAACCTAAACAGTTAACCCTGTATTCTTTCCTGGTTCTGGACAACCCCTAATCAGGAACATCCTTCTTGTATCTACCCTGTATGGTCCTGCTAGAATTTTATATGTGCGTGGTCTATGCAGAAATTTCTGGATTGCTGTTCAGCCACAGTGTAGAGGGAACAATGGGTGAGATGAACAGTATATAGATGTTGTGGTAACTTGGCCACAAAAAGATTGAACATCACAATGTGTTCAACCAATCTTCTTTACTTCCAAATATATCGAAATACAATACAGCATGGACTTAGAACTGGAAGCAGCGAGTTGCACAGGTCCCTCATGGTAAGACTAAACTTGTGAAAGCCCTTTTAGGAACAACCCATACAAAGAGTAATTAATTGGGCATGGGCCCGCTTCAGTGGGGTGAGAACAGATCTGGCTCAGATAAACTGGAATCCAAGGCTGGCAGGCAAATCCGTAATGGCACAAACCAGCTGCTTTCAAGAGGTTGTTTGAGTACAGTCGCAGTATATTCCCATGAGGGAAAAGTAGGGCAAACAAATCCAGAATTCCATGAATAACGAGAGAAAGAACGAGATAAAGCAGAAAAGGGCTGCGTATGTCAGGTGGATAATACAATTGAGAACCAGGTTCAATATAGATTTTAAGGGAAAAAAATTTCAACCGACATAAAAACAAATCTAAAAGCCTTCATAAATTAAAAAAAATAGAAAGGCAATGTGGGGCAGATGATCGACCCAAAAGGGGATTTATGCATGGAGGACAGAGAGCAAGTTTAAGGTATCAAATGAGTTTTTTGCATCTATTTTTATCAAGAGAGGTGCTGCCCAAATCATTCCAAAAAAGGAGACAGTTGAGACACCTGACAGACTAAAACTTGATACAGATGAGGTGTTAGCTTGTCTGTCTGCATTTAAAGGCTGATAAATCAGAAGAACTATATGTGATGCACCCATTTGAGGGGAGGGTGGTAATTGTGGAAGCACTGGCTATAATCTTTCAATCCTCCTTAGATACAGGGTGGTGCCAGATACTGGAGAATTGCAAATACTACATTGTTGTTCTCAAAAAGATTCAAGGGGTAGCCCAGCAACTAAGGGCTAGTCAGTGTAATCTCAGTGCTGGGGAAATTTAAGGAAATCCAGCTGTGATTTTTTTAAAGGACAGAATTAACTTGATTGAGTTTTTGATGACATAACAGAAGGTGGATGAGGATAAAATGTGGTTGATGGGGCACACATGGACTTCCATAAGGTGTTTTAATAAAATCCACAGAACAGGTTCGTGAGCAAGCTTAGAGCTCACTGAATAAGACAGACAGTAGCAGCATGGATACAAAGTTGGCTGAGTCACAGGAAACAGATTACTGGTGAACAGTTGTTTTTCCAGACTGGTAGAAAGGTATTCAGTAGGATTTTTCAGGAGACAGTGTTTGGACAACTGCTTTTCTTGATATATACATTAGTGAGTGGACTCAAGTATGTATAGGGCAAAATTTCAAAATGTGCAGTTGTCACAATACCTGGAAATATTGTGAAACTTGAGGAGATATGGTTAAACTTTAAAAGGACATGGGTGGAATGGGCAAATAGCAGATGAAATTTAATGCAGAGACTTAAGTGATTCATTTAGGTAGGAAGAGTGAGGAGACACAACACAAAACAAAGGATACAATACTAAAGTGGGTGTAGGAATACAGGGACTTCAGAGTATATGTGCGCAACTCGTAGAATATGGTAATGACAGGCTGAGAGAGTGGTGATAAAGCATGAAGGATCCTGGGTTTCATAAATAGGGGCAAAGAGTACAAAAGCAAGGAAGTTGTAATTAAACCTGTACAAAAGACTAGTTTGTTCTCAACCAAAGTTTTGTGCCCAATTCTGGGCAGCACACTTTGTAGGGAGGAAGTGAAGACATTAAGAGGTGTGGAAAAGATTCAGAAGTATGGCTTTAAGGATAAAGAACCACAGTTAGGCAGACAGATTGGAGAAGCCCAGGCTATTCTCCTTGAACAAGGGAAGGTTAGGAGGATATTTAATAAAGATGTCAAAAGTCATCAGGGACTTGGACAGAGTAAATGGGGAGAAACTGCTTCCATTGGCAAAAGGACATTTGTCAAATACTTTAAATCAAAGGAACATGAAGGATAAAAGTTTTTACACTGCAAATGGTTAGAATCTAGAATGACCTAAAAGGGAGTGTGGTAGAGGCAGATTCAACTGAAGCCTTCAAAAGAGAATTAGATAATTATCTGAAGAGAGAAGACTTTCAGGGCTACTTGGAAAAGAGCTGTAGGACTAGATAAGTTACCCCCACAGAGCTGGCAGAGGCTGAATGGTCTCCTGTGTTGTAACCATTATTTTTTATTTGCTAACACTTTTTTTTGTTTATGGAGAAAATAGTGTGCAACATATCTAACTTCCCAATATTAAAAAAATCTTAGCAATTCAACATCTGAACCAGTGAGGACAACGATTACCTTCAGGATGTGCTATTATATTATTGTGATGGGGATCCACTGGGTCAGCACTGGTTTCCATTTCAACAGGCGAGCTACTTCTCAAAGGATCCTTTGAGCTGAATCAAAAAATATTTAGTTTGCAACTTACTGGTACTGTAGTGCAATATTTACATATTTCTTGCACCTTTACATAACATTATGAACATGCATCTGTTATCATACATTGGGTTCGATATCATTTGGAACTGCATGCCTTGGGAATCCATACTGTGCTGCTAGATAGTCTTTGGTCCTCTTTCTTTATGGAGAGCACAATTTTTATCTTCTCACCCAAAATGTCCACCAGCAAAAAAATTCACAGACTGCTCCAGAAAAGTGGGACTGAGTAGGCAAAGAAATAGAGTCAGAGCTTTACAGCATGGAAACAGGCCCTTCGGCCCAACTTGTCCATGCCAACCTTTAAATCCCTAAGTTAATCTGAATTGCCTGCATTTGGCCCATATCCCTCTGTACCCATGTAACTATCTAAATACTTTTTGAAAGAAAAAACTGTACCCACCTCTACTACTACCTCTGGCAACTTGTTCCAGACATTCACCACCCTCTGTGAAAAAACTGCCCATCTGGACACTTTTGGATCTCTCCCCTCTCACCTTAAACCTATGCCCTCTAGTTTAGACTCCCCTACCTCTGGGAAAAGATATTGACTATTTACCTTGTCTAGCCTCTCATTATTTTATGGAGCTCTATAAGGTCACCCCTCACTCAGTCTCCTACACTCCAGGGAAAAAAGTCCCAGTCTATTCAGCCTCTCCATATAACTCAATCCATCAAGTCCCGGTAGCATCCTGGTAAATCTTTTCTGCACTCTTTCTAGTTTAATAATATCCTTTCTATAATAGGGTGACCAGATTTGCACACAGTATTCCAAGTGTGGCCTTATCAATGTCTTGTACAACTTCAACAAGACGTCCCAACTCCTGTATTCAATGTTCTGACCGATGAAACCAAGCATGCCGAATGCCTTCTTCGCCACTCTGTCCACCTGTGACTCCACTTTCAAGCAGCTATGAACATGTACCCCTAGATCTCTTTATTCTGTAACTCTCCCCAACAACTTAAGTACTGCCCTGGTTCAATCTACCAAAATCCATCACCTCTCATTTGTCTAAATTAAACTCCATCTGTCATTCGTCAGCCCACTGGCCCAATTGATCAAGATCCCATTGCAATTGGAGATAACTTTCTTCACTGTCCACCATGCCACCAATCTTGGTGTCATCTGCAAATTTATTAACCTTGTCCCCTATATTTGCATTCAAATCATTAATATAAATGACAAATAACAGTGGACCCAGCACTGATCCGAGGCACACTGCTGGTTACAAGCCTCCAGTTTGAATAACAACTCTCTATAACCACCCCCTGGCTTCTATCAAGAAGCCAATTTTGCATCCATTTAGATCCCTTACCCTGGATCCCGTGAGATTTAACTTTATGCAATAATTTACTATGCGGTACCTTGTCAAAGGCCTTGCTAAAGTCCATGTAGACAACATCAACTGCACTGTCCTCACCTACTTCCTGGTTACTCCTTCAAAAAACTCAATTAAATTTGTGAGACATGATTTTCCACTCACAAAGCCATGATGACTGTCCTTGCATCTCTAAATGCCAGTAGATCCTGTCTCTCAAAATACCTTCCAACAATTTACCCACCACAGATGTGAGGCTCATTGGCTTGTAGTTCCCAGGCTTTTCCCTGCAGCCTTTTTAAACAAAGGCACAACATTTGTTGCTCATTGTTCCTTGGGAGCACATCAGAGGGAGAGGCTGGTGAGAGGAGAGCTTGTGAGTAAGTTACTGGGTTTTTTCTTAAACTAACGTCTCTAGCTTTTTTAAAAATTTTAAACCGGATACAGGAAGTGGTCTTAGTGAGGTCTGGGAAGTAGTTTTTTTTTCCTCTGGACCCCCATAAATTGGAAAGCTGAGTATCCCACCCCTCCCTCCTCCTCTAACCTAAAAAAGAGAAAGAGAGAGAAGGGCTTTGAGTGAGAGCAGGTAAGTTTGTTTTTGTTTTTGTGTGAGCTGTAAGGGCTTTGGTTCACAGGGCCAAAGCGAAAAGGGTGAGGCATGATAAGTTATAAGTTTTTATTACTTTTTTTCCTCTGGGTTTCTATAAAGGGCAAGTATGAGTGTGAGGCCAGAATGTTGTTGCTGATGCAATATATGGGAGGTCTTGGAGGCTCCTGGTCTCCCAGACATCCATACCTGTGTTCGGTGTGTGGAGCTGCAGTCCGTACGGGACCTGGTAAAGGAACTGGAAATGCAGCTTGAGGACATTCGTTTCATTAGAGAGAATGAGGAGATAATTGATAGGAGCTATCGGCAAGTGGTCACACCAGGGCAACGGGAAGAAGGCACGTGGGTAACTATTAGGAAGGGGAAACCTCAGGTGATGGAGAGCACGCCGGTGGATGTCCCCCTTCAAAATAAGTACTCCTGCCTGAGTACCACTGGGGGGGGACAGCTCATCTGGAGGAGGAAGCGGTGGCCAGCTCACTGGAGCTGAGCCAGTATTTCAAAAAAACTAAGAAAGAGAGCAGCAAGACAGTACTAATAGGGGACTCCATAGTGAGGGGATCAGACAGGCGTTTTTGCAGACGCAGACGGGAGTCGCGGATGGTCGTTTGTCTCCCTGGAGCTGGGATCTGGGATGTCTCTGGACGCGTCCCAGACATCCTGAAAGGGGAGGGTGAGGAACCGCAGGTTGTGGTTCATATAGGTACTGCTGACATAGGCAGGAAGAGGGAAGCAGTCATGAAAAGGGATTATAGGGAACTGGGTAGGCAGCGAAGGTAGTAATCTCAGGATTGCTGCCTTGCGCCACGGGAGAATGAGAGCAGGAATGGAATGAGGTGGAGGGTGAATGCGTGGCTGAGGGACTGGAGCAGGGGGCAGGGATTCTGGTTCCTGGATCACTGGGACCTCTTTAGGGGCAGGTGTGACCTGTACAGTAAAGACGGGTGGCACTTGAATCCCAGGGGAAGACTGGCTAGGGCTACTGGGGGGACTTTAAACTAGAAAGGTTGGGGGGAGGGAACAGAGATGAGGAGACTGAGACCGAGGAGGTTAGCTCCCGGGTAGGGAAGGACTGTAGACAGTATGAGAGGGAGGTTAGACGGGTGGTGGAGAAGAGAAATGTCCAGACTGAGGGGCTGAGGTGTGTCTATTTTAACACCAGGAGTGTAGTAAATAAAGTAGATGAGCTTAGGGCGTGGATTGCTGCTTGGGAATGTGATGTGGTGGCCATTACAGAGACTTGGATATCTCAGGGACAGGACTGGGTACTTCAGGTGCCAGGATTCAGATGCTTCAGGAAGGACAGGGTTGGGGGCAAAAGAGGTGGTGGAGTGGCACTGTTGATCAGGGACAGCGTCATGGCTGCAGAGAAGGAGGATGCCGTGGAGGGACTGTCTACAGAGTCTCTGTGGGTGGAAGTTAGGAACAGCAAAGGGTCGATAACTTTGCTGGGTGTTTTCTATACGCCGCCCAATAGTGACAGGGAAGTTGAGGTGCAGATAGGGAAACAGATCCTAGAGAGATGTAGAAATAACAGAATTGTCGTGATAGGAGACTTTAATTTCCCAAACATCAACTGGAATATCCCCAGGGTAAGGGGTTTGGATGGGGAGGAGTTTGTTAGATGTGTTCAGGAGAGTTTCCTGACACAGTACGTGGATAAGCCTACAAAAGGAGAGGCTGTACTTGACCTGGTGCTGGCTAATGAACCAGGACAGGTGTGGGATCTCTCGGTAGGAGAGCATCTTGGGGATGGAGATCATAATTCTATCTCCTTCACGATAGCATTTGAAAGAGATAGGATCAGGCATGCTAGGAAGGTGTTTGTCTGGAGTAAGGGGAAATATGAAGACATCAGGCAGATAATTGGACGAATAAACTGGAAGGAGGCGTTCTTGGGGAAAAGTACAGAAGGAAGGTGGCGGATATTCAAGGAATGTTTGACTGGAGCTCTGCACGATAACTTTCCGATGAGACAAGGAGGTTTTAGTAGGGCGCGGGAACCGTGGTGCACGAAGGTTGTGGTGAACCTAGTCAGGAAGAAAAGAAAGGTATATAAAAGGTTCAGAGAGCTAGGAGATGTTAAGGATCTAGAGGAGTATAAGGCTTGTAGAAAGGAGCTTAAAAAGGAAATTAGGAGAACCAGAAGGGGTCATGAGAAGGCCTTGGCAGGTAAGATTAAGGAGAATCCCAAGGCCTTCTACAAATATGTGAAAAGTAAAAGGATGAGAAGAGAAGGGATAGGACCTATAAAAGGTGAAGGGGGAAAAATCTGTGTGGAACCGGAAGAAATGGCAGAGGTGCTTAATGAGTACTTTGCCTCGGTATTCACGGTGGAAAGTGATCTGGGAGGTTGTACTACAGGTTTGCGGCAGTCTGAAAAGATTGAGTATGTGGATGTTAAGGAAGAGGATGTGTTAGAACTTTTAAACTCTATCAAGATAGACAAATCGCCGGGACCAGATGGGATGTACCCCAGGTTACTGTGGGAGGTGAGGGAAGTGATTGCAGAGCCCCTGGCAATGATCTTTGCGTTGTCGATGGAGACGGGAGAGGTTCCGAAAGATTGGAGGATTGCGGATGTGGTTCCTATTTTCAAGAAAGAGAACAGGGATAGCCCGAGAAATTACCGACCGGTGAGTCTGACCTCAGTGGTTGGTAAGCTGATGGAGAGGCTTCTGACGGACAAGATTTATGAGCATTTGGAGAAGTTTAAAATGATCAGAAATAGTCAACACGGTTTCGTCAAGGGCAGGTTGTGCCTTACGAGCCTAGTTGAGTCCTTTGAAAATGTGACTGAGCACATTGACGAAGGAAGAGCAGTAGATGTGGTTTACATGGACTTCAGCAAGGCATTTGATAAGGTCCCTCCTGCAAGACTTCTTGAGAAGGTGAGAGGGCATGGGATCCAAGGGGCTTTGGCCTTGTGGATCCAGAACTGGCTTGCCTGAAGAAGGCAGAGAGTGGTTGTGGATGGGTCTTTTTCTGCATGGAGGTCGGTCACCAGTGGAGTGCCCCAGGGATCTGTTCTAGGATCCTTGCTGTTTGTCATTTTCATAAATGACCTGAATGAGGAAGTGGAGGGATGGGTTAGTAAGTTCGCCGACGATATGAAGGTTGGTGGTGTTGTGGATGGTCTGAAGGGATGTCAGAAGTTGCAGCGTGACATAGATAGGATGCAAGACTGGGCGGAGAAGTGGCAGATGGACTTCAATGCAGATAAATGTGTAGTGGTCCATTCTGGCAGGACCAATGGGATGAAGGAATACAATATCAAGGGTAGGAGTCTTAGCTGTGTTGAAGAGCAGAAGGATCTTGGAGTCCGGGTCCATAGGACTCTTAAATCGGCCTCGCAGGTGGAGGATGTGGTCAAGAAGATGTATGGTGTACTGGCCTTCATTAATCGAGGGATTGAGTTTAGGAATCGGGAGGTAATGCTGCAACTTTATAAGACCCTTGTCAGACCCCACTTGGAGTACTGTGCGCAGTTCTGGTCGCCTCACTATAGGAAGGACGTGGAAGCTATTGAAAGGGTGCAGAGGAGATTTACAAGGATGTTGCCTGGATTGGGAGGCATGCCTTATGAAGATAGGTTGAGGGAGCTGGGACTCTTCTCCCTGGAGAGACGAAGGTTGAGAGGCGACCTGATAGAGGTTTATAAGATGTTGAGAGGAATAGATAGGGTGGATTCTCAGAGGCTATTTCCCCGGGCTGAAATGGTCGCTACGAGAGGACACAGATTTAAGGTGCAGGGAAGCAAGTACAGAGGAGACGTTAGGGGTAAGTTTTTCACTCGGAGGGTGGTGAGTGAATGGAATCGGCTGCCGTCGGTGGTGGTGGAGGCAAACTCGCTGGGGTCTTTTAAAAGACTTCTGGATGAGTATATGGGATCTAATGGGATTGGGGGTTATAGATAGGTCTATGGCTTAGTAGGTATAGATGTGATCGGCGCAACTTGTGGGCCAAAGGGCCTGTTTGTGCTGTAGTGTTCTATGTTCTATTTGCCAGTCTCCAATCTTCAGGCACCTCACCCGTGACGATTGATTCAAATATCTCGACTGGGGGACCCGCAATTTCCTCCCTAGCCTCCCACAATGTCCTGGGATATACTTCATCAGGTCCCGGAGATTTATCTGCCTTGATGCGCTTCAAGACTTCCAGCACCTCCTTCTCTGTAATATGTACACTCCTCAAGACATCATTATTTATTTCCCCAAGTTCTGCAACATTCATGCTTTTCTCTTCAGTAAATACTGATGAGAAACATTCATTTAGGATCGCACCCATCTCTTGTGGATCTGCACATAGATGATCTTGTCAATCCTTAAGAGACCCTACTCTCTCCTTTGTTACTCTTTTGTCCTTTATGTGTTTAATGCAACAGGTGAAGTTCTAAATTTCACTCTGCTATTTTCAGCATTCTCCACAACAAGATGTTGCCGTTTAATCAAAAAGGCATTCTGCCCATCACACAAATGAGTAATGTGTATATGAATTTCAGAACCCACGTGATACCAGTTGTGTCGGTCATATGCCCCAACAACTGTTGGATTGTATCAAACTGCATGCCCCTTCAGCTGCTTTCAACAGGCACAACACTGTCTGCACTCAAGTCATGCTTGCAAAACTCTGAACATAGCATCCAACATTAGATGTGATTCTGCAATTGGACAACATTTGCTAAACAATCCTGAGTGTGCTTAGAATTATACTGACAATTTAAAATGATCAGTTAGGCTTGCAGTGTGGCTCATGTGTGTTCAGGAAGTTACACACATTTACAAAAAGAGCTTTACAAACCAAAAGAACATGTCCACACGTTGTTCCTTTTCAATGAAATAACTGCCGTTTCCTGGTTCAATTCCCATGGCAATGCCTTGACCAGAGTCTACCCCTTGCCTTGAATTAAAAATTTTGCAGTTAATGGCTCACTGGTGCATTATCCATGGCAACTCCTCTAGTAGAGCCTACTTGCCAACCAATTAGCACACTCTTTTCATGCAGTATAAATTGCTGAAAAAGGCATGCTGTCAAAACTTTTCATCTGGCTTTTATCAAGGCAGATTCACAAGGATACCAATATTCCAAATTCTCATCAGGTTAATGGTTTCTAATTGATTGGCGTCTGAGACAGGACTTCAATACCACACCCCATGGATAAGCACAGAATCACTAATAACTTCTGAATTTCTGTATTTAACATTGTTGCTGCCAATTTCAAAGTAGTAATGATAGTGAATGCTGACAAAACTGTCATTATTACTGCAAAATCATCTCTGGAGTCAGGAGAACGTGTTTGAACATGGGGAAACGTGTTTTAACTGAAGAAAAGTATTGAACGTGTTTAGAAGTGTTTATGTTTGCCCTGCAATGCTTAGTTTGCAAATTTAATGCTTTTCAGGATGCGGGTGTTCTTGGCTAGACAGCATTTAATAGTCATCCCATTTAAGAGGGCATTTGAGAGTCAACCATAATACTGTGGATCTGGAGTTATATGTAGATCAGACCAGGTGAGGATGGCAGATTTCCTTCCCTAATTTATTAGTGACATTAGTGAACCAGATGGGTTTTTACAACAATGGTTGCATGGTCAATAAATTTCAGATTTTAATTCCAGATTTTTAAAATTGAATTCAAATTTCACCATCTAGTAGGATTTGAATCCAGGTCCCCAGATCTTGTCGTGGGTCTCTGGATTGCTAATTCATTGACAGTACCATTGCACCACTGCCTCCCAATGTGCCATAATGCCTCTGAATCTGCACTGTAGCGTAAAAGATTTCAGGTTCACACTCTGCTCACTCAACATAGAGCATATTACCCATGGAGCTGCAGTGATCGTGCTACATCAGGCTTAAATATCTGTGCATTTGAGGAAGGACAGTAGGGCAAGGAGAGGAGAGAGAAAGGCATTAAGTGCTGCAGACTACTTAAAATGGCATTTATGCTACTGTTTTTGCTTCATAACCTGACTCACAAAAGGAAAAGTGCAGCCTTAAAGTTTAAAGCTTATTTATTTGTGTTGCAAGGGACTTTACATGAACACTGCAATGAAGGCATTGTGAAAATCCCCCAGTTGCCATACTCTGGCATCTGTTTAGGTACACAAAGAATTTAGCATGGCCAATGCACCTAACCAATCTTTTGGACTGTGGAAGGAAACCGGAGCACACGGAGGAAACCCATACAGACATGGGGAGTACGTACAGACTCTGCACAGACAGTGACCCAAGCCGGGAATTGAATCCAGGTCCCTGGCGCGATGAGACAGTAGTGCTAACCATTGTGCTGCCCAATTAGGGGACAGATTATTTAACAACTGGTCTTGGATCAGTAACTGGAGCTCAAGTGCTTTCAAACATCTTTATGTAGTTAATTTGGTCAGGAACTTTCCCTTACTCCAACATTTTCAAGAAACATTTTGAAGCTTTCTTCACCAGAAGTAGCAGAGATTCCAAGTGAAAATGTAAGCAATGTAACACAAAATATATTTACATTAGCAGCATAAGGTAGACTGGATAAAATCTTACATGAGGTCGAACTTCTTTCAATAAATGCTACATCATATACTAAAAGAGGGTGAATTGGTGTGCAAGAGACTCAAAGCTAAATCAAGAGATAGGGCTTTAGCAAAGATCATACAAGCATGAAAAGTAATGTGGTAAAACAATACTGGAAGTAAGTTCGAAAAAACTAGCAATCAACGATTGGCCTCTCACAATAAATTAAATGGAAACATCAATAGAACTCATTAAATTTTTTTTGGAGAGCGAGAATAAGTATTACCTTAACGGAGATGAAAAGTCAGAAAAAGTAGCCCATCCAGTTTCCTGCGGTACTGAGTCTCCTGAACTCCACAAAGTAGGTTCATTAGAATTTGCTGCAGTTATATTTGCAGTTTCCATAGGCACTTCAAAGTTTGCTGTCCATCCTGGGGCTATAAAAATATTTTCTGCAATTAGCAAACTTTACTGCAACCAAACAATCCATGACAATTATTGCACTTAATCTCAATGAAAGCTTTTCTTTTGGGGAGAGGGGAGGGTAGTGTTTTGATCTAAATTGATACCACTGATGTTGAATTTTATTTTAAGAATCCAAAAACCCAGAGATGTATTAAAAAATGCAGCTTCATGGTTCACAACAAAAATAATTTTACTACACCAAAATAAAAGAGCAAAAACACTAATAACTACATTCTACCTTATATAATCAGCCATGTTAAATATATCACAAGTACAATGAACACAATTATAATATAAACCAAAGTTATTAACTCAAATTTCCTTTATACTGATTTGACTTATACCCCCAATAACTCAAGTCAGAAAACAGAAGATTAACCACATGGTCTGACTACTGTTTCAACGATTCAAATGAAGCTTTTGGTTTACTTTTGGTAAGGTTGTTCCTTCAAATCTCATCCAACCATCCTGTAGCTGGAGACTGTCAGTTCAATATAGGTATCGCTTAGGTCTTAAGTGCCACCACCTCAGGTTAGAATTTTACTAGTTCTACAATTCTAGCACTGTACGGTAGCACAGTGGTTAGCACTGCTGCTTCACAGCTCCAGAGTCCTGGATTCGATTCCTGGCTCAGGTCACTGTCTGTGTGGAGTTTGCATGTTCTCCTCGTGTCTGTGTGGGTTTCCCCTCACAGTCCAAAGATGTGTGGGTTAGGTTGATTGGCCATGCTAAGAAATTGCCCCTTAATGTCCAGGGATGCGTAGATTAGAGGGATTAGTGGGTATAATATGTAGGGATACAGGGGTAGGGCCTGGGTGGGATTGTGTTCGGTGCAGACTCGATGGGCCAAAGGGCCTCTTTCTGTACTGTAGAGTTCTATGAGTTCTATAACTCTGGAATCTTGTATATAAATCTGTCTGTCTCTCTCTCTTCTCTGTATAGCTATCCCAAAAGTTCAACTCTGTGTTTCAATGACGAGGGTTTCTATGCTCTTACAACCAGCACACAGAATTTCAACTGAATTCTATTTGAAGAGATGCTCCCTGCACTCAGCTTGTTTAAACCGATAAGGAAACAACTTAGTACACTCGTATTTTCCCCATAATTAACTTTTGGTTGACCCCGTTTCTATTGTTCATCTTCCCAACAGCTTGATCACATTGCATCTCGGGAAGGCAGTTCACCACCAACTTTTCAAGGGCAACTAGAGATGGACAATAAATGATGGCCAGCCAGCGACGCCCATGTCTCATGAATGAATAAAAAAATGGTCAGTCACTAGAAGGGAGTTGCTTTACCAGTAAGCTCCTCTCAGAAACCTAGGTCTTAAAAGGAGCCATCATCTCAAAAAAAACCACATATTTGTCACCATAGTTACGGCAAAATACCTAGTACTATTATAATTAATGTATTAGACATTATCTAATTATTAATTCATTAGCTTCCTATTTTGAAATTTATTTTCCTGACTGCTCTTCAAACTTACCCTCACATACCACTGCTTAACAAAGAGATAGGTAACCATGTCAGAGGTCTTTGTCAATGCTATGTTGACACAAATAGTCAATTCACTTAATTCTCTTTTCTGGCAGAGGTAAAGGACATGATAATCTCTACTACTCTGCCTAAGTGCCAACAAAATCATGTGGTTTAGCACATTTATGATTATAGGAACCATCACGGTCAAATTTAACCTTACATATAATATGCAAGTATATATATAATTTCCAACAAAGGGCATAGGATACCAATCAGAATGAATAACATTGAATCCATCAGCCTCCATCATCATCTTCATAGAAGGGAAGTGGTGGTGTATTGGTATTGTCACTGGACAAGTAATCCAGAGAACTAGGGCAATCCTCTGGGACCCGGGTTCAAATCTAACCACAACAGATGGTGAAATTTGAATCTGGAATTAAAAGTCTAATGACAAGCATGAAACAATTGTCATTCAAATCCATTTGGTTCACAAATGGCCTAGCAAGCCACTCAGTTCAAGGGCAATAAATGCTGGCCCAATCAACAAATAAAAAAAAAATCTGGCCTACATGCGACTCCAGAGCCACAGCAACATGGTCAATTTTTAAATGCCATCTGAAATTGCCTAACAAATCAATCAGTTCAAGAAGAATTAGGGATGGGATGACCATATCCCCTGAAACAATAAAAAAATCCTGACTAGATCTGCTATTGTGGTACGGATCATGTATTCATTATGTTCTTTCCTATTGTGAGAACTTAACAGAAATAAGCTTAGAAAGTAACAGGCTATCCCAATGCACAGAAATTTAGAATATTGGACACCAAACATTAGAGATCCAACATAAAGAAAACGAGATTCATTATTGAGGCTAACTGAAAGCATTTACCTAGCGCCCCAAAGTGTATTATTAGTTCCCAGGGAATGATAGCTACTGACATTTGGCAAGAAGGACACACTTCCCTGAACCAATGAAGAGCTTTTATAATGCGAGAAAGAAAATCAATTTATTCCATAGCAAGGTCTTTTTATGCAAATAAAATTTTATATTAAAGCAATGCCATGGCACAAAGTGAGAACTTGATTTAAGAATTATAAGACTGATTTCTTACTTCACAAAACGTTTTCTCAAATATTTAAGCTTCATGATGATCATAACCACATCATTTTAGGATAAACCAAAATTAATTAAGTTGGATACAATCACTACTTGCCATCATTTGTATCCACTTCCATTCTATCATCTGGACTGGCACTGGGTACAAAAGAATTATTCCGTTTATCCACATCTTCATCTTCAGAATCTGTGCTTTCTTCACTGTCTGTGCTCCCTGAACTTCTGTACAAAATAGAAAATAGTCTGTCAATTAGATCATGACTGTTAAAATTTTTTTTTGGTAACTAAATTATGGGGTGGGGAGGAGAGAAAAAGAATGGTGCTTTGGGAGAGTGCGGGGCATGGAGGGGTGAAAAAGAGTGGTGCTTGGGGATGGAGGGGGTAGGGCAGTGTACAGAGATAAAATTAACGCGTGCCTATCTCTGTAAACTTACCTATGTCGATTTTGTGCATCTTCTGCGAAAGTTATATCTTTCTCATCCCAAATATCTTCCTCATCGGAACCGCTGTCATCAAATTGTTGAATCCTCTCTTTACAGCATGTCTCAAACAGAGCTACATTGGCCTGAACCCAGAATATAAAATGTCACAAGTTTGCAACAAGATAAAATTCAGCACATTTAATGTCTGGCTGCAATTAGCTATAAAGCTGCCTCTATTTCTCAGGAGTAATAAATACCCTTACACTTCAGTTCCCAAGAAAATTTCAAACTAAATTCTCAACACGGATAAGTGAACAGGAAAAGAAAATGCATAAAAACGTGCTGACTTAACTGGATGGTTTTGCTGAGGGGATAAGACATGTTAGGAAATACTGGGAAATCACCATCATCAGAACACTGTGTGTGGTGGACAACAGCAAATACTAACACACTCGTCGAAACCCCGAACTTCCAGAAGAGAAATGTGCTTCAATTTCAGAGAACACATCAGTATAGGACGATCAATACAATGGACAAGTTAACAAATACAGAATAATGATACAAAATTTTAATTGCTGTGGTGTTCTCTCTGGTTCACAGAACAACATATGAAGGCATTCTCTTGCAAGTTGTGAGCCCAGCCAAGTAGGATAAATGTTCTATTACAGTTAAGGGATCTAGCTTTAAGCACATCACTGACATATGGCACAAGTAATATTCATACAGCAACAATGCACTGTATTTCTAACATTATAAAAGGAGGAGGTACTTCTGCCAAAAATACGCTCCTTCTATGGATACCTCAAAAGCAATTTTTCTTGGTGGCAACAAATAGAGTTGGAGTTAAATGGTGCAATGGTTAAATGCCTATAATATCCAGTGAACAGTTTGAGAAATGTAAAATAAAGTTAATGATTCAATAGATAATTTCTCAAAATATTTATTTAGGCCAATTGTCTATCACACATTGCATCCAACATACATATCTCTTGGAAGCATTATTTTTTCACTCAGAACACATGAAAATACAAGACAGGAAGAGGACTAAACTATTTGATCTCTCAAAACAGCCGCACCATCGAATATGATCATGGCTGACCTGATTGTGCCCTCAAGGCCACATTCCCACCTATCGCCAACAACCTTTGATTGCCTTGTTAGTCAAGAATCTATATAACTCTGCCTCCACCATTCTGGGAAAGTGAGTTCCACACTCATAACCCAGACAAAAAATTCTCCTCATCTCCATCTTAAATGAGAGACCCTTTATTTTTAAGGTTGCACCCTAGTTCTAATCTCTCCCACAAGAGGAAACATCCTTTTAGCATCCACCACATCAAGATCTTACATGTTTTAATAAGATCAGTTTTCATTCTTCTAAACGGCAATAGGTACAAGCCCAAACCGTCCAACCTTTCCTCATGAGATAACCCCCATACTTAACTCTCAACAGTCTTCCTCATTTCATGAGTAAAATGGCGGTGGTGAGGAGAAAGAGAACTAACTTCTGCATGTCTTTTTTTGTGGCCTTGAATATTCCCACATTGCTTGCAGACATCCAGTTATCTGTCACACAGTGACTGAAGCAGGGAAAACATTCAGAGTGGCCTCACTCGAGATACACTTCACTTTCACTAATGATTTAGTTGAATCTCACAACCAAAATCCTGCATCCTACCAGATTGCAACATTGAATTATGTGTCTAAAATGCACTGCTATCAAACTAAATGTGCTTGGTCAATTTAAAAACATAGCCAATGATTATGTTTAGAGAGGAACAAGCAGCAATCAAGATTAAAAGCATTCCATTGGAGGAAAGCTAACTATAACAAATCAAGGAGGGATCTGACACAGATAAGTTGAAGCCAAAGACTTTACACAAATGTAATGATGCAATTGCAGCCTTGGAAGAGGAGATGGCTTGGGTACTGGCTATATATATTCCCACAGAGAGGAAAGGGAGGGGAACCAAAAATAAGCAATAAATTAATGAGTAGGATGAAGCTGAAAAAAAGCAGCTTGACAAAAAGGATAATCAGGTTAAATATAGTACAGAGAAGAGTCAAAAGGAAAAAAGCAGGGCAAAGAGACAGTACAACATATATTAATTAACATAAGAAGGAACCAGAAGTCTTCGGTTGGTACATGAACAATAAAATAGTCCGAAGAGCAGTGGGGCCATTTGGGACCAAAATGAAGATACACTGGTGGAAACAGAAGGTACGGCTGAGGAACTAAATGAACACTTAGCATTTATGTCTAACAAGGAAGAGGACTTTGTCGAAGCTATGGAACAAATGGCTGAAAGGTCAATAATCAGAGGACACAGACTAACCATTGTTTAAAAGGCAGAGGTGTTAATTTTTTTTTAAATGTAATCAGTAATTAGGATTTAGAATTTACTACCTGATTGGGGGGGGGGGGATTACAATTTGATTTAGTAGTAACTTTCAAAACAAATTGGACTTTAAGAAAACACTGCATGAATGTGGGCAAGAGCAGGGTGGCAGGAATAAATCAACTGCTTTTTGAAATACCAGCTCAAATCCAATATGCTGAAAAGCCTCCTTCTATTCCATGCTGTTCTATTAACAATGTTAGGCTACCTACTAGTGTACAATGTTACATTGGAGAAAGCTGGAGATAGAAGTGATGGTTCATCTGGGGAGTGCAGTCGGAACCAAGCTCAAAGCACAACAGGTGGCTCAGCTGTACAAGAGGGCACAAAGAAAACTGGAAAACAGGGATAGAAGATCTGGAAGTTAGGTGAATAGACAGGCATTTCTGTGGAATGCAGACATGAATCCAAGACAGTGTGTTGCCTTTTTGGTGCCAGGGTCAAGGATGTCACTGAGCAAATGCAGGGGGTTCTGACATGTGAATGCGTGGTGGGGGCTGAGAGAGTCAATAATAAGCCAAGCTAACATGGTTCACATTGCTACCAGCTACACAGCTAGGGAGGTGTAGTCCCAAAGTCAGAATAAGCAAATTAGAAAACAGGATCAAAAAATTAGATAGAAAATTAGCAAGCGTAACTGCACAAGTGGTGTTTTCTGGATTAAGTAGTCCCATGCATAAGTACAGAAATAGGAAGATAAAGTAGATGAATGTTCTCCGGAAGGATGATGCAGGTGGGTGGGGTGGGGCGCTTCAGAATCCTGCAACACTGGGGGGAGGTGGAACCTGCACATGCCAGATGTGTTGTGGCTAAACAGAGCCAGGACTGATTTCTTCACTAGACAATTTGTTATTGCTTTTGGGGAAGGTTTAAAACTAACTTGTGCAAATCAAGAGATAATATCAAAAAGGAATGCCAAACTGTACAGAATACTGGAAGAAACAGATAGCACTAGAGTAGGAAATAGTGGGGCATTGGGTGGGTTCAGAGTCAGGAGAAAAATAATACAGTCTTAATTAGGGTTACTGTACATGTTTCTGATTTTGCAGAATCTGATAAATACTGATAAGTTACAGGCACAGATTGCCTTGTGGAAATATTATGTTGTGTCTATAAGATTCCTAGCTCAAAGACAGGTAGGAGTGGTGATTAAATATTCTTGGGGAGGGGTAGCATCATTGATGAAGGAGAACATTGCAGTGCCAGAGAGAGGCTGCCCCAGAGGGATCAGGGACAGCATCTATACAGCTAGAGCCAAGAAAGAAAAAAAAATTCAATTACATTTGTCATCTATAGGTCACCAACTAGTGGTAAAGATACAGAGAAACAAAAGTTTAGGTTAGAGGGTCATTAGATTTGTTCCACTGGTCGGCGCAACATCGAGGGCCGAAGGGCCTGCACTGCGCTGTAATGTTCTATGTTCTAAACAAATCAACAATGGAAGTATAAAAAAGTACAAGAATTATAGCACAATTACAAGTGGCATAGACTAGTTTAGTAGCAGTACAAATGGCAAAAAGGGCAAGAATTTCTGGAGTGCGCTCAAGAGAATTTTTTTCTAAGAGCGTTTCTAATCCAATGAGAAAGGAGGCAATGCTAGAGCTGGTTCTTGGGAATAAGATGGAACAAGTGTCAGTAGGGGAAGATTTAACGGACAGAAAACATTGTATCACAAAGTTTAGCTTAGCTATAGAAAAGGACAAGGAACAATGTCCAGAGTAAGAATAATTTAATGTGGGAAAGTAAACTTCAATGGGGCAAGAATGGACCTGGGACCAGATAATTTTGAATCAAATATTAGCAGATTCCCATTGGCAGAAGGATTGCAAACAAGAGGGCCTAGATTGAAGGTAATTGACAAAAGAAGCAATGGCAACATGAGTAAAACTATTTTATGCAACGAGTGGTTGGGGTGTGGATTGTACTGCCTGAGGGTGTATGAAGGCAGGTCCAATCAAGCTATTTAAGTGGGAATTGGATCATTATCTGAAATGGGTGAATGTGCAGGGCTACAGGGAGAAGGCTGAGAGGCACTTGCCTCTCCCTGTGCAGTACAATTCTGCGATTCTGTAATACAGCCACATTTGAAATATTTTTGCAAAATTCTGTATTTCATTTGATAAAACTATACCATCCCAGTTCTACTAAGTTAATGTCGATTACAGCATTGCTACAGCCAAGCTGAATATAATCATCTGCTGCAAAAAAAAATCAAATTTGGGATCTTTCTGGTTTTTACAGCTCAGCTATTCACTGGATATCAGGAGGTATTAGGAAATTGGTGTCAAGTTCTGTAATTTCTTCTTGCCTAACTGGTTTTCAGATATTTGTTCACAATACCCTCCCAAGTATAATAGAAACAAAATACTTACACTCTCATTTGTATTCAATGAGAAGTTGATATCAGCAATTCTTTCGAAGGGAACACTGCAAATGATTCAAAATGTTTTCTAGGGTTACAATACGGTAAGTTATAAACTTACTTTAAGCAATGTGAACTAAGTGGTTTTATAAAGATTATGGTTATCATATACTAATTATCTGTTTCAGCACAGCTCATTTTTCAAATGCTATTTGAGAAGTTAACAAGTTTTAAGTTAATTTGGGAAGAAAATCCTTAATTAATTCATGTCAGTTTATGCAAATATTATAAAATAATTCTTTACTAAGATTCACAATGTGTATGAAGTATATGAGAAAACTAAGTAACCTATTTCTGGAACACATTTCAGGCTTCAACAGCAAATAAAAAGACTTAAACAAATATTACTTAATAACAAATATTTGAGCTGATGGAAAAGGAAATACTATATCTAAACAAATTACCTACCTTCTGTATGATCAACCTCATTCTTTGAATGTAGTTTATCACATATGATAGGATGGGCCTACTGACCACATATTAGGGTGTGGACAACATTCTTCAAGGATTTTAAATCCCCAGATGTCTTCTCTTTTGTTGTCAAAGCATAGAAGGCCTACCAGAAGAAGCATCCTAAAGTGGAATTTACTCTTACAGAATATCTCCATTTATGTAGTGCTAATTTGGGTAAACATACCAAGAGACTTCAGAGTCAAGGTCAGACCAAAGCATGAATAGGATGGAGACAGGGAGGAAGTCAAAGCAGCCATCAAGCTAAGTTATCAAACTAAAGATATCAAAATGACTCCCAGTCAGAAACGGTGATGAAGGAGGGCAAGAAGTTGAACACAGCTTATCCTTGACATAAAAGACAAAGAGGTCAACCGAAGGAAATCTAAAATGATCACTTATTTTCCACGTACTTCAGCATTATATTAATGACACAAAAAGTGTACTACAAGTCTTTTGCAAATTAGGTCCATTGAAGGGCTGACCGAAAAATATTTATTTGAAAGCTATCTCCAGAAAAGTGCTCAAAATAGTATTAGAATTGATCTACACAAGTAAAAATTGGCCTACAGTGATGAGATATGGAGTTGTAAGATGCACGAAACAAGAATGAAACAATTTCTCACTGACTTTTATTACCAATTTGCCAGTGTGCAAGATATTCTATCGCTCATCTGGCTCAATGTGTTACTGAATCATGAGGTTTCATCGTTAAAATTCAGTTTTATGTATTTCAATTCTAGCAAGAAAATGAACTTTAAATAAACTGAATTTAATTTTTTACTCCAAAGAATGGTTTAATCCAAGTATAACGTGAAAGATGGCGGCTTTAACACTAGAGTTTGAATCTCAGAAGAATCAAAGCACACTCTGTCACACTGGTCATTAAGTGCAGGCGGAAGGTTGTCATTGCTGGATGCATTCCTATGAAGTTCATGTTTTGATTGCAAACAAATTAAACTAAACCAAGACTGTCACAATAAGTAATTTTACAGGTGATGCCTTTAAACTATTACAAAGGCCATTTGTTCACATGCCTTGTGTGAATATTTCAATATGAAAAGATATCCACTACTGAAGATCAAAGCGCTTTAATTAAAAGTCTGCCCTCTCAAAAACATCACCTATAGAAAGCCCAGAAAGAAACTGTGCTGTCCTTCAAAAACAGTGGGCAACTCAGTCAATGGATCTAGTTCTAAAAAAGCTGAGGAATTAAATCGTCATGGAGTAGTTAGTTACTCTGACTTATTTGGAATTAAGCAATTACAGATTTCCTTTGGAAGGTGTGATGAACAGCCTTTTACCTGTTTTAGATTATCTAGGCCTGGGCTTAGAATGATCTTTCTGGTTCTAAAATAAATGCTTTGCTTCAAGAAGTAAACTGTTCCTACAGAGATGTCGTTTCATGGAAAGCTTTGGTTGAAAGTTAAATTATGATATAATTAATGACTCAAGTAACAGTAACAGTTACTCTGAAAGGAGTCCTGTTAGACCTTAGGAGGGCTTGTCCTCTTTCAAGGTCAAACCAAATAGACAAACTCAAATTAAGTTAGGACAAAATATAATCAGATGTGTCAGCAGAACAGGATCCTATGTGTACCGTGCATCACACATCAAGATCTTTGTGATGAAATACAGAATACACATCTCAATATAGTTCAGCATTCACAAAGTACGACACAATATGAAATTAAAGTATGGTCAATAAACCTAATGGAACACACACAGGAGGTACAACTGTTCTGGACATAGCCTGAGATGCTCTTCCATCCTTACAACTCAGCACACTTTCCTCCATTCGTAAATTTTCTCTCCTACCCCTGAATTCCACCCATTCATCACATCTCATTGTTGATTTTCTTGACCTTAGCAAACCTCCATCCTTTTTGTTCCACTGGATAAGATCTCTTCGATAACAAATTCTGTCTCCTCTTATTCAGCAACTCAAGAATTCCTTTCTTTAAAGACCATCTATTTCCTTCTTCAAGTTCACTCGACTTCCTGAGTATCTCTCCTTATTCCTTCCCCCAAAAATATGTCTCCCTCTTTTCTCTCTATAATCAAGTAGCATTAAAGAAATAAACTTATCCATCAGAAACATATTTCTGAAAATTAGGATTGATGTAAATTTTTAGTGGCTGCCAAATCTTTGGGCCAGTTCCAATATTTTCAGGTTCACACATCCCAACAGCAAATGCCAATATTGGCAAATCTAGTAAATAAAGTTTCCCTCCAGTTTTTACTTTTATATCACTTAACAATTCAGAGTACGTCATCTTTTTCCTCTATTTGTCTTCTTCAATATTTTTACTATATCTTCCTGTGTCAGCAGTTTTTGCTTCTGGTTATTTACTTGCACTGCTATTGCAATTTCTTTGCAGAGTACTAAACCCCTGCTGAAATTTGTCATTTTTTGCTTGAAGTCTATTGACCATCAGTAGAGAAATAAGCCTTAGAACACCACACCGACATAGATAACATGAGCAAGTGATGTTACCACTGAGCAAATTTATCCAGCAGACTCTTCTCTCACATTTTGACTGATTGAATAGCAGCATTTTCTTCACTGGTAATATTAACAAGCTTACACAAGACTCTTGGGAACTGTAACTTTAAAAAAATTGAAAGGGTCTAGCACATTTGTTTTAGGTCTTGGAAACTGGATAGTTAGCTGGTCAGATGGTGATAATACTGTAGCAGATCACTTGGTTACCCTGGCAGCTTGTGGAAGGACTAAAGGTAAATGCACGTATTTAATTTACTATAGTGGGAATAAAATTACATGGGAGAAAAACTCATTCTGACTGAAACTTGGATTTTTTTTCTTTGGAATGTGATTCTGTAGATCTTTTCAAGTGGAAAAAAATGTTAAACTGTGGAAATTGTTGGACACATGGAACAATGGAAGTAGATATAGTCAATTCAAAAAAGAAATAAGCACTTAACCCACAAGAGAAAGATTGATGACAAGGTGAGCACAATAAAGATGAGAGATCTGACTTGAGAAACCAAAGAAATATTATGATATACATTACTGGAGTTGACAGCAACTCTAGTGGGATTAATGCCTATAGATGAGTCAAAATTTTGGTGGCACTACATCCATAAAAACGCACCATGCCTTTCAATTTCAGAAGACGTGTACAATTCTTCTACAGTTTTCTAGTGCATCCTTTTTAATAGCACATATATTCTGCCGCTATTAACAATTATTAACGACCATATCCTGAAACTAATTTATATATTTTTCTATCAACTAATTTTGTTAATTAGTATTGATATTGACAGAAGTTTAACTCATAGCTCATCTTCAAAGAATTTAAGAAAATTAGATCTATAAAATGGATGTTTTCTCGCTGCAGGGGTAAGATCAGTGCTTACCAACCAGATTGTAACGCAAGGTATTTTGATATGAGCGAGTCAAAGCAAGACATTCTGAAAGCCACGACATCTCAAACTATGACCATTTCTGTCCTTGAAAACAGACAAATGTATCCTTTTTTGCGCTTGAATTCACATTTGCTGGTTTACTTCAAATGAATTTTGAGGCTAGAGGTTTGGAATAGGTTACTGTAAGCACTGTTGTTACACTGGATAAAATCTAATCAGAACACAAGATTTGCTTGATCTGTAACTTAATAAGTTATTGTCAATGACTTTAATAATTTCAATTCAATTTGAAATTGCATAAAAATCAGCTCATGTACCAGTTTATTTGAACTGCTGAATTCAAATTAAACAAAAATTGGCAAAATGCTGCATATTCAAATTAACGTGGATATTCATTAAAACTTAAGAAGGACTCCTTCAGACTCCCTGGTAAATTAAATGTTGGGGACAATTCCCCAAGCTTTTTAGGTGTAGACTTGTGGAAAGATACAGTAACTTCCAATATGTTGTAAAAAAATCTGAATCCAGGTCTTTTAAAAAAATTCATACGCATACTATTTATTCAATTAAGATAGCTCATTTTTGAATTTGCAAATATTTTAGTTTGCAAGCATTTGAATTTGTAGGCAATATCCCATTTTATGAGGAGATAGAAAAAAAATCGTAGAACAAGTCCACGTAAAGTGCAATATGGAATTTACCTCAATTGAGCTAATTGTTAGACCCAGGCTGCGTTAAACCTCTGCATGGGCAGAAGACCCAAGATGTACCCTTCCATTCACAGGAAGCACTGTACAACTGTGGGAAGAGAAAATTATACTTTAAAGGCCTGAACCATAACAAGAATCAACAGTACATTGTTGAAATAGTTCAGCAATTTATATATTATCCAGCAGAGGAAACATCTTTTCACAAGGGCTTAGATTCTGAAGACAGTGAACATATTTATGCCCAGTGAAAGTATACCTTCCTGTTCCTCTATGGTATTATGGTCATCCCTTTAAAGGGAACATATATTTTGTATTCGGATTGAGAAATCTGCAACAAAAATAAAAAGGGTTCTAAAGTCTACTACTGTAAGAAGTCTATTTGGGGTCTTCCGAGCAGAGTCCATGACAGACCGCAGGGCAGATGGATGTTGAATACAGGAAAGATCTGGAAACAAGTAACTTCCATATATCCAAAGAAGAGTACAAAACGAAGCTTCAGGAACAGCAACAAAAAGGACACATCCAAAAAGAATGTCATATGAACATTCTTTGATAAACTGATACATATTGTAGAGATGCAAAATGCAGTATATTGTCACCCTTGTCTTCCCAATGTTTAGTACTTCACTTAAAATTCAGCAAGAGGCTCAAGACTTCCAAATTGCCTGAATAAAGGAATAAATTAGGCTCGGTACCAAAGAGTGCCAACATCAAAGCTAGACACTGACCAAGACTATTCAATAAACACCCCAAAAAGCAAGTCCAAACCCAATGGTTTCTCTAAATTGGGTTAAAACAGTTATGAATAATGCCAGTTATAATTTTTTCAAGACAACTGCTTCCATGAAGAAAGATTTCAGTGAGGAAGAGGAGACAGAATCCTCACCAATGAGCCATCTAGTCAATTCCAGTTCCAGGTCATTTGAGAGTTATTACTTAAATAGGCACTTTAACTCAGGACCACAGTAAAAATGTGTTTGTTGCAGTTGATGCTCAAGATTCTATGCAGCCAGGGTTTTAGAGGTCACATATCAAGCAGATGTTGTAAGATTATGGCCAGCTAGCTTTAATGGAATTTTAACTTGAAACTACTTAAAACATTAAAATTTCCTCCTTTTATTGGTGCAATTTATCCTTGCAAGTTAATTAGAGGGGGCATTCCCATTGACATCATAGTTTGTAGACCATAATTTCAAGCTTTCCGCTCCTGGCCTTCATAGTCACTTGGAAGATCAGAAAGGACAAAATTGCAGATAATTTTCCGTGTCAAGATAAACCATGGAGAACAAATTCCTGCATTACTAAATCTGGAGCAGCATCTAATTAACTGTACATTTTAATTGAAACAAAAATCAGATTTGTATAAAAGGCACTCATCTACACTAGATTTAAAGAACAAGTTAAATAGTTTTTGAACGCAAATGTTTGGATGATAAATTCCCCAAATTTTCCAAAATGATAGACATCTTCATGTAGCTTTTCACATAGTCAGCTGTCCATTTTTCTCCATTTTAGAAATATTTCAGAAGGAAGCATGTTATTATAAGGAAGAAGTTTATCTCCTATTGAAGATTTTGCATATGTTGTTACAGATTCAAGAGTAGCAGCAAGAGAAATCTGGAAAGATCAGCCTTCTGGGGCTAACAGTTAATAGTGCAGGAACATAAGTCAAGCAAGGTTAAAGTGGTACCACACTCTAGCAATAATGCAACTTATTGCTGAATGGGATGATGATTAAGGTTTAACACATTAACTCACTAACATATCACACAGGAAGACTCCAAACATAGGCAATCGGCTGCAATATTTATCCACAAGGCAGGAGAAAGAAAATAAAGCATTCAGCTATATTGAGCACTACTGATGGACAGTCAATAAAAATACATCTATTGTAAAATGTCATTGGCAATAATTACACAATAAATTATAACTTTGAAATTGGATGACGAAACTGTGCAATATGCAGGAAATCTATCACAGTTGCACACCAAAACAGAAATGAGACAGGGTCTCATGCGTTGAATCATGATTTTATTCCATTTAAAATTTACTTCCAATGCTTTACTCTTATTTTAAACCCAACAATCATTAGGGCACGCTACAAAAGGCAAAGGGAACTCTTCGACATTTCTTTTTAAATGAACTCCAAGCATCAGTGGTCAGCTAACTATCGGGAGAGGCAAATGGAAAATTTACTATGCCCTCACCCCACATTTATCACGCATCTGATAAAAAGCAAGAATTATCATGGGAGTCAAGTAGTTGAAAAGAACAGTAGCCATGCAATAGGTTAATGCCAGTAATGAGCCTTAAATCAGTAGTTATCATTGGATTTGTTTGAAAGGATCTGGCCTCAGTAGAAATGTTACATAAAATGTTGAAATATGGTACCAGAAGCTTACAGATGGATTTAGTTGACGCAAAGCTAAAAAAGCCTCAATTACACCTCCTCTGTGGAAATGCAGTGACCACAGGGAGGAGTAGAAACATGGATATGTCCAACTACAATTACAACTTTTGCCTTGGTAGATGAGGAGTTTTTTGTTGGTACAGAAAAAACAAAGATGCAATATAAAGCTGAATACTATAAAGTGGAGAAAAGGAAAATGAAGTCACTGCCCAAGATCCAGTTCTCTGAGAGGGGCCATGCATCAGACTATTTCCTCCACATATGGGATGAGCTATATCCTATTTAAACAGTAAAAATGGAAATTATTTCCATCAGGTGAAGATAAAGGTTCGTAGTTGAACCTTTATCATGGTTTTACATGGTTGACATTTGAGCCAAAAAAGCATTAGGCACATCTTACATTTTACGTAGTTTTAAGGATACTGTGAAAATTAGAGGAGGGCATTAGTTAATCAGCCACATCTCATAAATAGCTCAGCAATATTATCTTTTGGATAAATTGAGATCAGATTTTTACAACTCATTAATCAATAATGATGACCAGAGTCCTTTAACTGAGCAGACAGCAAGGGTATCCAACAAACACACTCCTTTAACCAACCCAGAAAGACTCTGCTAGTTCTTTTGATCTTTGTGCAAAAGTAATTTCAACTTCAGTCCTAGCCTCTCAAACATGAGGCCTGAGATTCTTCAAAATCTAAATCTATTAAGAAGCAACCTTTTCCTACCAACTAGAAATAACCATTAGCAATCCTCCAGCTTGGGGGAGTAAACAGACTAGATAGAAGAGATTCCGAGTTTTCAGGCTCATGGGAAAGTGGAGCATGGGTGGAAGAAAAAGACAGCCTTGAACATTTTGTTTGGCAGGGGGAAGAAGAAGAAAATGTATCACAATTCTGTAAGGATGGGAATATTTGCATATTGAGATGTTCCCATTTTCAATGTGAGAGGGGCTTACATTTCTGTCCAATCAATGTAGCCTATTCACTCGTTTGAATACATTCATTCCAGTTCTGAAAGGTTGAAAACCCTAGTGCTGTATTCTTGTTAGCATAGTAAACTAAATGTATAACCAGGGATTCATGATTTAAAGCTTCAAGCACAAGATAAAAACATATCAGTTGTGTATTGCATGCTGGACAGAACCAAGTTCGACACCCAAAGGGAAAAAAGCCCGAAGCACCAAAGCAGCTTAAAAATATATGGGACTTAAAATAAAATAAAGATTTAATATACTCAATAAAAGATTGCTGCCCAAGCAGTAAAATAGGAAAGGAAAACAGAAAGAGCACCAATCTCACCCCAATTAGTTACATACTTTCATTTCAAGAAATTGCATGCTACCATGTAAAGATCTACAGCTAGCTACCCAAATCAAGATTTTAAAACCAGTTTCAAATAAGTCATACTTACTTCACTATGTCCTCCTGATCAGCAAACTCCTCATCGTTGAAGCCGAACTGGTCAATAAAATTGGACGTCATTTGTTGCATCTGATAATCAGAAAAGGCCTGGCAAACCCAGGACCAATGACAGGGATATAATCTTGATACTCAATCATATAGGGAAATGCACTTAAGGGGGACCCAAACCTTCGAGTAGAAACAGCAACTACCAGATTTCAAAAAGCTACATTTTAACAAATCTCCATAGCTGTAAATTTGAGAATTACAAAGAATCATGTTTACAATTTTTATAAAAGCCTCTTGAAGGCAGTACCTTATGTCAAGTGACTATCCTTCTTGTGTGACCTTTAACTCCAAGAGCTAACAAAGAATCCAAACCATGAGTAAACACTTCACTGGAGTTTAGGAATGCCCTCATCCTATGTCCACATTTTCAGTTTCCTTTGGTAAACACTGGATAGCAATCAGGAAGCTGATCCTGCCCCTGCCTTCATTTCCCAGTTACAGGGCCAACTGATGTTCTAGATAAAATAAATTCTGCCACTGTAAAAGGGAGACTTGCACATATGTAACATTCTGTCACATCTCTCAAACATTTTACAAACAATAATTAGATAAAATGACCAGTTACTAATTTTGGTGGTGCTCATCAGGGAAGAAATGCTAAAATTGCACCAGTCGCAAACTCAAACAGTGTTGTGGGAATCTTCAACATCCATCTGATTCACCAAAGCAGGCAAACATAGAAAGCTTTTTATAATTAATTTGGAGAATAATTCTCCAGACAATGCAATCCTTCACTACTGCAGTGATTGTGTGTTCAAGCCCCAGTCTAGGAACCCAGAACATGTCTGATTTAATGGTAAGGGTGATACCAGTGGATACACAAGAGGCTTAAATAGTATAAAACACAGTACATTCTTATCTAATGGTAACTTTAGTTTATGTTGATGGTTGCAAGTAGCTAAGTCCTTCTTAGCTGAAAGATTCCTTTGAAAATGGATTAGTATTCATCGATCTCCCCCATCTGAATTATACCATACAACACTAAAACAGATATTAACATTTGTGCCCTTCTCAGCAATCCTTTTCAAGATGGGACAGCCAGCCCACCTTTTGCTGTATAAGCGGCATCCACACTCCACTCCCCCCTCTCCCTGCCTGCATGTTTACATTGTTTTACAGACCCCTGGAAAATTTCTTTGAACACTTGATTGAGGACCGCTGTGCTGGAATACTTCCAATCTCAGATTCTAGTTACTGGTTTGTTACATCCATAAAAATGTCATAGGACGCAAACCTTGGGTCTCCTAGCTGCATGTTTCTTGGTGGCAGGAGACCAGCAGTGGAATCTTCTGATCCCACTGCGTCAATAGTATTTCCCATTGTCTGGATCCTGGAAAACCTGAGGTGGGGATGCACCGTCAGCAGGACCTGAAGTGACAGACAAGAGGATTCTGACCATCAAATCAAATTGTGATGAATAGGTTATCCCTTTAGATGACTTTTGATGGTAACTCGTGAAAAGAGGTTTGTGTGCCAAATATAAATGGGAGGATAATTCTCTAAACATCTATCTTAAAACAAGGTTATCCATTCTACTTAAATGTCTTTATCAATGAGGTATTGCGTAGCATTGTAAGGAGCTACTTCAAAAGTCACATCTTCGGCATTTACAAAATTAATACCTGCGCCTGTTCAAAAATAACACTGCTGTAAAGGGGATCACCTAAGAGTATATTACATTTTACTCACTAGTTTGAATAGGCAAACTTGTGAAGGGAGAAAGAACTGTGAGCAGTTGTAGCAACGTTACAAAGAATAAATGCCATGCATCGTTCTTAGATATGATTTTATTTAGAGAAATAAATATAAAAATAATTTTAAGTTATATCTAAGAATAGTATTCTCTTGTTTTGCTGGGCAAGTAGCCAATAGAGAAAGCTAGCTAATTAGTCACATTCCCATGACACTCACTTGGATCAGTTGATTACTTTTGTTTACTATTAATCTCTGTAATCAGAAGAGAATCATGCCAGAATATTACTTAACCTCTTAGTCAGATTTTCGAGGGGAACTGCTACACTGTAGAAGATGCTATCTTCTGGATGAGCATTGAAGTGAGGGCCTTCTCAGATGGACATTAAATATCTCATGGTACTATTTTAATTCTGATACAAGAAGGCTTCTACGGTGTCGTGGCCAATATTTACCTTTCAACCAACATAAAATTCAACATTTGATCATTTCTCTATTAGTGTTTGCAGGATCTTGCTGTTCAGAAATTGGCAGCATATTTCCTACATTACAACAATGACTAAACTTCATACATACTTATTCAAGTGTTTTAGGACATCCTGAGGTTGTAAAAGGTGCTATGTAAATACAAGTCTTTCTTTCTTGAACGTCTGTGAGATTTTCAGACTGGGCAAAGGAGGTTAAATCTAGCAGGGTTGATTTAAAAACTGCTTGCTTGACAGTAGGTAGTCAGTTAAAATGCCTATGACAACTTACATCCTTCCATCTGCTGCCTTTTCTTGAGTTGTAACTGATATCAATTGTGGCTCAGTTGGTATCACTTTTACAGCTGAGTCACAAAGTTCCAGGTTCAAGTCCCACTCCAGGACTTGAGAAAAAAAAATCTACTCACACTCCAGTGCAGTATTGATGGAGTATTGCACTGTCGGAGATACTATCTTTCAGAACAGACTTTAAATCGAGGCCCCATCTGCCTGCTTGGGTGATGTAAAATATCCCATGGCACTATTTTGAAAGAGAACAGGGGAGTTACCCCAGTGTTCTGGCCAATATTTATCTCTCAATCAGCATCACAAAAAAAATTACCTGATCATTATCACATTATAATGCGCAAATTGGCTTGCACATTTTCTGTATTAATGTTTGTAAAGTTCTTGAGACATCAGTGCTCACGAAAAGCACAATATTAAATGCAATTCTTTCTTTCATCTTAATGCTGCTCGTTGGAGCACGAGGGGGAAATCTGCTGGAATGTTGCATTGCCCTTCTCCAAGTATGTAGAATAGGTTCCAATGACGGCAACAAAGTCCAACTGCAATTTTAACTTGAGGCCTGAGCTAGGACAGGAGGTGGGAAAGAGAGAACAATCATGGCTTCCTTGCCAGGCCAAGCTGGCAACAATGCACTAGTTAAGTGTTTCTGCATTGTATCTATTCATCTGTGCATGCATTCAACTAGCTTCATTCCATGCACCTTCCCCTCTCCATTGTGAAAATATTCAGTTTCCCAAACTTCTATGGCAACTAAGCTGGTCTGGTATTTAAAATTTGATATTCTCAACATTTACAGCCACAGATCTTTTTGTAAAACAATTTTCGATCAAGTTTGAGTTCTCTTAAGTATTTATTTTAAAAATACAGCAATTGTTTTTTAATTAAAGTGAACAATGCTATTTGTAAACATTCAGTGAAATTAGGCTTTACACAGTAACAATGAAAACTAATCAGTGGATTGACCACTTTTTCAACAGTTTGTGCTTTACCAGAAGTTACTGGTTTTATTCTACCCACCACCCCCCCCCCACCCCCTCACTGATTTTATGTCAAAAAAAAGTAAACTTCATTTGTTCAAAAACTTTGATCACAATTTCCAAGAATTAAAGCTCTTTCAGTTGAAGGGGTATTTTTCCTCCACTTCCCCAAACTAGGCATTTTACTTGAAAATCTTCCCCACCCCACAACTGAAGAACCTCCACCCTCAAATCTTTAATGAAGATGAAGCAAAGTGCATACATAGGATCTTGATACATAATAAGCAATCATGGCTCTGACAAACTCAAATCTATTTTGATTCTACTTTGTTTCCAAGTAATAAGAGCAGAGAATATATTGCAACCTTAAATGAAAATTCTTGAGCAATAATTTGGTTACTCAGCAATGAGAAATCTCTTATAAAGCACTGTATCTTAAATATTTAGTATATTTGGGAGAGGATAATTTTGGAAGATTTTTCATTTATATTTCTACTCATGCAAACCAGGTATTTGCCTAATTCAAACAAAAAATTGCCACTCAGTAAGGAAAATACTTACTTGCTGTAACCCTGAGTCTGGAGCAAATCCTGGTTCTTTAAAATCAACTTCATCATCACTTGATGAATGTATATTGTGTGTGCTAACCTGGAATATAATTTATAGGATAAAATGATTCCACTACAAACCCTATTCATTCCATGACAATCTCATTTTCAGATTACATCTTCATGCAATGATTTCACTGTTAAAATATAATTTACAATTTAATTCCAAAGTTTCTTTCAAGTACAATAATCAAAATGTGCACAACAGAGCATAAACTTTTCTTCCTTTCCTCATAAACCACCTCCATTCCTCCAGGAAAAAAAGTGTTATTTTGTAAAAGTTAGCTCAGGCAAACATACACTTTTCTCAATTGCTACTCCATATTTCAAGACTGTAAACTATAAATCTCACTTTGTACAGGAAAATCAAGCTGTCTTTTATGCAAAAACAAGACACATCAGAACCCAGTTCTAAGAAATGAATAACAACCAACTGATTTTTCAGAATAATTTGAAGACAAGACCTTCACGTACATAGAACACTGCAGGAGACCTAAAAGCCCATTCCCAATTCAAAGGGTGGGAATACTCTTCCTGACCTCATTTAGAATAAGGGCCAAGTTTGTTGAGCTGATATTAATCTATGCACAATACTCAATTTTGTGATAATTTCCACATACATGCAACCCCATCTAATGCAACATCCCTGAACTATAATTTTAATTGAAATAGCATTGAAAAACATTATGACTAAAGTCAGTCTTCAATCCTGCTACAAACTCTGTAAACTTGACTCTACTCTCCTCCCTGACCACTGTTTCATGCTACAGCCAACATTCTGCATGTTTCAAGTGTCTCATTGACCCTGAGCTTCTAACTTAACTTCATCAAAAGATTACCTACTTTTATCTCTGCAATACCACAGCTTCATGTTCATTCAAATTGCTTAAATTGTATGTCATCTTTATCTTTCAATGTTCACTTTGTTTTTCAGCACCTACCAGATCTATCGTATTCTTCTTATTGGTTTCTGCCAATGAACCTGTGATGAATGTCTCCCATTTTTCCCGGTAGTCCTCACTAAGATCTGAAAAAGTAATTAGTGTTAGAAGCATTGTTTTAAAAAATCCATTATCAGGATTATCCATGAGGCACAAAATTTTAGAACTGCACTAACTGCCAACTGCCACATAATCAACACCATCAAAAAAAATATTTTTTCTTGGTTTATTTATACAAAATCAAACATTAAAGATCAGTTTCTTTAAAAGGAAACATCATAACTAAAGGTTAACATCTGATATTTCCAAATACTGCCATATTGAAATTGTTTAGTTGACAATTGTAAGGATAAAATGGAATTTTAAGTGTCACCAGTCACTATATCCCCGTTTATCACGGTGTGCAAATGTTAAAATTTTGACTGCATTATCTTACTTAAGGGACCTGAAACTAAAAAGACAAGAGCAGTATTTTTTAAATATCAGGTCAACCCTTTGTAGACTGGTCAGCACTTTATTTAGTATTTTTGTCTGTATTCACTTTCATTTCTGCAAATGATTGTTAACTGTAAATAAAGTACATCTGTAGTTCAGCCATCGCAGTAAGCTTGGAACACAAATTGAACACCAGGTCAGTGAGCGTAAATCTATTCAGCACACCTCAGTTAAAATTTGGTAGACCTAAGCTAAAATGCATCAGAGGCTAAAAAGCCACAGCTTTCAGGTCATAACTGACACAGCCTGCTTAAGGAATCTGTTGTCAAGTTTTTTTTTTAAACGGGGAGAAGGAAAAAGGATTGAACCCAATCCATAACAACTGTTATACATCATGCAGATACAGCTCATTTTGTTCTTTCTACTCTTCTCAAAAGAAACAGTCAGGGAATTTAAATTTCTATGCAAGGGTTTAATTCATTTCAGTACTCTAAAATGTCCAAATAAAATTGTGCTTTTACGAAATAGTATAGGATGAGTAGTGGCTGTACTGAAATATGCATTATCCACAGAAATAAATACGTAAAACATTTTACCTTTAAGCAGCTGATTCATTAGCACGCTGTTTGGCCCTTTTTCAGTATTGTGCACGATAGCATTAGCTATCCGTGTTAAGTGACCCATGTACCCTCTCCGTCTTCCACCTGCTGATCTGAAAAACACAATCCAATTTGATCCACTGAACAAGATTCTCCCTTTATTCCAAACTAAGATAGCCTAACTAAAGGCGGGAGGGAAAGAGAGATAATATTTCAAGAAATGTTTCTAGCAAAACTAAAGTTACCAATTTAAGAAGATTGGGCAGAAAACGTCATTCAATGTTTTCAAGAATTTTCAGGGGACATAAACTTCCAAGTGAAATTTGATCCAATAATCAGACAAAGTTATAGAACTACAAACTTTATTAATGCTCTCTTCAAAAAGATCAAAGTTCAATTAAAAATAGATACCATTGCTACTTGGGGTTGAAGGTTGGTCTCCTTTTCTGCACTATGACTTGCGAAATTTTGGTTTAACTGGTACAAGTAAAAAGGGAAAAATAGAATACCATGCTACAGACTACCATAATATAGTTACTCCAAACTGATGGTGGACTACACGCCATCCAAGGACTGTCCCGCCACCAGATGTGGCATAAAACATCCAGTTGCCTAGTTAATGAGATCAGGGCTGGAAGATTTGGTGTTTTTTTTCCTCTAGCCCCCACAGTGGCAAACACTCCATGTTCCTGCACCCACCATAGCACTCAATCTCAAACTGGGAGAATTCCATCCATTAATTCTGCTTCTCTCTCCACGGTTGCTGCCAGACTTGCTGCATTTTTCCAAAATGTTCTGTTCTTATTTCAAAAAGAAATATTCACAATATTTTGCTTTTATCAACAGAAATGCCCTTACTGGATTGGAATTTATTTCCAGTAATATCTAGGTTGTAACTTCTGTTGGTATATTTGATGATGCAACTATTCAATCAGACGTACACCACCTATATATAAGAACATAAGAAGTAGGAGGAGGAGTAGGCCATCTAGCCCCTCGAGCCTGCCCCGCCATTCAGTAAGATCATGGCTGATCTGTCGTGGCTCAGTTCCACATTCCCGCCCTCTCCCCATAACCCTTAATCCCCTTGCCTATCAAAAACCTATCAACCCGCGTCTTAAATATATTTAGCGAGGCAGCCTCCACCACTTCAACGGGCAGAGAATTCCAGAGATTCACCACCCTTTGAGTGAAGAAGTTCCTCCTCAACTCCATTCTAAACTGCCCCCCCCACTTATCTTGAGGCTGTGCCCTCTAGTCCTGCTGTCCTTTCTGAGCGGGAAGAGCCTCTCCACCTCTATCCTATCCATCCCATTCATCATCTTACATGTCTCAATGAGATCTCCCCTCATTCTTCTAAACTCTAACGAGTACAAGCCTAGTTTATTCAGCCTCTCCTCATAGTTCAACCCCCTCAACACCGGTATCAGCCTGGTAAATCTCCTCTGCACTCCCTCCAAGACCAAAAAGTAACCGAGTGACAATTTGAGTGTATTTAAGGACATTTACACATTTCAGCATTAGAAAATTTGTACTGTCTGAATTATAACCACTTTCATAAGACATGTAAATCACTCTGTAGAGTTTCATCTGAAACCTGGTGACATTGAACCAAAAAATAGTTCACAAAAACATGAATATCTTAAAGTGCAGCGTATGGTTAACAAGAAGCCATGTAAACAAGTCAGTTGAGTTATGAAAGAAGCTTATAACGATGAAGATTTTTAAGCTTTAAAATCTGCACCAACTATAGCCATTTGTCAAAATCGTAAACTCCACAATTAAATTACAGCTCTTCAAAAACACTTTTTCAGTTCTGAAACACAATAACACTAATCTATATTTGTGACTATAACTTTTAACAGTTTGAGTCTCTGATGTACCAAAATAGCTTCTAAAATAGTATCAGGAAACTGAACAACAATTGAAAGTCAAGGGATAAACAACACCAGCAATTCGACCTAGATTTTACATCAGCATGTAGCCACTGAGTTAACCACGCAAATAACTCAAAGTTACAGCCTGGAAACTAATGTTTGTGTCCAATACAGCATACAGCTCACAATTTTGTAAATGTTGTAACACAGACCCGAAACGCATTAGGCAGCAAGAGAGCATTTAAAAATGTAACATGATAATCTACAGAAACAAAAATACCAACAGACACACACAATCTAGGACTAATGTTTAGACAGCTTCCAGACTGAAAATATACTAAAATTAAGGTGAAAGATATGGTCATTCAGCTTACTATTCTAAAAGCAAGAGCCATAGCATCAAACCCTGTAACCACACACAACCAGAAAATAACGTGGGTTAGAGTTGCATTCCTAGCTTAGATATTCAAAGCAGTTTTAAGAACTTCACATCATTGTCTGGCTGCAGGAGGAACAATTAAGATGTTTCCCCCTCGCCCATTTCATAATAGCAAGCACTTTAAACTTACTTCATAAATCGAGTCATTTAAACTAAAAGAAAATAATTCTGTTACTTTATTATGAAGAGCAACAGGCTGTTTGCACAGCTGCATATTTTGAGCTATGTGCAAAATAGACAACTTGTTTGCATGTTGTCGTTTTACCAAGAATTGGAACTGCACATGACAACACTGGTCACATCAAGCTTTATGTGTATTAAGGCAACATTAAAAAGACAAAGTTTAAATAGAGTTGTTTTGAACACATTTTATGTATATCCAGGTATGCAATGTCAGTGCTAAAGATAATGATTTTTGGCAACTAACCAGGACTAGAGGGCACAGCCTCAAGGCGGGGGGGGGGGGGCAGTTTAGAACGGAGTTGAGGAGGAGCTTCTTCACTCAAAGGGTGGTGAATCTCTGGAATTCTCTGCCCGTTGAAGTGGTGGAGGCTGCCTCGCTAAATATATTTAAGACGCGGGTAGATAGGTTTTTGATAGGCAAGGGGATTAAGGGTTATGGGGAGAGGGCAGGAAAGTGGAACTGAGCCACGACAGATCAGCCATGATCTTACTGAATGGCGGGGCAGGCTTGAGGGGCTAGATGGCCTACTCCTGCTCCTATTTCTTATGTTCTTATATATAGGTGGTGTACGTCTAATTGAATAGTTGCATCATCAAATATACCAACAGAAGTTACAACCTAGATATTACTGGAAATAAATTCCAATCCAGTAAGGGCATTTCTATTTGATAAAAGCAATCACTTCCACGTGAGATATTTTATTATACTCTTGAGAGAGACTAGCAACTCCCACTTATTAACTGAAAGAATTATGCCACAAAGTTTCACATGTTACAACACAAAAGAAACTTTCGTTGCACAGAAGTTAAACAAAGCAAATACTACTAACAACGCTATATTTTGTAAATACTTACTCTTTAAACTCCAAAATCCCAACAGGACATTTTCTATTCTGCTTTTATCTGCCAAAGACCCAAGAGTCTCTCTATACTTTGAAGGACTGGAATGTCCCTTCATTTCTCCTGGGACCAAACTAAAATGTGCCATGGCTCTCAGGAATTCAGTTTGATTCTCTTCTGTGTTCGTGCTATTCTCCAAGGATGAGATTCCTTAGGATGCTTCCATTAATATCTGGATGTACACCCCAACTCAAGCACGGGCTCGCTGCTTTCTTACTTGGTGATTTCAAATAAGAAAACACTATTGGTTTCTGATAATTCTATTCCACTGGTTCACTATTCCTAAAACATTTTAAAGTTTCCTCCAGTCACCAACTACAAATTTCTGCTTCTGTGAGAATGACACTGATTGATTGAAAACAAAAAAAAACTTGTGCGCAATGCATCCCCACAGCATTCTATCATCCCTATAACTTTACCTTTAAAATATCTCCTGATTCTGGATAATTTATATCTCTAATGGGGACGACAGCCATATTACCAGACTCAAGTATACAGGCTGCATATATTGTTTATTATATTTTCACATCCAATTCAGCCTTATTAAATATAGACCACCCTTTGAATTGCAAATATTTTAGTTTTTCACCAGGTATTCTAATTTTTCTTGCATTTAAAAATGTCCAAACTAAAAGCTATACTCCCAAAACATGTGAATCATGAATGAAACTAAACATTTTGCAATGATATACAAGATCCTGAGTAAATCTCCTTCTATGCCCCAACTACTTGCCACTATCACATCCTGATAAGTGCATCTTTCACTCCCCACAGACACTTCTCACATCAATCATCCCAATGGTTTCTCAAGGAAAGTGCTGCTCGATGCAATTGGCTATAATAACTAGCACTGCATGAGGATTTTCCAGCCTTATTTTATGTAAAATCCTTTAGAAAGAGAAATCTTCACTTCATCAGACCAGGTTGAATTCAAACCCAAATCCCACTAGGGAGTAAGGCACCACAAGTCCTAGCCCCTTTCAAGTTTCCTAATCTCCAAATAACATTGCTTCTCCTAAGATTATAATTTTTAAAAACATTACTGATAATTTTAAAAGTTATTTTTAAAATATTACTGTTGATTTGAGCTCTATATGGACTTAAGTTACTTACTGTTCTTTTTCATTATTTTCCCATGCATCGAGTATTCTCTGAATTAATCGGCACTTCGTAAACAGCTGGATAACAAAAAAACTGAGTTAACAGATACAGTGATCCAAACTTCTTTTCACACATTTACTAACTTTTGGGACAATGGGTCAGTTTACGCCATTTCAGACTCAGCTGTTATGTGACAGCAGATACCCTGAAAGGTCTGTTGAAAGTAGTTTGTAAGCAAGCAACTAAGATGAAAATGTAAAACAGTATTTTTGAACCAGAACAGTTTTAATACAAATATCAAGTTTTTAAATAAAAGTTGACAAGAAATGTTTTATGAAGATTCCTTCTTTTCCCCCAAACAGTAAAACATCTTTACTGCAAAAATGGTCAAGTCTACCCAGACCTTAAGACAGTCCAACCCCATTAGTCTAAAACATAATTTCTAGTTTTAATTCAGAATTCCTGAGGGTATATTGTCCACAAACAAACAAAATCATGTAAAAATGATAAGTCACAAAATTCCCTCCCCCGCAAAAACATTGATTAAAAAAGGCAGAATCATGAACCGGATAATTCTACAAACTGATAACAATGACATATAAAATGTGTTATAAAATTGCCCTCAGAATGAGGAGCAAAGATTCGAGAGCAACTGGGAGTGGGCAGTAAATTCTAAGCTAAAAGCAGAGGGAATAACACAAAAATAATGCTTCATCAAGTAGCAATTGTAGAAAAATAGAAGGTAGAAGCTGCCAACAGTTCTGGTTACACGGAATATATGAGTGACGGGGGTCAATATAATACTGACAGGTAAACTATTATCTGTCTCTTGGATTTTAAACAGGAAAACTATGAGCTGAAAGTGTACTGAAATTTTGTTTGTAGCATGATTGAGTTTTCACAATAGGGAAAAGAAACAACATTGACTAAATGAACAAGTGGGACTGAATTTTCTTCCTGAATTGGTATCCAATTGTTCGTTTCACAATGGTGAGCCAAAGTACAAATATGAACCTATGGTAAAGCGTGCTCAAGATATCTCAAAGTACAATAGTAACAAATAATTTTACTCGAATCACATCAGATCAGGGAAAACAGGCACCAGTATAGCTGACCAACCAACATTCATAATGCAATTTTAACAATGCAACACCCAATTACATAAAGTGGAGACTCTTACATGTTTTATTAATATATTTTCTCTGGCAGTGTTGGAATTATCCTCAATGTTGTTTTCTGTGCTGGCATCATGGGGTGGAGGGCTTCCTAAGATTGTTGCAATGCAAATTTCTACTTGTACATGAAGAAAATTATTCCAAACATATCTGAAGTACATACCCTGAATTTAAAAAAATTAAATTTCTGGTTTCAGTGCATGATGAAAATTAATTTTAATAAAGAATCTGTTAAGTTCTTAAAATATTCCAGCAAAATAATTACACAATTGTTTACACAAGTAAATCATCAAACAATACAAAGGAGTTGGCCACTTGGCCCACTATAACTGCTGGCTTTGGCAGAGTATCCAATCTGTCCACTTTCCTGCTCTTCATAGCACTGCAAATTTTTCCTTTCATTTACCTGTCCAACTTCTTTCTGAAATTACTACTTGCTTAATCTGTTCCACCATTCTCTCAGGCATGCGTTGCAACTAGGTGCATAACAAAATTATCTTTCCCTTTCCCTCCCTTTTTTTTAATCAATTAACTTTAATCTGCATCCTTTGGTTACCAGCCATCTTTTGAGTAGAAACTATTTTTCCATTTATATAAAACATAAGAAATAGAGGTAGGAGTAGATCTCCTGCTTACTTTGCCAATCAAAAGATGAAGGCTAATCAGATTTTGCCTCAGCTCCTCTTTTCAGCCTGTTCCCCACAACCCTTAACTCTGCTGCAATTCAAAAATCTGTCTCAACTCAGCCTTGAATACATTCAATGACAGCCTACCCAACTTTTTGGAATAGAGAATTTCAAAATCCCCTGTGAGAAGAATTTTCTCCGGACCTCTGTTTTAAACAGGTGGCCTCATATTCTGAAACTATATTCCTAGTTCTAGATTCCCCTATGAGGGAATCTCAGTATCTATCCCATTGAAGCCCCTCTATATTTCAATAAGGTCATTCTTACATTACAAATTTTTATAGGAACCAATATACTTAACTTTACCTCTTTAGACAACTCCTTCATCCCAGGAATCAACCTTGTAGACCGTCTCTGTACTGCCTTCAATGCAAATCTATCTCTCCTTAATTAAGCAGACCATAAACTGTATGCAGGTCCTCAGGTGTGGTCTCACCAACATCCTGTAGTATTCCAGCCCGCCCTCCCCAAATGCTTGCAAATAAAGCTAACATTACATTTGCCTTCCCAATTAGTTACTCTATCTGCATGCTAACTTGTGAATCATACACAAGATCCTTCTGTGCCCAAAGTATTCTGCAGTTTCTCACCATCTAAATAACTTCTACAAAGTGGATAGTAGAACATAGAATATAGAACCCTACAGTGCAGAAAGAGGCCCTTTGGCCTATCGAGTCTGCAGGCCCTAGGACCAGGCCTTATCCCCACATCCCTACACATTTACCCACTAATCCTCTAACCTACACATCACAGGACACTAAGGGGCAATTTTAGCATGGCCAATCAACCTAACCCGCACATCTTTGGACTGTGGGAGGAAACTGGAACACCCAGAGGGAACCCACTCCGACACGAGGAGAACGTGCAAACTCCACACAGACAGTGACCCGAGCTGGCAATCGAACCCAGGTCCCTGGAGCTGTGAAGCAGCAGTGCTAACCACTGTGCTACCGTGCCGCCCTGCATTATGCTCCAACAGACCACTCACTTAACCTATTTATATGCCTTTACGGACTATGTGCCCCTCACAAACTTGCTTTCCACCTATCTTTGTATAGTCAGAAATTTTAGCTTTAATGCACTTGGTTCCTTCATCAGTCATCAACATAGATGCAAATAGTTGAACCCCAGCACGGATCCCTGTGGCACCCATTAAGTTAGTTTTCCAATCTGAAAATTACTCATTTATCCCAATTCCTATTTTCTGCAAGTTAGCCAATCCTCTCGCTATATTAGCCCAACACCATGAGCCCATATTTGTGCAGTAACTTTTTACGTAACACTTTATCAAAACTCTTAAGAATTTTGAACATGTCCATTAAATCTCCCTTAACCTACTCTGTTCTAAACAGAGAGAACAATCCCACTTTTCCACAACTCTGACATCCTCAGTCTCCTTTATATCCTATCCACATACAGTTTTCTAACTCCTAACAGATCTACAAGGTTAGCTCAATAGGTTGTCACAAGAAATAAATGATTAACAATATAATCCATTCCCATTGTTTAAACTATTAATTCAGCATCCATAAATGAAACATAAAACACCAGCACTCAATGGATCCTCACCAATAACACATCCATTGTGTTAAGTTTTACAAGCTCTGCATTGATGCTGTGTGTGTTTGTTTGCAGAAGGCTGGCTATAAGTCTGACCACATTCAGGCGCGTATTTCCCACTGGTGTATCTAATACTCCCCAGGTAGTTTTCATTGCACTTTTCTACAAATAAAAGGGACATGGTGAAGACAGATCAAACACGTTATCAAATGAAATCAAAATGGCCACATTTTTATGTCAAGTTCTTTAATGAAATACAACGCAACTGAATACCTTACTACCTTTTCATGCAATTGTTTGCCTCTTAAGTTTTCACCTTTCTCTACATATTCCTTTGGTTGCATTGCTATCAACTAGTTACTTCCAAAATTGGGTTTTAGAAGTTTAAAAATTTAACACATTCCGTGTTAAACATTTTATAGTGTGTAGTTCTGACTGGTAACATTAGTAGCAAAGCCACTTCTCGCTTTCCTTCTCTTCAATTTTAAGATATTGCAAATTAATTTATTCAATATTACCCCAAAACAGAGAAAATCCAAAATCAAAACCTTGATTTCATATTGAGCAGTTTCCGCTCATTTTTTAAATAAAGCTGCTGTGCTCTCCATGACAGTATCTGAAGTAAACTCAGCAGTGGTGCTGCTGATGCTTAATTCTTACATTTGCCTAACAATGTGCTTAATTGTAACAAATATGCATCCCTAGCACTAGCATGATCTTTGTGACATGAAAAGGGTGGCACGGTAGCACAGCGGTTAGCACTGCTGCTTCACAGCTCCAGAGACCTGGATTCGATTCCCTGCTTGGGTCACTGTCTGTGTAGAGTTTGCACATTCTCCTTGTGTCTACGTGGGTTTCCTCCAGGTGCTCCGGTTTCCTCCCACAGTCCAAAGATGTGCAGGTTAGGTTGACTGGCCATGTTAAAGTTGCCCCTAAAGTGTACTAGGATGGTTAGGTCAGAGGGATTAGCGGGTAAAATATGGGGATAGGGCCTGGGTGGGATTGTGGTCGGTGCAGACTCACTGGGCCGAAGGGCCTCTTTCTGCACTGTAGGGTTCTATGACTCTAAATCTGCATGCTAGTGCACGAGTGGCATATGGTAGCCAAATTACTAAGAAAAATTGGAATCCTTACAGAACAGGGAACAAAATATTTCTGATTAGTTTCGTAACATTAGTGAAGCTCTCAGTTTTAATGGTAAATAAATTAGCATTCATCAAAGTATCAAAAGCCATTAAATCCATTTTACCTTAGGAGGCTCAAGCAGTATTTGATGGAAGTCTTTAAGTCTTTGTCTAATGGCCTGTAATGTGCTATTACTCACAGAAAAGGCTGCATGGTTCATACCAGTTGGGCAGATCTCTAGCTGACCTTCAAAACTTGAAAAACAAGTGAAAATAAGTTTTGCCTTATTGCTGTATAATACAAAAGGAAAATGGGAAAGATCACTCAAGCAATTAAGACTATCCCAACTAAACATGGAGCTGCAAATTCACCTACATCCGCAAGCCTTCATTTGTTTCCTGAAAACGGTATAAAAACCTGTAACCAATTTAGGACAATACGCCTATGTACCATAATCCCTGATGACAAATCAAGCAAATTTTTGTAGTCTACACTAATTCAAAACACAAACTATTATTGTACAGCATATTTAATAACTTGCATGTCCCCCTCTCAGAAACTCATCTACTTCACTTTTGAAAGCTTGTACTGAGCCTATAGTCACCATGTTTTGAAAATCTAATCTAGTATGTGGTGGCACTCTGAAAAGGAGGAGGAATGCCTTATCTAAAATGGATAAGAACAGGAAAACAGTATAATCGTAATTACAGAAAAAAAACAAGCAAAGGGATCTTCTGGCCTACAAAAACCACAATCACAAGTCCTCTGAAATCTACCTTTTTCTAATGCCAATTTGATAAGAATTTAACAGAGCAGGAGCATTTGGCCCATCAACCCTGCCCTGTCATTCAATAAAATCATGACTTATTTAAGCCTTAAACTCTTTCTTCTTCTTCCCCTCAACCCCAACCCCCAATTCTCTTAACGATCAAGGACCTGCCAAACTCAACCTTGAATATACTCAAAAATCCAACCTCCACTCCTCTCTGGAAGCAAACCCGGAAGACTAATGAACCTTCTCTAGCTTAAATGAGAAACCTCTTATCTTGAAACTATGCCATCTAGTTCTAGATTTCCCCCACAAAGGAAAACATTGCTCAGCATCTATTCTGTCAAGCTGCCTCATGTTTCAAAAGATTACTTCCCATTTTAAAAATGACAATAAATCTGTTTAACCTGACCACATAAGACAACCCCTTTCATTTAAACAATATTCTGCTTTTCCATTCTTCTTGCCAAAATAGACAAATTTACATTTCCCCATGCTAAAAACTCTTATATGGCAATTTTCACCCACTCACCAAACCTGCCTATATATTTGTAGGTTCTTTGTATCCTTTCTACAATTAGAGTTTCTACCCACAGAAAAGTTACAGCATAAAAAGACCATTCGGCCCATCTTGCCCATGGTGGCCTAAGGACACCAGAAGCCCTTTCTAACTCCATTCTAATTCCTGACCCGGCCCATAGCACTGTTACTTACAGCACTTAAGGTGCAGATCCAGATACCTTTTAGAAAAAGTCTAGAGTCTCTGCCTCCGCCACCAACTTGGGCATACTCACCATCTTTTGTGCAAAAACGTTCTTCCTCAAGTCCCCTCCACACCTACTGTCATTTATCTTGAAACTATGCCCCCGGTTCTAGAACTCTCCACTGAGGGAAACAATCCTGTCCACTCTATCTCTTCCCATCAATTTTTATATCTTGACAACTCTATCTCTTCCCCATATAATTTGGTACATCCCTATCAAGTCACCCATCAGTCATCTTTGTTCTAAGGAAAATAACCCAATCTCTCCTAACAGCTATACTTTTCTAGCCCTGGCAACGTTCTTGTAAACCTCTTCTACAATCTCTCCAGAGCAATTATGTCCTTCTTGTTATATGGCGATCAGAACGGCACACAATATTTCAATTGTTTTATACCCATCTTTGTATCATTAGCAAATGGCCAAACTAGCCATCATTTTAACTGTTGTTCTCTAAAGTTTTTCCAAGGCCTCAATATCCCTCATTCCATATGCTGGTCAAAGCCAGATACAATACTCCGTACAGGATTTTTTGTTTTATATTTTATCAATACACAATCTAACCATGCCTAGCACCCCACATTCAATGCTTTTCCAATTCTTTATCACACTGCTTGTTGACCGTCAATAATTTAGTCACAATGATCTCACATCCCACTCTTGAAGCAGAACCTTTAGCAGGTAATCCTTTATGCTTGTCCCAAGTTGGTTACTGCATTGCAGACATGCTTGAAGTTTCCCAAACCCCAATGAATCACACGGCATCGATCCAGAGAGCAATGCCTTTGTACAATATAATTAAAGCACAATTATTAAACAAGATACAAAGTATTACGTTAGAGCTCTGAATTATATGTAGAAGTAACTTTAACTTACGCTGGTCTTCGAGTCTCCAGTAATGTCAATAATATTTGGATACAATTTACAATTGCTGATTCAGTCTTTTCCTTATCGAGGACATTTGCAAGCAAGTATTCTAAAGTTTCTTGCCTGAAAAAACAGGATTGGCAGTTAAGATTAAACAAGCTACTATTTTCATCACTTCTATTAGCATTAAAAGAAACAAAAGGCAGGCTTGCATTTAATCGGCACATTCACAATCACCATATGTCTTCAGACACAGCAGCTATTTCACATTCAGTAAACTTCCAAACAATGTGATTATGTCCAGTTAATCTGTTTGTGATTGAGGGATAAGTATTGGTCAGAACACCAAAGATAGCTGCCCTGCTCTTCAAGGGTGCCAAAGGATTTTTTTCATTGATCTGATCTCAGTTCTTAGATTTTGAAATATCTTAATGCACCCTCCTCTTACATCACTCACTGGAACCTCAGTTGAATGCCAACTAAAATTTAAATCCCATAATTGAAAGGAGTGATTTTTCCATCAAAGACGACTGGATGGCCAAGGAGATAAATTCAACCATGCAAAGAAACTTGATACAGTGGTGTAAAGAATTCTGTGATCAGACGAGTCACCAGAAATCTCCACAGTGGATTTGAATAGGGTTTGTATGTCTCTGTTAATGCTAATACTATTAAGGGCTGACACTCCAGTGCACTGAGAGGGATTATTGCACTGTCAAAGGTGCTCTCTTTCTGATTAGACATTAAACCCAACGCTTGCATAGAAGTCGAGGTTATATACTGTGAAGCAAATGACTAAATTGTGGATATTTCAGTGGTATGTTGGGATCATTTCATAATTATGCACATTTGTGCAAAACATAAACCAATTACCTTGATTACATATTCATTTAAACATGGAGCTTATTTCACCTTTTCAAAATATGGAAAGAGAAAGATAGGATGGAAAATGGTCTAGGTTAGATTGCAGGGATCATACAGAGCCTTTAAACTCTGAGTAGAGTTTCAGAGAGCATTGCTGGGATCTCAAAGCACTTGGAGAGAGGTTGAGTAGGGGGAGTGCTGGTCAGTTGTACAAAGATGAATCAGCAATGGTGGATATAAACATTTCAGAGCATGCAAACAGAAGGGGTGGCTGTGGCAGTGCTGGGTAAAAGCTGTGGGGCGAGATTATTGGGTAGATGGATCTTGGTATGTGAGAGGACTGAGAACAAGGTACTAGGGTGCGACTGCCAAGTGTGGATAGGGCTATCTGCTTACTAGTATTGTGACAAATGATTAAGATAAACCTGATATGAAGAAGGGCTGTAATAGCAGAGGAAAGTTATGATAATGAAAAGCTATCAGTAATGGTGACTATGAAGCTACAGGATTTTCATCAAACCCATCAGGTTCACTAACGTCTTTTAGAGCATACAGAAACATTACATCTTCATATTGTGGCTTGCCTGTACTCATCGATTTTGTGTTGAGCTTTAAGATACAGTATGCTACAAGTCATTCACCAACTCTAGCAGTTTTATTGATGCATTGCACTCAGTACAAGGTGATTGTTTCTATGACTCATTTAATTTACATAATAGGCTTTTTTTTATTAAGAGGGATCAGGAATAAGTTCACTTTTCAAATCTCAAAAGATATTCAGACTATGTTGGGATACAATTCCGAGGCTTCTGCAGGTATTGTGAAATAAAGCTCATAAATGGATATATAATCACTGACGTTTGGAAGTAATTGTAAAATTCTTCTCTTTTTCCACAGCGACCTCCAATTCTCTTGCCTCTTACCTCCCTCTACTTCCCTAATCTTGATCCTCTACCTTCTTCCCTATCCCTTAATCCTCATTAATTTCAATCCCTCCACATCTGGGTGTCAGAAGCTCACCTTTGGGTCACATATAAGGTGGTAGATTGCTATCTGTTAGGTTCAGCCTGAGTCTGGCTCAGGTGATGGATGAAGATGGTGAAAGGGGTGCAGTATTTACAATAGCTTAGGTCCTTTTGAATGTTTAACTGAAGGAACTTGTCAGCCATCCAGTCCTGGACGAACCACTAGTCTGGCAGCAAAGAGGCAATGAAAGAATCATGAAGATGATGGAATACAAGAGCTGATGTCATCCAAACTCACATGAAATGCCATGTCATTGTCAAGGGGCAGTATTTGGATCAGCTAGAAATCTGGGCCAGATAGAGACCCTTGAGAAATTCCAAGTTACTTTGCAGGAGCAGGAAAATGTGTAATATGATTGAAAATGCAAAAGTGGAACAAGGTGAGTGCAGACTGCCCAGATGGACAATGGAGACAGGAATTGGAGGATGATCACATCAACAGTTGCATAGAAGGTGAGAAAGACAAGGAGAAATAATGCACCAAAATCATAGGAGATGTCATTTATGAATTTGATTAGGCTTCTTCAGTGCTGCAGCAGCATTTGAAATCTAATTGGAGAAATTCAAATGTGGCATTGCAAGAAAGATTAACACAGCTTTTGGAGGGGGGGGGGAGCAATAATTTTGAAGATATTGAGGAGAAATGGGCCTAAGCCTAGAAACTGAAGTATTATGGATTACATCTAAGATAACGTCATGTCAGAAAAGAACGAGTCACAGGTCTCAAATCAAAGCATAAAAACAAAGTTGTATGGAATAGTTCTTTTGATTCAAAATACTTTACTCCCTTCAAATTTATACTCATTATTGATTGCCTTGTTGAAAACAAGGCAGCGCCTAATAGAGATCTATCAAATTCTGAAAAGATTTGATGGAGTGGATATTGACAGAATGTTTCCTGTTGTGGGGAAGAGAGGATTAGAAGCTATCAAAATAAACATCATGAAGAAATCCAACAAGAAATACATAAGAATTGTGAGAATGTGGAACTTGACACCACAGAGCGTTTGAAGCGAATATCATAGATGCACTTAAGGGGAAGCTAGACAAACATTTGAGGGAGAAGGGAATAAAGGGCTATAATATTAGATTTAGAAAAAGGACATTTGGGAGGAGGCTCTAAATACAGCATGAAATGATCAGACCTGTTTCTGAGCTATATACTCTGTGTATATGTTGTTACCTTCTAACAATACAAAATCAAAACACTTTGCAACTCCAGTGTTACTCTACAAGTGTAGATTCAAAGGCTTCCATTAAAAGTAGAACCAATTTGAAGTTGAGTAACACAAGTATTCACCTAGCCCTAAGATAAAATTACCATGATTTTAGCCCCAGGCCTGTCTGAAGCTGTCATTGAAGTAAATGGAACTACTCTAAACAGACTTGCAATGTTGGCCTACCACCACAGGAACACTGAGAATGTAAGGACCAAGGGAGCTGAAAGCCAAAATAGCAAGTAGTGAAAAGACAAACATCCAAGAGATTTACAAGATTATCCAAATCAGCAATTCCTTATAATTTTCCTTTTGGTACCCAAGCTTATTCACAAGAATACAAAGGAAGGTACTATGATAAAAAACTAAACACACTCGGTGATCTACTGTCAGGGCCTTTTTCTTCAAAGTTTGGTACATAATGTGTTGTGAACTCAACCAATATCCATTTTGTATAGATGTTCAAATCACTACTGCTTTTGATATGTAAGTGATAAATCATTTCAAAACCAAAATGCTTTACAGAATTTATAAAATTGGATTACTGATCAACTTAAAATAATTAAATACAAAATGAACTGCTCTCATTCGCTCAAAGAATAAAATTGCTTTCTTATCCAACTTGAGTAAAGTTTGAACTCAAGTAATTTTCTTCTAACACAATTTGTCCCCTTCACAAGTCCACAATAAAATCAAATTTTAGCTTAATGGAGTGGCTTTCAAACAATTTCTATCAAATGACATACTTCTCTATTGTTGACAGAAGTGGATCTGGTTCTGGAGAATTCTGCATTTGGATCATCTGGTCTCTGCTGAGGCGGATGATTTCACACAATGATTGCGATGCATTTGAGTGCCTCTACAAAAATAAAATGTTAGCTATTTGAAGTCATTTAGTTTAAAACCCAAAAATTCAGTTATATTCAGAGAGAGCCAAGCAGATACGTTTTCACCTACAAGCCTGAAATGCAAACTGGGTGAATGATTTTAACAGAAGACCATCCAGAGGACCAAATTCACCAAGTTCCTAGTTTCATTGACCTGAAATCTTTCTCTGTTCACAAATGCTTCCTGACCTGCTGAACATTTTCAGCATTTTGTTTTTATTTCACCATTTTATTAAGAGTATCACCTTTTTTCTTAAAAACAAAATAGAAAAAACAAAGTGTAGAAAATTAAAAATATTGAATAGATTGATCGATTAGTTCCTTCAGTTCGATCTTTTTCAAGGGAAATTTTTAACTCCACATACAAATATGATATTGCCATCATCCCTCCAAGAAAAGCAACTTACAACTCATAACTGCTGTACTCTCAGTTCCTTTAAGCCAACCCTTTCAAGCAGCTCTGAGGCTTCCGGTGCTTTGTTAGATTTGACTAGTCAAATAAGTCAGCATACTTATAAGTTGATCGATACCCAAGGACTATGTCTTCTTCAGTCAATTAAATAGTGAGAATAATCTGGAGGGGGAGGAGAAACATGTACAGAAATCTTTCTTGCCAGGAGATCAATAGCCACTAACAAGATATCTCAGGACTTGTAGGAGAAATCAGACTTTTGTTCTGAAATGTGGCAATGGAGCTCATGTCTAGATAATTCCTTTGGTCAAAAATCAAAATGATCTCCCAAAGGGCCTAGGTTGTCTTGTTCTGTACCACTTCCAATCCATACATTGGATTGCATTAATTACCATATCTATATGGCATCAGGATGAAAAATTGCTTATTATGTATTTGACAATGGTCATGTGACTGCTATATTTTCACAACATCGATGCTTATTCTAAAGAAGGCAGAGGCTTGTTAATGATCAAAGCTGAATTGGTAATATGCACAAGGTGTAACAAAATTCATTATAAATCAAGATAACTGTATAAACTTCTCCTGCCACAAAGATCTGTTGCATATGCAATTCAATTCAGAAGACTCTCCAACTGCCTACAAAAAGAAGCACTGATCAGAATATATAACCACAACAGTCAAGATCACTGCTAAAGTGTACCAAACACACATCAACCTACAACAGAGATATTGAGGAGGACAGATATACAAGAAACTCACTTGCATTATTTAAATGAATAACCTTGCGTTTTGCAATAAGAAACATAAGAACATAAGAAATAGGAGCAGGAGCAGGCCATCTAGCCCTTTGAGCCTGCCCCGCCATTCAATAAGATCATGGCTGATCTGTCGTGGCTCAGTTCCACTTTCCCGCCCTCTCCCCATAACCCTTAATCCCCTCTCTTATCAACATCTTTTCCCAAAGGTAGGGGAGTCTAAAACTAGACAGCATAGGTTTAAGGTGAGAGAGAAGAGATACAAAAGGTTCCAAAGGAGCAATTTTTTCACAGAAGGTGGTGTGATGTCCCACTCCTTTTTTTAAAAAATATTTGGTATAAAATGCTATTGATTCCATCAGGGGAATCTTTTTTTTTGAAACTGCCAAATTAGTCTGAATTAATGTTTGTTTTTGTTTTTTCTATTATCTCAGAATATAGAGATAACATTCTGTATTAACAATGTGCAAAATAATGGTAAATCCTAGAAGGTATCCTTTATCATCTGCAATCGAACTTCTCTGAATAATGATCTCCAGTTTAGATGCAATTGCAATTTGTCTCATTGCTCAACAATCCCAAACTAGAACCTGCTGAATTACCATCAGTATCTCCCCAAAGGTTAGCCATACCAGATCAATATTGAAATGCAATGGATTATGGAAAACAGCAATGAGCAGTATGGTTTAAGTGCAGCACTAACAAGATCAATGGAACTCCACACATTTTGAACCAGAAAATGGAACGTACACCCCAATCAGACTAAGCCACAGCTAAAGATATCATTAATAAAAAATGGTGTATGAACTTCACAAGCAGACCATAAATAAAATCTTTCCATAAAGTATACACAATTTTTACACCAAGGATGACCTTTGGAATGCAAAGATTTTCTTGTGTGGAAGACAGAAATCTTCCGTCAAGGTGAGAAACAGACTTATTCAGAATGGAAAATCATCTGAACACTTAGAACAGCTACCCCCAACTCCATGACTGTATAGGACATTGGTGAGGCCGCAGCTGGAGTACTGTGTGCAGTTTTGGGCGCCGCACCTGCGCAAGGATATTTTGGCCCTGGAGGGAGTGCAGAGGAGGTTTACTAGGCTGATACCGGAGTTGAGGGGATTGAGCTATGAGGAGAGGCTGAATAAACTAGGCTTGTACTCGTTAGAGTTTAGAAGAATGAGGGGAGATCTCATTGAGACGTATAAGATGATGAATGGGATGGATAGGATAGAGGTGGAGAGACTCTTCCCGCTCAAAAAAGACAGTAGGACTAGGGGGCACAGCCTCAAGATAAAGGGGAGGCGGTTTAGAACGGAGTTGAGGAGGAACTTCTTCACTCAAAGGGTGGTGAATCTCTGGAATTCTCTGCCCGTTGAAGTGGTGGAGGCTGCCTCGCTAAATATTTTTAAGAAGCGGGTTGATGGGTTCTTGATAAGAGAGGGGATTAAGGGTTATGGGGAGAGGGCGGGAAAGTGGAACTGAGCCACAACAGATCAGCCATGATCTTATTGAATGGCGGGGCAGGCTCGAAGGGCTAGATGGCCTACTCCTGCTCCTATTTCTTATGTTCTTATTATGTTCTTATGACAAGGGAAGCAATATCCTATTTATATATGGAGGATGAACCAATGGCGTATGACAATAGCAAAAGACAGGGACTTTTAATCTATCCAGCATGCTTCTAATCAATATCTGCTGCAAGACTCAAAGTGCATAATTATTCCCCTACATTTCTTAAAGTCATCTTAGCAGTCTATCAGTTGGTCATTTATTACTTCTGCTATGCCAAATGCATATACCTTGCAGGATACACTCCTATCACCTATGCAGTGGGAGACAACTATAATCTACAGCAAAAAATAAAGAGAACTGTATAAACTTCTCCTGGATTTGTTGAATATGCATCTCAATTCAGAAAAACCTGCAACACGCTGTTCACCCTCCAACTGCCTTATCAAGTGTGCCATCAGGATTAACAGAGGATCACCAAGTGGAGAAAAACAGTGGCAATGCTAATCCAGGACACCACTGGGAATCTCCAAGCAGGCAGATCAAACGCCATTTGGGCAAGTACTTGGAACCAGATAGTCATCTTCATTTCTGACCATTATACTGTCCTTCAGCTTTAAAAATATTGGAGCAAGGGATAAAGGGCAGTAAGGGAAATGGTCATAAATTTAAATATAATAAAAGACATCTGTTTAATCAGTGATCCAAAGGAAACCAAGCAGAGTACTAATTCCAGATCCTGGTAGAAAACAAGCGAACCAGAGGGCTTCTGTGCTGAACAGGTTATCAATTGGAAAGTCTAACTGATATCATATTCTTCATGGATGACAAATATAAAGCTTCCATCAGGAGTTGGGGGGGGGGGGCGGGGGGGTGGCCTGTGTGTGGTGGTGGTGCTTTAGTTAATTTTAATTTCATCTGACAATGGAAATCTCCTCGAGCTTAAATTTTACACTCAAGTACAGTTACAGTCTTAATACCCATTTATCTGGTGTGATCTGACAACTGTACAGACCATGTTTAATATGGGACTGTGTGGACAGCTGTATACTGAAGCAGTGTTGATTTGTTGGGTTTTAAGAACATCTACTTACATCTTCATCCTGGGATGGATGTACCATTTCTATTAGTTGCTGAATAATCTTTTCATCATTCAACCACTGCAAAAATAGAATAAATCAGTAAAGATAAATGATAATTGAAAAATAAAGCTGAAGTCAATGCTAAATTAAAATGCCTTCACTTATAATTTAACCTCATTACCATACTTGAACCGTAAGCAGTAGCCCAGGATAAAAATATACTCAAATGTGCTCCAAAATTCACATCTCTATCTATTTCCATAATTCACTGCTCATTACTTAATTACTGAATTAGTGTTTATACTTCTGTTTCCACATGCAGCTTGTTTTTCTGCAAACTTGATTACTGCCATCACTTTCACACAATGAAAAATCACTGTCAAGCCACATCTGTGCTTTCAAAAGCTTCCTTTGGAGTCATTCTTTGGCCATGGTTTCACACCTGCCCCAACCTCTCCTCCAACCTTCCCCAATTCTATCTTTCTACAGAGTGCTCCAAGATTATTCATCATGTAAGTAGTTTAGAAATGCAAATTACTTATGTCAAAATAATAATGTCTATCTGCTTTATGCACCATATACAAAAAATTTGACTTACATTTAAAACATCCTGCCTCAGCTGTGGTGGTTCAATGCATGTCAACAGCCTTAGCAGCAAATCCATGAGGGCTGAGGTCCCTATATGTTTCAACATTAGGCTTACAAAAGCATCCCTCTTTCGTAAAAATGTGATAATCTGCAGATGAAAAAGGTAATATTGAAAATCAGCTGTGATACCTACAAGCAGAAATTATCAAAATCTCTCCTTCCCTTAACTATCCACTGCCAAAGCCAAGCATCCATTTTGAATATGATCAATTAAATTTCAATTTTCATTTGGAAACATTTTTAGTATAGAGTGGACAGTCTTAAAGAAAAGAGAGGTGGAGGATCTAAGAGTGAACTTCCAGAATATAGGAACAGGCCATTTATTCTCAAGAACTTCCATTGCAATCTGACTGAATTTATTTACTCATTCACTCATTCATTGGGCACAGATGTCACTTGCTGGCCAGCATTTATTGCCCATCCCTAGTTGCCTGAAGGCAGTTGAAAGTCAATCACATTGCTGTGGCTCTGCAGTCACATGTAGGCCAGACCAGATATGGATGGCAGATTTCCTCCCCTAAAGGACACTAGTGAAACAGATGGATTTTTCTGACAATCAACAATGGTTTCATGGTCATCAGTAGAGTCTTAATTCCAGAGTTGTTTTTATTGAATTCAAATCCCACTAGTTGCCGTGGCGGGATTCGAACACAGGTCCCCAGAACATTAGCGGAGTTTCAAGATTAACAGTCCAGCAATAATATCACTCGGCCGTCATGGCCCCTTAATTACGGTTGATCTGCACCACATTTTTATTTACCCATCTTAGTTTCATATCCCTCGATACCCTTACACAAATAAAAATGATTGGCCTCAATCTTAATAGGTCAAAGCACAGCTATGAAGGGTGGGATGCAGGAGGGGATTTGCACAGAAGACCAAGGAGGGGTTGCTATAAAGCAAAACTAAAGATTACTGTCATTGGCAGGGGAAAAGTCATTAAAAGATTTAAACATGAGGCTAACTATTTTAAATCATAGGCAGTTTTCTTTTAAATTAGAGGATGTGGGCATCACTGGCCTGGCCAGCATTTATTGTGAGTGGGCGAGGACCTGGCAGATGGAGTATAACGTTAGCAAATATGAGGTTATCCACTTTGGTAGAAATAATAGTAGGAGGGATTATTATTTAAACGGTGAAAAGCTACAGCGTGCTACAGTGCAGAGGGACCTGGGGGTCCTTGTGCACGAATCACAAAAACCCAGTCTGCAGGTGATCAAGAAGGCAAATGTAATGTTGGCCTTTATAGCGAGGGGGATAGAACATAAAAGCAGGGAGGTCTTGCTGCAACTGTACAGGGCACTGGTGAGGCCGCAACTGGAGTACTGTGTTCAGTTTTGGTCCCTGCATTTGCAAAAGGATATACTGGCCTTGGATGGAGTGCAGAGAAGGTTCACCAGGTTGATACCAGGAGATTCGTGTCTGATAAATTTACTGGAGTTCTATGAGGATGTGTCTAGGGCGGTGGATAGAGGAGAGCCGGTGGATGTGGTCTTCCTAGATTTTCAGAAGGCGTTTGACAAAGTGCCTCACAAGAGGTTATTGCTCTTATTATATTATATTATCCCGTTGAAGTGGTGGAGGCTGCCTCGCTAAATATTTTTAAGACGCGGGTTGATGGGTTTTTGATAGGAGAGGGGATTAAGGGTTATGGGGAGAGGGCGGGAAAGTGGAACTGAGCAGCGACAGATCAGCCATGATCTTATTGAATGGCGGGGCAGGCTCGAAGGGCTGGATGGCCTACTCCTGCTCCTATTTCTTATGTTCTTATGAGGGGGTTAGCTTATGAAGCGAGATTGAATAGACTAGGTCTGTACTCGTTAGAGTTTAGAAGGCTGAGGGGGGATCTTATAGAGACTTACAAGATAATGAAGGGGGCAAGATAGGGTAGAGGTAGAGAGATTCTTTCCGCTTAGAAAGGATAGCAGAACTAGAGGGCACAGCCTCAAAACTGAAAGGGGGGGGACACTTTAAAACGGAGTTGAGGAGGAACTTCTTCACTCAAAGGGTGGCAAATCTCTGGAATTCTCTGCCCATTGAAGTGGTGGAGGCTACCTTGCTGAATATATTTAAGTCACGGGTAGAAAGATTTCTGATAGGCAAGGGAATTAAGGGTTATGGGGAGAAAGCAGGAAAGTGGAACTGATCCTCTTCAGATCAGCCATGATCTTACTGAATGGCAGGGCAGGCTCGAAGGGGTAGATGGCCTACTCCTGCTCCTATTTCTTATGTTCTTATGTTCGTATTGCCCATCCCCAACTGCCTTCTTGAACCACTGTAGTCCAAGGTATAGATACACTCAGTGCTGTTAGAGAGGGAATTCCAGGATTCTGACCCAGCGACAATGAAGGAAAGGCGATATGGTTCCAAATCAAGAGGTGAGGGACCCCAAGGGAAACACCCAGGTGTTCCAAGGTGATTACTGCTCTTATTCTTCCAGGTGGTAGCAGTGTTGGTGCTGTCTAAGGAACCTTATTACTTACGTGGCGAAAAACTGCAGCAGGCGACGGTGCAGAGGGACCTCGGGGTCCTTGTGCATGAGTCGCAAAAACCCAGCTTGCAGGTGCAGCAGGTGGTCAGGAAGGCAAATGGGATGCTGGCCTTCATAGCAAGGGGGATTGAATATAAAAGTAGGGAGGTCTTGCTGCGGCTGTATAGGGCATTGGTGAGGCCGCAGCTGGAGTACAGTGTGCAGTTTTAGGCGCCGTACTTACGCAAGGATATTTTGGCCTTGGAGGGAGTGCAGAGGAGGTTTACTAGGCTGATACCGGAGTTGAGGGGGTTGAGCTATGAGGAGAGGCTGAATAAACTAGGCTTGTACTCGTTAGAGTTTAGAAGAATGAGGCGAGATCTCATTGAGACGTATAAGATGATGAATGGGATGGATAGGATAGAGGTGGAGAGACTCTTCCCGCTCAGAAAAGATAGTAGGACTAGGGGGCACAGCCTCAAGATAAAGGGGGGGCGGTTTAGAACGGAGTTGAGGAGGAACTTCTTCACTCAAAGGGTGGTGAATCTCTGGAATTCTCTGCCCCTTGAAGTGGTGGAGGCTACTTCCATAATATTTTTAAGACGCGGGTTGATGGGTTTTTGATAAGAGAGGGGATTAAGGGTTATGGGGAGAGGGCGGGAATGTGGAACTGAGCCACGACAGATCAGCCATGATCTTATTGAACGGCGGGGCAGGCTCGAAGGGCTAGATGGCCTACTCCTGCTCCTATTTCTTATGTTCTTATGTAACCTTGGTGAGTTTCCACAGTATATCTTGGGAGATGATACACGCAGTGGACACTGTTCATCGATTGTGGAGGGATTGAATGTTTGTGGAAGGGTGTGGGAGATTCAATCAAATATGCTGCTTTATCCTATTCTTGGGATGGACAGGTTTTGAGAGGGTCAGGAGGCTCACCGCAGGACTCCAAGCCTTTGACTTGCTACAGTCTCCATATGATTAGTCCAGTTCAGTTTCTGGTTAATGGTAATCCACAGGATGTTGATTGAAGAGGTAAGCATTCTGAATCAGGTTGAGACAATGGCAAGGGAGGGGATGATCCAGAAGTGGAGTGGAATTGGAGACAAGGGTGCTTTATGGCTGGGACCAAAGATAATGGCCTTAGTCTTCTCAATTTTTAGATGTGTAAATTGAACTTTACCCAGGATTGCATGTTGGACAATCAGACTGACCACAGAGAAGTGGAGAGGGAGAGCTGAATATTATACACGTACAGACATAAGCTAACCTATGTTTAAAATGGCATCAAAGTGCAGCATATAGATGAGAAAGGTAGCAAAGAAAGATCAATGAGAAGAACCCAAGGAGGCAGGAAGAAAACTATTGCTGGAAATGGAGGGACAGCATTGAAGGAAAATGGTGCACTTGCAGGGTTCAGTGACACAAAAGTCAAGGCTAGTGACTGAAGACAAAGGTCAGAAACGCTTTTATGACTTTTCGTGATCTGCAGTGAAATGCAAATGCTTCTAGGCTTTCAAATGGATTAGATTTTCCTTTGCATACCTTTCATTACCATCAGAACTGTAGACCAATGCAATTATACAAAATCATCAAAATTGAGCTCAACATTTCACTATTCAATGCATGTAATTACAGGGTGAAATCCATATTAGCAAAGAACATGACCTTGTATAATTACATACCTGAAGAAGTGTATCCCAGGACATTGTGGGAGGCCAAGGAGGAAATTGTGGGTCCCCTAGACGAGGTATTTGAATCATCGATAGTCATGGATGAGGTGCCTGAAGACTGGAGAGCGACAAATGTTGTGCCTTTGTTTAAAAAGGGCTGCAGGGAAAAGCCTGGGACCTATAGGCCAGTGAGCCTCATCTGTGGTGGGTAAATTGTTGGAAGGTATTTTGAGTGACAGGACCTACAGGCATTTAGAGACACAAGGACTGAATAGGGGCTGTCAGCATAGCTTTGTGAGTGGAAAATCATGTCTCACAAATTTGAGTTTTTTGAAGAAGTAACCAAGAAGGTAGATGAGGGCAGTGCAGTTGATGCTGTCTACATGGACTTTAGCAAGGCCTTTGACAAGGTACCGCATGATAGGTTGTTGCATAAGGTTAAATCTCACGGGATTCAGGGTGAGGTATCTAAATGGATACAAAATTGCTTTCTTGACAGAAGCCAGAGGATGGTTGTAGAGTTGTTTTTCGAACTGGAGGCCTGTGACCAGCGGTGCGCCTCAAGGATCAGTGCTGGGTCTACTGTTATTTGTCATTTACATTAATGATTTGGATGAGAATATAGGAGGCATGGTTAGTATGTATGCAGATGACACTAAGATCAGTGGCATAGTGGACAGTGAAGAAAGTTATCTCTAATTGCAATGGGATCTTGATCAATTGAGCGCAGAACACTAAAAGCCAATCTGATCAGAGATAGAAATCATTGATATTTTAGATGAGAATCTCTAAGTTCTTACAATCTTGGGAAGATTTAAATTTCCACAAAGTTTTACAACTGGCCATACAGGCTGGAGAGCTGGGACAGATTAAGCATTTTGCCAGAGATGCGAAGGAGATTTCCCCAAGGATGAAGTCATTTAATTATTCAATTTGTGGGTTACATCAAAAGTAGTAGAAACCTGTTAAAAAAAACTCCATTCAAGGGAAGAGATTCTCCCAAAATATTCAAAGTGCTGAATTTGCATAAAAACTGGAGTAAATCCCGCTGTTCTTTTTAGTGGGATTTTTGAAATGAACCTCCCACACTCTGTGCACTGCACAGTGAATGATATAAATGTGTGGGCAGGGCCTATTCCTGCTGGAAGCGCGACAGCATAGTGCTGAGCAGGCTGCTGCGCATGCATCGATCTGTCAATGCCGAGATCAGTGCAATAGCCCCACGCTTCTGGCCTTCCACTGATCCTCACCTGCCCCCCCCTCCCCAAATTAGGCCCTGCCCCCCATTAGATTCCACCATTGGCACTGCCCCCAGCCATTGTCACTGTGCCCCATGGGCAATGCCAAGGGGCCAGGCTGGTGCTGCCAAGCTGGCAACACCCAGAGGGCAGCCCCCTTTACCCCCTACCTCCTGAGGAGATTCAATGGCATCCCTTCACTACTGCAGGGTTGGACTGCCAGCTCCCCTCAAGTGGGGAGCTATTATAAACCCCACTGGAGCAAACCACTGCTGGCTGAATATTGGTCCCTGGCACTGTAAGGCAGCAGTGCTAACCACTCTGGGCATCTGACCCAATTCAAGCTGGACAAGGAGCTGATGTCCCAGAGTTATCTAACAGAGTTTCATGTCTGAAAAAAACTGACAAGACATTCATTCCCCTTTCAACTCTTGGGTCCAGAGGGGATCAATTTAACATTCAAGGCTTTCAAGATAAAAATACTGAAATTTAGAGCAATTTTCTGAAACATTGTATATTATCAAGAATCAAGTGCAGAAAAGCCCGCATAGCTCTGAATATGTTCGTAAAAGTTGATCAAGTCAACGAGCTGAAACAAAAAAAGTTCATTGAGTAAGCTGAAGTCATTCACAGAAGGAACAGCAAGAATCACTGATGCCCTCCTTCCTCCCATCCAGGCTTTGGGAATGCCTTGACATGGAACTGTTTGACGATAAAGAGAAATATTTATTTTCTTGTTCCTGCTGAATGGAGATGCATATGTTGCACAGCCGCACTTCAGAAGCAATTTTACCTCACTGAAGAAAATATTCACTATACATGACATCCAGACATTGTCATTGGGTATTGGACCCCAATTCTCCAACAAGCGCTTCCAATCCTTTGCAGCATATGGATTTGTCCATGTCACATGCTCCCCAAAATATCTTGGTCTAATGCACCAGCTGAGCAAGGACAGCACACTATTAAAGCCCTAATGAAGACTGATAACTTTGAGCGCACTTTGCTTAGTTATCATTGCATACCATTACATAATGGGTTTATCCTGTGTGAACTTCTGATGGGTCGCAGGCTAATGACCAAATTTCCTTTTTTTGTCCAACACTTTACTACCAAATGTCACAGTGGGTAGGCTTCTTACTAGCTTGATTGTGGTCTTCCAATGAGTTAAGCTCATATGTTTAACCAAAGGCCACAATTGCAACTGCCATAATTGAGAAACTGCAAAAATCAAGATTGCCCCTCATCAAACAGTCCGACATCATTTTGAAAGAACACCTCTGCCCTAATTTTAATGGATAGAAAAAATGTACAGAATGGGCAGAGTTCCCTGAACCTTGAAAGAATGTCACAATGCAAGAACCACAAACAAGGGGAATCAGGAGTGGCAATCCCCACAAACTGAACTCAGAGCTATAGCATTCCAAGCTACCTCAGAAGAAGCTCCACAATCATTCAAGAAGTCAAGTGAAACCAAAGAGATGTTTCCTTTAAGGGAAGAGAGTTTGTAGGGAGGTGCAGAACATGTATACAATAGCATGGAGATAAAGACTGAGGATAAGGTTTGGTTTGGTGGTGGGGGAGGCAGAGCGAAAACGCAGCATAAAGGATTAACTCTAATGATAGTTCCCTATGCACATGCTCAGTATCTATGTCACAGTGATGTTGCTTATGGAGAGATGATTAAAGCATCTGAGACAGTACCACCAGCTGTGTCTTGGTCTTATTTAACCTTTGTAAATAACTAATATGCAAATAAATGATTTTGAGCAAAAGACAATTGCCTCCAGCAAGATCTCTTCTAGTGTAAGAAACCAAAGAATCCGGAGACAAACCTACAGTAACAGAAGCACCAACCTTCTCAAGGGTACTTCAGGATGAGCAACAAAGCCTGGCCATGCCAGCAATGCCCATATACCATAAACAAATACAAGATAATATAAAAATAATTCTTGAGAATGAATGTGACTCCAGATGTCAGCAGAAGCAAAACATCAATAAAGCAATATAGTAACAATAAAGTTCACATATTGAAAATTTGTCATTACTTGATAAAAACGTTATCACTTTAAGTAATCATGTAGGGTTCTGCAAAGCTCACCAAATTCCATGATTGTAGAAGGTGAAGCCACATGTACACACATCCTTCTTCCCATTGTGCCTCCCCTATACACTATGCAGACCCTATTCCCTCCTTCATCCCCCACCCACTCATTCAGCAGCTCCTCTCAACAAACCCTCACTAACACCAATCTCCCCATTCAACCCCGCTCCCCCTGCCCACCCAGATACACTCACTCATCCCTCTTTTTCCATCTAAATTTCTACACCACATAGATTTCTCCACCTTGCTGGGACTCAATTCCTCCACCACTGCTGATGGCTTTTTCAGTAGGGTTGCTGCAGCTGCTTCAGCTGGAAGCACCAGCTGTTGTAAAAGGTGAGCCACTCCTTTGGGAGAAACTGCTTAGTCCCAATGGCTCAGATCCAAGCAGGCCAGGAGATACGAGGTTGTGCCAGAAATGACCAGTTTTCTGTTGCAAGTGCGTGGAAGGATGGATTGCAGTTTTTGATAAGAGTGTCAGTTTGCATGAAAGACCTGATGATCAGAGAGTGGTGATTACGACTCCACTGCCACCTTTATGCTAAAAGTTCAAACCAAAGTAAATAGAGCCAATAATGGAAATCATCTGTATTGTAAAAAGAAAAACTAGAGAAAGACTCCCATGTTATTACTGGAGCAGTTCGTGAGGCGGCACAGTGGCAAGCATTGCTGCTTCACAGCTCCAGGGACCTGAGTTTGATTCCTGGCTTGGGTCACTGTCTGTGTAGAGTTTGCATATTCTCCTCATGTATGCATGGGTTTTCTCCAAGTGGTCCAGTTTCCTCCCACACTCCAAAGATGTGCAGGGTAGGTTGATTGGCCATCCTAAATTGACCCTAGTGTCAGGGAATTAGCAAGGTAAATATGTGGGATATGGGAATAAGGCCCGACTGGGTTTGTGGTCAGTGCAGACTCAATGAGCCAAATGGCCTCCTTCTGCAATGTAGGGATTCTATGAAATAAGTCTTCACATCACTTAAAATTTGAAAACCATCCAACAATAATTGGGTTTGTAAATGTGATTTGTGCTCCTATAGGGATGGAAAGAACATGTGATTGGAGGAGCAGCGAGGGTAGTGCCAGGTTCCGAATAGGCTAAGCTAGGTCAGGCTTGACACCAGGAAGAGTAAATGAAGTCAAATCTCTAAACAATTTTTTCACTGATTTGACCAGCAAGAGTTCTCCAAAAACCATAACTGAAGCCAGAGTACCCTAGGTCTGTTCCGTCCTCACTACTGCTGGAGACATCCTTCAGGTCAGTTGAACTGACCATTCCAATTTTTTAAGCCAGTCTTTTAGGTCTAAAAGTTACAAAGGATGAAGCCAATGGTGGACTTCCAAAACCCCTATATCAGAAATCCACCATTTGGCAGAAATTTCTCATCCCTTAGTCAATTGTCAAAAGCTGCAGAACGGTCCAGGAGGATGTTATATACCACAGTCATACAGTGTTGCATTTATGACATTGATTAGAACACAGAAGGGATAGAAACCTAATTGGATTTAAGCATACAATTAAGAGAAAGAAGGGCTCAGATTTAGAAGGTGACAAGTTGAGCAAAACTGTCAAATAAATATTCCAGGGTAACACCACATTTTGAAAAGATAGAATGGAAAAGGAGGAGGAATAGCACCGATATTAAAGGACAACAGAAATCATGAAGGCACCTCAAGTCAGTGAAAATGAGGGTCAAAACTGCTTTGTTCTTTCAGTGATGCTTACAGCTATGCCACTGTATGGTCTAAAATAAAGAAACGATCTAATGTCTTCTTTAAAGAAAGATAGCAGAGATCTATGAACGTTCAGCATCAAGCATTTTTTTTCTCATTCATATACATGCCAAAATACTCCAAGAGAAGCAGGGGTTTATCAAACAAAACCAATCAAGTCTTTATTAAACAGTTTGCTTAAGTATACACATCATACAATCTAGACTCATGTGCCTACCTGGTCAGGTTTCCTGCTGATAAGAATGCTTAGCACCTTACTAAAGAAACTGGCAAGCAAAGGGTTAAGCGGTGGCTCGTTCTGCAGAAAACCGTAAAGTCGCATCAGCAAAGGTTCATCTTCTGCCAGTCGATCATTCAGCTGTGCTACATCTGAAGTAAGTAGTTCACATGATATGTTGGGATACCTGGAATGAAAATAATTTTAAAACATTAGGTATCAAGTTTAATCAAATAATTCCCAGTTGGCCTTTTGCAATAGCCTGAAATTATATTCATAACAATACACCATCATTTCAACACCAGTCCTACTTGTATTTTAAAGCATTAAGTCGCCTGCCAAAATACTTTCCTGCACAGACATTTGCCATTTTTGGTTTCTTGCCACACAAAATAGGTTCACCACAGGGTCTCAGCAAGTAATGTTTTTTGGAAATTATTAATCAGCAATCACTTCACGCCAGTTTGGCTCAGTGGATATGAATAGAAATGAAAAAGAGAAAATTTAAGACTATTGTGGGAGTTCTGCATGCTAAGTCAATTATTAATCTCAAATCTGAGATTGATAGATTTTTGTTAACCAAAGGTATTAAGGGATACTGGACAATGAATGGTCTCATTTAATGGTGAAACAGACTTAAGGAGTTAAATAGCTTACTGTTGTTCCTATGTTCTTACCATCATGAAAATAGTTAAAATAATAATTTTTCTCATTTATAATTCATGGAATTGTGCTGTGCATAATAGTTGCTCCATTTGTTTCTATAATTAACAACATTTCAAACCTAATTATCTTTTTACTATTTTGAGATGCCCAGAGTACATGGAAGATATTATATCAATGCAAGTTCTTTCTTTTCCCTTTATGAATTACATTTGGAATGGTGAGAAAATTCAAAGCAGTTAAGCAGCTTTGTGAGCTATTTTAAAACTAGATTTATAAGTATGAGTGGGGAGAAGGTGGAGAAAGAACTTTTAAGCTGAATTTTCTCTCTTCATTTCCTAGAAGTCTAACATATATTTCGTGAAAATCCAAGCCGCTCACTGATGGTTCAACAAATTAAAGCAGCGAGAATCTACAGCATACAAAGCAAGAACATAAGAAATAGGAGCAGGAGTAGACCATTTAGCCCATCGAGCCTGCCCCGCCATTCAATAAGATCATGGCTGATCTGAAGTGGATCAGTTCCACTTTCCCGCTTTCTCCCCATAACCCTTAATTCCCCTGTCTATCAGAAACCTATCTACCCCTGACTTAAATATATTTAGCGAGGTAGCCTCCACCACTTCAACGGGCAGAAAATTCCAGAGATTCACCACCCTTTGAGTGAAGAAGTTCCTCCTCAGCTCTGATCTAAACTGCGCACTCCCCCCCGCTTATTTTGAGGCTGTGTCCTCTAGTCCTGCTATCCTTTCTAAGCGGGAAGAATCTCTCTACCTCTACCCTATCCATCCTCTTCATTACCTTATACGTCTCTGTAAGATCCCCCCCTCAGCTTTCTAAACTCCAACGAGTACAGACCCAGTCTATTTAGTCTCTCTTCATAGGCCAACCCCCTCATCTCCGGTATCAGCCTAGTGAACCTCCTCTGCACTCCCTCCGAGGCCAATATATCCTTGCACAAGTGCGGCGACCAAAACTGCACACAATACTCCAGCTGCGGCCTCACCAGTACCTTGTACAGTTGCAGCAAGACCTCCCTGAAGATTCCAGATTTGGCCCAGTTAATTATCAGTGATTTCATTCAAAACAGCATTTGATGAATGGTGAGGAGAAAGAAATACATAGCTTTGGGTTCATGTTTCTAATTGTCAAACAGCCCCTTGAGAAAATCCACACATGGGCACTAGGATCATACTTCACTTTGACTCTTTTCCTTCTCCCCCAGCCAGGGTAGAAATGATGGTAAATATTCAATCTTGACATGGACAAGAATTGGTCATGTGATAGTATCTGTAACATTATATTCCAGCACGAAACCAATGCCTTTAAAAGTGAATCTTTACCAGCTGCTTGAATTCCTTCCCGTGTCAATTCCACCTTGTTGAAACGACTCCCACCCACATCTTGTCCCACACAACATCTCACTTAGACTCAGTGAAGTTTCAAAGCTTCAGATAAACAAGGCCAAGGAAACCTCTTCCTGATTATTTACCATCTTTGTTTCACCTGTCAAATCAGTACTCAACACCTGGAGGTGATCCAAGGGGAACAATGGTAAAAGGAAACTTTGTTTGGGATCATTTTGACATCCAAGAATGGGTCAGTTGTACAAGAAGCATACACCTGTCAGGGCCTGCATTAAGTAATAAAGGGACCAACGGGAAGGAGTACCCTACCATACTATGTCCTCAGCAACCTACAGATTTCAAGTCAGGATGGCGAGAGACTTGGAAGGGAATTTGCAGGTGGTTGTGTTCCCATGGGTTGCTGTCCCTGGTCCTTCTAGATGGTAGCCAAAGGTTTGAAAGGTGCTGAAGAAGCAGCCTTGTTGAGTTCCTATAGTGCATCTTGTAGATGGTACACACTGTTTCTTCTGTGCATTGATGGTTAGAGTGTGAAAGTTTGTGGATGGGCTACCAGTCAAGCAGGCTGCTTTGTCCTCTAGAGTGTCAATGTTCTCCAGTGCTGTTGGAGCTGCACGCATCCCGACAAGGAGAGACTACTCCGTTACATTCCTGACTTGTGTCTTGTAGATGGTGAATAAGCTTTGTGAAGTCAGGAAGCACGTTACTCACTGCAAGGATTCCTAGCCTCCAACCTGCTCTTGTAGTCACATAATGGCAAGTCCAGTTCATAGAAATCATAGAAACACTACAGTACAGAAAGAGGCCATTCAGCCCATCGAGTCTGCACCTACCACAATCCCACCCAGGCCCTACTCCCATATCCCTACATATGTAACCCACTATTTCCTCCAACCTACACATCTCAGAATACTAAGAGGCAATTTTTAGCATGGCCAATCAACCTAACCCGCACATCTTTGGACTGTGAGGGGAAACCGGAGCACTCGGGAAAACCCACACACACGAGGAGAATGTGCAAACGCCACACAGTGACCCAAGCCAAGAATCGAACCCAGGTCCTGGAGCTGTTAAGCAGCAGTGCTAACCACTGTGCTACCATGCCGCCCATTCATAAAAGTTCAGTTTCTTATCAACGATAACTCTACGGATGTTGATAGTGGGGGATTCAGCAGTGATACTGAATGTCAAGGTTAGATTCTCTCTTGCTGGAGATGGTCATTGCCTGGCATATATGGCATGAATGCTACTTGCCAGCCCAAGCCTGGCTAACTATTCATAATTTCTGTGAAAATGCAGCAGCCCACACTAGTCTTATTCATGACCAGGATAACATTTGGGTTACAGCTGACAAGTGAAAATATTTGTACAATATTTGGCAATGGCAAATAGTTTGGAGGAGGTGACCTTTGATGAGAAACTGAATATTCATATCAAAAATTGAGCTTTAAGATCAGGGCAGAGGTCTGGGCACTGGCATGTGGCTTACACCTTTTGTAACCTGTAAGGTTAAGTCAGGAGTGTGATAATATTCACCACTCTTCTGGATGGCCATAGCCACCTCTAACACCAACTAGATTAAAGCAGTGCCTCACTATCCATCCATTTTACTATCGCTACAGGATTCACTCAACAACTCATTAAGTTTATGCACTGGGGATAAAAGACTGCAAGGTTAGACATTTATAGCTTCAGGTTCTCAAATTTTCTTTTCTGGTTTATTTAAAACTCAAAATAATTTTGATTTGTTAAAAGCTGAAATTTACGTAGTTAAAATGGAAATAACTGATCGTAAAGAAAAAATTCTGGATCATAAACTGATCTTTTTTTAAAAACTTCCAAGAGTTCCAAAGACAACCGAAGCTATGTTTTTAACAAAAAAAAAGTTCACTTCTAAATAAATTTTTGCAAGAATTTTAAGTATAGCTCAGACTACTAAGTCTTGTTCAATTTGATGTCCTCAGCTGTGTGAAAATGAAGTACTCCAAGTCTTTTGTTGCCAAGTAGCTATGTTTTGTAAGGGCAGAAACAATATACCAATAACATACAATATATTGTACTGTTATGTAACGCTAAGATGTAACAACATATTACTTAAATCCACGAAGTCTAATAGTTGTATCTGCCTGAGGTCACTTGCAGTGTTAACATCACTCATTGAAAAAGCTCAACTTCAATTGCAGGAATGAAGAAACCAGCTAAAAATGTCTGCACAACACATCTCAAAACTTTAAATTTAAATACATACTTAACTTAGAAAATTGATCTCACCATTTGTGTAGCTCATTATACAGTCTGGGCTACAGATATCAGATGGACAGGTAGATTCAATTGTAAGACTCTATCAAACGTTTATATAGATTATTTATTAGTGTCTTAAATAGGCTTACATTAACACTGCAATGAAGTTGCTGTGAAAATCTCCTAGTCACCACACTTTGGCACCTGTTCAGGAACACTGAGGAAGAATTTAGCACGACCAATGAACCTAACCAGCACGTCTTTCGGACTGTGGGAGGAAATAAAACTCAGGAAACCCACGCAGACACGGGGAGAACATGCAGAAGCTGGGAATCAATCCCATGTCCCTGGTACTGAGAGACAGCAGTGCTGACCACTCCGCCACCCCACAATGCAATGCAAATGAAATGCAAACCTCACAAAGATTGTAATTTTCTCCAAATTTTGAACATGTCATCTTAGAACAACAATCTCTGGTTTTAGATCAAACAGGTATATGTTTTATCCCCTCCATTACTCAAAATCAAATCACCACACCGCCCCCCCCCCCCCCCCCATTTTATCACATTCCTCATCAGCTGCTTCAACGTACAATGATTCTGCTACATTATTCATTACATTGCAAATCTCCTTGCATTCAAAATTTTTTGATGACCCAGTTATATGACCAATGTTCGAACCAATATTGCATTAATGGTTGGGACACTACTGGGGGGTGGGTGGGGTGGAAATCAGTTCAACATTGCAATTGCAGAACATTTTGATCCCCAAAATGTTTAAAAAAATGTGAAGCCCAGTGATTTACCTTTTTATTTCTAATTATTGACAAAAATCACCTAATCCAGTGGCTCTGTGCCAGAGCCACTGGCACTCCCATGTACAAGCAATCCAAAAAGCCCCATATGTCACTGCAGGTCCCCTTCTACTGGGGATGTAGTCACACTGGTTATTTCTCCCCATTCAGGGAGACATCACAGAACTGCCTACAATTTAAAGACAACTAAAATTTTGCTACTATAAATTAGTTTGAATTTATACCCCACCCAAGGCACTCTAGACTCTAAGAAATTAGATGTGCTGCATCTCTCCCTCTCCGTATGTGGCACTTTCTAAGATATCTTTGAATAAACGAAGACATTGTGTTGAGAAGGGCAAGGAGCATCTGTTGATGGCTGGGCCAGGCCCACTAGCATCTCTTGCTGCGAAGATTGCCAGAAACGTCCACTTGTGGATTTTGTCCGAGAGCCAGCTTGTTGAATCTGCTGGACCAGCTCCCCCACCGACCCCAAAATGCGGTTGGCCTGTCCAAGATCATCCCTCCAGCTAAGGCTAACACTTCGCAATCCAAATACTGAATAGACAAGTGACTAAAAACTTTGTAGGGCGCGTTAAATTCAACTAACCAAATAGCTAGGCCAAACCAGGTTCAGATAGGTAGAGGTGATAATGCAGGTTCCTTCTGGTTCCTTTAATTTCTTTTTAAGCCCGTTTTAATCCCCAAATTGTTGCTTCAACCCTATCATTCCTAGGGAGTCAGGTACTATGCTCCCCACACACACATACACCCCCATATATCATAGGAATTTTAAAAAAACAAATTACTTCATTCGGGATGACCATCATTGGTCATCAACCTTACCTCTACAATATTTTTTTTTAAAGAGTATTTTGTTCGAAGGGGAATTGGAAAGAAAATGAGTAGTTGTTTTGTTTAAATGCAAGGACAGCCCGTGCCTTGCAAGTTACAAGCGGTGCTTAAGCAAGCCTGGGAAGATGAACTTGTCACTAGCAGAAATCTCAGACTTCTGTTTTGACATTTTTCACTTATTTCGAAATGGAGACTGTGTGCAAATTTGTGCTCAGCATGCCCTCTGCACTGAGCTCCTATTCCAGCTTTAACAGATCAGCTTGCCTTGCCTCTTCAGAAAGCTGACTTCACTCTCTGATCTAAACCCCACTCCCTTTGCCCAGCCCAGCTGCATCTTGAAGGATCTTCTTTATTCCTATTGCCAGTGGAATCCCTTTCATATTCATGCACTCCCTCTCCACATCTAACCCCTAGTTAATTAGACATCTGTGGCTAATCACAATCCTTCCGAAATCCTTCACTTGGTTAATGCTGTCAACAAGTGGATAATTTTCTTGATGCATTCACATCATGTCAACAATCCACATTAAATATAAGTAAATGTGATGTTTATAAGCAATCAATTCAACTGGAATAAAGAATGGGTGCGTTTGCCATGTTACTGAAATGCTTGGGAACCACTGCCCTAATCTATTGGTTCTAATTCCCAGTATTTCCGAACTTCCCAGCAAGTGTTAATAGTACTGAAATTATCAGAGCAAGCAAGATTCTTAAATTTTTTGATCCATGTTGTCTATCAAGTGTTACTAACATACTAAACCATCAAGTAGTTTCTTGGTGCATTTTAGAAAGTGTTTTTTCGAGGTAAGTTTCTATGGCAGTCTAATTGTCTTTTAGTTTTAATACAATGGCCTTAAAGTTACAAGCATTATTTAACCAACCAGCAAAACGTCAACTTACAAATTATTCAATATGAAATAAACAGTAATTGTAAACAACCAAAATTCCAACAAATCAAATACTTGCCCTCTGTAATAACCACTTATTTATCTTGAATAATGTAAAATAGGCTAAATTTTCACAATAATGCACATTTGTAATGACCATTCAGTACAAGTATGTCGCGTTTTTGACTATGTCAAAATAACATTTTTTTCCCGATGGCCAATTGACTAAAGAAACATGAAGCCAAGCAAAACAGAAGGCAATCCAAATTCAATTTCTCCTTTGTGGCAAGTTAATTGATCTTTGTTAGGCTATAGCAATCGACTGCACTAGCCCCTCATGGGGAAAAATCCACCGTGGTTTCACTCCTGATCAGTGATATTTCATTCAATCTGTTCAGCGGCTACATTGTGAGCGAACAGTTTACTTTCATTCAATCTGTTCAGCGGCTACATTGTGAGCGAACAGTTCACTTTCTACAGACTTTTTTTTTAAGATTCAGAATTTGACTACTCCTGTAACATGAGCCTTCAATCCATAAGTTCCAAAGAACGTAGTCACAATTTGTAATGTCCTATGTTAGAGCTTGTGAGTTTTAAACAAAGTGGTTTACACATGTAGATTCAAAATAATACACAATAGTTTATTGAAAGAGATGTGCTCTGCACAGAACATAAACCAAACATCAGCCTGTGAAACACCCCAAAGAAATCACCATCAAATCATGTGACTGGCTCTTAAAGCAATTATGCAACTACTTAACTAGATAACACAAGTATCCCAGTAAAGTGCCCAGGGATCAAACAGCTTACTATTTTAGGTCGGGAAAGAGCAGTTAAATGCAAAGACAGTCAGAGCACTGGTGCTACATTGTCATGTGGACCATTAACAAATTCATACCTGTTACAGAACTAATGTATTATGTTGTCACAAGCAAATAGCTAATAAAGCACAACAGTCAGGATTTGAGGACATTTCCTTAAAGACCTTAGACACAACACATACTTAATAAATCTAATAATGACATCTTCTCACATTAGCACGTCATAAATTTTCTTCTTTAAAACAAATACCCAATAGGATAAGCACCTTACATTTCCCATTTTTAACAAAAAATTAAAAGGCAATAGTTATTTCTAGCCTCCAGATAATGCCACTTAGCAAACCTCCATGTTCAAAAATCAAGTCAAGCAAAACATACTTCACTCTTGTATGGAAGCTTTCATTTGGAAGTCATTGCCCACAATAACACTTCCTTACTTGTATTTCATCTTCTCATCCATATCATCTGGGGGTTCCTGGGTGATATACGTGACTAGATCTTCCATGCTCTGTGGTCGGACCAGAAAGTCCAACAATTTGCGGTTCTGAGCTTTACATTCCTGCAAAACATCTTCCTCATCCATTAGTTCAGTAAGGGTCACATCTTCCTTCTCCAGGAGTGTATCTATATGGGACGACGTGTGAAGATCAAACTTCCAAAACATGATGCACTGATTTGAAAGAAAAAAAAGCAAGGTCATTCGGAGTGCAGCTATAGCTGAACAAGAAAAAATCTGTTCTATTTACATCAGAAAACAGGGTGTGATCAGTTTCTCTTGGTAGCTCAATGGTTAATGTATCACAAAAGATAAGATCATACATAAAGGTCAATCTCTAATATATGCAGAGTGCACTTGAGAGACCTACCTAAAAGTGGAAAAAAATCTGAGACAAGGAATATGGCATACCGAATCTCGGTGAACAGGGAACCAAAGGTTTACGTGACAGTGGAATTGGAAGTATTTTAACAATGACTACAAAGCGATTGGTGATCAAATGATGAGTTCACAATTTTACAGGATCAGTTAATGTATGTCTGGCATAAATGTGCCTATAATATTCATCTGATGATGAAACCTGCTCTGTTGCGTTCAAGCTTTCCTGATGCTAAGGAAAGTTTGGTAGTTCTATTTTTGGAGGAAAAAAAATTTGGGATTCAAAATTGCTCTTCAGCTGTTACCAAATGAAAGGAATGAGAAGAATATGAGAAACAATGCAAGCAAGAAAATGAAAATGATATAAAACACTATTAAATTGGGGGCACGGGGGTGGAAGAAAGTGTATTAATAGTGAGTCAATGTGAGGGTTCAGTTCACCCACAAATAACTTTGCAGGGAATAATTCCATAATTCTCTTTGTAACCACTTGTTCCAGCTCTAACTTTCTTCAATTCTAGGTTGCATTTGCTTCCAATCAACTGTAGGGGTGCATTTAGCAAACATGTCATTGCCAGCAACGCTACAGATAGCAGCCTATCTGCACCAAGGAACAAGACCATCCATAACATTGAGCAAAGTAAAGGTATTTAAACAAGTTCAGCATCTACAAAAATGTGTTTCTTTTCCACCAAAGTTAAGGATTGCAGTTTTCAAATTTCTTATCATACTTTTGTGAGGTCATTCAGTACACATTTTGGCTGCCATCTTTGAACGCTTCTAAATTATTTAAGCAATACTCATGAGGCATGAGATGTGAAGATATAAATGGTAACATATAAATTAAAGCCATGTCCTTTTGTTCAATGCGTTTATATAGTATAAAGCACTTTTAATCCTTTTCTCCCTCCCTGCAGAAGACATCCGACCTGATCACAACTCTCCAAGGAGTTCAAACATTCTCCAATTTGATACAGCCAAACTAATACTTTCTGAAAAATAACCAGCACTAGGATTGGGCAACAAATGCTGGCCTTGCCAACGACACCCATTTCTCAAAGAATTTTTAAAAATTTCAGCCATTTTGTTATAGGTGAAGCAGTTGAGGCTACCTCATTGAATGTTTTTAAGGCAAGGATAGGTAAATTATAAGGATATCATGTAATTAGTACAAATATAGTGCAACATTAATACTTCAAGCTAGATAACTGGTGTCATTTTTCACTTAGGTCTCATTACTAAAATAGGATTCAACATTAAACTCACATCAATTGCAAAACATCAAGTTAATGACCAAGCAGTGCCACTCAGATGGGGGGTGGGGAGGCGGCTGGAAGAGAGTCGGGTGAAAGGAAAAGTATCAGGGAGAAGGGGGTTCCGGGGGACACTTGTGGGTTGAACTGTGTCTGTTTCAATGCTAGGAGTGTGGCAGGGAAAACGGATGAGCTTAGGGCCTTGATGTTTGTGAGGCAGTTAGATGTGGTGGCTGTAACAGAGGCATGGTTAAGGGAAGGGCAGGACTGGCAGCTGAATGTTCCTGGGTACAAGTGTTTTAGGTGTGACAGAGGAGGGTTGAAGAGAGGTGGAGGGGTGGCACTGTTAGTCAAGGAAAGCATCACAGTAGTGCAGAGGGAGGACAATATAGAAGAGATAGGGATTGAGTCACTGTGGGTGGAGTTGAGGAATAAAAAGGGAGAGATTACGTTGCTAGGGGTGTATTATAGGCCACCCAACAGCCCGAGGTCAGTGGAGGAAGGCATTTGCAGGGGCATTTTGGATAGGTGCAGGAAGAATAGGGTGGTTGTAGTGGGTGACTTTAATCTTCCTGGAGTGAATTGGAGGGGGCCTAGAGCTGGGGGTACGGAGGGAGAGGAGTTTGTGAAATGTGTTTTGGAAGGGTCTCTAGAGCAGTATGTAACTAGTCCGACTAGGGCAGGGGCTATACTGGATTTAGTGTTGGGTAATGAGCCGGGGCAGGTGGGAGAGGTAGAGGTAGGCGAACATGCGGCTAATAGTGACCACAAGTCCATCTACTTTAGGATAAAAATGGAAAGGGACGAGTGCCGGCCGAACGGGAGTGTGCTGAACTGGGGAAAGGCGAACTATGGCAGGATTAGGAGGGAGCTGCAGGACACTGATTGGGAGGGACTGTTAGCTGGCAAGTCCACGGTTGGCAAGTGGGAGGCTTTTAAGGGCAAAATGAAATGGCTGCAGGGGAGGTATGTTCCGGTTAAGCGGAAGGATGGGAAAGGTAGGATTAGAGAGCCGTGGATTACAGGGGGTATTGAAGACTTGGTCAGGAAGAAGAGGGAGGCGTATGTTAGGTCGAAACGACTGGGTACGGAGAGTGCGCTGGAGGAATATAGAGAGAGTAGGAGGGAGCTAAAAAGGGGAATTAGAAGGGCGAAGAGAGGGCATGAAATGGCTTTGGCTGGTAGGATTAAGGAAAATCCGAAGGCATTTTATTCCTATATTAGGAGCAAGAGAGTAGTTAGAGGGAAAATTGGTCCTCTTAGGGACAAAAGTGGGGAGATACGTATTGAGTCGGAGGGAATGGGGGAGCTCCTGAATGAATGCTTTGCGTCGGTATTCACGAAGGAGAGGGGTTCGGAATCGTGCGGTCTGTTAGAGGGAGCTGAGGATCAGCTGCAGGAAATATCTATTACGAGGGAGGAAGTGCTAGGGCTTTTAGGTAGCGTAAGGACGGATAAAGTTCCGGGGCCTGATGGTATTTATCCCAGGCTGCTTAGGGAGATGAAAGATGAAATTGCTGGGCCTCTGGCGCAAATCTTTGTCTCTTCTTTGGACACAGGTGAGGTCCCAGAAGACTGGAGGGTAGCAAATGTGGTACCGCTGTTCAAAAAAGGTAGCAGGGATAACCCTGGAAATTATAGGCCGGCGAGTTTGACATCGGTGGTAGGGAAATTAATGGAAAAAGTACTTAGGGGTAGGATGTATGTGCATTTGGAGCGTTGCGGTCTGATTGGGGATACGCAACATGGCTTTGTTAGAGGGAGGTCTTGCCTTACGAATCTGGTGGAATTCTTTGAGGAGGTGACAAAAACGGTTGACGATGGGAGAGCCGTTGATGTCATCTATATGGATTTCAGTAAGGCGTTTGACAAAGTCCCTCATGGTAGGCTGGTAGAAAAGGTTAAGGCGCATGGGATACGAGGTCAGGTAGCTAGGTGGATTGAGAACTGGCTGGGTAATAGGAGACAGAGGGTAGTTGTGGAGGGGACTTTGTCCGGCTGGAGGCCAGTGACCAGTGGTGTGCCGCAGGGCTCAGTACTGGGACCTCTCCTCTTTGTAGTCTACATAAATGACTTGGAAGAGAGCGTAGGTGGTGTGATCAGCAAGTTTGCTGATGACACCAAGATGGCAGGGTTGGCGGGTACCGAAGTGGATTGTGAGGTGATACAACAGGATATAGATAGGTTGGTGCATTGGGCAGATAGGTGGCAGATGGAATTTAATCCTGACAAATGCGAGGTGATGCATTTTGGAAGGAATAATGTAGAGAGGAGTTATGTGATTAAAGGTAGACAAATTAGGAGTATAGAAACACAGAGGGACCTGGGAGTGCAGGTTCACAAATCCATGAAGGTTGCGACACAAGTGGAGAATGTTGTCAGGAAGGCTTATGGAATGCTAGCCTTTATAGGAAGGGGTATAGAGTATAAAAGCTGCCGTCTAATGCTTCAGTTGTATAGAACGTTGGTTAGACCGCATTTGGAGTACTGCGTCCAGTTCTGGTCACCTTACTACCGGAAGGACGTGGAGGCTCTGGAAAGGGTGCAGAGGAGGTTTACCAGGATGTTGCCTGGCATGGAGGGACTGGGTTACGAGGAAAGGTTGGAGAAACTGGGACTGTTCTCCTTGGAAAGACGGAGATTGAGGGGGGACATGATAGAGGTATATAAGATACTGAAGGGAATAGACAGAGTCAATAGTGAGAGACTGCTCCCTAGATTGGTTACAAATACAAGAGGACATGATTTAAGGGTGAGGGGGGAGAGATATAATTTGGATATGAGAGGAAGGTTCTTTACGCAGAGAGTTGTGGGGGTATGGAACGCGCTACCGAGTAGGGTGGTGGAGGCGGGAACGTTGGACTCGTTTAAGGTTCGGTTAGATAGACACATGAGTGAAACGAGGATGGAGGGTTATGGTAGGGGTTATTAAATAAGGGTTAGAACCTCGGGAGACACCGGAAAGGCAGGCTTGTGATTAACGTTTTTGTCTTTATTCCGCAGGTGGAGGTCCACCTCGTTGTCAAACGAGGGGCATGCACACGGTGGGTCGTGCGTGGGCTACTCTTGGAGGTTCCGGGAGTGGCCTAGTACTTCGTGTCGGTGTGTGTGCTTGATCCTGGACCGGTGGACGGGCGCCGCAACAGCTCGGTGACTAGCACTGCTAGCTGTGCAGATACATGGATTTGGGCCTGTGTCTGTGGGAGTTTGTGCATTCTCCCTGTGGATGCGTGGGTTTCCTCCGGGCGCTCCGGTTTCCTCCCACACCCCAAAGATATGCTCTTAGGCTGATTGGTTTTACCAAATTGACACTATTCTCCCCTGAATCTGGCTAAGTCAGGGGTTCTATTCGTAGACACGCAGGGTAGAATAGGTGTAAGGTGATGCGGCGGCGCGGGCTTGTTGGGCCGAAGGGCCTGTTTCCCGTGCTGGGTTGTTCTTTGTTCAGATAGCACCTTCTACGTGTTTACATGTAACCATGCATCTGTTCCTTGCTTGAAGCTGCTGTACTGTACCATTTACCCATAAACAGTGAGCATCATCAGTCTTGCCATTATTTTGACAGCAAATTTGAAGCTTACTTCACAGAATTATAAATCAGGATACCTTCCTTTGATAGGCTAATAGTTACAAACATTTTGGGGAAGTAATGAAATCAGTTCACTGCATTTGCAAGGACCCAATACTTTAGAGACTAAGCTATCACGATTAATTCCATCCTGGAAGAACTTCAAACTGGAATGGGATTTCAAAGCCCCACTCATTAACTTGGAGGATACATCAAATGGTTATACTGGATTAAAAGCTTTATGCCTGCAATTGCATAAATGGTAAACAACGATTCTGAGAACAGAAGGATTTCACTCAGTGTGGATCTGGGTAAGATATTGAGTCGGTGCAGATTTAATGGGCAAATGGCCTCCCTCTGCACCGTAGGAATTCTATGAATCCAAGCTAAGACTTCAGTGCAGGACAGGAGTGCTGCGCTTCTGGAGGTGCCATCTTCCGTACGAGATTTTAAACAAATCCCCTACTCTCCATATACAGTGGAAAAAGATGTCATGGCACTATTCAAAGGAAAGCAGCAGAGCTCTGTGATCTTCCAGCCAATATTCATCAATCAATTAGAATCAGTAAAACAGATTGTCTGATCGTTGCAATTTCTGGAACTTTGCTGTAAGCAAATTACCTTCCACTTTTGTAAGTCCCAAGGACACCATGATTTTGCAGTTGCCTATTTTAGAAATTCTTGGCTGTCCAGAAAATGGTATTGGCCATTCCACAAGATCGGAAATCAATTGTGACCCGATTGCAAAGAATGCACCAATAAAACCAGCCAGATACATGAATATTTTTGCACTAATTATTGAATAACTAGAATAAAAATTTACCCTTCATCACGCTTGGATTTCAAACCAAATGAGAAAACGCTAACAAACTTTGGTAACATTCGTTAGCAGACCATTAGGACATACATTGTTCAAAATATCAAGTGTTTAGGAAGGATAGGCAGGAGGAAAGAGGGGGTGGCGTAGCTCTGCTGATTAAGGATAGTATCAAGGTGGTAGCAAGGGATGATATCGGAGCCAAAGAGCAGAAAGTGGAATCGTTGTGGGTGGAGATTAGGAACAGCAAAGGGAGGAAGACGCTGGTGGGTGTCGTCTATAGGCCACCAAATAATGATCTGGAGGTGGGGCGGGCTGTTAACGCGCAAATAAGTGCGGCGTGCAGGAATGGGACGGCAGTAGTTATGGGAGATTTCAATCTGCATATTGATTGGTCGACCCATGTTGGACGAGGTGGGCTCGAGGAGTTGTTCTTGGAATGCTGCCGGGATAATTTCCTTGAACAGTGTGTGTTGGAGCCGACGAGGGAGCGAGCTATCTTGGATCTGGTGCTATGTAATGAGCTGGGTAGAATTAGGGACTTTGCGGTGAAGGATCCTCTTGGAGAGAGTGATCATTGCATGGTGGAGTTTCTGTTGCAGATGGAGGAGGAGAAAGTGGGTTCCTGGACACGCGTCCTTTGTTTGAATAGAGGGGAGTATGGTAGGATGAGAGAAGAATTGGCGAATGTGGACTGGGGGAGCACGTTGGAAGGTAGGTCTGCTGAGGAGCAGTGGAGGATCTTTAAGGAGATCTTTCTTGGTGTTCAGCAGAAATTTATTCCGATGGTCAAAAAGGACAGTAGGAGGAGAGGTAATAAGCCGTGGATAACGAAGGAGGTGAAGGAAAGTGTTAAATTAAAAGCGGAGGAATTTAGAGTAGCTAAGAGCAGTGGGCGAGAAGAGGATTGGGAAAGGTTTAAATGTCAACAAAGATTGACAAAGAAGTTGATAAAGGAGGGTAGGAGAAGCTATGAAGCTGGGCTAGCACTTAATATAAAAAAGGATAGCAAGAGTTTTTATAAATATATAAAAAGGAAGAGGCTGGCTAGGGTGAACGTTGGTCCTTTAGAGGATGAGAAAGGGGACCTAGTGGTAGGGGATGGGGAAATGGCTAAGGTCTTGAATAACTTTTTTGTTTCTGTCTTCACGGAGGAGGACGTGAATAATTTGCCGGGTGTTAGCGATGGAAAGGTGGTAGGACTGGAGGGTCTTAATGACATTACTGTTACTAGAGAGGTGGTGCTCGACAGACTGGAGGGGCTGATTGTGGACAAGTCGCCAGGACCGGATGGAATGCATCCGAGGGTTCTGAAAGAAATGGCGGAGGTTATAGTGGATGCCTTGGTGGTTATTTTCCAGACGTCGCTGGATTCCGGGGAAGTGCCGGAAGATTGGAAAACGGCTAATGTTACGCCGTTGTTTAAGAAGGGTGCCAGGCAAAAGGCGGGGAATTATAGGCCGGTTAGTTTAACGTCTGTGGTAGGTAAAATGTTAGAATCCGTCATTAAGGAGGAAATTGCGAGGCATCTTGAAGGGAATTGCTTGATAGGGCAGACGCAACACGGTTTCATTAAAGGGAAGTCGTGTCTGACAAATTTACTGGAGTTCTATGAGGATGTGTCTAGGGCGGTGGATAGAGGAGAGCCGGTGGATGTGGTCTTTCTGGATTTTCAGAAGGCGTTTGACAAGGTACCTCACAAGAGGTTACTGCAGAAGGTCAGGGGACATGGAGTTGGGGGTAGGGTGTTAGCGTGGATAGAGGATTGGTTGTCAAATAGGAGGCAGAGAGTGGGGGTCAATGGGTGCTATTCGGATTGGCGGTTGGTGACTAGTGGGGTGCCCCAGGGGTCGGTGCTGGGGCCTCAGCTATTTACCATTTATATAGATGATCTGGAGGAGGGAACCGAGTGCAGGGTGTCAAAATTTGCTGATGACACCAAGATTGGGGGAAAGGCAAATTGTGCGGAGGGTGTGGAGAGTCTGCAGAAGGATCTAGATAGGCTGGGCGAATGGGCCAGGAAATGGCAAATGGAATTTAATGTTGGCAAGTGTGAGGTGGTCCACTTTGGTAGGAAGAATGGTAGGAAGGACTATTACTTACGTGGCGAAAAACTGCAGCAGGCGACGGTGCAGAGGGACCTCGGGGTCCTTGTGCATGAGTCGCAAAAACCCAGCTTGCAGGTGCAGCAGGTGGTCAGGAACGCGAATGGGATGCTGGCCTTCATAGCGAGGGGGATTGAATATAAAAGTAGGGAGGTCTTGCTGCAGCTGTATAGGGCATTGGTGAGGCCGCAACTGGAGTACTGTGTGCAGTTTTGGGCGCCGCACCTGCGCAAGGATATTTTGGCCCTGGAGGGAGTGCAGAGGAGGTTTACTAGGCTGATACCGGAGTTGAGGGGATTGAGCTATGAGGAGAGGCTGAATAAACTAGGCTTGTACTCGTTAGAGTTTAGAAGAATGAGGGGAGATCTCATTGAGACGTATAAGATGATGAATGGGATGGATAGGATAGAGGTGGAGAGACTCTTCCCGCTCAAAAAAGACAGTAGGACTCGGGGGCACAGCCTCAAGATAAGGGGGAGGCGGTTTAGAACGGAGTTGAGGAGGAACTTCTTCACTCAAAGGGTGGTGAATCTCTGGAATTCTCTGCCCGTTGAAGTGGTGGAGGCTGCCTCGCTAAATATTTTTAAGAAGCGGGTTGATGGGTTCTTGATAAGAGAGGGGATTAAGGGTTATGGGGAGAGGGCGGGAAAGTGGAACTGAGCCACGACAGATCAGCCATGATCTTATTGAATGGCGGGGCAGGCTCGAAGGGCTAGATGGCCTACTCCTGCTCCTATTTCTTATGTTCTTATGTTCTTAAAATGCACAGAATTATAAATTGGCCTTTTGTCAGGCAAGAAATACAAAGTTGAATGAGAAATTGCAAAATCTGGTTTCAGTTTTATTTTATTACATATGACAAAGTACCTACAGCACCGCAACAGGCCATTCAGCCTCACTGATCAATGCCAGCACTTGTGCAACATGAGTTTTCTCCCAGCCGCCTTAATCTAACCCCGTGAACCTATCCTTTCTCCCTTACGTGCTTACTTAGCTTCTCCTTCAAATGCATCTCTGTTAATAGTCTCAACTACTCCATCTGGTATACAAGTTCCATATTCTAACCACTTTCTGGTGAAGATGTTTCTCCTGAATTGCCTATTGGCATTACTTGTGAATATTGTATACTTAAAACCTCTAGCTCTGATATTCCTCAAAAGGAAACAGCCTTTTCTATATCAATCCCATTAAATCATTTCATAATGTTGAACCTGTTGAGGGCTGTATGTGTGGGCATCTGTATGGTGGATGCAGTATGTGGATAAATGCGAGCTTATTCACTTTGGTAGCTACAGTAGAAAGAGATTATTACTTGAATGAGTGTAAATTGAGAGACGTGGATACTCAATGATACGTTGGTCCTCAAGCATCAGTCGCTGAAAATACAGAGGTACAGCTGGCAATAAAGAAGGCAAATGATACGTTGGTCATCACAGCAAGAGGATTTGAGTATAGGGATAAGGATGTTTTGCTGCAATTGTACAGGGTGTTGGTGAGGCCACATCTGGAGTAGTGTGTACAGTTTTGGTGTTCTTATCTGAGGAGGGATGTCCTTGCTACAGAGGGAGTACAGCAAAGGTTTACCAGGCTGATTCCTGGGATGGCAGGTTTGTCATATGATGAGAGACTAAGTCAGCCAGGAATACATTCAGTGGAGTTTAAAAGAGTGAGGTGGGAAGGATCTCATAGAAACTTATAAAATTCGAACATGGTTAGACAGGGTAGATTCAGAAAGGATGGGTGGTACAGTAGTTAGCATTGCTGCCTCACAACTCCAGGGACCTGGATTCAATTCTCGACTAGGGTACCTGTCTGCGTGGAGTTTGCACATTCTCCTCCAGGTGCTCCTGTTCCCTCCCACAGTCCAAAGAGGTGCACATTATGTTAATTAGCCATGCTAAAGTGCCCATAGTGTCCCAGGATGTTTAGGTTAGAGGGATTAGCGGGGTAAATGTGTGGGGTTGAGAGGATAGAACCTGGGGTGGGATTGTGGTTAGTGCAGACTTGATGGGCCAAATGGCCTCCTTCTGCACTGTTGGGCTTCTATGAATGTTCCTAATGGTGGGGGTGTCCAGAACTAGGAGTCATAGTTTGAGGATAAGGGGTAAACCTTTTAGAACTGAGGTAAGGAAAAATGTCTTCACCCAGAGGGTGGTGAATGTGTGGAATTCACTACCACAGAATGTAGTTGAGGCGAAAACACTGTCTGACTTCAAGAAGAAATTAGAAATAGTTCTTGGGGCTAAAGAGACCAAGGGATATGGATGGAGGGGAGAAAGTGGGGGGGAAAATCAGGATATTGAATTTGATGATCAGCTGTCATCAAAACGAATGGCAGAACAGGCTCAAAAGGGCTGAATGGCCTACGGCTGCTTCTAGTTTCTATTAGAACCTCCCATCAAGTCATCCCTCAAGAGTATTTTCTTTCCAGAAAAGCCCAGCCAGTTCAATCTTTCCAGATAGATATAACTTCTTGGATCAGGTACCATTCCTGTAAATCTTGTCTTGTCTCTTCTTTAGCAACTGAAACTATACTGTTCACAGCCCTCCAAATATGGTCTAAGTAAAGCTCTATTCGAATTTAACACAATTTCTCTGTTTTTCAATTCTATTCTTCTAAAAATGAATTCAGTTTGCCTTTTCAGGGTTTCGTTAACCTGCCTCACTATTTTCAGCGATTTGTGTATTTGTACTTCTACTGCTCGTAATCCTTCTGCACCTCTATTCTGTTTGATCACTTATTTTCCAAGGAGTATGTGACCTCGTTACTGAAAGTCATTTTCCAACTGTACATCTATTCTGCGAGTTTGTTTCCTTCTATCTTAATCCTCCTATTAATTGCACTCTCCATTTGGTCAGCAGCAAATTTTGAGATTGTACTATCAATTTCAGAATCCAAACCACTTATGTTAAATGGTGAACAGCGCTCCCAATGGTCATGAATTTCCATTTCCCACCATTTGCCAATTTGAGTAACTATATTTAATAGGATGGATGGTAAAAACAGAAAAGGTGTGTACTTATTTTACGACAAGGAGTCATTTGGAGGAATTTTCAGATCTAATTTTCCAATTGTGTCCATAGAGGAATTCCAGGTCATGATCCAACATTTTTTATTTACTTTGTAGCTCTTCTTACAGTTGAATATACTCTAGTTCCAAAGGCTGATATAAATCATAAACATAAATGAGTTTTTTTTAACATCAATTGTAGTATATTATTAACATGTCAGTATCTACATGTACACTGACAATGCCCAGCTCTCAACCATCCACTGTCTATAACTTCACAGACCACTTGTTCAACATCCCTAGAAAACATCCTCGCTGGATGCATCATAGCTTAGTATGGTACCTGCCCTAAGACTGCAAGAAACAACAAAGGATTGTGAACATAGCCCAGTCCATCACACAAACCAGCCTCCCATCCAGTGACTCTATCTACCGCTGCCTTAGAAAAGCATAATCAAGGACCTAATGCACCCCGGACATACTCTCTTCCACCTTCATCCATAAGGGAAAAGATACAAAAGTCTGAGATCATGTACCAACCAACTCAAGATAAGCTTCTTCCTTGCTGCCATCAGACTCTTGAATGGACTTAACGCGCACTAAGTTAATCTTTCTCTATACCCTAGCTGTGACTGTAACACTGCATTCTGCACTCCTTTTCTTTTCTTCGTACAGTATGCTTTGTCTGTATAGCATGCAAGAAACAATAATTTTCACTGTATACTAATACATGTGACTATAATAAATCAAATTAACATCCAATACTGGATGAGTAGAAATTTCCTCCAATTAAATATTGGAAGACTAAAACTATTATCTTCAGTTTCCATGATAAACTGCACTTCTTAGCCACTGATTTCACCCATCTTTGAGGCTGCACCAGATGGTTCTGACCCCAAGATGGACTTCCTCCAAACATAAGTCTGTGTCATCACTAAGTTCACCTATTTTTATTTCTAACGCTGCCCATCTCGATCCCTGACTCAGCTCATCTGCTGCTGAAATAATCATTCACAACTTCTGTTGCCTTTAGATTTGACTATTCATCCAGGTCATCCCAAACTGCCAGTATCCTTAATCACATCAAGGCCTGTTCACCTATCATCCCTGCACTTGCTGATGTACACTGGCTTCTGGTTACATAACATCCCCATTTCAAAATTCTCACCTTAGCTTAAAATTCCTTCATGATCCCACCCCTCCTTATCTCTATAACCTTCTGATTTCTCCAAAATAGTGTGGTAGCAACAATCTCTAAACATTTTTAAAATTCAAATTTTTGCTTCATTTTAACAGAAAAGCAGAAGAAAATTATAAGTTGAACATTTCATGCTTTCTGTCAAGGCAACTGTTTATGCTAATTTTCAACAATCCAGTCATGTTCAACTTTCCTTGCTGGTCAATAAAGCTAAGTAGCTTTACAGAATACCAAGATTAGAGAATAAGTACAGTAAAAGGTCTACTGCCCAGTGCTTTATATCCAAGAAAATGAGTTTGGCACACAAAAGTTCAGAAGAACTGGTCCAAGAGAGCAAGGCAGAGACTTTCAGGCCAAGACTGTACAATAGTCTGGAAAGGAGTTCTCGCCATTCATTATCTACAGAGGGGTAGTTGGGGAAAGGGAGAAGAAGTTTGCCCGAGACATATCTGACTTGAAAAGCAAACGCTATCAACAGAAGAAAAAGGGAAATAAGAGTTGTACAGTTGTACCTTTGCACCACTTTCTGGAAGGATTATAGCCTAGAATCCTAACCAATTCAGAACTTCCCTCCCAGTCAACAGCCATGCTCAGGGATGTCGCATCCATCTGCCTCATGCATGAGGCCACATTCTGTTTTGGAACTGGCCCCAGAATTTGCACTTTGTGACATTTACATCCCACGTTTGACCCCTGTGGCGCGAGATCCAACAAAGCAACATGTCAACATATTGTACAGACTTTCCTCCCTTTCTGTGTTGCATTAGTAAGCTCAGAATCACATTGTGCTCTTTTGAAAACTCTTTAAAGTGCAATATATTTCAAATATACCGCTCCCACAACTTCAACGGAGGGAGTAGGCGATAAAGGTTGGGAAAACCACCTCAAAAAGCAGAATTTGATAATCAAAACTCAATTCTACCAAAGGCAGAAATTTCTTATCCATGCTTTAACCTCTAGTCTGATGACTGTTTTGTAACCAGCTGCTTGCTCCTTGGTTCCGCATGTTCTCGTATTTAGGTTGCATGCAACCTGAGATTAAGATGTGTCAGGTTACATGTCCATCAACTGGAGGATCTTCCAGTGGTAAGTCATTCCAAAGTGAAGAATGAAAAGGATTAAACTGTTCAGCCTGTGGCTTGCTACTCCATATTATTAGTATTAAGACTCAGCATACTGTATTTGCTGCTCATGATGCAGTCTATTCCATATTGGAGACTGCTTTGCAGAACATGCCCACTCAGACTGCAAGCACAATCGCAAGATTCCAGCTGTTTGACTTTTACTTCTCTACCCCACCCTCACTGTTCAGCCTCCAATATTGCTCCATTGAAGCTCATAAGAACATAAGAAATAGGAGCAGGAGTAGGCCATCTAGCCCTTCGAGCCTGCCCCGCTATTCAATAAGATCATGGCTGATCTGTCGTGGCTCAGTTCCACATTCCCGCCCTCTCCCCATAACCCTTAATCCCCTTACCTATCAAAAACCTATCAACCCGCGTCTTAAAAATATTGAGCGAGGCAGCCTCCACCACTTCAACAGGCAGAGAATTCCAGAGATTCACCACCCTTTGAGTGAAGAAGTTTCTCCTCAACTCCGTTCTAAACCGCCCCCCCCTTTATCTTGAGGCTGTGCCCTCTAGTCCTACTGTCCTTTCTGAGCAGGAAGAGCCTCTCCACCTCTATCCTATCCATCCCATTCAACATCTTATATGTCGCAATGAGATCTCCCCTCATTCTTCTAAACTTTAACAAGTACAAGCCTAGTTTATTCAGCCTCTCCTCATAGTTCAGCCCCCTCAACTCCGGAATCAGCCTAGTAAACCTCCTCTGCACTCCCTCCAAAGCTCAACACCAAGTGAGGAACAGTCCCCTCACCATTCAATTTAGGCACTTCATAGCCTTCCCAACTCTCAGTGATTTCAGATCAGCCCTCTCCACACCCCCATCAGTTTTTTTACACTACCTGCTCCTGATAATTCAGCATTCACACCTCTGGAACCATCTTTTGTTGCTTCACTTGTCCCATTACCATCTCCTTTAAACTTGTATCACAATCATTTTTATCATTTAATCTCTTCTGACCACAGCCTCTCCACCCATCCCTTTCCTTGGTGCTGTACTTGCTTAATACCCAATGCATCTCTTACATTTTCCAGCTCTGATGAAAAGTTGCCCCCTTGAAACATTAACTCTATTTTCAACTCCACAGATGCTACTTGACTTGCTTTGTATTTCCTGCATTTTCTATTTTCTATATCAGTTGTATTTTGCCAAGAATGTGTCATTATTTTCTATAAAGTCCAGATTTGAAAATAGAACAAAGATTTCTAAAGCAATTCAGATTTCAAGACTTCAATTCTTGCCACTCAACGCCTGGAGAATCAAGCATTCAATGAAAATGGCAAAGAGTATACATAAAAGGTAAAGTGGGAAACCAGAAAGATTGCATTAAAAGCAAATCACCTTCAGGCACTTTTTTTTGGGTTAAAGGGAGCACTGGAGTACAAGTATTTTCAAGAAAGAGAATCTTCAGTAAATGCATAAATCATTTCCTTTTTAAAAATATAGGTTACTGCAGTCCTACATTGGAGGGAAAATGAGGTAACTCACCTGTTCTGGAAACACAGTTTCACAATGGCAGTTCTAGCAAGGTTAAGGAGATGAATCCATAAGATTTAATGAAACAAGACACTGCAAGCAAAAAATAAACAAATTAGTGCCTGGGCAAGTAACTAGTTCCAAAAATACAAAAGGACTAATTTGCCAGAATGAGTAATTCCCAGAAAAACAAATCAACAAAATTCAACTATTTCTCTACCTCAGATTTCATGTTGGGGACATTCAAAAAGGAGATTGAAAATGAAGCAATCACACACTTTAGTCTGCTTATTTTCCAAAATGGACAAGTGCCACACCCAAACATGAGTATAAAAATTTGACCTTAAGACATGCAGATGTGCGTGTCATATTTTCCTCAAAGCTTAACTCACAAAACAAAAAAAATCACTATGTATTTCAAGTTTTTTTTCTAAGCTTATTCAAAACTAGTTCTGCCAACCTCAATCACTTTCTTGTGGCTTTACTGTAAATGCAGCACAGGTCCAAAAGCCAAGTAATTATTATTTATATTGATTATAGTATTTCATCAAATGTTTACCTGCTTTTTTCCTGTTAGCCTAAGTTATAAGCTCCATTCAACTCATCAGTCCTTGCATAAAGTTTATTTATTAGTCACAAGTAGGCTTATATTCACACTGCAATGCAGTTATTATGAAAAATCCGCTAGCCGTCACACTCCGGTGCCTTTTCGCGTATACTGACGGAGAATTTAGCATGGCCAATTCACCTAACCTGCACATCTTTGGATGGTGAGAGAAAAGCAGAGTGCCTGGAGAAAACCCACACAGACACCAGAAGAATGTGCAAATTCCACACAGGCAGTGATCTAAGCCAGGAATCGAATCTGGGTCCTTGGCACTGTGAGACACCAGTGCTAACCATTGTGTCACCGTGCCGTCCTATACTATACTAGATAAATGTCACAAATTATCCAGTCAAACTTGATAAAGAATATGAACTCACATGCACACTTTGCATTTTAAGTCCACAATTCCCATTAAAACGTTTCTTCAGGAAGAAGCAGAAAACACAGTGACATGGTACGTGGGCAACATGGTGGCAGTGGTTAGCACTGCTGCCTCAGAAATTGACCTGGTTCAATTTGCAGATTAGGTCACTGTCTGTGTGGAGTTTGCATGTTTTCCCCATGTCTGCATGGGTTTCCTCCCAGAGTCTGAAAGATGTGCTGGTTAGGTGCATTGGTCATAAGAACATAAGAACATAAGAAATAGGAGCAGGAGTAGGCCATCCAGCCCTTCGAGCCTGCCCCGCCATTCAATAAGATCATGGCTGATCTGTCGCTGCTCAGTTCCACTTTCCCGCCCTCTCCCCATAACCCTTAATCCCCTCGCTTATCAAAAACCCATCAACCCGCGTCTTAAATATATTTAGCGAGGCAGCCTCCACCACTTCAACGGGCAGAGAATTCCAGAGATTCACCACCCTTTGAGTGAAGAAGTTCCTCCTCAACTCCGTTCTAAACCGCTCCCCCTTTATCTTGAGGCTGTGCCCCCTAGTCCTACTGTCCTTTCTGAGCGGGAAGAGTCTCTCCACCTCTATCCTATCCATCCCTTTCAACATCTTATACATCTCAATGAGATCTCCCCTCATTCTTCTAAACTCTAACGAGTACAAGCCCAGTTTATTCAGCCTCTCCTCATAGCTCAATCCCCTCAACTCCGGTATCAGCCTAGTAAACCTCCTCTGCACTCCCTCCAAGGCCAAAATATCTTTGCGCAGGTGCGGCGCCCAAAAATGCACACAGTACTCCAGTTGCGGCCTCACCAATGCCCTATACAGCTGCAGCAAGACCTCCCTACTTTTATATTCAATCCCCCTCGCTATGAAGGCCAGCATCCCATTCGCGTTCCTGACCACCTGCTGCACCTGCAAGCTGGGTTTTTGCGACTCATGCACAAGGACCCCGAGGTCCCTCTGCACCGTCGCCTGCTGCAGTTTTTCGCCACGTAAGTAATAGTCCTTCCTACCATTTTTCCTACCAAAGTGGACCACCTCACACTTGCCAACATTAAATTCCATTTGCCATTTCCTGGCCCATTCGCCCAGCCTATCTAGATCCTTCTGCAGACTCTCCACACCCTCCGCACAATTTGCCTTTCCCCCAATCTTGGTGTCATCAGCAAATTTCGACACTCTACACTCGGTTCCCTCCTCCAGATCATCTATATTAATGGTAAAAAGCTGAGGCCCCAGCATCGACCCCTGGGGCACTCCACTAGTCACCATCCGCCAATCCCAATAGCACCCGTTGACCCCCACTCTCTGCCTCCTATTTGACAACCAATCCTCTATCCACACTAACACCCTACCCCCAACTCCATGTCCCTCGACCTTCTGCAATAACCTTTTGTGAGGCACTTTGTCAAGCGCCTTCTGAAAATCTAGAAAGACTACATCCACCGGCTCTCCTCTATCCACCGCCCTAGACACGTCCTCATAGAACTCCAGTAAATTTGTCAGACACGACTTCCCTTTAATGAAACCGTGCTGCGTCTGCTCTATCAAGCAATTCCCTTCAATATGCCTTGCAATTTCCTCCTTAATGACAGATTCTGACATTTTACCTACCACAGACGTTAAACTAACCGGCCTATAATTCCCCGCCTTTTGCCTGGCACCCTTCTTAAACAACGGCGTAACATTAGCCGTTTTCCAATCATCCGGCACTTCCCCGGAATCCAGCGACGTTTGGAAAATAACCACCAAGGCATCCACTATCACCTCCGCCATTTCTTTCAGAACCCTCGGATGCATTCCATCCGGTCCTGAGGACTTGTCCACAATCAGCCCCTCCAGTCTGTCGAGCACCGCCTTTCTAGTAACAGTAATGTCATTAAGACCCTCCAGTCCTACCACCTTTCTATCGCTAACACCCAGCAAATTATTCACGTCCTCCTCCGTGAAGACAGAAACAAAAAAGTTATTCAATACCTTAGCCATATCCCCATCCCCTACCACTAGGTCCCCTTTCTCATCCTCTAAAGGACCAACATTCACCCTAGCCAGCCTCTTCCTTTTTATATATTTATAAAAACTCTTGCTATCCTTCTTTATATTAAGCGCTAGCCCAGCTTCATAGTTTCTCCTACCCTTCCTTATCAACTTCTTTGTCAATCTTTGTTGACATTTAAACCTCTCCCAATCCTCTTCTCGCCCACTACTCTTAGCTACTCTAAATTCCTCCGCTTTTAGTTTAACACTTTCCTTCACCTCCTTCGTTATCCACGGCTTATTACCTCTCCTCCTACTATCCTTTTTGACCATCGGAATAAATTTCCGTTGAGCACCAAGAAAGATCTCCTTAAAGATCCTCCACTGCTCCTCAACAGACCCTCCCTCCAACGCGCTCTCCCAGTCCACATTCGCCAATTCTTCTCTCATCCTACCGTATTTCCCTCTATTCAAACAAAGGACGCATGTCCGGGAACCCACTTTCTCCTCCTCCATCTGCACCAGAAACTCCATGCTACATTCTCCCTCAGTATATCCGAACGGAGTGTGGCGATTAGGGAATTTTCATAGTAACTTCATTGCAGTGTTAATGTAAGCTACTTGTGACACCAATAAATAAAATAAACTTTAAACATGAATGCACCATATTTTCAACTCCAGAGCTTGGATTTGAGACAAAACCAGATGAATGGAATTATGTCAAATACAAGGAATTTATACAAACGAAGATGCAACGATCTCAATGGACATAAAAATGTCATTTTTCTCAAAGACCACAGTGACTAGAATAAGAAAGAAAATTACACAAGTAGGCATTGCTTTATTGTGAAGGTGAAGACAAACAGAATAAAGACAGTTTTGTTCTGCTCTCAAGCAACAGCATTTGATATGCTAAAAGGGCCTATTTCTGTCCAATAACATTCAACATTTTTTTAAGTTTGTAGAGAAGCTTTCAGTGCATTTATTACATGCAGTTAAGATTTTCTACCAGCGCAAAAATCTACTCATCTTTTGTAACCAAGGTGGTAGAATGCTCAAATAAAAACAGCAAACATTGAAAACACTGAGCGGATCAGGCAATATCTGTGAAAAAGGAACAACTCTGACAAAAGATCACTGAAATGTTAAATCTGTTTTTCTGTCTGCAGATGTTCATACTAAATCACGTTGTAAGGGATGACTATAATTCCCCGATTTGTTGTATTCTTTAAAGAGACCTGAACTGGTTTCTAGTTGGGGCAGCCAGCACTTTTGATAAGGGATATTTATCCTGTAATCTAAATTAGACGCTGTGATCTTCTGGACTATTTTTAAACTGCTCACATAGATTGAGGAGGAATTTCAAAAGATTTTTTCCCTGTGAATTGGCCTGGATTTGTGTGTATATTTTTTGCCTTTTCAAGGATTCTAACAGCTGATGAATTTATTGATGATGCAGTAGGAATCACAACCACGTAGGACAAGTTGGATGGACAAATGCATCTTTCACTGTCATTTTTAGTCGCCCATATCAAAGTGGATATAACGCTACCATGTCTCCAATTAATACTGCTCATAGGCATCATGGAATTATAATTCAGGGTTACTGAACAATAAAACATCAACTGTTGAACAATTGGGACACTTTTAAAATTTGGGGAGATTACCCTGGAAACACCCATCCATACTCCCATTGCTAGACAGCAGAGGTGTGAAACAATGCTCAGTCCTTGCAATCTGCCTACTGCTCATTTCTCAAGATATGCAATTTACTTCTGAATGATAAAGTTTAGTAAATCATAAATCTCAGCATCAAGATCTTCACCATATTTTGTCAACATTGAAGGTGAAGAATTTATTACTATCTTATTCCACGCATCCCTGTCCTAATTCTATTGCCTTTGCTATATATGTAGGGGAAAACAAAAAAAAGGTTTTAATGCCAGTTCCTCACTCATCAGGGAGAGAGTAAATGCATGACAAAAACAAAAATTACATTTTATGGTCAACACCAGCCTTGCCTCCAAACCAATTGTAGTTGTTCAAGCTTCAGATTTTGGAACTTGAGCAGCTATTACTGTAATTGTGGCACATCCATGACGTTGAGCGCTTTGGAAATGCTGGATGACGTGACCACCAGGTCGTCAAGAAAGAGGCAGGCCTAGAACACATCTCGCTCCCAACCAGAATTCAGCTTCAAATACTAATGAAAATTATAGTTATATCAGGAGTGCAACTAGAACCAAATCACTAGCACCACAAGTGGCTTAGCTATACAAAGGGGCATAAAGAAGATTGGAAGAACAATAGTTATTGGAGAGTCAATAGTTGGAGAAACGAAATGTTTCTACAGCCGCAGATGGGAATTAATAATGGCATGTGGCCTCCCTGGTGCAAGGATCAAGCGTGTCACTGAACTGTTGCAGACCACCTTGAGGAGGCATGGCAAATAGCTATCAGTTGTTGTCCACATTGGTACAAACAACATTGTCAAAAAGAGGGTTGAAGTCCTGCAATCAAAATTTAGGGGTTAGGTAGGAAGTTAACAATCAGAACCTCAAAGTAGTAATCTCCAGACTATTCCTGGCACCAAAATAAAATACAAGAACTGAGGATAAAGCAGATTAGTGAGCTGCAGATGTACAGTCATGTGGAAATATATGTTGTGGCTATAATGGAAACCTGACTCAAAAGGGGATGGGGTATTAATTAACTGAGGGGAAACCAACTTCAATGGGTAAGAATTGATCTGATTCAGGTAAGGTGGAATCAAAGGTTGGCAGACAAAACTGTAACGTGAGCTATCCCTAAAGTGGAGATAGTTCCAGCACAATCAAGATAAAAAGGTACAGCAAACAAATCCAGATGATGGGTCAGAGATTCGGAAAGAAGTGTGCCAATGACAGATGTCAGGTGATAACAAAACCAAGAACTGTGCAGAATATAGATGGTTCAGAGGTGAAGTCAATCAGCAAATAAGCAAAGCAAAGATGAAGTATGAGAAGAGACTAGCAGCTAACATAAAAGATAAAACAAAAGTCTTCTGCTGACATATGAATAGCATGAGAATGGCAGAAGGAAAAGTGGTGCCAATCAGGGACCAAAAAGGGGATTTATGCACGGATGCTGGAAGCATAGTTGAGATATTAAATTTATACTTTGCATCAGTCTTTTATCAAGGAAGATACTGTTGCACAGGTCATGGTGAAAGAGGAGGTAATTCAGATGCTCAAATGGTTTAGAATTGGTGCAGAAGTGCTATTGGATTGACTGTCTTCAATTAAAAGTTGATAAAGCACCAAGGCCAAACGTGATACATCCAAGGCTTTAAAGGGAAGCGAGGGTGGAAATTGCAGAGACACTGGACATAATTTTTCACTTTCCTCAAGTTCAAAGGCACCAGATGAAGAGAATCGCAACTGTTTTACCTTTATTCAAAAAAAGGTGTAAAGGTAAGCCCTGCAATGACAGACCAGTCAATCTTAGTGGCAAGGAAGCTTGTAGAAATTATAATCTGGGATAAAAATTACTGGGCAAATATAGTTTAGGCAAGCCAGCATGGATTTGCTAATGGCAAATCATGGTTAACTAATCATTTTTGGTTGAAGACGTACCAGAAGGGTTTGATGAGGTTAATGCTGATGTGCTGTACATGGACTTCCAAAAGTAGTTGATAAACAAACTTAAAAGCAAAGTTAGAATTTAAGGAATAAAAAAGGACAGTAGCAACGTGAAATTGACCAAATGACAGGAAACAGAGAGTAGTGGTTAATGATTGCTTTTCGGAGGCTTCCCACCTCTACCACCCTTTCAGAGTATTCTAGGTTCCCACCACCTCTGGGTGATACAATTTATCTTCTCCTATAAACCTCCTGCTCTTTATCTTAAATCTATGCCCCCTCTGCTAAGGGGAAAACATTCCTTTCTATTCACCCCAACTATGCTCCTCAATTTTATACACCTCTATCAGGTCCCCCCTCAGCCTTCTCCTCTCCAAGGAAAACTACCCAGCCTATCCAGTCTCTCGATAGCCAAAATAGTGCAACCCAGGCAGCATCCTGGGTGAATATCTTCTGCACTTTCTCTAGTGCAATCACTTCCTTCCTTTAGTTGGTGCCCGGAACTGCACATAGTACTCCAGCTATGACCTAAGCAGCGCTTGAGACTGCTCCATGTATTCAATGTCTCAGTTACTAAAGGCAAATATGCCATATGCTTTTTAAACCACCTTATCTACCTGTCCTGCTGTCTTAAGAGATCTATGAACATACACACCAAGGTCCCTCTCTATTTTCCACACTTCCTCTGGTCTGACCATTCATTGTATATTCCCTTACCTTGTTATTCCTCCTAAAATGCGTTACCTCACACTTTTCAGGGTTAGATTCCACTTTCCATTGTTCTGCTCATCTAACCAGCCCATCTATATTGTCATGATTGATTTCAGGGATAAGGAATTTCAGTTTCATATACAGAATAGAGAAGTTAGGACTGTTTCCTTGGAGATCAAAAGTACAAACGAGATACAAAAAGTTTTGTTTGAACCTACAGAAAGCAATGGAAGGAATATTTTAAAAGAAAATTGATACCTCTTTGGGAAAGTGTGCAGATCACCTGCCCTGTGCTGTAAAATATTCATCAACACACAAAGTTGTACACCTTACCCAACTTTAGAAGTAAAGGTTCAGAATAGAGAGATTATTATAAGACAAGCGTAACATAACTAGTTACTTTCCAATTTTCCATCCTTCTACTATACAGATTAGATTTGGAGACCAAACCCTACAAAAGTGAAACCTTTCAAAGTTGAATATGAAATCAACGATTAGGAATAATTTTGAAATGCCACACAAAAATTGTAAAAACACTAATTTGTATGAAAAATTATTCTAAGGTCACCTTTCTAAACACAAATCTTGACTGTTTTAAAAGTGTCCTATTACTGGTAAAAGTTTTACTTTTAAAAAAAATCAATAAACTTTCCACTAACCGGTGCAGCAAATACTGTCCTTCACCAGATCTACATTGCAACCAATCGACTGATTCAGTGTAAACAACTTTACATCAATATTTTCACACTACAAATGGATTTAAACAAAGCAACAGGCAGAATTTTCTCGAGTAATGAAGCGCTGAAAATAAAGTTGACTTATTCAAGCTCATGGCCAATAATATTTTGTGCGAGAGGAGTTTGTCAGTAAAGATCAGGAACTTAACTTTAGAACAGAAGCTAAAAATCTATTTTATTAACTATCAAATAATAAATTAACCTTTTTTGGAAATCCAAACAACCAAATTTAAACAGTATTAGTTTAAAACAATCCTATGGTATTCCAAATGTGCACATGCAGCAAGTAGCAAGGCTCAGCAATTACAGATCATTACAATGTTTTCAGACTCCATTTTTGAAGTAAGCAAACAAACTTAAGCATATTTCCTAAAAAATATTTCTCATTAAACACAAATATAGAAATTAAGCAAGACATTTGGAAAAATCTATTATTTTAGATGCACAGATGTTTGTGAACCAAGATAAGACACATGTTAATTTCCAATAATAAGGCTGCAAGTTCTAAGGTCAGCATGTCAAAGCATTAATTTGTTTGTAACCAATCCACAGTTTAAAGTTGAAATCTGAGAAATATAAAGCATGATGGAAGGTCAGAACAGAATAATCAGAATATCTTTGATTTAAAAAGAGGAACATAAGCTCACATTGTTTTTCTTGTTAAATTTTGTAGAAATATGCTCTTCCAACCATTATGCTTCACTATAGTTAAGGCAACAGGAGGCAAGCGATATTAAGATTAATTATGATGCAAGACCTGATACTTAATTTTTGTAGCTGGCAATAATAGTAGTGCTTAAATAATTTGCTCAAGTTTGATCCACTTGCAATATCTCTCCCACCAGCATTAATAAGAGTATTAACTATAATTGCAATGTCAGATTATAGCAACCACTCAGATTCCAAAGTACACATCAAATAATTCCTACAGTCTGCTCACAATTTAAAGATGGTTATAGCGATGAATTTTAACCTGGTTCAATGTATCTTAGACAAAAACCTGTCATATTAATTATTATTTGTATCAAAGAGAACAAAGAGGAATTTGGAAAGTCAAACTCCAGTAAACCCATGGAAATATAGTCCAACGCACTGGGTTCTGAACCAGGTCCACTTTCATGAGGAAAACCTTACTCTTTAAAAAAAATACAGCAAGTGGATACAATCTGGAATGTACAGCTGAAAGGATAGTGGAAATGGATTCAATCATGATTTTCAAAAGGGAATTGAATAAGCAGCTGAAGGGAAAAAAATTGCAGAGCTACAGGGAGATGGAATAGAAGTGGGATGAGCAAAAATGCTATCACAGCAAGCCAGCACAGACTTGATGGTACAAATGGCCTCATTCTAGGAGCCATACAAACCAGACATGTGATCTAACTAGACCATATTGTTATGGATAGGTCACAGAACAGTTGGCATTGCTTCGGCTCTAGCTAATCTTGTACTGAATTTTACTCAAAGTGCAAATACAGCATAAAATACTCAGTCAAAATCCAGGATTTAGCTCACATTAAATTTAGTGTGCGGCACGGTGGCTAGCACTGCTGCTTCACAGTGCAAAGGACCCAGGTTTGATTCCTGGCTTGGGTCACTGTCTGTACAAAGTCTGAGTGGGTTTCCTCTGGGTGCTCTGGTTTCCTTCCACACTCCAAAGTCATAACGTGGATTGGCAATGCTAAATTTCCCCTTAGTGTCAGGGGGACTAGCTAGGGTAAATACATGGGGTTATGGTGATAGGGCCTGGATGGGATTGTGTTTGGTGCAGACTCAATGAGTCAAATGGCCTACTTTTGCACTGTAGGATTCTATGGATTCCAAGACTGTAAACATTTGGGAGCCATGCATTATTCCCTAAAATACTTTTATTACAAGCTGAAACTTGTAACAAGTAATATCATCATGATGTTCTACTACAAAACAACTGTAGGCTTCAGATCTTATTTTCTCCAACAAGATCAATTTGATTACGCATTCCTAATCTAGCTTCAGTTTTGAATAAATTACTGATTAAATCTGTATAAGGATAGTTTGTAAATATTTTCATTTGAATAATGGTGTCTCTCTCGATATGCACCATACTTCCAGGACTGATCATTTTAAAATATTAAATATAAGTTAGGAATTGGTAACAGTTGGCCAGGCAAGAAAACATTTTCTCAAGTCATGGTTCCATTCAAAATTCCAAACTGTAAACTTTAAACTAGCAGCATGACACAGCAAATCTAGATCAGCCCACAATTTAATTTCCAATGAGGTGCATTTTACACCAGCACACACAAACTTGCCGGGAAAATGACAATTTCCTAAATGCGAAACTAGTTATTCCAGAAAACCAAAATATTCAAATCATTTCAGTTGGCTGCAACTTAAAAATCAAAACAAAATACACGGCTAAGTAAAGACATTTATTAAAATAGAAGTAGCTGCTCAGATGTAAAATTTGTGTGGTGTCAAACCCTGCACTGTTGTCACAAGAACAGGCTGTGTTTTGACAACCTGAACCTTCCCTCTGAAAACTCAGAAATGAATCAATCTGTCACTTCCCGACTAATATATTAGACGCGTCTAATCAGAAAGATACTTCCAAAAATAAAACACTGAAGGGTTCAACTTATAAAGGAAGCTCCTGCCTATATTGGGGTTTCCCAATAGGAAACAGGGAGGTTGGGAACATTAGTAGGACAGCAACAACAACAACACCCACCACCCCCCTCCCTCCCCCGCTCTGCCAGTTATAGAACACAGTAAGAGGGCCCGGCCGCAGTACAAACTCACTCCTTCCTCATCTGAGAAATAAAACAGAGAGAGAAAAAAATATACTGATACGTACCCAGCGGTTTCATAAATCTATTATGCGCAGTTATTAAAACGGGAGAAGGTATTTGTTGCGAGTAATCTGAAATGAGAACGGTGGCTGTAAAGTATTTACTTTAGTTTTAAAAAATGGATGTGTGTGTATTGCCGAAAGCTCGGCGGGAAAGAACAGCAACAAGCCTGACTTTTCAAGATGGCTGCTTCGCCTCTTGTGTGGGTTCAAGCCTTCGAGCGGACGGATGCGGCTTGTTTTGACAATCCCAGCAACCTTTGCGCCGGACTTGTCAATCATTTCCCCCCCCCCCCCCAAGTATTGGATCCGCCTTCCTCCTCCCCTCCCCGCCAGGTCCCCCCAAAACAGGAAACCAGAAGGGCTCCGCTGACAAAAAAACCACGCCCCCCCCTCGAGAAAGGTGACCAATCGGCGGGTAGCAGCGTTGACGTCTACCGCGTCCTCGACGAAGAAGCGACCCCCCTCCCTCCCCCTTCAGCGTTTCCTCTGTCGGCTAATATGGCGGCGCGGGGAGGTGGGTGGTGAGTGCTGAGGAGGAGGTGGAGTAAAATGTCAGTCAGGAAATCGTTCGCTGTGAGTTTATTCCGGTTGAGGCAGGGTTGTGGGGGGAGGGAAAAAGTGTGATATTTCAAAAGAGAAGTGACGGAAGCCTTCCAAATGTAACCAATTCGTCGACCAGAGAGCAAATGAAACAGGAGAGCGTTATAAATAACCGATTTTCAAATTTCGAATAGGCTTTAAAGATGCCGTGTCTTTGTGGGTGTGTTTTGTAAACAAGCCTGCCTCTTGCAAATTTATAAATCTACCCGTTTTTGCATTCTAAGAATCACATCTCTGTCGTAATAGTTTTTTATTCCTATGCAGCTATATTAATAAAGTTATAGGATCAGAGGGAGATCAATCGACAAAGTTATCCAATTCGTCTCATTCCCTACTCCATAGAGATAGATACCATTGAGCCAAGATAAATGACAAGAGCAGAATAAAAAGGTTCTAAGTTAAAGAACCTTTAACTTTAACTTGCAAAGAGCAGATTTGAAGCAAAGCAGGCTTGAGAAAAGCCCTGTAAGTCAGAGCAGATAACTGAAGGATGGTGACTCCTTGCTCCAAGCTCTTTGGAGCACTGGTGTTCTGTTTGACATTGATGAGAATCTGAAATTGTGAAAGATGGAGTGTCCTTGAAGATTCAGAGGAAAGGAAACTCAGGCAGTGAGATTAAACCCTGGAAGTGGATCCTTGTTTAAGCTGTTCAAGTGCCACCAACATTTGGACATTGGAAATCTTTGTTTGCAATACATATAATCCCTACAATACAAAAGGTGGCTATTCAGCCCATCAAGTCTACCAACTTTCCAACAGAGCATCTTTCCCCCCCACTCCACCACTCCACCCCTCCACCCCCCACCCCCCACTCTATCCACATAGCCCCATGTATTTACTGAGCTAATGCCCCTAATGTACATATCGTTGGACACTAAGGGGCAATTTAGCACGGCCAACCCACATTAACCTGCGCATCCTTGGACTCCTGCGAGGAAACCAGAACACCCGGTGGAAACCCATGCAGACGGGGAAAACTTGCAAACTCCACGTGGACTGTGTGACCAGTTGGCACATGATGTGACAAGTGTCTGGATGGGTCGTTGAGCAATCCATAGAATCTGCTTTGGTTGCATTTGCCATTTACTTTGGAGTGTGGTGTTTGCCACAGTTGGCCAGTTGGTTAACCTGTACCACATACTTACCTTGGATGTAAGAATACAAGATAGATTTATGGTATATGGTTTTATCTTTCTGAATTTATATGTGTCTGTAAAATGGTGGGTAACCTGCTGTCCAGGGGCCACATGCTATCTATCTGAATTCTGAGTGTGCCCCATGACAGTTTTGTTGACTGCTGCCCATATGCAACATTACCACATTTCGCTGATTGTCATCCGTGCAGTTTATTTCCTGTCGGTATGACATGACTGATATGCATGTAAAGCAAGAGTAAGTGAAATGAGGTGCATGCTGATAGCACACAACATTGACTGAAAGCCATGTGTCCAAGTTGAAACAAAGTATTTTGTTTTTGAAGTTGATAAAAGTTCTATTAATATATAAATGATTAAGCATTTTCCAAATCTTTTGAAATATTTGGTATGCATTAAATGTATTTAATCTTAATCTTATTCATGGGAGTTATGGTTGGTGAACAAGTCCAACTTTCAATCGGATTACACGTTCCGAATCTAGCTTCAGTTTTGAATAAGTTTAAGTCTGTAAGCTTAAGTCTGTATAAGGATAGTTTGTAAATGTTTCCAATTGAATAATGGTGTATCTCTACATATATGCAATATACTCAGCCAAAAGGCCCCGAGAAAAGGAAAGGGTAAAAAGGACTCCAGTCACCCCGGCTGCCGGCTCGGGGAACGAACGAAAGAACACCAGAACTGATCATTGTAAAATATTAAATATAAGGCCCCTAAGGTGAAAGAGGGCCATTCATAAATCATTTACCAGCCTAGGTTGCCCATCACTGATGTAAAGATATAACTGCGGTGAAGGAATAGTGAATATTTGATTCATATTATAGAACTTGTATTGAGATCTTTCTAACCTTTTCATGTGGTGTAATTTTTTGTTTGTTTAATAAATGTTTTATTCTTTGTGTTAAACGTTCATCAGCAGACTCCTGTGAATTTGTCCAGTAAGTTTCGTCGATTTAAAGAAAGTTAGGATTTATCAAGCTGGACTCTGGAATCTGACTTGTTCAGCAGTAACATTAGCTAGGATTCTAACACCAAGGTGACAGAAATTTGCCTCTGTCCCTGATCCAGTACAACTAAAATGATCTCTATACTGTCAGTAATATGTCCCTCTTCACTTGGTATACACAACAAAATGGTTCCCATAACTCCTCTTTTTACCTGAAAAAACATGTCACCCAACCTTAGCCTATGTTGTTGGAAATGGTTAATTGTTCAGTAATGTTGAAAGGGTTAATTTCAGTGGTTCTGCCTAATGGGCACATTGCCTTATATTTAAGGTTGCTTCAGGATGCACTCTTTAACTTAATGCCGTCACAAACATCCCAGTCATCGGACTAACACTGAGCCAGTCAAGGTCAGTGAGTTCTTGACAGGCCAATATTGGATAGTGTAAATTTCTTTCTCACAGCTTCAGATCCATTACTTTTAAATTAAATCCAAACTCAGGAATATCATTAGAAAAGGGGCGGCACAGTGGTTAACACTGCTGCCTTACGTCTCCAGGGACCTGGGTTCAATTCCCGGCTTGAGGCACTGTCTGTGTGGAGTTTGCACGTCCTCTGGGTTTCCTCTGGGTCTCCGGTTTCTCCAAAGATGTGCAGGTTAGGTTGATTGGCCCTGTTAAATTGCTCCTTAGTGTCCTGGGATGCAAACGTTAAAGAGATTGGTGGAGTAGTGGGAACGGGGCCCGGGTGTGATTGTTGTCGGCGCAGACTCAATTACCCCTTTTTGCACTGTAGAGATTCTATGAAAATACAAATAATAAATATAACCCATCTCTTATTATTTGATTAATTACTCATCCTTCAATTACAAGGTTGAGGTACTTCCTTCTAATCCAATCATTTATTGCCAGTTGGTGACTAATTCATTGTACTGTATGAGGTAAACTTGTGGTAAAAGGTTAGCAACGTTAACATAGCTCCTTTTCTGCTAAAATAAAATGATCTTTAAGATAAAATGATCAAGTTAATCAAGAACATGAAATCTTATTAAATAAAAGTCCAAAATCTAGGTCGGTTTACATGAATGATGTCAGGTGGATAATGCTATTATAACCAAGCTGACTATTGAAGGCTCAGTAACAAACAGAAGCAAAGTTTGAGAAGACTGGCAACTGATGTAAGAGAATCCAAAGGTCTTCTATTGGCATGTAAATAGCAAAAAGGGCCAATTGAAGATCGAGAAAGGGATTTGAATAAGGGACAAAGCTGAGGCATTAAATTAGTACTTTGCATTCCTTTATCAAAGAGAACAACGCTGGCAAAGTCATTGTGAAAGAGGAGGTAGTTGAGACACCACCTGGGTAAAAACTGATAAAGATGATGGATTAGAAAGGTTGGCTGTGCTTAAAATTGATACATTACCAGGACCAAATGAAATGTATCCAAGGATCCTGAGTGAACTAAAAGTAGAATTTGTGAAGGGTCTGGCCATAATAATCCAATTTTTCTTAGATACAGGATGGTCCAGAGAAATGGAGAATTGCAAAAGATTTGTTATGGGCACGTTTAACTAACTTGCTTGAGCTTTTTGATGAGCTATCAGAGAGGGTTAATGATGATATAATTCTCTGCAGTTGCTGTGTTGTGCATAGACTTCCAAAAGACATTTGATAAGGCAAGCCCCTGAGGGAGATAGCCTTAAAACTTTCAGCACACAAGTTACAGAACTGGCAGCGATAGCATATGCAGTCAGCCATCCTGACTTGTTCCCCACACCCGCAGACATACACTCCGAGAGTTTGTATGTCTGCAATAGTTTAAAGACTTCATGCCCCAATGGGAAGCCAGGGTATTCATATCAGCAGATGGGAAACCTCTACCATCAGCCCCACTTAAGATTTATTTTCCAGGCTGCCCAAGACGGGGAGTATGGCATAATTAAAGTAAAGCTACCACTGCATCTCTGCACTTGGGAACATAAGGGTGGATGAATTAGCCAAACAGGGTGCTAGAGAGGGGGAATTTTGGCAACCGATACTTACAGAGCGAATCGAAGCTGTGACTGTTAGCCAGACCAAGATTGAAGACCTAAAACAAGCACAGAGCAGTGACCAGGACCTGAAACAAATTCAGGAAAGGGCAAACCCCATCTCCTTTGAAAAATGGCGAGACGCAATATCAGTACAGAATGGGCTTGTCCTTAAGGACAGCTTATATGTGGTCCCAACCAGGGACCATAAACAAATCATTTTTCAGAACCACGATGTCCAGAACCATCAAGAGGCAGAAACCACAAGTGAGCGAATCAAAGGATTGTGCTGGTGGCCAAACCTACAACAGGATGTGCGGCATTACATTGATAATTGTATTATCTGTGCACAGAACAATCCTGATAAATATGCCCCCAAAGGGGAACTGAGGCATACTCGCCCTGTGGAAAGTTCCTGGACAAATCTCCAGATTGACCGAATTGGTCTCCTACAGCCCGGTGTGGGAGGTTACAAATACATCCAGGTCATCGTAGACACTTTTAATAAATGGGTGGAAGCTTTTCCAACCCGCAGTAACACAGCCAAGGTCACGGCTGACATCCTAGTGCAGCGCATATTCACTAGGGGTGGGGCCTTCCACGCAGCATCAACTCGAACCAGGGCACTCACTTCACTGCCCAGGTAATGCAATGCATAATGGAATTGTTGGCGATACAGCAGCAATTCCACAGTGCTTAACAACCCCAGTCTAGTGGCGCAGTGGACAGGATGAACCGTACCCTCAAGTAAGATCTGTAAGACCATTCAGCAGAACAATCACTCCTGGAACAAAGTCCTCCCCTTCACATTAATGATAGTGCGCAATTCCACATCTAGTTCCACTGGATTCACCCTCCACGTCCTCATGACTGGGCAGCCTATGAGAGGAATTGAATACTCGGGCTGGATGTGTCCGGGCCTGAAGTCATAGCCCTCACCCATGAAAATGCCATGAGAGCCATCCTAGAAAATATACAGGCAGCACAACAGGCTGTAGCCATTAAGGTAGACAAACGGAGGCAGCAACATAAGGTCTATTTTAATGGTAAGGTAAAACCCATTGCATGTGAGGTTGGCAACAGATAATGCTCAAAGTCTTCCAGCCAGGAATGTTCTTGTCCCCCAAATATACCAGACCCTATCGAGTGGTAGATAAGGCCAGCCCCTTGGTATACAAGGTCATGGTAGGCCAGGTGGTATCATGTTAATTGGCGAATGTGGACTGGGAGAGCGCGTTGGAGGGAGGGTCTGTTAAGGAGCAGTGGAGGATCTTTAAGGAGATCTTTCTTGGTGCTCAACGGAAATTTATTCCGATGGTCAAAAAGGATAGTAGGAGGAGAGGTAATAAGCCGTGGATAACAAAGGAGGTGAAGGAAAGTGTTAAACTAAAAGCGGAGGAATTTAGAGTAGCTAAGAGTAGTGGGCGAGAAGAGGATTGGGAGAGGTTTAAATGTCAACAAAGATTGACAAAGAAGTTGATAAGGAAGGGTAGGAGAAACTGTGAAGCTGGGCTAGCGCTTAATATAAAAAAGGATAGCAAGAGTTTTTATAAATATATAAAAAGGAAGAGGCTGGCTAGGGTGAATGTTGGTCCTTTAGAGGATGAGAAAGGGGACCTAGTGGTAGGGGATGGGGATATGGCTAAGGTATTGAATAATTTTTTTGTTTCTGTCTTCACGGAGGAGGACGTGAATAATTTGCCGGGTGTTAGCGATAGAAAGGTGGTAGGACTGGAGGGTCTTAATGACATTACTGTTACTAGAAAGGCGGTGCTCGACAGACTGGAGGGGCTGATTGTGGACAAGTCCCCAGGACCGGATGGAATGCATCCGAGGGTTCTGAAAGAAATGGCGGAGGTGATAGTGGATGCCTTGGTGGTTATTTTCCAAACGTCGCTGGATTCCGGGGAAGTGCCGGATGATTGGAAAACGGCTAATGTTACGCCGTTGTTTAAGAAGGGTGCCAGGCAAAAGGCGGGGAATTATAGGCCGGTTAGTTTAACATCTGTGGTAGGTAAAATGTTAGAATCTGTCATCAAGGAGGAAATTGCGAGGCATCTTGAAGGGAATTGCTTGATAGAGCAGACGCAGCACGGTTTCATTAAAGGGAAGTCGTGTCTGACAAATTTACTGGAGTTCTATGAGGATGTGTCTAGGGCAGTGGATAGAGGAGAGCCGGTGGATGTGGTCTTTCTAGATTTTCAGAAAGCGTTTGACAAAGTGCCTCACAAGAGGTTATTGCAGAAGGTCGAGGGACATGGAGTTGGGGGTAAGGTGTTAGCGTGGATAGAAGATTGGTTGTCAAATAGGAGGCAGAGAGTGGGGGTCAACGGGTGCTATTCGGATTGGCAGATGGTGACTAGTGGAGTGCCCCAGGGGTCGGTGCTGGGGCCTCAGCTTTTTACCATTTATATAGATGATCTGGAGGAGGGAACCGAGTGTAGAGTGTCGAAATTTGCTGATGACACCAAGATTGGGGGAACGGCAAATTGTGCGGAGGGTGTGGAGAGTCTGCAGAAGGATCTAGATAGGCTGGGCGAATGGGCCAGGAAATGGCAAATGGAATTTAATGTTGGCAAGTGTGAGGTGGTCCACTTTGGTAGGAAGAATGGTAGGAAGGACTATTACTTACGAGGCGAAAAACTGCAGCAGGCGACGGTGCAGAGGGACCTCGGGGTCCTTGTGCATGAGTCGCAAAAACCCAGCTTGCAGGTGCAGCAGGTGGTCAGGAAGGCGAATGGGATGCTGGCCTTCATAGCGAAGGGGATTGAATATAAAAGTAGGGAGGTCTTGCTGCAGCTGTATAGGGCATTGGTGAGGCCGCAACTGGAGTACTGTGTGCATTTTTGGGCGCCGCACCTGCGCAAAGATATTTTGGCCTTGGAGGGAGTGCAGAGGAGGTTTACTAGGCTGATACCGGAGTTGAGGGGGTTGAGCTATGAGGAGAGGCTGAATAAACTGGGCTTGTACTCGTTAGAGTTTAGAAGAATGAGAGGAGATCTCATTGAGACGTATAAGATGATGAATGGGATGGATAGGATAGAGGTGGAAAGACTCTTCCCGCTCAAAAAAGACAATAGGACTAGGGGGCACAGCCTCAAGATAAAAGGGGGGCGGTTTAGAACAGAGTTGAGGAGGAACTTCGTCACTCAAAGGGTGGTGAATCTCTGGAATTCTCTGCCCGTTGAAGTGGTGGAGGCTGCCTCGCTAAATATTTTTAAGACACGGATTGATGGGTTTTTGATAGGAGAGGGGATTAAGGGTTATGGGGAGAGGGCGGGAAAGTGGAACTGAGCAGCGACAGATCAGCCATGATCTTATTGAATGGCGGGGCAGGCTCGAAGGGCTGGATGGCCTACTCCTGCTCCTATTTCTTATGTTCTTATGTTCTTATGTTAACCAAATGAAGGCATTCGGCTCCAGCAAAATTTTCATCAATACCATGTCACCCTGGAAGGAGTCTTTGAGTCACAAGGAGCCCCCAACCCTTACCCCAAAGCACTGGACTTAAACTACGATCTACAACCTGTACCCCAGGCTATCAACCCCCAACCAGTATCCTCAGGACCAGCACACGTATCTTTGGCTCCCGCCCCAATTTACAAGGCTTCAGGAATAAAACCCCAGCCCAGTGGACCCCAACGAAAAGGATGGGGAACCCACAAACCTTACCCCCTATGGTGCCCCTGGTACCGGGACTCCCAGAATTGTTTGATCCGGCACTCACTACCAGAGGTGGTAATGCAGTGAGTACCTGGCAGCCAAAGCCTATCCACATATGTTCCCTTCACTAAGGAAGAACCAGGACATCACAGTCCAGATTGTAACTAGCTTTATCCATCCACTCCACACCTCCGATTGAAAAGGGCTTCTTATCTGCCCATGTTATACTACACCATAATCTTCCAACACACATTTGGTTGTGGGATGAAGAATCTAATGTTATATTGTGCCATAGTCCTCCAACAACAAAGACACATACCATATACCAACATTTTATTTTCACGCTCTGTAAACTCCTTACCCCATTAAACGTTGATTGCCGACCAAGTCTTTGTATGACTCTATTGGGCCTTTATAATTCATTTACTTATTTCATTATTTTTTCTTAAGAAAGGAGGGTCATACGACATTCTTGTAATGAAATCGAAAAGAGAATCAGGTATTAATAAGAATTATTAATTGATCTCTCCCAGAATAAACTACATCCTTCTCTGGGACTCCTCGTCTCAGACCGAACCACAGACATCACATCAACCAAAGACCAGAAGAGCAGCCAACGATACCTGGATATATGTTGTTCATCCCACCAGATGCAGGCAAATGTGAGGGTGGCATCCTATAGGTACACCCAATAAGAGTATGACCTATGGGTGGAATAACCAAAGAGTGGTGTACAGGAAAGATAACGGGAGCTCTGCTTACTGCTCCCTAAGAATGACCCGGTGGTCATACATTTGGTGGGTGTACACTAACCATGGGTGCGTGGAGCTAGCCTGTCTAGCCCATGGTCCAGAAAAAGGGCTGGAGTTAGGAAAGAAGTGCCCCAGTAAGATTATTCAGAACGAGTATACGTACTACAAAATTAAGAATGGGTTAAGACCATCTGTTAGCACACCCATCCCCACTTGTCCCGAATCCACTCCAGGGCCCCAAAATGGGTTGATACTAAAACATAAAGGAAAAATGTTATTTGACAACACACACTATGAATTAGTACCAGTAGTGGTGGATTTAGCCGGAACACAATTACCAGACTGGTGTCCCTCCCCACTTAGAAAATTATACTCCACTTGACCCAGAGGCTGCTAAGCTGAAAAACTGGGACACACGCGGGGTAAGAGACACCCAGGTCAAAGGGGCGCAAAAGGAGGGAAATCCTAAATGATCTCGCGACTACATATGGAGCAGGGGTATCCACCATTAATGCACTGGATCTGGCTGATTTGGATAATAAGCTCTGACAAGTTAAACAGACCTTGGACAGCTTAAATGAAAATCCTCAGCAAGATGCCGAGGGAGATTTGGCTGAGAACAGGGCTAGTAGCATTATGGTTACTGTATTAGAAGGACATGCCCAAACTATTAATCAGATCGCCGGAGAGAGGGTGGAAGATGATGCCAGGCAACGGAACCAAATCCTACGTAGCATCTATGGGCAATGGATGGTTGAGCAGTTAAGAGAGAATCTCAATCAGGTTAGCGGGGGAAAGTTCCGTCCTGGAACAGTGATGAACAGATTGAATACCTGTACCGGGGAAAAAGACATCCCAATGTCACTAACTGCCAATTATGGCAACTGACTAAGATCTGGTCTAACAATATTTGTAGAGGAACCCCGGGGCCTGCACTAGGAATGGTGTTGGGGATCCCAGTAATTTTAAAAGATAAGGTCAGATTGAGACTTTTTGAAGCCAAAAATACAGGGATCATTAAAGGAGGGATGTGGGTGGGATACCAGGGGACTCTATCATATGTGGTTGAGAAAGGAGGGAAGCTCATAGGCACCGGTCTGGAGAAATGTGAACACAATCAAAATGGTTGTGTGTCCATATCCAGTGTATGAAAATGAACATGCACTGTGTGGATTCAGAACAACCACTGACCTAAATTGTACATTGGAAATCCGAAATTTGGAAAGAGATGTCACCCGGGTGGCTTACAGGGCAGAGGGAAAATATTGTATTACAACCTCACTAGAAAATGACCAGTATGGGACAGCCATTTGTAACATCCACAATACTACCTCTTGCTTTAAACCACAGATTCCTCCTAGGATAGGATTAATTGAGATGATAGACATACACAGAAGAGAGAAAATACTAATAAATGCTAGCAAGAAATTGAGACAAAGCTTGGGAGACTATTTTGAAAAATTTGATACCGGGATAACACTTCTCGCCGAGAACCTTCAACAAATTTGGACACAATTGATCACAGCACACAAGACCTTTGTCAAAGTGGTGCAACAAACAGGGGAAATAGAAAAGAACATTAGTGAAATTAGTGTGACTACATGGTGGGAGGACCTCTGGGATTGGGGTTTAAAAGTCCAAATCCACCCATGGGTCCACATTCTGTCATACCTGGCAGAAATAGGAATCCTACTTATGGTAGTGTACCTAACCATCCTCACATTCAAATTCACCCAATGGAAGAAGGAATTTCTGCAAAACTTGGACTCGGCCAGGGCCATCTGACATTGGGAGAGGCTCTACAATCAAGAGCCTTGATACTCTCCCATCTATATTTAATATGTACGGTCACTCATCATTTTGCACTGTTTATTGTTTTGTTTTGTATGTACCTAATTGATGAATTTTTAAATTATTTTACTTCATTTAAATTTGTTGGTACTATTGTGGGTTAGGGATGATACTATCAACCCCAGATTCAGGGTACTTGCTTGCTGAGATGGTTTGGTGAGAATTGTGTGATCCGGTTTGCTGACACTCCCTGGATCAAGAGGAGGGAATGTAATATAAACAGGGCCTAGTTTTAAGGCTGAAAAAATTGGGTATCGTAAATTAAAGAGTTGGGCATATTAAAATCAAACACAGTCAAACCTTGGGCAGGCCAATTGTACAAATATACAAACATGTCTGGGCCTGATCTATCAATCACCCATCAAAGATTATTGCACCCTACTGATATTTAGTAGGAGACCATTACACCCCATTGAAGTGCACCAGTCTATTGTTAGAAGCCCAGATCGGGCCAGACTTGCTGTCACCAAGAGTTCCTGCAGTTGGCTTATCTGATAACAGGTTACATGTAAGCAACAGCATAGAGATGGACCCCTGGGGGGCGGACCCTGGTGTCCTGTCAAGCAGACATCAAGAAACCCACTGGGTATTGGAACCCCCTCCTGGGACCTCATTGGCCATAAGCCAGAGAAGTTTCTGGAAAGGCAGGCAGGCAGGGGAATAAAGGGACACATTTTCAGACACCAGCAGCGAAGACTCAACGAGGGAGGTGGCCTTGACCATTCGGAAGACTGACCAGAGAAGGAAGGAAGGGAGAAGCTGCCATCAAGACTCAGCTTCATGATGATGGGCCAGAGGGACTCAGAGAATCGAGCCTGCAGTTTTAATTAAACCATCATTGCGGGCAGTATACTTGAATGTGGGGTATCTTCTTGTTTTATGTGGGTAATTTAAGGGTTAACAGTATTATTAATAAACTTGTTGAATCTTTCCTTTTGTTTGTCCTTTGTCCATCTTGCAAATAAGGGCACCGGGGTAAAACCTTGGAGTAAGCAAACTGGTCAAAAGTATCTGAGAATTAACAGGTACAACACCTTTTTACACAGCAAGTGTTTAAGATCTGGAATGCACCGTCTAAAAGCGTGATGAAGGCAAATTCAATCATAGCTTTCAAACTTAGAGAAAAAAAATTAAAAATTGCTGGCCTATGGAGAAAGTTGGAGTGGGGTGAGGTGAGTTTCTCACTGAGGGGCTGCATCAGACATAATGGACCAAAGTGATCTCCTACTGTGGTGTAACCATTCTGTGACTAAACTGTCAACCTCAGGCTATTGACCCATCTGTCAAATTAAAAGTTTTCTCCTTATTTATCATCTTTCATGATTTTGGACACCTCCCTCAAATCTCCACAACTTTGTCTGCTGTAAGGAGACAACCCTAGCTTTTGCAATCTCTCCATAACTTTGATCCTTCACCAGAGAGAACTCAATACCATTACCCTAATGGTCTTCTGCTTGCTGTGATTTAGCAAAGATTGTGGATCCTGACAACATCCTGACTGATCTGAAGGTTTGTGATGCAGAAGTAGTCACATCCTGTGCTAAACTGTACCAATATAACTATAAAGTGACATCTACCCTACTGCAGGAAATTACCAAAGCAAGTCCGCTCCACAAAAAGTAGAAAAAGACAATCCTACCAATTACCAGACCATCTGTCTATTTTCAATCATCAGCAATTTGATAAAAGGTGTCAGTGATGAAGCTATCAAGCAACATTATCTGAGAACAATCTGCCCATCATTGCTCAATTTGTACTCTGCCAGGGCTACTTGTCTCCAAACCCAATATAGCCTTATTCCAAACATGGACTAAAGAACTGAATTCCAGAGGTGAGGTGAGACTAATTGCCCTTGACATCAAGGCAGCATTGGGCCAGTGTGGAATTAAGGAGCCCTAACAAAACTGAAGTCAATAGGACTCTCCATTGTTTGGAGTCATATCTAGCACAAAGGAAGATGGTTGCATTTCTTAGAGGTCAATCAATCTCAGCCCCAGGGCAATACTGCAGGAGTTCTTCATGGCAGTGCCATGGGCCCAGCCATCTCCCACTACTTCATCAATGGCCTTTATCAATGGCCTTCCTACCTCCTTTAGTTCAGAAGTACGGATGTTAATTGATGATTGCACAGTGTTCAGTGTCATTTGCAACTCCTCAGGTACTGAAGTAGTTGAAAACTCAAATACAGCAAGAACTGGACAATATTTAGTCATAGACTGATAACTGGCAAATAATATTCAAACTACACAAGTGCTGGGCAATTACCATGCCCAACAAGAGGCAATCTAATCATCGCTTACCATTGACCAGAAATATAATTGAATTTTCTATTTAAATACTGTGGCTGCAAGAGTAGATCGGAGGCTGAGAATTCTGCAATGAGTAATTTATCTCCTAACTCCCCAAAACCTGTTCACCATCTCAAGGCACAGGTCAGGCATGCAATGAAATATTCTCCACTTGCTTGGATAAGTACAGCTCCAACATAGCTTTAATTCAATTCCCAACAGAACAAAGCAAGCCACTTGATCAGTACCCCAACCTACACCATAAACATTCACTGTCCCTGCCACCACCACACAGCAGCAGCAAATTGTATCATTTACAGATACAAATAAAGATTTGACAAAGGGTCATCTGGACTCGAAACGTCAACTCTTTTATCTCCTTACAGATGTTGCCAGACCTGCTGAGATTTTCCAGCATTTTTTCTTTTGGTTTCAGATTCCAGCATTTGCAGTAATTTGCTCTTATTCTGTCAGTAGGAATGCTACCAAGTCATACTTGGTGATGAACATTGAATTCCCCTCCCAGAGTACTTTCTGCTCCAGTGCTTCCTTCAAGTGGTGTTCAACATGGAGGAGTATTTATTCATCAAGTGGGGTGAGAGGGTGGTGAGGTCGGTAGTCATCAGCAGAAGATTTCTTTGCCCATGTTTTGACTCAATGCCATGAAACATCATGCAGTTCAGAATCAATTCTGAGGACTCCTACAGCAAAACCCTCCTAACTGCATACCACTGTTCCACCATTCTGGTGAGTCTCTGCTGCCAGTGGGACAGGATATAACCAGGGATGGTGATGCGGGCATCTTGGACATCTGTAAGGTATGATTCCATAAGAATGACTATGTTAAGCTGTTGCTTGACTAGCCAGTGAGACAGCTCTCCTAATTTTGCCATAAACATCCCGATGCGGTAAGAAGGACTTTACAGGGTTGATGGAGCTGGGTGTGCGATTGAGATTTCTGGTGCAAGGTCAATGTTAGTTGATATCAATGGTACCAGTCTCATTCCTTAATAAAAATCATTAATGGATAGCAAAAGAACAGTGAACCCAATACCAACAGCAAGGGAATATCACTGAAAATGTCCATACAGTTGTGTTACAAAGCCTGAAGAGACTTTAAGGCCCATAAATAATTTAAAAACAGATTAATTTCCCACAGAACCAAACAATAAGATTTCACATTTTCAGACTTCTGCTACAACAAACAACTAAAATCAACAATAGAACAACCACTACCCGAAGGTCTGTTTTCTCTTTGGTAATATGAAGAAAAATGGAATTGCTGAAACTCTAGGGGAAGCGATAAATGACAGAACTAAAAGGAATTGAATCGTAAAAGCACTGTGAACAGCTTAGAGACACTTAAGAGCTGGGTGTTTCATCAGAAATGGCCAAACCATGAACTGGGTTGTTACTGGTTGGCTGATTGAAAAGAAACCCTGGAGAATTACATCATCACAACTGTCATGATCTGATTGGATCGTAGACATGTGTAATGGTTGAGGCAATTGTGTGGGAAAGTGAGAGATTGACATACCACAGGATTGGAAATGGACAGCTGCTTCTTTCTAAAATACATCGAGAGAATGGAAATAAAATAAAAGAAACAACGGAAATACTGCTCTGTGAGCAGGATTTCAATACAATCCCATAAGGAAAGACTGAGATTGCACATGATGCCAGATTTTTGTGAGGTGTTGCAGGTGCTTCTCTTTACAAACTATGTGTCTTTGTTGTATTGACTATTTAAAATAAAAGTTACCCTTTTATTTAAAGTATAATTTACATGTTAATTCAAGTGTAATTTGCATTGGTTCTGATTCACGTTGAAGTAAAAGCTACAGAATGTATAATCTTGTTGATAATTTCTTCATTTTGAGATCATTCAGTAGATTTGGATGTTTTGGTTTATGGCTTTCCTGTGGGATTTGTATTATAAGCCTTCTCTCAGTACTGCCTTCATTGCTTCACCATATAACAGAATCTGCCTTGTCTTTCTTGGGGGCAATGTTGCGGGGCAAGCTGGCAAAATCGTACAAGAGGCAAGAAATCAGGTGGTCGCCTCTCGCGATCTTACCAGCATCGGATATCCAGTGCATTCAGCCTCCCATCTATTTCTGGCAAGGGGCTGAATATATATTTAAATATATTTAAATCTTCATTTGAATAGAATTAATGAGCCTGGGATGCAATCATCCGGGCTCATTTGCTTTTGTGGCTTTTTCAGGAGAGGTTCTCTCCGACGAGGATCACATATGGTTCCCACGAATGGGGACCACCATGATAGCCTCACTGGTAGAAGTGGAGGCCATTGAAGATCCCAGGAGTTGAAGGTAAGGGGGATGCCACTTGGGCAGTGCCAGTCTGGCACCCTTTCACTGCCCACTAGGCACCCTGGCACTGCCTGTTGTGCAATGCCAGGCAGAACAGAGCCTGAGTGGGCAGAGTCTACAGGGGAGGGGCCTGAAATGGCAGGGCCAGGCTGGGGCAGGACCTGAATGGGTGAGGCTGATTGGGAGAGTAGAGGGTACTTGCTGCCACCCTGCATTGTGATCGTTTGGGGAGGGATGCTACCACTCTGCAGCATGATCATGGGGGGAAGTTGAGGGGGGTCCATTCCCACTCTGCATTAGGGGGAGGAGGCCCCTCTGCCACTCTGCAATACAGCCAGTGGAGAGGGGGTTGTGATTGGTCTGGAGGCAGGGGCAAGAACAATTAGCCTATGCAGTGGTTGGGCAACATTTCCGGGCAGGGGCAGCTAGCGATCGGCAGCGGGCCCCCAGGATAGCTGGAGGGGGGCGTTCATTGAGGCCAGCTGCAGCAACAGAGGCCTGACAGATCTTTCTCAGACCTGTCAGCTCTTTGCTGATTGCCATTGCGCATGCACCATGGTTCTCTCTGCCATTGCAAGTTAAGTCCCATTCTTCCATCTATTTGCTAGAAATCATCTAGTCCATTCTTTCCTTCTCTAAATTCATAAAAAATGCAATTTGGACTTGCCCATAAAAACAGATCTGAAAGGTTCCTGTTTTCACACTAGCTAGGCACTTAGAATTTTTCTCATAAAACGGGCCCCTCAGTGTGGCTCAGAAAAAAGCAGCTGTTCAATAGCAATCCATGATTTTCTTAAAAGGGAAACAAACTGATCATCGAGACTAGTAAAAAACCAATGGATTACAGCGATACAAATAAATCCAATGTCATTTTCTAGCAACTTGATGATCCACAGGAACCATTTCACAAGATCACAAAATCTTTCTGTTGTTGCTCTCCCTCGCCACAAATTTATTTTCATTAATCAATTGTAATCTCAAGACCACTGATGTAATATCAATTGGATTTGTTTATTTCACATTCATGACAGCAGCTTCAAGACCCACTCATCTATGAGCTCATCTCCTCCCTGACCCCAAGACATGTACTGTAAATAATAAAATAAAAAGTTCCTCTACTCCACTCCTACTTCATGTTTCATGCCCCAACCCCAAATCTGCTGACAAATATCCTACAACGTGACTCAAATAGTATGGATTATCAACAGAGGTAACATATTGAATATAGTTCCAATCTGTTCTAAAATCTGAGGAAAATGATTGTGTTTTAAACTACACTGATGTTAAACGCAAGAGTATCCCAAAACCCAGAAGTGTAACTTGGAACAATGGTTCATAGTGGTGTATATTTTCAATTTGTTATAATATGACAAAACATATGCAAACGAGTGAGGAACAGTCCAGTCATTTTGTGAGCAATTAATAAGGAATGTTTATTAGCTCAAAAGAATATGACAAGACTATAATATATGACAACAGTACACTTAACTACACTGATGGCAATACACATAATATCTCATGAAGTTTCCCCTTTGTTTCTAACTACCTACATTTCCTGAGGTCTGAGAAATGCCCCTATTTCCCAAACAACATCCAATACTTTCCAGCTCCGATGAAAAGCCATCCAGACTTGAAATATTAGCTCTGCTCTCTCTCTCTACAGACCTGCTGAGATTTTCCAGCATTTTCTGTTTCTGTTCCATTATATTACTCGTATGAATTCAATCCAGCAGGTAGTTACCACGCACAAGTTATTTGTCCATGTTTGGGAAAGCTGTCTTCAGTCTGAGAAAAGGAATAATCTTCTCTGTTCAAGTTTTGGATTTTAAACAGCAGCCTTTTAGCAATGGCTTGTTTTTGGGAGAGCCTGCTTTCTATAGCTGGTTGTGGCTATGATTCTACTGTGACCCTTTCCCCATTTATCTGGCTTTGGATATATAAATGTTCCCTTTGATGTTACCCACCCATGGATCTGGCTTTTGGCATTATAAGTGCCAGTTCCCTTATCTCTCCACTTTGAAGTCACCTATTCTATACATCATTATTTTTCCCCTGGTCACATAGGTAGACACTTGTTTTTCCCATTGATATGCTAATACACATTGCAAAACACTCCTTCAGACAGCTGCACTTAACAATCCCCTTTATTCTATCCCAATTTCATTTTTTAATCATAGTTTTCCTCAATTCTTTATTGTTATTTTTCATTTTTACGTATTTGTCATTCAGGAAAATGTAGTTAATACAAACATGGGGTATAAAGCAAAGTCAGTTAGCTCTGTTGGTTGGACGGCTGGCTTGTGATGCAGAGTGATGCCAACAGCATTAGTTCAATTCACTGTACCAACCGAGGTTATTCATGAAGGCCCCGCCTTCTCAACCTTGCCAGAGTTGCGGTGATCCTCAGGTTAAATCACCATCAGCTAACTCTCATAGGAGAGCAGCCTTTGGTCATCAGTGACCATGGTGACTTTACTTTATAAGGAAGATATTAGGCATTCTCTGATTTAGAATTTAGTTAACTTAGAATAGAACAGAATCCCTACAGTGCAGAAAGAGACCATTCGGCCCATTAAGTGTGCACCAACAGCAATCCTACCCAGGCCCTATCCCCATAACCCCACATATTTATCCCATTAATCTCTCTAACCACCATATCTCTGGACACCAAGGGGCAATTTAGCATGGCAAGTGCACCTAACCCACACATCTTTGTGGGAGGGGAATGCAGGGGAAACCCATGCTTATTTAAGAATATACTGAACAAATATTTAACTGTTAATTTATTGGTTTTATTACAGGTGTCATCTGTAATGCTGCCTTATGAGTTAAATAAAGCATAACATGCCCATATTCAGTTTTGATCCATTGACATTTTTAGCAACAAATTAAGGAGAAAGAGCTATAACAAATATACGTGCAAATATTTTTCGATGTATCTTGCCTATTATGAAGGAAGTGCATTAGGGCCAACCTATGCATTACATAAAAAATGTATTAAGTATGAAAAATAGTTTCTGTGCATTAAGTAAGGTTTAAGACTGGAAAAGATACCATTTTACAGAATATTGCTGACAGAATGAAACCACTAGATGGCAGAATTTGATGTAAAATTTGTTCAATTTCCTTTGAAAACAGGAAACTGACTCTGTTGCATGTCAAGTTGAGTATCAACCAGCTTGACTATAAAAGGTCAATGTGCAAATTTGGCATCCCTAATTTTTTAAAATATATGACAACTGGAAAACCATAAGCAATGCAAATAAGTTGTCCTGATTATACTATCTAATTCTCCATTTTACACTTCCATCCAGTGACATTCTGTGCTGTAAGTGTAGTGTAGTGTCCTGCAGGGCAAAAGTATCCAGGTTACATTTTCAATGAGTTTAGGCTGATATTAACCCACAACTACTGGCCTTGGGCAGCAGTGCAAATGTCATAAACTGCATTTATGATCCTGACACATTTCTCTGGTTTAACACAAGCAACCAACAGAGGAGTAGGCTCTGCAAAGATCCCCATTCTCAATGATGACAATGCTGAAACATTTACAACCAGCTAGTAAAATTGAAGTCAATGGAATCGATGAGGGGGATGAGGGACTTTACACTGCTGGAGTCATACCTAGCACAATGGAAGATGTGGTTGTGGTTGCTGAGGCCAATCACTTGAGCCCTAGGACATCTCTGCAGGAGCTCCTAAGGGCAATGTTTTCAACTCAACCATCTCCAACTACTTCATTAATAAACCCACTTTAACTTAATGCCATAAGTGAGGAAGCTTGCTGAAGATTGCACAGTGTTTAGTACTGTTGTCAACGTAGATACTACATTGCCCCTATGCAACCAGACCTGAACAACATTCAAGTGACCATAAAATCATAACAAATAAGAGCAGGAGTAGGCCATTCAACCCATTAAAGCTTCTCTACCATTTAATAAGATAATGGCTGATCTCACTGTGGCCTTAACTCCATTTTCCTGCCTACCCTGCAGAACCCTTGACTCCTTTGTAGATCCATAAAATGTCTAACTCAGCCTTGAATATATTCAATGACCCAACCTCCACCGCTTTCTGTGGAAGGGAATCCCAAAGACTAACAATACTCTGAGAGAAGAAATTCCTCCACACCTCTAACTTAAACTGTGCCCCCAAGTGCTAGATTCCTGCATGAGGGGAAACATCCTCTCAGCACCTTCCCTGTCAAGCCCTCTCAGAATCTTGTATGTTTCAATAAGATTACATTCTCATTCTAATAAATGCCAACGAGTATTGGCTCACTTTTCTGAACCTTAACTCGTAAGATGCTCCTTCATCCCAGGAATCAGACTCAAAAACTTCCTCTGAACTGCTTCCAATGCAAATAAATTCCTCCTCAAGTGAGGAGATCAAAACTTCACGCAGTGCTTTAGGTGCAGCCTTACCTATGCCCAGGGCCAGGGAGAAAAATTATGGGCCTTTGGTGTTTGTCATTTGAAGACTTTGCTGATTGCTGCTTTTCACTACAATATATTTTCCATAACTACTACACAACACAATATTTCATTTGTCAAAAACTCATGAAAGCACCAAGATAGAGTTGGAGAATAAGTAGATGTACAAAGGGATAAGATTAAAGTCAATGGAAAAGAAGCTTAGAATCATGTGTAGAGTAAAACAGGTTACTGATTCACTATGAGACCATTGCCCACTCCTGTACTGGCAATTCCACCACACAAAACCTGTTCATAACAAAATAAACAGAATTCCAACTATGATTCCACTCTATTCACAAGATAATTATGAATGACAAAGGTCATCTATCCCAGCTCATCTCACCCATCCAAAATATTTAACATATTAAGAGAAAGGGTAAGACATTCAGCCCCTTTAGCCTGTATTGCCATTTGATAACATTGCCTACATTATACCAATGACTACAACGTAAAAGCTTTTCATTGGCTGTAAAGGAATTTAGGACATCATGAAAGGTGTTGTTTAAATGTAAGTTTTGCCTTTCTTTCATTACAGCTGTATACAGATAGTCATTGACTTCAGGAAGCGCAGTGAAGCACATGCCCCTAACTATACCAACATGGAAGAAATGGAAATGGTAGAGAGCTTCAAGTTTCTAGACATCCAGATCACCAACAACTTGTCTTGGTCCCTCCATGCCGACGCTATAGTTAAGAAAACCCACCAACACCTCTACTTTCTCTGAAGGCTAAGGAAATACATCTTGTCTGCTACAATTCTCAACAACTTTTACAGATGCACCATGGAAAGTATTCTTTCTGGATATATCTCAGGTATGGCTCCTGTTCCGACCAAGACCACAAGAAACTACAAAGGACTGTGAATGAAACCCAGTTCATCACACAAATCGGCCTCCCATCCATTGACTCTGTCTACACTTCTCACGACCTCAGAATAATAAAGGACCCCATGTATCCTGGACATATTCTCTTCCACCTTCTTCTGTCAGCTAAAAGATACAGAAATCTGAGGTCACATACCAACCAACTCAAGACTTCCCTGTTCCATCATACCTTTGAATGGACATACCTTATATTAGGTTAATCTTTCTCTATGTCCAAGCTATAACTGTAACACTGCAATCTGCATCATCCCCTTTCCTTCACTATGAATGATATGCTTTGTCTGTATAACACGCAAGAAACAACACTTTTTTCTGCACCAATACATGTGACAGTAATAAAGCAAATTAAATCAAATCAGTAAGTAGTGTAACTGTAACAATGGTAAAATTGGAGGCGCGATACTGATTCTCTGAGGAAAATGAACCACAGATCAGTCAACTGATGTTAGGAAAGTAGCTACAAATAAATCACTACATTTATAAAACAATCCAATGCTGTATCTATTACAACCTTACTGTTCTGACTTCTCTTGTGCCGATCCATAGTATACCATAAATGGCATATGCTCCTTTTATGCTGGTATCTCCAGGTTTTGTCAATCAGACATCTACCAGCAGCTCAGGAAAAATGTAGATTGAATTATTGATCTGAATTTTTCAGAGAAAGCTATTGCATGGTGCAGAAATTCCCTGCAGACTTAACTCAAGAACTCGTTTGTCTTCCCTTTCCCCAGAAGCTGTGATACAAATTGTGTTGTGCGCAGAGAATTTAGAGCCTAAAATGTAAAAAATTCATTTAATAAGTAAGAAACCACAATAGCAAAAAAAAAAGTGACAGCAATACCTTCAGAGAAATGATTTCCAGAAGCTCTTAAGTCAAAGAATTGAGTTTCTATAAAGGCCTTTAATGGTAAAAGCCCTTTGTGCTGTTTCTCTGGGATTTCAACGGATTTTTTCTACCAAATCTACAGTGGCTGGGCGGCACGGTAGCACAGCGGTTAGCACTGCTGCTACACAGCTCCAGGGTCCTGGGTTCAATTCCCAGCTTGGGTTGCTGTCTGTGTGGAGTTTGCACGTTCTCCTTTTGTCTGCGTGGGTTTCCTACCGCAGATCAAAGATGTGTGATTAGGTTGATTGGCCATGCTAAATTGACCGTAGATGCACTGGTTAGAGGATTAATGGGTAAAGTATGTATGGATATGGGGGTAGAGCCTGGGTGGGATTGTGGTCAGTGCAGACTTGATGGGCTGAATGGCCTCTTTCTGTATTGTAGGGTTTCTATGAATTTCTATGGATGATGGGGAATCCTCCTCCCAGAAGTATTTACTCCTACATTATAACTACATTCTAAACAGGACAACACAGGATGGGGGTGAACTGATGGAGCAGAGGTAAAACGCTTCTTTAAGCAATCTCTTAGCAACAAATGAGGATTTAATTACTAGATTTTGAAAGAGTAATAAAATAGGCAACAGTGTGTCTACTCTTAATTTAGCATCATTCCCGGTTTTTAGTTTCTTATATTTTCATGCAGTCCAAGATTGTCAAGCCTCTGGTACATAACACAAAATGTCATCAGGACTGTGTCTACGTTAGAGCATAATGAAAATTTAGACTACCATTTATATATTGATATATTAGGGGATTTCAATTTCCCCAACATTAATTGGGAAAGTCATGGTGTTAAGGAGTTAGAGGGGCTGGATTTCTTGAAATGTATTCAGGAGAGCTTTGTATGTCAATCTGTAGAAGGTCCAACAAGGGACAGCACAATGCTGGATCTAATTCTGAGGAATGAAGTCATTCGATGTGGCAGAAGTGGAGAATTTTAGTAATAGCGACCACAACACAGTACAATTTAAGTTTGTTATGGAAAAGGAAAAGGATTTTCTGCAAAAACTGGTTTTGGATTAGGGGAAGGCAGCTTTTATTAAAATAAGGCAGGCTCTGGTCAGAGTAGATTAGGAAAAGCTTCCTGTGGGACAACAGAGTAGTGGTTGGAGTGGAGAGCATTCAAAAAGAAAATGGGGAGAGTATAGACCCAGCATGTTCCCTTAGGGGTGAAATGTAGGAGCAACAAGCCCAGAGAACCCTGGATATCTAGGAATATTCAGGACTGGCTAAGAAAGAAAAGAGAGGCTTTTAGCAGATACAAAGGGAGCAAATAAGTGCAGGCCTTATTGGTGCAGCGGGGAACTTAAGAAAGCGATTAGGAAAGCAAAGAGGAGGCATGAGAAAACATTGGTGGATATGATTAGGGAGAATCCCAAAATATTTTATAAGTATATTAAGAGAAAGAGGTTAACCAGGGAAAGAGTGGGGCCCAACAAGTGGACAAATCCCCAGGTCTGGATGAGTTGTACCTCAGACTGCTGTGGGAGGCAAGAAAGGAAACCCAAACTTTTCATTCTTCTCTGCCCACAGGGTGGTGCCAGAGGATTGGAAGACAGCTATTGTGGTTCCACTTTTCAAGATGGGTGATCGAGATAAACTAGGGAATTACAAATCTCATCAATGATGGGAAAACTATTGAAGAAATTCTGTGGGAGGAAAATAATCTCCACTTGGAAAAGCAAGGGATAGTCAGCACGGCTTCGTTAGAGGGCAGTCATGACTAACAAATTTGATTGAATTTTTCAAGGAGATAATTGGGTGTGTAGATGAGGGTAGTGCAGTTGATGTAATTTAAATGGATTTTAGCAAAGGTTTTAACAAGGGAGACTGATAAAGAAAATAAAAGTACATGGGATCCAGGATAACATGGCAAGATGGATCTAAAACTGGCTTAGTGGTAGGAGACAGAGGGTAGTGATAGAAGGCTGTTTGTATGACAGAGGACAGTGTCCAGTGGCTAGATCCCTTATTGTTTGTGACATATGTAAATGATGAAAGTGAGAATGTGGGGGTGGGGGATGATAAGAGAGTTTGCAGATGACATGAAGATTCTCAGGGTAGTTAACAATGAGAAAGAAGATCTTAAGTTGCAGGAAGATGTAGATAGTTTGGTCAGGTGGACAGATCGGTGGCATATGGAACCTAACCTTTGAAAAATGTGAGGAGATGTATTTTGGAAGGATTAACAAAACAAAGAAATACTCAATGAATGGCAGGACATTTGGAAGCTCTGAGGAACAGAGGAATCCAGGAGTGTTTATCTACAGATCCTTAAAGGCAGCAGGACAGGTTAATATGGTGGTTAAGAAGGCATACAGGACACTTGCCTTTCTCAGTTCTGGCATAGATTTATAAGGGCAAGGAAGTTATGTTGGAGATGTTCAAAACTTTGGTTCGGCCACAACTATATTCAGTTCTGGTCGCTTCAATTTCGGAAGGATGTGATTACACTGGCGAGGGTGCAGAGGAGATTCACCAGGATGTTGTCTGGGATGGAGCATTTGTGCTATGAAGAGAGGCTGGATAGGCTCAGGTTGTTTTCTTTAGGGGCGCCTGATTGAGGGATATAAGATTAAGAGGGTCTGGATAAGGTGGATAGGAAGCAGCTGTTCTTCTTAGTTGAAGGCTCAACAAAGAGGGGGAAAAATTTTAAGATGAGGGGCAGGCGATTTAAGGGGATCTGAGGAAATGTTTTTTCACCCAGAGGGTGGTGGGAATCTAGAATGCGCTGCCTGAGAGGGTGGTAGATGTGAAAAAACTCGACCTTTAAAAAGTACGTGGATGAACATTTGAAATGTCGTAACATACAAGGCTATGGGCCAAGTGCTGGAAAGTGTGATTAATGTAGGTTTAGTGTTGTCGATGGGCCAAAGGGCCTCTTCTGTACTATATAACTCTATGGCCAGAATTTTACCGGCATGCCCACCCGAGATTCAGAAGATCATGCCCAAGGCCAACGGATAATGCCATTTTGAGAGCCTCACCTGCTTCGATTCTGGGGTGGGCGTGCCAGTAAAATCAAGGCCTATGACTATGATTCAATTTCTTCATTATTACTAAATCAAAATCCTAGAACTCGCTATCTAACAGCATTGTGCGTGTACCTAGAGCACATCGATGGCAGCTCAGCACCATTTCAAGGACAGTTAGGGACTAACAACAAATGTTTACATATGTCACAAACAATAACGGATCTCGCCACTGGACACTGTCCTCTGTCATACAAACAGCCTTCTATCACTACCCTCTGTCTCCTACCACTAAAAAGTCTGACAACACCAGGTTTTTTAACATCAGACTTTTTACTGTGTTTACGCCAGTCCAACGCCGGCATACCCACATCATCCTACCACTAAGCCAGTTTTAGATCCACCTTGCCATGTTATCCTGGATCCCATGTACTTTTATTTTCTTTATCAGTCTCCCTTGTCATCTGCAAACTTTCTTATCATCCCCCACCCCCACATTCTCACTTTCATCATTTACATATGTCACAAACAATAAGGGATCTAGCCACTGTGCACTGTCCTCTGTCACACAAACAGCCTTCTATCACTACCCTCTGTCCCCTACCACTAAGCCAGTTTTAGATTCATCTTGCCATGTTATCCTGGATCCCATGTACTTTTATTTTCTTTATCAGTTTCCCTTGTCAAAGCCTTTGCTAAAATCCATTTAAATTACATCAACTGCACTACCAAGCAATGCCTAGATCTTTTGAAGATGATCATGCACATCTTGATTTGTGCACTTAGAATATCACCCAACTATTATATTGCTACTTTAATAACAGTACACACATACAAACGTTTTGCATTAATGTAAGTGTGGTGATATATAGAATTAGAAGGCAAAAAGGAGATTATTAAGTCCATCATATCTCTTCCAGATTTTTGAGTTATCCAATTACTCCCATTGTTCTGCTCTTTCTCCCACCTGTACAATCTTTCCCTATTAATAAAGAGCCACACCACAGACATGTGAGCAAAGTTAGAGCTTGTGGAATAAAAGGGATATGGATACAAGATTGGCTGAGTGACAGGAAATAAAGGGTAGTTGTGAACAGCTTATTTTGGAATGGAGATAGATTTACAGGGTATTCCCCAGGGAAAAGTGTTGAACCCCTGCTCTTCTGACTGAGACTCTGGCATACTGGGCATAATTTCAAAGCTTGCTGAAGTATTGTGAACTGTGAGGAGAACGGTGTTAAACTTCAAAAGAACACGGATAGAATGGTGGAATGGTTGGACAAGTGGCAGATAAAATTTAATGTAGAGAAGTGTGATGTGATTCAGTTTGGTAGAAAGAGCAGGGAGAGGTAATACAAAATAATGGGTACAATTTTAAAAGGGTGCAGGAATAGAAGGACCTGGGTGGATATCTGTGCGCAAATCATTCAAGGTAGCAGGGCAGATTGACAAATGCAGCATATGAGATCTTGGGCTTTGTAAATAGGTGCATGGAGGTTATGTTCAATATCATATAAATGCAAATTACTGTGAATGCTGGAATCTGAAACTAAAACAGAAAATGCTAGATAATCTCAGCAGTATGACAGCATCTGTGGAGAGAGAATAGAGTCAACATGTCAAGACCATTCATTAGAGTTGAAGACAAAGAAAATAGGATGAGATTTATACTGTAAGGGTGGGATGGGGGGCACTATAATTGACAAAGGACAAAGGGAATCATCATGGCTAAGAAGGGATAACATCCATTAAGAGATCAGATGGTATAAATGGCAGAATAAAGGCGCAGATAATGTGGGGCATGTGACACATGGCCCTAGCGGAGTGGCAGGAGGTGGGGGCGGGGGGGAGATTTTTATGAAGTGGGCAATGAGAGGATCAAAGTAATGAAAATTAAAAGTAATATAAAATAATAAAAATAAATTAATAAGATAAGAAGAAATGAAATAAAATAAAATAAATGGAGTGGAGGCGTAGGAGAGATTTCATGCTCTGAAGTTGTTGAAGTTAATATTCCACCCGGAAGGCAGTAAAGTGCCTAATCGGAAGATCAGGGGCCTTTCCTCCAGTTTGCATTGGGCTTCACTGGAACATTGCAACAGGCCAAGGATGGACATGTGGATAGGAGAGCAGGGTGCTGTGTTGAAATGGTAAGTAACAGGAGGTTCTGGGTTCTGCTTGCGGACAGACCAAATGTGTTCTGCAAAGTGGTCACCCAGCCTGCCTTTGGTCTCTCCAATGTAGAGTAGACCGCAATGGGAGCAGCGAATGCAATAGACCAGATTAAAGGAGGTGCACATGAAGCACTGCTTCACCTGACAAGGGTCCTCCTTGGGCCCCAGGATGGTGAGCAGGGAGGAGGCAAAGGGGAATGTGTCACATCTTCTACAATTGCATGTGAAGGTGCTGTGGGTGGTAGCATATGTGAGGCGCTGGGCATGACAGAGGAATGGACCAGGATGTTCCAGAGGGAACGGTCCCTGCAGAATGCTGACAGGGGTCATGAGGGGAAGATGTGTTTGGTGGTGGCATCATTTTGGAGTTGGCGAAAATTGTGTAAGCTGGAGAGATGGAAAGTGAGGACAAGGGGGAACCACTCCTGGTTCTGGGAGGGAAGGGAAGGGGTGAAAGGAGAAGTATGGGAGATAGCTCAGACATGGTCCTAGGGCCAAATATTCAAAGCAGCACTTTGGGTGCACCTCCTTTAATCTCCTCCTGAGCCCTCACCACTTAAAGTCTGCTAACCGCAACCCTTTTTTGTTTAGAGCCTCTTTCGGTGCTCCTCTTTTTTTCAATTTGGCTGGGACTCTCCCTTTGGGACCTCTCCCTGTCCCCTGCCTGGGACAATTCTCTACAATGGCACTCCCCGCTCCCAGTCACATCATCCAGATTTTCACACTTCGTTTTGTTTTTGCACAGGTGCACTGGACCTGTCCTCAGCCCAAAGAATTTAGTACACGGAATTATACATAAACCCCACACCTGGTCTGTGCATGCAAGAAAACTCTGAAGTCTGTCAGCACTTGGAGTTCGTAACCACTGTCCTTGATGAGAAGATTATTTAGATTTAGTAACAGGATATTTCTAAAAAGAAATTTCATACGAAAGAAACCTCATCATTTCTGAGGAAAGATGAAAGTGCAGATGTTTCATTGATTACTGGGAGCTGATTTTGCCAGATAAGAGCAGCAGCTTTTATCTTGTTTATTTCAGGCCTTAAAAAGTATGAGTGCAAAACTCATTTGCGTAGTGTCTGCCTGAAGATTTGTAGTGGATGAGGTGTCAGTGGGTGTTCCCATGTGATCAGTGCATACTGGCACTCACAGGTACATCCCCTGTGTGCATTATAAGTTGCTGAGTGTGCATGACCCCAGAACCAGGGGGTCATGGTCTGAAAATTCAGGGTAGACCATTTAAGTCAGAGGTGAGGAGACATTTCTTCACCCGAAGAGTGGTGAGTGTGTGGAATTCATTACCACAGGAAGTCGTTGATGCCAAAACATTGAATGTATTCAAGAGGTGGCTGGAAATAGCACTTGCAGTGAATGGGATCAAAGCTTATGGGGAGAAAGCAGGATTAGGCTGTTGAGTTGGGCGATGAGCCATGATTGTAATGAATGGTGGAGCAGGCTCGAAGGGCCAAATGGCCTCCTCTTATCTTCTATGTTTCTAAAGCAACAGGCTGATGCAACAAAATATCAAATTCATTAATGAATGTGCAGATAATATCCTCCTTATTCACTCCAGAAACAAAAAGCTTTAGAAAGCAAGATTGGCTGTGTCCTCGGGTTGTTTAAAGGGTCACTGAGTAAGTTTCAGCTGCAATGCCTTTGACCTGTACTCAGGCAAAGCTGGCGGAAATACCGTGGTGAAATGTTGCAGGAAGTTGATGCTTTTGTCGACCACAGAAAAGCAAGAAGTGACATTGCCTTGCTTAAGTATTTGTGCAGTAATTAGAGTGAAATTTGCCGTCCATTTTTGGGATAGGAGCATCGGTGGCAAGGCCAGCATTTTTCTTTATTCTTTCATGAAATGTGGGCATCTCTGGCAAGTCCAGTAATTGTTGCCCATCCCTAATTGCCTTGAATCAAGTGATTCAATGGCTAGGCCATTTCAAGGGCAGTTAAGTCTCAACCACAATGTTGTACGTCTAGAGTCACAAGTAGGCAAGACCAGGGAAGAATGCCAAATTTCCTTCCTAAAAGGATATTAGTGAACCAGAGGGGTTTTTTTTACAACAATTGATGATAGCCAGGGCCAGTCTTCAGGGATCACATTGTTTTACTTTACATAAAGAAAAGACCACACCCATGGTTTACAGCAACACAAGTGCTAAGCTCTGGTTCTACAATTCCCTGGTCCAGGCTGTGAATGTGGCTTTTAAACTCCCACTGCTCACTTCTCACTGGGAGAGCTACTGCTCTCTTAATAGGGAAACTCATACTCTACAACGTTCACAGGGAGATAAATTGATAATACCTCCATGTCCTTTGTGGCCACCATAACATCCCTCCTCTCTCAGACTCATAGCTCCTCCAGTAACCTCACTGCAAAGGAGTTCTTTCTGTTGCTTAGTGACCTGTCTAAGGTCAGCTGGGAATGGTGACCTTTGTTTCTGGAGGGAGTGCCCAAGAGTCACTGACGCAGGTTACTCTTTGGAGTTTGTCTCACCCAGGACTCCTGCTTCTTCAGCTTCCATCTCTGATTCTGTTTCTTTATTGTCCAATGGAATGAACACCAGGTCAGCTTTGAGCTGTTGCACTGTGCTACCCTGGACTTGCTTCTTATAGGACACTTGCCCCATTTTTTGCATTTTGCTCCCAGGGAGCTAGCTGAAACTACCCCCAAAGCTCTTCCCGTAAACCTGATCACTCATCCCAAATGTCCTCTCCGCTCTTATGGAGTCATAATTTATTTTCTGATCCTCTTGTCTGGTCTCCAGCCTCCACCCAAGCTTGGGAATGGTAGATTTTTATGGTATGAAGAGATGTCTCATTAACAGTTCCACTGGAGTGACTTCTGTCATTGTATGCTGGGTGATTCTATAATTAAATAAAAAATGTGCCAATGTGATCTCTATAAATGCTCCTGGTTGTTTTTTGATGCTAATTTTAAATGTTTGCGCTGCCCATTTGGCCAGCCCATTCAACAAAGGGTGCTGATTTGAAATGTTTGATGCCATTGGAAAGCATGAAGTTTTGGAATTCACTACTGCTGAAGGCAGTGCCATTGTTGAACACCAGGATTTCTGGACCCTGTGTGCACAGAAACTTTGCCATAGCTCTTGATCACAGCATGGGTAATAGTGGAGCTCATGTGATGCATCTCTAACCATTTTGAGTGTGCATCTATCAGGATCAAAAACATGGAGCCCATAAAAGGCCCAGCAAAGTCCATGTGCACCCGCATCCTGGCCTGCCAAGCCACTGCTATGGGTGCAAAGAGGCTGAGGGAGGGAGCTTTTAGTTCTCCTGGCATACGTCACACTGTCTTACCAGGTCTGTAATGTCCAAGACAAGGCTAGGCCACCAGAAGTAGCTCCTGGCCAACATTTTCATTTTTGATATCCTAGGGTGGCCATTATATGGTTTCAGAAGTATCGAGTACTGCCCTGGATAAGGGGCAACTGCTCAAGATCTCCAGAGAATTATACTGTCCTCAGCCCCTAGCTAGTCTTTGTTAGTCAAATAAGGCTTCATCTCATGTGGCGAACATCTTTGGAAGCCACCATTCTGCATCATTTGCTTTATTTTGGATAAGGTTGGATCTATTTGTGTCCAAATCCTAATTTATTTTGTGCACACCAGTAGGGTCTCTAAAAAATTTCAAAGTCATTTCGACTTACTCCAATGTTGGCAGAGCAGCTGAACTTATGGGGAGTGGAAGGCAGCTCGACACATTGACATTTGCTATTCAGGTTCCAGAGCGGTGTTCTAAAAGGTTCACAAGCTGCAAGTAACAGGGCTCAACTCTGTATCCAGGTGGAGGCGCTAGAAGGGATGGCCTTATTCTCTTTAAAAAACCCTAGTAAGTGTTTGCGGTTGGTCATTATTATGAAGCATCTGCCATAGATGTATTGATGGAACTTTTTTACACCAAAAATGACCACCAATCCCTATTTCTCAATTTGTGAGTACCTTCACTCAGCATCTGAGAGGATCCTGGATGCATGTGCATATTTTTCCAGTAATGTAAAAGTACCACTCCAATCCTGTAAGGAGAAACATCACACATCAAGACGAATTTCTTCTTTAGGTCAAAATGGGCCAACAGATTGTTATTTAGACTTATTAAAGGCCTCTGCCTGATGAACCTCCCAAGACCATTTTTGATACATCTGCAGCAGGGTGTGCAAAGGCATCAGTAAGATGGCTAAGTACAGGATGTATTTCCCATAGCAGTTTATTAATCCAGGAAAAGATTTTAACTCTGTGGTACATTTTGGAATCGGTGCCTCCTTAATGGACTTTATTTTGTCTTCTATCGGATGGAACCCTTTCACATCTACCAATAATCCAAGTAGGTCACTTCAGTTGCCTGGAAGATATATTTTTCCCTCTTTACACACACCCCAGCTCTCAAAAATCTCCCCAAGACCTCTTCCAGGTTTGCCAAGTGTTCTTTTTCTCATATCCCCGTGACCAGGTTATCTTCTCGGTATATACTGCCATTTTGGGTACCCCTGGAGCATGTTTTCCATCATCCATTAGAATATAGCACATGCTGATGAGACCCCGAAGGGCAAACGAGTACAATCATATAAGTCTTTGAGCGTATTGATCATAACATACTTCCAGGATGCCTCATCTCATTCAAAGTGAAGATACAGATGGCTCATATCCAGCTTAGTGAACACTTGGCCACTTATTAATTTGTCATGCAGATTCCTGATCCTGGGCATGGGTATCCATCCAACTTAGAGACTCGATTCATCACTAACTTATAATCTCCACATATGAGGACCGACTTTTCTGGCGTAAGGACAACAACAATGGGCATGGCACACTCTGTGAACCGCAAGGGCCTGGTTCTACCTAGGTCTTCCAGATATCTGAGTTCAGTCTCCAGTTTTTTGAGTAGAGAGTAAGGAACAGGTATTGCTCTATAATACTTAGGTGTGGCATCTGGGTCAACATAAATTTTGACTTGGGAGCCTCTTATTTTCCCAAGTCCTTCCTGAAAAACTTCAGGGTGTCTGCTGATGATTTCATTCAGCCCTCCCACACCTCGCCAGATGATCTCCAAGCAGTTGCTGGAGCAATCTCTCCCCATTAGACTTGGTCCATGTCACACACAATAACGAGTAGGAGTCAGGTTGATTGTTATCCGTAGGTCACTGGGGTCGCTGTAGTGCCCCAGATTCTCGGTGGTCTCCTCCTGGAAGTGGCTAGTGGGCCTTTGTGTGCTCTAAGTCAGAAGTTGAATACAGGCTTGAAAATAATCATATGTCAGCTGCCCATGATGGAATCTTCAGCTCCCATGTCCACCTCCATTTTTAATGGGTGTCCATTAACTATTCCACCATTATTGGGATGACCTTGGTCCTAATAATGTGGTTTAGTTGCATGTTTCTTGTTCTGGCAGTGGATGTACTTGTAAGATATGAGCTGGTATTGGTCTTGGCCCCTTCCCAGAGTAACACACATTTTGTCTGCTCCTGTAACCGTGCCTTGGCTGAGCCATTTGGCTGTGCCTACAACAGTCTATTACCTGGCATTTATAACCTTCCAGAATATGTTCCCCACCATATTTATAACTGATTGCCTGATGACACAAGCTGAGCTCTAGTATTGCAATAGAAACTCAGAGATTGTACTTGAACAGATGCCCTCAGTTGAGGAATGGTTGCTGTTATTTGAGGCCCCTCTCTCTAACTGGAGAATATTATTTTTCCTTGTAGTTCTTGAGCCCCTTTTTCTGCATTTTCCAATGATAAAGGTATTTCAATAGCTTTCTTTTAGTTCAAATCAGATTCTGCCAATATTCTGTTTTTGTATTATTAAGTTGTTTATTCCACACAACATTTTGTTCAGGGATGAATTGAGTTCACAATATTCTGTCAATTTTCATAATCTAGCCAAAAATCTGGTAACAGGCTCCCCAGTGGTTGTCTCTGTTGTATTGAAGCAATATCTCTGGAGTATTACAGAGGTCTTTACATAAGAACATAAGAACTAGGAGCATGAGTAGGTGATCTGACCCCTCGATACTGCTCAGCCGTTCAATAAAATCATGGCTGATCTTTTTGTGGACTCAGCTTCACTTACCCACCTGCTCATCATAACGTTTAATTCCTTTACTGTTCAAAAATTCATCTACCCTTGCCTTAGAAACATTCAATGGGGTAGCCTCAACTGCTTTTCTTTGAACCATAATGGTTTTTAACCGGGTCTATGAGATCAGGGTGGGTAGGTCAGGCTTTTATTCACACTGAATGTCAAGGCCCCACATGTTGTCAGTAAGATTGCTTTCTGTTTTTCATCTCCCACAATTTAATTTGTCCAGAAGAAGAAACACATGCCTTCTGTATATTGGGCCCAGTTTTCTCCATTTACGTCATAGGATTCATGTTTACTGAGGAGAGGCATTTTGTTTCTTACCAGAGAAGAAGGCTGTTCAGGCTCAACAGTGAAGGTTGCCAGGAGGAGATAAAAAATAGTCCGGTCTACTCTTGTTGCCAGTGGAATAACCCTGTCAAAGGCTAGTCTTCTAGTGTCATACTGCTTTATTTAACATAAAGAAAAAGTCACATCCGCAGTTTACAGCAACATAAGTCTTTAGCGCCAGACCTACAATATCCCAGTCCAAGCTGTGAGCATAGGTTTTAACCTCCTGCTGCTTGTTTCTCATTGGACTTAATAGGGAAACTCATACTCCACAAAGCCCACAAGCAGGTCTATTGATGATCCCCCATATCCTTCATGGCCACTATAACAGCTATCATCGTCACCATTACAGAGACTAGCTTTCAATTTCTAAATTTATTGATTGAATTAAATTCTACCAGCTGCCATGGTGGAATTTGAACACTTGTCCCTAGTGCATTAGGCTAGGTCCTAGGGTTACTAGACCTGTGACACTACTACTGTGCCGCCATCTCCTCCACAGTGTTGTTGGAGTTGCACTCATTTAGGCAAGTGGAGAATATTCCATCACATTCCCCAAAATGTGAGGACAAATTTAAAAGAGGTAATAATCTGTGATGTTCTATGTCAGATATATGCATTATTATTGCAAATTTCCAAAAGGCATTTGATAAGGTGCCTCATAAAAAGTTGCTACAGAAGGTTTGGGTGCACGGAGTTGGGGGTAAGGTGTTAGCGCGGATAGAAGATTGACTGTCTAATAGGAAGCAGAGAGTTGGTATCAATGGGTGCTATTCCGGTTGGTGGTTGGTGACTAGTGGAGTGCCGCAGGGATCGGTGCTGGGGTCTCAACTATTTACCATTTATATAGATGATCTGGAGGAGGGGGCTGAGTGTAGGGTGACGAAATTTGCTGATGACACGAAGATGAGTGGAAAAGCAAGTTGCGTGGAGGGTGTGGAAAGTCTGCAGAGAGATCTGGATAGGCTGAGCGAGTGGGCGAGAACCTGGCAGATGGAGTACAATGTTAGCAAGTGTGAGGTTATCCACTTTGGCAGAAATAATAGTAGGAGGGATTATTATTTAAAAGGTGAAAAGCTGCAGCATCCTACAGTGCAGAGGGACCTGGGGGTCCTTGTGCACGGGCCGCAAAAACCCAGCCTGCAAGTGCAGCAGGTGATCAAGAAGGCGAATGGAATGTTGACCTTTATAGTGAGGGGGATAGAATATAAAAGCAGGGAGGTCTTGCTGCAACTGTACAGGATACTGGTGAGACCGCAGCTGGAGTACTGTGTGCAGTTTTGGTTGCCGCACTTGCGCAAGGATATATTGGCCTTGGAGGGAGTGCACAGGAGGTTCACCAGGCATATACCGGAGATGAGGGGGTTGGGCTATGAAGAGAGACTAAATGGACTGGGTCTGTGCTCGTTGGAGTTTAGAAGGATGAGGGGGGATCTTATAGAGACATATAAGATAATGAAGGGGATGGATAGGGTAGAGGTAGAGAGATTCTTCCCGCTTAGAAAGGATAGCAGGACTAGAGGACACAGTCTCAAGTTAAGGGTGGCGCAGCTTAGATCAGAGTTGAGGACGAACTTCTTCACTCAAAGGGTGGTGAATCTCTGGAATTCTCTGCCCGTTGAAGTGGTGGAGGCTACCTCGCTAAATATATTTAAGTCACGGGTAGATAGGTTTTTGATAGACAGGGGAATTAAGGGTTATGGGGAGAAAGCGGGAAAGTGGAACTGATCCACTTCAGATCAGCCATGATCTTATTGAATGGTGGGGCAGGCTCGAAGGGCTAAATGGCCTACTCCTGCTCCTATTTCTTATGTTCTTATGTTTATGTTCTTATTGGTTCAGTAACAGTACACATCATTTGATTATGTATAGGACAAATATCAATGTTACTGGACAAAAGAGCAATCCAAAAGAAAGGACTTTTAGTTATGGCAGCCACATGAATCAAGGGACAGAGGATCAAGGCAAATATCCTTATTGATTTTTTTTTCATTCTTGGAGACAATGCTTCCTGAGTCTGTAAGCTGCTGCAGGGTGTGTTGGTGAGTTCCCAGAAATGTAGTCAAGAAAATTTTACAAAATGAAGTCCGGAAAATTTATTAAAGTCAGAGGCAGATCAGTGAGAGTGATTGAGCTTTATCTTTTTTGTTCTGATACTTTTGATACTTTACAGCATGACAAAGGAGATGAGCAGGGAAATGGAAGGTGCGCAAGTATCTAAGCATGCTGCATTTCACTTGCAAGTTTTAACTGCGAATCAGATCTCATGTCAGATTTCCTGTTCTTCAATTAAACTCCATTCCCACTGCTGGCTTTGTCAATATTAACTGAGTACATATTGTTATGAAGGTGTGTTTATATCAAATATTGTTTTAATTAGTTGACTAGAAACATAAATTGGACCTCTAAAAAAACATTTTTTTTGAGACAGTCTAAAATTATTTCCAATTTACATTACTATATATTTCCAATTCTATGGAGGGGAGATGGCAAGTCTGCAAAACTTGCCACAGTCAGCGCCTGATTTCTCGCCTCTCCCAATATTGCTGGCCCCATTCTACCAGTGAAATCGGCTCATGCCTGGGAAGGGCACAAGGCTGATTTAAATATTTATTAATTTATTTTAATATAATTAGTGAGCTTGGGCTCACTTACCTTTCCTACCTCGCCAGTAGAAGTCCTCTCCGATGAGAATCATAGCTGATCCATGTGATGGCCTCACCACTGACACTGGAGGACATTGAGGGCCCCTGCGAAATTGGGGTGCCTGTGCAGTAGCGCATATAGCAGTCCGCAGCTGGCTTCCCATGTGAATAGACTCCACCCTCCTTACTGGCAGGACTTACATTATGGCGTCTGTCTTGCACAGAGTGCCTTAAATTACTACACTTACCTCACTAGACAACCGAGTGAGAAAACCTCTTGTTTTCTCACCATTCGACACTTAGAGTTTTTCTGAGAAAATTCCACCATTCTGCATAAGTAGGGATTTCTTTAAAGAAAGAATTCAATTCCCCAGAAGAATCTGCAAAAGGACAAGAAGCCCAGCTACAGCATCAAACTGCCTTGACACTGAAAATGAGACCACCAATTCACATGTAGCCAGCAGATACTCCAAGCAATGAATTGTGGGTTTCTTTTATTTATTTTATTTGTGTGTGAACTTTAAGACTGTGACTTCTTTTGTTAAACTCAAAAAAACCTGTCTGACTAGTTCTTTATGATCACAGCATGTAAATTGTTAAGTACACATTAAAATGGCAAAGATCCTTATCCAAAACAAAAATCTTCTCATAGTGAATGGGGAGAGGGAAAAGAGGAGAGCCATTCGATGCTTCATCAACTAAATGTCCAAAATTACACAGAAGGTTGGCCTGCAAAATCTGGACTGTTAAAACTGTGAGGTTGAAGAAACATTGACATTTTGTGATATTTTGCTCCCAGAATTTGTTTCTGACGCTATAAAGAGTGCCACTTTTGTATTGAGGTGTTTATCCCTCAATATTTTTCTACAGTACAGCGATTACTGCTACAACTCAGTTGGCTTAGGATGGGAATGATTTTAGGGATTCTAATTTAGATTTGAAGGACAAGTCCTTGACTGGATGCTGAATGGAAGTGAAGAGTCCCCTGATATACTGTGTGTGCATCAGTAACCCTTTTACTGCCCCTCTGCATTCTGCTTCTGCAGTATTTTCTAGTGGCGAAGTAGCAGATAACTGGTACCAGGAGACAACATTCCCTGACAGCAAGAAGACAAATGCATATTGGCATCAGCAATATTTGAGGTGGGCATTTTAAAAATTAATTTACATGTTGTTGGTGTCATTGACAAGCACTTATTGCCCAACACTATTTGTTCGGGAATAGGTAAGGCCTTCTTCTTGAATACAACTCACTTCCTGGGCAGTTAAGTGTCAATCATATTTCTGCAGGCCTGGAGTCACTTACAGGTCAGAACAGATAAGGGCACCAAATTTCCTTCCCTGGAGGACATTATTGAACCAGGTAGTTTTCCTTTATGACAATCTGGTTGGTCCATGGTCACCATTATTGATGCTAGCTTTTAACTTCCAGAATTATTTCATTAATTAAATGTGAATTCCTCAGCTGCCATGGTGAGATTTGGACCCACCTCTCTGGATTATTAGTCCAGGCCTCTGGATTACCAGTCAATTAGCAAAACCACTATACTTGTACTACCCACTCCCTCCACCCCCCCCAACTATTTGACTGAAAATTGCAACAAGGAGCACCAGTAAAATTGAAGTCAATGGGGATCAGAGGGAAAGCTCTTCCCTGGTTGGAGTCAGACCTGATACAAAGGAAGATAAATGTTGCAGATCAATCATCTCAGCCCCACAACATCAGTGCAGGGATTTCTCAGGATAGTGTTCTAGGCCCAATCTCCAGCTGCTTTACTAATGCCCTTCCCTCCTTTATAAAATCAGGAGTGGAGATGTTTGATCATTACACAGTGATCAGTTCCATTTGCGATAACTCGAAGGGCTGGATGGCCTACTCCTGCTCCTATTTCTTATGTTCTTATGTTCTTATAATGCAGCTTGATTCACTTCTATCAAGACCTGGACAACATACAAGTTTGGGTTGATATAGAATAGAACAAAGAATCCCACAGTGCAGAAGGAGGACATTTGGTCCATGCAGACTGTATCAACTGTTCGACAGAGCATCTTACCTAGGCCCATCCCTCTGCACTAACCCCAGAACCGCACACATTTATCCCACTTATCTCCTTAACCTACACATCATAGTACACTAGGGGGTAATTTAGCATGGTCAATCCACCTAACCTGCACATTTTTGGATTGTGGGAAGAAACTGGTGCACCTGGGAAACTGGTGAGCCTGGAGGAAACACACGCAGAGATGGGGAGAACGAGCAAACTCTACATAGACAGTCACCTGAGGCCAGAATTGAACCCAGGTCCCTGGTGATGAGAGACAGCAGTGCTAACTGCTGTGCCACCATGCCACCCCCTATATGGCAAGTAACATTCACACTACACAAGTATCAGGCTATGACCATCTGAAACAAAAGCAAATACAACCATCTCTTCTTGATAATTCAGCAGCATTAATGTTACTGAGTCCCCCACCATCAGCATGTTGGTTGTCACAATTGACCAAAGACATAATTGTACCAGCTACAATTACAGTGGCCACAGAAGCAGGTTTAAGGCTGCAGTTTCTGACTCATCTCCTCACTCCCCAAAGCTTTTTCATCACCCACAAGGCACAAGTTAGGAGTGAGATATAACACTGCTCACTTCCCTGAATGAGCAAAGCTCCATCATTCAAGCAACTTGACAACATTCAGAACAAAGCATAAGAACATAAGAACATAAGAACATAAGAAATAGGAGCAGGAGTAGGCCATCCAGCCCTTCGAGCCTGCCCTGCCATTCAATAAGATCATGGCTGATCTGTCGCTGCTCAGTTCCACTTTCCCGCCCTCTCCCCATAACCCTTAATCCCCTCTCCTATCAAAAACCCATCAACCCGCGTCTTAAAAATATTTAGCAAGGCAGCCTCCACCACTTCAACGGGCAGAGAATTCCAGAGATTCACCACCCTTTGAGTGAAGAAGTTCCTCCTCAACTCCGTTCTAAACCGCCCCCCTTTTATCTTGAGGCTGTGCCCCCTAGTCCTACTGTTTTTTTTGAGCGGGAAGAGTCTTTCCACCTCTATCCTATCCATCCCATTCATCATCTTATACGTCTCAATGAGATCTCCCCTCATTCTTCTAAACTCTAACAAGTACAAGCCCAGTTTATTCAGCCTCTCCTCATAGCTCAACCCCCTCAACTCCGGTATCAGCCTAGTAAACCTCCTCTGCACTCCCTCCAAGGCCAAAATATCTTTGCGCAGGTGCGGCGCCCAAAACTGCACACAGTACTCCAGCTGCGGCCTCACCAATGCCCTATACAGCTGCAGCAAGACCTCCCTACTTTTATATTCAATCCCCCTCGCTATGAAGGCCAGCATCCCATTCGCCTTCCTGACCACCTGCTGCACCTGCAAGCTGGGTTTTTGCGACTCTTGCACAAGGACCCCGAGGTCCCTCTGCACCGTCGCCTGTTGCAGTTTTTCGCCCCGTTCTTCCTACCAAAGTGGACCACCTCACACTTGCCAACATTAAATTCCATTTGCCATTTCCTGGCCCATTCGCCCAGCCTATCTAGATCCTTCTGTAGACTCTCCACGCCCTCCGCGCAATTTGCCGTTCCCCCAATCTTGGTGCCATCAGCAAATTTCGACACCCTACACTCGGTTCCCTCCTCCAGATCATCTATATAAATGGTAAAAAGCTGAGGCCCCAGCACCGACCCCTGGGGCACTCCACTAGTCACCATCCGCCAATCCGAATAGCACCCGTTGACCCCCACTCTCTGCCTCCTATTTGACAACCAATCCTCTATCCACGCTAACACCCTACCCCCAACTCCATGTCCCTCAACCTTCCGCAATAACCTCTTGTGAGGTACTTTGTCAAACGCCTTCTGAAAATCCAGAAAGACCACATCCACCGGCTCTCCTCTATCCACCGCCCTAGACACATCCTCATAGAACTCCAGTAAATTTATCAGACACGACTTCCCTTTAATGAAACCATGCTGCGTCTGCTCTATCAAGCAATTCCCTTCAAGATGCCTCGCAATTTCCTCCTTAATGACAGATTCTAACATTTTACCTACTACAGACGTTAAACTAACCGGCCTATAATTCCCCGCCTTTTGCCTGGCACCCTTCTTAAACAACGGCGTAACATTAGCCGTTTTCCAATCATCCGGCACTTCCCCGGAATCCAGCGACGTCTGGAAAATAACCACCAAGGCATCCACTATCACCTCCGCCATTTCTTTCAGAACCCTCGGATGCATTCCATCCGGTCCTGGGGACTTGTCCACAATCAGCCCCTCCAGTCTGTCGAGCACCGCCTCTCTAGTAACAGTAATGTCATTAAGACCCTCCAGTCCTACCACCTTTCCATCGCTAACACCCGGCAAATTATTCACGTCCTCCTCCGTGAAGACAGAAACAAAAAAGTTATTCAATACCTTAGCCATATCCCCATCCCCTACCACTAGGCCCCCTTTCTCATCCTCTAAAGGACCAACATTCACCCTAGCCAGCCTCTTCCTTTTTATATATTTATAAAAACTCTTGCTATCCTTTTTTATATTAAGCGCTAGCCCAGCTTCATAGTTTGTCCTACCCTTCTTTATCAACTTCTTTGTCAATCTTTGTTGACATTTAAACCTCTCCCAATCCCCTTCTCGCCCACTACTCTTAGCTACTCTAAATTCCTCTGCTTTTAGTTTAACACTTTCCTTCACCTCCTTCGTTATCCACGGCTTATTACCTCTCCTCCTACTATCCTTTTTGACCATCGGAATAAATTTCCGTTGAGCACCAAGAAAGATCTCCTTAAAGATCCTCCACTGCAGTTCGCTTAGTTGGCACCCCTCATGCACTTGAACATTCTTGCTGACCATCACCAATACAATGTGACTGTGTATATCATCTCAACTAACACGGCAGCAGCCTGCCAAGCTTCCATCAACAGTACCTTTCAAACCCACAACTTCCACCACTGAGAAAGACCAAGGTAACAGGTGCATAGGAACAAGACTTTCCTTTAAGTTCCTTTCAAGTCACAAAGTATCCTGATTTCGAAACAGAGAATATCACTGTTGGGTTATCATTGCTGGATCAAAATTATAGAATTCCCTATTTGACTGCATTGTAGCTGTTCCTACATTACATGGGCTGTAGCAATTCAAAAAGAAAACTCACCACTGTCTTCTAAAGGATATCCATGGATGGGCAATAAATGTGCATGTCCTGCAAATGTATGAAAAAAGGTCTCACTCCTTTATCTTCATTCTTTAAGCAATTACATTACTTGATTGTCAGATTGTCTCCTGTAATGCTGTGTTACTGAGTCCTCACTTTCTTCGCTCTTAGTGAACAATTCTGTATTCAGCTGTAATTCACAAGATACAGAGAGACTAAGGTGGGGATTTTCTGGTCCTGCCGTGATGGGGCCACCGTGAGAAATGCCTTGGGCCAGCCAGAGGGTGGAGGCAGAAAATCCCAACACAAAAAGCCATTCAAATCATCTTTGATCATGGGAGGCTAAATTGGGTAGCCCTTTAAATGGATGCATGGACTGCAATGCTCAATTAACCTGAGCCTGGTGATTGAAATGTTGGCAGCTTGCCAACTTCATGTAGCCATTTCATTATCATGCTTTCTCTGTGCAACCAGCCCAGAGCCAAAATCATAACTTCCTAGAACCACTTAAAACTAGCCTGCACTTCTTAAAGGGGAGGTGCATTTTAGCTGGAGTAGGTCCTGGAAGTCATGTAGGAAGTAAATCTGTCCTGAGAAAGGAATGATGTAACATGGAACTGAGCAAATTCCATGATTATCAGATATTGTATTAGAGACCTTGATAGAGGAGGTGAAAAAGAGCAAAGAAAATCTAGGAGAGAAGGTGCACCAGTTACATTATCGAAAGGTAGTGGGAGCAGATAGCCATTGAGTTCCTAGATTAAAGTTCCTAGGACATGCAATATCACAATGACTTCACAGGAGTGGCCAAAGTCAGTGAATACATCTTCAAATGACATATTCTACCAACTGCACCACTAGCCTCAGCTAATCCTCAACTCACCGACCAATAATCTCTATTAATCACAGCTCAGACCTAACATTTATATGCCTCACAACACAATACCTCTGCACAGTTAGTATTACTGTAAACTTCACACCCACATCTCACAAGATGGAACCCTCATGCTTAATTTTTACATCCCATTTCTACTTCATCCTTTCTCACATTCCTCATTCCCTCTTCAATTTCTTTTGATTTACAAGCAGCATATGGTATAAGCCTGTGTCTCTTACTTTCTCCCACATCCTGTGCCATAACCTTACTTTGTACCTTTTTCCTTTCAGACTTTCTGTGTTGGGATTTTTTGCCCCCATCCCCTGGCTGGCCCATGGCATTTCACATGGTGGTCCTATCACGGCAGGGCCAGAAAACCCCCACCTTAGTCTCTCTGTATCTTGTGAATTACAGCTGAATACAGAATTGTTCACCAAGACCAAAGAAAGTGAGGACTCAGCAACACAGCATTACAGAAGACAAGAGATAAAATCTGATCATACAGTGGGGGAGCACCAAGAAGACAGTGATGATGAAAATATAGCTCTGTTAATAATTCCACAACTGACTGTGCATGTATTTTAGAGAGGAATTTAGGGGTAGGATCTGCACGTGGTGAGTTTCATGTCTGAGTGCATTGCAGCCAGGGCAGGGGACAAGGATAGCACATGTGGTTGGATGGTGACATAGTACACAGATTAGGCTAAGAAGACTCAGATGAGGACTTTGAAGGGTCAGCCTACAGAGGAATGCTGATAGATATGCACGACAAAATGCATTGGGAAGCCTGCCAGAAAGTCTGCAGTTAATGTTAAGGAGCACAGAGGATTCAAGCACTAGCACAGCTTGGGGCCCATGCTTTCCACCTTGTAACTACTAACCAATTCCATCAGCACATTTATGCATCTAAGCAGAATGCAGCACCTGATGGCCTATGTCACAACTTTCACTGCAATACAAATATTAACTACCCAATGTCTGAGTGCTGCACTGGAAACTTAGGGCATGATTTTACTGGCCATTCATGCTACAGCCAAATCGGAGAATTTGGTGCCAGCCAAATCACCATTCACCTGCAACAGGATGGGAAAATCTGCCACGGTGAATGGCCATAACATTCTGGCCTTAGGCTGGTGTCATGAAACATCAGTTTGATGCCATGCCAGCTCGGATTACTGCCATCATAACAGTAGGTTCCAGTGTTTCAAATGATCTTAGGCTGCCGTCCCCTTTAAAAAAAGGCATGTGCTTCCTCAAGGTGCTCTGGTTTCCACCCACAGTCCAAAGATGTGCAGGTTATGTTGATTGACTGTGCTAAAATTGACCTTTAGTGTCAGGAGGATTAGCAGGGTAAATATCTGGGGTTACAGGGATAGGGTCTTGGTGGGATTGTTGTCGGTGCAGGCTGAATGGGCTGAATGGCCTCCTTCTGCATTGTAGGGATTCTGTGAAAGGGATTCTGCGAAAGGAATTTCCAGCTTTCAGGGTGTCATAGCTATAGAACAAATTACGGGGATTGCTGAAGCACCTCTGGGAAATGGCTCCATGGAACACAAATCTCAGGATGACAGAACTCCAGGCCTGTCATTTACCCACTCTAAGCTGCTGCTGCCCTCACTGAGATGGTTCCATCTGCAGTTGGGCCTCCGAGACAAAACCCTGTTCAAAGCTGTCTTCCAAGGTCATCCGCAGTCTGTTCCACTGAAAACCAACAGCCTTCCATTAGCTATGCTGCAGCCATTGGGGTAATACTGCATAGGAGCAACAGGGCAGGCAAAGGACATGGAAGACAGGCATGAAGAGAATACACAAGAATATTTAGTTTCTGCTTGTACCCAATAAAACATGACTTCATTTATAAAATAGGTCGGATTGTTTATTTTGGGATAGTTTCTATTTTAGCATTGTGGCCAAATGGATGCTGTGATAGTCAGTGGGCAGAGGGGAAGTAAAATGTGCTTACTGGTATGGTATGTGAATTATTTCTTCATGGATGGCCCTGGCAGAAAAGGGCTGTCGAGGTTGCCTCCTTACTTCCTACTCATCCTCCACTTCCTCCTCCTCCTGCTCCTCAGCTGATCACATAGCTAGTTGCAGGGGCTGCCCCTCATCCTGGCAATCGTGCTCAGCATGCAGGAGATAACTACAAGTTTTGACACATGGTGAGCTCCAAGGTTTAGGTGCGGGTAAGATTCAGCAAAATAAAGATATAAATTGTGTTCAGGGTTCAAGCACTTTCAATGAATATGTTGTGGCAATTATATTCACAACACTCACTGACCTTTCTCCTACAATGTTTTGGAATTGCTTACCATCCATGCTCACAAGGTAGCATGGTGCCCTTTTTATCCCAATCTTACCAGAAATTGCTTCTTTATTCCTTTTTCCATACTTGCATACAACAAAAAAACTCACATGTTCTGCAACTGCCTGATGCATGTGTGTCATCACAATCATATAATGAGCTAGAACATAGAACATTACAGCGCAGTACAGGCCCTTCGGCCCTCAATGTTGCGCCGACCAGTGGAACCAATCTAATGACCCTCTAACCTAAACTATTCCAATATTATCCATATGCCTATCCACTGACCATTTGAACGCTCTTAAAGTTGGCGAGTCCACTATTGCTGCAGGCAGGGCATTCACACCCTTACTACCCTCTGAGTAAAGAACCTATCTCTGACATCCATTCTATATTTATCACCCCTCAATTTAAAGCTATGTCCCCTCATGTTAGCCATTACCATCCGAGGAAAAAGGCTCTCATTGTCCACGCTATCTAATCCTCTGATCATCTTGTATGCCTCAATTAAGTCAAAGTAAGCTGTGCGTCAAAGTAACAAAGGTTCTTTTAGCACAGAAATAGGCTATCGAGTGCAACAGGTCTATGCTGGCATTCTCCCACCTCATTTCACCTCACCATATCAATATATGTTCTCTTCCACCTGTACTGGTTTAAATTCTGCTCTGGGAAAAGAAGTGTCTCCTGAATTCCTTACTGAAGTTATTAGTATCAATTTTTGTATATATTAGTCCTGGTTTTGGAGTTGCCCCACCCCCACAAGTAGAAAGCTCCCTTTTTGAACCCCTTCATAATCTTAAAGAATTCTGTCAAGTCATCTTTCAATCTTCAAGAGAAAAATCCTAAGCCTATGAATTTTTCTTGCCATTTGTTCACTCTTAAGGCCTAATTTTATCATTGTGTTGCGTCCGATTTGGGTGCAAAAACTTGGTAAAGTTGGGCATGCATGTTAGGCGCGAAGACTTGGTAAAGTCGGGCATGTATTAAAATTTGCATTCATTTAGATTGACTTAATGGGCTGCATGCCCAACTTTACTGGCACTTCCCCCTTTATCACTGTATTCACCCGTCCAGAATTGGCACGAAGCAGACATGCTCCACATAAATCCAAACGGGCAATCCAGTTAGTGAGGAGGTAAGGGCCGAGCATCTGACAGCTCTCTGCTTGAGATCGGTAGGGGGAGGGAGGAGGTGGGTCTGGTGCCAGTCTGCTTGACATTGGTGAGGGGCTCCGCTGCCATTCTGCCTGAGATCAGTGCGGGGGGAACAGGGTGTCATAAGAACATAAGAAATAGGAGCAGGAGTAGGCCATCTAGCCCTTCGAGCCTGCCCCGCCATTCAATAAGATCATGGCTGATCTGTCGTGGCTCAGTTCCACTTTCCCGCCCTCTCCCCATAACCCTTAATCCCCTTGCCTATCAAAAACCTATCAACCCACATCTTAAATATATTTAGTGAGGCAGCCTCCACCACTTCAACGGGCAGAGAATTCCAGAGATTCACCACCCTTTGAGTGAAGAAGTTCCTCCTCAACTCCGTTCTAAACCGCCCCCCCTTTATCCTGAGGCTGTGCCCTCTAGTCCTACTGTCCTTTTTGAGCGGGAAGAGCCTCTCCACCTCTATCCTATCCATCCCTTTCATCATCTCATACGTCTCAATGAGATCTCCCCTCATTCTTCTAAACTCTAACGAGTACAAGCCTAGTTTATTCAGCCTCTCCTCATAGTTCAACCCCCTCAACTCCGGCATCAGCCTAGTAAACCTCCTCTGCACTCCCTCCAAGGCCAAAATATCCTTGCGTAAGTGCGGCGACCAAAACTGCACACAGTACTCCAGCTGCGGCCTCACCAATGCCCTATACAGCTGCAGCAAGACCTCCCTACTTTTATATTCAATCCCCCTCGCTATGAAGGCCAGCATCCCATTCGCCTTCCTGACCACCTGCTGCACCTGCAGGCTGGGCTTTTGCGACTCTTGCACAAGGACCCCGAGGTCCCTCTGCACCGTCGCCTGCTGCAGTTTTTTGCCACGCAAGTAATAGTCCTTCCTCCCATTATTCCTACCAAAGTGGACAACCTCACATTTGCCAACATTAAATTCCATTTGCCATTTCCGGGCCCATTCGCCCAGCCTATCTAGATCCTTCTGCAGACTCTCCACACCCTCCGCACAATTTGCCGTTCCACGAACCTTGGTGTCATCAGCAAATTTCGACACCATACACTCGGTTCCCTCCTCCAGATCATCTATATAAATGGTGAATAGCTGAGGCCCCAGCACCGACCCCTGGGACACTCCACTGAGATCAGTGCGGGGGGAATAGGGTGTCCACTGCTATTCTGCCTGAGATCAGTGTGGGGGGAATGGGATGACCGCTGTCACTCTGCCTGAGATCAGTTGGGGGGAATGGAGTGTCCACTGCCACTCTGCCTGAGATCAGTGCGGGGGGAATGTGGTGTCCACTGCCACTCTGCCTGAGATCAGTGCGGGGGGAATGGGGTGTCCACTGCCACTCTGCCTGAGATCAGTGCGGGGGGAATGGGGTGTCCACTGCCACTCTGCCTGAGATCAGTGCGGGGGGAATGGGGTGTCCACTGCCACTCTGCCTGAGATCAGTGCGGGGGGAATGGGGTGTCCACTGCCACACTGCCTGAGATCAGTGCGGTGGGAATGGGGTGTCCACTGCCACTCTGCCTGAGATCAGTGCGGTGGGAATGGGGTGTCCACTGCCACTCTGCCTGAGATCAGTGCGGGGGAAATGGGGTGTCCACTGCCACTCTGCCTGAGATCAGTGCGGTGGGAATGGGGTGTCCACTGCCACTCTGCCTGAGATCAGTGCGGTGGGAATGGGGTGTCCACTGCCACTCTGCCTGAGATCAGTGCGGGGGAAATGGGGTGTCCACTGCCACTCTGCCGAGATCAGTGGCGGTGGGGGGGGGGGGGGTCAATCTGCCTGAGATTGATGGGAGAAAGAGGGGGTCAGTAATATTGTGGGGGTTGGGCAATGTCTGTGGGAACCAGGGGGAGGCATTATCTGACCCGGGAGGGATGTGGCAGGAAAGTAGCTTTCTATCATTTTTTTCTGCGCACGCGCAGTTGGAGATGCCAGTCGGAGCTGTAGGGTTTTGGGCGCGTTAAGCCCCACCCACAGGCTTGTGCAGCACAATTCTGACTCGCTGATATTTTTGCAGGCAGAGTGCATATGGGGGCACCTGAGAACGGGTCTAAAAATCGGATCTGAAACGCTCCCGGTTTCCAGTCTGCCCAGCACTTAGAATTAAAACGGTAAAATAGGTCCCTTAGTCGCCCTCCTTGTAAATTTTCATTGCATTTTTTCAATTGATTCTGTATCCCACATATAATGCAGAGACCAGAACTATGATTTATATCCTAGGGCCATTACTTCTGAGCTACAGGACAGTCTAACTCAAGGATATTGCAATGATGCAATGGGGAACATTCTCTTCCCATGCTCCAGACATTCTCAGGAAGAATTGCATGGCAATTACCCAGGAAGTATAATTGCCCTACACTGGGAACTCGCCAAAATGTGATTTAAATCATAAACCTCTGGCTGTCTTATATGAATAGTTACTTAGAAAAAGCTAGAGGAACTAAAACCACTTCTACTTCTGGATAATTCTTGTAAATCTATACCAATCCCGCCCCCTCACTCCAAGGAGTCCCATACCCTTCCCTGGAGTCTCTCCTTCTCCACATCCCCCCATCAGGACTCCCTACCCCTCTCTGGACTCTCTCCCTCACATCCCTACCAACAGTACTCATGACACCCCCACTTTGATACCCCCTACCCCAACTATCCATACCCCCACAGGATTTCCACCCACTTCCCCCGACTACCTCTTTCTCCCACAGGATTCCCACATGACCATAATCCCTCAACCCCGACTACCTTTCCCATAGAAACTAATCTCCTCCCCTCTCCAGGCCGGCACTTGACATCACCTTCCTTCCCCAAGGTCTGACCCCCGACCTCCCACCACACCATGGCCTGACTGCCAATCCTCCACCCAAACCCACAGCCGACTGCTGACCCCTACCTGGCTGCCATGTCTGACTACTGACCACCCTCCTCCCAGCCCCCCACCCCTCCCACCATGGCCACGTCCAACTCCCTTCCTCACCCCCAGGCTTGACTGCCCTGTCCTTGTAAGTCTACGTAATCCCCCTGACACTAAGGGGAAATCCCACCCAGACCTGTTCCCTGTTATCCTAAGTATTTACCCCACTAAACTCTCTAACCTACACAGCTTGGGACACTAAGGGGCAACTTAGAATGGCCAATCCCCCTAACCTGCATGTCTTTGGACTGTGGGATGAAACCGGAGGACCCAGAGGAAACCCAGGCAGACATGGGGGAGAATGTGCAAACTCCACACAAATAGTCACCTGAGGCCGGAATTGAACCCACCTCCCTGCGCTACCATGGCTAAATTTCCAATTTAGGCATCCATTTTGAAAGTCGTTAATGTCTTTGTGTATTTTGTCATAGTTTTCCTCTATAATAACTAAACCCGTGATTTGGTGTTAATTTTAATCATGGATTTCTGATTCCCGAGCCCAAGTCATTCATGTGTGTGATAAACAGCAATGGTTGCAACATTGATCTCTGTGGAACACAAATTCTTGTATTCCACCAGTCTAAGTGACTGCCTTTAATCCTTTATTCCCTGCTTTCTGTTTTGTAACCAGTTGTTATCCATTCTTCTACTTGCCCCCTGACCTCACGAGTTCTGACCTGAATTACTAGTTATCATTCAGTACCTTATTAAAGACCTTTTGAAATTCTCATGCATTTTATCTGGTATATTTCTCTTGTCCACTCTTCCTGGTGCTCCTTAAAGAATTCCAGAAGGTTGTTCAAGTACGTCCTTCTCTTTACTATCTTTTGATTTCTAGGTGTGTTTCTGTTAGATCTTTGTGTAAAGATTCCTGATTGGAGGTTTAACTGACTACTTTTCTCATTTAAATTCACATCTGTCGAATTCTGATCTATCTCATGAATAAGAAATTGACCAAATGTGATGTATAGTTGGTACATAATTTGCACGTTGTAGGTGACATCTGAGATGTGACACAGGAACCATGATGCCAGATGGGTGACAAAGATTTTTTTTACAATTTTTATAAATGCACGATGGATCACATCGGTATTTTTCACTTTAAATTAGAGGATATGCTATTTTATAAGGTCATAAAGCATGTCAAGTACAATGTTTTATTTTGATGTTAGAGTGCCGTTACGTCTCTCTCCAAGGCGGCAAAGTATAATTGCTTTGCTTTCTTGAAATCAGAGCGCGATCAGTGAAAAACTAGACAAGTAGTTTGATTCCTATCCATAAAACTATGTGCTGTGGCTAATACTGCACTATTCCATGTCATCATTTCACACCCAGAGGAGAGAAAGAAAGAAGAGCTAAAGAAATGGTAGAAAAAGTGTTATGATCTCAAGGGAGACTACTAACCATAAAAGAAATTTGAACTCCTAATTATCAGCTGATAGAACTACACCACAAGATTTGATATTTTAAACCAAGTCTCTTATGAAACAAGGATTAAATAAAAACAAATACTATTAATATAACATTGGATTTTGTAAACCCTTACTCTTTAAACTCAAAAATCTTTACTGACTACTTTCCTTTCTGCTTTGATTCCACTCAAGACTTCCCTGTACTTTCCAAGATTTTTGATTTGAGTATCATTGTCACATGTATTAGTAAACAGTGAAAAATATAGTTTCTTGCAAGCTGTACAGACAAAGCATACCATTCATAAAGAAGGAAAGGAGACAGTGCAGAATGTAGTGTTACAGTCATAGCTAGAATGTAGAAAAGAGTTTAAAAAGCATAGAAAGAGGCTTAAAGATAGAATTAGAGGGTACGCTGGGCACAGCTTGCAAGAAGTCACCACTCTCTGGCACAATCTTGAATCTTGAGGATTGAAATGGATGTAGGCAATGCCCAAATTTAGTGCTGCCAAATCATTCACCTGACAATGCTGAGTGAGTCAGGCACTGGTGGCTGTTAGTAAGCCAAGCATTGCATACCAAGAGCATGTGATGCAGCTCGCCTTCTGTTCTTAAAGATGATTTGTTCCTGTTAAAAGGGCAGCTGTACTGCATTACAGGTGGCTGCTGCTGAATGCTATTATTGCTAATGTAAATAAAGGAAATGAAACACCAGGACAGATAAAAGATCCTGCAAAATTCGCATGCATTCAGTGCCAAGTCTCTTCAGGCCATTCCAATGGATGAAGGGGTGCTAAATGTCAGAAAAAAAGACAAAAAAGAAAAAAGTAAGAAACCTGTCGGTTTCTTACTTTTGCACAGGAAGAAAATGTTCTAACTGTTACTTCAATCTCAACACCAAGTCTGGGCCAGGATAAAAAAATTATTGCTATTTCCCTACAACTCTGCAGTGACCTTCCTGTAGCTGCATTTACACCTGTTTCCTCAATGGTGGCAGAATAATCACTCTGAGCCCTCATAGAAGACGCCCTGACTGAACTAATAGCTCCATTCTCCTGGAATATTAGGGTTTCAGGCTAGGTATTAGTCCTGAAGTCTTTATTTGTAAAACCATGCCCATCATTTCTGATAGCGCAGGATCATTCCATTTTCTCACTTGTGTAAATGTGACTGGTGTGTTGTCTATTTGTTTAAAGTAGAAAATATTCCGCTTTGAACAGTCTGAATAACTGACAGGTAGTGATGATCTTGAAAGTCCGCCTGCATTGCAATGTAGACTAAGCTGGCAGTATTTAATGGTGTAGGTATGCGCAGACAGGCGCAATGCCCATCCCTGCACCAGGTTTCAGGGACATAGATGCAGTGCTGGAAATCTATGCAATAGAACTGGACAGAAGAGGTTGCACAGGGGCCAGCAGTCTCTCAAGAACCGACCGCAGAAGAGATTGGAGGCTGGTGCTCAAGGGAGGCCAATTTCTGGTGTCTTAAGTGGAGGTCCTGTCAGCAGTACCAGAAACATTAATGACCACAGGCAGGTGGTTAAAGTCAGTGAATGAATGTACCTTCATTGGACATCTCATGCTCCCTCTTCATCAGCCTCTCATCCTTCTGAATGTACCATCTCCCGATACTTAACGGCCAGAAACCCTTGGCACTCAAGATGCTCATTTAACATCCAGATATTCCACCTCACATCCTACATATTCCAATGATGCCAACTTCACACTCAAGTCCTATTGCATCGAAATTCCTCCCACTATTCATCTGTGGAAAGTACATCACCCAAATACATTGCAACACAATCATCCATCTCTCTTGCAGGACACAGTAATCTGCCCTAACTCCCCTCGCCCTCAATAGAAAGGAGCAGAGCAGAACCACTGGGGAACAAGAATATCTGCATCTACTGAGCCTTAGAGGGGGCTGTGCATTATGTGGACAGCAGTGACAGAGCCCAAGATAGGCAGAGCAATTGAATACATTGGGGATGACAGGACGTTCCTCCCTTATGCACTTTACAATTCCCAGCTTACCTTTATTCTGAAATCCGGCATGGTTGAAAAAATTGCAAATGCTGTCACCCTAGACTCTTTATTTTACACCCAACAATCCTGCCACAACTTCTTCACCCCAAATTTCCCCTTCTGATTTTCAGCTTTGAGCCATCTGCCCAGTTACAGTGCCCTAGGAGGGAGGTAAGAAGGCAACACCACACCATTGATTAGAAGATCCCAACGCTTGATCTGACAATCAGCCAACAGATCAGATATGGGTACTGCAAATGCCTTAGATGCCATGAAGAGTCAGGATCTGCACATGGTGCGTCACCAGGTACAAATCGGCTGAAGCCGCACCGGAGGAATGGTGAGTGCCAGTTCACTGGCAGGTAAGAAACTTTGATGCAGAGGATTCAAATAGGGGGCATATAGGAGGATGCTGATGAGGCCGTGCATTGAGGTGCTGGGCGGATTCAAAACAGAAAATGCTGGAAAGACTCAGCACCAGTGGAGAGAGAAAAACAGAGCTAATGATTCGAGTGCATGTGACTTCTTCAAGGCATCAATGCTGGGTGCATTTTTTGGCCTGTCAGACAGCCTTCTGTCACTGTCAAGGAGCATGTTGGAGCCCAGCCTGAGCATGGCAGAGGGTGTTGTGCAGAACTTTCCTTCTCTGCAGCCTCTTCTCCATTTGCCTGATGAGTTGTAGACCCAGAGGCACTGCAGCTGCAGCCCGCATTAGATTTCCCGAAGTTCAGTGCTCACGTAGGATTTGAGGGCAAGGGTAGTTAGGCCAGGTCTGGTCTGAGTTGGGGGTTTCTGCATGAGCTCAGGACTACACCAGGCTGAGAGCAGTTAACAGGTACAGACGGGTATGTAGGGATCCAGATGTCCTCGATGCATGGTTCCCATAGAATCAAAAGGTCAGGCCTGAGATAGGACACAGGGAGGAAACAACACCTTTATCATTCAGGTGCCTGAAACTGATATGGATCAGGTTAGCTGCAATACGTCAAAGAGTCAATAGAAGAAGTCCAGCAAAGCCCCCCTGCCCCCACCCCACCTCCCGCCACCCCGCCCGAGGTCACCTCTTTTCTTCCAACTCAAACCCCTGACAGACATGCCCCCCAAGCAAGACATAAAAGTTTAAAAATGACCATTTATCCTTTAGCTCCCCCTCAGATGCCTTGCTCCAGGTTCCCACTTTTCAAGAGTAACACCAACTTACATCCCCATGACGAGGGTGGGTGAATATTGCCTGTCCACTGCATCTGGAATCAGTCCTCTAATTGGGGGGTTGGGAGGAATGGCATCACCCCCCCACCACAAATAGTTGAACCTTGCCAATGAGGTTCTCCCTAGGGCCCACCCCAGCATTGCACCCTGACACAAGATGGCACTGTCTGGCTGCCTCTTGCTGGTTGGCACTGCTGAATTGGCACAGTGCATTTCCAGGGTACTGCCCAGCTTCGTCCCTCTCCCCCGGGGGCTATAACAACCTTTGCATCCCTGAGGGACCCCTCAACAGGTTTATGCCTGGCCAAACCTGTTGAGAACCTTGTTGACATAACGCCGTATCAGTGAGGTATGATAATTTAGTGAGGGGGATAATTTGGTGAGGGAGGTGTATATAATTATATTTCAATTTATTAAAACCTATTAAAATCGGAGTCTCACCCACTGTGGACATGAACCTGATTATGTCACTGGCAAGGATTGGGGAAAATTGGAGGTCACAATCTTACCAGAAAGATTTCCAATTTCTGGTTTTCGCTGGAGTTTGAGCCCCCTCTGGTGATTTGTTCACATAAAAGGTGGGCTCTAGATCCAATCCATAGAGTTGGAAGGAGCTTATACCTAAAAGTCACACCCAGATGGCCAGTTAAAAGTTGATTATATCTTCAACAATTGACCAAATCACCTCTCTCTCTGTTGACAACAGAATATCAGTGACTGTCTTGTAAACAGTGAAGTTTCAAAAACATATGCTTTGTTGGGCTGGATCCTTACTTTCCGATGTTCTCCGGCTGAATTTGCTTTCATGTTCACTTTGTTGGCAATTTTCCAGATATGAAGCCTACTTCATTCGTTGGCTAGTGATTGGTTGCGCTTATAGGTTTCAGGACACTGACACGGGTAGGTATTCAGATCTTCAAGGTCTGTTTTTAGTCTTTTTTAAAATAATATTTCTTTGTTCTTTCCTGACAACACATTTCTGCTCCCATGTGGGAAAATTCGTTCACATGATACCCACAATCCAAAAACTTGAGCAAAACAAATTGTTTCCCACCAGCCCTGTTCTGGCACAGGAGTTAGCACACTGCCTCACAGCGCCAGAGGCCGAACATTTCCAGCATGGGTCATGACATGACTGTACAGAGTCTGCATATTCTCCCTATGCCTGCATGAGTTTCTTCCGGCTGATCCAGTCTCCTCCCACGGTCCAAAAGATATGTTTGTTCAGTGCGTTGGCCATGCTAAACTCTCCCTGAGTGTTCGTGAGCAGTGTGGCAACTAGGGGATTTTCACTGCAGTGTGAATGTAAGCCTACTTGTGACACTAATAAATAAAATAAAGCATGATGGATTCTTTTAGTCAAGCTTAATCTCATCATGGTTAGATAACTTGCACAGGTTTCAACCATAAGTTGTGGTCCTTCTTTCTGCAGATTTCATATCCCATCAGTTACCTTTCATCAGAAATTCAGAAATAAACTTTGAATGATCTTGCCCTCAACTTAGGCTGAGTGTTTGCTAAAGTTATTGGAAATCTAGAGGCTGCTTAAGAATCCCAGTAATTTAGCATAACCTTGATACAAATTATATCAGTACATTAAGTAATGAGATAAGTATATGTGTACTTTAAAAATTGAAGTTGATTGTTCATAAGTGTGATTGACCTTGAACATCTGGTAGGCAAAATCATAGAATCATAGAACCCTACAGTGGAGAAAGAGGCCCTTCGGCCCATCAAGTCTGCACCGAATGCAATCTGACCCAGGCCCTACCTCCATATCCCTACACATTATATCCACCAATCCCTCTAATTTGCTCATCCCTGGACACTAAGGGGCAATTTCTTAGCATGGCCAATCAACCTTGGACTGTGGGAGGAAACCAGAGTACCTGGAGGAAACCCACTCAGACATGAGGAGAATGTGCAAACTCCACACAGACAGTGACCCGAGCCAGGAATCTAACCCAGAACCCTGGAGCTGTGAAGCAGCAGTGCTAACCACTGTGCTACCGTGCCGCCCCAAAATGGGAGATTGTTTTCACTGAAACTGCTATTTCCAATGTATTACAGAAAACCACTAAAGATTGTACCAACATGTAAAGCACAAGTGTGGTCTGGTTTAGTTCTGACAACTTTAAATCAATGGCAGTATTGGAAAGCATCAAAAGTGGGTCAGAGTCACTGAACCACTTTATGTGGCCAAAGGAAATAGAATGGTATTACTCCTGTCACTCAATAAATGACAAAATTTAACAGTGTTTTCAGACAAACTCTTTCAGTGTTAACTCAGAATCCGAGAACATTTTCCATAACTAAAATAAACGTGGACCTAACACATTCACCCTGGTAAATGACATATAACCAATTAACTATTGTTATTGCCAACATTTTGGTCTTTTATTATTTTGCATCTTGCTTCCTGATTTACTTCACTGAAATGTGGTGTCAAATGACTTCCAAAACACTAGGAGCACATTTTTGTTCTTGCTGAACTGGAATAAGGGCAGAATGAACTAATGGAGAAGAGTTTAAATATTAACTAAGGCGTTCACTGGCTGATTTGAATATCGCTTCGCTTGTGTTCATCCCTGTTTGGTTCTCAAGGACAGAGTATGGCTGACAAGATGAGTGAAGACTCTTTTTTCCAGTACTCTTAAGTTCACAGGTAAAGTAAATGGACTTTCTACATTCCTAAACTTAAAATTTGATTTAGCATGTTTTATTGCCTGTATATGAATCTAAACCAAGATTATGGAAACTTGTTGCCAGAGACCAAACCACATAATGTTGATTGCTAATCTGTTTACTTTTCGTAGCAATGTTAAGTTCTAATGTAGGTAAAAGGCTGTTTTGACAATAATGAGTCTATTTTGCTAAAACACTCAAGTAATTTTTCTTTTTCTTTTGATTCATTATTAATGTTTTTATATGTTTAAAATTTAAGCATTTTTGTTCAAGTGAGCCTGCCTAATTGCTTCATCAGTCTGCTGTCGCACCTTTCTGGATTTTGTTTTTGTGGTTACCTGCAGTACTTGGCATATTGGAATTGGTATGACCTCGTAAGTAGAATAAATGGTGATTTACAGGCTCACTTATTGCTCAGTGAATTTATTCAGCTCCATCTTACAGACCAAGAAATTTGAAGCTCGCTTTGTGCTGTTAAAGCTGCTACAACTGGTCTCAGTATCTTGATTTGGGAAGGAGAAAATCATTATGCTTTCCCATTCTTGGCTATAATCCAGCCATTGCCACTAGAATTTGATTTGGATGTTGAATTAGTCCTGAATCAGGCTTGATTTAAAGTTTATGTTAATTTTTTATTAGTGTCACAAGTAGGCTTACATTAACACGACAATGAGGGTACTGTGAAAATTCCCCAGTTGCCACACTCCAGTGCCTGTTTGGGTGTACTAAGGTAGAAATTAGCATGGCCAATACACCTAACCAGCACATCTTTTGGACCCACTCACCTAATGAAGGAGCAGCGCTTCAAAAGCGCGTGATGCCAAGCAAACCTGATAGACTTTAACTTGGTGTTGTGAGACTTCTTACTATCTGTTGGATTGTGGGAGGAAACTGGAGGAAACCCAGCAGACATGGGGAGAAGGTGTGGATTCCACACAGACAGTGACCCAAACTGGGAATTGAACCCAGGTCCTTGGTGCTGAGGCAGCAGTGCTAACCATTGCGGCTGTTGATTAACTCCTTAATTTGACTGATGTCAAAGCTCACATGTGAATAATGACCACTTAGAAGTATCAGAGGGTGATAGCTGTGTAACAATAAATAGTCATTGGCCCGCTTTCTCAACCTTACCCCTCACCTGAGGTGTGGTGATCTTCAGGTTCAACCAATCAGCTCTCCCCCTCAAAGGAGAGAGCAGCCTATGGTCATTTGACATTATGGCAGTTTTACTATTAAATAATTATTGCCACAGGGAAAGGAAAGAAGATTGTTGACTAAAGAAACAGAAGTACAAAAACACAGATTTCACTGCTTTAATGTTCACTATTGAACGTAAGCAGTTTCTGAAACAATGTTATTTGTACATTGTTCTGAAATACAGAAAGCTATTTCATAAGTTCTGAGGTCTTGCTAATACTTGAACTGCCTTAAGCTGAAGTTCATTCAAATGTCATTTAGGTAATGATATCTCTTATGTATGTTTTAACTTCATGTTGAGAATCAAGAGCTGCACCTCTTGTATATTCTGGAGAAGTCAAATATTTAACATAGATTCTTGTCTTAATGCCAAGATATAAATCAACAAGTAAGTTATGCATTTTGTAGCTGCTAAGTCAGATGTTTGCTCGGCCCTTTTTTCATTGTACTTCTGGCTGGCTGGAGTTGGTAAGTTAAAACAGCAAATTTTAATATACAAAGCTTGCTGAAGTTTGTTACTTGCAACAAAGTGTGCAAAAGTAAACTTTCAACTATCCGTTGTTTCCTGATGGGCAGCGAATGAAAGGATGAACACTCTTAAATCAATTGCTTGACCAGGGGACAAAGCTGGTGAGCGAATACAGTCGTGATAGGGAAACGGAACTTGGGCAGTAGAATTTTCAATCACCTCAAATTTATGGAGGATAGAATGTGGGAGTGTGTTGGAATAGCCAGGTGTAGAAGTAATGAAGGAATGAATGAGGATTGCAGCAGTAGATGAACTGAGACAGAGGTGAAGTCTGGGAATGTTATGGTGGTGCAAATAGGCCAGTTTTGGCAATGGTATTAATATGATGTTAGAAGATCTTTTTGGAACACCAAGTGTGACAAATTTGTGAACTGACTGGCTTAACTTCAGACTGTTGCCAGCCAGTAGGATGGAAGTATAGCCAGAGAATGGAGTTTAGACAGTGGATCAAAAATAATGGTCTTGGTTTTCCCACTGCTTAATTGGAGGACATTTCTTCTCGTTTGGCACTGAACATTGGATGAGCATTTAGATAACTATACATCAATGTAGGAGTGGTGGAAGATGGTGGTGAGGTAGAGTTTGGGTGTCATGAGCATTCTGTAAAAACTAATGCTGCGCCTACAGATGATGTCAGCAATGGTAACATATAGATAAGAAAAGAAGAGAGGGCCAAAGATAGATCTTTGGGGGACATGAAAGATAATGTCAAGAAATCAGGAAGAGAGGGCATTACCAATGATTCTCTGGCTGTGATTTGATAGATAAGAACAGAGCCATGTGAGAGTTGGTCCCACCCTGCTGGATGACTGTGGAGAGGCATTAGAGGGAAGTGAGGTGGTCAATGATTTAAAAGGCAGCATTTATGTCAACAAGAATGAGGAGGGAAATTTTAACCTTTGTCACAGCCATAGATGTCATTTGTGACTTTGATAAGAACTATTTTGATTTATTTAATCAGTTCATTATGCCAGTTCACTTTATCCCAGAGAAGAAAGGCCTGTGTTGAATTCTGAGAGATTAAGGCTCTCCTCTGTGATGGTGGATTATGAAGCCTGCCATGAGCTGAATATAGATCTTTTCGTATGTCTGAGGGAAAACTGAGAACAGATTAACATGGTGTTATTGTGCTGGATTGATCTAAGGCCATCCTGCTGTATGTTCTTGCTACCTAAGATTGCCTTGCTAAGATACCTCTTGATGGAACCATTGAAGGAGAAAGAAGATATGGAAGGCAACTTTTTGCTGGTTTAAGAAGATGTTTATGCCACTCTCATACATGAGATCATTTCTTCAATTCCATATCAACCACCTTATTAACAGTGATGTCTATATCTTCCTTATTTCTCTTAAAAATACACCATCATCTGCAGACCCTTCTCTTTAAGTAATTCAACAAGCTTCCTGTTCATGTAACCTGGTAAAGGCAACTTCAAAATCTTTCCAAGGTCAATTAAACCTAATTTTGCAAATACTGAAAATTTAGGCTTGCACACTTAGCTCCAAATAGTGTGTGGTGGCTAGTGAACCATGCAATGTTAGCCTGACTCCTGTTTTCAATCAGTGTAGGTGTGGAGAGGGTTTGGCATATTTAGTTAAGAAATGCAAATTAAGGTGAGGAAATAGCTGGAAGGACTTCAGCTCATCATTAAAGTAGGTTATTGTATTGGTAAAATGTGAACATATTGCCAAGTGGTGACAATAAAAGTTAACTCAGTGATTTCCTGCCAGTAATATCATAGAAATCATAGAAACCCTACAATGCAGAAGGAGGCCTTTCAGCCCATCGAGTCTGCACTGACAACAATTCCACCTAGATCCTATCCTTATAACCTCATATATTTACCAAGCTAATTCCTCTAACCTATGCATCCCGATTTACTAAGGGGCAATTTACCATGTCGCCAATGTACCTAACCCACAATTACCTGATTTTCTTTGTGATGAAGTTGAACATTTATCCTTCTGTTTCCAATGGCACAATGGAGACACTTCTCTTTTTGATATTGAAGAGTTGGTGGTTCTGCTGCAGGAGAAAAAGAATGTGCCTTTTTCTTGGACTGAGGGCTACAGTCCAGTGAAAATATAGATAGCAGCTAAATGGAGGGACATTGGCACTGCTCGGGTGTCAGGACACAGTGCTAGGAAACCTGCCAAGTCCCTCACCGCCCAGGGGCTATACTTACCTCTGTGCCCCCGACATGGCCACCATGACTTGTTTTCATTTTCAAAAACCGTGGTGATTCCACCAATGTGACAAGAGCATTTAACGATGCTGGAAGCTATGGTGTTAAGCCATATTATGATATTTAAATTCATCCAAATTCGTCGGAATCAGGTTTGTGCCCTCTCCCCACTACAAATGCCATTATAGCCCTCTCGCAAGATTTAGGAGCCATGAGCAGGATTTGCACCTGTGGCAAAGGGGCCTGCAGAATCATGTCCTTTATTGGGAACTGTCATACTCTCTTTGAGGTACCATTTCTCAACATAATAGATACCCTTTCAATTGCATGGTCTTGCATGGCACACCTTTGTTGATGGTGGGAGTAGCAGCTGGAGGTAGCAGCTTAAGAAAAGCAATTAGATGGTGATGTGTACAGCTGAGGTGCTTCCTTACTATTGGGAACCTTCTTGATTCATTCAACAGCCATGGATGTGGAAGATAGCTCTGCTTTCACAATTGCCATCTGCCTAGTATTTAAACTTCTTTAAATTATGCAGTCACTATGGATCACTACATGAGAAAAGATCACAATTACTTTCTGGAGTCCTGCCACCAAAATCGCATGATAGTTCCATTATCCAACAGACCCTCACACAGGCTTTGGGATAGTGATTCACTTGGCCTAAATGCTTCAGAGATCATTACAATCACTATTGTTGACCTTTCAAGAATTTGCTTTTGGAATCTCACTTATTCAGTACTTTTGGAATCCCCAAACAAGTATCCATGGTAACCACTTCCTCCTCAACTGAAGTGAGCACCTGGAATGGGAGCGGAAGTGAAAAGTCATCAAAGCACAGAGGCCCTGCCACAATACAGTGTTACTTTGGCCTTCGTGCTACTGATTTAAATTTTTAAAATCTGTTATGTTTCTTTTCCAATTCATCATATAAAACTGGGAATTGCACCACTGTCACCTCACTACACCCCTTCCATTCAAGTTCACACCTAAATGGTATCTCGAGGAATTGGTGTCAAAGATGGGAAAAAGTGCTTTCTTCCCCAGCAGTTACATTACTCAATTTTCTGTCCATAAACACTGTATTCTGTTATGAATGTAAGCTTTCACAAGAAGGTTATTTTTTCACCATCTCTATTAATGCAAGAAAGCACAGGGACTGGTGTGAAGTTTTATTGGACTCTGCCCAGTGAAAAGCTGAAGTGACCTAGTTATCATGGAGATATATGACCCATGTCAAATGCTATTGAAATCCAGTGCTTTGCCATTGATTGAATGACAAACTCAGAGGTAATCTGATTAAAAAACACTGGACAGGGAGAGAAAGAAAGAGAATGTGTCCCAGAATGAGAGAGAGAGAGGGAGAGAGAGATAGGGAAATGACAGGAGTTGCAATTAGCTGGGGGAAAGGCTGCCCTCTGTTAGCTACCAGGCAGAATGCTGCTATAAGCCTGTACTCTGGGTGAAGAGAACAAATTTGAAGAAATTTAAGGGCACTGGAAGATTTGCCTTGATAAATCTGGGATAGAGAATCACCCGAGTGAACTTTGCTGCTGGAAGTTGTTTGGGAATTCTCGGAAGGCTGAGGGACATGATCTTTGATTGTTATTGATTGTTATAACACAGCAGCACAGCAGTACTGAGCCCAAATTGGGGGTAACTTTGGACTGGTGCCTGTAAACACCCCAATACTATAGATGGTGTGTTGCAAAGCAAAAATGCAATGTTGGTTTTTGAGTGTGTTAAAACCTAATAAGGGGTATCTTTTCTGAACTTTAGAGTATTGGCTGCCTCCTAATTAATGTTTAGTGGATGTTAATTTTAATTTGTTCCTGCAGTAAAAATCTTAAAACTTGAAATCTTGTGCTTTAAGTCGGTTACTGGGAATTCAAATCTTTTCAAAGAATTATTGGTCTACAGGATCATAATTCACTAAAGAAAAAGACTTCCTTCTATGCTGTAAGACTGTGAAAAGAGACCTTTAGTACAAACACCTGTATGTGGCTTTGTTGTGAATATGGAGCCAACTTCTGTCCGTGTTTATTTCTAGCACTGGTTGATATAGATCACATACCAAATAGCAGCTGGTAACAAAACTATGTTGCTGATGTAAATATTTGATACCAAGGAAATAGAGCCAGCAGAATGCATCTTGCTGAATTGTTTTAGTATAGAATGCAAATGACTTCCAACTAAATATCTCCGATGTGCATATTCTTATCAGCTTTGGCATGGTGTGCACCACACATCCCCAATGCATTTCTGGTTCAAATTGTGTATGTTTCAGTAAAGAAAAATTTTGTCCTGTGTGTTATTGTATTTCTCAAGTAAAAAATTATTTATTGATTTTTGGAACTAAAGATGGTTGCTAAGGTACCCAACACAAGCATTCTGTATAATGGCAGTGGAGTGAAAGAGGACAATTCATCAGAATTTGTGTGAACACACTTCCCATCCGTTGACTCTGTCTACACTTCCCGCTGTCTCAGAAAAGCAGCCAGCATAATCAAGAATCCCACACACTCCGGACATACTCTCTTCCACCTCCTTCCATCGGGAAAAAGATATGAAAGTCTGAGGACAAGTACCAACCAACTCAAGAACAGCTTCTTCCCCACTGCCATCAGACTTTTGAATGGTCTTATCACACATTAAGCTGATCTTTCTCCTCATCCTATTGGTAACTGCAACACTACATTCTGCACTCTCTTCTTTCCTTCTCCCCTATGTATGTACTCTATGAATGGTATGTTTTTCACGTTAGAAACAATACTTTTCACAGTAAGCCAATACATGTGACAATAATAAATCAAGTCAATTCAACGTGACAGGCAAAAATTTGCACAAAGAACTGATCTGTTCATTTATAGTCACTAATGATAAACTTGCCACTTATGTGAACAGACATTAATGTTCTTATAACTTCAAACAAAAGGGAACCAAGATGACATGTTCTTGCTGCTCCCTACCTGATTTGGGAGACAGATTACCACTCAGCCTACATGAGGCATATATAGCCAAGAGGCATATATAGCTCTTGATGTGCAATGGCATTTTTAGACGAGCAAATGCAAAAAAAACCATTTTTATCCAGCAAGATCCTACAAAAAGTAACTGAATAAATGATAATCTGAGGGAAGAATGCTGACCAGTGCACCAAGACAATGCTCTGTTTTTCTTGCCCTAGGATCTTGAATGTGCATCTTACCAATACTTTGGATTCTCTGAGCAACCCACAATGATGAATGATTGAAAACATAAAGCACTTTCATTATCCCCGCCTTGCAGACAAACAAGGCCAATTGTGTATGAATGTAGCATAACCTGTTATTTCTGCATTAAACTATCAGAATGCTAACTTAGAAAATCCTTTGTTGTTGGCAAATGTCAGGAGCTGTAGATTATCCATAATACACGGTGTGCAAGAATGAATTAAGTTGAGAAAGCCTCAGAGGCCATGGCACATATTTTTCTTTGCATGTTGGCAAGTGTTTATAAATAATTTTAATACACTTATAAGACAGCTGCTTACTTCTCAATTTGCAAAAGCCTGCAAAAATTCCTCTTTGTAGTCTGTTGCTGAAGTATAAATTACTGAGGATATGTTGTCTAATTAAAGAACCAAAGCCTAATAATTATTTAGAATATTTTCTCAATGTAATAATTTTTGATCATAATGTAATCATCAAGTTTGAAAGTGGAAAGTAAGTATAGCATGCCTGGCTTGTGGTAACACAAGCACTTACTAATATATATTTCTATGTTCTTTCTCAGTTTTCTGAATGATTTGGATAGGTATACTGGGGAGGGGGGGGGATTAGAGTGAGAAGGGATTTAAAATTGAGTCAATATGGCTACATTCTCTGGTATACATCATACTGGTGAGAAAGTTGCTAAATGGTGCAAAATATACATTGATATTTGAATTCTGCAGCGGTAACTTTGTTATTATACTAGCCCAAATATTCTGGTCTCTGGATTGTTGGAGACTGGACAAATGATTGAAGATGTGTGTCAGGATCCTGCAGAAGTCCTGATGTGCTGATCTACATGGGAATTGTCCGGGAATTTTCAACTTCCAATGGGCAATTCTCCTTCTTCTTGGGACCCTCCGCAAAGTCTTTGACTCTGAGTTGGATTCAGAGACCTTCGACAGTTTTGGTGCACTTATTTGAATAATTGTCTGAAAAATGTTCAATGAAGACATAGTCTAAAAGATCAAGTTGCCATAGTCCCAGATGAACATAGGCTGACCATATGACGACCATAGGCTCACCTCAGAGGGGAGAGCTGACTGGTGGTGATTTTAACCTGAGGATCACCACACCTCAGGCAAGGGTCAAATTTGAAAAGTCAGGCCTTCAGGAATAACCTCAGCCAGTATAGGAATTGAACCTGTGCTGTTGGCTTCACTTTACATCACGAACTAGCCGTCCTGCCAACTAAACTAGTCTAACTCCTGGGTAACTAGACAACTGACCCCTGCAACTAGCCCCAGCCCACTCCCTCCCAACCTTGACTACCCACTATCACCTGACTAACCTCTTGACCATCCAGCTAACCCTGAATACTGGACTACCCCACAACCACCCAAGCACCATCCTTTCTGACCCAACACTATCTAAGCAGCCTAGCCACCTGATTCGACCAGGCTACTCTCTCAATCCAATTACCACTCTGCTAGGCCCCAGACCTGATGACTACTTAACATATCAATTAACATATGTACCATCTCACCCCACCCACATGTCACTTACTCACCTACCACCTCACCCACCTGCCATCTCACCCACCTACCCGCCCTACCAAACACAACCTCACCCATCCGTCATCCTACCCACTTGACCCAACTACTATCTCACCCAATTATCACCTCACCCACATGTCACCTCACCCACCTGCCACCTACCCATCTAGTATCTCATTCATCTACTACCTTACCTCCCTTTCAGCTCACCTTCCCACCACCTCACCCACCTACCTGCTAGCCATTTACCCACCTCAGGCACTCTATCCACCCACCCACTTACCTCACCCACCCTACCATCTATTCACCCATTCACGAACATTCAAACCTGACTTTTAAACATACAATGTTGGAGCAGAAAATGTGGGCATCCTATGTTCCCTTGACTCAACTCTGTTGTGACAGAGCTCTCTGAGACTCACTGCACTCAAATTTCTGGGAAAGTCAGGCTCGGAAGGTCCTTGAAAACCTATGAGTTGAGTTGAAGGAATGTTCGAGTGGAGTAACAATTCAACAATGAGTGCTACTTCTTGGCAAATGTGTTACATGACTTTCTATGTATATTATCATGCCTGGTAAAGGCATATTACAAGGGTAATTCTCCCCAAAAGATTTGAAGTGTCGAATTTGCATAAAAACAGAAGTAAATCTCACTGGTCTTTTTCAGGGGGAGTTTAAAAATGTATCTCCCACACTTTGTGCACTGCTGCGTGCAATCACATAAATCCTGTTGAAAACCTGGGAATAGGGTCTATTCCTGCGGGAAAGACCAGCAGCATAGTGCTAACCAGGCCACTGCACATGCGCCGATTGGTCAGCACCGAGATCGGTACATGTGCAGTGGCTCCTGTCTGCAGGCATCCCGATTGCTGGCCAGACTTGCGACCCCTCACATCACTGACCCCCTCACCACACCCCCACAGCCCGAGTGCTGGCACCCCTGAACATGTCCAGGCCAGCCTCATTCCTTCCCCAACCTCTCGGCCTGCCTTGATCTCCCCTCCCCCTGCAGTGCTGACCCCTCAGGCCCCACCATAGCTCTGGCTGCACCCCCCACCCCCATCCCCTCTCCACCCTTCCCCACACCCCCCAGCAGGCTGCCCACTATCCTCCGCCCCAATTGCTGGCCTCCTTCCTCCATCGATCCTAATTGCAGAATGGCAGCAGGACCCCTCACCCCCACTTATCACTCCCTTCAGACCCTGGCCCAGCAGGCCCCACCCCTTTGGCACTGCCCCATGGCCAGTGGGTTGTGGCAAGGTAGCCCTGGTCATTGGCATTTTGCCCCTTGGGTAGTGTGACAGTTTCAAAGCTTGTGGATTGAAAGTATTGTCCTCTGTTAAGAGGACAATATAGAACTTCAAAAGGACAAGCTGATGGAGGAGGCAGATATGTGGCAGGTGGAAGTTCAGTGCAGAGAAGTGTGAGGTGATGCATTTTGTGAAATCGAGAGACAGTATTAAATAAAGGGGGGTACAATTCTTAAAGGGATGCAGGAGCAAAGGGACCTGGGTGTATATATGCTTACATCATTGAAGGTGCCAGGGCAGGTAGAGAGAGCACTTAATAAAGCATATCATTTTCTGGGCTTTATTAATAGAGGCATAGCGTACAAGAACAAGGAGGTCAAGCTGAATAAGACAGACCTCAACTGGAACATTATGTACATTTCTGGGTGCCACTCTTTAGGAAGGTTGCAAACTCATTGAAGAGAGTGCAGAGGAGGTTTACAGGAATGGTTCCAGGGATGAGAAACTTCAGTTATGAGGAGAGTTTGGAGAGGTTGTGTCTGTTCTTCTTGGAGAAAAGAAGGCTGAGAGGAGAATTATCGGACGGGAATTGTAAGGGGACTGAACAGAGTAAATAGGAGCAAAATGTCCCTACTTATACCAGGATCAAGAATGAGAGGGCACAGATGTAAAGTAATTTGCAAAAGGAGCAAATGTGATATGAGAAAATACTTCATCACACAACAAGTGTCTGAAATTCACTACCTGGAAGTGTAGGGGAGGCGGGTTCAATCGAAGCATTCAAAAGAACATTGGATGATTATTTGAATAGAAACAATATGCATGGGCGTGGGGAAAAGGTAGGGGAATGATGCTAAATTACGATGGAGAGCTGGTACTGATACAATGGGCCAAATGGCCTCTTACTGCACTGTGACAATTGTGTGATTCTGTGAACATTTGACCGCAAGTTTAAATCCTAAATTTAATCCATGGGCCTAAGCAGGGAGATGGAAGCTATGCACTGGCAACAGCTGAAATAGTTAATTAAGAAAACTAGCTTGAACATGTCATTTCTATACCTGGGCTCAGCTAGTTCCTTTGTTCAGAATATATAAATTCACATTCACAGTGTGAACTCAATGAAATTTAGTGAGCGGGAATATATTATTAAGGATGTGATAAATAGACAATCAAAGCGGACAAAGAACAAAAAACAATATAGCACAGGAACAGGCCCTTCAGCCCATCAAGCCTGCACTGCCACATGACACCGTTCTAAACCAAAGACCTTTCACCTCTATGTGGTCTGTATCCCTCTATTCCCTGCCTATTCATGTATCTGTCAAGATGCCTCTTAAATGTTGCTGTTGTATCTACTTCTACCATCTCCCTTGGCAGTGCATTCCAAGAACTTACCACCCCCTGTATAAAAACCTTGCCTCTCACATCCCCTTTAAACTTTCCCCCTTTTACCTTTAACCTATGTCCCCTAGTAATTGGCATTTCTACTCTGGGAAAAAAGATTCCAATTATCCATTCTATCCATGCCTCTCAGTTTTGTAAACTTCTTTCAACTCACCCCTCAGTCTCTGATGTTCAAGTGAAAACAAGCATATCCAATCTCTCATCACAGCCAATACTCTCCAAACCAGGCAACATCCTGGAAGATCTTTTCTGTATCCTCTCCAAAGTGTTCACATCCTTCTGGTAGCCTGGTGACCAGAACTGTATACAATATTCCAAACGTGGCCAAATTAAAGTTCAATACAACCGCAACATGACTTGCCAATTTTTATACTCTCTGCTCCAATTGATGAAGTCAAGCATGCACTGGCAACAGCTGAAATAGGTAATTAAGGAAACTAACCTTCTTGACCATATTATCCACTTGTGTTGCCATTTTCAGGGAACTGTGGACCTGTGTGCCTAGATCCTTCTGTATGTTAATGTTTCTAAGGGCTCTGCCATTTACCGTACACTTCCCTCCTGCATTAGACCTTCCAAAATGCATCACCTCACATTTGTCCAAAGTAAATTCCATCTGCCATTTCTCCACTCAAGTCTCCAGTCTACCTATATCCTGTTGTAACATTTGGCAATCCTCCTCACTATCCACAGCTCCCCCAACCCTTATCAAACATCTTTATTACTCACTCAAAAACTCAATCAAGTTTGTGAGACATGATCTCCCCTGCCCAAAGCCATGCTACCTATAGCTAATAAATCCATTTTTCCCAAATGTGAGGAAATCCTATCTCTAAGAATTCTCTCCAATAATTTATCTATCACTGGTTTAAGACTCACTGGCCTGTAATTTCCTGGATTATCCCTGTTGGCCTTCTTCAACAAAGGAACAATATTGGCTATTCTTCAGTCCTCTGGGACCTCTCCTGTGACTAAATAGGTGACAAAGATTTAGTACAAGGCCTCAGCAATTTCCTCCCTCTATTCTGGGATAGACCCTGGGGATGTTGTCTACCTTGATTTGATTATTATTGTCACATGCATTAATATACAGTGAAAAGTATTGTTTCTTGCGTGCTATACAGACAAAGCATCTCATACATAGAGAAGGAAAGGAGACGATACAGAATGTGGAGAACGATAACTTAATACAAGGTGGATCCATTTAAAAGATGGCAGCAGGAAAGACGCTGTTCTTGAGTTGATTGGCATGTGGACCTGAAACTTTTCTATCTTTTTCCTAACAGAAGAAGGTGGAAGAGAATATATCCGGAGTACGTAGGATCCTTGATTATGCTGGCTGCTCTTCTGAGGCAGCAGGAAGTGTAGACAGAGTCAATGGATGGGAGACCAGTTTGTGTGATGGACTGGGCCACATTCACGACCCTTTGCAGTTTCTTGCAGTCTTGGACAGAGCAGGAGCCATATCAAGCTATGATACAACCAGGAAAAATGCTTTCTATGGTGCATCTGTAAATGATGGTGAGAGTCGTAGCAGACATGCCAAATTTCCTTAGTCTCCTGAGAAAGTAGAGACATTGGTGGGCTTCCTTAACCATAGCATCAGCATGGAGGGACCAGGACAGGTTGTTGGTGACCTGGACACCTAGTAACTTGAAGCTCTCAACCATTTCCACTTAATCCCCATTGATGTAGACAGGGGCTTGTCCTCCACTATGTTTCCTTAAGTCAATGGCTATCTTCTGCATTTTGTTCTCATTGAGGGAGAGATTATTGTTATCGCGCCAGTTCACCAGATTCTCTCTTTCCTGTACTCCATCTTGTCATTGTTTGAGATCCAACCCACAGCAGTGCTGTCATCAGCAAACTTGAAAATTGAATTGAAGGGGAATTTGCCCATACAGTCCTGTTTTCCTAGCCTTTGGGCACTCAGTTTTTTTTGGGGAGAATTGCCCCCTTCATCGACGTTTACTCTATCAATTCCTTCTGGAATTTTATATACCTCAATCAGACCCCCTCTCAGCCTTCTAAAGTCCAGCAGTATAACCCCAAACTGTTTAATTCCTCCTCATATGTCAACTCTTTCATCCCCAGAGTCAATCTGGTGAACCTCCAACTACCTTTTGGAAGTCTAGATATACCACATCCACAGGTTCCCCATTATCCATCTTTCTAATTATGTCCTCAAAGAACTCAGGCAACCTTGTCAAGCATGACTTACTCTTCATAAAACCATGCTGACAATGATGGATTGAGCTTTGTCCTTCCAAATTCTCGGTCATTTCCTCCTGAATGACTGACTCCAGCAACTTCCCCATCACAGAGGTCAAGTTAACCAGCCCATAGTTACCCACTTCTTGTCTTTCTCCCTTTTTGAATACGGACGTCCCATTAACGTGTTTACAATGTACCAAGGCATTTCTAGAATCCAAGGAAATTTGAAATATCACAACCAATGCATCCACTAGCACTGCTGCCATCTCCTTTAATACCTTAGGGTGCAGGCCTTCAAGTCTTGGAGACTTATTTGCCTTTAATCCCAATAGTTCATTCAATACCTTCTCCCTCGTGATAGTTTTTGTATCAAGTTCCTCTGTATTAGCTATAGCTTCTAGAAAATATTCGTTATTCTCTACCGTGAAGGCAAAATATTGGTTTAGTGCCTCCGTCATCTCTGTACTTCCCATTAATACCTCACCAGTACCATCCTCTAAAGGGTAAGCATTTATTTTAGCTGTTCTCTTCCTCGTTCTATACATCTCAATAGTTGTTCTACAAGTTTTAAAGTTTATGGTGCTCCTGTATGTTAAATCAATACTGCTTAGCATGCCTTTGGCGTCATAGAATTAAGAACAAAGGACAAAGAACAGTACAGCACAGGAACAGACCCTACGGCCCTCCAACCCTGTGTCGATCACATTTACCTATCTAAACCAACTGCTTATATCCCTCTATTCCCTGTTTGTTCATATGCCCTCATCAAGATAAGTCTTAAATGTGGCTAATGGAACTGCTTCAACCACCTTACTTGGTGCCATATGCTTTCATCATGATCTTTTCCATCTATGCTGCCACTTTTAAGGATCTGTGGACCTGTACTCCCAGATCTCTCTGTGTGTCTATGCTCCTGATTGTTCTGCCATTTATTTTATAGCTCCCACCTGAATTGGATCTGCCAAAATGCATCACCTCGCATTTGTCTGGATTAAATTCCAGCTGCCATTTCTCCACTCAATTTTCCAGTCTATCTATACTGTGCTGTAGTCTCTGACAATCTTCATCACTACGTGCAATTCCAGCAATCTTAGTCTCATTTGCAAACTTGCTAATCAGACCAGCTTTGTTTTGTTCATAACAGTGTTATATGCTGAAACAATAAACTGAAATATTAAAACACAAAGTAGGATTTTGGTGAAAATAACATGTGCAAACTAATCACTTATACCTACTTCTGCTCCTATTTGTACTTTTGCATATTTGTATTACAAATACACATTTAGCAGAAATCACATCTGGAAAGATTTGTTACAGTTACAGGTAAGAGAATTCAGGCCATATAGATTTGAAGGTTAAAATAATGCTTCTTAATCTAAGTTGAAATTAATTTAAAAGTTCACAAAAGTACAGACTGTGGAAACCCAAAACAAAACAGATCTGTTTGGAAACACTCAGCAAATCAAACTTCATTTGTGGCAGGAACCAACAAGTTGATATTCCAATATGGCACAAGGGTGCATTAAGGATGGTCCTGAAATCGCTTTCTTTAAGTGCAAAGTTCAATATGCCAGTATGTCTTGGGCCTACTATCAGATGACAAGTAAAGAATGAGAATATCCTGAGGAGAAAGAAATCAAGAGATATGCTAGACACCATTGAGTTATTTTGGTCATCTAATGAGGCATGACGATATAGACAGGACAATATAGACCCTTTGAAGGCCATAGCAATGGCAAAATGAGCCAAGGAAGACCAGTGTTTCTTGGTTAAGCAACATCAAGGAATTGTAAAAGATGAGCTATCAGGAAGATAGTTTAGAACAGAAATGAGCAACATTGCATCCAACACTCATCAAGAGGAAGAAGAAGATTGGGTGCTATCATTCTCTATTAATGTATATCTTCTGAAATGTTAGAAAGTAGAGAAAAATCTGATTAAATGTGTCACAAAATGTGTCTAGTTGATGGTCGATGATAAACGAAGGGGTTAAAATCATTGAATGCGGCAGAGCTGTTCTGTTAATTGAATACAGCATAGTTTCCTGGGAAGTTGCTGTGAAGATGGTTTTGTGCAGTTCCCACACTTACAGATGGGCAACAGAAACAAGCTGAACAAGGGACAAGAGGATGGGAACTCTGATAATCACAGGATGTAGCCACAACTGCAGATGTGGATGTTTGGATGGTTTAGCCATGTAGGCATATTCTGTTGGTAATTAATCACTATCATTAGACAAGCATGTAGAGGCTGTAATTGGTTAACAAAATTCACCTGACATAAATGAAGTACTCAGAATATTAGTTATAATTGGATGACTTTCAATAACTTCAGGACAAATGTATATTTATGATTGGCATATGTAAATTATTTGTAAGCTAACCAAAAGTATAATTGCTCATGCCACGTATCGCTCAAGATGTCAGTATGCCACCACATGGAAGGCAGATTTCACCATAACTTGAATAAAGGCTGATTTAAAACTCAGAAAGTTTTCTGTGGTCTCTCGATGGTTCGCTGGGTAGCAGAGAAGTTCCGTATAATTAATATTCTAGAGGTCATATTTAGTTCTGAGAAGATTAAAGTTTAACTGTAGGAAATGGTATAAATGCAGCCAAAGAAACTGGAGTCTTTTATAGCTAAAGGTATGGGGCCATGATGACATATGGGGTAAGAACCATAAAACATCAAAAGGGGCTATTTAGCTGGAGAACTGAAGATACAGTTGCAAAGAAGTGCAGTCCAGAGAGATGCTTTGTTTTGGGAATTAGAGCTGAATTAATTTAAAAGCATTCAGTGTACCCCGAAAGCCATGTCACCATGGAGAAGTGTGGAGCTTAAGAAAGTTCTCTAGTTTCAAATTATCTGCATATTTGCTGGGAGAGTTAATGCTCTGTAGCAGGGGAATAAGCTATACTGAAAGGGTATTGCTGTTAGCAGGCTCCAAGGGCTTCAATAAGCCCTGTGAGTTATTCACTGCAGAGCAGGGTTCACTGCAGTTTGGATCTTGTGTGGTTTGCAGCTGACTGAGGAGCCCTGGAGGTTGTTACAAGGCTTCAGGCAGTTAGGACTCAGTTAAGGCAGTTAGTAACTGGGAGCTGAGAAGATGGTGGAATGACCCTTGTTCCATGCCATTTATATCTCAATGCATCTGGGAGATTGGAGTGCGGAGATACCCTGGGGGGTACTACCAGTTTAGTGAAGCTTGCAGTCTGCAAAATAATTAGCTGTATGCTGGTAATTAGAGGTAGAAAAACAGCTTTGCGAATCTGAAGCAAAGAGTCTGAGGTGAAGAGAATGAACCATTGGGAGGTGAGGAGTAATTGAAGCAATGCAAGTTAGGGCACATTGTGAGAAAACTCAAAGGCTAGGTTTTTGAAAAAAGAAGAGTAGGTATCACTTATGATGGAAATAGAGGGAGGATTTTCCGGCCTCCCCACAGCATATTTTTCATGGCGGGCAATGACGAGCTGTTCACCTGCAATGGGATATTCTGGTCCTGCCACTGTCAGTGGGACTTTCCAATCATTGCACCCCACACCAATGGGAAGTCCGTGGCAGGGATATAACATCAGTGGGACCAGAAGATCCCACCAGCATGAACAGCCAGAGTTTTAATAAGATTTTGTGACTCACAGTGATTGCTAACACTTAGGTGGATTAATGAGAAATCCATGGGATCTGCCTTGGTTTCATCTGCCATTTAATGTGCTCTACGGTGTGTTCCCTGCTAATTCATATTTACCTCAATAATTCCAAATATCAGAACATGAGATAGATATTGTAAGCTGTTTTACTTTTCTGACTTTGTAGAGTAAAGTTTATTTTCTTTACAACCATGGAATCTTGTGTCTTTATTTTCTTATTGGATAACAGAGATTTCAAAATTTTCCTACTTCAAACAGAAAGTTACTAGTCTCTAACTGGGTCATAACAAATGTGATTGTGTTCTGCAGTGTTTAATATTTCTCAGGGTTGTGCTTGTTATTTTCTGACTAATTGCAATTGTGAAGTAATCATCAAAGAAATATAAAAAAAATTACACCTTGTTTCCAAATGGTGTATTTTCTTATGTTGCCACTTCTACGGATCATAACATGTGAAGTGCTGTAGGTTGCTATAAACGTGATGTGCAAATCATAATTATGGGGCCCAGAAGTATGCAGGCTTTTTAACAGCATTTGTACATGAACTGGGGCCTACTAAGGTCATGTTGACTTACATTGCGTGCCGTCACGCAATGTAGATACTTCATTAAGCGAAGTTACCACAAGCAACAGCCCTCAAGCAGTAAATCCTTTGTCTAAAATGTATCCAAGAAGATTTTGTTAACAATTGACTTTTGGAAACGTCACAGTAAAAAGCTTCTCCTCAAGGCCAGTATATTTCATCATGCAATGATTTAGGCGCTTTGGGGTAGTATTACACAGAAAAGAGGCTTACTTCCTGATATTGATAACAATGCAATTTAAACACTTCAGGAATAACTGCTTACTATTCACACCATGCATCAAAGGGTTAATTACTCTTTTAAATGGGGGTCAAGACTGACCTGAACATCAACTCCGTTTTTTTCCACAGATACTGCCAGATCTGCTGAATATTTTCAATATTTTCTGTTCAATTTCCAATTACCAGCACCTACAGTATTTTGCTTCTGTAGCGTGATCTCAATGATTGATGGGACAGGCTCAGACAGTTTCTATATTCCTGTTTTCTGATGAGAAACACTATTTAAATGGATGAATCTGAGCAGCAGTTTAATCTGCTTTCTTAGTTCACCAGCCAATCATCTACACCACCAACTGATAGGGAATTGCCTGTAAATCAGTTCCCTACCTCAAGTGAAGTTTAGGGTGAGGAGCAGTCACACGCTCTGTTAAAATGAATAAACCAGAGTCTGAAATCATGGGGGCGATTGTTTGAGGATGTTAGCCCCAGTCAGGATTCCCGATGGTCCATTGAATCGGGTGTGATGGCCAAAACAAGGTTCTCACCTGGCATCGAACCTGTTGCAAGTCCTCTTGGCGAGATCAGTTTCTCATCCAGAAATGGCAAGAACTTGATCAGAGCTCATTAGTATTCATTTAACTCTACTTAGCAATATTGAAGGCTCAGGCTTGTGGGAAAGGGTTGACCCCGGGATGGGGTTTGCATGGCTGATCATCTCCATGTAACCCTGAAAATCCTCAAAAAAGCTTCTGGGTTGACCTGGAGATTCATCTCTCTGTAGTTCTGAATTGCATTGAATCCTTAAATCAAATAAACCTTCATGCCCCATGAACATTTAAAAATCTTTGGTTTGACAGCTCCAGTCCATTTCAAAGCAGGGAATCCCTCAGGCAGTTTAGAACAGTCACAGTTGGTTCAATAAGTTCCTTGAACTCCTTTGGTTTGACAGCTCCAGTCCATTTCAAAATAGCCAGTAGATTTGTTTGTTTATAGAATCACTTCACACCCCATTAGTTTTCACAACCCTTTTGATTGACAGGTTCAGGCTAGTTCAAAGTAAGCAGAGTGGTTATTTATTTACACAGCCCTTCATGGGCCATTAACTGTGAAAAGCTTCCTTTTTTGAGCAGCTATGTTTTCTAACCAGTTTTTTTCTGAGGGAGAACCCCAGGGCGGCACAGTGGCATTGTGGTTAGCACTGCTGCCTCACAAGGGACCTGGGTTTGATTCCTGGCTTGGGTCACTGTCTATGAGCAGTCTGCGTGTTTCCCCTATGTGGGTTTCCTCTGGTTGCTCCAATTTCCTCTCACACTCTGAAAGATAGGCTGGGTAGGTGCATTGGCCAGGCTAAATTCTCCCTCAGTGGTACCCAAAGCAGTGCTGGAGTGTGGCAACTAGAAGATTTTGCAGTAATGTCATTGCAGTGTTAATGTAAGCCTACTTGTGACACTGATAAATAAACTTTATTAGTTTATTAAGTTAAGCGGAACTGCTTAAGAGGGGGGAGCAGGTGTTATCTAACAGCAATTTTCTTTATAGTAGATTATTTCCCATTCTGAAATGGATTGCAGTAGGGACAGGTGTTCTGGTTAACCCTTTTTTTTAAGCAGAAATTTCAGAACCTCTTCTGCCTGAACAGAATGCCAGCACTGGAAGTGGTGTTCCACTATTCAAGTAACTGGTACCACTCAATACATTTTGATGATACTGTACTTTTAAGAAATGTAATTTAGTCATTTTTTGTGCGAGATCTGTTCTATGCACTCGGCGACATTTTCTCAGTATTGTTACTGAAGCAACATAATTGATCTTAATTGATGCAGTGTTATTTTGATCTGAATTAATGAAGGGTTCTGTTGTTTTGTGTTATCCCCTGGGATTGCAGAGTCGGGCTTGATTAGGTTGATGAACAGGCAACAATCAGGCTTTCACAGAGAACTCAAAGCAGTCTGCTTTTGGGGATCTTTAGAGAATGGGCACTTTCTCTGTATCTGTTGCTCTGTCTGAGGTCTAGAGACCGGAATCTGCTGTGAAATAAACTCTTTGGATGAGAATCTATGTTTGGGGTGGAGCTTTCTCTGGAAGTTGCTGCATGAGAATTAAGTGATGGGTGTCTGCTGAATCACTCTCCAGAAGTGTCAAAAGGCTGGAAAGCTAGTACCCACGGAAGAATCTTTGACTTCTGTCATAAGTCTATAAAGAAGGGATTCATGCCTGTGGGGAAAGCTGTTAAATTGTAATAATAGAAATAGCTAGCTGTTAAGAATTATACTTTGTTATATTTAAGTATTTTAATTGGTAAAGCTATGCTTTGTTATATTCCAACTGTGTTCTTAAATAAAGTTTGTTTAGATAAAGTCTTCCTAGTGGGTCACTTAAATCATGCCTGGAGTGCAACACCTTATGCTCACCCTAAAAAAGTTAAAGTTCATTTATTAGTCACAAGTAAGGCTTACATTAACACTGCAATGAAGTTACTGTGAAATTCCCCAAATCGCCACATTCTAGCACCTGTTCGGGTCAATGCACCTAACCAGCACATCTTTCAGACTGTGGGAGGAAACCAGAGCACCCAGAGGAAACCCACGCAGACATAGCGAGAACACGCAAACTCCACACACAGTGATCCAAACCAGGAATTGAACCCAGGTCCCTGGAGCTGTGAGTCAGCAGTGCTAACCACAGTGCCACCCATACAGAAGTCAGGGTCTGAGCTAACTTCATAAAATACCTCAGAGTTTTTGATCTAGTCCTTAACAATATGGAAGTACAGGTGCTCCTCAGTGAGGACCATGTTGTAGCCACTGTACAAATCTGTCGATAGACATAATGACAACATTGGGAAAGGCTCAGAAACTTTTGTGGCCCGTTGGGTAATTAGGTACATGGCTATACAGTTCCCAGCCACTGTCCTATGGCAAACAGGCATTGTCAACCTGGCAGTGAAAGGTTGACACTGCCAGGTTGGAAATGTTGGGGTGTGAAAGGGCAGTACAAGGCTGGCTCTGCCAAGGTGATGGGTGGGGGGGAGGGGGGATTTGAAAGGGGGCCTGGGGTGTCAAAAGGGGGCATGGCCTTTTGTGATCCCATTTTGGAATGTCTCTCATTTGGGATGAGGATAGAAGAGAGGATTTAGGTCACCCTGATGCTTGCATTGAGGGGGAGGGGGTCAGGGAGAAGGTGACCGAGAATTTAGTGAGGGGGAGGTTACCCCTGTGTGTTGAATGGTTATTGGATGTTCCCCTTGTCTGTGGTGGGTCATGTGAGCATTGTGGGGAGAGAGGGGTAGTCACTGTTCTTTGAGATCTTTTTAAAATGTGCCCCTACCTCATCTGTCAGCGTGTTTAAGCACCTCCCCAAACTCCCCTCACCCTCAAGGCCAGTGGAAACCTTACCCCTCTCAAAAAAAGTGCTATGGAATAGCACCTGATTAACATTGCAGGGCCCATGGGAAAGGCATCAATTCTCCTGCTGGCGGCAACACTTTGTTTTTTTTGGAGAATGGCACCCTATGTTCATTCAACGTGAGACCCTGATAGTTGCTGTTCCCTTAGGAACCACAGGATGGCAGCACACTGTGCCAATGTGAAGCACAGTAAAAAGTCTGACAACACCAGGTTTTAGTCCAACCGATTTATTTGTGAAGCACTAGCGTTTCGCTCATGTTGGTACCCAGCCCTGACAGCAGTTGGAGAACTTTTATTTCAGAGCAGTGATGGGCAATCTAGGCTAGTGAGTGGCTGCATGAGTAGCCACCTTCATTTCAGTGGGCCACAAGATTGAAATTGGGCTTGTTCACTCACCATGACCCCATGAATAAGATTCAATACAATTAATACATGCCGAATATTTCAATATGAGTTACAGAAAATGCTTAAACATTTCTTTCTTAATAGGACTATCATCAACTTCAAGTGGTAAAAACAAAACAAGTCAATGTTGTGTGCAATCAGTATGCCCCTCACTTCATTTGCCCTAGCTTCACATAGAATGATAGAATCCCTACAGTGCAGAAGGAGGCCATTTGGCCCATTGAGTCTGCACCAACCACAATCCCATCCAGCCTCTACTCCCATAACCCCAAAATATACCCTGCTAATCCCCCCAACACTGGGGTCAATTTAGCATAGCCAATCAACCTAACCTACACATCTTTGGATTGGCTGAGGAAACCGGAGCACCCGGAAGAAACCCATGCAGATGCGGGAAGAATGTGCAAACTTCACAGAAGGCTCAAATTGAACCGGGGCCCCAGCACTACGAGGCAACAGTGCTAACCACTGCACCATACGCATCACTTCAGTCATTCTGATAGGAAAATATACTACACAGACAGAAATCAACGGAACTTGGCAACCCCTGTGAGCAGGCCACAGACAACAAAATGTCCCTGGGCTGCACTCAGAACACACATATGGCCTCTAGGCCGTGGGTTGCCTACCATTGCTTTAGACAATAGTTAGAGGTTGAATCAACATGCAGTGAGACACCAGGAACATGTGGCTGGCAGCCAGGGAACAAGACTAAGGTAGCGCAGGTGCAGTTGCTCGAAAAGCTAAGCCAAACTGAGCTGGCAGCATCAATGGAGAGATTTGCTTTTATTTTAATGCAAATGCCAGCTCAGCAGCAGGGAGGGTTACACATGAGTTCCAGTACAGAGGATTCAAATGAGGATTTTGAGGCACAAGAATGATGTTAGGTACACATACCAAGATGCCTGGAGGATTGGCGACCTGGCAGAAAGCTTGTAGGCACTGCCAAGGAATCTGGATGAGTCAAGCATCAAATTGGCACAGGGCTTTGCACAAAACTCGAAGCCCATGTGGACGTGCTGGCCAGCCCCACAGAATACTTATGCACTCAATCATGATACAGCGTTGGATGGCTGACGTCTCAGTTTCCATTGCAAGCACAATCTCACCTCAAAAATCAGGCTGCTGTCATCATGTTTGTGGATACTGGTGTTCAAAGCTGCTTCCTTGCGTGGTGCAACCTGTCCAGCAAATTACTAGATTGCTGAGATGCTGTCTCAGGTGAGTGGTACCGGCTCCATGTAGCACAAACCTGCTGTCTTCTCTCAGGATGACATAATTTGACCTTTCATTATTGCGACTCTACGAGTATCCTCAACGTTACTTGTCAGCCAGTTGGTAATTTCTGTCACGCAAAAAGGAGCAGTCTGAAGCCTGAACTTCTAGACTCAGATCTGCGAAATTTCATCCCCCTAAAGCCCAATCTGCATTCTCCACCACAAGAAGTCAGCCTTGAAAATCACAGCCATGCTGAAGCAACTGGGGTAACACTGTGTACATTTGAATAGGCAAAGACACATAGAAAGAAAGCGTAAGGGAATGCAGAAGGGTGATTAGTTGACATTTGTACGAAATCAGCATGATTTAATTTATACATTTGATTTGAAGTGTTTGTTTTGTGGTGATCTTTACTTTTGTATTGTCACCAAACAAAGAATTTGAGATTCAGTGGCAGAGTGAGGTGTTTGTGAATAGGCAATTGGAGAGGCTTTTAGCACAACCACAGTTGGGTGATTCACTCACAGATATCCAGTCTAGAAGGGGTCATGTTGATTCTCTCCTCCTTTCCTCCTACTGTGCTGCACATGTGCAATGGCAACCAGCAAAGGCCTGACAGGTCTGAGAGAGCAACCTGTCTGAGAGATCTGTCCAGCCTTCTGCTGCTGCAGCCGGCCACAACGCAGACACCCTGGCACTCTCCACCCCCTTCAGCTATCAAGAACATAAGCCTGTTACTGACTGCTTTCAAAGAGAGATTTTCAGTCTATAAGAAGAATATTGCTTGAATTGGAACTCATAAGGATTGTTTGGCAGTTAAGAATTGTATCTTGCCATATTAGGTGCTGTTCAATGTTAACAGTCAAGCTAATTCATTTGTTATAGTTAAAACTGTGTTGTTAAATAAAGTTTGTTCTGATAAAAGCTTCCTAGTTTGTCAACAGAATTGTGCCTGGAGTGAGTCATCTTATTCTCATATTAATGCCAAAAATAGCAAATAATTGGGGTCTAGTCTAACTTTATAATACAACCTAGGGTTTCTAATTCACCCTAACTCTAGCACTACCTTCAGACATTCAGCTAAGTGAGCACATTACCCTAGCACAGTACTACACAATCCCTGCTCTCTCAGTTGCAGGAAAAGAGCATATGTATCACCAGGGTGAGGCAGAAGACTGAGGAGGGATGGATAGGAGTTTCACAGAGGCAACACAGCCCATAGAAAGTCCAGGATGATGGTAATTATCAGCCTTATGCTTCTTTTCAACTCCCTCTTCAGCCTCATCGTGAGATTTGACAACCAGTGTAAGCTAAAGCTGGCGTGATCGTGGTACTACACCTTCCATCACACCAACCCACCCCTTCTGTTTGTGTTCTTTCAGATAAACTTGCTGCCTGGCCAGATTCAGATGGGCTGGAGGAAGAGCTACCCCACAAAAGCAATAAGGATGCATCATCACCTGATCTCACAGTTGCTATTTCGGACACTGGCACTGTGAAGACCTTAGAGTCCAGTATACTGGTGAGTTGCCAGGCATGAGTGGGCTGAATTTAGGGTGTGGGGAGAGGAAAGCCCATGATTCAATTCCCTATAGGATGAAGTGACAGATGAGTTCTGTTGCAGGGGGCTCAGATGAGGACTTTGTTGGGGCAGAACACAGAAGAACATGCAGACTGTGATGCTGGTTGCGTTGACAGGTCTGGCAATCAGTCTCCTGTCACAGTCAAGAAGCATGAAGGAGTCCAGCTCCAATGGAGCACATGTCATTGTACAGTCTGGATCCCATCCTTTACAATGGCGATCAGCTACACAGCAGCATGGAAAGATGCAAGGCTGATTCTGCATCGCTATCCTTGCACCGAATCTATAAGCTAAGATACACACTCCTCCATCTATCACAGGAGCTGTGCCAATGCAGGTTATGTTCTGAAAGAGACAATGGGTCTGTATCATGGCTGATGCTGCAAAGTGGCCTGCAGCCAAAATCATTGCCTTCCTGGGACTATAAAACAGTGAGACAATGGATATGGCGCCAAGCTAGTAATCCAGAAGTCTGCAGACATAAGTGACAGCTAGGGAATTTCAATTCAATAAAATTGGAATAAGAAGCTTGGATCAATAACGGTGGCTTGTCCTTAAAACTCATCTGGTTCACTAATGTCCTTTGGGGAAGAAAATCCGCCATCCTTACCCAGTTTGGCTGAGGCAAGGTGTGGCTGCAGACCCACAGCAATGTGGTCAATTCTAACCTGCCCACTGAAATGCCCTAGCAACATAGCAAGCCACTCAGTTAAGGTTAATTAGGGATGTGTGATAAATGCTGGCCTTGTGAACAACGCCCACATCTATGATTGAAATATAAGTAGACTCTTAGCTTCCATATGCCTGGAAGCACTATAAACAAGACTTAAGATGAATGTCCAATTTTTTTAGAACATCTTAAAAACCTATTAATGGGAACCTACCCAGTTCATTCATTAATGTGTTCTCTTTATGTAATTTTATTTTGTCTTTCAGGCTCAGTTGGAACATGGGTTTTGCTAGCAAATTCCTGGCTGTTATTCAAAACCTGGACATTCACCTGGCTAACACAATGAAAGTGATCGTGGTGGGGGTGGCAATTCTTTTTTTCTTGGTATGCATGATAATTCTTGGGTGGCAGATCTGCCTATACTGTAAATACAGAAAAGCAAAGAAAACAGAAGGTGGGTCCTGGATATATTCTCAAGTGGAAACGTCTGAGATTATTCAATGCATAGCATTTCATGTCAATCATTCCCTGTTTGACACTAAGAACTATTCCCAACTCTAAGAACTATTCCCATCATAATCTCTGCCAGTAATGCTATTGATTGGCTTGGCACACAAAGCATAAACAAGGAAACCATATTACCTTTCATTAATTGTAGTAAAGTTACCATAGCCACAGATGACCATAGGCTACTCTCCCCTGTGAGGGGGAGGACTGACTGGTGGTAATTTACTGTGAGGATCACCACACCTTAGGCAAGGGGTTGAGATGGCAGGCCTTCATAAATAGCCTCAGCCGATATAGGAATTGAACCCACGCTGTTGGCATCACTCTGCATCGTGAACCAGCCATCCTGCAACTGAGCTAAACTGATTCCCCCCTGCCCCCACACCGCAATTAATTGTAGTACTAAATTATTACATTGCTGTAATATGGGACGATGAGAGTGAGTGAAATTCAGAGTAGCATTAATTTCTAGTACTGCACCAGTCCCATAACACGGTCACCACAATCTTCCCCCAGTGCTCTTGTTCCCACTTTTGAGGCCATATCACAAGGATATTATATCATTATGTCCCATGTTGTTAAGTTCTCTTGGCCTAGAACAGTCAAGGAACTTGTGCTATTTTGCAGACTAAACAGTTAATGGTTACGTCAGTTAAACAGTGATGTTAATGATGATGTAAACATGACAACTGGATCAGATAACCAAGGGGATCTCATTGAACCTTACAGAATACTGAAAGGCCTGGATAATGTGGACATGGGGAAGATGTTTCCATTAGTAGAAGAATCTAGTGCCTGAGGGCACAGCCTCAGAATAAAGGGATGACCCTTTAGAAACGAGAGAGGAGGAATTTCTTCAGCCAGCGATGGTGAATCTATGGAATTCATTGCCACAGTAGGCCAGGCCATTGAGTGTATTTAAGACAGAGATAGACAGGGTAAGGGGATCAAAGGTGAGAGATTGGTGTTGAAAAACTTATCAGCCATGATTGAATGGCAGAACAGGCTCGATGGGCTGAATGGCCTAATTGTGCTCCTAAATCTTACTCCAAGGGAGCAAGACCTGAAACATTCTGTGCCCAGAGAATAATGATTGTACTTACCATGAGGTTTCAGATAGAAATAGTTGTGTAAAAAAATAATTTTGAGAATACTAACTCTAAATCACTCTAAGCAAAACCTCATCCAACAGAAGACAAATAAAGGGCAACAAGTCAAGCCAGACCTAGAAAGGTTGGGAGGTTGTGCAGTTTATCACAGGGAACGGCGCTGGGGGAGGAAATGGTTGTTTGTGTCTCACAAGTCCATTCTCTGCTCTGTGACATTTGCAAAATGGTAACAGTATGTTAGCAAATCAGAAACAACCTTCAGTCACAGAGGGAGGAGGCAGCTCAAAGAGTAACAGCTTTGTTTCATTTCCCCAAAATGTTTTGTTACAATCCCTGCAGAGACCAATCACTTTGAAGAAGAGATCTGAATTGCCCCGTGACCAATTCCAAGCATCTCATAACAAGATCTCACGCTTTAAGATTTTTATTGTAACAAACACTCTAAAATCCACATTGAATAAACATTCCTTAATAGGCAACTAAGACACTAAATTGCAGGAAGGGTATTACTTATTGGCACGTCAATACAGATGAAAACCTGATTCCATATTTATATATTACGTTCCACTCTCAGCGTAAATGTAGTCTTGTTCTTGAAGTTCCAAGCCTCTCTCAGCTTTAAGAAGATTTCATCTCCCTGCTCCACTAGGGTGGATCTTCCAGTGTCCTTTTGAACAAAATCCCTTCAGTCAACCCTTTGAGCATAATCAAATGAACTCTTACTCACAAGATACACTCTGATGATTCCATGGTCTTTAATTCTTCACAAGACTTCTTTGAGCCAGGGGTCTGTCCTCACCAGGACTTATCTTGGTGGGTAAACTGAAAACAATTATTTTCCTCTGCCTGGCATAGCAGCACCCATTTCTAATCTCACTCTTCAGATTTCCCCATGTGACTGAGACTCCTGTGCTTCTGTGTTCATTTGTCTGTGAGTTACTGTGTCAAGGTGTTAAAACTCGCACTTTCAATACATTTCAACCTAGGTGATTGTCTCAATGAAGACCGGTCACATGGGCTTATCTCCTAGCAGATTTAGTATAAGGCCACATAAGCTAGTCTCCATGCAGATTTTGTAGGCAGTCACATGCCCCAGTCCAAACTATTCCATTTTAATTTGCATTGAAGGAAAGTGATTACAACGTAATCATAAGGTTCAGCAGCTATAACAATTGTCATAAACTTGTGGTAATGGCACTGGCAACTTGAGATCAGCAACACGAATCTGAGCACTGAAGAACCCATTGCAATTTATTGACCCTCATATTCCTTTATTGTTTTGAAGAATTTAATAATTCGAAGGTAAAGATAAATTTCTGAAAGACTACCACTGGCAGGGTGGCATTCACTTTTCTTTCACACTTGCCCTTCCTTGACCCGCAAACTTATCTATTGTTAGTCTCTCCCAGGCTGCTGTCCTGGTTAAATTGAGGAGAAAGCTCAGGCTTCCTGGTCAGGCCTGAATTGAAATTGCAGCCATCACTCAGACATCATCAGAATGCATCACACAGAGGGTAGAGGGTGGGTAAGTAACAAGTGGCACTTCAACTGCCTACCGGCTTGGCTCACATGCTAACATCAGAGGATTGAGGCATGAGGAAAGTATGGAGAAACTCAGGATTTTGAGGGTCAAAGAAAAAGTATGGGACAGCAGTTTATAGAACTGCAAAAGATAGTGATTAGTAGGGAAACAGTAAATCTAGAACATCATTTTGAATAGATTTCAAATACAAGTTGGGGTAGGTTTGGCATAGCATACGGCAAATTCAGAATTGATGCCAGGAAGTTCCCCTTGCACAGAGTTATCAACAGACAGTGTGCATTTATGGAAAGTGCAGTAGAAACCTTGGAATCATTCAAGAACAGCTAGATACCATGTCAGAATTCTGTGAGTTATTTGTGGTTGAAGAATTAAAAGCTTGCCTCTGCATGTCTGTTACGTGATTTTGTGAAATATGTTGTAACAAAACTGAAACAAATTCTAGCCTTTGTACACCAAGATGTAGGACATAATATTAAAATAGTCTGTATCACCAGTGGGAGCACGATATCATTCTCAGCATGCCATTGCGCAAGTTCAAGTGTATTTATTAGTCACAAGTAAGACTTACATTAACACTGCAATGAAGTGACTGTGAAACTCCCCTAGTTGCCACACTTCGGCATCTGTTTGGGTCAAAGCATCTAACCAGTATGTCTTTCAGAATGCGGGATGAAACCGGAGCACCCAGAGGAAAACCACGCAGACATGGGGAGAACATGCAAACTCCGCACAGACAATGACCCAAACCGGGAATCAAACCCAGGTCCCTGGCACTGTGAAGCAGCAGTGTGTTACCATGGGTGTTACTGACTATTTGCATCGTAATGTAACAAAAAAATGGGGCTTGCAAAAGAATTGTCTTCAGCTGGGATTCTCTTAATCCAACCTGCTGCACAGGGAATGGTGGTATCCCCAGGATTGGAACTGTGATTTCCCCGTTAGTGAATGTCTGCTCTTAATCATTCCATTATTATACTTTTCCTGAGTAACTTTCAACTAATGTTGTGTTTGTAGCAAAAAATGCGGAGGTTAGGACTGATCCCAAGAAAGAATATACAGAAAAAAGCAACTTATCAACTTGCAGCAACTCTGCAGACTTCCTGAGCATGTCTGATGAAGATGAGTGTTCAGATGTGAAAAAACACAATTACAAGGCAAGTGGATTCAGGATTGTTGGCACTTTTACTTCACACCTTGAAAAAAATTACGTGTCACATTGGTTAATATATTCTTCCCATCTCCAATCTTTTTGCATTTGTGTCTTTTTTTTTTGAAGGTACAGAAGCTCCAGGAGAGTATACAAAAGCTAAGTCTTTATTTTCAAAACAGTGACCCTATCAATTTTAAGCTGATTCAATCGAACGACGATCTTGTCACTGACTCAAAGGTTGAGCTCACAGGAAATTTGAAATTTTCTTTGTCATATGATAAAAAACTATCAAAGTTAGAATTGACAGTTATCGAAGCATTGGATCTACCCACCCAACACTTCAGTCAGCCCGCTGACTTCTTCATTCGGGTAAAGCTGTTTGTGAGTTTACGTCGATACCAATGTATGCTTCACCAATGGGACACAATGATTGTCAAGAACACGAGAAATCCCTGCTTTGGAAACCAGTTTAGCTGTTTTATTGAAAAGGATGACTATAAGAAGGCTACTTTAAAACTTGAGGTACCTTAAACAAAAATTTTTAAACCCTCTTGCTGCCTTTCTATATTTATTCATATGAGTTATGTTTATATCAATTTCAACAAGCAATTGTGTTTGGAGTTTGAGTTAGCAGTTTTATTGTATCTTGGCCACATTGTCTTTCATTGCAGCTATCATTTTCTTGTTATGCATCTCTTCCTTTGTTTAATTTAAAGTTTATTTCTTAGTAGGCTTTCATTAACAGTGCAATGATGTTACTGTGAAAATCCCCTAATCGCCATACTCCGGTGCCTGTTCGGGTACACTGAGGGAGAATTTAGCATGACCAGTGCGCATAACCAGCACGTCTTCCAGACTGTGGGAGGAAACCGGAGTATTCAGAGGAAACCCACGCAGATACGGGGAAAACATGCTGACTCCACACAGACAGTAACCCAAACCAGGAATCGAGCCCATGTCCTTGGCACTGTGAGGCACCAGTGTCAACAGACACTGTGCTGCCCGTGTGTGACAATCATAGACTTAATGGTTTATTATTATATATCATTTACCAAAGGAGAGATTAAAATAGGCAAATGAACACAGCGATTAATCACATTTGAACTTTGACTGTCTCTGCTCCTTGTATCAGAAGTTGTATTTGAACTTTGAATCATTGTGAAATTATGAGGACTTTAAACTTATTTATCCTTAACAACTTTTTTCTCAGTCAACATTCTTTCAGGCTTCCTTTAGTAAAAGAACTCTAAAATAAGCTATAGTAATGTTACATATTACATAAGAAAATCAAATCCACCATTAAACTGAAGGCTGCATGTAGTTACACTACTTCAGCTTTTTCAGGGAACTCATCAATTGTCGTGTCTCTCCTCCACATACTTTGTAATAAAACTCATTGTCTTTAACTAAAGTCATTACTTACCAAGGACTTAATGTGATATTCACCTCTGCGTATTGCTGCCATGTGTTCAAAAAAACATATGAAATCGTGTACATACTGGGCAGCACAGTGGCACAGTGGTTAGCACTGCTGCCTCACAGCATGGGTTCGATTCCCAGCTTAGGTCACTGTCTGTGCGGAGTCTGCATGTTCTCTCCGTGTCTGCGTGGTTTTCCTCTGGGTACTCCGGTTTCCTCTCACAGTGCGAAAGACATGCTTGTTAGGTGCGTTGGCAGTACTAAATTCTCCCTCAGTATACCTGAACAGACACTGGAGTATGGTGTCTCGGGGATTTTCACAGTAACTTCATTGCAGTGTTAATGTAAGTCTACATGTGACACTAATAAATAAACTTAAAAACATAGATTAAATTGCTGTTAATGCTGACCCTTAATACAGAGTACTATCAATCCATAAGTGGATCAGCCTTACCTTTACTTGAACAAGTCTATACCCTAACTTGGTGAGAGTCAATGTTAATCTCTGCATTATTAAAATCAGCATACTAACCCTGAAGTCACTCAGATCAGCAAATGAAATGAAAAGGCCGACCTTCTTACATAGAGGTGGTTTTTGATATAAGAGGATTACAAACTGGGAAAGAGAAAACCCTTCAATGGAAAGTACGTCAGTTTGGATGGCCATGGCCATGGTCATGTCCAAATCAGTCCCAGGTTATGCCTTATTTAAATCTTGTGGTTTGAAGGAGAGCGGATAGCATTGGTCTCTAATATCAAGATTGCATTAAACCAAGTTTGGGACTGAGAAATTTGGAACTAGCAAAACTGAGTTGTAATAATCATAGAAATCCTACAGTGAGAAGGAGGCCATTCGGCCCATCAGGTTTGCACCGATCACAATCCCACCCAGGCCCTACCCCCATATCCCTACATATTTACCCGCTAATCCCTCTAACCTACGCAACTCACAACTCTAAGGGGCAATTTTTAGCATGGCCAATCAATCTAACTTGCGCATCTTTGGACTGTGGGAGGAAACCGGAGTACCCGGAGGAAACCCATGCAGACACAAGGAGAATGTGCAAACTCCACACAGACAGTGACCCAAGCTGGGAATCGAATCAAACCCAGGTCCCTGGAGCTGTGAAGCAACAGTGCTAACCACTGTGCTACCATGCTGGCCACACACACTCAGTGGTTTGAATAATTTGTGACACAAAGGAAGATGGTCATGGTTGTTGAAGGCCAAACAGACTGCTGCAGGATTGTCACAGCAAAGTGTCTTTTGCCAACCATCTTTAGCTGCTTCTACTGTGATCTTCCCTCCATCATAAGCTCTGGTGTGGAACTGTTCACTGCTCAGCTTAATTCAAATAATGATCCCTGGTCTGAGGAGGGTTGACAAATAGCTGGTAAGATTCATGAGCAGCAGATAATGACCATTTCAAAGGTTAAAGTGCCCATCTATCTCCCCCTGTTCTTTAAGGGCACCACTATTGCTAAATCCCCCACCATCAACATCTTGGGAATCACCATTGGCTATGATAGTGACTATTATCACCATGAATAATCACAGGGTCAAACAGCTGGATTTAATGGAGGTGATGGGTGGGGGGGTCCCCTTAGTTGGCTCAGGAGCTGGCATGAACCCTGTGTCACCTCCTTGAGGGAAGGCCCACTCACGCACTTAATTAGACAAAGGTTGATCTTCTCTGGGATCAAGGACTCCAAGTTCTGCATGCCAAGAACTGTCAGCTGATCAGAGGCCAACAGCACCATAGCAACACTACTGACAAAGCAGAGGATGCTGCCAGCACTATATCCACCCAAGACCTAGAATCATTGCTGGATGCCTGGCCCAAATGAATGTTGGTGGGAGAAGGGTGGCAGAGTGGGGGTCTCAGGAGAAGGGGGCAAGGGCATGGACGGGTTCTCAGCAAGACCCATTGCCTCCTGTCCCAACACCGGGTCCCTTGATCAGGCATTGATTGGCTTTGAATGAGGAACCTACTTCCTCCAAGACCCCACAAGCAACACCCCATAGGTTGTCATGCTGCCTGCATGGGCTAGACAAGCCAATTCACTTCCTCTGTCTCTGTAACAGTGGACTCAAGATCTCAATATCCACCCATTCAATCACCATCGATTGTCCACTCAAAGGCCTAAATTGGCGACAGAATGGGAATGATAGCCATGGGTCCTCCCACTATAGACTCAATCAGGATGGAGGTGGGAAGGCAGTAGAGTCCCCACCCAATGCCCTCTCATCTGAGTAAACATCCCCACCATGAAACTTGTCATGGGGGAGGTCATTAAATTTCACTCATAGAATGGTTATGGCACAGAAGCAAGCCATTCATCCCATCATTTCTTGCTGGCTCTTTGTAAGAGCAACTGCCAGTAGGAGGGGCCAGAAGATCCCACCTGTGGGAAGGGCTGTAAATTTTCACTCTATGCCCTTATAGAACACCTATATCATAGAAGACCATCCAGCTCATCAAGCCTCCACCGACAACATCTCCATCTCCGTATCCTGTCACATTTACCCTGCTAATCCTCCTGACACTATGGGATAATTTAGCATGGCCAATCCACCTAACCTGCACATCTTTGGAGTGCAGGAGGAAACCCACACAGACACAGGGAGAATGTGTAAACTTCACATAGACAATGATCTGAGGCCGGAATTGAACCCAGATCCCTGGCATTATGAGGCAGCAGTGCTAACCACTGCACCACCGTGCAAAGCTGCACAAGATTTGAAAAATGAGAAAGCTGCAACAAACCAGATGCTTAATTTGTTGGCATCACTTCTCCACCCTGCCTCATCCCTGGTTTTAACTACCCCAGCGCTGCTCACTTTTCACCAGCTAAAAGGTTAGTAGATTCACAGGCTTGTGTCACTTTATGTTCATGTAACCAGCTTTGAGGAGATGTGTGAAAGAGCTAATTTAACCCTCTATGTGAGGTTGTACCTTTCTGATCAATATTTCTCCTTAAAGTAACATGAAAGAACAGAAATCATTTGATTTTCGATACTCACCATTTCTTTATGTCAAATTTCCAAGTCCAATCTGTAAATTTTAGCACTCCTGCATTTAGACATGATTCTCCAAAATGATGTTGAGAGCCAATGGTATCTGGTAATTTCTGAACGATTGGAAAAAATTGCATGAAATATTTTATCATTCATAACAATCCCTGATGGTGTTCAAAATGTCTAATAGAATCATACAGTGTAGAAAGAGGCCATTCGGCCCATCAAGTCTACACTAACCACAACCCCACCCAGGCCCTATCCCTACATATTTACCCACTAATCCCTCTAACCTATGCATCCCAGGACACTAAGGGACAATTTTAGTATGGCCAATCAACCTAACCTGCACATCTTTGGACTGTGGGAGGAAACCAGAGCACCTGGAGGAAACCCACACAACACAGGGAGAATGTGCAAACTCCACACAGACAGTGACCCGAGCCAGGATTCAAACCCAGGTCCCTGGAGCTGTGAAGCAGCAGTGCTAATCACTGTGCTACCATGCCACCCCGTCTAATGTATATATACCTTCTGCTATTTACTTCTCCTCCTCCACATACCAACAGTCTGGCGATTGCATGTGTATAATAATTTCACTGTTTTCTTTGACACTATTTAAACTTCATTCTTCTGTCAGGAGAAATGCGCTTTAAATCCACCAATAAACAGAGGGTGTCAGTCTATATGTGCAGTTTTTATTGACATTTAATGGTCTGTTTTTTCTGATCTTGTGTCTTTTGTGTAATCTAATTCTAAATAAATATTCTCCTGCCAGGCCTGGGATTTTGACAAGTATTCACGCCGTGATATTCTAGGAGAAGTGTGCATGCCATTTAGCAACCTGGAATTACCAAACACAGTTGAGTTCTGTGAAAAGTTGCAGAAGGTCCAAAAGGTACAAATTATGTCATTAACTGGCCTCTCTGTGGCAGTAACATTTTTAGTTCCAGAGCTGTTTAGCAGCCATTGGTTGAGCCCCACAATTTGATTTTAAATCATTTTTCCCAGTGAAATGCATTGAAGAATACAAGCAGATGGGAAGGCAAACTTGCCTGTTCCTGCAATTTGCACTTGGTAGATTTATGCCACGTTAGGGTTTTGCTGAATTGAGGCCAAGGACTTTTCCAAGGAAAGAGAAAAAAGAAGTTACCAGTGTTATAGCTCCACTTCATACATCCAATCTCATTAAGCCCTTTTATTTGTTGTATGGGATGACTGTGCTCCGCTTATGGAAAGGTAGTAGGACTGGAGGGTCTCAATGACATTATTGTTACGAGAGAGGCGGTGCTCGACAGACTGGAGGGACTGATTGTGGACAAGTCCCCAGGACCGGATGGAATGCATCCAAGGGTTCTGAAAGAAATGGCAGAGGTGATAGTGGAGGCCTTGGTGATTATTTTCCAAATGTCGCTGGATTCCGGGGAAGTGCCGGAAGATTGGAAAGCGGCTAATGTTACGCCGTTGTTTAAGAAGGGTGCCAGGCAAAAGGCAGGGAATTATAGGCCGGTTAGTTTAACGTCTGTTGTAGGTAAAATGTTAGAATCCGTCATCAAGGAGGAAATAGCGAGGCCGCGTCTTAAAAATATTTAGCGAGGCAGCCTCCACCACCTCAACGGGCAGAGAATTCCAGAGATTCACCACCCTTTGAGTGAAGAAGTTCCTCCTCAACTCTGTTCTAAACCACCCCCCCCTTTATCTTGAGGCTGTGCCCCCTAGTCCTACTGTCCTTTCTGAGCGGGAAGAGCCTCTCCACCTCTATCCTATCCATCCCATTCATCATCTTATACGTCTCAATGAGATCTCGCCTCATTCTTCTAAACTCTAACGAGTACAAGCCTAGTTTATTCAGCCTCTCCTCATAGCTCTGCTCCCTCAACTCCGGTATCAGCCTAGTAAACCTCCTCTGCACTCCCTCCAAGGCCAAAATATCCTTGCATAAGTGCGGCAACCAAAACTGCACACAGTACTCCAGCTGCGGCCTCACCAATGCCCTATACAGCTGCAGCAAGACCTCCCTACTTTTATATTCAATCCCCCTCACTATGAAGGCCAGCATCCCATTCGCCTTCCTGATCACCTGCTGCACCTGCAGGCTGGGTTTTTGCGACTCATGCACCAGGACCCCGAGGTCCCTCTGGTTTTTGATAAGCGAGGGGATTAAGGGTTATGGGGAGAGGGTGGGAATGTGGAACTGAGACACGACAGATCAGCCATGATCTTATTGAATGGCGGGGCAGGCTCGAAGGGCTGGATGGCCTACTCCTGTTCCTATTTCTTATGTTCTTATGTTCTTATGTTAACATTGACAACATGAGGAAAGGAAAGTTAACATACCACAGCAAGTCAGAGGTAGCAAATTGTGAGAATCCCCATGACTTGCATGGGGAATCACTAACTGACTGTCATGTAGGACTTGTTGAATACGAGCTCCCTGGGGATTAGTAATTAGCCAACTATGAGGAGATAGTATACAGAGTCCTGTATAAAGCAGGCCCCTGAGTGGGTCCATTATCTTTTAGTCCCGGTTAGGACCAGCTGTGTTCACCATAGGCTTGTGGTTTTTGTTTACTTCATTTGTGCAATAAAAGCACTGTTCATTCGCAGCTGACTACTGGCATGATTTTACAAATAAATTGTGAGATTCAAGTTACCAAAGGCAATATCAGAAATAAACACTAATGTATTTCAGTATGATTTTTGTCCCTGGAATGTACAAGCTAGCAAGAGATTGCTTTCAGAAGCTATTCCTCCAGAATTCCGATAATCAAAATGTGCCGGAAGATGCAGCATATCTGCTAGATTCCATAATAGCTTAAAACCGACAGAAGGTGAACTGATTCAGACACTCGTGTGAACAGCAACAAGAACACTACTTAAAATTATGCAGTGCCTTTTAGTGTCATGACATCAGGGTCATTATCATTTTATTTGTTTTTGTTCCTTACAGGAGGTTGTTGGGGAAATTCTTGTGTCTCTCAAATATCTTCCAACAGCCCAGAAATTAGAAGTTACACTGCTGAAGGTGAAAATTGGCTGTCTGAGCAATAATCCAGATACAGGTATTTAAGACTTTAATTTGTGTATTACATTTTTCTTTGGTTATTTGGGGATGATGCTTTATATTAATAGAATGTAATATAACTATTTGTAATCGATAATGCCTATACCATTCAGGTGATCTTATCTTGTTTGTTTTTCTAACACTGAGGTGTTTATAATGGATGTTTAAGTCTGAATCATTAAACATTCTATTTGGGCTTTAGATATTTTTGCTTATGCACTGATTTTTCAATACTATGTAAAAATAAGTTAAGATGAGTTTTGTCACTTCGTGCAGACATTCAGTCTTGGGTTATAAGCAGCAAGTGACAATGACTTGTGTCTCAAGTGCAAAGCTAAGACCATCTACAAGGGTGAATCTAACCATTCCCCCCTCACCCCCCCCATGACAAGTAATGGCATTTCCATCACTTAACCCCCTACTGTGGCATTATCATTGATCAGAAACCCAACTGGGCCAGTCATGTAAACAGCGACAGGCCATAGCCTGAACTTTCTGCAGTGGGCAACCCATCTCCTGACACTCGAAAGACGTCTCCCATTTATGAGCCCCAGTCAAGATTGTGATAGAATACTCTCCATTTGCCTGTGTGAATGAAGCACTAACAACACTCAAAAAAACTCAACACCTTTAGGGCAAGACAGGCCACTGGAATGCCAACCCATCCACTACCCTAAACACTCATTCTGTCCACAACTGGCTACATTATTTACCATCTACAAGATGCATTGAAGCAACTCACCAAGCACTTCCCAAAGCATTTGGCTTCAGTAATCAAGAGAGGGCAGTAAGTGCATGGGATCACTATCACCTATAAATTCCCCTTCAAGTCATACATCATCCTGGCTTAGAAATAGATTGCCATTTGTTCACTGTTGCTGAGCCAAATTCTGGAACTAAACCCCTAACCCACCATCCCCCAAGCCCCGCCAACCCAACCAGTGTGACACTGGTGTACCTCTGTCACACCAGTGATTCAAGAAGGCAGCTCACCACAACATTCTCATGACAATTAGGAACAGCAATGAGTGTGGCATTGTCAGAAAAACCCATAATAATGTGAAAGAGTAAAATAAATAGTTGTCCATCCAGAAACTGAGGATGTCTAAAATGATGCCAGCCAGGCAGATGAAGTAGAATGGAAAATATGAATCTTAAATGAAGATTTATGTTTTAAATGTGATTAATTTTTTCGCAGTATTTCACAAACTGTTCTAGTACACTAGGCAGCATATTACTTTTATGGGAGTCTCACAGAAAACCGCATGTATAATATAACTGACACAAGGGAGTGATTTGAAAACCCTGATGATATAGAAAGGCTGGAAAGGGCATCATAAACATTGAAATAACAGAGCTGGATTAATCCCCAAGATGAGATTACTTGTCTTTAACTGCCTTTTATTTTGTAAATATGGTACAGAGTTTGTTTTCTACGTTATCAGTATTAATGCATTGTGGTTTTGTTCTTTGTTGCAATGCTGAGTGCTGAATGAACATGGGGTAGAAAGGAAACAATCCAGAGTACCAAATAAAGACACACTGGTAGAACAAGGGATGTTGAGAAAACCGATGTAAGGACTGATGTTGAGAAAAGTATCTTCATATAAACAGTGATCAAAATGTACAAAGGCTACCTGTTTAGGATACTGGAGACCAAGGCCTGGATTTTGGCTGAGGTGGGCCAGCTCAGAAGCTCAGATTCTGGGATTCTTGCCTCATTCCCATTTTTGGTCATTTTCACTGGTGCAGGATACATTGTGTACAGTCCATCCATACACAATATGCCTGTCCTTGCTGGGTCCAGTGCAGGATGGTTAGGGCAAACCCCTTCACAATTTTAGTGCAGTCAGGCCCCTTCTATGGCCTCTCAGGTGAGTCATGAAACCTTGGGGGTTCCCAGTCCCATGTGGGGAACCAAAAAAAAAACAACCACCTGCTCCTGGAATTCTTTCATTGACAGGCTTTGAAATACAAATGAAAAAAATGTTCCTCCAGCTTCAATAGCTCAACGCTGTATTGTAAATTAGGTGTCTTTTTACTACGGGGATTAAGCATAGGGCTCTATTCTGCAAAGGTAAGTTGACTATTATATTGATCAGCACTGTGTAAGTACTGAGATGCATTCAAATACTTTCCCATTGGAATAAACTACTGTTATGCATTCAAAACAGATGAAAACACTGTTTTTGGTCTCTATGCCAGGATTTTACTACCCCACTTACCATGGGAATCAGAACGGGTGAGGGGCAGACAATGGGAAGGTCTGTTGATCTCAGGTGGGATTTTAAAGTTTTGGGACAAGCGTGGCTATGAAATACCCCCTCCTTATGTAATAATCTGAAGCAATTTAAAAGTTCATAATTGTATTAAATTAAAGAAAATGCCTTCAGCAGCTTTCAGTTAGAGAAAAAATAATATCTGCTGTAGCTTAAAAGAAAAATGTCCATCTGGATTTCAGTCTTAATAAACTGCATTGTTTATATTTCCCAGTGTTTGTTATTACAGCTGAACATATTCTGAATTATTGAGTGAGTTTCAAAAGCTGATGAACTTATCTCAGCAAGATGCTTTGTTCACATTTGGATTGATAGCCTTAAGAGGTTATTAAAGGATTATTTGTCTTGGATGTGTAAATGATGTGTTTTTGTTTTTACAACAGAATGACCATTTGAGAGGGTTTCTTTGAATGAACTTTAGGATTGAGAAATGTTTCAGTACACAAAATTACATCGCTATTAGCTTGTTAAAAGTTCAATTTTTAATGTCCATTTCAAAGACATCTTGAGATCTGCTCATAGTGGATACTGGTTGAGTAACTATGGAGAGTGCATAGGGGCATGTAAGGGGAATGCCTGTATGAGGGGGCAGAAGATCATGATGCCTCATAGAGTGGGCAGGTACAATATGAGGGAGCATGTAGAATAGGAGCTTGAGGGTGTCAAGATGGCATGAAGGGGTATGGCGACATCATGAGCGATATGAAAAGGGATGGATGGCATGTGGGATGAATAATGGGTGCAGATTTGAGTGCCTGATGTTCATCAATACAACTAGGCCAATGTCCCAGTAACCAGAGATGAGCGGTCTAGCCTGGCCATCCATCTATTTCCATTGCCACCTCAGGGCACCATCCTTTGGATTTCATCCCACCGCCGCCTTCTCAGATTGAAAGTAAGATGGGCAGAGATTATTTTGAAGGAGACAATTTTGCTGAGTCAAGACCACCTCTTCCACAAAAATTCAGCTCTATAATCTTAGGTCCTGTTAGGTGATCGACACCATACTTGTTTACAAATAAATGAGTTCAGACAGTGTAGAGCTTAGCCATTATTCCTTGGAATTCCTACTCTGCCAGGAGAGGCCATTCGATCCATCAAGTCTGCACTGATTCACCAAAAGAACATACCCCCCAAGCCCAAAAGAACATCCCCTCCAGGTCCAAACCCAACCCTATCCCCATAAACTGACACATTTACCATGACTAATCCTATAGCCATAGCCATTGTAAATGCACCATAGAGATTCTATGATTCATGGTAATCCACCAAGCCTACACATCGTTGGACATTATGGGGCAATTTAGCATGCCAATCCACTTAACCTGCACATCTTTAGACTGTGGAAGGAAACCAGAGCACCTGGAGGAAACCTACGCAGACACAGAGAGAACATGCAGACTCTACATGGACAGTCACCCAAAAGCAGAAATAGTATTTCTAAAGGTAGTGACAAACGAGATGGACAATTGACGAACCAGTAGATGTGGGGAAATTGGGTTTCCAAAAGGCATTCAATAAGGTACCACATAAAAGGTTACTGCACAAAATAAGAGTTCATAGTGTACGAAGTAACATATTAGTATAGATAGCAGATTGGTAATCTAACAGGAAGCAGGAATAAATGTGTCACTTTCAGGTTAGCAAGCCATAACCAGACTGGAATCAATGTTGGGCCCTCCACTATTTACAATCACTATCAGTGACCTGGACAAAGGGACCTAATGTATGGTAGCTAAATTTGCTGCTGACACAAAGATTAGTAGCAAAGTAAGTTGTCAAGTCCACATACAGGCTCAGATTTTTGCCATAACAGAGAGCTTCTCATGATAAAATCAGCAGAAATGCCTGAAAATCAGAAATCCTAGCCCTGTGTACAGCACTTCCCAGTTTCACAGGAGCTGGAATGGGCCAGGATGCAATTCAATTTCCCCTGCAATAACCAGTAACATTCCATTTGCTTTCTTATCTCTTGCTATACTTGCATATGAAATTTTGGTGATTCATGTACCAGGACACCCAGATCCTTCTGTAATCTCAACTCCACATTTTCACCTACCCCTGATAATCTTTCACCACCCCTTGTTTATCCAGAATCTATCTACTTTTGCCTTAAAAATATTCAAAACTGTTTCCACCATCTTTTAAGGAAAAGAGTGCCAAAAACTCTTAATCCTCTGAGAGAAAACATTCGTCTTCACTCTGTCCTAAATTTTTAAACAGTGGGCCCTAGTACTAAGTTCTCCCACAAGAGGAAACATCCTTTTCAAAGACCCCTGTCAAGATATGTCAGGAACTTATATGTTTCAATCAAGTTGACTCTTACTCTTCTAAACTCCAGCAAATACAAGCCTAGCATGTCCAACCTTCCCTCATAAGATAATCTACCCCTTCCGGTATTAGTCTAGTAAACCTTCTTTGAATTGCCTCCAACACATTCACGTCCTTCCTCAAATAAGGAGATCAACACTGTACATAGTACTCCAGATGTGGTCTCACCAATTCCCTGTATAACTGAAGCACAACCTCCCTGCCTTTGTATTTAATTCCCCTCATAATAAATGGTAACATTCTCTTACCTTTCCTAATTACTTGCTGTACCTGCATACTAGCCTTTTCTGATTCATTCACGAATCCCTCTGTATCTCAGAGCTCTCACCATGTAGCTAATTTGCTCCTTTGTTTTATTTTTCACATCAAAATGGACCATTTCACATTTGCCACATTATACTCCATTTTCCAGGTCTTATTTACTCATCTAACCTATCTATATCCCTTCGTGGCCCCCTCGTTTCCTCTTCACATCTTACTATCCAACCTATCTGTGTGTGATCAGCAAATGTAGCAACGCATAACTTTGGTCCCTTCATCCAAGCCAATCATATAAATTGTAACAAATTGAGACCCCAGCACTGATAATTGTGACAAACCACTTGTGACATCATGCCAACCACAAGAAGACCCTCTCTGTTTCTGGTTAGCTAGCCAATCTACTATCCATGCCAATATATTACCCCATACACCATGAACTAAAAAGTAGATATAACCAATTGTATGCCCACAGAGAAGATAGGTGAATAACAATGATGTGTGTAGAAGTACCTGGTACCTAAAAGATTAATGTGAGACTGACTACTGGACTATCCACATGGTAATATAAGAAAGCACATGGCCTAGAACTAAGCCCAGTCGAGACATGAATAGCAATGTGTAAGGATCTAGCATGGAGTCCCCTCCATCCCTAATGTAAACATCTATATGATTAAGTATTGCTAATAAAGACTTCCTTGTAACTGGTAGAAGACAGCCTCATGATGTCCAAGCAGTATCCCTCAAGGACAATAACAGCAGAACATATGGTAACAGCAGTAAGATCCACCAATGTGTAACTCAAATGATTAGCAGGAGCAGTTCACCTAATGAAAATTTCTTTACTTACCAAACTCTGAAATGTAGAGATATAATCACTGAGTGGGGGTGGGTGGCATCGGCAGTCCTCGCGTCATGTTGACTTTCATTCTTAAAATTGGGAGTTGAACTTGAAATTGCAAAGGAAGTTACAGGAGCAAATAAAAATGTTTTTCTTTTTAAAAAGCACATTTGAGTGGAACTTACCATCAATTAATTGCTTACCTATTCAGCTTACCTATTGCTTACCTTATAAGCCAACAAACATTAGACATGGGAAAGATAAAGACTACAAAGCAACAGAACTGAAGTATTAACAAATGTAGTGGCACTAGAGGTCACTGTTACTCTAGTGCTATGGAAATATGCCACTTGCTATGAGCAAAAATTATTTCCACAATGAAGAAAATTTGAATATGATTTCACAATTATTTGAGGAAATTGGGCAAACAATAGAAACATAAAATAGGGGATGCAGTGATGGTTTTGTTGCTGGGCTAGTAATCCTAGGTAATGCTCTGGGACCTAGCTTTGAATCCAACTGTGGCTGATGGTTAAAATTTGACTTTTTTTAAAAAATCTGGAATTAAAAGTCTCATATTGATCATGTGGTTAACTCTTAATTGCCCTCAGGGATGGCCCAGACAACAATGCCCACATCCCATCAATGAATTTTTAAAAAAGGAACATGTTGAACCTTATAGGTTTGAGAAAAGAACACCTACACGCATGAGTAAATCACATTGATGACAATGAGCAGAAGGGGGAGGGCTGTGTGGCTATGCGAACATGCAGAGACAAGAATCAAGAAAATCATCTAAAGTTAAAACAATATGGAGAAGGTTCATTATGACCAAATTCTCATATAATAAGGGGATATTAGAAGAAATCATTTAGGTTCTAACTTGAAAAGGGATTTTAGGAATATCCATGTTCCTTTTTCAATTGTTTAACCATTATCTCTGGAGGTCTATTTGCCCAAAAGCAACAAAAATAATGCAGAAAGAAAGTGATAAAAACGCTCTCAACAATTAATTGCTAGTGTGATAAAGAATCATTTGCAGGCAAGTTTGGAATAAATTGCTCAGTATCAAAAGAAGCACATGCACAGTTTTCGACAGCGAGTTCAGAGTGACTGTTTCTCCCAGACATGCAACTCATTCTGACAATGAAATGCATTTTTACTTCTTCATTGTGAAACATGCACAGCCAACTAACATCAGAGAGAATCCAAGGGCTGCATTTTACGTGGCACCATAATTGCCACTCCCTCCCCCGAACAAAACGTCAGTTGTCAGTCCACCCATCCGATATTAAACTGGGAGCAGCCTTAATTATTTCAGAGTGGGAATCCCAGCTCCACCTGAGAAGATGTCCCGCCTCAGAGAGCTGCCAATCAATAAGGTTAACTTTCAGCACTATACTCCCAGCAGCGCCAAGATCAAGCAGTGGTTACAGCTGGGACTATAGGCAGTCCCCAAGAAGTAGACTGATGCAGGCAAGGTATAAAAGAACGTCTGTGATTTTGGATCTGTCTGGCTGGCGGATCCAAGCAAGGCAAAGTGAAAGGGGCAGGTTTAAGAAGCATGGGGGAGAGTTAAAAAGATCTTGGGGGGTCTGCATCTGACAGACACAGGACACCACTCAAAGAAAGGTCCATCTCTTTTCTGTCCAATAGTACTCCATGTGGTAAAAGCTTCTGGAATACCTGCCTTGTCTCCACCTATCTCTGCCACCTGATGAAGGAGCAGAACTCTAAAAGCTCATGATCCCAAATAAACCTGTTAGACTTTAACCTGGTGTTGTGAGGCTTCTTACATGTGAAATAGCAGCGGAGGCATAATTAATCCCTTAAGTGGTCATTAATTGGCCAATTAGGGGTCTCAAAAGGCTTCAGGGCAAAGAGCTGTCCGCTGTAATATTGGAGAGAGGTCAGGACTGGGCAGGAAGACATTGAGAAGGCCACCAGCTTTAACTTATAAGCCCCCCATCTACAAATATGCCAGTGGAAGGACTGTAATATCCAGTGCCAGAAGTCTTCGATAGGCATATAAATAATTAAAAGGCTGTAAAATGAAAGAAGAGGCTAATTAAAAACCATTGGCAGAATACTGCCAAAAGTTCTAAATAAAGCACAAGGGCCCATTGTGCTCGAGGTAGAATGGATCAACTCATTACTCTAAAAGTTTGAGCTTCTATTAGAAAGATTTAAAATCTGCATAAGAGTGTTGCAAAGACTGATCCTTTGATACACAGAAAAACATGTTGCATCTTTAGAGGATATTCGATTGTGGTTTTGGCTTGGAATCAACATTGGTTTGTTTCCTTTTAAACCAACTCATAAACCTCATGGTGAGATCTTTAAAGCAAACTGCGGAAACTCCACACACAAATGACAATTTAGGGAAGAAAACACATTAAAGCTTCTTCATTGCATACACTATGTATAATTCCATTCCAAGAACATTTATCTGAAACAACTTAAAATTTTCCTATTCTAAACAAAACTTCAAGTAACAATGGGGAGAAAAGGAACCTTCGAGATCTCCACTTATGGGAACAATCAAAATATTTCCTCAGCTTCTGCCCATCACTGCTATCTATATTACATTTTTAAATCCTTTGTATCTTGTCTGAAGGTGGCCCATGTTCCCACTCTGATATTGGCTGGGCATCGATTCCATACGTGTCAGGGACAGTTAGCTCACACGAGGTCACGTACATCTTTTAAGTGCACATTATGGGTCTCATGCGTTTACTCCAACCTTCTCCAAAGTCCCATTTTGCCGCAATTGGGTCAGAGATGGTGTAGGTCTTTTAATGTCATTTGTTTCTTCCCTGGGTGAATGGTGTGTGTAGTTATGATCAGTATCCAGGTGCGTGTGGGATTGCCTACTGTTGGGTTCAGTATCTCTCTTCATCTTGTCTGTATAGGTGCAGCTCTGGCAGGAAGGATTGCATAAATAGCCATTGCTGTGACAGTTGGCCTTGTGGCTTCACATCGGGGTGGTGTGTCCAAACCAGAGCCTGAATTCTGAGTGTCTCCATTCCGTCTGCATACGCCTCATTTATAATCTCTCCCTAATTCCCCTCACTTAGCCCCAGGTCATCCTGAAAGAACAGTCACTCTGCAGACTCCAGCCACCCTTTGACTATGTGGGTAATTCTGGTTCAAAGTGCCTCTTGTTGCTTTAATAATTGTCCCTTTTCCTGAGTCGGTCTCTGATTACCTCTGGTTTCTCCAATCCAAGGTAACATTTACACAAAATCACTATTCTTTTCCCCTCTTTCCTCTTCATCTGTTATCCTACATTCCTTAGGCTTGTCTGGGCTCCATGATGGATCCCAGCTTTTGTTAGCCATTTTATTATGATCTTTTCATTTTTATTCACCAAATATCCAGTGAGTGATCCTTTGGGTTCCCAATTTCTATCTGTTATGGCTATTGCTCTGTTGCTGGAATGACTGATATTATTGCCTCTTACAAGGAGAATGATCCCTCCCTGTCCCATGTTTTTTCCCCTCACTGCATCTGACACTAGGAAAAGGTCGACACTATTCTGCCCCACTAGTTCTCTCACTGCACCAAAAACTAGGAAACGGTTGACACTCTTATATTGTTCTAGTTTTTTCAATAATTAAGTTTACCCTGGAAACCAAATACAACAATTCCTCCCTTTTTGTTTAACTAAGGAAGCCAATCATGTTCGTGGCTCCAAGCTGTCTTTGGTAACTGCATTCACTGAATTATATGCTTGCACAAATCCTCAAATCGACCTATCGGCTTCTTGTTTCAAATGCTGACTGCCCCATCAAATGGGTGGTAAATGAATGTACTCACCTATACTCCGCTGTGAGCATGCAATCAAGTGCCAGGTCCAATATTGCAAGGATCCTGCCGACTACATCAAATTGTTGTGATAAAAGCTTGAAAACCACTTAAGTCTGTGAGTTGCAGGAACAGAGACTTGGGAGACACAACCAGCTCCTACAGGGTGTCTGTCTTATACAAAGGCTGTGTATGGTATTTACATCTCCTGGTTATCACACTTACACTATAAAATCCTATTAAGCATAATTATACAGGTTTCATCGATCCCTTTTTTCTCACTGATAACTCAGGCTTCTTATCACACTTTTGCTTGTTTAGGTCATTTAAGTTTGTGATTGTTACTTTCCCTTACCATCATGCTGGAAAAAGATTCTAATAGCTATTCCTTTAAAGCCATTAATGCTTGTAACTACATTTATCTAATTCAAAACTAATAATGTTTTCACAGCGCCAGGGACCTGGGTTCGATTCCCAGCTTGGGTCACTGTCTGTGCGGAGTTTGCACGTTCTCCTCGTGTCTGTGTGGGTTTCCTCCAGGTGCTCTGGTTTCCTCCCACAATCCAAAGATGTGCAGGTTAGGTTGATTGGCCATGCTAAAATTGCCCCTTAGTGTCCTGAGATGCATAGGTTAGAGGAATTAGCAGGTAAATATATTGGGATATGGGGTTAGGGCCTGGGTGGGATTGTGGTTGGTGCAGACTCGATGGGCCAAATGGCTTCTTTCTGCACTGTAGGGCTTCTATGATTCTTTCAAGATTCTAGTTGTTTAATGTCAAATTCCTCCAATTATCCCACCTCTGGTTGGCATAGTAATTAGCACTACTGCCTCACAGTGCCAGGGACCCAGATTCAATTCTTGGCTTGGGTCACTGTTTGTGCAGCATCTTCAGGTTCTCCATGCATCTGCATGGGTTTTCTCTGTTTTCCTCCCACACCTAACCAGCACATCTTTCAGAGGAAACCAGAACTCCCGGAGGAAACCCACACAAACATGGGGAGAATGTGCAATGCTATGAGAAATTGACTAGAACAATTTAAGTGCAATAATTGTCACCAATTCACGATTCATATTGTCCTGAGACAAGAGACTACACAAGGCAATTAGGTCGGAATGTTGTTTCTGGGAAGTTTATGAAAATGAAGGAAAACTCTTATGCAGGGGGAAACACCATGAGAAAATTGAATTCTCAGGAAATTATATCAATCTGAAGAACCAATACATCTCCTGCGTTTGGAGACAAATGTAACATGCTACCTGAATGCAAAAAGATATGAGAACATAATTTCAGCTTTGGAAATTCAGTAAATAATTACAGTATCCTCTCAAGGCCTCCTTTTCCCTGAGCAGATGGACTGCAGAAGTTAATGATGCACTTAATACTCTCTCATCATCCAGTCATTGAAGATTCACAAGGAAATTCAGTCTAAACAATTAGTTCCACTTAAATCTAATCAGCCAATTATTTCACTTACAGATAAACAAGATCCTTCACTGCATGTGAACTATAATCACATCCCCCTTTTTGATAATAGCCTCATTGACATCTGGGAGAAATATTGAAAAGGTTAATAGGGATTGATTAAGTGGGATTTGTAAAAATAAGTTTGTTGTTCTGCAAACTGTACCGCCTGAATTTATGGAATGGGCAATGGGGAGTTGGGAGTCTGCGTTGGCTGTGAAACAGATTTCAGACTCTATTCAGATGTTCATTAGAATAACAGCCACAGGTAGAAATGAAAACAGTGTTAGAAAATATTGTGAAGTTTGTATTTTTGTCAGGTAGGGATGAGCAACAACCAAACACAGAGGCTGAAGTGCAATAAATTGGTTAAGTTCGGGTTCAGCCAGAAAATGCTTTTTCCAATTCTGTTAATCTTAGTTTGGGGTTCAGTTCTTCCTTTATAAAATCCTTACACCCCATTCTAAGTACACCACTGGTCTGCACCCACATGGAAAGTGATAAATTGATACCTGTGTCCAAAATCATATCAAAAAGGAGAGCTAACTGCAACTTTTATTTTCGTTCAATCAATTGTTGTTTAATTCTTTGACATATTTGGCCATGGATGCAAGCACTGGGAATGGAACATTTCCACTTGAGACTTCTGATGCTTCCTTAGCTGGGTATGGATAAATGCAGAGGAAAGCTCTTTCATAGAATCCAAGAATTGTCTCAGCTCGAGTCTCTGCTATAATAATCTGATGTTTTCTCCACAGTGATCTGCGGAGAGAGAATGCTAATTTAGTCTTGAATTGTGTGTGTTTGTGCTATGGTGCACGTTTACTTGGAGCTGAATCTTTACAGCCAGCTGATGGAGGAGATTTTCATTCCATGAGTCTGGGCTGGTTTTGAAGCCGGTTGCCAGAAATAAAATGGCAGCATCTAATACAGTGGATGATCCAATCTCTCCAGTTTATTTTTAATGAGCTGGTAATCTTGTAGTCCTGTTGGTCTATTAGAACATACTGCATCTCTGATAGTCCAAAGAAAGGGCTGCATAGTGGTTAGCACTGCTGCCTCACGGCACCAGGGACCCGGGTTCAATTCCTGGCTTGGGTCACTGTCTGTGCGGAGTTTGCACATTCTCCCCATGTCTGCATGGGTTTCCTCCAGGTGCTCCGGTTTCTTCCCACAGTCCAAAGATGTGCGGGTTAGGTGGATTGGCCATGCTAAATTGCCCCTTACTGTCAGGGGAACTAGCTAGGGTAAATATGTAGGGTTACGCATATAGGGCCTGGGTGGGATTGTGGTCAGTGCACATTCAATGGGCCTATTGGCCTCCTTCGGCACTGTAGGGATTCTATGATAACATATGAGCTACTTCTATTTCTGGCTAGAAACAATTTATTTTGAAGATTTTTTAAAACGTAGCTCCTTTTCAATCGTGTAATAGGATTTTTATTAAATGTTCTCAGATTAACCAGAGGCAGAAAACAAGTAATGAATTTTTTTTAAATCACCAATCTACCAAATAATACTACGTGATGTATACATCTGCATGTTTATAATCATAGTTCGTATGTCTGGATGCATTCTTTATTCATGTGTACATGCGTTTTTGCATGTGTGGGCTTGTCTCTAGTCATCTCTATTTGGTATGTTTGGTTTGATTCTTTAGATGTCTAAGCAGCTGTGTTCAAATCTTAATGCCTTATCTGATACTAAGCCAAGCTCAGCTTTTGACGCCAAATCCTGTCCATCACAGAGACTGCCCATGTCTGTAATATAGCTTATCTCCTCTCCTGCCTCATCTCATTTACCACTGAAACCCTTATCCATGCTTCAGTTACCTCCAGACTGGATCATTTCAATCCTCTCTGGTAGACTTTCCATTTCTCACCCTCTGTAAAGGATCAGCACATCTGAAGCACTGCTGCCTATATCCTAACTCACACCAAGTCCTGTTCACCCATCACCCCTGTGCTTGGTGATCTACGTTGGCTGTCCATGAATGCCTTGAGTTTAAAATTCTTATCCTGGTGTTCAAATCCCCCATTGCCTGTCTCTCCCTAACTCTGTATCTTCTTCCAGGTCTACAGCTATCTGAGAAGTACACATTGCTTGAACTCTGCTGCTGCATGGATCCTTCCCTTTCTTTGCTCCAAATTGACAGCAGTGTCTTTAGCCATCTGAGATTCCTTCTCTACCTCTGCTCTGTGCAAGCTTTTGATCATCTCTCCTTCTTTGCCTTGGCGTAAAATTTTGACTGTGATTACCCTCTCATGAAGGGTTTCTGACATTTTGCTATATAAATGCAAGGTGTTTTACCTGTGAATCTATGTGTGTAATTTGAACTTGATGAGACCTAGGCATTAGTCTGACTGATCGTTAGACTGTTTAGAACTAAATCAGCTCTTAAATAGCAAATCATTCTACCAAAAACATTAGAAGTTATAAAAACAAATGAGTTGCTGAAAACTATTCATTGCATTGCTGGCCGACTGAATATTGTGATTTATCAACTTAGAATACACATAGAAAATTTCCTGCAATGATGAGGCTGTGGTCATGTCCTACAGGGATTGCGGTTGCCTGGCAAAATTCCAGCCTGACCTTTCTTTGCTTCTTTCCCTCTCAGGTATTTACACAAGAGTCGATTTCTATGTCAATCAACACAAAGTGAAGCACCAGAAGACACCAGTAAAGCCAAAGTCTGAAACAACCGTGTTTAATGAAGTTATCCTGTTCACTGTGTCAGATTCCGCTATTAATCAGTCCATGATTATTACGTCTGTGTATGAAATTTCACTCTCCCAGGACAGTGCGAGGCATCTCTTAGGTCGTGCATATGTGGGAGGCAAGAAACCCAAAGAGGATGATCATTGGCTCTCTATGCTGCAGTCCTTAAGGCAGCCTGTGTCAAAGTGGCATCCGCTCTTAATCTAAGCACACCCTCTGGGATCTGTCTTACCATCACCATTAATTATCTCTTGGAGACAGCAGCAATGTGGCAGCAGATGCCTGGAGCACAGCGTGCACTCTCTTTTCAAGCCAACTCAGTTCTATTTTGGGTGAAATGTATAATTTTGCAAAAGCATATACTGAATTCCTTCAAAAAAAAAGTCCAGAAGGGAAGTTATGTACAAAATGGAATCAGAAGATTGATTCAGAATCATTAAATAAAGAACATTGAACTCTTGGTGATTCTACAATCGAACACCCTGCCTGTTAACTGGAAGTTAGCCTGTATCATGTGGTTATAGCACAAAGAGAAGCCACTGTTCGTATTCAATCATCACTTCAGCTCCTTTCTTTCTACGTTATTGGAAATTTTAGAAATTGCTGGCCCAGCTAGAAAAGCCACACAGCTGAGCAGTAGTGGAAAAGCTTCCACTGGCATTGACTGACTGACAGCTCAACAATTGTGTATCCAGTATTTTCACAACCGTTCTCCATCGAATTTGAGGAAGAACATTTAGACAATCAGAAATTTGAGTGTCAAACATCAGATGGATGTATTTTATGAAATCAAATCACAAGATCCAGTCTACAGTTTTTAAAGCTAAACAGCTAGATCTTTTAAAAAGATGTAAGAATCGAGGGCTGCGCGATGGCATGGTGTATAATACTGCTGCCTCACAGTGCCAGGGTTCAATTCTTGCCTCAGTTTGTACATCCTCCCCATGTCTGCATGGGTTTCTTCAGGGTGCTCCGGTTTCCTCCCACAGTCCAAAGATGTACTGGTTAGGTGGATTGGCCATGTTACATTTCCCAAGATGTCAGGGAATTAGCAGGGTAAATATGTGGAGTTATGGGGATAGAGCCTGGGTGGGATTGTTTTCAATGTAGACTCGATGAGCCGAATGGCCTCCTTCTGCAGTGTAGGGATTCTATGAATCAAGTGTGTCACAGTTGAAGAATAGAAGTTGAGAATCTTGGTGAAAGCAGATAAAATGCAATAGTTTACAAAAGCCTCTGGTTATCTCTATTTGGTATGCTTTGGTTTGTTTCTTTAGGTATCTTGTTAGCTATGTTCAAATAGAATTCTAGAATTATAGAATCCCTACAGTGCAGAAAGAAGCCATTTAGCCCATCAAGCTACACCAGTGAAACATAAAAGCAAAATACAGTGGATGCTGGAATCTGAAGCAAAAATAGAAAAAGTTGGAAAATCTCAGCAAATTTGACAGCATCTGTGGGGAGAGAATAGAGCCAATGTTTCAAGTCTGGATGACTCTTCATTAGAGCTCAGTTAAATATTCTTGCCTTGAAGAGGTTTCTCCTGGGTTTCAGCAATGGTATTTTAGTTGGAGAGTTGATGCTTCTCCTAACTTCTAGACTCAAATTTCCATTATTTTCACAGTTCAATGAAGTGACCAGTCAGGCTATCTTCAAGTCTTAGTTGACCACAAGCTTTGGCAATTTTTATTTTCTGCATTTTTTTGACCAATTTTCATTGTCACTTTGGTGGCCCATGGCCCATAAAGCTCTGCTGTACAAATATCATATTGACCAAAAGTCAAATTAGGGCTGCAGAATGTTTGGGTAAAGACAGCAATGACCTCCCAAAAAAAACACAAAATGCTCAAATACTCAGCTGTCAGGTAGCATCTGGAGAGAGAAACAAAGTTAATGTTTCAGGTTGATGATCCTTCATTGGAACCAGGTATTCCCAGATATTCATAAGAATACAATACAACCAAACCAACGATGTTAAAGCTTATTCATAGAATCCTTAATGTGGAGAGGAGCCCATTCAGCACATTGAGTCTGTTCTGACTCTCCTACAGAGCATCTTACCGAGGAACCACCCCCCCTCCCCTCAGCCTATCCCCATAATCCCACTTATTTACCCCACTAACCCTCCTAACCTACACATCTTGGGACACTAAGGGGCAATTTAGCATAGCCAATCCACCTAACCTGCACTTCCTTGGACTGTGGGAGGAAACCGGAGCACCCAGAGAAAACCAATGCAGACACAGGGAGAACGTGCAAACTTCACAAAGGTGGAATTGAACCTGGGTCTTTGGCATAGTGAGGCCACATTGCTAATCACTGTGCCACCATGCCACTCATGACATTCGATTTATCACATTAAGTAGCAAAGCAGATGATGACCCAGAACTTGTGCTGTCTGCCTCACCTTGCAGCTGAAATTATTTTTTGATTTGATTTATTATTGTCACATGTATTAATATCCAGTGAAAAGTATTGTTTCTTGTGCGCTATACAGATAAGGCATACTGTTCATAGAGAAGTAAAGGAGAAAGTGCAGAATATAGTGTTTCAGTCATAGCTAACGTGTAGGGAAAGATCAACTTAGTGCAAGGCAATTCAAAGGTTTGATGGCAGCAGGAAAGAAGCTGTTTTTGAGTCGGTTGGTAAGTGACCTCAGGCTTTTGTATCTTTTACCCTGATGGGAATTTGTATTGCAAATTGTTGGAAATGCAACTAGAAAGCACAACAAAATCATGGTCAATGATGGAGTTAATAAGAGCAAATGAAATAGGAGTAGGAATGGACCATTCGGCCCTTTGAGCCTGCACTGCCACTCAGTTAGCTCTTGGTTTGTCATCTACCTCAATGTCATTTCCCTGCACTATTTACGTATCACTTGGTGTGTTTACGGTATAGGAATCTACCGATCACTGCTTGCATATACTCAATGACTGGACTTCTAAAGGCCTCACAGTTATAGAATTCCAAAGATTCACTACCACTGAGTGAAGAAATTTCTCCTGACCTCAGTCCTAAATGACTGAGCCCGTATTCTGAGACTGTGCATCCTGTTCTAGATGCACCCCCTGTTTCCCCCCCCCACCAAACCATCAGTGGAAATATCCATCCTACATCTATCACGTTGAGCACTGTACCCTTCGGTTAGGTTATGTCTCATTCTTCTAAACTCTAAAGAATACAGGCCCAGTCTCCTCAGCCTCTCCTCAGAGGAACCCTGTCATCCCAACATGTAGTAACTTTCATTGCACAAGTACATCCTTCCTTAGGTGTGGAGACCAAAATTGTACACAATATTCCAGATGCAGTCCATCAAAGCTCGATACAACTGAAGCAAGACATCTTTACTTCTGTACTCAAATATTCTTTTGCAAAAAAGGCTAACGTATCATTTTCCTTCCTAATTGCTTGCTGCACTTGCAAGCTAACTTTCAGTGACTCGTGAATAAGGACACCCAGGTTCCTTTGAACATCACCACTTTCCAATCTCTCACCATTCAAGAAATAATCTGCTTTTCTGTTTTTTCTACTAAAGTGAATTGTTTCACAACCGGGGTCCTCTGATTTCGTTCTCCCACTACCGCTGCAAGCGAGAACAGAGAATTTGGCACTCAACCAAAATTCCATTCACTGCAGTGGGACCAGAGAATTCCAGCTCTGGGTGAAGTTGGAGCATTCCAGCCCACATTTTTTCACATTATATTCCATGTACCATGTTCTCACCCACTCAGTTAGCCTGTCTAAATTCCCTTGAAGCCTCTTTGCATTCTTAGGGTTCAGGTCAGAAAAGAAGTGACAAAGAGTCATCTAGACTCAAAACATTGGCTCTATTCTCTCTCCACAGATGCTGTCAGAACTACTAAGATTTTCCAGCATTTTTCTGTTTTTCTCCTTTTCTGGCCATTGCCTGTCAACCATATACCTTTTAATGTCGTTTCCCAATTTATCACTGCCAATTTGACCTTCATACCTTTGTAATTTCTTCTGTTTTTGGTCTCAGTCCTGTTAAGGTGTCTGTCTGCTTTGTGCAAGTCCCATCTGCCCCAAAACTAGTCCCCATTTCCTCAGAAATCTAAAGTCCTCTCTTCTGCCCTATCTCACCAGCCATGTTTTCATGTGATAAGTTTAGCCAGGCTAATGAGCTTGCTTGCTAGAATCTGAATACCCTGATAAGCCTTACCTTCTGCGCTCGCTGGGCACCGCAGGGTCTGGGGTATATTATCAACCCTGAAAATTACATTATGATTTAATGTTTTAAGTTTCCTTTCAACCTTGCTTTCTGTTTGGGCTGTTCCCCCTCCTTTTGGGGAGCTGTTCCTTTTAATTTGTCCTTAAGTTAATTTGAGTTTGTTTACTTGGTTGGTATGAAAAGGGATGAGTCCTAATTGATGGTTAAATCAGGGAATCTCACGCTCCCTATTTAAAGCAGGTGTGTCAGACTCCCAGCCTGCATTTCAGCAGAGAGTAACTGGAGAGTTGGCTGTATACAGATGTATGGTGTAAGTAAAGTAACTTGGTGATGGAACTTTTGCCTCCATGGAGTTATTATAGTTCATTTGTTCAATCTTCCTGTTTTTGTACTTTGAAGCATGTGGCATGGGGAGATTACTGCTTTTGAAGTCCTACTTCTCAATCTCTTCCATATCTTTCTAAAATCTATTTTCAGAACCTCATTCCTATTTCTACCTTTGTCATTAGTACTGAAGTGGATCACAACCTCTGGCTGTTCACCCACTCCCATAAACATGTTCTTATTAACATGCCACTTATTAACATCCTTGACTCTAGACCAGGGAGGCAATATACCATCCTGGAATCACATCTACAGAAACACCTCTTTGTTCCCCTACCACTATTGTTATTCCACCCTTCTTCCTCCCATCTAGTGTGGCTGAGCTACATATGGTGTGATGGACTTGGACCTGGTTGTACCATCTTTCTCACCCAGTATCCTAAACATAAAATCAGTTAATGAACAAGATAGGCTCAAGGGATTCCTGCACTCCCTGTCTTACCTTCCTATGCTATGTGGTGATCACCCATTCACTTCATGCCTGAACTCTCTTAACCTGCAGTGGGTGACCTTTTCTCTGGACCTGCTATCTGCCTAAGTGTCAACTTTGCAGATCACCACAGATAAAACTAGCTATCTAATTAACTAAATAACCAGAGCTGCCTCTCCTGCAGATAAATTGTTTATCCTTGCTTAGGACTGAAGTGGTCAATCTCTTTCACCCAATTAAATTTAAGCATAAAGAATAATTCCCAAGCTCACACTCTGTGCCTGGTTGCACTCAGTAACCAACTACTGCCTTTCTTCTTGCTCACATTGTACACTTGGCAAGACTCCATTTATACTGGCTGAAATTCTGCACTGATAAGTCAACACTGCTGGTTAGAGAAACTAGTTATCTGATTAACTAACTGTAGATTCCTCTCCTGTAGGGAACTAATCAATCTCCTTAACCCAATTAAAACTAAAGCAAAAAATAGAGAAGCAAAGAAGGAAATCTAGAGAAAAATTTGCAAGAGGGGGGAAAAAGAGAGGAGAGAATCATTGAATAGAAAAATGAGACAGGAAGGAAAGGTAAGAACAAGAGTTTGAAAATTTCTTGTTTATTTATAGGAGTGAGACTCTGCAGCTTCTGTTATTCCTTTTCTGGGACAGAGGGATTGAGTGGCATTGTGAGGCCATAAATCTCCTCATTAAAAGGTTCTTGCAGAGTGGAATAACAACCTTTAATTTAGTAATTTTTTGTTATGGGGAGATTTACATTAGGCTACTGAGTTTTGTGAGGTTAAAGGAAGAAAGGCACAAAATCATCCAGCAATTTGTGGTTATTCATAACTCATGATATAACTTTTCTCCACCACAAGTTGATACATTTTCTACAGAATAATAATGACTGCATTAACCTCACTGTCATTTTGTTAGCAAGTTATGGCCCATGTGATGGCTTCATTCCAACATGAATACTTTTCCTCTGAGAAATATTTAGAAGAACCAGTTTATAGTAACATCATCGCACAATAAATCAAAGAACAACACAGCACAGGAAACAGGCCCTTTGGCCCTACAAGCCCACGCCGCCCATTTTAACACTGAGTGAGTGCCTCATTCCAATCCTCCTTCTACCTACAACTTTTGTCTACATCTCAGGGACTCCACAATAAAGGGGTGCAAATTTAGAGAAATCACTACTAGTACTGGAGTTTGTTTCTAAATACAATGATCTACAAACAAAATCTCTGACTGGGGGGTTGATCATTTTGCTGTTTACAACCTCCCCATATTTGACGGTAGGCCAGAATTTGGTGCCCTACTAGGGGATGGAGTGGTGGTTATTGGGGATGTAAAATTGGGTGACATGACAGCAGCATCCAACCTGTCATCTATTCAGCCTTCAGCAGAAGAGTTTTGAAGAATGAGAGGTGATTTCATTGGAACCTGCAAAATACTTAAAGGAGTAGATGAGGTACATGCAGATAAGAGATTTCCCGTGGTTGGAGAGTCTAGAACTAGAGGGCACAAATTCAAAAAATTCACTTCGGACTGAGGTGAAGAGACATTTCTTCACACAGGGTTGTGAATCTTCAGAAATTTCTACCCTAGAAAGCTGTTTAAGGTAGAGATTGATAGATTTCTGATTAACAATAATATAAAAGGTTATGGGGATAGTGTGTGTGAAAGCCATTGGCGGCCAATCAGTTAAAATCATGTTAAAGGGTAGAGAGCAGGCTCAACCAGTTGAATGGTCTACTTCTGCTCCTAAGTTCCTTGACCTAAAAGTGTTCAGGGCGACTGAAATTTCCAGCCAATTTCCTACTGAATAAAGGAACTCTGTGGTAAAGTGAAAAATAGAAGATTCAAAGGTGGCTGAGGGTTGAGATCAACAAAACATTAAATACAGATTCAAATACAAAGAAAAGTTTACTGATAGTCTGAAAACGATCATACTTATCGTTGATACGAGAGTTGAGCCAAAAACAGAGTCTGGAATGGTGACTGTAAGCATTTAAACCCAAGAAGTTCATGGGAATGGTTAATCGGCACAGTAGCACAGTGGTTAGTACTGCTGCTTCACAGCTCCAGGGACCTGGGTTTGATTCCCAGCTCAGGTCACTGTCTGTGTGGAGTTTGCACATTTTCCTTGTGTCTGCGTGGGTTTCTTCCAGGTGCTCTGGTTTCCTCCCACAATCCAAAGATGTGTGGGTTAGGTTGATTGGCCATGCTAAAAATTGCCCATTAGTGTCCTGGGATGTGTAGGTTAGAGGAATTAGCAGGTAAATGTGTGGGGAAATGGGGATAGGGCCTGGGTGGGATTGCAGTCAGTGCAGACTCGATGGGCTGAAGGGCCTGCTTCTGCACTGTAGGGTTCTATGTTCTATGTTCTAATTACCATTGACTTGACTTATCAATATACTTACATGTATTATTATGCAATGCATTGTCCACTGCAAAGGAATCAAATTTTTCAAGTAAAATGTGAACCAGATAAATTCAAGACTGATAATGATGTTGGGAACTGCCATGAAGAAATTATATTAGGTCACTGAGTTTGTATTCAGTGATAAGTATTTTGATGGCCGATTCTTTCAACTGTGCAGGTTTAGATAGTGGTTGCACTTCCACAGTGTGTGGGGTAGATAGGCCTAACTGCCATCTGGAATCTCTTGATGAGGCAGATTGACAAAAGGTCAAAGAGTACAAAAGCTCAACATGCTTCAGGTTTGGAGTTGATTACACGCAAACATCTTACAAAAGGGTAGTCTTCTCTTGGAGGAAAGCTAGGATCAGCCTTTTCATCAATACAGATGTGGTTTCTAGCAACATACATCTATTTTAAGTAGATCTTTGAGAAAAGCACAGATGACACTAGACTTGAAGCATGACAGAGCAATCATGTTTGTGAAGACAATGGATCTACATTTTACTGAGTCAGGCCATTACTGCCTGCCATTGAGGAAGCCAAAAATATCATCTAAAAATTCACAAAGTCTTGTTAACTTCTGGGAATAAGAATTTGGTGGACAAAATGAAGATTATTTGGAAGTTGCATAGACAGTTTGCACTTTGGCTGCCACAAAAACTGAAAGCCTTACTGAGACGCTGGAATTCTTGATTTAAAAATTCAACAACCTTATTAAACAACTCTCAGCTTGGTGTGACATTTGTATAAAGAATCAAATTACACCACTAATGTTTGAGCTTGCAACAAACCAGGGAATTTAACAATGCAGTGGCAATGGACTTAAGTATGGGACAAAGATAGGGGTATTTCTTCCCTATACTATATAGATATGGCAATCGTATTTAGCATACTGCATGATAAGGACAAACAGACCATCAGCTATTATTTCATGAAGAAATGGGTGGGAACAGGACTTAGGAACACCAATTAAATTCTTGACCGTAATGATGGGGATATGGCCAATGGGGAATTTCCATACATGTGTGAAAAGTTGAATATCATAGCTGTGTCTGAGAGCCCATTCAGTATGGTCCGTGCGAGAGAAACAATGCAGTGATAGATGACATGTTATGTAAGATATTGGCTTATCAACCAAATTGCACATTGCAAAACTGCCCTGGCATAGGGAGTACAAGCAAAGAATTCTTTACAAATGGCTGGGGGTATAGTCCATATCAGTTGGTGTACAGCAGGATTGCCTTCAATCCTATCAGATACTCCCTCTGCTCGTTAAGGGACTAGCATTAGTTCTACCTTTGCTGCATATCTGAATGTTTTGCATACAAGCAAGAAGGCTTTCCTTAAGGGTTGAGTTTTCAAAGAAAATTTAGCGAGTCTTGGTGCAGCATAAGGCCCATGGGAATGCAGTTTAGACGAGGAAACTTGGTAGATTGTTGAAGAGGAGAGTGGAAAGAATAGAAAGATCCTGGCAAAGTAATAGGCAGTGAAGGGAAAGTAGTAACTGTATGATTACAGGAATCAACTGTCACAGTTCATTCTTTAAATTTATTTATTGGTGTCATAAATAGGCTTATAGTAACACTGCAACGAATGTGCAAGATGAAGGCATGTAAAATCGCCAGCTCCAACGCACCCCTCCCTGGTGAGCTCAATGCATTCTATGTCTGTCTTGAACAAGAGGTAAGTGAGAGCATGCCCTCCACCCTGGATGAACCTGTATCTGGGCTCACCATTGCAGGTTAGAGCAGCTTTTTCGAAGATCAACCCACAGTGACTGGCCCAGATGAGGTACCTGGACATGCACTCAGATCCTGCACAGATCAGCTGGTTGAGGTATTCATGGACATCTTCAACAATCTGAGGTCCCTATCCACTTCAAGAGAATGACAATAATCCCAGAAACTAAGGAAAACCAAGCAGTGTGCCTTATTGACTATTGGCTGGTGGCTCTGACATCCATCATTATGAAATTCTTTGAAAGGTTAGTCATGGCATGAATCAATTCCAGCCTCCCAGACTACCTGAATCCACTACAGTTTGCCTACTGCCACAACAGGTTCACAGCAGATGCCATCTCCCTGGCCCTGCACTTAATGCTGGAACATCTAGGTAACAAGGATGACTATGTCAGACTCCTATTTATTGACTACAGTTCAGTCTTCAGTACCATTATTCCCACAAAACTCCAAACTCCATGGCCTGGGCCTTGGCACCTCCCTGTGATTGGATCCTAAACTTCCTAACTCACAGACCACAATGAGTAAGGATAGGCAACAACACTTCCTCCACAATCATCCTCAACACTGGTGCCCCACAAGGCTGTGTTCTCAGCCCCCACTATACTCCTTATACACCTATGACTGTGTGGCCAAATTACCCTCCAATTCGATTTTCAAGTTTGCTGACAATACCACCATAGTGGGTGGGTCGGATCTCAAACAATGATGAGGCAGAATACGATAGAGGATCTGGTGAACTGGTGCGGCAACTATGTTGTTCGTCCATTGTCGTTGATGAGGACCTTGACACAATTCGTCATTTTGAGGCTGGTTGCGGTGTGTCCGAAGATGACTGATCAGGCCAATTCGGGCACAATGTCCTGGCACATATTGGACAGACTTATGTAGACACTGTAGCTGTTGCGCTGGTGGCTCTGGACTTGCGCAGCTCATGCTTAAGTTGTGCTTCACCTTGCTTCATAAGCTTGACAGCCCTTGTGGATGAGGCAGTGCCAGGTAGGGCAGTCTTGTGCCAGTGTTTCCCAGTTGGTCGTGTCTATGTCAAGTGACTTCAGGGAGGCCTTGTGTGTCTTTGTAGCATTTCTTCTGCCCTCCATGCAAGCGTCTTCCAGCAGAGAGTTCCCCAAAAATAGAGCTGCTTGGGTATGTGCTCGTCTGACATACAGATGACATGACCTGCCCACTGGGTCTGTGCTCTCATCAGCAGTGTGTGGACTGATGGTAGACTTGCTCTAGAGAAAACTTCAGTGTCTGGTACTTTGTCTTGCCATCTGATGCATAATATTCTGCGAAGACAAGTCATGTGGAAATGATTGAGCTGTCTTGCATGCCTTCAGTACACAGTCCACATTTCACAGGCATACAGGAGGGTAGTGAGTACCACGGTGCTGTAGACCTTCAGTTTTGTTGCTGGAGTTTTCGTGAGGTCAACCTTTGACCTCACGAAAGCCTTCGACACTCAGCCGATAAGGCCTGTGAAGAATCATGTCAAAGTTTGGCTGCCCCCCAAATTCATTCAGATGATATGTCAGTTCCATGATGATGAGGATGTGCTGGTGTTGGACTGAGGTAAACACAGTAAAAAGTCTGACAACACCAGGTTTTAGTCCAACTGATTTATTTGATAGTAAATGCACAAGCTTTCAAGGTTTCCCTCTTCATCAGGTGAATGGAGAGTTCTGGCCTCAGAGCATATAAAGCACAGACAGTTTAGAGATTACTGATTAGAATGCAAATCTTTACACCTAACCTGCTGTTCAAGACCTAAAGTGGCTGACAATGTGAGTGGAAGGAGCACTGATCACAGGTTAAAGAGATGTGTATTGTCTCTGTGCTGTCTGGAGACAATACACATCTCTTTAACCTGTGATCAGTGCTCCTTCCACTCACATTGTCAGCCACTTTACACCTAACCTGCTGTTCAAGTCCTAAAGATTTGCATTCTAATCAGTAATCTCTAAACTGTCTGTGCTTTATATGCTCTGTCTAAGGCCAGAACTCTCCATTCACCTGACAAAGAGGGAAACCTCGAAAGCTTGTGCGTTTACTATCAAATAAATCGGTTGGACTAAAATCTGGTGTTGTCAGACTTTTTACTGAGTTCCATGATGGCCAATCCTCCTGAGGCATTCCTAGTCACCAATGGCATCAAATAGGGCTGTGAGCTCGCACCCACACTGTTCAGCATGATGTTTACTGCTATGCTGAATGCTGCCTTCCAGGCCAGTGTTGTTGGAATCAGCCTCAAGTACAGAGGGGATGAGAAGCTCTTCAACCTGAGGAGACTTCAAGCTATTATCAAAGTAAAGGAGACTGTTCTGAGAGATTTCCTCTTTGCCAGTGACTGCACCCTATATACTGGCTCAGAGCCAGAGATGCAAGTCAGTATGGACAAGTTTTCCATGGTTTGTGACAACTTTGAACTCACCATCAACATTAAAAAGACTAAAGTCGTGCACCAGCCTGTTCCTCATGCACTGAGCTCAGAATCCATAATCACAATCAAAGGGCAGACACTACAGCAGTAGACCAGTTCACTTATCTTGGCAGCACCTTCTCCCAAGCAGTGACTATTGATACAGAAATTAACTGCAGAATAGCAAAGGCAAGTTCTGCTTTCCACTGTATGGGAATGTCGAGGAATCAGCCCAGCCACAAAACTGCAGCAACAATAATCTCTTCCTCAATGTCAACAAAACGAAGGAGATTGTCATCGACTTCAGGAAGCGTAAAGAAGAATATGCCCCATCTACATCAATGGTAACAAAGTAGAAAGGGTCGAGAGCTTCAAACTTTTAGGTGTCCAGATCACCAACAACCTGTCCTGGTCCCCCTATGCCAACACTATAGTTTCAAAACCCACCAATGCCTCTACTTTCTCAGAAGACTAAGGAAATTTGGCACGTCAGCTACAACTCTCACCAACACTTACAGATGCACTATAGAAAGCATTCTTTCTGGTTGTATCACAGTTTGGTATGGCTCCTGCTCGGCCCAAGACCACAGGGAACTACAAAGTCGTGAACATAGCCTAATCCATCTCACAAACCAGCCTCCCATCCATTAACTCGTCTACACTTCCCACTGCCTCGGCAAAGCAGCCAGCATAATTAAAAACCCCACGCATCCTGGACATTCTCTCCCACCTTCTTCCGTCGGGAAAAAGATACAGAAGTCTGAGGTCATGTACCAATCATCGATTTCAAGAACAGCTGCTCCCCTGCTTCTGTCAGACTTTTGAATCGACTTACCTTGCATTAAGTTGATCTTTCTTTCTCTACACCCTAACTATGACTGTAATAATACATTCTGCACTCCCTTGTTTCCTTTTCTATGAACAGTATGCTTTGTCTATATAGCGTGCAAGGAACATTGCTTTTCACTATATGTTAATACATGTGACAAAGAACAAAGAAATTTACAGCACAGGAATGAGCCCTGCATCAACTATGCTGCCCGACTTAACTAAAACCCCCTACCCTTCTGGGGACCATATCCCTCTATTCCCATTCTAGTCGTGTATTTGTCCAGATGCCCCTTTAAATGTCACTATCGTGTCCACTTCCACTACCTCCCCTCGCAGCAAGTTCCAGGCACCCACCACCCTCTGTATAAAAAAAAACTTGCGTCATCTCTTTTAAACCTTGCCTCTTGCACATTAAACCTATGCTGCCTACTAATTGACTCTTTCACCCTGGGATAAAGCTCCTGATCACCCATTCTGTCCATACCCCTCATAATCTTGTAGACTTATATCAGGTCGCCCTTCAACTTCCATTGAGAACAAATCAAGTTTCTCCAACCTCTCCTCATAGCTAATGCCCTCCACACCAGGCGACATCCTGGTAACTCTTTTCTGTATCCTCTCCAAAGCCTCCACATCTTTCTGGTAGTCTGACGATCAGAATTGAACACTATATTCCAAGTGCAGCCTAACTAAGGTTCTATAAAGCTGCAAGATAACTTGCCAACTTTTAAACTCAATGCCTGGGCCGATGAAGGCAAGCATGCCATATGCCTTCTTGACTACCTTCTCCACCTGCATTGGCACTTTCAGTGACCTGTATACCTGTACACCCAGATCCCTCTGCCTATCAGTACTCTTAAGGGTCCTGCCATTTACTGTATCTTTCCTAACTGTATTAGACCTTCCAAAATGACAATAACAAATCAAAAATAAGTTACTGTGAAAATCCCCAAGTCACTACACTCTGCTCTGTTTGGGTACACTGAGGGAGATGTCTTTCGGACTGTGGGAGGAAACTAGAGCACCGGAGGAAACCTCCACAGACATGGAGAGACCTTGCAGACTCTACAGTCAGCCAAATCAGGAATCAAACACAGGTCCCTGTGAGGCAGCAGTGCTAACCACTGTACTACCATGCCACCCTCTTTGAGGCTAACTGGCACTGACCCTTTACAAATTCTGAACAAGATGTAGAGAGTGAAGAAAAAATTTCACAGATGCACATATTGGATGAAGTAACACAAGCACAGGATAAGATTATATTTTCAAAAGGACAGCTACTCAAAAGATGGACAAATTAAACATGCATGCCTGAAGGGGTCAATGTGTGGAAGGATGGCACTATCATAAGAGCAGGAAAGACCATTGGTGAATATAACATTGGATAAATGTGCAGGATAAAGGTCAGGAGGTAAGACCCATGTATTGGAAAAATCAGGCATAGATACAATAAGTCAGAAACTACATTCTGACAATGAACTAAAACGACTTTGTAATACTAGGAAAAGATCTTGGACTTATAGACAAGACACTGATCATATATGGGAAAGATCATGTAGCAACAATCCAGGAAGAGAGGAGGGAGTGAGTAGAATTTGTAGCAAGAGCAGAAAGAGAAATACAGAAAAAACTATGAATGTTGTTAGACATAGAAGGCCTCATGATCAGGAAGTGGTATTAGCTGCCAATAAATTGGAAAATAAGTTGATAAAGAACGCAAAACAAAAAGATTTGAAAAGCTGGAAAGCATTTGGACTATGTATTGAAACAACAGACAGTGACAGCCAGCCTGGTCACATGAGTGGATATACACGGTGAAGGTGCTCTCCGAAGCCACATACAAGCCTAAAGCTAGACTAATAACTCAGGTATTGGGCAAGCTCTGGGGGAATCAAGATGTCAGTGCAGATCCCTGACTGCAAGGGAAGTAAACTAAAGACTTTATTTCGCCATTTTGGCAATATACTCCAGGGAGTGCAGATTGTTTGATATAGAAGTAGCCTTTTTGCAGAGTGACAAATTTCAAAAGGAACTATTTTTGAAATCACCTAAAGAAGTCTATGAAATAGAAGAATAATTGTGGACATTAAACAAGTATGTTTATGAATTGAATGGTGCATCACAAGTGTGGTACTTTTCCATGAGTTTGGCCATGGATAATTGGTAAATTCAAGAAGGAACTCAAGGTTGAAAGCCAGGCTTCAGGGACTTTTAAATACATAGGTTCAAATATTAAGCTAAGCAAAGCAAATCAGGACTGACATTGAACCAACAATCTTATCTAGAAAATGTTAGTTGCATCTCAATAAATTGGGTCAGATCCTTGTAAAGGAAGCATCCAAAGAAGAAACAGACCAATTGAGAAGTTTGGCTGGACAGTTGAATTGATTGTGCACTCAAGACTTGTCCTGGTTCTAGTTACGAATGCTTTTGGAGCTGAGTACCATGAAGCTTACTACAATCAAGGAAGTTCTGAGAGCAAACAAAACATCAAAGAAATTCAGTTTAGAGAAATGCGCAGTCAGGTTTCCAATCTTGGGTGAACCAGATGGTTATGAGGTTGGTCATCTTTAGCAATGTTTCACATGTCAATCTTCCAGATGGATATTTGAGCACTGCAGGGCTCATCAGATTCTTGGTGGGAATGAATGATAAATGTAGCACATTCACTTGGAAAGCCAAGAAAATTTAAAAGATGGAGAAAAGCACGTTTGCAGCTGAAACATTGGCATTAATAGAAGCAATTGATATAGGGATCTATATGTAGAGTGTTTGAGAACTTTGGGTCTGTACTTGATGGAGTTTAGAAGGATGAGGGGAATCTCACTAAAACTTAGTACTGAAAAGCCTGGATGGGGTGGATGTGGGAAAGATCTTTCCATTAGTAAGAGACAGTAGGATCTGAGGGCACAGTCTCAGAATAAAAGGATGAGGAGGAATTTCTTCAGCCAGGGGGCGGTGAGTCTATGGAATTCATTGCCACAGAAGGCTGTAGAGGCAAGGTCACTGAGTGTGTTTTAAGACAGGTTCTTGATCGGTAAGGGGATCAAAGGCTAGGAGAAAAGGCAAGAGAATGGGGTTGAGACATCTATCAGCCTTGATTGGTGGAGCAGACTCGATGGAACAAATGGCCTAATTCTGCTCCTACGTCTTATGGTCTTTTGGTCTTATGGACCTACTTATGCAATATACTGACATACTATACAAAGGGAAAATGTTTGGCAATAGGGTGCTTTGGAGATATCAATCCTGTGGGACAACATGCACTCCATGAAAATTGTCACTGGAAAATGATAAGAATAGAACTAGCTAGCATAAAAGAAATATTACCGAGAAGAGAGAACTCTAAAATACAATGGGCTGACGCAAGACATCAATTATCAGACTGTTTTAGGAAAAGAAGTGACTGCTCCAAGAAATTGCTAAATGTATTGGAAAACGGACAGTTTATATCATAAAATGAAAAAAAAATGCTTTGTAACAATGTATAAATGTGGTTAAGGGAATGTGGGATCTATAATGTTAAAGTACATATCTTTGTTTCCATTTGTTTGGGTTGGGAAAAATGTGTTTTTTTTTATTTAAAAGAAAGAGAATGGACTCTGTCAATGTCTTTGCAATTGCATCCTTTGGCAATCACATTGTTCAGTTAATTGAGTTGCGAAAGATAAGTAATGAGCTTTGGATTAAGAGTATAAATAGAGACAGCTGCAACAGTTGGGTACGGGGAAAATAGGAGAAGATTGTTATTGTGAGAATAAACTTGTTTCAGGTAAAAGACCAACTTTGGACTGATGTCTTCCAATATAATTATTGGAGTTAACACACTGAAGGGCCACCTGCCTCTGCTGCTGGAATTTTACCCATTGAAAGGGGGGCCAGTGGAAAACATCTGAGCCACTGGGTGGAACATGGTGGCATTGTGGCTGGCCTGGGTGGGATTTGGAGGGGGTGTGATCTGGGTCAGGCAAACTATATCCTTCAGGGGGTCCCTGAAAGGCATTCTGCTGCTCTATGACTCCCCACCCTACCTTGTCAATACAGACTTCCTCTCAGGGGTTCCTGTCTGCCTGACCTCAGTGAAAACCTGGACTTGCTGGGCTCCAGAACCTTCAGTATGGTGGGCTGCATGCAGATCCAACAATGGCCACTGTTCCCAATGATACAGCTGGAAGATCTGGTGGCCAATTGATTGGATCCCAATTCTGAGGCAGGATTTCCTCTCCCATGAGGCAGAAGGCCCACCTCAATCCAATAAAAGGCCTGACAACTGTTAACGTCAATGAGACAAGCCAATAAAACAGGCTCATCCCTTACTTTTACATCAGGGGCTCCGTAAACCCACCCCCCAGTGTAGGGTTTAATCCAAATGCTTGTGAATGTTGCATAACCTCTTAATGTGAATTAGCACATTTTTCTTTTGAGTTTGTCTTTTCTGTCACAAACACAAACATGAGTGTAATACAGCAATTGCATTGCTCAAATCTGCTCAGAGTTTGTAACAAATGATAAAAGTAAATTACTGCAGATGCTGGAATGTGAAAACAAAAGAGAAAGTGTTAGAAAATCTCAGCAGGTCTGGCAGCATCAGTAAGGAGAGAAAAGAACCTCTATCCCACCTCGGCCTCCTTTTTTGTTTTCATTTTATTTTTTAAAATTTTTACTGTTCTCTACCTTTTTTATTTCTTCATTGTCTTTATTTATTTTTCTTCCAACCCTACTTCACCCCCTTTCCCTTACCTTTTCTCCCCCTCACTTCCCGTTTTCTACATCCTACCTCTGTCTCATTTCTGCCCCCCCCACCTACAACATCTTTATCTATCAAGCTTACAGCTTCTCTGCCGTTTGGCCGTTCACACCCTTTATTTTCTCTGTGGACAGCTATCAGCAGCCTTTCCCCTGGTTTCTGTGGCTATGATTCATCTTTCCTGCAGTATAAATATCTCCCACTTTGTGCTTTTTAGCTTTGACAAAGGGTCATCTGGATTCGAAACGTCAGCTCTTTTCTCTCCTTACAGATGCTGCCAGACTTGCTGAGATTTTCCAGCGTTTTCTCTTTTGTAACAAATGACATGACTTGACTTCTCCCAGTGGCTCAATTGCTAAATATATCAGAGTAATAGTGAACTGATAACTACCAGGTTTGATTGCCAGTTTGTGTTGAGTTGAGCTAATCAGGGGCGGTAGAAGTGATGTATTGCAATTGGCTGCTGCTTCTCTTTGCTACACAGTAAAATGAACAAATATCACAGCTTCCTGGGGTAAGTTTTTTTCACTCAGAGGGTGGTGAGTGAATGGAATCGGCTGCCGTCAGTGGTGGTGGAGGTGAACTCGATGGGGTCTTTTAAAAGACTTCTGGATGAGTATATAGGATTTAGTGGGATTGGGGGTTATAGATAGGTCTATAGATTGGTAGGTGTTGATGTGATCGGCGCAACTCGTGGGCCGAAGGGCCTGTTTGTGCTGTAGTGTTCTATGTTCTATGTTCTATGTTCCTGTGCAACTGTTTGAGGGTGTGCCTGTAATGATGTTGGGCAAACATAGGATTGAGGTCTACACTGTGTTTATGGCAGTTGATTCACCAATTCAACCTGTTGACACAGGTCATCTTCGCACATAAATCATAACTTGGGTAACGTACTGCAGGGCGTCCAGTGTCTGAAAAGCATTTTTCAGCAATTGATCAGTGCATTCAAAAGAGCAGGAAAGAAATTTCAATCAAAATTATGGAGTAAGAATGAAGTTGGCATTACTTAAATTCTCGAACTTTGCTCAAATTCATTTTTAAAACTTGGGAACTCTGCACTTAAAGGAATATGCACAATAAAAGGACAATGAAGATTTAATAAGTTTGTAAACTTAGTGCTATGAAATCAGAAACAAGAAGAATGACCATCAGATACAAAATGATGCAAAGATTTATCCTAATTGAATGTATTACCTTGAAATATAATCTTTGATTCATGTCTTTCCTGTACAATACTTAAAATAGTGTTGTGCAGTTTGTTACTGGTCTGTCATCTCACTTGTGTTCGGTTTCTGCCACTTGCACTGTCTGTTTTATACCAGTGCAAAACAAGAGGGAGTTTCCCCTTTGTGCAAATGTGTGTCCAATGTGATAATGATATTGATGTCTCAATGCAGGTTTAATGGGCACAAAAATATCACTAAATTGATAGTCCCAGTTAGAGAGTCAGTGTAAACAGTTTGAAGATAAAAGGATGTACATTGATATTCTCTGCTAAGATTCAACTTGAAGCTTTTTGTAAGAGACGTTTTACTCCACATCAGACTTATGCCATACTTGACTCAGAAATATTGGATGCTGAAATTAATTGCAAAAAAGGGAAACATATCAAACCTTAATAACTGAATATTACTTCATCCACTGACAAATACAAAGTACATTCTGCTAGCAATAACCCACCTTAGGGCCAGGCACATTACTGAAATGTTTCCTTTGCTCCTCCCAGAATCTAAATTTGTTTGTAACCCTGTGGTTTTTCCATTACCCTTCCCTGAGAGAGGCCGCAGAAATCTCAAACTAGCTGGTAGGGGTCAGCTAGTTTGCTTTGCTTTTGTGGAAACAATCCAGCAACACTTCTCCAGAAATAGGTGAACAGATGCACAACTTTGAGGCTGCTCTTGGAACATGAGAGAGAGAGTGCGTTGGAATAAATAGCCAGAATGTCCCAGAAATGGAAATCTGTCTCATACAGTCTGGATAGGTATCTGATGAAAAGAGCCAAGGAGTTGATGCATGTAAATAGACCACAATGCATACTGATGTTCTACAATAGACTATCACCATTCCTTCACTGTCACTGGGTCAAATTCCTGGAATTCCCTCCCTAACTTCACTGTGGATATACCCACACCACATGGACTGCAACAGTTCAAGAAAGCAGCTCACCACCACCTTTTCAAGGGCAGATAGAAATGAACAATAAATGCCAGTGAAGCCTGGACGTCTCGCTGCTTGCCTTATTAATGTGAGATATTGAATTAGATGAAGTTGTTTTATATGTCTGGTAGATACAAAGTGATTTGACCACAGTCAACTCATTTTAAATCTAAGTACCATTTTAATGATGTGCTGATTTCTGTCAATCAACCATTTTGGCACTGAAAGTTAACTAATTCATCTCATGCAATCAGTAACTCCAATGTTCTAAGTTTTCTTTTTCATCGGATGTACCTCCTTGTCCTTTCTCTGTGCAGATGTGTCACTGGGTTGGTATATGAGGTGAAAAACTTTCATTGTATCTGAAGAAACGCTATGTATTTCCCACTTAAACTATCTGATTTCCCACAGGTGCTTAATCAGCAGTTAGATAAAATTTGCATTGTACATATCAAAAAATCACCAAACAATCTGCTACGAATTACTTTACTGCTATCTTGTTTGTAAAGACTTGTGTATGTGGTGTCTATTTGTTTATGACAGTACAGCAGAAGTGGGTCGCCTGACTGGAGGGATCAATGAGAACTGAGAGTGAGTAATCACCCCAGAAGATGGAGTCCTCTCTTGGGCAGAATATATTTAGTAGTCATGTAGTTAACATCATAAAGTCTGGAGCATGAGTCCCAGGAAGCCTAGAGCTGCAAATCCTATTCCTAATTTCTCTTATCAATAAATACCATTCATTTCTAACAAAGCCTGAAATTGTTTGATAACATTGGAATGACACAGAAGTTCTTGCACATCAGTATCTCTCACAAAGCACTGAGTTGAGTAACCAGTTGTTCTCTTTTTGACTTGTTTGGGCAGCCAAGACTGTAATGGACAGGAAACTCAGGTGGTGAGTATAATTGGTTTTCCACCTCAACTGAAACTGAAAGTCTGTCTCATGGTCTTTAACATCCACTTCAGCCAATGGAATATCATCTTAACATCTCATTCAAAAGGCAGCACCACTGACAACGCAGCAGGCCCTCAATGGGTTCCCAACTCAAATCCACAACCTTCTGATCCTGAAGAATGAAAGTTACCAAGCTGGTATGTGTATCTGTGATGATGCAGCTTTGCTGGAAGAAGGTGATCATTTGTCATTGGAATTAGCAACAAGAATTCCGCATCTCTAAGTGGGGGATTATTAACAGAACATTGATCTAACCCAGTAGGGTAGCCCCCATGCTGTTTGATTTGATTTATTATTGTCACATGTATTAGCATACAGTGAAAAGTATTATTTCTTGCACGCTATACAGCCAAAGCATACCATTCATAGAGAAGGAAATGAGAGTTCAGAGAATAGTGTTACAGTCATCTAGGGTGTAGAGAAAGAGCAACTTAATGCAAGATAGGTCCATTCAAAAATCTGATGCCAGAAGCTGTTTTTGAGTTGGTTGGTACATGGCCTCAGACTTCTGTATCTTTGGCATCTTTAATTATGCTGGCTGCTTTGCTGAGGCAGTGGGAAGTGTAGACAGAATCAGTGAATGGGGGGCTGGTTTGTGTGATGGATTGGGCTACATTCACGACTTTTTGTAGTTTCTTGTGGCCTTGGGTGGAGCAGGAGCCATACCAACCTATGATACAACCGGAAAGAATACTTTCTATGATGCATCTGTAAAAGTTGGTGAGAGTTGTAGCTGACAAATTTCCTTAAGTCTTCTAAGAAAATAGAGGCACTGGTGGGCTTTCTTAACTCTAGTGTCAGCATGGGGGGACCAGGACAGGTTGTTAGTGATCTGGACACTTAAAAACTTGAAGCTCTCAACTCTTTCTACTTCTATCCAGTTGATGTAGACAGGGGCATGTTCTCTCTACCCTTCCTGAAGTCGATGACAATTTCCTTCATTTTGTTGACATTAAGGGAGAGATTATTGTCGCTGCATCGACTCACCAGATTCTCTATCTCATCCCTGTACCCTGTCTCATCATCCTTTTAAGGTCTGTCCCACTTCAGTGGTGTCGTCAGCAAATGTGAAAATCAAATTGGAGGGGAATCCGGTCACACAGTCATAAGTGTATAGGGAGTATAGTGGGGTCCGAGAACACAGCCTTGTGGGGCACCAGTGTTGAGGATGATCGTGGAGGAGGTGTTGTTGCCTATCCTTACTGACTGGGGTCTGTGAGTTAGGAAGTTCAGGATCCAGTTGCAGACAGAGGAGCCGAGGCCCAGGCCATGGAGTTTTGAGATGAGTTTTGTGGGAATAATGGTTTTGAAGGCTGAGCTGTGGTCAATAAATGGGAGTCTGACATAGACTTTGTTATACAAGTGCTCCAGAGTTGAGTGCAGGGTCAGGGAGATCACAACTGCTGTCGAGCTTTTGCGGCGGTAGGCAAACTGTAGTGGATCTAATTCGTCCAGGAGGCTGGAACTGATTCATGCAATGACTAGCCTTTCGAAGCACTTCATAATGTACTCCTCAGCTGATACTGCCTGAAAGAGCACTTCACACAAAATGTACAACTACTGCAACATGTATACCAGTGTAATAGGGAAAAATATTAATATTACTCCAACCTGTGCTGCATCACAATGCCAAAGTGAAAATTAAGTCATGGTAAGATGTTTTTGAAGATTTTCACAGATCTTCTTTTCTCCTCCATGTAATTGAGTGTCAAATATATTTAACTCAATTCTGAGTGAATTATGAGGCTACATTTGATCTAACTTAAATGGCCCACCTCTGTAATCTTCAGCTCAACTGTGAAAGGCACAGTGGTTAGGACTGCTGCCTCAAGGCTGCAGGGACCCAGGTTCAATTCCCGTCTCGGGTGACTGTGCAAATTCACACAGACTTTCTCCCAATGTCTCTGGGCCACAGGAACAGGCTCTTCAGCCCACGATGTTATGCCGAACATGTAGCCAAATTAAACTAATCCCTTCGGCCTACCCTTGGTTCATATCCCTCTTTCTTGCACGTTCATGCGCTTAGCTAAGCATCCCTATCACATCTGCCTCCAGGTTTCCTCCCACAGTCCAATGACGCGCAGGTTAGGTTGCTTGGCCATGCTAAATTGGCCCATAGTGTCAGGGAGATTAGCAGGGATAGGTCTGGGTGGGATTGTGGTCAGTGTAGACTCAATGGGCCAAATGGCCTCTTTCTGCACTATCGGGATTCCATGGTTCTGTGAAAATTTTGTTTCATTTTTTTCATGTGGTCTTTCATAACAAAACAGAATTTTATTGCACAAACAATTTTGGAATATTTTGATGTGTACAATATAATTTTTATCTGTTACTAATTACTGATTAGCTGACCTGCGAGGAATCAGCTGGTTTAAGTGAGTAATAATGTATGACTTCCACAAGATGCAGTAAAAGCTTTTCCATATCCTTGACCAAATCTATTACACATCTGAGGAAGGACTGGGAGGTAATTGTGAAAATGAGTACCTTAAATGAAAGAAGATTGAGAACATTGAAATTACTAAGTTAAATTTAATACTTAAGTTGACACATCATCCCTGTCCTTGCTAACCGTATTGTTACATGGTTCCCTATTGTCTCCAGTTTACATCTCTCAAAGCCTAACCCCTCCCTATCTCTGAAAGCTCTCCAGCGCTGTAACCCCTCTCAGGCTCTGCATCCTTTCCTCCCTACATTCCACCCCCATCACCCTACTCCCCTCCCCCCACTGTTGATTAGGGGCAACACTGCCATTCCATCATTGAATTTCCATTATTAATAGGTCATATCACAGTAATCCAGTGTTAGCAGCCTATCAATTAATTTATAACTTGTAAAATTGGAACATAATTTGAGGAATAGAACCCATTGTGCAGAAAATCCATGTAGTAACCCTATATCTACACTAGGTGGAAGTCTTCACCATTTCAGTGTACAGGCAGCGCAATGGAGCAAAAAATATTTTGGCCTTGAAAATACGCCACAGGATATTGCCATCAGAATGTTTACATGTGTTTCAGATTCAAATAACAAAAAAACATTAGAACAGGGATATGCCAGTCAGCCCCTCGACTCTGTCAGATGTTCAGTGAGAAAACTACTGCTCTAAACCTCAGCTCCATTCTCCTAGAGCATTCTTTAATACTCTTACGTAATAAAGATCTACCTATCTGTCTGTGTTGAAAAATTTGTCCAGCATTCATTGCGTTTTGAGGAGTGAGTTTCACATTTCCACTGCTCTCTGGGTGAAAAATTGTTTCCTGATTTAACTTTCAAATGGCCAAGTCCCCATTTTAAAATCGCAGGTCAGGTTCTGGATTTTCCCAGCAAGATAAAAAATGTTTGTCTGTATCGAGACTATCAAACGCCTTTATTATTTTCAACAGCTTCATTAAATAACCCAAAGAAGTTTCTAAACTCAAGGGAATTCATGCCAAGTTCCTGCAGCCTACCCTCATAACTTAACCCCTTAAATTCTGCTGGAATTGTCCTGTGCCTTTCCAAATCCAACATGTCTTTTTCAAGCAAATAATACAGAACCTTCCAGAACACAACTATATTGTTGTGAAATACCTAATATGCTTCCTTAACATGGTGGTCCAGGAGAGTATTTTTAATAAAATGAACCCACCAAACCTGACATGTGTCCTTTGGCATGAACCTGATCTGGCCTATGAAGAGGCCTGCAACATTGCACCCCCTCCCATCAATAAACATGTTTACTGAGCAAAGTTGGTGAAATTTACCCAACATTTCAGATGGAGTTCACTTCCTCATTTAACTACTTAATATAAAGGCCAGCATTCCATTACAAATTTTGATTACTGCTTTTAATGATTGTGTACATGGACACTTCTTGTTCCTCCACAGCCTTTAGTCCTTCAAATAAAAAAATATTCCTTTGTCTTTCTCAGACCTTGAGTGGGATGACCCAACACTTAGTTCAATGAGCTCCATCTGCCATGGCTTTTTCCAGTCACTTTTTATCTTTGTTCCTTATGAAACTTCTTGTCCAGAATCCAACGCAATTTTCTCTGTCTGGTCTTACCATAAAATCCCTACAAGTGCAGAAGGAGGCCATTCAGCCCATCAAATCTGCACTGACTCTCCAAAGAAATATCTTACCCAGGCCCACTCCCCATTCAATCCTTGTTAGCCTGCAAGATTGGATTGTGGGAGGAAACTGGAGCATCCAGAAGAAACCCACGCAGACACAGGGAGAATGTGTGGAATTTGCACAGTGACCCAAGGCTGGAATCAAATCCAGGTCCCTGGCGCTATGAGGCAGCAGTGCTAACCATTGTGCTGCCATGGACCAGGACAAATATCCAAATTCCTTTTGAAGTATGCAGCTGAATTTGTATCCACGTTCAATGCCTTTCAGATCCTAACCACTTGCTGCAGTAAAAGATATATCACAGTTGGTCCTTTTGCCAATCATATTAAATTTATGACCTTTGATTATTGACTCTTCAATTATTAGAAACAGTTTCTCTTTATTTGCACTATTTAAATCTTCCATGATTTTAAAAACCTCCATCAAATTTCCTCATGGTTTTAAAGAGAACAAATACATTTTCCACAATCCATTCAACAATTGTAACCCTTCATTTCTGTAACCAGTCAACTGCCTCTCTTTCGGTATCCTCTCCACAGCCTTTATAATGCTTCTTAATGTCTAGTATTGGATAGAATACTCCGACTGGGACAAAACTAATATTTTATACAGCTTTAGCTTAGCTACCTGTCTTTTGTTTTCTAGTCTGCTGTTTATAAAGCCCAGGACCCCATATGCTCTGACTGCTTTGTTAACCTTCCTGTCTCTTTCCAAGATTTATGCGCAAACGCCCAATCTCTTTCTTCTTGCACCCCCTGTAAAATTGTACCATTTAGCATATATTGTCTTTCCTCATTCTTCCTACTAACATATGTCACTTCACTCTTTCCCGTTTGAATTTCATCTGCCTTGTGTCCTCCCAATCCACAAGCCTCTCTATGCCCTCTCAGAGTTTAGGACAAACTTCCACACTCTCTGGCACACTAGTTAGCACTGCTGCCTCACAGCGCCGGGGACTCTGGTTTGATTCCCGGCTTGGGTCACTGCCAATGCAGAGTGTGCATCTTCTCCCCATGTCTGCATGAGTTTCCTCTGAGTGCTCTGGTTTCCTCTCACACTCTGAAAGACATTGCTGGTTAGCACTGGCCATGCTACATTCTCCCTCGGTGTACCCGAACAGGCACTAGAGTGTGGCGACTAGGGGATTTTCACAGTAACTTCATTGCAGTAAGCCTACTTGTGAGACTAATAAATAAACATAAAGCAAACCTTCACCTTTTGTCTTACCTGAAAATTTAGAATGATCCATGTACCCTTACCATTCAAATTATGAACAAAAACAAAATTGCTAAATTTCATATCAATGACAGTGTATTTGGCCAATACTGTGACCTAACCCACAGCTTTGTTGCTCTTCACTGTACACACTAACCAATTGACCAAACTGCCTCCACCTGCAAACTTGGACAGAAGCTGCTCTATTCTTTCATCCATGTCACTGGAATACATGGTTTTAAAATAAAGCTGAGGACCGAGGGGATAATTTTATAGAGATCTATAAAATAATAAGGAGTATAGACAAGGCAGATAGTCAATATCTTTTCCCAAAGGTAGGGGAGTCTAAAACTAGAGGGCATAGGTTTAAGGTGAGAGGGGAGAGATTAAAAAAAAAGTGTCCAGAGGTGCAATTTTTTCACAGAGGATGGTGAGTGTCTGGAACAAGCTGCCAGAGGTAGTAGTAGAGGTGGGTACAATTTTGTCTTTTAAAAAGCATTTAAATAGTTACATGGGTATGATGGGTATAAAGAGATAAAGGCCAAAAGCAAGAAGTTGGGATTAATTTAGGGGCTTAAAAAAAAGGGCGGCATGGATAAGTTGGGCCAAAAGGCCTGTTTCCATGCTGTAAACCTCCTATGACTCTATGACCGAGTACAGACCCTGGAGAATATCACTGGCACATCCCACCTACTACGAAATAAACAAATCTCATGGCAACCAACTAATAACTGAGTCACGTCACATGGTTACCTGTAGTTCCGCACTAATTTTTCCTAATAATCAAATGCTTGTTGGAAATCCATCTGAACAACATCATAGACGTTCGCCTAATCACCAACCAAGTGACCCCCTCAAAAAAATGAAATTTGATTAGTCAGGCATGATGTAAGTTTCACATACCCATGTGGCCTCTTTCAGATTAGCCAACATCTGTCCAAGTGTGTTTCTGTCCCTGAGGATAGATTCCAGCTGAAACCTTACAATTTTAATTTAAACTGATGTGCAGGATAACATTTTGTGTCTTTCTATTCCCATTTTACTTGTGTTCAATTAGTGCATGTAGCAATCTCTCTGACAAATTATTTCAATATTACAGTAAGGCATATAAGACAGGACCTCTAAAAACAGTGTCAGGGAGGATACTTTCCAGGGACAAGGAATTTTAAGGTTACAAGAGCAGTAAAACTATTTGTTTTAGCCAATAAGTCTAAGAATCTATTAAATTAATTTTCAAAGATTACAACCAGGTATGTTTGTCCATATTAAAAGTAATATAAAAATCCAATTTTTAAAAAATCATTTATGGGATATGGGCATCGCTGCCTAGACCAGCATTTATCACTCATCTCTAATTGCCCTTGAAGGTGGTGGTGAGCTGTCTTCTTGAAGCACTACAGTCTCTGTGGTGTAGGTATATCCACAGTGCTGTTAAGGATGGAGTTCCAGGATTTTGATGCAGTAACGGTGAAGGAACAGTGATATAATTCCAAGCCAGGCTGGCTTGGAGGGGAACTTCCAGGTGGTGGTGTTTCCATGTTGCCATAAATGAACACAGTAAGAAGTCTCACAACACCAAGTTAAAGTCCAACAGGTTTATTTGGTAGTAAACACCACAAGCTTTGAGTGCTGCTCCTTCATCAGGTGAGCAGAGGTTAGTTCGCAACCCAGTCCAACGCCAGCATCTCCACTTCATGACTGCCATAGATGAAACATGGGGTTTCAAAAACAAATTATTTTTCATGACTACCAGTTGTCTCAAAGCACTTCACAGCAAACTAAGTACTTTTGGAGTGTAGTTACTGTTGTAATATAGGAAATGTGGTAGTAATTTGCAAACAGCAATGTGATAATTAATGACCAAATCTGTGTATTGTGCGAGGACAAGGGATGACATTTCTACTTGCCTTCAAAATAAAACAGTGCCATGTGATCTTCACATGCATCCGAGCAGGCAGCTAGGACCTTGGTTTAATGTCTCATCTAAAAGACGGAACTTCCAACAGTGCACTGCTCCCTCAGTACTGTACCAGAGAGTCAGCTTAGATCGTTGTGTTCAGGCCTGCAGTAGGGATGTGTGATAGAGTTCTTTGCACAATCAGCTGAATCTTGGCTTATTTGATTTATTATTGTCACATGTATTAGCATACAATGAAAGGTATTGTTTCTTGCACGCTATACAGACAAAGCATACCATTCATAGAGAAGGAAACAAGAGAGTGAAGAATGTAGTGTTACAGTCATAGCTAGAGTATAGCGAAAGATCAACTTAAGATAAGGTAGGTCCACTCAAAAGTCTGATGGCAGCAGGGAAGAAGCTGTTCTTGAGTTGGTTGGTACATGACCTCAGACCTTTGTATCTTTTTCTCGATGGAAGAAGGTGGAAGAGAATATGTCGGGGGTGCATGGGGTCCTTGATTATGTCGGCAGTTTTTCCAAGGCAGTGGGAAGTGTAGACAGCGTCAATGGATGGGAAGCTGGTTTGCATGATGGTCTTGGCTTCGTTCACAACCCTTTGTAATTTCTTGCGGTCTTGGTCAGAGCAGACGTCATATCAAGCTGTGATACAACCAGAGAGAATGTGCATCAGTAAAAACTGATGAGAGCTGTAAAGGACATGCCAAATATTCTTAGCCTCCTGAGAAAGTAGAGGCTTTGGGGGGTCTTCTTAACAGTTGCGTCAGCATAGAGAGACCAGGACAGGTTGTTGGCTGACATACAGTTGTGGAATCTTATCACAAAACATTGGAAAGAATCCTCAAATGCTATATAACAAAGAATGAATTTAACTTGGATAAAAGCAAATTACTGTGGATGCTGAAATCTGCAACAAAAAGAAAAAATGCTGGAAAATCTCAATGAAATATCCAATCTATTTAACTTAGTCTATTATTCTTTCAAAGTCACAGATCTTTATTCAAGATCACTTTAATTGTTGTTTTTTGAAAGCTGAATCAGCTTATTTCTCCTTAGAATTTATTTTTAGATTGGAAAGGTTGCACCTTGTGACCTTGTTTTGTCAACATGTTGACATGAGCTTTTCAATTAGTTTTCTTTTAAAAGTTGATATTAGAAAAGCATGAGCGATTTTAAAGATTGTGAATGATTTTTTAAAGTGATAGGAAACGTAATTGGCCAGAATTTCCAAACTCTGGGGGATCTTACCTGGGAAGGACACCAAAAGAGGTTTGGGAGACCTTCTGGAAGTTTCCAAGCAAAGACTTCATGGTAATCACCTGGGAAGGTCAAGCTTCTGCTAGGCAGTTATCTTGCACTGAGAACTATCCGATACTCTGATCGAAATCAGAGACTTCAGTTAGTTCCAACCATTTTAGCATAATGGTTCTTCAGGTAAGTTTAGAAGAAGGAAAACAACCTCTAACTCCTCACTACCTAGTGTACTGACACCACCCGTGAACCTCCTGACTACCCTCCCTAACTCTCAACTAACCCACATGCTACCCCTGACTACCACCCCACCTGTTGATTATTTGCCTAACCTCTCCCAAGCTTTCGACAGCCCCCATGCCATTGACTATTTTACCAACCCCCTGATTATCTCAACTATCCTCCAACTATCTTGCCCAGCCCGACCGATGTCCAACTGTTCTCCTCATTCTCTGACCCCAGCTGACTGACCACCCGAGCCAGCCTAACACCCTCCCCCATCCCAATCCCTCTCCCCGATCCTGAACCCAATGCCACCCTAACCCCGTCCCTAGTCCTAAACACAGTGCCATCCTAACCCCTCCCCAGTCCTAAGCAGTGCCATCCTCACCCCCTCCCCAATCCCAAACACAGGGCCATCCTCACCCCCTCCCCAATCCCAAACACAGGGCCATCCTCACCCCCTCCCCAATCCCAAACACAGGGCCATCCTCACCCCCTCCCCAATCCCAAACCCTTCCTTCCTTCCTTCCTTCCTTTCCCTCTCCTCTCCTCTCCTCTCCTCTCCTCTCCTCTCCTCTCCTTCCTCCCTCTCCTCTCCTCCCTCTCCTTCCTCCCTCTCCTCCACCCAACTGCACCCCCCCCCCCCCCCCCCCCCCCCTGCCAATACTACATTACACACTTACCTTTTCTCTTGCTTCTCAGACTGGCTGGGACCTTTAATCTTATATGGTTTACAGTAGCTGGTCCATAAAAAGGAAGTGGGACTTCACTTTCCCCACTGCCACTGCCCTGCACTGAAGACTTTGGGAACCCACTGCGCTGCACTATGCAGGCCCATGATGGAAGATCAGCAGGGATAACCTAGCAGGGGTGAAACTATGATCAAGCAGGCAATGTGCCTTGCCCATTGCACTTGGGGTGTGCTGACGCCTCAGTCAAGGTTTTTCCTGGATCGAGTAAGCAATAAAGATAAGTGAGATTAAACCAAGAGTTTACCTGATGCAATTTTTTTCAAAGCCATCTCAGCCTTTTGGCTAAGATGAAGCATTAGATCAAGCCCGGGAGGGAGTACAATGCTTCACCGTGTCAGCTTGGAGCTTGCTTTGATCATGTCCAAGATGGGATGTATATCCTTGTCTTGTCAGCTTGGATCTGGTTTGACTCTCTTGTGGGGACTCTGAACTTAATTGGCTTTTTTTCTTTAGAAATAAAGAACGAAAAAAACTGGAAGATTAGCGAGGAATGTGCCGCTCCTGACTAAGGCAAGTAAAATAGAGTGCAGTAGCATTCCTACTGGGACCACCATTCCTCAGGTGCTCACACCCAATGGATTTTAATAAAAGATGTAGCAATTTTCTCTGACAATGTTTCTTGGTCGTGTGGTGATGAAGTGTGATTTGACAATAGGCACTGTGGAATTTTTGATCAATGAGCATATTAGGCCACACGACTTAAACCTTCCAACATTGAGACTGATGCACTGCATTAGTAAATATAAAAATTTGATTTATTATTGCCACATATATTAGCATACAGTGAAAAGTATTGTTTCTTGCTCACTATATAGACAAAACATACCATTCATAGAGAAGGAAACAAGAAAGTTCAGAATTAGTCTTAGCTAGGGTGTAGAGAAAGAACAACTTAATGTGAGATAGGTCCATTCAAAAGTCTAATGGCAGCAGGGAAGAAGCTGTTCTTGAGTCTGTTGGTGTGTGACCTCAGACCTTTTGTATGTTTTTCTGGACAGAAGAAGGTGGAAGAATGTCCGGATGCATGGCTCATTACACTGGCTGCTTTGCCGAGGCAGCGGGAAGTGTAGATAGAGTAAATGGATGGGAGGCTGGTTTGTGTGATGGACTGGTCTTCAAACACAACCTTTTGCAGTCTCTTGCAGTCGTAGGCAGAGCAGGAGCCATACTAAGTTGTGATACAATCGGAAAGAATGCTTTCTACGGTGCATCAGTAAAGGTTGGTGAGAGTTGTAACATGCCAGATTTCTTTAGTCTTAGAACAAAGAACAAAATCAGCCTGGGAAACAGGCCCTTCGGCCCAACGAGCCCACGCCGCCATCTCAACACCACCAGTCTACCTCTCTACTCATGACCCCTATCTAATGTTTTATGGCCATCCAGATTGAGGGAAACGGATTTAGGGACAATTTATTCCTGCCAATCAGCCTAACAGCACATCTTTAGGGTGTGGGAGGAAACCGGAGCACCCGGAGAAAACCCACGCAAGCACGGGGAGAATGCGCAAACTCCCACAGACACCGGCCCAAATCCATGTGTCTGCACAGCAATCAGCGATAGTCACTGAGCTGTCGTCTTGCCCAGTATCTTGTCCAGTTTAGGCAACACTAACGACATGAAGCACTAGGCCAATCTCGAACAACCAAGAGCAGCCCCAGTACGACCCATCGCGTGTATGCCCCTCGTTGGACACGAGGTGGACCGACTTAAAACCTGTGAATGAAAGAGGAAAAAAAAACATTATTATCATACTATATGTTCTGAGAAAGTAGAGGCATTGGTGGGCTTTTTTATATACACACACACACACACACACTCAAAGGAAATAGTTGGTTCAGAGGCTCCTGTAACCCGTCCTCCATGTTGTGTAACAATATTGATTTAGACAGACATAGGTGAATTTAGGGAATAGATGTTACAATAATAAATTCAAATGAGAGAAGGTGGGAAGAGGCTCGATTGGGACATAAACATATAGGAATGGAATGGTTGGGCAGAATGGCCTATTTCTCTGCAGTGCATTCCTATATACTGCTCTATTATCCTCTTCAGGTTGATATAATAGAGTGCATCACACTAACCAACCACCAGGAACTGCACTTCAGTTCGTAGCTACACAGGAGACTTCCCTTCCCCCATCACCCAAACTAGAAAAATCCAGTAATGACTACAGATTCACTCCTGGGGACATTAGTTAAAGTACAAGTAATAGTGGAAACTCGGTTTTGACTCTCTGCCAGCAAAATTGCACTCCCAAAGCACCAGAATTATTTGTTCCGCGTGTGTTTGTTTAAATGAAGTTTGGCTCTTCTGATCGTTAAAAAAAATAAATAAACATAGTCTCAGTCTCTCTCTACCTTGGCAGATATGGTGCCAATGTGACTGTGACAAAGGACCATGTGTTAAATGTGATCAAGCTCTGTAGACTGGTGGGTAAAGAGCCATTTTAGATCAGCGAGCTATCAGGTCAATGGTGAAATGACTGCCAATCTGATACATTACACACTCGCTCATTTCAATGATTCACTGTCTAGTCCTACTATATCCTCAGGAGTCGCGGACAGGAAACGCATTTTCTACCAGAAGTAAAATGTTGGGCTTTGTTAATTTCGAGAGGAGTCCGGATCTTTATTGCGGAAGCGGTTTTTATTTTGGATTTCGGTTTTACTTCAATGAATTTAACGTGTGGTTTGTGTTTGCTGTGTATGTGGCCGCTGACTTGGAGTGTTAGCCCGCAGGCTGCCAGCATTGTGTGGCAGTGCTCCGGGAACGTTTAACTCTCCTTGCCAAACAACCAGCCCCCACCATGGCACTGCCCTCAACATATGGGGAGAGGATATAATGGCAAATAGGTTCAGTTTAAACATGGCTGAAAAGCTCAGTGCACAGTCAGCATTTGACTCCGCCTTCTAGTGAATACATGCAGCTGTTGAGTAAGGGCTTCTGTGTTGGACAAAGGAAGTGAGGGGGGTGGGGTGGCAGTAAGTAGCAGCAGATAAGTCTTCAGGGGCCACTTAATTCATCCCCCCCCTTGGAAAACTACTACAGGACAGCAAACAGCGAAATGAGGAAAAAGTAGTTTCTACGCTGTTCCTTACCTATAGAATTGAGAGAGAAGTTTTCCCTTTCATCTCACTAAACCTCACTGTGGAGGTAACTGCCATTCGCCAGGGTGCTGCTCACATCTAGCTTTTAACCAGACAATTCAACAACTACCTCATTTTCTCCTCCAGGAGCATCCATTCCTCCCCCCTCCAAAAGCTACAGGTTCATTTTCAGATTATTTGCAATAATTTATCTACTTTCAGCCTGATTGAAGTGACGTGACAGGTCGAACAAGTCACCCACCGAATCTTAAAATGATACTCTCTGCGGCTTCGAGTAAAAATTTTTTCTGAATGTAAAACTTCAAAAATGCTGAGTGAAATGGAACCAAATGTTTAGCAGTATTACCTCGACAACACACGTCATTAAATAAATCTTTGGCAGCACTTAATTTCATGTTCCAAAATTACCATAAATTCTTGCAGTAACTCTGATCCGTTTTTGAACAAGACATTTGAAAGACAGGATAATGTGGTATTAAAAAATACTGTTCAGATTGTTTGGTGGCAGAAATAATGTACCTGCCTTATGCAGTCTTTTAATTATAACTTACTTCAATCTTTTATAACTCATAGGGTGTGATTTAGGGACAATCTGGGCTATATGTTGAGAATCAGATAAATTACAATCTGTATTACAGGATTTACCACGTACCACAAATGAGAACATAAGAAATAGGAGCAGGAGTAGGCCATCTAGCCCTTCGAGCCTGCCCCGCCATTCAATAAGATCATGGCTGATCTGTTGTGGCTCAGTTCCACATTCCCGCCCTCTCCCCATAACCCTTAATCCCCTCGCTTATCAAAAACCCATCAACCCACGTCTTAAAAAAATTTAGCGAGGCAGCCTCCACCACTTCAACGGGCAGAGAATTCTAGAGATTCACCACCCTTTGAGTGAAGAAGTTCCTCCTCAACTCCGTTCTAAACCGCCCCCCCCCTTTATCTTGAGGCTGTGCCCCCTAGTCCTACTGTCCTTTCTGAGCGGGAAGAGTCTCTCCACCTCTATCCTATCCATCCCATTCATCATCTTATACGTCTCAATGAGATCTCCCCTCATTCTTCTAAACTCTAACGAGTACAAGCCTAGTTTATTCAGCCTCTCCTCATAGCTCAACCCCCTCAACTCCGGCATCAGCCTAGTAAACCTCCTCTGCACTCCCTCCAAGGCCAAAATATCCTTGCGTAAGTGCGGCGACCAAAACTGCACACAGTACTCCAGCTGCGGCCTCACCAGTGCCCTATACAGCTGCAGCAAGACCTCCCTACTTTTATATTCAATCCCCCTCGCTATGAAGGCCAGCATCCCATTAGCCTTCCTGACCATCTGCTGCACCTGCAGGCTGGGTTTTTGCGACTCATGCACAAGGACCCCGAGGTCCCTCTGCACCGTCGCACGCTGCAGTTTTTCGCCACGTAAGTAATAGTCCTTCCTACCATTATTCCTACCAAAGTGGACCACCTCGCACTTGCATAAGAACATAAGAAATAGGAGCAGGAGTAGGCCATCCAGCCCTTCGAGCCTGCCCCGCCATTCAATAAGATCATGGCTGATCTGTCGTGACTCAGTTCCACATTCCCGCCCTCTCCCCATAACCCTTAATCCCCTCTCCCATCAAAAACCCATCAACCCGCGTCTTAAAAATATTTAGCGAGGTAGCCTCCACCACTTCAACGGGCAGAGAATTCCAGAGATTCACCACCCTTTGAGTGAAGAAGTTCCTCCTCAACTTGCCAACATTAAATTCCATTTGCCATTTCCTGGCCCATTCGCCCAGCCTATCTAGATCCTTCTGCAGACTCTCCACACCCTCCGCACAATTTGCCGTTCCACCAATCCTTCAAACTGTTCCAAACATCTTAGGATAGATAGTAATTATATTGATACTATCTAATGCCATTTTATATAAAACAGTTTACAAAATACGTGTTCCAACATGTGTTCGATCTGTGCTAATGTGGAAATATTGAAGATTAAGAAGTCTTTAAGGTACACGTTTTAGTCAGGGAAATGACTGGAGACAGTGTGTTGATAATTTGCTGATGAGTTGGTGATGGTGAAAATAATTGGTCTCCATGGTAAAGATATATGTTAATACTTAAAATCTAGTCCCAATAATCAGTATTTTCTAAGCTTTTGATAAAGAATCCAATATTGTTTTCAAGCCTTGACATTGAAATCTTTGAGAATATTTTTATAAATAAGTCATGAATTCATGAAGTTCCATATGCAAGACTCTTTAGATAAGGAGCAGCAGACCAAAAGCTTGAGTCCAAATAAATCTGTTGGACTTTAACCTGATGTTATGAGACTTCTTACCTTAGATATTAGACACACTTGCCAGAATTTTACTGGGGTAGGTGAAGCTCACAGAATGGCAGACCTTCCAATAAAAGTCAACGTGATTGTAAGTGAGCATTGTAACCAGAACTGATCCAATCACTTCCTGACGTAAGAACTGGTGAGAATAAACTGATTGCTTTGATTTCTTCCGCAAATAGGGATTAGTCTTCAGAAATATCAAAATGATGTACCTCCATCCATAGAACTGTTCCTCCTGGATCCTCTGTGGGTAAACTCACCTCCCACACTAATAGCTGTATCTGGACGAGCTCCCTTGAATCTCACCTCACTTGATCTCAGGGAAACTTGTATATCTGGAGGATAGAGATAACATCAAATTTCTTAACCGCTCTGTCAAAAGTGCAGCTTCTAATTGTACAGAGACATTTTTCTACATAAGTTAGACAAAGAACTCCTACACCTCTTACTACAAAGATTACAATAAGAATTTTTTTATTCCCTAATCTCTCAAATCCTTGCTAATAAAGGTTCCACAGACAATAGGTAACTCTGATAAGGCAGAATGTATTTGTGCTCCCTTGCATCTATAGGCCTTAAAACTGTTCCAACTCTTGGTAAAGAATGTTATGGTTTCATCAACCTTCTCAGTTTAACCAGTGTTCACAATTTTATTTTCTAGCTTTCAGTCTGACAAGATAAGTCTATTTTTGAGGACTTCTCTGAAGCATTTTTCATGCAATATATCACGGGGTAGCACAGTGGTGCAGTGGTTAGCACTGCTGTCTCCCAGCGCCAAGTTCAATTCCTTGCTTGAGTCACTGTCTGTGCAAAGTTTGCACGTTCTCTCTCTCTCTCTGCATGGGTGTCCTCCAGGTGTTCCGGTTTCTTCCCACAGCCCAAAAGATGTGCCGGTTAGGTGCGTTGGCCATGTTAAATTCTCCCTGAGTTGCCTGAACAGGAATCGAGTGTGGTGACTAGGGGATTGTCACAGTAACTTCATTACAGTGTTAATGTAAGCCTACTTGTGACTAATAAATGAACTTTCTTGTCTCCGACCTTCCTTTCCAGTCTAAGGCTCTTCATCATTCCCAGCCTTGTGCTTATCTCTCCAGACATTCCCTGTTCAAACACACCCATTGTCAAAGTCATTAATGATGCTGTCTGGGATATGATCCTTCTACCTTATTCCGCCTTGTCCTGTGTGGATTTTGGCATGGTTAATTATGCCACTCTTCTCCAGTGCCCTCTGTCAACCAGCACATTGGAACTATGTTCACATGGTGCCATTTATACCTATCCAAACTCAACCAGAGCATATCCAGAATTTCCCTTCCTTGCACTTGTGAAATCCCATAAGGATCTGGCCTTAACTTTCTCCTTTGGTTACATTTTATCCTCAGATAACATAACTTGTAGATGTAGAGCCAGGTTTCTCATGAGTGCCCAGCTCTTTCTCTTCATCGCTTCTAGCATTTCTCCCCCCCCCCCGCCATGTAAGGGTTGGTAATTATGGGACGAATGTCAGAGGTAGGTTCTTTACTCAGAGGGTAGTAAGGGCGTGGAATGACCTGCCTGCAGCAGTTGTGGACTCTCCAACTTTAAGGGCATTCAAATGGTCAGTGGACAGGCATATGGATAATATTGGAATAGTTTAGGTTAGAGGGTCATTAGATTGATCCCACTGGTCGGCGCAACATCGAGGGTCGAAGGGCCTGTACTGCGCTGTAATGTTCTATGTACGCCCCCACTAACTGAATGTCTCTGTGCAGTTATTGTTTATCTAATAGCAGGTCAGGATGTGCAATTTCCTTCAGCCCAAGATCAGAAAAACCAAAGCCACCACTTTTTTCACCTCCCACAACTTTATTCCTCTTGCTCCTGATGACATCTCCCTTGTCCTCAGATAACATAACTTGCAGACGCAGAGCCAGCTTTCTCATGGGTGCCCAGCTCTTTCTCTTCATCGCTTCTAGCATTTCTCCCCCCATGTAAGGGGTGGTAATTTCCCTCTTGTTTCTGAAGACATCTTACGCACCCAATTTCAGAAACTGAACCAGAACATGTACAACAATAGTATCCTGTTCCATCTTTGCTGCTTTTAACTTCACATTTTATCTATCACCAGACTGCCTGCTTTTAACTTTACCTTACCTTCTATCAGCAATACTTTGAGACTGTTTGACTAGCTTATGTATTCTGAGTGCATCTCCCCTTTTAAGAAGGACTGGCTGCCTTTAAGAAGTGCATCATGCTAGCCATACACACATGCAGCAGGGTTCAATGCTGAGTGTGAAGCCAGTCAGCAGCATTTTCCGTGCTGCGTTATACACTACCATTATGTTGATGAGCATAAGAACATAAGAACGTAAGAAATAGGAGCAGGACTAGGCCATCTAGCCCCTCGAGCCTGCCCCGCCATTCAATAAGATCATGGCTGATCTGTTGTGTCTCAGTTCCACGTTCCCGCCCTCTCCCCATAACCCTTAATCCCCTCTCTTATCAAGAACCCATCAACCCGCGTCTTAAAAATATTTAGCGAGGCAGCCTCCACCACTTCAACGGGCAGAGAATTCCAGAGATTCACCACCCTTTGAGTGAAGAAGTTCCTCCTCAACTCCGTTCTAAACCGCGCCCCCCCCCCCCCCCCCCCCCCCTTTATCTTGAGGCTGTGCCCTCTAGTCCTACTGTCCTTTCTGAGCGGGAAGAGCCTCTCCACCTCTATCCTATCCATCCCATTCATCATCTTGTATGTCTCAATGAGATCTCCCCTCATTCTTCTAAACCCTAACGAGTACAAGCCTAGTTTATTCAGCCTCTCCTCATAGCTCAACCCCCTCAACTCCGGTATCAGCCTAGTAAACTTCCTCTGCACTCCCTCCAAGGCCAAAATATCCTTGCGTAAGTGCGGTGACCAAAACTGCACACAGTACTCCAGCTGCGGCCTCACCAGTGCCCTATACAGCTGCAGCAAGACCTCCCTACTTTTATATTCAATCCCCCTCGCTATGAAGGCCAGCATCCCATTTGCCTTCCTGGCCACCTGCTGCACCTGCAAGCTGGGTTTTTGCGACTCATGCACAAGGACCCCGAGTTTTTCGCCATGTAAGTAATAGTCCTTCCTACCATTATTCCCACCAAAGTGGACAACCTCACATTTGCCAACATTAAATTCCATTTGCCAGTTCCTGGCCCATTCGCCCAGCCTATCTAGATCCTTCTGCAGACTCTCCACACCCTCCGCACAATTTGCCATTCCACCAATTTTGGTGTCATCAGCAAATTTCGACACCATACACTCGGTTCCCTCCTCCAGATCATCTAGAGAAATGGTAAATAGCTGAGGCCCCAGCACCGATCCCTGGGGCACTCCACTAGTCACCAACCGCCAATCCAAATAGCACCCATTGACCCCCACTCTCTGCCTCCTACTTGACAGCCAATCCTCTATCCATGCTAACACCCTATCCCCAACTCCATGCCCCCTGACCTTCTGAAATAACCTCTTGTGAGGCACCTTATCAAACGCCTTCTGAAAATCAAGAAAGACCACATCCACCGGCTCTCCTCTATCCACCGCCCTAGACACATCCTCATAGAACTCCAATAAATTTGTCAGACACGACTTCCCCTTAACGAAACCGTGCTGCGTCTGCTCTACCAAACAATTCTCCTCAAGGTGCCTCGCTATTTCCTCCTTGATCACGGATTCTAACATTTTACCGACAACAGACATTAAACTAACTGGCCTATAATTCCCTGCCTTTTGCCTGCCACCCTTCTTAAACAACGGTGTAACATTAGCCGTTTTCCAATCTTCCGGCACTTCCCCGGAATCCAGCGACATTTGGAAAATAATCACCAAGGCATCCACTATCACCTCCGCCATTTCTTTCAGAACCCTTGGATACATTCCATCCAGTCCTGGGGACTTGTCCACAATCAGTCCCTCCAGTCTGTCGAGCACCGCCTCTCTAGTAACAATAATGTCATTAGCTATTTGTATGCCACCTGCCTCAAATGGAGTAGACATGCATTGCATCCCCATCCAACCTGTTAACCAGTCTCGAATTTTACTCTCCTCATCCTTAATTCTCTTTGTCACCTCATGAGCTCTTTCAGCCCTATGTGTTCTTACAAATAATCTATTAGTACGATTCTGGAATCCTCACCTTCCCCCTCCTCCTTCTACACATCTTTCAACTCATTCCTATTGCTTCGAAATCCCTCTGTCCATTTTTAAAATCTCCTCAGGACTCTTCTTTAGCCAAGGATTATAGTGCCTTTCCTGATCTCCCTCTCTTTCGTGCTTAGCGTCTACTTTGCCTTATTTTACATTCGTTGGTGGAAGACCTGGGGACATTTATTAACATTAAAGGTGCTGCACAAGCTGAAGTTGCTGCCTCACAATGACCACTGCTAATGTAGTTTGTTAAACATTAAACTGTGTTTTTGTGCAACTGGCTTGTAAAAGGTGATAAATAGCACATTCTTGCAATATAACCTCTGTTAAAAATCAATCTAAGATATGCAGTAATTTTCCATTTTTGATGTGCTTTCAAAATCATTCTGCAATTGTAGTTTTTAATTTTAGACTTACGGCCTCACTCAACCTGAGACCGGAAAATCCCACCGAAGGTAAATGGACATTTCCATTATCCACCGTTCACCCACTCCAATTACATGGTGGACAGGGTGGTAAAATTCCGGGGAATGTATTTTCCTCAACTATTTCGTGATTAAAAATTACTTTTGATGGTTTTGTTGAGTCTTATTTATTTTTATTTATTTCACCCCTAACGATATCACAGTAAAGGAAGCAATGATGAACAGAAAGGTTAAGAAGTTAAACGTGCATGTTAGTTTCAGCATTTTGTGTCACTTATCTTCAGGGTTCACATGGTGAATTTATCATCTTCTGGGACAAGCTAAAAAATAACTATGACCTGTTTAATTAAATTCAACAAGTCCCATAAGCCTAATTATAATTGTTCTCCCACCTCTCTCCCTCTGGGAATGTCTTATTGGGATCATAAGCCATGCCTACAGAGATATTCTGATCACCAAATCAACCATCCTGGTATCAGAATTGGTACAGTCAATAGTTTTGAGTTCAAGGCTAATAACATATTATAAGATGATTGACATACAAATTTACATGACACCTGTTAAATGAAAACTTTACCACTATTGACATTCAGAGTTATTGTATGGGACTTCTATTGCCACATGTTCCATCAATTTTTCTTTGCATTTGTGGGAACCCTTCCAATTTATGGGTTTTCACAATTTAGAAATGATAATGCCTTTCTGAATAGAACATTGATTTGATTTTATTATTATCACATGTATTGGGATACAGAGAAAAGTATTGTTTCTTGCAAATTGTTGCAGACAAAACATACCATTAATAGAGCACATAGGGCAGAAGAAAAATGCCAGCCAGCCAAACACCCATGTCTCATGAATGAATAAAAAGAAAAAGGTGCAGAATATAGTGTTGCAGTTACTGATAGGGTGAAGAGAAAGATCAGTTTAGTGTGTGATAGTTCCATTCAAAAATCTGATGGCAACAAGAAAGAAGCTGTTTTTGAGTTGGTTGGTATGTGTTTCCAGACTTTTGTATATTTTTCCTAACAGAAGGAGGTGGAAGGGTGCATGGGGTGCTTGATTTATGCTGGCTGCTTTTCCAAGCCAGAGTGAAGTGTAGACTGAGTCAATGAACTATGCAGTACTATGCTGCTGGCTATTTGTTTTTTTTTGTCTCTCCCAAGCAGTAACATAGGGAAGGGAGGGGATATGCTACTCGTGATGCTTGGAGTGTGGGATGAGCATGATTAGCCAATTAATCTTTCTCTACCTGTCAAATTCATATGTTCATAATGTGGCAGAGATCATAAAAGACTGGCTGCAGTTGCTCTCACTGCTACAAACAACACTGTTCTCCTGGTGGAAGTGGACTACAGGTATTCCACCAGAGAGGACCTCTCTCCACTCACACTGTCTGTACCTTTAAGACGTGATTACCTGTAAGGATCTCACGTTCCAATCAGTATCTTGTAAATTGAGTTTGTGTCTAGATATGCCCGGTTTATCATCCGTTATCTACACAGTGTTCTATTGGCAAACTTTTTTCTCATTCTTCCATTTGTATATTATGTCTGTCAGTATATTGCATAAGCAGATCCTGATATTAATTGCTTCTACTAATGCCAGTGTTCAGCTGCTAAGGTGCTTTTCTCAACCCTCTTAATTTTCTTGGCTTCCTAAGTAAATGTGCTGTAATTATCATTCTTTCCCACCAAGAATACAATGATCCCTGCAGTGCCTGAATATTTAAGTTTATTTATCAGTGTCATACTCAGGCAAACAGAGAATTTAGGGTGGCCAATGCACGTAACCAGCATGTCTTTCGGAATGTGGGAGGAAACCGAAGCACCTGGAGGAAACTCGTGCAGACACAGGGCGAACATGCAGATTCTACACACAGTGACCCAAGCCAGGAATCGAACCAGGGTCCCTGGTCCAGTGTGAGACACAGCAAGAAGTCTCACAACACCAGGTTAGACTTGTTTATTTGATCGTAATCTCACAAGCTTTCGGAAACAGTGTTCCTTCGTCAGGTGTGTGGAAGGTTCTGTTCAGAGAAGGGCATATAAAATCACACACAGTTTACAGAATACTAATTAGAATGCAAGTCTTTACAGCTAACCTGCTATTCAAGTCTTAAGATGCAGACAATGTGATTGGAGATAGCATTAGCAAGGGTTAAAGAAATGTGTATTGTCTCCAGACAGGACAGTAAGTGAGATTTTACAAGCCCAGACAAGTCATGGGGGTTACAGATAGCGGGTAAATATGTAGGGATATGGGCGTAGGGCCTGGGTAGGATTGTGGCCGGTGCAGACTCGATGGGCCGAATGGCCTCTTTCTGCACTGTAGGGATTCAATAATTCTAGAATCTGATCTAGCATGAGTGCACAATCAGTTCCACTGTCCAACCAATCTTCTCAATTAAACTGATTCTTCCTTAGATGCTGGATCCTCTTTTTGAGGATCTGACCCAATTAGGATGCAACTAACATTTTCTAGATAAGATTGTTGGTTCAATGTCAGTCCTGATTTGTTTTGCTGAATGTTTAAACATATGTACTTAAAGGCCCTTGAAGCCTGGTTTCTTGATTTTTATCGATCATCTATTGTTCAAATTCTACAGAACTGCCCCACAGACGATCTTCCGCACGCATGATAAAGATTTCTGCTAGCCTCTCCTTTGTTACGCTGATCGCAGGGTCTGATTTTAAATGGGAGGAGCTCGTTTTCAAAGACCGACCTCACAGTAACATACCACATTGTCTCAAAGAACAACACAGCACAGGAAACAGGCCCTTCGGCCCAACGAGCCCCCGCCGCCATCTTAACAATGCATTTTCCTTTGACCCATGTCTATGCTTATGCTACCCCCATAAGCCATTCAATCCATAAACACACTTTTTTTTTAATTTTCACTATTTTCCTTCGATATTGCAGCTTCTTCAGATGGTTTCAGAAATGCATCTCTTTGAAATCGCCCACCCTACAAAAACTTTGCCTTCCTAGCTATCAATCTGCACTCCCAGGAGTATGTTACCAAAATGGCAAAAAAGAGTTTTTAGCTTCCTTTCCCTGCAGTCAGGGATCCGCATTGACATCTCGATCCCCCAGTCTCTCCCCAATAGCCTGAGCGATTAGCCTAGCTTTAGCCTTGCGTGTGCCCTCAGAGCACCTTCACCGTCTACATTCACCCATGTGATCAGGCTGGCTGTCTCTGCCTGTAATTTCAGTACATACCCCAAATTTTTACAGCGCTTTTTGTTTTGCTTCCTTTATCAATTTATTTTCAAACTTCCTGGCAGTTACTAACATTTCTCCAACATTCTCTCTCATGAGGGCATTTGCTTCTCGTGACATTCCTAGTTTGTACCATAGTTCCTTTTCTTGTCAAGCTTCAGCTTCTATGTATGGCCCTCATTCTTCTCGAACTATTTGCTATATGACCTTTCCTGTTTGTGATCAGAGTCCTGATTGCAAATTTGTAATTTTTTTCCTGGCATCATGACCTCTTTCTGGTTCACTGTCAAAAGTCATACCGCTCTTTCTGGCCATCCACAACCTTGCATCATTTTTCCAATCAATGAGTCTTATCTCCCAACCTTCGTCCTGCACATTTAACCAATGTTTATATTCACCAGTGGTTTTCCTGCTCTTCCTACGATGGTAACACCCCTCCACACACTGGACCCTTCAGGCATGTATGCTACATTTGTTCATAGTTTTCAATAAATAACGTTATGCTACGTTTCAGTGTTACTTTGTTCATCAATAATCAATTCTTTATTTGCCATTGTTGATTCCTCATAATTGTGCATTATGTGCATATCTGAAACTTGCAGTGCCTTTTCACTGTCTATGTCTTGTTCAGAAACTGTGAAAGGGCGACGCAGTGGCACAGTGGTTAGCACTGCTGCCTCGCAGCACTAGGGACCTGGGTTCAATTCCCATCTTAGGTCATTGTCTGTGTGGAGTCTGCACGTTCTCCCTGTGTTTGCTTGGTTTCCTCCCACTGTTCAAAGATGTGCTGGTTAGGTGGATTGGCTATGCTAAATTCTCCCTTCATGTACCTGAACAGGTGCCAGAGTGTGGCAACTAGGGGATTTTCACAGTAACTTCATTACTGTGTTAATGTAAGCCCACTTGTGACTAATAAATAAACTTAAAAGGGTCAGTGCCCATTTGCTGTGAATGAACCATAACTGTTTGATTCCCATGTTGGTACAGTCACTACTTTCCCTTTTTTTGCCAGGATCTTTCTATTCGTTCAGCCCTTCTTTTTAATAATGTACCAGGTCTTCTTATCATTGCTTCTCAGCTTTTTGGCTAAAATCAAGTGTAGTATTGACATGCTGTCCTTGGTTGAAGTCATTAGGTTACATTTCAGCTTCATTTGAAGCAATTTTTAAAAGCAGAATGTCGCCTTTTGGCTAAGATGCAAATAAGATCAAGCCTTAGAGGAGGAGCTACACCTACTCCAATCAGCTTGGATCATGTAGATCAAGCCCAAGACAGGAGGTGAGAGCCCTGTCTTGTCAGCTTGGATTGGGAATGTCTCAACTTGTCGAGACTCTGAATTGGACTTGATTGGATTGAATTGGAATAAAAACAAAAAAAATGCATTTACAGAGATCTTGTGGGAAATTTACCACTTCGGAGTCAGACTTGGAGATTTCAACAATACAGTTTTATTTTGGACACAAAGCTTTGGGAGAAAGCACTGGTACTCCACAGTACTTGGCAGCTACCTCTTCAACTACACAATGGTAGTTGATCATTTTTATACCTTTTAGACAATAGGCAGTACAGACATTAGCAGCTAACACATCGTTACAAGTTGAGTAGGCAGATACGGACATCGATAATTAACACATCGTTACAAGCAGACAGATCTTGACATGGATAGTTAACATATCATTGCTCATAGAATGGATACATTTATGCAGTTATGTCCTCTATCAATGACTGGTTTCAAACTATTCAGTGGCTGATCTTGTTATATTTATGTCCCCATCTGTGGTTGACCTCAGACTCATTGTTCTGGGTCTGCCCTTTATCCAAAGTGTTTCAAACTCTGACCAGCTTCCTGCAGCATTTCAAATACTGCATATTTTAACATCTAAGTAACTGTCTGTGCTAAAAGTCAGTGCCTGTTAATGTCCCTTTCCAGGTAACCATTTTGTGTGCCAGGCAACCATTTTGTGTCCATCACTTTAATTCTCCCACATCAGTCTTATGAGGTACCCTAAGCTCACAAAATTTTCTCTGAAGACTCAATCATTTAATGAAAACCTTTCTGCTTGCATGCAAAGCATTCAGAGAAGCAGCAAAGAACAAAGAACAACACAGCACAGGAAACAGGCCCTTCGGCCCCACAGCCAGCGCCGCCCATTTTAACACTGAGTGCCTCATTCCAATCCTCCTTCTACCTACGACTTTTGTCTACATCTCTTGGAGTCCACAATAAAGGGGTGCAAATTTAGAAAATTATATGTGCGCCAGATTAAGGGAGGTCCAATTTAGGGACAATTTATTAACACCAATCAGCCTAAAAGCACGTTTTTGGGGTCTGGGAGGAAACCGGAGCACCCAGAGAAAACCCACGCAAGCACGGGGAGAATGTGCAAACTCCCACAGACACCGACCCAAGCCGGAGATCCAACCCGGGTCCCTGTAACTGCACAGCAAACAGTGATAGTCACTGAGCTGTCGTGTTGCCCGTCAATTGGCCCAATTTAAGCGCACACTAACCACGTAAAGCACTAGGCAACTCTCAAAGCAACGTCCAAGAGCAGCCCTCGCATGACCCACCGTGTGTATGCCCCTTGTTGGCCAACAAGGCGGACCAAATCGCCTGTGGATGTGAAAAAGAGACATCAATAAACATACAGCAGCCTAGACAGACATTAACTGAAGATCCCCAGTAGCTCCAACATAAGAGACAGGTGAGCCATAAAATATGTTGGACGGCCCCCATAGGAATCTATTAATTTCCAGAAACGTCCTGAGGCTCTTGATCCTTAACTAGAACATTCTTTTGTATCCCTCCATATCCAGTCTGCTCATGTGCCGATCTAGGTAAGCTTTAAACAACTCTAGCGTGCCTGCCTCCACCACCCTACTTGGCTGTGCATTCCAGGCCCCCACAACCCTCTGTGTGAAAAACCTCCCTCTAACATCTGAATTATACCTTGCCCCTCTAACCCTATGCCCGTGACCCCTCGTGATTTTCGTATCCAACCTGGGAAAAGCTTCCCACTGTTCACTCTACCTATACCCTTCATAATCTTATACACCTCTATTAGGTCTCCCCTCATTCTCCGTCTTAAGGCAGATCTAATACTTGTCCTTGCTAGAGCAAGGGGACCATTCACCTGATGGCAATTCCAAAATCCTGCTGTACAACAACTGGTACAATTATACCCCCCCAACCATTTACAAAGAGTTCTTTGCATGCACTGCCTCTGCCAGGGCAGTTGCAATGTTGGTGGAAAGACCAATATTTTGTGTAACATGTCATCTATCACTGCATGGTTTCTCTTACACAGATTATACTGAACAGGCTCTGAGACACAATGGATTTAACTCTGATATTCAAATAGTCACACAATATGGAAATTCCTCTTTGGCCAATTCCCCACTGTTAACTGTCAGGAATTTAAGTGATGTTCCTAATCCTGTTCCCACCTATTGCCCCGTGACCTTGTTGTTAATGGTCTGTTTGTCCTTGCCTTGCAATACAGTGAATATGCTAAATGTGGTTGCCATAGCTACACAGTGTAGCAAAGAAGTGCCCCTATCTTTGTCCCATACTTTGAAGTCCATTGCCACTACATTGTTAAATTCCCTGGCTTGTTGCATGTTCACAAACACGTATGGTGGTTTCATCCAATATTTTATACAAATTTCACACTAAGCTGTGAGTTGTTTAATAAGGTTGTACTCGTTATCAAGCACACCAGCATCTCTCAGTAAAACTTTCAGTTTATGTGGCGCCTAATGTGCAAACTCACTATGCGACTTCCAAATAATCTTCTTTGTGTCCACCAATTCTTATTTCCAGAAGCTAACAAGAATTCTTGAATTTTCTGATGATATTTTTGGCTTCCTCAATGGCAGGCAATAATAGCCTGACTTAGCAAAATGTAGATCCACTGTCTTCACAAACACAATTGCTCTGCCATTCATCATGTCTAGCATCATCTGTGCTTTTCTCATCAAGGTTTTACTTAACAATAGAGGTATGTCACTGAAAGCACATCTGTACTGATGAAAAGGCTGATCTCAGTTATTCTATACTAGGCTGATACCGGAGTTGAGGGGGTTGAGCTATGAGGAGAGGCTGAATAAACTGGGCTTGTACTCGTTAGAGTTTAGAAGAATGAGGGGAGATCTCATTGAGACGTATAAGATGATGAATGGGATGGATAGGATAGAGGTGGAGAGACTCTTCCCGCTCAAAAAAGACAGTAGGACTAGGGGGCACAGCCTCAAGATAAAAGGGGGGCGGTTTAGAACGGAGTTGAGGAGGAACTTCTTCACTCAAAGGGTGGTGAATCTCTGGAATTCTCTGCCCGTTGAAGTGGTGGAGGCTGCCTCGCTAAATATTTTTAAGATGCAGGTTGATGGGTTTTTGATAAGAGAGGGGATTAAGGGTTATGGGGAGAAAGCGGGAAAGTGGAACTGAGCCACGACAGATCAGCCATGATCTTATTGAATGGCGGGGCAGGCTCGAAGGGCTAGATGGCCTATTCCTGCTCCTATTTCTTATGTTCTTATGGAACACTACCCTTTTGCAAGACGTGTGTGTTATCATCTCCAAATTTGTAGCATATAAAGCTTTACGTAGAGCTCTCATACTCTTTTACTCTGCCAATCTGCAGCATCAATAGACTCCAGTTACTGGTGAAGCGAGTCCACCCCACAAATTCTGGAAATACAACCACTATCTAAAACTGCACAGTTAAATAAATCAGCCATCAAAAATACTCATCACTAGATTAAAACTCCAAGTGACCCAATTTAGTTTCTTCAAAACTGTAATTGTCTTCATTTTCAGCCTTGGAATTATCTGGTTTCTTTCAAAACTTGATTCTTTCACTCTGGGCAACGTACTGCATAATGATACTTGGAATCACATTGAAAACATTGATTAACCATTCCCCATGCATTTCATGGGTTTAGGTATCTATGCTCATCATCCTAGAGTTTTTATCTCAACACTCGAACACGACCATATTCAGACTGCCTGTCAATATCTTTGACAAAGCATTGAATATTGATTCCAGTACAATCTCCAAACTCGGGCACCATCGAATTCTCCATCTTTTGCTTTACCACAGAGTTGCCTGTAATCAATAGGAAAGTGGCTGGAAATGAATGTCTCCCTTGAATTTTTTTTAGGGTGGCAATTATTTGGTCCAAAGGAGGGTCTTTACATTGGAATTGATCCATGGTTAATACTAAAAGTCTGTTGACATGAGAAATGAATGCATAATCAAATAACTTAAATGCCAATACTGACTCTGCAATATCAAGTTCAAATCTCTTCAGTCTCTTATACTATCTATCAAAGTCCATGATCTATTCCTGGACTGGTTGTGTGTTTTCTTCAGTCTATTTAAAATTGACCAAGCTTCTAGGTCATTCCTTTGTAGAATTTATCCAAAAACTGTAATGGAAGGTGCAGTCCCTCTTCATTATCCAAATCATTCTCATTGCACTCTGAAAACACTTTATCCCTAATGTTACTTTTGTTGGCAATGATAAAGCCAGAGCCATAATTGCTCAATCAAATATGGCATGGAACATTTACTTGTCACATCTATTGACTGGCTTATATTGCTGACATCCCAGTTGTAGCCTAAAAATATTCCAAAACACAAATGCCCAGGGCAGTTGTGACCCTCTGGAATAGTATTATTGCAGTTCTGATTAGAGTATGCAAACTAATTTGCAGTGGTATCGTCACTGGACTAGTAATCCAGGGACCTAGGGTAATGCTTTCAGGACCTGGTTCCTGTCAAGGAAGATGCTTGAAATTAAAATTTAATAAAACTCTGGAATTAAAAGTCTAATGATGACCATGAAACCATTGTCATTTGTCATTATAAACTCATCTAGTTCACTAATGTCCTTTAGGGAAGGGAATCTGCCATCCTTACCCAGTCTGACCTACACGTAACTCCAGCCTCTCAGCAATGTGGTTGACTCTCAATTCTCTTCTGAAATAGGGGACAGGTAGGAGCAAGCAATTGGTCCAGTTAAGGCCCAGCCAGTGATGCTCTCATCCTGTAAAATTAATTTTTAAAACATCGTGGATCCCTTTACAGCTAAGTAAGCAGTGCATTTCTGATGTGTGTATAACTTAGTCAGTCGATGCTGGTGGTGTGTGTGTACAGTGTGTTTCTGACCTACCTGGCATTCTTACTTTGACTCTTCTGATATTCTTCCAGGAAGCAAATATACAAGGGGATTGTCATTGGGAAGTCGACAGGGGCAATCTTGAAGCATTTGATGAAGTTGTTGGGGGGAAGGAGCATGGGGCTAAGCAATAGGATCGACACAAAGCTCCCGAAAATAAAGATAGTGGAAAGAAAACAAGCAAAACTACTGATATATTGCTTTACAACTTGGCAATTGTTTGACTATGCTCCTTACACTTCTTTCTTTATGAGCGTGTCTAGCAGCCCATTTTATGAGTAATGTTCATGTGCTGGAAGCAACAGAAAATCATTTGTAGATTATCATGATATAATTTTAGCTTTATCTGCATTCATCTGACCACAAGCTGCCAGATGTTTCCTGCATAGATGAAAAATTAGAGTGAAAATTGTGACAGATCCGAAAGAGGGTGGGAATTCAGTCTAACGGACATTTCTGAATGAGGTTCTTCGATGTTTCATGTTGACACAATCATACAAAATATTTACTATCCTAGGCTCTTGGATGGTACATAAACTTCTTCCAACATATGTATTTTCCATATCAGCTCAACAATGAAAAACTGCACTTAGCAAATCTTAGTACCTACAGAAAAGAGGAGGATTGCCCAAGCTGTAAACTTGAGTATTTTTGAGAAGTATTTACATAGACCATAGAAGGGGAAGGCTCTGTCTAATCATCCTGATGCCCCAAGTTGAGTGTAGAAAGCCATCTGATGTATTGTACCAAGGCTTTCAAAAAGAATTCAATGAAGTTATTAACTAGAGCTATTATTTAAGTTCAAAACTGTGGGAGCAAGGATTAATGCAAAAAATGTATTAAACAATTGGTTGAAGATTATTAAATAACAGATGTTTCTTCCCCCATCTCCTCCAGATACTTCTTCCTCACTTTCCTTCATCATTTTCCTTACTCCTTACTACCCTCCATCTCTGCTCCTTCCATCACTATTCTTCCTCCCTCACCACCTTTCTCCACATCATCCCCCCTTTTCATCCTTCTCTCTCCTTCCACTCACTCCATTCCTTTACTCTCTTCCACATTCTTTCCCTCTTTCCAACGTCCACCTTCCCCCTCCCACCTCATGCAGAAAACAGGCTAAGAGGAGACAAGTGAGCCTCTGATTTTTATTTTTTTCTTATCCCATTGTGTATGGAGACATGGACTTAACTTTACAGACACACATGGCAAGTTCTTACATTGCAAAGATGATAACAAAACAGAGATCCTAACAGGTTGATCAGGCTGAGGTTCTCTCCTTTAGAAAAGAGATGACTGACACATAAGAATGTGAGAACTAGAAGCAGGAGTAGGCCACCTGCCCCTTCAAGCCTGCTCTGCCATTCAATAAGATCATGGCCGATTTTTTTTCGTGGCCTCAGCTCCACTTACCCACCCTTAATTCCTTTACTGTTTAAAAATGTAAATGTCCTTGACTGAAAAACATTTAATGAGTTGGCCTCAACTTCGTCAGTGGGCAGGGAATTCCACAGATTGACAACCTTTTGGGTGAAGAAGTTCCTTCTCAACTCAGTCCTCAACCTCCTTCCCCCTTACTTTGAGGCCATGCCCTTTAGTTCGAGTTTCACCTGCCAGTGGAAACAACTTCCCTGTTTCTATCTTATCTATTCCCTCCATAATCTTATATGTTTCTATAAGATCTCCCCTCATTGGAATTCAGAACAATGAATTTAGCCCAGTCTACTCAGTCTCTCCTCATAAACCAACCCTCTCAACTCTGGAATCAACCTCGTGAATCTCCTCTGCACCCCCTTGAGTGCCAGTATATACTTTCTCGAGTAACGAGACCAAAACTGTACTCATTCCTCCAGGTGTGGCCTCACCCAGTACCTTGTACAGCTGCAACATAACCTCGCTGTTTTTAAACTCCATCTCTCTAGCAATAAAGGACAAAATTCCATTTGCCTCTTAATTACCCGTTGCACCTGCAAACCAGCTTTTTGTGATTCTTGAACAAGGACATCCAGGTCCCTCTGTAGCATACTGCAATTTTTTACCATTTAAATAATAGTCCATTTTGCTGTTATTCCTACCAAAATGGATGATGTCACATTTACCAACATTGTACTTAATCTACCAGACCCTTGCCCACTCATTAGGCTATCTATTTCATAAGAACATAAGAACATAAGAACATAAGAAATAGGAGCAGGAGTAGGCCATCTAGCCCTTCGAGCCTGCCCCGCCATTCAATAAGATCATGGCTGATCTGTCGTGGCTCAGTTCCACTTTCCCGCCCTCTCCCCATAACCCTTAATCCCTTCTCTTATCAAAAACCCATCAACCCGCTTCTTAAAAATATTTAGCGAGGCAGCCTCCACCACTTCAACGGGCAGAGAATTCCAGAGATTCACCACCCTTTGAGTGAAGAAGTTCCTCCTCAACTCCGTTCTAAACCGCCTCCCCTTTATCTTGAGGCTGTGCCCCCTAGTCCTACTGTCTTTTTTGAGCGGGAAGAGTCTCTCCACCTCTATCCTATCCATCCCATTCATCATCTTATACGTCTCAATGAGATCTCCCCTCATTCTTCTAAACTCTAACGAGTACAAGCCTAGTTTATTCAGCCTCTCCTCATAGCTCAATCCCCTCAACTCCGGTATCAGCCTAGTAAACCTCCTCTGCACTCCCTCCAGGGCCAAAATATCCTTGCGCAGGTGCGGCGCCCAAAACTGCACACAGTACTCCAGCTGCGGCCTCACCAATGCCCTATACAGCTGCAGCAAGACCTCCCTACTTTTATATTCAATCCCCCTCGCTATGAAGGCCAGCATCCCATTCGCCTTCCTGACCACCTGCTGCACCTGCAAGCTGGGTTTTTGCGATTCATGCACAAGGACCCCGAGGTCCCTCTGCACCGTCGCCTGCTGCAGTTTTTCGCCATGTAAGTAATAGTCCTTCCTACCATTCTTCCTACCAAAGTGGACCACCTCACACTTGCCAACATTAAATTCCATTTGCCATTTCCTGGCCCATTCGCCCAGCCTATCTAGATCCTTCTGCAGACTCTCCACACCCTCTGCACAATTTGCCGTTCCCTTTACAGACTTTTAGTGTCCTCTGCACATTTTGTTCTGCCACTCACCTTAGTGTCATCTGTGAATTTTGACATACTACACTTGGTCTCCAACTCCAAATCATCTATTAAATCGTAAACAATTGTGGTCCCAACATTGATCCCTAAGGCACATCACTAGTCACTGATCGCCAACCAGAAAAACACTCATTTATCCACACTCTTTGTTTGCTGTCAGTTAACCAGTCTTTTATCCATGCTAATGTATAAAAAGTATAAAAAGAAGGCCAAGGTAGATAGCGGGCAGCGTCGGGAGCGGGCAGCAGAGTGAGGCGGGAAGCAGAGTGAGAGGTAAAAGGGCTTAAGCTCACTGGGCTTGGGCGAGCGCAGGCTCGGTAACAGGAATTAATAGGACACCTTAAAAGGGGGCAAACATAATGGCAGGGTCTAGGGTTACACGTGTTCACTGTGTTCGTTGTCATATGTGGACATTTCTGGAGACAGCACATCTCCCGAAAGCCCACATATGCGGGAAATGTCTAGAGGTGCAGAGATTAAGGGCCCGGGTGAGGCAGCTGGAACTGAGGCTGGAGGATATGTTTTTAGTTAGGGAAAATGAGGAAATAATGGATAGGGAGAGTAACACTGAGCAGATACCAGGACCTAGGAGGAGAGATGGATGGGTTACAGTTAGGAAGAGCAAAAAGAAAAGGAGTCATGGCACTAGGACCGCCCCGGAGGAATTACCCCGGAATATCAAGGGTGGGGTGACAGCTGGGGTAGAGAAGGCAAGGGAGGGAGATCAGAATACCTCGGAGGAAGGGAAGAGTGCAGGGTGTGAGATAGTAGTGGGGGATGGGAGAGTCAAAGGGATTGACAGGCGGTTCTGTGGGCAAAAGCGGGACTCCAGGATGGTAGTCTGCCTCCCTGGAGCAGGGGTACAGGATGTTTCAGAAAGGGTAGAGGGAATTTTGAAGGGTGGAGGGACTGAGTCTGATGTGATTGTTCCTACATCCTTCTCTCCTACGTGCACTAAGTGCAGGGGGGACATACATAGGCAGTTCAGGGAGTTGGGGGCTAGGCTGAAATGTAGGGCCTCCAGGGTGGCGTTCTCTGGGCTGCTGCCGGTGCCTGGGGCTAGCAGGGCTAGAAATAATGAGATACTCCAACTAAATGCGTGGTTGAAGGATTGGTGTAGGGCAGAGGGTTTTAGATTCGTAGACCACTGGGAAGTCTTTATGAAAGAGGGGCAAATATACAAGAGGGATGGGGTACAATTAACTGGGAAGGGTGTGCATATCTTAGCTGGAAGGTTAGCTGGAGTGTTTCGGCAGGGTTTAAACTAATATGGAGGGGGGGTGGGGAGGTGGACGGAACTGGGATTGGGGATAGGGTAAGCCCGGAGGGTAGGAAGAAGGATCGGATTGTTTCTGAGGGTCTTCGGTGCATGTGTTTCAATGCTAGGAGTGTGACTGGCAAAACAGATGAACTGAAGGCAATAATGTTCGAAAGGAAGTTGGAAGTGGTGGCGGTGACAGAGACTTGGTTAAAGGAAGGGCAGGACTGGCAGTTGAATGTTCCCGGGTATAAGTGCTTCAGGCGTGATAGGGGTGGGTCGCTGAGAGGTGGGGGAGTGGCGTTGTTAGTTAAGGATTGCATCATAGCAGTGCAGAGGGAGGGAGGTATAGAGGATATAGGAATCGAGTCGCTTTGGGTGGAGTTGAGGAATAGGAAGGGAGATGTTACTATGTTGGGTGTGTACTACAGACCGCCCAACAGCCCGAGGGCTGTGGAAGAAGGGATAAGCAGGGACATTCTAGATAAGTGCAGGAAGAATAGGGTGGTGGTAGTGGGAGATTTTAATCTCCCCGGGGTAGATTGGAAGGTGCCGAGATCAGAGGGTGCTGACGGGGAGGAATTTGTACAGTGTGTAATGGAAGGATCCCTGGAGCAGTATGTGTATGGCCCGACCAGAGAGGGGGCTATACTGGACTTGGTTCTGGGGAATGAGCCTGGGCAGGTGGTTGACGTTGAAGTAGGAGAGCATGTGGCTAACAGTGACCACAACTCTGTCTGGTTTAAGATATTAATGGATAAAGATGAAGCCTGTCCTAAGGGGAGGGTGTTAAACTGGGGGAGGGCTAGATACAACCGGATTAGGCAGGATCTTAAAGATACGGACTGGGGTAAGCTGTTTGATGGCAGGTCGACGCTGGGTATGTGGGAGTCTCTCAAGGGAAAACTAAAATCTTTGCAGGAAAGACATGTGCCGGTCAAGAGGAAGGATGGGAAGGGTAGGATTAGAGAGCCGTGGGTAACTAGGGATATTGAGGACCTGGTCAGGAGGAAGAGGGAGGCGTACGTTAGATCTAGGCATTTGAGGACAGAGATAGCGTTAGAAGAATACAGAGAATGTAGGAGAGAACTTAAAAGGGGCACCAGAAAGGCAAAAAGGGGCCACGAAATGGCTTTGGCGGGTAGGATTAAGGAAAATCCTAAGGCATTTTACTCCTATGTTAGAAATAAAAGGATGGTTAGAGGGAAGATTGGTCCTCTCAGGGACAGAGGAGGGGAACTATGCTTGGAGCCTGGGGGAATGGGGGAGATCCTGAATGAATACTTTGCGTCGGTATTCACGCAGGAGAGGGGCCTGATGTCTGGTGCTGTGCTTGAGGAGTTTGAGGATCCGTTGAGGGAAATAGTCATCACGAGGGAAGAGGTGTTGGGACTTTTAGACAGTATAAAGACGGATAAATCTCCGGGGCCTGATGGCATCTATCCCAGGCTGCTAAGGGAGGTGAGGGATGAAATTGCTGGGCCTCTGACGCAAATCTTTGTCTCTTCTTTGGACACAGGTGAGGTCCCAGAGGATTGGCGGATTGCAAATGTAGTACCGTTGTTTAAGAAGGGTCAGAGGGATAACCCAGGGAATTATAGGCCAGTGAGCTTGACTTCAGTTATAGGCAAGCTAATGGAGAGGATCCTCAAGGATAGGATGTATGAACATCTGGAGCGCTGCAATCTGATCAGGGATACGCAGCATGGCTTCGTTACAGGGAGGTCATGCCTTACGAATCTAGTGGAATTTTTTGAAGAGGTGACAAAAACGGTTGACGAGGGACAAGCCGTTGATGTCGTCTATATGGATTTCAGTAAGGCGTTTGACAAGGTCCCTCATGGTAGGCTGATAGAAAAGGTGAAGGCTCATGGGATACAAGGCCAGGTATGTAGATGGGTGGAGAACTGGCTTGGGAGGAGGAGACAGCGAGTAGTAGTGGAAGGCTCCTTTTCCAATTGGAGGTCTGTCACCAGTGGTGTGCCGCAGGGCTCGGTACTAGGACCTCTTCTATTTGTGGTATATATTAATGACTTGGAAGAGGGGGTAGGTGGTGTGATCAGCAAATTTGCTGATGACACTAAGATGGTTGGATTGGCGGGTACTGAGGAGCAGTGCCTGGCAATGCAACAGGACATAGACAGGCTGGTAGATTGGGCAGATAGATGGCAAATGGAATTTAATCCGGAGAAATGCGAGGTGATGCACTTCGGCCGGAATAATGTGGAGGGGAGTTATACGATAAAAGGTAGAACTATCCGGAGTATAGATACGCAGAGAGACCTGGGGGTGCAAGTGCACAAGTCCCTGAAGGTGTCGGTGCAGGTGCAGAATGTGATGAGGAAAGCGTATGGTATGTTAGCCTTCATAGGAAGAGGTATAGAATATAAGAGTAGGAGTCTGATGTTGCAGTTGTATAGAACGTTGGTTAGGCCTCACTTGGAGTACTGCGTCCAGTTCTGGTCGCCGTACTACCGGAAGGATGTAGAGATCCTGGAGAGAGTGCAGAGGAGATTTACCAGGATGCTGCCTGGTATGGAAGGGCTGTCTTACGAGGAAAGATTGAATGAACTTGGGCTGTTTTCCCTTGAGAGACGTCGGCTGAGGGGGGATCTAATAGAGGTTTATAAGATTATGAAGGGGATAGATAGAGTAAATGGTGGTAAGCTTTTTCCGCTATTAGAAATGGATAGAACGAGGGGTCACGGGCTTAGGGTGAGGGGGGCTAGGTATAAGACAAATATTAGAGGGCAGTTTTTCACGCAAAGGGTAGTGGGGGTGTGGAATGCACTACCGAGTAAGGTGGTGGAAGCAGGCACGCTAGGGTTGTTTAAGAGTCACTTAGACAGCCACATGAGCGGGCTACATATAGGGGGATATAGTAGGCCTTACTAAACATTGTAGGCTTGGGAATACGTTTTGCCTCAGGGATGTTACAGTCTTTGCCTGTTTAATAATGAATTTTTTTGTCTCCACAGGCATTTAAGTCCAGCAAGGGGCATGCATGCAGCAGGTTGTAGTGGGCTGCTCTTGGACGTTGCTTCGGGAGTTGCCTATTGCTTCATGTCGTTAGTGTGCTTAAACTGGACCATCTCGAGGGCAACATGACAGCTCAGAGACTATCTCTGTTACTGTGCGGACACATGGATTTGGGCCTGTGTCTATGGGAGTTTGCACGTTCTCCCCGTGGTTGCGTGGGTTTCCTCCGGGTGCCCCGGTTTCCTCCCACATCCCCAAAGATGTGCTTTTAGCCTGATTGGGTACTAAATTGTCCCTAAATTGGACCTCCCTGATCCTCGCACATTAGGCGTAGACTAAAATCATGAAGAGGTCACTGAGACAGTGGGACGGCGGCGCGAGCTCGTTGGGCCGAAGGGCCTGTTTCCCGTGCTGTGTTGTTCTTTGTTCTAATACATTACCTGTAATACCGTGCACCTTTATCTTATGCAGCAGCCTTTGGTGCGACACCTTGTCAAATGCCTTCTGGAAATTCAGATACATCGTATCCACAGGTTCCCCATTGTCCACTGCACATGTAATGTTCTCAAAGGATTCCACCAAATTAGTCAAACATGACCTTCCCTTCACGAACCCATGCTGCGTCTTCCCAATGGGACAGTTGATATCCAGATGTCACGCTATTGCTTCACTTTTGTAGACCACTGGGAGGCATTTGTGAGAGAAGGGCAACTGTATAGGAGGGATGGGGAAAATTTGAATGGGAGAGGGACAAATGTCTTCGCAGGGAGATTAGCTGGAGTGTTTAGCCAGGGTTTAAACTAATAGGGAGGGGGGGTCGGGATGTGATGGATAGCTCATTAGACACTGGGGTCGGGAGTGAGTTGGGTGATAGGGTAGGTTTGGATGAAAGGAAAATTATCAGGGAGAAGAAGGTTCTGAGAGGCACTGGTGGGTTGGACTGCATCTGTTTCAATGCGAGGAGTGTGACGGGTAAAACGGATGAGCTTAGGGCCTTGATGTTTGTGAGGAAGTTAGATGTGGTGGCAGGCGACGGTGCAGAGGGACCTCGGGGTCCTTGTGCATGAGTCGCAAAAACCCAGCTTGCAGGTGCAGCAGGTGGTCAGGAAGGCAAATGGGATGCTGGCCTTCATAGCGAGGGGGATTGAATATAAAAGTAGGGAGGTCTTGCTGCAGCTGTATAGGGCATTGGTGAGGCCGCAGCTGGAGTACTGTGTGCATTTTTGGGCGCCGCACCTGCGCAAAGATATTTTGGCCTTGGAGGGAGTGCAGAGGAGGTTTACTAGGCTGATACCGGAGTTGAGGGGGTTGAGCTATGAGGAGAGGCTGAATAAACTAGGCTTGTACTCGTTAGAGTTTAGAAGAATGAGAGGAGATCTCATTGAGATGTATAAGATGATGAATGGGATGGATAGGATAGAGGTGGAAAGACTCTTCCCGCTCAAAAAAGACAGTAGGACTAGGGGGCACAGCCTCAAGATAAAAGGGGGGCGGTTTAGAACGGAGTTGAGGAGGAACTTCTTCACTCAAAGGGTGGTGAATCTCTGGAATTCTCTGCCCGTTGAAGTGGTGGAGGCTGCCTCGCTAAATATATTTAAGACGCGGGTTGATGGGTTTTTGATAAGCGAGGGGATTAAGGGTTATGGGGAGAGGGCGGGAAAGTGGAACTGAGCAGCAACAGATCAGCCATGATCTTATTGAATGGCAGGGCAGGCTCGAAGGGCTGGATGGCCTACTCCTGCTCCTATTTCTTATGTTCTTATGTTCTTATGTAACGGAGACGTGGTTACGTGAAGGGCAGGATTGGCAGCTGAATGTTCCTGGGTATAAGTGTTTTAGGTGTGACAGAGGAGGGTTGAAGAGAGGTGGTGGGGTGGCGTTGTTAGTAAAGGAGCACATCACAGCAGTGCAGAGGGAGGACAATGTGGAGGAGTTAGGGATTGAGTCTCTGTGGGTGGAGTTGAGGAATAAAAAGGGAGAGATTACGATGCTAGGGGTGTTCTATAGGCCACCCAACAGCCCAAGGTCAGTGAAGGAAGGTATTTGCAGAGGCATTTTAGATAGGTGCAGAAAGAATAAGGTGGTTGTGGGTGACTTTAATCTTCCTGGAGTGGATTGGAAAGTGCCTAGAGCTGGGGGTACGGAGGGTGAGGAGTTTGTAAAGTGTGTGTTGGAAGGGTCCCTAGAGCAGTACGTAACTAGCCTGACTAGGGAGGGGGCTATACTGGATTTAGTGCTGGGAAATGAGCCGGGGCAGGTGGTTGAGGTTGAGGTAGGCGAACATGTGGCTAACAGTGACCACAAGTCCGTCTACTTTAGGATAAAAATGGAAAGGGATGAGTGCCGTCCGAAGGGGAGGGTTCTGAACTGGGGGAAGGCGAGCTATAGTCGGATTAGGAGGGAGCTGAAGGACACTGATTGGGAGGGGTTGTTAGCTGGCAAGTCCACGGTTGGTAAGTGGGAGGTTTTTAAGGGCAAACTGAAAATGTTGCAGGAAAGGCATGTGCCAGTAAAGAGGAAGGTTGGGAAAGGCAGGATTAGAGAGCCGTGGATCACAGGGGGTATAGAAGACTTGGTCAGGAAGAAGAGGGAGGCATATGTTAGGTCGAAAAAACTGGGAACGGAGAGTGCGCTGGAGGAATATAGAGAGAGTAGGAGGGAGCTAAAAAGGGGAGTTAAAGGGCGAAAAGAGGGCATGAAATGGCCTTGGCTGATAGAATTAAGGAAAATCCAAAAGCATTTTACTCTTATATTAGGAGCAAGAGAGTGGTTAGAGGGAAAATTGGTCCTCTCAGGGACAAAGGAGGGGAGCTATGTATCGAGACTGAGGGAATGGGGGAGATCCTGAATGAATACTTTGCGTTGGTATTCACGAAGGAGAGGGGTTTGGTGTCATGTAATGTCTTGGAGGGAGCTGTAGATCAGTGGAAGGAAATATCCATTACGAGGGAGGAAGTACTAAGGTTTTTAGGTAGCATAAAAAACGGATAAAGCTCCGGGGCCTGATGGTATTTATCCCAGGCTGCTTAGGGAGGTGAAAGATGAAATTGCTGGGCCTCTGACGCAAATCTTTGTCTCTTCTTTGGACACAGGTGAGGTCCCAGAAGACCGGAGGGTAGCTAATGTGGTACCGCTGTTGAAAAAGGGTAGTAGGGATAACCCTGGTAATTATAGACCAGTGAGTTTGACATCGGTGGTAGGAAAATTATTGGAAAAAATTCTTAGGGATAGGACGTATGAGCATTTGGAGCATTGCGATCTGATTAGGGATACGCAACATGGCTTTGTACGGGGGAGGTCTTGCCTTACGAATCTGGTGGAATTCTTCGAGGAGGTGACAAAAACGGTTGACGATGGGCGAGCCGTTGATGTCGTCTATATGGATTTCAGTAAGGCGTTTGACAAAGTCCCTCACGGTAGGCTGGTAGAAAAGGTTAAGGCACATGGGATACAAGGACAGGTAGCTAGGTGGATCGAAAACTGGCTGGGAAATAGGATAGTAAAAAGTCTGACAACACCAGGTTTTAGTCCAACCTATTTATTTGATAATATTCTCACAAGCTTTCGAGGGGACAGCCTCTTCGTCAGGTGACCTGACGAAGAGGCTGTCCCCTCGAAAGCTTGTGAGAGTATTATCAAATAAATAGGTTGGACTAAAACCTGGTGTTGTCAGACTTTTTACTGTGTTTACGCCAGTCCAACGCCGGCATACCCACATCATGGGAAATAGGAGACAGAGAGTAGTTGTCGAGGGGACCTTTTCTGGCTGGAGGTCAGTCACCAGTGGTGTGCCGCAGGGCTCAGTACTGGGACCTCTCCTCTTTGTAGTATATATAAACGACTTGGAAGAGGGCGTACGTTGTGTGATCAGCAAATTTGCGGATGACACCAAAATGGTAGGATTGGCAGATACTGAGGAGGACTGTCAGGTGACACAGCAGAATGTAGATAGGTTGGTATATTGGGCAGATAGATGGCAGATGGAATTTAATCCTGACAAATGCGAGGTGATGCATTTTGGAAGGAATAATGCAGGGAGGAGTTACGTGATAAAAGGTAGACTGATTGAGAGTATAGAAATGCAGAGGGACCTGGGAGTGCAGGTGCACAACTCTCTGAAGGTGTCGACACAGGTAGAGAAGGTTGTGAAGAAAGCTTATGGAATGCTAGCCTTTATAGGAAGGGGTATAGAGTATAAGAGCTGCCGTCTAATGCTTCAGTTGTACAGAACGTTGGTTAGACCGCATTTGGAGTACTGCGTCCAGTTCTGGTCACCTTACTACCGGAAGGACGTGGAGACCCTGGAGAGGGTGCAGAGGAGGTTTACCAGGATGTTGCCTGGCATGGAAGGACTGAGTTACGAGGAAACGTTGGAGAAACTGGGGCTCTTCTCCTTAGAAAGACGGAGATTAAGGGGGGATATGATAGAGGTATATAAAATACTGAAGGGAATAGATAGAGTCAATAGTGGTAGGCTTTTCCCTAGACTGGGGACAATTACGAGAGGTCACGATCTAAGGGTGAGGGGGGAGAAGTATAATTTGGATATGAGAGGAAGGTTTTTCACGCAGAGGGTCGTGGGGGTATGGAACGCGCTACTGAGTAGGGTGGTGGAGGCAGGCACATTGGACTTGTTTAAGGTTTACTTAGGCAGACACATGAGTGAAGCAAGGATGGAGGGTTATAGTAGAGGGTATTAAATAGGGTCAGAGCCTCGGGACGACACCGGAAATGTAGTATTATATGTTAACGTATTGTCTTTTTATTCCACAGGGTCGGTCCACCTTGTTGTCAAACGAGGGGCATGCACACGGTGGGTCGTGCGTGGGCTGCTCTTGGAGGTTTCGAGAGTGGTCTAGTACTTCGTGTTGTTGTGTATGCTTAATCCTGGACCAGCAGACGGGCACCGCAACAGCTCAGTGACTATCACTGCTAGCTGTGCAGATACATGGATTTGGGCCTGTGTCTGTGGGAGTTTGCGTATTCTCCCTGTGGTTGCGTGGGTTTCCTCCGGGCGCTCCAGTTTCCTCCCACACCCCAAAGATGTGCTCTTAGGCTGATTGGTGTACCAAATTGACACTATTCTCCCCTGAATCTGGCTACATTAGGGGTTCCACTCACAGACAGGGCAGGGTAGGCATGGGAAGATGCGGCGGCGTGGGCTCGTTGGGCCGAAGGGCCTGTTTCCCGTGCTGGGTTGTTCTTTGTTCTTTGTTCTTTGTTGATAGATTTAAGCATTTTCCCTACTACAGGAGTTAAGCTAACCAGCCAATAGTTACCCACTTTTTGTCTATCTCCTTTTTTTAAACAGTGGCATAATATTTGCTGTTTTCTAATCTATGGGAACCACCCCAGAGTCCAGCGAATTTTGGTAAATTACCACTAGTGCATTTGCTACTTCCCCCACCATCTCATTTAGTATCCTGTGATGCATTCCATTAGGGGTGGGAGACTTGGCTACTTTTAGCTCCATTAATTTGCCCAACACTACCTCTTTAGTGATAATAGATTCTAGGTCCTCACCTGCCATAGCCTTCTTGTCATCAATTTTTGTCATGTTATTTGTGTCTTCCACTGTGAACACTGACACAAAATACCTGTTCAATGTCTCGGCTATTTCCAGTTATTGAATTCTCCTTCTCCTCCTCTAAAGGACGAATGTTTACTTTAGCCACTCTTTTTCATTTTATATATTTGTAGAAACTTTTGCTATCTTTTTTGTATTCTGAACTAGTTTACTCTTCTGTTGACTTTTAAAGTTTTCCCAATCCTCTAGTTTCCCACTAATCTTTGCCACTTTGTTTGCATTTTCTTTCAACTTATTTCCTTCGATATCCATGGCTGATTAGCTCTTTTTCTACAGTCCTTCCTCATCACTGGTATCTACTTTTGCTGAGCTTTGTGAAAAATCACTTGAAAGTCCGCCACTGTTCCTCAATTGTCCTGTCATGAAATTTTTGCTTTCAGCCTACCAGAGCCAACTCCTCCCTCATCCCATTGTAGTCTCCTTTGTTTAAGCACAAGACACTGGTATTGGATTTTACCTTCTCACGCTCCATCTGTACTTTAAGTTCAACCATACTGTGATCACTTCTTCTGAGAGGATCCCTAACTATAAGTTCACTAATTACTCCTGTCTCATTACAGGACCAGAGCTAGGATAGTTTGTTCCCTCACAGGTTCCATTACATACTGTTCAAGGAAACTAGCGCGGATACACTCTATGAACTCCTCCTCAGTCTGCCTTGACCAACCTGGTTTGACTAATCGACATGTAGACTAAAATCCCTGATGATAATTGTTGCACAAGTCTTGCGCGCATCAGTTATTTCTTTGTTTCTTTCTCATCCCATCGTGATGTCATTATTTGATCAATTTTGCTAAAATTATGAAGGGTTTCAGTATGGAAGATTAGAGAAGCATGTTGTTATCTGCGGGAAATCCAAAACACAGTCATGGTTGCAAAATAGTTGTTATCTTGTGGTTGCATAGTAGTTCACACTGCTGCCCCACATCATCAAGGACCCCAGTTCAATTCTGGCCTTGGGCGACTGTCTGTGTAGAATTTGTACATTCTTCCCATGTCTGCATGGGTTTCCTCCCACACTCTAAACATGTACAGGTTAGGTGGATTGGCTATGCTAAATTGCCCCTTAGTGTCCCAAGATGTGTAGATTAGATGGATAGACAACGGTAAAGATTTGGGATTATGGGGAGAGGGCCTGGGTAAGAGATTTTGTCAGAGATTTGGGGTAAAATAGCCTTCCTCTGCACTGTAGGAATATTTTTTCTCACAGATTGGTGAGAAGGTAGCACTTGCTACGAGGAGTAGATGAGACGAATTACACTGATGCATGTAGGAGGAAACTAGATAAATATTTGAAAGAAAGGAACATAATAGGGTGAGTTATGTTGGGCTATATGGCCTATTTCTCAGCTGTAAATTTGATGTCATCTCATGTACTAAGCTTCACTTGAGTATCTAATGTAGCGTCTGAGAAGTAAAAGAATTTGTGGTGAATGCAAGCTTTTAGAGCGCAGAAGAGATAATGAAACATTGTTCTGATCTGGGTAAATCAAAGAATACAGTAATGATGGAGAACAGAAGATGATTTTAGTACAGTTCATTTCTCCCATAATAAAATGTACTGTTTGGAATTTCTATTTTTGCACACAGTGTGAGAATGTTATTTTTGAATGTGCCTGCTGCATATAACTATACATACATATATAATATAAATGTGTACCTTAAAACTGCTATGGTTATAATTTTCATAAGGATTCTTGGATTCAAAATGCAGTGCTGGGGATGGTGCTATGTAAAGTGATTGCTGCCTATAGATACACACTATGCACCACCACTCTCTCCCCCCCATCCCCACCACCACCAGTCATTTCTGCTGTGGCCCACGTAGCATACCATTTCTGAGAAGGGTTATTCTGCTGGCATCCCTACCACTGCCAGAAGTGGCTGATCTGATGCCCATTTAGCAATTTTCTTCTATTCATTTATGGGATATGGACATCACTGGCTGGCCAGGATTTATTGCCCATCCCTAGTTGTCCTTGAGAAGATGGAAGTTAGCTGCCTTCTTGAATCACTGCAGTCCATGTTCTGTGATTTGACCCACAACGATGTTAGGGAGGGAATGCCAGGATTTTGACCCAGCGACTGTCAAGGAATGACAGTGCAGGATTCAGTGATGGTAACACCACTGAATTTGGAAAATGCAGGTTACTTCAACAAATTTGCTTGTCATTCAGCAAAGATTAAGTATTCAGTTGCAAGAGGGGCCATGCACTGGTGTTACTCAAAGGGCCAAAACACTAGAGACATTAAACCGAGGCTCCATCTGCCTGGTCACGTGAAAAAAAGGATTCCAATGCACTGTTTCAAAGATGATAGAGATATATTGTGGTGCCTTGGACAATATTTATCCCTCCAACAGCAGGAACAGGTTATCATGTTGTTTGATAATCGGTTACCACATTTCCTACATCAGTGACTACACGTCAAGAATTATTCAATTAGGTGTAAATTGCTTTGAAATATCCACTAGGATGGTTAACAGTGAGGCTGTGTGTTGGGCTACAAAAAGACATAGACAGGATGGTCAAATGAGCATATAAGTGGCAGCTGGAATTTAACCCTGAAAAGTGAGGGGATACACTTTGGAAGGAATAATTTGACAAGGAATAGTACGAACAGTATGACAACAGGAAGTTCTGTGGAACAAAGGGATCTTGGCATGTTTGTCCATAGATCACTATGAACAAACACAGTGGAAGGACATGTTGTTAGACCAGTGAAAAAGGCATAGAGGACACTTGCCTTTGTCAATCGACACATAGATTACAAAAGCAGGGAAATCATGTTGGAGTTGTATCAAACTTTGGTGAGGCCACAGTGTACAGTTCTGGTTGCCACATTATTGGAAGGATATGATTGCACTGCAGGATGTGAAGAGGAGATTCACCAGGGTGGTGCCTGGGATGGAGATGGAACATCTAACTTAAGAGAAGTTGGATAGGGTTGGGTTGTTTTTGTTGGAGCAGAGAAGCCTGAGGGGTGACCTGATCTAAGTGTACAAGATTATGAAGGGCATAAACAGGGTGGATTAGGAGTAGCTGTTCCCCTTAGTTGAAGAGTCAGTCACGAGAAAATATAGGTTCAAGGTGAGGGGAAGGAGGATAAGAGGTGGTCGGGGGGGGGGGGGCGCTGGTGGATGTGAAGCAAAAGCTTTTAACCTGGAGGGTGTTGACAGTCTGGAATGTGCTGCCTGGGAGGGTGGTAGAGGCGAGTTGCCTCACATTCTTTATAAAGTACCTGGATGAGGACTTGGCATGTCATAACATTCAAGGCTATGGGGTAAGTACTGTAAATGGGATTAGGTGTTTCTAATGTGTTGGTGCAAACTTATTGGGCCAAAGGGCCTCCTCTGCATTGTATGATTCTATGACAAATGCAAAGATCTTGGTCTCAACTGAGATCTGGGGTTCTGTAACCCCCATGACTTGCCTGGGTTTGCAAAACCTCACTTGCTGTACTGTCTGGAGACAATACACATCTCTTTAATCTCTGCCTAATGCTCTTTCCACTCACATTGTCTGCATCTTTAAGACTTGAATAGCAGGTTAGCTGTAAAGACTCACATTCTAATCAGTATTCTGTAAACCATGTGTGCTGTTGCATGCTTTGTCTGAGACCAGAACTCTCCACTCACCTAACAAAGGGGCAAACCCTGAAAGCTTGTGGGTTTACTATCAAATAAACTGGTTGGACTTTAACTTGGTGTTGTGAGACTTCTTACTGTGCTTCACTTGCAAGCAGCTGGAGATAATTTAGCACAGCACAGTGATTAGCATTGCTGCCTCAGTTCCAGGGACCCCAAATTCAATTCCTAGTTTGGGTCATTGTGTGGAGTTTGCACATTGTGTCTGTGTGCGTTTCCTCCGGTTTCTTTCCGCAGTCCAAAAATGTGCAGGTTAGGTAGATGGCCATGCCAAATTGCCCCTTAATGTCCAGGATTTGTAGATTAGTGGGGTAAATACGTGAGGATAAGGCCTGAGGTAGGATTGTTGTTGGTGCAGACTCAGTGGGGCGAACATCCTTCTTCTGCACTACCCTAAGAGTCCCTGGAAAGAGTTACAGTTGGAGAGATTCAGGGCTGTAGTCACCTTGATAGCCAATGCCACCTGCTCCTCTTGGGAGAAAATCTGCTTCCTGAAGCACTGTTACTTGGACATGTTGCAAAAGCTCACTCTCTGCTGGGGGTATCACCGCCTTAATTAAGAAACTGAATTTCCTGACTACCACGATCATCTTCAGTAAGCTTGTAAGCCCATTTTCTGGGATCAAACCTGTACAAATATTTTTGGGGTAGGGGTGGGAGGAAGAGGAGAGGGGCATTATGGCCATTAAGAGCACTATTGAGGTAGCCACCTCAGGGAGGCAACAAAAGAAAATTGCTGCACTCTTACTTGTCTGCCAATCCTTGATTTTGGACTTTCACTTCTTAGCGAATTGTCCTTCAGCCTTGGCAAAATGTGCAATCAGTAGTCACAAGTTGCCTCGTGGTAAAATTCTTCATGTTTCCCTCAAAAAGACACACTTGACAGTGAAAATGAAGTACCAGGAGGAAGAGAGAGAGCTCTGAAAGTTATGGGTTTCAAAGCTAGTAAAAGTACTTATGGTCTTTCCATTCGGAATTTTGCCATTGTCTTGGAAACACATTATATTCCCTCCCATCTCTATTTCATGGGCTTTGTTTGCATTTCCTATTTCAGAGGCCCTATTTCAACAAGCTTTGTACAAGATGGTAGAAATATGATCTTACATTGAATAATTAAAACTGGAGGAAAAGGATTGTATCTACTGGAGATTTTAGTTTCAATGCTCTGCACCTAATGCAATCACAGTACAAGGAATTACTTGCATTTATAAATTTCCATTGATTTGACAGGAATTTATGGCCTATGGCCATCTTTAGCCATTTCAAGACAAGACAGTAAAGCAAATATGCTACAACCCAGTACTTCCTTACACCATCAGGAAAAAAAGCTTTAATAAAAGATTTGATGTCAGTACATAAACTGTGCATACAGTGACATTTTACAAAAATACAACTGATTTGGCATCAACATAATAAACATAATGCACCACCTCACTGCATTAAAAATGTAAAAGCATTCATTTTTTTTTATAACAAATCAACACAAGGTAAATTCTGATTGCTTATAGTGCAATTACTCTGGCTTACAGAAAAGATCACCATTTAAAAGGTACCCATGCACCTTCTTAGTAAAGCAGAAGTACTACACAAAAGTAACAATGTTGGCTATTGTCAGAAACAGTGCAACGTTGCACTAAGAATAATTCAGTGTTACCCAAATGTAATACCATACAAAAATTTCACATTTTAAATTGAGTGTCATTAGCTTAGTCTGACTTAGAGAGAGCTCTTTAAACAAACAATTTATTACTTTAGGATTTGGAACTTTACCGGACACTGAGTTTTTATGTCTATGTCCAGTAAGAAATTTAACTGCTATGATGAGCTAAAATCTATACATTTACCATGCATCACCTACTGCAAAAAAAATTACAAATCTACATGTATGTATTAACTTGTATATTAGTGGCAGCTTCATTAATAGTATTGTGCTCAAGATACTTCAAGTAGTAGTGTCAAGGCAGACATATCATCAGATATTTTCCCTAATTTGCAAAATATTGCATTCCAATCAGTTTGGCTTTGGTCTTAATGTCATCCGTACTATATACACAGTATTCCATGTTCAACAAGACAAAGGAAAAGGCTCAGGTGTTATCTTAAATGCCTCCATGTGGGCACATCAATTGGGTTACAGACAATAAGCAATAGAAAAAGCTATGAATAAATATTGGTCACTGTTATTCTACCTCATGCACAGCAAACTGACAACAGTAGTACTCAAAGTTCACATTGCAGTTTTCCTGGAAATTAAACATTGCAAATTAAACTGCAGGATTGGCCACCTCACAAAATGTTAGCATGTGGCGTACCGGAGTTGAAATTCAGTTTCCGCAAGAGAGCAGCACATGATGCAAACTAGCTGCCCATTCTATATCCTGCCTGGCTCGCTTTGACTTGACTGAAAGAAAAATTGGGCAGGGTATATAATGGGCAACTAATCTTCTGTTATGCATTTTGCATTCATGCTGAAACAGAATTTCACCTTTTTTCACTGTAGTATTGAAACAGGGGAGAACTTATGCCAATTCATTTCAGAGATTTGGCTGTAAATAACAGGCTCCAAACTTACAATTCTTGTTACCAACCATTAAATGCAGTTCACCTTATTTATTTTACATTTGTTATTTAGAATGAGGGAATAACAACATTAATGTAATTGTATTTTTTTCCAAACACAGAGGCTCAGCAACATAATAATATAAAAGAAAAAACCCAAAAAACCACTACAAATTAATATCCTAACCAATGAATTATTTTCTAAACTAGTTTTCTAAACTATAACCATTCTTAACTTTCCATATGTGTTTAACGAGAAATGCACATTATTCGACTTTTGATTGCCAGATGTACAGTGCACGTTTTCTCCCCATAGCGGCATACTCCAAAAAAGATCAAAGTAAGTGTAGGCACAGGTTGGTACCAGCTAAGAACTAGAGATTATCCAAGTGTACATAATGGTACACATGGGGTTTAACAGGTTAAAAACATGCAGATACCAGCACAGCTCATGGCAAAATATTCCCGTGCTTAAACAGCTAGGATCAACTTATTGTAAGGTTATCTGAAGACAATTGGAAAGATTCCTGCCTCCTCCCCAGTGACAGGTCTATCCCTTTGGGTCCCGTCAGTCAGCTAACTGGTCCATCATCAACAGGGTCAAGGGTACCACTGCCCTGTCTGGCTCAAGATGTCAATCTGTTGTATTACAACAGCTTGGTTCCAATATTCTTTCACTAGCTGTGTCATTATTAATAAAGCAAAATTATATTTATTGTACATCCAAACTTGGCTTCAGTAGGTTTACTGATTTTCACATTGTACTATATATAGCGACGAATCTGTCTTAATAGAGATTTCTAGGCAAGTACGTCAGAGTTTAAACTTATTTCTCACTTGTATTGTGCTACTTTACCTAAAAGTCATTCTCCCAAAAAACACAAAAAAAACATGTAAAAAGCATTTCAAAATGATAAGCCACATTTTCCAGCTGGAGGAAGGTTTTGATGTACACTACACTAAACATCTACTTAACAAATGGAAGCTACTCCAGAGAATTAATTAGCAATTTTGCACAGATTAATATTACATTACTGCAGTTTTCAAAGTTCTATTCACAAAGCAAGTTCTGAAAGAGTAAACATGTCTTCATTTTTTTTTCTTGCAGACCATAAATTCGTGTCATTTGTTTTTAATTCTACAGATCCACTTTCTAAACTTCTACCACATGAAACAAATCCACACCGTCCATATCTCTGCTGAACACTGCTGTGGTTTTCCATAGTTGACTCCGACACTTAAGTTTGCTTGTGTCTTTGTCTTTACTGAACGACGCTGACTTCTCCTGCATATTTTCCAATCATCAAACGCCTAGCTGCTTCTTCTGTTCAAAGTACGTTTCAAATCTCGCTAAAGCATAATCCTGTGGAAGAAATCATTAACAACTGAAAATATTTCAGAATGGAAATTTGTGTTTTATTTATATCCTGTTTCCTACTATTGAGAAGGTATTCAATTTCAAGATCAAAAATGCTACCATTTTGAACAAGAAGTGTACGAAAGTAAATTAAAGCCACACATGCTCTCTTTCCAAACTTTTAACCTTTATATTTAACTCACCAAATATCCAAATTCAATTGCTGAAATCCGAGCCTGAATAATGGACCACAGGCCCCAAAAGAAATGTGATGCAAGTGCGTATCTGAAAATTTTAAATACATAGAAATATTAACACAGGTGCACAGTTTAATTAATATAATCAGAAAGGAATAGCTTAACAGACGAGTGTAGGAATATACAGGATAAAATACCATGACATGTAATTTCACTGGTCTAAAATATATTGTGCTTTATACACTCTCTCATTAGTATTTTAAGAAAAAGCTATTGTACTGGGCCAACACTATCCATTCCACAAGCTTATTTCAAAAGCAGACATGCATTTAAACATCTTAAAAGAGCAATATACCATAACTATCCAAAATACTATCTACTTGTTAATTACTTGATGAAAATGGTAAAATGAAAATAAAATCATAATGCTTACCAATCATGTTTTAATTATTAAATACTACTTAAAAGATTGCTAAATACCATTTTGATTCTGTATTTGAGGTGATGGAAGCTTGTAGAATTCAGCAATGGCTACATTGCCTTTGCTGCCTATTAAAACTTAATTGATCTCCTTATAATTAAGTTTATTTATTAGTGTCACAGATAGGCTTACATTAACACTGCAATGAAGTTACTGTGAAAATCCTCTGTGTAGCCTGTTTGGGTACATGGAGAGAAAATTTATCTTGGCCAATGCACCTAACCAGCACATCTTTCAGACTGTGGGAGGTAACCGGAGTACCCGGAAACCCACGCAGACATGGGGAGAATATGCAAACTCCACACAGATAGTGACCCAAGCCAGGAATCAAACCCAGGTCCCTGGTATTGTGAGGCAGCAGCGCTAACCACTGTGCCTCCATGCCACCCATGACATATTCCTTAAGCTTCAATCATAGCATCAGAGGAACCAAATTTGAAGATGTACCCTAAATTTTGTATGAACTGAAATTACAGATAACTGTACGTCAGAGAATTTGAGGTTACCATATACTAGATTTAAATACTGTCCTTATAGCACCAGAAGCTGTGTTTGAATCCAATTGGATCCAATGGGATGAAAATCAACCTTGGGCAACAAGAAAAATTGGCGGCTGACAAAATAAATGTTCGAAGTCATTGTCTGTGGTGGGACAACACAAAATAGAAATGATGCAGATTACTGGCAAGGGAGGGAGTCCTGCTTGCCTCTCAGGGCACGGTTTTGAAACAAACATGGAAGGAAGTGGATGATGAGGCTGAAAGAATCAATGGATGGTACTGACACACCACACAATCATCAGGACATGAAACCTGTCCTTACGAGCAATGATCACCACAGTAAATCTTTAGGACAGCCTGACTTGCTTAGTATTTCTCTACTTTTTTTGCACCCCAAAAAATGAACAAATAGGCAGATGATGTGAAAATCCATTGTACCATTATTGCAGACAAAAGGAAATGAATCTTAATGCAAGGCAGGAGTTCTGCAGTTGCGGAGGGAAGGCAGGCTGGACAGCATACTGTCTGAACTGCTGTAATGTGAGCCCGGGGACCAGGTACACAATAGAATTTGCAGCTGGACTGTCCTGTGGCGAATGAGAGCAACTGTGTGGCAATGGTCCACAGCAGGTCAAGTGTTACCTTTCGTTGCAAACCCTGGAATAGCACACCTGTTATCCCTGACCTCACAAGGCGCCACTGGGAGAGGTGGTGGTTAGGTACAACACATACTGCAAGAGTCTAGCAGGATATCCACCCCCACTTTCTGCACAGGCTGCTGAGTTGAAAGCTGATGCACTTGCAGGAAGTACCATGCCAGCTGTGGGTGGGCACCGCTTCCGGTTGCTCAGGAAAGCAATTTAAAATTCCACTCAGTCAACTTTGGAGTGGTTAAGTAACCTGGAGAATGTTACTCTATCAAAGTAGCTTTAAAATGGTGCTACAAATCTTTAAAACAGCACTTCAAATATACTTCCTTAAAAGTAATACCAGAGTCTGGGTACCCATTTTCTGTAACAGAAATAGTATTGCACCCAGTTATCTGTTAACTGAACTGATTCATACACACATGAATTGGGAGAGAGCAGGAGTAGGCCACCGGGCCCTTCAAGCCTGCTCCACCATTCAATAAGATTATGGCTGATCTCATCATAACCTGAACTCCACATTCCCACCTATTCCTGATAACCTTTCAGCCCTTTCTTACCCAGAATCTACCTACCTCTTGTTTAAAAATATTCAAAAACTCTGCTTCCACCATCTTTTGGGGAAGAATTCCAAAGATTCTCACGCCTGAGAGAAAAGAATTCTCCTCATCATTGTCCTAACTGGACAAACCCCTAGTTCTAGATTGTCCCACAAGAGGAAACATCCTCTTCACAGCACTGACAAGACCCTCAGGAGCTTATCAATTCTCCTCTAACTCTTCCAAACTCCAGCAGATACAAGTCTAGTATGTCCAACCTTTCTTCAAATGACATTCCACCCATTCCAGGTATTAGTCTGGTAAACCTGCTCCAAATTGCCTTCCATCTTTCCTTAAATAAAGGGGACCAACAGTGTACAGAGCAGTTCAGATGTGGTCTCACCAATGCTCTGCATAAGTGAAGCATAATCTTGGTACTTTTGCATTAATTTCCTTTGCAATAAATGGTAATGTTATATTAGCTTTCCTAATTTCCTGTATAGTTGCCTTTTGTGAACCATACACTTGAACCCCGTAGATCCCTCTGCATTTCAAGAGCCTGGCAATGTCTCACCATTTAGATAATGTGCTTCTTTTGTTCTTCCTGTGAAAAAGGGATAATTTCACATGTTCTCACATTATACTCCATTTTCTGGTCATTGCACACTCACTGTGTCTATAATGCCTCTGGATTCATTGGTATGTTTTCCTATTTTGGAATTTAGTTTTACCTTACAAATTCACGAGAAACAGGTTGCACCTTTTAAATCATACAGTTTGAAAAAAAGGCTGTTTTTTTTTTAAGTGTCACCAGTTGTTATAATTACCTATTTATTTCTTCTAACATTTGGTCCTCCATTTTTGCCATCTGTTTGTCATCCAAGTTGTCAAATTCATTCTGGAACTCAGCACTGTAAACTCTGATAAAATGGAGCTGTCAACAGAATAATAATAAAATGGAATTTGGGTGAGAAACTAGTTTGACACAGGTTATATAGTCTGCAATAAAGATATTCAAATTAAAAAAAGCAATTGCAAAACTTTTAATATTTTTTATTTGTTGGTTTGACATCACTGACAAAGTCTATGATCAGAACACTTAAGTAATTGCAGCTTAAGACGTGTGCAAGTTAGGCAGAGTGGAAAAGATTAATTTCCAACACTATTTTATGCGAACCGACGGTTGCAAGATGGAGAGATCAAAGGTACAATCTGACGAAAAGTGAATTCAGATTTCATGTTAGGAGGTACTTTTTCAGACAGCATAATAATTATCCAGAATGCTTTTCCAAGTGGAAAGCTCAAATCGAATGTTTAAGAAAGAATCAAAAGTTTTGACATGTGGAGTTGTAGATTATCATGGATTTGAAGCAGATGGGCCAATTGTCTCCCTCATCTATATTCACCTTCTGAACTTTGCTGAATAAAAAGCTAACTTACACTGCTTTGTATTAACCACAGGCATTTCGGCAGAATTTTTTGAAAATATAAGTAATGCTGTTTTCTTGAACAGCCATCCTGAAAAACTCTTATTAAAATCGTGGAATACAACTGTTTTCTGTCAATGAAGCACTAGAAGCTTATCTCATCCAAACTGGGCAGGGCTAAGCCAGTTTGTATTTCCAAAATCTAGTGCTCTGGCAGGTTTCCACCTACAGGCTCAATCCAGCCTGACTGCTGCCCAATTACCTACTTAAGAGGCTGGAAATTGAGAGGACACAACAGTCTGCTTCATCAGTCCTTAAAGGCCCACACACCCCTATTGTTCTGCAGTCTTTTCAAGGGGTGAATGAAGCAAGAATTGATTAGCTAAAAATAAAGCAGTGGAGGATAGAATGAACGTGGAAGCAGGAAACTGAGTCTGTGAGCAAATGCCATTATGGTGCTGTACAGAAACCCTGGATGTATATTATAGTCCTTACTTACAATGTGGAGGTGCAAGGATGGTAGTCATACTGTTCAGCATCTTCCTCAGAAGACAACTGTATATCATGTTTTATAGCAAGTGGCATCCAGGGCACACCATCAACCCAACCAAGTGCATGCCCTTCTTGCCTTCAAGCTCACCACCAGCAAGAACACAGGAGTCTTGCCCTATGGTGAAGTGTTCTCAGGCAAAAGGAGGCGGCAGAGTTGAGCACACATGGAGTTAAATTGCCTAAAAGTGGTACTGGGTTGGGATTCCACTATCATCCCACCCACTTTGTGATTTCACTGGAGGTTTGAAGGGGAATGAGGAACACCTGAGCAGTTGTCAGGTAAGGCATTCAAATACTGCAATAAACTTAACGGCAGTTTTAGCTTAGCATTCTGGCTTAAATACTTTTTTCCCAGCCCATCAGCAACTTGCCACTGTGGACAAGTAACTAACCTGTTCCAGGGTCCCCATAATTAGAAATTAATCTTTTAACTGAGTCACCATGTCATCCTTTCTGCCTTCCCTGATCGATTGGGAATCCAGACTGGACGATTGCTAATACCATGACTCAGATAAAGAGTGTGAGCACCTGTTCCTTCACCTTTTGTGTTCTCAACCCAATACTGCTCCCACCATTTGGCCAGGGACTATGATTAAGTTGGGACTATTTCATCCAATGGCACTGTAAAACAACCTTGCTGTTTTGTCACACTGACATAGACAAAACTCTCTCAGCACCAATGAGCTTCACAGCTCCACGCATTCCTGAATATATAGTGGAGTTGAGTAGATAGAATAGGGTGAATGTAAAGTTGTTCTGCAAATGTCCATGCACGTATAGGATCAAATTGCATTAATGCAAATGGTAATATAATAGTACTGTGACCACACACAAGGCCTCAAAATATTTAAGAAGTCTCTCCTCCTTTGAAATTGGAAATAAATGCCATGTCTGCTGGAACTTCATAAACATTTCCCACATGGAAACCCACCCTTATCCTCAATCTAAGATGTGCCAAGCCTGGCCCTTGTTCCAGAGCTGGAGTGTGTACCGTTATAATATGCAACCTGTTCTAACACTGAAGTTTTGTTCCCAGCACCTCGTTAATAACATGCAGAGCTATCACTGAGGTCATGGGGAAGGACGCCCGACATCAGCAGGATGCAGGGACCTGCTCATCCCTTGGCTGCCATTTTTTGGGGTTGCTGATGATGATGGATGATGTCAACCTTTTTAGGCCAAACTGCTCAAGAGCAGTCTGGGAAATGAGTGCCATCAATATGTAATCCCAACATCTCGCAATACCTATTTTTGCTGATTGGTTGGTACCTTCCTCAAGCATGCCAGATGGAAAACAGGGTCCATTTGATGAGATTTGCATTGTACAACGATCAGTGCATAACATCAAGTGTAGACTTCAGGTGGGTACCAGAAAATGCTATATAATTATCTTAAAACTGCATTTGAATCGATCTTACTTTTATTTATTAAACTGTTAAATGTGACAATCTAGAAATAAAACCAGGGTTACAGTAACTCAGGAAAATGAATGATTTACAAATCAGCAATATGGTTGAAAACTTTAGGCTAAAATGTTGAATCACTGCATATTGTGCTTTGGAATTCAATGATTTGTATACTTCCAATTGGATTAAAGAAGGACTCACTTGAAATTAAAGAACATACCTGCTGCGCTTTGGAAGGATAATTCTTGAAATTGACTTTGAAAAACGGATACTCATCGCAATTGTAGTCATACATCCATTCACAGAAGTGATTTCCAAAGTCAAACCCTCTGGAATAAAAAATGATGTTTTTGGCAACTGGAATACTATTTATTCATTCCACATCTCAGTTTTTAATGCACGTAACAAAAAATGAAGAATTGTCACAACCAACTATTTATGGTGATAATATCTCTTTTGTGGGAAACTTCCTCTTTCTATGAATGGAGTGACCAAATTTGTCTGATAGCATCTTCCTATCGTACTTATTTTATAGATAGTTCATGTTTCTCACAAACAGAAAACCCATTTAAGTTACTCTCTTGCAATATATCTTTATAATTCGGATTTGTAAAGCAACGATAGAGGTGTTCCAGAGGATTTGTATTCACATGTACAATATAGAATGGTTACAGCACCAAAGGAGATCATTCAATGTGCCCAGTCTACACCGATTCTCTGCAAGAACTATTCAGCTAGTTCCACTCCCCCTGATCTTTCCCCTTAATCCTGCATTCTCAGATTCATAGAGGTTTACAACATGGAAACAGGCCCATCAGCCCAACTTATCCATGCTGCCCCTAATTTTAACCCCCAAGCTAGTCCCAATTGCCCATTTTTGGCCATAAGCCTTCATACTCATCATATCCATGTAACTGCAAACGCTTTTTAAAAGACAAAATTGTATCCACCTCCATTATGAAAGCCACAGTTAAATCTGTCCAATACATGAATGGAAGAGCACAATTATCAAAATATATCAGATTGTGATGGGGACAGGGTACAGCAAGCAGTGAAATGCTGCAGGAGGATATAGATACTCTAGCAGATGGCCAAATAGACATAGTTCAAGATAGAAAGACATGAAGTTAATCATTTTTGCATTTAATAATGGGCAAGGGAAGTGCACATAAAATGGGAAGATGTTAAACTAAGTAGAGGGACAACAGTGGGAAGATATACAGGTCACTAAAAGGTGGCAATGCAAGTAAATAAAGGTCCCATATAGACAAATTGAACATTTAGTTTTGTATGTAGAAGCATAGAATGCATAAACACAGTGGTGAGGTTGAATCTGTGTAAGGTCTTAGACACAAATTAACAGTATGCAGTTTTGGGAACATCATATTAGAATGGGTATAAATACAACGGAAAAGACACAGGAACAGCTTTGCTAGCATGGGACCAGGAAAGACCATTACAGCTATAAATGCAATTTACATTTTTACTTAAGTTGGTCAAACATGGTCTTGACGTTAAAATGTTCATTCTTGTTTTGAAATCCTCCCATTATCTTGCAAATCCATAGCTCTGTAATCTCTTTCAGCCCCACAACCTCCAAGATCTGTGTTCATCTAATTCTGGCTTCTTGAACATCCGCAATCGTAATCACTACATCAAATGGGGGCTGTGCTTTCAGTTGCCTGGCCCAGAAGCTCTGGAATTTCCTCCTTGCAGTTTTTTGTCTCTCTAGCTTACTTTCCCGTTTTAAGGCACTCCTTAAAACCCATCTCTTTAACTAGGCATTTGACTATCTGACTTTATATCTTCTTATATGACCTGTTGTCACGTTTTGTTTTATCATGCTTTTGTAAAGAACCTCAGGACTTCTGATTACATTAAGAGTGCTGCAAAAACAAGTTGCTGAGCTGAGTAGCTTTAACAACAACAGCTTCTATTTAAATATTGCCTTAGATGTAAAGACATTTCACGTGAGCATTATCAAACAAAATTTGACATCAAGTCACAGAGACGGGGAGGTGTTTATTCAGTGTAAACACAATAAAAATAGGCAGGTTAGGTCATTCAAGCCTGCTTCATCATTCAATGTTATTGTGGTTGATGCTCTATCTCAATGCCATCACCACCCCCCACCCCCAACACACACACACCCTTCTTTACTCCTTTAGGTATGTAAAAATGGCTTCTGCCCCAATCCTTTGTTACCAAGGATGACCTGAGGTCACATGACTATTGTAAGCCACAGTATTCAAAAGGTAATAGTGCACAAAAGGTGTTTCTCCAAATATTCCTCTCAATTTTCTAAAACTTGCACAAGTTTAATTAAAAATCACTTTTTATTTTTCTAAACTCTAGAGAATACAGAATCATTCTATTTAATCTCTCCTCGTATGGCGAACTATCTTCCTGAAATCAATCTCGTGAGCCTTCATTACACCTTTTCTAAGTCAAGCGTATCCTTGGAGACCAAAAGTGTACACGATAGTCTAGATGTGGCTGACTAAAGCCTTGAACAACTGCAGCAGGGTTTTCTTACCCCTATACGCCAACCCCCTTGATATATCTCAGTCTTTGTATTAGGTCTATTCATCGATTTTCCACAACATCCATTTGCTCCTTTGTCTGTTTTTCCAATCTCTATAGAATGCCAGTTTATCCTTTGGCCTTCAGTATGCTGAAACATAACTAGATTCTTTTCTTTGTAGATGATGGCAAGTGTGATGCGCATCTTCAAAATATTTTTACTTCGAATTTTCAATGAACCCAAACCGATGATTTCCAGCAGCCTGTTGACTCTAATCCCCAAATTTAATGAGGATAAGACACATCTTTGAGTTGGTCATATAAAATCTGCATTCCCAATACAACTGTCTCAGAAATCACAATATTCCTTGCTGTAATATTCTCAATCCAATTACCTGAACTGATGAATCTCTCCTGGTTAGAAACTGATTGGATCTTTCAACATCCAGATGCCACAAATATTCAGACTTCAAGGGTTAAGGATTTGGTAGAATAGGTTGTGCAAATATTCTAAAAATTAAGATTCCATGAGAAGCTGTTATGCATAACCAGGGATGACTGGTTATCATCAGATACTACAGGAAGACCCCAATCAGGACTACATCTCCCTTCCATTAATCTCATTGGCATTTCAAAATGAAACTACAATTACCTGAAGTTATAGCTGCTGTATTCAAAGTCAATGAGCATGAGTTTCTGATCACTGGAGTTCTCAGTGTGTTCCAACAGCAGGAGATTGCCTGGGATAAAAAGTAAAAGTCAAATGATATATTGGATACAGGCTGCATCATAGAAACCCTATAGTGCAAGAGGAGGCCATTCAGCCCAGCGAGCCTGCATCGACAACAATCCCACCCAGACCCTATCCCCGTAACCTCTTGCGTCTGCCCTACTAATCTCTCTGACATTAAGGGGCAATTTAGCATGGCCAATCAAGCTAACCTGCGCATCTTGGAGTGTGGGAGGAAACCCACGCAGACACAGGGAGAATATGCAAACTCCTCACAGTGATCAAAGAATTGAACTCAGGCCCCTGGCGCTGTGAGGCAGCAGTGCTAACCACTGTGCCAAACCTTCCCCAACAATCTGCCATGACCTCATCTGCCATTTTACAGACCAGCTTTTGCCATGATGCTGAGATTATGAACTTAAAAAGGTGAAGAATTTACACTTTGGCCTAATTAGGCACTGCAGATAATTTCAAATTAAACCAACTTCCAGAAAGTGATTAAATATTACGATAAGGCAAATCAAGACCACAAGAAACTACAAAAGTCCATGAATGTAGCCCAATCCATCACGCAAATCATCTTCCCATCCATTGCCTCTGGCTATACTTCCCGCTGCCTCAGCAAAACAGCCAGCATAATTAAGGACCTCACACCAGACATTCTCTCTTCCACCTTTTTCCATCGGGAAAAGTGTACTAAAGTCTGAGTTCACGTACCAACCGACTCAAGAATAGCTTCTTCCCTGCTGCCATCAGACTTTTGAATGGACTTGCCTTGCATTAAGTTGACCTTTCTCTACATCCTAGCTATGACTGTAACACTACATTCTATTCTCTCGTTTCCTTCTCTATGAAGATTATGCTTTGTATAGCGTGCAAGAAATAATACCTTTCACTATATGAGACATGTGACAATAATAAATCAAATCAACTCTAACAACTTTTACTTTTGTGCATAAAGCATAAACCATCTTACCTTCCTGACAGTCATTGTGACAGAAAACAATTGGTGAAGGAGTTGCTTGAAGCAGAGACCTGAGCAGAATGAAAGAGTGACATTAAATGATATGATAAAGCCTCAAATGCAACAGGTTCTATTACCTCGGAGTACTAACTGATGAAGGAATTACATTTTACCATGGCTAGTGGAGAGAATGTACTGATACAACAATTTGGTTTGAGGGTCATGTAGTAAAACCAGTGCACATCTTGCTATCCAAAAGTTGTGATCATTAGAAGCATTTTTGCAATTTAAAATGTTCAAGCTACCTTCTTACGAAGTAGATACAACTGTGTTACTTCTGCGAGATGCAACACAAGCATTTGCAATAAATAGCAATGTTGCACTTTTAAAAACAGATCTTCCAATAACTAACAGATCTGCAAAACATTTATAGTCAAGTTAGTTTTTTTTTAAACAACAACACTTATTTAAACGCAGCATTTATAGTTATTCTTTCATTAAAGATGCTGACAGAATTAGAGCACCTCACTGTAAAAACAAAAGCCACATAAAGTAACGCACATATGAAAACAAATCCAGGAATATAAATACAAATTTGGTCAAGATTCAGCATCCCCCCCACCCTTGCACCCAAATACTTGGCGGTTCATTTCTAGATCAGAAATTCTGAGTAACTTGATTGTGATTATTCTCAATGAGCAAGGTTCAATGCTGACAGCATGCATTCATAATACTTGCCCAATTTGTACCAAGCCAGTTGATGCATAATATTGCACAGTTTGGTTTGGCTCAGGTTAACCCCAGAAGATCGAATTACAAAGTTTCCAAAACTGAACTAAGATGGTATAAAATAGCCATTGCTGCAGGTATGTACTGGAGGGCTTTTGAAAAGAAGGTAGCCTATTTCTGGATGAATATTTGCTTATGTGGGAAGAATCAACAGCTGGGGCATAATGAGTTTTAGTCTTCCCAGGAAGCATCCTCTACTAACCTAGGGAAAAACTAAGTCACAGATTCAAATGTTTTAAGTTTACTTCTTTTTAGCTAACTATATAAATGTCACCTTTGTTGTATCCTGGAATAGTTATTCACATTGAAACCTTCCAGGAGACACGATTAGTAAAACTTGCTGTGAAATAACTGATCAGCAGCCTGTTTTACCCAATTGTCTGATTTTAGTTTCCGTTTTTGGAGAAAGAAAATCAGATTTGGTGCAAAACAGGCTGCTGATTAGCTACCAGCTGTTTTGCACTTTCTGAAAAGACCAATTTCACCCCAAAGTGACTCAGCAGGAGGCAAAGACCAACACAGCCAGTTAGTTTGAAAAAGTTTTTTCTTAGAACAATGATGGAGTCGTGTGCTTTATTATTTTCTGGTACAACAACCATGGGAAACAGGTGAATCACACTGAAAACTGAATTCTTGTGTATTCATATAAATAAACAGATTGGTTTACAATCATTCTTTACCTCAAATTATTTTTCAGTTTGCCTTCCATAAAATGAAAACACATGTGACTACATAAGCAATATTATCATTGCTGCTACAAACAACAGGATTCATAGAAACCCTACAGTGCAGAAGGAAGTCATTCGCCCATCATGTTTGCACCAACCACAATCCCACCCAGATCGTAAATCCACATATTTACCCTGCTAATTCCCCTGACACTAGGATCAATTTAGCATAGCCAATCTATCTAACCCGCACATCTTTGGACTGTGGGAGGAAACCAGAGCACTCGAGGAAACACACGCAGACATGGGGAGGAAGTGCAAACTCCACACAAACAGCAACCCGAGGCTGGAATTGAACCTGGGTCCCTGATGCTGCGAGGCAGCAGTGCTAACCGCTGTGCCACCGTGTTGCCCTAAGTTCTGTTAAGATCTCTGGCTCACACTACTTTAAACTAATTATTGATCAGTAAAAGGTGCACGGTAGATCACGAGACACAAAATCTGTTAATGAGTTGTGGCAGACACTAAATCCAAAAGATATATTGCATCAGAGCTGGTAAATGTGTAAGAACTGTGAAATTCATACAACCTTTTTATAACAGGCAAATTCAACTCAATTTTTTTTTAAATGTTGGAAAGTTTAAAACTTATATATTTTAAGAGCACAATGGCAAATGTTATTAATTCAATAAAGCACTACCTCAGCTTCTCCATTTCTTGTGGCAGGTTGTAACTGAGAAGTTTATGGAACATTCTAACGTGAGACTCCCTTGTAAAGCTGATTCGCATCACTTGCTGTAAGTACCTATCATTAATGAAAAATATTGTGATACAAGTCAACAGTGTATAGACATATAAAGGCTTTGTTTTGACAAAAGTACAGTTAAGCTTGAAATGCAGAAACCAATGTAATCACTGAGCTTTAAATTTCTCAGGCTGCTATTTGTAGCACAGTTTTAAATGTATTTCTGAAGATAGCAAAATCTATTAGAGATATAAAGCAGTTGAAATCTTCACATGCATGCACCAGTACCACATAGACTATTCTGAAGAATTCTTAACCCTCTATGTTTTGTTAGATGCAATTAAATTATCTGGATAATCAAACTGTCAAATGGTAAGCAAGGATATGTCCAAATTCATTTATATACAATAAATCTCAAAACAAATATTGCCATAGTTTATTAAAGGACAAGGACAAATCCCTGGTTACAGAATCTCCAAGTTGGGAAGTTGGGGGACAGAAATAATTGTGACACGGTTCCCTCTCCTGATTAGTGTTCGCTGATCAAAGGTGAATTTGTGTGAATGAGGATTCAGGCACCTGTTCAGGTACATGGAGAAAGAATTTAACATGGCCAATGCACCTAACCAGCACATCTTTCAGACTGTGGGAGGAAACCCATTCAGACACAGGGAGAAGGTGCCAACTCTGCACAGACAGTGACCCAAGTCGGGAATGGAACCCAGGTGCCTGGTGCTATGAGGCAACAGTGCTAACCACTGTGTCACCATGCAGCCCAATAATTAATATATTACTGATATTTTGATCTGGTTCAAAGTATGCAATTTCAAAAAAAATGTAGAATTCATTAATCCATGCAATCAAAATGTTCTTTTCACTTTAAGTGCAAATATGGATAGTTGATGTAATTTAAGAACTCTGTGATTTAGATTCTTGTGAAGTAAGTAATGGTTCCTTTTTGATTTGTTTAATTCCCCTCCCCCTCCCCAGGTGGCATTACCACTGAAATGTTAGGACATTTTAGAGGGTTTCAATTAACATGCAAATCTGTCACTGTTTTCAAAGTTAATTTATTCCTTTCAACCTACCATGATTAGTGCCATTAAACAGTAGGTACAAAAGATTAAGTAATTGCACTTCAGTGGTGCAAAGAGCTTAATGAATTGCTGAAAATAATGAAACCTTTGTAATGTGTGATGGAAATGGTTATTGTTAATCGCCGGTGGTAAATATGTGCATGTAAGTGGTGGGAACTGTAATCACATTCAGAATAACCTTCTACTTTAAATTCAGTAGATAGAAGAACAATCAAATCAACTTTCAAAAATGTAATCTATTCACCCTTAAAATACAGTCAAGTTAAAACTAGTCTGTTTAACATTCAAATATTGTTTAAAGGTAATGTGCAAGTTAAATGTGCCAGTTAGGTACTCACTTCTCCATGGTACAAAACAACCAGGTTGGTTCTTTGTTGAATGGCATTGTCATTCTATGGAATGTAGCCATCTTTTTCGCTATTTCTGCTGAAATACTTGGAATAGCCAATTCCCTGGTCTCCAGTTTCCGACTCTGAAGTAAAGTAATACAATACTTGTGTGACAAGTGCAAATACGTACAATATGTCGAATGCTAGCTTGCTGTTATTTACACCAATATGCAAAATTTATGATAAATGCCCTTGTATACAAACTGCTAGTGTGTGGTCTGAAAACATTGCATTCATTTTCAAATTCACACTTTTCCTTACATTTAACTGCTTTTTATAGCATACGTTATTGGCTCTTTTGTTAATTGCGCATACCTACTATGTCTCTTGTACTAAAAGATTGAAAAGTGTAATCTCAAGAGAAGGGAAAGTATCTTTATGATGTCTTCATGTTCATCTATACATTGATAGCTCAAGCACAGACATGCGTACACACACACACACACATTATTATATACTGTCAATGAATGTTACCAGATTTTGTCTGCAATAAATTCATTGATGTGCATTAAACTGGTAGCAAGGGATATACAAATCAAGGGGCTGTGAATTCTGAATCAATTACATGGCCAAATAGCTGAACATGATCTTTCCAAACTAATGTTGCTATTTGAGAGCACTTGCGGTACACTGACAATCCCAGGAAATGTTATTTACACTAAGCAGATCTAATTGAAATGTAGACTCTTGAGCAAGTCCCATGAAATTTCACTCAATTGGTATGCAAATATCTTGGTTGGCTACAAATTAATTTAATTTTGAAAGGTGTTCACTGGCTTTTCACTATTTATGTATTTTAGAAAGTAGTCCACTGCCCAGTAGTTCAGCATAAAAGACAACTTTTATACCTTAAGATCAGGAAAAAGCTTGATTTTGGGAGTGAGAGATTGGTTCCTTCCTGTGTCAACTGGGGCGTCTATCTTAGTAAAATGCAACTTGAGTAACATGTAAATTTTTAAAATATGCTCAAATGAGATTGTTCAGTTGGAAGAGAGGCTTAATTTTTACCGTGGAACATTTAATAATAACACTAACAACATGCGGCTAATGGCTTGTTGCCAAGATATTTTTCCCACGTCCTTCATTTTCCACAAGCAGCAGTAGCTCAGAGGCAACAGAATGCAATCAATGATTCACACTGCCAGAGATAAATCAGACTTACTGCAATGAACTGTTCCAAACGACCCTGAGGAAAGATTCCATATAGCTTCGGACCAAGTGATCGTTCTGCCAAGATAGCAAACATAACACTTTCCAACACCATGGCATCGGCTCCCTGTGTGAAAGGGACAAACAAACACATTAATAGGCATGATTCTAAAATTAATTTATGTCCATACGTGTCAGATGTTTTGAAATGATTTGTGGCTATTCATTCTCATTAAAAATAAACCAAAACTGGGGTTAAAATTGCAGGGTGTGACCCCTTTCTGCAAATTGAACACTTTTTAATCCCAGTCTGAAGAAAAATCTATTTAGTCTGTAAGATTTGCTGATTAGGTGCAGTGGCCACGTTAACCAAGTTCTCCCTCAGTGTATCCAAACAGGTGCCAGAGTGACTCGGGGATTTTCACAGTAACTTCATTACAGTGCTAATGTAAGCTTACCTGTGACACTAATGAATACACTCAAACCTAGTTCACCAAACCAATGGGACATTACCATTGATCACTGCAAGTTCTCTGAATAATGTACATCCTTTGAGAAGGAAGCTAAACACTTAAGAAAATGAGTTGTGACCAAATTAATGATAGTTAATTGGGACCCTGTTGATGGTTGGGATCCGACTTGGCAACCCAATATCTGCACCAGAGATGTCCTTAGATTACAAAACATTGCTGATTATGAGCAGTTGATTTAGCTCATTGACAGTGTGTCAATACAAAGTAGGCTTACCAGAATGCAGACAGTACTGATTAATAACAGCTAATGAAATTGGAAATTTATGATGAACAGCATCTCACAGAAATCAGAGTATCTTGGCTATTCTCATTTATGGCATTAACAGAATGTCCAAGTTTCAGGCAGCATTAAATGGTGTGCAAATGGGGCGCACAAAAATATTATAATTTTATTTAAATAGCCAAACAACATTAAATCTTGCTAATTAATGTAAAAATTATGACAGTTTATATCAGTTAATCCTCCATTAAAATGTCAGAGGGGTAAATCTGATACCTAAATATAACTGAAAACATGATATAAATCAAAGTAAAAAGAGGGGAATTTGTATTTCGTTAATGAAGAATAACACAGCTGGTGATTTCCTTGGTGCCACACACTCTGCCGCTATAAAATTGGTACTAGTTCACCAAAAATCGTTTTTAATCTACCACTATGTTGCTTATTTACAAATATAATTCTCCAACAGGCTACCTTAGCATAAACAGAATAAGATAGATTCGTATGAAGTGTATTTTCTTATTAGGAGTAATCTGTCTTAGTAGTAAAACTGCTACATCAATGCAAAAGTATTACAACTTCCCACCATTCAAGTTCATAAATTTTATTTCAGAGCTATATTTAAATCAAAGCAACACGTGTCATTTATCCAATGTAAACTTTATGTACATCATCAAAATTTCTGGAACAATGGCATCAGCATGTTTAATGCAGCTCCAGTTATCTGAATTTAAGCCAACCACAAATACAAATGCCTTTAAACAAATATTTTTAAAAAGTGTTTAAATGCCTCCTGCTAAAATATTACAAAATACACATGCATGGACAAACACAACTTATAAATAATTTCCTGATGGGTCAACCTGACATTTGGCACTGGATTGAAGTGAAGGGTATTCCACAAACAAGGAAATTATATAGAACTAGAAGCAGAAGTAGGCCATTTGGCCCTTTGAGTCTGCTCCGCCATTCGTATTTATCATGGCTGATCATCAAATTCAATATCCTGTCTCACCACCTTCCATATCCCTTTAGCCACAAGACCCATATCTAATTTCTTCTTGAAATACAATGTTTTGGCCTCAATTACATCCTGTGGTAGTGAATTCCACACATTCACCATTCTCTGGGTGAAGAAATTTCTCCTCACTTCAGTTCTAAAAGGTTTATCTCTTATCCTCAAACTATGACCCCTAATTCTGGACTCCCCCACCTTTGGGAACATTGTTTCTGAATCTACCGTCAGAATTTGATAAGTTTCTATGAAATCCCCTCTCATTCTTCCAAACTCCAGTGAATATAATCCTAACCAATTTCATCTCTCCTCATTATGACAGACCTGCCATCCCAGGAATCAGCTTGGTAAACCTTTGCTGTATTCCCTCTATAGCAAGGACATCCTTCCTCCGATAAGGACACCAAAACTGTACACAATACTCCACGTGTGGCCTCACCAATGCCCTATATATTTGCAGCAAAACATTCCTAAACCTATATTCAAATCCTCTCACTATGAAGGTCAACATACCATTTGCCTTTTTTACTGCCTGCTGTATCTGCATGCTTACTTTCAGCGATTGATGTAAAAGGACTCCAAGGTCTCATTGAGTATCCACCTTTCTCAATTTACACCCATTCAAGTAATAACCTGTCTTCCTATTGTTGCTAACAAAGTGGATAACCTCACATTTATCCACATTGTATTGCCTTCTTTCTTGAATCTGATACCATCTCTAATTTTCATTGTAAGCCATGGTTTGGCCACAATTCCCTTACCACTCTTGTAAGAAACAATAAACAACTTCTAGAGCTCACTTATTCATTCTTTAAATGCCTGCCATTGCTGGTCCATTGTCTTTCCTTTCAATAATGTTTCCCAGTTAATCATGGCCAATTCATGCCTCGTACCATCATAGTTACCTTTATTGAGATTCAGGACCCTGGTCTCAGAATCAACTACCTCACTATCTACCGTGACAAAGAATTCTACGATATTAATGGTCACTTGTCCCCAGAATGTGACCTATATCTCAGTTTCTTTTCTCAAAAAGATAGCGTGGATCTGGTGTAAGGTAGTGATCAGTGTCGCTTTCTCACGATAACCAGTTTTGGATGTGATCCCATTTTCTTTACCTGCATTATCTTAGGGTGACAGGGAAAGACTTCTGTTTATACAGTGATTTTCATGACCAGTGAACATCTCAAAGCAGTTTAAGTCAAATGAAATGCAGTCATGGTCATAATACAGGAGGCACAGCTGCTCATCTTGTTTAGCAATCTCCCACAAACAGCAATGTGATAATTTGTTTTCTGTGATGCAGATTAAGGGAAAAATATTTTCCAGGTGTGGCAGATTTTTGTGCTCAAACTCTGGAGTGGGACTTGAATTTAATGTTTGGAGGCAAGTGTGCTCTCAACTGAACCAGTCCACCCTAGGCAAGGTAATTTAAGCATATTAGATGCATATTTGTGCAGGGAGTGCTATAATAACATGTGAGAAGGAGTGTCCTGAGGTTCTTAAAGGGTGGCTGGCCTGATTGTGTGGAGCTTGACTGACTAGGGTGGCACAGTGGTTAGCACTGCTGCCTCTCAGCACCAGGGAACTTGGGTGAACGTGTGTGGATTTTGCAAATTCTCCTTGTGTCTGTGTGGGCTTCCTTCAGTTTCCTTCCACAGCCCAAAGATGTCCAGGTTGGATGGATTGGCCATGCTAAATTGCCCCTTAGGTGTAGAGGTTAGATGGATTAGCAATGATGAATGTGCTGGGTTGTGGGGATGGGGCAGGAGGTAGGTCTGGGTAGGATGCTATTTGGGGGGAGGGTACAGACTTGTTGGGCTAAATAGTCTCCTTCTGCACTGTAGGGATTCTATAATTCTAAACATGAAGCCAGATGTGTAGACGCAGTGAAAGAATCATCACTTCCTTCAAAAAGAAATTTGAGGTAAGCTAGGAACACAAAGCAGAAACTATTGTCCATTTTTATGGCTGAGGGGAACTCTCTGTCACCTAATTCAATACACAGCCAGCATGACAAGAGGTAGGAAACCACATAAATTGCAGTTTCCATGTCCCTGAGAAAAGATAAATCAATGTTCCAGTCTAACAAACAGCACCAAGTTGTTATTTTCCGAATTATTCTGATTCAAAAGGAAAATAATGCCATCCTATGGCTGGAGTGAGCATCCACCATGGTACCACACCAACATCATAGCTGATACATCATTGATCCAGCCTCATGTTCCCCATACCTCAGAGTTATCACATCTGTAAAGTTTGGGCTCCAAAAAAAAATTCATCCTTTGTCTTGTATGTTTTGCCAGAAAGTGCCTGTGGCCTCTCAAACTACTTTCACAATCTATAATTATTCTCTAACACCTTTTCTAGACTAGCACTCGAGTTGTAACTCTTGCCAATTTTTAATGCTGAAAGCATTTGTTATGTCTGGTTTTAAAAAGACTGCTCAAAATTAGCAGTGGCAGACATACCAACCTGCAAGACATTGCCCAACAAATTACTGGATGAAGGCCACAAAGGGAGTGGGTGAAGGCTTTGATGGCAACACATGCCAATGAAATCCCAGTGGTCTGGGGAAGGCAGACACCTGGTAAAAAGCCAGGCACCCTGTAATACCATGAACTCCTTTCTACAGGGAAACAAAAACATTATCTCTGACGAGTACTTCTTACTCACTCAATGCATTGGCAGACCAAAGTCTGACTAACAACTAATCACTAAGGATCTGGTGTAATAGTTGTTCAATCCAATAATATCTTTCACCATGCCATGCAGGGCCACCCATGTGTTAAATCTCATCTGTCAATCCAATTCCAGCAGACAGCAAAGCCTTGGCCACATTTCTTGTGGCAGCAAGATGATCAGCTGGTATCCTGGGGCAGGATTTCCCAGCCGCTCTGGGCCCAAACCTGCTGGAGCTCCATGGATCTTTGCATGGAAGTCCATACACCCACCGCCTCCCCAAATGATTCGTGTGGTGAGTGGGAGGGAAAATTCCTCCCCTCCACCCTGCCCCCCCCCCCCCCCCCCCCCAAGTGTCTGAATGCCAATTGCAATTAGGCAGCAGATGCCTATTTTTTTCTTACCTACCTCTTTCTTTTCTACATCCATGATAGTCTTCTGGCAGGAGGAATGGAATGTTAACACTGAATACTGTGGTTGGTGCCAGGGGTTGACAGCTAATGGCAGCAACAATGCTGAGACTGGAGATTTGTTCAAAGGGAGCCTTGTATTGCAAAAATTCAGCAACAAACAGCTGAAATAACTGTGAAAGTAATAATTCAGACAATTCTATGTGGGAGAAAAGAACATCTATTTTGCCTTTAAAATTGGGTGATCTCACATGGAAACCACCTTGCACTCATTTCAAACAAGTCAGCATATTTGCAAGATAAATGCAAAATATTGCAGATGTTGGAATTTGAAACAAAAACAGAAAACATTAGAAAATCTCACCAGGTCTGACACCACCTGTGAAGAGAGAATGGTGCCAGTGTTTCGAGTCTGCATAACCCTTGCCGAGGTGGGAGAGGTTCAAGCTCCCTTTAAAATGCAAAAGAGCAGATTTTTCTTGTTCCTGCTTCTGAAGGTACTGAAATACCTGGGCTGGAATTTTCCAGCCCCTCCCACCGGCAGGATTTTTCAGTCCCATTGAAGTCAATGGACATTTGAACGGCTCACTCCAGCCGCTGCAGAGGGACCAGAAAATCCCAGCGCTGGACACAGTCAGAAAAATAAACAGATTTTGAGGACCACATACCTTATATGGAACCAGCCCAATCTTCCGTTCACTTAAACGAATGTATGGGAAATTGACTTCCTTCTGCTGCGTATGTGATCCTCCTCACCCAACTTTTCTCTGTGTTGTATACCAGGATGATTCAATGTACCCGAGTGAGGAGCACAAAAGATCGGCACCAACTTTATCTAACCTCAAACTCTTGAGTGGCAATTAAAATTTGTGCAACTGTTTTCCATTGTTGACTAGCTTTACACAACATCACTGAAAAATCTGCAGTGTCTGGGAGAGTCACAAATAGCATACCAAAATGCCATTTTCATTGCTACAATTTTACACAACAGTCAAAGCACATACTGGGATATCAAGAGAAAGAACACTACAAATACAGTGTTACAGCAGAGGTTGCAGAGAGCAATACAATGTTACCTCCTGAAAACCTAACCCAAATCACTTGCTAACTGAAACTATTGTGTGTGTACTGGTTTTACGTTAGGCAATTCATAAAGATTAAAACTGGGAATTTTACTATTATTGACAGCTGCTGAAGGGTTATACATAGTCAACAAAGCCTCAATTCTTTGCCAATAATTTACAGTTTCTCACCCACTGCCAGCTTTTCCCTCTGATCCATTTAGCTGTTTCTATTTCTTTTCACATAGTCTACTCATAGTGTTTTTCCACTGTGGTTTATTGAAGCAGACAAAATGAGATTCTATGCAAACAATATTCACTCCCCAGGGTGACAAGGGCTATTGACGGAAGTGAGACCTGAACTGTTCCACAGAACTATCCTGAAGCACTGGAACTGACAAATTCTAAATTTAAATATTTTAGGTTTTACCCTAGCCATAACACAAGATAGGATACAATCTCACAGTAACAGCATATTGTCTTGATGTATTCCAGAGTTGTATCCAAACATTGATTTCCAGCATCTGCTGCCAAGGTTTGAATATGGCCTTGCTGGGAAGTACAATAAAACAGTCAGCATGTTGGGTTTGATGTAGAAAAATTTTAGTCATATTTTAATATCTCAGCCAGCTTTAGTGATCCAGTTTTCTAACCGCCAGTTAAAGCCAGCCGCAGTAATTCGGACCCCTATCAAGCAATTTCTGGGAAAAACACGTTTTTAAAAGTAATCCATGCCATAACAGTGTTTGACGATAACTGTTTGAAGGAAGTTAGTGCAGATTTTTCGTAGATTCTTCCAATCACATTATTCTCTGTGGAGACTGTTTAGGACAGGAACTGCATCAACTACAAAAACTATACATTTGAGAAATTTTTGCACAACTATGGTAAATTTTTGATGTCAACATATTCCATGGAAACAAAATTAAAATGTAAGCAACTGACATTTGAACAAACTGGTCTTCAAATTGAGCGTAACGACTATAACCCTTCCGTTATCACAATTTTTTTTTTAGAAACCAGACTAAGAACAAAACAGCATGTAAAAACAAAACCAGATGATGGACTTTGAGCTACAATGCAGTAGAAAGTGGAGAGCACCTTGGATTCTCAATCCAGTCAACAAAATAATACAATGGATCTTTCTGCAATAACATCCCATAGGAATTGTGCACTGCAGTTCTTACTTCAGACTGATAATGAAACATCACAGAAACAGGACAATTGTCTCAAGTATATGTCAATCTGACCTAAAACACCCACTTTCCACATCATCTTGGCAGTTAACTTTTCTCCCTTTTGCAAATAAGCTACAAGTATACATACCGCTTCAAAGAAAAAGAGAAGTGTATTTAGACCAAGTGCTATTAATTACAAATCACATAAGAGGTATGACGATAATCAATGGAAGACAAAACTCTTCACAGATAAAAGTTGAACACACGGGCTGAATTTTCCCCACAGAGGCAAGAACAGGAATCAGGTCTGTTTTGGATCCCAAATCCACCTACAGTGGGAAACTGATTAAAGACAAGATTTTGAACATGGTTAAGCCCTTAATTTGCCAGGACATAGGTTCCCTGACTAATTAGGGGCAAAGGCAAGCGCTTAAAGCTTAAGTGACAATCAGAGGCCATCCAGCTTCAGAGAAGCACCTGACTGAAGTACAAGTAACTGGGAGAGCACCTCAAAAAGGTGGTACCCTTTCAGCCGCTTCTTAAAAAGCTTTGATTTAAAAAAAAATCACAAAAAGCAGACAGGAAACATGCATGTGTGGATGGGTATGTAAGTGGGTGGGTAAGAGGTGGCATTCCTTGGTTGTACTCTCACCCAGGCAAAGGAGGCCTATAGGCCTGCCAGGAGTGCTGGCACCCCAGCCTGCCACTGGGTGCTCACCTTCAGATACTTAATCTGCCCCTATCACTTTGGTGGTCTCTCTTCTAAAAGCAAATTACTGCAGATGCTGGAATCTGAAACCAGCACAGAAAACACTGGAAAGTCCCAGCATTTTGTTTTTGTTCACAGATGCTGTCAGGCCTGCTGAAAGTTTCCTGCATTTTCTGCCAAAATGGTTGACATTGAGAACAGGTTGCGAAAAATGCAGGCATGTTGGCCTCGTAACTTTCAGGCCCATCCACCTTCATTCCCAAACTCAGCAGGGCCTGAAAATTCAACCAATGTTCCTAACAAAAAGTTTAATCAGTATTACCAAGGCATATACCATTAACATAACAATTATCTTTCTCTTTGAAGATCTTCCCTAGAGTTCCACACTACTTACTCAAATGAGTTTAAACATGTGTTTTCTTTTTACTTCTCCCACTACACATCAAACTTAAGTCATCTTCACTCAAAACCACCACACACATTGTGGCAGCCTTTCCAAGCCTGCACCAGTTAGTTTGATTGAATTTCAACTCTGCGCAACAGATGGGATTGTTTTGTCTGTTTAGAGAGAATATATTTTAAGAATTAGAAGATTTTTATGAAATTAACTGCTTAATCACATTAAGACCACCTGTGTGTTTGACTATGAAATGGACCCACCCACTTGTTTGACAAATGTTGATTTTTTTTTACACAGAGGGTGGTGGGGGCCTGGAACTTGCTACGAAGGAGCTAGTGGAATCAGATACAATAATGACTTTTAAGAAGCATCTTGACAAATTCATGAATAGGATGGGAATAGACGGGTAGGGTCCCTGGCAGTGTAGGGGGGGGGGTTTATTTCACATGGGCAGCATGGTCAGTGCAGGCTTGTGGGGGCAGAAGGGCCTGTTCCTGTGCCTTAATTTTCTTTGTATTTTGATCTGTTTTCTTTTCAAGTTCTTTGATTTAGGATAGTGACATTGGTACAAAAAACTTTGCTCATTCTTGTGAGCGATGCTTCAATGTTATGGAATAGCCATGGGCCCATATTTTCATGACTGCATTCATATTGGCAGATCGAAAAGGCATACAGGATACAGATGCAAAAGTCCTGTACCTATTTTTGCCTACACAGATTTTCATCCCTGTGGGGGAAAACCTCACGTATAAGTTCGGAGGGAAATTTAAGGCTCAACTGCCTGCACTAGAAAAATAATTCAGACCCCATTTTCATTAACCTTGGTGCTGCAGAGGACACAAAAACACCTCCTTATCAAGGTGTCATAAATGCTGTTGGGAAGGCAGACAGCAGGTGGTGAAACATTATATAGAGTTACTCAAACTGTTAATAGTTTGCTTAAATTACCAGATCATCAAAGTGCTGGCCTTACAGTCGGGAGGTGGAAGGGAATAGTGCGAGGTCACCTCAGGAGCTGCAACTTTACCTGGCAGTAAACTGGGCACCAGGCAGACCAGCTAAGCCAACACAGAAACTGTCTCTCTCTAAAGGAAGCCTCCAATCAGAAAATCATATTAAGCTACCTGGATGAACATTAATCAGTATAGTCACCAGTGCAGGAGTGTCTAGACAGATGGTCACAGAAATCTGTGGAATCACGCAGGAGGAACTGGTGCCTTGAACCAACAGATGACAGGCTCAGACAATAAGTCAAGGTTATGGTAGACCAAAATCTTTTTGCAACTACTTCGTTCCAGGACTCTACTGCCAATCTGTGCAGCATTCCACAAATGGCAGTCCACTGCTGCACTGCAAGAGCCAAATTTCTCAAGGTGCAAGAAGCAATTGATTGCACATGTGGTGACCTCCACTATCAAGCCCAAATGATTTATAAACCAGAGGACATTCTGATTTATACAGACATTTTATTAATGGTGTGAGACAACAAAAGAAGATACCGGTAAGTATGCCTTGTGCAGAAGCTAGTGTCAGAAGGTGGCCTTACCTTGGGCCTGCAATACTATCTGCCTGCATCTGGAGCCTTCACAATCTGCAAGTTAGTCTGTAGCCGAAACCCACCTCCATGCCATGAAAATAGGGTAGGCGGGCACCCCCACAGTGCAAAGTAAATGTTGAGGTTTGGAAAATTCCTGACTCAACAATGAAAACTGGACCCATGGTGTGAAGTATTTCAATTTTACTAATGCTTAATTCATTAGATCAAACTTGTACCCATAGTAACTAGCAAGTAAGTGGAAAGGAAGTGAATAGTGTCAGTAATCCTCATATTTTCCATTCAGGATTTCATAAATCTGCTTACAGATTTATTCACTGCCATTCTGCTCAGCCCAGATTGTTTTTCTTTCAGACAGTGCCCCCCCCCCCCCCCCCCCCACCCCGCCTCCCCCACCACAAAATCTTGGAACTAGAAATATTTTTACTGACAATTCACTTTGCTCATAATCTTTGCTCATTTTCAGTCCCCAGAATTTTGTTCATAATTATGAAAAATGCAGTTCTTGTGATATAGGATATTTCTTAAATGATGAGAGGCTGGGACATGTTCAACTTTAAAGCAACTGAGGTGTCCTCGTTCATGAGTCACTGAAAGCTAATCTATGGGTACAACAAGCAATTAAGAAGGCAAATGGTATGTTGACTGTTATTACAAGAGGATTTAAGTATAGGAACAAAGGTATCTTACTGCAATTGCAAAGAGTCTTGGTCAGACTGCACCTAGAGTCTCGTGTGCAGTTCTTGTCTCCTTATTTAACAAAAGACATACTTGCCATTAAGAGAGTGCAACAAAGGTGACAGGAATGTCTCACAAATAAAGATTAAATTTACTGGGCCTTCATTCTCTAGCATTCAGAAGAATAAGAGGTGATCTCAGACAAAATTCTTACAGCTTAACAGGGTAGATGCAGGAATGACATTTCCCTAGGCTGAGGGCCGAGTTTGCTTAAATTACCAGAACATCAAAGTGCTGGCCTTACAGTCGGGAGGTGGAAGGGAATAATGCGAGGTCACCTCAGGAGCTGCAACTTTACCTGGCAGTAAACTGGGCACCAGGCAGACCAGCTAAGCCAACACAGAAACTGTCTCTCTCTAAAGGAAGCTTCCAATTAGAAAATCATGTTAAGCTATCTGGATGAACATTAATCAGTATAGTCACCAGTGCAGGAGTGTCTAGACAGATGGTCACGGAAATCTATGGAATCATACAGGAGGAACTGGTGCCTTGAACCAACAGATGACAGGCTCAGACAATAACAGTCAAGGTTATGGTAGACCAAAATCTTTTTGCAACTACTTCGTTCCAGGACTCTACTGCCAATCTGTGCAGCATTTCACAAACAGCAGTCCACTGCTGCACTGCAATAGCCAAATTTCTCAAGGTGCAAGAAGCAATTGATTGCACATGTGGTGATTGGGACAGAAACAGAGTCACAGAAGAGGAAGCAGGAGATTTAGGACTGAGAACAGGAATTTCTTCACCAGGAGGGTGGTGAATCTTTGGAACTCTCTTGCCCAGAGGGCTGTGGAGACTCAGTTGTTGAGTTTGTTCAAGACTGATCAATAGATTTATACATATTAAAAACATCACGATTATGGAGATAGTGCAGGGAAATATGAAGTAGAAGGTTAGTTATGATCTGATTGAATGGCGGAGCGGGACCGAAGAGCTGAACGGTCTACTCTTGCTCCTATTTCTTACATTCTTAACTTTAAAATGATTCCATTTTCCTCTTTCTTTGCCACTGTTCTAATGGAAATTAAGACTTCACAAATTTTCACTCAACCATCTGAATTTAAAATATGCTGTGTTGGTGACAAACTGTTGAAGATGCTTACAAAGGACTGAAAGGCACTCAACAGGCCCGATTTTACCATCAACTTGTGCCCATTTTCGGGTGCGAAAACTTGGTAAAGTCGGGCGTGAGGCAAGTAGCGTGATCCATGACCTCCATGCCCCTTCACAAGTGTCTAAAATGGCCATGATCAGGACTGCACTCGAAATGGGCATGACATCAATTTAAATGCGTCTGCGTGCGTTTAAAATGACTTAATGGGCTAGGCACTCAAACCTACCTGCATTTCCTCCTTTACAACCGCATTTGCCTATCCAGATTTGACATGAAACGTATATGATGCGCAAAAGTCTGATTTGGACGCTCCAGCTTCTGAGGAGTTAAATTCAGAGCTTTCAGCGGTTCTCTGACTCAGATCTGTGGTGGTGGGGGCTGCGGGTCAGATGGCTCTCTCGTAAGGAGGAGAAGAGGCGGGTCAGATGGATCTCTGGTTGGGGGGGTGGAGCCTGTGAGCAGGGCATTCTCTGATGGGAAGGGGGAAAGGGCAGTCTGCTGCCACACCGCATGCAATGCTGGGGGTGGGGGGTGAGGTGGAAGGAGGTGTTGTGCAGCAGCATTTCAGGTGTGTAAGTTCTGCTCACAGACTTCTGCAGCGTGATTCAGAATCAATGCTGTATTTTCAGGCAGTGTGTTTATAGGGGCGCCTGAGAACAGGTTTACAAGTCGTACCTGAAACACTCCCAGATTCAGCACTTACAATCAAAATGGTAAAAATCGGGCCGAACATGTGCTTGACTGTTGGGAATTTGTTAAAAAACCTGAGTGACTGAATTTTGTGGCCCTATCATGGCAGGGAAGGGCTCAAAAGTCTACAGACTTTGGTGGGACTGGAATATCCTGTCAGCAGAAGGGGTAGTAAAATTCCATCCTAGGAAATTAAAGATTTGGAATGTTAAAATATACTCTAAAATACACTCCAGAACGCTCAGCAAAAAAAAACTGCTTACATTTTGTTAAACCAAAAGTCCTAAATCTTCCAGTCTCCAGATCATTGTAGGAATTGCCCAGAAATTTGAAATTTTGATTGGTAATTCCCCTGCTGCCTAGGGCCTTCCAAAAAAAAGTCTCCAATTCCAACTTAGTCAGAGACTATGGATGATTCTGATTTATTTATCAGGAAATAGTGGACAGAAACAAACATTCAAGGCCAACTTTGAGGTAACTATATTACTGATCCCCTAAACATTCACTGTCTCTCCCACTCCTCCCTAACTATTCCAACTCCCCTCCTGACCACCGATCCCTGGGTTCCCTAACTGACTAGTCCATACCACCCAATCCTTCCTGAGTCTCCCCAACCCCTGTCTGACCTGACAGCTGCCCTGTCAGCCCAACTTGACGAGACCCTGAGGTGACAACCACCTCAACCTGCCTAGCTCTGACCCACCTAACCTAGCTGCCACCTTACCCACCAGCCACGCTATCCACTTACCTCACCCACCATTTATGCACCTACTTATTCACCCATACACTAACACACTGAAAAGCAGCTAAATATCCCAGCTTCTGATTGTGTTAGTGAACACTTACCAGAAGACAGCAGCTTGTGCAGTTAGAAGGCGGCTTGGCTTATCTTCCTGTTGGTCCAGTGTTACGAAGAAGCAGCTGGACTGAGAGTATGCTCCACCTTTCTTAAGGAGCAGAGATCGGAAGACCAGGGCAGAAATGTGGAACTCCAGCATATAAAAGTATGATCATGTGCACACATATCATGTAATAGTTATGTCTACTAATGATTTGGAGATGCCGGTGTTGGACTGGGGTAAACACAATAAGAAGTCTCTCAACACCAGGTGGACTTTAACCTGGTGTTGTGAGACTTCTTACTATGTCTGCTAATGGCAGACTCAGCACAGTAATAGTCCTCTTGGCTAAGTCACAATTCAAACCCACTTCAGGACTCAAGCCCTTAGTCCATGCTGACACTGAGAAGAATTTATCCATGGTTCAAAATCATTAATAAATAAACTTCAAAACTTCAACTTTCAAACTAAGACCCTATCTGCTTCTCAGGAGAATGTAATAGATCATGTGATAGTATTTGAAGACAATATTTACTTAATGCAGCAATTGCTTTGTTGCCAACTGTTTGCATGAAGATGGGCTACAAAGTTACCAGGGTTTGGTTAGAATCCTAAGACAGAGTAACAGAGTTTACAGAGACCAATGAAGCTCATTCTAGAGGTTTAGCAAATTTCAACGTAAATTATCAGATAGTGATTACCAGTCTGAAAGAAACAATATAAAAATTTAAAAAGTATTAATACAAATATTAGCCATAAATTTGTACGTTAGAATTACTGTCTCTATGGTCTTATTTACACAAGTTCTTTGCATTCCAAACTTGCTGGCAATGAATTTATCAGTTTCTTGCTTCATTAACTTGTTCACTGGATCATGCCATACAACACGATGGCAGATAATGTTTAATTCCTGCACAATCACGAGAACAAATGTCAATAATTTGTTAAAACAAGTTGTTACTGATGTGTACACAAACGATGAATGAATTTCAGCCAAATGTATGCTCAAGACTTACAGCACCCAACGTTCAAAGTTTGTACAACTTCACTAAATTTCTTTAAAATATTAGCCATAAAATGTGGCTTCAGCACTACAAGTGCCATTTTGGTTCCAAATGCCATCTGTGGCATGTGTGCACAATTCCGGCAGAGCAAGTCAGGATCCTTCCCTACTGGAGCAGGGAACATCTCCCAGCTTGCTGTCCAGCGTTGCATAAGGGAGATGACTGACATTATGCCAGTTAGCTCCTGCTGCTTCCAATGAATGACATCTTGGCCTGAAAGAGAGAGGGAAGTGTGTCCATGAGTGAGTCCATTAAGAGGTGCAGATTGGTTTTAAGTGATGGTAGCCTAGCATAAACTTGGCCCTCAGCTGAGGCACGCAAACATACAGCAGTACGGTTAGTATTGAGCTGCATGCAGGAATAATTAAATGAACAGGCAGCACAAAGTGTACATGCCGCCTGTATTTGAAGAAATCGGCATGGGTCTATCCCACTTTGTAATTGCCACAACTGTTTTTGGAGGCCAGTGAAATTTGTACCCAGTAATTCCCAACAACTGCAAGGGCTAGAGCCATTCATGTTAATCTACTTTACAATCACAACAACTTGCATTTACGTGATTTTTTTCAACATAGCAAAACATCACAAGGTGCTTCAGAAAAATCCGATCAGACAAAAAGTTAACAAAACCAAAGAATGGCAACATTATGAGGGGTAAGCAATAAACACGGTCAGAGAGAAATATTTAAAGAGGGATCTAAAGGAGACAGAGGTGGAGACATTTATGGAAGGAACTGCAGAGCTTCGAGCTGAGAAGGCAAATGGCATGGCAGCCATTGATGGGTGAAGGAAGTGGGAAAATGGCAAGGCAGCAGTGTTGGAGCAAATACAATTTCTGGGGGATTGTAGGAGCTTAGGGAGACTGGGAAGGGTTGAGGCCAAACAGAGATTTGAAGAGGAAGATGAGAATTTTAAAAAGGTGGCACTCAGCAACTGGAAGACTATTTGGGTCAAAAAACAAAGGACGACGGGTAAATGGGATTGTGTGCGAGTCACGCAATGGGTAGAGCAGTTTTAGATGAGCTGAAGTTTATGAAAGCGTAAAGATGGGAGGCTGGCTCAGCAAATAATGGAATAACTGAATTTGGGTGAGGGTTCTGCTGCAGATAAGCTGAGACAGAGGCAGAAATGGACATTATGATGCTCTAGTTCAGCCACTGCCCTGAAAGGGAGCTTTGGAATTGGGGCCAAGACAACGGAGATTGAGGCAAGGGCCAAAGATAATGGGGTTAGTCTTCATCCAAGACAGAAACTTGATATTTCAGCAGATCAAATGAGCTTGAGCATTCAAGAATTAATTACAAATTGTAGCAATCAATTTTAATCTAACACGTAGTATAACCATTAGAAGGACAAATCATTGATTTCAAATGCTTTATCACAATATACTTCAAAATGCACAAGTGTCAACATCAAAACTTCTAGAGGAAGTCTGACTCTAGATTTCCACAGGAAAATATCTTCTGCCAAATATGTTCTTTTTAAAAAAATTAAGTTCATCGCAGCAAAAACAAAACTTATGCATATTTTGTGTTTATATTTCCAAATAGCACATCTGATTGTGTAAAGCTGCAGCTAAAAGGTCACAATTTTGTGTCTCATTGCACTCCCATTGTAACCACTTCCTTTCGTATTTCATGCACAAGTCCATACAGTTTTGCTTCTTCTTGCAGAAAAGCAAATCTATTTGTCTCAAAGCGCCAATAAAAATCCTCAAATCCAATAAAGTGTTATGATTAATTTATTCTATGAGCTTGAAACTGTGACCTTGATCACAAAACTTTATTCAGGAAGCTCTCTGAGTTATACATTGCTTTGTGGGTTGTCAGCTTTTTTAGGATGCTAGATTAGCTGTTTAGAAACTGTTTTGTCAGCTTTTCTCTGACTTCTGTAGGTTGGCACAAAAATAACTGCTCTAATGGGAAATGTGGAATAAACAAATAGCAGCGGCAGGTTCTACCTTGTTAACAGCAACATTTTTTAAGATTTCCTTTAAACCAGATACAGAAGCAATTTCAATAAAATAGTGATTTGCAGGTTTCAAAATTTCTAACAGGAAACTGGAAGCAAATTCAGTAACAGGTGTGCAAGGAATGGAGTCATAAATATGAGAAAACCATGAAATAGAACTATTTATGATCACCAACCATATTGAATGTGCCTCAAGTAATGAAACAGAACCACCTTTATTGTGCCAACATTATTGTGTGCTGTAAGCATTCTATGATTCCATGCTTAACATTTACAGCTACAATGTGCAAGCCTGCAGACTATGCTACTATTGTCTGGAGAAATAAAGGGAACTAAGCATAGTTTCTGCATTTGGAATTATTGATGACCCCAACAAATAGTGTTACTGTGGCAACAGTGCAGCCTATTCCATTGTGTTACCACATCAGTGTTAACACTGCCTCTTCCCTTTCACAACCCAGTTGAAATAACTACAATTCCTGATGATGGATCTCTAAAAGTGGCTGTATCTCATCCACAACATGGTCAGCACTTAGCCTTTAGTATTACCAAAATAGATTAACTGGTCTCTGTGGTATTGTTGTTTTGTGGACACCTGATGTGCACAAATTGGCTGGCATGTTTTCCTGAAGTTGTTTGCAACATGCTGAGGTTGTGAAATGCATTACTTAAAATTAAAAAGTTTTTAGGAATAGTTATTTTCTACTACTGTAAAAGATGGCAAATCAATATTGATTCCTAGAAACTTGTATTCTAACATAATGGCAGGAACTTTAACCTTGAGCGAGAGTTTATGATTATGGGATGAGCGTGGATGTAAAACCTTCCCATTGATAAAATTGGTAGCTGTATACAATCTGATGAAATAGTGTGAGGGACTAAGATTTCACACTGCGTGTCTTACAAAAATATATAGAGATTTGCTTATTGGTATCTCTAAAAACTTCAAACTGGACAAATACCTAAATTGCTAAATCTATTCCTATTTGTGACCCTGACCAAAATGTAGTATAGAAGAAACTACCTGGCAGTATAGAATACACTCGCACCTCAACTTCACAGGCCAAAATTCAAATGGAATTACACAAAGGCCACATATATTTCATAACCTAGTTTGGCAAACAGGAGGCTGCTTTGTCTGCTAAGGCAAAGGGCCCACAATCTTCCTTTCAACTCTTAATGGATGAGACATTTAACACTCTGAAGGACATCGAGAAGGGTGACACATCCCATGTCAAAGCTAGTGTAGAGTGGTTGGAGTCATGTGACATAGACCTTTAGTTTGTAGAATTGGTAATATTGCTTTGTTGAACTGAAAAGTCTCAAGTCTGCTTGATCATCTGAATAGCAGTCTCGCAGACGAGAAGCTCTGGCCCAGGTTGGACAGAGGAGACCCCGTCTCCATTGTTTCTGCTGGAAATTCTGTACCATTGCTACAAAACTGATTCATCTCTGCATGCTTATCTCATCAAATGAAATTAACGCCACTGGAAAAAGTGAATCATTTAGAATTGGTTCTCATCTCGTTGAGCTCTGTGAAGAAATACCTTATTGAACATTGATTCTGCATTCTAGAAGCTTTCTGGTGGCAGAGGTGGCCCGCCATTAACCAGCTGTGGGATCTTTCAGTCTCGCTGGTCTCTACAGAGTTTTGCATGCTCTTTAACCTCTGCCACCAGGCAATGTACCTTGGAAGTTGCCACTGGCACGGCAAGAAAATCCCATCGGCGAGAAGTGGCAGACAATTTCAGCCAATATTTACTTTCTCCGTGGTCTTTACGTTGCAAATCTTCTTTTACTCTAACTCTCTTTTACAACATGAATAGAAAGGAAGCAACATTACAACACTCTTCCCTCTGAGTTTGTAAATAAACCCTCTGAGTTCATCCCATCTCAAATTTTCTGTGGGCTTTAGTACTGAAAAATGGATCACACCAAAACTGCTTACAAAAGCGGGAAGCAAATCAAAACAAAAACTGTTTAGGATGAATGAAGGGAAAAATTAGTGCTGTTTAAATAAATCCCCCCGTCTTGTTAGTGACAACAGCAAAACATTCAGAGTCACAGATGTTTGCAGCATGGAAACAGGCCTTTCGGCCGAACTTGTTCATGCCGCCCAATTTTTACCATTAAGCTAGACCCAATTGCCAGCATTTGAGCCTTATCTCTCTATACCAGTCTTATCCATGTAACTGTTTAAATGCTTTTTAAAAGACAAAATTGTACCTGCCTCTACTACCACCTTGAGCAGCTTGTTTCAGATACTCAACACTCTGAAAAATTGCCCCTCTGGACACTTTTGTATCTCTCATCTTAAACTTATGCCTTTAATTTTAGACTGCCCTACCTTTGAGAAAAGATGTTGATTAGCTAGCTGATCCATGCCCCTCATTATTTTACAGACCTCAATAAGATCACCCCTCAGCTCCTACACTCGGAGATAAAAATATCCTAGTCTATCTAACCTCTCCTTAAAACTGAAACCATCAAGTCCAGGTAACATCCTAGTAAATCTTCTCTGCAATCTATCTAGATTAATAATATCCTTTCTATAATAGGATGACCAGAACTGCACACAGTATTCCAAGTATGACCATACCAATGTCTTGTACAACTTCAACAAGACATCCCAACTCCTGAATTCAATGTTCTGACCAATGAAACCAAGCATGCCAAATGCCTTTTTCACCACCCTGTCCACCTGTGACTCCGCTTTCAAGGAGCTATGAACCTGTATCCCTAGACCTCCTCATTCTATAACTCTCCCCACTGTCCTACCATTAACTGAGTAAGATTAACCCTGGTTCAATCAACCAAAGTGCATCACCTCACGTTTCTCTAAATTGAACTCCATCTGCCATTCATTAGTCCACTGGCTCAATTAATCAAGATCATGTTGAATTCTAGATAGATAGCCTTCTTCACAGTCCACTCTGCTACCTTGCATCTGCAAACTTACTAACCATGCCTCCTAAATTCTCATCCAAATCATTAATATAAGTAACAAATAAAGTGACCCCAGCACTGATTCCTGACGCACACCGCTGGTTGGTCACAGGCCTCCAGTTTGAAAAACCACCATCTGTCTTCTGTCATTAAGCCAACTTTGTATGTATCCAATGGGCTACCTGACCCTGGATCCCATGAGATTTAACCTTACGCAACAACTCACCATGCGGTACCTTGTCAAAGGCTTTGCTTAAGTCCATACAGACAATGTCGACCACACTGCCCTCATCTACCTTCTTGGTTACTCCTTCAAAAAAACTCAAATCAAATTTGAGACATAATTTTCCCACTCACAAAGCCATGCTTACTGTCCTTAATCCTTGTGTCTCTAAATGCCTATAGATCCTGGCTCTCAGAATACTTTCTAACAACTTACCCACTGCAGAAGTTAGGCTCACCTGTAGTTCTTCTTAAACAAAGACATAACATTTACCACCCTCAAATCTTCAGGCACCTCACCTGTGGCTGTTGGTGATTCAACTATCTCTTCTAGTGGACCCGCAATTTCCTTCCAAGCCTCCCACAACCTCCTGGGATGCACTTCATCAGGTCCCAAGGATTTATCTACCTTGATGTACTTTAAGACTTCCAGCACCTCCTTCTCTGTAATATGTACATTCCTCAAGACATCACTATTTATTTCCCCAAGTTCCCTAACATCTGTGCCTTTCTCACCTTTTCTTGTTTCCTGAACTTCGTGCTCATAACATAAAACATATTAGTGTAGGAATGGAATATTTACTTCATGTATTCAGTTACCACATCAAGCAATCCCAGATAAAGCACTGCTTATGTCAGGCTCCCTCTGTTCTTTCCCAACAACTATCTCAAACTTGGATCCTAGATCAGTTTTACATTTCTGACAGCAATCAGAAAGGTGGTCAATTTGATGCAAATTAGGTATAATTTTATGCTGTCCAATGTTCACTTAAACTGGATTGAGACAGTCCAATTTATTTCACATAAATCCCTTGCAATCAGATAGATGAAATGGTAACTCTAATTTCAATACTTCTAAAACATACCAGCTGGCCATCAACGAACTATAGCAATTTACATTTATACAGCACCTCTTAACATGTAAAAACTTCCAAGGCATTTCACTAGAGTATTAACAAAATCTGACACCAAGTCACATGGAGCAATATTAGGCCAGGTGACCAAAAGCTTGGCCAAAGCTGTCATTGTGAAAGAGTGTCTTAAATGAGTAAAGAGAGTTAGCACAGGCAGCAACAACTTTAAGGGAGGGAATTCCAGAATTGGGTTCTTGGCAACTACAGGCCTGGCTGCCAAAGGAGGAGCAATTAAAATTGGGGATGTGTAAGAAATCAGATGGAGGAGCTCAAATATCTGAGCTTTGTAGGTCTGTATGTGATTAGAGTGGGGAGAGGGCTATTGAAATGATGAAAGTTTTAAAATGGAGGCATTGCTCAACCAGGAACCAATATTGATCAAGAAGCAAAGGGGTAATGGGTAAACTGGACTTGGTACAAGTTAGAGTATGGATGGGAGGAATCTGACCAGGAGTGCATTGAAAGAGTCAAATCTAGAGGTAATAAAAGCAAGGTTGAGGGTTTCAACACAAGTTTAGCAGAGGTAGTCAGGTAATGTTACGGAACTGGAAGTAGGTGATCTTAGTGATGGTATTTTTATGTGACAGGATGCTCACCTCAGTTTCAACATACGAGAACAATCTGGTTCAGCTTCAGATAGTTGCCATGGAGAGGGATAGAGTCAGTGGCTAGGGAAGACTGTGGTGGAGTGCATGAGCAAAGGCCTACACCTTCCTCAGATTTAACTGGGAAGACATTTCTACTCATCCAATATCAGATAAACAGTCTGACCCAGTTGGAGCGTTCAAGTGAAGTGATGATGAGATAACTTTTGTGAGTCATCTGAAAATGTGTGGAATCTATCATGTTTTTGGATAATGTCACAGAAGGTAGCATGCAGGGGAGAACTAGGGAGAAACAAGGACAGATCTTTGGGAAGCACCAGAGATAACTGTATGAGCCGCAAGTGAAACTTTATTAATGATTCGCTGGACAATTGGACAGATACAAGAGGAACGAGGCAAATGGAAGATTGAGCAGGTGGCATAGTGGTTAGCACTGCTGCCTCATAGTGACAGGGGCACAGGTTTAATGCCAGCCTTGGGTGACTTGTGTGTAGTTTTCACATTCTCCCCAGTCTACGTGGGTTTCCTCCAGGTGTTCTGTTTTCCTCCCACAGTTCAATTAGGTGAATTGGCAAGTAGGTGCCCAAATTGTCTCTTAGTTTCCAAAGATGTGTAGGTTTGGTGAATTGGCCATGGCAAATGTGCAGGTCTACAAGGATGGGCGGAAGGGAAGGCCCGGGTGGGATGCTCTTTCAGAAAGTCAGTGCAGGGTCTGTGGGCTGAATGGCCTCCCTCTGCACTGTAGGGGAATGATGTTCTCCACTCCATTCTCCTCCAACATGTCAAAGGTTGAAGATCAGTAGAGTAGGACAAATATGTACAGTTTACCATGGTCATGGTGAAATAGGATATCATATGTGACTCTGATAACAGCCAATTTGGAATTACAATAATGGTGAAAACCTACTTAGAGAGATTCAATGATAGACACAAGATGGACTCGGATTTGGGAGGCAACGGCACATTCAAAGAATTCAGTGAGGGAAGAGAAATTAAAGACGGGAGAGCAGTTTGCAAAGTGATAGGGGTTAAACGTTGAAGGGGAAAAAGGACAATACCTGGAGTTGTGAGAACATTGCAACATCAAATAAAATGGAGTCAAGGAAGGAAGTTGGGTAGTCAGCAATTTAGTGGGAAAAGGATCGAGTGAATAGGAGGTGGGTCTCATGAACAAAGTAAACTCAGAGGGTACAAGTGTTGAAAGGAGAGAAATGAGGGAAAGCTTAGGGCTAAGGCCGGAGATCCTTGGAGGAAGTGTGGCCTAGGAGGCAAGCAGAAGGAGCAGAGACAGCTGAATAAAATATCTGTCCAACTTGGTAAGAGACTGGCAAAAAAAGGAGCCCCCCACCCCTTGCAAATGGGTATAAAGATTTAATAATTTCTGAAGATAATTTAAAATTAAGACAAACTTACCCGAATAGAAAATGTGTCCTGGTTAGTCTGTTTGGATTCCCCTTTATTACAGGTCATCTAACAAGACAGAAAGCAACTCATTTTTAAAAGAAATGAAAAGTAAAGCAAGCCTATGCCCCGTTTATATTTGGTGCTCCTCTCCCATCCCATCGTCCCACTACACAAAAAACCCACTAATGCAGTCGCTAAAAACTGATCTGAGATTCAACATCTAAAAATATTAATGCTAGGGCACAAATACAATGCTGTGCCTTTAAACGTACAGATGTCAGTAACTACAAATTTTGTAAAAAGTAGTGCCACCTGGGTTTAAGCCAGGTCGTTTGGACCAAGAAATATATTAACAATTTTGCTGTCATATTACTCATCTTGTACTCCTCTAGAACCTTTTGCCAGAAGTTGAATATTTGGCAAAAATACTGTTACAAGCACAGAATAGAGGGGGAGTGTGAAACTACACAAAAAATAAATCAAATTTTCATAAACATCCATTTAAAATCTGTGTTACAGCAAGATAGACAAACTACATCAAAGAGATAGATAAACAAGTGGGCAGTAAAGACTGGGACTCAACAGGGCAAGTGCACAAGAGATGCACATATATGCAGGCAGGGAATCACACTGCTAATTTATAGTAATGTTTTTACATTAAAATCAGACCTTTTCTTCAAATAATCATAATGTATTTTTGAAGTAATTAACAATTTCGCTCAGATTTGTGCAGCGATAGAGAGGCTCCCCACCATGGCAAAAATAACGGAAATTTCTGCAAGTCCTGCTCCCAAACAAGGCATTTCCTATTTTTGTGGGGACAGGACTGGAGTCTATGCAAGTGTGTTCTATGGAAGTATTTAAATCATCAGCTCCCTCTACTGAGGGTAGATTTTGGCAGACCAGAACCCCAAGACCTGGTGTGAACTTGGCGGATTTGTTTCGATAGTCAGGAAGGTAAGGCACACCATTGGATACAGTCCTGGTAGACTTTTGAGTGAGGCAAGGAATCTTTTAGGGAGGGGAAAGACAACCTCTGAAATTGTTAAACACAAACATGTGTGCATAAAAATTGCATAAACTCATTGGAAATGTCAAGCTGTCAAAGGAATTTAACTCTGACGGGTTTCAAATTTTTTTTACCAAAGTGTGACGTTAAAAAGAATCGGCCCTGGTTATTTCCAGGTGCAGCAAGCCGAACTTAGAATCTAGCCTGCTCCCAGAAATGAAAATTGCTATCGGCTGCCAGGTGGTCTCCCATCTCTGCATTCCAAACTCAGGAGTAAAATGGGCCTTTGTACTTCCAATAGTAAAGATTTTTCAAGTTTCTGACGGGAATTGGAAAAACTAAAGATTACACAAGAATTCTCTGTACTTTCATCCACAAGACATTCTAAGTAGTTGAGATTTACTCAAACATAAATGAATAGGTTTTTTTGTGGCATTCCACTCACTTACCACCTCATGAGAAATTTATAGAATCAGATTATAAAATAGAAACTATTATGATGGGTGCAAGATGTTGAGACGCTTTACAGCAGATTCAATGTCAATTCATAGTCAGTATAAGCAATTGCAAACAGCAGTTACCTATGGAGCCCTTTGACCTCAGTAGATACACAGATTCCCATAGATGGGAAGGTTTTTAAATGAAGGCTCACTGGAAACAAGTTGTAAATTTTTTGCCAAACATTCAGCACGAATGAATTTTGGGCTTTATTTGGTTTTCCAGGATTTACAAATAAAAGTTATCTTTAATGTAACCAGTCATCCATTATTATTTACATGCATAATGTTGTACCGTGTTTAGCTTTTCCCCAGGTGGCACATTGCTTTTTACACAAAGAGATCTTTAATTCTTACATTCTTCCCTTTTCCTTACAACAGGTCACTTTTCTCTCACTTGCTGTCACCCTCCATTATACTGACTGAGGCCAGCAAGCACCCTGCTCCCAGGGTTCTACCAATGCCACACATGGGTCAGCTAATGGAGCCACAAGAGTAACCCAGGCCAACTTACTCTACATTTTATTTCCCCTTAAAAAGGGAATTCTATGCTTTCACTTGGCAGTTCTCCTCCCTTGAGGCTGAGAACTCACGATGGGAGGAATCACAGGTTAGGGTCTGGTATCTGACCACTCTTTAATTAGTCAATGCATTCTTCTGCATGGCCGTTTGATTTTAGAAGTTTCAAAACAGGAAGGCATTTTTTTTGTGCTAAACCGAACTGCACTGTCTGCTATCAAGCATATTCCAAAACCATTATGTAAACCAGTTATACAAAAGCCTAAATTGAAATTACTTCCAAAATAAAAAAAATTACACTTGAGCAAAATATTTTTACAGTGAACTTAAAGGTCCAATTTAAATAGAGACAAAAATATAGTAGGATTTGTTTACAACTGTAGAAGATGCTGCAACGTCAGAGATCAGATACTGTACCGTGAATCGTGTCTGTCACCTGGAAACCAGAGTGCTCAAGGCACGATCGCAAAGGCACGATCGCATGGGAGCCTGCAGCAGAGAACATATGCAAGTACAGCCAAGGTGGTATAGAACCCCCACAACATACGCAACTCCACACATCAGACATTACGGCAAAGACGTCACAGATTGAGATCCGGTTTCTTTCAAAGATAATTTTAAATGATATCATTTTACAAGATTTCTTAAAAATTATCAATAAACCAACCAGTCTAATTTGCCTAGTCAGATTTCAATTCTTGAGGGATGGCCTATCACATTAGATGGGATTAATTTGGTCATACTTGCAAGTCCAAATGGCTTTTTGTTGACAGATTAACCAAGCCCAAGTTGGTTTAAAAATACAGTACTAACAGCTGAGCTGGGTATAAGTCTGGACATCATGAAGTTTATTTGAAAAACATCAAATTTATAACAACATTTACAATATTATGCAAATAATTGCTGCCTTGTTGTAGTACCATTCTTGTTTATATTTTTTGCGAAGCAGATTTAATTTAATTTTTCCAAGTACTTTTTCTAACTTGAAAAACAGAATTCTACTAGATACTGCAGTTGATTTGAATAGTAGAACACATGGTACAAAGCTAAAAGAGGTGTGGCAACAGCAAAAGATTTACTGAATCAACAAAGCTTCTCCATTGTGCTTCAGTCTTTTAGCTCATTATCCAAACAGTAATTTACACATCTTCCATTTTTCTATCTAAAGGTTTTGTTCAGCAACAAAGTTACATATTTGGACACGAAACCTCTCAAGCCACTACAACTTGGGCATTGACCAGGTGACATTACATGATGGCAAACTAAAGATGAAACAAATTTATGATTTTATTATGTTCCATAAGTTTGTAGTAGTTAAAGATCTATAACGAAATGAATTTGGCAAGCTATTTTAACTGCTGGCCATCAACAGTAGGCTGGATTTACTTACCAGTGCCTTTAAAGTTGTAACTATACTTCATATTTTAGTTCACTTGGCCAATTAAATGCATTCTAGAAATTTATTATTCCTGAACCCACAAATATAATTAGGTTTCAAACCTGTGCTTGAATTTGAAACATTTGTTATCACAATCAACCTAAATCCTTTGCACGGATTACGCAACTCAGAAGTAAAAGTTGATCACGTGATTTCAGATCATATGACCATCACATGCTTTTAGTCTTGGCTTGCCCAATTTTAACCCTTTGGCTTGCCCAATTTTCTCAAACATATTTCTACAGGCACCAGGCTCCCTGAGATACATCTTTGCCCAAATGGCCATTCTCTCATGTGTGAAATTTAGCCATGAGTGTCAGCTGGCTATTAAGTGCATTGCAACTTAACAGTTGAGATGGCTCAGTCATCACCGGATGTTGAAATTCAATTCCAACTAAAAGCTGTGGTCAGGAACAGGAACCATTGAGGTCTAGTCCCCAACCTGAAATCAGCTAACAATGTATACATTTAAGATTAAATGTTATTTTCTGCTTTGCATAGCTTGCTTTTCACTGGATAAACTTGCTTAGCCTTTAGGTCTCACTTGTTTTATCAATTGTAATATTATTTACTTGTACAGAATTATACAGTTAAAATAAAATTGCCAGTTGAGATCTACTGGAAACAAATTTATCTCATGACCTCAGGAATGACATAACTCACTCACCCTTTGGGAATGTTGATTAAGTCTCAGCACAGCTCTTCCCCAATCAGAAATCCTCTGCAAGTGCTCAACAAAAAAATGACTTTTTCATCCTAAACAAAGACTGTAAGCACTGACAGCCTGCACAAAAATTCTACAACTATCCCCATTTTAGATTCCAGCAATTAAATAAAAAGGTAAAATTGATCATGACCACTGTGTTTGCTACATACCAGCACTAGGATTATATTTTTAAAAAGTATTACATTGCCTGACAAATTAAAATCTTATAAAGGGAGTTAGCTACACACTTCTCCATGTCTCTCAACAACATAAAATTGTTACCAAATTTTATGTTTCAAGGTAACTTGGAAGAAGACAATCTGTGCAGAAATATTTTATTCCTCATACAAAATTATAAAATACTCCTTCAGTGAAATCAGAAACTTTGACCTCAATCCACTGTACAGCAGGAGGGGTAGTTCTATACAAACTATTTGCTTCCAAGTTTAAAGCATTAAACAGAGGAACAAGAAGTTGTGGAGAGACACTGACAAGTTGTACAAATATATGCAACATTTGTGATTATGGGACAACTCAGTAGGATGTATTTACTATTTATTTATTTTGAGCCATAACACCAACTCAACCAGGCACAGCATACAATAGAACTGCTGTTCATCTTTCATACTGGGAGGTCATATATTTCAATACCAACTTGTACTGTAGCATATACACAAAGTAAAAACCAAGATATATGCCTATGATTTTTCACTAATCCGTTTTTTTTTGGTTATTAATCTTGCTATAATATTCATTCAATTATGATTATCACTTTTTTCAACATTTATGTTACTGGCGGTATTGGAACTTTAAGTATTATTCAAATCATGTACACAGCAAATATTTTTGTTCAAACATGGTGGTTAGAAAATAAATAAGCAGCCAGAATTGAAATTCTACACAGTCAACTATGTTCCTTTGACAATAAAAACAGCTCTATTTGCTCTAGTTCAGTTTTGAAGATTAACTTCCCATTATAAACACGCAATATGTATAAGATATTCAATTTAAATAATAAAACTGAAATCTTGCATTGAAAGTTTAATGGCATGTGCAAGTTCAGGTGCATTTGAGTCATGCAGTCAAGGATGATTCCAGGTTTAATCTCACTCTCTGTCAAGTGAGTTAACTTAATCCTGAAATGACAACAGTGGCACATGGGAATGGGGTCATAATTGAAAGAGGCAAAAAAATTCAACCAAGGAATCTGATCTTAATCACTACCCAAAAATCATTTTGGAAAACGTGCAGTTGGCCGATGGTTACGGCAAAAATCAAACGCAGGACAAATAACCTGGAATATCAATGGTTTAAAGGCATACCTGAATGAGGGCTGCCAGCGCCCCACTGAACCCACCTGTATGAATCATATTCAGGAGGTGGGTATGGAGCTGGTGAAAAAGAAGCACCTGTAACTTTGAAACCTCAATATTTAGTGATCTCAATGTTTTCACAACACAAGTTACAGAAAGAAAAAAAACTTTAAATATTTCCAATAGCACTGTTCTTTCCTAATCAAAAAAAAATCAATCTTACATTTGACTGTAAAACAAATTTTAGATGAAGTCTAAAGAATATTTTAAGACTTCAATAATAGATTATTTTATTGGCTTCAAGGGATAAAGGAAGAATACGATTATTGGGTTTGTACAGGTGATCAGGTGACACTAATTTGACACCAGTGAACTCTGCTCTTCATTTATAATGCAAGACAGGAGAAAATCTACTCATGACAAAATAAATAGCATCTTGAATGTTGAGATTAGAATAGTAGGGGTATGGGTTTCATTCAGGGAGAGAGAAGTGAAGTTGTAAATGGAAGGCAGAAACTTAGGAAGCAAATATTCAAGGTCTAGGAAAATGCAAGAAAATAAATAATTATTCAAAGCAAGGTGTCTGGTAAATAAGGCAGATAAGTGGGCACTGACACCATGTGAGTATAGCTATTACTGAAACATGGTTTAAAGGGTAGTGATGACAGCTTAAGATTTCTGGTTACAGAAATATGAGAAGGGGGTAAAATAGGAGGGCAGATCAATAATTTAGACTCAAGTGTAGGCGAAAATGGTTAAGAAGTTTGCAGATGATGCAAAAATTGGCTGTGTGGTTGACAGCGAAGAATAAAGCTATAGACAGCAGGACATTAACAATGAACTGGTCAGGCGGACAGAAAAGTGACAAATGGAACACAATCTGAACGAATGCGAGGTAATGCACTTGGTCAGGGTAAGCAAGGCAAGGGAATAAACAATAACTCAAAACATACTGAAGTAAAGGAACAGAGAGATCTTGGAGTACAAGTCTACAAGTTTCTAAAGGTAGCAGGACAAGTAAATAAAGGTGGTTAAGACATATGGCACACCTTCCTTTAGCCATCACTTGTTTTCCACTTTTCAAAAACTTTTTCATTCTATCTCATCTTTCCAATATCCAATACAAGATCAATAGAAATTTCTTCAAGTAAATATTGGGAAGGCTGAAGCCGTTATTTGGTGGTCGCTATTTAAAATTACATTCCCTAACTACTGACTCCATTCCACTCCTTGGCAACAGTCAAGACTTAATCTGTTCACAGACTGTGTGTTTATACTTGATCCAGAGATGAGCTTCCAACTACACTGTCATCAATAATACTGCCTATTTTAACCTCCATTTCTTCACCCATCTCAATACATCTGCTACTGAAACCCTTATTCATATCTTTATTACCTCTAGGCTTCACTACCCAAGGCAGTTCTGACTGGCCTCTCACATTATAGCTTCAATAAACTTGAAGCCACCCAAAATGCTACTGCCCTAACTCACACCAAATCCCATTCACCTATCACCCCTGTGCTCACTAACCTACTCTAGCCAGTGGTCAAGCAACAACTTCAATTTAAAATTCAATGTTTTCAAATTTCTTTATAGTCCCACCCTTCCTATCTCTAGAATCTCCCCCAGCCACACACTCAGTTACCTACACTCCTCTAATTTTGGCCTTTTGGGAATCCCAAATTTTAATTGCTCTGCCATTGGTGGTTGCACCTTCAATTGCCTATTAAGCTCTGCAATACCTTCCCAAGGCCTATCTACCTCGCCTTCCTTCTATGACCCTAGCTCCTTGACTAAGCTTTTAGTCATCAACCTACTCTCAGTTTATGGGGCTTAGTATTATATTTTGTTCTCTAACGTTTCTGCAAAGAACCCTGAGATGCTTGATTATGTTAAATATGTGTTGTCATTGTAATTTATCAAGATATATAACAGCAAGAAAATTCTGCTAGAATCGTCTAAAACACTAGTTGAACCATAAATAGACTACCGAGTACAGTTCTGGTCACCAAATTACAGCAAGGATCTGATTGCACTAGAGAGGATACAGAGGAGATTCAAGAGGATACTGCAGGAATGAGGAGTTCAGGTATGAAAAAGACTGTATAGGCTGCACTTGTTTCTTTTGATACAGAGGGTACTGAAGAGAGATTAAATTGGGGATATAAGTTCTCAAGGCCTTGTTAGAGTGATCACAACCAGGCTGAAATAAATATAAATTTAAAATAACGGGCAGAAGGATCAGAGGAGAACTGGTTTCATTCAGAGGTTGAAGATCTGAAATTCATTGTTTTAAAAAAAAATTTCCTGGGAATGCATTTCAAGGGCTGTAACCTATCAAGAGCTGGAAAGTGGGATTGGATGGATGGCTCTTTTTGGCCAGCAGTCGCTATGAGCTGAATGGCCACCTTCTATATCGATATTTCCATTTAATTTGAACCTTCCAAACCCAATTTAAATAAATTACAGCACATTATGCATCATTTTACTGGTAGGCACTCCAACACTGTAAGCATGTATTATATCTAATTTACCATTTACATTTGGAAAAGAATGAAGTAATCTCCGTACCTTTTGTTAAAACATTAAAAGATCATCTTTCTCTACCTTCTCATACCAATCAACACCATTGAATGAGTAGAAAGGACTGGTAGGCACTTCGCTCCTATGCCTCCTCTATACTCAGATTGAGTGCGTAGTAATGGATGTTGAGGTCAGGAGTGGAAGGCAAATATTTGGTCACAGACCCTTAAATTTTCCTTTCCTCTGGACAACCATTTTGTTTCCAATTTACACCTTCCTAAACACAGCAACTATGATCAGATATTTACTGAAAAGGAAATAAGAAGAAAGTACAATATCTTTTTTTTAAAAAAGCTGTTTCATACAGCAATCAATATGTTTTCAATTTTGCGTTATACAAATCAAACGAATTGTGCAGTTTAAACTGCAAGCATGTATATGCCATGCCAGTTTTGGCACATGAAGTTCTGACACTATCCGGAATTTCTGTAAAAAGATAAAAAAAAGATATATTGTAGAATACTTACTGCATCATTCTGCAGAGAATGCAACCAGAAGTATCAACATAAACAGAATCTATAGCTGTACTTAGTTTGTGCAAACTGACATTTTATTTTACTGTCAATATTTCATTTGATTACAAACATTATCAAATCTGAAGATGTTAACAAACTGAAAAGCTGAAAGTTCGTCGAGAAGTTTAACATTGTCTTTACTCAAATATTTAAACTGTAAATTAACCAACCTTGATTCATTCCAATGATACAGCTTTGGAACAAGGTTGGTTTGTAACTTAATATCATTGCCATCAATTCTGTATTTAATTTCTATGGAATTCCTAGCACAGTTGTCAGTTAACAAAGAAAACCTTCCACATATGACTAAGACAAAATTATTTCCATAGCCCTACCCATAGATTGTCAGCTAATTGCGCAGGAACAACTTTATGTTGTTATCTGGACTTGTTAGGGTAGATTGTGACAATTTTTTATTGCAAAATTGAAACTGATCATTACATCTGTGCCTACTAAAAATATTTCAGATTTGGGCATGGGGGGTAGGTTGCACATCAGTTCATTTCCGCTTCCTTATTAGTACTGTGATGCACAGCAATATAATCTACTTATATTAAAGCATCACATTATGGCAATTTCATTTGGTCATATGATTCTCTCCCACTCTGCCTCCTCCCCCACCCCTAGTAGCATGTATCTGTTTTTGTTGGCAAGATCCAATCTAAATGGCAAGCAGGAGCTCTGTGCATCAGTTTTGAGTTATGTTACAATAAAATGTTTGGTTTTTATTCAGCTATTCTTTGTGGATATGAAGACGCTGAACAAGTTAAGTTTTCCAATGAACATGCTTGTTATTACGAATACAAAATTCATATACATTGCTTAGAATGTATATGAAGGAAGTTAACAGCATGACTTCTATGAAGATACAGAATGAATAAGTAATTAGCAGCGGACACATTTTGACTCACACTCACATTTTAAAATGTTATAACTATATTAAAAGACATTCAGTTGGAAATATTTGAACTTTTGAGTGCATTCTGCAATACAGGAACACAGATTTTCAATGTGGACAATGTGTGAATTATGCAGATCTTTAACCAGACAGAATGAAGTGAAACAATTAAGTACATACCACAGATATTTCTCCCAAGCTAATTATTAAACCCCATGCATTTTTTAGATGGAATTGTAAGAAGTGTATTAAGATACACTTTTAAATTGTAAATTACAAATAAGAACATCCAAGTTACTTGAAATTTAGTTTCAAGATCTATTTAATCTTAATGAATTAAATAAGGTACTGGCTAGAATCACAGAGCATGGAAACTTGGTAGCCCATGTGAAATCATTATAACTGGGTGTTAAGTTATAATCACCCATCAATTTTCAGTTATTTCAAACTATCACAGGAAAGAAGAATCATCAGCACATATTTTGCTTTATTCTGTATAATACTTTAACTGGAAAACAAAGCTTGTTCAATTTATTGTGCTTGATGTACTTGGGCAAAAATAGATGGAAAAACAGGACTCTGCGATCAGTTACTTAAAAAGCTGAGAAATTAATTACCTGTTTGACATTTTGCTGTACACAATTCTTCAAAGTATTGCAGTCATGTACAAATAAAAAAAAATTGGTACATGACAGTGAAAAAAATTACACAGAATCAAAACCTGTAGTTTTAATTGTAATTAGTAAGTTAGGCTCCAATTTGAATCCAAGCAGTCCAAACTTCCACATATTTATACTAATAACCTGTGTTCAGTTCTAGCACTCAGCATCACTTCAGGAAGAAGTTGGGTGCCATAGATGCACCAGAATGATGTTAGTTAAAAGGGTTGAACTATGAAGGCAGGTTGTGTAAGGTAGGTCTGTATTCATTTAATTACAACAGGTTAAGGGATCAATTGAAATATTTAAGGCAATTAAGTGATTAGCCTTTTAGATATTTCCTTTGGTGGGGGAGTCCAGAACAAGAGGGTACAAGTGCAAAACTAGAGCTGGCCATTCAGGGGAGACTTGTATTATCACTGCTATATAAACATTCAGCACTTTTGCTTATCGATAAACAGAAGCCATAGTAAATTTACACACTCACACAAACATACATTTACTGGCTTACTAATAATTCAGGGAGCAGTATCAAAATTCTTCATGAACTGTGGGGAAAATCATCAGCAGGTTAATTATTTTGATCATCCTTTAGTGGGGTTGGAGAGGATCATAGTTTTGAACCTCATGTGGATAAAACGTGGATTTAACATTTCTTAATGTCACTAAACATTAATTGGAAATATTTAATTTCAAGTCTACATCATCACATTAAAATAATCGAATACAAAAATACACTTTCCACTTATGCAAGAGAATAGACTGTCAAATGTTTGAAAGAAAACTGTACTTGTGGTTCTACACAATGATATAATGATTAAATTTTTTAATTATTTAAGGAAGTGTTGTGATTACTAAATCTCAGTCTGCATTTTCTGTTTAATAGTTTGAATACAGAATTCTCACCTTCATTCTACTGAAATAAATGTTGTGCAGCCATAAATGTTTTTAAATTTGCCTTTCCTAAGTGTATATCCATCAGCATGTTCCCAGTCCCACTGCTTTATTTGAAGGTTGAAACTAAACTGCTTTTCTTCCACTCTTCCCAATCCCTAATGTTAACTCTTTTGCATTATTCTGGTAACTTTATTTTTTAATAATATTTATTACTCTATCATTTAAATAAGCCACGCTATTTTACATAGTGGATTTGTTAGTCTGATACTTTATTAAAATTAAGTTTTATAATCTTGATCTTATCTTTTTTGAAACACTTCATTTGATGAGTGATATTGCAATTATGCGTGAATTTGTTGTTCCTGTTTTCTTCTGCTACAAAATGGATGACAAGCGTTGGTGATTTTATCTTCTGACTGGATGACAATTTTTTGATAATGTGTACATGCCCATTCAATATTTTGAAGATTTTATTCATTGTTTCTCCACTCCTTTGAAACAGTTAATTTCATCTTTTCTGACTATGTGAATCATAAATTATCAACACATGTAGCCATCAAGGCAAAAACCATTACTGAAAATCATCCACAACAAGAAAAAGCACATATTATTGAATCTATATATGAACGTACGCTTTCAAAGGTAATGTTAATTTGGTACTGTGAAGCAAAGCAGCTAATTTTTCAAGAATTACTTTCTATGTTCATGAAAAAATGTAAGTTTAGTATGCCAGAAATAAAGACCTATTTGCAATATGGGGAAATTTGGGACTTTCTCCCCCAAGTACCTGCAGATGCCAAATTAATTGCAATTTTCATGACTAGGTGACAAGTGTTTTGTTAGACTAAAGGTATTAAGGAATATGGGAGCAAGATGGTGAATGGACAGATCAGCTCTGATCTAACTGAGTACCAGAATATGTTGGCAGTTTGAATGACCTTGTCTATTATGAACTGAGTTACTACCAAAATAATTGCAATATACATGTACAATGAGGTCTGGAGTAATCAGATTATGAACTGTAAGATTTGTAAAATGCAACTTCTATTTTTGTGGATGATAAGTGGACAGTCTTTTGAAAGTAGCAGACAGTTATTTTTGCAGTCCACCAAAGTTAGATGCAATAGAAACAAAAATAAATTTGGACAGATTGCTCCTCTGATGATCAATCTTACATGATTAAGTTTATATTTTCACTTTGGAACAGAGACGCACGTGCTGAATGCAGATTTCAGAAAACCCCAAATTCTCATTTCTGTATTCCAAATATGGAAACTCCCCTCCAGGGCATCATACGGTGAAAATTTACCAAGTAATATAGGTATCAGCTTTACTCAGTAACAGCACCTCATTATGTAATCAATGACTTGAGAACAGTGCAGCAGATTTCCAACCTGCACTTCTGTCAAGTGAGCCGAGTGGAATGACACTGATTTTGTGCTTGCATCTCAGCATGAGTCAACAAATTGGAAGAATAGTTAGTTGGCTGCAAGACAGGAACTAGAACAAAGGCAAGGGGTATCTATTCACAGTGGCAAAAGATGGAAAGTTTGTCACACAAGGATCAATGCTGAGACCTCTTGTTTACTACTCATACTAAAAATTTAAACTCTGAAATAAAAGTACAAATTTGTGGACAACACTAAATGGGAGGGATGGTTAACACTGAGGTGGAATGCAAAAATGACAAATAGGTGTGCAAAATGAACATATGACTATTAAATGAGTACCACCATTTTGGTTAGAAAACAAGGTAAGCACCTATTACTTTTAAGAGTCTAAATGGGCTCATGAAGCAAAGGGGTCTATGGAGTACAAATATACAATTCACTGCAAATTCTGATTAAGGTCAATAAGTCCATAACAAATGCAAACCAAACTCTAGGGTTATTTTAACAGGGGTAGAATTAGAAAATAGAGAAGTTATGCTTTATTGAACTTTGCTCAGTATATCCTTGGGAGTATTGCATACAGCCTAGTCACATATTATGGAAAGGATATGAAAAGCAACTGGAGAAGATGTAACAAAAATTTTAAAGGGTGATTACAGAAATACATGAATATAGATATCCAGAAAGGATAAACAGACTGGATCTCTTATCTTGAGAGCAAAATGCTGAGGGGTGACCTAATAGAGATCTTTATGGCAATGAAAGATTTTTGACAGGATAAACACAGAGTAGGAGCAGGATTTACCCACCAATGTCTACGGCTTTTATGTGGCTTACCCATCCCGCCAGCAGAGAATCCGCTGTGTATTGGGGGCGGAAGGAGGGGGTTGTCTTTGGCTGGACCATAAGATCCCATTCTACGTTTCTACTTATGGGGAAGAGCAAAACTAGAGGCCATCACGCTAAGTCACCAAGGTATCAAATAGGGGATTCAAAAAACAAACCTTACCTTCCCTGAGGATCACTGAATGGTCTACCCCTGAAGGTACTGGAGGTGAATAATGAAGATACATTTAGGGAGAGGGTAAGTTTGCATGAGGGAGAAGGTTATTCTAGTAGAGTTAAATGAGGGAAAGTGAGAGAGGTTTCATGTGCAGCATAAACACCTTCTTGGATTAGTTAGGCTGAATGGCTGCTTCTGTACTGTATATTCTAAATCAATCCGTGCAAGCTCAGGAAAAGAGGGTAAAAGGAGAAAAACCGAGGAAATACTAAGATTGTATTTTGCAAGAAGATCGTTTTTATAAATGATTAGTGCAAAGTTCATCCAATCAGTTGAAAATAATTTGTTTTATCAGAAGCAGTGTGTCAATTTGAGCCATTTCATGACTTTCCTGTGAGAATTCAATTACTACAGCTAAAAACTGTTAGATTTATACATTTACTCCATGATCATTGTTTCCATCAGAATATTTAGGGATAAAAAGGATCTGTGTGCATTATTGTACATGTGGTGATCTGCAGATCATTTCTTGTTCAAGAGGAACATTCAAAATTGTCTCAAATTATATCTTTTCCCATTAGTTGCTGATTGTATGGCAAACACTGCACGTTAAAGGCAATTGACACTCTTTGTAATGATTAACTACCATAGCCATACATAAAGGTCACCATGTGGCAGGGACATGGAAGATTGACTTGTCTTTTATTTTTTCACTCTTCATATATCCAATAATAAGCTCATGACCACCATTAATTATTAGAATTTTCGGCATAAAGTTCAACACAGCTCTGATGTAAAATGTAGAATCCTACCTTTTGATCATTTGTAACAGGCGTTTCTTCTAAACTGTTAAGTATTTGTTTACAGGTTTGGTCTAAAGAACATGAAACTAAACCAAACAGTTCTATCACCATGACCCAATGTTTGCAAGGCCAGATCAGTAACATGTCTAGCAGTATTGAAAATGAAATATTAAAAAATTGATTTTCCTTTATATGTATTTTCATGATTAATTTTTCAGTAATCTGCTGGGAAAGTGGTCATTTTCAGTTGCACTTTTTCTGAAAAGAAGCAGATTTCTTATTAGCTACTATATTTCTCAATTCCAGTGAACTATTAAATGTTTCATTAAGCTTTACATCAATCTGGATTGCCATTTACTCTATTCTATACTTTCGTCAGTTACCAGATATTAAAATATTCCGTGTCACACAAAATGACAAATTTGCATTACTTTTCTATGCACATCTCTTCCAACTGGTTAATTCAAATCTTTCATTAGAAGAGGTATTTTAAGCATCTCAGTGTTTTACATCCATTGTTTTCTGTTTCTGTTCATATTGAAGATTAAACAAGAAGCTCAGAATATTTATTTCACAAGGAATTTCAACGAGATACATTTGTATCAATTTATTGAATAAAAGTCATTTATTCTTGCTCAGAGCAAAGCAAGATTAGTGCAATTTTAACATCATATTTTTAAACTTTACTATTGATGCAGAATGGCTTTGATTCACATGGATACAAGTTAAAATCCATTCTTAGTTAATAAAAATGGTACTCAAAATGAAAATTTATTATTCAATCAAATCATTTATTCCATTACAATTTCTCATACTTAACGGAAACATCTTTAGCTCTCAGACAGACATACATCATAATTGAACATCCCGCATCGAGGAACACAGTCTCACCTGAAGAATTGCACCATACAATCGAAGGAGAACACACCGTGGTTCATCATTTACACAGCTTTTTGTATCAGGCAATGAGCATTGAAAAAGTAGATTACTAAGACCACCCCTGTAAAATAATAAAGAAATTACAGAAAATTACAAATGCAAAACCAAAAATGGGATGGTTGAAATTTTGCAGCCAAGTTAGTTGCAAAATGACATGCAAGGTCAAGAAATATTATATAGTTGCTCTAAATTCAGATTTTGCCTAACAGATATTCTCATGGGTACAGCAACAATAGTCATTTTTATAAGTGGTCCAAGTATCTTCAGGGAGAGTTTCTTCACAGCTGCTACGGGGTTTTTGTCAGTGCAATTTGACCAAAAGTCAGTTTAACCTGCACAAATAATGCTCTGGCTCCTTTATGAAGGCTTTAATTTCTTATAAATTTTGAGACCTCAAATCTCTTCTGAAGGTGTTGTTTACTCAGTGGTATGCAGATAAATCAGCACAGAATGCCTTCTGTTGACAAGAACCTTCTCAGCCATACCTAAAATTTTCAAACATTTATTCTTCCATTGTGACTATGATTAGTTAATTATAATTCCAATGTTTTTAAATTAAAAAACCTAATCCTGTATTTCCTTTTTAATTATCCTGAATTTGCAAATGTATTAAAAAACTGTTCTTAAATTCTCATTTTAATCAAATTTGCTCAGATCATTTTTTTTGTTATTGAGGTGTGTCATACTCAGTCGTCTCTTTGACAGAATAGACCCAGGATAGTCCATCTTTCCTCTTACATTATTCCCTTAAAATTATGGAATCAACTATGTCGACCCTTAAAACTGAAAAATTGCGTGCATTATTCCAAATTCAGTGTCACCAGGACTGAATTTGTCTTTATAAAATTTTTCTTTACAAAGTCACCTCAGGATTTATACCCCCTGCAATGCATTCCAAAATTTTACCAGCTTCTTTAGAAAACATTGCCTGGGAGCATTGTGGTGATCCAGCAATCATTTGCAATCTATTTTAATACATTTCTATCTGTCTCACGATCTACTTTTTAGGATAGTGTCAAATGCCTTTTGAAACCCATGTAGATAACATCAATGGCCTCTTTCTTACCCAACAAGTCCATCATCTCCTCATAGAGGTGCAATGAGCCAGCCAATGCCCACCCACTCCTAAAACCACGTTCACCCCTTGATTAGCTCATACCCGTCAAGGTACTCTCGTATCATCCCTCGTGACATTTTTCCAACAGTGTAATAAAGCTAACAATTTGATGGTTCATCCCTTGCTACTTCTGAACTATGACAATTGGCCTGTGAGAATGGAGCTCTTGAAAAGGTCCGTAAGAAGAACAGCAATTGTTGGAGCCAATTCCTTTGGAACCAGGAATTAATATTCTTTTTTGGTACTTCAGCATTGCTTAACTAAATTTAATTAAAATTTGTCTGTTGGCTGCATGATTGTTTGAAATGCTAACAGATGCAATGGAAAGATTGGAGAATTAGACAAAATTTATATCAAGGACATTTTATTGGCAGTTCTGAGGGACGCAACATGCATAAGTTTGCAGGTTGCAATTCAATGGAGACTTGGCATTCTTCCCGAAATTATCTGTACTGTGATTGCAAAAAGAAAAAGGCACTGGGAGAAAACCTGAACTGTTGCAATGTTCAAACATGATTTCTGACCTTCTCCAAAAGAATTCATGTTTCAAATTTGACCAAATTAAAAGTGAATGTTCTGCTATTGAAAAAGGCACAACTTCATGCAACTTTTTTTGTGATCTGAAAACCTGACAGTGTAAAGTATGCATTAATACGAGGGATTTTTTGCAGCATACACAACAACCAACTACGATATTTTCCTCAGACTGCCAAGCTTCTGAGCCACCCATATTGAGCAATTCAACATTGCAGGTATTCCCAACGTTACATGTTGCCCCAATGTACTCTGCACAGCATGGATATTATTCACTCCATAGCCACACCAGTTATTTTTCTAGAGTGAATATTTCCACTTACCTGAATAGTTTTGTTTTTACAGTCAGGTGAAAGAAAATTAGTGGACTTGGGAAAGTTAACTTATGAGAATATATTGCGGAGACGTGGCATGTATTCCTGAGTGTAGCAGATTGAGGACTAACATGTTAAAAAGATTTCACAGGACAGTTATTGAGAAACGATTTCCTTTGGTGGCAAAATGAATCTTAGTATCACAGCTAAGCCATATAAAAGCAAAATCAGTAAGGTCTTTTTCACACAGAGGGAGCAGAAATTTGGAACTTCTGCCAAATTGACGTGGATGCTAGAAAAAAATTGAGCTCTCAAAACTGAGATAGATGGCATTTTATTTGGTAAGGATGTTCTGGGACATGGGATAAAGGTGAGAAAATAGAGCAGAGCTACAAATCAGCCATGAGCCAGCTGAACAAGCCCAAGGAGCTGAACAGTCCACTCCTGTTATTATTCCGCATCAGAATTAGACTAATTAACACCATATCATTTGTATTTGGAATTGAATTAAATGGGTACATTTTAAATTCTCATCAAATAAGCATTGTTAAGTCTAATAGAAATTGGCTTCAAATGGAATGCATTTTGAACATTCTGGCTGAACAAGTTGCACCTGGCCAGGGCAGGACTGAGTTCCTTGTACTTTTGGGAAAGTTTTAAACTAATTCAGCAGGAGTGTGGGTACCAGGAGATAATACCAGAGAGCAGTATCAAGGTACACAGATAGCACTAGAGTGGGGAAATAGCAAGTTAATAGCTGGTGTCAGAGGGAAAGGATGTAGCAGAATCTGAATCAGGGTTACTCTGTATGTATGTGAATGCACAAACTGGAGTGAATAACCCTGAATTACAGATGCAGATTGCCATGTGGAAATGATATTGTGGTGATAATAAGAGACCTGACTCAAAAAAAATGTCATGATGTGGAGATGCTGGTGTTGGACTGGGGTAAACACAGTAAGAAGTCTCACAACACCAGGTTACATCAGAAAAAGGGCAGGACTCTTTATACAAGTTGTATAGAAAAGAAAAATAGGAGGGGTGGTGATATCAATTAATGAGAGCATTGCAATGCCAAAGAAAGAAGATAACCCAGAGGAGTCAAGGACAGAATTTATTTGGCTGTAACTAAGGAGTAAAAGAAATGCAATTATATTGCTCAGTGTAGTGTATCGGTCACCAATTAGTGGGAAGGATGCAGGAGAACAAACTTGCAAGGAAATTAGAGGTGCAAATAAAAAGTACTTATAATGAGGGACTTTAATTATCTAAATATAAACTTGCATAGTATTAGTGTAAAGAGCAGACGTGAGCAAAGTGCGTTCAGGAGAACTTTTCCAGTAGTATGCCCCACTGAAAATGGAGGCACTGTTAGACATGATTTTTGGAAATGAGATCGGCCAAGTTGATAAGTGCTAGTACGGAAATAGTCAGGGGGCAGTGATCATTGTATCGTAAGGTTGAGGCTGATGATGAAAAAAATGATAAGGAATAACTCTTAATTAACTGGAGGAAAGTAATCTATGAAGGGATGAGAACAGATCTGGGCTGAATAAGGGGGAGTCAAAGATTGGCAGTAAAAACAGTAGCTGATTAATTTGCTACCTGCAAATAGGAGCTAATTTGGGCAGTCATGGTATATTCCCTCAGAAATGCAAGGTAGGGCAAACAAATGTCGAGCTTCCTGGATAACAGAAAAATTCAGATAAAGAAATGGTGTGCTTATGACAGGTATCAGAAAATTAGAATTAGGCTGAATACAGAAAGTTCAGAGGGCAGATGGAGGGAATAAGAAAAGCAAAGAGGGAGTATGAAAACAGACTAACACTGAATGAGGAAATCCCAAAGTCTGCTGTAAGAATATAAATAGTAAAAGTAGGGATATTGAGGGACCAAAAATGGAATTTACATAGAGGCAGCAGGCATATCTGGGTAGTAAGTACTTTGCACCTGACTTGTCAAAATATGACAATGCTACTGAGGCCCTGGTCAAAATAGGAGGTAGTTCAGACTCTAGGAGGATTTAAATTGGAAGAGGTATTGGATAGGCAATTTGTACCTGAAGTTAATAAGACATTGGGACTGGATGAGATGCACTCGAGAGAAATTGCAGAGGCACTGCTCATAATTTTTCAGTTTTAGATTCTGGGTAGTGCCAAAGGACTAGAGAATTATAAACGTAACAACCTATTTCCAGAAAAAGGGTGTATGGATAAGCCAAGCAACGACAGGTCAGTCAGTTTAACTTCAGTGGTGGAGAAATTAATAGTCACATGGGTGAATGCAGGCTAATTAAGGAGAGCCAACATAGATTTCTTTTGGGGAAAATCACATTGAACTAACTTGCAGTTTTTGAAGAGATGAGGGTTGAAGATGGCAATGCTGTTGAACTTCCCAAAATATGTCTGATTCCATGCCACTCAATAGACGTGTGAGTAAAGTTGTAGCTCATGGAATAAAAGGGTCAATGACAATGTGGAAATAAAATTGACTGAGTAGCAAGAAACAGACTTCTAGTTAATCAATGTTTTTCAGGCTAGGTAAATTTTATAGTGGAATTTCCCCAAAGATCAGTGTTAGAACCATTACTTTTCTTGATTTATAGATGATCTAGATTGGAGTAAGGGTACAATTTCAATAATTGGGGTGACACAAAACTCAGAAGCACTGTAAACTGAGGCCAGTGTAGAGCTGGTGGAATGGACAGACAGGTAGCAGATGAAGTGCAAAATGATTCATTTTGGTAGAAAGAACGTGAACACTATCAAACAGAAGGTAATTGCAGAAGACCTGGGTGTGTCCGTGCACAAGTCATTGAAAGTGGCAGGACAGGTTGACAGAATGGTTAATAAAGCATATAGTATCCTGAGTTTTATTAATAGAGGCATATTGTACAAGAGCAAGGAGGTTATGTTGAACTTAAATAAAATTAGTTTCACCTCAGCGGGGGTATTGTGCCCAGTTCTAGGTCTCGCACTTCAGGAAGGATGTGAAGGCATTGGAGAGAGTGGGAAAAACATTTGAGTGGTTCCTGGGATGAGAAACTTCTGTTACGAAGGTGGATTGAAGAGACTGGATCTGCTTCCCTTGGAGAAAAGTAGGCTAACAGGTAATTTGCTGAAGATATCGAAAATCACAAGTCTGGACAAAGTAAATGGGAAGAAACTGTTTCTACTGATGGGGTCAAGAACATGAGAGCACATGTTTAATTGGTGAAAGCAGCAATTGTAAGATGAAGGAAAAACCCTTTTTTTAAAAATGCAAGTAATTCAGGTCTGAAATGCTCTGCCTGACAATGAGGTGGAAGCAGGTTCAGTTGAAACATCCAAAAGGACTTATCTGAAAAGTAAGCTTATGCAGGGTTATAGGGTGGAGAGGCATAGAATGGAAGTAGGTGAGTTGCTCATCGGAGAAAGCAGTGTAGGCAGGATGGATCAAATGGCCTCTTTCTGCACCCGAATAATTCTGATGAGAATAATGCTGGACCAAATTCTGCTGGAGTCAAAAGATCCGCTTTCTTGGGGTAAATCTGCATTCATTCTATATATTTCAAACCACTATACCACATAGAATTTGGACTTTATATTTTTGAAATCCCCCGCCCCCACCGTAGAAACACACACACACTTCCCCATTTGAACACAAGCTAAGAGATTCCTAATATTATCGTGGAGTTATCAGACGCCTGAGTGACCATTCTTGGTTTATCTCGTCGTTTTGGTTTTGTTTTCCTCATTGATTTTTCAAACGGAATTGTCATACAAACTGGGATACCGAAAGAAAATTACTCGCGTGGATTATGCTGCAGATCATTTCGGACCCTCCCCCCGACCCTCGCAGGATGTCGCATCGCCTCCATTTTCAATCAACACGTTTAATTTTTTTCCCCCCCGTCCCTCAATAGATTCATGGTTACTCCATTTTTTCCAGAAACAATTCAGGCAACATAAAAAGACGCTATCTCGAAGAAGGTAATATTTTTAAAGGTGCGCGCGCACACACACACACACACAAACCTTATGATGCTAATTTGAAATTCGTCCTCTGACAAGGTTTTCCAGGCACCTCGAAGGAACTCTTTGCACCAGAGATAAGCTTTATGCTTGGTCTGGGGGTCGGGTACGTCTTGCCTTCCCGCTTTGTATTCGGTGGTCTCCTCATGCTGGACACGGATCCCGTTCTGTGCGATTAGCAGCCCCATCCCCAGAGTGTCCACTGCGCTGGGGAATTTGGTTTTCATTTATATTGACGGGTGGGAAGAAAAAGAATAAAAATTGCAATTATCACTTAAAACGCGGGGTGCGGGCTGGTGGGGCGGGGGAGGAGGAACCTCCCCTTCCTCACGGTCGGAATGAATCCCCTTCTTTCACTCTTCTTACTCCCAGCAACAAAAAGATTTCCTTTTCCCAAAAAAAGCTGGAAGACAAAGGGAGGGAAGAGAGAAAGAGAGAAAAAAAAATCAAAGTCTATTAAAACCACACCTATCTCTGCGGGAGAAGAGGGAAAGAAAATCAATATCTTAAAATTATTTCTTTTGAACTATGTCAAAAAATACAATTTTAATATATATAATAGCGAAAGCAAACGTCGGCTGAGGAATCTACTGATCTTGAAGAGATGAATTTGTCAACGGTTTCTTGAAGTTGGTAGCTGCAAATAATAATAGTAAATGTTCTTGAAAATTCCCCCCCGGACACACAAGCCAGCAGTTCCAGGAAGCAGAGCTGTGTATGAGAGCTGGGAGGATGTGTACTCAATGTTATATATTGATGGCGTCTTTACCAGTAGGTACAAAGAATGTGATTGGAAAACCAACTGCCTCCGCCCCCACACCCTCCAATGGCCACAGAGCCTTCCGTTCAATAGCTGGTACAATTACTCGTCATCTGTTTTACACCAGCCTTTTTGTTGTTGATACCAAGCGTTTCTCTTTTTTTCTAAAACTGCACTGACTCGCGGTGCCCTTTCCCCTACCCAAAGAGGCCCACCGAAGTTTAAGCCGGCATTCCCTCAATAGCAGAGGTTCCTTTCTGCTCCGCGTTCCTGACTTGCAGCGCACGACAAGTCAAATCTCTGCGAATGTTGCAATACTATAACAGACCGGTAATGCAGGCTCGTGAGGTTAGACTGCGATTCTGGTGAAGGGTCCACAGCAACTGGGAATATCAGCAAGGCAATTTATTCTTAACCTCAACACGGCGGAGGGCGTGGGGGGGTAGGAATAAGGGGGTTGGCTGGCAGTGGCAACATGATATGAAGGGGTGCAGCTGGTCAGAAGAGGCTCACATATGTTTTCAGATTGGTTGCATGTTTAGGAGCAGGAATGCTCCCTCCCTGGCCTCAAATGGAAGTCTTTGGCCTCCCCGACCTCGCCCACCAGCTTTCCCAGTTGCTGTGATTCATCAACAGGGGCCCTCCTCCCCATTGTAGCCAGCAGCCTCCCTCCGCTCTCCCCCTCCCAATTGCTGTCTCAGCATTCTTGACTGCAGCCTCCTGCCACTAAATTCCTGTATTTATCAAGGTGGCAGACAGTCACTGAATTATTTAAGAGGAGCCCTACCGTTAGTTTCAGCACAGCTTTCACGTCCCATTTCCTTGTTAGATTATTCTTTGGCTGCCCAACAGACAGAATCATAGAATTCCGACAGTGCTAAGGAAGTCATTCAGCCCATCAAGTCTGCACAGTCTCCTACCCAGGCCTACTTCCCTCCCCCCATCCTAACTCCAGATTTACCATGGCTATTCTTCCAAATTTACACATCTGTGAACCCTGAGGGACAATTTATTAAGGCCAATCCATCTAACCTACACACCTTTGGACTGTGGAATGAAACCAGAACATGATGGAGCCATGGATGGATTTGAAATAATAATATTTGTGTAAAAATATTTAAATTGCGAAGTTGGAGGCCAATAGAGGTCAGTGAACACAGGAATGCTGGATGAATGGGAGTTAGTGAAGGTTAAGATAAGGACAGCAGAGTTTTGGATGTATTTAAGTTTACAAAGGGTGCAATGTGGGAGGCTGGCCAGGAGGACAATAGAATCTAATGGTAACATAGTCATAGATGAAGGCTTCTGAAGCAAATGAGCTGAGATAGAGAGGTACAGTATTAGGAAATAACCCGTTTTGATATTGGAGAGGAAATGGATTCAGAAATTCAGCTCAGATTCAATTAGGATGCCACAGTTGCAAATGATATAATGTAGCCTGCAGCCTCATCTGGGAGAGTGATGGAGTGAATGGGTAAGGAGCTTGTGAGCTACCATATTCTTGGAGACTTTGGTTGGATTGAACTGTATTGTCATATACCCCCGCTTTGCCAAATAACCAAATATCTACTGCTAGGATGCTAATCAAAGTGCCCAAAAGGTCCTGGTACCTTCAGCAATCATCTATGCAGTATTCCTACAATGCAGATGCCATTGACTCTCTGTGAATAAGAAAAATCATTGGAGCTATATACCAATAAGTGTAGATGTGCATGATTCTACTCCTATGGGTGTGCAGCATCTGCACATCCATAGTCTCAGGCATTAAGAGTCAGTTTAGAAGCAGTAGATGTGGGGGGAGGGGGTGACAGCTGTTGCTGTAAGTTGTGACTGGGGCACATTCAATCAAATGCCTAATGTCATGACGGATGCCACAAGCAGTGGAAATCTTGGAACACAAATGTCTCACATTGATGTGGTAGGACAGATGTCAATTAATCCAAACTTTGTGGCACATTTCTAATATTATCAATGGCCCACGTGGGCCAAGGAGTTTCAGAGCCTCGCCTGTTTAAAGGAGGTGGTAAGCAGACAAGAGTTCAGTGCTTTCTCTGCCAGCTACACATCCAGCAAGCCAGTGTGAGGTTTTGATTTGATTTATTATTGTCATATGTATTAGGGTACAGTGAAAATTTTTGCTTCTTGCACTGTACAGACAAAGCATATCTAACATAGAGAAGGAAAGGAGAGAGTGTTACAGTCATAGCTAAAGTGTAGACAAAGATCAAATTAATACGAGGTAGGTCAGTTCAAAAATCTGATGGCAGCAGGGAAGAAGCTGTTTGAGTCAGTTAGTTTGTGTCCTCAGAATTTTTGTATCTTTTCCCCAATGGAAGAAGAAGGAAGAGTATGTCCATAGTGCATGAGGTCCTGGATTATGCTGGCTACCTTTCTCAGGGAGCAGGAAGTAAAGATAGAGTCAATGGATGGGAGGCTGGTTTACTTGATGGACTGGATTTCATTCATGATTCTTTGTAATTTTTTGTAGTTTTGGACGGAGCAGGAGCCATACCAAGCACTGATACAACCAGAAATAATGCTTTTTATGGTGCATCGGCAAAAATTGGCGAGAGACATGCCAAATTTCCTTAGCCTCCTTAGAAAGTAGAGGCATAGGAGTAAGAGTTAATTTATTAGTCATAAGTAAGATTTACATTAACACTGCAATGAAGTTACTTGGAACCCTACAGTACAGAAAGAGGCCATTTGGCCCATCAAGTCTGCACTGATCATAATCCCACCCAGGCCCTACATATTTTACCCACTAATCCCTCTAACCTACACATCTCAGGACACTAAGGGGCAATTTTAGCATGACCAATCAACCTGACCCGCACATCTTTGGACTGTGGGAGGAAACCGGAGCACCCGGAGAAAACTCACACAGACACAAGGAGAATGTGCAAACTCCACACAAACAGTGGCCCAAGTCGGAAATCAAACCTAGGTCCCTAGAATTTTGAAGTAGCAGTGCTAACCACTGTGCTACCGTGCCGCCCAAACACAGTGAAACTTGGTGGGCTTTGGTGGACTTTCTTAACTATAGTGTCCTCATGGAGGGACCAAGACAGGTTATTGGTGGGACAGGTAGTATTGAGGAAGCAGGGAGCTGCAGAAGGACTGGACAGATAGGAGAGTGGGCAAATAAGTGGCCGATGTAATACACTTTTCCTCATTGTGAGGTTATGCACTTTAGAAGGAGGATTGGAGGCACTGACTATTTTCTAAATGGGAAAATGCTTAGGAAATCAGAAACGCGAAGGGACTTGGGAGTCTGTGTTCAAGATTCTCTTAAAGTTACAGTTAGGAAAGCAAATCCAATGTTAACATTCATTTTGAGACGTTTAGAATACGAGAGCCGGGATGTACTTCTGAGGCTGTATAAGACTTTGGTCAGACCCTATTTGAAATATTGTGAGCAGTTTTGGGCCCCATATCTAAGGAAGGATGTTCTGGCCTTGGAAAGGGTGCAGAGGAAGTTCAGAAGAATGATTCCTGGAATGAAGAGCTTGTCGTATGAGAAACGATTGAAGACTGTGGGTCTGTACTCGGAGTTTAGAAGGATGAGGGGGAGCCTTATTGAAACTTCCAGAATCCTGAGAGGCCTGGATAGAGTGGATGTTAAGAGGATGTTTCCATTAGTAGGAAAAACTAAAACCAGAGGTCACAACCTCAGGTTAAAGGGATGACCGTTCAAAACAAAGATGAGGAGTTTCTTCAGTCAGAGAGTGATGAATCTGTGGAACTCTGCTGCAGAAGGCTGTGTGGTCATTGAGTGTGTTTAAGACAGAAATAGATAGGTTCTTGATTAGTAAGGGGATCAGGGGTTATGGGAAAAACGCAGGAGAAAGAGGATGAGAAAAATATCAGCCATCATTGAATAGTGGCGCAGACTCAATGGGCCGAGTGGTCTAATGCTGCTTCTAATGTCTTATCGTGATCTTAGCACTTAGCAGCTTGACGCTCTTGACCATTTTCAGTTTATCCCCTTTAACGTAGTCGGGCATTTCCTCCACTATGCTTCCTGAAGTTGAAGTTTACCTCCTTTTTGTCGACACTGAAGGAGAGGTTATTGTCATCGAACCAGCTTCTCTATCTCTTTCCTGTACTCCGTTTCATCATTGTTTCAGATCTGCCCCACTACGGTGGTGTGATCATAAAACTTGAAAATCAAGCTGGAGAGGAATTTGGCCACACATTCATAGGTGTATAAAAGAGTGTAGTAAGGGCCTGAGAACACAGATTTGTGGGGCACTAGTGTTAAGGATGATCATGGAGTCAGTGTTGCAGTTTGTGGGTTAGGAAGTTGAAGATCCAGTCACAGAGGGAGGCACCAAGCCCCAGGCCGTGGGATTTGGAGATAAGTTTTGTAGGAATAATGCTGTTGAAGGCTGAGCTGATATAGGTGTCATTGTTATCTGGGTGTTCCAGCGTTGAGTGCAGGGCCAGGGAGATGACGTCTGCTATGGACTTGTTGTGGCAGTAGGTGAACTGTAGTGATTCAAGCAACTGAGAGGCTGGAACTGATTTGTGCCATGACTAACTTTTTGAAGCACTTTATCATGATAGATGTCAGAACCACTGAACGACAGTCAATAAGGCATGCTGCCTGGTTTTCTTTAGTACCAGGATGCTGGTTGATAGCAAGAGTTTTTATAAATATATAAAAAGGAAGAGGCTGGCTAGGGTGAACGTTGGTCCCTTAGAGGATGAGAAGGGGGACTTAGTGGTAGGGGATGGGGATATGGCTGAGGTCTTGAATAACTTTTTTGTTTCGGTCTTCACGGAGGAGGACGTGAATAATTTGCCGGATGTTAGAGATGGAAAGGTGGTAGGACTGGAGGGTCTCGATGACATTACTGTTAATAGAGAGGTGGTGCTCGACAGACTGGAGGGACTGATTGTGGACAAGTCCCCAGGACCGGATGGAATGCATCCGAGGGTCCTGAAAGAAATGGCGGAGGTGATAGTGGATGCCTTGGTGGTTATTTTTCAGACGTCGATGGATTCCGGGGAAGTGCCGGAAGATTGGAAAACGGCTAATGTTACGCCGTTGTTTAAGAAGGGTGCCAGGCAAAAGGCAGGGAATTATAGGCCTGTTAGTTTAACGTCTGTTGTAGGTAAAATGTTAGAATCCGTCAGCAAGGAGGAAATAGCGAGGCATCTTGAGGGGAACTGCTTGATAGAGCAGACGCAGCACGGTTTCGTTAAAGGGAAGTCGTGTCTGACAAATTTACTGGAGTTCTATGAGGATGTGTCTAGGGCGGTGGATAGAGGAGAGCCGGTGGATGTGGTCTTTCTTGATTTTCAGAAGGCGTTTGACAAGGTACCTCACAAGAGGTTATTGCAGAAGGTCAGGGGGCATGGAGTTGGCGGTAGGGTGTTAGCGTGGATAGAGGACTGGTTGTCAAATAGGAGGCAGAGAGTGGGGGTCAGTGAGTGCTATTCGGATTGGTGGTTGGTGACTAGTGGAGTGCCCCAGGGGTCGGTGCTGGGGCCTCAGCTATTTACCATTTATATAGATGATCTGGAGGAGGGAACTGAGTGTATGGTGTCGAAATTTGCAGATGACACCAAAATTGGTGGAAAGGCAAATTGTGCGGAGGGTGGGGAGAGTCTACAGAAGGATCTAGATAGGCTGGGCGAATGGGCCAAGAAATGGCAAATGGAATTTAATGTTGGCAAGCGCGAGGTGGTCCACTTTGGTAGGAATAATGGTAGGAAGGATTATTACTTACGTGGAGAAAAACTGCAGCAGGCGACGGTGCAGAGGGACCTCGGGGTCCTTGTGCACGAGTCGCAAAAACCCAGCTTGCAGGTGCAGCAGGTGGTCAGGAAGGCGAATGGGATGCTGGCCTTCATCGCGAGGGGGATTGAATATAAAAGTAGGGAGGTCTTGCTGCGGCTGTATAGGGCATTGGTGAGGCCGCAGCTGGAGTACTGTGTGCAGTTTTGGGCGCCGTACTTACGCAAGGATATTTTGGCTTTGGAGGGAGTGCAGAGGAGGTTTACTAGGCTGATGCCGGAGTTGAGGGGGTTGAGCTATGAGGAGAGGCTGAATAAATTAGGCTTGTACTCGTTAGAGTTTAGAAGAATGAGGGGAGATCTCATTGAGACGTATAAGATGATGAATAGGATAGAGGTGGAGAGACTCTTCCCGCTCAGAAAGGATAGTAGGACTAGGGGGCACAGCCTCAAGATAAAGGGGGGGGCGGTTTAGAACGGAGTTGAGGAGGAACTTCTTCACTCAAAGGGTGGTGAATCTCTGGAATTCTCTGCCAGTTGAAGTGGTGGAGGCTACCTCGCTAAATATTTTTAAGAAGCGGGTTGATGGGTTTTTGATAAGAGAGGGGATTAAGAGTTATGGGGAGAGGGCGGGAATGTGGAACTGAGCCACGACAGATCAGCCATGATCTTATTGAATGGCGCGGCAGGCTCGAAGGGCTAGTTGGCCTACTCCTGCTCCTATTTCTTATGTTCTTATGTTCTAAGTAGTTTGGGACCTCAAATTGATAAAAAGAGAGATTAAAGATGTCTGCAAATACCTCCACCCACTGGTCTGTGCAAGATCTGAGAGCGGGCCGCATCCAGACCAGTAGCTTTTCCTGCGTTGACTTTCAAGAGGGCTGCTCTGATATCTGTGATGTTGACCTCGGAAAGGATAGTGAAAGTAGGGCATTGCCACATATTGACAGAAAGGGATGAAGCTGGCAGTGATGAGAGAAGAATGGTGCTACCGGTGATAATAGAGAGAGATTGCTGTCTGGATTGGGACTTGCTTCCAAGGTATGAGGGGAGATGGGCTATGCAGACACTCAGGAATTCAAGAGAGCGTCTGTCTTCTATGGGCTTAATCCACATAGTGTGATCACTGACTGAGGAACAGCTCAGCAGGAGGGAGGTTCAGGCACAAGTGAGGGCAAAAAATGATCACTAGGAGCAACAATATGGGCAGCCTCTGGGCAGGTACACTGAAGACGAGGACAGAGAGGAGCACCATGTGCCTTCTGTGCAATGACAGGCCTATCCCCAGGAAAAAGTCATACCATCTGTGGAAGATCAAACAGCAGTGTCAGTGCAGACTGAGACTTCCCAAGGAGACTATCTCTGATCTCCATACCGTGCAGGATGAACTGAGACCCAGGGGGGAATACCTAATGCCAGTATCTTTGAACATTACAGTGGCTCTCAAATGCTGCACCTCTAGATCTTTCTAACGATCCATGAGAGGACTGTGTGGGATCTCCTAGGTTGCAGCCAATGCTCTGTTCAAAGGGTAGGTATGCTATCACACCAACCCAAACAGTCTAGCAGAGAGATCCATTGGGTTCAGGGCCATTGCTGGATTCTCCAGATGTGGGCTGTTATCCATTCCATGATTATGGCCATCAAAACTCCCCAGGTTCAGCCAGTGGCCTTGATTATTCAGAAGGGCTTCCATTCCAATAATGTCCAGCTAGTCGCCAGTCATCAAAACTGGATATTTCAAGTATGTGCAAGGTTCCCTGGAAGTAGCCACAATTATCTGGTATTCCCAAGTTTCAGAGCTGTTCGAGCACTCTTTCAGAGATAGATTCTCGGGGACAAAGGATACTACTAAAGGCATGGTTGCTCATAGCCTGTGAGGAACCAGGACACTCCAGCAGAAGAAAAGTTCAATAGCTGTTAAGGGTTCACCCAAGCATCCTTCCAACTGATCACTGGGCTGCTGAATAGGTCACTCCAGTGGAACACTTCAGTATGACCCAAAGAAGGTCTTGCAAATCCTCAGGAACTGCTACTGTCTTGGCTCAGAAGATCAAGCTATTGAATCAGTTTGGACTGAGATAAAAAATAGCAATGCTAGGTGTAACTACAGCCTTCCCAACCCCTCTCCTAACAGTAGCTACATTGTAGGACAAAATATATATATATATCAATAAATAATAATCAATAAATAAATATTGCAACTGCAATAAATCATGGACAATTTTAATTTTCGCACAGTGGGCCAATAAGTTGGCAAAGGTAGTTGTGAAAATTCGTTCATAAGATATATGTCAGTTTCTTCAAACAATAGGTCATTTTCAGGTTGGCACATTGTAACTAGTAGGTTGCCACAGGGATCACTGCTGGGACCTCAACTATTTACAACACAAGTTAATGACTTGGATGAAAGCAATAAGTATATTGGAGACAAATTTGCTGACAGTGCAAAGACAGGTGTGAAAGTAAGTTGTGAAGAGGACACATTGTGTCAGATCGGTTAAATGACTGTGCAAGAATGTGGCAGATGGATTATAATATGGGAAAACATTGAGATTATCCACTTTAGTGGGCAGAAGAGCAAAATATTATTTCTTGTTTGTTCTTTGAGTCAAAGTTAACCATGTTCACCATCTGGGGTATTTGTTAAATTTCCAGTGGGTACATCGATGACTGCTAAGGCCCATCTGCACACACAAGATTCAATCATACACAGGAAAATACTATGAAGATATGTTATACAGAATATTAATTTGTAATTTCATCTGTTGGTTTATAACCTTTTTAAAAAAAAGGTTTCTGTTAAACAGAAGACGTTGACTTGAAGTAACTGCTAATTTGCACCTATGAAGTCGCATTCCATTCCATTGGAGAAACAATGCACGTGGAGATCACAGTAAGAAGTCTGACAACACCAGGTTTAAGTCCAACCGATTTATTTGATGGTAAACTCACAAGCTTTTGGGGTTGGTCCCTTTGTCAGGTGAATGGAGAGTTCTAGCCTCAGACAGAGCATATAAAGCACAGACATTTACAGATTACAGATTAGAATGCAAATCTTTACACCTAACCTGCAGTTTAAGTCCTAGAGTGGCCGACGATGTGAGTGGAAGGAGCACTGGTCACAGGTTAAAGAGATGTGTATTGTCTCCAGACAGTACAGTATGTGAGGTTTTGCAAACCCAGGCAAGTCACGGGGGTTACAGATACTGTGACATGAACCCAAGATCCCTGTTGAGACCGTCCTCATGGGTGCGGAACTTGGCTATCAGTCTCTGCTCAGCGACTCTGCGCCGTTGTTTGTCGTGAAGGCTGCCTTGGAGCCCCAAAAGCTTGTGAGTTTACCATCAAATAAATCGGTTGGACTTAAACCTGGTGTTGTCAGACTTTTTACTGTGTTTACCCCAGTCCAACCCTGGCATATCCACATTATGGAGATCACAACAGAGACCAAGGAGATGTGTACAGCTCCTTCCTAGCTCATCAAGATGAGGGGTGGATCAATCAGGGGTTAATGGCTGGGATGTTAAAAAATAATTATCTCGACTAAAAGGCCAGGCATGGGTAACCAATTTCCTTTGGAATTCACAATTGGTTTCTTTGAACTGTTGTGACTAAATGAGAGGTCACGTGACCCGCTTTTGTATAACTGCCATATTTTTGAACAAAAAGGCAGAAATATTCCAGTCATTGGAGAGCATGGTTTTCTCTCTGTCTCTCTCTCTCTATATAAAAAGTATTCTATCCAAGTTTTGTTGAGATATAAGGGAGTCTACATTCCTACAGCAAACAGAGACTCCATGAAAAAGTCATTGGATTGTCTATAACAGTGATCCCATTAGAAAAGGGGATCTACCAAGCACAACTGAAAAGCTGTGAGCAAGCCGAGTCCAGACACAACAGTAAATTTTTACTGATTTTATCTTTTTAATCAGCCCCAAGGTTAACATCTGAAACTTTTTTCCTGTACATATTTGTGCAGAGTAGTGAGAAGTAAGGCATAACTGCATATTAACATCATTTATTTTCTTTTCCCTGGATGGATTTTAGTACAATAAAATCATCTTATGTGTTTGACTCAAGAATACCTGCTGAGCATAATTCTTAGAAACTGCACATGGTGAAGTGTACAGTGATTTGGTAATACTGCATCCTTTTAAAATTCAAAATTTCTGCTGCAACCAAATGGCAAAAGAGAAAAACCAGCATATGCATCCTCACCTTGATGTAACAACAAGGACACTGCAGGAGATTGAGTTTTATACAAGTTGCTAGCTCAGGATTTCATCTCCCTGATGTTCTCTCTGCCTCTGATCTACACGTTTTTGAAGGAGGCTGCACTGTTTCCTTATTTGGTTAAGCCAAGTGCCGTGATCCTGGATAATCTTCTCCCAGAACTCAAAGTCAATATCAAAACAATGCACCTTTGACTCAAGCTTTCAATAGGAGATGTGCTTTCATAAAAGAGAGAGTGTCCAGTATTCTGACTACATGACCAGCCCAACTCAGCTGTGATTATCTCAATATGGTGCGGATGTTTGAATATCTGTTCATGAGCACCTCAGTGTCTGGTATTTTGTCCTGCCATCTGATTGTCTCAAACTCCTGAAGGCAGCTCCAGCGAACGTGGTTAAACTGCTTGACATGCAAATAAACAGTCCAAATCTCACATGCATGAAGCAGGGTGGGCAGGGCTATTGCTCCACAGACTTTGTTTGGTAGCCAGACTTGCTCCTCTTCATTCCCAGATTGAGGTTCAACATCGGCTGAATGCCAGACTTGCTTTGGTAATTCTTGCCTGTGTTTCGTCATCGATATAGACAGCTCAAGAGAATGTGGTGCCAGTCAAGATAGAGCTTTCTTCAAGCAGTCTGCTATATTACTTCAGTTTTCTTTGTGCTGATTGCCAGGCTGAAGCTGTCAGTTGCAGTGGAGACCAAGTCCATGCATTGTATGTCCAGTTCTGAACTGGCAGCTAGTGCACAATTAGGAAACAGGAAATCGTCAAGCATATCCTTGAAGGTCAGAGTCATCTCAGATTGAGCAGCTTCTTGCCCATATGGTATCTGATTTAGATACCAGAATCACCATCATGGAAGGCGTTAGAGAGAATGGCAGATAAAAGCATGCTGAAGAGGGCTGATGTGGGTATGCCGGCGTTGGACTGGCGTAAACACAGTAAAAAGTCTGACAACACCAGGACTAAGAAGAGGGCTGACACAGCCTTGATTAATTCCATTAATGGCTGAGAATGGGCAGAAGACTAAATCATCCAGAGCACATTTGAGTATGGTGTCATGGAATTGTTGAACCATTGTGGTGAATGTTTCAGGGCAGCCAAACTTCCCTGTTACTTTCTAAAGGTGCTCACAGTTGACTCTGCCAAAGGCCTTGGTCAGGTCAACAGACATTGTGTAGAGGTTCAGGTTTTGTTCTTGGCATTTCCCCTGGAGGTGTCTTAGTGGAAACACCATATCAGTGGTTCCTCGATCTTTTCTAAAGCTGCACTGAGTCTCTAGCAGCAGATCCTAGTTGAGATGTTGCATTGTGTTCGAGAAGAATTCTTGTGAAGATTTGTTGATGATGGAGAAGACTGAGATTCCTCTACAATTATCACAAGATTGGCAAATTCTTTTCCACATGCACAGGTGGACAATGGAGGCATCTTTTGATTTTTTTTGCGGAATAGCTCCTTGCTCTCACATAGACCAAAAGAGTTCAGTGAGCCACTTGACCAGGCATTGTCTTCCATTCCTGTGGACCTCAGCTGGGATAGCATCAACTCATATCTATTGTTTAATTGGAGAGAGAACTCAATGTTGCAGTATAGAGGGATCTAGATGTCCTTATGCATGAATCACAAAAAGTTAGCATGCAGGTACAGCAAGCAATTAAGACAAATGGAATGTTAGCCATGACTGCAAAATGAATAAAGTATTAAAATAGTGAAGTTTTGCTACAGTTGTTGACCATGGCATTCATCAGATGATACTTAGAGAATTGCATACAGTATTGGTCCTCTCACTTGAGGAAGGATATACTTGTATTGGAGGCAGTTCAGAGAAGGTTCATTGGGTTGATCCTTGGATAAAGGGATTGTCTTACAAGGAAAGGTTGAGCTGGTTGGGCCTATAATCAGAGAGATGACCTGATTGTCTGATTGAAGCATTTAAGAATCTAAGGGCACTTGACAGAGTAGATGTAGAGAGAATGTTTCCCCTTGTAGGGATGTCTAGAACGAGGGGACACAGTTTCAAAATAAGAGGTCCAACATTTAAGTTGTTTTAAGGACAAATTTCTTTGCTCAGTGGGGCATTAGTCTTTGGAATCCTCTTTCCCAAAGGGCAGTATATATAAGGTCATTGAATGTATTTGAAACTGAGTTAGACAGATAGTTGATCTAAAGGGAATCAAGGGTTAATAGGGACAGGCAGGAGAGTGGAGTTGAACCCATAATCAAATCAGGCATGATTTTTTGAATTGGCGGAGCACGTTCAAGGGAGAAAATAGCCCAATTCTGCTCTAATTTTTTATGTTTTTGTGTTCTTGACAAAACTTGCACTCAGAGGTTTTGAATAATGAAGGCATCATCATTTGCAACTTCTCGTGACTGCAAGCTGGTTTTGTATTTTGGATGACCTCAAGTTTATGGAGAGTTGAAAACGGGTGGTCAGCAGAAGTATGTTTGAATAGTCAAGTCTAGAAGTAACAAAGGCATGGATGAGGGTTACAGCAGCAGGTGAGCTGAGGCAGGGATGGAGTGGAATAATATTACAGAGGTGGAAATAGGAAGCCTCGTGATGGTGTGAATCTGTAGTCAACATTCATCTTGGGGTCAATTATGGCACCAAGATTGTGAATATCTTATTCAGTCCAGACAATTGCCAAGGTGAGGGATGGAGACAAAGTAGGGAACAAAGTTTGTGATAGAAATCAAAGGTAATAGCTTCAGTCTTCCCAATAGTTAATTGGGAGGAAATTTCAGTTTATTCAATACTCTGTACTAGATATAAAATAAGCAGTCTGGAGACAGTGAAAGGTCAACATAGATGACGGTAAGTTAAAAGCAGTGTACCGGTGGTGTTGCCAGTGTACATGTGAAACCTAACGTCCACTTGTTGAATTATATTGCCTAGGGGCAGGACATACAAAAGCAATAGAAGGAGACAAAGGAAACATCTCTGGGACACACCAGGCATCTATCCTTACCAACAATTCAGAAGGTTGACGCCATGCAGTACAGAGCCATTTTTCTTAACGTATGCACCGCCACTGGACTCCATATCCCCCTGTCACAATCCCAGTTGGTGTTACCACTGGATGGGAAGTCCTCAGGACGGAACACTGACTCAAAGGTTGACAATTTTTACATTTTTTTGGAAAGCATGGATGGACACAATCACACAATTACCAGATAGCTTTTAAAAAAATTAAACATGAAAAGTTTGACTACAATACAGTTTTCCTTCACTACCACTTATCGTCACAAATGTACACAGATTTTAAGGATAAAACAGGTTAAACAATACATCCTATTTTCAGTAATACACAATCCCTATAACCCAACAGGCTAAGTGTGGTCAGACAATACCTCACTCTGAAATTATGTGGCAGAGGTCACTCAATCGATCTTTTGTGAATTCTCTTCAAATCTCCCCAGATGACTGTTACACTGTGAGCCAACAGATCTTATTGGACATCAGCTTCCACCCGAGTGTTTCCAAACTCCATTTTCAAACAAGCATACCTTAGAATCTTCTTTCAAAAAAAATGCTTTCCCTCAGCTTTTTTCAGCAAGGATTCACCTCCAGGTTTTCCAACTCTCTAAGTATTCTTTTGTATTGCATAGGCAGGAGGTGTATTTGACTAGTCAAGTCTAGAAGTAACAAGGCATGGATGAAGGTTTCAGCAGCAGGTAATCTTTCAAACTTTCACCATCTCTCAGGGATCCAGCCACCAATGGTTTCATAAGAACATAAGAAATAGGAGCAGGAGTAGGCCATCTAGCCCTTCGAGCCTGCCCCGCCATTCAATAAGATCATGGCTGATCTGTCGTGGCTCAGTTCCACATTCCCGCCCTCTCCCCATAATCCTTAATCCCCTCTCATCAAAAACCCATCAACCCGCATCTTAAAAACATTTAGCGAGGCAGCCTCCACCACTTCAACGGGCAGAGAATTCCAGAGATTCACCACCCTTTGAGTGAAGAAGTTCTTCCTCAACTCCGTTCTAAACCGCCCCCCCCCCTTTATCTTGAGGCTGTGCCCCCTAGTCCTACTGTCCTTTCTGAGTGGGAAGTCTCTCCACCTCTATCCTATCCATCCCATTCATCATCTTATACGTCTCATTGAGATCTCCCCTCATTCTTCTAAACTCTAACGAGTACAAGCCTAGTTTATTCAGCATAATAGCTTCAACCTTTTACTTTACAGGCCGTGGTAAGATCACCAACCTTAGGAGCGTTTCCAATAGAGCTTTTCACTAGCTAACTTCACCAGGTCTGCACTTTTCAGCTGACTTTATCAACGAGTAGTAATCAGTTCCAACAGCATTCCTCTTTGTTCCTTTTTACATCAACGTTCCTGGAAATTTCTCTTAATACTCTAATTTCTAGAACTGTCCTCCGGACTTGCTTTCTTGCCCATTACTCCATTGTAAGGGATGCACAATGGTTCAGAATGAGTTCTTGCTCCGCCTCTCAATTTAAACAGGGTCGGTTAACCTTGAGGATCTATGCTTCAAAGCTGTGCATCAACATCAAGGCAAAAGACCTGTTCTAAGAGGAGCTTGGCACTGCTATTAGCTGAATCCCTCAAACAGAATATCTTTACCTAGAGGAATTTGTGGGCACGGACCATGAGGTATGGGTCAGCTGTTGAGAAGGGAGCCCAGAGAAAATAGAGGCCAGTGAATCATACACCTTTTCAGCCCACCGTCGCCCTCTGCGGCAAATGTGGCAGAGATTACCGTGCCAGTGGTGGATTGCTGAGTCACAACGGGCAATGCTGAACACAGTTGACCATCACAGCACAAAACTATTGTCTTACAGACTGCTGCTAATCTAGATGATCAAACATTTTAAATATTTTAATTACAAAGGAAAAGCAAATATATCAATCTTGATATCAATTTTAATCTAGGCAAAGGTCTGGTTCATGCATTTTTCCTAAGTAGCTCTTTATTTAAAACACAGAGATACTCAATTAAACTAAGCCACTGAGCTCACTCTGTCCAACGGATAATGTTTGGTTCACAGTGATCTTTTTAACTGATTGAAATTTTTGAGGTAAAATAAATATTCCAAGTCATACTTCTGCAGTAACAAACTGACAAAAAACAGAACCAAAGATTCCTGTTATGGCTATGTTATTTAGCAGTACGTGTCTCCTGCTTACACAGCAACAATCTGCACTGATTTGGCAACCTTCCCCAGAAAGAAGTGACTATCATAAACTTGGGAGATATATGGATATTGTCAGAAATATCTCAGAAAAGGCAGTTCACTTTCCCAATATTGTCATCCTTCAAATTGATGAATACAAGTGCACGTACCCATTAAAAAGAGAAATAATGGTCAGAAAACTTTATGATTGACATAAATGTCAAATTAGGCCAACACTCTTCACTTATCAGAAGTGTGATAACCAAAAACCATTCTAGATTTCACCAGAATAGCACATAGTATAAAGCACATGACACAAGATTTTATGATTTTTACTATGCCACATGTATAACAAAGTACAAGAGTCATAAGGGTGGTGTAATTGTATTTGCATTGATAATTCAGAACACTTGGGTAAAAACCACAACTGCAAGGCTAACAGGAAAATAATTTAATCGATATGGCAATCTGCCTTTGGCTATAAAAGTTTGTTTAATTAGTAAAGTCGAAAACATTATAAAACCAGTGTTTTGAATGTATAACAATTGCCCAAGCTTAGAGAATATTATGGTCTAATAGATCATGGAAAAAGTTTCAGACTTACATAAGACAATGTGTTAAATTAAATAAACCACTGTGTCATCCTTCTAACAACCACAAATTAAATTTCATTTTTAAAGCCTTTTCTGCAGAGTACCTGGGTTCCTGCTGCATGGATCCAGATCCATGTGGCTTCTTTTATGGACATAGATGAAGGGCAGGTCTTAAGTCAGACCTCATGTAGTAACAATACTGGAGGCACTGTGATTAGCACAGCTGCCTCACCGTGCCCAAGACCCGAGTTCAATTCCCCGCTTGGGTCACTGTCTTTGCACATTCTGCCCGTGGGTTTCCTTCGTGTGCTCTGGTTTCCTCCCACAGTCCAAAACATACGCTGGTTAGATGCATTGGCTATGCTAAACTCTCCCTCAGTGTTCCTGAATGGGTGCGTACTTGTAACACCAATAAGTAAATTGAAGACTTTCCAACAGGGCTCACCGACTGCTTTCTCCACTTCCTCGTTCAGAAGCACCTAAGTGCCTAACTGCACCCCCCTACTGAGACCAACTAACAGTCCAAAACTAGTCACAGCTGAACAAATGGCCTTCACTTGCTCACTATCCCTGTTTACATGTGAAGTATGACCTTTGTATCAGCTAGTGTACAAGATATCCATTATGCCTGTTCAACAACCACAACTTCAAGACAGGAAGAGAAAATGATTCTTTTTTTTAAAGGTAAGATTTGTTTCTTGTTCGAGAAAAGGACACAGTCTACCATAAGAGATGGCTTTGTGCATCTTCTTGATACACAGTACAATAGGCAGAAAGAAATCCATATCCAGTAGTATGAATGAATCACAGAGCCTCAAGATATTACTGCACAGAAATATATAGGAGTCATGGTGACCAACTCGTATGAAACAAAAAGGACTGGGAGGGTCAGGGTTGCTGGTGACCAGAATTGTGGGCTTGGGGTTACTGGTGAGTGAGAGTGAAGGCAGGGTGGGGTGGGTACTTGGCAGTGTTCTGGTGACCAGAAGAGAAGTGGAGGTGGGGGGTGGCGACAGTCTTTTAAACAAATCAAAACTTACAGTTCATCTTGTGGAGACACAACATTGTCATCTCTCAGCTGGCTGACTCACAGACATGTAAAGCAGCTCAAATTACTGAACTGAGACTCCCACTCTCAGTTTCCCATAGGCACTCTCTGAAAAATATGGCACCAAAGCTGCATTTGATAGGACAGGTGACAAAGAGTCAAAATAAAGAACAGTCCCTTAAAATATAGGACAGTTGGTCACCTTTATCAATGTTACAATCCTCAAACAGGCCACATAGTCCAACCAGCCCATGTTGGTGTCTATCTTCCACATGATCAACTAGCCCTAATCATTGCCACTTGCCTTTTTTCCCCTCCATCCAGCTATCAAATCAAAACTTGAATATTAACATAGTTTCTGCCTCAAGTAATAACCCTAAAAATAAATTTCAGAAACTCACAGCACTATGCAAAAAATTTCCCTTGCCTTTTATTCAATGGCTGGAATTCTCTGGCCATCCAAGCCCTCCGCCCCTGCCAGCGAGGATGGAGAATTTGGCCAAATCTCCATTCACACCAGCAGGACGGGAGTATTCCAGCTGCAAACAAGGTTGGAGAATTTGGCCCAATGTCTTTTACATTTAATCTTGCCACTATGGCCGCTCATCAGAGACCCTTCAGCTGCAGAAATACATCAAATCTATCAGAGTATCCTCTTGTTGCAATGTGCAAGTGCTTAAAATTACCAGAACATATTTTTGGTAGTTAAGTGTGACCAAATATCCAGCCAGATCAATAGCCAAAATTACCTACTAAAATTAAAGCAAAATACTGCAGATGCAGTAAATCTGAAATATAAACAGCAAACGCTTGAAAAACACAGCAGGCCTGGTAGCATCTGTGGAGAGAGAAACAAAGTTAACATTTCAAATCCAACATGACTTTTCTGTGGAACTGGCTGCCGAAAAAGGCCTGAAGTAGAGCCAGTGTTAACATTTCAAGTCCAATATTTCTCTCTCTCCAGCTGATGACAAACCTGCTGAGTTTTTGTTACATTTATATCTGAATGTATCTGCCTTGCACAGGAGTTCTGCTGAACTGAAATAGACAGCAAACAGTATTTTATAATAACAACTTGTATTTGTATATTTTTTTTCCCAAAATGTATTCCTCATGGGATGTGGGCATTGCTGGTAACATCAGAATTTATTGCCCAACCCAAATTATCTTTGAACTGAGTGGTTTGCTAGACCACTTTGGAGGGAAATTATGAGTCACATTACTGTGGGTTTTAATGCAGGCCAGACCAAGTAAGGGTAACGGATTTCTTCCCTAAAGGGGCATAAGTCCTTAATGTAGAAAAAGACTGAAGTATCTCAAAGAACAGTCATCAACAAAGAATGGACACCAAGCTGAAGAAGCAGATCTTGAGAGGTGTATGTCAAAGAGGCAAGTCTTAGGAGAGAATGGAGAAGACAGGGATTTAGGAAACTAATTTTAGAATGGTGGAGTTAAAACATCTGAAGGCATGTTCCCAGTGATGGGCAGAAGGGAGGAATGCATAAAGGCCAGAGAGAGGAGTTAGGACTTCTGGGGATTGCAAAGCTCCAGAGGGTTACAGAAATAAAGAGGGGCAAGGTCATTGAATGATTTATATACAATTATAACAATTTTAAGTTGGAAACATTAGAAGATAGAGTCAACATATGTCAGTATGGATGAGTGAGACTTGTTGCAGAATGAGATACGGACATCAGAATTTTGGCATCTAAGATTTACAAAGCATAGATAATGTGAGGACAGTAAGAGGAGCATTGCAATTGTTAAGCATGATGTTGACAAAGGCACATGTGAGAGTGAGTCAGGTTTGCAGGGAGGTAATATTACAGAAATGGTAGTATGCAATCTTTGTGATGAAAAGAATATGGGATCAGAGCTCGGTTTGCAGGAAAGTAAGGCACTGAAGATGTGAGCAGTCTGGTTCAGCCTGAGACAGTATCTGGGGAGTGAGATGGAATCAGTGGCAAGGATGTAAAGCTTGTGGTAGTGCCAAAAGTGTGAATGATGAAAACACATTGACATGATAATAGACCAGTGAAACCTTGTGACAGCTGGGATGTCTGTTCGTCAGAGCGAGTCATGGTTCTTCTTCTCATATTATTTCAACTCCATGAAATTTATAATCTACTCTTACCAATGGCTAAACAGCATAGAGGACTGAAGCAATGAGGGAAGCTGACAAGACAATGTTCTATGAAGTCCCAATTGGTTTGGTTTCATTAGTATGATAAAGTTGATTCCTGGGATTTCAGAGCCTTAAAATTGAGCAGGCATTGCAGATCCTGGTGTAACTAGTTGGACTTTCACCTAATATTTTTCTGTTGTGCCTAGAGAAACTGAACTATAACCTACATTCTTGCCCGCTGAAGTCTCCTCGCTTCTTGAAAGGCCACATCGTCAGATGTTATTTTAGGGTTGTGTAATGCACAATTCACACAAGTACACCACAACATACTGGATATATAATATGTTAAAAAAGGAAGAGCATTAATCCATGAGGTTAAAGTACACGTTTGAATGCACAGCTTCTACAACCGTATAATTGCTGGGACGTTTTGAGGAAGCAGCTTTTTCTGACATGTTATGGTGCAAATGTCATAAAGGCCAATGTGTTGCTCAATCTAGAGAGATCAAATTCTCTAGTTCAAAATTAATGACCTGAGCAATCTGTGCAATGATTTACATCATAAGAATTCTTTCATGTTGCAGTCAGACCTTTGAATGCCACATTGTTTGAAATTTGGTGTTAATGTTTAGGCGGTGCCATCTTCCAGCAAATATTTAATAGTTGCTTTGATATCTAACAGCCACACCATCTATTGCCAATGTGAAAATAGCCACTTCACTTGAAAAGCACATTTTGAGAGGTGTGTTTAGAGATTTTGCAGAGATGTAAGACAGGAGGGTCTTAATTTAAAACAGCCCTGATTTCTCCATTCACTAATTGTCCATAAACAGAAAGAAGTTTTTGATTTCCTCCCCTTTATAAGTGATGACACATTCTCTCAATGCTCCAGTTTTGGAATGATGCAATCCTTTATTCATAAACTCCACAGCAAATTCAAAGTAAAGTGAAATAAGACGGTTGGATTATTTTAAACACACAAAAAAAAAATCGGAAGATGTTATGCAACATCCGCCCCTCATACAATAAAACAGGGATAAGGGAAAGAGGTTCAGGTCAAAGAGCACCATAAAAATAAGAATTATGGTTTCATACAAGTCCAGAGTCTAATAAGTCAATGTCCAATGAAAGTACTTTCAGGTAACTTTGTTTGGCAGAAATCCTGTTCTTGGTCTAGGAACTCAATTGTAGGTTAAGTCTATTGAAGATGCAACCAAGTATTTTTGATCTTGGAAATTAGTTCATTCTATAGACAAAATATAGAGTTCTTTCTGGAAATCAGACTTGGAAAGAGGTGGAGGTCAAAGGTAGGCTGTTAACTTAGAGTCTACTTCTCTTTGGAGATTAAACTACAACTAAAGATAAAACTCAAAGCTTGAGCAATTCAAATAGTTCAAGTTTCAATCATGTGACTGGGTGGCTTCAAGTAAAGCTACTCAGTTAACCACACACCGGGTCAAAACCCAATGGCCAGGTCTTCCAGTGCAAAGGAATACTGAAAAGAAGTTGAATCCTTGGATGTGGATACTTGGTAAAGGCAACTAAGAGCGAGTGTTACTTGGTTCAAGATTCCAAGTGTGTTGTTTGAGAATGGAGTTTGGAAATCCTTGTGTGGGATTCAGAGTTCCAATGAGACCTGTTGGCTGGCAGTATAACAAGCATCTGGGGGATTTGATGAGAAATCGACAGAAGTTATTTTGGGTGGCATTTATCAATTGGCTTTGGAGTTTGGTGTGTTTGACCACATTTCACCTCTTGGTGTACGTGGGCTGTGTACTTAGGGAAAACATCAGAGTATAAGATTTAAGAAGGGTTGCAGTCACTTCAGAAGATGTTTGAATGTTTTTTCACCAATGACAGTGGCCGTAGTACGAGGGGCAACTTCCATTTTCAGGGGATGGCTGTTAACTATTAAAACAATCTCAATGGGAGGTATCTTGCTCAGTTGGACCTGACTGATTGTGCAAGTCTTGGCCCCTTCCTTCAATTCCTTACCAGCTTATTCACAAGGGCTGTATTCATCATTTCATTTTTTTTTGGATTGCCTGTGGAACCTGCTTTGCTCTACACCTTGATTGCGAGTGGCCCTTCTTCTTGCATCTGAAACAGATAAAACTCTTGCAACGGCATATCTCTTGGGTGTGGTCTCCCCAACACCAAGAACATGCCTTGGATCCAAATGCTAACTCAATTTTCTGAGGCTCTGCTGCACCCCCACTGGGTCACTTCATTCTGCACACGTCGCTGCTCACACACGCCTTGCTCAGTGCACTCAGTTGCTTGGGCCACCTTTACCCCTTTTTCTAATAAAATCTTGGAGTAATCACTCTCCTCCCCCACTAACACTGCAATGTGGGCTTTCAATGACTGATCCAGTTTGTCCTGGTCACCAATGTAGTAACTTGAGGCAACTTAGTGTGGCAGGTAACAACCTAAAAGATTTATTGACAGAAGAACTACGTACAGCTAGGGTTTAGCAGCACAACTGTACAGGCCTACTCCCGACAATGCCCTGACTGCAACTGAAGCCTTCTAGCCCAAGGAATGCACACCCTCACTCAGATTGGCCCAGGTTTGCGCACTCGTGCTCATGCTTCATTGGTTCCAACCCAGTGATGGGGCCTGTGAAGGATCGCCCTTCACTATCCGTGAAGGATAGTGAAGAAATTAGAAAATATAGATATACAAAATAACCTGGTATCATAGAATCCCTGCAGTGCAGAAGGAGGCCATTTGGCCCATCAAGTCTGCACCAACTCTTTAAGTGTCTTATCAGTGTCCCCATCCCCATACATTTACCATGGCTAATCCATCTAATATCCATATTTTGGGACACTAAGGGGCAACTTAGTGTGGTCAATCCACCTAAGCTGCACATCTTTGGACTATGGGAAGAAACGAGAGCACCCAGATGAAACGCACACAGACACAGGGAGAACATGCAAACTCCACATCGATAATAACTCAAGGCCAGAATTGAATCCAGGTCCCAGGCACCATGAGGCCCCTTGTCCTTATCCATAAGTCATTGAAGGCTAGCGTGAAGATGCAGCAAGCTGTTGGGAATGCAAGAGGATTTGAGTACAGGATTGATTTGTATTGGAGCTTGGTTAGACCACATCTGAGGAGTAGCTGTGCAGTTTTGATTCCCTTACCTGAGAGATATTATTGCCATAGAGGGAGAGCATCAAAGATTCACCAGACATGTTCTGGGGATGGCAGAATTGTCTGACAAACACATTAGACAAACTGGGCTTGTACACTTTAGAGATTTGAAGAATGAGGTGTAATCTTATTGAAATCTACAAAATATTTAAAGACAGTTGTTGCAGCTAAGATGTTTTCCTTGATTGGAGAGTCTAGAACCATGGGACACAAATTCAAAATCAAGGGGATGCTGCTTAGGACCAAGATGAAGGGAAATTTCTTTACACAGAGGGTTATGAATGTTCGGAATTCTCTGCCAGAGTGCAGTGTAAGCTCAGTCATTGTGTATGTTTAAAGCAGAGAGATATAGATTACTATTTAACATTTAAGGGTTATGGAGATAGTGAGTGCAAAAGGCATTTAAGTGTTTTATCAGTCATGATCAAATCAAATGGTGGAGCAGACTTGACAGGCTGAATGGCCTACTCTTGTTCCTATGGAAGCATTGTGAACTGTGAGGAGGGTAGTATAGAAATTGGAAGGGACGTAGACAAGTTGGTGCAATGGCTGGACAAGTGGCAGATGAAATTCAATGCAGAACATGTGGAATGATACATTTTGGTAGGAAGAACATGGAGAGTACAGAACAAAGCACAACACTAAAAGAGGTGCAGGGGCAGAGGGACCTGGATGTGTACATACATAAATTATTGAATGAAGTTATTGTGAAAATCCCCTAGTCATCACATTCTGACACTTGCTTGGGTATGCTGAAGAGAATTTAGCATGGTCAATGCATTTAACATCTTTTGGACTGTGGGAGGAAACTGGAACATCTGGGGGAAACCCACACAGAGAGAATGTGCAGACTCCGCACAGACAGTGACCCAAGATGGGAATTGAACCTGGGTCTCTGGTGCTGTGTGGCTAACCACTGTGCCATCGTGCTGCCTGAAAGCTCAGTATCCTGGGCTTCATTAATGGAGGCATGCTATACAAGAGAAAGGAGGTTATGTTTAATTTACGTAAGTCTCTAGTCCAGCCTTAGTTGGAGTATTACATCCAGTTCTGGGTGCCACACTTTAAGAAAGTTTAGAGAGGGTACAGCAAAGATTCACGAGAATGGCTCCAGGAATAAGGAACTTCAGCTACATTGATAGATCGGATAAGTTAGGACCGTTTTTCTGGGAGAAGAGAAGACTGAGGGGAGATTTGACAGGTTTCAAAATCATAAGAGGTCTGGACAGAACAGATAGGGAGAAACTGTTCCCAGCTAAGGAAAGATCAAGAACAGGAAGACATAGATTTATGTAGTTAGTACAAGAAGCAAAACGGTGATGAAGAGATTCTTTTTAGATCATAACAAGTAGTTATGATCTGAAATGTACTGCCCAAGAGTGTGGTAGAGACAGTATCAATTGAAGCATTTAAAAGAGAAGTAGATCGTTATTTGAAAAGGATGGACATGCAGATATGGGGAGTAAGCAGGGGATTGATATTACATGGAGTTGTTCAGAGAGCTGGTACAGACAATGGGCTAAATGGTCACCTTCTGTGCCCTACAATTCCATGATTCTGATTACTTTATTACCCTTATTATCTGCACCACTATTGTCATGATTTATACCCTGTCCAACTTACCACAACTGTTTGCTGGCCAATAAACAACTCCCACCAATGTTTGCTGCTTCTTACTGTTCCTGAGCTCCATCCAAACTGATTCTATATCTTGATCTTTCAATCTAAAATTCCATTCAATAATACACTGATTTCTTCCCTTATGAATGGCAGTACCTCACCTCCTTCTCCTTTCAGCCTATTCTTAATATTGAAGATCGCTGGATTTTCAGCTCCCAGTCTTGGTCACCATGTAGCCATGTCCTCAGTGAGAACTAAGTCATAGCTGTTTACTTCAATTTGTGCCTTTCAATCATTTACCTTGCCGTGAGTGCTGCATGCATTCAGATAGTGTGCCCTTAACTTTGTCTTTATGGCATTATTTCACATTTTGATACTACTTGATGCTGGCTTTTTCTTCCTCTACCTTCTAACTTCATTTACTAGTTTTCCAGTTCCTGATACTAGTCTTGTTTCTCTCCACCCTGAGCTCCTTCTCTTCTGCCATTCCTCTGCCAAGCTACTTTAAATTCTCCCCAACAGCATTAGCAAATCCCCCTGCCAGGATATTAGTACCAGTCCTGCTAGTGCCCACGCCATCCATTGCAGCATATAAATAGCACAGGAATCATACTACATAACTAGAAAAAATAGAAGTGGGTACAACAGGCAGAAGTGAGGAGGATAGAAATAGTTCAGAATAGTCAAGGAGCAGAAAGGAAATTGATAAGCAACCTGAAGAAAATCAAAGACAGCATTTCAGATCCCAAGCACTCACTGATTAAAAACATTTTTTCCCCAGATAGCTCCTGCTTCTTTTGACAATCATTTTAAATTAGTGCCCTCTAGTTCTCAGTCCTTCTGCCAAAGCAGGTTGTTCTTCTTTGATGTTTGAGACTCTTCGACAAGATTGAAGTGACTTTTTAAAAAAAAAACTATACGACATTTTAAAATCCTGGCTATGACCATTTGACTTCATCTAACACCAAACGGATCACCAAGAAACAACCGTTTAAATTTTAAATGAAGCTTTAAAGGCAAAATTTTCCAATAATTCTGCAAATGCTAGCAGACTGCATCAAATCATTCCGTTCCTTGCGATATTGCTCCATGATCTTTGGATCGATGCTGCTGAATGTCATAGGCTTCACCACCTCCTTCTGCACCAAGATGTTCATTTTTCTATGCACCCTACATTTATCCTTATTGGTAAGCTGGTGACACTTGGCCTCCAACTCACTGAGAAGTGTGTTGAAGTCTTCATCAGTAAACCTCTGATACCTCTTTCTCATCTTCTCTTTGCACTGCCATCTTATTCTCTGTAAGCAATGTGATTTTTAGAAAATTATTAATTGCACTTATTTGCTTTGTCTTTTTTAAAACAGAACAATATTTAAAATTTTTAGAAGTTTTTACAGGTTCATTAAATTATTTCAAAGGTTTCACAAACTTTTGAAAATAATTTAAACAAAACTTTTGAGTAAGAGATCAATAGAAAACACTACCTCACCTTTCATCTGCTGACTCACCTTAATGGGCATGTCTTCATGTCATCGCTTGGTATACCTTCACCAGGATTTGCTTCATTGGAAGGCCTCATCGTAGCTCATGTTGAGAGGTCACGCTGCAGGAGGAAGTTAAAAAGCTCGCCTGAGGTGACAGATGGGATAAATGCACATTTTATGGCTGATTTATCACTGATCCCTCTTGTTGCTTTATCGTGGCCTAGTGGTCAGGGAGTTGGTATTTTAGCAGATTAGGGCAGGGAACAATACTATTTGGGTACGTGCTTCTCAAGATGAATCCCCAGTCTCCACTGGATTCATCCTGGAATATAGTAAGAGTAAACTGACAGAATGGTAGCGGTGAAATGCAGCAATATGCCTTTCCAATTCTTTGCAATAGATTTTATACAAGAGTAATTCAACCCAGATAATAAACTTTCCTGTTATATTTAATTTCTTCTATATAGAACGTAGAATCCCAGTGGTGCAGGAGGAGGCCATTTGGCCCATCAAACTCGAAACAGGCTTGATCATTGTAACCCCACAGATTTACCCTGCTAATCCCCCTGACAATAAGGGGCAATTTCGCATGGTCAATCAACCTAGCCTGCACATCTTTGGACTGTGGGAGGAGCATCTGGAGCAAACCCTCGCAGATATGGGTTCTTCTTGATGCCAGACTCACTCAACTGCTGCCTTGATATAAAAGGCAGGTAAGTCTTACCTCATCTCTTGAGCTCAGCTCTTGTTTATCCCACATTTGGATCAAGGCAGTAATGAGGTCAGCAGTTGAGTGGCTCTGGCAGAATCCAAATTAAACACTGGGATGGTGCCAGAGAACTGGAGCATTGTAAATGTTACACTTTTGTTTGTATAGTAGGGGAAAAAGAAACCAGGAAGTGACAGATCGATCACCAGAGGAAACCCACACAAACATAAAGAGAACATGCAAACTCCACACAGACAGTGACCCGATGCTGGAATTAAACCCTGGTCCCTGGCACTGAGAGGCAGCAGTGCCAACCACTGTGCCAACCATAATAATGAGGAATTCAGGAGCAACTTCATTTCTCAGTGAGAATGCTGCAACTGAAAATCAGTACAACATGTAGTGATTCAGGCAAATAGCTTAGACGCACATAGACGAGAGCAAGATAAGCAACACGGAGAAAGGAATGGAAGGATATGTTGACATGGTGTGTAGGGAAATCTGTGGAGCATATCCGCTGCCACGAACCAACTGGGCCAAATGGCCTTTTTCGGCACTGTCAATTCTACATTACATCGTCAACATGGAGATACAGTTCAACTGGTTCTACAGTTATTCCTAGGATGTCTATGTTTTTTGTACACGAGTAAAGCAAAAATGATTATACAGGAACCTGCTGGAAAAATCTGGTCACAGTGTTGAAACTCTTAATCTTTTGGCGTCTCTCCAATGCCCTTTTGCCTTTAATTCATCATCTTTTCTTTTCCAGGAGTTGGACTCGGCTTTAATCATGAGACCCGGACAAGCAATACTTATACTGCTATTTTGTCATAATTTATCTCATACTGACTCAGCCCTTCTGGATTTGTTTGAACAGTAATCACATGGAGATCAAGGCAATTTCAATTATGTTGGCATTTTTGTTGGCATATATCCAATGATCACCGCAAAGCTCAAAAATAAGTGGGAGAAAGCTTGTCACAAAGCTGTTTCAGATAATAAGTGTGAGAAACTGTTTTCTGTAAAGTCAAAACCTCTCTGTATCTAAACTACAGACACCAAAAATTTATTTGCCAAACTTTTAGCATGGCAGAAGTGCCAAATGAAAGGAATCCTCAGTTCAGCAATGTGTTGGACAGGTCCTGGGGAGTATGGACATCTCATTGACCTACAAGAAAAACTCTTGTGAAAAACATTAAATATGAACCACACATTCAGCCCTAGGGTTACTACTTTCTTTTAAATTATCTTTGACAAATACTAGCAATTTAGGAATCAAGGTAAGTTGATCACATTATTCTGGATGGCCCAGGAATTCTATTTTCTATTCTTTGCGTCATCTACATGATGTCTTTGATTATGCTTTTAAAAATATATTAACTTCATCACAATCTCCTTAAAAATCACCTTTTTAATTCTCTGCCCAAAGGCAGGTCTCATCTATAGTGCCACAACATTTGCTATGGATAGGGAAAGGAAACATGAATAGGGTGGAGGAAAGGGCCTGGGTAAAACACTGTCAGAACATCAGTGCAGACTTGGTGGACCAAATGGCCTCCTTCTGCACATTAGGAATTCTATGAGGTCCTGGAATCCACCCAAGCCTGAATGGCTTCAATTCTCTTTCCATCATTTGGCTGATCAACAATATATCCCACTGTTACCAGCTGATTTGGATGCTCATTGGAAGGATTACTAGATACTCAACTCGTTTGGCCGTATTATGAATGTGCATTCCTTGGCTATCAAAGCTTGGAGTGGGAACTTGTGGTTCAGAGGCAGAGACACTGCCCAGTGCACCAAAAAATAATCTTCACTTTACAAATAGCTACCAGTATAGTTCCAATATTTTGGAGTAGGAATAAATACATTAAGTAACAATCCACGTAGCAAAGTAGAATATAAAATAGAATAGCTTTTTCCCTCCATGTTTAATATTCATATCTACATTCAATTAAAAGTTAGTTTAATTAGTTGGTGTCAGATACGCAAGGAAGGCTATGGCCATAATTACAAATCAAGATACTGTGAATTTTACACAGGTAGATGTTCTGTTTTCCCAATTTGAAACATACAGTTCCGCCACCACCCTCCCCCCGAAAACTGCATGGGGATACACCCCGCTTACCTAATTTCACAGGACTTTGCTTTAACTTTAGAGCAAGAGATCAGTTGGGTTGGAGCTATCTGACAGCAGGTATTATGAATGGGCAAGTAAATTATACCATTGTCAACTCAGGCAGTGAGAGAGAAAGATCAGTTCATTTTCAGTTGTAAGGCTTAGGGTCCATAAAACTTGGCCCTGACTTCATCTGAGGCCTTACAATTGGAGGCTTACAATTTCCATTAATCAAAAGAACCAGGAGAGAAAATCCATCCAGGCCTGCTAAAGGAATGAAATTTAGACACATGATCTATTTCTTGTGTATTATTTTGCTAATAACCCTACGCATGCTTTTTACCTGTCTATCTGTATACCTAAAGGAGTGAGTTTGCTTCATTGAGTTTATATTTTGGGTAGTTCCTTCCTTTTTAAACTTACCTGAAAGTCTGCTTTGTGATTATTGAAGATCATAAATCAAAGGCTCAAAACACATTTTCTGGAGCACATCTGGTCAAGAGGTGAAGAGAACAGCTGAAAATTATCGTATCACCTCTCCTCATCTGTAAAGTAACTTACGAACTTGAAATGATGGAACGTGCATAGCAATTCATTCATCGGGATTGTCAAAGTTTTTCTTCGTTCAATGGTCTCTGCTTTCAAAATCCCCTCTACCTACTCCTGCATTGGGTAGATACCTTCACTATCGCACCAATTGCGAAGGTATCGACATAATTAGCACAATGTCGTAGATCAGTTGGAACAATTTGTCCAGATGTTGATTCTTATAATGTTATGGACTGGATGGTGTTTTTCTTTTCCATAAACTAAATAATGCAAACATACCATCACCTGACCCATCTGTGTCTATGTTCTGCTCATTATTATGTGATTTTCTAAACAGCAAGCAGAGCTGCCCTTGAGCCAGAGATGTACCACAGGATCACTTTTTGATTATCAAATGTTATAGGTATGTTACACTGAACGCTAAGAAACAACACTGTGCTTTTTTACCTTTGTTGGCACACTCCTGAAGTTGATCTAGGACATCATTCAACCTTACAATGTGCTCTTTCTCTGTCTTACTGCTAATTAGAATGTCATCTAAGAAACAGCACACTACTTCCATCCCATTTAATACCTAATCCACGAGAAAACAGTGGAAGCAGTAAACACCCTAAATGGTAATCATTCATATAGACGTAACCCTTTGTATGAATGGTAGCAGTTTTTTGTTCTCGTTAGTTAATACCAGTTACAAACATTTGACAAATCTATCTCCCTGAGCAGCTATCAATTCCTAAATTAGAAAACAAATCTTCACCGATAAGCAATGGGTAATTATCAGTCACTTTGTTTATTGTTTGTTTATAATCTCCACAAATCCAAATGGATCCGTCTGTTTATTGCACAACCACAAAGGGTGTGGGTGGCTCATTCACTGCGCTTCACCTTCTTAATCACCCCCTGTTCTTTCTAATCTATTCAGCTCTTTACTTATTATGAATAAGGCACTGTTCTAGCCTTGGAAAATGTCAGCTGTATATTATCCTTTATCTTGACTTTGGCCTTGTGGTGCCTAATTTTATCATTTGGTCCTCCTTGCTCAAAGACCACTTTGTGCTCTCTGAGCACTTTCTCAGTGTCAGAATTACTGTTACTGATCTTGACCATACATAACTGTCCAACTTAACTGTATCTTCTTCAACCAAGTCCTTCCTGTCAGGAAGACTTTTTCCCCTCTCCCATTGCAAGAGGAAACATCACCATATTTCTAACGCTAACTTTTCCTAATACTAGAATACTGCTGTTGGATGGATAGTTTCACATCAGTTTTGCATAAGGAAACATGCCTAGAAATTTCTTACACTCTGCTTATGAGATAACAGTCATGGCTGCAGCTTTACCAATTATTAAAGCACTTTGTAGATTTCCAACTTTCATTCTCAATGTGGATACTGGAATTATATCTTCAGGCCTATTACTCTCACACATGCTGTTTTCTTGCTCTCTGACAGAGCAAAATTTGTGATCTTCATGTGTGGTAACATCAACTTCTGTTTCCACAACTACCAGACATGCATTCAAGGATTTTCAGACTCTGAACTAGCTTTAGATTGATCATGACATTAACCACAATCTGTTGCATGACTACAATCTAGAGCGTTATTGTTTGCTCTACTCCAGCATGCTGAATGGATATAATGGACTTTCCCACATGCATAGCTTTTGGACTGGATATTTAAATAGTTGGTGGCTACCATGGCAACAGTGACATATAAACTTCTGATTTGGACAATGAATTTGGCTGCCGTGACCAAGATCTCATTGAAATCTGGTGGACATGCCCTGCCAGCTCAGGAACAGAACTCCCTTACAACTTGCGTCTCTCCCTTTCTGCCACTTCCAAGGCTTTGGCCTTAACACAGGCCCCACTTATTGCATTTGCTCAAAAGCTTAGCTCAGATCTCATTGTTCTTTTGGCCTCCTACAAACAGGTCTTTAAGGTTGATTTCTAAGTTTGCGCCATACTCACAGTGAAGAGAGTGAATTTCTCCCATTTGAGAATTCAATCTGCAACGGTTTCATCTGGCAACTGTTCCTTTTGACAGAATGTAACTCAGTGCACTATCATTCTTGGTTGTGCTATAATACGAACCCAGAATCTCTAATTTTAGAAGAGTCCACAGACTGGCACCATCATCGTAAGGAAAACATTTACTTTACCCTCATCTCTGGTTTTATTTGCTGTCAACTAAACATGTATGCTTTGTTTATTATTCCTCCCAGTCCCCATTGTTAGGGTTGAATTCCCCCATTGTCCCAAATATGCCTTCAGTGCCAATTTTCAGTTGCATAGTGCTGACTTAGCATCTCTGAATACAACGTGTACATGGAACAAACTTTCACATTGCTCAGACTTCTTCAAAGTCAACTATAGATATTCCAAAATGTGTGTCTTCAGTCCTTAATTTTTTTAAATGAACAATAATTGCCATACTTCAAAGAAAAGATTAACAGCAGGCAGCCATTGAGCTAACTTTATTTACACCTCCCAAACAGAGGAGGCAGCAGATAGGTGAATAACAAAATGCTTAGACCTTGCAATACACTGCTAACCCATTCTGCTCCATTTTGTCTACCATCAAGGTGACGTGGATGTTCCTCCTGGTATGGATGGTGAGAGATGTTTGTGACACAGCGGAGCATAGCAAAAAAGAATAGACTGATGTCATCTGCTACAGCATGGAACGAGTCTGTTGCAACTTTGACAGCCATAGACTGTCAAGCTCATTTTGAGCTCAAATTGTGACTGTAGCAGATGAAGAAGTTGGATGGCAGTCAACTTTGGGAAGCAGGAGTGTCTGACACATTGCTTCACTGAGTTGAGGTAGGAGAAGACAAACTGTCATTCATTGAATCCTACAGTACAGGAGGATACCATTTGGCCCATCGAGTCTACACTGATCACAATCCCACCTGGGCCATAATCCCCATAACCCCATGCATTTAATCTAGCTAGTCCCTCTGACTAAGGGGCAATTGAGTATGGGTAATCCACTTAACCTTTGGACCTCATTATGGTTTCCTTAATTGTGCCTTCCTTCTCGCTTCACTCAACAATCTTGCAGTGTTGCTTTGTAGTAGGGATGTTGTCCACAGATTTGGTGCACCTAGCACCTTCAGCTAATTCAATTCACCCCAAATGAAACCAAAAAATGGCTGAAGATTGCATGTGATTCTAGGCCAAGATGGATCATCCACTGACCATAAACTGGAGAGGACTCAAAAGCCAATGTGATGTTTAGCTTCCATCTTTGTATGATTCTAAGCCCATTGGTCAGGTGTTCAGTGCAGACAATTAAAGGCTACTTACTGTTACGGTTGAAAATTTCCCTCAATTGGCAGCTGCTTTGCTCCTCTGGTTAGCACAAGATCAGAAAAGCAGCTGGAAATTGAACATTTTCAAGACTATTCCTTGTTGCTGTTTCACACAATGAAAGTGAAAGGACATCAACCTGTTTTCACAGATGCTGCTTGACTGTGGAATATTTCCAGCATTTTTTATTTTTATTACAGGTCACTACCATCTGCAGTATTTTGCTTTCATAGACATAGAAGTAGCATGGGCACATGCAGTTAGGATTAATGCTTATGTGGAAGACAAAATCAACATAGACTGGTTGGGCTGAAGGACATGTTTTACTTTTCTAATTTCTATGCAGTTCTAGAAGATTGATGGGAGTTTCACTGACTTTAGTTTTAAAGACTTCCTGGACATCTCAGTTCAAAGCTAAACAAAGTGGCAACCATCATTGGTGAAGGATGGAAGGGGTTGCTAAAAAGAAATATTTTCAAATACCCCATTGCTATTTATAGTCATAGAGGTTTACAGCATGGAATTAGGCCCTTCAGCCCAGCTTGTCCGTGCCGCCTTTTTTTTAAACCCCTAAGCTAGTCCCAGTTGTCCACATTTGACTCTTATCCCAGCTATACCCATTTTATCCATGCAACTGTCTAAATGCTTTTTAAAAGACAAAATTGTATCTGCCTCTACTACTACCTCTGGCAGCTTGTTCCACAGATACTCACCACCCTCAGTGTGGAAAGAATTGCCACTCTGGACTGTTTCGTAACTCTCCTGTCTCACCTTAAACCTATGCCCTCTAGCTTAGGCTCCCCTACCTTTGGGAAAAAGTATTTACTATCTAGCTGATCTATGCCCCTTATTATTTTATAGACCTCTATGAGATCACCCCTCAGCCTCCTTCGCTCCAGAGAGAAAAGTCCCGTTCTATCCAGCCTCTCCTTATAACGCAAACCATCAAGTCCCGGTAGCATCCTAGTAAATCTTTTCTATTCTCTTTCTAGTTTGATAATATCTTTTCTATAATAAGGTGTCCAGAACTGTACACTGCATTCTAAGTGTGGCCTTACCAATGTCTTGTATAAAACTTCAACAAGACATCCCAAATCCTATATTCAACATTCCAATCAATGAAAATAAGCATATCAAATGCCTTCTTCGCCACTCTGTTCATTTGTGACTCCACTTTCAAGGAGCTATGAACATGTACCCCTCGATCTCTCCCCCCTACCATTAACTGAGTAAGTTCTGCCCTAGTTCAATCTACCAAAATGCATCACCTCGCATTTATCTAAATTAAGCTCCATTTGCCATTCGTCAGCCCACTGGCCCAATTGATCAAGATCTCATTGCAATTGGAGATAACTTTCTTCCCTGTCCACTATGTCACCAATCTTGATGTAATCTGCAAACTTGCTAACCATGCCTCCTGTATTCTCATCCAAATCATTAATATAAATGACAAATAACAGTGGACCCAGCACTGATCCAAGGCACACCACTGGGCACAGGCCTCCAGATTGAAAAGCAACTCTCTACAACCACCCTCTGGCTTCTGTCAGCAAGCCAATTTTGTATCCCTTCAGCTATCTCACCCTAGATCCCATGGGATTTAACCTTATACAACAACTTACCATGCAGTACCTTGTTAAAGGCATTTATGCATTCATTCAGATACTATCAACTTCAAATGTAGCAGCAGTTTGCATTGGGTTCTGAAAAATAAAACCACAGATCAATTTTCTCATTTCAACACAAATTTGGCAGAAAGTCTAGGTCATACCAAGTCTTATACATATCAAAATATGAGCATTTTTTTTTTCTGATGCTTGTGGAAAGGAAGAACGATAATGTAGTTCAGACATCCAGTCAAGTGTACAATAATACTTCCAATTTCAGAAGATCATGCAGTGTGTCAGTTTAATCAAACTAACTCTCCCTCTGGGTCAGATAGCCAGTTAGTGCAAAATAGAAATAGCCTTAGGTCTGTTTGTGAAGCACTGCCAAATTTAGCTTACTCTAGCTGCCAATGTCGAACATATGCAATCGATTCTGTTGTTCCTTTACATCATAAAAAATGGAGTAGTTGAGGCCAAAACCAAAAATGACACTGCTCAAGTAATCGCAGCTGCATTTTCACTCCCTGCTCCAGTAGCTTTGAGTTATCAATTAACCATTACCTCCACCCCATATCTGCAATTGGTATTTAAAACATACAAGTCAAGAGGAATTGTCGGTCGCTGGCCCTTCAAGCTTGCTCCACCATTCCGTTAGATCTAATTATAACCTCACCCTCTCATGTGATGGCCTAGTGGTATTATCGCTAAACTATTAATGCGGAAATCCAGGTACGAATCCTGCCCTGGCAGATGGTGAAACAGTCTGGAATTAAGAATTTACTGATGACCAAGAAACCATTGTCAGTTGTTGCAAAAACCTATCTGCTTCACTAATGTCCTTCAGGGAAGGAAATCTGCTGTCCTTACCTGGTCTGGCCTACATGCGACTCCAGAGCCAAAGCAACGTGGTTGACTCTCAGCTGCCCTTGGGCAACAAGAGATGGGCAATAAATGTTGTCAGCCAGTGACACCCGTGTCCCACGAATGAATAATAAAAGAAATTCCTACCTAAGTTTTCACCTGTTAATCAAGAAGTTAGCTCCATCTTTAAAATATTCAATAATTCTTCCTCAAAGAGCCATTGGAAGCAGAGTTCCAAAAACACACAACCCTCAGGAACAAATACTCCTCATCTCTGTATTAAATGAGTGACCACAGTAAGAAGTCTCACAACACCAGGTTAAAGTCCAACAAGTTTATTTGGTAGCAAAAGCCACTAACTTTAGGGGCTCTTCCCCTTCTTCAGATGAAGGGACAGTCCAGTCCAATGCCAGCATCTTCACATCATGACTTAAACGAGTGACCCCATGATCTAGTTCCAGACTCTGCAGCAAGGATATCCTCTCCACATTCACCCCGTCAATACCCCACAGGATCTGTGTGTCAATTAAGTCACCTCTTTCTCTTCTAAACAAGCCCAACCTGCCATCATAAGACAACCCTCCCATTTTATGTATTAGTCGAGCAAACCCTTTCTGAACTGGTTCTAATTGGTCTCCTTTAATAAGGAGACCAATAGTGCACGCAATACTCTAGATGTGGTCTCACTAATGCTCTGTACAACTGAAGGATAACCTCTCTACTTTCATTATTAATTCTCTTTATAATAAACAATAATGTTCTATTAGCTTTCCTAATTATTTGCTGTACCTGCACAGTTGCCTTTTGTGATTCATGCACAATGACACACAGTTACCTCTGAATCTGAGCTCTGCAATCTCTCCCCATATAGGACCATTCAGTGTTCTGCAGATATTGAAGCAGTCCATATCAAAATGCAGCAAGATCTAGACAATATCTAGATTGGGCTGACAAGCGGCAAGTAACGTTCACACCACAGTACCAGGCAATGACCATCACCAACAAGAGAGAACCTAGCCTTCACCAATTGACATTCAATGGCATTACAATTGCTGAATCCCCTATTATCTACACCCTGTGGATTACCATTGACCAGGAACCAAACTGGACTAGCCAGATAATTACTGTGTCTACAAAAGCGGTTCAGAAACCTGCAGTGAGTAACTCACTGCTCAATTCCCTAAGCCTGTCCTCCATCTACAAGTCAGGAGATGGAATGCAGCTCAAAAAATTTGAAACCATCTAGGTCAAAGCAGCCCACTTGATTGGCATCTCATCTACAAATATTTACTCCCTCCAACGCTGATCCACAGTGTCAGCAGTGTGTACCATACACAAGATACACTATAAGAACTCACCAAGTTTCTGTAGGCCACAGCTTCCAAACCCACGACCAACATCGAGAAGAACAAGGGCAGCAGGTACACGGGAACACCATCACATGGATGTTCCCCTCCAAGTCACTCACCATTTGGACTTGGAAATATATTGCTATTCTTTCACTATTGCTGGGTCAAGCTGGCCTAGCCAGGGACACCCACATTCCACAAATGGAATAAAAACAAGTTTATCTTTTTATTCTGCCAAACTTCACATTTTCCCACATCATACTCCATTTGCCAGATCTTCGTCCACTCATCTAGCCTCTGCCCCTTTGCAGCCTCTTTTTGGTCTCATCTCGATTTGCTTTCCGACCTATCTTTTTGTTATCAGCAAATTTCACAACCATAACTTTGGTCCCTTCATCCAAGTCAGTTAAGTAAATTGTTAGAAGTTGATGTCCTAGTACTGAACCTTATGGCACACAACTTGTCACGTTCTGCCAACCAGAAAAAGATTCATTCGTGCCTAGTCTCTGGCTAAATAACTGGAATCAAATCTCCAATCCATGCCAATATGTTGCCCCCTACATCAGGTCCTTTAATTTTCCACAATAACCTTGATTTGACATCTTATCAAATCCAAGTACATCCACTGGTTCCCTTTATTCACTGTACACATGACTGCTTCAAAGGGTTCCGCTAAATTGGTTAAACATGGTTTCCCTTTCACCACATTAACTCTGCTTTGAATTTTTCTAAATGTCCTACTATAACATCTTCAATAATAGCTTCTAACATTCTTCCTCTGACAGAGGTTAGGCCAGCTGGTGCGTAGTTTCCAGTTTTCTATCTCCCTTTTCAAATACATTTTCTATTTTCCAACCTAATGAAATATAGAAAATTTTGGGAAATTATATCAATGCACCAATGATCTCTAGCCACTTCTTTCGAGATTTTAGGATGAAATCCATCCACAGCCCCAATTTGCTCAATACCAATTCTCTGGTGATTGTAATTTTTCTGAGTTCCTCCGTCCCATTTTCTGATTTTCAGCTATTTCAGGGATGTTGGGTGCATCTTCCACAGTGAAGACTGATGCAGAATTCAGTTCATTTGCCAGCTCCCTACTTTCCATTATTAATATACCCTCTCATCAATTTTTGTGCTACAGTCACATAAATAATCAATGTTTCAGCGATTCACACATTTAACTAGAGTTGGTTTTAGCATTCGCAAATTATTACAAACATCCAAAAGTCAAGTGTATTTACTCTAAATTTAGTTCACAAATTTAAGCCAAGTCCCTCCACCATCCCTCAGGCAGCAACATTTGCAAAATAGGAATATTAAGTGATACTGGTCAACATTTTAAAAGACTGAACATAATACAAAGGAGTTTGAACATTTGCTAATAGTTTGGAATTTGTTCCTGTGCGATAGCAGATACTTTCCTGTAAAATAGTAGAGAGCCAAGAAATCTGGATCCTGTGGCATTTTATGGAAATCTGTCTTACCCTTCTCTGAAGAATTTGTTCAAAGCTTCCAATCAAATATTTTTCTTGCAATCTAGATTTGAAACATTAACTGGATTCATCACATTTGCAGGAGGAGGCAAAGATACCAGTGATGTTCAGCATCTCCTGCTCATTAAGCAAGCACATCAGCCCAGTAAGCCACATGGCCAAGCTGCAACAGAGTTCAGTGTTGCCAAGTCTTGAATCATATCATATTTGAATCACTTTCAAACATAAGCAAAGGGATACTGAAAAAGTAATAAAAAGAGTGAAGATAAATTATGAAAGAAAACTAGGGCAATATATCAAGAAGGATAACAAAAGCTTTTATTGGTATATAAAAGGGAAGAGAGTCACTAGGGTGAATGTTGGTCCCTTAGATGAAACCGGAGAGTTAATAGTGGGGAACACTGAAATGGCAGAGAAACCAAATCAATACTTTGCTTTAGTTTTCACAGTGGAAGACACTAGTGCCATTCCTAGAGAAACGGGCAAGTCAGAGGTAATAGAAAAAGTGGAACTTAGAACAATCAACATCGATAGGAAAAAGTACTCAGCAACTATTGGGATTGAGGGCTGATAAGTCCCTCAAGCCTGATGACCAATATCCTAGGGTATTAAAATAAGTGGCAGCGGAGATAGTGGATCCATTGGTCATAATATTCCAAAATTCTCTGGACACAGGAAAGGTTCCAATGAATTAGAAAAATACTAATGTAATGCCATTATTCAAAATAGGAGGAAGCAAAATGTGGGAAATTACAGACCAGTTAGTTTAACATCTATTGTTGGGAAAGTGTTAGAATCAATTATCAAGGAAGCAATATCAGGACATGTGGAAAATCAAAATGCTATCCATCAGAGTCATCATGGTTTTATGAAAAGCAAATCATGTTTGACTAATTTGCAAGAATTCTTCAAAGATATAACAAGCAAAGTGGATAATGGGGATCCCATAGATATATGTAGACTTCCAGAAAGCGTTTAATGAGGTGTTGCACAGAAGGCTAATTCACAAGGTTAGATCACATGGAATTATTTGCTTGCAGAAGTGACTGGACAGAAGACAGAGTTGGGATTAATGTTTTTTTCTGGATGGCAAGTAACTAATTAGAGGAGTGCCACAGGGTTCAGTCCTTGGGCTCCAGCTTTCTACAATCTATACTAATGACTTGGATACAGAGATAGAAGGGTCTATAGCCAAATTTGCAGATGACACACATATAGGTGGCACAGCAAGCTGCAATGAGGAAATAAGAACCTTACAAATGGATATAGATCGGTTAGGAGAGTGGGCCAAAACATGGCAGATGCAGTTTAACATGGGTAAGTGAAAAGTCATGCATTTTGGTCATAAAAATGGGAAGGCAACATTATCTAAACGGGGAGACACTTCAGGGTACTCCAGTGCAGAAGGGTCTGGTGTCCTTGTGCATGAGTCACAGAAAATTAGCATGCAGGTACAGCAGATAATATGGAAAGCGAATGAAATGTTGGCATTTATAGTTAAAGGAATAGAATATAAAAGGTAAGGAAGTGTTGTTGCAACCGTACAAGGCATTGGTGAGGCCGCACTTGGAGTATTGTGCAGTTTTGGTCCTCTTATTTGAGAGAGGACATAGTGGCATTGGAGGCAGTTCAGAGGAGGTTGACTAGATTGACTTCAGAGATGAGGGGTTTGTCATATGAAGAGAGATTGAGCACTTTAGGCCTATACTCTCTGGAATTAGGCGAATGAGGGGAGATCAAATTGAGGTATTCAAGATGATAAAAGATATGAATAAAGTAGACGTGGAAGGGATGCTTCCTCTTGTGGGGCATTCTGGGATGACAGGTCACAGTCTTAGGATAAGGAGGAGCAAATTTAAAACAGAGTTGAGGAGAAACTACTTCTCCCAAAGGGTTTTGAATCTGTGAAATTTGCTACCCCAAAAGTGCAGTAGATGCTGGGACAGTGAATAAATTTGAGGAGTTAGATTTTTAATTGGTTATGGGGAGAAGGCAGGAAAATGGGGATGAGGAGCATATCAGCCATGATTGAATGGCAGAGTGGACTCAATGGTCTGAATGGCCTAATTCTGCTCCTATATCTTATACCCCACTATTTTGCTACAACTACCATTGGGAATTATTTATCCGTTATGGGGCTATATTATAGTGAGAATTGGGGACTTCCCTTAACAATGTTGTCTAAGCACTGACGAGGAACTTGGGGAAAAAAATCAATAATAAAGGGATCAGGAAGATGGAAGTCACATTTGCCAATTTTGCAGATCATCAAAATTGGAATGGGAAATTAAATATATCCAAATATCAACTCCAAAGATTGCAGGAAAGCCACTTGTCTAATATTGTGTGTCTGACAGAATTCCATTGTACACAGGCTAGATGTCATTTCCCCTTATGTGGGCAGAGAACAGCAATAGCTTTACAAGCTTTAATTGCATAATTGCATTTTTAAAATATTTTGAAATCTCAGGTTAGCCCAAGCATTTGTTGTAACAAAGGCATATGTAATGCATTTAGAGTTTACTGAAGAACAGTTTCTTAAAAGAGCTTCATAACTATTCACATGTGCAGGTGTTACTGGCAGGCTGGACATAGTTATTTAACAGTCATTGGTATCCCATGCATGCCTAGCCCAGTACACATGAGAAAGAGTGAACATCATGCATTGGCAGGAGTTACAGTGTGGAAACTTTCTAACCAGTGGGTGAAATCCATCACGCAAAGCAGCATCCCATCCACTGACTCGGTCTACACTTCCTGCTGCCTTGGAAAAGCAGCCAGCATAATTAAGGACCCCTGGACATCCTTCGTCAATTGGAAAAAGGATACAAATGTCTGAGGTCATGTGCCAACTGACTTCTTCCTGCTGGATCAGACTTTTGAATGGATCTACCTCATATTAAGTTGGTTTTTCTCTACACCCTAGCTATGACTGTATCACTACATTCTTCACCCTCTCCTCTATGTATGGTATGCTTTGTCTGCATAGTGTGAAAACCAAACTTTTTACTGTACATTAATAGGGGAATTTCACAGTAACTTCATTACAGTTTTAATGTAAGCCTTACTTGTGACTAAAATAAAAATCTTTAACTTTATATGACAATAATAAATCAAATCAAGATGTTCATCTCTTTAAATCCATTTAATTACATGTAAATCACATAAAATAATTATAAATCTACACCTTATTAATGTGTTTGATTAGAGATCCAGGATTAACAACAAACACATTCTAACCTGACCAGTCACCTACCTCTTCTACTACACTGGAGCAGGAACTAACCACAGCCCCGTCATTGGGCTGTCTGAAGAAAAAACATCGGTCAATAATGTTTTCAGTGCAGTAGCTACATTTGCTTAAATCAGCCTATGCACAGGCTACAAATTAAGATGACGAACAGCCACACAGATTATGAAGGGTTTCCTAAGAGCTGCACATTTGCTCTTTTCCTCAATTGCCTTGCAAAACTCATGTGTGTGCAACCATTGAGTAAAAGTTGCTAAGTTGACCGTCACGGAATTATCACCATTGCACAGAGGAGTTCAGAATGATGTCTCATTCGCTACTATCAGCCAATGTGATGGAAAATGAGAACTGGCAATGCTGACATTTCAGACCTCCTCTATATTCATTGATTTTTACCTCTGAAAAACCAATGTTTTACAAGACACAGGTCAAATGTGAATCCAGGATCCCATTGGGATGGCGAGTTTGTGCGGCTACAGGAGGGGATGGGGGTAGTGGGGCCATGGTCTATTTACATTGGTGGTGTGGCTGAATTTGTGGAAGCCTCAGTTTTCTCATTCTCCACTGTCTGCAGTAATAACAGATAACCCAGTTCTGTAGCAACACATTCAATGAGCAATATTTATTAAATACCCACCAAACAAACGTGGGAAAACATGACAACGTTTGGAGAGCTGCTTCGTTTTGACTTCCATTTAGAGAAACATCATCATTACAGGCTTTCCCACATATAGAAATCAAATATGGAATGAAAACATTGTACTTGCATGTTTGAAATGGATTTTAGTTAGACATCCTTGTCATTATCAACTCTACGGTTTCTGTGAAATAATTTCCTCTTGGTAACACCTTGTACAGCTCAAGCGAAATGTGAAATTGTTTCCAGATCAAAAAAAATCAGCAATTTAGTCACATCTTTCCTCTGCACAATGCCTGTGCCAAGCACAGTCCCAGAAAAGACACATTGTTTTGGCCATATTGTAGAAGATTTAAATATGAGCTCAATAAGACATCATGCTTCTGGGAAGGAGTCAAGAATTACAATCAGTCATATCTGCAGTAAATTAAACTAGAATAGTGCAACTTTAATGACAATTAGAACAAGATACTATTACAAATAATGACTATTGATAGTCTAAATTTTGTTGCACACCCACGATTCAGCAAATACAGAATGAACTAAAACGTAAGCTCATTTTCGAATGTCTGGCAAACTCTGATTGGACATTTACTGCATTTGCTATTATTTTTAAATGAAGGGTTTTTTTTTCCAGAGTAAGGAATTGGTTCAAGTATGGGCAGATCTTCCCAGCCTACAGCAAATGAAACGAGATGGAAATCAACTATTCCGTTGAACTGGTAATTTGGTTTCTGTTGCAGCTGGAAAAATATTGGAAAAAAGTTTTTATTTCAGAGTGTTTGATCACCAAAGAATGACGTGTGCATGGGAATTTCCTCACTATGTCTGCTATTTTCTTTCAAACCTTACGATAATTGATATGAATAATGGCCTTGGATCAACCATCAGTTGAAGAAACTAGTGTCTTATTATTTCAGCTGTCAGATTTACCTGTGTTCCTGAGAGATATTGACTATATCCCCTCAATTGCCTTGACACTGGTACAAAACCAGTGGTGAATTGAAGACAAACTTTTTATAGCTTTTACTTTAAATCCATGTTTTTCTAATACTGACATCCTAAACTCATATTTTACTTCCTGTTTATATCAATTTCTCACCTGGTGAATGAGCAGCACTCTGAAAACTCGTGATTCCGAATAAACCTGTTGGACTTTAACCTGGTAATAAGACTTCTTACTGTGTCCTCCCCAGTCCAATGTTGGCATCTCCACATCATGTGCATCAATTTTGGGTTACAAGTTGTATCAAGATAACCAAATAGCGAAGTTTTTCAGGTCCTCTGTGTGCATTTTAGCTGCTGCTCTATTTCCCTGTTCCCTCTCTTCTCCTTACTCCTCTTTGCTATCATGCTTCTTTTCTCTTCTGTATACTCTGATCACTCCCAGCTGACATAGGAATCTGTCTGTAGACTGGCCATCATTGCTGTTTTCCAAACCAAATTCCAAAATGTATGTTCACTTGCTGTTGAAGCCTTTGCCATCTGCAAACTGATTGTGAAGGATTGCATTGACATTTTGCCCTCAACAGTGACATAAGCTGAAAGGCAATAACATCTCTTAATGAAACTTCCCTACATAGCTACACCTTCCGTTTGTCTTGCTCAATAAACATGATGAGCTCACGAACTGTCTTTTGTTACAAAGATCAGGACCACCAGATTTGCTATTTCTCTCCCTTCCCTTCATACAGTGGACCACCTTCTTTGAAAGATGCTTTCTCCCTTGTCCAAATTTTGACTTCGCATATTTTTCTAGATTCTTTCTTATTTCTCCTCATGCCATCTGCAAGCTCATCTTGACGAGGCTCGTCTCTTGTCCTCTACACCAATTCAGGCATCTCAAAGCAGAAAATCTGATTATTGTCCTATACCATTCAACAGGATGACCACTGAGGAATTTCCCCACCATCAACATCCTGGACCAATGAGATAAGTTTTAAAGTTTATTCATTAGTGTCACAAGTATGCTTATATTAACATTGCAATGAAGTTGCTGTGAAAATCTCCTCGTCGCCACACTCAATCGCCTGTTCGGGTACACTGGAGGGAAAATTTAGCAGGGCCAATCAACCTAACCCACACATCCTTGGACTGTGGGAGGAAACCAGAGCAGTCTGAGGAAACCCACATAGACACAGGGAGAATGTGCAGACTCCGCACAGACAGTGAGCCAAGCCAGGAATTGAACCAGGTGCCTGGTGCAGAGAGGCAGCAGTGCTAACCGCTGTGCCACTGTGTTGCAGTGGCTACAAGAGGTTAGAGTCATAGAATTCTGTTCTGAGTAACTCACTCCACAAGTCCTTTAAACTTGTTCACCGCATATAAGACACAAGTCAGGGATGTGATGGAATACTCTCCAGTTGTCTGGATGAGTGCAGTTCAAAAAACACCAGAGAAAGATACAAAGGGATGTTCACTAACAATTAACACTATAACCACTGATTTTCAGGAATACGATGGAATACTTTTTATTCGGCTTGATGAGTGCAGCTCCAACAAAACCTGAAGCTTGACACCATTCAGGACAAAGCAGCCTGTTTGATTGGTATTTCATCCATCTCTTTAAATATCTACTAATGAAGAACAGTGACAGCAATGGCTACCATCTACAACATGTATGGGGAAATTCAACAAGCCTCCTTCAACAGCACTTTCCAAACCCACAGCCTCAGAAGGACAAAGGGCAGCAGACGCATAGGAACATCACTACCTGAATTTTCCTCATCAAGCCATACACCATCCTGACTTCGAACTAGAATCACTGTTCCTTTCCTGTGGCTGGTCCAATAGCACATAGACCACAGACATTCAAAGTGTCTGCTCACCACCATCTTCAAGGACAACTCGGGATGGGCATTAAGGCAACAAAAAAAAAACAAAAGATATGTCTCAAACAATGCTGAGATAGGGTACAGGGAAGAGAGAGAGAGAGAGAATCTGGTGAAATGGTGAGATGACAATAATCTCTCACTCAATGGTCAAAAAACAAAGGAGACAGTCATTGACTTCAGGAAGTGTAATGGAGGACATGTCCCTGTCTGCATTAATGAGGATGAAGTGAAAATCGTTGAGAGCTTCAAGTTTCTAGGTGACCAGACCACCAACATCCTATCCTGGTCCCTTCATGCTGATGCTATAATTAAGAAAGCCCACCAACTTTCTCAGGAGCTAAGGAAATTTGGCATGTCCACAACGATTCTCAATTTTTACAGGTGCACCATACAAAGCATTCTTTCTGGTTGCATCACCAATTGGTATGGCTCCTGCTCAGCCCGAGACCACAAGAAACCACAAAGTGATGTGAACAAAGCCCAGTCCATCATACAAACTATCCTCCATTCACTGACTGTCAATACTTTTGCTGCCTCAGAAAAGCAGCCAGCATAATCAAGGATCCCATGCAACCCGGACATACTCTCTTCTACCTTCTTCCCTTGGAAAAAAATGCAAAAGTCTGAGGATACATACCAACTGACTCAAGAAGAGCTTCTTCCCTGCTGCCATCAGACCTTTGAATGAACTTACCATAAGTTAAACTGATCTCTCTCTACACCTTAGCTATGACTGTAACACTACATTCTGCACCTTCTTTCCTTTTCTATGTTCAATATGCTTTGTTTGTATAGCGCACAAGAAGCAATACTTTTCACTGTATACATAAGACAATAATAAATCAAAAAATAAAAGTGAAGTGAGTGTTGGTCCTCTGAAGAGTGATAGTAGGGAGCTAATAGGAGATAATAGGGAAATGGCAGATGAAATGAACATTTACTTTGCTTCGGAGGATACAAAAAACATTCCATTAATGGCTGTAAATTGGGAGATGGAAAGGAGGGGGGAGCCTGATGAAATTATAACTATAGGGAAGCTGTACTGAACAACTGATAGAACTGAGAGCTGACAAGTACCTGGGTCCAGATGCACATCAGGCTAGGGTCTGAAAAGAGATGGCTAGTGAGGTAGAAAATGTGTTGGTGTTAATTTTCCTAGATTCTGGAATGTTCCATTTGACTGGAAAATAGCAAATATAACCCCTCTATTAAAGAACATGGGGCACTTTTTTAAAAATTAGAGATTGCCCTTATAGATGAAGAGAAATGTTTTCCTCTCGACTCATGCAGCTTTGGCACATTGTGCCTCTGAAGGCAGGGGAGGCAGAATCATTTAATATTTTTAAGGCAGAGGTAGGTTGATTCCCTTGCCTAATATGAAGCTAAGGTTAAAAAAAATAGAAAATGCTGGAAAATCTCAGCAGGTCCGACAGCATCTGTGGGGAAAGAGTAGAGCTAACTCTCCCCACAGACGCTGTCAGACCTGCTGAGATTTTCCAGCATTTTCTGTTTTCGTTTCAGATTCTAGCATCCGCAGTATTTTGCTTTTATTTAAGAAGCTAAGGTTATTTGGGGTCGGAACATTGTGTGATGTGGAACTTGAAACACAAACAGATTAACCTTGATCTTAGCAAACAGCAGAGTTGGCAGGAAGGGCCAATAGCCTCATTCTGCTCCACAACCAATGAAAACAATTAATATAGTAATAAACTTCAGGACAGAGACACACTGCTGGATTGGGCAGACGCATGAAATTTAATGCAGAGTTGTATCAATTAATACAGTATTGTAAGAAGCACAAGGAGGAATAATGAAGGGTGCAATTCTAAGGTTACAGAAGCAGAGGTACCTGGGAGTGTACGCACAAATTACGTGGCGGGGTAGGTTGTAAAAGTGGGTAATAAGGCAAAGGGAATCCTAAGCTTCATAAATGGGGCAGAGAGTATAGAAGCTAGGAGTAGGCCATTCAGCCTTTAAGCCTGTTCCATCATTCAGTACTATGGTTGATCCTTGACCTCAATGTCAAATTACCGTTTTCATACCCTTGACGCCGTTAAACTTTAAAAAAAATTTTTCTTGAATACATTTGGTGACTTGCCCTTCACAGCCTTCCAGGGTAGAGAATTCCACAGACTTACTACCCTGGAGCGAAGAATTTTTTTTCTCAAGTCAATCCGAATGGTCGACCCAGCTTCCCAAGACTGTGTCCTCTGGTTCCAGGGAGGACATCTTCCCTACTTCTTTCTAGTCTGTCCAGCCCTGTTAGAATTGTATACATTTCAGCCAGATCTCCTCTAAGTTGTTTGTGGGAAAAGATTTCTTGTATAGGAATTCTTTGCTTTGCTCATGTTAATCCTGAGTTAGCCCCCCCACCCCAGCCCCAAGTTGCTAATCAATGGAAATGATATTTCTCATTTTTATGGTAATATGAACTGGCAGTGGGAAAAGGAGTTATATTAATTCAGCCACTCCTTGTGCATCTTTTCTGATTTTCTAACTAAATCCATGAAGGGATGTATTAAGGGTGGCTGAAATGATGTCATCTATTGTACACCAAAGTCAGAAATCTGCCCTTTCAGTTTTGCAAGTCACTATTCCAATAATAATAAAAACATTTTGAGCTGGTGAACAGACTTGTTGACAGTTGTAGATCAGTGGGGTTCATAACAATGTATCCAAATGTTAATCAATATGAAAAAATTCTGGTCAGGTTATAACATTGATGCAATAAACTCTGAAATTTCTGTGATCCAGCATTCCCTGGGAATGGGAGGAGTGTGTTTAGTAGCATGCCTGAATACAGATTTCCCTGCACAGACAGAAAACATCAGTAGGGTTTACTAGATGGCAACGTCTGACTAAAATATTCTTAGAGGGCTGTGATTGTGGCCATCTGTAATTCTTCAACATGTCTTGATGGTATTTGTGTCACAATGGCTCTGATTAAGTGAGGCTATCAACTTTCACTGTTATTTTGGAGTAATCACACATTAACTTCCAGGGCATGCACATACATAGTGAAATGCGTAAATCCAGAAGTTGCTGTCCAAGTTAACTGGCTCCTCCATAAACTTCATGATGCCAATGGACTCACCACTAAAATACATCTGAGGGAGGGAAATTATTGTACTCATCCACAACTTACTCTCTAAACACGGGTGGGAGGGTAATATTAGGGTTGGTACATTGGGGTGAGTGGATTTTTAATAGTGCGACAGTTATTATATCGAACCTCACTGGCACTGTAAATATACACTGCAAATTTAAGACTGCACTGTGCCAGTCAAAAACCTGACACAGTGGTTAGCAGTGCTGCCTCACAGAGCCAGGGACCCAAGTTCGATACCCAGCTTGGGTCACTGTCTGTTTGGCGTTTGCACATCCTCCCTGTGCCTGCGTGGGTTCCCTCCGGGTGGTCTGGTTTCCTCCCACAGGGTAGGTTCATTCTCCATGCTAAATTCTCCCTCAGTGTACCCGAACAGGCACTGAAGTGTGGCAATTAGGCAATTAGTAACTTCATTGCAACATAAATTACATAACGCTGCAATAATGAATAAGCTTTAACTGGAAAAATTTGCCAGGCAACGATCAGCAACGTGAGCAACAAATCAGACTGTGACAATCCAAACTATAATTATTTTTAAACTTGCAACATTTGTGTCACCCTCATGTAAACACCAGAACTGTAATTCTCCTCCTCCCAATGATAAGAACTGAGTGCAAAATCTTGCATCTGAGCAAAGATGCAATTTTTTTTGGTTAAATTGGCCACGATTTACATCTTCTAGCCATGAGACACATCATGTTTCACAGTGTACTCCCCTCCCACCCCCTCCATTTTCTTCAATCTTCCGTATTTTAATGAGTACTCAGGAAAAAGAATACATGATTTTCTTACTAACAAGGCTACAGGACCTGGAGGATGAGAAAATGTGTTAGTAATTCTAGGACAGAAAACACTCCCTCTGCGAATCCACAAGACTGTAAAAGTAAACAAGTTGAAACAGATCTTTTCCCCTCGGAATCATGAATGCAAAGCATACGTTTTGACTCATTCACCTTGAAGGATTAGCTAATCGTACAAGGTGGGTCGTACTAATGGAGAACTGAAAACGAGATTGGATTTATTCAAAATACAGTATCCCTCACCAATAACAAGTTTGTGCTTAATGATACCAAATTAAAAGAAGATATTTGAGTTTCCCCATGCTTTGAGCAGTTGCTTTAGTATTCAAATGGAAAAATGCAAAGTCATTTTCTTTCAACTTAAGTTATAATGCCACATTTATTTTTTATTCTTGTATGGGATGTGGACGGTGCAGGCTGAGCCAGCATTTATTACATACCCCCAATTACATCAGGCCTTTGACTGAGTGGCTTGCTAGGCCATACAAGAGTCAACCACATCGCTGGCAGTCTGGAATTACATGTAGGCCAGACAAGGTAAGATTTCTTTCCCTAAAAGAACAAGAGTGAATGAGACAAGGTTTTACAACAATTGGCTAGATTTTTAAAAATCCCAGATTTACTGAAATTCAAATTCAATTCATCTGCCACAGTGGGAACTGAACCCTGTTCACCAGAGCTATATCCTGGGTCTCTGGATTACTAGTCCAATGACAATTAAAACTGCAGTGCTCTACAAATGATCTTTTTCTTGAAGAAAGCAAGCTACTTACCTGAATGGGAAAAATCACAATCCATCAAATTTTAAAGATATTTGGAGATAAGGCCTGGCTACTAAGGAGAAACAAAGCTAACAACCTCCATAATAAAAATGTTGAGGATACAGGTGGCTTTTCTTAAAATCTGGTACATTGTACTTGTTTTATAAAGGGACTGCCACCAAATCAAAAGACAGAATTTTAAAAAAAATCACAATTACTTTCCTCAGACACCTTAAGGATTTTGTTTACCCACGTATGGTTTTTCCTATGGCCTATATGTCTATTTCCATGCATGCATCGATTGCCACTCCATATCTACATTCAAATATTTCTCCATCTCCCAGTCCTACCACCTCTCCCTTACCTCCAACCCCAATGCAAAGTGCCTCCTCACTACTTGACATTTCTTCTCAGCTAATCCCGCCCCCATCATAATCATCATTCATGATCTCCCTGGATAGGGCCACAATTTCTCTTAGTTTTAATTCAGGTGCAGTTAATGCAAAAACTGCTCAACTATCGGACCCAATACAAATGGGATTATCCTTGGCAAATCCACTCTCATCTTACACATCTCTAGTGTTCTCTCCGTTCCCCTTGCCACACTGAAACCTTCTTTCCCCACAACTATCACTTCAAAACAAAATGTCTAACCTTCCCCATCTACAGCTTCATTTGGATAAAAGCTGCCATACAAAATTCTGAAAACACGTACCAACTCGAGAGCAGCTTCTTCCCTGCTGTGTCAGACTTTTGATTGGTTCCATCACATATTAAGCTGATCTTTCTCTTCAACTACATCGTTAAGTGTAACACTATATTCTGCACCCCATCCTTTCCTTCTCCCCAAGTACTCAGTGGTATGTTTTGTCTATATTGTGCACAAGAAATAATACTTTTCACCATATCCCTATACATACGACAATAAAAAAATCAACTAACAAAAGCAGCTCCCCTCAGCTACACATTCCCAACTCAACATAAATGGCAGCAGCATAATACGTCACCTACTGCTTCATCATTGCCTGATATATAACAACTTCTGCTGCTTCTCATTAGAGCAATATAATCTCCAAAAATAAGCAATTAACTTCTACTGACTCAGCTTATGAAGTAGCATCTCATCCAAGAAGACTATCTACAATCCACCTGGACCTTTCCTCTAAACTCCCCTCTCCTTTGAGTATCCATACCACACACATTCCTACTGGAGTCCCTAAAACAGTCACCAACTGAAACACAGAAGAGGTAGTGTGCCATATGGAACTAGTACTCTGCTGATTCCAACACAAAAAGCACACTGTACACAAGTGGCTGTAGGCCGTTTCAAGTAAATGTCAGCTACTTCCTCAACTGACAAAATGGGCAAGGGAATGAAACACAGAACTATCCAAAGGCACAGTTTTGGAGTTCCTAGGAAATAATCATGGGGTGGGTGATTTCTTGATTGGGAGTGGATTTGAAAATGCTATATTTTTAGAAGTGAAATATCACGTGTTCAGATCAACCCCTGGTGACATCAGTTAAGACTGTTCTAACTGGTAAAATGTAAATGTTCAGAAATACTGTCTAATCTCAGAATTACATACATCAATTATTGCAGTTCTTGCTTGCTATCAATTTGAACCTTTTTATTGGATTGCTGCCCCTTAATTCACCCTGCTTTTTGTAATAAGTACTTGAAACTCTGGTTTGGCTACGAATTCACTTATTTCTTCTGTAACTCACTGCAATTATTCATCATGATTTACTGTGTTTTTAAACGGATGACCTGTAATCTCAATGCTACTATCAAATTATAATTTGACAACCTTTAGACCACAGTATATTCAGCAATAGAACCCTGCATTTTAATTTTGGTTATAAAGAACAACTGGAACCCACAAAAATCTCGAGTGTTAGGGCATAATCTGAATCCTTTCATTACTGTCTTGTCACTTATATTGAGTACTATCATTTAATATATGACCACATGAAAAAAAATTGTATTATATAAAAGTTGAATGCTTCCCTTGGCAGCAATACAACAATAGTTCATAGGCACAAGATGCAACTCATTTTAACACAGCCTCAGATGTTCCAAAAGAGAGTTTAATAACTAATAAATCTTTGTTGTGTTCAGAGTACAAGGAGGAAGTTATGTTAAATTTGTACAGAACACTGGTTAGGTCTCAGCTGCAGCATTGTGTCCAGCTCGAGGGGTCACAATTTAGAATGCTCATGAGATAATTGAGAACTTGTGGCTAGATTTAAGGTAATTGGCAAAAGAAGCAATGGAGACACGAGGATCAATTTCTCAGTTCTGGAAAGCACTGCTTGAGTGCGAAATATAGTTAGTGATTTGATTTATTATTGTCACATGTATCAGCATACAGTGAAAAGTATTATTTCTCACACGATACTAGACAAAGCTCATCATACACAGAGGAGGAAAGGAGAGGGTGCAGAATGTAATGCTACATTCTGGCTAGTGTGTAGAGAAAAATCAACTTAACGTGAGGTAGATCCATTAAAAAGTTCAATGGCAGCAGGGAAGCTGTTCTTGAGAAGGCTGGTACGTGGCCTAAGACTCTTGTACCTTTTTCCCGACTGAAGGTGGTAGAAGAAAGCATCTCCGGGGATGCATGGGGGCTTTAATTATGCTGGCTGCTTTTATGAGGCAGCAGGAAGTGTAGACAGAGTCAATAGATGGGAGGCTGGTTTGCATGACAGACTCAGCTTTGTTCTTGACCCTTGGTAGTTTCTTGTGGTGTTGGACAGAGCAGGAGTCATACTAATCTGTAATGCAACCAGAAAGAATGCTTTCTATGATGCGTCTGTTAAAGGTTGGTGAGAGTCATAGTGGATACACCAAATTTCCTCCATCTTCTGAGAAAGTAAAGGCGTTGGCAGGCTTTCTTAATTATAATGTTGGCACGGTGGAACCAGGACAGGTTGGTGGTGATCTGGACACCTAAATTGAAGCTCTCAACCATTTCTACTTCGTCCCCGTTGATGTAGACAGGGACATATTCTCCTCTCTGCTTCCTGAAGTTGATGACAATCTCCTTTGTTTTGTTGACATTGAGGGAGAGATTATTGTTGTGATACCAGTTCACCAAATTCTCTATTTTCTTCCTGTACTCCGTCATGCCATTGTTTGAGATCTGACCCACTACAATGTCGTCATCAGCAAACATGAAAATCGATTGGTGGCTACACAACCATGGTTGTGTAAGGAATATAATAAAGGGGCTGAGGACACAGCTTTGTGGGGGATTGGTATTGAGGATGATTGTAGAGATGTTGTTGCCAATCCTGACTGATTGCGGTCTGTGGGTTAGGAAGTTCAGGATGCAGTTACAAAAGGAAGAGTCAAGCCCCAGGCCACGGAACTTAGAGAGGAGTTTCATAGGAATAATGCTGTTGAAGGCTGAGCTGTAGATGATAAATAGGAGTCTTACATAGTTGTCTTTGATATCTCAATGTTCCAATGTTGACTGCAGGGTTAGAGAGATGACATCTGCTATGGCTCTGTTGTGGCAATAAGCAAACTGGAGTAGATCCAGGCAAAGAGGCTGGAATTGATTCGTGGCATTCATAACGATGGATGTCAGAGTCACTGGATGATAGTCATTAAGGCACGCTGCCTGGCTTTTCTTTGGTACCGGGATGATGGTCATCTTGTTGAACCAGATAGGGACATCAGATTGTTCTAAAAAGAGGTTGAAGATGTCTGTGAGCACCCCCACCAGCTGGTCCACAAGGATCTGGGTGCTCTATCCGGGCCAGTCACTTTCAGTAGGTTTGAAAAGGCTGCTCTGACATATGCAACGGTAACTCGGATATAGGTTCATCCAAGGTTTCCGGGTGGAGGACGTGCTCTTGCTGATCTCTTCTCAAAACGGGCATAGAATGCATTGAGCTCATCAGGAAACAGTGCATTGGTGCCAGTGATTTTACTTGCCTTCATCCGGTAAGAGGCCTTGAAGAGGGAATTTACCTGTGGAGGTCAAGAGGAAATTGGATTATCTGAAGAGGAAGAACATTTAGGGTTACAGGGAGAAGGCAGGTAGCTGGCACAAAGTGAATTGCTCAGAGAGCCATCACCAACATGATGGGCCAAATAGCCTCCTTCTGTGCTGTTATAATTCGGTGAAAAACTTCAGAAGTGTAATCTTTGTGCAGCCAAATCAATCTCCCATTATACACAGCATAAGACTACAGACAGACCATAAATAAATTAAAACAGGTTTAAAATGTTACTCATAGGTGAGTCTCCCACCCCAGGTACCTGTTCTCTTCTGCACCCTCTCCAAGGCCACGATATTCATAGTATGGTGTTCAGAATGGAGTACTCCAACTGAAGCCTAACTTTTTGTTTATTAAAATGCGAGGTGATGCATTTTGGTAGACTGAACCAGGACAGCACTTACTCAGTTAATGGTAGGGCACTGGGGCAAGTTACAGAACAAAGAGATCTAGGGGTACAGGTTCATTGCTCCCTGAAAGTGGAGTCACAGGTGGACAGAATGGTGAAGAAGACATTTGGCATGCTTGGTTTCATTGGTTAGAACATTGAATACAAGAGTTGGGACGTCTTAATTTTATACAAGACATTGTTAAGGCCACACTTGGAATACTGTGTACAGTTCTGGTCACCCTATTATTAAACTAGAAAAAGAGTGCAGAAAAGATTTACTAGGATGCTACTGGGACTTGATGGTTTGATTTATAAGGACAGGCGAGATATACTGGGACTTTTTCCTCTGGAGTGTAGAAGGCTGAGAGTGATCTTAAAGAGGTCTATAAAATAATAAAGGGGCATAGATCAACTAGATAATCAATATCTTTTCCCAAAGGTAGGGGTGTCTAAAACTGGAGGCCATAGGTTTAAGGGGAGAGATACAGAAGTGTCCAGAGGGGCAGTTTTTTCACAAAAGGTGGTGAGTGTCTGGAACAAGCTGCCAGAGGTAATAGTAGAGGCAGGTACAATTCTGTCTTTTAAAAAGCATTTAGACAGTTACATAGTTAAGATGGGTATAGAGGGCAATTGGGAGTAGCTTCAGGGTTTAAAAAGGGGTGGCATGGACAAAGAATGACTAAGGAGGTGATAAAGAAAGGAAAGATAGAGTATGAAGACAAACTAGCTCTAAATATAAAGAATGACAGTAAAAGTTTTACAAATATATAAAGAGGAGAAGGCTGGCTAGTGTGAATGTTGGAGCCTTGGAAGTTGAGGGGGGATTTAGTGGTGGGCGATGAGGAAATGGCTGAGGCTTTAAATAAGTTTTTTGCCTTGGTCTTCACGGAGGAGGACATAAATAGTTTGCTGGATATTAAAGATAGAAGGATGGCAAGAGATGAGGGCCTAAATGTGATTATTATCACTAAAGAGGTAGTGCTTGATAGACTAATGGGACTGAAGGTGGACAAGTCCCCAGGACCGGATGGAATGCATCCCAGGGTTCTGAAAGAAATGGCAGAGGTGATAGTGGATGCCATAGTAATTATTTACCAAAATTCGCTGGACTCTGGGGAAGTGCCAGAAGATTGGAAAACGGCTAATGTTACGCAGCTGTTTAAAAAAGGTAGCAGACAAAAGGCAGGGAATTATAGGCCAGTTAGTTTAACGTCTGTAGTTGGAAAAATGCTAGAATCCGTCAAAGAAGATATAGCGAGGCACCTAGAAAAGAATGGTTTGATCGAGCAGACGCAGCACGGATTTGTTAAGGGGAAGTCGTGTTTGACGAATTTATTGGATTTCTATGAGGATGTGACGAGTGCAGTAGACAGAGGGGAACTGGTGGATGTGGTATTTTTAGATTTCCAGAAGACGTTTGGTAAGGTGCCTCACAAAAGGTTGCTACAGAAGGATAGCGTGCACGGAGTTGGGGGTAAGGTGTTAGCGTGGATAGAGGATTGGCTGTCTAATAGGAGGCAGAGAGTTAGAATCAATGGATGCTATTCTGGTTGGCGGTTGGTGACTAGAGGAGTGCTGCAGGGATCGGTGCTGGGGCCTCAACTGTTTGCCATTTATATAGATGATCTGGAGGAGGGGGCTGAGTGTAGGGTGACGAAATTTGCTGATGACACAAAGATGAGTGGAAAAGCAAATTGCGTGGAGAGTGTGGAAAGTCTGCAGAGAGATCTGGATAGGCTGAGCGAGTGGGCGAGGACCTGGCAGATGGAGTATAACGTTAGCAAGTGTGAGGTTATCCACTTTGGCAGAAATAATAGTAGGAGAGATTATTATTTAAAAGGCAAAAAGCTGCAGCATGCTACAGTGCAGAAAGACCTGGGGGTCCTTGTGCACGAATCGCAAAAACCCAGTCTGCAGGTGCAGCAGGTGATCAAGAAGGCGAATGGAATGTTGGCCTTTATAGCGAGGGGGATAGAATATAAAAGCAGGGAGGTCTTGCTGCAACTGTACAGGGTACTGGTGAGACCGCAACTAGAGTACTGTGTGCAGTTTTGGTCGCCGCATTTGCGGAAGGATATATTGGCCTTGGAGGGAGTGCAGAGGAGGTTCACCAGGCTGATACCGGAGATGAGGGGTTTAGCCTACGAAGAGAGACTAAATAGACTGGGTCTGTACTTGGAGTTTAGAAGGCTGAGGGGGGAACTTATAGAGATGTATAAGATAATGAAGGGGCTAGTTGGGTAGAGGTAGAGAGATTCTTCCCGCTTAGAAAGGATAGCAGGACTAGAGGACACAGCCTCAAGATAAGGGGGGGGGGGGCTGCAGTTTAGATCAGAGTTGAGGACGAACTTCTTCACTCAAAGGGTGGTGAATCTCTGGAATTCTCTGCCCGTTGAAGTGGTGGAGGCTACCTCGCTCAATATACTTAAGACCCGGGTAGATAGATTTTTGATAGGAGAATTAAGGGTTATGGGGAGAAAGCGGGAAAGTGGAACTGATCCACTTCAGATCAGCCATGATCTTATTGAATGGCGGGGCAGGCTCGAAGGGCTAGATGTCCTACTCCTGCTCCTATTTCTTATGTTCTTATGTTCTTATGGACAAGTTGGGCAAAAGGGCCCGTTTCCATGCCGTAAACCTCTATGACTCTAAAAGCAGAGAGTCCTTGCTTTTGTGCTTTATTCATCAACTAATAAAACCAAAATTCCATGAGATTTTGTTTTTAAATGGCCTTCTCAACTTGTCCTGCTACTGTCAAAGGTTTGTGTACATATACGCCCAGGTCTCTCTCTTCTTGTATCCATTTTAAAATTGTACATTTGTTCTTATTCACCAAGATCTTCTGGTCCCTGAATGGTCAACTGGACATATCCCAGGTGTGCTTTAAGGAGGCCGCAACTCAGGACATCAGTGGGAATTATCCCTGCTCCTTGGTACCCTCTAAAAAAGTTTCCAACTTAGAATTTAAGTCCAAACCTTAACCTGGATAGACAGAAAAAGAGAGTTCTGACTCCAGGGTAACTGTACAACTGAACTCTGCCACCATCTTCCCCACCCTGATTCCCACCACCCACTCCACAACCACCTGACCCACTGCACCCTGTCCCTTCACCTACCCTCCCACTCACCCACTTGCAACCCTGCCCAGTCACCTATCCTATCACTCACCCACCTGCCAGCCTATTCCTTCACCCATCCTCTCACCCACTTAGCTTCTTTGAACATAAGAACATAAGAAATAGGAGCAGGAGTAGGCCATCTAGCCCTTCGAGCCTGCCCCGCCATTCAATAAGATCATGGCTGATCTGTCGTGGCTCAGTTCCACATTCCCGCCCTCTCCCCATAACCCTTAATCCCCTCGCCTATCAAAAACCTATCAACCCGCGTCTTAAAAATATTTAGCGAGGCAGCCTCCGCCACTTCAACAGGCAGAGAATTCCAGAGATTCACCACTCTTTGAGTGAAGAAGTTCCTCCTCAACTCCGTTCTAAACTGCCCCCCCTTTATCTTGAGGCTGTGCCCCCTAGTCTTACTGTCCTTTCTGAGCGGGAAGAGTCTCTCCACCTCTATCCTATCCATCCCATTCAACATCTTATACGTCTCAATGAGATCTCCCCTCATTCTTCTGAACTCTAACGAGTACAAGCCTAGTTTATTCAGCCTCTCCTCATAGTTCAACCCCATCAACTCCGGTATCAGCCTAGTAAACCTCCTCTGCACTCCCTCCAAGGCCAAAATATCCTTGCGTAAGTGCGGCGACCAAAACTGCACACAGTACTCCAGCTGCGGCCTCACCAATGCCCTATACAGCTGCAGCAAGACCTCCCTACTTTTATATTCAATCCCCCTCGCTATGAAGGCCAGCATCCCATTTGCCCTCCTGACCACCTGCTGCACCTGCAGACTGGGTTTTTGCGACTCATGCACAAGGACCCCAAGGTCCTTTGACGAATGGGCCAGGAAATGGCAAATGGAATTTAATGTTGGCAAGTGTGAGGTGGTCCACTTTGGTAGGAAGAATGGTAGGAAGGACTATTACTTACGTGGCGAAAAACTGCAGCAGGCGATGGTGCAGAGGGACCTCGGGGTCCTTGTGCATGAGTCGCAAAAACCCAGCTTGCAGGTGCAGCAGGTGGTCAGGAAGGCGAATGGGATGCTGGCCTTCATAGCGAGGGGGATTGAATATAAAAGTAGGGAGGTCTTGCTGCAGCTGTATAGGGCATTGGTGAGGCCGCAGCTGGAGTACTGTGTGCAGTTTTGGGCGCCGCACCTGCGCAAGGATATTTTGGCCCTGGAGGGAGTGCAGAGGAGGTTTACTAGGCTGATACCGGAGTTGAGGGGATTGAGCTATGAGGAGAGGCTGAATAAACTAGGCTTGTACTCGTTAGAGTTTAGAAGAATGAGGGGAGATCTCATTGAGACGTATAAGATGATGAATGGGATGGATAGGATAGAGGTGGAGAGACTCTTCCCGCTCAAAAAAGACAGTAGGACTAGGGGGCACAGCCTCAAGATAAAGGGGAGGCGGTTTAGAACGGAGTTGAGGAGGAACTTCTTCACTCAAAGGGTGGTGAATCTCTGGAATTCTCTGCCCGTTGAAGTGGTGGAGGCTGCCTCGCTAAATATTTTTAAGAAGCGGGTTGATGGGTTCTTGATAAGAGAGGGGATTAAGGGTTATGGGGAGAGGGCGGGAAAGTGGAACTGAGCCACAACAGATCAGCCATGATCTTATTGAATGGCGGGGCAGGCTCGAAGGGCTAGATGGCCTACTCCTGCTCCTATTTCTTATGTTCTTATGTCCCTCTGCACCATCGCATGCTGCAGTTTTTCACCACTTAAATAATAGTCCTTCCTACCAAAGTGGACAACCTCACATTTGCCAACATTAAATCCCATTTGCCAGTTCCTGGCCCATTCGCCCAGCCTATCTAGATCCTTCTGCAGACTCTCCACACCCTCCGCACAATTTGCCGTTCCACCAATCTTGGTGTCATCAGCAAATTTCGACACCATACACTCGGTTCCCTCCTCCAGATCATCTATATAAATGGTGAATAGCTGAGGCCCCAGCACCGACCCCTGGGGCACTCCACTAGTCACCAACCGCCAATCCGAATAGCACCCATTGACCCCCACTCTCTGCCTCCTATTTGACAGCCAATCCTCTATCCACGCTAACACCCTGCCCCCAACTCCATGCCCCCTGACCTTCTGTAATAACCTCTTATGAGGCACCTTGTCAAACGCCTTCTGAAAATCAAGAAACACCACATCCACCGGCTCTCCTCTATCCACCACCCTAGACACATCCTCATAGAACTCCAATAAATTCATCAGACACGACTTCCCTTTAACGAAACCGTGCTGCGTCTGCTCTACCAAACAATTCTCAAGATGCCTTGCTATTTTCTCCTTGATTACGGATTCTAACATTTTTCCTACAACAGATGTTAAACTAACCGGCCTATAGTTCCCCGCCTTTTGCCTGCCACCCTTCTTAAACAACGGCGTAACATTAGCTGTTTTCCAATCTTCCGGCACTTCCCCGGAATCCAGTGACATTTGGAAAATAATCACCAAGGCATCCACTATCACCTCCACCATTTCTTTCAGAACCCTTGGATACATTCCATCTGGTCCTGGGGACTTGTCCACAATCAGTCCCTCCAGTCTGTCGAGCACCGCCTCGCTACTAACAATAATGTCATTCAGGCCCTCCACTCCTACCATCTTTCCATCGCTAACACCCGGCAAATTATTCACGTCCTCCTCCGTGAAGACCAAAACAAAAAAGTTATTGAGGGCCTCAGCCATTTCCCCATCCCCTACCACTAAGTCCCCTCTCTCATCCTCTAAGGGTCCAACGTTCACCCTAGCCAGCCTCTTCCTTTTTATATATTTATAAAAACTCTTGCTACCCTTTTTTTATATTAAGCGCTAGCCCAGCTTCATAGTTTATCCTACCCTTCTTTATCAACTTCTTTGTCATTCTTTGTTGACATTTAAACCTCTCCCAATCCTCTTCTCGCCCACTACTCTTAGCTACTCTAAACGCATCCGCTTTTAATTTAACACTTTCCTTTACCTCCTTTGTTATCCACGGCTGATTATCTCTCCTCCTACGATCCTTTTTAACCATCAGAATAAATTTCTGCTGAGCACCAAGAAAGATCTCCTTAAAGATCCTCCACTGCTCCTCAGCAGACCTACCTTCCAACGCGCTCCCCCAATCAACATTCGCCAATTCCTCTCTCATCCTATCGTACTCCCCTCTGTTCAAACAAAGGACACATGTCCGGGAACCCACTTTCTCCTCCTCCATCTGCATCAGAAACTCCACCATACAATGATCACTCTTCCCAAGAGGATCCTTCACCACAAGGTCCCTAATTCTACCCGCCTCATTACATAACACCAGATCCAAGATAGCTGGCTCCCTCGTCGGCTCCAACACACACTGTTCGAGGAAACTATCCTGGCAGCATTCCAAGAACTCCTCCTCAAGCCCACCACATCCAACATGGATCGACCAATCAATATGTGGATTGAAATCTCCCATAATTATCGCCATTCCATTCCTGCATGCTTCATTTATTTGCACGCTAACAGCCCGCCCCACTTCCAGATCATTATTCGGGGGCCTATAAACGACACCCACCAGCGTCTTCCTCCCTTTGCTGTTCCTAATCTCCACCCACAACAATTCCACGTTCTGCTCTTTGGCTCCTATATCATCCCTTGCTACCACCCTGATGCTATCCTTAATCAGCAGAGCTACGCCCCCCCCCTTCTTCCTCCTGCCTATCCTCCCTAAACACTTGATACCCCTGTACATTCATCTCCCAGTCCCTGTCACCTTGCAGCCACGTCTCTGTAATGGCCACCAGATCATATCCATTTGTGCTGATCTGCGCCACCAGCTCATCCACTTTATTCCGAATGCTTCGCGCATTCAGATAAAGCGCCTTCATGCCAGCCTTCACCTGTACCCTATTTGCCAGAATGCCACGAACCATACTCATGCCCCCTACTCCTTTTATTACTGGGACATCCTTGGCCTCCTCCCTTACCTGCACCCTATCCTTTACTTTAGACCCTGTAATGTCACCTACACCCCCCCCCACCCCCCCCATTAGTTTAAAGCCCTAGCTACAGTCCTATTTACACGATGAGCCAGGACTCTGGTCCCAGCACGGTTCAGACCAACCCCATCCCACCTGAACAGGTCCCACCTACCCCAATACTGCTGCCAATGCCCCATAAATTCAAACCCATTCCTCCCACACCAATCCCTGAGCCACCCATTCACTTCCTTCATCTTATCAACCCTACGCCCGTCTGCACTTGGTTCAGGCAGCGGTCCGGAGATAACCACCTTGTCGGTTCTACTTTTTAATTCCATTCCCAGCTTTTCAAACTCCCTCCCCAGATCCTCCGTTCGCATTTTGCCCACGTCGTTGGCACCCACATGTACTACAACGACTGGATTCTCACCCTGCGACATCCTGGACCCGAGAACCAGGCAGACAACACACCCTTTGTTATTGTGACAAAGGACAGTGTCGATACCCTTAACCACACTATCCCCAATTACTACTACATTCCTTTTTACCTTCTCTTTGCCTACGACCTGTGTCTGCATCACTGTACCGTGTGCAGTTTGCTCACCAACCTCACAGCCCTCGCATCTGAACTTGCGTACAAGAATGTGGTAGCTAGTGCTACAAGAATGGGGATGGACACGTCTTTCCCCCAATGATTCAATGCTACGAAGAAGCACTTTCAGATGTGCTCACATTCTTGGAGAATGCCAGGATTGGAAGCTCTGGCTGGAATTGCAGAATTCCAGATAACACGGAAAAGAAAGAGCAGACTAACAATCTAATGGTTATTGCCACTCCTTGGATAATTCAAGCCATTGGCTCTCATTTCTATCAGAATTTATCACTTTATACTCCTCAGCGTTAAATTTTGTCTGCCATATGTCTTTGTCTTCCTGAAGTTTAGAACGGAGTTGAGGAGGAACTTCTTCACTCAAAGGTTGGTGAATCTCTGGAATTCTCTGCCCGTTGAAGTGGTGGAGGCTACCTCGCTAAATATTTTTAAGACGCGGGTTGATGGGTTTTTGATAAGAGAGGGGATTAAGGGTTATGGGGAGAGGGCGGGAATGTGGAACTGAGCCACGACAGATCAGCCATGATCTTATTGAATGGTGGAGCAGGCTCGAAGGGCTAGATGGCCTACTCCTGCTCCTATTTCTTATGTTATGTTCTTAAGTCTGTTACTACCCGAATTTCAGGTTACCTACAAACTTTAAAAATTGCACCCTGTACATTCAACTCGAAACTTTAATTAGGAACAAAAAGAATTGAGGCCCTAATAACGACCCTGGGGAAAAGCCATTATACACCTTCTTAAATATGAAAAACAGCTGTTCACCTCTCTACTCCTTAAATCAATTCGTATCCAAACTTTCACTATCCTTTTAATCCCATGGGCTTGTATTTTGTTAACAAGTGTGATACTTCATTAAGCAACCTATGAAAGGCAATATATACACAAAATGCAGTTGATTCACCAATTCTGTTATCCAATTTAGAACTCCTTTCATATCTTACCTGAATTTCTATTAGTTCCAAAACATTATCCCCAATTATTGTCTCTCTACAAGTTTCCTCACCAACATTAGATTGATCGATCCGTCACTTCCTGGTTTCACTTTCCCCTGCTATACAAACAAAAAAAAAGTGTAATATTTACAAAGCTCCAGTCTCTGGCACCGTCCCAGTGTTTAGTTTGGATTCTGCCAGAGTCACTTAGCTGCTGACCTCATTATTGCCTTGATCCAAATGTGGGATAAACAAGAGCTGAACTCAAAAGGTGGGGTAAGACTACCTGCCTTTTACATCAAGGCAGCAGTTGAGCGACTCTGACATCAAGTAGAACCCGAGTCTGTCTGGGATTCCTCCAGATGCTCCAGTTTCCTCCCACAACCTAAAGACATGCAGGTTAGGTTCATTGGCCATGCTAAATTGACTAGTGTCAGGATAAGTATGTGGGATGACAGGAATAGGGCCTGGCTGGGATTGTGGTTGGTGCAGACTTAGTGGGCTGAATGGCCAACTTCTGCACTGTAGGGATTCTATGAAGTCCTAGCAAAATTGGAATTAATGGGAATCAGGTAGAAAACTCTGATGGTTGGAGTTTTACTTAGCACAGTTGTGTTTTTGGCAGTGGAAGGCCAATCCTATCAGCTGCAGAGTTCTTCAGCATTGTGTCCTAGACCCAACTGTCTTCAACTTCTTCATCATTGACAGAATACTTCATAAGGAGTGATAGCCGCTTATGATTGTGCAATTTTCACCAACTCTGAAACTAAAGCAGGTTGCATTCATGTTCAGCATGATGTGAATTACAACAAATTTGAGCTAACTAGTAAGTATCAACAAATGACCATCTCCAATGAGAGAATCTAACCATCGCCTCCATGACATTCAATGGCATTACCACTGCTGAATCCTACACCATCAACATCTTCAGAATTATCACTAACCAGAACTGAACTAACCACATAAATATTGTGACGACAAAAGCTCAGAGGCTGGCAATTCCACATGGGTAAGTGACATCCTTCCTCCCCAGAATTTGTCCACTATCTATAAGGCACTAGCCAGGAGTATGATGGAATGCTCTTCACTTACCGGGAAGAGTGCAGTGCCAACAACATTCATTCACTCCACCACTGGTGCACAGTGACAGCACTTGCATCATAAACATCATGCACTTGAGCAAATTGCCAAGCCTGCTTCAACAGAACATTCCAAATCTGCAAGCACTATTACTTGGACAGCAGATGCATGGAAATACCACCACCTTCAAGCTCCCCTCCAATTTACACACCAGTCTAAATTGAAACTGCATCATTACTCCTTATCTGTTGCTGAGCTAAAAATCTAGCACTCCCTTCCTGTGAGTGTACCTAAAGTAGATGGATGTAGCAGTTCAAAAAAGGCAGCTCACCAGCTTCTCCAGGGAAACGAGCAGATGACAATAAATGCTCATGTTGCCAGTGATGCTGACATGTGATGAAAGAACATCTTAAAAATGAGCATTAGAAGATTGTGGTCAGAATTGTTCTATTTAAAATAGAAAGCAGCCAGTGGTAATGCAATGGAACATGTTGCCTATGAGGTGGTTGAAATAGAGATATTAAATAATTTCAAAAGAAAATTGGATAAGTGCTCAAGAGAGATAAACTTGCGGAACTCAAGGTTCAGAACAGGAGAGTGGATTCAATTGGATTGCTGTAGAGCGAACTGACATGGCTTAGTCAAGGAAAATGAGCATAGATTTTGCTCAAGGTAAATAGTGTCTGACTAAATAGGTTCAATTCTTTGATAACAGAAAATCATTTATCAAGGTAATTCAGTAGATGTTATTTATGGGAACCTTCAGAAGGCATTCTATGACGTGCTATAGAGGAAAGGGAAGGTGATAGGGTTGGTTTTGCAACCATGCACTAAGAGTTCTTCAACCAATCCTAAGGGTTGGTTTTGCATACATTACTCTTCAATTATTAAACAACCTAGCCTTGGGTGTAAGGAGCAGCATTATAAAGTTTGCAGAAGAATACAAACTTGCCAGTCTAGTATATGGATATCTAGTATTATGGATAACAATGGAATAGTTTAGGTTAGAGGGTCATTAGATTGGTTCCACTGGTCGGCGCAACATCGAGGGCCGAAGGGCCTGTATTGTGCTGTAATGTTCTATGTTCTAGTATATGGTGATAAGTAGAGACATGACAGATAGAGTTCCATGCAGGAAAGTATAAAGTAGTACACATTTTGAGAATTAATGTGGAAAGGGAATTTATTAAAAAAAAGACATAGTTTTCAAAAGAACGTGAACAGAAAGACCTAAGTGCCCATACACACACATCCTTAAAAGGTGACTCAAACAGTGTATGGGCTACTTGGATTTATAAATAGAGATATTGCCCGTAAAGGCAAAGGGATCATTATTCAATTTTGCTAATCACTGGTTACCCCTCAGCTGGAGTGCTGTGTACATTTTTGGCACATCACAAAACCTTAGAAAGGGTACAAAGGAGGTTTATGAAGATTGACAGATTTCAGTTATGAGGAGAGGTTAGAAAAGTTAGGATTGTTCTGCTTGGAACAGAAAAGGACAGAAAGTGACCAAATTAGATTTACCAAGATAAGGGGAGGTTGTGGTCACAATAGAAATAAAAGCTAGTCTTACAGGTAATAAGAGGCCCACAGTTTAAAATTATTCACAAAAAATTTAAGGGAAGATTTTGATCATTCTTTTCATTGGATGTTGTTGGGATCTGGAATACAGTCCTCAAAGTTGGTGGATGTGGATTTAATGAATAACTTTGAAAGTTGGGGAGTTACTGGAAAATGAGGAACTTAAATGATTGGTTAATAGAGCAAAGGTTTGGGTGTGGGACTAAGGATAATGATTTCAAAGAGGCAGCACATGCATGACAGGCAGACTGGCTACTTCCATCCCAAGTCCGTATGAGGAGCTCAAATTTGGCCTCTGCCTCAGCAAGAATATCTCCTTTATGGTTCCCAGTTGACCCACTTTTACCCAACCTTTTAATAAGCATTTATAAAAGGTTTTTGGTTCCCATTCATGCGAGATGATATTTTCCCATTCTCTCTTCCCCCTTCATATTCCCACTTTTAGATCTTTTCTGTACCTTGTGCATTCAATTTGGCCATCTATGTTATCAACTATACTTTTGCCATACATCACCTTTTTCTGCTAAATTTTAATCGCTACATCTTTAGTCAGTGTTTTGGTTCTTTTCTACACATTTTAAGAAAATCAATCCCCCCCCCCCCCTTGATCTTTAAACTGTAACAATCCCAGTTTATAGAAGGGTAAATGAACCCCTGCCATTATTACTGCTTGGTAGATCTTGCATCTTTCTGTAACTTAGCTTTAAATTTGCTCCGTTACATTCCCACTATTGGTTACCTATGGCATTCACCCAGCAGTGCAATAGCTCCTGTTGACACATTTCACAAAAACTCAAAAGCAGCACAGGAAATGTGTAATTCCACTTTGTATAGTTTTTTTAAAAGGAGACATTTCTCACATCTTTTGTCTTCTTACTCACTGCCAGCTTACTTATGCTATCTGTTGCTTCCTACATTCCAGTGATTACATTTCAACGAGTGCTTCATTGGCTGTGGCATCCTATGTTTGTAAGAGGATATATACAATTGGAAGTCTTCATTTCTATAGTTCCGCAATTCTTACCAAGTAAATTCGCATGAGTGTTACTGAATTTTTTGATCAATGCTACTAATGGCCTGATTGTGGCCATAATGCTCTCCCAGGTACTCATTTTAAATTTTGGCTCCCTTGTCAATCAACTAGCTCAGCTTTGAATATATTCAATGACCCATACTCCACTGTTCACTGCGAGATTTCCAAACACAACCTTTAAAACAAAATTCCTTATTCTGTCTTAAATGGGAGAACCCTTATTTTGAAATGTTGCCCCATTGTTGTAGATTCCCCGAGGGGAGGTATTCTCAGTAGTCACCATGTGTAGCCCCTTAAGAACCTTGTGCATTTCAATTAATTGCCCATTTTTATAAACTCCAATGAGCAGACGCCCAAACTTTGCTCAGATGAGGGATTTGTCTCATGAGGTATCAGTCAAATGAACCTTCTCTAACATACTTCCAATGCAAGTATGCCCCTCTAAGTGACAAAAACTGTATATACTCTACACATTCCTTAATACCTTGCAGCTGTAGCAAGACTTTGCTAATTTTATATCTTGACTTCTTACAATAAAGACCAATGTTCCATTTGACTTCCTAATTACTTGCTGTACCTGCATGCTGACCGTGATTCACGTGCAAGGACACCAAGATCCATCTGCTTCTGCAGAATGTTCTTTCCATTTAAATATTGCTTTTCTACCTACTGAAGCAGAAGCTCACATTTCCCCACATTATACACCATCTGGCAAATTTTTGCCCATATTTAACAAACGGAAATTTGGCTACAGGACAGTTAGCCCTTTCATCCCAAACATTATCATAAATAGTTGAGACCCCCAACACAGAGCACTAAGTATCCCATCCTGAAAAAGACCCATTTATCACGTTCTTCTTTATTAATGTGGTGTTAATGGTCCCATGAACCATTTCTCGTGCAGTAACATTTTATGCAACATTTTATCAAATGCCTTTTGGAAGTCCAGAAGTTGCATTCTTCTCTGCAGAACAAAGAAGATCGAGGGTAAATCTGAAGATTATGAAGACAACGAAAATAAATTCTCACTAGCTGACGGTACGGGAACTGGGGCCGCAGAATCATACAGTGCATAAGTCCTTCGACCCATAAAGTCTGCATTGACACATGAGAACCACTCAGAACTCCTGCTTAATCTCATCTGCCAGAAATTGGCCCATAGCCTTGAATGTTATGATGTGCCAAGTGCTCATCCAGATCCTTTTTAAAGGATGAGACGCAACCTGTCTCTACCACCTTCACAGGCAGTGCATAATATAAAAAAAGGCTGCATGGTTGAACATATCCTTTTTGTTTGCAGAGGATGGGTAAATGCATATGAATTTATGATGCTTATAGCCATGCTACAACTTGACTGATTACAACTTGATTGTTAGTGCAGCTATTAATGTACTCAGGATTGTTCTGCAAGTGTCCAGTGGCAGTAGACCTTTTGTTTTGGGTTTTACAAACTTGGTCTGGTTAAGTATGGTCTCCTCTGAGTGTATATTATAAACAACACAGCTTGTAAAATAGTGATAGAGGTTTACAGTATGGAAACAGGACCTTGGACCCAACTTAGCAATGCCACCTAGTTGTTATCATTTAGTCCCAAGTACTGGCATTTGGCCCATATCCCTCCATGCCAATCTTATCCATTTAACTGTCTAAATGCTTTTTAAATGACAAAATTGTACCCACCTCTACTACTTCTGACAGCTCACTTCAGACACTCACCACCCTGTGTATGAAAAAAAAGACCCCTCTGAACCCTTTTGTATCTCTCCCCTCTCACCATAAATCTATGCCCTCTAGTTTTAGACTCTCCTATCTTTGGGAAAAGATATTGACCATCAGATCAGTGCCCCTTATTTTTATATAAACCTCGATCAGATCATTCTAAAGCCTCTTATGCCTCTCCTTAAAACTAAAACTATCAAGTCCCAGTAGTAGCTGCATAATCTTTTCTGCACTCTTTCTAGTTTAATATCCTTTCTACAATAGAGCGACCAGAACTGTACACAGTATTCCAAGTGTGGCCTGACCAACGTATTGTACAACTTCAACAAGACATCCCAATTCCTTAATTCAAAGTTCCGATCAATGAAAACAAGCATATCAAATGCCTTCTTCACCCTGTCCACTTGTGACTCCACTTTCAAGGGGCTATGAACCTATACCCCTAGATCTCAGTTTTCTCTCTCTCCCAATGTCCTATCATTAACTAAGTCCTACCCTGGTTGGATCAACCAAAATGCATCACCTCACATTTATCTAAATTAAACTCCATCTGCCATTCATCAGCCACTGGCCTAACTGATCAAGATCCCATTGCAATTCTAGTTAACCTTTTTCGCCATCCACGATGCCACCAATCTTGATATCATCTGCAAACCTACTAACCATGCCTCCCAAATTCTCATCCAAATTAATATAAATGACAAATAACCAAAGACCCAGCTCCAATCCCTGAGGCACACTGCTGGTCACAGGCCTTCAGTTTGAAAACAACCTTCTACAACCATTTTCTATCTCTGTCATCATGTCAATTTTGTATCCAATTGGCTACCTCACCCTGGATCCCAAGAGATTTAACTTAATGCAACAAATATGGTACCTTGTCAAAGGCTTGCTAAAGTCCATGTAGACAACATTGATTGCACTGCTCTCATCTACCTTCTTGGTTAAGAAGCTATTACTTACATGGCGAAAAACTGCAGCAGGCGACGGTGCAGAGGGACCTCGGGGTCCTTGTGCATGAGTCACAAAAACCCAGCCTGCAGGTGCAGCAGGTGGTCAGGAAGGCTAATGGGATGCTGGCCTTCATAGCGAGGGGGATTGAATATAAAAGTAGAGAGGTCTTGCTGCAGCTGTATAGGGCATTGGTGAGGCCACAGCTGGAGTACTGTGTGTAGTTTTGGTCGCCGCACTTACGCAAGGATATTTTGGCCTTGGAGGGAGTGCAGAGGAGGTTTACTAGGCTGATACCGGAGTTGAGGGGGTTGAGATATGAGGAGAGGCTGAATAAACTAGGCTTGTACTCGTTAGAGTTTAGAAGAATGAGGGGAGATCTCATTGAGACATATATGATGATGAATGGGATGGATAGGATAGAGGTAGAGAGACTCTTCCCGCTCAGAAAGGACAGTAGGACTAGGGGGCATAGCCTCAAGATAAAGGGGGGGGGAAGCGGTTTAGAATGGAGTTGAGGAGGAACTTCTTCACTCAAAGGATGGTGAATCTCTGGAATTCTCTGCCCGTTGAAGTGGTGGAGGCTGCCTCGCTAAATATTTTTAAGACGCTGGTTGATGGGTTTTTGATAAGTGAGGGGATTAAGGGTTATGGGGAGAGGGTGGAAATGTGGAACTGAGCCACGACAGATCAGCCATGATCTTATTGAGTGGCGAGGCAGGCTCGAAGGGCTAGATGGCCTACTCCTGCTCCTATTTCTTATGTTCTTAACCCTTCAAAAAACTCAATCAAATTCATGAGACAATTTCCCACTCTCAAAGCCATGCTGACTGCCCCTAATCAGTCCTTGCCTCTCTAAATGCCTGTCTCTCAGAATACCTTTTAACAACTTACCAACGACAGCCATTAGGCTCACTGGCCTGTAGTTCCCAGGCTTTTCCCTGCAGCCTTTCTTAAAAAGGCACAAGATTTGCCACCCTCCAATCTTCAGGCACTTCACCTGCGGTTGTCGATGATTCAAATATCTCTGCTAAGTGACCCGCAATTTCCTCCCCATCCTCCCACGTCCTGGGATATACTTCATCAGGTTTCGGGGGATTTATCTACCTTGATGCACTTTAAGACTTGCAGCATCTCCTCCTCTGCAATAAGTACACCTCAAGACAGCACTGTTTATTTCCCCAAGGTCCCGAACATCCATGCCTTTCTCAATAGTAAATACCGACGAGAAATATTCATTTAGAATCTTATCCATCTTTTGTGGAAATGCACATAAATTACCTTGTTGAGTCTTAAGAGGCCCATACTCTCCTTAGTTACTCTTTTGCCCTTGATGTATTTGTAGAATAAATGCATCACCTTTCTCCTTTGCCTTATTTGCCAAAACAATTTTGTATCCCACTTTTTGCCCTCCTGATTTCTCTCTCAACTCCACTCCACCACTCTATACTCTTCAAGGGACCCACGTGATCCCAGTTGATACGCATATCACGTGCCTCATTCTTCTTCTTGACCAGGGCCTCAATATCCTGAGTCATTCAAGATTTCCTACTTCTTTCAGCCTTGCCCTGAACTCTAGTTAACACTCTTTTGAAAGCCTCCTACTTACCAGACATTCCTTTACCTGCCAGGTTCCCCCAATCAAATTTTGAAAGTTCCTATCTAATAACATCAAAATTGGCCTTGCCCCTATTTAGAATTTTAACTTTTAGCCGGACCTATCTTTCACCACAGCTATCGTAAAACTTTGTTTGCCAGTGACCCGTTCATTGCCAACAAAACAGGTATGTTATGTTCAAGCCTCATCTCTTTTTGAAATTACCAAGAACTTGAGAAACCTATAGAGCTTCGTTGTTTTCTTCATGGCAACGTCTCAGTCAGAGAACTTGCCAACTAATCATGACATTCCTCCTGTAGCATAAATTTTGTGAACATTTAAAATTCTGATTTCTTGTATTTGTTCCCGAGGAAAAGCCTCAGCAAATGTCTCTTTTTTTCAGCAATATTCATTTTTGAACATTGTTCTCAATTGGTTGGGAAGAGAAAAAAAACACAAGCTTTGCTTTATCTTAAGCAAAATCAAGTGACATGCTTTTTCTTAAAGTTACTGTCAAATCCAGAATAAATACAGAAACACTGAAGGATAAACAAAATAAATTAAAAACTAGTAAAAGCAATTAAAATCTATTCAACAATTTTATTCAAACACTTTTATCAATGTTAAAAGTAGTGCAGAAAATGGCTGGGAATCTCAAACACATGGCAAATATAATTTATCTTCAATTTTATATAAAATCATGCTTTAGTGTTCCAAGTTGCATAGAGCTTATGATAGAATGAGAAAAGACTTGTTTATTTTTCTGCTTTATGAACACTGTCCAACATAAGAATTTTCTTGGGTTCAGCAGCAGTTTTGAGGGTTAACTGGATAAGCTTTTAATATAATTGATAAAGTTATGAGGGATTTAGCGATCAGATCATAAAAACCTGTCAATTCTTTCACATTATAATTGACAACGTCCACCATAAAATAACCACCAAATGTATGACAATTCCTATGTATAATATTGTATTCCTGGACTGACCAAAAATGCATTTTAAAAACATCACTGACATTTATATTAAACACAATATTTTTCAGGGAACTCTCTAATTTAAATATTCTTTTCCCTATTGTGTACTATATTCAGTTTGTTACTTTTTAGCTCTGAGGAAGGGTCATCCAGACTGAATGTTAGCTCTATTCTCTCTCCATAGATGCTTTCAATCCTGTTGAGATTTTCCATACATTTTCTGTTTCTATTTCAGATTTCAGCCTCCGCTGCAATTTGCTGTCATCTGGAATGATTGCATTGTTAACAGTGCCATATTTCTTTCAAGGTGCCGTGCTCTTTGGATATTAGATATACCTTTTTACACAAGATGTTAAATAAAAAATTATAAACATATTTTCTGCCTCACTTTTCATGCTGGTTAAGATAAAAAAAAATTTATAAAACAAAAGAAATCGACTGTCAGAACTATTTAAAAGTTATAAAAATGATCATCCAGTGACCACTTTCCTTTCATCTTTGTCAGAAATCCATGAAAGTATTGATCTTGGCTGTAACTAGAAGGGGTTTGAGACATGTTCTGATTCAAACCATTAGCAAGTTCAATTATCTCCATTCTGCTGTGAATGTCAAACCCATTCCATCTGCTACCCTGGCCCACAAACCATAAATCTTATCCAATTCATTTCATTTGTCCATGAACCACAGTCGACTAACCCTACAGCATATCTATCACATTTCTGATCCTCAGATGCCACCAGTTACCTACAGCCAGTCTGATCTTCCTCTTCCCTGTTTGCCTTTATAAATGCATAAATACACAAACACTAAAATAAATACTTTTAACAGGAAAAAAATCATAACTAGATTCAGTTACTTTTATTCCAAGTAACAAGTGATGTGAAGGCAATAAAATAGGATGCAACAAACAAAATGCAGAAAAAAAGTGATAATAAATGGAGCTCTGTATAGAACAATCACCATCGCAAATTAATACGAAACAAAGGGAAAGTAAAAGAGGACAAAATAGTTACCATTGTTGAATTCCACACCATCATTCTCTTGGGGGTTACCATGGACCAGAAGCTAAATTGGATCAACCATATAAATATCTGTTGTGGAATGTGCATGCATAGAAACAAGGAATTCTGAGAGATAACTCATTGCCTGACTCCTTAAAGCCTTCCACCATCTACAAGGCACAAGTAGGTTGATGGATTCTCTTGCCTGGATGAATGCAGCTCCAACAACATTTGAAAAACTCAACACCATGAAGGACAATTGCTTGATATCCCACCCACCCCTTTAAATGTCCAACCCCACCATTGCCAGAGATTTAACAAGTACCATCTACAAGATGCACTGCAGCAACACATTAACGTTCTATGGATAGCACCTTTCAAACACATGACTTTTATCACCTAGGAGAACAAAGGCGACAACACATTGAAACATCACCACCTGCAAGTTCCCCTTCAAGTCACACAACATGACTTGAAACTGTATTGCTCTGCCATTATTGTCACTGCATTAAAATCCCAGAGCTCTCTCTAACAGTGCGGTAGGTATACCTGTACAACATTGACTGCAAGGAGGTTGATTACCACCTTCAAGGGCAATTAGTGCTGAGCAATAAATGCCAGCAATATTCTCATCCCAGGAATGAATTTTAAAAAGGGAGGAAAGATTTTAAAAAAACAAATATAAAGGCTATTAAAAAGCAGTCTAGTCAAACAAGTGCAACAGCATTTAAGTTAAAAAATTCAAATCTGTAAAAATTGCAAGAACTAGAAAGGCATACGTGGAGAAAAGGACACACAATAGTGAAATGAAGAATAGTGACAGAGAGAATGCTGCAAAGATGAGTCAATTTGTTACACATTAGAGAGAAATGCATGACGGAGAAACAAGAAACGGATACTAGAATAGTGAGAAAGGAATAGTTGGCTATAAAAGATCACAGGCAGGTATGGACATAACTCAAAACAAGTATGAGACACACCGAGAGGGGATTTAGGAGAAAAGCATCTAAGAGAAAGATGTCTTAAAATAGTGCGCATGAGAAACATAAGAAGCGAGTAAAAAAGATAACAATGAGTGGAAGAATGAGTGGAAGTCAAGCATGAAAAACAGATACCAACCATGAAAGCACTTTGAGAGATTCATACAAAGAAAGAAATGTAGACTCAGAGACAAACACAGGACAATACACATAGGTGAAGTATGAGAGAAACAATGATGAGCACATATAAAACATCCAGACCATAAAATCAAAAGATACAGTGAAACAACAAGGTAAAAACATATCCAATCACAAACCTTACAGTCTAAACATCTACACAAAAGTTGACAAGGACAATGCAGCTTTTCCAAATTATACTCAGTGAAGGATAACTATTGTCCAAGCATACCATTCACCTTCCATAACAGATGCTATTTTTACATAAAATATACATACCTAGCAATTATGCAAATTAAACCAAGAACTGCAATCTTCGGGACTATCTGGTTAACAACTCAGGGCACATTCATTTCTGTAAACCAATCCCTGCTATTTATTTCCTACTGTAGTATTAAAAAGCTTTAAAATTTTCAATTTACATTCATTTTGATTAGCTATACATTGGTTTCACACAGGTTTCAAAGCACTTACAGTAATGCACAGTGACCTAAGAACTAAAGTGATTTTGGAACTTCATTTAGACTCAAAATTGTTTTGTTAAGACAAAAACATAAAATAAGACACATTAGAGCAAGAGGCTTATAAAGTAAACCACTATCATCCCAGAATAAATCAGCAAACCGAGCAGTGCCTCAACGGAAGCTCAAATCGTATATACGAAACATGAGGTATAAATTCAGCGAAGAAATATTTTCATGGACTCACTTAAGGATTCTCCTATACTCATTCTATTAATCACAACTTAACCCAAACATCTGTAAGACCGAGGGCTGCAGATGGTAAATGAAAGGAAACATTGGATGAACATTGCCGCCATTGTAAATTACATATACATTTTTCTTTAAAGTTCAGCCTTTATACTTTAATACCAACTTATTACAAAAAAAAAGTGTTGACTTTTGTTTTAAAAAATTAAACATGACCAGTCTTTTTCCAGGAAACCTACAAATATTGTTTGCGTCATTTAACAGTCAAGAGTACGTACAAGGATCCAGAGTATTATACAGAGATAGGTGCCATTTAAACTATATTCATATTTTTATGCTGTGAAATATTATACCCTGCACATATTCTGTATTACAAGGTCAGCGAACAGCTCACACTTATTTTATTTAAACAACTCCATTTATTTAAACTTCCAAACAATAGCTGGCTACTGACAAAGGCCACAAACAGTACATCTGGGACAGCATACAGTGTAAAACTGACATAACCTGGGGAAAACACCTAGCAAACGAGCCTAAAAAGCTGCAATTCCTTGCTGGTGATAAGAACAGCTAGTAGAAATTTGTTGTTTGTACTTGCTGCCACTATCGATTCTTGTAATTCTTTAACCTTCATTCATACAGGAGAGCAAATTAATGCTCGTTTAAAAAAAAATTAAAATATCCACCATAATTGTGTTTCAAAATATTGAGGCTCAAGAGAAGAAAAAAATGAAAAGAAAACCTGGTCTTTATGTACAACAATTCTGTTTTATACCTTAATTCTACCACAGAGAGTTAACACCCTCCAAAACTCAGAATTGCACATGGTAAGGCTATTAATAGTACAATAAAAATCTGCAAAAAATCAAGAGTCAATATACTGTACACTTTCTACAATATTTATGTTGATAATGAATACAGAAGTGCCATCAAAATTTACAGTAAGTTCATTCAAATGTGGAATTGATTGGGAAGTACTGTACATTACGGTTAGTATAGAACCAAAACTTATGCATTAAGTCTTAAAGACTGATCTTCTCTTCTCCTTGATGAGATATCTATATCTATGGAGTCTTTACCAACTATCAGTCTTAGTCTTTTTGCCTGAGGAAGTGGAATAAAGTCATCTTCAAATTCGTCATCATAATCCTCCTCCTCAGATGAAGAAGAAGATGAGGATGATGATGAGGATGAAGATGATGATGATGAATCATCTTCCTCATCATCATCCTCATCATCTCTGTGTTGTCTGTGCTCATCCACTTCTCCATTAGGCCTCACCAAAACAGAATCATCACAACATACAGCACTGTTACATAGGTCTTCCATGAGGGAGTGTGATCGTTTAATTCCTTTAATCTGTTCCTCACGTTTCAGTTGTATCTTGAGTTTTGTAGAATTATTTCCTGAGCCTGTGGTAAACCCATTACTGAGCTTTGCTACATAATTGTTACTTTTGTCATTTTCATGGTCTTTGCTCAGTTTGATACTGATCTTAGATTTCTTTCCATCCATTTCTTGGTCATTAGTCTTACTACTGCTGCTGTCACGCCTTCGGCGCAAAGTCAATTTGGGAATCCCAGTACTGTTTTCAAGTATCAATTGTGCATCATACCTTGTGATTCGTCGTTTCTTTCTGTTTCTTCCACCTGTTGTTCTGGAATCTTTCATTTTATAAGATTCTGAACTTTTTGATTTGTGAGAAACCATGAAGGAATCTGAACTGCCACCATTTGATGAACCAACACAGTCGTGGTATACACCCGACATATCCACCAAATTAACTTTATCACTCCCATTAAGACTGTGAATTGGAGGAAGACTTATCAATTCTGGTATTGTTTCTCCCTTCATGTTTTCTTTTACAGAACAAGATAATGTGTGTTCACATTCATCTAATTGTGCAGCAATATTTTCTAGTTTTCCTTGTGGTAACCTCCTTCTGCTCAAACATATGCCATTATTTTGGCAATTTGTCCCTATATCAGATAAAGATTCTTGGATCAATGTATTTACACGAGTGCCATCACAGACATGTTGAATGGAGTCCACAAGTTCTCTCTCTTCTCTGCAATGAAGACTTTTATTGTCCACTGTATTTGGTTCACACTCCAATGAAGAAGCAACATCACAAGACTCTTTTTGGGCAAGTCTCGTTCTTTTTGCCCGCCGGGTCATGTACGTACAAGATACTGTTCCATTTCGCAAGCGGGAAAATTTATGTAATTCTTTTATAGAATTTGTATCATTTTCTCGAACAGCATGTCTGGTTAGACACCGACTTGATGCTTCAACTTTTGATGGCCCCTCTAAATCTTTGTCCTTTTCAAGTGGCAAATTCTTATAAAGAACTACTTTAGGTTCCTTGAGAACTAAATTGTCCATTTCAAGACTTCTAAAAGTGGTCTTCTGCTCTGACCTTCTAGATTCATTTCTTAACCTCGATTTTGAGGCCAAAGACCGAACCGGCCTTGAGGTTTTTAGTTTCTTTGGTACCTTGGAATTACCTACAGAACATATTTTTGAAGAGGATGAGGTAGAGCCAGAGGCAGCTGATGTTCTGGGTAAAGTTTGCCTTGTTCTGCTTTTGCTATCCTTTTTCATATTGATTGATTTTCTAGTTGCAGCTGAAAGACAGATATAATCATTATATTGTAATTTGCAATAATATTTTCTAAATAAAAGCACAAGAAAATATTGTACACAAGATTACTAAAAATATCATACTCAAACATAATGAGTGATAAACTGATTCCTGCAGCACTTCCCTCAACTTCTTCACCAATCTAGCATTTCATCTCTCAAGTACCTACAGGATGTACTTGTAGGAAATGGAGGTAAATTAGCAACAATTTGATTGTGTTTGAAATTGTTTAATTCTTGCTTTGCACTATTATTTCTGATGTTTTAGTTCTTAAATCAGAGGTTTCCCTGTCACAGCTTTTTGATTAAACATCTTGCTTCAAAAATTGTTTGGATTTTTTAAAAAGCATCAAAAATGTATCCAAAGGTGCAAAATAGATGCAAACTTGCCATTGAGACCACTTTAATTAGGACATATACACATACAGTCAACACTTAATAAGAGGAAGGTGGCAAGGAAAAAATAAGGTAAAAGTAGAGGTGTAGAATGGACTGAGAGGAAACGAGAAACAAAATTCAGTGTGAAAAGGGGAGAACTCGTGCCAACCTGATAAGGCTTGTAGAAGTAAGAAAGACACCATTGGATGTAACCCTGCAAAACATTTTAAGTATATGATTTAATTATTGGATGTAAAAAACATGTTGGCAGAGGTTGAGGGAAAACTTAATTGCCTGTACCACAGCAGTCTCTGGTGACCAGAGCATGAAACTACAGACTAAAACCAAGTATTTTAATAGAGAATTGTAGAATCACAAGCTGTTGTGATTGAAAACATGACAAAGGGTTGATTGCTTTAAATGGGAAACTCTTACTAGTACACCACCTACAGGCATCAAACACTATTACAAATGCACCAAGGTTATGAACATATTTATCATAGAAATCACCAGAAATATTTTCAAGTGATAGGGTTTACTGACTTTAAACTATAAATAAGATTTTTTACAGTAACTTCAGTGCTGTGTTAATGTAAGCCTACGTGTGACACTAATAATAAATAAACTTTAAAAACTTTAATGAGTTGCTACCAAACATGTTAAATGGAAAACCACAAACATCTTTCTCAAATATAATTTGGATATCCTAGCTCAGTTACATTAAACAAACGATCCAATTTGGAAAAGAATCTACTTGACCTCATCCCTGATCTGTCAAATAACAGTATTGGCCAGAGTGACCACTGCAGAGTTCTTGGAGAAGAACGTCTCATCTTCACCCTCCATCATGTTGAGGCACTACCATTGTGCTAAATGGTAGTGCCTCAAAACAGATCTAACAGCTCAAAAATGGTCATCTGTGAGGTGTTGAAGTCAGCCACAGTAGGATTATATTTCATCACAAACTGCATCCTCACGATCTGGGATATTCTACTCTCTACCATCACAATCAGATTCAGGATTCAACCCACATTCACTGAGTTGTGGAGAAGAATATGCCAGGAACAGTGTCAAGTAACCTGGTGAAACTACAGTACAGAACAACAGAAGCAGCATATTGTAGACAGAGCTAAGTAATGCCCAAACCAACAGATCAGATGAAAGCCCTGTAGTTCTGCCACATCCAGTCATCGATGACGCTGAACAATTAAGCAACTAACACGAGGTTCCATAAAAATCCCACTCCAATTTCAGTACAAAAGACAAGGCTAGAATGAGTACAACTGCCTTCAGCCATTACTGCCAAGTCAATGATCCATCTCAACTTCCTTCTAATAAGTTAGGGCAGAAGGCACTGAATAGAGCCAAAGCTACGAGACCCGTTAACGTTTTGTTTGCAGTACAAAGCACGTGTTCCAGAGCCTTGAACTAAGCTGTACTGGGGCAGCTACCAGACTGGTGATGTGGAAAATGGCCTAATTATGATTGTACACACAACACAAGACAAATCCAACTGGAGCAAAGCTCTCAAATCATTATATGATGGAAGGTATCATTGCCATTGGTTGTGCCTCAATTCGAGGATAATGTCTACTCAGGGTGTCAGTTTCTGCCTTAGATCTTCATGACAGGCCAATTTGTGACACATTTCCTTGGCCTCATAGGGAAGGATATCCCACAAGGTAGTAGTATCTGGCGTTCTGGACTTGCTTCCTGTTCTTTATCATTAAGATGTTCTGACTCAAAGCATGATGCAGCTTGATGGACAAGTTATTGCCGTTCTGAACAAATGGTTACAAGTTCATCACAGCCATTAAGTGCAATGCTGCCGTGCTTCAAAGAGAGCTCAAAGGTGTCTCTGAAGAATTTGTTCTCCCCTAAAACATTGGCTGAGAGTTGAGAAAACAAGCCTTGGTGGAGGAAACAGTTCTTAGGCATCCAAACAGTTCTTAGGCACGTGCCTCATCTAGATATAATATTAATTTTGCAAGAGTTTTGCCCAAATGCTTGCAGCATTTGCTTCAGGGACACTAGAATTTGTCTGACTGTCCTCCAAATGAACCATCGAATCCTGTAAATTTCCCTGAACACTATTATATGTCGCTGATACAGCTCTCACTACATACAGGATTGTGGTAATGACAGTTGCTCTGTACTTTTGATGCCATCTTCCATGAAAAGTTCAACTGTGCTATCAAGAAGCACCTATTTGCCAATAATGTGCTAACCAATGCTCAGGATGGTTTCTATCAGGACCACTTCATTATTGCTTTGGTGAAAACAGGCAAAGTCAAGCGAGCAAGTCAAAGTGACGGCTTTTAACATCATGGCAGGATTTAACTTGACCAAGTGTGACATCAGGGAGATATGGCAAAACTGAAGTTGATGACAATTGGTGGGAATAATCTTCACTGGCTGGGGTTAAATCCAAAAGAAAGATGGGTGGTGTTGTTACAGGCCAAATTATTCCAGGTTCTCAACTCAGGGCAATATCCCAGGATCAATCAACTGCAGCTGCTTCAATGACCTTCCCTCCATTAAAAAGACTGAAATCGGAATGTTCACAATGATTGTGCATGTTCAATTTCAACCGTAACGCCATTGTAACAATGTAACAGTCCATATCCATATGCTGCAAGATGTAGATAACAATCAGGCTTGCATTAAGTGATCACACACTCATGATATACAAGTGCCAAGCATGATCATCACCAGATAAAGTCCAACAATCTACTGATATTCAATAACATTATCAAATTCATTAACACCAATACCCATGCCATCACCATTGACCATAAACTTAGATTATCACTTAGAACAGGTCAGAGGTTAGGTATCCTAAATGAGAATTTTTAAAAATTCATTTCTGGGACATGAACATTGCTGGCTGGCTAGCATTTATTGCCCATACCGAATTGCCCAAGGACAGTTGAAAGTCAACCATATTGCTGTGGTTTTGAAGTCACATGTAGGCCAGATCAGATAAAGATGGCAGATTTCCTTCCCTAAAGGACATTAGTGAAGCAGATGGGTTTTTCTGACAATCAACAATGGTTTCAGGATCATAAGAACATAAGAAATAGGAGCAGGAGTAGGCCATCTAGCCCTTCGAGCCTGCCCCGCCATTCAATAAGATCATGGCTGATCTGTCTTGGCTCAGTTCCACATTCCCGCCCTCTCCCCATAACCCTTAATCCCCTCTCTTATCAAAAACCCATCAACCCGCGTCTTAAAAATATTTAGCGAGGTAGCCTCCACCACTTCAACGGGCAGAGAATTCCAGAGATTCACCACCCTTTGAGTGAAGAAGTTCCTCCTCAACTCCGTTCTAAACCACCCCCCCCTTTATCTTGAGGCTGTGCCCCCTAGTCCTATCCTTTCTGAGCGGGAAGAGTCTCTCCACCTCTATCCTATCCATCCCATTCATCATCTTATACGTCTCAATGAGATCTCCCCTCATTCTTCTAAACTCTAACGAGTACAAGCCTAATTTATTCAGCCTCAGCAGATCATCAGCAGATTCTTAATTCCAAATATCTTTTTAGTGAATTCAAATTCCACAACTTGTCCTGCCAGGATTCAAACCCTGGTCCCCAGAACATTAGCTGAGTTTCTGGATTAATAGTCCAGTGAAAATACCACTAGGCCATAGCCTCCCCTTAAAAGGAGGTGATTAACTTGTGACTTCCCAGTCTTTCCATCCACATGGACCCATGTGTGCCTGGAATGTAACTCCAACAACACAAAAAGCTAAATGCTATCTGAGAACAAAGCAGACCACTTCACTGGCATCCCATCCATTATCTTTGATACTTACTACCTCCACCAATGGTGCAGTGTCTACACTGCAGACAGTATACCCCATCCACAAGGTGCACTGCAATAATTCGCCAAGGTTTCTTCCAAAGTTACTCCCAATCTGTAAACTATAACACAAGGGCAAAGGTGCATGTGAATACAGTCATCTTTAAGTGCTACACCATCTTAAGTTGAAAATGCATAATCATTCCTTGAGTGTTATTGGTCAAAATCCTAGAACTCCCTACCTAGCAGCACTGTGGGAATGACTTTGTTGTGAATATTTAGTTAATAATTACTATGTTTTTAAATGTAACCTCTGCTTTTAGGAATTGAAGTTTTAACTGTAGAAAATGGAGACCTCTGATTGAGAAACTGACAATAGCTTTGATGTAGGTTCAATTCAATAATGTATGGGTTTGGTGCTCTTTTAAAAGGTAATTTGCATTTATCTTCAAAGATCTAAGTTAATGGTGTAAAAAAATGACAATGGTAACTTAATCATTCACCACATGGAATACAGGTGGGGTTCTTAGTCTGAATTGCATCTGCCAGGAGCTGGGATTCAGCTGTGGGACTTCTACCTACACAGAATTGGTGGGTGCATAAAGGGCCATTAAGAACTGGGGATGTTGCCAAGTTTAAAACCATAACCAAGAAAGCAGCAAAGACAAATTTTGAATTGAAGAATCCATAGTTGAGTTAAAGAAAATTCAAGGATGACTTAGTTGAAAGCTAATGGAAGAATTCCTAGAAAATCTGTACTCAAGGGACTAGCTAGAACATTAAGGAGAATCAAAGTAAATTGATGAGGGCTGTGGCATATCTAAAACAATAGATAGTGGAGCAGTGAAGATTAGGAAAATCAATCAGATCAATTGAGTGTGAACAACCAGGAATGCGAATAGATTAGTCTCAGAAGAAACTGCCTTTGAAGGGGTTCAGCATTGAAATGCAGTTAGCCTCAAGATTTATAATTAACGGGTTAAATTACCAAGTTGCATTTGTTTTATTTTAAATTCTAAGGGAAAACAATTGACCAACTGGAGCCCATGATATGATGCACATTAGCTGTGTAATTTGAGTGTTCTGGGATGCTTTGAGTATCCAAACAATCACATATGCAGGAAGCAACTCAAGATTACTTGCAGTAGAGTTCATGATTTCAAAGTCTGAGGAGCGGTTAAGGATGCTGCATCACATATGGTAGTATGGAAAGTTCCCAGAATGTCCATCCTATGTAGTGGTCACTACTTAGGGTGAAGTGAGGTAATCAGGAAGGATTTTCAAGAACAACTGAAATATTGAGCTATATTGACCATATAAAAATCAATGGATAAAGATGAAGTATGCAGTCAAAATGGGGAATATTTCTTAGAATGGATCCAATGAACATTCATCAGGCTATCAGGAATGAGAAAGTAATGTTATGAGGAGGGACTTAAGATACAAGGATTGCTTATAATAAATTATTTATAACAATCTATAGTTACCAACAATACAAAAACTGGCAATGTAGAATATAGTAATTCGGATGGTTGTTGACTTCAGGATAGGGAAATGGGCATACGCATGGCAGTGGAATGCAGAGTACTGTGAACTGCTGCACTTTGGGAGGACTAATATGGAAAGACAATATAAGCAGCCTGATTTTGAAAAAATAAAGATGAGCAGAGAACCCTTGGTACCTACGTGCATAAATCCTTTAAAAAGTAGCATAGTAAGTTGACTATGGTGGTCATTGAAACATATGAATAACTTATAAAGCTAAGTAAATGGAAGCATTGATGCATGAATGGTGATAGATAATGCTAGAGGTTTACAAATCACTCGAATTTTGAGCACAATTCTGGGTACACTTCAGGAAAGACGTAAAGACCATATAAAGGGTACAGAGAAAGTTTACCAAAATGTTAGCAGAGATGAGAAACGTGTTACAAGAAAAGTTAGGCCTATGGTCTCCTTTGGAATAAAGAAGGTTAAGAGGTGATCTCATAGATGTTTTCAAGATGAAGGGAGGCTTATGTAGATATTAGAGAGGTTTAGGATAACCTGGGACTAAAAGGAATAATAGATCAGAATAGGTTAATTTAGAGTAAATGAAGTATAGAAAATGCACAAAGTACCCAAAATTACATAAGTACTGTTTGCATAGAAACACATAAAACTGCTGTTAAGAGAATTTAAACATGTATTTTTGAAAAACATTATATTCTGTATTAAAGCATACATCTTGGCCAATTGCATACTGCTCTAGGCATGATGGGATATAGCTGAGCGAGAAGAACTATATTCCTTGAAAACAATATAGCCGAGAACATCCTAATCAATGTGGGCTTTAGAAAGTACAAGCTTCCCAGACAGTAGAATGAACAGAATAATTCATTTTTTTCCAATAAGGGATTGAACTCTATGACCTACGTAATTGAGCTTGCTGGGAGGCAACAGGAAAAGAACAATTGAACTTTACGACCTATGTAATTGAGGTTTATTGGAGACAGTGGGCAAGATCTTTCGGATTCTCTGGACCAATAAATTTTCATGCTGCTAGAGAGTAAAATGTTATTGGCCACAATAAATAATTCATACTAAAATGATTGGTCCAATCCAGCTAGGATGAGCAAAGTAGGCAGGCAAATGATTTTTGAAAGTGTACAATTGTGATACTGATAATATAATTTAGAATAATTTGGACTGCCCCAAATCATTCTCCTACACATGTGGACCAGGCCCGGACAATAAAGTACATCTTCAATCAGAATTACTGTCTCCATGAAATTTGCTGATGACACCAAGATTGGTGGAATGGCAAATTGCGCAGAGGGGGTGGAGAGTCTGCAGAAGGATCTAGATAGGCTGGGCGAATGGGCCAGGAACTGGCAAATGGAATTTAATGTTGGCAAGTGCGAGGTGGTCCACTTTGGTAGGAATAATGGTAGGAAGGACTATTACTTAAGTGGTGAAAAACTGCAGCAGGACCTCGGGGTCCTTGTACATGAGTTGCAAAAACCCAGCCTGCAGGTGCAGCAGGTGGTCAGGAAGGCTAACGGGATGCTGGCCTTCATAGCGAGGGGGATTGAATATAAAAGTAGGGAGGTCTTGCTGCAGCTGTATAGAGCATTGGTGAGGCCGCAGCTGGAGTACTGTGTGCAGTTTTGGTTGCCGCACTTACGCAAGGATATTTTGGCCTTGGAGGGAGTGCAGAGGAGGTTTACTAGGCTGATACCAGAGTTCAGGGGGTTGAGCTATGAGGAGAGGCTGAATAAACTAGGCTTGTACTCGTTAGAGTTTAGAAGAACGAGGGGAGATCTCATTGAGACATATAAGATGATGAATGGGATGGATAGGATAGAGGTGGAGAGACTCTTCCCGCTCAGAAAGGACAGTAGGACTAGGGGGCACAGCCTCAAGATAAAGGGGGGGGGTTGGTTTAGAACGGAGTTAAGGAGGAACTTCTTCACTCAAAGGGTGGTGAATCTCTGGAATTCTCTGCCCATTGAAGTGGTGGAGGCTGCCTCGCTAAATATTTTTAAGACGCGGGTTGATGGGTTTTTGATAAGCGAGGGGATTAAGGGTTATGGGGAGAGGGCGGGAATGTGGAACTGAGTCACAACAGATCAGCCATGATCTTACTGAATGGCGGGGCAGGCTCGAAGGGCTAGATGGCCTACTCCTGCTTCTATTTCTTATGTTCTTATGAGTATTTTGTATCTGCTGAGCTATAAAAGAGAAATCTCTCATTTGAAGGCCAGCATAATACATAGGTCTATGAAAAGCTCCTACAGTGGATGTAAAGGAAAATTCCCAGTGAGAAGATGCCAATAACCAGAGGCCACAGATCACTGGCAACAGATCTAAAGGGGAGATGAGCAAAAATGGTTCAACTCAATTGTTTAGATCTGGAATATTAATTAAAAAGATGGTAGAATCTGATTCCTTTTTTTTAAAGAGGTAGATGAATATATAATTAAGGATGAAGAAATTCAGAGTTGTAGACAAAATGTAGGGGTGTGGGGCTATGTCCTATTGAAAGTTTAGAATCATAGAATGGTTAAAGCACAACCACTTGGTGTATCATGTTCATGCTGGGTCTCTGCAATGCCATTTCCCTCTTCTCTTCAGATAGTTATCCCACTCCCTTCTGAAAGCCACGATTGAATTTGTCTTTGCAGGCCATGCATCAAATCTTTTTGAAGAGGCAGTACATAAACAATGAACAAAATATCCTCCTTATGTGCTCCACATTTCTATGATTCCATGCCTTGTCAATCTGTCTTCATCCCAGGGACAAAAGCAGTTAGAAGTGAAAGAATATTTTTCTTTTGCTGAGGAGTTAGTTACAAGGGGTAATTAATCTAATATTACCAGAGAGAGAATGAACGAAGTGGAAGTTTTGGCAACAAACATGGAATAACTGCCACTAGAATTAGTTGACCTTTTAAGAAAGGAATAAGTAAACATTGGAAGCAGAGAAAGGTACAAGTATATGAGTAGACAAAGAAGAATGGGGTTTTTGACTACTCTTGAAAGAAAAGCCAATACACGTGAGATGAATAGCCCATTATGCAAATCTCTTGAGTTCTCAGACCTAGGTCAGTCTCTTCTATGAAATTTTCTCAGTTGGGGCAACCACAAATGCTACAACTGGTTTTAATGTCTTTGGATTTGGGAAGGGAAGGATCAAGCTATTACTTCCAAGGAGTCAGGCAAGTCAGCAGAAATGTACTCCTACAGAAGAATAAATGCTGTGGTGGAAAAAGGCTTGGGAGAAAATGGCAGAAAATGATGAAAGTAAAACAAGATGCAATACCTTTTTCCTGAGTAATCTCTGCATCAGTGTTTGAGCTCACAGACTGGTTGTCAGAGTTTTTTCCATTATCTCCCAGCTTTTTTAACCTGTTCAAACGTTTGTCTGTTTCGCGGAGTCCATACTTGCTATTTATGACTGGTACAGGGTCAGGAAGTCCAGGTTTTGATCGGAATGCACCTTGCCCACGTCTGGAGTAAGAACATAAATCACTTTAAGCTCTCTCCTAACACATTTTTCATGATTGTATTAGTTTTCTAGTCACAAATTAGTTTTGTTTGAATAAAATATAATAAATCAACTCATAATAATCTAAATTATAAATGTAGATAAATTCCTACAAGGAACTCCACCCCATTTTCCAAACTAAAATCTGTGTATATATCAAATTTCGGATCACAAAAGCAATAAATCCCCATTGTGGGTAATAAAGCGAAAAACGACTGTTTAGCATGACCATAAGATCCACTCGCATCCTACCCAGACTGCCTTGTAGACAGGTTTAAGTAAGTGTTATCCTCTGGGGGTGAAAAGAGTGCAACATGACAAATCTAAAGTTATTTACAGCACAGCAGTACATGAGAACACAGTGGGGATGTTTGCACATGAGGAAATCAAATTTGCCATGTTACAAATAGGGCAGAGTTCCCATTCAGATACACAACCGTATATTGGATAACGAAATTAAGAAATTCTTACCTTTCACAAGTATAGCATTCACAGAATTCGTTATTTTCTCCAAAGAAACCATCCCCATAGTAGCATGAGATTTCTTCTCCTGGTTCAATATCTCGTAATGCTTTCACACAAGCTGTATCCCGACCAGTTGATACAAACTAAAGTTAAAAGAAGGAATATATATACATATGTATATTTTTGTTCTGTGCAAATCTAATCACGTTTCATTAAAAAAACATGTTGAGGATAGCAAAATTATAGCTTACCTTACAGTTTGGCCTGCAGTCTTAAAAAGAACATTAAATTGGGAAGAAAGAGACAGAATAAAACAATTAATATTTTATCAATTTGACTTAAAACAAAAGCATTTAAAAATAATTTATTGCTTCACAAAAAAAACGTCAGCATCATTAGTCAATACAGATCAAAATACCCTTGTCAGAACACCCTCTGGAGTATTTCACCTGGCCAGCAGGTTTCAAGAATGAAATTCCCAATGCTCCCAAATGGCTCAAACTGCATTGTTTTTCAGTTATAATTCTGATGAATTTCCAATATTTAATTGGTGTGGAACTAAGTTATATAGGCAGGAATGAGGAATCAAAAGTCAGCCAGGGTCTCCACTGCGATTGCTATCCAGTGAAGTGAAGTCCAGTGAAAATGCACGTGCAAAGACAGGATCAGGTTCACTTGCAACACCTGTCAATATTTATCAGAGTCATAAATGCATTGGCCTGAAGCATGATTCAGAATATAATTAGCATCGAATACTTCAAGAAAAGATACAGCGGCTAACAGGCTGAAGCAGATAGCATGTTTTTCCCCATCCCAGATAAATTATCAGTAGCTGTTCTCAGTCATGGCAGTGACTGATAGTATTCTCCCAAGAAACAAAAGGTTGTGGGCTTAAATGCATAATCTAGGATGACATTCCAGTATAATATTTAGAGTATTAACAGAGGCATTGGCTTTCACATGAAAAAGATGAGCCCAATTGCTCAGGTGGATGTAAAGATCTTGCTGCATTACTGCCTGCATAACAAAAATGATTATACTAATGTGGTTAATTAACTGTGCTGTGTTTTGGAATATTCTGGGGGCATCAAAGACACAATATGCATGCAAATTTATTTCTTTAAAAAAATGAAGGCAGCTGGATAAGACAGGAAAAGTGTAGCTACAGCTAGATTCCCATTCACAATAATTGTGCAATGAATCATCTTGTTTAAAGTAGGTGTGTGTGGGGAATGGATTGAGATTAGTTGTGATGGAACCCCATCCTCAAATAATCTGCAAATACTCTGATGAAAGATCATCCAGACTCAAACCGTTAGCTCTATTCTCTCTCCACAGATGCTGTCGGACCTACTGTGATTTTCCAGCACTTTTTGTGAATCTGCAAATATTTACTGGTTCTAGAAAATGGGAATTTTAATCATATGCTACAAGCCTGTGGAGTTATATTACAGAATAAACTCTAAATCTTCAAATTAGGACAGGATAGAAAATTGGATGTGAAAAAGTAAACCAGCAAACTAAACAGGATTCTCTCCCTTTAATTCAAACATATTTTGCACAAAAAGCCCAAATGAAAGGGTTTTTTTAAGTTCTAACCTCTTAATATGAATTAATGGTTAATTCAAATTCCCATTGCAAATGGTCCTGGCCAGTAAAATTTGTTGTTTATTTTTAATTAAACTAGGTTTAAGAAGCTTAAATATCTTGAGTAAGCTAACTGAGTCTTTCTGCAAAAAGACAAATAAATTCACTGAAGAACATTAGGAACAATAGCCAAATTGATGTTGTGGTTCAAGAGGTTGCTGTTGCTTATAGGAGTGTTCAAAGGTCCACACAAGTGGATCCAGTGAATAGATGGAATTAAAAGGAACCAACCTTCACCACAGCCATTATATCTAAACTGTGAAAATGGATGGCAGCTACAAAGATAGTGACAGAACTTCTGTGCACTAAATACTTGATGAACAAATGTGTCACCTGCTTAACATTGCCCATCTCCACCTCTACTTTAGCTTATTTGCTGAAACTGTCAATTCATGCCTTTGATGCATTTAGATTCAACCGTTCCAATGCTCTTCCAAGCTGATCTCCCACTTTGTACCCACCGCAAACATGACCTCACTCAAAGCTTTGCTGGTAGTGCCCAGACTCATACAAGTTCTATTCCCCAATGTGTACTGATCTACATTAGGTATTGTCAAACTCAGAGCCAATTTTAAAATTCACATTTCAAATTTATTCGGAACCTCTCCCTCCCAATCTCTAACTCCTTCAGTTCTACAACCCTCCAATACTGTGGCATCCTCCAGTATTTGCCATTTGTGAATTCCCAAATTTCTTCAGTCTGCCATTGGTAGTGTTAATTCTAACTGTATAATATGCTAATCAGATACCCTGTGTACACCACAATAAGTGATGCAACATCACATGGTTGCTTTCTCATGCAGCCTTAGATAAGATGTAGCCAGCACATGTCTCAATGAAGCCTCTATTTACATATAGAATGTTTACTCAGTCTGCAGTGGTATTAGTCTAACAAAACCAAAAATATTGGTGGTAGCCAAGTGAAAGTATTTATCGAATGTATTACCAGAAAGCTTCAAGAAAGTTACAGGCCCCCAAGCAAGCTGAAGCATTGATGAATTGGTACCATATGGTGCCATGCAGCAAAGGTATGCATTGAGGTCAGTATGCTGCTGGGCAGATGATATCATCAGGCAGTGTGTGCAATGAGAACAAAACCATGAGAGATGAAGTAATCAAAGCCACTGGTATATATTTCAATCTAAGATTGAGCCAGTTAAGTTTAAGGTACAAATCCAATGTCAAGAAGGAGTGTTGCATTTATAAATGATTTGTATAGACTTGGAGAATTATGTGAATGGCAGCTCAAAAGAGGAACTGATAAGAAACAGAACTGTCATGTGATTTCTGGATGATGCCTTGTTTGATCGCTTTAGTTAAGTGATGATATAACCTTAGCAAAGGCAATCCAACCGAGCAGACAAACTGAGGTCAGAAAACAAAAGCAAGCTGTGATTTGAGGTGCTAGTGGGACCACTATCTCATAGCAGCTGAGTCAGTATAGTATGCCAAATTTAACAGAGAAACTATTGCAAAAAAAAAAGCAAGGGTGACAACTGGGGCTGTTGATGGACACTCTCCTAACTGCAAAATGGAAAAAAAAACATGAAAACTGCCCTGCCAAAAGGGACTAGATGCCATTTATGCAGAAAGATGGGCCACTTCTAGACTGTGCATCAAAGCAAGAAGCAGAATGTGCAGAAGGGAAGTGATTGAAAGATGGCACAATCAATGAAGTAGATGATATCCATGATACTGAAGTGCCTTTCCTTGGATAGGTCCAGGAATCAAGCATAAGCCACCAGAATACTGATGTTATGCACTTGGTACAGCAGTTTTTGTTTTTCCTGAAGCTGAACATGGTTGGAGAGAAGTTCTCTTCAGTATTCATGCAAAAAAAGTATTTGGGCCAAGAGCGATATAACATAAGGTCCTAGGAGCACTAAACACAACCCTTCAGTCCAGCAGTGAAAAGAAAATCATGGAAACATTGCCTATGATTCAGAACCAGTTTAAAGTTTATTTATTCGTGTCACACATAGGTTTACATAAACACTGAAACGAAGTTGCTGCTAAAATTTCTTACTCGCCACACTCTGGTCCTGTTCAGATACACTGAGGGAGAATTGATCATGGCTAATGCACCTAAGTGGCACATCTTTCAGACTGTGGGAGGAAACTGAATCACCTGCAGGAAACCCGTGCAGACACAAGAACAATGTGCAAACTCAGCACAAACAATGACTCAAGCCAGGAATCAAACTTGGGTCCCTGGCATGGTAAAGCAGCAGTGCTAACCACTGTGCCAACTTGCCGTCTGTCAAAAGTTTCTCACTCTTGAGCAGAAAGTCTATATCAATTAGCATCTGATTTGCTGAATATAGGAACTTAAAAGTCATGAAATTAATCCCAAAAACAGAGGTGAATTCGGATAGCTGTTCACACAGCATTAGGAAAACAGCATACCGTGTAACTGTCAAAAAAACAAAGCCTGCGTGCCCAGAAAGGAAGAGGAGGAAACGACAAAGTTGAAGCAGGAGCTTATTTTGCCTGACACAAAACCAACAAGCTGGTGTTCAGGAACAGCCCTGCTGCCAAAATCCCTGTGGATCTTAAACAGCTGAACAAAGGATGAACTTCATGTTCAACTACTAGCTCACCTGTGAATGAGAGATTAGCTAAATTGGGAAAGAGTTCAAGTGTCACAAAGTTAGATGCAATGAGTAGTTTTTGACAACTACCTCTAAAAGAATCATCACTCTCAAAATTGACTGTTCCCTCTGGAAGTTATTGCTTCAAACTATGCTTTGACATCTATGCAAGAAATCTTCCAGGGTACAAGATCAAGCATCCTAGAAGGACTGGATAGAGTTGATGTCACATGGATGATGTCCTGATCTGTGGACCCACAGACAGATTATTATACTAGAGTACAAGCTCTATAACAACTGAGAATTCTTGCAGCTAACTGTCAGGTTCCTTGAGCATACTGTGGATGCTTCTGATGTCAGAGTTATTCCACAGAAGAAAAGAGCAATCAAGGAGTCGCCACCTCCTCAAAATCTGACTGAGATCCAAAGATTGATGAATATAGCAAACCAAGTCAGAAAGTTCCTGCCCAACCTAGCTGTCGTCAGTGAAACATTATATCAGATGTTCCAAATGGACAATACATGTGCTGGGAGGTATCTCAACACAAGGGTTTTTTTTGAGAAAAATCAACAGATGTTGATATCAACTGATGTTTTAGCTCAGTATGATTCAGAGCTACCCACTATCATTGCAGCAGATGCATCTTCTACAGGACTGGGAGCTGTACTCTTTCAGATACAGACAGATGGAAAGCACAGACCAGTTTAGTGGCAGGATTTCTGATGATAGGGGAAAAAGCATTAGCTGCTAGGTGAGCTTGTGAAATGTTTTCAGATGTTATTGGTCTCCATGTCATGATTATAAGCCCTTAGCGGCATTCTTAAATTCTAATGAGTTAGAAAAAATGCCTCCATGGGTACAATAATTCAAACCGAGAATGGTGAGATTTGATGCAAACTACATGCCAGGCAAAGTAGCAGAATAAACCGGATGCTTTGTCTCACAAATCAGTGGGCTCTTGCAAAGAGGGAGAAGCCTTTATATCCACAACAACCACAAATATACCAGCGACAAGTCAGCATGTAAATGTATTCAAGATGCACAAAAATCTGATGAAGAACATGTTCAGCTCAAAGAGTACCACATCAAAAGATGAGAGCATATATGCCACACAATCCCATTCTCAGACAGTACTATGAACTGAGAGGGCATCTCAATACAATTGATGATTAATTCATCTATGACAAAGATAGTGGTCATTCCAAGAGTTCAGAGACTCAACATTCTACAACTGCATCATGGATGTTTGGGCATCACAAAACACTGAGTCACAGCAAGATATTCTGTTTGGTAGCCAGACATCTCAAAGGAATGATATCAAGCTGTATTACTGGTGCTATTTATCAGGGGACAAAGAAATTATTGATGTCATTATCCTTCCCATCACGACCGTGGAAACATCTTGGGATGAATCTCTTCGAACAGAGAATCTTGCTGAAGATGATATTTGTATCACATGGAATCCCAGACTTTGCAATCTCAGACAATGGACCTAAAATTTCTGAATTAATACCTTGACAAGTTCACTGCATCATATGGATCTGCCCTTCTGTCTAACGCTCAAATATTCTCAAATCAAGTGAAGGTGAAAAAGCAGTGTTAAGCAACAACAACATCCAACTTGGACTTGAGCTATCCACTAAAATAGTTTGTCACTATGTGAACTCCTAATTGGGAGATGACTGCAAGCATGCACGCACAAGTACAACCTGGTGACTTGGAGAAAATGAGGGGGACAGAAAAACAAACATTGTTCCAGCCAAATATGGAACAATGACAAATATTATCAGGCACACAACCTGCCAGATCTTCAACCAGGAGAGCCAGTTTCAATCAGTGACCATATCACTATGGACAAGTAGTTGAACAGGCATCACATTTATGGTCTTCGCTCATTCAAACATAACACTGTAGAATGAGACAGAACAGATGAGCAACGATTGCCACACAGAAGTAACCCCTCCAACCAGATCAGCCAGAGATACTGCATTTATCCAACCAACCCAGATAGCAACCATACTGGTGAAACCAAGTTATCTGCTATACTCCTCTTGCTCAGCAGAATCTGAAACATCATTCAGAGAACTCAAACCCTCAATCCCCTCAAAAAAGATCTAATCATGAAACTGCCACAGAGGTTATCTTCATGGAAAATAAGGAATGGAGTGAAGGGAAAAAAAGGACCCAAGAGAAGAAAACAAAATTAAGTACTACAACAGTTTAAAGTTGTGGCTTATGGTTCACTGATCTTTTGAAATATAGAAATGGAAGTCAGAGATTTGGAAGGAAGTTTTAGTATGAGGGGTTAATTTTAACTGTAATATGTTACTCAGTTACCATACATCACAGGAAGTCATGTAGTGTAACACGCTTTACTTCCTCTCTCTCTCTCCCCTTCTCTTATGCAGTCTCACGTAAGATGCATCTCAATATTTTAAGTTCTGCAGACTCAGTAAATGTCCTATGCTACTCTAACAGTACCAAGAATATGACAGGCAGCAGTGATTTCAGTTTCCCATACCTTATGCCTTAGGATTCTTCCCCTAAATTCCTCCTTTAGGATTTTCTTAAAGAGTAACTCTTTAACCAACCTTTTGGTCATGTGTGGCACAGGATCAAATTTTGTTTGATAATCTCGTGAAACACCATGGAATGTTTTACTACGTTAAAGCTAAAAATTAAATGCAAGTTGTTGTAATGTCAACAGAAAACAAACTAAAATGTTTTTCAAAATGGCTTGAATTTGTACTGTTGTGGAGTTTTAATTATGTGCATTTTAATAGGTTGCATTATGAAGTTTTTACTGTCCTTAGTGTTTTGCTGGGTTGATTCATAAAAATCTTTAATTTGAAGTACTGGATACTTTGAATTTCCTTCAGGCAAACAAAATGACTTGGAATTAACAGAAGATGACTGCACCTGAATATTCAATGAAATAACTATCCCAACCACTATTCATTGCAAATCAACCCTCAAGAAGAATTCCATACCATGGTTAATAAATGCAGCAGGTCCAAGCCAAAGCTGAGCACAGTTCTTCCTTGTGGAAAACATAACACTAAAATCATTTTCTCCATGTCGAAGAAGCAAGTTTTCTTCCATCTCTGACAGCTCTGCAATGCAGCCAACCAACAACTCGATCTTGTCATTCTTCTTCCTATGTGCAAGTCAAATATTGTACAAAAGTAAGATCTTTAGTCTGCAAAATACATAATGCCACTAGAACCTATTGCAATTTTTTTCTGGGAGAGTTTATGATAACATATGAATTGGGAAGAGTAGGCCATTCAGCCTCTCAAGCCTTCAATGGCATTTGATGAGATCATGGCTGATCTGATTGTAACCTCCTGCCTTTGATTCCCTTGTTCGTCAAGAATTTCACTCTTGCCTTAAAAATACTTAACAACTCTGCCTCCACCACTCTTGAGGAAGAGAATTTCATAGACTCATGACCCTCCAAGAAAATAAAATTTTCATCTGTTTTATAAGGGAGACCCCTTATTTTTAAACTGTGCCCTGTCACTGTAGTCTCTTCTGCAATGGGAAGCATCTTTTTAGTACCCACCTTGTCAAGGCCAGCCAGCATCTTGTATGGTTCCAGACATTACATTTAATTCTTCCAAACTTCACTGGATACAGACCCAACCTATCCAATCTTATCTCATAAATAACTCCTTCATCCTAGGAATCAATCAAGTGACCCTTCTCTGAACTACTTCTAATGCAATGATGTCCTTTCATAAATAAGGAGACCAAAACAAAGCACAGTACTTGATACCCTGTACAATAGGAGCAAAATACTACTATTTTTATATTCCAGCCCCTTTGCAATAAACGGCAACATTCAATACTTGGATACCAGCTTTGTGATTCATGTACCAGAACACAACTTGCAGAGTTGCCTTTCGCTGCAAAATATGGTTCACAACCAAGGCCAAGCAAGAACAAAGGTTTTTAAAAAATATATCATAAGTAGGCTTATACTGCAAGGAAGTTACTGTGAAAACCCTTTAGTGCCACACTCCCAACACCTGTTCGGGTACACTGAGGGAGAATTTAGAATGCTCAATGCTCCTAACCAATGCATCTTTTAGACCGTGAGAGGAAACTTCCCACACAGACACAGGAGAATGTGCAGATTTTACCTCTACGTCTGAGGAGATCAAGGGCGTAGATATGTAACAAAAAAAGGCACTTTTAGAATATTTACAGTCTAAGTAAAGGATAAGGCTGTGAAAAGGCTTTTTCCATCTTGTTCTGTAATCAAATGCCTTTGAGTTTACCCTTCATGAATTTAGCAAACTGGAACCAGTTTGTGTGGAAACTAAATTATGTAGTAATACCCAGAAGAAAATAGCCAGTAATGAAAAGTTACAGGACCCAACAACCTAACTCACGTGTGTTATGAAGTTTCTTAGCACCATTATTGAAATATTTTGTATCTGCTGCTCAACTACTAGGGACAACTAAAGTTAAACATTTATTTCAAATTACTAGCCAGAAAATGGATTATTCATTTACATATTTCCTTATTCAATATCACAACTAGCATGTTCAACATCTCTTCCCTGCCCCAACTTCATGGGCAACTGTGAGGCACTCATTTGCTCCTGATTTAGGCCATTTGTTCAACCAAACCTCCCTTATTCTCCCCTCCATCGAAGTCCTGAATTTCTCGATCACTCTTATCCGCCCTCAGATCACCTTATCCATGGATTCACCCCTGCTCCCTTGATCCTATTCCCACTAAATTAGATTCCACTTCCCTTTTTGGTCCCCATGCTAGCCGACATTCTAAATGTCTCCTTTTCTTCCTGTGCCGACCCTCTTGGTTATCGCCCCAATTTGTAAAAAAAAATTACAAATGGACCCCTCTACTCTTGCAACCTTCCAATGTGCCTTTCCCTTCCAAAACATTTTTGAATTTGCATTGCCACTCAAATCATTAAAACTTTCCCAGCACTCTCTCCCCTCTTTGAGAACACTTCTGAAAACTCAACTCTGATGAAGCTTTGGGCACTCCTATCTACATCTCATCCTTTGGCTACACCTCTGCTAAATACCCTCCTTTAAAATAACTATTAAAGTTAGCTGCTGTTGTTTATTTGAACTCATTAAGTTTTGTTATCTAATATTTCAGATGTACCAATTTTCCACATTTATAATAGAATTAATTTTATTCATTAGTTGTGATTCCAATGGCAAAAAACTAACTTAAATCTTCAGCATACACAAGGTTTTTTTTGGCAATGATGGTCAATGGGAGCATTCTATTTTGCCAGATTTTCCATGCTCCTTTCTTCCACTGCATTCTGCTGCAACCCATCATTTGATTCTAGCCTTACAATCATTTCCCTTTGCCTTGCAGTGTACTTACATTTTACATTTAATCACTTCTGCCTTCCATCAAATAAAACTATCATTTTTGTGCATGCCATACCCACCACTACACTCCCCTTTCCCCAGGTTCTTCACTTGCTTAAAAGCTACTCATCTGAAACTCTAACAAAACATCATTAACTCAATATGTTCACTGCCTGCCCTGTTGAATATTTCCAGCATTTGTTTTTAATTTGTAGTTATCAGTTTATCTACAATGATCATTACACTAAATAAAGTGCATGTACTTAAAAACACCTCTTACAGGGAAAAAAGTAGCAAAAATACTGCAATCATTCTGTATGGAATACAATGATTCAATTCCACAAAATCAGAACAGATATTTCAAAAAATAAATGTAGGTTAGAGACCATAGGTCCTACTGCTACTTTTACGGTTAACTTTTCCGTGAACGTAGATCCACCATGCCATGCGAGCATCACATAATCATCACAGGTCCAAAATAAATCTACAACCTACAATGAGTCCACTTCTTACCATTCCCTGGTTGCAACTATCTTGGCTCCATTTTTCTCCGATGAATACCGATTACAAGGCAAGAGCTCAAATCCACTTTCGGCTGCAAACATTCTCAGATAAATGAAAACCTGCCCAAAATACATTAAACACTTTGTAGGTATATTTTTTGCATTTGTGATAATCTTGTACAGTTGAACTGGAGGAACAAAATTGCACTAAATCACAATATCCTATAAATGACAGATTCAAATATTCAATTGACAGATTACTGAACCACAACCCAGAACTGCACTGCACTTGTTGGCTTTTGATTTGATCCAAGAATTTATGTTTTTCTCCCCACAGGCAGTTGGCCACATCATTATTTTCTTTAGGTGCGTTAAAAAAACTGGTCTCACCTCCCTTCAGATCTGGTGTTTCATGCAGATGAACACAATGTGCGAATGACAGGTAACTACTCCCACCCAGTAATTCTTCTGATCTGAACCGCATTTTAAAAACAGCTGCTTAGCAATGTTTAGTTAAATAAATCAATAAGAAGTCTTTACCATATCATATTCACATTATCATAGTAAAATAATGTGATATATAGGCCAATGAATTAGGGGCACAATGGGAATATTAGAGGCAGTGATCTCTTGCACACCCCCACCAAATTAATGACAGCCACTCAAATGACCAAAATTGAAACGAAAGTGGGAAATACAACAATTCTCTCCATGCTGCTCTGAGGCAAGATTAGATGCTATTCAAACAGCAGAATTATAAATTCCTCCCCACAATATTAATGACTGCAGTTTAGACTATACGTGAAAGACAATGAGATTATTTCCATCAGCAAGAGCTTTGCTGTCAAGAATGAACCTACACATATGCAACCTCACTCTACAGGAGGTTGTGGTGCTATAGATTTCAGAGACAACAAACTTCCCTGGCAGCCAGTATGGGTGTTCCAAAATAAAGTTTTAAGGAAGCTCAGTTTGCCCAGAATTTTTCCTTTTAAAAAGGTACAATCACAGACTGATTAAAGTACAGCAGTAGGCTATTCTGCCTGTTGCATCCATTCCAGCTCTCTGCAGAAGCAGCTCAGCTAGTCTCACTCCCCGGTCCTTTTCCCATTGCCCTGCAATTATTTTCTCTTCAGACAATTTATCCAATTGGTCTTTTGAAAGCCATGACCGAATCTGCCTCCACCACAACATTGAATTCCAGCTCCTAACCAATTACTCTTGACCCTTTGACCAATGGAAACAGTCTATCTAACCCTGTGTCTACACCTCTCATGATTCTGAACACTTGTCAAATTTCTTCTTAAGCTTCTCTTCACTGAGGAACTCAGCTTCACTAATCTAATCCACAAACTGAAGTCTTTCATCTCCAAATCATTTCTGCACCTTCATCAATGCTTTGATATCATTCCTAAAGTGTGGTGCCAGAATTGGCTACAATACTCCATTTGAAGTCAAACTAGCATTTCATAAAAGGTTCGCTGCAACTTCCTTGCTTTTGTACTATATTTCCCCACTTATAAACTCCCAAGTTCCCATGTGCCTTATGAACTGCTTTCTTAAATGACCGCGCACTTCAATAAAATTATATTCCAAAACATGGAATAGTTCCCGCCCACCCAAAGAAAGAGTAAATTGGGCCATATGGAAAATGCAGAACAGCAGGCTATACAATCATAACATTTTATTAAATATCAAAGCAAGAACACACACAAATCTTTTACACACAAGTCATTAGATTTCCAAAACTGTCCTTGTGAAATTTAACAGGAGTTTATACTCAAGATGCACTGCACAAAATCTTGAAAGATCTGGAAGGCTTTTATGCTTCATTCAGACTTTAGCAAAAATTGTTTCAAAATAATGTTTTGGAGAGCTGGAGCACTTGGAACCATTTCATACCCTTAAGCATATACTCTGCTTTCCTGGAAAATTTTTCATGGAAAAAGAACAAGAGAAAACTCCACGTACATGCTCCTTAAATAACTTTTCTTGACTTTTGTTTTTGTTGAGGAAATAGTGTCGCGCCCATTCTCCCGTTGTTAGTGCTTTGAAGGCTTTTTCTAAATTCTCCTTCTTCTTGAAATCCTCTATTACTTCTTTCAGATCTTCCTGTCTTCCTTTTATAGGTCGAAACCTTAATAGGGAAAAAGAAGTTGAACAATAAATGTCATGCACAATACAAAATTGTATCCAATATCAGTGATAATATAGTAATGAAATACAAACGTAGTTGAAAGACATCCATTTTAAAAATCACACTGTACAAGTATGCTGTACCTCCTCTTAGTTACAACATGACCAGTCTTAAAATCCACCTCGATCTTGAATTTTTAAAAATACATATGGGAATACTTCAGAAATTGTGGAGATACTGGCCATCTTCCTTGGATACAGGTTTGGTGCCAAAGGACTAGAGAATTCCAAATTATATGCTCTTTAAAATGGAGTAAGAATAGGTCCAGCAACTTCAGGTCAGTCAGTTTATCGTTGTTGATGGCATGTTTTTAAAATGATAATTTGGGACATAATCAACAGTCACATGGACAAATATGGATTAAGGAAAGCCATCACGGATTTGTTGAATGAAAATTTTGTTAGTCTATCTTAAAATTTGTTGATGCAGTAAGAGAGAGCTGATGAAGGTAATGTGATTGATGTGATGCTTGTGGACTTCTACAGAGAGTTTGATTAAAAGTGTCAAATAACAGACTTGTCAGCAAAGATAAGGCTCATGGTTTAAAAAGGGTAGCGAGAGCATTGATTAGTTGAATGACAGGAAACGGTAATGGTGGACAGTCTGAATGAGGAATTTAGTGGGGATGCCCAAGGATCAATGTTAGGTCAACTGCTTTTCTTATATATTATATATTAATCATCCAGAGAATTTCAAAATGGATAAATTAAGAAAAGCTGACCTGTTCTTCTTAAGGAAGAAGAAGGACAAGTGAAATATGATAGAGGTCTTCCAAATCAAGGATAGGTCTAGACAACGTAGATAGGGGTAAAAGGTTGCTGTTGGTGGAAGTGTCAAGAACCAAAGAATATTGACTTTAAGGCAATTGGCAAAAGAAGCACTTGTAGCAATTGGTTTGAATCTGGGATGCACTGAGAGTACGGTGGAAATAGATTTAATTGAGGCTTTCAATAGAAAATTGGATAATTATTTGAAGAGAAAATATTTGTACGTCTATAGGAAAAAGTAGATTGTAGGATTAGATGAGATGCTCCTGCAGAGGGCAAGCACAGACAACGGGTAAAGTGGCCACCTCTTGTGATTCTATGAATATTATGGTCAGGAGACTAATTAAAATAAAGGCACATCGAATCTTTGTTTATTTAAATTTTATCAAGTTCATTTATGCTCGATCACTGAAAAGTCAAGTGCAAATGTTCCCCTTTAAGTTACACAGCCTCAACCAAAAGTTCCCAAATAAGTGTGCACAAGTTGGCCCTGCTAAACATGTGTGGGATGGATTAAAAGGTTTAGAGGACTCGCACAAAGATAGGGTATGTTGATCAGGCAGAGACAGAAATCTCAGTGGCTTCAATTAGCTCACCCTTTACTCTTCTACATTCAAATGAACACAAACCTATGCAACTGATCATAATTGACTTCTTTTAGCACTGGTATTATTCTGGTGAATGTGTTGCATCCCCTCTAAGCCAAATACATCATCCCAGAATTGGAATGCTGGAATCTAACCAAAGATGATATAACTGATATAACTTCCACACCCTGTACTCCAACTTGCCACACTATTGCTATGCTAGTAATTGGTGAGGTGGGAAGCCTTCAATTGAACGCCTTTAAGTAAAACGGAGATGAGACAAAACAGGTATATGACCCACGAAACCCACTGCATAGCCTATAAAGGTTTTGCTTTTGAAAACCCCTTACTATAAAGTACTATGGCTACAGGTCCTGCAAATCTTATTTAAGCATTTACCTTAAAAAAAACATGCATTCTAAATCAAGTAGGGCAGCAAAGACTGATTACATTATAACCAAATGGAAGCTGAGAAGTGACCAGAAGATTTTAAATGTAGGGAGCCAAAGCAAAATGTTAAACATTGCCTTATGCAGTGCCCCTGTCAACATCCTGCACTCCTCATGAACTGTACAAGGTAAAATGCAATATTAGATTCAGACTTTAGTTTTGGACAGACAAGCTATGATGACTATGATTACAATTTAAGTTGATCAGTTAAACAGAATGCTAAACAAGGACTAGGAGTTATTCACTGCTTATTTTTCAGTCAAGTTTCTTTTGCCTGCACCCCCCCCACCGCCGCCATTTCCTAATTAAACTAAATCTTGGCGAGATGTGATACCAGCTTCAGTATTGTGGCCAGGCAGTCATTTCTAATATGAAAACATTGGTTCAGAGGTCATCTAAAGTCAAAGCTAATTTTGTCTTTAATAGCAGGAGAAATAAGCCTGTCTAATTCTCTTTCCCACGTAGATTTAGCTACGTAAGGCCAATCAACCCTGACCCCAGTTGAATATTCTGATTAGCACAGACCAGCCATCAAAACTGGGGCTTTTAGGTCTGTTTAACTCAGCTAAACACTTCCCTTATCAACTGACAGATGAAAGAAGCTACATTCTGTAAATTTATTCTCCTCCATCCAGTACCTAAAATTTCAATTAAGATTGTAGTCATTGAAAATGATGTTTCACAGGTCTACCATTTGTAGGCAGTATTAGTAATTCCTCAGGAAATACTCACTAGAAAGACAAGTTATTTTACACTGGAAATCAAGTGCTAAGTTTCGACAACTATTACCCCTCATTTTAAAACACTGTCCAAATTAGTCATCTAAGTTGGATTCTGCCCACACCCAAAAATGAAGAAATGCAACATGGAGAATGCCATATTCATACATGTGCATTAGTCACATTTAAAAATCTTTATTTTTTGTGGTCCTTACAGAAAATAGAAAAAAGCTTTTGATGCATGATCCTATAATCATTAAAAAATTAACAGACTTCTTCACTGAACAATGAAATTAAGCAAATTAACTGGCGAGCATTTCTTGAAGAGAAGAACATTCAGCCAGCCACCCAAGTGAACCGGCTACACTTTCAGGTACCATTGACTTTCCTACAACCTTTGCAGCAGATCAGTTGCATTGAGGTATACAAGTGTAGTTAACAAGGACTCACCCTCAGTTGTTTGTCTTGCCACAAGAATACACTTAACACATTGAAGATGAAGAACTCACCACATAGGAAAACACCACTGTGCATCTTGCCAAGATGTCTACTGCAATAACAGCTTTAACTTACCATTTCTGTTTTACTTATCTGATGACCCCAGGTATTCGTTCCACAAGTTATCGCCAGCAAACCTTCAGCGTTGCGGGACACTTCATTTTAAATTTGTCCCATTTCTAGCAGCAAATGATTACGCATAAAATATTTGATTTTAATATTTTCTTCACCAAGTTTTTAAAAATGTGTGCAAAATATCAATTTTATCATGCAGGTTATTCCAATTTGTCACCCTTTTTCCAGATGGTAGTAGTCTCATATATTTTCAGTTGTTTCAATTTGATTGAGACATTTGGTACAGAACATTCGATGGAACAGAGATCTCTAATTAAACATTGCTTATTTTTAAAAACACTGGGAAGAAAATATTCAAATCTGCCATTATAGGCGACTTTTTGCTACCCATCATTTACAACAATTGAAACAGAGAAAATTACTACCAAAACAAAAAAAACAAAATAAAATTGTGGGACAGGTACTTAGAGGTACCTTTAAAGGCATTTATTTTTTAAAAAGCTCAGCTTTTAAAATAACAAAGAGGAGGGGGAAAAAATGACTTGGATTTTGGAAGTAGTGAGGACTGAACCTATATACTGAACATTTTAAGTCACACAGCCCTATACAGCACTCGCCTCCCAATTAGGAGGTCACGGGTTCGAGTCCCAGGACTGCCTGCTACTTGAATCCCCCTACCTCAAATCGGGTCAGTTTGGTCAGTTCTTGGCTAGGCTGCAAGAGCGTCGCGCAGAAGCGAGGCGTTCCATCTCGGGGGAGGTAGGAGGAACTGACATCGTCAGGCTCACCCCATTTCAGTCACACCTGCCTGCCAAACACGGAGCGTTATTGATGGCGGTCATCGAGAGGTCCGCGGCCCAAACCATCCCACCCTCCTGGTTGGAGGAGGATGTGAGGTGGTGAGCAACCTACAACAGGAAAAAAATGGGAGAAAAAAAAAAATAATTTTTGTGTCGCATCCACAAATAGATTACAATTTACCGCTAATGCATCAGCAATCTATTTAGATTTGAAAACTGGAGTGGAGGATACTTGCCTGACATACCTGGTGTTCATTTTGTGTGTCTGGAAACCCAGATAGGGATCAAGGACTAAGCTTGTTGCTAGATCATCATTTTCACACAGCTCTTTGGCTGTCATTCCAGTGGAAGGTACATATCGAGAGCCATGACCCTCAAAACCCATCATGCCTAAAAAAAAACATATTGTGTTGGTTGCGCCTTAATTGGCATTTAGGAAAATAATTTGCATTTATATCGCACTTTTCATGACCTCAGGATGTTACAAAGTGCTTCACTGAAGCATTTTTGAAGTGTGGACAGTTCAAATAATCTCAAGGATACTAAATTTGAATGATTCTAATCAATTTGCCACTAAAGCATGTTTCTGCTATAATAATCTAGTTTCAGCAAATACTGTTGTATATATATTTGTTTATATACAACAAGCCTTTCCTGTAAAACTTATATCTCATTTCCATCATCAGTGCCTTTCCTTGAATCAGCTTTCAAGTGGATGACAAACTGTAATGGTGTTCTTGATGATAAAATATTTCATTAAACAAAGTCAAAAAGGAAAACTTAGGAACTGACTACTTACATTGTCAATAATTGCCAGTAACATGCTCTATCAATTCTTACAGAATCCCATCTAGTTTCACAATCTTTCAAACATCAGATTGTTGACATGGACTTATCCATCAATACAAGGTCATCAAAAGAACAATATATCAATTAATGCACATTTTACATCCAATCAGATCTTCCACATAGAAAATAATATTCACTTCTCCATTAAAGATGCTTCCAAGCTGAAAGTAACTTTGCACAAAAACTACCAAATAACAACCAAAGGTTGCAACAGTGCTTTCAGAATTATTTCATAAGCTGTGGGTGTTGCTGGCAAGGACATTTGTTGCCCAACCCCAATTGCCCTTAAAAAGATAGCAGTGAACCACCTTCTCAAACTGTAGTCCACCTCCTGCAGGAATTCCCAATGCAGTTTTTTTCTATTTGATTGTCGCTGGTGAGGAAAGCATTTGCTGCACCCCACAGTTGCTCTTGAAATAGGCTCACACAGCTACGTCAGAGGGAATTAGACTGTTAACCACATTACTGTGGGTCTGGAGTGACATACTGGCCTAACCAGGTACAGACAGATTTTATTCCTCAGAGACATTAGTGTACCAGATGTATTTTTATGACAATCATGGGTTTTGTGGTCATAATTACTGAGATTAGCTTTTATTAATTGAACTTAAATTCAAACTGGCTGCCATAGTGAGATCTGAACGCGTACCCCAGAACATGAGCCTGGGCTTTGGATTACTAGCTAAATGATATTAGCACTGCTTCACCATCTTCCCAGGAAGGGAGTACCAAGGTTTTGATCCAGCAACTGAAGAAATGGTGATATAGTTCCAAGTCAAGATGGTGTGGGGCTGGGCAGGGTAATCGCAGATTGTGATGTTCTCAAGCATTTGCTGTCCTTGTCCTTCTAGGTGATGGAGGTTGTGGATTTGGAAGTTGCTAATCAAAGAACTTTGGTGATTTGCTGCAATGCGTCTTGGAGATGGTCTGCACTGCGGACACTGCATTGGTGGTGGAGGGAGTGAAAGCTGAAGGCGGTCAATGGGGTGCCAATCAAGCAAGCTGCTTTGCCTTGGATGGTGCTGAGCTTTGAATATTGTTGGAACTGTACTCATCCAGTGGACTGTATTCCACCATACTCCTGATTTATGCCTTGCAGGCAGCAGACAGACTTTGTGAAGCAAGGAGGCGAACTATTTTTCCTCAGAATTTCCAGTTTATAACCCGCTCTCATAGCCACAGTATTTACATGGGCCAGTCAGTTTCTGGCCAGTGGTAATCCCCAGGATGTCAATAGTGTGGGATTCACAATGGTAACATCATTGAATGTCAACAGGCGATGGTTAGGTACTGTCATTTGAAGATGGTCATTGCCTAGTACTGGTATGGTCTATCAGCCCAGACCCAAATGTTATCCTGGTCATACTGGACACAGATCAAGGGTCTGAGTTTCAGATGGAACTGAACTTTATGCAACCGTCAACAAATAAGCCCACTTCTGGCCATATGATAGAGGAAAGATCATCGACCAAGTAGCTGAAGATTGCTGGGCCTAGGACACTACCCTGCGGAACTCCTGCAACAATGTCTCAAGACGGAATTGATTGGTCTCCAACAACCACAACCATTTTGCTTTGTGCTAGGTATGGCTCTCTCTCTCTCTTCTTCCCCCCCCACCCACCCCCAAGGGCTTCTGGATGATTCACTCAGTCAAATACCATCTTGCGTACAGTTCTGGTTGCCGCATTATAAGAAAGATGTGGAAGCATTGGAAAGGGTGCAGAGGAGATTTACCAGGATGTTGCCTGGTATGGTGGGAAGGTATGAGGAAAGGCTGAGGACTTGAGGTTGTTTTCGTTAGAGAGAAGAGGTGACCCAATTGAGGCACACAAGGTGATCAGAGGATTAGGTAAGGTGGACAGTGAGAGCCTTTTTCCTCGGATGGTGATGGCTAACACGAGGGGACATAGCTTTAAATTGAGGGGTGATAAATATAGGACGGATGTCAGAGGTAGGTACTTAACTCAGAGGGTAGTAAGGGTGTGGAATGCCCTGCCTGCAGCAGTAGTGGACTCGCCAACTTTAAGGGCATTCAAATGGTCATTGGATAGGCATATGGATAATAGTGGAATGGTTTAGGTTAGAGGGTCATTAGATTGGTTCCACTGGTCGACACAACATCAAGGGCCGAAGGGCCTCTACTGCGCTGTGATGTTCAATGTTCTAAGTCAGTCACTCTCACCTTGCTTCTTTTATCTATGTTTGGGCAATGCTGTAAAGGAAGTCAGGAGCCAAACCCTAACTGAGCAGTGAGAAGTTTATTTCCTATTCCTGATTAAGTCCCAGTTGACTGGATTTCCTCTGGGTGCTCCAGTTTCCTCTCAGAGTCCAAAGATATGCAGGTTAGGTGGATCAGCCCCTTCGTGTCCCAAGATGTGTAAATACATGAGGACTAGCCTAGGTGGGATGCTCCATCAGAAGAGAATTGATGCAGACTCGATAGACCAAATGACCTTCTGCACTGTAGGGAGTCTATGATGATTCTATTACTGCACTGCCAACAACACCTTCCATCACTTTTCTGATAACCAAGAGGAGGATAATACAATCAGTATTTAGCCGGATTGGATTTGTCCTGCTTTGTGCAAATAGGACATACCAGGGCAATTTTCCACATTGTCAGGTAGTTAGTGGCATTGCAGCTGTACTAAAACAAGAGGTATCAGTGTAGTGGTAATGACATTGGACTAGTAATCCAGAGGCACGGTCTAATGCTCTGGGGACATGGGATTAAATCCTATCTTGGAAGCTATAGAATTTAAATTCAATTAAAACGAATCCAGAATACAAAGTTAGCCTGAGTAATTACTTTAAAGCTTTTTTTTATTCATTCAAGGAATGTGGACTTTGCTGACTCGATCAGCATTTACTATCCATCGCTAATTGCCTTCAAGAAGGTGGTGGTGAGCTGCCTTCTTGAACCCCTGCAGTCCAGATGGTGTAGGTAAAACCACAGTGCACTTAGGAAGGGAGTTCCAGGATTTTGACCCTGCAACAGTAAAGGAATTGTGATACATTTCCCAGTCAAGATAGTATGTGGCTTGGGAAGGGAACTTGCAGGTGGTGATGTTCCAATACGTTTGCTGCCCTTTTCTTTTTAAGATGGTAATAGCTGTGGTTTTGAAGGTGATATCTAAGAAGTTTTGGGGAGCTCCTGCAGTGTATCTTGTAGAATTAAAAGTGGATTAGAAGCAGTTAAGAGAAGGTTCACTTCACTGATACCTGGGATGCAGGGATGAAGGCTGGACAGGCTGGGCCTGTATCCGCTGAAGTTTAGAAGATTGAGTAGTGATATTATTGAGTGGTGATATGATTAAACTTTACTGGGCAACACAGTGGCACAGTGATGAGTACCACTGCCTTACAGCACTAACAAGTCAGGTTCCTGAGGAGACTTGGCAGGATGGAAAGATGTTTCTGTTGAGTAACAGACTAGGAGAAAAAGTTTAAAAGTAAGCGGCCTCCCAATAAAGACAGATGAGAAAAATTGTTCTCTACCAGAGAGTTGAGTGTCTTTGGAATTGTCTTCCCCAAAGAAGGTGGAGGAAGGGTCAGTGAATATTTTAGAGATAGATAGATTCTTGACTACTAAGGGACTCAAAGGATATTGGAATAGGCAGAACATGGAATGGAGGTCACAATCAGACCATGAGGTTAGTGAATAGATTGGGTGCCAAATGGTTCCCAATTTATACATTTGTATAGAATAGCTTGGCTAGGGGCATGGTTAGTTCTGGAGCACAAGTCTCCAGTAATACTGCCAATATGTTGTCAGGCTCTTTAGTCTTTGCAGCATCCAGTGCCTTCAGCAGTTTCTTGTTATCATTGGAATTAATCAAATTGGCACAAGATTGGCATGCGATGTTGGGGACCTTAGGAGGAGGCCAAGATGGATCATCCAATCAGCACTTCTGGCATAAGATGGTTGAAAATACGTCAGCCTTGTCTTTTGCAGCGACAGCAAGGATATTTGTGAACCCATGTCCTCCTGTCAACTTTTAAACCATCTACTATCATTCACAAATGGGTAGAATCATAGATTCTATGATTCCAACTGGGTGGGGCAAGCTTGCAGAGTTTTGCTCTGATTTCACTAGTTGTGGGATAGTTAGCTCCATCGCATGCTGTTTGGCTGGCAAGTAGTTGTAGTTCATCTGGTTAACAAATTTTTAGCTATGTCTGGTGCTGCTCCTGACATGCCCCTTTGCACCATCAAGCCAAAGGATCAACCCTGGTTCTATTTTTAGTCTCAGTTTTAAATCTATTCCATTAAGCACGGCTGTAGTACAACACAACACAATGGGGGAGCAAGCTCAAAGTAAAGACAGACTTTATGTTCACAAGCACTGTTCAGTGATCACTTGCATTGTCACGGACAGATACTAATCTACCTGTTGCAGATGTAAGAACAAGATCCAGAAGTGGTGAATTATGTCTTTAAAAAAACCACTTCGTGTATAAGGAGAGAAACTAAAATTTATTGTCCATTGTCTTAATCACAATCCCAATTTGTGGCAGTCTTTCACCTCAAATTAGTGAATAAATTATAAATACAATACATTATGACAGTTAGTTGCTTTAGCTTTATTCAATTCCTAAACGAATCACATAAAAATCAAGTCACTTACGGGTGCTACGTTTTCCAAGTGCGATTCTTGTGTTGGTCCTTGAGTTTCCCCTTCCAGAGTGTTGTAGTTTGGTTTGACTTTGATGTTCATTGGAGAACCTTCCTGCATTTTTCCTGCTGCCATTTACGAACATATTCCTCGTTTCGCCCAACCACTTCATACCCACAAATGACTTGAAGCTGTTGCATTTAGTCTACATCAGGACAAGGCAGCTTTTCTTTACAATGAATTCTGATCTTCTCTCTGTTGAAACAAATAAATTGAATTAATATTGCTATAGCAACTGGCTTAGCTCGATAATCTACAAAACAGACACAACATTTTGTTAAAGACTATTAAAATTACCCAAAAAAATTTGTACAGCCAAGAATTTTCTCTTCACGAATGTTCAATGTTATTCAGACAAACATATGAAATAGGAGCATAAGTTGGCCATTTGGCCCCTCAAGCCTGCTTCACCATTCAATAAGGTCATAGCTAATCAGTCTGCATTTAGAGTTCTGCATTCCCATTCATTGTTATCCTGGCAAAGTAACACCTCCTCCTCTTAGGTCAGAGAGAAGAATGCACTTCTCTCTCAGCTTAAAGAGGGTCAATCTCCACCCCTACACAGCAATGGATAGCCAACTGGGTGATGTTACATATGTTGCCTGTTCCTATTTGGAAACATGCTGATGTATGGGTCAAGATCATAGTCATGGCCATCTTCTTCACAATTTGCAAAACTATTTTTGCCTAATTCACAGGTTTCAGGTAAGGAGATGCTCCCAAAAGATCCATGGTAGATCAGGCCTCCGGATGAGAGCTCGCCTCCCCCACCTCTCTCCATAAAGGCCTGTTCTCTTCCATGCTGCTTCAGCACAAACTCCCTCTCACCTTAAAGACCAATGAAGATGGTTACTACAGTAACTATGACTGGGAGCAAGTTGACTAATGTATTAGGGCTAAAAACAGCCATGTCCTGTTTTAACACCCATCCAGCACTTCTTTCCTTTTGTCAAAAGCAGTATATCAAATTGTCTAAACACCACGGTATACAATTGTAACTTTATAGCTGGAACTTATTACTATTCAGTTTATGAAGGTTGAACTTTGATTCAAAGGAAGCTCAATTTCATAACAGAATGCAAAGCATACTGAGTGCCAGATATAATAGTGTCTCGTCCACATTTACTGCTTGTAACAGTGAAGTAATATTGGGAACTGGCAATCAGAAAAACGGCATGTGTAAACAAGATGGCAGATTGAAGCAAAAAAGTAACCAGAAAGAAGAGGGATATATCTGTAAACCTTGATATATCTGTAAACCTTGAAATGTACAGCTAATTAAAATTGGCAGGTTTCTACATTTATTCAAAAACTTGCTTTTGAGGAAGTCAGTACCAAGAACTCAGTTCAAGGTGAATTTTTTTTTGCTACTCTCCATATGCATTATCATTGCTGAATCTCCCACTATCATCATTTTGGGGTTACCCTGCCTGGATGAGTACAACTCTATCAACATTCAAAAAGCTTGACATCATCCACAACAAAGCAGCCCACTTGATTGGCACGTCAAACACCAATTTCAACATTCATCTCTCTCCCAACACACAGTACCATCTAAGATACACTGCTGCAACTCACCAAGACTCCTTCAACAACACATTTCCAATTCCTCCACCTCTACCATCTAGAAAGATGACGACTGCAAATGCATGGGAACACCACTACTTCCACAAAGACACATACTATCCTGACTTGGAACTTTAATCACTATTTCTTCATTATTGCTGGATCAAAATCTTGGAACTCCTTTCCTGACAGTGCAGTGGGTAGACCTATGCCAGACAGACCGTAGCAATTTAAAGGAGGCAGCTCATCACCACCTTCTCAAGTGCAACTGGGGACAGGCAACAAATTCTGGCCTAAGATAGGAAGTAGGAGCAGAAGGCAGCAAATTGAGCTCATTGAATGGCAGAGCAGGTTCAATCAGATCGAGGCTGATCTGTCCCTGATCTCAAATCCACCTCCCCACCTGTTCCCCATATTCCCTATTCTTTAAAAACAAATTATAAATGTATCCATCTCCTTTTTGGCCATTCAACAATTCAGGCTACATTTTATATACCTCGATCAGACCCCCTCTTATCCTTCTAAACTCCAGCAAGCATAAGCCTAATCTCTTCATACTTCAACTCTTTCATCCTTGGAATCAATCTGGAGAAACCCCTCTAAACTGCCTTCAATGCCACTACATCCTTCCTCAAGTAAGGAGGCCAAAACTGGACACAATTAGCACTGTTGCCTCTCAGCGCCAGGTACCTGAGTTTGATTCCCAGCTTAGTCACTGTTTGCACATTCCCCTCATGTCTGCATGGGTTTTCTCCAGGTGCCTCCCACAGTCTGAAAAGTGTACATTGACCTGAACAGACACCCAAGTGTGGCAACTAGGGGCATTTCACAGTAATTTCATTGCAGTGTTAATGTAAGCCTTACCTGTGACTAATAAATAAACTTTAGACCACTAACACCTATACAATTGCAAGAACACTTCTCTAATTTTATACTCCAATCCCTTTGCAATAAATGCCAACACCCCATTTGCCTTTTTTATTATATGTTTCACCTGCATACCAACTTTCTGCAATAAAAAACTAATTAAATAGTATAGGAGTCCAGTGTATTTTGCTATTAATATTTATAGTGGAAATCTACCACCAGGGACCGTATAGCTCATTATAATCTAAAATTTTAAGTGTTTTATTTGTAAATAAATTCATTAGTGGTATAAATGTCAGTCAGTGGGGTGAAGTGCTTTGCCTGTGAGATGTGGGAGATCTATGAAGCTTCAAGCGTTCCGACAGCCACATCTGCAGGAAGTGCACCCAAATGCAGTTCCTTAAAGACCCCATGGATCAGTTGGAGCAGCAGTTGGATGCACTTAGGAGCATGCAGGTGGCAGAAAGCATCATAGTCATGATCATACCCAAGGTGCAGACAGATAGGTGGGTGACTGTTTTGAAAGGTGGGGGGGGGGGGGGGGGGCAGAATAGCCTATCAAGGGAAAACAGCAGCAGCCAAGACAGTGGCACCACAACTGGCTTTGTTCAGTGGGAAGGATCAAGGCACAGAAGAACAAAGGTTATAAGGGATTCTATAGTCAGGGATGCAGACAGGCATTTCTATGACCAGGAAAGAGAGACTCCAGGATGGTATGTTGCCTCCCTGGTGCCAGGGCCAAGGATGTTTCTGAAAGGGTATGGGACTTTCTGAAAGGGGAGGGTGAACAGCCAGATGTCATGGCACACATTGGTACTAACAACTTAGGCAGGAAGAGTGACAAGGTCCTGCAAGTGGAGTTCAGGGGATTAGGAACAAAATTAAACAAGAGGACTTCTTGGGCTGTAATCTCAGGATTACATCTTGTGCCATGTGCCAGAGAGACTAGATAGTGCAGCTAAACGTGGCTAAAGAGCTGGTGGAGGAGAGAGGGGTTCAGATATCATGATCATTGGGATCTCTTCTAGGACAGGTGGAACCTGTACAAGAAGGATGGGTTACACCTAAACTGGAGGGGCAGCAATATCCTGGCAGATAGGTTTGCTAGAATGACTCGAGACGGTTTAAACTAGTGTGGTAGGGGGGTGAGAGCCACAGCAATAGGTCAGCAGAAGAAATAGCTGAGGGAGAGCTACAGACTAAGACCAGTAAGATTAAGAGGAAGAGCAGGCAGAGAGTAGTTAATCAGACCAGCAGCCCTGCTGTGTTCAAGTGCATTTGTTTCAATGTGAGTAAAACAGATGAACTGAGCTTGGATTAGCACTTGGAGCTATGATTTTGTTGCTACTACAGAGACTTGGTTGAAAGGAGGGACAGGATTGGCAACTAAACACTCCAGGATTTAGATGCTTTAGGCAGGATGGAGGGGGTGTAAGAGAGGTGGGGAAGTTGCATTACTGGTTGAGGAGAATATCACATCTATACTGAGGGAGGACGCCTCAGAGTTCAGGCAGCAAGGCAATATGAGTAGAGCTCAGGAATAGGAAGATGCAATGACAATACTGGGGGTTTATTACAGGCCTCGCAACAGTCAGCCAGAGACAGGAGGTGCAGAAATGCAGACAGATTTTGGAAAGATTTAAAAACAAAAGGGTTGTTGTGGTGGGTGATTTTAACTTTCTCTATACAGACTGGGACTCACTACTCGGGACTGGATGGGGCAGCATTTGTAATGAGAGTCCAGGAGGGTTTCTTGAAACAGTATGTAAATAGCCCAACTCAGGAAGGAGCCATACTCGACCTGGTATTGGGGAATGAGCCTGACCAGGTGATTGAAGTCTCAGTTGGAGAGCATTTCAGGAACAGCATTCATAATTCCCTAAGTTTTAAGACGCTTGTTGATAACAAGAGTGGCCCTCATGCAAAGGTGTTAAATTGGAGGACGACTAACTACAGTAGACAGGATCTGGAGTATTTGGATTAGGGGGGGGCTTTTTAAGGGTAAATCAACATCCGACATGTGGGAGTCCTTCAAATGTCAGTTGATTGGAATTCAGGACTGGCATGTACCAGGAACCCTGGATAACGAGGGATATTATGAGCCTTGGCAAAAAGGAAAAGGAGGGCATTCATAAGGTCTAAAAAGCTTACGACAGATGAAGCCCTTGAAAAAAAAAAGTAGGAATAAACTTAAGGAAGCAGTTAAGAGAGCTAAAAGAGGTCATGAAAAGTCCTTGGCAAACAGGATTAAGGAAAATCCTATGGCATTTTATACGTATGTAAAGAATAAAGGGGTAGCCAGGGAAAGGGTTCGTCCACTCAAAGATAATGAAGTGAATCTTGTTAGAATGTAACCAGTGACAAATTTGTATTGGATGTAATGTGACCAATGGGAACAAGACACATGGGTCAGCTGACCCAGTAAAACATGGAACCAATTAGAGTAATATAATGATCAGCTGACCAATTGATTCACTACAAATAAGGAACTATGTAGAATCGTGCGTGCTTGGAGTGGCCCAGGGCGATGCCCTAAGTTTGGAGTAATGATATTTCTTTATTAAATCCTTTCTTTGATTTATAAGTTGGAGTAAGTTTTGTTGTTGTTTCATTAGCTGCATTTCGAAGAGTTCCTTCTGAAGAAGCAAATCTATGCATGGAACCAGAAGAAATGGGCGAGATACTAAATGAACACTTTGCCTCAGTATTCACCAAAGGACTTGGTGGATGACAAGTTGAGGGTAGGGGTGTGTGGATATTCTGGTCATGTCAAAATCAAAAAAGTGATGGTGTTGGGTGTCTTAAAAAGCATTAAAGTAGGTAAGTCCCCAAGGCCTGATAGGATCTACCCCTGAATACAGAGAGGCAAGGGAGGAAATTGCTAGGGCCTTGGCATAAATCTCTATCATTGGCTACAGGTGAAGTTCCAGAAGACTGGAGAATCACCAATATTGTTCCATTGTTTAAGAAGGACAGCAAGGATAATCCAGGTAATTATAGGCCAGTGAGCCTTATGTCGATGGTAGAGAAATTACTGGAAAAGATTCTTAGGGACAGGATTTACTCACGTTTGGAAACAAATGGACTTGTTAGTTATACACAGTATGGTTTTGTGAAGAGGAAATCGTGCCTCACTAACATGAGTGAGTGCTTCAAAGAAGTGACAAAGGTGATGGATGAAGGAAAGGCAGTGGTATTGTATACGTGGACTTCAATAAAGCCTTTGACAAGGTACGTCACGGCAGATTGTATGAAAGGTGAAATCACAGGATCAGAGGAAAGCCGGCAAGATGGATACAGAACTGGCTTGGGCATAGACAGAGGATAGTAGCAGAGGGGTGCTTTTCTGAATGGAAGGCTGTGATTAGTGGTGTCCTGCAGGGATCAATTCTGGGACCATTGTTGTTCGTAGTATATATAAATGATCTAGAGGAAAATGTAACTGGTCTGATTAAGTTTTCAGACGACAAAAATTGGTAGAGTTGCAGATAAAGAAGAAGATTGTCAGAGGATACAGCAAGATAGAGATCGGTTGGAGAAATGGCAGATGGAGTTTAATCCACACAAATGAGGTAGTGCATTTTGGAAGGTCCAATGCATGTAGGAATTATACTGTAAATGCTAGAGCCATTAGGAGTATTGACAGGCAGAAATCTGGGCATACATGTCCACTGATCACTGAAAGTGGCAATGCAGGTGGACAAGCTAGTCAAGGTGACATACAGCATGTTTGCATTCAGCAATTGGGGCACTGAGTATAAAAATTGGCAGGTCATGCTGCAGCTGTACAGAACCTTAGTTAGGCCTCATTTGGAATATTGTGAACAATTCTGGTCGCCACACTACCAGAAGCGTGTAGATGTTTTGAAGAGAGTACAGAAGAGGTTTACCAGGATGTTGCCTAGTCTGGAGGATATTAGTTATGAGGAGGTTGGATAAACTCGGTTTGTTCTCAGTGGAACGATGGAGTTGAGGGGTGACCCAAGAGGTTTACACAACTGAGTGGAATGGACAAAGTGGATAGTCAGAGGCTCTTTCATTTCATAGAACAGTACTGGGGGACATAGGTTTAAGGTGCATGGTGAAAAGAGGAGAGAGGGTGATGAATGTCTGTAAGGTGCTGCCCGGGGAAGTGAGGGGAGCAGGTATGATTGTAGCGTTTAAGGGGCATATAGACAAATACATGAAGAGGATGGGAATGAAAGGATACCAACTCCGGAAGTGCATACGCACTTAGTTTAGGCGAGCATTATGATCGGTGCAGGCTTGGAGGGCCAAAGGGCTTGTTCCTGTGCTGTACTGTTCTTTGCGCATGAACACAGGCACCCAGATCCCTCTGCCCGAATGCATTTTAAATTTGCTTTCCACTTAGGTAATAATTTGCCTATTTTTTTCTGCCAAAATGGACAACTTCACACTTACTCATATTAAATGCCATCTGTCAAATTTTGGCCCATTCTCCCAGCCTATCTGTAGGATCTTTATATCCTATTCACTGCCTGCTTTCCCACTTATTTTAGTATCGTCTGCAAATCTTACTAAGTTACACTCTGTCCCCACTTGCAGATCATTTATATAGATCAATTATCAATTGTTTACAAAGACTGGCCCCTGCAGCACCATGCTAGTGACATTTCACCAGCCAGAGAAGGACCCATTTATCCTAACCCTCTGCTTTGTCAGTCAGCCAATCCTTAACTCAATTCAGTATTCTACCCCTGATACCCTGCAATCTCAGCTTCAGGATTAATCTATTATGAGACACCTTTTCAAATGCCTTGTGGAAGTCCAGGTATTCCACATCCCCAGGTTCCCCACTATCCACCTTGCTGGTTTTGTCCTCAAAGAACTCAAGCAAGTTTGTCAAGTATGACTTACCCATAAAACCATGTTGACAATGGTGGATTGAGCTTTTGTCTTTCCAAATACTCATTCATCTCCTCAAATGATGGATTCCAGCAACTTCCCCACCAGAGGTCAATCTAACCAGCCTATAGTTTCTTACTTTTTGTCTCTCCCTTTTTGAATAAGAGCGCCACATTAGCACGTTTCCAATCCATCAGGACCTAACCAGAATCCAAGGAATTTTGAAATATCACTAACCATCAATGCCTACATCTTTGGTGTCTTCCACTGAGCCATCCTTGGTCCCCCCTCCTGCTTCTCATAGCCATCAGGAGCAGCATGAAAGTCAGTTGAAAGTAGTGTTAATTTTCACATGTACGCTGGTAACACCCGGTTCTCCTTCAACACCATCTGTCCCATATTCCTCCACCACCGCTTGCTTATTCAACATCGAGTGCTGAAATTTCCTCCAATAAAACAACGGAAATCCTGAAGCATTGCTATAAATGGGTACTACAAACTCCATCCACTAGCTATTGACTCTACCTCTCTTCCTGACAGACATCTGAAGCTCAGCTAGACTGTTTGCATCCTTAGTATTACAGTTAAACCCAAGATTAGCTTCCAGGCATATAACCACACCATCACTAATCTGCCCATCCACCATCACTAAGTCTGCCTACCTCAACCTTCGTAACACTGTTTGACTCAGCTGCTACCTCAGATCATCTGTTGTTGAAATCCTCATACATGCCTTGATTACATTCAGATTTGACTACTGCAATGCTCTCCTAGGTAGCCGTCCACATTCCATCCTCTGTAAATTCTACTGACCGCGTCTTTCATATGAGCCAGATCCCATCCATCCATCACCCGTGTGCTTGCAGACTTACATAAGTTACCATTTAAGCAACGCCTCAATTTTTAAAATTTTCATCTTTTGCGGGTCTCTTCCCAGCCTCAAACCTCACTACCTCCAAATTCCCAAAGCAACCATAGTCCTCACCAGCATTCAGATTCCAATAATGGTTAGAGATAAAGACTTACTCCTGCACTACCTGCCTGGTCATCCTAGTCTGTCAGATAATCATCCATTCCCCATCTGCCTACACAATCTTATTCTGCAGAATAACCATCACTTGAAATATAGCTCTTAGGTTTGTGATATACTGCAGAAACACTGGTTGCTGCTCAAGGTGGAAAATCTAGCGACAACTCCTTTAGACTAATTCAGACTCAAAAAAGTGCCTAAGAAAGGTCAGAATGATTGTCAGGAAAAGTAGGAAATTACAAAACGAAGTTTTCATAAATCTACCATCTCAAGCCCTTTAAGAACTTTATATGTTGCAATCAGATCATATCCCATTCTTCCAAACTCCAACGAATAATGGCCTTGTCTATTCAATTTTTCATCACAGAACAATCCACTTCATTCCAGGAATCAGTCTAGTGAATCTTTATTGCACTCCCTTCAAAGCAAATATGAAATACATAGTAGGAGAAGTCAGCTGTTCGACCCTGTAAGTCTACTCCATGATTCAATAAAATTCATGGTTGATTGAAATGTGGGATTCGAAACACAAGCCAATCTATCCCCAATAATCTTGATACCCCTTTCAAACAAAAAAATTAACCCTGCCTCCAATGCTTTCTGGAGCAGAGAGTTTTGAAGTCTTACAACCTCCAGAAAAAGATTTCTCATCTTGCTTGTAACGGTCGACCCTAATTTTGAAACAGTGTCTCCTGGTTCTAGAGTCACTCACAGTAGGAAACGTCCTTTCTACATCCACCTTGTCAGACCACATACTTCAATCAAGTCTCCCCTTAATCTTTGAAACCTGCTCAATTTGTCCAACCTTTCCTCAAGATAACCTGACATTCCAGGTATCAAGGTAGTAAATTTTCTCTAAACCATGTCTAATATATATAGAGCCTTCCTTAAATAAGGAGACCAAAACTGCACAAAGCATTCAAGATGTGGGCTCACTAATGCACTATAAAACTGAAGCATAATATCCTTACTCACGTGTTCAATTCTTCTCATAATAAAGGATAGCATAAGGCCACAAAATATAGGAGCAGAATTAGACCATTCGGCACATTAAGTCTGTTCTGCCATTCAATCATGGCTGTTAAGTTTATTAACCCCATTCTCCTGCCTTTCCTCTGTAACCTTTAAGCTCCTTGCCAATCAGGAACCTGTCTTTGTCTTAAATACACTCACTGACCTGGTCTACTGTGGCAATGAATTCCACAGATTCACAAAACCTGGCTGAAGAAATTTCTCCCCAATGACCTGGCCTCCACCACCTTTGTGGTAATGAATTCCATAGATTAATCATCTGCTGGCTGAAGAAATTCCTCCTCATCTCAGTTCAAAAGTGTCATCCCTTTACTGAGACTGTGCCCTCAGATCCTAGTTTCTTCTATGAATGGTAACATCCTCCCCATGTCCACTTTATCCAGGCCTTTCAGTATTCCGTTAAATTTCAACGAGATCCCCTCATCCTTCTAACCACCATAGAGTACAGACCCAGAGTCCTCAAACATACCTCGTATGTCAAGCTTTAAATATTTTTCTTGTGAACCTCCTTCGGATCCTCTCCAAGGCCAGCACATCCTTCCTTTGATACAGGACCCAAAAATCGCTCACAACATCCTAAATGTGGTCCGACCAGAGCCTTATAAAGCCTCAGCAGTATATCCCTGCTTTTGTCTTCTAGTCCTTTCGAAATGAATGCTAACATTTTAACTACCAACACAACCTGTAAGTTAACCTTAACAGAATCCTGAACTAGGACGCCCAAGTCCCTTTGATAGAAAGAATAGAATCAGACTATTTTCTAAATGAGAGAATTCAGAAATCGGAAGCGCAAAGTGCAAAACGTCACACTTTCCCGTGTTCTAGTCCACTGGCCACTCCTTTGCCCACTCTTCTAACCTGTCCAAGTCCTTCTGCAGGCTCCCCACCTCCTCAGTAATACCTGTCCCTCCACCTATCTTTGTATCACCTGCAGACAATGCCTTTAGTTCCTTCATCCAGATCATTCATGTATTAAATGAAAAGTTACGTTTCCGACCCCTTGGAACTCCGTGTCACTGGCTGCCACCCTGAAAATGACCCTCTTATCCTTACTCTCTTCCTGCCAGTTAGCCAATCTTGTATCCACAGCAATATTCAACCAACCTTCATAATTGCTTGCTGTACCTACATACCAGCCTTTTGTGACTCTTGCAATACCTAGATTTCTCTGCACCTCGGAATTCTGCAGTCGCTCTCCATATAGGTAATACTGTTTTAATTCTTCCTGTCAAAGTGATCAACTTCGTGTCTGCCCACATCATATTCCACCTGCCAGCTTTTGTCCACTCACAATGCATCCATATCCATCAGCAACCTCATGGTTTCTTCACAACATACTTTCCTGCCCATCTTCAAGCTATCTACAAATTTACCTCATGTGCCCTCACTCCCCTCATCTCAATGATATATAGACTGATATAAACTGTAAAGTGTTGAGGCCCTAGCACAGACTCCTGCAGGACTCCACTCATCACATCTTGCCAAATCTAAAAAAGACACATTATGCATACTCTTCTGACAGCCTGCCATCTTTTCTCCATGTTATGATGTTACTCATGATACCACGAACTTTTGTTTTCCACACTAACCTTTGATGCAGCATCTTATCAAATGCCCTCTGGAACTCCAAATATAGTACATCTACAGGCTCTCCTTTATCTACAGCGCATGATTTCCTAAAAAACATGACTTCCTTTTCACAAAACCATGCAGAATCTTCCCAATTACCTTGCGTTTTTTTAAACACACGATAATGATCAATTCCAACACCTTAAAGTTGATAAGGCTGTTCAGAAGGCGTACGGTGTGTTAGCTTTTATTGGTAGAAGGATTGAATTTCGTGAGGTCATGTTGCAACTGTACAAAACTCCGGTGTGACCGCACTTGGAGTATTGCATATAGTTCTGGTCGTCACATTATAAGAAGGATGTGGAGGCATTGGAAAGGGTGCAGAGGTTTACCAGGATGTTGCCTGGTATGGTGGGAAGGTCTTATGAGGAAAGGCTGAGGGACTTGAGGTTGTTTTCGTTAGAGACAAGAAGGTTAAGAGGTGACCTAATTGAGGCATACAAGATGATCAGAGGGTTAGATAGAGGTGGATAGTGAGAGCCTTTTTCCTCGGATGGTGATGGCTAACATGAGGGGACATAGCTTTAAATTAAGGGGTGGTAATTATAGGACGGAGGTCAGAGGTAGGTTCTTTACTCAGAGGGTAGTAAGGGCGTGGAATGCCCTCCCTGCAGCAGTTGCAAACTCACCAACTTTAAGGGCGTTCAAATGGTCAGTGGATAGGCATATGGATAACATTGGAATAGTTTAGGTTACAGGGTCATTAGATTGGTTCCACTGGTCAGCGCAACATCGAGGGCCGAAGGGCCTGTACTGCGCTGTAATGTTCAATGTTACCCAAGACACACAACAAGCTAACTAGCCTATGTTGTGTTTTTTAAACCTCACTCCCCTCCAGTCTAATGAACCTTTGCAGCAACTAGCAAATTTTGGAAAATGAACACCAACACATCTATCTCATTAGCCACTTCTTTTAAACCCTCAGATGAAGTTCATCTGGATTTGTCAACCCCATTATTCTGTCAGTTTGCCCAATACCACTTCTCTAATGATTGTAATTTCACTAAGTTCCTTTCCCTCTCCCACCTCCTGGTTTACAGCTACTACTGGAATATTTTTGCATCCTCCGTAGCGAAGACAGAAGCAATAGATTTGTTAATTCTGCCATTCCTTATTGTTGACGATAAATATCCCACTGTCACTCTCCAGTAGACCAACACTCACTTTATTTAAACTGAGCCTTTTTAAATACCTATAGAAATTCTTAGTTTTTACATTTCAAGCTAGCTTTCTCTCAATTTCTCCTGATTAATCTTTTTGTCATTCTCTGCCATTCTTCTGATCATCTGACCTGTCACTCACCTTTTGCAGAGTTATGTTTTTTCCTCGAGTTTGGTACTTTGCTTAACTTTAGTTAATCCCCTATGTTAGGCTTGTCTCTTGGAATAAATATATTACTGGGAAATAAAATTGAGTGTGTTCTGATGTGTTTTTTAAAATATCTGCAACCACTTCCCTAGTGACTTATCCTCTAACCTTGCATCCCAGTTCACTTTAGCTAGCTCAGCTTTCATGCCCACACAAATGCCCTTATTTAAGTTTAAAATATTGGTCTTAGTCCCGCTCTACTCCCTTTCAAACTGGATGCAAAATTCAATCATATTGTGGTCACTGCCACCCAGGGATACCTTGACTGAGGTCATGAATTAATCCTTTAACATTATCAAGTCTAATGCAATCTGCTCTCTGGTTGGTTCCAGATTGTGAGACTCTAAGTCACTATCCTGAAGCAACTACTGCCAATGCAATTTTTGCAGTTTATATACAGAATTAAATCATCCATGCTATCATTTTAACAGAAACACCCAATATTTCTTCTTGTATTCCATTTCCCCACATTGTGGTTACTATTAGGTGCTTGGAGACCACTCTCACAAGGGAGTTCTTTACCCAATTTCTTTCTCTACAAAACCAATTCAAATCCTGATCTGCTGAACCAAAGTCATCTCTTTTACACCAACACCATCCTTAATTAACAGTGCTACCACTCCATCTTTACCTAGATTACTATTCTTCTTAACAAGCGAAGTTCCACACACTCATTGCCAGGATACTGGTGATTAGCATTCTATGGCTTTCATTTTAAAAACTGCAAAATTCAGCCCATCATAATCTAAATGTTTATTGTTTACACAATAATCTGTTAAATACAGATTTGACATCTTAGACTGACTTTTCCCTATTATTTGCTAAGACCTTTATTACTGCAGAATGCTTCTTTCAAATTTGCCAATAAATTAAGAAACACACCAATCTGCTCCCAAAAATTCAAAGTGCTGAAACAATTTTATAGCCAGTGATCTAAAATTAAGCAACATAAATAACACAGGGTAGGAATTTAGTACCTTACATCAGGAAATTTGAGTTTAAGCATCTTATATTAAAATCTAACTTCTTTACAAAGCAAGGAAGCCTGGGAAGAATCAAATTACTTCAAACACTAAACGTATATTTCCTTAAGAGCTCAAGTAATGTGGGAAGGTGCAATGTGTTACAAAAGGCGGCACTGATGGGACAATTAAACATGCAGTGGTTGAAATGGAGTCACTGTCCCCCAGTGATAACACATTTTTAATCAGACTATTCAACAGCAAAGATATTTAATTGAATATACCACAAACTCCAGTAAGTGATCTGCATACATTTTATATTTTTGAAATTATCTCTGCATACACACACTTATTTGGTCAGGATAGAGAAACCTTTATGCTTTCTCATGGTACAACGTTGTTTCTAACTATACTAAATCATGACAGGTCAGCTGTATGGTCATAAAGATTTAAATACTGTGGGTAAAAGAGCAGGTCAGAGGCTAGGAATCCTGTGGCAATTGATTCACCTCCTGAATCTCCAAAGACTTTCCATCATCTACAATTCACAAGTCAAGCATGTGATGGAATGCGCTCCATTTGCCTGGATGAGCGCAGCTTCAACAACACTGAAGAAGCTTGACACCATCCAGGACAATGCAGCCCACCTGATTGGTACTTCATCCACAATTTAAACATTCACTCCCTCCATCACCAACCAGTGGCAGCAGTGTGTACTATCTACATGGTGCACTGCAGGAACTCACCAAGGCTCCTTAGGCAGCACCTTCCAAATCCACGACTGCTACCATCTAGAAGGGCAAGGGCAGCAGATACATGGGAACACCACCACGTGAAGGTTCTCCTCACCATCCTGGCTCAAAAATATCACCATTCCTTCACTGTCAAAATCATGAAATTCCCTAACAGCACTGTGAATGCACCTACACTTTAGGGACTGCAGCAGTTCAAAAAATACAGCTCACCATCACTTTCACAAGGGCAACCAGGGATGGTAACTAAATGCTGGCCTAAACAGTGATCCTATAAATGGATAGGAAAAAAAGGAAACCAGGTGAAAAGGGAAGCTTTTTGAAATGTTGGTTTATACATTTTTAAAAGTAACAACCAAAGAGGAAGTTCCTCAAATTGTTTGTGGGGTTTTGTACCAATTATAAAACAAAAACAGAAAACCATACATCATTCATTCACTGCTTGTGGGACTTCTTGGTGCACAAATTCAGTGTTTTTTTGGGTACACCTGTCAAGTTTTGGATTCAGAGGACCTCTACAAATCAGCCAATGTTTTATTTTAAACTGAAAAATATTACTATTTTCAACAATAAAATACCTGTCCTCATCATTAGATAACTTATATATACACATACACAGCAATTCAATGTTTATTTTTTCAACTTTAACTTTACTGAAAACAAGAGATTCAGTGCATATTCACTGTATTACTGAACAATCTAAGAAACTACATCAAAAACAATAATTATAGAGGCTTGCATCGCTGCAATACAAGCTTCTTCATAAGTCACACATCGATGCCGATAACATTTTTACTCCAGCAGGTTAAACTATTAAAACTCAGATGACTATTAGCACAATTAATTTCCAACTGTACTTTTTAAGCACACACCTGAAGTTACTGCAGCTAAACAGAGTATTAAAGCAACATTAACTGATTTTTTTAATGGACATTGCTCTGAATAACCATGTATCCTTTACTAGAAAGCAGTTTATTTGAACAGTTATAAACAAATATATAGGAACAGGAGTAAGCCATCCAGCCCTTCAAGTGTGGTCCATTTTTAATGAGATGACAGCTGATATATACCTTGGTTCCATATCTTTTTATTGACTTGGCTAACAAAAATCTAATAATCTCAGATTTTAAAATGAGCAAGCATCTACAATTTTTGCCTTTAATAGATGTGGTGTCAGCTATTGAATTTGTGCACGTGATCCAATGAATAACAAACCCATACAATATTTCTGATGGTGTTGGTTAAAGGAGAAAAATTTGCCAGGGCACTGGCAGAATTCACTCTTCTTTGGATAAAATGATGGAATCTTGTATTTCCACACAAGCAGGAACACTAGTTTTTGATTTAATATCTGATCTGCAAGTTAGCACCATTAATACATGGCTCAGAACTGCTCCTGAAAGATCAGCCTGTGTGATCAAGTGCAAAGTGGGAACACACAATCTTTTAATTCAGAGTTGAGTGTTGCTAATTAAGATGACATTCTACCTGGGGAGTTTGCGTTGTCTACCAATAGAACTAGCATTCAAATTTGCATCCCTACCCAAATCAATGCATGAAGCTTGTGTTTCACATTTCATAATCATTAACCAACTTAACATAAAGAAATAACAAATTCTAGCCCATTACTGAACAGCTCTATATTCAGCTCTTTAAAATGACATCACCTATATAAAAATAAAAGATACTTTCATTTATAGTGTGCCTTTCACAACCTCAGGACATTCCCAAAGCACATTACAACCATGAAGAGACAATATCCAGGTTTGGGCTAGCAAGTGGCAATTTACATTCTTTCAAAGCAAATGCCAGGCAATGATCATCGCCAATAAGAGAAACTAACCACTGCCCCTTAACATTCAATGGTGTAACCATCACTGAATTCCCCCACTATAAACATCCTTGGGATCACCACTGACCAGAAACTCAACTGGACTCACCACAAACAGTGGCTACAAGGGCAGCTCAGAAGCTAGGAACACTTGTGAATAACTCACCTCCTGACTCCCCAGAGCCTATCCACCATCTACAAGACAGAAGTCAGGAGTGTGATGGAATACTCCCCCCTTGCTTGGATGGGTGCAACTCTTAACAATACTTAGGAAGCTTGATACCATCCTGGACAAAGCAGCCCGCTTAATTGGCACCACATCCACTTCCTCCACCACCAACATTCAATAGCAGCAGTATAAACCATCTGCAAGATGCACTGCAGCAATTCACCAAAGATCCTTAAACGGCACCTTCCAAACCCACAACCACTTCCATCTCAGGACAAGGGCAGCAGACACATGGGAATACCACTATCTGCAAGACCTCCAAGTCACTCACCATCCTGACTTGGAAATATATTGCCCTTCCTTCACAGCCGCTGGGTCAAATTCCTGGAACTTCCTCCCTAATGGCATTGTGGGTTAACACAGTAAGAAGTCTCACAACACCAGATTAAAGTCCAACAGGTTTATTTGGTAGCAAAAGCCACTAGCTTTTGGAGCGCTGCTCCTTTGTCAGGTAAGTGGGAGTTCAAACTCCCACTTAGCTGATGAAGGAGCAGCGCTCTGAAGGCTAGTGGCTTTTGCTACCAAATAGACCTGCTAGACTTTAATCTGGTGTTGAGAGACTTCTTACTGTGTTACCCCAGTCCAACGCCAGCATCTCCACATTGTGGGTTAACCCACAGAACATGGACTGCGGTGATTCAAAAAGGCAGCTCACCACCACCTTCAAGGGCAACTAGGGATGGGCAATAAATGCTGGCCAGCCAGCAATGCCCATGTCCCACAAATGAATAAAAAAATTTCCAACAATTCTATATCATTAAAACTCAAACATCTCTGGATTCAGCTCTTTAAAATGACGCCACCTATATAAAAATAAAAAAAAAATTTCATTTATATTGTACCTTTCATAACCTCAGGACATCCCAAAGCACATTTCAATAACTCTTCATGGCTGTATTGTGGTCACTCTTACAATGTAGGAAATGCTGTAGCCAATTTGTGCTCAGCAAGTGCCCACAAAGTAATCTGATAATGACGAGATAATCTATTTTAGAGATGTTAGTTGAGGAATAAATGTTGCCTAGGATGTCAGAAGAACTGCTGCTGTTTTCCAAATACTGCCATGGATCATTTACTTCCACCTAAGAGAGTGGACTTGGCTTAACAGCTCATCTGAAAGGAGCCTCAATAGTGCAGCACACACCCTCAGTACTACTCTCGGGTGTCAGCCTGAATTATATCTGAAGTCTCTGAGGCAGGTCATAAACCTATAACTTTGTTTCAGAAGAATGCTACCACTGAGCCAAGGCTGACAATGATTCCCAGTTCTCAGAAGACAGAAACATACAGATAGGCTATTTGGTCCATCACTGCTGATCAATCCTGAAGGATCTGAATACCACTCATTCATCACAAACATTCAACTGCTTTTTACATGGTTCCAATAAAGTTGATTCCATGTAATTACTCTCTGGAGCATTTCTTGCTCTCCAGAACAATTCCTGAGATCATAGGAACATAAAAATCCCTGCAGTGCAGAAGGAAGCCACTCTGCCCATCAAGCCTGTACTGATGACAATCCCACCCAGGCCCAATTCCCACTAACCCAACCATTGACTTTGCTAATCACTCTGACACTAGGGTCAATTTAGACTGGCCAATCCACCTAACCTGACAATCTTTGCACTGTGGCAAGAAACTGGAGCATCCAGAGGAACCCCACACAGACACAGGGAGCAAGCGTAAACTACACACAGTGACCTGTGGCTGGAATTGAACCTAGGCCCATGGTGGGCACTTGAGGCAGCCACCATGTCACCTAGATCAGTCCTAAATATATTTTCATAAAACCAGTGCATCATCTAAGGGTAAGAATGTAGCTATGTTCAGATTTGCATATTCTAGAGTTTAGTCTTACGTACATGCTGAAGAGCTTCTGAAGGGTTGAAAAGAAATAAAATTGTTCAAGTATTTGTTGACAATTTAGTCTTATGCCAGCAACATTCTTGTTACTTTTCTTGAAAGCAGTCAGTGACAGGACATGACATTCAGAAGGTAATCTGACCAAGCATTACACTTATGCATGACTTTCTCAAACTATTGTAAAATCCCCAAGTTGAATTGGGTATGGCATACCCAAAATGTAATGTTAATTCAAGCGGGCACGAAATCGCAAACAATTCACTTCTCTGGGAACCAACTAATGAATCTACTAGTTCAATGCTTCACCTCTATGCTCTTTATCACAGTTTCTTCTTAAAAATAGTTTAGACACATTAAGACATTGAAGTACATCTTCAAGAGTTATCAGATCTGCCACATTTCGCAGTTTTATAATCGAGAATAGGAGACAATACATCGCACGTATACTCCAAAAACACTTGGCAAGAAAATAAAATGAAAAGTCACAGAGAAATTCTCTCCAGCGGTCGCAAAGTCGGCTGACACTACCGCAGGAGGCAGCAAAAAACTCATTGTAGGCATTTATAAATATACTAACAGATCAGACAACATTGCTGGCTACACGGTGTACTCTTTACTACAGCAGGGTTTTTGTTTTACCCTTGACCTCAAACACGAAACACAGACGCACGAACACTGAGAGTTTGTAGTTCTCTCTCACTTCTCCCCCTTGTGATAACTCACCGCCCCCTTCCGACTGAAATGGAAAGGAATCCTCAGCAATAAAACCCAAAGCTAGTTTCTGGACACTTAACAAGTGGAAAAAACACGGGATAGAATAAAAACCCCGAACGGGAATTCGCTTACAAGCAAACGCCACGTTAAGATAAAAAAAGATAAAATGTTAGAAAGACTAAAACTAGAAGTTAAAGACGGAGTTAGCGGCATTTAATCCTATTTTCCAGAATGACAACCCTTCCCTTCTCCCTCCACCTGGCGGCGCGTCTTTCTTTTAAAATTGCTTAGTCTCTTTAAATCAGCAAGATATATAGATATTTATGACAAGCGATTGTGAGAAATTTAAACTTGCATCTGTCACAAAAAAACTCACGGCAAAAATAAAGGGGGGGGGGGGAAGCGAAGAAGAGAAAAAAAAAATCAGCTGGAGAGAAACAAAACAAAAAGTTACCGCTGAAGAAACAAATTACAGCTGGGGAGGGGGGGAGCGGATGGTGGGAAGTGAAGTTAAAAGCGGTTCCATTTTCTGCGAGGGGGAGAAGAGGTGGGGGGAGAGAGAGAGATGATAAAGAAATGTAAGAGAGAGGAACAGGAGGAGGAAAAAAAATATCCAGGCCGACAGGAAAGCCTCGGTGTAAAGTGATTTCCAGGAAACAGGCTGGCAGCTCCCTCCCCTCCCCTCACCGGCGTCGAAAACAATCCCCTCCCGTTCAAACGGCAGCAGAATAAAACCAAAACCCAAAAAGAAAAAAGAAAAGTCGTAAGGATGATGTTGTTTTTAAAATACACACAGACCCGGCCACCATTTCTCACACCTTCCTTACCCCAACTTGGCTGCTCTTCTGCGACCAGACGGGGGGCCAAACCAACATCAAAAAGTCCCGAGTCGTCTCTTTTTTTTTCCCCTTCTCCTTGTGTGTGTGCGTGTGTAAATTATTTTTTCCGATAAAAATTCTTTTTTTCCCAAAAGAAAATTCCTCTCGTTTCTTTATTTTTTTCTCTCTCTCTCTCCTCACTCACTCACTCTCTCTCTTCTTAAATCTTCCTCTCTTTCCTCAGGAGGAGCCGGGAATCTCCGTCCAAATTTGTGGGGGCAATCTCTAGAAAATTAACATGATAATCCAACATGGCGGCGGCGGCCGGCGGGCTGACAGCGGCTCCCGCAGCGAGTGGCGAAGTAATCCCGCAGCCTCCCCCTTCCTCCAGCCTGCCTGCCTCCTCTCTCCCCTCCTCCTCCAACCTCTCTTCCCCTTACCCCCGCCTTCCCTTCGCCAAACTACCCCAGCCACACACCCCCCCCTCTCTTCACCCCCCCCCTCTCTTCACCCCCCCCCACACAAAAAAAAACACACACACACAACCTCCAACTCTACAAATACCCAAACCGGCAAACACACACAGAAAAGGGGGATTTGTTTTTTTTACCCCCTTTTTTTTTCCTCTCTTTTTTTACCGATTGATGTTCGGAACCAGGGCGCGGCTGCCTGTCTCTTTTTTTTTAATTATCAATTTAAATCCCCTCTCATTCAAGCCGCGGATGTATACAAAAAAAAGTCCCTCTCTCTCCTCTCTCTCTCTCCAAACAATTCATTTCCCTTTAACATCGTACACCATGATGACAAGATAGCTCATCTTCAAGCTCCAGCTCCTCTTCAAGCTCCAGCTCCTCTCCCCCCGCTCCCCCCATCAACACATCCCTTCACTTCAAATGTGTCCATGTATTTAAAAGCACAAGTATTTTTTTTTGGGTGGGTTTACAACAGCACACTCCCCATTGCCACGTTTGGAAACTTGAGTCAACAAATAAAGACTGCTTATGTTCTATTTTTAATATGCTCTGTAGGGTATTATTTCTCCCTCCTTCCTCACCCACCCGCACTGTTGGTTTACAAAAGTAAATGAAACCTCTCAGCAGCAGCAGCAGTCTTATGGGGAACCAGGGTTTAGAGGGAGGGGGAAATTAATTATCACAGCAAAGAAAGTCCACCAGAACCAAGGGGTTTGTTTTGTCCTTACATTACTAACCGAATTAAAATTGCAAATAAGTTAAGACACGCTCACACAATTACTGTGACTGAAGAAGCTCGTACACTTAGTCATCGGTGCCACTGTTGCATCTTAGGGAATGGGCGCTGCTGGGGGCTTTAAAGTGACATTGAGTTATTTCCTCACCTAGCGACGTGTATGGGTTTGGTCTAATATTGATAATGTAGTATTGTTAAAATAAATATTACTTCTTTATGTTTTCTTTATAAAGTTTCTGTCAGTTTTCAAAAATGCACTTCATTCATATCTTCCATGATGTGTCCTGAAGTTAGTGAAACTTGTTTTAAGAGAAAAGGAATAGCTTTTCTTTCTTCTCTTCCTAGTACAGGAACTCTTATTAAAGTTAGAGGATATTAGTCAATGGAGAGATTGATTCAAATAAATAAATGCATACATTACAAAAAAAAGCTCCATATTTATCTAGCTGAGGCAGACAGGTGATGGAGAGGCATATCTAGAAGCCATAAAAAGATATCCAAAAAGTTGATAAAGGGAGGGGGGGAGAAGCAAACTAACCAGGAATATGAAAATGAACTGTAAGAGCTTTTAAAAGGATATAAAAGGAAGTAATTAAAGTAAATGTTTGTCCCTTAGAAGCAACAAAAAAAATTATCACAAGGAATGAAAATATGACAGAAATGTTAATTGAACAAATATCTTTTGTTAATCTTCACAATAAAAGACACAAATTACTTGCAAGAAATAAAGAGTAACCAATGGGCTAACAATAATGCAATATTTCAAGTATTCAATATCAAGAAACCAACAAATCCCAGGATCTGATGGCCACACTTAGAGTTCTAAGAGAGACAGCTGCACAGATAATGGGTAGACTGGTTATGGATTTTCTAAAATCCTCTAGATTCTAGAATGATCCTAGCAGGCTCAAAGTTAGAAAATGTAACACTGCTATTCCAGAAAGAAGAGAGACAGAAAATAGAAACCGATAGGCCAGATTGCTTGACATCAACCACCAAATAAATGTTGGAATCTATTATTAAGCAAGTCTTAACAATGTACTTAGAAACTCATAATATGGTCATAGAGTCAACATGGATTTTCGAAAGGAAAATCATGTTATAGATTCATGGAGTTATTACGGCACAGATGGAGACCATTCAGCCCAGGGCAATTCTCTGTAGAGCAATCCAATTAGTCCCATTACACTACTCTATACCATAAATCTGTAAGTTAAATTTCCCTCAAGCGCCCATCCAATTTCCTTTTGTAATTATTCATCATCATTGCTTCTAATACCCTGGTAAGCAATAAGTTCCAGGTTATTCCCATTTGCTGTGTAAAAAGTTTATCCTCACATCCCCTTGCATCTCTTGCCCCAAACTTTAAATCTGTGTCTCCTTGTCATCAGCTAATGAGAACAGCTTTTTGCCCCTTATCTAAGCCTATCATAATTTCATATGCCACTTTCAAATCTTCCTTCAATTTCCTTCACTCCAAGGACAATCCCACCTTTTCCAATGTACCCTTGTAGCTAACATCCTTCATCCCAGAACCATTCTGGTAAATCTCCTTTGCACCCACTCCTTCAGAATGTGTTGTGAAATGGATAAACTACTCTGGTTGTGGCCCACCCAGGGTTTTATAAAAATTAAATATGACTTCCTGTTCTTTTTTACATAATACCTTTAATTATGAAGCCCAAGATTTCATGTGCTTTGCTAAATTCTTTTTATTCAGGTAAACACCCAGGTCCCTCTGTCCCTCTAAACTCAGAGCTCTGCTATTTCATCTATATAGCATCTCCCTTTCCATTTTTCAAAATGCATCATCACCTCACATTTTCCTGTATTAAATTTCATCTGCCATTTGTCTATCCATTCTGCTAACCTAATTATGTCCTGTTGCAGTCAATTGATATTACTGTCACCGTGTACCACACTTCCATGTTTGGTGGCGATTTTTGAGGATATAATGTGTACGGTAGATAAAGCCAGTAGGTGTATCATAATTTGGTTTCCAAAATCCATTCAATAAGGTACCACGTGAAAGGTTATTAAGCAAGATAAGAAATCATGGAGTTGGGAATAATATATTGGCATTGATGGAGGACTGGGTTTACCTAATGGCCTTGCCACATAGCGATATTGGCCACTTAAGGATCTCAATTGGTCCAAGGGTTGTGGGACCCCCTTGCCATCCACAATTTTATCTTCTCCTCACCTGTCAACCCATTCCCAGGTTGGAGGCCATAAAATTTCAGCCTTAGCTTAGATTTTGAATTGATCTGGGAGTATGGCATTTAATTTCCCTACTCAACTGAAAAATACTGCATAATGAAGAGACTGAAATGAAGAAATTGACTGTATCTCTTGCTGATTGGCACCTCACTGTAAAAAAAGGACAGGTTAATGAAATAGACATTCATCTCACTGATGTTTGTAAGGCCTTCCTAAGTACAGATTAGCTGCCATGTTTGCTTAAATAAAATCAATAGTAATAACACTTCAAAAACGTTGGCTGTAAAATATGTGGTTTGGGACAGTCTGAAAATATAAAAAGCTCTGTATGAATGGAAGACCTTCTTCCTTTAAGTTCAATATACTTTAAAACAAACTTTTAGATTAGACATTTTATTGATGCCTCACCTACCTGCTCAGGTGGATATAAAAGATTCCAAGACAGTATATAAAGAATGAGAAGTTCACCTACATCTTGCCTAACATTCCTTTCTCAACCAACATCAAATCAATCGGCCATTTATCACTCCAGCAGTCTCTCAAAGCGAGTAGGACACTTGTCATGCAGTATCATGACAACAGCTTGCAAGTGGAGTCTTTTAACATGGGGAGACTGTTGTGCTGCAGCTCCCACAGGATTCCAGCTGACCAGGAAACTCTTCTGCTCTTAACATTTGTCATATGCATTGGAAAGAGTTATGGACTGATAATAAATCTGTTTGGCCAGGTTATGAATGCTCCTTCCATGGTCATCAAATCCTCGAACCCTGAGCTTTAGGCTCTAAGGTATGGACACTACTCACTGAGCCACAAGATCTCCATTTCACTTACTGTCCAAAGATTAGTTTGATAGTTGCCTACAAAACAGTACTTGCATTTCAAAAGTAACTCATTGTAAACGGCTAAGTTGCACATGATAAGGTGCAAATTAAGTTCATTATTTGCATACTTTTTGTCCTTTCATTCCTACTGAAAATAACATTTCATTTGTCACAACAGCCATGTAGACTTTCCAACTGAGAATGCCTATATCTTTCATTTATATTCAATTATTGGTAATTTTGCTGGTGGACTCACATTCACTGGAAATTCAGTTATATTGTCTAAATTCATTTAACTTTATTTTGGATCTTAATGGGCACAATTAAAGGTAACTTTGATTACAAGATAACCACAAATGAGGCAGAAAGCTTTGGCATATTTCATTTATCCATCCAGAATCTCCTTGTATTTACCATATTGCAGCATCCTATTGTTTCTTAAATCATTCCAATGTTTTTGCTTTCGCTCCACTGCTTGGAGGTCTATTGCACATGTTGATTTCCCCATGGCTAGATTTTACATGTGGAAATTAAGATTGTTGGCATCGCACACATGCGTAACATCCACTGTGATGATGTTGGGTCACTCACCCGAAAGCAACAGACTTGTTCACCATAACATGGCTGTTGAGCGGATGGACTGCCAATATTGGCAGTCCATCCGCCATTTTTAAAAACCTCATTAAAGGGCAATTGAACTTGCCAACAAGCCAACTGACCTGAATAATACTTTGTCCACGCTACAATGCACGAGAAATATGTTTTCCAACAGGAAGTGCTGCACAGGCTGGTATTAAAGTTGCAAAGTGAGACTGTGGCTGACTTTACCAGAATAAGTGAGTTACATTTATTTTTCTTTCAATTTTAAGCACTATTGAATTACTTCCTGAGGGATGGGAATCACCTGGGAAGTGTTGTGGGCAAATTCATGCACTGCAGGTTTGTGGTGAACATTGTTGCACCCAATGGGAATGGTCCATACTATGGAAGGCTCCACCTCCAATGAGGAAGAGAGGAGGAGAAAAAGAAGGTAGAGGGCAGTTGGGCAAAATAAGGTGTGCCTTTTGGTCCAGCAAGGTGATTTACTTAATGCTGAGTAAGGTAGGGGTAACAGCAGTGCCAGGCAGACAGAGGAGAAGGCACTATCTAGCCAACAGACTCTACTGGTCAAGGCTCACGTACTTAAAAATGACAGAGCACCAGTGCCCCTGAAGACTCCAGCTGTCCAGGGAAATAGTCACATGTGACATGCTAGCTACTGACATTGCATCTCATTGTGTAGCTGGGCATCTGATGGCTGTGGCCTTTTCACCACAGGAGACCTGTGTGAGATCTCGAGGTTGGCAGCACATCACTGCATCAAGATGATACTGCTCATGTGCGCCCATGAATTTATTTCATACATCAAATACAACACAAATCAGGCTGAAAGAACTTGAGACCTCAATTTTCCAAAGTTGCATTGTATAACAGACTGCATGCATATGGTCATTAAAATGCCTTGTGGACAGCCAGGGGCTTTCATATATAAGAATGAATATCATGTGCTTAACATGCAGCTGGCATGCCACCACAAGCTTTGGTATAGGTTTGCACATGCTACCTGGACAGCAGGCTGATGCCTACAGACTGAGGCCCTCCCAGGTGCCAGGGATTTTCAATGGACCACATTCTTTGGATGGTTGAGTTCCAGGGAACAGTGGATAACCCCTAAGGAGATGTCTGATGACACCAATACAGAACCTGCAGACAAAGCCTGAGTGGAGATTCAATGAAAGCCACGGACCCTCCAGTGTTCTCACTGAGCAATGTCCTCAAAATGTTATAACAATGTCTTGATAGATCAGGTGACACTCTGCAAGAGTGTTAATTAGAGTCACGGTATGCTGTATGTTGCAAATCCTGGCCTTGCGGAGAGGGAGAAGCCTTGGCAGATGACAATTTGATGGAGATAGTCCCGTTTTCTCATGATCTCTTTAACAAAGAGGGGAGCCATGCCAGCCAGGTGTGCATGTTTGTCTGTTAGAGGGTCTGAATGTTGGGGTGGGGGGGATGGGGAGATGAGAGCAACTGTCTTGGAAATTGGGGAGGCTGTTGGGAAGGTGGAATTGATGGCTTCTAATTGTGAAGGTTTGCACATTAAGAGTGGATGGTCTGTCTGAACGTGGACCTTATTGGCCCTTGTCACATTCGTGTGTTATCGCCCTCGCATGAATGCTGGGGCTGCATTTGCTAAGGGCTCCATAGAATCAACAAATAAATGTCACGGAGAGGGATCCACATGAACAAACTCCCTTAACACCATCTAGTCCATCCAAATCAATACTTTCACATCACACACAAACAATGCAGCCGGAATATCATATTAAAAGACTGCTTATTTAATAACACAATCAAATTGCATCAGACATCATATATGAAAATCACCAATGTGAACCCTTGAGTGTCCAATATAATTTCTTGACTAGTTTCCAGCTGCTATGTATAATAAGTGGATCAACACAGCTCTCATAGCCTGGATACTCCTCCAACGTCCATGCCAGTGCAAGCAATCCTTCTGGAATCTCTGTCACATCTCCATGTTCTTCGTGTTGTACATCTTGCCATTTCAACCCTATTTCATTTCTCTTCTCAGCTTAAGAGATGTTTTCTTAAAAATCTATATATTCAAACATGCTTTCAATTATCTCTGGTAAATATTGCATCACTGGTTGGTGTCTCTTTCCTTTTTGTGAAGCACTTGGGGTTCTTTTTACATTGAATACACTATAGGAATGCAAGTTGGTGTTGCATGCCCCTTTTCAGTGGGCTACTTGCTTTGTGGGATACAAGTGTTTTCACATTCCCAATAGTATAGAAACCCTACAGCGTAGAAAGAGGCCAGTTGGCCCATCAAGTCTGCACTGACCACAATCCCACCTAGGCCTTAACCCCGTAACCACACTTATTTACATTACTAACCCCCTGACACTTAGAGGCAATTTAGCATTGCCAATCAACCTAACCCACACATCTTCGGACTGTGGGAGGAAACAGAGCACCCGGAGGAAATCCATGCAGATATGGGGAGATGATGTGGGTATGCCGGCGTTGGACTGGCGTAAACACAGTAAAAAGTCTGACAACACCAGGTTTTAGTCCAACCTATTTATTTGATAATATACTCGCAAGCTTTCGGGTTAGCCCCTTCGTCAGGTGAATGGAGAGTTCTGGCCTCAGACCGAGCATATAAAGCACAGACAGTTCAGAGATTACTGATTAGAATGCGAATCCTTACACCTAACCTGCTGTTCAAGACCTGAAGTGGCTGATAATGTGAGTGGAAGGAGCACTGATCACAGTTTAAAGAGATGTGTATTGTCTCCAGACAGTACAGTAAGTGAGGTTTTGCAAACCCAGGCAAGTCACGGGGGTTACAGATAGTGCGACATGAACCCAAGATCCCTGTTGAGACCGTCCTCATGTGTGCGGAACTTGGCTATCAGTCTCTGTTCAGCGACTCTGCGCTGTCGTGTGTCGTGAAGGCCGCCTTGGAGAATGCTTACCCGAAGGTCAGAGGCTGAATGCCCGTGACCACTGAAGTGTTCGCCAACAGGAAGGGAACAGTCTTGCCTGGTGACTGTCGAGCGATGTTCATTCATCCGTTGTCGTAGCGTCTGCATGGTCTCCCCAATGTACCATGCTTCGGGACATCCTTTCTTGCAACGTGCAAGAAAGGATGTCCCGAAGCATGGTACATTGGGGAGACCATGCAGACGCTACGACAACAGATGAATGAACATCGCTCGACAGTCACCAGGCAAGACTGTTCCCTTCCTGTTGGCGAACACTTCAGTGGTCACGGGCATTCAGCCTCTGACCTTCGGGTAAGCATTCTCCAAGGCGGCCTTCACGACACACGACAGCGCAGAGTCGCTGAACAGAGACTGATAGCCAAGTTCCGCACACATGAGGACGGTCTCAACAGGGATCTTGGGTTCATGTCGCACTATCTGTAACCCCCGTGACTTGCCTGGGTTTGCAAAACCTCACTTACTGTACTGTCTGGAGACAATACACATCTCTTTAAACTGTGATCAGTGCTCCTTCCACTCACATTATCAGCCACTTCAGGTCTTGAACAGCAGGTTAGGTGTAAGGATTCGCATTCTAATCAGTAATCTCTGAACTGTCTGTGCTTTATATGCTCGGTCTGAGGCCAGAACTCTCCATTCACCTGACGAAGGGGCTAACCCGAAAGCTTGCGAGTATATTATCAAATAAATAGGTTGGACTAAAACCTGGTGTTGTCAGACTTTTTACTGTGGATATGGGGAGAACCATAGAAACCAAAGTTGTTGCATTTGAAAGGGTGTCAGGCTAATTCTTCAAGCCTATAAGTGCAGCTTCCACTGATAATGTAGGAGCAGGAAATTTACCCTATAATATGGTGGTTCAGCCCAGTTAAAGCTTCTTGCACTAAATTATTTGGGCTGTCAACTCTCCAAGTGTTTGAGAATGTCTACTCCAGCCTTGAGATACAGGTATGTTTTGATAATAATATTGGGCAGTACTTTTAGCTCCTGGACTATTGCATGCCTTTATTTGTGTCCCCACTTAAACCTTTAAATGTGATTGTCTATCTCACCAAAACAAAATTAACATGGAAAGCAAATTTATTATATCAAATATATTATTATAGGGCACAACAAGGTGGCACAGTGGTTAGCACTGCTGCCTCACATCTCCAAGGATCTGGGTTCGAATCCCAACTTGGGTCACTGTCTGTGTGGAGTTTGCACATTCTCCCTGTGTCTGAGTGGGTTTCCCCGGGTGCTCCAGTTTCCTCCCACAGTCCAAAGATGTGCAGGTTAGGTTGACTGGCCAAGCTAAATTGCCCATAGTGTGTCTTGGGATGTGTAGGTTAGAGGGATTAGTATGCGGTTGTGGGCCTAGGGCCTGGGTGGGATTGTTGTCAGTGCAGACTTGATGGGCTGAATGGCCTCCTTCTGCACTGTAGGAATTCTATGATTCTATGTATGGCTTTTGTGCTGGTAGTGAATCTCCACAGGTGAAGGAAAGAATGAACCCATCTGCTGGTCAGGGGTCCAGAAATCAGGATGGTCCCACAGTTAGACAATGATTCTCTGTGAGTCTTCCTCCAGGCTATATGTGGTAGGTGGGAGGACCTCATGCCAGAAAACAGGAAGAGAAGATCTCTCAGCCAGAGAAAACCAGCCTCGATAGTGGTGACAGTGGAGGTCAGCAACCGTGAGGTCATCCAGAGAACCTGACTATAGTGCCAGATAGGGCTCAATGACCTCTTGAGATCTGCCAGTGTAAGCTTTAACTATTTAAGAGATGGGCCTCAATAAAAGGAGGTAAAGTGGTTAAAGCTTGCCCACTGTATTGCCCAAGCATTGAAGGCATCCATTCTGTATGGCAAAGGGAAGGAGGGTTGGGGGAGGAGCAGTGGGGCATGGGAAGGGGATGAAAATCCTCAAGTGCAACAGCTGTTAGCTGGCAAACAGCATTGATCTCTGACAAAAGTATGTTGGCTATATATTATTGCAGCACAGCACAGGAGAAGCGGGTGCACAATGACAGGCAAAGGGATCTGAGATGGTCAGCCCTATTTGGCCTCACTTCGCTAGGCTAAAAGATCTTGGAGTTGGGGGTCCATCACTGGTGCCAATCCATTGGCTGATGCAAGGTTGGAGGAAGGCCCCAGGGTGCTGAGATCCCAAAGATGCAATGCTTTCTCCTGTAAACTGTGTTTAATGGGGGTGGGGGAAGGTGAGGGAAACTGTATAGGAAATTGGGGAGGCTGTTGGGAAGATGGCATTGATGGCTTTTGTCTGTGGAAGCCTGCACAATTCTATCTGAATGAGGAAGGGTCGAAGGTTCAAACACTGCCTATCAATTCCTAATGGTACCAGTGTGTGTTCTGAGAAAGCAAATTTCTCTGAACTCACCTCTAATGATGATGATGTCTCTCATTCTCCTTGGTTTCATTTCCCCACAGGACAAACATCAACAACAGCAGCCCCAATCCCTAAGGGACGCTTGTTAACCTCTGAGCAGGAGGAGGACAGAGCTTCATACTTTTCCGCTGAATCCAGTAATAATGCAGATGGACAAAGAGTAGTGGGTGCCTGAAACTCGCTATCGGGGGAGGTAGTGGAAACAGGTACGAAAGTGACTTTTAAGGGGTGTCTTGACAAATACATGAATAGGATGGGAATGGAGGGATATGGTCCCTAGAAGGGTAGGGGGTTTTAGTTCAGTCAGGCAGCATAGTCGGTGCAGGGTTGGAGGGCCAAAGGGCCTGTTCCTGATCTGTAATTTTCTTTGTTCTTTATATACTCACCTGGTGGTGAAACACACATTGACTTGAAGGGATTCACAATTGTGAGAACACATCACAGTTGTTGGAGACTGAGATAGAAAAGGCATCCAGTGCTCAGGAGGTTGTTAGAGGCAACTTGTGCTGAGTCTGATGATGAGCCTCTGGAGTTGCCCATCAAATGGCTGATGCTGGGAAAAAGCTTCAGTCTCCAATGTATGATTTCTGGTGCTGCTGCCACAGTCCCGTGCCAAAGTTGCCTTTATATGGATGGCCGTCATTGACTTTTCGTTCATAGCCTCACCCTTCCACCCCCAGACGTCCTGCTTTTCAATCCTTAATTGGGCAGGCTGACAATCCTTCCTCTGTGCTGGTGGCCGGCTTCCTACACAACTATTAATTGGATGAAAGATATAAGATGTTGAATGGGATGGATAGGATAGAGGTGGAGAGACTCTTCCCGCTCAGAAAGGACAGTAGGACTAGGGGGCACAGCCTCAAGATAAAGGGGGGGGGGGCGGTTTAGAACGGAGTTGAGGAGGAACTTCTTCACTCAAAGGATGGTGAATCTCTGGAATTCTCTGCCCGTTGAAGTGGTGGAGGCTGCCTCGCTAAATATTTTTAAGACGCGGATTGATGGGTTTTTGATAAGCGAGGGGATTAAGGGTTATGGGGAGAGGGCGGGAATGTGGAACTGAGCCACGACAGATCAGCCATGATCTTATTGAATGGCGGGGCAGGCTCGAAGGGCTAGATGGCCTACTCCTGCCCCTATTTCTTATGTTCTTATGTTCTTATGACACATTATCAGGCAGCCTTCAAAGTGGGGGGAGGGAGTCAGTGATCAACCCATTTCCAGTAAGACTCCCACCCACTATTAAACAGTGGAAAATTCATGTCCATGTATGAATAAATATTTCCTAATATCAGACCCCAGATTGTCTTTTAATGATTTAATCCTTCATCCCTTAGTCCTAATCCTCAGGTTGATGTAATGAGCCAGAGATTGCTGGGGCAGGGCTTCCCATGTTGTAAGCTGTTAGACATTTTCCTGTACCTTTCAACCCCAACTTTTTTGTGCTTTAGCTTGCTGCAAATTGCAGCTTAAAACATATGGTGACAGGGCATCTGGGCCATCAATGAGGAATGGGGAAAATGGTACAATCTCTTCAATAAAAACAGAAAGTGCTGGAAACACTCTGCAGGTATGGCAGCATCTATTTCACCATTCAATTTGATCAGAGTCGAGCTGTACATCAACCTGTACTCACTTTTGCCCCATATCACTGACACCCTAATTTAACAAAAGTTTATCAATCTCAGCCTTGAAATTTTCAAATGACCCAGCATCCAAAACTTTCTGAAAAAGCAAGAGTTCCAGATTTCCGTTAAACCTGTGAGAAACACCATTTCCTGGTTTCACTCCAGTATGACCGAGCATTAACTTTACATTCATGCTGTCTTGAAGCTGATATGTCCTGGCAAGTATTCAACTGGAAAGTGAGTAGTAATTGTAAGGCTTCAAAGAAGTAACAAATTCTTTGAAGAAGTGACAGAAAGGGTAGAGAAGCATAATATAGTAAATGTGAAATATTGGGAATCTGGAAATCCTTTGATAAGATATAGCATGGTGGATTTGCAATGAAGATAATAACATATGGAGTCAGGAGACAAGCAGCAGAATGGATAGCAATCCGGCTATGAAGTAGAAAATGAACAGAAGGGGTTAAAAAAGGTTACTCCAACTAGCAAATGGCAGGTGATCACAAGTTAGGACACAGGTGGCAGAGTTTTGAGAGTAGGGGTCTGACCAATGAGAGTCAAGCCTAGAGGTTACAAAGGCATGGATCAACATTTTGGAATCAAATCAGCAGTGACAGGGGCAGAATGATAGATATTATAATGGTAGAAATAGGCGACGTGGATGCTCATCTTCAAGATTGCATACAGTCTGGTTCAGTCTCAGAGAGTTGCCAGGAAGAGGAATGGTGTCAATGGCTAAGGGATGACATTTGGAGAGGGGTCTGAAAACAATGGCTTGGACCTGTCCAATATTTAGTTGGAAGAAATTTCTACTCATTCAATGCAGCCATTGGTCAAGCAGTATGATAATGTAGAGACAGTAGTGGAAGTGAAAGAGGTGGCGGTGACATAGAACTGAGTGTCACTAGTGCACATGTGGAAACTGATGCTGTGTTTTCAAATGAGAATGAGGCTAAGGATAGATTTTTGGGGGACACCAGAGGTGAAGTTATGGGTGCAGGAAGAGAAGCCATTGCAGTTGATTCTCTGGTTATGATTGGATAGATAAGAATGGCTCCGGATGAGTTCAATCCCACCCAAGTGAATGGAAGTGTGGTCAACTGTTTCAAATGCTGCAGACAGACTGAGAAGGACAGGAGGAGCAGTTTGCCTTTGCCTTAGGATCATAAAAGGTAATTTGTGATTTGATAAGAACTGTTTTGGTTCTGCCGTCTGAGCAGGAACCTGATCAGAGGCATTTAAACATCACATCCTGAGTAAAATGGGTATGAATTTGGAAGGCATGTTAAAGAAATCAAGAGGAAAGCAAGGCTGGAGATTGGCTGGTGGTTTGCTAAGACAGAGAGGATCTAGATTGATTTTGTTTGGGGTGAGTGGCAATGACAGCAGATTTAAAGAGGTGGAGGAGGACAGTACTTGATGAAAGAAAACCATTAACAATATCAGCTAACAAGACTGCCAGGAAGGGCAAATTGCCTATAATGACACTCGCATAAACAGAGCCTCATTTTAAAATTTACAACCTAGTTTGCAAATCCTTCCGTGGCCTTACCTCTCCCTATCTCTGTAACTTCCCTGAATCCTACAACATTCATCCAGCTCTACAGGAGTGGACAAGGATGTTGGCCATTTGACTGAAACTGGCTTCTCATACTGAGATCCATTCTAATCCACAGATCCAGGAGAGAGCTTGGCAACCTGCAGAATAACACCAACAAGGGAACACCCACAGAAAAAGGATGTACTATTTTTGTCTTTCAAGTATCAGCCAATCTGAAGTCCAGACTCTAAAACTAGCTACGAGGCATCAAGCAACCAAAATATTTAACCGTGTACCAGTTTCAAAGTTCAACTGAGAACCAACCTCCTAGATATTCAACTACAAGAAACCTCAGAACCTGCTGTGTATCCTTACATTTTCAAGACTCTCACTTCAACTTTGAACCATTGAAACCATTCAGGAATTCATAGCCCTACAATGTGCGAGATGAAGAATCATAAATCAGAGACTTATTTAACTGTAATCAGCAGAAGTGCATTATCATTATGTATATCAAACCTATAAGTATGTGTGGTGTGTGTAAGACTGAGCATGTGATGTGGAGTAGTAGCTCCTTCTACTCACTACTGCAGTTGCACTGGGAATTGTGATACGTAATGCCACATAACTGCAGTCAGTTATGCCTTGTACATTTTGGAATCCTATTACACGGTAGAAGCGGAGAGTCTGTCTATTGTTGGCTGTTTTCCAGAGGAAAATTAACAAAATCACTGGCCGTGACAAACAATGCCCCAGTGACCTGCCTGATGAAAATATGTTCTGACAGTTGGGAGACGTGACAAAAATTTCCCGCACTTGTCTAGAAGGAGCCTGCTACACAAATGTTGAACGCAGCTGTAACCTTGACATGATTTGGAGCTGTCTTTGTGCTGGAACTGCTTTCCAACTCTGGCTGAAAAAGGACACATTGATCTGTTATGGCACTTTTATGTGGGTGTCCTGGTACAGAGTAGTATACAAGAGGTTAACACTGTACACGTAAGTGTTGGCAAGATGATGTTGTAGCATTAGAATGTTTGGGACTGTAAGCGTTAATGTTGGACTGAGGAAACAGTTCCATCCACATTATGATGTAGAGAATCACATGGGAGTAGTGGTGTGTAGGAACAAGTCTGGTAGAAGTCAGCTTGGAGATAGCACCTAGTCAGGACTGTATCCTGTATGTATGTATACAGTAATGTGTTATTAATAAACAATTGTATAAGGAGATATTTAATTCCTGCCAACTAAAGTATATTCCAAAGAGGAAGAAAGATTCTATGAAGGGGGAAAAAATCCATGGCTAAGCAAGGAAGTTAAAGACAACATAAAGACAAAACCTAAGACATACTGCCTTACTGTAAAGGCCAGTGGCAGGCTGGAAGATTGGGAAACTTAAAGATCAATAAAGAGTTACTAAAAAAATATAAAAAGAGTAAAGGTAAATTATGGAAGTCAACTTGCGCAAAATATTAAAAAAAAGAAAAGCTTCTATAAGTGTATAAGAGGCAAGAGAATAGCTAAAGTGAATATTGATCCCTTGGATGATGAGACCAGGGAATTAATAGCGGGGAACACAGAAATGCTGAATCAATACTTTGCCCCACTTTTTATGGTGGGGGATACTACTACCCACCATAACCCCTGCATTGCCATAGTACAGGTAATGCAGAGGTAATAGAAAGAGGGGAACTTTGAAAATCATCGTCAATACGGAATAATCCTGAAAAAAATGATTGGGATTGATGGCAGACTGTTCCCAGGGCCTGAAGGCCTACATCCTAGGGTACTAAAGGAAGTGGCAATGGAGATAATGGATCTATTTGTTATATTCCTTGGATGTAGGGAAGGTTCAAGTGGATTGGAAAAATGCTAATGTAACACCCTTATTCAAAAAAGCTCGGAGGCAGAAAGTAGGAAACGATAGACCAGTTAGCTTAGCATCTGTTGTTGGGAAATTGTTAGAATCCATTATTAAGGAAGTAATAATAGGACACTTGGAAAGTCACAACGCAATCCATAAGAGTCAGTATGGTTTTATGAAGGATAAATCATGTTTGACTAATTTGCTAGAGTTCTTCGAAGATGTAACAAGCCAAATGGACAATGGGGATCCTGTAGATGTAGTATACCTGGACTTCAGTAAGACAATTGCTAAGGTGCCCCACTGAAGGTTAATATACAAGGTAAGATTACACGGGATATGGAGTAATTTATTAGCTTGAACAGAAGATCGGTTAATTGACAGAGAGCAAAGAATTGGGATAAATGTGTCTTTTCTGGTTGCAAGATGTAACTAGTGGGGTGCCACTGGGTTTGGTCCTTGGGTCCTGACTATTTATAATCCATAATGATTTAGATCAAGGGGTAAAAGGTACCACAGCCAAATTTGTAGATGGCATTAAAATAGGTGGGATAGTAAGTTGTAATGAGGAAATAAGAAATTTACAAACAGATTAATATTAATTAATTAATTAATTAATTGACAGTTTAGGTTAGTGGCCAAAATGTAGCAGACTGAGTGAATAAATGAATAAGAATGGGGTTTTTCATTTTTGTCAGAAAAATGGAAAGACAACTTATTATCTAAATGGAGAGAGACTTTGGGATGCTTTGGTGCAGAGGGATGTGAGTGTCCTCATGCATGAGTCTCAGAAAACTGAGATGCAGGTACAGCAAGTAATAAGGAAACTGAATGGAATTTTGGCATTTATAGTCAAAAGGAATGGAACATAGTGTAAGGAAGTGTTCCTGTGACTGTACAAAACATTGGTGAGACTGCACCTAGAGTATTGCACACAGTTTTGGCCCCCTTATTTGAGAAAGATCTAGTGGCATTAGAGGCGATTCAGAGGAAGTTCACTGGATTGATTCCAGAAATGAGGGGTTTGTCTTATGAAAAGAAGTTGAGCAGTTTAGGTCTATACCCTCTCGAGTTCAGAAGAATGAGAGGAGATTGAATCGAGGTATATAAGATGATAAATGGTATTGACAAAGCAGACAGCAAGTGGATGCTTTCTTCTGTGGGGCAATCTCAAATGAGAGGTCATAGTTTTAGGATAAGGTGTAGCAGATTTAAAACAGAAATGAGGAGGAACTACTTCTCTCAATGAGTTGTAAATCTGTGAAATTCACTCCCCTGGAGTGTGGTGGATGCTGCGCATTGAGTAAATTTAAGGAGGAGCTAACAGATTTTCAATTAGGAATGTGTTGAAGGATTATGGAAAACAGGCAGGAAAGTGGAGTTGAGGCCAAGACAAGATCAGCTGTGATCATATTGAAAACCCCAAGGGGCTGAACTGTCTACTCCTGCTCCTAGGTCTTATGTTATGTTCTTATATAATCATTGTTCAACCATACAAGCTTCTAGACTGTTTCCTGAGACAATATAAAAGCTTATAATATGACGGCAGCAGGTGAAGGATCTTGTAGTCCCTAAGAATGAAGAAGTAAATAAACTGCAATCTGATCTGAGAGAAGTGCGTTAACTTAAAGACTTCAAATAAACAGCTAGGGATTGCCTAAGAAGCAACACTACAGGCATGGAGCCTGAAGGGAAGAAGGCAGATCCACATTAGAAGCCCCACCAGAGTATGTTAGTTGAAAGACCCAATTAAAAGCAGAATTAAAGGGCCTAGTCAAATCACAAAAGGATGAACAAGCTCCAAATAAAATGGCTAAAATAAGCTTTTAAATTTGGCACAATAATCAGATAGCACTGGCAGACTGATTGTTTTAATGAAAGCGACTTGAAGAACACTGCAGCCCAGATCCAGTGTCGGCGCCATAACATGTGGCAATTGTGCACAAACATGGGAAAAAAAAACAGAGAAGTCAGAGCAAAAATATTGACTTTATTCAATTTGTTAAGCTCAGGAAAGCAACTTGCTGGCCAAAATGATTCATTCAAAATACTTTCTGCAGAATCGCTGAGGTTCAAAACGGCTTCTTGACCAAGACAGGAGCCTGGCAAATTCCAACACATGGAGGAAAGAAAAGATCATTGCAGAGACATTTAAAAAAAAACTGTATTTCCCTCTGCTGCAACAGCTATGGTGGTAAATCACAACTAAGGAAGGGTCAGCCAGGTGCAAAACTTGTTGTTATGGAGAATAAGATTTTAAGATATATGATAGCATCAGGCTTGAATAAAAGCGATTGTATTCACTGGATCCAATAGCCGACAACATAATTGCCAGAAAGGAACAAATGAATCTCCACTTGGAAGAGGCTATGAATTCCAATGATGCTTAGTTTGCGAGCAGCATTTGACAAGAAAGTCCAAAAGCCCAGGGGATCACTAGACACTTTCAACGATAAGTTACACAGCTGAAGGCTGTGACTATGATGACCTTGAGCTGGAGCTCATACAAGACCTAATAGTAGGGAGAATTTGATGATACCCTTTTGGATGTACTCCAATGTACAGAGCTTTGGAAAACCCATCCAGATTGTAAGTCTGCCAACAAAATCGATGCATGTATGGTGAAATTAAACTGGTGAGTGCCCCAGCAGTCCAACACATAAAGCAAAAAAGAGGGCAAAATGGTCCTAGAGCAAGGAAGACAATACCCTTGCAAAGCACAAGATAATGGCAGATCACGTGGAGCCAAAAAACCTCACAGGCACGAGTAGTGTACAGCAATCGCTGCGCACTACTTTCAATGCAACCACCTTGGACATAGATAGGGTAAATAGGAAGAAGCGTTTTCCTTTAGGAGATTCAATAACCAAGGGGCATAGATTTAAGGTAAGGCCAGGAGATTTAGAGAGGATTTGAGAAAAAGCTTTTTCACCCAGAGGGTGGTGGGAACCTGAAACTCACTGCCTGAAAAGGTGGTAGAGATGGCAGCCCTCACAGCATTTAAGAAGCATTTAGATCAGCGCTTGAAATGCCATAGCATACAAGGCTATGGACCAAGTGCTGGAAAATGGGATTGGATTGGATAGGTGTTTGATGGCTGGTGCAGACACAGTGTGCCAAAGGACCTCTTCTGTACACTAAAATTCTATCACTATGTCTTTGGAAAGATGTGGAAGTCCAAATTTCGAGGTGTGTGGAGGATCCTAAACATGTCCATGATAAAGATGAGCCAGACCAAGCAGAAGTCCAGCACTGCTTTTTGGGATAAATTAGCAATCACAGATTTACACTTTGAATGCTGACAAATCTGTATATGGTCATCTCATGAATTTCAAGTTTAATACAGGAGCCAGTGTGACTGTTCTGTCGGATCAGAAACCATGGTTAAAAGACCTTTGGTTACAAACAGCAGACACACCACTTGTGTGGTGTGAATTCAGAGGAATTCAACTACCAGTCATAGGCATTATAGACCAAATGTTCACATGATCTCATGATGATCTGGCTACTTAAAGGGTGACATGATGGAATTGTGTGTGTTTTCCCCAAAGAATGGGCAGAGTAGAAACATAAGAGTTACTCAAACTATTGAATAATCTAATACTGTTCTTAGACCTGTCTGTGTGGAGTTTGCACATTTTCCATGTGTCTGCGTGGGTTTCCTCCGGTTGCCCCATTTCCTCCCACAGTCCAAAGGTTAAGTGAATTGGCCATGCTAAATTCTCCTTCAGTGTACCCGTACAGGTGCCAGAGTGTGGCAACTAGGGAATTTTCACGGTAACTTCATTGCAGTGTGAATGTAAGCCTTTTTGTGATTGATAAATCAAATTTCACTTTGCCTTGGTCACCAGTCATTGGAACCCAGCCCTCGTACATGGTGTCAGGAGTTGGCAGTATGGCACAAAGACTTTGTCGCATCCACCCACTTGTGTTTGACAAAATATTGCAGACAACAGTGCCAAATTTGAAAAGGCATGGCACATCTATTGCATGCCGGATTATCTGACAAATCAAAAAAAGGCACAAGCTAAAGGTACCTTACTAAATCTAATGGGCCCTGAGGTCGTCAAGAAGTTGAATTGATTTTTTCAAATGGAGGAGGAGAAAGCAGACCTTGAAATAATCTTTAAATCTTTGAAAACATTTGCCTGCCAGTGAAGAACATAATATTCGACAGGCACATGTTTAACACTACCATCCAAAGAGCAGATGAATCGAGACAATCACATACAGCAATCTTGAAGATCCTAGCAAACAAATGTGCATTTGGCACACTTAGTGATGATTTAGTTAGGGATCGAATAGTTTGTGGGGTCGATAGTGATCTAGTCCATAAGCCGCTGCTGCAAGAGAAAGATTTAACACTACAAACAGCCATGAGCATTTGCATGTTAAACGAACAGTCTGAAAAAGCTTAGGCAGGCAACAAAAGTTTTAATTTCTGGCACGCTGCCCCAACTGCAATGGTCATCACTCTCAGAACAGAACAGCATGGGTTCGGTGTATGGAAAATGCTGCAATAAATGTGTCAAGTGGACATATTTTGCAAAATGCTGCAGATCGAAACCACAGCAGCCTTTCTTTGCTCCCAGCCACATTGCAAATGGTCAGTCCTCCAAGGTTAGGAGCATCAGCAAGATAAATGAACTGGAGATCAGCTGAAGCAACCAAGCAGCCAAACCCCCAACAACACTCTACTATGGGTGAGAAAACCATCACATAAAAGGGTGAGATCTTCACACAAACACGATTTGCAGCAACACAACACTGAAGGTAAAGATTGACACTGGAGCAAAGTGCAATGTATTTCCCAGACAAATGCTATGGGAACTAGACCCATATGCAGCACCGGACCTCAACACCTAGATGGACCTTGTGGCCCAAGACAGCCAAACCATCTGCACTGAAAGTGTGGTCACTTTGCATTTCACACAAGGCAGCTTCAAGTTTCATATAGTTGACAAAAATGTAAGGTCATTATTAGGTATTCAGGACAACATTACACTGGGGCTCATCCAACCTGGCCCAGAGGTACATGCTCTGCAAAACTAGGCCCCAGGAATGATGGAATATAAAGACCTCTTCAACTGCCATGTCAGTGGCAAGTTGCCAGTAGTACACCACATGAGAAAATATATGAGAAGAAGGGCTAGATGGCCTACTCCTGCTCCTATTTCTTATGTTCTTATAGTCTTTGCTCTGAGAATGCCAATAGCCATGAAGCAGAAAATAATCAATGAATTGCATGGGTTGTCAACACCAGGGGCAGGATTTTACAGCCTCACTTAAGTGAGACCGGAAGTTCCGGCCAACAAACATTTCCGTTGTCCACCCCTTGCCTGCTCCGATTCTGTGGTGGGCAAGGTGATAGAATTCTAGTGCAGGTGTCATAACTCCCTTGAAGAGGCCACAGAATGGGTTTCAGCAATGATGACTACAGTAAAGAACGATGGCACAGTTAGGATTTGCATTGACCTGTGCACTTAAACAAGGCACTGCTCAGATTTCATCACCCGATGAAGACAGTTGAATAGGTGATAGCTGACATACCAAATGCTAAGGTATTCAACATCCTGGATGCAAAATGCGGGTTCTGACAAATCGAAGAATCCTTGAAACCTATCACATTCATGTCTTCTTTAGGCAGAAACTGATCTCTTCATACGCATTATTGGATCTTGACTGGCAGCAAAGTCTTCCAGAAGTGCATGGAGCAACTCTTTGCAAAATCATTGTCAATGACATCCTGATCTAAGGTTGTACTTTGCAAGAACATGATGCACATTTTCATCTTGTCCTTGACAGAATCAGAACCAAACAGCAAAGCTCAACCCTACTAAATGCGACTCAGGGTCAACCAGATTCCCAAAATAGGTCTCTTGTTCACAACCGATGGCACAAAGCCAAATCCAGATAAGTCAATGACTATATGACAGGTGGCCATTCTCATGGACAAGCGCATTTTACAGCATTTCCTTGGTATGACAATTTGTCGCTCTAAGTTTATTCATTGTTACAGTGAGGTCACTTGACCTCTTCATCACTTCTTCCACCAAGATGGCGAATGGTATTGGCAGGATCACCATATAGCAGTCTTCAACAGATTCAAACAGGCACTTCCGCCCCCTCTGGTCCTACAATACTTAAACTTTCAAAAAGCCATAATCATTATCAGCAAGTGACTCTGAGCAGGGTCTCAGTGCAGGCTGTCTTCAGAATGGCAGATCAATAGCCTTTATATCAAGGGCCCTCACTAACACTGAGACTCATTATGTGCAGATCAAAAGGAATTCTTCGCCCTCATCTTCACCTGTCAGAAATTTCATGGCTTATATATGGTCATCCTGCAACTGTTAAAGTTGATAATCAACCACTCCAACAGAGGCGGCAGAGGAGCATTCTGGGAGAAGTTAACTCAGTCACCTTGACTGAACAGTGGGTAGCGGAGGAACCCCTCCAGTGATAAACAGGAGGAAGAGAATTCAGCAGAGGTGGCAGAGGTAAGGGAGCAGAGAATTATATTTAATTGGGGAAAGTTGGCTAAGATCAAGTGTAGTATCGACATGCTACACTTGGTTGAAGCCATTGGGTTACATTTCAGCTTCATTTGAAGCAATTTTTTAAAGTGGCATCTGGGCCTTTTGGCTAAGATGCAAATGAGATCAAGCCTTGGAGGTGGAGCTACACCTACTTCAAACAGCTTGGATCATGTAGATCAAGCCCAAGACAGGAGGTGAGAGCCCTGTCTTGTCAGCTTGGATCGGGAATGTCCCAACTTGTTGGGACTCTGAATTGGCTTTAATTTGACTTGATTGGATTGGAATAAAGTTTAAAAAGAAATATTTCATTGGGGAAAGGCCACACTTTTAACAGAGGCAGACCGAGAGCCCGGGAACTACAGAATACCCTCGACCGGCATAACTGTGTGCCAATCTGAGCAATAACGGCACACAGTAATTTATTGAGGCATGTATATAGTTTTAAGGTTTGAAATGTTATGACTGTAATTTGTATAGAACTGTCAAAGGTTTTAATTCTGCACTGTTTGCAATTCAAAGACATGTAGATTTGCAATGGTTCATTTGAGATTTTATGAGTAAAGTATATTTTTGGAAAAAAAAGGTGGTTCGGGAAAGGCCACACTATTAGGCCTTTTAACAGAGGCAGACCGAGGGCCCGGGAACTGCAGAACACCCTCGACCTGCGTAACTGTGTGCCAATCTGAGAAATAACGGCACACAGTAACTTTTGAGGCACGTATATAGTTTTAAGGTTTGAAATGTTATGACTGTAATTTGTATAGAACTGTAAAAAGTTTTAATTCTGCACTGTTTGCAATGCAAAGACATGTAGATTTGCCATGGTTTATTTGAGATTTTTATGAATAAAGCATATTTTTGGAAAAAAAAATTTCATTGCAATTATGCAGTCATGGTCAAAGGAGGAACAGGACTGGCAGCTTAACATTTTGGGATATCATTATTCTAGATGGGACAGAAGATGAAACAAAAGGAGTGGTGGAGTTGCATTGCTGATTTGGGAGCAGCTATGTTGAGAAGACACGTTGGAAAGATTTTGCAGTGAGGCATTATGGAGCTCAGGAATAGGAAGAGTGAAATCACAATGTTGGGAATCTACCATAGACTCCCTACAGCCTGCAGGAGACAGAGGAGCAGATATGTAGTCAGATACTGGAAAAGTGTGAAAAAGCAGGGTAGTTGTGGTGGGTGACTTTAATTTCCCCCATATTGACTGGCCATAATGTGGAGATGCCAGTGTTGGACTGAGGTGGGCACAGTAAGTAGTCTCTCAACACCAGGTTAAAGTTCAACAGGTTTATTTGGAATCATGAGCTTTCGGAGTGCTGCTCCTTCATTAAGAGAGTGTTGACTGGGACTCCCTTGGAGCCAGTGGCTCGGATGGAGAGCAATTTGTTAGATGTGTCCAGGAGGGCTTTTTGATACAATATGTTGATAATCCAACCATGGATAGGGCCATACTAGACTTGGTATTGGGGTATGAGACAGGCCAGGTTATCAATGTTTCAGTGGGGGAGCATTTGAACTTAGCAACCATAATTCCATAAGATATCAAGTAGTCATGGATAAAGACAAGAGTGGCCCTCAGGTGAGGGTGCTTAATTGGAGAGGAGTAATTACAGCCAAATTAGACAGGAACGGGGAAATGTGAATTGGGGGCAATTATTTGAGGGCAAATCCACATCTGACAAGTAGGAGGCTTTAAAGGCCAGTTGATTGAATTACAGGACTGGCAAGTCCCTGCAAAGATGAAGGAAAGAAATGGCAAGATTCGGGAACCATGGATGACAAGGGAAGGAGTAAGCTTAGCCAAAAGGAAATATATAATAGACCTCAGCATCTAAAAACTGACGAAGCCCTTGAGGAGTATAGTGAAAGTGGGAAGGAACTTAGGGGAATTAGGAGGGCTAAAAGGGGCTATGAAATGTCTTTAGCAAACAGGGTCAAGAAGAATCCCAAGGATTTTTATGCATATATTAGGAGCTAGAGAGTAGCAAGAGAAAGAATATGCTCACTCAAGGACAATGGAGGGAAGTTATGCTTGGAGCCACAGGAAGTGGGTAAGATCCTTAACGAGTATTTTGGATTGGTATTCACCAAGGAGAAGGACCTGGTGGAAATTGAAGTCAGGGATAGGTGTGTGAACGCTCTAGAGAATATTAATATATCAAAGGAGGAAGTGTTGGGTATCCTAAATTTCATTATGATAGACAAGATCCTGGGGCAGCATGAGATTTATCCAGCTTACTATGGGAGGCAGGGGAGAAATAGCTGGGGCCTGAACAGATAACTTTACATCCTCTTTGACCACAGGCAAGGTTCCAGAGGACTGGAGAATAGACAATATTGTTCCCATGTTTAAGAAAGGAAGCAGGGATAATCCAGAGACTTATAGGCCCGTTGGCCTGAGGTCAATTGTGGGCAAGTTTTTGGAGAAGATACTGAGGGACAGAATATATGCACATTTGGAAGAAAATGAATTAGTTAGTGACAGGCAGCATGGTTTTGCTGTGGAAGTCATGTCTCACCGACTTGATTGAGTTTTTTGAAGAGGTGACAAAGATGATTGATGAGGGAAGAGCTGTGGGTATAGTTTATATGGACTTTAGTAAGGAGTTTGACAAGGTCCCACATGCAGAATGGTACAAAGTCTAAAATCCCATGGGACTCGGAGTGGGCTGGCCAAATAAATACAGAACAGGCTTGGTCATAGAAGACAAAGAGTAACAGTGGAAGGATATTTTTCAAAATGGAGGTCTCCAAAGAATTCTCCAATTGTATCAAAAATCCAAGATCTCCAGTTGCACAAGCCTACCAAAATCCACTCAGGTTTATGAATAACATAATATTGGTTTATAGTTATATACATATATTTAATTACAGGAAGTTCCCTTTGACTGAGAATTTTTATATGATTGAAGTATTTATACTAAGATGGCTGATGATGGATTTCCTGATGTGATGTGAAGATGGTAGCAGTGCAGGGAATGTATAATTTTGTCTGTCCATTGAGCCTGCTGCTATTGGCAAATTTCCAGGGTAAATTATTTAAATAATTATTGGCAGGCTTCTGCTGAAAGTCTGCCAGTGATTGTGTGTACTTGCCTGTGGAGGCAGAAACTGAGGTGCTTTTACAGGAAATAGAGTATTTTAGCAGCTTTAAACAACAGCCAAGCAGAGGGGGTTAAAAATTATGACTGCCAAAAGAGCCACAGGATTGAGAAGCATCAAACTTCAGTGCTGCTGAAATGGAAACAGTGAGGCAAGACATGTATGATTGTGTCACATGGGAGGAGAGATTATTCTCTGTCACAATAAAAATACAGTCAAAGAAGATGGCTGAAGCAGTAAATGTCATCTCCACAATCCCAAAATAAGCAACTCAATGACAGATAAAAAATTTCATGGTGGCACGGGGACACAGTGGTTCACACTGCTGCCTCACAGCACCAGGGCCCTGGGTTCGATTCTGGCCTCGGATGACCATCTGCATGGAGTTTGCATATTCTGCCCGTGTCTTGTGGGTGCTCCAGTTTCCTCCCACGTTGCAAAGATGTGCAGGTTAGGTGGATTGGCCGTGCTAAATTGCCCGTTGGTGTCAGGAGGGCGAGCAGAGTAAATGTGTAAGGTTACAGAGGATAAGGCCTTTTTGGGGTGGTGTTGGTGCACACTCAATGGCCTGAATGGCCTTCTTCCGCATTGTAGGGATTCTTGACCAGAATTGGACAAAGTACATACAACACACACTATTAAAAGACCTTCCCTGCATCACCTATTTATGTTACTGTCTCTGTGTTGCATTTTTTTCTTTCATGGAATATGAGTGCCACTGGCAAGGTCAGCATTTGTTCCTATTTATTCCTCATGGCTAAATGCCCTTGAGGAGGTAGTGGTGAGCTGTCTTCTTGAGCTACAGCAGTCCATCAGGTGTAGGTACACCCACAGTGTTAGGGAGGGAGATCTAGGATATTCACCCAGCAATACCAATGGAACAATGATAGGCTTCAAGTTAGGGTATTGTGTGGTTTTGCGGGGAACTGTCAGGTGATGGTGTTCTCATGCATCTGCTGCCTTTGTCCTTCTGGGTGGTAAGGCAGCGGGTTTGGAAGGTACTGTCGAGGAAACCCTGGTGAGTTGCTGCTTATATATGTTGGCACACAGTGCTGCCACCGCGTATCCATAGTGGAGGGAGTGAATATTTAAGGTGGTGGATGAGGTGCCTAATCAAGCAGGCTGCTTTGTTCTGGATGGTATCAAACTTCTTGAATGTGGTTGGAGCCACACTCATCAAAATATATACAGAGTATTCCATCCGACTCCTGATCTGCACCTTGTGGATTGTGGGTTTACTTTGGGGAATTAGAAGGTCAGTTACTCTCAGCAGAATTCCCAATCTCTGGCTTGCTCTGGTGGCCATGATGTGGAGATGCTGGTGTTGGACTGGGGTAGACACAGTAAGAAGTCTCACAATACCAGGTTGGACTTTAACCTGGTGATGTGAGACTTCTTACTGTGCTCTGGTGGTTGCAATATTTATGGGGCTGTTCCAATTAAGTTTCTGGTCAATAGTAACTCCCAGAATGTGGATGGTGGAGGTATTAGGTGATGTCAATGAAAAATGTTTAGACCCCCTTGTTGGAGATAGTCATTGCCTGGCATTTACATGTCACTAATGTTATTGATGGAAATAGGCTGTATTAGTGATGGCTCGAATAAGTGACTGAAAACTCATCTTGGAGTCGAATATGACCCTAAGGTTGTGAACAGTCTGGTTCAGCCTTAGTCAGTTGCCAATGAGAGGGATCGAATTAGTAACTGGGCAATCCTGGTATCTGTAGCTCTAGAGGTAAAAATTATTTTAGAACAGGAAATTAATGTTGGAGATTAGGAATACTGCACAGTTCAGTAAACCAATTATTCATAATGCTTCATTCCCTGTAAAATTATTCACAGCAGGTCACTCAGTAAGCAATTAGAAAAGCTTTACAAAAATGCAAGAGAGAATCATGAGATTGCATCAAGTCTCATTCAGCAGGTAAATTATGTCAGAATTACCACTGTAAGAACAGACCTTGAAATGTAAGTACTGAAAACAAGAAGATGTTTAGAGAAACCAAAAACTCTAGTGGAAAATAGAACAATTAGAGGATTGATTTTGTCTGGTAGAAACAGGTACAGTGGCACAGTGGTTAGCACCGCTGCCTCACAGCATCAGTACCCTAGTTCAATTCTGGCCTTGGGTAACTGTGTGGAATTTGCACGCTCTCCCCATGCCTGTGTGGATTTCCTCCAGCTGCTCCAGTTTCCTCCCACAGTCCAAAGATACGCAGGTTAGGCGGACTGGTCATGCTAAATTGCCCCTTGCTGTCCGCGGGATTAGCAGGGTTAAAATATGTAGAGTTATGGGGATAGGACCTGCTTGGGATTGTTGTCAGAGCAGGCTCGATGGGCCACATGGCCTCCTTCTGCACTACAGGGGTTCTATGAAATTCTATTCTACTCTAATTTCTATCAATCACGACTCATACCTAACATTCCATAGATTCACTTCACCCTCACACACAGCAATGATTCTGTAGTAGCCCTAATCAATGGCTGTGTTGCATTTTCTGCCCCAGTATTTGAGTATTTTAAAAATTGGAAGACACAGCTAAACATGGAGAAGAGGAACTTCCCCACCAGAAGGATGCTGATCTATATCTCAATCTAGTCATATTTCAGAAAACTGCAAAAGATAATGAAACGGATGAGGGCAGTTATTCTCATTGTGGCAGAAACAATATGGAAAAGGAAAGACTTGAAGTTTTGCAAAAGAATTTTAGGGGGCACAATTTCACATGCTATGATGGGGAAGGATAGTAAGATTAGTTAAAGCTGGCATCAAGAGTGTTTGCATTTTACAGGCATTCGAGGGAGAATGAGAGCTATTCTGCCTTGGTGTGATATTCTGGAACAAATTGGCAAAGATAATAGGGAAAGTGAAATGGCATTTCAATAGGGAAGAAGGGGAGGTGGGGAAAATAAAATATTAGAGCGAAAAGATAAAGAAGGTACAAAAAGGTAAGGTTGAACAAATAAGAAAATAGCAAAAGGGATGGCATGAACAAGAAATAAGAGAAGAGGAAAATTAAATTGCCCAGATGTAGGCAAGGAAAAGATGAAGGCAAAAGATTGAGGTCGGATCAAACAAAGGAAAAGGCGCAGTAATAAGTATGCACACAAAAAGATAATTGCAAGTGTGGGAAATAAAGTGGGGGAAATGAGAAACGGTTGTGCCACAAGAAGAAACATACAAAAATTACCAATAACAGCTTGACCACTAACTGGATCATCAGGCAGAAAATTCACAAATATTTTCATGCCAGAAAGAATATGTAAAAAGGGAAGAGAATAGGTAAGAAGGGGAGAACAATAGCAATTTTAATGATAGAGAGAATACAAGGTGCATGGAGGATATACTACATTAAGAGAGCAAAGATAAAAATAATTGTTCCATTCATTATGGCTGTACTACAGATCTCTTATTGTGTGATGGATGTAGAAGAAGAAATCTGTAGATGGAGGAGGAATAACAATATTTTTCTAGGAAATTTCAATTAACTACTCATTGTTATGAAAAATAGGGAATGGAATTCATAGAATGTGTGCAGGACTCCTTACTCAAGCAATATATTCATATATATGCAAGGGGAGAGATGTTGCTAGATTTACTTATGAATGACAAAGTAGATCAGAAAGAAGAGTTCAATGCAGGGGTGAACATTGTGTAAGTGGTAATGACAAAAAGGACTTTCAACAGACTCTAAAAAGATTAGCTTTTGGCTGGCTGGAGTGAGGTAGAAAGAGAAACTGCCACACAAGATCATAGATCAAAACAGATTTTTAAGAAGAGAGATTGCAAAGGCACAGAATAAATATATACCTTAAAAATCAGTGTACTTTAAATTTCAGGATACTGTGAATGAATAAAAAGGTTAGAAACAAACTAAATTGATGAAAAGGACCAATGGAGCCTATTGATATGAAACGATTATAAATTATAAAGCGAGAATATAAGAAAGCAAGATTAAGGAAGTTAAGGGTATGAGGAGATGATCTCAAGAAATATTAACACCAAGTACTATACAAAAACATGACTAAGGAGAGAATTGTTCAAAATGAGGTGAGACTATTGATAATGGGACAATTTCAATTCTACCTGGTTGGCATTGAGTCATTAGAATCTTGCTGCAACTTAACACAGAGGGCTGAGAGGAAAGATACAGTCAGATCCTCCCTAAGTCAAGCTAAGGAGGGTGTAGATTAGTATCAGAGGTGGGAAGTTTTAACTTTTATTTGATATCTAACTTATTCTCTGTGGAAAGGAAATCTTACGGTTCCCTTCCTGGTCATAGGGACCTCTGCTGAAGACCCAGCAGCCAAATCTGCTACTTACTTGATCAGGACAGGCAAGTTCCAACCCATGCAAGTGTGCACCATGCCCCATCAAATTCTTGGAACTCCCTGTGCTGGAACCTGGATTATGGGCTGAAGTCTTTGGCATGGGACTTGAATCCATGACTTAATGACCAAGAAGAGTATTATCACTGAGCCATGGCTGCCTCTGAGGAAGAGAGTTTGAGAAAAGAGGGTGCAATTATGCCATCAGAGGCATAATGATATTTCTGATCTATTTTATACTGTTCAAATTCAACCAGCAAACAGTGACTTTAATTCACTTTCTTCGGCATGAACAGATCTTTCAACAGTCCATAATGATCCTCAGAATTCACCAAAATAAGCACAGCGACTTCAGAACAACAGTGAGTAAATGTTTCTTACTATCAAGGCACAGGACCGTAATCTCTACACAGACATACAACTGATGGGAAAGGGAAAACCGATTACAATGGCTCATGTCATCTGCGCTTTAAGCAGACCATATTTCCTTTAATTAACAAGAAGCTTTTCATATTTTGCAGGAAAATCATGGGATTCAAATTTATGTCACAAATTTATAATATTAATCCTTCTATTGGTTAGAATATGCTAATAAACAGAACCTGCCTTACTTTCTTTGCTTGTTCAAGGTATTAATAGTTTCCATTTGAGGATGTATTCATGAATTGCTGCAGCAAGTAATGAAAAATAGTGTGTGATTCCAATAGAAAATGCAAGATTGCAAAAATGTTTGTTTCCACTTTCTGTATGTGTGTAGCAGGAAATGAATATCTGTCATACCTTACATCTTCTGGAACATGAAGCTTGTTTATGTAAGTCTTTCCTGTTTTGCGTTATTGCACAAGACATTCTGTCAGGTTCAGTATCAGCAGTTACTCCCATAAGTACATCTTCTATAATCTAGAGTGTGTCTTTTACTGCCCAATATTTGGGCAAATGAGCAGCAAGTGCCAGCTCTTGGAATATGCCATATGAAGGCTTGTACTCGTTAGAGTTTAGAAGAATGAGGGGAGATCTCATTGAGACGTATAAGATGATGAATGGGATGGATAGGATAGAGGTGGAGAGACTCTTCCCGCTCAGAAAGGACAGTAGGACTAGGGGGCACAGCCTCAAGATAAAGGGGGGGGGGGGCGGTTTAGAATGGAGTTGAGGAAGAATTTCTTCACTCAAAGGGTGGTGAATCTCTGGAATTCTCTGCCCGTTGAAGTGGTGGAGGCTACCTCGCTAAATATTTTTAAGAAGCGGGTTGATGGGTTTTTGATAAGAGAGGGGATTAAGGGTTATGGGGAGAGGGCGGGAATGTGGAACTGAGCCACGACAGATCAGCCATGATCTTATTGAATGGCGGGGCAGGCTCGAAGGGCTAGATGGCCTACTCCTGCTCCTATTTCTTATGTTCTTATGTTCTTAAGACACCTCTCACTCTGAACAGCAAATTGGATAAACTCTCTTACCAATTTGAGGCAAAGGTTTTAGTGGTTTTATTTACAAAAATCTACCTTACGAAATAGTTAACATTACAAGTGAAACTTTCTCTCTCTGTTATGGGTCTTTGAACAGATGACCATTTGCTATATTATCTCCCTCTAAATAGACCATTAGAAATATGGGAACAGGCAGACAGTTCAGCTCCTTGGGTCCATTCTGCCATTCAATTAGATCAAACTGATCTATATCCTAACTATTCTTGACTATTTATCAGTCTTGGTTCTATAATTATATTCTTGTCCACCAAATATTGATCAATCTCAATTTTGACACCTCCTATAGCTAGCCCCAATAGCTTTTTGAAGTGCGCCTGACTTTCACTACAGTGTATATGACTTCATTCCTCAATAGGCCAACTCTAACATTATATCCTCTTATTCTGGAGTCCTCCACCAGAGGAAGTAGCTTATTTTTAGCTACTTTTCAATTCTTCAGTCACCACAATTAGATCACTTTTTGATCTACTATATTCAAGCAAATACAAGCCTGGTCTATGCAAACTATGCTTATAATTTAAACCTATGAAATTAGTAACATTATGGTGAATTTACACTGTACTTCTTCTAAGACTAACACATGATTTCTGTGATGCAGTGTTCAGAGCTGAATGCAATATGCCAGAAGGAACCTAACCAGGGCACTGTACAGCTGTAACATTACTTTCCATCCTTTTGTCTGCCAATCCTGTTGAGATAAAGGCCAAAATTCCATTAGCCTTTTAAATTATTTTTTGTACCTGTCTATTAGCTTTCTGATTTATGTACTTAGACCTTTAAATCTCTCTGCTCATTCACAGTTCCTTTCTTCTTGTCATTGAGAAAATCCTTTGATTTATCTTTCTTAGATCCAAAATGAATGACTGCACACTTGCGCACATTAAAGTTCATCAGCCACATTTTTACCATTCATCCAATCAATCAATGTCTTTTTGCAATTTTCTGTTCTAGCCACACTATTTACTGTGTCATCTAACTTAGGCCTGGATATTTGCCATGACAGAGAGCCTCTGCATCATTGTGAAAATTTCAGAAATGGCCAAAAATTCTAAGTCCTGCAGCCCGCATCCTCCACCCACCCCACCCCCAAACTGACAATTCCCATCTCCTGGGGGCAGGACTAGAATCGGGCTTGGGTTCACACATGCATGATTTGTGGAGGCAATTGGCCTTCTAAATCATCAGCTGCCTTCACTGAAATGAGACTTATGAAGAATAGGGATGTGGAATCCAGAGTGTACACGTTACAATGTTACAATAGGTAAGAAGAGGTCAGATCTTGGTGGAAGCGTTCAGACAGTCAGGGTAACTCTTTGGGAGGGGTCGGGCATCCTTTGGGAAAGGTAAGCCATCCTTTGGAACTGGTAAAAGTGAACATGATTATTCACTTTGTACACACTAAGTGGGAAATCTTACTAAGATTTTGAAACTATCAGACATTTAGACATTAAGACACTGATGGAACTACCAGCATTGAATTAAATGACTTTAAAACAGATTTATAAGATAACAAGAAAGCAGTTTATACACATATGAAATATAGCAAGAGATTTAAAAACACATATGCTGATATTTAGAATGTATTAATGTAGTTTTAAGAATCATTGTTCACTTTAGCCAAAGGCAGTTTGCTGCAAAGCATTATGGTAAAGAGCATTGGGCTATTTAATATTCTAAAGGAATATTAAAGCCTTGGGGATATGCAAGTTTTATCAGCAGAGTCTCTAATAGTAGGAAAGTTCAGAACACTTAATTAAATTTCATGAATAGGGTTTATTCACTGTCCAGATAAGATGAATGCATGCCCAGATGTGGAGTCATGTGTTAATCTGGTTTGGCAGTGGCCTTTTGAGGAACTCATGGGCTAAGGTATATGACAAGTATAATTATTGATTTATGTATATTGAAGATGATTGATTTAAAGCTAATGCAAGGAGAAAGTAATTGATAAGAAAATCTATAATTGATCTCGAAAACATGGACAAGCTCATTGGACCTGCTAAACTGTAAAAGAGCTGTCCAGCTGTCAATGAAATGTCAAGTTGTCAAGCAGTTGGCCAGGAATTGTCCAGCTATCAAGGAAATGTAAAGGAGCTATCTAGCGGTCAAATCTATCAAAGCTCTCCATGAACTAATTGCCTATTCAAGCCAATAGGTTGCTTCTAATTTCATGTACTCTCATTTCCGCTAAAAATCTCTTATATGAAACACTTTCTGAAAGTTCACATAAATAGAGGGCACAGCTTTAAAATGATTGGTAAAATAATAGACGGGAAATGAGGAGAATCTTTTCCCCACACACAGCAGTCATAAGGATCTGGAATACACTACCTGAAGGATAGGGTGACCAAATGTAATATCAAGTTCCATTATAGTAGGGACCCCATTGTCGAGAGTAGAATGCCAAGTCAAGTTGATGAATGCAATGAAGGGTTCCTGGTGTTGTTTCCAATGTTTTTCTTGGATTTGTCTGGTGACAAAGACATCGGACCCAATTTTACCATTTTGATTCTAAGTGCTGGGCGGACTTGAAACTGGGAGTGTTTCAGATCTGGCTTTTAGACCCGTTCACAGACGCCCCCATACACACTCTGCCTGCAAAAGCGCTGCACAAGCCTGTGAGTGGGGCTTAATGCACCTGAAATCCTGCAGCTCCAATCAGCGCCTCAACTATGTATGCGCAGAAAAAAAAGATAGAATAATGCTCCTCTGTCACATCCCTCCCAGGCCGGATAATGCCACCACAGACCTCACAGACATTGCCCCACCCCTACAACATTACTGACCCCCTTATCTCCCAACTCCGCCCCCCCCCACCACCCAGACTGATCGCGGGCCCCTCCCCCTTCCCCACCACTAATCTCAGGCAGAGTGGCCATGGACCCCTTTTCTCCGCCACTGATCTCAGGCAGAGTAAGAAATCTCACAACACCAGGTCACAACATCTACCACACTCAGGCAGAGTGGCAGAGGACACCCCCCATCTTGCATCTTCCCCAAAATCTCCCCCAGATCCTCCCATCTCCAGCATTCTAAATGCTTCCAGCTCCTGACCCCCAAGCACCTCCTTCCTAACTTCCCAAGAGCCCCATTGCGCTTGCCCCCGAAGGGCCACCACCTGATACTCTGCAGGAGTCACGCCACCATTTCTTCCATGGCTCCTTCAGTCTCCACAGGAGAAGACTGACCATAACATCCGTGAGAGGTGAAGACAGGGAGTGGTGAGCCAACCCTCCCTGTCCTCAGCAGCCTTGAGCAGCGGGTGCCGGAGCTCTCAAGAGAAGGGGAGATGCAGGCTGTCAGCAATACCATGGTCGGGTTGCCATTAAGACATGAGGACCTGTCATTTCTCCACTCACAATGAGGCAATTTCTCGGGGGCATGAGTTTTGGGTGCGAGAGGCAAGGTTTGAAGGAGATGTACAAGGCATGCTTATTTGCACAGAGAGGGTAGTGCTGCCAGGGGAGGTCGCAGATGCAGATATGATAGTAACCTTTAAGAGGCGTCTTTATAGCTTTGTGAGTGGGATGAGAATAGAGGCATATGGTCCCCAGAAGGGTAGGGGGTGACAAATCAGATGGGCAGCCTGGTCGCTACAGGCTTGAAGGGCCGAAGGGCCTGTTCCTGTGATGTAATTTTCTTGGTGCTTTGTTCTGTGTTCAATAGAGAAATATGAATCACGTGTTTGGCATCCCAGATTCCTCTCTTAACGCTTGTGTCCTGTGTTGCAGGGACGCATCCAGATGTCCCGGGGCCTTCTGGACTCCAGGCCCATACTGCAGCTCCCACCCATCCTGGTCCAGACAGCTTGGATGAGTCCTCAGGGGATATGGGTGAAGGGACCTCCAAGGGTGGCATAGTTTTGGCGTCAGTTCCACCTCACAACTCACCATCCCAGATACTGACACATCAGTGGGTCCAGCTAGTGGTGAGGTTTTTGGGTCACACTCTGGTGAACACAACACATGTGATGATGTACACTGGGTGGAGGAGGGGATGTCCAAAGCCTCTGGCATATGGGGGAGCCGAGGACGCAGCTGGCCTCATGCTACATGCTGGGCCTCTTAAATCACTTCCCTCTCAGCTGCTGGAATTGCAGCAACAGAGCCAGGGAATGCAGGCTGGGCTGACGGCCACACTGGACCAAATGCGAGGCTGTTGGGAAGAGTCCTAAAGCTTTCAGGTGGACCAGCTATTGCCTGTCTTGCATGCTTCCCAGGCCAACTCTGCAAGGGTGGCATCTGCAGTGGAAAGCCTGGGGCAGGGGATCCTCACCATGAGTGGCAGGCTCCAAGTGATGGCCAAGGCACAGCAGGCCACAGCAGAATCCCAGAGGGCCATAGCTGAGAGACTGAATAAGATTCTTAAGGTTCTGTGGCCCACGGCTAAGGGGCTTGAGAGCTTGCAGAAGACCCCGCGGGGCAGCGCTGAGACACAGTGGGCTACAGCAGCGGTCCAGGCACAGAGATCATGGCTGAGGAGTTGTAGAGCATGGCCCAGTCTCAAAGTGCACTTGCTGCAGCCATTGAGAGGTAGCCCCAACTCAAGTGGCCAATGCACAGGGTTCAACCTCCATGGGTAAGACACAGGTGGTCCCCAGGATTGGTGACGCCAGGGCTTCTGGAGCTCACCGCAGAAGCATTACCGTCCCATGAAATGACCCAGGGACCCACAGGAACCCCAATGAAGAAGGAAGTGCTCAAGTCCATGCCAGGACCTTCCACCAAGAGATTGTGGCTGTGGCTACACCTTCTGACTCCCCCCTTCCTGACAGCAGGGCATCTCAGGGGCAGTGGAATGAAGAGGGTATCATGGAAACATCCCAGACACCTGGAAGCAGGCCAGGATGTCAAGGTCCAGGGCCTCCAGATAATGACCGTCACGCGCACAAACCACGGGGTGAGGTAGGCAGCTGATTCCCTCCACCTCCGATGTACATTCTGGGGAATCACTGAGATGGAGTGGTAGGCCACGTAAGGTTAGGAAGTTATTGTTGCGCTGGGATGGCACGGGTGAAGGGCTGCACTAGTTAGAAAGATATTTAAGCACCTCAAAGTTTTCTGTTCACAAGTTCTTATATTAGAATGTCTTATTTAAACACTTTTATTGCAATTAAATATTTTTTCACCACCCACCTGTGGCTAATTTGTCTCAGATTTGTCTCAAACAGGAATCCTCTTCCATTGATGATCGCTGGCACGATGCTTCATGTCAGATGGGGAGACCCCTCAATACTGTATACTGAGAAAAGGAAGCCATTGGTTCCTCAGACACCACAAGTGATTCCCTCCTGTCCCCTACCCCACCTGCCCCAGGGTTCTGAATGGGGATTTCAGATACCTTACCCACTACACAGACGTGGGCCCGGGTGTCAGGGTGCATGCGGAGCTCGGATAGGAATCAGACTAGTTTGCACCAAGGCATCATTATAATGGTGTTTAGCAAGTCATCATCGCCCTCCTACCTGCCAAAAAACTCACTAACCCAGTGTTCCCAGGCCACCACTTTGGTGTGACAACATTACAGGATATAGAAGGAATTTGGGGGGGTTTGACAGACACAAGCCCCTAGTGAATGAACCACCTGGTGATTAGGGCCTTCCTTGCTGCTCTCGCATGCTTCATTTGAGCTTCCAGCATTCCAGCCCATGTGTGTGGTGTTTCTCAGTGTGCGCTACCTCTTCTTCCTCCTCCTTCTCCTCTTGCTCCTCCTCCTGCTGGTCATCCTCCCCAGCGATGCTTGGCTGGTCAGCCTCCATGAACTCCTCCTCTTTCAATAAGTCACCTCTCTGTACAGCCAGATTGTGCAAGGCACAGCACACAACCAGTAAGCGGGTACAGATTACAGGGCTGTATTGAAGGGCCCCGCCAGATCAGTCCAAGCACTGGAATCGCATTTTGAGGAGCCCAGTGCACCATCTCCACCATCACATGGGGGCTACATGGGCCTCATCATGTCTGAAGCAGGTAACCCATATCACCGACGAGCCACTCCCGCAGCCTGGGCTCCTCCTCAAATGCCTCCAGGATGTCCAAGCTCCTGACAATAAAGCTGTTGTGGGTGTCTTGCGCAAACATGCATAATGTTCATGTTATGGTCACACACTAGTTGAACGTTCAGGGAGTGGAATCGCTTTCTGTTGATGAATCTCTGCTGATTCTGTAGGGGGGGCCTTGAGGGCGACGTGTACGCAGTCGATAGCCCCCTGTATATTAGGCATCCCCACAATGGCTGCAAACCCTGCAGCCCGAGCTTCCTGATGGGCCTGGTCCAGGTAAAGTTTGATGTATTGCCCAGCCCTAGCATACAGGGCGTCCATGACCTGTTTGACACAGATTTACACAGCTGATTGGGGAATGCTACATACATCTCCACTAGGAGTCTGGAAGAGCCAGTCGCATAAACATTCAGAGCCGCCGTCAATTTGACAGGCACTGCAAGTGGGTGCCCCATTCTCCGCCTTTAGGTGCCAGGTTACACAGGTGTGGCACTGTCTCCTTTCTGAGGCGAAGACATCGGCGGCACATAGCTGAGGGGGGATCTTATAGAGACGTATAAGATAATGAAGGGGCTAGATAGGATAGAGGTAGAGAGATACTTCCTGCTTAGAAAGGGCAGCAGGACTAGAGGGCACAGCCTCAAAATAAGGGGAGGGCAGTTTAGAGCGGAGTTGAGGAAGAACTTCTTCACTCAAAGGGTGACAAATGTCTGGAATTCTCTGCCCATTGAAGTAGTGGAGGCTACCTCGCTGAATATATTTAAGTCACGGGTAGATAGATTTCTGACAGGGGAATTAAGGGTTATGGGGAGAAAGCGGGAAAGTGGAACTGATTCACTTCAGATCAGCCATGATCATATTGAATGGCGAGGCAGGCTTGAAGGGCTAGATGGCCTACTCCTGCTCCTATTTCTTATGTTCTTATAGAACATAGAACATTACAGCGCAGTACAGGCCCTTCGGCCCTCGATGTTGCACCGAACAGTGGAACCAATCTAATGACCCTCTAACCTAAACTATTCCAATGTTATCCATATGCCTGTCCACTGACCATTTGAATGCCCTTAAAGTTGGTGAGTCCACAACTGCTACAGGCAGGGCATTCCATGCCCTTACTACCCTCTGTGTAAAGAACCTACCTCTGACATTCGTCCTATATTTAACAACCCTCAATTTAAAGCTATGTCCCCTCATGTTAACCATCACCATCCAAGGAAAAAGGCTCTCACTATCCACCCCTATCTAACCCTCTGATCATCTTGTCTGCCTCAATTAGGTCACCTCTTAACCTTCTTCTCTCTAACGAAAACAACCTCAATTCCCTCAGCCTTTCCTCATAAGACCTTCCCACCATACCAGGCAACATCCTGGTAAACCTCTGCACCCTTTCCAATGCTTCCACATCCTTATAATGTGACGACCAGAACTGTACGCAATACTCCAAGTGCGGCTGCACAAGAGCTGCAACATGGTGTCAGACATCCGTTCAAATGACGTTGGTGCACGGAGCTGCCGGGGTCTCTGCTCCTTCCTTCTCCTGTACCCTCCCCACACCCCTTTCTCCGGGTGAATGGCAACCACCTCCTGCTCTGGTGGTTGTCTCCCTCTACTCCTGCAAGTGGTAAGGCCCAGGCCTCCAGTGCCCATAATTCTTCCTCCAGCTCCTCCTCCTCAGCTGAAGCAGCAACCAAAAGCACAGTAAGGTCAATTGGTTGCATCACAAAAGCCATCTCATCAGACTGAAGGGGTGGGTGAGATGAAGAAAACACACGTAGAGGTTAAGGAACACTGCTTGCCCCTAGCATACCAACAGTTACTGTCCATACTCTCCAATTCCCCCAGCCACATGCTCCCCACAATCACAGCCCCCCAATTCCCCCAGCCACATCTCCCCACAATCACAGCCCCCCCAATTCCCCCAGCCACACACTCCCCACAATCACAGCCCCCCCAATTCCCCCAGCCACACACTCCCCACAATCACAGCCCCCCCAATTCCCCCAGCCACACACTCCCCACAATCACAGTCCCCCAATTCCCCCAGCCACACACTCCCCACAATCACAGCCCCCCCAATTCCCCCAGCCACACACTCCCCACAATCACAGCCCCCCCAATTCCCAGGCCACATCTCCCCACAATCACAGCCCCCCCCAATTCCCCCAGCCACACACTCCCCACAATCACAGCCCCCCCAATTCCCCCAGCCACACACTCCCCACAATCACAGCCCCCCCAATTCCCCCAGCCACACACTCCCCACAATCACAGCCCCCCAATTCCCCCAGCCACATACTCCCCACAATCACAGCCCCCCCAATTCCCCCAGCCACACGTTCCCCACAATCACAGCCCCCCCAATTCCCCCAGCCACATGCTCCCCACAATCACAGCCCCCCCAATTCCCCCAGCCACATTCTCCCCACAATCACAGCCCCCCCAATTCCCCCAGCCACACGCTCCCCACAATCACAGCCCCCCCCAATTCCCCCAGCCACATGCTCCCCACAATCACAGCCCCCCCAATTCCCCCAGCCACATACTCCCCACAATCACAGCACCCCCAATTCCCCCAGCCACACGTTCCCCACAATCACAGCCCCCCCAATTCCCCCAGCCACATGCTCCCCACAATCACAGCCCCCCAATTACCCCAGCCACACGTTCCCCACAATCACAGCCCCCCAATTCCCCCAGCCACATACTCCCCACAATCACAGCACCCCCAATTCCCCCAGCCACACGTTCCCCACAATCACAGCCCCCCCAATTCCCCCAGCCACATGCTCCCCACAATCACAGCCCCCCCAATTCCCCCAGCCACATACTCCCCACAATCACAGCCCCCCCAATTCCCCCAGCCACACTCTCCCCACAATCACAGCCCCCCCAATTCCCCCAGCCACACACTCCCCACAATCACAGCCCCCCCAATTCCCCCAGCCACACACTCCCCACAATCACAGCCCCCCCAATTCCCCCAGCCACACACTCCCCACAATCACAGCCCCCCCAATTCCCCCAGCCACATGCTCCCCACAATCACAGCCCCCCCAATTCCCCCAGCCACATGCTCCCCACAATCACAGCCCCCCCAATTCCCCCAGCCACATACTCCCCACAATCACAGCCCCCCCAATTCCCCCAGCCACATACTCCCCACAATCACAGCCCCCCCAATTCCCCCATTCACATCCTCCCCACAATCACAGCCCCCCAATTCCCCCAGCCACACACTCCCCCCAATCACAGCCCCCCCAATTCCCCCAGCCACAGGCTCCCCACAATCACAGCCCCTCCAATTCCCCCAGCCACATACTCCCCACAATCACAGCCCCCCAATTCCCCCAGCCACATGCTCCCCACAATCACAGCCCCCCCAATTCCCCCAGCCACATACTCCCCACAATCACAGCCCCCCCAATTCCCCCAGCCACATGCTCCCCACAATCACAGCCCCCCCAATTCCCCCAGCCACATACTCCCCACAATCACAGCCCCCCCAATTCCCCCAGCCACATGCTCCCCACAATCACAGCCCCCCAATTCCCCCAGCCACATACTCCCCACAATCACAGCCCCCCAATTCCCCCAGCCACATCCTCCCCACAATCACAGCCCCCCCAATTCCCCCAGCCACATGCTCCCCACAATCACAGCCCCCCCAATTCCCCCAGCCACACACTCCCCACAATCACAGCCCCCCCAATTCCCTCAGCCACACACTCCCCACAATCACAGCCCCCCCAATTCCCCCAGCCACACACTCCCCACAATCACAGCCCCCCCAATTCCCTCAGCCACACACTCCCCACAATCACAGCCCCCCCAATTCCCCCAGCCACATGCTCCCCACAATCACAGCCCCCCCAATTCCCCCAGCCACATTCTCCCCACAATCACAGCCCCCCCAATTCCCCCAGCCACACACTCCCCACAATCACAGCCCCCCCAATTCCCCCAGCCACATTCTCCCCACAATCACAGCCCCCCCAATTCCCCCAGCCACACACTCCCCACAATCACAGCCCCCCCAATTCCCCCAGCCACATTCTCCCCACAATCACAGCCCCCCAATTCCCCCAGCCACATCTCCCCACAATCACAGCCCCCCCAATTCCCCCAGCCACATGCTCCCCACAATCACAGCCCCCCCAATTCCCCCAGCCACATGCTCCCCACAATCACAGCCCCCCCAATTCCCCCAGCCACATGCTCCCCACAATCACAGCCCCCCAATTCCCCCAGCCACATACTCCCCACAATCACAGCCCCCCCCAATTCCCCCAGCCACACACTCCCCACAATCACAGCCCCCCCAATTCCCCCAGCCACATGCTCCCCACAATCACAGCCCCCCCAATTCCCCCAGCCACATACTCCCCACAATCACAGCCCCCCCAATTCCCCCAGCCACATACTCCCCACAATCACAGCCCCCCCAATTCCCCCAGCCACACACTCCCCACAATCACAGCCCCCCCCAATTCCCCCAGCCACACACTCCCCACAATCACAGCCCCCCCAATTCCCCCAGCCACATGCTCCCCACAATCACAGCCCCCCCAATTCCCCCAGCCACATACTCCCCACAATCATAGCCCCCCCAATTCCCCCAGCCACATACTCCCCACAATCACAGCCCCCCCAATTCCCCCAGCCACATGCTCCCCACAATCACAGCCCCCCCAATTCCCCCAGCCACATACTCCCCACAATCATAGCCCCCCCAATTCCCCCAGCCACATACTCCCCACAATCACAGCCCCCCCAATTCCCCCAGCCACATACTCCCCACAATCATAGCCCCCCCAATTCCCCCAGCCACACACTCCCCACAATCACAGCCCCCCCAATTCCCCCAGCCACATGCTCCCCACAATCACAGCCCCCCCAATTCCCCCAGCCACATACTCCCCACAATCATAGCCCCCCCAATTCCCCCAGCCACATACTCCCCACAATCACAGCCCCCCAATTCCCCCAGCCACATGCTCCCCACAATCACAGCTCCCCCAATTCCCCCAGCCACATGCTCCCCACAATCACAGCTCCCCCAATTCCCCCAGCCACATACTCCCCACAATCATAGCCCCCCCAATTCCCCCAGCCACATACTCCCCACAATCACAGCCCCCCAATTCCCCCAGCCACATTCTCCCCACAATCACAGCCCCCCCAATTCCCCCAGCCACATACTCCCCACAATCACAGCCCCCCCAATTCCCCCAGCCACACACTCCCCACAATCACAGCCCCCCCCAATTCCCCCAGCCACACACTCCCCACAATCACAGCCCCCCCAATTCCCCCAGCCACATGCTCCCCACAATCACAGCCCCCCCAATTCCCCCAGCCACATACTCCCCACAATCATAGCCCCCCCAATTCCCCCAGCCACATACTCCCCACAATCACAGCCCCCCCAATTCCCCCAGCCACATGCTCCCCACAATCACAGCCCCCCCAATTCCCCCAGCCACATACTCCCCACAATCATAGCCCCCCCAATTCCCCCAGCCACATACTCCCCACAATCACAGCCCCCCCAATTCCCCCAGCCACATACTCCCCACAATCATAGCCCCCCCAATTCCCCCAGCCACACACTCCCCACAATCACAGCCCCCCCAATTCCCCCAGCCACATGCTCCCCACAATCACAGCCCCCCCAATTCCCCCAGCCACATACTCCCCACAATCATAGCCCCCCCAATTCCCCCAGCCACATACTCCCCACAATCACAGCCCCCCAATTCCCCCAGCCACATGCTCCCCACAATCACAGCTCCCCCAATTCCCCCAGCCACATGCTCCCCACAATCACAGCTCCCCCAATTCCCCCAGCCACATACTCCCCACAATCATAGCCCCCCCAATTCCCCCAGCCACATACTCCCCACAATCACAGCCCCCCAATTCCCCCAGCCACATTCTCCCCACAATCACAGCCCCCCCAATTCCCCCAGCCACATACTCCCCACAATCACAGCCCCCCAATTCCCCCAGCCACATGTTCCCCCCAATCACAGCTCTTTGAAAAGTTGAGAGGCTGCAGCGCTGCAATTTGCAAGGGCTTTGTGCACATCCTTCAGCTGGAAGTGAGCTGAGTGCTCTAGGATCCAGCAGCACTGCTGAGACCCGGATCAATGCTGCAAGTTGGACATTGGAAACATTGCTGAGCAACAGCCCCCCACTCCCCAAACACTCGCAGAGCCACCTCTGACCCAGGAAACAAAATGGGTGCAACGAAAGGACACCCATGAGCAGCAGAGAACTGTTGGACGCTAGCACTTACCTCCTTACTAACCCTCGGTTACAGAGCGCCCAAATCGGACTTTTCTGGAGCATGTCTGTTTTGTGCCGATTCCGGATTGGCGAACGTGGTGGTAAATGGGACAGTGCTGGTAAAATTGGGTGTGCAGCCCATTAATCAATTTAAATACATTCAAATGTATTTAAATGGCCATCGCGCCCGTTTCAGGCGTGGTCCCAATCATGTCCATTTTCAGGCCTTGGTAAAGGGGGAACTGGCATGGTGGCGGGCATGGATCATGGTACCTGCCTTACACCCGACATTACCAAGTTTTTGTGCCCAAAAACAGGCGCAACATGATGGCAAAATCAGGTCCATCAAGTCAGAGATTCCTCTGAAAAATCTAAAGCCACACTGTTGGTGAGATTTTACGGCCTCGCTCATCCTGAAGCCATAAAATCCTTTCCATTGTCTGCCCCTCACCTGCTCCGATTCCCAGTCTGGGCGGTAAAATTCCAGCCTGAGTCTCTTGTAAGATTTTCTCAGCCACCGGAAGTAGATGATTCAGGAGAATGCATATCAAGATTGTCCCTGCTATAGACAAGGAGAAAATACCTTGATAGCTCTCTGTCGGTTGACTGCATGAAATCTTGATATTAGCAAAGTCTCACCAGCAGTTTTGATAGCCCCAGCTAGTTTACCTTTGATGTGTTGGCTTTGTTATGTTTCATCCCACCAATTGCTAATTACAGAAGCCTCCAGCCAATCCAGTCAATGATTTCAAAAACAGCTCAATTAAACTAACTAGCCAAAGTCAGATGTACCCTTTAATCAATTATTGGGGATTACGAAAATATCCAGCAGACTCTTGGACAAAGGCAGCAAATGATATACCTTGTACAATTTAATTGAACTAAACAGCTATTTGTTGATATTGAATATAGGCAATCTTCAAACATTGACTAAAATTCTTAATACAGGAGCCAATTAACAATTGGAGTTTCCATTGTTCTTAGTTGATCACATTTCACTAATGGTGAACACTGCACCTAGTTTGTCTGTTATTGATCCTTGAAAAACATCACGTGTAATGTATTAACAACTTACATATAGATTCTAACAGTACTGAAATAAAAGTGAAAAAAGTCAACACAAGCAGAAATCCCAATAAACACCTTTGATTATTTCAGGGGAATCATTGGGGGTGATCTCACTAAAAGAATTCAACTGTCAAACTGGCATGAAAATGGGAGAGAATTGTGCTTTTTTTTGGGCAAGTCAAAAATGGAATCTTACTCACTCTGTGAAAAAAACATGCAAGCTCTGCTTCCTGCCAGCAGGGGGAGGAAGTGGGGCCTAAGCTTGCCAAAAGCCAACATGTTGCAGAAGAGGGCACCATTGCACATGTTCAATTCTCTGTGTTCTGTGGATACAGAGAGCTGCTATTCACTACCTCCCCCAGATGTAGCTGGCCTTCATGGCTGATCACCCTCCTCCCCTGGCTATTGTTGCCCTCCTGATTTCCTTTCCACTCCCCCACACCCAGACCGAATGCCCCACCACTGCTCTTGCACACACCACTCCCCACTATTGTGGAGTTCTGTGGCCAGTCCCCCCCACACCCACGTGCACGGATTGACCATTTGCTGATTGCAGCATACGCTGTGTTTCCCCCGCCCCTGCCAAACCAGTTGGCCCACCCCTTCAAGCCCCACTCCCAATTGGCCCTACTACCTCAGGCCCCATTCCCTTGACACTGCCTAATGCCTGGTGGCCACTGCCAGGGTGCTAGACTGGCAGTGCCAGGTTGGCACTACACAAGGGGCATCCTCCTTTGCCCCAACATCCAAGGGAGGCCTTAAAGTTCTTTGTTCCTATCGGTGAGGTCATTACAACAGGTTCCCATTGATTGGGATCATACATGTCCATTGCCAGGGAGGATCTTCTTCGGCAAGGCCGCAGAGGCAAATGAGCCTGAACAATTGAATCCTGGACTCACTATTTAACATAGGATGTAATATTACAATCAGCCTCGCGCCTGAAAAAGGTGCAAGGCTGATCTCACCTGCATGCTAGTGTGTCTTTACGAAATGTATTTCAATCATGTTGTCTATAATTTTTTTAAGCAGCCCTTTCCTTTTTGATTTTGGTACCAAACTGTCTGTGAGTTGGTATTTTTTATTCTTACTGAAGTATTATGTTTATTTTTGCTCTGGCAAATTTATTTATTTTCAATCTGGCCCTAATGTAGTGTCTTGGAGTTTTAGGGCCCTTTTGGGAATTGTTTGATTTGTGACTGATTAGCAGGTCAGGTGCTTTTAGATAATTGTTTTGTTCCTCACAGGAGAAACTGAAAGGTTGTTAGTTTCATTTTGGCAGAAACTGTTTGGACTGCAGGCTGAAAGCAGTGTTCTTCTCTCTCTCCCTAGTACTGGAAATTCTGCTATCGGTGGCTGGCTAGCTCAAAGCTCGAGGCATGTGGTGTCTCTGCCTCTTGAGATGTGCTGAAAGTTTCAGGTTCGGAAAGCCTCAGCATTTCAATTCCATATCCGAAGGACTAATTCACAGCAGGTGTTGCAAAGCTGCAAATTCCAGCATTATGTGAGCATACTTGCTTGCTGTGCTAAGCTTTGAATGGAGTGTCTGTGGGATTTGTTTGGCTTGGAATAGCTTATTCTTAGCTGTTAAGATTTACACAATATTATTGTTGTGTTTTTGTAATTGGTAAAAGTTATTGTTAATTTTCTTGTTATATGTTAACTGCATTCTTAAATAAACTTTGTTTGATAAAAGCTTCCTAGTGAGTCACTTGAATCATACCTGGAGTCAAGCACCTTATGCTTACTCATGCCGAATTCAAAATGTAAAACTTATGATCTAAGTTCATAAAATACTTCGGAGTTTCTGACCTGGATGAAAACATGCCGGATATCCGGTGCCAGTAAGATCGCAGAGACAAGGAATTGACCCTACACATCGGCTTACGGGTGAAATGGTAGGATCGTGGCCAATATTGGAGAAAACCTTGATCTGAATGTTGATTTGGTCCATCCTTGACCCTTTCCTAGCTCTCATCTACTTGCTGCTGCTCAGTGACAATATCCAACAAACACTTGGTCCGCATATATTTTGACAATACCCACCTTTACCTCAGCACAATTCTCTCTTAACCCCTCCACTTTTTCTGATTTGACAGCCTGCTTCATAGAATCATAGAAACACACAAAACAGAAGGAGGCCGTTCAGCCTGTTATGCATCCCAGGTTGTTGAATGAAGCAAAGGAAGAAATAGCAGAGGCGTGGGGAACAATATTACAATCCATATTGGACATGGAGTGGTGCTGGAGGAATTGAGGATTGCTAATTGTCATGCCGCTATTCAAGAAAGGGGAGAGGAATAAATCAAGTTATCATCAGGAACAAAAGAAACTTGTATTTGGAAAGGTATGAGTTAATCAAAGAGAGACAGCTTGGATTTGTATATATAACACTGTGGTTAGCACTGCTGCCTCACAACATCAGGGTCCCAGGTTCAATTCCGGCCTTGGGTCACTGTCTGTGTGAAGTTTGCACATTCTCCCCATGCTTGTGTGGGTTTCCTTTGGGTGCTCTGGTTTCCTCCCACAGTCCAAAGATGTGCGGGTTAGGTGGATTGGCCATGCTAAATTGACCCTAGTGTTAGAGGGATTAGCAGGGTAAATGCATGGGGTTGTAGGGATGGGGCCTGGATAGGGTTGTGGTCAGTACAGATTTGATGGGCCAAATGGTCTCCTTCTGCACTGTAGGGATTCTATGATTGTATAAGGGAGACGGTGACATAATGGTAAAGTCACTGAACCAATAATCTAGAGGTCGGACTAATCCTCTGGGCATGACATTTCTAATTCCATCATGCCAACTGATGGAATTTAAATTCAACTAATAAACCTGGAATATAAAGCTAGCTTTAGTAATGGTGATCATGAAACTATTATCAACTGTCATCAAAACTACTCTGGTTCATTAATATCCATTATGAAAGGAAATCTGCCATCCTTAACTGATTTGGCCTACATAGGCAATTTGGTTGACTCTTGACCACCCTCTGAAATGGCTAAGCAAGCCACTCAGCTCAAGAACAATTAGAGATGGACAAGAAACTCTAGGCTTGGCAATAATGCCCACCTCCCATGAAATAATAAAATAAAACTCTGACTAAACTGAGTAAATTATTTGATGAGACAACACTGAAGTTTGATCAAGGCAAGACGGATGGCGTATAAGAGTAGGGAAGCTTTGTTACAACTCTATAGGGCATTGGTGAGATTACACCTGAAATACTTTGTACAGTGTTCATCTCCTTACTTAAGGAGGGATATATTTACATATTAAATAGTTCAGAGAAAGTTCCTGGGATGAAGAGGTTGTCTTATGAGGAAAGATTGAGCAGGTTGGGCCTATCCCTTTTAGAGTTCAGAAGAATATGGTGTGAACTTATTGAAACATAAAAGGTTCTGAAGTGGCTTGCTGCAAAGGGGATATCTCCTCTGGTAGGGGAATCTAGAATTTAGGGCATAGTTTAAAATACGGAATCTCCCATGTCGGACAGAGAGGAGAAGACTTTCCTCTCCCAGATGGTTGTCTTTGCAGGATTAGAGTTGCTCTCAGACCTCTCTCACTAACGTCATGCTGCAGGGTGACATCAGCATTGACATCATGGTACCATCAGTACTGGCATTGTCGTCATTAGTTGCCTGATTTTAGTGAATGCTGTTTCTTGTTCTGTTCTCCAAAACCACAGCACCTCCTTCACAATGAGTTTGCATAATGGTTCGCACTCTGTCGAGAAATTAGGCAAAGATTTTCTGAAGTAGTTCACAAATCCAACTATTTGTTGCACTGCTTTCACATCTGTTGGCAGTTGCATCAATGCAATATTTCTCAGCTGTCAGGATCTTAGCAGAGAGCTTTAGCTATCAATACATTGCTTCAGGCATCTTCAGATGCAATTTTTTGCTTGTTCAGCTTCAGATTTATCTCACGAGTAATTGTATTAAATTCTGATCATTGTCCACCATGGTTTCTTCCATTGTGCCTTCACATTCATAGACTAATAAATCATTCAGTATGGCTTCTACTCCGGGAAGATCACTGACTATTTCATGCTGTCTGTGTTCATACTTATCTGGAAATACCAAACAGAATATGGAACCACCTGTACCTCCTGAATGACATCCAGAATATCATTATAAAAGCGACTGCTTTCATTCAGCTTCATTTGCCAGCAACTATTCTATCTATCTTGGAAAGCAAGATTTTTGCCTCGGCATGTTGTGGCTAAATTCCTTCGATGGTCAGCATGGGGTGGTAAGATCTCTTCTGCGCTTTACTTAGATACTTTTGATCTAAACATACTGTCAGCTTTCCAGGTTGTTTTACTGCTGCCATGTTGCTAACATAGACTGCAGGAGATGTCACTTTCTTGATTACTCCCCTCTTTTCCAGCTTGTTTTTTAGGCTTGAGGGCAGCTGGAACTCTTCTCAGCAGATGCTGAACTGGTCCTACATTTTCATCTATTTCCACATGATATACTTCAGGTAGACATCCGAAATATCTAAGCACATTCTTGTACTCCACTGGCATCAGCTTGCAGTCAATGATTTTGTGCGCTGCGACACATTGTAAGTCTCAGTTAGCAGGGTTAGGATTACCAATCCAAGCTTTAGACTTGTGCCAGCTGAGAGGAGTGGCCATTAGGTCCCACCCATGTCTGAAACTCTTTATCTTTAATGCAATCTTGCCATTGCATTCGGCTCTCAGATTAATTTATCCTCTCGCTATGAACATTGTGCTATCATGCAGTTGCAACATTACTTTCAAGAGTTTAATTTTTGGAGCAGCATGATGAGCCACTTCACACAGGTCTCTGAATGTCATCATGTTGCATGATGAACCAGTGTCTATCTGACAATTCATGGTTGCTTAATACCCTCCTCCTAGGATCATTATTGTAACAGTCACAACCCATTTATCTCTGATAGACTTGACTGAACCAACTGTTGTTTGGTGTTTGGTTCTTCATCAAACTCTTCCACTGATATCCCTCCAGTGGCCACCTGTAAAGGCAGTAAAAAGTCTGACAACACCAGGTTTTAGTCCAACCTATTTATTTGATAATATACTCACTAGCTTTCGGGGTTACCCCCTTCGTCAGGTGAATGGAGAGTTCTGGCCTCAGACAGAGCATATAAAGCATATGAGGCCAGAACTCTCCATTCACCTGACGAAGGGGGTAACCCTGAAAGCTAGTGAGTATATTATCAAATAAATAGGTTGGACTAAAACCTGGTGTTGTCAGACTTTTTACTGTGTTTACGCCAGTCCAACGCCGGCATACCCACATCATCACCTGTAAAGGCTCATGTTATTTCTTTCTAGACAAATACCTGTGTGCAAAATGATTTGGCTTCTTGTATTTAAAATACTGTTTTCCCTATCCTGGGCAATTCTTTTCCTCTGTATGATGACCTCTGGATTATTTGCATCCTGCCCTTTATCTGTAATTGCTTAGTTCTCTCAGCCTGAATGTATCTTAACAAAATGTACCTCCTGCTCTCCCATACGTAGTTTGAGTTGATATTTCACAATCTCCATGTTTTGACACATCTATCACTTTCTTTAACATTTGTTTCTTATCTTTCAGTTGACCCCCGAGGGGTTCTTGCAAGCAGTTCCCACACCCCCACCCCCAGCAGCATTAGGAGTGTGCCTATTCTTATCAGTTCATTAAGTGTTTTGCAGTGTCATTGTTTCGCCATTGTAAGTGGAAAAACTGCCAATTCTGCCATTTTTCACCTTTCAGTTTTTCTGGAGATGTGGTTGGAAAATTTACAAATTTCGCCATGTTCACTCACCCGGCATTTACTTGCTCCTTCGGTATGTGTTTGATTTCTTTCGTGTTTTCTTTTCCTTTGTCCTTTTTCAGGAGTTAGACTCCGAATGCTGCTGGGAAGGGACTCACTGTGGGGTCTTGCACATCTAAAACAAATTTCTCTTTAATCGGATCATTTTTACCTATTCAAATCCACATTTTTCTGCAAGCTATGTTGCAGATTTGAACTATTTAGTGTGCATTTCTGAACTGAGTCTTCTGTGCAGTCAGCATTTTATTTACAGCCTACAGTTACAGTGTTTGCTTTCCCTCTGTCTTTTTTCAAAAACATTTTTGCAGATTCGAACATTTCCAGGAGCCTGGGTTTCTCAATATCTTCTCTGCAACATTTGTAGGATTCAGAAATCTGTTTTATCTCCACATCTTGACACTAGAATAGCAGTGCTTCATCAATGGCTTCATTGAACTGACTCTCAAGATGTCTCCCTCCAGAGAAATAGCCTCATGGCACAGTCACCATGACGACAGAAAGCCAGATGTGACATCAGACCGATTACAGTTCAAAGCCCAAACATTCACCCTGTTTATCTCGGTGCCAGCCTTGACAAACCTTCATGTGTTGATAACACCTCATCAAGGCTGTAGAAAAAAATTAAAACTCACAACTGTGCAACTTAAAGTGCCTCAGGGAGTGAGACTGCAGTAGGCCCCCAGAGCATGAGTAGTGCCGAGCTGGAAGTAAAAGTAAGTGGGACGGGCTCGCCGGGGCCCTGGTGGGGTTAGGAGGATGAACATTAGAAAGAGTTGGGATAGCAGGAAGGGTTCTTCAAATGGGGGCGGCCCTCGCCATTGGGGGGCCCATTGTGGGCATGGGATGTGTAAACAGGAGAGACCCCTATCCCCAAGCTTATAGTCAGGACACCAGGATATTCATGGTTTGGGAACCCCATCCCTCGCAGTGTGAATGCGCCCTGCCAGAAAAGCCAAATTACATTTATGCAGAAAGATGGGTAACTCCTAGGCTGTGTGCTGTAGTAAGGAGCTTGGTACAGAAGACACACAAAAGGAAGGCTTCAAAAATTGGCAAGATCCATAAAGTAAATGATATCCATGGTAATGAGATACCTTTCCTTAGAGAGATCCAGCTACAAAGTGGAATGCTAATACCACAGTAGAGGGAAGCAAATTGCACTTTAAATGAGACCAGTTGTTCCCAACCATTTTTACGTCGTGACATATCTTTATACTATAAAAAATTTTGAGACGCACTATTTTCTCCAACTGGACTGCCTCTCACAAAAGCCTTCTACCTCTAAAACTTCCTAAAAACATGTCAAACCACCAGTTAACACAACTTTCATGAGTTTAAGTAGTTTGCAATGAAAGCTTTATCACAATTTGCATATCAAATACAATAGCCTGTTTCTCCTTTCCTTCACTTTATTGGTTCCTGTCTTTTCCCTCTGTCTTCTTCCCATTCCAACCATTATCTTGTAATTGAGTGTGTATCTATATATGATATAGATGATATAACAAATTCTGCATTCACCTGATGAAGGAGCAGTGCTCCGAAAGCTCGTGCTATCAAATAAACCTGTTGGACTTTAACCTGGTGTTGTGAGACTACTTACTGTGCCTACCTCAATCCAACACTGGCAACTCCACATCACTCTTCCCTTACTGGGGATTTGTTAAAGTTTCTCCCTCTCTTCTCTCCTGTTTATTTTCAGCTTCTCCCTGTCTCCCTTGCCCCTCCCAGACTTTTGCACCCTTTTTGTGCAGGCACAAGGGGCCTTAGTCTTCAACCCTGTGGTCAGCATCTCCAATTCCTGCAGAACACGGGATCTCCTGGTCATGCATCGGCCAAGAAAGAGCTGCTCAGGCCCAATTTGGAAGGTTTTATATTGGGAACCTGAAATGTGTGTGTGCCAGCCAGGAAAGGGCCATGCATGCGCAGTTCTGATTTTTCACATTGGTCATGCGCATAGGCCTGACCAATGGAAAAAATCCAAACTGTGTGTATGTGGCCCATTCCAGCTGACCCATTCGCAGGAGGCCCAAGATTCATTTGAACTGGAGATGCCAACCACAAAGCTGAAAAGATAAGATTAGATTTAGTTTATTTACATTAATGTTTAATCATTTTAAATCTTATTTTGCAGCACACTCATGAGGTCTTCATGACACACCAGTGTGCCACAGCACACCAGTTGGGCAACCCGGTTAGAAACAGATGCAACATTTTTAGATCTTCCTGATGCTAAGCTGTGGTTGGAAATAAGTTCTCTCCAGCTGTCATGCAAAAAGATGTATAGGCCGGGAAGGATAGAACTCAAGATCATAGAAGTCTATCTTCCAATATTAAAAGAAAGAAATCACAGAAACTGTGGCGGAAATTTTCCAGCCCTTCCCACTGCCGGGATCTTCCGTGCCACAGATGGCAAACCCCCGCAGTGGGTTCCCTGGTGGTGGAAGGTATGAGCCATAGAACTAGCCATTGACATTAGCAGGATCAAAAGATCCCGCTGCCAGCCACTGGCAGGTCACCCCTGCTGCCGCAAAACACATTGCAAGGGAGAGGTGGAAAATCGTGCCCACTGCATGTAATTCAGAACCAGAGTTGTACACTCTTGAGCAGAAACCGGAAAATTTCTGTCCAACCTAGCTATCTGCAATTAAGCTCTGATCTCACCTGCAGCTGGGATTCTCCGGTTCTGCTGCAGTGAACGGAGATTTAGCCAGGCGTCAAATTCTCCATTGTCACTGGCAGTGCTGGTGGGAAGTGAATGGCTGGAGAATTGATGAGTGGAATCACCCCGGCTGATTGCCACCCCTTCCCCGATCACTGCTCCAGCCAATCATCACCCCTACTGATTGCTCCCAATCCACTGGGGCCCCAGACATCGCCTCCCGCCACTTGCTTGCCACCCCAATCACCACGATCACCAACCCACCAGTCAGCCCAACCCCTCGTCCGAGTTTTCCCTTTTTCTTCCCCCCTCCTTCTTCCCCTTCAGACCCCAGCCCCTTGGCACTGCCTGGTGCCAGGCTGGCAGTGTCAGGGTGCCAGGCTGGTACTACGTCATGGGCACTGCCCAGCCCTGCCCCTTACACCTGAGGGCTTCATGATCTCCGGTCCCACTGACAAGGATACCACACCTGGTCCCCATTGGTGGGGACTGTCTGTGATCCTTGCCAGTGAGGACCTTGACTAGCGAGGCGGCTAAGGCAAGTGAACGCAGACAGCCCAAGAACTGGAGATGCCAACCACAAAGCTGAAAAAATAAGACTAGATGTAGTTTATTTACATTAATGTTTAATCATTTTAAATCTTATTTTGCAGCACACTCATAAGGTCTTCACGACACATCAGTGTGCCACAGCACACCAGTTGGGCAATCTGGTTAGAAACAGATGCAACAACTTTAGATCTTCCTGATGCTAAGCTGTGGTTAGAGAAAAGTTCTCTTCAGCTGTCATGCAAAAAGATGTATGGGCCGGGAAGGATAGAACTCAAGATCATAGAAGTCTATCTTCCAATATTAAAAGAAAGAAATCACAGAAACTGTGGTGGAAATTTTCCAGCCCTTCCCACTGTCGGGATCTTCCACTGCCGCATATGGCAAACACCCACAGTGGGTTCCCTGGGGCTCTTTAATGACATGTGAGTCATTTAATTAATATTTAAATCATCCTCGCATCTTTTCTGGACATCCTTTCCGGCAAAATGAAGCCAGCAACATCGCAAGAGGTGACAAATTGGGCACAAACCCGATTTTTCACCTCTCACTCTTTCTTACCAGCTCGCTTTGCCAATCAACCAGTGTGGCAAGCTGGTAAGAAAGGAATTGATATCACCTGATAATTTAGCTCAATATGACCCGGAGCTACCTCTTATCATTGCTGCAGGTACATCTTCTGGCACTGCTGGGACTACAGAGCTGCCAGCCAATCAGATTGGTCAAATGCTGGCTGAGGTGAGAATTCAGCCCCAAGAGAGGGGCAGAAGCCCCATCCCCAGCCAGTTAACACTCCTTGGAGCATTAATTGCTGCATGACTGCTGTGATCAGTGGGATATGTTCCCCACCAACTCATCAGGCAGCAGGGCAGGAAACACTAAATGTTTCAAAAACCCTGCCCATGGGGTAGAATATTAAATTGGATAATGATGTAGATGCAAACATATTGTGACCTAAATAACAGTTGAACACATGCACATTGATGAAAATGTAAAAACTGGTTGAATTTAGCCTTTTCTGTGCACAAAGTCTTAACCACCAATATTAAATTCCAGTTAGAAGCCGTGTTAAATGAAAAGATCACATTAGTTAGAAGTTCCGATTTTAAGGAATGGATTAAAATGTTATTTTACATTTGGTATTTAAAATCAGGATAAAGTAAACCGGAATGCAAAAATATTTTGTTCCTGAATTTCAAATACACCTCTGAAAAGCGAGATATGCATGGGTGAACAATTGCTGTTACATCTGGGTTTATTATTTAGCAATTGTAGAGTTATTAATTTGAATTCACTGCTTGAGATGTTGAGATTATTTAGTATACCAGTAACAATACTATTTGTTATTTTTGGATCACATTCCCCTTGCATTCTTAATTGCTGTCCACTCTGACCAACAAATGACATTTATTTTAAGCTAGGATCACATTAAAAAGAATGTTTTTATTACATTCTGTGACATAAATGCATCTTTCTGCAATTTTTGCAGATTTGGTTGTTTCATACAAAGAATGGGTTGGTTGTTTTAAAATGTATACATTAGTTCACTTTCTTTGGGGAAAAGTGACAAGTGCTAGGAAGGATCTGCAAGCTGAATAACAGTTTCACGGTCTGTGACATGATTGCTTCTCCAAGGCTGTAACCACCTTAATACCTGCCCACAGAGTTTAATGGACTGTCACAACCCATAAAAAGCATGGTGGGGGCTTTCACACCCACTCAACATGAGTAGCCTGCTAGATGTCAACCTAAAATTCAGAACAGTTGCCTGGACTGGTCTGGAGTAGGGTTCAAATCTTGCAAGCTTCATGTTTTTAGGTGTCCAGATCACCAACAACCTGTCCTGGCCCTTCCATGTCGATACTGTAATTGAGAAAGTGCACAACACCTCTACTTTCTCAGAAATCTAAGGACGTTTGGCATGTCAGCTACGACTCTGACCAACTTTTACAGAATCATCATAAAAAGCATTCTTTCTGGTTGTATCACAGCTTGGTATGGCTCCTGCTGTGCCCAAGACTGCAGGAAACTACAAAAGATCATGAATGTAGCCCAATCCATCACGCAAACCAGCCTCCCATCAATAGACTCTGTCTACACTTCCCGTTGCCTTGGAAAAACAGCCAGCATAATTAAGGACCCCATGCAACCTGGACATTCTTTCTTTTACCTTCTTCCATTGAGAAAAAGATACTGAAGTCTGAAATCACGCACTAACCGATTCGAGAACAACTTCTTCCTGTTGCTGTCAGGCTTTTGAATGGACCTACCTCGCATTAGTTGATCTTTCTCTGCACCCTAGCTGTGACTATAAAACTACATTCTGCACTCTCTCATTTCCTTCTCTATGAATGGTATGCTTTGTTTGTGTAGCGTGCACGAAACAATACTTTTCACTGTGTACTAGTACATGTGATGATAACAAATCAAATCCAAATCCAAACCAAATTCTGACTCTGAGCCAACAGCTTGTTCCATTGTACAGGGTGGAATTCACTTAATACTGGATCCAGGTATCATTCAGTTAATCTTCATCCGTTTAAAACTGACCCAATTGCCACAGCTGCCTGCGGCACAATGCAGCATTCCATTAAACAATATAATTTTAATGCTTTAAAGACTATTTCTATATGTGTCAATGCACAGATACAAGCACAATTCAGCCCTAAGAAATCTACTGCATTATTTTATCATCTTGTTCCAAAGACAAACAATGTGAAATTAAAAATATGCATGATTAATTTTATGGTTACAGGATGGCCTCCAGCAAAATAATTATTGTGGAATTCGGATTATGGAATAACAAGAGAATGCCATTAGGCTCAGAAACCTAGATACCAAAACCTTTAGCTCTTGAAAACCCAGACCTACATTCAGGTAATTAGTGTTGGGACTTCCAGTCAGATTTGTGGAGAAGCAGAGCTTTGCAAATTCTTTCAAAAAATGCTGTTGATTGAAGCATTTAGCTAATTAATTTGAATGTTAATTTTGTGTACATGTTCAATAAGATCTGAAGTACAATGGCCCCAGCATTCACAGGGTGGCAATGGAATGCAGTTGCAGGTGCTGATACCCAGAGATTTCAGGTTATATCAAATTTAACATTGGGCCTCTACCATTTTTAATTCCGTTTCTCTACCCAAAAGATTGAAAAATGTCACGACCAGAGTATTGGATGGTCCCTGGCAATTGGGCATGTTGGGGTGGGCTTGCAGAATGGTAATCAAGAGGGAAGCATGTTGGGTTTTACGGAGAAAGCTCAGACTCAGTAGAAAGTGAAGGGAGGGATGAACTCACGCTCTTCCAAACTCATCAACAGTGCTAGAAAAAGCACTAACTAATCTGATTCTTCACTGGGTTATAGGAATCACAAGAATACAAACAATATATGATTAATATTAGGTTATTTATTGTAACTGGAATTAGCACATATGAAAAAACAAGTGTAGGAGCACATTTATACACCTGTTACTATTTCAGTCTATGTCCAGGTCATGTGAGACTTGTCATCACTGTCTTCAGTAACTTTTCACTTAGTCTCTTAAAGCGATCCCACATCAACTACTTCATCCGATTGCTCTCATCTCCATTCAGCTGTCATTTTCCTGGCTATCTGCTGTTAAACCTGGCTTCTAAATGCATCTGTGAAAATCTAAATTAAATGTCATTATAAAGCATCCTGCCTCTTGAAAGCCAGTCACAGAACCCTGCACAACCCGCCATTGTAAACATGTCAGTTGGTACACACAGCCGAGGATCTTCTTACATGATTTTACATTTTTAACACCATTACCCCGCCTCCTTCCAGCCATTGTTCATTTATGGAGATGTGCTTGGTGTTGACTCCAATGATTCAGGTAATTATCAATGGCAGAGCAAACAATAGATTTAAGATTTGTAAAACTAATATTGCAATAGCTAGATCATGTCTTGCTCATAATGAACTATCAGGACAGGCCCAGAATTAATTGACCAATGTGTAGTGATTAACGTGTTTATGACAGTCTCAAGTTGTGCTTTTCTGGTCTTAGGCATGGAGTGAAATAGATAGGTGTATTATCTGGCCCCCACAGTACCTCTGCCATGACCTTCTGGGCTGTTAGTGAGAAAGAAATCATGCAGCAAACCGTGTACCAGACCGTTTTTGGTGCAATGATGCGTGGCATTAATAAACAAAATAAATATCTTACAAATGAAAAGTAATTTGTGAGAAATACAAAAAAGCATGGAAATAGATGTATATGAACATACATTTCTGTACAAATGTGTGTGTTTGTGTGTGATTAAATGTGTGTAGTCCTCTCATGGATCAGTGAATATTGCTGATACATGATTGATTTTTGTTTTTGATTTTTCTAGTCCCCAGTTGTAATTGAATGGTAACACAGGTTCTCGGAGAAGCTGAATGTGAAATTCAACTTTGGCAGGAGCCTATAAAAGGGCAGTTGTGTTGCACAGCAATGTTCCCTGTAATCTGAGCAGCCATGCAGCTGTGCAACAACCTGAACATTTCCTCGCTGATTAGGCACAAGTCAGATCCTTCAAGTTCTTATGTTTGTGCAGCAGCACAGGAACATTTAAACCAGTTGCGCATTTAAATATATTACCCACATGCTCCAAAAATAATTAGAAGGTACGTTGTCACATAATCACCTAACTTTCATTTTCAACGATATGAATAATAAATATATCGCCTGAATGTAATCAAAATCTTATTCATAACGCCTATGAACAGCATTACACTATGGATTGGTCAACTTAAGCAATTCTCTACGCAGCTGAAACCCAAGTTAAGTCACAATTCAGATATTGCAGTTGGAACAAAATTCCAAAAATAAAATTGGAATTATGGGCGGCACAATGGCACAGTGGTTAGCACTGTTGCCTCACAGGGACCTGGGTTCAATTGCCTGTCTGTGTAGAGTTTGTGTGGAGGTGCTCCGGTTTCCTCCCACAGTCCAAAGATATGCAGGTTAGGTGGATTCACCATGCTAAATTTCCCCTTAATATCCCAAGATGTGTACTTTAGTGGATTAGCCATGGGGAATGTGTGGATTTACATGGATAGGGTGGAGATTAGGGCCTGGATAAAATGTTCTGTTGGAGAATTGGTGCAGACTCAATGGGCTGAATTGGTTCTTCTGCACTGTAGTGATTCTGTGATTCTATCAAAAATGTAACCATGAGGAAAAGTTTTAGAAGTTTGTGCTTTTTTTCACTGAAATAGAGGCAAAGGTACTTTCTCAGACAGATTTTTGAAATCGTGAAGAATTTTGAGAGAATAAATAATGAGAGATTGTTACCATTATTTGGCGAATTGGTGACAAAAGGATGATGAAAGGAGAGTTTGAATATTGCTCACTTTACATGGAAGGTTGAAGAACATTTTTTGCCTCACCATAGGTGAGGTAGAAATTATAACATCATTTGAAAGAGAATCAGATAAACATTTGAAGGCATAAGGCCATAAGGGATTACAGAGAAGTGGCAGGACAATGCAATTAGATTTTCAATTAAAGAACTAGCTGCATCAAATGAGTCAAATGGTTTCTGCTTTGCTGTAATTTCAAGATTCCACAGGGCAGATTTTTGTCCATTGGGTGGGATCTGTTACAGATAAGAAATCCTTGTCTTGTGATTTTCCTCTTGGCATTTTGCCCAGGCTAGACTCTATGTCTAGGTGGCAACAGTGGAAAATATTCACATGATCCTACGATATAACTAACGATGCCATAATCACTGACGTGCAAATTGGTTATTTTGACTCAGGTTGCTATTGCTTTTTGTTTCATATCCACCACACCAATCTTTGTGCTGTGTCAATTCTTGAGCATTTGTATGATTTTGTACTGATCTCTTTCGCCCTCCGCAGGACTGAGTCTGCACAGGCACACAAAGCAGAATTGATTTGAAAAACTTTATCGATACATTTTCATTTTTTGTTTTCATAATTTTTTAGACATATAGGAAACTTTTCTGAAATGGAATAATCAAAATAATTTTTACTTGTCTTGCCTGCCTAACATACATTATCAGTTGCTAAAATCTCTGATGGATCAGTGAGACAAGTTGTGCTGAAGCTCCTTTGTGAGGGACACAGTAAATTAAAAAGGAAAGATTGAAAATAGTGGAAATCTACAATTTAAAAAGATAAAGGTTGAAATGTACAACAAATCATCTGTAGCTATAACACGTAAAGGCAGATAATGACAAATTCAGATTCTGATGAAATGTACACACCAAAAAGTCATAATTTGTCCTTTCCTTTTGCAGGCACTTCAATTTGTTTGGCTGTGGAAAACTAAAAGAAAATCCAAGTTGATTAGTCTTTGTTCATTCAGTTGTCACATCATGGTAAATTCAGAACAATTTTAAGATTCATTGAGAAATTTTCGTGAAAGTAAATTGTTCTGGATTAATATTAATTTATTTAAGAATGTAGTGGCCTATTTATAAGCTGAATAAAGTAAAAGTCAGGATTCCAATTCTCTCGCACTGAAGCTACCACATTAACAATGGTAATGTTAATATTTGTTTTAGCAAACACCCCACAACACTTCATAAGTTTGTTATTAAAACACTAAACTACATAAAAGGAATATTAGATCAGATGACCAAACCCTCGTCAAAGCAGTAGGTTTTAAGCAAACCTCTTAAAGGAGAAATTAGAGGTTGGGAGAGAAATTTGGAGCTGAAGGTCTAGGGAGCTGAAGGTATAGCTGCCAATTGTAAAGTGGTGTACCAGAGACCAGAATTCAGGAAATGAAGAATTACATGGCTGGATGAGGATACAAAGATAGGAAAGTATTTGAAAACAAGAATGAAAATTTTAAAATATAAGATTAAAATCCCTATGGGGCTCATAGCAATGGGAAGAGATATGGATGATGATAGGTGATGGTGAGGGTAGTAGGGATAGGGTTAGGTCATAATAAGGTTAAATAATAGGGGACTTGCTCGGAATTAAGGGATAAGTGAAAAAGGAGCTGCTGAGGGCCACAATTTCTCTACAACGCAGCTTGCAGACGTAGTTTTGTTTTTTACTTTGTAGTATCACCCTCTTCCAAAAGATAAAAAACAAGATAGTAGCCCAGGAGCACATCCAGAATTTGAGGCGGAACCCTGTTTTGCTCCTTTTGTTAGTCCCGGTGAGGGTGAATGGGCTGATTCTCTGCTTCTAATCTCTCAAAGTAGCATTTATGGAATTCCTCGGCTGTCCTAGGAATTCTGCCCAGTACACCACTGGTAAAGGCCTTTGAGAAGTGCTTTTGTGGTTTCCACTGAGACCTCAAACCATGATCAAACATAGATAAAAGGTCCGTACTAGAGTTCAGGGGCTTTTAAACATTTTAAATCTTTGGGTCTTTGTTAGAATGTTGGGTGCATAGAAGGGTGTAATTACCATATGATAAGTTTACACATAAAAATTGCATTAAAAATATGGATGTAGTGGCCTCCATATATCCATGGCCCTTCCAGCATACCGCACTATAACTTCAGAAGGATTCGTCTGGAAGGGTTAGCAATCTGGGTGGGGTTTGAGATAATGAAGGACAATCCTTTTGATTATAGTGTAGAAGCAGTAAGAAGGAAGGGAAGCAGTGACTCCCTGTGTTGCAGTTCTTACGTCTTTATCCTTCAGTACTTTCCAACATCAAATTAAAAAAAAAACCTTTATAAAGGGGCCATGAGATAGTCTTGATATATTTCTAGGCATCATCAACAATCATAGAATACCATAGAATACCTACAGTGCAGAAGGAGGCCTTTTGGGCCCATTGAGTCTGCAATGACCCTCCGACAGAACATCATACCCAGGCCCAACCACCGTCCTATCTCCGTAACCCTATAATTTATCCTGATAATCCCCCTAATCAACACATCTTTGGACATTAAGGGGCAATTTAGCATGGCTAATCCCCCTAACCTGCACATCGTTGGCCACTGTGGGGAAACTTTGCGTGGCTAATCCACCTAACCTGCACATCTTTGGATTTCCTGAAACAGTCACCTTTTCACAGATTGAAAATGTGCAGCCTTTTTCTAAATTGATGTCCGAGGTGTGCCCCACTAATGCAGATGTACACTGACAATAACCTCTCCCTTACTTGGGCCAGCACCAGAGCTTGTCGGAAAGTGCATCTCAGCAGGCCACAAAAGATTTTCAGGATCTGTAATGTATACCAAAAAAGTATAAGTATGAACAGATTAAACAAATTTAAAACAAGAACTGAAAAACATCTACATGCCCTCATCTAAATATCCACTGGCCTCAAACCCCAACCCTTTGCATGAAGGCTGCATTTGGATTTCCTGTGTACAATATCAGGACAGATTAACTTTTTGTTTTAATGCCGCATGATGGTTAGTGTTGATGTTGATCTCACATTTGAATGGGCCTTACCTCTGACTCCGCACCTGTCAGAAGTATTACAAGAATTCATCTGAAAGGGAATTCTGGGTGATGTTATCAGCAGCTTGGGCAGTTAGCCAAATGATGCAAATTCCAATTCTCTTCCTCCACCTAATGATGCACTAAGGTAGACTTCCATCTGTTTCTATAGCTTATAATTCCTGGAACAGGTCACTAGTCTGTCGCCAAAGGTTTTTAACTTAAGGGCTGCCTCTCCACATCAAGTGGACCAGGGATCTCTCCAACACTTACTGCCAGCCATTGGCATGTTGGAAGGAATTTCAGGCTGGCACTCAACTTGTCTGGATGCGTTATGAATGCATCTTCTTTTGCCATCAAGTCCTGGGATGGGACTTGAACCCAGAGCTTCTGGCTCAGAGCCAGGGAAGCTACCCACAGTGCCTCCTAAATGATGCAAAGCAACTACCTTAACTACTATGACATAAGATGTTAGGGGCAATTCTCCCAAAAAATTCTAAGTCTCGAATTTGTGTAAAAACTGGAGTAAATCTCGCTGGTTTTTCAGCAGGAGTTTCAAAATGGATCTCCCACTCTGTGCACTGCAGGATGCACTAGCTTAAATCTCACAAAAAATTAGTGGGCAAGGCCAATTCCCACTGGAAAGGCCAGCAGCATAGTGCTGAGCAGACCACTGCACATGCACCAATCTTTCAGCACCAAGATCGTCAAATGTGCAGTAGCTCTGCACTTCTGCACTGCCAGCCTCCCGATCGCATGCTCTGTGACCCTGCATCGCTGGTCACGCGCACCCCACCCAGCAAACATGTCCGGGCCGGCTTCGACACCTCCCTCGCCGTCGGCCCACCCCAATCTCCGCCCCCGGCCTGCCCTGATCTCCTGATCCTCTCCTGTCAATGGCACCACTTTGGCATGCACAATAGCTGGTGGGCAATGCAAGGTGCCTCCTTGGACATTGTCAGTTTGCCACTTGGGCAGTGCCAGAGGGTCAGGCTGACACTGGCAAGATGGCAATGTCCAGCAGGCCTTCCCCCGTACCCTCACCCTCTGAAGGGCCTCAATTGCCCCCCTTCACTCCAACAAGGTTGGGCCGCTAGCTCCCTATAAGTGGGAAGCTATAGTAAAACCCGTTGGAGTGAAGCACTCCTGGCGGGGAGGAGAGATGCTAGCGGGCCCGGAGGCTTCAGTCCTAATGATATTTATATTACAATTAAATGCATATTTACATAAATTATGCAGCTCTGCACCAATTTCTGCCTTGGAGCTGTTGACGTTGGAAATTTCGCTGCCAGAGACTCACAGAGGCCGTGGTACCCAGCAGGGAGCCTGCAAAACAGCCTCCACTTGAGTCTCCCAGCCGCTGTGCTACAAAAGCAATGCAATGGGCTTGGTGAATCACCCCCACTGATTTAAATATTTGAAAGGAAGAAAAAAGTTGATTTTGCAGAGCTAATAAACCATTATAGTCAATGTTGAAAGCAGAGTAGAATTATTTTAGTACATATAATCAGTAGAACTTGATTTTCTTTCTTTAACGAATAACTTGCTATTCTATATGACACTTCCTTAACACAACTTAGGCAGGTTTTCACCAAAAAATGAATTCTTCTAGTTTTAGATTTTGATCACTAAAATAAGTTCTTCATTTTATAAAGGCAGAAAAATATTTAATTTGAGTTAATATTGTCACATGTATTGGGATACAGTGAAAAGTATTGTTTCTTGCGCGCTATACAGACAAAATATACTGCTCATAGGGTACATAGGAGAGAAGGAAAGAAGTGCAGAATGTAGTGGTGTTACAGTAAAAGCTAGGTTGTAGAGAAAGATCAACTTAATATTAGTGTAATAACTTCACAGAGACGAAGGTCCCGTCACCAAAAGTTCCTTTATTTACAAGACACACTATACAACCGAGTGCTTGCTCCCTGTGTGTTTCCTGCTTCAGCAGGCAGAGAGATTGACACACCTGCTTTAAATGGGGAACATGAGGCTCCCTGATTGGGTCATCAACTAGGACTCAATCAGGGACATCTTTTGTTGAGAGGATCCAAAAAGATCATACTCCAGCAGGCCAACCTCATTCAGCCTGACTGAAGTCATCACAATATGGTAGGTCCATTCAAAAATCTGATGGCACAGAGAAGAAGCTGTTCTTAAGTCAGTTGGTATGTGACCTCAGACTTTTATACCTTTGTATCAATCCAAATATTCTTCTTGAAACTTTATTTTGCAATTCATTTTTAGTCAGTGCATCGCAGTGTTGAGCACTGAGGTGACTCAATCGAAAAATAATTATATAAGAAATTATAAATGAGATGTACGTTAGGACTGTACAGATTTCATGCCTGAGGCTCAACTATCCATTATTAATTGGCGGATAGTTATTAAAATTACTCGATCTGTTTAGCTGACAGTTGACTCGAATTTCTAAAAGGAGTTCCGCATTTGAAGAACTTAATTACTTTTTAATGATAGGGAAGGAACAGAGTTTCCGGTTCAGTGCTTCAGAACAAATGCAAATGCTGTGAATATCCAGTCACTGGAATAAATTGGACAGTTCCAGAGGTTTCTGTAATTTTCACCTGCAATCACTGCATCTTCAGTCCCATTTTCATGTTTTTCACTGTCCTGGTTATTGATTTGCCAAGATAGTTATTACACAATCGACTGGTGCTCAGGACCTCTGGGTCTCAGGTCAGAGGAATTCATTGCAAGTGAAAGTTGCAAGGTGACAAGAGGAAGCTGACAGCCCAGGAGACTGCTCAAGTAAAAGATAACAGCTGGTGACTGCACCAATCACAAAATATCTGGTACCAGGGTCTCTGTGAGAAAACTGCTCCAGCACCAATAATTGTACAACTGCACCTGACTGCCTAGCACTGAGCAGTCTTTGGGCAAAGAATAAACTCCAACAGTTCTGACAAAATTTTGGGCTGAATTTTCCCAGGAAAATAGAGCAAGCAGCATCAGGAAGCTCCCTGGCACTTTCCTGCCTCAGGGAAACTTTCCCAGGTTGAGCTGGGAACAGGGTTGGCTGTACACTCCAAAAAGGCAGGCAACAAATTAATCTAATTACAGTCCCATACAGACTATTTCACATCAACAATTTATTGACACTGGAGCATGTTTTCCAGATCCCTCACCCCCCCCTGCCAACCATTCACCAACTCCCAACCCCGCGCCCTCCCCCACCATATCCCTGTCATGTGTCATAGAATTTTTACAGCACCAAAATAGGCCCTTCGGCCCATCGTGTCTGTGTTGGCCATCAAGCACGTGTCTATTCAAATCCCATTTTCCAACGCTTGGTCCGTAGCCTTGTAAGTTACGGTGTTTCAAGTGCTCATCGAAATCTTAAATGTTGTGATCACTAGCTCGATCAAGGCAGCCTCCCATGTCAGGCTATAGGGGTGGATATCAGAGCCAGAAGCTCTATGGCTCAATGAAGTGACAAAAAGGGTGCAAGGCTTCAGCCTTCTCTGTGACCAGTCCTGCAGAGAGATTTCCCTTTCCACCTACAGACTGGGCTGCCTCATTTCATGAATTCTGATCCAGCAACTCATTGTGAGGGCCACAAGGAATCATCAAAAGATCTCCCATGGGCCTTGTTAAATATGCGCTCCCCTTTTAGGCAAGTAGAGGCTTATCCAATAGAGGAGGAGTAGCGGGGAGTTTAAAAACGGCTGGCCCTACTCAGACCGGCAATCGATAGACTCAGGACGGCTCTGCACGCCTATTTAACAGTGCTCAAATATCACTGTAAGTAAAAAGGTGATTGGTGATGGAAGATTGGCTGTGGTAAGATTATTACATTGGTGACAAGGAGTAAAGTGAGTTTTTTTTATTCCCTTCAGACCATCTTTACCATCAAGACACATAACCCTCCTGTAAGAAACATGCCTCTTTCCGGGAAACTTGAAGCCCACAAAGCAAGCATGGAAGGCTGGTCCCAGTATGTAGAGTACATGCATTATTTCTTTTGGACCTATAGTACTTAAAGCATTCAAGAAACAGAAAGTGATCCTGTTGACACCATGGCATCCCAACCTTCACTGTAATAAAACATCTGGCCTATTCGGATGCCAGATGACTCCAAAACCGTTCATGAATTGGTGGACTTGGTCAAAAGCTATGATGACCCTAAATCTTCCATCATACACCAACGACACTGCTTTAACACAGTAGAATGAACCCCTGGGGAATCTGTTGCCAAATTTCTGATGTGGAGATGCCGGTGTTGGACTGGGGTAACAATTGGACTTTAACCTGGTGTTGTGAGACTTTCTTGTGAGAATTTCTGATCAGGCTGAGAGAATTGGCAGAACACTGTGAATTCAGACCTCCCCAAAACGACATGTTGTCTTTGGTCTGTGGAATTAACGAGGTCACAGTCTAAAATAAATGATTGGTGGAATCCAATTTCGATCTAAAAGCAGCCATTAGATAGCTCCATCATTGCAGAATACAGAGAAAAGCACTCAAGAACTACACAAAACATCAGGTAGCAGTGTCCTCCAGTTGGGAGGAAGGGCCTCATGCAAAAACCATCCTTCATCTGAAAAAGATGGTATCAGTGGAACCCAAGTTGCATCACCAGGCAATCAAAGAAGTTTGAGACAGTCTTCAGACTCCCAAGAAGCATATTCCATAATGTTATAGATGCCAAGCTACTGCAAGCATTACACAGTCAAAGCTAAGAAATAGGGACAGTCAAAATGTATGCTATTTTGAGAAAAGGGCAAGGCCAGTACTGGAACATATCTTGCAGATAGGGCTACCACCAGGGAAATGAACTAAAATTGCATCTCCATTACAAAGGTTGCCCCTATAATGTTGGAGTTGTTAGCAAATGGCCAACCATTAAAAATGGAAGTGGATATGGGGGCTATGGTCTCTGTTATCACCACTTCCAGATTGTATTCAATTCGTTGCAGCTCCAACAGTTCTGGGATGCCTGGGCCCAGGGGCATAACTTTGATCAAGGGTCAGCAGATCATAGCCTCTGACATCCTTCTGGGTGCCGATTCCTTGGGACTTCTGGGTGCCGATTCCTTGGGACTTCCCTGCCTCCACTTACTGTGGATCTTTAGCTGTGAGATGCTCATCAGTGAGTGACCCAAAAGCCTACTTGCTTAGTGATCCTACTGAGGTGTGAGTATCTGCACTGGTATTGGGTGTAGGTGACAGCTGTGACACCTCTACAACAGTGGGTTTGAGAAGTTTTCCTCAGAGCGGCTCGAGTCTGTGGCTCCAGGGGTCTGCGAGGATAGTCCAGCTTGTTTGGTTGCTTTGTCTGTATGCGAAGGGAAATGGCATTAGCGCATTACAGGAGATAAATGTGGGGACGTTGGTTACTCACTTGAGACTTGAGGAATGATGCAATATCTTGAGGAGTCTCATGTTTGTCTGCTGCCCTCACTTCGCCATCAGCGCAGGTGTGGTCTTCCTCCTCCCCAGCCAGCTCAAGGGTTTTATCCCTGGAACGCATGAGGGTTTTTAGCTCTGGCATTCCTTTGACTGGGCTTGCTTGCTCATGCTTGTTGTGGTTCAGATAGTCCTGCAATAACACATACAGGGAGAGTATGTGCGGCAGACTTGACATTTAAGATGGTAATGAGGTGTGGCAGGCATAGGTCTTGAGTGGAAGCTGGAAGGTGAGAAGCATGACAGTGAGTGGGATGGTGGTGGGGGTACAGGGGGGGCAACATGGTGATTGAGGGAGGGGGGAGCAGTACCTCCTTACTGGTGTTGGCAAAGGCCAAAGTGACTGGATGAGAGATGGAGGTGGAGGTGCGAGGGCTGTGTGAGGGGGCCCAGAGAAAGGCTGCATGACGCTGACTTACCCTAGATGAGCACAGAGAGCGTTCATCTTCTTCCAGCACTGCTGCTCCATTCACTTCTTCAGTGAGCTTGTCCTCACCAGAGCTGCCACTACATCCCAAGCATGGGTGGTGACCTTGGTGGGTGGTCTTCTCCTGGAGCTTGGAGTGAGTGCATCCCATTTCTGCCCAACTCCATCAAGCAGTCTGGTCTGGGACCTCTCTGAGGAACATGGTGTGGACGTCCTGGCTGCCATCCCCTGGAGTCACTGTGGAGCCAGTGCTAGGGCGTGCTGGGGAGTTGTTTATATGTAGCTCCCCAGTGACTGGCACAATTACGTGAAGTTATGGCAGGTGAATCAGAGGGAGGCCGTCACAGGCGGGGCATTATTCTCATGGCCATTAGATGCTTTGTCAATGAAGCTCAAGATTCAGTCAGAAATTACACGGGAGCTGTCGACACGATTCACTCCAGTTTTCTCACTGGAACTGACACTCTGTCAAATGCTGATAAGATCACCCCATCATCTCTCAGGGATACAGCCACCAAAGGCTTCACAATTGTTTCAATCTTTTATTTCATAGGCTGCAGTAAGATATCACCAACCTGAGGAGTGCTTCTGATATCATTGGCTTTTCAGTAACGAACTCCACCAGGTCTGCACTTTTCAACTTTGATTTTAATATCAACAAACAATACCCTGTTCCAATGGCAGTTCCTCTTTGTTCCTGTTTACTTCAATCTTCCTTGAAATTTCTCTTCATTCTCTAGTTTCTAGAACTAACTGTCCTTTAGATTCTGGACTTGGTTTCTTGCTCCATTGTATGGGTTTCCTGCTTCTAGCAGGGCTGTGAGAGCAACCCTGTCTCTCATTGCTAAGCGCCAACTGCAATTAATTCAGCTAAAATTAAACTCAAAAAGCTTTCCTACCCTAAAGGTGCCTCAGGTTGTTATGCAACAGCTCATTCTTTCTCCAGGCTCATGTTTACTTTTAACATCATAAACTCTTTAAGCACAATACAGAAATAGTCTGAACTGAAACCAAAAACCCCCCATACATACCCATACCCAACTTTTGGTTGACATGAATCTAATTAGAATTTTACCCTTTCTTACACAAAAACGCTAAATTAAACACATTTAAATCTATACCTAATTTCTAATATCCAACAGTACAACCAAAGATCACTTAAAAACTACCCGTGCTTCCTGACAACAGAAAATGCTGGACAAACTCAGCAGGGCTGGCGATATCTGTGGTGAGGTTAACAGTTAATGTTTTAAGTCAAATATAACTCCACTTCAGAATGTTTTCAGAAGTCAGTTCCAAAGTAGGCTCACATAGGCTCAAAACATTAATTTTGTTTCTCTCTCCACGGATGCTGCCAGAGCTAGTGAGTTTTCCAGCATTTGCTGCTTTTCTATTTGAAAAACAAACTGTCTGCTATAATTTACCACAGTTAACGATGTCAGGCCATTTATTCTCCTTCTGAAGTTCATTATAAGGATGAAGTTCTGAATTACTGCAGATGCCTATGTGGTCTCTCAAATAATTTGGTTGCTAATATCTGGAGCTTCATTTTAAAAAGAATATGTGGTTAACTTGCCAATATCAATGGAAATCACAACTAGTATCTACCACTGCGTGCAACATACGCTATTGTGGTGGACCGTCTCCCTTGGCCCTGCTGAAAACAAAACGTACCTCTCCATCCAACACCAGTGATGATACTCATTGGAAATTGGGTGCAGTTCAAGCATTTGCCACTGCTCCTCATGATATGACTGGGGCAGAAAGCTCTTGGAGGCCAAACTTCCTGTCCATCTCAGTTGGATATCGCGCCCTGAACCTCTGAACATCCCTCTAAGCATTAAACAGCTGGCGGGGGACGTTGGAACAGGGGCACTTTTGCCGTTGGCATTTTCACCAGAGGGTCTGAGAACCGGTGGCACAGTGGTTAGGGTGGCAAAGTGGTTAGCACTGCTGCCTCACAACACCAGGGACCCAGGCTCAATGCTGGCCTTGAGTGACTGTCTGTGTGGAGTTTGCATGTTCTCCTCGTGTCTTTGAGGATTTCCTCCGGGTGTTTCAATTTCCTCTCAGAGCCCAAAGATGTGCAGGTTAGGTGAATTGCCCCTTAGTGTCCCAAGATGTGTCGGTTAGGGAGATTAACCAAGGCAGATGTGTGGGGATAGGGCAGGCATAGAGGATCTGGATGAGGTACTCTGTGAGACAGTCTGTGCAGACTGAATGAGCCTAATAGCCTCCTTCTGCACTGTTGGGATTCTATGATTTCACCCCCGACCCAGCAGTATACATTAATGGGTCCATGGATTTCAATGCCAGTAAGCATCAGGTAATGCACTTAGGCATAAAAATTTATGTCAATAATTATATTTTACTTGGAAGTATTTTTTGTTTTTGGGACATCTTCCACTTCAATACCTGACATGACTGGTTGCAGCTGGAAAAATTAGCCAAGGTTAGAAATCACCTTGGAATTGCCACTGCTCTGCAGCCACAACATTGCTGGAAGTGCAGCAAAAATTCTATTTATATATATGAAAGAGTTTCTTGTCACACTCCCACTTACGTTGGTAAAGCGGAACTGCATGGAAATTTCCTCTTAAATTTTAAGGGCAGGGAAAGGAAAACAATAACATAAATGCAAAATTGTGCGGATACTGGAGATCTGAATTAAAAATTGAAAGTTGTTGGCCAAACTCAGCTGGGAAGGCAGCACCTGTGGAGAGATGTCGGAGTTAAAGTTTTGAATTAAGTATCTTCTTCAGAAATGACCACTTCCAAAATCCACAAATAGGACTGCCCGGGTAGACCCATCATTTCAGCCAGTTTCTCTCTCACTGAATGTACTTATTCCTGTCTGGACTCTATTTTCTCACCCATTGTCTAGTCTCTTCCCACCTACATTCATGATTCTTCTGATTCTCGATATCATCTCACCGATTTCCAGGTTCCTGGCTCTAACCTCACCTCCCGTTCACTACAGATGTCCAATCCCTCTACACCTCCACCATTGCCTGGGGGAATCTCCATTTCTTCCTTGAATAGAGGCCTGAACAATCCCCATTTACCATCATCCTCCACCACCTGGATGAACTTAATCTCTCATTGAACAACTTCTCCTTTAACTTGCCTTGCTTCCCTCAAATAAAAAGTGTGGCTATGGGTAGCTGCAAGGGCCCTTGTTACATCTGTCTTTCTGTGGGGTATGTGCAACATTCCTTGTTCCTGTCCTAGTCAAGCCCCCACCCAACCCCCCAACAACCCTTTTTACCAGTACATCATTGAATGTATCGCTATTGATTCATGTTCTCTCCTGGAACTGGAAAAAAAAATCATCATTCAATTTCCAGCCCTCTCTCACCTTCACAGGGTCCATCTCCAACACTTCCCTTCCCTTCCTTGACCTGTCTCTATTACTGGAGGTGGACTGTCTACCAATATTCATTACCCATCCTCAGACTCCTACAGTTTCCTCAACTATGCCATCGCACATTCTGCTTCCTATGTTATTAAAGCAAAAAACTGCATCATTTCAAATTTAGAGAAACAACAAACATTTGAGATAAGTTCTTTGAACATAGAGAGAGGGGATTTCTGGGGTGCTTTCCTTATCTCAGAAGAACAAGAGTAGATCCTTCAGCCCTACAAGTGTTTTTTGTCACTCAAATACATCTTGGCTAAACTATGCATCAACTCCATTAACCTACCTTGATCCCATCTCTTTTAATACCCTTACCCAATTAAAAACTTTCAACCTCAGTTCTGAAAATCTCAATTGACCCTACAATTGCAACCTTTTGGATTTAACTGCCCTTTGTGTGAAAACATCTCTGCTGGTTTTCCTCCGAAATGGATTACCAATAATTTTAAGATTCTGCTCACCAGTTTTCACCACTAGAGAAAATAGCTTTGGTGTATCTATCCCATAAAATGATTTTATCTTAGTGAAAGATTAATAAAAAGATGTGGAGACATTGGGAATAAATGTTAATTTTAAGTCATTTTGAACTATTCCTCAGGGAGTTCTACAGATCACCGACTGATGAATTTTTGTGAATCTTCCAGACGTCGCTATCAAATAAGAGCCTGTGGAATAATTTCAGGAGACTACAATCTGAAGTTACACAAGCTGAGCTTGCATTGTAAAATGTGTGAAAGCAGGAGAAAGTAATGTCTTCCAATATTGAATTGAATCATTGAATCCCTACAGTGCATAAAGAGGCCATTTGACCCATTCGAGCCTGCACCAACAACGATCCCACCCTTGTAACCCCATGTATTTACTCCGCTAATCTCCCTAACACTAAAGAGCAATTTTAGCATTGCCAATCAACTCAACCTAACCCACACATCTTTGGACTGTGGGAGAAAACTGGAGCATTTGGAGGAAACCCACACAGACACAGGGAGGATATGCAAACTCCACACAGACAGTGACCCAAGCTGGGAATCAAGCCCAGGTCCCTAGCACTGTGAGGCAGCAGTGCTGACCATTATGCCACCATGTTGCCCATTTCACAGTGCCTAAACATTAGCCGGAACTTTCCGGCTGTTTATGCCTGCAGAATCTTCTGGTCTGACACTACAGCCCCTCAGCAAATTTCCCAGTGGCATGCGGTGGAGTCAACAGAAAATTCCATTGACAGCCATGGAACCAGAAGATCCCAACACCAGGAAAGGCGTACCACTTCCTGCCACAAGAAAGAAGCCACAGGGAGGTCACAGAATCCCATCCATTAAATTCAACTGTTTGATCAGTGTTCTCTGTTCTGCCTGTATTAGTCAAGCCTAAGTGTGGCCAAAGAGAAACTGAAACTAAACTGAAGCAGGCATTTTAAAGCATTGAATAAAATGCCTGTTCATACACAGCATTTAGTGTGCCATCTCTGCATATCTCCAAGACATAAAACACAATGGCCAGCAATGAAAATGATGGAGAAACATTTAAATTTACTGGTTCCAGCGTCATTCCTTTCTTCATCAGGAGATACACAGGTTATGATGTGGAAATGATTGATTTCGAGTTCAAGGCAGACATGCTCACACCTTGGGATAGAGAGCCCAAATGTAACAAAAGGTATCACAAGAAGGTCATACTCATACATTGTCTCAGAGCAGAAATCCAGTGAATGTTCAGGCAGCGAACAGAAGATACATTTGATAGGGCAGTTAGTGCTCCTGAAAAATACTTTGGGCCAAAGAAAATTGCCATGATTGAATGAATATATTTCATCAGAAGTGCCAGAGAAACCATCACAGTCAAAAATGTTCCCAAATTAAGGAGGTTCCCAAAACCACATCCATGTCAAGAGAAAAATAAATGTAACTCGTGCTCAAAGTGGAGTCACTTTGCAAAGGTATGCAGGTTGAAGAAAACTTCATCAGTTCAACACATGAAGGAGTCTCTACATGACAGTACAACATGTGTATACCACCATGGACAGTAAATTACCAAGTTATTTTAAAGAACGTGGATATCTCAGTGTTGTTGCCAATAGAAGTTGGTGCGGAAGTATCTACATTAAACAACAAACTCTACTACTGATATTTTTTGCAAATTTTTCTTGTTCCTGCAACACTCTTCAAGCTATTGATAACTTACCTATTCTGGTTTTGGAAACAATTGCAATTTCAGTGCACAACAAAAATGTTACCCTGGAAAGGCTCATGATAGCCAAAGTTAGAAACCTTTTTGGTAAACTCGGCTACCTCGCAGATCCCGCCAGAACACACATTAACGAGATTAATGACACAGACTATACCCTTAAATCTAGGAAGTAAGGTTTCCTCCTTACTAACTAGATTTAAGATTCAGGGGTATTATCAAGTTCCTTGCACTGATCCATTAATTTTGCAAAATTTGAGAAGGTTGCCATTTGTAATTGGTGCAGAAGGGGCTGAAACAACGAGAAGTAGATTATGTCATTGAGCGAATCAACTCATTGCCACAGACGTTGAACCCAGTCAGTGTGTGACGTAAGAATTACCTTTCTTGAAGGTCAATCCACAAAAAGCAACTGGCCCAGAAGGGGGTACCCAGACGTGCACTCAGATTCTGCGTGGATCAGCTGGCAAAGGTATTCACAGACATCTTCAACTTCTCTTTACAATAATCTATGGTTCCTAGCTGCTTCAAGAAGACAACCATCATTCCAGTACCTAAGAAAAACCAAGCAGCATGCCTAAATGACTATCAGCCGGTAACTCTGACATCCATCATTATGAAGTGCTTTGAAAGATTAGTCACGAATCAATTCCAGCCTCTTGGACTATCTGGATCCACTACAGTTTGCCTACGGCCAGAACAGGTCCACAGCAGGTGCCATTTTCCTAGCCCTGTACCCAACCCTGGAACACCTAGATTAGAAGGACACCTATGTCAGACTCCTGTTATTGACTACAGTTCAGCCTTCAACACTATTATTCCCACGAAACTCATCTCCAAACTCCGTGGTCTGGGCCTTGGCACCTCCCTCTGCGATTGGATCCTGAACTTCCTAACTCACAGACCACAATCAGTAAGGGTAGGCAACAATTTCTCCTCCACGATCATCCTCAACACTGGTGCCCCACAAGGTTGTGTTCTCAGCCTCCTACTATACTCCTTACACACCTATGACTGTGTGGCCAAATTCCCCTCCAATTTGATTTTCAAGTCAGACCTCAAACAATGATGAGACAGAGTACAGGAATGAGTTAGAGAATCTGGTGAACTGGTGAGGCAACAATAATCTCACCCTTAATGTTAACAAAATGAAGGAAATTGTCATCGACTTCAGGAAACGTAAAGGAGAACAAGCCCCTTTCTACATCAACTGGGACGAAGTAGAAAGGGTTGAGAGCTTCAAGCTTTTAGTGTCCAGATCACCAACAACCTGTCCTGGTCCCTCCATGCCGACACTATAGTTAAGAAAGCCCACCAATGCCTCTACTTTCTCAGAAGACTAAGGAAATTTGGCATGTCAGCTACGATTCTCACCAAATTTTATAGATGCACCATAGAAACTATTCTTTCTGATTGTATCACAGCTTGGTATGGCTCCTGCTCTACTCAAGACCACAAACAATTACAAAAGATCATAAATCCATCATGCAAACTAGCTTCCCATCCGTTGACTTTGTCTACACTTACCACTGCCTCGGCAAAGCAGCCAGCATAATTAAGGACCCCACGCACCCAGGACATACTTTCTTCCACCTTCTTCCTTCAGGAAGAAGATACAAAAGTCTAAGGTCACATACCAACCACATCAAGAATAGCTTCTTTCCTGCTGCTGTCAGATTTTTGAATGGACTTACCTTGCATTAAGTTGATCTTTCTCTACACCTTAGCTATGACTACAACATTACATTTTGCATTATCTCATTTCCATCTCTGTGAATGTTATGTTTTGTCTGTATAGTGTGCAAGAAACAATACTTTTCACTGTATATTAGTATATGTGATAATAATAAATTAAATCAAATCAAAAAATCAAATTACAAATTTAAACAATATGTCGACCATGAAAAAGGCAACTGTTCCAGGCAAGCATTTACTTCCTACAATCCAAGAGCCATCAACATCATTTGACACCACAGTATTCGCGAATTCAACATATATGATATACCGCTAGTGAAGCAAAGCCAATACCTTACAGCTTTTGTTACTCACAAAGTTGGATTTCAGTACTGCAGATTGCCCTCTGGACTAAGTTCAGCACCTAGTGCATTCCAAAAGATAATTTCTTCAGTCTTGTCAGACGTTGAGGGGATGTTCAACCTATTCAACAACATCATTGTCCATGGAAGGTACAAAGCAAAGGAAGATACGATCAGCAACTTTCAGCAGTGCTCACTCGACTCGCACAACATAATTTGATGCTTAAAGATAATAAATTGATAACTTGGCTATTGGGTATAGTCTGTGTCATTAATCTCATTAATGTGGGGTCTGCAAGTTAGCCAAGTTGACCAAAAAGATTTCTACCTTTGGCTATATAAAACATGAACCTTTCTGCGGTGACATTTCTGTTGTGCACTGATATTACGATCATTTCCAAAACCAAAATTTTCTTTAACAAGGATGAATTCACAAGCTGGCACCTGAGAATTATTTTCTAGGCTGCAGAGTGACACAAGACAATGTCAAAATTATCTTATTTATGGCCTTCCAGCCATGTTTAATGTGAAAGAACTGACAGAATTCCTCAATACTAGCAACATTTACAACAAATGCATTCCTAAGTACCCCAAGATTGTGGAACATCTTTGAAAGCTAAAGATGCATAAATAAAATGAACAATCACAAAGCAAAAAGTGTTTCCCATATTAAAGGTCAAGATAGCACCTCCACCAGTCCCACAACCCACATGCAGAAACATATGTCATAACAGACGCATTGGGCAATGTCATTGGAGCTATATTCTCTCAATGTATTGAAGGAGTTGAACAATTAATCACTGAAGTGATTCTGACCCATTGTCAGAAACTGAAGGCAAATATTCTAATAAATTTTAAGGCTTGATCTACTGGAGGAATACAGTCCCCAGTTCACTAAAACCCTGGCATAAACACAACACTGGATCTCTGACCCATTTTTAATTGTTTCATAATTTCCGTACAATAAAAAATAACATTGAAGTATGATCCTGCCTCTGAAACTTTTACTGCTGTCAGATAAGGAAACTGCATTCCCATCACCTTGAGTTAATAAACAATCTGCAATATGATGGAACATATAAAATTGATAAACTAATTAAAACGCCAGTTTCCAATATTATCTATATGTTGCCATAGAATTTTCTGCAAGTACAATTTTGTATTAAATGGCCACCCTATATATTTGGGACGTCTTTGTTTCGTTCTTTCTTTTGACAGACGGAAGAAATGGATGTTGTATGCTGTGCAGTAATCATATAGCTGGAAATTAAATACAGCGGGTCACATTACTAATGGATGGCACCACATTAAAGGCTAACACACTCCACTTATAACTCTGCTTTTTTGAGGCCGATACAAGATCATAATTAATCATCAACCTTGATTATCAGGAATGTAATCTAAGCTGCAGGAATGTGGAACAATAGTAATGATTTTTTAAAATTTATTTTGAATATCCTCGATACAAGAATTTCACTATGAAATACTCCTGTGTAATCACCATAATTGATTGTCAAAAATGTTCCCTTTTTTCTATCTGGGATCAAGCTTGCTACAGAAACATATGTCATTGCCAGGACTCTTCAGCTGCAACACGTGGGAATGGCTTTGAAAGCTGCAGGTCAACATATAAAAGCTGCTGCATTCTGTTTGTTATAGCTGGCACCAAACAATCCCATCCAAGTCTCAGCCGACATTGACCATCTTCCTACCAAACAGGATCATTTTAGCCCTGACTAGCAATATAATCCTTCACACCTTTCCCTGCATAATCTACATGAACTCAATAGGTCAAAGCCATGACTCTATCAGCTCAATTTTACAGCAGTCTTCATTACCCTGCACTAGGCCGAAAGGCATGTCCCGAGCCTGCACTTGCCAGCAGCAGATGCTGCTTGCAAACCTCCTAATTGGTTGCCGGCGGGCTCCACATGCAATTAAGGATGGTAGGTAAGCTCCTAATGCTGCTAGCCCAATCTGAGGGTTGACAGCTGTGAAGCCTTGGCAGCCCCGCTAGAATAGATCAGTGCTGCTGAGGCAGCTCAATGAGTAAAATTAAAATTTAGGAAGCAGAGGGCAGCACTGGCCAGGCCAACATTTATTACTCATCCCAAATTACCCTTGAGAAGGTGCTGGTTAACTACCTTCTCAAACTGCTGTAGTCCATGTTGTGTCAGCAAACTAGAGTGCTGTTGACAAAGGAGGTTGAGGATTTTAACCCAGCAACAGGGAATAAACAGCACTGTATTTCCAAGTCAGGATGTGAGTGGCTTGGAAGGAAACTTGCAGATGGTGATGCTCCCATGTACCTGCTGCTCTTGTCCTTCCAGCAGCTGTGAGTTTGGAAAATGTTGTCTAAGGGAGCCCTTGTATACATGTTCAGTGCTGCCACTGTGCATTGATGGTGGAGGGAACAAATGTTTGCAAATGTGATATCAATGAAGCAGGTTGCTTTATCCTGGATGGCTTTGAGCTTCTTAAGCATTGTAGGAGCTGCATTCATCCAGCAAGGGGAACAGATCCCTTGCAGGTGGTGAGCAGGCTTTGCGAAGTCAGGAGTGAGCTTCTCCTCACCAGACTCTTGACCTTTGATTATGTTGTATCCATTTAGTACAATGAAGTCACAACAACATCTTTCATGTTGCCTGCTCATTATCATGATTTCTGTGTGCAGCCAGTTCAAACAACATTTTACACTTGCTACACATAACAGTAGGGGACTGAAAATCAAATTTATAAGCACTACTTCAAGCCAGCCTGTGATGTTTAAAGCTGGCCTTCACCTCTTAAAGAGGGGAATGTGGCTGGAGCAGATGCTTGACATCCTTTATAAAAAAAAATTCATGGGATGTGAGTATCACTGGCTGGCTTGCTCATCACTAATTGTCCTTGAGAAAATGGTGGTGATTCACTTTCTTAAACCACTGTTGTCCATTTGATGTAGGTACACAGAGAGTGCTGTTAGGAAGAGAGTTCCAGGATTTTGACCCAGTGACAGTAAAAGTTCCCCTCCAAGTCAGGATGGTGTGGGATTGGGAGGAGAACTTTGTGAGCTGAATCAAACATGGGCAAGAGAGATGAGCAGATAAACATGGGAGAGCATTGAGCACCTAAGTTTTCAGGCACTGCACTTGAGGCCTTGATGGCAGAGATGAAAAGAGGAAGAGATGTTCTGCATCTATTGTGGAGCAAGAAGCTCTGCAGATACAAGATAAGAAGGCAGTGGAAATAGATAGCTACAGAGCTCAATGTCAGAGATTTAGGCCTGAGGATCTTGATGCAGTGCCACAGGAAGTTTAGTAATCTTACACAAGTGGTGAAGGTCAGTGAATGCATCTTCAAATGTATTATCTTAACAAAATCACTGCTCAATTAATCACATTACCATCACTGAACTACCAACAATCTTAATAGGCGAAGATGCAGAGTTAAGATTGATTTAATTCACCTCGACCTTACATACTCTGCATGATTGCAAGCCTCCCATCCACACCTCACAGATTGCATCTACTACCAGCTATTCAACCATGACAGATTGCATGATACTCAGTGACACACCTCACTCTCTCTCTCTCTACCTAGAAGTGGTCTATATTCTGAGGCAGCAGGAGTTAACCAGAAGTGGAGAGCAGTGCCTGGTGTTTGAACCCCCATGGAGGTGTCAGTGCATTATCAGAGGGACGTCACTGAGGCTGTGGCCAGCAGTGGGGCTGAATCTGTTGATGATACGGGTATCCTCCTACCTCATGATCCTCACATCCCACTCCTCCCACATTCCACAATCTCTTCTGATCACAATCTGCAGATGGTGGAAGCATGCACCTCTTCCCTAGCCCTCTCCACAATCCTCTCCTTGCCCTTGAGGCAGAATCTGCAAGTAGTGAGATAACAAATGTGAGTGGCCTGAAGCCAGGTCAGAGGACGGAGGTAGTGCATGTGCCAGCTTACCAGCAGGCTGAGTTACACAAGTTCCACCTAAGAGGATTCAGGTGAGAATTTTGATCGACCAGGAATAATAAAAGCAAAATACTAAGAATGCTGGAAATCAGAAATAAAAACAGAGAAAGATGGATAAACTCAGCAGGTCCAGCAGCGTCTGTGGAGAATGAAACAGAGTTAATGTTTCAAGTCCATGTTATCAGTGGAAGGGTCATAGGGACTCAAAACGTTAACTCTGTTTCTCTTTGCACAAATGCTGCCAGACCAATGGGTCTAAACACAGAAACGTTTTCTGCACTGGGAAATCTGCCAGAAATGTGGAGGAGCACAGAGGAGTCTCGCACACATGGGCCACATGGGTTTGACAGAGCTTGTAGCCCACACTTTCCATCATGACAGTGATGCTTAATGCCACCAACACCCTTGTGGTCCCAACCATGATGCAACATCTGACAGCTGATGTCTCAGCTTCCCTTGCAGCCCAATGAACTTCCACTGAAAGTAAGGGTGTGCAGTTGTCATGGCAGTACATTGCAGTGTTCAAATGGCTTGCAGGGCTGATTTAAATTGCTGAGGTGCAGCTCCAGGGGCATGACAGTGGCTCAGTGACAGCACGGTAGTACAGTGGTCAGCACTGCTGCTTCACAGCTCCAGGGACCCAGGTTCGATTCCTAGCTTGGGTCACTGCCTGTGGGGAGTTTGCATATTCTTTCCATGTCTGTGTGGGTTTCCTCCAGGTACTCCGGTTTCCTCCCACAATCCAAAGATGTGCGGGTTAGGCTGATTGGCCATGCTAAATTGCTGCTTATTGCCCCGGGATGTAGAAGTTAACGGGTTTAGCAGGGTAAATGTGTGGGGTTGTGGGGGTAGTGTCTGGAGTGGGATTGTTGGTGCAGATGTGGTGGGCCAGATAGTCTCCTTCTGCACTGTAGGGACTATATGATGACCCTCCACCCCCGCACCAAACCATCCCTCTCAGGCACTGTCCTTGCTGTTGTCTGTCATCCAGCCAGCCCAGACTTCTGCTCCCAAACTAAAATGATGCAGTCTGAACCTGGGGCGTCAAGGCCCAAAGAAGCTGAAGGTTATCCTCCAAGGACACCTGTAGTTGCCTCTACTGAAAGACTGCAACCTTCCATCAGTCATGCTGTTGCCACTGGGGAGGTACTTCATAAGAGCTCGAGGAAAGGCACAGGCACACAGAAGACAGGGAAAGCACAACGCAAATTAGTTTCCTTTTCAATGTAAAATGGCCTGGTTTAATTGATAAATTTGGTTTGAAAAGTTAGTATTGGCTTTATTTTTGATTCACGGCCGAGAGGACGATGTGATAGTCAGTGACACAGGAAGAGTGAGGTATGTGGGAAGGTCTGTGGATTGGAAATTGGGGTCAAACAAGTTCTTCAAATATAATCCAGGCAGAAATGGACTGTTCAGGTTGCAGGTTCCCTTCCTTCTCCTCATTTTCTGCTTTCTCCTTGTCTTTTGTCCTCCTCATGATCCTCCTACTTCTCAGCTTCTCACTGATAGCTGCTGGCAAGGATGACTCCCTCATGGTGTCAAGATTGTGTAACAAACATTGCGTTTTGAACATTGAAAGATTCACGCAATTATTCTATTATGTGATGATAGTAACAAATGCAATTAGTGCCAAACATTGTGGTTCATAAGTGATTACTTGTTAATCTGCAGCTAACAAATAAATACAGCACAAACTTCATCACTAAAACAGCAACATTTGGATATTTAACTGATAATTTGTTTCATAGTTACTAGAAATGGCATGAAGAGTCACAATGCTGCCATCGGTCAAATTTCAATAAAATATTACATAACTGACATCAAACTCTAACATTTATAGCAGATAAAGACAGCAGGTCTGTAGATAGCCACTTACAATCTGTCAAACAATAACTCATCTGTTTCCTCTACCATATACATAAACTTTAAATATGCACACAGACAGGAATAGCTTTGATTCACAGTATTTATATCAATGCTATCACAGATATAAATCACAATTTAAATTACAGTAATTTCTGGTGCATGGTCATGTGAGGGCAGTAAAATTATAATGGAGAGTAAAGATATTGCAATGAAAATTTAAGGGTTTATTTATTTTCTGGTCCACCCTACTGAACTTTGAGGCCTAGGAATTGGACAAAGCCCACAATGGCATGTGGTGAGGGAGCCTTCCTGTAGCCTGGTGCTTTGTTGTGATGGGTGAGTGAGATGCGTGAAACATGGGGTGGCCCAAGGATTGCATGGGAGAAAGCAGAAATCTGTTGAGCAAGTCAAAATCAGGAATCTCAATTCAATTGTATCAATTAATTTTGGCTAAGTGGCCACTTCAAATTGCAATTAAGTATAGTCATATATAGGCTAGACCAGTTAAAGACAGCAGTCCTCCTTTTAAAAACGCCAGGGATCCAAGTTCAATTCCGGCCTCAGCTGACTGTCCATGTGGAATTTGCACTTTGTCCCTATGTTTCTGTGGTTTCCTCTGGTTTCCTCCCACAGTCTAAAGATGTGGGGGTTAGGTGGGTTGGCCATGCTAAATTGCCCCTTAATACCAGAGTGATTAGCAGAGTAACTACATGGGGTTAAGGGGATAGGCCCAGTGGGAATGCTGTTGGTACAGTCTCGATGGGCAGAATGGCCTCCTTCTGCACTATCGGGTTCTATGATTATATGATTCTATGCAAGGGAATTAGTGAACCAGTAGTTCACATGGTCATCATTACCGAAACCAGCTTTGTATTCCAGGTTCAGTAATTGATTAAATTTAAATATCCCTGCTACCACGGTGGGATTTGAACACATGTCTCTAGAATATTGGTTCAGGCCTCTGCAATAATAATCCAAGAACATAACCAGTATGCGACCATGTCCTCAGATGTTTAGAATAGATGACGATGATGAAGTAAGAACAGCATTCAGATTTAATGATGACTCAATGGAATTACTGTTGAATACAATCAGGAGCGGGCAGCATATACTTTCTCCAGCAACGAGAGGGAGAAACCTCTAGCTCTTATTAAGAAGACGTAGCCCAAGGTAGCTGACGAGGGGAAGAGCAGGAGTGTGGTGCTCAGGGAGTGGATTTGACAAGGGTGACAGATGAGTCATCTCCGCCCCAAGATGAAAGCCAGTCGACTACACACCAACTAGAAATCCACCTGTGTGTGGTGATAACATGCTGGGGCTGGCCTTTATAGGGTGAGAATGGGACATCTGTCTCTCAGGGATAGGAGGACCCACCCTAGGGATTGGCCAGTAACTCTGTAGCCCCTATTCATGACAGAAGAGAGTAATGGTCATTGTTGAGGCTACAATCAATGCCCAGCAAAGAACAGAAGGTGAATTCCTGACTTAGTTAAGTCCAGGAATGTTGGGAGGGCTTAGCTGGGAGACTCCAACAAGGAGGAGAGGTGGGGATCAAGTTAGAGAGGCGAGTGAGAAAGGGCAAAGGGAGGATACCATTTTATTCGGGAGGGGTGGCGTAATCTCAAAGGAGGTATCCCTCGTCCTCTTCCTGCCCACCAGAAGACATTAAAGCTTCAAGCTTTTAGGTGTCCAGGTCACCAACAACCAGTCTTGGTCCCCTCATGCTGACACTATAGTTAAGAAAGCCCACCAACATCTCTACTTTCTCAGAAGACTAAGGGAATTTGGTATGTTCATTATGACTGTCACCAACTTTTATAGATGCATTCTTTCTTATTGTATCACAGCTTGGTATGGCTCCTGGTCTATCCAAGAGTGCAAGAAACTACAAAGGGTCGTGAACAAAACCTAGTCAATCACTCAAACCAGCCTCCTATTGGTACCCACTATCTACACTTCCCGCCACTTCAGAATAGCAGCCAGCATAACTAAGGACTCCACGCACCCTGGACATACTCTGTTCCACCTTCTTCCATCAGAAAAAAGATACAAAAGTCTGAGAACACGTACCAACCGATGAACAGCTTCTTCTCTGCTGCCATCAGACTTTTGAATGGGCCTACCTTGCACTTAAGCTACACACTACCTATGACTGTAATACCACATTCTGCACTCTCTCCTTTCCTTCTCTAGGAATGGTACGTTTTGTCTGTGTAATGTGCAATAAACAATACTTTTCACTGTATACCAATACATGTGACAATAATAAATCAAATCAAATTTAGTGAAAGTACAGGTCTGTTTGCATTCCTCCCGCCTTCCCCTGCAGACCGAAAAATTATGATGGAAGTGGGACGAGACCTTTAATTGGGAGTTAGATGTCCACTCAATAGGTCCAAGGATGGAGAGACTGTTTGGAGCTTTACCTGCCCACTGTAATATGGAGGACAGGTTTGGCATGGGTGAGAAGGCAAGCGGATCCTCATGATAATTGTACCCATAAAACTTGGAGGTGAAAGTTGTTGGAGAGGATTTCTGACCTACTTTACATGAATAAAGATTAGCATATTGTGGAACTCTGTTGTTACATAACACCATACATGCTGAAGGGGAATGCCAGTGGTTGTGTAAGATGTAGCTTTGCTTAAAGTGAAATTTACCTTTTTATTTAAAGTATCTGTTAATTTATGTTTAATTAGCAGTGGTTCTGATTCACATTTAAGAAAAAGTTACAAAAGTTACAGGTGCTCTGGTTTCCTCACATGCTCCAAAGATGTGTGGGTTAGGTTGATTGGCCATGCTAAATAGTCCCTTAGTGTCAGGGAGATAAGCAGGGTAAGATTGTTGTTGGTGCAGGCTCGATGTGCTGGATGGTCTCCTTCTACACTGTAGGGATTCTGTGATATTCCATGATGATGATTCATTTGGGGCCATTCAGTAAATACGGTTACTTTAGTTCATAGTTTCCCCACAGGGAGCAAGCATATCATGGGGAACTCAGTGGCTCCCAATCCAGAAAACATGAGCCAAAAGCATCTCAACTGTCAGGACAGGGATCTGAGCAACTTGCTTTTATCTCTGCAGAAGCAACACAGGATGTAACTGAGGGAAATAAGAAGGAAAGTATAGAGTGTCTGACCATATCTTCCAAATTTCCTTTGATATTGGGATGGTACCAAAGGAATGGAGAACAGCAAAAGTCACACCCTTTTTTAAAAAGGGGAGAAGGATAAATGCAGCAACTATACGCCAAAATTGATTAATAATAATGGCGGGGAATATTTTTAGAGACAATAATGCAGGATAAAAATAATTGGCATACGGAAAATTAAAGCTCCGATTTGTTAAAGGAAAATTGTGTTTGAGGAACTTGATTGAGCTTCTTGATGAGGTGATGGAGAGTGTTAAGAGAGGGGATTAAGGGTTGTGGGGAGAGGGCGGGAATGTGGAACTGAACCACGACAGATCAGCCATGATCTTATTGAATGGCGGGGCAGGCTCGAAGGGCGAGATGGCCTACTCCTGCTCCTATTTCTTATGTTCTTATGTACTGCATTTTATGTTGTATATATAGACTTTCAAAAGCCAAAGAATGGGCTTGTTTGCACAATTGAGGTGAATGAGATTGAAGGGATGGTGGTAGCATGGATACAAAATTGGCTCATGATAGAAAGTTGATAGGAATGAATGTTTGTTTTTCAGATTGGAGGGAAGTATACAGGTTGTAGAACTGGAGGAGATCACAGAGATAGGGAAGGGGCAAGGCCATGGAGGTAGTTGTAAACAAGGATGATAAATTTAAAGTCAAGATGTTGCTGAACTGGGAGAAAAGACTAAACCAATTTGCAAAGACCCCCATTGACATCAAAGGATTCATCATTAAGCAACCCCCCCCAACTGGAATAGTTAAATCGCTGAGCCAAAAGCAAAAATTCTGTGGATGCTGGAAGTCTGAAATAAATACAGCAAATACTGAAAATAGTTTGCAGGTCAAGCAACATCAGCGGAGAGAGAAAGAGTCAACATTGTAACCTTCCATCAGAACTGGAAAAAATAAATCAGTTTTAAGCAAATACAGAGACAAGGGAAGGTGTGTGATGGGTTGCTGTTGAAGAACAAAAGGGAAGATTTGAGATAGGGTGGAGTGCAGGAGTGATTACGTGAAAACAGAGATGATTATGCAAGGTTATATGAAATGATTTTGGGATAAGCAAAGAAGCAAAAGATTGGTCTGGAACAAACATAAATAGGAGTATTACATCTAACTGTAAGTGCCTGAATAAATGAGGTCAGAAAATGCTGAAATCAATGAGTCCAAAAGACTATAACAGGGTCCAACTGAAAGATGAGGTGATGTTCCTTGAACTCATGTTGAGCTAAATTGAAACAATATATGTGAAGAAAGGACAAAGAAGTCTGATTGGGATTGGATGGAGAATTGAAATGACAACTGACTGGATTGTTGAAGTCATACATATGGACTAAATTGTGGAAATCTCCCATGAAGAAAGACAAGAGATGTAACTGGATGGTCAAATTTTGACAGGACTCCCAGGAAGATAGATTTGTAAACTGCAGCATGCAGGAAGAATACTTTCAACTGCTAGTCACACTTGGTGATTTTTGTCTCCCTGTCCCAGAGGTGATTGCATGGTGATAGGCAAACATGAAAAAATTATTAAAAAATTACAAGTACATCACTGTTTCACCTGGAAGGAGTGTTTAGAACCATGGATGGTGGGAAAGGAGGAGGAGTTAGGGATTGAGTTGATGTGGGTGGAGTTGAGGAATAAAAAGGGAGAGATTACGATGCTAGGGGTATACTATAGGCCACCCAACAGCCCGAGGTCAGTGAAGGAAGGTATTTGCAGAGGCATTTTAGATAGGTGCAGAAAGAATAAGGTGGTTGTAGTGGGTGACTTTAATCTTCCTGGAGTGGATTGGAAGGTGCCTAGAGCTGGGGGTACGGATGGGGAGGAGTTTGTAAAATGTGTGTTGGAAGGGTCCCTGGAGCAGTATGTAACTAGCCCGACTAGGGAGGGGGCTATACTGGATTTAGTGTTGGGTAATGAGCCGGGGCAGGTGGTTGAGGTAGGCGAACATGTGGCTAACAGTGACCACAAGTCTGACTACTTTAGGATAAAAATGGAAAGGGATGAGTGCCGTCCGAAGGGGAGGGTGCTGAACTGGGGGAAAGCGAGCTATAGTCGGATTAGGAGGGAGCTGAAGGACACTGATTGGGAGGGGTTGTTAGCTGGCAAGTCCACGGTTGGTAAGCGGGAGGCTTTCAAGGGCAAACTGATAATGTTGCAGGAAAGACATGTGCCGGCAAAGAGGAAGGATGGGAAAGGCAGGATTAGAGAGCTGTGGATTACAGGGGGTATCAAAGACTTGGTTAGGAAGAATAGGGAGGCATATGTTAGGTCGAAACAACTGGGAACGGAGAGTGTGCTGGAGGAATATAGAGAGAGTAGGAGGGAGCTAAAAAGGGGAGTTAGAAGGGCGAAAAGAGGGCATGAAATGGCTTTGGCTGATAGAATTAAGGAAAATCCAAAAGCATTTTACTCTTATATTAGGAGCAAGAGAGTGGTTAGAGGGAAAATTGGTCCTCTTAGGGACAAAGGAGGGGAGCTATGTATCAAGTCTGAGGGAATGGGTGAGATCTTGAATGAATACTTTGCGTTGGTACTCACGAAGGAGAGGGGTTTGGTGTCGTGTAATGTCTTGGAGGGAGCTGTAGATCAGTGGAAGGAAATATCCATTACGAGGGAGGAAGTGCTAAGGCTTTTAGGTAGCATAAAAACGGATAAAGCTCCAGGGCCTGATGGTATTTATCCCAGGCTGCTTAGGGAGGTGAAAGATGAAATTGCTGGGCCTCTGACACAAATCTGTGTCTCTTCCTTGGACACAGGTGAGGTCCCAGAGGACTGGAGGGTAGCTAATATGGTACCGCTGTTGAAAAAGGGTAGTAGGGATAACCCTGGTAATTATAGACCAGTGAGTTTGACATCGGTGGTAGGAAAATTATTGGAAAAAATTCTTAGGGATAGGATGTATGAGCATTTGGAGCATTGCGATCTGATTAGGGATACGCAACATGGCTTTGTACGGGGGAGGTCTTGCCTGACGAATCTGGTGGAATTCTTTGAGGAGGTGACAAAAACGGTTGACGATGGGCGAGCCATTGATGTCATCTATATGGATTTCAGTAAGGCGTTTGACAAAGTCCCTCACGGTAAGCTGGTAGAAAAGGTTAAGGCACATGGGATACAAGGACAGGTAGCTAGGTGGATCGAAAACTGGCTGGGCAATAGGAGACAGAGAGTAGTAGTGGAAGGGTCCTTTTCTGGCTGGAGGTCAGTCACCAGTGGTGTGCCGCAGGGCTCAGTACTGGGACCTCTCCTCTTTGTAGTATATATAATCGACTTGGAAGAGGGCGTACGTGGTGTGACCAGCAAGTTTGCGGATGACACCAAGATGGCAGGATTGGCAGATACTGAGGAGGACTGTCAAGTCACACAGCAGGATATAGATAGGTTGGTATATTGGGCAGATAGATGGCAGATGGAATTTAATCCTCACAAATGCGAGGTGATGCATTTTGGAAGGAATAATGCAGGGAGGAGTTACGTGATAAAAGGTAGACCGATTAAGAGTACAGAAATACAGAGGGACCTGGGAGTACAGGTGCACATGTCTCTGAAGGTGTCAACACAAGTAGAGAAGGTTGTGAAGAAAGCTTATGGAATGCTAGCCTTTATAGGAAGGGGTATAGAGTATAAGAGCTGCCGTCTAATGCTTCAGTTGTACAGAACGTTGGTTAGACCGCATTTGGAGTACTGCGCCCAGTTCTGGTCACCTTATTACCGGAAGGACGTGGAGACCCTGGAGAGGGTGCAGAGGAGGTTTACCAGGATGTTGCCTGGCATGGAAGGACTGAGTTACGAGGAAAGGTTGGAGAAACTGGGGCTCTTCTCTTTAGAAAGATGGAGATTAAGGGGGGATCTGATAGAGGTGTATAAAATAATGAAGGGAATAGATAGAGTCAACAGTGGTAGGCTTTTCCCTAGATTGGGGACGATTACAAGAGGTCACGATCTAAGGGTGAGGGGGGAGAAGTATAATTTGTATACGAGAGGAAGGTTCTTCACGCAGAGGGTCGTGGGGGTATGGAACGCGCTGAGTAGGGTGGTGGAGGCAGGCACATTGGACGTGTTTAAGGTTTACTTGGATAGACACATGAGCGAAACAGGGATGGAGGGTTATAGTAGAGGGTATTAAATAGGGTCAGAGCCTCGGGACGACACCAGAAATGTAGTATTACATGTTAATGTTTTGTCTTTTTATTCCTCAGGTGTCGGTCCACCTTGTTGTCAAACAAGGGGCATGCACACGGTGGGTCGTGCGTGGGCTGCTCTTGGAGGTTCCGGGAGTGGCCTAGTACTTTGTGTCATTGTGTATGCTTAATCCTGGACCAGCAGATGGGCACCGCAACAGCTCAGTGACTATCACTGCTAGCTGTGCAGATACATGGATTTGGGCCTGTGTCTGTGGGAGTTTGCGTATTCTCCCTGTGGTTGCATGGGTTTCCTCCGGGCGCTCCGGTTTCCTCCCACACCCCAAAGATGTGCTCTTAGGCTGATTGGTGTACCAAATTGACACTATTCTCCCCTGAATCTGGCTACATTAGGGGTTCCATTCACATACACAGAGGGCAGGGTAGGTGTAGGAAGATGCGGCGGCGTGGGCTCTTTGGGCCGAAGAGCCTGTTTCCCGTGCTGGGTTGTTCTTTGTTCTTTGTAAAAGGGACGTTGTTACTTCTCTTGAGCTGGCATGAGGAGGGAAGGAGTTATTGGGGATCATTAAGACTCAAGTTGGAAGGCTGAAAGAGGAGGGGAAGATGTGTTTGGCATCGTGCTGAAGATGGCAGAAATGGCAGAGGATGATTTATTAAATGTGGAGTCTGATCAGTTCTGGAAGGCTGTCGTAAATAGAACGTACATGGCTGATGACCCTGTCAACCAGGGTGGAGAGGATTCCTTGGTTGAGGATAAAAGAAAAATGTAACACAGATGTGGCAAATGGCATCATCAGAATAGATGCGATAAAAGATGGGGAAACTGGGAGAATGAGTCCTCAGCAAGGTATGAAGAACTGTAGTCATGGTAACCGTGGGCTATTGGCAAAATATTGGTAGAAGGACCATGAATTCTGGTCAAATGGAAATGAAAGTCAAGAAAAGGAAGGAAAGAGTATGAGATGTGGAGGAGGAAGGGTGAAAATTGAAAGCAAAGGTGATTAAATTTACCAGTTTGGAGTCAGAGCAGGAAATGGCATCAAGCCATCAGATGCCAAATAAATCTTACACTTTGCCATGTTTTCACTATTCCTTTCACCATCCTCTCTCTGATCCCAATTAGTCCTAAGGAAAGGTCACAGTTTTATTATCTTACGTCCTCACCTCAAGCCCGATGCGATATGCACTTGTAAATTACCTCCATGGTGTAAGATGTCAAAATACCTTAATTTATTCTCTATTAGACATCACTTCTATCAGTGTAATTTGCACGAATATAGGTAAGACATCACATCTCACAACGTGATCTGTTTGTCAGAATTAATTCATTTCATCCAGAAATCTTTGCCCATTTTCAGGGCTACCTGCATGTTGTGTTAATCTGTTTTTGTTGCTTTGGTGAGCAGGTATGTTGCAATTTAAACTACCAGGGTGACATGCTCTCTGGTTGCTATCACATCTTCGTTGTCAAGCTACAGTAAGGGTATTATGAAGCAGCATTATTTTGGCTTTCCCTTCAGTGGTTCTCTTGATTGGAGTTGACGGGGAAACAAAAAGAGCAATAGACAGCCAGGCAAGAAAGAAGGACGAAATCAGCCTACTTTTAATCTTCACCCCCTTTACCACCACCCCAGTGCTCACCCTTCATCCCCACTGCAACAATAATAGGTCCTGCAGATCTTGTGGGGAACTCTGTGATAAGCTCTACCTTCAGCCATACACTTGTTTAGAAAAGTACTAAATGAATTATGCAGCCTTCTATATTGTAACCAGCTTCCCCATTCAAATGTCAGAACTGTTCTGCCCGTGATGGTCAACATCTTCACACTTCTCAACTTCATCACAGGCACTCTCTAAACTGTAGACATAGAATCTACAATATCAGTCGAGGCTCCCAGAAATCAGCCACAGCTGACACTAGCAATCAGTGATGGCCAAAATCACTCCTCTTGCCTTTATCATTGTAACCAATTCATTGAAATATATTAACTCAGGGTTACGGGATGCGAGCACAGGAATAGATGTGTTTCTGTGAGCTCGAGTGCTATTCATCCTTTAATCCTTTCATTTATCACGCTCATGCAACCTATACTTACCTAACCCTGGAGTGAGAACTCTATATTAATATCTCTAGAAGAATTCAGGCTGAACATTTGTGATAAAATGCCGAGAAATATTAAGAAAATCATCAACAAAAGAGAGCAGTCAAAATGAACTGGGGTGGAGATGACTTCTCAACATGGTGACTTAATCCACAGTCTTTCGATCTGGCACTCTATAAGGTTTTACAGCTGATGACTGTTAATATTATTGTCACTGATGAAAAATTTGGCTTGTTCACGCAGAGCAACAGTCCTGATGCTATCGAACTGTAGAATACTTATAAAAGACTTGAAGTGGAGTAGAGAATCCTAACTATCGAAAATGCAACTTCCTCATTGAGGCCCACTTAACATTTACAATCCTTGGAAAAACAGCTACAAGGCATGACAAAATCCCAGGGTAATCTGGAGAAACAAGGCCAGAAGAAAAACGTCCAGGTTCTTGGTTTACCAGAAGGAGCTAAAGGTAAACTCCCAGTTCAATTCTTGGCTACCATATGTTCTTAATCTGGAGATGAAAACTGGACATATTAAGTTAGAAAGGCATACCGTATCCTATTGCTGAGGCCAAGGAACAATCAAAGACCCAGGTCCATAACTATTCATTTTCATAAAATCAGAGATCACCAAAGAGTATTGCAGGCAGCTACAGATAACAGGGATTTGCTCTATGATAGAGCAAGGGACTCTTCTAATATTTTTCAGCGATACAACAGAGGCATAGGGATTTCAGTAAAGTAGGAAAATGGCTGAAGGCTACTGGGGTGCCCGATTGGATCCTGCTACACTGAGAGTGACATTTGACAACTCTGTAAAGATATTTGACAATTCAGCTAAGGCCATGGCTCTTGTGAACTCCATGAAGGTAATACTTTGGAGTAACAATCTGCAGTTCACTTTAAATTCTGGACTCTATTCTTGGTCAATATAATGCCTTCTGATTCTGTGTTGTTCTTTATCATGCTGACAGGGGTGATTGAGTAATTGAGCACTACAGTGAGTTTTTTAATCCTTCAGAATACCAGGAGCTTCCATTTGTCATTAATTGAAAACACTCCTCAGCATGCTCCTTCTAGTTAAGGTGTGCACTGTGCAGATATTCAATGAACCTAAACAACTAATCAGCAAGTTTTATGACACTTTATGTTCCAGGTCCTATGTGAATATATTAAATACTCAGCGGTATTGGGAAAAAGACTTTACAGTGAATATTGCTAAGAAGACATGGGCGATATATGGGAAAATGCCAATAGAATCTCAGTCTGGAATAGAATGAAGGAGACTTAGCTTAAAGTGTTACATCATCTGCATGTTACACCAAGCTTAAGACACAGAATTAACCCTACCATATATTTGCTGTACCAAAAGTGCAAAGTAATCAGGGAAAACTACACATATTGTGTTTGGCCCTGTGTCAAAATTAAATCCTACTGTCTGGCATACTTAAAGAGTTTGAGAAGATATTTGAAATGACCTTAGGATTTGATTCTTTGTTTTTAATTCTGGGGATTCTAGATAGAAAGATAATTGACATTAATGAAGACAGCTGTATAATATCCTAACACTTGCAACTCGCAAGAATATCTTAGTGAAAAATCTCCTTCAGTTTAGAATTGGCATACAATTATCATGGACTGTATCTCAATGGAATTCCTAACATGTATACGCCAGTCTAAATCAAATGCATTCTGAAATGTATAGGGCCCCTATCTCAAACATATAGGTTCTGGAATGTCTGCTTTGCTCCTACAAGGTTTTTCATAAGCTATGTGGCATTGCCTTTAACATACTGTGCTCGAAGGTGCTCACTATGTTGACATGTTCTTATGCTTTTATCCTCCTTTCCACCACCCTCCCCCCCATCTTCTCACTTGTCCTTTCAATTGTTTTTGTATAAATGGAAGTGCTGGGTATAATGAACAAGCTGAACCAATTACATTGGTGTCCTCCCGTATTCTTCTACATTCACATAATGATTGTGCTGTACTGTTCCAATTTTGAGGCTATGTTGTGTCATTTGTAAAAATCGAAAAACTGTAGTAAAAATATATAAAATGAAATAATTAACTGCCCTCTGAGGTCTAGTGGGCTGCCTCACCTGGGCATTTCTTGTACCTTCTACTCTCAACAGGAGTAGCTGAAGATAAGCATCAGAAGGGAATCTCCCATGCAGTAACAGGCAGGGGGTGTAACTAGAAGGACTCCCTAGAAGATAACTTATAACTTGGCACTTGGTTCCCCCATTCTGGCTGTCCGCCATGTGCAGCCCCCCCCCCCCCCCCCCCCCCCAACCCTGCATCCCACTCATATGCTGGCAACTCACCCTGAATATTTATGTGAGGCCAGAGGAATAATTTCTTGTGATCCTTCAGCCTCCAACTTTGGGAACTATGCAATTTCTACCCCACCCGCTTCGAGATACTCGTCGAGTACCATAGACACGAGGCCACCCTTGTGCTCTACAATAGGCTTTCCCATTTAGTCAAAATAAAGAGCTTAATTGGTGTGCTATTCTGCAGGATTAGTGAATTTGTATTAATGTTTCTGCTGCCCAAATCCCTCCAATATTTGAACATAAAATTCTTAATGTTGAAATATCTATGAATTATTGATTGAGATGTGGAGTTACATCCTGGTTATTAGCAGTACTGAACAAGGGATGCTAACTGACTGCTGATGTGTGTGATAAGATACAACATTTCTATATGTTCTGCATGTTACACTTACTGAAAGTGTCTGGAATTTGCATTAATTTTACCACTGTTCTTGCAAGTATAGTTAAATATATATTTTTTTAAATCATTAAACCGGCATCAATCATCTTCTCCGAATTCTAACGTTTCAGTTAACAAATAATGGTGGAAGTGAAGTGATACTTGACTCAAGCAGGCAGCTTATAATGAGCAGTCACCACTTCATTCCAATGGCCCTTTTGTACTGGAAACCATCCAGAATTCTGCCAGCTCCTGCCAGTGCTAAGCACCCAAATATATTGCAGAGCCGGATCTGCAAAAATTGAACAACTGTATGTATCTATGGATCGTGATCCCTATGGTTATGTTGGGATTCATTTTTTGATGCATTGACCTTGCTAGGTCAATATGGGGTTGGTGGTAACCCATGCGGCTGGAACAATCTTCTGCATCCATCTGCCCTCCTATGCATGGGGTAGTGTTGTATCGCTGCACCCCCCACCACCCCAAGACAGAGTGCAGGACGGAATGGTTTAAGTACCCTGTACACGTATAGAGAGAGTGACTGGAGAACAACTGAAGGGCCACCACAGTGGAAAAGAAAAGCCAGCTTTGCCTCACTGGTTCAGTTCCTGCAGATTTGCACAGTTGAGGAAGTTCTGCTCCTTACAAGTAAACACAGTAAGAAGTCCAACCAGTTTATTTGATAGTAAACCCACAAGCTTTTGGAAATACTATTCCTTTGTCTGGTGCGTGGAAAGTTCTGATCAGAGAAGGGCATATAAAGACATACACAGTTTACAGAATACTGATTAGAATGCGAGTCTTTACAGCTAACCTGCTATTCAAGTCTTAAAGATGCAGACAATGTGAATGGAGATAGCATTAAGCATAGGTTAAAGAGATTGTATTGTCTCCAGACAGGACAGTAAGTGAGGTGTTGCAGTTCTGGCAATTCATGTGGGTTACAGATAGTGCGACATGAACCCAAGATCCCGTTTGAGGCCATCTTCATGTGTGTGGAACTTGGCTATCAGTCTCTGCTCAGCGACTCTGTGCTGTCGTGTGTCGTGAAGGCCGCCTTGGGGAACACTTACCCGAAGATTAGGACCCGAATGGCTGTAACCGCTGAAGTGTTCACCAACAGGAAGGGAACAGCCTTGCAGGTTAGCTGTAAAGACTCGCATTCTAATCAGTATTCTGTAAACTGTGTGTGTCTTCATATGCCCTTCTCTGATCAGAACTTTCAACACACCTGACGAAGGAACAACGTTTCCAGAAACTTGTGGGTTTACTATCAAATAAACTGGTTGGACTTTAACCTGGTGTTGTGAGACTTCTTACTGTGTTTATTCGAGTCCAACACCGGCATCTCCACATGCCTTACAAGTAAGACAGGTTGTAGAATTCCCAAAACAGCAGAGACCTGACACAATCAGATCTCTACAATTTTTTGCCCATCACAGTTATGGCATGAATCTGGTGTAACCCCCAAGGAAATTCATGCAAGAAAGGCAAAATCTGGGTTCAGCTCACCAATAGCTCAGGCCCAGCTATAGGTCATAGATAAGCCATACCAAACCTAGATTTTATCAGTCACTGGCAAATATAAAAAATGCCCAAAGGATTTGGCTAGTAGCATAATGAACGAACATTTACAAAACTGTAAACAAACACAGGGCATTCTCTTTAAACTAGACTTGACTGCAGGCAGGCAGGTGTGGATTACATTATTCTCAGATCCTTGAGACAAAAAGGGTTCAATCATTTTCTCATTGATGAATTAACAATGTGACTGGACCCCACCCATCTCAAAGACTGTACCTTCATCCTGCTCTAGTTTCCTGGTCTGACCTCATTAGTTTTTGGAATGGAAGCAGTAAAACCACTGCTCATTGTTTGCCTGCTGCTAGGAGGGAGAAATTCAGCAGTGGTGCTGCTGCATTTAAACCATTGATTTCCTTCTCACCAAAATAAGATCCAGATGTGAAGTTTTTTGGGGAACTAAGGATGGAAAACACTATACTTAATGGAGAAGGATGACAGAAGCAATGGCAGAAAGTTCAATCATCCCATGAATTGCAAATGATACAGAAAGTGGTGTAATAACTTCAAAGTTGGCCAAAGTGATTGAAAAGACCATTCTGCACTCACATCCAATAGATCAGGTAGGATATGACAAACTTCCTGAGCTATCATCACCCAGGTGACAAGAAAGAGATAGTCATCAACTTCAGGAAGTGTAGTGCAGTCTATTATCACAATGGGGATGAAGCAGAAATGGTTGAAACCTTCAAGCTTTTAGGTGTCCAGATCACCAACAACATGTCCTGGCCCCCAACGTCGACACTATCATTAAGAAAGCCCACCACCGCCTCTACCTTTTCAGAAGACAAAGAAATTTGGCATGTCAGCTACAACTCTCACCAACTTTTACAGATGCACAATAGAAAACATTTTTTCTGGTTGTATTACAGCTTGGTGTGGCTCCTGCTGTACTCAAGATTGCAAGAAACTACGAAAGGTTGTGAATGAAGCCCAGTCCATCACACAAACCAGCCTCCCGTCCATTGACTCTGTCTACACTTCCCGTTGCCTCGGAAAAGCAGCCAGCATAATTAAAGAGCCCACACACTGCGGACATACTCTCTTCCACCTTCTTCAACGGAACCTTCTTCCATTGGGAAAAAGATACAAAAGTCTGAGGTCACATACCAATCGACTCAAGAACAGCTTCTTCCCTGTGGCCATCAGACGTTTGAATGGACCTACCTCACACTAAGTTGACCTTTCTCTACATCCCTACTATGACTGTAACACTACATTCTGCACTCTCTCCTTTCTTTCTCTATGAAGGTATGTTTTGTCAGTATAGCATGTAAGAAACAATACTTTTCATTGTATACTAATACATGTGACAATAATAAATCAAATCAAATCAAAGAAAACCGGCCAATTCACAGGGGAGTATCTAGATTCAGTGATAGATCTTGTTAAACCTAAACCACTGTACGAACTTACATCGTGTGCAACAATAGGTTTTGCTAGCCTCAAAACAGAGGTGTTTAAAGGAGTCTCCATCTCTAGTCGGACAGCAGTGGTCTCCAGCAGGAATATGGTGTTCTTGCCTGTCACATTGTTTTAACTCCGCCTTTTCACATTCAAAAGGAACAGGTCACACATAACCAGTGTTGAACAAGTTCTGTTGGTGGAGGAGCACCAAATTTGAAAAAATTAAATGCATGTGAGAATTAAGTTTTCTAACTCACTGGAAGCCAAATAGGAGAAATATACCGAGACAGAGAAATAGAAGGCTACACAGATCAGGTTATTAGGGGCAGAGCAAGGAGAAACAGAGGTCCTTTCAGCTTCATGTGGATTGTCAAAATATAACATTAGTGGTGCACCGAGCCAATGAATCATATAACTATTTGCACTCTTTAAATCCTAAAACCTGATTTAACAGAAGAGGTCAGATAATAAGTTCACCAACTTTGTATAGCCTCAGCACCAGCCTGGATACACCACCACCTTGAGAGAAAGTGGTTAGTGAATCACTGAGATAAAGGCAAAATGCAGCTGTAATCTGAAACAAAAACACAAAACGCTGGAAAATCTGAGCAGGTCTGACAGTATCTGTGGAGAGAGGATAGAGCCAAAATTTCGAGTCAGGATGACCCTTCGTCAGAGCTGTTGTTGTGGTCAATCACTGAGTCTGACTGAGGAGGTTGAAACGGGAGTGGAAGTTTGAGACACTGCATTCCTTCACAGTGGTTAGAGAAATTACCCTCCTCACAGAAGAATCTAGGGATCCAGAAGTCAGGGGCTCAGTTTTAAAAAAGAATAATGATTCAGAGCTCGAGGTTTTATATGAAGCCGGTGTAGACAGTTTCCACAGTAATGATTAAGATAATGGAGAACAAGGAGGAGGCCAATACCCATATTTAGAATACATTGCAGGAAGCCTCTCATGAGCACCTGGAGACTGTAACAGCTTGGGAATTTCTGAAGCAACAAAATCCCAGAATGAATATTGCAGATTTAGAATCTGCCAACTGACTATTTTATCCTTATGTCCAATTTGAAAAATCTTTATGTCAAAGATGAGATGTCTTTATGCTCCTTCTTCTTCATTTTTTTTATATATTCATTCAAGGGATATGGACTTTGCTGGCTAGGCCAGCATTAATCGCCCATCCTTAAATGGCAGACATCCCATCATCAGAACCGTACAGCAAACAACTCCAAAATTTGACTCCTGTTTCCTTTTATCCCTATTTTGTAAACGCATGGAACTGTTTTCATGTAAAAGTTGCTCCATGAATTTTGGCTGCTGATTCACATCAATGTTCAATCTAAAATCATGTCTTGATTATGTTATGGTTGCCAGGGAGGTCTATATAGACTCCATCTAAATCCAACTCCAATTTAAGTTTAATAACACCTTTCCTAAGTCTTGAGAGCATGATTGGGGGTGGAGAGGTAGCATAACTGTTTAAAATGGCCATCCTTCAAACTGCCTGGCTGAAAATGGGTATTTTGTTATTTAATTAGATATGGTGTGGATTTAACACCTTAAAAATGCTAAAATCTGCTGGGTGCTGTGTTTATTTTCCCTCAATGTAATATCTGTTCTAGGTGTTTAGATATTATAGGTTTATAACACACCTAGAATGAAGGTTTCAGTGGCTACACTTGCAGAACTAGACTGTTCCATATCATTCTCTCCAATAGCCCCTGCCTTGGATCTTGCTGGCAGCATTCGCGCGGCCCTGCTTAAAGGGCAGGCCGGGAACAGGAATCTATCCCTGGGAAAGAGGCAGACGTGTGCGTCCGGTTCAAACGTGCTGCAATTATTATTCCTAGACGTAATTGTCGTGCGTTGAAAGTAAAATCGTTTTGGGAATCAGAAAGGGACAGGGAAGAGCCCAAGGCTCCCGCGCACACATTTCTCCACATCCCTTAAATCGCACCAAGCCTCGCATTGTTTTGACTGCTTTGTTCAGTTTGGTTACCTCAGTTCCGCTGGCGCTTGCGGGACTGCTGGCGATTTTTTTCTCTCTCTTCACTTTGACAATCTGAGTGCAGGCATGCGATGACGTTGCAAGCTTTCCGAAGCCAGAGTGCAGAAAGCAAAGCTTCCTTCAGAGGCTGGGTCCACATTCACCCGATGTAAACTGCGGCTCCTTCCTGTACCCCCTGTACCTGAAAGAGCAGAGATAGCCTTGCTACTGCTTGCTGACTGACTGACTGCAGTGTGACTTCGCTCAAGTTGGAGACTTCGATTCACAGTAGAAATGGTAAGTTACGTAAAAAAAAGTTAAGACCTGAAAGTTTTGCCTGGCCTAGTTCAAGAAGTTAATTTACAGAATCTAGGCTGATCACATAAATGCGTCTCTTAGTTGTTGATGTACTTTAATCTTTCAAAAGGCAATCTGGTTTAGTAATCAATTCTGTGTGTATGACATGATAGCAGTTCATTAATGTTTTTATTTTCTACAATTCGCAGTTTCGTAGTATATGCCTTCCCCCTCCCTATTTCCAAAGTAAATATACTAGTATGTTCTGTATAAATCCTTGTTTGGGGTTTATGAGATGTCAAAATTCAAGGACATGTATTCATTGAGTAATTTGACCAACACGCTCATGAGCAAAGACGTTCATATTGATCAGTTGAATATTTCAGATAACCCATACTTGCTCTTCCTCTTATTATACCATGAACATGCCATTTTATCCATACTTGTTGCTGATGCATGGTTAAAGTACTGCTTCTGAGTAATTGGCTACTTGCCTCCTTGCTGTGACATGCGATTGGGTTCTATTGCATCTCATGCTTATCATGAGTTTTTTGTTCATTCATGGGTTGTAGGCATTGCTGCCAAAGGTGGAATTTGTTGCCTGTCTCTAATTGCCTTTAAGAAGGAAGTGGTGAGTCACCTTCTTAAACCGTTCCAGTCCTGCAGTGTGGGTCTGTCCATAGTGTTGTTAGGGAGGGTGTTCCCGGATTTTGACCTAGTGACAGTGAAGGAAAGGTAATATATTTCGAACTCAGGATGGTACTGACTTAGTGAGTTTGCAGATGGTGATGTTCCCTGCTGTCTTTGTCCTTCTAAAAGGCAGAGGTCATTTGGAAAGTGCTGATAAAAGAGCCTTAGTGAGTTGCTGCGGTGCATTTTGTAGATGGTACATTATGCTCCAGTGATGAAGGGAGAAAGTGGTGGTTGGGGTGCCAATCAAGCAGGCTAATTTGATCTGGATGGTGTTGAGCTTCTTGAGTATTGTTGGAGCTGCATTCATCCAGGCAAGTGGAGCATATTCCATCATAATCTTGACTTGTGCTTGCTTAATGGTGGAGGCTTTCAGGAGTCAGGAAGTGAGTTATTCTGTGCAGAATACCCAGTTTCTGCTATTGTAGTCACAGTATTTATGCAGTTTGCCTATAAATAAGTTTCTAATTAATTGTAACTGCAAGGCTGTTGGTGGGGAATTGAGCAATGGTAATGTCATTGATAGTTAGATTCTTTCTTGTTGGAGGTGGGTCTTTGCCTGGCACATGTGACATGAATGCAACTTAATTAGTGAAAACCTATATTCACCAGGTCTTGCTGCATGAGGGCACAGACTGATTTTCTGAGGAATTACAAATCAGACTGGATTCATGTAATAAGTAAATATCCCACTTCTGACCAAGATGTTTGGACCTAGAATCTCCTGCAGCAATGTTCCAGATTTTGGACACTGAGGGATAATTTAGCATAGCCAATCCACCTACCCTGCACATCTTTGGAGTGTGGAAGGAAACAGGAGCATCCAGAAGTAACCCATGCAGACATGAGGAGAACATGCAAACTCCTCCTGGTCACCGAAGGCTGGAATTGAACCTGGGTTCCTGGTACTATGAAGCAGCAGTGCTGACCACTATGCCACCCTTTTTCAATATTGTCCCTTTATTGTAGAAGCAGCCGATTTTGTTGCAGCATGGCTCCGTCATGGTGGTCTCTTGCCAATACATTATGCAAAAATATATGATTCACACGTGAACTCCAAAGTGAGTGGTAGTGTTGGCCTTTAGAACAATGGAAGGTATTATATCCTGACTTCCATACAACTGTTCTTTCCAGCACTGATTACAGGATAACAGTAGTGGGACACTTTGTTTCTTTTTTTGTTCTCTCCTTAACATGTAACTGAGGCCAATTAAGCAATAAGTTTGTACTTGGGTCTTTCATGATCTAGATGATTCACTGCCAGAATGGGCAGTACTTTTACAAAAAAGCCTGGTTTTTAGTGGAACAGTGTTGATTTCTTGATGTTAATAAATATGTTCTGCTTTTAAAGGTTCAGTAACTTCACAAACCACTGTTTGAATAAAAAATATTTGTGTATTTGGTTAAACCTGTCATATTGGGTTCCGTTTTCCCATGTGAATTAATGTTGCTTCTGCAGAAATTCTTGCAGTCATGTCCTGACAGCCAGGTTAATGTCAGTAATTGAAACATTTCTGATGCTCAAATTATAAGGTGTGACTTCCATAATTTGCTGTTTAATGCACATTAGTGCTCAACAGTAGGTGTGGGGATTGGCATTGATGCAAATTTACTCCCTTGCACAATTTGTGTTATCTATTTCCACAGGGGTTGATGAACATGTATGTTTTGAGTATTAATGCAATCAATATTCATCACAGCATAGTGATATACAATCAGGAGGGAGTGCAATGGGAGTCCTCAATGTTGAAGTCTCATTGCATGTCTGAGGGAGGCAAGGAAGCCAGCCTCCTGCTGCTTTACCACAACTGCTCTCCATCATGATGAACTGAACTTCTAAGAAACGCTGAGGGTAGCCTGCATGTAACGTATTCCAGGTGGAGAATCTTAGCATCTATCACCAAGGATGGATTGGTAGCATTACTACTGACCAAATCCTGAATGAAATATCTGCTAACCTGGGCCTGTATTAAGCGATTAGACAGAAAAACTGTCAGATTTTCAATTTGAGATTGAGTCATGACTTATTCAAGACCACACAGGTATATACCATGATTATGAGTGACAATAGATTTATTAAGCAGCACAAGTTAAACTATGTGGTACTTAACATTAGGTAGCCAGTTATCTACAGCGCCAGTCCTTGCCTGCTGGATAGCAGTGCTACCATGTTTTCAAGTGTTCTATTGGCTGACAATCTTTGATTCTTTCTTTGTTGGTGTGCACTAATGTCTCGAAGTGTATTACTTTCATCCTTTTCAGGATACTGGTGCTTTGTCATACTAATATGTTTGAAAATTTGGGTTATATCTTTGTTCCCCACTGACCGCTTAATGATTCAACAAGCTAATGTGATTGAAATAGAATTAGCAACTTTGTGAACTCGCACTTGTTTGTGCTGACCTTCCTCATCTCTGCCATTATTTGTAATGCCGAAAAACATGGCTTTTCAATACTCAAAGGGCGAACGTTTCTCTAACACAAGCACTTATTCAAGTATGTCAAAATCGTATTTAATTATCATATTTACCTATTACATTCAGCAAGACTTCAGTTACTTTTCTAATATTAAAGCAACATGTTACTGCTGTGGAGAAAACATAATTCATCTAAACTAGGGAACTTCTACCTGTGTAAATTAATTTTAATTAGTGTCTGCCACCACTCCAGTTGTTCCAGAACAGCTCCAATACAGGCATCTACCCAACAATGAGGAATATTGCTTATGTATGTCCTGTCCACTGAAAGCAGGACAAGTCCAGTTTGGCTAATTGCCCACCCTGTTCATATATTCAAAATCATCAGTAAAATGATGGAGGTATTATCAACAATGCTATCAAGCAGTAGTTACTTAATGAATAAACTGCTCACTGATATGCAATTTGAGCTCCTCTAGGAATTCTTGGCTCCAGGCTGAATTACAGACTTGATCAAAACATGGGCAAAAGAACTGAATTCCAGAGATAAGGTGAGAGTGACAGCCCTTGACATCAAGGCAACATTTGACCAGGTATAGCATCAAAGAACCCTAACAAAATTAAAATCACCAGAAACTGGGGAAAACTCCCCACTGGTTGGGTCATATCTAACACAAGGAAAGATGGTTTAGGTTGTTTGAGAAATATCATCTCAGCTCAGGGCTTCACTGCTGGAGTTCCTCAGGGAAGTGTCCTATAATCAACCATCTTCATCTGCTTCATCAATGACTTTGCCTCTATCATAATGTCAGATGTGGGGATGTTCATTGATAATTGCACAATGTTCAGTTTCAGTGCAATTCCACAGATGATGAAACTCTGCTTGCAGCAAGATCTGGATAACATTTGTCTTTTGCTGAGAAGTGCCAAATAACATTTGTGCCACACCAAGTGTCAAACAGGACCATCTCCAATAAGAAAGAGTGTAGCCCTCTCCTCCTGACATTCAATGGTCTTACAATGCTAAATTCCCCAATATCAACATCCTGAGGAGACACCATGAATCAGAAACTTAACTGAGTCACCTGATAAATACTGTGGCTAAAATAACGGGTTTTAGAGTGTGTATTCTAAGACGAATACTTGCTTCTGGACTCCCCAAAATTTTCTCCCTCTTCTACAAGGCACAAGTCAGGACTATGGTGGAATGCTGCGTGGATGAGTGCAGCTCCAACACCATGCAGGGCAAACAGCCCTTATGATTGGCATCCATCACCTTAAATAATAATTTCCTCCAGCACATCATGGCTGCTATGTGTATCATCCACCAGAAGCTCAGCAGCAACTCACTAAGATTTCTTCAGCAGCACCGGTCAAACCCTTGGCTTCCATTGCTGGGAAGAACAAAGGCAGCAGATAAAAGGGACCACCACCACCCACATGTTCCATCTCGAGCCCCAGCACACTAGCTTGCAAAAATATCACTGTACTTTCATCATGGCTGAGTAAAAATTTTAGAACCCCAAGCATACCAGCACTGTGAGTGCACCTTTACCAGAAGGTCTGTAGTGCTACCTTTTCAAGGACAATTTTAGAATTAAGGATGATGAATGCTGGCCTTGCTAGCTGTGGCCACATCCCATGAATTTTTAAAAAGCACAAGGAAATACAGTTTGAACCATACAATCAAGTATACCTTTATTTTGCAATAGCAATAAAATCTTTGTAATCTGTTCTCACTTTATTCACTTACCTGTGGACACTTATCTTGACCTCAAGGAATGCAGATGTAATGCTGTGCAATAAATGCGGACCTTTAAACTTTGAGGTGCCTGTGTACAAGGTTCGACTGTTTAATGTGAAGTAGACATTCAAGGTGTTTCTGTAATCTCAGAGTAGGCACACCACCTCCTCTTTTGCACTATCTGGACAAGTTTCGAAGAGGTAATTCTTTTGGCTCCCAAGAGCTTTCTGCTTATGAAACTATACTAACCTTGATTAGCATTTAGCTTTCCCAGCACAGAATACCCAACCTATTGGAAGCAAAACAACATTTTCTGTTTTTTCAAGTCAATCGTGCAGCACCGATGTCATTAATTCTGTTTTAACTAACATCAATAATCTCTCCAAGACTTTTTAAAAATTATTGTTTACATTTAACAAAATTATCCCCTGTTATATCTTGTGCTTGTCAAATTCTTTTCATATGTTGACATAATTTACGCCAGGCTTCTTTGTTCTTTTTTCAATGTTCTTACAAAGCTTAAGGGACTTATGGGTTGCATCACCCTAAGACCTGAAATAACCTAAACAAAAGGTGAATCGATAACTCATAGTAACATTTGTGATGCACAATTGCCCTCGATATATTTGTCTTTTTTTTCAAATCCTGTTAATCATTTAGAATCGTTTTGTTTCCAAACGTGAAGAGCTCTTCCAACACAAGTCCAGATATACTCACCCCTTTGGTTTCAGCATCATCAACTTTAATTTTGCAGCTATTTTGAAATCTGATAACTGTTGTTATAAAAAGCACAGTGTACAGTTTTACAAATTATTGACTGTCATCTGCAGAATTTAGAACACTGATGTCTGCTTGCATGTATTCACAGAATCATATAGCATAAGTGGAGGCCATTTGGCCCCTTGGGCCTTTGCCAGCTTTTTTTAAATTCATTTGTCGACGTAGCATCACTGGCTGGTCAGCATTTATTGCCCATCGCTAATTGCCCAAGGGCAGTACAGAGTCAACCACATTGCTATGGCTTTAGCGTCACATGTGGGCCAGACCAGGTAAGGACGGCAGATTTCCTTTCCTAAAGGATATTAGTGAACCAGATGGGTTTCTACAACAATCGACTATGGTTTCATGGTGATCAGTACATTTTTAATTCAAATTCCACTATCTGCCATGATGGAATTTGAACCCATGTCCCCAGAACAGTAGTTGAGTTTCCTGGATTAATAGTCGAGCAATAATACCACTAGGCAACTGCTTTTCATACCTCCCTGAAAGAGCTATCCAATTGTACCCAAAGAGAGTTGGAAATTGGATGGTAGTTTGCAAGAACAGCACAATCATAGAATCCTAGAAAACCTATAGTGTAGAAGGAGGCCATTTGGCCCATCGGGTCTGCACCAACCACAATCCCACCCAGGCCCTATTCCCATGTCCCCACTTACTTACCCTAGCTGGTCCTCCTGACACTAAGGGTCAATTTAGCATGGTCATTCAATCTAACCTGCACATCTTTGAACTGCGGGAGGAAACCGGAGCACCCAGAGGAAACCCACGCAGTGGGCCAACACCATCCAGCACTCGTCCCTTTGTGGAATGAAGGCCCTATTTGGAGACATTCCACCTGAGCCAGATGTTGGGAAGTTTCCCGATTTGTGCTACCTGCCTTGGGAGCGAAAATCCAAGCCTAGGTTTAAGAACATAATCATTTAAGTGCCAACAAAAAGGAAGCACAATGGAAACAAACACCAGGTACTCATGCATATGGCGTATCCGATTAAAATCTGATTACATTGAATTATTTGTGTGAAGTGTTGCTTCAAAGATTTGAATCTGTTTCATCATCATGAAACATTTGGGCGTTACCTGTGAGATTTAAGGTACCATTTGCAGTGGGTATCGTGCATACAGGATTGTTAGTACAGTGGCAGCCTTTATATGCAAGAGAAGACCTTTGAACAAAGCAAATAAAATTACAGCATAGGAACAGGCTCTCCAAGCCCCACAAACTTTGTGAAAGTTTGTCAAATAGCTACCAGAACCCACATTTTATTGTCCTGTGCAGCGTAGAACATAGAACATTAAGCGCAGTACAGACCCTTCGGCCCTCAATGTTGCACTGACCTATTGAAACCAATCTAAAGCCCATCTAACCTACACTATTCCAATATCATCCATATGCTTATCCAATGACCATTTAAATGCCCTTAATGTTGCTGAGTCCACTACTGTTGCTGGCAGGGTATTCCACACCTTTATTACTCTCTGAGTAAAGAACTTATCTCCGACATTTGTCCTATATCTATCACTCCTCAATTTAAAGCTATGTCCCCTCGTGCTAGCCATCTCCATCCGTTGAAAAAGGCTCTCACTGTCCACCCTATCTAATCCTCTGATCATTTTGTATGTGTCTATTAAGTCACCTCTTAACCTTCTTCTCTATAACGAAAACAGCTTCAAGTCCCTCAGCCTTTGCTCATAAGCATCTTCAGGCTTCTCCTGTCCCTGTGCCAAGGGGCCCTTCTTCCTTCTACGTGACAATGCCAGTGCCTGATGGCCTTCATCCTCCATGTTACTTCCTCCTTGTAGGATGAAGTTGCGCAGAATACAGGACAATGCAGCCACCTTTACATGCAGCTTTATAGGACGGCATCTAAAGTAAAAACAAAAATGCTGGAAAATCTGGGCAGGTACGGCAGCATCTGTGGAGAGAGAACAGAGTCAATGTTTTGAGAGAGCCCCTTCAGACTCTGGTTTATGGTTTGTAATGGCTTAACATTCAAAACGAATACCTGTTGGTGACTGCTCTGGGTGTTTACAGCTCAGTATTGAACTGGCATTTTGGAGTATCATAAAGTTATCAGGAATCATAACCTTGATTAGTAAGGGTTTGTTGATCTGGGTCAAATATTGGAATGGACTGTCATTGATGGTTATAATTGTTTCTGTATATTAAGCAACATTGTTGAGGAGAAAAGTAATTAAATAAAGGTTGAGAGGCTTTTTTATACTCCACTCTTAAAGTTACAAAGCCAGTGCTCAGAATGGACTGGGCAAACCAAAATCCATCCCTTGCTTGCTCCAAAAACTAATTGAATCCAATTCAAGGTCCCCACAGAAGAAACAAATAAGATCCAAGCTAACAAGATAAGGCAGGGTGCCGCATCTTGGGCTTGATCCAAAGATGCTTGATCTTGGTTAAAATTGGCTGAAAAACAGGGTAAGCACACACTGGCTTCTTAAATTGCAGGTACAACTCGGACCCTAACAACCAGAACACTAATACCATGTGAGTAAGTAGATAGTTCAGACGTAGTTGCATAAATATATCTAAATGATGTTATTAGAATGGTATTAAAATATTCAAATCAATTTTCTGTCTTTTGCAGATTGGAGCTCTTTGCATGCATATATTCCCCCAATGAAAATATGCAAAATCGGCAGATATCCCATTTGTGCTGCATCTCCACCCCATTTTCTTTTCGGTAAGGCTCACTTTACTTCCAAAAATCATTTTTAACAGATGGAAAATCTGGGATGAATATCTCTGAAAACCAGAGACCAAGATTTTCAAAACTAATTATAAGTACTTGCAAGTGAAAGAGTTAATGTTTCTTCATAAAACTAGAATCTATGACTCTAGTAATGTCATTGTGAGCTTTCTGGAGCAGAAGATCTGCTTTCTGCATGGCAGATATTTTCTGTGTGTACAGCTAACTGCAGGCTTGATTTTTATCTACTGTTCAGCAACACAGTCGCACTTGGTGTACGCACTATTAAGGCAAGTTAGTATTCATGCAAGAATGCATTTTGTGTGATAAATTTATATGCTAAGAATGTGTAAGTAATGATTAAAAATTCTTGCATGATCTCAAAATTTTACCTTGAAGGAATTTCTGATGACATTTTATGTTTAGATGTCAGGGGCATTGGAAGATATAGTTGTATCTTGGAAGAAAGAACTGCTGATATGCCAGGGATAGGTGTGGTGTAGTCCACTGAGAGATAGTACAGTGCAAACTGACCATATAATTTTCTAGCTGGCTTTAATGATAGCCGTGGAAGATGCTTGGGTGATGACTCTGACCTCTTTTTCTTAACCCTTCTCATTTTGGAGGATGCTGAGATGGAGTGTTCCTCCATAATTCCAAGTCCAATCTGGGATAACAGATTATACTGTCCATTAATTTTCTGTAGCATTTACTCATATATTATAGTCAATTAACCATGAGACTGTTTAATAACGTAAAACTTAGTGTAAGCTAAGGATTATTTTGAAGCAAATGGAAATTCTTTCTTTACATAGCTTCTGTGTGTGTGTGAGCACTACCCTTTAGAACAGAATAATTGATTGAAAATTGCCAGCAGCCCTGGTGGTTGAACAATTGATGCTGATAACTACAGCTCCTCTGTTAGGTTCTGGAACCATATTACAATTACAATTATGGAATCAAAAGGAATGTAAAAATGCACATCTAACTATCCATTTTTACCTCCACCCAAAATACAAAAGCCCACTTGGATGCAGCATTTGACATTCAAGACATCAGTACTATTTAAATGTGACTAAATTGATTTATCCAAATTCGCACAATTTAAAAATTATTGCTTGGTGTTCTCTCTGGTCCTTTAATTCCATTTATGAGTAGCATTTCACTGAGAAACTTCTATCAGGGATAACAGATTACATTGTCCATTAATTTTCTGTCGCATTTGCTCATATATTATTGTCAATTAACCTTTAGACTGTTTAATAACCTAAAGCATAGTGTAACCTAAGGATTATTCTGATGTGATTGGAAATTTTTTTTTTGCATAGCTTGTGTGTGTGAGTTATGAAGTCCAGACAGCAAGATATTTAACTTGCAGTGACTCATTGAATAAATATACCTCACTGTGTGGTACATAACTGGGCACCTCCCAAATCTGAAATAAAAACAAAAAATCCTGGATAAACAGGTCTGGTAGCATCTGTTGTGCGAGAAACAGAGTTAGCTTTTTGAGTCCTTATAACTTTTCTTCGGAACTGGAGTAGAAATATGATGGATTATATGGATTTAGAAGGTGGAACAGAATAAAAGGTGAGGGATTGGCAAAGATGTTATGGACATGACAAAGGAAGTATTAGTGGTAGCATTGAAGACTGAAGAAAGTGCTGATAGTGGTATATAGGTATGATAGCAGAATGTGTTAATAGGAGAACAAAGGTTGGTACTCAGTGAAAACAAAACTAAAGAACAAGTGATAGATGGCCCAGAGAGGGATGGCAGCTTATATTGGGACAAACAGAAAAAAGGGGGTCAAGATGGAGGAGAAAGTTCACACTCTATGGTTGTTGAAATTAACGTGGAGTTCAGAAGGCTGCAACGTGCTATTCGGAAGATGTCTCGCAAATTTCAGTTGTAACAGCAGTAAAAGTGTCATAATTATTTGAATTAGCTGACTACATACATTAAAATATTAACCAAAGTTCACACTACTAAATCATTGTCTTCTGTAATGGAACATGTGCAACGGGTGAGGCCAAACTCTGATCCGCTTTCCCATGATCAGCAGCTCACACATACAAATCTTAAGTTGCCACAAGGTCCTTTCCACCTGATGCATTGTCCTAAGCTTAAACCATCTCTTTCGAAAGGAGAGGAAAATTGGAAGAACCAAAGATGTCTAACTTGGTCATATGAATTCTGCACAAGCTAAATGAAAAACAAAATAGTGTAAGTACTGGAAAATGTGAAAGATAAACACCAAGTCATTTTCAATCACAGAAAATTGTGTTTCAAGGCCAACGTCTCAGAAAATACGAAGATTTCTTGATTTAATTCCATTTGGGTCTGTGAATCTGAATGTTTGGTAACAGTAGCCTTTGGTTTTAAGCATGAGTCTTTTAGCCTTGACCATTCCATTGTTAATCATGAAAAGACACAAATAGATCTTTTGGGTATTTGTTCACTAATTGAGGATTACGTACATATGAATTAAGAGCCCCTTGAGCCTGCTCTGTCATTCAATAAGCTCATGACTGATCTGATTCTAACATCAGCCCCACATTTTCATCTACCCCGATGACCTTTCTCCCCTTGTTAATCATGAATCTATCAACTTCTGCCTTAAAAATAATCAAAGACTGCTTCCACTGCCTTTTCAGGAAGAGAGTTCCAGAGATTCAGCCAAAAGAAAGGCTTTACAGGTCTTACTTGCCCATAACGGTGCTAATGGACGAAGCATTAGTGGTTGGAACATAATGGCCTCAGCAAGAGAGAGGCTGTTTACCAACCTGAAAGCAATGTCCCCTAGAACAAAGGAATCCTGACTCCAGTTAATCACGTAAATTCCATCCTTGGGATCATACACCCTGTGTCTAACATTGAAGAGACATGACCTGTCCCAAACTTCATTGCCATATCATCCTGTGGAACTAAATTCTTGCAGTTACTGTTTGACCTCCAATGTGAACAGAACTTCAGGCAACAGCCTGTATTGTCTATCATCATGCTGGTGCAGCTGAAAAAACACTGACCCTCATCAAACCTGCTAACAGCTGGAACCTTGGAACTTGCCCCTCCAGACCAACTGACTCTGCGTGCTTGCTCTTGTTGTGATAATCACATTCTGGAAAGATGGAGCATTCTATGACCACTCAACCTCCCCTCGGAAGGAACGTTACAGTTGACTTCTGATTCAGCACTCTGGACACATGTAAAACCGATACTTGTATTTTACTGTGGTCATGCTGGGGATATGTTAGGGAAATGATTTCGAAACTTATCGATGATACAAAGATTGGAAGCGTTGTCAACTGTGATGAGGATAGTCAAAAGAACATAAACATGTTGGGGATCTCATAGAAACTTATCATATTCTAACAGGGTTAGACAAGGTAGATTCAGAAAGAATGTTCCCAATGGTTGGGGAGTCCAGAACTGACGATAAGGGGTAAACCTTTTAGAACTGAAGTGAGGAGAAATTTCTTCACCCAGTGTCTAATAAATGTATGAAATTCAGTATCACAGAAAGTAGTTGAGGCCAAAATGTTTGTTATTTCAAGAAGGAATTAGATGTAGCTAAAGGGATCAAGGGATATGGGGGGAGTGGGGGGGATCAGGATGTTGAATTTGACGATCAGCTATGATGAATGGTGGAGCAGGCTCTCAGGACAGAATGGCCTACTCCTGTTTCTGGTTTCTATGTTTCAAAGGTGGATTGAGCAGACAAATGACAGATGAAGTTCAATGAAAAGAAGTATCAGGTGATTCAATTTGACAGGAAGAACATAGACAGTGTAAAACAAAGGGAGAAACTCTAAAGGAGGTGCAGGAGCAAAGGGATCTCTGTGTAGATGTACATAAGTCATTGAAGGTGGCAGGGCATGTTGAGAGAGCAGTAAATAAAGCATGTGGTATCTTAGTTTTTATTAATAGGGGCATTGAGTGCAAATAGGGAAGTCTTGTTGAGCTTGTATAAGACAATAGTTAGGCCTCGTTGCAGTACTGCATGCAGTCTGGGCGCCATACTTGAGGAAGGATGTGATGACATTGGAGAGAGTACAGAGGAGATTTGTAAGAATGATTCTGGGATAAAGAAGTGTAGCTATGAGGATAGATTGGAGAGGTTGGGTCTGTTTTCCTTGGAGGAAAGGCTGAGAGGAGATTTGAGCAGCATGGACAAGATAAATAGCAAAATTTCAAGGTGACATCAGTAACTAGAGGGCACAGATTCAAAAGGAGTTGAAGTGATGCAAGCAAAAACTTATTTCACCCAGAGGGCGGCTAGACTCTGGGACAACTTCCTGAGATGGAGGTGAAGGTAGCTTCGATTTGAGGTGTTGAAAAGGAAATTGGACTGCTATCTGAAAACAGTGTAGGCAGTTGTGGGGATAAGGTGGGAGAGAAGGACTCGGTGGATTGCTTGTTCAGGGAGCCAGTGCAGAGTTGGTGGGCCGAATGGCTTTCTTTTGCACTGTAAAGCTTCTATGATTTATTTTCAGATGCTTTCTTCAATGCAAGTATAACACACAAATTACATTAATGACAAGTGTGTCATGCATATCTGAATAAAAATGTCTTAAATAAAAATGGGTTGTCAGACATTTGATGTTGTATTGTGCTCAGGCCATAATTATTTTGCATGGAAATCAGAAACCATTGGAACTTTCTATCTTGGAGCTGTATTTATGATATCTTGCTAGATGACTGGGGTCTTGAGTTGCTATTTGTTCATGAATTATACTACTACCACTTGGCAGGAATGTTTCAGATAAAAGACTAAGCATGATTTGTTTCGTTTTGTTATCAAACTGCTGTGTGGTAGAACTCCAATCTGTTTGGCTGTTTCCTTTCCATAAAATCATGGAATCCCTACTGTGCAGAAAGAGGCCACTCTGCAACAACTCTTCGAAGAATATCCCACCCGGGGGTCCCTCCCCTTTGCCCCATCCCCTTAACCCTGCTCATTTACCATGGCTAATCTACCAAACCTACACATCTTGTGACACTAAGGAGCAATTAGCGTGGCTAGTCCACCAAACTTGCATATCTTTAGATTGTGGGAGGAAGCCGGAGCACCTGGAGGAAACCCACCCACCCAAATGTGCAAACTCCACACAGACAGTCATTTAAGGCCAGAATCGAACCTGGGTCACTGGTACTGTGTGACAATAGTGCTAACCACTGTACCACCACCCCACCTATTTCATAATGAAACCTGTGAGATTTAATACATTTGACTAGCAAGAGATTTTCACATAATTAAGCTTAGTTAAATGAGTTGTGTTAAGAACAAATTTGCTTCAATTTTAAAAAAGTCTATAATACGTATTGTTGACATTGAATAATTAAAATCAGTGGATAATTACTTGTAATCATGTCCAATTTACTATATTACAGATGATCTAGAGGAAGGAGCTCAGATTATGCAATTCCACTTGTCTTTCTGCTCTGTTTCCCGAGTAGAATACTGCATCAGAATGTGTGTAATTAACTCACTGCTCTGCTGCCTTGCTTGACTCTGGAGAAATAGTGACTGACTGAATAAGTAAGATAAAAGATGCACTATCCTAAAACATAACTTTTAATAAATGATCTCAAGTAGTAGAGTATTTTGGTATACTAATACCATAAGATCATAAGAAATAGGAGCAATAGTAGGCCATTTTGTCCCTTGAACCTGTTCAGCCATTCAGTTATATCTTGGCTAATCTGACTGTGGTCTGAACTCCACTGTTCTACCTTGTAGACCAAAGATCTGCTTAACTCAACCTAGAATATATCTAATGACCCAGTCTCATGACACTCCACTAGTCACATCCTTACAACTTGAAAATGCTCCATGCAGCCCTACTTTCTGTTTTCTGTCCATTGACCAATCATCTTTCCTTGTTATATATATCCCCAACTCCTCAGCCCTTAACTTGTGAGTTAATCTTTTTGTGCCTCACAGCGCCAGGGAACCGGGTTCGATTTCGTCCTTGGTTAACTGTCTTTGTGGAGTATTTCTGCATGGTTTCCTCCAGATGCTCTGGTTTCCTCCTGCTATCGAAAAGGTGTGCTGGTTAGGTGGATTGGCCATGTTAATTTGCCCCTTAGTATCCAAAGATGTATAGGTCAGGTGGATTAGTCATGGTAAATGTGCAGGGTTACGGAAGTTGGGGAAGCGGGGTGAGAATCAGTGCAGACTCATGTGCGTTGAATGGCCGCCTCCTGAACTGTAACATTCTGTGGTTCAATGGAGCCTATGGTGTGGCACCTTATTAAAGTTCCTTACTTCTGGTGGTGCATCCTCCTCATCGAGTCTTTCTTTCTTGATGCAGTATATATTTGCTAAGAATTATGATTTACCTCCTTAAATGTCTGCCTCTGCTTATCTGCTGTCTTACCTTTTTAACCTGTTTTCCCAGCCCAATCCTGTCCTGTAATCTTATTTATTTAAATTTGAGATACTAGTTTCTGATCCATGTTTCTCAACTTAAATGTGAAATTCCACCATATTATGATCACTGTTGTCTAGAGTATCCTTTATTATGAGATCATTAATTAATCCTGCCTTATTATACATTACCAGGGCTGAAATAACCTATTCCCTGGTTATTTCCACAAAACATTCTAAGAAATGGTCCCAAATACACTTATGAAATTATCCTTAAGATTCTTTGCCAAGTTTATTTGTCCTATCTATAGGAAGATTAAAATTGCCCATAATCATTTCAGTACCTATCTTAGAAGGCCCCATTATTTTTGATTGAACTCTGTCCTACAGTGGAGTTGGAGTTGGTAAGCCTATAAACTAACCCTACTTGTTACTTCTTTCCTTTGCTATTTCTTATTTCCAACGAACCAAACTAACTCTACATCTTGATCTTGCAAGATAATTTCTCATTCTGGACAGATCTCATTCTTCATTAACAGAGCTACTCCATCTCCTGTTTTCTTCCTATCTTTCCAAAACGTTAAATACCCTTGAATATCTATTTCCAACCTTTGTCAATTTTCAACTGTGTCTCTGTATTAAATCATAACTATTTATTTCTATTTGTGCCATCAATTCATCCAACTTGTTGCAAGTGTTATATGCATTCAGGTAGCAAATCTTTAATTCTGTCTTTTTGTCATTTCTTCCTACTCCGACCCTATTGGTTGGTGCATTCTTAAGATTGTATGTTCTGTCCTTTCCTGTCACACTCCGGTCATCATTAACCATATTGCTACCCTACTTTATCCTTTTTGCATTAAGTTTTCTAAATCCACTCTCATGTGAACCCCTCCCCCAATCCTCCAAGCCCTAATTTTGTTTAACAATTTCTCTAACATAGTTATAGGCCAGCCATTGGTCTCAGCTTGGTTCAAGTAAAGCCTTTCCATCAGTAAACTCCATCTTTCTCCAGTACTGGTACCTGCACTCCATGAATCAAAACTAATTTCTCCCACCTCAATCTGTGAGATATGCACTCAATTCACTGATCTTGTTTACCCTTTGCCTGTTTGCAAGTAGTAATCCAGAGATCATTAGCTTTGTGGTTCTGCTTTTTAATTTAATTCCAAGCTACTCATATTCCATTAGCAAAACCTGTTTTTCAGTGCTACCTACATTGTGGACCACAATTGGGTCCTCTCATTCCCACTCCAAGTTCCTCTCAGGCAACACAGCTTTGGAGACTTAAACCCTCGGCTGCTGAGAACAATGTCTATTCCCTGAACAATACTGCTACTACCATCACTGCTACTGCATTCCTATTCCCTGAACAACAATCTATTACTAACTCTATCCCTAACCCTGTGTATTGCAGTGCTGTAGTCAGTTTGCTCATCCTCCCTGCAATGGGTAGCTACCCTGTCTCTGGAACCCACCGAAATTCTGAGCTAAAATTGGAGATTTCAGATGGTCCTGACCCTCTTAGCAGAATAGCTATGCAGGAAAAGTTAAAAGGATTAATTCCAGTTCTAGCTTTTGGGTAATTATAGTACTGATACTCCAACTACCCCGCAGAATCCCTACTGGACCCTCTAACTAGCCCTGCAACCACCAATCACTTTTCTGACCACTGAATAACCCTGACCACTCTCCAATCCCTGACAAGTCAATCACCTCCCCAGACCCCTCCTTGACCACCCAGCCTGGCCACCTGACTGTCCTCCATAATCTGTATAAACACTGTACCTCCCCCCACAGCGGCCAATCCTACCCACTCACCCACTTAGCTGACTAGCTTGTCAATGTGGTTTTGGGCATGTAAACATTGAATATGACAGCTAGTGTTTTCAAAAAGGGGCATTTCTTGGCTACCCCCAATACTCCTGCTCTATGAGAGAAGGACTCCAGGAGCAAGAAATGCTCCCCAATTTCTCAGGAGGCCTGCTTCAGAAGTCCGACCAAGAAATGTGGAACTCCGTGACAGGATAAGTTAATAGGAGTGGAGTGGCAATCCAATGGTGGTTGCCACTCATCAGAAGATTCAGCCCCATGTTACAATCCCTATACAAGTTAAATAACTAAAGACATTACACTGTCAGAAACTTTTTAACCCACATATCCCTGGATTTGTTGCCTTCATGTGGTTGGACAGCAGCCAGATGACTATGTTTGTATTGTAGATCAAGTTGTTTGAAATTGGAACCACTACACTGCATCGCTGGCAAAAAGCTATCCAGTGCTATCATTAAACATGAAAAGCCTTTTGTAAATATCATTTTTAAAGATCCCTTTGTCAGTGTCTGTGTGCAATTGAACTATTTAAGTGTTTAATTTGATATTTAATGGAGAATAGGTTTTTAAATGCAACTTTTTGCAAGGTAAACTAAATGAGAAGTTCTCATCTCAAAACAAGATGATCTTTCAAACTCTACAACTGTACTTGAAAACGCTAGCCTCAAAATTACTGTTGGTGAGATTAGTGATTACTGTCTGATATATGCATATGAAATTTCTCCATCTACTATTTTACCAAAGGTGGTAACCTGTTTAACTTGACTGATTTATTCCTGTGTTCAAAGACAAATTGAATTTGATTTGATTTATTATTGTCACATGAATTAACACACAGTGAAAATATTGTTTCTTGCACGCTATACAGACAAAGCGTACCACTCATTGAGAAGGAAACGAGAGAGTGCAGAATGTAGTGTTACAGTCATAGCTAGGGTGTGGAGAAAGATCAACTTAATGCAAGGTAAGTCCGTTCAAAAGTCTGACAGCAGCAAGAAAGAAGCTGTTCTTGAGTTGGTTGGTATGTGACCTCAGACTTTTGTATCTTTTTCCTGACGGAAGAAGATGGAAGAGAGAATATATGGAGTTTGTGGGATCCTTAATTATGCTGGCTGCTTTGCCGAGGCAGCGGGAAGTGTAGACAGAGTCAGTGGATGGGAGGCTGGTTTGTGTGATGGATTGGGCTACATTCACCACCTTTTGTAGTCCCTTGTGGTCTTGGGCAGAGCAAGAACTATACCAAGCTGTAATACAACCAGAAAGAATGCTTTCTATGATGCATCTGTAAAAGTTTGGTGAGAGTCATAGCTGACATGCCAAATTTCCTTAGTCTTCTGAGGAAGTAGAGGCGTTGGTGGGCTTTCTTAACTATAGTGTTGGCATGGGGGACCAGGAAAAGTTATTGGTGATCTGGAGACCTAAAAGCTTGAAGCTTTCGACCCTTTCTATTTCGTCCCTGTTGATGTAGACAGGGACATGTTCTCCTTTACGCTTCCTGAAGTCAATGACAATAGAAACATGCTGGTCTGCTATCACTGCCAGTGCTAATTTCTGGGTTTTTGTGTATAGTTTCCATATTACAACTTGATAAAATTATTAAAGACTTAGGTATCAAGGTTTGGTAAGAAGCTTTTATCTCAGTGATGCTTTCCATTCTTTTTCTTTAACAACAGCATGTGATCTTGAATTGCCAGCTGGAAAGTTTCATGTCGGCTACATAAGCCATATGGAGTTGCTGAGGCAAATCCTTCATAATCCAGCAGCAATTTAGAGAATTTGCAGATAAGCCCTAATCACTTCATTTCTTTTCACAGAAAAAAAGCAAATGAATTTTAAAAATATTGAGCTAAAGTTCATTGAGATAAAATTGCATGGTTAGACTGCTTGGCCATTTTCACAGTACCGGCTGGTTAATTAGAACCCCAGAGACAAGATTTATGTCATGTTACACATCGGTCATAGTCATTCTATTTAGAACCAGTTTACGGTTCTAAATTCTGCTTTCTGCACTCTGCTGACACCTACCATACTCAGGACTTGGCATTTAAACTTGGCGTAGTAATTAATTGAACTAATAATTATGGGTGACATGGCGGACAGTGGACAACTGCCTCACAGCGCCAGGAACCCGGGTTCAATTTCAGCCTTAGGTGACTGTGTGCAGTTTTCATGTTCTCCCTGTGTACTTTAGTTTCCTCCCACAATTCAAAGATACGCGGGTTAGGTAGATTGGCCATGCTAAATTGCCCCTTAGTGTCAGGAGGATTAGCACAGTATATACATGAGGTTACAGGGCAGAATTGTTGTCTGTGTGGGCTCTATGGGTCTAATGCCCTCCTTCTACATTTAGGATTTCTATGATTCTATCTCCAAAGATGAGCATTCCCTTTTGAAGTAAAGAATATAACCACTGATCTGTCCTACAAACAAAAAAGTCATATGTTAGATTCCTGGCTTGTGGTGAGTCAGCTGACCAAACTGGAGCTGGCAGTTGAAACACAAGAATTGGTGCCTTGTGCCCCGGCAAGGATCCCACCCATGTTAGGAATACAACAAGTGCCGTTAGACACTGAACATATATGTAGATATGAAGTGAGAATAGTTTGAAGCTCAGATGTGATGCTGATTATATTTCCAAGCTCATTCATGAAGAGTAGCCACTTGGAGAAGTTACTGGAGAACTACAATACTGTGGTTATATATTTCAACAAGGGTAAGATTTTCAGGAGACGAGAAACTGGGGAAGATGAGATCTCTGTCAAAATGTGAAGAAAATTTGGGAAGCTAGGAAAGAAGGATCTTGAATAATACTTCTACAGAAACTCTGCGTTAAAAGGTATTATGGACATCAGGGCAGGGAAAGAGACAAGTAATCCTTTTAATTTAATTGTTTTAACTAAGTGTCATTTACAGCACAGGAGGAGGCCATTTGGCCCATCCAAATCCTTGTGGACTGCCACAATGCAACCTAGTCAACCCCACTTCCCAGTTCAGTCCCTGCAAGATTATGTCCTTCCAGTGTCCATCCAATTTTCTTTTTAAATTATTGATTGTTTTCACTTCCAACATCCTCACAGGCAACAAATTCCAGGACTTATCAGTGAAACAATCCCATATTAACATGAGTTTGGTGAAAGCTTTTTCAATATAATTGCCATATTTAAGTTCTGTCTCAGCTCTACAAAACTTTAACTCAAATCTGTTTGGAAGATTACAATGTATTTGGTTCAAAGGTGACCATTAATAAATTGAACATTATTCAAAAAATACAGTAAAAGCAAAATGTTCTGTCACAAAACAAAAGGAGATTTATTTTGATGATCACCCTAACAGCATCTTTCCCTTGCTGAAATACTTCACAGAAAGTTATAGCTGGTAGATATTTGAGAGTGGCTCATAGACTGATCTTTTACCATTATCTTAATTATCAACAGAGTGTGGGCTTTCAGCTTTGAATAACCAGCACAAACCTGACTCTGGCTTTTATGCTATTCAGGTATTTTCTCCACTTCTTTCATCTTTGTGCCCAACACCTTCCTTGACTGAGAGGCTGCGCTGGAGAAATGCTACCGTGCTATCAGTGTTACTGTCTGAGTAGCACATACACAGTGCACGTTGGCTAGCTGTCTGATCTATTCTGCCACAGTCTAATTGCAGAACAGGCAATTACCCAATGTCCCTTATGACAACACTGTTTCGAGGAGTTTACTGTGACACTGTGTGTTTTGGAACTTCAAAATGGTGCAACTCAAATTCCTGGATTGACCAACATTCACTCATCACATTTTTCAGAAAACAACATTCACTCATCACATTTTTCAGAAAACAATTGCTGAAGATAGTCTTATCAGACATGTACATTGAATGTTCCAGAGGATACCCGCTATCTGTAGATTAACCAACGTAATTACATCCCAAACAACATCAGTGATGCAAATAATAGTTGTTTTGTTCAGCCACTAATACTGTGCATGCTCCTTTAATCAATACTTTGCTTGGTGCTAGGCTGTGAAAGTCAGAGGAAGGCACTCATCTGCTAGACGTCACGCTGTATTTTATCTGACAGACATTTTCTACAATACAGTGACTATAATTTCATGCAGCATCTTCTAGAGTAAATAGTTCACAGGCTAGATTTTTATTGTGGCCACAAACTGAAATTCCATGCACACTCGGGAAGATTAGAACTTTGCATTGGGGCTATGATACTGTGAGCATTGTCACAGCACTAATTACACACAGTGTATGTTTTGGCCAACAGTGAGCTAAGATCAATATCCCCAAATACTGCTGAACCAATAATTTAAGATTGGTATCATGTCAGAAATTTCTGGCTTGTATTGTGAGCAGAAATATTTATCATCCTGTCATGATGTACTTGATTTATAAGCACAAGAATTTCAAATCGAAATCTACACGTTCACAAGTATATTCTTAAAACGCTATTTTACATTCTTTGCGGGTATATAGTAATTTCATTGCAGAACGTGTATAAATTCCCCATGCAAGAAACAAAAGCAACAAATCGTTCCCAGAAATGATCAAACACTTATCAGAATCCTTTACCATTGGCCGCAAACGGGAAAATGAAGCTTTTTCTAAACAGAGTTTCCTGTGCAGTTTTTTTTCTCCTCCTCATAAATATTATATTTGACCCTTAATGACTTGAAGATTCACCACTTAGTGGGTACAGATCCATATGGAATTGCTCCCTTATTCTCCCCATAACGTTCCTTAGTTAATATTGGAGGTTGCCATTCAGATTCTGCCATTGTTACTGTCAGATCATCTGAAAAGGCTTTGCTTAACCAGACTCTTTTACAGTGGGACTGAATTGTGATGATAGGTTTTTGCTGATCAGGTAGGTAGGTGTGTTGACTAAGACGGCTCTTTATAATGAATTAAGCGTAAGAACTCATACAATAACACAATTTTACTGGCAGCTGTGAAGTCCTGACATTGGACCTAAAGTGAGTGATATGACGATATGGACCGAGACGGGGAGGGGAGTAGAAATCAGAGAACGATATAGTGGTATGGTTGGAACAATCTAGTTAACAGCTCACAAGACATATCCCCGTGATTCTCATTGACTTCAGTTTTGCTAGGGCTCCTTGATGCCACACTTAGAAAAATGCCTCCTTGACATCAAGGGCAGTCACTCTCAATTCATCCCTGAGCTCTTCTGTCCCTGTTTGGATCAAGACTGTAGTAAGGTCAGGAGTGAGTGGCCCAGGCCTAACTTGAGTGACAGGGAGCAATTATTATTGTATAAGGTCAGCTACAGCAAGAATCAATACTTGTGTCCCGACCCATTGTAATTCATGTCAATGACTTAGCTGAGGGCTTGATTGTAATGTGTCCCAAGTTTGCTGACCATACAATAACCACAATAGGTGGAAGAGTAAGCATTGAGCAGGAGACTGCAGAAGGACTTACACAGGGTGAGAATATGGCAAATCAAATATGTGGAGAATTGTGAAGTTGTCCAGTTTTGTGGGGAAAATAGAAAATGCTTTTATAAGTGGCGAATGACTGGGAAATATTGAAATTCAGAGGGACCAGGGTGTCCATGTACATTAATCACAGAAGGTTGACATGCACATGTAGCAAGCAATTAGGAAATCAAACTTCAACAATTTATTCCTTACCTAAGAAAGCTTATACTTGTCTTTGAAGGAATACAACAAAGATCACTGGACTGATTCCACCCCCACACACACACACACCCCCATCCACCACCCATCCCTTCTCCAAATTGGTTTCTCCCTGACCTCTGAGTCAGCTTTGCTTTCCTGTGGCTATGGCCTATCTCGATCTTCTGCCAGCTTCCCTGTCCACTCGCCTTTGTTCTCTGACTTGCCTAGGACTTTCAATACTGGCTTTGTCATTATTCCCTGCTAGTCTAATGATGAGCTGGTTCCTTAATGCATTGGCTGCTGATAGGCTGACTAGTGCTCCTATCAGGAATCAACATAGTGCAAAAACCAATTGGACAAGCTGAAAGGACCGCTTTTTTCAAATTCATAACAGCTGGATCTGCCACAGAGCCCCTGGATGAGTCCTACGGGATTACAACGTTCCACGGAACCAAATTTGGGAAATCATAGAATTCCTACAGTGCAGAAGGAGGCCATTTGACCCATCAAGCCTGAACCGACAACAGTCCCACCCAGGTTGTTTCCCTGTAACTCCGCGTATTTATCCTGCTAATCCCCCTGACACTAAGGGCAATTTAGCATGGCCAAGCAACCTAACCTGCACATATTTAGATGTAAGAGAGAACCTGGAGGAAACCCATGCAGACATGGTGAGAACATGCAAACTCCATACAGACAGCCTACTGAGGCCAGAATTGAACCCAAGGTCTCTGGCACTGTGTTGCAACAATGCTAATCACTATGCCACCATGCTGCCCTGGAGTGTTAAAGAAAGATGTGATCTCATTAAAACATATAAAATGCTTCAAATGCTAGCCAGGAAAAGGACTATGTTCCCCCTGGCTGAGGAGTCTAGAGCTAGGAATCACAGTCTCAAAATAAGGGGCCAACTATTAAAACTGAGATGAGAAGAAACCTATTTGCTCAAAGGATTGTGAGTCTTTTGGAATTCTGTGTTGCAGGGTACTGCCTAGTCGGTGAGTGTTTTTGATACAAAGGTCGAATGATTTTAGATACTAAAGCAATCAAGGGATTTAGAGCTGGTGCAGGAGGGTAGAGTTGGGGATAAGAAAATCTAAATGACTAATGGAGCAGTCTCATAGGGCCATCTTTGTGCTCTAATTACTTTATTTATATATACTGTACAATGAAACTAGTTAAACTCAAAATCATGTTCCTGAGAATGGGAAAGCTGACCCAACCCACTAAGTGCACCAACTTTCAGTTTAATTGGGACGATATGGGTGAGATCGGAGGGGCTGGACAAATAATCTGCTCTCGATTGTTGGTCAGTAAGTTTTTAATATGTTACTGAGGCTGTGTACCTTAGATTTCAACCATCATTTTGATTTAATAGCTTCTGATAGGATTTATTGTTGCTTTTGAAGCTTTCAGACCCAGCTGGTAAGCGGCTGTGTCTATGGGCCAGAAGGTGTAGGAGCGCTTCCCCATCCCCTAGCCCCCAAAGTTAAACTACTGTGGTCTGCCTCTCTCCCACATGCTGCAACTCCCACCTTTTTATAGACTGATGTGGATTTCACCCACTCTCAATCTGACAATGAACGCCCCTCTTGTAGTTTAATAATGATGTGCTGCTGTGACTGGCATGGTGGCATAGTGGTTACACTGCTGCCCTTACAGTGCCAGGGACCCGGGTTCGATTCCAAGCTTGGGTCTCTGTCTGTTTGGAGACTGCATGTTCTCCCCGTTCTGTATGAGTTTCCTCTGGGTGCTGCGGTTTCCTTCCAGAGTCCAAAAGACATGCTGGTTAGGTGCTTTGGCCATGCTAAATTCTCAGCTGATTGACAGTTCCAGAGCAGATGAAAGAGGGGATTAGCTAAGGTTTATTTACACAAGGAAATAATGGCCCATTAGCTGCCTAAAGCTGTTCTGACACTCCAGGGCAGATTAAACAGTTCATTGTTGATACAATCAGTTCACACTTCATTAAGTCTGAAATGGGCATTGTGTGGAACACCGAATTCGTCATGTAATGAACTAAATATTTGGGGAACAGTTCAGTTACAAGCTTCAATAACGTTTTTTTGGGATTTTGGTGCATTAGAGACTGTCAGAGGTAAATCCTGCAGTTACAATCCAAAAAGGTTGGCCTCATAAAACACTGGATATGAAATGCTTCCTGCATGATATGAGACTGGGTTATTCTTCCTTCAGTTATCTTCAGAGAAGGAAAAGCCAGAAGCATTCTTGAACGTCAGCTGAAAAGCTGATCACCAATTCAGGAGCCTCACGTGCCCGGCATGTTTGGCCTGGTGCAATTCACGTGGGGGCATTTTTTTAGTATTTACATCGTTGAATCCCACCTCTGTAGTACTACCAGCAAGAAATGCATCAATTTCCCCGCTGGCGGCAGCATCTAGATTCAGTTCAGGAGAATTGCTGCCATTCAGGAGAAGCGTGACCAATATATATGTAGCATTAGGATCCATCATTCATACTGATGGATCTGTGCCACAAAACTAATAAATCCTTGGCCATACAGGAGCTAGATGTTAAAATTATGTCTAATTGTAATTAGTTTCTATTTGACATTGGTTTTTAAAAAGGCTGGCTTGTTGCTTGCATCTTCTACTTTATCCCTTCTTTGCCTCTCTTCTCCCTATTTCCCGCCTCTCTCCTTTCCCTTTCCAGCACCCCACCCCCATCCCGGCAATCATTTCCCTTAGGAATTGTATAGATGGGAAACTTTGTATACACAGTGTAATTCTCTCAAATGAGTGGCAGTGCTGATTTCTAGTTAGCTAATGAAAATTTGGATAAATCTGACCAGTAGATTTTTATTTTCACCATAATGTACCAACTAAGGGCTGAAAATGTCTCTTCCTAATTGGCTTTGAAGCGACAGACTTTGGGAGCTTGAGACCATCTGGCTCGAGGCAGGCAGTCAGTAACCTGTGTCGCTGGGTTGCTTGCAAATCCATTTTCTTTTGTTCAAACCATAAATAATGTAACTTACTTATATGAAACAGAGAAAGTTTATCATATGGTGCCTCTTTTTTTTTGTAATTTACTCTGCTATCTTGAAGGAAATTGTTTCAATAAATGAATCGTTTAAAAAACATTCATAATCCTCACAGTTGTAAATAACTGAAGCATAAAATAGAGACTTTGTTTTCTGTTAATTTAATCAGCTATTGGTTCTCATCTTGAAATTTCCACAATCATTCTTCCATACAAGTTATATAATTGCACAGAATTCAGTCAGAAACACAAATTTGGGTTTAAAGATGTGCAATTTCCTTGTTTTTAAAGAAAAAGCTACATGGCAGTTAAAACTGACTCTAAAGTGAGCCTTTATTCTCTATATATTCTGTCTCAAATGGTTAAACGGTATTAATGTGCTCATATTTGGGTCTTTGACACAATTACACATCATAATACAAACTTATTTTCTTTACTGTGGTTGTAGTATACAGTGGAGGCTGCAGAAAGTGTAGAACAGTATTCTTTGCTCATGAGCAGTGAGAGGCCATTCATATGCCTATAAAGAATCCCAGTTGATTCTGACTGATTTTTACCTACGTTGAATCGATTCTCTTTGTTCCCTATGTTGAATCAAATATTCTCAGAACCATCCAATCTGTGGAATGTAAAATGGTTTTGCTTTCCTGTCCAGCTTCTAATGAAAATGTATCGTGCATGGATTAAAAAGAGTTTATTCCCAAGTGTGGAATGCCTTTTGCGCTTTGCGGTACCTGCAAATGTTAAGTGACCCACAGAATATAATCGCAGGCCCATGTCAACAATACAATATTCTATTTTTGAAATACTGTAGTTATTTTGTGTAGTCAGAATAAATCCAATAATTTTATGTGAGTGATGCCTTTTTCTTCCTGATGTATGTTTGAAATAGACAGGACAAAATGTTAACACACGCTGTTCTTAACAATTAAAGATTTGGATTGTATGTCATCATTCTACAGTATTCTGAAAGTAGTCAGGTTTTCTTAATTGTTTCTATTTTTTCACTATTCCCTGGGGTGTGTACCATTAACAGCTGAGACAGCTGATAGGAGAGGCGCTCCCAGAGTTTCCTCATCTTCAACTCTAGATTTTTTTTATTCATTCATGGGACATAAATGAATCGCTGGCTGGCCAGCATTTATTGCCCATCCCTAGTTGCCCTTGAAATTCCGTGGCTTACTAGGCCATTTCAGAGGGAAGTTGAGAGTCATCCACATGTGAGAGTAACCCATATTAACCGTTCTTTATGACTTTGCTTTTTGAAGGGAAGTAATGTCCAGAGCTCCTACATCACATACAACAGTAAAGAACTCATCAGTGTTGAGGATTTTAAATGCAGGGCAACAACCTGCCCATCAAGAAGCATCTAGGTGAATACATGTACAGCATTGTAAATAATTGATAGTGGTGGCTGCTGGCTGGCAGTATTCTTTGCCTATCTACACGAGGTTGATAATGTCGTCAGTCACAACTTTCCAGTTTCCAGATAAGGATTAACCTCAGGTGTGGTAGCAAGAGGATTGTGGTTTAAGGTATGATGCTGCCTGGCAACTGCATTAACAACAAGCTGCATTTGGGCAGTGTCTTAAGCATAGTGAAACATATCAAGATGCTTCACAGATTTATCAGACAGAATCTGACACCAAGCTACCCAAGAAGCTAGTAGGACAGGTGATCAAAACCTTCTTGTGAAAGGCAGATCTTAGGGACCATCTCACAGTAGGGGAGAGATAAGTAGAGAGGTGGGAAGATTTAGACAGGGAATTCCAGAGCTTGGGATCTAGATACCTGAGGGTGTATTTTACAGTGGTGGAGAGATAGAAGTCGGGATGCACAAAAGGCATGAATTTGAGGAATGCAGAATTTTCAAAAACTGGCATAAATTGTAGAGATGAGGATGGACGAGGCCAGAGATTTGATCACGAGGAGTGAGAATTTTGAATTTGGCTCCAAATTTGCCAAATGCCTCAGCATAGGTCAGCGACCAGAGGAGTGATGAGAGAAGAGGACTTTGTTTAACTTAGGATACAGGCAGCAATGGAGCATGGAAGAGCTCAGGTTATGGAGGGTGAAAGATAGACTGCCAGCCGTAGATCATTGGAATTGTTGAGATTGGATGCAACACACATGGACAACAGTTTCAGCAGCAGATAAGGTGAGAAAGAGGCAAAGAATGGCAATTATGTATGGGAGTGGAAGCAGATAGTCTTAGTAATGGAGTGGATTTAGCATTGGCCATGCTAAATTCTCCCTCAGTGTATCCAAACAGGTGCTGGAGTGTGGTGACTCGGGGATTTTCACAGTAACTTCATTGCAGAGTTAATGTAAGCCTACTTGTGACACTTTTAACTTCTTAAACTTTTAAATTTGTCAGCCTTTGTTATGCATAGAAAAATCAGAGCCAAACCAGATCATGCCCTCACTCAGCATTCCCATATACTCACCAACAGCAAGGATCAGTGAACAGAGATCAGAAGCAACTAATTGATTACATTCTTCAAGAAAAGTAATCTTTAATTCAAAATATAAATCCGCCTAAAGGCCTGTTATTGTTGTTAAGCATATTTGCAGATAAAAAAAACCAAAGGTTAAAATTGAACCTGATTTATACAGAAGATTGTGAGATGGATGCCTGGATTATGGTGATCTAGTCCATCTCACTTAAGGCAGCAGTATTAGAGGAGTGAGGTTTTCCAGGAATGGACAGTGGTTACTAAGTGATCCCTGTTGTGTGTGGATGTCTGAAGAGGTTAGGATCAAGCTCATCTGTGAAGTCATGTAGAATGATATTCCAGTGCTCATTTTTTTGAGGGAGTCACTCAAAGGCTGCTTGTCCAGTGGGACTGAACCAGAGCAGCTTCAACACCTTCAAATAGTCTGAGGAAGGATATCAGAAGGAAAAAATGGCTTATATCTGGTGGCTTATTGAGATCCTAGTTGAAGTGGTAGGGCTTTGGCTAGATCCAGTTGCTGATGGGTTGAATCTAACAAAGCACAATTAACTTTATATTAGCACAAAATTGGCAATTTCACTTGGAGGCTATGAGTGATAACACATGTGGACTACATGTTTAGCAAAAGGTCAGAAGTGGGGATGTTCACTAAACATGTTCAGTACTATTCATGACTCCTCAGATAATGAAGCAGTCCATGTCTGCATACAGTAAGACCTTGGCAACATATGGGCTTGATCTAATGCCTGGCAATGCCAGTCACCAACAAGAGAGAATCTGACATCTCCCTTTGATATTTAACAGCATTATCATCACTGAATTCCCACTGAATGCCTGGCAATGCCAGTCACCAACAAGAGAGAATCTGACATCTCCCTTTGATATTTAGCAGCATTATCATCACTGAATTCCCACCATCAACTGTAGGGTTGATTACCTTTGGCCAAAAACCTGAACGGGCCTAGCCATTTAAATGCTGTGGCTACAAGAGCAAGCCAGAGGCTGGGAATCCTGCAGGGAGTAACTCACCTCCTGACTCCCCAAAGCCTGTCCACCATATTCAAGGCTCAAGTCACTTGGAGGCTATGAATAATAATATACGTGGACTACTTGCCTGGGTGAGTGCAGCATCATTCAAGAAGCTCGATACCATCCAAGACAAAGTATCCACCACCTTAAGCATTAACTCACTAGCGCACATTGACAGCCGTGTGTACCATATAGCAGATGCACAGTCCATCAAGTCTTCTCCAACAGCACCTTCCAAACCGCCTCTACCAGCTAGAAGGACCAGCTAGGACAAGGACATCAAACATCATCACTAAGTTCCCCACCAAGCCACACACTATCCTGAATTGGAATTATATTGCCATTCTTCATGTTGCTGGCAACTCCCTCCCTGACAGCACTGTGGATGTATTTACACCAGACGGACTCCATGACCTTGTCAAGGGTAGTTAGCGATGGACAAAAAAAATTGCCTTTGACACTTGTGCCCACACCCCATTAATAATTATTTAAAAATCATTTAACAGACTCTAAAGCCTCTTAAAACTCAGGATTTGTTTTCACATTGAAATGATCACACTGGAAGATATTAGATGTGTAGGCTTTTAAAATTTAATTAAATTTGGGCTTAACAGAAAATAAAAACAACTTTATCCTATTCTGGGAACTGTGTTAGGCAATATACTACCTCTGGATGGTAAGCAGTCTCTTTAGTAACTGCATCACTAACTTGCAGTTCTATGACCCCCTCCAGTGTCACTAGGATTGATGATCAATGCAATATTTATGAATACTTCTGTTTGGGAAATCAACTCACTTTCTTTCTCTTGTTGTTAAAGCGTAAGACGGATGAAAGATCCCTACAGTCATCTAGCCTAAAGTAAATCCGTGAGTATATTTTAAAATGTTTAAAATGAATTTGTCCTTTCTTGAATTAATTACTTACTGTAATGGACTTGTTATTATCAGTGGTGCTCCATGTTATCTTCTTGATAGGCTTCCAGGAAGACATAAAACCTGTCTTTTATGTTATTTTTCTGGACTCTGTACAAAGCTGTATAAATGAACAGAATGTGAAGTAGGCCTATTCCATTTCAGAATCCTAGCAATGATCTGTCAGTCTTTCATTAGCTAAGAGGTGGAGTGGCACCAAAATAATTGCTCACTGCTTGTCAAGGCTATTTCTTTATCCTTACTACCTGTAGATCCACATTACTATTCTGCACTGATCTGAAACGTAGGCACAGACTACCAGTGCTGCAGCTTCAAACATTGATTCTGCTGTCTGTGGGCTCTCTCCAATAGTACTATTGACTGGAATTCACTTCTTTCTGCATTCATTCAAATTCGGGGTTGACATTCATTCACTGCAAATATAGGCTAGTGGAAGATTAATGACACCATTAGTACTCTTAACTTAGCCCCTCTTTCTTTGCTCTCACACCAGTCATCAGCTGATGTGGCACAGTGGTTAGCACCACTGCCTCACAGTGGCAGGGACCTGGGTTCTATTCCGGGTGTGGGTCATTGTCTGTGCTGAGTCTGCACGTTCTCCCTGTGTCTGCATGGGTTTCCTCCGAGTGCTCCAGTTTCCTCCTACAGCCCAGATGTGCTGTTCAGGTGCGTTGGCCACACTAAATCCTTCCTCATTGTACTCCCTCAGCCTGTTTGTGACACTTATTTATTAAACTAAACCTACTTGGCCAACCCGCAGAGGATGTGGAAGCTATTTTGCCAGAAACTGGCCACAAGTTGCATCCAAGTTTCTGTACTGCTAGTTTCTTTTCCACACCCCAACTGCAGAGAGAAGGGTTGGCATTGCAGATTGCCATTTTGCTCCATTTAATAAACTAAAGTAAGGAAACTGTCAAAAAAATTGCCAAAGAGAAATTCAATAAAAGCCAGGTAAGAAAGTTGATTGTGAGGCAAACTAAGTCAATGGAAAGTATTTAACCTTAATAAATGGCAACTCAGAAATGCCATTAATGAAAATTTGGCTATTTAAGGAAATTTGGGCTGAAGCAATTTCCATTCTTTGGAAGGAACTGCAATTGTTACCCCTTTGTGTAAGGATATGGTGAACAACTACGTACCAGTCACTTTAATGTCAGTGATGGGGAAATGTTTAGATTCAAGAACAGTTTCTGCCTTGCTACCATCAGACTTCTGAATGGTCCGATCTTATATTAAGTTGATCTTTCTCTACACCCTAGAAGGTACATTCTGCACCTTCTCTATGAATGACATGCTTTGTCTGGATAGCTTGCAAGAAACAACTGTATACTATTACCTGTGACAATAATAAATCAAATCAAAAAAATTATAATCCAGCACAACATTAACAGCCAGTCAGTGAAATATGGATTAATTAAGGAAAGCCAGCAGTTGTTTTAAAGGCAAATTTTGTTCAACTAACTTTGCTGCAGCGTTTTGATGAGGCAACAAAGAGTAATGCAGATGACGTGGTGTAAATGGACCTCCTACTTAATCAGCTTGTTAGCAAAGACCATGGAGCAGTGGCAGCATAGATACAAAGTTAGCTGAGTGAGAGGGAACAGAGTGTACAATTTATGTTTTTTTTGTCAGACTGGAGGATGGTTTACAGTGGAGTTCCCTGTGGGTTAGTATTAGTCTTACTTTCCTAGATCCAGATTAATAACCTAAACTTGGGTATGCAGGTACAGCTTCAAAATTAGCAAATGATACCAAACTTGGAAATATTGTGAACTGTGATGAGCAGAGTGATAAGCTTCAAGAGGACAAACAAACTGGTAAAATGGGAGGACAATTGACAGATGAAATTTAATGTGGAGAAGTATGAAATGTTACTTTTCGTTTGGAAGAATGCAGAGAGGCAATGTAAAATAAAGGGTTTAATTCTAAAGGTGGTACATAAGCAATTTAATAGAAGGATCTAGTGTTCACTGAAGGTGATGAGATAGGTTGAGAAAGTGGTTCATTAGGCAATTTGGCTCCTGGGCTTTATACATAAAGGCATTGAGTGCAAAAACAAAGAATATCTGATGAACCTTTTTAAAACACTGGTTCAGCCTCAACTCAAGTATTGTATCCAATTTTGGGCACCAGCCATCAGGAATGTTGTGAAGACAGTAAAGGAAGTGCAGAAAAAGTTTACAAGAATAGTTTCAGGGATGAGGGATTTTAGTTATTTGGAAAGATTGGGGGAGGAGCTGTGGTTATTCTCTTCAATGAAGATTAAGAGGAGGTTTGATAGAGGTGCTCAAAATCAGGAGGGGTCTGAACAGAGTACATAGAACATAGAACACTACAGCACAAACAGGCCCTTTGACCCACAAGTTGCGCCAATCACATCTATACCTACCAAGCCATAGAACTATCTGTAACTCCCAATCCCATATACTCATCCAGGAGTCTTTTAAAAGACCCCAGTGAGTTTGCTTCTACCACCACCGACAGCAGCCGATTACACTCACTCACCACCCTCTGAGTGAAAAACTTACCCCTAACATCTCCTCTGTACTTGCTCCCCAGCACCTTAAACCTGTGTCCTCTCGTAGTGCCCATTTCAGCCCTGGGAAATAGCCTCCGAGAATCCACCCTATCTATTCCTCTCAACATCTTATAAACCTCTATCAGGTCGCCTCTCAACCTTTGTCTCTCCAGGGAGAAGAACCCTAGCTCCCTCAATCTATCTTCATAAGGCATGCCTCCCAATCCAGGCAACATCCTTGTAAATCTCCTCTGTACCCTCTGAATAGCTTCCACATCCTTCCTGTAGCGAGGCGACCAGAACTGTGCACAGTACTCCAAGTGGGGTCTGACAAGGGTCTTATAAAGCTGCTGCATTACCTCCCAACTCCTAAACTCAATCCCTCGATTAATGAAGGCCAGTACACCATACGCCTTCTTGACCACATCCTCCACCTGCGAGGCTGATTTAAGAGTCCTATGGACCCAGACCCCAAGATCCTTCTGCTCCTCTACACTGCTAAGACTCCTACCCTTGATAATTGTACTCCTTCATCCCATTGGTCCTGCCAGAATGGACCACTACACATTTATCCGCATTCAAGTCCATCTGCCACTTCTCCGTCCAGTCTTGCATCCTATCCATGTCACGCTGCAACTTCTGACATCCCTCCAGGCTATCCACAACACCACCAACCTTCGTATCGTCGGCGAACTTACTAACCCATCTCTCCACTTCCTCATCCAGGTCATTTATGAAAATGACAAACAGCAAGGGTCCTAGAACAGATCCCTGGGGCACTCCACTGGTGACCAACCTCCATGCAGAAAAAGACTCATCCACAACCACTCTCTGCCTTCTGCAGGCAAGCCAGTTCTGGATCCACAAGGTCAAAGCCCCTTGGATACCATGCCCTCTCACCTTCTCAAGAAGTCTTGCATGGGGGCCTTATCAAACGCCTTGCTGAAGTCCATGTAAACCATGTCCACCGCTCTTCCTTCATCAATGTGTTCAGTCACATTTTCAAAGAACTCAACTAGGCTCGTAAGGCATGAACTGCCCTTGACAAAGCTGTGCTATTTCTGATCATTCTAAACTTCTCTAAATGCTCATAAATCTTGTCCCTCAGCATCCTCTCCATCAACTTACCAACCACTGAGGTCAGACTTACCGGTCGGTAATTTCCCAGGCTATCCCTGTTCCCTTTCTTGAAAATAGGAACCACATCCGCAATCCTCCGGAACCTCTCCCGTCTCCATCAACGATGCAAAGATCATCGCCGGGGCTCTGCAATCACTTCCCTCACCTCCCACAGTAACCTGGGGTACATCCCATCCGGTCCTGGCATGTAGATGTAGAGAAACTGTTTCTATTGGCAGAAGGGTTGAGAACTAGAGATCACTGATTTAACATGAATGGCAAAAGAAGTGAAGGTAACATGAGGAAACATTTTTACACAGCAAGTGGTTAGGATCTGGAACGCACTGCCTGAGAGTGTGGTGGTGGCAGATTCAATTGTGGCTCTCAGAAGAGAGCAATTACGTAAGTAACTTAAGAGAAAACATTTGCAGAGCTACAGACGGGGTGAATGGGACTGACTGTGTTACACGTTCAGACAGCTGGTATGGTTATGATGGCCAAATGAGGTGTTGCACTTTGGAAAGTCAAACCAGTGTAGGACTTACACAGTGAATAGTAGGGCCCCGGGGAGTGTTGAGGAACAGAAGGGCCAAGGAGTATAAGCACGTAGTTTGTTATAAGCGATGTCAGGTAGACAGAGTGGTGAAGAAGACATTTAGCACGCTGGCCTTCCTCAGTCAGGGCATTGAATACAGGAGTTGGAAAATTTTGTTACAATTGTATAAAACCATAGAAACTTTACAGTACAGAAGGAGGCCATTCAACCCATCGAGAGTGCACCAACCAAATCCTACCCATAATTGTACGCATTCACCCTAGCTAGTTCCCCTGACACTAAGAGGAAGTTGTGCGTGGTTAATCAACCTAACCCGCACATCTTTAGACTCTGGGAGGAAACTGGAGCGCTCAGAGGAAACCCATGCAGACACAGGGAGAATGTGCAAACTCCACACTGACTGTCACCGAAGCCAGGAATTGAACCCAGGTCCCTGGAGCAATGAGGCAGCAATGCTAGCCACTGTGCCACCATGCTGCTCAGTTGGCGAGGTTGCACTTGAAGTATTGTGTACAGTTTTGGTCACTCTGTTGTGAGAAAGTCATTGATAAACTGGAAAGAGTGGAGAGAAGATTTGCAAAGATGTTGCCAGGACTAATGGGCTTGCGTTTTAGGGAGCAGTTGGCCAGGCTACGGCTTTATTCCTTTGAAGGTAGGAGAATGAGGGGTGGCCTTATTGAAATATATAAGATCATAGGGGCATAGATAGGATACACATACATCGTCTTTTTTCCCAGTTAAGGGAATTGAAAGCCAGAGGGCATAGGTTTAAGATGAAAAGGGAAAGATTTGCTGAGGGGCAACTTCTTCATTCTAGTGTGTATATGGTATGAGCTGTCAGAGAAAGTGGCTGAGGCAGGTTCAATAGCAACATTTAAAAAAACATTTGGATAAATACATGGATGGGAAAGATTAGGAGGAAATGGACCAAATGTGGGTAGTTGGGACTATCTGGGAGGGCACCATGATCAGCATGGCTGAAGGGCCTGTTTCCAAGTTATATTTCTCAATGCCTCTGAGGCCAGAATTTTACTGTCCCACTTGCCACAGGAATTAGAGTGGCTGAAGGGTGGACCATGGAAAGGTCTGTTGACATCGGGTGGGATTTTATGGTTTGGGACGAGCGAGGCTGTAAAATCCCACCCTATGAATCTAGCTTCTGCTGTAACCATTCTGAGATTCTATGATAAAGGATACTTTTACTGGTGCAGGGGATTAGTCTCACAGAGTTGAAATCATTGGCTTTCTTTATTGTAAGCATATTTTGGAAGAGAAACTTCAACACGCAATATTCCCTAGCATTGCATTCAGTCAAGAAAAGGGAAATATGATCACTTTCTTATCAATCTTTGATGACTTATCTGTCCACCTTGTCTTCAGACATGCTCACTCATCTTTTCCTTTCTTTCTCCTATGTTTTTATCTTTTGGATAAGAGCTGGTGGGTAGTTTGGCATAATCCAATAGGGATGGAACCACCTTTTTGACTGCAAGCTGTAATGGAAAGAGTACGACAGTGGACTTGAGCAGCTTCTTTCTCATCACTCCCTGTCTCTCAAGCTTCAACAGCAACAGTTTCTAGTTTTCTTCGGCCATTAACACAATAAAACATCCTAATGGCAAGATCCACAGAAATAAGCATTGCTGTAAAATAACAATCTCTACTGCCCGTGGCTGGGATTCTCTGGTCCCACCACAGTGAATTGAGTTTTGGCTGAGCGTCAAATTCTCTGTTCTCGCTAGGACAACATTGAAGAATTCTGGCCATGTTCACTAAACCTGATAGTGAAATAGATTTCAATAACAAGTTAAAGATAATGTCCTTCACCATTGGATTTATCCTATGCCTCTGCAGGAATTAAAGGAAAGAGGAAAGGTTGGTGAAATTGGTCTATATGCCAGCAGGCTTATAGCAAATCAGCAGCTGAATTTTTATAGTGCTGTTTACTTTCCATTGACCTGGAAAATGTTGGCAAAGTGTTTAATTTCAAACCAAGTAAAAGTGACAGATGAGAAAATTGAAGCTTCGAAACAAGTTTGACCTATTGTTCTGTGAACTTCAATGGAAAGAAGATTGGGCATGGTGCAAAATCAACTGTGGATTCACTGAGTCTATTTCATCTGATGTAGTTCAACTTAAACTTCCTTCACCACCTACTCCTGGACATGTCCATGACTCTCTGTCCAGCATTGTAATATTCTCCCTAATCAATACTGCTACCTGCTTTCCTTCCCTATTTTAGCTGAATATCTTGTATCTTGGAATATTTAATACTCAGTCCTGCCTTTTGTTGAGTCAGATCTCCATTAATTGTTTTTACAATCTGCTTATTAGAACATGTTTTATTGCAAGGTGTACATACTCAAAACAATGAGAACATGGCTTATAAATTAAGCCAGATGTGCACAATTCACCATAGCAATAGAATAATGCAATATACTTTATGTAATATAAGTTCCTATCCTTACAAAACAGTGTATCCTTCCAAAATTCTCATACATTCTTATAAACAACTAATATGTTTCTGGTCCATAACTAAGAGTACCCATGAATTTAAACCAAAATTGTCTTGCTCCCTTCATCAATATTATCTGCTGTCTTTTTCATTTCCTCCCCTTGCCAGGTAAGAGACCATCAGATGTTAAGTGCCCTTTGGTAACTCAGGCAAATAACCATTCTCCAGGTCACCTGGACTAGACAGTACAATCGAACCTGATCCTGCCTCAGTTGATCTCCACATAAGCAGACTTACAGTCAGTATGTGACTCATGCTCTTTCCCTTTTCTGCTTCTCCACTCCCTGTCTCATCTCAGCAACACCTCCCGTTCTTCCTCCTTCACCCCCAATTACCAGGGTGAGGCGAGATTCAACATCACCCTGCTCATGCCATGGTTGAAATTAAAAGAAAAAAAATTCAAAACAGGTGATTTGCCCAATTATTTTGCTTTCATCAATTAATTTATGATTTTGCTGCGAAGTGAACAAATGGACACCTTGGTCTGTTCCTACACTCGCATTCTTTTTTAGCTGGCAGCTGGGTACATTAGGTACTCCCAAAGCCGAACTCCTATTTTTTGCTCAGCTGCTATGGGAAATGCCGCAGTCATCATGTGGTCTACCACAGATCAGACACCAAGCAGATTCTGAAAATGAATATACGCCCTCCTATTTTGTGACACGAAGGTTGCTGCTCCTTCATGTCCTGTTAGCATCCAACTGCAGAACCTTTTATATAAGAAAGGAATGATATCAATAGATTGCCAAAATTTACAATGGAAGAGTACTCTGTGTTTGGCAATCAGGTAATTTTAAAATTCATTATTTGAACTTGAAATGTTTTCTACACTGTAGCTTTCATTTCCTTGGAGATCTAATGACAGGAAAGTAACTTAACCCTTTCTCAACTCTGAAGAACTGGTTGTTGATCTGTTGTATGTATTGTTCAATGGAGATGTAAGCTCTGAAATACACGTGTAAGAACTGAAATCCAACCCAGCAAAAGGGAAAACCTTCAAATTTTGATGAAATATTAACACAGTTTTCCCCTCCTGATACTGCCTGATGTGCTGGGTATTTGCAGCATTTCCTGTTCTTATTTCAGGTTTTCAGCATTGGCTTTCTTTTACTTTTAAGTTCCTTATTTTTTAACTGAATCTGTCCAAACAATAGAGAAAACAAAAAAAAAATTTCAATGTAGTTAACAGGTTTGCTGAATGATTCACTATGCGATTCAGCCAGGCCACAGAATTGTTTGGAACCAAATACTATGAATAACATTTATTTAATGCAATTTAATTTTTATACTAAAATCAACATGCAGGATGAACCAAGTTTCTGAATAAACTTTATTTATTACCATCACAAGTAGGCTTACGTTAATACCACAACAAAGTTACTGTGAAAATCCCTTAGTTGCCATACTCTGGCGCCTGTTTGAGTACACTGAGGTAGAATTTAGCATGGCCAATGCACCTAACCAGCTTGTCTTTCGGACTGTGGGAAGAAACCGGAGCATCCGGAGGAAACCCACACAGACATGGGAAGAACATACAGCCTCCACACAGACAGTGACCCAAACTGGGAATCGAACGTAGGTCCCTGGCTCTGCAAGATAGCCATGCCACAGTACAACCCGATAACTGAATACAAACCCTGTTTATTCTCACTGTGATTTTCTTTACAGTCGACTTTTCTGAATCCCATGATTTAGGGTTAAGTTACATTGCTGGTGCTCTTCTTCAGGGTTTGTCTGTAGAGACTATATTCAGATCACAAAAGGTTACTATTTACACTCTTCTGCATTCTGCACTTATTGCTATGACTACAAGGATATTTGTTATATGTATGCAAATATGGAACATGGACCAGTCTGTAAATCAAGATATAGGCAGAAAAAACTGAGAAGGTAGTGTCAAATTATGCAAATAAGTTTGCTGTCAAACCTGAATAAGGATTGATAAAATCTGAATAGGTGCAGGCTGCTCGAGTTTTTGATTTCTTGTTGGTTCAGCATCCATTGTCTATTTTCTCATTCTCTCATTCATTTGATTATGTTCTTTTTGGATGTGTTTCAATGCAGGCATGTTGCATATATTTCTGTATTCAATAACTATTGGAATACAGCTAACCAAGTTAGCTGTTTCTGATTGGCTTCCTATCTCTTCCAATTTTTTTAGAAATGTCATTATTTGTCATTGGGCATCATTGACAAGGTTGATTTGCCTATACCAAGTTGATCTAAGTCTATGTTCTTGGACCGCTGAATGGCTTGCCATTTAATGTCCCCCCACCCCACAGCAGCAGGTTGGGAGGCTTGTGGTGTTGTATAATGGGCTGGCTAAGTTCAGAATGGAAAGTCCATCAGCTTCACGACTCACCCCAATGAAGAATAAAGAAAATTACAGCACAGGAACAGGTCCTTCAGCCCTCCAAGTCAGCACAGACCATGTTACCCAAATGAACTAAAACCTCCTACCCTCCTGGGGACCATATCCCTCCATTCCCATCCTATTTATGTATTTATCAAGACGCCCCTTAAAAGTCACTTTCTTATCTGATTCCACTACCTCCCCCAGCAGCGAGTTCCAGGCACTTCTGTGTAAAAAAAAAACTTGCCTGGTACACCTCCTTTAAACCTTGCCCCTCGCACCTTAAACCTATGCCCCTAGTAATTGACTCTTCCACCCTGGGAAAAAGCTTCTGATTTATTCACTCTGTCAAGCTTGTCATAATCTTGTAGACTTCTATGAGGTCGCCCCTTAACCTCTGTCATTCCAGTGAAAACAAGCCAAGTTTCTCCAAACTTTCCTCATAGCTAACACCCTCCGTACCAGGCAACATCCTGGTAAAACTTTTCTGTACCCGCTGCAAAGCTTACATATCCTTCTGGTAGTGTGGCGACCAGAATTGAGCACTATATTTCAAGTGTGACCTAACTAAGGTTCTATAAGTTGCAGCATGACTTGCCAATTTTTAAACTCAATGCCCTGGCTGATGAAGGCGTGTACCTTCTTAACCCCTTCTCCACCTGCGTTGCCACTTTCAGTGACCTCTGTACCTGTACACCCAGATCCCTCTGCCTATCAGTACTCTTAAGGGTCCTGCCATTTACTGTATATTTCCTATCTGTATTAGATTTTCCACAATGTATTACCTCACATTTGTCCAGATTAAACTCCATCTGCCATCTCGCCGCACAAGCCTCCAACCTATCTATATCCTGCTGTATCCTCTGACAATCTTCATCAGTATCCGCAACTCCACCAACCTTTGTGTCGTCCACAAATTTACTAATCAAACCAGTTATATTTTCCTCCAAATCATATTTGTATATATTACAAACAACAAAGACCCTGGCAATGATCCCCGAGGAATGCCACTAATCACAGCCCTTCATTCAGAAACACACCCTTCCACTACTACCCTCTGTCTCCTATGACTGAGCCCCTTCTGTATCCATCTTGCCAGCTCACCTCTGATCCCATGCGACTTCACCTTCTGCACCAGTCTGCCATGACGGACCTTGTCAAAGGCCTTTCTGAGGTCTATGTAAATAACATCTATTGCTTTACCCTCATCAATCATCTTTGTCACTTCCTCAAAAAACACAATCAAGTTAGTGAGGCACAACATCCCCTTCACAAAATCATTAGTCTCTCACTAATATATCCAGGTGAGTAAATATTGTCTTGAGGAATCCTCTCCAATAACTTCCCTGCCACTGATGTAAGGCTCACAGACCTGTAATTACCTGGATTATTCTTGCTACCCTTCTTAAACAAAGAAACAACATTGGCTATTCTCCAATCCTCCGGGACCTCCCTTGTTTCTAGTGAGCTTACAAAGATTTCTCTCAAGGCTTCAACAATTTACTCCCTTGCCTCTCACAGTATTCTGGGGTATATTCCATCATGTCCTGAAAACTTGTCTACCTGAATGTTTGTCAAGAACCCCAATACCTCTTCCTTTTTGAGCTTAACGTGACAAACTATCTACATATCCTTTCCCAGACTTATCTACCAAGTCCTTCTGTTTCGTGAATACTGACGCAAAGTATTCATTTAATATCTCACCATTTTCACTGGCTCCATGCATAGATTCCCTCCCCTGTCTTTGAATGGGCCAACCCTCTCCCTGGCCACCCTCTTAAGAACATAAGAAATAGGAGCAGGAGTAGGCCATCCAGCCCTTCGAGCCTGCCCCGCCATTCAATAAGATCGTGGCTGATCTGTCGCTGCTCAGTTTCACTTTCCCGCCCTCTCCCCATAACCCTTAATCCCCTCTCTTATCAAAAACCCATCAACCCGCGTCTTAAAAATATTTAGCGAGGTAGCCTCCACCACTTCAACGGGCAGAGAATTCCAGAGATTCACCACCCTTTGAGTGAAGAAGTTCCTCCTCAACTCCGTTCTAAACCGTTCCCCTTTTATCTTGAGGCTGTGCCCCCTAGTCCTACTGTCTTTTTTGAGCGGGAAGAGTCTCTCCACCTCTATCCTATCCATCCCATTCATCATCTTATACGTCTCAATGAGATCTCCCCTCATTCTTCTAAACTCTAACGAGTACAAGCCTAGTTTATTCAGCCTCTCCTCATAGCTCAACCCCCTCAACTCCGGTATCAGCCTAGTAAACCTCCTCTGCACTCCCTCCAAGGCCAAAATATCTTTGCGCAGGTGCGGTGCCCAAAACTGCACACAGTACTCCAGCTGCGGCCTCACCAATGCCCTATACAGCTGCAGCAAGACCTCCCTACTTTTATATTCAATCCCCCTCGCTATGAAGGCCAGCATCCCATTTGCCTTCCTGACCACCTGCTGCACCTGCAAGCTGGGTTTTTGCGACTCATGCACAAGGACCCCGAGGTCCCTCTGCACCGTCGCCTGCTGCAGTTTTTCGCCCCGTAAGTAATAGTCCTTCCTACCATTCTTCCTACCAAAGTGGACCACCTCACACTTGCCAACATCAAATTCCATTTGCCATTTCCTGGCCCATTCGCCCAGCCTATCTAGATCCTTCTGCAGACTCTCCACACCCTCCGCACAATTTGCCGTTCCCCCAATCTTGGTGTCATCAGCAAATTTCGACACCCTACACTCGGTTCCCTCCTCCAGATCATCTATATAAATGGTAAAAAGCTGAAGCCCCAGCACCGACCCCTGGGGCACTCCACTAGTCACCATCAGCCAATCCGAACAGCACCCGTTGACCCCCACTCTCTGCCTCCTATGTGACAACCAATCCTCTATCCACGCTAACACCCTACCCCCAACTCCATGTCCCTCGACCTTCTGCAATAACCTCTTGTGAGGTAATTTGTCAAACGCCTTCTGAAAATCTAGAAAGACCACATCCACCGGCTCTCCTCTATCCATCGCCCTAGACACATCCTCATAGAACTCCAGCAAATTTGTCAGACACGACTTCCCTTTAATGAAACCGTGCTGCGTCTGCTCTATCAAGCAATTCCCTTCAAGATGCCTCGCAATTTCCTCCTTAATGACAGATTCTAACATTTTACCTACCACAGACGTTAAACTAACCGGCCTATAATTCCCCGCCTTTTGCCTGGCACCCTTCTTAAACAACAGCGTAACATTAGCCATTTTCCAATCATCCGGCACTTCCCCGGAATCCAGCGACGTCTGGAAAATAACCACCAAGGCATCCACTATCACCTCCGCCATTTCTTTCAGAACCCTCGGATGCATTCCATCCGGTCCTGGGGACTTGTCCACAATCAGCCCCTCCAGTCTGTCGAGCACCGCCTCTCTAGTAACAGTAATGTCATTAAGACCCTCCAGTCCTACCACCTTTCCATCGCTAACACCTGGCAAATTATTCACGTCCTCCTCCGTGAAGACAGAAACAAAAAAGTTATTCAATACCTTAGCCATATCCCCATCCCCTACCACTAGGTCCCCTTTCTCATCCTTTAAAGGACCAACGTTCACCCTAGCCAGCCTCTTCCTTTTTATATATTTATAAAAACTCTTGCTATCCTTTTTTATATTAAGCGCTAGCCCAGCTTCATAGTTTCTCCTACCCTTCTTTATCAACTTCTTTGCCAATCTTTGTTGACATTTAAACCTCTCCCAATCCTCTTCTCGCCCACTACTCTTAGCTACTCTAAATTCCTCCGCTTTTAATTTAACACTTTCCTTCACCTCCTTCGTTATCCAAGGCTTATTACCTCTCCTCCTACTATCATTTTTGACCATCGGAATAAATTTCCGCTGAGCACCAAGAAAGATCTCCTTAAAGATCCTCCACTGCTCCTCAACAGACCCTCCCTCCAACGTGCTCCCCCAGTCCACATTCGCCAATTCTTCTCTCATCCTACCGTACTCCCCTCTATTCAAACAAAGGACGTGTGTCCGGGAACCCACTTTCTCCTCCTCCATCTGCACCAGAAACTCCACCATACAATGATCACTCTCCCCAAGAGGATCCTTCACCACAAGGTCCCTAATTCTACCCGCTTCATTACATAGCACCAGATCCAAGATAGCTCTTTGTACAAGTATAAAAAGCCTCAAGTCAGAGCAGAAAGAGTCAAAATATTCTTCCTATCAAAGATGAATTAAGACTTTTAATTGGCTACTTAAACTGCCACGCATTCAATCAGCAGTGAAAGGTGGAGGCCATGTCATATGGACATGCAACCAGGAAGCCTTCAGCCAGCTAGGATGGTGGGGTCCCACCTTTTCAGACATTCTGTACCCAATGGAGGAATCGGCTACCAGCAAGGGCCGCCCATACAGTAAAACTTGCCTAGCCTTTACACCCACCCTGGCAAGTCAGCCACAGATGTCTGTGTTCCAGGTTTCATCAATGACCCTTCCCCTTGGGCTTGCTGCCATTAGATTTCTCCCAGTGCCATTGCTGATACTGAAGAGTTTTCAGCCTCTGATTGGCCTGCAGCTTTCTGTCCTGCAGTCCTACGAACTCTGACAGCAGACTGCCTGACTGGGATTTAATCCCATCAGGGCTTCCAGAAATGGCTGCGGCAGTGTTGCCACTGGCTTTCTAGCCAATGGGCAGGCCCAACATCTTGACCATTAAATTCTGCCCATTGTGTACTGGAGTCATATATGAGCTAGATCTGACTTCCCTCACCATGTCAGCCATGGCTTAATTGGTAGCACTCTTGCCTCTGAGTCAGAAGTTTATCGATTCAAGTTCCACTCTGGGAAGTGAGCACAAAAATCACGGCTGCCGCTCCTGTGCAGTACTGAGGGAGTGCAGCATCGTTGGAAGTACCATTAGATGAGAGGTTAACCTGACGCATCATCTGCCTTCTCAGTTGGACGTAAAGATGTATGACACTGTTTTGAAGAAGGGCAAGGAAGTTATCCCACATGTCCTGGCCAGAATTCCTCCATCAATGCCACATAAACAGAATATATGGTTATTACCACATTGCTGCTTGTTGGAGCTTGCTGTGCACAAATTGGCAGCAGTTTGCAACAGTAACTACATTTCAAAAGCACTTTGTAAACCAGTTTTGAGACAGATTGGTTGAGAAAGCTGCTGTGTTACAAAAGGTGAGAAGGGATGAACTGGTTCCCAATTATTCAACTTCCTTCTTGGTCACAATAATGGTTTAAATTTATTTTTGAGAATTTGCTTTTTCCAAATCAGAAAGTATTTAACTTTTCAAGCTGTGAGCAGTGAGAAGCCAATCAAGCAAGGTTCTGAGTCAAAGAAAGAGCAAGTTTATGAACCATTAAACCTGGGAAAAATAATAAAAACACAATGCCAAGCCTTCAGCCTAAGGTGGTCAATTGGACCTGCACACATGCATGCACGCACACACACACATGTTCATACACTGGAATCAGAAATAAGGAGAGTTAGAGTCCAATAATAAAGATAATATATGAGTAAATGTGTTTTTATTATGCTTGAAGCATAGATTTTAAACATTCAGCTGAATTAGTTTAGCTTGTTTCTTGAACTCATGAAGTGGAGATGCCGGCGATGGACTGGGGTAAACACAGTAAGAAGTCTCACAACACCAGGTTAAAGTCCAACAGGATTATTTGGTGGCACAAGCCACTAGCTTTTGGAGCGCTGCCCCTTCACTAGGTGAGTACGCACTCACCTGATGAAGGGGCAGCGCTCTGAAAGCTAGTGGCTTGTGCTACCAAATAATCCTGTTGGACTTTAACCTGGTGTTGTGAGACTTCTTGTTGAACTCAGTCAGATGTAGAGGATGTTGTAATTATTCCCAGATCTCAGTTCACTAGTAGGTTTCTGGTAGGGTTAGCTTCTTGAACTGGGTGACGTGTTTATTCCAAAAGGGAGGGAGAGCGAGCAGTCCTCAGTTTGCTTCCTCTGCTGAAGGCTTTCCGGCAACTGCCTGTTTCACGTGCAACCTCCCTCTAGTGGCTGTGAAGCCTTGCCTTGACATATCTCACCCATTGTGTATTTCCAAGAGGTTTTAGTGCATCTGTCTGAGACAGCAATTGTTTCAATATCCAGCAGTTTGCATTTTTAATGTCCTTTCCTGAGACAGTTACGAGTTTCGATGCATGTCTGGACTATAGGAAATAATTCTCCCTTCACACTCCCTTGAGGGTGATTTATTGGCTTCTCACCTTCACCTTGGAATGTAGCCTTGCATTTTTAAGCAATTTGCTCTTAGTTCAGATTGCAAAGGTTCCAATCAGTTGAAAGTTGACAGATGATATTTTCAACAATAAAGAGTACAGCCGCAGAACAACTGCATAAATGCAGGTCTTTTTTTCTTCAGAGGAAATTAACGAATGACAGTCTGACAGCTTTTACTGAAATAAGTGTTTTATTTCCAGATTTTAAAGAAACAATTAAAATTGTCAAACAGCGTTGGTAGAATTTGAATTCATGTTTTCTGTATTACTAGGCTGGTGACATAACCGCCACAGTACTCTATCCAGACTAAAGATATTGCCCCCAGAGCAATGAGATAATGTCTGCAAATTAGGGTTTCCAGTTTGAACTGCAGCACTACTGCCTGTGTCCGGAAGTCTCCCTAACCACCATTCTGATCCAATAAATTGCATAAATGAATCTTACGATGTTTGATCTATAAAGTCGTGGTCTTGAGTTTTGAGGTTGCTTGCAACTCAAACCCAGTTCACTGCCTTTTTTAACAGGTTGTGTCAATCTTCAGCCTGTCTGCCTCAGGAAACAACTTCAAAGAAATGGCTGTTTCCCTTTTTGCGGGGTTGGCAATACTAATGTGGTTGACAGTGATTTAATTTTCATGACATGGTGGATGTTTGGATAAAGACTAGGGCTGGGATTCTCCCAAAGATAAACATAGTGCCCAGTGGGCGAGAAAACTGGAGTATTTCCTGCCTGATTTTTTGGCATAATTGCCAAAGCAAATCTCTTACACTCTTGAGTATTGCAGAGTGCCCTCCAGGATTCACTCTGGAAATCAGGGGTGGGACTTATTTCCGCTGGAGGGGCTGGTAGCACAGTGCTGGGTGGGCCACTGCGCATGTGCTGAACTGTCAGAGCAGAGGCTGGCACATGCATAGTGGCCTCCCATTGCCAGCCTCCGATTGCTGGCCAGTCCTGTAACCTCCTGATTGCTGGCCTTCTGACACCGCCCGCCCCCCACACACCACAGCCCTGTGATTGCTGGCCTACTGGACCTTCCTGGGCTAGCCCCGATGTCCCACTGATTATTTCCCCTCCCCCCATGCCCACCCTGATGAACAGGTCCAACCACTCAATGGCCAACCCCCTTTGGCCCCCAGCCCTTGGGCACTGCCTGGTGCCCAGCAGACAGGCCAGTGTGCCCCTTGGGCAGTGCCAATCTGGCATCCTGGCACTGCCCAAGGGGTACCTCCCCCCCCCCGCCCCCCGCTTCCGACCTCCCAGGGAGAGCCTCAATGGCTTCTGTTCCATCCACCATGGTTAGGGTGCCTGTTCCCTGTTAGAGAGCAGTTGTAAATGGCGCTGGAGGGAACATTTCCTGGGGGGAAGGGGAATGCTAGTAGGCCTGGAGAATACTGTCCCAGGCCGGCTAATCACATTGAAATCCTAATTCCAATGTAATAATCAGCTTCGCGCCGATTTCCGTCATGATGCTGATTGCACTAAAAAAAAATGCTTGGGGGACTAGCAACCAGCCTAATGTCAATTGCGAACCTTGCTAAAGGCCCACACACTGGTATATCCCAGCCTGCTGCGCTGCTTGAGCAGTGCAATGGTCCGAGAGAATCCTGGACTACATCCTGGACTTCGAGTTCACCAGCCAAAACGATGCATTTCGAGCCACAAGGCATGTTGAGGGGGTGACAGTAGGGTGGGTAGTGAAGTGTTTTAATGACCTCATGTATTTAAGACATCAAGTGACAGCAGCATTTTACCTGTGTGAAGCTGCTAATGGCATCTTAGTAATCAACCCCCCACCGTGCTCCCCCCCGACATGTTCTGTGCCATATGTAGCAACTACTTTCCAATTTAATAGCAGTAAAATAGCATACTGTTGACAGACCATAACAGCAGAAACCTGTTGGAAAATCTTTTATCATGTTGGTTTGTTCAACAATTTTCTTTCATCATCAACAACAACTTAGACCATAAATAAGACCATAAAATATCGGAACAGAATTAGGCCACTCGCGTCTACTCCACCGTTCAATCATTGCTGATATTTTTCTCATCCCCATTCTTCTGCCTTTTCCCCATAACCCCTGGGGGGAGGGGAGGGGGGAGGAGAGAGACTTGCATTTATATAGCACCTTTATCATAGTAAAACATCCTAAGGTGCTTCAAACACTGAGCCATGCAATTTGGACAGGCCAACAAAAGCTTAGTTAAAGAGGTTGTTTTTGCGGAGGAGAGAGGTAGATTTTTCGGGAGGGAATTGCAGAGCTTGGGTCAGAAATGTGTGTTGAATGAATAGGACTTGATGTGAGTGAGGATATAGGAAGCAGCGTTTTGGATGTTCTCAAGTTTATGAAGGATGGAAGACTGGAGGCTGCAGAAGATGGTTGGAGTTTAGTTTAGTTTTAGTTTATTTATTAGTGTCACAGGTAGGCTTACATTAACACTGCGGTGATGTTACTGTGAAAATCCCCTAGTTGCCACATTCCAGTGTCTGTTCTGGTACACTGAGGGAGAATTTAGCATAGCCAGTGCACCTAACCAGCATATCTTTTGGACTGTGGGGAGGAAACCGGAGCACCCGGAGAAAACCTACGCAGACAGGGGGAGAATGTGCAGACTCTGCACAGACAGTGGCCCAAACCAGAAATTGAACTCGGGGTCCATGGTGTTGCGGGGCAGCAGTGCTGACCACTGTGCTGCCATATTCCGCCATGCCAGAATATTCAAGTCAAGAAGTAACAGTGGCACGGATTAATATTTCCACAGCAGAGAAGCTAAGAGAGGGACAGGCATGATCATAGTCACAAAGGTGAAAGTAGGCAGTCTGAGTGATAGAGTGGGTCAGAAACTCAGCTCAGTGGAATGCCAAGATTACAAATGGTCCATTGCAGCCACGTTCACCGATCAGAGGGATTATTAGAATTACTGGTTAGAATTTGTAGTGGGGATCAAAGAAAGTGGTTTCAGACTTCCCGATTGTTAATTAGAGACTATTTCTGCCAGTCATTACTGGATGTTGGCGGAGCCATGTGACAAATCAAAGAATAAAGAAAAATTGCAGCACGGGAACAGGCTCATCAGCCCTCCAAGCCTGCACCAACCATGCTGCCCGACTGAACTAAAACCTCTTACCCTTCCAGGGACCATATCTATTCCCATCCTATTCATGTATTTGTCCAGATGCCCTTTAAAACTCACTATCATATCTGCTTCCACTACCTCCCACGGCAGTGCGTTCCAGGCATCCAACACCCTTAATGTAAAAAAAAACTTGTCTTGTACACCTCCTTTAAACTTTGCACCTTAAACCTATGCCCCCTAGTAATTGATTCTTCCATCCTGGGAAAAAGCTTCTGACTACCCACTCTGTCCATGTCTGTCATAATCTTGTAGACTTTTATCAGGTCGCCTCAATCTCCATCGTTCCAGTGAGAACAAACCAAGTTTCTCCAACCTCTCCTCATAGCTAATGCCCCCCCATACCCAGCAATATCTGTATCCTCTCCAAAGTCTCCACATCCTTCTGGTAGTGTGGTGACCAGAATTGAACACAATATTCCAAGTGCTACCGAACTAAGGTTCTATAAAGCTGCAACATGACTTGCCAATTTTTAAACTTAATTCCCCGGCCAATGAAGGCAAGCATGCCGTATACCTCCTTGACTACCTTCTCACTTGTGTTGCCACTTTCAGTGACCCGTGTACCTGTACACCCAGATCCCTATGCCTATCAATACTCCTAAGGGTTCTGCCATTTACTGAATATTTCCTATCTTTATTAGACCTTCCAAATGCACAACCTCACATTTATCCAAATTAAATTCCATGTGCCATCTCTCTGCCTAAGCCTTCAGCCCATCTATATCTTTCTGTATCCTCTGTTGGTCCTCATTGCTTTCTGCAAATCCAGCAACCTTTGTGTCGTGCACAAACTTACTAATCAAACCAGTTACCTTTTCCTCCAAATCATTTATATGTATTACGAGTAGCAAAAGTCCCAGCACTGATCCCTGATAAACGCCACTTGTCACAGCCCTACATTCAGAAACATACCCTTCCACTGCTACCCTCTATCTTCTATGACCGAGCCAGTTCTGTATCCAGCTCACCTCTGATCCCATGCAACTTCACATTCTGCATCAGTCTGTCATGAGGGATCTTGTCAAAGGCCTTACTGAAGTCGATGCAGACAACATCCATTGCCCTACCCTCATCAATCATTTTCATCACTTCCTCAAAAAACTCAATCAAGTTAGTAAGACATGACCTCCCCTTCACAAAACCATGTCGCCTCTCGCTAATACATCCACTTATTCTCAAGTGGGAGTAAATCCTGTCTCAAAGAATCCTCTCCAATAATTCCCCTACCACTGACATAAGACTCACCAGCATGGAATTATCTTGATTATTCTTGCTACCTTTTTTAAACAAAGGAACAACATTGACTATTCTCCAATCCTCTGGGACCTCCCCTGTATGTGGAGCTGCTGGCGTTGGACTGGGATAAGCCATGTATGAAATCTCACGACACAAGGTTAAAGTCCAACAGGTTTATTTACCAAGCACAAGCTTTTGGAGTGTTACTCCTTCTTCAGGTGGGTAAAAAGTTGTGTTCACAAACAGGGCATACATAGATACAGACTCAATTTACAAATTAATAGTTGGGATGCGAGTCTTTACAGGTAATCAAGTAATTGCTGTAAAGACTTGATTACCTGTGAAGACTCACATTCTAACCATTAACTTGTAAATTGAGTCTGTGTCTATGTATGCCCTGTTTATGAACACAACTCTTCACTCACCTGAAGAAGGAGCAACACTCCGAAAGCTTGTGCTACCAAATAAACCTGTTGGACCTTAACCTGCTGTTGTGAAACTTCTTACTGTACCTCCCTGTAGTCAGTGAGGATACAAAGATTTCTCTCAAGGCCCCAGCAATTTCCTCCTCCCTTGCATCACTCATGCCCTGGGGACTTGTCTACCCTAACGTTTCTCAAAATCCCCAATACCTCCTCCTTTTTGATCTCAACATGACTCAAACTACACACCCTTTCCCAGATTCATCATCCATGAAGTCCTTCTCTTTGGTGAATGCTGATGCAAAGTGCTCATTTAATTCCTCACCCATTTCCTCTGGTTCCATGCATAAATTCCCTGCCCTGTCCTTGAGTGGGCCAACCCTCAAAAGGCTACCTTTTGCTCTTTATATATGTATAAAAAGCCTTGGGATTTTCCTTAATCCTGCTGACCAATGATTTTTTGTGACCCCTTTTAGCCCTCCTTACTCCTTGCTTAAGTTTCTTCACTCCTTGTATTCCACACTTGCTTTGTGTGTTCCCAGCCTCCTAGCCTTGACAAATGCTTCCTTCTTCTCTTTGATCAATCGTGCCCCACACAGAAATTTGCATCATCTGGCTTTGGAAGTGTATTCTCCATCTAGATTAAAGGAAATAAATAACTATTTTCTTGTGTGGGCTGATGTTTAGCTGTGAAATAGTGAGATCATTTGATGTAGCACGGAAACAGGGAGCTAACTTTAGTGAAGATTGTGATGGGAATTGGTGTTTTCCTGCGGGGGGCACTCTTGAGTCATATACTATTGAAGTGTTGCAGATGACTGCAGTGCTGAATCAAAGTATGTTGATTGTACTCATGCAGTTGCTGTACCTTTTCCTTTTTAAAAAACAATGTCTACTTTACACTCAAGGTGGTTTCAAACAAATCTGATCGGAAACTCGATTATAGCTTCAAACATCGTTCTTATTCGCTAACCCCCTTCCTCCATGCTGCATACCATTTCCCTGCTAGAATAGGCAGGTTCCGGCATATTCTGTCCCTTTTGAACAGCTGCTGGAAGGTGTGCCAAAAGGCTTGAGGTGACTCACCTGTTGACTAAAATTTATTTTTATTTGTAAGGAATCATGAAGCCTCCTATCATGGTTTAACAACATTGCCAGAAGTGGGAAAACTGGTGTGAGATCGTGAGTGTGCACTGTAGCACAATCCATTGCACAATGGGGGGATTGCTCACCATGCGTTCTTTCAACTTACAAAGAAATTACCCTAATACGCTCAAGAGAAGCCAAATTCGGGCCATTTTAATTCAGTTCTTCAGAGCTTTGAGTCATCTTTCGCCAAGTATATGTCCGATAAAAACGCAGCCCAAGTATTGTCTGAAGTAGCCAGTTGTATTATCGTATGAAGGACCCAGAATAGAAAGCTCAATTTCAAGATCCTTTTAACTTAGAAAAATTCTAAATACTGGGTGAATTGTGTTTGTGTAGCTTCTGACTCATCCTCCGCTGCAGCTCCTCACCCTCAGCGTTTTGACACAAACTTAAAAATAGCAGAAGTTTCTAGCTATCGTTAAGGGTACTGAAGGTTGCTGTGAATGTACCTTAGTGTTTGTGCAAATATAAGGATCACAAATAACAAATAGGAATAGGCCATATGACCCTTCGAGCCTGTTAAAAGTTTGTTAGTCACAAGTAGACTTACAGTAACACTGCAATGAAGTTACTTTGAAAATCCTCGCCACACTCTGGTGCACTGAGAGAGAATTTAGCATGGCCAGTGCACCTAACCAGCACATCTTTCGGACTGTGGGAGGAAACCCACGCAGACACAGGGAGAACACGCAGATCACATAGACAGTGGCTCAAGACAGGAATTGAACCCATGTCCCTGGTGCTGTGAGGCAACAGTGCTAACCACTATGCCACCACCATTCAGTAAAATCATGGTGCCACTTCAACCTAATTTCTGTTTTCCTGTTCTATTCCTCTATCCCTTGATTCCAGAGATGCTGTTTTAAATAAATCTGCTCCTGATACCTCTTATTTTGAATTGCAGCTTTTTCAGTCCTGCATGATTTGTACCTAGATGAACATGTTTGTTGCCCAGGTTGAAGCCACAGATAATGCAGCTAAAATTGCCTTTCATGTGACAGCACTTAGGTCTGCACACTGCTTTGCATATTCTGGTCATGTTACTTGTCTTGAATATTTTTGGACAAAAACTATTTGCTAATGCTGTCTTTTGCTCCACATATGCTGACTGACCAGCTAATATTACTCCTAGCTTTGTGCTTATTTCGATATTTATTATTTATTTATTGTTTCATAGGATGCAGGCATCACTGGCAAGGCCAGCATCTGATGCCCATCTCTAATTGTCCCTTGAATTGAGTGACTTGATTGTCCGTTTCTCAGGGCAGTTAAGAGTCAACCACATTGCTGTGAATCTGGAATCACATGTAGGCCCGACTAGATAAGGACAGTAGCTTTACGTCCCTACTGGATGTTAGTGAACCAGATGGGTTTTTGTAACAATAACTAATAGTTTCATGGTCACCATTACTGTGACTAGCTGTCAATTCCTAATTTATTAATTTAAATTTAAATTGCCACAGCTGCCTTGGTGGGATTTGAACCCATCTCACCAAAGCATTAGTGTGGGCCTCAGGATTACTTGTCCAGTGACATTACTACCATGCCACTCTCTTCCTGAACGGTTGTTTTTTTCTTTATCGTCCTTTATTATTGTGAATATGGTGCGTTCAACTGCCACAGGAAGTTAATTTCTGAACTATACTTCACTTCCATTTTCCACGCTAAGTTGCACTCATTTATACAACAATGTCAACATTGCCACCAAACAGTTTCCACTGGGCAGAAACAACAGAAATTCTGTTATAAATCCAGAGTCAAGGTCCAAGAGGATACAAACTTGTGAAACTGTCTGAAAGTAAGGTTGACAGTGATAGAGTATCAAACTGGGTTAAAAAGTCTCAAAGGAATCGAAAGGATCTCCCATACATTTCTTAAAAACATACCCGAAATTGATGTATCGGGTGAGATTTTCTGACCTTGCTCGTCCCGAAACTGGAAAATCCTGCTTGATGTCAAAGGACTTCTCCATCGACTGCCCCACATGCACTCTGGTTCCCATGGCGGGCGGGGCAGTAAAATTCCGGCGAAAAGCTTTTACTGTGAGAAGGAGCCACTGCTGCCCATGCTGGGTGAGATTAAAACAAAGATTAAAGGGTTCCTGTAGATCAGCTGAAGTTATAGTAGATTATCGGGAGACCAGCCCCCTCCTACCCTCCGCTACCCCCCCCCACCCTCCGCTTCCCCCCCCACAACAGAAAATGCTACCCCAAAGGTTTTACCTGCAGGATTGGTAGATTATAAATACATCATCCATCTGCCATTATACTTCTTGTAATATTAACAGAAAGCAGGATATTTTTTCAAAGTAGTTTGAAAGCAAATGTGGTGCCATGTCACTAAGGAAGCCCATGGAGGTATGGAGCCATGCAATCAAGGACACAGATCTTTCATTGGCAGAGATTTGTGTCCTTCCTTATTGTTTGACCACAGGTGTGATTTTTCTGGGTGAAATTGGTTTCGTCTGCCTGTCAAAGACGAGGGTAGATTGGTGCTGGGAAGCACTTTGTTTGCAAGCAACCAAGCTGAGAACTAGAAAACATTCCCCACTGGGATGAACCATGATCAAATATTTATCAATGCTGAGATTTGAACTTGGCTCCGCAGCCTGAGCTTCATATATAGATTGTCAGCCTCCCCCAACTGCAAACTGAAAATCAGTAAGCGTATTTTTTTTTAATGTTTGTTTTTTTCTTTCAGATTTGACAAAGAGCAAACAAAATTAGATCAGTCCACCAATGACTCCTTCATGCTGCAGTTCTGGCCAAATCAGGACTTTGTTTGGATTGTCCCCAAAAATGTGGACTCCTCTTGGTCTGATTCTCTACATATCCATTTCCTCTTTGACTGCAAGCTCAATGTATAATTTACAAAATAATCAAATCAAAGTGCTGAAGTCGCTTCGTGTCAGTGATGCAGAAGAATGTAACCTAACTTGTGACAATGTGGCAGACCAAGGTAAAGAATGTCAGTGTGCAAAAATATGAGGGCGAGAGAATACTGTCAGAGGATGTTTTATCCACCATTGCCATTCTGCTAACCTGTGTATGACCTCCTTTAGTATTTTTCATTCCTTCTCAGTATTTGCTAAGCCCCCTGCGTATGTGTTGTTAGGGAATTTTGACATTGATCGTTCAACTCCAAATCAGGAATAAAGATTGAGCCCTAGTACACATCACCAGTCCAAGTAGCATGCATTAACCCTAACACTTTTCCCAATTATTAAAATGTACAACCACATTTTGTCTCTCATACGAAATGCTTATTTTGTTGTAACACACCTCTTGAGGTACTTAATTCGACACCTAAAACTACATATATATCACGTCATAATAAAACAGCTGTATTATTACTTTTTATAATCCCGAAGATGTACCTGTGTAGAATTCTCATATAATCCATAGAGTAGAATCTCTACAGCGCAGAAGGAGGTCATTCGGCCCATTAAGCCTGCACTAATAATAATCCCAACCAGGCCCTCTCCCGTAACCCCACGTATTTACTGCTAATTCCTAAGGGGCAATTTAGCCTGACCAATCAATCTAACCCACACATATTTGGAGTCCAGTTTTGATAGTGACACTTACACAATAGATACTTTACATTCAACTCCCTTTTAAAGTAAAATCCTCTTTTCCTAAAATGTACTTTAACTGTGTGTCAGAATGTGCACTTTAATGAAAAATAAGGCATGAAGAAGAAATAAACAATAGTACAGTTTCTGGTAATGGTAGGAACCAATAAGGGGTTGCAGGGACAACTTTGCAAGCGTCAGGCCTCGGCCCTGATTTTAGCTACTCCAAGACTAGACCCTTATGAACCCAGCAACCCCTGTTCTTGGAAACACGGGGAAGGTAAGTGAAGAATTGTGCCATGTCCCTTTAGATAAAGCTCAGAGGACTTGAATATTAAATAAAATGAATACTGTAACTGCAGCTCCATTCCTTTGTATGGATAGATTACCTTGTGCCCTCCCTGTGAGATGCAGCAGAGGTCTATCCTGCAAATCTAGTAGCACAGCACAGCAACTCCATGGTGCTTTCAGATAATTGACAATATCAGAGGCTTTTCAATATTACCCTAGCTGCAAGTTGGTTGCCAGTTCCTTTATATAACGTTAGTCACGAGCCCTTCTTACAGCTGAACAATTGATCTTTAGTGAGTGCCTTGCAAATTTGTTGAATGGACCAGTGTGGTCCAAACACATCAGTTGCTTATCAAATGTTTGCCTTACCAGTGACGCTCACATCCCATGAAAGAAATAAAAGCAACTGAACCGGTCTTATTGTGCTGTCACATAGGCCTACTGACAGCTAAATATCACAAGGTGATGAACCCCAGGGGCTGTGCTGAAAACAGTTGGTGGTGCAACATGCACTCTGTGAGAGAAATCAGTTGTTAACAATCCAAATTTCAAATCCTTCATTTGATGATGCATTCACTGATTTTGACCATCCACTTGAGACCAACAGGCTTCTTGTAGTATAGCTGCCAGCTTGCCAGGAATAGACTCCAGGAATTGTCTTCAGTGACTACCTGCTCCTCATCCTTTCTGAGGGTGTTTTCAGAACATCCTGGCCCATGTAGAACCGTGGCAAATTTCCTTCTGTTCACATCCATCGTACCCAAAAGGAATGCCACAAACCTAGTTTTAGCCATTTGTGGTATCTCTCTGTGAAGTGTTAATAGGTTCAAAGCAGTGCACATGATGCATACTTTTCACTTTTGTTGCAGATGGCTTGCAGTGTAACTGGGTGGTTATTGAAGAAAAACAAAACCTCTGTTTTTATTTACACTGTCTTGATGTTCGGATCTGTAAAGGAGTAACTGTGGAAGATGTTAAAGCTTTGCAAATAGGTATGAACAAAATCAGTTTACTTTTTAAGGGCTCACTGCATAAAATTAGCACTTGTTAATGCCATTGACAATACCTAACAACCGTGTAAAATATTTTGGATTTTAAATCCAGAAACCTTTTGATAAGTTTATTGCTTTTTCTTTTGACTGCAGATTACATGGTCGATGGATCTTCCAGAGTAATTTACACTTTTTTGGCCTTTTTCTAAAATTAAGTACATTTCAATGCTTTACTGCTCTGACTTTTTGAGTGCGTGATATTATTCAGTGACTGAAAGGAGAATAAGCTTCTGCCAATACCAACCAGCCGAACATAATCAAAGTAGTTCAGTCCTGTGTGGAAATGGTTAGCCTCCAATTGTTTTTTTCAATGCTGCAAAGTATTGGAAATGACACTGGTTTAACTTCCTATTTATGTGGGTTGGGGTAGAAGGATCTTGAACCCATGCAGACCCATCATATGTCTTAATGTAAACATTCCGAGTAACAGTTCAGGAATAATGTGTGCCGAATGAGAAGGTGTGTAGCATTACTAAACATTTTTAACTGAGTTTTCTTGTGTTTTCTAGGGCAAAGTTTACCAATCAAGATTTTTTTAAATCGTATACGAAAGAGGAGAACAATTAATAAAAAGCTTTCACAAGATGCTTCAGAAACACATAGACCAGAGGTAACTGCTTCAGCATCATCAGCAATCACCACTGCATCTGATGTCACCAGTACAACCATCACTATAATAAAACCAATTGTCACCAGTATAACCACAACTACAGTAAAACCAACTATCACCAATATAACCACGACTGCAATAAAACCAACTGTCACCAGTGCAACCACAACTACAGTAAAACCAACTGTCACCAGTACAAGCACAACTACAGTAAAACCAACTGTCACCAATATAACCACGACTGCAATAAAACCAACTGTCACCAGTGCAACCACAACTACAGTAAAACCAACTGTCACCAGTACAACCACGACTACAGTAAAACCAACTGTCACCAGTATAACCACGACTACAGTAAAACCAACTGTCACCAGTACAACCACAACTACAGTAAAACCTACTGTCACCAGTATATCCACAACTGCAACAATGCCAGCTGTCACCAGTACAACCACAGCTACAACTACAGTTTCACCAACTGTCACCAGTACAACCACAGTAACTGGAACATCAGCTACCACCATGAAAACCACAGCCACAACTACGGTGTCATCAGGAGTTATAAATACATTCACATTGACAACTTCAAACGTTTCAAGTGCACCATCAGCTATAAATACAACAATGACAGCAACCCTCGCTACAGAAAAATCATCAACTAATGCCACTGAACCAACTGCAATGATACTTACATCTTCAGCTGAATATACCACACAACTTCCCACAACTAGGTTAGTGGAAACCACTCAACAAGCATCAACTGGTCAACAGACTACGCCAACTCCAACAGCTGTTCATCCAACCACAATGACAAATGTATCATCTACAAAACTGCTTGCAAATGTCACTCAACCACATTCCATGAAACCAGCAGCCCCATCATCGACCCCAAAACTGACCACCAAAACCTTTACATTGACTGTGATTCCAACAAATGGATCACCAATCCCACTCACCCAGGAAGCAGTGACACTGCAGAAAATAACAGGTGGAAGCAAAATGAGTAGTTCAACTCCTGGAACCATCCTCACAATGGCTGGAGAAGCATCGAAGCCACCAGAAACAAAATCCAGAACTACACTTGCTTTTAATGATGAGAGGAATTACATCTTCCCTTCAGCCCCTGCTGGATCCCTAATCAAGTATCTAGCTGACACCAGCTCCTTAATAGCTGTGCTAATATTTGGGCTGCTGTTTTTCTTAGTGAGTATTCTATTGTTTGTTCAAAAAGCTTTTGAAAGCTATAAAAGGAAAGACTACATGCAAGTGGACTATTTAATAAATGGAATGTATGCTGATTCAGAAATGTAAGAAAAGGGGAAGGGAGAAATATAAGAAACGTAACACTTCTCCATTACGGAAATGAGAGTGTTTCTGCCATCAAACTAAACACATTGGTCGAAAGTATGGTGCGCATTAGCAGCAACTTGTGCCATAAATCAAACAGTACTGTCTCATTCTGGAACATCTGGGGGGCTTTTGGAGGTTCAGTTGCTTGAAATATCATGAATTTCCATGTATTACTATGATGAAAATAGGTATTGTGATTCTAACTTGGGCTATCCTGAGATTAACTACTCCCATTTGTTAATATTGATTAAATATTTTTGGGGACTGCCCTCTTTGATTGAAATGCAACAACAAAAAAAAACTGCTTCAGCCACTGTCTCATTTAAAAATGTCCTTGATGTATTTTTGATTAAAAAGGAATTTTGCAATAAAATAAATTTTTAAAGAGTACAATGCAGTAACCTAAAATAACCTTCCCAGGAATACAGTACAAGAAACAGTGCTACTGAACACTGAGCCGGAATATACAATTGTACTCTATCACTATGCAGTTTTCTTGCCTTAAAATTTAATTTTTTTAATCATACATTTCTGAAATCTACATCTCTTTTCTGGGAGATGTTCGTGTATAATTTTGTGATGCCTGTGTTTTAGTTCACCATATAACTATTAAAATAGCTCCTGTATATTAATTACAGAGATACGATTATATCCCACTGCTGAAAATGCTCTGCTGTTTTGTAATACAGTATTTACTTTCATGGAAGACCAAAACTGATACATATAATAGTAGAAAGCTCACACAACTTGTACTACATTAGTATATGTCTTTCATATGGTGTCTCTTAACAGCAACTTAGGCGCAATAGAGCAAAGCCCAGCAGCTATCAGGATAAAATTGCTGCATGTTGGATGTCTGTTGCTCTTCCCCTCAATTGCACTAATTTTCAAAACATGGAATGCATGGCGTGGCGGCATCTTGGACTTTTGGCTAAGATGCAAATAAGATCAAGCCTTGGAGGAGGAGCTATGCCTATTCCAATCAGCTTGGATCATTTAGATCAAGCCCAAGACAGGAGGTGAGAGCCCCATCTTGTCAGCTTGGATCGGGAATGTCTCAACTTGTTGAGACTCTGAATTGGACTTGATTTGATTGAATTGGAATAAAAACAAAAAAAAAGTATGTTACAAAGACTTTGTGAAAAATAGATGCACTCTATAAGCAAGACTAAATGGTGAGATTGGGTTGAGTAACACCTATTTTGAGGTGCTATGAGAGCCCTTATGTATGTAAAATTTGTTTCTGCAGCATGTGTTCTGATATGAGGTGCGTTGGATGCTATATTGGCAAAGGAATTAACATGAATACATATTGGACATGCATCAAAGCCCTCAGAGCAGGCAGATCATGATCTGCTGATTTGACACCAGCACTGCCATTTTGGTGCTCCATTATCCAGTCTGCGCTTTCTTTAAACTTCCACAGCTAAACTATATTTAGTGGCATGAAGGCATTTCCCAGTGCTATTTCAAAAGAACATTACCTACTTACAGATCAGTTGTTGGATTATTTCCTCTGGCTGCTATAATTCTGTGTTTTGGATGCTTTTTTCCAAATTGTTAAAATTTTCAGTAATATACACAGTGTGATCTGGCTGATGCTGATGGACATTTTTGCTGACTTAAAGTCTTGCACACAAAACAAATGCGAACAGACAAGGTGGCCTTATAGAGCAGCTTCTTGATATTGAGCATAATGACTGGGAGAATAGGCAGAAGCTACACAGAGCAGGACAAACTGCTAGAAGAGGGAAGACGAAGAGCCCTCAGCAGGAGAGCATAACTGCAGAAGATTTTGAGAAAGCAAACCTGTTGAAGAACAAATGCTTGGGTGGTGCAAAGCTCCTTTACTAGCTGATATTAAATGTCATGATGGTACCTGTCTGAGCTTGCATGGGAGCAGTGGTTGGTATTGCTTGGGCTGCACTTGAGGCTGAGGTATTTGTTCTTTCTTTTAGGCCACACTTGGAAGATAGTGTTCTGTTCTGGTTGCCACACTACCACAAAGATGTGGAGGCTTTGGAGAGGATATAGAAAAGATTTACCAGGATGTTGCCTGGTATGGAGCATTAGCTGGGAAGAGAGGTTGGAGAAACATGGTTTGTTCTCACAGGAACAACAGAGGTTGAGGGGGTGATCTGATAGAAGTCTACAAGATTATGAGAGGCATGGCCAGAGTGGATAGTCAGAAGCTTTTTCCCAGGGTGCAAGAGTCAATTACTAAGGGGCACAGGTTTAAGGTGTGAAGGGAAAGGTTTAAAAGAGATGTATGAGGCAGATTTTTTACACAGAGGGTAGTGGGTGCCTGGAACTCACTGCCTAGATAGATTGAGGTTCTTGGATATCTGAATAAAAAGACGGATAAAGTTGGGGATGTATTGAGGGAAGAGGCGAAAGTAAAAAGCACATGCTTACATCAACAGTTTCTTAATCAGACCAGGCTCTGAGATGAGAAAGAAGTGGGATGGGAGAGGGGGATTTAGGTATGCGGATACTGCCAGCCTCAGTGGTTTCAACCCTATCATTGATCACAGCCTCAGCAATGGCCCTTTCCATAATGGTCAGTGTTATGATAACCACGAAGGAGATCATCAATAGATCTAGCTATGGGCTTTGTGGATTACTGGCTGCCTTATTGAGCAAGCTGAGGCTTGCCCAATTGGAAGCAGCATGCTGGGGTTTTTTAGACTGTAACTTTACTTGGAGCAGAGTTGTAGATCCTGAGGTAAAGACTACCTGATTGTAAGCAGCAGGAGCGGCCTTTTCCTTTGTTGTACAATAAAGGATGTCAGTGACAGGAAATTGGCATTTGGCTGAATTACTACACTGATAGCCAGCAGCCCATGGCTGCCTCTGAACACTTGCCAGGGTTGGTGGCCCAAATCCTGTTACAGATCTGCCCTTCCAGAACAAAAATGCGAAAATTTAGGGCATTTTCTCCTGAGCCAGAATTTTGCTGAATCTGTGTTCCCGATTAGGGGGTGGAAGTTTCAGCCCTTGTCCAGTTTCAAGAGCGAAAGCTTGCCACTTTTGACCCTGGCACCAGATCAGGATCATTTATGGGTCATAAACCCAACCTCCCAATTAGTGGGCCTTAACAAGAGCAAACCAACTGAGAGCCTTCCTCCAGGCTCCTCAACTACTGAGGGAGTGCTGTTGGGATGATGGAGCCATTTTGTCAGAAGAAGGATCTCTATGTAAAGGAAACATGACATGTTTCAGAAAGGCTCCACAGCATTTGTATTTTTCAAGTTGCAGCACTCATAGGGAGTTGACCTGGGAAGACTGACTTTGCCCACACTTTCCCCCTCCACCTCGCATTCCCCAACACCCCCTCCTCCCCCCACCCTATAAACCCAGGTTTCCCACTGAGCAGCTGCAGTGAGGTGACTCACCCGAGGACAAGTGGAAAAAGACAACCTCTCCAACCAAGCAGGAATGGATAAAGTGACCAAGGAAGTCAGCAGCAGGAGTATGATTGCTTCAACCTTGAGACAGTGCACCAAAAGAATTCAGGATGCCGGGAGGACATGATCGGTGAGCCGCACAGCATTTTGCTTTCCAATCCCAGTGTCTGACTTACCCCGGCTTCTCCTGCATTGCACTTCTCCAGTGAACATGACTTGCACCTCCACTCATCCCTCTCTGAGGGCACCTCACAACCATTCAAACAATCAACACTCACATTAACCCTCAGCCTATTTCTCTCCTGCAGTCAAGCCTCACACTGACCTTCCACAAAGTATTTCCCTCCTGTGCTCACATGCCAGCACTCACCTCCTTGCTCTCTCCTCTTGTAGGAGAAGAGAGGCAGAGATGTGGAGTTGGGTGAGGTAGGTTGGTGATGGGCCTCCAATGACCAGAGACATACCCTGGCAAAGAGGTCCTGTTCTAGGAGGCTGCTGATGTAAGCAACAATTTACTGTGAAGACATGGGCCTCCTGGTGCTTTTCAGACATGTTGAGGAAGCTGATCTTTTTACCTGTAGACCCTGGGCGGAATTCTCCCAAAAAAATTCTAAGTGTCAAATTCGCATGAAAACTGGACTAATTCATGCTGATTCTTTCCGTGGGTGTTCAGAGAAGAATCTCCCACACTTTGTGCTTTGCAGAGGCCACCAGAGTGAATATTATTAAATTTCAGGGGGCGGGGCCTATTCCCACTGGAAAGGCTGAAATCGGTGTGCTGAGTGGGCTTCTGTGCTTGAACTGTCAGTGCCGAAATCGGCACGTGCAGTGGCTACTACTTGCCGGCCTCCTGACACACACCCCCCCCTCCCTGTAGTGCTGATCTCACCCCTACCCAGCAGGCTGACTGGCCTCTTTACCAACCAACCCACCCTCTCCACCAGTTCCCCAGCCAATCGCTGGCCTCCCTGCTTCCCCCCCGCCCCGATCTTTATGCTGAGTGGCAGTAGGACCCCTCCAACCCCAACTCCAATGGTCTCATTGACGCTGGCTCCTCAACCTTGAATATTATCAATTCAAAATTATCTTTAAGCAAAATCACCATCCAATGGATTTCCACAATCTCCTCCAGACCCTCTCAAATATCTTCCATGGGACTGTTGTACATTGCCCTCTCCCCAGAGACTTTAGCTATCTTGATCCTACTTTGAGAAACTGCTAAAAGCTTTCCTTTATATCCATCTTTTTAATCTAGTCTTCAGCAATTCTTCCTAACTCCATCTTCCTAGATTAGCCTAAATCCATTTTTTATGACCATCAATACAATGCTTTGGATGTTTTCTTAATACATTAAAAGTGACTGTATAAATGCAAGTTATAGTATAACAATCTTGTATTAATCACAGATTAAGATGAGTGTTGCACAAAATCAAAAAGGAAAAATACTACACTCTGGATATCTGAAATATAAACACAAAATGCTGGAAATATTAGCAAACCAAGTCACCCTGTAGAGAGAAACAGAGTAAATACCGCAAACAGAACTAGAAAATGTGAAAACTTGATGTAACAGGTTTTAAGCAAGACAAATGCAAGGAAAGGGGGCTTGGGGGTGAGGGCTGGGGGGGTTGGAAAGGGGAAGGGGGAATGAAGAGGAAGAAAGAACGAAAAGGAAGGGAATAAAAGAACAGTGGTTATGATCTGAAGTTGTTGAACACAATGTTGAGTACAGAATAGGTACATACGTACAAACGATGTAGGCAGAAAGATGGATGTCGCCCTGCTGTTAGAATTTAGGGATCTAAATAAGAAATTAGCAAGCCGGACACCAGAAGTCATAATCTTCAGTCTATTCCCTGTACCATGCCAAAGTGAGTATAGAAATAGCAGGTTGAAGCAGGTGAATGAATAGCTGCAAAGATGGTGCAGGAGAGAGGGCTGTAGATTTCTGAGTCATTGGGTGCAGATCTGCAGAAGAGGGGACCTGTACAGATCAGTCAGACTACACAAACTAGAGCCAGGACTGAGTCCCATGTGGGGTGATTTGCTATTGCTATTGGGGAGAGTTTAACTTGGATGAGGAATGGAAACCAAGATGCAAAATCAGAGAGAAATGCCAAGGTGCACTGAAAATTGGGAGAGATAGCAGGAAAATAAGGAATAGTAAGTTAATAGTTGGGATCAGAAAGAGGGAGAAGATAATAGAGTCTAAATCACACTTGCTGTACATGTATGTGAATGCATGTATTGTAGTAAATAAGATTAGTGAGTTACAGGTGGCAATTGCCATGTGGAAATATAATGTTGTGGCAATGACAGAGACCTGGCTCAAAGAAGGGTAGGACTGGGTACTAAATATTCCTGGATATAAGATGTTCAGGAAAGAGTGAGGGGCATTGTGAGCAGCAAAGAAGAACATTGCAGTGCTGGAAATAGAGAATGTCCTAAATGGGTCAAGCACAGAATCTATATGGCTAGTGCTAAGGAACAGAAAGTGTTGAATTAGATTGCTGTAGTCTACATGCCATCAAATAGTGGGGATGATGTAGTGGAATAAATGTACAAAGCAATTGCAGAGAAGTGCAAAAATTATAGAATAGTTATAGTTATCCAAATATAGAGTGGGATAGTAGTACTGCAAAGGGCATAGCAAATCAAAAGTTCCTACAGTGTGTCCAGGAGAATTTTCTATAGCATTATATATCCAGTCCAATGAGAAAGGAGGCATTGCTGAACTTGGTTTGTGGGAATGAGGTGAACCAAATAGCTCATGTAACAGTAGGGAAGCATTTAAGGGACAGTTGATGATTGTATCTTAAGGTTCAATTCCAGCTTTGGGTGACTGCCTGTTTGCACGTTTTCCCCATATCATGTGTGGATTTCCTCCACGTGCTCCGGTTTCTTCCCACAGTCCAAAGATGTTAGTTGGATTGGCCATGGTAAAAATTGCCCCACAACATCTATGGGCTAGATTAATTAGATGGAATGGATCCAGATGGGATTCAACCTAGGTTACTGATAACAAATCTTTTAGTTTTCTTTAAATACAAGGGGTGCCAGAGGACTATAAATATTCCACATTTATTGAAAAATAGAAGGATCAACCTGGTGATTAGAGATTTATAAGTCAAATGTCAATGCTGGAAAAGACTGACCACGTTCTATAATATATGGAATGGGCTGGTAGGAATTGACAGAGATAAGTACCTAGTGCCCTTCAGCAATAACAAACAGAAGGTAGTCATTGACAAAAATACAAAAAAGCATGTTTCCAAGACAGTATATCAATGTATCAGTTTATTATCAGGACTACCATATTATAAGATCATATCTAGTTTAGCAAGTGCATTTATGTAAGTGAAATATAGTCTGTGACGCTAATACAACCAAAGCAGAAGAGGAAGAAGAAAACTAAATTTAATTTTGAGAAGCTTGAGTTAATGGGTCAGCATGGATTTATTAATAAAAATGATATCTGAGAACTTGGTTGAGTTCTCTGATGATGTAATGGAGAAGATTTGTGAAGGCAGTCCAGTAGATGCTGCACAGATGGATCTTCGAAAGACATTTGATAAAATAGCAGGAAAACGACTATTCATAAAATAGTAGCACACAGTATTAAAGGAATAATGGTAACTTGGTTACATACATGACTAAAGGATTGAAGGCACAGAGTAGTGCAAGAGAGAAGTGTGCAGTGGGATCACTTGGTCAGTATTTGGAGTATTTCTTTGCATGTCTATGGAATGAAAATGGACTTGAGTATATGAAACATAATTTCAAAGCTTGAGAATGACATAACATTTGACAATATTGTATGTGGTGAGCAGAATAGTAGCAGATTACTGTGGGGGCGAGGGGTGTGACTGGACTGATGACAGGAATGGATGTGTGACAGATACAATTTAATGCAGTGGTGAAATTTAGGAAGTAAGAAGTGATGAAATTTTGGGAAGAAATATGGAGAAGGTGCATGACAGTGCTTCCCAAATGTGTTCCCAGGATGAGCCCAGAGTGAAAATTTGGAAGGTTTGAGGGCTGTTGAGTGGGGTTGGATTGGAGTGGGACTGATGGAGGCTTCAGACAGATAGACAGACAAATTAATCTGTTGTTAACAGATTTATCCTTATCCTTTTTGAACAAGGGTGGAATATTTACAATCCTCTAGTCCTCTGGCACTACTTGTATTCAAGAAGAACTGAAAGATTTTGTTCAGAGCTTCTATTTATTATCACAGTCATAACTTCCTTCAGCAACCCTGGATGAATCCCATCTGGACCAGATGTTTTTTTTAACTTCGAGCAATGTCCACCTATATTGCACTTCCTTTTTATCTATTTTTATCCTATTTGTTACCACCACTTGAGCAATCATTGCAGAGCACTTAAAGCAGCTAAATATTTGGAATTGCCTCAACTAAAATTTGATATGTCACAAAATCTACATTGTAAATTTGACTCATATGTAATTAACGCTTTACAATTTTCTTTATAACTCTCTATATTTCTTAGCAACATTAAATCTTGAAGTTCTATTTTAGCATGTACAGGATATGTGATATACATGACCGCAAATTACACACAGAACGAGGTTTTATGATCATCACTGCAATTATGCACAACACAAATCCGTGTGGTACGGAACTATTGTAGCTCATAAAACTTTTAGTAAGCATGAATATATACTTTTTAAAACTGCAATGCGCAATGTTTAGCACTGCTGCCACACAGCTCCAGGGACTCGGGTTCATTTCCGGCCTTGGGTCACTGTCTATGCGGAGTTTGCACATTCTCCCCGTGTCTGCATGGGTTGCTCCGGGTGCTCCAGTTACCTTCCACAGTCCAAAGATGTGCAGGTTAGGTGGATTAGCCATGGGAAATATGTGAGGATTCGGGGATAGAGTGGGGAAGAGGACCTGGGCAAGATACTCTGTCAGAGAGTCGGAGCAGACTCGATAGGCCAAATGGCCTCCTTCCGCACTGTATGATTCTATGATTCTATGTATATCTCTTAAATTTATACTGATTTGTAGCTTCAACCGTTACGGTCATGGAGGAGATAGTAAATTTGTTGCATCTATCTTAATTTGCATCTATCCTTAAAAAAGATAGGTTCTCTATTCAGAAAATGAACATCTACCTTTTTACAGGCAGCAATCAGGCCTCAGAGACCAGTCTATTAGATCATATCCACATTAAAAAAAGAGAATTCAAAGAGACATTGGAAATCAGTCCATCTCTAATGCAGCCATTGCTGCCTCAGAGCTCATGACCTCAAAATCTCATCTCACTGCTTCCCTGCAGTTTGGGAAGTCATTGTGCATGATCCAAATGATACTATTATGAAGAGAGTACAAGAGCAGAGAGATCTGGGGGACATTCCACAAATTTTTGAAGGTGGCAGGGCACATTGCTAAGGTGGTTAAGAAAGCTTATGGGATACTTGATTTTAAATCAAGCTGAATAAACTAGGAATAAACTCAAAGGGTGGTGAATCTCTGGAATTCTCTGCCCGTTGAAGTGGTGGAGGCTGCCTCGCTAAATATTTTTAAGAAGCGGGTTGATGGGTTTTTGATAAGAGAGGGGATTAAGGGTTATGGGGAGAGGGCGGGAAAGTGGAACTGAGCCACGACAGATCAGCCATGATCTTATTGAATGGCGGGGCAGGCTCGAAGGGCCAGATGGCCTACTCCTGCTCCTATTTCTTATGTTCTTATGTTCTTATGTTCTTAAATGATAAATAGGGGCATCGGGCACAAAAACAAGAAAGGCTAAACATTTACAAAGTACTGTTAATCCTCTGCCTGCTAGCGTCACCCTCTGTGTACAATTCTAGACACCACACTTTTGGAAGGGTAGCACAGCCTTTGGTAATGATATGGAGGAAGTTTACCACTGTGATATCAAAGATCATTATTTTGTGAATTGAGTTTGCGTCTTTATATGCCCTGTTTGCGAATAGAACTCCTGCTCACCTGACAAAGGGGCAGCGCTCCGAAAGCTAGTGGCCTTTGCTACCAAATAACCCTGTTGGACTTTAACTTGGTGTTCTGAGACTTCTTACAGTGTTTACCCCAAGCCAACACTGGCATCTCCACATCATGTGTCCATACTCATAAGCAAAGTGTATGACTTTTAACTGCTCTCTGAAATGGCCCAAGAGATCACTCAGCTGTCGCAAATTCACCATAATGCAGTGCAGTGGTTGGGGCAGGCTCTCTCAGTGCCTGGCTTTAGTACACTCACAGATTAGATCAGGATATGGTAGCTGAGGTTTATTGTTACTATTGCATTGGTACATAGCTTTGCATTGAAACTAATGTACCAATATTAATGATCAGTGATTTGGATCTGGAGCAGAACTAAATATAGTTGTTTTGAGCTGTGCTTTTGTATTAATGCAATCTTTTGGCATATTTGTAGATAATATCCAATTCATTTTGTTTTTGTATTTAATGTGTAAATGGACCTGACAATTGAACGGACATCTGTACATAACATAGAGAGACTACAAAATTAAAGCAAAGCTCAAGTCTGTTTAAAATACATTGGCTGGAATTCTCTGCAGGTTACCCACCAGAATGGAGTGACACAAATGGGAATTCCCATTGACAGCAATGGGACCAGAGAATCCTGCTGCTAGCAAACAACCACCACCTCCCACCAGTGGAAAACACATGTCTGGGAGGCCAGAGAGTTCTGGCCAATAATTTTAGGAGTTTAACATTTTTGAACTGCACAGTTTTCTGTTGTGGGATTATTCTGCTAGTGAGAATGTCTATCTCACTGGGTGGGGTATTGTGAAAGATTATTTCTCTTCAATAACGCGTTGAATTCTGCCTATCAGTGACTCTAATCTGTAATTTCACTGTGTACCACTTCAATGATGCTTTTGCCCAACTAAGAACACTCAGCTTAGAAATTAAATGAATGGAAACAATTTTCATCAAATCTGCAAATCGTATCAATTTGTACACCAAAACTCATCTTTTAACAAATTATTTTTCAGCTCGATAATTACATTCTTTATTTCACATTTTGGCCTCATTTGTGCAGTTGGAAGTATTTTCTCTAAGCAAGATGTTTGTCAGTGGGAAAGTTCCAACCGACAGGTTGTTAAATTGCCTGGATAAAGTGAGACCAAGTTGTGCTGCTAACAACATAGAATCATAGACTCACTACAGTGCAGAAGAAAGCCATTCGGCCCATTGAACCTACACCAACAACATTGAGGCCCTATCCTCTTAACTCTGCGTATATACCCTGCTAATCCCCCTGACAATAAGGGGCAATTTAGCACAGCCAATCAACTTAACCTGTACATCTTTGGACTGTGGGAGGAAACCAAAATATGATGTGGAGATACCGGCGTTGGACTGGGGTAAACACAGTAAGAAGTCTGACAACACCAGGTTTAAGTCCAACCAATTTATTTGATAGTAAACTCACAAGCTTTTGGGGTTGGCCTTCATCAGGTGATTCACTCTTCAACTCTTCAATTGGTCTTCAACCAATTCGACTCTTTCCTCTTCGGTTGCTGCACTGCAGATCTCTCTGTCGGCTGTTCTGGTTCATTGGCTGTCTCATTGTGTTTGCTGTTGGCCTCTTGGGGTTTGTGGAAGAACTCCCGCAGCCTCATTCGCCTGATGAATTCCTCTGTGTCTGCTGCAAGACTGATGGGTTCTATTTTGGTGGTGGGGCAGCAATTGAGCCCTCAGCTAAGAACTTCAATTTCATCTAGTTGAAGTGCATAGTCCAACAAGTTAACAATGGACTTCCCTGCACTGGTACTGTTTTCTACTGTGGTACCAGGGGAGGCTTGGTTGCTGCTGGTGGTGATGCTGAGTTTCTCAAGTTTCCTGTTCTTGGTGTGCATGTAGATGGTGTAGTTCCTTTGTTTCATCTGTTTGGCAGAGTTTCGCAGCTGCTGTGCTTCCTGAACGCAAGTTGAGAATATGGACTCTATCTTGGTTTTCAGGATGTAGTGTTTGCTGTAGAGCTGGTGTGTGAGGTGGTTGAGGAGCGTGAGAGAGGTGCGACGGCAAAGTCTTTCAGCATTGTCTGTGTTATAGGTTCACCACCTCACATTCGGCCTCTGATCTTCAGGTAAGCATTCTCCAAGGCTGCCTTCACGACACACAACAACGCAGAGTTGCTGAGCAGAGACTGACAGCCAAGTTCTGCACACATGAGAATGGCCTCAACCGGGATCCTGGACTCATGTCACACTATCTGTAATCCCCACAACTGGGCTTTCAAAATCTCACTAACTGTCCTGTCTGGAGACAGTACACATCTCTTTAACCTATGTTTAACGCTGTCTCACATTGCCTGTACCTTTAAGACTTGATTACCTGTAAAGACACGCATTCCAACCATCAGTTTGTAAATTGAGTTTGTCTCTTTATATGCCCTGATTGTGAACAGAACTCCCACTTACCTGATGAAGGAGCAGCGCTCCAAAAGCTAGTGGCTTTCGCTACCAAATAAACCTGGTGTTGTGAGACTTCTTACTGCATTTATCCCAGTCCAACACCGGCATCTCCACATCATAACATTTCTGACAGCAGTAGACAGAGGCAACACAAAAGTAAGGCATGTTGTATCCAAATTGCTGGCTGAAGACTGCTTATGGTAGTTAAGTCCTCACTCTTGGCTGTTGCTTGTGATAGGCCTGTTTACAATTTTTTTAACTGAGGTTGTAATATTCTCAATATTGGTAGGAACAGACTGCAGAAATTTTGAAAGCCTTGAAAGTATACTTTGAACTACAAGTCAGTGTAACTTATGAATGGTATGCTGTTCAACAGGGCTCAAGGTGAAAAAGAATCTGTTGATCAATATGTGACTGTAGTAACACAGCTTACAGGATAATATCAATTTGGGCAACAAAATGATGTTCTCAATAGATGATCTCTTCAGAGATCCAACAGAGAGAGCAAGTCTACTGAGAGAGGAGAAACTTACTCTCAAGGAAGCAGTAGGCATGTGCAGAAATGCAGAGATTGGAAAACACCAATTAGGGCACACGTATGGCAGAACAGACCAGGGATACATGATGACAAAAAACATTCCAGGTTGAAAGAGCAGAACAATCACAGACAAAGAACAAACACTGTGGACAACATCATACAAAGGAAAAGAAGGATTTTCCAGTGTGGCGAAAGCAGTGTTTTAAATGTAAGAAGCTAACTCATTTTGCATACAAGTGTTTGGCTAGAAAGAAGTGAAACAAACCTACACAGGTGGCCACCAGAGATATATCAGTGGAAGAAGATGAAGAACTATACATCAGTCTGTTCCATCAAGTCTATTGGAGATAAATGGTTTGTGACTGGTACCATGGTGAAACTAGGAGAAGAATATAAAGTGATCATGAATTGTCAGAGAGACACTGATCCTTCATGCATGATAATGAACAAGAACAAGAACAGAACAAAGAACAACACAGCACGGGAAACAGGCCCTTCGGCCCAACGAGCCCGCGCCGCCGTCCCACTGTCTCAGTGACCTATTCATGATTTTAGTCTACGCCTAATGTGCGAGGAGAGGTCCAATTTAGGGACAATTTAGTACCCAATCAATCAGCCTAAAAGCACATCTTTGGGGATGTGGGAGGAAACCGGAGCACCCGGAGGAAACCCACGCAACCACGGGGAGAACGTGCAAACTCCCACAGACACAGGCCCAAATCCATGTGTCCGCACAGTAACAGAGATAGTCTCTGAGCTGTCATGTTGCCCTCGAGATGGTCCAGTTTAAGCACACTAATGACATGAAGCAATAGGCAACTCCCGAAGCAACGTCCAAGAGCAGCCCACTACAACCTGCCGCATGCATGCCCCTTGCTGGACTTAAATGCCTGTGGTGACAAAAAAATTCATTATTAAACAGGCAAAGACTGTAACATCCCTGAGGCAAAACGTAATCCCAAGCCTACAATGTTTAGTAAGGCCTACTATATCCCCCTATATGTAGCCCGCTCATGTGGCTGTCTAAGTGACTCTTAAACAACCCTAGCGTGCCTGCTTCCACCACCTTACTCGGTAGTGCATTCCACACCCCCACTACCCTTTGCGTGAAAAACTGCCCTCTAATATTTGTCTTATACCTAGCCCCCCTCACCCTAAGCCCGTGACCCCTCGTTCTATCCATTTCTAATAGCGGAAAAAGCTTACCACCATTTACTCTATCTATCCCCTTCATAATCTTATAAACCTCTATTAGATCCCCCCTCAGCCGACGTCTCTCAAGGGAAAACAGCCCAAGTTCATTCAATCTTTCCTCGTAAGACAGCACTTCCATACCAGGCAGCATCCTGGTAAATCTCCTCTGCACTCTCTCCAGGATCTCTACATCCTTCCGGTAGTACGGCGACCAGAACTGGACGCAGTACTCCAAGTGAGGCCTAACCAACGTTCTATACAACTGCAACATCAGACTCCTACTCTTATATTCTATACCTCTTCCTATGAAGGCTAACATACCATACGCTTTCCTCATCACATTCTGCACCTGCACCGACACCTTCAGGGACTTGTGCACTTGCACCCCCAGGTCTCTCTGCGTATCTATACTCTGGATAGTTCTACCTTTTATCGTATAACTCCCCTCCACATTATTCCGGCCAAAGTGCATCACCTCGCATTTCTCCGGATTAAATTCCATTTGCCATCTATCTGCCCAATCTACCAGCCTGTCTATGTCCTGTTGCATTGCCAGGCACTGCTCCTCAGTACCCGCCAATCCAACCATCTTAGTGTCATCAGCAAATTTGCTGATCACACCACCTACCCCCTCTTCCAAGTCATTAATATATACCACAAATAGAAGAGGTCCTAGTACCGAGCCCTGCGGCACACCACTGGTGACAGACCTCCAATTGGAAAAGGAGCCTTCCACTACTACCCGCTGTCTCCTCCTCCCAAGCCAGTTCTCCACCCATCTACATACCCGGCCTTGTATCCCATGAGCCTTCACCTTTTCTATCAGCCTACCATGAGGGACCTTGTCAAACGCCTTACTGAAATCCATATAGATGACATCAACGGCTTGTCCTTCGTCAACCGTTTTTGTCACCTCTTCAAAAAATTCCACTAGATTCGTAAGGCACGACTTCCCTGTAACGAAGCCATGCTGCGTATCCCTGATCAGATTGCAGCGCTCCAGATGTTCATACATCCTATCCTTGAGGATCCTCTCCATTAGCTTGCCTATAACTGAAGTCAAGCTCACCGGCCTATAATTCCCTGGGTTATCCCTCTGACCCTTCTTAAACAACGGTACTACATTTGCAATCCGCCAATCCTCTGGGACCTCACCTGTGTCCAAAGAGGAGACAAAGATTTGCGTCAGAGGCCCAGCAATTTCATCCCTCACCTCCCTTAGCAGCCTGGGATAGATGCCATCAGGCCCCGGAGATTTATCCGTCTTTATACTGTCTAAAAGTCCCAATAATGACCTTCACTGACCTATGTGAAGTGGCTCAACATGGCACTCTGAAAATTAAACCCTCCAAGCTAATTTTGAGGCTATGTAATGGCACAATGTTCACACCGAGAGGACAAATTAGCCTGAAAGCCAAATGCAATGACAAGAATGAAGATCTGGGGAATTCCATATCACAGACCTTTGCAACAGCCACTCCTCTCAGCTGGAACAAGCCTAAGCTTGGACTGGTAAACCTAAATGTTCCAACCAATATTTACAATATGTCATGGCGCACAAACAATTGACTGCTGAGCAGATCCTAAAGGAGTGCAAAGATGTGTTTACAGGGTTGGGATGTCTATCTGGAGAATGTCATCGAGAAGTAGATGAGTATATAAGACCAACTCAGCATCTGCTGAGAAAAGTTCCAACTGCCCTCAGATCAAACCTAAAAAAATAGAAGAGCTGGAGAAGTAGGGAATGATGAAGACAGTGACAACTCCTACAGACTGGATTAACATCATAGTAGCAATGAAACAACCTGGAAAGCTGCCAATATGTTTAGACACAAAGGATTGAAATAAAACATGGAGAGCTCTCATAACTCATTGAAGGAGTTTGCCACAACTTGCCAAGGCAAAGATCTTAACTAGCCCAGATGCAAATGTTAGTTATATGCAAATGAAGCTGAATGAAAACAGTGTTCAGGAGATACGGATGGTTATTCATGCTGCTTGGCATTTCCACAGAAGAGTATCAATACAGACATGAGAAAGTCAATGATCTTCCCAGAGTGGAAGCCATACTAGTCTATGGATATATTTTACTAGTCCATGGATATGGGGACACATTGGAAGAAGCCATAGCTGACTATGATCAGAATTTAATACAACTGCTGGAGAGAGCTTGCCAGAACCTGAACAAGAAGAAAATTGCAACTGAAGATTCCTGAAGTCAAGTACATAGGTTATATACTGACACCAAAACATTGTTGCCCTGAGCCTGACAGGGTGAGAGTTGCAGCAGTGATACCATTAGATGTGAAAGCAGGGCAATGATTTGTTGAATTTATGAACAAATTAGCAAAAGTTTTGCCTGATTTGTTTGTCAGTTTGTGAACAAGTATGCAAGCTCACTGCCAAGAATGTGAAGTGGGATTGGGACACAGAACAAAAAGCAGCTTTCACTAAACTCAAACTAGGTGGTCGATGTTTTAGTAGGGGAGCAATTTGGGAACAGTTCAGTAAGCTATAAGGTCCTGATGGATAAAGATAAGTGTAGTCCTCAAGTGAAGGTGCAAAACTGGGGCAAGGCTAATTCAACAATATGAAGCAAGAACTGAAGGTTGGGGGCAGATGTTTGAGAGCAAATCAACATCTGGCATGTGGGAGGCTTTCAAGTGTAAATTGATAGGGATTCAGGACCATCACATGGCAAGTTTCAGGGACTTTAGATAACAAGAGATATTGAGAGCCTAGTCAAGGAGAAAGGGAAAGCATTTATCAAAGCTAGGAGGCTGGGAACACATGAAGCAAGCGTGGAATACAAGGAAAGTAGAAAGAAACTTAAACAAGGAGTAAGGAGGGCTAAAAGAGGTCATGACAAATCATTGGCCAGCAGGATTAAGGAAAATCCCAAGCTTTTTATACATATATAAAAAGCAAGAGGGTAGCCAAGGAGAGTGTTGGCCCACTCAAGGACAAGGGAGGAATGTATGCATGGAGCCAGAGGAAATGGGTGTGGTATTAAATAAGTACTTTGCATCATTATTCACCAAAGAGAAGGATTTGCTGGCTGATGGGTTGGGGAAGTATGTGTAGATAGTTGAGTCATGTTGAGATCAAAAAGGAGATATTGGTGGTCTTCAGAAACATTAAGGTCGACAAGTCCTCAGGGCCTAATGGGATATACCCTGGAATACTGAGAGAGGCAAGAGAAGAAATTGCTGGAGCCTGGAGAGAAATCTTTGTTTCCTCACTGACTATAGGGGAGGTCTCAGAGGATTGGAGAATAGTGAATGTTGTTCCTTTGTTTAAGAAGGGTAGCAAGGATAATTTACAGGCCGGTGAGTCTTATATCAGTAGTAGATAAATTATTGGAGAGGATTCTTCACGACAGGATCTACTCCCAGTTGGAAATAAGTGGACATATTAGTGAGAGGCAGCATAGTTTTGTGAAGGGGACGTCATGTCTCACTAATTTGATTGAGTTTTTCAAGGAAGTGACAAAGATGATTAATGAGGACAGGGCAGTGGATGTTGTCAACATGGACTTCAGTAAGGCCTTTGACAAGATCCCCCTTGGCAGACTGGTATAGAAGGTGAAGTCGCATGGGATCAGAGGTGAGCTGACAAGATGGATACAGAACTGGCTCGGTCATAGAAGACAAAGGGTCTTCTATGGATGTTTTTCTGACTGGAGGGGTGTGACAAGTGACATTCCTCAGGGATCAGTGCTGAGACCTTCGTTGTTTGTAATATATAGGAACGATTTGAAGGAAAATGTTCCTGGTTTGATTAGTAAGTTTGCGGATGACGCAAAGGTTGGTGGACTTGCAGATAGTGATGAGGACCGTCAAAGGACACAACAGGATATAATCGGCTGGAGACTTGGGTGGAGAGATGGCACATGGAGTTTATCTGGACAAATGTGAGGTAATGCGTTTTGGAAGGTCTAATACTGATAAGAAAACTACAGTAAATGGCAGAACCCTTAAGAATATTGATAGGCAGAGGATCTGGGTGTACAGGTACACAGGTCACTGAAAGTGGCAACACAGGTGGAGAAGGTAGTCAAGAAGGCATACGGCATGCTTGTCTTCATCGGCCGGAGTATTAAATGTAAAAATGGCAAGTCATCTTGCAGTTTTAGAGAACCTTAGTTAGGCCACACTTAGAATGTAGTGTTCAATTCTGGTCGCCACACTACCAGAAGGATGTGCAGGCTTTGGAGAGGGTAGAGAAAAGATTTACCAGGATGTTGCCGGGTATGGATGGCCATTAGCTATGAGGATAGGTTGGAGAAACTTGGCTTGTTCTCACTGGAGCGACAGAGGTTGAGGAATCTGATAGAAATCTACAAGATTATGATGGGCATGGACAGAATGGATAGTCAGAAGCTTTTTTCCAGGGTGGAAGGGTCAATTATTAGGGGGCATAGGTTTAAGGTGTGAGGGACAAGGAGATGTACAACACAGAGGGTGGATGGTGCCTGGAACTCGCTGCCGGGAGACAGTGGAAGCAGAAACGATAACGACTTTAAAGGCATGTCTGGACAAATACGTGAATAGAATGGGAATAGAGGGATATGATCTGCGGAAGGGTAGGGGGTTTTCGTTAATTTGGGCAACATGATTGGTGCAGGCTTGGAGGGCCAAAGGACCTGTTCTTGTGCTGTAATTTTCTTTGTTCTTTATTCTTTGTAGTGTTGACCATACCAATGCCGACAAACTATGCTGTCAATGATGAAGTCACTTTGCTGTGTGGGATAATAGTTTTGGGAACAACTCAGATGCAGCAAGGATAACTAGTCACAGTGGTTAGCACTGCAGCCTCACAGTGCTTGGGACCTGGGTTAAATTCCAGCCTCGGGTCACTGTCTATATGAAGTTTGTATGTTTTTCCCATGTCTGCATGGTTTCCTCCGGGTGCTCCGGTTCCCTCCCACAGTCTAAAGATGTGCAGGTTAGGTTGATTAGCCCTGAAAAATTGCCCCTCAGTGTTAGGGGATTAGAAGAGTAAATGTGTGGGGTTATGGGAATAGGGCCTGGATGGGATTGTGGTCAGTACAGACTCAATGGGCCAAATAGCCTCATTCTGTACAGTAGGGATTCCATGATTCCACATTTGCACCCAAGGCATCAATGCAAAATAAACAGTACTACAATCAGATCAGGAAAGAGAGTAGCTGGCTGCTGTTTCTGCCTGTGAGAATTATCATCAATACCTGCTTGGGAGAGACAAAGTAACAGCGGAATCCAACCGCAAGCCTCTTCAAAGCGTTTTTCTCACACTGCTACTACCTGCTCTAAAGTGCTTGCAAAGAATGTTACTTCATTCGCAAATTATCATCTGGATGTGATATACAAGCAAGGGAACAGATTTACATTACAGACATGCTGTCAAGAACAGCACTCCCTGTGAGGAAAGTTGAGGGGCCCACAACAGAGTGTGAAATCTTCCAGATTCAGTGTGAGGCAGCAAGCTCAACATGCTTTGGAAGTCATCAGCCCAATATAAACTATAAATTGTCCATTGAATGGCAGATGCAACTAAGACATATCTTACAAATTGGATTAGCTGTTCACTCAGAATTTGATGATCACGCTCAGTTGCCAAGTCCTGCATGTCTAAAGTTTTCCTTACAAAGCATTTTCAGCTCACCTCCTTTCAGGAGCTGGTCTGAATCCCAGACGTGGAGATGCCGGCGTTGGACTGGGGTAAACACAGTAAGAAGTCTCATGACACTAGGTTAAAGTCCAACCACAACAATGGCATTGCTGCAACTGCTCAGTACTCAATGCCGACAACTGCCAATTTCCTGATGCAATTTTACAACTCATCCGCTTCATCCTGGACCACAACGTCTTCACCTTCAACAACCAGTTCTTCATCCAGACACACGGAACAGCCATGGGGACCAAATTTGTACCTCAATATGCCAACATCTTCATGCACAGACTCAAACAAGACTTCTTCACCGCACAGGACCTTCAACCAATCTATCAAATAAACTGGTTGGACTTTAACCTGGTGTCGTGAGACTTCTTACTGAATCCCAGACGACAGAAGCACACAACCAACCTGAGTTCTATAAGCCTGATCTCCATCACAAACAAAGAGTACTCCTTCGTAGAACCCGCTCAACTTGCAGTAGATCCACCAATGTAATCTTCAAGTAACAGAAACAACTGCTATAACTTATTCTCAGCTCCTGAATCTGGATTTTGTCTCTGACTGCTCTGATGAAAGGTCATCTAGACTTGAAACGTTGGCTGTATTCTCTCCCCACAGATGCTGTCAGATCTGCTGAGATTTTCCAGCATTTTCTGTTTTTGTCTGTACAGCTTGACTGTTCTTCACTGCTGAACTCATCAACTGCTATTACAGTTTGGATTGACCTGTCTCCTTTTCCATCTTTCAACCTAATTCAGTCTATTCAGAAGCTTTGGATTCCAAAGCTCAGTTTGTTTTTGCTTCCTTAGAAAAAGGGAGGGTTAGTTTATTTTTCTGTTTCTTGTTTCAGTTCGGTTTCTGTTTTCAGTTAGGCTCAAAAATATAAAATTTGCAGACACAGATTCCCTTGCATGTATCATACTGCTTTATTTTAAAAATGGGAACAGTACAAACATTTGCAAGTACATAGGGTCAAGTTGGTTCAAACCTTAAATCTCAATTTGTTCCAACAGTTCATCCAAAACCCTTTTCAGATAATGCTAGTTAAACTTCACATTAAACATTCTGGATATCTTGAAAATTCTAGGCTTAGCCTTAATTGTTTGATTAATAATGAAATACACAACTGTACATCCAAGACCTGCCATTTTATAGATTTTATGTATTATAAGCAGGTGTTTTTTTTCAGATAATGCTGCAAAACTAAAGCTTTTCCATTTTGATTCAGTTTTTATATTGTTGCAAACTCAATATGAGGATTGATCTGCACCACAAATTACAGCAAGTAGGACAAGGGATAAACAAAAAGGCAAAAGGTTTTCACCAGCAGCAGTGCCCTGGAGATTAATCTCCAATTCCTGGAGACTCCAGTTCAATCTGGAAAGGTTGGGATTCCTAGATGTGGCAATGGAGGGAATAAAGCTGGCCCTGATCTGCAGGGGTTACTGGACGAGGAGCAGTAATCCCAACCAATTCCCCCTGCCTAGCTGCAAGTGCCTAGCTCCTTAACATTGGACCATGAAGGCCAGAGAGCACTTTCTAAGAGTGAGTTATTAGCTCTGATACTGGACAGAAGGAATGCACACAGAATGCACTGTGTCTGTCCAGGGCAGGGAATATCATGGTTATTCATGCCAAGCAGAGCCCTGGAAAATTATTACCTGCAGAAACCTAGAGAAATGGGTCCCTTCTTCTCTCTGACTTTCTTCTCAAGAGTGGTGCCATTGTCCAGGGTATCAAAATCGTCCCTTTTAAAATATTTCTGCAACTGAATGAGCCAAAGAAAATATTTTTGGATGTTAATAGCTATTCTTACTTTGATGTAAGAAAAAAAAAATTCAAAATATACCATTCATGGATTTTCATTGTGCTGTTTTGCTGTTGACTAATATTACAGCAAATGTAGATGTGGGCAAATGTACTTCATATTATAGTCTACTGTTTAAATGCAAAATAGAAAGTGTTGCAAAGTTCAGAGGAAGTACTATGAGAGCAGGTTCCACTTAAGATGCAGCTGCCATCATTCTGTTGTTTATAGAGACTTTTTAAAGCAATATTTAGAATGGTGTGTAGTCAATGTTGCTAATTTCAAAGTTAAGGTGATAGACAATGTGTCTTGTCAAAGTGACATCAGAATCTTGAGTCTGTTTTCAAAGGTTGTCCTTTAGGTAAAATGACCTTGTTAATATGGTGCAACATTTCATTTTCTTTCATCTTACTTCTGAAGGTGAGACTATTGTTAAAGTATTTTTGCTCCTTTTATCTTTGTTGATTTTCTTCTATCAGGCCCTGTTTGATTCTAAGGATGTAAAGAAATAAGGTTTCTTCTACTATCTTTGTAACATTTTTCCAAAATCAATCTTACAACAGTACTTGGGAAAATTTCTAATTAAAAATTGTTGATCTTCCTGTTGGGTTCTATATGAAAATATACAAATAGTTCTTTGGGACCAGAACTAAGATATATTATAAAGTTCGACTAGACCCCAACTATTTTTTATTTTGGCATTAGTGTGAGGAAATGATGTTTCACTCCAGGTATGATTCTATTGACACTAGAAAGCTTGTGTTAAAACAAACTTTATTTTAACAACTGAATTTAAATATAACAAATGACTTAGCTCAACTTTTATCAACTGAAATTATTAATTATGACAAGATACAATTCTTAACTGCTAACTATCTCTATTAGCTCCAATTTAAGCAATATTCATCACAGACTTAAACTGCTCTTCAAAACCCAGTAGCAAACAACACAGGCTTACATGTTATTAATTGTTAACAGTCCTAGAGCCTTTGATCACTTCTGGAGAGAGATACAGAGAAACATTTGTCATCTGACACTCAACAGCCGCCTTAAGAGAGAGAGAAAGACACCTCAGGTAGGATTTTACGACCTCTTAAAATCCCACCCAAGGCCAACGGAGAATTCTGTTCTGTGAGCCGAAATTGGGGCAGGTGAGGTGGTAAAATTCCGGCCATCTTATTTTTTTCAGGATCAATCAGAAACCAAACTGAATTTCCCTGTAACTTAGCTCCACTCATGCACATGACTCTATGCATTATCAATCAACTTAGTTAAATCCTGCTCTGAAACCCCAGGGGAAAAAAAACAAAAATAAACAAAATGCATCAGCTCAGATTAAAACTAACATCTAATTATTTCAAAGCAATTATTCTCCTGCATTCTCAGCATGCAGACTGCCTGGTGCAGGCAAATCTGCACAGGGTAAACAGCACGAATTCTAAACATACTCTTTACAAGAAACATAATAAAATATATTTCTTAAAGACACAGTATTATCATATAATACATCAATGTATTCCCATACTATCTGATCCTATCATTTTAAAATTTGGAAAGCCAAGTGAAAGTTTCAGACTCATGCTGCATGACAGCACCATGCTTATAAAAGTTAGGGGAAAAAAGAGATACCAAAGTTGGGTTTTAAAGCCTGAAAGTTACAAAGCACGGCAGTCATAATCCAACTGTGCAGAATATTGTTCTTGTTCTAGGCAGCCAGCCTCTGACTAGATGAAAAGAGTTTGAAAACTGGTATAGTATGAAGGCATGATGGCAACTGTTGGGATAGAAGACCTGCATAAGAACATAAGAACATAAGAAATAGGAGCAGGAGTAGGCCATCCAGCCCTTCGAGCCTGCCCCGCCATTCAATAAGATCATGGCTGATCTGTCGCTGCTCAGTTCCACTTTCCCGCCCTCTCCCCATAACCCTTAATCCCCTCTCCTATCAAAAACCCATCAACCCGCGTCTTATTAAACTTATTTAACTTATTACTGTTCATCACAAATCTATTTGACATTCATAGAGTGATCTTCCAATGGAGTCCACAGCATAAGTTGAGTGCAATGATGCCCTGGATTTGGGAAAAGTTCACAGTATGCACAAATCCTTATCTCACTGCCTCCAGTTGTCCATGGGAAAAGTGATGAATGTATATACTCTAGCAAATGTTGCAGCAGTCATCTGCAGGCATGGATTGTAGGCTGACTAATATTAGTGATATCTCATGTGTTATGATGATGGAGAAAAAAACATGGAATTATACATGGAAATATTGAAGTTTAAAAAGATCTGAGTGTTATATTTAAAGAAATGGACACAAACCTCGAAGATGGCAAAGAATGTACAGTTAAACACTGAGAGGAATGGCTTCAGAGCGATTCTTTTAAGAGACAATGAAATCTCTCCCTTTAGCTCAGTTAGCTGGTTGGCTGACTTGTGATGCTGACAGTATGGGTTCAATTCCTGTGCTGGCTGAGATTATTCATGAAGACCCGCTTTCTCAGCCTTTCCCCTCACCTGAGATGTGGTGATCCTCAGGTTAAATCACTGCCACTCAACTATCCCCTTTGATGGTCACCTGGGACTATAGTACCTTTACTTTTATGTCTGAAGTATCCAAAGGCTGATTCCCATCTTCAGTAAAGGCAAAGGGTCATAATGGCTAACTCATATACAAAAACCCTGGGTGTAATTGCCTAGACTGACCAATGGTTTCTGAGTTTCCAGTTGGAAAGTACAAAGAAGGATTAAAAGCTAGCAGAGAGAGCTGCCCAGTACCTAGCTTTTTGTGTCTGTCTGTCGGTCTGTGTGTGTGCACTGTGAGGATAGGCTGCGAGACATTTTTCACACTGAAGGTTTGCGATTCAGTAACAGAAGCAGTGCCTCTGCAAAAAGAAAGCAGTCATCTTTTGCAAGAATATTTCAAAACTCTCTCTCTGACTGGGGAAGTCAGTCCAAGCAGCAAAAGGTTGCAGCTGGTAAAAGAACTGGAATATCTCTGCTCAACCACAGAAGACCAAAACTGAAGAACCAACTATCCACCTGCAGAAGTCAACTAATGGCACACTTCATCATTTACTGTTCACAAGTCAAGGACTTTTCTGTACAACTTACTTATATTTACTTACTATTGGACTCAATTCTTACTTATAATCTGTATGATTGGATATGCATGTGTTTTACCATTTCTCTTTATCTTTTGAATAGTTCATAAGTTTACTCTATCTCAACTCAAGAAATCCTGGTTAAATTGGCTCCTTTTTAAACATAACTACGCAGTCTGGAGAAGTTCCAAGGAAAATGATACCCTGAATAAAGGGTGGATTGAATAAAGACAAGGAACCAGTCAATCTTCCTCATCCAGGTTGGTAACAACTTGGGGGTATCGCAGCTGGATGGTGATAAAATCAAGATGTCTTTCCCAGAGGGAACCTCAACTAGGGCTGGTCATAACACCTGTTGCCAGTTGGAATGAACAGGAAGCAAAGAGGTTGGAGTTTGGCACATAACTCTGCCACTTCTTCCTTAGAGGAACGCAGCCTCTAAAATGCGAATCCTATAAATTCTGGTGGCATGGTGGCTAGCATTGTAACCTCACATCACCAGGGGCGCAGGTTTGATTCTGGCCTTGGGTGATTGTCTGTGTAGAGTTTGAACATTCTCTCCATGTCTGCGTCAAATTTCTCCCACCAGCCAGAGATGTGCAGTTTGAGTGGATTGACTATGCTAAATTGCTTCCCAGTGTCCAAAGCTGTGTAGGTTAGGTGGATTTGCCATGGTAAATGCGCTGGGCTATAGGGATAGGGCCTGGGTAAGAAGCTCTTTCAGAGAGTCGGTGCAGATTCCATGAGCTAAATAGTCTCTTTCTGCAAGCTCTCCTGTTTGCTCTCCATGCCGTGGCAGTTTTCGGTTCTACTCTCTGCTGATCCTCATCTTGTACCACAGTAGGATTTCCAGAAATGCCCTCAGCATTATAAAATTGCCAGAAGCACCATCAGCAGTTGAAAATATTCTAACTGTTTCCATAGAACCATAGAAAATTACAGCTCAGAAAATAGGCCTTTTGGCCCTTCTTGTCTGTGCCAAACCATTTTTTGCCTAGTCCCACTGACCTGCATTTGGACCATATCCCTCCATACCCCTCTCATCCGTGTACCTGTCCAAGTTTTTCTTAAATGTTAAAAGTGACCCCACATTTACCACTTTATCCGGCAGCTCATTCCACGCTCCCACCACTCTCTGCATGAAGAAGCCCCCCCTAATATTCCCTTTAAACTTTTCTCCTTTCAATCTTAACCCATGTCCTCTGGTTTTTTTCTCCCCTAGCCTCAGTGGAAAAAGCCTGCTTGCATTCACTGTATCTATACCCATCAAAATCTTATACACTTCTATCAAATCTCCCCTCATTCTTCTACACTCCACGGAATAAAGTCCTAACCTATTCAATCTCTCTCTGTAACTCAGCTTCTCAAATCCCGGCAACATCCTCGTGAACCTTCTCTGCACTCTTTCAACCTTATCTACATCCATCCTGTAACTAGGTGACCAAAATTGTACACAGTACTCTAAATTCGGCCTCGCCAATGCCTCATACAGCCTTACCATAACACTCCAAGTTTTATACTCAATACTCCGATTTATAAAGGCCTATGTACCAAAAGCACTCTTTACGACCCTATCCACCTGTGTTGTCACTTTTAGAGAATTCTGTACATGTATTCCCAGATCCCTCTGTTCAACTGCACTCTTCATAGTCCTACCATTTAACCTGTACGTTCTACTTTGGTTTGTCCTTCCAAAGCGCAATACCTCACATTTGTCTGCGTTAAATTCCATTTGCTATTTTTCAGCCTGTTTTTCTAGTTGGTCCAAATCCCCCTGCAAGCGTTGAAAACCTTCCTCACTGTCCACTACACCTCCAATCTTTGTATCATCAGCAAATTTGCTGACCAATTTACCACATTATCATCCAGATCATTGATATAGATGACAAACAACAATGGACCCAACACAGATCCCTGCAGCATCCCACTAGTAAGAAGTCTGACAACACCAGGTTTAAGTCCAACCGATTTATTTGATAGTACACTCACAAGCTTTTGGGGTTTCTCCCTTTGTCAGGTGAATGGAGAGTACTGGTCTCAGACAGAGCATATAACAGCACAGACAGTTTACAGATTACTGATTAGAATGCGAATCTTTACAACTAACCTGCTATTCAAGTCTGAAAGATGCCGACAATGTAAGTGGAAAGAGCATTAAGCACAGGTTAAAGAGACGTATATTGTCTCCAGACAGTATAGTAAGTGATGTTTTGCAAACCCAGGCAAGTCATGGGGGTTACAGATAGTGCGACATGAACCCAAGATCCCTGTTGAGACCGATCTCATGTGTGTGGAACTTGGCTATCAGTCTCTGTTCAGCGACTCTGCGCTGTCGTGTGTCGTGAAGGCAGCCTTGGAGAACGCTTACCCAAAGGTCAGAGGCTGAATGCCCATGACCGCTGAAGTGTTCGCCAACAGGAAGGGAACAGTCTTGCCTGGTGATTGTCGAGCGATGTTCGTTCATCCGTTGTCGTAACTTCTGCGTGGTCTCCCCGATGTATCATGCTTCGGGACATCCTTTCCTGCAACGTATCAGGTAGACAATGTTGGCCGAGTTGCAAGAGTATTTACCGTGTACCTGGTGAATGGTATTCTCACGTGTGATGATGGTATCCATGTCGATGATCCGGCATGTCTTGCAGAGGTTGCTGTGGCAAGGTTGTGTGGTGTTGTGGTCACTGTTCTCCTGAAGACTGGATAGTTTGCTGCGAACAATGGTCTGTTTGAGGTTGTGCGGTTGTCTGAAGGCAAGAAGTGGAGGTGTGGGGATGGCCCTGGCGAGATGTTCGTCTTCATCAATGATATGTTGGAGACTCCGGAGAAGATGTCGTAGCTTCTCCGCTCCGGGGAAGTACTGGACGACAAAGGGTACTCTGTCCACCGTGTCCTGTGTTTGTCTTCTGAGGAGATCGGTGCGGTTTTTTGCTGTGGCGCATTGGAACTGTCGATCTATGAGTCGAGCGCCATATCCTGTTCTTATGAAGGCACCTTTCAGCATCTGGAGGTGTCTGTCACAATCCTCCTCATCTGAGCAGATCCTGTGTGTACGGAGGGCTTGTCCGTAGGGGATGGCTTCTTTAACGTGGAAGCACTATCTGTAACCCCCATGACTTGCCTGGGTTTGCAAAACCTCACTTACTGTACTGTCTGGAGAAAAGGGATTGGTTTAGGTTAGTGGGTCATTGTTTTTTAACTGGTCATTTTTTTTTAACTGGTCGGCGCAACATCGTGGGCCGAAGGGCCTGTTCTGCGCTGTAATGTTCTATGTTCTACGTTCTAATACACATCTCTTTAACCTGTGCTTAATGCTCTTTCCACTCACATTGTCGGCATCTTTAAGACTTGAATAGCAGGTTAGTTGTAAAGACTCGCATTCTAATCAGTATTCTGTAAACTGTCTGCGCTGTTATATGCTCTGTCTGAGGCCAGAACTCTCCATTCGCCTGACAAAGGGAGAAACCCCAAAAGCTTGTGAGTTTACTATCAAATAAATCGGTTGGACTTAAACATGGTGTTGTCAGACTTCTTACTGTCTGTTTACCCCAGTCCAACACTGGCATCTCCACATCATGCACACCACTAGTCACAGGCCTCCACTCAGAGAAGCAATCCTCCACAACCACTCTCTGGCTTCTTCCATTGAGCCAATGTCTAATACAATTTACTCCTTCCCCATGTATACCTAGCGACTGAACCTTCCTAAATAACCTCCCATGAGGGACCTTAGCAAAGGCCTTGCTAAAATCCAGGTAGACAACATCCACCGCCTTTCTTTCATCCACTTTCCTGATAACCTCCTCAAAAAACTCTAATAGATTGGTCAAACATGACCTACCATGCATAAGTCCCTGTGCATGCGCAATGAGCCTTGGTTTCAACCAAATTGCATTTGGCAAAACTTGGATACAAAATCACTGAGGGCAATCTTACCATGACACCCTGCCAGCTGATGGATGGGGCTAGCTGATAAGATCATACGACAGCCAAGAAATCAGGTTTGTGCCCGATTTCTCTCCTCTCGTGATCTTACCAGCATCGGGTCTCCAGCACAGTTAGCCTTGTGCCCATTTCCAGCAATGGGGCTGAATATGTTATTTAAATTGACTTTAAATATATTTTGCATGTGTTTAGCAAGTCCAGGACTCAACTGTCCCAGTTCACTTGCCTCTGTGGCCTCACCAGGATAGGTTCTCTCCGGCAGGAATCATAGCTGGTCCCCGACAAGGAGGACCAGACATGATGGCCTTGCCAGTAGAACCGGCGTCCATTGAAGCCCCCTGGGAAGCTGTGGGCAATGACGGTACTCCTTGGGCATTGCCAACCTGGCACCGTCCATCAGGCACTGCGTGGTGCCTAGTGGATGGGGCCTCAGGGGATGGGGCCAGATGAGGGATGGCTGTCAGTGGTGGGGTGGTAGGGAACCCACTGCCACTCTGCAATAGGGATCAGTAGAGGAGTGACAGGGATGATTGGGGCTGGCCATGAGGGGAGGTGGGCTTCAGGCTGGGGAGGGAATAGATGACAATCGAGGGAAGAGAGGGGCTTAGTCAGGGCGGGTGAGGGTATTTGCGGTGATAGATTGGTCCAGGCAGGTGGGGAAGGTCGCAATAGGCCATGGATGCCTGTGGCAGTTGGGATGGATGCTGTGTTTAGGCATGGAGGCGGGCTGAGGGCAGCAGAAGCTGAGCAGTAGACCTCTCTGCTCCCACAGCATGGGACCTGTGCATGCGCAATGGCACCCTCTGCTGCACTCAGTCAGCATTTGGGTGATTTAAGCTCCACCCCCTCCGCTACATGTGAGAAATATTTTTTGAGGTTTTTTTAGTCTAAGTGCATAAGGTGGCAGATTTGGCCTCACTGAAAAAACAGATCAAAAACTCTCCTGTTTTACATGCTCGCCTTGGACTTTGAATTTTTTTCATAAGGTCGTCCCCAATGACATTTTTGTTAAAAAATGCATCTGTTAGCAATTTGATTACATTGGAACCAGGGTGATTGGCAAATAAAATCATCTCCAGAATCTTAGTTCTAAACTGAAATACTGAAGATACTCTGCCAGTCTGTCAGCATCTGTGGAGAGGAAATAAAGATTTCCAGATTCTTAATAGTGGATTCTCAATTTAAAGATAACTATATCTGCTAAAATAATTTACAAGTTTCTTTTTTTGTTGAATATGCTGACCAGTTAACAAAACTAACAGCTTGACACTGGCCCTGAATTTCCTGCAATGGTATTATTGGCAATAAATTCATAGGCAAATAGAGTGTAATGTGGGCAAATATGAAAGTGCCTATTTTGGCAGGAATAATAAAAGAGAAGCATATTGTCCAAATGGTGAGAGATTGCAGAGTTCTGAGATGCAGAGGGAACTGGGCTTCCTAGTGCATGAATCACAAGAGGCTAGTTATTGAAGTACAGCAAGTCATTAAGGAAGTTAATAGAATATTATCATTTATTGTGAGGGAGTTGATTACAAAAGTAGAGAGGTTTTGCTTCAGTTGTACAGGGGATTGATGAGACCACATCTGGAATACTCTGTACAGTATTGGTCTCCTTATTTAAGGAAATATGTAAATCTACTCAAAGGCATGGGCAGGTTGTTTTATGAGGAAAGGTGGACAGGTTAGGTTTGTACCGACTAGAGTTTAGAAGAGTAAGAGGCGACTTGATCATAACCTTTAACTTACTGATGGTCATTGACAGGCTGATGTGGAGAAGATGTCTCTTGTTGGAGAGTCTACAGCTGGGGACACTGTTTAAAAATAAGGGGGCATTCATTTAAGACGGAGATGAGGAGAATTTTTTTTCTTAGATGGGAGTGAGTCTTCCTCAAAAGGTAGTGGAAGCAGAAGTCTTTGAATAGTTTTAAGGCACAGCTGGATAGATTATTGATTACCAAAGGGCAATAGGTTATTGGAAGTAGGCAAGAACATGGGGTTGAGAGGTTACAATCAAATCAGCTATGATCTAATTGAATAGTGGAGCAAACTTGAGGTGCCAAGTGGCCAACCCCTAATTCATATGTTCATAAGTAATTGACTGAGTCCTAATCCTCCAATGTCAAATATATTCAGAAATTTGCTTACAGACTGAGTACCACACACTGCAGTGGAAATGGCAGCCAATTAGAAGCAGTGCAGTCAATGTTTATCAGCCTTCAGCACTTATAAGTTATATCAGTTTTCAATGTGCTACGAAATATAATTATTACATTTGTTTATCAGGAATCAAAAGGCACACAGAGGCCAATCAGTGCATTATGTCTGTGCAGGGTCTTTGAAAGAATCATCCATTAATCCCACTTGTGTGCATGTTTTTTGTATTTAGGCACTTTCACTTACTAGGGACTTCCTCAAAACATACTTGCAGGGAATAACTTTATAAATGTTAATCGTGTCTTAAAAATTGAGGGAGATTATTAAAGATAGACAAAAAGTTGACACATGCACTGATGTTGTCACCAATACTTAGGAAGCACAACCCTGTTCTGAAATGAAGTCGAGTTAAGCTAGATCTCAGCAGCCAGCAAGTGTGTGTAACTTAATTTTCCTTGTAAGTGATTACTACGTGGAGAAGAACCACAAGAACCACCACAACCTCAAAGCACAGAACTGAACTACTGGGACCAGAGTCTCTGTGAAACCCACTCATTCATTTTTCCACTTGTTATTTTTAAGTAAGATTAATCATGAAAAGGGAACAGTTTTTAAGTAACGTTAACTATATCATTATATTATTAATGTGGCATTTTGCACAGACTGGATGTGGTGGCCTAGCCAGTGGGGAGGTGGGGGAACCAGAGGCCATTGAAACTTCCTGGGTGGTCGGGGGCATGACTGTAAAGTGCCCATGGGACAGTGCCAGTCTGGCAGTGCCCACCAGGCACCATATCTGTGCTGGGGCAGTGCCAGGGAGGTGGAGACTGACTGGGGATGTGACCTAGTGGGAGTGAGACAATAACAGGGGGTAGGCAAAGTGGGGAGGGAGCACTGCAGTGGGGAGGCAAGGAGGGAGCACTGCAGGGGTGGAGATCGGTGGGGGGGATGTTCTGCAGATGGAGGAGGTCTGATTGGCAGGGGAAGAAGTGATCAGTAATTTACTGAGCTTGAATGGGTGGCAGGAGATCTCCTACTGCAATGGGAGGTCAGGACGCCTGAACAATGGTGCCCCAAGCGCTCTGCAGCTAACTTCATCAGTGAGATTAGGCTCCACACCTCCACCCCTAGCGAGATTCGCATCTGGACTTTTTTTTGCACTGAGCACCATAAGATTATAACCTGTGGCTCACTGTAAAAACTGGCACCGTTCTCTTAAAAAACGGTTTTCCTGCTCACTCAGCACTTAGATCATTTTTCATAAAATTGTGCCCACTGTTTCAAACTGCCAAATTCCCCTTGTGGTTCAGCACTTCCGACAAACACTGCTGCTGTTAAAGCTGTTCAATTGTTCCTTCGCTTCCTGTAGCTCTGGCTTCCTTGAAGACTGCTATAATCATTCTTTCTTCAAAAGGCCCATTCTAAAGCTGATGTACTCTATGGCTACCATTCCATCTCCAACCCACCTTTTCCTAAAGTCTCCAAATATATCATTGTCACATAATGCTCAACTCTCCCATCAAATCACTTTACTTCAATTTCACTCTGGCCACAGCACTGGAGTCAGTCACTCACTAGAAACATCCTTTGTGACTGTAGCTGTGGTATGTTACCTCACGTCCTATAACACCTCTCTGCAGTATTCAATTGGCTTCTCCAATCTCCTAGTCTCCCTCACTGTCTTTCCTCTGCACTGATTGAGCTTGTTGCAACTCAACTGTAACAGCCCATTTCCTACAATCGTTTCTCCTTGTGCCAGGACATGGTCATCTCAGGTATGCCCCAGGCTTCCATGCATGGTACTGAAAATGAATTATTTCAAGTGTGGTATCTCATTACTTCAGATTTTAATTGTTGGAGATTTTAAGAACCTGAGATTTAAAATTTATATATTTTTTGCTTGCCCTTCACGTCTCCTTTTCTCCTAACTCTCTTAACATAATCCTTCTTTCCCTTTCATTCTTTCTCTTTCTTTTCCTGATTTCTCAATGATACACTGGTTCTTAATTTTCATTTCCTTTCCAGCCTTCCACTGTGAATAATGATTGCTTGTACCATTCACAGTGGGCCCTGACGCCTAGATGTTAGCAACTCACACATTCAGGATTCACCACATAAAAAAAACCCTGAAAAGTATAGAGGTAAATCTAACTAACAGTGGATGCCATTAGAAGGTTTTATTGTAAACGTTGGGGTATTATCGCCAAGCTTCTTAAATTATCTCTTCAATTCTGTTTTTTTGCTAAACAGTAAGGCATATTTTGTTCTTACTTTTCTTTGGAGCATTCCCATTTCCATTTCCCTCTTTCTCTTCATCTTTCAAGCTTTTATCCTTGCTTGGATATGGTCCCACCAGTGGTGGCTAACTCTGATGCATGACCCAAGTGATCATTCTTCATGTGTGACCCTGAGTTTTAAGTGTCAGCAGGCTATACGACTGGGGACCATAAAATACTCTCAATGTTAAACTGCCCATTATAGTTTGGTTTCTAATGATCAGTTCAGGGACGACAAGTCAACAGAGATTTTATTTCCTGTTTTCGAAGGAGTGAGGCTTTGTCAAAAATTGCTATCCCACAATGCCTTGGGGGGCCCTTTTGGTAAATTAAATCAGACAGCTTAAAACCGCTGGAAAAGTAATTTACTGAGCTGTGAAGAGATGTTTTGTTGGAGAAGTTCAGTATCACACAATTGATAGTCCTAGCTCTCATAAAAAACATACAAGCCCTTCAAAAACAGGCAAGAAATATTTATTTTAATAAAAAGCTTGTCACATAAATTACTTACAGTTGGAAAACAACTCTGAAAGATTACAGGGCTACTTGTACCGTGCAGTGGAATTATTCCCTAAATCTCACTCAAATAATTATATATGCAGTTCATTTTTATTCTACGTGCATCCTTTAATGTAAGACTGTGCAAAAATTGTTTTGAATAAGTTAGACTGTTAAAAAATGATTTTGCTGAAATAAAGAGGACATAAATCAAGGGAGCGCATGGCTTACTAAAAAGATTTCATATTTTGAACTACGTTTAAATTAAGATTTGAATTATGGTGCCATGAACCATGTGCCATGTCACAAGCAGCCTTACACTAACGCTGCAATGAAGTTACTGTGAAAATCTGTCAGGAGCAAGGCAGGTAGTGAACCAGATAGTTCAACTGACCACTCCATCCTGAGGTTTGCACTGAGCTTGTTTGAAGAAATCTTGCACTGGCAAACCTCAGTGACTCAAGCAGTTATGACTACCATACCTAGTTTTTGGATGAGCAGTCCAAATAATTCTAAGGCATAAGCTACATGCAGAAGTTTACTTTTAAATTAAAAAGTGTCCTGTGTCTCAAATTGTAATGTTTTAAATTAAATTTAGCACTTATAACCCTGCCCCTGTGTCTAATCATCCTAGCCCACAGCTTGATTTTGGACTTGGCAAAAGACTCTAATCCAACTGAAACAGACAAGTGTGAGATTTCCAGTTGATTGACAGTCACACAGTTTGTCAGGGGTTAGTCGAACAGTGAAATTTGTTGAGATGACTACTGAACACTCTAATTGGCTGGCAGTTCTGCTGACTAGCCGTTAATTGGATGGTTGGTACTTAATCATGGTGGAGACAATGTGGGGGCAGGAACATGTGAGCCATGTGCCTTAATCCATTCTGACCTCCCACTCGCGTTAAATCCAGCCCACAGTCTCACTGCCTTTGCAGTTTGCGAAACGGCTTCCAGTCCGCAATGAATAGAACATGTCTCTCCCCTTCTCCACCTCCTCCACCAAAGCATACTGAGCAGCATCAGAGAACGTTGGAGGATGGTCTCTGCCCCACTGCACAATAATTTTTCCACACATAGTTTCAGAACCTACTCCAACATCCCTTTACACGGGCACCACGGTAGCACAGTGGTTAGCACTGCTGCCTCACAGTGCCAGGGACCTGGGTTCGATTCCCGGTTTAGGTCACAGTCTGTGTGGAATTTGCACTTTCTCCCAGTGTCTGCATGGGTTTCCTCCGGGTCTCTGGTTTCCTCCAACAGTCCAAAGATGTGCAGGTTAGGAGAATTGGCCAAGGTAAATTCCCCATCAGTGTACCCAAACAGGCACCAAAATGTGGCAGAAAATAAAGAACAAAGAAAATTACAGCACAGAACTGGCCCTTCGGCCCTCCAAGCCTGCAACTAACATGCTTTCTGACTGAACTAAAACCCCCTACCCTTCCTGGGACCATATTCTTAATTCCCAACCTATTCATGTATTTGTCCAAATGCCTCTTAAAACTGATTATCATGTCTGTTTCCATTACCTCCCCTGGCAGCAAGTTCCAGGTACCCACCACCCTCTGTGTAAAAAGCTTGCTTCGTACATCTCCATTAAACCTTGCCCCTTGCATCTTAGACTTATGCTCCCGAGTAATTGACCCTTCCACCCCGGGAAAAAGCTTCTGACTATCCACTCTGTCTATGCCCCTCATAACCTTGTAGACTTCTGTCAGGCCACCCCTCAACCTCCATCGTTCCAGTGAGAACAAACCAAGTTTCTCCAACCTCTCTTCATAGCTTATGCCCTCCACACCAGGCAAATCTTTTCCACTATATTCCAAGTGCGGCCTGATTAAGGTTCTATAAAGATGCAACACATCTTGCCAATTTTTAAACTCAATGCCCCGGTCGATGAAGGCAAGCATGCCGTATGCTCTCTTGATGATCTTCTCCACCTGCGTTGCCACTTTCAGTGACCTGTATATCTGCACACCAAGATCCCTCTGCCTATCAATTCTCTTAAGGGTTCTGCCATATACTGTATATTTCCTATCTGCATTAGACCTTCCAAAATGCATTACCTCACATTTGTGCGGATTAAACTCCATCTTCCATCTCTCCGGCCAAGAGTCCAATTGATTTATATCCTGCTGTATCCTCTGATGGTCCTCATCCCTCTCCGCAAATCCACTAACTTTTGTGTCATCTGCAAATTTACTAATTAAACCAGTTACATTTTCCTCCAAATCATGTAAACATATGTTTCAAACAGCAAAGCTCCCAGCACTGATCCCGGAGGAATGCCACTTGTTAGAGCCGTCCATTTAGAAACGCACCCTTCCACTGCTACCCTCTCTCTTCTATGACCGAGCCAGTTTTGTACCCATCTTGCCAGGTCACCTCTGATCCCATGCAACTTCACCTTCTACACCCGTCTGCCATGAAGGACCTTGTCAAAGGCCTTACTGAGGTTTATGTAGGCAACATCCACTGCCCTACGTTCATCAATCATCTTCATCACAATCTTGAAAAACTCAATCAAGTTAGTGAGACATGTCCTTCCCTTCACAAAACCATGTTGCCTCTTGCTAATATGTCCACTTATTTCCAAGAGGGAGTAAATCCTCTCTCAAAGAATCATCTCTCCCTACCATTAACATCAGGCTCACTGGCCTGTAATTACCTGGATTATACTTGCTACCCTTCAAAAGAACAACATTGGCTATTCTCCAATCCTATGGGACCTCCCCTGCAGCCAGTGAGAATACAAAGATTTCTCTCAAGACCCCAGCAATTTCCTCCCATGTCTCTCTCAGTATTTTGGGGTATATCCCATCAGGCCTTGGGGACTTGTCTACCTTAATTTTCTCGAAACCTGAATAGCTCCTCCTTTTTGATCTCAACATGACTCAAACTATCTATACACCCTTTCCCAGATTCATCATCCGCCAAGTCCTTCTCTTCAGTGAATACTAGTGCAAAGTACTCATTTAATACCTCACCCAATTCCTCTGGCTCCATACATAGATTCCCTCCCCTGTCCTTGAGTGGCTAACCCTCTCCCTGGCTACCCTCTTGCTACCCTCTATGTGGCAAATAGGGGATTTTCACAGTAAGTTCATTGCAGTGTGAATGTAAACCTACTCGTGACTGATAAACGAACTTTATGTGGTGCAGGCTAAATTGAAGTGGTGTGAGACTCACTCAAACTCAGGACCCTTTGCTGACACCTGCAGCCACTCAATAGTGCATTTAACAGTTTGCTCGGAACACTCATGCAAATTGACAGGCAGCATAAATTTGCCTATATCAGAAGCAACGTCTTTGGGTTAAACATGTATTGGACAAAATCTTCTGGCTCTTCACGGCAGCAGGATCTTCTGGTCCCATCGCCCCTGCTGCCAGTTTCCTGGGGTGGAATCAATGGGAAATCTCATTGATAGCAGCAGGACCAAAAGATCTTGCTGTCGGCCAATGGCACACTGTCTCCCGCCATGGAGAAAACTCCCACAGGAAGGCCAGAAAATCTCACCCAATGTGATTCTCACAAGCGTTTTCAGCAGTATTAAATTATGCTCCTCAGATCTCATTGTCTCATTGCTGTTTGTGAAATCTTTCTGTGCACAAATTGGCTGATGTTTTACCCTATATTAAAGCAGTAAGCACACTTCAATAATATTCCATTGATTGTAAAGCATTTTAGGATATTGCAAAAGGCAGAATATAAATTGAAGTTCTTTCGTTATGCCCTTCCTCTATCCGTATTAGGTCCTCAAGATTTGATTCTGCAAATGTATTTTGTTTCAGCCCTTGCTTCATGTTTGCTAAACATGCAGGTTTTTTTTAACTTTACTCCACCCATGCTATTAATTTTATGTTGGGTTTTTCAAGAGAATGTGTTCATGTTGAATACATGTCCATACATAGCCAAAGTGAAATGAGCAAAACAAGAAGCAGTAGCACAAGTGCTAAAATTGTATGAAATGCTTAATATGCATGTGCAAGTCCAGGTAAAAAGCTTTGAGTAAGTTAAGATCCTGCATAGCATTGTCTGTGTTTCCACCCAGTAGAGTTATCCTTATTGAAATTAACTTTTAACCAATGTTTTCATGGCTAAGAATGAAAGTTATTTGTTGGGCTTGGTACATTTTGTTCCCTAGTGATGTTATTATAATTTACGATTCATGTTGTACAGTAATGTGGTGCTTGTAAAAGAACTGGAACGTATTGTTCATTACATGTAAATCCATGTATGATTTGTATAGTGTTTCCCTTTGATATTTTGTGCCGATGGTGATGTTTAATACTAAATATTGGCATGTTGATGCTTGGGCTTAACTGTTTTGATCTGGCAAAGAATCACACTGGTTTGGTGGCAAAGTGGATTTTGAACCAGTTCCCCTTCAGCTTAAACCTTCAGACCTCTTCTGCACTCAGATTTATTTAAGTTCTTGACATGACTTCTACACATTGGGCAGAATCTTATCGGCCCTACGGCAGTTGAAATGAAGGCATAGGGCTGGTAAAATATTGGGCAGTGGATTGGAATGGCGCCTTTGTGCAATACCAATGACGAGGACATATACTATCTGTGGACATGCCTGTGGATTAACTGCCTGCTTTAGGGAGACAGGCTGGCAATTTGCATAATTAGGGCCCTAAGTAAAGGGCCCTCTTTTTGGGGTTGCTGGTATTTTGCTGGTGATGGTGGGGATTTGGGGAGCGTCCCATGTAGGGATGTCACCAGCTTGATGGAGGCGTCCTCCAGGGGGCATTCAAGGGCAGCTTTTCACCCTTTAAATAATAATCCCTACTTCTACCAAAGTAGAAAATTTGGTATTATTTCTACCAAATTGGACAACCTCACATTTGCTAACATTATACTCCATCTGCCAGGTCCTCGCCCACTCACTCAGCCTATCCAGATCTCTCTGCAGACTTTCCATGCCCTCCACACAATTCACTTTTCCACTCATCTTCATGTCATCAGCAAATTTTGTAATCCTACACTCAGCCCCCTCCCCCAGATCGTCTATGTAAATGGTAAACAGTTGAGGCCCCAGCACTGACCCCTGTGGCACTCCACTAGTCATCAACTGCCAACCAGAATAGCATCCACTGATTCCAACTCTCTGCTTCCAGTTAGATAACCAATCCTCAATCCACACTAACACTTTACCCCCAACTCCATGTACCCTAACCTTCTGCAGCAACCTTTTGTGAGGCACCTTATCAAACGCCTTCTGGAAATCTAAAAACACCACATCCACCAGTTCCCCTCTGTCTACTGCACTAGTCACATCTTCATAGAAATCCAGAATGGGGTAAACACAGTAAGAAGTCTCACAACACCAGGTTGAAGTCTATCAGGTTTATTTGGTAGCAAAAGCCACTAACTTTCAGAGCACTGATCCTTTGTCAGATGAGTAGAAGTTCTGTTCACAAACAGGGTATATAAAGACACAAACTCAATTTAAGAATAATGATTGGAATGCGAGTCTTTACAGCTAATCAAGTCTTAAAGGTACAGACAATGTGAGTGGAGAGAATGTTAAGCACAGGTTAAAGAGATGTGTATTGTCTCCAGACAGAACAGTTAGTGAGATTTTGCAAGTCCAGGCAAGTTGTGGGGAATACAGATAGTGTGACATGAACCCAAGATCCCAGTTAAGGCCATCCTCATGTGTGCGAAACTTGGCTATCAGTTTCTGCTCAGCGACTCTGTGCTGTCGTGTATCGTGAAGGCCACCTTGGAGAATGCTTACCTGAAGATCAGAGCCCGAATGCCTGTGACCACTGAAGTGTTCCCCAACAGGAAGAGAACACTCTTGCTTCATGATTGTTGAGCAGTGTTCATTCATCTGCTGTCGTAGCGTCTGCATGGTCTCCCCAACGTACCATGCCTCGGGACATCCTTTCCTGCAGCTTATCAGGTAGACAACGTTGGTTAATTGCAAGTGTATGTACCGTATACCTGGTGGATGGTGTTCTCACGTGAGATGATGGCATCCATGTCAATGATCCCACACGTCTTACAGAGGTTGCTATGGCAGGGTTGTGTGGTGTCGTGGTCACTGTTCTCCTGAAGGCTGGGTAGTTTGCTGCAGACAATGGTCTGTTTGAGATTGTGTGATTGTTTGAAGGCAAGAAGTGGGGGTGTGGGGATGGGCTTGGCAAGATGTTCATCGTCATCAATGATATGTTGAAGGCTCCGGAGAAGATGTCGTAGCTTCTCCGCTCCAGGGAATTACTGGACGATGAAGGGTACTCTGTCTGCCATGTCCCGTGTTTGTCTTCTGAGGATGTTGGTGCGGTTTTTCGTTATGGCGTGCTGGAACTGTCGATCAATGAGTCGAACACCATATTCTGTTCTTATGAGGACATCTTTCAGTGTCTGAAGGTGTCTGTTGCGATCCTCCTCATCAGGATGCCCACTGTACAAAAATGTCCTGAAACCCATTGTACAAAGAACCCCCAACTTTTGTCGCAACACTACGGACTTCCTACAGAAACTCAGCACACATGGAGCAGTTGAACCAGGGACATTCCTCTTCACAATGGATGTCTCTGCATTCTACACCAGCATCCCCCACGACGATGGCATTGCTGCGACTGCCTCAGTACTCAATGCTGACAACTGCCAGTTTCCAGATGCAATTTTACAATTCATCCGCTTTATCCTGGACCACAACGTCTTCACCTTCAACAACCAGTTCTTCATCCAGACACACAAAACAGCCATGGGGACCATATTCACATTTCAATATGCCAACATTTTCATGCACAGGTTCAAACAAGACTTCTTCATCGCACAGGACCTTCAACCAATGCTATACACTAGATACATTGATGACATTTTCTTCCTTTGGACTCATGGTGAACAATCACTGAAACAACTATATGGTGACATCAACAAGTTCCATCCCACCATCAGACTCACCATGGACTACTCTCCAGAATCAGTTGCATTCTTGGACACATGCATCTCCATCAAGGAAAGTCACCTCAGCACCTCACTGTACTGCAAGCCCACAGACAATCTCACAATGCTCCATTTCTCCAGCCTCCAACCTAAACATGTTAAAGAAGCCATTCCCTATGCACAAGCCCTCCGTATACACAGGATTTGCTCAGATGAGGAGGATCACACACCTCCAGACACTGAAAGATGCCCTCATAAGAACAGGATATGGCGCTTGATTCATCAACCGACAGTTCTAAAGCACCACGGCGAAAAGCTGCAGCAACCTCCTCGGAAGACAAACACTGGACATGGTGCACAGAGTACCCTTCGTCATCCAGTACTTCCCTGAAGCAGAGAAGCTACGACATCTTCTCCAGAGTCTTCAACATATCACTGATGAAGACGAACATCTCGCCAGGGCCATCCCCACACCCACACTTCTTGCCTTCAGACAACCGCACAACCTCAAACAGACCATTGTTCGCAGCAAACTACCCAGCCTTCAGAAGAAGTGACCACGACACCACACAACCCTGCCACAGCAACCTCTGCAAGATGTGCTGGATCATTGACACAGATGCCATCATCTCACATGAGAACACTATCCGCCAGGTACACAGTACACTCTTGCAACTCAGCCAACGTTGTCTACCTGATACGCTGCAGGAAAAGATGTCCAGAGGCATGGTACATTGGGGAGACTGTGCAGATGCTACGACAATGGATCAATGAACACCGCTCCACAATCACCAGGCAAGACTGTTCCCTTCCTCTTGGGGAACACTTCAGTGGTCACGGGCATTCAGCCTCTGATCTCCGGATAAGTGTTCTCCAAGGCGGCCTTCACGACACAGGACAACGCAGTGTCGCTGAGCAGAGACTGATAGCCAAGTTCTGGACACATGAGGACAGCCTCAACTGGGATCTTGGGTTCATGTCACACTATCTGAAACCCCCATGACTTGCCTGGGCTTGCAAAATCTCACTAATTGTCCTGTCTGGAGACAATACACATCTCTTTAACCTGTGCTTAATCCTCTCCCCACTCACATTGTCTGTACCTTTAAGATTTGATTAGATATAAAGACCCGTATTCCAATCATTATACTGTAAATTGAGTTTGTGTCTTTATATGCCCTGTTGTGAAAAGATCTCCCACTCACCTGACAAAGGGCAGCGCTCCGAAAGCTAATGGTGTTTGCTAACAAATAAACCTGTTGGACTTTAACCTGGTGTTGTGAGACTTTTGATGGGGGAACTGCCAGATGACTGGAGCACAGCTAATATGGTTCCACTATTTAAAAAGGATATTAGAGATAAACCAGGGAACTACACACCGGTGAGTTTCACATCAGTGGTAGAGAAACTATTGGAGAAATCTCTGAAAAAGAGCATCTATCCCTACTTGCATAGGCAAAGCCTAATCAGAGATAGTCAGCCTGGCTTCGTCAGAGGGAGGTCATGTCTCACAAGTTTGATTGAATTTTTTGAGGTCTACACACCTGTTCACCTCAAAAAATTCAATCAAACTTGTTACACACACCTGTCTACACACCCGTTCACAAGGGTAGTGCAGTCGATGTAGTTTGTCTGGATTTCAGCAAAGCATTTGACAATGTGCCACATGGGACGCTTGTAAAGAAGGTATAGTGTCATTTGATAAAGTGGATTCAAAATTGGCTCATTTGTAAGAATTAGAGGGTGATGACAGAAGACTGCTTTAGTGACTGGAAGCCAGTGTCCAGTGATCCAGTATCACAGGGATCTGTGTTGGGCCCACTATTTTTATTTATATAAATGACATTGATGACTATATGGGGGTTGGATTAGTAAGTTTGTGAATGACAAAAAAATTGGATGGGTAGTTAACAGTGAGGTTGAGTGTCTTGGGCTGCAAGAAGATATAGCTGCAATGGTCAAATGGGCAGATAAGTGGCAGGTGGAATTTAACCCTGAAAAGTGTGTGATGATACACATTGGAAGGAGTAATTTGACAAGAAAGCGCTCAATAAATGGTAGGACACCAGGAAGTTCTGTGGAACAAAAGGAACTTGGTGCATTTGTCCACAGATTTCTGAAAGCAGAAGGGCATGTTAGTAGGGTGGTGAAAAAGGCATATGGGACACTTGACTTTATCATTCGAGTCATAGAGTACAAAAGTAGGGTAGTCATGTTGGAGTTGTACAGAACTTTGGTGAGGCCACAGCTAGATTACTGTGTGCAGTTCTGGTCGCCACATTATCAGAAGGATGTGACTGCACTGGAGGGGGGCAGAGGAGATTCACCAGGATGCCACCTGGGATAGGATTTAAGTTATAAGAGAGGTTGCATAGGCTTGGGTGTTTTCGTTGGAGCAGAGAAAACTGAGGGGTGACCTGATCGAGGTGTTAATATTTGTGAGTGACATGGACAGAGTGGATAAGAAGCAGCTGTTCCCCTTAGTTGAAGGGTCACGAGTGGACATAGGTTCAAGGTGAGGGGCAAGAGTTTTAGGGGGGATGTGAGGAAAAGCTTTTTTACGCAGAGGGTGGTGACAGTCTGGAATACACTGCCTGGGAGGGCGGTGGAGGTGGGTTACTTCACATTCTTTAAAAAGTATCTGAATGAGCACTTGGCACATCATAACATTCAGGGATATGGACCAAGTGCTGGCAGATGGGATTGGGTGGGAGTTCAGGGGTGTTTCTGATGTGTTGGTGAGGACTCAAAGGGGAGAAGGGCCTCCTCTGTGCTGTATGATTCTATTTCTCTCTCTTTCCCTTTGCTTGACAGCCCAGAAACCAATACATACTTGAACAGAGGAAAATCAATCCCAACATATGTTCCCTGGCGCTCCCGTTTGTTTATTTTGAATGGAGGAATGTTTCTATGAAAATAGTGAAGCAAGGAATTTCATGTGAACTGGGTACATATTCATATGCAAATATTCCAGAATGTAACTTTGTTTTTAACACAGCCCATGTTAAACTTACTTTAAGTATCTAAAAGCAGGTTTATGAAAAGGATCTGTTGCACCCAGGTCTTGAATGTCAGAATGCAGCCAATTGAAATGTTGCCCAAAAAAAATTGAAGATATGAGTAATTAATTCAAAGACATGAGCAGCAGTGGCTTTACAATGTCTAGCTTCATTAAAGTCGGCCTTTGGTTAGCTGTAGAATAATAAATACAATATGAGCATTTTTGTTTTGGTTTTGTTTGTGGCTTATTAACATACTTTTTCTCAAGTTGGCATCACATCTACTTGCTTGCGGTCCAGACTCAACTGTGCAGCTGGGAGATAGTCTGCTTAAAATCTATTCCATATGTGCAGAGACCATTTTGTGCAGAGATTTACAGGGTACAGAATGATTAAACAATGCATTTTGGAATATGGCTCAAACTTATCTTTAGACATCTATTAATAATAACACCAAATCAATGGAAAGAACAAAGTGCTCGCACATAAAATTTAAAGCTTCATGTGAGTGTGGTTTAGCTTGGCAAAGAAAGTGTCATATCAGGAGGATATTTCTAACTGGGAATTTACTCTGAAAGAGGTACAGTATGAGGTGTTCCGTTCTTTACACTGAGTAAAATGGCTGCAAACATTACAAAATATGACTGCTGTGTATTTTAGCTCATTCTCTCCCCACAGCCAAATCAAATTTATATCATAGCAATATTGTCTGCTTGATTCTCATTTTAAACAATTTAATCTCATCTTAAGAACCTGTAAAAGTATTTTTTAAGGAATTTCAACACAATGTTGAATTCCTTCGATGGTATTTTCCAAACAACAAAGACTTGAAGAAAACACAAAGGCTGACTGCACCATTTCATGGTCTTGTTTTCTTTTGTAATTTGGAAAATTTGTGTATCAAAGTAAATAGATAAATGTTCTGAGTTGTGTAGATTGTGTTTAATGAAGAATTACTGTAGTGAGGCTTATGATGACTGTCTTAAAGAGTGCAGAATAAATACAGCAATGATTAATTGTATCTGTAAGTTTCATTCTTTGCTTATTTTAATATGATAAAACTATGGATTATTTATACTTAAACTAATATATATTCTTTCTTAAAATAAACACAATTGAATGCAAACATAATATTATGAAACTTTTTTCATTTAAAAATAACATATCTTTATGAACACATATAAAATATTTCTAAAATAAGCATTTGAAGAAAATAAAATTTAAAAATTTACTCATTTCATAAAATCCTACAATGCAGAAGGAGGCCACTCGGCCCATCAAGTTTGCCTCGATCACAATCCCACCCAATTCTTAAGTCCGTAACCTCATGAATTTACCCTAGTTCGTCCCCTGACACTAAGGGGCAATTTAGCATGGCCAATCCATCTAACCCATACATTTTTAGGCAGTGGGAGGAAACCGGAGCATCCAGAGGAAACACATGCAGACATGGGGAGAATGTGCAGACTCCAGACATACCCAAGGAATCGAACCTGAGTCCTTGGCACTGTGAGACAGCAGTGCTAATCACTGTGCCACCGTGCCACCCTTCCATAACATAGCTAAATTCACTACAACAAAAGCACTTAAACAGTGCCTCTAATGCAGATAAACATCCCAAAGAGCTTCAGAAAGGCGTAAGTGAAAAGAATATTTCAGTGAGCCAAAGTTGAGTTATTATGAGGTGTGACCAGAAACTCTGTCAATTAGATAGAATTTAAAGAGGGTCTTAAAGAAGCTGAAGAAGCAGAGGAACTCACGGAGGAAATTCCTGAGATTGTGAATTTGAGCAGAGATTGAGTTAAGAGGGTCTCGCTGATCTTTAACGTTTATCCTATAAACCATGGAATCTGATGAGCTGCATTCGTCGAAATAACATAACTGCCGTGGCAAACGTTAATTTTGGCAGCTCAGAACAGTGGCTCAGTGGCTCAATTGGTAAGTGCATGCTGAATATGGAACGGATCCATTTAGATCTGGAAGTTTCTGGATTTGATCCTTGGTCTGTGCTGAATTCACTGATCTCAAATATCGATGCAAAATTGCCTCAGGGACTGGGTATTAGGCTGGGGAAAAATCAGTCAGGGTTCCTCCCTTCTAATTTCTGTCCTGTGACTCATGTTGGAAAATACGTGTGTGGGTGTCAGTGAGGGATTAGGCCTGGTTGTGATTTCCTATACAGTCTAACTACCTTTAGCCACTAATAGGTAGAACCGGATTTTTAAAAAAAACTATCGCTTGGCTAAAGTATTGGAAGGTGAGTGTTGCCCTTGGAAGGACATACTTGGATGGGTCAACATCAAGAACTGAATTTTATGCAGTCCCCACTGTCAGGTTTGAATGCAGGGTGACATGTAAAATCCATTAGGTGGCAGCAATCTGTCTGAAATTTTACAATGGGGAGGGAGCAGGGAAATTCTTTGAGCCTATTGAAACCTCAATCCAATGATATGTAACTAGAGGTTGCACTGTCTTCCCGACTCTCACTGGACCCCATATTTACTGTAGCAGCAGTTGACCTGTTTGAGCTTCTGGGGATCTTCCGTGAATGTCTGTATAGGCCGTGTATGTTTATTGATGTCTCTTTTTTTACATTCACAGGTGATTCAGTCCGCCTTGTTGACTAACAAGGGGCATACACACAGTGGGTCGTGCGAGGGCTGCTCTTGGATGTTGCTTCGAGAGTTGCCTAGTGCTTCACGTCGTTAGTGTACGCTTAAACTGGACCAACTGACGGGCAACACAACAGCTCAGTGACAATGACTGCTGTGCAGATACATTGACCTGGGTTGGAGCTCCGACTTGGGTCGGTGTCTGTGGCAGTTTGCACATTCTCCCTGTGCTTGCGTGGGTTTTCTCCAGGTGCTCCGCTTTCCTCCCACGCCCCAAAAACGTGCTTTTAAGATGACTGGTGTTAACAAATTGTCCCTAAATTAGACCTCCCTTAATCTGGTGCACATTTAACTCTCTAAATTTGCACCCCTTTATTGTGGAGTCCAAGAGGCATAGACAAAAGTCGTAGGTAGAGAAGGATTGGAATGAGGCACTCACCAAATGTTAAAATGGGCGGTGCGGGCTTGTAGGGCCAAAAGGCCTGTTTCCTGTGCTGTGTTGTTCTTTGACCAGGGGATCAGGAATTGCTCTTTTTTTCCTTTCAGCACAAACAGGCCCTTCGGCCTACGAGTTGCGCCGATCACATCAACACCTATCTATAACCCCCAATCCCATAAAACCCCATATACTCATCCAGAAGTCTTTTAAAAGACCCCAGCGAGTTCGCCTCCACCACCACCGACGGCAGCCGATTCCACTCACTCACCACCCTCTGAGTGAAAAACTTACCCCTAACATCACTTCTGTACTTGCCTCCCCGCACCTTAAATCTGTGTCCTCACGTAGCAACCATTTCAACCCGGGGAAATAGCCTCTGAGAGTCCACCCTATCCATTCCTCTCAACATTTTATAAACCTCCATCAGGTCGCCTCTCAACCTTCGTCTCTCCAGGGAAAAGAGACCCAGCTCCCTCAACCTAACTTCATAAGGCATGCCTCCCAGTCCAGGCAACATCCTTGTAAATCTCCTCTGTACCCTTTCAATAGCTTCTACGTCTTTCCTATAGTGAGGCGACCCTGCTCAGTCCTGTCCTGTGAGCCACTTTGGTGGACAGTGTAGCACCCTCTGAGGGCTAAGCTGGAAGCCTTGAGTGTGGACTAAAATGGAAAGCAGAGCCAGTTGCCTTTGGCGTGGGTGAAAGATGGAGTTGAAAGCCAAGAAAGTAGGGGGAAGAGAGAAACAGCAGGGTTGTGTGGAGCAGGCTGCAAAGTGGCCAGAAGCAGCAGGGCCACCGTGGCCACAGGAAAGTTTCCTGTGGTCAGCAAATGGCATGTTTGAGTGGAACAAGTTTGACAGTGAAAATTCCAGATCAGCCAAGGACTTAAAGGTAAAGCAGATTACCCCCAAGTCTCTTGCAACTTGAAGAGTTGGATTCTTTAACCAAGGCTACCTTGATTACGGTGTTGCAGGTATGCTGTCTTTCTACACATTCAAAAAAATCCCTGATTGGCAAGCAGGGGGCTGGCTCAGGGCTGTTTCAACAGCTTTTCTTGTTTTGGAATGTCAGGGATCGGTCGTCCATTGCAAAATTGTCCATTTCTTTAAGATAAGCATTTCTATTTATGTATTTATAGCCTTGTTGCCAGTGGAATCAAAAAAATCATTGTGCTGGAACTTTTGTGTATTCAGTGTGCTTAAATCAAGGGTTGCAGGTATTTTGGGAGGCATCCCTTCCAAAGTTCACACTGTCCACACCTCCTCCTCCAACTTAAACCTCCCTCAAACTTTGAATCTACATTATGCGTATTGCCCAGCGATTTGTGGCAATTTGTAATTTACAAGGTATCTTTCTCTTGCCACAAGTTGCTCAACAATTTAAACACTAATGATGCAATATCAAATTAGTTTGGCAGCAAAGTCTGAACCAGTATCAACCAGTTCAATTTAGCATTATTGAATCCAAAATATTAAATGAGATTGTGTGAGGATATATCACAGTTGAGGGGTTTTCCTTTCACCCACTTAGTGCAACTAGTACAAGGTCTTTCTTCCAGTGAGCATATGCATCCTAACACTGTGACATGCATGGCAGTTGCTTGAACAAGAACTAAGGAGATCACATCCTTCAAAGCAGGTACATCTGCTCAGCTGGAGTTTTTTGGCTCTTAATAAAAGATAAGTCAGGTACAGATGGAGATGAAGCAAATAAGTTATAGTTGATCTCTGTGCTAACATGCATAAAGATTCATAATTGTAGTTCATGTAGCTCTGCGTGTAACCAAAGTTGACAGCAACTTATTCTGCTGGCTGTTTTCCACCTCTCAACTGAGATTCATCTGGCTAATCTTGCTGTGGATTTATTAGTCAAGTTACTGGAATTGGCGTTAAATGGGTTAATCTGTATAGGCCTGCTTTTCTTCCCTAGTGCTGAAATGATGGAATTGCACTTAGCAAAGTCACACTCTGCCACATACTCAACCAATTTTCACAAGGGCAGCCTGACTGCACATGCACAGCCAGCTCCCAGTCTGGTTCACCATGGCCACCAAAATCTTGCCATCAATGGCAAGAGGCAAACACCAGATGACAGAATTTTTCAAAAGTCTGAAAATGGCTGTTTGAGGGTGACGATTTTATTATGGTGTTTTGGATGCACTTGTCAGCAGAACGCAGAGAAGCACAGGAGCGACCCAAATATTTGAACATCAGCACAGAAGCAGCGAGAGAACATGGAGCCACACAGGGGCAGCCCAAAGTATTTGAACAGCAGCAGAACAGAGCTGGAGAAACAAACTCTTGAGAAAATGTACGAAAGTGACATCACAGTCGAGATTATGGAGGAGTCCAAAAAAATTAAGGAATACACACTCTGTCTCTCAATTGTTGTTAGTTGCAAGTGATGGAAAAATAACTATCTAAAAAAGGGGTAAAAAAGAAATATCAGCTGGGAATTTTTAGTCCTGCCGAGTACCTGAGATTTTGATAAGGGAATATAAAGAAACATTCTTCCTTCTGGTCAGTGGATCATAGATTTAAGAACGTTAGCAAGAGGAGAAGGGAAATGAATGTCTTCACTAAGAGTTGTCACGATATGGAATGCTCAGTATGAAAAAGAGCTAGAAGTTGATTCCATAAATAATTTTAAAAAATAAGTTGGACAGGTATTTGAGAGTAAGGAATTATGGGGCTTTGGGAAAAAATGTGGAGATGTTGGACAAAGCATGAGTGCTCTTTCTGAAGAGGAGAAATTCCTGAAATGTGTACTGGAGAACTTTTTGGATCAAGTTCCAAGAAGGGAAGCAGTGGTGAGAATTAAGTAGGCCAAATGGAGTGTATTTGATGCAGCATGTAGCAAACAACTGCAGAAATATAAATTAAGCTGAAACTTAAACTTAAAGCTGTAACTTATGACCAACACACAATACAAATGTAAATGACCTAAAACTCTCTCTATTTCCTGACAGTCCACTGTAAGGGAGTTTGAGGTGGGTCCACAGATGATACACATTGGACCAGATCAGGATGCCTGGAGGACCTGCTTGCATTCTTCTTCAGCTGCAGAGTAAAGCAACTTGGACCTCAATTTAAGTAGCACTTAAAGGGTGCTTATTATCTGAGCTCTAAAGTTTTATGCTGTCATGCCACTGAGAAAGCACCTAAAAGGAACAGAAGATGCAGAGCACGAAAAGCACTTTCAATAAAGGATACACCCAGTCAAAAATCAGTAGTTATATATAAATATCAGTAATTATATACAAAATTTGAATATTACTTAAAAGTGAGATGTGTTGCCAAAGCTTTTCATCTTGCACTCATCAAGACAAACACAAGAATGCCAATTTTCAGCGATCACAATAATTTAAATTACAGGAGAAAAGGGTGATCATTGATTGGCAAGTCAATCCTGATTGGCTGAAATGTTGCCCTAGTTGAATAACGGGGAACCAACGGCTCTCCAAGTTCCCAAGTAATTCAAATAAAGCTGCAAGCTTAAACATGTTCCTTTTGTTTGCAAAGAACATGTTGCTGTATGTGAATGTATGTCAGTTCCAGCAAGTGTAAATGAACCACATTACGAGTTTGAGTGATGATCTTAAATTAGTTGATTGTGTAGCCATTAACACATTCAGGATTGTTCAGCAAATGCTGCCTCATTGCAGAATCACATCTACAGTTGATTTTTTTTTGTTTCTAGAAGTGTGGAGCTGGTTGAGTAGGTCTATGTTCACACCAATTACCAGCAACCAAAGAAACATGTTGTTTGATTCAATTACTGGCACGTATAATCTGGCATCACACCAGTACAGAAATTCATACACAATATTGCTCAATTATATGGTAGGCAGAATGTCTTGATAGCAGCATCCTGTTATAGAAAATACTACTCACATAACCACTGCATAGTTGAAACATGAAACAGTTTGCCTCACCTGTTTTTCAAATTTTGAGAAACTTGTTTTTCCCGGGTAATTTGAGGCAGGTTAGGCACTATTCAAGGCCGAAAGAGGCAGCTTTGGCCCATTTATGAATTTGCTTGATAATCAGTGAACAATGATCTGACCAAGGTAGAATTTGTCCTACAAGATAATTTTGGTGCTCTCTATTTCTGTGCAAAGCTTGCAAGATAAGAACATGTCTCTGGCCTTATTTACAAGATTGTTGAGAAGGCCAATCTTACAGTTTGTAGAGCTGTCCAAATCTCAATGTGTATCTGACCAGAAACTGTCCATGGCTGACAGTAATGGAGACCCATTAGTGAACTTTGCAACCAGCATTTCAAGGGAAAGGACAGATTAGATTGCTTCATCTCAAACATGATATGAGTACGCGCTGAAGCATATTAGCATGAGAACAGAAATCTTTGCACACGGCTGTAAATTTCAAGATGACAAAGATATCATTTACATATTGAAAACATGCATTGACTTCTAAGTTGGGCTCATTCCATCAAAGATGTGTGTCACCTGGGAACTGACAAAAATATTAGCAAGCACTGGACCTAAGACTGTATAATCGATTTGGGCATACACGGTGTCATTAAAGCAGAATTTGTCTACGTAATTTGGTTGATTTGAAGTTATTAAGTTCACATGATACACGAAACCAAAACATTTGTTGTTAGATGTGAATCTCCGATAGGGCTATTCAGCAAGTGCTGCCCAAAGTGTGCTAATATCTACACTAACAACCAAGTTAAAATCAATTGAGCTCATGACTAATTCATACGTGCCATAAGAGACACACATTCATAAACTGGACCTGTTTTCTCTGCAAATAAAATGAGTATATGCAAGCCATGCAGCCTTTTTCAAATTAGCTAGAAGATTGGGGAGCCTATAGTTCCCCATTGCTTCTATCATGGCAATGTCTCAACTGTTCAGAGTCCACTGCCAATCTTCGAGTGTCCCTTTCCACTGTATAAATTGTTGTGATTGCTTGAAATTTGGCAATCTTACATTTATTTTGGTGAGAGCAAGATGAAAAGTTTTGGTCTCCCTTTTCAGCAATATATGCAGTAAGATCCTGGAAGGAATTCAGTTTGGCTGCACTTTTTTTCAACTCAACCAGAAAGATTTCTTCTAAAGGTATAGAATAATATGAGTTATGCAGAGGCCAATGCAGATGATTGCTGAAGATGGTTCAGCCCAGTTCATTGTGCATATGTGTAAGGACGATTAGTAAGTAAGAATATAAGAACATAAGAACTAGGAGCAGGAATAGGCTAATTGGCTTCTCGAACCTGCTCTGCCATTCAATAAGATATTGGCTGACCTTTTCATCGACTCAGCTCCACTTACCCGTCCGTTCACCATAACCCTTAATTCCTTCACTGTTTAAAAATCTATCCAGCCTTACCTTAAAAACATTCAGTGATGTAGCCTCAACTGCTTCATGGGCATGGAAATTCACGGATTCACAAATCTTTGGGTGAAGAAATTCCTCCTCAACTGAGTCCTAAATCTGCTCCCCCTAATTTTGAGCTAATTCTAGTTTCATCTGCCAGTGGAAACAACTTCTCTGTTTCTATCTTGTCTATTCCCTTCATAATCTTACATGTTTCCATAAGATCTTCCCTCATTCATCTGAATTCCAATGAGTATAGCCCCAGCCTACTCAGTCTCTCCTCATAAGCCAACCCACTCAACTCTGGAATCAACCTAGTGAACCTCCTCTGCACCCCCTCCAGTGCCAGTATATCCTTTCTCAAGGAGGGAGACCAAAATTATACACAGTACTCTAGGTGTGGCCTCACTAGCACCTTATACAGCTGTAAAATAACCTCACTGTTTTTAAACTCCATCCCTCTAGCAACGAAGGCCAAAATTCCATTTGCCTTCTTAATTACCGGCTGCACCTGCAAACCAACTTTTTGTGATTCATGAACAAGGACACCCAGGTCCCTCTGCACAGCAGCATGCTGCAATTTTTTATCATTGAAATAATAGTTCATTTTGCTGTTATTCCTACCAAAATGGATGACCTTACATTTACCAACATTGTACTCCACTGCCAGACCCTTGCCCACTCACTTAGATTATCTATATCCCTTTGCCGACTTTCAGCATCCTCTGCACACTTTACTCTACCATTCATATTAGTGTCATCTGCGAATTTTGACACACCACACTTGGTCCCCAACTCCAAATCTTCTCTGTAAATCGTAAACAATTGCGGTCCCAACACTGATCCCTGCGGCATGCCCTAGCACATTGTCAAACATCTTCTCCACGTGTCTATCAAATAAGACTGTTTACTGTTAATTGTAGTTTGTAGTGATATCTTTCAGCTAATTGTCAGTGTTTTGATTTGACTTTGGCTGTCTGAGTGTCTCCACTCCCTTCATCCCATACAGACAGAAAAGATAAGGAGCTAGAGCAGATGACAATAATGTTGCGGGTCATGTGCAATATTACAAGGCACTCCTTGATGTGCCCATTCATTAAATCAGAAATTTGCTACAAGGGAGGTCATTCATCCCACTGATATTGATATTCCATTGACTATATGGCCATTCACAGCTAGTAGAGAAAATTAAGGCAGGGTGGACAACACTCCCAAAAAAGCCAGAGCCAGTCTAATTTTCTATCAATTAATTTAGTCTGAATGGATAGAAGGTGTTTGACAAGGTACCTCACAAGAGGTTATTGCAGAAGGTAAGGGGGCATGGAGTTGGTGGTAGGGTGTTAGTGTGGATAGAGGATTGGTTGTCAAATAGGAGGCAGAGAGTGGGGGTTAATGGGTGCTATTCGGATTGGCGGTTGGTGACTAGTGGAGTGCCCCAGGGGTCGGTGCTGGGGCCTCAGCTATTTACCATTTATATAGATGATCTGGAGGAGGGAACCGAGTGTATGGTGTTGAAATTTGCTGATGACACCAAAATTGGTGGAACAGCAAATTGCGCAGAGGGTGTGGAGAGTCTGCAGAAGGATCTAGATAGGCTGGGCGAATGGGCCAGGAACTGGCAAATGGAATTTAATGTTGGCAAGTGCGAGGTGGTCCACTTTGGTAGGAATAATGGTAGGAAGGACTATTACTTACGTGGCGAAAAACTGCAGCAGGCGACGGTGCAGAGGGACCTCAGGGTCCTTGTGCATGAGTCGCAAAAACCCAGCCTGCAGGTGCAGCAGGTGGTCAGGAAGGCCAATGGGATGCTGGCCTTCATAGTGAGGGGGATTGAATATAAAAGTAGGGAGGTCTTGCTGCAGCTGTATAGGGCATTGGTGAGGCTGCAGCTGGAGTACTGTGTGCAGTTTTGGTCGCCGCACTTACGCAAGGATATTTTGGCCTTGGAGGGAGTGCAGAGGAGGTTTACTAGGCTGATACCGGAGTTGAGGGGGTTGAGCTATGAGGAGAGGCTGAATAAACTAGGCTTGTACTCGTTAGAGTTTAGAAGAATGAGGGGAGATCTCATTGAGATGTATAAGATGATGAATGGGATGGATAGGATAGAGGTGGAGAGACTCTTTCCGCTCAGAAAGGACAGTAGGACTAGGGGGCACAGCCTCAAGATAAAGGGCGGTGCGGTTTAGAACGGAGTTGAGGAGGAACTTCTTCACTCAAAGGGTGGTGAATCTCTGGAATTCTCTGCCCATTGAAGTGGTGGAGGCTGCCTCGCTAAATATTTTTAAGACGCGGGTTGATGGGTTTTTGATAAGCGAGGGGATTAAGGGTTATGGGGAGAGGGCGGGAATGTGGAACTGAGCCACGACAGATCAGCCATGATCTTATTGAATGGCGGGGCAGGCTCGAAGGGCTAGATGGCCTACTCCTGCTCCTATTTCTTATGTTCTTATGTAAAATTGGGAAAGTTCTGTTACATATTGGGATTATCCCCATCAGATTTATTCTTTCATGTTCTACAAAGGCGTAAAAGAGGAAAATCAGCAGCAGTTGATCATTTAGGTGTCTTTGTTGTGACCAGATTGCAGTGCCAATCTGGAGCAATTCAGAATTACAAGTTGTTCTTATCACAGCTTTACCCATTAATTATATGGATTGGTATGTGACAGCATTACAAACTCAAGGATTTTGATGCAATTATACATATTATTGTTGAGGTAAGAAATGCATATTCATTGCAATTTCAGTTTTTAACATTAATCTGATGAGAAATATTCATGTTTGAAATGGCGAGAATTTCTGTAGCCTAATTGACTGCATCAAAGATACCCAAGTGCTGCTGCCAGCCCAGCCACAGAGCCTCAGGAGGAAGAGGGAGACACATAGCACATCACTGATCACAAAGCAATGTCACTTGATCTTACAATCACAATCACTAACTCAAATACTGGCACTGCATGACATTTAGAGATCTGTATAGTGAGGATCAGAAAATTTAAGTCACTAGGCATGAATGGACTACAGCAAGGACAGAGAGAAAGGATATGTCAAGTTCCAGCTCACTGGAGGGTGAGCTTGCAGATAAATTCTGCAATATAGGTCTCAGATGAGGACTTCTATGAAGCACCAACACACAGGTGCAATGTCAGCTCTTCAGCCACATCAAGTAGAATCAACTGTTCCAAAGGGTTATCTTTGCCCCAGTAGCCCACAGCATGGAATCACCAACCTTCCTTGCTTTTCCAACCATCCGTGGCTTCAGCTGGGCTCTCAATACTTGGAGCCTGCACTTTTATTGTTTGGCTGCTTGGAGTCTTTTTCTCTGTTCCTCTCTTCAGTGGTACCTACTAAAGGTCTCCTCCCTTGGGGGTCTCTTCTGGTACTTCACTCTAACACCCCCTCCCTGGGTCCTGTGATTGGGTTTTCACACCTTTTGTTCCTCACACATGCACTCTGGGCAATTCTCCCTAGCCCAAAGATCTCACAACACTAAACCATGCAAGCATAGCCTGCTCACAATTTGTGCATGTTGGAAACTCCCTGGGCACTTCAGAAATTGATAGTTCCCAATTTCCACTCTGATAATCAGTTACTTTTATTTGACAATTTTAAAATGGATATTGACAGATTTCGGTTAGCCAAAGGTATGAAGGAATATGGAAAAAAGGGTATATGAGTTAGGTCGCAGATATGCTATGACTTCACTGAATGGCAGAACAGGCCAGAGGGGCTAAATGATCTACTCATGTTCCTATGTTCCTTGTTGAGGTCATGGGTCAACCACTATCTTATTAAGTGGTGCAGTAGACTTGAGGGTCATATGTTCTAATTCTCTGACTATTTCTTATTAGAATAGAATAGAATCCCTACAGTGCAAAAGAAGGCTATTTGGTCCATTGAGTCTGCACTGACCACAATCCCATCCAGGCCCTATTTCCATAAGCCCACCTGTCCCCATAACCCCATCTGCTAACTCCCAGACACTAAGGATCAATTTAGGATGGCCAATCAACCTAACCCGCACATCTTTGGACTGTGGGGGGAAACTGGAGGACCCAGAAAAAGCCATGCAGACACGGGGAGAATGTGCAAATTCCACATAGACAGTGTCCCAAGGCTGGAATTGAATGCGGGTCCCTGAAGCTGTGAGGCAGCACTGCTAACCACTGTGTCACCCTCGTTTTAGTTTTAAGTTAAATCAATTTTAAAGTTCATGAATGCTATCTAACACTAACCAAACATTTGCGTGGGTAGCCAATGCTAATGCTTTGGTATGGAAGGATCCACTATTAGCAACATATTTGGAAGCCGAACAGTTGTCTTAAACTCTAGACAGATGCACTTATTTAACTGTCAGATCTGTTCAGCTGCTTTAGAATTCTGAAAGCTGGAATAAAGCTGACTGATTTATATCACTAGTCTACCATCGGCCAAGAGATAGGTCTTGCAACACTGAAGAAACAGCACTGGATTGAACTATTTTGGAAAAGTCTACTGACTGAAATGCAACAATTTCAATTCAAAAGGCAGAACTAAACTCTGCCATCTGACTGGCTATGCTGCAGAGTCTTCTGCTAAATATGATGGAAGTGGCTGAAAAGCAAAAGATTAGAGGATAAGTGGAGATGTTTCTTTCCTTTCTCAAAATTAGAGACACCTCTATGCTCAACAATGGAGGTTTCTTGGTCAATTGTAAACATATTGGGTACAAAATCTGTTGAAAGCAGGATAAGAAACACAGAATGTTACAAAGCAATGGTATGAAATATTTTCCCTAATATGTGAACTTTCTTCATCCAGCTCTATTTATAGGCAATGGAGATTAAAAAGAATGCAGCTCCATAGTGGTGTCAGAAATTTGAGATGGATGACCAAATGTAATTTTTGTTTTATCACATTCATCAGTTTAAACCAGAGTCTTTGCCTGACAGAATTATTTGGATTCACGCTGCAGCAATAAGAAATGAAGCACTCTAATGTTGATAACTGTTGCATTAATTCTAAATTTACAGAGAGAAATTAGACTGTTTCAAATATATCTCCTATCGAAAACATCCCAATGTCCATCAATGAGTCCTTCAAATTTAACTTTAGTGAAAGATTATTACTTAGATAAAAGCAATACGACTGCACATTGGACATATCTAAAACTGTGCGGGAGTCTGGTTCACTGACACTGCAATTAAATTACTGTGAAAATCCCCCAGTCGCCATACTCCAGCACTTGTTTGGGTACACTGACGGAGAATTTAGCATGGCCAGTGCACTTTCAGACTGTGGAAGGAAACTGGAGGACCCAGGCGAAACTCACGGAAACAAAGAGAGAACTTGCAGACTCCGCACAGACTGACCCAAGCCGGGAGTTGAACTCGAGTCCCTGATGCTGAGGCAGCAGAGCTAACCACTGTGCCACCATGCCACCCGAAGAATAGGTTATTTTCCCACCTCAACACATCAAATGCTTCCTCACACATTTTTTCAGCTGAGGAGACACCAGCTACAGGTGAGATGCTGTCTCTGGTGATGAGAAAATTGGATGGTATCTACTCACCTTGACATCAAGAACACTACACCTAGAGGCCCGCGGCAAGAAGACAGCTTATGCCACTGTTTAAAAGCGTCAACATTTGCCATATGAGCGAATATTTGACCTCACATTGCACCATCTCAAATAGTATCGCAACACAAAGCTACATATGTCAACAGTTCTTGATGTTCCTTGGGGTTAGGGTTTAGCCCTTTCCAAATCTGCTCTTTGGCAAAATGCAAACATAATGAAGAATATGTGTAAATACAGCTGCCTGGATTTGAAAGTCTGCATTGGCAGAGTTTAGGAAAATATATGGTTAGGATCACAGCTGGCAAAGATGGCTATAGGCACGAAATTGACGTTTTTTTCGGCCCATCAGGTCTTATTTACAGCAGTTATTACAGGAGTAATACAGGAGAATGGGGGGTCCGTGAACTGAGAAGTTGGGAGGCGCAAATCACACACAGAACAAAGATTGTTTGCTGTTTGCCGTGATACCAAATGGTGGCAGTATTTTTTTGCGTTTCGAGCGAACCCGCCAATAACCTGGCTAAAAATTTGAAAACATGTAACTTTGCATATTCAATCTGGTACCTTTCCCCGGCTTCGCTGCTTGAGGGGAACATTCACAATAGGGTTTCTTTTTGGTTTACGTACGGCAGAAAACTCAAGAGAAAAAAACAAACACTTGTTGCGATCTTTTATTCCCCCCACCCCACGCAACCCAAATCATGTTGGGTTTTCAAAGCGCGTCTCTTCAGAAAGCGAACTTCAGAAGAAAACAATTATAAGACTACGTACAGGAAGCTTAACATCAACAGCACCGCTGTTGTGCTGAAGCGACACCCTGTTGAAGGTTCTTGTGGCACTGGTCCAAAGGCAAACATTCTTAAACTCAACCTAACTTCCATTTGAGGGGGGAAGATCCCGCTTCTTTTTACTTGCTATTGGTCAGGAGGGAGTCAGCGATTTGGCAACATGAGAGGTTGATTGGTCCTAGCGTGCTGTCAATCAGGACAGGCTTCCGCTGGCGAGTCCGGTTGTTTCTGGAAGGGGGGGGGGAGGTGGTGGAGGAGGAACGGGGGGGGTGGGGAAGTAGCCCAGCCGGGAAAAGTGTTGGCGACAGGGCAGCAAAAAGGCTGAAGGTGCTGCTGGAGTGATAGTGCGTCGATATCTTGTAATCATGGGGCCTGAGTGAAACATTCACTTCTTCCAGCTACAAATGGAGACTTTGTTACTCCCGCTGATCGTTTTTAGTCACTACTTGGTTGCAACAGGTAAGTAAGTAGGTGTGGATCGCGCGTGTGGTAAAGTGGGACACTTGGCTGTTTGTTATCTCCGATCAGCCCGTGGGCTTCGCGTTTGTAGCCTCATCCCGTTGTTACTTGTAGTAAATGCAACAAAACAAAAAGAAAGTCCATTGTTGGACTTTCTGTCTTGTGGCAAATCAGCGTTTGTCTTCAGACCCCTTTCAGTGCGAAGCGATTTTAATTTGTGTGTGGAAAAAAGGCGCAGAGTGGTAGAGATATTAAAAAAAAGATTATTTGGATCGGGACGCCAGTTCTTCGACGTGTTTCTGGATCTTGGGGACTGTCAAATATAACATTTGGTAAATTGAATTCGGTTGACTGGGTGAAAAGTTTATATGGGGTAAAAAAATACTCTAAGGTCACAAAGACAAGAATTTAGGACGTGGTGTCGGGTGTCACTTCCCAGTGTTCTGAAAAGTTCGTCAAAATCTATAAGACGCGACCTGTATAAACTCGTAATAAATGCAATACAAGTAGGCAGCAAGCGTTCCTCTTTGTGGCTGCCAACAACTTTTATTTGGATTAGCAGGATGCACTCATTTGATGTTTACGTGTGTGATAGTTCTGAGAAAGTGACAATTGTACAACAAGTTGCAAGATTTAAACTGAACTAATCCAAGTTGGTTAATGAGCAATATATATCCAGCGCACGGAAACCGGAGATGTGCAAGGTTTTCACGGAATCTGGCGAAACAATAAATATGTCGAAAATAAAAACCGACACTTTAAAAAAAATGTATATTCCAGGGGGGCACAATTTTCTTTTGCTATAACATGTTAAGGAACTGCATCAGAGATCATGTACATGAAGTTGTTGGCAGGAAATAAAATGGCTTATTAATTCCTTGTGCTGAGCTCTCTGAGCCAGGCTCTATTTTATTGAAAGGATTTTTAAATGTATACCTACGTTCATGGTGACCTAAGCCTTCTAAATGATCCCATTCTTTCTACCTCGAAATAACTTGTTTAATTTCGCAAGATGTAATTGACTTTTCTTGAAATGTGTTTTGTATAAAGTTGCATTTTTGAATTATATTTCAGTGCATTGCATCTTTAAGGAATATTAATCTATGGACCTGTTCATTTATCGAACTGTTGAATTTTACTTGCTATTAGAAACTTAATGTACATTAGATTTTGTAACAGATGTGAAACTAGAAATAATTCAAGCATAGGAAATAAAATTAAAACTTCCTTTTTAATAATGTTATCTATCTATTGTATTTGGGGAAATAAAAGTTTCTTCAGTTTTAAAGGGACTTGACCATGGGCTCAGAGCACATTTGTGGTCCTGACGTCAAGATGCAGCATTTATGATGTAGCTTGGCTCCATGCACTAAATTTTTAAAGTTTAAGTAGTGGGATTGTTTATAGTGAATTTTATAATAAACTTGTTTAATTGTATGTTTTTAATTACCTCAGTTTCATTACATGCCGAAGTTTGAGAGAGAATTTCAAACTAAACAAATACGCCGTCTGTTTACAATAACCTGAGGGATAGCTGAGTATATCGTTTCATAGAATCCCCTTTGGCCCATTGAGCCTGTACTGACAACAATCCTGCCCAGGCTCTTTCCCCATTACCCCACATATTTACCTAACCCTTTGTATTTGCCCTGCTTATCTCACTGACATGAAGGGGCAATTTAGCATGGCCAATCCATCTAACCTGCACATCTTTGGACTGTGGGAGGAAACCTACGCAGACGCAGAGACAAATTCAAGACAGATAGTGATCTGAGGCCAGAATTGAACCTGGATCCCTGGCACTGTGAGGGAGCAGTGCTAACCATTCTGTCACCATGCACTCCTGATTGGCACAACGCTCAAATTTTCTATTAAGTAATTTTCCACACTTCAAAGGCATGTGTATGTGATTTGTTAATTCTTGACTTTATTGGACATCAATAAATTTTTTAATGTTATTGTAATGAGCAAGATTTCAGCTGTCAGATTGTAAATTTTAAATCAGTCACTTTTACCAGAAGACAGTGCAGTTGCATAATAAATTAGTTCCCTCATCATACAAAGTACATTTTAGAGGCATTAAATAGTTTTAAGGAGCTGTGGGTACAGTTTCTGAATAAGGGGTCTCCCCTTGGTGGAGTTGAAGAGGAATTTCTTCTCTGAGGGTTGTTAATCTGTGAAATTTCCTACCCCAGAATGCAGTGGAGACTGGATCATTGAATAAAATCAAGGCATATTTTCATCTACAAGAGATTGAGGGGTCATGGGGGTCAGGCAGGAAAATGGATTTGAGACGACAATCAGATCCACCATAACATTATTTGAATGGTGGAACAGGCTTGAGGAAGTGAATAGTGTACTACTATTTCTTAGGCTCTTGTGTTGATGGCATTTATTCGGCTGAGCAATATAGTCCATGAAGTCCCAGGTATGTTTTTCCATTCTCTGCTGGACTAGTTAACCTCAGCTGGGCAGTTGTATTTGATTAGGTTAGTGAAGGGAGAACTCAACCAGAATTTCCACCATTACGCACTATCCAGTAAACTCAGCTGGGAATGCAGGTGTGTTGATGTAGTGAGGACGTATTGAATTTAGTCTCTATTGCAACACATGGGCAAAGTTCAACATGTGATTGATTGGTAGTTTGTGGAATCATAATACAGCAAAAGAGAAGAGAAGAGAAAATTGGCAAAGGAAAGAAAAAAGTATGGACAATTTATTATAAAGAAATTGATTCATGATCACAATATCGTTATCTGGCCAGTTTGGATTATTATATTAAAATATTTCTTCAGTATTTCACATGAAAAGTAAGGGTTTGAACATGTGATCTTCCTGAGCTTGGGTGAGAATGCTACTGTTTAGCCCAAGTGAGCCACTAAATAGTTTGAACGAATTGAAGGTCTTTTGCTTAAAAAGGACTAAATTCAAGTGGAAAAGCCAGGTTTTCTGTTACATTATTAACTCTTCTCTATTTCAATAATTTGGCACTGTAAGACATCTTTAATGTTTAAAATAGTCACTAATGGGAGATTAATCACATGAAAATTGATGCCAAGTCAAGGAAGAATACAATTAAAATAGCTGACCAGTAGCTTAGCTAAAGAGGGAGGGATTTACAATTGTCTTAAAGGAAGAAAGAAGGACAGAGAAGTTTAGGATCTCACCTGCTGAGGACAAAATCATGAGTATGGGGCAAAGGCCAAGTGTTGAGAATTCTCCATTCTTCCAATGTTGTTGGGCTGGATGAGGTTCGAGATAGGCAGGGGCAAACCTGTGGATGGATTTGAGAATTTTAAAATCATAGGCCAGCAGAAGGAGTGAAGAGTGAATGGGAATTGGTATGATCTTGGATTTGGGACAGTTAAGTTCATGCAGGATGGAAGTTGAAAGCTGGTTAAGAGAGTATTAATGTAGTCCAGTCTGGAGGTAACAAAGGCTTGGATTAGGGTTTCAGCAATAAATGGGGCAAGACCAGCAATATTTCAGCGGTTGAAGTAGACAGATATATTACCAAAGTTGTGGACAGTATGGCTGAACTGAGAGAATGGCTAGACAGGAGGATAAAGAAAGTAACTAGCAAATGGAGCTTGTGGCAGGTTGGGGTATGGGGAGGTGAAGTCAATGCTTCAGTCTTCCCAGTGTTTAATTAGAGAAGATTTTGGTTCACCCAGAGATGGAGGGCAGTCTGTTTGACAGCATGGTGGCATTGAGGGGTTCAGAGAGGCGGTGGGGCTGGGTATCATTGGTATATCTGTGCAACGTGTAGTTTCAGAGCGTTGCTAAGTGGCAAAATGTAGGTAAAAATTAGTATGAGGCCAAGGGTAGATCCTTAGGGATTTCCAGTTATAATAGTACAAGGACACGAAAAGAAGTCGTTGCAGGAGATTATGGCAATGCAGATATGAGTGGAATCAAGAGAGGGCAGTCCCACTTGCTTGATTAATGAGGAGAATGGTGTTAATTACAGTTCGACAGTTTGTGAAGGGTTGGAAGAAAGAGAGCACAACATATGTACAGTCATAGAGGATGTCATCTGTGATTTTGATTAGGGCCATTTCAGTGCTGTGACAGGGATGGAAACCTGATTGAAGATATTTAAACATGGAACAGCAGAAAAGATAAACACAGATTTATGAAACAACAACACATTCAAAGATTTTGTAGAGAAAAGGAGGATGGAGATGAGGTGTTTGAAAGGACAGAAATGTCACAGGTGGATTTCTCAATGAGGAGAGCAATGAAGGGGAGGGGGCCAGTACCCGAGCCTTGTCTGGGAACCAAATGTAATGTCAAGTGGCATGGAGGCCAGGAACGGAAGTCATATGAATGAGAAGTAGCCCGAAATTAATTAAGGTGAGGACGAAACCGAGTTATATGGCCTGAAGTTAAGTGAGAATAGGATCAAGAGAGGGGGAGGTGGGTCCCCTGGACAAGATGCACTCAGGAATATCAGGAAAGAACAAGAAGAGAATCTGCTGAGAGACCCAAGTTCTTGGCTTGGGCAGAGTAAATCTTGTCAAAGTTTTGGCTGAGTGAGAAAGGAGGGAGGGATGTATCAGAAGCAGCTGAACCATTTGTCTCAATTTTCATGACAAGGAAAACCATGAACTCCCCCTTTGAACATAAAAATAATATATTAAGGTGTGCAATGGTCTTGTACCTTTTTCCTACTATGAATGTCAGGTGAAGTGTTACTTCAGTTTTCACAGGAAGCAAAGGCCTTTTCTGCTCCAGTATTCTTCACAATTGACTTATCCTCATAATACATTCTGTAATATTTTAGTTAAAGGATACATGAGATCAGACTTTACCATTTCTATGTTGTTTACCTTTTAAAAGATTTTTTAACACCCAGGAGATGGTTTAAACATGAGTTTATAAAGCTATATAACAAAAACTTATATTTACATTGTGCCTTTAACATAATAAAGCAACCCAAGGCACTTCAAAAGTTATCTAACAAGATTTGACACTGAGCCACAGAAAGAGATATAATAGACAGACTTAAAAGCTTAGTTGAAGACATAGATATTAAGGAATGTTTGAAAGAAATGGTAGTTTAGACAGTTCTGGAGGCAATCATGTTTAGGGCTAATGGCAGCCATACTTTCAGCTGCAACGGTAGAGCTTTTAAACTGGAGGACTTATAAAAGGCTGGAGTTAAAGCAGCAAAGGGATAAAGTAAAGTTTATTTATTAATCATATTAACACTGCAATGAAGTTACTGTGAAATTCCCCTAGTCGCCACAGTTCGGCACCTGTTCAGATCAATGCACCTAACTAGCATGTCATTCAGAATGTGGGAGGAACCTGGCGGAAATCCACACAGACGCAGGGAGAATGTGTGCAAACTCCACACAGTGACCCAAGCCAGGAATCAAACCGAGGTCCTTGGCCGTGTGAAGCAACAATGCTAATCACTGTGCTACCATGCCACCTTCAAAATCAAATCTCAATCTCAAAATGGAGGGGAAAAAATGATTTGCTGAGTGATGCTGGAAGCTTTTCCTGCACATTTTCTTATAGAAACTGGATTCTGATTTTACTATGTATACCAACCAGAGAGAAAATATTTCCCTATTTTTGCATTTGTATTATAAAATAAATATAAATATTCTTGGTGATCATATAAAGATTGCTTAAAAACCAATGTAAGAAATTTGGCATCTCAACTTGTACGTGGGAGCATGCTGCTTATGACAGGAAGGAGTGCAACATGATTCAAGGAGGTATTTATGCCATTTATCTCAGTTTTAAGACCGTGAGACCTCCTTTGATTTTTGCAGCTCTAAAAATGTGTATAGATGGGGACTTTTCAATTATGATACCTGGAAAATTATAGGCCCCTTGCACTTCAAATTATTTTGCATAGCAGCTGCTTTGAACATTCTGCATCTGTTGGAGTCTCTTCAAAAGGTGCATGATTGAGTTATGGTGCTTCTGAAATTTAAATTAAGAAACTCAAAGGAAGAAAAGGAATAGTGTTTCCTTTCATTTTTTGTGACCACCACAGATTTTAACTTTTTTATTGTCAGTAACTTTGGTCTGGCATGATCACAGGAATAAGTAACCAATCAGCTGTTCCATTTCCCTCGCAAGTATGTCTGATATCAGAATGACTTATTGACAGACAATGATAATAGCTTTCCCAGCTGCACTTTATTCTTAGGTTTGTTTTGTTTACGAGGAGGTAGAACATTGAACCATGTACAGAATACTTCATGTAAACTTAACAACTCAAGTCTGGCATTATTTATGGTTGATGTGGAGATGTTGGCGTTGAATTGGGGTAAACACAGTAAGAAGTCTCTCAACACCAGGTTAAAGTCCAACTGGTTTATTTGGTAGTAAACGCCACTAGCTTTCGGGGTTTGCCCCTTTGTCAGGTGAGTGATCCCATTTTTTTCAGTACCAAAATTGATGCTTAGGCCTATACTCAGTGTGTAAATCAACCCCTCCCACCCTGACATTTCTGTTAAGAAATGCTACATTTCGCATTAGTAGTTGGCATCAAGTTTTCAGAAATGTATGATTTACTTGCCTTGTAAATCAACGCAAGGATCAAGCAGACAATATGGGCCAAGTTGCCAAGAAGAGTTCAAGCAATGCAGACTGTACAGGGCAAATAATGATCAAAAATGGGTTTCCTGGCAAAAAGATGAAGTGCAAAGCTGATTTCAAACTAAAACTCGACAAATAACTGCTGCAGTGCAGGAATTCAGTGTTTGTGAAAGATTGGTGCGGGTATGGAAGAAGGAATCTGCACTGAAGAAACTGCCCATGACCAAATGTGCCATGAGAACAGGGAATTAAGATCTTGAGAAGCAGGTGTTAGAATCTCGTAAAATCATCAGAATTATTAGATCATCACAGAAATGCAATGTGTATATACAGAATTGGGTGGACCAAATCAAAGCAAGTTGAACAAATATTTCCAAACAACAGCTTGTTTGTGTAGTTGACAATCTGGTGTTGCAGCAGGAGAACAAAATTGCTCAGTGATTGATTACCAAAAGAATGCTAATATTATCAATTTCCAGCAATTCATTGTCAGACAATGGCAAAAACACAAGTTATGTCACATCAGAACATGGATGAAACAGTCATGCAATTAGATTTGCCCAGCAACCAAACTGTGGGATGGAAAGATTTGAAAACACTTCTTGAAAAGCTCAGGACATGAGAAGATGAGATTCAAGCCTGCATTGCCAATGAAATAAAATTAAAGCCTATGGTAATTTTCAAATAAATCACGCTGCAAGTGATATGTCTATGAACATGATTGGATGAATGAGGATGGGATGAAGTTTTGGGTCAATACAGTATGCATGTAACACCACATACTGCACCCTCTCCTTTCCTTCTCCCCATGTACTCCAGGAACAGTATGCTTTGTCGGTATAGTGCACAAGAAACAATACTTTTCACTGTATACCAGTACATGTGACAAATCAAATCAATAGACATCTTGATGACCATTGCAAAGAACACAGCTTATTACAGTGTTTAGACGTTTGTTCAAATCCCATTTAACTGATGAGAATGAGAGGTGTTTGTAAAGAAATAATACCCAAATTGCAGTTCTACCAGGAGTTCTATTATGCTTTGGATGAGTGCCCCCAACAAGGGTCAAGTTTGTGCCGAGTAATCTCAGTGAATAATTGGTGGAGATAATACCTTCATAAAGAGTGGAAATATGCTTGCTGCCCTGCTTGATGTTTTGTGTTCATCGAGAAATCGTGGGATGCTGTTGTGTGGTTTCATCATCAAATTATGGGATGCTATTAAAGCTGTCATCAGATTTAATCAAAAAAATGCAGAATATCCAATTCAGTAGATGCAGAGGAAGATGTGATTTCTTTATAGAGGGATAATTCTGAAAGCAAAGGTGTCAAATCTGATCCCGAATACTAAAAACAAATTACTGCGGACGCTGGAATCTGAAACCAAAACAGAAAATTGTGGAAAATCATAGCAGGTCTGATAGAGAACAGAGCCAACATTTCAAGTCAGGATGACCCTGGAGGGATCCTTGTAATCTATTCCATAGCCAAAGTGACCAAGAGTGAATTTGATGAATATTTTACGTCCGATACCAAAGACAGCGAATTTGACAGTTTCTTTGTTTCAATTCAATCCCTCTAGAAGTGAACCCGGTTGCTTTGTTTGTTTTTATATGGCTGAATAAACTTTGAGGAATTTATGTATTTGTGATTTACAAAGAATAGACATAGTGGATCTTAACCAGGATTTCAGCTTAAAAGCAAATCTAGAACTTTAATATGGATGATGAGAAACCATTTAAAAAGGCTACTGCTGATGGCTCACGCTTAAATAACAGGCAATTGGGCGAAATACTAGAGCAAGTCTGGCTTGCGGAACCATACCACCAGGAAGGAGATTATGAATATTGGCGAGGGTAAAAAAACAGTTGAAACCTCAAACTGTATGCCTTGGTTAAAATTTATTGAACAAAGTGGATGAAGCCTAAGTAATTGTACTGTATGCATGTCAATGCTGGCAAGACATGATATGTTTTTATGAGGATTAGAAGAAGAAAAGCTGTGGTTGCACCACCATTAAAAAGCAGTTTAAAGGGAGGATAGAGGCGAAACCCTTTGGATACGTCTATACTTTGAATATATCTACACTTCCCGTTGCCTCGAGAAAGCAGCAGTATTATCAAGGATCCCAAGCAGCCCTGATTTACTCTTTTCCACCTTCTTCTGTCAGGAAAAAGATCTGAAAACTTGCGCTAACAAACTTGAGCAGCTTTTTCCCTGCTGTCTTCAGATTTTTGAATGGTTCTCTCTGTTATAATCAAGGTCAGAAACTACACGGTGTTTTATGAAGACAGCCTAGATCATATGTTTTACACTTTGAATTTTGGCATGGGTAAGCATAAGATGTTTCACCCCAGGTATGATTTAACTGACCCAATTTTATCAAACAAAGTTTATTTAAGAATATGGTTAACACATAGAAAATTAGCAAGAACTTTTACCAATTACAAATGAGAAAAAAAACCATGATATTAAATAAACTTTAACAGCTCAATGTACTTTTCCAATCAAACAAACATATACCCAATCCCAGGTTTAGCACAGAAAATAAGAATGTTCACGTGATGTTGGATTTTCTAACTCTGCAACACCTGCTGTGAATTAGTCCTTTGGATAAATAATTGAATTTCTGAATTGCCAGCCTTGGAGCTTCAAACACCTTGAGCTAGGTCCACTGCTTACCTCTAGCTAGCCAACCATCAACAGCAAAATTTTCATGCCAGTAAAGTAAAAAAGACTGCTTCCAACCTGCCAACAGAATTTCTAATACCAGGGAGAGAGACAAACACACTTCATCCAGGCTGAAGTCCAAACACCAAACTAGCCAGCAACCAAAACTGAAAGTAAGAACTCTTGAGGGGGGAAAAAACCTATCCTACCTGACCTGTCAATCATTCTTCCCTCCAATAATTCAAAAGGGTCATAACATTCCAGGAGAGTGCATTAGGCCGGAATTAAAAATGAACAAAAATCCTATTACATGATTCTAACAATGAAAGGACGTAATTTCAGACAGGTCAGCAATGAGCACAAGCACAAAGACCCTCTTAAACTCCAGAGAAATATGATTAAAATATATTTCTTAAAGGCACGGTAGTGTCACATATCATGTATTAGGCTAATCTTTCTCTCCACTCTACCTGTAACTGCAACATTATATTCTCCACTCTCTCTTTTCCCCTCATGTACATCATGAATGCTATGTTGTACCTGTATAGCACACAAGAAACAATACTTATCACTGTATCCCAGTACATGTAACAAATAAAATCAAAATGATCTCACATTGAATAGCCTTGCCAAATAAAGCATAAATAATTATATTGTAAGACATTTGGGTCAAAAATATTACTTCTGTTCGCATTCTGGTTTGAGCAGGATTGTTCAACCTATGACTGATTTTATGCGTATGATGGTGGTGGGGGGTGCAAATTGATATGTGTGCTTCCCAAACTATGGAAGCAGGGTCTGATGCAACTTCATTCTTACTTTTCCTTGCTAGTCTTTCTTTTAATTTTTGGGTTGAATTGGTAGTTAAATCCTGAATCAGAACAGCCAGGTTCATTCAGGTTGGTTGCTTCTAATGTATGCAAACAAATGGGAACATTGAAGCTTTATATGTGACCCATTAAGTATTGAGGTAGCCCATGATGTGGCTAAAACAATGGCCCAGATGACCTGCTAAAATGGATCTTTCTGCTAGCTGGTCTCATGGAATCAGATAATTTAATTTTAAAAAAACAGCACCCTGGACATACTCAGCAGGCCTAGCAGTATCAATGGAGGAAAAAATAAGAATTAATGTTTCAGGTCCATTACCTGTCATCAGAATTTTACATTAGGCTTACTGCTGTCTCTGCTTATGAAATCTGGTGGCATTGGTATGACGTTTGTATTTAATTTTAAAAAAATTGGGCATTTCTGAACTAGAGATACTAACCAGTTCTTCATTAATTAGTTTAGGTTTCTGTACACTTGTTGTTTGGAGAATTGTTTATTTAATAGGTGTTCACCAGCACCCAAAACAAAATTGGAAAGAGGACCCTTTTTGCACATATCCTATTTGCTCAATATTTGAAACCAAATATTTTGTTGTATTCCTTGCCTCATGGACTGAATGATGCACAATAGCTCCTTATTTTGTATGCTGTTTAAACCATACTAGTTATACATCTAAAATTGAAAACATTAATTATAAATTTTGATTGTACAAGTTCAATATACGGATGTGTAAGTAGTGAGTGATTCAGCTGGTGTTTCTGTGAAATGTGCTTTCCTGCCTCCCACCAACCCATGTTAATATACTATCTGCCAATTCTGATATTGTGATAAAAACTAAAATTACTTAATGCAAATATGTGGTATAGTTGGCAGGGTGACCTATAATACATTTATTAAAATTGTTATTAAAATCTTGTTTGAAAACTTCCCTGCATATAGGGGAAAATATGAAATTGGCCTGTGTTTTGTACACGATAGTGCAAACAGGTAAACATGTGAATTCAGAGCTGGAGTATTCAATAAGATCATGACTGATTTTGATTGTGCTCTCAGTGCCACATTCTGCCATCCATCCTGACAACCTTTGATTATCTTATTGGTCAAAATTCTGTCTCAGCTTCAAAAATATTCTTCTCTTTACTGCAATCCTCTTTGGCTCATTGTAAAATGGTAACAGGGAAGCACAGAAATCAGAGGAAGCGAGAAAGGATACAGGTTGGTTTTTCTATTAAAATCATTATGTGGAAGCCATCGTGGTCTGGAGATGCTTCTGTCCTGTTCATTTGGACCAGAAATTGCTGGTGGAATAGCTGTGAGTTAACAATGTAAGGAATTATAGCATTTGATATCGAGGAGAGATTTGCTGCAAATTGCTGGAGAAGTTGCACCTCTCCATGTGTCATGAAATTGTGGAATTTGTCCTCTGAATATGGATGTTTCTCTACAGACGTTCAGTTTGATGTTTTAATGTCACACTGGCCATTAATGGTCTGGCTTTTGGTCCTAATACAAAGTTCAACTCCAAACAACTCTACAGATTCAGATTTAAAAGATTAAAATGGAAATGCCGACCTTCATCGTGAAGTGAAGAATTTCAAGCACCATTGCTATCCTATCATCCCAAAGCACTTTATAGTCACTGGAGTAATTTTGAAGTTAAGTCGCCTTTGTAATGTATAAGTCGCGACAGCCAATTTGCAGAAGCAGCAATAATGACCAGATAGTCTGGTTTGGTGATCATGGTTGAAGAACACACATCAGCCAGAAGATTGAAAAAATCTTATTTAGCTGTGTCATGGAGCTGTTTTTCATGGGGTAGGGTTTTAGTGGAAAGAGAGCATCTCCCCATTGCAGTTGGGCACCAACCAAAAATTTAATAAAAGCCTGCCCTGTTGTGGTATTGCACTGCCAGTTTTCATTCCCCTTCTATTTAATCCAATTTATTTACGAAAATGACATTGCAGTAAATGTTACTCTTTCTATACTATGTCAAGTATTATAGCTGTATATGTAGATAAATAATTGTGTTAAATGGCTTCTAAATTCTATATTTTAACTGTATAGTACAATATGTGAAGACCCCATGACACTATTCAAAGTAGAGCAGGCACGTTCTTTTTGACGGTCTGGGCATCTATCCTTAATTTAAAAAAAGGATTAGCTGGTCAGCATTGCTGTTTGTATGGTCTTGGTGTTTGCCAATTAGCTGCCATGTTTCCTACATTGCAATGATGACTAGTTTCAAAGTATTGAATTGGCTGTAATTTGCTTTGGGCCATCCGGGGGTCATGTAGGGAGGTGGTTTTGAAACATGCTATAGAAGTGCATGCTCTTCATTTCAAAGCTGACTTGAACACTAGAAATGATTAAAAAGTCTACTTCAGAAATAAAATGAGTAATGGATGAAGAATTTGTGTTCTTTTAAACCCACTCTAGGTTAGAGACTGATAACAACACTTATCTGTAAACGAGTGATTGCATGTCAAAAATAATTTATTGGTTATAAAGTGTTTTAGCATATCTTGTGGATCGATGAGGGCCTATTTAACTGCAGATTCTTTGTGATCCCTAGAACAATGCCATCTGGGTGTGTTTAAAGGTATGAAGCTGTATTATTTGTGCAGCTGGGGAACTGAGTCCAACTGTGGGAAAACTGCATGTTTTTGTGAACATTCCAGGTGAGAAGGAGGAGATTGAGAAAACTTTCCAAAGCAGCTGCCATAATATATTTTAAAAATAATTGAGCATTTGACGTTCAGATTTTAATGATCTAATTCCAGTGATCAGAAGAAATATTCAATTATAATAATACTTTTAAATCGAAACATAAATAGAAATTAAGCTTTTCACAGAAGATAAAGTAGAGCTTTCCTTGATATTGTGACATAGCATTTAACAACCTGCACAACTGGCAGCTATTCTTTGACAATTTTTTGCCTACATAGTAACAAAACACTAAATAAGTTAATTACTGCAAAAATTGTATTTTTGAATTGGTTTTAATATATTAAAAAAATGACCAGGTAATGAAAGGAATATTGATAACTGGTTAAGGTTTTGTGTCTAGGTCATTAACGGAATGCTGTCATTAGTGCCTTTTAATTTACAAACATGAGGAAAGTGTCCCTTTACCAGCAGATATATTATCCAGGTGAAAAGACAGTTGTGATTCTTTAAGGTACATGATTGAACAAACTTTTCTTTTATATTTGGATAAATGGAAAATAATTAGATAGTATGAACTAACTGGGATGAAGGCGCTTTATCTGAATGCGCGAAGCATTAGGAATAAAGTGGATGAGTTGGTGGCGCAGATTGACACAAATGGATATGATCTGGTGGCCATTACAGAGACGTGGCTGCAAGGTGACAGGGACTGGGAGCTGAATGTCCAGGGGTATCAAGTGTTTAGGAAGGATAGGCGGGAGGGAAAAGGGGGGGGGGGCGTAGCTCTGCTGATTAAGGATAGCATCAGGGTGGTAGCAAGGGATGATATTGGAGCCAAGGAGCAGAAGGTGGAATCGTTGTGGGTAGAGATTAGGAACAGCAAAGGGAGGAAGAAGCTGGTGGGTGTCGTCCACAGGCCCCCGAATAATGATCTGGAGGTGGGGCGGGCTGTTAACGCGCAAATAAGTGAGGCGTGCAGGAATGGGACGGCCGTAGTTATGGGGGATTTCAATCTGCATATTGATTGGTCGACCCATGTTGGACGCGGTGGGCTCGAGGCGGAGTTCTTGGAATGCTGCCGGGATAGTTTCCTGGAACAGTGTGTGTTGGAGCCGACGAGGGAGCGAGCTATCTTGGATCTGGTGCTATGTAATGAGGCGGGTAGAATTAGGGACCTTGCGGTGAAGGATCCTCTTGGGGAGAGTGATCATTGTATGGTGGAGTTTCTGGTGCAGATGGAGGAGGAGAAAGTGGGTTCCCGGACACACGTCCTTTGTTTGAACAGAGGGGAGTACGGTAGGATGAGAGAAGAATTGGCGAATGTGGACTGGGGGAGCGCGTTGGAAGGTAGGTCTGCTGAGGAGCAGTGGAGGATCTTTAAGGAGATCTTTCTTGGTGCTCAGCTGAAATTTATTCCGATGGTCAAAAAGGACCATAGGAGGAGAGGTAATAGGCCGTGGATAACGAAGGAGGTGAAGGAAAGTGTTAAATTAAAAGCGGAGGCGTTTAGAGTAGCTAAGAGTAGTGGGCGAGAAGAGGATTGGGAGAGGTTTAAATGTCAACAAAGATTGACAAAGAAATTGATAAAGAAGGGTAGGATAAACTATGAAGCTGGGCTAGCGCTTAATATAAAAAAGGACAGCAAGAGTTTTTATAAATATATAAAAAGGAAGAGGCTGGCTAGGGTGAACGTTGGACCCTTAGAGGATGAGAAGGGGGACTTAGTGGTAGGGGATGGGGATATGGCTGAGGTCTTGAATAACTTTTTTGTTTCTGTCTTCACGGAGGAGGACATGAATAATTTGCCGGATGTTAGAGATGGAAAGGTGGTAGGACTGGAGGGCCTCGATGACATTACTGTTACTAGAGAGGCGGTGCTCGACAGACTGGAGGGGCTGATTGTGGACAAGTCCCCAGGACCGGATGGAATGCATCCGAGGGTCCTGAAAGAAATGGCGGAGGTGATAGTGGATGCCTTGGTGGTTATTTTCCAGACGTCGCTGGATTCCGGGGAAGTGCCGGATGATTGGAAAACGGCTAATGTTACGCCGTTGTTTAAGAAGGGTGCCAGGCAAAAGGCGGGGAATTATAGGCCGGTTAGTTTAACGTCTGTTGTAGGTAAAATGTTAGAATCCGTCATCAAGGAGGAAATAGCGAGGCATCTTGAAGGGAATTGCTTGATAGAGCAGACGCAGCACGGTTTCCTTAAAGGGAAGCCGTGTCTGACAAATTTACTGGAGTTCTATGAGGATGTGTCTAGGGCGGTGGATAGAGGAGAGCCAGTGGATGTGGTCTTTCTTGATTTTCAGAAGGCGTTTGACAAGGTACCTCACAAGAGGTTATTGCAGAAGGTCAGGGGGCATGGAGTTGGGGGTAGGGTGTTAGCGTGGATAGAGGACTGGCTGTCAAATAGGAGGCAGAGAGTGGGGGTTAATGGGTGCTATTCGGATTGGCCGTTGGTAACTAGTGGAGTGCCCCAGGGGTCGGTGCTGGGGCCTCAGCTTTTTACCATTTATATAGATGATCTGGAGGAGGGAACCGAGTGTAGGGTGTCAAAATTTGCTGATGACACCAAGATTGGTGGAAAGGCAAATTGTGCGGAGGGTGGGGAGAGTCTGCAGAAGGATCTAGATAGGCTGGGCAAATGGGCCAGGAAATGGCAAATGGAATTTAATGTTGGCAAGTGCGAGGTGGTCCACTTTGGTAGGAAGAATGGTAGGAAGGATTATTACTTACGTGGAGAAAAACTGCAGCAGGCGATGGTGCAGAGGGACCTCGGGGTCCTTGTGCATGAGTCGCAAAAACCCAGCTTGCAGGTGCAGCAGGTGGTCAGGAAGGCTAATGAGATGCTGGCCTTCATCGCGAAGGGGATTGAATATAAAAGTAGGGAGGTCTTGCTGCGGCTGTGTAGGGCATTGGTGAGGCCACAGCTGGAGTACTGTGTGCAGTTTTGGGCGCCGTACTTACGCAAGGATATTTTGGCCTTGGAGGGAGTGCGGAGGAGGTTTACTAGGCTGATGCCGGAGTTGAGGGGGTTAAGCTATGAGGAGAGGCTGAATAAATTAGGCTTGTACTCGTTAGAGTTTAGAAGAATGAGGGGAGATCTCATTGAGACGTATAAGATGATGAATGGGATGGATAGGATAGAGGTGGAGAGACTCTTCCCGCTCAGAAAGGACAGTAGGACTAGGGGGCACAGCCTCAAGATAAAGGGGGGGCGGTTTAGAACGGAGTTGAGGAGGAACTTCTTCACTCAAAGGGTGGTGAATCTCTGGAATTCTCTGCCCGTTGAAGTGGTGGAGGCTACCTCGCTAAATATTTTTAAGACGCGGGTTGATGGGTTTTTGATAAGAGAGGGGATTAAGGGTTATGGGGAGAGGGCGGGAATGTGGAACTGAGCCACGACAGATCAGCCATGATCTTATTGAATGGCGGGGCAGGCTCGAAGGGCTAGTTGGCCTACTCCTGCTCCTATTTTTTATGTTCTTATGTTCTTATAAGGAGAGGCTGGTCAAACTAGGGTTGCTCTCTCTGGTGGAGGCTAAGGGGAGACCTGATAGAAATCTGTAAAATTGAGAAGCATAGATAGGGTTGACATCAGAATCTTTTTCCCAGAGTTGAAATGTCTAATATGAGGGGGCATGCAGCTAAGGTGACAGGGGAAAAAGCTCAAAGGTGATGTGAGGGGCAAGTTTTTTACACAGATTGGTAGGTGCTTGAGATGAGCTGCCAGAAATGGTGGTGAAGGCAGATACGATAGGGGCTTTTAGCTATGCACGTGAATATGCAAGGAATGGAAGGATATGTACCAAGGGCAGATAGAGGGATCGGTTTGATTTGGCATCATGTTTGGCACAACATTGTGGGCCGAAGGGCCTGTTCCTGTGCTGTACAGTTCTGTGTTCTACATAATGGATTGGGTGCAACAATTTACTGCTAAGAGACACTGTGGTCTGAGTTTTAAGTGCGAGTGGATTATAAAGCCCATTATGTGGTCTATTTTGCTACAAGCATCTTCTGATTTGTAGTAAATGGTGTTCAGTTTATTCAGTTGAGATGAAGGAACGCTAGCATGGAGTATTTGTGGCATTAGGTTGAGCTATTGCTATTTTGGGAGCCTGTTACATGGACGATTAAAACATCAGCAATGGAAAAGAAGCTCTTGTTTCTCAAACTACAGTTTTTGTCTAAATTAGAATGAATGTGTTTTTATTTCTGCAAATGCATACGGATTTTTGCTTTTCATTATTTTATATTTCTGTCAGTTTCACTGAATTTCCTTTTTTTAAGATATTTGTTTGCTGTAAACCCTGTTCCTTGACCAGAATATATTGAATGATCAACAGAAGTTTGATTTTTATGGCAACCTCAAAGTTAATCACATTATAGCATTGATGGATTGGGCAGTATCAGATGACCTTGAGCATTCTAGCAATTCAATTCTAATTAAATAGGCTGAAAACATTTTTAGGTTAATTTTATACTTCTAACTGGGGACACATTGGAGACCGGTCTCCTTGGGAATATTAGTGGTGCAGCCATATATACTTGAGGATTATTCTAGTCCGATTAGTTCTTTTCAGCAATTAGGTAGATAAAACGTATTAGCAGTGTGACTTGAAAGTATTTTTTTTGTAAGGTTATCTGAGAAAGTTTTCAGAAAGATCAAATATGATGTAGCTATTTATTGCAAGGCATAAATACTCAGATGATGTTTTTTCTGAATATTCTCGAAGTTTGCTTCTTGAATCAGTGGATGAAGTCTGCAGTAGCCTTTGTAGACTTACATAATGTATTTAGTCTGGGTTGTTGTCTAAGAGGGGAAAAAGTAATCTGTAAGGTTGCCAAAAAGTACATATGGGGAGAGAGCAAACTATGGGACTTGAAAAAGAATAGGATAATTATATAGCATTTTCTTAGAAATTGGTAACCATTGAACTGTGTAACTAACCAGGGATAGTGCATGGCACGTGGAGGAACAAACATGTCAGATGCCTTCCGAGGAGACTGCAGTTATGAGAGCTGGCATGTATAAGGCTGCAAATTAAGTGCAGATCCAAGGTTAAGGGCAGACACAATTAATAGAGAAAATAATATTGGAACAAGTCCAGCCACTGTGCAAGTTAGTTTTAAGGAGGCAGTAAGCAGTTTGAGACTCTGATTAGTGCCAAAAGGGAAAACCGCACAAAATTAAAAAAATGCTTGATGTTTCTGTGATGGGATGTGGCTTTAGGAAACTGATATTGATAATTGCGATACAAACCCATGCAAGCGGTCTTGTTGACGGACAGCAGAGGTAATCTTGCTCTGGACTGTCTGGCATTCGCTTTGCAAATTATGTTCCTGATTTTTCAGTGGTAAATGTGAAGGATGATTTTTGTGAATAAACTGACTGAATCTGTGAAGATTAATAAACATTCTTTTGGCTTGCCTGTGCAAAACAAGATGTTTTTTAAAACATTTAAAAGGAAGTTTTGTTAACTTGGGGAGTATCATGACTCTCTGATCCCACCAACCCAAAACTCCATATGAATTGGCTAAAATACTTGCTTTCTCAAACTATTTTGTTTTATTTGAAAATTCTCTTCCATTTCTGTCATCAGCACCATCTGTCTCAGCAAAACTCAAGCAAGTTTCATCAGAAGTATATTACTTCTGTATGAGAGGATTTTAATTTTTTTTGTTAGATTTTCTTTCTTTTTGCTCCTTCCCTTTTACAGCTGCTAACCTGATATCTCTGGAGCCAGTGGCAGGTTTATTAACATTTCCCATGTTGTGCTACTGTCCCTTTTTGTAAAGTGAATTATTTTCCTGTCCTGGTTACCAACTGGACTCAAACACTTAACCTTTTAGGTCTACACTATTATTTTCATACCTATTTGATCATGAAACCTTAAAATTTCTATGAAGATTTTAAAAAAATTTTATCTTTTTGGGTATATTTCTACCCAGAATTAAGAAATCTATTGATATACAACCAGTAATGCCACATTTGTTTTTGTAACATTATTTTTTTCTTTCGTAAAATTAAGTGAAATGACCTCTGAATTGTCAAACTGGTTCCTGACATCCATTATTGATGCACAGTTATTTCTTTTAAATGAGTATTAGGAAGGCCCCCACCATTGTCTTTAATCTCCACTATAAACTCCACACCCTAGCCACTGACTCCATCCATCTGGCAACTGTCTGATGCCGAATCAGACGTTTACTACCTTCATTATTTTTAACCCTAGGTTGAGCTTCTAATTACATACTAGCACCATCATCAAGATCACCTATTGGATTAACCTATCCCAAAGCTCTCCTGGCTGCTCTCCCATCTTCCATCCTCCATTAACTTGAGCTCATCTAAACATCTGCTGCTATCTGGTTCATCTTGTGCTTACTAGCCTACATTGGCTCTCAGTCTGGTTATGTCTCAATCTTAGTATTTTCATCCTTGTTTTCAAATCCCTCCATGGCCTTATCCAGTGCTATTTCTATACCTCCTTCAACTATGCAATCCTCTGAGATGTCTGTGTATTTCTGATTCTGGCGTTTTGCACATTCCCTGTTTTAAACACTCCATCATTGGCGGCTTTTCTTTCAGCTGTCAAGGCTCTATCACTTGGAATTCCCCCCTTTAAACCTCCTGCACCTATCTGCCCATCTTTCCTCATTTGCAAAGCTGACAGCTGCCAGTTTCCAGATGCCATTTTACAACTCATCCACTTCATCCTGGACCACAATATCACCTTCAATAACCAGTTCTTCATCCAGACATACGGAACAGCCATGGGGACCAAATTTGCACCTCAGCATGCCAATATCTTCATGCACAGATTTGACTTCTTCACAAGATTTCTTCACCGCACAGGACCTTCAACCGATGCTATACACTAGATACATCGATGACATTTTCTTCCTTTGGACTCATTGTGAATAATCACTGAAACAACTATATGCTGACATCAACAATTTCCATCCCACCATCAGACTCACCATGGACTACTCTCCAGAATTGGTTGCATTCTTGGACACACACATCTCCATTAAGGACAGTCAGCTCAGCACTTCACTGTACCGCAAGCCCACAGATAACCTCACGATGCTCCACTTCTCCAGCTTCCACCCTAAACACATTAAAGAAGCCATCCCTACGGACAAGCCATCCGTATACACAGGATCTGCTCTGATGAGGAGGATCGCAACAGACACCTCCAGACGCTGAAAGATGCCCTCATTAGAACAGGATATGGTGCTCAACACATCGATCGACAGTTCCAATGTGCCACAGCAAAAAACCGCACCGACCTCCTCAGCAGACAAACGCGGGATACGATGGATACAGTACCCTTCGTCGTCCAATACTTCCCTGGAGCAGAGAAGCTACGACATTCCTCCAGAGCGTTCAACATGTCGTTGATGAAGACGAACATCTCGCCAAGACCATCTCCACACCCCCACTCCTTGCCTTCAAACAACTGCACAACCTCAAACAGACCATTGTCTGCAGCAAACTACCCAGCCTTCAGGAGAACAGTGACCATGACACCACACAATCCTGCCACAGGAACCTTGGCAAGACGTGCCGGATCATCGACAAAGATGCCATCATCTCACATGAGAACACCATCCACCGGATATATGATACATACTCTTGCAACTCGGCCAATGTTGTCTACCTGATACGCTGCAGGAAAGGATGTCCCGAGGCATGGTACATTGGGGAGACCATGCAGATGCTACGACAACGGATGAATGAACACCGCTTGACAATCACAGGCAAGACTGTTCTCTTCCTGTTGGGGAACACTTCAATGGTCATGGGCATTCAGCCTGCGATCTTCAGGTATGTGTTCTCCAAGACGGCCTTCACAACACACGACAGCGCAGAGTCGCTGAGCAGAGACTGATAGCCAAGTTCCACACACATGAGGATGGCCTCAACTGGGATCTTGGGTTCATGCCACACTACCTATAACCCCCTGACTTGCCTGGACTTGCAAAATCTCACTAACTGTCCTGTCTGGAGACAATACACATCTCTTTAACTTCTGCTTAATACTGTCTCCACTTACTTTGTCTGTACCTTTTCAAGACTTGATTAGCTGTAAAGATGCGCATTTCAATCATTATTCTGTAAATTGAGTTGGTGTTTTTATATGCCCTGTTTGTGAAAAGATCCCCTACTCACCTGACAGAGGAGCAGCAAGCGCTCTGAAAGCTAGTGACGTTTGCTACCAAATAAATCTGTTGGACTTTAACCTGGTGTTGTAAGACTTCTTAGTGGGAATTGAACCCATACTGTTGGCATTACATCTGCATTCACAGTATTTAGCCTTTGTATTAGGAATATCAGTTGCCAAGAAGGGGGTTAAAAAGTCTACAGAGAAACATAGATTAAGTGAGTGAACAAAAGTTCTGCAGGTAGAGCATCATTTGGGAAATTTGGCAGGAAAAATGTCCACTTTGGCAGGGAAAATAGAAAGGCAGAGCGATTACAGAATGTGATGGTACAGAGGGAAGTGGGTGCCCTGGTATATGAGTCACCAAAGATTAGTGAGCAGGTACAGCAAATATTTAGGAAGGCAAATGGAATGTTTCTAATCATTGCAAGGGGCATGAAATATAAAATTAGGAAGCTCTTACTGCAGCTGTACAGGGCCTTGCTGAGACCACACCTGGACCACTGTACAGTTTTGGACTCCGTATTTGAAAAAGGATTCTACTGCATTTGAAAAAGTTCAGAGAAAGTTCACCCTTAGGTCACAGCTAGTGTGCAGTTTCTAGCACCATGCCATAGGAAGGATGTGATGTGGTAGAGGAGATTCACCAGGGTATTGCCTGGGCTGGAGTGTTTCAGCTATGAAGAGAGGCTTGTTAGGTTGGGGTTGTTCTCCTTCGAGCAAAGAAAGCTGAGGGGGAAGTTGATTGAGGTGCACAAAACTATGAAGGACATAGATAGGGTGGATAGGAAGAAACTTTTCACCTTAGTAAATGAGACGATTACTGGGGCATAGATTTAAGGTAAAGGGCATGAGATTTAGTGGGGATTTGAGAATAGCTTTTTTTCCCCCCCCCCCCGGGGTGTTGGAAATCTAGAATTTTTCACCTGAAAGGTGATAGATGTGGGAAGCCTCAAAAGATTTAAGAAACATTTAGATGAGTGCTTGGAATGTCAGAGCATAAAAGGCTGTGGGCCAAGTGCTGAAAAGTGGGATTAGAATAGATGGATGCTTGATGGCCAGCACAGACAACAGGCCAAAACAGCCTCTTGCTGTGCTGTAAAGCTCTGACTATGACTCTAACACTCATCTCATTCCTGGGATAAAGAGTTTATATTACGAAGAAAGGTTGAACAGGTTAGGTATGTATCCATTGAATTAGAAGAATGAGAGGTAATCATATTGAAACATAGAAGATCCTGAGGGGACGATAGGGTGCAGGAAGATGTGTCCTCTTGTGGGCAAGGCTAGAACTGGGGGACACATTTGAAGGAAATGAGGTCTCCCTTTCAAGATGGAGATGAGAATTTTTTTATTTCACGGTGGATCATTAATCTGTAGAATTTTCTTCTCCAGAAAGTAATGGAGTTGAGTCAGTGAATTTAATCAAGGCTGATCGAGACAGCTTTTTGATGGACAAGAGAGTTGAGGATTATGAGGGGGTGGCACGTACAGGAAAGTGGGGTTGAGATCATAATCAGATCAGCCATGACCTTATTGAATTGTGGAGCAGACTCAAAGGGCTGGATAGCCCACTCCTGCTCCCAAATTCTATAAAGTTTATTTATTAGTGTCACAAGTAGATTTACATTCACACTGCAATAAAGTTACTGTGAAAATCCCCTAGTTACTGCACCCCAATGCCTGTGCAGGTACACTGAGGGAGAATTTAGCATAGACAATGCACCTGATCTGCACATCTTTGGACTGGGAGGAAACCGGAGCACCTGGAGGAAACCCACACAGACACGGGAGAACTTGCAAACTCCACAAAGACAGTGACCCAAGCCAGGAATTGAACCTGGGTCCCTGGTGCTGTGAGGTAGCAGTGCTAACCACTGTGCTACCATGCTGCCTCTATATGCCCCTATTATATTATGTTTTTTTTCTTGCCTATTTGATTTAATATGACTATAAATGCATTTGATTTGCTCGGTTAATTTGTATGCTTGCTGATGTCAACATTGTTTTAAGAGGTTATGTGGCAGCAATTAAGATGTTATTAAAAGGTTGCTTAGACTGGAATGGCCATAATTTAAGGTTTTGTGGCAAATTTAGTCCTTACCTACCATGCAAAAAGAGAGACCTCATGCTATTCAGTTTTCGATGGTCAGCCAGGCAGTAAGTCACCTTCTCGCTAATGATGGAATGACACAGCTTGGATAGCAGCCTTGGGATGTAATCTTGCGTCTGTCCATTGCCTGACTTTACAGCACCATTTGTACATTAAAAAAGTGCTTACTATTAGTTTCACAGTTATTTTAATAAATTCTAACCTAATCACTTTAATCCAGAAAAGTGCTTTTTGCACATTTTATAGCAGAGATGTGGTAACCATGAAATTTTTGTGTAGGATGAGCAGAAGTTGCACGAGAGAAGATCTTAAACTATCACTGTTGGCTTGTGTTTCCATTTATGTAAATCTGACTACAAATAGTTATTGTCTCTTCAGATTTTCTGGATTTTTCAAAATTCACTTACGGGCTGTGGGCGTCACTGACTAGGCCAGCATTTGTTGCCCTTCGGAAACACAGAAAATAGATACAGGAGTAGGCCATCCGGTCCTTTGAGCCTGTACCACCATTCAATATGATCATGTCTGATCAAACGCTTTCAGTATCCCAGTCTCACTTTCTCTCCATACAGCTTGATCCCTTTAGCCACATATGTCTCTTGAACATATTTAACGAATTGGCCCGAACAACTTTCTGTGGTGGAGAGTTCTACAAGTTCACAACTCTGAGTGAAGAAGTTCTTTGTCATTTTATTCCTGAATAGCTTATCCCTTGTTCTTAGACTGTGACACCGAGTTCTGGACTTTTCCAACATTGGGAACATTCTTCCCACATTTAGCCTGCCCAGTCCCCATCAGGATTTTTATTTGTTTCTATGCAATCCCCTTTAATTCTTCTAAATGCCAGTGAATACAAGCCCATTAGATCTAGTCTCTCTTCATAAGCCATTCCAGGAATCAGTCTGGTGAACCTTCACTGGACTCCCTCAATAGCAAGAATGTCCTTCCTCAGACTAGAAGACCAAAGCTCCACACAGTGCTTGTGGCATCATCAAAGCCCTGTATAACTGCAGCAAGACATCATTATTCCTGTACTCAAATCCTCTTGCAGTGAAGGCTAGCATATCACTAGTTTTCCTCACTGTCTGCTGTACCTACATGCCAACCTTCAGTGACTGTTTGTTTGACTTTGAAACTCAGGTTACATTGTGCTTCCCCTTTTCCTAATCTGTCACAATTCAGATCATCTTTCTTTCTGTTTTTTGTCACCAAAGTGGATAACCTCACATTTATCCACAATATATTTTATTTGCCCACTCAGCAATCCAGTTCAAGTCATCCTGCAGTCTCTTAGCATCCTCTTCACAGCACACACTGCCACCCAGCTTAGTATCGTCTGCAAACTTGAAGATACTGCATTCAATTCCTTCATCCAAATCATTAATGTATATTGTGAATAGTTGGGGTCCCAGCACAGAACCCTGTGGTACCCCACTAGCTGCTGTCTGCCACTCTGAAAAGGACTCATTTATTCCCACTCACTGCTTCCTGTCTGCCTAGCAGTTCTCTATCCGCATCAATATATTATCCCCAATGTCATGAGCTTTAATTTTGCTCACTAATCTCTTGTGTGGGACTTTGTCAAAAGCCTTTTGAAAGTCCAGATACTTAACATCCACTGGTTCACCCATAACCACTCACATCCTCAAAAATTCCAGATTTGTCAAGCACCAATTCCCTTTTGTGAATCCAAGCTGACTTGGACCGATTCTGTCACCGCTTTCCAAATGCTCAGTTGTTACATCCTTAATCCTGATTCCAGCATTTTCCCCACCACCGATGTCAGGCTAAAAAGGTGATGGTGAGTTGCCACCTTCAACTACTGCAGTTTCTGTGGTGTTGAACGCCCACAATATTGTTAGAAAGTGAGTTCAAGAATTTTGATCCAGCAACAGTGACGGAACAGCAATATACTTTCAAGTCAGGATGGTGAGTGACTTGAAGGGGAACATAGAATCCTACAGCGCAGAAGGAGGCCATTTGGCCCATCGAATTTGCACCAACCACAATCCCCATAACCCTATTCATTTACCCTAGTTATTCCTCCTGACACTAAGGTCAACTTAGCATGGCCAATCCACCTAACTCGCACATCTTTGGACTGTGGGAAGAAACCGAAGCTCCTGGAAGAAACCCATGCAGACACTGGGAGAATGTGCAAACTCTACACAGGCGGTCACCTGAGACTGGAGATTGAACCTGGGCCCCTGGTCTGTGAAGCAGCAGTGCTAACCACTGTGCCATTGTGCTGCTCCACTGCTTCTCTAATCTTCTTGTCAAAATGGACAAGTATACATTTTCCCACATTATACTCCACATAGACAGAGACCCAAGCCAGGAATCGAACCCGGGTCCCTGGTGCTGTGAGGCAGCAGTGTTAACATTCCAGGTGGTGGTGTTACTGGACATCTGCTACTCTTGTCCTTCTAGATGGTAGTGGTCGTGGGTTTTGAAAGCTTGGAAAGTTCTACATTGAGTCAACTAAAAGGCTACAAAGCCCTGATTTATCATGCAACACAAACATTGCTGAATATAAAACTATATTCATTGTTGAATATGATTAATGCATTAGTATATTATTTTAACAGGGGTTATAATTTACTTTAAATGGTAAAATATCTGGCAAAATAGTAGAGGAATATTGTACATTATGGAGCATTACTCTGCTAATATCTAAGGTATAGCAAAGTATAAGAAATGTACAGAAAAAATTGTCAACTTACTGCATTGAGGATTACCTGAGTCTTTAACATTAGCTTGTGCACAAATGTATCTTCTCCCATGAAGTTAGAGTCATAAGCTATTCAGTTTTACACTGACATGAACCTCTTAAATATTGGAACTATGATAGTTTTGCCCTTTGTCAGTACAATTCTTCAATAAATTAATTTGGATAGATATGTAGGAGTATCTGATTTTTTCACAACTGGCATTCAGTTAGTGTTCTGGTGAGTTCCTTAATGTGAGATGTTCAGATGTTGTGCAATGAGGATCAGTTTATGATCTTTAATTCTTTATGCCTTTTATATAACTTGCACAATTCCAATTTTTCAGAGGATTCTTCATTGGGCAGTGGCCTTCAGTAATGGTAGCAGCTGTTAATGTACTTCATGTCCTTATGGCATGGTTCATTGTATAAGGTCTGTGATACTATTAGCATAAATGTATTGAAAAATATTCTGCAGTTGAGCAAGTCAATGCTGAATTTTCTGTCTAAAATCTTGGCTTTTCTTGGTGCCTTGATGGATTTGGAAATTTTGGAATTACCTGTTGGACTATCCCTCGTTTTCCACTTTTGTTTTGTAGGGAAAATTCAGTAAGATAAATTTACCCGTTTAGAGACTTTGATTTACACTCAGCCTGGACAGTCAGTTAGTGTAAGACTTCTGTCTGAAAACTGTGCTCAAAATTGGTAACTCTGACAGTTTGTTTAGTTCCCACTAAACAAGAGACCACATAACAAAAACATTCTAGCGTTTAATTCTCAAACTTGATATTATCTGGCAAATGCTGAACTAAAAAGTTAGCTTGTTTATGTTACTTAGGCCCGAACTTGAAAAGGGATAGGAGAAGAAAGTCACTTTATTTTCCCACCAAGCTAGTTAATAAGGCTCTTTTTATGAATCTCACTTTAAAATTCAGGGGTTTTTGCACTGCAGTGTATTCAGTATTGCAATTTCTCTGACTGTTGATGGTCTACAGTGTTAAAATTTCTCACTGTGGTTAAGAAAAAGATAATGGCTGGAATTTTACTGCCACCCCCCCTCCAAAATTGGGGTGGGCATGGCTCGCAAAACGGCATTCTCCATTGGCTTCAGGCAGGATCTTACAAGTCTCAGGCCGCTGAGGCAGTAAAATTATGGCAAATCAACAAGAAGGTTCTTTTTTAAAAATACGCCAGGATGTCCCTACACCGCTGCACTTTGCAGAGAAGTCATGGAGTGGAGATGCCGGCGTTGGACTGGGGTAAAACAGAAAGAAATCCCACAACACCAGCTTAAAGTCCAAACAGGTTTATTTGTAGCAAAAGCCGCAAGCTTTTGGGACAGGCTGTCCCTTCGCCAGGTGGCTGGGAGTTCTCTCCTTAAATCACAGCTGGAGTATTGTGAGCAGTTCTGGACCGTGTACTACTTTGGGAAGGTTGTATTGGGCTTGGATGGATTACAGTGTAGGTTTTATTCGATCAGGGGATGTGGTGTCACTGGGCCAGCATTTATTGCCCATCCCTAATTGCTTTTGAACTGAGTGGTTCATTAAAGCATTTCAGAGGGCAGTTGAGAGTCAACCACATTGCTGGGGGTCTGGAGCCACATGTAGACTAGATCATGTAAGGGTGCAGGTTCCTTTCCCTAAAGGACATTAGCAAACCAGATGACTTTTTATGACAAGTGATATTAGTTTCACAGTCTTCAGTGGACTTTTAATTCCAGATTTTTATTGAATATAAATTTTACTATCTGCCGTGGTGGGATTCAAACTCAGATCCCCAGTGCATTACCTTGGGTTTTCTGCATTAGTCGTCCAGTGACAGTATCACTACACCACCACTCCCAGCCACCTGACGAAGGGATAGCCTGTCCCAAAAACTTGCAGCTTTTGCTACGAATAAACCTGTTTGGAGTTTAAGCTGGTGTTGTGGGATTTCTTTCTGCTTTGTAGAGAAACCAACCTTCTATCTGTAACAGCCTCGATTGTAAAGCTTTCTTGGCTTCCATCAGGAGTTTACTGTGTGCAAAATGCTTCATTGCATGAATCTCTGAAACTTTTCTTCCAAAAGTTGCTTTATGATAGTTCTACTCGATCTGTATTTTGACTGATGGCATTATTTCCCAACCTTTAGATTCATGAACACACCGTGGAAATTCTATTTTAGATAGTAATGAGTACTTATTCAGCATTGACCAAAAATAAATCTACTGGTCATGTGCTCTAGGCCTCATAACATTATATGGTAATTTGCTATGTTATAGATTATACCTGAAGAATTGATTAAATTGTATAAATAACAAAATATCCAGTTACAGAATTAAATAACTTGTACAACTCAAACATTATTAGCATCAAACAGACACAACATTTCTTGCCATTCTTGGTAGACTACGTCTTAGTCTTTCTTTGGTTCAGAAGGTGCTTGGACAGCAAGATTTCAAATAATGCATAATAAAGTGACCTGTGACATTTGATCATTCAGTGAATTACTCTGCAATCTTCAGCAAACAGTTTCAGCTGTAAAAAAATTTTTAAAAAGCACATCACTTCCAGATTAATCATTATTAACCAGTCATCCGGTTACTAAAATGTGTATTCTATAAACAAAGATTACAAATCTTGGTCATGGAGTTTGCTTCCTTCCAGTAGAAGACCCTTGTAACCTACTTGTTCACAGGTGAATTTTATACTTCAGAATGTAATACCCATTTTATGTCAGAATAGTGATTGGCAGGGATTCTGAGACTTTGTAAATATTAACTGCTTTTGATCAAAATTCATGAATTTATTTTCTATTTAGTTTTATTTTCAGCTTTGCTGCTACTTTTGGGCGCATAAGCAGCTCGAATAAGTTTTTTGTTACTGCTATGCCAGAAACCTAATTCTCGTCCTGTTGGGCATAACTTTTAATTATGTCAGGTATTTAAAAAAAAATCCTAAATTTTAAAGTGGCTGCTGAGACCTTTCTGTCTCTTTTAAGCTAACTTGGCAGATGAGAAATCCTTGGAAACAGGTAGACCTCCCGCTTAACATCTTGTCCATTATGATTTTAATGGAAAGTAAAATGGTGGAGTATAAAATCAGCATTTACATCCAAACTCCTCTATTTCCCCATGGATTAAATCAAATGTGCCCACTTTGTTACAAAACTCTCTTCTTATCACAGTTTACATACAGCTTATTTTAGCTTGTTCATCTAAAAATCATAGAATCCCTACAGTGCAGAAAGAGGCAATTCGGCCAATCGAGTCTGCACCAACAACAATCCCACCCAGGCCCTATCCCTGTAACCCCACGTATTTACCCTGCTAATCCCCCTGACATGAAGGGGCAAATTTAGCATGGCCAATCAACCTAACCCACACGTCTTTGTACTGTGAAAGGAAATCGGAGCACCTGGAGGAAACCCACACAGATCTGTGGAGAACGTACAAACTCCATACAGTCACCTGAGGCCAGGATTGAACCTGGGCCCCTGGCGCTGTGAAGCAGCAGTTCTAACCACTGTGCCACCATGCCGCCCTACTGCTTCTCTAATTTTCCTGTCAAAGTGGACAAGTACACATTTTCCCACATTATCGTCCATCTGCCAAATTATTTCTTAATGGATTTCAGATTTTGCTTCCGATCTATAAATCACTGTACTGGCCAAATAAACATCCTGACATCAACTTGGCATTTACCTTTTTGATTAGTTCATAGCACCTGTGCTTTGCCTTGATTTAATCTTAAATGGTGATATGAATTTGCTTTTCAGTACTGAGTCTTCATCTCCATTCAAAGCTGAAAAGCCCAGGCCACTCTAATCCCTTTTAATTCTGTATCTTAAATGTTTCCAACTTTAGGAAAGATGTAGTGTAGTGATATTGTCACTGGACTACTAATGCAGAAAACCCAAGGTAATGCACTGGGGACCTGGGTTTGAATCCCACCATGGCAGATAGTGAAATTTATATTCAGTAAAAATCTGGAATTAGAAGTCTATTGATGACTGTGAAACCAATGTCATTTGTCATAAAAAGTCATCTGGTTTGCTAATGTCCTTTAGGGAAGGAACCCTGCACCCTTACATGATCTAGTCTACATGTGACTCCAGACCCACAGCAGTGTGGTTGACTCTCAACTGCCCTCTGATATGCTCTAATGAACCACTCAGTTCAAAAGCAATTAGGGATGGGCAATAAATGCTGGCCCAGTGACACCACATCCCCTGATCGAATAAAACCTACACTGTAATCCATCCAATCCCAATATAACCTTCCCAAAGTAGTGCATTGCCCAGAACTGCTCACAATGCTCCAGCTGTGTTCTAAGTAGGGTTTTGTATAGCTGTAGCATGACTTCTAATATTTCATACTCTAATCCTCTAGATATAAAGACAAACATTCCTTTAGTCTTTTTGATCTATGTTTGTTTTTGTCAATGAAATTTTAATGATCTGTGTTCATAGACACCAAAGTCTCTGACCATCTTCGCTTTTGCTTTTCACCATTTAAAAATAGCCTGATGTCTTTTTAGACCAAAGTAGATAACTTCAAATTTACCAATATTGAAATCTATTTGCCACAATTTTGCTCATTCAAAGTTTTGACAAAAGGTCATCTGGATTCGAAACATCAGCTCTTTTCTCTCCTTAGAGATGCTGCCAGACCCACTGAGATGCTCTAGAATTTTCTCTTTTGATTTGAGATTCCAACATCAGCAGTGTTTTGCTTTTCCCCTGTGCACTATTTCAAATTGGGTTCCTTCAGCACAACCTTACAAATAAATCCATGCTGCTGCTCGCTAATCAACTGAAAGATTTCAAGATGCTCAGCCACTCTATCCTTAGACTTTAATGTCTGCTGTCAGGAAATTGCTAGTCTAATTGGAATATAATTCTCTGGTTTTTCCTCTCTCACTTTTTTCTTATAGCATGCAATTTTCCAACTGAAGGAATGGGTCCGAAATTAAAAAAACTTTACAACATCCTATTTGCTTTAAAACCATGGATTGGAAACCATCTGGCCTTGGGGATTTGTCTGTCTTTAGTGCCATTATTTTCTACATTGCTGTTAATTTTTTTTACATTAACTATAGTGAGTTTGCACCTTTGATTTAAAATTAGTTCCCTTACGGTATCTGGCACGCTGTCCTCTTCTCGTATTATAAATGCTGATACACAATCCTTATTCCAAAAGTCCATTTCCTGATTTTAATTTATAATATAACAGTTCCAGTTTTTAAAGAGGCCCACATTGATTTTAAATATCCTTTTCCCCCAGTACAGTTATAAAGGGTTTTTGTGTTGCTATTGAAATTCATTCTAAATTTCTTTTCATTGTCCCTTTTTATAGCTCTCACCATTTGCTTTGTTAACCTTTGCCGTTCCTTGTCTCTTTCCCTTTTACCCGGATCTATGCCACTTCTTATTGGCATTTTTGTATGCTCTTTCTTTTAGTTTAGTGTTATCCCCCACCTCTTCAGTCATTAATGGCTGCTTTTTTTTTTGCAAAGAGAACTTCTGTCCTTTGCATGAACGTTTCCTATTATGGTGAATTGTTTCATCAAGTAATATATTCCTTCATAAATAGCTATCTATTCAAATTAAAAGAGCTCTAATAGTTTGGAAACTGCCACAAATTTGACAGGTTTTCACTCAGCCCTTGAATCCACATGATGGAATCTGTTACTGGTTTCGGATAGATAAATGTAATTTCTCAGAGTGTTGTGAGACTTTGGAATTTTCTTCTTCAAAAGCTGGTAAAGGCAGAATCGTTGAATATCTTAAGAGTTGGATAGATTCTTGATAAGCAATGGGGTGAAAAGTTATCTATTGGGCATGGGCAGGAATGTGAAGTTGAGGTTAAAATTAGATCAGATATGGCCTTATTGAATGGCAGAGTAGGTTCGAGGGGCTGAATGGCCTACTCCTGTTTCTAATTTATGTTTGTCCAATTATCATATCTTTGCTACAGCCTGTTTGATCTGTAGGAAAGGAACTGTTACAAATCATTATCTCTTTGTTTACTCAGATGTTGAGACTGTTGACATTTGGTTTTGACATTTTTGAAGAAATTAGCTGAATTTCAAAGGGAAACATACCCTTCTAGTCCCTCACTCTGCTAGTGCTTATCATTCCTTTTCAGTGTTACATGTACAAATTTCTGATCCGGCACTGGGGTTACTGCGAGGTTGAAGTTTATTTTTCCCCCACGCAATCTTCCCAAAAATGACCAAACCAGCATCAAAAATCAAAAAACTAAAATGCAGATTACATCCACCATAAATCAAGTTTTTGTGATCTCTTGGGCTGGTTTAAAAACTATCTCGTTGGAAGCTGGCCCAGCCCACAAAACCTGCCACACCGCCAAATCAAATTAATTACCATGGCAATTTTCAGCTAATTACCCAGTTTGCAAACCTTTGAAAAGCCTCATAAAATTACCTTTTTTGGCACTGTCATTATTAGGCACCTTTTCAAAATCTATTAGATATTGAAAATATTTACTTTTTCAAGCTGACTATTGTAAAACAATTAAACTTTAAATGATTCTGTATAGATTGTTGAAGTCACTTCCAGTTATTTAAAATCGGGTTACTCACACAGGGTGCACTAAACTCTGATTAAAAATGCTTATTTTATATGATAAACTAATTTTCAGCTTTGTAAATTAAACTGGACTAGGTTGCCACTCTTAAATATACAATAGAACATACCTATTTTAAGGCAAATTTCATAAAATCTGAAATGTTAGCCGATTGTAAGAGCTCCTAATCTGGCATGTATGAACAATAAAACAGTAAGACTAAGAACTTTCCATGTCCAGTCTCATTGGGAGACAGACACCTTTGTTGAAGCTGTCTTTCTAAAAAAAAACTCCCATGCTGTAAGGAGGAACTCTTGAAGTGAAGAATAACTTTAAAGTTGTAGCCTACTTGTGAGTACTTATCCTGTATTAATGTTCTCTTTGAATACGTGTTTTCTCCTTACCTGAACCCAGTCTCTGTTTTTTCTTTCACTCTTCCCCATCCCCATCTACCCCATTCAGTTTTACAGTACTAACTTTGCTCCGAGGAAATGTTTCTTTTTTAACTACGATATTCCCCATCTTTCTGCCAATTTTCTTTTTTCAGTTCAATGCAGATGATTGAAGAGCTACTAAGACCTGATGTAGCCAATTAAAAATTGCCATCCTAACACAGATTTGTTTTTAATCCCTATATGTTCGCAGATCTCTGTTCAAAGGTAGGCTTCTAACACAGTATCACAGTGGTTAGCACTGCTGCCTCGCAGCGCCAGGAATCCAGGTTTAATTCCCGGCTTGGGTGACTGCCTGTGTGGAGTTTGTGCATTCTTCCCATGTCTGTGTGGGTTTCCTCTTGGTGCTCCGGTTTCTTCCCACAGTCCAAAGATGTGCAGGTTAGATTGATTGACCATGCTAAATTGACCCTAGTTTTGGATGGATTAGCAGGATAAATATGTGGGGTTGCGGGGATAGGGTGGGATTGTTGTCAGTGCAGGCTCGATGGGCCAAATGACCTCCTTCTGTACTGTAGGGATTCTATGATGATTTCCTGATAAAAGTTCATTCTGTGGCTTGTAATATGGTTGTAGACAAGTAATGTGCAATTAGAATTCTGGATATAGCTGAGTCGAAAATTTCTTTAACGCTGCTATTTGCAAGAACTTTGCTAGAACATATGACCAGCCATTACCTGGGCTGTTGTACCAGAATTTTCTGGTCAGTGTTTACCACACATTGTCTGGAAAATTATGTAAAGCATCTATTGCCCACATTGTTGATTACAGTGGAGTGAAATGGCCCAGAATTCCTGAAACTGAAGTACGGGTCCACCCATGTGAAATAAGAAAGTTATTTCAAAAATACGCAGACTGATCATTTAGCTCCTATTTCTCTTCAGATGGACAGGATGCTACAATTTGTTTTCTTCCCCTCTTTTTCCTGGAACTTCAGACACCACACAATGAGGCTGCTCTCTCGTGCTTCATCTAAAAGACCATTGTTCACATGGGTCTTGATTGCAAGTATTGGCGAGCTACTCGATTGTGCCCAATCCTGTTGTTCCCTAGACCATTCATGCGTATTACCAACATTGAAATGTAATCCATGTCTGAGCCCAGACCAGTTTTGCCCTTCCCCAGCAGAGGGGAGCTACTTGTTAGAGTGACAGTGTTCCACTTCAGATCAGGGATCAAATCATGATCCTTCCTGCTCTATCTAGCTCATGACAGCATAAGAAAATGAGCAGGAGTAGATCCCAAGAGCCTGTTCTGCCATTTGGCAAGATCATTACTGACCTTCAATTTCTGTCCTACTTTCCCTTCAGATCCCCACATCCCATAGTTTCCTTAAAGTTTAAAATCTATTGATCTCAGCTTGAATATACTGTGACTAAGCATCCATGATTCGCTAGGGTACAGAAATTTATATTCGTAACACTTTGAGCAAAGAAATTTCTCCACATCTTAGTCCTAAATGGCTAACCCCCTTATCCTCAGACTATGAGCCTAGTTCTAAACTCTCCAGCCAGGGTCTCAGCATCTGCCTTGCAAAGCCCTTTCAAAATCTTTTATGTTTCACTGACATTGCTTCTCATTCTTCTAAACTCCAGAGAGTATACATCTATTCCACTCTATCTGTCCTCGTAGGACAACCCTGTCATTCCAGGAATCAATCTAGTGAGCCTTTATTACACCGCTGTTAAAGCAAGTTTATCCTGTATAAATCTCAGAATTAAAAGGCCCGATTTTAACCCTGTTCACACAACCTGAATGGTGAATGGCTTGCTGTCCACCACGTCCACCCACTTGCATAGCTGCAGCTACATCTTGAACTCTGAGTTAGAGTATTTGAGATAGATTTTAGTGCTCCCTTTCCTGCCCATCAAAAAAGGTTTCAGTGGAAGTTAAAATAATAGGGGTGTTGGACGGGAACCTTCATGTATTAACACCCTCTCTTCATCACCACCCACCATCTTAACTTAATAACTCAGCTGCAAACAGGCACAGGGGGACAGACCTATCAAGGCAAGTGTGAACCTATTGGCTATTTATATCTTGTTCTTCAAAACCGCAATTATATTTTAACTTCTGGATTCGAGGGGCCCATGTTAGGGCATCTCAACAGTTGAAAAATACCAGCATCAGAGAGTAGCCAGTAGAGGCCAAAGTTTATAAATATAAGTTTTCTTTTGTGGGCACCACCTTTTGTACAAGATGAGTAAGAATTCTCTTGCCAAATGCATGCCAAACTTTAGATGACTGTGCACCAAATTACTAATCAAGCTAGTGTGAATGTTTATTTTCTACATTCCCTCACCCATTGAGATCTGTTGAAGGAACCTTTAGCACCAGCGGATGGTTGTAGATGATAGAAAAGGCCTATGATAAACTCTTAATTACATTTTGAGATAAGCCTATAAGGAAAACTTGACAACTACCGGACGACACAATAAATAATCCAAGAAGTTAAATGTGGAAATACATGGGTATTATATATGATAACACTTTATTTGGGCAATAATTTAACTGAACTAGTATTTTATGTATTAGGAAATGCTGATTTGAGCTGTGATGTGGAGATGAATGATGAGTACTATACCAGTAAACTAATTGCTGGGCTTTTAGAAATCATTGGGTTTGGCTTCATTACCAAATTCTTATGCATGTCCAAAGTTTTGCTCAAGTATTGCTGAAATGTGGTAATGAGCAGGGTTTGAAATAAAGACATGAAGATACACAATGTGTAGCCTTGTTTACTAGGTTGGTTCCTGGAATCAGAGGCAAAGTAATTAGGTTTGTACACTCTGGAATTTAGGAGACTGAATGGTGATCTCATTGAAAGGTACAAGATCCTGAATGAAGTTTGATAGGATTGACGCTGAGGTTGTTTCCTCTGCCTGGGAATCCGAAGCACCAGGGCGTAGTCTCATACTTGGCACCTTTAGGATGGTGTTGAGAAGAAATTTCTTCACTCAACGGGTTGCAAATCTATGGAAGTCTCTACCTCAGCTGGCTGTGGATGCTTTGAATATATTTAAACCTGGGATTTTTTGGTCTCTCGGAAACAAGGGACATGGTGAGCTGACAGAAAAGTGAAGTTGAGGCAAAAGATCAGAAAGATTCACCATGATTATATTGAATGGTGGAGCAGGTTCAAAGGCTGTATGGTCTATTTCTGCTCCAACTTCCTATCTTCTGATGTCTTGTAGTTGATTTGGGACATGTCAAGGTGTAGCAATTCCTTATGTTGTAGGATGTGAGCATGTTCTGATGTCACTTGAAGATTGTATTGGAGGTGGGGTAGGTGGTGAGTGAGTACTGAATTCAGACAAGTTGCAACTGTAGCTAAGAAAAAAGATAGAGACTGACTTACTGTACACTGGTTTTTTCCTTGCTTCTGGGCAGAAAATGATTGCTATTTTATGCTTGGCCTTAAAAGAATAGAGGGGGAAAAACTGCCAAGATATGGTGGTAAAAGTAAAAATATGAAAGGCTGGTAACTAACTGTACTTTTCTTGTTTTTCTATAGCATCACCGCTGCTGCTTTTTGCAAATAGGCGGGATGTCAGATTGGTAGATGCAGAAACAGTGAGACCTGAATCTACTGTCGTGGTCAGCGGTCTGGAGGATGCAGCTGCAGTTGACTTTTTGTACTCTGAAGGCGCAATTTATTGGACTGATGTGAGTGAAGAAGCTATTAAACAAACAAATGTGAACCAAACGGGGAATGTACAGAAAGTGATCATTTCTGGTCTTGTTTCACCGGATGGATTGGCTTGTGACTGGTTAGGCAAGAAGCTTTATTGGACAGACTCTGAAACTAATCGGATAGAGGTTGCCAATCTTGATGGAATTACTCGAAAGGTCCTTTTCTGGCAGGATCTTGATCAGCCAAGAGCTATTGCACTTGATCCACAACATGGGTAAGTGTTTCATTTTTGTTTTGCTTCTTAATTTTGAAAATTTAATAGTTTGTGATTTTTGAATTTTGGCATAAAAATAGAAATGTGATACATATTGCCCCGGTGCTGCAATCTTTTCAAAGGTATTATTTCCTTGCTGTGCAACTGAACAGATGTTTAGACTTAACCAAAAGTGCCATGGCATGCATTCAGACAAGGCCAACCTTCAACAAAGGCTAAATTTAAGTTAATATGGGAATAAAGGACAGTATTGTTATTTCACCTTCCCGTTTAGAAGTCTGTTTCCCTCTCGATAATCTCTACATACCACTGGAATAGCCCATCAGGAATATCTTTATTTTCAGTACGATTCCACTGCAGCCACCTGAGATTTAATTTCAATTTATTTTTTCTACATTTTATAAGAAAAGTGGATTTTAAAAAATATTAATGTGGGATGTCATGAATTCGACAGCCTCCATTTGATGTTTGTCAGGATAATGCACATTTTTTTAACGTAAGTAAATGAACTATGCTTTGGCAATATTGTCAGCTGACCTGTAGCAGCCTATTAGCAACTTGTGATTCGAGGATGTAGGATGGATTTGCTTGTCAGTCTGTTAACACGGTAGAATTTGGGAAGGCAGTCAGCACCTATAGAGCCATAGTTCATTATGAAAAGAAAACATTGCAAAAATATTTTGATTGTTGCTTTTTCTAGTCCTTTCCTTTTTTATTATGTGAAGAGAAGTCCAAGAGCCAGGTGATTTAAGTAATTGATAATAATGGGATCCTTACGAAAGGGAAGAATAAAAGAACATTATAGAAACAAAAGCATTCGTAATGACTAGTCAGCATATATTTCAAAAGGGAAAATTTTTCTCAATCAACCTTATTAATTTTATTTACAGAGGCAATGGATTGAATGGAAAGTGGTAATGCAGTAGATGTAATTTATCAGGACTTTCAAAAGGGCTTCAATAAGGTCCCCCATTATAGACTAATGAACAACATCAGAGAATGAGGAGTCAGAGGACAAGTTGCAGAGTGGATTGCTAACTTGCTTCAAGACAGAAAACAGAGTGGAAGTACAGGGGTAGTTATTCAGAGTGAGGAAAGATGGGAAGAGGTGTTCCACAAGGATCATAGCTGGTGCCGCTTCTGTTCACTATTTACATCAACAATTTGAACTTTGAAATCAAAGCCATAATTTCTAAATTTGCAGATGACACTAAACTATGGGTAGCGATCAATTCCAAGAAAGACTACAACAAATTACAGGAGGGCATTAATAATCTTTCAGAATCAATAAATTAATGGTAAATGAAGTTCAATGCAATTATGTGGTAAGAAGAATAGGGAGGACATTTATTATTTGTTAGGTACACAAGTCTTGATGAAATTGAGGAAAATAGACCTTGGAATGAAAATACAGCAATCACTGAAAGTTGTGCCACAGGGTAGCAAGGTTATACAAAAAGCAAACCAATCACTTGGGTTTATTTCTCCAAAGGATAAAATTGAAAAGCAAGTAAGTTATGCTAATTTTTTATTAAATCTTAACCACTGCTTCGAATTCTGGTCACCACATTAGAAATAAATATAGAGGCACTGGTGAGGGTGCAAAGAAGATTCACAAATGTATGGGTATACATATCAGGCAAGGATGGACAAACTGGATCTCTTTTTCCCTTAAGCAAAAGGCCAAAGGTGGCCTAGTAAACAGTCTTTAAAATTATGAAAGATTTTGATAGACTTGATACACAGAGGATGTTTCTCCTTGTAGGGAAGAGCATAATTAGAGACCATCAATATATGATCATTTTGAAGCCTAATAGGAAATTCAGAAGAAATTGCTTTATTCAAGGAGTTGTGGGAATGTGGAATTCACCACCACAGGAGCACTTGAAGCAAATAGTATGGATGGATTTTAGAGAAGCATGAAGGGGAAGGGGATAAAGGTTTTTTTTCATTCATGGGGTAGCTGGCTAAATCTGCATCAGTTTCCCCATTTTTAACTTCCGTTACGAAGGTAATGGTGAGCCACCTTCTTGAGCCATGGCAGACATGTTGGGTTGGATACATCCTCAGTGCACTTAGGAAGCGGGGGGGGCGGTGGAGATTTAAAACCCAGTGACCATAAAAGAACAGTGATATGGTTCTGATTAAGACAGTGTGTGGTTGGAACTTGCACCTGCTGCTCTTCTTCTAAGTGGTAGAAATTGAGAGTTGAAGGAGGCTTGATGCGCTGCTGCGATACATCTTGTTACTCTGATAGATTTAGATGAGAAAAGGCAGCAGAGGCACGATTGAAGTTCACATGGCCTGCTTGAGCTTAAAGTCTGTTTCTGTGCTTATAGCTCCCTTTATCCAATGTATGTAATCCTCTGTTTAGAATGGCTGCAGTAGTGATGGAGTTAAAGAATTCCATTTTAAAAAAGGAATGGGTAATCTGACAAAGTACTGGATTTTCCAGTACTGGTACCACAACGAAGCAAAGTTAAGGAAAGGTTTGATGCTAGGCCTAGGAAGTCCAGGCTATTGGGCTGAACTATAGCTTAAAAAACAGGCTGATTTGGATCATATAGGGAAGGTAAAGTCTGACCTACTTTCCAATGCAAACCCCACTCCAACCCACCCTTTTACAACTTTAATTGAGGCCAGAGGCGGGTCGAAACTTTAGCAATGATGATGGATCTTCTAGTCTCATTGCCATTTCAGGATTTTCCACATGAACTCTGGTCGACCTAGTTTCCAGAGTATTGAAAAGTCTATTTGATCTTGAGGATTGGAAGGGACATCACAGCTGAACCTGATTAACTATATCCGATGTAAGTGTCAGTGCATGTGCCAGACCTTCCATTTTGGATTTGAACCTTCTTCACTGTCTCATCTGGCACTTGTTACAGAACCACAATAATTTCCAATTTTTTAAAATGGAATAATCATACATTTAATAAACTAATTATTTTGTAGATCAAGGATTTCAGCAATCTCTGCACTTTGTGCTATGGGCTGCATTTGATGAATTAAAACTCAAGAGATGGTTAGTGCACAAACTTGTTGCTTTGTGTGAAAAGCAGAATCATTTAAAATATTTTAAGTGGATGAAGTAGGGGAGCAAATTTAATCTGACATAACCTTCATGAAGATCTATTTATACCCAAGGTGTAACCTTGGCATTCGGAACTGGGAAGTACTTTAACCATGTCAATCTCTTAAACATTCTGCAAAATATTTTGGAAGAATTGCATGACATAGTGCAATGATAATGTAGAAAAACATGATAATGATATTGAATGTCAATTATCATACCAATAGCCTTATCCCTTGTGTTATCCTAACTTTTGGATTCTGAAGGGAAATTATCAGGGAAATTAAGGAAAATTATGTCTTATTTTTAACAATTAATTTACAGAATGGACACATAAGGCAGTATATATGGGCTCAACTGAAGTATTAATGTTTTTACTTTCTTTTGATTGCTTTGAACAAGTTTGTCCAGAGGTTCAAGGAACTGTAGAGGAGTTAACCAGGTTCAAGAGAGCTCAGTTTGAGGTGGCGATTTGTCAGGAAATGTCACATTCTTGTAATATAACTGGATATCTAAAGGTCAAATTTCAGTCAGTTGGACGCTAGGCATGGAAAGAAAATTGTCATTGCTCAAGGAAAAAACATGGGAATATGTACTGTACTAGAATGATAATATATTCGCCTAGGCTTTGCATGAAGATTAACAGTGCTCACTGTTACTATGTAGTAATTAGCTCAGCAACTTCGAGATTATGGACATATGTAAAACCATGAAGATGTGGTATTTGCTCACTAATGTATTAAACATGGAAGGCTAGTGCCTTTATGTATAGGAGGATATTTATTGGCACGATTGGTCACAATTAATTCACTGTCGCTGAATCAAAATCCTGGAACAACCTCCCTAACAGCACCAGTGGTGTGCCTATACCACATGGACTGCAGCAGTTCAAGAATGCAGCTCACAGCCACTTTCTCAAGGGCATTTAAAGATGATCAATGAATGCTGGCCTAGCCAGCGATGCCCATACCCCATGAAAGAATTTAAAAATCTCCTGCTCCTAGTTTCTGTGTTCATCTTTTCAAGGGATAGTCCTCTTTCCCTAAAATCCATCCATAACGTTTGAGGGGGGAAACAGAGTTGTGAAATACTGGACTGCTGGAGGATGAAGCAATCATGGCAGTTGCCAGGAAAGCAAGCGCACATGCGGGAACCTCTTGTGCTCACCGATCAGCTGAACCTTTGAAGGAGTAGAAGCCCTTCCTATTCATGAATTTGACTGGCTGGTGGCTCAGTGCCTTGATAGCTACTGTGTGCAATCAATGACACCCTTCATCTGCAGGAATCCATGATGGAGGTAAATCCCACTACCTTTTGTACCTGTGAGGCCCTATCTGTCTGAAATAGGATGTACTGCCATTTGCAAGACACCGCCAAAGGTCAGCTGCTGGTCCTTGAAGATGCCAGAGAAGATGTTAAAGGCTAAGTGGCATTGATGGCTACTGGCAGAGATTGCCAAGCAGCAGTGCGAAGTGTGAGATCTCCCAAAACAAGGGCAAAAACCTCTGTAATCCTCTGCCTGTCAAGGTGTGGTCTCTTGCAGCACTGGTTCTTCAACAAATCCAAGACGTTCCTCTGTTTTTAGTGGTAGATGCTATGCTGAGGACAGGGTCTCAATTCCCTTACTGTCCTTGTCCCTCTCCTCTGCTATCCTTATCACCACTGGACACAATATCTGAGAATTGTGCTCCCATTTTTAAAAATTCTTTCATGCGATGTGGGTGTTGCTTGCTCAATCAGCATTTATTGTCCATCCATAATTGCTGCAATACCTTCAATTCTGAGATAAAGTTCCATTGCTTACTATCAATTGTTATGTTATAGTTTTCTTATTGTGCTACAAGTGATCTTGAAATATTTACATTGCCCAACACTTTTCCTCTGACATTTGAACGGTTTCCAGTTAGATGTTTGAATTTTTTTAGATCTACCACAGATTACAAAACATTAATATTTCTAAGGTGTCAGCCTTCAGTGTATCCATTGGTACACCATGAGCAATGCTACGAGATGATTTTTAACATGTATGGATAAAAGCTGTTCCCAGCCCATCCATTACAACTTGGTATCTTGCTTGAATGCATGTTGCATTGATTTCTGATGGCTTATATTCATAGAACTGTAATGGAACACTGGTAGGAAATTCATAACACGGTAGTTGAACATGGATAAGACATTCATAACACTAATTGAACATGAATAGAAAATTCATAAACTTGTAATGGAACACTGATAGGAAATTCATAAAGCTGTAATGGAACAGAGGTAGCAAATTTATAAAAAAACTAATGGAACACGGGTAGCAAATTTGTAAAAAGGCTGTAATGGAACATGGAAACTGTAATGGAATGTGGGTAGGAAATTTATAAAAGAGCTATAATAGAACATGGAAGCTGTAATGGAACGTGGGTAGGAAATTCATGAAACTGTAATGGAACACGAGTAGGAAATTCATAAAATGAAAACTGACCATTATGAAGTCCAAAAAAACTATAAATAAAAAGGGGACAGTTAGCAACAACCACCATTCAAACTGACAAATGTTGTTTGGAAAATCTTTTCAACTGCTCTTTTGCATTCCCTGTTAAGCTGATGATTTACTGCAGGAACTAAGTTTTATTTGTGACAAAACAGAGATGTAAAAGAAAGAACTTGAATTTACAAGTTCACAGCCTCCTGAATATGCCCATGTGCTTTACAGCCAAAGAAGTACTTTCGAAGTATAGTCACTACAATAGAGATTTAATTGCACAATACTATTCAGTATGTTCTGAAAACTCCTGACAGAAATGATGTTATAGGTTTTGTCCCTATTTGAGTTTCCTCAGGCTGAAGTTCCTGGGGATTACTGAGCCAATAATCTCGCCTAAAGAGTTTCAGCAATTTGGAGGCTACTATTGCTTGCAGAATTTGGCTTTTCTATTTGGCAGCAAGACTGACCTTTCGCAGGCCACGTTAGCACTCCTGTGGAAAGCTGCACCCTGCATTTATATGCATCAAGTAAAAATTATTAAATATTAAAACACTCGTGCAATCCATTTTTAAGGTAATTTGCTTTTTTGTGCATCCAAAAATAAGTAGAACTTGAATACTTAACCCTTGGCACTAAAATCAACATTACATACTAGCTTATCTCCTACAACCATAGTTGACAAAGAAGTTGAACACAAACTAAGTTAGCGAGAAAGCAATTTAGGGGGAATGAACTTGAAGGAGTTCTTTGCTTTTGAGTTCCAAATGTTAACAGCAGTTGCTTTTCTCTGCGACCGGTTCCAATTTCTTAAGCCTTTCAGCTAAGGGCCAGCTGCTGTATTGAACTAAACTGAACAACTTACTTCATTCTTGTCTGTGTGCAATAACATTTCCCCATCTTGTTTCATATTAACACATCAAATATCTGGAACGTGCACTGTTTTTACCAATTTTCAAACATTCTGGCAGTACAACTTGTAAAGTGCACTGCCTGAGAGCATGGCAGAGACTGATTCGACTGTGATTTTCAACAGGGGTTGGGATAAGCACCAGAAAAGAAATACTTAGTCGGACTGCAGGAAAAGGCTGATGGAGTGTTGGCTCTTGTAGAGAGCAGCCATGGACTCGGTAGGCTGAATGGCCTTTTCCTGTGCTGTAAGCATTCTGTGATTAACGCTGGAAGGTTTTAGAAAAGGGGTCAAGTTTTTTCATATGATAGTTATAAATGACAAATAAGGTGGGTAATGATGAAAATAGAAAAGAGAACATGTAAAGGAGGCTTGATGAGACATGTAAAATTATGAAGGGTTTTGATAGGTAAACGTGCAGAAGCTGTTTTCAATTGTTCACAAGTCCAGAAAAACAGAGAATGTAAGCATTATCATGGGATGATCTAAAACATTCAGAGGAATTTATTCATGCAGAGTGGTGCCAGTATAGAACTTACTACCATATGGAAGCAGATAGCATTGACACATTTAACGGGAGCCTTGATGCATACTTGAGGGAGAAGGAAATAAATGGATATGGCGATAGGGTGGGGTAAGTGGGAGGAAGCTCATGTGGAAGATGAACACTGGCATACTTGTTGTTCGTCCATCGTTGTCGATGAGGACCTTGACACCGTTAGTCATTTTGAGGCTGGCTGCGGTTTGTCCAAAGATGACTGATCAGGCCAATTCGCGCACGGAATATCATTGCACATATTGGACAGACTTGTGTAGACACTATAGTTGGTGCGCTGGTGGCTGTGGACTTGCGCAGCTCACACTTAAGCTGTGCTTCAGCAATGCACCTTGCTTCATAAGCTTGACAGCCCTTGTGGATGAGGCAGTGCCAAGAGGGGTGGTTTTGTGCCAGCGTTTTCCAGGTGGCCATGTCTATGTCAAGCAACTTCAGAGAGGCATTGAATGTGTCTTTGTAACGTTTCTTCCGCCCTCCATGCGAGCGTCTTCCAGCAGAGAGTTCACCAAAAAGGAGCTGCTTGGATATGCACTTGTCTGGCACAGGGATGACATGACCTGCCCACCGGGTCTGCGCTCTTATCAGCAGTGTGTGGACTGGTAGACTTGCTCCAGAGAGAACTTCGGTGTCTGGTACTTTGTCTTGCCATCTGATGCATAATATTCTGCGAAGACAAGTCATGTGGAAATAATTGCGCCATCATGCATGCCTTCAAAACACAGTCCATGTTTCAGAGGCATACAGGAGGGTAGTGAGTACCGCAGTGCTGTAGACCTTCAGTTTTGTTGCTGGGCTGATTCCTCGACGTTCACGTACAGTGGAGCGCAGTCTACCGAAAGCAGAACTTGCCTTTGCTATTCTGCAGTTAACTTCTGTATCAATAGTCACTGCTTGGAAGAAGGTGCTGCCAAGATAAGTGAACTGGTCTACTGTCTGTAGTTTCTGCCCTTTGATTGTGATTATGGATTCTGAGTTCGGTGCATGAGGAACAGGCTGGTGCGTGACTTTGGTCTTCTTAATGTTGATAGTGAGTCCAAAGTTGTCACAAGCCGTAGAAAATTTGTCCATATTGACTTGCATCTCTGGCTCTGAGCTGGTATACAGGGCGCAGTCATCGGCAAAGAGGAAGTCTCTCAGAACAGTCTCCTTTACTTTGATAATAGCTTGAAGTCTCCTCAGGTTGAAGAGCTTCTCATCCACTCTGTACTTGAGGCTGATTCCAACAACACTGTCCTGGAAGGCAGCATTCAGCATAGCAGTAAACATCATGCTGAACAGTGTGGGTGCGAGCTCACAGCCCTGTTTGATGCCATTGGTGACTAGGAATGCCTCAGAGGATTCTCCGTCATCCAGCACTCTGGCCATCATGAAACTGGCATACCATCTGAATGAATTTGGGGGGACAGCCGAACTTTGATATGATCCTCCACAGGCCTTGTCGGCTGGCAGTGATGAAGGCTTTTGTGAAATCAACAAAGGTTGTGTAGAGCTCGTGATTCTGGCCCTGACGTCCTGAAGTTGGCACGTAGCAAAAATCATGTCAATAGTCCCGCAACCTTCGCGAAAGGCACACTGTGAGTCTGGAAGCAGGCCCAGCTCCAGATGAGTGACCAGACGATTTAGGAGAACTCTTGCGAGGGTTTTTCCTGTGATGGAGAGCAGCAAAATTCCTCGGTGGTCGTCCCATACTGACCTACGTTGGCAAGATGAATTTCATTCAGAGCTGCAGTGTCAATGTTGTGTCTGGCAACTAAGGCTGTTCTTCTCTCTGGTCTATCTGCTGTAGGGTTGTCCAAAAGCATGCACACATTCCAAGTGCCAATGGTGAACAGTGTCACCTTGTGTTTTATTTTGTTTGTTCGACCGCAAGATGGGATCCCCGCAGCAATGGTAAACTGGCCAGGGTGTGGTGAAGCAGACAATATTTAGGGCACCTTTTCTAGCCCCTTTCTCATTCTATGGAGGTTCCTGAAAAGGACTGCTCAATTGCCCAGGTAGACGCCGAGTTTCACTGCTCTTCGGTCAGCGGAAAACAACCATTATCCTGAGCCGCCTGTGTGCAGGTCCGTGACTACAGCTCTGTGTATTCGCACCTACTGCTTCATCACTCGCCCATCGCCACAGGACTTCAAAAGTTGAACAGGATAATGATGATAATGATAATGATGTTGCACAGCATCAGCTTCACTCTCTCTTCCTAATTCCCATCTGGATCCAGTGGCAAGACAAGAGTCAAGGCAGCTGGAGATGAGACTAGGTGCAGTGGATGACCAGGACATCTTCTGTATCTTGTCCTGCGCTTTGCATTCTACGCCGCTTGCAGAGACCGCCTTCTTGACCGTTGGACCTTCCATTGGCATACTTACATAGGTGGAGTAGTAAGTTCATTCAAAAAGAGTATTTGAGGACCAGGATCTCAAACCTGTGACAATTTACCAGTGATTCCAGTACTCCTATATGCTTCAGAAACTTGGACTGCCTACAACAAGCATCTCAAAGCCCTGGAGAAGTGTCAGCAACAAACCCTTTGCAAGATATTCCAAATTTAATGGCAAGTAAGGTTGTCCAACAGCAGTGTCTTCTCCCAAACTAACATGCCCAGCACTGAGGTGCGAGTCACTCATAACCAGCTTCAACTTGACCACAATATTCAATCCGCCTCCTTCAGAAAAGTAACAATATTATACCATGCATGACAAAGATGCATAGGTTGTTGCTCACTATTACTAGTATTTATCTGGAGAAGATGGTTCTCTCAGTAGCCTGGCCAATGTTTGTCCCTCAACCCACATCACTAAAGCAAATTATCTGATCATTATCTCATTGCTGTTTAAGGAACCTCGTTGTACGCAAATTGGCAGCTGCGTTTTCCTACATTGCAATACTGGCTACACTTCAAAAGTATTTAGTTGGCTGTGAAGTGTGTTGGGACTACTTGCAGTCTTGCAAGATGCTATGCAAGCGTCAGTTCTTTTTTTCTCCTTCCTAAAATTTTTTCCAGTGTATCTTTTTTTTGTCACGAAGGTTGAAGGATAGTCATAATTATAATTAAGTTGGCTAAGGCACTATAAGGATGGCTTAATATTGGAAAGTCCCGAATGCAAAGTAACAACGTACATCTAAAGGCTGTCTGCCTAGGAGGCAATACAGGATAGAAATCAGATCTGCTAAAATCACTAACGTTATGTCATAATCACTGCTTTAGAAAACATTTTAAATGCTCCATTTTTAAACCTTAGTCTTCCTTTTGGAGGCCTCCTGAATAGAACCTGCAAGAGCAAGATTATCACTATCACATAATCAGGCAATTGATGCAAATTCATTTCTTGTTCATTTTTTGATTTGCCTATTTATAAATTAAAGCTGGAAAATTATTTTTAAAAAATTTTAAAAAATGAGATGTTTCTGGAGGAGCATTCAAAGGATTTGTTACAGGTATCCTACTTCAAGCAATTCCAAAAAAGATTTTTTCATGCAATTAAAGCTATTATAAGACATTTGTTCAGCTAGTATGCATTTGTGTTTTTCTATAAGTTTGAGATTATACCTGGTAAATAGGAAAATGGTTGTGGTTGTGGAGGGTCAGTCATCCCAGCTCCATGACATCTCTGCAGGAGTACCTCAGGGGAATGTCCTAGGCCCAACAATCTTCAGCTGCTTTGTCAATGACCTTTCCTCCATCATAAGGTCAGAAGTGGGGATGTTCACCGATGATTGCACATTTGCAACTCTTCAGGTACTGAAGCAGTCCATGTTTAAATGCAACAAAATCTGGAAAATGTACAGACTTGGGCTAACAAGTGGCAAATAATATTCGTGCCACACAAATGCCAGGCAATGACCATCAGCAATAAGAGACACTCTAACCACTACCCCATGACATTCAGTGGTGTAATCATCACTGAATCCCCCACTGTCAATATCCTTGGAGTTACCATTGACCAGAAACTCAACTGGACTCACCACATAAACAATGGCTACAAGAGCAGGTCAGGAGTTAGCAGTACTGCAGCAAGTAACTCACCTCCTGACTCCCCAAAGCCTATTCACCATCTACAAGGCATAAATCAGGAGTGTCATGGAATACTCCCCACTTGCCTGGATGAGTGCAGCTCCAACAACACTCAAGAAGCTTCACATCATCCAGGATAAAGCAACCTGCTTGATTGGCACCATATGTACAAACATTCAATCCCTTCACCACTGACGTTGAGTAGCAGCAGTGTGCACTATCTACAAGATGCACTGCAGCAATTCACCAAGATCCTTAGACAGCACCTTCCAAACCCCTGACCACTTCCATTTGAAAGACAAGGGCAGCAAATAAACGGGTACACCACCATCTGCAAGTTCCCTTCCAAGCCTCTCACTATCCTGACTCGCCATTCCTTTGCAGTTATTGGGTCGAATTCCCTCCCTAATGGCATTGTAGATCAATCCACAGAACATGGACTGCAGCAATTTCAAGAAGGCAGCTCACCACCACGTTCTCAAGGGCAACTAGGGATAGGCAATAAATGCTGGCCCACCAGCGACAGCCATGTCCCACAAATTAATTTTAAAAAAGGCTAGAAAGTCGAATCTTCTTTCCATGCTCACTCTCTACACCATTTAACTCTTTTCTCTTGCAATCATTTCTGAATTTTTCTTTAGCAATGTTTTGTGATGGAGATTCCAAAGTAATTGACATATGTGAAAGTGACGATAGTTTTTTTTCTAACTGCATTTTTTATCCACGTTCCATGGCCATCTCCATGAAAACCTTTTCTGTAAACGATAATTACAAGTTGGTGTTTTAGTTCTGCTGTAAGAGATTTTGGCATTATGATAAACCTTAAAGAAAATTGTGAGAACGTTGTGTGGATCTCTGAAATTACGTTTCGGCAAATGACATGTAACTTACTGATGTTTTTTTTTGAAATATTTTAAGATAGGAGAGTTATCAAAAGCTCACAGGGCGACACAGTGGTTAACACTGCCACAAATCCGGGTTCAATTCCAGTGTTGGATGACTGCCTGCGTGGAGTTTGCATTTTCTCCCATGTCTGTGTGGATTTCTTCTGAGTGCTCTGGTTTCCTCCCACAGTCCAAAGAAATTCAGGTTAGGAGATTTGGCCAACTAAATTGCCCCTTGGTGTCCCAAGGTGCATAGGTTAGAGGGATTAGGGGAAAATATGTGGGCAGTACAGGGATAGAGCTGGAGTGGGCCTGGATGGGATGATCTTTTGGAGAGTCAATGCATACTCAATGGTCCAAGTGGCCTCCTTGGGATTCTGTGATATAAAATGTAGATACATATCCAATAATTCATAGTAAGTAAATTCCAGCTGGCTATGCAATATGACTGCTGAACAGTGTTACAATTAACCAGATGTATTATAAGTAACAAGTCTTAGAAATATCATTTGAATTATTTTCCTGCCTCTTTCCTCCTTTCTCCTCTACGTCCATGCATGACCCTATGTGGGTCAAAGTAAATGAATTAATATTGGATCGTTATAGCAATTTATTCTGCAATATGAGCACTTGCAATGGGCAAAATCATTTTACATCCTTTCAAGATAATGGGCAGAATTTTTCACTCCCATTTGTGATGAGCATGTTTGGTGGCATTTGTGGAAAATATGGTGATAAGACCAAAAGTTAGTTTTATATCCTCATGAACCCAGTTTGCTATCGTCTGCTCCACCCATCAGTAGTGAGCCATTTTTCCTGCTCACTGCACCTTGGCAAGCTAATTTCAATACATTAGAATCTCAATAAAGGCCCCCCCGCCCTCCACCATGGACCATGACCTCCTCATGCCAATGTGTTTCATGTCTGTATATAAATGGTGTACCCATGGCAACCCCCATTTCACTCAGGACTTCGAGGTTAGTTTGCCTACTTTGCTTTGAGCAGCACTTGCCATCATCAGCAGCAGGCTTTACTGGTAGCACCAGATTGCTTTTAATGGGGTTGGCCCATGGTTAAAAGTCCACCCACCAGACCAGTGGTACATTGTGGGCGGCTTTTCAGCAGCAGCAGGCCTATAGCTTGTTTGAGGAAGAGGCAGAAGAGACCCCCGTGTAGGAAGAGGCTGCAGGGATGAAGGCTGTTATGGGGTATCCCAGAGTGTCTATGGGAGCTCCAGTTGATCTGTGTAAGTGGTCTCAAGGTGCTGAAGGCAGGGGTGACGGTCTCCAGAGGACGTAACTTGCCCTGGCAGCACGGATGAGATCATTCACCCTCTTTCTGCATCGGACAGTCGGCGGCTTCTGTGCCGCATTGGCATTGACGAGACTGCCACCATCTCCCAAGCAGAGTGCTGAGATTGCTGGACCTCCTGTGGCCTCAGTGAGGGTAGAGGACATCATGGCAGTAGATGTTTCAGTGATGGGTAACTGAACTTCCCTTGGCTTTTGTTGCCATGTTCTCACTGGAGTGGTCCTGGGCTGCAAACATTGAACTGTGAACGCAGCTATAGTTTAGAAATGGAGCCTGGAGTGAGGAAACGATCAGGTAACGAACGGCATGGCAGTGAAATGGTGCATTTCTTGTGGTAGCATAATTAATGAGGTGGGTGACAGACATTACAGCACTAAAGCAAGCCATTGCGGCTGGCGGGGAAGACATATATTTTCACACCGACTGCTGCAGTTAGAGCAGCTGTGGGATAATTCTGACCAATATCCGTGTTCAGCTGAGTAGAAACGAGGATATTTTACAATTTTCCCTGAAAGCTGCTGACTTCCAAGTACAGTACAACAAAGAAAAACCTGAAGGATTGCTCCGAACTGTGATTGGTAGCAGTGGAAGGATTTTGGGCTCTTAGAGGTTCATTAATATAAAGTGGTTTGTTACTTACCCATGCTGCACACATCTGAGATAGAAGCTAATTCATGTTAATATGATAGGAAGGACTGGTTTAAACTTCAAAATGAAATGCATCCAGTGCGTGTTTGTACAAGAAATCTAGTTCAAAAGGATTCGATGAATAGCTAGCGCTGCTGAATTTGCCTTTGTAGAGAAATTGAATTTGGTTTCAAGCGGAAATTGGTCATTTAAAATCCATCTTGTACTTCTTTTAAAAGAGATTTAAAATGCACCAAATTAAGTTAAATTACAATAGATACGTTATCGTGATCAAAAATAGTGGCAACATCATTGCACCTTTTTGTTCCCCCATCTTAAATTTTCAGTTTAGTAATAATTATAGCAGAAACGATGTGAGTGTGGTTCGGAATAATTTGGCATCACTGTCAGCATGTTTAGATTTTTGAAAAGATGTGGTAATTTTTATTAACTGTCTGTTCCTCCAACATTTTGATCAGATTTCCTGCATTACATGCAAATATAAACATAGCAAAGAAAGTTAAACTTGTCTCTGGCATGCCAGCAGGAAAATGGTTTTACTGTAACGGGTATTGTTGATCTTCATTTCCATTTAGTTGTCTTCTCAAAGCTTTTGTTTCCACCGTTGCATCTGCAGTTATTTTCCTTGTTATACACAGCCTTTTTATCCTTTTACGTTATTTTTGCTATTCTTCACCACTCTTTTTGAGCTCTTGCTGCCTGTTTTTTTTTGCTTCTGTCTCTTATTCTCGTCATCTTTCATTCACCGCTCTTGCATTTCCTCCTTTTAGCTTTTTAATGTTAACTGTTTGCTCTTGTCTAGTCTCTACAGGCCCAACCACAAACTAATCTTTCACAGTTATACATCAGAGATGGTGTACAGGCCGTGAGAGCTGGAAATTTACCCTGTGGGATACTAGCATTTGAATGTGTTACCTGTTTAGCACTGATCTATTTATCTAAAATGGGTTAATGTCTCCATTAAAATGGTGAAACATTTTCAATGAATATGTTGGGCATTTTTAAAGTAGTTTCCAATGGCATCATTTCTGAGTCCAGATTTTGTATCACAAACTGAATAAAAGACTAAATCAATGGCTGAATAATGATTTCCAGGTGTGCTCAGTGATTGAATTTAATTTCAAACACTGAGGAAAAATCATAAGCTATCTCTCTTTCTTTCTAGGTTTTCTTTTTATGTCTTTAATTCTGTCAATATGATGCAGTACATAAATATTCAAAAGCCAACTACACGCTAGTTATAGTAGGAAATGTGATTAAATTAAAGGAGAGCCATTGGCAGAAATTGTTACCATGTCGGGTAAGAGAAAAAAAGACCATTTAAAAAAAAATATTCTTATCCATCCACCTTTCTGCTCAAGGTGTTGCAGACTGTAATTTTCCTACAATTTCCCACCTTTTTGTTTATTCTGCTGTCTTATCAGAAAGGGGCACAGAACAAAAGTGAAACCTTTTCTTGGCAAGAAAAGGAGAGTTAGAGGCAGAATTGTCTTGCAGCATGTTTGCTGAATTTAGTGTTTTTTTTAATTTGCTCATGAGATGTGAGTGTGGCTGGAAATACAATTATTTATTTCCCATCCGCAATTGCCCTTGAGAGGGTGATGAGTCACCTCCTTGAAGAGCTGCAGTCCATGCTGTTGGGAAGGGAGTTCTGGGATTTTGATTCAGTGACAGTGAAGGAACAGCGGTATGCTTCCAACTTGGGCAGTGTGCAACCTCAAGAGAACTTGCATGTGGCAATATTCCCATTAGCCTGCTACCCTTGTTCTTCTGGGAGGTAGATGTCATGGGTTTTGCAAACTGTATTAGCAACCCTTTAAGAACGTAGCAGTTGTTTAAAGGTGGAGTGGAAAACAAGTGGTAAAACTGGGGAAATTTTTTTTTGGTTGGGATTTTTAAGATAAAGGCACAATTTGATGTTACAAAGAACTGGCCTTTTTACAACTTTTTTTTATTCTCCAGTACTTCCCAAACTGTGCCACAGCCAATGAATACTTGTGAAGTAAATTCCCTGTGGTCACATAGGGAAATGTGACAGTCAATTTGTGGGCAGCAAGGTCTCTTAAATAGTAATGAGATAACCATAGAATCTCTCCAGGGCAGATAGAGGTCATCCGGCCCATCGAGTCTGTCTTGACTCTCTGAAACCTTACCCTCCCTTCTACCCTCTCCATGTAACCCCATATATTTACCATGGATAATTCATGCAGCTCACACAACTTTGGACTGTGGGAGGCAACCAGAGCACCCAGAGGAAACCCACATGGACATGAGGAGAATGTGCAAATGCCACACAAGGCTGCAGTAGGACCCAGGTCCCTGGTGCTGTGAAGCTGCAATGCTAACCACTGTGCTAAAGTGCCACCATGATCAGAAAATCTGTTTCAATTATGTTGATTCTAATTGTGTCGAAGGATAAGCATTCAATAATGCTATGGGATCTTTTTCATCTACTTGAGAGGATAGATTAACATCTTATCTGGGGTAATGTTGCAGTAGTCTTCGTAACTAATTCCTTCACCATTCTACGGCCAAGAACACAGGTTGCAATCTAATTTTGATCTGGCTGTTGAGAGATGTGCAACAATGGCTGAATACACGTTCGCCTTTTTTTTGTTCTTGGGATGGGAGCTTCCTTGGCTATGGCTTTGCCATGCCTAATTGCCCTTGAGCAGGTAGTGGTTAGCTGCCAGAATGATCATGTTCATTAGATTAGATGTCTTAAATCAATTTAAATTCTCCATGGTGGGATTTGAACTCTGATCTCCTGAGCATTAGTCCAGGCTTCTAAGTTATTAGCCCACCGTGCTAGCTTGTTTTCATAGGATTGATAGAGAACTTTGTTTGTAACCAATGACAGCTATTTGACACATTCTCATCCACTTTGCAGTTGTTCCCATTTATTTTCAAAAAATGAGCTATGGCCTGGAAATCATGTAACGTGTGTGTATATACGTAAACGTTCCTTTCAGATTTTAGTGTACTTTGTTCATCTTGTCGTTCATTAGGATGGAAATGTATAATATATGACCAGGCTAGTTTCATTGCTCCCTTATACAAAGGTCCAGATAGAATTACTTGTTTTTTCCATGTGATATGGATTATAAAAGAGAGCCTATAAGTTCAGTTGGCTGTCATATTGTTGGGAATAATACCAATTGCATGGGTTTGATTCCTGTGCTGGTTGAGGTGCACTTGGAACTTGCCTCCTCACCTTGCCGCTGTGAGGAGAAGACAATAGCAAAACAGCACTGACAAAGAGAGTGCCAGGTAAACACTACAAAGTGAAGCATCAGACATGAGCTCAAGACCGATCTTCAGCCAGACCGCACATGAATTAATAGGTTTAAGTACAAAGATGGTCTCATACTTTTGGGGGATTGTCTGTGGCATTATTGTTATATGTTGGATACAGTGTTTTCATTCCCATGTTTACTGTTAGTCAGTTATAATGTCACTGTGCTGTACTGATCAGTTGTTTAATGGTGACAATGTTTGTTTTTTTTTAAACAAAATTGTCCATACAATAAATCAAAAAAAGCAGACAGATTTTCAGCATGCCATGACATGGAGTATTGGAACATGATTTATTGGAAATTTTCCCATAAGCTCTGACCTTGGGCAAGCTACATCTGAGCAGGCGGGTGTGGAGACACCGATTTGAAGAAAGGTGTTTTCCCAGTGGGAGAGGCAGAAAGTTAGAAAACAAGTAACCTGAACATGCAGGGCCAATTTCTTGGCCATTATGTAAAAAAAATTATGTAAGCGTGGCTTGCGAAACTTCTGCCTACTCATCCAAATCAGCCAGTGACTGTTTATAAAGTATGGCAACAGAAATAACCAACAAAAGTTGTATTTATTTTGATTTACTTTCAGTTTTTATGCCTAATGTCATGAAAATAGTTCTGTTTAATTCCACAAGCACTGGCAGTTCTCTGCAACCTTGACTAACATAAGCAGTATCATCAATAAGCAATTCAGCCATGCAGACATCAAAGTCAAAATGTTACACATTCACTGTTTTTTTTAATGTGTGCCAGTCTATCTCCATCTCTGTTCATTTGTGTGTGTCTCTCACTCTTCCTTTATGAGTTTAATTTTTCATCTCTCACTGGGACTGGGATTAGAGGCATATGGAACATAAATATAGGCTGATCAGCTGCCATGCTGGTCCGCTGGCTATCTCTCTTTCCTAACAAGATTCATTGGATGACAATTAAGATTTGGAACAATGATTTTTATTTCCTGTTTTCTTATTTTACTGAACTCTGCATGTTTAATGCTTTCATATTCTCCTCAGCTCTGAATATTATGCCATTTTCTACTTTCTTGTCAGTGTGGCATCAGCCTTACTTGTACCACCTTCTCAAAGTCGTCTCCAGAGTACTAAAAAGTATGATTCTTTAACTTCCCTCTTCGTCATCTACATACTCCCTCTGAGAGAAAAAATTATCCTCATCATTACCTTGAATGAGTGATCCCTTATTTCTAGATTCTCTGACAAGCGAAAACATTCTCTTCATATTCAGCCTGTCAATATTTCTCAGGATCTCAAAGGTTTTGATCAAGTTACCTTTTACTCTTCTCAACTCTAATGGATACAAATCTAACATCTGCAACCTTTTCTCTGAAGACAACTGGCCAATTCATGGTATCAGTCTAGTAAACCTTCTCTGAACTGCTTCTAATGCATTTGGATCTTACCTTAGATATAGAGACTAGTACTGTACACAACATTCCAGAAGTTGTCTTTTCAATTTTCCTGTGCAACTGAAGCATAACTCCTCCACCTCTGTATTCAATTCCCCTTCAATAAATGATAGCATTTTATTAGCTTTCCTCACTACTTGCTGCACCTGTGTACTAACCTTTGTGATTCATGCATTTGGGCACTCAGATCCCTCAGCCCACCTGCAGAATGTCACTGGGGCTGCAGGAATAAGTGACATAGTTTACTGATGCGATTATGGAATTTGAAGTCAGCTCAAGGCCAAAATGCACAGAGGCTGCACACAGTCCTGTGACTGTTCCTGTGTTTGGCATCTATTTATTGTGAATCACCTTAGAATGTTCATAATGTTAAACTCCTTCTATAATTGTAAATTGCTTGAGAGTTGCCCCAGCTGATACAACATAGTGCAGTGACCCAATCTTAGTACCAGACTATACTGTCCATTGAGGAAGCCCAAAGGTATGAAGAAACTGACTGCAGTTTTGTTTCTGAAAAGACTGAGGCCACTTATGACATTTCCAAATGTGAAAGACTTCTCACATCCCCAGCTGGCGATCTCCCTTTTTTTTTGGAAAATGAACATTGGTTGCTCTATTGTAAATTTCATTCCAAACCATTATTGTTTTGACAGTGAAGTTTAGACATTTGTCTGCATTCGTAGGACTAAGCGCATCTGTTTAGAAAAGCCAACCATGCGGATGGTGGAACATGTATTACTTTGTCTTCTATATAAGCAGGGTAGTCTTTTGACTTTGTGGAGAGATATCTTGTTAATTTAAGCATGGATAAAGAAGGTTAAATGATGAATAAGAATTTTTTTTAATGACCATGATTCTACAATAATTTTCAAACATTACAATTCTTTTGTCACGATGGTTTTCACAGCTTGTGCACTGTACATAGATTGAGAATATTTAACATGGTCAGCAAGTTCTTATTTCTATTGTTCTGCATATTTTTACAGGTACATGTATTGGACGGACTGGGGTGAAATACCAAGAATTGAACGAGCCGGCATGGATGGCAGCAGTCGCTCTGTCATTGTAGATTCTGATATTTACTGGCCAAATGGACTGACAATTGATATCGAGGAACAGAAACTTTACTGGGCAGATGCAAAGTTGAGTTTTATTCATAGATCCAACTTGGATGGTTCTTTCAGGTAATGTTATTGAAATATTTGACTTCCTTTCATCACTTAGGATTACAGAGCAGTTGTTTAATGGAAAATAAGTGCAATTAATTTACTGGGATGGCTCATTGTGGGTTTATTGCTTTACTCCGTATAACATAATCATAATCTCTGATTGTTGTCAATTGAATTGACAATGTGGTACTATTGATGATGTTTGCAGTGTGCCTGTTGCCCTTCCTCTTGGCAATAGAGGTCGCAGGTTTGGGAGGTCTTGTTGAAGGAGCCATGGTGAGTAGCTGCAGTGCATTTTGTAACTTGTATATGCTGTAGCCAACAATGCACTAGTGGTGGAGGGAGTGAATATATAAGGTGTTAGTCACGTGGGCTGCTCTGCCCTGTATTGTGTTAGGTTTCTAAGTGTTGCACTCATCCAGACATATTGGAAAGTATTCCATCAGATTCCTGATTTGTTAGTTGTAGGTGTGGAAAGGCTTTGAGGAGTCAGGAGGTGAGCTATTCTAGACTATCAGCCTCTGATCTACTCTTGTGGCCAGTATTAATGCATCTGGTGTTATGATCTTCAATGAGACTAGTAATTTTAAAAAGAATCTCAAATTCTAAGTTATTAACTGAAAGGATCACACCACAAAATTTCACATTTTAACAAGAAAAATTACTGTTCAAGAGTAAAACAATGCAAATACTACACTATATTCACTCTAACACTATATTCACCCCATAACACTATATTCTGTAAATACTTGTTCTTTAAACCTGAAAATTGCAACAGAACACACTCCATTCTACTTCTATTTCCACTTAAGATCTTATAAAATATAGAGGAACCTAAGAGCTCCTTCACTTCTCTTCTCCTTGGGCCAAACTATAAGGTGTACCGATATTCTCAGGAATTCACTTTGATTCTCCTCAGTATTCTTGCTGTGTGAGATTTCATGGGATCCTTCTACCAGCTGCAGCTAGCCAATTCTCCTTCATCACTTTACAATTGTGGATTCTCGAGCTGAAGCTTGGTCTCACTGCATTCTTGTTTCATGATTTTCAAATTAGAACCACCCCTGTTGCTACTGGTTGCAGTATCTTTGGTAGATCCTCTTTTCCACCTTCTCTAAACTGTTCCAGATCATGACATTGCCTAACTGTTTCTGTGAGAAATCACACAGAAAACCCAAAAGCACTGCAGTCCATCCACACAACAATGTGGCATGGCTGGAATATCCAATTCCTAAACCTTTTGTTCTGGGAAACAATATGAATAATTTAAATCCCCATTGAGAAAGCTGTAGACATTCCATCTCCACCAAGTAGCGCTGAGAGCCTATAGTTTAGTTTGTAATATAGCCCAGAATGACCTTTCTAAAATAAATATAGGCTACCCTTTGATTTAAATTTCTTTAGATCTGTTTTCAAGTTTTTGAAACCAAGTGTCTTAATTCATCATACATTTTTTAAAAAATCTCCAAAATAATAATTATATCCCTAAAATGAATCATTAAATTAGATGAAGTATGCTTAATACTGGTCCAGTTAGGTTTTAGTTGGTAAAGACTCCCAGGATGCCAATAATGGGAGGATTAGACAATTGTAATGCAATTGATTGTCAAGGGGAAAATTGTCTGTCTCTGAATGGAGTTGATAATTGCCTGGCACATTTTGTGTTCCAATACTACTTGCCACTTTTAAGCCTAAGACTGAATGATATCCAGCTCTTGCAGTAAGCGGGCACAGACTGTTTCAGTATCCAAGGAGTTTGAATCATACTGAACACTCTGCAATCTTCAGCACAAGTTCTCACCATCTGATCTTATGATGGAGTCATTGATGAAGATGTTGATAATAATTGAGATTAGGATATTACCTTGAGGAGTTCCTGCAGCAATGTCTGAAGCAGAGGTTATTGGCCCCAACAATTACAGTCATCTTCCATTGTGCTAGGTATGGCTCCAACCAGTGGAAAGTGTGTCCCCCACCCCCCCCCTGCCAACTGCCATTGACATCTGTTTTGCTAGGGCAACTTAATTCCATGCTCAAAGGCAATCACTCTCACCCCATGTAAAGATACACTATCAGACACTCTGTTAATGAACATAAAAAAGAGTTATTAATAAGAATTGTTCCGCAGCCATATGGCTACAACTTGTTCCCTTTATGTTTCTTGCCCAAGAGAGCTCTACCCCAAAGGACGATTTCCTACTCTAAGTCCTACTAGTCTCCCAAACCAAGTGACCCTTACTGTGCTGTGTTGTTCTTAAAAGGACAATCACTACACTCTACCTCTGGAATTTAGCTCTTTTTATCTGACCATGTTTGGATCAAAGCTGTTATTAGATCTGGAGGTGAAATGCCCTGATGGAACCCAAATTGAGCATCAGTGAGCAGGTGAAAAATGCATATAAGAATAAAGTACTGCAGATGCTGGAAATCTGAATTAAAATAAAACTCTGAGTCTATGGAGCAGGAAACCAAGTTAACACGTTAGGTGGGATTTAACAGCCTCTCTTATCCCAAAAATGTAAAATCCTGTCCGAGGTCAATGGACCTTCCCATTGTCCTCCCCTCGCCCGCTCTGATCCCCGTGACAGGCGGGATGGTAGAATTCCAGTCTTTAAGTAAGAATCCAGTAAAGTGAGTAAGTGCCACTCGGAAGCACTATCAATAGCATCTTGCATCACTTGCTGCTGACCAAGAATAGACTGATGGGACTATAATTGGCCAGATTAGATTTCCCCTTTTTTTTGACCAGGACATCCCTAAGCAATTTTCCAGTTTTTCAAGTAGATGCAGTGCTGTAAAACACTGGACCAGCTTTGTAATTGATACAGCCAGCTCTGGAGCGCATGTTTTCAGCATTAAAACTGGAATGTTGTCAGGGCCTTTGCTATATCGAGGGCATTCAGCCATTTCTTGATATCACATTGAGTGAATCAAATTGGCTGAAGATTATCATGATAAGGACCATCCACTCAGATGGACCATCCACTCAGTGCTTCTGGCTGGAAATGGTTGTGCAAATTTCAGCCTTTTTTTTGTATGGAGACCTGCCATCATTGAGGATGCTCAGCTTGGCTTCTGCCAAGACAGCCTGGATACAGACCTCATGAAATCCATAGTCTAAACATGGATAAAAAGCTGATTCCAGAGCTAAATTGAGAGTGACTACTTATTCAGCAAGCATGTAGTCCTGTATAGGTTCACCAGGTATACCTAAAAATGAATTGCTGCTTTTTGGCATGCTCTTTTATGTTCCTCATTGAAATAGGGTTAGTCTGCTGACTTTATGATAATGTTAGAGAAATACAATGCCATGATGTGGTTGAGTACAATTCTGCTTATGGTTTATAACACCTCAACTGTCAGACCTGTTCTGACCTTGAGCGTTGCTGCAGCTTGCATTTGAATAAAATCTCATTATCCCATCTCTTTGTCTCTACTCTTGAGGCACAAAAATATGTGCCAGGGTCAGACATTTTGTCCAATTTCTCTTTGTATTGAGTGGAGTTGAATCCATTTTGACCTTGGTTTAAGTCACTGTGAATTGGTGCACACACCCTTCCAAAACACAGTAATTAACTTTTTATTAATCAATGGTCCGACTTCTAGTCTGGTTCTGTTGTGGTCACCAATTTTAGATAGTCTAATTGTAAAAATTTTTAGGGACAAATTAAGAGTGGCAGCCCCCCAAAAAGGAAGGGGGGAATGGCCTAAACAGAAACTAAAGTCCAAGGGAAACTTAAAACATTAAATCAAAATGTGTTTGTAAGGGTCTGTATCACACACTGTGGTGCCCAGCGGGCACGGAAGGCGTTGACTGATTTAATTTCAGTCAATCCAAATACCAACAATTGTGATGGCTTAATAAATCTATTTTTGTTCAAACAAGACTTAACCAATTAAGGCCAGACAGGACTCGTAGACTAGTAAATTGTAGAAAGCTTATTGAAGAAAAGGCATACTTCAACTCGGGAATGATTTTATAGCTTCAGCTAGTTGTGTAATCCATTGAAGTGTAGGTCATGTTCACCATCTAAGGTCTCTGATCTCAATCTTGCACCCTGTTGCTGAGACTGGCATGTGGTTTATACACCGGAGTTTTCATACTCTAGCTGGCAATGAAATGTTAGAGAACCCCTGTACTTAACTCTGCATAGCCATCATACCATGGTAGAGTCAGGCTATTGTTGATTTAATGATCGGCTGTAGCTATTCTGAAGTAAATTTGGATGACTTCCATTTGTACCTAAGACTATCTGGCTTCTGTAATTCTAACAGAAGAACAGTGGTGCTAAATATCACTGCTTCTTAATCTGATCTTGAACATTCATTATGCTAGAGTCTTGCAAGGCTATTGTGTGATGTCTCACAGACCTTTGCAATTTCAACTGAAGATTATCTTTCTCTCATGAAAAAGTAATAAAACTTATACAAAGATTATGCATTAATAGTTAATCTTTGTGATTATCAATTACATTGATTCATTGATTAGAACTTTATCAAGATTCATTACTTTTATAATCATCTATTTCATGACAGATCACTGTTCAATACTATACTTTGATTTATACAAGTTATAAATACAGATTACAAAATGAGTTGTTGCTATTATAATGGCCTCCTTGACCTTGTGGGTTATTATGGTGAATTTTGTATAAAAATCTAACTACCCCAAATCTACTCACAGAAGAGTGAGCAAAATGCCAGACCGTGAGCTTCCTAATTGTAGTTGAATATATTTCTGCTGCTGATGGCATGCAGCATTTCATAGTGCCCAGTTTTAAATTGATAGATCATCTCTGGATCTAAAATTAAAGCAAAATATTGTGGATGTAGGAGATCTGAAAAAGAAACAAAAACTGCGAAAAAAAACTCAGCATTTCTGGCAGCATCTGTGGAGAGAAAAACTGAGTTAACGTTTTGAGTCCAATGTGACTCTTCTTTGGAACAGAATAAGTCACATCAGACTCAACGCTCTTTTTCTCTCACCCCAGATGTTGCCAGACCTGCTGGGTTTTTCCAACATTTTCTGAATATATTGCTATTCTGAATCAACCTCATTTACTTTGTACAATGGTGATAACATCACACAACACCTCCATGTGAGGATGGGACTTTAACTCTGCAAGAACTGTGTGGTGGTCACTCCTATCAATTCTGTTATGCATGGACCAATAATCTTCAACATCTGTGGATGGTAAAAATAATTTCAGGGTTCTGTGAAATTTAGCTGGTTAACTGTAAGTGTGCACCTGTGTTTCCAGCCATAACTCTCGACTAAACCTTGCCAAGGCTTCAAGCAAAGACCAGGTGTTTTAATCACAGGAAGGGAAAGTGCAGACTTCCTTAGTAGCATGGAATGTTAGATCCTGATTTTTAATATTAAATATTGGTTAAGACCTGAATCAGGCACTTGCCTTCCTGCTCCACCCACCTAGCCACTTGTCTGATGCTGTCTTGTAACTTGTGGAGAAAATTAAATATTGCGCATTAATTTTTTTAAAAATCTAATACTGGTTTATACATAACAAGTTAATTTTTACAGACTACTGTTTGAGGAGGAAGTGTAAATACCGTTAATATCGAAGACCAATCCCAAAATCATGGCAAAGTTAATGATGTGTGAGTCTGGAAAAATCATTAAATTACTTAGTTGGAATATTTGATATTTTTGTAGTCAAGGAAACATACATACAGTCCAATGAGTGCTAGACTTTTTGGTGAGATTGAGGTATGGATGCTAACTTCCTACCCCCAGCCATATTTTCTTTCAGATTACATGATAAATTAATTACCCTACATCGATCACAGTGTCCTGATAACACTTGATTTTTCTTCAAGTATGCTGTGGTAATATTCCGGAATCTGTTATTTGTTATAAACGTGCACCAAGTAAATTCTCTTAAAAGTAATTCAGCGGCTGTAACATCCTATTTGTGCTTCACAAGTTCCATGTATTCGTTGCAGTATTTACATTTGAGGCAAGTAATATTTTCCTTAATTATTCCAGACATTAGTTGAATTGCTTCATGCAGCGTTCAGCTGGCTTACTGTGGCTAGAGTCTGAAGTGAGCAGGGAGGCTATGTCTGCTTTGCCCTTTGCGAGTACTGGCTTGCGGAAGACAATGGAAGTTGTTTCTTTCCCCCAAACGGGTAGGCCTGTTGTAAATGCTGACATACACGAATCTTCTGATCAGCATGCTTTATGACTGCCACTGGGGTCAGACAAACAAGGGCGGGAGTGGTCTAAGGTTTTGATCAGCTCTGCTATACAACCAGTGCCTTTGAAAGCCTCTTCAAAGGCTATATTTTGTTGCATTGTAGTGGCTTTGGAATAAAGACTGTAAAATGGATTGTTGGGAGCTTTTTTTCAAGTTCTGTGTAAATATTTGTTTTTTTAGTTCAAATTACAATGAAAAGGTGAACTCAGTGAAGAGTAAGCAAGTGGGATAGCCTTACTTGAAGTCATTCGATAGGTGAAGTGTCCTCAGACCAATGTCCTGGTCTGTATATCCTGCTTAAAATAAAAATATAAAATTCAGTAAAATGGATATGCGTCAATTTCTGTTTTCATGTGACCCCTCAAATTGGATGCTGACTGTGCTAAAGCTACACAAGAGAGTTTCCTTCAGGCAAGTACGTCAGGCAGCAGACTGCAAACAGCATGAAAACTGTGCAATTAAAACTATTAGTTGTAACAACATATTGGTACACTTACACAAATTGCTGCCATATGTTAAAAGAACTACAGAGGTTTATCTCAACATTAAAAAGCATTAGTAAAATTGTTTTGAATTTGAGCTTTACAGACCATATCATGAACACAAGATTTTTTTTAAAAAGTCAATAAAGTATCTGACACGCACATATAACCCATCATGATGTCTGAATCCCTGAATCAGACTACTGAGTAATCTACTTTAGCATGATGGATGTTGAATATTTTTCTCTCCATGTAGGGTAACATCCCTCTCTAAATGCAGAGCTTTTAACCACGTGTGGGCAGGTTCCAAAGATCCCCAAGTATATTCATAGGTATTGTTGAAGTTAACTTTGCTAAAGCCATGCAGTGCACCAGTTCAAAGCAATGTTGAGCTTTCCACTGCTTGGCCAGCTAGGATCACCCTACCCATAACAAAATTATCTTGTTGGGTTCTCTGCAGCCCAGCGGAAAGAATCTCAACCAACCCTACCTCCACTCTGCCTCTGCAGTCTTATCTCTGCGGATTTCACAAATAAGCAAAATAGACCTGCCAGTTATCAACAATGCCCTGGAGTATTGCAGACCACTCTGGTTCCAAAGCCTGATTGGAATATCTCCCATAGAGAATTGATTGGTGGATCCGGGATTCCAAAGGGCCCAGCCAGTTTGCAGTTTATTAAACCTCAGCCCTATCCATGGAATTTGCTGTAATTGATATATTGCTCAGTCTGATTTCACATGTAAAATGGCTGCTAAGGTGTGCCGTTTATGTAAGTCTATTTAAAGAGACTTTATGGGAAGATTGGTAGCAGGATTTTGAGGCTATCCTGCTACTTTTGTTTGTTTCCTTATTGGTTTCGCTGAGTTGAAATTGCGGCAAGTGTTCTTTACAACATTCCGTCTAATTTCCTTTTGGTGTGTCAGGGTGATATACTCAAGTGCCAGGCCCCTAATTTTTTTTTGTGTGCGGGGCTGACCTAGGCACAGCTTGTGTGAGGACTTTCAGCTTGCTGCGGGGTTGTAGAACTCACAGGGAACATGAGTTCTTGCACTGTCATTTATTTTGAGGTGCTCATAAAGTGAGGACAGTGGATTGACCAATTGAATTCCCACTTCATTTAAAGCTTTCGGATAACAGCGAAGGAGAAAATGAGTTGAACTTGTATTTAACTTTGCAAGTTCAGTGCAACTTTTTGGGTCAACTGATGTACGATCTGCATTGTCACTTTCAATGAACCAGTATCGTAAATTGGAACAGCCTGTGGTATTATTGATCACTTATATCTTTACAGTATCTTAACTTGCCTCCTTGCTGGTATTTTAAAATACTATTAACTGGATATCCCATCCTAGCTCTTCAACCTCTATTTACTTCCCCAGTGTTTATTAGACTGGTAGTGTTTGGCAAAAACAAGTCCATGTAAAGACTGATATATGAATACATTAAAATATTGGTAAGTTTTGTACAGCTACCAATATTTTTGTCCCCATTGACAGGAAGATACTTCCAAATAGCTGTATCCCTTTAAGTTAGGGTCACGTGCCTTTTAATTGAGTTCATATCGCCAATATCCTGTAGATCACCATTGGCCAGAAATTTAACTGGACCTGACATATAAATACTTCAACTGCATATTGTTAGTTGCTGGGAGTGATGTAGCAAGTAACTCACCTTGTGACTCCCCAAAGACTTTCCACCATCGACAAAGTCCATATCAGGAGTGTGATGCAGTACTCTCCCCTTGCCTGGATGAGTGCAACTCCAACAGTACTCAAGAAGTTCAACATCATCCAGGATAAAGCAGCCAGCTTTTTTGGTATCCCATACACCATCTTAAACATTCACTCCCTCCACTACTGATGCAGAGTGGCTGCAGTGTATACTAAGGATAAATTACAGGTGGTAATGAACCATCTGCATGTTCCTCTCCAAGCCATATATTATTATGACTTGGAAATGTATTGTCGTTAGCATTGTTGGGTCAAACTCCTGGAACTCAAAAATGGCATTAAGGAAATACCTTCACCACATGGAGTACAGCACTCCAAGGAGGTGGCTCTCCACCAGCTGCTCAAGGGAAATGAAGAATTGGCATTAAATGCTGACCTTTATAGGGATTCTCATACCCTATGAATGAATTACAAAAACTTATCATTCCCACCTTGCATATAATTTTCCATTTTCCAACCTCTGTCCCATCTTTGGCAATTTCCCCCAACGTCGGACCAGATAGAGACTGAGATCTGGGGGTCAGCAAGTTAACATGAGATAGAATTTAATTATGCACCATTTACTAATGGAAGTCCAATTGGAAAATATATCTATTGTTTTCCAAATGCTGTACGCAACGTCAGTTATGTAACCAAACAGTGCTTTCATTGCAGTGTGATTTAAATTAAGTAGCACTCAAACTCTGAGGATAGGGAGACTCCAATAATTAAAACTATAGGCTACCGCTTGTCTATTTTCTGCAGAAGCCTGACTAAATTGTAAATTTTGCATTTCAGCATTATGGAGCAGGTAGTACTGAACAAAATACATAAGCTCATTTTGGAAATGTAGGAGTGGTGTGATTTGAACACAGAAAATTTGGTGTTAAAGTATTTTGACTGAGGGAGGGAATTCAGTAATTTGCAGAATGCAGTCATAAATCAGCTGATGTTGTTGACTTGGGTGGAGTGGAATGAAATTCAGCTCACTGTTGGATATCAGCGAGCGACCAGGGAGTCTCCCCAGACAACCAGTCAGCCTATTTAATTATAGTTAATATGAGCCATTTTTAAAAGCCCTTTTACTATGCCTAATTAAAATTACTTTTTCATAGCCTAGGGCAGCACAGTGGCACAATGGCTAGTACTGCTGCCACACAGTGCTAGAGAACTGGGTTCGATTTTGGCTTGGGTCACTGTCTGTGTGGAGTCTGCACATTCTCCCCATGTCTGCATGGGTTTCCTCCGGATGCTCCGGTTTCCTCCCACAGTCTGAAAGATGTGCCGGTTAGATGGATTGGCCATGCTAAATTCTCCCTCAGTTTATCTGAACAGGAGTCAGAGTGTGGCGACTGGGAGATTTTCACAGTAACTTCATTGCAGTGTTAACGTAAGCCCACCTCTGACAGTAATAAATAAACTCTTCTTTAATGAAAACATGAATGCTAGAAGTATATAACAGGTCCACAAGTACATATCAGTATTGGCTGTATACCCATTCTATTTGTATGTCCTGGCGCATCTGCTACATATTTCCAGCAATTATATTTTTAACTAAAGAGCATTTCTAGGCTTTCCAGTTAGTGTAGTAAATATAATTTTGTAATGAGTTTAAGATAAATGATAACAGAAAATGCTGGAAAATCTCAGCAGGTCTGACAGCATATGTGGAGAAAGAACCAAACTCTTGTTTAGAGTCTGGATGATTCTTTGTCAGAGCAATAATTTGCCTTTATTTTATATTAAGATAATGATGGGTGAACATACAATGTGCATGAGGTCTTGAGCAACACATGAAATTGTTCATAGACAACCACAGTTTCAGTACATTCTATTCCTCTTGATCCCACTACCTGTACTCCAAAATGAATTGTGTCAAATCTTGTGTGTTGGCTGGGCAGTTTTCCTTGCAGAAATATACTAATCCACAAAGCTAATGGGGAGCAAAATTAAGTATCTTGCATGTTTTACACATCAGACAATATGCTACATGGTAATTTAGTTAAGGGCTAGACTTTTCTCCATCTTTCTACTTGATATGAAGAAAAAAATTAGTCTGTAATCTGAGCTACTTCATCCCTGCCTTTAACAATGGGCCAGATGGGTTTTCATCTGTGCCTTTAAGTGAGGTGAATAGCCAGAAAAGCCCAAATACTAATAGTTGTGCCTAAAATGGATTTATATGCTGCATGACCTTAACTGTTATTATCAACCTATTCTGCCTGTGTCTATGCATCGTGAAGGAAGGCCGTAAATAAGGGTATTCTGGTTTCTAGGCAACAGCCTGAGTGGAAACACATTTCAAAGGAAACTTCACAATCTTTAGTTTAAATCACTACGTTACTTCATAGTAATCATTTTGAGTAATTTCATTTGTGTCATCATCAAAACTTTGCTGGGCTCAGTATCCTGCTGAACTCATGAGACTTTAATTCTTTAAACCCAGAAATGTGTTAGCAGAGGAGGCTGCTGGAGTGCTAATATTAACACTGCCATCTTTGTGATGTGGGAGACTCCTGTTGCTGGTCGCATAGTTAAGTGTTGCGCGTGAACAGGATTTAATTTGTGATGTCCAATATGCCAGTTGGCGTTCACTATTTGGCTCACACTTGTGGGATAGTCACTTTAGCTATATACCAGCATTGACAACTTCAGATGTCTTGGGCTGGGATTGATGGGCAATAATGTACCTTTCTCAACATTAGAAATCAATAAGCATTTTGAAGAAGCTGCTGATAAGAGGACAAAAATGGCTTTGTGAATTTGAAATGTAATTTATATTAGTCTTTTTGCAAGCTTTTAAAAAGAATTGTATGTCCTTTTGAGTAGTTCAGTATGGAGGAGGAAGAAAGTAGAACTATTTTCAAGGAAAAATTGGCAGAAATTTGTATGTAATATGCATGGATTAATTTTTAGTATATAACTGCTGCCCCTGCCTTACTGAACAGAAATGTTGAGGTCTTATATACAATATGTTTTGTGGGTTTTATTAATGTGTGAATATGTATATTTCATGTACACTTGGTTTGCTCTACAATTTTTGGCTTAAAGTTAGTGCCTCCATAATGTAGATTAAAATTCCAGACTTCTATTTGGAGAACAGATAATTTCAGCAGCAATTGTTTAATTTTTGCAGCTGTAATGAACTTTTTATTGGCCTGCACAAGCCATTTTCAAAACCTTCAAAGATATTTCATGGAATGCACCTCACATCCACAATATTTGAGAGTGCCATCAAAACTAAGTTGCAGATGATCTATTTCTGACTTTTTTGTAAAAAAAATTGCAACTTTTGGTGATTGTTCTTTTCCCAGCAGATGTTGAAAAAAATACATGTTATCCTTTACCTCAGTGGTGACACCTTACCTTTGATTTGGAAGGTCATAGTTCAACACCCCTCTTCAGCACTTGAGCATGTAATCATGGCTTGACACTTCAATGTGGTACTGAGGAGATGCTGCACCATTGGAGGTGCTGCAGGCTTCCAGATGCTCTGTTCGCTCATTAGATGTAAAAGATTCCATGATACCATCATGGAGGGGCAGGAGAACTCTCCCAGTGTCTGACCGTATTTATCTCATAGCCAACACTGAAACAAATTGTGCAATAATTTATATCATTGATTGTGAGAAAGCTTACTGCACAGACTGACTGCTGCATTTCCCTAGAAGACAACGGCAGCTACAGTAAAATAAAATAAGTCAGTGGGCATGATTCTCCAACTATTCATGCCAATGGGATTTTCCCATTCCACTGTAATGAACGGAGATTTGGTTGAGCGCCAAATTCTCCATCCTCTCTGGCGGTGGGACATGAACAGCTGGAGAATTCTGGCCACTGGCTCAGACATGTTTTGGGAATGTTCTGCAGACATGGAAGATGCTGTCTAAATGATTTTTATTTTGCTAAACAGATTATCCTGACAAACTGAATCTTAGATCAGCTCTCAATTTAATTTTAATCTTGGGTTCAGGTGACAATTAACCATCACGTGCATTTGGTATTGTTCCACAAGAGGCCTACTGTTAAAAAGTTTGACTTCCAAATTTGAATAGAAGCATAAGCTTTGAATTTTTTCTCTTCACAAAATATTTCTTTTTCTTGCTGACTGCTAAGTCCTATTGCTATACTTTACGATGATGCCCTTGCCACATAGTAATTGTTAATGCCGGGAGTAAGTGCTGTGTAGTGGAAACTGAAGATTTTCAGCTTCCACCCAAGGTGCGTATAGCATATAGAAAAAACAATCTGAAATGTTAGAACTTACCCATTCGAGGAAAGAGTTAAAGAACGTTGAGTGGTTCAAATAATCTTACATACCATGAAATTGAACATCAATTCTTTTATACAAGTCTTTACAACTCAATGGGCGTTGCCAACTTTTTAACTCGTTCATAAGTAGAAGAATGAGATAATGTTGCTTGATTTTGAATTTTTCAAAATTTGTTTTGTTTTTCAAAATTAAATTCAAAATTATGTACCTCTTATATGTGTGAAGAGAAAGACTGGTGACCTTTCCAGGTCTCAGATAATCTAAGTTGGTTTACTATTTCTTTCTGGCCATGTCAACCATGGCTTGGTTGGTAGAACTTGTGTATCTGTCACAATGTTCTGACTCCAAATTCCTCCTGAGCACAAAAATGAAGATTGGCACTTTTAGTGGTGCAGTCTTTCAGATGAGACATTTAAACCAGGGCCACACCTGCACTCTCAAATGGACATAAAAGACCCTGTAGCACTACTTTGAAGAAAAGCACGGGAGTTATCCCCATTGTCCTGGCAGATATTTGTCCCTCATTCAACATCACAAAGGCAGATTATCTTGTTATTATCACATTGCTGTTCAGGGGAAGCTTCACAAATGCAAATTGGCTGCCACAATTCCTACATTACAACAGTGACTGCACTTCATAAGTATTTGATTGGCTGAAAGCCCTTCAGGATGCCCAGTGGTCACGATGGGCATTATACAAATCAAGTCCTCCTTTCTCTTATTTCTTTCCACTTTCTCTTATTTCTTCCTCTGTCTCATTCTCTAGACTTGCACTCTCTCATTCCCTTTTCCCTTAGTCTCTTAAAGGAAATGAAAATGTCTCAGGAATATTGGAGTGAATGCTTTTCTCAGGGTGAGATACATTATTCAGCCAAACTCTAGAGAAGTTAATTTGTATATTCCATAAAGCATATTGACATGGAATAGTTGATACTAATACCAAACTATCAACTTCACAAACGAACACTTGTCATGATAGAAGCACGTGTCAGGAACATGTGTGTATTTCAATGGAATACTGATTTCCATACTCAAATAACCAATATGCACTGCAGTGTGTAAGTCTCTGTGTTGATGGTGTTAACTTGTAATACTTGATAATTAATATGGAAGGTGTTCCTGTTTTGTGTGTAAGCAAATACATGGGTGCCATCGCTTCTTGGCCTTTTGGCTCAGATCAAGTGTAGTATTAACATGCCGCGCTTGGTTGAAGTCATTAGGTTACATTTCAGCTTCATTTGAAGCAATTTTTTAAAGTGGCATCGCAGCCTTTTGGCTAAGATGCAAATAAGATCAAGCCTTGGAGGAGGAGCTATACCTACTCCAGTCAGCTTGGACCATGTAGATCAAGCCCAAAGCAGGAGGTGAGAGCCCTGTCTTCTCAACTTGGATTGGGAATGTCTCAACTTGTTGAGACTCTGAATTGGACTTGATTGGATTGAATTGGAATAAAAACAAAAAAAAAGTGGGTGCCTTATTATTTTTAACCATCCATTTCTTAAATCTTAATGCATAAAGACATGACTCATTAAATATCATAGTGTGCGCTTTGTTGATTTAAAAGGCTATGTTTGCCACTCTTGAGAGCACTTGAGATATTATCTCAAATTATGGGTAGGTTATTGCAGCTAAATTGGTAATCATAAATAAATTGAATCCATCTATACAATTCTGTTAAAGCATTGTTTGCTAGATTAAAGACCACAGGCATATAAAAACAATGTAGAAATTCAGGGCTGAGATTTGTAAGAAAAAAAAAGACAGGTAAAATTCTCTGTGTACAAACTTCATTCTTCAGTGTGGAAAGGTTCCTGTAGAGACCAACAACTTCTGAAAAGAGATGAATTTCCCAGCAACTGGTGGAAAGATCCAAAGGACATGTTTTCACATTTTAAGACATTTACTGTGACAAACAAACTAAAATCAACATAGACCAAATATTACTTAACAGGCAACTACTATACCAAACTTAGAACCTGTTTTGCTGTGCATTACACCTGCCTGATTTGTACAATTACAGGGAGATTTCCTGTGTAGCAACATACTGTCCAGAGGGCTCACACTAGGTCAAAACTTCCAGTATCCTTCAAAATCATTCCATTCAGCCAAGATTTTTACATTATTTCAAACAATGTGGGCATCACTGGCTGGACCAGCATCTTTTTATTGCCCATACCTAATTGCCCTTGAGAAGGTTCTGGTGAGCTGCATTCTTGAACAGCTGCAATCTTTGTGGTGTCAGTACATCTAAAATGTTCTTAGAATTTTCTAGATCCAGTTTTCACCAGCCAGGCTCACTGAGCTATGACCTATTATTTAAAGCTCCATTGGTGTTTTCTCTCCTTCCTTTTGAAGAGTAAACAAACTCTTTCTTTTAACGTAGAACAGTTCTTCCATTTGTCCACAACAGATTCTTTCGTTCTTTTTGCCTCAAAAAGTTGTGTGAGATGCTGAGTAAAGATCTGAAAATTGTTGCTTGAGGTCTCTGTTTGAGTTTCTCCCCATGGCAACCAGATCGCTCAGGCATGTCTTCAAACTGGGCATTTCTGGAATACTCCATTTTGCCTTAAGTTAAAGGGGACATGCTAAAATATAACCACCTTGTACAATTCAACTTCATAATGAGCAAAATACAAATGTTTTCACAAGCTTGTGTGTAGATGAGAGCTGCAAAGAGTGTGGAAAAGAATAGGCGATACAGTACAACCATGAAGATCAGGCATACAGACTGTCAACATTAACTCTGTTTCTCTCTCAACCAATGCCGTCAGATCTGCTGAGTATTTCCAACATTTTATCTTTTTATTATAGGCAATACAATACCCAGATGTAAAAACAGACTATCTGAAGTACTGTCTTTTAAATGATATTTGGGCTGAATCTTACCTGAAGATGCATTCTCACAGTTGCAAGCCTGCCCATGCTTTGCTGGCTCAGCCTACAGTACTTTAACAGCCATGCACAGCGCCTTTATTTGATTTGAGATGGGTTTTTGTCTCTATCAGAGAATAAGTCACACCTCAAGAGAGCTACTGGCCAATGAGATTGGCACACTGCACCTAGCTAGAAGGCTCGTCAGATTTTAATGGGCAGCATAGACACTTGGTGCATTTTACCCATCATGGGTAAAGTACCAGCAGCAGCAGGAGGCGCCCTTAAGTTATTATTAATTGGTCACTTAAAAGTCTCAGTTGAACCACAGGCAAGCAAGCCATGCAGTGTCTGCCCTGCCACAAATAAAATACCCATGAAATAAGGTGGATGTAATAACAGTATTTGAAGATGAACAGTGGAACTTTCACTGTGACCTTGTCAGTATTTATCCCCAACTATCAGCAGTAAAACCCATCGTTAGATCTTTTATCTCATTGCCATTTGTGGGAACTCGCTGAACACTCTTTGAATGCGGCTTTTGCTTAATACAACAATGTCTGCATTTCTGCCATTATTCATTGGTTCTGAAGCACTTTGAGATGTCCTGAAATGAATGTCCAGAAATGTGCTACGTAAATGAAAATTCATTTGTTCCTTTAGCTGTTGTGAAATGTTGTTTGTTACGTACACCATTTTAATTCTTTCTATTGAAGTGATCAGTTTGCAAAATATAAACATATCTTTGTCTAAATAGATTCACATGAACACTTAAATGACCTGTATTGCAAGCTTTTGTCTTAATTTCTTTTGTGCAGTTTTTATTTATATTGTACTCAGAAAATGTTTTTTTTCAAACAATGCCCAGAATTTTACACCTCTACTCAGTTGTCAAGACTGGAATTCTATGCCTTCACAAAAAAATGTTCTTTTGTACCTTTTTCTGTCTCCATTCACCACCACCCCCCCATCAGAATTTAATTCATTTATTATTACCTTAAGGCATTGAATATTTACAATCAATCCTCTTATTGGCTTCCCAACTTGTTTCATACACCAATTATTGTGAACTCTGTTGTCCATGCTTCTCACGCAAAGTTAGATAGAATAAAATCTCTACAGTGCAGAAGGAGGCCATTCGGACCATTAAGAATCCTACACAGGCCCCACTCCCATAACCCCACACATTTACCCTGCTAATTTCCCTGACACTAGAGTCAATTTAGCATGGCCAGTCAACCTAACCCTTTGGACTGTGGGAAGAAACTGGAGTACTAGAGGAAACCCACATAGACATGGGGAGAATGTGCAAACTCCACAGAAAGTGACTCGAGGCCAGAATTGAATCCAGGTCCCTGGTGCTGTGAGGCAGCAGTGCTTACCACTGTGCCACCATGCCACCCATTCAAATTGTTCCTGTTTTCAAGTTGCACGTGCACTCTTGGCATATGAGATGCAAGTTTCTTATCCTAGATTTCTAATCTCTTCATAGTCTTACCTCGCTTTTTAAGCAATTTTCTCCAGCCACCTACTCCAATTCACATCTCTGCTTCTTCTGTACCAGATTTCAGTCTATCGTTCAAACCTTCCACTTCACGCAAGACTATTCTTTGGAAATTATTAATCTTTGCTATCCCTCTTCAAAACTTATCTCTTCACTCTGGCCTCCCTGAAATTTTTTTCACCTCTTTGGTTTTTCTTCAGAAAAGTGTCCTTTTTTTATGTGACCGGTGATATAAAAATGCAACTTGTTTCTGTGCTTTAACAGGAAAAATTGTATGTTATTCTTATTGCTTCTTTGTTTGAATTGCTTTATTTTGTTTTCTTCAACAGGCAAAAAGTTGTACAAGGTACTCTGACTCATCCATTTGCCCTTACATTATACGGCGAAACGTTATACTGGACAGATTGGCAAACCCGCTCAATCCATGCTTGTAACAAGAGGACTGGGGCAGATAAAAGGGAGATACTTGTCAGTATTTACTCTCCCATGGATATCCAAGTCTTCAGTCAGGAGAGGCAGCCACACAGTAAGTTTGGGGGATGGTCATCAAGGTTAAAAGATTAATATCTAAAATACTTACTTTAATGAAATGTTTTGATCAGTGTCACTATTTATGATTTAACAAACAGAACAAATTATTATCAAATCTCTTCAATTTTCATACACTGCAGTTACCTTTGCAATATTCTTTAAACAACCCAAAGCTGGAATCATGGCCCAGTGCAGTCACATGCAACCCTGGTCCAAACAAGTCTGTGGAAATGTTTTAATTTGGATTGCAGGCGGTTATCAAATCATAATGTTATTTATCATGTAATGATTTAATGTTGCATGTAAAGCTCTTGATATACAACTAAATATCTAAAATTGGAACACAGTAGTTCCTCATTTAACTTTATAGTTGTGTTCCTGAGAATGAGATCTTGGTGGTAAGTTGGTATCTTTTATCATTGCTTTGCTACTGCTGGCAGAAGTATACATAATGCCATAACTGGAGTTAACCTCAACTCTAGCATGAAGATGGTACTTGTTCCTCTGACTTGAAGACTCACCAAAAGAGAAGGTTAATCCTTGCAGCACTGAATGCAAAACCCTCCTGCCAACAATTGTAAAAATGGGCAGCATGTTTACCCATATATGGAAGCAGGAACAGAGGTAGGCAGACGTGTAACTTTACAACAACAATGACATATCAGTTTGACAATACCAAATTGCCCTTCAGGCTATTATCCAGAGCTGGGATTGAAGGCAGAAGGTAAGGAAAAGGCTAACTAAAGCTAATTCTCAGAAATTTGGCCTCTATGTCCCCCAGCAGCAGGGGCAGTCCAGCTGCCAGTAGGCGGCCTTCCAGCAGCAGACCTGGGAGGGATCAAGGCTACAGGCTTTGAGACTCTCTGTCAAGCTGGCTCTGCAGCTGTGTCCATTTTTTTAATTCCAAAACCTGGAAAGTCGCTGAGAGGGCCTCTGGAGTTGGCACTGGCAAGTGCAAGACCATCTGCACTGGAGGTGCAGAAGGTCTTCCAGCTGTAAAAGTCCATCCACCATACTCAATTGTTAAGCAAGTGTGCCCTCTGGCTACTATTTGGCCAATTCAAAAAAAAATCACAGCCAGGTGATGCAGTTCAGGGCTGGCATCATCATTTGACCACAGGGTTGGGATCCCAATGCAAATATCCCCAATCCTGCCCTTTGTTCCAAAATGTGACTGAGAAACAGTTTGGCTGGCACAGTTGTTTGTGTTGCTTCTTGCAGTCTGGATTCTGCTTCACAAATGAATGGCCTTAATACATTGAGGATCCACATAAACACAAGGAAGGCGCCAGGAGACTCAAGTGGAGGCCATTTAGCATGCTCCCCGTTGGGCGCCACAGCCTCTGGGCGCCTCCGAATTTTTGGAACGGTCAGCTCTTGCCAATTTCTGGCATGGTGCTGTATAAATTATGTAAATTCTGATTTTAATATGTTTAACATATGGTTAGCGTCCCGGGACTGAAGTCTCTAGGTCTGCTAAAGTCTTCGCCTGTGCCAGAAGTGTTTCACTCCAGCAGGGTTTACAATAGCTCCCCACTTGCGGGGAGCTGGCGGCCTGACCCTGCTGGAGTGAAGGGGAGGCCATGGAGGCCCAGATATTGGGCAGCGCTGAGGGAGCGGGGCTTCTGGGAAGTGTGATCGGTCAGGGTGGGAGGGTCCCACTATTGCTCTGCACTTGGGCTGGGTGACAAAAGGAGGGAGGCCAGTAATTGGGGTAGAGGGAGGGGGTTGTTCAGGGTGGTGGGGGGAGTCAGAACTGCGGAAGATTGGCACATGCGCAAAGGCCTGTTCAGCACCATGCTGCAGGCCTCTTCAGCAGGGATAGGCCCCATCCCTAGATTTTCAGCACAATTTACACTAGTGCACTCTGTAGTGCACAGAGTGTGGGAGATTCATTTTGAAAATCCCACTGAAAAAAACAGTGGTATTTACTCCAGTCTTTATGTGAATTCGACACTTCGATTTTTTTGGGGGGGAGAATCGCCCCCAACATAGAGCATTTCGGCTATGGTTGAAAAATTCTCAAAGGGAAACTATTTTTGGCAGCATTATTCCTTTGACGCTGTAATGGTCCCAATTTTGAGAATACTAATGGTGTTTTAACATTGCTTTCTTTGTAAGATCTCTTCCTTGTGCTCAGTGAAGCACTGACTACAAAATGTCAGAATCCATTAGATTCCATAAAGCCTGATGCTAATGGGGTGAAATGTCAGCATGTCATGACTCGGAAGTATATAGGCTCAGCAGGACTTCTTATACCAACACTGTGCAGAACATCTGCTGCACTTGCTGTGTCGGTTCACAGTACTTGTTTTGTGGTTAAATACATTGTGTGCAACACTTCTGAGTTTTGGAATCATGGCTGCAGGATCTTGGTAGTGAGGTTATTTTGTAAACTTTCTGTCTCCACTTGATGTCTATTTATTTTCACTTTGCTGTCGGAGAGAGTCAGGGAAACATTTAGAATCTATAGATTTTTCAACTGAACCGCAGGTAAGATTGAAAAGAATGAGATTTAACATGAATGGGCACAACAGGTTGAGAAAATATCATACCTTAAAATATACTTATTTTACCACAACATTCAAAAGATTAAAAAAAAAGCCTAGAACTGCTAGTACTCCAGCCTCTGCATTCTTCCCCCTCTTAAGAAAACTGCATTAAAAGACTGAATCAGAGAAAACTATTTTGTCCATTGAGTTGAAAAAAAGGTCATATGCTAAACATCTATGTTGATTCTGGGGCAGTAAGTTGGCACCTCATTATTTCCTTTCTAACTTTTTCCAATCTCAGGAAATTGTACATAGCATTAAAAAAAAATCAGATCAAGATTAAATGTAATGACGAGGCACCTTTTTTCTGTGGTGAAGATAAGCGATAGCTGAATCTGGGCATCATATTGCTGTCTCTTTTAAGCAGTAACTTTAAGAATTTTTGGAGTAATAGTGAAAGGGTGGGGAAATCAGACTTCTGAAGTATTGGTCTGGTTCTGAGGCAGGTGGGACCTGTATAAGCTGGATGGGTTACAGCTGAACAGGACTAGGACTGATATTCTTGCGGTGCTGATTTGCTAGTGCTGTTGGCGTGGATTTAAAGTAGCTTGTCAGGAGGATGGGAACCCTCAGTTGTGGCTCAAATTGGAAGAAAGCAAAGCTGGTAACAGGAAATAATAGTGGGACCAGAAGGCAAGAAAAACAAAGCATTCAGTTTACAAAAAATGCAGAATGATGAGTAGGAATAAATGGGTCATTCTTACATCGGCAGACTGTGGCTAGTGGGTAGCTGCAAGGGCCAGTACTTGGGTCTCAGCTGTCCACAATATATATCAATTATTTGGATGCGAGGACCAAAAGTAATATTTTCAAGTTCACAGATAACACACATTCCCACCTAGCTTTGTATTATGAGGAAGATGTAAAGTACCTACAGGAGGATTTGGACCAACTCAGTGAGTGGGCAAGAACATGGCAAATGAAATATCGTGTGAAAAAAATGTGAAGTAATTCACTTTGGTAAAAAGAACAGATGTGCAGAATATTTCCTAAAAGTTAAGAAATTTGGAAATGTAGATGTACAAAGGACCTGGGTGTCCTTGTCCATAAGTCACTGAAGGCTAACGTGCAGCTGCAGCAAGCTCTTAGGAAGGCTAATGGAATGTTAGCCCATATTGCAAGAAGTTTTGAATACAGGAGGTAATGAGGTCTTGCTTCAGCTTGGTTAGACTGCACCTGGAATACTGTGTGCAGTTTTGGTCCCCTTGCACTGGAAGGGATATTATTGCCATAGAGGGAGTGCAACAGAAGTTCACCAGACCGGAAATGGCTTGACTGTCTTATGAAGAGAGTTGGGCAAACTGGGCTCGTATTCTCGAGAGCTTCGAAGAATGAGAGGTGATCTCATTGGAACCTACAAGATACTTAAAGGAATAGACAAGGTAGATGCAGATAAGACTCCCTTTGTTTGGGGAGTCTAGAACCAGAGGCCACAATTTCAAAATAAGGGGGATGTCACTTAGCACCGAGATTATGAGAAATTTCTTTACACAGAGGGTTGTGAATCTTTGCAATTTTCTACCCCAGATGGTGTGGAAGCTCAGACATTGTGTATGTTTAAGGTGGAGATTGATAGATTCCTGATTAACAGGAACGTCAATGTTATGGGGATAGTGTGGGTAAAAGGCATTGAAATGCCTGATCAGCCACCATTGTATTGAATGGTGGGGCAGGCTCAATGGGCTGAATGGCCTACTCCTCTTCCCGTGTTCCCATTTAGCTTCTTGTGGAAAACAGCCTATTTCCTTCACAAGAGTAGTAAAGTGCATTCAAAGATACAACGCTGAAAAAAAAGGCAACGCGAGTTGTGGCACAAATTTGCAAGTACTGTACTTGTTTGTTTGTCGAATTTTCAAAGAGAAGTGCTCAAGGGTATAAATTGTTTTCTTTAAGGCTTTCATTGTCAGTAATCCAGTACAAAAATATTTGAGTGCGATTTCAAGAAAAAATTCCCTGTACAAAAAAATTGCTTATTTTCTTTTAATGTTGCTAATCAGTAATTCGGCTTTTATGATGTATTATACAACGGGTTATCAGCCTCCTGGCAGGACATAAATGAGAGAACTCACTAGTATAATGATCAGCATGGCAGAGTTGCCGTAGGCCTCATTCATCAAGCCCCTATCGCTCCTGAAAGCTAGCTTGTTGATTTAAGAATGACTCAGAACACAAGATGGTGCGGCTCAACGTAACTAATCAGTAGCCTTGAATGTGCTGGTGTGTCCCTTAGAGGTCAGGTTTGTAAACCTGTGAGCCTCTGAAGAAGAGATGGAGGGAACTATGACCAACATATACAGCAACAGATGCAAAGAATCAGAATGGACTGTCAGATACATCAGTTACTGGTACTGCATTTCAAGAGCATGCATTGTGCTGATTATGTTCCTTTCAGTTGACAAAATGCCTTGTCTAGCTAGCCGTTTATACTCCAGTGGCAATGAAAACACATAACAAGACCCACCAGCAGCAGCTTAAATACCTTTCACTTCCCAAGAACAGCATTACTAATTTCCTCTTCCCCAATCATTTTCCTCCCGTCCACCTCAAAACCAAAATGAATGAAATAGAGTTTGCTCTATTTCTAATAGGTAAAATAAATTAACTAATCTTCTGTATGTAGACGTTAAATAAGCATTCAGAACGTGTTTTGGAAAGCTTAATGTGTTATTAAGTGCATTTAGTTAATTTATAAACTCTCTAACTTTTCACTTAAGTTTAGATCTGGCATATTCAAAAATTTCTATAACACCTTTCACAACCTCAGGACATCCCAAAAAATACAGCAGCTGTTGGAAATCTGAAATTAACTGCAAGATGCTGGAAATGTGCAGCAAGTCTGGAGAGAAACCGAGATAAAGTGCGGAAACTGATGGGGACGAGAGCTAGACAAGGCATTTTTAGTTGGCCACAGTTAGGAAAGCTGGCAAGACCCCATGTCACCTCTTTTTGGGAAGGCTTGCCACATTTTCTGTGCCTCCAGTATTTAACAGGTCAGCGGTGGGCCTTCCCTGCAGGATCAAGAACCATGGGGGCTGATGTCCTGTCTGCTGAGAGCAGCTGGCCTCTTTTATGCTCAGCGTCGCCACTGGAGAACTGATGGCTATTGCTGGTATTACACCTGACCAAGTCCTCATGTCAAGTAGTGACCCAAGTATAGGTGAGTAATGGTGGGGAAGGGGGTTGTAACAGGGCATGGTAAGAGGGTCAGCAGCAAGGGCAGAGGGGTTGATCCTAGCAGGCCCCTATTCCCCAATGCCAGGCGCTTTGGTCAGAAACTGAGTGCCTTTGACCCAACTCCTAGGAAGCCCTCTACCGGAGATGTATTACTTGGCAAATTAAGGGCCTCAATTGAAGTTAGGACAGGAAGACCTTCTCCAGACCATCCCATGGTGGACCTAATTGGGTTGAAGCCATGAAGGTAATGGGGACCTGATCTCCCGCCTCTTGCCTGATTAAATGCCCCACTCTCCCAACCCTCCCCAACTCCACAAAATTTGCGATAGGGAAGGCACAAGATTCCACCCACAGGTTCAGATTGTTGCCAAAATGACTGGACTTTTAAACCTGGTGATGGAAAATGTATGTGGGATGATGAGGATGTAAAATCCTGCAGGCAGCCTTTCCACTGCCTACTCCCCCCATCACTGCCCTCACCACAATTTTACCAGTCGTTTACGGGCTTAATTCTGCCACCACCACCACCAGGATTTCAAGGGTGACAGGAGAGGCCAGTGCCAAGCAGCCAGCCCAGCAGGTTAGGCATTTTGCACAGGAAGGAAGTGAGTATTACAGAATGCGTGTGTTGTATGTACACTTATCTTATTCTCCTGTGGTATTGCATGGGCGGTTGTGATTGAGACCAAATGTAGCCTTCAGAGAAAGCAGGTTAAATTGTGGGAGATAATTAGACCGTGCAACAAATCATATTTCCTGTGTTTTAATATTATAGTTGGTTGTGTATTATTGCAGTTAAACTTGAGGTTATTGGGAAGCAGAATAAAGGTTTCGCTAGTGAAGGCTGTGTAGCTTGAAGCCAGAAGACTGAATTGTACCATCACTGGTGGGAGCGTGCAATTATTGTGTGACAAATTTAAATAGGCAGTTTCTATTACATATCATCAGCCTAATTAGCTAGAAGGTACACTTTGTATGCTGCAACTGATTTGATCCTAAATTTATGAACATGGGACCCCAATTTCGACATCGGAAACAGGAAAGTGCTTTAACCACCTGGTTTGCTAGTCTAGTAACATATTCACTAAGTTACCATTGCTCCTCATAGTTTATGATTCCTATGTGTGTATGTATTCATAATGGCACTCCAGTTGCTGAGAAATTAGATTCTGTTTTGTGATTGAGCTGTACAATTGTAACATGGCCTTTTTTTAAGCTATGTGTACAGTAGATCAGTAAACTTCAGGCTAGTTCAGTGTACAGGTCTCGGTATATAAACTCTGAAGAGTTACTAACTGTGATCATAGCGTGAAGAAAATGTTCTCTGCCTCCCCTTGTGGTTTTCAGCAAAGCTAAAAATCGTGTGGTCAGTGTAAGTGCCTTGTCCAAATCTCCTCCTGCGGTTTTACAGCAAGCAAACGTTCAGCACTCATGTTCGCCTAATAACTTCAACATTGGTTGGTGCACAAATTGAATTGTGGTAAGACAAACGTAAATGTTAAGAGATTCCAATCTGTTTAGTTTCTTCCTGATTTGAAAAGGATTTTTATAGAAGTATATTTGCACAAATCATTGAAGCTGACTGGCCAGGTTGAGAAAGTGGTTAATAAAGTATATAAGATCCTGAGCTTTATAAATAGGGGCATCAGGCACTCAAGCAGACAAATTATTCTGCAACTGGGGCTGTTCTCCTTAGAGAAGAGGAGGTTGAGAGGACGATTTGATGGAAGGATTCAAAATCATGAGGGATCTGGACAAAGTAAGGGATGGTTCCCATTGATGGAAAGTTTGAGAACCAGATGACACTGATTTAAGGTGATTGGCAAAAGAGGCAACAGCAGCATGAGGAAGAGTGTTTTTATGGAGCGGGTAGTTAGTATCTGGAATGTGCTGTCAGAGATGATAGCAGAGGTTGAGGCTTTGTGAAGGAAATGGGATCAGTACCTGAAAAGGGAAAATTTGCAGAGCTACAGGGAAAACGTGGAGTTCCTCTTTTAGTGAGCTGTCATGAACAAAATGGTGCCAAAAACCATCTTCTGTGCTGTAACCATTCTACAAAATGTAAAATCACCAATTTTGCAGCAAAAGTAATTGTTCAATTTGGTTGCAGACTGAGCACCTGTCATTTAATTTTACTGATTTTGTTTTGGAACACATTGCTTGGGCCTTCGGTAGTCGTAACAGCTGAAATAGACTCAAAATTTCCATTTTTTGGGAGGAGAAAAGTGATGTTTATCCTGGCATTGTAGACCAAAATTTGAGATGGAAGTCTGATGGACCAAAATTATAAATAAGGCAGGTTAGGCAGCATCTATGGAGAGATGAACAGACAAACATTTCAGGTCAATGATCTTTCATCAGAACCAGGAAAAGTTATAATTGGCTTTGAGAAAATGAAAGGGGAAATGGTGGAAATAACAAAAAGGAAGAACTGTGATGGTGTGAAAGACAGGAAGGAATTAAACTAAGTAACAGTGCAGGGCCAAAGGAATGGTAATGGGACAAGTGAAGAAGCAAAAGATGTGCCTCGAGGAGATGTGAATGGCAGAATTTCTCTGCATACCTCATTCCCTTCAACTTGATGCATTCTTTTCTGAGATCTAATCCCTAATATTTTCATTAACCCTGCAGACAGGATTGGTCCCATTATCGTGTGATGAGCCAATCTTTCAGAGGCCAAATGACATTTTCATAGGAACATACAAATTAGAAGCAGGAGTAGGGCATCGAGCCTGCTCCGCTATTCAATACAATCATAACTGATTTAGTGGTCTCAACTTTCAATGAAATAACGGGGTGGGAGGAGGGTCATGTAATGCATGTGTGGGAGCGGCAGCATTCTCATGAGCTTTGGCGCTCCTCATTTTTCATTTTTGATCCTTGTTTTATCCTGATGCACAACCCACAATTATCTGATCCTGATGTGTATTATCTGTGCTATGTTGCTGGAAGATCCGAGCTAAACTTTGGTTACAGGGAGCTGGATTGAGTCAAGAAAATCCTTAATTAATTGAGATGGCTGGGGTGCGACTGATTTGCAGTGGCGGTTTTGCTGTTGAGTGGGCCAATGTAGACTTCATGATAATAGCTGCCATTGTGAGTAGAATTGTGGATGACAGTTTTGGCTCCCCAAAACTGGTGCTCACATTGCTGAACTGAGAGATATCCTAAAGAGCATGGATGAAGCAGAGAAGAGAATCCTGCAAGTCAAGAGGGCAGTTTCTGAGGTAGGGGCTCACCCTTCAGTCCTTGGAAATCCTGCTGCATGTTATGTCGAACATCCTGGTTGATTCATGGAAATGGGGCCAGTGAAGGAGTATCCGTGCGCCCAGTCTCCTGGGAGGGGAGAATTCACAGCCCAATTTGAGAACTGGCTGCCATGCTTTCACAATCTTGATTTGAGGCTGGGCATTTCACATTCAATGGGACCACACTGTATCCAATCTTCGAGGTCTCGGGTTGGTTGAAGACTCTGACTGCTGGTCTTACATTGTCTTGTCCTCGGTGTTCATCAAGAAGGGCTGGAGATGGCAGGATGCAACAGTCTTTGCCACCCGCTGGGTCTAGGTTTCTCTTTACCGGGACTTCAGGACAATGACATGGTAGAGCTGAAGAGGCTTTGCAGAAACTATGGATGGATCCTGGATGTTGCTTGATGATCCTGTCATGACTTTGGCCTTTTCAAACTCTGTGGATGGTTACATTATCCTGCAGTGCTTCATTAATCCTGAACTTTGTCCCCTTGTAATCATGCACTTGATTTTACGATGTTCGTGAGAATTCTCCAATGTCAAACGCCATCGCTGATGCTCAGTCAAATCTCCATTCTTAGCAGTGGGACAGGAGAATCCCAGCTGTGGACGAGGTTGGAGAATCCTGGCCATTGTCTTTTATTCTGACAAGCGTTTATGATATATAAGCACAAAAGTGTTTGTTGCCTGTTATCCTATTGCACTGCAAAAATCCGTATTCATTAATCCTGGACTGTACCTCCTGTAATTTTATCTTTGTGTTAATCCTGTACTGTGCTTTTTCGTATTGATGGGTCAACTTTGTAACAGCTCTGAGGTGAATTTTATCAATTGTCCTATTTAGTGTCATATTCTGCAGTTCATTGTTAATCCTCCTTAATCCTTGAATGTGTCCCCTGTAATTTCATCTCTTAGTTGATCTTGTTGCATGATTCATCACATTGATAGGGATATTTCCCTTTAAGGGAGCATGATGTTGAATTTGCGCTTGTTATTCTGTTATCCTGATATCGTGGTGAATCTAGTGGCATCCATTTATCCTTAATAGAATGCAACCCACAATGTACTTCTCATTTCTGAGGTGTGGTGTTGGTTGTGTGGTACTAGAGCTGTGCGATTTTTTTTTGTTGTCCGCCTTTTCGTCTTGTAATATTGACATTTATAGTGGTGCACTTTTTCACCTGATATACTTTATTACAGTTAAAATAAGTAGTGTCATCACAGGGAGGTGAGAAGTAGTGGATTCACCAACTTTAAGGGCATTCAAATGGTCATTGGATAGGCATATGGATAATATTGGAATAGTTTAGGTTAGAGGGTCAATAGATTGGTTCCACTGGTTGGCGCAACATCAAGAGCCGAAGGGCCTGTACTGCGCTGTAATGTTCTATGTTCTAAGTGGTCTAATAGGGTGGTAGTTGGTAGGAAGACTCCCAGAACTTGCATATTTTGTATTCCAGGGTGATAGAATCTCTGATTAACTCCTGTTACGGTATTCTGGGAAAAGATGCTGTAATGTATTGTTGGTGCCTCCACGATGGCTGGGGATTGGGGAAGCATCCTTTGGTGCATGCCCACATATGACAGGAAAATCCTTGGCAGTCTACCTGCCATCTTTCTTGTCCTAATATGCTGCCTTTTTTTTAATGGTTGAATAAGCAATGGCATTAGCTACTTGAAAGATTTGCCTTCCATGTGTTCTGTCGCTCAGTCACTGTTATCCTGTAAGCTTGGTTGTGGCCGTATCCTGACATTCCCCCATCCCTCGATATATCCTTTCATTACTTGTATAATGGGAGGCTCTGGATATAATAGTTAATCTGAATTTTTTTTTTCTCTCTGTCTCTTCCTACATGTACTTGTGTGAAAATGATCTTGCTGCACTGTACCAATCCTTGAGGGCTCATTGCATTATTTGTTTTAAAAAAGTCTTTGATAAAAATGCATTTTTAAAAAATTCTTAAAGAATAGAAATAACTAGGTAACTTGATAATAAATGACCTGTCAATGAAAACTAATTCTCAGGAACTATACATGTTCATGATTCATTAATGTACTGTTAACTAAGGAGGAAAACAAACATCATCTTTTATATTAGATGGATTATATGGGCATGTTTTTTTGTGGATTAATTTCAGTTCCCTTCAAAGTAAGCTTAGTTGTGATGTGGTGAAATTTTCATCTCCCTTGTTATGGTGTTGTATATATCGGGTAGACTCTCAATTTTATGAAGAAAGCGTTCATGCCAAAATGAATAAATCATTATCAGCACAATCCAAATCCACAATTGAGAAAGCCTATCCAAAAAAATTCCACTACTTTATTTGAACATATTTAATTTTGTAACTGGGCAATTAAATAAAATTGTTCTTTGTCATGCCACATGAAGTTAATCTCTTTCATCGCGCCAGCCTTGCAAATTTTCAGTTTTATGAGTCATTTCCAGCCTTCCTGTTCCAAGGATATTTGAATCTTAATTAGCAAAGTTAAGAATAACGTAGTGGAAAATCAAAGACTGCTGTTTGTATAGGAAAAGATGTAATTTACAGAAAAGAAGTATCTATAAATATACCTATTTTATTTGTGTTCTGGAAGATTAGTATCTGAGTGTAATATTTGTTTGTTACCTCCATCACTGAAGGTGTGTGAAGGTTATATTTTTGTCCTGTTGGTCTGTTAGCCTATTTGTTTGTGAACAGTATATCTCAGAAACCAGTGCATGGATATGAATGAAATTTGGTACACAGGGTATGTCCCATGGAAGAAGTGATTAGAATTTTGTCAAAGATGCAAGTCTAGTACCTGGAAGTTTTTAAAGGATTTGTTAAGATTGAGAAGATGATTTGACTTTTTTTTATGTTATGGATTATCTCAGCTGCTTTGCTCACAGCTGTCAAAATAGGAGCAGAGTTTTCAGAGCACATTGTTGGATATGCATTGACCCAAAGTTTGCTCAGTAGATTGAGACGAAAGCGCTTGATAAAAAGATTTCTTTTCTCATCTTTGTAGTTACAGTGCCTCAGTGAAGAACTGTGTAATTGTAATAAAATTGAGTTAAGACTGCATAGTGGAGGTTTGCGCTTTACTGAGATCCCATTTCATTTGCTCTTTTTTGTTATTGCATGATTATCAGATGGTTCCGTGTTTTTAATTTGATTATTTAATTTGTATATGAATTTATATGGGGTTTTTATGGAGGTTTTTGCTATCAATTACACAGTAGTCCAGCCTTTGAACTGTGAATGTGGTTCTTGAATTAAGAAAAAATCCATTGTTAAAAGACTATTGCTGATGATCTGAACAGGCAGAGTAGAGAAAAGGAGAGGGTCCAATCAAATTGGAACCGGTTCATCTAACCAGTAGCTAAACAAAAAGCGCAAAACATTCCAAATTTGTTACAGTGAACCTGCTCTAAATTCGATTGCGAAAAGATTAGCTCAACACTTCAGGTGAAAAGGAGTGAGCAGTTATCCATGATTTCCATTACTGATCTTTAACAAACTTGGAATGTGCATGTCTGTGGACAGGATGGGCTTTGGATAATGACCTGAGCAGTTTAATAATTTGTTTACAGTTATTCACAAAGTGCATACATAAAGAAAAGCCACTTGTTTATGATACAGGAAGGAGTCACTGAATACTGATCAAGAATTCAAAGCTTGGATATTTCCTTTTCTAAAACCCATTTTTCAGTGTTATCATAGATCTGTAAAGAGTCATCACCTTCAGTAAAGGAGGAGAAGTGAGAAATTGGTAGTAAATGGAAAATTAGTCACATTTTGGGTAGGGGATGTGTACTTGATTCATCTGAACCTGGTTGTTAAGATAGTATGTTAAATTTCATGCCATCACTGGAGAGGACATTCATTTTTTTCCCTTTTCACCCATCTTGTACAGTTCGCATCCCATGTGATGAAAGTAATGGAGGATGTTCTCATTTATGCCTGCTTTCCCCAAAAGAACCATTCTTCAGATGTGCCTGTCCAACTGGTGTCCAGCTAGAAAAAGATGAGAAGATTTGTAAAAAAGGTAAGAAATGCTATTGATAAGGTCAACTTTTTTTTGTAGATTAGGTGAAAAGTAATGAGCATATTTTCACTGGTTTGAATTATGCTTGGATGGACCACGTCTTGGGAAATTTAGCAGCCTTCGTCTAAGATTTGGTTTTATTGCTTTCAAACTGGAGGCCTGTGACTAGCGATGTGCTTCAGGGATCAGCGCTAGGTCCACTGTTACTTGTCAGTTATGTTAATGATTTGGATGAGAATATAGAGGGCATGGTTAATATGTTGCAGATGACACCAAGATTGGTGGCAATGAGGAAGGTTATCTCCAATTGCAGCAGGATCTTGATCAGTTGGGCCAGTGGGCTGACGAATAGCAGATGGAGTTTAATTTAGACAAATGCGAGGTGATGCATTTTGGTAGACTGAACCAGGGCAGGACTTATTCAGTTAATGGTAGGGCGCTGGGGAGAGTTACAGAACAGAGATCTAGGGGTACATGTTCATAGCTCCTTGAAAGTGGAGTCACAGACGGACAGAGTGGTGAAGAAGGCATTTGGCATGCTTGGTTTCATTGGTCAGAACATTGAATACAGGAGTTGGGACATCTTGTTGAAGTTGTACAAGACCACACTTGGAATACTGTGTGCAATTCTGGTCACCCTATTATAGAAAGGATGTTATTAAACTAGAAAGAGTGCAGAAAAGATTTACTAGGATGCTACTGGGACTTGATGGATTGAGTTATAAGGAGAGGCTGAATAGACTGGGACTTTTTTCTCTGGAGCGTAGGTGGCCAAAGGGTGACCTTATAGAGGTCTATAAAATAATGAGGGGCATAGAAAATAGATAGTCAGGGGCAGCACGGTAGCACAGTGGTTAGCACTGCTGCTTCACAGCTCCAGGGACCTGGGTTCGATTCCCAGCTTGGGTCACTGCCTGTGTGCCGTTTGCACATTCTTCTCATGTCCGTATGGGTTTCCTCCAGGTGCTCTGGTTTCCTCCCACAGTCCAAAGATGTGCGGGTTAGGTTGATTGGTCATGTTAAAATTGCCCCGTAGTGTAGTAGGATGCTTAGGTTAGAGGGATTAGAGGGTAAAATATGTAGGGATTTGGGGGTAGGGCCCGGGTGGGATTGTGGTCGGTGCAGACTCAATGGGCCGAAGGGCTTCTGTCTGCATTGTAGGGTTCCCTGATCTATGAATATCTTTTCTCAAAGGTAGGGGAGTCTAAAACTAGAGGGCGTAGGCTTAAGATAAGAGGGGAGAGATACAAAACTGTCCAGAGGGGCAATTTTTTTCACACAGAGGGTGGTGAGTGTCTGGAACAAACTGCCAGAGGTAGTAGTAGAGGCAGGAACAATTTTGTCTTTTAAAAAGCGTTTAGATAGTTACATGGGTACGATGGGTGTAGAGGGATATGGGCCAAATGCAGGCAATTGGGATTAGCTTAGAGGCTTAAGAAAAAATAAGGGCGGCGTGGACAAGTTGGGCCGAAGGATCTGTTTCCATGCTGTAAACCTCTATGACTCTTAAGACCTTTCTCACCAAAGTGTTACAGCATAGGACCTCATTTCTAAAAAGGGAAAAGTGACATTTTTCATTTATAGCTGCTAAGCACATTGTTTAAATAAAACTAGTCATTTCAACCAATTTTGTTTTAGTGAAGGTTCTAAAAACAATATATATCATGCATAAAATAATTTCTCTAATCTTGGTGTGGAGAAAATTTGCAGCTTTATGATTTTATAATACATTTGTTTTTTTCTGTGATCTCTTTTGTTAATGGCCCAGTCTTAGATAAGAGGACTTTGAGTCAGTTTGTTGACAAATGCAGAGAAAATTGACAGCTGTGTGATATAATTAGTATGTTTTCTGTGATCTATTTTAGTAATATTTATTTGCACAAAATGAAGAGGTGTTAATTTCTTAAACCTTCAGTTATTAGTTCTTTAAAGCTCTGATAATTTAAGAACATAAGAACATAAGAAATAGGAGCAGGAGTAGGCCAACTAGCCCTTCGAGCCTGCCCCGCCATTCAATAAGATCATGGCTGATCTGTCGTGGCTCAGTTCCACATTCCCACCCTCTCCCCATAACCCTTAATCCCCTCTCTTATCAAAAACCCATCAACCCGCGTCTTAAAAATATTTAGCGAGGTAGCCTCCACCGCTTCAATGGGCAGAGAATTCCAGAGATTCACCACCCTTTGAGTGAAGAAGTTCCTCCTCAACTCTGTTCTAAACCGCCCCCCCTTTATCTTGAGGCTGTGCCCCCTAGTCCTGCTATCCTTTCTGAGCGGGAAGAGTCTCTCCACCTCTATCCTATCCATCCCATTCATCATCTTATACGTCTCAATGAGATCTCCCCTCATTCTTCTAAACTCTAACGAGTACAAGCCTAATTTATTCAGCCTCTCCTCATAGCTCAACCCCCTCAACTCCGGCATCAGCCTAGTAAACCTCCTCTGCACTCCCTCCAAGGCCAAAATATCCTTGCGTAAGTACGGCGCCCAAAACTGCACACAGTACTCCAGCTGCGGCCTCACCAATGCCCTATACAGCCGCAGCAAGACCTCCCTACTTTTATATTCAATCCCCCTCGCTATGAAGGCCAGCATCCCATTAGCCTTCCTGACCACCTGCTGCACCTGCAAGCTGGGTTTTTGCGACTCATGCACAAGGTCCCTCTGCACCGTCGCCTGCTGCAGTTTTTCTCCACGTAAGTAATAATCCTTCCTACCATTATTCCTACCAAAGTTGACCACCTCGCACTTGTCAACATTAAATTCCATTTGCCATTTCCTGGCCCATTCGCCCAGCCTATCTAGATCCTTCTGTAGACTCTCCACACCCTCCGCACAATTTGCCTTTCCACCAATTTTGGTGTCATCAGCAAATTTCGACACCCTACACTCGGTTCCCTCCTCCAGATCATCTATATAAATGGTAAATAGCTGAGGCCCAGCACCGACCCCTGGGCACTCCACTAGTCACCAACCGCCAATCCGAATAGCACCCATTGACCCCCACTCTCTGCCTCCTATTTGACAACCAGTCCTCTATCCATGCTAACACCCTACCCCCAACTCCATGCCCCCTTACCTTCTGCAATAACCTCTTGTGAGGTACCTTGTCAAACGCCTTCTGAAAATTAAGAAAGACAACTTCCACCGGCTCTCCTCTATCCACCGCCCTAGACACATCCTCATAGAACTACAATTGTTTTATGTTTTTTAAATAATTAATGGGTAGTTTTGAAACTGTTTCAAGCATGCCGTTACTACAAAATGATTCTGTGCAGAGTTTATACTGGGTAAATAAGTGTGGAAGCACTGTGTGTTGCATGGAAGACACAAGAGGCTGTTGGGAGTAGACAGTGGATATGTGTTGGGGGGGATGGGAGATGGGAATGGGAGTGTTTCCTGTTGTGGAGGTTGGTGGGAAACAGCGCCATATCTCCCAACCTCAACTTCATTAATCATGGGGGTTTAGCACCGTATTCCATGATGGGATGGACATGATGGCACAAGTTCCTCCATCCTACCTTTGTGCCATATTAATAAGGTGCCTCACATCACTGACCCGCCATTGAAGAAAGGCGAAAAAGATCGATTGCCATAAACACAGGCTGGAAGTTGGATTTCCTCACGGCCCTGGATCTGTAAGATCTACCTGCAGATGCTCCCCCTACCCAGTGCTATGGTGTTCCAGGGTCCAAGGTCACTGGTGGCCTCCATCCTAAACTCCGAAGACAGCCCCAGGCATTGTTCAGGTATGTCCTGACTTCAGCATGCCATGTTATTTCAGACATAGTCCAGACTGATGAGTTTTTTGATTGGTGTCACAAAGAATCGGGAGTAAGTGGAAGATTCTATTTGGGCCTTCACCTGCATCCCATTAGCAGGAAGCAAATCAGTTTCACGCCAGTCTCCAGCATGTTTCCCAATCCTGCACGGCAGGCACTGGCAGAAGATCCTGCGGGAAAATCATAGTATGTAGAATCGATTTTTGGACTCCTGCAGAATTCTCTGCTGTCGAGCCCATCAATGAGACCATGGGAGAATTCTGCCCAAATTCTTAGAACTGAGACAGGCCTTTTAAACAGTTTGTTTTGGCAATTGACCACATCTGTGGTCACCTCCAGTCTGCTTCCAGGGTTGACAGGCTTGACTCCATTCTGCACTCTCAGCCCTGGATTGAAAATTCAGTCTTCATGGCACACTTTCCACCAAGGCAGGTCTGGCCAAGTCAGGAAATTCCTAACTTCAAGTATCCGCCTTGGTAATGAAAATCTGGCTCGATGATTCTGGCACCAAATAATCTAAATAATACGGGGAATTGCCACACAGTAGGCATAATTTGGGTCCATTGAATGATGTGATCAGATTGACATGCTAAAAATCTGCACATTATATAGTTATGGGAATATATAAAGTGGAGGTCAAACATCTTCCCACAACAAATATTGAAGAATCACCCAAAGCCATTCCTGTATTTCTGCAATTAGTTGTAAACCAGCTTTGGAAATCTGAAAATAGACTGCCAGTGTTCCAGGTAAGAGAAAAGGAAAAATACACCTCAAGAAAAGCTGAGAAATGTTGTCCTCGCCTTCCTTTCTGCATTAAAAATTTCGTGATAACAAAAGTTCTTGTGTCTTTATGGTGCCTTTAAGTTCAAAATGTTGCATGTTCTTTCTATTTGTGAGTTAAATATCTGAACAAAAGATCAACATTCTTTGAAAACAAGCATTCATTATAATGAATGGTGGTTGTTGAGACTCAAACTCATTGATGCATCCACAGTCTTGAAACACTTAGCCTGCCTAATGAAAAGTGCCAACATTGTGTATTCACTCTGTAACCTTAACAGCTTCCTGGCACATTAGTTGGAAGTTAAAACTGAGGCGCAGATTGTAAAATAAACAACCCCTTCTCAACGCACGCATCACATCAGGTCCAAACATAGCACATATGAATGCTGGAAATTAGTTCCATTCAGGCAGTAAGTATTACAATGTTGACGTTTCTTCCTGCATTTAAAAGACAGGGAGAATAGCTTTGGAGCCACGTTGTTCACGGCCTGTTTCATTACGCAGTTTGTGAGTGGAAAGGACAAGAGTTCCCAGCGGCGTTGACTGAGAATTTGGATGAAACAATGACACATTGTACTAATCTGATTAGCAGATAGACAAATGGGGCAGGAATAGCAAGGAGTTCTGGCAGGGCTTGGGGGAACTGAGACTGCGCTTTACATTTGTTTGCATTAGCTTGATAAATTGGCACATTTGTTACTATATTATAAACGGTCCTGTCACCTGTCAAATGTGAAGTGGTGCAGAGGAGGATGAAAAAGAATCTTTGTCAACTTGTGCGGTGTCCTTCCATTTTTCTTGTCACTCCTGAATGAAATTTTGCAAATGTAATTTAACCGGCATTTCAGCACTTAAGCATGACTATTAATAATGCAGCTTCAATCAATTACCATTTAAATGATGTTTACAAGCTGCATTTCAAAACTAATTAAAATAAAGTTGGCAGCTTGCGTTGATTTACACTGTACGCTCCAATCTATCATGTAAAATTCACTTCTAAAAGTAATCATATAAAATAGCAAAACGATTAACAGTGTCACTTTCAAAATATTCTGAATGGGTTTCTTGTTTCCTTGAATATAATCTTTCACAGCATTTAAAATATTTTCTGCTGTATAAGAGACTGTTTCTTTTCCTTTGTCAATTTTAAATGTGGATAAATTTGTGTAGTGAGTCCTATAATTTGAATCTGTAAAATTCTGTACAATTCCAAAAAAAGTAAAGGGTTGTTGTTTGAGAACGCTCAATGTTCTAGCCCATTTAAAGATTTAAGTGCCTGTGAAGCACCTTGGTTATTTTTCTATAAACAGTATAATAAATGCAAGTTGCTGTTTGCCTGCATAAGTGGTACAGTCTTGCAACTGAATTCAGTTTGAAATTGATGCATGATGCAGGACTGAGATCTGAACTTTTAGATTTTGCCATTTCATGGAAACGCATTGATAATATCATTCACCTTGCTACTGGTCTATTGGAGAATGAAATATGTTTTTTAAAAGCTGTCAGTTGGTTCAGGAGGGCTCACAGACAGGTTTTGAGTTTTTCTTTCAGTCTATATTCTTGTGAATATTTGATTACCTTTCCAAAGTATAAAGCTGAACTCCTAAGTATCATGCATGAAATTATCATTTGTATTGGTGCTTCATGGACTCATTTGAACTATGCACTTTGGAAGGTTGAGTTTCTGCTCCAGTACAAAGATTTTATGTTCAATTTGTGTAACTTTTTTTAGTCAGTAGCTGTAAATTTGGCCTCCTGTAGATCTTCAGCTCACAATACTCCCTTTCTTTAGGTGGACAGCAAAACAGTCTATGATATTCTTCAATATCACCCATTACTGTAATTTCAAGATTGAATCAAAGGATTTTCATTTTTGGAAAAAAAAGTTGTTAATTCTCCATCCTTGCATAAGCCACTGCTCCCCACTCCCCAGTTCCCCTTTTCAGTGTTTACTGCCAGCTGTGTTGAAAATACTTCTCCATGTGGGTGACAGTTGAACAGAGTATAAATACAGACATCTGGACAGGAATACATGCTCCCCTGATAATTTCTTAGCTGAAGTTTATTTGGATAAGTTGACTGCATGATAGGAGTAATTGCCTCATTATAAATCAATAATTGCACTGCTAATTAATTCCACTTTAAGGGGCAGTTTGATGACAGCACATTGAAACTCCAATTCACTGACACTGTCAATTTTACACCTATGATTTCCCCGCATGTCAAACTCCCGATATTTCCGTTTTATACTGCACCGTCACTTGCTGGACAGAGGCTAAGCCCTTGCCGAAAAGGGAAGGGGGAATTTAGCGACCTAATTTCACAGGCTGTTCTTGTGCATTTTCTTGTACCCACCTATGGAGAGCCTTTGTCAGGGCCTTGGGAACAATTTGTCAAGCCGTCCTATTACCTAGAGCAAATGAATATCAATGGAAGATTGTGGCTTGAGTTCATGCTGTGTGTCATTACTGAAGTGCATGTTCACACAAAGTATTCCATGAAAAGCATAAGCCCTTCTAATATGAATAGATAACACCTTTCTTAAAATACCATTGAAGAGCTTTCATACAAATGCATCAACATGTTATTACTGTCGCTAAATAAGTAACGAAATTATGTTTTTTGAATGGAATTGAAAGTATGTCTGAGTAACAATCAAGAACTTAGTGTTGAGGAGAAAAGTTTTGAGTTCTGTTTTGCTTTTTTGAATTCACAGTGAGAATGGCAGAATGTTCTTTTTTTAAAAAAGGCTACACTTGATGTATCATGAATTAAAAGGATTTTGAATTCTTAGCAATGTCTGTCGTCAAATGGTCTGGTACCTTTTGAACCTATGTGACCTTGATTTAAATATTTAGAGGGCAGAGCAGAGCTTTGTTCTTCCCCTCCATTTAAATTTCAGTCAGTTCTGTGCAATTTTGTGTCAGTGCTGGCACCAATACCTCTCCTAAGCAGGACAATTAGATTTCCAGTCAGTCAGGAGCCAAGCAATATAAACACAATCTTGACAGGCTAGAAGGCAAGCTTTCAGTTACTAGTCTTGAATTATAAGTTGCTGTATAAATAACTCCAGCAACTGTAGATTAAGGCTGGTAGCCTTTTACTTCTGCTTGTCCGATTAAAACGAAATATTTGTGCAGGGCCTGCAATTTTCTGATTACGCACAGCCAGTTCATTTTCATTTAAACTGGCAGTAATAGCATCAGATGAGATTACATAAAATTCATCTCTCTTTCCTTGACTGTACTTTAAACAAAATAAATGTTTTCATGTCAAATTCCATATATGGAAATATGTACAAAGATAGACTGCACAAAGGCTGTGACATAATTTCCCAGTTCTGATTGTAAACATGAGCTTCTATTTCCTGGTTTGATCAATTCGGAACTCCGAGATTGGGTTGCAGCTTTATTTTAAACCATGTATCGCTGCCTTGCTTGGAATGTGCAATTTCTTAACACTGTTCTAAAGTGATTAATACTTTTTCTGGTTGTTGTTTAAGCAAACTATCCTTATGTGTATAATCATGTGCATTTTTTTAAATATATGCCATTGCATTGAATATTTTTAGCCAGCAAAGTAATTCAATTGGGAAAATCCAAGGTAAATTGGCAAACATGTACCTTTTTCACTAGAACTTTCTCAAAACAAATTGGTCGTTTACCTTATTGCTGTTTGTGAGATTTTTGAGCACAGACTGGCTATTCTATTTTCCTATACTGCCACAGTGGCTTTTATAATTCATTTGTGGGACATGGGTTTCACTGGATGGCTAGCATTGATTACCTATCCCTAGTTGCCCTTGAACTGAATGGCTTGCTATGTCATTTCAGAGGTCAGGTGAGAGTCAACACTGTGACTCTGGAGTCACATGTAGGCCAGCCTGGGTAAGGATGGCAGATTTCCTTCCCTAAAGGATGCTAATGAACCAGGTGGGTTTTTCCTGACAATTGGTGATGGTTTCATGGTCATCAGTAGATTCTCAATTCCAAATAGTTTTATTGAATTTAAATTCCACCATCTGCCATGACAGGATTCAAACCTGGGCCCCCAGAACATTAGTTGAATTTCTGGCTTAATAGTCCAGCAATAATACCAGTAAGCCATGGCCTCCCCTACAATTTAATTAAGTGTTTTGTTCGGTGTAAAACACTTTGAGACAGCTCAAGATCTTGAAACATGCTCGATAAATTCATTCTTGCCCAGAAAGTATACTCGCTTGTACAGGCATTAAGAAATGACTGCTTTAAAACCATTTAATGGTAATAAATATGGGTGAATTATCACTGTTTCACAGCAGGGTAAGTGTCCTACATTGCAATGATGTTTTGTGTACGTTCTTTTATTTTGCAATTTTTCAAAATCATTTTAATGCCTCTCGCTAGCCAGTAGAACACTCAACTGGATCATTATTGTATTAAAAATCACTTTAATCCTTTTCTAATGAGATAAATAATTGTCACAATAGAAGACCAGTAGGTGTAAGCATGTTCATGCTGATGAAATACTCTGGCATAAAGCAGTATAGTTTTAAAATTTGAGTGACTTGCACATGATAACATTTGACCAGACGTTATTGTGGAATGATGCACTGAAATAAAACTTTGTTATCAATTGAGCTTCATTTCTGAAAGGAGGTTCAGAAAAAAGCAGATAACTAATATTAAGATAATAAAATTGTAATCTGTTGAATAAACTTTGGTATAATGAATCAAAAACTTTAACCTTGAATATTTTAATAAGGAAATCTCACCTGCTAACATCTTTAAAAATTAAATAATTAAAAATAATAAGGATTTTGGTTCTGTTTATCTGCCTGCAAATATTTATCTCAAACAGTAAATGTTGGCTAACTTATCAGGACAAACGGGCTAAAGCTAATGAGAAAGACAAAACTACGGGAAATGTTCTGTCAATTTCTGTGAGTTGATGAGTTTTCATCAGAACATGCAAATGTTAGTGATGTAACCAGTTTTAACTAACTACTGAGGCAGGGGTAAGGTGTCAGCTAGGGGGAAGATCAAAAGAGAAGAGCTGTGAAGGAAGCAGTAACGAAATGACTAATGTGATGATACTGTAAAGCAAAAAGTAGTAATGGAGCAAGTAGAGAAACCAAAGATCCATCAGTAGGAGGTGCAAATAGGAATAGAAGAAGCATCAGCTGCAGCTGCTGTCTGAAACTTTGGGGCCAGAGGTTATGACCTGAAATTGTTGAACTCAAGTGTTGAGTCCGGAAGGCTACAAAATGCTTTTTCGAACAAAGTTGATGGTGTGTGATTCTGTGTATTTGTCATTTCAGCTTTTTATACTAATTCAGGTCTCACAGGTCCTTTTAATCAAGTTAATTAAGTATCATTTAAACATTCAACCAAAGAGTACAAAATAAAAATTGGTCATTTTTAAATTATGTTTTTTAAAGAGTTATATAGAATCTCTCTTATTAAAATGTTATTAAGATGCTTTCCCCTCTTTATATTTGGGATGAATGTGTCCCGAGTTATTTTTCTGTTTTGTTTGGCTTGATGAACATAACGTAGTTAGGCTTGCTTGATGTTGACTGTACAAATCATGATAATACATTGTTGAATATATTTTGCCTATTAAATGTTTATGTTCAGAAGCAGTCCTGGAACTAATTTTTTTTTTCTGCCCTATAATAGGTGCTGAAGAGGTCTTGCTGCTTGCGAGAAGAACAGACTTACGACGTATCTCCTTAGACATGCCAGATTTCACTGATGTTATTCTTCAGCTTGACGATATTCGACATGCAATAGCAATAGACTATGATCCAGTGGATGGATATATTTACTGGACTGATGATGAAGTTAGAGCTATTCGTCGTGCATTTCTGGATGGCTCAGGGGCCCAGACGCTGGTGACCACAGAAGTTAACCACCCAGATGGAATAGCTGTCGATTGGATTGCACGAAATCTTTATTGGACTGATACTGGAACTGACCGCATTGAAGTAACTCGCCTTAATGGGACATCTAGAAAAATACTGATAGCAGAAGGTCTTGATGAACCTCGAGCAATTGTACTTAATCCAGTGACTGGGTATGTATGCAAGGATTTTTGGTGTAAATATTAAATCAGAATTGAAAAAAATAGTGATTTTTGCATGCAATGTGTTTTAAAGTATATAGGCAGTAATTCTTTTTAATTCATTCATGGGATTGTGGTTCATTGCCCACCCCTGAGGGCACTTAAGAGTCAACCACATTGCTGAGGATCTGGAGTCACATGTAGGCCAGACTGGGTAAGGATGGCAGATTTCCTTCCCTAAAGTGAACCAGATGGGTTTTTACAACAATCAACAATGGTTTCATGGTCATTATTAGAATTTAAATTCCAGATTTTTATTGAATTCAAATTTCACCATCTGTCATTCGAACCTGGGTTTGTTTGCTGTTTTTAAGTTCCAACTATTGAGAAATTGATCTATTGACAAAAAAGTCGTCATCAAAATTTCTGGAACGTAATGTAAAGAAAGCTGTGATTTGTTTTGTTCCAGCAGTGCGAGAATTAATTTTATCAATATCTTTACAGCTATATGTACTGGACAGATTGGGGTGAAAACCCGAAGATAGAACGTGCAAACCTAGATGGCTCTGAACGGATGATTTTGGTAAACACCTCTCTGGGTTGGCCCAATGGCTTGGCTTTGGACTATGTTGAAAACAAACTTTACTGGGGTGATGCCAAAACCGACAAAATTGAAGTAAGTTTTGAAAAGAAACTTGAGCGGTTAGTGCAAATTGGCACAGGGAGACTAGAGTACATTTGGAGCCTTGAGTGAAATAGTGGTATACTATATTGTGTTCAATGTCATGAAATACTTTTCATCCATCCAGCAGACAGAGAAGACCCCCTGGATGGAAATCAATTTTCAAAATAAGGTGGGGTAGAAAATCCACAGATAAAAAGTTACCAATGCAGGAAATGACATTCACATGTTACATTAATAACATAAGAGAGGCTAAATGTAATTTAAACCACTAAATTAATTATTATTTAAAACATTTAGTTGAGGGCAATTAGCTGTCCTTGTATTCTGTTTTTGTGGATTATGCTACCTCGACAATTCAAAATTGAAATAGCGAAGTGATTGTATTATTTCAGTTATATTTCAGTTTGTGGCAGAATGCCAATTTCAATGTTGTTACTTTCATATAACTTCCTCATTCAAAGTTTCTTGATTCCAGTTATTGAGTACGTCAACTCATATAAGTATTAACAGTTCACTAGATTGTAAAACCTACCAATATAACACTGCAGGAATGAAAAAGAATCATTCAGCTAATTTACCTTACTCATCCACACCTGTTTCAGATTCTAATCTTGCATTCTTGATTCTTATCATTGTGTTCTTTACTGAATTAAGTGATTGATCTAACTCCTTCATGAATATTTCGATTGCATGTGCAGATTTTTAATTCATTTGTGGGATTTGATCATTGCTGGCAAGGGTAGCATTTATTGCTTAACCTTAAATGCCATTAAGAAGGTGGTGTTGAATTGTCTTCTTGAACTACCTACAGTCCATATGGTGCAGGAGCACCTACAGTGCTGTTAGGAAGGGAGTTCCAGGATTTTGACATTGTGAACAGTGCAGGAAAGGTGCTTTATTCCAAGTCAGAATGATGGGAGATTTGGAGGAGAACGTGCAGGTGGTGATGTTCCCACTGCTGTCCTTGGCCTTTCAGGTGGTAAAGGTTTTGGAAGGTGCTGTCACAGCAGCCTTTGACTTGCTGTCTAACCACAGTAGCTGTATAGCTTGTCCTGTTAAGTTTCTCGTCATAGGTGACCTCAGGATGTTGATAGTGGCGGATTTGGTAATGGTAATACTACTGAACATCAATGAGAGATGGTTAGATTCTTCCTCATCACAGATGGATATTGCTTGGCAGTTGTGTGGTGCAAATTTTACTTGCTGCTTATCAGCCCAAGCCATTGTCCAGGCATTGCTGCATATGGACACAGACTGTTTCAGTATCTGAGGAGTTGCAAATGGTGCTGAATATTTTACAACCATCAGTAACTATCCCCCTTCTGACCTTATGATGGAGGGAAGATCATTGATGAAGAGCTGGAGATGGTTGGACTGAGAACACTATGCTGAGGAACTCCTGCAGTGGTGTTCTATGACCAAAATGATTGGACCCAAACAACCATAACCATCTTCCTTTGGACTAAATATGACTCCAATCAGTGGAAAGTAATTTCCCCATGTTTCCCATTGACTCCAGTTTTGCTTCGGTTTCTTGATGCCACACTTGGTGAAATGCTGACTTGATGTCTCACCTCGCCTCTGGAGTTGAGCTCTTCTGTTCATATTTGGGTTAAGGCTGTACTGAGATCAGGAGCCGAGTGACTCTGGCAAGAATCCAATCTGAGCATTGGTGAATAGGCTTATACTGATTTGCGCTCTGTGGCACACCTGTTTTCACAAGGTAGTGCAGGATTCAATGACAAAAGGCTAGCTGCCTCAAGAAACTTGTTTCTCAACGCAACCATCATGCCTTCGAAGCCTTGACTCAAGGAGCCCAGATGTTGGGACATGCTAATGTGATGCCCTTATTCAACGAAAGAAAGAGGCAAAAAGTTGGAAACTATAGACCAGTCAGTTTGATCTCTGTGGTGGGAAAGTCACTGGAGTCAATCATTAAGGAGGAGGTGACTGAGCGTCTGGAAAAGCAAAGCTCAATTCACCAGTGTCAGCATGGTTTTGTGAAGGGCAAGTCTTGTTTGACAAACCTGCTAGAGTTCTTCTGGAACTCTTTGAGCAAGGTAGATAACCTGTGGATGTGATCTACCTGGACTTCCAGAAGGCATTTGATAAGGTGCCACACAACATACGGATCCAGAAGGTTAGATCCCAAGGGGCCGTGGATAGAGTAGCTGCTTGGATTGGGGATAAAAGGCAGAGGTTGGGATAAATGGGTCTTTTTCCAGTTGGCGATCTGTAACTAGTGGGGTTCCACGTGGTTCAGTTCTCGGACCACAATTATTTACAATCTATATCAATGATCTATAAACAGGGACAGAGTGTAACATAGCGAAATGTGCTGATAACACAAAGGTAGGTGGGGTAAGGAGATAAAAAGCTTTTAAAAATGGATATTGAAAGGCTATGGGAATGGGCCAGAATCTGATAAGTGGAGTTTAATGTGGGTAAATGAGACGTTATCCATTTTGGCTTGTAAACTAAAAGGGCAATTTACTATTGAAATGGGAAACAGATTCAAGAAGCATCTGTGCAGAGGGATCTGGGTGTCCTTGTACATGACACTCAAAGTGGGTATGCAGGTGCAGAATGTTATAAGGAAGGCAAATGGAATCTGGCCATTTATTGCAAAGGGTCTAGAATATACAAGTAAAGAAATGTTATTACAATTGTATAATGGATTGGTGAGACCACACGGGGAGTACTGTATGTTCAGTTTTGGTCACCTTTGAGGAAGGATGTGGTAGCACTGAAGGTGGTTCAGAAGAGGTTCACTAGATTGATTGGTGGTTTGAAGGGGCTGTCATATTTGGAGCAGTTGAGTAGCTTGGGCTCGTACTTGCTGGAGTACAGAAGAATGAGAGGGAATTTGATTGAGGTACATAAAAGAGCTCAGTGGGATTGGTAAAGTAAATGTTAACCAAATGTTCTCCCTTCTAGAACAGTCTAGGAAAAAAGGTCATAGTTGTAAGAGGAAGAGGTTCAACACAGAGATAAGGAGAAGCTACTTCTCACAGAGGGTTCTAAATCAATAGAATTCACTGCCTCAGGCTGCAGTGGATGCAGAATCAATCAATGGGTTCAAGAAAAAGATAGAAAAATATTTGATCAAAAGTGGGATGAAGGGCTATGTGGAAAAGGCAGTGAAGTGGAGTTAGGATGAGATGGAGATCAGCCATGATCATATAGAATGGTGGAGCAGGCTCAGAGGGCTGAATTGCTCTCACTCCTTGTTCCTACATTCCTACCCAAGGGAATGATCCAGGAAGAACACCAACTTCACCTCTCCGGTCTGGGAGGTTGTTGCCTAGGAGAATTGTGCAACTAGCAACCACATCAGAAGCACTAAACAGTGCAGAAAGCAGATGAATTATCTCAACTACTCTGCCTTGTGTACATCACTCTGTTCCAAACAGGTCTGAGGCCAAAGTAATTTCCTGCTGGTAAGATGCAAGATTGTGAAAGCTTGACAAGATTTCAGCGAGCAACTGTTTTAATGAGCATTCATGAGATGGAAATGGAATTCACACTACCAGGCAGCAGGAGAACTGATCTGCCATTAACCTGCCTTTGGGAGAATTTTAAACTGTTTTCATACCAGTGAATATCAAACTTACCTGCTCCAGTTGGGTTCTGGGCAGCATGTTGGCACAGTGGTTAGCACTGCTGCCTCACAGCACCAGGGATCTGGGTTCAATTCCAGCTTTGGGTCACTGCCTGTGTGAAATCTACATGTTCTCCCTGTGTCTGTGTGGATTTCCTCCCACAGTTCAGAGAAGTGCAGGTTAGATGGATTGGCCATGTTAAATTGCCCCCTTAGTGTCCCAAGATGTGTAGGTTGGGGGATTAGTGCTGTAAATGTGTTGGGTTACAAATGGGGGTGGGGTGGGCCTGGGAAAATTGTTCTGTTGGAGAGTTGATGCACACTCAGTGAGCCAAATGGTCTCCTTCTGCATTATAGGAATTCTATGACTCTGAGTGCTGCTTGATTGCACTGTCAACAACACGTTTGATCACTTTGTTGGGAAGGTTGAGAGTAGACTGGCCAGATCACACTTGTCTGCTGGCACATCCACATCTTTCCTTTTGTGGACAGGGCACAACTAGGCAACATTCCACATTATTAGGTAGATGCCAGTGTTATATCTGTACTGGAAACATTTGGCTAAGGGCACGGCTAGTTTTGGAATACAAGTCTTCACTGCTATAGTCAGGATATAAACTTTGTGCTGTACGACAGGCTCTTCATGCTGGTGGAATCTTTGGTCCCAATGGTGCACCCCCATTACGGATGTCCCAGTGGCATGGTGTGAAATCAATGGGAAATCCCCACTGATAACGACAGGACCAAAAGATCCTGTGGCAGCCAAGGGCGTTGCCCCCCACTGTCAAGTTTTTCACCATGGCAAGGCCGAGAATTGCAGTGAGTGTCTTTATCTGTTTTTTGATATGACATGGAGTGGATTAAATCAGCTGGAGACTGGCATCGTGATGCTGGGGATCTGAAAAGAAGGCTGAGATGGATCATCCAGTTGGTACTTCTGGCTGAAGGTGGTTGCAAAGTTTAATGCATAATGTAGCAATATTTGTCACATTAAAAAGCAGAAAGACAAAGATGCCATTGGGACATTGTGTAGATACCTGACACCTTTTTAACAGTATCATTTAGCCTTTTTTCCTTCAGAATTATCACTTGAATCAATTTACACTGTTTGCTCAGTGACCTCCCATAGTAATAGGTGGAAAAGTTCTGTTTGAATTACCCTCTTCCTAACTTTTTAAACATTTATGTCTCCCTGTCAATTTTAAGCACCTCATTTATCTTTTCTCACTTTAGCTGATCTTTACTGTCAGTTTTATAGATTTCTCTGCTTTAAGTTGAAGATCTTTCTCCCAATCGTCCCACATGTTCTGCTTAGCACATGCTCACACCTTTAGTTCCATATTCCCATGCTATTTTACATATATCCACAATATATCTTGGTCTCATTACCTAAGACTGTTTATCATGTGTTTCATATGTGGACAATTCCAAGCATTCAGAAGCTACTGAAATTAAGTTTGCAATTGCTGGAGCTTGAAGTTTACTTTGTAGTTTAATGAAAGATTTCTTTCCAGATTTGCATGATGAATGTCCTTTTGTTATTTTAAGACATGAGGTGAATTTCAAATGGAATTTAGATTTGAAAAGTGTACGGTGTTCCATATTGGTCCAAACATTGTAGGTAGGATAAATATTTCCTATCTTCTCAGCTTCTCAAGTCTGAGCATTTGTTGCATTCTTCTGCCTCTGGTCTTCTACAGGGTCTGTGAGATGAAAAGAAATTTTGTACTGCATAACCTCAACATGAAATAGAAAAGCACGATTAAAGAGCTCTTTATTGGGTGGAAAGAAAAGTGTGCGTGAGAAATCATATGTGAAATGCAGGCAAATCTTTATCTTGTGTTGTGTGCTTCATCAAGAAAGTGTCTTGATGAGAGTGGTGGTTTCTGCAAAGAGTAGAAGCAATTGGTGATTTCCCTCAACCCTGCATGTAAGCGCGCGCGCACACACACACACACACACCCCCCCACACACACACACACACCCACACACACACACACACACACACACACCAGCATGTTGTACAGCTGGCATAACTGCATCACGCAATTAAAAAATATTTTTATGGTCTTGTGGTACTTTTGCCCTCTATAACTGAATTGTGCGGCATGCTTAACCTCTTAAAATTCTACTTGCATTTCATCCATGTAATTTAATTTGGGGCGGGGAGGAAGAATGTTGACAGCTGTGCAGTGACATGTATAAGTTTTCAGTCTTTTTGACTGCAGTGGTAGCACTTCCTTCAAACGTTAACTTGGCAAATAGTTTGAATATACTTTTTAATGTATTGAAGCTGATGGTTCGAAAAACTGTGATATGAATTACAGATTAAGTGTATAGCTACGTAGCAGGCATGAGAATTTGTGAAATTTCATGCAGCAAAACCAGCACTTATTTTCTCCTGACAGAAAACCTTTGCATCTGTGCTGTTCAGTTGCAGCACAAAGAACCCAGTCACTTCATTAAAATCTTGTATTCTGAAGAAGCCATTTGGCACAGCTTGTCAAACCTATCGTGACACCGGACTATATAGGGCTTTCCCTAAAGCTTTGGCACCCTGTGGTAACATTGTTTGCAACTGAAAAAAAAACCTTTGAATTGGCAGAGACTGAAAAAAAATGTTATAAATGGAAGTATATTAAAATTTTGCATGGTTCGTATATATTGAACGATTTACAAGTTGAGACAAAAAAATTAAAATGGAATTTGTATGCAAAATGGATACTTTTATAGTAGATTTGGATTTGTTTTACATGGATTAAGGTACTACAGCAGGGATAAAGGAAATGTTTTTTTGTACCCTTAGTGACTTTGCATAGCTAATTACTGGCAAACTTTTTTGCTTCTAACTCTTTGCAGTTTAACAGTATTGCAATGAGTAGACAAAGTGACAATGTAATACCTCCATTTTACAATGTTCACATTCCTATTGTACCTGCATCATCTGCAACCCAAAAAAGGAACAAAAAGTGTAATTCTATCAAAGTAATGTGTTATCTTGTGTTGTAAAAGCATTGCTATTAGCCATTGCCAGAATAATTCCTGTGTGGACTACTTTGTTTAAAGTCAGTTCACCCACAACATTTCATTGTAATCAGGTCAAAGCTGACAAAGCCAAGAGTGATTTGTAAAAAACAGTAGCTGGATTTAGCCAGTGCAAATGTATTTATTTGGGAATTAACCAATGACAATGTATGTTACTTGTTGTTCTGTTTCCACCTGAAAACGCACATCAAGATTTCCTCCAATGGAAATAAGTAACTGAGTTTTAATGACCAGTTAGATCTGTAGCCTGTGCTAAGCCAATTCATTTTGACCAAGAAGGTCAAGATTGATGAGTGAGTGGTTAATCAAACAGAGTTCCACTGCTAAAGGTTATCCCGTGAGCACTGCTGAGCAATGAATGTAAACTTCAAACAAAGGCAGATTGAACCTGGTGGTATGTCTTTATAAAGAGTAGTAGAACAAAAACCATTTGCTCGCACCATTTGAAGGTGTTATTTAGACAGGGGACCAGAGAGACCTTACAAGTCCACATTGAAGTCAAGGCCTTCAAGAGAGGTGGGTACAGTATGTGAGAAAACTGATGGAAGGAAATCACCATATACAAGACACAAGTCTGGAGGGTAATGGAATACTGTCATTTGCTGGATGAGTGCAGCTCCAACAATACTCAAAGCTCAACACCATCCAGCATTAAGCAGCCTGTTTGATTTTCAACCCATCCACCGCCTTCAACGTTTACTCCCTCCACCACCAATGCACAGAGTCTGTGTGTGTAGTGAGATCAAGTTTAAAAGGATGGTTACATGAAAAACATGTTACCTCATTAAAATTTTTAAAATTTTATGTTTGTATTATGGGATATGGGGATATTACAGGATGGTGGGGTTGAGGAAGGTTATCTATGATCTTGCTCAATGGCAGAGCACGGTTGAATGGCTGCTCCTGTTTCTTATGCTCTCTTATGATCTACAAGCAACTTCTCAAGCCTCCTTTGACAGTATCTTCCAAACTCTACCACCTAGAAAAGGGAACAGAACTTGCAATTTCCTGTCAAATCGTACATCATTGTGATGTGGAACTGTTTCTTTACTGTCAGTGAGTCAGAAATCCTTGAACTTTCTTCAGCACTGTACTGTGAGTGTACCTACACCAGATGGATCACAATGGTTTAAGGAGTCGACTCACCATCATAATCACAGGTGAGGGCAGCAAATGCTGGCCTTGCCAGCGATGCTTGTTTCCAAAGAACAATTTTTTTAAAAAGGGAAAATTTAAACACAAATCAAATTGTCCTTCCATAATTTACTGGCCAAGTTCTACATTACCACAATGATAAAAGTAAAATACCGAGTTTGGTAGATAGCTGAAAATTTAAACAGAAAATACTGGAAAAATTCACGTCAGGCAGACTCTGTGGGGAGAGAAACAGTTAACGGTTTAAGTGCTACATGACATCTTCTACATTACCATGTTTCCAGCATGAACTGTGATGTGTTTATTTATGGTTAACATTATTGAGTATCATGAATAGATGGCGTTTTTGAATCTCTTATTGTTCTCTGGCAGTTCTTGTGGAGATCTGTAAACCACCCCCTCCCCCTCCACAAAAAAAATGGAATTTATGGCATATAGCATGTTAAAAATCTCAAAGTAGAATACAACCTAACTTCAGCCTGCCAATTTGCACTTTTAGTAGGGGTTTTGATGTCACCCCTGAGTATTGGGAGAAGCTTATCCAGAATCACTGCACCGAGCTCAATCAAATAGAAAACCGTGGTCTCCTTCAAAAACAAGCACACCTCAGAGGCAGAGTGAAAATTCAAAGCGAGGTAATCCCGAGCTAGCAACATGTTCAGAATTCAATTGTCTGTGGTTTCCTGTCCGATTTGCAGCAAAACAGATCATAATTATGATCGTAAGTCCAAAGATGTGCGGGTTAGGTTGATAGGCCATGCTAAATTGAACCTGGTGATAGGGGGATTAGAAGTGTAAATGTGTGGAGTTATTAGAATAGGGCCTTGGTGGGATTGTGGTCAGTACAGACTTGATGGGCTGAATGGTGTCCTTTTGTACTGTAGGGATTCTATGAATTAGCAGTCACCTATGTAACTTGTCAACCATCCTGAATAATGAACATGGCTGTCTTTGCCTTGAAGGACAATGCAGACACAATGGGCCAGGTGATTTCTTTCTGTGCTGTAAACTTTCTGTTTCTAAGAACGAGAAGGGGGTGACCAAACTGCTTTCAGGAAACAGATATTCAGTTAAGCATTTTAATGAGGCTTTGTACCTCAGATTTTACCATTCATTTTTAATTTCATACTGGTTCGTGAGGTTTCCCTTATTTTGTCAAACCTGGCAACGAAAGAGAGATGAGAACTGCTGGATCCAACAGTTCTGTTCTTTTCCAGCACTGCTTGTGAGCAAGGAAGAGCAGACTGGTGGAAACTTAAAAGCCATCTCTGTAACCACTTGACTCTTTGATCTCTCCCATCCCAATCCCTCCTTTTCCATTTCCCACTGTAATTGGGTAGTCTTTGGCACCTCAGACCAACATTAAAGTGTTGAACTAAGCCAAATTATTGTTAGCTGATGAGTACTGGAGGCCCCATTATTTCTTTCTCAGCGTCACATTGTGATGGACGTGTTTTGTCTATACAATAGATTTCTGTTCTTAGCCATGCTCATTACCCAGTATTCTGTTACAATGCAGCATTGACTGCTACCTGAGAAGAAAGCTGCTTGCTTTGGAGTTGTGATACATAAAGACTTAAAAATATAATGGGATGGAATGACAGAAAAACTACATTGGAGAAAAACATCAGTATTAGTAATTTTAGTAATTAGTAGTAATTAGTAGTAGTAATATTTCAGTTTCACCAAACTGCTGTGGTTTTTCGCTAGTCCAAAAATTGATTTCAAAGAGCAAGGTCAGTTAGTTATTTAGCTTAGCCAATCTACCTTTGGCCTCTACAATACATTAGCATTATTCTTTCCTGGAAGTTTGTGAAGCAGTCTGTCATTGTTTGTCTTCTGGGCCTTTCTGTCACAATCCTGGCACTGGCCTTTTTCTTAGACAGGAGTCGTGAGAAGGAAGTTGGTTTCAAATGTTCAATTAATATTGGGGTGACATCAATCAGAGGGGGGGTTCAACAACTATTGAATCCTCTATAGAATAGAGCTATCTCTTTTGTCTGACTCCAAGAGAGTTTTTTGTGGCATAGTCTTTCCTCTTTTTCCCAGTTTCCATTTGTCATGAACTTTATACTTAGATGCATAAAACAAAACATAAACACCATACATAATGAACTCCACAAGACTGATGTGAGATCCTGTCCTGTGTAAAGAATGTGCTGAAGGATCTATCCTGTTCACCCTGATCATCTTGTAAATTAAGATAATAGGTATGGAAAAAATAGTGTGAACCGGGATAGAACTCTTTGTACAAGGGATGACGCATGTATAAAGTTACCTTCTCTATCCACTATATTTTGCAGTAAATTACATTTGCAATTTGAAATAAAGTTGGAATATTTTACATATTTTGTCATATTAGCACCTCTCTGACTAGTGCTGGGGGTTTTTGGAACCTTATTCTTCAATTGTTGCTGAGTTGTTTTCCTATTATCTTGCACTTCTACATAGAATGGCATTATGGTTGAAATGTTCCACTGAATTCAGTGCTCCATCGTTGGTTTTCCTTTTTATGATAGGTATTTTACTTCTGAGAGTCTGCTTCTGGTTTCTGCAAACTTCCCCTTAGTTAAAAGCTCTGAACAAGAATCCACATTTTAACTTTGTGGTGTGAAAGGCGATTGCAAACATTTTGAAGCTTTTTTTTCAGTGCTAAGGAAATGCAGCACTCCAGGGATTATAATAGCTGAATGACTTTAATCAAAAGGAAAATACTTTGATTTTAGCATCTGTGTTCTTATGGATTTGTACAGACATCTGACTTTTAACACCCCGTATTGAGAGCTTTAAAAACAATACTCCTGAATGGCTGTTTGTACTGAAGAAAAGCATTGGTTTGCCAGCTGAATTACACTTTCAAACATTCATGATTAAAATTCAGAAAATACCACACTAAAATTAGAATTTTTGCAACTTAAGGGACATTTATTTTAAGATCTTTAAAGTGGTGACAAGTCTACTTTTGGTGTTTCCCAACCCCCACCCTTCACAAAGTAACACTTTCTGTTTAACTGTCTTTCTTAGAGTGGTGTTAGTAATGCACATTCCTTTTTTCTTTTTTGGGCTTTGTTGAATCCAAATGACATTAGTACTCAATCATGGCTGCAGAATGAGGCTCGTCTTTCAGAGTTTTTGATTGACCGCCATAGTTCTGTGGGAAAGGAAGCTGTCCTTTTCTTGACGGGAGGTGACCCTCACCTTCTACTCTAACAATGAAGACATAATGGAGGCCTGATTGGGACGTATGAGAACCCCCACAGTCTGCCACACACTCCTTTTAGCAGAAGTGTCTCACACTCAAACTTCCATTTGACAATCGTTCTTTCACCGTTCCTTTTCATAAATGCTCTGCAGAGCCATTAAATTGTATTGGTTTTATTCAAAGTCTACCCGGATAATTTTTTTTAACAAGTTTCCACATGAATCTCAGACAATTATGGACAATTAAAAATGAATATTTTTCTGGTCAAGTTTTCCAATAAACTACCTGGATAAACATTATGACTGATAAATTACATACATGTGTATTTTTGCTATATGTCGATATAGTGTTCTGTGTCAGATATAAAATAAACATCAGATCTGTTGATTGAAGGGACCTGAATATGCCTTGTGGCATTTGGAATGTGCCTATTCACTGCCCGAATGACTATAAATGGAAGACTTTGAGTCATGTAGCCCTCCTCCCAGGCTCCCTGTGTAGATATTCCTGTGCTTCTGAAAGCTGATTTCTGAAAAGAACTTTGTTCCTCCTGGCAAACTAAATTATTCCTGGAACAGTTTTTTTTTCTTTCAATCTTGAGAAAGGGCTGTGGTCTTGAATTTCTTTTCAAGCTGTGCACCTCCTTATTTCTGAGTTTGTAGAATACTTCTTGTGCCAATAGACACATGTGAGGAAAGAACCAGAGTTGCATTTCTGTGTAATTTAATGTACAAAAAGATAAGTACAGAGCAGCTTCAGTAGAACTGTCCATGCTTTTCATTGGAATCTTGTTTCTAGCCTGCTTCCAAAGATAGTACCTTTTTATCTTTCCCACTGTGTTTTGGAAATCAGACCAAATTGCTGGCACTTGATTCTCAAAGAATTTCGGAAAATAGTCACATTTTTGTCAAATGTTAACTATTTTTTAAAAAACCCTCAGTTCTTGTCTAACAATGTTTTTGGATATTTTGTGCATAAATGTGTTTTGAGATGAATATTCTCCTTTTAATGATACAATTGTCATAATCTTGACAGAACTAAAATGGGAAGATGAAAGCTCACTAGGAGTGGGCTATGCCATAAGTACTCCATTAAGAAAAGACCCACCCCACTACCACCACCACTGTGCAATATGAAGGAAATTTCTACATGTGTATTGACATTAAACCTCACTGTAAGATAAAATCACATGCAATAATTCTCACTACTGTTTGTTGCTAAGGAGCATTGCATGTAGAAAATCCATTGATGAAATTAGTGTGATTATTGTGCATATTTTAAATAATGACTTTGAAAGGAAGGAGAGATGTTCTATCCATAAATGTGCTGGTTCTGGTAATACTGCTCTCTTTGTCATCATTTCTAGCATATATTTGCAGCCAACATAGAGCCTGTCATCCAATGATCAGAGTCCAAGTTGCATCGCCAGTGATCCAACCACTCAAGTGTGTTTTCATAATTCAGGGTATATTTGAGTGCATTTATATAATGTAGCAATTAAGAATGTAGTGAAAACCTTCAAACAGAAACAAGGATTCACTACCTCAAATACATCTGATGTGCTTCACTCAGATTTTTATATAATTGCATCAATTTTGATGTAACAATTCCCCGCCAGCCATCTTTTATTATTTATATAAAGCACATTGGCGTCTTCTGTCAGTACTTGAAGTATAGTTTTTTGTGAGGTTTTAGTAGCTATTTGGGAGAACAAAATTTGATTTTTTTTGCGGGGTTTAAACGGAGTGTGCATCTGAAATCCTTTAAAGATACATTTATATGCCAACCTGCAGTGAATGTACTGTAGAAAGACCATTTCTTTCATAGCAAAATCAAGCTTTGAATAAGTATATAAAATCAATGTTGCCTGCCTCGAGCTGTTAAAGAGGTTGACCTAATTTTTATCCATGCAATGAACAAGCTCAAGTGATTGGTTGACTTATCAGATGAATATGTGTCTCTTGTCATGGCAAAATCAATCTGTCATGTTTTGTTGAAAGCAATAAAAGTCCCCAAAATAATTTATGTATTTTAAAAATCAAATCTCTTAGTTGTGACAGGATTGGCTTGGCACAGCTTACTGTGTAAATCATGTTTGCATAACTTCTAATTTATAGTGTGGATCTTTGCTATTGATGAGAAACAAATTGGAACATGCCAATAAAAAATGATGTAATAAAACAGAACACCAGTACAGTGTATGTCTGGTGACTGGAAATTGTGGAAATAAACAGACTTATCTGAATAGACACATGAACTGACGGGGAGTAGTGATATGAGTGGTTTGACAAGATAGGACAGCATGATCAACGTAGACTTCAAGGGTCGAAGGATCTGTTTCTGTGCTGTATTGTTCTTTGTTTTAATTGCCTCATGATGAAGTTGATTTGAACTTGCAGATCCCTTCCATCCCTGCCACTCGTCGGAAGAGAGAGGGTCAGGAGGAGGATTATATTTGTAAAATATGAAATGTAATCCCAAACCACCAACAATGCACCTATTTATGGTTTAACTGTGCTGAGTTTGAGGTTAGCCAGTGATTGTAATATTTAAGTGAGGCTCAGTTCCTCCAGTATCAGGAGCTTTTTGAATGCAACAGTTGGGAAACCTGGCAGCAGGATACAGTAGGAGTATTCCACCCTGGTCCCTCAAGCAAACCTGTTGTGATCTTTCCCACTCTCCCTTCCATGTAATTGTTCTCTCTCTCTCTGTCTCTCTCTTTCTCTCCAACCAACTCAAGAACACTTCTTCCCTCTGCCATCAGACTTTGATTTGATTTATTATTGTCACATGTATTAGTATACAGTGAAAAGCATTGTTTCTTATGCGCTATACAAACAAAGCATATCATACGTAGACTTTTGAATGGATCTACCATATATTAAGCTGATCTTTCTCTACATCCTGGCTCTGACTGTAACACTACATTCTGCTCCCTTTCCTTTCCTTCTCTATGTACTCTATGAACGGTATGTAACATCAGTACAGCATGCAAGAAACAATACTTTTCACTGTATCCCAATACATGTGACCAAATCAAGATCAAATCAATCCTCATACCATCACACCACCCCCAAGATTGCTTTCCTGCAATGAGCCCATGACATCCCCAAACCAACTCCCAAACTTTTTCAGTTGTTGGGACTATCCTGAATAGTGCTGGCTGCAGCCTTCAATCAAAGGTCACTCTGCCTGAGGGTCATCCGACCTTCACTTGGGCTGGCTGCTGGGCAGACAACTTTGGCAGGCCCTTTGCATTCCTGGAATTACTGGGCCTCCTAGCCACTGATAAGTACCTGTGCTCGCTCTCTCATTGGCTCCCCATAAATATTGGGGCCAGGCAGCTTCTTACTCAAGCTGGTACCAGTGGGAAATTGCACATTTGTATGATTATTTGTATTTCACTGCCATTTTTCTCTTTTGATCACACACAACCTTAATTTTAATTGCTTAATAGATGCAAAAGTTTCCTGATTGTGAAGTTGGTTACATTTCTTGTTTTTGTATTCTTTCCATATTAGATTCTTCATAGTCTCTCTCTTTCTTCTTGGCTTAGAAAATTGTAATGTCTTCTTGGTATGTGAAATTATCTCCTTTGGTGTAAGCCTTCCTTTCATTTGATAGAAAGTGCTTCATTGTGGTTTTTGTCTCTTCATTGTGCATGTTTTCAGCATATTGCATGATGTGCAGATTCAAGAATTTGCTATCTGTGCCTATACACTTCCACAGTTTCTGCCTCCAATGTTGAGAAGTTGACATTTCCTCTCTTTCTGATGACAGCACATTATTGAAAGCAGACTTGGGATTTTCAGGATTGGGAAATTATTTTCAACCTATGCAGCAGTCCTCTTAGTTGGGATCAATTTGTACTTTGTTCAGCAGGCTGGGTTAAAATTGTTTTAAGGATGATCTCTATTTACCTTTTATTCAGCTTGCTCTGTAATGTCATTTGAACTGGTTTCATTGACTCTAAAATTATTTACTTATGTTAAGTGGGAGCAATAGTTCACAGGCAAAGTATATGACATTATTGTTACTAGAGAGGCAGTGCTCGACAGACTGGAGGGACTGATTGTGGACAAGTCCCCAGGACCGGATGGAATGCATCCAAGGGTTCTGAAAGAAATGGCGGAGCTGATAGTGGATGCCTTGAAGATTATTTTCCAAACCTTGTTGGATTCCGGGGAAGTGCCGAAAGATTGGAAAACGGCTAATGTTATGCCGTTGTTTAAGAAGGGTGGCAGGCAAAAGGCAGGGAACTATAGGCCGGTTAGTTTAACGTCTGTTGTAGGTAAAATGCTAGAATCCGTGATCAAGGAGAAAATAGCAAGGCATCTTGAGGAGAATTGTTTGATAGAGCAGGCGCAGCACGGTTTCGTTAAGGGGAAGTCGTGTCTGACGAATTTATTGGAATTCTATGAGGATGTGTCTAGGGCGGTGGATAGAGGAGAGCTGGTAGATGTGGTGTTTCTTGATTTTCAGAAGGCGTTTGATAAGGTGCCGCACAAAGAGGTTATTACAGAAGGTTAGGGGGCATGGAGTTGGGGGTAGGGTGTTAGCATGGATAGGGGATTGGCTGTCAAATAGGTGGCAGAGAGTGGGGGTCAATGGGTGCTATTCGGATTGGCGGTTGGTGACTAGTGGAGTGCCCCAGGGATCGGTGCTGGGGCCTCAGCTATTTACCATTTATATAGATGATCTGGAGGAGGGAACCGAGTGTATGGTGTCGAAATTTGCTGATAACACCAAGATTGGTGGAACGGCAAATTGTGCGGAGGGTGTGGAAAGTCTGCAGAAGGACCTAGATAGGCTGGGCGAATGGGCCAGGAACTGGCAAATGGAATTTAATGTTAGCAAGTGTGAAGTTGTCCACTTTGGTAGGAATAATGGTAGGAAGGACTATTACCTACATGGTGAAAAACTGCAGCATGCAACGGTGCAGAGGGACCTCGGGGTCCTTGTGCATGAGTCGCAAAAACCCAGCCTGCAGGTGCAGCAGGTGGTCAGGAAGGCAAATGGGATGCTGGCCTTAGCGAGGGGGATTGATTATAAAAGTAGGGAGGTCTTGCTGCAACTGTACAGGGCACTGGTGAGGCCGCAGCTGGAGTACTGTGTGCAGTTTTGGTCGCCGCACTTACGCAAGGATATTTTGGCCTTGGAGGGAGTGCAGAGGAGGTTTACTAGGCTGATACCGGAGTTGAGGGGGTTGAACTATGAGGAGAGGCTGAATAAACTAGGCTTGTACTTGTTAGAGTTTAGAAGAATGAGGGGAGATCTCATTGAGACATATAAGATGATGAATGGGATGGATAGGATAGAGGTGGAGAGGCTCTTCCCTCTCAGAAAGGACAGTAGGACTAGAGGGCACAGCCTCAAGATAAGGGGGGGGGGGCAGTTTAGAACGGAGTTGAGGAGGAACTTCTTCACTCAAAGGGTGGTGAATCTCTGCCCATTGAAGTGGCGGAGGCTGCCTCGCTAAATATATTTAAGACACGAGTTGATAGGTTTTTGATAGGCAAGGGGATTAAGGGTTATGGGGAGAGGGCGGGAATGTGGAACTGAGCCACGACAGATCAGCCATGATCTTATTGAATGGCGGGGCAGGCTCGAAGGGCTAGATGGCCTACTCCTGCTCCTATTTCTTATGTTCTTATGTGGTATAGGTAGAAATAGGCACATAGATGACAGAAGAATTCCATTTTTGGGTTTTACTGAATGTTTTGATCTTGTATAAGACATTGTGTAGAATTCTCCCATCAGCAGGATGATTGGCAGTTGACAGGAGAAGAAGTCAGCTGGAAATCCAAAAACCAGTTTCTTTCTGGAGGGAAATGACAGCGGGATTTTCTCACCCTGCTCACCGTAGAGGATCATGATTCCCACTGAAGGTTGTTGGGAAACCAATTTGCATCCCATTAGTGAGATGCAAATGAATTTCATGCCAGCCTTCAGTGTGTTTTCCAGTCCATCATGGTGAGTAGCAAGATCGCACTGCAAATTCACAGTAACATGTAGATTTTTGGGCTTCTTGCCAAATTCTCTCCCCCTTCCAACTCCGAAACTCTCTGCCTCTACCATTGAATGGCTGGTGGGGCCTTGAGAGAATTCCACCTGATGGTGAGTTAGAGTGTTACAATGCAGAGAGCATGACAAGCAGGTTTCTTAGGGAAGGGGGCACTTGCTGAGAGCTTTCCCCTTCCTCCCTCGTTTTCTCCTCCCCTTTTTCCTACTTCCACCTTCTTTCATTTCATTCCTCTCCCCTTTTATTATCCCCACCCCACAACTCCCTGCTGCCATCATTCACCTGTGTCCTGCAACCTTGTGATGACGATACAAGGCCTTGAGTAGGTGTCATGCCAACAGCCTACCCAGTGTCCTTGCCGTTCACTAGAGATACAGGTACCAGCTTTCAGTGGGTGGGATTCTCCCCACTCTTCTTTGTTCTTGGGGCAGGCCAGCACTGTCCAGTTAAGTGCTTGTGGCAATTAATACAGCAGGCCTTTCTAAAAGAGGCAGTATAAAGCTTTTACCAGCTCTCCAGCCAATGATGAAACCTTCATTCAATACTGCCTTATATTAATTTTCTTATAATTGCAACACATTTAGCATTGTATTTTTAACTCTGTACAATGATTTAAATGTAAGCTTCAGGCTTAAAACTAAAAATTCCCTAATTTATAACATTGGAAAGTCTCAAAAGTGCATATGGTAAATGATGTTTTGGTCTGTTCCACCACACCCTCTTCCCATAGGGAAACATCTGTTTTTTTGCTTAATGCACCACCATAACTGAATAGCTGAGATCAACAGTTCAGTTTGTGGAATGGTATGTATTTGAAACACCAATTTAATTGTTTAAGAAATTGTTAAATACTGATATATATTTGCTTTTGACCTCTTTAATTTAACTTACCTAAGCAATCTCTGATAGGTCACAAATTACATCCTCTGTGACTAATCAAAGCGCGTTGTCCTTTCTTGCCATTTTCCAATCTCTCTGCAGACTTTGACGTAAAGGACTCCTATTGAAGCGGGATTCTGATTTAGAGACATTCAGTCATAATCCCACTGTTGGTAGCTTTGCACCATTGGGTCCTCAGCCAAGCACATATACCAAATGAGCAGGATTACTATTCGAACAACACTTTATCAACAGTAGGGTAAAACTACCCTGTCTCATGATGGTCTAATTCCAGCTCACGTTCCCTATTAGTGGGTGAATAATCTAACGCTTGGTGAATTCCAATGACATTTGTCCAGCTCAGTGAGACTGCCCTTCCTCAGTTCCTCTCTTAACTAATTAGCCATTAAAAAAAACTTGGTGAATATTGTATACCAACAGCTACAATTAACAAGAGAGTTGGAAACAAATACATCTGAGAAGAAAGACTGAGTGAGGAGCACCGTTAATTTTTTTTCTGTTTCGAAAATGATTATATCAGTTGCAACCCGCTTATTTGAGTTTGTTTCAAAATTCAAAAGTAATCAGGAAAATAAAAAATATTCATGCATACTGTAAGAGGACTGCTAATAAAAGTCCTGGATGCTTATTTGAACAGAATTCTCAGCAGCCGTGTTCTGTAACTGGGAAAGAAAGCAGATTACTAAATTGTTTCCTTAGATTTTACATACAGTTTGGCCTCTTGTTTCAAAACAAGATCCAAAATGGATGACGAGAAAAAACGAAGAGCTAGCCTTTCCTCAATGCTATACCTAGAAGAAATATTTTGGGCAGGTATGAGGGGGGAAATTGTTTTATCTACCTGCAGCATTTATAAAAATAATTTCTGGGGATGGATCTTCCTTAAAAGCATTTTGCAGCTTAACATTTCAACATTTATACAATATTACTTTCTTCCCTCAGTCTGATTTTCATGAGATTTTCTTCTGCAATAATATTTAATTAGTAAAAGATCCAGCTGGATAATGTTAATTATTAGTTTTTTACCTGCAGCAACCTAATAAATGTAGAATATAATAGGGCTTCACAGAAAGGTGATCATTGAATGCAAAACCCTGCCAACTAGTGGCATGAAATATTGGATGTCAGTGAAATGACCTCAAACTGTCTCTTTTTAAAGAGGAATTTGTGTGGTGTAGGCCTCATACAGAGCTTATGCAGGTGATGTACAATTGATTGCTACCTTAATGATCTTTTTAAGATGTTCAAATACATGGAAGGCTGAACAAAAATAAGCGCAGTGATGCTGGAAATTCTGCATTTTATGCATATGTATATTTTTATATATAGTAAAAAGTCTGACAACACCAGGTTTTAGTCCAACCTATTTATTTGATAATATACTCACAAGCTTTCGGGTTAGCCCCTTCGTCAGGTGAATGGAGAGTTCATATTTTTATATATGGCAGGTTATTCACTTTTTTTTGCTTTCCATCTCACCTGTTTTGTTCTTGTCTGGCCATCTCTCAGTTGTTAGAAAAGACAGCCGGTGGCTCAGATCTTGAAAGTTTGGCAAGTTTTTTTTTCACCTCTTCTTTCTTTTCCTCAGTCCCCTTCCTTTCTCAATGAGTTGGGTGTTTTTGCACCTTTAAAGAGAATAAGAGCATTGCCTTCACATGTAAGGACTAACGTTGTCTCTGCAGCACTAGCTGATCAATGATAGAATTCTGTTTTGTAATGCAAGCTGAAGTTTGATGCTCTGGTGAAGTACACTTTTCAATTCCAAAAATATGTCAAAATAATTGTAATGTTTGAATTACTGCTCATCAGTGTCTGCCAAAGTGAATTGGATTCACACTCACATGGCCTTGGAAAGAGATATAATGTAGATTCATGAGAATTATACCAGGGCTTAAAGGATTGAAATATAAGGACAGGTTGCATTAATTGGTTTGCATTCTCTTGCATTTAGGTGATCAGGTGGTCTAATTGAAATATTTTAAAATGGGATAAAGAGGTCTGATAAGGTGGATACCGAGAAACTATTTCCTCTGGTTCAGGGACTCCAGAACTTGGATTCAGACAAGGAGCAATAATCCAATGGAATTTAGGGTCAGTATATCTAATGCACACAGATGTTATGTCCCAAAGTGCCATACTCTATTGGCGGAAAACAAGTTACGAATAACCTGAACCGATAAGCTTTGTTTGAAGTGCAAAGTTTACTCAGCAAACAGCTGAATTTGGAGTAACTTCACTGATAGAAATTGGACTTTGTGATTTTAAAGGGATAAATTATCTTAAGTATAGCTTTATCTTAAAATAATACATTGTGCAAAACATTGTATAATATTATAAAAAAGCAACTAACCATATTATCTGTTAGCAACACCATGGAAGCTCCATGCTATGAACACATTTTGCTTTAAGTGCAATACAAACTTAAAATGCTGTTTATTTAGGAGTTGTAACCGGAAACGAATGATGCATTGCAATCTGTAAAAACTCTCTGACCAAACACCAATTTAATTCTGACCTAACCATTTATTTTCTTGACAATTAGATTTTATAGTTCCAAAGATACGCCTTCCCATTGAACCAAAATGATACATTGAATGTAGTCCTGGGTTACCAATCCCCACAAAATAGCTCATCATCTGACTTGCTATGTGCAGCATTCTAGATCCCCCTGGAACAGGGGTTCTCAACTAGAACAGAGGTCCACACCTGTGACACCGGTACGGCTTTAGACTTGGTTTCTACCCACACTGTGTCAATGTGTGTGTGTGTGTGTCTGTGTGTGTGTGTCTGTGTGTGTGTGTGTGTGTGTGTGTGTGTGTGTGCGCGCGCATGTGCGCTAGACTGCTTTGTTTTTCCCCTCCCTCAGTACCAGCTGTTGTTGCCCTCCCTGGATGTTGTTTTAGGAACTGGGAGCATAAGCTGTGTATTCAGGACATCACCTACTACCATTGACAGCACTCTCTCTTGTACCTGACACAGGAGAGAATTTTTAAAAATCACCAAAAACATACTTTGACTGAATTTTTAGTTTTGAAATTAAAATAATGCTGAACTGGTTTTGAATAAAAATGATTTGTGTGAAAAAAATTCTAAAACTAAGTAGAAAAGCTGGAGGGGTTGATAGATTTGACACTCGTTTGATAAACAGTAATACTGTTGAATCAGAAGGCAAATTGTTCTGTGATCTGACACTTGGGCATGCTGGGAGCAGTTGAACAAGCACCTGAGAAGTGCTGTAGTCACATGGCTGTCTGTGATATGTTAAACATTGGCCGCATGGAACTCGCACAATCTGTTCATATTCTGTCATAAAAAAATAGTAATAATGCCTCAAATGATGCAAGTGTTGCCAGAAAAAGATTTAGTACTTTTCAGCCAGTTGTGAACACAAAGACTCCCTGTTTTCCAAAGCACCTTCCAATCCAACAGGTTTATTTCAGTCTGGTTGTGGAGGATAGTGCTGTCTTTTTAAACACTGGAAAGTGGTGGCCACATTTAGTTTCACATCAAATAAGTAAAGTGCATAATATATATTTCATTGTACAGCTTATTTTTATGCAGAAACAATACCTGTGTTATGGGATGAGGGTGGATGTCATGGGAGAGGGTTTTTCAGGACCAAAACAGTCGAGAGTCCCTGTACTAGATTGTAGATGTATTTCTTTCTTAGCAAACTGATTTTCTCTCAGCTGTCTAGAACGCACTGATTCTTGGAGAGCTGTGATTGCAAGAGTGCCAGCCACCATCTTAAAACTTTAGTGAGAACCAGTCTTCTTCACCTGTTGGCCTTCACAATGAGTATTAGAAAATTATTTGCAATAACTTGACCCAATAATGTTCATGATGTGGGAATGCCGGCGTTGGTCTGGCGTAAACACAGTAAAAAGTCTGACAACACCAGGTTTTAGTCCAACCGATTTATTTGATAATACTCACAAGTATTATCAAATAAATCGGTTGGACTAAAACCTGGTGTTGTCAGACTTTTTACTCCAATAATGTTCGACAGAGCACATTTTCAGTAGAACGGAGGTCAGTGGCTAAATGTACTCCACTTCACTTCATAGGCTATGGGTCTGAAGCTGTTTCATATGGTTTGAGCACTGCTTTTGCTGAGATTAGTTGGCTTAATTCCACCCACTGATCAAGTTAGAGTGTTCTTCATCTGTATGTGTCACATCTGGATGATCCACTTACTTGGGGTATAGGGAAGTTACATTCATCCACATACACTGATAAATGCATACACAATAAAACTTAGGTTCAAAAGTTATCCTAAAGCCCAGTGGTAATTGTATAGTGCATTGTAATTCCATGCTTTATGATGATACATCTGTCATTTCTGTGTGTGACTTAAGTGCTACATACAGTGGTGATCTTTCGGGTTTGGCTTTGTTTGTGGCTTATTAACACCATTTTTGTGAAACTGGCATCAACTCGACTTGTTTGTGGTCCACGGTCGCCACTGCAGCTGGTGAACTGTCTGCTCACAATAGATCCCATATGTGCAGAGACCACATTGTGTTGGAATTTACAGGGTACAAGCCATTTAAATAATGGACTTTGAAACATAACTCCACGTTTTCCCCCCTCTTAAAATCCATTTATAGCAGACGAGACCTAACAGCAGGAGGTAAGGATTTGCGTGTGAACTCTGTGTCTACGTTCAAATACAATTTAGTATTGGCAAATGAACTTGAGTTTTGGCAAGACATGTTTTGCCTGTGTAACAAGTAAACTTTATAGTTTAGGTTATTAAATTTATCTTAAGAGGTTTGTAGCATGCATCTGGAAAGCATAATATCAAAATGTTGTATTATGTTATATAAGGAACTGTGTAATTTTGTGTAGTTACTTGATATATGTGTGCATTTTGCTTGAAGACGAGACATATTTCTTACGAGACCATTGCAAAAATAACTGCCCTTGGGATAGCTGAAGTACTGGAAAACTAACTGCCAAGCTTCAGTATTTCCAAACTGGAGGGGGCCATTCTTCAACTTCTCTATTACTGTGTTCCATTACTGCCTTAATGAGAAGGTCTCTGCTTGGTAAGTGAGCAAATGACTCGACTATATGCAATGTATCAGCATTGGTCCACCTTGTGTGTTTCTGCTATAATTGATGTTAAGAACTTCAGACTGTCTGGATTGTTACTTGAAGTGGCAGAATATTGCAGTGGTAATCCATTTTTCATGAATACCCATTTGAGGTACAAGGTTAGAAGTGTCTCGTAAGGAATTTGTATAGTCTTCAAGCAAAATACACACACATATATCAAGTAACTGCACAAAATTACATAGTTGCTTATATCACATAATACAACGTTTAGAAATTATGCTTTCCAGATGCGTGCTATTCAGATAAATTTAATTTGAAGTTGTTTTTAGGTATTTAGGTAGATAGGGGCAATTCAAATTCCATACCATTTATATTATCTACTTTACGCTTACCTTGTCCTTCTTTCCACTCATACTTACTTAATTGATCAGCTTATTTTAATATATTCCTCCGAAGTGAATAGATGGCCTTATTGACCAGAATGTGCATCTCATGAGCAAACCATTCCTAGTAATTACCAGAGGGGCACAATATTATGGGAGGAAGGAAGAGTTTTGGCTTTAGGTCAAATGCAAAACAAACATTGGTGAAGAGTGAAAAGTCAGTGTGCAGCACAAAGAATTTTCATTTAGATAGTGCCCTTCATACCACTGGGCTAAAATATTTCAGTTAGATACTTATGTAATGCAGCCACGCAGAGCAGCCAATTTGCACCCAGCAAAGTCCCACAAAGAATCATGAGGTAGGTTTCCAGTTAGCAGGCCTAACCACTGTTGATGGCGCGATAAAAATAGGCCAGCACACCAGTGGAGCGTCTTGCTCTACTACAAATATAGTCATAGGATCAGATGAGATTGCGTCCAAAAGGTGAAACCTCCAAACATTCAGTTCTCGGTTCCACACTGAAGAACTAGCCTAGATTATGCACTCAAGATGGGAGTGATAAATAAACTTTAATAGTCACATGTAGGCTTACATTAACACCACAATGAAGTTACTGTGAAAATCCCCTATCACAACTAAGCTAAACTAACATTATTTTTGTTTGAAAGTTGTGAAGGGTGAGAGAGATGATATGAATTAGCAAGTGCTGGTTCACCGTGTCAGGTTCAGATTTTATGAAATTACTGACTGTGTGGCCTATTATCTCCGACTAGATTTTATTGTTTACACAAACTAATTTAACTTCGTACAAAATTAAGGCATGCACAAAAGAAAACAAACAGATGTGTTCCGAAAATGATGCCGATGTTTTTGGATCTTCAGTGGATTGCAGAAGAAATTTGCTGCGCTGAACCTGAAATTCACATCTTCACTGCGTTCAAAAGTCCATATAAACAATAAATTATAATAATGAGATTTAATAAACTCCAAGTGCACTAACATTACTGTTACAAACTCCGATGTATTGTACAGAATGTGGCAAGCTCTTAAGGAAATTAAACAACTGACAGCGGGTTTTTGTGCTGACAAGTTAAATTTACAATGCAGTGAAATTTTGGCTGAATCTATTTCAAAGAGATTTTTCCAGAAGGGTTTTTGGCACAGTGAAGAATAATATTTGGATCAAATTGTGAGTTGCAAATAGTTTGTTTTAGGGCTATATCGTATTAGAGCTTCTCGCAGAGCTGGGGGAATTTTTCTTTTTTTCTTGTTTTGGCATCGATCCTCATTTTTCTTCAAATCTAAGCACACAGCAGCTCTTCATTTTTGTTGCAAGATGTGCTTTATGCTGTTTTTACAAGTTCTGTACAAGCCTTGTGTAATGAACAATTTTTTAAATCTTGTGCGGTAATAATCCACTGCGAGAAATCGAGGTTCAGTGACAGGTGCTGGTGTGTGGCTGCAGATCACAGCTGGTGATGTGATTGACAGTCTCAAGTGTTACAGTGGATATATCATTGGCTGTGAACATATAGTCGGACACTAGCATCTTGCTTACGCAACAAGGTTATGAAGAATGACGCACACATAAATTGCACCAGTTTGTACTGAGAATAAAATCTTTAGTGACAGTGAAATAATAGTGAGGTTGTAATGTAGTTGTGATACGTGAGATCTAATTCAAAATATGTCAGAGTCTTCAAGTTTGTTCCCAATTTTCAATAAATCGTATTACTCAGTTACAGTACCTATTTCCATTCTCTTCTGTGGCCGGTTTGCCTCCAGTTATTATTCTTCTAATCTGTAACATCGTAAGAAGTAGGAGTCAGCTACTTAGCCCTTCAAGTCTGTCCAGCTATTCAATACAATCATAACTGATCTGACTGTGATGTTACTGCACTTTTCTACCCCTCTCACTCTCCCATAACCGTGATTCTCCATGTCAAAATCTGTCGAACTCTGCCTTGAATGTATTCAATGCTACTGTTCGCAGAAGGGGAGAATTCCAAAGCTTAATGACTCTCCGAGAGAAGCAATTCCTCCTCAGCTCTATCTTAAATGGAATCCCCCTTATTTTTAAACTACACCCCCTAGTTTTGGATTCCCCTATAAGGGGAAATAGCCTCTCACTGTCTACCCTGTCAATCCCCCTCAGAATTTAAGTTTCAAAAGATCATGACTCACTCTCGAAACTCCAAAGGGTACACGTCCAGACTAGTTAACCTGGGCTCCAAAGACCATGTTTTGATCCCAGGAATCAGCTCAGTGAACCATCTCTGAACTGCTTCCAATATAATAATATATCTTAAAAAAAGAAAGTGTACACAGTACTCGAGGTGCAGTCTCACAATGCCCTGTACAGTTGCATCACTACATCAAGACACTACATCAACTGGTTCTCCTTTATCAATCTGCTTATTACATCCTCAAAGAATTCTAAGTTTGTCAACATGATTTCCCTTTCACAAACCTATGTTGACATGTATTATAATTTGTATTACACCTTTCTAAATATTCTGCTGCTGCCTCCATATTAATGGATTTTCATATTTTCCAAATGATAGATGTTAAACTAGTTGATTTATAGTTTCCTGTTTTCTGTCTCCCACCCCCCACCCCTTTAAATAGTGTAGTTATATTTGTTGTTTTCTAATTCACTGGGACCTTTCCAAGGATCAAGGGGATTTTGTAAATTCCAACAAATGTATTCACTGCCTCTGCAGCCATAATTGGCTAGAAGGAAAGATATTTCAAATTAGGCTTTGTGTATTTCTCTCATTTACTTCACCCTCTTCAAATGCCCTGTTTCCATTTCCAAATAGAAATATAGTGTAAAATTAATGATATTCCCAAACTTAACTGTACCGGACAGTCATTCTTGGCTGTTCTACAATCTACAACCATTGTTCACAAATGAATAGTCATTTTAAATCAAACAAAAGAAGTGAAGTTAAGTTAATTTTAGGTAACTTGAACGGTCAGTGTTAAATCTTGCAGAATCAGAGTACTTTAACGAAAACCACCAATATTCAATTATTGTTTGAATATTTAATATAATCACATCTTTTTGTCTTTGAGTGTAATCAAAGTATGTTCAGTTTCCTTTAATCAAGATAGTAAAACTATATTCAAATTCAATTTCCACTATACAAGTCATTTTTAAACCACTTTTATACTTAAGGAAATGGAATTTAAACAAACTTCCTCACATCCAGGAAGTGATCTAATTGATATTGGTGTGTTTCCTCCAGCTGGTGTGAATCCTGTCCTGTCTGGACAGAAAAGTGTGCAAGTGTAATATTTGTGAGGGAGAAATTGGTTTTGTTTTTTTAAAACATGTTAACGAGCTAACTGGACTAATGGTCACTTACCATTTTTATAGTGGTACATTCTGCTGTGTCCATAATTATAATGGAAAATCTCTTTGTAAACCTGTTGCCCTGTAATTGCACGTTCTGCTAGTGACATCGGCAATGAGAGGAAAGGGGAATGCAAAAGAGGGAGGATAGAAATGGGAAGTACGAAGGAAAGAATGCCAAAGTTGAATGGGCAGTAGGAATTGACAAAGTAGCAAGAGGCATTTTATATTCCACTCTCTCCTCTCTTCAATCAGGATTAAGTAGTATTCACTCTCGAAGCTTAAGTGATGAATCAAGATGCAAACCAAGCTGGCAGAAAAGGCTGTTCCCCCATAGAATTGTGCAGTTAGTGTGGCAAGCTTATGTAGGCAAAAGACATTAAAAAGATAGGAAATTACAACAAAGTGTTGATGTGAAAAGTGTGCTTAAAACCGTGGAAAGAAATCAAGTGATGCAAAGAGTATATTGAAATTTAAGATACTTAGTGATTTTTTTTAAATAGGAAAAACACACTGATTTTCTGCCCATTTATTAGAAGAGAAAATTTGCCCACAAATGCTTTCAAGGCAGAAACACGTAGAATGGTGAATAATAATGGAAGCAGTCGGGGCTAAGTGAGGATGCAAATAGAGCAGCTATAGAGTCAGATAACACAACTGACAGCTGGTTATTGATGGCTGAAGTCTGGTGGTTTAACAATACTACCAGATCCTATTTCTCACCAGTCCTGCTGGACCCTAGAATTCCAGACTTCCAATTCCAGGTCTTTCAATGACTCTTGGTATTTGCAAACATACAGACTGCATTTTCAGTACTTTCTGATCTCCGAGCTAGTTCCAGTGACCCCAAACATTGTCATTATTTTCAACTCTCCCAGGTCCCAACACTTGCCGCAATGCTGCCAGATTCTCTAATTCTTCCAGCAATCATGGGGTCTCATCCCAGTGTTCCCGCACCCTAAGACAACTCTCAGTTTTAGTTGGTCACTGTCTCTGATACTACCGTCCTTCTAAAAACTCTAATTTACTCTCAATTACACCATGGACAATCACTTATTTGTGCAGAAGTACTTGTAGGGAAAAGCAAAATATTTATTAATGTAACAAAAATAAAAAAGGAAAATAAAATAAGTCACAAAAATATATGCACCAGCAATTCACATAAAATACGTGCTTTGAACTCAGTACTTTGCATATTGATGCTTGGCGTTCTTCACATTCTTGGGCCAAAATGCATTGGAGGTGGGTCAAATCCCATGGCAATATTCAGGCTTGTACAGCCGAAGGACCCGTACCTATGCTGTACTTTTTGGTTCTTTCTTTTTATTCGCTGTTTTACTTTCTGAACATAAGTGGCCATGCCAATAAACATTTTATAATTTTACTCTCAAGTTCCTTCTAGCTTTGGCTCACTGTCTATCCCTTTAATGAAGGTCACATTTCAGCCTCCGTGTTCTTGACTTGCATGATGGAGTCCTGTTGTAATTGGTCTGAATTGGACCAGCTTTCTAGCATCAGATTGTTACAACTTCTTTCTGATAAGAGTCCTTCAACCTGAAATGTTGGGAAGAATCTTCCTGTTTTCACTCTAAGTACTCCCACTGGCATGAAAACGGAAGGATTTTGTGCTGACATTGGCAGCGCATGCCAGGTGGGATTCATCCACCTGATGGGTGCAAATTTATGCATCCCACGATGGACGGCATGGTGGCTCAGTGGTTAGTACTGCTGCTCCACAGAGCCAGGGACCAGGGTTCAATTTCTGGCTTGGATCACTGTCTGTGTGGAGTCTGCACGTTCTCCCCATGTCTGCATGGGTTTCCTCCAGGTGCTCCGGTTTCCTCCCATAGCCCCAAAAAATGTGCAGGTTAGGTTGATTGGCCATGCCACATTCTCCCTCAGTGTACCCAAACAGGCGCCAGAGTGTGGCGAGTGGAGGATTTTCACAGTAACTTCATTACACCGTTAATGTAAGCCTATTTGTGAGTAATAAATAAACTTGCATTTATATGAGCTGGCCAGCCCCACTGTTCAGGGATCAGGGCATCTTTTGTTAAAGGGCACCCCGATCTTCATGCTCGTGGCCTGGGAAACCCGTGGTATGGGGATGCTCCACTGGCTGCCGGAGAAATCCAACCACCATCTCAGTCTGTGTGGAATGATGATGATGCAAAGCTCCCAAGGTTTGTTCCTGGGGAATGAACCTGGTGGAGTCGGCGGCTTTCCTTTCTGGGTGGAGATATTTTTATGCTAAGGTAAAGGGGGAATTATTGAAATATAATTTTAAATATGTTAATTGTATCTCTCAGGCAGTGTTAAAAGATTGAATTGTATTCAAGGTTTCTGTTTGGAGGATATGACAATTGTTGCAGAGCCACCCAGTGGTGATGTATGGAAATTTGAGGCTGCAGATAATGCCTCAGGACGTAAGCTATAGCCAACCATCTTCACAGCAATGCCTTCAGGCACTGCAGGCATACAATAGACTTTGATAATATAGAGTTTGGACAGTAGTTTTTTTTTGTTTATCTTGAGGGTAGCACTTAAAAATGCTAATTTTAGATAGCAGATGTTTGTCAATTTCAAACTAACTTGCAATAATGCTCATTCCATCCCACTTATGTTCTTTATGCAACCATAAAGAACGTTGGTCTCACTCCAGAGACAAAAACTGAGGAAATTTAGGAAAGCAATGATACATTGGCACAGCTATTTTCAGAATCTTAAATTGCTAATTTATAATCCAATGGTGTTGGAACTAATGTATTTGTTGTTATATTTGTAATTGACTTAAAGCTTCCAAATCAGCTTCAGGTTTTAAATAATATGTGATCTTTACTGCTTGTGTAGTTTGCTTTCAATTTCATTGATTGCTCATTTAACTTTAATGAATCATTGCAGGACAGCTAAAACATCCAATCTAAGATTCTTGATTATCTAGGTTGGAGAACGAAATATACAACTAAGCGCACGTAGTTCAGAGGTTTTAAAAGCGAAATGTTTATTTTAAATGCTCCTAAACTGTCTGCTCAGCAAATTGAAGTGACGGTGCGCAAATCAGAGAAACCCTGATCTTAGTTTGATTTCCAAGTGAGCTAATGCTTTTAGTATCTCTCTCCCATGTGTTAGCGCTGACCCAGTTATGATAATATCATGGAGAGCCTCGTGACCAATCTGAGTCCTGTTTGCATCCAGAGTTCATGGTCTTCAGACTTCTCAGCAGCAAGCTCTGAAAAGCAAAATGATGGAGAAAGGGAGCTTGACTAGATTAAATTTCCTTTTAAAGAATAGTTTTAAATTTTAACTGGCTGTAAACGTGAGCAATTGGAATCATAGAACCCTATAGTGCAGAAAGAGGCCCTTCGGCCCATCAAGTCTGCACTGAACACAATCCCACCCAGGCCCTACCCCAATATCCCTACATATTATACCCACTAATCCCTCTAACCTATGCATTCCTGGACACTAAGGGACAATTTCTTAGCATGGCCAATCAGCCTAACCCACACATCTTTGGACTGTGGGAGGAAACTGGAGTACCTGGAGGAAACTCACGCAGACATGAGGAGAATATGCAAACTCCACAGATAGTGACCTGAGCTGAGAATCGAACCCAGGACCCTGGAGCTGTGAAGCAGCAGTGCTAACCACTGTGCTACTGTGCCACCCCAAGAATTTACTCATTACTCAATTAGTAACAAGTCAATTCTATTAAATACAAACAGTCCTCAATTAGATAAAATTTACATCTAAGAAATGAGCCATTTAGCCCTGTCAATCAATGATAGTATATATCCTCCACACAAGCCCCATCCCACCTTATCTTAATTTACCTAACAGCATATCTTTCCTTTCTTTCACATGTTCTTAATTAGCTTGCCCTTAAAAGCATCTATCATGTTTGCTTCAAACCCTCTGTATACTGGCATGTTCCACATTCTCACGACTGAGTGAAAAATTTCCTAATGACTAATATTTATGTTCTCTAGTTCCCCACTACAGTGGACACTGGATGTAGATGAGATATGGTTGGGAGTCCTTACTGCCAAACCAGCATCAAACTTCTTCCCCATCGAAAGCCTTCATGATTTTAAAACCCTTGATCATGTTGCCTTTCAAATCTTTGCTCTAGTTCAGCACTTTTTCTTTCATTGTGCTCTTTCAGTTCTGGTATCATCCTTGTACACTTTCTGCAGGACTTCTACATTCTTTTTGTAGCGTGGAGATCAGAACTGTTCCAAACATCATTTAACCAAGGTTCTACATTAGTTCATCACATTTAACATTCATAATTTTAATAGCATGATTTCTAATATTAAAGAATTTGAACTGATGATATTTTATACATACCTAACCCAACATTGCATTTATACTGTGTCTTCAATGTAGTAAACTATCTGAAATTACTTCCTAAGTGCTATCAAACAATATGTGCCAGAATCCAGCAGCATAATGCCAGTCATTGCAAGTGAAGAAAATTTGCCTGACAAAATTCCTATTTTCCATTCCCTCTGAGCTGGCCTCAATGCAAAGATTGTAGTCCTGTCCCTTCCAGAGTCTGAGGATGGTACATTAAGCTTGACCAAACAGGTACTTACAAATTAAATGGTAGTACATGAATTACATTCTTAGAGATTTGCTAGGCCTTAAGCAAACGGGAACTTGCAACTGTTTCAGTCAAAGCATTTCTCATGTTTTTGCCCCTGCAGGCTGGGAGAACATTGTGTGCACATGCATTTCCTCAGTTGGTGCTTCCCAGTGAGCACAGGTGTCTGTAATCAACAAGTTTAATTATTCTTCCTCTTATTCAAGGAGCTGTCTAACAAGACTATAACACTATCTGGAACTGCCGTTGCTCACATTTCCAGAGGGGATGTTGTATCTATGATTTTTTAATCTATAGTATCTGTTTTGAGTGTGAATCTGTTTTGGTGGAAGCAGAAATTAGTAAAGCAGTTGGCACTTGGAATAACATGGATCAATTGGCCCAATATATTGCAATACATTCTTTGTAGGGATTGTTATCTCTCCATTATAGCGACCACATCGAAACAAAAATCTTCAGTGATTATACCCTGGGAAAGATTGGGCTAAACTTCAGCACACAAAAATGAGTGAATTTGGTCAGATCAGATGTTAAAATTTTAAAAATCTGAAACTTAACTCCTGTGAAGACAGAGCAAGGAGGTGGGTTGTCAATTTAAATATTTTGCAGAGGCTGTCAGTCATTGATGTAACCTGCTTTTGGAGGTTTTACTATGAGCGACCGAGTACCCAAGTCCTGGGGTATCAGGTAGCTGAAGTGAGGTGAAAACAGCTTTGGGCAAAAAATGAGTGCCTTCACAGCACTGCTTGTGGGCCAAGAAGTCCCGGAGCAAATGCATGCACACACGCTCAGGGTCATTTTTTATCTGGTTCTATGTCCTGCTCCTGCAATATATTTCCCACTTGACTAGAAGTCAGACCTTTTTGGTAGGGTGATGTGGAGATGCCGGCTTTGGACTGGGTTGGGCACAGTAAGCAGTCTCACAACACTGGGTTAAAGCCCAACAGGTTTATTTGATATCATGAGCTTTTGGAGCACTGCGCCTTCATCAGGTGAGTGAAGAGTTCACAGACAGGACCCAACTGACACAGACTCAATTGCAAGATAATGATTGGAATGTGAGTCTTTACAGGTAATCAAGTCTTTACAGGTACAGACAATGCGAGTGGAGAGAGGGTTAAGCACAGGTTAAAGAGATGTGAATTGTCTCAAGCCAGGACTGTTAGTAAAATTTTGCAAGCCCAAGCAAATCATGGGAGTTACAGGTAGTGTGACATGACCCCAAGATCCCAGTTGAGGCCGTCCTCATGTGTTCAGAACTTGGCTATCTGGTAGGGGGACTTGAAGACAGAGAAATTGTTATAACTTTACAGCATGCAGGGAAACCTGGATCCCTGTCTGAAAGCCTGTGCCAAACTGCCTCCCCCACCTGCTGCCCCACATAACCTGCTAATATCCAGCCATTGTTCTCTATTGAGAAATTGATGACACCATATATATGGATTGCTTATAGAACTTGTGTCATCTTATTCCAGTACACATTTGTCTCTATATACTTCCTCACACACATGCACAACACCATGCCACATATTAATATCTGTGAGCCATTCCCACACTCCAATCTGAATATTGGAGATCACTTGCTATGAAAAATCTTACTGCCAAAAGAAAAATGCCAGATCAACCTGAAAAATTTAACAGACTCAAATCCAAAGTTAAAGTCATTTTCACATACACTTCACATAAAAATGCAGCTGATCCCTCCTTGGAGCATGACTTGGTATCAGCCCAGAACATACTTGACATTCATTGCTCATTTCATATGGGCAAACTGAGGGCATTGAACATTCCTGAGGAGAAAACAGAGTTGGTGCCAAGGTTTGTTCCTGTTGTTGTTGAAGAACTTGGACTTGCACAACACATTTTTTGATCTCAAGATACCTAAAAGCCAGTTAAATATTTTTGAAGCGGCATCACTGTTGTAATGTAGAGAAACATGGTAGCCAGTTTACACACGGTAATGTCCCACAAAAGCAACGTGATATAGGGTGTGACCGACCTACCATTCACGCCATGTTCCTCGCTGCAGCAAGGTCAGAGGATTTGGTGGCCAACCAAATCTCCATTCACCGTGGCGGGTTTGGAAAATCCTGCCGGTGTGAACGGTGGTAAGACTCTGGTCAGTCGGTCGCTGTCATGTTCATTGAGGGATAAAAATTGGCCAGGATGCCAGGTGGCCTCTACTGCTCATCAGATAGGATCTTTTATGTTCATCTGAAAGGACAGGTGAGTCTTTTGGATGATATGTTAAATTGGGACCCAAAATTCAACATACTTTTGTTGAATTAATTACCATGCAAACAATACTTGGATCATAGTCTTTCCTTATATACCATGGCAACAACTTTGAGGGGGAAGGAAAAAGTCATGTAGAAACTTCATAGCCTTGTCACTTTTAAACTTATGGTTTCTGCCTTGGAACAGGAATCTTGGAAATTCTTTAGGTATGTTCAGATATCTGAATATTCTCGATGAGTTCTTACAGGGGTATTTTATCTGAGTGTTTGTGATGTTTTGGCTTGTATTACAGTGCATTCTGACCTGTAGTGGCTCCCAGTTAAGCAATGTCTCAAGTAAGAATTTTCATCCTTGCTTTCAAATCCTATCATCGGCTCACTCTCCTCTATCTGTTTAATTACCTCCCAAGATAGCTGCATTCCTCTAATCTTGCCCTTTTTGCGTCTCCAGTTTTAATTGCTCCACTTTTGATCGGCTGCCTTCTGTTTTAAATTCTAAACCCGGAGAGAGGGTGGGGGGAGAGAGAGAGGAGAGATTGTGTGTAAGGGCAGTACAGTCCCACTATAAGGTTCTCCTTCGCCCTCACCTCAGACATGGTACAATTTTCCCATCCGGCCCGCCACAGGAATTGCAACGCGAGACTCGGACCATGCAAAGGTCTGTTGACCTCAGGAGGGATATTGTAGTTTTGGGGCGAGCGCGGCCAGAAATTCCCGCCCACAGTGTCTTGCACTCTCATCTACCCTGACAGTGGCTGAGGATATTTGAGTGCGCACCCTGAGACTAAGAGTGAGCTAGACAGACACACGCTCACTCTGTTACGCTCATACTTACCTTTATTTAGTGCTGTTTAGTTTTGCTCAGTAAGTTTCTTTAATTTTTTAAAAAGTTATGAAAAGAAATGTAAAATGTTGCGCCAAACTTAATCTTTGTGAAATTTGCTCATCAGCCCCTGGAGTGAGAAAAGAATTTGAAGTGCTCCCCCCCGCAACCCTTCCCCAGGTGAAGAGGTTAAATAAGCCTGAGCTAAAGCTTTAGGCTTCCCAGTTGAGCACTGCAAAATGTTATTTCAAGTACACAAAATGCAACTATATAAGTAAGTTAATTATTTTCTTACAAACCTGTAATTTCTTCATGTCTTTATTAGTTTCAGAAACTTGCTTGCCATGTTAAGTTTTTCAATGCAGTTTGGGAACTAAAGCATTTCTTATTGTGATGTGGTGAAGAGGAACTTTAACTGCTCGAAAGCATGTTCATTTGCTTTCAACTGATTTGTCACTGGTATTATTAATATAATTTATGAATGTGATTTGAACCAATCTGGTTCAGGTATTACAGGCCTTTGCAATTTTAGTGTGATGCACGTAAAGTACAGCCACAGATGTGCAGTATATTTTTTAATTCCTTTGATGCTTGTTTATCAGAAGCCTGTCTGTTCCTATGCTTGTGATAACAATAGTGTTCCATCAAGAATATCTTTTGATCTTATTTCTTCAAAGTGAGGACACTTGGATCGCATCTGATGGAAGAAAATATTGCTTTGCACTTTTCAGATTGTATTCTTGTGAAGCACCTGGTGGTGTTTTGCCACACTACAGGTGCTATATAAATGCAAGTTGCTGTTTTGGTATTCTGATAAGGTTTACTTGGATTCTAAAGTTGGTATCTGATCATGTTTGATGGACATTTTAATATTTGGCCATCATCATAGCTGTGGGAAAGATGAATTTAAGGAAAGCATTTGGATGCTTGACGAGGTCACAGTAAGTCAAATGTCTAGAATAGCAGTACTGTAAGTGTATATGTTTTCTTTTGTTATGTATTTTCTTTTGTTAGGGGTGGCATGGTGGCACAGTCATTAGCACTACTACCGCACAGCGCCAGGGACCCAGGATCAGTTCTGGCCTCGGGTCACTGTCTGCGTGGAGTTTGCATTTTTTCCCCGTGTCTGCGTGAGTTTCCTCCAGGTGCTCCAGTTTCCTCCCACAGTCCAAAGAAGTGTGGGTTAGGTTGACTGGCCATGCTAAATTGCCCCTTAGTGTCAGGGAATTAGCAGGACAAATACTTAGGATTCCGATGGATAGAGCCTGGGTAGGATTATTGTCACTACAGGCTCGATGGGCTGAATGGTCTCCTTTTGCACTTAGGGATTCTATGATTCCATATATAATTTATGGCACTTCACCTGAACATTATACTGAACCATGCAAGGAGATATTAGGACTGATGATCAAAAACTTTGTCAAAGAGGTAGATTTTAAGAAACTTTTTAAAGGATTAAGGACAGAGAGAGCATTATTTAATGCAGGCAGTGGGGTCTTGCCTGTCAGCCGTAGAGCTAGCGAGAGTCCTGTGGTGCTTCCTTTTGGTAGTGCCTGCTGTATTAAGTGCCAGTCAGGCACTCAAGTGACCAGGGAGCTTTTACTGGAATCAAAGACTGAGGTAATATCTTACCCACCAAAAGCTACTGGCCAGTTCGAAGTTTGCAGCTTTTCATTACAAGTGGCATCACCAGGACCAAAGTGATATCTGCCAATTAACATGTCCACCAGAGACCCCAGGGTAAGATGGTGGTCAGTGAGGAGGGGATTAATAGCGAGGCCAGGGAGGGTGATGGTGCCCCTCAGTTGCCCCCCCAACTTCTTTCAGGTGTCTTTGAACAAGGGATCATCTGGAAGCCAACAAACAATATGCCATAGTTTGCTTTTCTGGCTTTCCATGTGGTGACTCATCACCACTGCAAGTTGATTACCAGTTGCAGCAAGTTGGAGCTCTTAAATGGGCATTAATTGCCTTCCAACCCCACCCCGCCTCCAAACCCAACTGGAGGAAGACATTAAATCCACCCACAGCAAGGAAGAGATGCTTAGCAAGAGAATTTCAGAGCTTAAAAGGCAAACCTGCTGAAGATATGAATGCTATACGTGGGACAATTAAAATTGTAGATGTACAAGAGGCCAGAATTGGTAGAATGCAGATGGTTCTGATCCATGTATAGACCCAATAATATTTCAAAAAAGAAATTTAGACTCAAACTTTGAGTTAATAGCAAATGGATAATACGATAAGATTTCACTTATTAAGATGTTTATTGAAACAGACAGACTAAAAATATAATGTAGCAACTGGCCCATTTAAGGGGTGTTAATTTGGAGTTTCATGTGACCCAATCACCCATTAGGGAATGAGCAAGGGGATCGCAATGCAGAACGTGGGCTTTTGCAGCCAGAGTCGATCCTAGAGCTTCTGAAAATACTTTGTATATTTATTTGCATGTAAATAAACCATTATAGTTTCTTGTATTGATTGGTGGCCACCAATCCTTGCAATGATTACATTGGCGACAAGGTAAATCAGAATGACTACGTTTGCAGTGAGGAAATTGAAGAAAACATCATTGCAAAACTGTAGAGTGAATCAGATCAGTCCAAGCCTGAAAAACAGGGGAGTAAGAATCTCTCTTTGGGAAGTGGAAGCGTTCCTCACGACCGCTCAGAAATAGATATTGTATGTGGATCAGTAATACAATAGAGGGGGAGGATAAGAAAGTCATTTTACTTAGCGCATGTGGAACCCAAACGTGTAACTTGATCCAAGGTTTAACCTTCCTGATGTTCCCGACATAAAGACATTTGCAGAGTTCATTGAGCTGGCAGAGGAGCATTACCATCCTAAATCCTCGGTAACACTGCAAAGATATAAATTTACCTCAACCTAGAGGGCCCCAGAAGAGGCCTTTGCAGTCTTTGTAGCAAGGCTAAAGAAGATTGCAGAGCATTTCAACTTACGGTCACCTTTAAATGACATGTTAAGAGATTGATTGGCATGTGGTGTAAATTATGCAGCTATACAAAGGAGACTGTCGGCTGAGTCCTTGACTTCTAAGAAGGCAATAGAAATGGTGGCAGCTGTAGAGTGCCAAGAAGGGCATCCAGGAGTTACAATGCGAGCAAAGCTTGGAGGTCCACCAGTTGTGGCAGGAAACAGAGAGTGGTAATAGCATGAGAAGGAGGCTGTGGGATCAGGCTCAAGCGGAGGGTTGAATGCAGATGTCAGAAGAATCACTAAGTACCAAAGATACAAGCAGCCAAGGAGTAACAAATGCTTTTGATGTGGGGGAAACCCATCCCCAGAAATATGTAGATTTGGAGGAGCAGAGTGTTTTGGGAACAAGGGGGGAGAAAAGTCATTTAATGCACAAATGTAAAAGCAAGCAGGGTAGGCCCTGTACAAACAGAGTAAATAATCCAGCTCAGTACATAGTATGGAGGATTGCTCAGCAGGGGAATGAAATGTTATGTTATTAAACGATGTGGGAGCGGGCAAGGTAGCTCCCAGCACGGTAGTGTTGTTAGTAAATGACTTGCCACTGAAGATGGAAAGAAATATGGAGCATCAGCAACTGTTATGAGCAAGCAGGCCTACCAGTATCTTAAAGAAAGAATTCAACTCCTGAAGTTAATGAACACTGCAACAAGACTGGCTACATACACCGAAGAAGCCATAAAGATTGGAGGATCAGCTATAACCCTTGTGAGTTACAGACCGCAGTCTTCATAGCTACCACGGATGGTGTTTTTGGCAAAAGACCAAGTTTAATGGGACACGATTGGTTCCAGGAGATTAAGTTGAACTGGCAGGAGATTTTTAAGATAAAAGAAGGTGGCCTGCGCAAGTTCATTAGCATTAGGAATTCTGAGATTATAACAAAATAACAGACAAGTAACAAGATTAGCAGGCATTTAGAGGAATAATGAGTCATGATTTGCCCAGTAACAAGATAAGCAGGCAGCTAAAGAAATTAATATAGCAAATTGCTATATCAGACAAACTGTTTACCAGAGAACAGTGGGGCTATACAAATGCAACTTCTAAAGGAAGTAATTTGAGGGATTTAGACAGGTAAATCCACAGGGTGGAATTCAAAGAGATTGAACAGTATAACTGATAGCACCCTCACTGGGAATCAGGCGAGTTTTCCATCCAACAGACAGAGAAGCCAGTTCCATATATGATCAGAGCCACTGTGGCCTGTTCTATCTGACATTTAGAGCCATAGCAGATATTCTCCTCTAAAAGACGTAATTACGTAATTTTGTGCCTTCGCTGAATTAGCAAGAGCATTTTTCCAGACTTCTTCATCTACACTGTATTGTGTGGCCACAATTAGCTGGATTTGACCTCGAATTGCTAAATTGGATGTTGTTTGGGAAAAGGGGTGTCGAAAGAGTTCAGAACCGGACTGGGCCACTACCTTATGAGGTGAGGGTGCAGGACAAATTAGTGAAGAAACACATAGGTCCCGCGTCCTCAAATGATCTGTCCCAAGAGCAAATGCTACTGCCTGATCCAACTGGGCAAGTTGTTTGTCCAAGGGATCAGCCAGTGGCGGACCAAGGTCCCAATGAAACTGAAGTGAGAAGTGAGGCATGGATTCCAGAAAAGAATCCAAGTGAAGCAAGACCAATTGGAACGAACTCTACAGTTGAGCCTGAACAAGTTGGACAAAGTCGCTCCCGGAGAATGAGAGTGGTGAGTGACTGATAAACTATTTTTAAAAAAATCATTTAGTGCTATTATTTTGTAAGTAGTACAAGTTATTTATGCATTTTATACTGAGAGACTTAAAGGGAGAGGGTTTTTGTAGCTGACCTTTTTAACTGGCTTACATTGGGTTAGTCATGTGACCTGATCACCCAATGAGGAATAAGCACAGGCATTTCGGGCTTCTGCATCCAGAGCTGAAAGTGTTAGCATTGTGAAAGTACTCGGTACATTTATCTGCTCATAAATAAACTGCTATAGTTCTTTTATACTAACCGATGGGCCACAATCCACTTGTGCATCCGCTGGCCAGCCTGAAGTGGACAGCTACTGGCCTCTAATTGGCCAGCTACTTTCAGGGGCAAGTCCTCATACTGCAGTAAGTTGTTAACTGACATTATATGCTAAAACCTCTGTCATGAGGTTTGAGTTCACAGCCTTCTGACTCCAAACTTAGAATGTTATGGCATCTTAATAAAAGGAGCATGATACTACTGATAAACTTTTAAGTTTTACATACAAGAAGCAAGAGGTAAAATGGAGCATTTGCCACTGCTGACAAGCAATGCTTGAAGAGTTTGTTACATTCCGAAAATATAGCTGCCCTGGGGAATTCATTTAATAATGACCAGCCCTTCCTTGGCTTTTCTGATACACTTGCTTGATGAGCACTTGATCATGTAAGAATTTAAATTACTTCTGTCAATTGTATATACATGGTAAGGCAAGCCTACCGAAGCTGGTGATGCTCACTTAACCTTTCACATTTTTAATTGCCACTTTGCTCTTCTAAATTCTATGTTTTGGTATGTATCAATCATTGAAGTTGAGCTGTGTTAAACTTTGCTCTGTTTCAGATGAAGAGAGTTCAGCATGCCCTCAGCATGGAAGAGTATGAAAATGTATGTTTTTGAGTGAAATAAATTTCAGTCCCTTGTGCAATTGATATTTAGACAATAAGATGAAGGAGAAAAAGTAAGAGATTTGGCCCATCGAGTCTGTTACACCATTCAGTGAGATCATGATTGATGTGATAGTTCTCAACTCCACTTTCTAGCCTAATTCCTATAACCATTGATTCCCTTCTGATTAAAAATTTGTCTTCTCTTTCAGCCACCTTATACATGAACCTAGTAAAATGCTCCTTTGCCCCGTAAAGATTTTGTAATGATATGCAAAAATAATTGGCTCCTGAGCAAATTTCTTCCCCAACTCTATTGGATTGAGCATCAAGTTTGATGTATGCTAACCTTCAGTTGATCAGTGGTGGGCTCTGCCAGTTCAATTGATGAAGCAGGCTATGCTACCAAGGAATAGGAATACTTTAAGGGACCAGCATTTTTCATTAGTTGGCAATGTATGAATCAAAGCTGTAGCATGGAATGTAGATCATGGTTAGACTTGTTTTGATTCAAACTCACCTCCTTCTCCTTGGCTGGATACTGTTTCATGTTACAAATATCTCTCTTCACAGCTGCTATCCTGCAGGTCAACTTTCGGATGCTGCTGAAGATATCAAACTACTTATTTCTGGATTTTGTTGATTGCTTTGTTTCCAAAACTGAAAATGATCAAGTAAAAGAACATGTCTTTTTCTAAAAGGTACAAGTCAGGTCGGAGAGGATAACATACAAGTTTCTGCTCAGAATGCTGTCATAAAATAGTTTGGCACTGTGCAAATGGCTTTTTGGTATTTAGCTGTAAGGCAGGTCTTCCCTTCCATCACTTTTCATATCTTCTCTGACCTGGACATTTTTTACTTTTTTAAACAGGTGATCAATGTGGATGGAACTGGCCGTAGGACACTTGTGGAAGATAAACTTCCTCACATATTTGGGTTCACTTTGTTGGGTGATTATATCTACTGGACAGACTGGCAAAGGCGAAGCATTGAACGTGTTCACAAGCACCGTGCAGAGAGAGAAATCATCATTGACCAGCTACCCGATCTTATGGGACTGAAAGCTACAAGAGTAACAAAAGCATTTGGTACGTTACCTTGAAGGATGTGAAAGAACTATTAGTCAGGATTCCCTTCTGTTATTGCTGACCCATTTTCCAAATGGCAAGGAAGAGTTTTTAAAAATTCTTTTGTGCGATGCAGGCCTCACTGACAAGACCAACATTTTTTGCCCATCCTTAATTGCCCTTGAACTGAGTGGCTTGCCACACCATTTCACAGGGCATTTAAGAGTCAACCATTACTGTGGTCGGGATTCACATGTAGACAAGACAAGGTAAAGACAACAGATTTCCTTCTCTAAAGGACATTAGTGAACCAGATGGATTTTTTATGACAATTGATGGTAGTTTCATGGTAATCATTACTGATGAATAGTTTTCAATTCTGGATTTTATTAATTGAATTTAAATTCCACCGGTGGTGGAATTTGAACCCATATCCCCAGAGCATTAACATGGGCCTTCAGATGACCATAGACATTACTGCTGCACCGCCATCTCAGTACTATTACATTCGCTGAGGACAAGATTATACTGTGTTGCACTGAAAGTTAAATTAATGCCTAGATTTACTCATGAAAAATCACTTGAATAAGATGTACACTAAAGCGTGAAGCACATTCAGGAGAAGAGCAAAAACCAAATAGCTTACTTTTGCCTAATTATTTACTGTGCAATGTCCAATCTGTAGCGTATATCACCAATATGTTAATGAGTGAATTTCACATATAGGGAGGTGTCTGCTTCTCAAGACAGTGCACATCTGTGTGCAGTACTATCTCTCTGCAACAGGGATGCGATATTTAGTCACATGCTGCTGTGTGTCCTTGTTTCTTTTGATCAGTTCTTTAAATGATCAGTTCTTTAAATAATGGTACTTTTGCATTTGTTTTTACAGGAACAAATCCTTGTTCGAAAAATAATGGTGGCTGCAGTCACCTGTGTTTGTATGTGCCTCAGGGTCCACGTTGTGCCTGTCCAATGGGCCTGGAATTAATAAGGGACATGAAAACCTGCATTGTACCTGAAGCCTTCCTGCTGTTCTCCAGCAGAGCAGATATCCGTAGAATTTCCTTGGAGACCAACAACAATGATGTGGCAATTCCATTAACAGGGGTGAAGGAAGCATCTGCTCTTGACTTTGATGTTTCTGATAACCGAATTTATTGGACAGACATTAGTTTGAAGGTACTGAACAGTAACTAGCTCTAAAAATGGGTGGTAAATAGATTTTGTATGCTAAAGATACACTGCAGGAACTTGCCAAGGCACCTTCGCAAGCACCTTCCAAACCCATAGCCACTGACAAGGGCAACAGACACAAGTGAACACCACTACATGGAAGTTCTCCTCCATAAAAGTTGGTGAGGTTTACAGCGCAGAAAGAGGCCCTTCAGCCACTCAACATCTTGACTTGAAAATATATCACCATTCCTTCACTATCGTTAGGTCAAAATCCTGGAACTCCGTCCCTTACAGCATTGTAGGTGTATCTACAAGCATTATTAATTATTAAGCTAATTCACATCAAAAAGTTTAGAATCTTTACCTACATTCAGTAGAAATGAAATAAGATCAACCTAATGTTTCTTCTGAACAGAAGAAGCTAAAGAATAAAGTGCCACTGGAGTCTCATGGCATCAGGTCAAACATCGGTAATGTTTTGGACGACAGCAGTTCAAGAAGACAGCTCCATGCCAGCTTCTTGAGGACAGCTGGAAATGGGTGATAAATATTGGCCGAGTCAGTGACACCCACATCCTGTAAATGAATAGAGAAAAAGGAAATGGTTTCTCTTTGAAGTCTGAGTGGAATTAGAAAGCACGTGGCTTGTGCAGAGAAAATCACTACACAGACCTCATGGCTGAATAGCCTTTGTTTGTAGGGAGGGCTGTGGGGGGAGTACCTGGTAATGAGCAGGAGGTTTCCTTACCCATATTTGACCTGATGCCATGAGACTCCAGTGGCACTTTCTGTTCAGAAGAAACATAGGTTGATTTTATTTCATTTTCTACTGAATATAGGTAAAGATTTTAAATTTTTTGATGTTTGAAGATTATGGCCAGGAATCTCCAACCTCATCCACGGCTAGGACACTCCAGTCCCACTGCGGTGAATGGAGATTTGGCTGAACGTCAAATTCTCTGTTCTTACTGGTAGTGATGGTAACGCATATAACCTGAGAGAATTCTGGCCCGTGTACTCAGATTAAATTGAAATTAACACTGCTTGTTAACAGATCTGAGATGTTGCATCATTTGTATGGTACTTTCTTTCCCATAGACCATCAGTCGTGCTTTCATGAATGGAAGCTCTGTTGAGCATGTGATTGAATTTGGTCTTGATTATCCAGAAGGAATGGCGGTTGACTGGTTATCAAAAAACCTCTACTGGGCCGACACGGGCACCAATCGAATTGAAGTGGCACGGCTGGATGGGCAATATCGACAAGTTTTGGTTTGGAAAGAGTTGGATAATCCACGTGCTTTGGCTCTTGATCCTTCCGATGGGTAAGGGAAGACCAAGTAAAGTAAATATCACAAGGTTCTGAAGGTCTCAAAAGTTTCCACAGAAGCACGGATGTAGGCTTAAAGATAAACTATATCCCCCGGCATTACAGAAGTGACATTGCAGGAGTTAAAACATTGAAATTTCTCATCTCTTCGGTCATAATCTATCAACCTACAGTCAGTATGTTGCATTTTTGTATCAATGCTTGTCAAGGTAACTGGTTGATTCTTAATCATTTAGGATAAATGTTATCAGGTCCCAGAAAAAAATTGCAATATGGAAATGTGGAAAGTAAAACATTACTAAGGAGTTTTATTGAGAACACTTAGACGCAAAGATTTTGACATATAATTAAGCTGTAGAGGTGTTTTGTCCATTATAACTGGCTAGCTTATGTCAAAGACATAAAAACTTAAGTATTGGGTTCCATTAGCACCTGCTGCTTGTATCAGCTGTAAATTGTAGCATGGTGTACATTTCAGCCATATTGTGAGCAGTTTTGGAATTAGCTGTAGTGTGCTAGGGGAACCAACTGAATCTGGAATTCCACTGTATCTTGATTCAGGCTCATTGGTAGTATCAGCTGATTCCTGCTAAGCTAAACCTACAGTACACGAAAGGTAACTTTGAATCCCAAATTAGTTACTTACAGAATTATAGAAATCCTACAGTGCAGATGGAGTCCACTTGGCCCACAATCCCACCCAGGCCCTACTCCCGTAACCCCTCATACTTATCCTGCTGACGCAAGGGTCAATTTACCATGGCCAATCAACCTGTAGAACATTACAGCGCAGTACAGGCCCTTCAGCCCTCGATGTTGCGCTGACCAGTGGAACCAATCTAACGACCCTCTAACCTAAACTAATCCAATGTTATCCATATGCCTATCCACTGACCATTTGAACGCCCTTAAAGTTGGCGAGTCAAACCTAACCGGCAAATCTTTGGACTGTGGAAGAAAACCAGAGTACCCAGAGGAATCCCACACAGACGCAGGGAGAACATGCAAGCTCCACACAGACAGTGACCCGAGACCAGAATTGAACCCGGGTCTCTGGTCCTGTGAGGCAGCAGTGCTAACTGCTGTGCCACCGAGCCGCAGACATTAGTTGTTCAGGCAAATCTGCATGAGTGAATGTAGTAAACAATAAATTTACCATTGACCATAGTAGCCTTGGTTTGAAATTCAAGGTTTTATCTGTTGTAAATGGCTATTATGAAAGTGTCGTCAATTGTACTATTGAACCATCTTCCTAAAATGCAGTCGTGTCAAGAGAACAACACAATTGGTATCTACAAAGATCAACTGTGTTTGTATAACCTGGAAATAAGAATCTGTTCAAAAGTTAGGCTTTTGAAGGATGTACTTAAACAATTGTTAAATTCTGATTACTGAATGCTTTTTAAAATATTCTGTGAAATTATTTGAGTATTTCACTTGCAGGATGTACAAAACTTGTGGCAATCTGTCAGCATGTCACCATTGTCTTGAGGTGCTAGGGTTTAACTCAGTGATACCACTCCTGACCAAGTCTAAAGTAAGGTCATACGATCAAGCCTCATGACAGAGACTTGAGTATATAATTTAGACTTGTAGCTCAATATGGGAGAACACTTTGTTTTCTTGTGCCTTCTTCAGATGAGCTGGTGAGGCAAGGCAGTGTTCCTCCTCTTGTGTACAGGTTAAAGTTCCCAGTGTACTTTTTGAAGAAGAACAGGGATCTCTCCCAATGTGCTGGCAAACATTTATCCCTCAACCAAATCATAATAAACAGATCTAGTCATTTATCTCTTCATGGTTTTGGGATTTATTTGTGCACAAATGTGCATATGTTTCCCTACATAATAATAGTGAAACACGTCAGGATATCCTGAAGTTCTGTACAAATTTGGTTTATCTTCAGCAGTGCCAAAATGGAGTAGAAACAATCCCATTGCATCAGCAGAAGGTGGTTATTTTTGAGAATGGATTTGAAGCAGGATGTTGGTAATTTGATGCTTATACTGGGAGTCCATTGCCTCCATCAGTTATACATAGCACTAACTCCAATTACTTTAGACACAAGAATACTTTCTACTTCTTGACAAAATAAAGATTATTAACTTTCTGTGCATTTAACATGCAAAATTTATGTCAGGACACTGAATTCAATGATCAAAATAAATGATGGAGCAGGCTCAAAGGGCTAAATGGCCGACTGCTTCTAGTTCCTATGTTTTTATATGTGAACTGCAATTAAAAGATTTACTTATGTGAAAGCTATGAAATAAAATGGTTTCTCAAAGTTCATTTGTTATATTAACAGGAAACCTGATGAATTTTTGAACTAGAAAAATGTATAGTCTCGAAGTCACTGATCTTAAGAATAAGATCTGGCTGTTAGGACAATACAGGGTCTTTTGTTCAGTGATTTGTTGCACCCTGCTAAGTGTTTTGATAACTGTTTCCCGACACCAGATACATGTACTGGACTGAATGGGGTGGTAAGCCAAGAATTGTCCGTGCCCACATGGATGGTGCCAATAGTGCTGCACTGGTGGATAGAGTGGGCCGTGCCAATGGACTTACTATTGACTATGTGGAGAAAAGGCTCTACTGGACTGACCTGGACACATCAATGATTGAATCTTCAAATATGTTAGGTAAGAGGAAATTCCAAACTTGGTTTTGAAGTAACTTGTGAATAAGTGCTTTGATCTGTCATGCTCTGTCACATTGTTTGCTGGAGCAGATGAGTGAAGGAGCAGAGGGACAGATAAGAAATTACCTGTTTTAAAAACCTGTTTAAGTAAGTTTAAAGCACTTTGTAGTAAGAACTAACCTTGTAGAACTGTTTAAATCATTTAAAAGCATTACCGCTTTAAGAATTCTGAGGGAGTGGTTAGAAGGGAGTGTGGGCCAGCAAGCTTTAAATCAGCGCCAGTTTTAAAAGGAGGCCTGGTGTAGACAGCGGGCAGCAGAGTGAGTGGGAAACAGAGTGAGCTATTAGGGCTTAAGATCAAAAGGGCTTGAGAGAAAAGGGGCCAGGTAAGTTCGTGTGGAAATTTTCGTGAATAACGGAGGGGCATGTGATGTGTTGTTTCTGTATGATGTGGGAACTCGTGGACCCAACGGTACTTCCCAGTGACCATGTCTGCAGTAAGTGCAGGTTGCTGGAGGAGCTCCTCTGAGCTACAGACACTGAGGCTCATCAGGGGGAGGGAGGGTGCCATTGTCAATGGGGTGCAAGTGACATCCATCCCCCCGGACTGGCTAAATCTAAGGGTCAGGAACAAGAGGGGGCTGCTGAGAGGAGGAAGGGGGGTGGGGGGAGGAGGCCTCAGCCTCTCAATCTGCATAACAGGTTTGAGGTTCTTGCTTCCAGTCTGGACGAGGACGAGGGAGGTGAGGTCGGTGAGCAAACTGCACACGGTACAGTGATGCAGCAGGGCATAGGCAAAGAGAAGGTGAAAAGGAACGTAGTTGTAATTGGGGATAGTGGAGTGAAGGGTATTGACACTGTCCTTTGTCACAATGACAAAGTCCACAGAAGGGTGTGTTGTCTGCCTGGTGCTCAGGTCCGGGATGTCGCAGCTGGGCTGCAGAGGAACCTGGAGTGGGAGGGTGAGAATCCGGTCGTTGTGGTACATGTGGGTGCCAACAACATAGGCAAAATGCGAACTGAGGATCTGGGGAGGGAGTATGAAAAGCTGGGAATGGAATTAAAAAGTAGAACCGACAAGGTGGTTATCTCTGGGCTACTGCCTGAACCGAGTGCAGACGGGTGTAGGGTTGACAGGATTAAGGAAGTGAATGGGTGGCTCAGGGATTGGTGTGGGAGGAATGGGTTTAAATTTATGGGGCATTGGCATCAGTATTGGGGTAGGTGGGACCTGTTCGGGCGGGATGGGGTTGGTCTGAACCATGCTGGGACCAGAGTCCTGGCGAATCATGTAAAGAGGACTGTAGACAGGGCTTTAAACTAATTATGGGGGGGGAGGGTGCGAGGGTAGGTGACATTAAGAGGCCTAAAGTTAAGGAGAGGGTACAGGTAAGGGTAGAGGCTGAGGATGTCCCAATAATAAAGGGAGTAGGGGGCGTGAGTATGGTTGGTGGCGTTCCGGCAAATAGGGTCCAGGTGAAGGCTGGGATGAAGGCACTTTATCTGAATGCGCGAAGCATTCAGAATAAAGTGGATGAGCTGGTGGCGCAGATCGGCACAAATGGATGTGATCTGGTGGTCATTACAGAGATGTGGCTGCAAGGTGACAGGGACCGGGAGCTGAATGTCCAGGGGTATCAAGTGTTTAGGAAGGATAGGCAGGAGGGAAAAGGGGGGTGTGTAGCTCTGCTGATTAAGGATAGCATCAGGGTGGTAGCAAGGGATGATATTGGAGCCAAAGAGCAGAAAGTGGAATCGTTGTGGGTAGAGATTAGGAACAGCAAAGGGAGGAAGACGCTGGTGGGTGTCGTCTATAGGCCCCCGAATAATGATCTGGAGGTGGGGCGGGCTGTTAACGCGCAAATAAGTGCAGCGTGCAGGAATGGAACGGCCGTAGTTATGGGGGATTTCAATCTGCATATTGATTGGTCGACCCATGTTGGATGCGATGGGCTCGAGGAGGAGTTCTTGGAATGCTGCCAGGATAGTTTCCTTGAACAGTGTGTGTTGGAGCCGACGAGGGAGCGAGCTATCTTGGATCTGGTGCTATGTAATAAGGCGGGTAGAATCAGGGACCTTGTGGTGAAGGATCTTCTTGGGGAGAGTGATCATTGTATGGTGGAGTTTCTGGTGCAGATGGAGGAGGAGAAAGTGGGTTCCCGGACACACGTCCTTTGTTTGAACAGAGGGGAGTACGGTAGGATGAGAGAGGAATTGGCGAATGTGGACTGGGGGAGCGCATTGGAAGGTAGGTCTGCTGAGGAGCAGTGGAGGATCTTTAAGGAGATCTTTCTTGGTGCTCAGCTGAAATTTATTCCGATGGTCAAAAAGGACCGTAGGAGGAGAGGTAATAAGCCGTGGATAACGAAGGAGGTGAAGGAAAGTGTTAAATTAAAAGCGGAGGCGTTTAGAGTAGCTAAGAGTAGTGGGCGAGAAGAGGATTGGGAGAGGTTTAAGTGTCAACAAAGATTGACAAAGAAATTGATAAAGAAGGGTAGGAGAAACTATGAAGCTGGGCTAGCGCTTAATATAAAAAAGGATAGCAAGAGTTTTTATAAGTATATAAAAAGGAAGAGGCTGGCTAGGGTGAACTTTGGACCCTTAGAGGATGAGAAGGGGGACTTAGTGGTAGGGGATGGGGAAATGGCTGAGGTCTTGAATAACTTTTTTGTTTCGGTCTTCACGGAGGAGGACATGAATAATTTGCCGGGTGTTAGAGATGGAAAGGTGGTAGGACTGGAGGGCCTCGATGACATTACTGTTACTAGAGAGGCGGTGCTCGACAGACTGGAGGGGCTGATTGTGGACAAGTCCCCAGGACCGGATGGAATGCATCCGAGGGCTCTGAAAGAAATGGCGGAGGTGATAGTGGATGCCTTGGTGGTTATTTTCCAGACGTCGCTGGATTCCAGGGAAGTGCCAGAAGGTTGGAAAGCGGCTAATGTTACGCCATTGTTTAAGAAGGGTGCCAGGCAAAATGCGGGGAATTATAGGCCGGTTAGTTTAACGTCTGTTGTCGGTAAAATGTTAGAATCCGTCATCAAGGAGGAAATAGCGAGGCATCTTGAGGGGAATTGCTTGATAGAGCAGACGCAGCACGGTTTCATTAAGGGGAAGCCGTGTCTGACAAATTTACTGGCGTTCTATGAGGATGTGTCTAGGGCGGTGGATAGAGGAGAGCCGGTGGATGTGGTCTTTCTTGATTTTCAGAAGGCGTTTGACAAGGTACCTCACAAAAGGTTATTGCAGAAGGTCAGGGGGCATGGAGTTGGGGGTAGGGTGTTAGCGTGGATAGAGGATTGGTTGTCAAATAGGAGGCAGAGAGTGGGGGTCAATAGGTGCTATTCGGATTGGCGGTTGGTGACTAGTGGAGTGCCTCAGGGTTCGGTGCTGGGGCCTCAGCTATTTACCATTTATATAGATGATCTGGAGGAGGGAACCGAGTGTATGGTGTCGAAATTTGCTGATGACACCAAGATTGGAGGAACGGCAAATTGTGCGGAGGGGGCGGAGAGTCTACAGAAGGATCTAGATAGGCTGGGCGAATGGGCCAGGATCTGGCAAATGGAATTTAATGTTGGCAAGTGCGAGGTGGTCCACTTTGGTAGGAATAATGGTAGGAAGGATTATTACTTACGTGGAGAAAAACTGCAGCAGGCGACGGTGCAGAGGGACCTCAGGGTCCTTGTGCACGAGTCGCAAAAACCCAGCTTGCAGGTGCAGCAGGTGGTCAGGAAGGCGAATGGGATGCTGGCCTTCATAGCGAGGGGGATTGAATATAAAAGTAGGGAGGTCTTGCTGCAGCTATATAGGGCATTGGTGAGGCCGCAGCTGGAGTACTGTGTGCAGTTTTGGGCGCCGTACTTACGCAAGGATATTTTGGCCTTGGAGGGAGTGCAGAGGAGGTTTACTAGGCTGATGCCGGAGTTGAGGGGGTTGAGCTATGAGGAGAGCCTGAATAAACTAGGCTTGTACTCGTTAGAGTTTAGAAGAATGAGGGGAGATCTCATTGAGACGTATAAGATGATGAATGGGATGGATAGGATAGAGGTGGAAAGAATCTTCCTGCTCAGAAAGGACAGTAGGACTAGGGGGCACAGCCTCAAGATAAAGGGGAGGCGGTTTAGAACGGAGTTGAGGATGAACTTCTTCACTCAAAGGGTGGTGAATCTCTGGAATTCTCTGCCTGTTGAAGTGGTGGAGGCTGCCTCGCTAAATATTTTTAAGACACGGGTTGATGGGTTTCTGATAAGAGAGGGGATTAAGGGTTATGGGGAGAGGGCAGGAATGTGGAACTGAGCCACAACAGACCAGCCATGATCTTATTGAATGGCAGGGCAGGCTCGAAGGGCCAGATGGCCTACTCCTGCTCCTATTTCTTATGTTCTTATGATTATTTATTATTTAAATATGGAACATATGGCCTTATAAAAGGTTCTGTGTGGAATTTGGCTGATGTTTTTTGAGTTGTTTCTGAAATTTACCACTGAAAAGACAGTTGTACGTTTTTAATTCAAAGCATTTTACATACCATATTATCAATTGGGGCCAAATATTCACGGCATTGTCATTTTCAGTTTGAAGTTGTCTAATAATACGCGTGGGAGTTTACACCAACTCCCAAAGAAAGTGCTTCTGAACTTAGGGCCACAAACTGCTGTTGCAGCTCTTCGATGAGTATGATTACTCAGAAAGTACTTTGTCTAATATTCCTTGGACAATTCCTTGGCAAATATTTTCAAAGAAGAAAACACTTCTATATTTTGTTCCAAACACGCACTTTATCTGTAATTCTTTCAGCATGTTTTTGTGACATTCTTCAGCTGATGTTTTCTTTTAGGGTAACTAATGTTATTGTTTGCATGTTTAATAATATTGAATAGATGCAAATCTCAAAACCCCTAGGATTCTAATGATTTATTGTTTGTTTGTTCAAGTGCATTACTGTTAGCAATAATATGAAAAAGAAAATTTGGGTCCATGATTGCTCACATCAACGTTATATGGCGAATAGCAGAACTCAAAAGTTTTGCTTTCCAGTGTCCATCTAAGATCAGTTTCTTTAGATTAAGAAGCGATGCAATAATCAGCCATTTTCGGTGCATTGTATCAGAATTGAATTTCTTTAAAGAACAAATAAAACTAAACCATGGTTTTTGAGCCAATTGAAGCTTATGCAAAACCAAGTGAGGAACATCTTCCAAATGCACCAATACCAGGGCAAAATGGCAATGCAATTCCACATTGCCCTCTTAGTTTCAGTTTTAAAAGGACTCATAGAAAGGAGACATTACTAATTGTACTTATAAAATATTGCTAATTGGACTTTTTGTGTATTCAGCTGAGTTGTTTGCAAAATCTAATCCTTTGTCATTCATCACTTAAGGAAAACAGCGTGAAATCATAGCTGATGATCTGCCTCACCCTTTTGGATTAACGCAGTACCGAGATTACATCTACTGGACTGATTGGAATCTTCGCAGTATTGAGCGTGCTGACAAGATGAATGGGCAAAACCGTACTCTTATTCAGGGACATTTGGACTATGTGATGGACATCCTAGTTTTTCATTCTTCGCGGCAAGATGGCTGGAATGAATGTGTGCAAACCAATGGTCACTGTTCTCATCTTTGTCTTGCTGTGCCAACTGGGTATAGGTGTGGATGTGCATCGCATTACCTTCTTGATGATAATAACAGGACTTGCAGTTGTAAGTCTTTATTTATCTTACTCCAACATTGAGTTTATTTTATGTATATCTCATCTGGACTGCAGAGGAACTTGGAGTGGGAGGGTAAGAATCCAGTTGTTGTGGTCCACGTAGGTGCCAACGACATAGGTAGAACAGGAACCAAGGTTCTGCTCAGGGAATATGAAAAGCTAGGAGCTAAGATAAAAAGCAGAACCAACAAGGTGGTAATCTCTGGATTACTACCTGAGCCACAAGCGAATTGGCACAGGGTCAATAAGATTAAGGAGGTAAATGCGTGGCTCAAAGATTGGTGTGGGAGGAATGGGTTTGAATTCATGGGACATTGGCACCAGTATTGGGGAAGATGGGACCTGTTCTGATGGGATGGTCTTCGTCTGACTTATGCTGGGACCAGAGTCCTGGCGAATCGTATAACTAGGGCTGTAGATAGGGCTTTAAACTAAATAGTGGGGGGGAGGGTTCGGTGGTATGGGGAATTACAAAACCAGAGGTAAAGGAGAGGGTACAAGTGCAGGTTAATGATGAGGACATTCAACTAGTTAAAGGAGTCAAGGGCTTGGGAGAGGTTAGTAGCATTTCCAGACCATGTAGTAGGACAGAGTATAGAAGGTGGCAGGAATCTAACCTCAGGCAGAGTAAAAAAGGTGACAAGCACGAGAAGGGAGGTGGTCAACGCAGTGCAGGGAGATGGCCTGGGGAAGGATAACCAGTTTGCGACAGGAAGGGACAAAGCGTGCAAACAAAAGAATGCACTAACAAATCAGGTCCAGATAAAGGCTGGCATGAAGACACTTTACCTGAATGCATGTGGCATTTGAAACAAAGAGAATGAGTTGATGGCACAAATCAGTACAAATGGGTATGATCTAGTAGCCATTACAGAAACGTGGTTGCAGGGTGACCAGGACTGGGAACTGAATATCCAGGGGTATCAAACATTTCAGAAGGCTAGATGGGTAGGAAAAGGAGGCTGGGTAGCTCTGTTGATTAAGGATAACATCAGGGCGGTAGTGAGAGACGATATAGGCTCTAAGGAGCAAAATGTGGAATCAGTGTGGGAATAGTAAAGAGAGAAAGTCATTGGTGGGCATGGTCTGTAGGCTCCCAAACAATAACTTTGAAGTGGGCGGGCTATAAACAGGCAAATAACAGATGCGTGCAAAAACGGAACAGCAATAATCATGGAGGATTTTAACCTGCATATTGATTGGTTGACTCAAGTCGGACGCGGTGGGCTTGAGGAAGAGTTCTTAGAATGCTGTTGGGATAGTTTCCTCGAACAGTATGTTACCGAACCTACAAAGGAGCGAGCTATCTTGGATCTGGTCCTGTGTAATGAGACAGGTAAAATTAATGAGCTTCTTGTGAGGGGTCCTCTTGGAATGAGTGATCACAATATGGTTGAATTTCTAATACAGATGGAGGGTGAGAAAGTAGGGTCCCTCTGCTTCAACAAAGGGGAGTACGATAGGACAAGGATGGAATTGGCTAATGTAGACTGGGAGTGCAGGCTAGTTGGTAGGACAGCTGAGGAACAGTGGAGGATTTTTAAGGAGATTTTTCTCAGTACCAGCAAAAATATATTCCGGTGAAGAAGAAGGAATGTAAGGAAAGGGATAACCAGCCGTGGATAACTAAGGAAGTAGAGTATCAAATTAAAAACCAATGTGTACAGAGTGGGCAGAGTTATTGGGGAACTAGAAGATTGGGAAAGCTTTTAAAAACAACAGAAAACCACTAAGAAAGCGATAAAGAAAGGAAAGATAGATTGTGAAACTGAACTAGCACAAAATATAAAAACCGATAGTAAAAGTTTTTACAAACATATAAAAAGGAAAAGAGTAGCTAAAGTAAATGTTGGACCCTTAGAAGAAGAGAAGGGGGATTTAATAATGGGAAACAAGGAAATGGCCGAGGCCTTAAACAAGTTTTTTATGTCAGTCTTCACGGTAGAGAACACAAATAGCTGACTGATAATTGACAGTCATGGGACTGTAGGGGGTGAGGACCTTAAAATGATTACTATTACTGAAGAGGTAGTGCTTGGTAGATTAATGGGACTAAAGGTAGACAAGCCCCCGAGTCCAGATGGAATGCATCGCAGGGTACTAAAAGAAACGGCAGAAGTAATAGCAGAGGCGTTAGTTGTAATTTATCAAAATTTGCTGGACTCTGGGGAGGTGCCAGCTGACTGGAAAACAGCTAATGTGACGCTACTGTTTAAAAAAGGAGGTAGACAAAAGGCGGGTAACTACTGGCCAGTTAGCTTAACGTCCGTAGTTGGGAAAATGCTGGATTCCATCATTAAAGAAGAAATAGCAGGACACCTGGAAAAGAATGGTTCAGTCAAGCAGACGCAGCATGGATTCATGAAGGGAAAGTCATGTATGATGAATTTACTGGATTTTTATGAAGATGTAACGAGTGCAGTTGACAAAGGGGAACCGGTGGATGTGGTGGTTTTAGATTTCCAGAAGGCGCTCGATAAGGTGCCTCACAAGGTTGCTGCATAAGATTAAGATACACAGAGTTGGGGGTAAAGTGTTAGCGTGGATTGAGGATTAGCTATCTAATTGGAAGCAGAGAGTTGGAATAAATGGGTGCTTTTCCGGTTAGCAGTTGGTGACTAGTGGTGTGCCGCAGGGATTGGTGCTGAGGCCTCAACTGTTTACCATATACATAGACGATCTGGAGGAGGGGACCGAGTGTAGGGTAACAAAGTTTGCGGATGACACAAAGATGAGTGGGAAAGCAAATTGCATGGAGAACGCAGAAAGTCTGCAGAGAGATTTGGATGGGCTAAGTGAGTGTGCGAGGATCTGGCAGATGGAGTACAATGTTGGCAGGTGTGAGGTTATCCACTTTGGAAGGAATAATAGTAAAATGGACTATTATTTAAATGGTGAAAAATTACAACGTGCTACTGTGCAGAGGGACCTGGGGGTCCTTGTGCATGAATCGCAAAAACTCAGTTTGCAGGTGCAGCAGGTGATCAAGAAGGCAAATGGAATGTTGGCCTTTATCGCGAGGGGGATAGAATATAAAAGCAGGGAGGTCTTGCTGCATTTGTACAAGGTACTGGTGAGGCCACAACTAGAGTACTGTGTGCAATTTTGGTCCCCTTATTTGTGAAAGGATATATTGGCCTTGGAGGGAGTGCAGAGAAGGTTCACCAGGTTGATTCCGGAGATGACGGGGTTAGCTTATGAAGAGAGATTGAGTAGATTGGGCCTCTACTCGTTGGAGTTTAGAAGGCTGAGGGGAGATCTTATAGAGGCATATAAGATAATGAAGGGGCTAGATAGGATAGAAGCAGAGAGATTATTTCCACTTAGAAAGGAAACAAGAACTAGTGGGCACAGCCTCAAAATAAGGGGGAGTCAACTTAGAACAGAGCTGAGGAACATAAGAACATAAGAAATAGGAGCAGGAGTAGGCCGTCTAGCCCTTCGAGCCTGCCCCGCCATTCAATAAGATCATGGCTGATCTGTCGTGGCTCAGTTCCACATTCCCGCCCTCTCCCCATAACCCTTAATCCCCTCTCTTATCAAGAACCCATCAACCCACGTCTTAAAAATATTTAGCGAGGTAGCCTCCACCACTTCAACGGGCAGAGAATTCCAGAGATTCACCACCCTTTGAGTGAAGAAGTTCCTTCTCAACTCCGTTCTAAACTGCCCCCCCTTTATCTTGAGGCTGTGCCCCCTAGTCCTACTGTCCTTTCTGAGCGGGAAGAGTCTTTCCACCTCTATCCTATCCACCCCATTCATCATCTTATATGTCTCAATGAGATCTCCCCTCATTCTTCTAAACTCTAACGAGTACAAGCCTAGTTTATTCAGCCTCTCCTCATAGCTCAACCCCCTCAACTCCGGCATCAGCCTAGTAAACCTCCTCTGCACTCCCTCCAAGGCCAAAATATCCTTGCGTAAGTACGGCGCCCAAAACTGCACACAGTACTCCAGCTGCGGCCTCACCAATGCCCTATACAGCCGCAGCAAGACCTCCCTACTTTTATATTCAATCCCCCTCGCTATGAAGGCCAGCATCCCATTGGCCTTCCTGACCACCTGCTGCACCTGCAAGCTGGGTTTTTGCGACTCATGCACAAGGACCCCGAGGTCCCTCTGCACCGTCGCCTGCTGCAGTTTTTCGCCACTTAAGTAATAGTCCTTCCTACCATTATTCCTACCAACAGGTTGAGGAGGAACTTCTTCTCCCAGAGCGTAGTGAGTCTTTGGAATTCTCTGCCCATTGAAGCAGTGGAGGCTACCTCATTAAATGTGTTTAAGTCACAGGTAGATAGATTTCTGACCAATAAGGGAATTAAGGGTTATGGAGAGCAGGCGGGTATGTGGAACTGAACCACTTTCAGATCAGCCATGATCTTATTGAAAGGCAGGGCAGGCTCGAGGGGCTGGATGGCCTACTCCTGCTCCTATTTCTTACGCTCTTATGTAGCGTTTCAGAGCTACTAACATTCTTTTTAAGTTATTGCAGTCAGTCTTCTGTAATAATGCAGGGATTATAACTTGAGAACAATAGTAATAAATAGCAATTCGCTCTTTGTGTGTCAGCAATATTCACTTCAGTTTATGAAGTGGCAAGATAGAAGCAAAATTCTTTAGATACTGGAAATCTGAAATAAACTAAGTTCTGAAGAAATGGCGTATTGTGCTCGAAACATTAAATCTGTTTCTCTTTCCAGAAATGCTGCCGGACTTGAGTTTCTCCAGCACTTCTTTTATTTCATAATTAGTAAAAGTTACTAAATATTAAACATTAATGATTCAGACAACCTGTAAATTTATGAAAGTATTTTGGATGAATAAGAACATAAGAACATAAGAAATAGGAGCAGGAGTAGGCCATCCAGCCCTTCGAGCCTGCCCCGCCATTCAATAAGATCATGGCTGATCTGTCGCTGCTCAGTTACACTTTCCTGCCCTCTCCCCATAACCCTTAATCCCCTGTCCTATCAAAAACCCATCAACCCGCTTCTTAAAAATATTTAGCGAGGCAGCCTCCACCACTTCAACGGGCAGAGAATTCCAGAGATTCACCACCCTTTGAGTGAAGAAGTTCCTCCTCAACTCCGTTCTAAACCGCCCCCCTTTTATCTTGAGGCTGTGCCCCCTAGTCCTACTGTCTTTTTTGAGCGGGAAGAGTCTTTCCACCTCTATCCTATCCATCCCATTCATCATCTTATACGTCTCAATGAGATCTCCCCTCATTCTTCTAAACTCTAACGAGTACAAGCCCAGTTTAAAGAACAAAGAACAACCCAGCACGGGAAACAGGCCCTTCGGCCCAACGAGCCCGCGCCGCCGCATCGCCCTACACCTATTCTACCCTGCATGTCTACGAATGGGACCCTACTCAGTCAGATTCAGGGAAGAAATAGTGTCAATTTGGTGGAAACCAATTAGCTTAAGAGCACATCTTTGGGGTGTGGGAGGAAACCGGAGCGCCCGGAGGAAACCCACGCAACCACAGGGAGAATGCGCAAACTCCCACAGACACAGGCCCAAATCCATGTATCTGCACAGCTAGCATTATTCAGCCTCTCCTCATAGCTCAACCCCCTCAACTCCGGTATCAGCCTAGTAAACCTCCTCTGCACTCCCTCCAAGGCCAAAATATCTTTGCGCAGGTGCGGCGCCCAAAACTGCACACAGTACTCCAGCTGCGGCCTCACCAATGCCCTATACAGCTGCAGCAAGACCTCCCTACTTTTATATTCAATCCCCTTCGCTATGAAGGCCAGCATCCCATTCGCCTTCCTGACCACGTGCTGCACCTGCAAGCTGGGTTTTGCGACTCATGCACAAGGACCCCGAGGTCCCTCTGCACTGTCGCCTGCTGCAGTTTTTCGCCCCGTAAGTAATAGTCCTTCCTACCATTCTTCCTACCAAAGTGGACCACCTCACACTTGCCAACATTAAATTCCATTTGCCATTTCCTGGCCCATTCGCCCAGCCTATCTAGATCCTTCTGTGGACTCTCCACACCCTCCGCACAATTTGCCGTTCCCCCAATCTTGGTGTCATCAGCAAATTTCGAATGTTATTAATATGTTATTATATTAATGTTATTAATATATGTAATGTTATTATATTAATATATTAATATTAATATATGAATGTTATTAATATATGTAAAGTTAAATTACTATATTCCTTTAAAGTGTTAAAAGTTAAAGTTTACTTATTATTCACAAGTAAGGCTCACATTAACACTGCAATGAAGTTACTGTGAAATTCCCCTAGTCGCCCGACTGTTCACGTCAGTGCACCTAACCAACAGATCTTTCAGAATGTGGGAGGAATCCAGAGCACCCGGAGGAAACCGATGCAGACATGGGGAGAACGTGCAAACTCCACACAGACAGTGACCCAAACCGGGAATCGAACCCGGGTCCTTGGCGCTGTGAGGCAACAGTGTTAACCACTGTGCTACTGTGCCACCCCAGTCCTAAAACGAGTATCCCATGTTTTGGACATTACTGTTCAGTTATTCATTGGGTTGCAGCTGAAATATAGTCTCCTTCACCCTGAGCATTCTATACCACTCAGTTGTCTAAGGATTTAATGACTTAATATGTTTAAAATATTGCTTCAAACGTTCATATTTAAACTCTGTTTGGATAATTGCAGCAATCATGGTGAGATTCTTCAGCCTCTCTGCTGCTGGTTCCCAGGCAGCAGGAGGCAGCACGCTGTTGACTGGCAGCGGGATTCTTGGGCCCCACTGCTGTCAATGGAATTTTCCCATTAAAGCCACCCTATGCCATTGGGAAACCTGCAGTCAGGGGTGCACTGCCAGCGGGACCAGAGAACCCTGCTTACAATTAATAACAGTAAAAAGTCTGACAACACCAGGTTTTAGTCCAACCTATTTATTTGATAATATACTCACAAGCTTTCGAGGGACACCCTCTTCGTCAGGTGAATGGAGAGTTCTGGCCTCAGACAGAGCATATAAAGCACAGACAGTTTAGAGATTACTGATTAGAATGCGAATCTTTACACCTAACCTGCTGTTCAAGACCTGAAGTGGCTGATAATGTGAGTGGAAGGAGCACTGATCGCAGTTTAAAGAGATGTGTATTGTCTCCAGACAGTACAGTAAGTGAGGTTTTGCAAACCCAGGCAAGTCACGGGGGTTACAGATAGTGCGACATGAACCCAAGATCCCTGTTGAGACCGTCCTCATGTGCGGAACTTGGCTATCAGTCTCTGTTCAGCGACAGCGCAGAGTCGCTGAACAGAGACTGATAGCCGAGTTCCGCACACATGAGGACGGTCTCAACAGGGATCTTGGGTTCATGTCGCACTATCTGTAACCCCCGTGACTTGCCTGGGTTTGCAAAACCTCACTTACTGTACTGTCTGGAGACAATACACATCTCTTTAAACTGTGATCAGTGCTCCTTCCACTCACATTATCAGCCACTTCAGGTCTTGAACAGCAGGTTAGGTGTAAAGATTCGCATTCTAATCAGTAATCTCTAAACTGTCTGTGCTTTATATGCTCTGTCTGAGGCCAGAACTCTCCATTCACCTGACGAAGAGGGTGTCCCTCGAAAGCTTGTGAGTATATTATCAAATAAATAGGTTGGACTAAAACCTGGTGTTGTCAGACTTTTTACTGTGTTTACGCCAGTCCAACGCCGGCATACCCACATCATACAATTAATAAAAGAGATCAAGGAATGAGAAAAAGTAAAAATTGTTTGCACCTAAAAAAAACCTCCAACAATCAAAATACAAAGAAATGAAATTTCAGTACTATAGGAATTGTTTAGCGATAATTTGACTGATTACACCATTTAAAAAACACTTGCACTTGAATGGACAAGTCTTGACATTTTCCCAGGTATTTGGTTGGTATCCATCAGAAGTTCAGCACTTACAGTACAGCCCAACCGTTTATAAGAACATAAGAAATAGGAGCAGGAGTAGGCCATCTAGCCCTTCGAGCCTGCCCCACCATTCAATAAGATCATGGCTGATCTATCGTGGCTCAGTTCCACATTCCCGCCCTCTCTCCATAACCCTTAATACCCTCGCTTATCAAAAACCCATCAACCCGCATCTTAAAAATATTTAGCGAGGCAGCCTCCACCACCTCAACGGGCAGAGAATTCCAGAGATTCACCACCCTTTGAGTGAAGAAGTTCCTCCTCAACTCTGTTCTAAAGTTCCTCCTCAACTCTGTTCTAAAGTTCCTCCTCAACTCCCTTCTAAAGTTCCTCCTCAACTCCGTTCTAAAGTTCCTCCTCAACTCCGTTCTAAGTTAGTTGAGTGCTGAGCTTCTTGGTGAAATACTGGTATAGAAAAGCTCCAGAAGGGTAACCCCATGGCAACTTTCTAATTTTAGCCCAAAATCCAGGCCAACATTTTCATTGTTTTGCAATAAGATTTCCTTTAGCAGTTATGATCCTGTAAGCTTAGCCTGTAGCAATTAGATCATTGTAGAAATATTGATACCAATAACTTTTTAATAATATGTGTTTAATTTGTCTTTGCTCTTTTAGCACCCATTAACTTCTTGCTGTTCAGTCAGAAGACTGCAATTAGTCGCATGGTATTGGATGAACACCAAAGTCCAGATATAATATTGCCTGTACATGGTTTGCGTAATGTGAAGGCAGTGGAGTATGATGCTGTTGACAAGTTGATTTACTGGGTTGATGGACGCCAAAATGTCATCAAAAGAGCAAGAGATGATGGCTCTCAGGCAAGTGACAGATGGAATCTTTCAAAAACAGTGATACCACCGCGAAATTAGTGTTTATTTTCAAATAAATGTGTTTTAGCCGCCCTCTTCTCAGTGTTCTCTCATTTTCTTTACTCGCATTGATACATAGGGATGATGTGACAGATGTAAAGTTCCTCAGAGTGGTAACTCATCCATTTTGCATTTTTGCGAGAATGCCAGGTGGCCAAATGAAACCTATACAACTTTGACAAAGGGTCATCTGGACTCAAAACATCAGCTCTTTTCTGTCTTTACAGATGCTGCCAGAAATGCTGAGATTTTCCAGCATTTTGTCTTCTGGTTTCAGATTCCAGCATTCGCAGTAATTTGCTTTTATCCTGTCTTTGGTTGACTTTCAAATTTGCCCACTTTTCATCAGGATTACAAAATTGTAATCTAAAACAGGAGATGTGGTTAATTTTATATTTCTGCTCATTTGGACCTCTTGCTCTATCCAACTGATATCTCTGATCTCAGTACAGCTTAGAGGCAAAACCTAGGACCTCCCTGGTTTTTCTTGCTTAGTATCGTGTCATTTCTTGCATTTACCCACTGGACATCAGAAAAGTCCTCAGTATCTATATTTCTAATACACGCATGTTTCGAAAGTAAGCAACAGTATCCCTGCTTTTCAAATTATTTTATAGCTGGTAGTGTACTAAGTTCAGTAACAACTTACATAAGCATCATTAACCTAACATGTATTATCCTTGGGTATTCATCTATGATAACAGTCCCACATATTCTGAGTTCAATTCACAGTCCAGGATTTGAGCACAAAGATCAAGGTTATCCTTCAGTCCGGTACTGTGGGGATGCTGAACTATCATCTTTTGGATGAGATATTAAACCAAAGCCCCATTTGCCCTCCCACGAGGATTTAAAAGATCCAGTCATACTATTTTGAAAATAAGCAGGGAAGTTAATCGCAGTCCAATATTTATTCCTCAAGCAACATCACAAAAATAAGTTACCTGGTCATTATCACATTGCTGTTTGTGGGAATTTGCTCTGTGCAAATTGGCTGCTGTGTATGCCATATTACAACAGTAACGACATATAAAAAAAAGTACTTCATTGGCTGTAAAGCACTTTGAGATGTCTGATGATTGTGAAAAGTACTGCATAAATGGAACTTTATCTCTTTCATTCTCTTACTTTTATTCTCTATAAGATCATCTTTACATTTGACATTTTGTGAACTCACCTGAGCTCTGAACACCTCTTGCTGCTTTTCAAATCATCATGAGGTCATAGAGCCCTGTAGTGCAGAAAGAAGCCCTTCAGCCCATCAAGTCTGCACCAAACACAATCCCACCCAGGCCCTACCCCATATCCCTACACATTATACCCACTAATCCCTCTAACCTACACATCCTTGGACACTAAGGGGCAATTTCTTAGCATGACCAATCGACCTAACCCCACACATCTTTGGACTGTGGGAGGAAACCAGAGGAAACACATGCAGTCGCAAGGAGAATGTGCAAACTCCACACAGACAGTAACCCGAGCCAGGAATTGAACCCAGGGCCCTGGAGCTGTGAAGCAGCAGTGCTAACCACTGTGCTACCGTGCCGAGATGGTTATCAATAGTTCACTTTTCAATGTGCTTTAGACCCACAATGAACTGGATTTTCATCAAGGCAGGAACAAGAGTCAGGAAAATTCCCAGCTTGCTTTGCTCGCCTCAGGAGAGAGCACCAGGAAAGATAAGATTTTCCGTCTGGGTTATGAGGGATGGCAGGTGTGGGCTGCAGTCATGCTGGGAGACCCAGGAAAATGTCCATAGGTAACTATGGGATTGCCAGTTACCAAGGTGGCCTGTTTAAAAAGATAGCTTTGGTGCTGTCCCTGTTGCTATAGACAAAGTAAGGCCTTTAGCTACAAATCCCCTTACTTCTGACACATTCCCTAAACCAAGTTATTCTCCACCTAACTCCTATGGCCCCTCATATCCACAAGCCAATCTATGGCACTTCCATGCCAATTCACCATGATATATTGGATAGAACCAATTAACCCCATTGTTGCCAGATAATGTGTTTAAAAAAACAGCTTTTTTAAAGAAGTCACTCATTGAAAGTTTTCCACTTTCTTTTCAAAAAAATGTTTTTCCTGCAAACCACCAAATGTGTCAATCATCTAGACACTTTAACATATCAATAGCAGAAACTGTAAGTATTTGAAATGCTGTACTGAAACATCTGAACCACAGAAAAACATTGCTTGATTGACAATATAGCTCTTAATGATCTATTCTGTCAATTGCACAATGTTTATTTACACAGGTGAATAGATTTCAGGTACTTGCAGTTGATACTTCACAGCATTTGGATAATTGAAACTTGTATTTGTCCGTAGGAGAAAAGGAAGTGGAAGGTTATTAATTTATGATTATTTAACACATTTTATCATGACTGCTTTTGTTACATATATCGTCACTATAGGATTCCTTGGTTTTATGCACTGTGTAGTAGATTAAGAGGCCAAAGGGGATGGATGAGGAGGAATATCTTGGATTATAGGGTACGAGGGGTCATAAGTTGTGGTTGAGGTATCATGCCTTAGCATGGGGAGAGGGGAGACATGAAGAGGACCTTTTGTACCGATCTTTCAAAATGTTGCCTCATGCAAACTATGTTTTATACTTAGTGACTTTGTTTCAGTTGAACTGCAGCAGGAACCTAAAAGCATTAGTTCATGATCTGAAATTCTGTTGCATTCATAACTGGAATTATGGCATTGAGCATCTTCCTAATGGGAGACAAAACTACACAAAACTATTACTGTACAAATCTATCTATCCTGTAGTTTGAAGCTATAATAGGCTTAAAAGAGTGGACAACAAGAATGCCTTTTAAGTGTAATGTATCATTGTGTATTTTTCAATTCAAGAAAAAATAATTCCATTTCAAAGCTAGCGCAGATCATGCATGTAAGCTGTTGTTGTAAGGGTGCTTTGGCACTTTTCTGGCATTATGTACATAAAATGGTTAGCCAGTAAATGTTCTTGATTTTTTGACCCTGATTTGTTGTTTATTTATTTAGGCATTTGTGGTTGTTTCTGGGCCAAACCAAAGCCAAAACTCAGACATACAACCTCATGATTTAAGCCTTGATATCTACAGCCGGACTGTCTACTGGACTTGCGAAACATCCAACAGCATCAATGTTAATAGGCTTAACGGAAAGCCCATTGGCATAGTTCTTCGTGGAGAACATGACCGACCAAGAGCTATTGTTGTGAATGCAGAAAGGGGGTAACTCATATTCTTCTTTACATTTGTTATTGAAGTGAAGCTTAATGAACAGTTAAATTAATTCATCCATTCTTGTACCAACTCTCTTGATCCCTCCTTTGCTTCGGTGTTGTTAGACACTCTGACCAGCATTCGGTTTTGAATGAGTCAAATGTTCCTGAACGTAAATTCTGAGAAGCACAAAATCCATACCCTCAACGTTGTCTCCAACCCCTTGCTTAGCCTCAATCCGGTACTGAACCAGACGCTTCACAACTTAATTTGGTTATGAACTGAATTTCCAACCCTATAACCGCATTCAAAAAGACCATTTATTTCAATCTTCATAACTTCCTTTGCAGCTACCCTTCTTTATTTCATTTCCACTGAAATACTCATTATTTTTATCACCTCCAGACTCAATTACTCCAATTCTCTCCTAGATAACCTTTAACCAAGCTAGTGAAACTCCTAAGCATTGTTGCAGCTTTGATTTGTCCTTTTTTAAAAAATCTCATTTTAGTAACTGTAATAAGATGCTGACTTTTTGTGTGAGATGATGGCCGAATTCTCCGATTTTGCCTGCGGCTGGAATTTTCTAGTTCTGTTGTTGCAAATGGAGATTTGGCTGAATGCCAAATTCTCCATTCTCACTGGCAGGGTGTGTGAGGCTGGAGAATTCTGGCCTAGGTCTCCTAGCAGTAATATCTCAATTTTAATCCCCCCTTTGTGTATTAAAAATGTTATGCAGGTATATGTACTTCACAAACATGCAGGACAGGTCCCCAAAGATTGAACGTGCAGCACTTGATGGCACTGAAAGGGAAGTATTATTTTCAACTGGATTGATCCGACCTGTTGATTTGGCAATCGATAACAAACTGGGAAAACTTTTCTGGGTTGATGCAGATCTGAAACGCATAGAAAGTAGTGACTTGTCTGGTAAGTTTGAGATCTCCACAATGCTTCTCCAATGTACTCGCTCTGTCTTCTATAAAATGAAGCTCTGTTTCAATATACTACTGAAAGTGTGAAGTGAAAACTGATTTGTAACTTTGAGTTTCCACAGCTGTATTTAGTGAAACTTTGAAATCCATCTTTAATATATCTGTCTGTCTTTGATCTTTCTTGTAATAGCTTGGCAGAACCAGGGAGTTCAAACTAGAAGAATCTAGTATAATTTTGGCACAATTCTGCCTGTCAGTACTCAGGAACACTTGAATCTGAAATATTCAATTTTCTTGGAAAGTTTAAAAAAAACTGAAGAGGATTTTTAAATTGATCATGTCGCCAAATGAATAATGAGTCAAACAGCAAGTTCAGATCCAAACATAGATAACTTTACAAGGTTTATTGTCCCAAAAGTTCAGTAAGTGATGATATCATGGTGAAGTTGAACATGTTTGGATCATATTCCTCTTTTTGTAATTTAAAAGTAGCTTTAGCGTTTTAAAAAGGATTAATGCCTCCATTACAATACAGAGAGAGAATTTGATATGATTGTGTGAAACATTTGTGCAGTAAGATTGCTTACAGTAACATGCAGGCTGTTATCTACAATGTAACAGCAAAGAGCTATCTCACCAGGGCACATTGGAATTGATATAGCGCTGTTAGAATCAGTTAGTAAGCAATGTAATATATCATCAGCTATGCAATGGAATATGATGGGATGAAAGCCTTTTGGCTATAGGGTCATATTTACAATGAGTTTGGTAATCTCTGCTCAATATCTTGTTGGTATGGGTCTGCAGCACTAAACTGCACTTAATTTGACACCAATTGGCCCTAATTTGGCAGTAATTTTACCCTGAGAGGAAACATAACAGTTTGAAATAAGTTAGAAGGAGATACTCACCTGAGATTCAAGCTGAGGCACATTCTTGGTACTGAAGGAGGTTCCTTTTAAGTTTTATGTTGCATCCAAAGTTCTGTACCTGGCGTATAATTGTTTGATGTTGATATGAGATACCCAAAACGGGAAGTGTGGAAAAATTCTTAAAGCAGGTGTTGGTAGTGAAAAAAAACAATAGCGGGCTGTTCTTGTGTAATTTGTGGACTGCCAGCACTATATTGTTTTCTGTATCAGTGTGTGCTGTATTTAACATACAATTCAGGACACGTATACAGTACAAAGACCAAGCCACTTCAGCTGACCTCATGTTAAAATTGATTAAGTCAGTAATAACAGCTCTTAAGCCACGGTAGTGAAAAAACCATTGTTGCTAAATAAACTTTTGCTTCCTTTTGAAATTTTAATCATGGTTCTGATTGGGCAGATGTTTACTTTGTCGGCTCTAACCAATATGAAGACTTGTTTTTCTTAGAAGCAGGAGCTTATCTTAAATCCTTGGTTACTCTACATTGTACATATGTGACAACAGGAATTAGGTAAAATGTCACTTGACGTTTTTCACCTGCAGGAAGTTTATGAAATAAAATCTGCTTCTATTATTTGTAAAATAAGTTCATTAAACTTGTGACTTGGCAGACATTCAAAATCCACACTTTTTTTTACTTACCCATTGGGTCAAACCTTGCACCTTTCTTAATTTCTGAAAATTCTAAAGCACTTTAGAACTAACTTTTGAAGTGTAGAAAATATAGTAGTGGAAAAAAAAAGTGTTAGTCACTTTGCACACAGAAAACTCATATGAACATCAACGTAGTAATGATCGCTAGTCAGTTTGGTTTACTGAAATTGATAATGGAACAAATATTGGCCAGGCCTCTGGAGATAATCTCTTGCTTTTTCTTCAAAATAGTGCCATGGGATGTTTTGCATCCAATTGGAAGAGCAATCAGGAACCTTGGTTTACTGTTAGCTAAAGATACTGCATTCTAGTGTCAGCCTAGATATTTGTGTTCAAGTGTATAGAGTGGGATTTGAACCCACAATGTTCTGACTCATACCTGGGAACATTTACCTTATTTATATTGATTTTGAACCATTCAAAAAAGTATTAAGTTTTGGTAAACTTAAACAATGCAACAGATTATCACGAAGAATTTTTGCTCCTACATAAAACCTGCATTTTCGTTGAGTTATTTAGTACTAACAGTTGATGTCTGGTACTTTATTCAAGTAATCTTCACACATGCCTGAACGTGAGCTGTGTTAGCATGTTTAACAATATTGAATATTTAAATTTTGACCATCATTACCAAACACCTTTTAAGTTTCACTCATAAAGGCGACACTTACATGGCCCTGCTGGGTTTGGATTCCCCCATGTGGGAATCACATCCTGTCCCCTGCCCCTGTCCCCTACCGGTAGAGATCGCATACGTTGGAAATGGGGGTGGCACTTCTGGATCTGTGATCCCAGCGCCATTTTGAATAAGGCAAGCAGCCTCCGCAACAGCGGGCAATTAGTTCAGAAGATTGTTCTTCTGCACATCCAGCAACAGCCCTCATCTGACTGGGAGCACAATAAAGCTCAGTGCCCTGAAGATGGTTGGCGCAGTTCCCTTCTGAACACTTCACGCTTGCTGAAGGATCTCGAGAGCTGCTGGTCAATCTAATTGGCTGCCAGCTGTCTAATGAGGGGCTTCCTCTTTAGCCAGGATTGGAAGTCCGAGCTTGTGCAATCTTCGCTCATTACAGCATAAAACAGCATTGAGGCTGTTGGAGTCTGCATGGACATGTTCCCCATCTGCTCTTTTGCCCTTGCCATCCTAAAAATTCAGGCCCAAATCTAATAGCCATGTAAATGCACTTTTGAGCCAGGTAATGCTCAGAATCTCGAATCATAACTGATGCTTTATTTTCATGTTGCTAATTACAGAACAATTGAGGCCAGTTACAAGTCTCCATTTCTACTCTGCCTGATATTTACTAATCCAGTTCCAACCTGGAATAGAACTTTTGATTGGCTGGTTGAACTGGCGTTGTACTACGTATGGCAATAGGGTAACACACTAAATTGTAAAGAAAATCCTCACATTTATTGCAAATATTTGTATTTCATCCCTTTCCCTCTTGAAGTTTGTCCATATTCTAATGTTGGACAACAAGCAGAAGACCACTAACACTTCTCAAGCCTGCCCTTTTGGCTGCTAGGAGGGATATGAAAGGAATGCCAGTTGACTTGCAATCTGATTTTTCTTTTCCCAATCTTGCCCTTTCCTGAAAGAAATTTGTTTATGGAACGTCTCGGGTGCAAATCCACATTCTGCTTTTGGAAAACGTTTGTTTTGGTGCTATTGTGTATATAATTCTGACATAGTTTCATGGAGGGTGTTGATGACGTGCATGAAGACATTTTAAAAGAGGGAATTTGATTAATTTACTTAGGTGCCAACAGACTGACATTGCAAGATTCCAGCATCCTTCAGCCAATGGGGCTCGCTATACTTGGTGATTACCTTTATTGGATCGATCGTCAGCAGCAGATGATTGAGTGCATAGAAAAGATTAATGGAGACCATCGTACAAGAATTCAGGGCAGATTAGTTCACCTTACTGGCATCCATGCAGTGGAAGAACTGGATGTAGAAGAATTCAGTAAGTTTTCAACAGTATTAAACGAAGAAATTTTCTATCACAGATGCAGAGATTTTGTGATATCACAAAACGTGGCTAGGGAAATATTATAAATGGATGTTGTCCAACAGTTGCTGATGGATGTAATTAAGTGTTATCATTTTAAACTGCTCCCTTCAATCAATGCTTACAAAAAAAATAAACCTTGCACAGCAGTGAAAGTAGCCAAAAATGTATCGGGATATAAGACTGTGTTGTTGCAACCTGTGCAATTCACCTCATCCAGTTTATCATGGTTTGCTGCTAGTTACAGCGCACAAAATGCCAATGCGGCACAGCGACGCAGTGGTTAGCACTGCTGCCTCACAGCACCAGGGACATGGGTTCGACTCCCAGCTTGGTTCACTGTCTGTGTAGAGTCTGCACGTTCTCCCCATGTCTTCGTGGGTTTCCTCCAGATGCTCCAGTTTTCTCCCACAGTCTGAAAAATGTGCTGGTTAAATGCGTTGACCATGCTCAATTCTCCCTCAGTGTACCCAAACAGGCGCCGTAATGTGGTGACTTGGGGATTTTCACAATAATTTAATTGCAATGTTAATGTAAGCATACTCATAAATAAACTTCTTATGAAAAAACTTCAATGCAAGTTATATGCCTGTAAATTTTGCAATTTATGCATGAAAATAGTGAAAGAAATTACATGATGAATAGCTGTTAAATAGCAAGAAATCAAATGTATTCCTGCATTAAAATTTCAGAATGATCTTTTGGAACAATCTGTACATCCGAAGTATAATTAGTTAACGGTAGAGCTGCCTTCATCCTACCACTCGTTTTCCAACACTTTCAGTTGTGACCTGAAGTGGTTATTTTGTAAACCTGACTCTGTGATGCACTGGAGCAGGATAAAGATCTGAAGCATTTACTAATGGTATTAAAAGTCATGAGTAATTTCTTGACAGGTTCACATCCTTGTTCCCGTGATAATGGTGGCTGTTCACATATCTGCATTGCAAAAGGTGATGGGACACCACGATGCTCCTGTCCTGTACACTTGGTGTTGTTACAAAACCTACTGACGTGTGGAGGTACTGTACCCATATATAGCCGTTTTATCATTTTAAATCTCTTCCTTTGGTACATTATCCTATTTTGTGACATTTGAAAGTCTATGACAAATCATTCCACATTGCAACCTCAATTGAAGAGCAGAATGACTTAATCCTAATCATTTGGGTTAAATGATCTCTGAAGTAAACACCAGTATTGTTTACGAGCAAATGTATGTTTAAAGAATCCCTTCACTTAAATGTTGGAATTAGAATTTTAAATTCTGTCCTCTCTGCACCGATAAGTAAAGAGTCAGACCTCAGTTTGGACTTATGTTAAGTTATCCATCTTGATATTACCCTTCAGGGTGTGAATGATGGCGGGATGCCCTACCTACCAGGGAGACAAAGGGAGTTTAAACAGGAACCATTTCCCATTCCAATGGCTTTCCTGGAGGGACAGTGCATGGGGCAGTAGCAGGGTGCCTTGGGCAGTGGCAGTGTTCTGCCTGGGCAAATCCCTTTCTGACCAGGGGATTTATTTATGTGCACCCCGGTGAGTTACCTTTGCCTGGTTCCTGTTTTTAAAAGCAGTTGTAAACCTCACCAATGTGACATCATGTCAGCAAGGAGGGGGGTCAGAGGGTTTCAAATTTGGTGTGGGGGAGGGAAGAATGATTTGACGGAGAAGCCCACTAGTTATATTAAAATTTATTGAAATGAGATTCCCGACCTTAGCCTTTTGGCTCACTCTTGAAGAATGGCAAGTGGGCACAATAGTGCTGTCGTCATATGATGCCAAGGCTTCTTCAACAGCATCTCCAGACCCACTACCTTTGTCACCTAGAAGCACATGGGCAGCAGGATTATGGGATTCCTAATTATAAGTTTCCTTTCAAAATATACACCATCCTGAGATGGACATAGATTGTCATACCGTGCTCATTGCTGGATCAACATCATGGAATTCATTACCTGACAGTGTCATGAGAATGCTTTTGTAACATGTTCTGCAATGGTTTGAGAAGATAACTCACGACCAGCTTCTCAAGAGCAATTGGGGTTAGGCAATGAATTCTGGATTTGCCAATGATGTCCACATCCTAAGAAGAATAAAGACATTAATATTCAAGCATGTATTGCACCTTCAAAAAGGACAAGAAGGGAGGACAGAAAATGAGTGCTTGAGAAGTGCTAATGAAAGAAAAATTGTGCAGATTCAGATATGAATCCTTTCTGATATTCCAGTCTAACATCTACATTCATAGGGTAAAACAAAGTATTAACAATGAAAAGCATATTCTGAATAATACTCATCTTGTTCAGAACCACCAACCTGTTCACCAGAACAATTTACATGTGCTACTGGAGAGATTGATTGTATCCCAATGGCATGGCGTTGTGACGGCTTTCCAGAATGTGATGATGATAGTGATGAAGAAAACTGCCCAATCTGTTCCACCAACCATTTTCAGTGTGAAAAGGGCCAATGCATTGATGGACGTTTACGATGTAATGGTGAAGTGGATTGTCAGGATAAATCGGATGAGGAAAACTGTGCTGGTAATTTTCTTTTTAATCTTATTAACCAGTTATTACCTTTCAACTGTGTGTCTGTTTGGATATTGTGGTTTAATCTATTTTTTAATTACTTGTTGAAATTGAATTTCAAATTCACTCCGTCATCAAAAACTAAATGTTGGGTTTATCTTCTTTGTCAGTAAAGGAATCATTTGGCATTTTCTGTCCAACTGTTACAAGTCTTGGGTCACACCAAAGAGGTTGATTTCTTTCCAGCGGAAAACAACTAGAAGTGGCATCTCGGGGACAGTCTTAGATCAAAGCAAAAAAGTGAGACAAATGTGCTAAGAACGCTTAATATGGTTAGTAAGAAGTCTCATAACACCAGGTTAAAGTCCAACAGGTTTATTTGGTAGCACAAACTTTCAGAGCACTGCTCCTTCATCAGATGAGTGAGGAGTTGTGTTCACAAACAGCGCATATATAGACACAAACTCAGGATATTTGATGAGTTTGTGTCTATCTATGCCCTGTTTGTGAACACAGCTCCTCTCTCACTTGATGAAGGAGCAGCGCTCTGAAAGCTTGTGCTACTAAATAAACCTGTTAGACTTTAACCTGGTGTTATGAGTCTTCTTACTGTGTAACATCTCTAAAGGACTTAAGAGGGATAACAAGAAGTGAGGGTAAAAATCAAGTTAATGTGTTAGTTGTATGGTAAGGCCAGTAATGAGGTACTCCAGCAGCATTCTATAGTTCTAAACCTAACTGAATTTGTTAAGGTTTCAAGTTATCTCTATTCAGTGCGCACACACCATGTTCAGTCATTTTGTGCCAGTATTATCTTTAAGTATAACAGCGCTATGGATTTAAGTTAAATAGTATATTTGCTACCCTGTGCTCTCAATAGGAAGCTGCATTTGAAGAATTGACGTAATTGGGCTATAGTTTTTCTTTGGGACAAGTGCAGTATTGGTGCATTTACCCTAAAGTCATTTGGCACATGGAAATTCACCCCTTCAGGGGAAGAATTTTCCCTCTCACTGGCATGCGAATGAACTATCTATATCCCTATCCATGTTGTTCTTGTACAGCTTCGACATTGGCATCTATCTGGCAATGTGAACAATTGCCCAGGTATGTCCGGTTCACAAAAAGCTGGATAAGCCTAGTTCAACCAATTACCACCCCCATTAGTTTGGCTCAATCATCAACACTAATGGAAGATTGTTGTCAACAGTGCTATCAAGCAGTACCAGCTCATCAGTGATCAGTTTAGATCCTGCCAGGGATATTAGATTCCTGATCCCATTATGGCCCTGGTCCAGACATGAACAAAAGAGCTGAATTCAAGAAGTGACATGAGAGCAACTGCCCTTAACATTTGATTGAGTGTGGTCGCAGGGAGCCCTAGCAAGTCAATGGGAATTGGGGGGAAACTCCTCACAGGTTGGAGTCGTAGCTAGCATGAAGGAATCATAGAATCCCAGCAGTGCCAAAGGAGGCCATTCGGCCCATCGAGCCTGCACCGATATCAATCCACATAACCCCACTAATCCCCCTTACACTAAAGGGTAATTTACGTGGCCAATAAACCTAACCGGCACATCTTTGAACTGTGGGAGGAAATCAGTGCACCTGGAGGAAACCCATGCAGACATGGAGAGAAGGTGCAGACTCCACATAGACAGTCACCCAAGGCTGGAATTATATCTGGGTCCCTGTAGCTGTGAGGCAACGGTGCTAACCACTGTGCCGCCCATAGGAAGATGGCTGTGATTATAGGAGCCAATCATTTCAACCATAGAATATTGCTATAGGAGTTCCTCAAGGTAGCGTGTCCTATGTGCAACTATCTTCAGCTGCTTCATCAATGACCTCCCTTCCATCACAAGGTCAGAAATGAGGATGTTCACTGATTGTACAGTGTTCAGTACCTTACATGCTAAAACAGTCCATGTCCAAATGCAGAAAGACTTAGACAACATTCAGATTTTGGCTGATAAGTGGCAAGTAACATGTGTGACACAAGTACCACACAATGATCATTTCCAACAAAAGATAATCTAACCATCTCCCCATGATATTCAATAGTATTACTATGGCTGAATCCCCACCATCAATATAGTTACCATTGACCCGAAGCTTAACTGGAACAGCTGAATCAATACACTGGCTACAAAAGAGGCTGAGAATTCTGTAGCAACTATCTCAACTCCTGACTCCCCATCATCTGCCCACCATCTATAAGACACAAGTCAGGAGTGTGATGGAATAATCTCCATTTGCCTGGATGAGTGCAGCTCTGACAATACTCAAGAAACTCAATACCTCCAGTATAAACAATCCGCTTGATTGGCACCACTTGATCACTGACACACAGTGGAGCAGTGTGTGTCACCTACAAATGGACTGCAGAAACTCACCAAGGCTTCTTCAGCAGCACATTTCAAACCAACAACCTCTACCACCTAGAAAGACACAGGCAGCAGATACGTGGGAACGCCACCACATGCATGTTTCCCTCCAAGCCATATACCATCCTGACTTGGTTAATTCACTATTCCTTCGTTGTGACTGGGTCAACATCCTGGAACCTACTCCATAACAGCACTGTGGGTACGCTTACGACAGGCAGACTACAGCGTTTCAAGAGCGCAGCTCTTCTGCACCACCTTCTTGAGAGCAGTAAAGGACCCTCACATTCCATGAAATACTTTTAAAAATATAGTTTATAACCCCGAATTAGATTCTTTTGTTCAAAATTCAAGTTGGAATACTTTCTCCAAAGATCGCCACAGAGCAACACTATCACACTTGAGTACACATTAGATCCTTGAGTGCATTAAATGATGATTATTGCAGGTGGATGTGATTCACAGGTACGTTTCTCTTGCTGCTAATGAAATCATCTTCCCACATATTGCATTTCCATTTCATTAATCAAACCTTTCCAGTGCAGAAGGAGACTATTCAGCCCATCAAGTCTGCACTGATGTTGTTTTCTCAGATTAAGCCTCAGATTTCTCAAACAGTGGAGGTGATTCTCCCAGCCTGCTGCGCTGCACTTGGGAGATGTGGGGGGGAGAGGGTGTGGCCTGGAGAACATGAGCTGAGCCTAGAAAGGAGAGATCAAGAAGAATAACCAAAAATTTGGTCAGATTGAATCATGGCGGGCGTGGAGGGCCAGCGATGTGGGGTCGGCCAGCAATCGGGAGGCTGATAGTGCAGAGCCACTGTGCACGTGCCAATCTCTGCTATGACAGATCGGCAGATGTGCAGTGGCTCGCTCAGCACTATGCTGCTGGCCTCTCCAGCAGGAATAGGACCCACCCCCTGATTTTCACAGGATTCACGCTAGTGTACTGTGTAATGCATGGAGTGTGGGAGATTCATTTTGAAATTCCCGCTGAAAAGACCACTGGGACTTCCTTCGTTTTTTACACAAATTCGACACTTTTGGACAAATGACCCCAGTGTTTTGAGTGCTATGTTATTAGCGTTCATCTAGTGGTAGAAACTAGGTATTGCAATGCTTCAGTTTGTTTCACCAATCCCATTGACCTGAATTTTGCAGTGCTGTAGGAATAAGGTGAGCTGTGATTGCTCCTCATTGTAACAGAGAGAATCAAAAGGTAACTTTGGGCATCTGTACATGCCCAATTATATAAGCACATAAAAGAAATAGGAGCACAAATAGAATATATGAACATTTAAACATACGAAATAGGAGCAGAAGTAGGCCGTTCAGCTACTTGAGCATGCTTCGCCATTCAATAAGATCTGTTCATGTTTCAAGTCCTACGTTATTATCTACTCTCAATTATCTTAGAATACAAGAATCAATCTACTTCTGTCTTAAAAATATTCAATGACCTCCACTTCTACCACCTTCTGAGGTATAGTTGTAAAGTCACACAATCTGGGAGAGAAAAGCATTTCTCCTCATCTCTGACCTTAAAGGTGACCCCTAATTTTAAACAGTGCCTTAACATCCCTCCTTAAGTAAGGACAGCAAAACTGCATGCACAATTCAAGATGTGGTCCCCCCAATGCCCTGTTTAACTGAAATATAACATCCTTACTTTTATGTTCAATGGTCCCTCAAGCCTACTCTGCCATTCATTAAAATCAAAGCTGAATTTCTCCAATAACTCCACTTTCCAGTCTTCCCCCCATATCCCTTAAATGTGCAATACAGAAGTTGAGGTCAGAGGTAGTCACCTCTTCTATAGAATCTGCTGTAATAATCCTCACCAATAGAATTGGCATTAAAACATAATGGATTAAGGATATTTGCTATTAGTTCCCTAGTAGAAAAGCCAGAAAATGTTAGGGTTGGTGAATTCAAGATTAAGTGTTTTTACAGCTAATGAGTGATAATGACTTCCAAACAACTTCTCTGGCCCTGAAAATGTCATGTTAGAAATTTGAGTTATATTTCTTAGAAGGAAATACATTGTTAGAAATGTTTCAATTTATTTAATTTCTTTTATCTCTCTCTGAATCCCATCTCTCTTTCCCAATCTCTGTTTCACTTTCTGTACATGATTTAAAATTAATTTGAACGTCCTGGTTCAGTTTCTGCCTCACTCCATGAGATTCTTCAAACTGATGGTTTGCAGAGCCTTGCCCAGCTCTCTCATGCCGTAGAAGCCCGGTAAAGGGTGTCACACTGGATCAGAGTTAGATTTAAGAAAGTTGCGCTCAAAAGCCTGTAAGAACTTTGTGGGAAGCTGTTAGTGGGGTGGAAAGCAAGTGCCATTCCTTTGCTGCTGGATGCAAAGTCAGGACTTTCAATGGTGTTTTGGTGATATTGAGATGCTCACCTGAAAGGAGTACTCAAGGATTCACTTGCCGAAAGTTTTGTCATTCTAGAAAAGGGTTCAGAACTGCTTCAAATCAAGTTTGTTCAGAAAGCTTAATAATTTGCATTAATAGGAAAAAGGGAAGTGCAGAGGAGAATGTTTTTAGGATGTATGTTCCAATTTTTTTTTGTACAAATAAAGAACACAAACCTGTACAGAGAAGGTAGGATTGTTTTTATTTTCCAGTCACATGTAAACTTGCTATTTTTCACATCCACGTTTATCACTGAGATGTTCAACCGCTGATAGCTACAAGGTGACTCATTTGGAAATGGTGCAGATGGCCATTCTGTCCCTTCCTGAACAATGTCAAAATAAGTGTTAAGGTACTATTATATTACTAAATTTCCATAATGTGATATCAACATCAAGAAAGATGTCTGTAGCACTATTCCAGTGAAGTTATTCTCTTTTGGACTCATGATTGAGGCTTGATCACAAATGTGCATCCAATTTCAAAGTGAGAGGTTTCAGAAAAAAAAATTGAAAATAAAAGCAAAGTGCCTACTTTCTGTTAACCAGCAGCATTTTATTTCAGCAGTAGTTCATACTGAAAGTGCATGCCTCTATATATTGATTTTTATTAACAGCTATTCATCTTGTTGCAATATAATTCTAGTAAAATTCTTGCATTGCTCCATTTGAGCTACAGAGAATGTCAGGCTGGCTAGTTTTAACTTGTTTGTTTCCAGGATTTCAAAATGTTTAAATTGTTCTCAAAACTGGCTGGTATATAACTGTGTTTTCTGTCAATTCCAGTGATTTGTCATCCTAACCAGTTCCGCTGCAACAGTGGTCAGTGCATTTTGAAGAAGCAACGTTGCAACTTATTTCCAGATTGCCACGATGGGTCAGATGAACTACTTTGCGGTTAGTATCTGTTCATCCACTCAATAGGTTTTGGACTTCAGTGGCCCTTGGGATGCATTGAGGAGAACATGTTCTGGCTCTTGAAGCAGAACATGTAAAGCATTCTTTTGAAAGATGATCCAAATTTTTTTTTAAAAAAAGTCATGTTTATTTTGATATACTTGTGACCATTAAAATGATGAATGGAAAGTTCCAATTTTTCCACACCCAGTTTCTGCTTCACTCACCCTGTTTAGGTGTAGCATACAGATGTTACTGCATCAATATGTTTCCATTTTCCACAATGGCTCTCATTATGGCTTGAATTGGAATGCTACTAAATTAAAACAGATGCAATCTTTGCAGGATTTCACTTGAGGCTTGTTTATATGCATGTCAAATCAATGTAGCTGTGTAATTATATGCCCTAAATGTTTTGCTTTCCCTATTGGTTATCTACAAATAAATATTCAATTTTGAAGAAAAGCAAAATTACACATTTTATTACTGCGGTATAAAAATACCACTCTCTAACATCATCAGAACTTCCCAGTAATGGCTCACAACCAATTGAAGTGCAGTTGCCTTTCTTTGTAAGACAAACAAGTTATTTACAGCAAGGTCCCACCAACAGTTAATGAGATGGATGAAGTTAAACTGTTACTAGTTGAGGAGGTAATATTGGCTATGGCACTATTTCCTTTTTAAATGGTGTCATGGGATAGTAATTATACTTCCAGACAGACTGGATCTTGATTTAATATTTTGTTCCCAAAACCCCTCTCCTGCGCTTAAGTAAGAATTTTGTTTATACAATGAACTCCTGAACTAATTCTGAGCTGGGAGTGCTACCAACACAAGGCAGACTCATATTTACCAGTTTAAAATTGACATTCCATTTTTCTCAGAAGTTTTTCATATTGTTGTACACTAGTCGGTTCACTTGGAGACCTTGAGTGAGTCCTTGAGTACTCCTTCTTTCAGGTGAGCATCTCAATATCACCAAAACACCATTGAAAGTCCTGACTTTGCATCCAGCAGCAAAGGAATGGCACTTGCTTTCCACCCCACTGACAGCTTCCCACAAAGTTCTTACAGGCTTTTGGAATTAATATTAATATGTTCTGATTTTATTTATCATGATTCAGTTCATCTTGAAATGACTTTTCAACTAAATCTGTTCACTTCCCAGCAGAATTGGCTAAAGCTTCAGTGAATGAGTTCCAGTCCCATAGCAGTGCAATTGGACCTGTCATTGGTATAATCCTTTCACTCTTTGTAATGGGTGGTATGTACTTCGTCTGTCAGCGAGTCGTCTGTCGACGCTACAAGGGACCGAATGGACCTTTTCCACATGAGTATATCAGTGGAGCCCCACATGTTCCCCTAAATTTTATTGCTCCCAGCAGCTCACAGCATGGCACTTTCACTGGTAAGGAGCCCTCCATATTATCCCTGATAATTGATTTTGGTGTTTGCTTTGCATGATTGATTCAAATTGAGGTGTAATTTGTATATTTTGGCACAATATTGTGCAAATTAACAAATAGCATCCCTGGGCTCCTGTAATATTGTCTTATAATTTAAAGAAAATGATGTTTATACAATGCTAGTAACTAGCAATAGGTAATCATGCCTCATATTATGTTTTATAAATGCGAGTTAATAAATTTTCAAAGCTTGTTATTTTAGTGTTTTTTCGCCAATAGACAACTGGCTGAGCTATTTTTATTCGGAAAAGCAATTAGTCTGGATGTCTGGAAGGATTTTATAGCTTGACTACGTGAGATTTTTTGTATTATTATTCAGTATAATTAATATTTTAATTTCTGGTCTGTCCTGAATTAATTGATCATAGCTGGGACAGCAATCAGCTGCTACAGAGAGGGAAAATCAGCCAATCGTTCTATGACCCAAATGGGAAAATGTATATTTGTGAAAGTCAGATGAAGACAGGACCAGACATCACTGTGACACTCTGTCATGGTCAGAACGCACTCTGTATAGACTGAACTGAAGGGAACGGACCATGAAATTCATGAAGCTACACCCCAATTTAAGTTGGCACTTTAAGATGTAGAAGCATATTGCTACTGCAGTCAGATTTGATGTTGCATTAGAATGGAAGCTTCAGTTGTACAGAAGTGGTTTGGAGAATGTTTACCAGACTAATATCTGCAATGGGTGGTTTGTCTTAAGAGGAAGGGTTGGACAAATTAAACTTGTATTTACTGGAGTTGAGAAAATTAAGAAGCAACTTGACTAAAACATTAAAAATTCTGAGGGGTGAATGTTCCCTCTTGTGGGAAAATCAAGAATTAGGGGTCACTGTTTAAAGGATTGCCCATTCATGTAAATTTTTGTAAGCAGTTTCAGCTTAGCTCATGGTAGGTGAGATTCCACATTATAGAAACATAGAAGCTAGAAGCAGGAGTAAGTCATTCGGCCCTTCAAGCCTGCTCCACCATTCGTTTTGATCATGGCTGATCATCGAATTCAAGATCCTGATTCCACTTCTCCCTGTATCTCTTTAGTCCCTGGAGCTTTATCCAATTTCTTTTTGAAATCAGACAATGTTTTGGCCTCAACTACATTCTATAGTAGTGAATTCTATACATTCATCTCTCTCTGGATGAAGAAATTTCTCCTTACCTCAGTTCTTGTCTATGACCACCAGTTATGAACTCCACCATTGGGAACATTCTTTCCGAATCAACCCTTTCTAACTCTGTTAAAATTTCATAAGTTTCTATGAGGTCCTCTCTCACTTTTCTAAACTCCAGTGAATATAACTGACTTAGTCTCTCCTCGTATGACAGACCTGCCATTCCAGTAATCAGCCGGGTAAAGCTGAGGACATCCTTCCTCAGATGAGGACACCAAAACTGTACACAATACTCTACTCACCAACGCCCTATACAATTGCTATAAAATATCCCTAACCCTATACTCAAATCCTCTCACTATGAAGGTCAGCATTTGTTTTCTTTAATACCTGCTGTACCCACATGCCTACTTTCAGCAACTGGTGCTTGAGGACACCAAAGTCTCACTGAGTATCTACCTCTCTCAATTTACACATATTCAAGTAATAATCCGTCTTCCTATTATTGCTACCGAAGTGGATAACCTCGCGTTTATCCACATTATACTACATCTGTCATGCAGATGCCCATACACTCATCCTATCCAAGTCACAGTGAAGCATCTCTGCATCCTCCTCACAGCTCACCTCCCCATCCAACTTTGTATTATCTGCAGATTTGGAGACGATACATTCAGTTTCCTCTTCCACATCATTAATATATAATGTGAACAGTTGGGGTCCTGGCACAGATCCCTGTGGAACCCCACTAGTCACTGACTGCCAATCAGAAAAGACCCTTTTATGCCAACTCTTTGCCTCTTATTTGCCAGCTTTCTATCAATCTCAAGACATTACCTGCAATCCCATGTGTGTTAACTCTGCATCGTAGTCTGTTATGTGAGACCTTGTTGAAAGTCTAAATAAGCCTAGTCTAAATTGACCTAGTTGAACAACCTAGTCAAGTCTAAATTCAAAACAGATGAGTTTTTTTTGAGGGATGTGTGTCTTGGAGTTTTGGCTATATTCTTGATAAACAAGGGGGTGAAAAGATTATCAGGGGTAGATAGGAATGTGAACTTGAAGTTAGTCAGACCAACTATGATTTTGTTGAGCAGCCTTGAAAGGCCAATGGCCTACTTCTGCTCCTAGGTTATATTGAGATTTCACAACTCAGTAAAATGTAAAGGTTATGTAACTATTTTCATTTAAATGTGTGTAAAATGATCTCTGAAGTCTGGAATGAAAATACTAATATATGATTCCATTTTTTTTTGGAGTCCTTTGTGCAGACTTTGTGACTTCTGTTTTGTCCTGTACAGGAATGTCATGTGGCAAGTCCATGATCAGCTCCATGAGTTTAATGGGAGGGAGCAATGGGGCCCCACTGTATGATAGAAATCATGTGACCGGGGCCTCCTCCAGCAGTTCATCAAGTACAAAAGGAACCTTCTATCCACAGGTATGCACTTCTATATGTTCAGTATCCATGTCAGTTATAAGAATACGCCTCCTCAAACTCATGTATTCAGCTCATGTATTTACATACAGCAATGGGAGCGAATTCATAAAAGATTCCCTGTTGATCGAGCAGGACGTTTTCTAAATGAACATTTGTTTCAATGTGATTTAGGGCATTTAATGTAGATCTATATTTGAAGTTGCTTCTTTGTCAGTGCATAATGTACTTCAGTGAGGATACAAGGAACCTACAAAGGGATACAGTTGGGTTAAATGAATGGGCAAACATTTGGCAGATGGAGAATAATGTGAGGCTGTATGCTGATGGGAATAATTAAAAAGTAGAATTTTACATAAGTGGGGAAAGAGGACTGCAGAATGCTGTGGTACAATGGGATATGAGTGTCCTTGTACGTACATCACAAAATATTAGCATGCTGATACAGCAAGTGATTAGGAAGATAAATTGAATATTATCCTTTGTTGCAAGAAGGATAGAATGTAAAAGTAGGATGGTTCTGCTCTAAATGTGCAGCACATTGGTGAGAACATAATCTGCAGTACTGTATACAGTTTTGATCTCCTTAGTTAAGAAGGAATATACTTAGACTAGAAGAAGTTCAGAGAAGGTTCACTATGCTGGTTCCTGGGATGAAGGACTTGTCTTCTGATAATAGGTTGAACAAGGTGGGCCTATTACTAATTTAAGTACAGAAGAATGAAAGATGACCTTATTGAAATACATTGGATTCTGATTTGCCTTGACAGGGTAGATGTTGAAGAAGTGCTCCCCTTTTTGGAGAAATTTAAACTGAGGGCACAGTTTTAAAATAAGGGGTCTTGCATTTAAGATAGAGATGAGGAAGAACTTCTTTGCTGAGAGAGTCAGGGGTTTTGGAATTTCCTTCCACAGAGAGCAGTGGATGCTGGGTCAGTGAATATATTCAATTTTTGAGCTACAAGGGAGCCAGTGGCTATGGGAGACAGGCAAGAATGTGGAGATCAGCCATGATCTAATTAACTGGAGGCACAAGCTCAATGGGCTGAATGCCTTCCAGCCCCCACCAGCAATCCACTGAAATCTCCGTTCACTCCAGCAGGACTAGAGAATGCTGCCAGCATAAAGAGCTGGAAAATTCTGGTCCTGCTCCTATTTCCTCCTAACACAGAGCAAGTTTCTGCTGCATGCTGTTTAGATTATCTCTAAATAAGAAAGTTTTATGTTTGGACAACTGAAAGCTGAAATGTCTTAGCAAAAATATTTTATTTCAAATCTTTGTAGTGGAAAGGATTGTGTGGAATATCTATCCACATTGCCTTTCTATTGTAGTGCCTCCTTATCTCAGTTACTAGGAAGGGCATAAGATTCAGATAGGGCACCTCCTCTTCCTGTGTGGTGGGAACCAATGCCAATGGCATGTTACTTCAGTGCTATCACTGCCAGTTTTTCAAGACATTAAAATAAATTTGGTTGAATCCACAGAAAACAGAGATATTGTGCTGCCTTGTATTTGAGAACTTTAACTTCAGGTTAAGTACCAACAACAACTTGCATCTCTCCCCTCTCTCAGCTTTTCCCATATTATGCAGGTCACCACAGTGCTGATTGATTAGTCTTCACTATCTTCACTCATATCACCATTAATGTGACAATTTGGCAGTTGGTCAGATGCCCTCCTTTGCCCATTTATCTGGGCAAGGGACCTGCACTGATACACACTATCTGCACCATTGGCTGGATTCTTTTGTGGACTCGAACCCAGAGCATTCTGGTGCAGAAGCAGAGACACTACTGCTTGAGCCACAAGACTCAACAGCTAGCATTTCTAACAACATCTTTAATTCATCAAGCATCCAAGGAGCATCATTATACAAAATTTACACCAAGCCACAAAAGGCAATAAAATGGCAGGTGACCAAAAGCCTGGTCTAAAGGATAGGTTTCAGTGATCATCTTAAAGAGAGAAGGAGAGGCTTAGGAAGGAATTCCAGAGGCTTGGACTTCAGCAGCTAATGGTGCCGCTACCATAAGTGGAGCAATTAAAATCAGAAATGTTCAAGAGGCCAGAATATGAAGAACGCAGGTATCTCGGAGGGTTGTGAGGCTGAAGGAGATTCCAGAGATAAGCAGGGTCCAGGCCACCAGGGTGGTAATTTTAAAATTAAGGTGTTGCTAAACCAGGAGCTAATGTAGGTCAGCAAAAACAGGGCCAATGGGACTTTCTCTCCCCATTGAACATTACATGATAATTCATGCTTTTTAAAGTGGGATAAGGCATAGAGGACAGTTCTTCTGGTACTGGAAATTGAAATTTAAAGTTGTTTTGGTTTGAAGATCATAGTTTGGTTCTTCTCTTCCTTGTGCTCAATTTTAGTATGCCATTGGCAAAGTTCACTTACAGTGCCCGCAGTGGAGGAGAAGATAGAAAGGGTTTTTTTTAATTAAATGTGGAGCTGCTAAATAACTGGGCCAAATTCAAACTGAACTTAATATTCTGGTGATATTACTAGTGATGTTTGATTTGATTAGTGAATGTTGCCCTTCATTGACAGATTTAGGTGATCCTAGAAATAATTTTAGTTGTCGGCTAATAACAGCAAGAACTTGCATCTTCATAGATCCTGCAATCCAGAAAATGTTCTGTGCAGTGAAGCATAAGGGGGAGCAAGAGGAGGGGTAGAGAAACAAGAGCAGAGCCTAAAAAGGAGAAATTAAGAGGAATAACCAAAAGTTTTGGTCAGAGGTGAGATCAAAGGAGGTGTTTAAAGGATTAGAGCGAGAAAATTCCAGAAATTGGGACATGTGCGGCTAAAAGCACAGTCGCAGTTTTTGAGGGATTGGAGAGGGCAGGAAGTTGAATAAGTAGCCTGCTTCCAAAGATAGGAGAGTTGAGATTAGGGTTGGAAGGAGTTACAGTGATTCATTAGTGTAGATTGGGCTGGTGGTAGGTGGGTGATGGATATCAGCTCCACTGACCTAATGACATTAGTGAGAGCAGAGTCACCAGGGAAGGTGCACTTTGCAAAGGTAGTCAATGGACAATACTGAAGCAGCAAGCTACATGAACTTATTTTCTTCATTTTGGTCAATGAGGAATGACTGGTTGTACAATGGAAGCTTTCATTTGAAATTTGGGAAGGAAAATCTATGATCAAATGGGTTGATCTTGGTGTTTGTTTAGTTAGTTGATTCTCAGCACTTGCCCTGCAAAACAAAACATTAAATGTTTAAAATCAATTATCTGTTTAATTACAATCCCAAACGTTCTGACTTATTTATTTATTTTTCATAGATTTTAAACCCACCTCCATCTCCAGCCACTGATCGTTCACTCTATAATACCGAAGTGTGCTACTCCTCCAACAGTCCTTCCACGACCAGGTCTTACAGGTGGGAAAAGGCACATGTTTCTGGCTGCTTAAAATCTATTTGTCATTAATTGTTACAAAAACATTTAAAGGGCACAGGTGCAGGCGAGTATTGTAATGGCTGAGATGCTGAAGTTCTCAATGCTGAATATAGCAGAAAATTTATTGTGTGTTCATTAAACTCAATGAAAAGTTCACATTCTCAGCTTACGGATGAGCTTTCATTAGGCCATTTGTTTTAACTTCTGCACTCATAAAGCCTTTCTCCAAATGTTTAGAAACTACCGCTTTAGATCAATAAATATTCCACAGCCAGTTCTCATGAACACCAAACTGTTGTTGAATTTTTGCCCTCCGTCTTTTGTCAATTCAGAAACGGCCCAGATTGGATCTGGAACGATTTGATATGGATGATTGAAATGTGTGTGACCACACGGGAAGCTACTCCTCCTGTGCACTGTGAAAGTACCTTGCTGAGGGAAAATTAAATCAACTTCTGAATCTGTCCATCTGTCTGCATTATTTTAGGAAAATGTATCTTATGAAAATTCATAGAAATAAAAATGACAGATGCCATCATAAATGTAGCTGCAGGGGTAGAAATTGAGACCATAACTGAGTTCAGCAATTTAAATGAAAGAAAATCACAATTAAATAATAAATTAATGTTACAGATCATTGGGGGGCTTAGTATAACTCAATTGTATTTTGATGTTGGCAATCTAGTGCATTGATGGTGACTTTTAAAGAAGCCATATACTAAAACTGTGCAGTCAACATCTTATTTATTTGGCACCTTTAATGTAATGAAATGTCCTAAGGCGCTTCATGGGAGCACAATAAAACAAAGAATAATACTGAGCCACATAAGGACATGTAGATTCGATGACGAAAAGTTTTGGTCAAAGAGGTAAGTTTTAAGGAATGTTTAAGGAGGAAATCGAGGTAAAGAGACAGGTGCAGGGAGATTTGATCACCCCCACAACGTCCAAGGGGAATCAGTGATCTCCCAGTGAGGCTCATTGAGTTCCCTTGGTTACAGGCTTGGCCTGTCCAACTGGATCTTATTAACTGAATCTTTCATAAGGCAGGCCCAGGATTGGTCCTGCTAAACTGTAGTCCCAGGTAGGGCTGAGTGTCTGTACGCCATGGTTGTGTTTTTACTTTGCATGCTGTAATAAACTATGTTCCTCTCCAGTCGCACTTCCTGAGTTATTACAGGAGGATGTTCTAGCAGTTTGGGCCCACACAACTGAAGACATGGCTACCAATCCTGGACCGATTAAAATTAAAATCGAGTGTGCACATGTGACCTATGGTGGAGAAATGTGGGGCCTGTGGAGATTACAGAGATGGGGAGTGGCAAGGCCATGGAGGGGCTTGAAAAAAGGGATGAGAATTTAAAAATAAAAACAGAGCTTGACTTGGTCGTGTAGGTCAACAAGCACAGGGCTGATAGGGGAATGGGACTTGGTGCAAGTTAAGACATGGGCGGCAATAAAGTTGAGTAAGCAAATATTGGCTTGAAACTAGGATTCTCTCAAGTTTTATATTCTGATTTCTCAGTATACCTTCACGTGGAGATAACTTGCAAAGGGCAGCTATTTCCTCACAAGAACTAAATGAAAATCAGAGAACCCAACCACAAGCCTCACAGCAATTGTAGGATAATAATCATCAAGGTCAGGCTGCAGTGTGAGATTTCAGCCAAGAAAATTGCATGCTGTAAGGAGGTAGCAGGAAAGGGGGAATAAATGCTTTTAGTTTAATCTCATTGGTAAAAGGTGTTGATTTTTTTTAAAGTTAACCCACATCAATGTGCTACATGAAAGTAAAATGCCTTGTGATTTTAATTTCAATCAGAATAATGTTGCCAAGTCTGTGAAGTAGCTAATTAAATTGCATTTACATGAGCCTCTCCATCTCCAAGTAAAGCATGATACAGTAGCCTTCATTAGTCCACCATCATGTCTGTCAGTAGGTAAGGTGGAGGCTGGAGAGCAGGAGATGGACCACTTGAATTAGTTCATTAATGAGCAGTATGAGTGCATTCAGTTTACAAATCTAGAAGATGTAAGGTAAATTGCACACCTTAAATCTTGGCTTTGGCGTGTAGTTTTTGACTGTTGAAATGATTGAAACAGAAACTCAACATTACTTTTCAATTTTACAGACATTATATTATGCAAAGTGTGGCGCCACCTACAACTCCGTGCAGCACTGATGTGTGTGATAGTGATTATACCACAAGCCGGTGGAAGAGTCCCAAGTACTACGTGGATCTGAACTCCGACTCGGATCCTTACCCACCACCCCCTACCCCTCGAAGTCCATACATGTCAGCCGAAGAGAACTGTGAAAGTTGTCCGCCATCACCTTCCACAGAACGAAGCTACTTTCATCTCTGTCCTCCCCCTCCATCTCCCTGTACAGATTCCTCATGACCCTATCAAAAGAAACATTTTTATAATTCTGTACATAGCTTTAAATACAAACAGAGAGAAAGTATATTTTATGAATTTAAAATAACAGACGGGTGGGATTATTCAAATGACAAGTGTACAGAGAATATGCGCTAATCGATAGGGGCAATGGAGTTTTGTACAGTTGAAAAGAAAAATATTTATATGTCTTTTTTTCTTGAGTAAATACACCATTTACATCTTTGTGCCATATGCTCATTATACCGAACAAAGGAGAAGCAAAAGATTCACAAATGCTAGCACAGACAAAATGGGCCAAGTGGCCTTATTCCACACCCTACAATTTTAGTTAGGCAAAACTATATTAGAAATGAAATTACAGGATGCCATATTCATGGATACTAAGTGGACAACTGTTTATTTTATACTTTTTCTACATATTTATCAAAATTATACCTGCTGCACAGTGGAATTTTAATGTTTCATTATTGATATTTCCAATCAGAATGTCACCACATTCTGATCTGATGACACACATTATTGTGTTAAGGATGCGATACATACAATCCTCTGACAATTACATAACCTTGAAAATAAACCACTAGCCAGAACTTTTGTACGTTTAGTGTCATTGTGGGTTAGCATACTATTCTTTCATGTCAAGTACCTGTGTTTGGATTCAGCTGAAGTTGATGACATTGAAGTCTGTTTATATTTGTTGTTTCTAAGGATACTAAGAAATTAATTTGAGCAGTATCAGTTCAACTCAGAGGGTTCAGGTTCAAGGCAGAATAATAATCCATAATCTATTGTAAATTTATACTGCCAAGCAGAGGATTCCTGATGTGAGAAATAATAGTATCACACAGGTAACTTTTAAGGAGTGCACCTCTTAGGTTCAAATTAAAAAATGTTGAGCTAAATAGAAGGATTTTACACTATATCAGACCTAAGGGTACTTGACGATGCCTCTACCTGTCGGTGGTTATAAAAAAAAGTTCCATCTTAACAGAGATTTTCCTCAGTTTGTTGGGCACAGGATTCTCCAACAAAAGATTACAGGGCAAAAGTTCTAGTTGATTGTTGTGTGATTTGTATTTTAACATTAAATTATTTATCATGGATAATAAACCAATCTTTTTCTTTAGAAATTATTTTAATGTTTGGCTTTTTTTCCTTTGCTTGTATGCACAAAAGTCGTAGCTGTCACTACTGAAATATTTGAGGAATGCCCATTGTAAATAAATTAAAAGACCTGCACACTAATAATAAATACCTAAGATTTTGTTGAATCGAAAGCTGCCTTATTTATCATTAGCATGAACGTGCATGCTTGTACCACTAATTTGCTATGGTAGCGTTAAACTTAAGATGAGGGACTTTTGCCTTTTGAGATCATTGTGGTATGCAGAATCTGTAATTCCAAAAAAGAGTCTTTTATGAAAAGATGTCATAATATCTTTTTACTTTTTAAACAGTTACAAGGCTTTCCATTCTTAAATTTATCACTTAGCACTATAGAGGTTAAAAGTATATTTTATCTAAATTCATTACGTTATTTATAAAATTCACAGATTATATGTATAATTTTCAGCAGCACCATTCTCTCTGTATTGTTTCTGTGCATTGACACTAGCCATAAATTGAAACAAAACTTATACAGAACTTTATTACTGGAATTTTACTGCCTCACTTGCCCAAGGCTCCTAAGATCCCACCCGAGGCCAATGGAGAGTGCTGTTTTGCGAGTTGGGGCGGGCGTGATGGTAAAATTCTGGTAAGAATTTTCTTTTTTTCTATTATCTATTAAAATAATTGTGATCACGTTTTAGGCAAAGTCCCATAAAATGTGTAGAACCCAGTTTGCTGCATTTACATGAAGTGTTCTGTTTTTGTCTGTTATTTGAATGATCTAATTGTTACAGGGAACTTTATGTCCTTGTATTTCAAAATATGCTTGGCTTTTTGGGGTGAAATATGAGCATATAGCTGACCTACCTATCTCTGAAACATTGTACATTAAAGCAGAGATACAAACTTCAGATTGTTCTCTTTTCCAGTTTTTAACGTTTTATACTACAGTACTCTTGTGCATATATTTTAAGATCATCCTTCAAGGAAATATGAAACCTTGTTGATGTAATTATATAGTAGCCTTATTAAGGGAGAAGTGCTGTTTCATCAGTATAATTTTGTTTTCATTGATTTTGGTGCATACTGTTCAGATCGACCACAAATGCAAATCAAAACCCTTAAAAGACTGAGGCAGAAATAGTATAAATTAAGCAGATAAGAGATTGCATACTTTAGCATTCTTTGGTTTTATTTTGTGTATCTGTCTCGGGTTTTCTACCAAATTTCAAATATTTCTTCATTATCAATTGAAATTGAGTAGTTTGTGGAGAAATGCCAAATACAATTGGACTTGAAAGATGCACAGTAATCATGCTTTTAAATTGTTAGGGTGTTACTATAGTATCAGTGAGATTATGTGAAAGCATTAGTGTCAACAATTTGGGAGGGTAGGAGGAGGCTATATTTACTATGGAAAACTATTAGCCCCAGTATAACCTCCGCCCCCAGTGCATGGTATCTCTTGTTTATGACGAGAAAGCCCCTCTCTATTGCTGATCTGGAAAAGTCTAATATTGCCAGCTTCACTTTTTTGGCAGGTTTTAATGGTGCTTTACATAAAATTCTTGTAAGTAATCACTAGTTAGCTCAGTATGTTTGTGACAAAACATATCATTCAGTTTCTGTTTATGTATTGTCCACTTTAGAGAATCATTGCTTTGTTTCTACATTATATCCTTTCAGCCCAGTAAGTCTGGGATTGCGTTTCTTGCACATGACAAAACTGCCATGCAATTACCCATTTTATATTCCTGTTTTCAAGCAATAATCCAATTTCCTTTTTAAAGAAAGGTTTTTGCTTCAACAAGCAAGTTGAAAAGTTCCAAATTCTAACCACTAAGAGACTATTTCTTGACCTTTCTCATTAAATGTACCTCACTTTGTTGCTATCTGTTTCCACTGGTTCAAATCAATTGCTATTAAACTTCACGCAACTCTTAATTATTTTGAAGACCTCCATCAAGTCAGGTAAATTAAAGCAGAAATTGCTGAAAATGCACAATAGATAAATTAGCATTAATGGACATAATAAATAAGTTAACAGAATCCTTCAACAGAACTGAAAAATGAACAAGCATTGAAAAACGTCAGGCTGACGTTAACCAAATACTGAAAGAAAGACATTATGATCATAATAATAAAGGTTTACCATTTTAAGCTACCAGTACATTAGATCACTCTCAAACAAGGGGGGATAGCGAGAACTGCTGCTGGAACCTCACTGATGCTGCTTTTCATTCAGCCACCAGGTGGTGCAAAAGAGCAAACCAGCAAAACTCCCCTGTTGCTTATGTTCAGCATTCTTCCCCACTACTCAAATTTTTGACAAAGCTAAGGTAAAAGACTTGCTATGTGGGGAATCATGAATATAAATATGACTAATTATGTGTGGCCTGATATGTTTGAGCACCAATATACAGTACCACTATTGTAGATAATCAGATAGATTGGCTTGCTGGACCAAATGTCTTCTCCTATGTGAAATCTTTAGGCCGTAATTCTCCAACCTTGCCTGCAGCTGGGATTCTCAATCCCATTGCAGTGAACGGAGTTTTTGCTGAGCACCAAATTCTCCGTTCTCGCTGTCAGCAGTGGTGGGGTATACGAGACTGGAAAATTCCAGCCTTAGTATGTTAACTCCTGATCACCTGGACCATTAGACTTAATTATCTGGCCACTCTTCATAAATGCTGATAGTTTGACATGTTTCCTTTCGTCTTGATGTGAAACAATCCCTTGCAAAACAATTTGTGATGAATACACTATTCCTACATCATTCCCTGAAAGTGCTGGTACATGGGGAGGTAGTCAGTATGAGTGCAAGAAGTAGAGGTTAATTTATACAAAATATTGGTTACATCGACTAAGAGTATGAAATCTGGGAATTCGGATACATAAATCAGTTTAAAAAGTAGCATTACAAGTTGATAAAGCCATATGGAGTGCAACTTCATAGAATATAAAAATGGAAAGTAAGGTTAAATTTATGTAGAATCATGGTTAGAACACAAGAGCTAGTTCTGTGAGCACTTCTGATCTCCATGCTACAAAAATGGATACTATCACACTGGAGAAATTCACAGAGATGTTACTAGAATTGTGGGATGCTACAATTTAGAATGGTTGAGTAGGCTTGGGGCTCTTTTTGCTGGAAAAGAGAACAGATTGACCTGTTTAAGCTTATGAAAGGTTTCAAAAAGGCTTAGTTTCCACTTGTGAATGAGTCCAGACAAAGCAAGTAAATACCAAGTAGCCACTAACGGATGAAATAAAGATTTAGGAGGAATTTTCAGTGGTGAGAATGTAAACCTTGGTGCCACGTGGATGGTTAAAGCATGTAGCGTTGACACACTTACAGGGAGACTTGATGTGTAAGTAGGAATGTAGGCAGGGTGAAAAGAGGTAATTAGAATAGAAAACTGAATTTGGAGTATAAATATCAATTGAGTCTCTTTGGGTCAAATGACCACTTTTGTGTCGTAGTTTCAATATAAAAACCACAGTGTAATTATTGTGTGCAATTTTGGGTTCCTTATCACAGAAAAGGCATTAAAGTCATAGAAAGCAAACAATACAGTTTCACCAAGATGATGTCAAGTTGGGAAGTTTTCCATTGTTTGCAGAGGAGGCTGAAAAATTGTAATATAGGTTTTCAAACTTTCTGAAATGTTTTGATTCTAAATTGGGAAAAACTACTTCCTACAGGTGGAAGTCAGTGACAAAGGACCATTCGTTTAAAAGAGTAAGGAAAGAGGTGGGAGAAAAGTTTTAAGGCATGGAATATTTTGCCACAGTCGTTGAGACAAAAACTATTTAAGAGAAAATAGATGCATTTTGAAAAGTGCAAGGCCGAGAAAAGAGCATGGAAGAGAGAAGAGTATGATTAGTTCTGGATCACTGTTGCAAAGAGGCAGTATTGGACAAAATTGTTTGCTTTGTAAAATTTAAGAGGTAATGTTACTTCTGACAGCAATTTATTTATTCATTAGCTTCAATGGAAATACTGTTTTAACATGTAATTTATATTTTTTCTAAAAGTAATCCCCCCCATGGTTACTCACTGTTAGCATGATTTTTTTTCCTTTAGTAATGGTTTTAAATTTTAGATCTAAGACAAACATTTAAGTTGGCCAGCTTTAAATTCTGAAAGTTAATTCTGATAGGTTTGCTAAACTATCACTGGTAATTTCAATTGTAATTGGAAACTACAGCTTGTCTCTGCCCACAATCCCAACCCACACATCAATGTTGTGCTGCCTTTGACAAGATAGTAACGTCATTAAAGTTGCTGTCTCACAGTGGGGCTTGTCAAACAAGCTGAAGTTTGTAAACAAATTGCTTTATTAATTACTATAATGGTTGCAGCAAGAAACAAGAAAGCATATCAACTGACTTGATATCTTAAAAGCTGCTCAACTGCATGGGATTTCTGCAGCACAAAAAATTGTGCGATTTAACACAAGAATAATAGACTGATTGTAATAATGAGTGACCTGGTCTCCTTTTAACTTTATAACTGGCAACGGATATAGGCTTGCCTTTACTTTCTTAGTCACCAGGTTTTTCTTTATGTTGAATGATATTTGTCTGTAATGTTTAAATTTATGGCCAACATTTGGCCTGTTCTCTCCCTCGGCTCCTGGTGCTCGCATGTTGAAATATTTTGCTTGTAATTCTTTGTATAAATATTTGTAAAGACAACATCAGATCACTACATTTGTAATAAAAATGCTGTTGATTTTTATAATAAAATGTTTTATTTTAAAATCTGTATTTTTTTGGTCACTTGAACTTTTTATTTTGAATGCAGTGCAGAAAGGACAGAACACTGAAGAGAAATCAGCAATAAAATAAAAGAAAATAAAAACAAATTATTGCAGAGGCTGGAAATCTAAAATGAACCAAAATGCTGTAAAAAGAATCGTATATCTAGGACTGTAGATAGGGCTTTAAACTAATTAGGGCAGGGGTGGGAGAAATTACAATGTCTAAAGTAAAAGAGAGGGTATGGGCACGGGAAAATGTTGAGGATGTCCCAATAATAAAGGGAGAAGGGGGCATGAGAAAGGTTGGTAGCGTTCCTTCAAATAGGGTCCAGATAAAGGCTGGGATAAAAACACTTTACCTGAATGCACGAAGCATTCGGAACAAAGTGAATGAGCTGGTGGCGCAGATTAGCACAAATGGATATGATCTGGTGGCCATTATGGAAATGTGGTTGCAGGGTGGCGGACTGGGAACTGAATGTCCAGGGGTATCAAGTGTTTAGGAAGGATAGACGGGAGGAAAAAGGGGGTGGGATAGCTCTGCTGATTAAGGATAATATCAGGGCAGTAGTAAGGGAAGATGTAGGCTCCAAAGAGCAGAACGTGGAATCATTGTGGGTGGAGATAAGGAATAGTAAAGGGAGGAAGACGCTGGTGGGTGTGGTCTACAGACCCCCAAATAATAACTTGCAGGTGGGGCAGGCTATAAACACAAATAAATGATGCGTGCAGAAATGGAACGGTGATAATTATGGGGGATTTCAATCTACATATTGATTGGTTGACCCATGTCGGACGCGGTGGGCTTGAGGAAGAGTTCTTGGAATGCTGCCGGGATAGTTTCCTTGAACAGTGTGTGACGGAACCAACGAGGGAGCGAGCTATCTTAGATCTGGTGTAATGTAATGAGGCAGGTAGAATTAGGGACCTTGTTGTGAGGGACCCTCTTGGGAAGAGTGATCATTGTATGGTTGAGTTTTTGATGCAGATGGAGGATGAGAAAGTAGGGTCCCAAACCTGTGTCCTCTGTTTGAACAGAGGGGAGTACGATAGGATGAGAGAGGAATTGGCAAATGTAGGCACAGATTGGTCGGTAGGACTGCTGAGGAATGGTGGAGAATCTTTAAGGAGATCTTTTTCAGTGCTCAGCAGAAATATATTCCAATGGTAAAGAAGGAACGTAGGAGAAGGGATAATCAGCCATGGTTTTCGAAGGAAATAAAGGAGAGTATTAAATTAAAAGCTGATGCGTTTAGAGTGGCTAAAAGTAGTGGGCAAAAGGCAGGGAATTATAGGCCAGTTAGTTTAACGTCAGTTGTTGGAAAAATGCTTGAATCGGTCATCAAAGAAGAAATAGCGAGGCACCTAGAAAAGAATTGTTTGATAGAGCAGACGCAGCATGGATTCGTTAAGGGGAAGTCATGTTTGACAAATTTATTGGAATTCTATGAGGATGTGACTAGTGCAGTAGACAGAGGGGAAGCGGTGGATGTAGTGTTTCTCGATTTTCAAAAGGTGTTTGATAAGGTGCCGCACAAAAGGTTGCTTCAGAAGGGTTGGGGGTAAGGTGTTAGAGTGGATAAAGGATTGGTTGTCTAATAGGAGGCAGAGAGTTGGTATCAATGGGTGCTATTCTGATTGGCGGTTGGTAACTAGTGGAGTGCCGCAGGGATCGGTGCTGGGGCCTCAGCTATTTACCATTTATATAGATGATCTGAAGGAGGGGGCTAAGTGTAGGGTGACGAAATTTGCTGATGACATGAAGATGAGTGGAAAAGCAAATTGTGCAGAGGGTGTGGAAAGTCTTCAGAAGGATCTAGATAGGCTGAGCTAGTGGGCGAGGACCTGGCAGATGGAGTACAATGTTAGCAAGTGTGAGGTTATCCGCTTTGGCAGAAATAATAGTAGGAGGGATTACTATTTAAAGGGTGAAAAGCTGCAGCATGCTACGGTGCAGAGGGACCTGGGGGTCCTTGTGCATGAGTCACAAAAACCCAGTCTGCAGGTGCAGCAGGTGATCAAGAAGGCGAATGGGATGCTGGCCTTTATAGCGAGGGGGATAGAATATAAAAGCAGGGAGGTCTTGCTGCAACTGTACAGGGCATTGGTGAGGCTGCAGCTGGAGTACTGTGTGCAGTTTTGGTCGCCGTACTTGCGCAAGGATATCTTGGCCTTGGAGGGAGTGCAGAGTAAGTTCACTAGGCTGATACCGGAGATGAGGGGGTTGGACTATGAAGAGAAAGTAAATAGATGGGGTCTGTACTCGTTGGAGTTTAGAAGGATGAGGGGGGATCTTATAGAGACGTATAAGATAATGAAGGGGATGGATAGGGTAGAGGTGGAGAGATTCTTCCCGCTCAGAGAGGACAGCAGGACTAGAGGGCACAGCCTCAAGATAAGGGGGGGCAGTTTAGAACGGAGTTGAGGAGGAACTTCTTCACTCAAAGGGTGGTGAATCTCTGGAATTCTCTGCCCGTTGAAGTGGTGGAGGCTACCTCGCTAAATATATTTAAGACACGGGTAGATAGGTTTTTGGTAGGCAAGGGGATTAAGGGTTATGGAGAGAAAGTGGGAAAGTGGAACTGAGCCACTTCAGATCAGCCATGATCTTATTGAATGGCGGGGCAGGCTCGAAGGGCTAGATGGCCTACTCCTGCTCCTACTTCTTATGTTCTTATGTTCTTATGAATGTTTAGCGGGTCTGGGTGCATCGGTGGCAAGAGAAAGAGAATTAATGCTTTACATTCAAAATTACTACGTCAGAACTAAAAAGAAGTAGAAATTTGATGGGTTTTATGCTGTTGACAAAGGGACAAGTGGAGCAAAATGGAACATCTGGGACAGCAGCTTCCAAACCTATGACCACAACCATCTAGAAAGATAAGGGCAGCAGATACATCGGAACACCACAGCCTGAAAGTTTCCTTCCAAGCCACTCACCATCCTAACTTTGAATTATATTGCCATTCCTTCTTCATTGCTGAGTCAAAACCCTGGAACTCTCTAACAGCACTGTGAGTGTACCTGTGCCACATGGACTTCAGATGTCCTAGGAGGCAGCTCACCACCACCTTCTCAAGGGCAACTGAGGATGGGCAATAAATGCTGGCCTGTTTGGCAATGCTCACGTCCCATGAATGAATAAAAAAAAGTCAAGGCAGATGAGGTTAAATGACAAAGGGAGTGGTAAGGTTAACATTAAAATCTATGCTTTGGTCCAGAGTAGGTGTTAATGGCAGAATAAAGATCAGGACTGTCTGAAAGCAAAATAGCAATGCATTAATAGCAAAGAAAGTGTCAGCACTGTCTGAAAGCAAAAACACAAGAATAAGATAAGACTGGCAATTGGGGGGGAACTCAATATAGAGAACAGAGTTCGTGGTCTGAAGTTATTGAACCTAATGTTAAATCCAGAATTATGTAAAGTGCCTAATTAGAAGATGAGATGCTGTTCTTCCAGCTTTTGTTGAGCTTCAGTGGAATATTATGGCAGGTCAAGGACAGAAATGTGAATATGAGAGCAAATTTGGAGAAATGAAATGGCAAATGATGGAAAGGTTGGTGTCTTGTTTGCAGACTAAGCAAAGGTGTTCTGCAAAGCAGTCACCCAATTTGCACATCGTTCCCTCCCCCCAAAGTAGAGGAGACAGCAATGTGAGCAGCGAATACTGTAGATTAAAATTAAAAGAAATGCAAGTAAATCACTGCTTCATCTCAAAGGAATATTAGGGGCCTTAGATAGTCAAGGAGGGGTTAAAGGGGTAGGTGTTACACATCAATACTAATACTATCATTGCCATTCCCTTTGCCTTGTATCCATGACATCTTTGTAATTTAATCTCTCCTGCCCTCTAACCTATCTCTGACTTTCTATTTTGTCCTACCTGTCCGTCTTCCCATAAAATGCACCTCATTTCTACCCCTCCAGTTCCAGATAAGTCATATTGGAATGGAAACATCAGGGTGTGAGGATTCACTGGGACGGGGGTCTCATGGCTGGACTGCCTTGGGAAATGTTTGTTCAGATTCAGGATGGCGAATCTGGGCACCATCCTGGGGTAAAATGCTCATTAGTTCTCTGTCTTCTAAAACCTTTGAAGTTCCCTGATCACTTTAATCTCCATGCCCCCTGGACAGCTGGAAGGCTTCCAAATCATAGCAGCACTCTGCTCAACAGAAAGGATTCTCCTTTCTCTGTGGAAGAAACTGTGGATGTCAGAAGATCCTTTTCAAGTCCCCTTCCTGGCAGAAGTCATTCACTTTCACTAGGAGACAATTCCCTTCACTACAACTGTTCACTCAGCCCCATTGTTTTAACATAGCATTTATTTTGTCTCTGAACCTTCGCAGAAAGCTAAAAGCCTTTGAAATACCTTCCAACCCTTTGAAAGCCCTTGTTTCCTTTCAACGTCAGTCCTGCCCTTTTCACTCATTTGATTGACAGCTTAATGGTTTTTATTCAGCATACAGCCAGCTGTGTTCATATACATTTCCTTTCATGCTTGAATGCATCTCAACTACCCCCCACCCCCCATTGTTCTTAACCACAATGCTTACACAAGCTTACTTGCTTTGAACTTGCCTGCAGTTGTTTGGCAAGCTGGGAGTCATGCTCACCCTCATGCCTGCATGGTATCGAGGCGGTGGGGGGGTGGGGGGAGGATGTCACCCATTATTTCAGCGTAGGAGGAGAATGTCTCTCTCTGCTGAAGGGTTGGTGGTGTTCCCCTTGTCAGCGGAGGATCATCTTTTCCATTTTTGGGGGAAGGGATCTTGTTTGTGAACAGAGATAGGGGTGTCCTTCAGCAAGGGTGCCGTGATATCTGGTGTGATTCCTGAGATGCATGAATTTGCATCTTATCAGGTGAGTGAATCCCAGCTGACAGGTGCTGGCAGTGCCAGCTGGAAACTCTTCAGTTTTCCTACTCATGTGGGCACTTACTGCTGGTTTGGGTGAATCCCAGCTGTCAACTCTGTTTCTATCACCACAGATGCTGCCAGACCTGGGTTTTTCCAACATTTTCTATTTTATTTGAGGTAAATTGAAGTTTCTGTCTAAATATATAGAATGTAGCATTGTGTGGTTAAATGTGTTTTGATACACAACGCATTTGCTTCCTCGTAACAAGACATGAAGCTTTTTATTCGTATGTAAATGATGCTCCCAGGTGGAAAATGGTTTACTTGTTGTCAGAGAATAATTATCAACACACATTTAAGAACATAAGAACATAAGAAATAGGAGCAGGAGTAGGCCATCTAGCCCTTCGAGCCTGCCCCGCCATTCAATAAGATCATGGCTGATCTGTTGTGGCTCAGTTCCACATTCCCGCCCTCTCCCCATAACCCTTAATCCCCTCGCTTATCAAAAACCCATCAACCCGCGTCTTAAAAATATTTAGCGAGGCAGCCTCCACCACCTCAACGGGCAGAGAATTCCAGAGATTCACCACCCTTTGAGTGAAGAAGTTCCTCCTCAACTCCATTCTAAACCACCCCCTCTTTATCTTGAGGCTGTGCCCCCTAGTCCTACTGTCCTTTCTGAGCGGAAAGAGTCTCTTCACCTGTATCCTATCCATCCCATACATCATCTTATACGTCTCAATGAGATCTCCCCTCATTCTTCTAAACTCTAACGAGTACAAGCCTAGTTTATTCAGCCTCTCCTCATAGCTCAACCCCCTCAACTCCGGCATCAGCCTAGTAAACCTCCTCTGCACTCCCTCCAAGGCCAAAATATCCTTGCGTAAGTATGGCGACCAAAACTACACACAGTACTCCAGCTGCGGCCTCACCAATGCCCTATACAGCCGCAGCAAGACCTCCCTACTTTTATATTCAATCCCCCTCGCTATGAAGGCCAGCATCCCGTTAGCCTTCCTGACCACCTGCTGCACCTGCAGGCTGGGTTTTTGCGATTCATGCACAAGGACCCCGAGGTCCCCTGCACCGTCGCCTGCTGCAGTTTTTCGCCGCGTAAGTAATAGTCCTTCCTACCATTATTCCTACCAAAGTGGACCACCTCGCACTTGCCAACATTAAATTCCATTTGCCATTTCCTGGCCCATTCGCCCAGCCTATCTAGATCCTTCTGCAGACTCTCCACACCCTCCGCACAATTTGCCGTTCCACCAATCTTGGTGTCATCAGCAAATTTTGACACCATACACTCGGTTCCCTCCTCCAGATCATCTATATAAATGGTGAATAGCTGAGGCCCCAGCACTGACCCCTGGGGCACTCCAGTAGTCACCAACCGCCAATCTGAATAGCACCCATTAACCCCCACTCTCTGCCTCCTATCTGACAGCCAGTCCTCTATCCACGCTAACACCCTACCCCCAACTCCATGCCCCCGACCTTCTGCAATAACGTCTTGTGAGGTACCTTGTCAAACGCCTTCTGAAAATCAAGAAAGACCACATCCACTGGCTCTCCTCTATCCACCACCCTAGACACATCCTCATAGAACTCCAATAAACTTGTCAGACACAACTTCCCCTTAACGAAATCGTGCTGCGTCTGCTCTATCAAGCAATTCCCCTCAAGATGCCTCGCTATTTCCTCCTTAATGACAGATTCTAACATTTTACCTACAACTCCACTGTTTCTTTTCATTGTCCAAACAAAGGTATATTAAATTCACTGAGGAGTCCTGCAGAACTATTAAACTTAAAGTTTATTTATTAGTCACAAGTAAGGCTTACATTAACACTGCAATGAAGTTACTGTGAAATTACCCTAGCCGCCACAGTCTGGCACCTGTTCGGGTACTTTCTCATAAATCTGTGGTGGAGACTTTGTTGCTTCAAGAAATTTCTCCTTTCTATAACATATGCAAACCAATGCAAAATATTGATCCAAGTGCTGTACAATGTTTTTGTCCAATAATCGCTACAATTTTACATGTTCAATGCTGGCAAAGTATAATGCAATTGTAGCCAACTGTAAATCTTGGGTCTGGTTTAATTTTCACTGTAAGAAGTCTCACAACATCAGTTTAAAGTTCAACAGGTTTATTTGTTGCAGAAGCCACAAGCTTTTGGAGCACTGTCCCTCCATCAGGTGAGTGGGAGTTCTGTTCACAAACAGGGCATATATAGATACAAGTCAAATTACAGGCTGGAATGTGAATCTTTATAGGTAATCAATTCTTAAAGGTACAGACAATGTGAGTAGAGAGAGGGTTAAGCACAGGTTGAAGAGATGTGTATTGTCTCCAGCCAGGACAATTAATGAGATTTTGCAAGCCCAGGCAAGTTATGGGGGTCACAGATAGTGTGACATGAACCCAAGATCCCGGTTGAGGCCGTCCTCACGTGTGGAACTTGGCTATCGGTTTTTGCTCAGCGATTCTGCGTTGTCATGTGTCGTGAAGGCCGCCTTGGAGAATGCTTACCCGAAGATCAGAGGCCAAATGCCCATGACTGCTGAAGTGTTCCCCAACAGGAAGAGAACACTCCTGCCTTGTGATTGTCGAGCAGTGTTCATTTATTTGAGCGGTGTTCAAGCCTTCCATATACACAGGATTGGCTCAGGTGAGGAGGATCGTAATAGACACCTCCAGATGTTGTAAGATGCCCACGTAAGAACAGGATATGGCGCTTGACTCATCGATTGACAGTTCCGATGCGCCATAGCAAAAAACCACACCGACGACCTTAGAAGACAAACACGGCATACAGTGGACAGAGTACCTTTCGTCGTCCAGTACTTCCCTGGAGCGGAGAAGCTATGACATCCTCTCCAGAGTCTTAAACATATCATTGATGAAGACGAACATCTCGTCACGGCCATCCTCACACCCCACTTCTTGCTTTCAACCATCACACAACCTCAAACAGACCATTGTCCGCAGCAAACTATCCAGCCTTCAGGAGAACAGTGATCACAACAACCTCTGCAAGACGTGCCGGATCATCAACATGGATGCTATCATCTCACGTGAGGACACTATCCACCAGGTACTCGGTGCAATCTTTTGCAACTTGGCCAACATTGTCTACCTGATGTCCCAAGGCATGGTACATTTGGGAACTATGCAAACACTATGACAATGGATGAATGAACACCGCTCGACAATCACCAAGCAGGAGTGTTCTCTTTCTGTTGGGGAACACTTCAGCAGTCACGGGCATTCAGCCTCTGATCTTTGGGTGAGCATTCTCCAAGGCGGCCTTCATGACACATGACAATGCAGAATCGCTGAGCAGAAACTGATAGCTAAATGGTGCACACATGAAGATGGCCTCAACCGGGATCTTGAGTTCATGTCACACTATCTGTGACCCCCCACGACTCGCCTGAGCTTGCAAAATCTCACTAACTGTCCTAGCTGGAAACAATACACATCTCTTTAACCTGTGCTCAACCCTCTCTCTACTCACATTTAAGACTTGATTACCTGTAAAGATTCGCATTCCAACTATTAACTTGTAAATTGAGTTTGTATCTATAGACATCCTGTTTGTGAACAGAACTCCCACTCACCTGATGAAGGGGCAGTGCTCCAAAAGCTAGTGGCTTGTGCTAACAAATAAACCTGTTGGACTTTAAACTGGTGTTGTGAGACTTCTTACTGTGCTTACTCTAGTCCAACACCGGCATCTCCACAACATAATTTTCACTAACAGTCATCAAGATGTATAATGCAGTTAATAACTTCTTCCTGAATTTTGACTTCTATTGTAAAAATCAAATTACTCAAAGGTGATTTATTTTACCAGACAAGGGTTATGTGTGAAATGGGAGATTTAATAGTGATGACCTGAAATGTTATAGGAAGCTTTAAGACTCAGTGCATTTCTCAGAATCAGAAAGTGGAAATTTGAAAACGCATCCTTCAATAGGTAAGAACTAGGCACAGCACGTTAAGCCAAGAATAGCCATGATAACTGCCTCCATTACCACAAAAGCAAGGCAGCAGAAAAAGACTAGAGAGGATGTTTCCACTAGTGGGAGAGACTAGAACATGAGGGCATAACCTCAGAATGAAGGGTCGCTCCTTTAAAACTGAGATGAGGAGGAATTTCTTCAGCCAGAGGGAGGTGATTTGGTGGAATTCATTGCCACAGAGGACTGTGGAGGCCAGGTCATTGAGTGTCTTTAAGGCAAAGACAGGTTCTTGATCAATAAGGGGATCAAGGGTTACAGGGAGAAGGCAAGAGAATGGGAATGAGAATCCTATCAGCCACAATTGGATGATGGAGCAGACCAGATGAGCCAAATGGCCTAATTCTGCTCCTTATATCTTATGGTCTTATGGACTTGAATTTGTATAGTTACATGGCTTTTTGATTAATTAATGAAAAGGGTTATTGATGGTAGTGCAGTTGACTTCTACATATGGACTTTCAAAACATGCTTGATAAAGTACCGTAAAATATTATTGTAAGCAAAATGAAAATGCATGGAATTAAAATGACAGTGGTTCAGAAATTGGCTAAAGGACTGAAAGCAAAGAGTAGTGATGAACTCCAAATATTATGCGCCTATGCTGAAACAAACAACCTCATCCATCTCACTAATCGTATGTAGTACTATAAAATTATTGTCTAAGTTGTAAATGTGTATTATCATTTTTGTACAATCGTTGGACATTCAATTGGGCATGCTAAATCTATATTTTAAGCAGTGCTTGAAATAGAGAAGATTTTCATTGTTATTAATCATTGCAGTCACTGCCAATAACTATGGACAGACAGAAATTAGAGTAATAATGACTTGCAGTTATATAATGCATTTATAGTAATCAAACATTCCAAGCCATTTCACATGAGATATTAGGACAGATGAGCTTAGTCAAGAGTTAAATTTTAAGGCATCAATGCAGAATGGGATATCAATGGAATAGACAAGTGTCAAATGTAACTAAAGCATGGATGAGGTTTTCAGCAGCAATGCTGAAGATGGGTAGAAATGGGCAATGTTGCAGGGGTGGGATTAGAGTGGATAGCTCTGTTTTGGCCAGCATAGGAAACACAATGGGTTGAATGGCTTCCTCCTGTGCAGTAAATCTGTCTAGGTTTCTAGGTGGAAGTAGGTGGTCTAGGTATAGAATGGCAATGTGGTTGAAAGTTTATCTAGGGCCAAAAAAGATACAAAGGCATTTGATGCACATCCTTAATTGCCATTGAGAAGGTGCCCACCTCCTTGAATCACTGTGGTCCTTGTTTTGTCAACACACCCATAGTGACATTAGGAAAGGAGTTCCAGGATTTTAACCCAGCAATTCTGAAGGATGGCAACATAGTTCCAAGTCTGAATGAGATGTGACTTGGAAGGGAGATTTCAGGTGGTGGTATTTCCATGTGTCAGCTACTCTTGCTCTTATAGGTGATAAGTTGGTTTCCCAGATGCTGTCAAAAGAGGCTTGGTGAGTTGTTGCGCTGCAAACTGTGGATGGTAGATGTTTCAGGCACTATTTGCCAGTGATAGCAAGAGGAAATATTTAATGAAGTGCATATTTAATGGAAAAAGCAAATGATTGCTTTTTCCTGGATGATATCAAACTTCTGGAGTGTTATTGGGAGCTGCACTCAACCAGGCAAGTGAAGAGTATTCCATTACATTCCTAAGTTGCACCTTGTAGATGGTGGATAGATTTTGGGGAGTCAAGAGGTGTGTTGTTCACCCGGAATTCCTAACAGCTGTCCTGCTCTAACAATCACAGCATATATATAGCCAGCCTTTTAGAGTTTCTAGTCAACAGTATACCCTAGAACATTGATGGTGTGAGATTCAATTTTGGTAGTACCATTGAATGTCAGGGGGAGATGGTCAAATTCTCTCTTATTGCAAGTGGTCATTGTTGGCACTTATGTGGCACAATTTTGTTTTGCCATGTATCAACCCAATAAATGTTATCTAGGTCTTGTTGCAAATGGGTACAGTTTCAGCACCTGAGGAGTCATAAATTATATAATCATTAATCAACATCCCACCTCTGCCTTCTTGTTGAACAAAAGGTCATTGATGAATTTGCTGCAAGTTGTTGGGCCTAGGGGACTTCCCTGGGAAACCCCTGCAGCTATGTCGTGGGACTGAGATGATCAGCTTTCAATAACCACAACCAATTTCCTCTGTGCTAGGCATGACTCCAATAAAGTGAAGGGTTTTTACTGCGATCCTGAGGGGAGAAGGGATGAGTGGTAGGAGGCTGGGGTGCAGGGGAAACAGCTTAAGTTTTATTCTTATTTCCTCATTTTACTGTTTTTGTTTTCTTTCAGAGAATGAGCTTGGGCCTCAGCCGGTGCTTCACTGCAGTAAGCGCAAGGCCCAAAATACCAGCCACAAAGCATTAAGTGTCGGATAGTGGCCAGACCAGCTAAAAACTGGACTGTCTGGTATCAAACTGGATGAATAGTCAAAGGGGACCTGACTTGGCTTTCGGATAGTGTTGATGAGGAGAAGCCTGTCAATGAGAAATAGGAAGGGGGCAAATGATTCCTTGGAGGAAACTTCAGAGACTGAATGGGTGGGAAGAGAAGGCAGGAAATTCTTTGACCATGAATGTATAGTTCTGAGTGGATCCAGGCAAGAGTCGGTCATGGATTCATAGAGTTATGCAGCAGGGATACTGGCCCTTCTGCCCAGTTAGTTGAACAACAGAGGGGTAGTGTTAGATAGAGGAGGGTGGAGGAAAAGTCCCAAAGTCAATCGTGACTGTGACTTTAATGATGTGGGTTGCAAGAAAGGATGTCCCGAAGCATGGTACATTGGGGAGACCATGCAGACGCTATGACAACGGATGAATGAACATCGCTCGACAATCACCAGGCAAGACTGTTCCCTTCCTGTTGGCGAACACTTCAGTGGTCACGGGCATTCCGCCTCTGACCTTAGGGTAAGCATTCTCCAAGGCGGCCTTCACGACACACGACAGCGCAGAGTCGCTGAACAGAGACTGATAGCCAAGTTCCGCACACATGAGGACGGTCTCAACAGGGATCTTGGGTTCATGTCGCACTATGTGTAACCCCCGTGACTTGCCTGGGTTTGCAAAACCTCACTTACTGTACTGTCTGGAGACAATACACATCTCTTTAACCTGTGATCAGTGCTCCTTCCACTCACATTGTCAGCCACTTCAGGTCTTCAACAGCAGGTTAGGTGTAAGGATTCGCATTCTAATCAGTAATCTCTAAACTGTCTGTGCTTTATATGCTCTGTCTGAGGCCAGAACTTTCCATTCACCTGACGAAGGGACTAACCCCGAAAGCTTGTGAGTCTATTATCAAATAAATCGTTTGGACTAAAACCTGGTGTTGTCAGACTTTTTACTGTGACTTTAATAACATTAATGCTGTTGATTTCAAGGGCTTTGAGTTATTGCCACCCACCCCGGCTAGGAAGTTAGTGTTAAAATGCTGTACAAACAATTAAAACGGATACATCTAAAATTATAGAAAAACGCCATTGAATTAAACTTCTAACATTCCTATTCAGGTAAGCAGTAAAGTCATATAACGGGGAATTAGCTCAAATGGTAGAGCGCTCGCTTAGCATGCGAGAGGTAGCGGGATCGATGCCCGCATTCTCCAATACTTTTAACAAATTACTGTCCTCTTCAAACGGGAAAGGCCAACAGAAAAGGGAGCCTCTTCTTCTCCGATCTCCCTCCACTCCGATAAGCACTTCCAGCTTTCGGTATCTTAATATTGCTTGTTGATGATTGTACTAGGTGTAGGAAGCGGGATGCAGCCGCGGTTAGAGCCCCTCACCCAGTGTTCCAGCTCTCGGGGCAGCGGCTCTGAGTCCGAGGCCGGGAACTAAGTCGCCGGCCGGGGACTGAACTCCTAATTGGTGTGAAGGGGGACCCACTTTAAATTCTGAAATTCAACTCTGACGTTAAATTGACTAAATTTTTCACTGGTAATTTCTGGTTGTAATTGGAAACTACAGTTTCTCTCTCTGCCCACAATCCCAACCCACACATCAATGTTTTTCCAATGCAGTAATGTCACTGAGTTTGGTGTGAGAAGCGAGTCTCAGAGTGTGCAAAGCAGAGCAGGTGTAATTTTATCACAGCTGGGAATGACCTAACCGGAAGATCTAATTGCTGGTCTCAGTGTTCGCTCTACATTCGGGGAGTGTTCAATCCTTTCGTTGATCAGGAGAGTTTCCGTAGTGTAGTGGTTATCACGTTCGCCTAACACGCGAAAGGTCCCCGGTTCGAAACCGGGCGGAAACACTTTTAATTTCCGCTACTTATCACTTCATGCAGCTCAACACATTTTGCTGCTCATTATATTTGATTTTAAATCTAATCATATTGGTTTATGATTATACCACAGCATACCATACCAGTACAGTAAAATCAGGGTTTTATATTTATCTTCCTCATTGGGCTGCTCAATGTCCCAAACCAAATTAACCCATTAAATAAACAACCAATTGAGTAATTTTCAAATCAAATATATTGTTATTGTTCTGCAGGGAAATATTAACAACACTTTCATTAATAACCTTTAGCATGTCTCTGTGCCATACGACTGGCAAATGCATGTTGTTGCAATGCAGTAATTGCACTAATCCACAGGACCTGATCTTGTTGAATGACAGAGCAGGCTGGAGGGGCTAGATGGCCCACTCCTGCTCCAAATGTTATGTTCTTAAGTACAGATCAAGAATTAATATATACAGCAGAAGTCTTTGCAGCAACACTTTTTGGATATTTGTTTCTTTTGATAGCTAGGGAAATAATTCACAAAGGCACTTCTTAATTATGGCCAGTGCCTTGTATACAGTCAGATAACCTGCTCTTTGGAAACTTCTCTTCAATGTGAGTCTTTCTTTTGGGCAGGTTTCTCAGAATCAGGAATGTTGTGTCTCCATTCCAGTTCAATGGGTTCAGAGATGATTGATCAGTCCAATGTGTGATCTGCAGATTCTGTCATATATGGGTCAGGAAATACTTGGAAGAGTTAGGCAGATGAGATATTTGGAGGTTATTGTCCTCTTGCCAACTTTTCCCCCAATTGCTTCTGACGAAGTCACTTGAAGTGTTTTGTAACTTTAATTTTGGTTGGTCACAAGCGAGGGACTCCATGATTCAGTGGAGGACAGATTTGTTTATGGTCTGCACAGCAAAGCAGTATGGAAATGTTTGCTAATGGAGAGTAGCCTTACTCTGAAAAAGGCCATGGAAATTGCTGTTTCTATGGAACTGTCTGCAAAGGGAACTCAGCAATTGAGTTAATGTACTTGGATACACAAATCGGCACCCAAGAACCAGAGGTGGATTTATGAATAGGCACAGTGTCCCATCAATAAGTGTGTTGACAATCTAATTAAAGTATTAAAATTATACACATAATACATACATATAAAGGATTTGATAGTCCCTTTATACCTATAATGTCTCCTTTGTTTTATAATGTTTTCAAAAGTGAATTCCATTGCATTCCATTCCATTCTGTCAGAGATGCATGGCCAGTGAGGGAAGACTTCGCCTGAGTGAGACAGAGACCAAGTGGATTTAATTGGGAATTTGGTTCAAAGTGAGAATTCAACTAATAAGTTTCTTCAAGTTCAATTTTACAGTAAGAGTCAGATTCCAACCTAGAAATAACTTAGCACAAACAGCCTTCAAGTACGTTAAATACTAAGAAGTAGTGAGACAGAGATCGTGTGAATCAAAGATTGGGAATTTTGATAAAAATGGGAATTTGGTGAATTGGGGGAATGTGGTGCTTTAGGTGAGGTTCATTGCAAGAAGTTCAACTTAGAATAGAGTGCTGGGAGTTGGATAACTAAGGGAGTTGGGGAAGGAAAGGAAAAGAGGTGCTCTTTTGCTTTCTAATTCATCTAACTCAAAACCTTTCAAACTGTGGACTGGGGCTCAGCGCCTTCTTCTGCGACTGGATCCTAGACTTCCTAACCCACAGACCGCAATCAGTGAAGGTAGGCAACACCAGCTCCTCCACGATCTCAACATCAGTGTCCCACAAGACTGTGTTCTCAGCCCCTATACTCCATATATGCCTATGACTGTGTGACCAAATTCCCCTCCAACTTGATTTTCAAGTTTGCTGATGACACCACTGTAGTGGGTTGGATCGCAAACAATAATGAGACGGAATACCGAAAGAGATAGCGAATCTTGTGAACTGGTACAACAACAATAATCTTTCCCTCAATGTCAACAAAACAAAGGAGGTAGCCATTGACATCAGGAAACATAGTGGAGGACATAACTGTGTCTACATCAACAGGAGTCTTCATGTGGAGATGCTGGCATTGGACTGGGGTAAATAAAATAAGAAATCTCACAACCCCAGGTTAAAGTCCAACAGGTTTATTTGGTAGCAAAAGCCACTAGCTTTCAGAGTGCTGTTCCTTCATCAGGTGTCACCTTGTGAGACTCTTTCTACATCAACAAGGACAAAGTGGAAATGGTCAAGAGCTTCAAGTTTCTAGGTGTCCAGATCACTAACAACCTGTCCTGGTCCCTCCATGCCAACACCATAGTTAAGAAAGCACACTAGCACCTCTACGCTCTCAGGAGGCTAAGAATATTTGATATCTCTGCTATGACTCTCAACAACTTTTAAGATTGCACCATAGAAAGAATTCTGTCTGGTTGTTTCACAGTTTGGTATAGTTCCCACTCTGTTCAAGACCACAAAAAACTACAAACAGTCATGAACAAAGTCCAGACTATCCCACAAACCAGCCTCACATCCATTAACTCTGTCTACACTTCTCGCTGCCTCTGAAAAGCAGCCAGCATTATCAAGCACTCCGTACACCATGGACATATTCTCTTCCACCTTCTTCCGTCAGGAAGAAGATACAAAAGCCTGAGGACACATACCAACCGACTCAAGAAAGCTTCTTCCCTGCTGCCATCAGAATTTGAATGGACCCACCTTGTATTAAGTTGATCTTTCTCTACATTCTAACCATGATTATAAGACTACGTACTGCATTCTCTCCCTTCCTTCTCTAAGGACAGTATGCTTTGTCTGTATAGCATGCAAGAAAATATATTTTTCATTGTATGCTAATACATGTGACAATAATAAATCAAATCAAATCAACTTTATCAGCCTTCAGTAAGTTGTCTAATTCTGCTTCAGGAGAAGAAGCTAGCTATTTGGTGAGTATCTGATTTATTCTATTCCTAAGGTTCAACATAGTCGAGCAACTGGTGGTAAGTTTAATAAAATACATAAAAACAAAAATAAAATATACAATTAATAAAATAATTAAATATTTAATTGGAACACATTAGGATGGCAGGACAGGTGTCACAGCTGCAGCATGTGGGAACTCCTGGATGCCAGTTTGATCCTGGGCAAACATGGATGAGAGAAGAATTGGCGAATGTGGACTGGGAGAGCGCGTTGGAGGGAGGGTCTGTTGAGGAGCAGTGGAGGATCTTTAAGGAGATCTTTCTTGGTGCTCAACGGAAATTTATTCCGATGGTCAAAAAGGATAGTAGGAGGAGAGGTAATAAGCCGTGGATAACGAAGGAGGTGAAGGAAAGTGTTAAACTAAAAGCGGAGGAATTTAGAGTAGCTAAGAGTAGTGGGCGAGAAGAGGATTGGGAGAGGTTTAAATGTCAACAAAGATTGACAAAGAAGTTGATAAGGAAGGGTAGGAGAAACTATGAAGCTGGGCTAGCGCTTAATATAAAAAAGGATAGCAAGAGTTTTTATAAATATATAAAAAAGAAGAGGCTGGCTAGGGTGAATGTTGGTCCTTTAAAGGATGAGAAAGGGGACCTAGTGGTAGGGGATGGGGATATGGCTAAGGTATTGAATAACCTTTTTGTTTCTGTCTTCACGGAGGAGGACGTGAATAATTTGCCGGGTGTTAGCGATGGAAAGGTGGGAGGACTGGAGGGTCTTAATGACATTACTGTTACTAGAAAGGCGGTGCTCGACAGACTGGAGGGGCTGATTGTGGACAAGTCCCCAGGACCGGATGGAATGCATCCGAGGGTTCTGAAAGAAATGGCGGAGGTGATAGTGGATGCCTTGGTGGTTATTTTCCAAACGTCGCTGGATTCCGGGGAAGTGCCGGATGATTGGAAAATGGCTAATGTTACGCCGTTGTTTAAGAAGGGTGCCAGGCAAAAGGCGGGGAATTATAGGCCGGTTAGTTTAACATCTGTGGTAGGTAAAATGTTAGAATCTGTCATTAAGGAGGAAATTGCGAGGCATCTTGAGGGGAATTGCTTGATAGAGCAGACGCAGCATGGTTTCATTAAAGGGAAGTCGTGTCTGACAAATTTACTGGAGTTCTATGAGGATGTGTCTAGGGCGGTGGATAGAGGAGAGCCGGTGGATGTGGTCTTTCTAGATTTTCAGAAGGCGTTTGACAAAGTGCCTCACAAGAGGTTATTGCAGAAGGTCGAGGGACATGGAGTTGGGGGTAGGGTGTTAGCATGGATAGAGGATTGGTTGTCAAATAGGAGGCAGAGACTGGGGGTCAACGGGTGCTATTCGGATTGGCGGATGGTGACTAGTGGAGTGCCCCAGGGGTCGGTGCTGGGGCCTCAGCTTTTTACCATTTATATAGATGATCTGGAGGAGGGATCCGAGTGTAGAGTGTCGAAATTTGCTGATGACACCAAGATTGGGGGAACGGCAAATTGTGCGGAGGGTGTGGAGAGTCTGCAGAAGGATCTAGATAGGCTGGGCGAATGGGCCAGGAAATGGCAAATGGAATTTAATGTTGGCAAGTGTGAGGTGGTCCACTTTGGTAGGAATAATGGTAGGAAGGACTATTACTTACGGGGCGAAAAACTGCAGCAGGCGACGGTGCAGAGGGACCTCGGGGTCCTTGTGCATGAGTCGCAAAAACCCAGCTTGCAGGTGCAACAGGTGGTCAGGAAGGCGAATGGGATGCTGGCCTTCATAGCGAGGGGGATTGAATATAAAAGTAGGGAGGTCTTGCTGCAGCTGTATAGGGCATTGGTGAGGCCGCACCTGGAGTACTGTGTGCAGTTTTGGGCGCCGCACCTGCGCAAAGATATTTTGGCCTTGGAGGGAGTGCAGAGGAGGTTTACTAGGCTGATACCGGAGTTGAGGGGGTTGAGCTATGAGGAGAGGCTGAATAAACTGGGCTTGTACTCGTTAGAGTTTAGAAGAATGAGAGGAGATCTCATTGAAACGTATAAGATGATGAATGGGATGGATAGGATAGAGGTGGAAAGACTCTTCCCACTCAAAAAAGACAATAGGATTAGGGGGCACAGCCTCAAGATAAAAGGGGGGCGGTTTAGAACGGAGTTGAGGAGGAACTTCTTCACTCAAAGGGTGGTGAATCTCTGGAATTTTCTGCCCGTTGAAGTGGTGGAGGCTGCCTCGCTAAATATTTTTAAGACGCGGGTTGATGGGTTTTTGATAGGAGAGGGGATTAAGGGTTATGGGGAGAGGGCGGGAAAGTGGAACTGAGCAGCGACAGATCAGCCATGATCTTATTGAATGGCGGGGCAGGCTCAAAGGGCTGGATGGCCTACTCCTGCTCCTATTTCTTATGTTCTTATGTTCTTATGTTCTTATGTTCTTATGTTCTTATATATTTGAAGTTCAAGGAGATTTGGCTCAGAGTTTATGAGCTGGAGATTGAATTACAGGCACAGTGACGCATCAGGGAGGGGAAAAGTTACTTGGATTCTTTGTACCACGAGGCAGCCACACCTCTTTAGAACAGGGTCTTTGTACTTGGTCAGTGGTCAGGGACAGGCGAATGAGACTGATGAAGCAGGTAAGGGAAATCAGAAGTCAGAAATGCAGGAGCTTCAGTCCTTACAATTGTACAATGGATTGAGTTTTTTTTTGCTCCCCATCACTTCCAGCTTAATGCTGCTTACCAAGCTGTGTGGCTGTGGAGTGCAGGACCAAGTGCAAATCCGGCAAGACCTGCTGGATCAAACTCCCCATGGTGACTTCAAGTCAAAATGCTCACAGGCCAGAGCCACGACCTTGGACAGAATGCAGACAAACTCCTCTCTCTTTTGGTCAGGTCTGCTGAGTGACTGCCAAATCTCTGCTTGATATTCTGCTGCTGGTCGTATTTCCAGCAAGGAGTTTGCGATCACTTCCAGAGTGAACTCTGAGTCTGACTCAGACTGAGCATGTGGCTGTTCTCCAGCAGCCCTTTGAGTGCTGGAGACCTGGTCTGCCTCTGCCTCTCACTGCTGTGGGAGCATTTCAGTGAGGTGTTTTCCAGGAAGTGACTCCGAGTCTAATCTAGAGCTGTGCCCCACTGAGATGTGCATCTCTGCGCTAGTGGAGGTGAGTGCTATGACACTTCTTCATGTGCTTTCTCTTCAGACGTGATCTGGAACCTGGGATGTAGCAGTCAGCAGGCTGCCTCCAACTCTGCTGTGGATCTGAACTGCACCCAGGTGTCATGGTAGGGTTAAGAAAACTTTGGGCCACAGATGTTCAACTACTGTAAATAACTTGCAAATATATTTCATGGTTATGTGAATGTCTTGGCCAATTGAAGGCATTGTGACTTTGTGCATTGAAATTCTCTTTATGTGGAGGTTTAAACTGATAGCGTCCCATTGTGAGATTAGCATTCATGTGATGTCAGCCTCACTTAAACTTGAGTCAATGTGGCAGACCCTTAAATGCCCTCAGGGATGAGCAATAAATGCTGGCCCAGCCAGGGATGCCCACATCCCATGAAAGAATAACAAAAAACTAACCTCCATACCATTGTGTGATGACAGGGAGATATGTTTAAATCATTATTTGAAATGAGTTGTGTAAATATTTCTAACCCTTCTCTCTCAAGGAACACCATTGAGTGAGAGCGGTTCATCTGCATTGACTAGTAGTATTTGTTTCTCTTCAGTGGTACTGCACAGGATAAGGAGATCCCTGGCCACATCCTTATTGCAATGATTGCAATGTTTGCATCATTATCTGATGCTGTATGTTTCAAATTTTCTCTCACATCATTCCCGTTCCTCAATGGACTCTCAGTTCCCAGAGTGAGTGTATTCATAGGGCATCATGGACTGAAGCATAGATCATGGCCTGGTGATTCATGAGGCTAGAATGTGTAAGTGTGAATGCAGGATTTGTTTTCGTTGTGACTGGTTGCACATTCCCGAAGAGGAAATGGCATTGAGGACTAAAAGAAATGACATTGAGGGCTAGATGTAGCCATATGCCTCCTTCAACCTCACTCTTCCTGGAACCTGTCAGCAATTAAAGTGTCACGGGCATTTGTATCCAATATCATGCCTCCTCCATGGTGTCATCACGTTCATATTGGCAACCTCCAGAGCTTCCTGGGCCCTTTCAGGCCTAAGCTGCCTAACCATGATCCGTGGAGGTGCAAAGTACCTCCCCCACAGAAGAAGCAGCAGCCAGAACTGTGGCCTGATAACCATGACGAATGCACGAGGGAGGCTCCTCATGAGATTAAGCACCGTCTCCCTGTTCCACCCACCACACACACACACAACCTTCCGACCCCTGAGATTTTAAAATCCAGTCCATTAACTCTGTTTCTCTCTTCGCAGGGGCTACTAGATTTGATAGAGTCATAGAGGTTTACAGCATAGAAATATGATTTCCCCCTCAGCATTTCCTGTTTTTATATCACAAAAGATTGCATTGCATTTTGGAATTCAAAGTGACTACATTTCAATGACAATCATTATTGATAATATTTATTGATTTTTAGTAGTTTTGTCCCAAAATTCCTGGTTCACTCATAATGTAAGATGCTGGTCTAAAATGTGCTATCCTTGCTTTTACCAGCAGGTGGTATTATAAACCCTTGTGAACTTTCTCTCACATTTTCTTCATTCTGTCATGGAGTGAGTAAGTAGCCCACAAGGCTGACTGCAATGAAAAGACAGAAACAGGTACAACACTGCAAATCAGAAAGAAAATCAAAGGAGTTGAGAGTATTGTGAAGGATGGAAAAACTAAAGGGAAAATATGTTTGGTTAGATCACAATTCAGTCAATTTACTCTTCTAACATGGTTTAAAAATGTTTCAATATGTGAAAAACTAAGAATTAAATATCCTCAATAATCATCACCCCTCCACTAAACTTAACGCCAGAACACACAAGGAAAGCATTAATTTCTGAGAAACCGTAGTACTTAAATTGGCACAAGACAACAGACATAAATTTGCAACATATGCAACAGTTTTCAAAGTAGCTGACGCACACATCTTCACACAAAAACCTAGCCTCTAAACATGCCTTCCACAGAAAAATGAGGTCATAGTTAATATATTTTCATCACACATGCACAAAGCTGGACGGCAATTACTGCTCTTTTCTCTGCATTTCAGGTTTCCATCCCAGATATAATTTAACAATTAATCCAGTATTTATATTGATCTAACATTAATTGTTGCTTAAGGAAAAAAGTTCCAAACTTGCACCACATTTTGTGTGTAGAAGTGTTTCTTAATTTCACCCCTGAAAGATCTGGTTCTATTATTTAGATTGTACTTCCTAATCCGAGAATCCCCTAAATTAATTGGCCATTTACCTCATTACAGTCTCTTCATTACAACACAGACTGCAGTTCCAACGTACTTAATTGATTGTAAAGCATTTTGGGATGTCCTAAGGTCATTAAAAACGCTCTAATAATGCAATTTATTTATTACAGTTTGTGATCATAGTGTGTGCAAAATGGTTTCATGTTTGTCTCTAACATAGTCAATGAAATTTGAGCAATTTCAAAGTATGTGAAACGCTCTGAAATGTGAATACATGTAAATGCAAATCTTATGAAATAAGATTGTTCAATATTAAATTATTCTGTTAACACAGCGCTCATCAGAACAGCATCCACTGCAATTTCCTCTATAGAGTAGCTCCTGAACATATAAACGTTAAGTGTTCCTGGCTCCTGGGTAGTTGATTATTCTTTTGTTGATAGGTTTAAAACTGTTCTCTCTCCTTCACATCCTTTCTCTTCTTTGCAGCTTCCCTCTTCTCTTTGCAGCCTCCCTCCCTGTTTTCAACTTTTTGTTGCCCCATGAGTTCTGCAGCCTCACTTCCTCCCCACTTCCCCATGAATCCACCCCCACCTTGGCAGACTCACCTCCACCCCAGCTTCAACATTCTACTTTCCAGACATCGTCCCCCACCCCCACTTCCCCAGCCTCTTGCTCACTGCCGTCACTCACCTTGTGGATATGCCGGCGTTGGACTGGAGTAAACACAGTAAAAAGTCTGACAACACCAGGTTTTAGTCCAACCGTTTACTATCAAATAAATCGGTTGGACTAAAACCTGGTGTTGTCAGACTTTTTACTGTGGTCACTCACCTTCTCATTGTTTGTTGCTACTTCAATCACAAGCTGTTCATTCCCCCACTTGGTGCTGATTGGTCCACTTGTGATTCTGTCAGTTCCATTTTTGAGTGTAACTTTTCCCTGATTGTTTGCTTCCTTAATTGAATTTTCCAGGGTGTTTTGTGCAGGACAGTGTAGGAACAAAGGGACCCTGGGGGTATATGTGTAGGAAGCATTGAAGATGGCAGGGGCAGATGAAGCACAATTAACAAAGAAGGTGGCACAGTGGCATACTGGTTAGCACAGCTGCCTCACAGTGCCTGGGACCGAGGTTTCATTCCAGCCTTGGGTGACTGTGTGGACTTTGCACATTGTCGCTGTGTCTGTGTGGGTTTCCTCCAGGTGCTGCAGCTTCTTCCCATAGTCCAAAATGTGCAGGTTAGGTGGATTGGTAAAGTGACCCTTAGGGCATGATTTTAACATCAAGTTGTACCCATTTTCAGATGCGAAAACTTGGTAAAGTCAAGCATGAGGTAAGGAGCGTGATCTGTGTCGGTGCCCCCTTTACCAAGGCCCAAAAATGGCTGCGATTGAGACTGCACCCAAAATGGGCACAACAGCCATTTAAATGCATTTGCACGCATTTAAACTGACTTAATGTGCTGCACGCCCATCTTTACCGGCATGTCCCCCTTTACCACTGCGTTCACCCATCCAGAATCGGCACGAAACAAACACGCTCCATGGAAGTCCAATTCTGGCTTCAGTTAGTGAGGAGGTAGGTGCCTAGCATCTGACAGCTCTCTGCTTGAGATCGGTGGGGTGGGTGGCAGGGGTGGGGGGAGAGGTGGGACCGCTGCCACTCTGCTTGAGATCTGTGGGAGTGAGGGAAAGGAGGGTCTGCTACCATCTGCCTGAGATCAGTGGAAGGGAAGGAGGGGTCTGCTGCCACTCTGCCTGACGTGGAGACGCCGGCGTTGGACTGGGGTAAACACACAGTAAGAAGTCTGACAACACCAGATTTAAGTCCAACCGATTTATTTGATAGTAAACTCACAAGCTTTCGAGGTTAAACTCTTCGTCAGGTGAATGGAGAGTTCTGGCCTCAGACAGAGCATGTAAAGCACAGACAGTTTAGAGATTACTGATTAGAATGCGAATCTTTACACCTAACCTGCTGTTCAAGTCTTAAAGTGGCCGACAATGTGAGTGGAAGGAGCATTGGTCACAGGTTAAAGAGATGTGTATTGTCTCCAGACAGTACAGTAAGTGAGGTTTTGCAAACCCAGTCAAGTCACGGGGGTTACAGATAGTGTCACATGGACCCATGCTCCTTCCACTCACATTGTCGGCCACTTTAAGACTTGAATAGCAGGTTAGGTTTAAAGATTTGCATTCTAATCAGTAATCTGTAAACTGTCAATGCTTTATATGCTCTGTCTGAGGCCAGAACTCTCCATTCACCTGACGAAGAGTTTAACCTCGAATGCTTGTGAGTTTACTATCAAATAACTCGGTTGGACATAAACCTGGTGTTGTCAGACTTCTTACTCTCCCTCACATCAGTGAGGGGAAGGGGATCTGCTGCCACTCTGCCTGAGATCGGTAGGGGGGAGGGGCCCTCAATCAGTGTAGTGGTAGGGAGGCTGAGGGGAAAAGGGAATCAGTAATGTTGTGGGGGTGGGGCAATGTCTGTGAGGGCCAGGAGAGGCATAATCTGGCCCGGAAGGGTTGTGGCAAGGGAGCAGCATTCTATCTTTTTTTTCTGTGTATGTGCAGTTGTAGGCGCTGATTGCAGCTGCAGGAGTTCAGGTGTGTTAAGCCCCACCCACAGGCTTGTGCAGCGCGATTCGGAATCACTAATGTTTTTGCAGGCAGAGTGTGTATGGGGGCACCTCAGAACAGGTTTAAAAGTTGGAACTGAAACACTCCCAGTTTGAAGTTCACCCAGCACTCAGTGTCCAAAGGTGTGTAGGTTTGGGGGACTGCTAAGGCAAACACATGTGGTTACTAGGATAGATGATGGGTGGGCCTGGATAAGATGCTCTTTCTAAGAGTTGGTGCAGACTTGATGGACTGAATGGCCACCTTTTGCATTATAAAGATTTTATGATTCTAAGAATGTCAGATCCTGGGTTTTATAAATAGGGGCATGGAGTACAAAAGCAAGGAAGTTATTATAAACACGTATGAAACATTCGTTCAGCCTCAAATGGAGCATTATTATCATGTTCTAGACGCCACATTTTAAGAAGGATGTGAAGACATTGGAGAAGGTGCAGGAAAGAACCACAAGAATCATTTCAGGGGTGAGAACCTTCAACTATATAGAAAGATTGGCGAAGGTGTGTTAAGAGGAGATTTGATAGGGGTTCTCAAAGGTCATGAGGGGTCTGGACATATTCGATAGAGAAAACTGTTCCTCTTTGAGAAAGAATCAAAAACCAGAGGTCACCAGTTTAAGATAAGAGGAAATATTTGCAGGGTTAAGGGAAAATGGCAGGAGCATGGCACTAGGTGAGTTGCCCAGTGAGCTGGCACAGAAAAAACAGGCTGAATGGGCTTTCGGTGCTGTAACCATTCTACGATTCTATGCTATTCACATAGTGTTGTTGCGGGCACGCAATGGGATCATTTTAACTTTGTGTGATTGTGTGGAATAAATGATTGTAAGTCAACAGCCCATTTACCTCTCCCCTGATTTTTAATTTCATTGTTCCATTCTATTGCACGATTTCAAAATCTATCCCAATGTGTTTTTCCCCCTTCTTTTGCAATGGAAACATTCTCCTTAAAATCGCGAATGGGAGTTAACATGCATTTAAACATGCATTAAGCATTGAAAAAGTTCTTACTGGAAATTTTTAATGTTAGTTTAATGCATGTTTATGGATGACATATTTCCTGCAAGGTTCCTTGGCCTGAAAACTGAAAACAGCACTCTTGCTATTAAAACTTCATTGAAAAATAATTTAACCATTATATTCTCTTCTGCACTTAGGACATGAAGGGGACAAACAGCTTGAAAATCCAACATTTTCGACTTTGCTACCAATCTGTTTCTGATTATAAATTTGTATTATTTGATCAGAATAGAAGGGAGGAATTCCTTTTGGAACAACAATTATGATGGGTGTGCATTTTCCAGCATATCTAATGATCTTCAAAAAAAATGACCAAATAGTTTTGTTCTTGCTTTGTTTTAGTATGCATATTTGTAGAAGTTTCAAAATGAATAACAAAAGTTATGAGGAAAATAAATAGTGGAATTCTTGCAAGTGCAACTTGCTCATTAATCTGGCTTTAAGATTGTAATTCAATTATCCCAGAGATTATGCATTTGAAAATATTAAAGAAAAGCAGGACCCGTAATCCAGTGTAATCGAGGTCTGGGCATCAATATTTATTGTGGTGGATATCTTAGTAAGCATTGGTTCCTGAATTTGTTGATCAAAAAATAGATTCAAGTAACCAATAGTCAAGTATTGGGTGTTTTAGTAACATTTAAGAAGTAGGTAATGTAGGTATGATAATACAAATAAAAAATAGGACAGTTTCCAACCTGTTTTTATTCTTCCAGTAGTACACAATGTTCTTTCCTATATTGATTCAACCAGACGTAAATCTACCATTTTCTTTTGCACAAAGGCTTCTGTAAATTGCAGATCTTGTGTCCCTTCCCCTGCAACTATCTGTATCAATTGGTCATCCCACAAGACACAGCATGACTAATGTAAACTGAATAATGGAAATTAAAATGTCAAGCTATCCAATTTACTGCCACATTAATTTGTTGCAAGGTTAAAATGCTTCCTCTCCAGCTATAAATGTTGGTCTCCTCAAGCTATTAGAATGACAACTAAAATGAAATGTTTAAACATGAAGATGCTGCTTCATAGCAATATGTCTATGCTGGGATTGTACTAAACATGATTTTTTTTCTCTGATACTGGCGACTATTCTTTTGTGGGACCACTTATAATTAAATTTCTCACAGTGATAGATTTGGGTTGTACAAATTGCATGGCTGTAAAGAACATTGGTTGGGAGATGGGGTAAAGAAAGGACTGCAAAACACCATGAAATATGACCCTAGGAAAATACATTTTTTCAAAATGCAATGTGTCCCCTTTTATGCCCTCATTTTTAAAGGCATTTTCTCAACCTCTGTAAATATCATTAAGTAAAGAATTTCTTTCCATTTATTTGAATTTCTGAGAAAAGTCCATATATGAAAAGTTAATCTAATTTCTTTTCCTCATAGATATTGACAGACCTGCTGTGCATTTCAAGGATTTTCTGTATTAATTTTAGCACATACTTTTTCTTTCAATTTCAATGTTCCTCACCTTCTGAAATTAAGTATGTTATTTGCTTAAAGTGGTTTGCAACTTGCCTCAGGTTTTTCCATCACAGCTAACACTTCTGTGATTGACAGTTCCGTCTCCCGCTGCAACACAGTTTATTTCACCTGATCAGAAACATTACTGTAACAAAATAATCCATATTTCTATTTATTTGAATCATGAACTAATGCACAAGCAACTCTTGACTTCTCTGTTTGTTTATCTCCAGTACAAAAATTCTGCTCAATGGTGAGGTCCTATATGTGCTAGCAGCTCAGATGCAGAAGAAACCATCCTGTCAATCAATCATACTTACATGGTATTCTTAAGTGTTCCAGTTTAAAAGTACAGGTAAAAATATATCCCAGCTTTTCGTATTATTTTCAGATTTGCTTTCTTTTCAGAAGCTATTCTGCAATGATATGGCTTAAGCTGTCAATTTGTTTAATCTTTTGAAATAAAATCAAATGTTCACCCTTATTTGTGTTATTGCTATTTCGAGTTTGGAGTATTTTTCTATTTTTATTTGACAAGTAATGTGTTCCAGTAACATTTATGTTGCTCAGGCATGGTGCTGCTGTACAGTTCAGCTGAGGTGAGCATGATCATCTCTGTGTGTGTATCCATCAGAATGACATGAGCTCTTTCAGCAGGGATCAGGGATCTGCAGTCCCACAGGGAGAGGCACAGCTGTTGGAATGCAGAATTAAGCAAAATGTAGTTATTGACAAGTGCTTTCAATGATGGGCACCTCCTATTAATGTGGTTGTGCATTGGTCCTTATCAGTAATATATGAAGCAGTCCAAAGATGTGCGAGTTAGGTTGATTGGCCGTGCTAAAATTGTCCCTTAGTGTCTTGAGATGAATAGGTTAGAGGGATTAGTGGGTAAATATGTAGGGATATGTGGGTAAGGCCTGGGTGGGATTGTGATTGGTGCAGACTCGATGGGCCAATTGGCCTCTTTCTGCACTGTAGGGTTTCTATGATTCTTAAAGTGTTAAACCTAAGAAGGATAATGTTCCATTCTAGCTACGCAGGATAATAGCAGCAAAATATTGTGGATGCTAGAATCTGAAATTAAGAAAACAGAAAACAATGGGAAAACTCAGCAGATCTAGCAGTATTTGTGGAGAAAGAAAGTTAATGTTTTGAATTTGTATGACTCAGAGTTTTTCCAGCAATTTTTGGTTTTTGGAATTCCCTAAGATTGCCGGTAATGGGGTTACTCCTTGCATGAAGGGATAGTATTAATGTATGCCGCAGTTACTTGAGATTCCTTTTGATGCCACCGAACTTCTTCTTCATTTGTTCCCAGACCTAGAAGATGGTGTTCACTTCTCCCACAGACAATTTGGTACTTTGCTTAAAGAACTGCTTGACCTCTTGCATGAATGATAATCATGCATCTCCTCCACAGCTCCCTGCAAAAGGACCTCTAAGGCACATTAGTGAAAGGAGCTTCTCCAGGACCATGATTAAACGCATCTTAAAATGCATTTTGCTCTCAACCCATTTAGAGTTAGTAATATGTTTTTCAGAGCAGTTGATTGGCACATTATCCTGATGTGCAGCCAATCATCTTCCAATGCTGATTCCCTGGGCATATAAAAGATATCCTGAGGGCCTAGTCAAATTAGACCAAACAGCCTAATTTGGAATAGTGACAATGCCAACCTCCTTGTATTGCAGATATGGCCACACAGAATTCGGATAAAAACATCTCTCATTTCATCAGGATTGTACATTTTTATAGGAATTATATGTTTTTTAAAGCATTGCATTTTTAAAGGAAAATTGTTTTGTGGGAAAATGTATTACCGTGCTTTGGTTTGGGAGGAGAGGTAATATGTATATTATTTTTGTTGTTTGTAACTGATACAATAATGTTTGCTGACTTGATTTATATTCTACATCATGCATATTTAAACACATTTTGCCAAACATCTCTTCATGAAAACAGTGCTAAACTAAAGAGGGATTTTGACAACAGGAAAGCAGATACTTCCTCTACCAGGTAGTGACACATTGCACTGAAACTCTATCAGGCTTACTTCAGGAAAGTTCACCCCTAGTAGGTATTATCTCTTACAGAATGTTGGAGCACCAAAATACACTGCTATCTTGTCACTTCCTGCAAGTACCTAAATTAAAATGCCTGTTACTTGATCTGTTCAAGAGAGAAATAATATTTTTGCAGTCAAAATAAATCATTTTTTTTACATTTCCTATAAAATGTCATGTATATTTCTGTAATTCTATTTTAAAATGTTCACCATGAAGATTCAGATCAAATTAAATCCCCAGAAAGTGTACCATGTTTATTTGTAACAATTCTACAAATATGAATTGGCAATGAATATTGCCTGTTTCCTTTATGCAGGAGTTCCCAAACTCAGTTCACAGAGGTCACAGAGATAGTGCTCGAGGTGTGTATGACTCCTCTTCCAAGAGAACAACGTCAACTGTAGAGAGTCTGGTAGGACAGCCCTTCCCTTGATCCACTGGCTGTTTGCCACCAAATAGCAAGCAGTGGACATTGAGCCCAAAGCATTCTTTAACTTCAGAAAAATCTTTAGCAGTGAGGGCTGAGCAATTTGTGTGCCAACTTGTTGCAGGCAGAGGCAGGCAAGTGTAACTCAGCTACTTTTGAAACTGGGAGGTAATGCAGCTAAACCGGGAAGGTGAGTGGCAGCTTCAAACCTAATGTGCACCCTGCCTGGGCTGGTGAATCTGCTTTGCAGGCACCGGCAACTTGACCAGAAGAGGCGATTGGTTGGTGGTAGAAGAGAGGCTGATTAGTGCGTGTGAGCAGCAGAGGGAGGAAAGCTGATTACTGTGTGTGGAGTAGTTGTGGTGGTGGAGAAGCGAGCTGTTGCTGATTATGGGGGGAGGAGAAGGGCTGATTACAATGTCTGTGGGATGGGGGGAGATGGATTAGTTACAATGTCTATGGGGAAGGGACTGATTACTGTGTGTGGTTGGTGGGTGAGATGGGCTGAATACAATGCAGTTGGGGGAGAAGGGCTAACTATAGTGTTGATGGGGGAAAGGGGCTGATTATTGATTAGAATACAAGAGCAGGGATGTACTTCTGAGGTTGTATAATGTTCTGCCCCCATTTGGAGTATTGTGAGCAGTTTTGGGCCCCATATCTAAGGAAGGATGTGCTGGCCTTGGAAAGGATCCAGAGGAGGTTCACAAGAATGGTCCCTGGAATGAAGAGCTTGTCATACGAGGAATGGTTGAGGACTCTGGGGCTGTACTCTTTGGAGTTTAGAAGGATGAGGAGGAGTCTTATAGAAACTTACAGGAAACTGCGAGGTCTGGATAGAGTGGATGTGGAGAGGATGTTTCCACTAGTAGGAAAAACTAGAACCAGAGGGCACAACCTCAGGCTAAAGGGACGATCCTATAAAACAGAGTTGAGGAGGAATTTCTCCAGCCAGAGAGTGGTGAATCTGTGGAACTCTGCCACAAAAGGCTGTGGATCATTGAGTAAGACAGAGATAGATAGATTCTTGATTAATAAGAGGATCAGGGGTTATGGGGAAAAGGCAGGAGAATGCGGATGAGAAAACATCAGCCATGATTGAATGGCAGAGCAGACTTGATAGGTCGAGTGGCCCAATTCTGCTCCTATGTCTAATGGTCTTACTACTGTGTGTGTAGTTGCAGGGGAGGGGGGTGCGGGGTGTGTGTGGTTGTGGGGAGGGGGTGGATGGGCTGAATACAGTGCTGTTGCGGGAGAGGGGCTAATTATAGTGTCAATGGGGTGATTGCTGTCTGTATGCGGGAGGGGATAAGGGCTTATTACAATGTCTGTTGTGGGGGGAGGCTCTAATTCTGTGTATGTGGGAATGGGGAGTTTCACTGAGTCTTCTGCCACTGGGAAATATGAACAGCTTGGCTGAACATATATGAGTGTGTAAAATGTTAACTTTCTTACATAATATGTTAAAACCATAGACTTTCATATCCATACAACATATATATGTTGACCTATATATGTGAATGTTGATAATTATATACTGAATATTACTTTACTGTTACTTCATTGTTTTTTTGCTGACATCTGGAACCATGTTCGCTTTTAAGTGTTAAAATGGGGTTATATTGGAAAATAGTTTGGGAAGCACTGTAATGGCTAAGTTACTTTCAAAAATAAAATAAGAAATGTAGAAACATTGCAGCACAGGAGGAGGCCATTCAACCCATTATGCCCATGCCAACTGAAAAAAAAGTATCCGGTCTAAATCGCATTTTCTAGCACTTGGTCTGTAGCTGTGTAGGTTGTGACAATTAAAATGCATATCCAAGTTTTTTTTAATGCGGAAAGTTTTTGTTTCTGTTTTTATTTCAGATTTTCAGCATCTGCAGTGCTATATTTTTATTTTTTCAAACGTGATGAGAGTTTCTGTCTGTACTGTTGTATCAAGCTGAGTTACAACCTCCATCACCTTAATTCCTTTACATATATATACATCAGATATCATAAATATCTAATGATTTTATTTTTGTTGGTTTTAAACCCAGACATAAATCAGGGTTTGAAATGCAGAAATTAGGTTTGACGTTACTTATAGCTTTGGAAAATGTAAATAGTTGATGCAAAGAAATGGAAGAAAACGATGTGGAGAATGCGGGCATCGATCCCGCTACCTCTCGCATGCTAAGCGAGCGCTCTACCATTTGAGCTAATTCCCCTTCCTAAACGTTGGATATGACACGGTATTCTCCGCTTTATTTTATGATTCTGTTGGAATTTATTTGTATCATTGCATTCATTCATTTATTTCCATGCATTATTTGCCTGCCATTGCTTTGCCATCATTGCAATCGTGAAACGAATGAGGAAATCGAGCTTTCCACTCGTGCAGTCTTTTCGACATTTTGTCGAATCAAACCTCACAACAGTGTGATACTCCCAATAGACAATGCAATGCAAGATAAAGATCATTGCAAGGTGCTTTCCTCTGTGGCTGTGTGTGTGCACTCACGCTTCGAATGCAGAAGTAAAGAAAGGATAGACAAGACAACGAGTACCACTGAAGTGCTTAAATGAAGAATGCATAGTAAACATAGAGAGCCGGAGCCCCCCCGCCCCTCCCCCCCCTCGCCGCCGGCACACACAGAGAGACAGACTCTTCCTTCACACATTAAAGAGCAGATGGTGCTGCCGAACAGCACGAGCGCAGCAGTGCGCGCGCGCCTACTGCGGTGACAGGGCGCGCGAGGCGGCAGAGAGCGAGCTGAGCGTGGCGCCGCCGGGGCGTGAGCAGGAGGGCGCGCGAGGGGCCGCCGGGGCGCGAGCAGGGGAGGGCGCGCGAGCGAGAGAGCGAGCGGCAGAGAGCCGGGGAGCGCGAGCGAGCGGCAGCATCTTGGGGGTGTCAGGGCAGGAAGACATGAAGAGAGGGAGCCGCCGCGGGCTCAGTGACAGGCAGCGAAGAGCAGCACAAAGTCAGCGAGAAGGTAAAAGAGCCTGTCTACTCTGTCAGCGGAGGGGGGTGGGTGGCTGCCGATTGATAAATAAGGGAGCCGTGGCGGTGATGTTGAGGAGGAGGAGCCGGTAATGGTGTAGTGTGTGCGTTGTTGTCCGTTCGTGCCCCTCGCAGCCACCGGCGATGGTGGTTGTTTTTTTCTGTGTGTTCTCTGACAGGGGCTCCGACCGCTGTCATTTATTTCATGAGGGAGGGAATCCGTGACTCTGTCGATGTTGCATCCCTCCGATCTGGATTTATCGTGGTGGAAGGGGTGAGTAGTAATGAAATGGGTTTGGTCGCTTAGGTCAGAGCGCCCTGCCATGATATCTGTGAAAACTGTTGGTGGTACACATTTCAAAGCCGTTCCGAGGACGCGAAACGTGTCGATAGTGTCAGTTGTACAGCAATGACACACTGTTTAAAACTAAACTCGCACAATAAATATCCGAGAACTTATCACCGACTATACTCCCCGTGGGAACTGCTGTTTTTGTCCTGAAATGGAAATCAGATAGTAAGTCTCAGAGACTCTTTATTTAACGTCAGTTTATAAATAATGTAGAACCGAAATATTGTTTTTCACTGCGCTGCCCTTCTCTATGGCGAAAGCTGTCAAACATGTTTGAATTTGCAGACTGAATATTTCAATATTTCTTGTTCCAAAGGAGAACAACATATTCTTATAATACATCGCGTGTGTATTGTGACATTTCTGCTGATGATAGTAAAGCTTTGAGGAATACTGTAGCAATGTTATAGTGGTGGGGTGTACACGTAAATTACTGCAGCTTTTTATGAGGGCCAGAATTATAAGGATGAAACAGGTTGTAAAAAGATGTAGACAGGTTAAGCGAGCGGTCAACAAGGGGAAATGTGAGGTTATTTATTTTAGTAGTAAGCATAGAAAAGTAGTATTAGAGAAGATGAAACTTCTGAATGTTGACGTTCAGAGAGACTTTGCTGTTGCAAGGAACGCAAAGTTAGCACGCAGGTACAGCAAACAATTAGGAAGGTAAATGGTATGCTGCCCTTTATTACAAGGGGATGGAAGTACAAGAATAAGGAAGCCTTGCTACAGTTGTTCAGGGCTACGGTGAGAACACATCTGGGTTAGTGTGCCATTTTGGTTCTATATCTAAGGAAGGTTATACTTGCATTGGAGGTAGTATAGTAAAAGTTCACTAAATTAATTCATAGAATCCATACAGTGCAAAAGAGGCCATTGGGGCCATTGAGTTTGCACTGACTCTTTGACAGAGAGTCTTACCCACCCTTCCTATCCCCTCTAACCTGCACACCTTTGAAAGGGACAATTTAGAATGGCCAATCCCCCTAATCTGCATATCTTTGGACTGTCAGAGGAATCTGGAGCACCCGGAGGCAACCCATGCAGATACAGGGAGAATGTGCAAACTCCACATAATTTCCCAAGCCTAAAATCAAACTTGGGTTCCTGGCGCTGTGAGGTAGCAGTGCTAATTACTGTGCCACTGGTTCTATGGATGAAAAGCTTGTCCTATTTTGACTGGCTAAGTAAATTGGGCCTGTACTCTTTGAAGCTTAGAAGAATGAAAGGTAACCTCATTAAAGCATACAAATTCGAAAGGGGTTTGACAGGATAGACATCGAGATGTTGTTCCCCTGACTGGGGAAGCTAGGACATGGATCCGCAGTCTCAAGCTAAGGGTTGGATCATTTAGGACCATGATGAGGCGAATTCCTTTCACATAGAGGATTGTGACTATTTGGAATTGCCTACCTCAGGCTTGTTCATCTTCCATTGTTGAATATATTTATGGCTGAGATAGAGGTCTTTTGGGGAATGGGTGGGAAAGTGGAGTTGAGACAGAAGATCAGTCATGATCATAATGAATGGCGGTGTAAGCTTAATGTTCTGCTGCAGCTCCTATTTCTTATGTTCTTACAAATTTACTAAGACTACAGTATTGTAACAGCTGTTATGTGATTAAAAATAGGTACATCATTTTGGAAGTTATGTGGAATATCTGCTACAGCATTGTAGTGCCTCAGTTTTGTTGAGCTGTATGTTTTTGGATTTGTACATGTCTCCTATTTTTAGTGTCAGCTGCAAATTTGGACCTTTAGGCCTCCACTCACATCTCTTAGACCTTCTTTGGTTCTAGTCAGTTTGGGTTATGTGTTGGTGACTGGAGGTATGTATAAAAATTTGGGAAATACAAAATATTACAGGAGGAATCGTTAGGGCTACTGACAAATTGAGTGGGGAATGAGAATGCTGACGGCAGAGACCAGCAAAAGGCCCCAGAGAATTTGGCAATGGTCATTAGTGAACATGAAAGAGATAAATGGATTGAGATCTAATTGGAGAAAATTCAAGTTACAAGGAGACAAGAGTATATTTGTAAGAAACTCTCAGGCATTTTGGAGTATGTTGGTGGCATCCAGGGTGTGGGGGTGGGGGCCAAAAAGTAAAGCAGGAGAAACACAAACACTACAAGTGAGACTAAAAAGAAACAAACACCTCCCACAATTTACTCCCTCATTATATCTGCACTCACCATCCCCCTCCCCACTACCCCCTCACTTCTCAGTACTGTATCTTAAAATATAATTACCTGCCAAATAATTATCTTTGAAACCTCCAGATTAGGATGCAGAATTACTTTCTTATTCTGAATTTCTGTGAGGAAACTGAACATGGCTACTTCATAATGTGTATCCATCTAATGAGTATTGATGGAGGATTAAGTTTAAAGATGGAGCATTTCATTCTTCAGCGTTGTTTGAATTACTGCTGAGTAATACTACTATCTCAATGCAGAATGTGCTGCATTTTTAAGATCTTCTCATTATTGTGAATGAGTTTGTTCACCTCTAATGTTCTTTGTGGTCATTCACTGCCTGTTTAAAGATTTGGTTTGCTTTTGTTCCAGTTTGAGTGTGTATCCAGTTGCTTTTGTATCTGGATTAATTTAATGCAATCCAAGTGTGAAATAATTCTGATAAATTGTGATAGTGCACACCAGTTTTTTTTATCTAAACTAGTAACTCCTCAAAACAGAATAGATTTTGATGTTGCCTTCGTTACAGCTATTAGAGTTTCCCTCCATCTGTGTGACAGTAGAATTATACCCCACCGTACAATGGAGTGTTCTGTTTTATTCTGCGCTAACTGAAAACATTGGCACCATGTTTAACATTACAACATTTGTTTTCTAGTTTACTGATTGTTTGTGGAATTGTTTTACAAATGCATAAGCAAAAATAAGAAGGCAAATGATAATGAGTTTGTTTATTTAACTGGACACAAACTAGCCCTGTTAAAATGCACACATTGTCTATATTCTTCTTCGGTCTGTTGCGCAATCAACATTATCATATCTCTCTTCACTTACTAGGATGCCTTTTTGCCGCTATTGTAATGTATCTTTATCAGGAATGAAGAATTAAATTTATCCCCAGCACAGAACTTGATAGATCACAATGCAAGGATCAAGTTTAAACTTTGTCATTTAGGAAAGGCAATGGCCTAGTAGTATTATCACTAGACTATAATCCAGAAACTCAGCAAATGTTCTAGGGACCTGAGTCTGGAGGGCGGATGATGGAATTTGAATTCAATAAAAATATTTGGAATTATGATGCCCATGTCCCACAAATGAAGTTTTAAAAAATGATACAGACTGTCTGAAACGAAAATGCTTCAGTGCTTACAAAGTGACTGAATAGTTTTGAAGAAATATCATGTTGGACTGTCTTTACATTGTATCTGTATTAATGTTTATTCCTAACTCTACCTCTCAGATCAACTTTGTTATTTAATTTTGCCATTTGCCCCATCCAAGATGTTGAAATGAAGATTCCCTTACTCCTTCTTTGCGCATCTCACACTGTTTCTTTCCATCCACCTTTCCTCTAAAATATTAATTCTCAACTGCCACCCATGTACTGTTAAATTTCTTGCTGAAATTTCTCATTGTTTGTTTTCCATCAGCCTTTTCAGTAAGCAACACCTCATCCTTGGTTATTTCAGGCTGTTTCTCAACTCAACTCTCTCCTCAGAGTTCATTGCCTTCCTTTCGTCCTTCAGTATCTCCCCTGGATAAACCCCATCGCCTGTATTCACAGTCATTCCCTGGACTTTGTCACCTCACATGCCTCTGTATTTCCATCACGTACCAGTCACATCCCTCTTTTGTCTACCAACTGCACTTCCTTTTGTGCCTGCCCCAGAAAAAATCTCTGCTCCTAAGTCCCTTACAATGGCACTTTAAACATCCAATTTTTTGATAGAAGATGGTGTTAATGTTTCTGTTGTTGCAGTTTCCAGCTTCATTGGATCCAGCACTTTTTTTACTTGTTCTGTATCACTCCCTTTTTCTTTCCTCCATTGTTCATTTTGTTATTCCATCCTATCAGAGACCTACCCATTTCTCTTGTCTTTCTGCATCGCCCCAACCCTCACCTTGTCCCTGTGCTTGTTTAAGACCTGTTACGTCTGTAATAGTTTCCATTTCTAATTAAAGGTCAATGACCTGAAATGTCCACTGTCACTTTCTTCTTAGATACTACCTGAATTGCTAAGCTTTTCTAGCATTTTCTGTTGTATTTCAAATTCCCAACTATCTGGCTTTTGGCCCTCCATTCACCATGATATTTCTGCAGCTACCCACCTACTCAGTCACATCGTCGTCTCCATCGTTGATGCCCTTGTCTTCACTAAAAATATTATGCCTGCTCACCCTAATAGTTCACTTGGATGGCCCTTATTTCCACTCCCTGAAGTCCATATGGTGCAGACTTGAACATTTATGCCGCCCTGGTTTGGCCATTCATTGACAAGTCTGGTTGGACAACATAAAGTAGTAAGAATTCTGCTTTCCTCTCACAAAACTACTCACTACTCTGGATCATTCTGGAATATAAAGATAACTCCTGTCTTCTCTTCACTATAAACTCCTCTCCCTTACCTCCAGCAACAAATTTGAGAAGCTCATGGACTTCTTTGTCACTAAGATTAAGACTATTTTTCAGCTTCTCCTAGCCCACCAAACCAAACACCCCCTCCTCCCCTCACCTGAAACTCTCATCTATCTGTGTTTCTCTTTTACCTGTTTCACCCTCTCTTGTCCATGAGAGCTACCTCCCTCCCTTAACTCTCTTCCCACCCAACTTCCCTTCCTGGTCCCCATGTAAGCTGATATTATTAATGGTTCTCTCTCCTCAGGTACTGCCAGCCTTTTCTTCAAGTCTGCCCTTATATCCCTCTCCTCAAAAAAAACATACTTGAGTCCTTTAGCCTTAAAACTATCACCCCATTTACAAACTTGCTGTATTGTCCAAATTTCTTGAATTTGTTGTTGTCACTCAAACCCCTGTCCATCTTTCCCACAACTCCATGTTTATATCTCTCCAATCAGGTTTCTGCCCTTTTACCCGTACTGAAACAGCCCTTCGTAAAATCACATATGACATCCTATGTGATTGTGAACATTGTAAACTCTTCTTTCTTGACCTTCTCGAACAGCTTGCAACCTTTGACATGGTGGAACATACCATCCTTTTCCAGTCCCTCCCCTATTGTCATCCAGCTGAATAGAGCTCCCATCTCCTGATTCCATTCCTATCTATCCAGTCAGAGATTAATCTGCAATGATTTCTCTTCCTGCTCCTGCACCATAATTTCTCATATCTCCCAAGAATCTATTCTTTGCTCCTTTCCATTTCCACATGCTGTCTCTAGGTGCCATCATCTGAAAATGCACATCAGGTTCCACAGTTATGTTGATAACACCGAGCTGCATGAGCCTCTCTATTGACTCTTTCATTGTCTCTGGCCTGACATACTGCTTGTCTGACAGGATGAATAGAAATATTAGGAAGACTGAAGCCATTGCGTTTAGTCACTACCACAAACTCTGTTCCCCAGCTGCTGACTCTCTATCTCTCTCTGTGGCCACTGTGTGAAGCTGAACAAGACTGCTTGTAAACTCTGTATCCCGTTTGACCTGAGATGAGCTTTTGTCAAGATCTGTACTCCATCATCAAGACCTCCTACTCAACCTCTGACGCATTACCCATTTTTGTCTCAGCCTCGGCTCATTTCATGCTGAAACTCTTATTTATGCCCTTTCTATTTATTCATGGGGTGTGTGCGTCATTGGCATGGCTCGCGTTAGTTGCCATTGCCTTTCTGAACTGCTGAAGTTTATTTGAATATTTGTTACCTTTAGATTTGCTTACTTCAAAGTTCTCTTGGTCAGTTTTGGATTCTTGACTGTTCTCATTTTTAATCACTCCGCCATTATCATCCATACCTTCAGCTACCTTGGGCTTGCACTCGAGAATTTCCTATCTATGTCTCTTCCTCCTCCTTTAATATACTCCTTCAAATCTATCTCTTTAACCTAACATTTAGTAACCTGCCTAATGTGTCCTTATATTTTGTTCTCATGGCAGAGGTGATAGTGGATGCCTTAGTAATTATTTATCAAAATTTGCTGGACTCCGGGGAAGTGCCGGAAGATTGGAAAACGGCTAATGTTACGCCGCTGTTTAAAAAAGGTAGCAGACAAAAGGCAGGGGATTATAGGCCGGTTAGTTTAACGTCCGTAGTTGGGAAAATGCTAGAATCCGTCATCAAAGAAGAAATAGCGAGGCACCTAAAAAAGAATGGTTTGATGAAGCAGACGCAGCACAGATTCGTTAAGGGGACGTCATGTTTGACGAATTTATTGGATTTCTATGAGGATGTGACTAGTGCGGTAGACAGAGGGGAACCAGTGGATATGGTGTTTTTAGATTTCCAAAAGGAGTTTGATAAGGTGCCTCACAAAAGGTTGCTGCAAAAGGTTAGGGTGCACGGAGTTGGGGGTAAGGTGTTTGCGTGGATAGAGGATTTGTTGTCTAATAGGAAGCAGAGAGTTGGAATCAATGGGTGCTATTCTGGTTGGCAGTTGGTGACTAGTGGAGTGCTGCAGGGATCGATGCTGGGCCTCAAATATTTACCATTTACATAGATGATCTGGAGGAGGGGGCTGAGTGTAGGGTAACGAAATTTGCTGATGACATAAAGATGAGTGGAAAAGCAAATTGCGAGGAAGGTGCGGAAAGTCTGCAGAGAGATCTGGATAGGCTGAGCGAGTGGGCGAGGACCTGGCAGATGGAGTATAATGTTAGCAAATGTGAGGTTATCCACTTTGGTAGAAGTAATAGTAGGAGGGATTATTATTTAAAAGGCGAAAAGCTGCAGCATGCTGCGGGGCAGAGGGACCTCGGGGTCCTTGTGCACGAATGGCAAAAACCCAGTCTGGAGGTGCAGCAGGTGATCAAGAAGGCGAATGGAATGTTGGCCTTCATAGTGAGGGGGATAGAATATAAAAGCAGGGAGGTCTTGCTGCAACTGTACAGGGTACTGGTGAGGCCGCAGCTGGAGTACTGTGTGCAGTTTTGGTCGCCGCATTTGCGGAAGGATATATTGGCCTAGGAGGGAGTGCTGAGAATGTTCACTAGGCTGATACCGGAGATGAGGGGGTTAGCCTATGAGGAGAGATTGAATAGACTGGGTCTGTACTCATTGGAGTTTAGAAGGCTGAGGGGGGATCTTATAGAGACGTATAAGATAAAGAAGGGGATGGATAGGGTAGAGGTAGAGAGATTCTTCCCGCTTAGAAGGGATAGCAGAACTAGAGAGCACAGCCTCAAAATAAGTGGGAGGCAGTTTAGATCGGAGTTGAGGAGGAACTTCTTCACTCAAAGGGTGGTGAGTCTCTGAAATTCTCTGCCCATTGAAGTGGTGGAGGCTACCTCGCTAAATATATTCAAGTCACGGGTAGGTAGGTTTCTGATAGACAAGGGAATTAAGGGTTATGGGGAGAAAGCGGGAAAGTGGAACTGATCCACTTCAGATCAGCCATGATCTTGTTGAATGGTGGGGCAGGCTCGAAGGTCTAGATGGCCTACTCCTGTTCCTATTTCTTATGTTCTCATGTTCTTAAAATGACAGCAATTCCCTTTAAAAGTGAGATCAGCAGCAGATTGCGTAGTACAGTGAGTTGCTTTGTTTGTGAATTGAAAAAAGTCAATCCCCAGTTAAATAGATGCGTATAAGTCCAAGATGTTGTGAAACTAGTACTAAAACTATCAACTGAAGTGAAGACCTAAATCTCTATCGTAGCTTTCTTCACTTCTAGACAAAGTTCTGTAATTTAATAGAATCTTGTTTTATTTGCAGTGTGTCTGCTATAAAAAACACTTTCCATAATTTCTGAGTACTGAATATTATAAGCTATAATTTTTTTAATATAAAGTTCATTTAGTGGTGTCATACATTAAACACTGCAATGAAGTTACTGTGAAAATCCCCTAATTGTCACACTCCAGTGCCTGTTTGGGTGCACTGAGGGAGAATTTAGCACGTCCAATCCGCCAAACCAGCATTTCGGACTCTGGGAGGAAAGCAGAGCACCCAGAGTTTAAGTTTAATATTTATTAGTCACAAGTAGGCTTACATTAACACTGCAATGAAATTACTGTGAAAAGAAAACCCACACAGCCACGGGGAGAACGTGCAGACTCACCACAAACTGTGACTCAAGCGGGATTCGAACCTGGATCCCTGGCAATACTAACCACTGCGCCACCATGTCACCCGTGAGTAGCTCATGAATTAATAAAAATACTGTCAGGTTGACTGAGGCACTTGCCATTAATTGAGATTATACTTCGTATAAGTTAGTATTCAGTATTGAACAGCCAGATGGTAATGTAGAAGTTGATTGTTATCTCATCCTATACTAGTCACTGTCATCAATTTTTAAAAAATAAACCTAAATTGCCTCTGATTTGTAAACATATTCCAAGAAGTTGTTGAAGATTATGCTAATAATCTACTTATTGATATTTGTCCTGCTGAAAGATAACAGGTAGTTGAATTTTAATTTAATTGATTTGAAATTACACAACTAATCATTGGCAAAAAGATTTATGGCAATAAACTTCTATTGATGTTTTAATGTTAGTTGAATAATTTTACCTTGGTTATACAATACAAGAAGGAATATTCACATGATATATAATTTGTGCTTCTGCTATTTTATGTATTTTAACTACATAGTAATGTTATAATGTACCGCACCTGGCGCAGATTGCGGCAATCCCAGAGATTAGTGTGCAGATCTCAAAATTGGTCTCACAGCTGGTGCCAAATCCTCCAGGCCCCTTTCTAATGGCATGAAACAGATCTGGGTACATGGCTGATTAGCATATTTAAAGTAGTACTTAAATATACATAGCCTATTCAACTCTCAGCGCATAGGATTCTCTGGCCTTCAGGCACAGCACGAGAATGGCGAGAATTACTGCTGGTCTCCACCAATGGAGATCTAGTGCGATGGCCATGCTGGGGGACTCGGAGGCCATTGAAGCCCTAGGTGGTCGGGGTTTGGCCAGACAAGGACGATCAGGCAATGCCCACCTGGCAGTTCCCACCCCGACAGAGGTTGCTAGGCACAGTAGCAGTTGGACACTACTGGTGTTCCAAGGGGGTCGGGCCTGTGTGGGAGCTGTGACTTGGGTGCTATGCAGAGCAACTATGATGGAAGGTTGTGCAGAAGGGCACTGATGGGTTGACTGTGCAGGGTAGGATAATGCAGGGGTAGCTCATGTTGGGAGTCAAGCAGGGTGACCCATCGGGGAGGGCCCAAATGTGGATGACCTGTGTTGGGGAGGTGAGGGGGAGCATGCCGCCGATAAGGGGAAAGACTCAATGAATGAGGGAGGGGGGTCACCCATTTCACTATGAGATCGGGGTGGTCTTGCGAAACAGGCTCTCTGGCATGTTTAGACTCTGGCCTCCCAGTACTGGCGTGGAACTCCCAATTCTCCAAAAAAGTGACCGTGTGTGGGAGGGTTGTCATGTAGCATGTGCTGAAAAGACCAGTGCAGATTGCTCCTGTTTTCTCAGTGTTGTGATACTTAGTCAATTTTTTGGGAGAATTCTTCTGACCAGAGTTTCTTCAGTCTAGCTCAGATTCACTCTATCTAACTTCAGCAATAATCTCATGTTATTTTTCTAGGAGCATAAATTTTGGTGCGATTTATTGCTAAATGGTGCTTTTCATTGTTACTGACCATAAAACAGCTGTTAGTTTGAACTTTTTCAGTAAACATTTATTATTTCTAAGTTATATGTCTGAAAAAGATGACCGTAGCTGGTACATTCTGTTTTTTTTTGCACAGTGCCATTTTGGTACTTGGACATGTACCTTATGATTTCAGAAAGGAGGGGAGTGAATTAGAAATATGGACAATATTCTTTGTCACATCAGAAGCAAATGGAAACTGTGGACCAGACAGTTCTCCATTTGTCGGCGCATCATGAAATCTTGACTCAAAATCTACAAAGATGTTAGTCTAAAATTTGCAGAAGTCACTGGAGTTGCAGAAAGGTTAGAGATCAATGCTAACATTTATTAAAGTTTGATAGTAATGTTGAAAACATATGATCTAAAGTTTTTATTGTTTTGTTGCAGTTATTCATATTATTATCATAATTTCTTTCATTTTTGGCCACAGTTATGGATTTAAATCAACAAAATAATGAAATTGAAATGTTTGACACTGGCAATGCAGTGTTTGTTGTCATACTAGTTGTCTTGAGGGCAGCAAGACGTCAACTATTTTGTGCAGGACATGAAGTGACATTTAGACAAGACTGGATGATGTTGACATGTCCATATATGAAGAACATTGCTAAACCATGAAATAGAATCATAGAATCCTTACAACGCAAGAGGAGGTCATTTGGTTCATCAAGTTCTTGCTCGCTGTCTGCAAGAGCAATTTAGCTAGTCCCAATCACCTGCCTTTTTGCTGTGTTGTACAATATGTTTCCATTCAGATGCTTGTTCAGTTCTCTTTTGAAAGTCATGATTCAATCTGCTTCCATCACCCTTTCAGATAGTCATTCCAGATTGTGACCCATTTGTTGCATAAATAAGTTTTTCCTCATGGCAAAACTGGATTTTTGCCAATTATCTTACATTTGTGTCCTCTAGTTGCTAACTCTTTATCTAGTTTTTCTTTATCTACTCTGTCAAAACCCTTGATGTTTTTGAATAACTCTATTAAATTTTCTGTCAGCTTTTTGTTCTCTGAGAACAACCCCAAGCTGTCCAATGTAGCCACCTATCTGAAACCTCTCATCACTTCTCTAAAGTCTTTTCTCTCTCACAACACAGTTACTCTGCATGTACTTGTACCCTAACTATTCACAACCCTGTCCTCCTCTGCTTTCGTTTAATCATTACACCACCCTCACTCCATCTCTCACACACACACACACACACACACACTTTCCAACAGCTTGCATGGCAGTCTACAAATTAATTGATTTCTTAAAAAGTGCTGAAATTGAATTTAAACACATGAATGTATAAGTTTTTTTTAGTAGTTCACAAATTTGCAAAGGACATTTCAATTATTTACATATATTACCATTTTCAAGAATAAGGGGTCCATTATTTATTAATGTTTGTTCCTGTTACATCATATGGACAATCATAAGAACATAAGAAATAGGAGCAGGAGTAGGCTATCCAGCCCTTCGAGCCTGCCCCGCCATTCAATAAGATCATGGCTGATCTGTCGTGGCTCAGTTCCACATTCCCGCCCTCTCCCCATAACCCTTAATCCCCTCTCTTATCAAAAACCCATCAACCCGCGTCTTAAAAATATTTAGCGAGGTAGCCTCCACCACTTCAACGGGCAGAGAATTCCAGAGATTCACCACCCTTTGAGTGAAGAAGTTCTTCCTCAACTCCGTTCTAAACTGCCCCCCCTTTATCTTGAGGCTGTGCCCCCTAGTCCTACTGTCCTTTCTGAGCGGGAAGAGTCTCTCCACCTCTATCCTATCCATCCCATTCATCATCTTATATGTCTCAATGAGATCTCCCCTCATTCTTCTAAACTCTAACGAGTACAAGCCTAGTTTATTCAGCCTCTCCACATAGCTCAACCCCCTCAACTCCGGCATCAGCCTAGTAAACCTCCTCTGCACTCCCTCCAAGGCCAAAATATCCTTGCGTAAGTACGGCGCCCAAAACTGCACACAGTACTCCAGCTGCGGCCTCACCAATGCCCTATACAGCCGCAGCAAGACCTCCCTACTTTTATATTCAATCCCCCTCGCTATGAAGGCCAGCATCCCATTAGCCTTCCTGGTCACCTGCTGCACCTGCAAGCTGGGTTTTTGCGACTCATGCACAAGGACCCCGAGGTCCCTCTGCACCGCCGCCTGCTGCAGTTTTTCACCACGTAAGTAATAATCCTTCCTACCATTATTCCTACCAAAGTGGACCACCTCGCACTTGCCAACATTAAATTCCATTTGCCAGTTCCTGGCCCATTTGCCCAGCCTATCTAGATCCTTCTGTAGACTCTCCACACCCTCCGCGCAATTTGCCGTTCCACCAACCTTGGTGTCATCAGCAAATTTCGACACCATACACTCGGTTCCCTCCTCCAGATCATCTATATAAATGGTTAATAGCTGAGGCCCCAGCACCGACCCCTGGGGCACTCCACTAGTCACCAACCGCCAATCCGAATAGCACTCATTGACCCCCACTCTCTGCCTCCTATTTGACAACCAATCCTCTATCCATGCTAACACCCTACCCCCAACTCCATGTCCCCTGACCTTCTGCAATAACCTCTTGTGAAGTACCTTGTCAAACGCCTTCTGAAAATCAAGATAGACCACATCCACCGGCTCTCCTCTATCCACCGCCCTAGACACATCCTCATAGAACTCCAGTAAATTTGTCAGACACGACTTCCCCTTAACGAAACCGTGCTGCGTCTGCTCTATCAAGCAATTCCCCTCAAGATGCCTAGCTGTTTCCTCCTTGATGGCGGATTCTAACATTTTACCTACAACAGACGTTAAACTAACAGGCCTATAATTCCCCGCCTTTTGCCTGGCACCCTTCTTAAACAACGGCGTAACATTAGCTGTTTTCCAATTTTCTGGCACTTCCCCAGAATCCAGCGACGTTTGGAAAATAACCACCAAGGCATCCACTATCGCCTCTGCCATTTCTTTCAGAACCCTCGGATGCATTCCATCCGGTCCTGGGGACTTGTCCACAATCAGTCCCTCCAGTCTGTCCAGCACCGCCTCTCTAGTAACAATAATGTCATTTGAAGAAACTTCACAATAAAGGATGATTTTATTTTGCATACAAATGGAATTTTAAAATATAGTTTGGGCATGGGGCGTTGTAATAATAGAATATATGCAACTGTTATATTTATCTTGTTTCTATTTTAATTAACATGAACAGAGCTTCCTCCTCTTCCCAATTTAACGACAAATCTCCTTTGTTGAATGGTACAATGCAGAGAAATATATCTCTGTAAATAGTCTGTATCACATTTGGAATATTTTCTTTCTTTTCTCAAAACTAATGAAATAGTTTTGAGGATGATACAAAACTTCGAACCATGAGGATGATAATTTCCTTCAAAAGGAAATAAACAGATTTGTGCAATGAACAGACAAGTGTCAGAGGAAATGTAATACTTTGAATTGTGAAGTGATTCATTTTGGTCAGAAGAGTGCAAAGAGGTGATACAAAATACAGCATACAATTCTAAAGGAGGTGTGGGAGCAGAGCGATTTGGGTGTGTATGTGCATAAATTATTAAAAATAGCAGGTTGAAAGGTGAAGGTAAGACACATGGCATCCTGGGCTTTATCAGTTGGTGCATAGAGTGCAGGAGCAAGTAAGTCAGTGTTAAATCTGTATAAAATGCTGGTTCAACCTCAGCAGAAGTATTGTGTCCCATTGGGACACCACACTTTAGGAAGAATGTGAGGTATTAGAGAGGGTACAACAAAGATTCATGGGAATGCTTCCAAGGATAAGGAACTTCAGCTATAAAGACAGGAGAAGTTGCATTGTTTTTCTGGGAGAAGAGAAGGTTGAGAGGAGATTTGATGGAGGTATTCAAAATTATGAAGGTATATGGACAGAGTAGATGGTGAGAAATTGTTCCCAGTTGTGGAAGGATTGAGAACTAAAAGGCACAGATTTGAGATAACTGGCAAAACAAGCAAAGGTGTCAAAAGGGAAAACCTTGTCACACAGAATGGTTAGGATCTGGAATGCATTGCCTGAGACTGTGGTGGAGCCTGATTCAGTCGAAGCATTGAAGAGGGAATTGGATTATTATCTGAAAAGCAAGAATGTGCAGGGCTACGGGAAGAAGGGGTGTGGCACTAGGTGAATTGCACCTTCAGAGAGCCAGCACAGACAGATTGGGCACATGTCTTCTATGCTGTAACAGTTCTGTGATCCCATATCTTAAAACAACAAAGACTGTATGTGTACAAATTCTCAGCATCAGGATATTCCAAATCATTTTACAGCAAATGAAATAGCTTTTAAAGTGCAGTTACTGTTACAATGTAGGAAAGCACAGTAAGAAGCCTCACAACACCTGGTTAAAGTCCAACAGGTTTATTTAGTAGCACAAGCCACACACGACCATGCAGATTGCTGAGCAGAAACTGATAGCCAAGTTGCGTACACATGAGGATAGCCTTGACTGGGATCTTGGGTTCATATCCGTAACCCCCACGACTTGCCTGGGCTTGCAAAATCTCACTAACTGTCCTGGCTGGAGACAATACTCATCTCCTAAACCTGTGCTTAACCCTCTCTCCACTCACATTGTCTGTACCTTTAAGATTTGATTACTGTAAAGACTCGCATTCCAACCATTACCTTGTAAATTGAGTTTGTATCTATATATGTTTGTGAATACAACTCCCACTCACCTGATGAAAGGGCAGTGCTACAAAAGCTTGTGGCTTGTGCTACCAAATAAACCTGTTGGACTTTAAGCTGTGAAACTTCTTACTGTGTTTACCCCCAGCCCAACGCTGGCATCTCCACACAATGTAGAAAACACAACCATTTGTACAAATAAAGCACCCAGAATTGCACTGTGACAGTGAAGAGATAATCTTATATACAATTTGATCTAATGTTGATGAGGGGTAAATGTTAGCCAGGATGCCAGGGATAAATCTCCAGCTGAGCAGTGTTCTTGAAATGGAAGCATTTGCACCCACCTGAGGGGCCTCAGTTTAATGTCTTGCTGGAGAATCTGCCATACAATAGTACTTTGTCAATTTACCCTGTAGTGACAGCTGGATTTTGTGCTCAAGTATCTCAAGATCTCTGTTGTGAGTGGGAGGAAAGAAATCATGTAAGTGGAGATGCAGGAAATAAAAGGAAACAGCATAGTAATAAAGCAGGTAGCATTTTGGGCAATAATAACCAAAATGTGGCAGGAAGGGACAGAGTATACAAACCTAAAGTGTGCTGACACTAGAAGTGTGTTCTATCTTTTTGAACGTGGTGGGGTAGCTCTGATAATTAAAGATGTCAGTAGTACAGTAGTAAGAGATTTACCTAAAATCGAAAGAGCAAGATGTAGAATCAGTTTGGATATAGATTAAAAATAGGAAAGATAAGAGGTCACTCAGGGGAATTAATTTATTGGTCCCGTAAATTGCACTGTAAGGCAGAGCGTACCGAAAGAAATAAAATTGGGCATGCGTGAAAGTTGCTGCAATAATCATGACTAATCTGTACATGGTTTGGTTGAATTAGGTTGGCAAAGTTCATAGAGTGTATTTAAGACAATTTATTAGTGTAATACATTCTGGAGTCAACCAGAAGCAGGCTGTTCTAGACTTGGTAGTGTGAAATTAGACAGGATTAATCAGTGACTTCTTGGTAAAGCAGATTAAGTGACAGTGATCATAACATGATATAATTTCATGTTTGCTTTGAAGGGGAGAAATGTAAGTCTGAAACTAGGTTTAAACCTAAAAAAGATAATTATAACGGTATGAAGGCAGATCTAGCTGAATAGGAAAACTAGGTAAAAAAATGCAATGGCAGACTTTTAATGAGATATTTTATAACTCTCAAAGATTTATCTCAGTGAGAAAGAGACACTGTTTGAAAGGATGCGTTATTGGTAGCTAAATAAGAAAGTTAAGGATAGCATCAAATTGAAAGAAACACTGTACAAATCTGTAAATTGGTAGGTCAGAAGATTGGTCAGATTTTAAGAACCAGCAAAAAAAGGGTTTAGAAAAAAGAGGGAGAAAGCAGAGTATCAAAGAAAGCAAAAATAGACATTCTGGGCTACAGTTGGGAGGCAGGAACAGGAGTCTGATAGAATATTGGCCAGTATTCAATCTTACGCTGATTGGCTCATTAGATGTGCATTCACCAAGGAGCACAGTGAATTGTGCAGTGGGAGAGCAGGATACGGATGTTCCTGCCATCCCCTCAGCTGCCACATATCATGTAGAAGTGCATTATTGCCCATTATTCAAGCATCATGAATGCTTGAGGTGATCTGTAAACAAATGTCAGTGATCCATCTAATCAGTATATTCTTTGAAGCAGTCCCTCTGGCCCTGAGCGTTTCAGCCAAAGGGAATTATTCTACCTACCCTTGGCCTGATCCCACCCCAACATGGTGAAGCTCATCAAGGAGGAGCACAGAGGGGATCTCCTCTCATTCACACATTTTTGTGCATGGAATTACAGCATTGACCAGGATAATGAAAACCATGTTTGCATACCCTTACACAAAAACCTTTCAGCTTCTCTACATCACATTGAGACACATTTAGAGATCATTTCCTATCATTGTAGATGTCCTACCACTCCATTACCAACCATGACCATCTACTGGGGACTGTCTAGGTTTGAAATCTGTACCCCAAGGCTCCAGGGAGCTAACCTATGCCTTTCTTCCTACATCCTTCCTCTCTTGCCTTGGTCAACTTGAGTTGCCCTTCAGAGCAGGCTTTACTGCAGTTCACAACCTTGCTGGCATTTCGATGTTCGGAGACCTACGAGTCAGGGAGCAAATTTGCTACCATTCGGGCTTTACTAGAAAGAGGGAAACACACCGGAATATAGTTCTTTAGGAATTGACTCATGATTATTAAGATGTCCCTTTAGTCATCCGGTTGTGCTCACACATACAGACCAACTATGATGTGAAGAAGAGCCTTGAAAAAATGGTGCACATAACTTTCCAAACACACTCCACTACTTTCTATTCTCACATCACCCACCAACTTCCTGTCCTTCATCCTGATCCATCTAATGTAACTATTTTTATCTCCTCTGTTACTCTGGAACCATCCTATTTCCACCCTGACCCCTCCCGCATGTTTTACCTGTTTCCGTGACATGCTCATAAAACCATTAACCTGGGCATGACCCTGGACCTGCCACCCTACTGCACTCCACTCCCTCCTCATGTTCCCTTTGCAGCCCTGTATTCTCACTTCAACCCCCAGCATCTCACGAGAGACAAAACCAATCCTGCCTTTTGAGATCCACCTCTCTTCCACATCCACTCCCCATTCAGAGGACCCACACACCCAACAAGCAAGGCCCCTCCATCCTCCCCAAGTCCTTGAATCATCACCTTCCCTCCTCGGCTCCATCCCTGTCCTGAACTCCTTCAGTCCCTTGGCCAGCATCTCTACCCATGCCCCTTAGAGTGCCATCAACCAATCGTTTTTTAGTTAAACAACTCACTCTAAAGAAGAAAATAAACAGTGGCTACTTACTTTAACTCCAACAGGTTGTCCTCCTCAAGTCCATTTAAGGCAGTTGTAAATCTGAAGATGCTTATTACTCATTTACTGATGGCTATTTTGGGAAGGGTAACAATTCTGGTGAGCTGGCCTTTTAATGAACATGCACGACTTGCAGTTGCATGCAAATACATCTCTTGCTTGCAGTTGGGAAGTTTGACACACCTTCAAACAAGGCTGAACTTAATTGCAAAATTTCTTCCCACTGTCAGGGAGCTGAATTTTGGCTCTTGCTCAATTAAGTTCCCTTGCCCACTTTGCTTTTGGAAGCGGCATAAGATTCTGTCCTAAGAATTTCTATAAATACTTAAATAGGAAAAGAGTAACTAAAGTGAGTCTCTGGAGAGCAAGTCTGGGAAATTGATAATGGAAAACAAAGTATTGGCAGTGATGTTGAATAGGTATTTTATTTCTGTTTTCATGTAGAAGGCTTAGAAAAGTTCCCAAAGATACTTAAAAATCATGAATTCAAAGGGAGGAAAGAAGTTAAAACAATCCACATCATCAAACTAAAAAGGTGAGACAATTATTAGAGCTAAAGGCTGACCAGATGGCTTGCATCCTAGAATCTTCAAAGAAATAGTTGCAAAGATAGCAGAGGCATTGGTTATAATCCTCCAAAATTTCTTAAATTCTGGAAGAGGCCCAGCAGATTGGAAAATAATAAATGTATCAGCTTTATTCAAGAAAACAGGGAGACAGATCGGAGGAAACTATAAATCAGTTGGCCTAAATTCTATCATCAAGAAAATGCTACAATTCAATATTAATGAGGCTATAGCAGGATATTCCCTGGATCAGGCAGTGTCACCATGGTTTTGTGAAAGAGAATTTGGGTTTCATTTATTAAATTTATTTGAGAAAGTAACAAGCAAGATGGATAAAGCGGAACCTGTGGATGTGGTATACTTAGATTTCCAAAAGGCATTTGATAAGGTGCCACATCAAAGGTTACTACACAAGATAAGAGCACATGGTATGGGGGTTACATATGAACAATGGAGTGATTCACTAACAAGAAGCAGAGAGTAGGAATAAATGGGTCTTTTTTGGGTTGGCAAGCTATAACCAATGGAGTGCCACAGGGATCAGCGCTTAGGCCTCAACTATTCACAATCTGTTTCAATGACTTGTGTAATGTCCTAACTACATTAGGGGTTGTGGGTTTTAACAGAAAGAAAGGACATGATTTGCACGTGTTGATTCATCAAACCCATAACAAGATTTATTGAAGAACTGCAGAATACAAAATTTAAAGTAAAACAGCAGCCTAAGTACAAAGCCAAATTACATCACCATCAAGTCAGGTGATCAGCTCTTAAAGCACCCTGCAATTTTTTTTTAAATATAACATCCCTCCCTCTTTACTTATGTAGTCATGACAACAAACTACTACAATGTTATACAAAGACTGTAGACATAGTATCATTAAACATGGTTAATAAGAAAGGCAAGTAGGAAGACATCTATTCCTCTTTGGTTATATATGACATTCTGGAATGTGGTTGTTCTTGACCCCTGAAGTGTGATTTGGAACATAAGTAGACACTTCTCTTGGAACTAATTCTGTGTCATTCTCACTTGGTATAGTGGCATAGACACAATCATCATAGAATCACCATAGTGCAGGAGGCCATTCGGCCCATTAAGTCTGCATTGACCACAATCCCACCCAGGCCCTATCCCTGTACCCCACATATTTAACCTGCTAATACCCCTGACACTAAGGGGCAATCTAGCATGGCCAATTCAGCCTAACCTGCACATCTTTGACATGTGGGAGGAAACCGGAGCACTGGGAGGAAACCTATACAGACACGGGGAGAATGTGCAAACTCCGCACAGATAGTGACCCGAGGCCAGAATTGAACCCAAGTCCCTGGTGCTGTGAGGTGGCAGTGCTAATCACTGTGTCTTGTCCCACCCATCAGGCAATTCATATTCAACTAAGTCTTCCATAGTGGTATTCACAACACTAGGAACTAAAGAAGTTGATACTTCTAGAGATGATTCGGAGAAATCATTTTGAGGTGATAACAACTGGTCAGCAATATGTCATAAACTAATTCATCTTTGGTTTGAACCATGTAAGAAATTCGATCTGTTTTTGTTAAAATATGGCTGATATCCATTTCTCACTTGTGGCATAATTACATGCTAACACTCAATCTCCTTGTTGAAATGAGCATTGTTTTCCTTTACTTCTCGTCTGGCAACCTGAGACATTTGTTGACGTTCTACTATTTCTGAAGTTTCTTGAGGTAAAAACAAATCAAAAGTAGTTCTCAATGTTCTCTTTAAGAGTACTAATGCAAGTGAACTTTGGGCAGTTGCATGAGTAGTTTTTTTATGGAACATAGAACAGTACAGCACAGTACAGGCCCTTTGGCCCTCGATGTTGCACCAAACTATGTCCAAACTGAAGATCAAGCTATCCCATTCCCTAACATTCTGGAGTGCTCCATGTGCCTATCCAATAATCGCTTGAAAGTTCCTAAAATGTCCGACTCCACTATCACAGCAGGCAGTCCCTTCCACATTCCAACCACTCTCTGAGTAAAGAATCTACCTCGGACATCCCTCCTATATCTCCCACCATGAACCTTATAGTTATGCCCCCTAGTAACAGCTACATCCACCCGAGGAAATAGCCTCTGCACGTCCATTCTGTCTATCCCCTTCATTATCTTATAAATCTCTATAAAGTGACCTCTCATCCTCCTCCACTCTAAAGAGAAAAGCCCCAGCTCCCTCAACCTTTCCTCATAAGACTTATCCTCCAAACCAGGCAGCATCCCGGTAAATCTCCTCTGCACTTCCTTCAATGCTTCCACATCCTTCTTATAGTGAGTTGACCAGAACCGCACACAATGTTCCAGATGTGGTCTCACCAAGGTCCAGTATAATTGCAGCATAACCCCACGGCTTTTAAACTCAAACCCCTTGTTAATAAACGCTGACACACTATAAGCTTTCTTCCCGGCTCTATCCACTTGAGTGGCAACCTTCAGAAATCTGTGGATATGAACCCCAAGATCTCTCTGTTCCTCCACATTCCTCAGAACCCTGTCATTGAACCTGCAATCCGCATTCAAGTTTGTCCTCCCAAAATGAATTACGTTGTACTTATCAGGGTTAAACTCCATCTGCCACTTTTCTGCCCAGCTCTGCATCCTATCAATGTCTCTTTGCAGCCTGCAAGAGCCCTCCACCTCATCCACTACTCCACCAATCGTGGTGTCATCAGCAAATTTACTAACCCACCCTTCAGCCTTTTCTTCAAAGTCATTGATAAAAATCACAAATAACAGGGGACCCAACACTGATCCCTGTGGCACACTGCTGGTAACTGGCCTCCAGTCTGAAAATATTCCCTCCACCACCACACTCTGTCTTCTATGAGACAGCCAGTTACTTATCCAAACGGCCAAATTTCCTTCTATCCCATACCTCCTTACTTTCTTCATGAGCCTACCATGGGGAACCTTATCAAACACCTTCCTAAAATCCATGTATACGACATCAACTGCTCTACCTTCATCTACACACTTAGATACCTCCTGAAAGAATTCAATCAAATTTGTGTGGCAGGATTTTTCCCTCACAAAACTGTGCTGACTATCCTGGATTAAACTGCATCTTTCCAAATGGGCGTAAGTCCTATCTCTCAGGACCCTTTCCATTAACTTACCAACCATCGAAGTAAGACTAACTGGCCTATAATTACCAGGGTCATTCCTATTTCCTTTCTTGAAGAGAGGAACAACATTCGCCACTCTTCAGTCCTCTGGCACAATCCCCGTGGATAGAGAGGACCCAAAGATCAAAGCTGAAGGCTCCGCAACCTCATCCATTGCCTCCCAAAATATCCTAGGATGTATTCCATCTGACTCAGGGGACTTATCGCCCCACAGGTTTTTCAAAATTGCTCATACATCTTCCCTCAGAACATCTACCTCCTCCATCCTATCAGCCTGTATCACACTCCCATCCTCAAAAACATGGCCCCTCTCCTTAGTGAACACTGAAGAAAAGTGTATAGCTAAAAAGCTATACACACTAAGTGATGCTGAACCTTGCTGTCTTGAAACTTTTAAAGAATGTTTCAATTATTGTACTAATCTTTCAGCCAATTCATTCGTTGATGGATGATATGGTGCAGATTTTATATGCTGAATACATTTACTTTGAGATAATCCTCAACCTTGTGTGAAGTAAACTGTGAACCATTATTGCTAACAATTTGTTCTAGCTTACCAAATCTTGCAACAATTTTATTAAATTTTTGGATGGTTTGTTCAGCTATAATAGATCTCATCATAACGACCGATGGCCATTATGAGTGTATCAATTAAAACAAAGGACATGTAACCCTCAAACGAACCAGCAAAATTTATGTGTATTTGTTGCCATGACGTCTTAGTTAAATCTTAGGAGTGTAAAGGAGACAGTGGTGGTGTGTTTCTTCTTCCTGCACAGGATTGACACTCTCCCAATTTTTCTTCAATCTGAGCATCAAACCTGACCATCAAAAATAACTACATGCTAATCCTTCATCTGACCTACACCAGGATGTCCTTCATGTAGTTGTTTAAGCATTTTATATGTATATAAGGGGCAAGAAGGTAACTGGGGAAAGGGTAGATCCACTCAAGGATAAAGGAGGGAATTTATGTGTGGAGCCAGGGAAAGTGGGTGAGATTCTTAACAAATACTTTTCTTTGGTAATCACAAAGGAGAAGGGCATGGTCGAAGGTCTAGAGAGAGATATGTTGATGTTTGAGCGTATGTTGATATAGAACAAGTGGTGGTGTTGGGTGCAATACCTAAAGCATTAAAATAGACAAAGTCCCAGGACTCATGGGATCTATCTCAGAATACTAGGGATGCGAGGGAGGAAATTCCTGGAGCCTTGTATGAAATCTTTGTTTCCTGTTTGGGCACAGGTGAGGTTCCATAGGACTGGGGAATAGCCAATTTTCTTTCTTTGTTTAAGAAAGGCAACAGGGATAATCTAGGAAATTACAAGCCGATGACCCTTCTGTCAATGGCAGGAATATTATTGGAAAAACTCTCACATCTAGAAAAATATGGACGTACTAGTGATAGGGAGCATGGCTTTGTGTGGGGAGGTGATGTCTCACAAACTTGATTGAGTTTTTAAGAAAGTGACAAAGATGATTGATGAGGGCAGAGCAGTGGATGTTGTCTACATGATCTTTAGCAAGGCCTTTGAGAAGGTCACTCAAGGCAGACTGACCTAAAAGGTCAGCCATGGGAGATATGCGATGAGCTGGTAAGATGGATACAGAACTGCTCTATTCAGAGAAGAAAGTGATGGAAGGATGTTTTTCTGACTGAAAATCTGTGACCAGTGGTGTTCCACAGGAGCCTCTATTGTTTGTAACATACAGAAATAATTTGGAGGAAAATGTAGATGTTTTGATTAGTAAGCTTGTGGAACACAAAGATTGGGAGAGTTGCGGATAGTGAAGAGGATTGCCAATGGAGACAACAGGATATAGATAGACTGGAGACCTGGGTGGAGAAATGGCAGATGGAATTTAATCCAGCCCAATGCAAGGTGATCCACTTTGGAAGGTCTAATGCGGGAGAGAAGTATGCAGTAAATGGTAAAACTCTTAGAAGCATTAACATACAGAGGGATCTAGGCGCACAGGTCCACAGTTCCCTGAAAGTGACAACACAAGTGGATAAGGTGGTCAAGAAGGCATATAGCAAACTTGCTTTCATTAGTTGGGGCAAAGAGTATAAAAATTGGCAAATCATGTTGTAGCTACATGGAACTTTACTTGGGCCACTTTTGGAATATTGCATATAATTCTAGTCACCACACTACCTGAAGAATGTGGAGGCTTTAGAGATGGTACAGAAAAGGTTTACCAGGATGTTGCCTGGTTTGGAGGGAATTAGCTATGAGGAGAGGTTTGACAGGCTTGGTTTGTTTTCACTTAAACATTGAAGGCTGAGGGGTGACCTGATAGAAATTTACAAAATTATGAGAAGCATTGATAGAATTGGTTGTCAAAGTCTATTTCCGAGTGTAGAAATGTCAATACTAGGGGCATAGGTTTAAGGTAAAAGAGGAAAAATTAAAGGAAATGTCAAAAGCAAGTTTTTTCATGCAGAGGGTGATAAGTGCTGGAATGCACTGCCGGAGGAAGTGGTAGAAGCAGATATAATAGCAACATTTAAGAGGCATTTAATAGGCAGGAAATAGAGGGATATGGACCAGGTAGGGATAAAAGGTCTTTGGTTTAAAAAGGCGTCATGTGTCGGTGCAGGTTTGGTGGGCGGAAGGGCCAGTTCCTGTGCTGTACTGTTCTTTGTTCTAACTCTTCCACGCAGACTAGGGAGAATGATCATTCAAATTCTCCTCAACAGATACCCTCCATGAACGGTCAACTCAAGCAGTCTTGACACACATGGCTTCAAATCAGGATATGGATGATGTGTTCCAGCTACTGTTCCTTTCAATACTATATCCTTTACCTTCCCCATCACTGAATCATTTCTAGTACGTCTCTGAACCTTAGAAGCTGTCACTGGCAAATGATCTATTTGCGAAAAATAAAGAATATTAGCAAAACTAGTTGGTAATGCTCAAAAGGTGAAGGTTTTAAAGTTTGAAGTTTTAAAGTTTATTTATTAATGTCACAAGTAGGTTTACATTAACATTGCAAAGAAGTTACTGTGTAAATCCCCTAGAAGCCACACTCCAGCACCTGTTCAGGTACACTGAGGGAGAATTTTATTTATTAGAATGTCTCATTTGGGTTGGAATTTTTTATACCAACCCTGATGAGACATTTGGTTAGTTCCAACAGCAGTAGTTCAAAATGAAGGCCAAAATGAAAGACATTTAGCTAATAAATGTCATCCTAGAAGCAAGAAATGTTCTGTATAATTATGCACCTCCACCACCTGCCTCCCCTGCCCTACTCCCTATGATGAGGATATGAGAGTGGACATTGGAGTGATATGAAATGGCTACCAGGCTTCAGCAAAATTATGACCAATGTAGTTTTCGCCATACCTGCAGATTTCATCCCAGAATACAAGCAATGTTACCAATTAAACCCAGTTAATCAAGAAGTGTACTTGAAATGTTAGTAGTGCAGATTCATGCATCATCTCTACGTGTAGGCTTATCTCCAGTAATAACGTTGTTTCACATGCAGGTTGAATGCCACTATCTAGAGAAATGACTGGTTAACAGCTCCACATTCTTTACTAATGCTTCTTTAGAATTCTCCTTCCTCTCTAAACTGGCTGCAGGCTGGAGTTTGTTTCAAGGCTTGTCTGTACTGCAGCTGACCACTAGAATGTTTGCGAGCACAGGGTAGCTTCACTCCATTTCCTCCCTTACTTCCTCAGTATATTTCTACCCTGGTAAAGGTGGTCAAATACAGTGTGCAGAATTGTAGATGAGCACCAATGTCCTTCCTCTCTGCAGTTTAGAATGTTGCTGTATTAATGCTTACCCCATTGAGTGGAGAATTTGTCTTGTTTCCTTTAAAAAAATACTTAGATTACTTAAATACAGTTAGATTTAATTGATTCCAAACTTAAATTATTTTAACAATTGCTCACACTTCATGTAGTCACTTTTGCACTGACAAGACTCATTGGAATAAATGCAAAATGGATGTTCAAGATTGTGAAGCGGACTGTGCAACTTTCTAGCATAGTTTTGTAAGTGCAGTAGTTGGAATATTGATTAGCAAAACTGAAAGTTAGCTTGCATCTTACTAGTCACCTAGCCTACAATTTAAACTCTGGTTATTGTGCATATGTGCTTATTGTTCTATACCACCTTATGAGAATGGAAACAAACAGCATCCAAACTACTAAGCCTTGGTTTGTATTATAACTTGGCTACAAAACATTTATTTCCATTTAAACGTAGCTCTTCAAATTTGAATGATACAGTGGTTAAGTGGAAATTATGTTGCTGTCATTCTCAAAACTCTTTGTATTACTCAACCTACAAATACAGTGAAGATGTGAGTGCTGCCCTAGCATTTTGTGATATTTAGTACCTTATTCTAGGTTAGTCCAAGTCAGAAGTTTGTCTACATTTGTGTAAAACGAACACATTTGAACGTACTCATCATATGCCTTCTTTCTGAGTTGACATATGACAGTGTATAATTTTTCTAACATATTCCTAAAAAAGAGCCAAAGTTGGATAGCTTTTACCGTTAGGTTAACCTTGAACAGAGTGGTGTAATTAGTTTTACCATGGTGTCAATAGGCCTATTTTTCTTGATTCTGAATTTGAAGTGAATGCTGATTTTGTGAAAGACCTGTGTTTTGTCACAGACTCCTTTTAAGAACTAGCGTCTCCACAGAAAACTGCCTCGTTTTTTGTCGATACAGTTAATTGAATTGAGTATATCAACAGTTCTGAGTGACAACAATGCAATGGAACAACGAAAGTAAGGTTCTTTTGCTTTAAAGCAAGTAATGTTTGCCGAATCTGCATATTGATTGGATGACCCAAGTCGGATGCGGTGGGCTTGAGGAAGAGTTCTTGGAATGCTGTCGGGATAGTTTCTTTGAACAGTATGTGACGGAACCTACGAGGGAGCGTGCTATCTTAGATCTGTTGTTGTGCAATGAGGCAGTTAGAATTAGGGATCTTCTTGTGAGGGATCCTCTTGGGATGAGTGATCATAGTATGACTGAATTTCTGATGCCGTTGGAGGATGGGAAAGTAGGGTCTCAAACCTGTGCCCTCTGTTTGAACAGAGGGGAGTATGACAGGATGAGAGCGGAATTGGTGAATGCAGATTGGGGGCGCAGATTGTTGGTAGGACGACTGAGGAACAGTGGAGGATTTTTAAGGAGATCTTTTCAGTACTCAGCAGAAATATATTCCATTGGTAAAGAAGGACTGTTGGAGAAGGGATAACCAGCCATGGTTATCGAAGGAAATAAAGGAGAGTATTAAATTAAAAGCTGATGCGTTCAGAGTGGCTAAAAATAGTGGGCAATTAGAAGATTGGGAAAGTTTTAAAAATCAACAAAGAATGACTAAGAAGGTGATAAAGAAAGGAAAGGTAGAGTATGAAGCTAATCTAGCTCTAAATATAAAAAAAGACAGTAAAAGTTTTTACAAATATATAAAGAAGAAGAGGCTGGCTAGAGTGAATGTTGGACACTTGGAGGATAAGAGGGGGGATTTAGCGGTGGGTGATGAGGAAATGGCTGAGGCTTTAAATAAGTTTTTTGCCTTGGTCTTCACGGAGGAGGACACGAATAGTTTGCCGGATATTAAAGATAGAAGGATGGTAGGAGATGAGGACCTAAATGCGATTACTATCACAAGAGCTTGATAGACTAATGGGACTGAAGGTGGACAAGTCCCCAGGACCAGATGGAATGCATCCCAGGGTTCTGAAAGAAATGGCAGTGGTGATAGTGGATGCCTTAGTAATTATTTATCAAAATTCGCTGGACTCCGGGGAAATGCCAGAAGATTGGAAAATGGCTAATGTTACGCCGCTGTTTAAAAAAGGTAGCAGACAAAAGGCAGGGAATTATAGGCCAGTTAGTTTAACGTCTGTAGTTGGTAAAATGCTTGAATCGGTCATCAAAGAAGAAATAGCGAGGCACCTAGAAAAGAAGGGTTTGATCGAGCAGACGCAGCACGGATTTGTTAAGGGGAAGCCGCGTTTGACGAATTTTTTGGATTTCTATGAGGATGTGACTAGTGCAGTAGACAGAGGGGAACCGGTGGATGTGGTATTTTTAGATTTCCAGAAGGTGTTTGATAAGGTGCCTTACAAAAGGTTGCCACAGAAGGTTAGGGTGCACGGAGTTGGGGGTAAGGTGTTAGCGTGGATAGAGGATTGGCTGTCTAATAGGAAGCAAAGAGTTGGTATCAATGGGTGCTATTCTGGTTGGCAGTTGGTGACTAGTGGAGTGCTGCAGGGATCGGTGCTGGGGCCTCAACTGTTTACCATTTATATAGATGATCGGGGGGGGCGCTGAGTGTAGGGTGATGAAATTTGCTGATGAAGCAAAGATGAGTGGAAAAGCAAATTGCGTGGAGGATGTGGAAAGTCTGCAGGGAGATCTGGATAGGCTGAGCGAGTGGGCGAGGACCTGGCAGATGGAGTATAATGTTAGCAAGTGTGAGGTTATCCACTTTGGCAGAAGTAATAGTAGGAGGGATTATTGTTTAAAAGGCAAAAAGCTGCAACATGCTACGGTGCAGAGGGACCTCGGGGTCCTTGTGCACGAATGGCAAAAACCCAGTCTGGAGGTGCAGCAGGTGATCAAGAAGGCGAATGGAATGTTGGCCTTTACAGCGAGAGGGATAGAATATAAAAGCAGGGAGGTCTTGTTGCCACTGTACAGGGTACTGGTGAGGCCGCAGCTGGAGTACTGTGTGCAGTTTTGGTTGCTGCACTTGCGGAAGGATATATTGGCCTTGGGGGGAATGCAGAGGAGGTGATGGGGTTGGCCTATGAAGAGAGACGGAATAGACTGGGTGTGTACTCATTGGAGTTTAGAAGGCTGAGGGAGGATCTTATAGAGACGTATAAGATAATGAAGGGGTTGGATAGGGTACAGGTAGAGAGATTCTTCCCGCTTAGAAAGGATAGCAGGACTAGAGGATGCAGTCTCAAGATAAGGGCGGGGGGGGGGGGGCGCAGTTTAGATTGAGTGAAGAAGTTCCTCCTCAACTCTAAGGGTGGTGAATCTTTGGAATTCTCTGCCCGTTGAAGTGGTGGAGGCTACCTCGCTAAATATATTTAAGTCACGGGTAGATAGGTCTCTGATAGACAAGGGAATTAAGGGTTATGGGGAGAAAGCGGGAAAGTGGAACTGATCCACTTCAGATCAGCCATGATCTTATTGAATGGTGGGGTAGGCTCGAAGGGCTAGATGTCCTACTCCTGCTCCTATTTCTTATGTTCTTATGAATGTTTTTTCATGATATTTCAGCAGGTGAATTAATGGTAGTGTGCCAAAATTTGGGGAACTTATTTTAAAAGTGATCATATGTTGAGGCCAATCATTCATTTTCATTATTCGACCATTGTTGACAGAAAAAAAGAAATGAAGCTAAAGGAATCACATGCCAGAATTAAACTTTTTGCGATACACATTTACATTTTTGAGGATGTGTAGCCCAAGTCTGAGTGGAAGGAAGTTTCACTGTTGCACCAAGAAAAACAAAATACAAAGAGAAGAGCTGATAAAGGAGAGGATTTTTGTAAAGGCAAAACAAAAATCCTTTTTATTCAATTTCCTCACTTACTTTGAACCTAAATTTATTTGGTAAATATCCAATTTTGTGCTTATTTGTTCATACGTTTGCATTTGTCTGTACTTAGGCTCCTCTAGGTGTGTTGAGATGTTTCTCACATGTAGGTGCTTCCTAATTGGAAATTCTTTCCTTCCATCCTGTCACTCCAAAGTTTGAAGATTACAGTAAGTTTTGTGGATGGGAAGAAGAAGATACGTGGACAGACTAATTGAGTTGAAAAATGTATTGCTGATATTCAAAATTAGGAATTTTGAAGTCATCTACTTTGGATTTGAAAAATACAAATCAGAAAATTTTCCTAATGTTGAGAGACTAAAAATTGTGGAAGAGTAATGATTAGTCGTATTTTCATCATGGAGGAAGGAGTTTTCCAGGTTTTGTGAACATGCCTCTGTCATGGAATTTTCATCTTTTGGAAGTCTGCCTCAGGCAGCAGGCCTGAGATGGAGCCGACTGATGCTGAAGTGGCCAGGTTGATAGGCAAACCTCAGCTCACAGAAACATCAGCTCAGTTCTTCAGATCAGTGTAAAGCCCTCCCCTCATCCTTAATTGCCTTGGTCATTAGATGACCATTCTTTTCTAATTATCAATGCCGTGCAGTCCTGAAATGGTACAAAAAGTAATCAATAAGGCCAACGGAATGTTGGTCTTTATCTTAAGAGAATTGAAATGAAAATTGAGAAAATTATGCTTCTGTTGTTTTGATCACATTTGGATAATAGTATTTGAATTAATAAAAGTAATAGTGTTAGGTACGGAACCGCACAAAAGATGCAATTTCACACGAAAGGTTAGTGAAAATATGGAACTTGCTCCCCCAAAAGCCTGTGAGGGCCATTTGAAGTCTTCAAGATTGAAATAAATTTTTGTTTGACAAGGATGTGGAACAAAGGTGGGTAAATAGATTTTAGGTACAGATTATCCATGATTTAGTTGAATGGCAGGAAGAATGAATAGATTACTCCTGCCTTTATGTCGTTAAGATTTCTTTTATTGTATGCAAATACTAACAATTATTGAAAAACCTATGCAGCAAATATATTTTTGATATTGTATGTAAAATGCATATTTTAATTATTGCAAAGCACAATTGATGCTCAGAAGGTCAAAAGCTAATTATACAGTGGACATAAAGTCAGCTAGAACTGTTTAGGAAGTTGCACCTGGAAACCACATTTGGTACAGCAGTAATAATGTTCTGCATGTAAAACTCGCTAAATTGTAAGGCTTTTTTTTACATTTAGGAGAGTCATTGCATTCAAGCCACATCCTGCACATAATCACTCTTTTTTAAAGTTGTTAGTTGAGGTAATATTGCAATCCACAGAGGATAGAGTAATTTTGTCTCTGTAGCGTTACAAAGAATAACATCTGCTAAGGTTATTTAGCATTCTATTTGCCTTACCTTTTGAGAAACACCAATGCAGATGAATTCCACGAATGATCATCTGGCCTGGAACATTTGTTACATCCTGAATTGCTGAAAACATTATGAGCCAGAAATGCTGTTCTCATTTGAGAGATATAAATTTAAAGATTCTGAAGTAACTTTCTCAATATTGGACTACAGGGCATAATTTCAGCTGGGGAGCCCCCACTGAAGCTATGTCAGCACAGTGTTGCAAAAGTCATTAGAACAGGTGGCTTCCTTGATGCAAACGCTAGAAAGAGTGGAAGACATTACTGTAATGTTTTGCTAATCAACAGATGGTTTACCACTGATATTTTCAATGTTGAACGATAGAAAATTAGTAACATGAAAAATCCACTTGGTCGAACAAGTCTTTTTTTAATATTGATCAGAAATTAAACACAAACATTTCTCAACTATTTTTCTATCCCATTCTGTTTTAAAATTTCAGTCTGAAATGCATTTTCTGTTCTATTACGATTTGTCTGTGCCAACAGTTTCCTGTCCCTAGAACAAAAAAAAGGATAAGCAAGCCCACTTCTGTTGCACTTGTCACACAAAGAACTACTTAATGGTGAATGAATAATGGTAATAAGAATGTTTTAAAAGGTACTTCTAAGTAGTTGTTTTGTTTAGATGCGATCAGTCCAATTGATTTCATCCTTTCGGTCTACTCAGAAATTTTAAAAAACTTAGAAGACTAATTAGAATTTATTCATCCACCTGTAAGCAGCAGTGAAATACAAATGGGCTTATAGACCTATGTTGGATGACTCTACTGTCTTTTCATTAATCTTGGTTTCTTGATTTCGCCTATTATTTCTAGCAGTTATATCCCACTTTTGATATTCTGTGTACAAATAAATGTTTCCTGGCATTCAGCCTACACTTGCCCATCACTAACTTGAACCTCTGCCCCTTTGTCGTGCTTTTTGGTACAAATAAATATTGTTTCAGGTTCACTTTTATTTTATTAAGTGTTTTGTTTTAAGACTGAAGATGTTGTCTATTTTTCACAGTTAATGCCACAGAGCAGCCTCATTGCTCTATCGTACGCTATTTCTGGAGCCTTATGTCATCAATGGTGTTGCCTGGCTGGAGTTTTGTGTAGTTTTGGAATGATTCCTTGGCATTCAAATTCAACCAATCCATCCTTTTGGTTTATTTATTGCTGCTGCACGCAGTTTGAATATGTTGAATGACAAGTCAAACAACACAATTCAGTCTCTTTCAGTTTTGCTCTTGGCGCATTCTCTCTCAAATGGGAGTGTACACTGCTATTTTTAATTATAGTTTCTATATTGCACCTTCTCTTTGAGTTCTATTTGCTGTTGATTGACCCAGTTAAAAATGTCAGACTCTTGGGTATCACTGGGAACACAGTTCCACTTCTACCTTACTGTCATCTTCAAACATATATTGTAACAGGCAGAAGCAAATTAGTGCAGTTTCTGGAATCTGAAGCAGCACAGTAGCACTGTGGTTAGCACTGCTGCCACACAGTGCCACGGACCTGGATTCAATTCCTGGCTTGGATCACTGTGCGGAGTTTGCACATTCTTCCCTTATCTGTAAGGGTTTCCTCCGTTTGCTGCAATTTCCTCCCATAATCCAATGATGTGCGGGTTAGGTGGATTGGCCAATCAATGTAAATTGCCCCTTAGTCCCAGGGGACTAGTTAGGGTAAATGCATGGTGTTATGGGGATAGGGCCTGGGATGGGATTGTGATCGAAGCAGGCTCGATGGGCCAAATGGCCTCCTTCTGCACTGTGGAATTCTATGAAAACAGAAAATGCTGGGAAATCTCAGGTCTGATGGCATCTGTGGAGAGAGGATCGAGCCAATGTTTTGAGATTGGCTGACTCTTCATCAAAGGGGTAAAGAGGGTCTCTTGTGAAAATTTATAAAGACTTTTTGGATGTGCATCATGACCTTCCAGAAGTCCCAACACAGTGATCTCCATGGGAATTACTGACAGCTTGCTCCTTGGGATCTGATGCAAAAGTCTCCAACTGAGTTAGAGTTGGAAACTTTGGATGGTTCTGATTTACTTATCTGAAGTTATCCAGGAAATGTTCTGCAGAAAGGTCAGAATTTTACGGCTTGGTCGTGGCGGGACCTACAGTGGGAAATTCAGCAGCCCAGCCAAAAGTCCACTGTCTTTTGATGGGATCTGACAATCCCGGTGGTGAACAGCGCCAGCTGAGTAACTGCAGAACTGATCCTCTTCCCTCATATTTGCTCAACCCCCCACCATCTTGTTCCTGACTACACATTGACTCCTCAACTACCCCCCCAACCCAACTATTCCTCCTTACACACTCTCGCCTCTGACCACCTGACTAACCCTCCCCATTCCGACTTGACTCCTTCCACCTCTACGCTACCTGACCACTTCACGACCTGACTACATCTCTTGAATTGACTGGACTTTCCATTCAGCAGCTTTTGCTGATTCTCTTCACAAGTCTCTGCATGATTTTCTGTGCTGAACGAGTTCTTCTGACTGCTGTATTGGAAGCCAAATTCTTTTAAATGTAATCGGTTCCGACACTGATTGGAAAATTTCTTAGTTCTGTTGTGTGATGGATGCCATTCATTGTGGTATTCTTCCTTTCTTCTACTTTTAGTTATTAATTCTATTAGTCTTCCGGTAATAAAGACTAAACTAATGAATATAATCACATGAATATACAAATTCAAAGAAAAGGTGAGCCGTTTACCTCCTTGAGCCTGCTCTGTCATTTAATATGATCATGTTTCGAATGCCACATTCTGATCTGCCTCAGTAGCCTTTGATTCCTTTGCCTAACAATAATCCTTTGTCACGATGTTTATACGTTGCTGCCACTGTTTTAAGTACAGACTTGTATATTTATATTTATATTTTTCCTTTAGATGAATAATTAAAGATTTATCAGTCCAACCTTGTAGCAGTTGAATCCTCATTTTTTGCATATGCATTTTCCATAACTTTAAATCCTCTTTTCTACTTTGAGAGGGCTATAGCAACTAATCAGGTTTAATTTCCTGATAACACAGATTCTGCATAATAACAGCAACCCACAATCAATATATTATAGGATATCTGATTGTTTTGCTGCCTCTAGCTCGAAGTATGATGTCAAAATGGTTTCATTTGTGAAAGCAGGACTTCTGGAACTAAATAATGGAGAAATAATAATGGCATAGTGGCACAGTGGTTAGCGCTGCTGTCTCACAGCACCAGAGACCCGGGTTCAATTCCAGCCTCGGGTGACTGTGTGGAGTTTGCATGTTCTCTCAGTGTTTGCTTGGGTTTCCTCCTGGTGCTCTGGTTTCCTCCCACAGTCCAAAAGACATGCTGGTTAGGTGCATTTTCATGCTAAATTCTCCCTCAGTGTAGCCAAACAGACACCGGCGTGTGGCGACCAGGGGATTTTCAAAGTAATTTCATTGCAGTATTGATGTAAGCCTACTTATGACTAATAAATAAACTTTTACTTTCAATGTCCTCAATGAAGATATTAATTAACCTATCAAATTAGGAGTGGAATAACTTGGTAAATTCCAGTTCAGATTGAAGTTGCAACAGAAACTTTCTCCCTCTCCTCTTCTACCAGTAGCTTGATAAAGAAACAGTTTGTCCCAGATGCCCTTGCAGTGATAATACTGCATATTATGCATTGTTTATGTCAACCAACAAGGGACAAACCTCCATACAATATGTGAATGACCAATATATCTGCATCCATTGTTTGAATTTATCACCGACTACAAGTTGATTGTCAAAACTATGGTAGGCAATATTCCAGCTTTCTGCTGTGATGAGATGAGAAGGAATCTGCTTGAAAAAATTCAGTTAATAACTGAAGAGTAAGGTTTATTTGAATTAGGGAAAGCTATCATTTGTCACTGAGGGAATAGCTAATGCACTGTAGCATGCAAGGTTTATTGGCTGGACGTAGACAGAATTGTTAATTGATCTCAAAGATTTGTTGCCAGCAAGAAATCAGCTTTCATTCACCATGAAGAAATTACATGCATTGAATTCAGCCTCATAAATGATAGTTGGAAGCATATTTACTCAGTATGTGTTATGGAAAATGGAAGCTCCATCATGAAACTTTAATATTGCTTTGTGCTATACATAGCATGCTGATGGGTAGATGTCAGATCATGATAGTGGTTAAAATGCCTGATGCTGCTTCAGCTTTTTGGCCTAACCTCTGATAAGTTGCATTTCCTTTGTAGCTTTCAGAACATAGCAAAAGCTGTATTCTCTCTCTTGGCTAAATCTGTGATGTTTTCACTTTAGAGCTAGATGAGTGGTCACAGATGCTTTGGCCTTGAATGAATGCTTGTAGCATTGTTTTTCTCAGACTATAATTTTAGTTTTTATAACAAACCCTTCAGATCCGTACAGTTAAAATCTTGCATCAAGCATGATTCTGTCATATATCAAAATGAAAGTGTTGCTCTGGAGACATTAAATATCACAATTCAGATATCATGCCATAATAACAATAATTGTGATTAGCTAAAATGGGATGAGTGAAATAAATTCCTAATTGGCTATATGTGGGTAAGTACCAGTGACACAGAAAAACAGCAGAAAATTATGGAGTAATTGATTTTTTTTACTCTTCACTTAACTTATGTTAGCAATGTTTTGTACTGAATAAAGAATGGAGCCACAATTTTTCCTCTTGGCGAGGTTGTGATTGCTTTCTGACCTTTTGGTCTTCTCTTGCAGCCACTTTAAGTCCTTGCTACAGTTGCAGTTACTATCTCTTCCTGGTCTTGTTTTGACTGTATTCTGAGTTCTTTCTGCATTACTTTGTGCCTTCTCTGTGACCTTAGCCACATTTTGAGCCCTGCTAGGCCAGAGCCATGCTAATTTTCTCTTATTTGTTTTCTGGTCTTCTGTAGTGCTCCAGCACAGCTCCAGTTTGGGCTCTTTGAAACTAAGCACTTTTAACTCCTAAACTGTCAAACCGTAGGCATTCTTTTGTATTGAAATTCATCCACTGCCACTGGTTCTGAATTCTGGCTTTTTCTATACCCTTTGGTGCTACGAAGCAGCACCTCCTCTTGATATTGTTATGGTTTGAGCCTTTTAAACCATATGTCCTGGACTAGTTCAGCTTTTTATCTTGTGTAATTGTCATAGCAAAGTGCATTGGCTGATTTAAATCAAGAATCAATTGAGCATCAAACCACTCTTTTCAGACTTTATACCCTCAAAATCTAATAATCTAGTACTCAATCCCTGACTTCTGCTGAAGGGACCTCCAGAATGTGTGCAGAAATCTGGGACCAAAGTCCCCCAAGAGGCCAAACCGCAGATCTCACTGGTGTTAAGTATTTGTATAGCTGCGAACAGTAACAATAATTTTTAAAAATCTGAAAGATAGAAGTCTGCCTAGCAATTAACAGTCAATATTTCTAGTGGGAGGCAAGCCTCTAAAAGTGACCAGGTCATTCCAAAAGTATGAGAGAATCTAAAGACGGTTAAATATGAATTGCTGTAAGAGCAGAAACAAATCACTTAGGTAACTGAGATAGAAATGTTAAATACCCCAAACAGGAACAGTTTACCTGAATGATTGGGTGATTCAGTGCTATGGAAATGCTAAGCTCTGCAAAAGGAAAGAATTCCAGTGGTACGACAGCTGACCTGTGAGTTTGAAATAACCAAAGGGGAAATGGTATCTCCAGTGCATTAATTTCCTCTTTAACCAATAGCTCCCGCTTTTCCTTTTGTCTGTCCTTCCTAAATACTGAATACCCCTCAGAAGCAGAGAGGCCAGTCTACATCTCTCAGCTAGGAGGCTAGGACCCATTTCACAGCCAAGAGGTTCTGTACGACGGTGCAGAGGGACCTCGGGGTCCTTGTGCATGAGTCGCAAAAACCCAGCTTGCAGGTACAGCAGGTGGTCAGGAAGGCGAATGGGATGCTGGCCTTCATAGCGAGGGGGATTGAATATAAAAGTTGGGAGGTCTTGCTGCGGCTGTATAGGGCATTGGTGAGGCCGCAGCTGGAGTACTGTGTGCAGTTTTGGGCGCCGTACTTACACAAGGATATTTTGGCCTTGGAGGGAGTGCAGAGGAGGTTTACTAGGCTGATGCCGGAGTTGAGGGGGTTGAGCTATGAGGAGAGGCTGAATAAACTAGGCTTGTACTCGTTAGAGTTTAGAAGAATGAGGGGAGATCTCATTGAGACGTATAAGATGATGAATGGGATGGATAGGATACAGGTGGAGAGACTCTTCCCGCTCAGAAAGGACAGTAGAACTAGGGGGCACAGCCTCAAGATAAAGGGGGGGCGGTTTAGAACAGAGTTGAGGAAGAACTTCTTCACTCAAAGGGTGGTGAATCTCTGGAATTCTCTGCCCGTTGAAGTGGTGGAGGCTACCTCGCTAAATATTTTTAAGAAGCGGGTTGATGGGTTTTTGATAAGAGAGGGGATTAAGGGTTATGGGGAGAGGGCGGGAATGTGGAACTGAGCCACGACAGATCAGCCATGATCTTATTGAATGGCGGGGCAGGCTCGAAGGGCCAGATGGCCTACTCCTGCTCCTATTTCTTATGTTCTTATGTAACCTTTTTTACTTCTCAGAGATGCTGTAGTGTTACATCTAAGTCTTAGAGCCAAGACATTACAGGAAACTTCCATAAAGGTAGCTTGAATATCCTTGCTGGACCAGGAAAAGATGTTTCCCAGACTTGATCATAAGCAATGTATTGTGTGTAACTGTAAGCCAGTTTTGACATGTTAGTTTAATTTGGATATTGTTTGGGAAAGGAAAGACTTAGTGAGTTCAGAGATCGTGGATATGGTTTGGAATAAGGGGTAATTTCTATGTAAACTGGGTGTGTGTTTTGTTATTCATGTACTTAAGTTGAGTTTTTATAGTCCTTTTCATTGTATATCGTCTTTTCTTTCAAATTAATAAATATTCTTGAATAGTTGTTTATAATGATTGGACTGGTTCTTTACTGGGGTTTAACGTGTCTCCTCACAGTATTCCACAAAAACTAAACACCACCAGAAACCAGTGTTTCAAGATGGGACATCTTCGCAGGTCACATCAATGTGGTTTGTGACGCTGGCAAGATAGTTAGAAAATAAGAGCAGGAGTAGACCATTTGGCCCTTTGAGCCTGCTCTGCCATTCATTATGAGATCTTCCTGCTGCCCCTTCCCCCAATATCGTTTGATTCCTTTAGCCCCATGAGCTATATCTAACTCCTTGAATACATGCAACGTTTGGCCACCATTGCTCTCTGTAGTAGAGAATTCCACAGGTTCGCAACTCTCTGGGTGAAGAGATTTCACCTCATCTCAAGTGAGGTGAACGGTTTACTCCGTATCTTAGACTGTGATCCCTGATTCTGGACTACCCTGCCGTCAGGAATATCCTTCCTGCATCTGCCTTGTCCAGTTCTGTTAAATTTTATAGGTTTCTATGAGATTTCCCTCATTCTTCTAATTTCCAGCGAATATAATCTTAATCGACTCAATCTCTCCCCATACGTCAGTCCTGCCGTCCCAAGAATCAGTCTGGCAAACCTTTGCTGCACTCTCTCTCCATAGCAAGAACATCCTCCCTCAGGTAAAGAGACCAAAACTGTAGACAATGGGAGTGCTTCTCCCATCCCGACGCACTAATTTTTTAGCGTGGCGGATCGGGAAAATCACGTGTGGGCCAATTTGCTGGATTCGTGCATGCATTCCTAAAGCGCATGCATCTCAGAGCACCAGATATCTAATTTCCTGTTTAATGCCATTCCCAATATCACTGCTGCTTGGGGGGGTCTGTATACCACTCCCGCTAACATTTTTTGCCCATTGGTATTTCTCAGCTCTACCCATACAAATTCCACATCACCTTTCATCTCTATTGCATTAATTTCTTCTTTAACCAGCAATGCAAAGGCTGCATTTCTCTTTCTATCTGTCCTTCCTAAATACTGAATACCTTTGATTGTCAGTTCCCATCCCTGGTCACCCTGCAACCATGTCTCCGTAATCCCCTTTCTGTTTACATCTATTTGCGCAATTAATTCTCCACTTTATTATGAATGCTCACCGCATTAAGGCACAATGCTTTAAGGTGTGTCTTTTTAACATTTCTTTCCAGTCACCATTACTTTTCACTGTGGCCCTGCTTGATTTTGGCTCTTGATTTCTCCACCTATCACTTATTCCCCTTTCTATCTTTTGTTCTTGTCCTTGTTTCCCCCTCCTCTGACCCCTTGCTTAGTTTCCCATCCCCTTGCCATTTTTATTTAAACCGTCCCCCAACCACTCCAGCAAAAACTGTCTCGAGGACACCAGTTCCAGTCCTGTGCAGGTCAACTTGTCCAGACTGATCCTATGCCCCTGAGATCCAGTCTCAATGTCCTCTCTTCAGCCATATATTCATCTAATATAGCCTGCCAAATTTGCTTTGACTAGCACGTGGCACTGGTAATAATCCTGAAATCAGTATCTTTGAGGTCCTATTTTCCAACTTACTTCCTAACTCCTATAATCTGCTTTTAGGACCAAATCCCTTTTTTTAACTCTGTCTTTTGGACCAATATGTATGATGACCATTGGTTGGTTGTTCACCACCCCACCCCCAGAGTGTCCTGTAGCCGCTCTGAGACACCCTTGACCCTCGCCCCAGGGAGGCAACATACTATCCTGGAGTCTCGTTTGTGGCCACAAAAATGTCTATCTACTCACCTTACAATTGAATCCCCTAATAACTATTGTATTCCCACACTTTTTACTTCTCCTGTGCGGCAGAGCTAAGTATGATGCAACAAATTTGGCTGTTGCTGCTTTCCCTTGATAGGCCGTTCCCCCCAACAATATCCTAAATAGTAAATCTGTTTTGCAGGGGAATGGTCATTCCTTTCCTTTAGAAATTTAGATTGGGGAGCCCTTTAGAAATGGTGCTTCTATCTCTGAAAACATTTTCAGGCCCTGCCAGTGTGGGGCACACCTTCAGGATTTTTTTCTTCAAATTGGAGAAAAGCTGGCGATGCAGCCACCGAGCTGCATGCAGCTTTTCTTGCCTGGTCCAGCACTTACAAAGAAAAAAAGGAAAATTCTGCTTACTATCTCGGTTGTCTATCTGGGATGTTTAGACTGTTTATCTCATAAGATTATCTGACTGCAAATTTCCAGACGTTTGTACAGTCCTATTTTGATGTCCCAGAACCTTTGAAGTCCTAACTCTTTTCATTAACGTTACTATGGAACCCACACTGCTGGCATGGAAATTCAGATTGCAGTCTTCTTGACTTTGGGAGCTACTATTTAAAGGGGCTTCCAGAGTGCATTCCCGCTTCTGAACTGTGTTCTGTACACTAGCCATGAGAGTCCCAGGATAGTGGCCTTAGGTGTGGCAACTGCCGTTATCCTTCAGGATGACAGTGTCTGTTCGCTACCAAATATTCCTCCAAAAGCATTTGCTGGTGTCACTCAGCTAGCTGGTTTAGACTACTGCATCTAATGCCGAGACACATCAGTCTGCAGCTGTGTCTCTGGACCTCGAGCTATTGTTTGAGGTCATCCTCCAGATTCATCTATGTCCTATGGAGTCCTCAAGCTGCAGTCACAGGGGGAAAGAAATTTCAAAGGAATATCAGGAGTGAAAATGAACACATAAGGCAGGTGTAAGAGTAATTTGTTTTTCTTTTGTTAATGCTAGTGTGATTTGTTAAATTGTATTTTTTATCCTGGATTTCATGTGTGTTTTTTTTAGCTAAGTAAAGGCAAGATGCATTAGTAACAAGAAAGGCATGCATTTAGCACATTTCACAATAACGTTCCAGTGCCATTTACAGTCCCTTTGAAATAGTTTTGAAGTGTAGGAAACACAACAGCCAACTTGTGTGCAACAAATTCCCACAAACAATAATGTGATAATGACCAGATAATCTGTTTCTGTGACGAAGATTGGGGAAGACATATTGGCTAGGACTCACCTGCTTGTCTTCAAAATTATGCTGTGGGACTTTTTATGTTCACCTGAGAGGATAGGTGTGGCCTTTGATTTAAGTCTCATCTGAAAGGTGGCAATCTTGACAGCAGAGCACTCCCCCAGTACTTCACTGACATGCCAGCCATCATTCTCTGCTCAGTTCCTGAAATGGGCCCACAATCTTGTGACTCAGGCAAGATTGATATCTGTTGAGCCCCAGCTGACAAATAGGTATGAAGAAAAATTATCACATGGTGGTTGTCGGAAGTTGGAAGTGGAGGAATGATTGTAGGAGACAGTTGGGGAACTCGGTGGCTGATTTAGTTGAAGAACTCCTCATTGGGAGCTTGGGAAAATTGGTTTCTGGTAATCATTGCTTTTTTTCCTCACTTTCCTCCTCTTTTTTACATGTTGTTGCCCAGGAGGTGGCAGATTGGACCATCATGATGGCAATCATGTGGAGCATGAATAAACTCACGTGTACTGCAAAGTTCCTCTGTAGTGCCTCAGACTGCAGATTCATGCTCGAGTGCGCAGATTATTTGCTCAGGGCTGTTCTTTGTGGCAGCATGGCTGGCCTTTTGGACATTTTCTGCAGTTATGTGTAGGCAGTGATGTAGTGCTGCCAGAGCGCACGGGAGCAGCGTTCCAGCATCTCCTATTCACCACTGGATGGTAAATTGTCCTTTGCTGATTGGCCATCCATTATCTGTGGGAGGGATCTTGAGAAGAGGGTAATTTAATTCCATGTTGCTTGGATCAGCACAGACATGACTGAGAAGAATTTCAGTTGAACTTTTGCCTTTTGCAGTGGGTGCATGTGGTCTGTGTTGAAAGTTCCTCCTCTCTGCTCAGTGTCACTTGCATTGGAACTAAGCATTTTTGTCATTGAAAGTTTTATTCAGTCTCCAATACAAATGAGCAAAATGTAGGAGCTCAAACAATGTGGAGAACAAGCTCCATCGTTATCATTTCCTGAAACCGTCTTCCCTGCTGGAAAATAATTAACCTCAGAAAATCCAGTAACCGCAAATCACCATTGCCAAACCTAAAGATTGCTCAGTATCACATCAGGCAGCATGATTTGCAAGATGAGTAGAGAATCAGCTGAAATTCAAGCCCTGCTCCCCTTTCCAGTGTTTCATGTACAGAGTAAGCTGCATTCAGACCATTGCCAACTCCCTGTGCTGGCTGTGCACACAATCTCAATCCAAATTAAGATTTTAGCAAGGATCTTTAAAAAAATCATCTTCCAAGACTCAATTTTAGAGGTGGCAGAGCGAAGACCCGGGATTGCTGCTGCTGAATGTCTCCAAGTCAATGTACCGCAAAGCAGCAGCAGCAACTTCACAGCTCCTTGATTGTTTAAAAAAAAGAACCCCACAATTCCCTTTACACAACTTCCTAATTGAAGTCCTTTTAAAATTCAAGGTTCCTGGGATTTGAAGCAACATTTCCCCAAACATCCTGTTGTGTTTGCCTACTGAACATTAATTCCTTGGCTGTGATGGCCAGAGGAGTGAAACGTAGAATTGTGCTTGTGTCCATGCAGGCAGCTTTATATGGAATTTGTAGCACTGAGATTGGCCATCTCACCTCACCTTTTCTGGTGATTATAGAGTCATAGAGGTTTTACAGCAACTTGTCCACGTTGTCCTTTTTTTAAACCCCAAAGCTAGTCCCAACTGCCCACATTTGGCCCATATCCCTCTGTACCAATCTTACCCATGTAACTGTCTAAACGCTTTGTAAAAGACTAAATTGTACCCATCTCTACTACTACCTATGGCAGCTTGTTCCAGACACTCACTACCCTCTGTGTGAAAAAATTGCCCCTCTGGAGACTTTTGTATCTCTCCCCTCTCACCTTAAATCTATGCCCTCTCGTTTTAGACTCCCCTACCTTTGGGAAAAGATATTGACTATCTAGCTGATCTATGCCCCTCATTATCTTATAAACCTCTATAAGATCACCCCACAGCCTCCTACACTCCAGAGAAAAAAGTCCCAGTTTATCCAGTCTCTCCTTATAACTCAAACCAATAAGTCCTGGTAGCACCCTAGTTAACCTTTTCTGCACTTGTTATAGTTTAATAATGTCCTTCCTATGATAAGGTGAGCAGAACTGTACACAGTACTCCACACAAGACTTATGTTCCACACAAACCTCTCCCCACCCTTCTTGATCACACTATCCAGGTAATCTTCAGCTATTTTTTCTCCCATGTGTTTATCAAGTTCCTTTAATGTATCTATACCAGAATCATAACATGGTTACAGCACAGAAGTAGGCCATTCAGCATTTTGTATTGTGTCAGTTCTTTGCAACAGTAATTCAACTAGTCCCATTCCTCTGCATTTTTCCTGTGGCTTTGTAAAATCTTTTCAAACATCAAATGTTCCCTTTTGAAAACCACAATTGAATCTGTCTCTACCACGTACTGAGGCATTGCATTCCAGATCCAAACCACTTGTTGTAAAAAGAGACTTTTCCTCATGTCACCTCTGGTTCTTTTGTTAATCAGTCTTGACCTTCTGGTGTGAACAGTTTCTCCCCACTTATTCTATCCACAACTTTTGAACACGTTTAACAAAGCTCCTCTCAACCTTTCCTTTTCCAAGGAGAACAGCCCAGCTTCACCAATCCATCCGCATAACTGAAGTCTCTCATACTAGGAAGCACTCTCATTCTCATAAATCTTTTCCGCACCCTTTCTAAAACGTTCACATTCTTCCTGTTGAAGCTAAATCAGTGTTCTATGAAGGTTCATAAATTGATTGCTTTTGTACCCTGCCCCTATTTATAAAGTAAAAAATCTCACAACACCAGGTTTAAGTCCAAACAGTTTATTCGATAGTAATCCCACAAGCTTTCGGAAACGGTGTTCCTTCGTCAGGTATGTGGAAGTTCTGATCAGAGAAAGGCATCTAAAGACACACATTATGCCTATTTATAAAACCAGAATTCAGTATAATTTATTAACTGGTTTCAGAACCTCTCCTGCTGCCTTCAATGATTTATGCACATATACATCCAGGTCACCTCTGTTCCTGCATTTTATTTAGAACTGTACCCTTTATTTTGTGTCATCTCTCCTCGTTCTTCTGACCAAAATGTATCAATTCACATTGCATACATTACATTTCATCTGACACGTGTCTGCTCATTCCACCAACCTGTTTATATCCTCTTAAAGTCTATCACAATCCTCCCCACAGTTCACAGTACTCCCAAGGATGGAATTGTGCTTTTTTTCTCAGCAGAGCGACCCCAACAACAGCTTTCTCCGCCATTTCATTTAGCTGATAAAAAAAGAGAATTGAAGGGGCAGACCGCACAATGTAAATCTGACGCAATACTGTCCCCAAACACTACCTCTGCCCTGGCAATGGGCCATGTCAAGGGTAGTGTCTGGGCATTACCTCCCATTGAGCAATGTATTCTCCTGAATTCTTCTGGCAGTTCATCTCTCCAGGTGCAAGTCTTGTAAGGACCTGTCATAATTCATGTCAGAGAACCCACATGCTGATGTGAATGGATTAATAGTAGAGGGGGGTGATTATTAGGCATAGAGGCCTGATAATTAGAAGTAAATTTATTGTAATAGGGTCCCTGGCATTGAACAGGATTCCTGTTATAACACTGGTGGATGAAGGGGACAATTGCTTCCCACTTTTACGTTGGCATGAAACATGATTTGGACTCCCCTTTGGATTTTCCACTTCCATCACCATTCCAGTCTGATGAAACGTAAGTGAAAAATGCCTCTTAAATCCTCCAACATCTTCACATTCTGAAATTGTGAACTGTATACCCTGGTCTAGATTATTAATGTAAATTAAGAAAAGCAGAGACCTGTCTATATACCATTGCCCAGTCAGAAATAAGTACAATTTTCAGCAATTCATGTTTAATAAGTTTGAATTAAATAATTAAACTGTTGCATAATGAAATTCTAACTGTGCTAAAGACGAATGATCCACAATATCACATGGTTCAAAAAAAGTGTGCTGGCACTAATAGTTTTCACTTTAAAAAGCATAATTTTACTGACACAAGAACAGAGAATGATGGAAAACTCAACAGGTTTGGCAGCATCTGTAGAGACGGAAAGCAGAGTTAATGCTTTGAGTCTTTCTGACTTTTCATCAGAAGTAAGGAGAGGGAGAAATATGTTGGATATTAAATGTAGCTTGGAGAGATCTCAACAAGCTGTACCAATCTTAAGAACCTCTCATTATTGGCAATGCTTTTGAAAGAAGAAATCTATTTTTGCAACACTGAAGGGGAACTATTTGGCCTGATTGGCAGAACATAAGAAATAGGAGCAGGAGTAGGCCATCGAGCCCTTCGAGCCTGCCCTGCCATTCAATAAGATCATGGCTGATCTGTCATGTCTCAGTTCCACCTTCCCGCCCTCTCCCCATAACCCTTAATCCCCTTGCCTATCAAAAACCTATCAACCCGCGTCTTAAATATATTTAGCGAGGCAGCCTCCACCACTTCAACGGGCAGAGAATTCCAGAGATTCACCACCCTTTGAGTGAAGAAGTTCCTCCTCAACTCTGTTCTAAACCGCGCCCCCCCCCCCTTTATCTTGAGGCTGTGCCCTCTAGTCCTACTGTCCTTTCTGAGCAGGAAGAGCCTCTCCACCTCTATCCTGTCCATCCCATTCATCATCTTATATGTCTCAATGAGATCTCCCCTCATTCTTCTAAACTCTAACGAGTACAAGCCTAGTTTATTCAGCCTCTCCTCATAGTTCAATTAATTAGAAGTAAGTTTACACCAAGCAGGGGCTTGGTGTAAAATTCTAGCCTGTATATCTACTTAATTCTCTGGGAGGCAAGGGAGGAGATTGCAGAGCCCCTGGCTCTGATCTTCAGGTCGTCATTGGTCACCGGTATAGTGCCAGAAGATTGGAGGTTAGCGAATATTGTCCCATTGTTTAAGAAGGGGAACAGAGACTTCTCCGGGAATTATAGACCGGTGAGTCTTACTTCTGTTGTGGGTAAGGTTTTAGAAAAAATTATTAGGGATAGGATTTATAGTTATTTGGAGAGTAATGAAACGATTAGAGATAGTCAGCATGGTTTTGTGGAGGGTAGGTCGTGCCTTACTAACCTTATTGAGTTTTTTGAGAAAGTGACCAAAGAGGTGGATGGCGGTAAGGCAGTTGACGTGGTGTATTTGGACTTTAGTAAGGCGTTTGATAAGGTTCACCATGGAAGCTTTCTGCAGAAATTGCAGATGTATGGGATTGAGGGTGATTTAGGAAATTGGATTAGGAATTGGCTGGCGGGTAGGAGACAGAGGGTAGTGGTTGATGGTAAGTATTCGACATGGAGTTCAGTTACAAGTGGTGTGCCTCAGGGATCTGTCTTGGGGCCACTGCTGTTTGTAATTTTTATAAATGATCTGGATGAGGGTATAGCTGGGTGGATTAGTAAATTTGCTGATGACACCAAAGTCGGAGGTGTGGTAGATAGTGAGGAAGGATGTCTTAGTCTACAGGGAGACTTGGTCAAGTTGCAGAGCTGGGCCGAGAGGTGGAGGATGGAGTTTAATGCGAAAAAGTGTGAGGTAATTCACTTTGGCAGGAATAATGGATGTGTAGAGTATAGGGCTAACAGTAGGACTCTGAATAGTGTGGATGAACAGAGGGATCTAGGTGTATGTGTACATAGATCCCTGAAAGTTGGGAATCAAGTAGATAGGGTTGTTAGGAAGGCATACGGTGTCTTGGTGTTTATTGGTAGGGGGATTGAATTTAAGAGCCGCAGCATCATGTTGCAACTGTACAAAACTCTGGTGCGTCCGCACTTGGAGTATTGTGTGCAGTTCTGGTCCCCACATTATAGGAAGGATGTGGAGGCTTTGGAGAGGGTGCAGAGGAGGTTTACCAGGATGTTGCCTGGTATGGAGGGGAGGTCCTATGAGGAGAGACTGAGGGATTTGAGGTTGTTTTCATTAGAAAGAAGGCAGCTGCGAGGGGACCTTATTGAAACATATAAGATGATCAGAGGTTTGGATAGGGTGGACAGTGATAGCCTTTTTCCTCGGATGGAGAAAGCTAGCACGAGGGGGCATAGCTTTAAATTAAGGGGTGGTAGTTATAGGACGGATGTCAGGGGTAGGTTCTTTACCCAGAGGGTGGTGAGGGATTGGAATGCCCTGCCTGCTGCAGTTGTGGATGCGCCTAGTTTGGGGGCGTTTAAGAGATCCGTGGATAGGTTTATGGATGGAAAGGGTTTGGTTTAGGTTAGAGGGTCATTGTTTTTTAACTGGTCGGCGCAACATCGTGGGCCGAAGGGCCTGTTCTGCGCTGTTATGTTCTATGTTCTATTAATTGAACAGAAACTGGGAATGAAAGGGAAGGGAAAGTAAATGACTAGTAAACATGGTATTCAGGTAAAGGTTCTCAAAACATAGCATGGCTGAAGCTCAGTATTCATCGGAACTCAACAATAATTACGATTGTCATTGTAGTTGTAAGGTGAATATAAGATCTGAATGTTGTAAGGTATGAGCCTGGATTCAGTCTCTCATCAGAGCCAGAAGGTTATGGGCTCAGATTCTATGCTAGAAATGGAATATATATTCTGCATTGACACTTAAATTTAATATTGATAGTATACTGCACTCCAGCAGTACATTTGACTTTTAGGTGAAATATTAAACATGTGCTCAGTTAAAAGTGAAAGATCCTGTGGCACTAATTGAAGAGGAGAATGAAAGTTCTCCCATGCAGTCTCCTGTCCAGAATATATCTCTCAACCAATGCTACCAAAGACAGATTAATTGGTAATTTATTTGTTTCATTGCTGTGTGCAGATTACCTGCCAATTTGCTGATAATTTGTTTATTAGTGTCAAGCACTTTGGAACATCCTGAGAATGTGAAATATGTTTTGATTATGTTGATGTGCCGCACAAAAGGTTGTTACAGAAGGTTGGGGGCATGGAGTTGGGGGTAAGGTGTTAGCGTGAATAGAGGATTGGCTGTCAAATAGGAGGCAGAGAGTAGGTGTCAATGGGTGCTATTCGGATTGGCGGTTGGTGACTAGTGGAGTGCCCCAGGGATCGGTGCTGGGGCCTCAGCTATTTACCATTTATATAGATGATCTGGAGGAGGGAGCTGAGTGTAGGGTGTCGAAATTTGCTGATGACACAAAGATAAGTGGAAAAGCAAATTGTGTGGAGGGTGTAAAAAGTCTGCAGAGGGATCTAGATAGGCTGAGCGAGTGGGCGAGGACCTGGCAGATGGAATACAATGTTGGCAAGTGTGAGGTTATCCACTTTGGCCGGAATAATAGCAGGAGGGACTACTACTTAAAGGGTGAAAAGCTGCAGCATGCTACGGTGCAGAGGGACCTGGGGGTCTTTGTGCATGAGTCACAAAAACCCAGTCTGCAGGTGCAACAGGTGATCAGGAAGGCAAATGGGATGCTGGCCTTCATAGCGAGGGGGATTGAATATAAAAGTGGGGAGGTCTTGCTGCAACTGTACAGGGCACTGGTGAGGCCGCAGCTGGAGTACTGTGTGCAGTTTTGGTCGCCGCGCTTGCGCAAGGATATTTTGGCCTTGGAGGGAGTGCAGAGGAGGTTCACTAGGCTGATACCGGAGTTGAGGGGGTTGAACTATGAAAAGAGGCTGAATAGACTGGGCTTGTACTCATTGGAGTTTAGAAGGATGGGGGGGATCTTATTGAGACGTATAAGATGATGAAGGGGATGGATAGGGTAGAGGTGGAGAGGTTCTTCCTACTCAGAAAGGACAGCAGGACTAGAGGGCACAGCCTCAAGATAAGGGGGGGGCAGTTTAGAACGGAGTTGAGGAGGAACTTCTTCACTCAAAGGGTGGTGAATCTCTGGAATTCTCTGCCCGTTGAAGTGGTGGAGGCTACCTCACTAAATATATTTAAGATGCGGGTAGATAGGTTTTTGGTAGGCAAGGGGATTAAGAGTTATGGGGAGAAAGCGGGAAGGTGGAACTGAGCCACTTCAGATCAGCCATGATCTTACTGAATGGTGGGGCAGGCTCGAGGGGCTAGCTGGCCTACTCCTGCTCCTATTTCTTATGTTCTTATGTTAGTTAGATGTAACAAAATTTTATCACGCTGTTTTCCTGTTCAAGAGTCTTTGAGGACCTGAGTTGTAGAATGCATCTCATTTTCAAACAGCAAAAGCAGCTTAGCTTGGAAAGTATTGTGTTTTTCTAGAAAATAGGAACAAGGTCCAGAATATTATGCTTTTCCTCAGCAGGTTCAGAGGTGGGGTGGGGTGTAAAGGGAGTGGGAGGGGGTGCCGGCAGACCATGAGATTGCATGGACAGGATCTGGCTGAGTTGCTGACCTGGTGGTAATTTTATGCTGGGATCAGCAGGGCCTTGAATGGGAAGTTTCCCCTTGCTCCAATTATGACCGTCAATTAGCCATTTAATGGCCACCAAAGAGTTTTTATCCATCCCATGTGGGAGCCAGGGAGGGTGTTCATTCAGAACGCTCCTCCCCTGACGGATTAGTGGTCCCTAGACTCTACTACCCTCCCCCTCACCTATTGTTGAGTCCTTGATCATCCCACTTGTGACTTCGCAGATGTTTTCTATCTGCCCTGGGACCCCTGTCACTGACCTGCCCTTTTGATCCCTGGCCTTAGTTCTGGGCAGTCCCCTACAGCACCTTTTCTGAATACTGCAGTGCTGTGCTTGAGGGATTGATGAGCTGTCGTCCAATCTTATTGGCCTGCAGCACTCCTCGGCAGGACTTCCTCCCTAGTGAAGGTATAAGTCGCACATTATGCTAATCAGTGCACACCAGAGTGTAAAAGGCATCAGGTCAGCTGGGACTCAGCAGGACTGTATTCCCTGCCATCCTAAAATTTCAGGTCTTAGTATTCCAAATGTAACATAAAAAGGCATTTATAAACAGTAAGCACCAGGTTTGGCACTCATAGAACTGCATGGAGAATGGTCACAGAATGGCTTATTGCCTGGATTGTTGTATTACAGCATTCCCAGGAGATTGTGTGATGATAACAAGCATAAATGATTAAGTGATTTGACAAAGCACAACCTCCAGTGGCAACATCTCGGAAATTTCTACATTTATAAATGGGTGGAAATTTTACAAAAAAAAACTAAGAGGCCAATTTTATTCCCTGCCTCACTTTTGGTGAAGTGAGGTGGTAAGATGGTGCAGGGGGTGAAAAATCAGGTTCGTGCCCAGTTTTCGCCTCCCCTGATTGTACTGGCACTGTTTTGCTGGCAAAATTAGCTTCATGCAAGGAAAGGCCACAAAGTTGATTTAAATATTAAAACATGCTAATCAGCCAGATGCGATCCAGTTTGCGCCATTAGAAAGGGGCCGGGGTGATTGCAAACTGTTTCGCACCAGGTGTGAAAGCAATTTTTATACCCGAATGCTATTTTCACTGATTGGTGCCATAAACATATGTTCTGGGCTTGCCCACCACTATATAATTACTGGATGTTGATACTTGCAACGATTTACAAAATACAAAATAATCTGTAAAGACTCTCATTCCAACAATTATTTTGTAAATTGAGTTTGTGTCTTTATATGCCCTGTTTTGTGAATAAAACTCCCACTCACCTGATGAAGGAATAGTGCTCGAAAGCTAGTGGCTTGTGGTATCAAATGAACCTGTTGGACTTTAATTTGGTGTTGTGAGACTTCTTACTGTATTTATTATATTGGTCAGAATTGCCTGACTTGAACACCTCAGACCTAGACTTCAGCAAGCAGTTATTTTGTCGTAGTTGTATTTCATCCTGTATAAAAACATCTGAAGATTACATAGGTGATGTTGTATTCTGGGATATATGGATGCTGCTGCTTATATTGAATATCAGGTTTATTCTGTTCAGATTTTTCCAGTATGTGTGTACTCCCATGATTTTCCTATAGCTGTGGTAATGAACAAAGTACCCTGCCATCAACGTGTACCTCAGAAAATTCTTTTTAATGGGTAAAGGATACTACGTAAACCAAAAGCCAATTGAACAGATCCCTTTGCTCAGAGAATTAACCATTAAAGTTTTAGGTATTTTGTTCTTGTAGGGTTCAGTGACATCAACCACTCCTGTGGTTGAGCCTTAAGTTTGAGAGAATGTGTTCATTTGCATAGATTTATAAGTTAATATATAACAGCACAGAGATTGAATGAAGAGCCTTCTTTATTTCATTTTTACTTCTAACATTTTTTTCTTTGACTTTAGAAGATGTAATCTTGACCTAGGTTTTAATTGCAAAGCAAATTTTATTAAATGGTAGAGTGGACAGGCAAGTGGTAAATGGAATTTAATGTGAGTTGCTGCATTTTGGCAGAAGTGATAGGAAGACACAATATAGATTTAACGGCACAATTCCAAAGAGTGTACAGGAATAGAGGGACCTGGAGGCACATGTGCACTGATCATTGAATGTGACAAGACATTTTGAAAGATGGTTGACAAAACATTTGGGATCTTGGCCTCATAAATAGTGACATTGGGAGACAAAAGCAGGGAGGGTATGCTGAACTTTTATAAAACACATGTTAGGTTCCAGTTGGAGTATTGCATCTGGCTCTGGCCACCACACTTCCAAAAGAATATGAGATTGTGCAAAAGGATTGTTCCAGAACTGGGAGATTTTAGTTATAAGGATTAATTGGAATTGCTGGGGCTGTTTTCCTTGGAACAAAGGTTGTAACATGTTTAGATGAGCTAGAATTCGATTTGATTTATTATTGTCACACATAAAAAGTATTGTTTCTTGTATGCTGTACAGACAAAGCATACCGTACATAGAGAAGGAAAGGAAAGAGTGCAGAATGTAGTGTTAGAGTCACAGATAGGGTGTAGAGAAAGATCTAAGAGTGGTAATGACCTGCAACTCACTGGTCTTGAGAATAATGGGAACAGATGCAGCCAATGATTTCAAAAGGAAATTGGATGGGCGTTGGAAGGTAGTAAACCTACAGAGCTATGGGGAGTGTGACTGACTGAATTGCTCTGTGGAGACCCAACATGGATTTGAGAAGCCAAATGGCTTTTTTCTGTACTATAAATGGTTCTATGCCTTTGTACCAATGAAAAACTCAACAATCTCTATAAGTAAATAAAACATAACAAATAGCCATAACTGATCCATTAAATTGTGTTCATACTTGGAAACCAGCTGGTCTGACTCTCATTCTCTAAAGGCTTTTCCAATTTGAAGCCAGACTGAAAATGTTTTGCAGAATCCAAGTGGACCAAAGAAGTTAAGCACACATCGAAAAACATCCACAAATTGTTTTCATTTGAATTGAATGGCTTGGGCTTGCTGTCAGCTGCATGGCCAAGACAAAACAACTAAAATTTGTAACATCTGTATTAAAATAAACAGGGATGTGTTTTCAGGAAGTGAAACTGGGTTTTAAACCCAGGTGTTTTAAACCCTGGTGTTTTATGGCAACAAAATAAACCAGTACCATAATTTCTACAAATAAGACAAAGGTATTTTATATTTTTTCACATCAGTATATGATTAGTAACTGCTGATGCAGTATTCTATTTGTACTAGCATTCAAGATCCATGTTTTGTCTTAAAACATTGAAAAAAATATTTTGACTAAAGCTTTTGTTTGCATGATGCAATGAAGAATAAAGAGACAGTGATGCAATGTTTGAAGGTTGGGGGACACTGAGAACCATTGCTTGGTCATTTGTTACTCTCAGCTATATGGAGTGAATACAGAAAGTTCAGTTATAGTTGGTAGCCATAAATTGTTTTGGTCTCAGCTGGTGTTCCTCACTATTGACAGTACGTGAATTGCTATTTGAATACCATTTTTTAATCTTTTCAATTGCTAGTATCTTCGTTTGGCTATCTCACATGCATAGAATGAATTCCATTTCATTTGTATGTGAGATAACAGCCATTTGCCATGAGGTATTGTTGCCCATATATGTCAAGAAATTAAATTTGGCTTTGAAGCTTTTTGAGTACTCAGATATGCAAAGAACGGTGGTGACTGCAACTAGCATTAGTGTATTCAAAGGCAGCTGCAGGGATGGAAGCAGAGCTTCATAGTCAGTACATTTTATTTTGATTTCCAAGTTCAGTATTTGGAGGTTGAGGCCTAGGTTTTCACCTTAAGGCACCTAGCAAGAGTCTAGAAAATTTCAGTCTTAGCCTGTCTACCTGCCTGCCAAGAAGAAAGTGTCCACAAAGGCAGGATCTTCATTGCTGGGAGGAAGGCATGGGGCGACATGGTGGAGGCAACCACAAAGGCTGTCCAGTGTAGAGACAGGCTGTTTAACAGGCCTGCCTGAATGCAGTGGGATTTTATCCTAGTTATAATAAAAACAGACCTTCTGGCCCTTAACCTTCCCAGCCATCTCCATGCCACTTCATGTCTCCCCATTCATTCCCCTTGGCCCTCATGTCCCTTATGCCAAGCTAATGCACTTGCATATCTATTGATTTACTATACACTGAACAAATGAACTATATAATGACAATAGGATGTGTAAAAAAAAATTAAAAGTTTAATTCATTTATAACTTTCTACTATGTAAAAGAGTTATTTCCCTTAGAAAGTAATAGAAATATGAATCATTCAAAGTCTCTATAACAAAAGCCACAAACTCTCAAAACTATTTAATGCTATGTGACAAGTGTGAAATTGACAGCAGAGATTAGACAGCGTGAACTATCAATCACACATTTTTTCTCTGGGGCGGAGGTGTTTCGACAATTGTAATGGATGATTACAGAAAAAGAGCTAACATTTGAAGTCTTTGTCAGAACCAAATGAAAGCTCTGACGAAGGGTCATCTAGACTCAAAGCATTGGCTGTTACTCTCTGGAGAGCTGCTGGCCAATCTGATTGCTGGAAGTCTTGTTTTATGCCAATCAATGCTCATTAGAGCTCAATGGAACTGTTGGAGTCAGAGAGGATGCACTGTTGCATAGTATGGAAAATATATAGGAGCTGATTTTCTCTTGGCAAATTTTTCCTTTGGGCTTTGCTGAACTGTTTAAGGTAGCTCTCTCCTCATTGGTCTGACAATGCTTCATCTCAGGAGGATGTAATACTTTCCACAATGCCAAATTCTTTGTACAGTGCACCCATGTCAATCTGTTTAAGATTGCATGCTTGAATACTGTCGCAAAATTACTCAAAGGATGCCACCTTTAATAGGATTGAATCAAGCATTCTGTTGTGAATGCTATTTTTATCACTCTAGTAGCTCTTGATTTTTGTAAGAAAGATTAAAAAGTCTCTCACGTTTTCCTGCCACAACTGGTGTTAATTGCTTCAGTTACTCACTGGTAATCCAAAAAAACTTGTCCTGAAAGTTCTCTCCAGGTTCTTATTCATGTCAATCATCAAGTTATACAGTGACAGGATGCCAAACAACTTCTAAAGCTTCAGTGTAGTCTACGAATGGTTTCAGTGCATTGCTGAGAAGCAGAAAGTAAAACTCAGCCACTTCATTGACAAAACCCTCATCCCTGAAGCATCTCCACAGTAATATGGGAGCAGTCTTCCATACCTAAACTCAGAGAGGAGCTTTTCACAGGTTGCCAGCATTTCAGCATTTCTTTATAGTTGGCAATAGAGAAAGCCTCCAGGTCACAATGTGCCAAAATAAGGTGCATACCTCCACTTCAGCAAAATCTCAGAACTCACTCAATTGCTGTGTTCTGTTCTCCGAAATGTTAAAGAAGCATACACCTTTAGAATAATGTTTTCTGCATTAACGTTAATATTTCCAAAATACTTTGTTGCATTGTGCGAAGTAAGAGCCAAACAGTTGGCTGGAACATTGTCTTTTTCGCACCTTTCAATTTTTGGTAAATGCTGTGTTTTCTCTGGAATCAATACTTGCATTTTCAGCTGAATACATATGGAGTCTCCCTAGGCTGAGATTGAAAACATTGGACAGAATTCTCCCAAGCCCCCAATGACAAGTTCAGTGGCGGGTGGGCGGAGGGGGTAATTCAGTGGGTGGCTTAAAAATCTGCTTCATGCCAGTATAAATTTACAGCATGATCTTTCTCTGGCGCTCACTTTGGTGTATCGATAAACCTGCTGGAGGCTGTATGAAAATCATTTGCAACTGCTATTAGGATGCAGATGAAGGTCCAGTGACCCATGCCTGGTTCTTTGTGGCACCAGTGGGAAAACACAGATGTGAAACATATTTGGAACAATGTGACATGCAGATGTCAGGGCTCACTTGAACAATGCCTGGAGTTGCCTTCAGAGGATGAAAGCCGATGGCAACCTTGGGTCCCATAACAAAACAGCAGTGGGCGATGGGAGTATCTACAGGTGGACCTTCCAGTTTTAGTTTCTTGGAGGACATCCATCTTCTGGCCTCAGAATGTTCTTGGAAATCCATCCTCTTTCTCAGTCAATCCATCTTCCGGCCTCAGAGTGCTCCCAGAGATCCATCTTCATTTTCTGGAGGTCCACCTTCTTTCTTTAATAGTAGGTCATTGATTTTGGGTGGTGTTTCAATATGGTACCTGAACACAATGGTGGACTATGTGCCATCAGGTCTACTCCATCACGGAATAAAGTGCAAAGCACCAGGTTGCAAATTAATGAGGTTGGGTTTGGAAGATTTGGCTTTTTTTTGGCCTATTGGCCTCTGCACTGTAGAACACTGCACATTCCTGCCCCTGCCACAGGAATTAGTCTGCACATGAGAGAATTCCACTCATTGAATTTGGGGAATATAGATTGAACAATTTTTCCTTATCAGAGCTTAATTGCTGTGTACTGTGTCTCAAACTCACATTGTTTCATTTTACTCCTGCTAATCATTTCTTAGACTCTTCATGCTCCTTTGAGAGAATTTCTACTTTTGCTTGCAAGAACAAAGAAAAATACAGCACAGGAACAGGCCCTTTAGCCCCCTAAGCTGGTGTCGATCATGATGCCCCAACTAAACTAAAGCAAAAACCTTCTGCCCTTACTCGGTCTGTATCCCTCTGTTCCTTCCCTATCCGTACCTGTCCAGATGTCTTAAATGTTGCCAATATGCTTGCCTCCACCACCTCCCTGGCAGCACACCCCAGGCACTATACCCTGCGCAAAAAACTTCCTCCATACATTCCTATCAAACCCTCCCCTGTAACTAACACTTCCACCTTTGGAAAAAGCCTCTGACTATCCACCCTATCTATGCCTCCACAGTTCTGTAGACCTCCACATCATTTAACTTTTGCTTCACATTCTAGGTTCTTCATTTTCATTTCAGCCATTTCATTTTTTAACAAATCAATGGTCCTCAGTAAGTTTAAGGTATCCAGTGTTTTTTCTTCTTGTTCTTTGAGCTTCATTTTTCGATTTTATTTCTGTCTTTTCTTTCTCTGCCCGCAACAGAGCTTTGTCTTTGTCCTTCATTTTTTTTTCAATTTTGGCCATGTCTGTCTCTGGTGAAGTCTTAACTTGTTTCAGTTCTGCAATTGAACGACTCAGTTCATTATCCACTTGCAGCTTGGAAAGTTCTATGGCTTTTCCTTTCCTCTGAAATATTGAAAATTGCTGAGTCTTCACAGCTAACTGGTCCTTCAGGTCGTTCAGGGTGAGATAAAATTCATGTTGTTTCTCTTCATACGAACAAACTTTGACCTGTGAGAATAAAAGCAGAAAATGCTGGATAAACTTAGTAGGCCTGGCAGCATCTGTGGAGAAAAACAAAGTTAATGTTTCAAAACAGTAAGATCATGGCTGACTTAATTGTTGCCTCAAATCCAGTTTTCTATCTTCTCCTAGGATAACTCCTCCGAGGCAGGTGTCCCTTCACCAAATAGATTTATTTACATAGTCAAGAACACTCATGTACTTCCTCATACAGAGTATGTCTCCAGAGTGTCAGTAACCCTGACACTGTACATTATATATAGATGTAGGGTTCCCTGATTGGACAAGCCATTGCTGCCTTAATCAGGGAGCTCATATTGTAAGAGGTCCAAATCTTGGTCCTCATTAAAATCATTACATCCCTCCCACTCTGTGTCCAAGGAATCTTGGTGGTTTGTTTGCCTTGAGAGCTCCTTGAGGCATTTAAGCACTGGGTCTTGTTCATCAGGCTCTGCGTCTGATGTAGATGGGTGTAGCAAAGCAGTGCTCATCTCTTTTGTCTTAAGCTCAGAAGCACTCCCTTCATCAGATGGCAAGGGAGTAGATGTGGCTAAGTCTGCCGTGTGCATTTCGGACTCGAGTTCCAACAGCATTTCCTGGAAGTCTTTCCAAGGCTTTCAAAATGCTAGGCATCGTTTGTTCCTGAACAGCCTTAGAGTTTAAGGTTCTCAAATGATCAAGATGTTTCTCAGGATGGTACGTACTGTATATAAAACCGATCCTGTCCTTGAGTCAACCATGCCTTGTAACCATGCAGGGCCATTCCCAGGATTGACGAGAAGGCCACTCCCAAGGCTGACTCTTTTTCAGTAGTTAGTGTAATGGAGCCAGGCTGAAGGCAAGGTTGGGTATAAATTTCATATAGCAGGTTACCAACCCTAGAAATGATTTTAACTGCCAGGATGTCTCAATCTCTAAATATTGGAATTCAGTCCCATACCTATATCCACTTGTAGCTCTCAAACAAACAGCAACGACAGGCACCTTACTGTGATAATGGGTGGGTGTGAAAGTATTCATTCAGCAGGAATCCAGTAATAGTTCTACGAGTGAAATAACAAGCAATCTTTTCATTTAACATTCCAGACATTTTTTCCAATGATTTAAAGGCCAGATTTTTAAATGTATTGACCTTTTGATAGCTTCCTGTGGCAGCTGTCTTCAACAGATGCTTCTCACCATTTTGACAGTTGATTTTGTCATACCTATTGACATTTTTAATGACCTTGACAGTAATAAGTTAATGCATTTTTTATAAGGGCACTTTACCTCCCTGAAAGATATCACAGAACCAGATCCACAGGGGTGCCTTACCTTTCCCTGGCAAGCCAAATAAATCCACCAACTTCAGAGCTGCATTTACCTGGTCTAATCTGCATATATTGGGTTTCATATTCCTGAAAATCCTATTTCAGTGGAGGTGGCTGATAATATAAATGACCAGCTGTCTCTGTAAACCACATATGCACAAAATGTTCACTTTCCCATTACTACCTCTGAAAATGGAAAGGCCTATTTTTGGGGGCAGGACTTATGATTTTCAAGCATTTCTGCTATTTTCTCCACAATGATGAACCTTCCCATTTGTCATTGCTTTCTGTACCTTACATGTGCATATAAGGAATGGTTTAACACTGAAATAGGTTATAATTTTTTTACTGGCGAAACAATTAAGTAACCAACTTTCCTTCATGATGCTCATGTTAACTGACATGGTCAGTGAATCACTCTCTTCAGTAGTCTGTTTCTCCTTCAATCCTGTCATCACCACCTCATTGCCACCTCCTCAAAAAAAGCCCTTGATCCCTCTGTCCTTGCACACTGTCACCCAAACTCCAACTTCCCTTTTCTCTCAAGTCCTTGTGCATGTTATTGCCTCCTAAATTCATATGTATCTTTCCTAAAATTCAAAGTTAGCACCTCCTTTTTATCTGCGCTACTATGGCATGGACATCTCCTTTATCAAAGTCACAAATGATATCTTAGCATGCTGTGACCTTGGTAAACTATCCTTCCTTTATCCTTCTCAACCTGTTGGTAATCTTTGACATGGATGATCACACCACCCTGCTCCAATAACTCTTTCCCATTCTCCAGCTGGGCAGAACTGCACTCAGCTGGTTACAATATAATGTAAGAAAATAAATTTGCATTTATGTAACAGGGTTAACATGGTAAAATTTCACAGAATGTTTCACAGGGACATTATAAAACAAAATGTCATATCTCACCATAAAAGATATTAGCCCAGATGACCAAAAGCTTGAAGGAGGAGATTGGTTTGAATTAAAATCTTCATGGAGGAGAGAGAGCTTTACAGGGGGAGAGGTTATTGTCAACAGGATTTTCTGCTGAATGTAGCCCTTGTTGCTTGGAAATCCACGGCAGGGATGCACCAACGGAAAGACTGGAAGATCCCACCAGCGCAAATGGTCAGAAAGTTTTGGCCAGTGACTTAGGTTTTCCCAATATTGAGTTGGATGAAATTCCAGGACTGCGTGAATGATAGGCAGTGTAACAAATACAGAGGCAGTGATGCATTATGCTATGTGTGCGAAGTGTCACATTTCCTACAATACAACAATAACTACACTTCAAAAACTGAAAATTTCTATATGAATTAAAAGGTAGAATTTTCCAGCTCTGCCTGCAGCAGGTCCGGCCTCAAAGGGCTCGAAAAATCCCAAAAAAAGGGACACTCACGTTCACCATTAGTGAGATTGGCAATATGGATGCAAAATTTTACAAGAGTCAGGAAACAAGATTTTCACCGGGAAATCTCACTTCCTGATTTTTCCCTGCCCCTTGCCAGTGAGGTAATGAGGATCTCCCTCACAAAGGGCGGGGACCTTATTTAAATTCATTTATGTCTTGTTAAAGACCTACACGACACATGATCCTTCCTTATTGAATATTCAAAGCTCGACTGACATCATATCAGTGAGGTTGACAACAGCTGTAGGAAGTTGGAAAACAGTTGAGGAATTTCCATGGTGAGGCCAAGTGGGGCTGGGAGTGGGTTATACCTGGGTACAGCCCCCTGGCACTGCCCCTGACTACAGGCCCCTGGCACTGCTCCACATTCCTCTGTGGTGGAGGGGATGCTGGGGAATAGTTTATGGTCATTTGATTAGGCTGCCCTTTACAGATGGAGCCTTGATCTCTGTAGAGCGACCTTTCTGGCTGTTATCAGACTCTGCCCTGCCAGACTGATGGCGTAAACCACACCCTCTGATTTCAAAACATGACTTCAAAAAGAAAGGCCCTAGAATTACATGTTTTAATGGTAAGTATCTTTTAGCTGTTGCAAATTGTTGTGAGGCATTACAGTTTTAATGTTACAGTTTAATGTTACAGGCGTTACAGTTTTCCTGTCTTGACAAAGAAAATCCAATTCTGTATGCCAGTTATAGGTTAAGCAAAAAAAAATTGCAAGTTGATAGAGGAATAATATAGAATTGTTAATATGAGGCCCTTCATTTTAGTTTTACTGTAATAAGTAGACTAGGTTATGGTAATTGTAAAGTGCCTTTTATAGTGAGAATTCACAATGTGCTTGGAACAAAATATGCAAAGGTGTTACAAACTGCAAAGGCTTTGTAAACTGTATAACCACAAATTAACCAAGTATTAGAAGCTTGAACTATACTTTCAATATATATGTACTGTGCGCCTTGGCCAACTTCGTTCTGAATGCAGCATGATGGGAAACATAGTGATGGACAGGCCAAATTCTTTTAACACAATTGAGCATAGAAAGGCAACTTCTGTTATCTGTTTTTAGCTGCACGAAAGCAAGTTTAATAGGCCTGGTACATAAGGGAGTGGATTTGTTCATGGGCAGCAAGGAGAAATCTTGCAATCTGATGAGGAGAGGCCAGATTCAGGCAGAGAATGACTCCTTTTGCCAATTAAGGTTCACAGCTGCAAACAGTGGCCTTCGTTACTGGAATTGATGTGGGTTAAGTTTCCTAGATAACGGGGAGGAACCTACAGGGACCGTGAGCTAATGATCCCCTATTCCTGTTGACAGGTGGAACATTATTGGCTAAGATAACAATGTTTAATATTGTAATTGGACTCTCCTGTCTGATTGACAAGGCTGGGCGGGATATCAAAATGTTCAGAATAATATAACAATTTTACAATTGTGAGGTTAGTTCAAAGAGGGCAGTCATGCCTTATCGATTGTGGCTCCCTTCTGTTGCATGCATTGGCAAATAATTTATTTTTCATTCTTTAACTTTATGCTGTCTTTCGCAGTCCATGGATTGGTTGACTAAAGTCAACTAAATAAAGGGCACCCAGTGGGACACCTCAAAAAATTCCTTTTACACCAGTTTAGTTGATAATGTTGAGCCAAGAGTTTATTGACAGTTGGCAGGCAGATGAAATAGAGAAAATTCATTTGTTAACTATTTCATTAACATCAAGTCATATGAAATTCAAAATCTACATGGTATGGTGATGTTTGTTTGAGGCATATTCAGATTCAAAGAATATCTGTATTCCGATCCTATGACTGGACTGCTCCTAACCCTGGAAAACCTGAGGATCACACTTGGCATGATAATTTCAGGCAGCTGTCTGATCAAATTCTTCATTCAGCTCTCTGTACTGTGAAAATTTTGAAGTGGGCTGCTCAATTTGATCTCCACTTCCCCTGGACACGTGGAAGGCATCCAAATCACAGCAGCACTCCATTCTGCAGAATGGATTCCCCTTTCTCTCTCCAAGAAGTTGCAGGTGTGAGAAGACTCCTTTGAAGTCCTTTGAATCACAGGACAAGTCACTTTAACTGGGGGAGGAGGAAGGGACCTCTTCTTCTCCTTAGCTGCTCACTCAGACCCATTTTTGTAACACTGCATTTGTTTCAAGTCTCTGAGCCTTCCGAGAAAGATCTAATCCATTGCCAGTCTTTGAAGTCTTTTGAAATCCGTTCCCAGCCTTTGAAGTCTTTTTAAATCCATTGCCACCTTTTGAAGACCTTTGTTCTCATTTAGTTAAACAGTCCACCTTGAAATAGCCATTGACAGCTTAATAATTTTTTCAGAGCATGCTGGAAGCGTGTTTATTGATCTTTCCCTGCATGGTTGAATGCATCTGACTGCAATGTGTGTAAAAGTCATAGTTCTGCTGTAGACAACCTCAAAGCAGCTAAGTCCTTTTACTTTCTCTTTTCTATAAACACAGTGGTAGGGGGAGGGTTACCCTCTGTGCTAAGGGGTTGAGTGTGCTCCTGGTCAATGGGGTTTCCTTTTCTCCTGTTTGGCGGGGGGGGGGGGGGCGCATGGTGTGGGTGTCTGAATGCTGAGATTCGGGTGCCATTTAAAAAAGGACTCTTTTGTGTTTCGTGTGAGGTATAAATTTGCATGGAACATCCAACTGACAGTCGCTGCTAAACAGCAGTGGGAAACATTCTGGATTTCTGCTGGTATCAACTCTTAGAGCTGCTTCAGTGAATCGTGACCAGTATATTTCAAAATGTAACTGTCTTGAGTGAAGAAACAAGAGTCTGGAAAAGACTAAACCACTAAGAAATGATCTTTTAATTTTTAGATAGATGTGAACTATGAAATGCCCTGAATGTTACTTTGCTTTATTTGGAGCATTTAATAAATGCAATTGCATGACTCAAATATTGAACATAAAGACATTAGCTTTTCTTTTGTTCCTATTACTTGGCAGCTGGTTCTTAAGCAACCTTCCCCACCCATTTATTCCAGTACCAGGCCTACAAATACACTGCCAAGCATAGAGTTTAAACAACATGTTGCAAGTTATGACCCACTGTTTCCGCCTTTCTTAGGGCTATTATTAAATTGCATTAAATTTCATTGCTGTCACCAATACTTTGCATATGCTTTTCATGCTCCCCAGAATATAATATCTATAATAATTTTACTTTATTGTGTTGAATTTTTGCTTGGACATTAATTATTTATGCCATAGCAGCAGCTTTCATTGTGCAAAATAAATATCTAATATCTTTAATAGGATCATAGCTCAAAAAAAAGCTTTTGAGTCTGTTATATTCATGCCTGCTCTCTGCAAGAGTAATTCAGCTAGCTCCCTCCCCCACTCTTCTCCCATAGTGTTGCAATTTTTTCTCTCTGCAGGTCTTGTACAATCCCCTTTTTAAAGGCATGATTGGATTCCCATATGGCCTCCACCATACCCTCAGACAGTATATTCCAGGCCTTAACCACTTGCTGTGTAAAAATGTCTTTCCTCACGCATCGCTATTGGTCGTTTTGCCATTCATCTTCAATCAGTGTCATCAACTCTTCTGATAGTGGAACAGAACCTTTCTGTCCACTATGTCTAAACTCCTTATGCTTCCGAACACCTCTACCAAATCTCCTTTCTTCTTTTAGGAAAACAGCCTTAAGCCTTGCTAGCATGTCCAGGTAACTGAAGTCCGTCATCTGTGGAATGATTCTTGCAAGCCTTTCTGCACCCTCTTGAAAGTCTTTACATCCTTCCTAACCTGTGGCTTAGAGTTTACACAATTGTGCTAGGCTTCTGCACATTAGTATTGTTAAATGATTTGGTTTATTTGTTGTCAGATTTTGTACTTTGTCACATATTTGCATTGTACAGGTGAAGTATGATAGAGTTAAATGGTTTTTAATTTTAATTTACCATATTCATTGCAAGTGTGACATCTCTGATAAATTGATAGTGATCGTTCTTTGAATAAGTTTTAAAAAGTTGAAAAATTTAGCGTATTTACTCATCTAACTCTGAAATCGATGCAACTGTTTAAATATCAGTTTCCTCAGTTTGATAGCCACAAATATTATGGACAATATTTTAGTGACCGTTTGAAAAGAGACAAGACATCGAGTAGCCTTTATTACAAATTCATAAAATGGTTCCTTGAAATCTATAAATATTAATGCATTGTGCTTTTGTCCATCTGAATTACTCCATAGGTACAGGAAGCCAGTGTTAAGATCTGAAGACGCAGTTAGCTGATTTCAGACAAGAGGCACAAACCTTTTTCAGAAAATCTGGCTCCTCACAGGAATAAAAATAGGGTAAGCAACAACTTACATCTACAACAAAATTTACAAATAAAAGTTTGCAGCGTGGAATTATTGCAAACTTGTGTTTCAGCTACATTTTAAATACAGCTGCATATGTATAATGTAGCATTTGAACCATAATATAGTGTAATAGTTACGCAAAGTGTCATGCTAATTACAACAGATATGCAGTGTGTGAATCCCTATTTAACTAGAGTGCCGGTTTTCGGCCAGTACTTGCAGAATGCATTATGGGACCATTAATCCAAATTATGATGTTGGGCCCTGCATCACTCTTACCCAGGGACAACAGATTTTTGCACATCTATGATTCACTCACTAATTTCTGAATGCCACCTGCATTTTTAATATTGCTGGGAGTCAACAGGGATATGTTTCAATTATAATTTGGAATATTTAACATTGGGCAGAATTCTCTTGTCCTGCCCATGTTGAATTTGTTGGTGGGTGGGAATGGAGAATCTAGCGAGAGCCAAAAAGTCAGAAATCTTCTGGCATAAAATCATGTTGCAGTTCTCCCATTGCAGATTAATGGCAAATCGATCTTTCTGCTGACTGGGGAGTCATGAATGCCATTTGCATCTCATGAACACTCACTAAAATAGCTATCCAGCAGTGTCCCTTCACAGGCCTTCCAATATTGTGTCATGTCAGTATGAAAATAAATTAGTCTAAAACCCAATTGCTGAAGAGTGACATGTACAATTGGCAAGAGACATAAGAACATAAGAACGTAAGAAATAGGAGCAGGAGTAGGCCATCTAGCCCTTCGAGCCTGCCCCGCCATTCAATAAGATCATGGCTGATCTGTCGTGGCTCAGTTCCACATTCCCGCCCTCTCCCCATAACCCTTAATCCCCTCGCTTATCAAAAACCCATCAACCCGCGTCTTAAAAATATTTAGCGAGGCAGCCTCCAGCACCTCAACGGGCAGAGAATTCCAGAGATTCACCACCCTTTGAGTGAAGAAGTTCCTCCTCAACTCTGTTCTAAACCGCCCCCCCCTTTATCTTGAGGCTGTGCCCCCTAGTCCTACTGTCCTTTCTGAGCGGGAAGAGTCTCTCTACCTCTATCCTATTCATCCCATTCATCATCTTATACGTCTCAATGAGATCTCCCCTCATTCTTCTAAACTCTCGAGTACAAGCCTAGTTTATTCAGCCTCCCTCATAGCTCAACCCCCTCAACTCCGGTATCAGCCTAGTAAACCTCCTCTGCACTCCCTCCAAGGCTAAAATATCCTTGCGTAAGTACGGCGACCAAAACTGCACACAGTACTCCAGCTGCAGCCTCACCAATGCCCTATACAGCCGCAGCAAGACCTCCCTACTTTTATATTCAATCCCTCTCGCTATGAAGGCCAGCATCCCATTCGCCTTCCTGACCACCTGCTGCACCTGCAGGCTGGGTTTTTGCAACTCATGCACAAGGACCCCGAGGTCCCTCTGCACCGTCGCCAATGCAGAAAAGCTTTCTGCCATAGTGCTGTGCTGCTCTTGATGTGCTGTACATCACTGTAATGGGGCAGACCATCTCATCTCCATGCTCAGCTGGCCTTCATGGATAGCACCAAGCTCCTAGAACCTTGGACCCTCCTGTGTCACCGGTTCGGATCAGGAGAACATCTGGGGTTGGGGAACCTTCCTCCAGGTATCAGACGCCTGTGTCTATCTGGACAGCACGCTGCTGCAGGTCTCATTTTCCTCCTTGCACCTTCTCACCCTCCTTCAGTCACCCCATTGTTGGCAGCTATGCCTCCAGCAATCATGGTCAATGCTTTGGAATTGCCTCTCTAAAAGCTCATCTTTTTAAGCAAGTTTTTATTTACCTCTTTAGCCCAGTGTTGTAGACACAAATATATGTCCAGATTTTTTAACTCAAGCACGAAACAGGAGGCTGAGAGCTGAATAAGCCATCTGCAGCTCAACAACTAGAAATCTGGGTGATTTATTCCTGTGTGGGGTGTAGTTATCCACTGCAAATGTGAGGTTATCCACTTTGGTAGAAGTAATAGTAGGAGGGATTATTATTGAAAGGGCGAAAAGCTGCAGCATGCTGCAGTGCAGAGGGACCTGGGTGTCCTTGTGCACGAGTCACAAAAACCCAGTCTGCAGGTGCAGGTGATCAAGAAGGCGAATGGAATGTTGGCCTTTTGTAGCGAGGGGGATAGAATATAAAAGCAAGGAGGTCTTGCTGCAACTGTACAGGGCACTGGTGAGGTCGCAACTGGAGTACTGTGTGCAGTTTTAGTCCCCGCATTTGCGAAAGGATATATTGGCCTTGGAGGGTGTACAGAGAAGGTTCACCAGGCTGATACCAGAGATGAGGGGGTTAGCTTATGAAGAGAGATTGAATAGACTGGGTCTGTACTCGTTAGAGTTTAGAAGGCTGAGGGGGGATCTTATAGAGACTTACAAGATAATGAAGGGGCTGGATAGGGTAGAGGTAGAGAAATTCTTCCTGCTTAGAAAGGATAGCAGAACTAGAGGGCACAGCCTCAAAATAAGGGGGGGGCGCAGTTTAGAACAGAGTTGAGGAGGAACTTCTTCACTCAAAGGGTGGTGAATCTCTGGAATTCACTGCCCATTGAAGTGGTGGAGGCTACCTCATTGAATATATTTAAGTCATGGGTAGATAGATTTCTGATAGACAGGGGAATTAAGGGTTATGGGGAGAAAGAGGGAAAGTGGAACTGATCCACTTCAGATCAGCCATGATCTTATTGAATGGCGGGGCAGGCTTGAAGGGCTAGATGACCTACTCCTGCTCCTATTTCTTATGTTCTTATGTATGTGGGCCTTACCCATATGCCTCTGGTCAGTTGTCTATCCAGTGCTGGCAGGAAGTAACAACTGGTTGTCAGGGAAGGGCACCATGTCAGGTAGTGGAAGGACGTGACTGGGGATTGAAAGAATGATCACCAGTATTTGAATGAGTCCAGACAAGGAGCTCAAAATGGTATTATGATCAGAATGAGGTGGAGCTTGGGACAGGATAGACCAGTAGAGGAGCACCACTGCTTATGGCTGTTTTGTCCATTATGGCCTTGGATCACTTGCTGCTAGGTTGACGTGGTAGAAAAGCCGCAACCGTTTGCTTGCTCAAGCCAATAGTTAAAATAGCAGCCACAGCTTGATAACATCATCAAAGCCCAACCTATACATTGTTAGGGACCAGATGAGAAACTCCAAGGTATATTGTGAAGTTTACCTAAACCCCAACTATTTTTTGATCTTTGCATTGGTGTGAATATAAGGTGTTCTGCTTCAGGTGTGATTATATTGACCCATCAGTAAGTTTTTATTTAAAACAAACATTATTTAACAACACAATTAAAATATAACAAAAAGAATTAGCATAACTTTTACAAATTGAAATGCTTCAACATGACAAGGTATAATTCTTAACTGCTAGCTATTGCTATTAGTTTCAATTTAAGCAATATCCCATAGACCTAAACACCTTTTCCAAATCAGTTAGCAAGACACCCAGGCTTACATGTTTCCCTAATGCTGCAGCCTTTTAACGCCTCTAGACTGAGATACAGAAAGCCACCTGTCTTCTGATTCTCAGGCAGCAGCCTCCAGAGAAAACCTATTTTCACACATCAGGATTCTAGTGAGAGAGAGAGGGAGAATACACCTCTTGTTTTTTGCCGACTGCTGGAGAGAGTATATCTATTTTCCAGGTCTCCAAACTTCAATCTCCAGAAAGAGAGAGAGGAAATAAGCTACTGCTCCTTTTCAAATTCAAACAGCAACTGCCTGTTTTTTCCCTCCTTGCAAGCCCAGCACCACCCACCCACATGACAAGCATATGTCAATCAACCTAATTAAACCTTACCCTGAAACCCCAGGGAACAACTCTAAGAATAAAAATACGCATTAGCACAGATTAAAACAAACACACCAATAATTAGGAATAATTATTCTTCTGTATGCTGAGCATGTGGGCTATCGGTTGTAGACAATTTGGCATCATTTAACAGAGCTGCCTTATAAACACACTCTTCACCAGAAACATGACACAAAATACATTTCTTAAAGGCACAGTATCATTACAATATTTAAAGAAGGACTCTGTTGGACAAATGGGTTAAAATCAAAGATTTCAGAAAGAAGGTAAGATATGAGCGGAAACATTATGGACATTTCATTTTATCAATTTTGTGCATGGCTTGGACACTACTTCATCAATAGATTGCCCTTGTTCTCTCATAGTCATTTTTGATTTGCTGTGAGTGGCTGAAATACAGCTGTAAAGTGAAGGCATAGTGACTGTTGCCAGGATAATGGAATTAATCTGCATGATTCATTGCCGATAGTCAAACAGCTTCTGGATGTTGAGGGAGTGATATTCCAGTTGGTTGCGCAATTAGCTGATTTGATGTGATTTAGCCATGAAGTGATCTGTGTGTAGTCTGTACCACATTGCACCATGTGAAAGCCTGCAACCCTATGAAAATCACATATTTGCTCCACCTGCTTGTCTCTGGCAAGAAAGAATGAAACATAGTTCTCTTCACATAGAGAATCTCCCTGACTTCACTTTACACAACAATGAATGGCCAAATGCAAAATATTACAAAATCTCTATCTCCAATCTAGAAGTGCCAGGTGAATGGAGTTCATCACCAGTAACTTTCACAGACACTTGGATTTTTTATCCTTGCCCAATTCTGAGATTGCAGTTGTGCTTGCAGCAGGTAGGAAATTTCTGTGCAGACTTCCTTACTAAATCCTCTTGCTGAGAGCCTTTCTTAGCTCCTCCTTCCATTTTGCAGCTTGATCTGTTCTGTGTGGTGTCCATTTAATCTTCAAATCATGCTGTATCTAAGAGGAATGCCTCCCATGTCTGCGAACTTATTGGTGCAGAGGCCTTGAAGTTAGCAAAATGTCCTTCAGCATCTGTCTGTGTAGAGTTACGCAACTTGAAACAATTACTGAAAATGTCAAACAGAATATTTTCAAATCTCGTAAATGATCATAAGAAATCTACCAACAATTAACATCTAAGTAGTTGATGTTCCCTTTAAATTGCATTCCTGACTGAGTTGCGGGGTGTGGTGCGTTGAGGTGGTGAGAACGGTACACTTATTGTGTAATACATTCAACTGTATGAGGTTAAGAGAGAGAGAGTGTTTGGCTGTAGTGTTAAGCTCCAAATTGGTATACACAGTTCAGAACACAGGTTTGTGCAGGTGGTGTGCAGACTTTTTGGAATTCTAACTGCATTGACCACAATCCTTATACATCACCCGGCATTTCTGCATAAGTTACATTCTCTTAGTACTGCACTGTACTGTCACCATCGATTATGTTCCTGAACCACTTCCTTCATTCTTGGGAAATCTGTTCTAAATATTCGTCCCTGTGGGAGCAAAATTCTTCAAATTTCTGACCTCGCATGGGGTTTGTGCAAATTTAAACCCATGTTATCTTCAGTTCTCTTCTAGTTCTGAGCTGAAGTTCAAGTTTGATAACATATTTATAACTAGAGCTTCTTTTATTTCACATTTTGAAGATGTTGTTCATGTTCTCCCTTGGTATTTTACTTTCCCACAAGTTCAGTTCCTAATCTGTCCTAATAATCTAGAGTCCTATGTGCTGAGTTCACTAAGTTGCTGTTTACTGAAACATCCAAATCTTGAAAATAAAATGCCCAAAATTACAAACAGTATCCCAAATGCAGCACTGAATACAGTGGTTATATCATTGGCTTTGCAACCCAGAGGTCTGGGCTACTGATATAAAGACATGAGGTCAAATCCCACCAGTACATCTGGAGACTTTGAATTCAGTCAATTAACTAAATCTGGAATTTTAAAAAGAGCTAATATCAGTAATGGTGGCCATCAAAAGATCAAATTGTTGTAAAAAAAAATCTTGTTTGTTACTGTCCTTTAGGGAAGGAAATTTGGCGTCCTGCCATCCTCACTTGATCAGGCTTATGCGTTACTTCGGAACCACAACAATTTGGGTTGATTCCTAACTGCCTTTAAAAATGGTTGTACCAAACTGCTTGAAGTGATTGACCAACACTTTTTCAATGGTAATTGGAGATGCAAAATAAATGCTAGTTTGAGTAATGATGCCAGGAATTAATTCTTGAAAATTATGTCTAGTTAAATTTAGGATCACGTGTTCATTTACAGGCACATTATCGTGAAATAAATTAGGTTTTTTGATTTGCTTAGTAAAGCTTTGTATTTATTGGAAATCATAAATGAATGATCAATAGTAGTACAAGTATACTTTCTCAACGTTTGCTATTAATTGTGCACTCATTACGCTCATATTTGGTTTCTGTTATTCCATAAATTTGTCTACTTTAAAATCCCCAATTCATAGGTTTTTAATGCTTTGAACATTGTATCTCATTTCCAATTTTTTTCTCAGCTGTGTTTAGGATATACTGTCTGTAAAAGCACAATCCATGCCCTGCAGCAACCAAACTTTTCCCTCTTATGACCATTGTCTGCTTCCAGTTGAGACAGTTTTCAATTCAGTTAGATAATTTGACAGTGAGATTTATGTACATCAAGAAACAATGTAATTTCTTTTAAGATTCGACAATATGCAAGACCTTGCCCAGATGAATTGAGTTTTTTTCGTAACCTTTGTTTTATTGAAGTCAATTTGTAATACAGATTTATGAGCTAATATAACTAGATGTAGAATTTGATTGTGAACAGTCGTTTCAAGAAGCATCACTTGAATATTAATGAAAAGAGAGACATATTGCCAAAGCTTTGCATCTTGCACTTATCAAGAAAATTCAAGAATGTCAAATTTCAAATAATCACAGCAACGAAATACTACAGGAGAAAAGGGTGGTGATTGGTTGGCAAGTCAACTCTGATTAGCTGAGGCATAGCCTTTGGTTCCTTCAGTTGTTCCTTCGGTTATTCATAATGGACTGGAGTGCAGACCATACTCAATCAGCCCACACTTGAAAACTCTGAAACAAAATATTTACTGTTAGATGTGTTCCGCGATTGGGCAACACTTGTTTAATAATCCTGCATGCACCAATAGCTAGACTACAGATTTGGGGAGGCAATGGCCTAATGATACTATCAGTGAACCATTAAACCAGAAACTCAGCTCATGTTCTGGGACTCAGGTTCAAATTCCCCATGGCAGCTGGTGAAATTTGAATTCAATAAAAGATATCTGGAATAAAGAATCTGCTGATGACTATGAAACCATTGTTGATGGGAAAAACCCATCTGGCTCACTAGTGTCCTTTAGGGAAGGAAATCTGCCATCCTTACCCAGTCTGGCCTACATGTGACTCCAGAGCCACAGCAATGTGGTTGACTTTTAACTGCCCTCCAAGGGCAATAAATGCTGACCAACCAGTGATGCCCATATCCCACAAATAAATAAGAGAGTGATTTAAAAATAACCTGTCAAGCTTACAAAATGGCTCATTTATACTTGCCCTTTTGCAGAGACTCCCTTCTCCTTGGGGAGCCAATAGTTCCAAGTAGATTTTCCAGCGGCAGTGGCCTGGCCAATCAGAGTCGACTTGCCAATCAATTAGCATCCTTTTCTCTTATCATATAGATTGAATTTTGGCATTCTTCGCTTGTCCTGATAACTGCAAAATGAAAAGCTTTGGCAATGTTTCTTTTCAGCAATTTGATTATAATTTTCATTTGTGAAGTTTTAATACCATCAAAAGCAAATCTCCAAATCCTTGTGCTGTTTCTATAATCTATTTCTTTGTAAATTGCTGACCTCTCTCTCCCCAGTCTATGTGACCACAGCCAGGTGCCACTGACTGTTCTATTCACACCCCACCCATCCTTCTTGACTTACCTGAGGGTAACTGCAATGCTATTGGCAAGAAATAGGCAAACCCAAATTTCTATCCTAGTAAACTTTTGTGTGACCATGGTGAAGAAAACATGTAGAACATTGGTGTGATTTATGCCTGACGTTATTAAAATTTAGTTACAATCTATCCAATCCCTTGTAGTTTTTATTTTCAAGAAATTTGGTTCACTTGTATTTCTGTGTAACATTTTCCACCACATTAAAAATACCAGCTTGAATCATTTATGTTCATAGAATAGGAACGCTAATGATATCTTGCATCTGTTTTATGTTACATTAAAATTTGGAATGTGCTTTTTAAAGCAGCATTTAAAAATATTTGTCTTCTGATATGAGAATTGCTGGCAATGGGCATTTGTCCATCCTAGTTGTCCCGCAATTGGCAATACAACTGATGAAGTAACTGAAGAGGGCATTAAAAAAGGAAGAACTTGCACTTGAGTAGTATAGTTTAAATCCCAGAACATCCCAAATGTTTTGCAGGCAATTAAGTATTTTTGAAACATGGTCGTTTTTATCATGAAGGGAAGTATGACAGCCAATTTATGTGCTGCAAAGTTCCTCAAATAGTAATAAGATAATCTGTTTTATCAGTGAGCTCCTTTGTGTGAACCACATAGTGCTGGAGTTATATGTAGCCAATTCAAATTTCACTTCAGGGTTAAAATTGTTTCTTTAAGAAAATGGTTTTGGAACAGGCTTCTGCTGAAATCTCATGGGATAGGCTGGGCATTTTCTGTATTGGTAGATCTTTTCAAATGCATGTTATTGATTTATCAAAATTGGAAATTTTATAAAATAATAGACACCTGATCAGCCATGCTTAATATGGAGAAATGCCCATCAAGCCATAGCCTCTGGTGATTGGCTAGGGACCTGTTCTTGGAAAAATTAGCTGTAGAAACAGATATAAGAATGTTCCGCTAGGCATGAGAAAGAAAGATAGATTCTTAAAGTACAAAAGGAAGCTTTTCAGCCTGTCACACTTGGGCCAGCTCTTTGAAAATGCTGTCCATTCTAGTCCCAGATTTTTCCCTATAAGAGTGCAGATTACACCTCTTAAGGTACATGTCCAGTTGTCTTTTAAAAATTCTTATGAAATCTGATGCCACCACCCTTTCAGGTAGTGCAGCCCAGATCTTTAATAGTCCTCTATGAAATTGACCTTCCCCTCTCTTTCCCCACTACTTTGCCAATTACTTTAAATTTACCATCTCTACTGATTAATTAATGCATCAGAAGAAATAGTTTCTTCCTACTTGAATGTCAAAACCCCTCACAATTTTGGATAACTCAGCCAGATCTCTCCTTGATCTGCTCCAATATGAACAATTGCAACTCCTCCAACCCCTCTATGTAGCTGAATTCCCTCATGCTTGGCACCATGCCTGGTAAGAAGTCTCACAACACCAGGTTAGAGTCCAACTGGTTGGATTCTAACCTGGTGTTGTGAGACTTCTTACTGTGTTTACCCCGGTCCAATGCAGGCATCTCTAAATCATGACCATGCCTGGTACCATGGTGGCACAGTGGTTAGCACTGCTGCCTCAGTGCCAGGGACCTAGACTGGATTCTAGCCTTCAGCAACTGTGTGGAGTTTGCATGTTCTCCTGTGTCTGCATGGGATTTCTCCGGATCTCTGGTTCCTACCGCAGTCCAAAGATGTGCAGGTTAGATGGATTTGTCATTCTAAGTTGCCTCTTAGTGTCCAAAGATTTGTAAGTTAGCAGGATCAGCAGATAAATATGTGAGGCTACAGGGATAGGCTCTGGATGAGATGCTCTGCCTGAGAGCATCTCATCCAGAGATGCCTGGGAGTCAAATGGCCTCCTTCTACACTGTAAGGATTTGATCTATGTAGCCTCTGCAGGTCTTTGACATCCTTGCTAAAGAATTATATATATAATATTCCATTTGAATCTTAACCAGAAATGTTAAAAGTCTTGGCAAGTTTTCATTATTTATAAATGCAATGCCCCTACTTACAAACCCAAATATCCCATATAACATCTTAATTGCCTCAACAACTTGTCTTGCCATTTCAAAAATTTGTGAAATGCGCTCTTGGGTTCCTCTATTTTTACGTTATTGCAGTCAAAAGTCCATTGACGTTTGGTGGGAGTGGAAGAGCCTAGTGACAGGCAAGGCAGGAAATTTCAGCCTATGATGTTCAGAACCTATATAGTATTGTAATGTTCACAAACTTCAAAGTTATACTTTCTATCCCCAAATCTGAATAATTTATATATAACAGTAAAAGCAGTGGTTCTAATATGAACCTATTGGTGTTTTTCTCCAGTTAGAAAAATTACCATTCAGCAATATTCTTTGCCTCCTATCACACAGCCAAATAAGTACCCAAATTACTACCATCACTTTGCTTCTATTTTCTGAATGAGTTATGAGGTACTTTTATCAAATGCATTTTGAAAATTCATATAGACAATATGTATTGCACTACTTCAATCAACTTAATCATTTATTATCTGACTACGCGAATCTTTCATAATATTGTGTGATTGGTGACTTTTGTTTAAGTAACTTCAGTGTTTGTAGGTTTGCTATACTTTCTTGCATTTTTCTGACATGTAATGCACTGTTTTGCTGTTCTGCTTTTCATATTTTTGAATTATAGTTTGCAGTTTAAATATAAAATAATAGATATTGGCAAATCATTTAATCAAACCAGATCACACATTTCAGGATTTAAAATGTAAAAATAAAACATTTCCATTGTTTTGGAGCTCACTGATGAACAATCTGATGAAATGGTTGATTCACTTACCTGGATGTCCATTGCAGTAATGTGCAGAATGCACAATCACAGTTATATTCAAAATAATTTTTACTTCAGCATCATTACTTAGATTGGAATAAGTACAAATATATCAGGCAGAATTTCAAAATGATCGTCCTAACCAAAATGGTCAGTCTAGTAGACGGGTCAGAAACTCATTAATATCTGCAGTGAGCTTTGCCATGGCTCTTTAACTGAGACACAATATTAGCAGCCCACTTCCAGATTTTTTGATCAGAAAGCTTTTGGTACATTGGCCTTTATAAATCGGAGTTTCGAATATAAAAGTTGGAGTGTTATGGTAAGGTTATATAAGGCATTGGTGAGGCCGAATTTAGAGTACTGTGTACAATTTTGGTCACCTAGTTACAGGAAGGATGTAGATAAGGTTGAAAGAGTGCAGAGAAGGTTCACGAGGATGTTGCCGGGATTTGAGAAGCTGAGTTACAGAGAGAGATTGAATAGTTTAGGACTTTATTCCCTGGAGTGTAGAAGAATGAGGGGAGACTTGATAGAAGTGTATAAGATTTTGATGGGTATAGATAGAGTGAATGCAAGCAGGCTTTTTCCACTGAGGCTAGGGGAGAAAAAAACCAGAGGGCATGGGTTAAGATTGAAAGGAGAAAAGTTTAAAGGGAATATGAGGGGGGGCTTCTTTACACAGAGAGTGGTGGGAGCGTGGAATGAGCTGCCGGATAAAGTGGTAAATGCGGGGTCACTTTCGAATATAAAAGTTGGAGTGTTATGGTAAGGTTATATAAGGCATTGGTGAGGCCGAATTTAGAGTACTGTGTACAATTTTGGTCACCTAGTGCGGGGTCACTTTTAACATTTAAGAAAAACTTGGACAGATACATGAATGAGAGGAGTGTGGGGAGATATGGTCAAGTGCAGGTCAGTGGGACTAGGCAAAAAATGGTTCAGCACAGACAAGAAGGGCCAAAAGGCCTGTTTCTGAGCTGTAATTTTCTATGGTTCTATGGTTCTAAAGGGTGAGTGGGATAATGTGCTGAATCTGTCAAAGAAAAGATTTCTAATTAAACAGACTCAGGTATGGGTCAGAATGACTGAACTCTATTCCTGATGCTGCAAAAAACATAAGAGTGGGGAGGGAACCTGAGAAGGATGTCCTCTGGGGGTCTCAGCTGGAGGTTTTGCTGTGAGATGCAAAGGACTGTGGTGAGGTGATGTTTGGGAAGAATGCGGGGGGAGAGGTTTGCGTCTGAATCCAAACAAGCAACTGAAAGAGGCTAGCAAAATCAGCAGCAAGATTATGGCCTCTCCAACCTTCAGCAGGTCCACCAAGAGGATGAGGGTGGAAAAGGTGAGTGACACAACAATATCATGTGACCAGTCGCATACTCTGTGTTTCCCAGCATTTTTCTGCACAGTACACCTCAGAACAATCCACCTCACAGCACATCTCATACCTCACTCACTCTACAGGGACCTCTGCATATCTCCAAATGAACAGCCAATATGTTCAGTCATCCTTATCCTGTTGCCCTCTTACATCTTTGCTTTACAACCACCCTCCACAAAGGTTGTTCTTCTCTTCTCTCCACTCATTCCATTTCTAATAATCCAGATATGTTGTTCTAGGAGTCTGCAGATGTCAGCAACAAGCTGTTGTGAAAGGCAAAGCCTCCTGAGGCACAGGTGCTAACACATGCTGAGAGAACTGATCTAAAACCCGTAGACCTTGTGTTTGGGGCTTACCACCTTCAATCTCCATCTCTTGCATTCTCTGTGCCCTGTGGAGTGACATGTGGCTGAGCAAAGTGCAGATGTTGCTGCTGTTGATGTTGTATCTGGTGCTTTTGCTGGTCCTCTCATTCTTCATCAGAGGTGAAAGAATAGCTGCATAAGCTTATTCTGTGCTGTAGTGAAGGCTGACAACTGGGAAATTGAATGATGTTTAAGACAGGTGAACTGACAACAACACAGCTTATATGTATATACTGTCTTTAACATAGTAAAACATCACAAGGTGCGTGGTAGGAATATTTTAAAAAAAGGCACTAAGCCACATAAGGAGATATTGGGCCGATTTTACCATCATATTGCACCTGTTTTCAGAAGCAAAAACTTAGTAAAGTCGGGCGTGAGGCGAGTAGCACGATCAGCGCCCACCTCCACGCCAGTTCCCTCTTTACCAAGGCCGAAAATGGCTGCAATCGGGTACGACAGCCATTTAAATGCATTTACATTGACTTGATGGGCTGCACTGCAAACTACTGAGGACAGCAAATGTTGTCCCATTGTTTAAGAAAGGGAGAAGAGACTTCCCTGGGAATTATAGACCGGTGAGTCTTACTTCTGTGGTGGGTAAGGTTTTGGAAAGGATTATTAGAGACAGGATTTATAGTTATTTGGAGAGTAATGAATTAATTAGAGACAGTCAGCATGGTTTTGTAGCGGGTAGGTCGTGCCTTACTAACCTTATCGAGTTCTTTGAGAAAGTGACCAAAGAGGTGGATAGGGATAAGGCAGTTGACGTGGTGTATATGGATTTTAGTAAGGCGTTTGATAAGGTTCACCATGGTAGGCTTCTGCAGAAGATGCAGATGTATGGGATTGGGGGTGATCTAGGTAATTGGATCAGGAATTGGCTAGCAGATAGGAGACAGAGGGTGGTGGTTGATGGTAAATATTCGTCATGGAGTTCGGTTACGAGTGGTGTGCCTCAGGGATCTGTTTTGGGGCCACTGCTGTTTGTAATTTTTATTAATGATCTGGATGAGGGTATAGTTGGGTGGATTAGTAAGTTTGCTGATGACACCAAAGTTGGAGGTGTGGTAGATTGTGAGGAAGGGTGTCATAGTTTGCAGGGTGACTTAGAAAGGTTGCAGAGCTGGGCCGCGAGGTGGCGGATGGAGTTTAATGTGGAGAAGTGTGAGGTAATTCATTTTGGTAGGAATAACAGATGTGTTGAGTATAGGGCTAACGGGAGGACTTTGAATAGTGTGGACGAGCAGAGGGATCTAGGTGTATGTGTACATAGATCCCTGAAAGTTGGGAATCAAGTAGATAAGGTTGTTAAGAAGGCATACGGTGTCTTGGCGTTTATTGGTAGGGGGATTGAATTTAGGAGTCGCAGCGTCATGATGCAACTGTACACAACTCTGGTGCGGCCGCACTTGGAGTATTGTGTGCAGTTCTGGTCCCCACATTACAGGAAGGATATAGAGGCTTTGGAGAGGGTGCAGAGGAGGTTTACCAGGATGTTGCCTGGTATGGAGGGGAGATCCTATGAGGAGAGACTGAGAGATTTGGGGTTGTTTTCGCTGGAAAGAAGGCGGCTAAGAGGGGACCTTATTGAAACATATAAGATGATTAGAGGTTTAGACAGGGTAGATAGTGATAGCCTTTTTCCTAGGATGGAGAAAGCTAGCACGAGGGGGCACGACTTTAAATTAAGGGGGGGTAGTTATAGGACTGATATCAGGGGTAGGTTCTTTACCCAGAGGGTGGTGAGGGACTGGAATGCCCTGCCAGCTGCAGCTGTAAATGCGCCTAGTTTGGGGGCGTTTAAGAGATCTGTGGATAGGTTTATGGACGAAATGGGATTGGTTTAGATTAGTGGGTTAGTGTTTTTTTTTAAAAAGCTGGTCGGCGCAACATCGTGGGCCGAAGGGCCTGTTCTGCGCTGTTATGTTCTGTGTTCTATGTTCTATGTTCCCCTGTGTTTGTTCATCCAGAATTGGTGTGAAACAGACGTGCTGCACAGAATTCCGATTTGGGCGCTCCAGTTAGTGAGAAGGCAAATGCCAAGTGTCCCTGCTTGAGATAGGCAGTGCGGTGAAAGGGGGCTCCAACAGCTCTCTACTTGAGATCGGGGAGGGAGGTGTGGTGGGGGAAGGTGGAGTCTGCTGCCACCCTGCCTCAGGCCATTGACGGGGGGGGAGGGGGGGCTGTCTGCTGCCACTCTGCCTGAGATCAGTAAGGGAAAGGGGGGTCTGCTGTCATTCTGCCGGTGATCAGTGAGTTGCAAGGGAGGGTCCACTGCCACTTTGCCTGTGACCAGTATGGGAGAAGAGGGTTCCACTGCCACTCTGCTTGAGATCTTTGAGGGGAAAGGGGGGAATCTGCTGCCACTGTGCCTGAGATCAGTGAGGTGCAAGGGAGGATCTGCTGCCAGTTTGCCTGTGATCAGTGTGGGGGAAGGGGGTTCCGCTGCCACTCTGCTTGAGATCGGGGGGGGGAGGGGCCTGTGATTGACGGAGAAGATGGAGGGATAATGGAGTCAGTAATGTCGGGGTGAAGCAATGATGTGGAGGCCAGGCGGAGGCATTAGCTGGCCCGGGAGGGCTGTGGCAGAGGAGCCACATTCTATCTTTTTTGTTCTGCACGTGCGCAGTTGGAAGTTCCGATTGGAGCTGCAGCATTTTGGGTGTGTCCACAGGCTTGAGTGCAGAGTGCATATGGAGGAAGGAGCCTGAGAACAGGTCTAAAAGTTGGATCTGAAACACTCCCAGTTTCAAGTCTGCCCAGCACTTAGAATCAAAATGATAAAATAGGGAATATTGGATCAAAAGACCAAAAGTTTGGTCAAAGAGGTAGGTTTTAAGGAATAGCTTAAAGGTGAAAAGCAGTTGAAGTAGGGTAACAGAGCTTAGGGCCTACATAGTTGAAGGCACAGCCACCAATGGTGAAGCAATTAAAATTGGGAATGCTCAAGCGTCCAAAATTAGATAAGCTCAGATATCTCAAAGGATGATGAAGCAGGAGAAAATTACAAAGATAAGAATGGGTGAGGACTGTAAAACTTATCAGAAGTTGGCAATCATCATGCTAATCTAGCAGTGCTGGGGCAGACCCAGTGGGAACTTCATAGGTGAGAAACTCATTTATTTGTAATGTTGGGGGGAGCATAAGTGGGAGCTGGGATACTGGTGATGGCTGTTTGTGTTGGGGGAAGGGGGTGCCTGCATTGACTGGGTGGGAAGGAGTTGGGGGAAAGGGTCCAATGTTCAGGGGGGTATTGACATTGATTGTTTGTGGGGGTTGGGGAACAGATGCTGACTCTGATCGCAGAAAGGGAGTGTGGTGAATGCCAGCTCCAACCACGGGAGGTGGTGAATGCCAACTGTGATTGTGGAGGTAGAGTGTGGGGGGCGTGAGCCCCTGAGACCTCCATGATGGGGTGGAATGAGTTTGTTGCTTTGATTGGGGTGCCCTTTAAAATGGCGTCCTGATCTCAGTGCAGCTGGGCTTTGCTGGCATGTTTAGGTCCCATCCCTCTACGTGACAGCTTGAAACATGCTCATCTGTTTTTTTACAACAGTGCCAAAAGTTCGGAAGGAAAATTGACTTGTTTTCTGGAGAGAAACATGCTGTTTTTCTCACTGGAACTGACACTTTGCCAAATTCTGGTAAGATCCCCCTGAGTGTTTGTTCTCTAAAATTGTTATATCTAAGCCAAATTTAAAAAATAGTACAAGCCCATCTTTACCCACTCCTGAAAAACAATGTAAAATTTTATGCTCAAGTGCTTAACAACTCAGTTTATTTGGATAATCAAAATTGATATCCTCTATACAGTATATATTTTTAACAAATTATAATTAAAGCCTCAAATACAAGTCTTGCAATGTACTAATTTATTGATTGCACTCTGCCATTTGGTAATGCTTGTGACAACATAATTGAGAATTGCAGAGTTGTAGTGTGAATACAATCGTCTTTATGGGACTGCCTGATATCAGTATAAATTGTAGCAATTTAGGAAGTAGGTGAGGGAAAAGACAGTGTGGGGTACAAATTAGTGCTATAGTCCCATTTTAATGCATCATCTGCACATCTTTTTCTTCCTGCTGAAGTATTTGAAGAACAAATGACAAATCTGTATACTTCACCTCTCACATGTTGTGGATCTATATGCAAAACTGTCCATAACTGCCATTTGTGGTGTAACCTGTAGAACATGGGGACAGGATTCAGACATTAAACCTGTTTTGCCATTTAGTATATTTTTTCATGGTTGATCTGTACCTTTGTTTTCACCATTTTCTTTTATCAACTCAACAGCTAAAACCTATCAATTTTCACAAATCCTGAATCCACAGCTTTTTGGGGGACTGAGCTCCAGATTTCCAACATCCTTTGTGTGAATAAATGCTTCTTGATTTCATTCCTAAATAACCTATCTCTAATTTTAAGATTACGGCCTGGATCTTGTGGTAGATGGCTAAGTGGAGGTACTTGCCGCTGACTGCATGAAATACGTTTTGACCTTGGCCTTAAGCTGCACCAAGAGTTCACTCTCTTGGCTGCAACATGAGTCAAACAACAAAGTCAGTTCGCAGGTTTAGCAGCATAGTCCATTGCTGGCAAAGCCATGCCCTCTTTTTGTGTCATGTGTGGAAAATACCCCTTAAAATATCAAGAAATAATGATGGTATATTGCAGTGAAGTAAACAGAGGAGATAAATGTATGGTATGAGTCAAGAAAATTAATTAGGATATCTAAACAGTTTTTAATTTTTAGGCAGCAATGAAGCTGTGTATAAGTATTAATAAAAGCACCCATGGCTTTCCCCTGGCACCCCTTCAGGACCCATTGATCTCTCCAAGCAATCAAATCACCAGCTGTCCCCCAGTACTCCTAGCTCCACCTTCCAGGAGGGGGGAATGGATCAGGGAGCAGACCGGGAAGATTCGGGGCAGAGGAACTGGAAGAGCGGGAATATTTTAACACTCTTGTTGGTTTAAATGATTTAACACTCTTGTTGGTTTGAAAGCATGTACTGTGTTGCAGGCTGTGTTGTTGCTAGCATCGGCCCTAAAAAAAGCTACATAAAAACTAATGTAACTTCTAATCAGCCCAAGATTCCAGTGACAGATCTCTGGCCCTTTATAAACCAGCAGAGCCAGTTGCATGCACTTTGGATTTCAGCATAAACAGGATTGCCACTGCAGTCCCTAAGGATGGCAAACTTCTCAACATTCACCACTGTTGGGACTGCAAGATCGAGGCCAATGTTTTCTTGCCCTGGATCCCCCAACCTTGAAATAGTTTCTCTATATTTACCTTAGCTAACCACTTTGTTATTTTAAACACCTCAGTAGTATCACCTCTCAGTTTTCTAAATTCATGGAAATGCAAGCCAAGTTTATGCAATCTGTTGTCATAATTTAACCCTTTAAGTTCTAATGTCATTCTACTTAATCTACACTGTAGCCCTTTTAAGTCAATGTATCTTGACAGAAGTTTCATACTCAAAACTAAACACAGTGCTTAACTGGAATTTTGCCACGGTTCTGTACAAATAACACATCATGTCTTTATTTTTATTTCCAGTTGCTTTGCAATAAAGACCAATTTTCTGCGTAATGGCTTTGTGATTTGTGTACATGGACATTTAAATCATTTTGCTACTTTGCAGTTCCCATCATTAAATACCAATTTGTCTTTCTCAGATTCAAAGTAGATTCATTTCACGTTTTTCCACATTGAACTCCATCTGCCATGACTTTTCCATTCACTTAGCCTGTCTGCATCTTCCTGCACCCATAAACACAACTTACAATCCCTCTTAATTAGTACCTTTAGCTAACTTGAATACACAGTTCTCCACTCCTTCATCCTACTTATTAATATATATAGTGAAAGGCTCACTTGTCACATCTGCCCATTCAGAGATATTCTTAAACAATGGAGTACCAATCCAAAATCACAGTTATTGGATGTAGACATCTTTGGAAAATTGTAAGTACTGAATCAGCAATTTTCTCAACTATTTCTTTTAATATCCTGGTGTGGTTGTCCAAGTCCTGTGGTAAATATCATTGCACATGTTTAGCATTGACACGAAGCATTTTCCAGTGTTTCACTCTGCTTTGCTGTGGTATCAGCTCAACTTCTGACTCTAGCAGTGTTTACACAGCAACCGTAGCAGTGGTAAACCACTCCAGTCCAATGCCATAATTATAGTGTACATGCTAAAAGGCAAGTGCATGTGAAATGATTACTTAGCCCCTTACATCTGTAGATGTACCACAAATGCTAAAGAGCTGTTTCAGAATTGCTAAAAAAGACCATGAAGGAAGCTCTTGTGCAGTTTAAAAATCATAAATTGAATCACTAACTTATTATGCATAGGGGTACACATTACTAAATCATTTTGTTTTCCAAAGGATGTTGCCCTTGTAACTTTTAATTTGGTATCAATAACTACAAGAATCGTTAAAGGTTTCAGAATGGATGGGTGCAATCTTACCACCTTGCTGTGACAGTCAGGAAAATAGTGTGTGATGCCAAAAATCAGATTAATGCCTGACACCAATAGGTTTGATATCTTCATGGCATGAACTGCGAGTCAAAGCTTATTAGCATAAATTTTAATGTATTTTAATATCATTAGTGAGTTCAGTATGTATGCTACCCACCCCTTCCCAAATGCTTCCCGCTTCTGCAGTGAGACATCATGCTAGCATGAATCACTACTGCTCTATAAAAGTGTGGTTCGGGTGCAGCAGTGATGAAGGTGAGCGAGGAGGTGAATACCATTGAGCACCAGTTTCCGGGGCACATGGGGGTCTCGGCCACTGCATGGTGTGGACTGAGGTAGGGGTCTTGCATGGGTACAGGGGTTTGCTGGTCCGTGGTCTTCGGGTTGCGTGTTGTCGTTGGCCTTGGGCACATGTTGCACACATTCCTCTGGCCACTGAACAATTGCATACATGGTTGGGTCCCAACTCCTCCAATGTCATCTGTCTGCTGGACAAACTGGAATGGATAACCTTATGGACTGTCTTTTCTCTTTCCTCTTCCCCTCACACCTCCGCCCTCCTAGCAATCATGGATTTCACCTTGGATCCATGCTGCTGAGGAGGAAGAAATCCACCTACTGCAAGGCCAGCCCAGACCAGAGGCTGCAGCAGGAGGACAGGGGGCTGCCAGTTGGGGTCAGGACACGGCCACCCATCAGCCTGAGGGGAGGACCAGAGGATAGCTGAGACAGAGACACAGCATGTACAGGACCCATTTATCCTTCGATGTGCTACCAAATCTGCAGATCTGGAAGGACGCAGGATGTCAGGAAGTGGATAGATATGGATAATCCAGGTGCAACAGATGGTACTGATGCCAGGATGGGATGGGCATTCACTCATGCTGCCCAAAGGAGTCGTGCATTTTTTTTCGGCACTACCTGCTGATCCCACGTCAGCGTGTGGGCACTGACAGTGCTACCTCTCACCAGGCCACATTGCTGGCCTGACCCCGAGTCACCAGCTGTCTCAGACGAAGAAGATGGCCCTTTTCTCCTTCGCAGCATGCTGTAGCCATCCCAACTCTCTTAAATGCAGCTCCCCCTTCTTAAAAGTGCACAGCTGTGGGCACTTTGGGCGAGTGAGATATCTGGGGCCTCCATGATGCCATGATTCGCTTGGAGGCTCTTACATTGCACTATGTGTTGGAAAATTTTGATGCAGAGGGCGCCGAAAAGATCGGCTGAAGGATTCCCATTTTCTAGCTGTTATTACGCTTCACACTCCATATTTCTTTTTTCAGCAATATTCAAAAAATATTTTGCTGTTTAAAGTGAACAGAACATAAATGTGTTATTTGAATTAAGCAGACCCACTTCATACTTGGTGACACCATTGTGGCACCATGATGTAGTTACGTGGTAGTTAGCTTGTTGCTAATATGCTGGGTAGTATACACTTCATCGAATATATGAAAATATTGGGTAAAGATTTGCATTTATAGTTTTTATTGTATCTTATCAACCATTCAGAAGACAGAATGTTTTAATTTGCTAGCTTTAAACAATTTAACTGGTTGAAATAGTTGACAGAATTCATATTTTAAAGCCAAAAATTTAAATATTTTAACTCCAAATAAAATGGGGAACAGTTGTAATCTGAATTAGCCTGGAATTTATTTTTGTTGTCGTATTTGTTTAAAAATAAACGGTTGTTAGACTTTTAAAGTTGCGCAGATGACGATTTCTCATTTGCTTATATGTTTACAATGTTTTCTGCGAAGTGTAGACTGATAAAGATTAGAAAAGCAGAGCATGATTTAAAAAGAGAGATCTTTGAAACAATGCAGATTCAGGATGACTTTGTACATGCATCACAAAAAGTTAGCATTCTGGTACAGCAGGTAATTAGGAAGGCAAATGAAATGTTGGCATTTATTGCGAAGGGGATGGAGTATAAAAATAGTGAAGTCTTGCTACAACGGTACAGGACATTGGTGAGACCGCAGCTGGAGTACTGTGTATGGTTTTGGTCTCCGTATTTAAGGAGATTGGAGTTTAGAAAAATGAGAGGTGATCTTTTCGAAACATGTAGGATTCTGAAGGGACTTGATAGGGTAGATGCTGAAAGGATGTTTCCTCTTGTGGGGGAACCTGAGGGTATATTTAAAGACCAGGGGTCTGAAGACAGAATGAAGAATTTCTTCTCTGTGAGTCATTAGTTTTTGAAATTCTCTTCCACAGATTGTAGTGGAGATCGAGTCATAGAATATATTCAAGGCTGAGTTAGATTTTTGAATGACAATGGAGTCAAGGCTTATGGGGGTCAGGGAAGGAAGTGGTGCTAAGGCCATAATCAGATCAGCCACAACCTTATTGAATGGCAAAGCAAGCCCCATGGCCTACTCCTGCTTCTATTTCTAATGATTGCATTAAGAGATTTCTAGAATGAGTTGCAGATTTTACCATTTGTTTCTTTTTGTTTTAAGATTCATAGAATCACAGAATTGTTACAGTATAGAAGGCCATTTAGCCTGATATGTCCTGGCTCTCTGAAGAAGCAATCCCACTACCTTAGAGGGAATGTTTTTCTAACTGAAATGTAGGATTCACTTTGGTTTTGGTTTAGTAACATTTAGTTCTCTGGGTGGCTGGTCAGTTTTTCTGTCGAGTATCACCTGTGCAGATGCCGGCCTATTTTGTACTATATTTCAAATGTTATTTATTTCTTTGGGCTTTCACTATGTTTGCCTTGGACGAGGATTTTTGGCTTTCACTGCAATTCAGAATTTTTTTTATAGAAAGAGTATTGTGTGTAGTCACTTTCAATGCATTTCATAAAATGTTGCTGTCTCTCCAATTTATTTTTAATATTTTAAAATGTTGGTTTTCTTTTCCTTTTTTTCTTTCATATTCCTATTTCATTTGACATTCAGTTAAATATTTAAAAATATTTCTTTTAATTTCAGTTAATTTAGATACCCTGTATCTATCACTGCATTTAGATGATATTGCTTTGTTGTGCCACACATACCAAATATGATATGACCATCTGTCACAATGAATCACTAAGAGCTTAGATTTTTCACTTAGAAATAATGCCAAGGTAAAGTAGGATATTGTACCAACTGACCTGAAGTAAATTGACCCTGCCATTATTTGTTTAATTTCAATATTCCCAGTGAGCTCCAGGTTTTAGAAATGCCTCTCGCTGGGAGTTTCACAGGTGGGCGGGAACTAGTGGGCTCTGCAGAATTTAAAGGACTGTTGGAAATTTAAGGGCAACTCATCAATCAAAATTAATTGGTAAAAGGAATCTTTATTAAAAATATCTGAAAAAGTTTTGGACAATATCTGGGACTTCTGGAAGAGAGTAAAAAGGTCAAAAATGTTCTGTTGTTGCAATGAAAATGTTGTTGAACTATGTTCCTGGTGAAGGCAAGAGAGGCAGAAGGAAGTCATCAGCAGGAATTGTGCTATATCAACCAGGAATGATGAAGCAACTATACCTTTCAAGAATATACAACATTACAAGTGACTCACTTGTCTGCAACTTACAATAAAACACATGAAAGTGCTTGAATTCTTTCTTGTACCACAGGCATACTTAGATATTGGACAGGATGTTCTTCCCCCTCCCCAGTGTGTTTCATAGCGGTAGGAAACGGTGCACCACTTGCTGGTGGCAGGATCTTATTTATGGTCCTGCCATTGTCAATGTGGTTCCTCATTAAATGCACCCCTCAAAACTGGGAAACCTATGGTGGGGATGCACTATTGGCAGCAATGTAAGATCTTGCTGATGTAAAAGCCAGCAAGATTTTGGTGATTATTGTTGTGAAATCAATTATTTTTCTAAGCCAGGTGCATAAGGAGCAGATGAGCTAATCAGTGCAAGTACAAGCATAGGAGTGATTTGAGTTTATTGGTTCAAACCTATGGATTTTAATGGACAGTTATTCAAATTTGAATCATTCTGATCAACACTATTCGCTACAATATGTTTCAATCAAAGAGATAGTAAATCCTAAGAATTACTTAAAACTTTTGTTTTGTTTCTGCTAAAATATGCATTCTTTTAAGGTTTCATATATTTTTTGGCAGCTAAAGCTTCAGTTGGGAGGTATAATCAACACCAAGGCAGGTAACATAAGATAGTGTAGGTCGTACAAGCGAAATCAATGGTAGTCAGAAAAAAGGTTGCAAAATTTTTACAATAACGACACTCCAACAAAATTGGGAAAGTGGAACTATATGTGGAAATTTGGCTGCACAGTACCCCCAGGTTTGGGCTGAACACAAACAAGGTTATGGATATTTAGATGTCCCTCCAATAACAATTCCTGGGAAAGTCCACGTAAGCAATACCCACTCAAACCAGAAGTGATGGAGGCAGTTAAAAACATCATTGTAGATTTAGAGAAATAACAGAAATCACCTGTTTGGCCACTAAGGAAACCAGATGACGGTTATTGATTAGCTACCGATTATACAGCCCTAAATTGCTATGGACTCGAGCCAACCCAAATCCTGCTAGTATCTTGAGCACAATTGGAATAGAGCAGACGATAGTCACAATATTAGACATAGCTAATGTATTTTGACCAATTCCTGTTACTGAAGAACACCTGTATAAGTTTGTATTAACAGTTGGGAATCTGCAATGCAGTTGGACCCATCTGCCACAGGGATTCAATAGAAAAAGGATCAACCAAAAGTTAATTAAATTAATTATAGAGGTAGTATTTAGATTGTGGTGTGGCTCAGGTCCTAAGGAAATTTTTTTGTTTAGAACAAGTTTGTTGCAGGAAAATATTTAGTTCAAGCAGAACTTGGGATGTTGGCTAAAGAAGTTAAAATTCTTGTTAACTGAAAGGCTCCTGATGGTGAGTTAGGTTTTTGGGATGGTCCACTGAGAAGTGTAAGAGAATTTTAGATGCAAGATTCCAGTGTTAAAAAATTTTAGAACCAGGAGAGTTCTGACTTCAGGTGGGGATGATTACAGTGCTAACAATGCCTGTTTTAAATAAGTCTGCAACACTGAGATTTGATGGAACAACCTTGCTGGAAGTAAGTAGAAGGCCAAGAAATTTCAGTCCTTATCCAAATCTTTGAAACAATATTCAGGACAAGTGGTTAAGCTTTCAAGTTCTCGTATTTATCTGACTAAGGTCAGATGTAAGTCAAATGGGTGTAGAAAAAACTTAAGTTTGGTTTAAAGTATGAGGCTGAAATTTTCCAGCACTTCAGATTTAATCAACCGTGAAAGGAAACAAAAGCAAAGTTACTGCCTGCTATGAAATAGCCTGGACCTGTCAATCAGGAGGCTAGTTAAAGGTAGTGGAGCATGAAATTGAATGTAAACAAAACATTTTAAAGCATTTAGGCTTCTTAGCTTGGCCAGAAACCTGAAAAGGAAATACATTGTTTAAAAAAAAGAGGCCAGACTGAACAGATATGGTGGAAAGAGGAAGTACTTGAGGCTTTTTGGAATGTGAACTAATTGTATCAATAATGAAGTGTTTGATCTACTTTTCGTTTTGTAAGTTTATTTATTTGTGTCACAAGTAAGCTTACATTAACACTGCAATTGAAGTTACTGTGAAAATCCCCTAATTGCCACTCTGCAGCGCCTGCTCAGGTACACCAAGGGAGAATTTAGCATGGCCAATGCACTTAACCAGCACGTCTTTTGGACTAGGGGAGGAAACCAGAGCACCTGGAGAAAACCCATGTAAATATGGGGAGAATGTGCAGACTCCACACAGTGACCCAAGCTGGGAATCAAACTCAGGTGCCTGGCATTATGAGGTAGCAGTGTTAACTACTGTGTCAACATGCCGCCTTAGAACTATCAGTCAAAGGTCAGGCAGCAACTGTGGCTCATTCAGGCTATAAAGGGGAATCCTCTAGTGAAACTGACATCTCCTGTCAATCAGAATACTTCAAAGGGCCCAGGTCACACCCAAAATTTCTGAAATCAACCAAGGATGATCCCTTCTGTAGATTGGAGTGCTGCTGGGATTCTGAAGGCTTCCGAGTGTTCAGGGGGCCTGGATATTAATGTTACCAGGCCACTTCAAAGGTCTACAGAACACAGACAATAATAAAGATTTCAATAGAAAATTGTCCAAAATCACCAAAAAAAGTTATCTTCACATTTCCCTGGGTAAGAAGGGAATATCCAGCCACAAGACCCTCTCCCAGGGGAGAGTCGCAGGGTCAATTGGTCAACTTCTTTCTCCACCACCGCCACCCCAAGTCCAAGGCACCGGATGCACACTTGTCACATTAAATTAATACTATTGAGTATTCATCAGGTTCTCACCCACTTTGGGTAAGAACCTGATCACGACCAGAGGAGTGGGCCAAGAGTCTCTCAGTGAATTTGACGCCCAGTGAGAATCCCACTTTGACTCCCACACCTGATTCAACTGATCATCACAAGTCTCGCTAACAGCTAGGGGCCCCGGAGAATCATCTCAATACTTAATGCCATGCTGCCTCAGTCCTGTGCTTTGTGTACAATTGAGTTTCTCTCAATAGAAGAGAAGGAAAAATAAATTAGTATAAAGTGAAAGCATGGTTACTTAATAATAATGGATGTGAAATTTGTATCCATTTTGCTGCTGGAAATGGCTCTATGCAAGCCCTCCAGAAGATCTGCACGGTTTACCATCTTGAGGAGAAAGCTGATGCAAACTTCCATGCTTGCATCGGAAGAAACTGAACATATCATATCATAATACTGGCTGATGTGACACACAATTGCCAAATTTGGACCACACAGATTCATTGAGCAGATTTTCTTGCTATAGAGTTTTATAGCACAAAAAGAGGCCCTTCAACCCATCATGTCTGTGCTGGCATCAAACATCTATCTATTCCAGTGCCATTTCCAGCACTTGATCTGCAGCCTTTTGTGCTATGGCATTTCAAGTGCTCATCTAAATGCTTCTTAAATGTTGTGAGTGTTCCTATTTCCACCACCCTTTCAGACAATGAGTTTCATATTCCCATCACCCTTCAGGTGAATATGATTTTCATCAATGCACCTCTAAATCTCCTGCCCCTGACCTTAAGTCTATGACCCCTGGTTATTGATCCCTCTACTAAGGGGAAACGAAAATAGTATCAGGAGTAGGCTATTCAGCCCTTCAAGCCTGCTGCACCATTAATTGTGATCATGGCTGAGCATCAAATTCAATCCCCTGTTCCCACCTTCTCCACTATCTGCCAATCAGAAAAAGACTCATTTATTCCAACTCTTTGCTTCTTGTTAAAAAAACAGAAATACCATTAAAAAGCCTGCGAAAATCTTTACAAAGGCAATTGCTTACCTTTCCTCTGTGTAACCTTCTCTCCGCTTGCTCCAACAAACAATGGCCAATGAAGAGAGACTAAATAGACTGGGTCTGTACTCATTGGAGTTTAGAAGGATGAGGGGGGATCTTATAGAGACATATAAGATAATGAAGGGGATGGATAGGGTGGAGGTAGAGAGATTCTTCCCGCTCAGAAAGGATAGCAGGACTAGAGGACACAGCCTCAAGATAAGGGGGGGGCAGTTTAGATCGGAGTTGAGGAGGAACTTCTTCACTCAAAGGGCGGTGAATCTCTGGAATTCTCTTGCCCGTTGAAGTGGTGGAGGCTACCTCGCTGAATATATTTAAGTCACAGGTAGATAGGTTTCTGGTAGACAGGAGAATTAAGGGTTATGGGGAGAAAGTGGGAAAGTGGAACTGATCCACTTCAGATCAGCCATGATCTTATTGAATGGTGGGGCAGGCTTGAAGGGCTAGATGGCCTACTCCTGCTCCTATTTCTTATGTTCTTATGTTTCTTCCCATCAGCCCTATCTATGTCCCACATTATTTTGAACACCTGAACCAGGTGCCCCACCCCCCCCAACCCCCACCCCCACAACCTTCTCTGCTCCAAAAAAACAACTCCAGCCTAACCAGTTTCTGGTGACTAGCACTGCTAGCTGTGCAGATACATGGATTTGGGCCTGTGTCTGTGGGAGTTTGTGCATTCTCCCTGTGGATGCGTGGGTTTCCTCCGGGCGCTCCGGTTTCCTCCCACACCCCAAAGATGTGCTCTTAGGCTGATTGGTTTTACCAAATTGACACTATTCTCCCCTGAATCTGGCTAAGTCAGGGGTTCTATTCGTAGACACGCAGGGTAGAATAGGTGTAGGGTGATGCGGCGGCGCGGGCTTGTTGGTCCGAAGGGCCTGTTTCCCGTGCTGGGTTGTTCTTTGTTCTTTGTAGTTTCTCTTCATAGCTTCATAGCCCAGGCAACATCCTGGTGAACATCCCCTGAATCCTTTCTCATGAAATCCCATCCTTCCTATAGTATGGTGACTGCAATTGCACACAGTACTCTAGCTGTGGACTTACGAGTATTTTATACAACTCCATCATAGCCTCCCTGCTCTTATAGCAGAAAGTTGTAGTTTGTCTGGCATCTTGCCAAAACCATAGTTTTAGTGAGCATTGTGAGGGTGTATTACTTTACACATGTAGTAAAACTTGATTTCCAAAAGGCATTCAGTAAGGTGTGACAAAAGCTTGATAGGCAAGAAAATAACTCAAAAAGTTGGGGTAATATCTTAATGAGGATAGAGGATTAGTTAACCACCAGGAACCAAAACTTAAGCATTAATGGGGCATTTTTAAGTTGGCAGGCTGTTACTAGTAGAGTGCCACCAGGAATAGTGCAGAGGCCTGAGCTTTTTACAATCCACGTAAGTGATTTAGACAAAGAGGCGGGAAGTAATGTGTCTAGGTTTGCTGATGATTAAAGCTCAGTGGAGATTAGGAGGGCATAAAGAGGCTGTGAAAAGATGTAGACAGGTTAAGTGAGTGAGCAACATGATAGCAAATGAAGTTAAATGTGGGAACATGGAAAGTTTTTCACTTTGGTCTGCTCCCGCTGCAGTTTTACTGGTACCTCCTTTAGGGATTTTTCCCGCAATGGGATAGGTCAGCACCAAGGGTTCATGCCACTTGCTAAAGCCTGGAGACTGTTAGCTGGGCTGTGCCCCTCGGTGACCTTTTCCCTTCAGCGTGAACTGCCTGCTTGGTTCTGAATCAGCTTTGGCCAGGTTCCACTCCCAGTTGCACAGCTAGGACAAGAACGTGCCAGCCTGTTATATATTTAAATGGCTGCATGGTTGCTTTAAAAGCTGATCACATGATTTGATGATGATGTCATTAAGGATGTTTCAGAGACTCCAGCTTTTCATTTCAGTTGTACTCTATACAGGCAAGATCTCCTGGAATAAATCTGTTGTTGGTTTCAATCCACCTGTGCAAATCAAAGCTGCTTCTTATTGGAAGAGTGGTGGGGGGGATGCTACAGAATAGCTGTGGACTGAACCACCCAAGATGAAGTGGTCTTGTCCTCTGAACGTTACACAGGATGGACAGGTACCCTGCTCCCAAGTATTAAGTTCAGCCTGTGGTCTAGAAGCGATGTAGAAATTGTAATCTGAAACCATAAGAGTGACACAGAGAAGGTGCTTTATAATGAATTGTATTAATGAGAAGGCTTATAATTTCAAAATCCAGACCAATTACATTTCCATGATTATTTTAAGGATTGGGAGATTATGGCCTGAATTTTCATTGAGTTGAGATGACACATTTGTGGGCACATTCCCCCAAGGTGGGCGGACTGAGCCAGGAATTTTCCCAACTCCCCTTGCTTCAGGGAAAATTCAGGCCTTTTGCTCAATTTATGGTCAATTTACCTCAAAGACTCAGTTCATCTACGTTGTCTTTGGGAATAATTCATCCTGTGTTGACATAGTCTAGGATATATTTTCAGTGTTCGTGTGCAGCTTCACAGTTCATTTTAAAAATTTCCTTTTGACGGAGTTTGCAGTAAAGTGCAAAGAATGCATACTGATTTTGATATGCATATGAATTATTCACTAATAATTTCCATTTATTTTTCAGCTTTTGACATGAAGAAAGATTTAGAGGCATTAATTGCAGAAGAACGTGCTGAAATAATTTCCAATTACAACAAGGTACTGTGTAATTTACAAAACAGAACAAAGGAATTAACTACAGTGCTACATGAAAATTGTGAATAGGAACTGAAGGGATGCTTTTATTTTTCACTCTAACATTTTGCACTGTACATTAATATCTCCTTTTACGTTGCCTTTAAAACATATGAAGATGAATTTCATATGGAATATAAATCAGGTAGGCAATGTATTAAAATTTAAACCTTTTTGACTTGTGGCCCCTGTTATGATGTAGAAAATACAATAGGCACCTAGCTGATCTGGAAGGGTAAAATTTGGTAACATGTAATGATTTAGAAGAGTCCGCAGCAGCGCCATGAATAGGAGGAGTAGATGTGTCAGGAGTGAAAGTATGTAACCTTTAGAGCAGAAACCAACATTTTTGCAGAACCAACAATTGTCAGTACATTAAACATAGAACTTTTTAAGGTTCCATATCTGTCAGGGACTACAATAAAAATGTGGCACATCTTCATTGCCTGACTCCAATTGAGTATACCACAGAAAATAACCTTTTTCCTAAGTTGTATTGTTTATGTTTGGTGAGTAGGAACAGGAATTGATCATATAATGCAGGCAAGAGACTGCAATGGCCTTTGTGTTGCAGTTATTTAATTTAGCAACTAGGAACAGGAGTAGACCATCTGGTCCCTTGAGCCTGCTCCACCATTCGATAAGGTCGTTACTGATCTTTTTATGGACTCACCTCCACTTACTCGCCCACTCACCATAATCCTTAATTCCTTCACTATTCAAAAATCTCTCTATCTTTGTTTTAAAAACATTCAATGAGGTATCCTCAACCTCTTCACTGGGCAGGGAATTCCACAAATTCACAACCTTTTGGGTAAAAAAGTTCCTCCTCAACTCAGTCCTAAATCTGCTTCACCTTATTTTGAGGCTATGCCTCCTAGTTTTAGTTTCACCCGTCAGTGGAAACAGCCTTCCTGTTTCTACCTTATCTATCACCTTCATAATCTTGTATGTTTTTATAAGATCTCCCCTCATTTTTCTAGCTTTCAATGAGTATAGTCCAAGTCTACTCAGTCTCTCCTTATAAGCCAGCCCCCTCAACTCCAGAATCAATCTAGCGATAAGCTGGATGAGGCTAGGTTATGAAGCCCCACCAGTTTTGGTGGGAGATTTGCTCACCTAAATTAAAGTCCACTGAAACAGTGGCACAGATAAAAACTCAGAGGTAAGTCAATGCTTTCATTTTGTCTGCTAGTTTGGTCCGTGGTTTTAAGTTCAGGTTTTGCAGTAGAAATTTGAAAAAACTCTTGTAAAGTCAAAATAGGCTTTGTATGGTTGGCACATGACATATATTTCTTTTTATAAAAAAGGTTTAATGATTTGGCATTATTGTTTCTCAGATGCTTCTTTCAGTTTCACCTCTGATAGTATTTCCGTTCCCCTTATCCTTTGGTAATAGGGAAGACAGATAGGATTTAGTTAGTTTCCCTGACACTATGTGAACTCAGTGACCATTTTCCAACAATCTGAAAAGAGTAAGAGATCTGTAAATATCTCCGTCTATATGCAATTCATACAAAATGTCCCTGAATCTGTTTATATATTACATAGTAATATGGCTTACCTTGCCTACCAAACTTAACAACAGTGTTAAGTTGGTTGAAGACATGCGCTCTGGCAACAGTTCTCCAATTTTCCAAAAACATCAGCATGCTCATGCTTTGGCATAAAAGTCTATGCCACTCACGTCAATGTGTTTTTCCTATAACTCACGAGGAAAACCCAACAGAAAAAATACAAAGCATGCAGTGAACATAACATACTTGCACTTAACTGACTCACGTGGTGACCAAGGTCGTCGTCATTCACTGGTTGAGATTAGTTTCGTTCGATGAGAAGATTCTGTGTGGGATGTGGTTGTGTAAGGAACAATTATCTTTTAAAATTCTCATATACATGGGTGCAATTCAGGTGCATAGACTGCATTATTAAACCATTTTTTGTGGGCTTGGTGCAGTAGTCCTTAATACCACAGGTATGTACAATATTTTTTATATTTGTTCATGGGACGTGGGTGTCACTGGCTAGGCCAGCATTTATTACTCATTTTTAATTGTCCTTGAGAAGGTGGTGGGGGGCTGCTGCAGTCCATGTCTTATTGGAATACCCATAGGACTGTTCCGGGGAGTTCCAGAATTTTGACTCAGCAATATAAGCAACAGCAATATTCTTCCGACTCAAGATGGTGTGTGAATTGGAAAGGAACTTGTAGGTGATGGTGTTCCCATGCATCTGGTGCCCTTGTCTTCTACATGGTAAAGGTTGTGGTTTGGAATGTGCTATCAAAGGAGCCTTGGTGAGTTCCAATATAATGTCGAATATGGTACTCACTGCGGTCACTGTGTATCGGGAATGGAGAGTGAATGCTTGTTGTGGTGGATGGGGTGCCAATCAACCATACTGCTTTGTCCTGGAAGGTGTTGAGTTTCTTCTGTGTTGTTGGAGCTAAACCCATCCAGGCAAGTGGGGAGTATACCATCAAACTCCTGACTTATGCCTTGTAGATGGTGGACAGATTTTGGAAAGTCAGGAGGTGAGTTACTCCCCATAGGATTTCTAGCCTCTGACCTGCTCTTGTGGCTACAGTAATTTATATAGGTAGTCCATTTCAGTTTCTGATCAATGCTAACTCTCCCAGGATGTTGATAGTGGGAGATTCAGCATGGTAGTGCTATTGAAAGTCAAGGGGCGATGATTAGATTCTCTCTTGCTCGAGGTGATCCTGGCCCTTGTGTGACACAAATGTTACTTGCCACTTGTCAGCCAAAACCTGGATATTGTTCGGATCTTGCTACAGTTGGACTACTTCAGTATCTGAGGAGTCATGAATTGTGCTAAACATCATGCAATCATCAGCGAACATCTCCACTTCTGACCTTATGATGGAGGGACGGTAATTGATGAAACGTTTGAAGTTGGTTGGACGTAGAACAATATCTTGAGAAGCTCCTGCAGTGATGACTTTCAACAGCCATGACTATTTTCTCTTGTGCTACAACAAGCAAAGAGTTTCCACTCTGATACCCATTACTCCAGTTTTGCTAGGGCTCCTTGATGCCACACTCAGTCAAATACTGCTTTGATGTCATGGGCAGTCCCTGTCACCTCACCTCTTCAGTTCAGCTCTTCTGTCCATGCTTGGTCCAATGCTGTAATGAGGCCAAAAGCTGTGTTGCCCTGGTGGAACCCAAATTGAGTACCAGTGAGTCTTGTTGTTGAATAAGTGCAACTTGATATCATTGTCAATGGCACTTTTCACACTCCATGATGATCGAGAGTAGACTGATGGGGCACTAATTGACCCGATTGGATTTGTCCTGCTTTTTCTGAACACTACATATCTGGGCAATTTTCCACATTGCTGGGTAGGTGCCTGTGTTGTAGCTGTATTGGAACTGCTTGGCTAGGGGCATGGCTATTTCTGAAGTACAGGTTTTCATTACTATTGCTAGAATGTTGTCAAAGCTCATAGATTTTGCAGTATTCAGTAGTTTCAGCTATTGCTTGATATCACATGGAGTGAATCAAATTGACTGAAGACTGGCATCTGTGATGCTACGGATCTTAGGGGAAGACTAAGATTGATCATCCACTTGACACTTCTGGCTGAAGTTGGCTGCTAAAGCTTCAACCTTTTGCACTGATGTGCTGGGTTCCCCGTCATTGAGGATGGGGATATTAGTGCAGTCTCCTCCTGTTAGTTTTTTAGTTGTCCACCATCAAATCCTGCCACATTATAGAAAGATGACCTCAGGTTTCATGACTGGATTTTAGGTATATTGTATAACTGTGTTTTCAATGTTAATTTGGGTCATTGGCCCAGTTAATTTTAATGTGGGGATAGGGAAAGGATAGAAACAGAGAGTTCTGATGTAGAAAAAAGAAATAAGATGAGAATGGTGAGTCCTTGTATGGAATGGAGTAACTGCAGTGAGTCATGATGTGGGAAGAAGCTGAATGGGGGAGTTCAGCCTTGATGTGGGCAGCAGTGGCTGCATCTGAAGTACTGAGTAACTCAGGATGTGGGAGTAGGACAACTGGGCTTGAGTCATGATATACAAGAGTGCTTCTTTGTTTAAAAGAAAGTTATATAAAAGTAGATGACTATACTTTTCAAATTGCAATAGATGCACTGTAAGTTGTTTGCAGTATGTATACGTGGGTTTTTTAAAATTCATTTACATAATGTGGGTGTTGCTGGCTAGGCCAGCATTATTATCCATCCCTAAATGCCCTTGAGAAGATTTTGACCCAGTGATAGTAAAGGAACAGTGATATGTTTCCAAGTCGGGATGGTGAGTGGCTTGAAGGGGAACTTCCAGGTAGGAGTGTACCTATGTGTCTGCTGCCCTTGTCCTTCTAAATGGTAGCGGCCATGGGTTTGAAAGATGCTGCCTGAGGAGCCTTGGTGAGTTTCTACACTGCACCTTCTAGCTAGTACACACGGCTGCCACTGTGTCGGTGATGGAGATTTTGAATGTTTGTGGAAGGGGTGCCAAATAGCGGGGCTGCTTTGTCCTGGATGAAGTCAAGCTTCTTGAGTGTGGGAACTTTCTCACCCTGCCAAGTGGAGAGTATTCCATCACACTTCTGACTTGTGCCCTGAAGATAGTGGACAGGCTTTGGGCTGTCAGGAGGTGATTTACTCACCACAGGATTCCTAGCCCTTGATGTGCTCTTCTAGCCACAGTAATATATGGCTAGTGCAGTTCAGTTTCTGAAGAATGACAACCTTCAGGACGTTGATAGTAGTGATAGCAATGGTAATGTTATTGAATGTCAAGGGATATCGGTTAAATTTTCCCCTATTGGAGATAATCATTGCCTGGCACTTGTATGGTGTGAATATTACTTGCCATTTGTCAGCACAAATCCCTAGACATTGCCCAAGTCTTGCTATATTTGGACATGGACTGCTTTAATATCTGAGGAGTCGCGAATGATGCTGATAAGTGTGTAATTATCAGGGAACAACTCCACTTCTGACCTTCTGATGGAAGGAAGGTAATTGGTGAAGCAGCTGAAGGTGGTTTGGCTGAGGACACTACATGGAGGAACTCCTAATGTAATATCTTGGAACTGAAATGATTTACTAGCAATATAGGTAATAAAATTGTTTTCATTGATGGTTATAACGAAATAGAAAGCTGTTATGAACAGAAAACAGGAAAATGCATTTTCTTTTCCAGATGTTGACTTTTTTGATTAAATGTTTTCATTATTAATTTCATTTGCATACATGACAAATATATAAAACTTCAAAACTCAACTACATTAGTAAAGAATCATGCAGAATGTTCCTATGATGGTGACTTATCTCCACTAGTGCGAAGGTTCATCTGTGCCCACAAGGTGCCTGTCATTTCCTCAACTTTCCACTATGTGTAGGTGTATCCTCATGATCTGAGATTGAGGTGGCCTGCTGACTTCCATGCCCTGCTTCTTGAGAGAGGCCTAGACTTTGAGGTACCAGGCCTACTTTGGGGCTATGTGGGTGTTGCAGTGCTACCTTTCTGCTGTGTGGAGCTGGAGTGTGTCATTTACAGGGAGGGCGGGGGGGGTGTCAGATAGGCTGGGCACCCTCAGAGTCTCTTAGGTGGAAATCCCCAGGCTACGCTCCAGCTGATCCTTTTCCTTTTGTGTGCCCAAGGGCCCTGGACTCCTCCATGGGATGGATGAACAGTTGGAGTGAGATTCAGAAGCCCCACCATCCTCTGGTGCTGACACTTATGGATTGCCTCTAGTGCAGTTCATGAGCTGAGCCACGGAGTGAACATCCTTCTGCACCAAGGCCTCCACTGCAGATGCCACTCGAACAATGTTGGCCTCATTGCATACACGTGACAACACTATCTCGTCCGTCTGTTGACCTTGCAGTGTGGTGAAAGATGCTGTTATCCCTTCCTGATGCTTATGACTCTGCCTTCAATGGCTTTGGGACAGCTGTACCTCAGGACATATTATCGACCTAGGGCTCAACAGAGTCCCGGGCTTCAGCATCTCTCCGAGTGCTGGATCCCTGGAATGTCCTTTCCTCCACCTGCTGTGGACGTTCAGTGTGAGGTGCTCACCAGGGAGTGCCCCAGAAGCCTGCTGCCAGGTTATTCCCACCAAAGTGTAAGTATTTACGCTGGTGGAGGGTGATAACTGTGAAGCCTGCATGATGCTTGTCCCAAGATATCTTCGTCGGAACTGCTCTGGTGTGGTCTCCAGAGGGTGTGAGGAGGGTTCAGGCTGGTTAACTGATTGACTTGAGAGATGGCACTAGTGCATCACATGGATAGACTGATGTAAGGAAGTTAAGTCACGTGAGGCTTCACCATGGCTGCATGTGTTGAGGGTTTTCACTTTTATCTCTGCCTATACCTCACCCTCTGCACAGTGACAATCCTGCTCCCCACCGGCTAGTTCAAGTGTTCTTTCCTCAAAGCATGTTAAGATTTTCAGCTTGGGTATGGTTCCAGCTGGTTGCGCCCGCTCACACTGTTGAGTTCGAGTTTATCCTGCAATGAAACAGATAGGGGGAGTATGGGTGGAAGCCCTGTTAAGTTGATGGTAATGGAGCCTGCCATGATTGGAAGATGAGTGGCAGCAGGGATGTGAGGAGCAGATTATCTACTGGAGGATGCGGGGAGGATGAGGAGGGTGACATGATGTGTTGGCACCCATGAGGTGGCTGGGAGAGAGGTCACTGTGGGGATGTGATGAGTATGTTAGGAGGTGCAACAGGGGAGACATTAGGAGACAGACTTACCCTGGTTGCTCAAAGAAGGTTATTCAGCTTTTGGCACTATAGCCCATCTTCAAATGGAGCGAGCTGGCATTTACTACCACATCCACAGCCTCCCAGGCAGAGATGGTGACCTTGCTTATTAGATGTCTGGATGTCATTGCCTGTGCTTGACACCATTAAGAACTTTTGTGGGGACTCCCACCATGGAACATGATAATGTTTTCCTGACAGCCATCTTCCTAACTGGACTTGAAACAAGTGCTGCGAAGGTGTTTAAAAGGAGCACCCCACTGATTGCAGAGATTAATTTTTCCTGGTGTGAGCAAATCAGAGGCAAACTGCCATATGCATGACATGAAACAATTGGAAAAAAAATTAAAGGCTGGATATACAATTAGTTTTCTTGCTCTTGCAGTAACGGATTTCTTCCCTGTTTTCTTGCCAGGACCAACACTTTGAAAAAATATTGAACATTTTGCCCTCAGTGCATGCATCCCTTACTTATTCCATATATACTGCAGGCTGAATGCTACTGATGAAAAGATAAATTATTTCTTGGCTAACCTAAGGTGGAGCAAAGACGAATACTGCAGACAACAGTCAAACTGGTCTTCTGTGTCCAGTCATCCCTTTTCCCAATAGAACCATTCTACAGGCAGGTGGTCTGTGTCCAAGTAGCTGATTTGGAGAAAACCCTGAATAACAAGCTGCGTCGGGATGCTAAATTGTTGCCCGCACCTCTCTGGTTTTGTGGAAATGAAGCTTAACGCCTAATTTGAACCAATCTTTGAGTCAGACATATGTTACAACTATGCCTCTCATTTCACAACTATTTCGTGCAAAATTGTTTCCTCAGTCGATGAGTTTATGCCTAGGCAAGTTCATGTGGTTAAGTATGGATTTAAGTACTATTAAACAGAATTGTCAAAACATGAGGAAATTACAAACTGAAAACAGAAAATGCTGGAAAATCTCAGCAGGTCTGACAGCATCTGTGGAGAGAGAATAGAATCAACATTTTGAGTCTAGACCCTTTGTCAGAGGAAATTATAAAATGTGTTGCATGCTGGCATTATCAGCAATAGCACATTGTTCACAATAAGAAGTTATTGCCCAAAATATGTGCAGACAGGAAGAAAAGTGCTCTCAATAGATTGTTCCCGTATTCGGCCTGCATTCTGTGTGAGAAAAAAGATTGTCGTTTTTAATTTATATGCGATCTGTAGGATCTGAAAGATGATTAATCTTAAAATGAATTATTCCATGCCGTGTGCACCTATTGATAGTGCTTACCAAAACACATTTAAAAAATCAAGACTCTAGTTTTCAGTCTACTCACCGCATCTTTCCAATAAAATGGAAAACTAATGTCCAGGAAAAAAACAAAAATACAAATAAAAATAGAAAATACTGGAAATACCCACCAGGTCCAACAGCATTTGTGGTGAGAAAAACAGTTAATGTTTCAGGTCAGTGACTGAAAATAAATGTCAGAACTGGGAAAAGCCAGAAATGTAATGGGTTTTAAACAATTACAGAGGCAGTGAAAGGGACAGGATGGATGTGGAAGAACAAAACAAAAAGTCATTGATTGGGTGGAAGGTGGAAGAAATTAAATGAGAAAAGGAATAATGGTGCAAAGCTTAGTGAGACAAAAAAGAAAGTCAATGCCACTATTCTGAACAGGAAATGGGGGATGATGATCTATTGAATGTGGAGAACAATAATGATAGGTGAGGTCAAAGGAAACTCTTGTTTTTCTGGGAGGGAGGTAAAGGAATGAGATCAGAAGTGTATGAAATGGAATGGACATGGTTGAATGACCAGACAACCAGGATTGTGAGGCATTCTCAATCGGGGAAAAAGTAAGACTTCTCAGAAGTGCTGGAATTCAAGGTTACATCATTGGAATACTTGCAACAAAGAAACTGGGAGAACAGAACAGAGTCCTCATAAGAGACAAGGTGGGAAGAAATATTGTCAAGGTAGCTGTGGGGATTGGTGGCCTTATAATAAAAGTTGATAGCAGGAAATGGGGGCGGAGAAGTCGAGCAAGGGAAAGAAAGAGTTAGGGCTGGAACACGGGAAGGTGAGCGAAGAATGGAAATTGGAAACAAAGTTAACGAGAGAGCAGAAAACTGTAACAATATATTGTGAAAAGAGATAAAGGAGGGGACTAAAGTGTCGAAACAAAGAATATTCTACATATCTCACAAAAAGGCGGACATATCTGGGACCCACATGGGTTCCCACAGCCTTTTACTTGGAAGAAATGAGTGGAGTTAAACAAGTTGTTCAGCCAGCCAGTGGAGGGTGGTGAGTGATTTGGACTGATTTGGCCTCAAGGAAAAAGCAAAGAGCCCTAAGACCATACTGGTTGGTTTGGAGGTGTAGAGGAATTGGACGCCTGTGGGAAAAGGAGACTGTTGGGACCAGGAAGTTGGAAAGTTACAGAAGGCATCTGGAGCTGGAAAGTGACTGGACAAGGGGAGAAAGAAAAGAATCAAGATGGTAGTAAGAATCAGTTCAGTGGGGCAGGAACAGGCTGATATAATGGGTCTTCCAGGGATGACCTGCTTGTTGGTCTTGGGAAGGATGTAGCAGTAGGTTATTCAGGGTTAGGGGGCTATTAGTTTGGAGCCATGGAGGAAAGTTTTTAGAGGAGATGAGGTCGGTTATATTCTTGGAAACAATGACTTACGTTTGCTGATTATTAAAAATAAAAGTCAGAACAAATATGCGTATTTTTGGTTTTAGAAATCTATTAAACAAATGCCGGCCAATTTGAGGTGCCAGTACATGTTACACTGATAAGCTGATGTCAAACTTACTGCAAATGGAAATGAGCAAATCCAAGAAATGTTGTACAAATGCAATCTACAATTCCAACAAAGGCATGATCAGAGTTTTCTCAAACTGAATTACAGTTTATCCAGTGCAAAATTTGAGATGTAGTGGATTGTACAATTCCTCACCATTAATGAGTGTTTTATAATCAGAACACATGTTGCCATATTTTTGCAAGCTTTAAACATTGGTCTGTCTGCATCAATGCTGAGCTTGTCCATTAAAATAACAAGTGTATTCTTACCAGATGAAATCATGCAAGGTTTCATATATATGTGTATTATATATATAGAATATGGTATTTGAATTCTGTTGCAGATTATATTCTCAGAACTAACTGATCATAAAGTAACTGCAATCAATCAGTAAATCATTGACACTTGGTGTGATTTTAACTGCGCCAGTGGAATCTGGGTGGGTGATCACTTAAAAATATCCAGAATATTTACTTGCCCTGTACAAACCCAAACTTAGTGGGGTCCCTTTTTGTGTGTGCGTGTTGAGTTTCCGTAACATAATTGGAACCTATTTATAATTTGATACCCTGAATGGGAGGTCACGATAAGTTTTCTACCTGATGAAGAGCATTCGGGTCAGACTGACCTTATTTCGTCTGAAATCTTTCCTCCATGACTCCAACCTCATAGTTCCCTCATTCCAAATAACCCACTGCTACGTTTGTTTTTATTTTCTTTACGGATACTGAAGGAACAAGACCACTTGTTTCAAAGAAGAACAAAGAACAAAACAGCCCATGAAACAGGCCCAACGAGTCCACGCCACCATTTTAACATTATGAGTCCCCCCTCCACCCATGACCCTTGTCTATGCTTTTGGCATTCCACATTGAGGGAAGACTAATATAGGGACAATTTGTTACAGCAGTCAGCCTAATAGCACATCTTTGGGGTGTGGGAGGAAACCGGAGCACCCGGAGAAAACCCACACAAGCACGGGGAGAATGCATAAACTCCCACAGACATTGGCCCAAATCCATGTATCTGTACAACAAACAGTGATAATCACTGAGCTGTCGTGTTGCCCAGCATCTGGTCCAGTTTAAGCGTACACTAACGACATGAAGTACAAGGCTATTCTCGAAACAACCAAGAGCAGCCCTCGTACGACCCATCTCGTGTGTGCCCCTTGTTGGACAACAAGGCGGACCGAAGCACCTGTGGATTAAAAGAGAAAAATATCAGTATCATCCACATCCTTATACATTCCCAGGGACGTCCCAAGGCTCCTGAACCTTATTTAAAACAGCCTCCTATATCCGTCCATCTCCATCCCGCTCATGTGCCTGTCTAAGTAACTCTTAAACAACTCCAGCGAGCCTGCCTCCACCACCTTGCTTAGCAAAGCATTCCATACCCCCACTACCCTCCCTCTAACATCTGAATTATACCCCCACCCCACCCCAAGCCCGTGGCCCCTCGTAATATGCATTTCCAACCTAGGAAAAAGCTTACCACTGTTTACACTATCTATACCCTTCATAATCTTACACACCTCTATTAGATCTCCCCTCAGTCACCATCTGTCAAGGGAAAACAGCCCCAATTTGCTCAATCTTTCCTCATAACCCAGTCCTTCCATACCAGGCAGCATCCTGGTAAACCTCCTCTGCATTCTCTCCAGGGTCTCCATGTCTTTCAGGTAGTAAGGCGACCAGAACTGGATGCAGTATTCCAAATGCGTCCTAACCAACGTTCTATACAACTGCAACATTAGACTCCAGCTCTTATACTCTATACCCCTTCCTATAAAGGCTAACATACCATAAGCTTTCTTCACAACCTTCTCCACTTCTACTGCCACCTTCAAAGACTTGTGCATTTGCACCCCCAGGTCCCTCTGTGTTTCTATACTCATTATAGGTCTACCCTTGATCATATAACTCCCCCCTACATTATTTCTGCCAAAATGCATCACCTCACATTTTAGGATTAAACTCCATTTGTCATTCATCTGCCCAATATACCAGTCTACCTATATCCCGTTGTATTGCCTGACACTGCTCCTCACAGCCCGCCAATCCAGCCATCTTAGTGTCATCTGCAAATTTGCTGATCACACCACTTACTCCCTCTTCCAAGTCATTTATGTATATTACAAATAGAAGAGGTCCCAGTACTGATCCCTGCGGCACACCACTAGTGACAGACCTCCAGCTAGAAAAGGACCCTTCCACTACTACTCTCTGTCTCCTCTTACCAAGCCAGTTATCAATCCATCTAGATACCTGGTCTTGCATTCCATGAGCCTTAACCTTTTCAACCAACCTACCATGAGGGACTTGGTCAAACGCCTTACTGAAATGCATATAGACAACATCAACGGCTCGTCCTTCGTCGACCGTTTTTGTCACTCCCTCAAAAAATTCTACCAGATTCGTAAGGCAAGACTTCCCCTTAACAAAGCCATGCTGCGTATCCCTAATCAGATCACAACGCTGTAAATGCCCATACAGCCTATCCCTAAGAATTCTCTCCATCAACTCGCCTACCACTGATGTCAAACTCACCGGCCTATAGTTACCAGGATTATCCCTCCTACTCTTTTTAAATAACAATTTCTGCTGTTTTCTGCCTACTTTCCAGCCAAAATAGGGAGGGTACAGTGTTCGCAGTAGGATTTATGTGAAACCTAAGAATTGTGGACTTTGCGCATCAGGTTTCAGAATTATATTTTACTGGTCAGAGACTAGTCTGTATTTAATTTGGCCTTTGTAATAACTGTTGAAATTAGGATCCTGATGTTCACTAAATATTTAATAAGTTTTTCCATGGCTACAGCCAAATCTTTTGTGACAGATATAGAGTTGAAACTAAATTGATTTTCTACATCTGTATGGTCATTGTTAAGAATAGCAGTTGTGATATAACATATACAAAGCTGAAGAGGAAGATGTGGATAGAATAAATCAACTTGTCTCTTCTTTTAGTGTCCAATGCTCGATGAAGCATGTGTCTACTCAGTAATGGTGCAATGTAACCTTTTTACCAGAATATGACAACAATTTTTTTCCTTCATATTGGACACCAAAACTATGTAAATCAATGATCTTAGAGATGATCTGTATGGCTCTCTACAAGACACAGAAGATGAAGTAAACATTCAATTATTCACAAAATTACAACTGCAGTCCCATCTTAAGAATTTCTAGTGATTATATATTTCCATTTCATCCCATTTCAACTGCACAGTTAACTGTTACTTGCTGTGCAAATTATGAAAGAAACTGAGGGATAGTATTAATTGTCACTTAGATACAGACTAATAAAGGACATAGATTGTCCAATTAAGCCTGGCTAACTTGGTTGTTTTATTTTAGGAGGGCTGATTAAAGATTGGACTACATGTTTGATGTCAGTCTACATGAATTTTAAGAAGGCTTTGGCAAGGCCCCACATGGCAGACTGGTCATAAAAGGCCTTATGATATCCAAGGGAAAGCAATAAGTTAAATTCAAAATTGGCTCATTGACATTAAGTGGAGTGTAATGGTTTTCCAATGTTTATTTAGCTGGAAGGCTGTTTCTAGTAGGATCTGTAGGGCTCAGTACCAAGTTCCTTGCTTTGTGTGATATATAATCAATGATTTAGAATTAATTATAGAGGGCATAATTAAGAATTTTGTGGGTGATTCAAAAATTAGCTGCTCATTTCTGTTTTATCATTGCTTGACAGACAGCTGCAACAGTAGATATATATGTGTTGGTTGTATTTTTTGCAAATTCTTACTATGTTATGAATAAAACCCTGTGTGGTGCTGTAGTGCAGTCCCTTGATCCCTTCATGCCTCAGTGCAGCAGTCAAGGATGATTATGTAACATGTTTTTATGTCTTTACCAATGCTGGGTAATAGATTACTATGGCTGCAGCTTGAGTAAATGATGAATGTTCAATTTTTGACATATTATCACAGGAAAATGTCATTAATCAGTATAGGAGATTATCTTGAGATGAAAGTCAGACGGCATACATATGAATTCTTAGGCTTGAAGTTTAGAGCTCCTTATATTGGATTGAGTTATTCGGGTCACCCCTTAAGAGGTAAGGAAGGAATGCTAGGAGAAAAATGTGAAGAAAAGTTTATCTTCAACACGTAAACATCATAAGTGTGTCTAAGAGCAGCATAAAACTACATCATGAACTTAGCATATTATCTGCTGCTGAGCTACTAAATAAATGCGTATCTGTTCATTTATATAGTGCATTTTGCCATATAGCAATTAGAATTTTGTTATTAATTGTTAACTGACAGTTGTCCTTTCTATAAATGTTTTGACACTGTTTCTGCAAGTTACCTTAACGTAAGTTATCTCTAAAATATTAATATAAACCATGAAATTAGACTATCATACCGTTATTGCAGCTGCCTTGTATTCTTAAGAAGCAAGATATTAGAACATAGAACATTACAGCGCAGTACAGGCCTTTCGGCCCTCGATGTTGCGCTGACCAGTGGAACCAATCTGATGACCCTCTAACCTAAACTATTCCAATGTTATCCATATGCCTATCCACTGACCATTTGAATGCCCTTAAAGTTGGCGAGTACACAACTGCTGCAGGCAGGGCATTCCATGACCTTACTACCCTCTGAGAAAAGAACCTACCTCTGACATCCGTCCTATAATTACCACCCCTTAATTTAAAGCTATGTCCCCTTGTGTTAGCCATCACCATCCGAGGTAAAAGGCTCTCACTGTCCACCCTATCCAATCCTTTGATCATCCTGCACGTCTCAACCAGGCCACCTCGCAACCTTCCCCTCTCCAATGAAAGTCCCTCTCCAATGAAAGTCCCTCAGCCTTTCCTCACAAGACCTTCCCACCATACCAGGCAACATCCTGGCAAACCTCCTCTGCACCCCCTCCCCCCAATGCCTCCACACCCCTCCTACAATGCGGCGACCAGAACCGCACGCAATACTCCAAGTGCGGCCGCACCAGAGTTCTGTACAGTTGCAACATGACCTCACGGCTCCGAAATTCAATCTCTCTACCCCCTGTATGTTCGGGGTAAGTTTTTCACTCAGAGGGTGGTGAGTGAGTGGAATCGGCTGCCATTGGTGGTGGTAGAGGCAAACTCACTGGGGTCTTTTAAGAGACTTCTGGATGAGTACATGGAATTTAATGGGATTGAGAGTTATAAATAGGCCTGGTAGGTATGGATATGATCGGCGCAACTTGTGGGCCGAAGGGCCTGTTGTGCTGTAGTGTTCTATGTTTTATGTTCCATGTTCTAACTTCAACAAGACGCTCCAACTCCTGTATTTGATTTGATTTATTATTGTCATATGTATTAACATACAGTGAAAAATATTGCTCTTTGCATGCTATGCAGACAAAGCTTACCGTTCATAGAGAAGGAAAAGAGAGAGTGCAGAATGTAGTGATACAGTCATAGCTAGGGTGTAGAGAAAGATCAACTTAATGCGAGATAAGTCCATTCAAAAGTCTGACAGCAGCAGGCAAGAAGCGAGGTATACATGGAGGGGTGGTAAATTGGATTAGACATTGGCTCAATGGAAGAAGCCAGAGTGTGGTAGTGGAGGATTGCTTCTCTGATTGGAGGCCTATGACTAATGGTGTGCCACAGGGATCGTTGTTGGGTCCATTGTTATTTGTCATCCATATCAATGATCTGGATGATAATGTGGTAAATTGGATCAGCAAATTTGCTGATGATACAAAGATTGGAGGTTAGTGGACAGTGAGGAAGGTTTTCAAAGCTTGCAGAGGGATTTGGACCAACTAAAAAAAAGGGCTGAAAAATGGCAGATGGAGTTTAATGCAGACAAGTGTGAGGTATTGCACTTTGGAAGGATAAACCAAGGTAGAACATACAAGGTAAATGGTAGGATGCTGAAGAGTGTAGTAGAACAGAGGGATCTGGAAATAGAGATACATAATTCCCTAAATGTGGCGTCGCAGGTGGTTAGGGTCGTAAAGAGTGCTTTTGGTACATTGGTCTTTATAAATCAAAGTATTGAGTATAAGAGTTGGAATGTTATGGTGAGGTTGTATAAGAAGACATTGGTGAGGCTGAATTTAGAGTATTGTGTGCAGTTTTGGTCACCTAATTACAGGAAGGATATTAATAAGGTTGAAAGAGTGCAGAGAAGGTTTACAAGGATGTTGCCAGGACTTGGGAAACTGAGTTACAGAGAAAGGTTGAATAGGTTAGGACTTTATTTCCTGGAGCGTAGAAGAATGAGGGGAGATTTGATAGAGGTGTATAAGATTTTGATGGGAATAGATAGAGTGAATGCAAGCAGGTTTTTTCCACTGAGGCTAGGGGAGAAAAAAACCAGAGGGCTTGGGTTAAGGGTGAAGGGGGAAAAGTTTAAAGGGAATATTAGGGTCGGCTTCTTCACGCAGAGAGTGGTGGGAGTGTGGAATGAGCTGCCGGATGAAGTGGTGAATGCGGGCTCACTTTTAACATTTAAGAAAATCTTGGACAGGTAAATGGATGAGGGGGGTGTGGAGGGATATGGTCCAGGTGCAGGTCAGTGGGACTAGGCAGAAAAATGGTTCAGCACAGCTAAGAAGGGCCAAAAGGCCTGTTTTCTGTGCTGTAGTGTTCTATGGTTCTATGGTAAGCTGTTCTTGAGTCGGTTGGTACATGACCTCAGACTTTTGTATCTTTTTGCCGGTGGAAAAAGGGGGACGAGAGAATGTCCGGGGTGCGTGGGATCCTTAATTATGCTGGCTGCTTTGCCGAGGCAGTGGGAAGTTTCGACAGAGTCAATGGATGAGAGGTTGGTTTGCATGATGGATTGGGCTATGTTTACGGCCTTTTGTAGTTTCTTGCTATCTTGGGCAGAGCAGGAGTCATACCAAGCTGTGAAACAACCAGAAAGAATGCTTTCTATGGTGCATCTGTAAAAGTTGGTGAGAGTTGTAGGTGACATGACAAATTTCCTTAGTCTTCTGAGAAAGTAGAAGCGTTGGTTAGACTTTCTATAGTCTATAGAAAGTTTATAGTTTATAGACATACTTTATAGTTAAGAGACTTTCTTAACTATAGTGTCGGCATGGGGGTCCAGGACAGGTTGTTCGTGAGTTGGACACCTAAAAATCTGAAGCTCTCAATCCTTTCTACTTCGTCCCCATTGATGTAGACTTTATGCTTCCTGAAGTTGATGACAATCCCCTTTTTACTCTAAGTAAATGGGTAATAATTCCCATAACATGAAACATGTCTACTGGAGAAATTATAAAGTGGCCAAATTATATATAAAATATGGATTCAAAATTTGTTATTGCAATTAGTTAATGTAATATTTCTAAATATCTTTTGCTTCCAATTGTCTTTGTATCATTCCTTAAATATATCACTTTTACTCCCTTGAAAATGAGAGCCTTTTACACAAAGTTAAAAAGAATAATGAAAGAAAAATGTTTTTTCAGTCAGGAGAAGAGACATTTTCCTATGCCTAGAGTTTGTAACAAAATCACAGCTACTAGTTGAGTGATTAAAAATTCAAAGTTTTTTTTTAACTGTATGAAGTATGGTGATCTACAATATTTTCTTTCAGTTCACTGCTTTTGGCAATTTTTTTTGTCTTTTAGGGCAATAATAAGTTTTATTGGCGTGGCTAACTACTGCTCCAACAAACATGTATATTAACTTCCATATTACTAACTGTAACTTAAAAATTAAAAATGAGTTTTTTGTTTCATTTTCTGGAGTGTAGTTAGTGAAGTAATCAAATTTTTTTCTGAAAATATGTAAAAATCAGCCTGTTTAGAACTTAATTTTTTTGCACTTTTATGTCCTGAAATGATCTTTATAAGCATGCATGCTTAAACTAGAATTTATTAGATTTACATAAATTTTACAGTACAAATATCAGCCAATTGGTCCAACTTGTCTGTTTTGGTATTTATGCTACACACGAGATTTCTCCCATCTTACTTCATTTAATTTTATTTGCATATTATCCAGTTCCTTTCTATGTCATGAACTTAACTAGCTTTCTTTGATTAAATCTAGTTTTGATAAATGATACTATTTGTCCACCAAAAACGTTCAAATCTGTGACCCTTGTACTTAAGGGAGTTGAGATGGGGGTCTATAAAAGGGATCAGCTGCTGTGAAAGAGAGACACCACTCAGCTATATCATGTCACCACTCTTATCAACCCTTCCACTTCCTGCAATTTGTTGTACTGCTTGTCTGACATCCAGTATTAGCAGATGAGCAGAATTTCTTCCAACTAAGTAGTAGGAAGATTGCCTTTGGCTCCTGCCATAGAATGTGTTCCCAGTTGTCTCATTTGTAAATCAAAGTACCATTTTATTCTTTGGCCATGAACTTAGATAGCATCTTACTGCTCTATAATATCTTATGAGTTTACAGACAGAACATAAGAGGATGCCTGGGAGCATGTTTCTATTTGTGCTTAGCTCATCCTCAGTTGGAATACAAATATTTTAACGAATATGGTCATACTTCATTAAGTGAACATTAAAAATAGAAATGAAAGAATAACCAACCAAAAAGAAAGAAAATGAAAGCTGAAGAAAACTTACTGTTGAGAAGTAAAATCACAAAGTGAAAAAATATTTAGAAATGCTATGGAAACAAAATACTTTCAAAATAAACGTGATGGTTTCAGGAGCTACTCTGATTTTATTCATCACTTAAAAAACATTACATTATATTTGGTTGTCAGTTTGGGGTCTTAATATTAAAATGGAGTATTGTAAGGAAGGAAGCTAATGATACTTAAAATCATTTGAGCAACTACAAAGCAGATAATGTTGGAATACATTGGGCTGAATTTTTGCCAATGGGCAGGAAGTAGGAATCAGGTTTGTTTCAGGTCAGAAATCCACCTCAGGAGTCAATGGGAGGAATTTTCCTTTCCTGTCTGCCATGGGAATTGCAGCAGGTGGGGGTGTGGGGGACAGACCATGCAAAGGTCCATTGACCTCTGGTGGGATTTTCTGGTTTTGGGACAAGAGTGGCCAGAAAATTCCACCTAAGTTTTTTTTTCGCCCTGAAGACTCTTGAGTTTCTCAAGGGCAACTTAATGATTTTTGAGGGCTTGTTTTTCATAGAATTATAGAATCCTTACAGTGCAGAGGAGACCATTCAGCCTATTGACTCTGCACTGACTCTCTGACAGAGGATCTTACCCAGGCCCATCCTTGTGACCTCTCACATTTACTGGCCTTAAACTTCTTACATTTACCATGGCTAATCCATCTAACCTACAGATCTTGACACACTAATGGGCAATTTAGCATGACCTAGCCATCTAACCTGCACATCTTTGGACTTTCTCCCTAACTCCCTTATAAGGTAATACAATCACATATTGTTCTGTGTTTGTGTTTTTTTTTAGAGAATTTCCTCCACTAGATAGATAATGTAGTATATAAAGCAAATACTGAATGTGTGTGTTTTATATATATAATATATATATAAAAAGATCACATATATATATATTACTAAATCTTTTAACTTGGAAGCTCCTGAAACCCTCTTTCATGTCTTAATTGCCTCTAGACTTGACCATTCCAACACGCTCCTAACTGGTATCCCACATTTTACTCTCCTTAATCTTGAGGTCATCCAAAATTCTGCTACCTGTATCTTAACTTGCACCACATTCCATTCCCCAATAACTGTGTTCACCAACCATGCAACATCGTGATTTTAAAGTTTTCATGCGTGTTTCCAAATCCCTCCATGGTGTCGCCCTTCCCTCTCAGTGCAAACTCCTCCAGCTCCTTAACTCTCTAAGATGTGTAATTCTGCTCTTGTTTGTACTCTAACTTCAGTTGGAAGACTTGCTCCACAGAGATTGGGGTGCCACCTTTAAAGGGTGCCCAGATCTGCACAAAAAATAAATTGCTCTCACTCCCCCATTGACACGGAAAACACCCTCCTCCCCCAAATACCTGACGAAGAAACACCGTTTCCGAAAGCTTTTGGGATTACTATCAAATAAACTGGTTGGTCTTAAACCTGGTGTTGTGAGACTTCTTACTGTGTTTACCCCAGTCCAACACCGGCATCTCTACATCATTTCATCTTTAAACCAGTAGTGATTTGCACCGGTGTGACATCATGCTGGCTGGATGGGAAAATACATTGAGGGCAGAAGTAGCATCTTCCTGGGAGTGAACCTGATCCCTCAGCGGAGGGGGAGGGGGCGGCAGGAAAGATCCCAAACTGAAATCTTGCTAGTGCAAATCCCATTTTTGGCCACTCGTGAGATTTAGCAGCCATTACAGGATTTGCTAACATGGTTGCTAAATCATGGCCAGTGTTGAAAATCTGGTTATCCAACAAACTGGAGTTGTCCGAAAACTGGACCTTCAGAGAATATGCCATATGTCAAATTTGATTAAGTAAAATAGGAAAAAACTAATTTACCTGGGCATTTCACCTAGGTGCTGAATTGTTGCAGTGTGGCACTACAAGCAACCCTTGATTCCATCCGATCCAGCTTGGCCTGAACTGTCCATGGTCTAAAACATCCCACCCAAAATCCAGCGAGATCTAAATTCCAGCAAAGACTCAGTCCCAAGGTTGCCAGTTTTGAAATGCAGAACTTGCACATAAATTTAAGTTGCACTTCATTTACTCAGAAATAAATATTGCTTTGTTGCCTACCCAGGGCTTTGAGACTTTGATATCTTCTGCTACCCCATCTTCTAGTTCACTTTAACTAAAACTCAATCCAGTTTATTAACTAGATCAGGAGGCTATGTCATAAATTTATGTAACACTTCATCTCATACCTACATGATAAAACAGCTTCCTAATAATGTTTTTCACTTACTTGGCAGTTGTCATTAACTGCCACCAAGAAAATGTCTTGAACGCTTTATTGGCAGGAATGCCAATAAAGGCAATTTTTCTCAAGCAGTTGCTCAACCTGGGAGACTCAGGTCTCCTGCTGTGGCTGCTCCTCCAATCACAGATTCTTCTCTGGAGCAGTAGCTCCTCCAGATTCTATCTCTCCCATGCACGTGGCAACTTTTATTTCAGCTGTTTCCCCAATGATTGAATTTTCCAGGGCTTTTTTGAGGGCAAATTTGCCTGCTGCTCCCATGTATTTAAACCCTGCCACCTTGGAGAGGAAACTGATTAAAGTTTAGAATTTTGCTCGGGATATCCCTTAATGGAAACATGTTTTTTGGTCACTTAGCAGCACTGGGGGCAGGAAAGAAAACAGGTCAGATAAAATATGGGACTGTAGTAACTGAAAGTGAGATATCATGGGAACTTGAGACCTGGCAACCAGGGCAGAACAGCACCTCACTTTGTTGATGCCAATATGTATCTACTCCTGGAGGCCGCGAGAGAGAGAAGTTCTTTTCCCAGAGGATGATGGATTTCCCTCCATTTCATTTTTCTTCCCTTTCTCACCTCCTGTACCTGGTCCTTCCTCAATGAGCTGCCTTCTTCTGGGGCCTCATTGTGCTCAAGGTATACACCTCTTTGGAGGGCCATGTTAAAGAGTGCAGGAGAACACCATATTGATCAAAATCCTTTCAGGGGAGTATTGACAGACACCACCTGATTGGCTCAGGCATTGGACTATATCTTCAGAAGCCTGATGTCCTATTCAGTGCTTGTCCTGCTGAGCAGGTGGCATTGATTGCATTATCTCTTTGTCTCTATTTGGGGCTTCCATAGAGACATATGTAGCAATGTCTTCAAGAGAGATCCTTTGCTCGCTAGGATCCATCTATGTACTTGAGAGGTTGGAGTGAAGATTTCTTGAGAGAAAGAATTGAGAGCTGTTAGCTCAGGCAGGTGGTAGTTGCTCTCTCTCTTTGTCCCACTGTCCCCTTCTTTTATACCCGTGATGACAGATCAATATTTCTCAGAGTAGGATTGGTTCTAGATTGTCAAAACCATCAGATTTAAATTTAATAGGTTTTTGGTATCTATGTGTCTGATTCAAATTGATTGGCTAAATTCAAAAACCTGTTGTCTTGGTAAAAACTGCTGCTTGGCCTTTCAATACTAATGTTTCAGTTTGGGTTCTCTATGTACTTGCATTTTAAATCTCTAAGCATAGAAAATGCATCACCTTTTAATGGGACCATGTAACTTTCCCCTTAGCATTTTACAATTTTACATACATCAAATTCTAACTTCCTACCTCTCAATCTACAATTACTGTACCCAACTTCGCAACACGTGGCAAATAGTTCTGAAAGGGGCAAGGTCTTTGATGAGGGCACAGATGTCTGCGACCATCTGTCTGAGGAGCTGCAGTGTCCTATGGTACTGGTTTTTAGATTCCTTCAGATAGCTCCATTTTCACAGCAGTAGATCTTAAGTTGAGGTTTGGCTTCCACTGTCTTTCTGCCCAACTTTTCTCGCTTGAGAACTCCTAATACCCAGCATTCCATCTTTCCTGCAGATGATGTTGCCCCTCATCACTGTATCCTCAGTGCTCGCTGAAGTCTTTCTTCTAGGCTGGTGACTGCCCAGTTGTCCTTTGTCCTTCTGCACCTGCATTGCTGAGGGTTTACTCTAACAACTCAAGGCCCAGACACTGAGTGTCCACCCCTCTTACCAAATATCAAAGCCTTGGCACTCTACTGAACCTTGCTATGGGGCTGGGGTGATGTCCTGGAACAGCCATGACTGCCCCACTCTCCCACACTCTTTACCCTCACCCTGGAGCTGATATGTTTCTGAAGACACAAGTAAGTATGCACCACTTTAAAAATGTAAACTTTGAACTTTGACGAGCTCATCATGAGCTTTTAAACACCTTTAATTGGCCTTAGTTGGTAGGAGAGCTAGATTCTTGTCGTTCTTTCCTCCCTCTCTAGTGATTCTTGCCACCACTGAAAACGGCATCTTGAAACTGAAATGCCATCCAGCATGCCTTTTCATTCCACACCATCTGCAACCAACCAACAGCTGTGTTTCCTATTCCAGGCAGCCCTGAAAATTCAACGTATAGAATCTGAAAAGCAGTGTCTTTCCAGCAATTTTTAATTTTTTTATTTCAATTTTCCTGCATACAAAAATGCCTGGTATATTTTCCTCAAATCACTTTCAAAAGGTAATGACAAATGTAGTCTTGGAGGAGTATTGAACTTGACAGTATTGCTTGTGTTGTTGTAACTTGACTTAGGGTGTTGCTGTAGTCTTGCCAATTTTACTGTGTTGTGCTAATTTAGTTTCCTCATGTATTCAGTAATTCATTTGATGTCCAACAGTCCACATTATTACAAAAACGCGAGAAATGTACAGAGGGGAAATTATTTATTCTTTTTAATTGTTTAATACTTAGAAAGGGGTACTCATAGAATCCTACAGTGCAGAAAGAGGCCATTCGTCCCATCGAGTCTGCACCAACCAGAGCCCCATCCATGCCCTCTCCCCAGAACCCCATGCATTTACACTAACTAGTCCCCCTGACACTAAGGGGCAATTTAGCAGGGGCAATTTAGCATGGCCAATTCACCTGACTGGATTCGGATGGATACTGATGGTATTATCTGCTGTGAAATTGGACAAATGCCTGGAAATGCATTGGGAGAATGCAATACACATTCCCATGCCCATTGCATCTGATGTAGGCGACACACAAACCAAAAATATATGTAGCATGCCTCAGCTTTAAGAACATGGTTGAGTGAGCATGCCTGAGCAAATGCTTAAGAACTGTGAGAGGTCAGCATGAGTTCAAGTTAGCTTAAACTACTTAAGTCTTGAAGGAGAGGTGCATCCTGGCTAGAGCATGTTTTGATATCATGCAAGTGGGAATTTGACCATGGTGCAATATGGCAGAGAACATTTACCAAAATTTCTGATGCTGCTCTGGAGTCTTGCTATTGGAAGTGGAGCGCAGGAGAGATGTTGATATCCTTAGAGGAAACAGGAGATCCTCCAAACAAACTTTGCAAAAGCAGTGGGACAAAATAGAAGTGGTGATCAATATCAGACTTCTCAGAACCCTAGATTCCCTACAGTGCAGAAAGAGGCCACTTGGCCCATCAAGTCTGAGCCAACTCTCCAAACTAACATCTCACCCAGACCCTACCCTCTGTCCTCTCCCCATAACCCCACACATTTATTTTGGCTAATCCACCTAATCTATACATCCTTGGACTGTGGGAGGAAACTGGAGCATCTGGAGGCAACCCTGACAAACTAAATGCAATGGCATAAGAAGTTTAGTGACTTCACAGAAGTGGTCAACGTCAGTGAATGTATCTTCAAATGCTGCATCCCACCAATTATAACATGAGACTTATACATTGTTCAATGCATCATATTCCCACCTCTCACTTGCGATGGTTAAATTCTCTACTGTTGGAGATGACCATTGCCTGGGTAACGACTAGGTCCTGCTGCATTTGGAGCAGTCCATGTCCAAATGCAGTAAGTCCTGGACAATATCAGGCTTGGGGTGATAAGTGGCATGTAACATTTGTGTCACATATATACCAGGCAGTGCCAGTCTCCAGCAGGAGGAAATCTAGCCATCATCCATTGACATTCAATGGCACTACCAGTGCTGAAACCCCCACTATCAGCATCTGGGAGGTTACTATTGATCAGTAGCTCAACTGGACTAGCCATATCAATACTATGACTGTGAGAGCAGGTCAGAAGCTAGGAATCCTGAAGCGAGTACTCATCTCCTGAATCCCCAAAGCCTGTTCACAATCTACAAGGCACAAGTCAGGAGAGTGATGGAATACTGTCCCCTTGCCTGGCTGAGTACAACTCAATCCTACTCAAATGGCTTGACCATCATTCAGGACAAAGCAGCCCATTTGTTGTCACCCTATCCATAAACATTCATGCCCGTCACCACTGATGCACAGTAGCAACAATGTGTATCATCTACAAGATGAAGGAACTCACCAAGGGTCCTTAAACCTTGGATTCCAAACACATGGCCACTACTGTCTAGAAGGGCAGGGAAGCAGATACATGGGACCGCCACCACGTGGAAGTTCCCCGCCAAGTCAGTCACCATCCTGACTGGGAAGTATATCATCATTCTTTCACTGTTGCTGGGTAAAATTCCTGGAACACTCTCCTTGATAGCCCTATGGGTGTACCTATGTCACTTGCAGCAGTTCAAGAAGGCAACTCACCACCATTCTCTCAAGAGCACTCACTACTCAGCACTGACAACTGCCAATTTTCAGATGCAATTCTACAACTCTTCTGTTTCATCCTGGACCACAATGTCTTCACCTTCAACAACCAGTTCTTCATCCAGACGGAATAGCCATGGGGTCTAAATTTGCAACTCAATATGCCAACACCTTCATGCACAAGTTTCAACAAAACTTCAACCGATGTTATACACTAGATACATCGATGACATTTTCTTCCTTTGGACTCATGGCAAAGAATCACAAACAACTACATGATGACATCATCAAGTTCCATGCCACCATCAGACTCACTAGGGGCTACTCTCCTGAATCGGTTGCATTCTTAACACATGCATCTCCGTCAAGGATGGTCATCTCAGCACTTCACTGTACCGCAAGCCCACGGATAACCTCACGATGCTCCATTTCTCCAGCTTCCAGTCTAAACATGTTAAAGAAGGCATCCCGTATGGACAAGCCCTCCGTATACACAAGGTCTGCCCAAATGAGGAGGAATGCAATAGACACCTACAGATAATGAAAGATGCCCTCGTAAGAACAGGATATGGCACTCAACTCATCAATCGATAGTTCCAATGTGCCACAGTGAAAAACCGCACTGACCTCCTCAGAAGGCAAACATGGGACATGACCCTTCATCATCCAGTACTTCCCCAGAGCAGAGAAGCTATGACATCTTCCTTGGAGCCTTCAGCAGGTCATCGCTGAAGATGAACATCTCGCCAAGGCCATCCCTACACCCCCACTACTTGCCTTCAAAGTTCTGGTCACCTCACTACAAGAAGGATGTGGAAGCTATTGAGAGGGTGCAGAGGAGATTTACAAGGATGTTGCCTGGATTGAGAGGCATGCCTTATGAAGATAGGTTGAGGGAGCTAGGTCTCTTCTCCCTGGAGAGACGAAGATTGAGAGGCAACCTGATAGAGATTTACAAAATGTTGAGAGGTATAGATAGGGTGGATTTTCGGAGGCTATTTCCCAGGGCTGAAATGGTCGCTACGAGAGGACACAGGTTTAAGATGCTGGGGAGCAGGTACAGGGGAGATGTCAGGGGTGAGTTTTTCGCTCAGAGGATGGTGAGTGAGTGGAATCAGCTGCTGTCGGTGGGAGAGGCGAACTCGCTGGGGTCTTTTAAGAGACTTCTGGATGAGTACATGGGATTTAATGGGATTGGGAGTTATAGATAGGCCTGGTAGGTATGAATATGATCGGTGCAACTTGTGGACCGAAGGGCCTGTTTGTGCTGTAGTGTTCTATGTTCTATGAATGCGCAACCTCAAAAAGATCATTGTTCACAGCAAACTACCCAGCCTTCAGGAGAACAGCAATCATACACCACATAACCCTTCCACAGCAACCTCTGCAAGACATGCCAGATCATCGATACGGATGCCATCATCACATGTGAGAACACCATCCATAAGGTACACGGTACATATTCTTGCGACTTGGCCAACGTTGCCTACCTGATACACTGCAGGAAGAGATGTCCTGAGGCATGGTACATCGGTGAAACCCTGCAAACGCTACAACAATGGATGAATGGATACCGCTTGACAATCACCAGGCAGGAATGTTCCCTTCCTATCGGGGAACACTTCAGCAGTCATTCAGCCTTTGATCTTCGGGCAAGTGTTTTCCAAGGTGGCCTTCAAGACACATGACAATGCAGAATCCACCAAGCAGAAACTGATAGCTAAGTTCTGCACACGAGAATGGCCTCAACCGGAATCTTGGGTTCATGTCACACTACCTGTAACGCTCACGTTTGGCCTGGGCTTGCAAAATCCGACTCACTGTCCTGGCTTGAGGTAATTTGCACCTCTTTAACCTGTCATTCTCCCTCTCTCCACTCGCATTGTCTGTACCTGTGAAGACTTGATTACCTGTAAAGACTTGCATTCCAATCATTATCTTGCAATTGAGTTTGTGTCCATGTATGCCCTGTTTGTCTACCCAATTCTCCACTCACCTGATGAAGAAGCAGCACTCCAAAATCTCATGTTACCAAATAAACCTGTTGGACTTTAACCTGGTGATGTTGTGAGATTTCTTACTGTGCCCCCCCCAGTCCAATACTGGCATCTCCATTTCGAGAGCAATTAGACATAGGCAGTACATAAGAACATAAGAGATAGGAGCAGGAGTAGGCCATCTAGCCCTTTGAGCCTGCCCCGCCATTCAATAAGATCATGGCTGATCTGAAGTGGATCAGTTCCACTTTCCCGCTTTCTCCCCATAACCCTTAATTCCCCTGTCTATCAGAAACCTATCTACCCGTGACTTAAATATATTCAGCGAGGTAGCCTCCACCACTTCAACGGGCAGAGAATTCCAGAGATTCACCACCCTTTGAGTGAAGAAGTTCCTCCTCAACTCTGATCTAAACTGCCCCCCTTATCTTGAGGCTGTGCCCTCTTGCCCTGCTATCCTTTCTAAGCGGGAAGAATCTCTCTACCTCTACCCTATCTATCCCCTTCATTATCTTATACATCTCTATAAGATCCCCCCTCAGCCTTCTAAACTCTAATGAGTACAGACCCAGTCTATTCAGTCTCTCTTCATAGGATAACCCCCTCATCTCCGGTATCAGCCTAGTGAACCTTCTCTGCACTCCCTCCAAGGCCAATATATCTTCCGCAAGTGCGGCAACCAAAACTGCACACAGTACTCCAGCTGCGGCCTCACCAGTACACTGTACGGTTGCAACAAGACCTCCCTGCTTTTATATTCTATCCCCCTCGCTATAAAGGCCAACATTCCATTCGCCTTCTTGATCACCTGCTGCGCTTGCAGACTGGCTTTTTGTGATTCGTGCACAAGGACCCCCAGGTCCCTCTGCACCGTAGCATGTTGCAGCTTTTTGCCTCGCACTTGCTAACATTAAATGTTAACAGTAAATGTTGACCTAGCCAGCAAGCTCTCATCCCTTGAAATATCTTTTTCAAACCATCAAGCATGAGTCATACTTATTATTCATTGTTTCATTTCGCCCTCACACTCTTAGCATAACTGCAAGCTCCATAGCCGTATCTCAAAGTTTACACAGTCTGTCAGCTCTTCAACTATAATGGTTGGGATTTTTCAGTCATGCGACACTGAGACCTGAAATTCCCACTCAAGGTCAATGGACCTGTAAATGGTCCACCAAATTTTCTGTCCCAACCATGATGATTCCCACAGTGGACAAGATTGAAATGGACAAGATTCTATATATCAAATGCATTGCACCATATGTACTGACAAAGTATTATGATGCATAACTAGGGACCAGAAGTAAAGCCTCACCAGTGGAGAAGAAATCTTATTTCCCAGGAGGGGACAATACTAACCATCATTGGAGTGACCATGACTGAACCTTGGCTAGTTCCAGGGTTGAAACCTTGCAAAACCTCACTTACTGTACTGTCTGGAGACAATACACATCACTTTAACCTGTGCTTAATGCTCTTTCCACTCATACTGTCAGCATCTTTAAGACTTGAATAGCAAGTTAGTTGTAAAGACTCACATTCTAATCGGTAATCTGTAAACTGTCTGTGCTGTTGTATGCTCTGTCTGAGGCCAGAACTCTCCATTCACCTGACGAAGTGACAAACCCTGAAAGCTTGTGAGTTTACTATCAAATAAATCGGTTGGACTTAAACCTGGTGGTGTTAGCCTTCTTCCTGTGATTACTACATCTCTCCAGGATCTGTTTCCCTATCTGCTCCTCAACATCCCTGTCACTATTGGGCGGCCTATAGAAATTGCCCAGCAAAGTTACCGACCCCTTGCTGTTCCTAACTTCCACCCACAGAGACTCTGTAGACAATCCCTCCACGGCGTCCACCTTCTCTACAGCCGTGACACTAGCCCTGATCAACAGTGCCACTCCACCCCCTCTTTTGCCTCCCTCTCTGTCCTTCCTGAAACATCTGAATCCCAGCACCTGAAGTACCCAGTCCTGTCCCTGAGACATCCAAGCCTCTGTAATGGCCACCACATCACATTCCCAAGCAGCGATCCACGGTCTGAGCTCATCCACTTTATTCACTACACTCCTGGCGTTAAAATAGACACACCTCAGACCTTTGGTCTGGGCGCTCCCCTTCTCAATCACCCGTCCATTCTCCCTCTTACACTGTCTACAATCCTTCTCTATTTGCAATCTAACCTCCTCGCTCTCAGTCACCTCATCTTGATTCCCTCCCCCCAACCTTTCTAGTTTAGTCCCCCCAGTAGCCTTAGCCAACCTTCCCACCAAGATATTGGTCCCCCTGGGATTCAAGTGCCACCCGTCTTTATTGTACAGGCCACACATGCCCCTAAAGAGGTCCCATTGATCCAGGAACCTGAATCCCTGCTCCCTGCTCCAGTCCCTCAGCCACGCATTCATCCTCCTCCTCATTCCATTCCTGCTCTCACTCTGCCGCGGCACAGGCAGCAATCCTGAGATTACTATCTTCGCGTTCCTCTTTCTCAGCTGTCTACCTAACTCCCTATAATCTCTTTTCATGACCCGTTCCCTCTTCCTACCTATGTCAGCGGTACCTATATGTACCACGATCTCCAGCTCCTCTCCCTCCCTCTTCAGGATTTCTGGGGTGCGCCCAGAGACATCCCGGATCCCGGCACTAGGGAGGCAAACCACCATGTGAGACTCCCGGCTGCGTCCGCAAAAACACCTGTCTCCCCCCCCCCCCCAAACCCACCACTATAGGGTCCCCTATTAACACTGCCTTCCTCCTCCTCCTTTCCTTACCTTTTTGAACTACTGGGTCGGGCTCAGCTCCAGAGACATGGCACCGCTCCTTCCCCCAGGTGGGCTGTTTCCCCCAGCAGTACTTATTATGAAGGGGCACATCCACCGGAGTGCTCTCCATCACCTGAGCTTTCCCCTTCCTGACAGTTACCTACTTGCCTTCCTCCCGTGGCCCTGGTGTGACCACCTGCCAGTAGCTCCTGTCAATCACCTCCTCATTTTCTCTAACCAGACGAAGGTCCTCGAGCTGCAATTCCAGTTCCCTAATACGGTCCCTTAGGAACCGCAGCTCCACACACCCAGCACAGGTTTGGATGTCTGGGAGGCCAGCAGCCTCCAGGACCTCCCACATCCTACATTGGGAACAACAGACTGGCCTCACACTCATAAGTGCCCTTTTAAGAAATTCAGGAAAAGCAAGTAATTAAAACTTTTAAACTTACCTTGCCTCACCCTTTTCGCCTAAGCCCTGTGAGCCAAAGCCCTTATAGCTCACACTCTGCTTCCTGCTCACTCTGCTGCCCACTCCCGACGCTGACCGCTGTCTATTGCAGCCTTCCTTTTATACTTCGCACGCTAAAAAAAACCCTTCCCAGCACACCCCGCGGCCCACTTCCGGTTAAAGTTTAAAGCAAGTTTTAACAGTTAGAAAGTCCACGAAAATCTTTAAAAAGTCAGTTGCTCGCCTTCTCACTCTTGATCCTCCTCTCTGCTCGCTCCACGAGCAATCCAATATTTCTTTAGCTACTTTGTATCAGCAGCTTCAAGAAAGAGATACATATCAGTCTCTTTTACCTCCACATTTTTTTGTATTTTTTGGGTTTTAGCATACATATATTTTTGATCAGAAAAAAGAAGGCTGAGAGGAGATTTGATAGAGGAATTCAAATTTATGAGGGATCTAGGCAGAATAGATGGGGAGAATCTGTTCTCATTCATGAAAGAATCAAGAGCGAGAGGGCACAGATTTAAAGTGATTAGTAAAAGGCATAAAAGTGAGAAGAAACTTTTTACACGACAAGTGGTTAGGGCTTGGAATGTAATGCCTGCGAGTGTGATGGAGATAGGTTCAACTGAAGCATTCAAAAGGGAATTTGACTGTTACCTGAAAGGGAAGAATGTGCAGGGTGATGGGGAGAAGAAGGGGGAATGGCATTAGATGAGTTGCTCATTCGGTAAGCCAGTGTAAACACGATGGGTCAAATGGCAGCCTCCTACAACGTGACAATTCTGTGACTTTATGAATTTGACTATAATTGTTCATGAAATTTGAATGCAAACTGCTGAACTGCAAAGTTAATATAAAAATTGTCATACTGTTGTATTCTATAGGAGTTCAGAGCATTAATGTACTTGCACAACTTTTTTTACTTGTAATCTGAACCCTTGGATCTCAGCAATACACATTAGTTCCTTACTACATCTGTATGACATTTTTGTGTTCCCTGAAGTGTAGGACCTTTAGTTTCTGTGAATGAAATCGCTGATTTGGTGTTAGATTAAGGACAGTTTTGGTTCTGTTAGTATATGCTGACTGAGTAGTGGATTGAGTGAAATTATTTCAGTGAAGGAGAATGTCATTCTGTCAGTCTGGTCTGGATCTGAACAAGGATTAACTCACTTTATATATTTTTTTGAAAAATATAACAGGGTATGTATAAAGAAAGAAATAAATGGATTAAAGAAATTTTTTTTTACAGGGCAGGCAAGATGGGGCATCAGTTGATCCATGGGATGATTTCAATTTATACAAAGTTGTGGACAGATTTGGCTTTCTGCAGTAAGTTCAATAAATGTTGAACCTTTTGGTGACTATTCCCATTTATTAGAAAATGTCAGACACTTCTAATATTCTGTTTGTAATTGATGTATGTCCTTCTCTTGGTGTTACCAAATGAATAATAACATTCTGATGTACTTTCAGTGAACACGAGCTGCCGACGCCAACTGTATTGGAGGAAAAGGTAAGATGTCTCTTATAACAAATACTTGCTTATTATTGAATAATTCCACATTGTTCAGTAAATGACAGCAGATTGATAAAGCTGCTCCCCATGTTACACAAAAAACAAAATCACAGCGTTTAGTAAACAAAAACTGAGATACTGTGGCCGGAATTTTACCAGCATGCCCATCATGGGAACCAGAGCGGGTGAGGGTGGGAGAAGGGGAATGTCCGTTGATCTTGGGTGTGATTTCATGGTTTCAGAACAAGAGAGGCCATAAAATCCCACTCATCATTTAAAAGTAAGCTTAGATGGGATCGGTCCTATGCTGCAGTACATTGGAATTGGAGTATGAATGTTGGTGCTTCACTTTTGCCATATAGTGTATTTCCACTCACTGCTGAGCCACTGAAAACTTCCTGTTCAAAAATAAAGCCTCTGTTTGGTGCCTTTTCATCAAACAAGGTGTGTCCTTTTCATCAAACAAGGAAGGCAATGAAGGGAAAATTAGAGGTTCAGTGAATTTGAACCACTCCCAGACACGCATTGAACAACTGGTTCCAGAGCAGGACTCGTTGAAGCCTGGAGTAGGTTTGCTGCTCACAATGTCAGAAGTTCAACATCAAATATGCGCAGGTTCACAAAGTTTCTACTGAGCAGACAAGAGTCTGGGAACATGATGTAGAATAATGGAGCATGAAGGTTTATTTAATATATAAAATGTGTATATATAACATAAATTGTTCCAGTAAAAGTGCAATTTACAAATGCTGATAAGATCAAATGAAGATAATTTTCCAAATGTAATTAACTGACATAATCATAGAATTTAAATTACATCTGTCTGACCAGATTGAGACAGAAAAAGAATAAACAATTCTGGTATATCTTGAACAACATTTGAACCAATTATGTTACATTGTACTTTTGTCTAATCCAAACATTAGCTACTGAATTGTTGCCTTTATACAATGGCCAGGATTTTTAGAATGATCCACCCTGCCACCCAAAAGTAGAGAACACATTGCCAATAATACTGGCCTTTTATGTAGCATTTTATTGATTGTCTTTTGGAAATCCAAATACACCAGCTCTACAGTTTATCTACCCTGCTTGTAACAGCCTCAAAGAACTCTCATAAATTTATCAAACGTGATTTATCTTTCACAAAACCATATTGAGTCTGTTTGATAATATTATGAAATATTTCTCATCTCCTTAATTAGGTTCCAGCATCTTTACAATAACAGATGTTAGCAAACTATAGGCAGTTAGCCTGATTTCTGCTTCCTTCTTTTCCTGCATAGTGCTATTGCATTTGCAATTTTCCAATCAACAGAGAGCTTTCCGGAATCTAGGGAATTCTGAAGGGCAACCAATGCATTCCCGCTACTTCTACAACCACTTAAGACCCTAGGGTGCAGCCATCAGATACAGTGGACTGTGGTATTCTCCCAGTGGTGGGTGGGGATCTCACTGTGTAGAAAACCCAAAAAATAAAGTCTCTTGAGGTTACTTGAGGGCTTTTAGAGGCTTTGGGAAGTGCATTGGGAAGAGGGGGGGGGGGAGTGGTCTACTGATAGCCTCTTGCTGCTAAACCCCCATCATTTCCCCTCTCAACCCTATCTCCTATCTGCCTCCCCAACACTGATCCTGATCCTGCCATTACTCACCTATGCCTGGGTCCACTGGTGATTCTGGACCTTGTCTGGGTCTGCTTCCAACAGCAACCACCAGTGGCACTACTGAGCAATGAAGAGCTTCCAGCCTCTGATTGGCTGGCAGCTCTCTTTTGGGAACTTCCAACCTGTAAAGGAAATGCCTGAGAGGAAATCTTGGAGTGGTACATAAGATAGTTAAGGAACTTGAAAAGGTAATTCTGAAAGGTTAATCTAGAATGTAACTTGGAAGAGCATGTGCTCAGAAGAGTAAAAGATAAATCTGTGCAAAAACTGATAAAAATGTAGCATAAAGTTCCAGATCAAGCAATGAAGGTGTAAGCTCGTAAGTCATTTAATGAACGTCTGAAGCTATAATGAGGGAGACTTATCTTCCTGAATGAGTGGAATAAGATGGGATGAATGACTCTCCTCATTAGGGATTTCTTCATTTCCCCCATCTTGCCCAGAAATTGAGGCTAATAATATTTGGCGTCTTTGTCTATTAAAAGTGCCCAGGACTAAAATTGAATCATTACTGAAATAAGCAAATGCTTTTTACGCATGACACTTTTTTTTTCAGGCTAAACATTTGGAGATTGAAAGAACACCCAAATGGGTCAAAATGGTTAAAAAATGGGAGAAGTACAGAAACAGTGACAAGGTAACATTCATTACTTAAAAGTCACCTCAGTAAATCTGAATTTATATGTTTGAGTTATTTGTTTCATTTCACCTGAAATCAAGAAACAGCTGAGGGTACTAGATACTGCAAAGGTTATGGGCCCTGACAACATTTCGGAAATAATACTGAAGACTGGTGCTCCAGACCTAGCTGCTACTCTTGCAAAACTGTTCCAGTATAGCTTGGCTACGCTGAGGGTAGTGTTGTAGGTCCAACCATATTTTGTTGTTTTATCAATGCCCTTCCCAACTTTGTAAGGTCAGAAGTGGGAATGTTCACTGGTGTTTGCAAAATGTTCAACGCCATTCATAACTCCTCAGATACTGAAGCAGTCCATGTTCATATGCATCAAAACAACATTTAAAGTTGCGCCAATAAGTGGAGAGTTACATGCATGCCACACAAGTGGCAGGCAATGATTGTCTGCAGCAAGAAAGAATCTAACCATCTCCATTTGACATTCAATGGCATTAGCATCATTGAATTCCCAACTATCAACATCCTGGGGTTACCATTGACAAAAAACTTAACTGGACAAGCCATGCAAAAACTGTGACTATGGGTTACTGAAAGACTGGAAATTGTGTGGCAAGTAACTCACCTCCTAAATCCTCAAAGCTGGTCCACCATCAGAAAGGCAGGAGTGAACTGTCTGATGAAATACTGTCTATTTGCCTAATTGAATGCAGTTCCAACAGCACTCCAAAAGCTCAACACTATCTAGCACAGAGCAGCTTGCTTGGTTGGCACCCCGTCCACCACCTTAAGCATACATTCCCTCCATCACTGATGCTCAGTAGCCACAGTGCCTCACCAAGGAACCTTCAGCATCTTCCAAACCCCTGACCTCTGCCACCTAGAAGGACAAGGGCAACAAATGCATGGGAACACTGCAAGTTCCCCTCCATGTCACACACCATATTTACTTTGAGTTGTATCATTGTTCCTTCACTGTTGCTGGGTCAAAATCTGGAACTTCTTTCATAATAGCACAGTAGATCTATAGCACGTGGGCTCAGCACTTCAAGAAGATGGCTCACCACTACCACTTTCTTCTCAAAAGCAGTTAGGTCAATCAATGCTAGCCTAGTCAGCAACTCCCATATTCCATGAAAGAATACATTTTTAAAAAAGACTCGTCATGTTCCATTTTAGCAGAGATAAGCTACAGAATGAGCAGAGAGATTCTGACTAAGAAATTAAAGTCATGTTGATAAAGTTGATTAGCCCAGACCTTTTATCAGTATTCTGCCCACTGCTGTGATCCTCTGCAGGTTGAATTTGCAAAGGACAGATCCGAACAATCCTGCAGCTTGTTGACTAGTGGAATCAAGTCCTCAATGCCCAAGATCTCCCTTGGATAACCCCAGTGGCTTTTCCTAGTAATTTTCTCTGGGTTTCACTCATTCCTGCCTGTTCAGGAAATATTATTAATCAACAATAACCTGCTCACTGATCCTCAGGTTAAGTTCAGCCAGAGCCTTTAACTCCTCACCTAATAGAGCCTTGGTCCAAACATGGAAGAGCTGAACTCATAGAATCCCACACAATCCCTAAAATGTAGAGAAGGAGGCCATTCAGCTCATTGCATCTGCACCGAGTCTCTGGCAGAGCATCCACCCAGACCCACCTCCATCCTATCCCTGTAACTCCACATATTTATCATGGCTAATCCCCCTAACCTCTACTACTTTAGACACTAAGGGGCAATTGAGCATGGCCAGTCCACCTAACTTGCACATCTTTGAACTGAGAGAGGAAACTGGAGTACCTGGAGAAAACTCAGACACAAGGAGAACGTGCAAACTCCACACAGTCACCCAAAGCTGGAATTGAACCTGATCCCTGGCACTTTGAGGCAGCTATGCTAACCACTGTGCTTCCCAGGACGTGAGATGACAGCAACTGGCTGTGACATTAAAACAGCATTTCATCGAGTGTTGCTTTAAGGAACCCTAACAAAACTGAAGTCAATGGGAATCAGAGGCAAGATGCTGCACAAGTTGGAGTCAGACCTAACACAAAGAAAGATGGATGTGGTCATATGTAACTCCTGAGATATGTACAACTAGAGTGGCAACGTTATTTGGAGGGGTAATCTTTTAGGTAGTTGTGATTAAATTATGCAGAGCTGTCACAATTACTGTAACTTTACTGCTTTAAGGAGTCTGGGAGGAATTTGCTAGATGTATTCCTGAATTAGTCAGTGGTTTTTCTGGATTTTCCTAGGAGGCAATATGATTAACAGATCAGTGAGTGGTTGCATCTGTCAATATATTCATTCCTGACATTTTAATGTGGTACAATAATGAATTAAGTAGAACGTGTGTACTAAAAGTTTTTTGTTTCTTAAGTGGAGTTGGGACAGCCAGCTCTAAGTACAAATTCTAATTTTGTTTAGTTGTATTAGAGTCAATACCATCTTGGTTGCTGGATTTACTTATGCAGATTCCAACCATAATTCTGGTATAAAAATGTAAACAAGGTTAGATTAACTACAGGCAGTAAGGCCATGTTACCAGTGCTAAAATTATAGATGTACTTTTCAAGCTGACTCAAAAGAAATTTCCCTGGTTCACTACTTGCAGCAAAATTAGAAATCATTTCATAATAAATGTGTTTACACATTTGGTACAAACAACATAGAAATAATTTTACCCCATGTTGAAATTGATATTGTTCAGACAGGTTTCTTTATGCAATTGGCCACAGACTTACCATAATCCTGCGACTTTTAATGTCATCCTTGATGTAAAGGAGCAGAAAAGCTAATCATGTGAAATTTGGAGGCCTTAAGGACTCACTTTATGCCCTCTACTCATGATGTATGAACATTATATGTTCAATGCCAGAGCTGAAGAGGGGAGAGCATTGCTCAGTATGTGAATACAATGAAATGCCTGGCTGAATTGTGTGTTTGAGCGCTTAAAGATGATCTGATCAAAACTAGAATTGTCTTAGAATCAAAGAGATCCTGCCATAGCACCACATCTGCTGAACAAAGAGAAACCTACTTCAAGAAAGCTGTTGACATGTGCAGATGCTCTGAAATGGTCAATCATCAGCTGCTCAGTATTGATAGAAGAACTGATGAGTCTTTGCAATCTGCTGAGAGGCAGTTCAGATCTTCTAAGCACAAAACAATGGAAAAAAGAAAGAACTATTTGCAGAAGGATTAGCAGAAAGATCAAGACCAGAATACTAAATGTAAATAGTGTGGTAGACACCACACAAAAGGAAAGGAAGCATGTCCAGTGTGGGGAAGCTGTGCTGTAACTGCAAAAAGCCGTATCATTTTGCACATAAATGTTGTGCTGCAAACTTATAAAGATAGTTGCAGGAAAGATGTTAGACGATGAACCTGATGAATCACTCTACAGCTAGAACAGGTTGGCACCCTCAAGTTGCAAGGAAAATTGGTTTGTGATTATTGGAATGATGACTGCAATAAAGTCAATATGAAGTGTTAGATAGGCAGTGATGCTACATGTAGTAGCATGAGCTTCACAGCCCTGTATGAAGTTGCTGAAAGTGGTGACCCAAAAATGAAGCTATCAAAGGTTAAGTTGTGGCTATGCAATGGAACAATGTTCACTCCAGGAGGCCCACCTGAGCTAAAAGCCCTATGTAAATAAGATTTGCAGTTCCAAATACATTAAGTAAAATCCCCTAATCTCATCTGAACTAATTCAAAAGCTTGCAGTACAGGTACCAGAAAGAGGTTTGTCCAGCACTGCTGAACAAATTCTAAAAATTACAAAGATGTTTTCACAGGCCTTTGATGTTTTCCTGGTGAAGTAGATGAGTATGTGCGACCAACTCAACATCTTCCGAGAAGTTCCAGCAGCTCTCAAGTCTAGCCTGAAAGATAAGATAGAGGAGTTTGAAAAGATGGAGTAATCAAGAAAGTGATAACTCCTACACACTCCATTAACAGCGCAGTAACAGTGAAAACAACCTGGAAAACTGAGAATGTGCATTGATCCAAAGAACCTCAATAAATCTTTGATGAGATTTCACTATCCCATTTTAACCATTGAAGAAATTCTACCACATCTTTCCAAGGCAAAGGTCTTTTTTGCCTTAGGTGCACAGAATAGATCCTGGCAAGTGAAATTGGATGAAACCAGTAGTTTTCTGACTACATTCTGTAAACTGTTTGGGACATACAGATGATTATATGTGCCATTTGGAATTTCTATTGCTTAGGGAAAGCAACAGCATGATATAGTCAATGATCTTCTGAAGTGGATGTGATTGTGGATGATGTGCTCGTTTATGGATATGGAGATACAATGAAAGAGGCCATCACATACCACGGTCAGAATCTAGTCAATCTGCTAGAAAAAGTGCAGCAGATGAACCTGAAACCAAGTAAGAGGAAACTGCAACTGAAGATGACTCAAGTCAAGAACATAGGTCATGTACTGACCATGAGAGGAATTCTCTTTGACTCTGGTAGGGTGAGAGCTGTGTTGCAGAGATGCAGTAACCAACAGATGTGTTGTTGTAGTGTGAACTTGCACGAAGCTCACTGCGAAGGATGTTCAGTTGTATTGGGATACAGAACACAGCAGCTTTCACTTGCTTCAAGCAACTAGTGGTAACAACATTACTGCTGAGTTATTAAGATGTTAATGATGAAGTCATCCTGGATGGTGATGCCAGCAAGACAGGACTTGAAACAACCACGTGCAGTTGTGTTTGTATTCAGAATGTTAATGCAAACTGAATGATGCTATGTAGAGATTGAGGAAGAGTGCCTGGCTGTGGTCTTTGCTTGTGAGTATTTTAATCAGTGCCGGTTTGGGAGAGACAGAGGACGATAGAGTCTGACCACAAACCACTTCAAAACATCTTTCTCAAGTCATCATCTATGCTCCAAAGTGTCTGCCAATTGTGTTATTTTGTTTGCAGAGTCATCATTTAGAAATACAAACAGGGGTAGTGGATGCACATTGCCCATACATTGTCAAGAGCTGCACTCCTTTTGAAGAAAGTTGCTGATGCTAGTACAGAGTCTTCCAGATTCAATAAGAATCAACAGCTCAACATGTTCTGTAAGTCATCATCTTGGCACACGTTAAATCTGATAGGCAAGGGTCTTGGACAGAGCAAACAAACTACACAATGAGATGCAGCTGTAGGTGCTGCAAGAATACAGGAAAATTCAAGTGCACACCTATTATAAGGAGTATTGGGCATGAAGGGATTGACTGGCCAAGGTGGCATCTTGTACAAAGGAACTAACGTCATCATTCCCAAAGAAATGAGGAAACAAATGCTGAAGTACATCTATGCAAGCAACCAAGGAATTGAGACTAGTCTGAGGAAGAGAACTGCTACACTTGCATCTAAGCAATGAGCTAAAGATCATATCAGTCAGTGCAGTGTTTTTAATATCATCAAGCTAAGTAAACTGAAGAGCTACTCATAACATCCTAGATAGACAATGGATTAAGCTTGGAGTAGATCGCTTTCATCTCTTTGGAACTGACTATCTTGTAACCATTAACTGCTATTCAGACGATTGGGAGTTGGACAAGCTGATATCAACAATCACTGTGAAATCAAAGAACAATACAGCACAGGAAACAGGCCCTTCAGCCCTACAAGCCCGCGCCGCCCATTTTAACGTTCAGTGAGTGCCTCATTCCAATCCTTCTTCTACCTACGACTTTTGCCTACGCCTCTTGGACTCCACAATAAAGGGTGCAAATTTAGAGAATTGTATGTGCGCCAGATTAAGGGAGGTCTAATTTAGGGGCAATTTGTTAATACCAGTCAGCCTAAAAGCACATTTTTGGGGTGTGGGAGGAAACCGGAGCACCCAGAGAAAACCCACGCAAGCACGGGGAGAATGTGCAGTCTCCCAAAGACACTGACCCAAGTCAGAGATCCAACCCAGGTCCATGTATCTGCACAGCAAACAGTGATTATCACTGAGCCGTCGTGTTGCCCGTCAGTTGGTCCAGTTTAAGCGTACACTAACGACGTGAAGCACTAGGTAACTCTCGAAGCAACATCCAAGAGCAGCCCTCGCACGACCCACCGTGTGTATGCCCCTTGTTGGTCAACAAGGTGGACTGAATCACCTGTGGATGTAAAAAAAGAGACATCAATAAACATGTAAAGCCTATACAGACATTCACAGAAGATCCCCAGAAGCTCAAACGTAAGAGACAGGTGATCCATAAAATATGTTGGACGGCCCATAGGAATCTATTGATTCCCAGGAACGTCTTGAGGCTCTTGATCCTTAACTAGAACAATCTTTTGTATCCCTCCATCTGTAGTCTGCTCATGTGCCTATCTAGGTAAGCCATAAACAACTCTAGCGTGCCTGCCTCCACCACCCTACTTGGCAGTGCATTCCAGGCCCCCACAACCCTCTGTGTGAAAAACGTCCCTCTAACATCTGAATTATACCTCGCCCCTCTAACCCTAAGCCTGTGGCCCCTCATGATTTTTGTATCCAACCAGGGAAAAAGCTTCCCACTGTTCACTCTATCTATACCCTTCATAATCTTATATACTTCTATTAGATCTCCCCTTATTCTCAGTCTTCCCAGGGAGAACAGCCCCAATTTGCCCAATCTCTCCTCATAGCTAAGACCTTCCATACCAGGCAGCATCCTGGTAAACCTCCTCTGCACTCTCTCCACGGTCTCCACGTCCTTCCGGTAGTGCGGCGACCAGAACTAGATGCAGTACTCCAAATGTGGTCTAACCAATGTTCCAGACAACTGCAACATTAGATGCCAGCTTTTATACTCTATACCCCTTCCTATAAAGACAAGCATACCATATGCCTTCTTCGCCACCTTCTCCACCTGTACTGCCACCTTCAAGGACTTGTAAACTTGCACACCTAGGTCGCTCTGTGTTTCTATACTCTTAATAGTCCTACCATTTATTGTATAACACGCCCCTACATTATTTCTTCCAAAATGCATCACCTCGCATTATCATAGAATGCCTGATAGTACACCGGTCTTTATGGCATTCTTGATATTATGATGAATAACAATGACCCTCGGTTAATGAGGGAAGAATTCAGGTACTTTGTAAATGATTGGGAAATACAGCAATACAGATCATCTCCACCCTATCCCCAGGCAAATAGAAAGGTTGAAACAGCAGTAAAAATGGCCGAAAGGATCTTCAGAAAATTGAATAGGCTCAGCAAAAATGTGTACAAGATAATCCTAGAATGGAAAAACACCAACTGAAGGCATGGAATGTAGTCCAGTTCAGTGACTAATGTCACGCCTCACCCAAACTACTTTTCCAAAAGCTAAAACACTACTGAAACTGGAAGAGGTAACAGGTGTGAGTAACAAAATCAAAATAAAATGACAGAAAGCTAAATTTCACTTTGATATAGTTCTTAAATCATTGTTAGAGCAGACAATTGGAGAAGTAGTCAGACTGCAAAAATTCAACACTTTCAACAAAGGTCAGCTCACTTGGCAACTTGGGACCTATGTAGAAAAGTTGTCACTTTGATCCTACACAGTGAAAATTAACGACCATATATATTGCTGCAACGCAGGCAAATATGGACAACTGGTGAAACTACTCCTTGACAGCAGATAGCTGATCAGAGAGATGAGAGTTCACCAACTGCACAAGGAACTGAACAACCATCAGTTCCAGAGGTCAAGCATTCCACAGTAAAGGCAACAGCAGAAACAATGATCACAGCAGCAACTTTTTCTAGGGTTTACCTCCCAAATGCCCTTGGAAGCAAAGATTGGCTCTTAATTGGTCCATTAAGTGGCTCCATTAACGTTCCTCCCAGTAGCAGGAAGACATCAGGAACTCGAGCAGCCTTTTCCCACAATATTGCCAATCCTGCTGTGTCCCAGCCCACCTACAGTGGATTGGAGAAAATCACCTTTCGGAGATCAAGCAGAAAAATAAAAAGATTATGATTTGAAAAATGGACAGATGGATATTGTATGTCGAATTGTGGTATAAAGCATCTTTAGTTTGGAGAATATAAAGCTGATTTATTTGTCAGATTGACATGGAGACTAATTTAAGCATAATTAATTCATCCTCTGTGAGTGGTTATTGATATGTTTTTACATTTTCTGCCAAAAAGGAGTGTCAGGCTGTTAAAATGTCTACTGTTGTTAGAGTGCTGTGGGAAAACATCCTAGTTTGATTGCCATAGATCTTGGTGTAGAAATTGATGGAGGTTGACTTGTATGCCAAGCATAAAATGATCTCTACTCTTTCATGGGATGTGGACAGTGGCAAGGCCAGAATTTGACCTTCCTTTTGCTAGGCTCCTGCAGAGGGCATTGAACAAAAACTGGGTTGCTATGGGTCTGGAGTCACATATAGGATGGATCGTGTAAGGATGACAGATTTCCTTCTCTAAAAGACATCAGTGGATCAGATTTTTATAATAATTGAAGACAATAATGTTCCCTCTTCTTCAATATACGGGCTCTCTCGCCTCCATGATGCATTAATGGATAATGAGCTGCGAAATGTTGCTCCTACTGGAAGGATTCACTGGCACAGAAATTTGGGATGAAGTTAACTTTGATGGCCATTGGCAGTACCATCATCTCCCTGTTATGAAATTGCAGGTCAAGTTATAGAAGGTGGCACCGCTCGGTGATCATCTGCTTAGTGAGATGGATGATACTGCTGTTAGCTGAGAAGTAGGTAGAAGTGCTCCTCCAGACTCTTGATGGATAGTGCTTTCTTTTAAGAGTTCTTCTTTTCTGCATTGCTTCCCCTCTGCTGATTGACTGAACTGCTAAATCATTCTGCATGCCAAGAATGACTGGAATTATAGCCTCCAATAATGAATAACCTTGATTATGGAAGAAGACTTTTCTTCTGACAGACTAACCAACTCCTCTAACCTCTTCTCAAGATCCAACACCAGTCCCTGGAAAATCCAAAAATTAGCAAAACTCCTCAAACATGTACTTGCACTAGCAAAAGCATGTCGTCTGTGAGCTCTTTTTGGGTGGGGAACCCAGTGTGATGGGGGAAGGGTTCCTCATGCAGCTAAACACATGACCATCTTAGAGCATTTAAGAGAGGTTGTTAACTGGACCTCCACAGTTTGTTTAAGATCACAAACCTCCCTCTCAGCTTCCAGTTTATAAATGTCTCCCCTGTGCTAGTGCCTTGTCAGTCGGGACACATAATTTAGGCTGTGTTGGAAGCATTCCAAGTATCATTTTTTTTGCATTGGGGTGCAAAATGTAAGTCCTGGTAAGGAAACTTTATATAAAGTGGTTTGATCTGAAAGAGCTGTAAATAGATAATTATATCCAAATGTCTATATTTGACTCATTTTCCTAACAATATTTTTTTTGCAAGGCTAAATCACATTAGTAGAAACAAAGACCACTGATCTTTTGGCTGTTGGCTTCCATGTTTCTGAATAGCAACCAGAAATAAATTGATGCTATATCCCACTTAAATAATTATTAAGGCTTATGCAAAGCTCATATCCAGTGATGACAACTGTCTGGAAAATCCATTAATTTTTTTGTGGCTGCAAAGGTATAATAATGTAATCTTATTTATTCAACTAGTTCAAAATAAATTACACGTTCATGAAAAGCTTAAATAATTTCATGAGATAAGATAAACTGAATCGTATATTAAAAACAAATGGTGCTCAAAATGCTTGGTATGTCAATTTAATTTTCTGTTTTTCATAACAATTCTTTGAGATATGGCAGAAAAATTACTTTATTAATTTTTTTGGTTTAACTAAACTCTGGCTCGTACATATTTGCTTGTACATATTTATACAGTTCATGCATTGAGTGTCAACTGTGAATGAAATCCTGTACCTGGATTTGTGTCGTCTTGGTATACCTTACAGGATGATCTCTGGGGGATCTCGTAATAGAATCGATCTGAATGATTGATGATATATCTGTTGCCAACAGCAAATGCCAGAGATCTGAGATAAGCTCATAAAAGATTGAACCAGCAAACCTTTCTCTGAATATCTCTTGAATAAAGGAAACATCCTGGAATTATTATTCCTGACCATGCAACTACTTTTCAGCTATGTGGATGATAAACTTATTTTGAATAATTTACTTTAACTAGTGTAATTCAGATAATGGGGAGTATATTCTCATTTACATGGACAGGGTTCAAGCCTTATTTATTAAAAACCTAAAGCTCAATGGGCTTCGCACTTTATGCAAGACGTTTTACATTTACACTTTTGGGTTCATTAAGCACCTTGATACGTTTGGAAAATAAGTTAACTGAGCCTTTATAAGAATTGCACCTCCGAGATACAAATTAGAATATTAATCAGTCCAGTCATGTATGTCTCTCCAGCTGAAAGAATATTGCAAGATTTCTACATATATAAGTCTTTGATGCATTTCAGAATGCCACATTTTCCTATAATGCAAATTGGCTGCTTTGCAAAAAAAAGCAGGTCAGTCATTTCTTGTCAGCTTATCTATCATTTAGATATTTGAAAACTTGCAACCAGTTACTAATCTACAGAGAAATTATTTTGTGTTAATTGATCATGAGATATACTTGGGCAGAATAATTTGGCATTTCTTGAACAGCAGGGTGAGCATTATTACACCCCTTGTGCTTCATTGCTAACTGTCCCTTCAATAATGCTTGTGTCACAGTTTAGGCCCCAGCCATACCATTGATTGGCCTAGCCCTTCCCCTGTTGCAGATCTGTGGATGGCTCACTGGATTTTCTGCACCAGTGCACCCTACTTCTATGACCCGTGAAAACAGTGATCTGTTTATCAGTACTTTGAACACACTAGTGGTTACTTGGATGAGGTATTGTTGATGATTATGGAACCAAATCCTTCAGGACGAAAGGAGATTTTGTGGCGCAGTCAGGAGCGTTCCTGCTTCTGAGTAGAAGCTCCTGGTTTGAGTCCAAACTCAGCATGTAATGGCCAACAAAGATGAGCTTTTTACATGGCATACATTAAAGGCAGGTGAGAAGAGCAAGAGAGATTTCTGATCAACCATGTGACGAAAAGAAAGAGCCTCTCCCACCACTATCTATAGCACCAGACTGCAACATGCATTAGGAAGACAGTGACAGAGCGGTAATGTCACTGGCCTAGTAATCCAAAGGCCCAGGCTAATGTTCTGGGAACAAGGGATCAGATTCTACCACGACAGCTAATGAACTTAAATTCCATTATTAATCTGGAGTGGAAAAGCTAGTCTCATGGATTGACTGTCGTTACAAATTGTTGTTCATTAAAGTTCTTTGGAAATTACAGATAAGCAACAAATATGACTTGTCAGCGACACTCACAACTCATGAAAAAACAAAAAAAGTGAAATTTTACAAAGAATATTATTCACGTTAAAAAACAAAATTAACTTGATATTATTCGTGAATAAACATTACAATAAGTAATCCTCAGTAAGTATACATTAAAATGGACATTTCCCTCAAAGATTAATGCTGGAATTCTACTACCTCAGCTGCCACAGAATCAGAGCAGGTGAGGGGCAGACAATGGTCCCTTGACCTCGGGTGGGATTTTCCGGTCTCAGGTTGAACAAGGCTGTAAAATCCCACCCCATGTTTGTATTTGGTGATTTAAGAGTATTTTGTGTTGTGGACCATGAACAAAGAATTGTTTTGTTAAATTAGAGAGACTTATAACGACTTAGTTAAATAACAGAGTAAAGTGTAACTTACATTAACAGACAAGTTTTCAATGAGTAAGTATTTTGTGGATAATCTGGTATTATGTAAACTTGTGAGTATAGAATTGAGCATATATAATTATCATGTGACAAGTGTAACACTAGTCTGTGTTTTCATTTCAGATGATCCGTAGAATTTACAAAGGAATCCCACTACAGCTTCGGGGTCAGATTTGGTCACTGCTATTAGATTTAGAAAAATTGAAGTCGGAAAATGAAGGGAAATATGAGGTAAATTATTTAGGAAACTGTTTCTCAACTGATTTTTTTTTATTACTGCCTGCAATCTTTGATGACTAACATACTGGACTTTTCAAATTCTGTTAGAGAGTGTTGACTTTTTAAAGCCAAAATGTTGGTTCAAACAGAAAGTAATAAGAACATAAGAACATAAGAAATAGGAGCAGGAGTAGGCCATCTAGCCCTTCGAGCCTGCCCTGCCATTCAATAAGATCATGGCTGATCTGTCGCTGCTCAGTTCCACTTTCCCGCCCTCTCCCCATAATCACTGAGCTTTAATGCATTCTTTCATACCTTTTTCACAGGGGAGATAATATTGCAAGGGTAATATAACCTCCATTGCTAAGAGCACATAGGATGGAATTTAATGCCCTCCCCTGTGGCAAGTTGGTAGGTGCACATTTAATCTGATCAGAAGAACATGCTGCTTTCCTGTCTGTCTTTCCTGATTAGGTCTGTGACAGGAAACCCCATGGACTACCTTCCCATCCTGCTGCCAATGGATCCTACATTGGGCATTTCATGCCCCTTAAGGGTGCCACCCTGCCATTGCTGGTATTCATCTAGCAGTGGGCAGGGGGCTCACCAAAACTGAATGTTCTAAATTTTCATCGGTGGGAATTTAATTTGGAGGATGAACTTAAATTCAGTGAGGTAGCCTTTTAGTTGGCATGCATGATATGTTAATAAATGCAAATTGAATGGGATTCCCAATATTGTTCATTGGGAAACTCAGCCCATCTTAACCTCCCTTGAGAAGCAAGAGAAAAATATTCACAGTTTTTCCTACCAAATTACATGCAACCTGCCCGCCTGGTGAGTTTATTTGTGGGCTTCTGAGGAGGGCCACTTGTTCAAAGACATTAGGTACCTGATCCAGAGGCCTTGCGTCAGGGAGGAGGGGGACTGTTATGAGTGTTTGCTTTTGAGCACTTCCCCCACAAACTCCCTTCCACCATCAAGCATTTATGCCTGATTTCACAGCTTTTGGATAGGTATAGTATGGCAGCAGCCACCCCTCTGTCAGTGTCCTTGATGAAGGGAAGGCTTGCCACTGCCCTGTTACATATCTGATTGGCACTTAATCTGACTAACTCCTGAAAGGAGGTGATGTTGGGCTCTTGCCAGTTCTCCAGCCAGTGCTTCAATCATATGATGCCTATAATTTGTTACATTATGGTTTATATTGTTAAATCTATCATGGGCAGTATTTTTTGATTGGTGGGGTTCTTTGTCTTGCTATCTAAAGGATTGACAGCAAACATACTCCCATCTAATTTTGTGTCATAAGCAAGCGTGGACACATTGCATTCGCTTCCCTCATCCAAATCATTGATATATATTGAGAACAACCAGAGCCTGAGCACTTAGCTCTATAGCAGCCCTCTAGTCGTATTTCCTCTCTCCCCACCCCCCGCCCCTCCCCCGGAGCGCTCTGATATCCAGCCCTGCCAATCAACAATGGCAATTTCCCCCCCTACCCCGTCCACAATGGCAGCACCCCCCCACCCACCCTTGTGGCAGACCACCCACTGACTCCCCAACCCACCCCAATCGCTGGCCTCCCTCCAGCCCAGACTGATCCCCATGCATAGTGGCAGTGGGACTGCCCCCTCCATCCCACTGATTGCCATGAGACTTTGCCCCTTGGACAGTGCCAGTGGGGCACTGGCTGGCACTGCCAAGGTGCCCATGCCCAAGGGGCACCACCCTCCCAACCCCCAGGTGAGGGCACCAATTGCTTTCCCCTTCATTCTAGTGGGGTCTCTTGCTAGTTCCCCAAATGCAGGGAGCTACTCTAAACCCCATCGGAATGAAGTATTCCTGACAGGGTGGGAGATTCAATTGGGACTGGCAAGTTCTCGATAATCACATGCTAAACATATTTAAATTACATTTTAAAAAATTCAAATGACTTAGCTCTCTTCCCACCAGTTTTCAGCGTGGTCTGGTTTCCGACCATTCTCCAGCTTTGGGAGGTGCATATGCATTGCCGGAGCATGCGCAAATCACGGAAAGTGGCCGATGGCGCACATCTCCCAGCCCGACCTGCCAGAAAGGTTGCGGTTGCGATGGGAGAGTCGTCCCCTTGGTTCCTGAAAATCAAAATGCACCACATCCACTATTTCCCCTTTATCTATTCTGCTAGTTATGTCCTCAAAAAAACTCCAGTATGTTTGTCAAACATGACATCCCTTTCATAAATCCATGTTATCTAATCCTATTGAAATTTTCAAAGTATCCTGATATCATATCCTTTTGTAATAAATTTGAGCGTTTCCAAAACGACTAATGTTAGGCTAACCAGGCAGTGATTCTGTTTTCACCCCCTCCTTTTTTAAAAAGCAGGTTACATTTGCCACCCTCCAACCTGCTGGGACTGTTCCAGAACCTGCAGAATTTTGGAAGATGACAACCACTGCATCCATTATTTAAATGGCCACTTCCTTTAAACTCTGGGATGTAGATTATTAGGCCATCAGAATTTATTGGTTTTCAGCCCATTAATTTCTCTGGCACTATTTTTTGACTAATTTCCTTCAATTCTTCCTCTTCACTTGACCATTGGTTCCCTAACATTTCTGGAAAGTGACTTCCATGAAGCCAAAATTAAAGTAGTTGTTTAATTGCTCAGCCATTTCCTTATTCTCCATTATACGTTTTCCCATTTCAGATTGTAAAGGACCTACATTTATGTTCTTAATCTGTCTCTTTGTACATACTTATAAATGCTTTTATGATCTGTTTTCATGTGCCTTGCAAGCTGACTCCCCTATTCCATTCTTCTCTTCTAAATCAATCTCTTGGTTCTCCTTTGCTAAATCCTAAACTGCTCCCCGTCCTCGGACTTGCTATTTTTTCTAGCAGCTTTATATGATTCTGCTTTGGATCCAATACTATTCGCAATTTCTTTTGTTAGTCACAGTTAGGTTGCTTTTCCTATTGTATTTTTGTGCCAGAAAGGAATACAAAACTGTTGCAATGCATGCGTTCGTTCCTTAAGCATTAGCCATTGAGTGAGATCTTCTAGCTGTTCAAGCTGCTGGGACCTTCCAATCCTACTGATGATGCACCCCTGCTGCAAGTTTCCTGATGGTGTGTGTTGGATTCAATAGGAAATCTCATTGATAGCAGTGGGACCAGAAGATCCTACTGCTGGCCAATAGTAGGCCGCCTCCAGCCTCTGAGAAACACGCCACGGAGAGGCAGAAAATCTTGCCCACTGTTGTTCCACTGTCATGCCTTGTAATGAAGCTCCTCAATCTATTGTATCTAACTCGGTGTTCATAGAAACCATAGAGACCCTACAGTGCAGAAGGAGGCCATTCAGCTCATCAAGACTGCACTGACAACAATCCCACCCCAGGCCCTATCCCCACAACCCCCCACATATTTACCCCACTAATCCCGCTAACCTACACATCCCGGGGCAGTTTAGCATAGTCAATCAATCTAACCCGCACATCTTTGGACTGTGGGAGGAAACCGGAGCACCCAGAGGAAAGACATGGGGAGAATATGCAAACTCCACACAGAAAGTGATTCAAGCCAGGAGTCAAAGCCAGGTCCCTGGAGTTGTGAGGCAGCAATACTACCATGCCACCCAATTCCATACATTTGTTTAGATTTAGGATCCTAGTTTCAGATTGGACTACTTCACTTACCATTCTAATGAAGAAGTCTATCATCTATGGTAATTCTTCCCAAAAGAACTCCACACAACATAATTAATAAACCCCTACTCATTGCACAATTCCAAATTGGGGTAGCCTGTTCTCTAGTTGACTCTTTGACTTCTTTAAAATTCCATTTTGGATTTCAGGAATTCATTTGCCACAGTATCATTGCTAATTTGGTTTGCCCAGTTTAAATGTAGGTTGCAGTCACCCACGATTACCGCAGCACTGTTGCTACGTACATATAATTCCCTGTTTAATGCTGTCCCTTGCTTTAGCACTACTGTTTGGAGGCCTATAGATAACTCCCATTAATATTTTCCTCCCCGGTTGCTTCTTAGCTCTACCAGACAGGTCCTGCATCTTGATTTTCTAAGCCAATATCCTTTCTCACTATTGCACTGATTTAATTTTTTACTAACAATGCCACCCCACCTCCTTTTCATTTTTATCTGTCCTTCCTAAATATTGAGTACCCTTGGACATCCAGTTCCTAGCCTTAGTCATCCTGCAGCCATGTTTCCACAATTGCAATCACATTGTAATCATTTACATCAATTTGCACTGTTAATTCATCTAACTTTTTTGCAAATGCTCCATATATTCAGATACAGTCATGTCTCTACAATTGCAATCACGTTGTAGCTGTTTACATTTATTTGCAATTAATTCATCTACTTTTTGCGAATGCTCCGTATATTCATATACAGAGCCAATAGACTTGTTTTTTGACATTTTTACCCATTTTTTGTATAGTGGTTCTCTTTGCTCTTAGCCCTTGTTTCTTCAGCCTTCCACTTTTGCTTTTTACTCCTATAACTTCTATTCCTATCTTTGGTTCCCCCTCTGTCTCCCTGCTCTAGTTCCCTTCCCCACACCACGCTAGTTCAAACCATCCTCCACAGTACTAGCTCAAGGATACTAGTCCTGATCCTGCTGGGTTGCAATCTGTCCAGTTTATATAGGTTCCAGCTTCCCCAGGATTGGTCCCAAAGTCTCAGGATTTTAAATTCCTCCTACCCACACCATCTCTCCAATCATGCGTTCATTTTGTTTATTCTTCTGTTCCTAATCTTGCAAGCACATGGCACTGGAAGTAATCCTGCAATTTTGAGGTCCTATTTTCTAAGATATTTCCTAGCACCCTGTATTCTGCTCGCAGGACCTCATTTCTCTTTTCGGCCTTGTCTTTAGTATTGATATGGAGCATGACCTCTGGCTGTTCACCTTCCCCTTTAAGAATGCTCTGCTTGTCATGTTAGCCACTCAGTAACATCCTTGACCCTGGCACAAGGGAGGCAACATATCATGATGTTCCATCTGCATCTGCAGAAACAGTGTGTCCCCGTCACCATTGCTGTCTCACTCTTTTTTGTCCCTCTCCCCACCCTCTGCTGCTATTTGTGGTACCAGCCACTGACCTTTGTGACAGTTTTCCACAATTAAAACTGTCTTTGTTTTTTCAGAAAATGAAAATACAAGCACAAAGTGTTTCGGCAGATATTAAACAAATAGACCTTGATGTTAATCGCACTTTTAGAAACCACATCATGTTTCGGGATCGATATGGAGTGAAGTAAGTAATATAATTTCTGGTAGAGAGGTAAAGATTATGGAAACTGCTGCAGCTCCGCCCCCTATTTTCAACAGTATTTAAAATATGGGCTTTGTCCATGGCTGTGTCACCATCACTTCAGTTCCACTGCTAAGAGCCACAGATGTGCACTTGACAACTCAAAAAAGAACAAGTATATTAGCAATATCATTAGAAGCTGGTGTTTGAACCCAGGTCTTCTAATTCATGGCAAATATTTTGGAATCATTTTCACATTTGGTTGTTTTCTGTTGTCTTAGTGCTATTGTTGACACTTCCAACACATTTCCTATCAACCTGGTTAGCATTTATTGGCACTAGCATAATTTATCTGAAATATAAATTTAGTACAGAGCTGGTAACATCCTCACATATAATATGTGACGTCACTGGCCTTGCAACATCTATTTCCTGCTGACTTGGGGAGGCCCACCCACTGTCAAATCTGACCAGAGGAGGCCATGTTGGTTTTTAACAAAATTTACAAGTTCTCATGTCCAGAAACTTCAGGAGTGCTCTCCTCAGATCTCACAAGGAGTCCTTGGATCTCCCCAGCCTTGACCTTGTCTCTTGGACTTGGCACTGATGTCAGCTGCTATAGCTCTGCCCAATTACTGGACTGTTACTTTGCAACTCCAGCATCTTAACACTTCCTGCCCAATTTCTGTTCTTGCCCACTCTCCCTGACATCAGTCTTGTTGGCTTCAAGAGGAAGGTTGACACAAATTATTTAAATGAGGCCTGTAAGTTAAAACGGCCTGAGCCTGCAGAGTTCCCTAATGGATCCCCGTTGTGCCTGGCCATTTTAACTTGCTCCCAGTTAAAATCAAGGCCAATCTGTTTTCAGATTGAGTTGCATTTTAATAGCAACAATTTATATTTATATAGTGCCTACAGTACAATAAAACTTTCCAAGGCCCTTCACATGAGCATTGTAAAACAATATGACACAGAGCAACATGGTTAGATGAAGTCAGATGACCAAAAGCTTGGTCAAAGAGTGTCTTAAAGGTGAAAAATTAGGTAGAGAAGTGTGGGGAAAGATTGCAGAGCACAGGGTTCAGGAACTGAAAGAATGGTCACCAGTGGTGGAACAATTCAAATAAGGGATACCCAAGAGGCCAGAATTAGGTAAGTTCAGAGACCCCAAGGGTTTATGCTATTCAAATAAGAATGTTTGATTTCAGTAAAAGGAAGATAAAACAAGAAAATTATTATTATCCTTTATAAATCTTGTTTATGCCTCAGCTAAACTTTGATTGCCGTCCTGAGCACTACATCTTAGGAAGGCTGTCAAGGCCTTAAGATGTTGCAAAGAAGGTTTACCAGGTTGATGCCAGGGATGAATGACTTTGTTTATATAGGGAAATTGGAAATGCTGGGATTATCCTCCTTTGAGGTGGTCTGAGAGTCACAAAGATATTAAAATTAACTGATATTGGAGGCATAACTGTAGTGTAGATGATGTTCCATTGTCATGAGAAACTTTTCACAAGAGAAGTTTTCCAAGATGCAAGCGATGGATATGCTGCCAGCATAAAAATCATCATGTTGGACCTGGCTTTGGGTGATTGTGTATGACTTTGCACTAATTGCGATACACTGTTTGTGTGTGTGCCAGTGCTTTAACATGTCTTTACATGGTTTTTCTGTTGCTGCTGAGCTATCCTGGAGTATGAATTTCTCAAAAGTGGTAAATAACTCAATTGGAGATCCATTTTCATAATTTAAAAACAAAGCATTCGAGTTTCAGCTATCAACAAATTTGACTAATTTATGGCTATCGGTATGCATGAAAGGTGAAGAATTCTTCATGCTGTTGTAGCAAATACAAGCAACATCAGTAGCATTTAAAGGAAATGCATTTTTCTATTTTTGTTCTGACCACATGGGTTCAATATCTGGCTCAGATATGTGGTATGTTAAACAATGTCATTGAGACTGATCTGTAGCATAAATAAAATGTTGGGGTTTGTATAGCAATGACTACACTACTTCGGCTCTTTCAACAGCCAATTGTGCACCAGAGAAAAACTCTCAAAAATGTACTTTTTTAAGTAAAGCTGTCTTATTGTGAGAGAACTATGAAATGTTGCATCACGCTGTATATATTTGGTCACGCGAAAGCAAGTAGGTATGAACGAAAAAGATAGCTATTAAAAATACGCCAATGTAGGGTGATGTTCTTATGAGCTTATGTTACTGCAGGGAAGTGAGGTTTCACAGCTACTGTAACTTTGCTGTACAAATTTGCACCAAAATGACAGTAAGCCATGCTAAGGCCATCCAAGCATACTCTGTCAGCAAAGATGAAAATAACATTTTGAGATGGGGTAAAATGACTGCAGCAACAGTGAAAATAAATGTGACATTGAAGTCATTTAAGAAAAGCAAGTGTTTGGGAGTCTGAGAGTACAACATAAAATACTAAGAACTGTATTTGTTTGAGATTGTTGTAATAGAGTGTATAATTGAATCTGGATATTGAGGCTCCACACATCTATGATATTTGTGGGGATCTGGAAAACGTGAAACACAATTAAGATTAAATTCTCTTCAGCTTCTCCACTCTGTCTCATTTTTGGTGTCCACATCCCATCAGATCCTTGTGACCTTTACCCTTAAAACCAATTTGCACTATAAAGGAATTGAAGCCTGCGCTCCCAACCTCATTTAGCATTTTCTGAACTGATTGAGAACTTATTTTGGGAATTCAAAGCCAAGATGTGCAGTCATCAGCAGATAATTCCAGCAACATATGGATTTTAGCCTAATCCGTTCTGTGAAAACATTGACTGAGATATGACTGATCATCTGGAGTTGGACTCGTAGCAGGAGAGTTGGTAGAACTGTCGGAAGAGAAGCCCAAAATCTTCCTGATACTGGTATATTTCAAAATGCGGGAGCAGTGCCTGAGTTAGGTAGGTAATTAGTCCAAATAACTGGCCTTTTAATGGCAATTTTATGCCCCTATCAGAATTAAACTGGCAATGGAACAGCACCAGTTCCTGATATGTATCTTGAGGCAGCCTCCCAGTGGGGTAAGCTTCCTTCCCAAAGGCTCTATGTCCCATGGAGGGGGCCCCCCGGGAAAGTTATGACTGCTCCTGGATTCCAAGGCTGGAATCAAATGTAACCTGCCTGCCTGACACCATGACATTAAAATGATTCTCTACCAGTCCTTCAGAGACTCAATATGTCAGTGTCTCCTTCTCCGTGCAGTCTCGGCAGAGGCTACCTCTAGCGCTTCTCGGCCTTTTGGCTAAGATCAAGTGTAGTATCGACATGCTGTACTTTGTTGAAGTCATTAGGTTACATTTTAGCTTCATTTGAAGCAATTTTTTAAAGTGGAATCTCAGCCTTTTGGCTAAGATGCAAATGAGATCAAGTCTTGGAGGAGGAGCTATACCTACTCCAATCAGCTTGGATCATGTAGATCAAGTCCAAGACAGGTGGTGAGAGGCCTGTCTTGTCAGCTTGGATCGGGAATGTCCCAACTTGTTGGGACTCTGAATTGGATTTGATTTGATTGGATTGAATTGGAATAAAGTTTTAAAAAAACGCTGCTGAAATTACAGGGAGGAAGCTGCAGGGAAGTAGCAGCATTTGAAATCGAAAGCTCAGGGAAGATGTTAAATCTGTTCTCAACTTTTAAATTCTTGATCTGTTTGGCTGAGTCCAGCACAATCTCTGCATCTTTATACCGGTATAGAATTCAAATGAAAATAAACCAGAAGCTACTACTCACTTTTCAGCTTTTTTTGATGGCTGCTCGTGGAACCAAGTCGAGCAGGTTACTGATTCTTTGTCTGCTGAAAGGTGATCAAAACCCTGGTCTCTGGTAATTTTTAAAGAGCATTGTATAGGAGGAGAGAGAGATTTAGGGAAAGAATTCTAAGGCTGAGGAAGCTAAAGACATACCCACCAGTTGTGAAGCGATTAAAAATCAGGGATGAACAAGAGCTAGATTTGGAGGAGCACAATTAAGTTGGAGCATTATAGGGCTGAAGGAAGTTTTACAAGCAGGAAGGAGGCAAGGCTGTGGAATTATTTAACAGCAAGGATGAATTTTAAAATCAAGGTATTGCCAGACTGGGCATCTAGATAGGTCAGCAAGCAGCAGGTGAGTGGGATAGTGTGAGTTATTATGGGCAGCAGTGTTTTGGATGAACTCCAGTTTATGGAAAATAAACGCATTATTACAATATTGCAAGACACTGGTTAGTTTGCTTATGTATTTAAGCTTAAACATTGAAATGACAGTAATATCCAGTATGTAGACCTCTTTGTTTCCTTAACCAACAAACTTTTGGGATAAAATCTAGAATTTTTAAGATGGACTAAACTGGATTTGCAGAAAAAACTTTTATGCAGCTGTGACCATAACTGTCGATGTATGGAGATAGTTAATGACTGAATTAAAACACACTTAAACCCTGAGCTCATAAACTATTTGGTATGCACTTCTGTAGTATCATTGGAATCCCTTGATTGAGTTACAGCTTTTGAACTCATACCACAACATCCATTTTTCTGGGTTATTTAAAGATTGATGCAGCCTAACACAGATGTATTACTGCAAACTAAATGCAAATTCAGTGAACATTGTAATAATTATCTGCACAGCATGTGGCAAATGAATGACACATAAGATGAATTAGATCAAAGAAAATTACTCCAAAATACTGAGCAAGTTCTATGCGAAGACAAAAGTTGAGATTAATAACGGACTGTAGTATACCTTTAGATGTTACAGTTGCTAATGGTAAAACATAATAAAGATACTTTGATGGTTTAGGAGTATTTGCACTGTAGGAAAAAAAATGATGAAACAATGTCAACACTATACTTCAGTGCTATCACAATCCCTGTATAATGTCTCTTCTTCAATAATTTTCTGACACTCTACTTAAGTACAGTTGAAAGTACACCAATATATGTACTGATTCAGTAAAGCTGTTGAGACAATATTAAAGACAAAACAGAAGAAAAATGTAGGCAAAGTGTCTTTTTTCCTCCTATAAATATTCTGACTTTTTTGAGTTTGGCTTCTTTACCTATTCATGGTGAGCTCCTGGCCTGGAATGCACTTGCCTGCAGAAACTTTCTTTTAGCAGGAAGTAAGAAATAATGCATAGCTGCAGCTCTTAAATGTTTTGCCATCCTAGGGCATTATTCACACAGCAAAACAGTCAGGCTGCTCAGCAGGAAGTGGTTACATGAGTCAACACAGTCTCAATCATCGAGAGATGAAGAGAAGGGTAAAAACCTCAGAAAATCTGCTATGGTAATACTAGTTATCATTCCATGACAACAAATCAATGGGCAAAATATGCAGGCCTACAACCACTTCCTTTCGTATCCTGACTGAGGCTGCATACCAAGCCCTCAGAAACCAGTTCTTCAACTGGCCTCACATGCAAATATTACAGTAGGCTACACTTTATTATTGCCACATGAACTGCTTCACTCTCACCTCACCTCAAGTACAGCTCATTTATCCAAGTTTGAATCTCACATGTAATGAGATCCGGAGCTGAGTGGCCCTGGCAGAACCCAAATTAAGCGTCATTGAGCAGGCGACTACGAAGCAACTGCCGCTTGATAGCACTGTTGATGATTCCTGTCTATCATTTTCCTGATGATCAAGAATAGCTTGGTGGGGCAATAAATGGCTGAGTTCAATTTAACCTGCTTTTTGTTTACAGACATGCCTGGGCAATTTTCCACATTGCTAGTTAGTGATATTTCAAAATCTGGAGCACAAGCCTTCAGTAATATTGTCAGGGCCCATAGCCTTTACAGTATCCAGTTCCTTGAGCACTTTCTTCATATTACATGGAATGAATTGAAATGGCTGAAGTCTGGCATCTGTGATGCTGGGAACCTCCAGAGGAGGCCAAGATGCATCATCCACTTGGCACTTCTGGTTGAAGATTGTAGCAAATGCTTCACCATTTATACTCCTCCATCATTGAGGATTATAATATTTGTGGAGCCGCCTCCTTCAGTGAATTGGTTCATTTTCCATCACGCATTCGTGGCTGGATTGGCAGGACTGCAGAGCTTAATCAGTTGATTGCGGAATCGCTTAACTCTGTCTATCATTTGTTTTTTGTGCTGTTTGGCATACAGGTAATCCTGTGTTGTAGCTTCACCAGATTGATACCTCATTTTTAGGTATGCCTTGCTGCTCCACATGGTAGTTGGTTGCAACAACCACCCCGTGGGGATGATTCCTGTCTATCATTTTCCCACCCCACCTACCTAAATGAATTTCGGGACCTGGATTGTCAGGATCCTTATGGACAACACCAACAACAGCAGAGCTGAACGTCGCACTACTATCATAGCTCTGGAACCATCTCACCACACATTGAGTGAGATACAACTGGCAGGAAAGGTCAGCTTAAAGAACGAGGCAGTGGATACAGCTTCTTCTGGAAAGGCAAACCAGAAGAAGAACATCATCTCAGTGGGGCCAACTTTGCCATAAAAAACAAATTGGTTTCCAACCCCCTGCGGGATGAGCAGACACCTCATGACCTTACAGCCTTACCTTGCTCCAGAAGCAGCACATCACAGCCATCAGTGCCTTTGCCCCAACCCTAGACGCAACGGGCAAGACAAAAGAGGCATTCCTACTCCAACCTGAACAATCACTGTCCCACATCCCGAAACAAGACAAGCTGATCCTCTTCGGTGATTTCAGTGCTGTAGTCGGGAGGGATGCAAACCTTTGGAAAGGCATGTTAGGCAAAGAAGGGTTGGGGAAAACAAACACCAGTGGAGTCCCCCTCACTATAAAATGTTTAGAACATGATCTGGTCATTACGTGCACCCTGTTCTGCCAAAGGGGCGAGCAGAAGACCTCATGGCAACACTGCCACTCCAAGCACTGGTATCTAGTGGTCTAAATATCATTGTCCAAGCAAGGGATCGCAAAGATGTCCACATCATCCACACCATGAGTAAAGCTGCGACTGCTGAACTGACTACCGACTCATTCGCTCTACCATCTTCATCAGATGGGCCCAAACCAGCAGAGGCAGAAAAATCTCTGGCGTTGAAGACTCAGTGTCCCTGGACTCGAAGATCCTGAGATGACCGACAACTCAGCTGGCGCCTCAGAGCTAACCTGGCGATGACCAACGAGCCAGAAGTGCAGAATGCCCACAAGACCTGGTCCACCTTAAAAGCCACTATAGTCAGTACCTGCCTTTGACCAGGAAGTAAGAAGATTGGTTAGATAAGAACAATCAGGAGATCCAGGCAATGGTTTTGCTTCCAGCTACCTCACCATACTGTCTTCCATGGACTATCCTTTGTCCCTTCGTAATTCTCATCTAAATACAACCCTCCTATCTTAGATTTTTCTAATCAATCATAATACTCTTATTTTTGATTTTCCTTATTTGGCTTTTCTATTCCAACGTATGAGTCTTTTTCATTTTGCAGTTCTTGCCTCTTTCATTGTGTGTTTGTTTCTCAATCATACTCTTTTTCTTTTGTCTCTCTTTCAGTTTGTCTCTCATGTTTGTCTCTGTCTCATTCTGCATTTTCTCTGTAGTTTCTGTCTCATATACTCTATCCCACACACACTTTTTTTCTGTCTGTTTTTATCTTTATTCCTCTGATAATTTATTCTCTCCCCCTCCGTATTTCACTCTGTGTCTGGTCTTGCTCACTGTCTTGCTGCCTCTACGTATCCCACACTAGAAACATGCCATCACTGGCTTAATTCCAAACATGAGGACTGGTCATAGTTCTCAAGTTTCTCAGAATATCCCAGCAGCCATTTTGAAAACAGAGCAGGCAAATACAAGTGTCTTGTGATCATTTTGCTGCTAGTTATGTGTTTATTACTGAGATTCCTGGAGATCAAGATCTACCAAATAGTATTAATTTCCAGCAATGACTGAAGCTTGAGTTTTGTTTTCATTTTTATTACATTGACAAATATCAGACTGGTTAATCCTAAAGTTCAATCTGCCACAGTTCTCCAGGCTGCTTGGGTCAAGGGTTTCAAATTTTTTGGCAAGCACATACTCTGCATTTAAGATAATGTTCAGATTGCTACTTCCTTTCTTTTGAAATCTTATAGGTATCTAAATTAAGCCTTGCTTAAAGCTTTCAATACCAATCCCTATATGGGTAAAAGCAATCCAAGTCTTTTATGCAGACCATTCAACAAGAACTATAACTGTTTTAGCTCACTGTATTTTAATTTGTGTGAAACTACAATGGTCAACATATTATTACATTTCACTCTGCAGACATGTAAAGAAGTTAATTTGTTTACACAATTGTTTGACAGATATAAATGCTAGAATTTCACCAGGCCAAGATTTCATGTGTTAGCAAGCAATCCAAATTAACATCCCAAAAAAGGATATTATGGGTCCATTTTAAAATTTTAAGATCATGCTTTGTTTTTAGGTAGGAATTTTGACTGAGCAGGAAGTCCTTTTCTCCGTGGTGTTGTAACTTAAACATTTTGAAACATCTGTATATTTAAGCACTTCAAAATATTCTACAGTGAGGACCAAAGTGTTATCAAAGGTGTAAACTGTACCCATTGATGCTGAATGGGTTTTAGTTGTATTATATACTCAATAGAACATTGAAACAGAACTCAACAATATCTGGTCATTGTTTTGCGCTGACCCTTGTTTCCAAGGTCTCTAACCCATATTACAGGACTTGCTTGCATGCCGTAAGTACACGTTCATTGCAATTTTCAAGATTTGATCACATCTGATATTTAATATGCTCAAACAATAAGCCTCTACCATAACTTCAGAACAGAACTCCTACTATACTGGTGTTTACATTTTTCTATTTCCCATACCAACCATCCTTTCTGAGTGATATTGACTGTTTATCCCAAATTAGAAGCAGGATTCTTTTTTGGCCTGCTGCCCACTCATAACTGGAATCACTTAGTGGCTTAATTCACTGCCACTATATTGGCACCCCATCCTTATTTTTATTAGTTCTTAATTGAACTTATAATTGAAACTGGCTTTTAATTGGATGGTATTTATATAAAAATACTTGTCTATCAGTCTCAGAATATAAAATATACAAATACCAAGAATAGGAAATATTCTTTATCTCTGCTGTTCTAAATTGCATTATTCCTAATTATGATTAATTTTCTTTAAACAGACAGCAAGCTTTGTTTCATGTACTGGCTGCCTATTCTGTATATAACACGGTAAGAAAATGAAGCTGTGTTTACGTCCTGAGGTATAATAATATTTGTAGTTAATATAAAAAATTCAATATGCAAATGTAAACTTGCAGTTTCAAACCATTTACATTGCAGATTTGTAGATTTGAATCTTAAAGACATTGGATTTATCTTTCAACCAAATGTATGAATCCAATACTGTGGCACAGCGTTAGCACTGCTGCCTCACAGCACCAGGGACTGGGATTCGCTTTCTGGCTTAGGTCACTGTCTGTGTGGAATCTGCACGTTTTCCCCTTGTCTGCATGGGCTTCCTCCAAATACTCCAGCTTCTCCCACAGTCCATAGATGTGCCATTGGCCATGCTAAATTCTCCCTCGGTATACCCGAACAGGCACCTGAGTGTGGCGACTTTGTTGCAGTGTTAACGTAAACCTACTTGTGACACTAATAAGTAGACTTCAAAAGAGTATGAATTTTGGAAGTAACATATTCCAATCACAAACAAGAATCTTAAGCTTACACAAAGACAGTCACATCACAATGGTAAGAAGAAAGACCTGGCTAAGGTTGATAGCATAAATAGGCTAAAACAAGAGCAATAATTTTAAATTGGAGTATTAGCAATCAGTATAATTTAGCAAGAATTCAGATGAAGGATGATGCAAGTTCGGGTGCGAGCAACAGCATTTTGGATGAGAAGCTAGGATAAGATAGATCAGCAAAGGAAATGTTGAAATAGCCATTGAGCTGATGGCAGAGACATGGATCAGGGATTCAGTGGGAGATGGACTGAGGCAGGGACAAAAGTGGACAAGGTACAAATAGACTATCTTTATGAGAATATGTGGGGTTGGAACTTCAACTTAAAGTATATCAAGTTCCTGAATAGTCTGGTTCAGCTTGAGACAATGGCCAGAAAACTGAATAGAGTCAGTGGCAAGAATAAAAAGCTAGTGCTGGGGCCCAAAATGATGGCATTAGTCCACTCAGTGTTTAGCTTAAGGAAAATTCAGCTCCTCCAAGGTTGGCTATTAGACAAACAATGGTCAATAAAGAGCTCAAGAGAGGCAATGGAGATAGTCTTGAGTGTTGTTAGCTTACAGAGGGAAATTGACCCTGTTGTGGACTACATTGTTAAGGGCTGTACCTAAATGGGGAAGAACTAAAGCAGCAATTTATCCGAAGTACGTACTTCAAATAATTTGATGCCAAGTCAGATAAGGAGAGGTTAGCATTACAGACCAAAAGCTTGATCAAAACAGTATTTTTAATTACCATTTTTGAGGGGAAAGAGAGGGAAATAGAAATGTGGTTTAGATAGAAAATTCTAGAACTTGGAATTAAGCCAGCTGAAAATTGGAATGATCAAAATCAGGATAGAAACTTGTTTGAAGAGACTGATGCTTTTCCATGTTACATGGGGCGGCACGGTGGCACAGCAGTTAGCACTGCTGCTTTACAGCACCAGGGACCTGGATTCAATTCCCGGCTTGGGTCACTGTCTGTGTGGAGTTTGCACATTCACCCCGTGTCTGCGTGGGTTTCCTCCAGGTGTTCAGTTTCTTCCCACAATGTGAAAGACGTGTTGGTCAGGTGCCGGACTGTGGCGACTAGGGAAATTTCACAGTAACTTCATTGCAGTGTTAATGTAAGCCTTACCTGCGATAATAAATAAACTTTAAAACTTTAAAACATGGATAAAGAGAGAGCACGAATTATATGGACATGATAAAAAGTTAATGTTGCTGTTCATTTTTCCAACATCATAGAATATACAGTTTGTTGAATACAATTTGTATCTCCTCTGTCATTTATTCTGGTAAGGTTTAAGTTTTACATACTTTTTCCTGTAAGCAATAGCTTTTTTAATTTTCTATCTCATCTAGTTTATAATTAATTGCTTGCTTCTTAGGGCAACATCAGATACAGTATGGTAAGAATTTAAGAGTAAGAAATTAATCATCCCTCTTTTCACAGGAGGTGAGCTACTGTCAAGGAATGAGCCAGATCGCAGCCATTCTACTCATGTATTTGAATGAAGAGGATGCATTTTGGGCGCTAAGTCAATTACTGACTGATCAGAAACATGCAATGCACGGTAAACACCTTAGTAGCCTGACAGGATGATGAATGTTATCAGTACCTTAGCTTCCTGATCAAGTTTTGGAAACTCATGTTGTTCATTTATGCCTCTCACAGTAACTATTGCAAGTTTTAAAAGTCTTCAGCATGAAATGCTAGTGCATGTCCCTTTTTGTGTTCTGTCCCTTTTTGTGTTCTGAGTCTGTATTGGAATTTTCCAAATAGATGTGTTCAGACTCAGCATTGAGTTGAGCACATAAATTAAGCTGACATTTCGATGCAGTATTGAGGCTACATTATTGGGAAGCCATGAGTTAAATGGGTTGTAAAACCAAGGCTGTGCCTTTCTACTTAGATTAATGTAAATTCTCCCATAAAACTCATCTAAGAAGCCCAATGATTTCCTGACCAACATTCAGTCTCACTAATATCCTGAAAAATATATTATCTGGTCATGCATTTATTTTCTCTTTGGGGTAAGATGTGTGCAATTTAATAGCCATGTTTGTGTGCAACAAGAACTGTATTATTCAAAATGAAGTGCATTAGAAAATCCTAAGGATTTGATACATAAATGCACATCCATTCTTTCCTTATCTTCAAAGTAAAATAGGAAGAAACTTGCAGTTGATTTAAATAATACTCACATCTGGAATGTCCAGACTATGGCCCGTGGAGCCACATGCATGATAATGTATGGGATATTGCATGCTGCATCTCCATAACTTCTCAGGATGTTCTCCTCATAAAAGCTGTTTCCCACTCAAGTCACCAGATTGTGCAGTCAACTATTTTTCCTGTTTGCATGTTAATAAATGATTCCCTATGTTAACTGAAACCCATCATTTCAGATCTTCCTCCTACCAGCCATTCCAGTGACATCACTGGCACAGAGACACTGGGCTGCATATCATTGGAGGTGGATGACTTTCCACCCAGAAGTAAAGTCAGCGTGCAGCTGACTTTCTCAGCTCCTTTCTCCCCACACCTTAACATACGGCAGGCTGACTAAACAGCCTGCCAGTGAGACACCTGTCCCTCACTAGGAAGGGATTCCCACCCTGCCAGCTGATTAGCTTGGCCACCAACTGCAATAGTCCCAGCAGCGCCAAGAGCACAATGGTGAGTGCCGTCAGACCTGTAGCCAGTTCTAAAAGGAAGGCTCAATGGTTCCCAGAGCAAGGTGAGTCCAGGGTATTGGTCAAGTGGGGTTTGGGAGCTTGGGGAGGGAGCCAGTGTGGTGGGAGAGGCGATTTTAGAGAGTAGGAAGAAGGGTATGGGGGTTATTTTAGGGGGCTAAGCCCAGATGCACAAAGGCATCCCACTGAAGAACATAAGAACATAAGAAATAGGAGCAGGAGTAGGCCATCTAGCCCTTCGAGCCTGCCCCGCCATTCAATAAGATCATGGCTGATCTGTCGCTGCTCAGTTCCACTTTCCCGCTTTCTCCCCATAACCCTTAATCCCCTCTCTTATCAAAAACCCATCAACCCACGTCTTAAAAATATTTAGCGAGGCAGCCTCCACCACTTCAACGGGCAGAGAATTCCAGAGATTCACCACCCTTTGAGTGAAGAAGTTCCTCCTCAACTCCGTTCTAAACCGCCCCCCTTTTATCTTGAGGCTGTGCCCCCTAGTCCTACTGTCTTTTTTGAGCGGGAAGAGTCTCTCCACCTCTATCCTATCCATCCCATTCATCATCTTATACGTCTCAATGAGATCTCCCCTCATTCTTCTAAACTCTAACGAGTACAAGCCCAGTTTATTCAGCCTCTCCTCATAGCTCAACCCCCTCAACTCCGGTATCAGCCTAGTAAACCTCCTCTGCACTCCCTCCAAGGCCAAAATATCTTTGCGCAGGTGCGGCGCCCAAAACTGCACACAGTACTCCAGCTACGGCCTCACCAATGCCCTATACAGCTGCAGCAAGACCTCCCTACTTTTATATTCAATCCCCCTCGCTATGAAGGCCAGCATCCCATTCGCCTTCCTGACCACCTGCTGCACCTGCAAGCTGGGTTTTTGCGACTCATGCACAAGGACCCCGAGGTCCCTCTGCACCGTCGCCTGCTGCAGTTTTTCGCCCCGTAAGTAATAGTCCTTCCTACCATTCTTCCTACCAAAGTGGACCACCTCGCACTTGCCAACATTAAATTCCATTTGCCATTTCCTGGCCCATTCGCCCAGCCTACCTAGATCCTTCTGCAGACTCTCCACACCCTCCGCACAATTTGCCGTTCCCCCAATCTTGGTGTCATCAGCAAATTTCGACACCCTACACTCGGTTCCCTCCTCCAGATCATCTATATAAATGGTAAAAAGCTGAGGCCCCAGCACCGACCCCTGGGGCACTCCACTAGTAACACCCTTCCTTTCCACCCTTTTAAAAACTTTTGTATGCATGTATGTAGATGCATATGTGTCCGTGTCCTGCATGCAGCTAGTACTGATGCAATGATTGTTGGTAACATCGTTCTGGTCAAGATGTACAAATGTTTATTTAAATAGTTATAATGGGAACTGTTAATACAGTCCCACTACCGATACATCCACGCTTAACGTGGGTTGCTGCCCATATCAGATAAATAATACTACCATTTGTTGTTTCTGCAGCACCAATTATAAAGGGGCTTCCTGTAATATGTAAAGCACAGTTACTATTTTGGGCATATCGATAATTATTTACCTATTTAAAAACCTCTATTGATTTCAGGCATAGTTGGGTCCTTAAACATTTTCAATCAGCTGTTTGAACTTTGTTAAAAATCTGTTTTAGGACCGTATTTTTGCTACCAAGGCAAGTAGCTGTCATCAGGTAATTTTCCAACTCACTGGGCCCGCCTCAGTAAAAAAAGACCCCAAATTGCGCAACTTGTCCACCGCGGGGGTGTGGGGATTTCCATTCCAGAAATACTTTGATTTTAAAATTCTTATTCATGTTTTTAATTTCCTCTATATCCTCATCCCTCTCAATGTCTGTAATCTCTTCCAACCTACAAACCCTTTGAGATATTGGGTGACTGTGGAGTTTGAACATTCTCCCGGTATCTGCGTGGGTTTTTTCTTGGTGCTCCGGTTTCCTGCCACAGTCCAAAGATGTGCAGGTCAGGTTGATTGATTATGCTAAATTGCCCCTTAGTGTCCCAAGATGTGTAGGGTAGGGCAATTAGCACGGCAAATTTAAGGTGGTTATGTGGATAGGGTTTAGGTGGGATGAGTTGTCGGAGATTTGGTGCAAACTCGATGGACCGAATGCTTCTGCTCTGTGGGGATCCAATGAGCTTTCCCGCCCTCCCTCACCCAAGATATCCTCAACTGCAGCTACCATCTGCTATTCTGGAGTGATGTTTCAAAGCAGACAATGGGTGTCCCCACTGGTTAGCAGTGCATCTCTGTAGGTTCTCCTTCAGTCAGACTGGGAACAGCGGGAGTTCCCATTTCCCAGTGATGACAGCAGAAGACAGAAACCCTCAACTCATTTGAAAGGTACCTGGATTTACACTTAAAGTGCTACAATCTGCAAGACTATGGACTGGATGCTGGAAGATGGGATTAGAAAGGGCAGCTAGTTTTTTTAATTTCAGCCATGCAGACACAATGGGCTGAATAGTCTCTTTCTGTGTCATGCCCTCTGTTACCCTAAACTCTCAGAACCTCAGCATTGAACTTCCCTCTAACCATGGATCACTCTACAATTGTACTTCACCTCCCATCTGCACATATTGACCTTCCCTATGTGGTCCAACTTCCACACTCTGTTCCCACAAACCCTTGTAGGTCTACCATGACACACCCTCCCTTAGTCAGCCATGCCCCATTTCCCTTAGCACAGCTAGCACCCCATCTCAGAACATCAATACCTCCCCTCCTACGGTCCTATAAAGTTACTACTCAGTCCAGATTTAACAAGAAGATAACCTGACCTACTACATGCCACCTTTAACCAGGCATATGTTTCTCATCAGCTACGGAGCTAATTGCAAAGCAAAAAGCATTTTAATGAATCTGCATGACAGGCAACACTGCAGGAATATAAAATTGGTAATCGGTGAGTGCCAACAGCAAGCCTCAGGAAAAGTTATCAAAAAGGAAGACGAAAACTGGAGAAGCAGGAGGGCACAGAAAGAGTGGAGCTGATCATAACAATAGCAAGGCCAAGGCAAAAAGAAGTCAAGGAATTTAAGGCAAAATGACTGCTGAATTTAAGATAACATAGGGAACAGCTAATAGCAGTGCCAAACAGGTATAGTAGACAGGATAAAGGAAATGATGGAGAGTAAACAAAATAGCAGAAATAAAGACAGATCAAATTTTACATGCCATTGCGCCTCCACTCCCCAGTGGACTATCGGGAGAGAGGGTCGGGAATATAGAATTGTGTCGTGCCCATCATCTGCCCACCTACACTGATAATTTACAGCAGCAGTGTAGAAGTTGGACAGCCCACCCATTTTTGGGCCAATTAAAACTCCTCAGTCACCAGGTAATGGCAAATTAAGGGGCCTTACACCACTTTACTAATCGGAAGGGATTCACATGACTGGGCCTACCTAGCCACTTGGTAGAGGAGGTTCCTCCTTTTTCTGGCCTCCTGTGCCTCACGGAAGGGTGTGCCTGACTGGCCCTGGAAAGGCCATCCCACTTACCTTGAACTTAAGCCTCCAGCATCACTACTGATCAGAGTGTCATAGAAACCCTACAGTGCAGAAAGAGGCCATCTGGCCCATCGAGTCTGCACCAACCACAATCCCACCTAGGCCCTACCCCCATATCCCTACACATTTACCCGCTAATCCCTCTAACCTATGCATCTCAGGACACTAAGGAGCAATTTTAGCATGGCCAATCAACCTAACCCGCACATCCTTGGACTGTGGGAGGAAACCGGAGCACCAGGAGGAAACCCTCACAGACACGAGGAGAATATGCAAACTCCATACAGTGACCCAAGCCGGGAATTGAACCCAGGTCCCTAGAGCTGTGAAGCAGCAGTGCTAACCACTATGCTACCGTGCTGCCCATGTCTGCAGTCCCAGCAGTAGTCACATTCCCAGTGGTAAGATATTTGCTGGCCCTTTGATTATCCATGATGTGGAGATGCTCGCATTGGACTGGGATAAGCACAGTAAGATGTCTTACAACAGCAGGTTAAAGGGTTTATTTAGCAGCACAAGCTTTTGAAGTCTCAGCTTCTTTCTTCAGGTGAGTGAGGAGTTGCGTTCACAAACAGGGCATATACGGACACAAACTCAATTTACAAGACAATGGTTGGAATGCGAATCTTACAGATAATCAAGTCTTAAAGGAACTGACAATGTGAGTGGAGAGAGGGCCAAGCACAGGTTAAAGAAGTGTGTATTGTCTCCAGACAGGACAGCTAGTGAAATTTTGCAAGCCCAGACAAATTATGGGGGTTACAGACAGTGTGACATGAACCCAAGATTCTGATTAAGGCCATTCTCATGTGCGGAACTTGGCTATCAGCTTCTGCTCAGGGATTCTGCATTATGTGTCGTGAAGGCCGCCTTGGAGAACGCTTACCTGAAGATCAGAGGCTGAATGCCCATGACTGCTGAAGTGTTCCTTGACAAGAAGGGAAACACTCCTGCCTGGTGATTGTCAAGCGGTGTTCATTCATCCATTGTCGTAGCTTCTGCATGGTCTCCCCAATGTACCATGATTCGGGACATCCTTTCCTGCAGCATATCGGGTAGACAACATTGGCCAAGTCGCAAGAGTATGTATCATGTACATGGTGGATGGTGTTCTCCCGTGAGATTATAAGAACATAAGAAATAGGAGCAGGAGTAGGCCAACTAGCCCTTCGAGCCTGCCCCGCCATTCAATAAGATCATGGCTGATCTGTCGTGGCTCAGTTCCACATTCCCGCCCTCTCCCCATAACCCTTAATCCCCTCTCTCATCAAAAACCCATCAACCCGCGTCTTAAAAATATTTAGCGAGGCAGCCTCCACCACTTCAACGGGCAGAGAATTCCAGAGATTCACCACCCTTTGAGTGAAGAAGTTCCTCCTCAACTCTGTTCTCAACCGCTCCCCCTTTATCTTGAGGTTATGCCCCCTAGTCCTACTATCCTTTCTGAGCAGGAAGAGTCTCTCCACCTCTATCCTATCCATCCCATTCATCATCTTATACGTCTCAATGAGATCTCCCCTCATTCTTCTAAACTCTAATGAGTACAAGCCTAATCTATTCAGCCTCTCCTCATAGCTCAACCCCCTCAACTCCGGCATCAGCCTAGTAAACCTCCTCTGCACTCCCTCCAAGGCTAAAATATCCTTGCGTAAGTACGGCGCCCAAAACTGCACACAATACTCCAGCTGCGGCCTCACCAATGCCCTATACAGCCGCAGCAAGACCTCCCTACTTTTATATTCAATCCCCCTCGCGATGAAGGCCAGCATCCCATTTGCCTTCCTGACCACCTGCTGCACCTGCAAGCTGGGTTTTTGCGACTCATGCACAAGGACCCCGAGGTCCCTCTGCACCGTCGTCTGCTGCAGTTTTTCTCCACGTAAGTAATAATCCTTCCTACCATTATTCCTACCAAAGTGGATCACCTCGCACTTACCAACATTAAATTCCATTTGCCATTTCCTGGCCCATTCGCCCAGCTTATCTAGATCCTTCTGTAGACTCTCCACAATTTGCCTTTCCACCAATTTTGGTGTCATCAGCATATTTCGACACCCTACACTCGGTTCCCTCCTCCAGATCATCTATATAAATGGTAAATAGCTGAAGCTCCAGCACCGACCCCTGGGGCACTCCACTAGTCACCATCCGCCAATCCGAATAGCACCCATTGACCCCCACTCTCTGCCCCCTATTTGACAACCAGTCCTCTATCCACGCTAACACCCTACCCCCAACTCCATGCCCCCTGACCTTCTGTAATAACCTCTTGTGAGGTACCTTGTCAAACGCCTTCTGAAAATCCAGAAAGACCACATCCACCGGCTCTCCTCTATCCACGGCCCTAGACACATCCTCATAGAACACCAGTAAATTTGTCAGACACGACTTCCCTTTAAGGAAACCGTGCTGCGTCTGCTCTATCAAGCAGTTCGCCTCAAGATGCCTCGCTATTTCCTCCTTGATGACGGATTCTAACATTTTACCTACAACAGACGTTAAACTAACCGGCCTATAATTCCCCGCCTTTTGCCTGGCACCCTTCTTAAACAACGGCGTAACATTAGCTGTTTTCCAATCTTACGGCACTTCCCCGGAATCCAGCGACGTCTGGAAAATAACCACCAAGGCATCCACTATCACCTCCGCCATTTCTTTCAGGACCCTCGGATGCATTCCATCCGGTCCTGGGGACTTATCCACAATCAGCCCCTCCAGTCTGTCGAGCACCACCTCTCTAGTAACAGTAATGTCATCGAGACCCCCCAGTCCTACCACCTTTCCATCTCTAACATCCGGCAAATTATTCACGTCCTCCTCCGTGAAGACCGAAACAAAAAAGTTATTCAAGACCTCCGCCATATCCCCATCCCCTACCACTAAGTCCCCCTTCTCATCCTCTAAGGGACCAACGTTCACCCTAGCCAGCCTCTTCCTTTTTATATATTTATAAAAACTCTTGCTATCCTTTTTTATATTAAGCGCTAGCCCAGCTTCATAGTTTATCCTACCCTTCTTTATCAACTTCTTTGTCGATCTTTGTTGACATTTAAACCTCTCCCAATCCTCTTCTCGCCCACTACTCTTAGCTACTCTAAACGCCTCCGCTTTTAATTTAACACTTTCCTTCACCTCCTTCGTTATCCACGGCTTATTACCTCTCCTCCTACGGTCCTTTTTGACCATCGGAATAAATTTCCGCTGAGCACCAAGAAAGATCTCCTTAAAGATCCTCCACTGTTCCTCAGCAGACCTACCTTCCAACGCGCTCCCCCAGTCCACATTCGCCAATTCTTCTCTCATCCTACCGTACTCCCCTCTGTTCAAACAAAGGACGCGTGTCCGGGAACCCACTTTCTCCTCCTCCATCTGCACCAGAAACTCCACCATACAATGATCACTCTCCCCAAGAGGATCCTTCACCGCAAGTTCCCTAATTCTACCCGCCTCATTACATAGCACCAGATCCAAGATAGCTCGCTCCCTCGTCGGCTCCAACACACACTGTTCCAGGAAACTATCCCGGCAGCATTCCAAGAACTCCTCCTCGAGCCCACCGCGTCCAACATGGGTCGACCAATCAATATGCAGATTGAAATCCCCCATAACTATGGCCATCCCATTCCTGCACGCAGCACTTATTTGCGCGTTAACAGCCCGCCCCACCTCCAGATCATTATTGGGGGGCCTATAGACGACACCCACCAGCGTCTTCCTCCCTTTGCTGTTCCTAATCTCTACCCACAACGATTCCACCTTCTGCTCCTTGGCTCCAATATCATCACTCGCTACCACCCTGATGCTATCCTTAATCAGCAGAGCTACGCTCCCCCCTTTTCCCTCCTGCCTATCCTTCCTAAACACTTGATACCCCTGGACATTCAGCTCCCAGTTCCTGTCACCTTGCAGCCACGTCTCCGTAATGGCCACCAGATCATATCCATTTGTGTCGATCTGCGCCACCAACTCATCCACTTTATTCCTAATGCTTCGCGCATTCAGATAAAGCACCTTCATCCCAGCCTTCACCTGGACCTTATTTGCCAGAACGCCACCAACCATACTCACGCCCCTTACTCCCTCTATTATTGGGACATCCTCGGCCTCTATCCTTATCTGTACCGTCTCCTTAACTTTAGACCCCGTAATGTCACCTACCCTCACACCCTCCCCCCCCCCCCTAATTAGTTTAAAGCCCTGTCTACAGTATCCGTGTCGATGATCTGGCACGTCTTGCAGAGATTGCTGTGGCAGGGTTGTGTGGTGTTGTGGTCACTGTTCTGTAGGCTGGGTAGTTTGCTGTGGACAATGGTCTGTTTGAGGTTGTGCAGTTGTTTGAAGGCAAGAAGTGGGGGTGTGGGGATGGCCTTGGCGAGATGTTCATCTTCATCAATGACATATTGAAGGCTCCAGCAAAGATGTCATAGCTTCTCTGCTCCGGGGAAGTACTGGAGAACTGCAGGTACTCTGTCCACCATGTCCCATGTTTATCTTCTGAGGAGGTTGGTGAGGTTTTTCATTGTGGCATGTCGGATCTGTGAGAACATCCATGGTGGGGTTGCCCCGATGCTTGTGGGGGCCTGCCCCTCATGTCCACCGGGATTGGGGGCAAGTATTTTAAAAACTCTTTAAAGATGGTGCCCCGAGTACTTCCCCGGAGTGGAGAAGCTACGACATCTTCTTCAGAGCCTTCAACATGTCATCAATAAATTCAAACATCTCGCCAAAGCCATCCCCACACCCCGACTCCTTGCCTTCAAACAACTGCACAACCTCAAACAGACCATTGTCCACAACAAACTACCCAGTCTTCAGGAGAACAGTGACCACGACACCACACAACCCTGCCACAGCAACCTCTGCAAGATGTGCCAGATCATCGATATGGATGCCATCATCTCACATGAGAATGCCATCCACAGGTACACGGTACTTACTCTTGTTACTTGGCCAACATTGTCGACCTGATATGCTGCAGGAAAGGATGTCCTGAGGCATGGTACGTTGGGGAGACCATGCAGACACTACAACAACTGATGAATGAGCACCACTCAACAATCACCAGGCAAGACTGTTCCCTTTCTGTTAGGGAACACTTCAGCAGTCACGGGCGTTCAGCCTCTGATCTTTGGGTAAGTGTTCTCCAAGGTGGCCTTCATGACATATGACAACTCAGAATTGCTGGGCAGAAACTGATAGCCAAGTTCTGCACGCACAAGGACGGCCTCAACTGGGATCTTGGGTTCATGTCACACTATCTGTAACCCCCACGCTTTGCCTGGGTTTGCAAAACCTCACTGACTGTCCTGGCTGGAGACAATACACACCTCTTTAATCTGCGCTTGGCTCTCTTTCCACTCACTTTGTCTGTACCTTTAAGACTTGATTACCTGTAAAGACTCATTCCAACCATTGTCTTGTAAATTGAGCTTGCGTCTGTATGTGCCCTGATTGTGAACACAACTCCTCACTCACCTGAAGAAGGAGCCTGAGACTTCAAAAGCTTGTACTGCTAAATAAACCTGTTGGGCTTTAACTGGTGTTGTGAGTCATTTGATTAGAGGCAGATCTTGAGGAGAGACATCTTCCTTCATGGGAGTGGAAGCCGACACTTGGAAAACAAAAAAAAACACTGCGGAAAATGAGTGCACAGGCAACAATGTGAGAGCAAAGACAGGTAAAAGAGATAATGCGTTTCTCATTCGAAATGCTCATAATATAAAACCTTTCCATTATAGAATCATAGAAAAACTACAACACAAACAGACGCTTCGGCCCACAAGTTGCGCCGATCTTATCTCTATGTACTAGGCTTACCAAAAACCTCAATCCTATTAAATCCCATGTACTCATCCAGAAGTCTCTTAAAAGACCCTAATGAATCTGCCTCCACCACCACTGACGGCAGCCAATTTCACTCACCCACCACCCTTTGAGTGAAAAACTTACCCCTGACATCTCCTCTGTACCTACTCCCCAGCACCTTAAACCTGTGTCCTCTTGTGGCAGCCATTTCAGCCCTGGGGAAAAGCCTCTGAGAGTCCACCTGATCAATACCTCTCTTCATCTTATACACCTCTAACAGGTCCCCTCTCATCCTCCGTCTCTCTAAGGAGAAAAGATCGAGCTCTCTCAACCTGTCCTCATAAGGCATGCCACCCAATCCAGGTAACATCTTTGTAAATCTCCTCTGCAACCTTTCAATAGCTTCCACATCCTTCCTGTAATGAGGTGACCAGAACTGAGCATAGTACTCCAAGTGGGGTCTGACCAGGGTCTTATACAGCTGCAGCATTATCTCCCGACTCCTAAACTCAATTCCTCGATTGATGAAGGCCAGTACACCATACACCTTCTTAATCACATCCTCTACCTGCGAAGCCGATTTAAGAGTCCTATGAACCCGGACCCCAAGATCCTTCTGATCTTCCACACTGCTAAGAGTCTTACCCTTAATATTATATTCCTTCATCTCAATTGACCTGCCAAAATGTACCACTACACAGTTATCTGGGTTGAAGTCCATCTGCCACTTCTCCGCCCAGTCTTGCATCCTGTCTATGTCATGCTGCAACTTCTGACCTCCCTCCAAACTACCCACAACACCGCTGACCTTCGTGTCATTGGCAAACTTACCAACCCATCCCTCCACTTCCTCATCTAGGTCATTTATAAAAATCACAAACAGCAAGGGTCCCAGAACAGATCCCTGGGACACTCTACTGGTGACCGACCTCCATGCAGAAAAAGACGCATCTACAACCACTCTCTGCCTTCTGCGGGCAAGCCAGTTCTGGATCCACAACGCAACGTCCCCTTGGATCCCATGCCCCCTCACTTTCTCAGTAAGCCTTGCATGGGGGACCTTATCGAACGCCTTGCTGAAGTCCATATAAACCACATCCACCGCTCTTCCTTTGTCAATGTGTTTAGTCACATTTTCAAAAAACTCAACCAGGCTCGTTAGACATGATCTGCCTTTAACAAAGCCGCGCTGACTACTTTTGATACTACTATACTTCTCTAAATGTTCATAAATCCTGTCTCTCAGGATCTTTTCCATCAACTTACCAACCACTGAGGTTAGACTTACTGGTCGATAATTTCCTGGGCTACCTCTGTTCCCTTTCTTGAATATAGGAGCCACGTCCGCAATCACCCAATCTTCCAGAACCTCCCCCATCTTCATCGATGACGCAAAGATCATCGCCAGAGGCTCTGCAATCTCTTCCCTCACCTCCCACAGTAACCTGGGGTACATCCCATCTGGTCCCGGTGACTTATCTATCTTGATGCTATTCAAAAGCTCCAACACATCCTCTTTCTTAATGTCCACACACTCAAGCTTTTCAGCCCGCCGCAAGCCTGCGCTACGACCACCAAGATCTTTTTCCACTGTGAATACCAAGGTAAAGTATTCATTGAGCACCTCTGCTATTTCTACTGGTTCTGTACAAACTTTCTCACTGTCACATTTTATACGTCCTATTCCTTCGCATCTCATCCTTTCACTCTTCACACATTTGTAGAACGCCTTAGGGTTTTCCCTAATCTTACCTGCCAAGGCCTTGTCATGATGCCTTCTGGCTCTCCTAATTTCCTTCTTAAGTTCCTTCCTACAAGCCGTATACTCCTCTAGACCCCTAACATTACCTAGCTCCCTGAACCTTTTGTACGCTTTTCTTTCTAACTAGATTCGCGACAACTTTCGTGCACCACGGTTTCTGTAACCTACCATAACCTCCCTGTCTCGTTCAGAACGTTGTTGTGCAGAGCTCCAGACAAACATTCCTTGAAAATCTGCCACCTTACTTCGGTATATTTCCCTGAGAATACCTCTTTCCAATTTACGTCTCTAATTTCCTGCCTGATGGCTTCATATTTCCCCTTCCTCCAGATAAACACTTTCCTAGCTTGCCTGATCCTATCCCTCTCCAATGTTAGTGTAAAGGAGATAGAGTTATGATCACTATCCCCAAAATGCTCTCCCGCCAAGAGATCTGACACCAGTCCAGGTTCATTACCCAATACCAGATCGAGTACAGCCTCTCCTCTTGTAGGCTTATCCACGTACTGTGTCAGGAAACCCTCCTGAACACGCCTAACAAACTCCTCCCCATCCAAACCCTTACCCTAGGGATATTCCAATCGATATTTGGGAAATTAAAATCTCCCATCACGACAACTCGGTTGTTGAGGAGGAGATAGGGAAACAGATCCTGGAGAGATACAGTAATAACACTGTTACTATTGGGTGGCCTATAGAAAACACCCAGTAAAGTTATTGACCCCTTCCTGTTCTGAACTTCCACCCTCAGAGACTCCGTAGACAATCGCTCAACGGCGTCCACCTTCTCTACGGTCATGACATTATCCCTGATCAACAGTGCCACTCCCCCATCTCTTTTGCCTCCCTCCCTGTCCCTCCTGAAACATCTGAAACCCAGCACTTGAAGTATCCAGTCCTGTCCCTGAGACATCCAAGTCTCTGTAATGGCCACAACATCACATTTCCAAGCAGCGATCCATGCTCTAAGCTCACCCACTTTGTTCACCACACTTCTAGTGTTAAAATAGACACATCTCAAATCTTCGGCCTGAGCGAGTGCTTCTCCGTCAACTGTCTATCCTCCCTCCTATACTGTCGACAATCCCACTCTATTTGCGAGCTAACCTCCTCGCTCCCAGTCACTTCATATTGATTCTCTCCCCGCAACCATTCTAGTTTAAAGTCTCCCCAGTAGCCCTAGCCACCTTCCTGCCAGGATATTGGTCCCCCTGGGATTCAAGTGTCACCCGTCCTTTTTGTACAGGTCACACCTGCCCCTAAAGAGGTCCCAATAATCCAGGAACCTGAATCCCTGCCTCCTGCTCCAATCCCTCAGCCATGCATTCATCCTCCACCTCATTCCATTCTTGCTCTCACTTTCTTGTGGCACAGGCAGCAGTCCCGAGATTACTACCTTTGTGTTCCTCCTTCTCAAGTCTCTACCTAACTCCCTATATTCTCTTTTCATAACCCCTTCCGTCTTCCTACCTATGTCAGTGGTACCAATATGTACCACTACCTCTGGCTCCTCTCCCACCTCAGGATTTCTGGGACGTGACCAGAGACATCCTGAATCCCGGCACCAGGGAAGCAAACCATCATCTGAGATTCCAGTCTGCCTCCACAAAATCGCCTGTCCAACCCCTCACTGTAGAGTCTCTGATTAATACTGTCTTCCTCCTTTCCTTAGCCTTCTGAGCTATTGGGTCGGTCTCTGCGCCAGAGGCACAGCCACTGCTGCTTCCACCAGGTGGGTTGTCCCCCCCAACAGTACTCAAACAGGAGTGTTTATTGGAAGGGGTACATCCATTATGTGCACGCTTTCTGTCACACTTCCTAAGTATTTCCTCATCACACTTTGTGGAAAATATCACTGCTGGCATAAAAGACCATCCTTTGATGCATTGTGAGCAAGGTCTACTTTTTATTGGATTGCTGTATTTCAGGGAATTAAATTGTTGGATGAATACATTGAGATGATGTAGGCCAAGGGAATTACTCTGAAATGCTCCTGTTTCCCAACAAAGGTGCCAACCTGTTCTTTTAGTTCTTTGCTAAGTATTTGCTGTTTTAACAAAAACCTAAAGTAGGAAACAAGAACACTGGCACTATTGTTCAAAAATCACATAATCATTTAACTCACTGAAACAGTAGAAACCAACAATCCACAGAAGAGATCTATATTTGGTAAGTATTGAAATGATGATTGTTATTTTCTTTAAAAGATACAAACTACATTGAACATGTCTAGGGTATACCTCTTCTGGAGTGCTATAAAATATTCATTATTATGTATTCTGGGAATAAATTAAAACCCAGTAAACCGTGACAATCTTGGCTGAAAGGCATTAGGGTATGTATTAGAAATTCAGTATTAAATAACAACACGTGGGCTTTTATTAAAAATGTGACTGTTAAGTTTATCCATACTCATTAGGTGGAGATCATTGCCAAAATATTCCCAGCTAATATTACTAGGAACTTGGCAAACCTGATACATCTTGACATATGGTTTAGATTCCCCGGCATCTGTTATCTCTAAGTCGTGAGAATGTATTTGAATAGGATGGAAAAATATCTAATCTAAATACTAAATTAATAAATTGATTTCCTGGTGTAATATCAATCTTATCAATGAACCCCCAAAGCGATTTCCAGTCAGTGACAGCATTTCACAGTTTCCAGCTTTGCAGAGGATTGAATTGGACGCTCTATATAATGCCTCATCCATTTATGCTGATGCATAGAGTAATCTATTTTAACCAGAATGTTTTTAAAGCATAATGTGGTGCTTGTAGTAAAAATGTATTATATTTTTCTCCCTCATTGGTTAAGAATGTACATGCCTATCTTTTTTTCTGCTTTCTAATTGGTTAGATTCAACTAGTATAATTTCACCATTCATAAAAGCACAAAATCTCTCAGTAACCACTCCCAATTTCAATTATATTTCAGTTTTTATAACTGCCATAACAATTATTCACCCATGCTTCACAATTGGATCAGAAACCCACCTGATTTCATAGCTGTGAAGCCGAACCCACGTTTCTGGTCCAGCATCAATGTAAGATTAGCAAACTGCCAGTGCTAAAAAAAATCTAAAAGCAGCTTTCTGATTGTTGTGGAATGATGGGAAGAAATCCTGAAGCGCCTCCCTGTACGAGTTGGCAGAATCTTGGTTAGCATTTGGGGAAGTTGGTGCAGGTCAGGGTTGTTGAGTTACCACTACATGTGATATGTACTACTCATTTAAACAATCTTGCAAAATTATCAAGAAGTCTTTATTAACATTAGTGAAATATGTAGAGAGTACAAGTATGAGAGAATTCCATGGTATGTCCTTAGACGTTGCTGCCAAGCTGTACAGTGCTGACCTAAGCTCTTGATCAGGTGCCTTCTTACACCACTGAGCGATACTGTACTCAGTCCTAGATTAAACCTTAGTTTACCAGATTGTACTGCTACATGTCTTCCCCCCCACCCCCCACCAAAAATATTTATCTGTTGGATCTAGATTGACAATAGTTAGTTTGATTCAAATCTTGTGTTGCCATAAGACTTACGTGATTAACTTTGGTGTTACAACTATAACTACTCTAACTCTAAACTGCTTTGTGATTAATATTATTACATTAACAACACACATCAATAGAGTTAATCATTTCTTTCTGGGGGGATGGGAGTGCTATCCATCTGGCTGTCAGTTACATCCCTCCTCCTTCTTTTGTCTTTTCGGGCATCTGGAAGCCGTCTGAGGTTGAGGGGGAGCAGTCTTATGAACGAAAGAAGAACTTAGAAGCAGTTCATCTTTCTTGAGTAGTGTTTGCGTCAGGCTGTTAAGTGATTACAGCAGCCTCTGTGGTTCTATCACACTGGCTAGTAGTTGCTTGGGTCGTGTGTAAGCCATCATCTCAGTCAACTGCACTGTAGTCAGCGGTGAAGGCAGAGGCTGTTCTGGTTCTGGCTCAGGCATCAACTCCACAGGGAGTGCTGTGGTAACCTCCCATGATGTGGGTTTGTCGGGCACTTGGTTTAGTTCAGAAACCTGAAAAGGAGAAAAACACCTGCTCTGCGAACAAGGGAGAGAAGTTAACATTGGGCACCAGCTTTGTATTCAAGCTTTCAGGAGAATGAGTTCTAGCTGTCTGTACTGAGGAGCGAATAAGTCTGATTTTGTATGATGTACATAACTTCTGTGATCTGTTTGTCACCCTACTTTCATGTCTCTTGAATCATTTCAATGACCGGGGATTGGACATCCCCTGCACAGTAGAGTGGGACGTCCATGTTTCAGACCCAGCAGCCTTGGAGTCACGGTTCCCCATCTGATAAGATGGTCACTACAGCGCTGAAATATATCTTGAAATTGGTTAGATGGCCGTTGACTGAGATGTCCACGCTCCAGAAGAAGAAGTCACATAGATTGATGTTACCCATGAATAAGGGTGATCTTTATTAACATTACTGAACTATGTACGTAGAGGATACAGGTATGGAGCGACTCTATGACATGTCTTTACATGCTGCTAACTTAAACTGTGAGTCAGGTGCCTTTTTACATTACTGATCAGGCCATAAGATATAGGAGCAGAATTAGACCATTTGGCCCATTGAGTGTGCTCTGCTATTGAATCATGGCTGATAAGTTTCTCAACCCTATTCTCCTGCTTTTTCTCTGTATCCTTTGATCCTATTACCAATCAAGAACATATCCATCTCTGGCTTAAATATACTCAATGACTGATAAGTAGTAATGCCCTCAGTCCCAGTTTTGTGTGGCTTGCCTGCTGTGCCACCAGGAACCCGCCATGGGTATCTCTCCCTTCTCACCTTAAACCAATGCCCTCTAGTTTTAGACTCCCCTACCTTTGGGAGAAAGATATTGACTATATCAAGCTGATTTATGCCTCTCATTATTTTGTAGACCTCTATAAGATCACCCCTCAGCCTCCTATGCTCCAGGGAAAAAAGTCCCAGTCTATCCAGCCTCTTCTTATAACTCAAACCATAAAGTCTCTGTAGCATCCTAATGAATCTTTTCTTCACTCTTTCTAGTTTAATAATATTCTTTCTATAATAGAGTGACCAGAACTGCACACAGTATTCCAAGTGTGGCCTTACCGATGTCTTGTACAACTTCAACAAGATGTCCCAACTCTTGTATTCAGTGTTCTGACCGATGAAACCAAGCATGCGGAATACCTTCCTCAGCACTCTGTCCACCTGTGACTCCACTTTCAAGGAGCTATGAACATGTACCCCCAGATCTCTTTATTCTGTAACTCTCCCCCAGCGCACTACCATTAACTGAGTGACTCCTGCCCTGGTTCAGTCTACCAAAATGCATCGCCTTGCATTTGTTTAAATTAAACTCCATCTGCCATTCGCCAGCCTACTGGCCCAATTGATCAAGATCCTGTTGCAATTGGAGATAACTTCATTCACTGTCCACTATGCCACCAATCTTGGTGTTGTCTGCAAACTAACTAAACGTGCCTCCTATATTCTCATCCAAATCATTAATATAAATGACAAATAACAGTAGACCCAGCACTGATCCCTGAGGCACACCACTTCATTGGTCTCCAGTTTGAAAAACAACCCTCTACAATCACCCGCCGGCTTCTGTCAAGAAGCCAATTTTGTATCCATTTAGATATCTCGCCCTGGATCCCGTGAGATTTAACCTTATGCAATAACCTACCATGTGGTACCTTGTCAAAGGCCTTTCTAAAGTCCATGTAGACTGCACTACCCTCATCTACCTTCTTGGTTATCCCTTCAAAAAACTCAGTCAAATTTGTGAGACATGATTTTCCACTCATAAAGCCATGCTGACTGTCCCTAATCAGTCCTTGCATCTCTAAATGCCTGTAGATCCTGTCTCTCAAAATACCTTCCAACAATTTACCCACCACAGATGTGAGGTTCACTGGCCTGTAGTTTCCAGGCTTTTCCCTGCAGCCCTTCTTAAACAAAGGCACAACATTTGCCACTCTCCAATCTTCAGGTGCCTCTCCCATGACTATCGATGATTCAAATATCACAGCTAGGAGACCTGCAATTTCCTCCCTAGCCTCCCGCAATGACCTGGGATACACTTCATCAGGTCCTGGGGATTTATCTACCTTGATGTGCTTTAAGACTTACAGCACCTCCTTCTCTGTGATATGTACACTCCTCAAAACATCGCTATTTATTTCCCCAAGTTCCCTAACATCCATGCTTTTCTCAATAGTAAATACTGATGCGAAATATTCATTTAGGACCTCACCCATTTCTTGTGGATCTGCACACAGATGACCTTCTTGATCCTTAAGGGGCTCTACTCTTTCTCTTGTTACTCTTTTGCCCTTTGTGTATTTGTAGAACTCTTTGGATTCTCCTTTACCGTACCTGCCAAAACAATCTCATGTCCCTTTTTTGCCCTCCTGATTTCTCTCTTAACTCTACTCCTACACCCACTATACTTTTCAGGGAATTCACTTGATCCCAACTGCTTATGCACGTCATGAGCCTCTTTCTTCTTCTTGACCAGGGCCTCAATATCCCAAGTCACCAGGGTTCCCTACTTCTGCCAGCCTTGCCCTTCACTCTAAGAGGAATGTGTTTACCCTGAACCCTGGTTAACACACTTTTGAAAGCCTGCCACTTATCAGACGTCCCTTTGCCTTGCCACAAACTTCCCCAATTATCGTAGAAACCCTACAATGCAGGAGGAGGCCATTTGACCCATCGAGTCTGCACTGACACAATTCCACTGAGGCCCTGCCCCCATATCCCTACATATTTACCCACTAATCCCTCTAACCTACGCATCTCAGGACTCTAAGGGACAATTTTTTTTAGCATGGCCGAACAACCTAACCCACACATTTTTGGACTTTGGGAGGAAACCCATGCAGACACGAGGAGAATGTGCAAACTCCACACAGACAGTGACCCAAGCCGGGAATTGAACCCAGGTCCCTGGAGCTGTGAAGCAGCCATGCTAACCACTGCACTACTGTGCCACCCTATTAACTTTTGAAAGATTCTGCCTGATACCATCAAAATTGGCCTTGCCCCAATTTAGAATTTTAACTTTTGGACCAGACCTGTCATTTTCCATAGCTATCTTAAAACTAATAGAGTTATGATCACTGGTCCCAAAGTGATCCCTCATTAACACTTATGTCACCTGCCCTTCCTTATTTCCCAAGAGGAGGTCAAGTTTTGCCCTGCCTCTAATCAGGCCATCCACATACTGAATGAGAAATTCCTCCTGAATACACTCAACAAATTTCTCTCCATCCAACCCTCTAATACTATGACTGTCCCAGTCAATGTTGGGAAAGTTAAAATCTCCGACCCATACCACCCTATTTTTCTTGAAGTTATCTGTAATCTCGTTACATATTTGCTCCTCAATTTCTCGCTGGCCATTTGGGGCTCTATAGTACAACCCTATCAAAGTGATTTCCCCTTCCTTATTTCTTGGTTCTACCCATATAGACTCAGTGGCTGAACCCTCGGATATATCCCCTCTCAATACTGCTGTGATGTTTTCCCTAATCAAAAGTACAACTCCCTCTCCTCTCTTACTCCTGTTCTATCTTTCCTATAGCATCTGTACTGTGAAACATTGAGCTGCCAGTCCTGTCCCTCCCTTAGCCATGTTTCAGTAATTGCCAAAATATCCCAGTCCCACGTACCCATCCATGCCCTGTGTTCATCTGCCTTGCCTGTCAGGCCTTTTGCATTGAAATAAATGCAGTTTAATCTGGACCTTCCTTGCTCTCTGTCTTGCTTTTGCCTGATCTGTCTGGTACTAGGATTACTGACATTGTCTTTCCTACTTAATGTGCTCTCTGTAACTTTGGTGCTGTCCTCGAGCTTTTCTTCTGTCTCCCTACTGCTTTGGATCCCACCCTCTTGCCAAGCTAGTTTAAACTCTCCCGAGTGGCTCTAGCAAATCTTCCCGCTAGAATGTTAGTCCCCATCCAGTTCAGATATAACCCGTCCCTCTTGAACAGGTCACCCCTTCCCCAAAAAAGATCACAATGATCCAAAAATCTAAATTCCTGCCCCCTGCCCCAGTGCTCAGGCCACGTATTCATCTGCCTAATCTTCCTATTCTACTCTCACTAGCACGTGGCACCAGTAGTAGCCCTAAAATTATTACCTTTGAGGTCCAGCACTTTAGTCTTCTGCCTAACTGTCTATACTCTCTATACTTCAGGACCTCATCCCTTTTCCTATCTATGTCATTGATACCAATATGTATAATGACCTCTGGCTGCTCACGCTCCCCCTTAAGAATGTCCTGCAATCACTCAGAGATGTCCTTGACCCTGTTGTCAGACTTTTTACTGTGTTTACCCCAGTCCAATGCCGGCATATTCATATCTTGACCCTGGCACCAGGGAAGCAACACACCATCCTGGAGTCTCAATTGTGGCCACAGAAAAGCCTGTCTGTGCCTCTAACAAGACCCCTATTACTATTACTCGCTAGCTCTTTGCCCGACCCTGTCCCACAGCAGAATCAGCTGTGGTGCCATAGGTCTGGCTGCTGCTGGTATCTCCCCCGATAGGCAATCCCCCTCAACCGTATCCAAAATGGTGTTTCTGTTTGAAACGGGAATAGGCACAGGAGACTCCTGCACTACCTGCCTGCCTCTCCTGGCACTCACCCATCTACATGTCTGAACCTTTGGTGTGACAACCTCCCTGTAACCAGCGCCTATCACACTCTCTGCTTCCTGTATGTTTCAAAGTGCATCTACTGCCGCTCTAACCGAACAATGCAGTCTGTGAGGAGCTGCAACTGGACACACTTCCTGCAGGCAAAATTGTCAGGGAGACTAGAATGCTCCCTAGTTTCCCACATCTGGCAGGAGGCGCATACCACTGCCCTTATACAGATTAAAGGATAAAAGAATCTCAACTCACCTCTCCCTTGCTTGTGGTCCTCCTGCCGACTTTTTTTTGGTTAGAGGAAGAGGTAGAGAGGGAAACACTGAAGCAGTATTTGGAGTTTAACTGTCCCTTCACAACAGCTCCTCCACAAACCACCTTCTTGTCACAGTGACTGCACCTATGCAAATATTACCTGCAACTGCCAATTACTTGCGCTGCTCTGCTGCCCTCGCCTGGACATGTTCCTTCACCCGAAGTAGGAAGGTGCCTCCTGGAAACACACTACGTATAATTTTTTCTCTGATGTCTTCTTTTGTTTTTTGCCATTTGCTTTAAATCTGCATTCTCCGGTTCTTGACTGTTACATCAGTGAGAAGACTTTCTTTCTATCTACTTCGACTAGCCCTCTGACAGTTTTGAACACTATCAAGTTTTCTCTCAGAGTTCTGCAAGAAAAGGAAACCCAGTTTCTCTAGTGTATCCATGAGGTCTCTCATTCCTGAAATTCTCATAAATAATTTCTGCATCTTTTCTCATCCTTCCTAAAGAGTGGTGCCAACAATTGATGCACTACTTCAGGCGAAGTCAAACTAATGCTTCTCCCACACCAGACTATCTGCTTTTTGTACTTAAGGTTGTTATACCTTGTTGCAATCGCATGCAGTTTCATATGAAATATATTTCTCTGTCTCTTTAGTTCTGATGAAGAGCAGTCGGATTTGAAATATTAACTCTGTTTTCTCTCTCTACGGAGGCTGCCAGACCTGCTGAGTTTATCCAGCATTCTCTGTTCTTGTTCCAGATTCCAGCATCGCAGTATTTTGCTTAACTTAGTGTTTAGCAAATGTTCATCAACAATCACAATAATCACCGGTCAATAGGAGCGGTACTGAATCATTAAATAACTCCTCTCTGCCCCAAATGCCAGGTGCAATCTTTGGCAATAATAACTCTATCATTCATCTCAACTTGTACCCAGGCACAATTGTGACATTCTTTGCATAATGAGAATTATTTTTTCCAACAACAATTTCATTTTTTAAACTATTGAATTAATTTCTTCAATGTCTCAGAACTTTTGATATTTTAGGGCAGTTTCATCTTCTGAGTAATTGTTGCAAATGAATTGATGATTTTGAAAGTTTACTGCCAAAACGTATGCAACATCCAAATATTATTAAGAATGATCTTACAATGTATTATTGTTAGACCATAAGGACACCTGCAACTAGTAATTACAATGACTGTATAGAAACTAGAACTTAGAACAAGGCTGACATTATGCAGACAAACTGGTCCATTATGCTATACTTTTCCTTTATAGGCATTCAAATGTTTCTGCATCAACAAAAAAAGTCAGTTCCCCTCCTCCTTCCCCACCTCCCATCTTAAAGAAAGCATTATGTTGACAATGGCATAGTAGTTAGCACTGCTGCCTCACAGCACCAGGGACCCAGGTTCAGTTCCCAGCTTGGGTGACTGTCTGGATGGAAGTTTGCATATTCTCTCTGTGTCTGCATTAGTTTCCTCCAGTTCCTCTGGTTTCCTTCCACAGTCAGAAAGACATGCTGGTTACGTGCATTGACTCGAACAGGTGCCAGAGTGTGGCAACCAGGGGAATTTCACAGTAACTTCATTGTGGTGTTAATACAAGCCCTACTTATGACAAATAAATAAACTTTTCTTTAATGATTAACCCATACAGGATATATGTCTCTTCCCCCTCCCAATTTTCCATGTGAGGTGTGGCCTCTCTTAAAGCCAAATAATTTGTTTTGAAATGTATTGTTTACATGCTGGACTGTGTCTATTTGCGGAACTTGTGCTTTTCACTTGAAAATGTTTCAAATTTGTAGTGTTCTGTTGAATATTTTGTAGAAGGGCAACTGTCCAGAGGAATGTTGCTTTCAGAAATAGTCAAGTTTATGTTCATTTAGTTATCAGACTTGTGACATTCTCAAACATTCTACATCAATGTAATATCGCCTAAGGGCAACCAATGGAAGTTGAACTTGTTGCATCAAATTATTTGCTCGTCATGCCCTAATGGGACAGTGAAAGTTAATTTATGAATACTCGCCAATTGTTAGAAATTTTTCCTGGGAATGAGTTTAGTTTAAAAGCATGGGTTGACCATTTTTACAGCAGGAATTTGCGTATAAAAATGGAACACATTGAGGTAAAAATACATTTGATTGAGACTCTGCATTCAAACCTGAAGGCCCAAAGCCTGCCCAAATAGGACCTTGGAAACTCCTGTAAATAATGTGAACAAGCTGCCAGCACCTGTGGCACCTCTACAGGTAATTCACCCATTCCAAAGAATCAATTTCAGGCTACTTGCAGTGGCTCTCAAGTATGTAGCAAGGGGAAGTAGAACAGTCAGGTTGGGCATTGTGGTCAAGAATGGCAAGAGGGCAGTGATGTCTAAATTGGGTGCAATGAGGTCCAGTTTCTGCACCATCATCTGCAGCAAAGCATCAACTTGTTTCATTATACTTACAGTCTTTCTGATGTTATGCTTTCACACACATTTGTAACATAACCTCATTATTTTCTTTCCAGGATTTTTTATTCCTGGATTTCCAAAGCTCCAAAGGTTCCAGGCGCACCATGATCAGATTTTAAGTAAACTCATGCCAAAGCTGAAGAAACATATGGTAAGTAGTTCAAATTTCTTTAGACTTTTAAATGGCCTGTGTCATTTTGTTGTTTTATTTTGTTTGTTATGCTTTTACTGTTGATTTGACACATTCTTAAGGCATTACCAAAAGATTTAGGAACTGAAAACTCATTACCTTATCTGCCCAATGTCATCGTAGGTCTAGCAGGATTGAAGTGCCAGAAGTTTAGCTGCCATCTGGATATATTGGGTTCCAGCTTCCCCTATTGATTTCCCTGGAACTTTGTTTGGGAGAATTTTTACCCACCTGTACTAAGGAAGGCCGAATCAGGTTTGGGTACAAATATAATTGAGCAATTAACAAATTGAAATTGACTACTTACCTCTCCCAAGTGGGTTGCAGGATGAGTAACAAACCTTTCTTCTAGTGCGTTTTACACCATCAAATATGGGTATAAGGTGTATTTAAGAATTTATTTAAATAGAGATGGAACAGGGTGAGGAACGCATATTTCTTTGTCCTTTGTTGTTATGAGGGGCAAATATGATGGTTTGGCCATTTAAGCAAAAGGTCATCTTCATGCTTCTGGGCCAGAATAACGGGGAACATTTAATTGATGCCTTTCGTCCAGAGGTTAATTCCTTCTCATCTTCAGGGCCTGTGAATGAGATTAATTTTGTCAGTGACTGCCCTATGTTTATTCAAACTTGATTCTCCAAAATATGCCAATGTGAAAGATGACACTTTATTCATTATAGATGCCATCACTTAATTGTGGCGCAGGTGGAAACCTGTAAAAATTAGTGTGCATTATTACTGCTTTACATGGCTTTATTTTATTCTCCTGGAAAATTACTCTGTTAATTTATGTGAAGTACCATACACACAGAACAATAAACAATCCAAAGAGCTTAAATGTGGAAGTCGGGGGATTGGTGATCTTATGCATGTGTGAGCACACCGCCCATATCCAAAGTCACACTGAATTCAATACTGGTACATGAGTGCTGATGTGAGCGAAATATGATTTTTTTTCCTTTACTTGTTCATGGGATGTGTGCGTCACTGGCTGGGCCAGCATTTAATGCCCATCCCTGAGGGCAGTTAATAGTCAACCACATTGTTGTGGGTCTGGAATCATATATAGGCCAGACCAGGTAAGGATGGTAGATTTCCTTCCCTAAGGATGTTAGTGAACCAAATGGAATTTTACGACAATCAACAATGAAATTTAATTCCAGGTTTTTTTATTGAATTTCATTTCACCATCTGGTGGGATTCAAACCCAGGTCGCCAGATCATTACCCTGGATCTTCTGAATTACTTGTCTGCTGATAATACCACAACTCCACCATCTCCCTCTCTCTCTTTGACTTTTTTAAAAATGCGCTGTTGTACACCACACTAAGTTTTTCTTTTCATTTTAAAATGGAGCAGTATGCAAAAGTGTTGGCCCCATCCATTACCATCAGTGTTCTATCTTCACCAAAGTTGAAAGTTTGTCCCATAGAGTTCTGTGTTGTTGGTGTGCATACAGAAGTCTGCCACTTGCTGAAGGATGAAATCACCATGTGGCATGTAAATGACAAATAGTATAGCTTCCAACTATTGTTGGAAAATGGTAGACTACTGGCAGATCCAGAGTATGGAGGGTGTCCCGTGTGGGGTTTGGTCTGGGTGCTTTAAATTGTTACAGTGAAGTTAGAAGTGAGTTAACTATTAGCATAACATGAGCAAAACCATCCCAGTGCAGCACAGTTGTCCAGGGGAAGTTAGCGTTCCTGGACAATTGCCACATAAACCCTTACCTGAGAACTTCCAGGGGGATTCCCCAGTGTTTTTTTTTGGGTACCCACCCCCTTGGAAATACAATGCTGAGGAGCCAAGAAGTGTGGGATGTGGGACATTGTTATGCTGAAAAATTTAATGACAGCTGATGGGAGATAGGGCGACCTCAAGTTTGGAAACTAAGGATAAAATCTTAACTCCCAAACATTTGGTTGGGATCGTGCCAGAGGGGGAGGGCTGCCACCCCCATTGCAGATGGGAGGTGGTCACAGATCTGCCACATGCTGAGGCAGGCTGGTTAAAAGGCCCACCTTGGCTCTCTGGAACTCCATTCTAATTGTTCTGTTAAACATAAGGCCCTCTAGGCATCAGCCTTCACTCCCCTCACATCCCACCCACTCTCCATGTCCATATATGCCAACTCATGACCCCAACACACCTCCATGGCCCCTTATATCCCCTATGCTGACTCATGCTAGCTTGTGGACCCACACACATCCCAATGGCCCTCATAGCTGCATGCCCACCTAGTACCATCACATACCAGCTATGACCTCCACCATCACCCTTCACTAGTACCCATTATGCCAACTCATTCTATCTCCGCCATTGATAGGCCTCAGGGGCCATACATTAATGAAATAAAGTTCTAAAAATCTATTGTAGACATCACTGTATGAAAAACCTTCTGTTCAGCTGGATGCCAGCTAATGTTGGGCAGAGTATGGACTACATGCATTCCACTTGGTCTTAAATTGGCAGTCAGTGTCCTGTGTATGTCACAAAACTACCACCTGACTCAGACAGGCTCTTTGGCCATTAGAAGCAAAACTTGGGGAAGCTAGGATCAACAACACCATCAGCAAGAAAGGATGACAAAATTATTTACCCATCAATCCTTAGCATTATCACTACTACTTCCAGACAAAAGCTCTTAAAACTGTCTCCTGTATCTTTGCTTCCATTTAGTGGCCAAAGGCAATACTGCCATAATAGTTTACGCCCGTTTGCATTAAATTATTTCTGATTCTTTCTCTTGTGTAATAACATGATCCTTTGAACTTTTAAAACGTTTAAGCACAAAACACAGTTTGAAAATAATAATAATATGATTGGCATGAGATTGCTGAAGGAGGATATTTTGTAAATTTTACATTATTTCCAATAAACCAGAACTGCTGAGTTCCAAGCTGACATTCTATGGATCCGAGATTAAAAGGCTAGCATTAAAAGTCAATGACCTTAATGACTGGTTGTTTTTATTGTTGATTCTTTCAAGGGCTGTGGTTGTCATTGGCTAAGTCAAGCATATGTCGCCCATCCCTGAATATCCTGGAGAAGAAAGTGCTGAGTCAACTTCTTGAACCGCTGCAGTCCATGTGATGTAGTACCCCAACAGTACTGTTAGAAAGGGAGTTTCAGGATTTTGAACCAATGGCGATATAATTCCATGTCAGGATGGTGTGTGGCTTTGAAGGGAACTTGCAAGTGGTGGTATTCCCACACATTTGTTGGTCTTGCCTTTCCAGGTGGTGGAAACCGTGGGTTTGGAAGATGTGTCAAAGAAGCCTTGCTGAATCGCAGCAGAGCTTCTTATAGATGGTACATGCCACTGCAACTATGTGTCAGTGGTGGAGGGAGTGAATTTTTAAGGAGGTGGATGGGATCCCCAAAACAGGCTACTTTGTCTTGGATTGTCAAGCTCTTGAATGTTGTTGCAGCTACACTCATCCAAACAAGTAGAGAGTATTTCATCACACCTCTAACTTGTGTCTTGTAGATGGTAGACAGAGTTGGGGGAATTAGGTAGTTTGTTACTTGCTGCAGAATTCCCAGTATCTGACCTGCTCTTGCAGCCACAGTATTTGTGTGGCTGGTCCAGTTCAGTTTCTGGTAAATGGCAACCCCAAAACATTGTTAGTAGAAGATTCAGCAATGGTAATGCCATTGAATGTCAAGGGGAGATGGTTATTGCCTGGCATAACTGTGTGGCGCAAATGTTCCTTGCCACTTCTCAGGTCCAGCCCGAATGTTGTCCAGATCTTGCTGCATGGACATAGACTGCTTCCATATTGGAAGTGATTCAGATAGTACCGTACATTGTGCAATTACATACTTCTAATCTTATGATGGAGGGAAAATCATTGATGAAGCAGCTGATAATAGTTGGGCCTAGTAGCCTACCCTGAGGAACTCCTGTAGTGTTTTGTATGCAATTTATATTTTATTCTTTTTATATTTGGAGTGTTAGACAAGTAGAAGGCTGCCAACTGTACTTCAGTAAGCTGTAGCGTGCCATTTGTAAAGGATAGGGTGTAAACATATATATAAAAGTATTTGGTTGCTATTCTGAAACTTGATAACAGAGGAGAAGTCATAGGTCAGCTGGAGGGCTAGAGTAAAAATAGACTGTTGGCTTGATTCTTTAGATATTACATATTGCCAACTGAATGACATTCAGGCATTTATATTTGTCTCACAGGCTCAGAAGAGCTGTGTGACTTCTTGACCCCATCGCCACCCCTTCCCGCCCGAATAAGAGTACATGATATTACAATGTTTTTTTTTAATCCTGAGATATGGGCAACACTGAAAAGGGAATAATGAGGGATTTTAGTCATGCTAGTAGTGTGGAACTAAAGTTACATTAGTCGAGATCAAGTTCAGTGACAGGTTCCCTTCCCTGACAGGTATTAGTAAGCCTGTTTGGTTTTTACAACAATCTGGCAATTTTCATGGTTATTTGTAGTCCACAACTAATTTAGTTTTATTGCATTCAATTTTGCAATTTGAATTGTGTTGAATTTACAAGGGGAGAAATACATTTGCACAGATTTGTTTCTAGCGGTATGATATTGAAGAATGCTGCATAAGCCTTGCATCAAGCGGCCTCTGGCACTGTTGATGGATACTTGAAGTGCATCTGCCTAGTGCCTCACTGTGCAAATTTCTCTTTGCTGCCCAACGATCTCTCATGGTTACAAGTGGAGTACTGTAATCATTAGCTTCTGTGCCTTTAATGTTTTGATGTTTCCTTGCAAGTTGGATTCGATTTGTATTTGTGCTCTTATTAATTCCAATTCAAAACTTATGTTTTTGAAAAAGAAAAGTTACACATAAATTCAAGTTGTTCAAAGGTAATGCATTTAATTTGATAAGTCAAGTTATTGAAATGACTCCTTCATGACAGTGGTACTGTGCGGTAGGAAATGGTAAAAGGCCTCCTCTTTCTGTCTCTGTTGATCACAACAGCTGTTTTTAAAGAATTTGCTTGTCAATGTAGTGTGTTGTGATTGTAAAAGACACACAGGTTTTCTTGTAAGTTTTAAAATATATATATAAGCGATATAGATGATAAGTGGGTCAGAAGATGATATGAAGATTGGCAGGGTAGTTAATAGTGATTAAGGCGGTCTTAGGTTGAAGGAAGATATAGACAAGCTGGTCAAATGCACTGAAAAATCTGTGGTGATGCACTTTGGAAGGAGCAACAGACCAGGGAATACTCAATGAATGGCAGAACACTAGGAAGCTCAGAGGAACAGAGGAATCTGGAGAGCTTGTCCCAGAGGAGAAATGAGGAATATAAATCTTCATACAGAGGGGTGTTGTGATCCAGTAGGCATAAGGGACACTTGTCTTTATCAGTTGTGACATAGATTATAAGAGCTGAGAGGTTTTGTTGGAGTTGTACAAAACTTTGGTTAGGCCACAGATTGAATACTGTGTGCCATTCTGGTCTTCCCACTATGTGATTACACCGGAAAAGATGCAGAGGAGATTCAACAGGATGTTGCCTGGGATGGAGCATTTGAGAAATGAAGAGAGGCTGGATAGGCTAGGATTGTTTTCTTTAGAGCAGAGAAGGCTGAAAGGAATCTGAATGAAGCTTAAGATTATGAGGGGTGTGGATACGAAACAGCTGGTTCACTCAGATGTTGGTGGGAGTGTGAAATGTATTGCCTAGGAAATGTCATAACGTTCAAAGCTATGGAGCAAGTGCTAGAAAGTGGAATTAGTGTTGGTTTAGTGTAGTTTTGTCAATGCAGACCTGATGGGCCAAAGGGCCTGTTATGTACTGTATGATCAATGACTATGTTTCTTGAAGGAAATAATAGGGTGGGACTTTCCACACAACCTGCTGCCTGTTTCATGGAGGCAGCCTGCCATTGGCCAGTGGCAAAATCTTCTAGTCCTGTCGTTGTCAATGGTGTTTTCTATTGGATTAATTCTTTACCTGGGAAACCTGCGGGATGTGCTGTTGGCAGGACTGTAAGATCCTGCCAGTGTGAACAGCTGGAAAGTTTCGGCCATAGTGCTTATTATTGTCTTTGATAGACAATAGTTTAAAACATAATTTTAAATGGTCCAACTCAAATGGACATCTGAGATACTCACGCACACACAGAAGTAGGTTACAAGAAGGAGGGGTAAGTTAAATGTTTCAGAATGTCTAAAAGGAAATCACTCATATATGGATCCCCTATGCATTGAATGGTTTCAGGCCATGTTCAGTGAGTTTTCCAGATTCCGCACAGCGATATTTTAAAGTCTTGATGACAATCTCTATGTTTTCCTCTGAAGTCAGCAGTTGTTGGTTTATGTTGAAGATGTGCCTTTAGTGCTTGGCTGATCAGATACAGTCAGGACACATTTGCGGAACGGCTGAAAAGAAAGAGGAGCCACAAGTTATATTCTCATACAGAGAGTTCTGGATGCCCTGGTACATAAATCAAAAAAAGTTAGTATGCAGCAAGTGATGAGGAAGGCAAATGAAATGTTGTTGTTTATTGCAAAGGGAATGGAAGATAAGAGTTTTACAGGGTGTTTACATCAAGAGTACTGTGTATAGTTTCAGTCTCCTTATTTAAGAAAGGATATTAATGCGTTGTAAGTAGTTCATAGAAGGTTCACTTGATTGATACCTGGTATTGAGGAGTAGGGGATGGGGGTGTTTATCTTATGAGGTAAGATTAGACAGGCTGAGCCTCTATCCATTGAAGTTTAGAAGAATGAGAGGTGTTCTTATTAAAGCATATGAGATGCTTGGGGGGTTTGATAGGGTGGATACTGAAAAATTGCTTTGCCTTGAGGGAGACACTAGAACTAAGGGACACAGTTTAACAGTTTAGCAATAAGACATTTCCGATTTAAGTCAGAGATGACAACTTTTTTTCTCAAGGTGACATGAGTCTTTGGAATTCTCTTCTCTGGAGAGCAGTGGAGACGGAGTCGTTGAGTATTGTTAAGATAGAGATAGATTCTTGACTACAAGGGAATTAAAGGTTATCAGGGATAGGCGAAATGTTGCATTGAGGCCGCAACTGGTTCAGCCATGATCTTATTGAATGCCAGAGCAGGCTGAAGAGGTCAAATTGCCTACACATGCTCTAATTTGTATCTCCATATGTTCACTGTTACCTTCTCGTATTCTGTCCATTGTCCAAAGTGATTGAGTTTTAACAGCTTGGTCTGCGTCCTCCTGAATAAATAGATTATGTATAGATGTCTGTGAGTAGTTCAGGGATGGATCATTCACACTCATTTAAGCTGATTGAAACAAAAACAGAAAATATTGGAAAATCTTAGCAAGTGTGACAGCATCTGTGGAGAGAGAATAGAGCCAACGTTTCAAGTTGAAGAGTCATCCTGACTTAAAACGTTCGCTCTACTCTCTCTCCAAAAATGCTGTCAGACCTGCTGAGATTTTCCAACATTTTCTGTTTTTGTTTCAGATTTCAGCATACGCAGTATGTTGCTTTTATCTAAGCTGAATGTCCTGGTGGGTTACTTAAGACAGCATGATTCCCAAATTACAAAGCTATGTAAATGTTCTGTCATCGTGAAAAACACTGTTTAGGTTACCTAAAATGCGGTTGTCAACCTTTCAAAAACTTATACTGTGGGTTCAGCCCACTCAGTAATTAAAGTCATTTTTGGTATAAAACAAGATTTTATAACAGTAGGTACTTGGTAAAATGATTTATGACATATGCTACATTTATCAGTGGGTGACATGTTACCATTATGGATCTATGTAGGCTATTCTCCAGAGTGATGTTTTCATTTCAAAGATTAGAAAACACCATTTAAATTTTTTTTTCTGTATTTTCTTCCGAACTGAAGAATTTATTTTTGTCAGAAACTGTCTGAGAGATACCTTGAGAGATCTACTAGTTTCTGAAATTGTATTTGTGATTTTGCATTACAGGATAAAGAGCAAATGTCTACAGGGATATACACCACGAAGTGGTTCTTACAGTGTTTCATAGAAAGAGTAAGTATAATTTTGATATTATGGAAGGGCTACAATGTGTCAGTTGAGTGAACAGTGTAACGGAGACAGTGAATTGGTAGCCTCCAAAAGCAAACAATGAATCTTCAAATTAGAGATCTGTGGGGAAATTTAGAGTATTTGGTGAGGAAAGTTGATTAAGTGACAATAAAGAAAGAATAATGGTGAATAATTGTTTTTTAGATGAAGGAAGTTATAATTTGGGGCTCCCTGTGATTAATAATCTGCACTACAGGGATTCTATGGATTCTATCACCTAACTTACCAGCCACAAATTTCCACAAGCTACGCCTCATGAAGAAGCCAAGAGCTCACTTGTAACATTCTTATTTCAATTGGCTTCTTGTTAAAATAAATACACTCAGTCCGAAACAGGTTTGTTGCAATCAACCGAGGGAAAAAAGAGATCATCTCTCCTCACCCAATCCTAACAAAATGTTTAAAAGATCCCAGCCGTTATAGATTGAAACATTCGGTCTCAAAGCAAGGAAGTTATGGTGAACTTCATAAAACACTGGTAGAGGCTCATTTGGAATATTCTGCCCAATTTTAGGCAAGATACTTCAGGTACTATTAAAGAGAGTGTGGAAAGGATGGTTCCAAGGCAGAAGAGTTGACAATCAGGAGGCACCAATTTAAGGTGAATAGCAAAAGAGCCAAAGGTGACATGAAGACATGTTTTTTATGTAGTGAACATTTAAAATTTGGAGTGTACTGCATGAGTGTGTGGAGGAGAATAATTCAATTCAATCATGGCTTTCAAAATAAAATTGGATAAAAAACAGAACAGAGAAACTTTACAATGTTTTGGGAACTAGCCAGGGACTAGCTCAGTTGCTCTTGTAGAGAACTGACATGGACAGGAAGGACCGATTGGTCTCCCTTCTGTGCTATAATCATTCTATGATTCTACAGCATCTGAGGGGTGACCTGAAAGGACACGGGTCAATTAGGTAGATCTAGCACATTTGACCCAACTATTCCATTATTTGAAGAGGTTACAAATCTGACGGTTGATAAAGCAATAGAAATTTGGGCAGCATGTGACACAGTAGTTAGCACTGCTGCCTCACAGTGCAAGGGTTGCTGGATTTGACTCCTGGCTCAGGTCGTTATCTGTGTGGAGTTTGCACGTTCTTTCCGTGTCTGCATGGGTTTCCTCCGGGTGCTCCGATTTCCTCTCTCAGTCCAAAGATGTGCAGGTTAGGTTGATTGACCATGCTAAATTGTCACTTCATATCAGGGAGACTAGCAGGGTAAATACATGGGATGGGGGCTGGTGGGATTGTGGTCGGTGCAGACTCGATGGGCCAAATGGCCTCCTTCTGCACTGTAGGGATTCAGTGGAAAAGTTATTTACATGGATTTCCAAATGCATTTGAGGTTACCCAACATAATATGCCCGTGTATGCCTATGAGATAGGTAGTAAGGTAGCAGCATGTCAGGGGTTGACATTCTAGAAGGTTAAGGATTGATTTGATCAATGTTTTCTTGGTACCAATGGATTAGGTAGATAGAAAAGAATGATCTCTGCTGGTTAGACAGCATAGGATTAGGGGACATAATTTAAAAATTAGAGCCAGACTTTTCAGAAGTAAAATTATATTCTGGTAAAAGTTTGGAACGTTTTTCCACACATGGCAGTTAATTCTAGGTAAATTACTAATTTAAATCTGAATTTTTTTTGTTAATTTAAGGAATGTGGTTACAGATCAGCTATTTCAGCCTGAATATTGATAGAGGGGCAAATGACCACTGGATTTACCTTCTTGACCCCACCCCCCCCCTTTGGCCTAAGGCATCAGGCCAGGGTGTCAGTTCCCGGATGCCAGTGGACAGTGCAGTGTTGGCACTGCCAAGGTGTGTGGCCTGAAGGTTGGCCTAAGTGGGGCTCTGAGGAGGAAGGGGGTAAGTGGAGGGTCTGATGGAAGGGAACTGGCAGTGCCAACTGGGCACCCTAGCAGTGCTAGTTGGCCAGTGCCAAGGAGGTGGGGCCTGAGTGGGGGTCATGACGGAGGAGTATGCAATGGGGGTCATGCAGAGGTGGATCATGTTGGGAGTCATGATGGAGATGCATGTTCGGGCTCAAATAGGGCAGGTTGGGTGGGCTCCATGCCGGCGACCCATCCGAGAGGGGGTGAAGGTACATGCCACTGCTGACGTAAAAGAAGGGAGTCGATGTCCATGGGGAAGGGTGAGGGGGGGAGTCTGCCAGTGCAGTGAGAGATCGGGGTGCCCTTGCAAAACATCGCACGAGCGCTCTGAAGCTGGGCTGACTGCATGTTTAGGCCCCATCCCTCCCACAAAAATATAACCCCCAACTCTCCAAAAAAAAGTGACTGAGTGTAGGAGGATTGTGGTGCGGAGTGCACCTGAGAGACTGTGGAGATCACTCCATTATTCTCGCCGTAATGACGCTTGGGTTTTTTTGGGAGAATTCCATCCACTGTTGTCTTCCTGATGCACACCTGTTTCATAAATAGTGGTATTATTCTCTCACCTACCGTTCACTGTACTAGAGGTGTTCAACTGAATAGCATGTCAGAGATTGCTGGTTAAGAGATATTTACATTGACTTTTTACGTATCATGTATTTTACGTATTATGTATTTTATAAAGGAAAAAATATATTCCTGGAAATATTGATTTTTTAAAAAATTTTCTAACAGACACCATTTACACTCACACTGCGGTTATGGGATATCTACATTCTGGAGGGTGAAAGAGTCCTTGCTGCTATGGCATATACCATCATGAAACTACACAAAAGTAAGATGACCTCTGCAGCATATTGAATTTCTATAAAGCAGTTATTTTGAATATCAGTAAAGGAACTGAATGCCAGAAATTAAGAGCATCGTTTTCGATGCCTAAATCTTGACTGCACAATCCTTTTTTAATAAGATTATTTTCATTTTTTTTAATCAGAAAAGAGGGTTAATTTTATTGACCTTGTATAACAAGATTGATGTGTTTAAAAAATAACCAACTAAATATAGGGCGGAATTCTTCCACTTTGTGACTAAGTGTGGTGGTGGGCATTATCACATCTTTGTCTCAGCAACTACTAGAAAATAGCATTTCCCTCTGAGTCTAAACAGTCCTACCAGACTTCCAGAGAGATATTGGTGAAATGGGACACAGCTGTAGCCCATCTTATCTTCATTCCAATGATTCTTGCTCGCTCTACAAAAACTTAACCAGTTTCAATTTATGTTATGTGGGTTGTCTTTACACCCACTGATGTTAATGAATGGGAAATCCAGAAACAAATACTAAAGAAGTGGCAGTATTTAAAAACTACTGACACATTCGCTGCACATAGTGGGCCTCATATTACCTTTGCATCATGCCCGTTTTCAGGTGCGAAAACTTGGTAAAGTCGGGCATGAGGCCATTAATGCAATCTGCGCCCATGTCCGTGCAGATGCCCACTTTACCAAGGCCCAAAAATGGCCACCGTGCCCAAAACAGGTGCAACAGCAATTTAAATACATTTGCATGCACTTAAATTGACTTAATGGGCTGCCCGCCCAACTTTACCAGCATTTCCCCCTTTACCATCATTTACCATCGTGAGGCTAGATCATTCTCTGGTGGGGGGTGGGACGGCAGAGGGAGGCCAGATTGTTGTCTGGTTGGTGGGGGGAAGGGCATCACTCTCTTGTGAGGGGGCAATCATTATCTGGGGGGAGGGAGACGGCGATCATTCTCGGGGTTGGGGGGGAGAGGCTAAATGGATCTCTAGTGGAGGGTTGCAGGGGGTGTCCGCTGCCACTCTGTGAACAATCAATGGGGAGGAAGGGGGGCAGAGAGTCGCAATCAGGGAGGGGGGGGTGGATAAGGGGGACAGTTATGTTGTTGGGGTAGGGGGTATTTGTGGGGGCCATCGCTCCTGGGCCATTTTATTCGCTTTTTGCAGGCTGGGAGCAATGTGACGGGCGCATTTTTCAAATTTTTTTTCACTGCGCGTGCGCAGTTCAAAGCTGTGACCGGACCAGCAGCGTTTCAGGCACAATAAGGCCTGCCCACAGCACAGTTCAGATGCACAGTTTTTTTTTTCCAGGCTTATGGGGGCGCCTGAGAACAGGTTTCCAAGTCAGATGTAAATTGCGTCCAAATTCAGCACTTAGAATGAAAATGGTAAAATCGGGCACAATGAGTGCATGGAAACCTGGAAATATCAGCCCCTAATTGCCAGCCTCAGCATGTTGGTGCATTAAAAGCAAGCCAAAGGGTTAAGTTCCACCCCTCACTCAATATCTTTGTTCTCTACCTCCCTCCCAAGATATCAATCCCTCCAATATAAAATTCGCTATCACATTTTCACAACCATCGATCTTATCACCTTACTTGCTCTTGCTAATCTCAATGTGTCAATCTCAGATATGGACATTTCTGAAAGTATGCTTGAATCACACTCCACTCACATCTCTCTACCACATGCCAACCCTACCTCCTCCTATATGTGCATCTGGAAAATAATTATTCCCCAATTCATTTAGGACTACAGTTTCAAAATCCCATTGTTTAGCTTTTGTTTTCATTTCTGCAGCTAAGGATTTGCTCAGTTGCATTCTCACCTCCACCTTTGATGCCCTTGTTCCAAATAAAACTGTTACTTTGTCACACTGGCCATTCCCCTGGCCTGCTTCCTCAAGTCTAAGAGAAACACCCTGAAGGGATATAGCAGACATGTACTTTATAGTTAATTAAATGCTTTTAATTTAATTTTGGATTTTTCATTTGATTATTAAGAATTTTATTAGAGAAGCTACAGTAGTTATCTGAGATGCTAATTATGCTGAAGGTGGAATGCCTGCATTCATCTTCAATATAGATTAAATATTTATATTTAATATTTATAAATTCTATTGTGTTATGGCTACGGTAACTACACTTAATACATTATGATCCCATTGGTAGATCAATTTTTTCATTGTGAAACTTGAATTTTCTACCCCAGACGGTTATGGATGCTCAATCATTGAGTATGTTAAAGGCTGAGATCGATGAACATTTTCACTCTGAGAGCCAAGGGATATAGAAATTGAGCAGGAAAGTGGATTTGAGGTCAAAGCTCAGTCATAATCTTTCTTAATGGTAGAGCAGGCTCAAGGGGCATATAGTCTACTCCTATTCTTATATTTTAGTTTATGTGCATGTAATCAAATTTCTAGTAATGGAAAGAAATGCTATTAAGGAAGTTGAGGTGTAGTACTATTACCATCTGCAGTATTGAGGAAAACAAAATTAAATTATAATCTTATTAATATCTTGAATCTATTTCTGAACTTATTATGTTGGCATCACATAAACAAAGTGACATCTGGAGTATTTACAGGAACAGAGAGCTGAAGAGAATTGAGAAAAATAATCTGCAGTTCATTAAAACAGCTAGAAGAGTCTTAAAAGAAACGACATTTGAAAAGTCTGAAATAAAAGCGGATACTGAAAATCTGAAATAAAACAGAAAATGCTGGATAAACTCAGCAGATCTTTAATTTGGTTAATTTGTTTAATTTGCTTAATATAGCATATATAACAAACAAAGGAATATTTTAAATTATAAAGTAAAAGCAAAAAATGCTGGATAAACTCAGCAAGCAGCATCTGTCAGTGTCGAACAGAGTTAATGTTAAAAGTTCTGTGGAAGGGTCATTTAGATCCGAAACGTTAATCCTGCTTATCTACACAGATGCTGCCAGATCTGCTGAGTTTATCCAGCACTTTTTGTTTTTATTTTACAGTTTAAAATATTCCTTCATTCATTATATATGTTATATTAACCAAATTAAACATAACAGCAGAGGAAACGGCAAGAATGCAGCTGTCCTTTTTCAAATTTTCCTTTTGAGCAGATTCAAAAGAAAGAAAAATTCGTATTTATATAGTGCCGTTCATGACTTCAAGACATTCCAAAGCACTTTACAACAAATGACATATTTTGAAGTGTAGCCTCTGTTATAATGTGGGAAATGTGGCTGCCAATTTATGCACAACAAACTCTCACAGACAGCAGTATGATAATGACCAACTCATCTGTTTTATTAGTAATGCTACCGGAAGAAACAACATGGTTCATGGACTTTACATTCACTATATAAATAAATAAAAATAAATAATTGAGGGATAAATATTACCCAGGACACTGAAGTTAACACCATTACTCTTCTTTGAAATACTGCCATTGGTTATTTTCCATCCACTTGAGAGAGCAGACGAGGTCTAACCCAAAAGATGGCACCTCAGAATGTGCAATAGTTTATCAGTGTTGCACTGGATTATCAGCCTAATTTTGTGGGACTTGAACACAGAATCTTCTGGTTAAAAGGCAAGACAGCTACAAACTCAACCACAACAAACACATGACTTCCCCTTTCGCGAGCTAAATATTGCAATTTTTCTGCTGTCATTAACACCTGTTTCATTTGTGTTGCTTCTGTAAATAAGTTTTTAACATAACTTAGCCTACACAATGCACATAGTGTAGGCGGGTCTTTGAAATACCTGTTGGGTGGTTCCTTTTGCTTTTTAGATATGTCCCACCCAATGCTATTTTAATTCAGCAAAACATTGTTTAGGAGACCAGCCTTTCCCCGGCTGGTGGGAGCCTACTAAACAGTCAGAAGTCTCAGACAGTGACATTGTCAGCAGACAAAAACCCTGGTGGATGGCACCAAAATAACCAGAAGAGATCAATGTAAGTTTGTTTTTTCACATTGAATGTGAGACTTCCTTCTGAGTTAGACAGAACAGGCATGCTCCTGCAGATTCCTCAGAACCCTCAGGTTTCCCAGTCTGGATTTTACCTGAAAGACCACCCCCACCACGCGCCCCCCCCACCCACCACCACCACCACCACTGCAGTCTGGATTTTAATCTTCCTCTTCAGAACCACATGTCTGTGGAAACCATAACTCCATCTCCTGACTCAACTTAAAGCAACCATTCCTCTGGGTCTATGGTGGTCTCTGATGCCTGTAAAAGTTCCCACTACTGACCTTACTGTAACACCTGCCATCTACAAGCGGAGGACTGTTTAAAACAATTCCAGCCAGTCCCAGAACTGAAAGTGCACTGGAATGGCGCACATCTTGGCTGCCTTGTACCCAGCCTATCCATCCTGAATGCACCTGGAGTTAAATTAGGGGGTCTTTAATATTTTTAAAAATAAGTTGACTTCCTACACTAAAGGTTGGGTGCAAATTGCTTTTTAAAAATCCAAATGCACTCTCAGGATGGTAAGAACCTCCAAGGATAAAGTTGTTTTAGGTGGAATGTAAAACAGATGATATTGCATTGATAGTTTGAACTGAAAGTCAGTTCGGTTCCATTGACTTTAGTAGAATTGAGTATCAGGTCAGCAAATTCAAATCTGCCTGGTTTGTGTCTCCATCCATGCTCAATTTCACCCCATCAGGTTCCTTTAGTAAGTGCAATGTAAAATGGAATTATTTCAAAAGTCAGTAAAATTTGCTGCTATTTCTCCAAAGTGACACAGCTCTTTCCTTCCGTCTCTATCCTCCAAGAGTTAAGGTCCTGTGCGAGCACAGGATAAAGTGGACCACAAATAGAAAAAAAAACATTTTTGTGGAGATGTGTGAAAATTGGAGAAGGAAGAAGCTGAAATCAGATTCTGAACATATATTTTAATGTGCTGTTAAGACTGTTACACAGTCTGATGTCTGTGGGGGTAAAAAACAAAATGCCAGCAATCCTCAGCCAGGCAGGCAGAATCTACAAAAAGAGACGCGGAGTTAATGAGTTAATCTAATGATATTTTCAGAGCAGGAGATGAGGTGGGTTTGGGCAATAATTTGTGTCAGCTTCCCAAAGTTGAAATGAAAGTTGGGTGTTAAAGATAGATTCGCTGGAATTCCAATGCCCCACCTGCCAGGGGAGTGAGAGCGGGTGAGAGGTGGACAATGGGAAGGTTGACCCTGGGTGGAATGTTACGGTTTCGGGGTGAGCGAGGCAGTAAAATCCCGCCCATGGGATTTCTTGAAGGCAAGCAGCAGGAATCTATTTTTAATGCATTAGCATATCGTACACACTAGTTAAAGCATATGGTCATCAGACTAAATTATATTTTTGCAATTAAGTTGGCAGCAAATGAAAAACACGTTCCTTCGTATTCATGATTAGTCAAAGGTAGCACAAAGCAAGTAGGTATAGTCTTCCAAGTGAATTTGGAGTGAGTGGGAATTGCTTTTCTTCTGGGGGAGCTTTTCTGGACAAGGGGAGAGGAAGCTGAACTGTTGCATTGAGTTTGGGTGCATCTCTGCATGCAGGTCAGGATATAGCTGCCCGTGCAAGGGAGGATGGAAGCTTTCCAGACAGATTGGGGTGTAGTTCTCCAGGCAGTTTGGAGCGCAGCTGTTCTTGGAAGAGAATTAGGAGCATGGTGGTTCTAAGCAGTGTGGTGAATGGCTAACCAAGGGAAGGAGGTTGGGCTCTGGAGGACAGAGGGAAGGAGCTGAACAACATGGGTAAAATGAAGCTCTGCCAAAGACAGATCAAGCATGATAGAGGGGAGATCAAGGATGATTGAATGTAGATCAATGTTGAAGTTAGGAAAGGCGAGGGTAACAGAGCGCAGTTCGTAAGTCATGAGGAAGAGTCAGGAATTACAGTTGGCAGGTTAAGAGTCTTAGGGAATATATCTAGGATGCCAGAGGTCAGCTTGCTGACGGTAGTGATGGAGGGATAGCTCTAGATTGCAGAGTCATACAGCACAGAGAGAAGCCATTCAACCCATCATGTCTGCACTAGCCATCAAGCACTATCTATTCTAATGCCATTTTTCAGCACTTGATCTGTAGCCATCTATGTTGTGGCATTCAAATGCTCACCTAAATGCTTCTTCAATGTTGCAAGAATTCCAGCCTCTAATACCATTTCAGGCAGTGAGTTCCAGATTCCCACCACCCTCTGGGTGAAAAAGCTTTTCCTCAAATCCCCTCTAAATCTCCTGCTCATTACTTTAAATCATTTCCCCCTGGTTATTGATCCATCTATCAAGGGGACATTTCATAGAAATGATCTCCCCTGACACAGCCATGCTAACTATCCTTGATTAATCTTTGTCTCTCAAAGGGGAGATTAATTCTGTCCCTCAAATTTTTTTTCACTAATTTCCCTACCACTGAGTTTGGATTCACTGGCCTGTAATAACCTGTTTTTTTCCCCACTTCCCTTCTTAAACAATGATACCATGTTAACTGTCCTCCAGTCCTCTGGCATCTCACCTGTGAGAAGCCTCACAATATAGGTTAAAGTCCAACAGGTTTATTTGGTAGCACAAGCCACTAGCTTTCAGAGCGCTGCTCCTTCATCAGGTAAGTGGGAATTCTGTTCACCAACAAGGCATATAAAGACACAAACTCAGTTTACAAGATAATGGTTGGAATGCGAGTCTTTATAGGTAATCATGTCTTAAAGGTACAGTGTGAATGGAGAGAGGGTTAAGCACAGGTTAAAGAGATATGCATTGTCTCCATCCAGGACAGTTAGTGAGATTTTGCAAGGCCAGGCAAGTTGTGGAGGTTATAGATTGTGTGACATAAACCCAAGATCCCGGTTGAGGCCATCCTCATGTGCAGAACTTGGCTATCAGTTTTTGTTCAGCGACTCTGTGTTGTGGTGTCATGAAGGCAGCCTTGGAAAACGCTTACCCAAAGATCAGAGGCCAAATGCTCTTGAGGTTGTGCGGTTCTTGCTTCCACTTCTTGTCTTCAAACAACTACACAACCTCAAACAGACCATTGTCGGCACAAACTACCCAGCCTTCAGGAGAACAGTGACCACGACACCACACAACCCTGCCACAACAACCTCTGCAAGACATGCCGGATCATCGACACAGATGCCATCATCTCACGTAAGATCCACCTGTACACGTTACATACACTTGCAACTCAGCCAACATTGTCTATCTGATACACTGCAGAAAGGATGTCCTGAGGCATGGTACATTGGGAAGACCATGCAGATGCTATGACAACAGATGAATGAACACCGCTCGACAATCACCAGGCAAGAGTGTTCTCTTCCCGTTGGGGAACACTTCAGCAGTCACGGACATTCGGCCTCTGATCTTTGGGTAAGCATTTTCTAAGGCGGCCTTCACAACGCACAACAACGCAGAGTCGCTGAACAAAGATTGATAGCCAAGTTCCGCACACATGAGGACAGTCTCAACCGGGATCTTGGATTCATGTCACACTATCTGTAACCTCCACAACTTGCCTGGCTTGCAAAATCTCACTAACTGCCCTGGCTGGAGACAATACAATCTCTTTAACCTGTGCTTAACCCTCTCTCCATTCACATTTTCTGTGCCTTTAAGACTTGATTACCTGTAAAAACTCGCATTCCAACCATTATTTTGTAAATTGAGTTTGTATCTTAAATGCCCTGCTTGTGAACAGAACTCCCACTTACCTGATGAAGGAGCAGCGCTCTGAAAGCTAGTGGCTTGAGCTACCAAATAAACCTGTTGGACTTTAACTTGTGTTATGAGACTTCTTATTGTGTTTACTCCAGTCCAGCGTCGACATCTCCACATCATGATCTCATTTGTGGCCAGAGAGGATTTGAAAATGAATATCGAAGTCACTACAATCTCCACTTTTGCTTCACATAGCAGCCTGGGCATTTATCCGCTTGTAATCCTGCTAAAACCTCTAACACCTCCACCCTCTCAGTGCTAATCTGTTCAATTATACCACTGTCCTCCTCCCTACTGCCTTTACTTATATCAACCTCCATAGTGAACACAAATGCAAAATACCCATTTAATATCTCATCTACATCTTTCGGTTCCATGCATAGTTTGTCACTTTGGTCCTTTTTCCATGGTTACCCTCTTGCCCATAATATATTTATAAAGCATCTTGAGATTTTCCTTTACTTCCCTCACCAGTTTTCTTTTATGCCCCCTCTTCACTCTCATCATTTTTTCTTTTAGCACCCCTGAATTTTCTTACTCCTCCAAGGTTTGCACTGTTTTCAGCCCCTTGATTCTGCCATAAACCCATTTTTGTCGCTTGACATCAGGGTTCTTTGGAGCTTTGGTCCCATTCTTTATCTTACCAGAACAAATTGGCTTTGTACTCTCTCTAATTCCTACTTGAATAATTCCCACTGCTCTAATGTGAACTTACCTATATGTAGCTGCCTGTTGCAGACTTTGATGTTCAGCTTTTTAATTGATGAGAAGCTTTGTACCCTTCAAGTAACCAGACCAAGTCCAGAGTTCTCTTAAACAGCTGCTTTTAATTCAAGCTAAAAAGCAAGGATACTGGGAAGGCACAGGACAGAGCTGGTAACTAGCCAGAGTCCAGAATTCAGGAATACATAAGCAGTTATACTTTCAAATTTGACTATAAGAACTTAGCATATACCAACCAAGGGATAGGGGTATGATGAATGGGATGGATAGGATAGAGGTGGAGAGACTCTTCCCGCTCAAAAAAGACAGTAGGACTAGGGGGCACAGCCTCAAGATAAAGGGGAGGCGGTTTAGAACGGAGTTGAGGAGGAACTTCTTCACTCAAAGGGTGGTGAATCTCTGGAATTCTCTGCCCGTTGAAGTGGTGGAGGCTGCCTCGCTAAATATTTTTAAGAAGCGGGTTGATGGGTTCTTGATAAGAGAGGGGATTAAGGGTTATGGGGAGAGGGCGGGAAAGTGGAACTGAGCCACAACAGATCAGCCATGATCTTATTGAATGGCGGGGCAGGCTCGAAGGGCTAGATGGCCTACTCCTGCTCCTATTTCTTATGTTCTTATGTTCTTATGTTCTTATTCATAGCTATTGATTAACAGTACATCATGCATAAGATGCAGATATTAAAACCAAACACAATTATTACACGCCTACTTAATTATAATATCCAATCATCGTGAAGACTGCATCATATTCTTCCTGGAACTAAGTCCTGGGACCATTGGAAAGGTATATTTCAGGGGCAGGGGACCCCCAACTGGGGTTGAGGAGGGGTGGTGGTGGTCAGTAGGGTGCTGATCATGGCATTGGGGAGGTAGGCTAGTGAGGAAGAGAGCTCCGGAGTTCAAAGGTGCCGGAGAGGAGTGTGCCCTCTGGAGAGACCTTCAGAATGAGATACACCCCCCCGCCCCATCTGTTTCCACCCAAGATGGGGAAAAGCTTTTTGTCACTTCCTATCCTGTCCACGCCCACCAGCCTAAAAATTGAGGCTCTGTGAGAAATGGCCGTTAAGTGGTGGACCATAATAGGTGAAAGGGCAGGATTCCTTCCCACCCAAACATGAAATTGTGTCTGGAATTGTCTAGGTTTGGGCTGGCAGGTTGCCAGGGGAAAATCCCATACTTTTAATTTTACTCTACCCCTAACCCCCAACCTCCAGTCTCAGAAAACGATGTGAGAGGATGGGAGGGAGTGTAAAATTCTGCCCCTCTCCACAGATGCTCTGACTTGATAAGTCTTTCCATTATTTTCTGGGGGGATTTTCAGTTTCTAGTATCTGTAGTATTTAGCTTTAGCTTTGATGTTTGTGCAGATTGGATTTCAATATATTTTTGTAATGCAAATGATCCCATGAGTACAAACCTCCATTAATTAGGAATGCTCATGCCAACAATTTAGGGTCAGGTTGTAGAGGTGATGACTCAAGAACTCAAGGTGAATGATCGTTTCATTTGATATGGGTCAAAAACCTGGAGTAATGTTTTCCTTCTACACCTGTTTTTCCTTGATTTGAGTTCAAAGAACAAACATGTCTGGGTTTTCCACCTGTCAGAAGTACAAGCACAGCAACAAACATGGAAGAGCCAAGGTCATCTTTTTGTGTTGAATTGATATGGATGATGGAAAGTTTTCAAGTGTCTGTATCTATGATAGGATTATCCTCAGTGGAAACATTTTACATTGCTGAGGTCTCAATAAATTACATCAGAATTCCCATGTCAGAAGAGAGAAGCTGCACAATGTTTTGAAGCTAAATTATCTCTTGCATAGAGTGTTGCTAATTTCATTTTACACCAAGTTTATTTAAGCATTACAATTTACCAAACATTTTTATCACATATCCTGATTTAAGCTTGTCTGCTTACTGATTCTGACCATATCCTGCTTAAGCAGAGCTGTATACATTTTGAGGTTTGACCAGATCAGCTTGATAGTTCATTGTTAAGTGAAGTGGCTGCTAATATTCATTGTTAAGTGAAGTGGCTGCTGATGTACAGATTCACATTTGCCTGTATTTCCACATACAATATGTGTTTACAGAACGGGAAAGCTTGTTTGAGATTGCTGTATATTAAAGAGATATTAAGCATCTAATTCTAAAGGCTCAAAATTAAAACTGGTTTATGGAGCCAAAATAATGTGGGTGAGTACCTGCAGTGGAATCAAACAAGCATATGGTAACCACATATGTGTAATGTTTTCATAACTAAAAATATCTACAGCAACCTGGACATCATTGTAGCAATGGGCAGAATTTTGAGCTTGCCATTTGGACAACTGTCCTTCCTACTGCAGCGTAAAATTGCAAAATCGGGCATTGTGACAATGTGTCTGGTTCCCAACATCACAGTGCAGTTTGAAATAATATGGACTGTGAGAAGGACACAAAGCTGGGAGCACACCCAGCTTACAAAAAAAGCCAATTAAAGAGTATTTTAGGCAATTAACAATCTAGTTGACTGCAATTTTTCGCTGGCCAAGCGATTTTATGTTGATCTCACAGGCTCCACAGAGGGGAGGGAATTGCAACAGGATTGACTCAGCAGCACAAAACTGGAATACAAGGGTTGAAGTGAAGAGAATCATACAAAGTTAGAAACTGCAATTGAAACTGCATGAGGAGTGAGGAGTTCTTCAAGGAGTCACAAAAGAGTTCCTCCAGGAGATCGGATTGCAGCCATGGAGATACTCTTACCATGAAGATTGACAGAAAAGAGTCATAGAGAGAAGGGACCATGAGTATAGTTCACTCAGGTGGAGACTCCTCAAGCAAGGATGAAAGATAGGAAAAGAGGGCTGCTGCTGCTATCTGCTGGCCAACCAATTGAGCAGCATGGTAATACTGAAGGACAGAGAGCGAGGCCTGGCTAGCTGTGCCGAAGCAGAAGAACCTGCCCCAAGGTAGGGTGTATAAGCAGCACTCAAATTTCCTCCACATGTCTGAATATCAGCGTCTGAGGCAGCTGCTGATCTCCAGGGAGGTAGCCACATCAATTTGTGATATACTTGCAGGAGAAATAAACTCCTATTGTGTGGGTTGTCAACCGATGCCTGTGATACTAAAGGTGATAATTACATTGAACTTCTATCCTTGGGATTTCTTCAAGAGACCTGAGATCTGTGCAGTATTTCACTATCAGCAACTCATCATTCCATCAGGCATGTAACTAATGCATTGTTCTGGAAGGTGGATAGCTTTAACTAGTTCACTACTAATGAGGACAGTCAAACTGAGAGATTGAGGCTTCAGGGCCATCGTGGGATTCCAAAAGAACAAAGAGCAATCAATTGCATAGTTGTGTCCATCAAGGCACAACTAGGGGTGTTTGTCAACCAAAAGGAATTTAACTCCCTTCATGTGTAGATTGCATGTAATCACCACCTGAGGATCCTGCAGATACCTAAGTGGTATGCTAGAAGTAACCATGATACTTACATCCTTGAACACTCGTAGGTGCCACAGTTCCTTTCCCTACCTGTGCCGCTGGATTACTTGCTTTTTGGAGAAGAGGGCTGTTCGTCAAAGGAATGGCTCATGATGCCTGTCAGGTATCAATGAACAGGTGCAAAGGAAGAACATAATATGAGCCATGCTTCCACTAGAGTGATTATTGAAAGCAACATTGATCTTCTAAAAGTAAAATTCTGTTGCCTAGACTAACCTTCTGGTTCCTTTCATTATGTATGCCTCTGGTCTCCCTGATTTTTGTCACTTGCTGTGCACTGCACAACGTGGTTCTGCAAAGGGAACTGGCAGATGAGGACATTTTTCAATTGTATGTTAAACTTGGCATGGCTATCTTTAAAACCTTGAAAGTTGTGCGTCAAGGGACCAGGTTCAAGGAATCGGGAGAAGACACCAGAAGTCCTGTTTTCTCTACAAGAAATACAATGTATTGTGCAATGACTCAGAAGAGGAGCATCAGCATCAGACTAGAATGTTGCCCCAAATGGGAATATTGGGATTCAGACTCTATACTAAACTCCAGAGTAAGAAAATTCTTGTCAGGACTAAACTTAATGGTAAAAAGGGCAATCACTAATTTAGAATACAACTAACAATGTTATTGGGACAACAAGGATTGATACTTAACATTCCATTGGTCGAGGCACAGCATAATACAATGTATTTCTCATAAAGAAACCAACACTTTGCTGTCTTCTAATTGTTCCTCAAACCTGATCTCTCAACTCATAATGTTCTTCAAGGTTTTAACATAGCCACCCTAATTCTAACATACAATCAAACCCTTTTGCAGTGATGAGACTTCAACTCTAATTTCCCAGTCTACCTTAACTGCTGTAGAACCATATTTTACAGCTTGTTACTTAGTGTTTTTTTTCTATCACTTGAGCTGAAAGTAGCTTCCTGACTAAAGCTGTTCACTTTTCCTTAAGGCATTAGCCCTAATACTGGGTCTAAAACTGACCTGCACTCTTATGGCAACCCCCCAAACTGTGACAGTTACATTAGTCATCTCTGGATTCTTTTGGCAATTTCCAGCCTATGACAATTATCCGTTGATTGGCAATGTCCTACGCAAATGCTAACTTCCAAACAACTACTAACTCCTAATTTTCTCTCTTAGCAAGGCCTCCTTAGCATATGTCCCGAGACAAACGCTTTCCACCAGCAAGTGCAAAGTTCCTAGTGATGTTCCCTTAATTTATACCCTTTTTGTAGGTAGCTTTTCAACATCTTGCACACTTCTGTTTACTACTAATGGTAGACTCACTGGAGCCCAAATGCATAAATGTGTCCCAGCTATAATTCCACATGTTCTTTCTTAAAGCTACATTATAATATTTGATACCAACTCAAAGACTTCTCAACAATGTTCTAATAATATGTACAAATTAAGGTTTTTCATCATTAGACTTATGTATAGTAAAATTAGACAACTTAATCCTTATTAGTTACACAAGTACGTCGATGAGGTGAAATCTAACAAGATGTAACGAAGAGTGGGTGCCTGTGAGATGCAGAGTCGTGAGGCAATTCACTGAAATATCTGGAAGCCTTTAGGCACATGCAATAATGAGATCCCACGGCAGAAAGCTCATAACCCAATGTTCTGCAGCAACACATCACTGAGAGGGTCTCTGAGGTCCACTGGAAGCGACAGTGGGCTTCTAATGATATTAAATGAATTGTTGTAATTAAGTCAAAGCCGAGTAGCTCCCATAAACATTTGTATTCTACTCAAAGACTCATCATCTATAAGACGGTAATGAGGCTTGAGCGTCCATGCCGGTTTCCCAGTGATATTTTCTACTTCCATTCAGAATGTGTATTATCAAGAATGTGTATTCGTGCTGAGTTAAAAGATGTTTAGACTCTCCTCCCCACCAGTCCTATTCAACTTCTCACTGATTTATGGATTCTCTCCCTTAAGCTGCTTTCAGATCTCGGTGAATGTTTCTCTCTGACAAATCATTGATGGTGTGTAGGGCTGGCCAAAGATCACTTTACCTCTGTGAAGATGTTCTTGACATCACTTCCTTTTATTCTATAATTCTAGGAAATCATCCTGTGAAATCTCCCTCTAATCATTCTGAAACAGGTCAACTTATTGTTTATCTATAAATCTGAAGATCAAATATCATCCAAAAGCCACATTTTTTGAACTTATAAGAACATAAGAACATAAGAAATAGGAGCAGGAGTAGGCCATCTAGCCCTTCGAGCCTGCCCCGCCATTCAATAAGATCATGGCTGATCTGTCGTGGCTCAGTTCCACTTTCCCGCCCTCTCCCCATAACCCTTAATCCCTTCTCTTATCAAAAACCCATCAACCCGCTTCTTAAAAATATTTAGCGAGGCAGCCTCCACCACTTCAACGGGCAGAGAATTCCAGAGATTCACCACCCTTTGAGTGAAGAAGTTCCTCCTCAACTCCGTTCTAAACCGCCTCCCCTTTATCTTCATTGATCTCTAGTTCAGGAAGTCCTTTACCCAAGCTGAGTTAACATAGACCTCATTGACTAAATCTGACCTTTAGCACGGAATGTTCCTGACCTGTGCCAACATGAACCTCGCCAGCTGCACCCAACCTTTAGCACGGGAAATCTACTTATTTCATAGAATCCCTGCAGTGCAGAAGGAGGCCATTTGGCCCATCAAGTCTGCACCAACTACAATTCCACCTAGGCCTTATCCCTGAAACCTCACACATTTACCTGCTAATCCCTCTAACATACACACCCCGGGACACTAAGGGGCAAGTTAGCATGGCCAATTAACTGCACATCTTTGGACAGTGGGAGGAAACTGGAGCTGGAGGAAACCCATGCAGACACAGGAAGAACATGCAGACTCCACATAGATAGTGACCCAAGCCGGGATCGAACCTGGGTCCCTGAAGCTGTGAGGCATCAGTGCTAACCACTGTGCCACCATGCCGCCCACTTTGAACATAACAGACCAGGGAGAAGGTAAGTGACTAGGGTAAATGTATGGGATTTGGGGTGGGAAGTCAGATGGGGTGGGATGTATTAGATTAAAAAGAGATTGGACATGGTGAATAGGAAGTAGCTGCTCCCCTTGGTTGAGGGACCAATCACAAGAAGGCTTAATTTTAAGGTGACGGGCAGGAGACTCAGAGGGGATTTGAGGAAGAAAAATCACTCAGATGGTGATGAAAATCTAGAATGCACTGCTGGGAAGGTTGTGGAGGCCGGAAACCTCACAACCTTTAAATAATATTTGGATGAGCACTTGAAATATCATAACATTCAAGGATATGGGATAAATGCTGGAAAATGGGATTAGTGTGACTTTAGTGGTCATTGTTCTCAATGCAGAATCAATGGGCCTAATGGCCTTTTCTACACTGTGTGACTCTATGACTATGACTCGATTTTTGAAGATTTTGCTTACTGATGTGTAACCAACAAGGCCTCAGGAACATGCATTGACCTTTTTTTTCATACTTTAAGTATTGTGATAAAATATCATAACTTGTATAATATATGAATTAGCTTGCAGGAGCTTTTGGTTTAAAAGGTAGTTCCACTGAGTGGCTACACATTAATGGTTGAGTGGCGAAGAACATGGCAGATGGAATATAAAGTGGAAAAATGTGAGGTAATCCATTTTGGTTAGGGGGAACAGATATGAAGAGTACTTCCTAAATGGTAAGAAATTAGAAAATGTAGATGTACAAAGGGTATCCTTATCTATAAGTCACTGACAGCTTACATGCAGTTGCAGCAAGCTATTAGGAAAACTAATGGATTGTTAGCCTTTATTGCAGGAGGATTTGAGTACAGGAGTAGTGAGGTCTTGCTTCAATTGTATAGAAGTTTGGTTAGACTGCATCTGGAGCACTGTGTGCCATTTTGGTCCCCTTACCTCAAAGGATATTATTGCCATTGAGGAAGAGCAACAAAGGTTCCCCAAACTTGTTGCAGGGATGGTAAAAGCATTTAATGAAACTGGGTCAGTACTCTCTAGAGCTTTGAAGAATAAGAGGTGATCTCATTGGGACCTGCAAAGTATTTAAAAGAATGAACTGGTAGATGCACATAACATGTTTCTCTTGATTGGAGATTGGAGATTCAAGAACCGGGGGCACAATTTCAAAATAAGGGGATGCCACTTAGGACTGAGATGAGGAAAAATTTCTTTACACAGAGTTGTGAATCTTTGGAATTCTCTACCCCCGATGCCTGTGGAAGCTCAGTCATTGAGTATATTTAAGATAGAGATTGACAGATTTCTGATTAACAGTGATATAAAGGGTTAGTAAAGTGTGTGTGAAAAGCATTGAAATACCTGATCAGCCATGATGATATTGAATAGTGTAACAGGCTGAATAGTTTACTCCTGTTCCTATGTTCATCTAAAATTAGTGGGCAGGATTTTATCTTTTAGGTCAATACCCCAATGTTGAGGTCAAATAGAAGGCACAACCCTAAACTGTATGGGAAAGAATGGAGATTTTCCCCAAATTGGCCAATTAGTGGCCAGAGAGCACAGTTTCATTACTAGAGAGATGGAATTTAAAAACAGCAAGGTTATGTTGCAGCTGTATAAGATGCTGGTGAGGCCACACCTGGAGTGTACAGTTTTGGTCTCCTTACTTGAGAAAGGTGGGTGGCACAGTAGCACAGTGGTTAGCACTGCTGCTTCACAGCTCCAGGGTCCTGGGTTTGATTCCCGGCTCGGGTCACTGTCTGTGTGGAGTTTGCACGTTCTCCTCGTGTCTGCGTGGGTTTCCTCCGGGTACTCCGGTTTCTCCCACAGTCCAAAGAAGTGCGGGTTAGGCTGATTGGCCACGCTAAGAAATTGTCCGTTAGTGTCCAGGGATGTGTAGGTTAGAGGGATTAGTGGGTGTAATATGTTGGGATATGGGGGTAAGGCCTGGGTGGGATTGTGTTCAGTGCAGACTCGATGGGCTGAAGGGCCTCTTTCTGCATTGTAGGGTTCTATGATTCTATGATATATTCGCAGTGGAGGGGGTGCAGAGGAGATTCACTAGGTTGATTCTGGAGTTGAGAGGGTTGGCTTACGAGGAGAGATGAGTGGACTGGGGCTATACTCATTGGAATGTAGAAGTATGAGGGGAGATCTGATAGAAACATACAAGGTTATGAAGGGGATAGATATGATAGAAGCAGGGAAATTATTTCTACTGGCAGGTGAAATTAAAACTAAGGAACATAGCCTCAAAATAAAGGGAAGCAGATTTAGGACTGAGTTGAGGAGGAACTTCTTCACACAAAGGGTTGTGAATCTGTGGAATTCCCTACCCAGTGAAGCAGTTAAGGCTTCCTCATTGAATGTTTTTAAGGCAAGGATAGATAAATTGTTGAACAGTAAAGGAATTAAGGGTTATGGTGAGCAGGTGAGTAAGTGGAGTTGAGTCCACAAGAAGATCAGCCATGATCTTATTGAATGGCGGAGCAGGCTCGAGGGGCCAGATGACCTACTCCTGCTCCTAGTTCTCATGTTCTCATGTTATCATCATATTAAGGATGCCAACAGGAAGGCCAGTAGGAGGTCCTATAGGTTGGAGAAGCAGCAGTTTGTAGTTCAGGTAGGAGAGGGAGGGATGCATCCATCTGGAGGCTCCCACTACGCAACTTTTAAAAGTTTGTAAACTAAACAACCACAGCCGCCAGGCCATCATTGTTCAAGTCCACAGGTGACAACAGCTGTGACAAGGAGGCAGGGAGTTCCTCAAAGCCTGTCTTGAGCACTGACCATCTCTCTGCCACTTGAAAGCTACTTCCAGGCAGATGGTCCATTCCTGATGCCTCAGATGACTCACTCAGTCAGCTTCTGTTAATTGGACTTTAATCAAAGATGTATGCGTTAGATGGATTGACCATGCTAAATTGCCCCTTAGTGTCAGAGGGACTAGCTAGACTAAATGCATGGGGGTTTGGAGATACGGCTTAGGTTTGTGGTCAATGTAAACTCAGTGGCTTGAATAGCCTCGTTCTGCACTGTAGGAATCTATGAATGGGCATTAAGTTGCCCTAAGTCGCCCGCAAACGATTAGTCCTGGCACAAATTGCGCCTTTGTGAAAATGGCTCAAAAGCAAGATGGTACTGACAAGCAGTGTAAAAATTCTCAGCTGCTCACCTCTGTACCCATCCTGCCCAGTATTTAATTTCTGAGTACTTTCATCTAGATGAACACAAAATAATTGAGTTAACGCAGCATTCAGAATGTTCATCTTTTTAGATTGGATTCTAATATTTCTTGGTGAGTTTGTGACTTCTGTGTGATATAATGTTTTGTTTTGTGCATGTCTAGACAAAACTAGGAACAGTAACTTGGTTGACCTGAATAGTGAAAATCTTTCTTTGTGCAGGAAACTAAATCTGACAGTTAAATTGTGATGTTTGAATAGCAGGAAACCTCTGTTAGAAAGCAGAAAAGTTAGAGTTTCAAGCTGCAATAATAATGTTCTATAGCCTGTTACACTCCTAATTTAGTTTGATGCTTAAACACTGACAGTGCATTTAATTACATTTCCCTTTTAATCTCAGTTTGAAACATATAAATTAAATGCAGTATTGTTAATTCAAAATTTAAAACAATACCCCATTAAGAGATTCTGTCAAGCATAGACTTTATCGAAATGATCAAAGGAATTGATTGTGAGAGAAAAACAATGAAAACAAACTGGATTTACAAGCTGTCTTTTGAATTATTTAATTAGTGAAAACAAAGCCTGACTTTTAATCCGCCTGCTCTATTTTTCCCCTTACCGTTTTGAGGAATAGAAAATTTTGTTGAAGTACGGTTCCAGAAATAACTGATGAAGATTAGGAGAATGAGATCTGGATGAACTCTTTCATTGCTCATTGCTAAGACCGTTAAAGACCTGCTCAATACCGCATATTCTTGAACAATTGTTTTGAAAATTACACTGGTCAATAAAATTTCTATGTTAGACCTCAGGAACAATCAACATTTCATCGAATTACAAATAAATTAATCTCACAGTAGAAATAAATGTTTACAAACTGGAATGAACACACAAAGCCTTTGATATACTCAAAAGGATAAGAAAGGCTTGCACTCAATGTCTCAAAGTGCTTTACAGTCATTGAAGGACTTTTGAAGTGTAGTCACGGTTTCAAAATAACCAAAATAAGCAAACTCCCACAAACAGCAGTGTGACAGTGACCAGATTTTGTGATTATGATTAAAGAATAAATATTGGCCAGGCCACCTGGGATAGTGCTCCTCCTCCTCTTCAAAATGAGGTTATGGCATCTTTTACATCCACCTAAATAGGTAGGTGGGGCGTCAATTTAACATTTCATTCCAAACACATCGGGTGGGATTTTCCAGCTGTCCCCCCCCAACCACAATTCCTGTGGCAGGTGGGACAGGAAAATCCCCCCTCATCACCTCCAACAGTGCAGCATTCCCTCACGATTGGCATATCAGTCTTGATTTTTGTGCTCCAGCCCTAAACTTGAATTCAGAACCTTGTGACTCAGGGATGAAGGTGCTGCTGCACCCAATTTGTGAAACTGCTAATTTCATGAACTGGACACTGGTAGAACTCATTTTAAGAATCCGGCAAACCCACTGCACAGATCATGAAACTGACAGTTTGACTGCTCATTTTATGAAGTGGCCAGTATTATGCACGAGAATTTAAATCTTTTCAATCAACTTGTTGCTCTGCACAAGCTAAACATGTACTAAGTTACTCAATAACAGTATGAACATTGTGAATTTGAGAAAGCGAGTTTGTCTACAATGGCTCAAATGGTGGTTGGTGGAAGATGTAAAATTAAATACAGTGTCAAAGAGACCAGTTCACATCTGCCCGTTTGACTTCAAAACAGGTATGGAATTCCATTTTGGAATTGAAAGTAGTATGGAAGACTCAAAGGCTCAAATAGCAAGAAACACATTGATGATAAGTTTGTCTCTGTTTTGTTGTGCCCAAATGAAAATGGGCGTTGATACCTCTTACAGAACCAGTATATAAGTATAGAAATCTATACCAACTAGTATAACCCCTGCAAACATTGAAAACGGATGACGATATTGAGAGCTGTGCTGTTTCATGGCCTACTGAATATGAACAGAGGTTATTTCTGTACTCAAATGTGGCAAAACGGGACAGAAACCCTCCCTGTAAGAGATGTTTAACACATCATCTCTAGGTGTTGTGGACAAGATTACCAAGAGCAATGGTAAGTACGTGGCTACCAAGGAAACAATCCTATACATCATGTGACAAACCCACATTGAAACTGGCCTTGATGGTGAAAAGACATAAGAACATAAGAACATAAGAACATAAGAAATAGGAGCAGGAGTAGGCCATCTGGCCCTTCGAGCCTGCCCCGCCATTCAATAAGATCATGGCTGATCTGTCGTGGCTCAGTTCCACTTTCCCGCCCTCTCCCCATAACCCTTAATCCCCTCTCTTATCAAAAACCCATCAACCCGCTTCTTAAAAATATTTAGCGAGGCAGCCTCCACCACTTCAACGGGCAGAGAATTCCAGAGATTCACCACCCTTTGAGTGAAGAAGTTCCTCCTCAACTCCGTTCTGAACCGCCCCCCCTTTATCTTGAGGCTGTGCCCCCTAGTCCTACTGTCTTTTTTGAGCGGGAAGAGTCTTTCCACCTCTATCCTATCCATCCCATTCATCATCTTATACGTCTCAATGAGATCTCCCCTCATTCTTCTAAACTCTAACGAGTACAAGCCTAGTTTATTCAGCCTCTCCTCATAGCTCAACCCCCTCAACTCCGGTATCAGCCTAGTAAACCTCCTCTGCACTCCCTCCAAGGCCAAAATATCCTTGCGCAGGTGCGGCGCCCAAAACTGCACACAGTACTCCAGCTGCGGCCTCACCAATGCCCTATACAGCTGCAGCAAGACCTCCCTACTTTTATATTCAATCCCCCTCGCTATGAAGGCCAGCATCCCATTCGCCTTCCTGACCACCTGCTGCACCTGCAGGCTGGGTTTTTGCGACTCATGCACAAGGACCCCGAGGTCCCTCTGCACCGTCGCCTGCTGCAGTTTTTCGCCCCGTAAGTAATAGTCCTTCCTACCATTCTTCCTACCAAAGTGGACCACCTCACACTTGCCAACATTAAATTCCATTTGCCATTTCCTGGCCCATTCGCCCAGCCTATCTAGATCCTTCTGCAGACTCTCCACACCCTCCGCACAATTTGCCTTTCCCCCAATCTTCTCAAGAAACTTTCTGAAAAGTATGCAAACATCCCATGATCTCTTATATGGTGGTACACCAGTCACTGTGAGAGTAACTTAGAGACAGCAATAGGAATGGTTGTGAGACCTCTCTATGACTTGAATAAGTGTGGACAAGTAGACCTAATTCTCGTGTAGACTATGAAGGACAGAAGACTATGTGGAGCATCTGACCAAATTCCATGTCCAAGTTTGTAAGTCGAAAAGTTTAAAAATGTCCTCTGAAATCCAAGGCATCAGCTGAAAGTGCCCAAAAGCCACTTCTCATATTTCTAGACATTACAGCCCCACATATTCTTCAGCTGACTGAAGTCAGATAACAGAAAGAAGTTCACAGCACATGTCATCCACAAACTGGCATCACTCTGAGAGGAACTGGTGTTCTAGGCATCTCCAGACTCAAGCCTCTGTGGTGCATAATAATAGTGATACGAAGCTGAAGTATTGGCCTAGATGCGTGACAACAAATGTGCTTTGTGGAGAATGGTGTCTGTTTTGTTCAGTGGGCTATGAACAGCAGTTACCATGAGGTTATAGGAATGATGCCTTCCCAAGTATTCAATGGAAAAAAACCACAGTGCAGCCTCAGATTGAAGTTGCCAGTTGAGTTCCTCAACAGAATTTGCACAGCCATTGAAGAAGAAGAACTGTAAGGTCTTCTTGAAGAGAATATGCAAAATGCTGATCCTGAACAGGGCCCTGGACCATCCTCCATGGGCAATTCTGAGCCAGCCCAGGAACCATCCACCACAGACAACTCTGAGTCAGCCCTTCAACCATCCAACATGGAAGATTCTAAGTGAGTTCCAGAATCACCCACAATGGATGATCTTGAGTTGGCTGCTCCAACATGGACAGTCCTGAACCAACCAAATCATTCAACATGGACGACCGTGAGACATCCCTGGGACCATCTTCTATGGATGACCCTGAGCAGGCCTCTGGATCATCCACTACTGAAGACTCTAATCTGATGAAGAATTTCCAAAGAACTAAGGGCAGGAGTAGGCAATTCAGCCCTTTGACCTGTACTGCCATGAAGCACAATCATGGCTGATCTTGTCTCAGCCTCAACTCCACTTTCTTGCCTGTTCTACATAACCTTTCAACCCATTACTAATTAAAAATCTGTCTCCTCAAATTTACTTAATGTCCCAGCATCCATCACACTCTGCGTTAGTGAATTCCACAGAATCACAACCCTTTGAGAGAGATAAATAGTTTTTCCTCATCTCCGTTAAAACTATGATCTGTTGTTGTAGATTGGCCCACAAGAGGAAGCGTCCACTGAACGTCTACTTTGTCAATACTTTTTATCATCTTGTATACCTCAATTAGATGTCATCTCCTCCTTCTAACTCTTAAGAGAGTATAGGCCTAAACTGCTCTATCTTTCATCTTAAGACAAACCCCTCATCTCTGGAATCAATCTTGTGAACTTCCTCCAATGCCACTACATCCTTCCTCAAATAAAGGGACCAAAACTGTATACAGTACTTAAGGTGCAGTCTGACATGCCTTGTATAGTTGCGATAACACTTCCTTACTTTTATACCTTATTCCTTTAGCTATAAGTGCCAAAATTCTGTTTGTTTTCCTTATTACATGCTGTACTTGCATGCCAGTTTTCTGCAACTCATGCACAAGGACACCCGATTGCACTTTGCTCTGAAGCACCTTGAAGTCTTTCCCATTGACTTAATAAGTTGCTTTTTCATTTTTCCGTTCAAAATGGATCATCTCACACTTACCTTCATTAAACTGCATCTGCCACATTTTGGCCCACTCACCTACCTACCTATATCCATTTGTAAATTTCATCCTGCTGGAAGTGCAAGGAAGATGGCACATCAGGATATCACACAGTAAGAAAAGCAGATGATGATATGCAGCATAAGGTCACTTCAGGCTGTTGGTGTTGGCGCCAATATGGGTATCCCAGTGTCAGCATTTGACCGCAGCAAAGGTGATCCACCTAATGTTATAGATGTGATGCTGGCAGCAGATGGGATTGAGTACTCCACTGGAACAGCAAAAGTGCCAGGAATCAATTTGAATTTGTGCTGCACAGTGGATTAAGTGTAGAAGATATTCTAACAGAACAACTCAGCTTTTGTGAAATTGTACATGCTTAAAGTGATTGTGGTGGGCAAGACTTCCAGATATGTCACTACAGGAATAACTGCTTATCAAAACAATGTTCCAGCTTGAAAGCAGGTCTCCACTGCAACAGTGCCTGCCACAGCCACAAGTCGTGTGACATCGTTGACCAGTCCTGACAGTGCATTTTAAATATGAATGAATTGTATTTATGCTATTTTTGTAAACATTGATGAATAAGCTGTCTGAATGCTTTGGGTGTGATCCTGAACTAACTAGAACAGAACATAAACAAATGAATTTAAAATGTTTGGACACCACAATTAATCTGAAATGTACATTGAATAAAGGCACAATGTGCATACATGAATTGTTTCTTCAGTTGTTTTTTTCTGAATTGTGGTTGTTGGATATAAGTATATCTGACTGGTTTGGATATAATACTGGATGAAACATGAGAAGACAGTAAACATATTTAAGCACATTATACATTTGTGAATAAAATTTTGTTTTTTGTTTGTAAAAGTTGGCCATTTCACGAACTGGACAAGTTTTCCAATGGCAATTTCATGAACTGGGTGGTCAAACTGCCTGATTCATCAACTATGCAGGTAGGCTAATTTGACTGGCCATTTTATTAAATGGTACTTTCACAAATTGGGTGCATAACAGTGCTGCCACTGAGGCATAGCTGAAACATAAAAACTAACATAAAAGGCTGTCATTTTATAGTTCCCACAGGAGAGGGACATGCAAATAGTGCATTTGCCTCTGCTCCTGGCTTTAAAATTTATTTTCAACCTCCATCCTCCTGAAGAAAAAGGATGTTTCTAAAAAAAAACTAAGTTTTCCACAGGTAGCCAAACTCAAAAACAAAGACAAGCACTTAAAATCCAGATCCAAAACATCATTAGCCAACAACAGTGCAATATAAAGAAAACAAAAAAAAATTCTGCTAATTAGAACATAGAACACTACAGCACAAACAGGCCCTTCGGCCCACGAGTTGCGCTGATCACATCAACACCTACCAATCTATAGACCCATCTATAACCCCCAATCCCATTAAACCCCATATACTCATCCAGAAGTCTTTTAAAAGACCCCAGCGAGTTCGCCTCCACCACCACTGACGGCAGCCAATTCCATTCACTCACCACCCTCTGAGTGAAAAACTTACCCCTAACATCACTTCTGTACTTTCCTCCCCGCACCTTAAATCTGTGTCCTCTCGTAGCGACCATTTCAACCCGGGGAAATAGCCTCTGAGAATCCACCCTATCTATTCCTCTCAACATTTTATAAACTTCTATCAGGTCGCCTCTCAACCTTCATCTCTCCAGGGAAAAGAGTCCCAGCTCCCTCAACCTAACTTCATAAGGCATGCCTCCCAGTCCAGGCAACATCCTTGTAAATCTCCTCTGTACCCTTTCAATAGCTTCTACGTCTTTCCTATAGTGAGGCGACCAGAACTGCACACAGTACTCCAAATGAGGCCTGACAAGGGTCTTATAAAGTTGCAGCATTACCTCCCAATTCCTAAACTCAATCCCTCAATTAATGAAGGCCAGTACACCATACGCCTTCTTGACCACATCCTCCACCTGCGAGGCCGATTTAAGAGTCCTGTGGACCCGGACCCTGAGATCCTTCTGCTCTTCAACACTACTAAGACTCCTGCCCTTGATAGTGTACTCGTTCATCCCATTGGTTCTGCCAAAATGGACGACTACACATTTATCCGCGTTGAAGTCCATCTGCCATTTCTCCGCCCAGTCCTGCATCCTATTTATGTCCTGCTGCAACTTTTGACATCCTTCCAGACCATCCACAACACCACCGACCTTCGTGTCATCAGCAAACTTACTTACCCATCCCTCCACTTCCTCATCTAGGTCATTTATGAAAATGACAAACAGCAAGGGTCCTAGAACAGATCCCTGGGGCACTCCACAGGTGACTGACCTCCATGCCGAAAAAGACCCATCCACAACCACTCTCTGCCTTCTGCAGGCAAGCCAGTTCTGGATCCACAAGGCCAAAGGTCCTTGGATCCCATGCCCTCTCACCTTCTCAAGAAGTCTTGCATGGGGGACCTTATCAAACGCCTTGCTGAAGTCCACGTACACCATGTCCACTGCACTTCCTTCGTCAATGTGTTCAGTCACATTATCGAAGAACTCAACTAGGCTCGTAAGGCACGACCTGCCCTTGACAAATCCATGCTGACTGTTTCTGATCATGTCAAACCTCTCCAAATGCTCGTAAATCTTGTCCCTCGGAAGCCTCTCCATCAGCTTACCAACCACTGAGGTCAGACTCACCGGTCGGTAATTTCCCGGGCTATCTCTGTTCCCTTCCTTGAAAATAGGAACTACATCCGCAATCCTCCAATCTTCCGGATCCTCTCCCGTCTCCATTGACGACGCAAAGATCATCGCCAGGGGCTCTGCAATCACTTCCCTCGCCTCCCACAGTATCCTGGGGTACATCCCATCTGGTCCCGGCGACTTATCTATCTTGATAGAATTCAAAAGTTCTAACACATCCTCCTCCTTAATATCCACATACTCAATCTTTTCCATCTGCTGCAAATCCGTAGCAAAATCTCCCAGATCAGTTTCCACCGTGAGTACTGAGGCAAAGTACTCATTAAGCACCTCTGCCATTTCTTCCAGTTCCACACAGACCTTTCCCCCTTCACCTTTTATAGGTCCTATCCCTTCTCTTCTCATCCTTTTACCTTTCACATATTTATAGAAGGCCTTGGGATTCTCCTTAATCTTACCCGCCAAGGTCTTCTCATGACCCCTTCTGGCTCTCCTAATTTCCCTTTTAAGCTCCTTTCTACAGTCCTTATACTCCTCAAGAGCCTTAACATCTCCTAGTTCCCTGAACCTTTTGTACACCTTCCTTTTCCTCCTGACTAGGTTCAACACAGCCTTCGTGCACCACAGTTCCCGCGACCTACCAAAACCCCCTTGTCTCATTGGAACGTTGTCATGCAGAGCTCCAGACAAACATCCCTTGAATATCTGCCACCTTCCTTCGGTACTTTTCCGTAAGAACGCCTCCTTCCAGTTTATTTGTCCAAGTAACTTCCTGACTTCTTCGTATCTCCCCTTACTCCAGACAAACACCTTCCTAGCCTGCCTGATCCTATCTCGTTCCAATGCAATTGTGAAGGAGATAGAATTATGGTCACCATTCCCAAGATGCTCTCCTACCGAGAGATCCATCACCTGCCCTGGTTCATTCGCCAGTACCAGGTCAAGTACAGCCTCTCCCCTCGTAGGCTTATCCACATACTGTGTCAGGAAACCTTCCTGAACACACCTAACAAACTCCTCCCCATCCAAACCCCTTACCCTAGGGATATTCCAGTCAATGTTTGGGAAATTGAAGTCTCCCATCACGACAACTCTGTTATTACTACATCTCTCCAGAATCTGTTTCCCTATCTGCACTTCAACTTCCCTGTCACTATTGGGCGGCCTATAGAATACACCCAGCAAAGTTTTTGACCCTTTGCTGTTCGTAACTTCCACCCACAGAGACTCTGTAGATAGTCCCTCCACGGCATCCTCCTTCTCTGCAGCCATGACACTGTCCCTGATCAACAGTGCCACTCCACCACCTCTTCTGCCACCCTCCCTGTCCTTCCTGAAGCATCTGAAACCTGGCACCTGAAGTACCCAGTCCTGTCCCTGAGACATCCAAGTCTCCGTAATGGCCACCACATCACATTCCCAAGCAGCAATCCACGCCCTGAGCTCATCTACCTTATTCACTACACTCCTTGCATTAAAATATATACACTTCAGCCCCTCAGTCTGGGCATTTCCCTTCTCCACCCCCTGTCTAACCTCCCTCTCATACTGCCTGCAGTCCTCCCCTACCTGGGAGCTAACCTCTTCTGTCCCAGTCTCCCCATCACAATTGCCTCCCCCCATCCTTTCTAGTTTAAAGTCCCCCTCATTGCAAAATGTCCACGACCACAGTTGTACATGAAGTGACTTTGTGGCCACCAGATTATCGTGCTCTCCAACTTCTAAATGTGCATTTCAACGACCTTGCAATGAATGTGCATTGCATGGTAATTCCTAGGGAAGCAAGCATACTTGAGGCACCATTGAATAGCACAGGCTCCTGTACCCCAGCATTGGCTATCAGAAAATGTTTGTTGCAGCTGATCTTTTACTTTTCTTTAATGTGAGCATGTTTTACCTTAGACTCCATTAAAATCAGGTCCAATTCCCAAGATGACTGGTGATCTCCTCATTCAGGTACAGAGTATCCATCCTACACCAAAAGTTCCATAAGGTTGTAAGCCATAAGCACTCAGGGTCAAACATCAATCCAAAAGTTACCGGCAGGCCACTCACAAGCTGTCCCCTTTAAGATACCATACAAAACAATTTAATAATATCACACAGTGAAATGAACAACAGAAAGAAATAGCAGAGACATTTCCGGCACCCCTACACACCTAAAAATGGGCAATCTAAAACTTATGTGATCTTGAATTTATTTACTTTGTGGTCATTGCTGGCTAAACCAGCATTTGCTACCAATCCTCAATTGAAAAAGTGGCAGTGACCCACTTGAACCACTTGTGGACCAGATTATCCACTAGGGAGGGAATTCTAGGATTTTACTCCAGCAACAGTGAAAGAACAGTGATAAAGTTCCCAAGTTGACATGGTGTGTTGCTTGGAAGAGAACTTGTAGGTGGTGGTGTTTCCATGCATCTGCTGTTCTTGTTCTTTTAGGTGTTAGAGGTGGTGGATATGGAACGTGCTGTCAAAGGAGCTTTGGTGAGCTTCTGCAGTGCATCTTGTAGATGGTGCAAACTGCTGCCACTATGTGTCGATGATGGAAGGAGTGAATATTTAATGATGAGGTGCCAGTCAAGTGGGTTGCTTTGTCCTGGATGGTGTTGAACTTCTTGAGTGTTTTTGGACCTGCACTCATCCAGGCAGGTGGAAAGTATTCCATCACACTCCTTACCTGTGCCTTGTAGATGATGAACAGATTTTGGAGAGCCAGGAAGTGAGTTACTCGCTGTAGAATTCCCAGTCTGTAACTTGCTCTTGCAGCTACAGTGTGTATATGGTTAGTCCAGTTCAGTTTCTGGTCAATAGTAATCCCTGGAATGTTGATAATAGGGGATTCAGCCATGATAATGCTATTGAATTCAAGGGAAGGTTCTGAGATGCTCTCTTGTTGGAGATGGTCATTGTCTTATTTGTGTGATACAAATGTTACTTCACTTATCAGCGTAAGATTGAAAGCTGTTTACATCTTGCTACAAATAGAAATGAACTGCTTCCTTATCTTTGGAGTAACAAATAGTACTGAACATTATGTGTTCATCAGTGAACATCCCCACTTCTTATCTTATGATGGAGGGAAGGTTATTGATGAAGAAGTTGAAGATAGTTAGGTCTAGGACAGTACCCTGAGGAATTCTTGCAGCGATACATTGGGACTGAGATGATTGACCTCCAACAACCACAGCCATCTTCCTTAATGCTGGGTACAACTCCAACCATTGGAATATACCACATTTCAAACTCATAGGACATCTCAAATTATTTAAAAACAGCGTGGTCATTTTGTAGGAACAAAGATGCAGCAATATATTTGTACTACATATTAGTTGCATCATGATGTTATCTGCAATTTTGATTGTTGCATTATAAAAAGCCATAAAAACATGATGTAGATGGGTGCCAGAAATTAGAAGTTATGGTTATGAGGAATCGTTTAAAAAGCAGAAATTAGCGCAGGGAAGATTAAGAGAATTATTTTTAATTATGAAAAATTTGATTGAGTGAGTAGAGAATGAGTATTGCCTCTAGTCAAGGAATTCAAGCATTCAAGAATTTAAAGAAGTGAGAGCATTGGTTGGGAGAAATTTCTTTACACAGGGCATCGTTGCAACATGGAATGTTTAACCATATGGAATAATTAGAGAGCTCATTGCATCTGTCAAGGGAAAAGTCTGTTTAATATTTTAAACTGGGGATATTTAGGTCTATGAGTAGGAAGCAAAGTAGTAGGATTAGTCTAGCAAAGAGCTGGCATTGAATGTTGGGGAAATTGACGTCAGTTCAAACAACAAAGGAGCTTGACAGTGCTTAATGGTTTATCCGTTAATTCGAGAAGTCTAATGAACAAAGCAGTTGAACTAAGGGCACAAATAGACACTTCGGAGTATAATACCAAAGCAATGACTCAAAGAAGAACAGGAATGAGAACTCAATATTCCTGGTAACAAACTTTTCAGACATGATAGAGTGAGGGGTAATAAGGGAAGATGGTGGTATATTGGTTAAAGAAACAATTACACCTGTGTGAGGAGGGGAAAAAAATCAGACAAGAAGGAACAAAAAGACATTTTTTTTTGAGTATACTATAGCCACCAATCAGAGAGATAGAAGAGCAAATATATACGCAAATAGTTGAGAATTCCAAAAGAGTTACAGTAATGGGAGAAGAGTTCAGCTACCCTAATGTTAACTGACATAAAATCAATGCAGAGGGTGCAGAATTCTTAAAATGTTTGCAGGAGATTTTTTAGCTCATATAACACCAACAAGGATAGTTCTGAATTTATAATTAGGAAATTAATTTGGGTAGGTAGGATACATTTCAGTGGAAGTGCCTTTAGTGTAGTTATAGAAAATAACAAAATTAGATCAGGGGTAAAGTTCGCAGTTGAGGAAATGCCAATTTTAGTAAGCTGAGATGTGATTTAGCAAAAATGGACTGGAAACAGACACTTGAAGTGAAATCAGTAGCAGAATAATGGGAAGCAGTCGAAGTAGAGATGATGAGAGCTCAAAACAAATATGTTCCCACAAAGAAAATGAGTGAGGTTACCAACTCTAGAGCCCTTTTAATGTTAAGGAGCTTACAGGATAGGGTTTTAAAAAAAAGGGAGCTTACCAAACAAGCACTTTGCTGTTGTTTCCTGTTGGGTGGCACGGTGGCACCACGGTTGGTACTGCTGTCTTAGTGCCAGGAACCCAGGTTTGATTCCAGCCTTGTGTGACTGTGCGGAGTTTGCACATTTCCCCATGTCTGTGCAGGTTTACTCTGAGTCCTCCAGTTTCCTCCCACAGTCCAAAAATGTGCTGGTTAGGTGGATAGACCATGCTAAATTGCACTTTGGTGTCCAAAGATGTGTAGTTTAGCAAAGACTATTGAGAGTGAAACAATTGGTTGGCAAGAATTGAACTCTTGTTGAACATTTACTTTTAACTTAGCTGAAGCCTTTTTTTAATAAATTATAGTGAATTCTATTGTCAAAGCTAAATTAAAAATTGTTTATCCCAAAAATATGTAAATTGGAGGAAAAGTTACACAAATATTTAAAGAAAGAAGAAATGTGGCCTTGTATGGTTTAGTTTTTAGAACTTTTCTGAATCTGAAAGTTAATTTGAAAGAAATCACTAGAGATGATTGGTCTTTTTTTATTCTCTAGTAGTAGCACCCATATTATGTTGCATCCCCAGAGCGCCCCTCCCCAACCAATGAGTGATGGTGCAGATTGGGTTCTTTAATTAGTGATGTATCTAGAATATTAAACAATCTAAATTATTCTGGTAGCCTAATGGGACATTTTAGAGAGTAAACAAATAATGCTGTAAGAAAATAGACTCTTGCAATTAATTACTCTTGGCAGAAATTTACAGCAAAAATTTTCACACAACAGATCTATAGATTTTCCTACCATTAAAATTAGTAATAGAAAATTGCAAGCTTGGGAGTGTGTAATTTCCTGAAAAGTATGCATCAGGAGTGCCAAAATAGAAAATCTCATCTCATATCTTTGTGCTTTGTGATTAACTTGAAAATAGATCAGAATTGGCTTGTGATTATATTATCCAGTTTAAGTAAAATTAGGTGATAATCTTATTGATGTGAATGGTCTACACTTGTCCACAGGATTAAAAGGTGGATTCTAAGCTGTAACCTACAATCCATTTGATATTAACCTTCCAGGATACCTATCATATGATCTCCCATTATAGCATTCAGCTGTTTCAGCAGAACTCCCTGCATAAAGAAATACTTCCTGATTTTTACCCTAAGTTTGGCTTGCATAGTCCTGAATCTGTGCCCACTTATACTCTGCTAATGACATATATGAAAGTATACATCATGATATGTCAAGGAAGGCCATTAACAGTACCGTATGGTAGGTAATTGCATAAATTTAAATCTCATGGGATCCACAATGAGGTAGCCAATTGAATACAAAATTGCCTTGATAACAGATGACACAGGGTGGTTGTAGAGGGTTGTTTTTCAAACTGGAGATCTGTGTCCAGCAGTTTGCCTCAGGGATTGGTGTTGGGTCCACTGTTATTTGGATGAGAATTTAGAAGGCAGGGTTAGTAAGTTTGCAGAGGACATCAAGATTGGTGGAATAGTGGATAGTGAAGAAGGTTATTTGGGATTGCAACGAGATCTTGATCAATTGGGCCAGTGGACTTACGAATGGCAGATGGAGTTTAGGTAAATGCGAAGTAATGCATTTCGGTAGATTGAACCAGGGCAGGTCTTATTTAGTTAACGGTAGGACGCTGGAGAAAGTTCTAGAACAAAGAGATCTAGGGGTTTAGGTTCATAGCTCCTTGAAAGTGGAGTCACAGATGGGCAAGATAGTGAAGAAGACATTCAGCATGCTTGGTTTCATTGATCAGAACATTGAATACAGGAGTTGGGACATCTTGTTGAAGTTGTACAAGACATTGGAAAGGTTGCACTTGGAATACTGTGTACAATTCTGGTCACCCTGTTATAGAAAGGGTATTATTAAACTAGAAAGAATACAGAAAAGATCTACTAGGATGCTCCCAAGGCTTGATGGTTTGAGTTATAAGGAGAGGCTTTATAGACTGGAATTTTTTTTCCCTGGCACGTAGGAGGCTTAGGGATGATCTTATAGAGATCCATAAAATAATGGGGGGCGTAGATAGTCAACATCTTTTCCCAAAGGTAGAGGAGTCTAAAACTAGAGGGCATAGGTTTAAAGTGAGAGGGGAGAGATATAAAAGGGCCAGAGGGGCAATTCTTTCACACAAACGGTGATGGGTCTTTGGAACGAGCTGCCAGAGTAGCAGTAGAGGCGGGTACAATTTTGTCTTTTAAAAAGCATTTAGACAGTTATACAGATAAGATTGTTATCGAGGGATATGGGCCAAACACGGGCAATTAGGACGAGCTTCATGGTAAAAAATGAGCGGCATGGACAAATTGGGCCGTAGGGCCTGTTTCCATGCTGTAAACTTCTATGCTCACAAACAGCAGGACTCATGCGGGTGGGTAGGAGAAGAGACACAATAAAATCCATTTATATTGTAATGTACAATTTCAGATCCCTACATGATACTTGCCTGTCATACAGAAGATCATTTAGCTTTGTGAATGGGTCTTGATATAATAAAAATACACATAGTTGCTTTTATCAGAATGTTGGTAATGTGCCTGATGCCATCAGTCACTCTTATTAATACGAAACAAGCTTAGTGTAGGCATTCCCTGTTCGCAGTCTGATTTATATAATCATATTTGTTAGGTTAGAACTAAAACAGCAATATTTTCTTTAACAGAGCGCCTGGTGAAAATGTCTTTGGAAGATCTCCGAGAATTCCTTCAGGAAATTATGTCAAAAAACTTTCATTATGATGATGATGCTGTCATTGAACAACTGGAAAAGTCCATGGTTGAGCTCAGAAAACTGAAGCTAGAACTTCCTCCACCAGGTATGTAACAATTCTACAGCAAGCCAGATCAACTCAACTTCTAACATTCATCTCCGTTTTAAGTTTCAAACAACAATCTTTTTTCAATAAATCATATATTTTGTTTCAATTATTTTAAATAACTCCACTCTTTGCTACTTTCCTTCCACTGACTTTTTTTTCTGTCCATATCTTCCTTTTGGCCCCACTATACTGTACATCACTCCCTAGCTGGAGAGCATTGTTAACATTCTGAACTACAAGCTTTTGGCTGGGTGATGAATTTCAGGCAGTGTTCCTTTCCGAACACTGGTAGCTTACATCTCCCCAGAGGGTAGCCAAGATGGAGATGACAGTATTTGCAATGGGGGATATTGACCTGTTCCACCCCTATTTTGCCATGGTTTACAAAAGAAGCCTGTTTTCTGCCTCTACTTTGAGATAAGTCCAGAAAGTTATAATGGAAATGCAGCTAGACAGTTGACATAAGGTCAGAAGGGGTAAGAATCTCACTATGAATAGATATACTAAAATGTACACTTGATGATTAATATGGATTTAGACGATGTGAACGTGAGTAGTCAGTTGCAAAATCATCTATCAACTATGCAAAAAATGGCTGCTAAAACCAGTACTAGCAATGTAGGGAATCCATGTGCAGATATACAGAATAATAGCCTCAACTTCATTGTAAATTACATGCACACACTCTGCCCATTTATTTGCCAATATTAATGAATACTGTATCAAATTTGCAAATTAAAGCAGCTTTGCAGTTGAGGTTTCCATCCCCTCATTCCACTTTCTGTTTTCATGCTGCTGACCTCTGTTTTCAGATGCATATCAGGCAACTGTGAAATTAATTTCTCACCAGGGCCTCTAAACTTTGGGGTTTATCGAAAAATTATTAGTTAGGGTCTCTGGTTCATTATAACTATAAGTTGCTTTCAGGTTATATTGCAAAAGCTAAGGTGGCTCGGTGAAAGTTTGATTGCTGTTTTTGGATCATATTATGTACTTTAGTACATTTTTCCATGAAAACTATAAATAAGTGGCTTTTAACATAAATGTCATCATCTGTAAAATATAGTATCTGCATTGGAAGATCCCTTGAAATTCAATTTCACTAGCCCTGCCTTAATGCACTGTGCAGTCAAACAGACGTTTTTTCCTTAATTTCAATATGTTTTTAACTAATAATTTAATGTCCAACTAAAGTGGAAAAAATACACTTTTTTAATGTCCCTATGATTTTACTCCCGGGTTGCACACTAGTCAATTTCACTAGCAGGATATTACGGTCTGGCTAACAGTGCACCCCAACAGATTTATTTCGTAGCAAACGCCACTAGCTTTCGGGGCTCTGCCCCTTCGTCAGGTGAGTGGGGAGTTCTGATCACAAGCAGAGTATATAAAAACACACAGTCAGTTTACAGAATACTGATTAGAATGCGAGTCTTTACAGCTAATCAAGTCTTAAAAGTGCCGACAATGTGAGTGGAGATAGCATTAAGAATAGGTTAAAGAGATGTGTATTGTCTCCAGACACGACAGTAAGTGAAATGTTGTAAGCTCAGGCAAGTCATGGGGATTACAAATAGTGTGATATGTACCCAAGATCCTGGTTGAGGCTGCCCTCACGTGTGCAGAACTTGGCTATCAGTCTTTGCTCAGCGACTCTGCGCTGTTGTGTGTCGCGAAGGCTGCCTTGGAGAACGCTTACCCAAAGATTAGAGGCTGAATGCCTGTGACTGCTGAAGTGTTCACCAACAGGAAGAGAACAGTATTGCCTGGTGATTGTAGCATCTGCACGGCCAACGTTGTCTACCTGATACGCTGCAGGAAAGGATGTCCCGAGGTGTGGTATGTTGGGGAGACCATGCAGACGCTACAACAACAGATGAATGAACACCGCTCAACAATCACCAGACAAGACTGTTCTCTTCCTGTTGGCGAACACTTCAGCAGTCATGGGCATTCGGCCTCTGATCTTTGGGTAAGCATTCTCCAGGACGGCCTTCACAACACACGACAGCGCAGAGTCACTGAGCAGAGACTGATAGCCAAGCTCTGCATACATGAGGACAGCCTCAACCGGGATCTTGAGTTCATATCAGACTATTTGTAACTCCCATGACTTGCCTGGACTTGCAACATCTCACTTACTGTCCTGTCTAGAGACAATACACATCCCTTTAACATATGCTTAATGCTATCTCCACTCAAATTGTCTGTGCCTTTAAGACTTGATTAGCTGTGAAGACTCAGATTCTAATAGGTATTCTGTAAACTGTGTGTCTTTATACGCCCTGTTTGTGACCAGAACTCCCCACTCACCTGACGAAGGGGCAGAGCCCCAAAAACTAGTGACGTTTGCTACCAAATAAACCTGTGAGATTTCTTATTGTGGGTCAACCCACAGCATGTGGACTGCAGCGATTTAAGAAGAGAGCTCACCTCACCACCACTTTCTCATGGGCAATAAATGCTGGCCAGCCAGTGATGTCCATGTCCCATGAATGAATAAAAGAAAAAAAACTTTCTCAATGGTGAAAAGCAAAAGGGGTGGAGCTCCAAAGAGAATTGGGGATTCAGCTACATAGATCATTAAATGTCAAGGACAGGCACAAATGAAAAATCAAAAAGGAGAATGGAATGTTGGCCTTTTTATCTAATGCATTAGAATGTGGGATCTTATGCAAAGCCCTGCTTAGACCACACCTGAAATATTATGTTAACTTCTGGACCCCAAACCTTAGGAAGGACATATTGGTATAGGAGGGAGTGTAGGTAGATTTACCAGACTGTTACCTGGATTCCGAAGATTAAATTTCTAGGAGAGATTACACAAACCTTTGGAGAGTCTCAGATGAGAACATAGAGCCTTGAAATTAGAGTCAGACCTATCAGGAGTGAAATTAGGAAATATTTCTACATACAAAAACCAGGACATAATCTGTGCGACAGGGGTCACATGTATGGTTTGGAGAACTAATTTGTGGAGGAGGTCTGAAAACATTAAGAACTGGCCAGCATCAGGCCTATCTTGGAACTTAGGACACCAAGGGTGGAAAACCCTTTACTTACAGTTTTGTTTGCACTTCAGCTCCATGCTCCTGATCTATGGGCAGAAGCGGGTTGGGAAAGGAGGAGGACCTCCTTGTGAACCTGCACCTAGGCCTGGCTAAACTTGCCATTATAGGTCCAGGCAATCAAGGGTTCCTTAGAGAGGGAACATGCGGTGTCTACGAACACCATAGAGGCCTTCTGTCCTGAGGTGGATTACCAACCCTTTTAATTATTTTTAGGTTTAATGTTTTTAAGTTTAATTTGTGATTTATTTTTGTTTAAGGCAGTTCCCTAAGAGGCTGCCCGTTTTATTTTATCCTTCAGGTAATATGATTTAGCTCAATTGATTCGACTCAAAAGAGTTGGAACTTAGGACACCGAGGGTGGAAAATCCTTCCCTGAGAGCTGCCAGCCAATCAGGATGCGGCTATTCTCCATTGCCAATAGCACTATGGGGAGTCGTGACTCCTGCTGGTAATGCTATAAGTGCTTCACCTGAGTTCGTAGGTGAGTGAATGAGGTAGGATGGTGGTCGTGGGGAGGGGTTTAATTTAAAGAAGAGTCGGAAACAAGGGCAAGGGTGTTGCATCCCTGCTGTTGGGTTCCTCGATCAGGCACTGATTGCTTGTGAATGAAGAACTCCCTTCACCCCCATGCCATCCCTCAGGATACAGGTAAACCCGAAGGTACTGGGCAGCCTTTGGGGAAGACACAGGAGAACCATACAGCTTCCTTTTAATTCCTAAAACACCACTAAATGACAGTGAGCAATTGGTGCCAAGTGGCACATTATTAAGTCTAATTGACATCTCACCACAAACAGGTGAGCTGTGTACATCAGCCCCTTTGACTTAGCCACAGGAAGTTTTCCAATTGCCTGCAGACTGATGTGCAGCACGGTGGCACACTGGGTAGCACTGCTGCCTCACAGTGCCAGAGACCCATGTTTAATTCCTGGCTTGGGTCACTGTCTGTGCGGAGTCTGCACGTTCTTCCCATGTCTGTGAGGGTTTCCTCCAGGTGCTCCAATTTCCTCCCACAGCCTGAAAAACTGATTAGGTGCATTGGCCATGCTAAATTCTCCTTCAGTGTACCCAAACAGGCGCCAGAATGTGGCGACTAGAGGATTTTCACAGCAACTTCATTTCAATGTTGACTCAAGCCTACTTGTGACACTAGTAAATTTTTTAAAAGCCTCCTGGCTGCTGTGTTTCTCACCATAATGGGTTGGATTAAATTACACCAAACAGTGGTAGAAGCTTGAAACAGTCTTCCACAAATAGCAGTTAAATGCTGGGTGAATTCTTAATTTTAAATTTAAGGTTGTTAGATTCCTGTTGACCAGAGGTATTAAGGGGAATGAGGAAGAGGCAGGTATCTGAAGTTAGGTCACAGGTCAGCCATGATCTCACTGAATGCAGTAAAAAGTCTGACAACACCAGGTTTTAGTCCAACCGATTTATTTGATAGTAAACGCACAAGCTTTCGAGGTTTCCCTCTTCGTCAGGTGAATGGAGAGTTCTGGCCTCGGACAGAGCATATAAAGCACAGACAGTTTAGAGATTACTGATTAGAATGCGAATCTTTACACCTAACCTGCTGTTCAAGTCCTAAAGTGGCTGACAATGTGAGTGGAAGGAGCACTGATCACAGGTTAAAGAGATGTGTATTGTCTCCAGACAACACAGTGAGTGAGGTTTTGCAAACCCAGGCAAGTCACGGGGGTTACAGATAGTGCGACATGAACCCAAGATCCCTGTTGAGACCGTCCTCATGTGTGTGGAACTTGGCTATCACTGAATGCGTCAGCTAAATTATCCACACCATTCTTTCTATTACATTTTTGGATTGCACAGTTTATTTAAGTGTGTGGCCCCTTGCATTTTTTTGTGCAGACTTGCATGCACCATTTAAAGAGGCCAACTTGTGTGCAGGCTGCTTGGGGAACTTTCAGTTGCTGAACACACCTGAGAAGGAACAGTGCACCATATGTCTGTAAGCTTACTGACTTCTAGGTTTCTGCTACCGCCTTGTGGTCACTTTCAGATGTTGCATGTAAAATGTTACAAATCAAGCCTCAACTTTCTGTTTCTGACTTCCCTATCTGTGTTATAAAACATTCACAGACCCCTTGTAAAACATCACAGGTGGAAGGGGTTAATAATCCATGTAGAATTTCAATCAGAAATAATAATCAACCTGAAATAAATAACTTTCGCAAGAACAGTCAAACCTCAGCAGCCTTTGTCTTTCCCTCCCCATCTAGTCACCTCTCTTCATTCATCACATGCACGTGCCTCAAGTTAACTGTTTGTATCGTTCAGACCAGTCTTCTCCTGCTCTTTCAGACTCACCAATCAGAATCTGAATTTGCTTTGCATTGCCTGCTGATTTTGAGCTTATCAGTAAATGCAGAGTAATTAGACTCTGATTGGATGCCCAGTGCACAGGCCGGAAGGGGGCCCAGTGCCCAGGCAGGGTGTTTTTCATTATAAACCTATCTCTGCCCCCAGTACTTTACTGGAGCACTGAGCTTGACTCTTGTGTGCAAATCCTTGGGCGGTGTTTAATGTTGGCGACTGGGAACCACATCCCATCATCGTTGGTATTAACCCAGCAGCCAACAAGGAGATCACCATGCAGGGACCACGCCAGGAAACCTATGTGGGATTAGTTGTGAGCTCCCAGTGAGGTCCCTCATGAAAATGCACTCAGTGCCTGATCAAGGCACTCAGTATCAGGAAGGAGAACCTGCTGAGAGCCACCCCTTTCCCTTGATGTTGCCCTCCCCGCAATGCCCACACACCGTCATGTGCCTGGGATCCAGTGACGATAAACCTCAGATGGGTGTCATACTGGCAGCAGCTAGTGCCTCCCTAATGTTGTTTCCATCCAATGGAGGGGTATTGACCGCTGGTTGGAGAGCTGATGCTGGGTGGAGAGCCGACACTGGTTGGAGAGCCCTGTGTCACCTCTTTTAGGGAAGACCTGCCCTCAGCCACCAGACAGAGGCTGGCAGCTTTACTGAATGGAAACATCACCTCTGGCAGTCAGGATTGACATTCTGTGAGGATTCTCTGCAGCTGCAGCCAGTGACATCAAAGAGCAGGATTGGATTAGTGGTCCAAAGTGAAATTTGAAGAACGAAGTTCTACTTAACAACAGTGCCCAGGACATTGCTATCCCATTGCAGGAAATTCCAAGGCAACAATAGATGTCAATTCACCACTGATTTACAGGAATAATATGTGAACTAACAGCAGAAATGCCACAAATCAAGAGTATGAAAGTAAAGTTTATTTATTAGTCACAAGTAAGACATACATTAACACTACAATGAAGTTACTGCGAAATTCCCCTAGTCACCACACTCCAGTGCATCTAATCAGCATGTCTTTCAGATTGTGGGAGGAAACCCATGTAGACATGGGGAGAACGTGCAAACTTCACACAAACAGTGACCCAAGTCAGGAATCAAACTTGGGACCCTGGCGCTGTGACACCAATCGCTGAATGTAAACATGCATGTGCAGCAGGCAGTAAAGAAGGCAAATGGTATGTTGGTTTTCATAGAACAGTAACATCCTCACAGTGCGGGACGAGGCCATTTGGTCCAGCGAGTCTGCACCAACAACAATCCTACCCAGGCCCTATCCTCACAACCCCATGCGTTTACTCTGTTAATCCCCCTGACACTGAGGGGCAGTTTAGCATAACCAATCAACCTAATCCGCACATCTTTGGCGTGTGGGAAGTAACCGGAGCACCTGGAGGAAACCCATGTAGACATGGGGAGAATGTTCAAACTCCACACAGGTAATGACCCAAGGGTGGAATTGAACCCAGGTCTCTGGCGCTGTGAGACATCAGTGCTAACCGCTCATAGCAAGAGGATCGAGTACAAGAGCTGCAATGTCTTGCTACAATTACACAGGGCCTTGGTGAGGCCATATCTGGAATACTGTGTGCAGTTTGGTCTCCTTATCTGAGGAAGGATATATCGAGGGAGAAAGTTTACCAGACTGATCCATGGTTGGTGGAACTGATGTATGAGGAGAGATTAAGTCGCTTAAGATTGTGTTCATTGGAGTTTAGAAGAATGAGGGAAAATTGCATAAAAACCTATAAAATTCAAACAGGATTAGACAGGATAGCTGCAGGAAGGATGTTCCCGATGGTGGGGCATCCAGAACCAGCGGCCCTAGTCGAAGGATATGGGGTAAACCTTTTAGAATTGAAATGAGGAGAAATTCCTTTATCTAGCAAGTGGTAAGCCTGAGGAATTCACTACTACAGAAAGTGGTTCAGGCCGAAACATGGTATGTTTTAAGAAAGAGTTAGATATAGCTTTTGAGGCAAAGGGAGTTAAAGGATATGAGGGGGAAGGCGGGATCAGGTGTGGACTCGGATGATCAGCATCAGTGCCCTTTTTACTCTGAAACAGTTGATGCTCTGTTGGGAGAGGACATTCGTTCATGCACTAGTCAACAAAATGTTGTGCAGCCTCTTTAATAAGTGTTGACAGGCATTTCAAGTAACTGTCAGCTATTTAACGACAGCTGTTGCTCTCACTGGTTTCAATTCTCCTAAGTGACATCTTGTGCTAAAATATGAGATAAACTGGCATTGCAGCCTGGCCATCTTTAGTGCCTAAGTATTTGTTGTAAATCATCCCCATAAAGTCCAAACAATTAGCTAATAAAAATGTTGGGCCTCTTGAGGCCAAAAGTGAAATCTTCAGAGGATATATCTATAAGTATTAAATAAATAATTTGTGCCTGTCTTCACAAAGGAAGCAGACAATGTGAAAGGTGCACTTAAAGAGGAGAGAGAAGCTATGGATGAGAAGTCACAGATTGAGACATATTAAAAGGATTAACATTTCTAAAAGTTATGAAGTCACCTGGTTTTAATAAAGTACATTATGAATTACTGAAAGAGGCAAAACTAGAAATAGCAGAGAATTATTCAATCATTATTGGGTGCAGAAGTAGTGTTGAAGGACTGTAGGGTTGTGAATGTTATATACTAAATCCCCACTTAAAGTTGTTTCACTTTAATGTGGGTTGCCATGGACTTTCCCTCCTGTGGCCTGTCTGCTCACTTGACCTTTCCAGCAATGTTTCCCCCTCTCTCTTAGACTGTCTTCTTCCCCTGCCTCTCCTACACTCTCCCACCCTTGCCTCTTCCACGTTTGCTGATTCATACCCCTTGTCTCCCCTGTCCCCGCCTCTGCCTGCTCTTGCCTTTCCTCTAGGCCTCTTCTTGGTTCTCAAGGTCTTCTTCAGTGGCTACCAGCTTCGAGTTCACTCTGATTTCACTCTGGGCTTCTCTCCTGAACTTGCATTTAAATCCTGGGCTCCATCTAGTGACAGAAGTTAGTTGGTGCAGGTACAGCTGAAGTCCAAGGAATATCTGCACTGACCAACTTCTTCCACAAGATGGAGCGTAGTCAAACTAAAAATATCCTACTGAACTGAGTACCATAATTTTTTTCCATATAATTTAGTTGTATGTTTTTATATCAGGATGTATTTTAATTTGTAAGTTATTTTAGTTTAGAATGAACAGTATTACATGTATGGTACAAGACCTTATGAAATTAGTGCTGAGTTTAAACTCAGCATGGGGCAATATCAAGAGGATGGAGCTTGATGGGGCAGGACTTCTGGGGGGTGAACAGTGGAAGTGGGGTATCCCACTGCCACTCTGCAGTTGGGATTGGTGGAGGAGGGAGGGAGACCAGTGATTGGGGCTGGCCATCTGGATGGGCACAGGTTTAAAGTCCAACAGGTTTATTTGATGGCAAACGCCACTAGCTTTCGGAGCGCTGCTCCTTCGTCAGGTGAGTGGGAGATCTCCACATCTGGATGGGGGCAGGTGCAGCCTGCTGGACAGGATGTCAGGGCTGCACTGCAGGGAGGGATGGATTGGGGTGAGGGGTGGTCACTGCTGACCTGGATATGTCCAGGAGTACAGCAATTGGGCCCTTGGGGGGAGAGGCTATTGTCGGCAGACAGGGGCCACTGTGCATGCGCCAATCTCAGCGCTGATGGATCAGCACATGCACAGTGATCTGCTCAGCATTTTGCTGCCGGCCTTGCAGACAGCAGTAAGTGCCATCCACTGACTTCTGGAGTGAATTACACAAGCGGAATTTCACAGTAACTTCATTGCAGTGTTAATGTACGCCTTACTTGTCACTAATAAATAAACTTTTACTTCAGTGCACTCTGCAGTGCATAGTGTGTGGGAGCTTCATTTTTAACTCCTGCTGAAAAAAACAGCATGATTTACTCCAGTTTTTAGGCGAATGCAACACTTATTTATTTGGGAGAATCGTCCCCATTGTCTGTAGCTAGTATTGACAGCTGAATGGGATAGGCTGCTACAGGTCCTTTAATACCCAGACACTAGACTAACATAATAAACATCCCATCAGGAATAGTGGCACTGCTTTTATGAGGATAATGAATGCAAGTGGTTAACCTCTTGAGAATAGAGCTTCTACGCAGAATTGAAAACACAAATGACAGTGCATTGTTTTAGTGTTTGCCAAGAGTACTAGTGGTCAAGTGATTTTGTACTTCCATATAACTCTTCAATTCTCTTTTACCTTTGATATAGTAATGTTATTCCTCATAGTAAAGGAATGTTTGTTATGTTGATTGTTAGTCTAGCATCTGGGTATCAAGGGGCCTGCAGCAGTCAACCCCATTCTGCTGTCAAACTCTTGCATTCTCTGTAGAAACCAGTAATTCTGATTTCAAAAAAATCTGAAATTCCAGTTATTCACAAATAGAATGAAGCCACAAGATTCCACAATTTGAAACAGAAGAAATTTACTATGCAAGAGCACAGTAGAGCAAACATTAAATACCAGCTTAGATAACCTCTTATGCTTGAACATCCAGAATCAACATAAGTAAATCTGATTTCACAAGCAACCTGCGGTTCATTATTAACTATGTTACATGTTAAATGTCAGGTAAAATTAAGACAGGTTGTACAAATTGGCTCATCATATAAGTCATCAAATAGTGTCACAAAGTTCTTGAAAACTCTGTCTTTCTCACAAACAATTTCAGCTGCTTCAAGCCGCTAGCCTGATCACCAGCAGAGAGCAGCGCACAACCAACCTTAGTTCCAAGGATACAGTCTTCATCAAAAATGGCACACGATGCAGAATCTTCTCAACTTGGTCTGGTTGGCATAGATCCACCAATGTTGTCTTCAAGTTGATTGACCATGCTAAATTCACCCTAGTGTCAGGGATATTAGTATGATAAATATGAGGGGTTGTGGGAATAAGGCCTGGGTGGGATTATGGTCGGTGCAGACTCAATAGCCTCTTTCAACACTGTGGGGATTCTATGAAGTAACGTATTTTCAACTTCTGGACCTGGACTCTGTTTTCTTTAGCTTTCCTGTGCTACACTACTGGGCTCTCAATTACTACAGAGTTAAAGTTGATCAAAGTGCTTTTATTATAATTTTAACTAGATTCACTTTACCCAGAGGCTTTGCTTTCCAAATGTTGGTTTCAGTTTTCATTTCTATAGAAACTGAGAGTGCCAGTTTACTTTTTCAGGTTCCTTTTTCTGTTTCTTCTTTCAGATTCTGTTTTCAGTTAGTGTCTGGCTTTAAAATTACAAAATTTGAAAAGCACAGATTAAGTTGCAGTGCCAGCTAATGTCAATGTTGCTGCTGCTTGGTATTAAAATTTATTACAAATTAAAACAATTGCTTGAATTTCATTTTTCAGCAGCATCAATTTATGAAATTCAAGAAATGTCTCAACTTTTAATAAATTTTAATGGTCACAACCTGATCCTAAACTGTTGACTTCAATGCGGTTATTAGCATACTCTGCAAATTGTTTTTTTCAATTTATGACAAAGTATGGGACAGAAAATTCACAGCAGATGAGGCATCCCATCTATAGAATAGGATGCCCCGGCCTGTCACCTCCAGCACTGACCTCCCAATAGTTTATAGAGTCATGGGAATTTTCTTAATTAAAATGTAAATTGTAGATCAGGACTAGGGTAGTTTTTAAAGCACATGCCTAGGCCTAAAGGATGGAAGCGTAAACATTGATATGAACCAGTTGGACCAAAGGACCTTATTTCATCCTGTATGTAATATTTTAAAGTGGCACAACTTTACTGTTGTAGTGGTGTGTTTCCCCGCTCCCAGCTGGGCTCTAGAATTGTGGGTCTTGATTCACTGGGAGTACTTATGTGGATGAACCAGATCCCAATGAAGGTGAGAACACTGAAACTCAAAGTACTGGAAGCCACTGTCCGCAATCATATCTCTTTCTGTGCTGCTTCACAAGGCCTTGTGAAATCTCCCAGTAATTCAGGACCCCCCTCATATCTGGGACACTGCCTGACCTTAATTTCTCTCACACAAATTTGACACCCTGCCATCTAACCCCAATCTTTCCATTGCTGGGCATCATCCCCAGATGGGTCTTCTAACCATGCCTTAGGTGTGAGTCAACAAGCAGAGAGAAAAATGAAAACGTGCCCCTACCACCAAATTGGGGCAGCACAGTGGCACAGTGGTTAGCACTGCTGCCTTGCAGCAACAGTGACCCAGGTTTGATTCCCAGTTTGGGTCACTGTCTGTATAGAGTTTGAACATTCTCCCATGTTTGCATGGGTTTCCTCTGGGTACTCCAGTTTCCTCCCACTGTCCGAAAGACACGCTGGTTAGTCGCTTTGGCCACGCTATATTTTCCCTCAGTATACCTGAACAGGCACCAGAGTGTGGCGACTAGGGTATTTTCACAGTAATTTCATTGCAGTATTACTTGTGTCAATAATAATTAAACTTAAACTTAGCAGGACCTACATGTTCCCTGGTGTAATAATCCTACTGAGGCCAGTCCCCCATCAGCTACAGAGTTAAGTCAGTCCCAAGTCTTTTGACTGCCAGTCTGAATGGAATCAGCTGGTTTTAAACCCTCTTTTGCTTCTTCCCCATTGGGAGAGCCTCCACTCGCCTAATAGAGGAGTTCATATTCAGTGAGCCCCTCGAGGAGACCTATTGTTGATCCTCTGTAGCCATCAGAATATCCCTCCCTTCCTCAAGTCTTTTTCTTCCCACTGCACCCCTGCCACAGGGGGATCTTTACCTCCACTTAGTGACTGGCCTGCGGTTGATTGGAGGCAGAACTGGAACAGGGGTGTGAAGCGGATCAGACACCTTTGTTTTATAAGGGAGCATCTGTTGTGGTCGTCCCCATGGCTATTAATGAGCCCTCGACTGGCATGGGCTCCATACTCCATACTGAGATGGTCCAGATGTTTCCTGACAATTTTGCCCTGCATATGGATCTTATAAGACACAGGCCCCATTTCCTCCATTACGATCCAGGGACCCAACTGAGGCTGTTCTTGAAGGCCCTCACGTGGACAGGGTTACTGGTTTTGAACGTTCTTTCTGTCCTTGCAGAATCATGGTTGTTCTTCTGGTCCTCTTGTTAGGACTCCACCTTTCCCGTTTGGGAAAAAGTAAGCATAATCGTGTTGTAATTCCAAGGTTACAACCTGGTTGAGAGACAACCACACAGGTACCCCAGAGGAATGATACCATCCTCGGCACTGAGCTCGTCTTTCTTCATTCCGTAGTGTTTCATTTCATCTGAAGACTGTCTTCTGAGACCCCCATTTAATTTAGGCAGGAGTAAGCCCTTTTGTGTCCAGGTCTAGATTTTCCTCTCAGACACTACCAAGGTGCCCTAAAAACTGAGAGCAAATATGTGGGGTTATTTATAAAGGGCCTGCGTAAGATGCTTTGTGGAGAGTCAGTGCAAACTTGAATGGTCTCCTTGTGCATTTTTGGGATTCTATGAGGTCCTTAGTGTGTATGCAATAGACTTCTCTGTGCTATCTCTCCAGTGATGTGTAGTACCAACCAAACCCTGTAAGGAGGGGTCAAATGTTAAGCAAATGTCCTTTTTGGCATCAAAATGAGCCAATAAATGAGTGATAAAAGTTGATGATTAACAGTGTTGAAAGCTTCCAACTGCTGCACTTCACAAACCCACCTTTGATGTTTCCATAGTAGGATATGTAAGGGACCAACAAAGAAGCTAAATTAGGAATAAAATTCCCATAATAATTCACTAACCCCAGAAAGGATTTCAATTCTGTAGGGCTCCTTTGAGTTGGCGCCCCCTTAATTTTTTTCCATGCCTTTCTTGGAAGATTTTGGGGTACTTATTGATGGTTTCATACAGTGACCCTGAAGATGTCTACCCTGAAGATCTCCAAATCTTCAGTTGATGTGTTGGAGCCAATCTCTCCCCCTAAGGCTAGGTCCTTGTTCCCGTACAATAATGAGTGGAAGCTGAGCTGACTGCAGCTGTATGTCACTGGGTTGCCAAAGTGCCCTTTATTTGCAATGGTTTCCTAGTGTAGGTGGCCAGCTGACTTTTGTGTCTTCTAGGTTCAGGAGCTGAATACCAACCCAAAGGCCATCATAAACCTGCTCTCCGATATCGGAGACCGCAGCCTCCGTATCCACTTCCATTTTTAATAGGTGGCCATTTACTAATAACTCCATCATTATGGAGCAGCCTGATTTACCTGCAATGTCCCTGTTCCTGATTGTGGGCCTACGTGCAAGGAACAATCAGGTACTGGCTTTGATCTTTTTTCAAAATGGCACATGTTTTGACTATCCCTATTTTGCCTCCGGTGTGGTCTTCTCAGCACTTGCAATAGCCTGCCATCTGGCATCTACAACCTTTTGGAAAATGCTCTTTCAAAGTCTGAAGGCTGTCCCTGACCTTGCTTGACTCCTGGTGATGTGACTCGAGCTCCACCGCTGAAAGCGGTTCTGAGATATTTTATCAATACCATCACTCTCAGTTGAGGGATGACATTGCATGAGGCCGCTGCCTTCAGTCAGAGGACATTGTTATCTGATCCCTGTTTGTTCCCGAGCTTCTTTCTCTGCATTGTCCAATGATAGAGCTATCTCGATGGCCTTCTTTACGTCCAAATTGGGTTCTATCATTAACATTTTTTGGACTGTCACATTGACAGAAATTACAGTATCATCAAGCTATTTTTAACGTAAGTTAAAGAGAATTCATTATGTTGCACAGATTTTGAAATATATGGAAGTCTGAAGTAAAGGGATTTAATTTAAGACATTAATTTACCGTAATTACCTTGAGGAAAAATAAGGAGATGTTCAGTGACTAAGGACTATATTACAGAAAGGAAAGTTGATCACTGCTATTGAGCTATCCTTGAAGCATAAAACTCTGTTCAGTTGTATCCCATATTGATGACCAGAGTTTTGGTTTGTTCCTTCCAGCAAATTTGCCTTCTGTCTTTTTACCCATCATCTATAAAAGTTAAATTGACGCTTTCTAAGATGGTAGAAAGAAAATACGTGATGCAATTACCTATGAAGTGTAAGCAGTTGCAAAATATCAGCATCGTTTGAAACCAATATTTTTTATTCATTTGTGGAATGTGAGCTTTGCTGGCAAGGCCAGTGTTTATTGCCCTTCCCTAATTGTCCTTAACTGAGTTGTTTGTTAAGCCATTAAGTAGGTCACTTAAGAGAAATAAACAATTCAAAACTGTTCTTCCCTGTTAAGTTAATCATTCTGTTCCACTGTAGCTCTCTTAAGATCATTTGCAATTAGTGAAGAAAAATAATGGTGTTGAACACCATAATATTGTCAACAAAATGAGATTTGCACACCATTGGCATTTTCCAATTAATAGTTTCGTTAATAATATACCTTCCATATTTATAACTGTGCCAAAATCATCAAACAATAATAAAATGGAATAAAAATGCCCTTATATAGAATCTCAACCTGCACAGACATTAACGATCCCCTGTGAAATTAGGATGGAAGGAAAATGATTTGAAATAATAGCCTAGATTAAAACCAAAAATGGCATCTTCAGTGGAATCTGGTCTTCTACAGGTCATCTTAACAGTAGTAAATGACATAATAATGAATTGTACCTGGTCAGAAAACTGACCATAAAAGGAAAGAAAAGTCTAGGGAAAATATTTTCTGTTCAAATTTACTGCCATTGCATACAATGATGGAAGGCTTTGAATTGTCTCACAGGAAAACCTAGAGCTGTGACCCACCTTTAACTTTTCCTGTCTTGTCCACCGCCACCCCCACCTACTCCTCTTAAAATAAATTCAAGCCATTCCAGACTGCAGCTTATATCAGCAACATCACCAGAGATTTTCTGGATGGAGAAAAATCCACAGTTATGGCTCCTCATTGAACAGCATATTTCTTATTCATTTATTTACTACACGGGGTGATTCTCCCAGCCCTTTGCACTAAAAAAATTAGTGCAGCAGGCCAGGAACATAAGAACATAAGAAATAGGAGCAGGAGTAGGCCATCTAGCCCTTCGAGCCTGCCCCGCCATTCAATAAGATCATGGCTGATCTGTTGTGGCTCAGTTCCACTTTCCCGCCCTCTCCCCATAACCCTTAATCCCCTCTCTTATCAAAAACCCATCAACCCGCGTCTTAAAAATATTTAGCGAGGCAGCCTCCACCACTTCAACGGGCAGAGAATTCCAGAGATTCACCACCCTTTGAGTGAAGAAGTTCCTCCTCAACTCCGCTCTAAACCGCCCCCCCTTTATCTTGAGGCTGTGCCCCCTAGTCCTACTGTCTTTTTTGAGCGGGAAGAGTCTCTCCACCTCTATCCTATCCATCCCATTCATCATCTTATACGTCTCAATGAGATCTCCCCTCATTCTTCTAAACTCTAACGAGTACAAGCCTAGTTTATTCAGCCTCTCCTCATAGCTCAACCCCCTCAACTCCGGTATCAGCCTAGTAAACCTCTTCTGCACTCCCTCCAAGGCCAAAATATCACATCGGACAATTTGTGGGATTCCTGCAAGCGTTCACCCCGCGCTGTGTCTCCCAGGCCTGGATTTCCAGCGGCGTCTGCATGGCTCTGGGAAATCAGCTAGGAGGTGGGGCTAGTATTTGTATACAATTTAAATACTATTAGCGGGCCCGGGACTTAATTCTCCAGGTCCACTAGCATCTTTCAACCCGCCAGAGTATTTTACTCCAGCGGAGATTACAGTAGCTCCCCACCTTTGTCTGATCCTGCTGGTATGAAGAGGAACAATCAGAGACTCCCACCCGCCCCACGGGGTCAGGTGGTAGAGACTGATGCCCCCTAGGCATGGGCTTCCTGGCAGTGCCAGCCTGTGCCCCTGGCACTGCTCAAGGGGCAAAATGGCCATGCCAAGGAGCACCTTGGCACTGCCCACTAGGCATGGAACAGTGCCGAGGGGGCAGCGCCTGCTTGGGGCAGGGCCTGTGGGGTGATCAGTGGGGATGGGCGGGGGGGGAGGTCCCGCTGCCACTGTGCGTAGGGATTGGTGGGGGCTGGAGGAAAGCCAGTGATCAGAGTGGAGGGGTCTGACTGCAGAGGAGTGGGGATCCTCACTGCTGAGAGATTGAAGGAGGGGATGGGAGGGGTTTCAGGGCTGGCCCGCAAATGGACAGGGAGATGTGATCGGGCTGTGTAGGGGTTGGGAGGGACAGCACTGTGGGATCCTGGGCTGGTCAGCGATTGAACTGACCAGCACGCTGATTTCAATTACTCTAGTGTGAATAGGCCCCGCGCCCTGAAATTTAATGATATTCACGCTGGTGGCCTCTGCATTGCACAGAATGTGGGAGATTCTAGTCCCACTGAAAAAACCAACATGAATTACTGCAGTTGTCTCATGAATTCAACACTTGGAATTTTTTTGGGAGAATGCCCCCCCCCCCCCAATATTTAATGCTATTCAGACCCTTGTCCTCTGCATAGTTTATTTTAAACCCTTTGAACTGTTTAACTACATTGATTGTTTTACTATTTATACAGCTTTTATATTTGCAATTTGAATACAAATAATAAATGTAACACTTAGCTTCAGCTCTTGCTTTTAGAACTCTTATAGCATAAACTGAACAGCAAAGAACAAGGATGGAATTGGGAAAGGACAACAGACTCATAAAAACAATTCTGAAACACTTTGACACATTGATGCCCACGACAAAGAATTTGACCTGTTATGGAATGCTTGTTTTAAATGTGCAGTCATGATATGTACTGCACTTTGACATTTTTGTCTTTTTTCCACGAGAAAAAAAATGGCAAAAAGTCACACTTCAGAATGCTTGACAGCACATTGCTTTTCAAAAGTAGATGCCTCTTATTTGTACAACTAATTTTCTCCCTCTCCACATGAAGGTGCTGAGTAATTCTTAGTTGCGTTTTCTTGAGAGTCTTTAGCCCTTGCATATCTCGACCAAGTGAAAATGGATGATGGTGCATCAGAAGCCTGTTTTGTATCTTTCCCAATGTTTATTTCAATTGTGGAAATCAGAGTCAGGAAGACTGTGAAACTGTCAACCAACCCATTCTACACTATCCACAAAATTATCCCCGTTGACTTTTTCTTACTGGTATCAAAGCCAAGGTTATTTTAGTCAATAGGCCAAACAAAACATTCATAATCTTTCAATTGTATACAATACCAACAGCATTTACCCATTCAGCCATTAAGGATAGTAATTACAACCAGTTTTGGTCTTACTTGATGATCAGCAGTGATTGACGATCATAGTTGGACTTTTTTCTGTCGCCTGTGGTTACAACCTCCACCTAGCCTTGTATTTCCCTTTGTAGTTTATTGTATACATGCACCAACTGAGAATGCAACAAACCAAGTATGAAAATAATATACATTTATGAGACTTTGATCCTATGTACTCGAGTATTTTTTTTTAATTGAAAGTTAGGTAATACAAAGGGCAATGTGCAGAATGCAAGTGAGATACAAAGAATTTTCTATTTCTGTCACTCTAAGGAGTAGCATTATTTCTTGACAGTCTTCCTTTCATCTGTATGTTTCAATATCGAATGCTAACTGTCCTTAACAATAACATAATCGTAGAGCAAAAATTCACACAGCCTTTAGTCTAATTAATTTTTATTGTTGTAACATTATCAGTCAATTCATTTCAAAGGTCCTATTAGATATTTGCTGACAATATATGTACTGCCAGGACTTTTCTTTTACACTTACCCAGTGTTTTCTCCTTGTCACTTGGAAGAGATCATTCATGCTGAGCTGCACTTCTCCAGGCACTGACATCTCTCTACTAGTTCATAAAACTAATCAATCTGTACATCCGTGCCCATTGAAAAAGTGTTGACAGGCCTTCTGGCTTTTGGGTATCACGGTCATGACCTCCATGTGTGCATTTTCCAACAGGATTCATGGAATATAGATTAGGATTGGGAGCCTTTTTTTTCTTTCTGTAACCTGAGCGTATCGAGGTTAATTATAGCCTCCACTGTTGCTGTTTTAGAAATCAGCTGACTGCACAGATGTGAAATTGAACCCAAGACCTATCTGGAATGTCTAGCCCTGTACCATTCAGTAGATTTACACGCGAAACCACCAAGGAGCCACAGCAGAGGTTTACAATCAACTTGAGGCTTTTTTATGGCTTTGACTTGATGCAACTGTTTCTAGCACTACTGCACATGCCACTTCTTGCATTCCTATATTACTACAATGACTGCACTACAAAATTACTTAATTGGCTATAAAGTGCTTTGAGATGTCCTGAGATCACTAAAGGCACCATATAAATTTAAACCTGTTTTTCCTATTTCATTCTCATTTACTTGCTGGCTGTTATTTTCTTCCCAATAGCCCTTCAGCTTCAAGGAATCAGCTTTTTCCTCACTACCCTCTCTTTTACTTTCCTGATTCCATCCATTCCTCCCCACTATCCAGCACAGGCGCATTTTGTCCAGCATAAGAAGTAGGATGCATTGTTGTAAGTTCAGTACCAATCATGTTAAACATTCCAATTTCACACCTTGTGAAAAGAAATGAAGCCATTACTGTTTGGAGATCATAACGTGAAGCCGTTTTTTTTTCCCCCATTATGAAGGAGAGATTTTGTAGTACATCAGGGATTACTGGCAACCAGTTTCAGAGATTTGTTGCAGAAGATTAGGAGTAAATCATCAAAGCTATTGCTCTCTAACATTGCTAGCGGATGCATGTAATGGCAAGAGAAGATATTTCAAGTGTCTTATCTGGAATAAATAGTGATTTATGAAAGTAGTTTATGTAGAGGGCAAGAAATATGGTCATTCTCATCCTGTGGAATCAGTCGATAATTTATTTTTCCATAGAGCTCAGTATACTAACATGTCCTTAATATAGAAAACAAGATACTAGTGTTGTGAGCTGGCTCACAACATACTGTAAGAACTATTTCCAATTTAAGATCATAACCAAAAAATAGCGAATTTTGCAGTTTCACAATCAAATAAATTGACCTGATCCATTTGTTGGCCCATTTCTATTACTACAATGTCATTATTAGTATCATCCACAGCTAACTAAGGAAGTTAAATATGGTATCAGATTGAAAGAAAAAGTGCAAAATGCTGCGAAGATCAGTGTTAGGCTAGAAGATTGGGAAAATTTTAGAAACCAGCAATGAATGACTGAAAAAGACAGCACAATTAGAGTATGAGAGTAAACTAGTAAGAAATATAAAAACAGAAATATAAAAAGGAAAAGAGTTGGTTGCTTAGACTGGGAAATTGATAATGGAAACCAAGGAAATGACAGACAGTATTTTGTATTGTGCCTCTATTAGTAGGCACAATAAAGTCCAAAGAATATAGAAAATCAAGAGACAAAAGGAATGGAGGAAGTTAAAACAATTACGATCACTCAAGATAAAGTACCAGGAAAACTAATGGGAGTCGAGGCTGATAAGTCCTCTGGAGCTGACGGCCTACATCCAAGCCTCTTAAAATGAATGGCTGCAGAGATAGAAGATTCATTGGTTGTAATTCCAAAATTCCCTATATTCTGGAAGCTCCCAACGGATTGGAAAACTGAAAATATAACCCTTCTAGTCAAGAAAAAGGGGAATAGAAACAGGAAAATAGAGTCCAGTTAGCCTAACATCTGTCATTGGGACAATGCTGCAATCTATCATTAACAAACTGGTAGCCAGACATTTAGAAAATTACATTAGAATCAGGCAGAGTCAACATTGTTTTGAGAAAAGGAAATTGTGTTTGACAAAATTACTGGAGTTCTTTGAAGATGTAACAAACTGGTTAGATAACGAGGAACCAAAACATGTAGTGTATTTGAATTTCCAAAAGGCATTCAGTAAGTTGTCATTATAAAGGTTGTTGCATAGGGTAAGAGCTCATGATGTTGAAGATAACATATTAGCATGAATAGACGATTGACCACCTAACAGTGAACAGAAAGTTGAAATAAATAGGTCATTTTGAGGTTGGCAAAATGGAACTAATGCTGTGCCTCAAGTTTCAGTGCTGGGTCTTAACTATTTACAATCTCTATAATGACTTAGATGAGGAGAGCGAATATATAATAGCAAAATTTGCTGAAGATGCAAAATAGGAAAGCAAGATGTAAAGAGAACACAAAGGGTCTGCAAAGGACTATAGATAGGTTAAGTGAATAAGCAAAAACTTGGCAGATGCAGTATAACGTGGGAAAATGTGAGGTTGTCCACTTTGGCAGGAAGAATAGAAAAGCAGAATACACTTTACATAGAGACGGTGCAGAATGTTATGGCGTAGAGGAATCTGGGATTTCTTGTTCATGAATCACAAAATGTTAGCATGCAGATACAGCAAATCTTGGCCTTTTGGGTAAGATCAAGTGTAGTATCGATATGCAGCACTTGGTTGAAGACATTAGGTTACATTTCAGCTTCATTTGAAGCAATTTTTTAAAGCAGCATCTCAGCCTTTTGGCTAAGATGCAAATAAGATCAAGCCTTGGAGGAGGAGCTACACCTACTCCGATCAGCTTGGATCATGTAGGTGAGAGCCCTGTCTTGTCAGCTTGGATCAGGAATGTCCCAACTTGTTGGGACTCTGAATTGGCTTTAATTTGACTTGATTGGATTGGAATAAAGTTTAAAAAAAATTGGAAGGCAAATTAAACATTGGCCTTTACTGCAAGGAGGATGGAATATAAAGTAGGAAAGTCTTGCTACAAACCGTACAGGACATTGATCAGAGTGCACATAGAATATTGTATACAGTGTCGGTGTCCTTGCACCCGGATGATATACTTGCATTAGAAGCTGTTCAGAAAAAGTTCACTAGACTAATTTTTGGGGTGAAGGAATTGTCCTATGAGGGAAGGTTAGGCTTGTACTCATTAGAAAAATGAGAGGTGTTCTTATTGAGACATAAGAGGAGACTTGACAGGGTAATGTAATCTAGAACTAGGAGGCATAGTTTAAAAATTCACTCATTTAAGATAGAGATTAGGAGAGATTTCTTCCGTCTGTGAATCATTATTTTGCAGAATTTTCTTCCCCCGAGAGCAGTGGAAGCTGGGTCATTGACTATATTTAAGGCTAAGTTGGACAGATGTTTCATATTCAACTGAGTCAAGGGCTATGGGAGCAGGCAGGCAAGTGGAGTTAAGGCCACAATCAGGTTGATGACAGAACAGGCTCAAGGAGCTGAATGGCCCACTCCTGCTCCTATTTCTTAAGGTCCTATGAGAAGTGCATTGGAATAATCAAGTATAGAAGTAACAAAGGTACGAGAGAGGGTTTCAGCAGCAGATAAGCTGAGTCAGGTGCAAAGCCAAGCAATTTTAACAAGGTGGAATCAAACAGCCTTGGTGATTATAGGTCGAAAGCCCATCTCAAGGTCTAACGTGATAACAAGGTCATGTACTGACTTGTTTAATCTCAGACTGTTGCCAGGGAGACAGTGGATTTAGTAGCTAGCAAATGGATTTTGAAGTGGAAAATAAGGGCTGCAATTCTTTCAAATCGGGACTCAGAGTCCATGCCAGTGGGAAAACAAGAGCCTTGCAAAGAAACACTGCCAACCCACGCACATCACCCTGGTATGATGCCATGCTAACCCTTGGGGGTGGCGGGGGGGAGATGCGGTGGGGAGCAGGAAGCTGGAGCAGAAGGGGAAAGCAAGGATTGGGAGAAGAAAGGTGGAAGGGAGGCTAGTATAATGGGAAGGGACTAGGCTAGACAGGGTGTCAGGATCAGAGGAGGTGGGGGGAGGATACATCTGCCAGACATTGAACCTCCTATACCTTGAATCTGGAGGCAGTGAGGGCCTCCGTGGACCTACATTCCTTTCGGACTGTGGCCACCTCCTGCTCTGCTCCTTTGGCATCCTCCTCCTTTGTGCCATCTTGGTCCTCCTCCTCCTCCTTTGATGAGACAACTTGTTCCTCCTCCACTATGTTGCAAGTTTGTGTAGCACACAGCAAGCAATGCCACCTCTGTATTGAAGTGCCCCTCCGGAAAGGTCTAAACATCAGAACTGCATCTTGAGGAGGCTTATGCATCACTCGACAAATCTCGGTAGCATGGAAAATTCCCGCCAGCGTGAACAGTGATAAGATTCCAGCAATAAAGTTTTATAACACGGAAAGAGACCCTTTGGCACATTTTGTCTATGCTGGCCATATGTGCTTTCAGATGATATTGTCAAGGGACAGTGTGTAGTTGAGAAATAGAAAGGGACCAAGGACAGATCTGTGGGAGACACCTGAGCACAGCACAGGAGCAGGAAGATAAGGCATTGTAAATGGTTCTCTGGCTGCAATTATATACGTAAGAATGGAACCAAGTGATTGCAGTACCACCCAGCTGGATGGCAATGGATAGGTGTTGGAGGAGGATGAAGCAGTCAACAGCTATCAAAAGCTGCAGATAGAAGCTGTAGAAGTCACATAGAACTTTTGGAAAAAAAAGGTGGAAACCTATGAACAATGGTGCATTACTCTGCGGTACATCCTTCTTCATCATCTCATTTATAAACAAGAGCAAAAAGGGACATGAAAGCTACATCTTGCTCTGCCAACGATGAATTTAGCTTGTATATACTCACTCCTACTTTCATTTGTAACCTTTTTCCTGACAATGTACTATTCTCCAACTGATGCGCCAGATTGACAGCCTACTCCAAATCCTAAAACTGCTCTTTGTCCAGATGATTGATACTGCATGCAAATGGCAAACTTTGAATATTTTCAGCCATGTAGACACAGCCATAAGGAGAAGACCTATCTGGGCACACACTGATGCTGTGCTGTCCATCCTCCTATTTAACTAAATCGGCAAACACAAACATCCATACCTTTTAGTACCCTGTAACACGGCAATTCAGTTGCTGCCATGTATGTGCCTTTGTTTGTATGGACTCTCACATAATTCTATTAAAAAGTATCATCTGCTTTTTCCCTGTCCCATAACATTTGTTGTTTCTGGTCACAGAGGAAGAAGAACCTGTTCCAACCGACTGTAGCAACGATTAGGCAATCTTTCAGAAAGATGACTGTAGGACACTACTCTTTTCTGGAATCTCATAGTACTTATATGATTAATATGTCAGCATTACTCAGTTTACATAGTAGTTTATATTCACCTTCATTGACAAAGGGGAAAATTATATTGCAGTTGTGTAAAAAGTTGCATAAATAATTATCTATGATATTCCCAAGGGCCAAAAGCAGGAAAAGGCCTGGAAATGGATTTTCAGGTAGCAGTTCTATCATTTGTGCCCAATAATTAGTGAAGAGCTCATAGCTATCTAGCCATGTTTTAGTTCTAATTGCCTCAGCAGTGTCAGATCTTATTAATTCTACTTTATTTGCTAAATTGTACTTTGATTTTTGATCCTATTTAGTATTTAATCTCGTAAATTTTCTGAACTAATGAGTCACCCAGCCCATTCTTGATTTATATAATTGATTATCCAATCCTTTCACTATGATCTCAGTACCCTCTTGAGACTGAAGTTTTCAAAAGATGTTTGAGTAACGATGCTGCACATTTAGAGCTTAAGCATTCAAAGTGTTATACTGAACTCTGTTCAATCAGTTTTGTCAGAAATTATATCTCATTTTAGCTTACCTTGTTTCACAGAGAAGAGGAAAAATCCTACAGGGTGGGCTCTGGCATGGTTTTTGTAAAGTGCAAATTAATTCTGCTTGCAATATTGATGTATTGTAACAATTGAACTGTCACTGAAGTGCTTTAATAAGTAATTTCTTCACTTTGAAATCCATTCCTAATTGAATGTTCTTCGTACTTGCCAGTTTACCAACAGATCATGGTTTTCAGTTACTTAAATTGTAATTTTTAATATCCATTTTGCTTGACATAGCCTACCATGCTGACTTATATTTTTGTAGGGCTTCGTCTTTACTGTTACATTTTTTTCATTTATATTCTTATCTTCCATCTTGTTCTTTTTTTCAGTTTCATAGTCTCTACCTGTGTTCAATTCATAATCACATCTCTACATTGAAGTATGGTGGGCATTATTGTTGAACTTGCACCAAATGTGTTTGTATCTATGCATTTTAGTTAACCATTGTAATTTACTTATGTTTGTTTGTCTGTTTCCCTGTTGCATTTTGTGCAGTATAGGCTATCAAAAATTATAATAAATTAGTTTATAGTGTGCTGTTGCATGTGCTTAAATGATTCCTGCTGCCTCAAGCTCAGAATATATCTCAAATCATCTAGCTTATGACATTATATGTTGCATACTTAAAATTAAGCAGCATCCAGCTCAGATTCATTTCAGTTGGACAAGTAATATTTTGGTCTTGTTGCATAGCTTTTACTGTGCAGAATCTTGATACAGTATGCTTTTTTAAAAGAAGGACATCTTTTATTGGCAACAAAAAAATTATTTTAAGTGTGATTATTAAAAGATTAAGTATGGGCTCTATGTTTGTAATTATGTATTATTCACTAGCATGGTAAAGGAGCATTAATAGATTTTAATGACCCATGTAGTTTTTTAAAAACATTTTGAAAGAACATTGTACCTGACAAAATACCCACCTGGCTTAACATCTGTTGAAAAAACAATATACATGCTCTATTTCAAGATTCATTCATAATTTACAGATTATGATTTTGATTTCTTTACATATAATACTTTGCTTTTAGAAATGTTTATCTTAAAGTCATTATTTGAACAACCGGAATAAAATATAACTGCTGTTGGATGAATTGTTCTGCTCTCCCCTCTGTTAGGTTATCCTACTCCAAGTACAGTTGTCTGTTTGAAAGTTGCACTTACACATTCTGATACACTGATGGTTGACTCCGAAACCAGCAGACAGTCAATGGATGGACCTAAGTTACTTCACAATTTCTGCTTATCCACTGGGATGGCAGCCTCCATTACTTTGAACTCCTCACCATCTCCCTGTCCCCAGTAGTGACTTAGTTCCTCAAGTGCCCTGAGGAAAACCTTATCACCTGTTGCTCTGCAGTGACAGTGACTGTGCCTGAAGTGCAGCAACTTGTTATTTTATGACTTTCCTAGATTTTTTTCATCTGTAAGGTTGCCACCTACACTATTGCTCCTTTATGTGAAATTTTCACCATGGAAACTACTAATGGAATGCATTGACCACCAGGAGGAGTATTTGTTGCAGGGCTAGACTAACCTCTTCTTTGCTCTTTATTCTTCATTCTGCTCATAGAACATGTGTTGTTTAATGTTTTCTTCAGAGTCTGAGTCTTATAAATAGGCATTAATATATGTAAAGAAATCAAAATCAAATATAACAATTAAATGAACTGAACTTGTACACAAGAGAACCAATGTATTATCTTCTGCAGGAACATAATTTTAGATGGTATGTGGAATTCACAGATAAAGTAATTGCTGCTTTTTTCTTTACATTAAAATCTTCAGACTAAGTAGCATTTTTTTTTCTTTTTGATCTATTTTAGCAAAACCCGATGAATTTCCCAACAAACCATTAGGCCAGGAAATTTCTGTCACCTTAATACCAGAGAAGAATAACATCATGGTCAATGGCAAGAATGAAAAGGTTAATTCTCTTTCAAATGACTTTGAACCTGATAATAAGGTGGACAGAGAAGCACTGGAAAAAAGCTATATTCGGCCTTCTGAGTCGGAGCCTGTGGATAAGAGCAAGACTTCTTCTCCAGAAAAGAATGAGAATCCATGTCCACTGGAGAACAATGCTCATGGGGAAGTTTGTGAAGTTCAAGCTCCTATTGATGAAAACTCCAGGTCCCCTAAAAAAGACCAAAACCAGGTGCCAAAAGAAAATGAAGTAGTGCTTTCAGAAATGTTTCCACCTCCTAGCCCAGAAAAAGATTCAAAGGAGCCTCTCAAGAAGGAAGACATTTTACCTGCTGAGAATTGTATTGCAGAAAATAATACAACCCCAAATTTAAAAGAAGTTAGCTATATTGTTCCAGAAGACAAAAGCATCAATTCTCCAGAAGAGAACACCATCAATTGGCAAGACAAGAAAAAAGTTGAGTATGCAGAAAGAACTGAAGTAGCTGAAACTCAATCACCGCAGGAACAATCTGTGTACTATTCAGAAAGTAATCAAGTTTCAGTACTTAAAAATATGGCTACAAAGTCTCCACAGAAAGACCAGGCACTTGTTTCAGAGTCAGTGGATGAACGGTTGCTAGATGAAGAATATAACAGTGATAATCCCTGTCCATGGAGAAATGATGGACTGATAGATACGGAAAAAAGTGAGAATATGCCATTACCTTTTCCAGAACCTCCACCTGCAGTGGTGTTCTCTGAGGAAATGCATGTTTTGCTCCCAAACCCAGAAGAAACATTGCATATTTATTCTGGCCCCAATGACCTTCAACAATTGGAAGCACATTTCCCTGTTCATCAACTACTGTCTATGTACCCAGAAAAGAATAATGCATCTTTCAGTGATTTGATGCAAGAAACTTCAATTGATTTGAACAGCACAGAAATAAAAGATGTAAATGAGTTCCAGAGTGAAAGACGGGTTTCAAATGTTTCTCAGTATGACAATTTATCAGATACAGAGTATAGGTATGATCATATTATTTCAGAACCAATGACTGAGATTCAGTATGATGAAAATGATGCACATGTCCAGCAAGAGCTTGCATGTGCAGAACCAGTAGAACCTGCTGTCAGTTTGCCTAAACCACTTTTGGGATTAGAATTGTCAGATAAACAACAGTCCACTGAACAGGACTCATCTTTGTATCAACAGGCTTGGGACACTTACAGCCCTGAAAACCATGCCATGCCTTCTGCTCAGCAGAGTCCTTCCAAATATTCACCAACTGTTCACAAACAGGACCCTATAAGAAATGTAAATTTCCAGAATCCCGAGCATCCAATTGCTGTCACGGAGCCCTCGCCCATCAGGCAGTGTTTAAATAGCCCCTGTAAAATAGTCAGGTCCATGACTTCAGTTCATGAGACACATGGAGCTGAACAAAATCTTCTGCACTTCAAACAAATGGCATTGCCTGTACAGGATGACACACAGTTGGTTGTAACTTCTGATGAAAAGGAGACTTGTACAATAAGAGAGATTGACCCACCTGAAGCTAATTTTCCAGTTTCAAATGTGACCTTGGATAAAACTGTAAGCCTGACACAAATAGCAATTCATCCTATTGTATGTTCCCCTCCTACTGATACAAATATGCAACAAGAACATGTCATAGTTGCAACAGAAAATCTTGACACAGAAATTTGTTTGGCAACATCTCCAGAGTCCCAAGACTGTGAATCTGCTACATCATGACAGCAGTCATTCCATTTTAACCATAATACATATGTACAAAATTTCACCAATTACAAAGATCAAATGTTCCAAAATGCAGAAGCATTTAATCTCATAATAGCAACCATACATTTTCCAAATTTTCAACTCATTGGTTAATTAGGCTTTGAGGGCAGTATCGATATTGAGTCATTACAGAAATCTATGCAAACTGTACAATTTCATAACTTTAAAATTTTAAGACATTGTATTATACATCATTCTGCATCCTCAGAAAATATGAAGGCAGGTAACTATATTTTAACATTGTGTAAAATCTTTATTTTTTTTGGCCTTTGTAATTGTTGGTGAAATACCCATCTTGTTAGCAGCCTAAACTTTGTTTAAGCTGATGCATGACCACCATCAAAATGCTTTGAACATTTGAAAGGGAGTGAGCAGGCTCACTTCATGACATGCTGTAGCACTGTCTGTCACACAAGTAGCTTTTGGTTTTCTCATGTGGACTGTTTTTTCATTCACATCCCAAGATGTGTGGCAAGCAGGCAATGCAGATTGAGTTTCTCATCAGTTATTTCTATCTTGCTTGATTTTGATATATACTGGTCCACACCTTTGGCTGGAAATAGTACCATCATGCACAGACTAAATTCCTTTAGCTTCTGGAATATTGTACAAATGTACTTTGAAGAAGTTATAGAATTTGCATTCTTTACAAAATCTTTGAAGTTGTTTAGTAAATACTTAAATAGTAGGAGTTTCTGACATGATGTTTTTAGTTTCCTATTTTTACAGTTTTTAAGGATGCAAAAATAAATCATTTAAATAACTGTGGTATGATGCTGAAGGACCGGAAATGTAGTTGTTGATGTTTACTGTAAATTTTAGAACAAAATTTTGACAAAGGACTGCTGAAACTATGCTTATGATTACACTTTTTCATAAGGGAAAAATTTGATGTCATTCCCTGACACTTGCTTTGCCTGTAATTATCCATATAACATTTTGGTTAGTATTGAGGAGCTTGTACTGTGTGACATCAACTCAGGAATATAGTATTCTTGCTTGATGACCACTTGCAAACAGTGATTATTTACAACAAGCAAAACAGAATGTGTAGTGGTGCTCTGAGCATACAAAACGTTAGGAATGTAATATGCATTTTAGTGAGAGAAATATTAACCCTGAAAATTGAATGGATGTATTTAACTGATGTGTGATGTACATAGTTTTTTTTTGTAAAGGCTGTTTAATTTTGCACTTTCTATGATAGGCTCAAGTTAGCTTTTTCTTTAAAAGCTATAAGTTTTCAATGATGGTTGATAATGGGAAAATAATTTTGTTCTATTTGTTAAAATTTTGTAAATTTACTTTTGCAGGGCTTCTACATTGCCCGGTTTTCTTTTTATTTTATTTGAAAACATGTGAATAACTTGGAATAGTGTGGAAACATTATTATGTGCAATGCACCAACAATGTTGTAAACAAAGCTTTAAGAATGTTTTTGATATGTTGCATTGTGTTTTGTAGCTCAAATTTAACATGGTGAAAATATCATTGCATAAAAAATATATTCTTGGCTTGTGTAAATTTTGGTTAACAATCAAAGTACTAAGATAGAAAAAGGGATTACTTTTAATCACCCACCTGGTGGAAAGCAGGTGGGTGGCCAATTTGAAATGAACAGGTTATACCTGCTCAAATCCTAACTATCTTTGTTTAAACTTGCCAGGTGTTGCAGGCAGGTGAAGCACTCGCCTAAATTTAGAAGTAAATTGGACCCTTAAACAGTGTTAACCAAGTTTGTAGCAGCATGTCTGAAGACAGAGACCATGTTTCCTTTCCTTTGTAGGGGCAAGAGGAGCACAAGGTATTTTCTATTTATTGATGCTTTATTGAAGTGAAAAGGTAGAGTACCTTTTCACTTTTCCACATTCTGTATAAATGATCCTTTATGAATGATTATATAGATTTATTGGACTTGAACCTTTTTCCCTCATCCACCAATGCTGAATACCAGGGAGTTCTCTCAGTTACATAGGCTTATAATATGGCAGCATGCTGAAAAATGTGTGTAGTGAGAGTGGTAAATCTGACTTTTACATTAAACTTTTTTATGTTGTTTCTGTTTGTGAAAATAATTTTGAAACATGCAATATTCATATTCAGTCTTTGGTTCATTTGTGGGGGAGGTTAGATTGAGGGGGCACCATTTAAAAATAATGGGTCTCCCATTTAAGACATACATGAGGAAAAATATATTTCTGTCTGAGGATCCTCTTCCCCAGAGATCAGTGGAGGCTGCTAGTTCATTGAATATTTTTAAGGTTGAGTTAGATAGATTCTGGCAAGGAAGTTAAAGACCAGAATATTCACACCAGCAGGATCTTCCAGTCTCACCAGAGTGCATCCCCATCGCATGTTTCCCAGAGGCAGGTGTACGTTCAACAGGAAATCTCTTAATAGCGGTGGGAGCAGAAGATCCTGCCACCAGCCAATGGGCCGTCTCCACCACCGTGAAACACAGCGCAGGGTGTGTGAAAATCCTGCCCAAAGGATCTAGGTAGCACAAAAAAATAAAAGCCACAATCAGATCAACTATGATCTTATCAATTGGTGGAGCAAGCATGAGATGCCGAATGGCCTATTCCTGTTCCAAATTCATATGTTCAAAACATTTTTTTATGTCAAATACTGGCTCTAACTTTTGTGTGTTTTTTTATTTTGTAACGAAATATCAATTTCCAATTACGAAGCATTAAGCAAGTTTCTCAGAATAAATAATCTTACAAACAAGAGATGTGAAGACAAATTGTGTCCAATTAATTAATGAATTCACCAGAAGTTTAATAGAGAATGTAGTTATCACAGAGATATAATTTAATAAAACAGAAATTAACTTATTTGGAAAAAAAAGTGTTACCATTGAAAACAGTAAAAAAGATGCAGGCACAAAATGGATGGCAAAAGAAGACAAAAGGCAGTGGAGATGGATTCCTGGAAGAAGAAAAATGTGAAGTTAATGCTTACCTAACCAGCAGAAATGAACTCATCACAGAGAGAGAGAAACAAAGAGGCTAGGAATGTTTGATGAATTGAGAATTGATGAATTGAGAAAATCCTGGTGGCACTGCTGGGACCTGAGATCTGCCAGCCATTCACAGTTGGGACTTCCTTGCAAGTGCAAAAGTCACACCTCAATCCAGTTAATAACCCAACAGTTGTAAATAACCCAGCAGCTGTAAATAAGCTACCTGGTGAGCCAGCCAAACATGAGAAAGCTTATCCCTTGACTTTTGCACAAGGGGGCAGGTAGTCTGCCCTAGCTGAAAATTAAGCCCTATAATTTGAGGTAGTCTGCTCAGTGACTGTCATCTTTTCATAATAATTCAATCAAGGTATTCCATCTCTTAAATATAAATCACTTCTTCTTCTGTTAATGTTTTGTGGAATGTGTTTGCAAGACAAAATGATCTGGTTTGAGATACTCTGGAAATATATAGTGAGCAACAGCATCTGAAGGGCCAAGGCTACAGAGTTCTTAAACTCACACTAGTTGTCTTTATCCTTTTCCGGCTTTCATTTGGGAATGTGCCCAAATATTGACGAAGTGCACTGTATTGAAACCAATGCACAATTCTAAATCTGCTTCAAAGTTCTTGTTGGATAAACAGAAACAGGAAATCAAACAGCAAAGGAAATCCCCCTTCATCTGAAGTTCAAGGTATCTGCAAAAGGATAAATATGTATTGTAAAATTGAGGGGGGGGGAACAGGATGACTGATGTGGGAAATGGAAAAAAACTGTTGCATTCCTGCAGTATGTGGTGCTCTTTTATGTTTAGCGCATTGTCGTTACTTCTTTGTATTTCCAGATTTCTTCAACCTGAATTCAAGTTCTCAGATTTCTATGGTGACCTCTGGATTACAAATCCAATAGCATGTACTTTTAATTGTGTGCTTTTAAAAATAAAAAGCCTCAAAGTGTAAGAAAAATTACACAAGGATGCATGAAAAAAGTGATTAGTTATTTTGTCAACCTTCATTCGACGGCTGCCTGTAGAATGGAGCTGAAGAAGATGTAGGAAGTATACAACAATGGTTAAATCAATGTTGAGTGTTGACAGAATTATGCTTCTCTCAGATAAGGATCGCAATCCAATAACATTTTAATATTCATTACCTGAGGTTACAAATGAAAGATGAACGCTTAGGCAAGATACTGGAAAACAGATAGAACTCATGGGTTTATATCTATGCGTGAGTCTGACAAAAGTAGACAAGTTTAAGAAATTTGTTTTTAAATTTATCACAGTGTGTATTTTTCCAGTGTTTTGTCTAAGTGGCCATCTTTCATTTGTAAGCTTAGGCAATGAGCAAGGGTCACCATAGCAATTTGAGAATTTGATCAAGCTGTTCAAATTTCTATAACCTTACCTTAGTTGAGCACTAAAACTGTAGGATTCAAATGTGGAAAAGTCAAAAATTGCGATTGGGCTCCAACCATACCAGCGCTATTGAAGCACTGAAGTCTATAAATGGCATGAGCCCTGCTTCTCTTCCTAGCAGTCTCTGCATGATGACCCAAGCTATGAATGGCTCCAGCGCAAGTGTGCTATACATGAACCAGAAACATCAGAAGTGGTTGGGTCATGATGTCAAACAGCAGTTCTAACTGACTTGATGCTTGTTGTGGAAACTTGGTTCACACAGGTCTAATGCATACATTTACTAATCATTCTCAATTGGATGTGCCTTCAGTGACACAACTGACCCCTCTTGAGCGATATTTAATGGAAAGGCATCCAATTTGCCACTGTGGTGCATTTACTTCCTTCTGTCGTGACAGCATTTGTAGAAATCTGTAATTTTCCTGTTTTCAGGCTAGGAGTTTCTGTGATGTAAAAATGGAAGTGTTTTGTGCTACCGCTGGGAGCATTTGTCAGATGGGTTTCGCCAGCTGGACAGGTCCCTCTCCCCATCCACTGACCGGGGGAGCATCACCAACATCACAGCAAAGAGGGGCATTATCCGCCTACCACTCAATAATGGGTCACCCCTCAACACCACACAGGTATGAGGGAGACCCAACCCAACCCCATTCCAGCCCCTTCCCACCCACACCCCCACTCAGACCACCCTTCAGACCACGTACCATGGCAATACTAATGGTTCACTGCACTGTGGCACTGGGATAAGTCCAGTGCCCATGTGCCCTCTGCTGATGCCATGCTGCAGAAGAAGGGTTTTGGGTGGATTTGGGCTAGGGCAAGGGGCTGACCTCATCACTCTGCCTTGGGATGACGTCTCATGGCTGGAATGCCTCTTCTAGGCCTGTCAGTCCTGAAGAGACCTCTGGCATGGTGATTTCAGGCAATCCTGTCATCAACATCTTTATTCCCGCCTGTCAGCAGTGAGAACTTTGAGGTTTGAGGTAGCCTGGTCACTTTAATCTCCATGCCCCCTGGACTGCAGCAGACTTTTAAATCACAGCAGCACTCCATTCTGCAGCAGGGATTTCCCTTCCTGTCGGAAGCTACTGGCATGCACAGACCCCTTTGAAGTCTTCTGACAGCAAAGAGATGTTGATTTCATTGGAGGAGGGTCCATTCTCCACAGGTGTTCACTGAGCCCTAATTTATTCACACAGTTTTTATTTAAAATCTCTGAGCCTTCCTAGAAAGCTGAAAACTTTGAAACCCTCTTCCATAAAAACCTTTGCTCTCTTTCAGTTTCATAGTGCAGTGCTTTGAAAGAAGCTTCCATTGACAAATCAATGGTTTACTCCTCAGCCTCCTATCAGCTGTGTTTATTTACCTTTCCCTTCACACTTCAATGCATCTCAAGTACCCCCATTGTTCCTAACTGCAATGTTCACAAAGGCTTTCTACACTGGTAGTTTCCTCAAAGAAGAAAAGTAGTTTCATTTCCTCTTTTGCAGACCACTTATTCCCTATGCAGAAACCACAGCTGTCAGTCAGGCTTATCGTCTATATAAACAATGTGGTTAGGGAAAATGGCAATACTTAATGTGTTCCAGTGTGAAAAGAAATGTAAATAAACACAGCTGACTGGAGGCTGAGTAGAGATCCATTAAGCTGTCAAAGGAAGCCTCTTTCAAAGCACTGCACTTTGAAATTGACAAATAAAAGGTTTCTGATGCAATAGAGAGGGTTTTAAAGGTTTCAGCTTGTTAGGAAGGCTCAGAGACTTCAAGTAAATGGGCGGGTGAATGGGCCGTTAAACCCACTAATTGTATTTCAATTAACAGGTTTGAATATGGGTAGGAACCTGATTGGGGCCAGTGAGGTGAGTTGGGAATATGGTGACCGTTTTTTGCCCAGCGTCCTAGTCTCCAGGCCATCGGAATTCTCACCAGAATTTAGCAGGCCTGGAGAATCCCTCTCATGGCCCTAATTAAATACTGGTAAGACTGAAGCCATTGTTTTTGGATCTTGCCTCAAATTCTGTTCACTAGCTACTGATTTCAGTGTTCTCCCTGGCAATAATCAGTCAGTACATGAACTTGAGATAAGCTTATGATCTCATTCACTAAGGCTGCCTGTTTCCATCTTTGTAACATTGCCTGATTTTGCATCTGATTCAGTTCATCTGCCCACTTGAAATCTTCATTCATACTTTTGTTATGTCAGTGCTTGACTATTCCAATGCACTCCTTATAGGAGCAGGAGTGGGCTATTCAACCTCTTGAGCCTGTTCTGTCATTCAGTAAGATCCTATGGTTATCCTTAATTCCACTTGCTTGCCTGTCCCCATAACTCTTGACTCCCTTGTATATCAATGATCTGTCCAACTCACCTTGAATATATTAAAAAAACAAGCCTCCACTGTTCTTTGAGGAATACAATGCCAAAGATTAACAACTCTGAAAGAGAAAAAAAATCCAGATCTTTATCTTAAATGGAAACCCCCTTATTTTTAAACTCTGCCCCCACCCTCCGCTAATTCTAGATCACTGCAAAAGGGGAAATGTCCTTTCAACAACTTCCCTGTCAAGCCACCTCAGAATCTTGTACATATCAATAAGATCATCTCTCGTTCTTCTAAACTCAAATGAGTATCAGCTCTATTTGATTAAGGTTTCCTCTTAAGACACACCCTTCATCCCAGGAATCAACATAGTGAAACTTCTCTGAACTGCTTCCAATACAAGTATATCAGGACTGAACACAGTTGGACCAAGATTCTTACTAATTGTAATCCGCCTTGCAATGAAAACCAACATTCCATATGCTTTACTTGTTGTACCTGCATACTAGCCTTTTGTGATTCATGTATAATGACACCTAGGTCCCTCTTTACTGCAGCATTCTGCAGTCTCTCGCCATTTAAATAATACTTTTCTATTCTTCAGGTCAAAGTGGACAATCTAATGTTTCCCCATATTATGCTACATTTGCCAAAACTTTTGTCCACTCACTTAACCTATCTATTTCTCCTTGCTGGCTCTTTGTATCATCCTTAAAACTTGCTTTCCTGCCTGTCTTCGTATCATTTACAAATTTGGTTACAATACACTCCGCCCATTTATCCAAGTTATTAATATAATTGGGTCTGATTTGCTCCATAATGCAGCCCTGCCAGCTGGGAATTTTTATCAACTAGGGATCAGAAGTCCACCCCAATGAAGTAAACAGCTAATTTACAATTTTAAAGGCCTTATTAAACAGCAATTTCCATTGCCAATAGTGGAGCAACTTGCCATCTGACAGTTACATGGAGATGGCCTCCCAGAGGCAGCCCAGCAGGGAAGGCTTCACGGGCTAGGAAGAGTTCTCCAGCAGGAAAGGCAGTCCCTGCGGCCCCAACAATTTGACCCTCAGCCCCATGGTTTAAAACAAAATTCACCATCTGCTGTACCTCAGCAGTGCCCACCTCTCCCAGTAGCATTGTTGAGGCTATCTGCTGGCTCTGTGATTGGACAGGCAGCATGGAGAGCCTGCCAACCATACTCAATTAGTCGCTAGACCCACAGGCAGCCAATTAGGAGTTTGCCTGTTGTAAAATGCTGAGTGGGTCCCTACTACCGACAAGTACAGCTTTGGGAACCACTTTTGGCCCTGACTTTGGGGTTCCTGCTCACCTAATAAAGTTCAGCCAACATTTCATCAGAACCCATTTTCAACATGGGCAGTATTTTGTCCAGAATTCTTGAAGTTCAGCTGTCCCTTGATTTTAATAATTCGGAGAATGTTTGGAGGTCAGTTTGCAACAGGAGTTAGGTATTGTTTATCCGTTTATCTTATGAAATATCATCAAAGGAGCAACGTGTCCTTAGACTATGTTAAGAGGGAAAGATCTAGCAGGTTTTCCTTTCTTTTGTCATAGCCTTATCCTGCATGCCTCTGTGATTTCCTGTTTTCCCTGCTCTTATTCTGTCTCTATCATAGACATATATGGGCATGCTCATAGTGAGCCACATGGTAAGGGCTCTAGGCTAGCGTGGGAGGACGTGAAGCAAATGTCCACTGAAACTGGTGAAAAGTCTATTGCAGAATCCATTCTTGTTACATAGCTGAGGAAGGATTTTTCTCAATGCTTCAGTCAAAACGGATGTTTCAAACAATGTTTGTGAATATTCAAACTCAATCATTTCCTGATTTTATAAGTCATGCAAGTAACTTGATGCTTTTCTGGAAACTTAAGTCAGGTGTGATTCTGATATAAATGGCAAAATTTATAGGACTTTTTTTTTCCCCTTCATTTAACTTATCATTGGCATCCTTAGAGCAACTTGGGATATGCGCACCTCTGCTAGCAACTGACTGAACTAAGATTTAGCACGTGTTTTAAAATAGATCTCATTCTTAACAAATATAACTGAAGTGCAAATTCTGGTCCCAAACATTGCAAGTCCAATTTGGGCAAGATGGTGATGTAATGGCAACAATCCAGAGGCCCAAGCAAATTTTCTGGATGACACAAGTCAAATTCCATCATACCAGCTGGTGGAGTTTGAATTAAGTAAATTGGAAAATAAAACTAGTCTCAGTAGTGGTGACATGAAAACATAATTAGTGATTCAAGAAGAAAGCTTACAACCATCTTTTCCAGGACAATTGGAGATGGGCAATAAATAGCACATCCCATCAATGAATTTAAAAAATGGATCTCGCAATGCACTTAGGAAAGTTATTCCAGTTTAACGCTGATCGGCTTGGTTTTCCAGGATTCAAGGAACCTGACACTAATTGGAGATGGAAGCAGTTGGATTGATAACAAAGTGCTTGTCTGGTTTGTCAGGCACTGGCACAAGTACTGGGCAAGAGGGATCTGTACCACTGGGACAATCCATACCTAAACTGTGCTGGGACCTGTCTTCTTGTAAATCACATAACTAGGGAAGTATAGAGTATTTTAAACTAAGTAGTGGGGCAATATTTTTCTACATGCAGTGGTGGGCAGTTCCGCCAACACTGTTCCCACTGGAGGGAATGGTATGAACTCACCCAATTCAACACTTGAATCTCATTAATTATGCATGAGTGAGCATCTCTCCGAATCACCTGGCGGCTTGGGAATTGATTTGTTTGGCCACTGTTAGCTTGCAGGCTTGAAGTCCTAGCATCATATGTAAACACCAGTCCAGCACAATCATATCATGCTGTCTAGCCCACCGATCCTCATAAGATTGCAGGATGTCAAGAACTCAGAGAAAGACTAGCTGCCTCAAGTAGAAGCTAGTTCGTCAATAGAACCGCCATGCCCTAGAAGCCTTGATTCAAGGAATTAAGATGTAGATGCACATCCTCCACCCAAGGGAAAGCTCCAGGAAGAACACCAACGTCACTCCTCCGGTCTGGGAGGTTGTTCCCTCGAGGAACAGTGCAGCTGGCAACTACACCAGAAACACCATGCAGTGCAAAAAGCAGTTGAATTATTTCATCTGCTCTGCCAGGGTAAATCCTCTCTCAGCTCCCTCCACTATCAAACATTTATCATGAACTCAAATAGCAACTCTCTTCATAGATCTCGTGCATCCATTAGCGACAGTCACGTATTTTCTAATGGATGTTTTCACATCACTATCATCCCATCAGTCACACTCACACTCCTACATCTGGTCCTTCTGGGAAGGCTCACCTCATTGCATAACCAGATTGTCACAGTTATAATACTAAATGCAGTTCTGGTCACCACATTATTGGAAGAAGGTGATTGCACTGGACAGGTGCAGAGGAGATTTACCAGGATGCTTGGATAGGTTGTTTTTGTTGGAGCAGAGGGGTGACCTGATCGAGGTGTACAGAAAAGCGAGAGATATGGACAGAATGGATAAGGAGCAGCTATTCCCTTAGTTGAAGGGTCAGTTACAAAGGGACGTAGGCTCAAGGTGAGAGGCAGGAGATTTAGGGGGGGATGTGAGGAAAAACAGTTTTACTCAGAGGATAATAACAGTCTGGAATGTGCTGTCTGGGAGGGTGGCAGAGGTGGGTTGCCTCACATCCTTTAAAAAGTATCTGGATGAGCATTTGGCACATCATAACATTCAGGGCTATGGGCCAAGTGCTAGCAGACGGGTTTAGATGAGAGTTCAGGTGTTTCTAATGTGTCGGTGTGGACTCGATGGGCCAAAGAGCCTCTTCTGCACTGTAATATTCTGATTGAGTGAAAATATCATTTTCTAATGGTCAGTTGCAAAAAACAATAGGTTTTGGCACCATGCCCAGTATTGGATGGGAGAGGGCTTAATGTGCTTTGAGCCTAATTGATTCTGCCGTTGGTGTTCAAGAACCAACTACTTGGACTAGAGCAGTCCAAACTATTTTCTTCCTCTTTCCCGTGCAAATTGCCAAGTGTCTGCTGTGCACTTTCACCTGAAGCCATCACCAAGATCACAAATTTGCTGCACCAGTGATCAAACTTGCAGCCTACAGTTGCTGGCACTGTACTTTACCAATGCACACACCTTAAAACTATTCTTTATTTTATGTCAGTTCTGTACTACAATTATGCAAATAACATAAAATCAGACCTAAAACATTCAAGAAGGGAAACAGAAGTTGCTAACAGTATCACTAATGTCATGATTTATAAGGAAAATAAATAAATAACATTACAGAAGGGATCTCTGGAATTCTTTCCTTGACTGTGATGTTTTTGTGCTTTTAAGACGTCAACGTATCTTAGCAAGGAAATACCTGAGATACCGTAAGTGAGCTTGTTTTGGGAAGTTTAGAGTTATGCATTTAGATTGCCGAAATAGTCTGTAAGCCTTGTTAAATTTATTACCATTTTTCTTCAGTCATCAACGTTAGACTTGGCAGCTAGAAGTCACCCAGCCTACTGATTAGCTCTGCTTAAATTTTAAAGTTCAATAATTCATGCTCTAAAGATTATCCTTGTCAACTCACTACCAACAAAAACAATGAACCCAGCTGAAACTCTGTAAAACTGAAGGGGAATTTCAGTTTTAAATGATGCAGACAGCCTGTAAAATCAACTTTTAATCTCTTAAAGGGGCACATTTTTTGTTTTATGGTTTCTTCCACTTAAAATTAATTTTCAATTCTTTCTTCACCCAAGTAGTTTATTGTTAATAGTTGGGATTGTCGTCAGTAACACATTCCAGAACAAGACAGATTAACATCTTCCCTGACATATTGATTTTTAATTATGGATTTCTGACTGTAAAACTTTTCTGTTTACATTCACTTGAGGCCCCATAATGAGGCAAGGACATTGTTCTTCACGTGTTGCATTTCAGTTAACCTTGCGCTTAGAAATGAAAAGTTACCTAACATAAATTAATACAACTCCTGACACACCATGCACAACATAAGGACAAAGAATAAAGTAAATTACAGCACAGGAACAGGCCCTTCAGCCCTCAAGCCTGCACCAACCATGCTGCCCGACTGAACTAAAACCCTCTACTCTTCCGAGGACCATATCCCTCTATTCCCATCCTATTCATGCATTTGTCCACTCGCCCCTTAAAAGTCTCTATCATATCTGCTTCAACTACCTTCCTAGCAGCAAGTTCCATGCATCCACCACCCTGTGTGTCTCGTACATTTTCTTTAAACCTTGCCCCTTGCATCTTAAACCTATGCCCCCTAATAATTGACTCTTTCATCCTGGGGAAAAGCTTCTGACTATCCAGGCTGTCCATGCCCCTCATAATCTTGTAAACTTCTATCAGGTCACCCCTCAACCTCCATCATTCCAGTGAGAATAAATTAAGTTTCTCCAACCTCTCCTCTTAGCTAATGCCCTCCATCCCAGACAACATCCTGATAAAGCTTTTCCGTACCCTCTCCAAAGTCTCCATATCTTTCTGGTAGTGTGGTGACCAGAATTGAACACTATATTCCAAGTGTGGCCTAACTAAGGTTCTATAAAGCTGTAACATGACTTGCCAATTTTTAAACTCTACACCTCGACCGATGAAGGCAAGCATGGCGTATGCTTTCTTAACTGACTTCTCCACCTGCATTGCCGCTTTTAGTGACCTGTGTGCCTGCACACTCGGATCCCTCTGCCTATCAAAACACTTAAGGATTCTGCCATTTACTGTGTATTTCCTATCTATTAGAACTTCCAAAATGCATTACCTCACATTTGTCTGGATTAAACTCCACCTGCCATCTCTTTGCCCAAGTCTCTAACATCTGTATCTTGCTGTATCCTCCGATGGTCCTCATCGCTATCTGCAAATCCACCAACCTTTGCATCATCCGCAAACTTACCAATAAAACTAGTTACATTTTCCTCCAAATCATTTATGAAAATACAAACTGCAAAGGTCCCAGCACTGCTCCCTAAGGAATGCCACTTGTTATAGCCCTCCATTCCTTCCACTGTTACTCTCTGTCTTCTATTACCTAGCCAGTTCTGTATCCACTTTGCCAGGTCACCTATGATCCCATGCGACTTCACCTTCTGCAGCAGTCTGCCATGAGGGACCTTGTTAAAGGCCTTACCGAAGTCCATGTAGATAACATCCACTGCCCTACCCTCATCAATCATCTTTGTCACTTCCTCAAAAAACTCAATCAAGTTAGTGAAACCTCTCCTTCACAAAACCATGTTGCCTATCACAAATACATTCACTTATTTCCAAGTGGGAGTAAATCCTGTCTCAAAGAATCCTCTCCAATAATTTCCCTACCACTGATGTAAAGCTCACTGATCTGTAATTACCCTGAATTATTCTTGCTACCTTTCTTAAACAAAGGAACAACATTTGCTATTCTCCAATCCTCTGGGACTTCCCCTGCAGCCAGTGAGGATGCAAAGACTTCTCTCAAGACCCCAACAATTTCCTCCCTTTTCTTTCTCAGTATTCTGGGGTATATCCCATCAGGCCCTGAGGATTTGTCTACCTTAATATTTCTCAAGAACCCCAATACCACAACCTTTTTGATCTCAACATGACTCAAACTATCTATACACCCTTTCCTAGACTCATCATCCACCAAATCCTTCTCTTTGGTGTTCAATTCTGGTTACCACACTATCGGAAAGATGTGGACACAAAGGACTCATTTAGTACCTCATTCATTTCCTCTGGTTCCACGCATAGACTCCTTCCCCAGTCCTTGAATGGGCCAACCCTCTCCCTGGCTACCCTTTTTCTCTTGATATATGTATAAAAAGCCTTGGGATTTTCCTTAATCCTGCTGGCCAATGATTGTTCGTGACACCTTTTAACCCTCCTTACTCCTTGCTTAACTTTCTCTCTACTTTCCTTGTATTCCTTGCTTCATGTGTTCCCAGCCTCCTTGACTTGACAAATGCTTCCTTTTTCTCTTTGACTAGGCTAACAGTATATCTCATTATCCAAGGTTCCCAAAACTTGCCATACTTATCTTCATCCTTACAGGAATGTGCCAGTCTTGAATCTCTATCAACTTACATTTGAAAGCCCCCCATATGCCAGATGTTGATTTGCCCTCAAACGTCTGCCCCCAATCTATATTCTTCAGTTCCTGCTTAATATTGTTGTAACTAGCCTTCCCCCAATTTAGCACCTTAACCTGAGGACTACACTTTATCCATCAATACCTTAAAACTTACTGAATTGTGGTCGTTGTTCCTACGTACTTGGTGTGTAACCAGGTCAAGGACCATGTTGGCCATCTGCAGATCACTCTTAAAGCTGTCCTACTACAAAAGACACCAATAATGGAATTTACAGCATGGAAAGAAGCCACCCGGCCCTGTTGATCTGTGCCAGTGTTTATGATCCACATGTGTTGCCTCCCAACCTGCTTCATCGAACGATATCTGCATGTGATTCTATTTTCTCGATAATGTATTTATCTAGATTCCTCTTAAAGGAATTTATGGGGTTTTTTTGCCTGAACAACTCCATGTGGCAGCAAGTTCCATATATAGCCAATCTTTGGGTAAAGAAGGGTCAAAGAGCTAAATCAAGGACATGAGCGTTATGATAAATGAGGTTTTGCTGTAAAATTACCTACATGAAGCTGGGTGAAAGGCATTCTCCAGTTAAATGTAGACCAGACAAACTTAGATGGAGGTAGCTGATGAAAGGAAAGCTATCTCATCTTTGTTCCAAACTGGAGAGCAACTGAGGAAAAAAGTTGCTGATTTCTGGAAAGTTCATCAACAAAATGTGCTCATATTTCACTTAATCGTGCACCTGTCAATGCGCTTAAACCACATCGGTTGCAGCAGTGTAAAAAATGGCTCACCACCAATTTCTCAAGGGAAATTAGGCGTAGGCAATAAATGATAGCCTTGCCACTTATGTCCACATATGCTCATGAATATATCTGTGCAATGCAACAGTAAGGTGATTGCCCTTCAATGGGATATGACAGTTGATTTTGAGCAAAGGCATCATAAAATAAATGGAGAAAAATATCATTCTTTTCATCAGTTCTGGTGTTCTGAGGGCAAAAGCCAGGTTCTTGTTTTCTGGGAATGGTGCAGATGTGTAATTGTGCCTTCAAAAATATAAGTATTTAACTAAAGATATCCTAAGGTTTCTGCTGACTAAATAGTTGTGTGGACATATCTTGTACTTCACCAGTTGCCTTTGGTTGAAGTATACTTTGGATTCTAACATCCAAACTCCAAGGCAATGTGGGGTACCCCAAAGATGCACAGGGGAATGTTCCCACTCCACCAATCTCTGGAATTTCCTGAGTAAGGATTGCACAGCAATTGCTGGGAAAATGAAACTTCCTTTGGACAAGTATCCTGTACTGAGAACCAACCAAAAACATTATTTAAATTACAAACTTAAGATTGTTCCGACTGTCTTATAGCAAAAGTCACCCAGAGAAAGTTAGAGTTAAAACCACTTCAAATTTCCGGGTAATTATTGCACTGACTTCCCAAACACCCATATAACTCTCACTGCATCCAATACCACCCCACCTTCCCAAGCCCCCAGCACCAGTCTTTGACTATCCCCTACACTCATGACACTCCCCCCCACTGCCAATCCTCAATTAACACCCCAATCCCCCCTCACAGGACAACCTTTGTTCTTCTTCTTTAACCGCATCCCAGCAATTGTCACTCCCGTTTGTCAAAATTACTTACTTTATAGCTAGTGCTTTAAGAAAACGGATGTGGCTTACTTCAACTGAGTTGTGTTCAACTAAGGGCCTCGGGAACCCACTATGCAACACAGATCATATCCAGTCAGTCAGAAGATTGGACGAGAGGAGCGGCTGGCTTTCAAGCTGAGTAATTATGGGTAGAGTAGCAATCTGACTCAATTGCCACTACATCAAAAGTTACTGGCCTTTTTTCTCCTATGTGCTCCAATTCAATGCTAGAGTATAGACAGAATAGGCCACAATAGTCGTAACTATCTTAGCCAGGCTGAACAGTAACAATGTTTTAGTCTGTCAAAGTATGAATCTTTGCTTAAACTGCTCCACTAGGACCTGGATAGTTTCATGTACTTTATCTGTTTCCTCCAGGTTTTTTCTGTCACTGCAAAGAAGCCATAAAGCTAGTCTGTAATGGATAGCTTTGATCTTCCGACAGACAGATTCCTCAGCCTCTTTGAAGTAATGGTGACATTATCAATTGCACTGAGCCCTTTCATCTGAATTATGCAATTGTGTACTGCAGCTTGTGAGATTGGGGAAGGGAATATTTGAATTGAATACATAGGAAATAGGACTAGGAGTAGGGGTCCTTGAGCTTGCTCCGCCACTCAGCAAAACCATAGCAGATCTTCGAACTTAATGTCGTTTTGCTGCTTATTCCCATATCCCTTGATATGTTTAATATCTAGGGGACGATATTGAGCCTGCGCTCTCCATCCACAGGAATGACAGCGCCCGTTCAAAATCCAGAGAGACTCAAGAGCACAGTTTGCCCTGGGGAGTTTCTGAGTTCCCATCACAGCCCCCTCACTGGCAGAGCACTGTGAAAAACACCATGGGACTCCAGGAAGCTCATTTTAATATCTTAACATGGCGTTAGCGAGCATCCACTTCGGGACTTTCCCCTCACCAGATATTCAGTGGAATATTCAGCACAGTGGCACAACGGTTAGCATTTCTGCCTCACAGCGCTGGGGACTCAGGTTCAATACCGGACTTGGATGACTATTTGTTTGGATTTTGCACGTTCTCTCCATGTCTGTGTTGATTTCCACCAGGTGTTCTCACAGTCCAAACATATGCAGGTTATATGGATTGGCCATGCTAAATTGCCATTTAGTATCCAAAGATGTGTAGGTTGGGTGGGTTAGCCATGGTACATTGGACAGGGCTGCAGAGATGGAGGGGAGGGTTTGGGTGGGATGCTCTTTTGGAGGTCCAGTGCAGACTTGATGGGTTGAACGGCCTCTTTCTCTGGGGATTCTAAAGCCCTTGGGAGAGAGGGGCATAGTCAGTCAGTGGTCTGACAATCCCCTGGCACTGCCCCTTGATACAGGTTGGCACCATGCTCATGCCAGACTGGCCATGCGAACCTGGCTGTGCCAACCTCTACCAGGGGCAGGCACCAATGGGAGCCTCATTGGGGAGGAGGAGATTCATTCAAATTTGGTTGTGGGTTGGGAGCAGATGGAGGGGCCGAGGATGCCAGGGGTGGCTGACTCTGACTGGAAGGGAAGGGGGGCATGGTGGTGTGCCAGCTTTGACTGGGGGAAAAGAGGCTAATTATTAGGGCTAAGGGGGCAAGGAGCTGATGATTGGAATAAAGAGCTAATGATTGGGAAGGGGCTGATGATCGGGAGGGATAGAAGTACTGACTCTGATCGGGGTTGGGAGGGGAGCCCCTAGACCTCTGCAGTGGATTGGAGTGTGTGGTTTTGTCCTGTTATTCATCTTTAAAGGGTGCTCGGGTCTCAGTGCAGCCAGCTTTTGCCAGTGTGTTGATGTACCCCCCCCCCGCATGATGGCATGCAACACACCCTCTTGATTTTTTTAGGCAGAGTGTCGTAAGATCTCGAGATAAAACCGATCTGTTTTTCTGGAGAGAAGCACACTGGTTTTCTCACTGGAAACAACATTCTGCCATTTTTTGGTCAAAGTCCCTCCTAGAAATCTGTTGATCATGTCTTGAATATTCTGAATGGCTGAGTCTTCACAGCAGTCTGAGGTAGAAATTTTGAAAGATTCACCACCTTCTGATTGAAGACATTCCTCTTCATCTCAGTCCAGAATGGCCTATCTTGTAATCTGAGACTATATTCCCTAGGTCCAGACCCCTCACCAACAGCCATCCAACCAAGGAAAAGTATCTGGTAAGTATTTTGTATTCTCCAATGATATCACCTTCCACTCTTCTAAGCTTCCCATGAATTAGTCTGGTGAACTTTTGTTCCGCTCCCTCTATGGCAAGTATATCCTTCCTTAGAAGAGAAGACCAAAACTGTACAAAATACTCCAGGTATGGTCTCACCAAGGCTCCATACAATTAAGAACTTGTGCTTAAATCCTAGTGCAATAAAGGCTCACGTACAATTTGCCCTCCTAATTGCTTGCTTGTACCTGCATGTTGTGACTAATGAACTAGATCCCAGGTTTCTTTGGACACCAATTTCCCACCACTTAATAAATATTGTTTGGATTTTACAGTCTCGCTTGACCTGAGACTGGAAAATTCTGCCCGAGGTCAACAGATATTTCCATTGTCCACCCCTCGGCTGGTCCGATTCGTGGAGGACAGGGCGGTAGAATTCCAGTGTATATTTCTGTTTTCCTACCAAAGTGGATAACTTAACAATTTTCAATATTAAATATAATTTTCATATTCTTGTCCAATTAGCCTTTCTAAATCCCCTTGAAGCCTCTTTGCATTCTCCTGACAACTCTCATTTCCACCAGGTTTTGTCATCAGCAAACATGGAAAAGTCATGTTTGGTCCCCACATCTTAATCATTGACATGATTGTGAATAGCTGGGGACAAGCACTGATCCCACCACACCGATCACAACCTACCATCTTTAGGGGGACCCATTTATTCCTCCTCTGTCTTCTGTCCAGTAACCAATCTTTAATTCTTGCCAGTATATCATTCTATATATGTGCTTTAGATGCGCTTTAACTTTGCTGATTAGCCACTTATGTGGAACCTTATTAAAAGCCTCTTGAAAATTCTCCATGTTAGATTTCATCTGATTTCTATCAGTACAATCCACTAATCTGACAACATCTTTCCTAAATTCAAATATAATCCTCTTTGCAGTTAATTGTTCTCCCTATTTTGTGCTTATATAAATATATGTATTTATATATTACCATTGAACAGATCAGAAGTTTCAACAATGATCCCTGGAAAGAACACTGTTTTGATGTCTTTAGATTTCAAGGATGGATTAGTGGCAGCTTTATTGCTGCTTAGTAGATTGTAGGCTCAATCCCCAATCCAGGGATTTGAACATATTATCTAGATTGAGATTGTGGAACTTCTACACTGTTAATTCTCTGTCCCACTCATTCTCTGACTTCTCCATCTTTCTCCTCCAATACTCTTCAAATGAGGCTGAGCAATTATTAAACCAAGGTCCAGACTTTTCTCTAGAGACATTAAAGATCAATTGGCAGGGAAATCACTGGTGTCCTGGCTGATATTTATCCTCATTATATTTCAACAACCAAAGCCCCAAACCAACAATAACCCCACCCATCTGGCTAAACATGTTATCTTTTAAGCAACTTCTCCTTTAACTTCTCTCACTTGGCTGATTGAGCAAACAATTATTACCTCAATCAGGGAGCTCATACTCCAAGAGGCCACCTCATGGGCCGCTTTGAAGTCTTTACAAAACGTTAGTTTGGAAAGCAGTATGAATTCTGGTGATGCCTATCGCTTTTTAGGATATGTGGAATATTATTTGTTGCTGTCAGGTCCCCTCACCTTTTCTTTGGTACAATAATGATTGTATCATATTGCTTCCTGCTTTTAATATGAAATACAACATTTCACTAACTTTGTTTCAAGTTTACAACACTCCCTCACCCCCATGTGATCCATCTCTGATTCTTTATTCTTTTATTTCAACTTCCATATCTCCATTTCTAGGGATGGGCTGTTAATGGTGTCACCTGTAATGCTGCTAACTCCCACTGCTACCATAATTATACTTACTCCCACTCACTTCTTTTAACACCATTCTATTCTCCCAGTTTCCGTATCTCTGTCTTTTGATGGTGTCATCTTCTCACCAGTGCTTCTGATTTGTCTTTCTTTTTCCTACATCCAAGAATCACCTCCACCATGGTTTACAATGCCCTCAATCATGTCTGTTCTATTTTCCACACCTGCCCTCACCTAGTCCCCCTCCTTCCCAGAACCAGGGTTTTCTTCTCCTTACCTTGTCCTTCATTCAACTCTCCAATGAATGGAATCACCCTCCACTATTTCCACCAGATCCAGCATAATGTCACCAACATCCCCAACATTCCAAAAAGACCATTCCCTTCATGACACCCTGGTCCACTCTTCCATTACTTCCAATGCAAATGCCCCTCCGGGGTTGGCAGAGCTCCTGGATGGAAGACCCCGGCATGAGCTCCAGCATTTCCTCTTTCCTTGGAATACTCACTGGCCCCTGGGACAGTCTATGGAATGGCAGGGCAGCTGGAGTGAGCTTCAGAGGCCTCAGCATCACCTGGCTCTGCACCATGGAGTGAAAGCCATCAACAATAGCCCTCTGAGACTGGGTCATGCTCTGGATCCTCTTATTGATAGCCCTTTAAGTCTGGCCCAAGCCCTTGAGCCCCTCAGCAGTAGCACTCTGAGAATGGGCCATGCTCTTGAGCTTGACCTGCTATGCCTTCAACCATGGTCCTCTGAGACATGGCCATGCTTAGACCCTGCCACCCCACGCTCTCCACCATGATTGCCACCCTTGCAGTGTTGGGCTGGGTGCCACGCAATGTCAGCACCATCTCCTGTGACTGAAGGCTGTGGGACTCCTCCAAATAGCCTTGCAGTTGCTGCAGTGTTCCTGACAGCCCCTCTTGCAATACCACGTCTACTTCTGCATCTCTAGCAGTTTCTAAAGAATTGATCCCAGTGGCCCAGCACCTGGCTGGGGGCTGGCTGTCTCATTGGCAACAGAAGACCTTCACCACGGACATTCTCTCTTCCACCTGATATACATCTGCAGCCGTTTGGTGCTCACCAGAAAGTGCCCCAGAAGCCTTACCACTAACAAGTTCCACTGAGGTAATTGTATCTGCATTGGTGATGGTGCATGTGGTGTCTGTGTTGACTGGTAGGTGCTTTCCTTTGAGGTTTCTTCGGGACTTTCCCCTGAGGTTTCTTCGGACCTTCCCTCTGGGGTATCAACTGGGTTCATGGCAGAGTTGGGGGAGGTGGGGGTGGCATCGACTCCTGACGGCCCAGTCTCATCAGGGTTTTCTTCTGCAAAAGAAAACATATGATTCAGTGCGTGGGAGGGACAAGTATCTGGGTGGATTGCAATTTACTTGATATAAGTCATATGAATGAAGGTTTTGTGGCTCCTCACTTCTGTGGCACTGTGACCTGGCTGTCAGTCACTGCACTTCTCTCAGCATCCCCTGACAGCTCCATGACACGCTTCTGAAGTACATCAGGAGATGGGTCTCGAGGACCTCACCACCTGTTATGGGCCATCTTCTCCTGCAGGGACAAAGTGGGGGATTGAAAGCCAGATGGATGGAAGGGAGCGGGATGTTGGGGTGGGGGCAATCGGATGACGCCTGTTGGGGCTGTGTCTCAGCAGGCAGGGGTTGTGATGGGGGGGAGCTCCTAGATGAGTTGGAGAAAGGTGCTTGTGGGATTGAGTGTTGGAAGGTGCGGGGAGCCAGGGAGTGGATTGACATGGACATTCCAGATAGGACATATGGGACTGATGACAGAATGGGATGGGCTCTCACCCATGCTACCTAACGAGGTTGTTCATTTTCTTTCAGCACTGGCCCTGGTCCTCTGTGTTAGTGCATGTGGGCACTGACTGCTGCTGCCACTGCTGCCAACACTACACGCCAGCCCAACCCCTGGGTCACAACTGTCTCAGGGAAAGAAGGCGGCTCTCCTCTCCCACCACAATGTCCAGCAGCCATCCCAACACTCCCTCCATAAATCATGGAGCTGGTCTCCATGGTGCCATCATCCTGGCATCAATGACTGTGAATGCAATGTTAAGTGTTTAGATGCAGCTCCCCCTTGTTAATGGTGCACGAATGCAGCCATTTTGGAGAGTCACGTGCCTGGAGCCTCCATGATGGTGTGATTCGCACATAGGCACTTTCATAGTACTGAGTGTTGAAAGATTATGATGCAGAGTGCCCCAAATAGACTGGCATGGAAAACTCCTGTGTTCTCACTGTTATGACACTTAGAAATTTTTTGGGAAAATTCTACACTCCATCTCTGGCATGGCTTTTATATTTCATAGTCCAAATGTTTGTTATTTGCTCACCAACTTCCCTCAGTATTCACAGATACATAGCATTAGATCAGAATGTTCTTTCATTTTAACTTCCAACAGTCTTTTCAGTATAACTACCATATTTGCAATTATTCTAACCAATTGCAAGGCACACTGCTTATTTTATATCTCCATCATTCTTTCATCCTCCATTAGATTTCCCTTTTAATCATTTTCCAGGCAGAGATGTCCTTTTAACAATTATTTCATATTTTAACATCTTCATTAAATATTTCAGTTCTTTATAATTTTGTTGCATCCCCAACTCTAAGTGGGCCCTCTACTAAAAGGTAAGGTCACCAATGTCCCAGATCACCATCAAAGGGGACAGCTGACTGGTGATGATTTAATCTGAGGATCACCACACCTGAGGTGAGGAGCAAGGTTGAGGAGGCGAGCCTTCAAGAATAATGTCAGCTGGTACAGGAAGTAGACCCAAACTGTTGGCATTACTCTGCATCACAAACCAGCTGATTTGATTTTTGATTTGTTTGGATTTATTATTGTCACATGTATCGCTATACAGTGAAAAGTATTGTTTCTCACATGATATACAGACAAAGCATACCATTCATTGAGTACATATGGGAGAGGGAAAGGAGAGGGTGCAGAATGTAGTGTTACAGTCATAGATAGGGTGTAGAGAAAGATCAACTTAATATAAGGTAGCTCAATTCAAAAGTCTGATGCCAGCAGGGAAGAAGTTGTTCTCGAGTCAGTTGGAACGTGATCTCAGACATTTTTATCTTTTTCCCGACGGAAGAAGGTAGAAAAGAGTATGTCCAAGGTGCGCGGGGTCCTTGATAAGCTGGCTGCTTTTCTGAGGCAGTGGGAAGTGTAGACAGTCAATGGATGGGAGGCTGGTTTGCATGATGGACTGGGTATGTTCACAACCCTTTGTAGTTTCTTGCGGTCTTGGTCAGAGCAGGAGCCATACCAAGCTGTGATACATCCTTTCTATGGTGCATTTGTAAAGGTTGTTGAGAGTCATAGCAGACATGCCAAATTTCCTTAGTTTCTTGAGAAAGCAGAGGTGTTGGTGGGCTTTCTTAACTATAGCAACAGTGTGAAGGGACCAGGTCAGGTTGTTGGTGATCTGGACACCTAGAACCTGAAGCCCTCGGCCATTTCCACTTCAACCCCATTGATGTAGACAGGAGCATGTCCTCCCCTGTCCTTCCCGAAGTCAATGACTATCTGCTTTGTTTTGCTGAGATTGAGGGAGAGATTATTGTTGTTGCACCAATTCATCAAATTCTCTACCTCTTTCCTGTACACTGTCTCGTTATTATTTGAGATCCAACCTCGACAGTGCAGCCAACTGAGCTAAACCAACGCTTATTCTAGGCCTACTACAGAAACTCAATTTATTCTACTCTTAAAAAAAAATCACTCAACATTCTACAGTACAGGCTTTAAGCTTGGTGAAAAAGACGGGCAAATTTCCAAGGAATGTTCTCTCTCAAGATGCTTATGGTCTTGTAAAACAGAAGCTTATAAAGCTCAGGATATGTAAATTCCCAAGGGGATCAATAGTGACTTCAGAAGATCTGCAGCTGTTTCTTCAGCAAAGCCTTGCACTGACCTGGTCATTGGGACATATTTACATTTGGATTTACAAACAAGCCTTTCAAAAGGTAAGATTTATAAAGAGGAAAGTTGAATGGACATACTTGTTTGTTTTCACAAACCATCCTCTAATTTTCAGGGATATTCTTGTTTATTTCTCTCTTTGATGAACTCCTTGAATCTGTGGAGAGAATGACTGAAAAGGAATTTTCATTTAACTGAACATATTTATTTATTTCCTCTAATTATCTTCTCTCTAATCCTATTAAGCTCTATCCCTTCCAAACCTTTGTTATCTTTCATATAGCCTTACATCCAATTATTTCATACAATGACCAGAAACAGACTTACAAAATGAACTTCTGGCATTAGCTTCACCATAAAAATAGCAAGAGCGTTCAGATTTTTATTGTATTTTAATGTATTATGTATACGTGTGGCATTGTTAATGGTAAGTTGTGATTCTTTTTATTTTTAAATCAATTATCCTAGTCTAGTTCTGTTCTTATTACATTATTGGACAGCTTGCTTTTCTTCAACATTTTGTGCGTGTATTCATTCTTCAAGAATTTGAATTATTTCTAATGTGCAATTTGCTCAAGTTGGTGGGTGATAAGTGCAGTTCCTTTTACAAGGAGGCTGCCTGAGAGAGTTGAAATTTTAATGACATAACTACTTCCGGTCTTTTAGTATTCCAGAATATATTCTGGTAATGAGAGCTTTTGTGCTTCTGGTGAAGCTAAATAAAAAATAATCCTAGGGAGATGTCTTAAAAATTACCTTACAAAATGAAATATCAGTAATATATGAACAGGAGTAGGCCATTCTGCCCCTCAACTCTGTTCTACCATTCAATTAATTCACAACCAGTCTATATCTCAACTCTATTTACATGACATTGTTCCATATGTCTTGTCAGCATCACTCAATAAGAGTCTGAAACAATAAAGTCTCTTTTTTTTAAATTTCAATTGACTCAGGATCCACAACCTTTTGGGGAGGGATCACCAAATTTAGACCACCTCTTGTGTGAAAAGAATGCTTCTTGATTTTATTCCTAGCTGGCCAGGCTTGAGTGTAAACCTTTTAGCTTGATGTTGTCTCTTGCCAACAATGAAAGTATTTTATATTAGTATATTTTCTTGCGTTAAAAATAACAAGAGTATGAACATCCTGTTTAGATCACTATGCAGTTTTGTTTCTTCTTCATGTTCTCACTGTTTGTCAACCAGTTTCAGAAAACATTTAATGATTTTTTTTCCAAAATGCTGTTTTTCACCCATTGTCAGCATCATGCAATCCTAGGTCAAATGTAGGACAAACAGATGTATTATTGCATATTGCCCTGTTAAGTTTCAAAGTTATTTTTCACAAAGTCATTATCCTCTAGAACAGATGATCTGACCATGTGGTGAATGTGAATTTGCTGCTGGCCTTTTAAAATGGATTTTCAGTTATAAAAAATAAATTGCTAGTTGTGTTTGTAAGAATTTATGGGAACCTCAGACTCCTGAATCTTTACTAAATGCCTCAGGGAGTCAGAAAGGAATTTTGCACAGTTTCTGCTCAATTGACCATAGTTTTTTCTCTGTTGTTTTGTCTGTCTCAGGAAACTTCATTGTTCAGGATGCATGGATGGCATGTATTAGTTTTGTGATGCCTGGAATGGTCAGGTTTGATTAGCTTATAATTTTTTTTGCCCTTTTCAAATGTTTGTATATTTGTACACTGATAGTTCATACTTTCTAACTTCAGTTGCAGCATAAACAACAAATTTACAAAGTTTGATTTGTAATGGAACTATGTATCAACTGAGGGTTAAAATCATCCTATACATCTTTTAAATTGTTTTCATAAAAATTTCTTTTAAATGAGTTAAAGTAATCTGGAATTGAGCGGACAAAGCGGTAGACTAATTAATGCTAATTAGTTCTGTGACAATTAGTTTTAGATGCAAACTACAATGATGTGCTAAAAGCCTCTTCTCAGTTGCTGATTATCAAGGTCCTTTTGTGAAATACTTCATTGCTCTTCAGGCTAACAACACAGAATGGACCATGAGCTCCAAGATGTCGTATTGAGAGTGGCAGAGGCAGGGGCGTTCCCAGAAAAGGTTTGCATGGCCTAGAATACAAAATTCCTCTGGATAATTGCCCTGTAATGAGAACCATCTGAAAATGTGATTTAAATTGCAAAGTTCAGATGATTCTGACTGAGTTATATCAACAGTTTCCTGGAAAAAGTTAGAAGAATTAAAACTTCTGGAAAACTATTGTACAGACTTGCAGGACTCGCCTCAAATCCCTGATTACACCCATAGAGAGGCTTTCCCCTACTCCCACAACCCACAAGCGATCTCTTCCCATTCTCCTGACTACCCCACACAGGACACTCCCAAGGGGTGAAGCCGTCTACAGAGACATCCCATTCCATGAGATTCACCCACCCCACCGGTCAAGGGATGAGATTCCTTCTCCCCCCACCCCCAACACAAACCCTCCTGAGGCCCAAACTGACTTGATCTAACACCTGATGCCTGCCACCCTCCAAAAGGCCCAATAACCATCACCAAGGCCTGACACAACCTCAACCTCTGAATGCCCCACCAGCTGCCCCCCCCCACCCTCCAACCTCTGATTCTGTCCAACACCTCTGATCCTTGACCTCCAACCTCCATGACTTCCAAGCTTCTCAAGCTCCAATTCTCAATGCTTCCCTCCCCCCAAATCCTAGTCACTTACCTTAGACACTTACCTTCTTCCTCTCCTATCAAGGACCTTTAAAAATGGACCTTTAACTTACTTGGTTTAGGGAAATTAGTGCCGTTAAAAAAGGGCCATGTCTTCCTTCCCTTTGACACAGCTACATTTTAATGCTGGGCCCTGGAGACACCCTGTGTGGTGATTGTCCCTTTAAGGGCCACACAGCAGATTAAGGGTCATCTGACCCTGGGGGACCAATTGGAACACAGAATGGGGAATCATTCCAGGGGGTTGAGCCCTCAGACAAAGAGTCATTTCGGACGGTCTCTTCAGAAAAGAGGCACGTAGGGAGCTAGTTGAAGCAAAGTTGTTGAATAATCGTTATTAATAAATACCTTGTGTGTTCAGTAATGGAATCTCTGAAAGCGCATTTTTACACACTTTCTGGACCTCTCCCAGCCTGAGTCAGAAGATTGGGTGAGGCAGGCCGGGGAAAAAATTCTGGTTAAAAAAAGAGCGGATTGGCAATCTGACACTCAAAGCCACTCAAGGGAAGGTCAGGAAGCTGACATAGAAGAACTTTCAGCTGAAATGAAAGAATTCACATAGTTACCTTCTGAATTTTGAAGACTATTGCATCACATCAATGACGATTTATTCAATGTCCAGTCTAACAATAACAGCCATAAAAATACTAATTCATTGCCCAAAATGGAAAAGTGTTCAAGTCATCATCATCGACTTGCCTCAACAAACAAACATCAATTATTTGTGAAAACAACTTTTGTGGCAATCTTACTGGCTTGTCATGCTGGTTGACGGGTGTGGCGAGGAGGTGAGAGGTGAAAAATCAGGCTGGCGCCAGGTTTCTCACCTCTCAATATGTTAACGGCAGTTCAACAGGTGAGAAGGGCACAAGACTGATTTCAATATTCATCAGGTAATTTAAATATTATTAGTGAGTGCTAGATGCAATCATCTGGGCTCACTTGTCCTTACCTGCTCATCAGTCCTTGCCAGCAAGGATCACGAATGGTCCCCACCAACAGGGACCAGATATAATGACCTCGCTGGTGGGACTGGAGTTGATTGTGTACACACTGTATACAGCGCACTGGGAAATCAGGACCCCTGTGCAGTGGTGCCCCTGGAGCTCAGAAGCCAGCTTCCCTGCTGAATAGGTTCCGCCCACACCCTCTAATGGCGAGAATCAGACTTGGGCTCATTTTTTTTCTAAGTGTTATACAATTGCATCAGGAAGCTTGCCTAATTCTCTTCCATTTTCATATACATTTGGCACTTAGAATTATTTTTGGTAAGATTGTCTCCATTTTCACATTAAAAACAGATAATTATGCCAATGAGGCTGCAATATCCCAGAACTTATCTGAAGCACATAAATCTCCAAAGGCACCTGATTTCCCCCTCAGTCTGAAGTCTCTAGTGGGTATTATATTGGCAGTGGTCACTGCCTCCTGTTGGTGCTGTTGAGTATTGGAGAGCTGCTGGCCTCTGATTGGCCAACAGCCCTCAGCAGCCATGACTTCTGTACCTGAAATCCTTGATCCTGCAAGGAGGTTCACCATTGGCCTGTTAAGTGCCTGAGTGGCAAAAGATTCTGCAGGAAAAGAGGTAATAGCAGGGTCTACTGGCTGTCCAGGCAGCAGCCGCAGGTTTTCACCTGATATATAAATATTTTAATCTAAACCAAGATTTATGATTGTGAATAATAAATGCAAAAAAGCACAAAATGTGATGAGCATTTAACATTCAGATCTACAATTATTGGGCTAAATTTTATTGTTGCCAAGGCAACGAGATTGGAGGCAGTGAGTCTGATAAAATGGTGGAACACATTGAAACAGAATAGAGCAGATGTTTCATTAGGGTGATAGGGAACACAGAAGGGAGTGTGGAGATGGCCATGATTGTAGAGATTGCTTGAGTAGTATAGTGGGTTGGAGGACATCAGCAGGCATCCAGCTGATTGTGAGTCTCCCAGGCCCTTTTCTGTGATGTATTCAGCCCCAGACTGCAAATCGGCACTGGGCTGATTACCAGATGGAAATCGTCATTTCAACATGAGTGAGCCCATGATGGTAGTCTCCAGGCCTGCAATGTCTCTCCCCGTGACAGGAGAGGTTCTCACCAGCAGCATTTACAACTGCTCCCCACCAATGGGGAACAGGCATGCTCACCCCACTGGGAGGGACAGAAACCATTCAGACCCCCCCAAGGGAGCTCAGGCCTGTGGGGGCAGGGCCTACTGGGGGGACTGATTGGGGGTGGAGGGGGGGGACCTGCTGTGCACTGGGATTCATGGAGGAAGGAGGTAGGGGTAATCGGGGCTGGCCATGGGGGGCTGGCAATTGGGGCTGGCCTGGCGGAGGGGTTGGATAGGCCAGCAATTGGTAGGAGGTTGGGAAGGCCAGCGATCGGAGGGGGGGATTGTGGGTCAGGGAATAACATCAGTAGGCCGGCAATGTGGGACCAGTGTGCATGCACCAATCTCCGCTCTGACAGATTGGCGCATACACAGTGGCCCACTCAGTGCCACGCTGCTGGCCTCTCCAGCAGAATGAGCCCCACACCCCCATTTTTCGATGTGAGTCTCTCTGAGGCACTCTGTGATTCTCAGAGAGCCGGAGATTCTTGAAACTAAGTACACCCAAAAAAAAGGTAGGAAAATCCCATTTTCCAGCCCATTGCGCAGTCAGCTTTTTTGGGGGGACAAGGATCACAGAAGGCTGAACCCTGCCAAAAGGGTCACTGACAAAGGCTCAGCAAGTGGAGATGTCAGAACATCAATAACCACAAAGACTGTGGCTATTCAGTGTATAATGCTGAAGGAGGATTTGATGACATTGGGATGTGATACCCACCCATTGTCTGTGGCAGTGATGGTTACTGTAATCCTTTTGCACCTCAGAATCAAGCCAGGAATCCTATGGAGATATTTGTGGGATCTCTTAACCAGCAGCCCATCACTGCATTAAGCTAGTCATGGACGCCCTATACTAAAAGATTGGCCAATACCTACATTGACACGCAGATTAAACTCTGGCAGGCTGAGAGGGCAGTTGGATTTTAGGCCTTCACTGGATTTCCCCAGGTGCAGAGTGTAATATTTGAAGATCAAAGCTTTGACAGGACAGCCAGCAGCCTTTGTTAACAGGAAGAGTTTCCACTCGCTGAAGGTACAGCCGAGTAACTACTGCAAACAGGTATGCAGATCCTGCAAGTATATGCAAGATTCACAGGAAGCTATCACAACTCTTACATCCTGAGACAGTCCTAGGAACCTCAGTTTTTCATGCCACCTGAATGGCTCCATGAATGGATACTGAATGACAAAGGATATGAGACGACACTTACAACCAGAGCCACGTAGTTACATTGGCTGTTTAAAATGAACTTTTGGTGACTTCATAGATCTGACGAAGTCCTGCAATATGCCTAACAGGGATCTATACAACTTGGTGCTCCTGAGGACGAGTAACCCTAGAGAATGAGAATCTCTTTGACAGTGCAACCTCATCCAAGGAAAAGGAGGATCTTCAGGGCACTACAGACCAGGGGATCCAATGACAATGCATCAAAGTGGCAATTCCGACAGCCAGCATCATGTATGATAAGGAGACATGGAAATTACTAATATAGGCATGTTCCTTCTATGCCTACATTTAGAACATAAGAACATAAGAAACAGGAGCAGGAGTAGGCCAGCTAGCCCTTCGAGCCTGCCCCACCATTCAATAAGATCATGGCTGATCTGTCATGGCTCAGTTCCACATTCCCGCCCTCTCCCCATAACCCTTAATCCCCTCGCTTATCAAAAACCCATCAACCCGCGTCTTAAAAATATTTAGCGAGGCAGCCTCCACCACTTCAACGGGCAGAGAATTCGAGATTCACCACCCTTTGAGTGAAGAAGTTCCTCCTCAACTCTGTTCTAAACCGCCCCCCCCTTTATCTTGAGGCTGTGCCCCCTAGTCCTACTGTCCTTTCTGAGCGGGAAGAGTCTCTCCACCTCTATCCTATCCATCCCATTCATCATCTTATATGTCTCAATGAGATCTCCCCTCATTCTTCTAAACTCTAACGAGTACAAGCCCAGTTTATTCAGCCTCTCCTCATAGCTCAACCCCCTCAACTCCGGTATCAGCCTAGTAAACCTCCTCTGCACTCCCTCCAAGGCCAAAATATCTTTGCGTAAGTGCGGTGACCAAAACTGCACACAGTACTCCAGCTGCGGCCTCACCAATGCCCTATACAGCTGCAGCAAGACCTCCCAACTTTTATATTCAATCCCCCTCGCTATGAAGGCCAGCATCCCATTCGCCTTCCTGACCACCTGCTGCACCTGCAGGCTGGGTTTTTGCGACTCATGCACAAGGACCCTGAGGTCCCTCTGCACCGTCGCCTGCTGCAGTTTTTTGCCACTTAAGTAATAGTCCTTCCTGCCATTATTCCTACCAAAGTGGACCACCTCACACTTGCCAACATTAAATTCCATTTGCCAGTTCCTGGCCCATTCGCCCAGCCTATCTAGATCCTTCTGCAGACTCTCCACACCCTCCGCACAATTTGCCGTTCCACCAATCTTGGTGTCATCAGCAAATTTCGACACCCTACACTCGGTCCCCTCCTCCAGATCATCTATATAAATGGTAAATATCTGAGGCCCCAGCACCGACCCCTGGGGCACTCCACTAGTCACCAACTGCCAATCCGAATAGCACCCATTAACCCCCACTCTCTGCCTCCTATTTGACAACCAATCCTCTATCCACGCTAACACCCTACCCCCAACTCCATGCCCCCTTACCTTCTGCAATAATCTCTTGTGAGGTACCTTGTCAAACGCCTTCTGAAAATCAAGAAAGACCACATCCACCAGCTCTCCTCTATCCACCGCCCTAGACACATCCTCATAGAACTCCAATAAATTTGTCAGACATGACTTCCCCTTAACGAAACCGTGCTGCGTCTGCTCTATCAAGCAATTCCCCTCAAGGTGCCTCGCTATTTCCTCCTTGATGACGGATTCTAACATTTTACCTACAACAGACGTTAAACTAACCGGCCTATAATTCCCTGCCTTTTGCCTGCCACCCTTCTTAAACAACGGGGTAACATTAGCCGTTTTCCAATCTTCCGGCACTTCCCCGGAATCCAACAACATTTGGAAAATAACCACCAAGGCATCCACTATCACCTCCACCATTTCTTTCAGAACCCTCGGATGCATTCCATCCGGTCCTGGGGACTTGTCCACAATCAGTCCCTCCAGTCTGTTGAGCACCGCCTCTCTAGTAACAATAATGTCATTGAGACCCTCCAGTCCTACCACCTTTCCATCGCTAACACCCGGCAAATTATTCACATCCTCCTCCGTGAAGACCGAAACAAAAAAGTTATTCAAGACCTCAGCCATTTCCCCATCCCCTACCATTAAGTCCCCCCTCTCATCCTCTAAGGGTCCAACGTTCACCCTAGCCAGCCTCTTCCTTTCTATATATTTATAAAAACTCTTGCTATCCTTTTTTATATTAAGCGCTAGCCCAGCTTCATAGTTTCTCCTACCCTTCTTTATCAATTTCTTTGTCAATCTTTGTTGACATTTAAACCTCTCCCAACCCTCATCTTGCCCACTACTCTTAGCTATTCTAAACGCCTCCGCTTTTAATTTAACACTTTCCTTCACCTCCTTTGTTATCCACGGCTTATTACCTCTCCTCCTACGGTCCTTTTTAACCATCGGAATAAATTTCTGCTGAGCACCAAGAAAGATCTCCTTAAAGATCCTCCACTGCTCCTCAGCAGACCTACCTTCCAACGCGCTCCCCAGTCAACATTTGCCAATTCTTCTCTCATCCTACCATACTCCCCTCTGTTCAAACAAAGGACGCGTGTCCGGGAACCCACTTTCTCCTCCTCCATCTGCACCAGAAACTCCACCATACAATGATCACTCTCCCCAAGAGGATCCTTCACCACAAGGTCCCTAATTCTACCTGCCTCATTACATAACACCAGATCCAAGATAGCTCGCTCCCTCGTCGGCTCCAACACACACTTTTCAAGGAAACTATCCCGGCAGCATTCCAAGAACTCCTCCTCAAGCCCATCGTGTCCAACATGGGTCGACCAATCAATATGTAAATTGAAATCCCCCCATAATTATCGCCGTTCCATTCCTGCACGCCGCACTTATTTGCGCGTTAACATTTGCATTGCAATTGTTTCCCTGATATATCCTTGTTTTCTTTTTCTTAATTGCCCTTCATCATCTCAATATTCCTGACAGAACAAGACATCAAGGCATTCTGTCCATTGCCCTCATGCAGTACAGACCTTTTCCTTCCTCCCTTCTCAACAGATCACCCACTGATGACAGCCCAACAGTGTGCAAGTTAGCACTTGAGACCTCAACTGAAGAAAAATATCACCATTAGTTTAGCGGATTGTTCCAAATATTTGCCACTTAACATTTAGCCTTCACCCACTGAAATCCAAGTGCTAGTATGCAAACATTTGCAGTTACACCTACATTGTGCTGGCGCAGTGCATGCAATTGAGGTGGGGGTAGGCTGTTTGCCTTTCTGCCCTGGTGTTTAGGTTAATATAGCATTCGTTCTCTGACTGACTGAGGCCTTGAGAGTTCTGATCTCTGCAGCAGCATCCTCTGTCACCAAGCTTCTTGAGCCACCGATGTCACCATCAAAGCAGCTGAGGAGATACCATTGAGACCAGGAGATCCTAGGGGCATCTTCACCATTTCAAGGCGATCTTTGCTTCCCTGTGATCCTGGAATGCTTTGGTCCTTGCCAAAGATTGCAGGTACCACAGGCTCAATTAGTCTATCCATCACTTCATAGAGCTCATGATTGAGGTAATAATATGTAGGTCTATGCCTTTCTCCTGCAGCCACTCTGTGGTTTGCTGTGTGTAACTCTTCATGATAATCACCATTTTCTCAATGGAAGAGGCTATGCATTCTTATGCAATGAAAGACTGCTACTTGTGGCATGGATGGGCTTCTCCATTATCCTCACAAGAGTGAACAGCCTCTTAGAGCTCTGACAGATTCCACACATTTATTCTGCAAACTGATGATTCCTGAGCCTCACCATCAACATGAAGCTGAGCATCGCTGGCCTCTTCCTCAATCCTTCAATGAGGAGTTGCTACAGCTGTTACAACTTCTGTTAGCTGTCCCTTCACATCTGGGCCATGTTCCCCAGCTGAGGCCACCCTTTTTAACCACAGGCTAATGCTCACTGATGTTTGAGTATCTGCACTAGTGCTAGAACGATGTGATGATGTCCATGGTTGTTCTTCCTTTGATGTCTCAAGTACTGCTGTGCGTTTGTCGATGCCACTTCTGCATCATGACCTATGAGACAAGAATGATCATAGAATCTCTACAATGCAAAATGAGACCATTTGGCCAATCAAGTCTGTACCAACTCCCCAGAAGAGCATCCCACCCAGGCCCTCCTCTCCACCAAATTTCCATAACCACCACACATTTACCATGGCTAATCCACCTATCTTGGAACACTCAGGGTAAATTTAACATAGCCAATCCACCAAACTTGCACATCTTTGGAAACCAGAGCACCCTGTGGAAACCCATGCAGACACAAGAAGAACGTGCAAATTCCACATAGTCACCCAAAGCTGGACTCGAACCTGGATCTCTAGCACTGTGAAACAGCAGTACTAACCACTGTGTCATTGTGCCGTCCTAATGACTAACTTTCCACTAACTCCTATTGCTTGTAGTTTTATCTGGAGTTGTTTGTGTTCATCATTGGCCACAGGTGTGCCTTAGGTAATGCACATCATAATGTTCAATGGATGTTCCCATAAAGACTTCACTCTCTATGGACTCTACACCCATCTCATCCTCAGCAACAGAATGCCCTCCTGTGACCAGCTTCAATTTCCAATGTTTCCTCCTCCGTTAATGTTAATAACCAGCAGTAACAATCCCTGTCCAGTGTGTCTCTTCTCCACAGCATTGTGAGCTCACATCTCTGGTAAAAACAAATTACACTGTATCAACTGGAGTCATTGTGTCAGTTTCCAGATCCAGCCACTGGGAGACCTGCTGCTTGGACTATTTGGCATTGGGAATACAGCAATCAATGCAGACGAATCAGGGCCTCTGTGGTGATGCACCAATCCACCTCACTGTGATCATTGATGCTTAGTCATGACCGATGCCAAGATCTTCAATCTCATCTCACATTGCATTGATGCCTTTTGTGATATTCATGGATATAAATTTGGTACACATTTGCAAGTTTACCAGTTAATCCAAGATACTCCTTAATATTGGATAAGGTCCCTAAAGGCTAGCAACAGTTATCAATAGTAACTGTTTCAATTTATTTCTATTTATATTGCTTTAGTGCTTTCTAGCTCCCAACAGATGGCCTTTATACAACCAACAGCAACATCAAAGTAAACTTCACTGGCTAGGAAGATTTTCTTAACTTAATCTGCCAAACCATCATCCTTAATAACTCTGGTAACTTTATTTTGGTGTTACTGCCAGCAACAAGAGATTTGTGCGCTGAGAACCAATGGTGCGAACATGATACTGTAGCAATGTAAAAGTGGCTTAATATTGCTGCTTGTAACTCCCGCTCAAGTAATATTCAGAGAAAACCTTAGAAATCAAAGAAATTTACAGCAAGGAGGGAGGCCATTTGGCCCATTGCCTATATGACAGCCAACAGGTGGCCATCTAGCCTACTGCCCTTTCCTTGCTCTTGGTCCGTAACCTTGCAGGGTATGGCATTTCAAGTTCATAACCAAGTGTTCTTTAAATGTTGAAGATTTCGATCTCTACCACCCTTTCAGTCAGTGGGTTCCAGACACCATCTGTGTCTCTAAAGCTATGCGTACGGTTTGTTCACAAATGTTGTAGCAATTCCCTAGTTGTGGGAGACAAACATAAGAGCATGTAACGGGCATAAATTATGGTAAATTCTGGATTTGATTGAAAGGAAGGGGGGGGGGTAGTGAATGTGTCTGAGTTAACAACATTCTTGTATCAATCTTGAGTTTCATCCTTCCAATTTGGAGTCAGATAAATGTGATGTATTTTCCCTGAGAAGCTTTAAATTGTAACGTTAATTTGGTTTCATATTAGTTTTTCTGTAATTCAATTTAATGATTTATAACACAACAAAATTTGCATACAAACTACTCCGCGCACTCATAGCTAACGGGGACGTTTCTCTGAAGCAAAATGATATAAACAATCATACTATTGCCATTGCCAGATTTGACCACATTTTGCTTCGTACTTAGTTTTGGGTCCGTGTTGATCCGCGTAGATAAGAGACCATAAAACAAGACCTGTTTCGCCCAGTGGTTTGGAAAGTAACGGATTAAAAAGATTCCAGCGTCTGGCTTTTTATCATATGAGAATATACATCCCAGGCAACGTTAAAGGGCGACGATATTTTGTCTTGAAATGTAATGAAGCCTGTTGCACGGTTTGTGCCAAGTAATTTTATATAAGACGTTTATCACAAATTCCAACGACATAAATATTACTTTGCCGAGCTCCGAAAGCGAGGTTTCCATTTCTATAACATTGTACCCGCACTCCCGCTTGCGGCAACCGTTGCAACAGAAGTCCCAGAAGCCATTGTCGAACTGAATGTGGTTATTTCCTGAAAATTGTTTGTTTGCTTTTCGCGCGATTGTAAAGAAAGAATTTGGAGGAGCGCGGGAAAAAGACATTCATCCGAATGCAGCAATACATTACTTAGGATCCTTGCTCTTGCCCCGAGAGCTTTGAAAAGTTTTTTTTCACTTTCCAGCCGCTCTGTCAAGTTCACACTGTTTGCAAACTCTAGATGGCGGAATAGCTCCATCGATGATCTGCGAAATATCTACGCAACGAATAAATATTTTGTGGAAAAACTGATCAGTCATAATACAATTTTATAATGTTCAATTATAATTTCCTGCCGATATGCGTTATTAACAAAATTGCATTTGAATCACTTACCTGCCATAAACTGCCACATTCTTTTTCTAAAGGTTTAAAGTCTCCTTGGAATCGTCGCAATTCATTTAGAAAAAAATCAGAGATGATCATTAAACAATTTTAACAAAGGGAAATTCCCTTTGAATCGGAATCATGGAGTTCCCTACAGCGCAGAAGGAAGCCGGTCCGCCCATCGATCCTGCACTGACCACAGTCCCACCCAGGCCGTATCCCCACAACTCCATAACCCCATGTATTTATTCTAGCTAGCCCCCCTGAACTTCGGGGCAATTTAACATGGCAAATCCACCTAACCCGCACATCTTTGGACTTCGGAATGGAATCAATAATCTTTTTTAGAAACGGTTCCATTTCTCTTCCCATATGGATTTAAATTTTAATACGGATGAGTCGAAACAATTTTAACAACTAAGACTTTCAGGTGTAGTATCCAGGCTTGTCTAGCCTGTAAGGATCTAATGTAAATGTGTTTTATGATTTTTCAGCATGAATCAAGAAATTTATGGTATTTGAAGCCATCTATAACTGCTGGACCGAATGTGAAATTATATACATGAATAATTTTATGACAAACACGCGGTCAATGTTTACTGCTGAGGAAAACACTCTCAGATTGGCAAACTGCACTGAAGAACTCTTTAACCCTCATTATTCTAGCTCTTGTAATGTCTGGACTTTAGATCAGGTGGCGCTGCAGGCTTTAAAAATACAATAAACTCCACCGCATTCTTTTGCCTCTCATTGCGGTTTCCTCCCAGCGCTGAGCATGAAAAACAGTCCAAGCCCCTCACACCACCGCAGCAATGCTCTTTAACTAGGATGAGTCGGATCCAGTCCTTCCAGAAGGAATTTGCCTTTTGTTTCACTGTATCAATGTTTTCTCCCCTAACAAAATAACTTAAGGCAAACCCTTCCGTGATGTGTATGCCTGCTGCAGGTGTGGTGCTACCGCTTCATAAACTGGATGCTCAATACATGTATTGTGAATTAATGGTACCAAAGAAGCGCCTGGACTACGGCACTGAAGGAGCTGCCGATCAAGTACAGACCAATCCTAAACAGGAATGGGGTGGCTGCTGAGGTGCTCCTCGCATCTTTTCTTTTTTAAAAAAGGTATACAATACCACAGGCATCATAATGTAGGCAGATCTTTATTGTATTTAATAATTATGACAAAATAGATTGCACTACAAATATACAGTCATTGCAAGTCTGGAATGTACAAAAGGAGTCGGGTAACTAGTGAACATTTTTACCTCCATAATAATGAACACACGAATCTAAGTTTGGTGATGCTACAATGCCCTTATATATTTATATCACGTATAAAAATAATTCTATTTCCAGATGTACAGTTACAGGAAATAATGAGTTAAATAGTTTAAACAATTTTATATACAAATGTCTTTCATACATTAAAACGTCGATTGCACTTTCTGTAATAGAAATTGCGTTCAAGTATGATGCAATCCTTTTTCTACTAGCAGGATTTTAGACTCCCTGTAATCCAAACAGAAAAAAAACAGTTCAAATGTAGTCTGCAGATAGTGGCTGGAATTTGGCGCTATGTAGGGTATGAACCCTTTTAATTCCAAGGCATTCGCTGAGAGGTGGCGCCTTTTTCTTCATTCAGTTCATTCTGAAACTTCTCCAAAAAACAAATTCTGGCAAGTTTGGCAGCTTGTAATAGTTCTGAACTCTGGCGTGCATTGTTAAGTTTGCCAAATGCAGACTTTATGAATATTCTAGTCCATGGCAGCGGCTCTGAAGTTGTACACTTGCGTGTGCTTGTCATTGCACAGCCCATCACGTCCTTGCCAGTATATCCTGTCCCCCAGGCAGCGTGAGCGCTATCTTGGATCGCACCGATCGCCGTTTCCTGCCGTAGCTGTTGGGACTCCACGTGCTCCACCGAGCCATGTTGTCTTTCTCCGGGTTATTCAGGAGCTGATTTAACCGGTGGCTCAGTTTCTGGACCTGACACGTCCCGAGTTGGCAGCTTGGCCGGTTCAGGTGGAGCTGTGGAAAATGGGGCAACCCGTATCGGTAGCGCTTCACACGGATGTGCGCGTCTGAGCTGAGGAAAGAGAGAGAAAGAAAGGGCAGCACATTACCATCAGAGCGAAATCAGAGAAGTGGGATCAGAACCCGGCGGTATAAACTTTGGCTCATTTAAACCTTGGCCAAGCTACACTTGATGGACTCAAGCCTGCACTTGTCGGGAGATCATCATCGGCCGATTTATTTGATTTTTCTCCCATGGCAAGATCACTTTGCAAATTCGCATGTCATCGGCTCAGGTTCTAAACAACATCTCAGAACACCGGGGGAGGGGGGAACCTCGCAAATCATAAAAATAAAGATGGGAATGATTGCCAGCTTCTAGGTCATACTTTGAGTCAGAGGCAGTAATCGCGACATAAACAAAGAATAGACACTCACTCCCTCGCATTGTTTTACTTTCCCTAATCTCTTCACAGTTGGAGAGAGATAGGAACCAAAACTAGTCCGAAGGACTATCATTTCTTCCAATCGGGTAACAACAGTCCCGTATCTCAGACTCCTACATGTTCCCTTTCAGCCTCCACGTTTACTCGTTTTTTTATATAGTTTAATCTTAGCGCTCCCCCAACCCCGCAGCCTGGGTGCTGAGGTTTACCCGAACCAGCCGGTACCATGTTTCAGGTTTGCAGCTGGAAGGATTTGCTTTAATTACCTGGAGTGGACGTTCAAGTTTTCCTTGACGTCTTCCGCCCTCACGAACTGGTGGCTACTCGCTACCACCCCCTGAGTCTTCAGCTTGGAAGATTTCAGATCCCTCTTCGCTCGGCTTAAAGCCCAAGTGGTCAACCTGCGAACAAAAACACACAATCCCGATAAAGGACACGAGACCAAAGAGTACGCTGTGAGTACAGACTGGTGAAAGTTTCAATTTGGAAAGAAAGGTGTCTTGATTCAACTGGGACGTGTTTTTAAAAAAAACTGCGGGAAAAGAGATACAATAGAGAACTTGCCTTTTTTTAAATGCTGAAGCTACGTCCAATTTGGCATCCACGTTATCATAAATAGAATAGAGGAAGCAGCAATACAGCAGGGCAACGTGAACCATCCTCATGGTGAAACCTGATGGGGGAGAAAGCAGAGCCGGCATTAGGACTGTTCTTTGGATGATTTATATTTGCTTTAAGGCTGTGGGGGTATAGCTTGCTGATAGGCACTTCTCCAGTTCTGACGAGGTGTCAGCAACGCGCGCGAATGTTTAGTCTTAACAACAGATCGAGCATCTCCGCTCAGGAGAAGCCACCGCCAGGTTCCGTTTTGTGCTCTTTCCCTTTCGGACCATGTTCTTTAGATGGTGATCGGGTTCTGAGTCACTCACACACATAAGTTACGACAAACATTACGAAACTCAAAAACACGGAGTTTGCATTCAACCTGCTGACTGTACTTCACATCGCTCTGATCACTGCCGTGTCCCGCATCCATTTCTATAACATCACTAAATATTTGCGACTACCCAGTAAAGTTAGTGAAAGGTGCGATGTATCACAAACTTGCTTAACTGAGCCCAAGGTAGAACATTTCACAGGTACCTACCAAGCCTGTTTAATGGGGTTTCCAAAATTCTTCACTCCCGTATCTCGTGGTGTATCCTTACAAAGTCTTTCGCGGTGAGATCGAGACGAAACTGTTACTCTCGATTCGCATTGACTGAGCCCAGAGCCGCAGTCTCTCCTTATATAATGGCACACGGGGCGGAGATTCAGTTGATGGACAGCTCGCAGACAACTGCAGAACCTAATGCAACATCATTTGATGAGCATGATAACTGCAATCCACCGCCAATCTGTTCGCAGCCCATAAATCTGCCATATATAGTTAACATTTTGACACTTTACACTTGGCGCAGGTAAATTTAAGATTAAACATTGCTTTAGCGAAGAGATTTAAATCGGATGCAGTACCAACCAACATCTAGTGGGCGGTACTTTGAGGAAAAGACACTTCCCAAACTGCTCACATCTTAATTATATCCTAATTTATTTGCTCTTAAAATCCGGCATATTTCTCATTTTACATTTGCAGAAGTTGCGGTTGTTTGGATTTGCTAACGTCTCAAGGTAATTTCACCAGGAACAAAAAAAGTTTGAAATTTAAAGTTACAGGTCAGGATGATTGATGATTTCATTAATTATTTTGTTCTGCTACGATGAGTCTACATTTTCTAAATGCACATGGCGTGAATCGGCTGAACATGATTAATGCTTCTAGCTCGCCTGTTTCCCTCCGAGACTCCATATGACAGTTCGTCATGCCTCTGATATCTCCAGCGATCATCCATTGCTTAATCACTGGAATGTAAACGGGACCGATTGTCACGTACATCCCTCCTAGTTTTAGACTTGGTTAAAGTTTTCCTAACTGTTCCGAGGAAGTTTACATTGAAAATGCGCGCTCCTTTTTGGGCGTTTGAACGTTACCTTATTCTGAAAAATAATCAATAATTTCGACTTCTAGGAAATAAATGGGCAGCATTCATCCCGAAATGTCCATTGCCAACAATGATAAGCCGCGTGTTGCTTTTCTGTTAGCTTTCAGATAATGATCTGACTCGGCGTGTGCTGCTGATCCATCCAACACCACTTTCTGATAGATTGTCATTAGAGCACTGGGTAGATGTGACCAAACTCTCAGTGCTTGCTGACCAAACATGTGAAAAGTTTATGTGTGTAATTCAATGCACTTGCAAATTATTTCCCCTAACAAACCAAGGTCATCGCCTCTCAGGAGTTTATGTTTGACAGGTGATATTGGCGGTCCTCCTGATTCCCTTAGAAACTATTTCGAAGACGATTTTTTTTGTATTCTTTCATATCATAGATAGCAAATGTACATAAGGTTTAATACAAGAGAATCTAGGATGACCCTGTGAACCACCAAAGCCCTTTGAGTTGGCCTAGCTTGTCTTCTCGTTTGGTATAATAGTCAAAGATGTCAGGATCTGACTTTGAATTAAAAAAAAATTGCAATATCAATGGAAATATCAAATGGTATTTTTAAACGTGTGCGTTATTCTACCGCGCCGCCCGAATTCGTAACTGCTCTTTGGGCGAGGAGTGAAGTTGTCCCGAGAATAAAACAAAAATGTAAGAAGGACACGTGCGAAGCTGATTTTAGGAGTTTAAAAAAAATCAACTGAACAAATAACACAGGGTAGTTAAGTTTCAGGCATGCATCACTCATGTACTCTTCTTCCTCTTGTTTATTGTATGTTTGCTGATTAATGACACGGACACGTTCTTTCTATTGCTCTTGGTGACCACCGCTTGACTCAGGAAAGGACACGAATCTCTTTGCAACATTCTTGAGATATTAGTGTCGCATGTTCCTTCCAGAGTTGGCACTTCACCAATGTCGCTGCCTTCTCGGAACCTTACTTAACAACCCAAACTTGGACTTGGTTAGAGTGGGAAGCGGGGTCCTAAGAGCACCACCAGCAGAAAGGAAGCAACAATACCGTTCAAGTGGAAATTGTCCTTTATTTACTTCATCAGAGAGATAAATACAATTTGTGTCACAGACACCTGAAGCGAAAGTTTCCGCAAATTTCATAAACAAATAGGTGCGTGAATATCCAGTTTTTTTTTGCCAGTATCTCTGTAACCTGATAAAAACATTACTGTAAAAGTCACGCTGTTATTAAAGTAATGTGAATGTTTTCCTTCTCCCATATTTTCCTTTCTGTTCCGCCAACTGGTGGAAAGCAATATTTAACCAACCCGTTATCTGTTAGATATTTTCTGACCACTCCTTGTGCTCCTGCTGTTTTAAACTTCCTTCCCCTCCCCCTTTCCGTGTCCTGGGCATCCGGGCCGCCACTAATTCATTTAACCTTCTTAAAATGTTCAGGGGCGATGATTCTTCCCAGATGATGCCATTACTGTTAGGTTTCTCTTCATAATTAACCTCACGACAACCTGAGTCTTCATTTGGTCGTATTGGTTGCCAGTTTCTTTCACAAGAAAACCTGTGTGTTTTAGTTGAATTGTCATGTCTCTTCTTCTTGAATTATTTCAGTATCTTATTGAGACAGATGCTCAGTTGGGCATTATTTGATTCGGTGTGTTAAAGTGAAATCTAATTGGATATTGCAATGTCAAATAGTTACAAAATGAACATTGTCAGTTTATGGAATGAAGGGGAGTATTTCAACATGTCATGTGTCTTCTTCCATCAGGATCTAACTCCTCCCTTGTGCAGAATATGGATGAGCCTATTATTTTAAGATTAAAATACCTCAGTTAAGTAGTTTAACTGGATTATTCAACCTGCAGCCCTGGAGCCACCACAATCAATGGCTAAACTCAAACTATCAGTCCTATCAGGATGGCACACTATCAGTGTGCCTCTATTTCTTATAGGTGTGTTTCCTGTTTTAGTTTTGTAGGCCAGAGGATTTGGAATGGGTCAGTTTCATTGGTTCAAAGAAAAGCCCTAATTGATTTTATTAGCCTGTAATATTTATAATTGCATTTTCAAAGTTTATTAGTTGCAGAACTGCCCATAAATAAAATACCTGTAGTTTTATGCTGCATAATTTGGGTCACTGTTTATTTTCTTTCCCAGATTACTATATATGTAAGTAGATACTATATCTGAGGGTTTGTTTAAATTCCACAAAACAGGTGACATTTTAATGCTGGGGAATCTTTCTGACATTTTTGTAGAATGGAAAGCTCAAAGTTTTGTTAATTAAAACGTCCTATTAATGAAATAGTTCTTTCACTGTGCCCATCATTAACCACAACAAAGAAAACCAATCAAAGTACTAATCAAAATACCAATTCCTTTGAATGATATCGGGATCTCCAATAATAAAAATGAAACAGTTATGTCGAAAAGGTCACAAAATATGCTATAACTTCACTCATTTTGTTTTCCAAGAACTTCTACCTATATATTCAAGGTTCTTCAGTTTTACTTTCTGCTCGATTCCTGGAGTTTCCATCATTGGACATTAAATGATTCTTGAGTTGGTGTAATGGATTCAAGAACAGCATTTCTCACAATGATTCTCCTGTAGGGTGCCATAAAGCATGCTTCACAAAATCATCCGGTTATAAAGTAGAAGTCTTAGATGAAACACAAAGAACAAAGCAGAACAAAGAAAATCACAGCACAGGAACAGACCCTTACGCCCTCCAAGCCTGCACAGACCATGCTGCCTGACTGAATTAAAACTCCCTACCCTTCCAGGGACCATATCCCTCTATTCCCATCTTATTCATGTATTTGTCCAGACACCCCTTAAAAGACACTATCATATCTGCTTCCAGTATCTCCCCCAGCAGCAAGTTCCAGGTACCACCCCCCCACCCTCTGTGTAAAAAACTTGCCTCTACATCTCCTTTAAACTTTGCCCCTCATGTGTTAAATCTAAAAATGGACTCTTCCACCCTGGGAAAAGGCTTCTGATTATCCATTCTGTCCATGCCACTCATAATCTTGTAGATTTCTATCAAGTCGCCTTTATTTATTGTATATTTCCAACATTCCTGTGAGAACAAACCAACTTTCTCCAACTCGTCGTCATAGCTAATGCCCTCCATACCAGGCAACATCCTGGTAAATCTTTTCTGTACCCTCTCCAAAGCCTCCACATCTTTCTAGCAGTGTGGCAACCTGAATTGAACACTATATTCCAAGTGCGGTCTAAGTATCTATAAAGCTGCAATTGCCAATTTTTAAACTCAGTGCCTTGGCTGATGAAGGCAAACATGCTGTATGCCTTCTCCAGTACCTTCTCCACCTGCGTTGCCACTTTCAGTGACCTGTGTACCTGTACACCCAGATCCCTCTGCCTATCAATACTCTTAAGGGTTCTGCTATTTATTGTATATTTCCTATCTGTATTAGACCTTTCAAAATGCATTACTTCACATTTGTCCTCATTAAACTCCATCTGCCATCTCTCCATCCAAGGCTCCAAGCAATCTATATCCTGTCTATCCTCTGATGGTCCTCATCGCCATCCCCAAATCTTCCCACCTTTATGTCGTCTGCAAACTTACTGATCAAACCAGTTACGCTTTCCTCCAAATCATTTATATATATTACACAGAGCAAAGGTCCCAGCACTGATCCCTGAGGAACACTATTTGTCACAGCCCTCCATTAAAAACGCACCCTTCCACTGCTATCCTCTGTCTTCAGTGACCGAGCCAGTTCTGTATTCACCTTGCCAGCTCACCTCTGATCCCATGTGACTTCTCCTTCTACAGCAGTCTGCCATGAGGGACCTTGTCAAAGGCCTTACTGAAGGCCATGTAGACAACATCCACTGCCCTACCCTCATCAATCAACTTCATCATTTCCTCGAAAAACTTGATCAAGTTGTGAGACATGACCTCTCCTTCACAAAACCATATTGCCTTTCACTAATTCATCCACTTATTTCCAAGTGGGAGTAAATCCTGTCTCGAAGAATCCTCTCCAATAATTTCCCTAACACAGATGTAAGGCTCACCGGTCTGTAATTACCTGGATTATTCTTGCTACCCTTCTTAAATAAAGGAACAACATTGGCTATTCTCCAATCCTCTGGGACCCCTCCTGTAGCCAGTGAGGATACAAAGACTTCTTTCAAGACCCCAGAATTTTCCTCCCTTACCTCTCTGAGTATTTTCAGGTATATCCCATCAGGCCTTGGGGACTTGTCTACCTTAATGTTTCTCAGGAACCCCAATGCCTCCTCCTTTTCAATCTCAACATGATTCAAGTTATCTACACACCCTTTCCCAGATTCATCATCCACCAAGTCCTTCTTTTTGGTGAATACTGATGCAAAATACTCATTTAATACCTTGCACATGCCCTCTGGCCCCATGAGATTCCCTCCCCTGTCCTTAAAGGGGCCAACCTTCTCCCTGGCTACCCTCTTGCTCTTTATATATGTATAAAAAGCCTTGGGATTTTCCTTAATCCTGCTGGCCAATGATTTTTCATGACCCCTTTTAGCCCTCCTTACTCCTTGCTTAAGTTTCTTTCCACCATCCTTGTATTCCACACTTGCTTTATGTGTTCCCAGCTTCCTTGCCTTGACAAATGCTTCCTTTTTCTCTTTGACTAGGCTCACAATATCTCTCATTATCCATGGTTCCCAAAACTTGCCATACTTATCCCTCATCCTTATAGGAATGTGCTGGTTCTAAATTCCTATCAACTTACACTTGAAAGCCTCCTACATGCCAGATGTTGATTTGCCCTCAAATGTCTGCCTCCAGTCTACATTCTTCAGTTCCTGCCTAATATTATTGTAATTAGCCTTCCCCCACTTCAGCACCTTAATTTGAGGACTACACTTTTCTTTATCGATCAGTACCTTAAAGCTTCCTGAATTGTGGTCACTGTTCCCAAACTGCTCCCCTACTGAAACACTAACCACCTGGCCCAGCTCATTCCCCAATACTAGGTCCAGTATGGCCCCTTCCCTTGTTGGACTATTTAAATATTGTTCCAAGAAGCCCTCCTGGATGCTTCTTTATTAGTTCCAATAAATCTCTGTGGTTGTGTGAAGTAGAGAGAAGTTGCAATTTGTTCATAACCCAGGGATTTAAAATCTTCAGGACTTTTTTTAAACTAGGAAATAATTCTGTTCTTTACAAAATAACCCAATGACCTTAACTAAAGCAGAGGTAGATGAAAAATAATTTCTTGAAAGACTATTGGCTTTCATTGCATTTAAATCCATATTGTACAATATATGGAACACATATGGATTGAAAAAGTTTCCAATTCTTGAGAAGTTCAACAGTGCCCTACTTTGCTTCCAACACATGTCTCTAATCACACAGTATATGAGAGGGAATGAGGAGGAGGCTGTAACTGACATCCGAAAAGGAGGAAAGACAAACTGTAGCAAAAACAGAAGGCACTGATCAGTCATAAAAATTGCTCAACAAAAAAAACCAAGATTCATCCAGATCTCTTCTACCATCCGATTTGTCATGCAACACAGTGAAAATGTAATTGTTGACTAAGCTTAGACATCAATCACTGTTAATTAATCTACAGCAGACCCAGACAAGATGCAAGCGATGGAAAGCTTTGGGAAGCATAGGTTTAAAGTCACTTGTTGCTCCCATGCGTGCTAAACTTACCACATATCATGTCTCGAATTTCCCATACGTTATATCTCAAAATGTTAATTTCAAAAATAAATCTGTCTAATTAATGCATAAAATTTGAAGAGATGGTCAATGAATATCACATAATAAATTTGCTAGCAAAATAAAAGCCAATGGGATGAAAGAGGTTTTGACAGTGTTTTAGTGTGGTTAAGGGATAGAAAGCAAAAAGTATGGTGAATGTTTGTTTTTCAGACTAGAAAGAAGTATCCAGTAATGTTTCCCAAAAGTTGACATAAGACTTGGTTATAAAAAGCATAATTTCAAAGTTGTACATAACACAATGAAGGATGATAACAGACGTCAGGGGGACATAAACAGAAACACAACAGAAAGAAGTTTGAAGAGAAGTGTAAAGTTCTTTTAGGAAGAATGGGGAAAAGCATAATAAACTACATAGTTCAATCTTAAAGGGGTGCAGAGAAACCCGAGATGTATCTTTAAAGGTAGCAAGATGAGGTAAGAATGATTTAAAAGACATAGGGGATTCTTGTCTTTATAAACAAAGGTATGCAGTACAAAAGCAAATAAATTATTCAAAGCCTTTATAACACATTGTAAACCATAATTCCAGCTAGATTACTGTGGCCAATTTTATTTAACACTCTTTAGTTATTGGTCATCAAGGTCTTGGAGAGGGTGATTGGAGTTTTTCTAGAATATTACTAGGGATATGGAGAGTTTGGAAAAGCTAAGACTTTTCTTCTTAGAGTAGAGAAGATAAAGAGGAGATGTTTTGAAGTTGTTCAAGCTCACAAATGTTTTTGGTAGAGCAAATAAGGACAAACAATTTCCAGAGACAGTGAACATAGATTGAAGGAGTGAAGAACCAGATGACAAGAATATTTATTTTGAGTGCAATGACTTGAAATGATCCACCCAATAGAACAGTTAAGTAAATTCAACAGTAACTTTTAAAAGGGGACCAGTTGCAGAATAATGGGGAAAGAACAAAGGATGAAAATTTATAGAGTATGAGAGGTTGGTTTTTGAAGTGTAAGAGATGTCATGTGAAGATGCATGTACTGAAGTTAGCCATCTGTGTGAAATTTTTTTGAGCCGCTTCTGCCAGATTTTCGGGTCCAGATCCTGGCTAGTTACTCTCAGCCCTTTCTGAGCATGATCCTTGAGACCCATACAGAACTTTGACCACCTCTCCTGACCACCTGCACTACCAATGCCTTCAACATTGTATCAGTCACTGTGAAACCCACCCTTTAACCTGGTGTTCACTTTGTATTAATTTGGATCATAGAAATAAGGTATAGTCTTTCTTTAAGGCTGGCTTCACAACTTGGTCTGCAAACAAATATGCTGCTCCCACTGTGCTGAGTGCAGAGACCACAGTGTGCTTGGAGATATGGACAGTAGTGTGCTGCAGGCTCACACTACACTACAATCATGCAGATGAGGAGTTGTACTTAATCTTGTGTTACCCACTTTGGTCTGCATAGGTGTGAGCAGAGCATTAGTCCACAGCAGTAGAAGGAAACATGCAAATACTGAACTTGCAACCTATTTTTCACCGCTCTTGATGAAAATCAGGCTCGGTAAAAAATGGGCTGTCTATTTGGCATCATAGGGCCTGATTTCACCATCAAGTTAAGCCCATTGTCGGGCATGAAAACTTAGTAGGGTCAGTCGTAAGGTGTATTTGCAATTAAATTGACTTAATGGGCTGCATTCCCAACCTTACTGGCAATTCCCCCTTTACCACTGTGTTTTCCCATCCAGAATCAGCACAAATCAGACGTGCTTCACAAAAGTCCAATTGGGATGCTCCAGTTAGTGAGGAGGTAAATGCCAAGTGTTCGACAGCTCTCTGGTTGAGATCGATGGGGGAGATGAGGGGGATCTGCTGCCATTCTGCTTGAGATCAGTGGGGGGAAAGGGGATGGGGTCAGTGATTGGTCTGGATTGCAGAGGAGTGGAGGGATAAGGGGGTCAGTAATGTTGTGGGGCTGGGGCAATGTCTATGGAGGCTAGGCAGAGGCATTATCCAGCTCGGGAGCGATGTGGCAGGGAAACCACATTCTATCTTCTCTTTTCTGCGCATGTGCTGTTGGAGGCGCCAATCTGTGCTGCAGGTTTTCGGGTGCATTAAGCCATGCACACAGGCTACTGCAGTGTGATTTGGAATTGCTGATTTTTTTCAGGCAGAGTGCATAAAGGGGCACCTGAGAAGGGGTCTAAAAGTCAGATCTGAAACACTCCGAGTTTCAAGTTTGCAGAGCACTTCGAATCAAAATGGTAAAATAGGGCCTATGGACTCTACAGTGCAGAATGGGGCCATTTGGCCCACTGAGCCTGCACCAACAACAATCCCAACCAAGTCCTGTCCTATCCCCATAACCCAACATATTTACCCTCCTAATCCCCCCTGACATTAAGGGGCAATTTATCGTGGTCAATCAACCTAACTTGCACATTTTTGGACTGTGGGAGGAAACCAGATCACCCGGAGGAAACCCACACAGACACGGGGAGAATGTGCAAACTCCACAAGGGCAGTCACCTGAGGCTAGAATTGAACCCGGATCCCTGGTGCTGTGAGGCAGCAGTGCTAACCACCAAGCTGCTCTGCCTTATTTCCCATTGCTAATATAAACCAATTTCACTCCACAAAGTGTTCTATAGTAGTTTCATGGGCACTAACTATTGTCAAAACCTTGATTTTTTCATAGCTAAATAAATTTTCTTGTATGAAAACAAGTTTGTAAATTATTTAGTTTGAATTCCATGGCAGCTTGAGCTATTAAATAGGCTAATGTATAAACACGATGAGTTTAGCATTTTATCCAATTTATAGAAATCCTGATCCAACCACAGTTTTGATCCAAAAGTACATTTTTTGGCACAGTAGTAATGTCATTGTTATGATTCATTTGTGTTATCCAAAGGTCCATGCCCCTTCATAAATAATTTTTGTTGCAATCGTTTAATAAGTTTTATGATATATATTTTCTAGAGAATGTTATGCTATTGGGAACTGTTGGATTTATCCAAGCTTTCTAAAAAGACCAATTAGGGAACTACCTTGGGAGCTAGAAAAAGTTAATCTTAGACTAATTGTAAACATATTTGTAAGGGATGGGTGCCAATTATCTGCAATAATTCTAAAAAAACACATCTCATACTTTCATGTAATTTCCATCCGAACTGTGGATTTCTATATAATTAAGTTGTGATAATTGAAGACTATATTTAACTTTGCTATGTGTTTGTACTTACATATGTTTTGAGATACCTATTGCATTGATATGTATGCTCATCAAACTAATGTCCTTTTGACATTGGGCAGGATTTTACGAGAATTTGGCAGAGTGTCAGTTCTGGTGAGAAAACCAGTGTCCACCTCAGGTCCACTAGCCAATTTTCTCTGCAGACCTTGTGACTTTAACTGCAAAAAAGGTGGTCTGCTCCATCATTCTGATGAGGCAGAGACTTCTAAAGCCGGGAACTGTTTCCACTGAGATTGAGGGTGCCCCGATCACTGGAGAACAAAATAATCTCCACCCCATCCCCACGGAAGTATCTGGGGCCTTCTCCTCCATACCATGATTATCGCCAGCATTCCCCCTCCTTCCAGCATACCATTGTTGACATTGGTCCCTTCCTCCTGAACATCGCTGGCATCACCAATGTTCAATCCTCCCCACCACCACAAATAAATGAGCCTCCACACATGAGGCTCTCCCTAGAGCCCACACCAGCACTGCCCCCTGACACACATTGACACTGCCAGATTAACAGTGCCTAGTCATATCCCTCTCCTCCAGGGGCTAAACTTATCTTTGTGCCCCCAGAAGGATCCCCTCAACTGTTTCACATCTGGGTGAACCTGCTATAAACTGCGCCAATGTGATGTCACGTTGGCAAGGTATGAAAATCTAGTGAAGGGGAAAGATCTGGCGAGAGAGATATTTAATTATATTTAGATTTATTAAAACGAATGTCACTCAGGTTCTTGCCCATTGTGGACATGAACCTGATTACATCGCCAGCAAGGGGTGGCAAAAATTGGAAATCAGGATCTTGCCGGCAAGATTTACAATTTTCAGATTTTTGAGCACTCACCAGTGTTCTTGCAGATGGAGAGTATGGGCTCAAGATCCTACCCATAATTTATATAATTTTCATGTCCATCTTGTAATCCTATCTTTATCTCTTTGAACAACATTTAGGGCATTCTTTGCATTAAAGACAAATATGGAATCATGCTGAAATACAGTGATTTTGAAGTGTGATGATGCCTGTAAGTATGCAGCATAAACTCCTAGCAAAAGTATTCAACACTGAATCAAAGATGGTGCTGGTGTGACAGAAAGCATGATCCACAGGTGGCAAGATCCTTCTTGAGATCCGCCTGTTTGTTGAGGCCTGGAGAGAAGTTAATGTGCATCAAGCCAGCTTTAAACATACCTGGAGTGCTGTTGCAAAGAGAGAACTTCGAAAGTCTAGCTGGAAAGGGTTATTTTTAGATTCCTTCCTGCTGGTTGGAATTTACTGTGTGTGTGCTCAGCGGGGGAGGGGCTGTGGATTGCAGCTCAGTCTGCAAACTCTGTTCTTTTTTCACCCAAGAAAGGGTGAATTAAAGTGGAAGGCAGGAGCCATTGAGGTCCTGTTGCAAATTGCATGCTGCTATTTCTACTTTTGGATTGCTTTTTTTGCAGCTAGAGCTCAATGAGGGGCATGTTGGGACTTGCAGTTCAGCCTGGGACCATCTTGTATTTTTTTTCACACAGTCAAGTGTGAATTGGTTTAGGGTGCGGGGCAACCCAGGGAAGAACTCCTGGGTCATAAAAACTGCAACTGTCAGATCAACCTGGGTACACTGGTGTTTCTTTTGTCAGTAAAAAGTCTGACAACACCAGGTTTTAGTCCAACCGATTTATTTGATAATAGATTCACAAGCTTTCGGGGTTAGTCCCTTCGTCAGGTGAATGGAGAGTTCTGGCCTCAGACAGAGCATATAAAGCACAGACAGTTTAGAGATTACTGATTAGAATGCGAATCCTTACACCTAACCTGCTGTTCAAGACCTGAAGTGGCTGACAATGTGAGTGGAAGGAGCACTGATCACAGGTTAAAGAGATGTGTATTGTCTCCAGACAGTACAGTAAGTGAGGTTTTGCAAACCCAGGCAAGTCACGGGGGTTACAGATAGTGCGACATGAACCCAAGATCCCTGTTGAGACCGTCCTCATGTGTGCGGAACTCGGCTATCAGTCTCTGTTCAGCGACTCTGCACTGTCGTGTGTCGTGAAGGCCGCCTTGGAGAATGCTTACCCTAAGGTCAGAGGCTGAATGCCCGTGACCACTGAAGTGTTCGTCAACAGGAAGGGAACAGTCTTGCCTGGTGATTGTCGAGCGATGTTCATTCATCCGTTGTCGTAGCGTCTGCATAGTCTCCCCAATGTACCATGCTTCGGGACATCCTTTCTTGCAACGTATCAGGTAGACAATGTTGGCCGAGTTGCAAGAGTATTTACCATGTACCTGGTGGATGGTATTCTCACGTGTGATGATGGTATCCATGTCGATGATCCGGCATGTCTTGCAGAGGTTGCTGTGGCAGGGTTGCGTGGTATTGTGGTCACTGTTCTCCTGAAGGCTGGGTCGTTTGCTGCGAACAATGGTCTGTTTGAGGTTGTGTGATTGTCTGAAGGCAAGAAGTGGGGGTGTGGGGATAGCCCTGGCGAGATGTTCGTCTTCATCAATGATATGTTGAAGACTCCGGAGAAGATGTCGTAGCTTCTCCGCTCCGGGGAAGTACTGGACGACGAAGGGTACTCTGTCCACTGTGTCCCGCGTTTGTCTTCTGAGGAGATCGGTGTGGTTTTTCGCTGTGGCGCATCGGAACTGCCGATCTATGAGTCGAGCACCACATCCTGTTCTTATGAGGGCATCTTTCAGGGTCTGGAGGTGTCTGTCACGATCTTCCTCATCTGAGCAAATCCTGTGTATACGGAGGGCTTGTCCATAGGGAATGGCTTCTTTAACATGTTTAGGGTGGAAACTGGAGAAGTGGAGCATTGTGAGATTGTCAGTGGGCTTGTGGTACAGTGGGCTCACTGTACCGCAAGCCCACAGACAATCTCACAATGCTCCACTTCTCCAGTTTCCACCCTAAACATGTTAAAGAAGCCATTCCCTATGGACAAGCCCTCCGTATACACAGGATTTGCTCAGATGAGGAGGATCGTGACAGACACCTCCAGACCCTGAAAGATGCCCTCATAAGAACAGGATGTGGTGCTCGACTCATAGATCGGCAGTTCCGATGCGCCACAGCGAAAAACCACACCGATCTCCTCAGAAGGCAAACGCGGGACACAGTGGACAGAGTACCCTTCGTCGTCCAGTACTTCCCCGGAGCGGAGAAGCTACGACATCTTCTCCGGAGTCTTCAACATATCATTGATGAAGACGAACATCTCGCCAGGGCTATCCCCACACCCCCACTTCTTGCCTTCAGACAACCACACCACCTCAAACAGACCATTGTTCGCAGCAAACTACCCAGCCTTCAGGAGAACAGTGACCACAATACCACGCAACCCTGCCACAGCAACCTCTGCAAGACATGCCGGATCATCGACATGGATACCATCATCACACGTGAGAATACCATCCACCAGGTACATGGTAAATACTCTTGCAACTCGGCCAACATTGTCTACCTGATACGTTGCAAGAAAGGATGTCCCGAAGCATGGTACATTGGGGAGACCATGCAGACGCTACGACAACGGATGAATGAACATCGCTCGACAATCACCAGGCAAGACTGTTCCCTTCCTGTTGGCGAACACTTCAGTGGTCATGGGCATTCAGCCTCTGACCTTAGGGTAAGCATTCTCCAAGGCGGCCTTCACGACACACGACAGTGCAGAGTCGCTGAACAGAGACTGATAGCCAAGTTCCACACACATGAGGACGGTCTCAACAGGGATCTTGGGTTCATGTTGCACTATCTGTAACCCCCGTGACTTGCCTGGGTTTGCAAAACCTCACTTACTGTACTGTCTAGAGACAATACACATCTCTTTAACCTGTGATCAGTGCTCCTTCCACTCACATTGTCAGCCACTTCAGGTCTTGAACAGCAGGTTAGGTGTAAGGATTCGCATTCTAATCAGTAATCTCTAAACTGTCTGTGCTTTATATGCTCTGTCTGAGGCCAGAACTCTCCATTCACCTGACGAAGGGACTAACCCCGAAAGCTTATGAATCTATTATCAAATAAATCGGTTGGACTAAAACCTGGTGTTGTCAGACTTTTTACTGTGTTTACGCCAGTCCAACGCCGGCATACCCACATTGTTTCTTTTGTCACCCAACCATGGGTGAATTAAATTGAGGGAGAAGAGTTGCAACTTGCAGCTTGGTTGGGAACGCTTTGTTGCTTTTGTTCACCCAGATAAGAGTGAAGTAAAGTGAAAAGCAATCCATGTAAGAACTCTAGTGGATCGAACAGTGAGATAGCTTGATACGTGGACCAAGCAATAACGCTCCAGACTGGAAGAAATGGGTAAGCCCACTGGCACTGGCACTGGCAAAATGGCAGGAGGCAAACCAAAATCGAAGAGTGAGACCACAGGGCCAAGGGAAGGTCCTGACCACACTCTCCTGAAGGAATCCCTGAATAGAGCATGCTGAGTGAAAGGACAGGGGAAGCTATTATGGAAGACATGCAAAGATTGGACAGTTATTTGGACCAGTGGGCTACTGAGTTGCAGGCCAAGCTAGACAAGCTGGAAGAGGAGCTTGGATCATCTGTTAAATCTCTCCAAGCTATCACCATCACCCATGGGAACTGCTTGAAGGAGCTTGAGCTCTCAGAGGCATTTAGTGGAAACACTATCTCGAGCTGAAGAGCCAAGTTACCCATTTGACATCGGAGGTTAAGACCCTAAGGGTGAAATGTGATGAAACGGAAGGACACCAAAGACAAAATAATATCCGTCTGATAGGCCTTCCAGAGGGAATTGAGGGCCCAAATATCACAGAGTTTATCGCCCAACTATTGAAGAATGTGCTGGAACTTGAGGATGAGCCGCTTCTGGATTGCACACACAGAGTGTTACGGACCCGGCGGCGGTGATGAAATTTGTGGAGCAGACTTCTGAATTGGGTGACCGCACGGCGGATGTAGATTGATATTTATTTTTTATGAACCTGCATGCTTTGCCTGGATCGAATTGTCGGCCAGGAAAGGGTAATGGGTTTTGCAACTGTTAGGTTAAGTGTTTGGTATTTCTCCAGACCTTTTCAGGTTATAGCACTGGTGACCACGATGGGAATGGAGGTGGAGATCATGTCCCATGTGGAATGCTGTGAAGGCAGCATGATAAGGAGGTGTTGAAGCATAGGCACCCTGTTTGGGAGGGTGCGTGCAGTGGAGGGGAGGGGGCGATGCTCTGTTTGCGGGTTTTTGGGTGTTTTTGTGTCTTTGGTATTATCTTTTTTTCTCTGTGGGTGTGGTTTGATCTCTTTCAAGCCCACCCTCTCTTTCTCGTGGTTGGTTCCCCGGGGCTGGTGGGGAAGATGGGGAATGGGGCCCTGGGGTGCGGCGTCTTTTGATGTCAGCAGTTGGGGGAAATTCCCCAGTGAGGAGGGATACCAGGCTACTGTTAGGAATGTGGGATGGTGGCTAGGAGGCCCTTACACTCTGACTTCGGAGCAATCAAGTTCACTAGCTGGAACATCAGGGGATTAAGTACAATAAGATATTTCAGCATTTTCAACACTGGGTACCTAAATTGCATTCCTCCACACCCACCTCAGGTCAGTGGACTAGTTTAGGCTACATGGAGGATTGGGGGGTGGGGGGGTCAATGCTTTCACTCAACTTTTCACACCAAGGCGCAGCAATCCTCATCCACAAGTCCTTACCCTTGGTAGTAGCCAATGTCATTTCTGACTCAAATGGCCGATACGTCATTGTCACGGGTAAACTATATGTGACATTCCTGGTGTTAGCCAATGTGTATGCCCCAAACTTGCATTGTGAAAACTTTTTCCAGTCATTTTTCATGCTAATTCCAGATTTGAATTCGCATTGGTTGATACTGGACGGAGATTTTTACTATTGGTTGAATCCTGCCCTGGACCACTCCTCCCCCAGGACTGCTGTATCTTCCAAGTTGGCAAAAATTATTAAATCATTTCTCAGACCCATGGAGGTTTCTTAATCCCACTAGTAGGGAATTTTTTTTTCACCTGTCCACCGAACGTATTCAGGTATAGATTACTTTTTGATAGATAGTAAATTGCTTCCTGCGCTCATGCTCCTACGAAACCATTGTAATCTCATACCATGCTCCCTTGACTTGGGAGTGGGGAGGAGGGTGGGCCCGGTACACCTTGGCAATTTAATACTTGTCTGCTCTGTAATGATGAATTTGTTAGATTTCAGTTAACCAGATCGATGATTTCTTAGAATTCATTGATGTTCCGGGAGTCTCTTCAGCAACCTTATGGGAGACATTGAAGGCTTATTTAAGGGGCCAGATCATATCTTATTCAGTGCACGAGGTGAAGCAGAGAAGAAGGAAGTTATCAGAATTGCTGGGGCGTATCGCCCAAGTTGATGCCGCGTATGCTGTGGGCCAGTCCCCCGAGGTATATTGGGCAAGTTTACTACCACAGGTGGCGTTTGAGACCTTGTCCTCATGTCAGGCAGAAGAGATGCTGTTCAAATCTAAGTATACACACTATGAACATGGGGACGGCAAGCAAGCTACTAGCTCATCAGCTGCGCTGATTCTCTGCCAAAAATCTCATACCACAAATGCAGACTCTGAATGCAGTCTCTACTGATCCACAGCAAATAAATGAACTGATCGGGTGGAATGGGATTATTTATTTTATGCTCTCGGGAGGTTCGGGTTCGGCCCAAAACTCATCTCCTGGATCAAAATACTGTACTCCACCCCTGCAGCCTTGGTCTGGACAAACGTTGTGCATTCAGTTTTCTTCCCTTTGTCCTGGGGCACTAGGCAAGGATGCCCTCTCTCCCCAATGTTATTTGCCATTGCTATTGAACTTCTTGCTGTGGCTTTTCGAGTGGGTGAGGGTTGGTTGGGAGGGAATCGAACTATCGCTGTATGTGGACGACCTACTGTAGTATGTTGGTGACCCATTCAACTCAATTCTCAAAGTCTTATCTATACTAGAGAGGTTTGGTCTATTTTGGGGTACAAGTTTAACTTGAATAAGAGTGAGCTCCTTCCTTTGAATGCAGTGGCTCATAGTCTCCTGCTCAACACCCTGCCTTTCAAGATTCATCAGGCAGTTCACTTACTCAGGAGTGCAAGTGATGAGCAAATGTAGTGGGTTCTTTGGAGCTAACTTTGCTCCACTCATGGGGTGGACAGAATAGGACCTCAAACGTTGGTCCATCCTCCCATTATCATTAGAGGGCCGTATCAATATGGTGAAGGTGAACATACTACCTAAGTTTTTATATTTCTTTCAGTGCATCCTGGTGTTCATCCCCAAATCCTTTTTTCACAGACTTGATAAGCTCATTTCAACCTTTGTCTGGAATAGAAAAAACTCAAGAGTGTGGAACCCAGTCTTGCAAAGCCCTAAACAGGAGTGGGGTATGGGATTGCCCAATCTTTTATTTTATTATTGGGCAGCTAATATGAGAGCGGTAGTGTGTTGGGTGCAGAGCGAGAGGCGACAGCTCGTTCCTTGTTGGCTGCAGTTAGAATTCTCCTTCTGTGCTCCATCTTCCCTAGCTGCCTTGATGTGTTCCCTGGTAATTCTTCTCTCCTCCCAGTATACTAGGGGTGCACTTGTCAAGTCAACTCTTAAAATTTGGACACAATTTAGACGCCACTTTGGGTTTCAGGCCTGGTCGCTAGCCTCCCCAGTATTGGCTAACCATGTTTTTCCTCCGTCTGTTTTGGATGGTGCCTTTAGCATAGGGGTGAAGCATGGATCAGAACATTCCGGGACTTGTATGTAGACGGTGTGTTTGCATCATTCCTGTAAGTGGTGGATAAGATTGCTTTACCTGCAACACACCAGATATTTGCAAATTCCAGACTTTGTGCAGAGTGCTGACCCCCAATTTCTGATACTCCCTCCTCATGCCCCATTGACATCTTCTTAATGCCTTCTATTACTATGCACACTATCATTTCTGTTCTTTATTCTCAAATTCCATTCCAACAAAACTCTCTGTCATTAAATCTTCATGGGAACAAGATCTGGGGGAGGGAGTTCTCGGAGCAGAATTGGGACGTGTTGCTGCATCTCCCCTCAATATGTGCCAAGCTTGGTGTGATACAATGTAAATTCCTTCATAGAGCATATCTAACTAGGGTTAGACTCTCTAGAATGTACCCAGGCACAAGGCCCATTTGCGAGCGGTGCCAGCAAGTTCCCGCCACCCTCTTACATATATTCTGGTCTTGCTCATCACTGTATAACTACTGGATATCAATATTTGAGCTGATAGCAGCCATGTTAGATCAGGACATAAATGCATCCCCCAGGCTGCCCTGTTTGGGGTTGTGCCTTTAAATCTGCCGCTGCTGAAATTCCAAGCAGGTTTTGTAGTTTTCACTACACTCCTGGCAAGACGACTAATCCTGTTTAGGTGGAAATCAGGGGCACCCCTGACGCACTCACAGTGGATGAAGGAGGTGGTAGATACCTGGGGGATGCATTTATGTCCTGATCTAACATGGCTGCTGTCAGCTCAAATATTGATATCCAGTAGTTATACAGTGATGGGCAAGACCAGAATATATGTAAGAGGGTGGTGGGAGCTTGCTGGCACCGCTCACAAATGGGCCTTGTGCCTGGGTACATTCTAATGAGTTTAACCCTAGTTAGATATGCTCTATGAAGGAATTTACATTGTATCACACCAAACTTGGCACATATTGAGGGGAGATGCAGCACCACGTCCCAATTCTGCTCCGAGAACTCCGTCCCCCAGACCTTGTTCCCATAAAGATTTAATGACTGATAGAGAGTTTTGTTGGAACGGAATTTAAGCTGGAGAAGAAGAGGTGCATGCTACATGGGTCCACTGCTAGGTTCTACAGGACGGTTAGCTTAACATCTGTAGTTGGGAAAATGCTGGAATCCATCATTAAAGAAGAAATAGCAGGACACCTGGAAAAGAATGGTTCAATCAAGCAGACACAGTATGGATTCATGAAGGGAAAGTCGTGTTTGATGAATTTACTGGATTTTTATGAAGAAGTAACGAGTGCAGTTAACAGAGGGGAACAGGTGGATGTGGTGTTTTTAGATTTCCAGAAGGCGTTCGATAAAGTGCCTCACAAAAGGTTGCTGCAAAAGATTAAGGTACATGGATTTGGGGGTAAAGTGTTAGTGTGGATTGAGGATTGGCTATCTAACAGGAAGCAGAGAGTTGGAATAAATGGGTGCTTTTCCAGTTAGCAGTTGGTGTCTAGTGGTCTACTGCAGGGATCGATGCTGGGGCCTCAACTGTTTACCATATACGTAGACGATCTGGAGGAGGGGGCTGAGTGTAGGGTAACAAAGTTTGCTGATGACACAAAGATGAATGGGAAAGCGAATTGCGTGGAGGACGCAGAAAGTCTGCAGAGAGATTTGGATAGGCTAAGCGAGTGGGCGAGGATCTGGCAGGTGGAGTATAACGTTGGCAAGTGTGAGGTTATCACTTTGAAAGGAATAATAGTAAAATGGACTATTATTTAAATGGTGAAAAATTACAACGTGCTACTGTGCAGAGGGCCCTGGGGGTCCTTGTGCATGAATCGCAAAAACTCAGTTTGCAGGTGCAGCAGGTGATCAAGAAGGCAAATTGAATGTTGGCCTTTATCATGAGGGGGATAGAATATAAAAGCAGGGAGGTCTTGCTGCAACTGTACAAGGTACTGGTGAGGTCGCAACTAGAGTACTGTGTGCAATTTTGGTCCCCTTATTTGCGAAAGGATATATTGGCCTTGGAGGGAGTGCAGAGAAAGTTCACCAGGCTGATACTGGAGATGAGGGGGTTAGCTAATGAGGAGAGATTGAGTAGTTGGGCCTGTACTCGTTGGAGTTTAGAAGACTGAGGGGAGATCTTATAGAGACATATAAGATAATGAAGGGGCTAGACAGGGTAGAGGCAGAGAGATTATTTCCACTTAGAAAGGAAACAAGAACTAGAGGGCACAGCCTCAAAATAAGGGGGAGTCAGTTTAGAACAGAGTTGAGGAGGAACTTCTTCTCTCAGAGGGTAGTGAATCTTTGGAATTCTCTGCCCATTGAAGCAGTGGAGGCTACCTTGTTAATTTATGTTTAAGTCACAGGTAGAGAGATTTCTGATCAATAAGGGAATTAAGGGATATAGGGAGCAGGCGGGACAGTGGAACTGAATCACTATCAGATCAGCCATGATCTTATTGAATAGCAGGGCAGGCTCGAAGGGTTAGATGGCCTACTACTGCTCCTATTTCTTATGTTCTTATGTTCTATAATCATTTATTGCACATGTTGGGACGCTGCAATTGGAGCCAGCTGAGTCAATACCTAATAGCCCCAGGACCCCGGATGCTCACACAGAACCCCCCACTCCTCCAATTGGTGGACGCACCCTAGCCCTACACCTGAGTATACCCAACCAGCCAGCTGAGGTGTGGGGACCAATATGAGAACTTTTCTCTTTTCCCTCCAACTCTCTTTCTTCTCTCTCTTTTGCTGTCTTGCCCTCTTTGCTCGTTCGTTTATAGCCTGGGCTGCATGGGCGTTCATTTGGTTCTCCAGTGGCGTTCCTCTGCCTTTTTCATATATTATTACTGTCATTACTGGTGCAATTGGAAGGGACTTGGGCAGGGTGGGTGCCAGGGGTACCAGGGGCTTGTCCCCTGGCCACGGGGGAGCCCTGTGCCCAGTCACATTGGAATGTACACGTGAGCACTGTGTGGATCTGTACCTGTGTTTGTTTGCTATGTAAAATATAAGAAAATTTTCAATAAACATGTAAAAAAAGAGTATTCAGCACTGTTTTCAAAGAGTTTACATATATCTCTTCTGAAACAAAATTGAGATTATAGATACTATAATATAGAAATTCCCTTAACACATCTGATCACCTTATTTAGAGCTTTCTTCAGCCAGAATTGCTGAGAGAGGTATTTATCTAGGCCTCCTCCTGAAATACTCCCCATCACAGATCTCAGACTTCAGCCAACTTGATTCACTCCATGTAATATTAAGGAATGGCTGAGCTCACTCAATAGAGCAAAGGATATGGGTCCCAACAACAACCCAACAGTGGTGTTGACTCTAGTTAAGCTGTTCCAGTGCAGCTGGAACACTGTCATCTGTCTGACAAAGTGAAAAATTGACTAGGTGTGATCTACCCACAAAAGGCAGGACAAATTCAATCCAGCAAATACTGCCCTATCAACAGGCTCTCAATCATTAGCAAAGAAGTGAAAACGTTCACAGACAGTGCCAACAAGCAGAACTTATTCACTAATAAACTGCTCGCCAATGCTCAGCTTGGCTTCCACCAACGCAACTCAGCTCCAAACATCATTTTTTATAAATTTAAAAGTTTAAAGTTTATTTATTAGTGCCACAAGTAGGCTTACATTAGCACTGCAATGAAGTTAATGTGAAAGTCCCCTAGCCGCCACACTCTGGTGCCTCTTCGGGTACATTGAGGAAGGATTTAGCATGGACAATGCACCTAATCAGCATGTCTTTTGGTCTGTGGGAGGAAACCGAAGCATCTGGAGGAAACCCACACAGCCACAGGGAGAATGTGCAGACTCTGCACAGACTGTAACCCAAGCCAGGCATCAAACCTGGGTCCCTGGTGCTGTGAAGCAGCAGTGCTAACACTGTGCCACTGTGTCGCCTCTTGCCATTACAGACCTGGCACAAAGAAATACGGAAAAGTTGAATTCCAGAGATGAGGTGAATGTGACTACCATTGTCATGAATACAGCATTTGACCAAGTGAAGAATCAAGACTCATTTAATGCATTTATTAAAATTATTTTATTCTATTAAAAATATTTGCTTTTTTTTAAGCACTAAATCCTCACTTTATTTTATTATTTATGTCATTCAATGCAAATTATTGTAGACTTCAACATTTTAGCTCAGAAAACAATGTATCTGGAATGCATTATATGTTTAATATTTCATCTAATTTTAGGAAATCACCTTTTTCATAAATTGGGACCACATGGAGGAATGGGATATGATGTAACCAGAGGTCTCACAAAGCTCATGGCTAGTAGCACTCTGAATCTTATGCTTTATCAGCCATACATACATGTTGAATAACATAACACAAAGTATTGTACAATTAATATACTGCATGAAAATCTTTTTTCCAGTAATATGTTGACGTTTTGTTTCATTTGTTTTCTCAAAAATGGCAGAATCATAGAATCGTTAAGGCCAGAAGAAGGCCCTTTCCACTAGCCCTGAATTTACTTATTTTTCATGTGCTAATCCAATTCCTTTTGACAGCGCTGATTTTATCTGCCTCCACCACACTTCTAGATAGCATACTCCAGATTCTAACCAATCACTACGTAAAAATATTTTTCCTCATGTCTCCATTGGTTCTTCTGCCAATCACCTTATACTGGTGTTCTCTTCTTTACCATTCTGCAAATGGGGACAGTTTCTCTCTATCTGTCTTGATCTTGATTTTGAACATTTTCATCAAATATCCTTTCAACCTTCTCTTCTCAAAGGAGAATGAATCCAGCTTCTCCATGTAACTAAAGTCACTAATTCCTGGTGTTATTCTTGTCAATCTATCTTGTGCCTTCTCTAAAGCCTTCATGTAATTTATGAATTTGGGTGTCCAGAATTGGACATAATTAGGCAAAACCAGGTTTTGTAAAGATTCACCATAACTTCTTTGTTTCTGCATTCTATGGGTCCAATTCTACCATTTTGATTCGAAGTGTTAGATGGACTTGAAACTGGGAGGGTTTCAGATCCAACTTTTAGGCCTGTCCTCAGGTGCCCCCATGCACACTCTAGCCTGAAAAAATGTCAATGATTCTGAATTGTGTTGTACAAGCCTGTGGGTGGGGCTTTGCACACCTGAAACCCTGCAGCTCCAATCTGCGCCTCTAACTGCACACGCGCAGAAAAAAAATGATAGAATGCTGCTCCCCTGCTACATTTCTCCTTAGCCAAATAATGCCTCCCCCTGACCCCCACAGACACTGCCCCACCCCACAACATTAGTGATCCCCTTATTCCCCCCAACACCCCCACCACCCACACTGATCATGGGCCTCTCCCCCCACTGATCTCAGGTAGAGTGGCAGCGGACCCCTGCTTCCCCTTCACTGATCTCAGGCAGAGTGACAGCAGACCCCCCCCTTCACCCCCACTGATCTCAGGCAGAATGGCAGCAGACCTCCCTTCTCCCCACACCAATCTCAAGCAGAGGGCCATCGGATGCCAGGCACCCATTGGCTCACTAACTGGAGCACCCAGATTGGACTTTTGTGGAGCATGTCAGTTTTGTGCCGATTCTGGATGGGCGTACGCGGCAGTAAAGGTGGAAGTGCCAGTAAGGTTGGGCGTGCAGCCCATTAAGTCAATGTAAATGCATGCAAATTTAAATGGCTATCGCACCAGTTTCGGACATGATCCCAATCGTGGCCATTTTTGGGCTTTGGTAAAGAGGGAACCGGCGCAGAGGCAGGTGTGGATCATGCTGCTTGGCTCACACCAGACTTTACCAAATTTCCGAGCCCAAAAATGGGCACAACGGGATGGCAAAATCGTGCTTTATGTCCCTATTTATGAAGCCTAGGGTTCTGTATGCATTTTGACCACATTCTCAACCTGCTCTCCTATGTTTACAATGAGTTGTGCACATATATCTCCAGGTCTCTTTGGTCTTACACCCACTTTAGTATTGTACCCTACATTTTATTATATCTTACCTAATTTTTCCTACAAAATGTAGCACTTCATAATTTCCTGCATTAAATTTCATCTGCCACTTGTCTGCCATTTTACCTGTCTGGTAGGTCTATTGGGAGTGGAGGGGGGTTAGGGTGTGTCAGTGAGGGGTGGGATGAGGTTCAGATGTTGGGCTGGGAATGTAGCTTTGGGCTAGTGGGCAGATGTTGGGTTGGTCTGGGGTGGGGGTGTTAGGTCAGGAAGGGGGTAGTGGGTGGAATCGGGCCCAGATATGGGGGAGCTGTTGGGTTGGTGGTGAGAGGGTTGAGTCCAGTCAGTCTGATGAGAGTATTTTGTTGGGGGAAGTTGTGGGGGTCCTCTAGGGGGTCTGAGATAGGAGTGGTGTATGGATTCCTCTGGGAGTTGGGGGTGTGGACTGTGTCCCGTGCTGGGCTTTATCTGGGCTTTTTAAATAGTTACTCTGAAGTTAGAAGACCTTTTTCTCTCTCTAACTCTTTCAGAGTAACTATGTGGGTCAAACTGGCAGAATGATCCAAAGTTAGTTATATAAATTGCCATGGTTCCCAGCTCACCAGCGAAATTGCCCAGAGAAGTTTGCCCTTTGGGCAATTGCCTTATGTGGGAACTTCCAAGAAGATTCTCTAGCACATCCTTGGGGTACCGCCCCAAATCCTCTGTTATGGGGGGTGGGTGCAGGAAGTTATGGCCCAATAAGTGTGGCATGCTTTGAAGGAACTAGTAACTTTGCACCAACAGTTCCCAAAGACTTTTTCTGTGTTTGCTGTAGATGAATTAAGAATGATTAATCCTATGACTATTCAACCACTATTAGTGAACAGAATGGGGAGAATGGTAGAGGATGAACTCAACGGATCTTGATCTTTATATGTTCCTATATTTCTTATTTCTGCAGAACACAGCGAGAGGTCTGGAAAATAATATAGAGAAGGCCTTAAACATCTGTGCAGTCTCAGATCCACAGTTATCTACATTCTAACTTTCCTTTAGTACTGGGCAATATTTTGCAGCATCTTCAGGGGACTATTCGGTGATGCAGTATTTGTAATTGCTTTCACATTACTCACAGAGATCCAGTAAAGACCTTGGATTTAAATTTTAAACATGATCTTTATGATCTTTTCATCTTCATCTCCAACTAAGTAGGTGCTACAGCCAAAATAATAGCAAATGTACTATTGCAATCTGAGAGCATTGTTTCAGGTGACTCAACTGGTCAAGGACACTTTGGCCAGGATTTTACTGTCACATTGCATCGGTTCTCAGGTGCGACGCGGTCGTAAAATGGGGCATAAAGCAATTAGTGAGATTGGCACCAGTTTTCATGACTGGCACCCTTTTCTGAGTGCAAGAATTCTGGAGTAGTCAGTCTCTCGCCAGAAATGGGTGAGAGACAGGTTAATGAATTCAAATTCATTGAAGTAAGCATTTAAATGTCATTAGTGAAACTGGCACTCAATTGTGCCAGCTCATCTGCCTTAATGACCTTACCAGGAAAAGTTTTCGCCGGCGAGGAATAGACATGCGAGGAATAGACAGAACGGAAAGCAGTTGACTTGGCCTCACTGGTAGAATCAGGGGCCATTAAGGCCCCCTGGGAGGCCAATATCAAGACGGGTGCCCCTTTGGCAGTGCCAGACTGGCAGTGCACCCTGGAACCTGGGCAATACCAGTTTGGCACCTGAGCAATACCCACAGGGCAGTGCCAGGTGTCAGGGCTAATGGGGGAGGGGCTGGTGGGGGTGCAGGGCTAATGGGGAGAGGCCCACTGCCACTCCACAGCAATCGGTGGGGGGGGGGGGGCGGTGTTGGGAGGAGGGGCCCACCATTCTGCAATGGTCAGCGGGGGGAGGGCAGCAGGGTCATGATTGGTGGGGAGGAGGAGGTCCGTGATCAGTCTGGGTGGTGGAGTGGTCAGTGGGGGCTGAATCTATGGTCACAGGCCCTCATGATTGCAGGCGGGGTATCTGCTTCAGGCTGCCTGAACTAGCAGGGGCCTGACAGCTCTCTTTTTGTCAGTCAGACCCCTGCTACTGCTAATGCGCATGTGCAGCATCAGCAGCCTGGACATGTGCACGACCTCCTACTGCAGGCTTTTGCATGTTTTAAACCCCATTCACAGGCTTCTGCAGCGAGCAACAAGCTCACTCAGAATTTTGCAGCCGGAATGTGCATGGGGCCTAAAAAAACCCCAAAAGATATATTAGAAACTCTGCCAGTTTCAAGTCTGCCCATCATTTGGACTAAAAATGGCAAAGTATCACCCCTTATGTGTCTTCAGGATCTCATAACTAACTGTCATTTTTTGCATTTCTCATAACTGCACATGATCGGAGTTCAGAACTACACATGCGCAGTTAGAAAAAAAAATACAAAAACAAAATACCAAAGTCATGGCAAGAGGGTCAACTATTAGCAATGAACAAGTTCCCATTCTACCAATACAGTGACAAAATGGTGCACCAGTACTAAGACAACTCCAAATGAACGTCAAAGCTGTCCAGGTCATTGAAACTGTAAAACATATCTGCAGAACAACTTTCCCAAAACCACTTTCCCCGACATATTTTTTAGAGCTCTTCAGTTGTCAATTCTTGTTGGACTCCTGCTGTATTCCAACAATGACAAATAAATAATCATTGCAATGTTCATTAACAATGCTTTTATTCAACCAGCTGTGTGGTACATAACTGATTATTGTTAAAGAAGCTTCCTTCTTTGTTCTGTTGCATTATGAATGACATCTAACATCAAACCTAACGCTTCTAAATATTTCCTTTTTGGAAGGAGTAATTGTGCTGGTTTCTTGACAGCCTGCTGGGACTTTGGTGACTGTAGGTTGCCTCATATTGTGCATTGTGATCGCCTGCATTTGAATAAACTGTACCTCTTGCTGTTGCGATTCTTTGCTTTCTGGTACCTCTATTATTGCTTATACAGAGATACTTGGGGCGATTCCCTGACCTTGTTGCTCCTGGAGAATAGCGTCTGGGCCAAAAAGTTCATTTTGCACCAAGCTCCAAACAGTTTGCGCATTTTCCAGCCTCTTCCTAATGGCGCGAATCAGATTATGCCCTTTCTGGGCGCAAGTCTGAGTAGCATATTGAAAGTAGCATTTAAGATTGCGTTGCCCGGAACTCAATGCACGGAATTCACCGGCTTTGGTGCATAGCGCGATAACGGCAAGAATTGCTAATGGTCTCCAGTAGCAGAAAATTGATGTGATGGTCATGTTAGCATATAGGCCATTAAAGCTCCCAAGGGTTGGAGTATGGACTGGCAGTGCTCACCAGGCAGTGTGCACCTGGCAGGGTCCACATGGTAGTGGCCTCCGGATATCCCAGCAGTGGCCACTGGACAACCTGACAGTCCAATTGAGTACTGCCAGTGTGCCAGTTTGATAGTGCCGAGGGGGTGGGGTCTGTATGGGGGCCATAACTTGGTGGGCGGGGGGAAGCTCTATGCAGGGGGGTGGGGTAGGTTCTGACTGGGGTTCATGCAAGGGTAGATTGTGAAGGTGGTCCCTTTTGGCGGGGGGGGGGGGCAGGGGCAGGGGGGGAGGTGCATGTCGGGGTCAGGCAGGCAGAGCCCAGTGCCATTGACCTGTGTTGTGGAGAGAGTAGGAGAACATGAGTGGGATGAGGGCAGCGGGGTTCCAGTGTCTGTAAGATGCAGAAGGGAATCTCCTAATGGAAACTGAGATTAGGGTGCCCTTGCAAAATAGCGCCTGAGAATTCTGGAGCTAGGATGTTTAGGCCTCATTCCCCTCATACTGGCACAAAACTCCCAACTCTCCAAAAAAATGACCAGCACAGATCACTCCATTATTCTCACCGTTACGACACTTGCAAATTTTTTGGGAAAATTCCACCTGCTTAATTGATCAATTATGTGATCAATTTGAGAGGAATCTATCCAATTCCAAACTATCTTAGACATGGAGGGCACGCTACAAACACAACACAAATTTAGCAGAAAGAATATGTTGGACAGTTATGGGATCTGTAGATTTCTTCCTCATTGTACCTATGTTCAAACCCTTTGATAATTGTGCCCAATGCACAAATTTTCTTGTTGCATTTGTGAATTGGAGCTAATTTACTGGTGTTTGAAACATTTCAGCATCTTGCCATAGCTTTGGTATTCTGATTGAATTCCACAGTAAAGTTCCTTTGCAAGGTACAATTATAGGGGGCGCAATAGATATTAGTTACTTGTGAGGCCCTGGGAATTGCCAAAACAAAATTGGCGGTGCAATCTTCCTGGAGGAGACTTCCTAATTAGCCATCTTCACACCATTCCCTATTAAAGATGGGGAGGGGGGAATGGGGCATTCTCCTAATACTGCAGGCAATATCAGTGGCCTTCATTTTCAGATGGCTTTGGGAGCCCTACTGGAGAGATGGCGCTGTTGATATTGCAGACCCGACTCTGCCATGTGAAAATGAAGGCATCTTTGGAGGCATGGATATAAATCAAAAATGAGAACTGAAGCTTGGAGTAGAGGGAAAACCCCCTCTAGAGAAATTATTTGGGCAAAAGCATGGCGCTTCCAGCTCTGGTGGTCTCCATTGAGCTGGTGACGTCAGCATGTTGTGGCATAGGGCCAGGACCACTATGCCAGTGGCAAAATGCTGGCGAGGCAACAAAATCATGCCTAGAATCATAGAACTCCTACAGTGCAGAAGGAGGCCATCCGGCCCATTGAGTTTGCACCAACCACACTCCTACCCAGACCCCTCTTCTGCAACCCTCATTTACCCTGCTAATCTCTCTAATACTAAGGTCAATTTAGCATGGTCAATCAACCTAACCCGTATGTTTTTGGATTGTGGGAGGAAATTGGAGCACCCAGAGGAAAGAACAAAGAACAAAAGAACAAAGAACAAAATCAGCCCGGGAAACAGGCCCTTCGGCCCAACAAGCCCGCGCCGCCATCTCAACACCACCAGTCCACCTCTCTACCCACGACCCCTGTCTAATGTTTTATGGCCATCCAGATTGAGGGAAACTGATCTAGGGACAATTTATTCCTGCCAATCAGCCTAACAGCACATCTTTGGGGTGTGGGAGGAAACCGGAGCACCCGGAGAAAACCCACGCAAGCACGGGGAGAATGCGCAAACTCCCACAGACACCGGCCCAAATCCATGTGTCTGCACAGCAATCAGCGATAGTCACTGAGCTGTCGTCTTGCCCAATATCTTGTCCAGTTTAGGCAACACTAATGACATGAAGCACTAGGCCAATCTCGAACAACCAAGAGCAGCCCCAGTACGACCCATCGTGTGTATGCCCCTCGTTGGACACGAGGTGGACCAACTTAAAACCTGTAAATGAAAAGAGAAAGAACATTATTATCATACTATACCCATTTACATTACCAGGGGCGCCCCAATGCTAATGACCCTTATTTAAAAGGATCTCCTATATCCACCCATCTCCAACTCAGTCATGTGCCTGTCTAAGTTACTCTTAAAGGACTCTAGCGTGTTTGCCTCCACCACTTTACTTGGCAGAGCATTCCATACCCCCACTAAAACCTCCCTCTAATATCTGTGTTGTACCTCTCCCCCCTCACCTTAAGTCCATGGCCCCTTGTCCTATGTGTCTCTATTATAGGAAATAGCTTACCTCTGTTTACTCTATCTATACCCTTCATAATCTTATATACTTCTATTAGATCCCCCCTCAGTCGGTGTCTTTCAAGGGAAAAGAGCCCCAATTTCTTCAATCTTTCCTCATACCCCAGTCCTTCCATACCAGGCAACATCCTGGTAAACCTCCTCTGCACTCTCTCCAGAGTGTCCACGTCCTTCCGGTAGTAAGGTGACCAGAACTGGACGCAGTACTCCAAATGCAGCCTAACCAACGTTCTGTACAACTGCAACATTAGACTCCAGCTCTTATATTCTATACCCCTTCCTATAAAGGCTAAACCCATGCAGACACAGGGAGAATGTGCAAATGCCATACAGACAGTGACCTGAGACTGGAATTGAACCCGGGTCCTTGGTATTGTGAGGCAGCCATGCTAACCACTGCACTACTGTGCTGCCTAATTGGAGTCTTAACCATTTTTATTGTTTACCAACTTCAATGGAGCTGGCAGCTGATCCTATTTCCAGCCTATCCGTGGGAAAGTTCCTCAGCAGCACAAATGCGCAGGGGAGCTGTTCTGTTCTGATGTAGCTCCTTCCTATTTTCTCAAAACCTCACCTCCAAGCCACAAGGTCAGCAATATTCAACATATGTTATAGCTTTGAAAATTCATCCCGTCTTTGGTGCAACTGCCAAAGCACTACTCTTAGTCTCAGAGAGTTTTGGCTGTGATTTTAAACTTGACATATGGTGCATTGAAAGAACTTAATGTCCTGCCTTGAATGCAGCACAACATAATATTGGCTGCTTTTTCCTGCATTCCCACATTCTATTTTCCCAGTTGGAGCTCTGAATTCTGACTCTTTCTATATATTCTCCCTTTCTGAGATCCCGTCCCAGTGATCCTGGAACTTCTGCTTTCCACTGCACGCGATGCTTCCAGAAACCATCAATGTATGTAAAACTCTCTTAGTGTTCTGAAATCCATTTCTGTAATTAGTCTGGGATCCACCCCAGTGCTGCCAAACTTCTTTTGATCTGATTTGATTTGATTTATTAGCACATGTATTAGTATACAGTGAAAAGTATTGTTTCTTGTGCATTATGCAAAGCATGCTGGACATAGAGAACGAAAGGAGAGCATGCAGAATGTAGTGTTAACGTCGCAGCTAGGGTGTAGAGAAAGATTAACTTAATACGAGGTGGGTCAAATTCAAAAGACTGATGCCAGCAGAGAAGATGCTGTCCTTGAGTTGGTTGATACATGACCTCAGGCTTTTGTATCTTTTTCCTGATGGAAGAAGGTGGAAGAGAGTATGTCTGGGGTACCTGGGGTACGTGGGGTCCTTGATTATGCTGGCTGCTTTTCTGAGGCAGCGGGAAGTGTAGATAGTCAATGGGTGGGAAGTTGATTTGGGTGATGGACTGGTTTTTGTTCATTACCCTTTGTGGTTTCTCATAATTTTGGACAGAGCAGGAGCCATACCAAGCTGTGATACAACCAGAAAGCATGCTTTCTATGGTGCATCTGTAAAAGTTTGTGAGAATCATAGCAAGCATGCCAAATTCTCTTAGCATCCTGAGAAAGTAGAAGCATTGGTGAGCTTTCTTAACTATAGCATCAGCATGGAGGGACTAGGACAGATTGTTGGAGATCTGGACACATAGAAACCTGAAGCTCTCGACTTTTTTCACTTCTTTCCCATTGATGTAGATAGGGGCATGTCCTCTATTACACTCCCTGGTGTTGATGACTGTGTCCTTTGTTTGTTCAGGAAGAAGTCTCACAACACCAGGATAGAGTCCAACCAATTTATTTGACAGTAAACCCACAAGCTTTTGGGGTTTGCCCCTTTGTCAGGTGAATGAAGAGTTCTGGCCTCAGACAGAGCATATAACAGCACACACAGTTTACAGAATACTGATTAGAATGCGAGTCTTTACATCTAATCAGTATTCTGTAAACTGTCTGTGCTTTATATGCTCTGTCTGAGGCCAGAACTCTCCATTCACCTGACGAAGGGGCAAACCCCGAAACCTTGTGAGTTTACTATCAAATAAATTGGTTGGACTCTAACCTGGTGTGGTGCGACTTCTTACTGTGTTTATCCCAGTCCAACGCTGGCATCTCCACATCATGACTCCTTTGTTTGTTGACATTGACTGAGAGATTATTATCATTGCACCAGTTTGCCAGATTTTCCATCTCATTCCTGTACTCCTGTCTCATTATTGTTTGAGATCCGCCCCACTACGATGCTGTCTTGAAAATCAAGTTGGAGGGGAATTTGGCCACACAGTCATAGGAGTAAAAGGAGTATAGTAAGGGGCTGAGGACACAGCCTTTTGGGGCACTGATGTTGAGGATGATCATGGAAGTGTTGTTCTTGCCTATTTTTACTGGTTGCAGTCTGCAGGTTAGGAAGTCTAGGATCCAGCTGCAGTGGGAGGAGCCAAGCTCCAGGCCATGGAGTTTGGAGATGAGTTTTGTAAGAATAATGGCATTGAAGGCTGAGCTGTAGTCAATAAATAGGAGTCTGAAATAAATATCCTTGTTATCCAGGTGTTCCAGGGTTGAGTGCAGATGGCCAGGGAGATGGTATCTGCTGTGGATCTGTTGTGGCAAAAGGCAAACTATCGTGGATCCAGGAAATCTGGGAGGCTGGAATTGATTTATGTTATGATTAACCTTTTGAAACACTTCATAATGATGGATGTCAACAACTTTTCCAGTGAAGCTTGCAGCTACATCTCAGACAGTTGTTCGACTCTGGCACCCAAATTCTGGTATATGCTAGGAGTAAGTAGTGAGAAAGCTTGCAAAGGTCTGAACAAAATAACCAATCCTATATGGCCAATGAGTAAAATGTGGCAATGAAAGGAAAAAATGCAATTGCTTAACATGCTTGTGAAAAGAAAAATCAAACAATATTTGGTGTTGAGAGTGATTGCCTTGACTTCAGAGCAGCACTTGAGTGATTGTGGCATCAAAGAGTCTGAGTAAAGCTGAAAGTCAACAGAAATCAAAGGAAAAGCTCTTCACTGGCTGCAGTCATACCTAAGATGTTGTGGCGATTGGAGGCCAATCATCTCGATTCCAGGGCATCATTGTAGGAGTTTTGCAGGCCCAATGTTTCATGAATAGTCTTCTGTTGTTCCTCAGATCAAAAATGGAGATGTTCACTATGATTTTAGTGTGTCAGTTCCAATTGTAACTCCTCAGATAATGAAGCAGTTTATGCCTGCATGTCATAAGATCTGGACAACATTCAGGCTTGGGCTGATAAAAGGCAAGTAACATTCAATGGCAACACCATTGCTGAATTCCCCACCACAAACATCATTGATCAGCAACCTAATTGGACCTGCCATATATATACACCTATTCACCAGTGGCGCACTTTGCGCCTTATGTCTTTGTCAGGGTGGTCCTTTTTTTTAACCAACTGATGTGTTTTTTTCACCCACAGGTGAAATGATACTGTTATTGGGCTAGTAACTGAGAAATTACTGCTCTGGTGATTTGGGTTCAGATCTCACCATAGCAGTTGGTGCAATTTCACCCCTGCAATTTTTGTTTAATCTATTAATTATTGTTTTATTAAAAGATGAGTCTATATTATGGCTAAAAGACTATTAATAGGGGATATGTCCCTTCATAGGCTTCCACCCATTCTCATTTATTGATTTTTGTTTAATTTATTGATATTTTTTGCTTAATTAAGAATATATACTGTGGCTACAAAAGGTCATAGTCTGGTTATTTTGTGAGAAGTGTCACCTCCTGATTCCCCAAAGTCTTTCCACCATTTCTAGACTAAGTCTGGTGTATGATGGACTAATTTTCACTTGTGTTGATCTCTAATAATGCTCAAGAGGTTTGGTGCCACCCAGGATAAAGAAGCCTGCTCAATCAGCCCCCAATCCACTACCTTAAGAACATAAGAACTAGAAGCAGTAGGTCATCTGGCCCCTACAGCCTACTCCGCCATTCAATAAGGTCATCGCTGATTTCAGCTCCACTTACCCGCCCGATCACCATAACCCTTAACTCCTTTACTGTTCAAAAATGTATCTATCCTTACCTTAAAAACATTCAATGAGGATGCCTCAACTGCTTCACTGGGCAGAGAATCCCACAAGTTTACAATCCTTTGTGTGAAGAAATTCCTCCTCAACTCAGTCCTAAATCTGCTTCCCCTTATTTTGAGGTTATGCCACCTAGTTCTAGTTTCACCTGCCAGTGGAAACAACTTCCCTGCTTCTATCTTATCTATTCCCTTCATAATCTTATATGTTTCTATAAGAATAAGCATTTGCTCCCTCCACCTCTGATGTACTGTGGCTGCACTACCTCTGCAACATGCACTGCAGCAAGGCTTCTTTGACAGCACCGCCCCAAACCTGCAGCCTTGATGATCACAGTGAAAAGTCTGACAACACCAGGTTTTAGTCCAACCGATTTATTTGATAGTAAACTCACAAGCTTTCGAGGGAACTCCCTCTTCATCAGGTGAATGGAGAGTTCTGTTCCATTGAACAACAGGTTAGGTGTAAAGATTCGCATTCTAATCAGTAATCTCTAAACTGTCTGCTTTATATGCTCTGTCCGAGGCCAGAACTCTCCATTCACCTGACGAAGAGGGAGTCCCCTCAAAAGCTTGTGAGTTTACTATCAAATAAATCGTTTGGACTAAAACCTGGTGTTGTCAGACTTTTTACTGTGTTTACCCCAGTCCAACGCTGGCACATCCACATCATGACTACTATCGACACCGCAAACTGCCGGATCCAAGTGGAGAGGATCTCCAAGAAGATTGCGCATATCGACACAGACATCAAGTTTTTACAGAGATGCAAGAAAGCAGACAAGATACCAAAAGGACTACAGATCACGAACCCACTCAGGTCAACCTATAACACAGACTACGCTGAGAGACTTTGCCGTTGCACCTCTCTCACACTCCTCAACCACCTCATACACCAGCTTTACAGCAAACGCCATACCCTGGAAACTAAAATGGAATACATATTCTCAACTTGCGCTCAGGATGCAGACCAACTGCGAAACTCTGCCAAGCAGATGAGACAAAGAAACTACACCACCCACATGCACACCAAGAAGAGGAAACTTGAGAAACTCGGCATCACCGCCAGCAACAACAAAGCACCCCCTGGCACCACAGTAGAAAACAGCACGACTGCAGGGAGGTCTATTGTCAACTTGTCGGACTACACACTTCAACCAGATGAAATCGAAGTTCTCAGCCGAGGGCTCAATTTCTGCCCCACCACCAAAATGGACCCCATCAGTCTTGCAGCGGACACAGAGGAATTCATCAGGCGAATGAGGCTGCGGGAGTTTTTCCACAAACCCCAAGAGGCCTACAGTGAACACAATGAGACAGCCGATGAACCAGAACAGCCGACAGAGAGATCCGCAGTGCAACAACCTAAGAGGAAGGAATCCAATTGGACTCCTCCGGAAGGCCGCTGCCCTCGACTGGACTTGTATGCCCAAACTATCAGGAGGTGCGTTAACACCAGATTCATCAGCCGCACTCACAAGACAGCCCCGAACATCACCCAAGCACAACGCAACGCCATCCACGCTCTCAAGACCAACCGCAACATTGTCATCAAACCAGCAGACAAAGGAGGGGCCATTGTCATACTGAACAGAACGGATTACTGTGAAGAAGTGTACCGACAACTAAACAATGAGAAACACTACAGACAGTTACCCACAGATCCGACCAAAGAACACACTCGTCAACTCAACAATCTGATCAAGACCTTTGATCCGGACCTTCAGAGCACCCTCCGTGCTCTCATTCCACGTACTCCCCGCATTGGAGATCTCTACTGCCTCCCAAAGATACACAAGGCAAACACACCTGGCCGTCCCATCGTATCGGTCAATGGGACTCTGTGTGAGAACCTCTCCGGCTACGTCGAGGGCATCCTGAAACCCATTGTACAAAGAACCCCCAGCTTTTGTCGCGACACTACGGACTTCCTACAGAAACTCAGCACACATGGAGCAGTTGAACCAAGGACACTCCTTGTCACAATGGATGTCTCGGCGCTCTACACCAACATCCCCCACAACGATGGCATTGCTGCGACTGCCTCAGTACTCAATGCTGACAACTGCCAGTTTCCAGATGCAATTTTACAACTCATCCGCTTTATCCTGGACCACAATGTCTTCACCTTCAACAACCAGTTTTTCATCCAGACACATGGAACAGCCATGGGGACCAAATTTGCACCTCAATATGCCAACATCTTCATGCACAGGTTCGAACAAGACTTCTTCACTGCACAGAATCTTCAACCGATGCTATACACTAGATACATTGATGACATTTTCTTCCTTTGGCTTCATGGTGAACAATCACTGAAACAACTATATGATGATGTCAACAAATTCCACCCCACCATCAGACTCACCATGAACTATTCCCCAGAATCAGTTGCATTCTTGGACATATGCATCTCCATTAAGGACGGTCACCTCAGCACCTCACTGTACCGCAAGCCCACAGACAATCTCACAATGCTCCACTTCTCCAGCTTCCACCCTAAACATGTTAAAGAAGCCATTCCCTATGGACAAGTCCTCCGTATACATAGGATTTGCTCAGATGAGGAGGATTGTGACAGACACCTCCAGAGGCTGAAAGATGCCCTCATAAGAACAGGATATGGCGCTCGACTCATAGATCGACAGTTCCGATGTGCCACAGCGAAAAACTGCACCGATCTCCTCAGAAGACAAACACGGGACACAGTGGACAGAGTACCCTTCGTCATCCAGTACTTCCTCGGAGCGGAGAAGCTACGACACCTTCTCCGGAGTCTCCAACATATCATTGATGAAGACGAACATCTCGCCAGGGCCATCCCCACACCCCCACTTCTTGCCTTCAGACAACCGCACAACCTCAAACAGACCATTGTTCACAGCAAACTACCCAGTCTTCAGGAGAACAGTGACCACAACACCACACAACCTTGCCACAGCAACCTCTGCAAGACATGCCGGATCATCGACATGGATACCATCATCACACATGAGAATACCATTCACCAGGTACACGGTAAATACTCTTGCAACTCGGCCAACATTGTCTACCTGATACGTTGCAAGAAAGGATGCCCCGAAGCATGGTACATTGGGGAGACCATGCAGACGCTACGACAACGGATGAATGAACATCGCTCGACAATCACCAGGCAAGACTGTTCCCTTCCTGTTGGCGAACACTTCAGCGGTCACGGGCATTCAGCCTCTGACCTTCGGGTAAGCGTTCTCCAAGGCAGCCTTCACGACACATGACAGCGCAGAGTCGCTGAGCAGAGACTGATAGCCAAGTTCCACACACGAGGACGGTCTCAACAGGGATCTTGGGTTCATGTCGCACTATGTGTAACCCCCGTGACTTGCCTGGGTTTGCAAAACCTCACTCACTGTGCTGTCTGGAGACAATACACATCTCTTTAACGTGTGATCAGTGCTCCTTCCAGACACATTGTCGGCCAATTTAGGACTTGAACAGCAGGTTAGGTGTAAAGACTCGCATTCTAATCAGTAATCTCTAAACTGTCTGTGCTTTATATGCTCTGTCCAAGGCCAGAACTCTCCATTCACCTGACGAAGAGGGAGTCCCCTCGAAAGCTTGTGAGTTTACTATCAAATAAATCGGTTGGACTAAAACCTGGTGTTGTCAGACTTTTTACTGTGTTTACCCCAGTCCAACGCTGGCACATCCACATCCTTGATGATCAATCAGGGAAATGGCAGCTGCTGCATAGGAACACGTTCATATAGTCACATGCATTCTTACATGGAAAGATATTGCCATTTCTTTGTCAATGTTGGATAAAATTCCTGGAATTTCATATCTAACAAATGACTGGCATTGCTGCCTTACAGCGCCAAGGACCTGGCTTTGATTCCCGGCTTGGGTCATGGTCTGTGCAGAGTCTCCATGTTCTCCCCGTGACTGCGTGGGCTTCCTCCAGGTGCTCCGGTTTCCTCCCACGTCTAAAAGATGTGCTGGTTAGGTGCATTGGCTATGCTAAATTCTCCCTCAGTGTACCCAAACAGCTGCTGGAGTGTGGTGACTAAGGGATTTTCACAGTAACTTCATTACGGTGTTAATGTAAGCCCACTTATAACACTAATAAATAAACTAAGAACTCATGGGAGTATCTTCACTACACATACTTCAGTGGTTCAGGAAACAGCTCACTCTCACATTCTCTATTGGGGATGGGAAATAAACATTGGTCTTACCCGTGGTGTCCATGAATGAATAATAAAATTTTTAAATTTGAAATTTTTGATGTCTAAAATTGCACAATATTCTAAGAAACTATTTATGTCAGAATAATGGAATTACCTATTGAATTGTGATTAATCTTTGAATGCCTTATTATTTCATAGCCCTTAGCTAAACCAAAATGTACCAGGTCAACTAGATATTCCTGCCCCCAGGCAGTTGGAGGATTACCAAATATATTTGTGTATTCTGAAAGTGTGCTGTTTGTTTCCTAGCATTCATCAGCTGGTTCATGCTCATTCTGCAAGGCTTTAAGTTTCTTCAAAAGACTTTGAAAACAAATTGGCGATACTATACATGTCTCAAGATAACAATGATTTTTTTTTATTATGGTCGGCTCACACATAATTGATCATTGCAGTTAACAAAGTACCTCATAAGAGGTTATTGCAGAAGGTCAGGGGACTTGGAGTTGGGGGTAGGGTGTTAGCGTGGATAGAGGATTGGTTGTCAAATAGGAGGCAGAGAGTGGGGGTCAACGGGTGCTATTCGGATTGGCGGATGGTAACTAGTGGAGTGCCCCAGGGGTCGGTGCTGGGGCATCAGCTTTTTACCATTTATATAGATGATCTGGAGGAGGGAATCGAGTGTAGGGTGTCGAAATTTGCGGATGACACCAAGATTGGGGGAACGGCAAATTGTGCGGAGGGTGTGGAGAGTCTGCAGAAGGATCTAGATAGGCTGGGCGAATGGGCCAGGAAATGGCAAATGGAATTTAATGTTGGCAAGTGTGAGGTGGTCCACTTTGGAAGGAAGAATGGTAGGAAGGACTATTACTTACGTGGCGAAAAACTGCAGCAGGCGACGGTGCAGAGGGACCTCGGGGTCCTTGTGCATGCGTCGCAAAAACCCAGCTTGCAGGTGCAGCAGGTGGTCAGGAAGGCAAATGGGATGCTGACCTTCATAGCAAAGGGGATTGAATATAAAAGTAGGGAGGTCTTGCTGCAGCTGTATAGGGCATTGGTGAGGCCGCAGCTGGAGTACTGTGTGCAGTTTTGGGCGCCGCACCTGCGCAAAGATATTTTGGCCTTGGAGGGAGTGCAGAGGAGGTTTACTAGGCTGATACCAGAGTTGAAGGGGTTGAGCTATGAGGAGAGGCTGAATGAACTAGGCTTGTACTCGTTGGAGTTTAGAAGAATGAGGGGAGATCTGATTGAGACGTATAAGATGATGAATGGGATGGATAGGATAGAGGTGGAGAGACTCTTCCCGCTCAAAAAAGACAGTAGGACTAGGGGGCACAGACTCAAGATAAAGGGGGGGCGTTTTAGAACGGAGTTGAGGAGGAACTTCTTCACTCAGAGGGTAGTGAATCTCTGGAATTCTCTACCCGTTGAAGTGGTGGAGGCTGCCTCGCTAAATATTTTCAAGAAGCGGGTTGATGGGTTTTTGATAAGAGAGGGGATTAAGGGTTATGGGGAGAGGGCCGGAAAGTGGAACTGAGCCACGACAGATCAGCCATGATCTTATTGAATGGTGGGGCAGGCTCGAAGGGCCAGATGGCCTACTCCTGCTCCTATTTCTTATGTTCTTATGTAACAGAAGGTTTTTTAACTGTCTAAGAAAAATAATTTATTTTGAAAGATTGATGGAGATTTCAGTTTGTCACTTCAAGTGATTTTGACACACTGGAAAATTAGCAAATTTCTCTGAATTGACTGTATATTACATTCATTGTATTCCTCTTCATTTTAATTGAATATTTAGTTTACGACACATTCTCTTCAGGGAAATTTCTTGGGATTATATTTTTTAAAATTTGGACCATGTAGATACTGCACCAAATCTAGTAAAGAAGTTACAAAATGGAAACAAGCAATTTGGCAAACAACAGTCCATGTTGGCATTTAATTCTCCAGCTGAGCAAACCCATCCAATTTTAACATTCCTCCAAAACTTTTTCTTGATCTATTAATACAGGTAAGCCATCAAAGTCAACTGAGTTTCGGTCTCCATCGAGATTTTCAACAAAATTAGGTACTTACCTGGAAAAAAAATTGCAGTATCATGGGGAAAAGGCAAGTGAGTGGGAAAAATTAAGTTGCTCTTGGGGAGAGGTAGCATAGACAATGATGAGCTGAATGGTCTTTCTGCACTGATTCTGATGTTGGGAGTGTATTCTAGAGCCTTAGAACTTTTTCTGTATCTATATCTCATTCTCTCACAATTCTAAATACTTGTATTATTTGCCCTGTATTCTGTACTGTTGCAGCAAAAAAGTCATTGTAAAAGTCAGTTTACAGGTTTCTATTTTTTCATTTCAGCAACATCTTAGAGAATGTATGATGTGCCCTTTCTAAAGTCTCAAAATCCTACAATACTACATACCCATACCCTAATTGAGGTCTTAACATTTTATTAAGGTTCGTCATTATCTCTTAGATTTTATACTTGATATCACTCTATTCCTCTTGTACAAGCTCTTTTAGGTAGATGTGCTTAGTTGTGAAATTTTGGGTCCCAGCAGTGATTCTGTCACATCCAACGTTGAAAGTCAGCATGTAATCAAACTACTAGCTGTTTGTTTATATTCTACAATTTAAAGAAATGTGAAATATAAACAGAAATGTTGTAAGCACTTAGCAATTCAGTCAACATCCGTAGAAAGAACAAATGACTTAATTATTTCTCACGTAGACCTTTATTCACATCTGATGAAGGAGTTACACTGGAAATTTTAATCTGTTCTTTCCACAGATTCTGTCCTCTCGGATTTTCTGTTTTTGTTTCTTAAATTGCTGAGTCGAGTTTAAGATGCGTCGCCTGAGCCGCACGCAGTGCATCTATCATATATTGTCGGAGTTGGAGCCCTGTATCAGTTTACCTGTTGCGTTTTAAGACATAGATTTTGCTTTTCTTTTAAAAAAAACATTCTTCCACTTGCAATGTTTGATTTTCCCGAAAATCATCAGTCTGCTGTTGGGATTCAGCTTGTATGCTCTGAACTGCAGATTTTCGGTCTGCTTGAATCTGTCGATCCGATTACCGTGAAGCTGCAGACCATGAGCCCGGGTAACCACTTCCAACAGCGTCAGTGCCCATTTGCAGACATCGCAATAATATGCTGCTTCTTACCCTCTAGAATGCTGGGGGGTGGGATCAACTGTGCAGGCAGTTGCGTCTCTCCACCCCAAAGTCCTTCCCCCCCCCCACAGTCGCAGCGCAGTCGCATCTCTCTCCCCCCCCGCCCCCCCGCAGTCGCATCTCTCTCCCCCCCCACAGTCGCAGCGCAGTCGCATCTCTCTTCCCCCCACCCCCGCAGTTGCGTCTTCCCTCCCCCCCGCAGTCGCAGCGCAGTCGTATCTCTCCTCCCTTACGGTCGCAGCGCAGTCGTGTCTCTCCTCCCCACAGTCGCAGCGCAGTCGCGTCTCTCCTCCCTTACAGTCGCAGCGCAGTCGCGTCTCTCCTCCCTTACGGTCGCAGCGCAGTCGCGTCTCTCCTCCCTTACGGTCGCAGCGCAGTCGCGTCTCTCCTCCCTTACGGTCGCAGCGCAGTCGCGTCTCTCCTCCCTTACGGTCGCAGCGCAGTCGCGTCTCTCCTCCCTTACGGTCGCAGCGCAGTCGCGTCTCTCCTCCCTTACGGTCGCAGCGCAGTCGCGTCTCTCCTCCCTTACGGTCGCAGCGCAGTCGCGTCTCTCCTCCCTTACGGTCGCAGCGCAGTCGCGTCTCTCCTCCCTTACGGTCGCAGCGCAGTCGCGTCTCTCCTCCCTTACGGTCGCAGCGCAGTCGCGTCTCTCCTCCCTTACGGTCGCAGCGCAGTCGCGTCTCTCCTCCCTTACGGTCGCAGCGCAGTCGCGTCTCTCCTCCCTTACGGTCGCAGCGCAGTCGCGTCTCTCCTCCCTTACGGTCGCAGCGCAGTCGCGTCTCTCCTCCCTTACGGTCGCAGCGCAGTCGCGTCTCTCCTCCCTTACGGTCGCAGCGCAGTCGTGTCTCTCCTCTCCACAGTTGCAGCGCAGTCGTGTCTCTCCTCCCTTACGGTCGCAGCGCAGTCGTGTCTCTCCTCCCCACAGTTGCAGCGCAGTCGTGTCTCTCCTCCCTTACGGTCGCAGCGCAGTCGCGTCTCTCCTCCCTTACGGTCGCAGCGCAGTCGTGTCTCTCCTCCCCACAGTTGCAGCGCAGTCGTGTCTCTCCTCCCCACAGTTGCAGCGCAGTCGTGTCTCTCCTCCCTTACGGTCGCAGCGCAGTCGTATCTCTCCTCCCTTACGGTCGCAGCGCAGTCGTGTCTCTCCTCCCCACAGTTGCAGCGCAGTCGTATCTCTCCTCCCTTACGGTCGCAGCGCAGTCGTATCTCTCCTCCCTTACGGTCGCAGCGCAGTCGTGTCTCTCCTCTCCACAGTTGCAGCGCAGTCGTATCTCTCCTCCCTTACGGTCGCAGCGCAGTCGTGTCTCTCCTCCCCACAGTTGCAGCGCAGTCGTATCTCTCCTCCCTTACGGTCGCAGCGCAGTCGTGTCTCTCCTCCCCACAGTTGCAGCGCAGTCGTATCTCTCCTCCCTTACGGTCGCAGCGCAGTCGTATCTCTCCTCCCCCACCCCACACACAGTTGTATCTCTCCCCCCCCACCCCACACACACACACACAGTTGAATCTCTCCCCCCCACCCCACACACAGTTGTATCTCTCCTCCGCACAGTTGCAGCGCAGTTGTATCTCTTCCCCCTACATTACTCTTTACTGCTGCCTCTCCCTCTGATTGTTTCTCTCGCGCTGTCCGGGGAGCAGCGGCCGCCGCCCAATCAGGGTCAGGCCTGTGGGCGCACGCGCACTGCGCTGCCTGTGGGGAGGGGAGGGGGGGTTAAAGATGGCTGAGCTTTCCCAGGGAGGAAAATGTTGAGATTCTCCTCTGTGTTTCCAGCTCTGAAATTCACGCGAAATGGCGAGATTGGCCGATTACTTCGTGGTCGTCGGTTACGACCCCGAAAAGGCGGGTGAGTGAAAAAAAAGACAACGGAAATTTTTAAGATACGTCGTTAAGCATGTGTGTCCATCGTTTCGGTTGGCGAGAGTCCTTTAGGCCGTGATTGCCTGCAGAGCAGCTGAGCTGTTCCAGTGGGAAGAGGGTGGAAACTAAACTTCTTTGTTATTAAATTACAAGCTGGTGATAGTGACTAATGTAAACTGCCCCTGACCTTTTCTGTCTATTACTTATGGTGCAATTTTGTTTGTAATTGTTTGATAATTGAACCTTTCAAAAGAGAAAGAAACAAATCTGTTGTCTTGTTTTGAGAGACTAATTATTGACGTACATAGAGGGACTTTGGAGAGCCAACCGCATGTTTATTTTTGTAAATACGTCAGTGCCTTGAGCAATCCTTATTTTTCCTTAATAATGGAATATTACTAGAGAATATTGCCAGTAAAATGTTAAAAGCAAATTGCTGTGGACGCTGGAACCTGAAACAAAAATAGGAAATGCTGGAAAATCTCAGCATCTGATAATATCTGTGGAGGGAGGACAAGGATGGTACAGTAGTTAGCATTGCTGCCTCGCAGATGTGCAGGTTAGGCCATGATTGGCCATGCCGAATTGTCCCTGAGTGTCCAAAGAAGTGTAGGTGAGAAGGATTGCCCATGGTTAATTGCCCCTAGTGTCCAAGATTTGTATGTTGGGGGATTAGCAGGATAGATATGTGAGGTTATAGGGATAGGGCCTGGGTAAGATGCTTTGTCAGAGAGTCTGCAGAGTTGATAGGTCAAATGGTCTCTTGCACTGTAGGGTTTCTATGAACAGAATTATCATTTCAAGTCTGCGATCAGAGCTCCGATGAAGGATCATCCAGGCCAGTAAAATGTTATTGGTTTTAGTGTTGCATACAACAAAAATAATCCAATTATATAAAACAAATGGAAGAGAAAGAAGTTACATGATCAAAAAAATTCAGAAGTTTTGTGATTTACGTTTACCTTCAAGAAACATCACTAGAGCGGCCCCTCTCAAATTGTACCAAGCCAAAGGCAATGTCATTTTACTGTCGTCTAATGATTACACAGCCAGTTGCTAGAATTCCATAGTGACATAGCAAGCCTCTGTGAACAGAGTGACCTGTTCAATACAGTAAGAAGTCTCTCAACACCAGGTTAAAGTCCAACAAGTTTATTCGGAATCACAAGCTTTTGGAGTACTGCTCCTTCATCCTTCACCTGATGAAGGGTCAGCACTCCAAAAGCTCATGATTCCAAATAAAGCTGTTGGACTTTAACCTGATGTGAGACTTCTTACTGTGCTCAGCCCAGTCCAACTCCAGCATCTCCACATCATGTTAAGTACACGATAGATCAATCTACATAGAGCTTGATATATTGTACATTGTTTAAAAAAATACTATTCAGTGCATAAATATAATGCTTTCAATCTTAACTTTTTGTTTGAAATATTACAATTTGTCAGATACATGAAGCTATACTCTTTGAAAATATAATTCACAATGTTAATTTCATTGATTAGAAACAGAAATATTGGCAATGCCTGCGTTGTCAGTATCTGAAAGAGAAAGATAGGTTAAGCTTGGCCACTTCAACAGCACTCAAGAATTGTTTCAGATTTCAGGGAATCATTATTTTTTTTTATCTCTTAATGTTGCCAGAAACTGTATACAGAAACAAACATAAGTTAAAATGTTAGCTTTATTTTCTATGGATATCCAGCAGACACCTGTTGAGCAAAATCATTAATTTATCTATTTTCTTTTGTTAGTTTCTCAATTTTAGTTATCTCATTGGCTTTCATATTGAAATACTTCACAGTATGTTGAAAAAGTTGTTTTGTTTTAAATTGAATGGGAAATGCAGTCTTAACCTTTTGAAGTTTAATGTAAAGATGTTTTTGTGCTACAACCAGACGATTAAAAATGGCTGCAAGGAATTATGCAACGTCATTTAGAATTCAGTTGGTTACCCTGCTTTATATCCCAATGTTGAACAGATTCTAAGCTGTTTTTGACATGAGAACTTATTACAAGTATTATTTGCAGACTATGGAACCTTTTGTTATAGCCAGTTGAAAGGAACCAAGTATTTATTCATGAACGTAAATAGCTCTCAAATATACTATAAGAAATGGATTAAAAGTTAGTTTCCTTTAAAATTTTGAGTCAGAGAATTTGTGAATTTAATTTCCCCATCTGTTTGCAATCCATGCCTCTTTTTTGGACAACATCTGACTTTGAGAAATGATGTTCAGGGATGGGGGAAAAAAATGTAAAGTTTATTTATTTGTCACAAGTAAGGCTGACATTAACACTGCAATGAAGTTACTGTGAAATTCCCTAAAAGATGGATGGAAAACTTCCCCAAGTTACTGATGACTACCTTTTCAGATGCTTTATGGGAGATGACTGGTATTTGGTTGTGAAATCTATCTTGGAGGTGACAGAACTGACAGAAAATTATCTGTCAAATGTGATGTCATTTTAAATGTATTTAGTTGATTAAGAGATTGGAAAAGTGTATGTAAGAGAAATGGGTATTTCTTCTGCATTATGACTTGTGAACACTTGATTTGTTCTTTTATGCAGTTGTTTTGGTACAGACTAATTTGTACTATGCAGCTAATTGTTAATTTTAAAATGATTACAGCTGCTTTTGATATGAATTCTTAAAACCAACACAGTGCTCAAAAACAGAAGTTTCTCAATTCTACAGTTATGACCTAAAGAACTGTATATGAGGTTTTGCCCTGTTATAACTTGCCCATAGTCACCAACCTAGGCATTAGGAATAACAAAGTACCTGGGGCCTTGTGCTGAAGTTCGGAGAGCAGCCTGAGATAGTCATACCCATGGAATCATTCCTTATAGTAAGTGTTCCAGACACTGGCATCACCATTCCTGGGTATAGCCTGTTCCACCGGCATGACCAATTCAGCGGAGGTAGGGGGTGCATTGATATACTCATGGAACGATGCGGCCCTGGATGTCTTCAACATTGACTTCAGACTCCATAGAATCTCAAGGCATCAGGTCATACATGGGCAAGGAAACCTCCTGTTAATTACCACCTGTTGCACTTTGTCAGCTGATGAATTAGTGCTCCTCCATGTTGAAAACAGTTAGAAGAATAAATGAGGACGGCAAAGTCATACACTGGGTACATTGAGGGACTTCAGTGTCCATTACCAAGTTTGGCTTGGTACCACTGCTGACTGGGGTGGTTCCGCTAGATTGGAAAACAGCAAATGTGACAGTTCTGTTTTTAAAAAAGGAAGTAGACAAAAGGCGGGTAACTGTAGGCCGGTTAGCTTAACTTCTGTAATGTGGAAGATTGTTGAATTTATCATCAAGGAAGAAATAGCGAGACATCTGGATATAAATTGTCCTGTTGGAAAGACGCAGCATGGATTCATGAAGGGTTGGTCATGTCTGACTAATTTGAATTCATTGAGAACGTTACATGTGTGGTGGACAATGGGAACTTGTGATTGTGGTGTATCTGGATTTCCAGAAGGCATTAGACAAGCTGCCGCCTCAAAGGCTGCTGCATAAGATAAAGGTGCACAGTGTTATGGGTAATGTATTAGCCCGGATAGAGGGTTGGTTAACTAACAGAAAGCATAAAGTGGGGGTAAATGGGCGTTTTTCTGATTGGCGGTCGGCGACTAGTGGTGTGCCTCAGGGATTAGTGTCAGGACTGCAAATGTTTATGATTTACACTGATGATTTGGAGTTGGGGACCAAGTGTAGTGTGTCAAAATTCACTGAGGTGAGTGGCAGAGCAAATTGTGAAGAGGACACTGAGTCTGCAAAGGAATATAGGTAGTCTGAGTGGGTAAGGGTCTGGCAGATGGAGTACAACGTTGGTAAATGTGGGATTTTCCATTTTGGAAGAAACAACAGCAAAATGGATTATTATTAAAATGGTAAAATAAATGCGGCATGTTGCTGTGCAGAGGGACCTGGATGTCCTTATGCATTAATTACAAAAAATTGGTTTTGCAGGGGCAGCAGGTAATTATGAAGGACAAACTTCCATTTGCCCTCTTTGCTAGAGGGATGGAGTTTAAAAACAGGGAGATTATTTTGCAACTGTATAAGATGCTGGTGAGGCCACACCTGGAGTAATATGTACAGTTTTGGTCTCCTTACTTGAGAAAGGATATACTGGCACTGGACGGGGTGCAGAGGAGATTCACGAGGTTGATTCTGGAGTTAAGAAAGTTGGCTTATGAGGACGGACTGAGTTGATTAGGGCTATGCTCATTAGAATTCAGAAGAATAAGGGGAGATCTTATAGAAACATAAGATTATGAAGGGAGTAGATAAAATAGAAGCAGGGAGGATATTTCCATTGGCAGGTGAAACTAGAACTAGGGGGCGTGGTCTCAATATAAGGGGGAGCGGATTTAGGACTGAATTGAGGAGGAACTTCTTCACCCAAAGCATTGTGAATTCCCTGCCCAGTGAGGCAGCTGTGGCTACCTCATTGAATGTTTTTAAGGCAAGCATAGATTTTTGAACAGTAAAAGAATGAAGGGTTATGTGAATGGGCAGGTAAGAGGAGCTGAGTCCACAAAAAGATCAGCCATGAAACTGAATGCTGGAGCAGGCTCGAGGGGTCAGATGGCCTACTGCTCCTAGTTCTTATGTTTTTAATTTTTTTTTATGACTGAGTGCTGGAGGACAGATCTGCTGGACTTGGAGCTATGGTAGGTGCTGAGGGAACAACTCGCTTTATCTGGTTTTCGTCAGTCTATTTTGGCAAATGCTTCAGCCCATTACAGTATTGGTAGGGGTGGTGACCTCACAGTCCTTCTAGAGATAATGTCTCAACTTTATTGGCATGGTGACAGAGGACAGCATGGTGGCCAAGCGCTAGGGACCTGGGTTCAATTCTGGTCTTGGGTGACTTTCTGTGTGGAGTTTGCATGTTCTCCCTGTGTTTTGTGGGTTTCCTCTGGTCTCCTCCCACTGTCCAAAGATGTTCAGGTTGGGTGGATTGGCTATGATAAATTACCCCTCAGTGTCTCAAGATATCAGTTAGATGGATTAGCCATGGTAAATTTATGGGGGAGAGGGTGTAGTTAAGATACTGTGTCAGAGAGTCGTGCAAACTCAATGGGCTGAATAGCTTCTTCTTCCTTGTATGGATTTGATGAACTTTAGTGTGTAACATGTTTTCATACGCTGACTGGGATTGATTCAGGACAGATGTAGTGACTTAAACTGAAACTGTCACGTCCCAGAATTAGTCATGTCCTTAGCTAAGCTGTTCCACTATATCTTCAACACGAGCACTTATCTGACAATTAAGTATGTCTATTTCATAAAAAGCAGGAAAAATCCAATCTGTTCAGTTTCCACCCCATCAGTCTCCTCTTGACCATCAACTGTGATTGTTGACCATGTTATCAAGCGATTCTTGTACAATGATAACCTGCTCTCTTACGCTCTGAGTTCTGTGAGGGTACTCAGCTCCTGACCTCATTACAATCTTGGTCCAAACATGGATGCAAGCTGAATTCCGAGAGTGAAAGTGACTGACCTTGACGCAATGGCAGCATTAAGGAACCTTGGCAAGTGAATGGAATTCTGGGAAAGTTCTGCAGCCAAAGGAAAATGGTTGTGGTTGTTGGAGACCTCTCATCTCGATCCAAGAGCAGGATTCCTCAGGATAAATGTTGTGGAACCAACCATTTTCCGTTGCTTCATCAATTAGCTACCCTTCATCATAAGGTCAGAAGTGGGATGTTTGTTGCTGAATGTATAGGATTCAGTACATTCACAACTCGGATATTGAAGCAGTCAGTGCCCATGTGCAGCAAGACCCTGGATTACAATCGTCATGGTTTGATAGTCAAAACTGTACTATCAAGGACAAGACTGGTACTTTTTTTAAAAATAAATACAAAATCCCAGCTATTTGCTAAGGGATTAAAGTCATAGGTTTCCATAGTTTAAAGCAAGAATTTTTTAACTATACAAGCATTAACAAAACAAACACTGAATGCTCTAACTCTGTACTCTAACTTCCAGAATTAATGAATTAGACATGAATTAATGGGCAACTACTGGTCAAATATAAACTGCACAGTAAATGTCACTTACAACTAACGTAGATTTTACAAATTGACTCAGTAGTTCATCCGGATTGTAGTCGTGAAACTGTTTTGTTTCTGAGGGGTTTCGGCCCTGATCTTTTTAGGAACAAGTCTGCACGACCACCTGGATTTTTATAGTTTTGGTCTTCACCATCGTCAGAACCTGCTTAACTTGGTTTGGATGGCATAGGTCCCACTCCTGTTCTCTTCTTGCTTATTCTCACTTCTAGCCCTAGTCTCCTCTCCCTGAGTCTTCAGCCTGTGTGTCCTGCTTCAGTGGGCTCAACAAATGCTAGTACACGGCTTGGACTGATCAGTATCCTTTTTATAAATTTCACCAAAGTTTAGTTTCAATTTTCTCAACCTCAGCTTTCTCCTGATTTCCCTTAAGCCAGAAAGTTAGGTTTCTTTTCTAGGTTTACCTTTTTTGCTTTTATTTTAGTTAAATTTTTGAGTTCAATTTCTGTTTTGAGTCTACCTAAAAGCATCCAAATTACATTTAAAAAAAAAATATATTCCCTTACATAAGTGACAAGTAACATTCGTGTCAGACTAGTACAGTTTTGAACATCTAACGAGAGAATCTGAACATCTCTTGACTTTCAACAGTTTTGACATTGTTGAATCTTCACCATCAGCATTCTAGGGCTTACTAATGAAACTGAACTGGACCAGGTTTATAAATATTGTGACTATAAGAGCACATCAGAGGCTGGAACTCTGCAGTGAGTAACTCATTTCATGACTCTCCAAACTGTGCCCACCATCTACAAGGCACAAGTCAGAATTGTGGTGAAATATTTTTAATTTGCCTGGATTCATCAACACTGAAGAAGTTTGACGTGATTCAGGACAAAGCAAACTGCTTGAATGGCACCCCATCCACCACCCTAAACATTTATTTCCTCCACCACCACCACCTCGCAGTGGCAGCAGTGTGTAATATGCATGAGACACTGCAGCAGTCCGTCAAGGCTCTTTTGGCATAGTCCAACCTCTGACCTCTACTACTAAAAGGACAAGGATGGGATACACATTGGAACACCACCTGCAAGTTCCCTTCGAGCTATAAACCATCATAACCTGAAATGGTGTCCTGAAGCTCCCTCACAACACTGTAGGTGAAGATATCACTACCTTCCTGAAGCAATTATGGATTGGCAATAAATGCTGTTTTTTTTTCTACTGACATCCATATCCCATGAATGAATTTAAAAAAATGCACTTGGTTTTGCCATTGCAAGATTAATAAAATGGTGCTAAATAGATTCACTACTGGTTTTCTCAACAAGTGGGGAGGCCAATGATTGTTTACTGTTTATGAATTAAATTATCTTTCTAAAATCAGGCCCTATGCTACATTCGAAATATTAGATTCGATCTGATCTTGCCACTTGTTAATGGTGTAAGTTATCAGTAACTCGTATAACTATTTAAAATCATGTTCAACAATGCTATTTTTAACCATCCAAAAATTATTTTACAAAAGCTAAGTACTTGGATGTTTGAAATCTGAATAAGTTGAAAATAATGGATATAATCAGCAGGTAAGGCACCATCTCTGGAAAAAGATCGTTAACTTTTCAGGTCAATGACCTTTTTGTCGGAAATCACGTGTCAAAGGTGTTTGCAGTTCTTAAACGCAAGAAGCGGGGAAAGAAAAAAGGAAGAATGCCTGTGATAGGATAAATGATTTTCTTTTTCCTTTTTTCCACCGCACATTCCCCATCTCTATACGTAAAGCAAATTACATCTCCAATTTTTTCCAGTTAAAAAATTATTGACCTGAAATGTTAACTCTGTTTTTCCACAGTTGCTGCATGACCCAGCTGAGTATTTCAGCATTTCCTGTTTTTATTTGAATCAAAGTTGGTAAACTATGATCCAGTGAAACATGATAGTGTTGGACTTAAAGATTGTTCAGAGGACTGTATTTAATATGGCATGATGAGAAGTATAGGTTGTTGGTTGGTAGAAAACAATTGCCTTCAGTGTCATGTTTTAAATATATGAATACTTGGATCTGTAAAATGCAGCCCTTATTCTCTGCCAAATCTTTACATCTTGATTCTCTTCAGTTGTCAATGATCTGATACCAACATTAGGTGGACACTTATGATAAAAAGTGCATTTTTTTGTAGTGCCTTTACAGATTCTGGACGTATCAAAGTGTAGTGCAGCTAATTAATTCCTTTTAAAGCATAGTCACTGTTGTAATGTAGGAAACATAGCAATTAATTTGCAAGCACCCACAAATAGCCCTGAGGTGATGACCAAATAACAGATAATCTGTTTGTTTAGAGATGTTGACTTGTGGGGTAAGTAGTAGTCATGGCAGCAGAGAAACTCTTCGACAATAATCTTTTAAATGGTAAAAGGTATCTTTTACATCTACTGAGAGAGTAGACAAGTCCTCAGTTTAAAGTCTCACCCAAAGGATGGCACTCAGTACGGTGCCCTTTTAGTCCACACCTTTTGTGCACAATTCTGTGGAGTGAAACAAATTGCAAGAGTGCTACCACCTGAACCATTGCTAAGGTCCTAAAGGAAATTACAGTTTGGCACATTGCACCTTAGTAATATCAGTAAAATTATACAACTTTTTCATTTTGAAATGCAAGCTTCCTGTACAATTGATATAAATCTGAGTCAGCTGAACATATTCACTGCTTTAACTATTTCTCCAAAATGTTGACTGACTTGTAAACAAGCTCTTTGTCGTTCACAAATCACTGTTGATACTAAGATTACATGTGTGATGTAGCTTAAGGGTAGTGATTTCTTACTCCCACATCTAAATTGCTCATTTGACTATACATCTTCCTATCTGCTCAAATTGCTATGGTGGTAGCATTCTGCCTTTCTTCTAAAGTCCCAGTGAGCTACTCTCCCAGGTCCATTGAGCTGCCTTGCCATTTCTTGCACCTCACTGACATGTCCTGCCTTGATCTCCTGGGACCAGTTAACTTCTTTCCATGGTGACTTCTGCATAAACTGAAAATTTTCCACTCACTCCATTGTCTTTCCATTTCTTACACGTTTTCTCACACGTTTCCTCACACGTTCATGACATGGTCCAAAGGTTGGTTATCTTAATGTGCACCTACTCATCTCCATTGCTAACACAATTATCTTTCCTCAAACTCAATTCTTATTCAGAAACAAGCAGTGCGTTCCAAGTATTCCCTCATTGATTATTTACTTCATCACCTCTGGAATGTGTATCTTGTTTCAAATACGTTTTATTCATTGAGAAATGAGCATGACTGGCAAGGCCAGAATATATTGCCCAACCCTAATTGCCCTGGTGGTGAGCTATCTTCTTGGACTGCTGCAGTTCCCACATAGTGTACATGATACCTATAGTGCTGTTGGGGAGTTCCAAGTTTTTGACTCGGAGACTAGTGAGGAAATGCAATATAATTCCAAGTTGGGATAGTGTAAGGCTTTCAGGGGAGCTTGCCTGTAGTGGTGTTTCCATATATCAGTTGTCCTTGTTCTTCTAGTGAGAGGTCACTGGTTTGGAAAGTGATATTGAAAGAGACAGGGCAAGTTTCTGCTGTGCATATTGTACACCTGTGGTGGATGGATTGAATGTTAAAGGTGATAGATGGAATGTCTTTTAAGTGGGCTGCAATACATGGATATTGTTGAACTTCCTAAATGTTGTGGGAGCTGTACTTATCCAGGCTTCTGTGTTTTGTTATTTGAATATACGGAGCAGGATTTTCTGGCCGTGCTCCCCTTAAACCAGAAATTCCCGCCAAAGGTCAACAGACCTTTCTATGGTCAGCCCTTCGCCTGCTACGAATCCTGTGGCAGGTGGAATAGGAAAATTTGCCCTATGGTGTCAGCTTATCCTACTGACACCCGGCTTTGCCATCTTTCTCAATACTGTAATAGCTTCCGTGCTGCCAGACTGCCCAGTTCAACGTCAAGTCATGGAAGAGTTATGCCGCTTTCCTCTTGAATACCGGGGGAAGCAAAGCCATCATTCCAGCCCTTGCCAAAAATTCCAGCCCATTACCACCAGTTCCGTTGTCATGGTTCAGTACAGTTCTCTGTGACCCAGTATTGCTGACAAAGTTGTCAGCTACTTTCTCTTTTGGAGTTCTTCTAAACTCCTGTTCCTCTTTTTTGTCTCTCGGATGCAGTTTTGATGTCCTTACCTGAGGAAGGATGCTCTTGCTAAAGAGGGAGTGCAGCAAAGATTTACCAGGCTGATTCTTGGGATGGTAGGAGTATCATATGAGGAGACACCATGTTGGTTAGGATTATATTTGTTGAAGTTTAGAAGAGTGAGAGGGGATCTCATAGAAACTTAAAATTCTAGCCGTAGGAGACAGAATAGATTCAGAAAGAATGTTCCTGATGATGGGGGACTCCAGAACTAGAGGTCATAGTTTAAGGATAAGAGGTAAATCATCTTATGAGGTGGGGAGAAATTTCTTCACTGAGTGGTGAATCTGTGAAATTTATAACTACAAAGTAGTTGAGGCCAATGTTGTATGATTTCAAGAAGTCATTAGATTTCACTCTTGGGGCTAAAGGGATCAAGGTGTATGTTGGGGGAGGGGGGAATATTTATGGTATCAATTTTACCACCACATCCCAAACGTGCTTGGACATGAAAACATACATGGTGATTTAAATTTATTTTTCAGGTTGAAATGACAGAACGGTTTGATATCAACTCACTGCTTGAATTATTCTGAAATCTTCTAATTCAGGGAAATGTAACTTGTGTGCAAAGGCAAATATGTTTGGGTAGATTTACCAGGTGTGTACCCTTTTCATGTGGCTTGGTGAATGTTGTTTGTTTGAACAGACTTGGGCAGTGTGGTAAATTTGGTGCTAGATTACATCTGTGGCTTGGTTCCAGTGGTTTCCTTGCTGATTATTGTTGTACAGTGGATAGAATAATTTTTCATTGATTTGTATGTGGGTCTAAGATTTGAAGAGCAATCCAGGGAATGATTACTACTGTCACCATTATGTTAACTCTTGTTGTCAGCTGATTGTGGGAAAACTAACTGTATGCTTTAAAGGAAGAGTAACCAATAACTGATGGTAAGGATAGGAGAGCAGGGTGATGTGCTTAAGTGGCAAGTGACAGGAAGGTCTGTGTTCTGTTTGTGGATAGACCGAAGGTGTGGTGCAGAATGGTCACCCAGACTGCATTTGATGTCTCTGATGTAGAATAGACTGCATTGAGAACAGTGAATGTAATAGATTTGAAGGTGGTGCATGTGAAGCACTGCTTCACCTGAGAGAAGTGTTTGGGCCTGGGGATAGTGAGCAGGGAGAACATTTTTGGAACTGTTAATTTACGTTTGGTATGTTGATTCTGGGTTGTAGAATGTTGGTGACTGCATAATTGGCAAATTAATTTAACTATATTTTAAGTGTAAGATGATGACCAGATCTTCTGGTCTCCAGATCATCAGAACCTTTGTGGAAGTTCCGATGCCATGGGAATTATCAATAAGTTTGAACTTCTGATGGGAAATTCCCATGTTTCCTGGGAACTCCTCTGAAAACGTCTCTCCACTTGAGCTGAAGTTGGAGACATTGGACAGTCTTGACTTAATTGCCTAAATACTGACCAAGGAAATGTTGGACAGAAAAATCATAGCCTGACTCTTTGGTAACTATGCAATCAACAAACCTCGACCTCTTCACCCACTTAGCCATGCAACCCACCTACTTCTCTCACATATGCCTGCCCACCTGCTCTGAGAAGTTTGGGGACTTTTAACTACTTGCAGAATATGGCAACTAGTGCTGTAAAAAAAACAGGTGCTTTCTGTGTTGATTCTTGTTACTATTGTCTGAGGACTGCTGCACTGGGGGAGTCCTTCTGCAATGTGGATCAGAAGTCAGAGCCTTTCTCGTGTGTAGATAAGTGGCTGGATTTGCCTGATCAGCTGTCCAATTCTGATTGGGATTTCAGGGCCAAAATATTTTGGTCAGAAGAATAAAGAGGCCACATAATCATTGGAAGTCGTGTTTAAATGGGACAAAGGAACAGAGAAATAATTTGGTAGTATACCTGCGTGCTTGCTTTCAGTGATTTAGTGAACAAGGATACCCAGGTCTCTTTGTATGTCAACATTTTCCCATCTATCCCCATTTAGATAATACGTTGCCCTTCTGCTTCTGCTTCTGTCTGAAGTGGATAACTTCACATTTATCCACATTATACTGCATCTGTCATGTATTTGCCCACTCATTCAACTTGTCTAAATCGCATTGAAGTCTCCTAACATCCTCCTCACCACTCATATTCGCACAAAGTTTCCAGTCATCAGCAAACTTGGGAATATTATTTTTGCTTCCCTCATCCAAATCATTGATGTATATTGTGAATAGCTAGGGCCCAAACACTCATCCCTGTGGGACCCCATGAGTCACTGCCTTCCACTTCAAAAGAAGATCAATTTATTCTTACCCTGTTTCCTGTCTGTTACTGGCTTTTGGGGTTTGCCGCTTCATCAGGTGAGTGGGAGTTGTGATCACAACTCCTATTCACCTGACGAAGGGGCAAACCCTGAAAGCTAGTGGTGTTTACTAACAAACCTGTTGGACTTTAACCTGGTGTTGTGAGACTTCTTACTGTGTTTACCCCAGTCCAACGCTGGCATCTCCTCCACATCTTGTCTGCTAATCAGTTCTCAATCCATGCCAATGTATTATCCCCAATGCCATTAATAGGCTCATGCCAGTGTTTACTGTAAATATTTTGTGAAACACAATTTACATGGAACTGGATAAGTTGTCTACAATGCAATGAGCATATCATATCAATTTGTGTAAAGCAGTAAAGAATCATTTCCAATCATACAAATAAACATGCTTGAATTTGAGATTAAAACTGTTCTGGAATCTGTTTAATGTAGAAAACACAAATGAATCAAGCGTTTGGACAAGGACAAATAGGGAAATGTCAGTGGAAAATTAAATGCATTTCGTTCATTTTAAGTCATGTGAAAGGTGGATGCTAAGCATCTGACATCTAAACAAAAATGCTGGAAATACTGAGACCCTTTTTAGCATTTGCGGACAGAGAAATAGAATTGATGTTTAGGTTTGTAATCTTTTGTCAACCCACCCCCATATCCTTTGATAACCTTTAGCCCAAGAGCTACATCTATTCCGTCTGGAAATCAAACAGTTTGGCCTCACCTACTTTCTGTGGCAGTGAATTTTACAGTCACCGTTCTCTGGGTGCAGAAATTCTTCCTCGGTGTGAACCCTAGTTCTGAACTTCCCCACCGTTCTTTCTGAATGCTTCAGTCTGATGTTCAATCCTGTTAGAATTTTATAAGTTCTATGAGATCCCCTCCTCTTCTAAACACCAGTGAATGTAAACTTAACTGACTTAGTCTTTCCTCGCACCAGGAATCAGCTGGGTAACCTTTGCTGTCCTCCATCTAGATAGCAAGAATGTTATTCTTCAGATAAGGATACGAAACTGAACACAGTACTCCAGCTGTGGCTTCACCAATACCCCATAGAATTTCAGTAAAATATTCCTATTTGTACACTCAAATCTTCTTGCTATGAAGGCCAACATACCCTTTACCGCCTGCTGTACCTGCATGCTGGCTTTCAGCGACTGTTGCACAATGATACCAAGATCTCGCTGAGTATCAACCTCTGTCAATTTGCATCCATTCAAATCTGCCTTCCTATTTTTGCTGTTGAAGTGGATGCCCGTACATATATCCACATTACACTGCATCTACCACGCATATGCTTATTCGTTCAATCTGTTCAAATCAGACTGAAGCATGTCTGCATCCTCCTCACAGCTCACCGTCCCAACCAACTTAGCAAATTTGGAGATAATACATTTAGTTCCCATGTCCAGATCATTAATATACAATGTGAACAGTTGGGATCCTAGCACAGATACTTGCAGTACTCCACTAGTCACTGCCTGCTGAATGGGAAAAGACGCACTTACTCCAACATTTGCTTCCTACCTGCTAACCGGCTTTCTATCCATCTCAAGACACTGCTGGCAATCCCATGTGCTTTAACTCCTCAGATACTGGAGCGGTCCATGTCCAAATGTAACCAAACCTGGACAGTATCTAGGTTTGGGCTGACAAGTACCATTCACACCATACAAGTGCCAGGCAATGAACATCTCCAACTAGAGAACTTAACCATCACCTCTTTACATTTGAGGGCATTACCATTGCTGAATCCCTCATTATCAACATCCTGGAGATTGCCATTGACCAGAAACTGAACTGAACTAGCCATATGAATACTGTGGCTACAAGTGGAGGTAAGGAGGTAGAAACCCTGTGGCAATAACTCACCTCTTGACTATCTGACCAGAGGCTGTCTACCATCACTCCGCCAGGAGTGTGATGGAATACTGTCCACTTGCCTGCATGCTCCAACAACACTGTAGGACAAAGGAACCAAAGGCAACAAACACATTAATATTTTGACTTGGAAACATATCGCTGTTCCTTTACTGTCACTCCCTAATGGCAATGTGGGTGTAATTGTACTGCATGGCAACAGCAGTTCGAGGAAAGCAGCTCTCCAACGCCTTCTCAAGGGAGATTATGGATGGGCAATAAATGCAAGTTCAGCTAACCTAGCCATATTCCATGAATGAATAACCAAAAGCCAGAAAAAAACCCACAATTTTGAATTTGTATTTAAAGCTAATGTATCTGTTTTAGACTGCAGGTACGTTGGATATCCCATTATAGGATGCATATAAAGGCGATGGAAATAGTGCAGCTGTTAGGGGCTTATAACTGAGGAGAAAGACTGAGACGTTTTTATTTTACTGGAGTTGAGAAAAGTAGGGTTTTCTGATGGAAAGCTTCAAGATTGTGAAGATTTATGATCAACCAGTGTGTAAAAAAAAAACTATCGCTATTCATCTTGAGAGGAAAAAGAATGGCACAGAGGGGAGCTTACTGAGTTTTTTTACAGAGAACTTGTGAATTTGTCACAAATTAGACTATTTAAATAAGAGAATAGAATCAGAATGATTACATCATAGAAAAATTTGGCCTGTCGTATCAGTGCTTGCTCTCTGCAAGAGTAATGTACCTAGTGCCACTCTCTTGCCTTTTCCCCTATAGTCCTGCAAGTTTTTTCCTCTTCAGGTAATGATCCAAATCTTTTGTGAAAGCCATGATGTAATCTGCCTCTACCACAATCAGGCTGTGCATTCTAGATCCAAATCACTCGCTGCATAAGTTTTCTTAATTTTGTGTGGGGAAAGAAACTGTAAAAATGAATTACTAGCACATTGCTTGAAAAATAATAAGTTGGATTAAATTAGATGGGTTGTGGAGAAAAACACTAGTATAGATCAAACTGAAAGTCCTGGTTCTGTGTTCCTAGATTCTAGGATAAAGTAGTTTGAAGTTATATCTATCATGTCAGTTTATTCTCTTTCATACTTAATTTAAAACTAGCAAAGACCTTCATACTTTACTTTATTTAAAATTACTTGGTGTTATGTTCATCTTGGTTTTGACTTTGTCCAGTGCTGATTTTACATACACGCTTACATATGGAAAAAGAGCAGAAGTAGGCATTTGACCCCCTTGAGCCTGCTCTCCCAATGGAAAAGATCATGGCTAATCTGTGTTGTGTTTTGAATTCTACATTCTTATCAACCCCTTGTAATCTTTTGATTCCCTTGCCTAACCTCGCTCTCTCGCTCTACTGTCTTCTGAGGCAGAGCTCCAAAGTTGTACAACATCTTGAGAGCGAGAATTTCTCCTCGTCTCCATCTTAAATAAGTGATCTGTTGTTCTGGACTTGTCCACAACAGGAAACATCCTTTCCAAGTCCACCTTTTCAAAACAACTGAAGTGTACATGAACCTGAATTAAATCACCCCTCACTCTTCTAAACTCCCAAGCCCAGGCCCCTTAATTGTTACTGTATCTGCATGTTAGCTTTCAGTGACTCATGAACAAGGACACCCAAGTCCTTTTGAAGTTCAACACTTTCCAGCCTCTCCCCGTTTAAGAAATACTCTCTATTTGACCGGTCTCTGAACCATTGACCAGATATTTTGACTAACAACTGCAACTGAGCATGTGCAATTTGCAAAATTCACCAGTATGAAATCTGTGTAAGTACAGTTGGTAGAACTTTCTAACTTTTCAGTAGATTTCTATAATAAAGGAAGCTTTGATAGCTGTTTTGTTTTTTTCGTAAGATTTCTGAAAAAAAATCAAATTCCGAAAGCTTAATTAAGTTCACAAGTGAGAACATAAGGAGGAGGAGCAGGGATAGGCCATTTGGTCTCGAGCCTGCTCCACCATTCAATAAGATCATGGCTGACCTTATTGTGGAATCTGCTCCTCCTTACCTGCCCGCTCACCATAACCCTTTTCTTTACTGTTCAAAAATTTATCTGAGCTTGTCTTAAAAGCATTCAACGAGGTTGCCTCAACTGCTTCACAGGGCAGGGAATTCCACAGGTTCACAATCCTTTGGGTGAAGAAATTCTTCCTGAACTTGGTCTTAAATCTGCTCCCCCTTATTGTGAGACTATGCTGCTTGGTCTAGTTTCGCCTGTCAGTGAAAACAGCCTCCCTGCTTTGGTCTTATCTATTCCCTTCATAATGTATGTTTCTATAAGATCTCCCCTCATTCTTCTGAATTCCAATGAGTATAGCCCCAATCTGCACAGTCTCTCCTCATAAGCCAACCCTCTCAACTCTAGAGTCAACCCAGTGAATCTCCTCTGCAACCCCTCAGTGCTAGTATATGCTTTCTCAAGTAAGAAGACCAAAACTGTACACAGTACCCAGGTGTGGCGTCACCAGCACCTTATACAACTGCACCATAACCTCCCTGTTTTTCTTGTCTTTCCCTTTAACAATGAAGGACAAAATTCCATTTGCCTTCTGAATTACCTACTGCACCTGTTAAACCAACCTTTTTTGTGATTTAAGTGTGTGACTGTCATCAGCCTCAAAAATCATGATTTGTTTATACTTTGAGTGTATGCCACACCATGCTGTACTGGATAGGAGCAGGCCATTCAACCCCTCAAGCCCACACCACCGTTTGACAAGGTCATGGCTGATCTATTTGTGTTTCTTCTACGTTCCTCTTCACCCCAATAACCATAGGTTCTTAGCAAGGAAGTCAATCAGTTACTTCTAACTGGATACAAGGAATCAAGCAGTTGACGTGCTGTGTAGTGAAGATTTGTGGGCTTTTAAGACACACCCACTATGTCAGATGTTGATGAACTTCAAAATAGTGACCAGCCACACACAAGCTGGCAATTCACTTTTTTTATGGCAGACTTTTATTTTGGAAGGACTTAATCTCTTGAACTGTTGGGACTTACTCTTAAGCCCCACAACCTGGAACTCCTTCCTAGTTCCCATATTCCAGCCATCAATGATAAGAAACCTGTGAAAAATGACCGAGATTATTCAAATAATGCATTAGGAGCAATGTGATAATATTTTATGTTCTTATTTTGGATAGCACACTTTGAAGTTTTGTTATTAATCTAAAACAATTAGGTTTATTATTTGCACTCAAAGTTCACAGGTACTAGGATTATTTAACCAATGCAATGGGTAAAAAACTGGATTGATGCACGCTAGTGTTTTTCATGACTTCAGAACATCCCAAAGCATTTGCAGCTGATGAACTACTTTTGAAATGTAATCTAGGAAAACTAAAAGTGAGCTGATTTCTTTTATTATCAACTTTATGTTGAAGAAGTAACTTAGTACACTGACTTGTAAATTACTAAGTATAATTTCAAAAATGCTGGCAAGTTATACCATACAGCCTTCAGGGAGTACACAACTACAGGTTCGAAAGATGATAGATTAAATATTGTATAATGCTGCTATCGTTGTAAATCAGAAAAATGTTTTATAATGAGCAATGACTTGCGCTTGCCTTTATCTACTTATTTTCACAGAGAGAGCAAAGGGAACAATGGACAAGAGAGCAGTGGAGAGAAAAATGAGGGTGAGCACATGCGACCAAGGGAGGATAGGAAAACAATGAGTTACGGAGATTGAGATACAGCAAGATAAAACGTGCCTTTCCCCAGTTAATGGAAAATGTCAAAGAATGAACCCCACATGTTAAAATATAAGGAGGGATTATTAGGATTGTATTCCCTAGATTTAAAAGATTAAAGGATGATTTTAATAAAGCTTTTTTTAGATATTTGAAGGCAACATAGAGTAGCTAGAGGAAAAAAATATTTAAACTGTCTAGGGGAGTTAAAGACTAGAGGCCATAGTCTACAAATTAGAGCCAGGTGTTGTCCTGTAAGTTAGGTCAGCTGACACCATGGATAAGGACACTTAGATTCGAATTATTGTACAACAAAACTCCTTTATTGTAATCTACTAAGTTACCACAGACATATCAAATTACTGCAAAACTTTAGTACACCAGGTATCAACTTTATGGACAAAGTATTCACCCTCTGACTGACTTTTTACATACAAAGTAACTAACCTCTGATCTACTTTGTTATACAGAAAGTATTCAAAAGATGACAAAACTTCATATATCCAAACTCATGACTTGGACTTAAGCTCATCTCACCAGAGGTCTCTATCATATTCCCTCCCAATAGGCTTTGTTCCGAACCCTGAGTCCCAGACTCGGGATCTTGCCAGTTTTTCTGCAGTGGTTGATGCTGGGTTACTGCTGCCTTTGTCTCAGAATCTCTCCTTCTGATACAGATGTTGCTGGTAATGATCATGCTTCCAGTCATGTACTCCCAGAACATGCACTAACCAATCACTGTCATTTTGATCATGAACGCTAAAGAGTCATGCTGCTGTCAGGGGTTGTAATTCTCTCAGGAGCACAATATAGGGGTCTGTATTCAATCACTGTGTTCCAGGCAAAGCGACAACCACTGTCCAGTCAATTCCCATGCTTATTCAAAGGCTGTACATTCTGTTGCTGCTCCCACAATCCCTAGCCTGATCCAGAATTAGCTCTTTTAACCATTAGGCTTTGCTGGTGTCTTCGTGAATGTCCATCAGGCTGTACAGACCTTTGAGGACCGAATTTATAAAATTCATCTAGACATACAATGGTAAAAGCTTGCAACTCTTCAGTGAAGAGCAGTTAATAGTAGATCTGTTAATTGTAAATCTGAGGTCATTGGATTTTGTGATCCAAGTTGTTAAGCATTGAGTGATATGGTGCAAGGCTGTGTATATGGAGTTCAGTTTGCAATTCAGCCATAATGCAACAGACTTGAGGGACTAAATGGCCTACTCCTGCCTGCATGTATGTTCCTATACTTCTAAGGAGGAAGATAAACATTCTGTGAGGGACATGCAAAAATGAACAAATTAATCCGAGGCTTGCAAAAAGTGACAGTTGAAAAAGTTGTTGCTAAGCTCAATTTTTAATCAAAAGCAAAGTACTGCAGTTACTGGAAGCTTGAAGTAAAAATTGAAAATGTTGGAAACACTCAGCATGTCTGACAGCATCTGATGAAAGGTCATGGTGTTGAAATGTTGACTGTGTTTCCCTTTCCAAGGGTACCCTGCTTTTCACAGCATTTTCTGTTTTTTTTATTTCATTTGCAAGGTTTTCAAAAAGCTGTGTTCTATGTGTCAACCTGTTTAGTGTTTGAAGTGGATTTTCAGGTAGTTACTATAATTGGCAGGTTCTCCCACTTACAGTTTTTAAAATTAGAGCATGGATTAATTTGTAAGTAGAACTTGTATGAGCAGCTGTAACAATTGGCTGGCAAACACCCTCTGCTAGACAGGTTGGGAAAGGTGCAGAACACTGGTACTCTAAAGCATAATGTTGATTCAAAATTGAAATTTCATGCAAAGTGCTTGTTATTACAAAGCAGTGTCTGCCCTGTGAATTACCATGAACAGTGTCATTGCATCTAGTACTTTTTGATCATCACAGCTGTCAATAACAATTTTGCTATCATGCTTCTGGAGAAACGTATTTTAAAATCGGTTGCAATTTAGGGAACAATAGAAAAACTATTTGCAAATGACAGAAAATGTGTGGTCTGACTGAAATTAACAATCCTTTTTAAAGGTCAAAGAAAATCATTCAATTGGGTACTTTTTGACTTTTCAGTCCGACAGCAAATGCCTTAGAATCCTGATGTCTTCTGTATCTGTCAAAATACTTCACAGCTAGTGAATTACTTTTTCAAGTCATTGATTTCTGAACAAACATGGCAGTTAATTTGATCGCAGTAAGGCTGCACAATGAAAATGAAGTGTGGTCAATTAATCTTTTTCAGTGGCATTGATTGAAGGCTGAATGTTGGTCAGGAAATAGGAATTCCTCATATTGCATGGCAGATTTTTATTTTGGAAGGACTTAATCTCTTGAACTGTTGGGACTTAAGGCTAAGTCCTACAACCTGGACCTCCTTCCTAGTTCCCATATTCCAGCCATCAGTGATGAGAAACTTATGAAAAATGACTGAGATTATTCAAATAATACATTTGGAGCAATGTGATGATAATATTTTGGACAGTATGTTCTGGAAGTGGAATTTAAACCAACAATTGAAAGTGCACAGAGGTCTTGGGAAAGTTGTAGGGTTGGAGGAGGTTACAAAGGTAGAGGAGTGGTGAGTCTTTTGAATATAGGATGAGAATTTTAAGTTCAATCTATTGTCACGTGAGGAGCCAGTGTAGAATCATAGAAACCCTACAGTGCAGAAAGAGGCAATTCAGCCCCTCGAGTCTGCACCAACCACAATCCCACCCAGGCCTTATCCCCGTATCCCTACATATTTACCGGCTAATCCCTCTAAGCTACGCATCTCAGGACAATAAGGGGCAATTTAGCAAAGCCAATCAACCTAACCCGCACATCTTTGGATTGTGGGAGGAAACTGAAGCATCCAAAGGAAACCCACATAGACACAGGGAGAATGTGCAAGCTCCACACCGACAGTGACCCAAGCCAGGAATTGAACCCGAGTCCCTGGAGCTGTGAAGCAGCAGGGCTAACCACTGTGCTACTGTACTGAGTGTAGGGGTGATGGGTAAACAACACTTGGTGCTGGTTATGGGTACCATATTTTGGAGAAATGAATACTTCCAATTATCAATTTTGGAACATCTCTTATCAAAAATGGCTGCTAGCAAATCTTGTAAATAGACTTAGATACTTTGGCTTGTTTCCTCAGTCAAATGATTAAAATCAGTCAGGTTAAAAAATATATATATATATAGCTTCCAACAAATGAGTAGAAACGTAAATTGCATTAATAAGTACAGCTTAATTATAGTATAGTGCAACTCCTGAAAAGTATAAATTTTGCCCCTTAATGCCTAACCTTTATCAGGAGCCTAGGTTTTTAATTTGGCTCTGAGGCTCTTATACGTGTTACTAGTGTAGACATTATCTTATTTTAGAGCTATCTTGATAATGCTACAAAACCATTATTTTGAAAAACACCTGTTTTTGTCTCATCAACAATTACCTTTCTGAAAAAATTAAATAGACAAGGATTCTTGGAAAGTAAATAAATGCCTTCTTGCAAGCATACTTGAATGAATGTTTTTTTTATTGCCCTTTAACTTGTGTGCCTTGTCTGCTGGCAAACCAATTTTTGTGGACCCCCGCAGAATAATTTTAAATTCCCTGCTGTGCACCATCTTCACCTGCCCCCCCCACCATTTTATCACACTTTAAAGTAAAAAATGAATGCACAAAGTTACAGAAGTGAAATTAAATATTGAAACACAATTAAGTGAAGGAGAAAGTGGGACTAAAATAAAGAAAACCTTGCATTTATACAGAGCATTTTTTCACGATTGCCCTATGTCTCAAAGTTCTTTACAGCCAAATTACTGTTGTAACATAGGAAATGTGGGCAGTCAAAAATTCTAAGTGTTGTGTTGTATTTTTGTTACAGTATGTTCCGACCCATCATTATCATTCAATTCCTAGGTCCTTAAAGATCTTGAATATTTTAACATCTGATCTTAAACATAAAATGCTGGAAAAGCTCAGGTCTGACAGCATCTGTGAAGGGAGAATAGAGCCAATGTTTCACCTACATCCTCATCATTTAATCGACACTTTTACCATCTTTCTCAACTTCTTCATACTCATATACGTTCCCTTTGTTCTTTGTGCCCCCTTGCTCTCATAATATAAATCTTTTCTGATTTTCTTTGCTCTTAGTTCTGACAAAGGGTCATCCAGACTCAAAATGTTGGCTCTATTCTCTGTCTGCATGTACTATCAGACCTGCTGGGATTTTCCAACATTTTCTGTTTTTGTTTCAGATTCCAGCATCTGCAGTATTTTGTTTTTAAACAATTCTAGCCAGATGCTTTAGCTTCTTTCAGAAAAGAGAAACCATTTTGCTGATAAAGTTGGTCCAAAAAATGGGGAGTATTCAAACAAAGACTGTTAATAGTATTTTTTCTTAATTTTTACATTTTGCAGTAGTTAGCTTCATCGTTGAAATAGATATTTGTAGTTGGATGAATCAAAAACATGGACTATTTATTGGCTTTGTGTTTTACGGGTGGGATACCAATTCCTGAGATGCTGTTTTACGGTGATGTCATAGGTAAAAGGAACATTGTTGGAGTATAAAAGCTACATACAGAAAAAAGTGATTTTTGTGCAGTTTAGGTGCTTGTTGGCCAGCAATGAGATGCTTTAAGTAATTGATGTTTTCTTTTCAGAACTTGGGAGGCTTTGAGTAGCTTTATAAACAACAATTTATGTTTGTCTGAATGAAAATACTTTCATGTATTTTTCTGTAATGTAAGCATTGTGGATTTAAGATTATTTCTATTCAACGATAACAGTTGTTAATTATTTCAGCTCTATATTCAAGGAAACCCAAATGCAAAAGTAAATGGAGCTGAATCATTTGATGTAACACAGTCTTCTCTAAAGTTGAGTCGCTACTTTTATGGGAAAGTATTTCAATGGATCCTGAAATGAAGTGGCAATGATTACGGCAATTTTACCTCCATTTGCTTTGACAATAAAATGAACAAAGCATATACAATTCTAATTTTCACTCATTCCTGAACCTCTGCAGAGTGGCAATCGGATTCTAGTTATGTTTCTAAAGTTATTTGTAAAAGCTATTCCATATCCCTGTTGCAGTACAGCCAAGCTCTAATTCTTGCCACACAAACATTCCTTTTAATATATCTTCTCTACATCTCCATCCTTCTCAAATGTACTCTTCGTTATTCCTGATTAGTACTATCTTCTCTTAAGCTAATTGATCAAAAAATCATACTTTCCAATCTTCTTTTAAACCATGCTTTTCCTCAGCTGCTTCCATCAGTGATTCACTTCCAGCTTTTACACTTCATTCATCAGGATACTTTTTGTCTTGACTGTTATACAAACTCCTCATAGTTGCTTTAACCATTGATTCCAAGACTGTATTGAGACGACACCGCTTAAGATTTACCTCTGAAGTATTCTTTTCCCCCTTAAATCTAGATGCTGCAGCTGTCTCTTCAATCCCAAACAATTTATCTGCTTTTCCCTTGAATCCTCCTGAATTAATATCTTGTTCAACTTCTTGATCTCTGTTCACTTCTTCAGCCTTCCTAAGACAATCTTTCTGTCCCAATTCTATGGTTGTCTGGTTCTTTGGGAAGTCTACCTTTTTGCAGCCCATTGACTTCCCAACTTCTGGCAGAGTTAAGAGATGTTCACTCCCCAGCTTCCAGTCTTCAACTTCGAAATATCCAGCTAAACACAAATAGTCTTCCTACCTTTTTTAAAATCATCCCTGGTTGCCCAATACCAAACCAGGTCCCTGATGCTGAGAGGCTGTAGTGCTAACCACTGTGCCACCCCGTACCAGGTGCAGGAATAGCTGTGTTGGCATCTGTATGAGTCTGCATATGGGCTGGTGCCATAGAAATGATGACTGAAATGGTGTGTTATCCGTTGATGCAGAAGGTGATGGTGATTGTGAACATAGTTGTTTGGTTGTGAGGCATTACTGTGTACCATCACCCTTTCACTGTATCGCAATACAGTGTCAGGATAAAGTATGACAATCATGAAATCAAGAACACAAGCATAAGGGATCAAAGTTCACCATTAATGAAGAAGTTCAGGAAAATAATAACTATCCACAGAGTTTGAAAAGGCAAAAACCATTACAGAATTGTCAAGCAACATTCAGAATCCATCCAGAATTTCACTGAAGCAATACGTGTGCCAAATCAAAAATCAACTGGTCATGGCCACATGCAGGCTGAATCCTGACTTTTTAACCTGGTGTTAGAGGGCCGAGTCAATGACATCTTGAACATAGTGCATTTTGTTTTCCAATGTGCATTGCAGGAGAACTTTTACTCATGTTGGTTGCGGCAGAGCCTTGGAGTAGGAATCGTTATGCTGATGAGGGCAGCTCTGGTAGATTTCACAGGCTAAGGAATGTACTTGGTAGTCTGTGCGATCTCATTGACATTTCCCAAAAAGGGTCTTGGCTCAGCAAACTGCCTGTTCCATCAAACTGTTTAACTGTGGATATAAGGGGCTGCATGTAGTCTGCTCAAAGTTCCACCCACATATGAAAGTTGTGAAATTCAGTGGAGATGAATTGGCGAGTGTTGTCTGTAGTAAGTCTCTATGCATGTCTCTTTAAGCTTGATTTTTCCTGTTTTACTTGTTATGTTTGATGGGTAGTTGAGTTCAAACCACCGGAATACAAATTAACAAAGTTTGTGTTGCTTACCATTCCACTGAAAGAAGTTAGCTGCTATGAATGTTCTGGGAGGTCTGGACTTCATGAGGATGCAGTGGTTCCTTTGCTTGATGCAACTCGAATTCATTGCGTGGTGTGTATCTGGAGGTTTCCCTTTCCATGTCTACGTATGTGGGCTAGTACAGTGATTCCTTGGCCATATATCTGGCTGATTGCAACTTGGGGTCTTCTATTTCCTCCTCTGGCAGACAAATTACTTAAATTTTTTGACGGCCTCTGGGCCTGAGACGTTTAATAGGGTAAAAGTCAGTACCTTAATTGACTTATCAAAGAGTGCAGCACCACAGCGCCACTCCTCCTGCAGCATTTTCATCAAAGACAAATGTGCTGACGCAGTGAAGTCCTTGTGCCAAACTGCCAACTCCTGACAGCATGTAGAATATTTTGTATTCCACAAACCACCAACATCAAGGACTTCCAACAAAGTTGGTTTATTCCCAAGCTCAATAGCTACATACATGAAATCCTGGGGATAGCTCCAGCCATGTGACCACCAAACCACAAAGGATTTTCACACCACATTTGAGCATTCACCAAAAGATGTTTCTCTTGTTCTGAATCACCTTGGTGGCACCAACAATACATTACAGTGTCTTTTCCCAGGCTATCTGGTCTGTCTGTACCATAATGATGGCGACACAGTGATTAGCACTGCTGCATCAAAGTGCGAGGGATCCAGGTTTGATTCCAGCCTTGGGTGACTGTGTACAGAGGTTGCATGTTCTCCCGTGTCTATGTGGGTTTCCTCCGGGTGCTCCAGTTTCTTCTCAGTCCAAAAATGTGCAAGTTAGGTGGATTGGCTATGCTAAATTGCCCCATAAATGTCCCAGAATGTGTAGGTTAGGAGTATTAGTGGGATAAATGCAAGTGGTTATGTAGATAGTCTGTGTAAGTTGTTCTGTCAAAGAGTTGGTGTAGCCTCAGGCTGAATGGCTCCCATCTGCACTGTAGGGTTTCTATGATTCTATGATAACAGGAGTTAATCAGAGATTTTATAACCTCAAACAACTGAAATACAAAAAAAAATGATCTTATAAGTTATAGGAGAGATTTCCTCCCCTGCTGTGAGGACTTACAGGGCCCTAGCCACTACCTCCACTTACCCATCTCTCTTCAATGGCACTGGTCATTTTAACTATAGTTTATGATAAAGGATACCAGGTGAAAAAGTCCATCGCTATCTGTGCCAGGATTATAAAACAAGAAGACAGATAATAATTGCACAGCTTTAGTACCGTGAAACTATACACTACACTCCTTAGAAATGGGAAATACGTTGTGAGATGCTTTCCGCTAAGGGTAAATGGATGTCTCTGAATTTATCAGGGTAACAAGTAAACATCTACTACCATGCTCACTCATAGAATTGCCACAATCAATGTGATAAATCATGTAAAAGGATCAATTAAGAGATGAAATTGCAGGGGATACATTCATGGATTAACTGAGAACTGCAGAATATGACTCTAAACAGGATAATAAGCAAAATTCATCTTAAAGCTCCATTATAGGATTGCCCCATCAATATGAAAAAGCACAGTACAGGATTAACTGTCAAGGATTAACAAATCTCGACTTTTGCAATGTAACAGGATAACAGTGACAAATGCTCATGTTATCATACCCGTTGTCATATTTTATCCTGACAATCATGAAATCAAGAACATAAGCATAAGGGATCAAAGTTCACCATTAATGAAGAAGTTCAGGAAAATAATAACTATCCACAGAGTTTGAAAAGGCAAAAACCATTACAGAATTGTCAAGCAACATTCAGAATCCATCCAGAATTTCACTGAAGCCTTTGCACCTCTGCCGATCAACATACTGAACCCCTGGTGGGCGGTGAAGACTATTGTGTCTGGTCACCTCCCAGCCCTTCTTGATGAACACAGAAGACAAGACAACATAACACCAGTTGTTGGAGTCTTCCACCAACACCAGGCCTCGAAGACCATACAGCGTGCTGCATTAAACTCTCAGCCTACAAATCGAGAGTGTGGTAGCAAGTTGGCCATTATCCCAAGCTCGGGCACGTGGATGCTCCTCCTCTGGCCTCATCTCGCCAAATCAATCAGGATGTTCAACGTATCGTGCAGCAGAATTTCCAAGGACTGAAATTGAGCCCCCACTGAGGAAACTGCCCTCTTGACTGACAGAATTCTCTTCCTGCTTCAACCATAGGATATCTTGTAGTTCATCAATGTCAGCATCAGCAGTCTGTGCCAATGTGCTGAGACAGTCATTCACAACTTCACTCAATGGCAGCCACCATTTGAAGTGTAGGCGAAGCCACCACTCAAAACCGGACCCTACTGTAGCCGTCTCCAGTTGCCTCAATCAAACAAGAATTTTCTTGACACAACTTGGCTCCCCGTCACCAAAACTTAGCCAGGATTTTATAGAGTCAGAGGTTTACAGCGTGGAAACAGGCCCTTCGGCCCGACTTGTCTTTTTGCCACCCTTTTTGTAACCACCTAAGCTAGTCCCAATTGCCTGCATTTGGCCCATATTTCTTTGTATCCATCTTACCAAAGTAATTGTCTAAATGCTTTTAAAAGACAAAATTGTACCCACCTCTATTGCTCATTCTAGGGTTACACTCGCCACCCTCAAATTGCCCCCTGGACCCTTTTGTCTCTTCTCACTATAAACCTATGCCCTCTAGTTTTAGACTCTCCTATCTTTGGGAAAAGATGTTGACTATCTAGCTGATCTATATGCCTCATTATTTTATAGACCTCGATAAGATCACCCCTAAGCCCCCTACGCTCCAGGGGGGAAAAAAAACTCCCAGTCTATAAAGCCTCTCCTTTATAATCCAAACCATCGTGTCCTGGGAGCATCCTAGTTAGCCTTTTTTTGAGCTCTTCATTGTTTAATAATATCCTTTCTATAATAGGGTGACCAGAACTGTACACAGTATTCCAGGTGTGGCCTCTTCAATGTCTTGTAGAACTTCAAGACATCCCAACTCCTGTATTCAGTGTTCTGACTAATGAAACCAAGCATGCCGAATGCCGCCTTCACCATCCTGTCTACCTGTGACTCCACTTTCAAGGAGGTATGAACTTATATCCCCAGATCTTTGAACTAAAACTCTCCCCAACACTACCATTAACTGAGTAAGCTCTACCCTGGTTCGATCAACCAAAATGCATCACCTCACATTTATCTAAATTAAACTCCACCTGCCATTCATCAGCCCACTGGCTCACTGATCACGATCCCGTTGCAATCCTAGATAACCTTCTTCACTGCCTACTTTGCCACCAATCTTGATATCATCTGCAATCTGACTAACTATGCCTCTTAAATTCTCATTCATCGGACCCAGCTCTGATCCCTGAGGGACACTGCTGGTCACAGGCCTCCAGTTTGAAAAACAACCATCTACAACCACCTTCTGTCTTCTGTCATCAGTAAGAAGTCTCTCAACATTAGGTTAAAGTCCAACAGGTTTATTTGGCAGCACAAGCTTCGGACTTCTTCGGGCGAGTGAGGAGTTGTGTTCACAAACAGGCCTATAGAGACACAAACTCAATTTACAAGATAATGTTTGGAATGCGTGTCTTTACAGGTTATCTGTACCTTTTTAAGAATTGATTATGTGAGTGGAGAGGGTTAAGCTCAGGTTGAAGAGATGTGCATTGTTTCCAGCCAGGACAGCTAGTGAGATTTTGCAAGCCCAGGCAAGTCATGGGAGTTAGGAGAGTGGGACAGTTGAGGCCATCCTCATGTGTGCAGAACTTGGCTATCAGTTTCTGCTCAGCGATTCTGTGTTTGTTGTGTGTTGTGAAGGCTGCCTTGGAGAATGCTTACCTGAAGATCAAAAGCTAAATGCCCGTGACTGCTGAAGTGTTCTCTGACCAAAACGGAACATGCCTGCCTGGTGATTGTCGAGCGGTGTTCATTCATCCATTGTTGTAGTGACTGCATGGTCTCCCCAATGTACCTTGACTCAGGACATCCTTTCCTGCAGCGTATTATGTAGACAACATTGGTTGAGTTACAAGAATATGTACTGTGTGCCTGGTGGATGGTGCTCTCATGTGAGCTGATGGCATATCTTGCAGAGGTTGCTGTGGCAGGGTTGTGTGGTGTTGTGGTCACTGTTCTCCTGAAGGCTGGGTAGTTTGCTGCGGACAATTGTCTGTTTGAGGTTGTAGGATTGTTTGAAGGCAAGGAGTGAGAGTGTGGGCATGGCCTTGGGAGATGTTTGTCTTCATCAGTGACATGTTAAAGGCTCTGGAGAACATGTCATAGCTTCTTCACTCTGGGGAAGTACTGGACACTCTGTCTGCCGTGTCCCGTGTTTGTCTTCTGAGAAGGTCCTGTGCGGTGAAGAAGTCTTGTTCGAACCTCTGCATAAAAATATTGGTGTATTGAGGTGTGAATTTAGTCTCCATGGTTGTTCCATGCCTGGTTCCGAAGAATGGGGTTGTTGAAGGTGAAGACATTGTGGTCCAGAATGAAATGGATGAATTGTAGAATTGCATCTGGCGATCCTACCATCAGACTCACCATAGACTACTCTCCCAAAATCAGTTGCATTCTCGGACACACACATTTCCATTAAGGACGGTCACCTCAGCACTTCACTGTACCGCAAGCCCAAGGATAACCTCAAGATGCTCCACTTCTCCAGCTTCCACCCTAAGCACTTTAAAGAAACCATCCCCTACGGACAAGCCCTCCGTTTACACAGGATCTGCTCAGATGAGGATTGCAACAGACGCTGAAAGACACCCTCATACAGGATACGGCGCTCAACTCATTGATCGACAGTTCCAATGTGCCATAGCGAAAAACCGCACCAACCTCCCAGAAGACAAACACGGGACACGACAGACAGAATACTCTTCGTTGTTCAGTACTTCCCCAGAGCAGAGAAGGTACAGCATCTTCTCCGGAGCCTTCAACATGTCATTGAACATCTCGCCAAGGCCATTGCCACGCCTTCAAATAACTGCACAACCTCAAACAGATCATTGTCTGCAGCAAACTAGAAGAACAGTGACCACGACACTACACAATCCTGCTGCAGCAGCTACTGCAAGATGTCGGATCATTGACACGGATTCCATCATCTCATGTGAGAACTCCGTACACAGTACATGCTCTTGCGACTCTGCCAACGTTGTCTACCTGCAGGAAAGAATGTCTTGAGGCATGGTACATTGGAGAGACCATGCAGATGCTACAACAATAGATAAATGAACGCCTGCTTGACAATCACCAGGCAGGCGTGCTCCCTTCCAGTCAGGGAACACTTCAGCAGTCATGGGCATTCAGCCTCTGATCTTCAAGTAAGTGTTCTCCAAGGGGGCCTTCACGACACATGACAATGCAGAATCGCTGAGCTGAAACTGATAGCCAAGTTCCACACACAACCAGGATCTTGGGTTCATGTCACACTATTAGTATCCCCCACGACTTGCTTGGGCTTGCAAAATCTCAGTAACTGTCCTGGCTGGAGACAATACACACCTCTTTAACCTGTGCTTGGCCCTCTCTCCACTCTGTACCTTTTTAAGACTTGATTACCTGTAAAGAGTCGCATTCCAGCCATTATCCTGTAAATTGACTTTGTCTGTATATGTATATGCCCTGTTTGTGAATAGAACTCCTCACTCACCCGAAAAAGGAGCCTGAGACTCTGAAAGCTTGTACTGCCAAATAATCCTGGTGACTTTAACGTTGTATTGAGCTTACCCAGTCCAACGCTGACATCCCCACATTCTGTCATCAAGCCAATTTTGTATACAATTGGTTACCTCACCGTCAATTCCATGAGATTTAATCTTATGCAACAACCTACCATGTGGTGCCTTGGTAAAGTCCATGTCGACAACATAAACTATACTGCCCTCATCTGCATTCTTAATTATCCTTCAAAAAACTCAATCAAATTCACGAGACGTGATTTTCCATTTGCAGAGTCATGCTGACTGTCCCTAATCAGTCTTTGCCCCTCTAAATGCTTGTAGGGCCTGTCTCTCAGAATATCTACTAACAACTTACCCACTACAGACATTAGGCTCACCAGCCTGTAGTTCCTAGGCTTTTCCCTGCAGCCCTTCTCAAACAAAAAGGCACAAAATTTGCCACCCTCCAATCTTCAGGCATCTCACCTGTGGTTGTTGATGATTCAAATCTCTCTGCTAAGGGACCAGCAATTTCTCCTCTAGCCTCCCACAACTGCTGGGATACACTTCATCAGGTCCTGGGGATTTATCTACCTTGATGTTCTTTTAAGATATCTAGCACCACCTCCTTTGTGAAACATACACTCCTCAAGGCTTCGCTATTTATTTCCACAAGTTCCCTAACATCCATGCCTTTCTCAACAGTAAATACTAATGAGAAATATTCATGCAGGATCTCACTCTCATCCTGATGAGAAATGTTCATTTAGGTTCTCAACTATTCTTCAAGATCTCTGTAGTGGTAGGAAATATAAACTTTTGAATGAAATGTATAAATAAATTTTTGTCATTAATGTAGGTATCATTCAAATTTTGGATAATTACTTTTTGAAGCCAGTTGTTGTGGGGCTGAAGACATGCCTCCATCAACTCACTGGATTATTATAGAGGGAGAATGATTTCTAACACAGGATTATTTTAGAATGGCACAGAAAAATTGTTAATGGTCCGGTAATAATCATTTTTGTCTTTTGTGCTTTCTTGTTAGAAGTTCCTGTTCTATTGTTAAATGGAGGTGTGTATTGGGAGGAAAAAAAATAAGGTGGAATGTACATGACACCTGCTTATCCTAACGTTGCTAGGATTTCCATGTTGCATTTTTTCCCTTCTGGAAATAGATGACACATCACTTCCAATATTTAATGTAATAAAGCAAGTACAGGAAATAGAATGCTGGAATACAAAGCTAGAACAAAAAATATAATACATAAATTGATATTTTTGTAATGCATTATTGGACTGTACTTGGAATACTGTTTACTCTTGACCAAAAAGCAAAAGAAAATTTTGTATATTGCAAAATGTGCAGATAAAGGCAACTAAGTTGGTGAACTTTACAGTCTAGAAAGAAAGGTGGTTCAGAATGATATTATTGAAGTAAAGAGTTCCACATACAAATATTGTTAAAATATCATGGGTGGCATGGTAGCATAGTGTTTGCACTGCTGCTTCACAGCTCTAGGGACCTGGGTTTGATCCCTGGCTTGGGTCACTGTCTGTGTGGAGTTTGCTCATTCTCCTCATGTCTGCGTGGCTTTCCTCTGGGTGCTCAGGTTTCCTCCCACTGACCAAAGGCGTGTGGATTTGGTCGATTTGGCCGTGCTAAAATTGCCCCTTAGTGTCCTGAAATGTGTAGGTTCAAGAGATTAGTGGGTAAATATGTGGGGATATGAGAGTAGGACCTGGGTGGGATTGTGGTTGGTGCAGACTCAATGAGCCTAATGGCCTCTTTCTGCACTGTAGGTTTCTATGATCATAACCTGGTGTGGAAAATAATCAAGAGGCTAATTGAATGTGGGCAGTCTATTAGTCTACAACATTCATATTCTGCTAAATGGCATTTAAGATATTTATAAATTTGCACCCTATTCCAGCTTTACAACCCTGGTTCCAATGTTATGAAATTCTGCGGCACGCATCTTTTTTATATTGTTTGGGTTGCTTGTGAAAGCAGAGAAATCAAAGAACAACACAGCACGGGAAACAGGCCCTTTGGCCCAATGAGCCCGTGCCGCCATTTTAACATTGAGTGCCTTCCTCGACCCATGACCTTTGTCTACACCTATTGGGGAAGACTCATTTAGGGATAATTTGTTACACCAATCAGCCTAAGAGCATGTTTTTGGGATGTGGGAGGAAACTGGAGCACCTGGAGGGAACCCATGCAATCACGGGGAGAATGTGCAAACTCCCGCAGACACCAGTCCAAATCCATGTATCTGCACAGCTAACAGTGATAGTCAGTGAGCTGTCATGTTGCCCGTCAGATGTCCAGTTTAAGCGTACACTAATGACGAGAAGCACTAGGCAACTCTCGAAGCAACATCCAAGAGCAGCCCTCGCACGACCTACCGCGTGTATGCCCTTTGTTGGTCAACAAGGCGGACTGAATCACCTGTGAAGTAAAAGAAAAGACATCAATGAACGTGCAAAACTTAGACATTTACAGAATCCCCAGAAGCACAGAAATAAAGCAAGTGAGCCATGAAATATGTTGAAGAGCCATAGGAATCAGTTGATTCCCAGAGACGTCCCAAAGCTCTTCTTCTTTATTTAGAAGAGTCTCCTGTATCCCTCCATTTCTATAGTCCGCTCATGTGCCTGTCTAAGTAAGCCTTAAACAATCCTAGCGTGCGTGCCTGCCTCCACCACCCAACTTGGCAGTGCATTCCAGGTCCCCACCACCCTCTGTGTGAAAAACCTCCCTCTAACATCCGAGTTATACCTCGCCCTAAGCCCGTGGCCCCTCGTAATTATTGTATCCAACCTAGGAGAAAGTTTACCACTGTTCACTTTATCTATACCCTTCATAATCTAATACACTTCTATTAAATCTCCCCTCATTCTCTGCCTTTCTAAGGAGAACAGCCCCAGTTTGCCCAATCTTTCCTTGTAGCTCACACCTTCCATACCAGGCAACATCCTGGTAAACCTCCTCTGCGCTCTCTCCAGGGCCTCCACGTCCTTCTGGTAGTAAGGTGACCAGAACTGGACGCAGTACTCCAAATGCGGGCAAACCAACATTCTATACAACTGCAACATTAGATGCCAGCTTTTATACTCTTTACCCCTCCCTATAAAGGCAAGCATACCATAGGCCTTTGTCACCTTCTCCACCTGTACTGCCACCTTCAAGGACTTGTGTACTTGCACCCTCAGGTCCCTATGCGTTTTTATACTCTTAATAGGCCTACCATTTATTGTGTAACTCCCCCCTGCATTCTTTCTTCTGAAACGCATCACCTCGCATTTATCTGGATTAAATTCCATCTGCCATTTCCCTGTCCAATATACCAACTTATCTATCTCCCACTGTATTGCCTGACACTGCTCCTCACTATCAGCAAGTCCAGCCATCTTCGTATCATCTGCAAACTTGCTGATCACACCACTTACTCTCTCTTCCAAGTCATTTATGTATATTACAAATAACAAAGGTCCCAGTACTGAACCCCACGGCACACCACTAGTAACAGACCTCCAGCTAGAAAAGGACCCTTCCACTACTACTCCCTGTCTCCTATTACCAAGCCAGTTCTCAATCCATCTAGACACCTGTCCTTGTATCCCATGAGCCTTAACCTTTTCCACCAACCTACCATGAGGGACTTTGTCAAATGCCTTACTGAAATCCATGTAGATGACATCCACGGCTCGTCCTTTGTCCACTGTTTTTGTCACCTCCTCAAAAAAATTCTACCAGATTCGTAAGGCACGACCTTCTCTTTACAAATCCATGCTGCCTATCACTAATCAAATTGCCACACTCTAAATGCTTATACATCCTATCCCTAGAATCCTTTCCAACAACTTCCCTACCACTGACGTCAAACTCACCGACCTATAATTACCTGGGTTATCCCTACTACCCTTTTTTTAAACAACGCTACCACATTCACTATCCTCCAGTCCTCTGGGATCTCACCTGTGTCCAAAGAAGAGACAAAGATTTGCATCAGAGGCCCAGCAATTTCATCCCTTGTCTCCCTAAGCAGCTTAGGATAAATGCCATCAGGCCCTGGAGATTTATCAGTTTTAATACTACCTAAAAACCATAACACTTCCTCCCTCGTAATAGATGTTTCCTCTAATGGATCTCCAACTCCCTCCAAGACAGTACTTGACAACAGGTCCTTCTCCTTCGTGAATACTGACGCAAAGTATTCATTCAGGATGTCCCCCGTTCCCTCGGACTCTAGGCATAGTTCCCCTCCTCTGTCCCTAAGAGGACCAATTTTTCCTCTAACCACCCTTTTTATTCCTAACGTAGGAGTAAAATGCTTTTGGATTTTCCTTAATCCTGTCGGCCAAGACCATTTCATACCCCCTTTTCGCCCGTCTAACTCCCCGTTTGAGCTCTCCTGCTCTCTCTATATTCCTCCAATGCTCTCTCCGTTCCCAGTTGCTTAGACCTAACATACGCCTCTTTTCCCCCTGACCAAGTCCTCAATCTCCCTAGTTATCCACGACTCCCTGATCCTACCTTTCCCATCCTTCCTCTTAACCGGCGCATGTCTTTCTTGCAACCGTTTCACCTGTCCCTTAAAAGACTCCCACATGCCGAATGTGGACTTGCCCTCAAACAACCTCTCCCAATCAGAATCTGTAAATTCCTGCCTAATCTGGCTGTATCTAGCCTTCCCCCAATTTAGCACCCTCCCCTTCGGACAGTACTCGTATTTTTCCGTTAGTACCCTGAAGTAGACTGAATTGTAGTCACTGTTTGCCACATGTTCCCCTTCTGCAACCTCGATCACCTGACCAGGCTCATTTCCCAGAACTAAATCCAGTATAGCCCCGTCTCTAGTCAGGCTAGCTACATACTGCTCCAAAGACCCTTCTAGTACACATTTTACAAATTCCTCCCTGTCCGGACCCCCAGCCCTAGGCACCTTCCAATCACCCCAGGGAGATTAAAGTCTCCCACTACAACAACCCTTTTTTTTTCTACACCTATCCAGAATTTCTTTACATATCCTTTCTTCCACCTCCCGTGGTCTAATTGGTGGCCTATAGTATACCCCTAGCAAAGTGGTTGCTTCCTTCCTATTCCTGAACTCCACCCACAGTGACTTATTCCCTGACTCCTCTAAATTATCCTCCCTCTGCACCGCTACAGTGTGATCCCTAACTAACAACGCCACTTCCCCTCTTTTTGACCCTCCTCTGTCACGCCTGAAACACTTTTATACCCAGGAATATTTAGCTGCCAGTCCTGCCCATCTTTTAACCACGTCTCTGTCACTGCAACCACATCTAAATTCCTTGCAAACATTAAGGCCTTAAGTTCATGTGTTTTACCTGTTATGCTTCTCGCATTTAAAACAGACTCACTCCAGACCTCCAGGCCCACTCGGATCCTCCCTCTCCTGGATGATTTTCCTCTCGTCTAATCTTACCCTGTCACCCAACTCGCTCCCAATCCCAGTGCCCACTGAGCTATTGGTTTCATCCCCCCACCCCCCACATTAGTTTAAACCCTGCCGAAACACTCCAGGCTAACTTCCCAGCTAATATATTCGTGCCCTTCCCCTCAGATTTTCTTGTATGAATTTGGCCAGAGGTATGGAGGAGAGACTGGATGATAGATCAACAGGCAGCAGTGGAATGGAAGCAGCAACTTGTCTTGGTTTTGAGGTGTCTCATTCAGATAGGCACATACACTAAGAACGTGAGAGCTCTGAACACACCAGCATCACGCTAGGCTCATCACCTAACGTATCTGTCTTGTTTAGTCCTTTACAATGACTTGTTGGCCGACGAATAACTTTAGACTAGTGGTTTACCACCACCTGGGGCCGCCAAGTAGATGCACAAAAAACCTGAAGGACACAAACCCATCTCCATTTTCTAACATTGTACCTTTGGTAAAAATTGGTTCTGACTAATAATGTTTCGACATGGTTTTTAGGAGCCGATTGTATTGCAAGTCTGATTTTGTGGTAACCAGTGGCATCACAAACTTGTGCCATAGCTCTTCAACCTTTTTTAATCCCTTTTGGTTGCTTTGCACTTTCTATGGAGGGACTTGTAGTACTGACAACCCGCAAAACCATAATAAATCAAGGAATTATCAATAAAATTAATTAGAGGGAAGAAGCTAGTTAGAATTAGAAATATCCAGGTCAGGCAGTATCCATGGAAACAATCAATGAACTGATCTGTTGGTTGTAGACCTTTTGTGGTGAAAGCTCATATATATATAAAAAAAATGCAAGACCAGACACAGAAGAAGTAATACATTGCAAGAAACTGCCACTATAGAGTCAGAAGTCTTGGTCATCACTTTTTGATTTGAACCTCTCCTGAAATATTTAATTGAAGATTCTTTTTATGCAGTTTTTCTTTTAGCTCGAGATGTAGGCAAAGGAGAGAATACATGTAGACTTGCTCCTCAATTGAGATTGTTTTTGCTTTGATGTGAAAACATACTTATTTGCTGATCAAGCAATTTCTTCTCGCAGGTGGACAATTAAGGTGTTAACTGATTTTTTTTCACTAAACTAAATGAGGTGTAAACAATAATCTCCTGATGAACTGGCCCATTCACTTTTAACATCTGCCTGCAATTAAATCGACAGCTTTGTTTGGCTTTGGTGGACTTAACCTAAAATTACTCATTCAAAGGACAAGTAATTTGATTAGCACCTGGAACCAAGTGAAATGCAAGTAGCACCATAAATCCACCTCCTTTTTTGTTATGTTCAGATTGGCCTAAAATGATTTGTATATTTCTCTTCTTTCCCGTTGTGCTGAGGAGACCAAGAAGCATTTAGATAAAATCAGATTGTAACACTTGTGCCTTTGTTCTTGAGTTCGTAGTTTCCATTTTGTGCTGCTCAGCATGTTTGGATAAAGTGTTTATACAGTAACTGAGTTTGTAGCTTGCATGCAATAAATAAATACTTATTTGCAGAAATAGGTTAAGGTTTAGAAAGCAATCTTTTAAACAGTTAACATTTTAAAATGTTTATGTCATTTCTCCACTTTATGGAGATATTCTTTGTAGTGAGAGGGAAGCCATGTTAAAGACTGGATTAAAGCAAATTACTGTGGATACTGGAATCTGAACCCAAAAGAGAAAATGCTGGAAAATCTCAGCAGGTCTGGCAGCATCTTTGAGGAGAGAAAAGAGCTGACATTTCGAGTCCAGATGACCCTTTGTCAAAGCCATGTTAAAGACATGAAAGTGTATCCTTTGTAATGTATACTACTGGAACGGGTTATTCAGCTCTCTGCTCCCACTACTTCATCTAACTCCATCAGCATAACTTTATATTCCTTTCCCCCTAATCTGCTTATCTAGCTTTCCCTTAACTGCATTGGCATTGTTTGCCTCATCTCCTTATGATGCTACATTTCACATTCTTGCCACTCTGGCTAAAGATATTTTTCCTGGTTCATTGATGACTAGCTTATATTTATAGCTGATAGTTTTGGGGTCTCCAAATAGGAACAGTGTCTCCTTGGCTACCCAAATTAATGATTTGGACAAAGGAGACTGAGAGTAATGTATGCAGTTTCATAGAATCCTAACAGCGCAGAAGGCTATTCAGCCCATCAAGCCTACACTGACAACAATCCCACCCTGGTCTTATCCCCGTAACCCCACATTTTTTACCCAGTTCAACTTGACACTGAAGGGCAATTTAGCACAGTCAGTCAACGTAACTTGCACATCTTTGGAGTGTGAGAGGACTCTGGAGCACCTGGAGGAAACCCATGCAGATATGGGGAGAACATGCAAACTCTGCACAGACAGTCACCCAAGGCTGGAATTGAACCCGGATCCCTGGCGCTGTGAGTCAGTAGTGCTGACACTGCCACTCTGTCGCCCTTTTGTTGACAGCTTTGTGGAAGACCCTCAAAGGCTGCTAAGAAATATAGATGAAATGAATGGACAACATGGTGGTAGGTGGAAGTGGGAAGTTATTCACTTATAAGAACAAAATATAATTTTTAAAAAGATGCGAGACTTTATAAATGTTGGTGTATGGAGAGACTTGGGTGTACTTTTAGAAGGATTGCATGCAGGTTCAACAAGCAGTTAGGAAATCAAATGACGTGGTCTTTATTGCACAGGTATTAAAATAGAAGAATAAGGAGATCGGTATTAATTCTACAGTGAGACCACAGTTTGCTATGTACAGTATTTGTCTCCATACTTTAGCAGGGATATACTTGAACTGGAGGTGATGGAGCAAATCATTTGTCCTGGTACTCAGCCTTTCATCATAAAGATAAGTGCAGGAAGAATAGGGTGGTGGTAGTGGGAGATTTTAATCTCCCCGGGGTAGATTGGAAGGTGCCGAGATCAGAGGGTGCTGACGGGGAGGAATTTGTACAGTGTGTAATGGAAGGATCCCTGGAGCAGTATGTGGATAGCCCGACCAGAGAGGGGGCTATACTGGACTTGGTTCTGGGGAATGAGCCTGGGCAGGTGGTTGACGTTGAAGTAGGAGAGCATGTGGCTAACAGTGACCACAACTCTGTCTGGTTTAAGATATTAATGGATAAAGATGAAGCCTGTCCTAAGGGGAGGGTGTTAAACTGGGGGAGGGCTAGATACAACCGGATTAGGCAGGATCTTAAAGATACGGACTGGGGTAAGCTGTTTGATGGCAGGTCGACGCTGGATATGTGGGAGTCTCTCAAGGGAAAACTAAAATCTTTGCAGGAAAGACATGTGCCGGTCAAGAGGAAGGATGGGAAGGGTAGGATTAGAGAGCCGTGGGTAACTAGGGATATTGAGGACCTGGTCAGGAGGAAGAGGGAGGCGTACATTAGATCTAGGCATTTGAGGACAGAGATAGCGTTAGAAGAATACAGAGAATGTAGGAGAGAACTTAAAAGGGGCATCAGAAAGGCAAAAAGGGGCCACGAAATGGCTTTGGCGGGTAGGATTAAGGAAAATCCTAAGGCATTTTACTCCTATGTTAGAAACAAAAGGATGGTTAGAGGGAAGATTGGTCCTCTCAGGGACAGAGGAGGGGAACTATGCTTGGAGCCTGGGGGAATGGGGGAGATCTTGAATGAATACTTTGCGTCGGTATTCACGCAGGAGAGGGGCCTGATGTCTGGTGCTGTGCTTGGGGAGTTTGAGGATCCGTTGAGGGAAATAGTCATCACAAGGGAAGAGGTGTTGGGACTTTTAGACAGTATAAAGACGGATAAATCTCCGGGGCCTGATGGCATCTATCCCAGGCTGCTAAGGGAGGTGAGGGATGAAATTGCTGGGCCTCTGACGCAAATCTTTGTCTCTTTGGACACAGGTGAGGTCCCAGAGGATTGGCGGATTGCAAATGTAGTACCGTTGTTTAAAAAGGGTCAGAGGGATAACCCAGGGAATTATAGGCCGGTGAGCTTGACTTCAGTTATAGGCAAGCTAATGGAGAGGATCCTCAAGGATAGGATGTATGAACATCTGGAGCGCTGCAATCTGATCAGGGATACGCAGCATGGCTTCGTTACAGGGAGGTCGTGCCTTACGAATCTAGTGGAATTTTTTGAAGAGGTGACAAAAACGGTTGACGAAGGACAAGCCGTTGATGTCTATATGGATTTCAGTAAGGCGTTTGACAAGGTCCCTCATGGTAGGCTGATAGAAAAGGTGAAGGCTCATGGGATACAAGGCCAGGTATGTAGATGGGTGGAGAACTGGCTTGGGAGGAGGAGACAGCGGGTAGTAGTGGAAGGCTCCTTTTCCAATTGGAGGTCTGTCACCAGTGGTGTGCCGCAGGGCTCGGTACTAGGACCTCTTCTATTTGTGGTATATATTAATGACTTGGAAGAGGGGGTAGGTGGTGTGATCAGCAAATTTGCTGATGACACTAAGATGGTTGGATTGGCGGGTACTGAGGAGCAGTGCCTGGCAATGCAACAGGACATAGGCTGGTAGATTGGGCAGATAGATGGCAAATGGAATTTAATCCGGAGAAATGCGAGGTGATGCACTTTGGCCGGAATAATGTGGAGGGGAGTTATACGATAAAAGGTAGAACTATCCGGAGTATAGATACGCAGAGAGACCTGGGGGTGCAAGTGCACAAGTCCCTGAAGGTGTCGGTGCAGGTGCAGAATGTGATGAGGAAAGTGTATGGTATGTTAGCCTTCATAGGAAGGGGTATAGAATATAAGAGTAGGAGTCTGATGTTGCAGCTGTATAGAACGTTGGTTAGGCCTCACTTGGAGTACTGCGTCCAGTTCTGGTCGCCGTACTACCGGAAGGATGTAGAGATCCTGGAGAGAGTGCAGAGGAGATTTACCAGGATGCTGCCTGGTATGGAAGGGCTGTCTTACGAGGAAAGATTGAACGAACTTGGGCTGTTTTCCCTTGAGAGACATCGGCTGAGGGGGGATCTAATAGAGGTTTATAAGATTATGAAGGGGATAGATAGAGTAAATGGTGGTAAGCTTTTTCCGCTATTAGAAATGGATAGAACGAGGGGTCACGGGCTTAGGGTGAGGGGGGCTAGGTATAAGACAAATATTAGAGGGCAGTTTTTCACGCAAAGGGTAGTGGGGGTGTGGAATGCACTGCCGAGTAAGGTGGTGGAAGCAGGCACGCTAGGGTTGTTTAAGAGTCACTTAGACAGCCACATGAGCGGTCTACATATAGGGGGATATAGCAGGCCTTACTAAACATTGTAGGCTTGGGATTCCGTTTTTGCCTCAGGGATGTTACAGTCTTTGCCTGTTTAATAATGAATTTTTTGTCTCCACAGGCATTTAAGTCCACCTTGTTGACCAGCAAGGGGCGTGCATGTGGCAGGTTGTAGTGGGCTGCTCTTGGATGTTGCTTCGGGAGTTGCCTATTGCTTCATGTCGTTAGTGTGCTTAAACTGGACCATCTCGAGGGCAACATGACAGCTCAGAGACTATCTCTGTTGCTGTGTGGACACATGGATTTGGGCCTGTGTCTGTGGGAGTTTGCGCGTTCTCCCCGTGGTTGCGTGGGTTTCCTCCGGGTGCTCCAGTTTCCTCCCACATCCCAAAGATGCGCTTTTAGGCTGATTGGGTACTAAATTGTCCCTAAATTGGACCTCCCTGATCCTCGCACATTAGGCGTAGACTAAAATCATGAATAGGTCACTGAGACAATGGGACGGCGGCACGGGCTCGTTGGGCCGAAGGGCCTGTTTCCTGTGCTGTGTTGTTCTTTGTTAAGACATGAAATTTAGAACATGGGTTAAATTTAAAAAAAAAAGTGATGATTTTGTGGAAAGATCCTGAATGTCTGAGTCTATCCAGTAAATCACAATGTTTCCTCTTGCTGGCCACAGCCTCATGATTAGAGATCAAAAAAAGGTAAGTGGATACGCTACATTGAGTATGTGTAAAGCTGAGATAAATAGATGTTTGGTGTCTTGGGGAGTTGAGGTGTACGGGGCGCAGGAAGGAATGTGGAGTTGAAGTTGAAGATCAGCCTTGATCGTATTGAATGACTGAGTTGGCCCAAGGGACTGTATGGTTTACTCTTCCATTTCTTACGTTATGATAAAAATAAGTAAAAGAGAAGATACTTAAAAGATTGTTGGCCACCCAAGTTAACTGGACTGGATGGAATACATCCTTGATTGTTGAGGAAAGTTAAGGTAGAAATTTCAGGAATTGACCTGACAACCACACAGCAGTCGTCCAATGTCCGTAATGAGAAACTGGGGCGCAACATTTAAAGCAAGGCTTCATCTTTTCTTTTAATATAAAAGTTCCTATTGCACTATTTTCAAAAGGGCTTGGTGAGTTATCCACAGTGTCCTGACCAATATTTATCTCTCAATCAAGACCATAAAAACAAGTCATGTGGTTATTACCATTTCATTAGCTGTAGAGCTTTGGGAAGTCCTGAGGTTGGAAAAAAGGTGCTATATAAATGCAAATCAAAAGATAAGAAGTTTGATAAGAGTAGTGCAATAATTTGTTTGAATGTCTTTTGGAAGTCCATTTAATAAAGTACCATATAGATTTTTTAGACACTAAAGGTTATAGATTAGTGACTGCTTGGATATAGAATTGGTTAAATAACAGAAAGCAGAGTCCTGGTGAATGCAATCCAAAACAAAAACCAGTGAGGTGAATGGTGGTGCTCCCCGAAGGTCAGTATTCGGACCATTGGCCTTTGTATATTACTGAAGCAGACTTTAGTGTACAAGGCATGTTTCCAAAGCTTTTAGATGTGAAACTCAAATGTAAAAAAAAATGAGGTGGATAATAAAGGACTTCAGTAGGACGTAGGCTGGGGAAATGGCACACACGTGGTAGATAAAATTTAGTGCAGAAGTATGAAGTGAAACGCATTGGTAGGAACAATGAATTGCATTGGTACGGACTAGACATGATTCTGAATGGGGTGTAGAAAGAAATTTTAAATACATATATCTGAATGTGACTAGACAAATTGAGGACGTTGCTAAAAATGCACATTGGATTCTTCACTTTGCTAATAGTGGAATAAAGTAAAAAAACAAAGATGTTTTGCTACACCTTTAGAAAACATTGTTTAGGCCTTGTTGGTGTATTGTGTTCAGTTCTGAGTGACACTCCAGGAAGGATACCAAGCTCCTGAAGAGGGCGCAGAAGAGATTTGAAAGGATAGTACTAATAATCATACAGTCACAAAAAGACACAGCACAGAAAGAGGCCATTCATCCCATGATTGTTTCAGAACTTTGGGAAAGCTATTCCCATTCCCCAGAGCCCTGCAAACTCTTCAAGTATTATCCAATTTTGTTTGGATGAGGAACTTCAGTTGTTTAGGGAGACTGGAGAAGCTGAGATTTTTGAGGTCGAGGAGATTTGATGGAGATGTTCAAAATCATGAATGTTTTGATAGAGTAAGTCAGAAATTACTTCCAGTGGCAGAAGGGTTGATTGTCAGAGGAAGAGGGTGCTAGCAGAAGAACATGAGGAAACCTTTTTGCACTGAGTTGTTGGGATATGGAATGCACTGCCTAAAAAGATGTTGCAGAAATAGGTTCGATCATGGCTGTCAAAAGAAAGTTGGATAATATTTGAAGGGAAAAAGTTTTTAGAGGGCTACAGGAAGGGGATAGCGCTTTCAAAAAAACCAACACAATCATCATTGACCAGGTGGTCTCCTTCTGAGCTGGATCTTTCTATAATAAGATCATTTGTTAATTTACATGCTGTGTAACAAACACAATTTTTACCCAATTTCACTCTGGGAACAAGTGTCAGCAGATGAATTGTTTGTGAAGTGGCAGCTCTTGACCTGTCTTACCATTATAATTGGAATTGCAGAGAGATGATTTAGAATATTAAAACTGGTGTGGTTCTGGGGTAAAAGACATATTTGCTGATGAAATTTTCTATTCTGTTTAATACCCCATTCACCTTGCAGGGTTTATGGGGGGAAAAAAGCCAATGTAGTCAAAGGCACTGTAATATTTTGCTGAATGTACACAGTGAATGTTCTGCTATCAGCGCTGTAACTGGATCTATGCTTCAACTTTATCTGCTGGATGAAGAACTTTTTTTTATCGGCCTGTTTATGGTTTTAGTTATGCATGTGTGACTTTTGCACTAACCGTATAACTTGTTGAATCTGTGTCACTCTGCTTATTATACTGCTGGATATCATTATCCTACTATAATGTCTATATTTGAAAATCTCACGAGATCAATTGTGCTACAACATTTTCTGCATTACATAGTGAAGCATTTTAACACAGCACTTTTAACTTGTAAAAAGAGTACTCATTGAGAAATTTACAACAAAATTTTAGATTCCCATTGCTGGGAGCTTATCTAAGTAGTATAAGTATTAATTCATAGCATTTAATTTTCCTGAAAGGTTTGCTTTGTTAATTAAGAACTTCATTGTTCTTCCTATTGGCTTGATTGTAAGGATTTATGACTTCTTTGACTTTCAAAAATTATGACGTGGAGACGCTGGCTTTGGAATGAGGTGGGCGTAGTAAGCAGTCTCTCGATACCAGGTTAAAGTCCGACAGGTTTATTTGGAATCACAATCTTTTGGAGTGCTGCTCCTTCATCAGGAGAGTGGCACATGCACATTGTTTGTACCTGTAAATACGTGCATTCCAACCATTCTTCACATTCTAATCTGTAATTATCTTGTAATTGTGTCTTTGCCTATATATGTTGTATTTGTGAACCTATCTCCACTGACCTGATTGAAAGAGCAGCGCTCTGAAAACTTATGATTCCAAATAAACCTCTCGGATTTTAACCTGGTGTTGTGAGTTTTTACTGTGCTCTCAAAAAAATAACTTGAGTTATATTAATATTAAAAATAAGCATAGGGTTAGGTGTAAGTGTTATATGAACTCCTGACTATAAGTGAGAGAAGCCAACATGAAACTGCAGTAAATATTCACACACAGCAACAAGCGGCACAATATTATTGAGCACTATTAATCCTCACAATGAGGGCTTAAGGGAACAAAACCTGTAAGCTTTACAAATAATAGAACATGCAAATCTTACCATTGGCATGATGTATGATCTGTCTTTAGCTCTTAGAATCCCTGACTCAGGACTTGTGCTCAAGTACTGATCTCAGGTTCTTGTTCCCAAGCACTGAGCACAATATTTATGCTCTTTACCTACATGATGAACTGCATATTTCTCAAACAGGTCTCAACTAATTGATTCAATTATAATCTAGTCTCAACTAATTGAATCCATTACAATCTTATCATATCGCATGCATCAGTTGCCTTCGTGGTTCCTCCAGCCAGAACCTTTTGTGTGATTTCCCACTATTGCCTCTTTCTATAGTCACACATCTCCGAGTTGATCAATTTCCCATCTTTCATTTCGTGAGTTGCTTGGCTTTAATTAACTATTAACCAACAGACTCCTGGCTAACCTCCTACATAAACCATTCAATGCCTTGAGCCTGTTCTGCCTTGAACCAGATCACGATCTGACATGTGGTTTAACTCCTCTTATTCATCTTGTTTCGTATTTCATAATATCCAACTTAATCAATATCAGCCTTGAAAAGTTCAATTGACCCAGTATCCAAAATCTTTTGGGCTGATGAATTTTAGATTGCCACAACCGTTTGTTTGAAAAGTACTTCTTGATTTCACTCCTGAATGACCCAACTCTAATTTTAGGGTACTGCCCTTTTGTTCTGGATTCCCTTAATTATCCCCTCGATATCCTCTTTGGATTTATGATTTCCGTGTTTAGATCAACTCAACTGTTTAATCACAAGGAAATACATTCATGCAACCAATCCATTGTAATTTATTCCTTTAAAGCTTTCAATCTTTCTGGTGAATCTGTGCTGTATTTTACTGAAGGCCAGTATACGTTTCCTGAGATTTGGTGTCCAGAACTGAAAACTACTACTGATGGGGTTTGATCAAGGTGTGGTAAAAATCATTGTTCAGCTTTTGAATTTCAGCATCCTTGATATAAAGCCCAACATTCCATTAGCCTTTTTAATTAGTTCTTGTGTGCTAGCTTCCAGCGATTTTGGGTGTATTTGCGCCTAAATCTCTTTTACTCTTCCACAGTTCTAGTTTCTCTCCATAAATGAAGTACTCCACTTAATCTTTTTCAAATGTAGCATGGATGAGATCAAACTTTGAGCTGAACATGCTGTATTCTGTTTATGTCCTTGTGTTGATGCTCCAATTTACTTTTCCTCAATATCATTTGAAATCTTGGGTGTGGGTTCTCGATTATTCCTCAGAAATCATTATATCTGGTGAAACGCCTAGGCTCCAGAAACAAAGTATCTTCTTTATGTTTGATCTTAACAAAAACTGAGATTTCAAAAATTGAAATGGAATGCGAATCTTTAGAGGCTCTGGTGCAAAAACAAAGAATAAAAGACAATATTGTGTTGAACTATTGAAATTAATATTTTTTGCAAAATCTGGAGTGATGTTCCTCTGTGCCTAAACCATGCATAGATGATTCCATTGAAACATAGAATCTTATGATGCCTGGCTATCTGTTGGCAAGAATGGTCCAAATTAAACCTACGTAACCCTTGTTCTCATTAAGTACATGTCCACTTGCTGTTTAAAAACTGTTGGTATTTGTTTTCATTGACTTTTCAGGTCATGTACACCAGAAATTTACACCCCTCTGAAGAAATTTCATCCTCATTTCCTTCTGCTTGATTTGCCAATTATTTTAAATCTATGATCTCTGGTTACCAAACCACTTTCTAGAGGAAGTAGTATCCCTCATAATGTTGAATATCTCCATTGCATCTCTTGTTAATCTGCTGTACTCTAAGGAGAGCAATCCTAACTTCTCCAATTTCTTCACATGACTGAAAAAGGTTAAGCAGCGTTTCACTTGCACCTCTTTCAATTTGACATATTGCATTCGCTTCTCCCAATGTGGTCTCCTCTTATATCGGAGAAAAGAAGGGTGATCGTTTTGCGCACAGACTGAAGATGCTCAGCTATCGGAACCCTGACCTTCCGGTTGATTGCTGTTTTAACACGCGGTTGTGCGTCCATGCCCACATGTCTGTCCTTAGCCTGCTGTAGCATTCAAGTGAGGCTCAGAACTGGAGGAACATCTTCTGGCTAGGTACTTTATAACCTTCCGTTCTCAACGTCGAATTCAACAACTTCAGATGATTTGCTCTATCCCACCTTGACCCCTTTGTCTTCCACTAATTTTCATCTGTCACAGTTACCATGTCAGTTTAGCTTCTCTGACGTTTGGCCATTTACGTCCTTTATTCTCTCTGTGGACAGCCACTAGCAGTCTTTTCCCCTGTTTCTGTGCCTATGACTCATCTTTCATTCCCCCACCCTGCAGTATAAATATCTACCACTTTCTTTGCCTTTTTAGCTTTGACAAAGGGTCATTTGGACTCAAAACATCAGCTCTTTTCTCTCCTTGCAGATGCTGCTAGACCTGCTGAAATTTTCCAGCATTTTCTCTTTCTCTGTTTGGTTCTCTTCGCATAACTAAACTCATTTATCTCTGATGCCATCTTGGTAAACCTCCTTTTATACTGTCTCTAGGCCCTTGAGATCCTTCCTGAAATAGGGTGACTAAATTGTCTGCTTAGCTGAGGTCTAACTAGACATCTGTAAAGTTTTAGTTTTAATTTTTGTATTTAGCCCCACTATTTGCAAAGCCACCAATGCCATAGCTTTCCTGACTGCCATATCAACTTGTCCTACTTTCTTCAAAGCTTTACAAATATGCACCCCCAGTCTCTCTGTTCTTGTAACCCTTCTCTCTCACAGCGGCAGTGGTTAGCACCATTGCATCACAGCACCAGAGATCCAGGCCTAACCCACCGCTTGGGTCAATGCCTGTGCAGAGTCTGCATGTTCTGTGTCTGTGTGGGTTTCCTTCAGATGTTCTGGTTTCCTCTCACTGTCCAAATGGTATGCTGGTTTGGTGCATTGGCCATGGTAAATTCTCCCTTAGTGTACCTGAATGGCGTGTGGCAACTGGGGAATTTTCACAGTAACTTCATTGCAGTATTAATGTGAATCTATTTGTGACACTAAAGTTTAAACAGTACCATTTAAGTTATATCACCTTGGGAGCATGAACCCAATAAAAATGAGTGTATGGTCTCTAATTGTTTCAAATGTTAACTGTCATAGTCCCAGCCCAACAGTTACGAATAAAAGTAAAATAGTGTGGATGCTGGACATCTGAAATAATAAAATGCTGGAAAAACTCACCTAGTTAAGCATCATCTGTGAGATAGAAACAGTTAACCTTTCAAGTTGAGTATGATTCTTGGGACTTCAAAAATCCTGCTAGGTGAATCTCCACATTCCTATTGGCAAGTGAGACATCAGAAATGCAAGTCTGTTTCCGAAGCAAGAAGGAAGACTCGCCTAATCTCTGGGAAATACTGGCTGGTGTAAAAGGTTAACATCAGGAACAAACATGATGTTGATGTAATAATGTCAGGTTGCATGTCTGTGAAATAAGTAACATCCTGATGAAGCTCCGATCTTGTGTGGCAGTCCAAAGCTTCACTACTTGCTGTGAATAAATAGTGGTCTTGAGCAACGTACTTTTGGGAGACTGGACAATCCTCGAACCTTGTCTAAACTCTAACCACACAACAAAACAGCTTGGAGACCCCTTCCCAAATCCATGAGATTCCCTTCATAGAGCACTGAAATAGACTAATAATGGCCTTGAAGTACCTCCATAATGGCAGTGATGCTCTCGGTCCAACAATGGATTCGAATAGCCTTCAGGATTTACTTAGCAACTCCTTCCTGGAGCCAAAAATGCACTCAGCTGCCTTCACCACAAGTAAATTCTGAACCTGGCGTGGAGGTATAGCTACGTTCAACTACCTTTTTAATGGATGTCAGATTATTACTTTGAAGTAATTATTGTATTCAAATTAAACGCTTTCTCTCGGGTTGACCAGTATATTACAAAAACAAGCCAACTCTGTCAAATTATACCTCCAATCCCCAACAAAACTCTGAAAACAAATTTCCAACTCTGCACAATGTTTGCATGCTGGTCAAATGTCAATTCAAAAAGTTTAAAACATTTGGGAACAGTTACTTGAGAAACAATGGAGAGAAGCATTGAAGAATAATTCCAGAACTACTCATTGAACCAGAATGCAGGAGGGACATTTTCAAGATGAGAAGTATGCTTTACTCCACAAATCCCATTCCTTTCTGGATTACCTGCTGGAAGGTATGTTGTTGAGTATTTGGTCATGTCCTTAAATTCAGCTGCTCTGGGAAGAGGGTAGTAAGCTGTAGTCAGCATGATTCAGTTTCCTATTTGCAGATTTGGACTTATGCTTGAACCTACTGGACAGCAAGTCCGTCCTCAGCATGTAAGCTATTCTTAACTACTCTTAATTGCAAAAATATGCTCTCCATTAGTGGCAAATAACAACTCTTCAACAAATTTGTGGGCAAAATGTTTGAGGTATATGCTATCTGGAGCAGGCGTAATTGTATGGAGGCTAATTGTAGCTTGAGCCCTTTCCAGACAGTGCATGTAATTCCAACTCTTCAAGACCATAATGGAGCTAAAAACAAACAATGCTTCCCAGGATCCTACAAAAGTTTGTAAAGATAGCTTAGGCTACTCTGCAACTTTAGCGGGGCTTTGATAATATATTCCAAAGCCCCGCATTGTAAGCATATTTATACCGATAAACCTAAACGTGCTACCCAATCACAAGCATGTGCTGTGGAAAACTATGCAGTGGTGTTATAACATCTGTATATATTGCTGAAAAGAGAGACATGATGCCAAAACTTTTTATATACTCAGAACAGGTGCAAGAACGCAAAATTTCAAACACTTAACACAATTTGTGCTACAGGAGAAAAAGGTGCTGATTGGTTGGTATGTTGATTCTGGCAGAAACTTTATCACAAAGAAAGCAATGGAGAACTTATCAGGATGACTGCAAGATGCAAACCTTTGGCAACATGTCTCTTTTCAGCAATATTTGAGTTCTGTGTATATGTATTATAATTTCAAATTCTGTTTGAAACAACAAATTTCTTTCGATTGGCAAGGGTCATCAGCTTTAATTTTATTGGGCCCCCTAAGTTTACATTTATTTATTAGTGTCACAAGTAGGCTTGCACTCCAATGAAGTTACTGGGAAAATCCTCTTGTCACCACACTCTGGCACCTGTTCTGATACACTGAGGGAGAATTTAGCACGGCTTATGGACCGAATCAGCACATCTTTCGGACTGTGGAAAAAAACCAGGGCACCCGGAGGAAACACAGGCAAACACTGAGAGAACGTGCAGAAGTCGCAGAGAGTGACGCAAGCCAGGAGTTGAACCTGGGTTCCTGGCGCTATGAGGCAGCAGTGTTAACTACTGTGCCGCTCCTAGTTTATGTTGATGGTACTGTTAATTTCTCTGTTGAAATGATTTTCCTGATGTGTCCCCAACTTCTAAAACTTTTGAACTGTGCTTTTGGCTACTTATCCAGTGCATTCTCTCTTTTTATACTTGTTTTCTTTCTCATGAAAATTTGTTTCACAATGTTTTGGTGCACTAATGATGCCTGGTAAATGCATTAACTGTTTTGCACGAATATCAGCTTTTTAAAATGAATTGCAGAGATAGATCTGTTCTGCATTACACATCAGCTTTGTGAATTAATTCAGCTCGTTTCGTATACTTTTGTTTTCCTATTCGCCTCCTGGGTCATATCCTCATTTCATGAAAATGTTCTAAGCAGCAGTCGGTAGGTATGTGGTTGATCACACTCCTGACAATTGATTTTTAAAAAAATCGCTGGTTTTGCTGAGACTTAAAGTTGCTTGATAGTACTAATGAAATACATTTACCTTTTACACCTATATTAAAGAAATTTCCAAGCTTTAGAGCATGTTACATGTTGATGATGTGCACGTCCAAATTGAACCTTTGATTAGTGAGGATATTAAAGAAGTCTCAATCGTCAAGATACTAACAGGACAAGACAGGGTAGATAACAGGCTATTTCCATTGGTTTAAGATTCTAGAACTAGGAAGCATAATCTAAAAATTAAGGCGAGTCTGGTCAGGACAGCTGTTGAGAAGCACTTCTACACACAAAGCATGGTAGAGGTTTCTGGCACTTGATGCTATCTTCAAATCTCAATGACTTAACAAAAATTTCTCTCTTAAGGGATATGGGCCAAGTATAGATATATGGTGTTAGGCCACAGAGTAGCCATGGTCTCATTGAATGGCTTACTCCTATTCGTATGTTTCTCCTAGTGCATTTCAGATCAGCAATTAAACTTTTGACCTGGATTTCACAATCAGCAGCAAATAAGTAGCATGTTGTTCCTTATGTTTATAGTTTTTCACGTACTGTTCATGAGTGTCTGAGTAACAACTTGTGGCCATCTCGTCTAAAACAACAGGTACCTTCTGGGTATCTGGAATGTATATGATCAAGTTAAACAATATGTTTTATCACCTGATCAGGAGTAAGAATCCTCAGTAAGTCATGGCCATGGGGAGGAGTTTAACTATTTTTTTTAGAACAAAAGGTGAGTTTGGGGATTGAGTGCTTAAGTTTGAGAAATCTGCCTCCAACCAACATATTTCTGACTTTGGCTGGGGCCAGAATAATGTGGAGCAGGAAGCTAGCCTGATGAGTCTTAAATCGTGTGCACATGCGCGCGCGCACGCACACGCGCCTGGCCCTCAGACCCCCCCCCCCCCATAATACACTCACCTTTTCCTTGGTTGTCTCACCAGAATGATATCTGATTATTTTCCAACCTGTGATTTCCCCCAATGTGAGGCTTGGCACCTGATCGCTTACCTTGACCATGAGGCCTATGACCTCTGATCCACTTCCAAGATGAAGTCTGAGCCCTCTGATTTCCCCACCTCCAGTGAAAGGTCTGCAACATCTGGTTTCTCACCACCAAGACCATTGATAACTTTTTCTTTTCCTCTCAGTTTTTGAGGTGTTCAAATCTTCCCACACTAAGGATCAACTGTGCAGCAGGAATAATGATGAGATTATCAGTGCTTGGATGCAAAGTGTGGGCCATTTAGCCCACACTTTGTAATGGTGATAGGTACTGAGCATCCTTAGCACTAGCCCCTGTGCTATAAATACATAATTCTTACTAGAGGTAAGGGCAGAAAGCTGTAGTTATAGTAGAAATCATTCATTCTAGATAGTTTACCTTCTAATTGGACCATTATGTTTTAGCATGTAGCATGATATTCTAGTCAAATTATTTTAACACTTGCATCCCAATTTGCAATACAGCATTAGAAAGGCAAAACCTTTGACCTGAGCTTTAGCTTTAGGAGATGATTTAAAAAATACCATCTGATGATGAGAATTTAATTTGTCAAGTTGAGAAATTTTCATTAAATCGGAATGCAGTTAGACACTTGGCAACAGTCTATTAAATTTAATTCTCTAGGTTTAGAAGATTAAATTATGTGCAGAATTGTCTTTATCCAGCCTACTAGAGGAAATTATATGAAGTTGTTCTTTTTAAAGATTGTTTAATGCCTTGGAATGTACAGTTTCTGCAGTACAATGATTGACGTTGTTTTGGCAAGAGATTCAACCACAAACTCTTTGCCTCACCACCTATGTAGCAACATCCTTCACCACTTAAATGATTACATTAGCATTTTATTCCAGGTTACATCGTCAATGATTTTGTGCACACAATTGTTTATCTGCAAACTTTTAAGCTCATTATTCTATTATTAATAGCAGATGTTTTTAGTTACAAGTCTTGATTCAGTTTTTGTTAACTGTTTTCAGCTGAGGCCTATTAACATGTCTTAGTTGATTTGTAACTGTTTTACAGTGCTAGAAATTCTTGCTATGATTGCATTGATCTAACTAATGGGATAAAGAAACAAACCAGCACATTTAATACTTTTGGAAACCCAAGAATACTTAATAATGCCATATAAAAACTTAATATACAAAGCAAAAGCTCATAGACATAGGGTAGAATATGGAGCATTTAATGGACCAAAAGCAAAAAGTGGGGATATTTAGGTATTTTCAAGTTGGCAGGTTGTAACTAGTGGAATGCTGCAAGGATCAGTGCTGGCCCCAGCTATTTACAATCTATATTAGCAACTTTCACAGACAGAGAACAAGAATGAATATATCCAAGTTTGCTGACAAAACAAACTAGGTGGAATGTAATACTGAAAAGGACACTGGCTGTAAAGAGAGTTGAATTTGAATATTGTCAGATGTATTGGTATACAGTGAAAAGTATTTTTTTGTGCACTATATAAAGCATATTGTTCATAGAGTACATAGGGGAGACGGGAAGGAGAGGGTGCAGAATGTAGTGTTACAGTCACAGCTAGGGTGTAGAGAAAAGTCAACTTAATATTAAGTAGGTCCATTCAAAAGTCTGATGGCAGCAGGGAAGAAACTGTTCGAGTTAGTTAGAATGTGACTTCAGGCTTTTTGTATGTTTTTCCAGATGGAAGAAGGTGGAAGAGAGTATTTGTGGGGTGTGAGGGGCCCTTGATCACGTTGGCTACTTTTCCAAGGCAGCGTGAAGTGTAGACAGAGTCCATATATGCAAGGCTGGTTTGAGTGGTGGACTAGATTACATTCACAACCTTTTGTAGTTTCTTGTGGTCATGTAGCTATACCAAGCTGTGATACATCCAGAAAGGATGCTTTCTATGGTTCATCTGCAAAAGTTAGAGTCGTAGTGGACATGCTGAATTTTCTTAGCCCCTTGAAAAGCAGAGGTATTGGTGGGCTTTCTTAACTATAGCGTTGGCATGGAGAGACCAGGATCAGTTGGTGGTGATCTGAACACCTAGAAATTTGAAGCTCTCGACAACAGGGATGAAATGGAAATTGATGTAGAAAAGGGCATGTCCTCCACTACGCTTCTGGAAGTTGATGACTATCTCCTTCGCTTTACTGACACCGAAGGAGAGATTATTGTCATCACACCAACTCACCAGATTCTCTATCTCTTTCCATCTTACCATTGTTTTGAGATCTGATCCACAACGGTGATATCATCAGCAAACTTGAAAATGGAGTTGGAATGGAATTTGGTCACATAGTCATAGGTGTAATAAGAAATATAGTAAGGAGCTGAGGACACAGCCTTGCGGGATACAGGTGTTGAGGATACTCGTTGGGGTGGAGTTGTTGCCTATCCTTACTAATTGCAGTCTGTGGGTTAGGAAGTCTAGATTCCAGTTGCAGAGGGAGGAGCTGAGCCCTAAGCCACAGAGTTTTGTTGAAATAATAATTTGTGTTAAAGGCTAAGCTAAGGTCAATAAAAAGCAGTCTGACATAAAGTGTCTTTATTATCCAGCTGTTCCAGGGTTTAGTGTTGGGCCAGGGTGATGGCATCTGCTGTGGACCTGTTGTGGCAATTGGTGAACTGTACTGGATCCTGGCAATCTGGGAGGCTGGAACTGATCCGTGTACTTCATAACGATGGATGTCAGAATCACTGAATGATAACCATTAAGGCACGCTGCCTGGCTTTTATTTGGTACAGGGATGGTGATCATCTTGCAACAGGTAGGGACCTCAGTTCGGCGTAGGGAGCGGTTAAAGAGCAAAGAACAAACCAGCACGGGAAACAGGCCCTTTGGCCCAACAAGCCCGTGCCACCGCGTCACCCTACACCTATTCTACCCTGCGTATCTACAAATAGAACCCCTGACTTAGCCAGATTCAGGGGAGAATAGTGTCAATTTGGTAAAAACCAATCAGCCTAAGAGCACATCTTTGGGGTGTGGGAGGAAACCGGAGCGCCTGGAGGAAACCCACGCATCCACAGACACAGGCCCAAATCCATGTATCTGCACAGCTAGCAGTGCTAGTCACCGAGCTGTTGCGGCGCCCGTCTACCGGTCCAGGATCAAGCACACACACCGACACAAAGTACTAGGCCACTCCCGGAACCTCCAAGAGCAGCCCACGCACGACCCACCGTGTGCATGCCCCTCGTTTGACAACGAGGTGGACCTCCACCTGCGGAATAAAAAGACAAAAACGTTAATCACAAGCCTGCCTTTCCGGTGTCTCCCGAGGTTCTAACCCTTATTTAATAACCCCTACCATAACCCTTCATCCTCGTTTCACTCATGTGCCTATCTAACTGAACCTTAAACGAGTCCAACCTTCCCACCTCCACCACCCTACTCAGTAGCGCATTCCATACCCCCACAACTCTCTGCGTAAAGAACCTTCCTCTCATATCCAAATTATACCTCTCCCTCCTCACCCTTAAATCATGTCCTCTTGTATTTGTAACCAATCTAGGGAGCAGTCTCTCACTATTGACTTTGTCTATTCCCTTCAGTATCTTATAGACCTCTATCATGTCCCCCCTCAATCTCCGTCTTTCCAAGGAGAACAGTCCCAGTTTCTCCAATCTTTTCTCGTAACCCAGCCCCTCCATGCCAGGCAACATCCTGGTAAACCTCCTCTGCACCCTTGCCAGAGACTCCATGTCCTTCCGGTAGTAAGGTGACCAGAACTGGACGCAGTACTCCAAATGCGGTCTGACCAACGTTCTATACAACTGAAGCATTAGACGGCAGCTTTTAAACTCTATACCCCTTCCTATAAAGGCTAGCATTCCATAAGCCTTCCTGACAACATTCTCCACTTGTGTCGCAACCTTCATGGATTTGTGAACCTGCACTCCCAGGTCCCTCTGTGTTTCTATACTCCTAATTTGTCTACCTTTAATCACATAGCTCCTCTCTACATTATTCCTTCCAAAATGCATCACCTCGCATTTGTCAGGATTAAATTCCATCTGCCACCTATCTGCCCAATGCACCAACCTATCTATATCCTGTTGTATCACCTCACAATCCACTTCGGTACCCGCCAACCCTGCCATCTTGGTGTCATCAGCAAACTTGCTGATCACACCACCTACGCTCTCTTCCAAGTCATTTATGTAGACTACAAAGAGGAGAGGTCCCAGTACTGAGCCCTGCGGCACACCACTGGTCACTGGCCTCCAGCCGGACAAAGTCCCCTCCACAACTACCCTCTGTCTCCTATTACCCAGCCAGTTCTCAATCCACCTAGCTACCTGACCTCGTATCCCATGCGCCTTAACCTTTTTTACCAGCCTACCATGAGGGACTTTGTCAAACGCCTTACTGAAATCCATATAGATGACATCAACGGCTCTCCCATCGTCAACTGTTTTTGTCACCACCTCAAAGAATTCCACAAGATTCGTAAGGCAAGACCTCCGTCTAACAAAGCCATGTTGCGTATCCCCAATCAGACCGCAACGCCCCAAATGCTCATACATCCTACCCCTAAGTACTTTTTCCATTAATTTCCCTACCACTGATGTCAAACTCACCGGCCTATAATTTCCAGGGTTATCCCTACTACCTTTTTTGAACAGCGGTACCACATTTGCTACCCTCCAGTCTTCTGGGACCTCACCTGTGTCCAAAGAAGAGACAAAGATTTGCGCCAGAGGCCCAGCAATTTCATCTTTCACCTCCCTAAGCAGCCTGGGATAAATACCATCAGGCCCCGGAGCTTTATCCGTCCTTACGCTACCTAAAAGCCCTAGCACTTCCTCCCTCATAATAGATATTTCCTGCAGCTGATCCTCAGCTCCCTCTAACAGACCGCACGATTCCGAACCCCTCTCCTTCGTGAATGCCGACGCAAAGTATTCATTCAGGAGCTTCCCCCATTCCCTCCGACTCAATACATATCTCCCCACTTTTGTCCCTAAGAGGACCAATTTTCCCTCTAACTACTCTCTTGCTCCTAATATAGTTAAAGATGTTTGTGAATATTTCTGCCGATAGAGACATGTTAATTGAGTAGGCAATGAGGTAGCGGACACTGTGTAAGTTGGGGAAGTGAGAGATTATTCATTAATGTTAAATATTTTTTAAAATGTGAAACATTTAAATATTGATATTCAGAGGCATGAGGGTGTACTTGTAAAAGGAACACAAAGTTAGCATGCAGGCCAGCAAACAGGATGGCAAATGGTATGTTGGCCTTTATTGAAAGGGGATTGGAATCCACGAATAAAGAAATCTTGCTCTAGTTGTCCTGTATAGGGCTTTTAGTGAGACCAGACCTGGAATATTGTATACAGTTTTGGTCTCCATTATTTAAGCAAACATTCTTGTCCTGGAGGCAATATGTTGAAGGTTTACTAAATTGATTACTGGAATGAGAGTGTTATGAAAAGCTGAGTAAATCTGGCATTTGAATTGAGTTTACAAAGATGAGATGTGATCCCATTGAAATGTACAAGATCCTAAAGGGGCTTGAAAATATATAGATGCTTAAGAGCTTGTTTCCCTTGACTAAAGAATCTGGAACTGATCAAAGTTTCAGGATAAGGTGTTGATCATTTAAGACTATAATAAAAAAAATTCTTATTGAAAGGGTTGTATATGCTCTGAAATTCTCTACCTCAGACAGCTGTGGATGCTCCATCATTCAGTATATTCAAGATTGAAGTAGATTGTTGGTTTCTTGGGGAGCAGACAGGGAAGTGGAGTTGAAGCAGTGAGCATATTGAAATGCAGGCTCACTGGTCCACTCTGCTCCTCTTTCTTATGTTCCAAGTTATTTGGGCCAGCAAACTAAGCTTTCTTATCTAGCCAAATTATTTTTGTGCTTTTTTAAAAAAAAATCAGAAACAAATAGGTCAAAAAACCTTCAGGAATTTGAGATTCTAGATGTTTCCAAGAGCTCAACAAAGTGGAACATCTGTATTTGGCCAAATGGTAAGAATTATGATTATTAATATGTATATGTGTTCTGTGACTAATTGAAATGGAACTTCTTTCCATAACAACCTACTAAGTGATGATGAATTTTAAAAATTGGAAATTTGCATCTGATTTTTTCCTACCTTTTTTGTTTTTGTGCGATATTTAAACTTTCTAAAGGTTTTTGGTGGAGCCACACACAATAGCATAGCAATGAAACAACATTTCCAGTTTTTGTGACATTAGGTAGGTACCAATATAGATTATAACTTTGCAATATCACTAGGTAATGGAGCAGGGAGGGTAATGTGACACCACTCACCATTGGCACTTGGAATGTGTGCAGACTTTTGGATAACACTACAGCAGACACCAGAGAGAAGAGCAGCCTTAGTTGCCAGAGAGCTCTCAAGATAGAACGTTGACATTGCAGCCCTGAATGAAACTCGTCTTGCCAATCTAGGTCAGTTGACTGAAACTGGAGGTGGATACACTTTTTTTCTCTGGAGCAGTCGCGGCAGCGATGAGCGTTGTGGTGCTGGAGTTGGATTCGCCGTCAGGAGTCACCTTGTTCGGAAACTCCCTAGTCTACCCAAGGGTGTGAATGACCGGCTGATGACATTACAGCTTCCGCTACAGAACAGAAGTCAAGCCACCCTGATCAGTGCCTATGCCCCCACAATGAACAACCCGGATGAGATGAAAGACAAATTCTACGAAGAACTAGATGCCCTACTATCAGTAGTGAGCAGTACTGACAAGCTGATCTTGGCGACTTCAGTGCAAGAGTAGGGTGTGACTCTGCAATCTGGCAGGGAGTCATTGGGAGGTATGGAGTGGGCAAGTGTAACAGGAACAGCCTACTCTCAATGAAGATCTGTGCAGCACACAACCTCATCACCACCTACACAACCTTGTGTCTGCCTACCTGTAACAAGACCTCTTGGATGCACCCCCGCTCTAAGCATTGGTACCTTATCAACTATGTCATTGTCAGGAGAAAAGACAGGGAGGATGTCAGAGTAACCAAGGCCATGTTGTGGTGCTGACTGCTGGACAGATCACAGGCTCATTGTATCCAAAATGAGTCTCCGCATCAGACCCAAGAGGTGACCTCAAGGAAGCAAGGTTATGAAAAGAATCAATGCGGCCAAGCTAAAGAACCCCAGCATAGCTTCAGCACTGGCTCAAGACTTAGAAATCAAGCTTGCTGACCTACACCTTGCAGGCAGCACTGAGGATGACTGGGAATGCGTCAGGGATGCTGGCCATACGTCTGCGCTGAAGATGCTTGGGCCCTCTACCCGCAAGCAGCATGACTCGTTTGATGAGATGCAGGCTCTACTCGTTGAAAAGGCACTCTTCTTTGGGTCTGTCAGAAAGACCCATCATCAGCTGCCAAGAAAAATGCTTTTACCAGTGCTCACAGGACAGTCCAGAATAAACTGCGTAAAATGCAGGATGCTTGGCTGAGCACCAAGGCAGATGAAAGACAGGGATACATGGACAGAAACAACTTGAAACGATTCCATGAAGTTTCCCCCCCTTCCCCCCTCCTCCTCCTGAGTACAGATGGTACAATTCATTACAGAGAAGGCTCAGATCCTGCAGAGATGGGCTGAACACTTTGAAGCTGTCCTCAACTGACCGTCATCTATTAACAATGAGGCAATAGACAGGAGTCCCCAGGTTGATAACAACAGCGCCATGGATGACTCACTGGTAGTAGCCGAAGTCACGAAAGCTGTCAGCCAGCTATCCAGTGGCAAAGCCCCAAGGGCAGACGCCATGCCCACAGAGATCTACAAAGCTGTTGGTCCTGTACTTATCAAGAAGCTCACGGAGTTGTTCCAGTCCTTTTGGAAGCAAGGATCCGTTCCTCAGGGTCTCAAAGATGCTTCCATCGTGCACCTCCTACAAGAGGAAGGACAATCGGCAAGTATGCGACAACCACCTAGGAATCTCGCTGCTCTCCTGCTGAAACGTCTGGTCACTCATCTGGAGCTAGTCCTGCTTCCGGAGTCAGTGTGGCTTCCGCAAAAGTTGCGGGACTATTGACATGATTTTTGCTGCATGCCAACTTCAGAAGTGTCAGGAGCAGAATCGCAAGCTCTACACAACCTTTGTTGACCTCGTGAAAACCTTCAAAACTAAGCCGACAAGGCTTGTGGAAGATCATTCAGATGGTACGTCAGTTCCATGATGGCCAGATTACTGGATGGCGGAGAATCGTCCGAGGCATTCCCAGTCACCAATGATGTCAAACAGAGCTGTATGCTCGCACCCACACTGTTCAGCATGATGTTTACTGCCATGCTGAATGATGCCTTCCAGGGCGGTGTTGCTGGAATCTGCCTCAAGTATAGAGTGGGTGGGAAGCTCCTTCAACCTGAGGCGACATCAAGCTATTACTGAAGTGAAAGAGACTGTTCTGAGAGATTTCCTCTTTTGCCAATGACTGCGCCCTGTATACTGGCACAGATCCAGAGATGCAAGTCAGTATGGACAAGTTTTCCACGGCTTGTGATGACTTTGGACTCACTATCAACATAAAAAGACCGAAGTCATGCACTGTACACATAACCCATAATCACAATCAAAGGGCAGAAACTATAGGCAGTGGACGAGTTCACATATCTTGGCAACACCCTCTCCCAAGCAGTGACTGTTGATACAGAGGTTAACTGCAGAATAGCAAAGGCAAGTTCTGCTTTTGGTAGACTGCGAATGTCGAGGAATCAGCCCAGCAACAAAACTGAAGGTCTACAGTACCATGATACACACTACCCTGCTGTATGCCTGTGAGATGTGGACTGTGTATCGAAGTCATGCAAGGCAGCTCAATCATTTCCACATGACTTGTCTTCACAGAATATTACGCATCAGATGGCAAGACAAAGTGTCAGACGCTGAAGTTCTCTCTCTCGAGCAAGTCTACCATCAGTTCACACACTGATGAGAGCGCAGACCCGGTGGGCAGGTCATGTCATCTGTATGTCAGACGAGTGCATACCCAAACAGCTCCTTTTTGGGGAACTCTCTGCTGGAAGACGCTTGCATGAAGGGTAGAAGAAATGTTTCAAAGACACACACACTCAAGTTGCTTGACATAGACACGACTACCTGGGAAACGCTGGCACAAATCCGCCGTACCTGGCGCTGTCTCAGCCACAAAGGCTGTTAAGCTTACGAAGCAAGGTATATTGCTGTAGCACAACTTAAGCGCGAGCTGCGCAAGTCCAGAGCTACCAGCGCAGCAACTATAGTGCCTATGCAAGTCTGTCCAATATGTGCCAGGACATTCCGTGCCCAAATTGGCCTGATCAGCCATCTTCGGACACAGAATGACTAATGGTGTTGAGGTCCTCATCAATGACGATGGACAAACAACAACAGGTGATAGGTGCAGGGAGGGTGATGTGAAATCCTTATCATTATCCAGTAGCCTTTGCTGGAAAGTGTGCATATCTGGAATGGCAAACGTGTCAAATTAACTTTAATACAAAGAAGATTGAAGTTAAACATTTTGGTTGGAAGAGGCAATATAATATAGAGGGTACGATTCAGGAGGGATTGCAGGGACAGAGAAATCTGGGGGTATAGGTACGCTAATCGTTGAAGGGGCATGGTAGATTATGTGGTTAAAAACGGCATGTGGCCTGCTAGGCTCTATATGCAAAAACAAAATTATGATAAATCTTTTGGAAGACACTGGTTTGGCCTCAACTGGAGTAATGTTCTGGATACTACACTTCAGGAGAGATGTGAAAGCCTTAGAGTGCAGAAAAGATTGGCAAGGATGCTTCCAGGGATGAAGGACTTCAATAGTGTGCATAAGTTGGAGAAGCTGGATTGTTCTCTTTGGATATGAGAAAGTTAATAGAAGATTTGGTAGAGGTATTCAAAATTAAGATCTGTTAGGCAGAGAGAGGAAAACACATTGCTGAAAGGGTTGAGAATCAGCAGACACTGATTTAAAGTGATTGGCAAAACAGAGAAAGCAAGAAATCTGTTATGCAGCGAATGGTTATGATCAGGAATGCACTGCCTGAGAGATTGGGAGTAGATAGAACTATCGCTTTCAAAAGGAAATTGTATAAGCACTTGAGAAAACAATTGCATGACACTGGGAAAATAATTGGGATGATGTGGAGATGTCAGCATTGGATTGGGGTAAGCACAGTAAGAAGTCTCAACACCAGATTAAAGTCCAACAGGTTTATTTGGTAGCACTAGCTTTTGGCGGGTCACTCCTTCAGGTGAGTGAGGGCTTGTGTTCACAAACAGGGCATATATAGGCACAAACTCAATTTACGAGATAATGGTTGTAATGCGAGTCTTTTATAGGTAATCAAGTCTTAAAAGTACAGACAGTGTGAATGGAGAGACAGTTAAGCACAGGTTAACGAGACGTGTATGTCTCCAGCCAGGGCAGTTAGTGAGATTTTGCAAGTCGTGGGGATTACAGATAGTGTGCCATGAACCCAAGATCCCAGTTGAGGCTGTCCTTGTGTGCAGAACTTGGCTATCAGTGTCTGTTCAGCAAAATAATTGGGGCCATCATAGACACTCTGGGCTATGTCTGCCTCCTTTGTGACTATACTCTGATTCTACAGATATACCCATTAATTGCATTTGCCTTATGAAGTTTGGGTTTCATGTGGGTGTATGTCTGGACTCTAAAAAAAAAACCATGTTTTTTTTCTAAGTCACCAAATAACTGTACATGGGGAAATTAGGAACAATGTTTTTCTTGAGTGCACAAAAAGTTAGCTCTTGGACGTTCTGAATCATGGCAGCCACCTTATCTAAAGCATGCCATGTGCCAATAGTGGGAGAAAAAAGATAGAGGATTGTGACCAATTGCAGACTATCATTGTTGAAATGTTTAAGATGATTTCACATCACTCTCCCAAGCCTGAGTCAAAATTAATAAATTGGTAGCATCCAGAGCTCCAAATACCTTTTTAGAGTTAATTGTAAAGACACTGTTGACACAAATGCATTTTAGCAATCCTCATTTAAAGTCCTCTGTGGCAATCAATAAAGGTGATAGGAAAATATCCAAAAATAAATATATATATTATTAAAATAAGCTGTTGGGGATAGGCTTAGCACCTAATATGGAATTCCCAATAGACATGAATTTCCAAGTTCAGGCTACCTTTGCATTAAACAAAGACAGCATTCAGGTGAAAGGGTTATTCAGGCATGACTGGTCTATGGAAATGTCATTCCCTCTTACTGACTATACAAACACTAGCAGAGTCAACAGTGAGGAGTACTATCATACCAATTTGGTATGACTTCTGGCTCTTCATCATGCGAGAACTTCTGTTCCTGCTGCCGGTGCGTTCTATTGCACATTTTCCGGTGGTGGGATCAAAAGGAAATGCCATTGATTGCGATGGGATCAGAGATCCTGTCTCCGGCCAACGATGCACTACCTCCTGCCAACTGAGAGAAGCTCTGTGGGGTGGCCAGAGAATCCGAACAAATGTTTTCCCAACAAGATGAGTCATGCTAGGAGGTATGTACCTGTAATGATTTACTCTAAATAAATGGGTATCTAGTAAAGATTGGCTCTAGTTTCTTTCTTCAGCAATTGAGTATTGGGAGAATAACAGCAATCTTGAAAGCTTTGATGAAATCAGCCCCAAATCTTTTAAATTCCAGGGAATGCAGCCTTAGTTGATGTGGTCTCTCCTCGTAACTTAATCATTAGTGTCCAGATATCATTTGAGTAAACAAAAGCTGTATTCCTTTCAGGACCATTATGTCCTTCCTAAGGTGTGTTCAGAATTGTTCACCGTACTTCAGATGCAGTCTAACCAATTTAAATATAATTTTAAACATGCCTGACAGACACAATTGAGTGGGATTCTTCAGACATGAGCTTGCAAGATTTGACTATCATCAGGACTATTAGTCTCTCTGAAAGTCACCACTTCCTATTGAAATGATACAATTTGGGTCGGAGGCACAAATCCAAGACTCAGGTGGAAATTCAGTTGGTGGAAGAGCTATTAGGAGCAGCAAGGAGAAACTAAAGGTAAGAGATGGAAAAATTAATATGGGAAAATAACTTTTTCAGAATAGTTTTCATGAATATTATGAGCAAAATAACTTGGAATATGCACATTATAAGGCTACAATCTCCACTTTAATACAATGTAAGGTTGGCAAACTCTTCCTGTCTGTATTCACAATTGAGAACAAAGACTGAATAAGAGGGGCTCCTAAAAATATGTCAAATACAGAAGAACTGGATGTCTAAAGATATAGGTGAAAACAGTTCCAGAAACAGGAGGCAGAATTTCCTGAAGCCTTCTGTATTCAGGGATTATACTTTTGTTGCGTTGTAAAATTTCAAATTACTATTTTTTTTGAGGGGAGGAAGTATTGAGGTAACTACAGACTTTAACATTTTGAGGGGATGTTGCACAAATCTATCATCAAACAAAATGATTGAGCATTGGTTAAGAATCTTTGGATATTGTCATTGTGGATTTGTAAAGGATGGGTCACTAATCTAGCTGAATTTTTTTGAGGAGGTCACTAACATTGTGGATAGAGGAGTGTCTATGAATATTGTCTAAATTGACATCTGGAAGATGTTTGATAAAGTTCACATGGGAATATTATGAAAAATATTCATGCATTGAATTGGAGATTACCCTGAAAGTCATAAGGATCAGTAATAAATTAGGAGGTAGAAGACAGGACAGGTGTATTTTGAGTAGCATGATGTGTCAAGTGGTGTTAGTCAAGGATTAGTTTCTTACCATATGTATATATTAACTTGGAGTAAGGAATCAGGACTGCTCTATCTTCACATTTTGAAGATAAGATGTAATAAAATGTGTTGATAGCAAGAGTTACTTAGACTAAGTGGGTGAAACTATGTTTGGTGGAATTAATTGTGAAGAACTGCAAGTTCATCCACTTCAGATCTGAGACCGGTCAGAATATTTTCTGAATGATGTGCGACAGATCAGAATATGCTCTGATGTGAGACTGGGATCAGAGGGATTTGAGTGCCAGTGCGCATGACTTATTCAAAAGCTAATGCACAGGTACAACAAATAATCAGAAAAGCAAATGGGATGTTGGACTTTATCTGATGGAGGTTGGAACACAAAAATGAGGAAAAGATGTACAAATTATTGTTCTGAGTCCATCGGATTAGTGCTTTCAGTTTTGAATGCTGAACCTCAGGAAATAAAATTGGAGTGGGAAAGGATGTAGTGCATATTCAGTAGAAATGATACCAAGGTTTAAAGGAAACAGAAGACAGGTTGCATTAACATAGATTGTATTCCCTTGAGTTCAGAAGATCTCATCAAGGCATTAAAAATGGTAAAGGGGTTTGGTGTGATAGATGGAGGAAAATATTGCAAATACTCACGCAAAAGTCACATGTAAAATTCAGTCCCATGATATTTGGTCTTAGGATTTTTTAAGTTGACCATAGTTTTTCAGGATCAATCAGTGTTATGATTGATTACTTACTAATAATTATCATGGTTCATCAGTTTAAAGGTACACATGGGAAGCTTTAGATTTGGCCTCCTCCCATTCCAGTGGCAATCTCCTGGCCAATTGACAAGACTAATGTGTTGATGTTTCTCATTGTCTTTGAGAAAGAATAACAAATGCGCAGTTTAATTTAAACCCAGAGTGCCAATTTTCTCTGCAGCTAATGAGCATTGGCAAAATGGTCATATTATCACCTGAGATTGCAATCCAACTTTACACCCACAAATGTGAAGAAAGGTGATAATTCCACAATTCAAGATCTGTGGATGATGCACAAGATTCATGAAAAGGCCCAATTTAGCACACTATCAGAAAATTAAAAATCACAGTATTTGTCACCTGAACTTGACAATCATTAAATTCCACAATTGTCACCAGTCATCAAGAGAAGAATATATAGCTATTAACTGTATTGGAAATATGGATGAAACACCAATGAACTTTATGGATTGTTGCCGAGATTGGTAAGAATAACTGGTCATTTGAAGATGAGGTATCCAGTGTTCCACCTTGTATGGTGGATGGCATAAAATTAAAGCCAATGATGATATTCCAGCACAATGCTCTGAGAAATTTCAGAATGATGTCATTCATGTTTGTTAGGCTGAATATTGATATTGTCAATTCATTGTTTCTGGGTGACGTAATTGCATGGGAATTGTGTTCTATTGTGTTTTTTTTAATGCAGGAATAAATGCTTTCAATTATTGTGATTTATTTTTCTACAGACTACCTGTCTTGCCATCTCCTAAATGACAGCATTAAATTATTGATTCTAGTATACAGGCCTCAATTATTGTTCGTAGAAACCTTGTTTAGCAATTGTCACGATCCCAGTTGATGTCATAACTGGATGGGAAGATTCCAGAGTAGAATCCTGGCTCACAAGACCATAAATTTTATTTTTCTTATCTTAACAATATGACACAGATTTTAATATTACTGCAGATTACAAAGTACATCTTTTTAATCTGCAGTAATATTAAAAATTCTGAAGTTTCTCTGAGGAGAGCATTGCGCTGGAATAAGAAAGCGATAAAGAAAGGAAAGAGTATGAAGCTAAATTAGCTCTACATATATTTGTAAAAACTTTTACTTTTTTTATATTAAGAGGAGGAGACTGGCTAGAGTGAATGTTGGATCCTTGGAGGACGGGGGGGGGGGATTTAGTGGTGAGTAACGAGGAAATGGCTGAGGCTTTAAATAAGTTTTTTTTTTGTCAGTCTTCCCGGAGGAGGACACAAATAGCTTACCAAATATTAAAAATAAAGGGATGGTAGGAGATGAAGTCCTTAATGCAACTACTGTCACTAGAGAGGTAGTGCTTGGTAGACTAACGGGACTGAAGGTAGACAAGTCTCTGGGACTGGATGGAATGTATCCCAGGGCTCTGAAAGAAATGGCAGAAGTAATAGATGCCTTAGTAATTATTTATCAAAATTCGCTGGACTCTGGGGAAGTGCCAGAGGATTGGAAAATAGAACATAGAACATTACAGCGCAGAACAGGCCTTCGGCCCACGATGTTGCACCGACCAATTAAAAAAGCAATGACCCTCTAACCTAAACCAATCCCTTTCCATCCATAAACCTATCCACGGATCTCTTAGACGCCCCCAAACTAGGCACATCTACAACTGCAGCAGGCAGGGCATTCCAATCCCTCACCACCCTCTGGGTAAAGAACCTACCTCTGACATCCGTCCTATAACTACCACCCCTTAATTTAAAGCTATGCCCCCTCGTGCTAGCTTTCTCCATCCGAGGAAAAAGGCTATCACTGTCCACCCTATCTAAACCTCTAATCATCTTATATGTTTCAATAAGGTCCCCTCTTAGCCGCCGCCTTTCTAACGAAAACAACCTCAAATCCCTCAGTCTCTCCTCATAGGACCTTCCCTCCATACCAGGCAACATCCTAGTAAATCTCCTCTGCACCCTCTCCAATGCCTCCATATCCTTCCTATAATGTGGGGACCAGAACTGCACACAATACTCCAAGTGCGGACGCACCAGAGTTTTGTACAGTTGCAACATGACGTTGCGGCTCCTAAATTCAATCCCCCTACCAATAAATGCCAAGACACCGTATGCCTTCCTAACAACCTTATCTACTTGATTCCCAACTTTCAGGGATCTATGTACACATACACTTAGATCCCTCTGTTCGTCAACACTATTCAGAGTCCTACCGTTAGCCCTATACTCTACACATCTGTTATTCCTGCCAAAGTGAATTACCTCACACTTATCCGCATTAAACTCCATCTGCCACCTCTCAGTCCAGCTCTGCAACTTGTCCAAGTCTCTCTGTAAACTATGACACCCCTCTTCACTATCTACCGCTCCTCCGACTTTGGTGTCATCAGCAAATTTACTGATCCACCCAACTATACCCTCATCCAGATCATTTATAAAAATTACAAACAGCAGTGGCCCCAAAACAGATCCCTGAGGCACACCACTTGTAACCGAACTCCATGACGAATACTTACCATCAAACCACCACCCTCACCACCAAATGGCTAATGTTATGCCACTGTTTAAAAAAGGTAGCAGACAAAAGGCAGGGAATCATAGGCCAGTTAGCTTAACGTCCATAGTTGGAAAAATGCTAGAATCCATCATCAAAGAAGAAATAGCAAGACACCTAGAAGAGAACGGTTTGATCAAGCAGACGCAGCATGGATTCGTGAAGGGGAAGTCGTGTTTAACGAATTTATTGGATTTCTGAGGATGTGACTGGTGCGGTAGACAGAGGGGAACCGGTGGATGTGGTGTTTTTAGATTTCCAGAAGGCGTTCGATAAGGTGCCTCAAAAGGTCGCTACAGAAGTTTAGGGTACATGGAGTTGGGGGTAAAGTGTTAGCGTGGATTGAGGATTGGTTATCTAACAGGAAACAGAGTTGGAATCAGTGGATGCTTTTCTGGTTGGCAGTTGGTGACTAGTGGAGTGCAGCAGGGATCGGTGCTGGGGCTTCAACTGTTGACCATTTACATAGACGATCTGGAGGAGGGGGCTATGTAGGGTAACAAAATTTGCCGATGACACGAAGATGAGTGTAAAAGCAAATTGCGTGGAGGGCGCAGAAAGTCTGCAGAGAGATCTGGACAGGCTGAGTGAGTGGGCGAGTACGTGGCAGATGGAGTATAATGTTAGCAAATGTGAGGTTATCTACTTTGGTAGAAATAATAGTAGGAGGGATTATTATTTAAAGGGTGAAAAGCTGCAGCATGCTACAGTGCAGAGGGACCTGGGGGTCCTTGTGCACGAATCACAAAAACCCAGTCTGCGGGTGCAGCAGGTGATCAAGAAGGCGAATGGAATGTTGGCCTTTATGGCAAGAGGGATAGAATATAAAAGCAAGGAGGTCTTGCTGCAACTGTACAGGGCGCTGGTGAGGCCGCAACTGGAGTAGTGTGTGCAGTTTGGGTCCCTGTATTTGCGAAAGGATATATTGGCCTTGGAGGGAGTGCAGAGAAGGTTCACCAGGCTGATACTGGAGATGAGGGGGTTAGCTTATGAGGAGAGATTGAATAGACTGGGTCTGTACTCGTTAGAGTTTAGAAGGCTGAGGGGGGGATCTTATAGAGACAGAAGATAGTGAAGGGGCTAGATAGGGTCGAGGTAGATTCTTCCCACTTAGAAAGGATAGCAGAACTAGAGGGCACAGCCTCAAAATAAGGGGGGGGACAGTTTAGAACAAAGTTGAGGAGGAACTTCTTCACTCAAAGGGTGGTGAATCTCTGGAATTCTCTGCCCATTGAAGCGGTGGAGGCTACCTCGCTGAATATATTTAAGTCACGGGTAGATAGATTTCTGATAGACAAGGGAATTAAGGGTAATGGGGAGAAAGCAGGCAAGTAGAACTGATTCACTTCAGATCAACCATGATCTGATTGAATGAATGGTGGGGCAGGCTAGATGGCCAACTCCTGCTCCTATTTCTTACGTTCTTATTATCTAAAACTATAATGGTCTCATTAGCACACACAATCCTTTTAAGATGACTGTGACATAACACTCCGTGGTGAACCCTAGTTGGTATTTGTGGATTTCTCCTCAGAATCCCTCCAGATGATTATGACATGAGAGTTTCAAACTCCATTCCCAAAAACTTGTTTTAAAATCTTCTTTACTAATTATGCTTCCCCATAGTGGTTTGCATTCCTAAATCCAGTCCAGGTTTTTGAAATGACACTTGTAAACAAAACTTTCACTCCAGTTTTAATGGTGAATCCATCCAGGATTTTACACCAATGCCCTATGGATTTCTTTGTCCTGACTGCTGTACAAACTGTTCACAGTTGTGTTAACTCGATTTCCTCCCAGACTCGAGTAAAACAGCGTTAAATGTTTCATTTACTTATGAAATCTGCTCTCCACTTCATGGTTACAGCAACTGTCTCTCTAACTCAGAACACTAATTTACTCTTTGAATTGTTCTGGACCGTAACTTGGTCTCTGTTCACTTCAGTCATTTTAAGGCATCCTTTCTGCCCCAATTCCCTGGTTATTGGGATTGTTACTTGTTCCTTAGAAGGCCTACATTTTTGCAACACCCTTGTCTTGTCCAGCTTATCCTGGCAGAGATGGATGATGTTCACTTCCGAGTGTCCTGTCTCCAACTACAATATATCCAGCTAAAACTGAAAATATTTTCTATCCTTAAAAGGGTTTCAGTTGCTAAGCAATGACTGCTACTGTTTATTCTTCATGCTGTAACCCTGTGCAAGCACAAGAGAATCACAACCAGAAGAGAAAATGCTGGAAAATCTCAGCAGGTCTGACAGCATCTGTAAGGAGAGAAAAGAGCTAACATTTTGAATCTACATGGCCCTTTATCAAAGCTTTGACAAAGGATCATATGGACTTGAAACACCAGTTCTTTCGTTACTGACTTTGTTACAAGCTCCAATTAGTTGCTTAATGCTCTGTCCAGTAGTATGTCACTGTAGCCTATGAACTATTCTCACCAGTGTATTCTGTTCCTTTCTTATCAGTGTCCTTAAGTCATTATCAATTTTGCCTATCTTTTTGAAATATTAAGTAGCCGGAGTATTTATTTGCCAACTTCAGTCATCAGGCAACCATGTCTCAGAAATGGCAATTTGATCAACTTCTCTGCATTCCCCAACGATAGAGCTATCTTGATGGCCTTCCAAATTGGATTTCGCCAATAATATTTTTTGTACTATTGCCTCACTAATTCCACAGACCTGCCTATCTTGCAGTATGTTGTTCAAGACAAAGGGTCATCTGGTCTCGAAACTTAAGCTCTTTTCTCTCCATACAGCTGCCGTGAGACCTGCTGAGATTTTTCAGCGTTTTTTCTCTTTTGGTTTCAGATTCCAGCCTCTGTTGTAATTTGCTTTTATCCAGTAGAATCACAGTTGGAATTGAACCAGTCCCCATACATGCAAACACCTTTATTCAGCGTGGAACTAACTACCCTTCCATCGACAGAAGCATTAAAGTAACCTACTTAGAACTGTCTTATTTCAAATACAGAACAAGATTGTAAGAATCTACTGTACTGGGACATAGGTATGTCATGAGAACATAAGCACTAGGAGCAGGAATTGGCCATCTGGCCCCTCGAGCCTGCTCCACCATTCAATAAGATCATGGCTGATCTTTTCATGGACCCAGCTCCACCTACCCACCCACTCACCATAACTCTTAATTCCTTTACTGTTCAAAAATTTATCTATCCTTGCCATAAAAACATCCAATGAGGTAGCCTCAACTGCTTCACTGGGCAGGGAATTCCACAGATTCACAACTGTTTGTGTTAAGGAGTTCCTCCTCAACTCAGTCCTAAATCTGCTCCTTATTTTGAGGCTGTGTCCCCTAGTTCTAGTTTCACCTGCCAGTGGAAACTTCCCTGCTTCTATCTTGTCTATTCCCTTCATAATCTCTCATGTTTCTGTAAGATCTCCCCTCATTCTTTGAATTCCGATGAATGTAGCCCCAGTCTACTTAACCTCTCCTTATAAGCCAACCCTCTCAACTCCGGAATCAGCCTAGTGAATCTCCTCTGCACCTCTCCAGTGTCAGTATATCCTTTCTCAAGTAAGCAGACCAAAACTGTACTCATTCCTCCAGGTGTGTACTCACCAGCACCTTGTACAGCTGCAACATAACCTCGCTGTTTTTGAACTCCATCCCTCTAGCAATAAAGGACAAAATTCCATTTGCCTCTTAATTACCTGCTGCACCTGTAAACCAACTCCTTGAGATTCCTCCGCAAAGACACCCAGGTCTCTCTGTACCACAGCATGCTGCAATTTTTTACCATTTAAATAATAGTCCATTTTGCTGTTATTCCTACCAAAATGGATGGCCTCACATTTACCAACATTGTATGCCATCTGCCAGACCCTCACCCACTCAGACTATCTATATCCCTTTGCAGACTTTCAGCGTCCTCTGCACAATTTGCTCTGCCACCCATCTTAGTGTCATCTGCAAATTGTGACATACTACACTGGGTCCCCAACTCCAAATCATCTATGTTGATTCAAACTTGTTGTTCAGTTGGTTTTTACAGATTTTTTTCAAGTATGTCAGTCCTTTTAATCTCTGGCCTGATTTTTGCACATTGGAACAGCAACGCTGCAAAATTAGTTAAGCATTATTGTGAGGCAGATTTATTTTTGCCACACAATCAAAACTGTGTGAAGGAAGCCTGGAAGATTGGAAGATGAAAAAATTGGAGGTTTCCTCATAAGTCTGTGCAATAGTATTAAAAATGTGTCCTTGGAGGTTGTCCACGTCTTACAGCTCTTGAATGCTGAAAGATTGTTGTATGTGACAGTGGGTTCAAAAGGTTTGTCCACCTGTGAAACTGGTGCTATAAACTGGATTCTCAGAAGTGTACAAGAGCAGATTGTTCTCTTCTGCATGAAGTAAAACATTTCTCCATGGAGCATACTAGCACAAGAATCATACTTGCTGTCTGGTTGCTTTTGTCCAATCATTTTAACACTCATCGTAGTAGGGCAACTGAAGTGAAATATCATAGTGTGTCATGGATTAATTGGACATGAGTTTGCTTCTCTGCCAAATTCCTGATCTCAGTCATGCTGCAATTGGGTTATATGCTGATATGTTGAAGGTTTTTGAAGAGAGAAAGTGGAATTACCTATTTACTCTTGTTTAACTACAAGAAACTGAAAATTACATTGCAGAAGTTAATCCATTTGTGCTGATCAAGACTTTTGTGGCAAGAAGAGAGCAAAAGGAAGTGGAAAGTCAAAATCTTATGTACAAGAACTGTATGCTTTCAATATCCTGGGGCTAGTGATGCAAGCAAACATTTTGCAGTTAATGTATTTGGCGTTGAGCATTCTAAATTTGTTAACCTATAAATATCATAAAGCTGATTTGGAGCAATAATTCATATTTTATGGAAAATGAAAATAAATACTTGGGAACTATGTCAGTGTAACTTTTTTCTCAGACAACATTAGAGGGCCGATAATACTCTGAAATTCACATAGCCCTTCTACCTCCCTTTCCTCCTTTTTAAGACGCTTCTTATAACCTACCACTTTGACTAAGCTTTTGGCAACCTGTGCAAAATCATAATCTGAGGCTTAGTGTAAAATTTTGTTTGTTCTTGTGAAGTGTATTGGGATGTTTTACTAGGTTAAAAGTGCTGTAGAAATGCAAATTGTTATAAACCTGTTAGCAGTTGAGGCTGTTCCAGCATTATTATTTCAGGACAATGTAATTGCTATAATTAAATATTTAGGTTTAAACGTGGAAATGATGCATTTCAGATTCTGTTGACTGAGTTATATTTCAGTAATGCGTAATACTCTCTATCTTATTGCGTGGATTCAGAATTGCCATATAATAATGAAGTTGCCAGGTACAAGACACATCTCAAGGAGGCAGTCTTGCGCTGTTTAAGCTTCACACTAACTACAGAGTAAACGCTTTGATGTTAAGTAACTGATTTCTTCTCACCTCTTTGCTAATGATCACAATCAAAGTAGCACTTGATGGCCAACTATTTAAAACACAAGGCACAGCTGAATGATTCTATTGTGCAGTAAGAATTGAGCATGAAGAATGTTAATGTTGATTTAATTTGCGTTGTGCCTGTTTATTGATTTTTTTTTTCTCTTTCCAGAATGTGGCAACACTTTAGTGACAACAAGAACTTTGATTCATAAAGAACCTTTTAACATAGTAAACTGTTACAAGGAACGGTTCACAGGAACAATTTAATGAAGTTTGGTGCAAAGTCCCATAAGCATTTATTAGGGTAGATGTGCAAAGGTTTGTTAGAGATGTGGATTTTGAGGAGTGTCTTAAAGTAAAAAGAAAGATAGAGATGAAGAGGTTTAGGGAGGGAACTTGGGGCTGAGACAGCTGAAAGCATGGCCGCAATGATGGAGTGATAAAAATCTGGGATGCTCAAGACCATAATTCGAGAAGCACAGGTGTCTTGGGTTGTCGGGTTGGAGAAGATTACAGGCGATCCGTAGAGAATTTTGAAAACAAGGGTGAAAGTTTTAAAATCAAAGCATTGGTCCTAGTTAGTTGGCAATGTAGGTCAGCGAACATGGGTAATGGGCCATTGGAACTTGGCACAGGTTAGGACATGGACAGCAGAATTTTGGGTGTTACCAAGATTATGAAGGATGTGTAACAAATACCTAGTTCATGGTTCATAGTAATATTTTAGAAATTTTTTAATTATTGGGAAGATTAAAGTTTAAATGGGATAAATGTAAATAAAGCAGCTTGAAGATCAATATGCTGAAATGATTGGGACCATGTTGACTTAAACTAAGAGGTAACACAGCAGGTAGACTTAGTTGGAGAATTGGCGCAGGTGTTTACAAAAATTCAATCCAGAGTGTTATTTTGGTAGTTAAAACTGCCAATAATTTAAAAACATTCAGTGAGCCCTGGTAGCTATGTTGTTCTGGAGATGGGCAGAGCTTAAAGTTGTGGGGTTTCAATTTAACTATGTTTGCTGGGAGTGTGTATTTGGCATACTGACAGCCATATTGAAAAGCTGTTGATGTTCACAGGCTCCAGGAAGCAAACCATAGAACAATAGAAAAGTTACAGCACAGAAGGAGGCCATTTGGCCCATCTTGTTCATGCCAGCCCCAGAACACCCAGGTGCTCTTTGCAATCCCACCTTCCTGTATCCGGCCCATAGCCTTGTAGCTTACAGCACTTAAAAGTTATCTGGATCTGCACTTTAAGCGTCTGGGATCTCTGCCTCCACCACCAATTTTGGGTAGCAAATCCCTGACACCCATCATGCATTTCAAAAAAAAAGTTCTTCCTCTTGTCCCCTCCACACCTATTGCCACTTATCTTGAATATATGTCCCCTGGTTTCAGAATTCTCCATCATCCAGTGGCGTCCAGTCTGTCTCTTCCCCTCAATTTCATGTACCTCTAGCAAGTCACCCTTCTTTGTTCCAAGGAAAATAACCTCAACATGTTCAATCTCCCATTGTAGCTATACTTTTCTAGCCCTGGCAACATTCTTGTAAACCACCTCTGCACTCCCTCCTGAGCAATGATGCTCTTCCTGTAATTTGGTGACCAGAACTACACACAGTTCTCCAGATGTGGCCTCATCAGTGTATTGTACAATTCCAACATTATATCCTGACTTAAATATTCTATATCTCTGCCAATGTAGGAGAGCATTCCATATGTCGTCTTTACAACCTTGACTACTTGAACTGCTGCCTTTAGGGAAGTTTTTTATTTGCGAGTCAAGATCTCTCACTTAATCTTAGTATATTCCCTACAACTGTTTGACCTCCCCAATGCATTACTTCACACTTTTGTGTTAAAATCCATCTGCCACTTTACTGTCGACTCCACCAACCCATCAATATCATTTTACAGATTATAGCCATGCTCCACACAATCCACAACATGGCCAATCTTTGTGTTGTCTGCAAATTTTCCCATTGTACCCCCCCCCCCCCCCCCACCCCGTGTTCACATCCAAATTGTTAATATATAACAAATAGCAAGGGTCTTAACACCGAACCCTGTGAAACATCATTTGAAACAACTTTTAATTTGCAAGAGCTCCCATTTCTAATCCATTGGGATTAGAAAGGGTACCTGGATGTCTTGAGGCTGACGTGGACAAGATGGGCTGAATGACCTCCTGTACTGTAGCTTTTCTATCGTTTGCTGCCTGGAGCCGACGAACAGCAACAGCTTTTCAATATGGCCTTCCATATTCAGTGCTCCAAAAGCTCATGCTACCAAATAAACCTGTTGGACTTTAACCTGGTGTTGTGAGACTTCTTACTGTGCCTACTCCAGTCCAACGCTGGCATCTCCACTTCATCCATTGATCATTACTCTTTGTTTCCTGTTATAAAGCCAACTTTTGATTACGTTGCTGTTATTTGGCTCTGTGTGGTTGAGGCTCAGGAGAAGTTCTGGAGAGCTGAGTTGGGGAATGATGGAGTCATTGTTATTGACAATGATATGGATATGTATCAGGAGCTCACTTTTGGGTCAAGTATGACACCGAGATTACAAAGTTTTGTTCAGCCTCAGATAGTTGTCAGAGGGAGCAGTGATCAGGAAGTGAAGTTTGTAGCAGAACCTGAAGACAATGGCTTTGATCCTTCTAATTTTCAGTTCAAGCAAATGTCCTCTCATTCAGTATTGAATGTCAGGCAAACAGTGTGACAATTTACAGACATAAGAGGGAGGTATAGATGGCTGTTGTTTGTGCATATGTAGATTGAACTGTTTTTGGTTGAAATCACGAATGGGCAACTTCCTATGGAAAATAGGAGGGGACTGAGGATTGATCTTTGGGGGACACTTGAGGTAATGATGTAGGAATGGGAAGAAATGCTCCTGTAGCTAATTCTATAGCTAAGACTGGATAGATAAAAACAGACACTGGAAATGTCCTTGTCTGACCACCTTGGTTGCTGTAGAGTAAAGGAGACATGAGTTCTACTTCTTCATAAAATACCTTTATTTCTTTGATCCAATCCACACAAAATTCTCCATCACTAAACAGTGCCACTTGTGGCCCCTTTTTATAGGTGACCTCTATTCAATAATTGACATCAAATTAGGAGTTAATTGGAAATCAAAATGTATGGGTTAGGTTGATCAGCTATGCTTAAAAAGAAAAAAATTGCCCTTAGTGTCCTGAGATGCTTAGGTTAGAGGAATTAGTGGGTAAATATGCAGGGATATGAGGGTAGGGCCTGGGTGGGATTGTGGTTGGTGCAGACTCGATGGGCTGAATGGCCTCTTTCTATACTGGAGGGTTTCTATGTCTGTTAACCCATTCCTAACAGTCCTATCCGGATATCGGAGAGGCACTGGGGGCGGATGGTGTCAACCATGTCAAAGGATGAAAAACACTAACACTTGTCACCATTGTGTAGGATGTCATCTGTGACTTTGCTAAGAATTGTATTGGTACTGGGGTAAGGAAGGAAATTTGATGGAGAGAGTCAACCCTGGAATTCTGGGTAAAATGAGCATGGATTTGGGATGCAGCAACAAATTTCAAAGATTCTGGAGTAGAAAGGGGGATTAGAGATGGTCTGGTAACTTGCAAGGTTGGGAAGGATCAAGGTTTGATTTTTTTTTAAGGGAAGGGATGATTTAGCTTGGATTTGAAGAAGAGGGGATAGTACCCTAGGAGGGAGAATTGTTAACAGTAATCCCAGCTAACACGGGGATGAGCAAGATAAGTTGAGTGGCCAGTAGTTTATTGGGAATTGGGTCAAGAGAGTAGGGGGGTGGGTTTCATGGGCAAAATGAGCTCAGGGAATGGGTGGAAGGTAGGAGAGAAACAATAGGAAGATGTAAAAAGGATGGTGTGGGGTGGAGGGGAAGGGAGAGGGATTTAAGATAGTTCAGAGCAGAGCAAAGAAACCGGGGATTATCTTGATGCTGCAGGTGATTGTAACATAAGAAATAGAAGTATTACTAAACCATTTGACTCCTTGAGCCTGCTCCAACATTTAATAAGTTCATGGTTAATCCTTATCCATAACTGTATTTTGCTGCCTGATTATCATATCCTTTGATTTCCTTTACGGTCCAAAAATCTTATCAATCCCTGCCTTGAACATACTTGAGCATTCACAGCACTCAGGAGCAGATTAATCCAAAGATTTCCAGCTCTGAGTGAAGTAATTTCTCCTCATCTCAGTCTTAAATGGCTGACCCCTGAGCATGAACCATGACTCCTGGATCTTGACTCTCCAGCTGGGTGGGGGAAATAGCTTCTCAACATCTACCTTGTCAAGCCTCTTGCAATTCTGCATGATTTAGTGAGCTCAAACTAATTAAACTCCACAGTGTTAAGGCCTATTCGAGTTGATCTTTCTTATAGGACAACCCTCTTGCCCAGGCATCAGTTCTGAAATTGTGAACAGTTGTGGGAGTTAAAGTGCATACTTTAATTTCAGCGATATGCTGCACAGCCTCCATGGCAAATATATCCTTCCTTGGGTATGGAGCCCAAAACTGTACACACTACTACAGGTGTGTTCTCTCCAAGGCTGTATGGGGGATGATGGGGCTTCTCATATGATGACAGGCTGAGTAAATTGGGTGTATATTCTTTGAGATTTAGAAGAATGAGCTGCAGCCTCATTGACACACGAGGTTCTGAAGGGGGTTGAAAGTGTTGATGCTGAGACTGTTTTTGTTGGTTAGGCATCGTACGCTTAGCACATGGTCTCGCGATAAGGAGTCAATCTTTAGGACTGAGATAAGGAGAAACTACTCCACTCCAAAGTGTTGTAAATCTTTGGAGTTCATTACTCTAGAGTGTCATGAATGTTGAATCATTGAACTTAGTCAGGGCAAGGATTGGTAGATAATTTTTAGACTCTTCAGGGAATCAAGAGATATGGAGAGCGGGTGGAAATGTGGAGTTGAAGACCAACATCAGCTATGATCTTATTCAATGGTGGAGCAGGATCAAAAGAGTAGATTGTCTACTCCAATTTCTTGTGCTTTGTCTTTATTTTCTTTTACTTCACTGCATTATTTCCCCTGTTCACTTTTTTACTTTTATAAGTATTTCTCTGAACTTTCCATTGATCATTGTTCCCTAATTTATCGGATTTGTTCCTTGCGTATAGCTTCGCACCGTGACTTGATTTCTCAAGTTTAAAAAAAAGCTTAATCTTGTATTTTTTAAATGCAGTGAAGAATTAGCAATTTAAAATGTGTTAGACAGTTACAAAATAAAGTGCAGATAAATGTGTTTTCTTGCATGAGCCATCAAATCTACATAACAGTTGCAAGTACGTGTTCCCCCCCCCCCCCCAAACGTGGACACATACATTTCTTATTTATTTGGAATGTGAATGCCATTAATTTACTTTGAGGAATTTTGAGACACATGAATCACAAATATCAAAATAATTATCTGACATCTGAAGAGAATGAGGTTGCAATGAAAATTCCATTGTGACCCAATTCATGCGGGTTTTGTTGCACTCTGCAGACTGGAATTAATGCACTGTCTCTACTTGTCTGCCTGTCTGTCTCCCCAAGACCCTGCTGATTTATCCTTTTTTCACGAACCCATTACAGTTGATAAGTTTGTGCTTTTACAATTTGGTCAGAATTTTGGATGGAGCAATTTTTGAATAACTCTTCATTCTAACTGATGAAGTTTAAAGTTGATTTATTAATGTTACAATTAGGCTTCCATTAACACTGCAATGAAGTTATTATGAAAATCCCCTAGTCACCAGACTGTTCGATTGCACTGAGGGTGAATTTAGTATGACCAACGCACCTAATCAGCATGCCTTTTGGACTGCGGGAGGAAACTGGATTACCTGGAGGAAACCCACGCAGACACTGGGAGAACATACTAACTCCACACAGACAATGATCAAAGCCAGGAATCGAACCCAGGTCCCTGGCGCTGTGAGGCAGCAGTGCTAGCCATTGTATCACCATGCCACCCATAAAGAAAGTATCTGCATATTAACTTGGACCACATTGTTACCCAATGAAAGAGAAAATGCTTGTAGAGTCTGAAGACGTCCATGTCTTCGACAGTCGGGTACATGTGTGCAGTATCCATGTCTGTTTATCAAAGAACTCAAATAACATAACGTATGTTTATAACAATCTTCCTACTTGTGACTTGGTAGAGAAGAACAACTATAACTTTACATTGAGGGTCAAGCCAGGATATTATGTCTGGAGCTGCGATGTGCATGGCTGCAATACTTCCTTCATATATTTGAATTGGGCATCATGTTTCATGGTGAGTTTTGGGTGACCACATGTTTGCACGAATGTAGTTTGGGGATGCCTGTGGTTTTGTGGGAGGTTGAAACCAGGGACCTGTTCTATCTGGTCCTTCATGTTTGTTCTGTCTTCGTGTGAGGATCATTCCTCTCTTTCCCATGCTTCAGGGTTGAAATTGTATTGCATGAAGTTATGTTCATGGGTCCAAAAGGGCTTCAGGCAGAGGTTTGAAATGTGGTGACTGCGGTTTTGTGAGGATTGTGTTTGAGTCTCCATCCTGGGAAGTGCTCGTACATGATGTTGAAGTCTCTGTTGAAAGTAGACTCTGTTGTCGGAGGTGGTGGCTTGTGTTGCCCAAGCAAGATTGTCCGCATATGCAACTTGTTAGTGCATGTAAAGTCTCATGTAAAGTCTCAGTGCCAATGTTAATTGGCTCCTGCCATGTTTTTGGACTTCTTTCTGATTCCATGGCTGCAAGCCAGTGTGGTACCTTTTGGACCTTGTGAAAGTGCCATTTCTGCCAGCAGCCTCCCCCTTCTTCATCATCACCACCATCACCGGAGGGATCATGGTCATTGCCCAGCACAGTTGACAAGGTACTTTTGTCTTGGTGCTCTTGTCAAAGAAGTCCTTTTGTACTCTGTAGTAAATTGGTAGCAATGGAGTTGGACCAGACTCTTGGGGCCCTTGTATTTCATAGGATTACAGCTCCAAGGTGATGAAGGAGGGACTCAGGCATGGTGACTAGAATGCGTCAGGTCCAGATCTTCAAGGCATTCAATCTATTGTTGGCATCGTGCTGAATCTAGAGATTCTCGCAGGGCTGAGAGAGGTTGATGGACTGCATTGCCAGAGCAGGTCCTGGATCTCCTTTGTCCAGCAAGGAGTGTATTTTTTTCCTGAAGTCTTGGAGAATGCTCTTTTGGTTGCACCAGTCAGGAGACCAACAAATTGATAACAACACCTCATAATCACAGGATTCAGGTCACCACTTTATCGATGGTCACTTCGCTGTAGTGGTCCCACATAGCGTTGGTCATGTTCCACATTTGATTGATGAGATCACAGGGATTTCAGTTCTGGTGCGAAGTAAGTATTTTGCGGGATGCATGTAGTGTGTTCCCACTTCGTTCTTTGGGCACCATAGCAAGTCTCATTGATAATGGGTGGAATAGAAAGTTGCTAATTATTTGGAAGCAAAGACCAATTGCAAGTCTTGAGACATCCAATCTTTTAGGCTTTTATCATTGGCCTTAATTATCTCATAATCTGTCATAGTGTGGTGACTGTTGAAATTACCAATTCAAGCATCTGGGATGGTGTGCTTGGGAGTGATGACTTTGGCCATTTCAAGTTATGTTAATGATGTATAACTTCTGTATCTTGATAGGAGGCTTTGATTTGATTTTATTATTGTCACTTGCATTGGTATTCAGTTGGGGAGAGCTCTATAAAGGTGTTCTTTACCTCTGGTCAAGCCATACTTTGAATGTAGTGATTGATTGTGAGGTTGTATCCGTGGATATGATGGTGGCTGACCTGTTGGAAACATGGGTTTCTTGACATGCCAAGACTTAAGTTGTAGGATTCTTGTTTTGAGGGCTGACCTGATGCATTGCAGGGCTATCTTGGTGTCGTGCGTGTTGCTCTGAAGATTGGGAGATCGTTAATTGATGTTCTATCACTGGGTTGATGGTATTTGTCATCTTTTATCACTTAATGGCCAAGGCCATGTGAAGGCTGCTGTCTTTCACTTTGTATAGCACTGATGGCTTTCTTCTACGATTGTGTTGCTCCATTCTGACTTTTATGAAGTGATATGAAAAATACAGAAGCCTTGTATGCTACAGTAATCGCAAAATAATTTGTATGCAAGATTTCTTACAGCACTGACAAGATTATAACCCAAGGAATTTTTGAAAAAAGCTATTCTATTCAGAGATCAAAGCTGGAAGTATCATTTTAGATGTGCAAACAAAATGCGTTACAAAGGGTAATTTACTCAACAGTTGATGGGTGAAAGATCAAAAAATGTCGATTGTCGAAAGTAATTGCCATAAACTCTATTTTTGAGGAGTAGACAACATTGCAACTAGTTAAATTCTTGATATTTGTGCCAATTTATTTTGTTACCTTACTTGACATATCTGTTAGATTGGGATTGAGTTTAACTGACTTGCTGTTTGCAACCCTTGATTTCTCTTGAAAGTGCTGTAAGGAAATAATGTGTCTCAGAGCATTGAGCTACTGCTTTGGAGCTCAAATCTCTTCTGCAGACGCAAAAGTTAGCCTTCTTTCAACTGGAGTATAGCTTTTCTGACTCCCATCTAATTTCAGACATTTTGTGAGTGCTTGGGGATTTCAACATTTTAATTACTCCCTTCAGAAATGCATCATTGAAACTTGTTTTTTGTCTTTATCCAAATATGCAACTAATTATATAATAACTTTTATATAAGTCACCACAGTACTCAATTTTATGACTTATAACTCTTGCTTAACTTAAATTTTTTAGGATGGTGAGAAAGGAAGATGAAGTGGAGAGAATAGCTAGGATTTTTTCATGGGGAGCCTGGCATCTCCTGATTCGCCTCTTGCTTCCTGTCCCTCCCCTGGACAGCACTATAGACAAGGCAACTTATAATACTGATGCATGGATCCATTCCAGTGCAGAGGGTGAGAGAGTACATCCAGCAGAAATTGGATGTAAGGATAAAGCAGTAGTCTATATTGTCTGTGCGTACAGCTTTTCCGCAATTTTGTTTTGGAAGAAGGCTGAACCACTGTATTTGAACTGATTAGTTATGTAAACTCTTGGCATTTGGGTTCTTGTCCTTTTGCAGTGTTCAATTTAAAAAAAGTTGTTATTGAAGATTTTCCCCCATTTTTACATACATGCAACAAACTCTCCAGGATTGATACAATACAGCATTATTATTTATCCACGGGCAAATAACATTACAATTGGTTTGTTTAAATCATTGTAATTGTTGTAATCGTTGTACTCCTTCGTACGGCTAATTAAAGGATATTTCCCAGAGTGCAGGATGTCAGGATAAAATGATAAAGCTACATGGTGCAATGGTGCATACCCTTGCCAATCGGATGATAAGACCGAGCTACAAAAGTATAAGGGAGCCACTATGGACCAATACAATTAATTGGAGCTTAAAACAGCACCCCAAAACCCACAAATAATAAAAGGATGTAACAAAAAGAGGGGAACATCAGGATACAACTCCTAAACCCAAGATGTGGCAGTACAGTGTACACTTTCACACACAGGATGAAGAGCAGAACTATACAGACTCATGGGAAGAGGTCAGATAAAACAGAGCACAGGTGACTAAACTTGTCCCACAAAGAGCAGAATACCTTCCATTAGGGAGACCTAAACCTATAATATAACTTCCACACCTTTTTAAGTCAGATTTTTCAAAATAAGTGCTATAATTGCCTACGTAGCCCAAGAAAGTAAGAGATGTTGACACAGATAAAAGAAGAACCAATAAGCCAAGAATTCACACACCACACTTTTGCTCAAACCCCACTCTAAATCCACCAGAGGTGCTGTTCAAGCTCCACCATCAGCTGGAAAGAATTGTAAAGATACCCATAGACAGGATATCTGCCCTCTCCCGATAGGATGAGGGATTTGGCACCCAGCCAAATCTCACTGCAGTGACATGAGGAAAATCTTGCTGGTGTGAATGGTGGTAATGCTCTGGCCATTATTTTCCAAACTCCTGGTGTGACATAGATAATGCAGAGCCTTTGGTTTCTTACAGTATAGCATCTAGCATGAGTTCTTTGCAAGCTCATAGGAAATATTTGCAAATCATTTAAATTTATTATTAAATAAAACCTTTTTGAATTCAGGCCAATTTAAAAATAGACCTTGTCAACTATCTTGTAATGGCCTTTTCATTTCATAGTCTTGTCTTCTGCCCTAAATTCCAGTCCTTCATTATTATTTATTGTTTCTTGGTGACATCTAGCCTTTATGGTATTAGCGGTGCAGTGCTGGGACCACTGTTGTTCACAATTTATGTCAATGATTTAGACTCTGAAATAAAAAAGAACAATTTCTAAATTTGAGGGGGACACCAAATTTGGAGGGCCAACCTGCAACAAATTGTGGTAAAGCATTACTGTCAGAATATATATAATTAATATGTTAATTTCAACACTGGCATGTGTGCGCTATTACATTTCAGTAAGAGAAATGAAGAGGCAGTTTAATATTTAGGAAAAAAGTATTCACAAGATCAAAGACCCATCCGAGCGTAGTTGAACATTCCTGTTTGTAAAAAGTGCATTCTTTGGAGTGGGTGTCACTGGCAAAGCTGGCATTTATTACTCATCTTTGGTTTCCTACGAGAGATGGTGGCGGATCTTGATGAACTGCTGTAGTTATGTACTCACACTGTACAATTAGGAGGGAAATTCCATGATATTGATTTAGCAATAATGAAGAAAAAGAAGTATGCCTAAGTGAGTGCGGAATGTGGCTTAGAGGAATTTGGAAGTGATCGTCTTCCCATTCATCTGTTGTGTTAATCTCAGCTGGTGGTTGTGGGTTTTGACACTGTTGTTGAAAAGCCTTGGCAAACTGCTAATATATAGAAGTATTTTGTGAAGAAGGAAAGATGAAAATTTGTTGAATTTAAGTAGATTTTTATCAATGTTTGGGCTTCTGGTAAAAGCTAATATGCCAAGCAAAAGGGCCATTAAGGTACTCCCGTTGTTAGATTTATTAGTTATGTGGTACTAATAGGAACTAATTTATTTGTAGGTAATGTAACTATTTTTCCTAGCTTTACAGGAGCCAACCAAAAAATGTTTGTGGAGATCTCTTGCAGATTATTTCTGAAATTATTTGTGTAGATGTAGATCGATTATTTATTTATATATATATATATATATATATATATTCTATTCAAAATTGTACAGCAAAGCACCTTGCCTTGCAAGAACATATCATTTGATTTGCTGTGAGCAAATAGAATCCCTACAAGGCAGAAGGAAGCCATTCAGCTTATTGAGCCTGCACCAACAGCAATCCTGCTCAGCCCTATATCTGTAACCCCACATGTTTGCCCTACCAATACCTTGACACTAGGGTCAATTTAGCATGGCCAGTCAACCTAACCTGAACATCTTTAGACTGTGGAAGGAAATTGAAGCACCTGGAGGAAACCCCACACAGACATGGGGAGAATGTGCAAATACAGATTGTTACCTGAGGCTGGAATCACCCAGGTCCCTGGTGCTGTGAGGCAGCAGTACTAACCACTGCCACTCTGTGCAATCTACTGGCCATTGCATGCGCTGAAGTTACCTTGCTGCTACCAATTATCACTAGTTAAGTATTTCTCATGCATGGTAGAAAAAAGACGTTATTAGTCAAGAATGATGGAATTGTAGATTGTTAGGGAACTAAAAAGATGTAGAACTTAGTCTTGATTATAACCAGTAGTGATTTTTAGAAATATGATTTCATTAGCATGTTTTTCCCTATTAAGTAATACTGTGCTAATGCGCTTTTAGTGATGTGTTCATTTCTTTTGCATTCAGGATCTGTTGAAGGTTCAGGGAAGATAATTCAGCGTTTTCCACAAAAAGACTGGGATGACGCACCTTTTCCACAGGGAATAGAATTGGTAAGTACGTAAGCTCTTACTTTGCATTTCATTACTGGAAATTGGGTTGTTCTTCAATCAATTTTGAGCATATAAAGAACAAGAACAAAGAAAATTACAGCACAGGAACAGGCCCTTCGGCCCTCCAAGCCTTCACTGACCGTGCTGCTTGACTGAACTAAAATCTCTATCCTTCTGGGGACCATATCCCTCTGTTCCCGTCCTATTCGTGTATTTGTCCAGACGCCTTTAGAAGTCACTAACGTATCCGCTTCCACTACCTCCCCTGGCAATGAGTTCCAGGCACTCGCTACCCTCTGTAAAAAAAAACTGTCTCGTACATCTCCTTTAAACCTTGCCCCTCACACCTTAAACCTATGCCCCCTAGTAATTGACTCTTCCACCCTGGGAAAAAGCTTCTGACTATCCACTCTGTCCATGCCTCTCATAATCTTGTAGACTTCTATCAGGTCTCCCTCAACCTCCGTCATTCCAGTGAGAACAAACCAAATTTCTCCAACCTCTCGTAGCTAATGCCCTCCATACCAGGCAACATCCTGCTAAATCTTTTCTATACCCTCTCCAAAGCTTCCATGTCCTTCTGGTAGTGTGGCGACCAGAATTGAACACTATATTCCAAGTGCGGCATAACCAAGGTTTTATAAAGCTGCAACGTGACTTCCCAATTTTTGAACTCAATGCCCAATGCTGATGAAGGCAAGCATGCCGTATGCTTTCTTGACTACTTTTTCCACCTGCATTGTCACTTTGTGACCTGAGTACCTGTACACCCAGATCCCTTTGCCTATCAATAGTCTTAAGGATTCTGCCATTTACTGTATATTAACTAAGAGCATTCACAGGACCCAAGTCATCTAGCTATCCTTTTCCCCTGAGCTCTCTGCTCAAAGGCAGGTCCAACCCGTAGCATCACGACCTCCAGCAAGGGGAGGGCCAGGAGAAAGGTCCTGAATTCACTGCAGCTGGACTGGGAATCTAACCCTGTGCTCCTAGCTATGTTGGAATGGAAATAATATTTTGATGAAAGGTATGAGTGTTGAAGCTCAATTCAATATGAGAACCTTATTCCAAGTCAAGTCGGATACTTCAGGGTACCTGTCAATGACGTTTGAGTAAATCCAGTTTAGTGATAAAGATAGATTGTCCAGCCGTCTCAACGCAGTCCTCCAGTCGTGGGATAGAATAAGAGTCTGTTTCTGTAAGTGCACTAACTTTCTGCGAGTCCGCACACAATCTTTGGGGACCATCCGGTTTCAGTACTGTCATAGAGGTTTACAGCATGGGAACAGGCTCTTCGGCCAACTTGTCCATGTCACCCTTTTTTTAAAAATCCCTAAGCCAGTCCTAATTGCCCGCATTTGGCCATATCCCTTTATACCCATGTTACTATCTAAATGCTTTTTAGAAACACAAAATTGTACCCATCTCTATTAGTACCTTTGGCAGCTTATTCCAGACACTCACCCCCTCTGTTGTGAAAAAAATTACCCCTGTGGTCACTTCTGTATCCCTCCCCCTCTCATCTTAAACCTATGTCCTCTAGTTTTAGACTCCCCTATCTTTGGGAAAAGATATTGACTATCTAGCTGATCTATGCCCCTCATTATTTTATAGACCTCTCGAAGATCACCCCCTCAGCCTCCTACGCTCCAGAGAAAAAGGTCCCAGTCTATCCAGCCTCTCCTTGTAACTCAAACCATCAAGTCCTGGAAGCATCCTAGTAAATCCCTTCTGCACTGTTTTGAATTTAATAATATCCTTTGTATAATAAGGTGGCCAGAACTGCACACAGTATTCCGAGTGTGGTCTTACCAATATCTTGTACAACTTCAACAAGACATCCCATTGAATTATATTCAGTGTTCTGATCAGTGAAACCAAGCATGCTGAATGCCTTCACCACTGACCACCTGTGAGTCCACCTTCTATGGGTGAGCTCGATTCGCTGCACCTCAGTTCAGTTGTGTCATTGTTAAGCATAGCTTTGATCTCCCTTTTGAACATGTGCCAATATTAGAGGGTTAAGTCTCAGGATGTTGTTTAATTGGAACAGCATTTCCCACATCTATATCTTGCATAGCCATTCTAATATCTGCCAACTTATTCCCACATGTGATGTTAATAATTCTTTCTGGTTAGTTTGATTTTCCTCTGAAAGATAACTCGATACTTAACCCAATCCTCTGGATAATCTTGACAATAAATCCTCAACAACTGTCTTCAAAGTTTGATGCCATTGTTCTAATGCTCCATGCGATTCTGGATGGTATGCCGTTGATTTGAATGGCTTTATTCCTAAGCTATCCATAACCCCCTTGAATAACTTTGTAAAATTTGATCTTTGATCTGAATGTATTGCATGTATCTGAATAATCTGAATGGGTAATCCATATCTAGTAAAAAAGATTTAAGTAACTCCTTTTCGCTGCATTTACCTGTAATGGAATAGGCTCTGGAAACCTAGTAGACACATCCCTTATAATCAATAGGTATCGATTCTCATTTCCTGTTCTAGGGAGGATGTTAGGTTGTTTTTCGTGAGACTCGTCCATCCTTGATACGAAGGCAAACACCAACTGCTATCTGATTCACAGGTTCTTTATTCTTCTTACGTATGCAAGCTGGCAAACCTTTGCTATGTAACTTCCACCCAGTGCTGGGAGTCAGGTAGCAAAAGGGTGCCAAACAATGGGACAGTCCCCCTTTATGTAGTTTTTACAACCCTTCAGATCACATGCGGTCTGATACAATATAGCTAATCACAAGACACCCTTTGTTCTAGTCAGGTTAACAATATCTAAGGTCATAATATCATTTATGTTGAAAAAAAGATAATTGTTAAAGGGTAAATTTGTTAATCACAGATGTCTTAAGCTTTCATTTTGAAATCAACTCAGAAGTTTGCAGTTGCATGCGATGTTAACCCCTTAATATCTCATTCCCTCCCTTTATCATTTCATGATAACTTTAACCTTTAGAGAGGAGTTTGGGCTCTGTTATAGGCCAGGCATTGACAAACACATTATAGCAAGAACAATCATCAGTAAACCACCAGAATAATGATTCTCAAATGCATTAACATTCCTCCCCAGTCCCCAAAGATACTACCAAAGGGCCACCAGCCAGGGGGGTTGTAGTCCTTAAAGTTCGGCCCCTTGGTTTTAATTTTGATTGCCATCTTTTTAATATGTTCAGCTAAATCAGTGGTATTGTCGGAGGAGTCTGGAATGTACATACAGCACTCAGAGCCTATTAGGGCACAGGTGCCTCTGGTGGCTGCCAACAAGTAATCTAAAGCCAATGTCCGTACAGCAATGACTTCGGAGATAGTGGTGCTCACATCCTTTAATCCATCCGTAGTATCATTAGCTATTTTCTCGAGCAAATGCCATATTGATCAGCTGTTGAGCTGCCTTTGCTGTCCTATAAATTTGTTAATTCAAAGATGTGCAGGTTCGGTTGATTGGCCATGCTAAGAAATTGCTCCTTAGTACCCAGGGATGTGTAAGTTAGAGGGATTAGTGGGTATGATATGTAGGGATATGGGGGTAGGGCCTGGGTGGGTTTGTGTTCGGTGCAGACTCGGTGGGCCGAAGGGCCCCTCTCTGCACTGTTAGGGTTCTATGATTTCATAAGCAGGAAAGGCTATCATCCAAAACTGTTGAGCTTCAGTGATGGCCCGTTTAGATCTCAGCAGGTGTACCTTGGGGTGGAGATGCAGGGAGTCATTATGTCAGACATAAGGGACCACACACGCTAGATAGCAGGATCCAGACCAGTCCCAGGGGAGTCAAGGATAGGCGTCATCTCCGCAGACAAAATAGATGCCCTTGTATGCTACCATGTCATTTAATAGAACTGGGTCAGAACTGAATGGAATTCTCACAGTAGTCCAAAATGATCTGGCTGTAGGGCAATGGACTTGAGGCCTCAGTTTTACCATACTACTATGGGACTGGTGACATTAAACTGCTGAATGCAGTAGCTACGGCCAACGGATTTGGTTCCGTTTATCAGGCAGATGGATCCCCTTTGTTCACAATGAAGTGGGGTGGAGAGCCTGACCTTTTATAGTTGGGCTGGTAACATTTCTTAAATCAATAGAGCGCACCCCCTTTCTTCATTGTAGAGACATCACTGCTGATGTCAGTTAGCCAATTTCCTCCCGTGGCCTGGGCCCCCTTCTTCCACGATCAGTCCCATTTTGATGCAAAATCCATTCTATCATTTCCCAGTGTTTGAGAGGAATAGGGAACAGGGGGATCTCCTCTTTGGCCTGTGGTGATTGTGTGAGCAGACCCAACATCTGCTTACATTAAACTTTACAGCATATTCATAAGACATGTACAAAAAGGTGTTAAGGTGAAATTGTCCATTAGTCAGTCCATCTTTCAGGCTTCCTTTCCATTGATCCAGTTGTCCTGGAGCCAGAAAAATAGCCGAAAGGCCGAAGACGGTGAAGATAAACTTCATGATATATTGGTGGATATTGGTGTCCACTGTTTACAGTCACTCAGATGTACCCAGTGATGTTGTCCTTTGAATCTTGATTGCAGTTGGAATCTGGAGGAGAATTTGGAACAGTCCTTTCTACCCTGGCCCAAGTTTGGGTTGATCCCAGTTCTTAATTAGCACGAGGTCTTCTATCTGTGGTCCAGGGAAGTAGTCCTGTGGGTCAGAATCTTGATCCGGTGTCCGTGGAGTTGATTCAAAGGCGCACTGTACCTGTGAATGAACAAACTTTAAAGACGATGTTAGCTGTCGAAAGTACTTCTGCATTTCATCTCCCATAATGTGTAAATCCATCTGTGTGGGCGGGCTTGTATTTGCATCCCAGAGCGTCCTGCTTGGCTTACCATAGATTATGTCCGCAGCCCATAGTCCAGTGGTAGAGTGGGGTGTTATTCTCATGTGGTAGAGGGCTAAGAGTAAGACTTCTAACCAATTTAGACCGGTTTCAGATGTTAGCTTGGCTAGCTTAGCTTTAAGGGCCCCATTAGCTTTTTCCGCTATCACTGATGCCTGGGGGTGGTAGGCACAGTGGAGCTACTGCTGAATGTGTAATATGTCACACAGTTCCTTATTAATTTTCCCTACAAAATGGGGGCCATTATCTGAGTTAATCTGTTGGGGTACCCCACATCTCTATTATTTCTGTCAGTAACAACCCTATTACTGTCGAGGCCTTGTTATTTGCAGTTGGAAAAGTCTCTATCCATCTATTAAACACACCAACAATTACAAGACAATACTTTTAACACTGCACATGTGGTAATTCAATAAAATCGAACTGAATACAATTAAATGGGCCATCTAGCAAGGTTGTTTTCTCTGGCGAGCACTTTATGCCTTGGCCAGTGCTATTTTGTTGGCAGGTTAAGCATGATGCTATGCGAAACTGTGCAGCCTCGGCTAGTCGGGGGTGCCACCAGGTTTGAACATTCCACTCATTCCCTTCTTCCCAAGTGGATGTCAGAGTGCAGACAATCAATTAATAAAGACAGTAATGCATCCGGAATACAAACTTGGCCTGCTGGAGTGACGCAGAGGCCTTTTGACGCAGAATGTGAATATCCATGTGTCTTCCAAAGATTGTGTTCAGAAGCAGGGGTGTCCCCCTGTAAGCGCTGACTAGTGACTGAATATCTGGCATGCCCGGTGTGTTCAAAGAAGGCGAGCAATTTATCGCCTGCTTGTTCATGGAGGACGTTATGTTACTTTGGGCTGTTGTAGCCTTTTTGGTGGCATCGTCAGCCCTGGCATTACCCCTGGTGACTGCCGAATCATCGGCAGCGTGGGCAGTACATTTAATAATGGCCAGTTGTTTAAGGAGGACGATGGCTTGGAGAAGATTGCGAGCATAAGGAGAGTTTTGGATGGGAGCCCATGAAGAGGTAAGGAAACCTCTTTGGACCCATAATTGGCCAAAATCACGGGTGACCCTGAAAGCATAATGGGAGTCCACATAAATTGTTTGCAGCGAGGATGCAGGCGCAGGTGAGGGCAAATAGTTTGGCCTTTTGGGGGAGATGGAAGGTTTGAATGCGGCCGCTTCCAAGGTGGCAGTATTATCCACAATGGAGTAACCAGAAATAGGTCTCCCAGAGGGGGAGAGGGAGGAACTGCTATTAACATAAAGTAAGGTCTGGACAAGGCGAGGTCAAAAAGTGGTTCCAAAGAGCAATTATGAGGGGGTTGGTCACTGTTCCCTAGAGGATCCTTAACTATGAGGTCATCAATTATTCTCTTCTCCATTATAAAACCAAATCCAAAATAGCCTGCTCCTGGTTGGTAGCACAACAGACTATTCCAAGAAACAATCCCTAATACATTATCTCCCACACAATCTCTTTTACCATTACCACCTGAGCATTTCTGTTTTGTCCAGTTCCTATCCCTCACTGGCTGAAACTGTTGTAGGAAACCAAACTTGGATTTACGAACTAATTCATAATCATCTACCACTTCTGCTGCTAATCTTGTAGTTTTAATCCTCTGCTCTTCCACATGAGTTCTGACTACATCAGGAAGTGAATTTTTAAACTTCTCCAAAATAATCATTCCTCCAGGAGCTTTGTACATCTGGTTTATTTTCAAAGCCCTTATCCACCTATCAAAATTGATCCTTTCAAATTCTATGAACGTTTGACCTGATTCTTAGATGTCTAAACCTTTGTGAGCTTCTGGCATTAGTTAATGTGCACTTCAGGTGAACTTCTTCAACTCCTCATACGTACCAAATGCCTCCTGAGTGTGAGGCATTTGGTACGTATGAGGAGTCCACTCTGCCATTTGATTATGGCTGTTATGCTCCTCATCCCCATTTTCCTGCCTTCCCCCATATCCTTTCAACCCATTAACAATTAAAATCTGTCTAACTCCTCAAATTTAGTCACCGCCCCAGCATCCACCACACTTTGGGGTCGTGAATTCCACAGATTCACAACCCTTTGGGAGAAGTAGTTTCTCCTCAATTCTGTTTTAAATTTGTTACCACTTATTTTGAGACTATGACCTCTAGTCATAATCCGCTCCACATCTACATTATCCATACCTTTCATCGTCTTGAATACCTCAATTTGATCTTCCCTCGTTCTTCTAAATTCCAGAGAGTAAAGACCTCTCTTAAATCTTTCTTCATATGACAAACTCCTCATCTCTGGAATCAATCTAGTGAACCTCCTCTGACCTGCCTCCAACACCACCACATCTTTCCTCAATTACGGGACCAAAACTATGCACAATACTCCAGGTGCAGCCTCACCAATGCCTTGTATAGTTGCAACAATACTTCCTTACCTTTATTCTATTCCTTTTGCTATAAATGCCAACATTCCATTTGTTTTCTTTATTTGCTGTACCTGTGTACTAGTTTTCTGTGAATCATGAATGAGGGCACCCAGATCCAACTGTACCGGAGCACCCTGACGCATTTCCCCATTTAGATAATAAGTCGCCTTTGCATTTTTGAGACCAAAATGCATGACCTCACACTTATCCGCATTAAACTCCATCTGCGACATTTTGGCCCACTCTCCTAACTGATCTATATCCATTTGTAAGGTTCTTATTTCCTCATTGCAACTTACTGTCCCACCTATTTTTGTGTCATCTGCAAATTTGACATAGAGCCTGCTATCCCTGTATCCAAGTCATTAATATAGACTGTAAATAGCTGGAGCCCAAGGACTGAACTCTGTGGCACCCCTCTAGTTACTACTTGCCATCCAGGAAAAAAAAATTATCCTGACTCTGTCTTCTGTCTATCAGACAGTCATTCTCTAGAATAAAGAAGTATCCCTAATCCCATGTGATCTAACGTTGTGAAGCACCTTGCCGAATGCCTTCCAGAAGTCCAGATATACTACATATACAGGATCCCAATTATCCGCTTTGCTTGTTATATCCTCAAGGAACACTAGCAAATTAGTCAAATATGATTTGCCTTTCATAAAACAATGATGACTCTGTATAGTGTTTTGACTTTCAAAATGTCCTGATATTGCTTCCTTGACAATTGATTCTAATACTTCCCCAACAACGGATGTTAAACTAATAGGTCTGTAATTTCCCACATTTTGTCTCCCTTTTTGAATAAGGGCATTACTTTAGCAGTTTTTCAATCCATTGGAACCACTTTCTCTGTCCAGGGAATTTTGGAATATTGTAACCAATAGATCCATTATCTCTGCTGCCACTTCTTTTAACACCCTAGGATATTGGTCATCGGGCATGGGGGACTTATCTACCCATCGGATGCATTGTGACAGAGAGGATAAAAGTGGAAATAACATCTGAACGCTTAGTAGTTGAATAGTACATGTTGAGTAGTAGCTACTTTGGAGTGCGATAGAACTATAATTTCATTCCAACTTCCAAAATGAGTGGAGACACAGGCTCAAAGGGCTGAATGGCTTACTCCTACTCCCATGTGACAATGCTCCTGGAAAGTTGGATTCTACTAATCCAGCTCCTACCTTGGTATTCTTAAATGTATATAAGGTAATTTTTAAAAGTTATGGATGGAGTTTGACTGCTGAGAGTCCTCCATTTGAGGTATCATTTATTTTGCTCAATGTCAATGCTTTATTCAATGGGATGTCTTAGAAATTAATAGCTTGTGAGGATTGATGGGCTGAATGGCCCCTTCTGTACTGTAGGATTCTGATTCCATAAGAAAGTTGTATCTACAACATCACTCTTTCACTTGGGCACTAACACCAAAACTAAACTGAAAACAACACCTGATAAGGATATGAGGGATCTGGGAGCACAGGTAGCAAGGAAAGAGAAGCTAAGATTGCAGTACTGTGCATTTTTCTAGAATTGGTTAACTGACTGTGATTGGACCTTGTTGCCTTTTTGACCCATAGACACCATGTGGTTCACATAGATTTGTTGCAACACAAGAAAAATTCTACAATCCTGCAACGCTACATCTAAATCATTAGATACAAAACCTGTTTCAGAATGTCTGTATATTATGCATGTTTAAATCACCTGCTTTAAATATACTGCCTGAAGGGCATATATATAATTATATGCCCAATTGTTTGAAATGGGGCTTGGCCCAATTTCTTTGTGATGCAGCTGAAAGACATCACTGAGTGTAAACCTACACCAAATTTGATGAATTCTGATCAATACGTCTTCACAATTGCGAATTACTGTTTGAAGCAACTTAATGACAGTAAAAATCTCAGACAGCTATATCTGTTTATCAAATCCAATAGAATCGAATAATTTAGTCAGAAATTAGGCTTTCAGTCTTAATGATAGAACAATGGGACATAACAAATAGGATCAGGAGTTGCCCATAACGCTCCTGGAGCCTGTTTAATGATGTTGTGGCTGATCTCAATTCCACTTTCCCACCCAATCCTAATGTCTCCTAATTTCCTTAAGTCCAAACATTAAAAAAAATTCATTTATCGTGGGTGTTGCTGGAAAGGCCATCATTTGTTGCTCATCCTTATTTGCCCTTGAACTGAGTGGCTTGCTAGTTAATTACATTGCTGTAGGTCTGGAGTCACATGTAGACCAGACCAGGTAAGAATGGCAGATTTCCTTTCCGAGAGGGTATTAAAAAAATTAAAGTTATTTATTAGTCACAAGTAGGCTTACATGAATTGCAATTAAGTTGGTGTGAAAATCTCTTAGTCACTGAGGGAGATTTTAGCACAGCCAGCGCACCTAACCAGCACGTCTTTGAGACTGTGGGAGGAAACTGGAGGAAATGCACACAGAAATTGGGGAGAATGTCTGTGTGGAGTTTCCCCAATGACCCTAGCCAAGAATCAAACCCGGATCCCTGGCACTGTGAGGCAGCAGTGCTAACCACTGCTACTGTGTTGCACCTGTGAACCAGGTGGGTTTTATGACAATTGATGTTAGTTTCATGGTCATTGTTCCTAGACTAGCTTTATATTCCAGATTTTGGTGATGGAATTTAAATTCTATCAACTGTTGTGATGCAATTCAAACCCATGTCCCAGAGTTTTAGCCTGGGCTTCTGGATTACTGGTCCAGAAACGTTAGCACTACCCACCATCTCCATTTCCAAAGTTGTGACAATTTCAGCCTTTTAATGTGTTCAATGATTCATCCACAACCATATGAAAATAGAAAATTTCAAGTTTCCATAACCTGCTGAGAGAAGAATTTTCCCATGTTTTAGTCCTAAATAACTGCCTTTATCCAAAATATGCCTTCTGCTTCTGGACTGGGCAGGGGAAAGAGGGACTTAACATCTAGCCTGTCAAGTTGTCTCAGAATCTTAGTTGTTTCAATGAAGCCCCCTCGTGCACACTCCACTACTTCAGTGCATAGAGGCCCATTTTCCTCAATCTGCTGTACAACTGTTTCATCTCAAGAATCAGTCTAGTATTTACACCAGCTCTACAGTTGAGTACATCTTTCTTTGGGTATGGAAACCAAAACTTTACACAGTCCTCCTCTCTCCAAATCCTGGCTCCATTGCAAATTGACTTCCTTACTCTTGTTTGCCCACCCCTTGCATTAAAGGCCAACATCCATTTGTCTTTTGAATTGTTTTCTGTTTAACTTTATTTCATGTGCAAGGACGCACAAATCATTTAATAGTTTCTCATCATTTAAAAAATGTTCCATTTTTCTATTACCAAAGTGAATTAACTCGCATTTTTCCACTCCATCTGTAGTCTCTGCCCACTCAATTGACCTATCTATGCCCCTTTTGCAGAATTTTCAAAAAGCCTGACACTAGTCATCATGGGCATGCTGGAATTCATCATATAGGACATGGTAACAGTGCCACATGGGCTGCTTTGTCCTGCATGGAGTTGAGCTTCTTGAGTGATGTAACTTTTTCATCCAAGCAAGTGGAGACTCCTGACTTGTGCCTTATAAATGGTGGACAGGCTTTGGGGAGTCAGAAGATGAGTTACTTCCCACAGGATTCCTAGCCCCTGACCTGCTCTTGTAGCCACAGTACTTACATGACTAGTGCAGCTCAGTTTCTAGTCAATGGTAATCCCCAGGGTGGTGTTAGCAGTGGTACTGCCATTGAATGTCAGGGGGTGCTGGTTAGATTCTCTCTTGTTGGGGATTGTCATTGTCCGGCATTTGCCACTTTATCAGCCCGAGCTTGAATATTGTCCAGATCCTGCTGCATTTGGACATGGTTACTTCAGTATCTGGGGAGTTGCAAAAGACCAGTGTTGTGCAATCATCAACGAGCATCATCTCATCTGACCTTATGATGGGAAGAAAGTCGTTGATGAAGCAGTTGTAGATGGTTGGGCCCAGGACACTGCCCTGAAGAACTCGGGCTCGTAGTTCTCTGTTTTCTCTCTTCCTCCTGTCTTGATTAGCAGTGCCACATTTGCTGCCTTAAATCCATTGACAGTAAACTTGGATTAAAGGGAAGATCACAACCAACTCCATAACAATCGCTGTAGCCACATTTTAGAACTTTGGTGCAGGTCATTGGGCCAGGCAACTTCTGAGTGTTTAGTTCTATTGATATCTCCAGAACGCTTCCTTTATTAATATTAATCACTTTAAGTTTCTTACTGTTATGAGACCGGGCAGCCGTGGCACCCTGGGGGCTGGCCAACAGCAGAGAGGCAGTCAGTCCCTGTAGTGGAGCAGTTTGAAGATCTCCTTAACATAGAGTCTGCCTTTAACTTAAGTGTCCTCAATTTCATCCTGCATAATGCTACCCGCCATCACCTCAGCACAACCCCAATCAGGCAGGAAGTAAGAAAGGTGATCTGACAGCTGAAAAAAAAGAGAGCATTAGGAGCAGATGGAATCCTCGCCACAGCACTGAAACATGGTGGAGAAGCACTATTTGTGCAAATTTCCCAATCTGGAAGATGGTAATGCTGTAATCGTTACCATCGTCAGTAAAGGTGGCAAATCTGACTGCAGTAACTACAGAGGAATTTCCCTGCTGTTGGCCTTAAGAAAGCTCATCGCAAAAGTCCTTCTTAATAACCTTCTCCCTGTGGGGAGAACTTTGTAATTTTACTGGACTTGTTTATCTCCAGGCTTCTGGATCACATCACCATCTGTCACAGCTTACAGCTTCTCAGCTGGGTTGACCAGTCACACCTGGCTATGACTCATCTCTTATTCTCTCCCTCTGCAGTATAAATATCTCCTATTTTCTGTGTCTTTTAGCTTTGACAAAGGATCATCAGGATTCGTAACATCAGGTCTTTTCTCTTCTTACAGAAGTTGCCAGACCTGCTGAGATTTTGCAGTGTTTTCTCTTTAGGTTTCAGATTCCAGCATCCACAGCATGCTTTTATCTTGTAGAGATGTATCCTATCTTCAAGATGAGGAAATCCTTCCTTTTTGATATGACTATTATGCTAATTGGGTATGTTTCAGCACAGACTGAAAACTGGACATGCATGAGGCACTGCACGTCACCCATAGCAGCCGAATTGTATTCATTCACAATTTTTAACCTTAGGTTGTGCCATAATCAATCACCCTATCGTTATTAATACAGCAGGGGACCGATCCTGGTTCACTGAAAAATGTAAGAGTGCTTGCTTGGAACAATGCCATGCATACCTAAATATTAAGTTCTAACCTGATGAAGCTATGCCACAGGACAATATATGCATGTCAAACAGTGGAAGAAGCATGCAATAGCCAAAGCTAAGTGATGAGGCAACCAATTGATCAAATCACAGCTCTGTAATCCTGCTAAATTCAGGTATGAATGTATGTGGACATTTAAAAAAAAATAACTGGAAGAGAATGCACTAACATTCCCCACCCCCTACCCCCACCCCCTACCCCCACCCCATCCTCTGATGGGGGAACCCAGCATATCTGCGTAGGAAAAAAAGCTGAAGCATTTGCAATCACCTTAGGCCAAAAGTGCAGAGTGAGTGATTCATCTTGGCATCCTCCGTAATCCTCAGCATCATTGATGCCACTGTTCAGACAATTCATGCTGTCAAGAAGAAGCTGAAAATATTAGATACAACAAAAACTATGGATCGTGATGGCATCCTGGCTGTAGTACTGAAGGTATCTACGCCCTTATGCAAACTGTTCCAGTACACATGGGCACCAACCTGACGATATTCAACATTGCACATGCATCCCCGACCACACAAATCAGGATCAGTCCAAAGCGGCCAATTACTGTTCCATCAGTATATGTTTGGATCATCAGCAAAAGGATAGAAGGTATTGTTGTCAGTGCTATCAAGCAGCACTTAACTCAGCAGCAACCTGCTTACCAGTCAGTACTCAATTTGGGGTCTGTCGTGGTCACTTGGCTCCTGGCCTCATTGTAGCCCTGGTCCAAACATGGAAAAAATGCTGAATTTCAGAGTTGGGATGATTGACTGCCCTCGAGATTAGGGCAGCATTTGACCAAGTATGGCATCAAGGACCCTGATTGTTATTTTTAAAATTGATAGGAATTGAGGAAGAATTCTCACTAGCCTTACCTAGCGAAAAGGAAGAGGATTGTGGTTGTTGGAGATCAATTCTAGAAGAGCCCTGTAGTTCCTCATAGTGTTGTAGATTTAACCATCTTCAGCAACTTCATCAGTGACAAACTTTCAGCACAAGATCAGAAGTGGGAACGTTCACTGATGAACAGGCCGTACATGTTACCTCTAGGGTGATAGGAAGGAGCAACAAGCCCGGAGAACCACGGGTGGCCAGAAATGTGAAGGAAAAGCGAAACATTTAACAGGTACAAGGGGAGCAAATCAGCGGAGGCTTTAGTGGAGTACAAGGTCTAGCTAAAGAAAACAATTAGGAGAGAAAAGACGGGATGTGAGAAAGTTCTGGCTGGGACAAGTAAGGAAACTCCTAAGATATTGTCAGTGGGAAGAGGATAAGCAGGGAAAGAGTGGTACCATTAGGGATCAAGGGGCAATCCATGTGTGGAGCCAAAGGACATCAGTAGAGTGAATGGAATACTTCATATCCGCCTTTAGCCAAGAGAATTGAGGATGAAGGTATAAAACTCGGAGGGAGAGTGCGAGGTTCTTGAGCAAATTGACGTAAGGTGCGACAAGGTATTGGAGATGTTGGCAGGCTTAAAAGTTGACACGTCACCATGTCCGGATGAATTTTATCCCAGACTGCTGTGGAAAACGGAGGAGATTGCAGGGGCTCTGTCCCAAATTTTAACTCCTTTCTAGCCACAAGGGAGGTGCCAGAAGACTGAAGAACAGCAAATGTAGTTCCATTATTTAAGATGGGTTGCAGAAATAAGGCAAGGAATTACAGAGCAGTGACGTGAGACTCACTGGTAGAGAAACTATTGGAAAATTCTGAAGAAGAGAATCAGTCTCTACTTGGAGAGGCAAGGTTTGATTGGGATAGTCAGTGTGGTGTTTTCAGAGGGAGGTCATACCTAACAAATTGGGTAGTGCAATTTCAGCAAAGCCTTTGACAGGGTCCCACATGGGAGACTTAAAAAAAAAAAGAGTGAGTACATATGAAATATAAGGTAAATTGATAAAGTGGATTCAAAATTGCCTCCTTCCCCCCGCTTGAAGTGATAGTACTGGGACAACAGAGCTACCAGCCAATCAGTTTGGCTGGCAGCTCTGAGTAGGAACATCCTCCTAAGTGAGGGGAGGAGATCTTGCTGCAGTGTTGCCATGATTGGCGGGGTTGCATTCTTCGCTGACTCTTCAGTTGACAGGGTAGGAAATCCTGCCCTTTTACATAAGAACATAAGAACATAAGAAATAGGAGCAGGAGTAGGCCATCTAGCCCTTCGAGCCTGCCCCGCCATTCAATAAGATCATGGCTGATCTGTCGTGGCTCAGTTCCACTTTCCCGCCCTCTCCCCATAACCCTTAATCCCTTCTCTTATCAAAAACCCATCAACCCGCTTCTTAAAAATATTTAGCGAGGCAGCCTCCACCACTTCAACGGGCAGAGAATTCCAGAGATTCACCACCCTTTGAGTGAAGAAGTTCCTCCTCAACTCCGTTCTAAACCGCCTCCCCTTTATCTTGAGGCTGTGCCCCCTAGTCCTACTGTCTTTTTTGAGCGGGAAGAGTCTCTCCACCTCTATCCTATCCATCCCATTCATCATCTTATAAGTCTCAATGAGATCTCCCCTCATTCTTCTAAACTCTAACGAGTACAAGCCTAGTTTATTCAGCCTCTCCTCATAGCTCAATCCCCTCAACTCCGGTATCAGCCTAGTAAACCTCCTCTGCACTCCCTCCAGGGCCAAAATATCCTTGCGCAGGTGCGGCGCCCAAAACTGCACACAGTACTCCAGCTGCGGCCTCACCAATGCCCTATACAGCTGCAGCAAGACCTCCCTACTTTTATATTCAATCCCCCTCGCTATGAAGGCCAGCATCCCATTTGCCTTCCTGACCACCTGCTGCACCTGCAAGCTGGGTTCTGCCCCAGATTTCACTGTGTGGAATGTATTCCCTTTCATGACTTGGGCAAATGGTTGAGCTATATAAGGTAATTTTTAAAAAAATTGTGCCATGGCATTCTGGAGTACAGACTTTATTTCCCAATAGCTTTACATTTAAAAAGCAGTCAGGTTTGAGCAATTCCCTTGAAGGGTATTTCATGGATCACATCTACACACAGATTGTAGACTACTTGATCGTAATTCTAATAATATTTCAGCATTGTGAAATGTAATGGGAATTGTAGCATTCTGTTTGATTTCTGAAAACATTGAAGTATTTGTTGTTTCTGGTTGCCTTCCTGGACTTAGTACATATTGTTTGTGGGTTTTCTCTTCTGCAACATATTTGCTGTTGAATGGATTCTTTCCACCAACCCTCTTCTCTCTCTCAAAACATAAGATGTAAACAAGTTTAGTTCCAGTAATGAGACGCAGTATTCACAAGTATTAGATTATTCTGTCTTGTTTGGAATTTATAGCTTGAAAAGATCTCAAGTAACAACTGTTTTTTCTATTTCAGTTCGGGAATTGTATTGGATCTATCTTGGTATGCAGTTGCTACTTGGTTGAAATTAGGCCTCTGTGGACCATGTGAAAGTTCTGCATATTCCATTTTTACACACAATTCCACTCTTGGCAGTTACATTGTTAATGCTTTGGGTCAGACGTTCTACATTTTGAAAGCACTTCAATTCTGGATAAAGTTATAAAAAGCCTCTGAGTAAATCCACTGAATAATCTGAGACGTATTAATTTTTTTGATTCATTATTGTCACATGTATCAGCATACAGTGAAAAGTTTTTTTGCGTGTTGTACAGACAGCATACAGTTCATAGAGAAGGAAATGAGAGACTGCAGAATGTAGTGTTAATGGAGTTTTAGAAGCTTGTAACGAAAGTAAAAGATAGAATTGGAAGGTATGCTGGGCACAGCTTGCAAGAAGTTGCCTCGCTCCGATGCCATCTTGGAAAAAAATGAATAAAACTGAATGAGAGAGCTCATACAGAGATCTCCATTATTCCCACAGAAATTTGGCCCAAAAATTATACTGGAATTGTTTTGTCACTTTGTCACTAATGGTCATTAATTTTTTTGCTGACAGCTAATGTTTTCACTTTTTACTCTGTTTGCCAATCTCAGTTTCTTGTGTTTAAAACTTCCCAAATATTATTTTATGATTACTCTTGCCTAAATGTTTTCCATTCTGATCTGCTGTCATTCATTTCCCATTATTAGACCGAACAGTGAAACTTTTTTTTTCTCACTGCGTTAGAAAACAGACCTTCACACATTTCAGGAATTGCCTTTCTCATCTATTTTACTTGTGCCTTTTGGCCAGTTAAGTTTGGGATAGTTGAAATCACTGCTATTTAATAATTTTTGATCAAATAGATTCCGTTTCTGCCTTAGAGATCTCATGTCTTTGGAGAAGATACTGAGGAAATTTTCTAGGATGGAACCAGGGATGAGGCACTTGCGTGTAAAGTGGAGAAGGGATTGTTCAGATTAGTGCACAGAACGTTCAAGGAGATTTAATGAGGGTATTCAGAATTATGTGGGTTTTGATAGAATGACCAATGAGAAAATGTTTCCACTGGTAAGAGGGCTAGCAGTCAGAGAACACATTATATACCCTTGACAAAAAAAAGGGAGAGGTGATAAAAAATTTATTTTAAACAGGAAGGTGCTATGATCTGCAGTGCGTCACCTGAAAGAGTGATGGAAGGAGGTACAGTTGTGCTTTTCAGTAGAAAATTGGATAATTGAAAATGAAAAGTTTTAAGTGTTGTGAGGAATGGCATCAAGGCCCAACTCTTTCAAAGAGCCAGAACTGGCACAATGGAACAAATGTTCTCTGTGCTACATGGTTCAATTTGCTAAATAATTTCAGGGTGTTTATTATAATTTTAAATATTCTTTGTATATTTGGGTAACATGAAAGATATAAAGTCTTGTAAATAGATATCTTGTTAACTGAAGGAATTTTTTTTGTTGGATGTTTAAGTATTGTATTGGTGAAGTTGTTCATGGGCATCGTTGGAGCCATATTAATGGAGCACTACTTAGATTTTATCTGTAAGTGCTTAACCTTCACATTTGCTTAAGTAAACAATATTGCATTTACTAGGATAGATATCATTACCGTTTCATAATCCAGTTGATTAATTATTTTAAAATTGAATGCATTTATATCATGTTGAGGCAAAAAGACTGATAATGTTTTGGTTGTGAACTGTATTATAAATGATCCAAAGTAAAAATTGAACAGTAAACTTGTTCAATATTTTATATCCCCTAAAACTGTTTAAAAAATTGTCATCCCATTAAAAAAAAATCCTAGTCACTCGTGGGTTAATGCAACCCGTTAGCTAGAAACTATTGTTGGTATTTCCTGTGTCTACAAGGTTACAGTAATGTTTATTCATTAATTATTGTAAAATATTGCCGTTCAAACCTTTTGCCTTAATTGAGTATTTCAAGACATACGCAACAGTGACTTGTCATTTTCCATGTTTTAATGTAAACTTTTAAAGCATTATTATCTCGCTTCCACGACCATTGCCATTAACACATGCCACAGTGTTCTGATAGCAATGTTTGGACACTGTTTATTGCTTCCAGATCATTAACTGTGCCTCTGTGACACACGACTGCGTTCCTTCTATGCAATTACATTAGACAATAACAAATCAGAATAACTGCTATTTATTTCCATGGTAAAAAAGCACTTGCATAGATCAGATGGAAATAAATCAGAGTTATAGTGTTTAACTTTTTTGTTAATGGCTAGTCAGTAGAACATTTTATGTGCTATAAAGAGTTGCATACAGTGCTAACTTGTGTAATTTTTAACTTGTAAAGTAGTTCCGTGGATGGCACGTGGTTTATTGAACTATGAGAGAGCATTTTATCCCTCCTATTATGGAGAGGAGAGAGACTCAGTATAATTGTTTTGTTGACTGAATTCCTGCTAAATTGTATCTGGATATATTGGCTCCAAAACCTCTTGGGTCACAAACCACTTGGTTAAGCTGGGATCAGGCTTGACCGTGTCCTTCAGCAATTTGTGCCTATTAGAAATTTTAGGGGAAATTAGTGGGCACTTTATTTGCATGGATCATGTGTGTGCAGTGAACATACTAGTTTTACTTATGGTGCTCCCCTCCTGCTGATTGCTGGAAATTTGGATGCTCATCCTCTCCCTCGTCTGAACCTTCCTTCAATTCGCAAGTTATCGTGTTGTCCTCTGAGGCATGCTCTTTGGCAAAGTCAAGGTGACCATGTATTGATCCAGGGTGGATGTGGCCCAGGAAGATTTGGGGGATGAATTACTTCAGTGCTTGCCTCACTGTTGCCATCTGTGGACGAGGAAGGTACAGTGTCCACTGGTACATTTGGGTGACTGGTGGCAGAGCAACTACTGGTCTGTCTTGTGGACGCCAGAAATAACTAACTTAGTTTAGAAGTTTCCTTTTGATTTATTCAAAGCTATTAAAGGAATATAGGTCTTGAAATAACTTTATATAAAACTTCCAAAATATAATCTTGGTGTATATTTTTTCACAACCAATGAAACAGCAGAATTTGCATCGCTGAGTGTGTTTTGTTGTAAAACATTTCTTTGTAGTTGGGTAGATCAATCCTGAGACAAATTTTAAATGCCTTATCATTTAATTTAGATAATATCACTCTTAATCTCCCTTCAATTGGTAGTAGACTTAGCTTTTGTTCAGTTAAATGTGGAATCTTTAATTGTATTCTGCTTTTTTTAAACTCTATTAAATAAAGTAATTGCATCTTGGCAATTGAATGCTGTGTGTTCAAGCTCACTTCATTGACACTTTTCACTGGCGTTCTTCAGCCTTCTGCCTGATTCAAAGATCCAGGTGAATTTTGAGGCTTCTTGGACATAATTCAAATAACAGCATAGAATTTTTCTAGTAACCTTCAGAGCTGGCTGAAGGGTCTGGGAAAATAGGTGATATAATAGCAGGCTTTTAAGGAGATTAAGACTGCACAAACAATGAACTGTCCACGGCTAACTGAGGAAGTTAAAGATAGTATCAAATTGAAAACGTACACAGTGCTGCGAAGATCAGTGGTAGGCCAGAAGATTAGGAAAATGTTAGAAACTAGCAAGATTTACAAAAATTAGCACAGATACTGACTGCCTCACTGAGCCTTTCCAGAATTTTTGTTTTTATTTGGGAAACTACCAAAGAATGGTTTCAAAATAATATTGGGAAAATATATTAAGAATGATCATATAAAAATAGAGCTTCAAGTATAAAAAAGAATGACATGGGGAAGATTTTTAGCACTGCTGCCACATAACGTCAGGGACCCAGGTTCAATTCCTTGCTCGGATGACTGTGTGTAGAGTTGGCACGTTTTCCTCCTGTCTGTGTGGGTTTCCTCTGGGTGCTCCAGTTTCCTCTGGGTGCTCCGGTTTCCTCCCACAGTCCAAAAATGTGCATGTTATGTTGATTGGGCCATGCTGTATTGCTCCTTAGTGCCAGGGAGATTAGCAGGGTAAATACATGGGATTATGTGATAGGGCCTGGATGGAGTGTTGTTGGTGCAAGTTTTATGAGCCAAATGGCCTCTTTCTGCACTGTAGGGATTCTGTGGTGTCTGAGGATGAGATTGTGGAATCAGCAATGGAAAACCAGGCAAGGGCAGACCTAAGACACACAGTTTGTAGCTATCTTCATGGTAGTAGACACTAAATGAATTCCAACAGTCATTAGAAAGTCAAGGGGCAAAAGGAAGGGAGAATCATTGTCACCAGGGAAAGGATATTGGCAAATGAACAGGATAAAAGCTTTTAAGTTTCCTGGACCCCAAGCCTGCATCTTAAATTCATCAGAAAAAATTGTCTGACTGGATAGTGGGTGTATTGGTTATAATTTTCCAAAATTACGTAGATTTTGGGAACGTCCCAGCAAATTAAAAGTGGCAAATGTAATGCTCCTGCTTAAGAAAGGAGAGAGAACGCAGGAAACTATAGATCAATTTGACTATTGCTGTCATGAGGAAAATGTTAGAATCTATTGTTAAGAAAGTAGTTAAAAAAATTTAGAAAATCAGATTGACTCTGCTTAATTGCAATGTGGTTTTATGAAAGAAAATAAAAGAAAACATGCTGGAAATGCTCAGCAGATCAGGTAAAATCAGTGGAGAGAAGCAGACTTAACATTTCAGATTTGTGATTTTTCATTTGAACTGTAGGTTTTTAAATCAGTGGAGGTGGAAGGGGGAGAAAGAACAAACTAAGTCTGTGCTCAGGTGATGACAGCAGAAATTACTGTCAGAGATAGTTGAATTCGTTGTGACTCCATAAAGCTGTATGGAAAGATGTGATTTTTTTTAAAAATGCAGTAGGCTGGGAGATTCAAGTGGTGACTGATCTATAGTATTCGTGCTTGGCATCCCTCCCTGATAGCATCTCCCAGCGTTGGTTTTCTGGCGGCATCAGCTCTGCATTGCGCCCCTCCCTGGAACTTAAATGATGGAGAATTTTCAATTCTGCATCTCAGTTCCAGTATCATGTGAGCTTTAGTCTTTGCTGTAGTGTATCTATTTAGGGCGTTTTGTTTATTGGCAAAGGTTTTGTCTGATTGGAACATTTTAGATGTATTTGTTAAGGGTTATACACTATCTTCTGTTGCTTTGTTTTTATTTGTAATTGATAAAAGTTATTGCTAATTTGCTTGTCATACAAAGTGCAAAGAATGAAAAAAAATTACAGCACAGGAACAGACCCTTCAGCCTTCCAAGCCTGCACTGACCATGCTGCCCAACTGAACTAAAACCCTGTACCCTTCTGGGGACTATGTCCCCCTGTTCCCATCCTATTCATGTATTTGTCCAAACGCTCCTTAAAGCTGACCGTCGTACGTGCTTCCAGTATTTCTCCCAACAGCAAGTTCCAGGCACCCACCACTCTCTGTATAAAAAAAAGCTTGCTTCGTACATCTACTTTAAACCTTGCCCCTCGCACCTTAAACCTGCAAGGGAGCTTTTATCAAACAAAGGTTATTAAAGAATGCAGTTAACATGTATGGAAAGAAAATTAGCAAAAACTTTTATCAACTCCAAACAAAAACAAAACAACCAAGATAATGTATAACCCTTACCAAATATATTTAAAACGCTCCAATCAAACAAAACCCTTGCCATAGACAAAAGCCTCTAAACAGGTTCGCCACAGCAAACACGCTCATGTGACACTGGATCGAGTCCTTTGAGAATTTTTAATTCTGCAATCATGTAAATTCCAGCAGTTTGCCTTGATAACCCAGATTTTTTTGGAAGAATTCTAGCCATGCTGATGATCTTCAAGCTTGTTTTGAACTTCATTAGAGCAGTGTGGTAGGACCTGGGCAGAAAGGTCAGAGTGGGAGTATGAAAAGCAACAGGAAGTTCTGGGTTGTGCTTCTCAACTAAACAGAAGTGTTCCTCAAAGTGGTTTCCCAATCTGCATTTGGTCATTCCAGTGTAGAGGAGACTACATAGTGAGCAGCGAATGTGGCATACTAAATTGAAAAAAATAGAAGTGAATCACTGTTTCACTTGAAAGGGTATTTGGGACATTGGATGGTGAGAGGGAAGGAGGTGAAAGATGATGTGTTATATCCCCTGCACTTGCATGAAAAGATCCCATTAGAAAGTGAAGCTGGGATGGTGTGGTATTTGTGGTGGCTGAGAAGTGGGAAAAAAAGTATCTCCTGAGGGAGTGGTCCCTCAGGAATGCTGAAAAGGAAGAGCAGAGGAGTCAGCGGGCTGTTGGCTGGGGTTCTGCCGCTTTCCCCATTTTAACCCGATCCTGGGCCGCGGGTGAGGAATTCTGACTGACTTTCATATGTTTTTAAGCTGCTTTTCCCTGCTCTCTGTCAATCGCCTGGCGGGGTTTTAGCGCAGCTTTTATTGTTGTTGGAATGTCTGCAATCTGACTGAAAGAATGGAGAATCACACAAAATACAGCGTGATTCACGCCAGAAAATTCGCATCACCCCAGTGCTGCAGTCCCATTGGCTGTGACGCACACACTACGTGTACTCTCATTGGCTATTGGACACGTCAATCAGAAAGAAACACCCACCGCGTTACGTCATCAGTCAGCCAGGCCATTCAGCCCATCGTGTCTGTGCCAGTATTCAGCACTGCCCTCCAGTCCTCTGCTCAGTCCTTCATAAACCTCCAGACCTCCCACTCCAAACAATTATTTGTTCCCCTAAAGACGTTTTGATGAAGAGTTATACTGAACTCAAAAGTGAATTTGTATCTTTATATGCCCTGTTTGTGAATAGAATTCTCACTCACCTGATGAAGGGGCAGCGCTAGTGCCAAGCCACTAGCACTTGGCAGCTAGTGTCTTGTGCTGCCAAATAAACCTGTTGGACTTTAACCTGGTGTTGTGAGACTTCTTACTGTTTATCCCAATCCAACACCAGGCTTCTGCAGAAAATGCAGATGTATGGGATTGGGGGTAATCTAGGTAATTGGATCAGGAATTGGCTAGCTGATAGGAGACAGAGGGTGGTGGTTGATGGTAAGTATTCGTCATGGAGTTCAGTTACAAGTGGTGTGCCTCAGGGATCTGTTTTGGGACCACTGCTGTTTGTAATTTTTATAAATGATCTGGATGAGGGTATAGTTGGGTGGATTAGTAAATTTGCTGATGACACCAAAGTCGGAGGTGTGGTAGATAGTGAGGAAGGGTGTCTTAGTTTGCAGGGAGACTTGGACAGGTTGCAGAGCTGGGCCGAGAGGTGGCGGATGGAGTTTAATGCGGAGAAGTGTGAGGTAATTCACTTTGGCAGGAATAACAGATGTGTCGAGTATAGGGTTAACGGTAGGGCACTGAATAGTGTGGATGAACAGAGGGATCTAGGTGTATGTGTACATAGATCCCTGAAAGTTGGGAATCAAGTAGATAGGGTTGTTAGGAAGGCATACGGTGTCTTGGCGTTTATTGGTAGGGGGATTGAATTTAGGAGCCGCAGCGTCATGTTGCAACTGTACAAAACTCTGGTGCGGCTGCACTTGGAGTATTGTGTGCAGTTCTGGTCCCCACATTACAGGAAGGATGTGGAGGCTTTGGAGAGGGTTCAGAGGAGGTTTACCAGGATGTTGCCTGGTATGGAGGGGAGGTCCTATGAGGAGAGACTGAGGGATTTGAGGTTGTTTTCATTAGAAAGGCGGCGGCTAAGAGGGGACCTTATTGAAACATATAAGATGATTAGAGGTTTAGATAGGGTGGACAGTGATAGCCTTTTTCCTCGGATGGAGAAAGCTAGCATGAGGGGGCATGGCTTTAAATTAAGGGGTGGTAGTTATAGGACGGATGTCAGGGGTAGGTTCTTTACCCAGAGGGTGGTGAGGAATTGGAATGCCCTGCCTGCTGCAGTTGTAAATGTGCCTAGTTTGGGGGCGTTTAAGAGATCCGTGGATAGGTTTATGGACGGAAAGGGATTCGTTTAGGTTAGAGGGTCATTGTTTTTTAACTGGTCGGCGCAACATCGTGGGCCGAAGGGCCTGTTCTGCGCTGTAATGTTCTATGTTCTATGTGTTTGGTGGTGTCTTTATGCTGGAACAGGTAGAAATAGTACAGGATGGCTGGTGCGCTGGAGGATGAGGACAAGGGGAATATCATTGATTCTGGCTAGTAAGGGAAGGGGTGAAAACTGCATGAAAGAGATCAGACACAGTGGTTTGGGGATATCTCAGTTGAGGTAAAAGGAAGACATATCAGGAGTGTCGGTGGTATGGAAGGTTGCATTATCTGAACAGATGTGATGGAGGAACTGGGAGAATGGAATAGTGTCCTTGGAGGAAGTGGAGTTTGAGAGGGTGTAGTCAAGATAAGTTTGAATCCACTTATGCCTCATCTGGACATGTTTCTTATTTCTTCACTACATTCATTACCACTTTGGCTGTAAAGCCTTTTGTCATTTAGTTTCCCTTGCCTTCCATCCTGTCACAGACCTTCCCTGCAGCCATTTCAGACCAATATTGCTTGCAAATTTTCTTTGTATGTGACTTTTTTTGTGCATCAGCGCCCCCATGTTTTACGGAAAACAGCTTGAGTGACCTACATGGGCACCGCCCAGATTGTTGTTAACCATGTACAACTTAGCTGAAACAGTGGTTCTGATGTATTTTCAGAACTCCCTTTCCCCATGCATAAAGAATCTGGCATAATGCTTCAGGGTTAAGCGCATTGAGGCTTATTGACCTCTAGAAAGCCTCAATTGGGGCATATTGGTTGGAGCAACCCAGGAAATTGGGTAGATGGGTGTCTGAGATGTACTGACAGTGACACTACATTTGCTAGCTTCTTGAGACCCCTTCCCTCGACAAATTGTCCCTGCAAATTCAAGAGTCAGTGTACGGACTTATACTGGCATGTTCAATTAGCATCTGAAAAATTCACTATCTTTATTTTTAAGAATTACTGGTTCTACTTAACATATTTCAATAAGTAAGTGATTTATTTTACTTGTTTTACTTCTTAGAAATGAATATTCATACTCAAGTGTTTGAGAAAGGAGTATTGTCTATTTTAGTCACCCAGGCCAGAAATAAGGTTAGTTAGCTGTAGAACAAAGCTTCCTATATTCTACTGGAACAAAACTGTGCCTTATCCTCATCCTCAAAGAAAAGACTGCTAACTAGGCTGACGCCTACTAGGAACTTAATGGGGACTACCCAAACTCATTTTACAGATGATTTCATTTCTGTTAATTTGAGATATATTGCTAAATAGTGAAATGGGTGGATACAGCATTTTAATATTTCTATTTCTTTTTATTAGTTGATTTTTAATACATTTATTGTATCTGTGGAATTTTCTAATCTAAAAGTTGCTACTGTAATATCCTTATATAGGAAGTCAACACGAGTCTTAAACAGGCAAGACTTTAATCCCTTAATTATGTTGACTTGCTAGTTTTTAGAATCACTTGATGTTTGTGTAAAGGAACTAAAATGAAAAGCTGAATATTTAATCTTTAGAGTTGCTACATAGTAGAAAAGTATTTGTTAATTCATTTTAAGAGTTGTGAGCTTCGCTGGCTAAGCCAGCATTTATTGTCTGTTCCTAATGTCTTCAAAGCTAGTGGTGAACTGCTGCCTTAAACTGCTGCAGTCCATGTAGTGTCGGGGAACCCACATTGCTGTTAGGGAGGGAGTTCTAGGATTGTGACCCAAAAGATTGGGTACTGTTTCTAATCCAAAATGATTTCTTTCTCTGGCCATTAAAGCAGCCAAGCTCGGAATTACTCTCAATGTTCCCTTCTTCTTGAAGTTTAGTGTTTTCTAACTTGCTAACTTGTCACATTACTTATTTATGACGTCTATTATTTTATTCTCATTTTAACTTTTGGAGATAATCTTATTGGTCTTGTTTCATCGCTTAAGCAAAGGTTGATCAAGTGATGTAAAATTGTGTAGCAGTTTGGATGTGGATTAACTTCGCACTTGTGTGAACGTTGGTAACGGGTATTAGCAGGAGTATGAATACATAGTCAGTCTTGGTGGTTCTCCTAAGTCCCCTAGGCTCCATACTTCATTTCACCCTTGGCCCATGGACAAAAGGGAATTCAAGAGTTAAGATGAGAATGACTGGCTGACTTTGAAATTAAAGCAGTATTTGACGAAATATGGCATGAAGGAGCCCTAGCGAAATTGAAAACAGTAGGAGTTAGGTGGAAAATGTTGATTGGAGTTTTACCCGCAAAATCTGAGTGCTCCTTCTTCTCTATCTCTAGTGATAATGACTAACAATGTAGTATGGATTCTCCCAAACTGGATTTTGAATGAACCCTTGGTAGCTAAGGGGTTGTACATTTTCTGTTCACTTTTTCTTAAAGCAATTTCTTTATCCTTGGGACTCCTGTTTATACTGGATCCACTGATTTCTAACATTGGATTCTTATGGCAACCCTTAGCCCTGTGGCAAATATTTTAGTCACTAATTAAGAGACTGGGTTATTATGGCAACTACCGATCAACTGGAAATGTCCTTTACAAATGCTGCCCTCGAAAGTGCTCTACCACTAACTTTCACTGCTGACAAATGCCACACCCCCCCCATCAATGTTCTGTGATAAATGCCAGTGCAAAGACTTCTGTGAAGCACCCCTATTTTTAAACCCTTTTTGCAGAAAGCTTTGCAACGCTTTGCCCAAGGATGTGCACCTGGATTAACATAACTAATGACTGCAAACTCAATATTTGCAACTCTTAGCGAATGGGAAGAGCATTTCTGCCTTCCCACAATAATTTAACCGTAATAGGAGGTCCATGGAACATTCTATTCCCAAGCTCAGTATTGTAACCAATCAGCTTTGCAACCTTGACATCCCTTCTAACTTGTATCTTTGACCAGAGGCCTTGGAACATCTTGCCTTCAAGTCACCTTCCTGACCAATCAGCAATGTAGTTTTGGCTTCTCTTTACTGCTAAGCTAGACTTGCTGGAGCCCAAATGTATGTTAGTTATAACTTAATTTCGCTTCCAAAGGACCCATGTGTTTCCTAAAGCTACATCACAGTATTTGGAAGTTACGGATGCCAACTTTAAGACTTAATCAACAGCAAATCCCAAAATTCATGAATCATCTCAAGAATACATAGAAGTTACGACTTTTCATTGTTACGACTTTTCATTGCAAAACTTTATGTATAGTCAATCTGTTAATTTAAGTCTCATTAATTGCAAATGTGCCAACTATGTAAGGTTCAATACCTTTTGCCACCTCAAAGCCTTTACATCATCTACAAGGCACAGGTAAGGAGTATGATTGTGTCAGAAATCCTGGGTACCAGCAATCTTATGCACTCTGAGTCGACTTGAGTACAAACAGTGCGAGACGTCATGCATAATCCAATGCAGGACTTTTAATGACTTGTGTACAATTTAGCAATTATTACAGCAAATCAGAAACGAGCAATTTTTCTAATACTTCATTTGCATATATATTCACCAGTTACATCCTTGCTTTTTGCCCTTTGTCATTGGATATAAAATTGACTTCTGCTAATCCTTCATTTGTATAGCATATCCCATATTTTACCTTTGGTTTTTGTTATGGAAAAATCTGGTCTTGCTCACCCTCTGGTGAAGGCTGAAAAGCAGAATGTTATGGGGCCTACTCGGATGAAGCCTGATTAGCCTGTTCATGCTGAAAGAAGTCACTGGCTGCTTTGAAAGTCTGCAAGCTGATAAACATTTTTCACTAGCTGTTACAGAGAAGATGCAAAACTTTTTAATTTGGACAGTTTAGCTTCCACACAACTTAGCCCCCAAGCTGTGAAACTTCAATCTGATTTTAACTTCCACAATTGGATATTCTTCACATGCCGGGCTGAATAAGACCATAAAACACAGGAGCAGAATTAGGCCATTCGGCCCATCGGGTCTGCTCCAACATTCAATCATGGCAAATTTTTTCTCATCCCCATTCTCCTGCCTTTTCCCCATAACCTCTGATCCCCTTATTAATAAAGAACCTGTTTATCTCTGTCTTAAACTCACTCAATGACCTGGTCTCGACAGCCTTCTGTGGCAAAGAGTTCCACAGATTCACCACACGCTGGCTGAAGAAATTCCTCCTCATCTCTGTTTTAAAGGATTGTCCCTTTTAGCCTAAGGTTATGCCTTCTGGTTCTAGTTTTTTTTCTACCAGTGGAAACATCCTCTCCATGTCCACTCTATCCAGGCCTTGCAGTATCCTGCAAATTTGAATAAGGTCCCCCCCCTCATTCTTCTAAATTCCAAAGAGTACAGACCCAGAGTTCTCAATCTTTCTTCATATGGCAAGCTCTTCATTTCAGGGATCATTCTTGTGAACCTCCTCTGGACCTTTTTCAAGGCCAGCTCATCTATCCTTGGATATGGAGCCCAAAACTGCTCACAGTGCTCCAAATGGGGTCTGACTAGAGCCTTATAAAGCATTAGAAGTACATCCCTGCTGTTGTATTCGAGCCCCCTTGGCATGAATGCTAACATTGCGTTTGCCTTCCTAACTGCCAACTGAACCTGCATGTTAAGTTTAAGAGAATCTTGAACAAGGACTCCCAAGTCCCTTTGTGTTTCTGATTTCCTAAGCATTTCCCCATTTAGAAAATAATCTGTGCCTCTATTCCTCCTTCCAAAGTGCATAATCTCACACTTTTCCACATTGTATTCCATCTGCCGCTTCTTTGCTCATTCTTCTAACCTGTCCGACTCCTTCTGCAGCCCCCTGCTTCCTCAATACTACCTGTCCCTCTGTTTTTTTGGTATTACCTGCAAACTTGGCAGCAGTGTCTTCAGTTCCTTCTTACAAATCATTAATGTATGTTGTGAAAAGTTGTGGTCCCAGCACCCACCCCTGAGGCACACCACTAGTCAGTGGCTGCCATCCTGAAAAAGACCCCTTGATCCCCACTTCCTGCCTTTTGTCAGTCAGCCAATCCCCTATTGATGCCAGGATTTTACCCTTAACACCATGGGCTCTTAACTTTTTTAACAGTCTCCTGGAAATCTGAATAAATCACTTCCACTGGTTCTCCTTTATCTAACTTCCTTGTTACCTCCTCAGTGAACTTTAACAGATTTGTCAGGCATGACCTACCCTTGATGAAGCTCTTACTGACTCTGTCCTATTTTGTCATGCTCTTCCAAGTACTCTGCGATCTCATCTTTAATAATGGACCCTAAAATCTTGCCAGTGACCAAAGTCAGGCTAACTGGCCTATAATTTCCTGTCTGCTGCCTCCCTCCCTTTTTTAAACAACAGTATCAGCACACAATTTCCTCAGCTATCTCTCTTAGAATTCTTGTGTAGTCCATCTGGTCCACATGATTTATCCACCTTCAGCCCTTTGTTTCCCCAGAACCCTCTCCTTAGTGATGGCCACTACACTCACCTGTGTTCCCTGTTTCTCCTCGAACTCTGGCATCCCACTTATCTTCATCCCCTGAATGCAACAATGTTCAGGAAGCCCAGTGCTATCCAGGACAAACCTACTTGATTGATCCATGCCAATAAATATTTATTCCTTTCATCACTGATGCACGGTGGCAGCAGTGTGCATCATCTACAAGATGCAATGCAGTAGCTCCCAAGTCTCCTTCAATAGCACTTTTGAAACCTGTGGCCACTACCACCTAGAAGGACAAGAACAGCAGTTACATGGAAACACTAACATCAAGTAGCAAGATCCTCTCCTTGCCACACACTATCTTGACTTAAAACGATATAACTATTCCTTTTGAAACATAATCCCAAAAGGGGCATTAGAGTCTGTAGTCGGCACAATGTCCTGGTATAACCAATGCAGAGCAGCGATCAACAAACCTGATGCGATATTAGACTAAATGGTCAAATCTGTAGGAATACAAGTATCTACATAAATCTTTGCTCAGATCACACATTCGATCTTGTGCCTAATGTGATTAGTAAAATTCGAGAGAGTCAATCACTGATGCCTGTGTTCTTTCTCTTTCTGTATTCATTTGTCATCTTCCTGGGAAGTGTGAGCATCTCCTGGTGACAAATACAGTACTACTTGGATTCCCACCTGCAACTGGCAGCAGTCAGTGAAAGTATCTAAATGAATAAATTTACCTGTGAGGTTTGCTATGTCATGAACTGCATTAAGAAAATATTTGAATGGAAAACATTTTGGCAACTACTATAAATGTTTGGATAGAAATATAATCGCTACTTAAGAATTGTTTCTCTAGAATCTATTATTTTGTTTTCTAAGTATCGAGGGCATGAGAAATAATTTTCCTAAATTGCTTCAATATGTTACTAATGATTTGATATGAATTTAGTTCAAATTTACGTAGTAATTTACCACTTTCAAATATGTTGTTAAAGTAAATCAAAATGGGAAGCATTTTTTGAATTGTCTACTGTATTCCAGAAATGTGGGTGGAGATAAATAAGTTTGCAGATGACATGAAGATTGGAAGGATAGTTAACAGTGAGGAAGTGTTAGGTTGCTGGAAGATACAGACGGAGTTGGTCCAGTGGGCTGATCAGTGGTAGATGGGAATTTAATCTTTAAAATTGAGGTGATGCACTTTGGAAGGAGTAATAAGACAAGGGAGCACTCGGTGAATGGCATGACACTAGGAAGTTTAGAGGAACAGTGGTGTGCTCCTTGTGCTCCATGTGGGAAGTTGGGAACATTTCCAGTGCCTGGGGCCTGCATGTGTGCAAGGAGTGTCTCCAGCTGCAGTCCCTGAAAGCCTGAGTTTTGGAGCTGGAGCGGCAGCTGGAAGGACTGTAGAGTATCCGAAACTGAGAGTTTTGTGGATTGTATGTACAGAGAGGTGGTCAAACTACAAGCTCAGACTGCACAGGCAGAAAAGGAATGGGTGACCACCAGGCAGAGTAATAAGACTAGGCAGTTAGTGCAAGAACCCCCTGTGACCATTCCCCTGCAAAATAGATATGCCATTTTGGGTATTGTTGGGGAAAGTGGCATCAGCAGGGTTTTGTAGTAGCTAAAAGGATAGCAAACCTGTGACAAATAACTCCCCAACTCACTCCCAAAGCCTGTCCACCATTTGCAAGGCACAAGTCAAGCATACAAAGTTTTCGACTTTTCTGGATGATTGCATCTCCAACAACACTCGAAGCATAAAATTACCCAGGACAGTGCAACCTATTTGATTGCTACCACTGTAGGATGCCAGTGTGTGCCATTTACAAATGCACTGCAGCAACTCACCAGAGCTCTATCAGGTATCTTTGAAACCTGTGACTTCCACCACTAGAAGGACAAGGAAAAAATGCTTGGGAGCACTACCAGCTACAAGATCCCCTCCAACCTCCACACTATCCTGACTTTGAACTATAGGCTGTTCCTTCATTATTGCAGGGCCAGAATCCTGGAACTCCCTTCCTAACAGTACTGTGGATGTCTGTAAACTGCATGGGTGCAATGGCTAAATACCATCTTCTCATGGGCAGTTTGGGATGAGCAATAAATGTTGCCCTTGCCCTCGTCATTGTCCTTATCCCATGAACAAATATTTTTAAAAAACCACCACGTTTATCCTGCACCAATATAACTGTTGATTTCTCATGAACAGTACCAATAGAGATCTATTCTGATTTTGCTATTGTGGAAAGCTTTTTTTCCCTTTTTGTCTTAATTTTGATAGCAGAATGGGCAGATGCTATCTAGATGTCACATGATTTTGAAACCATCTACATTAGCATGCACAATTTTTGCCTGAACTGTCTTGTTTGGTCAATTTAAGGGGTCTATCTGTTAACGGGTTGATTTGGTGGTTGATGCCTGGCACACCTGTGTGAGGACTTACTGCAGTACAAGTGCAGTGGCAGACATTTAAAATTATATTTAATGACTTTCAGCAAAGATGTGGAAGATTCTGAGATGAGTGCACCATCGGTGGCTAATGAAGGAAGTTAACACTAGTATCCAATTTAAAACTTATGTCTAAAGTTTGGACAGAATTTAAAAACGAACAAAGGAATGACCAGAAGTAACAAGGATGGGCAAATTAAAGCATGTGAGGCAATTATTAAAAAAAATTCAGTTTCTGCAAGTATTTAGAAAGGAAAAGAATGATTAATGCAAGTAAAGGTCTCATAGAGAGTGAGCCTAGGGAATTAATAATAGAAAATAAAATAGGGATATTTTGCACCTGTCTTGGAAAAGATACTTGTAAGTCAAGAGATGAAGAGGAGGGAGGAACTTAAAACAATTGCAATCACTGAGAAGAAGGGATTGAGAAAGTTATTAGACCCAAAAGCTGACAAGTCAATAGGATCTGATGTATTTAATCCTAGGGTTGTAAAAGAAATGACAATGGAGATGGTAGATATGTTGGTAACCTGAAAACCAATCATATTGTGGGGATTTTGGTATGTCATCAGATTTAAAAAGAAAGCCATCTCCAGCTGAAGAGAGACAGACAGCAACTGTCTCTGCCAAAGCACATTTATATTTTAAAAGAAAGCCTTGTTTCATTAATGAAGACACAAGAAATCAGCAAAGGAGACAGAAGATTCCAGAAGATGACAAACCTGGTTGTATTTTGAGAGTGGCTAAAAATTCGATTGTTTTTGCTAATTGTGAATTGTATTTATTTAAACAGCATTCCATTAGAATAGTGTTTTATTTGGTTTGTTAATAATTCAAATAACCTGTTCACTGTTAGTTAGATAAATAATGTTATTTGCTTTTAGAGTGTTTCAGGTGGTTATTTTGATTTAACCACTAAAAGCTGCTGAAGCACAGATATCCCTTCTCAGACACACTTTAACAGATAGGAAGTGAGTTACTTCTGAGTGTTTGAGCGTTTGTTCTCAGAGAAGGGATCAAATGCTCCTTCATGAAAGTTTTGAATAATGAATTTTCCACATCTCTCAAAAAATCAGGCATAACTGGTACTCATGCAGGCACACACAGCAAAGCCTATTATTTAGAGGAAGTATGTGAAGTTGAAGAAGAGGTTATTCAGAGTGAGAACATGCTGAGCCGTGCAGAGGTGGACAGAGACTGATTGGGCCTCCAAGGGAGAAATGGAGAGTTTTGAGATGGTCCTGGTGGGGGATGGAAGTTTAAAAGTGTTGCATCTCCACAGTGAGGGAGATTGTTAGGGCTTGTAAACTGGAAACTGTTGAACTGATCAGAAGATTCACGGATATCGGTAGGAAAAATCTGAACAAGGCAAGAGAAATGGAGATGAGATAAACAATAAGTTCAGCAAGGCAGGAATAGTCTGAAACAATGGGTCAGGTGGGCCAGCCTTGTTTATGATCTTGGGAAGGAGGTTGAAGTGAGCTGGTCAGGGTTGTGGAATGAAGTTGGGCACTATGGAACAGAGGTCTCTGGAAGGTATGAGATCAGTGATCATGATGGGCACAATGGCTTGATATTCACCATGCTAGACAATAACGGCTCTATTGGCCAGTGGATTTGATAAGTGTTGGAGTTGGACTTGAGTGAACGGTGTGCAGAAAATACAGAGACAGGTTAGAGTGAGTGAGAGGAGCAGAGACGTTTAGATGATTGTTGCATTGCCAGCTGTTCCTAATTATAAGATTCAGGGTAAGTGGAGGGTGGGGTTAGTCTGCAAGCATGGCAGGGTTGCATGTGAAGGATGGAATGGCAAGAGATAGGCAAGGAATAGGAGGGACCATAACATGTGATGCCGTTGGTAAGAGGGGTGGGAGGAAACAATTGATGTTGGAAGGATGGCATGAGAAAATGGCATGTCATAGGATGATGATGCTATGTGAGGGGGAGAGAGAGAGAAAATGGGAGGGCACTGATGGCGTTGGTGAGGTTGTATGGGAAGACTGGAAGAATCTGGGAAGAATGAACCGGCATGTGGATGGCTTGGGAATGATGAGGTGGCATGACATGGGAAAGGCATGAGAATGACGTGGCAGGAGTAGGATGGAGAGGGTGGCATTGCCAGGGAAGGTTGGTGGTATGGGATTGGGATGGAAGAATGTCATGAGTTGGGACGAGGAATGGGATGGGGATGGAATTGGAAGAATAGCGTGGGAAGGATGGAAAAACATAAGATGGAGATGCTTTTGGAGGGTTAGTGTTAAAAGGATGGAAAGATGTGATGGAATGACATGGGAAAAATGGAATTGGATGGGATAATATGGAAGAGAGGAATGGTGTGGGATGCGTGGCATGTGAGGGATGGACAAAATGATTTTTTTTCACCGTATTTGGTGCTGAGCATACTATTAAATGGAAGGTACTTTTAAATATTGGATTAATAATGGTTTGATAAATTTATTTGATATGTATTCTATGTTCGTTCCAATTTTATAACTTGTGAATGATCTATGTCCAGTATATAAATTTCATGTGGTATGTAGTTTCTTCCAGTTCTCCACTGAGATAACTGTATTCTTCTAATTCTGGCATTTTATGCATCCTCAGACTTATTGCTCCACCATTGGTGGCTGTGACTGCAGCTGCCTGGGCCCCAGGTTCTGGAATTTCCTCCTTTAAAGGTCTTCGCATCCTAGGTGTCTGTCCTCCTTTAAGATACTCTTCAAAATTTATCAAATTGATCAACTTTTGGACACCTATTCTAATATTTCTGTGTGGCTTGATAGCAAATTTTGTTAATACCCCTTTGAAGCACTTGTGGATATTATAGTTTGTTAATGATAAATGCAAATTTTAATAGTTTTAAACAAAGTTCCATTTCTAAGTACACATTAACAGTGCATTTTAAAAAAAGCTTCTCTGCCAAAACAGTGGACAATTACTCCCAAGTCAAGGTACTGCTGTTATATGAATAATGACCTGATATTGAAAGTACAGAATATAATGAACAACTGTCTATTGGCATGATGGTTTTGAGATATTCTGAAAAAAGTATCCCCAGAATGGTGGCAATAAAGATCAACGAGCATGGACCATTGCCAAGAAAGAAAAACAAACTCTGGCAGTTAGTTGTAATGCTGTTAGTAGTTCAATATTTGAAAAGCACTGAGTATTTCATCAGATTCTCTTATGATGGAGAATCTCACTGATGGTCAAGGCCAGTGAGTGCTCGGTGCATCAGTTTGTGTGCTGGTGAGGTCGTCAGGAAAGAGATCTGCCATCCACACTTTGATACTGTTGAGCCAGCAAGAACATGCTGGCTCAGTTGCATGATTGTAAAAACTTAACATTATTTGACAGCATGTTGTCACCATTCAGGCTTTGGTTTGTCAAAGCTGGCTGTTTATTTCCATGCAAAGACTTTAATATGCTTGAAAAGAAAAATCATAATTTACGAGTTAGCCAGGATTTGGGAGGGCACCGGTTTGCTGGTAATGAAGTTGCATCAGTTTGCATTGCGTGCATTGGAATAGAATGAAGAATCATCATGTAAGTATCGTTTGGTTTTAATAAATGTCAGTTAGATTATTTTCAGCAACATATAGCTTTTATTATTCCAATAAGTGGATAGTTGCGGTTAATTTTTCTTCCTTATATTCTAATCCTTGTAAAATGTAGTTAAATATGCACAGATGGCTGAATGATTGATTTATTGTTTGCAATTAATGAAAAGACAAAAATACATAAATATTTTTAGTAAGGTACTATCATACAGCGCATTCACCCCACACACAAGTGCGAAGACACTGTGAAATTGTTTGTGCAGTTGTTTTCTTTCCTCTTTAATGTTAATACTCCATGAAATAATTTCAATAACTATTTATTCCTATTACAGGACATACTAGGGTCACAAATTCAGAAGAATTGTTCTTGTAATGCTGAATTCCCTTCAGAAAATGTGCCGTGAAATTAAAATAATGATCTCCCATGTTTATAGGAGTTTCATATTTTATCTGTTGACACAGCAGTGTTATTTGCTGATTATAAATAGGTTACATTCTTGACTGTGAATGTTGAATGTGTTAGCAGCAGTTATAGACTGACTAATACACAGTCAAAACATAAATTTCATGTTTTGAATGGCAAGAGCACTCAGCATGTGTTCTTTTAGAAATGAGGTAGCAGGCTATTTCTCTGTTTTTTTTTCCTTCTGTTATTTAAGCTCAAATAATGTTCATCCTGATGGGACAAAAATTCAATTCCCCAGTCAACTATATGAGATCTAAATGGATTTTATTTGGTGAAGTCGGAACTGGAAACATTTGTATTGGTGCATTAGAGGTACTATGATAAGGTTGTTGAAAGGCATGTTGCCAGAGCTGTACAAACAAAGATCCTTACTATACATCTAACATGTGTTGTACCTGACAAGGTTATGATTGATGCTGGCATTGTGTGTCAAAACAGGTGTGCTCTGTTTATTCTAAAAATAAAATTCACCAACAAAAAAAAACTGTACTATATCTGACCCAATGCATGTGTATTACTGGAGTATTATTAACAGCTTTAGAGGTTTAAAAAAAGTGTTATGATGGGATAAGTCTTTAATATATTGCCAGAAAAGTGACGATCCTTTGTATTGAAAATAAAACTTTTCGGTCAGCTAAGAGGAAACGTTCATATCTCACCTGCAGTACTTCTCCTTTTATTATTTAAGGAAACTGGGTATTGTTGGGAAAGACAGCATTTATTTCCCAGCTCTAACTGATTTTGAGAAGGTGGACCTTTTTGGACCTTCAATATGTGGTGTGTATAGTCCTACATGTTACTAGGGAGAGTGTTCTAGGATTTTGGTGCAGTAATGAAGAAAGAATGCCAAATTATAGTCCAAAGCCAGAGTAGCATATAACTTGAAGGGGACTTTGTAGTGATATTCCTATTGGCTTGCTACATTTCTCCTAGTTGGTAGAAATTATAAATTTGGAAGGGGCTATTGAAAGAGACCTGGAGTGTACCTGCAGTGCACTTTGTAGTTGGTACACACTGCTGCTACTGTGCACTGGTATTGGAGGGAGTGAATTATTTAATATGGTGAATAGGTTGCAAGTCAAATGGGCTGCTGTTTCCTGGATGGTGTTAAACTTTGTGTTGTTGGACCTGCACTTCTACAAAAAAGTATTCCATAATCAGCTTGACTTGCATCTTTGTAGTTGGTGGAAAGAATTTAGTGTGTCAAAAGGTGAGTTACCCAGTTTCTGGTGTGTTCTTGTAGCCACAGTATTTATATGTCTGGTCCGGTTAAGTTTGTGGTCAAGTTGATCCCAAGGATATTAAGGGAAATTCAGCAATGCTGATGCCATTGACTTTCAAGGGAAAATGATTAAATTCTCTTTGGTTCAAAATAGCCATTGTCTAGCAATTATGTCACAAGAATTTTACTTGCCATTTATCAGCCCAAGCTTGGGGCATCTTCAATATCTGAGGAGCTTCAGATGGATGAGGTGCACCTGGAGTTGTACTATGTGCAGTTTTAATGTCCTTATCTGAGGAAAGATGCCCTTGCTGTACAGGGAGTGCAGCGAAGGTTTACCGGGCTGATTTCTGGGATGACAAGTCTGTCATATGAGTTAAGTCAGTTAACATCATATTCATTGGAGTTTAGAAGAGTGAGAGGGGATCTCATCAAAGCATATAAAGTTCTAACAGGATTAGACGGGGTAGATTCAGAAAGAATGTTCCCAATGGTGAACGAGTCCAGAACTAGGAGTCATTGTTTGAGGATAAGGGGTAAATCTTTTAGATGAGAAATTTCATCACCCAGAGAGTGGTGAATGTGTGGAATTCATGACCACGGGAAGTAGTTAAAAGCAAAACATAGTGTGATTTCAAGAAGAAATTAGATATAGCTCTTGGCGCTAAAGCAATATGGAGGGAAGGTGGGATCAGCTTATTGAATTTGATCAACTGTGATCAAAATGACTGTCGGGGCAGGTTTGAAGGGCTAAATGACTTACTCCTGCTTTTCTTTATATGTTTCTATGAACTGAACATTGTGCATTCCTTCAGTAAAATCCCCACTTTGACCTTATGATGGAAGGAAGGTCATTGAGGAAATAGCTGAAAATGTTTGGGATGATGCCACTATACTGAGGAACTCCTGCAAACGTGTCCTCCACTCCACCGCCCAAAATCATTATTCATTGTGCTCAGTACAACTCCCATCCAGCAGAGAAATTTGTCATATTTATTGACTTCTGTTTTATTAGGGCAGTTTGATGCTGCCTTGATGTCACCTGAACTTTTGAGTTCAGCTCTTCCATCCATGAGTGGATCAGGACTCTGGTGAGGGTAGACAGGAGCTGAGTGGTCCTGGTTGAATTTAAACTGAGAAAGTGAACAATTGTTGCTTACCAAGACTGTTAGTGACACCTTCCATCACTTTGAGTGTAGGGATGGGCAATAAAATGCTAGCCAGCCAACGATGCCCATGTCTCACGAATAAAAGAAAAATTATGTTGTGATTATCAGCAATATGCAATTCTGAGTGCCATAACCAGGGAACCCAGTTTTCAGAATGAGGTTCATGTTCTTTGACAGAGATGAAGAAAATGTTTTTCTGAGATAGTTAGTCAGTCTTTGGCATTCTCTTCCTCAAAAAGAAATGGAAGCTAGGTCTTTAATTTATTCAAAGCTGAGTTTGAATTTTGATGGACAAGGGAGTCAAGGATTATGAGGTGCAGACATAAAACGGAGCTGAGACCACAAGCAGATCAGCCAAGATGATATTGAATGGTAGAGCAGGCTCAAAGGGCCAAACGGCCCACTCTCACTCATGAGTCCCCTGTTGTTGTGTTGACGTGAATGCACAATTATATTTAGTACTGTAATAATCTTAGCCAGGTCAGTCTTCTGTCACCAATCATCCTTTTGGTTACAGTGATATCTGAGCGCCATTCAATGGCTACAGAATGCAGAGCAGTCCTGGGTCTTTTGCCTGCCGGCCTGAGTGGAGCCAGATGGTTTTAAATCCCTGTGGCTCCTTCGCTATTTGGCAAGTGGAGGCTTGCCCAATATGAGAGATGATATTCAGTGACTCTTGGTATGACTCGCACTGCCAAAGCAAGTTGGTAATGTCTGTGTTAAAGACAGGCCACTATACATATCTCTGGCTAGCATTTCATTTTTGAAATCTTGGTGTCTATGGTGTAATTCCATAAGGATCTATAAGTATCAGTGCTATCCTGGGTGAGGGACAACTACGCTGGAACTCCAGAGGATGATGCCAACTTCATACTGAGCTCATCTTTCTTCATCTGGTAATGTTTCATTTCATCTGAGGGCTGTCCTCTAAATCCCCCATATAGCATTATGATTTTTTTAATTTAGACAGGATTGTGTCCAGTCCTTGATTTGTCTTGCAGGTACTGGCAAATGTCCAAAGAATTGAGGGTCATCATGTCCACAACTGGTGGTGAAGCTGGTCTTCAGGGTGACAGCAGATGACTCATTTCATTGGTGTCAGCTCCTGGACCTGAGACAGTGCTCTAGGAGGTATTTATAAGCTGTCAGTAACAAGGCCTAACACTGTATCTGGATGGAGGTAATTGCCTTGTCATCTTTAAAAAGTCCCAGCAATGGGACTTGATGAAAAAGCATCCACTCCAGATACATTGATGGAGCTTTGTTACGTCAAAGACAACAACCAATCCCTCTTAATCTGGGAATACCTCCTCTCGGCATCTGAGAGGGTCCAAGATGCCTACGCAGTAGGCTTCTCTATCCCATCTCCCCAGTGATGTGCCTGTAAGGGGAGACACCGCATGTCAAGATAAGGTCCTTTATGGAGTTGGTAAATTAGAGGAGAAAGATTGCTGTTTAACACTGTTGAAAGCCTCCAGCTACGGTGTCTCCCAAGACTACTTTTGATATTTCCATAGTAGGACTTGCAGGAGGGGCGAGCAAAGATGCTAAATTAGGAATAAATTTCTCATAATAATTCACTAATCCCAGGAAAGCTTTCAGTTCCATAGGGTTCCTTTCATCTGACAGCCCAATAGATCATAGCATTTGCTTTGAAGACACGTTTTTCACTTTTCAGGCATACCTTGACCTCCGAAAATTGCCAAAAGACCTCTTCCAGGCTTGTTAGGTATTTGCATCGTAAAGACACCGTCCAGGCACACCACTACCTGAAGTAACCCTTGGCGTATTTTCTCCATGACCCATTGAAAAATGACCCACGCAGACAGGACCTGAAAGAGCAGGCAAATGTACTTGTATAGTCCTTTGTGTGTGTTAATTGTTATGTACTTTTGAGATGACTTGTCCAATTCACGTTGGAGATGCGTATGGCTCATGTCCAATTTTGAAAAGTTTGGCCCCCAGTTAAGCAACATATACGTCTTCGATCTCGGGTATAGGGTACCTGTCAAGTTTAGAAACCTACTGACCATAAGCTTGCGTCTTCACAAAGTCGAACTGACTTATTTGGCTTAGAAATGGGAACAATAGGTGCAGACCACTCTGCGAACTGTACGAGTCTTATGATACCCAGCTTTTCCCAGTGTTCCAGTTCTGACTACCTTTTCAAATAGGGAGCATAGAATTGATCTCTCCCTAATCTACTTAGGCATAATATTGGGGCTGACATAAATCTTAGCTTTGGCTCCCTTTATTTTCCCAAGCCCTTCTTGGCAGGTTTTGGAGTACTTAGTGATAACTTTGTAAAGTCAACCTGTGTCCAGCCTAACAATCTCCAACCAGTTCAGAATGATGTGTTGGAGTCAAACTCATCCCATAAGGTGACAGAGTATAGGAATGAGAGAGAGAATTTGGTGAACTGGTGCAATGACAATAATCTCTCCCTCAATGTCAACAAAACAAAGGAGATTGTCAGCGACTTTAGGAAGCATAAAGGAGAACATACCCCTGTCTCTATCAATGGGGACGAAGTAGAAAGGGTCAAGAACTTCAAGTTTTAAGTGTCCAGATCACCACCAACCTGTCCTGGTCCCTCCATGCCATCACTATAGTTACGAAAGCCCATCAATGTCTCTACTTTCTCAGAAGACTAAGGAAATTTGGCATGTCAGCTACGACACTAATTTTTACAGATGCACTGTAGAAAGCATTCTTTCTGGTTGTATCTCAGCTTGGTATGGCTTCTTCTATGCCCAATACAGCAAGAAACTACTAAAAGGTTATGAATGTAGCACAGTCCATCATGCAAACCAGCCTCCCGTCTGTTGACTGTCTACACTTTCTGCTGCCTTGGAAAAGCAGCCAGCATAATTAAGGACCCCAGGCACCCTGGACATTCTCTCTTGCACTTTCTTCCATCGGGAAAAAGATACAAAAGGTCTAAGGTCACATACCAACCAACTCAAGACCAGCTTCCTCGCTGCTGCTGTCAGACCTTTGAATGGACCAACCTCGCATTGTTGATCTTTGTGTATACCCTAGCTATGACTGTAACACTACAACCTGCACTCTCTCATTTGCTTCTCTGTGAACGGTATGTTTTGTCTGTACAGTGCACAAGAAACAATATTTTTCACTGTATGCTAATACATGTGACAATAAATCAAATCAATAAGTCACTCGGGTCACCGTGGTGTCCTTTGTGCAATGGATCCCTTATGTAGGTGGCTAATCTCACCTTTTGTGCATTATGTTCAGGACTTCAATACCAGCCTAGAGGCAATTATAAGTCTGCTCCCCAGTAATGGAGACCAATGCCCCCTTTTCCACTTCCACTTTTGATGGTTGGCCATTTACTAACAACTTTACCACTATGGGGACAGCCTTTGTTGTGGAAATGCAATTTAATTGCATGGTCCCTGATTGTGGACAGATTTGCAAGGTATGTCCCATTTCTGGCCTTGGCCTTTTCTTGAAATAGCATGCATTTTGACTGTCCATACATCTTAGCCTTGATTGTGGTCTTCTGCAGTTATCTGCTGTCTAGCATCTACAGCCTTCTGGACTATGCTTCCTAGGAGTGTGAAGGCTGTCCCTGACTTCCTTGTCTCAGGCTCCACTGGTGCCAGAGATAATGGGATATTTTAGTGATACCATCCTTCCCTGTTGAAGAATTGTTGTTGCATGAGGCCCCTCCCCTCAGTGGAGAACCTTGTTACCCGACGTTCTGTGTAGATTTTGAGTGCCTTTTTCAGCATTCCCCAACAATTGAGCTATTTTGATGGCCTTCCAAATTAGACTCCACCAATAATATTTTTTGTACTATTGACTTGTTAATTCCACAGATTTGTCTATCGTGCAATATGTAGTTCAAGACAAAGAGTCGTCTGGACTCAACGTAAATTCTCTTCTCTCCTTACAGATGCTGTCAGACCTGCTGAGATTTTCCAGCATTTTCTCTTTTGCTTTCAGATTCCAGAATCTGCAGTAATTTATTTTATTTTGGCCCCAATTCATAGTGCACTGCCAATTCTCACAGGCTGGTCAGAAATTCAGTGACAGATTACCCAGGGGCTTGCCCTACTGTGTTAAAACAGTATTGTTGGAGTGTGTCAGAAGGTTTAGGGTCATAATAGCTTTTAACCTAGTCCACAGTTCATTAGTGGTTTTGAGTCAGAAGCATCTGGATAGGTGAGGCTTTTGATTACACTGAAGGCTGGGATGCCACATGCCATCAACAGGATCATGTCCCTCAGTTCTTTTGGTCTGAAAAAAGTAACAGGCTGTGTGTGCTGGGCCCAGTCTTCCATGCTGGATTCATAGGCTTCAGGTTTCCCAAAAAAGGCACGTTTTGTACAGGAGAATTACTAGTCTCGAAAGTAAAGATGATCCAGAGGGAAGAAGAAAAACTTAGGTTACCCCTTGTCTTGTCACCAATGTAATAATCCTTCTGAGGCCAGTCTTCCACTACCAATCATCGTTTTATTTACAGTGATGTTTGAGCATCATTCAGTAGCTACAGAGTGCAGATCAGTCCTGAGTCTATCAACTGCCAGCCTTAGTGCAGCCAGCTGGTTTTAAACCCCATTGCCCCTCTCCAATGGATGAGCCTACACTCGCCTAATAGGGGAGCTCATAATCAACTAGGCCTACAGGGTGATCTGTTTATCTCCTGTGGCCATCATAAGCACTGAGCAGATGCTTTGCTTGTGGAATGGAGAATCCATTGTGATTTCATGGGAATACGAGAATCAGTTAAAAGGTCGCTCTCACTTACTGTTTCTGTACTGCGACCTTTGTTTTGGCATTTCTGCAGTGATTTTGAATCATCTGCTCCTATTAAACAGACCGGTTAAATAATTAGTATTCAATCACTTTTGACATGGAAAAGACGAAGTGTAATATTTTGAACTTTTACGTCTGGTTGCTTTTGAGGACAGTGCAGTTCCATGTGTACTGAAGTGAATAAGGGATAAAATAAGGAAAGTATGTGCGTGGACATTTGATACTAATTTGATTACAATTTTGTAAATTATCTCCATGATTTCCCTTTGTTCAAATTGTCGGCATGTGAAGTATCATAGAATCATACAGTGCAGAGGAGGCTGTTTGGCCCATTGAGTCTGCACTGACTTGAGAAACACATGACCTCCCACCTGATCCCGTTTACCAGCACTTTGCCCATAGCCTTGAGTGTTATAACACACATAACCTTTTTTAGGTCTGTTACCCAAGAGCGATAGACAACTTGAAACCTAAAGGAGAAGAATATAGAATAAATGTTTGTGTGTGGAGTAACATATTAGTCATTACTTAATAACTAAATTATTTAGTTAAATGAAAGGCTATAATCTGGCGCTACTCAGATATAGTACTCATTTAACCTCATCTGGATCTTTCTAAATTCTTTTCATTATATTGTAATCCCTGTTGTAATGAGAAATGCAGTCAAAGTTTCCGGGAAGGACAAAAATATAACTGAAATATCCTTGAATAGGAAAAGAGAAGTCAGATACTGACCGCAGTGCCTGACATAGTTTTCTAGGCTCACTTAGTCGCCGAAGATCCTGTCATGGGATAAAGCAGGCACTTGGCAATTGGCCAACAAGAGGTGGAAGGGAAGGTGAACATTCTTAGAAGAATTGGAGCAGGAACTGTGGAGAGGTTATGTTTGTTTCTTTTGTTTTGCAGACAGCTGGAGGCAGACTACAATTGCTGCGATGAATAGATGCACTTCATTTGACGTGTAGACTTGCACGTTGCTGCCATGAGTTGCTGGTAGACAGGACATGAGTTGCCAAAATGTCCTTTAGCTAAGGGTACTTAAGAATGAAAACTTTTGACCTGCAACATCACTTCCTTGTGGAGCGGTATTTGCATTAACAGTTATCTATCATGGGAGATGAAATATTTGAACCTGGAAAGGATCCTGTGGATTACTCACTGTTAACCCTATAAATTTTGGAATAGCTGCAAGCATCTGGAATCCCCCACTCTTGTGGGATCTTCAGACTTTACTTGAAATTGACAGGTTCTGGGACTTTAAATGATGCACATTTGGAAAACAATCTGCAGTGCTGTGCAACAAGATTTCTGACTTTATTTCCCAAGGTCTCAGGATTTTGCAAAATCAAGTTGTGAAGTATTAGCTTCACTTGTTTAGCAACTCCTTCACTGCTGGTACAGAAGGTTGTAGTTTGAAGCCTCACTGCTGTATTTGAGTTAATTATCTAGGATGTCCATTTCATGAGGGGGCGTTGTTTTTTGGTTGAAAAGTTAGAAAGACTTTTTCTTCAGGGCTCCCTGCATTGCTCAGATGGTTCAAACATGGTGCTAATAACACCAAGATGGTGTGTTCAATCCCCATAATGGCCAAATGCAGTCAACTGTGTTAAAGCGATCTTGGCCCTGATCAGTGCTGATCCCTTTGTTGTGAATAAATTGCCTCTGTCTAGTTGCATTACAGAATAACCCCTCAAGTCTGCAGTGACACATGGGGAACAACCTACCTACCTAATCCCATTTACCAGCACACAGCCCATAGCCTTGCATAAAACAGTTGGCTGGTTAGCTCTTACGGTTAGAGTGTGGTGCTAACAATGCCATGGTCGTACCAGTGCAATCCTGGCTGCTGTTGTGTTCAATGAAAATGCCCTCGGAGCTCTCGCTCTCAGGCCTTCCAAACAATTAAGTGCTTTTGAAGTGTAGTCACTTGCATAGTGTAAGAAATGTGCTTACCCCAGTCCAACGTCAGCATCTCCACACCATGAACGAAGACTGACACAGTTCAGCATTTGTCTACTGGTTCATTGAAGACCTCCCAACACTTGCTAAATTAGGAGTATAGTGTTTGCCCACTGTTCTCAACTATTGATTATTTATCAACAACAGATTGCTGCTGCCTTTGGGACATTATTATGGGCAGAATTGCTGCCACGTTTACTTGCAAAACATTTCAAATCAGTTTTTTGAGTACGGACTACTTTGATAAGTTCCTGAAAAATGTCCTTAAGTACAATATATTTATATGTTAATATCAAAAAAAGTTGTGATAGCTGAAAGATTCCATAGATATTTCTGTATGCCTACCATCGACCATACAGAGTCCTGATTACTGTTTCATAGTTTTCTGGGAAAACTAGCTTTGGATCCCCAATGTTACCTGGACCTGATCATACTTTCAATATCCTTCACTACTAAGCAGGATTTTCTTTAAGATTTCCGACCAAAAGAGTGCAAGTATGAAACATCATCACAGAGCAAATGGGTGACTTTGTAAGGAGCAATTGGATGGCATGACTGGACAGCTAAATTAATTGACCTAGAGAGGAGGGAAAATGGTTGGTAATGAAGAAGAGAGGAAAGGAATAGAAACAGGGAGATGCTTTGGTGGGGCAGGGGATGTGGTGTGATGTTGCTGGAATAGAGGAGAAGTTGGTGGCAGGAAGAAAGCATGGTTTATTAATGGGAGGTAATGGGGAGCGCAGATGCTGGTGTGAAGAACAAAGGAACAGTCATTGGGAAGAATGTGGAATGAAGAGCAAGAAAGTAAGCTGTAGGCCATTAAGTGCTTTAAGCCTGCTTAGTTAATGAATTTGATCAGGGCTAATCTGCATCTAGATAGCATCTCCAGTAGTGCATATTAATCCATCCAGCTCAATCTTGAAATTTGCAACTGTCTAAGTATCCCCAGCCTCCTGGAGGTATGGAGGGAAGATGGGATAAAGTTGCAAATTTTTACTACCCGGTGTGTGAGAAAACACTTGATGATTTTGTTCCCGCATGGCCTTGTTCTAATTTTAATGTTTTGTTCCTTTTTGTTTTTGATTCCGCCACCAGAGGAAATAGATTTGATTGGATAGATAAACCAATGTTCCAAATACCCCAATTAGATCACATCTCAATCTTCTGTATTTAAGGAAATGAAGGTCATGATTTGTCTGTGTAATTTAACCCTCTAGAAGCTGTATCATTCTGCTAAGTATTGAGTTAGAGATGTCAGACATCATAGAATCTCTGAAGCGTAGAAGAAGCCCGTTAAGCCCCGCCAATAACAATCCCACCGTATCTCCGTAACCCTATATATTTACCCTGATAGTCCCCCTGATACTAAGGGGCAATATAACATAGCAAATTAACCTAACCCACACATCTTTTGACTGTGGAAGTAAATTGGAGCAACCGGGGGAAACCCAGGCAGACACTGGGAGAACGTGAAAGTTCCGCACAGACAGTGACCCAAGGCCGGAATTGAACCAGGGTCCCTCGCGCTGTGGAGCAGCAGTGCTAACCACTGTGCCACCTTGCTGCCCTATATCTTGTAGCAATTCAAGTATATTTGTGATACATTAAAGAATCACAATCTACAAATTAAATAATTTGGATGGTAAAACTTCATTTTTAATTACAGGTAGTCAAGTAAAGGACATGACTTACATTCTCCTCCAATGGAAGGGGAAAACATAATCTGCCTGTAGAGAAGTATATAATAGAGCAGCAGAAATTTTGTACTATTCTAATCTGTTAAAAGGAGCTGGGTTCAACCAGGCTATCATTAATAAGCCCACTCCAAGATGGGCAAATGGGTACTGTGCCTTACAGAGGAATGAATAAAGTAGGAGCTTTTTAGGACCACAGGGCTCTCAACATCAGTGCAGCAAATTGGAATTTCAGGCTCCCTGTCATGTGCATTTCTGAGTCATGGAGAAGGAGGATCTTGGGACAGTGGCAGCTATAGAAATGATCATAAATTACTTGGATAACAAAATGTCAGACAGAAGGAGTGACAAAAGGAGCATGTTTATTTAAAGATGCACTATCCATAACTGTTGCGCAACAATGCTCAATAAATAAAACTATATATTTGAAGGATTTTTATTTCTTCTCTTGTAGGCGCATCACCATGTATTCTCCCCTCTGACGAGGGAAAAATAATATTCTATCATGAGTTCTAATTTTTCCCCAGCAGAAATTATATTTAGTGTTATGTGGTTTGGGCTGTCTCCCTGTTCTGGTCTCTATTTCTCATGGGTGTCCACTTTGTAACAGAGCCAGAACCTGAGGCAGAGAACAGAGGCCAGTCGGATATGAAAATCAACTGTAGGGTATCGAGACTGATCTCTTTGCCATAAGAAATAATGTGTTGGTCACAAAGAATAAATATGTCAATATCTTCATGTGTGGTTGGGAAAATATTTACAAATTGTGGAGTATTCTGCCCATCATTTTAATGCAAAATTGAAGTGACTGCATACCTGCTATTGTGTATTGCACTCTGCGTGTGTAAGTTGAAACTGAAATTGGCTTGCATTCTAACTGCAGCTGGCTGGTGCAGAATAAAAATCCATATGACTTTTTTTTTGCTTCATTCTTGGTCACTGAGGAGGAAGTTGTAGATGGCTAAACAAGAGTATGAGAGTTATTTTTGTTCTGAAAATGCGGACGATCATATGAGACTGTTTAGGCAAATAACCATGCAAACTTTATTAAACTTCAGCAAGAGGGAATTCCAGGCCAATTTTAATTTTTGTTCTGCAATGTCCAACAGCCAGTCAGAATTATAGCTCTGACTTATTTTTTGAACTGCAGTATCCTTGTTCGTAATGGGTGTTGATGTAATTCAGTATTGAATGGAAATTCCCTTGAAGAATACGGAGTATGAAGGATTACATTTTTTAAATGTTGATCATATTACTGTTTGATTGTTGCCCAGTAAAAATAGGCGGACTGTCCCTTCAGGAAACTGGAGTTGAATACATTATGCAGGCACACTAAACCTCTTTGGATTATGATGATATAAAACAAAGCCAATTTAGTGGAAACAGGTTGAGAACCGAATGAAGAGCTTGATTTTTTTCAGATGCTCACCAATTTTGTTTTTGCCAACGGGACAGGACAGAAGCAATTAGTCAAACCCCAAGCAAGGATGTGCAATATGATCTTGTACACCCTTGATCGGAGCCATACTAATTGTTCTATAATCTGCCATCGTCTGGGAGGTTGGTAGAGGCGGGTTGCCTGACAGGCTTTAAAAAGTATCTGGATGAGTACTTGGCATGTCATAACATTCAGGGTATGGGCCAAGTGTTGGCAGATGGGATTCAGTGGGAGTTCACATATTTCTAATATGTTGGGTGTGGAGTTGATAGGCTGAAGGGCTCTTCTGCATTCTGTGATTCTACATAGTTTTTGTCTTTCTGTGCTATGAGTGGTCTGTTTAAGGTGTGTCTGTTAGTGGGTTTATGTATTGTGGCTTGCATACCTGTGTGATGGCAGTTAATTGATTTTAAAACTTTTATGACATTTGAGTACTGAATGGATCGATTTTAACAATTTTTTCGCCGTCTGATACAAGGCACCTAGAGTAAGATCCTGTGTTTACAGTTCTGGAAGATGTGGGGGATGGGAGTGGGGAAGGTGGTGTTTATTTATCCACCGTTCCCATGAACCATAGCAATACCAATTTTTTTGAAATAATTGTTCTTTTAAAGGAAGATTCCTGGGGCACATTGCAGGGTAAATTCTAGAGGATGCAAAATTGAGATTCAATTCAAAGACTGGAGAATTGTTTTACTGACTAATTAAATTGTTGATTTCCAATTGAAAGCATTGATATATTCAATATCACTTGCTATTCAAAAGCTATTCTTTGCGCTAAAAGCGAGAATTCGCTAGATTTGAATGAAAGAGCTTTAGAAAAGCTTCCAAGTGAATTAAAATACATCAGGGTTTATTCTAAAGACACAGGTGCTAAGAGTTGTACCCTACAAAATTTCTCCATAGGAATGTGCGTACCACCATATAGACTTTAAGGAGGCACGCTTGTATTTTAGCTATAAAATCTGAATCCTAAACAAGGACTTTAATGATGGAATGAGAAAAAGCAAAATTCTGTTGATGCTGGAAAGGTGAAATAAAAATTGAAAATGCTCGAAATAGTCAGCAGAGCCAAAGGGTTGGATTTTACTGCCTTGCTCGAGTGAGAGTGGTATTTCCTGCCTGAGGCCAAAGGAGATTTCCGTTGTCAGACCCTCACCCGCTCAGATTCTGTGGCAGGTAAGGTGATGGAGTTCGAGCCATGATGTCTGAGCTCCCCAGCTTCCGTTTGAGAGGATACCTCAAAAGATTTGCTGGGGAATCTCTCTCAGAATAAGCAGATCATCTCCTCTGGGACTGCTTGGAGTCAATGGACTGGTCAGTATTCAAAAACTCTGCGACCAGCCTGAACGAGTCCGCCACTACAGTAACTTATTACTAAGTGTGTAGAAGAGTGTGTGTGCCAAAGAAGCAAATCTGCATGTTCCCCAACCAGAAACTACAGATGAACAGGGATATCCACTGCTTGTTGAAGTCCAGGTCTGAGGCGTACAAGTCAGGCGACCCTGACCTATATAAGAAAGCCAGATATGATGTAAGGAGATCCATCAAAGATGCCAAAGGACAGTACTGGACCAAGCTGGAATCCCACACTGACCCCCTCAACTATGGCAAGCTCTACAAGATGTAACAGGCTACAAGATGAAGGCATGTAAAATCGCTGGCTCTGACGAACCCCTCCCTGATGAGCTCAATGCGTTCCAAGCCCGTTTTGAGCAAGAGGTCAGTGAGAGCATGCCCTCTGCCCCGGATGAACCTGTACCTGGGGTTTTCATTGTAGATGTTGGAGCAGCTTTCTCAAAGGTCAGCCCATGGAAAGCGACTGGCCCAGATGGGGGAGCCTGGTGGGGGATATTCGCAAACATCTCCAATCTTTCTTTACAACAATCTGAGATCCCTATTTGCTTCAAGAAGACGACCATCATCCTGGTACCTAAGAGAAACCAAGCACTATGCCTCCAAGGACTATTGTCCAGTGGCTCTGACATCCATCATCATGAAGTGCTTTGAAAGGCTAGTCATGGCACAAATCAGTTCCAGCCTCCTGGACTACCTGGATTCTCAACAGTTTGCTTACTGCTGCAACAGGTCCACAGCAGACACCATCTCCCTGGCCCTGCATGCAACCCTGGAATACCTAGATAACAAATATCAAATGTCAGACTCCTATTTATTCACTACAACTCAGCCTTCAACACTATTATTTCCAAGAAATTCATCTCCAAATTTTGTGGCTTGGGCCTCAGCTCCTGTCTCTGCGACTGAATCCTGAATTTCCTAACACAGACCACAGTCAGTCAGGATAGGGAACAACACCTCCTCTAGGATCATCCTCAATACCGGTGCCCCACAAGGCTGTGTTCTGTGCCCCCTACTATACTCCTTTATACACCTACGACTGTGGAGCCAAATTCCCCTCCAATTCGATTTTCACGTTTGCTGATGACACCACTGTAGTGCAACAGATCTCAAACAATGATGAGACAGAGTACAAGAATTAGACAGAGAATCTGATGAACTGATGCAGCAACAATAATCTCTCCCTCAATGTCAACAAAATGAAGGGGATTGTCATTGAGTTCCGGAAGCGCATAGGAGAACGTGACCCTGTCTGCATCAATGGGGATGAAGTAGAAAGGGTCGAGAGCTTCAAGTTTTTAGGTGTCCAGATCACCAACAATCTGTCCTGGTCCCCCCATGCAAACACTAGTTACAAAAGCCCACCAATGCCTCTACGTTCTCAGAAGGCTAAGGCAATTTGGCATGTCAGCTACGACTCTCACCAACTTTTACAGATGCACCATGGAAAGCATTCTTTTCTGGTTGTATCTCAGTTGGTATGGCTCCTGCTCTGCCTAAGACCACAAGGAACTACAAAAGGTCGTGAATGTAACCCAATCCATCACATAAACCAGCCTCCCGTCCATTGACTCTATCTACACTTCTCGCTGCCTCGGCAAAGCAGCCAGCATAATTAAGGACCCCATGCACCCTGACATTCTCCCTTCCATTCTCCCTTCCACCTTCTTCTGTTGGGAAAAAGATACAGAAGTCTGAGGTCACATACCAACTGACTTGAACAGCTTCTTCCTTATTGCTGTCAGACTTTTGAATGAACCTACCTTGCATTAAGTTGATCTTTCTCTACACCCGAGCTATGACTGTAACACTACATTCTGCAGTGTCTCATTTACTTCATGAACAGTATGCTTTGTATAGGGTGCAAGAAACAATACTTGTCACTGTATGCTAATATGTGTGACAATAATAAATCAAATTAGAATGTCACAGTTAAGTATTTGCATGGCAACTGGCCAGGAGTGCAGACTTCCTTTTGGACAATTGCCTTATGCCATGAATCATCAGAAAATGTGATTTCAATTGCAAGCTTTGGATAGTTCTATTGTAGTTATATCAATAGTTAGAGGATTATACCAGGAGTAACGCTAAACACTTAGAAGAATGAATCTCTTCCAACTTTTGGTGAACTATTGTAAAGACCCATACTGAGTCCCCGATGGGGCTCCTATTCCCTCCTCTTTCCCCCAGATCTCTCTCACCCACCCCCCCCAACTGTTCTTGATGTCAGACCTAACACTCTGATTTCCACCCCCCATAACCTTTTATCCCATTTGCTCCAAGTGTTATATCTAGCCATCACAAGTAGTGTTATTAGTAGGCTTACATTAACACTGCAGTGAAGTTACTGTGAAAATCCCCTGTTTGGGTATGCTGAGGGAGCACGTAAGGCAAAACACCTAACCAGGTGGGAGGAAACCAGAGCACCGAGGAAACCCATGCATACGCGAAGCATGTGCAAACTCCACATAGTGACACAAGCTGGGAATTGAACCCAGGTCCTGGCATGACATAGCAATGCCCACCACTGTGTTACCTGCTGAACTATGCGACCCATTGTTTCGGCGACAGCTGTGCTGCCTGAATCTTGCCCGGCTTGAGTCAGAAGATTGTGCAAGACCGGATGGAAGAAATTTGGCGTTGGTAAGTGAGCATGGAATGGCAGTCCAATGATTGCTAATTCAAGGAAGTTATGGTTGAGTGTTTCAGGTCATGATAAAAGTTTTGATGAAACATCTCAACTCTGTTTTGCTCTCCATGGTCTATGCCAGACCTGCTGATTATTTTAAGCTTTTTCTGTTTTCATTTATTATTTTTTTAATGGAACAACATTGGTAGTTAAAAAGCTGCTTTCTTTAATGGGTGCTAAAACTATAGCAGGGAATTTCAAGGAAATAGTGTTTATTCCTTGAATAATTTCATATTGAGACCATCAGATGTAAAGTTGCCTTTTCAACTAGCAAGTAAACAGTTTCCAATTAGATTTTAATATTCAATGGTAATGAACAATTCACAAAGCCAGACTTTTGACAAAATTTGTAATTATATTTCTGGCTTGAATTTGTGCATGAACAAGTTTATGGCATTATTCAGAGCGAGAATTTTGATGTCAAAAGCCTTTTGGTGAAAGAAAGGGTTTGATTCCTGGCTTGGGCCAATATCCATGTGGAGTTTGCATGTTCTCCCCATGTCTGTATGGGTTTCCTCACAGCCCAAAGATATGCGGGTTAGGTGCATTGGCAATGCTAAATTGCCCCTTTGTCCCAGTATGCATAAATTAGGGAGATTAGTGGGGTAACCATGTAGGATTATGGGGATAAGGCATGGGTGGGATTGTTCTTGGTGCAGGCTCGATGGCCTGCATGGCCTCCTGCACTGTAGGGTTTCTGTGTCTAGAAACAACTAGAAATCCTGTGTCTAAAGAAGAATTGTTGAAGTAAATATACTAATTTGATGGTAAATGTCCTTTTTCGTCTCTAGCATTGAAACATGCTATGGGAAGGATAGAATATGAAATGGAAATGATGGGTGTTGGGATGGCAATGGAGGGGTGCCATTGGATTGGAATGGCTTAGGCTGAGGTGCCATGGGAGGGAAAGGATAGCATGGGAAGGATAGAATGGCATTAGAAGAAGGGGATGGTATGGGAAGGATAAAATATCTTGGACTGGGGTGGCATGTGAAGGAAAGAGAAGACATAGGAGGGGCAGAAGAGATGATGGAATTGGTTAAGTATACTAACTTGACCGCAAGTATACTAACTTGACCACCGTCTGTGGTAGGTAAAATGTTAGAATCCGTCATTAAGGAGGAAATTGCGAGGCATCTTGAAGGGAATTGCTTGATAGGGCGGACGCAACACGGTTTCATTAAAGGGAAGTCGTGTCTGACAAATTTACTGGAGTTCTATGAGGATGTGTCTAGGGCAGTGGATAGAGGAGAGCCGGTGGATGTGGTCTTTCTGGATTTTCAGAAGGCGTTTGACAAGGTACCTCACAAGAGGTTATTGCAGAAGGTCAGGGGACATGGAGTTGGGGGTAGGGTGTTAGCGTGGATAGAGGATTGGTTGTCAAATAGGAGGCAGAGAGTGGGGGTCAATGGGTGCTATTCGGATTGGCGGTTGGTGACTAGTGGGGTGCCCCAGGGGTCGGTGCTGGGGCCTCAGCTATTTACCATTTATATAGATGATCTGGAGGAGGGAACCGAGTGCAGGGTGTCGAAATTTGCTGATGACACCAAGATTGGGGGAAAGGCAAATTGTGTGGAGGGTGTGGAGAGTCTGCAGAAGGATCTAGATAGGCTGGGCGAATGGGCCAGGAAATGGCAAATGGAATTTAATGTTGGCAAGTGTGAGGTGGTCCACTTTGGTAGGAAGAATGGTAGGAAGGACTATTACTTACGTGGCGAAAAACTGCAGCAGGCGACGGTGCAGAGGGACCTCGGGGTCCTTGTGCATGAGTCGCAAAAACCCAGCTTGCAGGTGCAGCAGGTGGTCAGGAAGGCGAATGGGATGCTGGCCTTCATAGCGAGGGGGATTGCATATAAAAGTAGGGAGGTCTTGCTGCAGCTGTATAGGGCATTGGTGAGGCCGCAGCTGGAGTACTGTGTGCAGTTTTGGGCGCCGCACCTGCGCAAGGATATTTTGGCCCTGGAGGGAGTGCAGAGGAGGTTTACTAGGCTGATACCGGAGTTGAGGGGATTGAGCTATGAGGAGAGGCTGAATAAACTAGGCTTGTACTCGTTAGAGTTTAGAAGAATGAGGGGAGATCTCATTGAGACATATAAGATGATGAATGGGATGGATAGGATAGAGGTGGAGAGACTCTTCCCTCTCAAAAAAGACAGTAGGACTAGGGGGCACAGCCTCAAGATAAAGGGGAGGCGGTTTAGAACGGAGTTGAGGAGGAACTTCTTCACTCAAAGGGTGGTGAATCTCTGGAATTCTCTGCCCGTTGAAGTGGTGGAGGCTGCCTCGCTAAATATTTTTAAGAAGCGGGTTGATGGGTTCTTGATAAGAGAGGGGATTAAGGGTTATGGGGAGAGGGCGGGAAAGTGGAACTGAGCCACAACAGATCAGCCATGATCTTATTGAATGGCGGGGCAGGCTCGAAGGGCTAGATGGCCTACTCCTGCTCCTATTTCTTATGTTCTTATGTTCTTAAATATTAAGGAATATTCTATGCTTGCTCTTGTCCACAAGCACAAACTGTTGATGATGAGGTGCATGAAACCTGGCCAATTTTACTGCAGCCAATTGCAGTCCTGGGTGAGAGTAAATAATCTTATTCAAATCAGAGATTCCATCTTGTGGATGCTTGTTGCTCAAACTCCTCAAATCACAATTCCCTCCCTCCCGTCCTTGCTGTTTCTTTAGAAACAGAACCGACGATTGGAGGAGCAGCAAAGGCAGGATGAAGGAAGCATGTTATTGGAGGAGCTGGAACAATTATTCTGGTAAGTCCCACTGCTGCCGTGCAGGAGATTTTCAGCTGTGCCATTACTAATCACATTGAGAGAAGTAGGAGGATAAGTCCAGAACTATAAAAAAAAGGCTGGAAACCTGGTGTCATGGCTGGAAGCAGGCTAAAGAGAGCTGTGAGTACTAAGTATGTCTTCCTGGCCCTTGGTCACTGAGCAGGGAGGAGGTGACTGGAAATGCAGTAACGAGACTGAGAGCTGGGTCCAGGGAAGCCAACACTCAGCTTTGTGCTGGCCTGGACCTGGCTGTTGCTTCTGTAGCTGGACAGCTGTTCTTTTCTGACCTTTCACCTTTTCACACCGGAGCCCAGATAAATTTGCATGATGTTGTTTTGAAGGGAGGTGAGAAATTGAGAAAATTTGCAGAAGTGCCAGTTAATGGGAGGGTTTTAAACCTGGAACTGGGTCTGATGTCCATAAAGGAGCCAACAATCAATAGTAGGGGGTCTGGGTCATCACAGAAAAAACGCAGTCTGGTGAACAGAAGCTTAAGCTTCCTTAATGCTTCCTAAAGCTAATCCCCCAAAAACCTTTAAAATATGAATTGTAAAACTTTTGGTAAAAAGGGTAAAAATTGGAATTCGCACATTAATATCCAGTTGTTAGCTTTGTGATCAGTTGGAGTTATATTTTATTTGAGTTCTTTTTTGTCTCTGATTTCATTTAAGATTGATTCTCCCCAACAGCCCAATTTGAGAATTAAACACCTGTCCTTTATTTTTAATGTAGATACAGAGGAGCACAATTAATGTTTCTTCGATCCGCCCAGTCTATGTCTCATTAAAGTACGGATGATCATGTGAGAAGGTACATTAGCTTGGAAGAGAATCACTAAATTATGTAGTGTAAATGAGTAAATCATACATTATTGGTTAGCTTGGCGCTGCAGCATTCCTCTTCTCCTGAATGGTTGGACCCTTGGAAATCAGTATTCTGATGTGTTCTTCAATACTCACTTCTTAAGCGGAAAAGAAACTTGAAATTAGCAGAACGAAAACAAGGAATGCTGGAGAATGCTAATTGCTTGAATTTAAAAAAAAGGCTGGAAATTCATCCCCAGTAAGTTACCCTTCTACCAAGTAGTTACAATTTTCATTTTGCAAACTAAGTATAGATTTACTTATAATAAATTAACAAAAACATCATAGTTACAAAGTTTCTCAGATACTGAATAAAGGACTGTTGCCTTGATTCCAAGTTTACAGGTGTAAAACAATATATAAATTTTTTGATATTTGTGTGACTCTACCTATCTAAAGAAGGAAATCCAAAGCAAAACACGC